>NC_090449.1:1020345001-1025345001 GCF_031143425.1 Pleurodeles waltl | reverse complement strand
ATTCAGTGCCTCATCAGGAGTATGAGGGCTTTATAAATGGAATTACAATACAAATAGAATGACGTGGCTCCTTAGATGGGAATTTGACAACTTTTTTAACCACGTAACTAAAAAAAGAGTTTTTGTCCTTCGTTTTTACATATGCCTGGGCATCTTGCAACTGAGAAGAAGTTATTTGTTGTTGATAAAGAGTATAGATTATGTCCCTATTTGGAAACTATTAAAATGTTCCACAAAGGTAATTTGTAGAAAGGTGAAATCTAACTATACTGGTGCTTAATTTAAATTCTAGTTTCATAATCATACCTCTTTATTCAATTTCTCCATCAATTTTAGGCACAAGTCATGTACTTAGAAATGACCAACATTATAGCAGTTTACCCACCAACCCTAAGGAAATAGGAAAAACAAAAATTACCAGCAATATAGTTTCTCTAGTCCATGGAACAAGGGTTTCTGTAAATTCTAGTTTCTGTATATGCAACCCAGTATTTTAGATATGTGGACATGGAACGAATTGTGCTATGAATTGTTTACATCAATTTTGCCTCCTTGATCATCATTTTTTAATTATTTCTTTATTGATTTCAAACAAACGCAATACACATTTACAGTAAACCATTCCCTCCACCCCCCCCCGGTCAGGACCAAATTCTAGCAGTTACAAATCAATATCACATATTAGCTTGCGTAGTGGTACACATATTTACCTATCTTACCATCATAAAACATAATCTTTGGGAATCGCTCCATTTCCTCATCCCAATCAAACTGCTTAATCATCATTTTATCATATTTTTTAGCTTTGTTTGCATTATCTGTTTCTTAAGGTGAAAATTTAGTATTCCATTTTAATTGATTGAATTTTAGCATAATTTAGAGTTGTAGTAATTCTGTGCTGTTAACTCAAAAATGTGAAAAAAGCCATAAAAATCCAGAAGCGGCTAGCCAGGCAATGATGGGTATGAAAATGTAACAGGAATGTTCCTGCTTGTCCTGATCGATGCGCTGTGAAAGCTTGGCGCTCTAGCTATAGGAAACTCATCAATAAAGCGCAGGCTATTAAAATTGTCAATAGCTCAATGATCCTTAACCGCCAAACCATTAAACATGATCCCATAAGTGCTCCAGGAGCAGCAGTGTAACTTATGGGGGGGATCGCGCCATAATTACAAATGGTGCAGCTGTTCTTAGGAGACTTAAGTGTGTACTTTCTTCCAGTATATTTGCAAACCTTTCTGTGAAAGTCCTACTTATAATAGCAACAACAAAGTGTATTTCTTTGTTTATTTTCAAAAAATAAAATTCAATGAAGCAATTTCACATTTGAAAGCAGCAAATGGTAGGTCAGTGTATGTTGTCTAGTGGCTGAGCTGATGGGCGTGGAATCTGATGGTGGGCTTAAACAGTTTGGGGGTTATTACAACTTTGGAGGAGGTGTTATTCCGTCCCAAATGTGACGGATATACCACCAGCCGTATTACGAGTTCCATTGGATATAATGGACTTGTAATACGGCTGGTGGTATATCCGTCACTTTACCGTCACTTTTAGGACGGATTAACACCTCCTCCAAAATTGTAATAACCCCCTTTGTGTGATTCTGGGCAAATCACGTTGAGGCACATAAAAAGTAGTACTTTTACAAGCCATAGGCTAATGCCACTAAACTTTAGGGAAGTGGTCTTCAAACTTTTCAATGCTGCCCCCCATAGGAAAAAAAATATCTGGCCCCCCTACAAATTTTTCACAATTATTCTGTTAAGCTGGCAATGTTTAAATATGTGTAAACTTATTTCAACATTGCAGTTAAGTTTTGTTACTGTTTTAAAAGTGCAAACGAATACATGATGCTGAACCTACTTTGTAGGGGCGGAGCGGCGCGTGCGGGAGGGAAGAATTAATTAAAAAAAAAAAAAAAACACCTGCATCGCCACTGCTGCCGCCACCACCGCGACGCTCCTCTGCTGCTGCTGCAGGCGCAGCCTGCGCTGCAGCCAACCAGAAGCTGCTGTCATGCTGCTGGCAGCATGACAGCAGCTTTGGATTGGCCGGAGTGCGTAGACAGGGCACTCCCCGGCAGGCTGGGAGCCTGCGCCTGCTCTCTCCAACCTGGCAACACAGAGCAGGGCTGGAGAGAGCACAGTGCGCATGTGTGTTTGGTCGGCCAGAGATGGCCGGCCAAACATACATGCACACTGAGGGGGAGTGCTGAGCACTCCCTCTCCATCATAGCCTGTGGCCCCGCTCCTTTCCCTACAAAGCGATAATAAACATAGTTGATTATAGTTTGGTAGTAAAAGGTTTGCAGATGATGGCAGGGGGGCAACGCTCCTGTGCCATAGCAGAGGAGCCGCGCCTGCTTTTGACACATACTCCCAGCGTGGATATAAATGACAAAACATATCAGTGATGACCCATTACAGAGCGGTTTAATGCTGCACATTTTTTTGAGTTTACAACAAAGTTCTGTTATCAGCAAAATGTTTCTTTTGGGCAGAGCCTGGCACCCCCACCCCACTCCCCTTTCCCCCCGGGATCACTTCAGGCCACCCTAGGGGGGCCAGTCCCCAGTTTTAAGACCCCTGCCTTAGGGAGTCACAGATATTCCTTGATGTATGCCACTAAGGCGGTCATTCTGACCGCGGCGGGCGGCGGTAGCCGCCCGCCATGCGGTCACCGCCATTTGGCCGCTCCGCGGTCGAGGCCATTCTGGCTTTCCCGCTGGGCCGGCGGGCGCCCGCCAAAGGAGCGCCCGCCGGCCCAGCGGGAAAGGCCCTGCAACATAGAAGCCGGCTCCGAATGGAGCCGGCGGTGTTGCAGGGGTGTGACGGGTGCAGTTGCACCTGTCGCGATTTTCACTGTCTGCTATGCGGACAGTGAAAATCATGCTGGGGCCCTGTTAGGGGGCCCCTGCACTGCCCATGCCAGTGGCATGGGCAGTGCAGTGGCCCCCAGGGGCCCCACGACACCCGTTCCCGCCATCCTGTTCCTGGCGGTAAAAACCACCAGAAACAGGGTGGCGGGAAGGGGGTGTGAAGCAGCCGCCATGGAGATTCAGCCCAGACAGGGGAAATCCGGCGGGAAACCGCCGGATCCCCTTTTCTGACCGCGGCTTTACCGCTGCGGTCAGAATGGGCAGGGAAGCACCGCCAGCCTGTTGGCGGTGCTTCCGTGGTCCTCCACCATGGCGGTCGATGACCGCCAGGGTTGGAATGACCCCCTAAATCTTTGCAAGTTGTACATTTATGTGAATAAGCATAGCCCATCACTGGTGGGTCCGGTTTTATTTTAAACTTTTTTCTGAGGGGGTGAACAGAGGACGATTGTTTTACACCTGACTTGGTGAAAAAATTAAAATCCCTTCCTTTTCACTCCCAGAAAATAGGGTCTCTCACTCCCAATTTGCATACTTAATCAAGCTTTTTCTGCTAGAGCGTTTTAACTGCAGATCACCCCCCTTTTGATTATTCCTCAGGCTTCAAACTAGATCTGAAAACTTTCCCAGCAGTACTTTTGCACAATGGTAGGTGGTCCAGTGCTGCTCAGTAATGACGCTGTTCCGACTGGAAATGACGTGCGCAGCTTATGCAGGCGCCGCATCAGGTCCTTTCTTTCTGTGCCATCAGGCTCAGATCCAAAGCTACCTCCCGACTCTTTGAGACACTTTTTCACTCAAAAATTACAGTGTGCAAAGGAAATGCCACCGTCCAAAATGACAGGTTTTGAACCCTGTAGGAACTGTCACAAGCAAATGTTTCTGAAAGATCCTCATCAGGTTTCCCTGTCGTGTTTGGCGTTGAGTCACAACTCCAAGGCCTTCAGTAACTATACGTTGATAAACCCGAAGGCCATACGGGTCAGCGAAGTGAAACTGTACATCACCAAGCACTGGAAGATTCCTCGTCAGGACCGGTTCAAGTCCAAGAGTTGTCTCAGTCCCATTCCCGGTCCAAATGTCACAGGAGCTGATTCTAAGGTTAACTGTTGCTGTCCTCAAAATCCTTGAGTAGTTAAAGAAAAATATTTAAAAAATCCTGTGTCCTGAGTTTTAAAGAAGATACACTGGGCCCAACTGATCCAAGTGGAGAGTATGGTATCCCGACCTCCTGTGAACGAGCATCTGTCCTCTGATCCTCTAGTCCAAATGCCCATCCGGGATGATCTGCTGTTGCACCAACAGGAAATAATTCTGCACCTGGACCTTCACAATCTCCATTTTCATGCTTGGCGACTGAGTAGTGACAGCTTTGACCTTCATCTGGAGTTGGTTAATGTCATCTTGGCAGCCAAGTATTCTTTGACAAAGAGAGTATATCCCTGTTGTTGGGACAGATTTGTGTCTTAGTGCAGCACACAGCAGATAGAACCCCTACAGACAAAGTGATCTGCTGATTTGTTGTTTGTTTTGTCCGTCACCTGACAAGGATTTGTTCTGGGCACAGTTAGAGGTTACCGATCAGCCTTTTTACATTGCCAGACCAGCCCTTGTTATTCAGCTCATCTGTTGATGCATTTTTTAATGGCCTAGAACATTGTTTCCTCCCTCTCTGTTTGTCCTGCCACAGGGGGATCCTAATTTGGTCCTCACATATTTGATGTGCATTCCCTTTGGGAAGCTTCACCACTGGCCTTTGAAGCTTCTCATTCTTAAGACAGTGTTCTTCGTCACTTTCGGGGCAGTGAGTATGTGTGCTTCAAGCTCTGTGTTGACCCGCCGTACAACATCTTCCCAGATAAATGGGTTCTGTGGGAGCAAGCATCTTTTTTGCTGAAAGTTGTGATTGCGTTCCATGCGAGTCAACATACTACCCTACCAGCATTCTTTGCTGCGCCTCACCCCTCGGAGGAGAGACTTCTCCTCTTGGAACTCAAAGGAGCACTGACCTTTTTCATCAGTTGTACCAGAGAACATTGGGTGGATGATCAGCTCTTTGTAAGGTTCACTGGAGCGGAAAAAAAGCAAGGCTGTTTAGAAAAGGGCCATCTCCAGCTGGATCATGCTCTGCATTAAGATTTGCTACGCAATGGCTAAAAAACAGGCTCCAGAAGGAATGCATACTCATTTCATCAGAATCAGAGCTGTTACCATTGCGTTGACACACAGAGTTGCTACTCTGGGCATCAGCTAGACAGCTATGAGGGTGTCATATCCTTAGCTACCCCCTCCCAGTGCCAAAAACACAAGTTATTTACCTTTGGAGCCTCTGCACCGATACTGTTACTCTCACCTGCCTGAGTAGATGAATATTGGGTGGGGCGAGGAGTAGGCCATTGGAATAAGGAGAACCAAGGGGTGAACATGTCATTTTGTGAAGTTGTACTTGTACTCTACAATTTTAGTTCTATTTTATTCCTGCCTTGTGCAGTCTCTAAACACAATCTTGCTTAAAATACATTTTACAAAAAAAGAGTTCAAGTGTACTTCTTGGCTTTAAAAACCCTCCCTCTCTTTCTGCCCCCATTTCCTTTGTGATCCTTGTAGTTAATTACATATCCACTTATCACAGTAAATTTGCTACACAGCAGTTGTGCAGAACTTGTTCAAATAGTCCACATAATCAATCCTTCGCTAATATTCATGTAATCATATATTTCCTCACATCCTGTTTCAGTGCATCATGTCTTTCACTATATTTCACTTTAGAGTAGCATAGCAGGGCCAGGTTGAAGGCAGTTTCATGTTCACCGCATAATTCTTCAGCACTAACAGTAACAGCAGTAACAAAATTTCTTCAAGGTAACCTCTCTCCAGTTGAATTGTCTCCTACCTCAAGGAAGCCTCCCCTGAAAGCCAAGCCACATAAAGTGGGTGCACTCCATGTAACCAAGACAAATAAAGTGGGTGTACTCCATGAAACCAGCCTCAACATATTTCTAGTGTAATTCTTGACTTCTATAGCCCTTCCTCTCATTCTGACTACCCGTTGTAGTTTGGACCTTCTAGTTATATATTTTGTAGGTGAAAGTGACAATGCATTATTCCATAAACAGTACACCTTCTATAGCTGTACAAAATAAACCATGTAATCTGACCAAACACACTGTTGAACAGCGACCATTAGAGGAGGGCAATGATTATTGGAGGCTGACCACCCTAGAGGTCCACACTACCCAAAAAGTTTAGGCCAGTGGTTCTTAACCTTTTGACACACGTGGACCCCCTCTTAAACATTACTGGAATCTGGGGACCAACATTGAATTATTATGGGAATCAAAGGGACCCTAACTAAGTTACTATTGGAAGCCCTGGACCCGAGCCAAAGAAATGTCAATGATTTGAACTACAAAACAATACACAAAAACACAGACACAAGCATTCATATAAGAAATACACAAATTATGAAATATTGTAATTTACAAATATAAAAAATGGAAATTCTAATTTTAATGGGAAGGTTGGAGTTTGTGTAACTTCACCTGGGGCCACCGTTCATCCATATTATGTTATGTTTGATGTACTTATATTGGCTGTTCCATGAATGAACTTGTCAACTTAGTTGTTAGCCTCCAATTTCAAATTCCTTCACATTGACAGAACGTTTTAAAAAGTTCAGTTGTTCATTTTGCTTCTTTATTTATATAAAATTTACTAATCTATTTAATTTTCTAAGCAGTTGCAGAACCCCTGAGTCGTTCCCGGGTGGCAGGTTAAGAACCCCTGGTTTTGTCATTCTGGCGTGCGGATGGGCCCTTGGTGAAGAAGGTGTGGTCCAGGGGACCGAGCAGTACTGCTTGGCTTGAGACCTCTGTGTGTGATCCCTAGAATCTGAGCAGTAATATTAAGGCAGCTTGAGTTTGAACCTGAGCCGAACATTGAAGTTTATTTTCTGGTGGCTCTCGGTACACCCACAGCCAGGAAAGCATTAGACAGGAATTACAAGAGATATTCAGGCTCAACAAACAAATGCAAATTTGCGTGATAGGAGGTGCCTGGGCAGAAGGTTTTCATCTTTCAAGTCTTCTGCGTTGTGAATGTTGAATGTAGAAGCGGCCAACTGGAAGAGTTACTCATGAGCGGAAATGGGAAACTTGAGAACTCTGCTTCTGTACTCCGTACCTAAGATCCCATTTACGTTTCTGCAGCAGAATTTGAAGGCCTCCACAACATACTCAATGAGAATCATTTTTACTTAGAGAAAGGCTTTTGTAGAACTGGACACACCCATAAGCATCTGCGATTTCCGGGTATGCCGTATGATGATTTTCCAGGCACCTCTCCCAGTGTTTGACATGGGAATAGGTAGAATTAGTGATGAACAAGGAAGACTTGGAAGTTTAAAATCTTCTGGACAAGTGCCTCTTATTATGCAAATTAGCATTTGTTCTTTGCAGTGGCTTAACAAAACTTGAGGGGGGCCCACATTCTGGACCCAGTCTGGAGCTCCTAGGCCATGGGCCTGCTGCCCGTGCACAGTGCCGGAGGGGGCCCCCAGAGCTCGCCCCCACGCACCGGGGAGGGAAGCGCGTTCTGCTGGGGCTATGGTTACACCACTGGTTCTTTAAGGCTGAATGTAACTCAGTTCCTGTCTGAGGCTGTAATAAGAAAAAAGGGGTACACTGTTCCAAACACTAAATCACTGGGATTAGTTTCTACAGGAGCGAGAACCCTCAAGCATCACATTGGATGTATGGTTTCATCATTGGGAAAGCTCCTCGTTAGGCCGGTGCTGCAATGCCTAACGGGCTCCACTGAGGGGGCTCTTAACCGTATATGCTCTACAGTTGGTTAGAAAAACATCAATATAGAAGGGTATCTGGTTACTAGATGCCCGAGCAATATAGGAGAGAAAACATAGCAAAAATAAAATTGGTTATCCATCAACAATCAAGAATCATGATTTTAATCAGTACTAATGTGATGGAGACCAAAGATAAAAACAAAATGGGAGTAAAAATTGAGTAATAATGCTCATCTACTCGCACATACAATATGTAAAAGAGGGTAAACCCAAAAGTGGCTCCTCTAAAGTAAGGGTCTACATGTTTTGCGTCTAATGGTCCGTCCGGATCCCTCGACGCTTCATCAGGACCAAAGTGAAAAATTCTTCTCCAAAATATAACAAAACCCCAGTAGGAGTCAAAAATAGATAGAAGAAACACAGTAAGTTACTGTGCAATTGTTCAATATATCAGTCGAGGTCACCCTAGGAATTAAAAAAGGCAACAGTGTGTAGAAAATAAAGTCCCAATGATTGCACACAAATACATACTAGTAAAATACATCTTGTGCAATAAGTGAAAATATTTTTATATTTATAAAGTAAAATTTCAAAAGGCTTACCATCCCTGGTCTGTGGACAGAGCCCCTGGGAATCAAATGTCAGGAACCGGAACTACAATCTGGGAGTCATAATAGTGTGAAAACCGAATTTTTTTTAGGGGAAAATGGCAAGCACAATCAAATGTAATGTGCCAAAATCAAATATGCTGTAACTGTTGAGAAACGAGAGGAACACTGCTGGTCTCGTAATAGGATCCCAAAAACACCCCTCCAAAATTACAGGAAGTGGGTGTGGACCGTGGACTAATAGAGAACAACCGACATGTGGATGCCCAATTAACCACGCGCCTTATATACTACGAGATTTCAAAATTTAAATCGGGTAGAATCGCCCCGGTAGTTGCCATGAAATAACTGTGCAAGCGGCTGGGGAGACGTGCAGTAGGGTGGGCACTTACTTGTAGCGACGATCCGTAGGGCATTGTACCTACGTTCCCGACAGCGTCCCCGCAAGACAAAGGCGGGCGCTGTCGGGAATCCTGAAGTACGCGTACTCGAACCCGGAAGTCCACCCGGGTTCAGACGACGTATGCGTGTAGGGTTGTAGAAATGGAGAAAGGACTAGCGCTCGGTCGCCATATTGGGAAGGCACCGAGCAAGTCCATATCGTAATTCATGAGTCAAAAAAGGCAGAGAAAGAAATTAAAGATCGTGGATACAAAATATTAAATAGAAAAGCATTGCTAACTACGATAAACTTGGCAAAAGCATCAGATATGTGCTGGTTGTCAAACTACCATTATCTATGTTGATCAGAAGGTCAAGAAACGGTAAGTGGGTAGATGATATTGAAGCGGTAAATTTCAAATGCGGGTCAAGGGAATTGATCCAGGTTATAAATGCGTCTGCTGAGGTTAATTGTCCTTGCCATAGGACCAATATGTTGTCTATATAACGTGGTATAATATGGTCTTCCCTTTCCCTTAGATAAACTAAGTCATGTGATCAGTAATTGACATAGTCGGCTGACTGTGTGCACAGATTCTGTTTTAATCAAGCCACATCATTTTTTACTAATGACTTAGGTATATCCAGTATTTTCACCAAGCAATTTATACATTATGACCACTGGATATTTAAGAATAAATGTTTTTTTTTTTTTTTTTTTTAATTTTGCGGACTTGTACTAACATTTTTGTACTGTTATTCCTCTTTCCTGCCAATCTTTTAGTACTATACTATTTGGCTTATAGATTTACATATCTGATGCTTTTGCCAAGTTTATCGTAGTTAGCAATGCTTTTCTATTTAATATTTTGTATCCACGATCTTTAATTTCTTTCTCTGCCTTTTTTGACTCATGAATTACGATATGGACTTGCTCGGTGCCTTCCCAATATGGCGACCGAGCGCTAGTCCTTTCTCCATTTCTACAACCCTACACGCATACGTCGTCCGAACCCGGGTGGACTTCCGGGTTCGAGTACGCGTACTTCAGGATTCCCGACAGCGCCCGCCTTTGTCTTGCGGGGACGCTGTCGGGAACGTAGGTACAATGCCCTACGGATCGTCGCTACAAGTAAGTGCCCACCCTACTGCACGTCTCCCCAGCCGCTTGCACAGTTATTTCATGGCAACTACCGGGGCGATTCTACCCGATTAAAATTTTGAAATCTCGTAGTATATAAGGCGCGTAGTTAATTGGGCATCCACATGTCGGTTGTTCTCTATTAGTCCACGGTCCACACCCACTTCCTGTAATTTTGGAGGGGTGTTTTTGGGATCCTATTACGAGACCAGCAGTGTTCCTCTCGTTTCTCAACAGTTACAGCATATTTGATTTTGGCACATTACATTTGATTGTGCTTGCCATTTTCCCCTAAAAGAAATTCGGTTTTCACATTATTATGACTCCCAGATTGTAGTTCCGGTTCCTGACATTTGATTCCCAGGGGCTCTGTCCACAGACCAGGGATGGTAAGCCTTTTGAAATTTTACTTTATAAATATAAAAATATTTTCACTTATTGCACAAGATGTATTTTACTAGTATGTGTTTGTGTGCAATCACTTGGGACTTTATTTTCTACACACTGTTGCCTTTTTTAATTCCTAGGGCGACCTCGACTGATATATTGAACAATTGCACAGTAACTTACTGTGTTTCTTCTATCTATTTTTGACTCCTACTGGGGTTTTGTTATATTTTGGAGAATAATTTTTCACTTTGGTCCTGATGAAGCGTCGAGGGATCCGGACGGACCATTAGACGCAAAACATGTAGACCCTTACTTTAGAGGAGCCACTTTTGGGTTTACCCTCTTTTACATATTGTATGTGCGAGTAGATGAGCATTATTACTCAATTTTTACTCCCATTTTGTTTTTATCTTTGGTCTCCATCACATTAGTACTGATTAAAATTATGATTCTTGATTGTTGATGGATAACCAATTTTATTTTTGCTATGTTTTCTCTCCTATATTGCTCGGGCATCTAGTAACCAGATACCCTTCTATATTGATGTTTTTCTAACCAACTGTAGAGCATATACGGTTAAGAGCCCCCTCAGTGGAGCCCGTTAGGCATTGCAGCACCGGCCTAACGAGGAGCTTTCCCAATGATGAAACCATACATCCAATGTGATGCTTGAGGGTTCTCGCTCCTGTAGAAACTAATCCCAGTGATTTAGTGTTTGGAACAGTGTACCCCTTTTTTCTTATTACTGTACATGGGAGACTGTACACTGGACCACTAACCTCCCAGGTCCCTCCTCTTTGTTTTTTTGTTTCCTGTCTGAGGCTGTCCTGGCTGTGGGTGTGTCGAGAGCATATACCAAAGGTGAAAATGAAATGCACATCTGAGGAACAGCCACTGAATGTCCACTTGGTGTTAGATCTTTGAATTATTCATGGTTTCCCAACCCTCAACATCAGACACCTGATATTCTCATTGTGAACAAACAAGCAAGAACGTGATGGATCATTCAGAAACATGTTGAGGGTGTTAGAAGATAAAGGCTAGACTGCAGAACACAGTAAATTTCATCCCTCTGCACCAGCTATTCGGTGTCTGCAGCAGCATTCAAGAACCTTCCTGGATTCCTGGTCCATTCATAGAACCATTCTTTGCTGGATCCGAAACTCTGTTCTAACAGAGGAACAGAAATAATAATCAATAGCTGGTATGATAGAAACACGATATTTGTAAACCACTTGGGACAACAATTGTGTTTATTGTTTTTCAGCTTATTTACTGGTCCTTGTTAATATTCGAGAAGTAACAAGTGCTGAATGTATGTCTAGAAAGCCCTGGAGAGGTTCCGATAATCAGTCTGTGTGTTTTGGATGTGTTCTGAAGAGAAACATGAATATTTGTTTTAAGAAAAGTGGAGTTGTGTGGATGGACTTGTTAAATTCAATTTGAAGTGACAGTTCACCCAGGACTTTGTTTGTAAAGCTTGAGTTAGGCATACTGAAATGCAATTTACAACAATATTGTGATTTGACTAAATGTGTTTCTCTCACTTGCAAACAATAGTGTCTAAACCTAGAGAGGTGAGCACAGGCGCTATATATTCAAGAAGTGTGACTTTGGAGGCAGCAGACTGAGCCACAACTGTCTCTCCATATTTAAAACATTTGTTTTAGTAATACTCACTCTGTTTTCCAGCAACTGCTTATCACCTTTCGGTGATGCATTCACCGCACTTGAGTGAACAATATTTCTTGAGTGAGCAATTGAGTCTTTTTATATATTTTAGTTGTGCCTTAATGCATCAGTAGTATACACCTTTGGGCCACAGGTTGTATTCGATTTTATTAATGACATACTGTCCACATTAAATTAGCAAAACACGAGGCCCAGCTACACAACTCTCAAAGCAGGCACAGTGTTGTAAAATGGAACTAGTTTCCCGGTTTGATGGAAAATTATGTATGGAAACAATGAAAGAAATAATTCGAGGCATACCTGGGTGCCACTGATGGAGACATGTTGCCCAGAAGAAGAGATACGCTTTGCTTTTCAACCAGGAATGTCTTAAACAGACGACATTTGTGTATTTATCTTGCAAACCTTTTAATACCAATGTGTACTGTCGACCACGGGGTGTTATACTTCGATTTATGTTAATATTGTACTATGTACTGTCATGCAATGATTTTAAGAAATCAAGCAATAAAGAATTTGACTGAGATCTTAAAATATTGACAGAGGATGACTGTTCTAGGAGAATTTACGCTATTGATCAATACACAACAGCAATAAAAACACGGGATGTTCGTTTCAAGGCACTCAAAATGTAATAAATGTAAACATATATTTTTATAGGTGGCATCATTTACCAGGGGGGCTTGGAGAGAGTTCTGTGGGAGTCCTTAGAGTTTTGACATCCACATGCAAATATACATTTTGAGGATTACATAAGAGACCAAGTTGTAGGGAAGACTGACAGTAGATAAAATAAAATAAACCTTGTTGACTACCCCAAATCTGATCTTAGACAGAACAATCGAAATTGCTAGTGGTATAGAAAGCACAATGGCCTACATGGAGCAAATGTCTTTGTCCTCTCAAATGCTTTCTGTTTATACAGTGCAAAATGTTGCTAGAGTGCAGTGGAAAGTTGTTAATTCCAGTGTAAGGATGAAGTAAAAAAACAGAGATTGCTATAGAACCGGAAGTAAAACTCATCTCGGAAATACCCAGTTCTGTCCTGCAATAGAAACAGTGCTTAATTTGTGCTTGTTCCGGTGCAGAGCACCGGCTCTTAGTTTTGAAGGCCTGCACTTATTTTTCTGCCTCAAGCATTTACTGCGAGCAAAAGAAGCATATGGGAAAGACGGAGGAAGAGAAAAACGAAAAAGCGTCACAATGGGAGAAAGCAGAAAGCTGCAAGTGTGTGCTGAAGGGGCAGGGAGTGGCTTTAAATGGATTGAAGAGGACCTAGGTGGCTTCAGGATTATGCTGCCTCAGTATTCCGTATTTGCACATTTAATTGCAGCAGCTGCATGTTTAAGAGGAGGGCTTTGGGCACCGGCACGTATTTATTTACAAATTGAGCACTGAATAGAAAACTTGCAACAAATGTAAAAGGAAAGGTCAGTTTGCTATACATGTGGTTGACTTCAGGTAGGAGTAAATTAGTGAATACTTTGGACATTCCCCCCAAATCAGAATTAGACTTTGATTCAAGTGAAAGGCCTGTGGTTTTGCATGTGGACACAACGATGCCACATTCGAAATCAGGTATACACGAGGACACTGTTGTAATTTAGGTGAATACAGTGCTTAATTTGTGCTGGTGATTTTCGGTGCTTAGCACCAGCACTTATTTAACAGGGCTGGCTTTATTGAGTTTTTCTCCCCTGTGCAATGGGCCCAGTAAATATTAAATATTTGTACCTACCTGTCCTGTCCTCCTCCTTCAGTGCTTATACCTGTTCTGCAACCCACAGGCATTGTCTGCGTTTCATGCTGCGTTCATAGCACTTTCAGTTTGATGTATCCCCCTTTGTCGGAGGGTGTATTAAAGTATTAAAGTGCCCTGAGGTGGATTTAAGACCAAGCAGCGTGGTACTCGACGCGCCGGTTCTGCCGTCGGTTTCAGAGCAGCGCTTTGAGCACCAGCACTTATTATTCGTCAAATTAAGCACTGGTTGGATGTGATGACATTTAGAGACTACATTGTTAAATTGGAGTGCGGGATTTCCTGTAAGAATGACTCAGTATTATTTTCCACTTTAATTGGTGTGAGTGGGAGGCACGTACTAATATTACTTTAAGGAGCACTTATGAGGCCATTTCGTATGCTGGAAAGCCTATTGATGTCTGGGCAAATTAGATACCACATTGTTGTTTGGGAGAAATTCTGCAGTGAGGACTGTGTCTGTAGCCAAAGATGGGTTATGGTTGTTGGAGTGCCTTAAACAAAGAAATGTAGGTATTGTTTTGCACCCAAATAATCCTTGATAAGTCCTATTGAGGAAGGAAAGTATGGATGTTTGTTCTATTGAAGCCCCCGATTGGACCAATAGGTTTCCTGGTGTGTTTTTGATAGGTAAATACATTATTTGAAGTGTTTTTAATAGGTAATGCTTAGCTAGTTGTAGAGTGCCAGTTGCCGTAAGTGTTCCATTGAAAGATGAGATAAACATTATGTGTAAAGAAGATATAATATAGCTGATCAAATGTTGTCAGTGGTTGTCCCTGGTTGTTTTGAGCCACAAGGCCACATCTCTTTGTGCATTGATTTGGGAGAGTTGAATGCCTGAATCTGGGTTGATAGACACCCACTTCCAAGGATGACTGAGATGCTCGTCTGACCGCCAAGTTTTACTACATTATGACTCAAGGCATTTGACTTCATCACCCCCCTAAGGGGGCTTTCAGGTTCAAAAGCATGACATTTGCATTGGCCTCAGCAGACTTCAACGCATTGTGGAATCCCTTTTCAATGATCTGCCTGGTCCAAGATGTTTACAAGATGACGTGTTAATGTATGGTCATGATGTGGAGTCCCATGAAAGGACTTTGGCTGTGGTTTTGAGCATCTTAATGGACAAAGGTGTCACGTTGAAGACTCAGAAGTGCAAAGTTGAAGTTGATTGTATGGCTTAAGAGGATGCAGACCCATATGAAGTATGTTAGGTAGCAAGGTGTGTCAAGGCGGGAGATGCGGTGAGA
Source organism: Pleurodeles waltl (assembly GCF_031143425.1). Taxonomy (NCBI): domain Eukaryota; kingdom Metazoa; phylum Chordata; class Amphibia; order Caudata; family Salamandridae; genus Pleurodeles; species Pleurodeles waltl. The sequence continues at coordinate 1,025,330,092 of NC_090449.1, read as the reverse complement.
GTGAAGTTGCCAGGTTTTATTCCTAAGAAGGTCTCTGTGTTTTCTTAACCAAGGAAGGCTGTGAGGATGAGAGAAGGTGCTCTTAAGCTTGGCGATGGAAAGTTGCGGAACGTGGAAAGGTTATCTGTTCTTCTGGTGGAGGTTCATCCTATGTTGAGGAGTTGGAGGAAGGATATCAGTGTGAGTAATGTCACCCTGTGGAAGTCAGTTGTTGGTTGAGACATCAAGCTAAATCTGGAAAGGTTTCCATCTGAAGTGAGGAGAACATAAAGGAAAAGGATGTCACCAGAAAGATTCTGTGATTTTGTAGACGAGGGAAAATACTTTAGATGTCATGTTGGGATTTCATTTTTTTCGGGGTTTTTATTTGGGTCGAATTTTTTATATAGTGTTTTATTCAGTCGTTGTTTCTGTATAAGGTAAAATGTGTTTCATTCAGTTTTTGTTTCTGTTTAAGTGGAAGATATGTCTGGATTGCATCTATTTCTCTTCCATGGTTAATGAAAACCTGGAGTTGGAATAATTTGCAGTTTATATAGAATGTGTGAACTGGGTGGCAGCGCTCCAGGTGCTCACGTTTCGGGTCACATGTTCTTCAACGCAATAAAGAAGCCTCAGTAAATTCAATGGGGCTGTGGGAAAGTTGTAAACATATTGCGCTTATAGGGGGATGTGGGCTTATGCCTCAGAAAGTAGGTACATCTATGATATTCCAGCAGTGTTTTATAGAGGCATATAGTTTTAAGTCTATTTAAAACGGGAAATGCATCATATTTAACCAGCATAGATAATAACTAAGGTAAGCAGACAGATAGGAAACTTACATAAATTTAGTTACCTCACGCTCTGCTCATATTCTTATGCATTTGAAATTGGCCTTGCACTGTATATGTCACTTCCTGTACTACTTTGTGTTGGAAATGTTACTTCCTGTACTACTTTGTGTTGGAAATGTTACTTCCTGTACTGCTGTCTTTTGTGTTGCAGAGTTGTTTAATACAATGTTGTATACAGGTCAAGGGTCAAGGCAAAGAGGTGGAAGGGGCCAAATATATTTTAGCTTCCAATATTTATTCTAAGGCCACTAAAGTCTCCATATTGCTGGACCCCAACACGCATTGAATGTAGATGTTAGGCAGAGGGATGATTGCCCAGAGAGCTGTTACCAGGAGTAAATCTAGAGTTATTCAGTGTGTAAACCTGGGTCAGAGACTCCGCCTGGAAACACTCTATCTTGCCTGTGCCTGTTTCACACACACGGAGTAAATCCTCCTGTGTGCCTGCTCGTGCTACTGGGTGCAGCTGGAGGGCCCAAAAGACACCCTTTCATTCCCGGTTCTTTGCAGATGCGTACACATTTACACCCTGATTTACACCCTGCAATATAGAGTGGGTTGGTTGCAGTAGGGAAAGTATACATGCAGTGGGCTCTTCAGGAATAAACATCTTTCACCTTTTGACTTTAGGTCTTCAGTGTATCATTCCTTTGCAATGCACTTAATTCAATATTTTATGCCACACATGGATTTTAAACATAAACAATTTTTTTCTTTCAGTGCTTGGAGCATTGTATTTTTAATGCGTTGGTGTGGATGCAAGGGCAGGCCTAATCCTTACGCAGCTCCTTAATGGCTTTTCTATTTGCATATCGGTGTCAGGATTTAGGATTCACATCAGGGTGTGCCACGGGGCCCTCCACACAGAAAAAACAGAACATAGGCACTAAGATGTTGTCCCGGAGAGGCCGCCATTGTAGAAAATTCTTTGGCGCATAAAGTATGCCCTCTAGGTTCTTCTTGGAAACTGGCAGGGCAGCGCTGAACGTTCCCTGGCCTTATCAGACACCTATTTCAGATTGGATGATAAATACATTTATTACCATCCTTCTTCAAATCAGGATGGCGGGCGGACTCATGTTTTTGCTTCCAGCGTTAAATTAGCTGAAATGTGTTAAATGATCCCTATAGATGTTCACAAGATGCCAGTCTGCTTTGCATGTCGGTGAGCTTCCCTGCCTAGGTAAATTCACGAGAGATGTTTTCCCTTTGTCCATTTTCTCCCCTTTCCAAGAGCCTTAGAACTCTGGCTGCTTGTTTATAAGATGCTCATGTTGAACTCTGATGGTGTCCTCCACTGGAAATTCGTAGGTGCTCGGCAGGTAGGGGCTGATTTTGAACCGGTCTCAGATACCTTTTCTCTTGTAGTGTGAATGCCTTAACTGTGGCCCTAACATGGAGTGTGCTGTTGAATATATAACGTATTGTGATCAATGCAAATTCATTTCTGTTGTCTAAGGGCCTCAAAGGTCTAAAGCGGGGAACAGTAAAAGGTTCCTCCACTCACAACTTTATGTGGATCCAGTGTTTTTCTCATTTCTATCCCATTTCCCCTATTTCCTTTGGTCCTTCCTTAGGTTCTGTAGTCAGCAGAGCCTGAGTGTTGGAATCTGGGGTGACTTGTCAGGATCCAGATTCAGGTGTGACATCAGCGTGTGTGTGTCCTCCATGGCCACCTGACGTTTTGCTAAGTCATCAACAAAAGCTGCAGTCTTGCAAAACTTTGGGACAGACATTTATGTTTTTTAGACACTGGGAGATAAAGTCATGTGCCCAGAATCACAGGATATTGAGGCTGGGATTCAAAACCAGAGCCCCAAGGTTCGAAGGTTGGCAGCTCTTGCCACTAGGCTACATCTCTCCAAACTTGGCACAATGGTACAAACTTGGTGTAGTGACATGAACCTTGATGCCTCGTCACTTGGATTCACTCCGGACACCATGCCCTCCAGCAGGGCGGCCATAGCGCTGGGCATGCCCTGTGCGACAAAGTTTGTTGACACCCCTGCCCAGTGACCATGTCCGCCAAGGATTGCCTCCCTACCACCCTTTAACACTGCCCCTCAAAACTCCGAGCTCTCTCCAGGCAGAACATTAATCACCATATGACATATCTTGCCTGAAAACTGCTGGAGTCAAGGAACACTGCAGCAAGTGGTTTTAAAATCGTAATATCCTTGCAAATACGGCACCCCCACCCGAAGTCAGCACCCATTGCAGTGGCATCAGACCCACCGTCCTAGAGCCGGCCCTGCCTTCCAGACTACACATTGCCCCCCATCCTACACACCGCAGCGCATCTCATCCAGAACCGGAAGAAATATAATCGCATCACCCCCATCATCATGGAATTCCGCTGGCTCCCCTTGCCAACCCGCGCCATCTTTAGAACTACCTGCTTTACTTACAAATTCATCGCAACCTGCACCCCTGCTTTTCAGGCTGACAAGCTAACCCTCAAAATTCATCATGCAATGGTATTATTGTTTATCATCTTAAGAGGGGACCTACAAAAAAAATAACTATATATTTTTATTTGTTAATGCACTTAGAAACAAACAGGGTTGCCTGGACCAGGCTGTCAAACACAAAAGAGAAGTTTATAAATGTAGACACGCTCAAAAATATAATTCTCTAATTTCTTAAGAGAACTGTATTGCATACATTGCGCTTTCAAGGAAGGACTTTTCAAAAATGTTTATAAAAATATATGAGAGTCCCTTGCTGGTTCAATGCATGCAGTGAACTTTTCCATTACTTTAAAATGGCCTCTGATTGTAGTAGCTAGGGTGTTGTTTAAACATTTAAACAGTAACAGGCTCTGGCATTTGCAGCTCACTCGCATGACACCTAGTAAGATTCGAATCTGAAAACAATACACAAAAATACAAAAGTACATATAGGTTAAACAAGTACATAGATGATGACTGTTTTATTTAATTCACAAACAGAATGTATACAAAAGTAAAAATTGCAATTTTAATGGTAAGGTTGAAGCTTTCCAACATACTGTTTTATTTCTACAAGATTATGTCTTGTGCTAGGTCCTGGCACAGGTGCCTCCGGCCTTTTCCGTAATAAGAGACACAAGTTCAGTGAAAATCATTCTGCACTACTAAAATTATTAGTGTTGTAAGAGTGATCATGTCTGACAAGATCACATTAATGACCACCTCATGCAAGATTATGATCAGTGATCCTCTCAGTGCATTAGGCAGGTTTGTCAGCAGTAATGTAAATAAGGCTTCTTCAATTAGGAATGCCTCTACATGGGCAATACATGACTACCGTAGCTGCAATGCCCCTGGCACCAAGGAAAAGTTATTAATAAGTCTCCCCCATACTGCATAATCTGTTACTCAAATATCAGCTTTAAATATATTTAGGATATCCAATTTTCTAAAAAACAAATCAGATTATTAGTTCTACAAATACATATATATGTATATATATATATATATATATATACTTTAATATTGTGCAAATATTACAACATAGTCTAAACAGCTGTGGACCGTTCTGAATAGGCTCCTTGGACCTGCCTGCGTCCACGGACAGCAGGTTAAGAGCCACTGGCCTATGTTATTGCTGGCTTGTCAAGCACACACTTGATACACCTATTAACAGTTTGTAATATTCCACTCTTCAGCTGCTCACTCTCCAGCCACCTAGCACTGGCAACGCCATTAGGTCTGGCTTTAATGTGCTGCCATAAACAAACCACACTTGTGCTTACTTTAACATATTAAAACCATGTCTATTACCTTTGCCAGTGCTTGTTTCAATATTGACTTATGGATGGAACTCCCTTGCCTCCCACATCTCAGCTCCTCAACAAACAGACTTGCAGAGGGTTAGGCACCCTCAATATACTTTCATGATTGTTATTACAAAATTTCCTGGGCTGTTTGTGTTTCCTATGATGTACAGTGATGTCTGACTGCTGTCATGTATTGTTTGTGAGTTCCAGATGCCTAAAGCCAACTTTTCTGTCAAGTCTCTTTTGCAGTTCATATTTCCAGCTGTCTGTGTTAATGCTTTCAAGTAGTCAGTCACACCATCCTTCCTATGAGGAAAATCCAATAGCCAACGTGTTGATGAAAGTTTCTCCTAAGGATGCTACTAGACTGCATCCGTCTGGCCCCCATTTTCTTCTCCCATAGATCTTCTAGGGACTTATCTCAGTCTCAAAGTTTCTACGCATTTCTAGCTCTAACTGGTGTTAGAGGGAGTCATTTATCGTGGTGATCCTCCTGTTTTTCTGCTCCAGAACAATAAACACATTTGGAAAGGATGAGGAGGATTGATGGCACTACCCCACAACTCACAGCTGTTTGCAGAAATATCTGCTGCTACCTTTAGAAGCTGGCTGGCATGACTTGAAATGATTGGTCATAGACTCCTGAGTCTGAGGATTGAGAAAGGTCCTGTGGATGTTTTACAGACAATACACTATAATCTTGCTGCTTCTGCCAGATACAGACCAAATGGAGACATTCTGAGGGCCTGATTTATACTTCTTTAGCACCGTATATGCATCATTATTTTATGCAAAAGCTGCTCAAACTTACAAAATTCAATTATATTTTGTACGTTTGCACCACTTTTGCATACAAAAATTATGCAAATGCTGCGCTAAAAAAGTATAAATCAGGCCCTGAGTCTTTTGGTTTAGGCCAGAGGTGTGGCAGGGATGTGTTCTCACTCGAATTCTTTTTTTGCCATAAGGCTGAAAGCCACCCTGATATAAAAAGTTTGTGACACACCAATTATAAAGAATATTGAACATAAAAATGGTGATGACACATGCTTACAATTTGTCTAACAATATGCCAATTATAAAGAATATGAAACATACAAATGGTGATGGGAGACATGCTTGCAATTTATCTAACCACTGGCAGTCATTGGGGTACCATCCCAACCCATGATTCTTTTGTTCACCAAGCCATCTCAGTTTTGACCCAGCCATATCAAATCAGTCTTGACCCTGCTCCTCATGGGAACAGTCCAGCCCAAACTGCCAGGTCAGGTCCTCCCTGAACTGGAACACAAGCAACCTAGATCCTGTTTCACCCTGGTTATGGTATCATCAGCCGGGTACAGCTTGGTTCCAGTGAGCACGGGATCCACACCTGGGCATACCCATGCTACTTAGGGCAGTACATGGAACACACAAAGGTGACGGGAGGCATGCTCGCCATTTGTCTAATCACTGGCATTTGCTTGGGGTAGCATCCAAACGTATCGTTCTTTTGTTCACCATGCTAGCCCAGTGTGGATCTAGCCATATGCAAATCAGTCTTGGTCCTGTTGCTCATAGGAACAGTCCAGCTCGAACTATCAAGCCAGGTCCTTCTTGAAACAGAACACAAGCAATCCAGGTTCTGTTTCTTCCTAGCTATGGGCTCATCAGCTGGATATAAATTGGTTCCAGTGACACAGTGAGCACGGGACCCATGTCTAGCCATACCTATGCCTCTTATGGCAAACTGGGGTGGCATGATGCGTGAAAAACAATGGACTGGGATGGATGCGGCCCTGACGATTGTCAGTGGCTGAGATTAATTTGAGCATTCCGTCCATCACCTTGTTGTTTTTGCAGTTGTAAATAATTGGCCTGTCCTGGGATACTGTACCCGAACAATGCAGTCTTACAATCCAGAGCACCAAGTTGGCTTAAAATCCTGTTGTGACTACATGCGCTCGCTGAATTTAGACACCAATTTAAGTAACACTTTTATAATGGCCAGTGGACCCAGAAATGTAAAATCTTGATGTCCGTCCCTCCAAGATAAACCTATTGCTTGGTATTGCATGGTTGTTGTCATACCTCAGGGTCAGAAAAAAATAATGCTTTCTGAAATCAGCTGGCTTTATTTTTAATATAGCCTCCACAATAGGCAAGAAACCTATTGCTCCATTCCTGGAAGTTTCTAAAAAGAAATGCCTACCGGTATTACGGTATGGGTCAGGTTTATTGGAAAATAAGATTGTTAATGTTCTTCATGCCAAGGAAAACCGATATTGTAGGCTGTTTCTCCGTTTCCCACCAAACTGCTCAACCTAAGAGTTGGGCCTGGGTTATGAAGGAGATATCATTAACGTGGTCCCTTTGTTGTTGGGTGTGCAGTTTGGACCAACACTCAGACAGCTTTCAAAAGAGAAGACATTGACTGCCTCTCCTGTGTATTAGGTCACAAGATCCTATGGCTGTGTTATAATAGGAGAATACGTAAGATCTTACGTAAGCGTCCGCTGGCAAACTTGTGGATGGAGGCATTCACTAGCTTTTTGGACAGTAACCTTAGCCCGAGACTAGTTGGGGCAGAAGTCTTCTGTAGGCATCCACGTGTATCACCGGGAGCTCTTGAATCCCCCTTGTCCTCCCCATTCCACCCCATTCCCCCTTATCTTCATCCTCCCTGTAGACCCACTAGAGGAAACCACATTATCGCATTTGACAGATGCACACACCTCCACAGTGATTACCCTTGAGCATAATTTTATGTTACTGGTTACATTAATTAGCATTTTTCTTTACTTGATAGAGTCAGAAATAATGCTGAACACAGGACACTTAAAATACAGGCTGAGAAAATGTGACTATTTATACTTGGGTGCAGACATCATACAACAGGAGCGATGATTCAAATTAACATGACTACATGAGCATGCTATGAGCTGTAAAGTGCACAAAATTTTTATAATATAGTTGCATGCATTATATCTCAGCTGTCAATGAAGAAGTGTAGCAGATATGCATGGAAAACCAATCAAGAAATTAAAAAAAGGATGTGTAAGGTCTAAGACAGACCCTCTCTGTTGTTCTATCGACTTGAGCTAACTCAACTGGATAGGTCTGAGGTCAGTAAGTGCTTTTCGGACCTTAAACAGCCAGAGATGGAGGGATGGGGCTAATTAAGCCCCAAGTCAAAGAGTAATTTTTGATCCAGACATCGATTGGCCTAGAACGGGTCTGCAGTACCTGCGATAGAATGTTATTGACTATGTTTAGACTGCATATTATTAGATCTTTTTAGGTCGAGCGTGCAAGCGTTCTGGCGTATTGTAATCTATCTGTAGGCTTTTACCCACACCCACTGCACGCCCATCACTATCACTCGTTTATGGGCTTGCCTTTCATAAATCCTTTGTTATCATTGATGAATGCAAGCAAACTTCTTTTTCCTTTTGTTTCTCTCCTTCGCGCACATGCTCATTGCGGCCGTGGCGCTTTAACTCAACTCCCTTATGTCAACTGTTTTACTTTTCATTTTCAATTTATGTGGGAAGAAAAGTCAAGTTTGGAATTTACAATGCTAATAGCTCTAACTCTAGCAAACTCAAGAACCATTGCATTGCAAATGCTTGTTTATATTTTCCTCTGGGTCTTTTACGATGCCGACTCAATCCTCGCTAGCCCTTGTGATGTGGCGTCATCACAGAGTTTGCTTCATTTTTATCTTTTTTCTGTAAATTCTACAGTCGATTAACAAGGAATTTTGTAGCGCTAGTTCTGAGGGGTACAGGTCTTAATAAACGTCGCCCAACCTTGTTGTTTTTGCAGATGTTGAATTCACCAAAGGTTTGTCTTGTCGTTGGCTCTTTACTCAAACTTGCTTTAAGTCGGAGTAAATCGTTTCTGTTTTGATGTGGGGTGGGAGGTTTTTTATTGAACAGTATTACTTTTAATGTTTTAGTGGTTTGTATGATATATTGGTTTGTATTTATTGTTTGTTGTGTTTGAATGGTTGCATGTGATTTTAAGATTATTCATAATGCTTGAATAAAGCTATCTGATTGATTGATTGATTGATTGATTCATTCATTCATTAGTGGAAACATTGTTACTGCAGCTATAATACCGGGCCAGTCATTAATGCCATGCATGATGGTTCAGTTCTGAATAATGACTCTGTTTGCAAACAGATGGTTCAGAGTAAAGGGAAGCTAACGTTGTGATTCTGGACAGTCGAAATGGAAGTTGACAAAGCAATTTCCTTTCCAGCAGCAATTGTGAAATCTTGCATTTGTGCCACTGACGTTGTGAGGAACCTCACCAGGCTGGCACAGAGCGGAGAAGTGTTGATCATCGGGAAGGACATTAAATGGTTATCTAAGGTGGCTGTTATGTTCAGAACGGGGTATACCAATGGCTCAGGGGTGTGGCAAATGCTGCTATGACTGTAATAGCGGTAAGCCCGTGTTACAAGGGTCGAATGGTAGAGTCCTGACGTCAGGACTCGGAGTGAATAAAGTTGCCGAGGGGTTTGGCGCCATTAGGCAGAAAATACATCCATACACTGTGTCTGTGTTTTATTTAATAATCCCCGACCTGAGGCCCTGAAGTGGGCCTGCATGATTGGTGCACCTGCCCCCGGTGCACAACAGTGACTAGCTTGGCAAGACCTACTCTGGGAGCTGCGTTGAAATCGTTGTACCAGGTGCTGATTATTTTTGCACGGGTAGCCGAGCAATTTTGCCTAAGGCTTTGCAATAAGTGGTCAATGCAAAATTGCATTGACTGATCAGTGCCAGGACCTTTGGATTATCTGAAAATTAGATTTTGCATTGATCAACCAAGACAATGTTGCAAAGCCCATTGCGAATTTGCATAAGTATACAAAGAAATAGATTTGAGGCAGTCCAGCAAGGAGTTATACCCCAAATACTGCATTTTGATGAGGGGTCCTAATACTGGCAAATGTAGAATATGCAGCAAGCACAGATCTGCGATTCCACAGGTTAAGATAATTTGCTAAGAGGGTAAACTGATGAAAAGGGCATTTGCTCCATTCTGCATCAGTACAGTGTTTTGGTTACCTGGTATGGTGCCTGCTCAAGGAAAATATGCAGTTAGCTGTATTACTGACCATGTAATATTACTGCCCATTTATACCTCTGATGGGCTTTCCGCCACTTTCACAAAAGGTGGTATTATTAACAAACTCAGTAGTACTCATTTTATTGACTTCAGATTGAAGAAAAGCTGAGAGGGTCCTTTCAAAGATTTCAGCTATAAATTAGGCATGGATTTCTGCAGCAGACACTGGATTCACAAGTCCACAGAATGTCTGCTTTTGTGAACAGCAGTAGTCAAGCCCAAATTTAAGATTCCAAGATCCAACCTTCTCAGGTTCTCTTTTCATTTTCTGCCCTGCAGAGGTGTCACGCTTCCCTTTACAAGAACTATTCTGCAATTTGGCTTTATCCAGGGTATCTCCCAGTGCCACCCCTGTCTTCCTAGACAGGATTCCTCTTTCCATCGCACCCTATTTAGTGCAGAGATCTCCCTTAAGCCAAAGATATTCTATGTTCCTTGTTCTTGTTTGTCTCTCCGACATGCAACAGCGTCGAAGTCAGGCGCAAGTTCATTTGCCTCGATAATGATGTGTCAACTGCCTCTTGTCTAGGAACCAGGGCCGGTTTTAGGGTGGTGCGAGTGGTGCAGCCGCACTGGGTGCTGACCTCAGGGGGGTGCTGTGTTCAGCAATAACTTACGAAACTTGCAATTTAAAAGCACCTGCTGAAAAGTTCCTTGTGCATCCATCCTTCAGGAAGCAAATAAAATGTCAAGATGCCTCTTGTGATTAATGTTCCTGCTAGAGAGCGAGAGATCGGAGATTGTCTAGCAGCAGCTTTGACTCGCCATAATGTAGCGCAGAGGGTTAATATGCCTGCTGCAAAGAGCAGAATGATATTTTGTGTGGATAGCTGAGTGGATTAGTAAAGCCAGCCTTTACAAGCGCTTTAAAACAAATGAATGTATGTGAAAGAGGGGCTATGGAGAGATGAGTGGCACATTTCCCGGTTGGTAGTGAGGGATCTGAGGAGGTGGTCATTGGGTAGGAGGGTGCCAAAAAAGACTGTCGCACAGGGCGCCCCCCAGCGCTAAAGCCGGCCCTGCTAGGAACCTTTGTGCCTGTGACTCTTCAAGGCCCCAAAAAGGCTGAGATCTAAACTGTCTTCCTGGAGGCTAAACTCAGTGTTAAGCATCACTCGCAGGAGGACAGTCTGCCTCCAACACACTATGGTCCATATTTATATTTTTTTAGTGCCGCATTTGCACCGTTTTTTTAGCAAAAGCGGCGCAAACGTACAAAATACAATTGTATTTTGTAAATTTGCGCCGCTTTTGCATAAAAAAATGACGCAATTGCAGCGCTAAAAAAGTATAAATATGGGCCTATATTTCAAGCCTCAGTATTACACTAGCAGAAGCAAAGCCACATACTGGACTCACCTGATTCAGCTGATTCAGGGCCACCGATCCTCAATGTGTACCTTTCCCTCAGACCCTCACCAGCTCTAAACATAGTCACCATGGGTCTTCTCCGAGCTACTTCCTTTGTAAGGCAAGCCTCGGTGAGTCTAGTTTCTTCATGTTGGATTTTCATTTAGTGGCTCTTGAGGAGGGGCACCCGTGATCCTTGTGTCTTTTTCAAGACCATTTAATTGCCTTCTATGCCACCTGTGACACTCCCCATCCGACTTTACGCCATTGTTTTACAAACCCCTTTACACCCTTTTTAACATATTGTTTAGTTCCCTTCCTGCTCGTGTCCCTCATTTAACAAAACCCTTACTACCATTTCCTCTCTATTTGCTTTCTTTCAAACCACTTACAACCCTCGGCCTTACTCCCATTTATTATTTTACAAACACCTTCTTCCGCCTGCTCTACTTCTTTTTCGATCACCTTACTCCCTCTCCCACTTTACTTTTTTTTACAAACCCTTGTTCCCATTGCCCTCCCTTCCACTTTACTCACTTATTTTTTCACATTTTTTTTTTTACAAACCCCTTCCTGACTTTTTACTTCTTTATCATGCTGTCCTTCAAAATAAACATTTACCTTTTCTACAGATACTTTACATTTCCGTGGAAAAGGTAACTTGTCAATTTAATTTTTCTCTGAAACCGTTTTAAGAGAGCTTTAAAGAGTTTTATCAGCCTTTGTAGGTCAGGTTGATTTTCGTTCCCACTTTTGTTGATCTTTTGACAACTTCCTAAACGAAATCCAGTGTTCAAGGCAACGATTTCCCCTCCTAAAACTACATCCTTCACACCATGCTGTGACTACAGAAAACAGATGTCAGTCAGGGACCCACACAAGGTGTGATAAGTGCCCCCTCGTGCACCCAAAGGCTACCTGGGATCGCAAGCTGTGCTCCGCTGAAAACAGAAAGCATTCTTGGGCCCTGCTCAAAGTTGAGGGCCTGGGCCTGTTCCGCTCCAGAGGCCGCTCCCTCAAGACCTCTTCTTTGTGGTCAAAGTCTTTCAGTAATTCTAAATCATGGGAATCAACCCCATTTCTCCATGATCTATCAAAAGAGAAGTTGCGAGACTGTACAGGTGCCAATGGATCTTGCTTCTCATCTCTGACAGAGTAGCCGATTCCACGGTTGACCCCAATGTGCCCTTAGTTCCCTTGGCCATCGGCCACACTGCAGCCGCTAGAGGTCTTTAAGGAGCCTCTTTCTGGCGCGTCTTTGGGCCTTAAGGATCCCAGTGGGCACTCAACTGAATTACCTCCAGTACAGCCAACCTCTGCATGGTCTGAACCCCTTAGGCTCTTCCGCACTGACTCCGGAGTAGACAACCACATCGGCTCCAAGACCTACGTCAGTCCCCCTTCATTGACACTGATACCACCAGAAGAGAATATGATAATGACAGGAATCATGCTCCAAATCTGCTTCAGTCCCTACACTACGTGAGTCTGATCCAATGCTTCCACAACCACAAAGGCAGCCTCAGGGGCTCCATTGTCTTTTTAGTTCAGACTCTAATCAGAGTTTGCCACCATTCAGAAGTGACAGTGGGGGATGGGGAAGATTTAGCCCCTTCTTTGATGGTTGATAGCCTTTAGATGGACTTACAGGAGGCCAGTGGGCTTGGTTTTATCATAAGGGACACAACCGGAGGAAAGTGCCTCCTTTGCTGTGGTAATTCGATGAGCAACTGTTTGGTTGAAGACATGGCAAATGTCCTCCCGGAGGTTTTGCAACATGGGTCAGGCTCATCTGATCTCTTGCGTCCATTCAATGAAGCCCTCACTGACACCTTAAGGGGCAATTGGTCTAAAGCCTGTTCTTGCTTGCTGGTGAATGGGCAGGTGTCCAGATGTCCTAGACCAGTTCTTCGTGACTCTAAATTGCTTACACAGCAAGGTGAGCCGCAGTTCATTCCTTCCAGCAGTCCTGAAAGAACTTGGGTTTTCCTTGGTTCAGACCACCCAAAATGGGCAAGTTGAGGCATTGATGCTACTGATGTCTCTGGAGTGAACATTGGATTCAGTCATGTGTCCATTGTCATGCGTGGATGTGACCCACAACTTTCTCAGGAGATGAACAAGCCTCCCTAAGCCTTTTAATGGCTCACTCCTATTCACAGAAAACACGTTTTCTGCCTTAAAAGGCTTTAAAGGGAGTAGGGCCTCTGACAAACAATTTCTTCACCAATTCAGGAAAATTAAAGGCTACTTCAGAGTGTTTGCATATGGATAACACTAGTCCTGGCATACCTCAACACAATCATCCCATTCCTTTTATTGGTGGGGATGTGAATCTGGCAGGCAATGCATGTCTCACCACAGCCACCACTCCTCACAGTTCCCTACTCCTGTGGCAACAGCTTCCAAATCACTTAGGGGGTCATTCCGACCCTGGCGGTCATAGGGCCGGGGACCGCGGATGCACCGCCAACAGGCTGGCGGTGCATCCAGGCCAATTCTGACCGCGGCGGTAAAGCCGCGGTCAGAAAAGGGAAACCGGCGGTTTCCCGCCGGTTTTCCCCTGGCCTGAAGAATCCTCCATGGCGGCGCTGCAGGCAGCGCCGCCTTGGGGATTCCGACCCCCTTCCCGCCAGCCTGGTTCTGGCGGTTGTGACCGCCAGAACCTGGCTTGCGGGAACGGGTGTCGTGGGGCCCCTGGGGGCCCCTGCAGTGCCCATGCCAATGGCATGGGCACTGCAGGGGCCCCCTAACAGGGCCCCACAAAGATTTTCAGTGTCTGCATAGCATAGCATAGATCCATTCGGAGCCGGCATCCCCGTGGAAGGGGGTTTCCCGCTGGGTGGGCGGGCGGCCTTCTGGCGGTCGCCCGCCCGCCAGCCCAGCGGGAAACTCAGAATGACCGCCGCGGTCTTTTGACCGCGGTACGGTCTTCTGGCGGTTCCCGCTTGGCGGGCGGCTCCCGCCGCCCACCAAGATTAGAATGACCCCCTTAGTTTGCTATTAGTGGTGCACAGCCATCCTGTTGAAGGCAGGACCTAGCACTTTCTTCTAGCATGAAGATCAATCACATTCAACAGTTAGGTCATCCAAATCATTCAACATGGCTATGGCCTACCATTTCTTTCTACCCCGGACCTGCAGGATGCATATTTGCATATACACCTGTCTGGAGTCACGTAGACATTACCTGTAACTTAAGGTAGGCTATGAGCATTTTAGTTTGCCATGCTCCCCTTCGGCCTGACTCGTGCCCCTTGGGTGTTCACAAAAGTGATGGCCGTGGTCGCCAACCTTAGTTGGGGTTACCAGTTTTCCTGTACCGCTATGACTGGCTGTTAAAGACAGACTTGCTGCAATAATTCGGGGATCACGTCAGACAACAGTGAACTTCTTGATATCATTGGGATTCTTGATCAACAAGCTGATGTCGGACCTGACTCCTTCACAGAGGCTTCTTTTTCATATAGGTGTATTTCCTTCGTTGCAATGAGTCCAGGACGTTTGGGCTAAGATCCAGACATCTGAACCTTGATCCTGGATCTTGGGGAGAGCAACTCAGAGGCTTCTTGGCCATTTCAGTTCCTGCATCCTGCTTGTTAATTATGCTAGGTGGCAAATTGGGCTCTGTGGTGGAATCTGTACTACTAGTAGGCCAATCGCCAAAGCGACCTGTTCGATTCCACCAGGTTTTTGGTTGTGACTGCATGGCATCTGTAGTGGTAGCTGCTTGATAGAAATTGGACCAGCGGCAGAGCCCTCTCCCTTCCCCAACCAGAGTTTATGATGGTGACAGATGCATCATTGCTTAGTTTGGGTGGTCATGTGAGGGAGTTGGAGATCAGAGGAAACACTGCTCCTGTCAATGGGTTGAAGTTGAAGTTGCCGTCCATTCTTCCGGTGCTTCTGTCCATCAAAGAAGCTGGTACACATTCTCTAAGACAACACCACTGGAGTTGGCAGGAGCTTCAGGGCATTTCCCTGATCATGAACCACCTGGTGGCATCCCTGTATGCCGCGAAGGATGAGCTCAAATGACGGCACCTGGCAGATCACTAATGCATCACGAGGTGTCATAGGGCATCTTCCGACAGTGGGCTGGGAACCTCGGCTAGATCTTTTTGCCACAGCCAAACGTGCAGTGTTAAAACATTTGCACATTGGAGTTCCTATGAAAATGCTTGCTAGGAGATGCGTTCCAGGAGTAGTGAAGCATGTATGTCTACTCATCTCTCCCTCTCCTGTCTTGAGTTCTAAGGAAGTCAGAAGCGACTGGCTGAAGTCATCTTAGAGGCTCCGAATTGGGCCAGATGCGAGTGGTACCCAGACTTCTGGACATAGGTATCTCCCCCAGTGCTAGGTTCTGCACCTGAACCTGCACAGTCTACACATCCATGGTTGGAGATTGAGCTAAAGCAGTTGACTGTGTTCGATCTACCACCTACACTTGTGGATGTCATCCTAGCGTCCAGGCATAAGTATACAAAGTCTGTTTACAACTGGGCTGGGATTAATTTGTGGCCTACTGTGAAGTCTGCATGACAGACCCTTTACAAGCCAAACTGTTGGTTGCTTTATTATTTGTGTTGTCTTTGGCCCAACAAGGTCTTACAGTGGGCACTTTTAAATATTATTTGTTGGTCTGTAAGCCTTTTTTGCATTTGCTGAACCAACTGTCCTTCTTTAAATCACCTGTTGTGATGCAGTTAAATGTTTGATGCATATGTTCCCGCCTAAACTGTTTGTGATGCAACAGTAGGACCTAAACTTGGTTTTGACGTTCCTCATGTGTGCTCCATTTGAGACAATACACAGGTGCTTGTGGCATCTTCTAACCTGTCTTCCTTGTTGCAATCACTTCAGCTTGTTGTGTGAGTGAACTCCAGGATCTATCGGCGCAATTACTCTACACCTTATTTATTCCAGATAAACTGGTGCTGAGGGCATGGGCCACCTTGTTGCTGAAAGTTGTGACTCCTTTCCACAATGGGCATTCCATCACTCCCCCAGGATTCTTTGCCCCACCTCACTCCTTGAAGGAGGAAAGAGAGGATCAATTGGTGGGACCAAAAAGAGCTTTAAGCTATTACATCGATCGTACCAAGGACCATTGGGTGGATTTCCAGGTCTTTGTGCGGTTCTCTGAGGCAAAGAAAGGAAAGGCTGTGCACAAGAGGAATCTGTCGAGTTGGATATTCCTCTGCATTAAAATCTACTAATGTGGGCGGAGCCAAAGCCCCTCTCTGTAGCATTTCTGAAAGCACTTTTTCAGTTTGCTCACATGTGCCAGCAAACAACAGGTCACTGTCTTTCAGCATTTCTTTGTAAGGATAGTTGCCTATAGCAATTATTTTGTTATTTGGAAAAGTCCTGGAATTATGGCCCACCTTTTATATTTTGAACAGTTTGACCAATTGTCACCACATCTGTCATGCTGAAAGTTTGCTGAAAATTAGGCAAGAAGGCCAAAGTTATTAAGGGTGCAAAGTTGGAGTGTAGTGAAGTGGGAGCCTTAGCTACAGAGCACAACTACACATCTGTGATGATGGTTACAGCATAAGCCATACTAGGCAAATACTCCAAAGTCCTACATGGCAGGAAAAATTCACAGAATAAGTCTCTGCCTACAGTATCAATCTTTGTTTTTCTAATATAATGTGATGTCCTTGTGAAAGCAAAGAATGACTTAAACAATACCTTGGGGCCCACTATTAGCAGCCTTGAAAACAGCCCTACACCACTCCCTCACAATTCCCCATAATTACTCCCAACCACATGTTTTGGACAATATCATGACAGAATCTATGTTTATGCACCAATTTCCTAAGGGGGCCTCTTTCTCTGCTTCCCACTGTGTTCCATGAAAACATGTTTAAATATAGGCAGCACTGCTAGATTATTCAGTTTCACACCTTCCATTTGAAGGAAAAGCAAACTTTTTTTTTCAGCAAAGAACAGCTCAATGGAACGATTAACTAGGCATGCTTAGATGCGGGATGTGATACTGTTTACAAGAAAGATGCTGTGCATGTAGGGGGCACATAAAATAAGTGCTGCCCTTTTCAGCCGAAAATCAGAGAGTCTGTTTTACAATAAAAACAAATGACCCTTTTTCCAACATTCTTCCACCAACGTTTGGAGAACATGATGTGCAGCATGGCTGAAAGTTAAATAAAACAAGCATTTGCAAAGCAATAGTTCTCGCGTTTGCTCCAGGTAGAGCTTTTAGCGTTGTAAATTCTTAGCTGGAATTTTCTTGCCACACAAACTGAAAATAAAAAGTAAAACAATTGACAAAAGCGAGCTGATTCAAAGCGCAGCCGTGAGCACGAAGAGAGAGACAAAAGGAAAAAGACGTTCACTCTCAGTTAATTATCCATGTAACTGGGGCGATGGCCAAGGCAGTAACAAAACCACCCTAAGGAGGGACAAACGTGAAGCAGTTACCAACGAAAACAAAGGATTTTTGAAAGGCAAGCCCATGAACGAGTGATAGTGATGGGCGTGCAGTGGGCGTGGTTAAAAGCTGTCAGAACACGTCGGAAAAAAAAGCAGCGCTTGCGCACTGATGTGCTCAACGTAAAAAAGGTGCTATGACCAGCACTGGCCGCATCATATCACTTTTTTTATTGCTGGCGGGAGAGAATTGGTGGGGGCATCTACACCTCTTTGTTGCACGACTTACCTCCCTTTGAGATGTTCTCCTGCCTCCCACCAATAAATTTAATTAAAAAACCGCTATGCTGAAGCCATTAAAAAAAAAAACTTTCAGCTATGCTGCACAGTCGCTGTGCTGCTTTACAGCATAGCTGAAAACATTGACAAAGGCAATGGCTCACAATGGCCATACATATTGGCTTTGCCAATGCTTGATCGTAGTGTGTTGCTCATGGGCAGAATGGTAGGCTGTACCATGGAAGGGCTGCCCCCAAAGTGTACACCCTTCCTTACTATGGTGGGCTGCTGTTGCTGTGAGCAGGTAATGGAGAGACAGACATCTGGTGAACACCTTCTTAGGTACATGAACATGCATTGCCTGGTGTCCATGGTGCAAGGGAGGTGTTTCCTAGAGGTTAAATCCTTCCCAACCCTCATAAGTGGAAAATCTCACTATTTTCTAAGTGCTTAGGGAATGTTAGGGGTATTGTTTGTGTGCAAGAAGAGACTGGATACACTTTTTGTGAGCCCATGGAGTCATCCCAATTTCTTAATGTGTTCACGTGGTTGCTGGTTGGCCCTGTCAGCACATGTATGTGGGGACTGGGACTCTTCCACTGTCATGCTCTGACCATGATTTTTATTTTATAAGTAGTGATCACTGTCATTCAGCAGAGCACTGTGATGGAACACGCGTAGGAATCATCACTGGGTGAAAAATTGTGAAATGTGCCTACCACATTTGTCCAGCATCTCTCTGCTCAGCTGGGTTGAGATGCAGTTGTGCAGAGGCAACTATGCGTGAGGTATTACACACTTCCCTGGTGGCTGTCCTTTTCAATGGAGAAAGGTGCCTATGCAGTGTGTGCTTAGGTGCCCCCCGCCCCGGTTTAGCAGCAGAAGTCCTTAACACTTAAAAAAACTCACGTGTGCATGGGATCTCCGCACTGACTTGAATCTCATGGAGAAGGCCTCTCTTCGCCTACAGCTGCTGTGAACCATCAAGTGTGTCTTGGTCTTTGCATAAAAAGGCTCTCTCACCTCGTAGTGAAGGGGAACCAGCTGGGGGACCCAGGAAGAACATGGAATTTCAGTATTCCTTCCTGACACCAAAATACTCTAGAAAGACAAACTTCACACTTGAGGTTGTAACCAAAGTCACCAGGAACTGGGCAGAGCCAGAAAGAAGCCTCAGAAAATACTGAACCACCAACGCCAGATCTCGAAACTAATGATAAGAGAAGCTGATCTACTGATTACAATGTATGGTGGAAGAGTGATGTTTTAAAGTCAAATGAGTAGTATAGCATGTTGGAGCCTTTCACTACTAAATGGATGTCTGTTTTTCTTTTTTGGAAGGACATTTTACAGGACTGCTGCTTTTTCAGTGTTTTCCAATGTTTTCATTTTCCTTTGTGAAAATCAGCGGTTATCGGTGCTCGCTCTTTTTTGCTTCCAGAACAATCATGGGGAGGATGTTTACCAGTGTTTATAAAAACTGTGTTTTTTGTTTTCTTCCTTCCCTCATTAATTCATATTGTCAGTTCTTCCTTCGTGCTCCTAATTCATTTCTATATCTGTTTTCCCTAAATTTGCACCTATAAGTATTGTTCTCTCATCTCCATTCTTGCCTCATTTCCCAGCACTCAAGCCTCACTTTCCAGCAGTCCAGTCCCACCCCAAGTGCAGAATGTACATGCACGAGGACGTGTTTGCACTTCATTAATGTTTGATTGCATCAGATAAAAGTTCAATCGTGGGCATTTAATATACCTGCCTGCTACAAAGATTAAATAAATGAAGATTAATGATTGTCTAATTGGGACATGGGCTACATATTTTGGGGTGCTCAGTGCTCTGTTACTGCCAGCAGGTGTCGCACTTTCCTGTGCTTTATCAGATATCAAGACAGCACTGAGCTAATACATGTATTATTACCATTGTTGTTGACCAATACCTGCTCTACTTGGTCGCACTGTAGAAAACTGTTGTTGAATTAATATGCATATTGTTAGCTACATGGTTTTTATGACATCAAACTGTGCTGCTGTATGAAGCAGTGACTGGTGGGGTTTTAACAAAACCTTCTTTGAAAGCAGTGAGGGGACTGTGTTCCTGCCAGGAAGGTGTGAGAGTTACCAATGGGACTTCACCCTTGTGCTTTATGCAACATCCACTAATCTAGTGCATTTGCCATCTTGGGGAAAAAAGAAGCACAGCTCAAAATTATGTTTCTGTTAAATATTGTTACTGTTGTTCTTGCAGGTGAAGTTGCCAAGTGTCAGATCTTGTTTTGACCCCATACGTTCAAAGCTTGATATTGACACAGGCAGTACCAATGAAAATGTAAATTGGTGGTCATGAGGCGGTGTCCTAAGCACATTCTACTTTGTATGATTGCGCAGAATGGATCCACACATCTGTTTGCTTAAATTGAGATGTCTACTGCATCTACATGAAACAGAGCAGTGGCTGCCTCTTCTTGTTTCTAAGCTGTTAATCTATGCACTCTAGACAGAACAGTTACAGCAAAACTGGAGCATGGACCTCTCTTGGGTCTGAGCATGGTCTTACGAAAATGTTCTTGATATGGTCTTTGTCCAATATGAGAGGATGCGGCTCCTATATTCATGCTTTTTAATCCATCAGAATGTAAAACTAAGATCAAAGTGCTGGGTACAATGCTATAAGGGACACCATTAATTCTAGATTTGTCCCTGTGATGACTCTTGCCACAATTCTGATACCTGAGTTTTCAGAAAGCAAAGCTCTATCCCGCTCCCAGTGGAGGAGGATGAAATCATAGTGGTGCCTCTTGTCCAGGTCTCGCGAACCTGCTGGCCACCACACAGCCAAGCGAAGTGAACAGTTAGCTAAAGCCAATCAAGGTGAGCCATGCTCCCAAAAGGCGAAAGAAAGTAACTTCAGTGAAATTGCAGATGGTCATAAGGGCATATTGAATGATCTACCATGACCCAAGTGAGTCGCGGTAGAAACAACCATCACAGAAAATTGCTTTCAGTTACAGGCTGCATTTATACTGCACCAAGGCACTAACAATGAAGCAAAGATGTTTACTGTTTTTACTGAACAGAAAATACTCCCTTGATCTGTATTTTATCAGTTATAATCAGTTTTAGCTGAAAACTGAAAGCCTTGTTCATTTAGCTGAATTTGGGTGAATTGTGGTATTTGCTTTGCACTCTCCTGGCGGTCTGTTGGAAATTGGGCAAATATGCACTTTCCTAATGGAAGCATTATTTAAAATGTACTTGAATTATTATTGTATTCCTTTGTTTCCATTGAATATTTCACTTGGTGTGAAAAGCAACTTGGTGTTGTACGTTTGTGTAGAATCACTCATCCACTGCTTTGTTCATTGTTTAGAAACCTAAGGTAAGGTATATGTTTTCTTGTGAATGGTTTTGGGTGTTGGACCATGGCTTCTTCTTCACAGTGCTGTACATTAATTCCAGTTTTTTCTGTCTGGTCTATTATGTTTTTTATTCTGAAGCTTTATGAACTGTTCAATGTTAAACACTGTCACACACATTACATAGTTAAGACCTGTACTCCTATTTCGAAGGTTTAAAAAAAAAAAAAAAAAAACTATGTAAATTTGATGACGGGTGTGTGTGTGTCATTGCACTACATATCATTTTACCTTTTCTCCCAACTTTGAGATGTATAGTAGTCTTTACATTAAAGGTAATAGGTGGTGTGAACGATGGAAGTGCGAGGCCCAAGCAGAGGCTCCAGGTGGTATGCTTAAGAAAAATATTTGCCCGCTGGTACTTCTTTTTTGAAGGAAAGAGAGCTGGGGTAGAGGGGAGAGGACACTGCACGAATAGAAGGGGTGGAGGGTAAGGGCAGAGGGTTGACAGGGAGATATAAATAGAAGGGGTAGAAAGGTGAGAGGGTAAATCAGCAAAAGAGGGAGAGAGTTGACTGGCCAGGGATCACAAGTGAATGTGAGAAAAGGGGTAGGCTTGAGTGAATAAAGACCATAGAGCAAGTATGGAGAGGGCAGAGAGCAGAAGTAGACGTTGGAGAGGGAGACCACACGAGTGGTGAAAGAAGGCTTAACTATTCCTTTGGTGGAAGGAGGCCTTTTTAAGAAAAATGTGGGCACTGGTACTTATTTTATAAATTAGGCACTACCCCCAGAGTGTGGGTTGCGCATAGAACAGTTGTTGACGTTCTAGGTACCTGATCCCTGCGTTTCCCATTGCATTTCAGATGTTATTCCTTTCCATCCTCCTCCATGTGATACTACTGAATTTACTGGTGAGAGTGTCTGGATTAGACACAGTGATCTCTAAAGGGCTCGGAAGAAAGTCTTTGTAGTTTGTTGTACCAGTTTGTGCAGGTTCAGAGGTTCATCATACAATCTGCAAGGAGATGAGACCTAGAGCACTGGGACTGCCCCCCTCGTATCTTTAGATGAATAAAGAATGTGAAGGACAGCTGGATGTTTGTTCACATTCACACCTAGAATAAGGATGTGCTCTGTGCCCTTCCTGTGCCCCCAGTGGTGCAACTCAGATAGAGGAACTATAGCTGGTGATTGGCTGAGGATTGTCTACAGAGAATTTACAACCTGCTGTGGTCATTATGGGATGCCTTCCATCGCTATAGAGTCTGAAACACCCTTTAATCTTATGGGGTGCCTCATCAGCATGGAGTTGAACAACAAGTAACAAGTACCAAAAGATGTACTTGAACTTGGTTGGTTCCCTCCAAATATTTAAATTTAAATTGACTTCTGCTCAGGGTCCAGCTTCTGAATGGCTTGTTGATGTGTCCCCACTGCCACAAGCTGTCTATGTGCTAGTGGCTAAACACTTCTCCAAAGCTCTGTGCAGTAGCATAAAGGAAGAATTGAGCCAGAGAGCCATGCTTCTGTACTCCTCAACAGCCATGGGTAGACTCTAGGATTGTGGTGCTATTTGCTCTTTCTGTGTGTACGAAGATGTCAGACTGCCAGGTAGTGCAGAGGAACGGAGGAACAGCCCAAACTCTGTGGAAACCATGTTTGGGGCCCAGGTACTATGTGCCTGCATTGATGATCAGCTGACCTGTCTGCGAGAAGCCCGCGCCATGACCAGAGTACCAGTTCTCGATGCGATCAAGATGAATTTCACACCTCTCAGTGCTCTACTGTGAGGGTGATTCTTCTGTTCCATCATCGTTGGTGCTCAGGATCATTCTAGAAAGAGCTCAAGAAACCACTGGGGCAAATTGCTACTTTTATTGCGAGTTATTAGGGAGACCTATTAAATTGTAGTCCTAGAGGGAGCCCATGAAACACAGGAAGTACAGCAAAACAAACTCCGTTTTGGAAGTCCTAGATACAAAATATATTTCACCCCTGACGTGGTATCATTTTCAACAGAAAAAAAGTTATTCATGCTCCAAGCATCCCTGTTCATGCAAGGTACATTAGCTAACAATCAGATGCCTTTACACGAGTAACTCCAAACCTCAAATCAGCAAACTGTGCCTTGCTAGGTTTGCCATTTTCACAATCTTCAGCAATGAGGCCCCCTTTTCAGTGGTAGCAATGGTTAGACATTCCATCACCCTTCTTATAAACCAGCTAAATACTTGGGGGTCTTTCTGTTTATGAATGAGATAGCTTGGTTGTAGGCATGAAAAATAAAAGTGTAATCTCTAGTACAAAATTAAACACACCAAAAAGCAGTTAGTAATGTGTTGCAAAATAATACTAGAATCTGTTTAACGTAAGTCAGATTAAAAAATGTTGTAGCTCCGAATGCATAGAAACATTCAGAGAGATTCTCTTTGCTCTAAGGATCTATACCATGCACAGAATAAACAGGCTGCCATAAATTTATCCCTTCTGCTGATCACTGTTCACTTTTTAGGTCTCATCTAATACAGTGCATGCCTCCAGGTTTTGCCTTTTCTAGCTCTGGGAGCAGTCACAAGACCTTCGTTTTATCCTCATAGGTGTTTGGTTGGTAAACTGTGATTGGTCAACTGTTCCATGTAAAGATTACCAATACAATCCACGAAAGATGATTTTTGGAACTTTATTTTGAAGCAATAGGTAGTCAATGTGTCTTTTGTGTAGGCCTGCCTAAAGGACATTGCTGAGGATCCAGTCTAGTCTGAAGGAAACCCCCATATAATGTATTTATAAGGGCTTAATTTGAGTTGGTACTGCAGGTGGTGGGCACCAGCACTCAATTTGCGACTGGGACTTATTTTCCCTCATCAGACTTTGATTTAGAGAGAAAGGCAGAAAATGGTGAAAAGAGGAAGGGAAAAATAGGAACACAAGACAGACTGAGAAAGCAGGATGGAAAAAACTTGCAAGAGGGAGATGGAGACAGAGAGCCATATGCATGAAAGCCTTTTCCCGGTTGCAAAAGGCACATCGGGCTGTTTGCCACTGGGAAAAGGCTTTTCCCCATGTAACAATCCTATTCTGCGATTCGGTAACCTGTTACTGACTGGCAAAATAGGTTTGCGAGTCACTATTCGGAGGGCACGTACCAAGGGCTTCCCTTCCTCATAGCGAGTTGCAGGGGGATGTAAGATTGTTTAAGGACCATGAATGCAGTCGCAAAACAATCTCAGTTACCTCCAACTTCAAGTTGGTGGTAACCCATTTGGGAAGGGGGTCCCCATGTGACCTCTTCCCCTCTGTAAATGGTAGCGAAGATATTTTTTCAAAGCAGTTATTGGCCCCACGAATCACTGCCAACACTGAAAAAATGAAAAGAAAACTTTTCATTTTTTTGTTTGAAATGCATCCTGTTTTCCCTTTAAGGAAAACGGGCTGCAGTTCAAAAAAGAAAAACTGCTTTATTTAAAAAGCTGTCACAGACATGGTGGTCTGCTGTCCCCAGCAGGCCACCATCCTTGTGAGTGCGGCCATTCCCAAAGGGGTCGCAAATTGCGACCTACCTCAGGAATATTGAGGAGGTAGGTCATTTGAGACCCCATTGGGAATTGCAAACAGAGTTAAACACACTTTTATACATCCCAGTTTGCGATTTCCTAATAGCGAATCGCAAACCCAAACCCATGTACATCTGGCCCAAAATGTGGTAGGATTGTGGAAGAAAGAGGAATGACGTGGAATGTACACCAGACAGTCTTGGTACTCCACAACCGAGGGATTTCGCAGAGATTATGGCGAGGCTCCTAAAAAGAACTGTTCACCCCTGATTTTTTATCAAATTAAGGATGGGTACATTCTTTGCTCACATGGTATTTGATGCAATGATCACACTTCGGTCTTAGACAATGGTGCCAGTAGTAATGCAACAGATAGGTTTGCTGCCATTAATGCAATATACAACAACTAAAAAATGGAGCGAAAAATAAGATGATATTAACAAAACTTACACTGTTTCGTGTCATGGTTACCAAAATCCAGGTCCAAATTATGTCAGGGCCTGATTTACATTTGAGCAATTTCATTGATTTGTAAATGCATTCTGAAGTTTGGTTACTTTGCAATATGTCAGAAAAGAAAAAAATATAAAGTTTATAGAACATGTCTTCAAATTTGTTGCACTCGTTCTTTTTGGTCTTTTCTACGACTTTTAATGATGTTGTACTGAAAAACAACATATTTCCACATTTTTATTCTTAAAGTATTTTTACAACTCTGCTTAAGGGCTAGTTCACGACAGGCACAAACTTGTTTATTTTAACAAGATGAAAGGAGTGTTGTTTCATACCAGTTCCTAAAATGAGTATTTGCAATTAGTTTTTCACAAAAGGGGATTTGCAGGTGGAAGAAAATTGTTTATTTACATTAACCTTGATCCTGCAGTTGATGGTGAAACAATGCAGGGGAAACGGTAGAGAAAATAGCATATCTAGTGAGTCCTTATTTGCGACCAATCATGGTTTTAAAAAGACTTTGAATAAATAAACAAGATATCATTGGCATTCTGGATTGTTTGAAGGTGACAGTAAAGTTATTCACCAGTATATACTTGCTTGGCCTTTTAAAGCTGGCAATCATTCTCTTTGCAAATGCTTGCGACTTGTAGACA
Organism: Pleurodeles waltl; assembly: GCF_031143425.1. Classification (NCBI taxonomy): domain Eukaryota; kingdom Metazoa; phylum Chordata; class Amphibia; order Caudata; family Salamandridae; genus Pleurodeles; species Pleurodeles waltl. The sequence continues at coordinate 1,025,304,323 of NC_090449.1, read as the reverse complement.
TCACTCCCTGATGGGGAAGATTTCAGTTTGCACTGACAACACAGCGTAATGTGTGCAGAAAATACCAAATAATGACTTGGCTATCATTCATTGCAGTGTCAATGGGCCAGATTTATGCAGCCATTTCTTAACTGTCCGAATCGCTATTTCGGGCTGTTAAGAAATGCAAACTGGGCTTTTCTTATGTACAAAGCCCTTTAAGGAATCCAAAATTATGACTTATACCCTGTAGAAATCACAATTTGCGATTCCCAGAGTAGGAAATTGCAAATAGGGATTTCCTATTTGCGATTCCTATTCTTATGCACCACGCATTTCCGAAATGTGACTTGGGCATGTAGGAGATGCAATTACTATCGACTTGAAGCTGATGTAATCAGGTGCAGTTTAAAAAAATCATCCAAAGTGCTTTTTAAAATTGCAATAGAGCACACACACAAATTGCATTTTCCTACATCTGGCCCAATGACTTTGGGACAGCGCATAATGCACTTATTTAACAAAATAGTAGTGTTCCTCAGATTATCATCAGGACTCAGACTCAACGAAGGCACAGACCTAATAGGGGCTAAAGAGTGGGGAGATCAGAAAAGTGGAAATTAAGAAGATTGTGAATACTTTGTGCTAAGTGATACTCTTAAAAACTCGCTTCCTGTTAAATAGTACATTTCTGGGCACTTGGGGTAGAGAAAGGAGCTAAATCCTTGTTGACATAGAACACGTGCCTGGCAACGTGGTGTTAGTTGCTGTGGCTAGGGTGACCACTCGTCTGTAAATTTCACGGACAGCCTGTAATTTCGCCCTGCCGTCCGTTGTCCGTGATGAAAGGCTTAACGGATGGCATTTGTCCATAATTTTAGCCTTTCACAAAAAGAACAACGGACGGTAGGGCGAAATTACAGGCAGATTAGTTTCCCCAGCTGGATTGAAAGGCAGGGAGTCTCCTGTGCTGTGAGGGAGGGAGGGACAGACAGATAAGAAACAGACCTTCTTGCCAGGGTGTCTCCTTCCCTAAAGACATGCAAATGTGCCCAACTGGTAAATCTGCAAATGCAAAGGGGCTTGAAAACCTGCATTGACTTTAACCAAGGGAGTCATTTGAAGCTTTCTGATGGCAATGATATTTTCTTTTAGAGAGGTACTGTAATGGTGTTCCAAGGTGATCTGTGGAGTGTGTGGTTTAAATGGAGTGTTATACAAAATGTTAGTACTAGGTATAAACTGTATATTATTCAAATCTGTATTTGAGAAGCACTTTTTTTATTTAACCAAAATGTATTTGCGTATTTTGTAGCAGCCTATATTATGATGTAATTGTATTTATATAGTGCTTACTAACCCTGACGAGGCGTCGAATGCATGTTTAAAATAAGGGCTTACACATTCACAGTTCTTTCAGGGGACTTGGTACCTCATAGTACTAACACATTGGCAAAGCCAATAGGTCTCATCCACTCAAGAGTTATTGGTTTTGCTAATGTGTTTTAGCTATGCTATACACCAGAGTGGCTGCTATTCAGCATGGCCAAAAGTTAGTGGCATAGTGGTGTGGAGTACAGTGGCGTAGAGCCCAGTGGCGTAGAGCCAGTGGTGCAGAGTACAGTGCAGTGGAGTACATTGCAGTGGAGTACAGTGCAGTTGTTTAGAGTGCATTGGCGTAGAGTGCAGTGGTTTAGAGTGCAGTGGCATGGAGTGACGTGGGACAGAGTAGAGTGGCATAGAGTGCAGTGGAGTAGAGTGGCATACAATAGAGTGGCAGAGAGTGCAGTGGTGCAGAGTAGACTTGCATGGCAGAGAGTGCAGTGGCATAGTGTAGAGTGGTGCAGTGCAGAGTATAGTATAATGCTGTAGAGTGCAGTTGCGTAGCGTGGAGTGATGCAGAGTAGAGTGGCACAGAGTGCAGTGGCGTAGAATGCAGTAGTACTGAGTAGATTGGTGTACAGTACAGTGGCGGAGAGTGCAATGTTGCAGAGTAGAGTGTCAGTGCAGTGACGTAGAGTGGCACAGAGAGTAGTGGCCTAGAGTACAATGGTGCAGAGTGGAGTACAGTGGCGTACAGTGCAGTTGTTTAGAGTGCATTGGTGTAGAGTGCAGTGGCATAGAGTGGCATGGGGTACAGTAGCATAGAGTGCAGTGGAGTAGAGTGGCATACAATAAAGTGCCAGAGAGTGCAGTAATGCAGAGTGGTACAGTGGCATAGAGTGCAGAGTAGACTCATGTGAGATAAATGTAGAGTCCCAGACATACACTCTAGTGCTGTAAGGCTACAGACAAGTTGTGGGTCCCTCACACCCTGACATTAGGTGTGAGACTGTCGCCCACACCATCTGCCCTGCCTCTTTAAATTGTTTTCAGGTTGAAAGTCCATGGGTGGTTGGGGTAAACCAGATGTTTTTGTTCAATTTGTTTAAACTAGCATAAGGCTAATTACCTTAATGTTTCCCAAACTGTTTGCCAGGGATTTTAAAATGTTCAGAAACCTAATAAAAAATTTGCTGTTACTCTTCAATAAAGATTGGGTAGATTTGGGTAGAGGTGATGGCCTTGCCGCAGTACTGAAGGGCATTAATTTACTACTGAACAAGGACGTAATGTGACACCTGAATATAACATACCAGGAGGCAATCACAAAAAGACCACAGTGAATAGATAGTGCTATGTTAAAAAAAGAGTAAATAAATGCACTGACAACATAGTGAGGCATGGCCGCTCTTGGGTGTGTCTGTAAAACTGACGTTTGTTCTTGAATTTTTGTCCTGAATTTAGACCCTTTGTCCTGAATTTTTGTTCTGAATTTTGACCCTTTGTCCTGAATTTTTTACAATCCTGTCCAGAATTTGCATCAATGCCAGGTGGTCACTCTAGCTGTGGCTTCATAGAGATTTGTAGCAGTTTACTCAGTCCTCTTACTTGTTGTTTTACTCTTTCCTTCCAGTTCCTTTATTCCTGTGCCTCTTTGTCAGTGCTTGATGCCTTTTGGCAGCTTCTCCCTCTTACCTCCTTCGCTCCTGACAGTTCTGTTTGTGACGGGACCATCGGAGTCCCATCTGGTGTCCTGTTCTGCTGGGGTTCATCATAGCAACATCCAGTACTGTAAGCAGTAAGCGTACACTGCTTATATGTTTCTGTAGTTATGTGTGGTCTCCTGTTTGCCGTACAGCCAGTTGAGTGATGTACCATTATGTGGTCTGTTTGCCGTACAGCCAGTTCAGTAACATAAAATCATGTGGTCTCCTGTTTGCCGTACAGCCAGTTCAGCGATGTACCATTATGTGGTCTCCTGTTTGCTGAACAGCCAGTAAAACGATGTACCATTTTGTGGTCTCCTGGTTGCCATACAGCCAGTTCAGCGATGTATCATTATGTGGTCTCCTGTTTGCCATATAGCCAGTTCAGCGATGTACCATTATGTAGACTCCTGTTTGCTGTACAGCCAGTTAAACGATGTAGCATTATGTGGTCTCCAGGTTGCTGTACAGCCAGTTCAGCGATGTACCCTTATGTGGTCTCCTGTTTGCTGTACAGCCAGTTAAACGATGTACCATCATGGGGTCTCCTGGCTGCCGTCCAGCCAGTTCAGCGATGTACCATTATGTGGTTTCCTGTTTTCTGTACAGCCAGTTAAATGATGTACCATTATGTGGTCTCCTGTTGGCCGTACAGCCAGTTCAGCAGTGTACCATAATGTGGTCTCCTGTTTGCCGTACAGCCAGTTCAGCAATGTAACATTATGTGGTCTCCTGTTTGCTGTACATCCAGTTAAACGATGTACCATAATGTGGTCTCCTGTTTGCCGTACAGCCAGTTCAGCAGTGTACCATTATGTGGTCTCCTGTTTGCCGTACAGCCAGTTCAGGCATGTACCATTGTGTGGCTTTCTGTTTGCGGTACAGCCAGTTAAACGATGTACCATTATGTGGTCTCCTGGTTGCCGTACTGCCAGTTCAGCGATGTACCATTATGTGGTACCCTGTTTGCGGTACAGCCAGTTAAACGATGTACCATTATGTGGTCTCCTGGTTGCCGTACTGCCAGTTCAGGGATGTACCATTATGTGGTCTCCTGTTTGCGGTACAGCCAGTTAAACCATGTACCATTATGTGGTCTCCTGTTTGCCATACAGCCAGTTCGGCAATGTACCATTATGTGGTCTCCTGTTTTCCGTACAGCTAGTTCAGCGATGTACCATTATGTGGTCTCCTGTTTGCCATGCTGCCAGTTCAGCAGTGTACCATTATGTGGTCTCCTGTTTGCCGTACAGCCAGTTCAGCAGTGTACCATTATGTGGTCTCCTGTTTGCCATGCTGCCAGTTCAGCAGTGTACCATTATGGGGTCTCCTGTTTGCCATGCTGCCAGTTCAGCAGTGTACCATTATGTGGTCTCCTGTTTGCCATGCTGCCAGTTCAGCGATGTACCATTATGTGGTCTCCTGTTTGCCATGCTGCCAGTTCAGTGATGTACCATTATGTGGTCTCTTGTTTGCCATGCTGCCAGTTCAGCGGTGTACCATTACTCCTGTATCCGGATCGACCTATGCCGTCAACAGCCTTTGACGGGCTATTCGAAGACTGAGCTCCAGTCCAGTATTTCTCTCTCACTCTCCTTCCGTGTTTTTCCCCCATTCCTATCGCTGGTGTGTTGTTCATCTTTCCTCAAGGCTAGGTGGTCGAGAAGGTCAGGGATTTGTGCAGAGGTACTCAACAGAAACCAGACAATTATGATGGATATGAGAGAAACTGGTTGTGAAGTGAAGTTTCTTCTAATTTCACCTTTAAGTGCAAAGCATCCGTGAAATCCTCCTTTCAGTTATATGTTGTCTTCTCTCTAGCCAGTTCTTCAGGATACAGTGTTTATGTGCTAGAGCTGTAGATGCTGTGCTTCATTCTTCACCCTCAAAATGACGAAAGGCAACAAATAAGATTAATGCACATGTGGCTATAAGGCATTACCGTATTTGACTGTGTGCTGCACGCCACCGACAATTGCAAAATGTGTTATTTGTAAAAAAAAAAAAAAAAATAAGAAATGCGGAACAAGTGGAATGAGAAATGACAAAATAAACAAGCATTTGCAATGCAACGGGTCTCACGTTTGCTCATGTTAGAGCTGATAGCGTTGTAAACTCCTAACCCGACTTTTCACCTATCGGCAAAAGTGCATTTATGTACGTAACCCGAAAAAGTGCAATTAACTATGTGAAGCACTCGACTTCTGCCAAGTGAAATCGCGCTAGTAAATTAGAGAAAAAGTAGTCCACGAGCCGGACAGAAAACAGCGAGCCTCACATGTTTTCTGTACTTGGTCGATGCGCTCGAGGTGGGCTAGCCACGGAAAAGGCATGACGTATGCATGCCTTCGACTAATGAAAGCAAGCAGATTTTATTAGGCAAGCCCACGAGCCAATCAAAAACACTGACATGACGTCGACAGGGCTCCGAGCCCTTTTCTAAACACTTAAGCGTCTCGCTACAATACGCACGTGCGAGCGCATGCAACACAGGCTCGACCCTAAAAAATGTCAAAATTACAACTAATTGCCATTCTCGAAACATTGTGTAAGAGAACTGAACACCTTCGAAAGCTTAAGTTGAAGGAGGTCAGTGGAAGCAGCACATTCTACCAACAAAAACAGAAGAAAAACTGAAAAACAGTGGCTTTGAAAGGCCGACATAGCCATAACCTTGACGTCACTTCCGCCTAGTGGAGAAGCGTCCTACCATGCCTAGTAGCAGTCGAGGGCCGCTGTGCCTTCCCTGAGCCTGGGAAGGGGTAACGGGAGGCGGACACTGCTTGATTCACGGGTGATGAGGTAGTTGGAATGTATTCTGTTCCTCACGTCACATTTTAGCACGTACTGCCTATGCCTCGCTTCTACCTTTAGTAATAGTGAATAAATTGACTTTAATTTTGCTTCTGATTGGCCGCCCCCAGTGTGCTGGCTGCTGTCCTGCTTCACAGCGGCCCTCAGTTCCAAGGGTCCGGGAGGGTACAACAGTGGCTCCCAACCTGTGGTCCCCGGGGGTCCGCGAAGCCTCCTCAGGGGGCCGCGACTGCTTAGAAAATTAAATAATTTGCATATAAAGAAAGTGGCTAAATGTACAATTCAACATTTTAAACGTGCTGTAAATGGCAAGGAATTTGAAATTAAAAACTAAAGCTTAAATTAGCATCCTCAGATTGAGTAGTGGGCGCAGTGCACGTGCATCAGACAGAACATAGTATGGACGATGTGTGGCTTCAGTTGAATTTAGAAAAGCTCTAACCTTCCTATTAAAATTAAAATGTCTATTTTACTTATTTATATTTGTTCGCAAATTACATAAAATGTGTTATCATTTGTGTATTTAGTCGACAAATGCTTTTTTCTGTTTTGTTTGTAGATTAAATCATCAATAATCTTTAGGCCGGGGTCCCCATCTTCCAGTAATGACTCAGTGGGGGGGGTCCCTGAATTCCAATAATGTTTCATTGGGGGTCCCCAGGTTCTAGTAATGATAAAGTGGGGGTCCACAGAAGTCAAATGGAAAAGAACCACTGGTGTACAACTTGTGAAGTCTGCTCTGTTATTCGTTCCTCAGAAGGGTCTGTGGCTCTTGTAACACTAGGTCCATCCAGGCTTTCTAATTGACTCTGCGTACATGGCTCCACAGTTTTCACTGATTGCTTCTAGACATTGAGTTGAGTTGGTACCCAAGGTGTTTCAGGATTAGAAGAGTCTTCATCAACTGCTGAGTTAGTCCTCTTAGAGACCCTCTTGAGAGCCAGTAGTTTGTCAGGACTTACGCATTTTGAGTATCTTCTTAGTAGATTGAGAGAAGGCTACTACAAGAACAGAACCAAAACCTTACAGTGTGAAAAGAGAATATGCTACTACTAACCAATATGCAACTCATGCATCAACACTACTCACACACTACAAACTTCTGACCTCTGTAGTTGTGGAAACACCCTCCTGTACTGGTGTCCGATCCAGGAACTCGCAAAGCCCCTAACGGTGCCAGTGCCACACTCTCAAACAGTGCCACTGGTTCCACAATGCTCTCTTGCCCATAGTATATTCTCCTTAAACCTCCTCTATGCTTCTTCTCACTGCTTCCTGCACTAATTAACAGATTCCTACCCAAGAATCAGCACTACTCATAAGTAAATTTATGGCGATTCCTTAAACACCACACTAAAAATGGCCAGCAAAAACACACAGCACAAAGCACTGCTAAAGCCTGATTGTACAAAAAAAAAACTAAAAGTAGGAAGTGACTACAGCAGCTAAGGTAAAACACTGTTGTAAAAATAATATAATTACCGTCTTCAGGTATATATATTATATCGACCACAGAAGGATGAAAAGCTAAATTGGCCCCATATGTTCTTAAAGCTTCATATTTAACAACAGATTACACACAGATGTCTCCAAAACATGCATTAACGAACAGGTTTAATCCATCAGTTATTTTGCTTGCCATGCCATTCCAGTTTAGCCCCAGCAATATGCAAATCAGTCTTGACCCTGCTCCCCATGGGAACAGTCCAGACCAAACTGCCAAGCCAGGTCCTCCCTGGACAGGATTCAAGCATCCTGGGACTGGTTTAAGGGTATCACCCTTCATCAGCCAGGCTAGCTTGAATCCAGTGACTTGGCAGGCAAAATAATGATGGATAAAGCCCAGATCTGTGACTGGGGTGAGTGTTTGAAACATTTCAACACGCCGTCCATCATTTTATTTTGTGATATTACGTTGTGCGCCCTAAGTGGCTAGGGAATGCCCAGATGTGGGTCCCTTGCTTGCTGCACCACTGGATTCAAGCTAGCCTGTTTCCAATGTTCATAGCAGGCAGGGGATGCAGTATGCTTTGAATACTCGATCATCTGCCAGTTAAAAGTCAGGTATGAAAGTTTATGCATAATTAAGTTTTGTTCCTTTAATTTATTTGTAAATTGCACAACACACAATGCATTTCAAAGGGGTGATGATGCCATTAGCATTCTCATGTGTGCTCTAGGGTTGTCTGGGTTAGCCTGTGTGGCTGTCTGTATAATTCTTGTGTGTGCACAAGGGCTCCTGTATTGTTGGAGTGTGTTTCCATGTATGGTAGCTCTTTGTACATGTAGTGTTGTCTATAAAAAGGGAATGCTTGATTTTATTTCCAGCAGCTTTTGCAAACAGATGCAAGCTTCAAAATGATGACTTTGAGGTCTGTTTTCATACACCTTTGTCCATGCCAATGGATTACAGCCAGCTACCCAATGCAGAGAAGCAGAAGTGTGGACCGGTGTTTTCATTGCAATCAGCAGGGTGCCGGGGCGGGCTCAATATCTTTTACTCTTGCCCGAGATTGGGTCATTTCTGGCACCAGCTTTCCTCTGCTCTGAACCAGGCTCTTGAAGCTGGTATAGACTGGCAACCATCACTAATTCTCTCTAGCTTTACTAGACAGGTTCAGGGTGGAGTTTTGAACAAATCAGCGCACATAATCTGGTCAATTGTATTTTCTATAGCTGGTTCACTGATTTTACAACTCTGGCGCACACAAAGGGTCCCATCATTAGAAGACTGGTTAAATAAAATATCTAGAACAAGAGGGTTCGAGGCTGCTGATGCCAGAAGGTTGCGGGTCTTAAGAAATTTGTTGCTTCATGGTAATATTTTGACTTAATCCAACAGGTGGGGGTGGCACCTCACTAGTTAAGGTTGTAGGATCGGTACTGGGTAGTAGCAGGAAATGAAGGCAAGCATCACATCATTGATATTCATCCTTGGTAATCTTGAGGCTACTCATGTCTCCTTAGTTTGCCTGCACTTTAGTATAGGCTCACTTTATCAGTGGGGTATTAGGCATGGATGGTTCTCGCATCAGCTTCTTTTTTTGGTCGAGCATAGCAGCGCGTAAGTGCTGCTTTTCCCGACCTGTTGGTATGTATTTGGGCTTTTAATCACGTCCACCGCACGCCCATCACTACCACTCGTTCATGGGCTTGCCTTTCAAAAATCCTTTGTTTTCATTGGTAACTGCTTTACGTTTGTCCCTCCTTAGGGCGGTTTCGTTACCACCTTGGCCATCGACCCTGGTAAAAGGATAATTGCACTTTTGCCGATAACTTTGACTGCAAACAAACAATTTGCGCTTTGAATCGGCTCGCTTATGTCAACTGTTTTACTTTTTATTTTCAGTTTGTGTGGCAAGAAAAGTCCAGTTAGGAATTTACAATGCTAATAGCTCTATCTCAAGTAAATGCGAGACCCATTGCATTGCAAATGCTTGTTAATACTGGTTGGCAGAGTCAGCCAGGAGACTTCTTTCTCAGGGAGCAGGCGAAGCCTTCGGGATTTTCTGGACTCGATTCCACTTAGCTCTGCATTTCTGAGAGATGTCCACTAAGTCTGGCTTTGGTATCTTATGTCAGGGATTTGCTAGTTTCTTGGTATCTTTTTATTTTTTCGTACTTATGGCATTAGTGTTTCCTAGGGGGCCTTAGGTTTTGCCCTCCAGCACATTCTCAGCACTTCAGCACATGTCCACTTTAGCACATAATCACTTTAGTATATGCTCACTTTTTCTGGCCTGTTTAATGCCAAGAATCCTAGCCTACCATTTATTTTGAATTCTATACATACAGTATATCTTCAAATTGAAGATACGTGTATATTCTGTTGTCGATAAAACGAATGTGCACTATTTTGAGCTCATCAGCATATCTTTGTCAGGGAGTAGGCGAAGCCTGGGGGGTTCTCTATGACCCGGTTCCACCCAGCTTCGCACTTCTGGCAGGTGCCCACCCTGCCTGGCTTTGGTACCCTATGTCAGGGATTTCGTAGTGTTTGGGCATCATTTTATGTTTTCGTAAATATGGTGTTAGTATATTTTGGGAGGCATTAGGTGTTCGCCCTTCAGCACATTCTCAGGACTTTAGCACATATCCACTTTAGCACATGTTCACTGTTCACTTTAGCACATGTCCACTTTGGCACATGTTCACTGTTCACGTGAGCACGTGTCCACTTTAGCACATGTTCACTGTTCACTTTAGCACATGTCCACTTTGGCACATGTTCACTGTTCACGTGAGCACATGTCCACTTTAGCACATGTTCACTGTCCACTTTAGCACATGTTCACTTTAGCACATGTTCACTTTGGCACATGTTCACTGTTCACTTTAGCACATGTCCACTTTGGCACATGTTCACTTTGGCACATGTTCACTGTTCACGTGAGCACATGTCCACTTTAGCACATGTTCACTGTCCACTTTAGCACATGTTCACTTTAGCACATGTTCACTTTGGCACATGTTCACTGTTCACTTTAGCACATGTCCACTTTAGCACATGTCCACTTTAGCACAGGTTCACTTTAGCACATGTTCACTGTCCACTTTAGCACATGTTCACTTTAGCACTGCTTACTGTATTTGCCCTCCGGAGTTTAATGCCAAGCATCCTAGCCTATCATTTACCTTGGTTTCCATGGATACTGTATATCTGGAAACTGAAATGAAGTTTATACTTGGGTGTTGGCAAAACTAATGTACACTGTTCTGAGCTCATCACCATATAAGGATCAACTGGAGATGGGGAAGAAGTTGGCTTTATGGGCCTGAGTGTTTGGTGTCTAATTCATTCTTTATGATGTCAGTAATGTATAAATGTATGCCAACTTGCTCATGTTTATCAGACTAAGTGCTCCAGCGTTTCAAGCCATTTCTTATATATTCTGCATTGTATACACGTATGTCATATCTGCTCAATAAAAATATTATTAAAAAAAGAAAAGGAGACGCCTTCGCAAGCCACACATACACAACACACAAGCCATTGCAAAGATCTCACAAGATCGAAAGCAATTTATCATCATATTAATAGATACAAATCACTTAAAAATTGTACATTGAACATGCTGCCTCCTATCTAAACATGTTCAGAAATAAGACACAATTGATTTATGGCCTCCCCAGTTCTGAAGTTACAGAATGCGCTATGAAGTCATTTGAACCTAATGGCACTAGGCTATGCTGCAATCAAATTCACGTAATTGTAGGTTTTGGTACACAGCGATCTGTTGCTCCTCGGATCATCAAACTACATCAAATATCTAAGAAAAAAAGATAGTCCCGAAAGAAGCACTTGGCCAGAGAAAGTTAGAAAGTCCCCGGTCAGAAGGATGCTGCTGTTCTATCAGGGGGCTCTCTTGATCTGTAAATCATTGGACTGCAATGGTGCAGGATAAATTAATTGAATTCCATCTAGTATTCTCTCACACAATTTGTCAGGGAGAGTTGTGCATCAGCCGACTTACAAAATGGCCGCCATGCTGGCAATGGTTCCCCTTGTGATGGAGGACACGTGCTAGCCTGAGGGGCATACTTATACTCTGTTTGCACCGAATTAGTGTCATTTTTTTTAACTCTAATTCAGTGCAAAACTAACTCCATATTTATACTTTGGTGCTAGACCCCTCTAGCACCAAGGGGCATATTTATACTCTGTTTGCACCAAATTAGTGTCATTTTTTTTTACTCTAATTCGGTGCAAAACTAACTCCATATTTATACTTTGGTGCTAGACCCCTCTAGCACCAAATTTATGGAGTTAAAGTCATTTTTTGAAAGTGGAGTCCTACTTTGCCTTAATGAGATTCAAGGTAGGCGTTCCCGTGCAAAAAATGACTCTATGGCCTTAACACCATATTTAGGGGCATATTTATACTCTGCGGCGTATTTATACTCTGTTTGCACCGAATTAGTGTCATTTTTTTTAACTCTAATTCGGTGCAAAACTAACTCCATATTTATACTTTGGTGCTAGACCCATCTAGCACCAAGGCCCTTATTTAAACTTTTTTTGCACTGCATTAACGTCATTTTATGACACAAAAGTGGCGCAAACTTACAAAATATTGGCCCTTATTTATACTTTTTGCTGCAAAACTGCACTAACTCAGTTTTGCACCAAAAAGTTGAGCACCGGCTTGCACCATTTCTGTGCACCAGCCGGGCACCATATTTATAGAATGGTGCAAGCCGGTGCAAAGGGTAGGCTAGAGTTTTAAAAAATGACTTTAGTCGGGTGGGGCTGGCAGTATAGAAGAAGAGGGTTTAGCACCAAAAAATGGCTTTAGGCAGGTTAGAGTAAAAATAAATGACTCTAACCAGATTAGCGTCATTTTATGGTGCTAAACCTACCATGCCACATGACTCCTGCCTTAGGAAAGGCAGGAGTCATGCCCACCACCCCAGTGGCCAGCACAGAGGACAGGGGTCCCCTGGGCATGGCCATTGCACCCGGTGCCATATATGGGGGCCCATTTCAGGGCCCCCTATGGCACTTTCAAAAATAAAATGCACTTACCTGTACTTACCTGGGATGGGGTCCCCCATCCTCGCAGTCCCTCTAGTGTGGGTGGGGGTGCCCCTAGGGCCTAGGGAGGGCACCTCTGGGCTTATTCCATGGTGTTCCACCATGGAAATAGGGCCACAGGTCCTCTAAGACCTGCCCTGACCCAGGTCTTAAAAAATGGGGCAAAGCAAGCTTTGCCCCATTTTTTGACCCTTCCTCCCTCCTTTGCACCATTTTTACATGGGAGTATAAATATGGTGTTAAGGCCATAGAGTCATTTTTTTGCACGGGAACGCCTACCTTGCATCTCATTAAGGCAAGGTAGGTTTCCACTTCCAAAAAATGACTTTAACTCCATAAATTTGGTGCTAGACGGGTCTAGCACCAAAGTATAAATATGGAGTTAGTTTTGCACTGAATTAGAGTTAAAAAAAAATGACGCTAATTCATTGCAAACAGAGTATAAATACGCCCCTTAGCGTCAAAAAATGATGCTAATCTGCTCAGAATCATTTATTTTGACTCAAAACTGCCTAATGTAATTTTTTTTTTAAGCTAGCCTACCCTTTGCACCGGCTTGCACCATTCCATAAATATGGTGCCCAGCTGGTGCTAAAAAATGGTGCAAGCCGGTGCAAAACTTTTTGGGGCAAAACTGCCTTAGTGCAGTTTTGCACCAAAAAGTATAAATAAGGCCCCAAATCTATGGAGTTGAAGTCATTTTTTGAAAGTGGAGACCTACTTTGCCTTAATGAGATGCAAGGTAGGCGTTCCCGTGCAAAAAATTACTCTATGGCCTTAAGGCCATATTTAGGGGCATATTTATACTCTGCGGCATATTTATACTCTGTTTGCACCGAATTAGTGTCATTTTTTTTTTACTCTAATTCGGTGCAAAACTAACTCCATATTTATACTTTGGTGCTAGACACATCTAGCACCAAGGCCCTGAATTTAACTTTTTTTGCACCGCATTAACGTCATTTTATGACACAAAACTGGCGCAAACTTACAAAATGTTGGCCCTTATTTATACTTTTTGCTGCAAAACTGCACTAACTCAGTTTTGCACCAAAAAGTTTAGCACCGGCTTGCACCATTTCTGTGCACCAGCCGGGCACCATATTTATGGAATGGTGCAAGCTGGTGCAAAGGGTAGGCTAGAGTTTTAAAAAATGACTTTAGTCGGGTGGAGCTGGCAGTATAGAAGAAGAGGGTTTAGCACCAAAAAATGGCTTTAGTCAGGTTAGAGTAAAAAAAATGACTCTAACCAGATTAGCGTCATTTTATGGTTCTAAACCTACCATGCCACATGACTCCTGCCTTAGAAAAGGCAGGAGTCATGCCTACCACCCCAGTGGCCAGCACAGAGGACAGGGGTCCCCTGGGCATGGCCATTGCACCCTGTGCCATGTATGGGGGCCCATTTCAGGGCCCCCTATGGCACTTTCAAAAATAAAATGCACTAACCTGTACTTACCTGGGATGGGGTCCCCCATCCTCGCAGTCCCCCAGGTGTGGGTGTGGGTGCCCCTGGGGCCTAGGGAGGGCACCTCTGGGCTTATTCCACCCTAGTTCCATCATGGAAATAGGGCCACAGGTCCCCTAAAGCCTGCCCTGACCCAGGTCTTAAAAAATGGGGCAAAGCAAGCTTTGCCCCATTTTTTGACCCCTCCTCCCTCCCTTGCACCATTTTTACATGGGAGTATAAATATGGTGTTAAGGCCATAGAGTCATTTTTTTGCATGGGAACGCCTACCTTGCATCTCATTAAGGCAAGGTAGGTTTCCACTTCCAAAAAATGACTTTAACTCCATAAATTTGGTGCTAGACGGGTCTAGCACCAAAGTATAAATATGGAGTTAGTTTTGCACTGAATTAGAGTTAAAAAAAAATGACGCTAATTCAGTGCAAACAGAGTATAAATATGCCCCTTAGCGTCAAAAAATGATGCTAATCTGGTCAGAATCATTTATTTTGACTCAAAACTGCCTAACGTCATTTTTTTTTAAGTTAGCCTACCCTTTGCACCGGCTTGCACCATTCCATAAATATGGTGCCCAGCTGGTGCTAAAAAATGGTGCAAGCCGGTGCAAAACTTTTTGGGGCAAAACTGCCTTAGTGCAGTTTTGCACCAAAAAGTATAAATAAGGCCCTGAGTGTGCAATACTTTCACAGCATGGGTCAGATGGCTATCGCGTCAGATTGATTCACACCGGAAGGGCTCCTGCTGTGCAACGAATAGTAGCCTTGTCCATTTAGGGGTTGCATTTTGCTTTGAGAATGTTTTTTTGGCTGGTAGAAACCAGAAGAAAGAATGTGTGTGCGAAAAAAATTGGAAAATAATGCATGCCTTATTAGATAATACAATATTCATGAAGCACCCTGTAAAATGCACTTCCTGTCGAGGCTAGTGGGAGTAAAGTGATCGCCAAAGTGCTGCTGTACCAGCTTTCCATCCTTCGCAAGAGGCTTTCAAGGGGTCGATGTGCTTCCAGTTAAATGCATAGTTTCCGGTCTTCATTCCAAAAGAACTTAAGCTCTTGATGAGCACTGAACCTGGTATCAACAAATCTCTGGACATTAGGGGGATGCCTTACACCCTGTTTTTAACATGTGTGATAATGAATTGACACATTCTTTCGTGATTGATCATGGTTAGGGCATCCACAATGGGAATATTTGTCCCCAGGTAAATGGGGAAAACAGCAGCTGAGAGATGTTAATTGGAGAACTGGACTCTAAACTCTTAAAGTCAGCATCCAACTTTTTGACTTTAAATATTTGGCCCTAGTAGAATGAAGGAGTCTAAATTTTAGTCTTAGGCACTTTTGGATAAATAGTAGGCACAGCTGTCTGGTAGGAGCTGGGATGCAGAGAATGCTGAGGCATGGACAGGAAGCTGGGAGAAACTCTGGAGTTGCAGAGGCAGGAACAGAAGAAGGTGAGAGGTTTGAGAAAATCAAAACTGTGTTTGAGGTGAAGACTGGGTTGGGAGGTGGTGAGACGCTGGTGTAGATTTGGTGGGTACAGGATTCATGGAGAGTCTAGTATGCTTGAACAGGCGAGTGTGAGAAGGTGGTGTGTGTTAGACCACCTTGCTAGGTTGGATAGGTACTGCAGAAATGTTAGCACATTTCAACAACTTCACTGCCAAACTGTATGGGAAAGGGGGGACGGACAAGTAGTTGAGGAGGAGGCAGTTGTTACAGACCTCCTACATCAGGTCTGGATACCCTCATGGGGGATTAGCCGCGCTCTACAATTCTGTATTGATGGATTCACATGCACCAGGGTAAGATAGTTCAGGTGATTGGTATGTAAGTGACGATGGAGGGCGCTGCATAAGGAAGCAGCCTGAAAGTCAAGGCTAGACCTGTGTTTGTTCACGATGATCAATTTTTGTCACTAACCTAGTGAATTCATTCAGTAACCAATAAAAGCTACATAGTAAGTCCTAAATAAGACATGGTACCTAAAAATCCTCTAACAAAAACAATGTTCTCTGAGTAACAGTTACAAAAACATAGCCAATGAGGAGATAATAATAGGACAATATTATTCTAAATTATATTTAGTGTTTGACCATGTTTTTGCCAATAGAGGCTGTTGCAATATCCAGGAAACAGCCTTTAAAACAATACCTTTACCACACAGATAAGTGTGTGTGTGTGTGTGTATGTATATATGTATATATCTCCTACTGGCGGTCACCAGTAGGTAGTTATAGTGAGGAACTAGTTTTCATAGTAGTTTAAGAGACATTAAAGGTTAAACAATATAGATATCCTGGGACATGGATCCTCCCCGGATCCAGTAGTCCCTGTGCTGATATCTGATTATCTGAGGCCTGATGGCCTCCCCCACAGCCCCAGGGACCACCACCTCCCCAAGGCTATAATGATAAATGAGTGGGGGGATCGCACGGCCCCCGCACCCTGGGGACCACCACCCCCCAGAGCAAAAATGCTTTCTTAACATGGGGAGGGCCTTATGGCCTCCCCCACAGCCCGGGGACCACCAGCCCCCGGGCCTATAATGATATATGAGTGGGGGCCGCACAGCCCCCTGGTGCCCTGGGAACCACAAACCCCGGGTCCCAATGGCCTCCCCCACAGTCCCAGGGACCACCACCACCCTGGGGCTTTAATGATATATGAGCGGGGCGTGTACCCCCGCCCCCACTACAGCTCTGGAGATCACCACCTCCCCAGGACTGAATTAGAAATAATTACAGGGTGTCGATTTTGGACCCCCTTAGACATGGGTATCACCACCTCCCCGGGGCTTCTTCAAAGTTGGAGTGAGCGCGGCATTGCTCCCCCTTGTGGAGCCACTGATGACCCTGGGATCTGCCACCCCCCATTGCCGGCTCCTGTTATGTCCTGGTGTGCCTGGGGCGTAGCTAGTTGTTATGGCAGCAAACACTCCACTTTTTGATAGCGTCATCTGTAAAGCAGGTCCCGCTGTCAAAAGGTGGAGCTTTCATGTCTGTTTCCTGCACGCAGGTACGCATGCAGGGAACAGAGATTAAAGGTTTGCTTCAGCAACCACAGAGCTGTTATTTAAAGGAGCTCTGTGGTTGCGAAGCAATGGTATTGCTGGGGAGGCCTTTAGGCTTCTCCCGTGGTCCCAGATGGCCTGTAAAGGGACTTTTCTCAAATAAAAAAAAATATATATATATATGTAGGGACCGTGGGGGGTAGCCTTTGAGGGCTCCCTCGAAATCCCAGATAACCCTTAGAGGGATAAAAAAATAGCAAACAGAAAAAACAAATGAATAGCTCAGTGTGAAGATTGCAGCCCTTCTTCCTGAGCGCTGAGTGTTCGGGTCCAGTCAGACTCGTTTCCCATTTTGGTTTTTACTACAAATCTTTAAGGCTCATACTAAAATGTAATCTCACTCATTTTAAATAACAAATACATTTTTCTTTTTAATTTGTCCAGAAACATATAATTCTAAGTAGTCATATATCGAAGCCTAAAAAACTCTCTCGCACCCGGCTCTTGCTCTCTCTCTCTCTCTCTCTCTCTCTCTCTCTCTCTCTCTCTCTCTCTCTCTCTCTCTCTATCTCTTTCAATCTTTCTCCCACTCACACACCCACTCAGACACTTATGCACCCAATCACAGACCCACTCAGACACTCACACACCCACTCAGAATCTTGTGCACCCACTCACAGCCCCAGTCAGACCATCATGCACCCACTCACAGACCCATTCAGACTGTCACACACTCACTCACAGACCCACTGACACCCTCATACACCCACTCACAGACCCATGCACACACTGGCGCACCCACTAAAACACTGATGTACGCACTCTCACACACAGACAGACAATCTGGCAGCCACTCTCACCCAGAGATACACCCTCTCATACCTATTTTCACACCCAGAGAGGCCGCGTCCAGCTCCCACCACACACAGCTAAAGTGCCGTGCATAGCATGGTGTTGGGTGGTTAAGGGGGGCAGGCCGCAGGGCCTGGCTGCATGCCAGGTCTTGCTGGCAGCCTCCCCTGCACATGGGTAAAGGCCAGGCACGGTGCAAGGTTGGGTGCGTGCCCTAAGGTAACTATAATTCATGCCCACACCGTGCACTGCTAATTACTTCACAAATCACGGCACTCATGACATCTTTGACAACATAATTGATAATATAAATCTAATATTTGATGTAAAAAATGTTGACGGAAAAACTGCATGGCGGCAGTGTGAGTTATGGTTACTTGAGGCAACTCTAACTATAACTGGTGAATTTCTATGGTTTCATAGTTTAAAATGTGAACCTAACTATAACGTCCCTGTAACCTTTGTTTTTTTAAGTGAATTTCTCTGTCTCTCTCTCTCTCTCTCTCTCTCTCTCTCTATATATATATATATATATAGAGAGAGAGAGAGAGAGAGAGAGCAAGAGAGAGAGAGAGAGAGAGAGGGAGAGAGAGAGTTTCACTCAACCTTATTATACTTCCCATGCATGGTAGGGGCTGCTGGCAGCTTGACAGCAGCATTGGGACTGGTCGGAGCACCCAGCCAGGGTGCTCCCAGGCAGACTGTGAAAGTCTGCCTGCTCTCTCCAACCCGGCACTGCGTTGCCGGGTTGAACAGAGCTTAGTGCGCATGCATGTTTGGCTGGCCTGAGACGGCCGGCCAAACATACATGCCCACTGAGGGGGAGTGCTGAGCTCTAACGGAGAAGTCGTCCCTGGAGTCTGTCCCTTATGACATTTTGGATAAGACCGTAGAACTGCCATTGGATATAATAAGCTACAGTGTCCAACTAGTTGTAATAAGTTGGTGATAAAAATACTATAATGGAGACAGGCTTTACATTACAAAAATGAAATAAACTAACAGAACATAAAATTTTAGCCAAGTTATAGTTTTTTCAGCTCTGTATGATCATTCATTCCAGATTTGTCTTTACGCCTGAAATTATCGACACGCCTCAACCTTTCCAAGAATCATGGAGTCATCATCAGGACAGAAACAATGGAAGAGAGTTAAATCTGTGCTTCATCACATTACACCTGGCAGAGTATCATTTGTCAGCCTGTCAGGAAAGGACACTCCCTAAATTCAAAAGAGGAAATTTGAAAAAGTGACTGAAGAGCATCTATAGATTACCGGGCTCAGTTAATTATGTAGTTTTTTTGTAAATCATGTCTGTCACTACTATAATATTTTAATCACCATTTTGGGGCTGTACGTTTCCTGTTGTTGTTAGCACCATGTGATCAATTACACGTTTGAGCACCTTTTTCCACTTATTTTCATGGTAATAGCCTGCCTAATGAACTAACCTGCATACAGCAGATATAATTTATTTTTTTGCATATGTGATCTAATTCTAATTAAATTCCCTGCTTTTGAATTTTTGGGAAATTTTGCAGGCGTATCACTTTAGTGAAAAATAAAATGGTGCCCACCTCGCTGCTCAGAAGGTTGGTATGTGTGCATTTCAGCTGCTAGATGAGTTCCTGGAAGCTGGGTCTGACTGCCCAGAGCATACCATAAGTGCTTCTTAGCTGCCCCCTGCCTCCCCACGTGTTTGCTGAGTGTTCAGTAGAGCATGGCATGGTGTTATCGGTTTCACTGTGTTGGCAGCACTGGTGTATGGGTTCACATAGGATGCACCCGGTGAGCCGAGCTGATGGTCACTGCCACCTACACACAATTTCCTCTTCCATGTATCAAACTGCATCTAATAGACTTTTTCTGTGAGCTGAAGTATATGGTGGTATTACTGAAGGTTACATTTTACATCATAAAAATATTCTCACTAAGTGTTAAAATGTGTTCAGTATTGTAACTGCGGAAGTGCATTGCCTGCATTCCTGTGGCTTGAGAGTGGACACCAGACACTGAAGTGAGAAAGAATGGAGAAAAGGATCCCCTTGGAAGTTCAATATGGGACTTGTTAGGACGAGACTGTGAATTACTTGTTTCTTCTGATCACTGCTGGTTTGGTGAATGGTAAGCAAGGGGGGCGGGACTGCAGTTTCTATTTTTCAGGCAAGGAAGTATCCAGGCAGGTCCTGTCCCTCGGTGTGTCTGATTACTGCCACAAGAACGCTGAGCGATAACCAGATGCAAGATCTTACACCTCCTTGTGTATGTGTTGTGTGTGCTTCAGCTTGGAGACAGCCCCAGTGCTGAAGTAAGAAGCATTTCATTTAATTGATTCCCTCTCTGATCATGATAGGAAAAGGGAATACTTTCTCTAGCACAAAACATTTAAAATACACATTCCTGTTTTGCGGTTTCTTTAGTTGGATTTTAGGGGATAATGAAACTATATTTATTTGAAATGTATTTACCAATGTATGAAGGTGTTGCATGTGCTCACTGGTGTACTCATGGCCTATAGTAATATCGCAACACAGCCTTAAAATGTTGTTTCTTTGTACAGTTTGGCTGCAAACTTCTGATTGTTGACTCTCCTTTGGTTTGAATGACTTTTTCTTTCTTTCAATTGTGTGCATGCTTCCTCTCTATGAGCACAGCCAATTGTACGTCACATGCATTTCTGATATAATCCCTTTTATTGTATTTACAAATTGCCAACACCTCATTTCAAAGAATACAACCTCTCCTTTAAAAGTCATATTCCTGCAACCTAGCAATACCTAATCTCCTATAGCTCATCCAAAGCATGAATGTACTTATCCTCCACTAAAGATCACACCTAACCCCTATCAATTAAGTCTGCCACATAGAGTAAATGCAAAAACAACAAGTGATGGACGGAATGCTGAACAATGTCAAACATTCACCCCCAGTACAGAGATCTGGGCATAAATCCATCGTTTCTTTGCCACCCATGCCATTCCAATTTGGACCCAGCTATATACAAATCAGTCTTGACCCTGTTACCAATAGGAACAGTCCAGCCGGAACTGGCAAGCCAGGTCCTCCCTGGACTGGAAATGAGTAAATGCATCCCATGGTTTCCTTTGGAGCACTAGACTAATCCTAATAACCAACAATAACTACAAAGAAAATACAACAAACCCTGGGTTTCGGAGCATTGTGATGCCCAACGTAAAGCACTACAACTCCTCATCAAGGGTAATTAGTACTACATAAATGCACATGTAATACACCACACTAATACTAAGGCCAAAACACTCAGCTGTTAGGCAGTCAGTTGTATTTCATACCGGCTACATAATAAATTGCTTGACACTCTTACACTCATTTAAGACAAAACTGCTAAGGGTCATGTCCATCACCCAGTAGTGTTCCAGTCCACAGCAAACAAATCACGCATCACCAACTGACCAGGCATGAGATAACTGAAGAGATCTGCCACATGGAGGATTTTATTATAACCCACCACTGCAGTTCCAAATAAGCTACTTACTACAATCGCTTCTTGACATCTCACAGTGAGATTCAGATATGGGATAGTGTTAACGAAGTCCATCCCAGCAGATCTCTCCGCCATTTCTCCCTTTAACCTATGCCTGCTCAGGACCTTAAACTTTAAGTCAAATATCTCAGAATGGACAACCCAGTGCAGTATGTGGACTAAGATATACTTTAAGGGACCTGTAGTGCTGCTCAAAGCTGACAGCTTCCTGAAAACCATAAACTGCACGCCTGTCTCTCACACTTCTATATCCATCACTTTGCTAAGCGCTGCATCTCAGGACATGATAACCACACTTCGTTGGCCATCACCTACAACTAGGAAACACTTCCCACACAGGATCAAAACAAAGAAAACAAATTTCAAACCACACACCCTAACTGGGGAAGCATGCTGTACATTTTGTCAAGCGCTTTAGTGCCTCACATCGGGGCGGTATATAAACTATATGAATGGTACAATACAATATAATTAATTTAGTAAGGCACTAGCTTTGTTTCTGAGGTTGAATCGGATAGGGTTTGGGAAGTGGTGAGGCGGTTGCTATAAATGTCTGCAACTACCCCTGGGGCTAGCAGATTGCTGTTGTGTTCCCAGATAGGCACAATCTTTTAGTTTTGCGTTTAGTTTTACTTCTTTCCTAGATCTGACATTGCACAATGGGTGTTGCAGCGATATTGTGAGATTAGGTCCTGGCAGCCATCTTGAGTTGGAATCTTAGTTGAAATACATTAGTTTGACTGAGATAGGGGAGAAGCGATTTGGATTAGCGTTACCTTAATAGACTTTTGTAGTCCCTGCTACTTTCAAGAAAAATGTGTTGCAGCTTTCCATTGTTTTGTTGGTCTCTGTCATTATGAAGATAATATATTTCTCTGGGGAGTGCCTATTTTAGTTTGGACAATTCAATCCTTTAACTAGTGTGAAACCTTTCAAGTCAAGTTCAGCATATAGGGGGTCATTCTGACTCCCGCCGGCGGCGGTAACCGCACGCCCGGCGGGAGCCGCCGAATGATCGCACCGCGGTTAAATGACCGCGGCGGTCATTCTGAGTTTCCCGCTGGGCTGGCGGGCGACCGCCAGAAGGCCGCCCGCCCGCCCAGCGGGAAACCCCCTTCCACAAGGATGCCGGCTCCGAATGGAGCCGGCGGAGTGGAAGGGGTGCGACGGGTGCAGTTGCACCCGTCGCGATTTTCAGTGTCTGCCACGCAGACACTGAAAATCTATGTGGGGCCCTGTTAGGGGGCCCCTGCAGTGCCCATGCCAGCGGCATGGGCACTGCAGGGGCCCCCAGGGGCCCCACGACACCCGTTCCCACCAGCCAGGTTCTGGCGGTGAAAACCGCCGGAACCAGGCTGGCGGGAAGGGGGTCGGAATCCCCATGGCGGCGCTGCTTGCAGCGCCGCCGTGGAGGATTCCCTGGGGCAGCGGGAAACCGGCGGGACACCGCTGGTTTCCCGTTTCTGACCGCGGCTGTACTGCCGTGGTCAGAATGCCCATGGAAGCACCGCCAGCCTGTTGGCGGTGCTACCGCGGTCGTTGGCCCTGGCAATGACCCCCATAGTCTTTTTAGAAGAGGTGTGAAGAATCTTTGCGGGCAGGAGATTTTCCAGCTGCTTACTCCCAAAGATCATACTGCTAAATTACAGGAAGACTTTGCCCTGAAAGGGACCAGGCCCAGGGAAGATACAAAGGAGGAAGAGCCTTTGGGCCAGATGTATGAAGCCTTTTTGTGTTGTAAAATGTTTGATTTGGTGAATCTGGCAATTTACGACCGCAAAAAGGCTTTTTGCCATGTATGAAACCCAAACTGAGGTTCAGTAACATTTTACAGGATCACAATTTGGATTTGTGACCAAATACTGACTTGATATTTGGAATAGGAGTGTTTAGGGCATCCCTTTCAAATAATGAATCCGAATAGTATGTATTCATGTTTTGCGACTGAAATCTGGTCACATTAATGCTTTACCAACTACAAACCTGTAGTGATAACCCATTCACATGTATTCTCCTTTTGTGAATGTTGACAAAAACATTTGAAACACATCTGGTTTGGCTTGAAAATGGGTTGTATTTAGTAAAAAATAAATATTTAAAAGCAGTTAAAGCCAAGGTGGTCGGCGGTGATGGCTGCGAATCATAGTGAGTTGCAATTTGTTACCTTCCTCATTAATATTCATGAGATAGGTCAAATTACTACCTACTGGGACTCAATATTTTGCAAACTGGCCTATCAGTGCATAGGTTGATTCACAAAATAGCACACTGGTCACAAAAATACTGGTTGCAATCTACAATCAGTGCTTTGCACATCCAGGCCTATACTCAAAGGTATTTCCTGCCTCACCAGTGGCCTTGCTCCAGAATCACAGTAAAAATCAAACATTGGCAAAGTGAGTAGGTGTGAAAGTGCCTATCCATTCATTGGTGAGTATGTGTAATAATGTGGATGGATGAGTTGGATAATGTAAGATTAAGTTAGTAGTTTAGTAGTTTGGCAAATGGATGCTTGAGTACAATGATTAGTGACCGATTGCGTGGTAATAAGGGACTAATTGCATGAATGGATGCGTTCTGGCTCATTCTTGCACTCTTGCAACTACAATACCCCGCAAACCGGCTTATCAATCATTAAATAGGCACTTTCATGCCTGCTTGCTTTGCTTTGCCATTGTTTATTTTTTTCCGCTTTCTCCCTGTCCCTGCTAGATTCTGCCCTTTCGGTTGATGATTGCTTTTCAGCCTTTATGCCCGAGGTACCTTTGTTTACTCTGATCCTTCATTTTCTGCATAGCCGCCTTCAGGTGTGTCAGACTACTCTAACCTTTCTTCGAAATGCAGTGCATGATTAAACATTTGGCTTATGTCTCCGGGTTCTGTGTACGAGTCAGACCTATCCAAAAGGCAAACTAAAAACAGATTGATGTTAATACTGTTGGTTGTGGGGGTTCAGAACCCTGTTCAGAGGACCACGGGGCATAGTTACTGGGCCCAATCGTGGTGGTTAAGGCCTTTTACTCCTGATGTCCCGGGGCCCCCCCTACAATGTATCCCGCTCAACTGGGCAAAGCACCCCCTTCTGCACCTGTCAGTTGGGAAGCATAGGACAAGCAGTCAAGGCTCCTTCGGGGGAGAAGTGCAGATACAGATCAGTGAACACGACTCATAACTCAATGTGTAAGCAATGTGAACAATAAATCAATGTCCAGTCAAATACTTATTTTAACATAAAAAGAAGTATTTTAATTCTAACTCTACCCATGCAAAGGTAAACGACATTCAAAGACAAAAGCAATAACACAACCCCCCTTGATGTTAGGGTTCTAGTATTTGTCAGGCCACTCCCTGTCCTCCGACCTCTAGTGCAAAGGGTTCAACGTTATTCCAAATTCACTGATGACTGCATTCATAAAATGTAAACTATTAGGCCGCACTCAAGCGTTCTCCCCTTGGACTCTTTTTTATAAGCTCAGTCACTAGAGTCTATGGGGTTACAGCACCCATGGTGGTATATTCCCTGGGGACCATAGGCTCAGTTCTTGGCTTACCTGCTCCAGTGGTATTGTACTCTTCAGCGGTGCAGCGCTGTCCTGTTCCGGATTGGCAAAGTCTGGCTGCGTACAGCCACATGTGGCAGCACCTGGCAAATGCGGACTGTCTCCCTCGAGCCATGCTACTGCTTGTTCAGATGACCGGGGTTTCTCTTGCACCCACAATCCTAGTCACCTTTCCCTCTGCAGGGATGGGGGGTGGTCTGCTTGCTCCAACAGGTATCTAGTTGTGTCATGTTGATCCTCTGGCCTCCTTCAGTGCAGTCCACAGAATTCGGGCTGGTCCCGCCTTGGTCAAAGCAGCAGTTTCTGGTCTCGGGCAAAGACCCGAACCCTTGGCCACAGCCCCTCCTGGCATACAGGGTTGCTACCATGGCACTCACAAATCTAGTTATGCTGACCTGATGTTGGCATCCTTGGTGGCATACCGGGTCACTGAATCAGTCCGGTACACGCACTACGGCCAGACGGTGCGGGAGCAGATTCCGTACATCTTGCCCAGGGAGTCCTCATGTTAGGGCACCCCTCTGTACCTCCCTCACCCCAACGCTCTCCTCTACATCATGTGGCACACTGGTCCTGACGAGCAGGCAGGCGCTGGTGCTACAGGTGCTGGTGCTCCAGGCTCTAGAACAGGGGGTCTTGGTTTCCCTTAGTGATGTCCCCTCACACAGCAGGGAGGCTAGCAGGCTTGGACGCCTAGTCCTGGTCTGAGGCAGAAGTCTTTTTGAGCTTCTCCTCCTCACACAGCTGTATGGCTGCTTGGGAGATAACAAGGTATACATATTATTGTCTTTTGCCAGGCACAAAATGTAATTTATCTGGGTCTTTGAAGTTTTATGTTGAGGTTCTTCTTCTTTGAAATTGACATCTTTCCCCTTTCTTTTTCATCCTGATGGATGTCTGTTATAACACGCAGGACTCCGAAGCTGAATAACCCTCAACAAGATTCATTGGAGTGAACCAGGGTTCAAAAGTGGATGTCAGCCACAGTGATGTGTGCATCAAAAGGTTAATCCTGGACCCTTAGCCTTGCTCTTCATGATTCCCTTATCAGCCCCATCTCGCTTCCTGAGAAACTTCCAGGTCCCTTTCTTGTGATTTGCTCCTCATGTTTTCTCCAGGCAGGTCTGGGCTTCCCAAGATGGAACCCAAGGTCCTCCATATCATGTACCAGGGCAGGCACTTTTGCACTCAGTGTACATTCACAGCACTCTTACGGTCCAGCACTGTTATTCTCCTGTGTCATGCCACCACCAGCATACCCACATGCAGCATACGCATTCAGTCTGCGCACACTGTTCAGTACTGCAGTCTCTCTGTATTGAACTAGAGTGTGGTACTTTAAAAACACACATGCCAGCATACACACGTTTACCGGGTGTACACTGTACCACACTTCACACTTTTGTAGTGTATTTTGTGCGAGCACACATTCCACCATGTTTCCACCATGCATGAACTTTCACATCAACTTGGTGCAGGCCAGGGGTGAGTTATGCACACAGCAGAAAAACTTTTAAGAAGGTGAGTGAGCCTGTAAGTCTTCTTCCAGTGAGACAGAGTAAAACGGATCTGTTCCCTACTACTGCGCTTGTGCTGCTTAGCTCCTGGTGAAGGCGGTCGCCTTCCACCACTATTAGGGCAGCGATTTGGGCGCCCCTCCCGGTCCAACGAAAAATCAGCATTAGGAATCCAGACAACAATACAGTTGGGCTGTCAGGGCCGAGGTACACGTCTCTTACCATGCAGAGGACTTTTCCATCCCAACAAAGGGCATTTGTAAGAACTATCTCTATCTCGCATTTTCTTTCTGTACCAGAGCAAGGAACTAACCAATGCTCCTCAGGAACATCCCTTTTAGAGAGACTGCAATAAAATCCTACATACTCAAACTCACAATGTGGATGTGATCATACTTGCACCCCCACACAACACGTTGTATGAGTCAAATGTGATTTCAGCCAGATGCCACCAAACCAGACACCCGCTTGGCTAAGTGGAAAAAAGCGGTTACTTTAATAGAACACGTTTGCGCATACAAAGTAAACCTTTGCAGACTCCTTGCAGCTTACGAATTACATACCCTCTTCAATAATACAGCCACCGTGCCTATCACAGCCCATACATAAACTTCGCGCCAATAACCGTAGCCTAGAGTTAATGAACGTTCTGGCATGCAGGCCCACCCTGACGTGCCACTGCGTATCCTATAGGTCGCCTATGGTTCACCTTTCTTGTCCACCTAGGCCTGCCCCTTCTTACTCCCCCCCCATTTGCATCCTTCAAAGCACACTGCTTCTCTCACCCCCGGGTTCCCTCACGAGCTGGTTCATCCTGCCCCCCCCAACCCCCCCTGCACCGACCTCACCCCTACCTGCCCCTTATCCTAGATGAGCCCATTGCTACACCCCATCCTGCAGGAAGACATCGCTTGCCCCAGGAGCCCGGGGGGACACCTCGGTGCCTCCTGTCCCGCGCAACGCTTTCCACCATTCACACTCTGAGACAATAAAATGCGTTTGAAAGTGAACGAGATGCACAGAAGTGGAAATATATCAGAAGCCAAGCAAACAATAATTATTTTTTTTAGAGTGCATCAAAGCTGTATGTTAACTTTTTAGCCATATGTGTCTGAGCAAGAACATACTATTTGCATATCAGTCTAACTCCACCGAAAAATAAGACGATAGAGTGAATTAAAGTTTTCTTGGAAAGAGATACTGACTAGCTTTTTGAAAGTATTTTGGAGGTACCCAAGTAGAATGGAAATTTAACGAGTATCGACGTTGTAAAGATGAAGGCCAGTTTGCCGTACTCTCTTGTTAGACACAATTGCCATTCTACAGTTCACTACGCTTGAGACTGAAGATGTAAGTATTCTTACCCAAAAAGCCATTGTAGAACATGTTTAATTTTTTTTTTTTGAGGATGCATTTGCAACAAGCTTTCATGCTGTTGCTGATATATTCTGTCCCCTGGCCTGTGTGGTCATTAATGATTAATTGATTTTTTATTATAGAGAACACCGATGCCCAGGTACAGGGTGTTTTGGTGCTGAGAGTGGGTTACAATGACCCAGGCCATCAAACACACCGCTCTGGTGGACCGTATCAGTGCCAGTACCAACAGAAGCAAAAAATATTCAGCATTGTGAAGGATTTTACGTCATCAGCTGCCGCCTTCAACTCGATCACCCCCTGGCAGGACCTCTGTAACATTTTTAATTCTTTAGCAACAAAATCGCTGCGATTTACTGCAACTGGATCCTAAAGACCTCACCAAATGCCTCCCAACCTTATCCAAAGAACCAGTGCCAACCACATGGGCCATCCTCGCCCCAGAATAAACTGTCACCATCGATGAGTCCATCCACTCAGGAGTCCTCTTTGGGTCCTGCACTGACCATGCCTGCTCCAAAGGACTGCAGCCCATCCGCATTATGCTCACACCTAATTTTAATGTCTTAACCTCTTCTGTGACCTTCTCAGCCACTTGAAAGCATGGAACTGTCCTCCCATTGCTGAAGAAAAACTCTACGGACCCTTCAAAGCTTTCCAACTGATCTCCCTGCGATTGATCCTGACCAAGGTCTTACAGAAAAACTTCAACAGGCGCCTCACCGATTAACTCAGTGACCACTAGCTCCTCAACATAATTCAGTCTGATTTCAGACCCAACCACAGCACGGAAACTGCCCTCATTCCCGCCATGGATGACATCTGCATGTCTCAGGGCAAAAGAGACACATTAGGCCTCATCCATTAAGACCTCTCTACAGCATTTGATACGTTCTTCCACTCCATCCTCACCCAACGCTTACAGGACATCCAAATTCAAAGAGTCGCACTCCGATGGATCTGGTCCTTCCTTCATCTGCAGCGTTTCGCAAGAATCCTCTCTCAGCCGACTTTCTCCAATGCATACATGATCCCTCTAACCAGCATCATCATAACATCAACATCCTCTCTTGAAATCGGCCACTGGATGGAGACCAGCTGTCTAAAGCTGAACACAGGCAAGAATGACATTTTGATCTTTGGGAAGAGCACCTCACCATGGGACTCCACCTGGTGGCCAACAGAACTAGGACTGACACCCACCACCACTCATGCTAAGAAGCTCAGGATCCTCATTGATAACAAACTCAACATGAATGCCCAAGTCAGTACCATCACCGCCTCATGCTTCCATACCCTGAAGATGCTGAGGAAAGTTTTCAAACGGCTTGCAATCAGCACCCATGAAATCATCGTAAACAACCTAGTCACAAACAAACTGTACTACTGGAACACCCTCTATGCCAGAATCAACAAAAAAACAACAAAGGCTGCGGACCATTCAGAAATCGGTGGCAAGAATCACTCTCAAAATCCCGTGCCACATTCACATCACACCACAACTCAAGGAGCTCCACTGACTCCCCAAACATAAACTAGAACAATTTAAACTACTCACCTACACCTTCAGTGCTCTATATACCACTGGGCTAAGGTACCTTAACAATCACATTTGCTTCCACAAACATTCCAGACACCTCTGCCCAGACTCCTATGTGCATGCATGCCACGCATAAGGAAAACCAGATCTGGTGGTTGAGCATTCTCTTACATCGCTCTTAAAACATGGAATGACCTCCCACTACACATTAGAGCATTCTCCTCACGTCTTGAAGTCCACAAGAGGCTGAAGATCTTGCTTTTTGAGTATTCCCACTGGGCCCTAGGCTTGGCTAGACTCACACCTGCTCTGTGCCAGAATGCTCTCCTGGGTGATAGTGTGCTCTACACATCTATAATACAACATAACTTCAGCACTCTTTTCCTTGGAGTCATCCCTGCTTTGGCACCACAACTCAAGTGACACGTCACCTCCCTTAACCACTCTTTCCGAATTCCTCCACTGTCCTGATGTTATAAGAAGTGCATTAGCTTTGACTCCATTCAGCACCTCCCCAGGAACGATCTGCGACAGCTGTTTCTTTCCCTTGCAGCTTTAGTCTTACAGCATCACCTGCAACCACATCATCAACACCTGTGTTGTACAGCCAAGCATACCTCCTTTTACTCTTCATGTGCTTTGTACTGACACAACTCCCTCCATTCGGAGAAACCAGCAGAACTCTACCCCATCCTACAACCATCTCATATTGACAAGGTTCGAAGTTTTGTCCTGTGAAATGGCTCAAACAGAGATACACCAGTTGTGGAATATAGGGCCAGATGTAGCAAAGTCAGAATTTGCGATTCGGATGCAGAACGGTGTCTCAGACACCGTCTGCGACTCGCTATGGGGTCGCAAAGACCCACCTCATCAATATTAATGAGGTGGGTCGCATTTTGCGACCCCATAGCGAGTCCCTGCACTCACAGGGCCTGCTGAAGTCTGTGACTGCTTTTTCAATAAAGTTTTTTTTAAAATTTTGCAGCCCGTTTTCCTTAAAGGAAAACGAGTTGCAAAATTAAAAAAATAACGAAACCTTTTGGTTTCGTTTTTTCAGTGTAGGCAGTGGTCCATTGGACCACTGCCTGCTCTGAAAAAACCTTTTTGCCAACATTCACAAAGGGGAAGGGGTCCCATGGGGACCCCTTCCCTTTTGCGAATGAGTTACCACCAGTGTGACACTGGTGGTAACTGCGAATTGCGTTGAGAGTCGCAAATAGGAAGGGAACACCCCTTCTTGTTTGCGAGTCGCATTCACAATTTGCGAGTCTGTACCGACTCGCAAATTGTGAATGTGCACCGCTGAAGGCTGTTTGCATGGCGCAAACTGCGATTTTTGCAGTTTGCACCATGCAAACGGCTTCCTATATCTGGCCCATAGAGTGTTGCCTTAAACTAAAAAAAATGCATGCAAGGCATCCATTAGGGAGCCTGTGTCTTCTGATATGTTTTTACAGCTCTGTATGTAAATATGGCCCAGTACATTTTCCATTTCTTTAGGCAAGCATAGGTTTGGACCAGCTTGAGCAGGAAAAACAGTGACCCACGCGTCTTCAGTTATTTACCTGGAGATAATGCATATTGGGTAATGATCAGTTGTGCCACTGACTACAGGAATACATTTTATTAATTTGTGGATTATTGGAACACCTTTGCTCAAAAGATGCACACTCACAAAACATCTTCAAAGTTTTTTTTCAATATGTCAACACCCTGAATACACATTTATTTAAAACTATTGTATTTCTTTCTGAATATTATACTGAATACACATATAATGCAAGTAATTGATCACCATCGAGCTAAAATAAAGCATCATTGTACTGTGAATAAATGTGAATAAAATAATAAATTAAACCCTACATTTAAACCTGAACATAATAATTAAATCATGAATAAATAAATGCTATGAGAGGACTGAAAAGCAGCAAGAATGCTAGGCACACAAAGTTTCTACAGATGGGCACACATGCCTACATTCTATCTTCCCTCTCAGCTAAAACCTTTCCCTGCAGATGGTATATACTACAGTTTTAGGCAAAACTCTTGAATTTAAGAAATCCTGTATTTCTCTTGATACAAATCGAATACCGTTGTCTGACACTAATGTTTCGGGGAGCCTTTCATGTTAAAATAATTTTTTTTAAGAAACTGAAAAGTGTCAGGATTCTGCATGGAGTTTGCATAGAATTTGCCTAACATAGAAAATAATGTGCGACTTGGAAAAAATGCCCACTTGAGTGGCCATCATTAATCACGAAATGTCATTATTAAATTCATATTAATGTTACTTGAAATATTCGCATTGAGACAAATATAGTGATGTGTTATACTAATGATTGTGTTATGTACCTTGCTTTACTAATTGTAGGCCTTAATTTAGAGAGGTTTGGGCCTACTTGCACAGCCTCATGTTAAGCTGTACTGTTTAATAATACCGTGAGAAATGTGCGCCTGAAGAAATTAATACATGTATTGTTTGCGCTGAGTTGACCAAACGTTAGCAGTCGTCTTTAACTTTCTCATGAGAAATGCTTGCTAGAAAATCCTGTCCTACTAATAGCAACAATTTTAGATCAAAGCGTGAGACATCGATGTTCCCACGAGCTAACAATGGATGCACTGACTGGAGAACGGATGGATACAAAAATTGTTACCTGACGAGCCTGATGATGGGAACAGGAGAAGAGGAGCCAATCATCGACATGTGAAAGATAGTTTAGTTATAGCTTAGATTTGAAGTTTTATGTCTATTGGTCTAATGGTAAACGTACGATTCTTTGACCAATGGAAACTTGAGAAATATTTTAGGTGATTCTAACTTAACCCGACTGCACTGAGATAAGGTATACAGTTACTGTTATTGTCATTACTGACTTTTCCTACTTTGTCTTTATTCTGAGAGGTGTTCTTGCTCTGTCTGAGGCGCTAAACAAGTTATTGATGAAAGTTTCTGTCTTTAACTTTATTGCTTAACTTTGATGCTAAATGGTTCGGAGAGCTTAGAGTCCCTGATTCTGAACCATTCCCCTTTCACTGTCTGACTGCTGATGCTGATCGAGCTGATGTCCGACTGACGAAGAGAATCGCAGCTTGCTGATCCTTATTGAGGAGAGGTATAACAAAATGCTAATGTATTTGTTGTAGATTATGTTCTTTTTTTCTAGGTACCAACCACTGTTTTGATAGAGCCATAGTTAGATGTTTTCCAAATTAACTTTGACCAAAATATTTTCGCATGAAGTCCAAACATGCTGTTCTAATCAAAAGGTTTGCTAGAGAGACTTACAGAGAATGTTTGCTAATTAATCTGTAATATTTGATGTTGTTTATTTGCTGATTCTAATTGTATGAAATCCCTGTTGGGCAGTTGTTCTTGCTCTTAATTTGTACTGTGATTGTTGAATGTTTGGTAATTAATGCCCTTGCTAAATTGAGATTTTTTAGGAGATTTGGTCAACCAGTGTTGTTCTTATGTTGATCAGTTGGTTTTGAGACTAATTTACGTGACATTAGAATTGTTAATATAGGTAAATAAACACTCTAACTCTTACATAAGGTGTGGTTATTCATGGCCAATTGGGTCATGGTGTGTAAAGATTACTGACTCCAATTGATTTGATGTTGTTTATTGATGTTATTGATGAATCTTTGTTCAAATTGGGGTTTGTGGTGGGAACTACTCTAAGCACAGCCAAAAGATCCATCGAACCTCTAATGCGTCCCCTTATAAATTAAAGATAAGAAACCAAATAAGATTTGGTGCGCTAACACCTGTAGGCCCCAGCAACACAATGGGGTAGGGGTGGTGGGGGCAGAAGGGTGTATGTAGTACTAAAATGGCTCTATTGAGCTGTTGCATCATGTATTTAGTTAGCCCGAGGTTTCTATCTATTTTTTTTATATAAAATCTATTGCAACCACAAATCCAAGGATGGCACTTGAAATAATCCTAGGAAAATCAATGCCTAATTTTTCCCATGGTCAAGCAAGTAGCTCCACTGGCACCATGGGTGCTCTCCTGCCCTTTACTTTTTTTCTGCCACCTTACGCACTTCTGAACTTCTAACCTTAGACACCAGCACAACTCTCTCAACTTTTCAGGGGCCTTGTGAATCCCTGCATTAGCAGCTACAGTGAGGGTGCAATCCTTCTGAGTCTCTTCTGTAAAGGCTACAAAGGATGCCAGAGTCAATAGGAGAGCAAGCAGGAGCAAAGAAGAACAGAAGATAGGTAGTGGGTGAATGAATAAGTAGGTAGAAGGATGAGTGGGTGACAAGACGAATGCATGGATAGATGGGTTGAGAGATGAGAGCATGGCAGAGTAAAGGGTTTATCTACTACCTAAACTAACCACCCTAAATAGGGATGTGCACATTCACCCACCAAAATGTAAGTTAACGGTTTGTTGCAAGACATCACAATGTACTTAGTTTCCCTGATATAGAACTTATATTTTTCTACACCCCATATTGAAAACAAGCATCTCGTATTCTGTAGCTGAATATTGCCTCTCCTATGGCCTCAAGGTATGAGATACAAAGGACAGATATGACATCCCCGCTATCTTAATTCACCTCTGGCCCGTTACCAGATCCACTTGCATCAACAATAAGATCTCCAGGTTTCCCCAAATAATACCTGCAAGATGGCTGTGTGAATTTGGATTTGCTTGATCTGACTAGATGATGTCTCTTTGTTTCCATGCTCAAACCTAGCCCCTTTTCTTCAAAGTCTAGTAAGGGCTCAGTCATTGTGGCAAAATGTGACACAGACACGGCATGGATTTTACTGAATCTCTGAAAAACAACATTTATTCTGTATTATTTGGAGCAAGTGCCTCTACTTTTTCTCTCAACAATACTGGAATGAGTTTCACCCTTTGGCAGTCTTGTTTCTCACAGATGAAACCTATATTTTTCAACCTGGCCTTAGCACATACGCAAAGGTCCTTGACGCCAACATCCTTAAGGGTTGGCTTTTTATCATTAGATGAAGCACTATGGCAAGGTGCTTTTAAGTACCACCACAACTACACACTCTTTTGACTGTT
This sequence comes from Pleurodeles waltl, assembly GCF_031143425.1. Taxonomy (NCBI): domain Eukaryota; kingdom Metazoa; phylum Chordata; class Amphibia; order Caudata; family Salamandridae; genus Pleurodeles; species Pleurodeles waltl. Next base: position 1,025,270,059 of record NC_090449.1, on the reverse strand, counting down.
ATCAAAACTGGAAAATTCCAATATACCTAAGTGAACCACACCTTTAACAACATCTATCTGTACCCGTACTGATCTCATTGTACTGAGCTCATCGTTCTTGTTTCCTTGTGTGATCAAAAAATACACTGGTGCACCACTGGCTTAATTCAACACTTTAACCTACTCTTGAGAACAATCTCTACTCTTAGCTGTATCAACAGACTGAGCAAAAGATGTTTTCCGTATTAAGACATCTTGCAATTAACTTAACCCAAATGAATTGGTCAGTGAATGTCTTGAACTATCATTGGGCACCCACCAGCATAAGAGCCACCACATACATATTGATATTCTCATACTGATATTATATAAAGTGCCCCGGGGGCTCACCGGGCATGGGTGCCTGTTGCTTCCACCCTCAGAATACTTTGATCTATAGAGTAAAGGCCCCAACACTGTCTGTAATATGGATTGCACTGGTGCACAAATGTGTGCCAGAATGATCAAAAGGAGGTGTGCCTTCATTTGTATGGGGTGCATGCCTCCATGCAAATTAGTGGACTCTTTGCCTACCGGCATCATGTTAGAAGTGCAATTGCAAGGGGAAAGGGCTGCTGGAAGGTGCACTAACTGTGTGCCATATAGAGGTTGTACATGGTTAGTTTGCCTTTAAGGACAGTTCTTGGAAAAGGGAAGAGAGGACCCCAGATATACCTAGTCTTTCTCCTGCAACCAGGTACAGTTACTGGCTGCACCTGCCTGCAGGAGGATCCTTGTCTTCCTTTTAAATGTGAAGCCTGGTCTCCGCCTGTAGTGAAAGGTAGAACGGTGGCTTCCTGGTGACCGTCAGCAATTCACGAATGTGTGGTTTGCAGTGCAGCGGCCTGTTTGCACTTGGACTGGGAACAGGGCATTTACAATCATAGGACACACTGTTCCATTAGCACCCAGTGCACTGGGGCACAGAGAGACAAGGTGCACCCTACATGTGTTATGGCCACTGGCTGTTTTCCATGGGAATAAATGTCTCCACAAATAATTTCTCTTGCATATTCACACAGAGCAGTTTTAAGGCATGGGCAAAATAGGCAATTGCCTAGGGCTCCCAACTTCCAAGAGACCCCCTTGGAGAGTGAACTTTCTCTGTATTTGACCACTGTCTATTCCAGTGATACTCAAGTACCGCCCGGGGGCTGCATGCGGCCCTCCTGACCTGTACAGGCAGCCCCTGGCTGGTCAAAAGCAGCACTGGGCTGCTGTATACTCTACTCAGCACTAACATTAAAAAGATGTTAAATAGACAGGCAAGCGTTTATTTAAAGGTTAACATCAGGTAAATTGAGCTCAGAGGAAGGAAGTACCTAGAGTGTCCTGCACCATTTAACTTTAGGAACACCTTCTTTTTTAAAGGCAGCTTGCAGCAAATGTTTAAAAATATGATAAAGTATCTTCAAAATTCCAAAAATGTATTTCATTAACATGCAGAACCGTTTTACCTATGTGCATTAGATTACATCAGTGCATTAAGAAATATTTTTTTAAAGGTGAAGGTTTTCAAATTTGAATTTAGAAACATACATTCTTTTCCACTCCCTGATGTCAATGCCAAAGGTGAACTAAGAGGCAAGTTAGTTCTTTTGTGCACACTATGGCTGGTCTGGGTTTCTATTACACATGAACACCATTATATTTTATTAAATCAAACACAGGTGAAGGATTTCTAAAGGACACATCTTGAAGCCATGTATGTCAAGAAAAAGGATGGAAAGTGAAATAAAACAATCACCTAGGATCACACAATTTATTAAAGTGGGGAAGCCGGGATTAATCCACGGTTTTCTGGTTTCACATTGTGCAATTCAGCTACTAGATTAATATGCTTTGCTTCCCCTATACTTACCTTACATCCAAGCCCTCCCAAACAGCCCTCCTACTGGCATCAATGCAGCCCTCAGTCACTTCACAGACCCAACATTTTGGCCCCAGGGAAAATGTTTGCAAGTACCCACGGTCTATTTTATTTCTCTATCGAAACCTCTCTCGCTAAACCTACCTATTACTTCATGTCTCTACCCATTGTTATTTTAAGAATTTCTTGGGTCTTGGCTATTTCAGCTGTTTTTGAGTGAATCTGAGAATTTTTAACACGTAATTTAATATTGTTTGGCATCATGCAGCCTTGAAACAGCAGGAAATGGGTCATGAATTCAAAGATGTTCCATTTTGTAGACCCCAAAAAGATGTTTTGCCCAGGGCCCCAGAATACTTAAAACAACACTGCATTGACATGCTTCTCTACTCTTGCCTCCACTTTGTGGAGTTCATGATATTCCTACCTGTCGGCGTTCGGATGTGTTTGATCCTCAGCATCTGTTGGCTGCTGTACCAGACATATGTCTCCTTTCTAGGCTGAAAATGTCAATGGCACCCATTAAATGCCCTACGATGCTCCTACGCTTTGGCGGTTGGATTTCTTGGGATAAGCAGAGGCTGGTGCGTCACAGATTTCGAGATGATCCTGGGCACCTTAGCTACCTACAGGACCAGGATCTCACCCTGGAGGCGGATGCTACACAAATGAAGACCCTGGACAGGAGAAAATAAACTGGCACAACACTCCTAAATCTCACCATCAGAAACATAAAAACTGCCTCAACCCTGAGGTGATTTTGCTATGCTGTAAGTGTCTAACATCTTGTTGATCACAAACAGCAACACCTCACGTCGATTACAGTGAGGAACACTTCATGTTGATCCGACAGAGGAATAATTCTTGGTGACCACATCAGGTTAGTTGACATTGAGCACTTCCAGCGATGCCACATGGCATTGACATCTAGGGCCAGATCTACAAGAAAGTGACACATCGGTCCCAATACACCACTTTTCTTGCTCCGCCCCACCTAACGACACCATGGTTGCGCACGATTTACAATACGGCACACCATAGCGCTCGTTTCCACAATAGCGTCATAATTTATGATGCTATTGTGACACTTTGCTGAAGCACCATAAATTATGGGCAGGTGTTAAAAATGAAGGAAAGAATGTTGCAGTGAAATCTTGTAAATTTCACTGCTCCATTTTATGCGGCCTCCTTGCATGGAAACGCCCCCCTTGCATGGTGCAGGTATAATGTAGCACAAGGGGTTACAAAGTGGTGCAATGCTAGCATTCCACCACTTTGTAAATATGGCGTGGGGAAATGGCCTCCTTACTGGCACATTAGCATAAAATAAAATGACACTAGTGTGGTGCCAGGAGTCGCAAGGGCCTGATAAATCTGGCCATGATTGTGTTCTGCAGAAACAAATCCCTCCAATTCAGAGGGTTCTTTCATGCAGAACAAAATATGAAATCTAGAGCACTGACAGCAAGTATGTAAGGTGCAGAAATATGGCACCATAAAAAAGTGCCTGCCTTACAAACAACTGAGAATTACGACAAATGCTTTGCTTAGGTCCACGAACCCCTATGGCAGCATTGAGATCAGAACCAGGCATGGCCAAACTAGAAAATTCCATTGCCCTTAGCCATGTCCGCTACAGGATCCGTGTGTGGACCAACTTTGCCCTGGTTGTGTTTCGGAAGGCTTTCCAGGATCTGCGGAGCAATGAAAAGTATGCTACAGTACCATGCATTGAGCACTTAAAGAATATTTTTATGGTAATTGACTGTGATCAGTTATGGCAGAAACCTGAACAGGTGAAAAAAGATGCTTCACAGATTGTAAAAAACAATGTTGGGGACATGTTAAACTAGAGGAGGAAGAGATGTTTTGGTCAGGGCCCCCAAATCCTTAAAACAACATGCATTGACATACTAGAAGAAAGGACTACATTTCTCTACATAAATGAGCTTAGTCGTGAACCAAAGTCCTGTTTTGAGCCTTATATAGACACGATCCTCCATACAGAAAAAACACATCCGATCTTTAAATTCAAGTTTGACACTATACAGATTTTGTCGTTTACTAAAAAATGGTTGAAGCCTGTGGATAACCTCTCAGACACTTGCAACTGTGCTTTGGGAGACTCAGAAACAATAGCTCATTTTTTGCTTTTATGTGCTAACTCACTGCAAGCTAGAAGGTACTATTTACATCCCTTTAAAAACAAAAATAACATAGGGTGCTGCAGGCAATGCCTGAAGCTTTGTTACAGAACTGGCCTGGAGGACATTTACCTTCCAGTAACAGCACACATCTGTTCAGCATGGAAAGCAACAAGACCACATTAGAATAGAAATTAGAAAGTAGTTGAAGGGATTTGGTTTTCAGTGATTAGTATAAACTGTCCTAATTGTGGTGGATTCCACATAGTCCACCAAACTATAAGGTATGCATGCTCACAGCCAGTCCATGAGTATTTTTACCATAGTAGTGTTTTTATCCCCTGGGTGGTCAAATTATGATTTTGTACTTTTTAAATAGGACTGTTAGATGTTTTGCACAGAATGGATTTTAGTTATTTTTGTACGCAAAATTACAAAGTGATTGAGTATTCAGTTGTAATATTTGAAACACTCATTATTTGCACTTTATAAATTATACTGCAGGTTTTATTGTAAGAATATTTTTGGCTAAACAATTGACTTTGAATAGCCCTGGCCACCCCCTCCCTTTGTCATGACCTCAGACCTGCAAAAGGTTGTTTCATGAGGTAACGTGAATCTCATTGAAAGCTTGTTTTTAAGATTTATGTCTCTGATTCCACGGCTCACTTGTTTTAGGAGTTTAAGAGGACCATTTGTCTGACTGAGATTCACAGATAAATATATGTTCTTTTTTGTTAATAAACATTTTCAGGCTTCGATTTGCATGGGCGCAGATCTGTTTTAACAATACGCATCTATGTTTTATCTTTACAGTTTTTACAATTCTTAGACCAGACATTCTTGGTGTTTTTAACTGCCATTTCGCCCTGGCAAAATAAACCTTTTTGCCAGGCCTAACCCTTCCTTTTTAATACATATGTCACCCCTAAGGTAGGATGTAAACGGCCCATAGGGCAGAGTGCATTGTATTTAAAACATTGGGCATGTCCTTTTACGCTTTACATGTCCTGGTAGTGAAACAAAACTCTTGTATTTCTTTTCCACTACTGCAAGGCCTACCACTCCCATAGGATAACATTGGGCTACCTTATTACATTTAATACGTGAAAACCTTTGTTTGGGAGCAGGTGGAAATACCATGTCTGGTGTCTAAGTAATTGTACTTTAAAAATCCCCTTTAATGATAAAGTCAGATATTATGTCACATTCTAAACATTACACTTTTGAAAATGAGACATTTTCTTGTTCTAACCATTTGGTGCCTGCAGCTTGTATCCGGGATCACACGACTAGGTGTTTTTTGGCAATTGGCCTTTGCGTATTCCACCCAGACTGTATCACAAAGGGCGACTGGGTGTTGTCAGGATGGGCCATGCTGACCTGATAGGAGGGGAAGAACTGTCACCTACCACACTTGTACTTCAGGTGAGCTGCCTCAGCAAATGCAAAGAACTTTACACGATCCTTTTGTGACTCCAGACATCTTGGGACCAGGGCAAGGAGGAAGGACATTCCCGAACCAGTTGAGGAGGGAAGTCTAGAAAATTCTCCCACTTCAAAGCTAGCACCAGGTATAAATATTGGACTCTCAGACCAACTCTCTAGTGCTCTCCTGGAAAGAATGACTGGAACTGCTTGCTTCATCCCAGGCTACCTGTAGTGATTCCAAGGGTCAGCTGAATGACCTCCTGTTGAGAGTTACAAAGACATGACAAGTTCCAGAGGCCTTCCTGAAACTGCCCAGCTGACTTGCTGCAGCTGGGCCTGCCTCGACCAGCAAATGCACCTGTCTGAGCCCCACTGGCCTCTGCAAGAGTGAGTCCCTGATCCCCAAGAGGCACCTCCCCAGGTCCTGGGCCCTTGATTGGCATCAAAGTGCACTCCTTGTCCTCTGAAGAAGAAATACCTACGTTTTGGGCTCTTTACAACAGAAAATGGGTTGTTTGTGCTGAGTTCTGGCCACCTGCGACGACCGCCAATGCGAAGCTACGGTAGGCCCGACTCTTTGTGCTACAGCGACCGGTAACACAAGATATGTTCTTTGTGCTAAAGCATCGACAGCATGCGGTGACAGCCAAAAGCTACAGCAACGTCTATCCACAACACTCAACAAGATCTTTATGCTACAGTGATGACTATCTGTGACGTCCAGTGTGCTCTTCATGCTACAGTGCTGTCCTTAGCTCCTTGCACCTGCTCCACCACGAACTGGACTCTTCTCACCGGACTTTGAGAAAGTAACTTTCAGTAGGACTAACCTGATCCCTATATTCAACCTGCACTCCATTGTGATCGGCCTGAACTTGTGACTTTCACCCGGTTTCCGACGACCGTATAAACACATGTGGTGCTTTTAGGCACTAGCCTTACCTAAAGTTACATATCTCCAGTTCTACTGATTAGATTTTTGTCTTTTTGGTGTCTAATAAATTATTACATTTTACTCTATTAGTATGGGATTTTTCTTCTATTATGTTTTCACTTTGTTAGTGTGTAAATGCTGCATAAACACCTTACACATTGGCTAATGCTTTAGTGCCAAGCTACCAGAGGGTTAAGCATAGGTTAATTTAGTGACCTTTGTGGTGCAACCTGAGAAGGCTATTGCTTATGAAGGGCTCACTCTCTCAACCCCCCAACCAACAACCCAATTTTTCACACCCATTTTGTATTAATTACTGTACTTCTTGAGCAAAAGAATATGGGTGAAAACTTTTTAATAAAATGTCTAAAGTTTGTTAAAATTGCTATTTGACTATTTGAGGTAGAGCCACAGTGTTAGCCTTTTAGTGTAAGGTCTGCTGTCTGTGGAGAGCTTGGTTAAGGAGCTGTGTGCAAGTGGCAGTGCATGCAGTGCACATATGTAAAGAGTTCATGTGCACTGTGCATGTAGTGTGTGTGGATTGAGGTAACTATGGAGTGTCTGTTGTCTTGGTATATGGGGACAGAAATCAGTTTCTTATCTCGTATGTGCGGATTGTACACAAGTTGAAGGATGCAAAGAGCATGTCAGGCATGGGTGTTGATGGTAAGAATATGGAGGTCCCCTTAGTAGTGGATCAGGCTCCTGTAAAAGGAAGGAGGGCTACAGATATCCTTTCAGGAATAATAGCAGTGTCTGTCCCCATCCAGCTTTATTTTACTGCAGACAATTTTGTGTGGTAGTTAAGTGGCAAGGCCTCTCTCTTTGTTATGCCTTTGTCTCAGATTCCCATGTCAGGACATCCCTATTTCCACTTCCTTTTCCAATAAAATTTCCTAAAATAAGTTGCAGAGATAGATCACTGGAATGAGCATCAGAACCCACACAGCTGTGTCAGTGAGAAACCCTTGAGCTCCAGAGCCAGAATCCATGATTGCTGAGTTCCATTTCTGATGAGAACAACCTGGATAAGACCCCTGTAAGGGAGCTGTAGACTGCCTAGAGAAGGAGGTATCTGCCTGTTGAGGAAGGGAATCGCTAGACTGCATCCTCCCAGGGAAGAGCCTGCATTGTGGAGTCCTATACATAGCTGACTGGTGACTAAGGAAAGTCCAAGGGACTTGGTCATAATTCTGCAGCATGTTGCATCTGCCTTGAGGGTAGAGTCAACTCACTGAGTAGAAGTTGTGCTGGAAGAGTGCCATGCAGAAAGGCAGGAGAAAAGATCATAGCTGTGCAGGAAGGTCAAAGAACTGACAGTCTGAAGTGGCTACTAAAATCGAGGCCCAAAGCTTCAAACTGCTTGAAAAACAAGGTAGCAGTTGTTGAGAAATTGCATCCTGAATATCCTTCTTTTATGCAAGGTTTTGTTCCTCCGGTCTGGGTACCATGAAGCACCAGGCCCCACCGTGCTGGGAAGTCTGAAAGTGACAGGGATTATGTGGTGAGGCCCTTTTAAAGCTGTGTTATTCAATCTTAAAAGGTTGATTCAAACTTTTTTTGATATGTTACTTGTCGAGAAAACACAAATGTAACCTGAAGGAATTCAACCATGTGAATAGATTAAACAGGGTCAATTCATAAACACATTTATGAGTATGTACTACTTATTATACTTTAACCTCCCTTTGTCAATTGACCTAAAAATATTTAAAATAGGAATATTCAGACAGTGTTCATATACAGTTAATACAGTTAGGAAGGACTGTGCCCTCTTTGTACTTTTACCAAAAGGACAATGGACATTTCAGGCCTGAATTGTAAAGGTATTTAAGAGCATGTGAAGTAGTACTTAAGTATCAATCATCTAGTACTACATGATGTACTCTGAATTGTCTTTGAGAATTTCCCACCTTATTTAGGGCCTGATTCCGACCCCGGCGGTCCGGTCGGCGGGAGCACCGCCAACAGGCTGGCGGTGCTCCCCAGGGTATTCTGACCGCGGCGGTTCAGCCGCGGCCAGAAAGGGAAAACCGGCGGTCTCCCGCCGGTTTTCCGCTGCCCTGTAGAATCCTCCATGGCGGCGCAGCTTGCTGCACCGCCATGGGGATTCTGACCCCCATACCGCCAGCAGGAACAGGATGGCGGTATGGGGTGTCGTGGGGCCCCTGGGGGCCCCTGCAGTGCCCATGCCAATGGCATGGGCACTGCAGGGGCCCCCGTAAGAGGGCCCCACCCTGAATTTCAGTGTCTGCTTAGCAGACACTGAAATTCGCGACGGGTGCTACTGCACCCGTCGCACATCCTCCACTCCGCCGGCTCCATTCGGAGCCGGCATCCTCATGGAGGGGTGTTTCCCACTGGGCTGGCGGGCGGCCTTCTAGCGGTCGCCCGCCAGCCCAGTGGGAAACCCAGAATACCTGCGGCGGTCTTTTGACCGCGCAGCGGTATTCTAGCGGTTCCCTCCAGGCGGGCGGCTCCCGCCGCCCGCCGGGGTCAGAATGACCCCCTTAGTCTCAATGCAGTAAGACAAATGATTAAATTCAACATTATAGTACTCAGTGCTCAAGTGATCATGCAAAAACAAAGTGGAAGATCAAACAAAGAACCGTATGTACAGTATGTGCAGTCGGCTGTAAGCCCACAACGAAATTATGGATCTATAATAGGATTCCTAGACCAGTTTAGTCTGTGTTTTCCCAGGTCTGAATGTATCGGTGTCGATGGCCGTGTGATGGCGAGGTGAGTAGGCATGCTTGATTATTGCTTCAACCTGAAATCTCATAGAAGATTGCACAAAGCCAATTCAGAACACAAAATCACAAATCTACAATAAAAACATCAAATCCGCAGGACTAGTGCTTTATGCTCTGTTTCACCGCTTATATGGACATTGAATCTGTCCTAGATCAGTCTTGCTGTATGTTACTGGACGACATACACTGCACAAGAGCACGGGGTGGGGGAAAGTTAGGGATCGTTTCCATGATCGTGTCCTGATGTATGTTTGCCAAATTCAGCCAAACATTATGATTCAATACTAATGTCTTATACATCCTGTGTGATTCCAATAAAGATCATTAAAAAACACATAAAATCAGCAGTATGCAGACCTAGGGCACTACTCTAGGGTTCGGCGTGCAGCTGTCAATGGTGCAGTATGTGCATTAATACCAAAGCCCAGTGGCCAGAGGGACCCAATGAACCCTGGTCATTGTTTCAAATTACTTCCCAATCAGTGGTCCAGGGTCCCATTTTCCTTGCTTGCAGTGGGACCCATGGCACCCTTGCTACGCCACTGCTATGAGTAAGCACTGCAACAATCCTATTCAACATCCAACCATCCCTCATTTGCTGCAGATTGTATCTGGCATTGCTGCTTTCTATGCTGAGAAAAAATCAAAACAGTCATCACTTCTTCTACTTCAGCCCCACAGCAGAAATATGAAGACATTCATCTACCAAACTTCACCTGACTTTGGCACATGGCGCCATCCCAGCCAAATTAATAAAATGCTGTGCCTCCATGGCAGCACTGATCTAGCTTACTTCTATCTAGCCCTGCCTACATGGCATAATTTCCTGGTTACACTAAACATTATTTCAGGAGTTTTTCAACCTGAGACCAGTAACCAAACTCCCTTTCTTATGAAACTGATGTAAAATCATGTCCATCTACACAACTACTACAGTGCTTAATTTGTAAATAAAAACGTGCCGGTGCCCAAAGTTCTCCTCTGAAACACGCCGCTGCTACATTTAATGTGCGAGCATGGAATACTGAGGCAGCGTAATCCTAAAGCCATCTCGGGCCTCTTCAATCCATTTACAGTCACCCCCTGCCCCTTAAGCTCACTCTGGAAGCTTTCTGCTTTCTCCCTTTGGGACGCTTTTTCGTTTTTCTCTTCCTCTGTCTTTCCCATATGTCTTTTACTCGCAGCAAATGCTTGAGGCAGAAGAACAAGCACAAATTAAGCTATGATTTGCCGCTTTTCTTGCGCCCACCTAACAGCACCTAACGACACCATGGTTGCACCATATTTATAATATGGTGCACCATGGTGATTGTTAGCACAACAGTGTCAAAATGTTTGACGCTGTTGTGGCGGTTTGCTACATTAACGTAAAACATTTTGACGCTAGTGCAGCAAAGTGTAAGGAGGCCTATAGGTTACTATGGGAGTTTCCTTTTAACACCTGCTCTGAGCAGGTGTTAAAAATGATGACAAAAATGGTGCAGTGAAATTTTTTAAATTTCACTACAACATTTTTGCGGGACTCCTAGCGCTGGAACGCCCCCCCTTGCATACATTATGCCTGGCACAGGCATAATGTGGAGCAAGGGGCTACAAAGTGGCTCAAAGCATGCACTGCGCCACTTTGTACATATGGCATGGCAGAAAAGCCACTTTAAAGCGCCTTAGTGTCTAACAAATTACACTATGGAGGAGCTAAGGTGGCGCTAGGGGCTCTTAAATATGCCCCTCGATCCTTCACTGTTCAGATTCTTCCTGGAGCCTCCACGTTAGATGCTGGAATTAAAAGACAAATCTGTTAATCAGAATGCAAATAGGAGCATGGCAGTGTTTAATTTGTATTTGCAGTTGCACTCAATTTTGGGACCCAGGAATTATATTTCTTTTTCAGTCTTTGACCCAGAGCAAGAGAGAGAAAGATAAAAAAATGAAGGCTGATGGGGGAAGAGACAAAGAGGAAAACAGCAACAAAAGGAGAAAGCAGGGTGAAAAAGAAGTAGAAAGCTTAGGTGTCAGATGAAAGAGGCATGAAACTAGGCAGCCTTGGTGTTCATTGACCCTGGCATTCATCTGTCCCAATGCCAGCTACTTAAGAAAAACTTTAGGCCCTAGTCCCTACTGAAGTACTCAAGCACTAGACCCATATTTAAATAGCCAGGTTCTTGCTGATTTTAAAGCCCATTAAAATGTAAAGCCTTCTCTCTACTCATCTGACCCCCTTGCATGTCCAAACCTTGCTATTGCAAAACTCCTTTTAGGACTATATCCTTGAGATCCTCTCAGCTCAGTCTTTACTGATCACCCTTAGCTCAGAGCTTACTTGTAAATTGCCTGTCTTTAATTTATCAGGAATGAGTCCCCTGATGCTGTCTTGTCAACACTATTGAACCATGGGGCAGCAACTTTTGATTACTTCATTCACTGATAATGTGAAAGCTGTGTTACCGGGGGTTCTCAAATCTACATTGCTCCATTTAGAGGTATTTTAATTTTGTTCTTTCAAGAGGATTACAATGTTCATTGTTATTTGAACACTTCAATGTTGAAAGCTTGTTTGAAGGTAAGTGGTTCAGTGCAAATAATGGCAGGTACCACCCAATTGCTTCAGCATTTCAACGTTTATCTTTCTGTTTCTTTCTTTTTAATTTATGAAAATAAAAAATACTCCAGTAGGTGGAATGTTCTAATAGCCTTATAGCCCTTCTGGTTTTGGCTGCTCGCCTTCGGCTTGGACCTATAACTCAGGTTCGGGCCTTTAACAACTGGAATTGCCCTCAGCAGCACACTTTAAGATTTAATTAAATTTAAATTATTATGCCCATCAACCGAATACATTTTATAGACCTCAGAAGGGTGAGCAGATTTGCTTGGATTCACATAAGCGTCCTATGGATTACAGACAAAACGCAGCAGCATGCGCTGTTTCCACTGAGCTATCCTACCACGCATCCCTTTGGTGGGGGTAAATAGCAGGACATGTTCTGCGGCAGCCTTGTCCGGAAGAAGGTGACTGGACCTATTTTCGGCTGAATCATTCTGAATCTTCCTATTGCAATTCATGTCATTACAGCTTTTCGCGTTGTGCCCCTGAGTCATCCGCCTGTCCCAGACGTCTGCCTAAGCCATCGCTGTCCACAATGACTCAGCGATGTTAGGCTGCCCTGCCAGACAGAAGATTGAGGTATATGTTTCTGAAAATTGTTTCCGAATCATAACTGCGTAGCTCTAGAGGATAATATAGTAATCATTTTAATCACAATAATAGCTCAAACCACCAGGCTACCTTTAGTACACTGTGCATGAGAGCCTATTAGAAATGTGCCTATTGGCTGACATTTACATTAAGTCCATCTTGTAGAGTTGAAAGCAACACTATTGGCCACTTCAGTGCTGATTTAGCATGTCATGACCAAAGAAGTGAAGGGACACATCTAATTTTATTTGAACTTTCACTCTGATGAATGTGTACATTCATCCAGCCTAGCAAGGCCACTTCTAGAAACCAGATGTCATGGGCTTTTGAAGGCAAAGACCCTAGTTGGATGAACTCTTCAATGAGGATCAGGTTTCCCTCCCGAGCCAACACATCACTCCCTGATTAAATTGTAATCCTACTGGTTTCATTCTGTGTTTGGCAAGAATGTTAAACATTTTGGAAATTTACAAAGTTTTCCAGGAGTATGCCTGGAAAGCTTTTGACAGTGGCAAGTTTCAATGATTACTGCTTTTAACAGTGGGAGGTTCCCAGGAGTTTTCTTTGTGTCAGATTAAAGTAAACAGACACATGGGCCTGGTGATAAAATCATTGGATTTCTGAGCTATAATTAACTCTGATATTTTGAGTGACCAGAAGGTTAGTGCTGCTCCTGGCTACTTTGTACCAGAGGACAATTGCTGATATGGCTCTTATTTTGTGACTTGTGCCTGCCTAGTTAATTATGTATGTTGATAAAGTCTTTTATGATCTTGTTACCAGTACTCCCTGAGGCCTGAGCATCTGCATGTAAAACTGGTGAAACCTGTCAGCTTTCTGATCCTGTAAGGTCCTCGTAAATTGAGCCAGACAGAGGAAGCAACTTCATGTCTGCATACCTAAAAGCAATGTGGAAAGAGTGTGGTGTAACCTACAAGTTCACCACACCTTATCATCCCCAAACAAATGGGTTGGTTGAGAGGTTTAACAAAACCCTCAAAGGTATGATTATGGGACTCTCTGAAAAGCTCAGAAGGAGATGGAATGTCCTGTTACCATTCCTTCTTTTTGCCTACAGGGAGGTACCCCAGAAGGGAGTGGGCTACAGCCCATTTGAACTCCTTTTTGGTCACGCTGTTAGGGGTTCATTAGCTCTTGTGAAAGAGGAGTGGGAACAACCCTTGAAGCCCCCTAAACAAGATATAGTGGGCTATGTGCTTAGCCTAGGATCAAGAATGGCTGAGTACATGCAAAAGGCCACTAAAAACCTTCAGGCAAGCCAGGGGTTACTGATCCAGGGGTATTGTTACTGAAACAATGGCATTATCAGAAGGCTGTCCTTGACTGTGTACCAACCAGGTCAGAAGGTGTGGGTACTGGAGCCTGTGGCACCCAAGGCACTCCAGGACAAATGGAGTGGACCACACATAATTGTGGAGAAAAAGGGCGAGGTCACCTATTAAGTTGACCTCTGCACTACTAGACATCTGCTTAGAGTACTTCATGTGAACCGCCTGAAGCCCTACTATGACAGGGCTGACTTAACCCTGCTCATAGCCATTGATGAGGGACAGGACGATGACAGTGACCCTCTCCCTGATCTCTTCTCTAAAACTGCAGCTGATGGCTCAGTGGAAGGAATTATCCTTGCAGACTGCAGGACTGCAGGAACCTCTGGGGTCAGTTTTCAGAACTCTTTTCTCTGACACCTGGTCAGACTACTTGGTGTGAACACACCACTGATACTGGGGACAGTTTGCCTGTCAAAAGTAAGATTTATAGACAGCCTGACCATGTCAGAGACTGCATTAAATAAGAGGTTCAGAAAATGCAGGACCTAGGAGTGATTGAGCACTCTGATAGCCCCTGGGCCAGCTCAGTGGTGCTTGTACCCAAACCTCATTCTCAGAATGGAAAAAGGGCAATGAGGTTCTGTGTAGAAAACAGAGGGCTCAACACAGTCACAAAGGCTGATGCTCACCCTATACCCAGGGCAGATAAGCTTATTGATACACTGACATCTGCCAAGTATCTTAGCAGTTTTGACTGCAGGGTATTGGCAGATCAAACTATCGAAAGATGCAAAAGCCAAAACAGCTTTCCCTACCATAGTCCTGGGCTATCATTTTACAACTCATTGCCATCAAGGGCCAGTTTACTCTCCTTTCATCAATGGCAGATCAATTTTGCATGGGTGCCTGGCAATTCTGCAGTGCAGAATTACATTTTCAGCTGGTGCAAATGTCATTCTTGCACTGATTACTCGGCGAAAATATAGGTTTGCACTAATCAGTCAGTGCAAATGCAAGTGTCTGGTCACCAGGGCAAAATTTCTCAGTCACAGTGCAATACTTGTAATCTGGCTCCAGGTGCTTTAGTACCAGTGAGTCAATTGAAGTAAACCAATACAATCTCCTGAACGCTGAGGGAATTAAAACTAAAACAAACCTAAACAGGGGTCCTAGAGCCATTCTCCATGGCCTTTGAATTGAATCAATGTGAAAAAGAGCAGAACTCTCAAATGTTATAGTTCTATGTATGAGTAACTCATCCAGACCTGGTTTCACTTTACATTCTGGTGTTTGCAATTGTGTTATGTTGGTTCTTTGTAAAAAATAAAAACATAGAGCATCCCTGTAGCCACCTCAAGTTGCTGTGAGGGATGAGGGGCGGATGTTTCAAGAGAGAGGGAACAAGGGAGAATTGTGAATACCAAGTGCTGCCCAAAAATGTTTACATTTCGTAATTTACAGATGAGATAAAATACCCCTGTCATACATTGAAAGGATATTGCGGGCCACCAATGACTTCCCTAATCACGTAGAGGGCACTTTATTTGTTGTAATATATGATCGTGCCGCCATTCTTCCCACAAACTGCTTAATATTTTGGTTCTTGCTCTCTCATATACAAGAAATACTGAGGTTGCAGACATGAATCAAAGCAGAATCTTTAGAGTGAAACTGAACCCCCCAGAAAGCAGTTAGTAATTTGTTGCAAAAGATATGAGAACCAGTTTAATGTAAGTCATATTAAAAATGCTGTTGCTCAAAATGTGTAAAACCATGCACAGATTTTTTTCCTGCAATGACCTACAGTGCAAAAAATAAATGTTTCCATCACAGTTTCTGCTGGTCACTGTTCATTGTAGAAAAACAGATCAGAAGAACAAAAAAGTGCCAGTTTCGTTGTTTTATCTGCAACTGTAATTAGGCTTTGTGACCTACTTTCCACCTTGGCTGCTCTCTCTGCTAACATTATGATGGCACAACTCAACTTTAATAACTTAATACAGTTGAACAGCTACAACATTTTGTTATTACAGATGACTAGCTACGTAACTACTCTACTGTAAAAATGAAAGTAGAGACAAGCTTTTATACAGGGATTGCAGGCTCCCATACTTTATAATCAGATACTCCAAATTTAAGGTACCAGAATGCAAAGGCAAACAAGATAGTATCGGCTCCTTTGGTATGGATTCTGGACATTTGAGATCTATGAAAGTGAGGCTTCATACAACTTAAACAAATCTTCCTACTTTAAGAAAGTGGACAAACTTTCTTTCACAGCTCCCATCAGTGGACTGTAAAAGCGCTTCAAATAGCCCACCCTCTGCCAGAACATTGTGGGGTATATTTATGAGCCCCTAGTGCCTCCGAAGCGTCACTTTTTGTGACGCTCCGGTGGCACTATGAACTGCGCCGTGTTTACAAGGTGCCGTTAAGCCACTTTTTGTGGCTTAACGCCACCCTGTAAATACGGCCCCTTCACACGCAGCCCTTTGCGTGGAAGGGGCTTGCAATGGGTGTTGCTGTTGGCGTGCCACTGCAACACCCATTGCATTTTGACACTTCCTCAGATTTACGAGTTTTCATAAACCTGAGGTATCGCCAACATCTAACGCCACCCCAGTGGTGGCGTTAGCAAGGCGCAACGAGGAGGAATACTTTTATTCCTCCTCGTTTTATGCTTTTTCTTAGAAAGAGCAAAATGTCAGAAATGATTGTTTATGTGCGGGAAGGTGTCCCTTCCTGCACATAAACAATCATTTCAAAATGATGCTTTGGCACTTCTTTGTGTGCTGTGTGTGCAGAAGTGCCAAATTGTCATTAGTGATTGTTTATGTGCAGGAAGGGACACCTTCCCATACATAAACAATCAAACTCCTCAACGCAGACATCCTTGCACGATGGTGCAAGGATGCCTGCGTTGGCGGAAGGCAGCTCAATTTAGCGCCAGTGCAGGGAACAACACCGGGGTTAATTAAATACGGCGCACCCCTGCGTTGTGAAAATGATGGAGCGTCACTGCCAGTTTTGGCGCAGCATCACGCTCCGTCATTTTTCCTTTAAATATGGACCTGTGTGTATCAATTTGTAATCATCGGTGGTGTTATCACTTTGGATAAGTTACCTACAAGACAGATTTAACTCTCCTAAAGTACCGAAAGACATCTTACAGAACTCACCCGCAATCCTGTGATAGTGTCTCAACAGTAGTGTACTGAACCAACTGCAGAGCATTTCATTACATTGTAAACTGACCTCTGTAATGCAGCAGGTGGGTTGAATGCTCATTCTGGGGGACACAACGCCAAATAAATGTCAAATCCTACTAAAAAGCACATGAACACTCTTTCACTGACCGAAGACAACATCTTTGCAGTGGGGCACACACAGGACTCTCTGAGCGAATTTGCCATTTTTGCAGTCAAAAACTTTAAGGTTTATGTTGTGGTATATTATTGTGTGTTATTTTATGCTGCACCTCTGGTGACCCTATGCTACCTATTTGGTCTCTTGCATTGTGTTTCATGGTAAATGGGGTGATTTGCTTCAGACACAAGCTTATCAGTGACAAAGTATGAAAGGTTTGCCTTATTTTCGCACGTTTAATGAGTTCTCAGTGTAATTGCAAATGGCTGAGATGAATTCAAGCATCCCTTCCATCACTTTCTGGGTTTCTCAGCAAGATCCCTTTGTTTGCAAGAAGTGCCCAGATGTGGGTCCCTCTCTGACTGTCCGCAGGACTCAAACTGCACCTCATTGATGAGGCCCGAAAAACTGGTCGCGTTCTGAGGTTGTTTTTGGTCCCTTTCAGCAGGGACGTGACCTGGCATCTTGGGCTGAACTGTTCATGTTGAAGCGAAACCAAGTCTATCTGTAGTGGCACAGTGAGCCAAAAAACAATGGACTGGAATGCAGTCCAGGCTATTTACCAGTGCCTGAAATTATTTCAAGTCTTCCATCACCTTTTTGTTTTTCTTTTCTGAGCTTCTATTCACAATAAAGTGAGAGCTGTCTGTTTGGGTAAGTACCCATCAATATAGTGACTACATCAAGATGTAGGCAAGGAATGAATATACTTTTAATAGGTTCATTCATATTTTTTGCTTTTGTGTGTATTAGCCTTTGAAAGATATTCTGGTGTGTCTCATGGAAAATCTTTACCCAGTAAGCTTCTGAAATGGCTCGTGCCTAAGAAGGTGGTTAGTCGCGTGCTGACATATCTCTCATTTAGCCCATCCCTACTAGCCATTCATAGAGATATGTCTCATGGACAAAAGGCATAATGCAAAGAATGTGTGCTCCGCCATTAAAATAAGTTTTAGAACATATGCCAAAATTCTCAAAGTTGTCATTTCTGTGGGCTGCTGCCCATGAGGAGATTAGATTAGGATGGCACTCACTGTACTCTCTGCCTGGTGTGTGATAGTAGGATTGCTTTCACTGACCTGTGCTTGCCATGGAAGAGTAAGATGCTTGGTGTAGGGCAGTAACATGGCTTTCACTAACCTACACTTGGTGTAGGGCAGTGGCATGGCTTTCACAGATCTATGCTTGGTATAGCCTCTGACCTATGCTTGTTGTAAGGCAGTAACATGGCTTTCACTGACCTATGCTTGTTGTAGGACAGTAACATGGCTTTCACTGATCTGTGCCAGTGGTGTAACAAAGGACCCCGCAACCCCTGGCGTGCGGGTAGCTCAAGGGCCCCCCCCCCCAGCACAGTGCCTGAGAGTTCCTGAATAAGTCAAGTTTGGTTATGCGACTGACCTATGCTTAGTGTAGGACAGTAGCATGGCTTTCACTGACTTATGCTTGGTGTAGGACAATAACATGGCTTTCACTGATCTATGCTTGGTGTACGACAGTAACATGGCTTTCACTAGCCTATGCTTGGTGTAGGGCAGTAACATGGCTTTCACTAGCCTATGCTTGGTGTAGGACAGTAACATGGCTTTCACTAGCCTATGCTTGCCATAGCCTATGCTTGGTGTAGGACAGTAAAATGGCTTTCAGTAGACTATGCTTGGTGTAGGACAGTAACATAGCTTTCCCAGACCCATGCTTGGTGTAGGACAGTAACATGGCTTTCATTGACCTATGCTTGGTATAGGAGAGTAACACAGCTTTTGTTGACCTTTGCTTGTTGTAGGCCAGTAACATGGCTTTTGCTGACCTATGCTTCGTGGAGGACAGTGCCATGTCTTTCACTGACTGTGCTTGATATAAGACAGTAACATGGCTTTCGCTGTCCTATGCTTGGTGGAGGACAGTGCCATGTCTTTCGCTGACCTACGCTTGGTGCAGGACAGTAGCATGGTTTTCGCTGACCTACGCTTGGTGTAGGACAGTAGCATGGCTTCCGCTGACTTATGCTTGTTGTAGCACAGTAACATGGCTTTTGCTGACTATGCTTCGTGGAGGACAGTGCCATGTCTTTCACTGACTGTGCTTGATATAAGACAGTAACATGGCTTTTGCTGACCTATGCTTGCTGTAGGACAGTAGCATGGCTTTTGCTGACCTAGGCTTGGTGTAGGACAGTAACATGGCTTTCACTGACCTAGGCTTGGTGTAGGACAGTAGCATGGCTTTCACTGATCTATGCTTGGTGTAGGACAGTAGCATGTCTTTCACTGATCTATGCTTGGTTTAGGACAGTAGCATGGCTTTTGCTGACCTACGCTTGGTGACGGGCAGTAGCATGGCTTTCACTAACCCGTGCTTGGTGTAGGACAGTAACACAGGTTCCACTGGCATGTGCTTGGTGTAGGACAGTACCATGGCACTTGCTGACCTGTTCTTGGTATGGAGATCTAAGTTGGCTTTCACTGACCTATGCTTATTATGTGGCAGTAGGTTTGGCTTAGGAGAGGAGGATGCGGTTATCTGACTTGTTCAAGGTGCCGTGGAGTAGAATGTTTTTCACTGTTCTGGCAATGGTGTGGCATTGTAGGATGGATTTCACCAATCTGTGCATGGTGTGGAGGAGTGGAATCAGATTTGCAGACCTGGGCTTGGTGTGGGAGACTAAGACTGCCTTCACTGGCCTATGCCAAGCTTGGGAGAGTAGGTTAACCAGCCAATGAACCAGTCGTCACCAACTGAACAGGCTGAGATCTGCCACATGCTGCTGGCATGCAGGTTCCAATTAGCTACACACTATGACTACTTATTTACATTTCACAATGACTTTCAGACACAAAGCCCATGCCACCACATTTCCCTATTTTTCTCTACAGCTAATGCCTGCTCAGGACCAAAGCCGTTGAACTAAAAATCAGGTTGTCACTTTAGATTGTCCTTAGAACATGCAACTACTCTGTGGGAAGCAGGATAAAATTTTCCTCCAGGATTAGCAAAATAAAACATCCCCCAGATCGTCCAACAAGGATATGCTCTGCCATTCCTTTCTGACTTGCTGCACCTCTCACCCTTGTCAGAACATCTCTCAGAGGAGCACTTGTCCATCTTATTCCAAAAAGTGCAAGCTTTTTTGGCCAAAGGAGCCACAGAGAGTGTCCCACGTCAGGAAATAGGGACTGGCTGAAGAAGGAGAAGGGCTTCATCCTATTTTAGATCTTTGCCATCTATACCTTCTTGCGGAATGACAAATTCCAGATTCTCATGCTAACCCAGTTTCTGTCTGACCTAGTTCCAAGAACCTGGATGGGGGCTTTGGACCTGCAGGATACTTACTTTCATGTTCCAGCCCAGTAATCCCACAGATGCTACTTGCCGTTCAGGGTAGGCCAGGAGCATTTTTTATTTGCTGTGCTTCCCATTTGCCTCAGGTGTTCATTAAAGGGATGTCTGTGGCCCCAGAACACCTTTGGAAGTTGGGGGGGTCCCAATTTTCCCCTACCTCAATGACTGGCTCGGACTCAGCACAGTCAGCTGTGAACCACATCCAGATGACGATAAAACTTCTGATATCATTGGAGTTCTCAAGCAACGTGCTGAAGTCACACCTGACTCCTTCAAATTGACTCTCTTTCATTGTGGCCATCCTGGGTACGATGTAGTTTCTGGACTTCCCTCCCCCACAACAACTGCAGGACATTTGAGCTAAGATCCTGCTGTTTCAACCTTCAACCTGGGTCTCAGTGAGAGTGGATCTGATGCTTCTTGGCCTCCTGCTTGTGGACTACGCCCGGTGACACTTGCGGGCTTTGCAGAGGGATTTGAAGTCTTACTGGGGGCAGCACCAATTTTAACCTGGCAGATTACATTCAAGTGTTGGAGGAGGTTACAAAAGACCTGCAGTGGTTGCTACTAGGCTTCAATAATACAGGTGGCATACCCCTCCCCCTGCTCCATCCAGAGCTAATGGTCACGATGGAAGGATTGTTGATGGTATGGGGAGTTCATCTGGCAGAAGGAGAGATCACAGAACTCTGGTCTCCAGCTGAGCCCCAGATCCACATCATTCTGTTGGAGTTGTAGGATATTCGCCTGGTACTTTAGGCCTTCCTACCATCCACCAAAGGGAAGCTGGTTCAGTTGCTCAAAAACAACACCACCAACACATAGTACTGTGACCAGCAGGCTGGTGTGGGGGACCTTGGGCCTAGACCAGGAGACATTTGTTTGTAGAGCTGACTGGAGTGCTAAGCCATTTCCCTGTTCGTGAACCACCTAGTAGGATCTTTAAATTCCAGGGCGGATGAGTTCAGCCAGCCTGGTGGATCACAAATGGTGGTTACACTCCAAAGTGGCACAATGACTCTTTTAGAAATCGGGAGAACCCTGCCTTGAACTTTTTTGTCACATCTGCAAATGTGCAAAGTCAAAACAGTTGCACGTGGAGTTTCCATGAAGGCTCTGTCTTGGAAATGCATTAAGTTTAAATTGGAACACAAGACTCCTGTATGTCTTTCTCTGACCCTGATTTCTGGAGAACATCCCGAACGACCCAGCTTAAGTTATCTTTGGGGCTCAGTTTGGGCAAGGAGAATGTGGCACTCAGAACTTCTGGACAGGAGCATCTGTCCTCCCATCGGAATACCACTTCAGGAGGATCTCCTGTCGCAGCAATAGGGCAAGGTCCTGCCCTCGAACTTGCACAATCTGGAGCTCCATACATGGAGACTGAGCAGTGCAGTTGATTGCATTCAATCTTCTTCTTGAATTTGTGGAAGTCATCCATGCCATCCATGCTTTATGGCACACTTCTACAAAGTCTGTTTATGCTGGTTCTGAAACAAGTTTGTAGCCTTGTGTGGCAGCCTCAGTAATGACCCATTACCGGACAAACTTTTGAATGTCCTTTTGGCCTTTTTATGATAACTGGACCCATGGCTCTTGTTCAAATCACACATCTGTGATAAGGCTTCTAAAAGGTTTGACCCATTTGCTTCCTCGAAAAGCCTTTGTGATGCCACAATGGGATCTTAACTTGGTCCTCAATTTACTCATATGCACACCATCTGAACCCATGCACAGCTGTCCACTAAGTCTCCTGACTTTGACAACTTTGTTTTTAATCGCTGTGATTTTTATTGTTATGTTGATTTGTATAGTGCAGTAATCACCACAGAGGGTATCCAGGTACTTGGTAGGTGTGCTTTCCCTAAGGGGCTTATATGAAGAGCCAGTTTTTCAGCTTCTTGCAGAAATCCAGAAGTAAGGCGGAGGCTCTGTGTTGAAAGAGGTCATTCCACATCTTGAGTACTGCATATAAGAATGAGCAACCTCCAGTTTTGGTTTTGCGGATGTGGGGAGTGTGTGCAAGTGAGAGTGAGACAGTGCATAGGTGACTGGTGGATTGGTGAAAGTGTTTGCGGCATTTCAGGTGTTCTGGTCTGGTGTTGTGTACAGCTTTGTATGTGTACATGTGAGCAGTTTGAATTGGCTGTGCTTGTGAATGGGGAGCCAGAGAAGCTTCCTGAGGTGTGGAGTGATGTGGGTGGGGTGTGGGAGGTAGAGAATGAGTCTTGTTGCAGTAATATGGATGGTCTGGAGTCTGTATAGGCGTTGTTTGGAGATTCCGGCATAAAAAGTGTTGCTGTAATGCAGCTTCCTGGTGTTGAATGCTTATGTGACGGTCCATCTGGTGTTCTGAGACAACCATTTGAAAATCTTTGCAGCATGCGTAGGATGTGGAAGCAGAAGATTCATTTGTGCTGTCATGTTGAGCTTGTCATCTAGAATGATCCCTGGATTTTTTGTGTGGTCTGTGTATGTGAGTGTTGGTCCTAGCTCCGAAAACCACCAGGGGAAGTCCCAGGGGGAGGTCTTGTTGCCGAAAACCAGTACTTCTGTTGAGTAGGAGTTGAGCTTCATGCAGTTGGTTCGCATGCATGTCTGCTACAATCGCCGCCATCCCAAGAATCAGGAAAAGCAAGGCCGGAGGCAGATCCTTCTCCTACCTCGCAGCCCGGACATGGAATACTCTCCCACTCAACCTCAGACAGGCTGCATCACTGAAGCAATTCAGGAAGGAGCTCAAGATCTGGTTGTTCGAGGCATCAGCACGCCCACAACAGCGCCTTGAGACCCCATGGGTGATAAGCCACGCTCTACAAGTACTGATTTATTGATTGGTTGACAATGGTCAAACAATTGGTGAAGTTGGTTCTGGTGGTGGTCCTCCTGTCTATCAGGGAGAGGGTGAGTTGGGTCTCATCGGCATAGGAGATAACGGTGATGTCTAAGCATTGTGTAAGGCTGGCGAGTGGTGTTGTGTGTAGGGTGGGGCTGAGGGAGTATCCCTGTGGGACTCCGCATATCAGTTTCTTAGTCTCTGATGGGAAGGATGGCAGCCTGCCCTCTGGGTTCTTCCCATAGGGAAGGAACTGATCCATTTGAGAGCAGATCCTTGTATGACAATTTTGCGGAGTCTTCTGATGACGGTATTGTGAGAGACAGTGTCGAAGGCCACGGAGAGGTCAAGCAGGATGAGGGCTGTTGTTTCTTCTTGGTCCAGCATAGTTGGAGTGTCATTGGTGGCCATGATGAGTGCTGTTTCAGTGCTGTAGTTTTTTCTGAATCCTGATTATCTGTTGTCAAGAAAATGGTGAAGTTCGAGGTTGGTTATGAGTTTCTTGCTGATGGCCTTCCAAATCCCTTTAGCTGGATAGGGGACTAGGGAGATGGGTTGGAAATTGCTCAGTTGATATGGGTTGTCTGTGGGCTTCTTGAGGACGGCTTTGATTTCTCCAAGTTTCCATTCATCCGGGAAAGTGGTGACTGTGATGGAGGTGTTAATGATGTAGTTCAGGGTGGTGCTAATTTGTGATGTTCCCAGGTTGTCCTTTTCAGAGCCTGAGTGGATAATCCACATGATTGCCACTGTGTCACTTCTGGTGAGGATTGTCCATTCAGTCCGGTGGCCGCCTTGGTTGGTGGTGGGTAGGTTAGCAATTAATTCTGTGTGGTTGGGTTAGTGTGTGAAGTTGCTGTAGATGTTTGCGATTTTGCTGTGGAAGAAGCTGGATAGATTGTTGCAGAGTTGTTGGGAGGCAGCAATGTTGACAGTGGCTGAGGGTGAGGTAGAATCCTTGACAACAGAGAAGATCTCCTTGCAGCTGTTGGAGCTTCCTTTGATGTGATCCTCTAGTGGTTTTTTTCCTCATGTCTCTTAATGGCTGGTGAAAGCGTCTGAGCGCAACCTTGTAAGTAGTTCTGTTGGTGGTGGTGTGGCTGGCTCTACATTTCCTTTCTAGCTGTTTAAAGTGTTCTTTGGTGTCTCAAAGGTCTTCTGTGTACCAGCCAGCCTGCTTGTTTGATATACTATGTCTATTGTATTGATGGGTGCAAGGGAGTCTGCACAGTTCTTGATCCAGTTGTTGAAGTTGTCTGTGGGGCTAGGTTGATGCGTTTTGAGGGTGCTGGGCAAGTCTGCTTCTGTGATTTTGCTACAGCTGCAGCTTGGAATTCTGAACCTGGGAGGAGTGTTGACATGAGGTGTGTTGATTTGGTGAGAAGTGAAAGATGGAGTGGTCAGTCCATGTCAGCGGTGTGGTGGAGATGTATTTGATGTTGTCACTTGTGGTGAAGATTGGGCCCAGTGTGTGTCCTGTGCTGTGTGTTGGTTCTGAAACAAGCTGGCTAAGTCAGATGTAGCTCAAGCTTTCAAGGAATGCCGCGGAGCACAGGTCGTTTTGGTCTTCCAGGTGAAAGTTGAGGTCACCGAGGAGAACCTAGGCTCTGATGTTGATGGTGATGGAGCGACTAAGTTGGTGAGGAGGTTGGTAAAGTTTCTCCTGGTCAGGATGGTTGGTAGGCAAAGGTGCCGTTCAGGGTGAAGTTTTCTGAGATTTGCAAAGACTTTGGCTAATTGTGTGAGTGAACTCCAAGCTCTTGTGATGCAGCCATCTTACAACACCATGTATTCAGTCAAAGTGGTACTGCGGACAAAGGAGGCCTTTTTTGATCTAAGACCATTTCATACACCCACCACCTTAGGGGGTACTGCTTTGGAACTTCTTCTAAATGTTCAGAACATATGGTTAGAAGTTAGAAATATGCTTCAGAAGAACAAGTTACTTACCTTTGGTAATGCTGTTCTGGTGGATAGTCTTTTGAACCACAAATTGCTCAATGCCCACCCTCCTCCCATTCTATGGAATGTTTTCCTTAACAATCTATAAAGTTTTTAATGTATGAATCTGCACACTCATATCAATGATTATTGTTGTTCTTCATGTCAGAGAGCACTGACAGTCATGAAGGGAACTAACTTCAATGTGCAGGGGTGCACATATGTAGCTCAGTCTTCATTTCCAGAGCAGAATGAAGTTGGTGCAGAGCTGCACAAAGCCACCTACTGGCGTGTGGGAGCAATGCTGTTTAAAGCTTCCAGATCCAGCCTGGTGCTGGGGGATATTCTAAAGTAGGCGGAACATGCACCAGAAAGAGCGTTACTGAAGGTATGTAATGTGTTCTTTACTGTTCTCACCTGGGACAAGGAGAGTATGATGGTTTTCACTGGTCTTTACCAGAGGAGGAGAACATAGTGGATTTAACTGACCTCTGCTGTGTGGGGAAAGTTGAATGACTATCTGTTTTCTGCTACCATGAAATTTGAAGCCAGGTTTCTTTGTAGAATTCCACCTTCCAAGGTTCCCTCTGATATCCCACTGTCATCATCCCTGGTCTTGCCTTCAAGCCTCAACCATGCAGTCCCTGTTTGCCCTGATACACCGCCAATGAGATATTCCTTGACCATCCTTTATTTTGGCAGGTGATGAGTACTATCGGTGTACACAAACCCACTCAAAACCATGCTATAAATAACACACATGCTTCTGTGGGGCTCTTCTGTTGATATCACCATATGACTGGGGCTCTTCTCTGATAATCCAGACTAACTCAGAGATATATGTGTAACAAGAACTTGAATATGAAGTCCCTCAGTCATCTACTCTGGATGACCGTGAGCACGACTGAGAGCTTGGACCTGCTTCTGATGCGACTCAAACTAGTGACTTTAGTTTCTAATTATACACAAGCTCAAACAATGCTTTGTTCTTACTACCTAGACTCACCCAGAGCAGTGCCCCTGAGAAGAGCGAGGTTCACACAGCACTCTGCTAATGACCTGCCCTCCTGATAACACACAGGCAAGTGCAGTGCACCATCCTGCCCACTGGCTTTAAGTGGTACCTGTCAGTGCCAGGCTCAGCCTGAACACAAGAAACATGGCATCTGCCCTGGGCAGAAGACGTGAACACGGTTTGTCCATCACAAAAGAGGCAAACCCTTCCATCTCGCCACTCACCTTAGGGAAATCATTTACTGCACCTTTAATAGGCAGGAATAATATTTCTTTTATCTCTGCAAAATATGCACAGTTCACAACATTTTCAAGTCATAAAAATTGACATGCTTTTTGGCCACAAGGGACTGTTCCATCATAAAATGTGTTGCGGAAGCAGTAAAACTGGGAGCACATCAGCACCGTTAAGCAACACTACAGCTTGTCAATGAATCAATCAATCAGGGATTTGTAAAGCGCACTACTCACCCATGAGGGTCTCAAGGCGCTGAGGAGGGGAGGGAGGAGAAGGCGGGGGTGAGGGGAGGAAGGTGCTGCTACTGCTTGAATAGCCAGGTCTTGAGAAATTTCCTGAAGGTAAGGAAGTCTTTGGTCTGGCGCAGGTGGGTGGGAAGAGTGTTCCACGTTTTGGCGGCGAGGTGCGAAAATGATCTACTGCCGGTTGTAGTTCTGCGGACGCGTGGGACGGTTGCAGGGGCGAGGTCGGCAGAGCGGAGATGCCGGGTCGGGGTGTAGAAGGAGAGTCGTCTGTTGAGGTATTCTGGTCCGGTGTTGTGCAATGCTTTGTGAGCATGGGTGAGGAGTTTGAAGGTGATTCTCTTGTTGACTGGTAGCCAGTGCAGGTTTTTCAGGTAGTCTGTGATGTGGCAGTGGCGGGGATGTCCAGGATGAGGCGTGTGGAGGCGTTTTGGATGCGTTGCAGACTCTTCTGGAGTTTGGCCATGGTTCCTGCGTAGAGGGCATTGCTTTAGTCCAGCTTGCTGCTTACGAGGGCTTGGTTGACTGTTCTTCTAGTTTCGGTGGGTATCCATTTGTTGATCTTTCGGAGCATGTGGAGGGTGTTGAAGCAGGAGGAGGAGATGGCGTTGACTTGCTGGGTGATGGATAGTGAGGGTTCAAAGATGAATCCTAGGTTGCGTGCATGGTTGGTGGGAGTCGGAGCGGTTCCGAAAGTGGCAGGCCACCAGGAGTCATCCCATGCGGAGGGGGCGGTCCGCGGGGGCAGCAGCAGCGGGGGAGAGAAAGAGGGGGAGAGCGAAAGTGAGAGAGAGAGAGCGGAGTGAGAGAGAAACGAGGAAAAGGAGCACTAAGGGACAGTAGTGGTGCAGAGAGCAAAGCAAAGCAAAAGGAGGGGAGAGGCAGAAGGTAGCCTAGTAGGAAAGCAGAGCTCTCCCACTAGACACCAGGGATGAGGCGCAGGCAGAAGCCTGCGGGTGAAGGAGGGCCTCAAAATCCTGACAGGGGTCAGGAGTTCAGAGGAGCCAGGGAAAGGGCTCTACTTAGAGGGTGGAGCAACGGGAGGCAGAGCAATGCACTGACCAGACCAGGTCAAGGATGAAAGGCAGAGTCAACTGTCTGCTTTTGAAATTGTGTACAGGGGCGTAGCTTCAGAGGAGGTGTTTGGGGTGTTACACCCAGGGGCGGTACCTCCTTAATAGCGGAGCAGCATTGCCCCGCGTGCTGGGAGCACAGCAGGCAAACATAAATAAAATTACATAATAATGCCATTTTATTTTGTCCTCACGCTCGCGCTGTGTACAGCGTAACTGTGAGGGAATGGGGCGGGCTGAATCCTGCTGCATGTTGGATTATCCGGCTGTCTAGCTACGATCAGCCCGACATGTACACTGTAGACCCAGCAATCCCAGGGCTGTCAAATAGCCAGGCGATTGCTGGTACAGGACCTAGCCTCAAAATGAGCGCTGGGTTAGTGTGCTCCTCCCAATCCTAGAGCTGCTCTCATGCTGAAAACAACATGAGAGCAGCTCCCGTTTTGGTTGGATTTGCGTTACCACTGAGCAGGAAGGAAGGCCTTCCATTCCTCCTTGTGGACGCCAGGGGAGCAATGCCGCACAAGGGGAGGCGCAAATATGGTGAGTTTGGGGCCATCGAGCCCCACCATATATTTCTCCTGCAGGCCGCCACTGGTTAAACCCCCTGCCCCCGGAATAAATGTATTTTTCTAAAAATAGCTGTGTATAGGTGCTTTCAATGGGGTATGGGGAGGTGTCTGTCGGATTTCACTAGGGATGTTTAATAAACTCAGACAGAAACGCACACACTCTCCATCTTTGGTTTTAAAGTCCTCAAAAATATGAGGTATTTTACAAAATATCCTGTTTTCTTACTTCTCTCTCTTACTACTCCTACCAATTCGCATTCCTCTCTCTTTCCACCTCCCAGTAGGCCTGCTAGTCTGTAATGTATTTAAACATTATACACCAGCTTGAATGTCGGAAAATCTGAGCCTGCCCCTCCCCCGCCACCACCAGCAATCTTACTGGCCAAGCTACGACCCTGTTTGTGTGCCGTCTGCACCAAGTGATTAACGTGTTGAATTGCTCGCTCTAGCTTCCCAAATTAAAAAATACTGAAAAGGAATAATTTTTTAGGGAATATTCAAACTGTGTAGAACAAGTCCCCAGCAGATCAGCGAGCTCTTCCCTGCCGCAGTACAGAAAAGGACTCGACGCCTTTTTATTTACAACTTTTTTCTCGGTGTTGGATTGTTCTATTTCTAGTTTTGTTGAAAGATATTTGCTTCTCATTTGTATTTGTGCAACGCTTGCATTGAGGCAGTTGTTGGTGCGTCCTGGAAAGAGTAAGTGAAAGTGTCGAAGGAAAATGGACGCAGCAGAAAGAGAATTGTCCTGGACTCGTTTCAAAAATATAATTATTACCCAGTTCAATAATACCTTATCTCATCAGCACGGGGAGGGTGGCTGAGGGATACAGACAGTGGCGGCTGGCAGAAAAATAAATTGGAGGGGTGCAAAAAACTACAACCTATATAACATACATAACATACACACATAACATGCACACCAACATAAATATTAAAAAAATAAACACTTACCTTACTCAATGTCCTGCAGCACGTCCTCGGAGTGCAAAGCCCACAGCCAACTCCTTCATCCAATCAAGATGCTGTTTTCATGCTGCTAAGCAGTATGAAAACAGTGTCTTGATTGGCTGGAGCGTGCGGGCTCCATGCTCCAAAAGGCACTGTATGCCTGTGCCTCCTTTCCAACCACGCTGTCTAAGACAGCGGGGTTTGAGAGGTTTGAAGTGCGCATGTTGGTTTGGCCGTAGCAAGGTAGCTGACCAAACCATCATGCACACTTCAAACAAAGGGGCCACGCCTCACTGCTGCCAATCATTGGCAGCAATGACACACTGGCCCCGCCCAGCCTTCACACTTAGGGGGTCTTTTCAACCCTGGCGGTATGGGACCGCCAGGGCTGAAATAACGGAAGCACCGCCAACAGGCTGGCGGTGCTTCCAGGGGTATTACGACCGCGGCGAAAGCGCTGCGGTCGCACCGCCGGGACTGGCGGTTTACCGCCATGGTGGTCCCGGCGGGAGTAATCCTCCGCTGCCCAGGGGATTACGAGTCCCCGACCGCCAGCCTTTTCCTGGCGGTTTGAACCGCCAGGAAAAGGATGGTGGCATGGGCAGTGCAGGGGCCCCCTGACAGGGCCCGTGCAGCTTTTCACTGTCTGCTATGCAGACAGTGAAATGCGCAACGGGTGCAACTGCACCCGTCGCATGGCCGCAACACCGCCGGCTCCATTTGGAGCCGGCTTCCATGTTGCGGCCGAGATCCCCACCGGCCCAGCGGGGATCTCCAAATGGCCGCGGCGGGGGTGCGGCTGCATTGGCGGCCGCCCGGCGGTTCGATCTTGGCGGGCGGCTTCAGCCGCCCGCCAATGTCGTAATGAGGCCCTTTGGTTGCTGGCAGAAAGCATAAAAAATAAAATGGTAATAAAATCAGGGAGGAACTGCCACTGGATACAGATAAACAGCAGTAGAGGTTCTCTTGTCCTACATCCCTACATGCACATGTGCCAAAGTCTTAATAAATGTGCTCAAACGCTATATTGCACACCTGTTGGCAATGTATAAATGCGCTCGATCAATAGAACGGGTGCAAGTTTAATAGAGAAATCTTTATAGCAGAGCACTAAATAATGTCAAGCGGAAAGTAATCTCAGTAGCTTCCTATTTTCAGTGTATTTGTTAGAAGTCAATGCCAATGTTTTCACAATCCATTAAAGTGAGACAGAAAAAAAAACCTTTTTCACAATCATCAGGTACTGATTTAGATCACGTTCAGACTCCTCACCCACGCACACAAAGCCCTTCACAACCAAGGACCCAAACTCATCAACCACCGCGTCTCCTCCTACGTACCCACCCGCACCCTGCGATCGACCGGACAAGACCTGGCAGCCGTCCCCCGCATCCGCAAAGCCACCGCCGGAGGCAAATCTTTTTCTTACCTCGCAGCGAAGACCTGGAACTCTCTCCCCAGCCATCTCCGCTCAACACGGGACCACCTCTCCTTCAGAAGGCAGCTCAAGACCTAGCTGTACGAGCAATAACCCCCTCCCCCCAGCGCCTTGAGACCCTTCCGGGTGAGTAGCGCGGTTTATAAATGCCAATGATTGATTGATTGATTGAGTAATACATTTACTCCAAAGAATGGTTTCAGTAAGTCAATAATTTGTCTTTTAGAAAACAACTCATTGTCCCAATTGCTAATAGGTCGGTACCATGTCATGTAATTTACAGATATTCATTTCACAAGCAAATCGCATGATGTCCTTTGCGATGAAGACTTGTCAGCCAACACATGTTTCGCCCCCTTCTCGGGACTTCCTCAAGGCTGAGCAATCCCGTAGTGAATGAACCGGAAAAACATAAAATTATGGGTGGAGCATTTATTTTAATTATAATAAGTTAAAATTAATACAAACATATGTCAAGTGAAAAGAGGAAAAAGTGAAAGGATACTTAGTATCACCTTAGGTGATAGATGTGATAGTAAAGCCAAGTGCCCCTGGGGGCTAGAAATCAGTGTTACACTCGTGAAAACAAAACAAAAATACGTGGAACCATTATTTATATGAAAATCCTGTGAGTAAAGAGACCTTAGAAAGAGAACTTAGGAAGTTTAGAACCCAAACAATAAATATGCCAATAGTCGACAGTCCTGAAAGACAGTATAGAGCAACTCAAGGAAGGGATGGACAGGGAAAGTGCCTCCTTTCAGTTTGATTACATCTATGTTGTTTTATAATTCAAAGTTGAGCTGACGTCCCAAAAAGAGAAAGCTGTATTGGGAACACAGAGCCAGATTATGGTATACAAACCAACACTTGAACCTGTGACCTGCAAGTTCCACAAAGATCTCTGCAACAGGCACTCAATCCACTGAGCTACCTGGTGGCTTAGATCCTGCACTTTCTTTTTATCTGTTTTCTTTATTCCTTTTATGTCTTAGTATTGGCACCCCATGAACTGGTTTCTCTATTTTTAATTCATTAGTTCATCAACTCATAACTGTATGGAAATAGTGTGAGTGTTGTCTTATTATTAATTGCACATCTGAGCTCGGAAACTAACTCAGCCAATCAGTCAGGTATGCTACCCCAAGGTGGCTCAAAATAGCAAGACGACTGTTATTAATACTGTATTATTTTTGTTATTATTATTATTATTATTAGTAGTAGTAGTAGTAGTATTGGAATTATTATCGTTATTATTAATAGTATAATTATTGATGTTACTATTGTTATTATTATCATTATTATTATTAGTAGTAGTATTGTTAGCATTATTATATTTACTGTTAACTTTATTGTTAGCATTATTATTGCTACAATTATTATTAATATTAATATTGCTGTTAGCAATATTATTAACAGTATTATTATTATCATACTTATTATTGCTATTATCATTAGTAGTATTATTATTATTATTATTAGTATTATGCTTATCATTATTATTAACTATTAATAATAACATCAATATTAGTATTATTGTTAGCGCTATCATTCTTATTATTTAGTATAATTATTTTTCGTCTTTGTGTTACTGTTATTCTTATTATCATAGTGTTATTCTTGATAATTCTTGTTATAATTATTAATGATATCAACAATAATAATAATTCTGTTAATTCTGCTACTACTAAAATGGTTAGTACAAAAAAAGCAATAACAACAATCACTAATGATAAAAAAATAAGAACTTTACTCCTGCTTTAACTCCCACCACTAACACTACTACTAACACTACTTACACTGATATGAGGAGTGGTAGTAATGCAGAAGTTGCCACTTATATAAGAGCTTCAGGTGCAGGCTCTGTTGGCCTCTCACTGACCAGTCACAATCGTGCCTAGCAGAAGGATCTGGTGATAACTGAAGTTACTTTGTCATCCTCATTAATATTCCAGCTGCAATCAACAGAAATTCATTACTATTCAATCCTTCAATTAACCAACACATTGAAAATCCAGACGCAACAGTTATCTCTGGCTTTGTGATTAAAAGCATCTAATATATGCGGAATCGTGGCAGAGGGAGAGGGGCACTTTCTTTCTGGGTGCTCTGTGTTTAACTTTTTTAACAGTGGATGCAGTGGTAAAAGCAGCAGAAAAACTGTGCTGATGGTTTAAGCGGTGACGGTTCTGGGACATGTGATGACGTGCAATGGCGACTGGTGGTCAAGAGAGACGATGTCTGCTAAGGATTAGTGAAGTTCTCGACCCAAGCAAACGCTGGAACAAATGGTGCTTATAATTCATTTTATATGACGACTTTCACGTACATTTGCTAAAAAAAAATCTTAGGTTATGAAAGAGTGTACCAAAAAAGGGGCCTCATTTACAAGGCCTTTGCTCCACGGTTGCGTCATTTATATTTGACGCAGCGACGGCACTAGCAGTGCACTACACTGCTCCACATTTACAAACGGACACATTGGGCCCAATGCGTCCATTTGTAAAGCCTTGCGTCACATTATACCTGCGCCAGGTATAATGTGAGCATGGTAGGCGTTCCCACGGGAAAAGTCATGCAGAACTGACACCGTGAAATTTACAACATTTCACTGCGTCATGCTGTGACTTCACTAATCCAGAATTTTACTGCCTCCTCAGAGCAGGCATAAAACTGACGCAGGGCTTTTCTCAATGGGGGCCTCCTGGCATTGCTGGAGTAGCATCATTTTTTTGGCACTAGTTCAGCAATGCGTGAGTATAGCGCCACATATGGGTCAGAATTTCTGTGAAAGCGTGCGCCATGGAGTATTGTAAATACAGCGCATCCAGGGCGTTGTTATGGGGTCAAAGGGCAACACAAGATATCTGACGCATCGGAGCCGATGCGTCAGATTCTTGTAAATGAAGCCCAAGGTGCATTGGACGCTTACCCAGAGAATTTCGACGCAATGGCCGTAACTTGGCACATTGTGTGACACAATTTTCCTTGACATGTCTGAAATGTCAGAGGTGATGCAGGCAGTTCATAAAATGCAACTGCGCATGGATTTTCATTAATTATAGCATTTCCAGAGTGGGAAAATAGAGAGATACAGAGATCTTCCAACCTTGGGCAAGACACGGGTGAACTACAAAAATCTACCTGGCTTATACAGCAATGCTCTGGCCTAGGTTGCAGAAACCTTATAAAGTTCAAAGGCAAATGGGTTACATTATTCCTACAGATTAAAGTTTGTACAGCAATAGTGATTATCACTCAATAGCATCTTTAAATATATTGGATCACTAATCATTTTGTCCCTAAACACATGCTGATCAGTTTATTGCTATCAAATACAAGCTTTTCACTTTGGAAAAAATAAGCTGGATTCTTCCAAACATAAGAGTACCATTTTCACGAATGCAAAAATAATTTGTCTCCTTAAATACCAGATTTTAATTTTTTAGTACAAGTTTTTGTCGCACAAACATCAGTTTCATATTTGTAGCTCTACAATACATGGATAGAATTGTCTTGCATGCCCATGTATATCACCATCTCATGTCATAGGTGGGAAGAATATTCAGAGAATTGCCATGAGTATGTCCATCCCAAGGTGGCTCCAGGGAAAGGTGGACACAGGGAGAGAAGATTCTCACATCATGTTAGCCACATCCCATACCAGAATTGTCAGTGAAGGGCTTTACATGGTACAAGAAGAGCCTGGTGATGAAATCAACAATAACTGTGAGAATATCAGTCTTCTAGATCAAAGAAAGATAAAGAAGACATCCTAAGTTTGCATGAAAATTGGATTGCAAAGTGCCACATTTGTCCAGGGCAATGGGGTGATGTGTAATGAAGAGTTTACTAAGAGGGTGAACAAATCTACCATTGAGCTATCAACATTTTTCAAGGGGGTACCTGCAAACCTGTCTTTAATTTGGGTAAGTTTCAAGAGATTCTGACCTAGGTTTCCCCAACTTCTGATAAGAAAGTCAGGTACTGCAGGGATTAGTTCCTGACCCTTGCCAACTGAACAATGTCACAACGCAAGCAATGGGCTTGGTAACAATAATATTCAAAACAAGCATTCGCAATGCAATCAGTCTCGCATTTGTGAAAGTTGGAGCTCTTGGCGTTGAAAATTACAATGTTTTTTTGTATGCAGTGGAGCGATGATACTTGCATAGCGCTATTGCCATTTGTATGACCTCGTGGCACTGGAGAACCAGAAAATTGGAAGTAGGTTATGAGGGAGGGGAGACAAGAGTAAAATGCTGGCTGAAAAAAAATGTAACATCCTGGGAAATGCATACACTCATAGGGAATGTAGGATTAAGTGAAGCATGTGAAATGTAAGCAGGAACAACATGTTACCGTAACGCTTTTACACTTAGTATTCAGAAATCAATGAGTGTTTTTGTCTGAAAAGTTAAGGACATATGTCTATAGGGCCCTGAAAGGGACCTGTTTCAATGTCCATTGCTTATATCCTTACAAAGCATAAGCAGTATGGTTTAAAAAGACCACATCCCGGAACACAGAGCCGCAGTACATATGTTTTAAACTAAAATAAGTAAAACAGCTGATAAGGATCGAAGGTTTTCCACTCTACGCATCAACCAGGGACTGCAGTACCTCCAGGAATGGTGCACTTCCCAGCCAGGGAAAACAATGGGGGTTGTTTACAAGCTCCTTGCTGCGCAGGTGCGTCACTTTTAACATGAGGAAAAAGTGACGCACCGGCGGCGCAAGGGGCTTGTAAATAAGCCCCAATGTTGTTCAAAGAAAGTAGCGCTTCACTGACAAACTCTGTAAAGTGGCGCTAATGCGTGTGGTTGTGAATAAAACCAATCTGCCCACTTTACGAGCACTCTGTCTTGCTTTGTTTTTGTTTTGTTTTGTTTTTTCGTTTTTTTGCACTTTGGAATAGAAAAATGTCAGAAAAAAACGACATTTGCAGTCAAAGTGTTTCTTTCTTTTTTGGATCAATTTCACTGAGGAACAAATAAAGGAAAGGAGAGGAAAGAGAGGGTAAAAGCTGTTTGTTGAAGTTATGGTTTTCAGCAAGTCAGCAGGAGCGAGACAGGGATAGAAAGAGAGGAAATAAGAAGAAGAGGAAGAAAGAGGGGGCAGCTGCGTGATCAGTTTAATTGCGAGTGGACCAAAGACAAGCTGAGGAGCAAACTTAAATGACTTAAATGTTTTCCACTGTACGCATCAACTAGGTATTGTAGTACCTCCAGGAATGTTGCACTTCCCAACCCTGGGAAAACAATGTTGTTCAAAGAAAGACAAGAAAACGAAAGTAGAGCTTCACTAACACACTCTGTAAAGTGGTGCTAATGTGTGTGGTTGTGAATAAAACCAAGCTGGCCACTTTGGGACCACTCTTTTTTTTTTTTTTTTTTTCATTTTTCGTATTTTGAATCTTTTTTTCTCTCTGTCCCGAGGCTGCATTTTGGAATAGAAAAAAATGTCAGAAAAACACATTTGCAGTGAAAGTGTTATTTTCTTTTTAGGATCCATTTCACAGTGGAACAAATAAAGGAAAGGAGAGGAAAGAGAAGTAAGAGCAGTTGAGGAGGAATAATGCCGTCAGCTAAGCATGGAATCGCACACCGTGCTGATAAACAAGCCGAGGAGCAAACCTAAAAGAGTGTGCAGAAAGGATCATACATAAAACAAGCAGTGATGTGGGAGGGGTGAGGGTGTGGCAGGAGACTGCACAGGGAGATCAAGTGAGAGCAGTGCAAATGAAGCATTAATTTATATTAAATTAGAAGAAAAAAACAAGCATAGACCTCGGAGGGGTGCTGGAGGCGAGAAAGCAGTGTTGTGGGAGGGGTGAAGGGGTCAGGGGACTGCACTGGGAGATTAAGTGACAGCATGGCAAATGGCTGCACTAGTGATCAGGGAGAAGATGGCCAACAAAACACAAACACAGCTCCTAAAGTAAACAAGCTTCTGGGCATTGCATTGAATGCCGAAGAGTGGTGTGTGAAGCCCGGCCCCTGCATGGCCCCACCCACAAGGCACTGACTCCTCCTGCAGGACAACCAAAAGGAACCATTAGTGAAATCGCCATGGGAGGGAATGAGATACACAAAGGAGGGACAATTACATGTAATACACCAATAAAATGAGAGAGGGCACAGGGAAAGCAGGCTGCCATGAGCAGGAAACAACCAGTGATGGTGAAAATGAAAGCAGGCGTGCTCTTAACAGGTGCAAAACCCGCGATGCAAATGCAGACCGAGACATGAGACATAGCATAGGGAGAGCAGGCTGCCATAAGCAGGAAACAACACGCGATGGTGAAAATGAAAGCGGGCACGTCGTTAAAAGGTGCACGGCCTCCAAAATAAAACAATAATTAAACCCGCAATATAAACAAATGAGTAAAACAGCATGGAGGAGGGAGGAAAGTTTTGGAATGCACAGCAAATGTGACCAGATAAGATTTACAACCCTATTTACAGCAGAGCTCGTAAAGACAAGCACTCCTCTCCAGTGCTCTAGATGTAAGATCAAAGTAGTCCCTGAACACATCATAAAATGGTGAGCAGTGTATTTAGATAGTAGCTGGTCCGATCTCCAGGGAGGAGACAAAAAAGACAAAAGGTGGGATAAAGAATAAGATTACCCAGTAGCATGCAAGGATTTTTAAAGTACACTGGCATACACAAATCACAATGACTGGGTGGAGCAGAACCTCACAAACCATCTACAACAGGTCGCTAAGCGACAGCGCAAGCACTGTCTAGGCTCAACCTAATAAGGTCAACTCTCAAAAATGTGCCTTTGGATTTCAAGATTCTTGGGAAATTAAAGGACAATCAAGTCACCTTACTCAATAATGAGTCAGTTCATTCAACAGGCCCTAGGCATCAATGTGTACTGATGCATGGACAGAAACAAGTAGAGGAAGAGCTCCACAGTTTGTTGGGGCAAAATATCATTGAACCACTGTCTGGCCTCAATACTTGCGTATCTCCAATTGTAGCCATGCCCAAGAAAGGCAGCCAAAAATTGTGCTTGCCCAAAACAGAAAGACACCCAGGTCCATATCCCAAATGAAAAGATCATCTTCCTTAATAGATCCTCAATTGAACAAATTCAAAAGAATCATGCACGACTTGGGCATAAATCATGGACTGTGGACTTAAGCCAATGGTATGGTCGAGCAATTAATTGGCACCTTAAAAAAAGTACAACAGGCTCAGTTGATGCAAATTTCTATCAATCAAGTATTGTTTCAGGGACTATTTTGGAATGCATTATGTCTCATCTTGAAAATGTCTATCTGAATTAATATGTGATTGAGGACGTCACTCTCCCCTCCCACAAGTGAAATCTTCACCACCAGTTGAACAAGGGAAGACTAATGTAAGTAAAAATGCAAAAACCAAATGAAACATTAGAGAGACACTCATGTTCATTCCACATAACTCATATATTATAATTCTGATTGGCAGTGTGTTTTTTAATATTTGTAATTCAAGTATGTATATGTAATTATGTTTTGTGGGTTAACCAATGGCATGAGACAAATTATAGAATGAGTAAGTTATATAAAACATAAATCTTAGAAGAACAATATTTATAATTTTATATGTTTGGGTAAAGTTGTTTATCGTTGCTGTAATGAGAACAGAGAGCAGGCATGTGTAGATGATATCTTTGGTGCATGGATTATGTTATGCAGATATGTAGAGTGTATTATAACCCGGGAGAGTATCCTGGTGCGGAGTTGGTGTGGGCCTCGCCAAACATAGAGCATAGTGGGACTACAGAAAAAGGCAGGTTTTCAGCTTCTTGTAGGATTCAAGAAGTGAATAGGAGAATATTTATGTGTAGTGGCAGGTTGTTTCATGCTATGCGAGTGATGTGAGAGAAGGCTCAACCACCGGATCTGGCTTTACATATTCATGTATGCAAGTAGGTGTTCGGATGAGCAGAGGTGTCTGGAAGGTTTGTGAAACTAGGTGCAATTGTTGAGGCATGCTGGGCCAGTGTTATGTAGTGCTCTGAAAGTGTGGGTGAGGAGTTTGAACTGTTCTAGTTTGTGTATGAGTAACCCATGAAGCTCCTTCAGATGTGGCATGGAAGGTTTGGGGTGATTCTGGCTGCCGAGTTCTGAATGGTCTGCAACTATCTGGTGAGTTTTTTGTTGATCGCGGCATGGATGATGTTCCGGTAGTCCAGCTTGCTTGTGATCAGGGCATGCATGACAGTTTTCTTGGTGCCATTTAAAAATCTTCCTCATCATCTTCAGGGTATGGAAGCATGGGGCAGTGAGGCGTTAACTTGGGTGATCATGTTGAGTTTGCTGTTGCTGTAGATCCTGCAGTTCTTGGCAGGGGTTGGTGTTAGTATTGTCTTGAAGACTTGCAAGTTAACTCAAGGTTCTTAGTATTCATCCTTATACGTAGTAGTGTAGGGAATTTATATGTATTACACTGAGTAGGGATTCAGGACAAAGCACACA
Source organism: Pleurodeles waltl (assembly GCF_031143425.1). Lineage (NCBI taxonomy): Eukaryota > Metazoa > Chordata > Amphibia > Caudata > Salamandridae > Pleurodeles > Pleurodeles waltl. Next base: position 1,025,230,935 of record NC_090449.1, on the reverse strand, counting down.
CCTGGACTGTGGGGTGGGCGAGAGAGATCTTGAGAGCACATAGAGTGACAGTTAATTCACAGTTTGCATATTCTGCTTAAGAACACTTCAGAACAAGAGGCATTTCCCCATTTTGTTCTTCACACCTAGATTGTATAACTCACTCTTTCCCAAAGAAAAGAGGATGAATTATTCACCTTTCCATTATGAATGTTGTGAAAAGTGCTGACTTTAGAATTCATGTTTGTAGTTCCTTTATTACATTGAAAGGTACACGAGCAGATAGATCAGTGGTCAGCCTCCTCAACCAACTGTCAGTGCTCCAACAGATTCTGGATGAAATAGGCAACATTCCAATATTCCTACTCACACAATAAACAGCCATGTTGAGCATTTACTACTATTGATTTTACTAAGGATTATCAATATCAACAATATTGTGGCATACTAATATCGAGGACACAATATCAAGGGACAAAATATCGAAAGGTACGTGCATTTTAGAAGTATAGATTTACTATTTCTAACTCCACATCTACATACATTGAAGATATATGTACAGCATAGCTACATAAATGTGGAGTTAGGTATAGAAAATCTAGACATAGGTACCTGTCAGCATTTTATTTTCAGTATTTATTTCCTCAATATTTCGTCCCATTGATTCTGTTGATTTGATATTCAGGGGTCCCACCATGACTAATATATAGTGCAAGGGAGGTCATCCCCTTCTCTTTTAAAAGCAACATAAGTCCAGTACCTCCCTGCGCTGACTGGCATATGGCTGAACTCAACTCTGACATCAGCGTAACCATTCACTAAACAAACAATGTGAATACATTGCAGCTAACAATGTAGTTCAATTACTAGTTATTAACTCTTCAGTCCTCTTCGCTTGTGGTTGATACTTTGAGGAAATGCCTGAGGGCCAAAGGCTCTGAAGGAAGTAGGGGTGCAGAGGGTGCTGCAGCACCCTCAAAGTAACCATGCTGGAGTTCAAAGAGTGAATAAACAATAAGGAGGACTTTACATTTTGTTTTTATCTTGCCACTTTTTTTATGCCTTTGAAGACAGAGGTCAAATGTCAGGCTGTCTTCTGACAAATTGCTTCTTATTGTTTTAACATGGAAGTTGGTGTTTTATTTTTCTGTCTCTGACTGGAAAAGTGAGAGGAAATTGTAACGTGAACTATGTGACGATTCATCTATGGTACGAGGAGAGTGATAGGAAACACACAAGGAACTTTTTTGTATTTCTGAATTATTATAGAAACAAAAATATTAATAGGATGAAAACAAACCAAGACACTTTTCTTTGTGAGGCGCAAATGATAAATATTTGCTCAAATCCTGTCTCCATATATTATTATTTGTGCATTATATAGTTTTATCAGTAAAGCTGCACATCTGGCCAATTTAGAGGCCTTCTCAATGGAAAATGTACTGTCTGAAAAGAACAGTGTTCTATCACATCATGCTTTAGTAATATATCTGTGACAGTGTGCTCCAAAATGGACTGTGACCTACAATCTACACTGGTACCTCTCTACTGCTGGATGGCAGTTGATCATTTGCTAAATTTGCTCCTGGTGTGACACTTGGATTTTTCACAATCCCTTTGACTTCAGTGATGTAACACTGATGGGTGCACCCCTACTCTGAAAATTGTTCCAGCATCACTACTTAGTGCCTGGTTTTCAAGCGAGGGGTCTTTGGGAGCATCATGCTGGCAATTCTTCATAAGCGATTACAACAGTCTAGACACCTAACAGGCTCTTGATGAACAACAAGGTGGTAGCTACCCTGCACAGTCGCTCTTTTAACACCAAAATAAAAACCTGCTGCTGCAGAGCCAAAATAACCATGAGTGCGCCAGGTTCATAGCAGTAAACATCTGAAATCAGCGGCCTTACCCTTTGTCAGAGTTTATTGACAGCAGTAGCAGTTCTCTGTTTAAAGGCATTACAGGTTTGGAACAGAGTTCAGTGACACTGTCGCTCTCACACTTTTTATCCTCATTGCCTTAGCTTTAGGAGCAATCCACACAAGGATGCAAAAAATGCACACACCTGCCTCACTCCTTTCTGCTACTTAGTCTGTATTTCTGTTTATATCCATCCATTATCTCTCCATGATGACTTTCTGTCTACCTCCCTTCTCTCACTCTGGGAGCTGGGGAAAGTGACAGAGGCACAAGGAGCAGCCCTGGGCTTTCAAAACCAGTCTCAAGTGCTCCAGCCCACCAGAGAAATGCCGGGTGGAATTGTAGGCCTGTCCAACCACATGGGGCAAGTGAACTGGATGCCAGGGGTAGTGAAATTACATTAGGCACATTTTGGCAACGATGACATCCAAGTCTTTACCCCTAGTCGCAACCTTAGCCCATGATTAGCCTCCTGTTTGATGCTGTGGATCTAAGGGAAGGACAAGGAATGGAAACTACAAAAAGTAAAGAGTTCTGTTAACTTTTTGTTTGTGCCATGGCCTCATTACTCTTTGAGACTAAGATACCAATGACAGTGTTAGTGGTGCCAAAGAGGAAGTCAGGGGTAGCAAGTACCACTCCTGGCTACCCTTAGAGTCATCAGAAATCCAGGTTTTCTCAGCTGCCAAATCCAGGGAAACTGGTTCTCCACTGTGTACGGCAAAGTAAAATCTGTGAAAGACAGCCACAGAGAGTGTGGCAAACTGTTCTCCAAAAGGTATCTCTTCTGCCCGTAACATACTGTTAAAGCCCCCTACGCTTCCCAGCAAGTTTCGGAAAATATAAATGGTGGTATCCACAATTTATTCACACTTTGTGTACTTTTCCAATGCCCACATTTTCTAGCCGGACTTGGGTTTTAAAAAAAAATAAATTATGCATGATTCCTGACGAAAATGTATAAAAAATGCTTTTTTGCTCTGGGGGAGGGGAGCTCTTCTGGGACCCCGGCATCAGAGCTAAGGGATCAAGGTGTCCTGACCCTGTCCCCTTTTCTTTTTTTTTAATGTTTTTTTCAGGGACTCGGCTGAAGCTAAGTCCAAACATGGCTGGCAACAGTTCCTTATTGAAGTGTTGGCAGCCAATCAGATCTTCCATCCCTATATATACACATTTGGATTTTCTTTAATTTCTCAAAAATGACTGAACGGATTTACAACAAATAACAAAAAGGACACTTTTTGGACCAAGACCTACCTTTCTGCCAAATTTGGTGCAATTCTGTCCAGTTGTTCAGGCCCTGAGTCCCTGAAAAATGTATTTAAAAAAAGGAGAGGGGCCAAGGTGGGGACACCCGGAACCCTTAGCTCTGGTGCTGGGGTCCCAGAGGGACCGTCCCACAGAGGAAAAAAGCATAGTTTTAAAAAATCTTTGTCAGGAATCGCAGCAGATCTGACAAAAATTCAAAATAAAAACAAGCACAGGTTCCTGTGTTTTTTTGAGTGAAGCGCCCGGGTGCCCCAGGTCCCGAGGGCATTTAAATTTGAATGGTGTGGGGGTAGCCCCCCTCCCACAGCAGCCCCCGCCCGGCAGCCCCAGGGACACCCACCTCCCTGGGGTGAAAATGTAGATGTGTGCGGGGGCAGGAAATGTGGGGGGGCTGCTTGGTTCTCCTACGGCCCTGGAGACCACCCCCTCCCCAGGGAAATATTTAATTTTGTGCGGGTGAGCCGTGCACCCCCCAACAGCCATGGAGACCACCACCTTCCCAGGGCTAAAATACAATAATGAAGGCTGTCTGATTCAGACCCCTAGCCCTGGGTACCACCACCTCCCCGGGGCAATACCTGTTAGGGGGGGCACACAACCCTCCCTTTAGGAGCTATAGATGGCCCTGTGGACCATCACCCCCCAGGGCCAGCTCCTGCTGAGTCCCACAATGTTCAACATATAAATGGCCCCTCTCGCAGCCAGCGTCAGAAGCCACGGAATGAACATTGTGTTATATGCCGATGACACACAACTCATAATTTCCCTCACTGAAGACCCAGACATGGACAAAAGGAACTTCCACTCAGGAATGGAAGCCGTCGCCACCTGGATGAGTGAAAGCTGCCTCAAGCTCAACTCCAACAAGACTGAGCTCATCATCTTCGGAAACGCTACCTCAGCTTGGGATTACTTCTGGTGGCCCACATCCCTCAGTGCCCCTGCTGCACCGATTGAGCACGCCCGCAACCTAAGCATCATCCGCTACTCCTCCCTATCCATGACCCGCAGGGTAAACTCATTTGCCTCCTCCTGCTGGCACACACTCCACAAACTTCGAAAAATCTTCAAATGGATCCCAGCAGACTGCAGCAGGACAGTCACCCACGCCTTAGTCACAAACAAGCTCGACTACGGCAATGCCCTCTGCGCCAGCACCTTGACTAGAAACATTTTAAAAAACTACAACTCATCCAGAACGCTGCCGCTAGACTCATCCTGGACCTCCCACGCCGAGAACATTTCTCCCAACACATGAGGACCCTCGGCTGGCTCCCAGTCGAGAAACAAATCACCTTCAAGCTGCTCATTCCCATGTACAAGGCCATACACAATGCAGGACCAGCCTACCTGAACCACTGCGTCTCCTTCCACACCCCCGCCAGATCCCTCAGCTCCACCCAACTGGCCCTGGCCACCATCCCTCGCATTTGTAAAACCACCACCGAAGGACAATCCTTCACCTACATCGCAGCAAAGAGCTGGAACAACCTTCCCCTGCACCTCAGGCAAAGCCCATCACTCACCATCTTCAGGAAGAGCCTCAAGATGTAGCTCTTCGGATGAGGCCCCCGCAATCCCCCCCCAACAGCGCCTTGAGACCCTCACAAGTGAGAAGCAGCGCTTTACAAAAACTGACTGAATGATTAACTCAGTGTTACTATGGGTAGTGCAAACAGCTCCATGATAATGTTTGACATGCCATCTACGGAGAGAACGCGTACAATGTCTAGGTGCTGCAGCCTTTTGGGTCACTTTGGGAAGGTTCCTAGAGGGCTCTTATTGTGTAAGATCTAGTAATCCTAGTCGACTTTGTGAAGGTTCCTACAGGGCTCTTGTTGTGTAAGCTATAGTACTCCTAGTCCACTTTGTGAAGGCTCCTAGAGGGCTCCTGTTGTGTAAGCTGTAGTACTCCTAGTCCACTTTGTGAAGGCTCCTAGAGGGCTCCTGTTGTGTAAGCTATAGTACTCCTAGTCCACTTTGTGAAGGCTCCTAGAGGGCTCCTGTTGTGTAAGCTATAGTACTCCTAGTCCACTTCGTGAAGGCTCCTAGAAGGCTCTTGTTGTGTAAGTTTTAGTACTCCTAGTCCACTTTGTGAAGGCTCCCAGAGGGCCTCTGTTGTGTAAACTGTAGTACTCCTAGTCCACTTTGTGAAGGCTCCTAGAGGGCTCCTGTTGTGTAAGCTATAGTACTCCTAGTCCACTTTGTGAAGGTTCCTACAGGGCTCCTGTTGTGTAAATTGTAGTAATCTTAGTCCACTTTGTGAAGGCTCCTAGAGGGCTCCTGTTGTGTAAGCTGTAGTACTCCTAGTCCACTTTGTGAAGGCTCATAGAGGGCTCCTGTTGTGTAAGCTATAGTACTCCTAGTCCACTTTGTGAAGGTTCCTACAGGGCTCCTGTTGTGTAAATTGTAGTAATCTTAGTCCACTTTGTGAAGGTTCCTACAGGGCTCTTGTTGTGTAAGCTATAGTACTCCTAGTCCACTTTGTGAAGGCTCCTAGAGGGCTCCTGTTGTGTAAGCTATAGTACTCCTAGTCCACTTTGTGAAGGCTACTAGAGGGCTCCTGTTGTGTAAGCTATAGTACTCCTAGTCCACTTTGTGAAGGTTCCTACAGGGCTCCTATTGTGTAAATTTTAGTAATCTTAGTCCACTTTGTGAAGGCTCCTAGAGGGCTCCTGTTGTATAAGCTGTAGTACTCCTAGTCCACTTTGTGAAGGCTCCTAGAGGGCTCCTGTTGTGTAAGCTATAGTACTCCAAGTCCACGTTGTGAAGACTCCTACAGGGCTCCTGTTGTGTAAGCTGTGATACTCCTAGTCCACTTTGTGAAGGTTCCCAGAGGGCTCCTGTTGTGTAAACTGTAGAACTCCTAGTCCACTTTGTGAAGGATCCTAGAGAGCTCCTGTTGTGTAAGCTGTAGTAGTCAGTCCATGTTGTGAAGACTCCTACAGGGCTCCTGTTGTGTAAGCTGTGATACTCCTAGTCCACTTTGTGAAGGATCTAGAGAGCTCCTGTTGTGTAAGCTGTGATACTCCTAGTCCACTTTGTGAAGGATCCTAGAGATCTCCTGTTGTGTAAGCTGTAGTAGTCAGTCCACGTTGTGAAGACTCCTACAGGGCTCCTGTTGTGTAAGCTGTGATACTCCTAGTCCACTTTGTGAAGGTTCCCAGAGGGCTCCTGTTGTGTAAGCTGTGGTACTCCTAGTCCACTGAGGCAGCCAGACATTGCTGGGGAGCACTCAGCAGTGGCAAGGTGTAGTAACCGTGGGAAGTGAAGTGGAGCAGGACTGCTGCAGGTGTGTGACTGCAATCCTAGCGCACTCACAAGTCACACTTTGTAGTGGAAAGGTGTTGCAGTGGCATCTGTTAAACAGTGCTGGGCCACAACCCCCTGTTAGTGGTCGGGAGACTGGGCCCGATAGGTGGTTTGAAGATATCTGTAATAACATCCTGGATGATGGCAGCTCCCAAATGCTGTGGCAAAGATTCAGGGTTACCCAGCATGTTGCTGAATGTTCCAGTAGATTCCCTGGAAGTAATTTGGCTAATTTTGTAAACAAATAGTTCAACGACTTAAATATCTTCTTCTGGTCTCCCTAGGACTGATGGGCACCCCCTTGTAGAATTTATTGTCCCAGGGCTTCGTCCAGCCCGCTGTATGGTACAGGGCAAGCATATGCTCACAGTTCTGTTGAGGTAACAGCTGATAACAGGCTACATACTTTTGAAACATCAGGCAGTGGTGATGAAGGGAGGGAAATGGTCTTCAGCTTCCACCTTGACAAAAGGTCCAGGACAGCCTGGTACTCTTCAAACGACCTTTGGACAGATGACACAAAATCACAGAAAGACAGCAACATTTCCATCTCTTCCATAGGTCAAATCTTATTTATCCCAGAGCCTGGTCACTGGGCATCCTCAGTGATTCCCTGCCAGTTGGAGAGGGAGAAGAGGAATGCCCACTCTTGGTTGCCCAGCATTTCCAAGAGAACTCTCTGACACTTTCTGGCCTCAGCATGACATTACCAGATAATCAGACACAAAGATCTAATATGAACCCAGTAAATCTCTTCTAATAAACCCCAACCCATCGGTCCTTTGTGTTTATAGGAGATCCTCACCTTCATGTGTTAGCCATAATGTACTGTGTTAGCGTGAGGTAGATGGACCATCGAGTGGTGCATGGGGACTAGATGATTGGGTTAAAAAGTCTCCTTTCCTGGAGCGACAAAGATTCTTTTACAGGCCCTACAAAAAATGGTGCGACTATAATGAGGTACAAATTAGTAAAAGTGTGTATGGGGACTGTGCAAAGGTCTGGAAGCTGTTTCTCTACGGCTGAGGTGTTTGGTCATCTCCTAGGGCCAGCAATGGGGGAGAAGTGATCATTGTGTTGAACAGGCTAGCTGCCAGGAGGAGCAGAAATGTCCATGTAGGAGGAGATTTAGGTAGTTCTAGATGGGCAACAGCATTACCATCTCCTTTACAGTATCCTAGCAGAATTGAGTGAGAGTGGTTTCCTCCTTGGGGCCTGTACACACATTAAGCAAGAGCCTGCTAAGGCTAAGCCAAGCCAGTGACCAGTTTACAGATGTGGAAAATGAAATGCAGGCATCTGATTGCTTTAGCTTAGAACCAGTTAGATTGCTGCCTATAGAAAGGTCTGGTTCAGCTCCACATCTTCCTACATAACAATAGCAGAGGCAGAGCTGCTCCGGACGTTGGCTCAAGCAAGGTCAGTACCACTTTTTTTCACTTGGTACCAGAGGGTGCGGCTCACGGAGTCTGATGGATATCTGAAAGTGCCAAGGAGATCAATGCTCCAGTGAGACTAATCTCTAAAGATGCTGACCTAGGGTGCCCGGGCTCAGGTCTTTGCTTCTTCTACATGCCTGCCCTGAAACAACACAAAAACCACACAGCTACTTATATGGGTCATAGCAGCACACACACAACACGTGCAACGTGCCATGACCAAGTAAGAATATTGCCTTAATTTCCTCACATTAACCTGAAACCTAAATGCTGTATGTGAGAAGGACAAGCTTGACTGGCAGCCTCCAGCCAATCAAGGGCCAACAGTGTTAGGGTACCTTTAAATCCTCAGCAAATATGTCTACTATGTTCAGATAAACTCTTCAGTCAATTCAGCGGCAAGATTCTCCGGCAGGACTCCCAATGCCCATTTACTTATGGGGACCTCAGCCAGGGAGTGGGTCATGGAAATCAGGCACGCTGCTCTCCAGTGATCTCTTCTATCCACTGAGCAGCCAACACTTCACTGCCAATGGTCCGGAGTTTCCTGAGCAAACCAACAACTTTCTGTCTCTATACGTACTAAAAACAATGCTTGGTATGACTGAGGGATGAGGAGTGAGGAGTAGGGATGATGGATGAGGAGTAGGGATGATGGCTGAGGCATGAGAAGTAGGAATGATGGAAGATGGATGAGAAGTAGGGATGAGAAGCAGAGAGGAGGGATGAGAAGTAGGAATGATGGAAGAGAAGTAGGGATGAGAAGCAGAAATGAGAGATGAGAAGCAGGGATGATGGAAGAAAATAAGGGATGATGCGTGATGGATGAGAAGCAGGGATGAGGGATGAGAAGTAGGGAGGATGGAAGAGAAGCAGGGATGATGGATGAGAATTAGGGATGATGTATGATGGATGAGAAGCAGGGATGATGGAAGAGAATTAGGGATGATGGATGAGAAGTAGGGATGATGTATGATCAATGAGAAGTAGGGATGATGGATGAGAAGCAGGGATGATGGAAGAGAAGCAGTGATGATGGATGAGAAGCAGGGATGATGTATGATGGTTGAGAAGCAGGGATGATGGATGAGAAGTAGGGATGATGTATGATGGATGAGAAGTAAGGATGATGGAAGAGAAGTAGGGATGATGGATGATAGATGAGAAGTAGGGACGATGGATGAGAAGTAGGGATGATGTATGATGGATGAGAAGCAGGGATGATGGATGAGAAGTGGGGATGATGTATGATGGATGAGAAGTAAGGATGATGGAAGAGAAGTAGGGATGATGGATGAGAAGTAGGGATGATGGATGAGAAGAAGGGATGAGAAGCAGGAATGAGAAGTAGGGATGAGGAGTGAGGAATGAGGATGTCCTAAAATGGATGCCATACAGAGCTGCATGCATGTTCTTGAAGCACAAGTTACGTGAGATTGTCTTGGAGGAGCGTAGCGATGTCGACCATTCTTTGTCTCGGAGTGCCCTTCCTAAATCGCCTTCCCGTTGCTGCCGGAGTGCAGTTAGTGGGGCTTGTTGCTGTGTGGAGCCATTTGATTAGGTGTCTGCCTTCTCCCATCGAGAGGATGGAATGCAGCACCAGTTGAGTGGGAGCTCCCCTTCGGTTAGGTCCCAGAGTGCTCTGCATGCACGGTATGAAGAAGAAATTGTACTGTGGGAAGGTCATTTTCCTCTGCCAGGTGTGCAAATGGGAGAAGTTGACCGCCCTGGAAAAGACTGCCTACTGAGATCGCTTTATGGGACCATATGTTTAATTCCCTGGCAGTACAGTATCCATGCGGATGAGGCACCCCAATCAGAGGGAACAACGGGGTGTACAGTTGGGTGTTATGAGGCAGTCTGTGCACCCAGGCCTGTGCATCGGCAAGCCATCACCACCTGCAATGGCCATGTGTGCTGAGGCTGTACCCTTCCCAGAAGGAATACCCTCAACACTGGGAGTGGGATTGACCCCAGGGCACCCCTGGTCCCCCCAGGTTACAGCCCGCCTTCCATCTAGATAGCCACTGAAGCTCCGCTACAAGAAACTAGGCCTCGAAAGAGGGGCCGCTAGACCCACCTGGTCTGCCAGTAATTGTAGCTTGATGAGAGCAATCCGGTGACGACCGGTGCCCCAGATTAGGGCGATGAGGAGGGAGTTTAGCTCTGCAAAGAAGGAACGGGGCGGCACGAGGGGGAGGTTGGTAAAGTAATATAGTAAACACGCACAGAGCAATTGAACGGTGTTCCCCACATGCCCCGATCTGGGTGCCGAAGCAGGGGGACGCAGTGCAGGCAACGTGGACAGTAGCTGTCAGCCGGCCGACAGGCACTCAGTCAAGTGTCCCCCATCACCAGGAGCCCCCAGCAAGAGCGGAGATGTGAAGCGCCGGGGGTAGCAGTGGCTGCCCACAGGGAGTGAGGGTGCAGGCCGCTCTCCCCACAACCAGCGGCGTGAGGCCCGGAGGTCTGATACCCCACTACACACCCAGAGTCAGTCCACCAGGGACCAGAGAAGCTCACCAGCATCGGGGAGGCCTCACTGTTGAGAAATGGAGAGGGTAAACCATTGGCCTCAAAGAGTGAAGGCCTCGGAAAATGGCAGCTGGCAGACAGGGCGACGGAGTGTTGGAAAGACGCGTCCGCCATGTTAGCCAACTCAGCCGCGCCCTATGTCACATCTCCTGTTGCCATTGATGTCGAAAGCTGAGACAACTCTTCTAGCGCTGTCATCAAATATGCAGGTTCTTTCTCATACGAATTTTCAGCTCTTGAGAACTCTGCTCTGGGTGTTGAGTTAGGGGATGTCTTGATATTTTCCACAATTGCCTGTCGTGCTCTCTGCTACTCACACATGATAACGTTTGCAACAGAAAACTATTTAAATTGTGTAATGAATCAATGGTGCTGAAACAACTTTCAGGGTGGGTGATCCCATCAAGTCATAGGGACTGTGGAAAATGCAAGCATTTCGCACAAAAGTATAGCAAATGCGCCACATATCTTCAGCAGGAGAGTGTTAAAGTTGTGAATGTAGCCAGTGGTGCATTTTGGAGTACATTGTCACAAATATATTACTAAAGCATGGTATGGTGCGACTCTGTTGTTTCCAAACAGCACTTTTTCCATTGAAATGGCCACAAAATTTGCACTGACATGCAGTTTTACTGCTAAAAGTATATAGCGCACAAATGATAATTGTTGGAATTCAAATTTCAGAAAGTATTTATCATTTGAGCATCACAAAGTAAAATTTCTTGGTTCGTTTTTAATATTTTAATAAAATCTTTGTTTCAAAAATTGCTTCGTTTGTGGTATATTTTTAAATATTTGTACCAGTCAGTTACAGGTATTTTACATTTTGTAGTGTGCTAGAAAAAAAAACTGACAGCGTACAGCCTTTCCTTTCACACTCCCTGTACCCAACAAGGTTGTCAGATAGTTCACTTCACAAAGTCCTCTAACTTTGGGGTCAGAGAAAATAAAATAAATGGCAATTTTCATGTTAAATGAATAAACAGAAATTTGTCAGAAGACATAGCCTTATATTTGACCTTTGTCTTTAAACGCACAGCAACTGTGACAGGATAAAAGCAAAATTTAAAGGCATCTTTATTGCTCATTCAGCATTTGACCGCCAGAATAGTTATTTTGGGGGTGCTGCAGCTCCCCTCATTGTTACATTTCTAAAAGAATGAGTTATGTCAATTAAATGTCGGTGCACCTAATACAGGGCTGCTAGTCTTCAATTCACTGCATGCCTCTTTAATACACTACCAAGCGCTCACTGCCTCTCTTGCTCCATCTTTTTGCTTTGTTTGTTTTTCCCTCTCTTGCTTTAGGTAAATGTCTGATGCAGAAAAATAAACACCAGTCCTGTTTAATGGGTACTGGTGGCCCCCACTGGCAACTAACAGCTCAAATTTAACACTGTCCCACACCTCTACTTCCAGTGTTTTATTATCACTTTATTTTTCTGTTTTCTTAGGGCAGGGCGGGGCCAGCATCCTCCACGTCAACAGGTGGAGGAGTGGTGGTGCACTTCTAAGTGCGCATGTCAGTTTGGCTGTCCGTCTGAGGCCAGCCAAACTGACATGCGCACTTAGAACTCTCCACCTAGCTGTGTTCCACAGCCAGGTGGAGACCAAGCGCAGTGTCTCACTCCCTCCCTAAGCAGCATTTCTGCCCGCTCTGGACAATCCTGGCGCTTCTCTTATGTTGGTAACAGCATGAGAGAAGCGCCGGGATTGGTTGGGGAGGGAGGAAGACGACGAGAGGAACCGAGGCGGCTGGAGTGGCAGACAACAGATGAGGCAGGTAAGTTTTTTTTTTTTTTTTGTATTGCCCCCCACTCTCTCCCTGCTCCGAGCGCTGCCCCCACCCTTTCCTGGCAGCAGCCGCTACTGGGTTAAAGTGACTGATCGCTTATTGCTACCTGCCATTAGATATCATCATTGGCTCATACAAGCCCATAGCTTGGGCCATCCGTCTCAAGGTGTGCAGCTCACAGAAAGTAATTGAAAACTGCCTGTGGTCCTGATTGGCTGCAGAAAGGCTTCACCGAGACAAGATGGCCGACTGCCCCCGAAGGCTGTGATTTCATTTCTCACCCCATCAGATAGCCACAGTGTGAGGAATACCCATGACTGATCATCGGCTGATACTGACTCACGGGCCCTAGCCATCAACAACCCGATAAGAGAATGACCGGGCTCTGCCAGTAAATTCAGCGTCATAAATATAAACCATATAAATATTCTCTCTGCACTGCTTCCTTGGATACCAAAGTGTGCGCTGCCTTCCATATCAGCAGCAGATGGGCACCATCTCCAGCCATCGTAAGAAAAAAAACTCATTTTGAATGAGGTTTTATGGATAGTGTTTGCTACTGAACTAAGATATTGTTTGAAATCAGGAGGGTTACTGAAAAATGCTATTTATTCATGTTATGTTCAGACTGGGCTGGACCAGATATTTGCGACTATCCACTTTTGCACATAGGGCTTACTACTCCAGGGTAGCCCACTTTTAGTAACTAATAAAACTGAGGTGCAAGGGAAGTGAAAAAGTATACCAACGATCACACAACACGGTCGAAGAGGAGGTATCATCGAAACCAGAACTTCTGCAGTAATTGGCAGCCATTTGTCCAGTGCTTAATTTGAACCGGTGGTTTCCGGTGCGGGGCACTTATTCCTGAGGGCCGGCACTTATTTTTCTGCCTCAAGCATTTACTGCGAGCAAAAGACACATATGGGATAGATGGAGGAAGAGAAAAACGAAAAAGCTTCACTAAGGGAGAAAGCAGGAGGAGTGAGCTGACGGGGCAGGGAGTGGCTGTAAACGGATTAAAGAGGACCGAGATGGCTTTAGGATTACGCTGCCTCAGTAGCCAGTGCTCTCAGATTTAGTTGCAGCAGCTGCCTGATTCAAAGGAGAGCTTTGGGCACAGGCACGTTTTTATTTCCAAATTAAGCACTGCATTTGTCGACTGTTGGACAATTGCATTTGTAGAGCACTTATTTCCTTTCACGCTTTTAGATATGGAAACCCGGCAGATGGCCCCAACTCAAAAGTAGACAAACTGGTATGGCCATTCTGCTCCTGTTACCACTAAACTATTAAACGTCTCGGTCGCTTCTGTAGAAATCCCCCAAAACATCAATCAGGCTGGTATGATGCCCCCATGTAAGACCAGACAGAGACACGGAGTTCGGGCCCCTTACAGACTGATGTATGCCCAGCCTTGTCCAACAAAGGTCCTTAGGACTGGTAGACATCCTCCTCGTACGTAGAGCTAAATTACCTCCCTATTGACTTGCGGTGTAATATAGTGAACCGCTGCTGTGTAACAATACTGAAAACATATATCACTATCCCCAAATATCAGATATAAACACATTTAAAGTTTGGACCAGTGTGCCTGTGCACTGTCAGTGGCCTGGGCGAAGAGGGCATGAAAGAGCTGAAACATCATAAATTCAAGACTGTTCAGAACAGGGGCCCCCAAAATACGTTTACCCAGGGCGCCGAAAATCCTTAAAATGGACCTGGGCAAGGCTGGTTTATGGCCAGGGCTGAAATTATGGCCTGGCCAGGGCTGACCAAGTGAACAATATTGACTCATTTTTTCAAGCTAAGCCCAGGTTAGCTGATTGGTCATGCAATGCCGCGCAGCATCCAGATTGGCTGATCTGTTTGGGGCTAGAAGGAAAACTCAGCAGCCAGCTATGTGCACTAAGGCTGAGCTGCTGCTAGAGCCATCCTAGGCTCCAGCTCTCAAACAGGGCCGCTTTGCACATCTTTCAAACCAGGTGCAGAGGTGAGTGTGCGCTGTCTAGCATAGTAATAGTACTGGCAGCATACTCTGCCAGTAACATTTTCCAGTACTAGTTCTTATGTGTAAACAAACTCAGAGGGAGCCCACACATGTTATGTGTTGCAAACCTTTTTGTGAGACATGAACACATTTCTCCTTGTTTGCACCTGCTTTAAATAGGGGGTGTTTTTGAATGGAAATGCCTGGTCTGGCTGTACTAGTATATCAGGCTTTGCATCAAAACCTATGAGTGTTTGTGTTTGATCCACCCCAGTAATGACCCTTGACCTAAAGTGACACAAAGCAGCACAAAATGTTTTTTTGTGCTGAGAAAATGGCCTCTTGCCAGCGAAAAATGCCTTTTGTAGTGGATAGTTAACAGCATGTTTCTCTTTACAAAGCTTTGCACTGTGGTAAAGGCTTCAAAAATCCGAGCCTAAATGTTTTCCAATTAAATACAAAATATGTAGACAGTTAAACATTTCGAACTAACAGTTTGTGACTGAAACTTTATGTATTTCGAACTAAAAGGTTCACATTTTGAATCTAGATTCACGGAGGGCCTGTTCGCTTTCCGAGATAAAGGTTGAGCTTATGCTACGTTATTTATGAATTTCGTACCTCATTTAATGCCATTTCCTCTTAACAAAACATCTTAATCGATCCCAAATACAAGAGGAGCCTGAGGCCCACTTGAGGGGGCGTTTGTCGAGTTTATTAAACCCAACATGGCATTTCAGATGTGCTCACGAGTCCCAAAAGCAATCACATTGGGACATAATTGGTAAACACATCCCAAAAGGCTCCAAGGTAGTTGCGGAAAGATATCGTCTGAACTTCCTAATATTTTTTCTGTCACTTGGCTCCATAGACTACCCTTTCACATAGCCCCTGTGGCATCCCTCACTGGATGCCACAGGGGCTATATGCCACCATCTAGTGGGATGGATAGAGACAGCACAAGATAGCTAACCAAAACAAAGAATGGTATGTCTGTGACTCCTACTTGCAGGACAGACAGTGCCTGGCCTGATGCCAAGAAGGGCACAGCATCCACCCTGGATATGTCAGGAGACTAGCCCGGCACCTGTCACACACACACAGGATGGATGCAATTGTGACCTGCATATCTTGTCCACTTCAAGTTTTAAAGAGTTACCACATCAGGAGATCATCAGTAACAGCGCAAGATGGGTCTAGGTCCGATTTATGCACCGGTTATGACCCTCTGCGGGTCCTCTGCACCCTATGGCAATTATTTTGAGCAGTGCATTCCTGAGGGGTGCACCTCATGAGGCAAGATCCCACCTTGCTAGAAATGTCTTCCTGCTACAATTTCCAAACATGAACTTCTGCAGCTGATTCATTTTCAAAGGACATTCTGGCTCAAGCAGATGTCGTCTACATCCACCTTTCGCCTGGCCAATTACTCTTGGCACAATGGCAGCCTGACTCCACCCATGCAATCCACCTGACCCGATATCCATCTGCTAGGAGGTATACCTGCCATTTACCCCTCTCTCTCTAGAATGTGTTCAGCACTGCCACTTAAGGTCACCAATGGGACCATATGTCACGTTGACATTACTTTCCTTATAACGACATTCACACCATTAACTTAGACCCTCACTCACGTTCTTGTGAGATACTCTCACGCCATGCCTTCTCTCATTTGGTCCAGTCCTTTGATCTTCATGTGTTCGTGGGCACCTTTTACCATAACTTACTCAATACACACCTCTATGTATGAGTTTGATGTTAGTCTGTTTATTACCAGAAGCTCCAGGTACCCTCCATTGTCAGACCTTCAGGATGGAGGTCACCCCAAGGTCTATGAACCACCAGATACTTGCAGTCTGCAACCTTCCAGAAGTCTGTAAACCTAGACACCACTCCAACGATCTACACTATGTGGGACATTTTTGTTTGAATCTGACCACAGTGGCATTCTTTTGTATCTGTCTACCATACCATGACAATCTGCTATGTGCCTTTGTGACCATCTTGACCGGCAGTGGTGAAATTGTAGGACTTTAATCATATCACCAGCCATGGACGCAAGTATAAATGTTGTTCGGCAACACTGGGCAATGACTGGGGGAAATTGACGAACTCTCATATCCATACGGATAAGGGTTGAACTTACAGAGGCACGTGGAAGTCATGGTTTATAGGGTGGAGGAAAGGCAATGGGAGTGTCCTAGTACAATTTTCAGTTCGTCTGACACATCCAAGTCCCATCAATAAGCTCGACTTGGACACTCAATGCCTCACACAGGCCACTAGGGTTCCCGCCTACTTCACAGTGCTACTGTGTCCCCTTTATTCAGTAGCCTTCTGCACCTCCTGTGGGTGCTCATGCAAAATAGCATTGCCATCCACCAGCAACATATTGTGGATTGGCTGTTGCCATCTATGGCATCAAGGGAATTTGCTTCATCTTCCATCGACTCAGCCACCTAGAGGCAACAAAACCCCCACGCCTCTCACTGGTCTGCAGATAAGCCTCAAGGTGCAAAGCTCAGGTGATTTGTTGTGCACACATGGTGAAATCTGCCAGAGGACAGCTTTGAAGTTCCAAGTTGGGAGCCATAGGCAGCTCAAATCCCATAGCAGGTTGCTTAGAGAAGGGATCAGAGGGAGCATCCTCTTGATGTGACCCTCTAAGCCTTTCCTGCAACACCGCCTCCATGTCTCTTAGCTAAAGGGTGAACCCCTAATGTAGGGAAGCTGCATAAAGATGGACACTGGGTATCCTTGGTGCTCAAATGATTGCCTATGATGTAGCCTCTGAACTTAGATGAGTGTGTGTGTTCCCTTTGAACGGGTGTAAGAATGTGAAATAAGCTCATAATATGGGAATGCCTTGATGGGTTCATCCCACCTTCCCCTTCCACAATTACTTTACTTTATCCTCCGGTGTGGTTGCAGAGAGCTCACAAACACACAGATTCACTTCTATGAGTAAAGTATGTGCTCAATGTTTGTGGTATTTAGGAAGTGTAAGTTATGCAAACTCAGTCCCTAGACTGGCAAACTCATGGATTTACTTCAGTATATTTTAGGGCTGTGCAACCCTTACACTTTACTCTACTGTGGACTGATTTGAAACTGCAGTGATTTAACCGAAGTATGAACAAACATATCACCAGAACTGGCAAATGCTGTGCTGATGGCCTCACCATTGAATAATTGTGGAACCAGCACACCAAGACTCGTGAATGCCTTAGTAACAACCCCACATGACAAGAGGAGCCTCCGAGATGTGGGCAATTACACACCGGAGTAGTCTACGTTACGTCCAGAGGTACAGTGGAAACCCATTTGCCAGGAGGGGCTGCCAGGACCAATTTACCAAAGACTGTCGCCCGGGACTGGAGTGAGACTGTGACCAGCGGTCCACCCACACCATAGCATCTGCCTTGGCTGACCCCCGAGGACCAGGAGGATGCTGAGGAAGACGTTGCACCCTTGCTGGGCTCCAGTAAGGAGCTGAAGCATCTAATTCACCCCTGCTAGGGAGAAAGTGACTTACCACATATTTGCGAGGTGAAAGCTGCTCCGATCACTGGGAGAGCTGGTGGTGCCGCTCAGGAGAGTAAGCCTGTGCCTGCCAGGTGCTGTTGCATGTACCGCGAGTATCTCTGAACAAGAATCAGAACTTGCGAGCGTCAGCACTCAGGGCACCCGCTGCAACGGCATATGCTTCTGAAGCAGGCAAGACTTGAACCCGACCTGTGGGGCCCCGGGGGATTTGATGCTGAAGGTGCTGTGGCACCATAGACACTTTGGGCTAATTCCTAAAAGTGAAAGGTGAACTCTGAGTAAGGCCTACTAGTAAGCATGCCTGGATGCGGCCACCCGGGAATGTGAAATAATCTTGACCAAGTTATAGGAAATGTGTAGAGTTAGAAATAAAATCCTTATTTTTCTTTTAAAACTTAGGCCCAGATTTATGTTAAAATGGCGCAGCATGGTGCTGCGCCAAAAATAGCAGTGCCACGCTGCGCCACCTTAGAAACGCAGAGGTGCGCCGTATTTAGAGGAACAGAGAGCACTGCTGCGCTTCCCCCTGCACTGGTGCTGAATTAAGCTGCCTAGCACCAATGCAGGTATCCTTGAAACCATGGTGCAAGGGTGTCTGCATTGAGGTGATAGATTGTTTATGTGCAGGAAGCTGTCTCTTCCTGCACATAAACAATCTATAATGGCGATTTGGCGATGTGGCAAAATGCAGCACACATAGGAGTACCAAAGTGTCATTTTGAATGATTGTATATGTGCAGGAAGGTGTCCCTTCCTGCCTGTAAACAATCGTCCATGGCATTTTGCTTCTTCTATGTGTGCTGCAGAATGCAGCACACATGGAAAAAGCAAAAAACGAGGAGGAATAAAAGCATTCCTTCTCGTTTTGTCATGCTAACGCCCCCCCCTGGGGTGGCATTAGTTTTTGGAGCTGCCTCAGGTTTACAACAACCCATAAATCTAGGGCAGCGTCAAAAGCAATGGTGTTGCGGTGGAACGCCGACAGCAACACTCATTGCACACCCCTCTGACACAGTAAACTGCGTTAGACGGGCCCATATTTACAAGGAGGCCACAAAAAAGTGGCGTTACACCTCCTTGTAAATATGGAGCAGTGCTTAGCGCCACAGGAGCGTCACAAAAAGTGACGCTCCTGTGGTGCTAGGGGCTCTTACATATGCCCCTAAGCATTGGATTGGACCCCGAGGAAGGCTTTGACTGCTTGCCCACACCTACCTCTATGAGCCGAGTGCTGAAGGGGTACTTGGCCTAGTTGTTCAGGAGCCACAGTAGGTCGGACCCTGGGACATCAGGAGTAAAAGGCCTTAACCACCATGGTTGGGCCCAGTAGTCCCTGCGAGCCCTGTGGCTCTCTGAAAGGGGTTCCACTGATGTATATTTTCAGTTAACTGCATTTTGTGCACTATCATTGCTTTGGTGGAATAATGTGTTATACGGAAACCTATAAAGATCATTAAAAAAATAAATAGGAAAGCATGCTTTCTGAGTAAACTTTCACTTTCAGTGCAAGTTTGGTGTAAACCTCTTTAGCGGTTAGGGCTGGTGGCATGCACAAAATTTCCTGAGAGAGCTAAAATGGGAAACACTTAGGGCCAGATTTACAAGGCCCTAGCACCTCTATCCTTTAGTTTTTCACCTAATGGGGCGTTAAGGAGGCCATTCTCCTTCACCATATTGCCAGAGCGGTGCAATGCATGCATTGCACCACTCTGCAACCCTTTGCGCCACATTATGCCAGCACCAGGCATAATGTATGCAAGGGGAGGCGTTCCCGCAAAGGGAGACCCGTAAAAATGGCGTTGTGAAATTTACAACATTTCACTACACCATTTTTGCGTCATTTTTAACACCTGCTTCTTGTAAATATGGCCATTATTGTTTTCACCCCCCTTAACTTTTTCCCCTGTGGATGAATTTCATGAACCTTCGCAGGCTGAAGATTAGCTGATCAATCTAATAAAGAACCAGAGTTCGTGCAAATCCATCCACATGTCAAAAGTTATAAGGCACGTCAAAAATGCCTTTTCAATAGAAAAATGGGTCTGTGTCCCAGATATCATAGTTATGCCAGTTTCGTCTCCTTTTGCCTGTTGTTTTCATCATGTCTATAAAACAATGATCAACTTGACCTAAGCTGCCAAAGAACGTGAGGACCTCTCTGTGGTGCACGTGTTTACATTGACACAATGCGACAGGGGAAAGCTGGGATTCCTATGATCTGGAGACCAATGTGAGCTCTGGCGTAAGGGTTACTGTCCTACAGAGGATATTACAGGAGTAGTTAGTTCAGACCAGCTTTTTTTTACTTTGAATTCTGGTATTTGTAGTCCTTGTTTCATAATAATAAAAACAGGACTACATGTACCAGAATACAAAGAACAATTCTGGACTGTGCTATTCAAGCACGAAACAGGAAACCCGGGAGCTGCAGCGCTGACTACAAGACGGACGAGGTGACAACGTTCATTATCCATCCTTCCGGAAACACTGCATCGATTCTTCTAAATGGAGCGGTGTAATATCTATCGGGAAACAGATATCTGCGCTCCCCCGTTCCATGGAGAGGCCTGCTGTCAGTGGGTATTTTACAGGGCTGGGTTAAATCCCAGGCAGAGGCCTTCTCATCTCTAAAGGTTATCCCGGCAGAATGTTTCCACTCAATTTTGCTAAAGCAGTCAATGTCGCGGAGCCTGTTGACGGCTGCCATGGCAACCGAGTCTCCCGTCTCTCTCCTCCCGCTCCTCCGTTCATTTCCTCCTCGGTTTAATTAGCGCCTGTGCGGAAGAGCTAATTTTGAGCGTTTTTCGGAGGGCTCCCGAGCAGGCGGACCAGAAATGATTACAGAGGTTTCCTCCTGGTGGTCTTTGTTAAGATGGAGTTGATGTTAACCGCTTCTCCTCTTCCTCCCCGACAGGGATCAGGTCAAATTAACTGAGTTCTTATACATACAAGGATACAGCCACGGATTACAAATGTGTATATTCGATACCTGACATTTACTAGCCTCCAGCTGACCCCCCTCCCCCCCCCTCCCCCCTCATCGTGAGAAACAGAGCAACTGATGCTCCTTTTCACCCCTTTCTAGCTCCTTGATACATCGCTTGGTGCTTGGGGCGCTTAAGTGGGATCAGGAGAGGACTCTCCCAATCCGCTCCGCTGAGCAGGGAAGATGGAATAACAAAAGGTCATGACTTCCAGCGTGTCAGGCTGTGCCCAGCCTGATTCACATAGCAGTTTTAGCCTGAGACTCTGACTTACAAACACAAACGAGCCCCAGTTTCCAGTGGAAAGAATTAATTAATGGTGACCTAACAAGCGCGAATTATTTTCTTAATGAGCATTATTACCCCAGGGCGGCGCACTATTGTGCTAGAGTAAATGCCACTCAGTGCGCAAGACCTAAATAAAGGTGGGGGCACGGACCAAGTCAAGTAGTATGCAAGTGACATCACAGCGTGTGACGTCTCAGTGCGTGATACCCCAGCGCGTGACATCGTACACGGTATCACAGGAAGTGACATCAGGTCTTGATCCCTCACACCTTAGTAGCTCTATCACGAATACATTTAAGCTCATTACAATATTCAACAAATTAGATTTTGCCTCTGGGATGCGCCAAAAAGTGACAAAAACCAGATGCAAAATCTGGACCTCAACGTACACATTTATATTTTAAAACCCTGCCACAAAAATTGGTAACAAGGAGACAGGTTGCAGTAAGTCTGTTCTACTTAATTGGTTGCAAAGTCTGTACTTTAAAGTATCTTACAGGGTTAAGACACCTGCTGCAGAGATCTTTGCTTGCTGTAAGCCTCAGGGAATAATAATAGTGAGATAACTCGGGAGGTTAACATTCTTGCTGGAGAGATCTGTGTTTTGTCTAGTCCGACTTTTGAATCAAAGTAGCATAGATGGTTAATATGTCTCCCGCAAAGCACATCATGTAACACGCATATGACAGAGTCTTATTTCATGTACTTAGGTAAGTGGGTTACTGCTTTTAACACATAGATCCTTTTGTTACTTGTAGTTCATAAATTGTAATCCTTCTAATAAAGCACAGTGAGCTATGAAGGACATGTGGACCCGGCGCCTTGTAACCCTCACTCTCTTGTGTAACACATCTTGCACATGAATTTACATACATATGATTGATTGTCAAGGTATAATGTGTACATGTGATGCAAAGTGCCTTGATGCCCTGCATCTGGATTAGTAGTCCTATAGAGCTATACAAGAAATAAAACAAAATAGTGCTATTATTAATGATTATTTCTGTAAATACTGGGTCAGACCAACACATGTGACGTGCTTACAATGCATGCCTATGTCTCATACACAGGAACTGAAGAAAGTCAAAAGGTGCCTCTCTTAACTACCTGTGAAGTGATAAGCTGAGTGCCTTTGTTTCCTCTCCTTTACATTGAGGTGTGAGGCTCCCAATAGCCCCCAGCAAGGATACTGCAACAAAAAGAGGCCTCATGGCCCTTTAACATCGGACTTTGTTATGGGCCCCACTGAAATCTGATAAGCCTCCTCCCTGCCTACAGAAAAGGAGGCAACCTGCAGGCACTGCTGAATGTGTGGACAGGTTTAGCATATTTCTGTTGGGTCCAGCCTCTTGGCAGGGTAGAGGCATCCACCCTGTGAAAAAAGTGGGTAGACGCTGTCTACCCACATCTTCCCTCGACTTGGCCCTGATCCCACTCAATGGTGGGGAAGTGGTAGTTTGGTTAGGATTTTCCCAAAATTAGGGTACTCTCAAACCTCTGACATCTTTGAACACTCTGGATGTGATGGGATATTTACGCCTGCAAAACAAATGAGTAAATGGTGTTCCAAGGTGAGAACAGGACTGGAATAACTCCAACATTTGTTGGGGTCTAGTGAGATGGAGTTACTTTCACATTCAGCTAAAAAAATAGTGCAACTGCCCAATGGCAATGACAGGTCACCATGTGGCATTGTACAATGTGTATAATTACATATGCTGAAATGTTTCTGGATTGTTGCAAAATTTGAATTCACAAAAGTTTCACGTTGTATATTTGAAAACATCATCTACATACGTGCACATTTATAAACATATATATATATATATATATATATATATATATATATATATATATATATATATATGGTGTTTCTGTAGCGCAAACCTAGTAAAAAAGCAGCAATATACTGTAAATTGTCAAAGACAAGAATAAAGTCAATGAGTAAGCAGAGAGGAAGCTGGGTTAGTAAACCTATGGGTGTAGATTTACAACTCTTTGTCAATGACAACTGGGCCCATAGCCTCTGACAACCATTTGTATTCTTATTTGCACCTACAGGATGTGTTCTCCACTAAATTATGCTATGTTACCTGCTTTCTGCAGTTTCTTGGCCCTGTTTGTTGTCTCAGAAAGCCAGATGACAGCTTGTGACAAAGAAGGTCTGACCTGTGAAGGTCAGATGCGTAGATCTTCCACCACCATTCATGTCTGTGTTTTTGTCCCTAATTTTCTGGTCCTATTTGATCTTGGACTACTTAGGTCAAGCCTACGAGACAGCACATCTGCTGTATGTTGCGAGACATATTGTGAGCATATCAGGACCTCCTCTCCCCATTGCTTACCATTCTAGCTTTCCTGTGACTTTCATTTTATTGCTTCTTGTTCGATGGTTTATCTTGTTCATCTTGTTTCTGTCCCACCTCTGGAGCATTTCCAATTTACTTGTCTCCTTCCATGGCTCACTTCTATGGACCTACCTTTTTCTTACGTCTTAAGCACTCCACAAGAGTGCATGCGTTTTCCAGCCACCTCCACAGCATGCTTCTGTTCCACATTGTGTGGTCCATGTTGCTCTTTCTCACCTGTATACTTCTACCCTGCCTGCTCCACACTGCTTTCTTGACGGTTGCTTCTCCACCCCACCTCCACCATCCATATTGCTTCCACTCACTGGCGCCCTTCTTCTCTCTCACCCATTGCTTCTCCTTCATACTTCCATAATATCACCCATCCCCATTGCTTGCTTGCTCATGTGTTACTCTACCGCCCATTGAATCTCCTCCCCTCGGCAGTTCTTGGTGTTGCTTTCCCCTCGCCCCGGAGCTCTGTGATGCTTCCGCAAACCCCCACCTCAGCCCTCCATGTGTTCACTCCCCAGTGGTGCTTCAATAAAAAATATAATCATTCACATCATTTTGTAGGTGTGCACACCTATAATCACACAACCGCCGAATAATAGTACCTTTTTTGTGAAGTTTTGTTTCCCTTTAGCCATGCTGCACAGTTTCCGAAAGGATGTGCAGCATGACTAAAAACCATTGGCAAAGTCATTAGGTCTGAAAGGTGGAATCTATTGGTTTTGTCAATGCTTGTTTTTTTTTCTTAAATCCTTGTGTGGGGAAGGACTAGAATGGATACAAAATGAGTCATATCTGCATTAACACATGATCCCAACAGGGGCCAAGGGTACAGGCGCTTGTAGTGGTTAGCTGGTAACAACCTATGCAGAACAGTGTACATGGGATGTTAATATATACGCAAAGCTGGTCCCAAAGCTGTTTACTCACATTAATCTCAATATTTTTCATGCCAAAGTGGTGATCAAGCATAACAATGCACCTGATTGCCATGTTAATGTTTGTGCCTAGTGTTTTTTAGCCTGTTATTAATATAAAAGGCTAAATTACATTTTAAGTGTTTTCTTGAGGCTTTTACCCTGTCTGTCTTAGTGGATGGGGAACACGTGCTCTCTTTGGCTCACAGCCTGCATGACAACTTAATAGTGTGCCTCTTCATGAGCAATTCTTGGTAATGGTGGGTGTTAGACCTGGCATACTTGGCGTGGTTTCCCTTGTCTTTTTGCCTGTGCCTCCTGTATTTTTGACTGTGTGCTGGATTTTGTTTTTGCTGGTTTTGTTACTCTGGCACTTTACCACTGCTGATCAGTGCTAAGGTGCAAGTGCCCATGTATAAATTGTGATTATGATTGGTTATCCATGATAGGCATATTTGATTTACTAGTAAGTCCGTAGTATAGTGCCTCATGTGTGCCCAGGGCCTGTAAATCAAAAGCTCTAGCGGGCCTGCAGCACTGATTATGCCACCCAAATGTGTAGCCCTGTAAACATGTCTCAGACCTGCCATTGCAGTGCCTGTGTGTGCAGTTTTAAACTGCCATGTCGACCTGGCAAGTGCACCCACTTGCCAGGCCCAGACCTTCCCTTTTAGTCCCAGACCTTCCTTTTTAGTCCATAAAGTAGGCCCAAGGTAGCCCCATAGGCAGGGTGCAGTGTATTTAAAAGGTAGGCACATACTGGTGTATTTTACATGTCCTGATAGTGAAATACTGTCAAATTTGTTTTTCACTATTGCATGGCCTATCTCTCCGATAGGTTAACATGGAGATTGCCTTGAAATATCTCTTAAGTGTAATTTCCCATTGGGAGCAGATAGCGATCTGGAGTTTGGGGTCTCTGAACTCACAATTTAAAAATACATCTTTTAGTGAAGGTGTTTTTTAAATTGCGTGTTTGATAATGCCACTTTTAGGAAGTGGGCCTTTTCTTGCTTAACCGTTTTGTGCATCTGCCTGGCTGTGGAATACACATCTGGGTCAGGATGACAGTTGGGCTCGTTGTGAATTCACTCTAGACAGTCACACAAAGAGAGGTGAGGTGGGCCCTGCATGGCCTGATGGGCCTTCCTGGGTGAGAGTGGATAACACTTGCACCTGATTAGGGCTGTGCCTGTCCTTACACAATGCAGTCTCCAACTTCCTAGAGTGTGTCTGGGACCAGGGCATGAAAGTCAGGGTTTTGTGCTCTACAAAGACTTTACTTAGAAATTTGCCTACTTCAAAGGCAGGAATGAATATAAGTATTGGACCCAAAACCCCAGACTTTTAGAACCCTTCTGGATCAAAAGGAGACTCCGCCAAGGAGTAGAGGTGAAGAATAGTGAGGAGGGGTACTGCCCCTTTGCTGTTTGTGCTTTTCAGGGTTGGCCTGCAGTTGCTGCTTCTGCTTCGGAGAGGAGAAAGATTAGGCGGTGCTGTGTATCCTGCTTGTGAAGTTTCTCTAAGGGCTTGGACTGAGCTTGCCTCCTGTTAAGAAGTCTCAGGGACATCAAAGACTTCACCTGCCAACCCCCGGGATCTCTTGCTGAGGTCCCTGACTTGCCAAGAGGTGCCCACTCCAGTTCCTGGACCATTGGGAGTGAAGTCTGTCAGAAAACAATAAGAAACAGGCACATTAACTCCAGATGATTTCAGAAATGGTCCCGCTGCCCAACTCCGCGCCACTGCCTGCACCAGAGGCCATGGTCCCTGCTGAAGTGTGACGACTGCGACCGACACCGCAGGCTTGATGCCGCCGCAGCGCCTCTAAAGTCCCACAACATCATGAGTCCTGAATGCCGTGTCACCGATGTCTGTGACACCCGAATTTGCCACGGTGCCTGTGGCCCCTTGGGGTGACCGCAGCACCACAAAGTCACCTCATTGCGTCTTGACCCGCTGGACTCATTGACCCCACTGGATCGTAAGAAGCCGATGCCTCACCGCCGTCTCATCTCCACTGCCTCCATAAGGAACTAATGCCTGACCTCCCCTGTGTAGCAGTAAGGAACCAACGCCTCACCTCCCCTGTAGCAGTATGGAGCTGACGCCGCACTGGCTCCAGTGATGCCTCTCCTCACTGACTCCATGCCACATCTTTGACTCTGTCTCATTTCTAAGGTACTGTACCTGGGGTCAATGCGACTCCTTGACCAGCACTGCACTCCCTCGCAGGTGGCGTCGGACTGTTGGGAACGACTCCGTCAGGATGCCATGATAGCACCAGTTGGAGCTATTGTGTTTCTAAGCGTTTGATTGGGATTTAATCTTTAAAAAAATCATATCTTTGCTTGTGTATGTTAAATTTTATGTCATGTTGGTCTTTTTTTACTTAGATAAATATTGGCAGGGATGTGGAATTCCTATAGCCCGACGCCCGGGACAAATTGTTTGGGGTCAAGGGCAATACATTTTCATGTTTATTTTGTCCTTGGGACAAGTGGGCGCAACCCTCTGCAGCACAAAAACCTTTGGATGCCAGTTTATAGAGAAGGGAACTGTCTGCAGTTGAGGTCAAATGTGTGTTCATATGTTAATGCTGTTCAAACTTGTATTTATGGTTCATTAATGAAAAGCCTTTATTATTAGAGTGAGCGCTGTAAATTAACATTTTAAGGTCACGCTGCACTACTTACAGTAGGTCCAGTAACAAAAATGTGTACAGACTTATTTGAAAAGCTTAACAATATGAGACTAATTATAGAATGCTCTCTGATTAGATGCAAAGGTTTGCGGAAGCTTGTGAACAACAGAGTGATGATTCTTTGCTTTCAAAATAAAATGTTCAGAAAAAAATGTGAGTAGGAAAAAAAAATGGTGCTACTTTTGCTACTATGAAATCTTAGGTGGTATTTCTTTGAGGCACCATTTAGTAAAATGTGTTGCTGCATGCTAGCATTTCCCAAAAATATTCCTAATGTAAAATCAGGGTAACCATTTTCAACAAGATTATGGGAAGTATGAAAATAAGCAACCGCTGACAAAGCCAACCGATCCAACATTTGTTGTGAATGTTTGGTTTTGTCAATGCGTGTCTTGTTTTGACATGGTTTTTGTAAAACTTTATTATTGTGGGAGGTGCCAGGCCCTCACCATTGTAACAAACACTGGCAAAAACCCCCAAAAAGTGTTTTGGTCTCAAAAAGCACACATTGCCACCAGTAGTATAACAAAGGCCCCACAGCCCCTGCAGTGCAAGTAGACCCTCTACAGGGGGTCCCCCAGCACTGCACCTGCCCTGAGTGAGTCTGGAGGGGAACCCTCCCTCCATGTTCTTTGCAGGGGAGGCCCCTCCAGTTTCGTTACGCCACTGATTGCCACAGAAAGTTCCTGGCACTGAACAAACTACTTTGTGTGCCAATATGCTCCTTGTGGAAGAGCAGAATGCGATCACTCACAGTAAAGCCAACCCATAGAGAGAAATAGAAGTTTCATAAAAACAAGATGTCTTGGTTAATGCCAGATCTAATTAGGGACCCAATTCTTGAAGAAAGTCACAAAGGTGCACCCATTGTATATGTCTTTGAATTAGTGGCTTTCATGAATTCACAAGAACTGTTAGAAGTAGACCAGGAAATCATACTCCTAGAAAATATTTGTGAACTGTATTTTAGCACAAGCAAGTATGCATGTGTAGATTTGCTCATGTGAATATCTATTGAGCGTTTCCAAGTTCTCTTTCCCTCCAACCACTTTATTTCCCATCCCTGCAAGAACTTCTACTTCTGCCATTGTCAGTAGTAAATTTTCAACCTTTCTCAGTATGGGACAAGATTAGAGAAGAGCTGGTGAAAATCTTTATACATGAACATTAGTTAGTTTGCAGACTTAAAAGCATTCCAGCCCTGGATCTATTGCTTACTGCTTCCTCCAGCCCCAGTATGTAGCTCTGCGAAAAAGTGGCAAAATAAGGAAATTGCTATAGCAGGGATTGAAATTGCAAGTATTCAAGCCCTACTATAATAGTAGCCGTGGCATAATCAGAGAGTCTATCATCAGAGCTCTTACATAATGAGATTGCTGCCATAATTTGTTGCCGAACTATATGGCACCAAAGGGACAAGTAGATTTTTTTACAGGACAGGTAGATTTTAAGGAGCAACCTGTCCAATGGGCAAGTAGATATTTTATTAAATTCCACACTCCTGTATTGGCTATTTTTCTATATTGGTGTCCATTTGTAGTGTTTTCACTGTGTTACTGTGTGTGTGAGCACGAATACTTAACACATTGCTTCTGAGATATGCCTGACTGCTCGCGCCAAGCTACCAAGTGGGTGAGCAGGGGTTATCTTAGGAGTGTGACTCCCTTACCCTAGCTAGAGTGAGGGTCCCTACTTGGGCAGGATGCAAACTGACTGCCAACTAGAGACACTCATTTATAACGGCGGACAGAATACTGGGGTGCTGATGGTAACCTCAGACTGCCAGCAGTCACACCTCTCTTTGTGCCAGTAGGGGTCCCACATCATACCAGAGTGCTAGCAGTTCTGTTAGGATAGATCTTAATATGCACATCTATTGCCAGAAGGTGGATGTAATTTATTCTGTAATTTTAGGATTGTTTTCATTTGTCGGCTTCTATAATCTTTAGTTTGTGTTGTTCCAGTGTTTCCATTGTCACAGAAGAGGACTCTGAGGAACCAATAACCAGGGGCAAATCCCACAGCGGAGCCAGTAATCGTTACGTGGGTCTTAACAAGACAAACACATGCCTTTTGGGCTTGTTCAGCCTTTGGGCATCAGCTGTAGCCAGGTTGCCATGTTGTGAGTAGTCACCATTGGTATTATGCCATGGCGGACCAGCAGCCACTAAGTCTCCCACCCAACACTGGTACAGCTACATGGCAGTCGCTGCTGTGGAGAAAAGGAGCTGTGGCACCAGGCCCACCACGCTGTGACAGCTTGGCAGAACTGTCACTTAAGTGAGTTCCGAAAATAGCCCCCAAAGTGGTGTTCCATTAACAGGAGCCACATCACAAATGTCCTCAATGGCCAGCGAGTTTTGTTGCAACGCTCTGGAACATAAAAAAAAAAGTGTTAAAAAAAAATTCTGTCTAGGACCACCATGGTTTTAATGTATCAAAAAATACTGTGGTAACTCAATAGCCCTAGAAATCTTGCCAAAATAATTAAACGGAACAAACAGTGGTCCATTTGGGTTTATTTAAAATCAAATTCAACAAGATTAGGAGGAACAAATGAATTAATCCTAAAATGATCTTGTCAAATGATGCAGGTTCACAAAAAACGATCAATTAATGAAACAAATGTGTGCTAGGACTCAATCATTTTATGGTTTTAATTTTGGTGCTGGGCAGAAGGTAAGGCAGGCAGTAATTTGCATCTGCCTTGCTCCCCTAAGCCGGGAAACAGCAGAAAAGTCATTCTGTGGGGGAAAGGACTGCTGAAGGGGTGTCCTGATGGCACAGCCTGTGGACTGTCCAAATCCAGGTAGTGAGAGAGGAGGTAGACAGGACTTCTACTTTTTTTCCTGCAAAAACTCCTGTTACTGCCCTCATTTAAATGAGGCCCTTATGTATTTCCTACATAGTGCCTTCAATTATATATATTTTTTTAATGCAGGTTTATGTAGCGCAAACCCAACCCAAGGGTATTGGAGTGCCTTACATGAGCACCAGTTATGTTACACAAGGACACGTTCATTTTGGTAGGCATGGAGAGATCAAAGGCCGGATGTATGAAATTCCTATTTTGCATTTCCTGAATGCAAATTCTAAGAAATCGCTATTTAAAAAATGCAAAAAGGAATGTAAAAAAATAGAGATTTCCTAATAGCTATTCCTACAGACTAGGAACCGCTATTAGGGAATCGCTATTTAAAAAATACTACACTGTTTGTTCCTATGGAGCTGAAGGCCCCTTAAAATGGTTTTTGCATTGCCAAATTTTCTAGAGTGCCTAGGGGTCTACGGCCTATTTGTGATTTGCAAAATGCGATTTCTACTTGATACATCTGAAAAGGCAATTTAGCATTTGTAAACGGACCCAAATTGCAATTCGGTCTGCCTTCCTACATCTAGCCCTAAGTTATTTGCCCAGAATCACAGGATGTTGTGTGGACGCCGAGCCTCAAACCTGGTTCCCCTGCTCCAAAGTTGGCAGCTCTGGCCGCTACGCCACACCCTCTCTCAAATTATGTGTGCATGAAGCACAGGGTATCACACTGTCTTTTTGTTCTGTGTTCCCTCACAGAGTATGGGGTGTTTCATTACACTCATGCACCCCTGGACTGTCATTTCTTTTCATCTCCTAATCTCTGGATTTGTTCCGCATTAGGGAAAAATATCTGCTGCCATTTTCGTTTCTATGAGTGGCTATCACGGTGCAGTTTAATGATCTGTTTGCTTAGCCAAGACTTCACTTACACAATATTTTATACTTCGAAAGAGCGTGAACACGGTGTGCTTTAATGCTGTAATGTTGTAATGGTGCATTAGGTACAACCTCATCTATTGCTAATGTTCCTCACTTGAAGCCGCTGAGCTCGCTTAAGTACAAGGATTGAAGGGCCTGCAATCCACGGGCAGCCATGTTCCTTAAGAGGAGGCGGCGACTTGATTCTTTGCCAATCTTCCAATCCTCAAGAACACTTCAAGACTATATACTTTTGAAACACAGTGGTGATAGCCATCCTGTGGTTAGGATTCAGTACTGCTGAAAGGCTGGCTTTTGTTGTTCTTAATGGGGAAAAAAGACTTTTAGAAGTCTTAAAAATGAATGAATGAATCTGTTGGTAATACATTTGAAAAATAAACAAATCGCATTGGAAGGGAGAGCATTTTTCCTTTTTCCAATGAGGAAATCTCAGATCCTTAGTGGACAATCTGATTGGCAGGCAGCAACTAAAAAGTTTTGTTGAGGTAGCCACATCAGGATGCCAGACAAGGGCGGGGGAGGGGTCTGGCATTCCCAGTCCTCACGGAGGTTGTTGGAGGACCTAAAAGAGCAAAATCTTCTACAGAAAAAAACAATTTTTCTCACCGGATTTTAGGATTGCGAATTCAAAGTTGGATCCATCAATTTGCAAACCCTGACAAAAGTTAACACAACAACAAAAAATGACGGTGCAACCATGGCTAATACCACAGTGCCGGAGCTTAAGACTGTGCGCTGCAGGCTTAGGTTCATCACCTATGTGACAGCTAGGGAGTTTTTGGTTGCTTATGAAGGGTTGCGTTCAGGGCCTGGTTGAAGGCCAGGTCGCAAGGCTAAACCTGGTTGTACGGGGCCAAAAGATGCGCATTGTGATGGTTGGTTTAGTTGTACGTATGCGTATATGCCAGGCCCTGCAGCCAACCCCTGCCCCTTCCCTTTGCACTCATCCCCGCTACACACAACCTTGGTCAGATATAGTGATGTTTGACTTCAAGGCCTGCACTGTGGAATGGTCTGGAACTACTGCTCATGGCCTTGCAGGGCCCTATCTGATTTTTTTTTTGGGGTGATTGTCAAAAGAACCTTTTGGGAGGTGGACAAGTTTTGTGCTTTTGTTGTTCTCTTTTTTGTAACAGCCGCTTATAAATGTTTGTACTTGATCTGATAGAGGCTTATAGCCACAGATTCCTTGCCTTAGAATTATCCCCAGGCGTCAGATTGGATCCGTAAAGTTTTTGGAAGCAGTACCCCTGAGCCACAGTTGGTGCCATTGTTGGGTTCTGCGTGGCATCATTGGAAGAGGTGTGCACGTCGCCTCTATATGCGCCACCTCAGTACACTGACTTGAGTTCTTTTCTTTCTGACCCAGTCTGCGCATAGCTGGAGAAGAGCTGCCCTCAGTCACTTTTTGACTGACCTTTTTTTCGATCCTTTTGTTCAAGATTTTTTTGAGACTTTGTCTCCTGGTGTGGCAGGGATGTCCACAAGGAAGGCTGGTTTCAATCCCTGTGGCACCTGTCATTGGCAGATATCAGTGGCGGACCCACACCTAGTCTGTCTGGTGTCTTGTGCGTGATCACGTCCTGTGCTAATTGTCGAGACATGCACCCCAAGGCCTGAGGGAGTGGTCCCTCAAGCTCCTCGCTGGCTGCTACACTGCAATGGTCTCAGTCCTGGTCGAGAGGACAGTCCAGGGATTGGTCGTGGTACCACTCCAAATGCTCGTCATTGAAGTCGTCTGGGCATTCGGTTAAGTCCCACAAATGTAAGAAGAGCAAGAAGTTGCAGAGGACAGAGGTGCTTTGCCCTTCCATCTTGTGATCCTACAAGACAAGGGATATTCAGCATTCAGTGGCTGAACCTGCACCAGGGCCGTCTCCACACCTCCCTAAGTTTCCTGGAGCTGGAGCAAACCCCACCCAACTCTGTGAGTTGTTATTGGCCATGTACTTCATATTTGGGCAGCCTGTCCCCGTTGGCGTGCCCTCAAGCCAAGTGGGTTGGGGATGAGCCCCTACTTGTCTTCTGGCAGCAGGCTCACCCGTGCCAGTCTGGCCCCTTGGATCCATGGACAGATAGAGCCAACTTGACCATCACCAGCTCCACTTCCAAGG
Organism: Pleurodeles waltl; assembly: GCF_031143425.1. Taxonomy (NCBI): domain Eukaryota; kingdom Metazoa; phylum Chordata; class Amphibia; order Caudata; family Salamandridae; genus Pleurodeles; species Pleurodeles waltl. The sequence continues at coordinate 1,025,198,027 of NC_090449.1, read as the reverse complement.
TCCCCAGAGCTGTTGGCAGCACAGTCCCTGTACTTATCCCTGACTCTGACACAGAGCCAAATGGGTGTTGTCCAATGCCGACTCTAGCACCAACTGGAGGCATTCCAACCAGGCCAGAGCCTGTGTTGTATTCCTCTGGGCTAGAAGTTGGGCATGATTGGGAAGGGCCTCTTGACCCTGTTGGAGACCAGCTCATAGATGTAAGGTGACCAGATTTTGAGGAGCAAAAACCGGGACAGGTCAGACATAAAAGAAGGACTAAAGACATTACTCACTTTTATATCTGGCCTGTCCCGTTTTTTTGCGTAGCTTCGTGAATGTGTGAGCGCGCGCGCACATGTGTACAAGACTAGATATATAAAATTAGCTAATGCCATTCTGCCCCCACCCACCTCTCTCTGCTCCCCACTCCGTCTCTCTGCTTGGAGCAGACAGGGGACTGTGTTGCCTGGCAGTAACAGATAAAATACTTTAATTATTTCAAACTTTGTAGGCCTCTTTAACTTATGCTTCCCTAGACGATCTGACCTTGGTCCCAAAAACCGGGACATTTATTTATTAATATGACCTTTGTCCCCAAAACCGGGACATTTATTTAAAATAAGGAGAAGCGTCGGGACACCGGGACAGTCCTCTTAAAACCGGGACTGTCCGGGGAAATCCGGGACGTCTGGTCACCCTACATAGATGTCACCAAGGACACCTGATGGGAGGGTCTGGCAGAATCCAGTGGTCTGGATACCTCCCCAGATACTGGTCTTGGCCTCTCTTCCTACTGTGGCTATGGAGAAGGGAGTCTCATTTGCTGTGGTAGTGAGGATGGCGGCTTAGGTCCTGGACCTTCAGTTGCCCACTGTCAAAACAAATGTCTTGAAGGAGGTACTTCAGCTGGAAGTCCCCCCATCTGAACCTTTTCTCCTGTTTAGGGAAGCCCTCACAGACGTCCTGCTCGGGGCCTGGTCCAGTCCTCCACAGGGACTCCTGTGCGTAGGTTAATTGTCTGCCTCCTTAGCCGCCTCAGGTGACTCAGTTTCCTCATCCAGCACCCCACCCCAGAGAGCTTGGTGGTTTAAGCCTTCACTTCCATTCCCTACCACTCCTCCGGACAGGACTTAATACCTTGAGAAAGAAGATGTTTTGTTCCACCAGCCTGGCACTGCGGTCGGTATACATCACATGCCTTTTGGGTCGATACTCCCATTCACTCAGGGACACTTTTGCGTAAGGTCTGCCCATGATCTCGGAGGAGGCCCGAGTCATACTCTCTCAAGCAATTGCTGATGGAACAGATGCAGCTGAGTTTGCCATACACTGTGGGCTGGATACGATCGATTCACTGGGCAGAGCAGTTTCATCGTTGGTGGCCCTTAGGTGCCATGCCTGGTTGAGAACCACTAGCTTTTCGGCGGATGTCCAGGTCTCAGCTCAAGGCTTCTATGGCTCCCGTCTCTTTGAGGGCAAAGCAGGCACAGTGTTGGAGTGCTTCAAGGACAGCTGAGCTACGGCCAGGTCCTTAGGCCTTTCCATGGCCCCTCGCCAACCCCAGTCCACCTTTCGCTCCTTTTGTGGCCACAGAAAGAGGCTTCCAGCTGCATCTCTGCCTGCCTAGCCATCATGGCCTGCAAGCTTCCCAGCTGCATCTCTGCCAGCCTAGCCATCATGGCCTGCAAGCTTCCCAGCCCCTGTGTGACCAAGGACGCCATACCCACAGACCTCATGGGTCAGTTAGCCTGAAGCCAGGCCAGTCAACCACCCGCCACCAGCTGCAGCCTCCAAGCCTCTTTAATTTGCCCTCCAACCATCATGGGCATCCAATGGGAGGCAGGATACGCCATCACCTACAACACTAGAGGCCGATAACATCCAACTGCTGGGTTCTCTGGATTGTTCAAAGGGGCTACTCCTCAACCCATGCCACCCACTTGTGATAGGCTGATGGAGGACCACTTCGCCTTACTCCACCTGGAAGTGGTAACTCTCTTGGCCAAGGGAGCCATAGAGAGGCTGCCGGCATCAGAAGTTGGTTGTGGTTGTTATTCCTGCTACTTTCTGGTGCCCATGATGGACAGAGGCATTTGTCCTATCCTAGACCTGCACCATATCAATTTCTTCCTGAAAAAGGAGGAATTCAGAATGCTCACACTCGCTCAAGTCCTGTCTGCCTTGGACCTTGGATACTGGATGGTAGTGTTGGACTTGCAGGACCCATACTTCTACATTCCCATCATGCCTGCCCACAGACGTTACCTGCGTTTCCCAGTAGGCCATGAGCATTTTCAGTTCACCGTGCACCCCTTTGGCCTTGCCGCCCCCCTCGGGTGTTCACCAGGTTGATAGCGGTGGTTACAGCTCATCTGCAGAGATCAGGGATGCCTCTCCAGTGTTCTCGGGAGGAACTTCTTACACTTAACACCAAAGGTAGGTGCCTGATAAATGTATTGTCTTAAGGGGTTAATAGATCTGTATCTTAGTCCTCCTGCTCAGTACCCCTCTTACCTGCTCCTCCACCTCCATGTTCAGAGCCCTCACAGTCTCGTGGATTGAAGGATTGTTCCGTTAAAATGTTTCTTAAAATGTTTTTCATAAATGTCCACTCTATACTGAAGCACAAGTTAGATGTCTACAACTTTATTGACAACCATTTCTAATATAGCCTTATAGCCCATGTAGCCGGCCATTAAAAGTCCGCTCCAGCACTAAAGACCCAAGCCGAAGATGAGGGTCTTTAACAAGGGAGAGGGACTTTAATGCATCTAGGAAGGGCTATAAGGCTATTAGATCATTCTGCCCAACATAAACATTGTGTTGTAAATACAGTGTAGACAAATATCAACCCATTCGATTTATTAATAGAAAACTACACCGAGTGGGACCATATGTTTATAAGCGATATTTGGAACACAATATTAATGACAGACATTATTCCTGTTCGTTGCCTGTTTTTTCATGGCTTGTTATGTTATGTGTATTTGTAAAGCTCACCATCACCTGCAAGTGTATCCTGGTGCTGAACAGGTGTGTGTGCCTAGCCTTGCCTGTGATAGGTTGGTTAATTGAAAAGCCAAGTGTTCAATTTCTTGTGGAATTCAAGAAGAGAGGAGAGGGCTCTGAAATGGAGTGGATGCCATTCTGTGCTTTAAGAGTGATGTAAGAGAACACCTATCCTCTTGATCTGGTTCCATGTAAGTGTGGCATGTGTGCGAGTAGGAGTCCCGTGGAGTAGAGGTGTGTAGACGGGTCTCCTCGACCGCGTCCTGCAGCTCCTCGGACTGGCGTTTTCACGCGCCTCGCTCGGAGCACTCGCGCGTTCCCATGGAGACATGAGAACGCCTTCGGGCACTTCGAACCCGGATTTCCGGGTTCCACCTTCAAAACAGATGACGGACTCCAGGAGAGGTGAGGAGGAGGAGTTCTCTCGGGGGACGAGACCGACGACGGAGGAAGAAAAGACGCCGCGAGCAGAGGAGGCGGGAACCGGACCGGAGGAGATTCCTGCATACCGTAGAGATCGCGAGCAGAGGAGCCGAGTCTCGGACAAGAGCATTTTCCGCCACGACCATGGAGGGTCGTGGCTTAACAAGGTATGGTCCTTGTTACAAGGACGGCGGCAACCTATTTCTACTATTGGGCACAAGGGGGGAGGTGACAAAGAGACAAGGGTTGGGATTGAGAAGGGGGGGGTCACAGAGAACGAAATTAAAACGGGTGACAACTCGGGCTGAGCATGAAAAAGAGAATTGTCACAAGTGCATCGAACCCTCCACCCCTCACTACCGGGTACCCCTCTATACCTCTCCTCCTCTATCTCACTAGTTTTCCTCCCTCCTGCATGTTTTCACATTAAAACAGCGCCAGAACCCCACAAAACCACTTACCTTTTTGTTTTCGCTCCTGTGTTTTGTTTTCGGTTCCAACTGGGAAGTTACGCGACCCGACACCACCCAAGAAACCTAAAGGAGAAGAAAAGAACAGAAACATTAAGAAAAGAAGGAGCCAACTGGAATTGTTGCTATCAGATTTTTGTTACCACATTAACGGCCATTACTTATTGTGTCAACTTCATAAAGAAATAAAACTTCCCTCTCTACATACGGCCCAGAGTCCTCTGTACCGCCGATCCCCTCCACAAGGTGTTTAGGTGCCTGGCAGAACGAGAAGTAACTGTTGAGGCAGGTGGGACCTGAGTTGTGTAGTGCCTTGAATGTGTGTGTGGGAAGTTTGAAATGAGCATATTTGTGTGTCAGGAGCCAGTGGAGCTCCCCGACGTATATTGTGATGTGAGTTCTGTGTGGAAGATTGAAGATGGGTCTGACTGCAGACTTCTGGATGCTTTGTAGTCTTCTAGTGAGTTGCTTTGTGATCCCAGCATTCAGGGTGTTCCTGTAGTCCAACTTGCTGGTGACTAGCTTGTGGGTGACAGTTTTCTAGTATTGCTTGGCAGCCATTTGAAGATCTTCCTCAGCATCTACAGCAGTGGTTTTAAAGCTTTTTCATGCTGCGCCCCCTCCCACCCCCACCCACCCAAGGTGGAAAAAGAAATCATCGGGACACCCTCAGAATTTTTTAACAACTATTCTACTAAGTTGGTAATGTTTAAATATGTCTAGACATATTTAAACATTGCAGTTAAGTTCTGTTATGATTTAAAAAATGCAATAAATTGTTTTCTGGTTAAAACAAAGCACTGTGATCTGCATAATACATCTTTGGGCCAGAGCCTGGTGCCCCCCCAGGGATCACTTGAGGCGCCCCTAGGGGGGCAGTTTGAAGACACCATATCTACAGGGTGTGGATGCAGGACACATTGACAGCGTTGACTTGTGCATTCATGTCCAGTTTGCTGTAGTTGATTATTCCAAGGTCCCTGGCGTGAGTGCTTGGTGTGGGTCCATATTCAATGTGCCACCAGTTGGAGTCCCATGGTGAGATGTTTTTGCCAGAGATCACTACTTCTGTCTTGTCAGCACTGCGCTTGAGACAGTTGGCTTTCATCCAGTTAGCAACTTCGGTCATGCAGGCGGTGAACTTGCTCCTGGTGTTCAGGGTGTTAAATTCTTTAAAATTCACAATTTATGGGTGCCAAATTATTTTCCATACTAATGATTTTTATGAAGTATTATAGTCATATATGCTGAAATAATAACATTGCACTTGGCATTTTGAAGTGTGTTTAATATGTGATTTAGTTTGCCACATTCACACAAAGACTTCACTTTATTCATCTGGTAACTGTACTGATGTTCTGTTCATCTTGTAGCTGCTTATTCCCCCTCCATATCAATGCCCCCTGGCATCTCTTCTCTCCCTACAGTTTTCTCAGAGCACAGAATACTGTTATGTAACTGAATATTTTATTTGGAGTGTATGTATTGTGACTGAAACTTTCTTTGTGTATTAAATGTTGCCTCCCCAAGGACATTTCTGCTGCAGTTCCGATGTGGGCCTGGTAGAATACATTAGCGTACGGGTTATTGTTTGAAAATGTTTTATATTGTTGTAGGGATATGCCTCCCTTGGCATGGTTACCCCCTACATTTTTACCTTTAGTTGATGCCAGTTATGATTGAAAGTGTGCTGGGACACTGCTATCCAGGCCCCAGCACCAGTGTTCTTTCCCTAAACTGTACCTTTGTTCCCACAATTGGCACAGCCCTGGCACACAGATAAGTCCCTTGTAACTGGTACCCCTGGTACCTAGGGCCCTGTGGCCAGGGAAGGTCTCTAAGGGCTGCTGCATGTATTATCCCACCATGGAGACCCCTCACTCAGCGCATGCACACTGCCTCACAGTTTGTGTGTGCTGGTGGGGAGAAAATGACTAAGTTGGCATGGCACTCCCCTCAGAGTGCCATGCCCTTAACCCACTGCCTGTGGCATAGGTAAGTCATCCCTCTAGCAGACCTTAAAGCCCCAAGGCAGGATACACTATACCACTGTAGCACTATGCCCCTACAGTGTCTAAGCAAAACCTTAGACATTGTAAGTGCAGGGTGGCCATAAAGAGTATATGGTCTGGGAGTCTGTCAAATACAAACTCCAGAGTTCCATAATGGCTACACTGAAATTTGGGAAGTTTGGTATCAAACTTCTCAGCACAATAAATGCAGACTGATGCCAGTGTGGGATTTATTGCAAAAGGCACACAGAGGGCATCTTAGAGATGCCCCCTGCGTGCCAGTCCAACTCCTAGTGTTAGGCTGACCAGATCCTGACAGCCTGCCACAACCAGACGAGTTTCTGGCCACATGGGGTGAATGCCTTTGTCACTTTGTGGCCAGGAACAAAGCCTGCACTGGGTGGAGGTGCTTCTCACCTCCCCCTGCAGGAACTGTAACACCTGGTGGTGAGCCTCAAAGGCTCATGCCTGTTGTTACAGCACCCTAGGGCATCCCAGCTAGTGGAGATGCCCGCCCCTCCGGGCACAGCCCCTACTTTTGGAGGCAAGTCCGGAGGAGATAATGAGGAAAACAAGGAGGAGTCACCTACCAGTCAGGACAGCCCCTAAGGTGCCCTGAGCTGAGGTGGCCCGTGCCTTTAGAAATCCTCCATCTTAATTTTGGAGGGTTCCCCCAATAGGAATAGGGATGTGCCACCTCCCCTCAGGAAGGAGGCACAAGGAGGGTGTAGCCACCCTCAAGGACAGTAGCCATTGGCTACTGCCCCCCAGACCTAAACACACCTCTAAATTTAGTATTTAGAGACGACCCTGAACCCAGGAAATCAGATTCCTGCAACCTACACCAAGAAGATGGACTGCTGACCTGAAAGCCCCGCGATTGAGACGACAACTGACTTGGCTGCAGCTCTACCGGCCTGTCTCCAGACTCAAAGAACCTGCACAGCAAAGCATCCAGCGGGACCAGCAACCTCTGAGGACTCAGTGGACTGCTCTGCACCCAAAGGACCAAAAGCCTCCTGAGAATAGCGGCACCGTTCAGAAACAGCAACAAACTTGTAACAAAGAAACAACTTTAAAGAGACTCACTTCCTGCCAGAAGCGTGAGTCTTCACACTCTGCACCCGACACCCCCGGCTCGGGTCCAGGACAACAAACACCGCAGAGAGGACTCCAAGGCGACTCCAACGATGTGGACACCCTGAGTCGACCTTCCTGCACCCTCACAGCGACGCCTGCATAGAGGATCCAGAGGCCTCCCCTGACCGCGACTGCCTGGTAACAAAGGAACTCGATGCCTGGATCAAGCACTGCACCCGCAGCCCCCAGGACCGAGAAGAACCACCTACCGGTGCAGGAGTGACCAGCAGGTGGCCCTCATCCTAGCCCAGTTGGTGGCTGGCCCGAGAAGCCAACCCTGTGCCCTGCCTGCATAGTCAGAGTGACCCCCGGGTCCCTCCATTGTTTTCAATAGCAAACCCGACGCCTACTTTGCACACTGCACCCGGCCGCCCCTGTGCCGCTGAGGTTGTGTTTTGTGTGCTTGTGTCGTCCCCCCCCCGCCCCCCCCCACCCCAGTGCTCTACAAAAAACTCCTGGTCTGCTCCCCGAGGATGCAGGTACTTACCTGCTAGTGGACTGGAACCAGAGCACCCCAGTTCTTCGTAGGCGCCTATGTGTTTTGGGCCCTCCTTTGACCTCTGCACCTGACCAGCCTTGTGTTGCTGGTGCTGTGGCTTTATGGTTGCCTTGAACCCCCAACGGTGGGCTGCCTATGTCCAGGAGACTGACTGTGTAAGTGCTTTACTTACCTGAGAAACCTAATCAAACTTACCTCCCCAAGGAACTGTTGATTTTTGCAGTGTCCACTTTTAAAATAGCTTATTGCCATTTTAACCAAAACTGTGTGTACAACTGTTTTAAATCAAAGTTCTATACTTACCTGTGTGAAGTACCTTGCATTTTATGTACTTACCTCAAATCTTGAATCTTGTGGTTCTAAAATAAATTAAGAAAAGTAATTCTTCTATATAAAACCTATTGGCCTGTAGTTAAGTCTTTGAGTACGTGTTCCTCATTTATTGCCTGTGTGTGTACAACAAATGCTTAACACTACCCCCTGATAAGCCTACTGCTCGACCACACTACCACAAAATAGAGCATTAGTATTATCTAATTTTGCCACTATCAACCTCTAAGGGGAACCCTTTGACTCTGTGCACGCCATCTCTCACTTTGAGATAGTATATACAGAGCCAACTCCCTACAATTGTGTTGTGCATCTCCGAACTGCAACAGTTGGTTGGTTTTATAAAATGAGTTGTGACACTTTAATTTCTGATTTGTCCAATATGTGTTATCACTAGTCATGCCATCCTGAATGTGCAGTCTTTGATCACTACTGATTCACAAAATGTGTATAAAAACACCTGATTTGTGGGGTGAGCCAGGTAACTTGCAAGACTCGCAAATAACATATAAAAGTAAGTTGAAAGCACTACGTACTCCTGCCTCTTACCTTCAGAAATAACTGTGGAAAATAAACAGAAGTTTAATAAGCCAGACAGGGTTGAAAATATGAGACATAATGAAAGCAAAGTTAGCACCAGCATTACTACATGGCTCCTCTACATGTGGATCAAGATGACATGATTAATTGGAGCTGATCTACTCAGGTGTCAAAAGAACTGTATACGGGTTACCTAAAAATTCCCTGTTCAGGCAACTAAGGCCCATTTTTATACTTTTTGACGCAATCCAGCGCCAGCGCAGGTTTGCGTCAAAACGTTTACCGCCGGCTAACGCCATTCCAACGCGCCAGCCGGGCGCCTTATTTATGGAATGATGTTAACCGGCGCTGCGGCCTGGTTAGCATCAAAATAAATGACTCTAACCGGGCAGCGATGGCGTAGGGAAGAATGGGGGTTGTGCGTCAAAGAATGGTGCAAGTCAGGTTAGAGTAAAAAATATTGGCTCCAACCTGACTTGCGCCACTTTTTGACACACAGCTCCCATGGAAATGACTCCTGTCTTAGCAAAGACAGGAGTTTTGCCCCCTGCCCAATGGCCATGCCCAGTGGGCACAGTGGCATGTAGGGGGGCCCAAGTTAGGCCCCCTATGCCACCTAAAAAATAAAATAAATACTTACCTCTACTTATCGTAGATGGGTCCCCCCATCCATGGGTGTCCTCCAGGGGTAGGCGAGGGCTGCAGGGGGTGTCCCTGGGGGCAGGGAAGGGCACCTGTGGACTGCTTCCATGGTCTCCCACCATGGATATGAGCCCACAGGTCCCTTAACTCTTGCCCTGACCCAGGCGTTAAAAAACGGTGCAAATCAGGCTGGGTGCCATTTTTTAAGGCCCGCCACCTCCTGTGCATCAAAATGACACGGGAGGATAAGTAAGGCGCACGTGCCTTAAAGTCATTTTTTGCACGGGAACGCCTACCTTCCATATCATTAGCGCAAGGTAGGTTTTCACGTACAAAAAATGGCGCACACTCCATAACTTTGATGCTGGATGGGTCAAGTGTCAAAGTATAAACATGGAGTTAAGTTTGCGCCGGATTTGCGTCAAACATTTTGACGCAAATCCAGCTCAAACAGAGTATAAATATGGGCCTAAGACTGGAATTTGGCATAATCAATATAATTCAAGCAGATACTCATTTGTTCAAATATTGCTTCCGCCTAAGAAGAACATCTGAAAACCTTCAGAAAATTATGATCAGCAGGGAACAAATATTACAAGAGCTTAGGCTACAGAATGTCTGGGAGGAAGGGACAGACTACGGCCACTTTAAAGCACAAGTAAATGCAGCAACACCGCTGTATTCATGTAAAAAAATATGGAATCTTTTGAAAAACTGTCTGGATTCACCGTATTGTAATCAACATACACGTCTCCCACTCCTCAGCCATATCTTTTAAGAAATATGAAACATTATGAGCAAATGAAACTTATCAGCATCAGGTTTTTGTTATTCCCACTAAAATCATTGGAACCATGAAAAAGGAATTCTACCTGTGATTGCTGTCTTGAATTGGGGCATCGAGAGGAATCTTTGCCACATATAATATGCATATGTCCATTTTTTTAACATAAGAAGGAAGTACGTATAACCATGTTTTAACAGGCTCTGTGTAAGAATAGTGGAGGTATGCATGCATGGCTATGATGCACATCTATCAAGTAGGTTTATGAAGTACCTGGAACAAGTAGAAATCGAGTTGCAGAAACTGCCAACGACAGTACATGAGTTCTCATTGACCCAAAGCCTGCATATGTACATGTGGGCCAAGAAGAACCGGCATATGCAATAAAAGCAGGCTGCAATTGAGAATATATTCTCTACTCTAGAATATCCCTGTGCATGACTAAGATCAGCAGACTTGCAGTTGAGGGAATTGAAGGAGTTGCTTACAGAGAATTATGCCATTAGGCCTCACATTGTGCTGCTCTTCTAAGTCTGTTTTTATATTCTGAACATGCACTTTATAATATTTATAGCCCTCTTTGGAGACTTCACTGCGATTGGAATCTTCACCTATACAATGTCAATAAGGTGTAAATAATTGTATGAATTGTATAAGATTCAATATTTTAGACTGATTGTGTGATTGGTCAATCTTATTTTTGTACTTAGATATTTTTCTAGTTTTTATATCAATTCTATATGCAGGCTCTTCATGGTGTATGGTTTTTAACATGTTTTATAGTGATATTGTAATGGTTTTTATTATTCGAACAATAAAAAGTAATTGATTGAAACAAGATGACTTTTCTTTTCTACCACCGACTCTGTCCAGTTTATTTCAGAGAGAGACTTTCCTTTTCCTACTAGAGATGCTGTTGATTTCTTTTGTGATCCTGACAGTTGTATTTTAAGAGACTTGTTTTGTTCTACTGCGGACGCTATCCATTTATTTAAGAGATTTTCACGAACATCTATTAGCTAGTGATACTGTCCGTTTCTCTTATAATCTTGCTTTTCATTAGCACTTTGAATCATTCTGTTTTGTTGATTATGTGCTCTGTATTTGAGCTTTGATGATGTATATTGTGAATGCCTCTATACCACTTAATTGAGATTTTGTAATAAAACCCTTTAACTTTTCCCCTGATCTAGACTTCAGTTGAGTAGTCCCTGTTACTTATGTTATTACTCTGCTGAACTAATGTTGGGTCTGATGTTGCGCAGGGTGTTCTTTATCGCAAGATCAAAGGTGATGGAGTGGAACTTCTAAGGTAAATTTGGGTGATTACAATTTTAGGGTGCATTTGGGGTTTGCGGTTCTACTCCTACAGTGGTCTTGTCCGAGAGGGAGCATATCAGTTGCATGTGGTCAGCATAGGAGAGGATGTTGATGTTGTATGCGTAGATTACGTTGTCCAGAGGGATCATGTATGCTTTGAAAGGGGTGGGGTTGAGCACTGAACCTCAAGGTAGTCTGCAGATGAGTTTGCAGGGTTTCAAGGAGTACAGTCATGGCTGACAGCTTGCGTTCTATCCAATAAGGAAGAGCAGATCCAGCAGAGAGTGGGTCCTTGCATGCCAGTCTTGTGCAGGCGCCTGACAAAGATGCTTTGTAAGACCATGTCAAATGCTGCAGGGATGTCCAGGAGAATGAGGGCTGCTGTGTTTCCTCTGTCTAGGATCACGGGGATGTCATCGGTGGTGGCGATGAGTGCTGTATCTGTATTGTGGTTAGGCCTGAATCTGGACTGTGTGGCTTTGATGAGATGGTGGGTGCTGAGGTGGTCGGTGACGCATTGGTAGATTCTTTTTTCTAAGACCTTTGCTGAGTAAAGTAGGGGAGAGATGGGTCAGTAGTTGGAAAGCATGGTTGGGTCAGCAGACGGTATCTTGAGCAAGGGGCATGGTGATGGTGGCATGTTTCCAGGTGTCTGAGAATGTGGCTGAGTTGATGGAGGCATTGAGGGTGGGTGTTAGTGCTTCTGTGATGGGTAGGAGAAAGATCAGTAGTTTGAAAGACTTCCCATTTGGTTGCATCACAGTTGATATGCTTTGTTTTGCAAGCTGAACTGACTTTAAGGTCTTGGCTTAGGAAGGAAACGACCACCTGTTTCTCTGATTTCTTATACCAACATAAACTCCCATGTGCTATCCCTCCATATTCTGGCTGTTAGTAAGTGTGTAATTAAAATTAGTGGTACACTACTGGCAATATGCATGATCTGGATACAGGTTTCGATTGAATGATTCATTTTACAGCTATTGATCTCTTCACTTCATATGGTATTTCTGATCATTTAAATTTCAAATGTACCTCTGTCCTTGTCGTTAACAGAGGAGAGAAGAACCATTCCTGCATAGCTTAGTTCAACAGAGAATGTTCGATTTCTCGTCACTTACAATACAAGCTCTTCATTTTCCTCCGTTTTATTCATATATTTCACTTGACAGCTACTGTATTGAGTTGGGCAATAATAATTGTCAGTGGCTCCTTAGGGCAAAAACGTTCAGTGGCAAATAGAATCCCTAATGGTAGATGCGGTTACTTTTTAGGATTTGAAATAACAAATTGGCTTTTTTTGTTGAAAGGTCTTTCTTCTGCTCAGTCATCACCAGACCCCTCAACTTCGAACACTGCTGGGTATGCATTTAGGTGTACTTTGCAAGGCATCAGTGGTGAGCGCCAATGTCATTCACCTGTATTACCCTTCCTCTTACCTTAGGGTGAGCTTCACCTGAATCACTTACAACCATAATGGAACAGATTAATTCTAGACATGCACCTAGGCATGGCACCATCCCTTGTCTGTCAAATTAAACACAGGTGTTTTACAAAACATATGGCCAGGTTCTACCATTAAACTCATCTTTAAAAGGGATGACCTGTCACATTTGATTTATTTTCCATTTTGGATACATGTGCCACCATTGTGGTGTGTATCCCGGCTGGGGGACTGTGAAGTAACTAAAAACCTAATTCCAGTTGCACAAGCAGGATCCCACCTAAGAATGGAAACCTTCCATGTGCTTCACAATATGGTTCTTGGTGCAGCAATTAGACATGTCTTTGGTTTCTTGGACATTTGTGCCACATTTTCCACAGATGATCTTGAACTAATTGTTTGAACTCTTACAACCAGACATGCCCCAGGAGCTCATTCGCCTACCTGTTAGGGCAGACAGAGCTTGTCTTATAGAGCAGGGGCAGTTCCTCCACTATGGCAGAGGAGCATCGCTCACCTGCCAGAAGCAGCACCTGCAAAACTTTTACAGTAAAAACATAATAAACTGCGTTTATTATGTTTGTACTGCAAAAGGTGTGGGAACGCAGTGCCGAGTTGGAGAGAGCAGGCAGAGGATCCCACTCTGCCTCGGAGCGCCCTGGCTGGGCACTCCGTCCAATCCTACCACTGCTTTGATTCTGCCAGCAGCATGAAAGAAGCGTTAGGATTGGATGCAGGGCAGGCTAGGAGCCTGTGCTTGCAGTTGAGGAGCGTTTTGGTGGTGGGGTTGCATGGCGAAACAGGTACGTTTTGTTTTATTATTTTTTATATTTTTTGGTTGCTACCCGCCACGCACTGCGCCGCCCCGTTCCTTCTCCCTCCTGCGAGCCACGACTGTTATAGAGGTAAAATTGTATTAGCCCTCTACAGCCTCCCAACTACAACACTAGTCTGCGTTTAATTTCAAGAAGCTGGAGGGAAAATATTGGAAGACTGCCCTTGGCCTCCTGAATTACATTGTATTTAAAGCCCTTTGCCTTCAGTTAGAACTGAAGTCTCTAAATTGGGAGGCTGAGCTGCAAGCCATCTCCTTTTCCAAGCTGCTACAAGAAGCTGAATATTTTAGAAAGCTTTAGTTTAATAGTACTATGGAGATATGGTCTCGACTAGGTGAAGTCATACAATGCGGCCTTTAGCATTTTGTTTAAAGGCACTCTGAAGATATGGTCCAGTCTAGGCCAAATCATACAATGCAGTCTTTAGCACTTTGTTTAAAGGCATTCAGGGTATATTGTCCAGACTAGGCTAAGGACCAGTTTTACAGTTTTGCAGATGGATTACTTACACACAAACATGACGGATATCCAGTCCGATGTATTATGATTCCCATAGGATATAATGCAATCCAAGAGTGAAATGTGATTGGTGACCTCAGCTAAATAAGTTTAAAGATGTTGCTAAGCTCAGTGGCTTAATTCAGTAGCCATTATTGGATCATCATAGATCCTAGCCTGGGGTGGCTTTTACAGAAGATGTGTCTGGGCTTACCTTTGAAAGCTGGCCTAGATAAGTTTGAATCTGGAATCAGAGCAAAAAAGTGCTAACTGCACTTCTGGCTGTCCATGCTCAGATCCTTTGTCCCAGATTTTTGAAGTATTAAATTCCTAAAATGCAGTATCCGTTAGTTAAAATAATTGTGTATTTTGTATTGACTGACCTGTGGAAATTTCATCATAGCCACCAAAACATTTGGAACTAATTCACCATTTAAAGGATTTCAAAGCATTAGACACAGCAAGCGTCAAAGGAACAGGATCCTATAATCTGCCAAGAGAAACACGTGGATTTCAAATGAACACAGTCCTGCTGCTTGACGTCATTGTTTTACGCAGCGCTCACCACCTGAAAAAACCTTGTCAAAGACTTTGAGAATGGCATAAATCTGCCATTCTTGGACTTACATTGCTCTACTGAATTCAGACCTCTCAAGTTTCTCAGTTCCATAAGTGAGTAGCTCATTTATGCATTTTCCCCTTTGCATTTTGGGGTTTGTAGTCTTTTTGATTACATAATACAATCAGGTCTGAAAATTCCGGAATGCAAAGGAAATACTTGGTGAGCTACTCATGCATGGATGTGAGAAGTTTTCAGAGCTCTGTGATTAAGACTAGTATTTCCAACTCTTTTTTGGCATTAAAGTGTTCTAGACAGTGCAGCTGGTTGTGAAAAATATATTGTGGTTTACACATAGCATAGAGGGGATCTGCAGCCTGCCCATTGCTTGCCTTTGATTGCTTTACTGTCAGTCTCAATTGCCTGCTTCTTACTAACATGCCTACCCTGTCAATCTTGTGTCTTCCCCCCCCCCCGAAAATTTCCCTTTTTTTTGCAACTTTTATTTATTTGTTTCTATTAACCAGTGTATAACAATGTACAGTGATACTTGTAATATTTAAAATTACAGTAGCAGCACCATAATTAACCAAAGTCTGGCCGGACCAGGAGTCACTGAAGAATGTCCAGGATCCCAGCACCGTGACAATAACCAGAAAAGGGTCAAGGTGCGGAGGGGGTAGAATTAGGATAAAGGAGGTAAGAGAGGGATCATGAGATTCGGATTGCACAGCCAGATCTGCTGTCAGCAGCTATTATCACTCTTCATGCCACAGCATGCCACAGCACAACCATGCCACAGCAGTAAAACAGTACTTTGTATCATTCCCTGGGGAGAAGAGCTCCAAAGACGATATAGAAGGCAGAGGAACTCTAAAACACAGAAGGGAGATTATCAGCAGATTGGTGTTGAGGATGTATGTGCTGTGGGAGAAGAGAGGGAGGCCATCAACAGAAGTAGTGCAAGAAAATTGAAAGGTATTAGGCATGATGGTTAAATTCCTCAAAGGATAAGAGAAACTTAGCCCATACCCTTTCATATACCTCTAGTTTGTCATTGAGTTTGTGGGTAGTACCCTCATGACGTGCCACCCCGTATAGTTCTGTAAGCCACCTCTGTGACATAAGGTAAGTGGATTGGCACCATCAGAGAATGCACACCTTGGCTACTGCCAGAAGCGTGGCCAACCAGCGGTGGCTGTGAGAGTCCAAGTCAGGAATGTCAGTCATGTTGTGGTGGGGGGCAAGGAGAGGTGAAGGGACAAGTGTTAGGGAGTGTAAAGCTGCAAACTGCAGTCTTGTCGGTATCTGACCTTCAGTGTGCACCCACATGAGAGCATCCTTCAAATCGCCCATTTACAGCTTTGAAACAATGCTGAGAAAAATGGAAGACCAAGCTATAAGAAGTCAAGTGTGGAAGACGAAGACCCCTCTTCATATTATTTGCCTATAGCAGTGACTAATTAAGCTGTGGTCTACAGCTGCTACAAATGTATGCTCTGAAGTCTGCTTTAATCCCCTGAGGAGAGTGCAGAGAGTCTGTAGAGGTGACATCACGATACATAACTGTAGCAGAGAGCCACCACCATCTTGCTCGTTTGCACCCCCAACGAAAGGTTCAAGTGGGTCCACTTAAAGTCACTCTTCATCTTCTCCACCAGTTGATGGGGATTGACTTCCAATATCCCAGCAAGTCCTCTGTTGATGCAAAGGCCCAAATAAGTAAAAAACTTAGGAACCCATTGCATGTTGTAAACATGTATGCATGCCCTGGTGGTAATCCTAGACACTGAGAGTACCTCACATTTAGCCCAATTATTTTTATACCCAGGCAGATGTGAGAAGTTGTCTATGATCAATGTTGGAGCCACGATGGAGGATTTTGGGTTAGACAAACAGAATGTCATCAGCATACAACAGTGCCTTCACCTCACTACCACCCATCCGCATGTCCTTAACTGCCAGGGAAAGTTGTAATGCCATGGACTGGGGCTCGAGAGTCAAGAGAAAGAGGAGCAGAGACAGAAGGCATCCCTGCCAAGTGTCTCAGTGGATATCAAAGCCCCCACAATTGACATCTGTTGTAGGCGAGTCATACAGGAGTCTGGCCTTGATTACAAAGTCTTCCTCTAAACCCATCCTAGACATTACCTGAAACAAGCATGCCCATTCCATCAAGTGATCAAGTGCCTTTTTGGTGTCTAGTGCGAGGAACAGTTTGTAGTCCACATCTTCGTTCATCTGCCAAAGTAATTGCACCAATGTCCGGAGGTGATTACAGGAAAAGGGGCCAGGGCCAAGCCCACCTGAGATTTATGGATAAGCTACGAGATCACCGTGCAGAGTCAGTTTGTGAGTATATGGCCAGTATTTTCAAATCAACATTGATCAGTGAAATGGGGTGGTACCTTGCACCATCAAAAGCAGGGGTCTCCAACCTTTTCTGTTATAAGAGCTACTTATGTTCAATGAAAATCACCCCAAGCTACGAATGTTAGTGATGTAATAGTGACCACCCTATCCAACATTGTAAGCAGTGATCACATCAGTGCATCTGTCAGGGTTGGCGGCAGTAAAGTAAAAAATAAATCCCCTATAAGACAGCGTCTTAGTAGTATCCTCTTCGGAAGACATTTCTTTGGTTGTTGTGGTTTCCTTCACCCCATGTTCTTGAACTGAAGGTTGCCGAGTGAAGGAGCTGTGTCTCCCTATATGATTCTTGGGCCAAAGGAAGAAGCCCCTAGCGAATTGATCTCTAGACTTAGGGGTACCATTGTCATACAAATGACTGAGCCAAAGTATGTCCCCACCGATAGATATCCTCTATCTAGCATGTCCAGGGACAATCGAGGTTCCTGACCACGGGATACAGGGGAGAAGGGTAGGTCATCACTCTCTTCATCTGGACCGCCTTGACCCAATATTGTAAGGTCAGTTTGGTGATCCACCTCGGGGTACCTTGAGCATGACCAGCCCTGGGGGATTCCTAACAATTGGTCGAGAAGGAGTTTACTACATTCTTGCTGCATGAGACACCAAGCTATATTCACCTCTGGAGAGCACTACCCAAAGGCTAGAGTCCATTGGGGGGGGCTAGTATATACCGGTGAATATCAGGAACTACTCCATCCCCCCCTTGGGGGCTGCCGCTCCATATAAAGGCCTACAGCAAGAAATTCATCTTAATGGAGTGTATTCTGCCCACCCATAATATTTCTGATCGATCCCATCTTTAAATAAAGTAGTGAGAAGCGGCGGCACATTACTGCTAATGACATCAGTCACCACTGGAGAAAAGATCACCACTATGAAGTCAATCCCGGATCGGGGACAATCGGAACACATGGCTAATCACGATAGACTTCTTGTTCTCTGGTTTATAGCCCACCGTCTTTGCTTTAGATTTCCGGTGATTAATTTTAAATCCTGCTATTAGACTACATCGTTTCACTTCATTCAACAGTGCCAGGAGAGAGGTGGAAGGGCTTGAGAGGAAACAGAGGACATTGTTCACAAAAAGGGCCTGTTTCACTTGTCCAGCAGTTGGTTCCAGGCTGGTGGTGTTTGGGTTAGTGATTCTATTTTTAGGGGAAACACAGAGACGTCAAGACGTCTGTAAGATATGTGTTGTGTTTTTGCAATGACCCCGCTTGTAGAGAATTGTGTAATATCAGGTGAAGATCTCCAGAATGTCCCGGTCTGTGGTATGGGGATATCCATCCTCATCAACAATTGAATGTATATAATTCTCCATCATCTGTGCTCTTATCTTGTGGGCAGTCAACCTAATAGCTTTATCTCCTCTCTCATAATATAGTGTTTTTGTTTCCAGCAGTTTATGGGCTGCATCTTTTGTCAGTACTGCTTCTATCTTGCCCCTAGCTCAGCATAGAAATATCTGTGTTTTATGAGAACCAGTGTTTTTAAATTCAAGCTCTAGATCTCTGCCCCAAGCTCCAGCCGGCTATTCCTTACCAGCATTGTGGTGTTTTTAATTAAATCTCCTCTAATTACCATCTTTTAGCAGTATCCCATATTGTCGCTCATAACATACCAGCTGTCCTATTTTCCTTGAAGTAGTTTACCACTACTTTCATATTTTCTCTTAGGAGTGGGCTGTGGACTGCTATCTTGTTCATTTCCCAGGTCCTGGGGAAAATGTGTATTGTGATTGCTACTGGTGCGTGATCCAAAATCACTCTTGTGCCAGTTTCCAAAACACTGACCCATGGACATATAGATGGGAAGGCAAAAATGTAGAAAATTTGTGAATGAGATCTATGGACGTCTATAAACTTGGAGGGATACCATCTCCCTGTAATCATCTATGGGGTGAATGGGCCCACCTGCTACTCTCCAAGAGCGGTGGCAATAACCCTGTAGACCTGGTCGAGCAAGAGTGGAAAACAACCAAATACTGAAGAAAAAAAACATGATTGAACCAAAGAACTCTAGGTAGTGGATCGCCTCCCTGAAACAGAACCATTCTCAAGCGGTGTCAAACAATAACATGAGTTTGAGAAGCATAACCCTCTAAGTTAACTAAACACATTTCTTCTGTCTGTGGCCTGGTATAGCTGCCAGCTCCTTAGGAAGCTGCTCCTTAGAGGCCCCTTAGTGTCCAGAGAAAAGATATAGCCCTCTCATACTCAAAAAACAGATATAAACATTTCGCAACACATGGGAGTAATATCCTGTGAAAAAGGTATATTCAATCTTTGAAAATTATATCAGCAAGATATGTAAACTGGAGACCTGGAGTGAGCCCCCCAGAGCCCCAGACGGCATCATCTGTGTCCATGTTGCCATCGAAAGTCAGTTCATGTATTTTGTGGATGGGTATCATCGCCCGAAGGAATTTGGCAGTCTCTTAAGTTCCGGCATAGTCACATTGCTTGGTCTTTTTGGTTTGTTATCACCTCCAAGCCAGGCAATGTTTATTCAATTGGTCGTTGTTGCATTCTTGTTCCCCGTCCAATTCAAACAGTGAGATGGCTTCTTGTCCAGTCGAGATCAAT
The DNA here is from genome assembly GCF_031143425.1 of Pleurodeles waltl. Lineage (NCBI taxonomy): Eukaryota > Metazoa > Chordata > Amphibia > Caudata > Salamandridae > Pleurodeles > Pleurodeles waltl. The sequence continues at coordinate 1,025,178,521 of NC_090449.1, read as the reverse complement.
ACTTGTTTCTCTTTGTATTGGAAGAGGCAGCGAACCAGAAAAACCCCAACAATATGAGATCTTGAGATCTCGTGAATAATCTGGCTATTTTGAGGGACTTCCTCCGGGCTAATGTCAATGCAGAGACATCCTGAAAAAGAGACATGGCCGAGCCTTGGAAAATTATTGGGTCGGTCCTTCCGGCTGCGTCATTTTATTTTATTTCCTGAGTTGCACTCAGCTTTGATAAGTACTGAACACTCTGTGGGTGCGGTCCAAGTCCCTGCTGAGGTTTTCTGGGGCCCGTAGGAGTGGTTAAAATAGGTCTTTCACTTATTGGGACTGCTCTTGGGCTGATATTATGTCAGGGTTACCCCTAATGCTCATGTTCTTCTGCTGCAAGTGGTTTTTACCATCTTCGACCTTGTCTGTGAGCCCTATGCACCCCTTTTCCAACTTCTCAACTCGCACACCCAGTTCATCGCTTTCATAGGCTCCTTCTGCAGTCGCCACCTCCAAGTGGTCCAACCTTGTGTCAAGCTTCTGGACAATGTGGTCAAGGTCAGCAATTGATTTGTAAAAATCTTGCCTTAGTTGGCCCATTTTTTTCTTTAATTTGGCCAGCATTGACAATATGTCTCCTTTTGTGGCGGGAGAATCCATGCCTCAGTATTGGGATGGATGTCCACCTGATCTGTTACCCCAGCAGTTTCAGGTGTCATAGGAGTCTCTTTCTGCGGCCCCCGAGCATAGAAAAGTTCCTTAATTGACTGGCCCTTGGGCACACCTCCTTCGGCTTTCGCATAGCAGTTACCTATCCAAAATTATCAGGCTGCCTTAGACAGTTGGGGCCTCAGCGGTGTCAAGCTCAAACCATACAGGAGAGGACCTGGGAGGGGCTCACCCTGCCACAAATTATGGGTCTCTTTCAGGATGAAGGGGGAGGGGCAGAGAGCCACCAGCTGCCCCAACACATGAGCCGCACTAAGGCTCCCACCACAAGCATGCAATCCCCGATCCATGTACCTATGAGCCAATTGAGTCCTTTAGGTCTGCTCACCCTACCGGGCAGCCCCCTAGCCGCCCCCTACCTTTGATTCTTGTCACAGGCTCTTGGAGGACCAGTGCCCACCTCCGGGTGGGCATCTCCGTCTCAGCCTCCGTGCGGTGGTCAAGTCTGCTGTCAACACCTTCAGGGGGGGTGAACATTCTCCTCAGGCGCCCCCTGTCCAACAAGGACTGGTAGTGCCTCAGGTGCGGGCCGTTGCAATCCACGTGGTGGCCAGTGCTGGAGGAGGCTGCACAGCTCCCTTCCCCATTACTTGTAAGACCTCTGCCACATCAGCAGAACGCAGTGACAGGCGCCGCCCGCATCGCCTGTTCACATTGATTGACCTCCAGCGATAGCCTTTATCTCTTGGCTTGGATTTTGCTTCTTCCTATGACAGCCCACATTTAAGCCAGTAGGTATTTTACTGGGCTGTAAATACAGTGCCACTCAAAAAACAGTTTCCCTGCTATACAGTTGAAGGCACTTGCCTTACCAGTGTTTGCTAGCACCTATATATGTAAGGTTGCCTTGTCAAGTGTCCAATAGTGACCAAGACATTTATTGAAAGTTGCAAAATTGGTTCTGCAGCATATACCAGTATTTGCATATTTACTCACCTTATTTAAATCATGCACAATGGACTAGATTAGCAAAAGTGGATATGTTCTTTTTTATGTTGAAGCTTACTCCCTCTCAACTTTGTGAACGACATTTTGAAGCACTTGCATTTCACTTGAGAGCGTATTTAGTAACTTTTGAAGTGGGTCAGTCTTGTTAAAGATTTAACGCTGTTTCTTCAGACTCGAGTAAGACATCTAGTAATTATTTAAGGCCCTGTACCTGAGTAAAATTCCAGACCAATTGGCTTTGCCCAGTGTTTGTGTCTTTTTGACTTAGCACTGCATGAAAATACTTTTGTTTTCCAGCTCTCTTGTACGTCTGTGGCTGCCAATTACAAAACAAAGTTTGTGCTACTTCCATTTCAGTGTTTTTTGTGTTTTCAGGCTCCTCCCTCTTTAAAATGCCCCTTTGCGCTGCTTCCATTTCATTTTTTTGTACGTACCTATCTTTGAACAGATTAAAAAAAATAAAAAGTGCCTGTCTCATTTCTGTATGCCTGCACGGTGATGCCTACAAAATGTTGTAGCCCACTGTGTTATTGTACCTTTGAATATTTTTTCTAAATTTTTTGTCATGCTGTTCCGTATCTTGCAGATATAGTACAGCACTGCCGAAATACATTTGCAAAGCTAGACCAGTCGCAAAGACACGACCTATTTGCTTTGAAAATGCTTGTCTAAACAAGCAGAGCTTTCAGGTTTCCCAGTTCCAAGCAAGGGTGGCTAATACCATCCAGTTTTTTCTTTGCACCCTGCGATTTGCAGATTGTAGTCTTTAATCCCGGTACATAGAACTACAAGGCCCAGAATTCAAATGTTTTACCTGTCCTGGACGAGATACGCCTCTGGAAGCTGGTTTAGCATGTGATACTATTGAAATAACTATCTCCTTGCACACATAATTCTGTCACAGATACGATAGCATTGTTCGATTTCTAAAGAATTTAGCAAAATTGATTTTCAGGGAAAACGAGGCGGAGGGGAACAGTGCGCCCTCCCGCATGTTTTAGTCATCCCGTCTTTGTCCTCAAGTGCAGCGTCAGAGATTGAGTGGGGAGGGAGACGCTACACGCAAGAATGTAGACGCCCGGAAAGCGTGCGTAGGTGCGCTGCGCTTCTCGCGCCAAGTGATAAAGGCGCGCGCTGCGCGAGAGGCTTACCTACGGTGGCCGGGCCTCCTTGTAATTAAACGAGACCTAATTGAAATGGAACCATTAGCCGCTCCGTAATTAAATAGGGCAATAATCACATTCAAATTATGCACAATAAAATCGCGTTGTCGAGGTGGGTTTAATTCGCGTTTGTGTTTTTCCAATTTCGAGACGAGCATTTAACAACAGTTAAACGTGGCATTTAAAAGGCCTGTGCTTGTGTTTTTTTCCAAGAGAACCTAAATACATTGTAAGTGAATAAAGCCCATATGTATACTTGGTTTGCGCTGAATTAAAGTCATTTTCTTTTTACTCTAATTCAGCGCAAACCTAACTCCATATTTATACCTTGGCGCTAATGGAGTTTGTCGTTTTCTGGAGGGGAAACCTACCTTGTGTCAATGAGATGCAAGGTAGGCGTTCCCGTCCAGAAAAGGACGATATGGCCTTTGCGCCATATTCATCCCCGTGCTAAAATCCAGCACGGGGATGGGGGCCTTAAATAATGGTGCTAAGCTTGCTTATTATTTAACACCTGGGTCTGGACAGGCGTAAGGGGACCGTAGTCGGAGATAAATGGGTGGATTGTGCCCAGTGCTTATTTTGCAAATAAAAACGTGCAGGTGCCCAAAGCCCTCTTAAACACACGGCTGCTGCAATTAAATGTGCAAACAAGGAATACTGAGGCAGCGTAATCCTGAAGGCATGTCGGGCCTCTTCAATCCATTTACAGCCACTCCCTGCCCCTTCAGCTCACTCTTGCAGCTTTTTGTTTTCTCCCCTTGTGACACGTTTTCGTTTTTCTCTCCCTCCGCCTTTACCATATGTGTCTTTTGTTCGCAGTGAATTCGTGAGACAGAAAAATAAGCGCCGGCCCTTAAAAATAAGTGCTGGTGCCCCGCATTGAAAACAACAAGCACAAATTAAGCACTGATTGTGCCAGATAGACAACATTTTGTGCTGCGGAGATGCAATTGTGCCCACCCTGGGGGCTTTCGTGCTGTTGCAGGTGGAGGCTTATGTGACTGAGACCTGCTCTGATGCATATGAAATGCATGCCTCAGGGGCCATTGTACATTTGGGGTTGTATGTCACCACTAACCCGAGGTCCACATATGAGCCTGCTCTAATATTATTTCCACTATATAGACCTACCACTGCATTGTATGTTAAGCCTAGATTCATATGGAAAAGCATTTCTGGTGTATTTTTTGGCCTGGAAGTACTAGTGGCCAAAATGGGTGAGGGAGGTGATGACACCTGCAAGAGTTGGGGCCTGATTTAGAACTCGGCAGCCCAGTTACTCTGCCACAATAGTGACAGATATCCCATCCGCTGAAATCTAAATCCTATTAAATCTTATAGGATTGAGGTTTCAGGAGACAGGATATCAGTAACTGTTGTGTTGGAGTAATCCGTTGATGAGTTCTAAATCAGGCCCCTAGTCAGAACCGACCTTTTGAGGCTGACATGTCTCCCGTGGAGGGTTGTACAGGGTGCCATTGTGCCAGAGGTTTGTCTCTTAATGACTTTGGGAGTTGTTACACCTAGACCTGCCCTTTCTCAGAGATCACCTTGGGCAAAACCAAATTTGCTACCCCGTCACATTCGGCCTCTGTAATTGTCTATGTATTAAAAATTAGGGAGGCATAGGAGGAAGGTGAGTCAGCAAGATTATGGAGCGCCATGAAAGAAAAACAAACAAAAAGCAGACAAGAGCACCAGCAGCCTTCCGAAAATGTTTTTAAGTGCGCTTTTTTAACCTAATTTGTAGGGAAACTGAACAGGAGCTCCAGCGCCCCTGTGGAGGTCGATCCATCAGCGTGGGTCCAGCTTGCTCCTGCTAAATGGAGGTGGGTGAGCCAACAAATTAACAGGGAGAGCTGAGCCAAGGGTCTGGCCTGGATCTTAGAGGCTGTGCACGAGCTGAGCCCTGAGAGTATTTGCTGTGTAAATCATTCAACAAACATCACATAAATATGATAAAGTCTCTTCAAAATAAAAAAAAAGTGTATTTCTTTAACATGTGAAAGGTTTGACATTAATATGTCACATTATATCACTGCACTAATAAGTAGGCAGAGCTATTAAGATTCCCATTTCTAGGAAAGAGTAGCTTTCCTGGGGAAGGAGCATGCCATGTAGTCTGTACACCCCTTGTCACTCTCCAGTCTCCTCCTCTTCCTTTCCCTCTCATGCCTTTACTTCAGGTTTTTGAGGCCCTCTTCATCTCCATTTCTAATCGCCTCTTGTACAGTTGGAACGCCCATCCAACAATTAAGTGGACCTTTTCCACTGAAACATTTTTTCCAGCTACATAAAAGGGAGCCAATTAGTGGATAAAATTGTAAAATAACCACTGCACCATGCCAACATAGTGGACTCATCATCATTTTTATAATTTCTGGAAGTAGGCCCCTGAAGTGGTGATTTGTTTAAAAGAACAACTTACCTAAGATCACGCAACCCTCTGAATTTTTTCTAAGCTCTCTAGGAGCCCTTGCAGAACTCTTTATTTGGAACTTCCATGGTTCACATGGCACTCCTGCTGAACCGGGAGGACACCATTTCCACTATCATCATGTCCATTGACAAGGTATTCCCGATGTGATAGCCACCGGTGTCTATGCCACTGGAATCATCTCCTTTCCGTGCACTGTAAATGAGATAGGTGGGGAGGAAAAGAGGGGGTAGGATGATGCGTGTTTTTCGATGATGTCTGACTACAGCTTGCCTCCTGTAATATGTGTGTTCCTTACAGAAATTTGAATCCCTATCTTGCACTCTACTCTCTAAGCCAGTTGTCTCCAACGAGTAGCTTGTGAGCTACCAGTAGCTCTCCAGCACCATGGGAGTAGCTCTCCTGTGTGCAGCCCAGCCTACTACAAAATAAGCTTTTGCTTGGCTGGATTGTTATATGTATACTAGAATTAGAAATCATATATTTGAAATGAAAATGTGTGTATTTTCTGTACTCATTAGGTGTTGTTTGGAGAAAAATGGTTGCATTTTCAAAATGTATTTAAAACTATTATTTGAGTTAGAGAGATTTATTACTTATGTTATTACCTTGGTGCCAGAGGAATTGCAGTTACGTCTATTATGTATTACCTATTTTGAGACATTCCAAATTGACAATTATTATTTACTTTACTGCTGGCAATCCTGCCTAAAGCACTGATGTGATCACTGCTGACAATCTTGGATGGAGTGGTAACTACTACACCACCAACATTAGGAGCTCAGAGAGGATTTTCATTGAACATAAGTAGCTCTTGTTAGAGAAAAGGTTGGCAACTCCTGCTGTAAGACATATTTACATTCTGGACCCTGTCCTCATTGGACATGTGCTTTAAATGGACAGTGAGACTCTTGGGCCTTCATTTCTTCTACAGTAGTGTTTCAAGCCCCTTTGTTCAAGGGTGTGAAACCTTACAGCAGGTGAAGTTTTATGTTAGTACAGAATGGTTGTATCCGAAGGCTTTGGAGATGGATAAATTTTGAGCCATTGTGAATTGTCCTCCACTGTTGTCCAATGGTAAGAGTTCACAGTGGAGGACAATTCAAAATTCCAACACTTGTCATGGAAGTAAATGGCTTTTTTGCCTGCAGAATACTTTTTTGTTTAGAAAAGGAGATTTAGGATCTATAGCAAATGCGTTGACCAGGCATCATTTAGGCCACTTGCCTGGAGTAAGTCGCCTTTGTTTTGAAAATATGGCCTTCCAAACTGGGAACAAACTCCAGATGAGGCCTCACCAGCAAGGTGTGCAAAATTGACAGCCTCCACATTTGTGTTGGTTAATGGTTTCTTTCAACCTTCTTCTTATGCCTTTGCCACCTTCACGTTCTTGTTAATGCACTCAAGGTAATTCTGTATGGTAGCCCCAACAACCCCTTAGTCTTTGGTGGCCTTGAGGGGCTCACCCCCCACCCACACCCCGGAGTGTAGCACCTCACAGATTCCCTGCCCTAAAAGTTCAATGTCTGCCGTGGACATAAGGCACAAACTCTAGGAAAACTGGTGTTCCTTGTCTAAATTATTCCCAATATTTCCTGCACATTTAGGGGTATCACATTTATGTTGGATGATGGTGGCAGCTGCAAACATTCATTTCTTTCTTACCAGCTTTTCTGTAGTGTCACACAGGATTGCACCAAAGAGCAGCGAAGGATGATAACATTGTTACAACAACCTGCTTTTCATCGCCTTTAACTCTCAATGGATTTTATTTGAAAAGACGGTATGTCATTTATCACATAGCCTTTTCTGCTAGGTACATGTACGCTGATTCACCAAAATGCCAAGTTAGCGCACACACTTTGACTACTGATGATATCGCATATTTCACCCATTGTCCCAGCCTCGTATGTGCTTTTTTGGTCTATAGGAAGATAAGGAGTGGAAACAATACTTAGTTAACAGGGCTCTTATCCACTGCTCACTTTCTGTTCCCGCAGCTGCCTTCATTACCCCCTAAGATGAGGGGTAGCAAGGGCAGTGCCAGGGGTAGCAGCTCCTAACCTTGCCTAACCCCTACTTGATGTGTGTGAGGAACAGTACTGAAGGCTTTAATGAAGTCTAAGAATAGGCAATTAATCATTTGGCCTCATGAGGTCGTTTAGCAGCTAGCATCCCATTTTTCTTAAAAAAACAGGGATTAAAATCCATCATTTCGAAGTATTTAAATATTCCTTCCTTTCCAAAGGCTTCCTTTTCTTCCTATAGTGGTCAGTTTGAGAGGATTGTAGCTGCCCATCTCCCCTTTGTCTGACCTGGGTTGGTAGAATACATCTACCCATCGCAAGTCCTTGAGAACTCTGAGAGATGCTTCACCATCACCTCAGACATTCACCAAGAAAGTTAACAAAAACCTAAATGTTGCCCCTCAACCTGCAACACTGTCATATTTACTTAAACTGAGACTTTCAAATGATTCTTGGCAACAGCCTGTAGACACATTTCTCTAATTTTGGAATTAATTACATGAAAAGTCTGTTGTGGAGCGGCCTGACGTCCTTAATCTTCTCTGCCAGCAGGCTCGACCTCCTCTTGGAAAACTAGAATTTCCCCTGTTTCCTTCCCCTTTCCCCTTTTGGGCTGCATCACTCCTGTTAGGATATTGGCGTCTTGCTTCTGTAAGGCCCCTCTTGCTTATTTCTGTCCCCTGCAAGCTCAGTCTAGGCTTGGAGTCTCCATCTTCTCAGTTGTCTTGATTGGATTAATTGAGGCTCCATTGGTCAACCAAGAGCACCGCACCGTGGCCACACCAAGGTGACGGGGGCATAAACACAGGAAGCTCAGGGGCAGAGAGGGATATGGGTGAACCACGAAAGAGTCCAGGCGCAGAGCTATGGCAGGAGAGTCAACCTTGCCAAGGAGTGTTGAGGAGAATGGATTCAGGAAGTGAAAGCATGAGAGATGTGGGTGGAAAAGGGGGAGGACAGGGAGAGCAGAGACAAGGCAAGGAGGAACATGGAAACTGGGGAACATAAAACAGAGCTGGGCTGGGAGGGGCACAGGGCACTCAGGAGGCACAGAGAAAACTGAAAGTGGCACACAGCACTGAGAGTGGAGGAGTGGTGCAGTCATTGGTTGGACCGGAAGTGCTTTGAAACCTGAAAAGTAGCACCAATGCTAAACCACGCTTCATATAACCCTGCTTTGGCATTATTGCGACTGATGTTAGTAGCGCCTTTTCAGTTCTGGTTCCAGTCCATCTTGAATCACTGGATCCCATGCCCACTAGCCCAATTATGAAAAAATCAATGGGTATTAGAACTTTACCAAAGAAAGACCATGTCCTCTAATCAATAGAGTTTAAAACATGATTAATTATTCAATATATCTCAACAAGTTGAAGGGCACTCACAGCGTGGGTGTAAGCAGAATCAAAATAAAATACAAAAATCACATATCCCTGTCCAAATCAAAGAAGAAAATCGAACAGTTCAGCAACACCACACATTCTTTCTCCTAACTTCTGTAGCATCATACAACCAAAGTTTTTGAAGGGTCTTTTTGTATAGATGTCCAGGAAAATGCAGCGAATGGCTCCATATAAAAAGTTATCCAAAATGATATTCCTGCCAGCAACTTTTTCCGAAGGTGACAGAAGGTGCAACTTTATGAAGTTATGGATGTTTGTGGGTGAAATTAGCATGCCTGGTTATGTTTTTCAAACAATCTTTTTTGTGAAGAATTCTTCCAATTGTATGATCGGTTAGACACTGTTTTGAAGCTAAGCATAAGATAGCCTGGTTGGTTTAAATGGTATATATTACACTGTTAGCGCCAGTTTAGCTATAGTTAGGTCTGAGTTTCCATAGGAGAAGCATTTCCTGTTTTCTTAGTTAATTTAGCTCCATTTGACAAATCTGCACAAAACATTCCAAAAATTAAGTTCATCCACTTTGGATCCTTGATGGATAGTTACGCCTGGATCTCTCAAGAGGGGAACAGAAAGGGGTCCACAAGCGCGATTCTTAATTGTAATTCCTATAGGAAGTTTTTCCCACTGATAGATAAAAAAACAGAGGCTGACCAGAATTACATCAAATTTGCCACAGAAGAAGAATTTGCTCAATAATGCCTGTCTTTGGTTTGGTGTTAATCTGTTCAACAATTTTCCAGAGGAGCTCAGGTAGGCATGAAGGGGTTAGCAAAATAGAAATATCTGGAACATTAGATCCTCGGGGGCCCACTGGTCAAAACCTTTAAGAAAACTTAAGAAATCTTATTGGCCTCTGGAGTTTTTCTGTCACATCAGCCATTAAGGACCACAGATCCTGAGAACGATCCACTGATCCAAAAGGATCTGATTGGCTGGCTGTTACCGTAGTAGACAATGAAGAGGCAGCCATTATAAAACTCATGGTTGAATCTTAAAAACTGAAATGAAAAGGCACTTGAAAGAGCAGGTTGAGCACACCCTTATCTCCAGGACCTTGTGTTCAAATTTATTTAAAAAAAAGATTCATTTTGTCATAGGATCTGCAAATCAAGTGCCTGGAAACTTGGATCTCAGAGAGGCCCTTCTGTGTTGATCCGAGGATCCTCCCTGGATCCTCAAAGAATTTAAGGATCTAAAAATGGATAAAAAAGATAGAAGGATCTGGTTATGGACTAGACCTGGGGCCAACTGCCATTGAACAGGTCACACAGAGGGGTTGGCTGTCCAATGAGAATTGGCCAGCATTTGAGATGTCATATCATTTGAGATGTCATCAGTGGTCATCAATGATGTCATTTTACGCCATGAGTGATGTAATATGTGAGATCATGAACAGTTCATGAGAAGAGCGCATGTTATAACTAGTTCTCTGAACTATAAATGGTGAATTTCAGTAGGTTTTAGGTTTTGTTTTATAACTACTCATTTTAATTTTGTTTTTTTTCAGTGAATTTCAGTATTTTTCTTTTTTTAATCGTATTTAGGAGCGTGATAACAAACCAAAGTGTAATGTTTCTGTAACCTTTTATTTTTTTCTTCAGTGGATTTCTATTTATTTAACATCTGTTAAGTTACTGTAAGCTTTTAAGCTTTGTTTTTTCAGTGTGTGTGTGTGTGTGTGTGTGTGTGTATGTGGTTGTGTGTGCGTGCTATACACGCAAAGGTACACTGAGATTATGCTATGCAGCAGCTGTTCACCACATTTTTGGTTGATTCAACTATGTAGGAAAGACTAATCCTTTTCCAATTAGGCAACACTTCTTTCCATTTAGAAACAACTCTGTTCAACCGGAGAGTAGATTTCAAAGAAGTGTCAGTGGTAAAATAAAAAATGATGTCAAAGAAGAAATCATTTTATCCAGGGTTTAAAGGACGAAAGGAATCTGCATATTGGCGAACAACGGTATAATCTGAATAAATCAATGGAATGTTCCACTGTGGTAGTGAAATCTGCAGAGGCGGTAAACTTAGGAGAAAGACAATAACGCAGAATGACTGTTTACTCCCAGCCCTGAAGATGATTCTCAATTCTAACCCAGCAGCATCTTTACATCTCAAGACAGGCTTGTTGGGCACACTGGTTTGGTGTAGGATGTCCCGGGTAATTACTAGTGTAAGACCATGAGATTCAATATCATTCTAGTAAAGAACCCCATCTAAGGCGCAAACAAGAGCCTGCGTCCAAATAATGACTCAACGACGTGTGGACCTTACTGCATACCGGTTGAGTCCCCACATGATTTTGACCAAATAAACCTGGTAAAATTAGTGCAGATGGCGGAGGGAAGTCTTGATATTCAGAATTTTTGCTCCTTGGGCAGGGAAGAATATGCAATGCAGAAGTCAGAACGATGCTCTATTAGCCACGTTAACAAAGGGCCCGATGTGCTAAATGGGTGTGCGCCCTCATTTTTTGTTTTTTGGGTTACCGAAGGCATACATGCCAATAGTCCTGATTCAGATGGGAGACTCCGAAATTTATGAAGCAAGAAGTGCTTTTGTTTTGGCTATCTCCTGCCTGAAATTGCCTTTGCTTCTATAGAAGTCAACGGGGGGGAAATATATTTTTCTATTAGCTTATCAATACTTTGCTCTTCTAAAATGTTGGCATGTATGAGAAGATGCTGGATACACCGCTGCAGTCCCTTCTTTATTGTGCATTGCATTGCAAGGATAGCACCTGTACAATACAAAGTAGGTGTTCTTTCTTTGTACTGGGGTATGGACCATGCACCTGAGGGAATGCCTTTCCTCACTAAACCCCACAGTATTGAAGGTGTAGGGGATGAGGATAAAAGTCCTTCGAAGGACGCGTGATGTATCGGGAGTACCACAGAATTTGTGTGCACCTAGGCCGCCCTATGTAAGGGGTTACAAAGGATCCATGGAGTCACTTACAGAGGCAGAAAATCACAAACTGTGCCACCCAGTAACTACTCCCTAACTTCTTTAGGAGTGTATTCCCATCAAAATTAAAGTATGCAATCCAGTACGTTTAAAGGATGAAGTCCCGCGGCTGAAGCTACTGGCAGGATCAGTTGTGAAATCATCCTTCCGCCAAATCAAATTAAAAAACACACCTGATACAGTCTATGGCCATTAGGACCATGGCTAAGTCTTACACTGTCTGAACACCACTCCATGGTAATAAGGACCATGGTTAACGTTTACACTGTCTAAACACCACCCCAGGGTAGTAAGGGCCCTGGTTAACTCCTACACTGTGTAAACACCACTCCGTAGTAACAAGGACCAGGATTAACCCTTTCACTGTCTAAACACCACTCCAGGGTAGTAAAGGAGCTGGTTAACTATCACAATGTCTAAACACCACCCCATGGTAATAAGGACCATGGTTAACCCTTACACTGGCTAAACACCACCCCAGGGTAGTAAGGGCCTTGGTTAACCCTTACGCCGGAGGACGATCCGTCACCTACATTGCAGCACAGAACTGGAACAACCTCCCCCTGCACCTCAGACAAAGCCAGACGCTCACCATCTTCAGGAAGAACCTCAAGACATAGCTCTTCGGATGAGGCCCCTCCACCCCCGTGTCTTGAGATCCTCACGGGGGATTAACCTCGCTCTACAAAAACAGATTGATTGATAAACTGTCTAAACACCACCCCAGGGCAGTAAACGAGACGGTTAATTATTACAATGTCTAAACAGTTCTCCATGGTAATAAAGACAATGGTTAACCCTTGCACTGTCTAAACAACACCCCATTGTAGTAATGACCCTGGTTACATCTTACTATGTCTAAACACCACCCCATGGTAATAAGGACCATGGTTAGCCCTTGCACTGTCTAAATACCACCCCAGGACAGTATGAGCTGTGGTTAACCCTTACGCCGGAGGACGATCCTTCACCTACATTGCAGCAAAGAGCTGGAACAACCTCCCCCTGCACCTCAGACAAAGCCCGTTGCTCACCATCTTCAGGAAGAACCTCAAGACGTAGCTCTTCGGATGAGGCCCTTTCCCCTCCCCTACCCTCCCCCCCAGTGCCTTGAGACCGTCACGGGTGAGTAACCTCGCTCTACAAAAACGGATTGATTGATACACTGTCTAAACACCACCCCAGGGCAGTAAACGAGCTGGTTAACTATTACAATGTCTAAACACTACTCCATGGTAATAAAGACAATGGTTAACCCTTGCACTGTCTAAACACCACCCCATTGTAGTAAGTGCCCTGGTTAACTCTTACTATGTCTAAACACCACTCCACGGTAATGAGGACAGGCTTAACATTTATGCTGTCTAAACACCACCCCAGGGTAGTAAGGGTTCTGCCTAACTCAAGACTCGATGAAGTTAACACCTTTTACATTGAGCTACCAACCTATCATGTTATAAGGGTGAAAAGGTGACCTTTCAAGACTTTGGCTCGTCTACAACCCCACCGAAGACGGAGCGCCAAAAATCCCTATATGAAAAAAGAATGTACACTTACATCAACTTCCAATCAGCACAAGAGCACCTTCTGGTCACTCAGAACCAGGTGCAGATGGAATGACTGAAGCTCCTCGATGGCAACCACTTTGCCGCTGGAAGAAACTGCCCAGGGAAATCTACCAAGCCCAACCAAAGATACAAATCTACAGAGAGTCCATGAAGCCATCCACCATGCATGGTTCTTTTTTTGGCTGTCTAATATGCCTCACAAATGGTCTCTATGGCACCCAGTGTCCAGAAGGACAGGATTCTGACCACTGTAACCAACAGATAACTCACCTGCATCCCTCACCTTGTCAAAGCCCACTAGACCCGTTCTATGTAACCGAACCCGAATATTAGGGCATTGATCAGAAGTAGCCTCTTTTCACAATGTGTACCAATTCCATGCTCCAGCACCTAGGAGCAAGTGAGTTTTGGAGTGTGCTAGTTGCAAGAAAAATAAACACAAACACACCCAGCAGATACTATGCTTAGCAATAGATTTGCAGTGGTATGCTACTAATGTACACTGCAGGAAAATGTAGGAAGACCATCTTTTGCCTTGCATGGATGCCTGCAGTGTGCTGTGCTTCCATAGAATTCTTTCACAAAAAGATGCAAAAATATACCCCAATGTTAGAAAAGATTATCACTTGGGTAGGGATAAAGTGCAGGGGAGGAGAGATGTGGCCAGATAAGAGCAGGAGGGAGGACTGCAGACAGCCTTCTCCCCAGCAGACAAATGTGAATGAGATGCACAAATGCAGTCTGTGATCTGCTGCCAAGACTACGGCAGCTAATTTTATAAGAAAGGAGCCAGGAGAAGCTGAGAATATGACAGCTGCAGGATATACAGCCCAGCTGATGGAGAGGAAGCAGTCTCTGCAGCAAAGTGCTCTTTGGGTGCAGCATGGCACCGGCCCAGGTCTGGAGCATCCATCAAGAACTTGGTGATATTGAAATGACCTGCAGGCAGTGAAATTTGTGGGACTGTAGTGAAATGATTCGGCCAAAGTGAAATGTAAGTGAACGTATTGAGATGACATGGCATATGGGAATCTGCTTGACTGTAATAAAATGGCCTGGTCACAGTAACATGTATGACTGTAGTGAAATGGCCTGGCCATGTTGAGATGTATGTGACTGTAGTGAAGTAACCTGCCCACTGTGAAATGTAGATTACTGTAGCGAAATGACTAGAGAAATTGAAATGTAAGTGATCATATTGAAAGAACATGGCACAATGAAATGTAGACGACTGCAGAGAAATGGTCTGATCACGCTGAAATGTAGATTACTGAATGGAAATTACCTGATCACACTGGAATGGACAGGACTACAGCCATAAACCCAGGGCTGAGTGTATTCATTATTATGCAAGCTTAACTTTGGGTAAACTTCAAAAATTGGACTATACGTATTATGGACAATTCCTCTTTCTTTACCCTTATCACATAATTTTCACTCACTGGAAACTAGTTTCAAACTGGAAATATCTTGAATACAGTGTTCTAGCAACATTTACTGCATAACTTTAGAAACTGATTGGACAAAACACTGGAGCTAAGATCTCTCGAGCTTTTCATACCTAAGGGGCTACCATTAAAGCAAAATACTTTTTATAGCATGGTCTCCTTTTTAAGATAAAGCTAAAAAATATATCAATAGAGGGTGTTGAGTGAACAGAGAAAGACGCAGAAAGTAAAGCAGCAACAGAGACAACTCACATTGCACCTGCGTAAAGGATCTTAAGAGCTGACAAACATGTCCTGCCCCCAGAAGCTATTTCATATTCATGGTCATGTATATGGACATACCAAAGGAGGCCCTGCCTGCAGTGTGTCTCTTTGGACCACTGTGTTATTACTTCTGTGATTGGTGGAGACACCCGGCAGTGTGGGCTCCAGAGGGAAGGCCAATGCTGGACCTGTGCCCACAGCACAATTCTTGTGGTAAGCAGCATCAGCCCCTGTAGCCCTGCATTACTGTGCTGCCTGTCTCAACAACAACCTCAAGTGATGCTCTGGAAGAAGTGCCATCCTATTACCCCTTAAGACATCCTGAACTAAATTTCTATGCAGAATTGATTTTCTGATAGATGAAGCTGTGATTTGTTTCAATGTTTAAGGAAGTCAGTCTCCAGAAAGTTTCTTTGTACCTTCTGGGCATTGGATTGTGCCTTTTGAAAAGAAAACCTGCCAAAAAGAATCCCAAGTTATCACAGTTATTCTCTGTTTGTATTCTTTTCTTCAAAGCATGCTAACTTATTTTCATAATTTGTTTTATATTTTTCTGCGTAAACATCACCGTGAGCATGTGAGAGTTTGCAAATCGTCAAACAGGGCTCCACTATGTTGAGGCTTTTCTGTTGCTAGAATGATCAGTGATACTTTGTATTTCTGAAAAAACATTACTCTAATTTCCCACAAGTCCTTTTATGTGCCAAAATATTTGTTTGCAAATCCAAATACAGATTTCAATATTTTTTTATAAAAACAGTCACAAATTAGCTAATCATCTCTAGCATGGGAATACTTGGTTTGTCTCCTCAGGTACCTAGACATCCTCTGGAGCAAGAACTTTAGTGAATACCCTTAGAGTCACTCGCTGGTAAGTAGTAGAACTGAAAAACTGGTAGTGCACATGATTTGCAGTGCACCGCAAGATCTGTTGGTGGTTTTGTTGAACAGACACATGCAAATAGGGGTCTTTTAATTGAAGTATCATAAAAAAGTCTCTGTGAGAAACAAATGAAATTAATGATTGACTTGTAGTGCTGTCATCGTGAAAGAAATATGTAAGACAACCCAGTTAACCTCTTTTAGGTTTTATGCCATGTGTCACCTGATTGTATTCAAATTTAAAAAGATCCAGTATATTCCTTCCCCTGCTTTGTGCTTCTATGAAAGCTCGGGGACAGATTACGCTGTGGTGGGACCAATTTCTGTGCTTTCGACACGCCTGAATCAACGTGATCCCACCAAGTCACTGGTCTTCACTCCTGTGGGTGACCACTTTTCCAGGGTAGGGAAAACAGGGCTCGACTGAAGCTTGCTTTTGATGGTGGCTTCTCCCCGCTAGGCTAACTCCTCACACAAGGAAGTGGCCATTGCCCAGTACTAGTCAAAGGTGGCTTTCCATGGCTGGAAAGAGGAGTTTCCTCATTATAAGATGATAAGTCTTGGAAAAGTGGGAATGCAGAACTCCAGGAGTTAGCACTGAGGTCCTGCCATACTGGGAGACCACAGAAGTGTGGCTTCTGGGATAGGTTGTCCAAATCGTGAGAACTGCAGCAAACGTGGACCTGAGCCTAGTGTGGGAACCCGTCAGACAGGCTGAGCGTCCTCCAACAACCACCACAGAGGTAATGCTATTTATTGTGTCTTCCACCACCAGCATGCAAGATTCTAAATTGAATTAGAAAACATCAGAAGAGGGGGGAAGAAAAACAGCTGACCAGTGGACTGACGTGTTAATGGCCCCTGGCTGAAGAATTGATTTAGCTCACCACCAACCACTGTATGAGCATGAGACCCTTGAAGCTTTTGCTCTAGTTTGAAAGCTTTGGGAATGACCAGGAGAAACAACTTCAGCACCCAAGAAGTTTGACTTCTGGAGGAATGGAATGATGTGCCTAAGTCGCTTGAGAAAGACATGACCTCTGTGAGCAAGATTTCCTGATTTGTCCCACTTGGAGCTTTTGGCATCCAGGTTTCCGGCCTCGTAAATCTTTGCCTGGTCAGAACTTTCAGGCTTGATCCACAAGAGGATTCTGAGCTTCCAGAAATTGACAAAGCACGAAGGTAGAAAATGGGAGCAGATGAAATCAGAATCCTGCAGGCTTCATTAGGACATCACACTCAGGCCTCATAGAGCCCTCACTGGCCTCAGTGTCCTGCCTTGTTGGATTCTGACTTCCATTTTTGTAAGTGAGAAAGTAACTTTGTTGACTAAGGGGTAGAACTAAGTTTATCTTACCCGTTATCCTCTGCAATCAGCCTGCAGAGGTGCCTAGGACCACATCACCTGCACCACAGACTTCCTTTCACACTTTGATATTTCTTGGTGCTTTTTGACAGTTAGAGTTAAAACATTCTTATCTCTTGACTCATTTATTGATTTTTGGCCTTTGTTGTGTTATTGTATGTATTCAAGTTTTCTAGTTGTTAATAATTGATGTGGAAATCTTAATATGTTGTTTATTTGCTTCCATGTTCTTGTGGTACTCCTTGAATACTTTACATGCTATTTCTGAGGTAGACCTGCCACTTGAGTCATAAGCTACCACTGCTAAGCCCTGGATTCCTCAAAGAAACCTGATTTTACCTAACAAGGCACTATATCACAAATGTTGTGAGACATATTTGCTAAATTATGAATACAGTCTCTAACATCCCTTGACAATTTATGAAGCTTCAGGCCCAACAGCTTCAGACCCATGAACGACTTTAGCTCTGCTGCTTCGAATCCCTTTGGCTGTGATGCTTCAACGTACTCACCCAAATGAATTTTGTGGCTGCCGCCCCATATGTGTGACAGGGACTTCACCATTGGTTCCAGGGCCCAGGAAGTGAGTACAATCACCTAGTGATAGCCTCAAAGAAGACTTGGAAATCTTTTAACAGTTGATGGCCTGCTTGAGTTACATATAACTATGACCACAAAACAAGATTCTAGGTCGATCAGAGATGCTTTAATGGCTTCTCTAATTTTGTCCACTAGATCACTAGATCTACAGATGAACACGTAGCCGCATGTCAGAAAAGCATATCCTGTCAGGATATTATGACAATATAAAATGTGAAGTTGAGTTGGCTGATAAAGATGTTCTGCTCAGATTAATACTTTTTTTTTAAAGAAGAGGAATCTAGTTAGAGGTACACTCCAGGGAAATCATCTTTTTTACCCAAGACTTTGGTTTGCCTGACTCAATGGTTATGTATCACCATCAGTGAATAAGGAGTGTTAAGTAGAAGAAGGACGAGGTATTAAGGGGGAGATTGTAGTTTAATATTCTGTTTTTCAAATGTCTGTAGTGATGGAGCAGAGCTGTCTCATGTCAGACATTACTGACATATAACTGACTTTACCCAGCCCAGTTAGGAAGTCCTCCTCCTTCGTCACTGGTCAATATGTGTCTCTGTGTCCTCATTTGTAAAGGACACCCCATTTTTAGGGTTTGCCTTAAACAACGCCTGGGCTGTTGGCAAAATCTTTTATGAATAGTCAAAAAAAGCTTAAAACAAATGTGTTTAGTGCCCACTCATTACTTAACTTTGGGTGGCCTCAGCGTCACTCTCATTTCTTTGCTTCTTACTAGTCAGCACCTCCTGCTCGCCTCCTGTTTCCTCCAGGTGGTTTTAGTATTTGTACGTACGATGAAGATCAGACCATGTATCGTGAAGTATGGTCCTTCCACTGGCCACACGCTTCCTTCAGGTACTCTTTTTTACTATTTTTATGCACTCCATAAGAGTGCATTTGTCTGCAGCCTGCCCCCTCCCTCTGTCTATCACTTGACTTGCTCCCTCCCATCTCCCTCCTCCCACCATCCGTTTTCTTGCCCAAATCAACCTCCCTGTTGTTCCCTTATGTTGCTTGCCCCCACGGTCCCCTTACTGTCCATTGTGTTGCTCCTCCCACGCACCTCCCTCATGTTACTAGTTCCCCACTACCCTCCCGCTATCTGTTGCATTGCTGCTTCCCCTCCCTCCTCCACCCACCTCCCTTGTGTTTCTTGCACCTCCACTGTCCCTTGTGTTGCTGCCCACCCCACCATGGTTCCCCCTGCTGCCTCCAATCCTCCCGCCCACCATAAAAAGCATTAACAAAGCCAAAAAGCACTCACATACACAAAAGCTATTTGGTTTGCCAATGTTTTTTTTAGACATGTTTCACAGCAGCACATTCAACACTGGCCGCATCTTAGTGCTTTTTTTCTTAACTTTAAGCCTTGTTGCACAGCAGCCAGCCAACACTGACAAAGCCAATAGATCTTGTATTGACGAAACCTATTGACTTTGCCAAATCTTGTTCTGGTATGCAATTTTACATCAACCCAAATTGCAGCATTGACATAGAAGTAATCCACCATGTCTCATTTTCCTGTGATTCCTGTGAAAGAATTTCACAATAGATTTCTACCCAAAATGCCTCATCAATGACAGAAAGAAGAAGTAGGCATTGTCAAAGGCACAATTTTCACCCATATGTAGATGTAATTTCACAACCAACACATGCTTTTACATCATCAGAACTATGAAAATGTTTGATTAGTAGCATATAAAAAACAAGTTACAGCTAAACCATTACATCTAGCTTTAATGTGGTAACATGTGCAAATGCAAACAAGCGCAACTGTACTTAGGCTATTTCTGTTTTGGCTCTGTACAACAAGCTTGTTCCTATGCCTTGCATGTCCAGGTACTATTTTTATTCCAAAGGGGTGCCAAAAGCAAGCCTGTCCGCACCTGTCGCTACACCGTCGAGCAGCTCCTGGCCCTAGAACCCAGATGCTGCAACAGCAACAGCTGCATCTCCTCCCCTTGAGCAACCAAAGGATCTCTCACCTGACTTCCCTGCTGCTTCTCCTGCACTACAGCCCTGCCAGTCCACACAGGTTCCAGTGTCACTCCTGCCTGTAAGACCACAAACAGTCCATCCTGCTCAACACCCAATCCCTCCGCAAACACGCCATGGAAATCTGGGGCACCATCACTACCCTCGTCCCCGACGTTGCCTTCATCACTGAAACCTGGCTCAGCACCTCCTCAAACCCCATCACCACAGCAACACCCGACAGCTACAAGATGTTACACCACACCAAAAAACACGGCAGAGGCATCACCATCGTCTTCAAGGAAACAATCTGCTGCATCTCCACTGACCCCACACCTCTCATGGAGCACCTCTACTTCCATCTACAGACCAATGTCAAGACAACGCTAAGAGGCACACTCGTATACAGACCCCCGGAACCTTGACCGGCCTTCTGCGACGCCATCTCCAACCTCATCACCCTGATAGCCATCAACTCCAATCACTACATTCTACTCGCCAACCTCAATTTCCACCTTGATGATCCCAACAACACCAACTCGACCAATCTCTTGAAGGACATGAACAACATCGGCCAAACTCAACTGGTCACCAAACCCATACACAAAGCTGGACACACACTCGACCCCATCTTTACCTCCAGCAACAGAGTCAAATTCAGCCATGTCACAGAACTCACCTGGTCCGACCACACCATTGTTCACTTCACCATCTCCGACTCACAGCATATCATTACCAAGCACCACAGCTCCTCCCACTGCAGCTGGGACAAGGCAACAGAGACACAATGGACTCAGGCCAACAGCACCACCCAACCCAAAGCCTCATCAGACCTAGAACAGTCTGTCCAGAACATCTCCACCTGGATCACTGAAGGCACCGACAGAGTCACCCCGATGAAGCCAGCGAGAACCAACAAAACCTCAAGCCAAGACAGCTGCTAAATCCCAGAACCACCAAACTTAACTGCTACTGACTCGAGAAACAATGGTGCGCCACCAGGAACTCCTAAGACAGAGCTGCTCACAAAGCAGCTCTCAGAAACTACCACCTGCTCATCAAGGAAGCCAAGAAGGCAGCCATCACAGCCAGCATTGATACAGCAGCCAACCACACGAAAGAACTATTCAAAATAGTCAAGGAACACTCCAACCGGGCAGCACCCCAGCGCTCAGCAACCCCCAGGGTGACAGCAGTGATGTGCTCTACAAATAATGATTGATTTGATTTCCCAGGCTTGCTGTGCTGCATGACGCCAGCTTTTGCAAGTTTGGGACAGAAAAAAACCCGGCAGCAGCAGGAGCCCTGGACCAGCTTGCCAACATTCACCTGCACCCTGATGATGTTGGCAGTGTGCCACCATTGCAGTGTAAGGAAATTCACAGTGACAGTGAAAAAGATATACTCTTCCTAGCTCATCTAAAATATGAATGACACTTTTCTTGGAAAAAGTGACTGAGATGAGCTGCTCCAAAAAACACAGTGGCTGAACTACTAACCCAAAGCCCTTGTATTTGTATTTTGTTTTTGGGAAGTAATAAAAGCTCTGTCTGTGCAGCACATAATAAAAGGGGTGGTTCGTCGCAGTTATAAGTTTATACCATCATTAAGTGACTCTGGGTTTCATAAACCATTACACCAATGGTTGAGTTGTTTATTAACTTTTATGTCAAATGAACCCTGAGAATGTATGTGTGTATTTATGTGGTATTTCTACAGTGCAAACCTAGCCAAAAGGAATTAGAGGAGTGTACATGGTTGACGGCAAGCATAAAGTCAACAAGTAATAAGAGAGGAACTTGGGTTGTAGATGGTAAGTGCATAGTGATGTAGTGTTCTTTCAAGAGGGAGTCTTCAACTTTTTCCAAAATTGGAGCTGCATTGGGATGGCCCTAAGGAATAAGGGGATCTTGTTCCAGATCTTGGGTGCATAAACAGAAATGACCTCGTGCTTGCTTTTTCTTTTTACGCTTTTTAGCCTGCAAGCTGATAGTGTCCTGGCTCATGGTGTGCTGAGAACCACCAAAGATGTTGAGCTTGTCTTCAAGATAAGCACGGGTTTCTGGCCGTGATGGCTTGGTGAATGATTGACCTGGTTTTGAAAATTGTGCAGGTCTTCAAATGGAGTCAATGGGATTCCATCAGGATGGGGTGAATGTGATCATATTTCTTCAGGCCCTGGATGAGACATTCTGTGGCATGTACGATGCCCATAAGGGGTGCCAGTGTATGGTCAGGGTGACCATGGAGAAGGGTATTACTATCACCATCATTCAGATGCTAGAGTACAGGGGCTTGAACAGCAGTTCTGAAGCTGCTTTCTGTAAAAAAACTGTTTAACTTTCTTTAGAAGAGAGATGTAAGTCACAAAAACTCTACATTTATTTTTTTCATAGGATGACATGAAAACATTATTGGAAACTGAATATTGTGTATACAAAGGACAGTAGTAAAAAGAACAGAAAAAATGTAGTTTATGTTGAGAGACGGGCAGTAGGACATCCTTTGGATGTTGTTAAGGTGGTTTATTTTGCTTAAGAAACAGAGGGATCTAATTGAAATAAATTATTTCTTTAGCTTACTCAAAATGCTTCTTCCCAAAACAATAAAGTGTGACTGGCGGGTGTAGTGAGCTACCTGGCCACTGCAGCGATGAGGGGTCTCACGTCACATACATCCGATGGCGGGGCGTGGTAAAGGCCATTAATAAATGGATGTAGGACCATCCATGGCTCATTCCGGACAGCAGCTGCAGTATGTGTGTGTCAGTGTGTCGGCATTGCACACAGTATAGTCAGGGGCAGAGCACCACCTCCACAGCAGGAAGGACATTAGATTAAGAGACCTAATCGACTGCAGCAAATTTGTAGCAATTCAATGTCAGATATTACATTCAGTATTTTACTCTGTGAATTCTGGGAAATCAGCCACTACAGTTCGATATGTGGAAGTACCAAACTGTTCAATGTGCCCTATTCCCAGTGAGCCATGGTGATTTGAATACACAGTGAGGGAGAGAGAGAGAGACCAAGGCCCGTATTTATACTTTTTGACGCTAAACTGCGCCAACGCAGTTTAGCGTCAAAAAAATTAGCGCCGGCTAACGCCATTCTGAAGCGCCATGCGGGCGCCGTATTTATTGAATGACGTTAGCCGGCGTTAGCCGACCGGCGCTGCCTGGTGTGCGTGGAAAAAAACCACGTACACCAGGCAGCGCCGGCGTTGGGGAAAATGGCGTATGGGCGTCTTAAAATGGGGCAAGTCAGGTTGAGGCAAAAAAATCGACTTAACCTGATTTGCGCCATTTTTTTACGACGCCCATCCCCCATTAACATGACTCCTGTCTTAGTAAAGACAGGAGTCATGCCCCCTTGCCCAATGGCCATGCCCAGGGGACTTCTGTCCCCTGGGCATGGTCATTGGGCATTGTGGCGTGTAGGGGGGCACAAATCAGGCCCCCCTATGCCAAAAAAAAATATAAAAAAAATATATATATACTTACCTGAACTTACCTGAATGTCCCTGGGATGGGTCCCTCCATCCTTGGGTGTCCTCCTGGGGTGGGCAAGGGTGGCAGGGGGGGTCCCTGGGGGCATGGGGGGCACCTCTGGGCCCACAGGTCCCTTAACGCCTGCCCTGACCCAGGCGTTAAAATCCGGCGCTAAAGCGGGTTTTTTAGACTTGCCCACTCCCGGGCGTGATTTTTGCCCGGGAGTATAAATCCCACGCACCTGCCTCGGAGTCGATTTTTTAGACGGGAACGCCTCCCTTGCATCTCATTAACGCAAGGAAGGTGTTCACGCCAAAAAATGACGCTAACTCCATGAACTTTGGCGCTAGATGCGTCTAACGCCAAAGTATAAATATGGAGTTAGTTTTGCGTCGAAATTGCGTCGAAAAAAACGACGCAATTTCGGCGCAAACGGAGTATAAATATGCCCCCAAGTATTTGAGTACTTCATGGGTGTGCTTTGCACCCTTGGGTGGTATGTGAGGTGGGTATGCTTTTCACCCTTTGGTAGCATATGAGGTCTTCATGGGTATGCTTTGCACCCCTGGGTGGTAACTGAGGTCTCATGAGTATGCTTTCCACCATTTAGTAGAGGAGAAACCTACCAGAGGGGATACCCAAAAAATGACCCAGTTGAGACCTGGGTATGAAAATATGTATCTAGAACAGGGAGCGATTTAACAATATCAATAAAAATAAGACATACAGTGGATCACTTATTCTGTAAGGGAGTACCCAAATGCACAACTATATTTAGAAAAACACATTACGTAACAGCAACCACATTTCACAAAATCACAATAGTGTTGGTGAGTATAGTGAATTAAGTGCTTTTGAACAACGCAGTGTAACTATATATACAATATATACCAGAATTGGTTTATCCAGGTGAGGGTGGAAATGGAAGGACGAAACTGACCTCCTGAAAAGACAGTTTATCCCACCAGGACCTAGCGAGTAGTACAAGCAGATAGTCTCCCACCTGCTGTTGGGCCTGGTGCTTCCCGAAGGTGTGCTGGTAGGTGTAAAGTCTGCCTGGTAGCATCACAGAAATTATGTGAGCGGGTTAGAAAACTAAAGCGAGGAATTTTGAAACGTGTCTATGTTCTGCTGGGGCCGTCTTCTCCCTTTCACTCACATATTTCGTGGCATCATGTTTCTTGTTCTTCTCACATATAAATAAAATACGCCTTCAAACTGAAGTGGGGCCCCAATGAGATGAAGATCTGCTTCTATTGTTAAAACAAGGGCCCAGATTTATGAAAAAGTGGTGCATCAGCTCTGATGCGCCACTTCTTCAGTGCCCCCTACCGGTTACCTATAGTTGCGCCATATTTAACATACGGCGCACCATGGCGATAGTTAGGACAATTGCATCAAAATGTTTGACACTATAGTGCCGCTTTGCTACACTAGCATCAAAAAGTTTGACACTAGTGTAGCAAAGTACAAGGAGGCCCATTGATTACAATGGGTGCATCATGTTGACACCTGCCCTTGAGCAGGCGTTAAAAATTATGCCAAAAATGGTGCAGTGAAATCTTGTAGATTTCAATGCGCCATTTTTGCGGGCCTCCTAACGTCGAAACACCCCCTTGCATACATTATGCCTGATGCTGGCATAATATGGCGCAAGGGGTCACAAAGTGGTGCAATGCATGCATTACACCACTTTGTAAATATGGCACAGCGAAACTTGCCTCCTTGAGCCAAATTAGCATAAAAAAATGATGCTAGGCCTTCTTAAATCTGGCCCAAAATGTTCTGCAGGTAAAGATAAAGCACAAGAGGTCCATCATCAGGTGCCATCCTGTGGTTTTAGCCGTGTTATCTCCATCATCATTAAATAGGGCAGCCTGGCTTTAAACTCTATAAATAAATGTTGCAGCAGATCATGGGGCCCTCAGAATGAGGCCTGGGAATGATGACTCCTACAGCCCCAGCCCCTGCCTCCTTTAAAGGGCCTACTACATATTGCTAGGACGAACCTAGCTCAAAGGCAGCACAAGTTTATTCAGAAAGTTTTCTTTTAGGTATAAAGACTACAGTATCCATAAACCCATCACATACATTTTACGATAAAATATTATCTCTTATTACAAATTGTCAGATATCTGTAAAATATGAAAAATAAAAAAAATTGAAAGAGGTACTTATTCTGGACAACAGCTTTGCCATATTCTCGCAGCTTGAGATAATAATCGAGCCTGAAGAAGAAAAACCTAGAAAAGGATTTTCCAAGATAAAGAAATGAATCAATGTACAAGTGCTAAATGCTAATTTTAGGCACACATATATTATATATCTAGTGGCGTAACGAAGGGGGCCCCCCTGCAAAGTACCTCGAGGGGACACCCTCCCCCTTGGACCCAGTCATGGGCCTGCGGCCGGTGCACAGTGTACTGTGCTAAGAAGGACCCCTGGAGCTCACCAACTCCCCCTTACCCCCCCACCATGAGGGCTACGGGGGGCTTTGTAATGCCACTGTATATATATTTTCCTAAATGTCACCTAAAAGGGACAGAAACACCTGCAGCACGGGGGGGAGTGGGGAGGGGGGGCAACCCTTCAAGGTCCCCCTACCGTTCAGGAGCCCCCATTCAGCCCAAGGCCAATGAATATCTGTTAGATATGTTGGACCCACGGGCCCCTCGTCACATTCTGCGTGTGGGCGGGGCATGATTTTGGGTTACGTCACTGGCTCCAGCATTCGATAATGGTGGCCACGTGCTTCTGTGCAAAACTTTGGGCTCTGGTACTTGTTCTTTTACAAATTACGCACTGTCTATAGCCAAGGATTGTCCATCACAGGGACAGAAATAAGGCCTTTCAGGAAATCAGTTCCATTTTCCGCCAGTAATCTTTTAGGAAAAATGCTGCAGTCTACTCCAAGGGGTCATTCCTAATACCCTGGTAAACAGATGTGGTAACACTGAACGGAGTTTGCCGGTGCCACGGGGTTTGTATTTTAAAAGTAGATTATGTACTGCTAATGTGCACAGCTGTGTGTGGCAGGCATGTTCTAAGCAGTTTCTTGTAGCTCACTTTCACTGCTAGCTGTCAGTTAAAATGAACAACACAAAGCAGAGGGAGCTCTGCTCTCCGGTGCGAAGCTCCAACAGTGCTCTCCATACAGAGAGGACCATGGCTGGGTCCTTGCCAGCTAACTAGGAAGTATCAGACGAAGAAAGGGGTCAGATGTGCCCCAAAAATAAGGCCAAATCGCTATAAAACATGGCCGTCCTTGGTTTGACATTGAAGATTAACAAAGGCCCAGCTATTTCAGCAGATCCTGGGGCGCAGCTGCTTCAGATGCTGGTGTGTTTGTTTTTGGCACCGTCTCTGGTACATTGATTGCGGTGTCTCGTCATTTTTCCACTGGTCGAAGGTTGGCGTTGCCTCGTTGTCACCTTACAAGTCCAGTCTCGGGGGAGGCGGGTGCTCGGACCTCTGCAGCCGCTTCCGCCCTCCGCTCGGCCCCTGCGCCACCGCGGGGGCTCTGCAGGGCTGAGTCACTCCACGGCCACCTGTCTCCAAGATGGCGCACGGGGCCCCACGTTTCACAAGCGGAGGCCCGCAGCTCAGTTAATGACATCGCATCAAGGGCCAGGGGGCCTCTCACTGCTGACATTGTGTGGTTTTTTTTCTTCATCAATGCAAGGGTAGGATGAAAGCCTGAGTCAGCGCTGAAAGGATTCTAAACTACCAATTTTCATGTTGCGCACAGGACATGGGCCACATTAGGGGCATCTGCCTCCTGAGTTACCTCGGGGTTATTGTATAGTCGAGCTTTGCCTGCGTCCCTGCCCTGAGCACTCGAAACACATTTTCTTGTTCATAAAACCGAGCCGCCTAATGAGGCTTCTGACATTTCACTTTCGGGTGAGAATACTGCGTTTAGAAGGCTTACAGTTTGGGAAGCAAACTTGTATTTGGATAGGAAAAGACTGGACGTCCATGTCCAACAAATTAGCAATGGAGGGGGATGTGAGGAGGCACAGCACGTGAATTAACTGATAGCTGGTAAGGTAGCTCAGTGCGTT
Source organism: Pleurodeles waltl (assembly GCF_031143425.1). Lineage (NCBI taxonomy): Eukaryota > Metazoa > Chordata > Amphibia > Caudata > Salamandridae > Pleurodeles > Pleurodeles waltl. The sequence goes on along the minus strand of NC_090449.1, from coordinate 1,025,151,206 downwards.
AATGCATTTGCTGCAAAAAGCGCGCAACCTGAAAGCTACAGATCTCAATCACGCAAACCGCATTTCAGTCTTAACAGGCCAAGAAAGCAGTATCATTGATGTGGGTAATGGAAACTCCTGTTGTATGAAGCGCTAAGAAATTGTAACCTGTGGTGTCTAGCGCTATATAAAATGTGAGCTGATGATTAATCATCAGCTCGGTCCAGTATCTTGAAGAATGGGCACAGCTCTCAGGTAGCTCCTCAGGGAATGAGTTTGTACCTTTCTTCTGCTGCATCCTCGCCTCTCTGGCTGGGCCACCGCCAAGGCATCATGTCAGATGTACAGGATGGAGAGAAGGAAGGCCACAGATGTTGAGCCACCATCCAGTGAGATGGAGAGGCAGACATGGCACACATCTATAAAGTGACATATGGCACACAAGCGTTTAGACTTAAGGCAAAGATCAAAGTAGCCACAGAACAACAAACTTCGTCACAACCTATAGGGCCCTTGTACAAACTGAGCCTCCGAACATGTCCGCCTCTATCGTGGATGCATCCTCCGGTCATAGGATGCTAAGAAGCCTGGCCCTAGCCCGGGTCCAAACGCGACCCTGCTTGGACCCCTAAAATAGAATCCAAGCTGGCATCTTCACTCAGAACTGTCCTACCAGGTCATGTGAGGTGGCAGCGGGAGCCACCGTCAGCAGCTGGTATTGGTGATGATCATAGTCCGGATGCCGCTTGCCCTGCAGTGACTTCTTCAGTAAACACCAAGGGTGGAGATGTGCGGGTCAGACAGTTCAGCCAAAAGGCAAGCGGTTGGATGATCCATGACGTCCATCACCAAAAGATGAGGATGTGGTCAATCCATGAGTCACCTCCTTTGAGTGACCATTGGTACTGTTGGGACCGAGGCGAACCACCCCCATGTTCACGTGTTACACTGGCCCTACATAGGCGCATGCAGGAATGGGAAAAGGCGGCCCTGGTGCTGCTCTTGTACAATTGTAATTGTATTTACATAGCGCTTACTACCCCTGGCGAGGCGTCGAAGCGCTTTTCGGTGAGTAGCAAGCTACTCTGGAACCCAAGAGAAATTTTGGGTGAATTAGTATAGGGAAATACGAGTACAGTATTAGCATTAGTATGAGTTAATTTGAGCCGTGGATATGTGAGTTTGTTAGTTGGATTGACTAGAGTAATGGAAGGATAGATGAGGGAATAATCCAGAAGTGTTAACTGGGAGTTTATAGTAATAGGAGGAGGCTTGGGATGAGTAGAGGAGAGACGGAGGAGGGAGGAGTCTGTGGAAAAGGGTTAGGGAGATACTAGTAGCAGAAGGGGTTTTGGATAAGTCAAAGGTGAGATAAATGAGGGAGACTTTATTAGGAGTGTTTGGGAGATCATAGTAGTAAATTGAGGTGTGGGCTGAGCCAGGAGCGGTAGAGGAGGGAAGAGCTTAGGCAGGGTTATTTTGGAGATCATAGTAGTAGAATAGGTTTGGGATAAGTCAGAGTGGGGATGGAGGATAGCTTTGATAGAGACATAGGTTGACGGGGAGACAGAGTAAAGTTTACCAGAGAGTACATTTAAAAAAAATATATATATTTTTGAAATGTATTTATTTAATTTAATTTATTTTTATTTCTTTTTTCGCTAGTACAGTAGGACTAGAGTAATAAATAAATACGTATATAAAAACATAGTAAGCAAATATGGTGCAAGGAATATAATAATGGTTATAATAATATGAGAAGTAAAGTTGTATTGTGTAAACACAGACTTTCAAGATTTGTAATATTTGATGTTAATTAATAAGTGTACTTTTCTAACATTCATGTTTCTTTCCTCAATTTTTCAAAAGCGAAATGCTTGCTGTTAAATAGTAAATATAACATTTGCTCATTGTGATATAAAAAAGAAAGCAGGGATTCATAAGTATCTAATATAACAACTTATCTAGGAGCTATGCAATGGCCTATTAACATGTTAAGCATAGAATAATATACACATATATATGTATACACACACACACATATATACATAGACACATCCACACACAGACATATATATATATATGTCCCAAAACAACATGGTCCAAAAGTGGGAGCACCAACTGCTGGTGTATATAACCGTGAGTAAATATACATTTGTTGAGGAGGCTTAAAGAGTATGTGTATAATTTATTATTATGAAATAGTAACTATACACATTTCTTAAAGAACTATACATATCTAGAATATACACATAATCAGATAATAAATATTTATCAACACAGACATATGCAGTCCATAGCTGTTTGGATACAGTGGTTATGAAGGAAAGAGCCAACTCTTGAGTAGTCTTCTGAAGACAAGCTAGTTATCCGTGGCTCTCATATTTGGAGTAATGAATTCCATAGTTTGGCTGCTTGAACAGAGAAGGATGTACCACCTATTGTCTTTTTCTTGTATGGTGGTGTTTCAAGGCGGGGTGCCAATCTTGACAGGAGGTTCTTTGTTGAATGTATTTGGTTATTTTGTTGCTGATGAAAAGTGGTCCTTTTCCATGTATAGCTTTGTGGGTGATACAAAGCAGCTTGAAGGTGGATCCTCTGGCGACTGGTAACCAGTGTATCGCTCTCAAGGCAGGGCAGATGTGGACTTGTGGCTTTACATGTAATAGTAGTTTGGCAGCTGAGTTCTGAATACGTTGCTGTTTTTTCATAATAGATAGAGATGACCCATGGTAGAGGCCATTGGCATAATCCAGTTTAGACAGTACAAAAGAGATAGTAGCCTGCACCTTGTGTGGCAATCCGAGGTGGGGGAAGATGCGTTGCAGAGTCTTCAAGGTGATGAAGCTTGATCGTGCTAATTTGTCCACTTGGGCATTCATTGTTAACTTGGAGTCCATGGTAATTCCAATGTTTTTAACTTTCTTGGATACTTGAGAAGGTGGTCCCAGATCGTCAGGCCAGGCACACAGTGGGTCATAATTTTTCCTGTCGCCATATGTGAGTAATTCAGTTTTGAAAGCATTCAGATTGGGATGGCTCCAAGTCATCCACTGATCAATGGCTTTGAGGCAACTGAAGATTTGTTAGTTTTCAATGTCTTTGGGGCATTCCAATTTAAGTAGTATTTGTGTGTCATCTGCATAGTTGTAGCATGTGAGATGAAAATCATTGATCAATTCTGGTAATAACATCATGTAGATGTTGAAAAGCATAGATGAGATGATTGATCCTTGGGGGATCCTTTTTTTTTAGGTAGGGCTTGGACGAAAAGGGGGGAGAATAGATAATATTAGTCCTGTTTTGAAGGTAGGATGTAATCCATTTTGATAGCAGTCCCTTCTATGCTGGCTTTGGGGAGTCTTTGATTTAGGGTGTCATGGTCAACAGTATCAAAGGCAGCTGAGCGGTCCAAGAGAAGTAGTGCAGCAACTCCATTGCGGTCGACTGTGTTTTTAAGATCATCCCAGATTGCCATAAGAGCTGATTCAGTGCCTCTTCCAGGGCGGAATCCAGTTTGGTAGTCTGAAAGTATGGAGTTATCTTCAATGAATTGTAACATCTGGGCAAATGCTGCTCTTTCTATCTGTTTGCCCAGGAAAGGCTCATTTGTAATTGGTCTGTAGTTGTTGGGATCATGTGGGTCTAGCTTTGTTTTCTTTAATAACGGACATATATAGGCCATTTTCAAGTCTTCAGGAAAAGTTCCTGTAGTTAAAGAGTTATTGATGTTTGTTCTTACAGGTGTGGCAGCTGGAGTTGCAGATTGTGGGTTCCTGGAGGGTCCAGTTGCAGTCCCAGTGGCCAGAAGATAAAGTAAACAATGCAGATTAGCCCTGATGGAATCTTGCTCGTCGAATCTGAGGACCCACCCGAAAGGGGGGAGATCCTAAATAGCCCAGGAAGGGGGATTGGTCACCTAGCAGAGTGACCACCCATCAGGAGGGGCTGTGATGTCACCTACCTGACCTGGCCACTCAGATGCTCCCGGGACCTCTGCCCACCTTGGATTCAAAATGGCAGAATCAGGTAGTCACCTGGAAGAGCTCTGGGCACAACCCCTGGGGTGGTGATGGACAGGGGAGTTGTCACTCCCCTTTCCATTGACAAGTTTTGCACCAGAGCAAGGACCGGGGGGAATACCTGGACTGGTGCAAACCAGTTTATGCAAGGGAGTGCCCTTCGAAGCATACAGGTGGCTTGGGGAGGCTGCCCCTCCCAAGCCATGTAAAACCTATTTCCAAGAGAGAGGGTGTTACCTCCCTCTTCCACGGGAAATCCTTTGTTCTGCCTTCCTCTGCCTGAGCTGGTCAAGCAGCTGGAGGGCATAAACCTGTCTGAGGGGTGGCAGCAGCACAGGCTGCCCAGGAAAACCCCAGAAGACTAGTAGGAGCAATGCTGGGGGTCCTCTAAGGAGCCCCCAGAGTGCATGGGATCATACAACCAATACTGGCAACAGTACTGGGGTATGATTCCTACATGTTTGATACCAAAAATGCCTAGGTTTGGAGTTACCATTATGTAGCTGGACACAGGTAGTGACCGGTGTCCAGTACACAGGTAAAATGGCTTTCCCGCACTTACTAAGTCCAGTGAAATGGAGCTGGGGTTCGCAGGGGCACCTCTGCTCATGCAGGGGTGCCCTCATACACAGGTACCTGCACCCTGCCCTCTGGGCTGGGAGGGCCTACCATAGGGGTGACTTACAGTGACCTGGTGCAGTGACCTGTAGTGAAGGGGTGCATGCACCTTTTCACGCAGGCTGCAATGGTAGGCCTGCAGACACATTTTGCATGGCCTCCCATGGGTGTCACAATACACGCTGCAGCCCATGGCGAATCCCTGGTGCCCCAATGCCCTGGGTACCTAAGTACCATATACTAGGGACTTATATGGGTACATCAGTATGCCAATTGTATTGTGTGCTAAGTCCTAAGCAACCAAATTTAGAGGGAGAGTGCACAGTCACTGGGGTCCCAGTGAACACAGTTAAGACACACTGACAGCAGGCAAAAAGTGGGGGTAACCATGCCAAAAAGAGGGTACTTTCATCTGGTTTGGAAGTTGCAGCACCAGCTTTTCTGCTGCATGAAATTGTCACATATGTATATGTGTTAATAATTTTACATTGGGAGCTCCATTAAAGACAATAGAGTGGCTGAAGGTGAATAGTGGTTGCTATATGCCTTCTGAGAAGGCTAAAATGTGATCGTCGGTATTTCTGAGTTAATTTTAGCAATGGGTAATTACCCATTGCATTCCATTGACTATTTTGCTAACAGCTGCAAGACAAAGAGGGACCAACAATATGCCAATCATTTTTGTCCTGCCCCAAAAGTGTTAACAGAGCCTGATTTGCTTTGTGTAGGAGCCAAGCTGCCCCAGATGTTTAAACCTTGTTAGGCCTCATAAGTGCGATGTATCTTGAGACCTGAGGCCCAAAAACAAAACATTATGGCTGGAATGCTTGACAATCTCAGCCCCTCAAATTACTCTGTGCAGCTTTCCAGCCCTCTGTTACTGTTTTTGTTTTTTCACTCACAGTGCCACTACAGACAGGAACCAACCATATTCAAATCAGTCTTGGCCGGGGAGCACAAAAAATCTGCATGGGTGTTTTAGGGGAGCAATAGGGTTCCTGTTGAGGGGTGGGAAAGTGGTCAAACAGAGGTGGTGGGTGGTTTGTGAGAGGCCAAAGGGGAGCAGGGAGAGAAAATAGTCCTTCCAATGGATTACATAGTTATGTAGAGTAAGGTCTGACATCAGTATCAGTGCAAGCTTCTCCACATGCAGCATCAGTGCAAGTGGCCATTGAACCCACCCGCCCCACACACAAAAGAGGTTATGACAAGCCTCAGTGCATGTTTACTTACATAAATCAGGTAACATATAGGTTGCGTGAGCCCTTCCCACATAAGGGGCTCTGCAGTAGTGTCACGTGGTATGACCTGGTCTCAGGTGGGCAGCTGTAGTGCTTACGACTTGGAGCAGAGGGAGTAGAAGACAGGAAGGCCACAGAAGGTGGTAGGCTCATGAGGCGATAACAAGCCAGTAATGTTGCAGCAGAGGTTGTTCCACGAAATCTGCTGTGGAGCAGAGTTGTGTCAGAATGAGCCCACCTTAGGTAAGAAACTGCCCCCAAGCACTGAATGCAGATCCTGCTTTCACAAGCCACTGGGGTCCCTGGCTACCTCAGACCCAATGCCAGCTCACTGAAAGGGAGGTAGAAGGGGTCACCCAGAAAAGGACCAGGATCTGTGCCAGGGCACTGTGACCAACTGGCAAACCTTTCTCGTGCCAAGCGTGTGACAAGTGTAGTAGAGGTGGGCAAGCTGCGGAAAGCTTGAGCCTGAAGCCCGGCTCTGGCTCAGCTCGAGGTCCTGTTGGAACTTCAAGCCCATAAGGAGCCAAACTTTCATGTGGCTGTTTTTTGCCACCCTCGCTCTATCCTCATAAACAAGCACATGCACATATAAAAGCAACGGGTTAAGATTTGAGATAAAAAGAAGAGACAAATCAACATCCATTCAGTGGTTGATTTGTTCCAAGTGAAACCAGAAAACCTGGGTTAATCTGGTCTTCCCTGCCTAACCAAACTGTGTGATCTTGGGCAAATATTTTATTTTACCGATCCTCCTTTTTCTTCAGTATGGATATGAAAGCACTTTCAAGTATGTGAGTTCAGATTGATTTAATAGCGTATAATGTTGCTCTCTAAATAAGATCGTTCCTCTTAGTTCACTAATGGCACTGTTGCCAGGGGCTGGAATTGTTCTAAGTTTAGGTTTAAAATGTATCACTTTTAAAAAGTACTGCTCAGTGCAGTGATATAACGTGCTGTATTAAGATCAAAGCTTCCATGTGACAAAGAAATACACTTTTTTGAATATTGGATGTGATTTTGTTGTGCGATTTACATGGCAAACATCTTCAGGGCTCGGCTCGTGCATGGGCTCTAAGAGCCAAGCCAGCCCCTTGGCTCAGTTCTGAATCGGCTCCTTCTGTTAATTTGTTGGCTCGCCTAATTTGTAAATAAAAAACGTGCCGGTGCCGAAAGCCCTCTTATTAAACACGCGGCTGCTGCAATTAAATGTGCGAACACAGAATACTGAGGCTATCTCGCGCCTCTTCAATCCATTTACAGCCACTCCCTGCCCCTTCAGCTCACTCCTGCAGCTTTCTACTTTCTCCCTTTGTGATGCTTTTTCGTTTGTCTCTTCCTTGTCTTTCCCAGATGTGTCTTTTGCATGCAGTAACTGCTTGTGGCAGAAAAATATGTGCCGGCCCTCAAAAATAAGTGCTGGTGCTCCGCACCGGAAACAACAAGCACAAATTAAGCCCTGCTCTAGGGTATGGTCAGCATAACATGAAATTGCCCTCTAAAACAAAAGTTACTCATTCAAACAAGCCAGAACCCTCGGTGTCATTCCTTTTAAGTGTGTAGGATGTGTCCTCTAGCCATTGCACAACTTAGGTCTGTGTAAAGATGGTTTCTTCAAATTGTGCAGCAGACACAAGTGAATACACTGCATCTCTGCAAAACTATTAGACGTAGCACGCGACTGTCTGACAGAGAAGCTCCCTCCCCTTTAAATGAACCCACGTGACTCGACCCCAAGGCGGCTCATCGATTGCAAATATCAGGTGCACAGAAAAGATTGGGTGACAGTGCAGACTGTGCCCTCGTGCCCAGCCTTCAGGGTGACCTTGAACAAGAGCATGGCATGATAAACTGGCATCCTTTGCTGCCGCATGGGACTAGGCCCCTGCTTCAGGCCCTGCGGTATGCCCATGACTCCTCAGTGGCAGTTAGAACACTGCTGAGTGCACAGAATGGATTAGGCACATCTTTCATTCTGGATTGCGATGTTATATCCCATCCATACATTTACCCACATCAATGCATTTATCCACCCATCCCATTCATACATTCATCCACTCATTCCGTATATACATACATGCAACCATCCCCACCGCATACTTGCTTAGCCAAATAAGCGCTCCCATTGCTATGCATGCATGAAAAGTGTCCGTTCCCTCTAACCATGGCATAGCGGTGCTTTTTATTCGGAAGAGTCGACCGCCATCTTAGTATGGGAACCACCTCTCTCTCGGAATGGTTCGGACAGTGGTCGATTGCGGGCCACCATTCCACGATCATCTGCTGTTCATCCCTTTGGCTCTTCAGGGTGCTCAGGCCCAAACATTAACTTCATTGGCAGGTTAATAAGGTTATATTTTTTCTGTGATTAAAGAAACTATTGAGGTTGTGTGATGCTGGTCCGTCCGGCATCCTCCCAGTGCTTAATTTGTCAATAAAAAGGTGCCGGTGCCCAAAGCCCTCCTCTTAAACACACGGCTGCTGCATATAATTGTGTAAACACAGAATACTGAGGCATTGTAATCCTGAAGCCATCTCGGGCCTCTTTAATCCATTTACAGCCCCTCCCTGCCCCTTCAGCTCACTCTTGCAGCTTTCTACTTCCTCCCTTTGTGACGCTTTTTCGTTTTTCCCTTCTTCCGTCTTTCCATATCTGTCTTTTGCTTGCAGAAAATGCTTAAGGCAGAAGAATAAGCTCCGGCCCTCAAAAATAAGTGCTGGTGCTCAGCACCGGAAACAACAAGCACAAACTAATCACTGCATCCTCCTCATTGGAACAATATAAATTCTGAGGCATTTTTAACAGTGAATCCCTAGACGCGATATACTAAAGCAACAAGAGATCGGGCAAAACATGGGGATCATTAAAAGAAACAAAGGAAGATTAAAGGGTTTACAGAACCTCAATCCAGCATTCCAACAGCAGCATCCTGTACCAATGGATGCAGAGTAAGAACAAGGACAGAGAGCAGAGGACCCCGGCCTGCCACTGAATGTTCCTCCCTCCTCAAAGAAAGGAGACATTTCAAACCCACACTGGCATAACATTTAACTTTATTAGTATAGAACTTGATAGAATGTAAAAGCATCTGGTGTAGTCACTCGCAAGGGCGAGCATCAGGGAAGACTCATATTAAAAAAAAACTAAAGAATTACTGCAAAATTTCTTGACAGAGCTTAAATTAGCCTCTACTAGATTGGAGGACCAGCATCAAACCACATTTGCTTTGAACCATTATGTGATGTGGAGATTATGTTACTAAGTAGGTTGGAGCGGTGTAGTTTAATGAACTTTAAGTGCATTGTTGTGTTAGTAAGTGTGATTTATTTAGATAGACGTGTGTGATGCTTGTGCAGGGTAGTCAGAAGGACAAAGTGGACTGAGTGGAGAAGATTATATGACGGAACACCGAATTAAAAACAACTACTAACCTTAACAACGAGGTCGGAACACCGACCTCGTCCTTACTACTAATGATTTTACCACGAATGCCTTAACAACGATATTTCGTTGTGAAGGCATTCCTGATAAAATCATTAGCAATAGGCGCCATTCACCCTACATCCCTCATCCCACCCCCCCAACCCTACCCCAAAACCTAAAACCCGCTGACCCCCCACCCACTCCCCAAAACCAAAAACGCCCCACCCCCCAACCCCACCCTAAAACCTAAAACCCCCTGACCCCCCACCCACTCCCCAAAACCAAAAACGCCCCACCCCCCAACCCCACCCCAAAACCTAAAACCCCCTGACCCCCCACCCACTTCCCAAAACCAAAAACGCCCCACCCCCCAACCCCACCGCAAAACCTAAAAAACCCTGAACCCCCACCCCCACCCCAAAACCAAAAACGCCCCACCCCCACAACCCCACCCCAAAACCTAAAACCCCCTGACCGCCCACCCCCACCCCAAAACCTAAACCCACCACTTACCTTTGCCAACTCCCTTCTTTGTACCTTAACCACGCATGTTCGTTGTTCAGAACATACGTAGTTAAGGCACAAAAATACGAAGTCGTGGTTAAAAAAAGCGTTGTTACGCTTTCGTTAACCACGACTTTCGTAATAAAAAAGTCGTAAAAAAGGATGTTTCCCAGTGGAGAATCATGGACTAGCTGTGAGTTCTTACCTGGCCTTATGCTGGGGTTCCCTAGAACAGGTAGGCCATATATCAGGTCAGAGTGCATGGTGTTGAGGATATGGCCCTCGAGGGGGACACGGTGGGGACAGGATTTGCAAGGGGAATAAGATAAAAACAGGATCCGGATCCATCTCCTTTAAGAGCATTTGCTGCCTGTATTTGTGTGTTTAGAGCATCATTGTTTGTTAGGTGTTTCTCTTGTGGGTCATGTATATGATGTTTCCCTTTTCCTTTCCATTCGCAGTTCTCCACCCAGGTGGCAGAGTAATTTGACAGTAAATGTAATCCACAGTTGTGATTTCAGTAGGCACTATTGAGCTCTACAGATCACTAGCTACAATAGATGTCTACCGCTTGCTAGGCACCACAGACCCCTAAACTGCTCCCTGGATCTGGACAGATCACTAGGCATTGTGGATCCCTCAGATCTCTGTGAACCATCGACATTTATTCATTAGATGCTAACAACCTCAGCAAATACTACAGATCACCAGACACCATTGAAGTCTAGTGGTCATTGAGCAGATCGCAAGATGCCCTTGACCTCTATCAGTCAGGAGACTCCACTGAACTATGGGTGTCAATGGACACCTTGTACCTTTGTAGAGCTCACAAGGTACCCCGACCTTGACAGATCGCTAGGCACAGCTGACCTCTACATATTACAAGGCACTAGCGATGTCTGTGAATCATTGGTAATATCAATCTCAACAGATCACAACAGATCACTAGGCACCATTGATCTCTACAGGTCAGGTCAACAGGCACCATTCATCTCTATAGATTGCGAAGCTGTAATGATTTCCATAGATCACCAGGTACCATTGACCCCTATCGATCACTATGCACCGGTCGTCCGTACAGATCATGATGCGCTCTCACCGTTGATAGATCACTAGGCACTGCTGATTCCCACTGATCACTAGGTAGCATCTCTGCAGGTGCTGCTTTTCAGATTTACAGAAGGGGATACACGGATCAGCTCTTCCCTTGTCATTGGAGGAGCAGCTTCTGGGTAAGGCTGGGCAAGTTTTTTTTCCTTAGAGCGCATACGTTTAACAGTGCGCTGATTCTCAATATTTTGCTTCTTCTACATGCACAAAACATTGTTATGGTTTTGCCGCTCCACACTGCTTCATATAGCTTGGGATGACACTGCTCAAAATCAGGGGAAAACACAAAGGGGTTATTCCAACTTTGGAGGAAGTGGTAATCCGTCCCAAAAGTGACGGTAAAGTGACGGATATACCACCAGCCGTATTACGAGTCCATTATATCCTATGGAACTCGTAATACGGCTGGTGGTAAATCCGTCACATTTGGGACGGATTACCACCTCCTCCAAAGTTGGAATAACCCCCAGAATTTCCAATAACAGAACAGATTTCCAAAAACCTGGGCAATCCATTCTGTATCCGAAATTTAACCACAAAGTGAGCTCATGTGTTTTGCATTTCATTGAAATTTCTTCCACACACCCCCTACTAGCGGGCTCCATCCGAATGGGTGCACCTTAGGAACTCCATCCACTCTCAGGATACTCTCAGTTACTCTTAGTCACCCCTCAGAGAGCGGCAGGGGCATCTTTGCGCCTTTACGGGATGCTGCTTCGCCGCCAGCATGCGCACTGGTTTTTAAGTAACATAAGTGATCCCAGACAGGTTCTGATAAGCGAAGACCATTTTCCCCTTACTCTGGCCCAGGTCGATGTGAAATGAATATCTGAGTTCAGAGACTGTCTTCATGGTTAAATATTAATAATCTAAATTTTTCATTAAATCAATACTCCCCCACAATGCTGGTTTGCTGTCTGTCTTATTGAAAAGCGCTTGATAACTACTGCCCATTGCCACATTCTCATACATATTTATAAATATTATTTGAAGGAGATGCTGTTTTTTCATTCTGGATTTTCATTGAAATGTGCCTGTGTGATTTTGCTCATTTTGAAATCCCTTTAACATCTTGGACAAGGCAAGCACATACATCTAGTGAAATACATAGAGTTAAGATTCTTCATTCTGTCACTTACACCTTTAATGACCTTCTCTTTAAATATCTGAAAACAACAACACCTAGTTAAAAAAAAAGTAATACATCTGCTCTTGTAGATTCACTCCTACGTTTGGAGTGGATTTTTGACTTTTTAGGGAGCCAAAAGGTGTCCCAGGGGTGCAACATGAAATAATTCCCCTGCACCCTCCCTGCAAAATGTGTGCTTGAATAGCCACCCGTAAACACCTGTACCTCTAACTGTGGCGACTTGTAAAGTGATCATGAACAGACATAAAGTTGTGGGTTTGTGGGTCCTCAGTGCATTTTCCAAGGCCACCCCTCCTACACCAATTGTCCTCTACCAAACCCTAAACTTCCAAAAAGGGGTGATTCCACACTTGTAAAGTTCTGTAATTCATGTTTCTGTGATAATGGTGTGGACTTTACCCAAACCTCACCTTACTACTGTGATCTCCTAAGAAACACTTGCTAGTGCAGTGGTCTCCAAACTTTTTAATGCTGCGCCCTCCCAGTTGAAAAATAAAAATCCTTGCCCCCCCCCTCAGAATTCTTCGCAATTATTTTTATAAAGATTGCAATGTTTAATTATGTCTAGACCTACTTAAACATTGCAGTTAGGTACTGTTACCTTTTTAACAATGCAAAAACCTGCTTCTGCTTAAAACAAAGCCCTGTTATCTGTAAAATGTTTCTTTTGGCCAGAGCCTGATCACTTGACGCCCCCCTAGGGGGGCCTGCCCCCCAGTTTGAAGACCTCTGTTCTAGAATCTTCCCTCTTCTATTCCCCCCATTATCCTATTCAGTCCAACTAACAGACTTGCATGTCACTTATATTTCCCTATACTAATCCCTTTTGGGTCCCGTAGCGCTCTGCTCTCCGAAAAGAGCTTTGACGCCTCATCAGGGGTAGTTAGCGCTATGTAAATACAATTACAAGTACAATTACATCCTTAAATTACCTAAAGGGGGACATGCCATGAATAATTTCCAAAAGTTCACAAGACCCAACAAGACATCATCAAACCGAGAGACTACGCACGCTTCCTATTGTGGGTGTTTCTGAGCTGTGGTAATAGAATACACATTTTTCTTTTCACTCCATGGCTCATTTGCACCTATATTTAAATTTCACATCCGGAAGCCGGCAGTGCACTGTGCAAGCCGAGCCCTGCAGGAATTCCCTGTGGGGTTTTCCTAATGGCCATCACCATCTACTTCCCCTCGTAAATTTCCGGCTTTGTTTTTCTGTGCGCACGCTCTCTCCCCAACATTGAGACGTACACACACCCCCCAGTTCTCAGGCACATTACTCCTCGTTGCCCATGAACTACACCCTCCCAAGGGTCCCTGATCCCTTTTTATGTTGTAAGTGCTTCCGATAGTGCCCTCGCCCGCTCCAGCTCCCAACTTTGCAGCGTCAGCGAAGGCAGATGCGCAGTGCCCAATTTGTGAATAAAAAGGTGCCGGTGCTCAAAGCCCTCCTCTTAAACACGCGGCTGCTGCAACTAAATGTGTGAACACGGAATACTGAGGCAGCGTAATCCTGAAGCCATCTCCTGCCTCTTCAATCCCCTTACAGCCACTCCCTGCCCCATTCAGATCACTTTTGCAGCTTTCTGCTTTCGCCCTTTGTGACGCTTTTTCGTTTTTCCCTTCCTCCGTCTTTCCCATATGTGTCTTTTGCTCGCAGCAAATGCTTAATGCAGAAGAATAAGCCCCGGCCCTCAAAAATAAGTGCAGGTGCTCAGCCCCAGAAACAACAAGCACAAATTAAGCACTGCAGATGCGTGAACTATATGGAACTCTAGGTTTAAAATTGCATGGTTAATGTCTTCGGAGAAGACTTTTTAAATCACCAATTAACTGTTCTAAGAATGTTTCTTCAACCAGCCCACCCAACTGACGTGATTTGGGCAGTTATTTTTTTTTATATACATCCCCATTAAATGCCTTTGTAAAGTTGACCAGAACATCAGTTTGCTACATTGTAAACGTAATTGTAAATAGAATTTACTTAGTGCTTATATCACCTGCCGAGGCATTGAAGCGCTCTGCGGTGAGTAGCATGGCCTGTGACACTAGGGAGTAGTCTGTCTTCCATGTGGGGTCTTGGGTGCCTGAGTTATGTTTTAAGATCCGTTTGAGTGATTTAATAGAGAACTTTGTTGGGTTGTTTGATATTGTTCGAAACATTAGGAAGACTTGTGAAGTGATTCCTTTAACGAGGACATTTTGAGGGGTCCTGTTTGTCTTGTTTTTGGCACCAAAGCCGGCCAATATTGCATTTAGAATTTCGTTGATCATATCTTCTAAGGGGTCGTCCATCAGATGAGATTTGCACTCCATTGACTTGGCTTCTCTTTTCAGCTCTTCGGCGAGAGTTCTTAAAAAGAACATTGTCAGGTGTCCAGAAACATCTCTAATTTCCACCACGGTCTCAAAGGTTTCCATCAGTGATAACCTGTAGATGGCTGTAGCAGCTTCGGGATGTGCTTGAGCAAATCATTAGCCAATGACAATATTATAATTCATGCAGGCATCTAGAAGATTCTCTGGCATCTCCAGATCTGCTCCAGAACTAGCTTTGTACCTACAGTATGAGGCGGCTTGGCCTCTCCTTGTATGACGGCATACATATGTGAAACAGGCCGCACGTGATAAAAGCTACATGACTATACTTGCTATGCAGGTACCATCAGCATCATTTCCTGCACTCAGATGTGTCTATTCCTCCTCAACTCATCATAGGATGTCATGGGTTCAAGTACCAAGGTGGTCAACATTTTGAGTTCAGCCTCTATACACCATATGAGCTACCTCATATCCAGGAGTGGACAAATAGGGATTTGTCCTCTCCTCATTGCCATGAGGGATAATTGAAGTGAGATGAAAAGCCAACAGGCTGGCACACTACAGTGTTCCAAGCATCCTTATTTGGGGTATCCATAAAGAATGTAAGCCATGATGAATGCACATAAAGGTTATTGGTTGATCACCCGTAGTGGAGTAGGAAGTGTACTGTGTGGGGGAAGCCAGGATACCCCTGACCCCTCTGAGGGTGCATTGGCTGCTCATAGCTCAGAAACAGGAGTGGACTCTATTATTTCACAAAGGACAGAACCCACGTGGACCATTCCCGCCCTTGAGCCCAGGAGAGAGATTCAGGCATCTAAACTCGGCAGCGGGAGGGAGGGGGAGACCACAGTTCCTGCCCAGGAAGTGCTTAAGCAGGTCACATCCAGTGGTGGGCTTTGTGGATCAGGGGGGCACTCGGACTCATCCTTTGGGACCGAGATTTACTTTTCATCATCAGACTTTAGCCCAGAGCAGGAGAGGGACGGCAAGCAAAGGGAGAAAGCGGAAGCTAATAAAACTGTGACAAAGGCAGCCAGCAGGGATGAAAAAGGTCCTGCAAAAGTGAGAATGGGAATGAGGCGGGGAAGGAAAGAGGCTTGAGATCGAATCGAAACTAGGTAAACCCTGGCATTTAGCAGTGCCAACAGCGAGCGCCTTGGGAATACTTTGGCCCCATTTACGTATGTATCTATGCACGTATGTATGTGTGTATCTATGTATGTATGTATCTATGTATGTATCTATGCACATATGTATGTACGTTTGTATGTATCTATGTATGTATGTACGTATGTAACTATGTATGTATGTATCTATCTATGTATGTATCTATGTACATATGTATCTATGTACATATGTATCTATGCACGTATGTATGTCTATATCTATGTATGTATCTATGTACATATGTATGTATCTATGTATGTATGTGTGTATTTTTGTATGTATGTATCTATGTATGTATCTATGCACGTATGTATGTATCTATGTGTGTGTTTATGTATGTATGTATGTATGTATGCACGTATGTATGTATTTATGTATGTATCTATGCACGTATGTATGTATCTATGTACCTATGTATTCCTGTATCATTACACATTAGCCATTGCCTTTCTGATGTAAAGAGATGAAGGTAGGAGTAAGGGGGGAGTCATTCCCATATTGCATCCCTCATCAGGTACTGGGCAGACAGAAAGAATGTGCATCCATCATCTTCATCCACAGCATCCTCATATTGCTGGTCTGCCTTGTATTGGAGGCAGAACCCCAGAAGAGACAGCATGCACTGGGCGAGAGGCGGATAACAAGCATGGCCCTTCTAGTTGGCCGAGTGGCAGAGTTGTAGGGCTTGGAGCCCGTCCCTTCGGTACCAATCCCAGCTTCCCACATTACCTGATCATGGGCAAGTGATTTTTTGCACATAAAAGCTGCATGCGCCTCCAAACCATAACAAGTATTAGTACAAATGCCAAACAATACCACCGCGTAGGTGCCTGGTTTGAAGTAAGCCATTCTGCACATTTCCACATCCTACAATCCCCATTGCCAGTTTCCAAAATGTCTGAGTTAAATATGTGTTGCCCAACCTTTCCCAGTGGCCCTTTACACAGGCACACATTGCCCCTGTGCACGGTGCCCTAGTAGATACCCACTGCCAGCTTCAACAATGCCCCAGTATCTAAGTGGGCCACCAAGTGCTCGCTGTGGTGCTTCCACAATACTCGTGTTGCTTCCATTTTGTACTCACGACAACTCACAGGTATCACCTGCATGTTCCATCCTTCTTTAAATGACCATCTGCTCGGCAGTCGTTCCGCCTCCAGGTCATTAGGCGACGCTTTTTATCGCATCAGCATCGGTGGAAATAGCTCCATGCAGATCTTGTATCGTCAATAATTTACAACCCAGCTCTGTGCTCTCTGTGACAACAAATCAATAGGCGCTATATTTATCCTAATGTGGCGCACGCACTTGTCCTCTCCTGGTAAACCGTAGGGCAGTGGAGAGAGGAGCTGTACCTCCCACCTGCAGGGCCTGTTGTAGAACGGATTCAGCGCCTCGAAACCCTAACGGGTACATAGCGCGCTTTATAAATCTTTTGATTGATTGATTGATTGATTGATACAGGAGGGAGCCTGTCTGGCCCTCTCTGGAAAAGGAGCGCTACCGAATTACTCTACTTAGCAGCACGAGATTCCATTTTGTTGGTATTTTGTATCATTTGTTTGATTGCAAAGGAAGCACTGTTATCATTGTTGTAAAATACAACTTCGTTTTCTTCAATAGTTTACTGTCTTGGAATAAAACGGGCCCCACAGTTTCATTCCTCCATTTAGGACATTCCTTTTCGGGTGCTGATGCTGTGTTCATTATCCCTTTATATACACCCTCAGGTACCCGGTGTTCCTTTGCAGCCCTCAAATACCGGTTTGCTCTTTAATTCTATTCATACTGCCCTTAGGGGAAGTCAGGATAGGAACTTCCGCCTTAGACAAAGTAACTTTAAAACTTAAAACTCAATGAATGAATGATTGAATATCATCTGTGGAGTGGTCTGCTACCACAGTGGTGTGCACTGACACAAAGATGGCCGGAATTAACCGAACACCCAGGTTTTCAGATCCTTTCTGAAAAGGGGAGAGTCAAGCTCGGCGCAAAGATGCTAAGGAAGGGTCTTCCAACAAAAACGAGCAGGCACCCAGCACAGCCTTTTTTTGGTGAATGGCCCTCTTCCTAAATCAGTGGATCCGCCAGGCACATAGCTGCAGACCTGGCTACACGTACAGCAGGCCCTTGTACTGGAGAGCCCGGGGACACATGCACAAAGCTCTAAATGTGGCCTGTGTCTGGTCAGAGGGAGCCAATGAAGAGTTCTGAAGTGTCCAGAGCTAGAACATCTGAGGGGAAATTTAAGAGAAGTCTAGGAGTTATATCTTGAATGAGTTGGATTAATTATAAGAGATGCTGAGGATGGACTAAGTACAGAGGGTTGAACAGTCAGTTGGTAAAGAATGATCGCTGTCCTTGCGAGAGTCCAGGACCTGAAGTGGTACAACCTTATGGAGCATGCTCGTGTCACAATTACAAGAGGAGGAGAGAGAACTGGTCTGTTCATGAGAAGACGGTGAGATGTCAAGGACCATCCTCTGATTTCTAGTAGATAGATGGTGTAGGGAGAGCTGGTGGTGGTAGATGTTTTATTGAAAGTGCTGGGGTGCTATACCTTGCCCAAATTTCAACTACTTCCTCTGGTGGGGTCGAGGATAGTTCACATGCAGTGGAGGTGCTGGGCCCACTGGCACTCATTTTTGAGGAACATCACACAAAAACTGTGACAAAGAAATAAAGCAGGAATGAAACAGAACCTTAAATAATGAGATAAAGAGGCAGGGAGTGTCTGGTGGTGGATGTAAGAGGCACAAGTAGAATCTTAGCAGTCTTGGTATTCAACATCCTTGACATAAATCAACACCAGCCCCAGGCTTCTGAGCAAAACTTCGGGTCCCAGCATTTATTCTTTCACAAATTAAGCACTGTACAGTGGTGCAAATGTACAAACACATTCTATATACCATCTTTTTAAAGCTAAAGAACGGAGCTGCATAGCCGTTTCTTTAAAGACTGGCATGAAGCATTCATGAAACCAGTGCTTAATTTGAGCCAGTGGTTTCAGGTGGGGCCAACTGGCACACGTTTTTGGGGACCAGCCCTCATTTTTCCTCATCAGACTTTCATCAAGAGCAAGAAAGAGACAAAACTCAAAAGGAGGAAAGAAAGGGTGAAGAGAAAGTCAGAAAAACAGTGACAAATAGCGAAAGCAGGAATGAAAAAGAACCTACAAGAGTCAGATAAAAAGCAAGAGGGTGTCTGGTGGCATTAAGATGACACAGGCTTGGTATTCAGTGCCCCAGCCTTTGGTAGCAGCGACTGCGTGCTTCTGAGCAAAACTTTGAGCAAGCACTTATTCTTTTATAAATTAAGCACTGAAACAACAAACTGTCCTTACCAGGTGCTGCGTCACAATGTAACTCCTTTTCTTGAAGTATATGCAAGCTGAAAGTGCAGTACAGGCAGAATGAAGGGCTGGGGCACAGCAGTAAGAAAATAAACACAAAAATGTATTTTTGGTGAAACACTTTTGGGGGTATTTATGGAGAATTGGCATATTGCAGCACAAGTCTTTCTGCTGCGCTGCGCTATGCCAATTTGAAAGTGCAGGAATGCACCGTATTTATGCAATACCATGGTGCAAGGGTGCCTGTTTTGCATGCAGGATTGTTTTTGTGCAGAAAGGAGCACCTTCCTGCACTAAAAATCCAGAGAAGCGTTTTTCTCTTTCAATGTGTGCTGCAGAATGCAAAACAGATGGAAAGAGTTAAAAACAAGGAGAAATGAAAAAATTCTCCTCGTTACGCCTGCTCTGGGGAGGCGTAAGGTTTTGGTGCTGCCCCAGGTTTACGTGATTAAATCTGGGGCAACGTCAAAATCCATGGTTGTTGCGTGGGAAGATCCACCACAACGCCTTTGGAACACCTCCCTGGCGCAGATTACAGCAACGCAGCCACGTGCACTGCTTTGTCGTACTCCGTATCTACGAGGCCATTCAAAGCCACGCAGAGCAGCGTCGCGTGGTCTCATAGGTATGTTTGAGAGGCTTGTGCCTCCGGAGTGCCATAGAAAGTGATGCTCGGGCGGCGCAAGCCTCTCATAAATATGCACCTTTGTGACTTCAAAGATGGTCCCATGTGTGGGAGATAGGTCCACTCTGCCCCCAGAGTCCTCGACTCCGTTGCCCTTGAAACTCTTCCTTTCAACCGCCTCTTTCTCTATCACCCTCGCTAGAGGTGGGTGAGCCAAAACTTAAAAGAGAGAGCCGAGCCAGAGCCAAGCCAAGGGTTTCATTTAGTACTAAACGCCCATGCATGGGCCCAGCCCTGAAAATGTTTGCCACCTAAATTGTGTAACAAACACCATATAAAATCAGATAAAGACTTTACAAAGTTCACAAAAGCACAGCATTTCACCTTATTCCATCAGATTACATCACTGCATTGAGAGGCATTTCTTAAGTTTTTAAACATGAACTTGAAAATATTCATGCCCCTCTACTGCGCCGTGACAATATCACTAGTGAACTGAGGCAAGTCAGTTGTGATGTGCGTCCTACACCTGGCCTAGATTCTTGTAACAACATTGTGGCCCTTTTAAATCAGACACAAGGCAGGTGTATGTATAGCACACAGCCTGAACTCCTCTACTGGAAGGCCTCCTGGGATGCAATAATGAAGAAAGAGGAAGCTCACTGAAATAAAATATTTGCCCAGGATCACACAATTAGATCAGAAGGGAAAGCGGCACAGGTCCCGGGTTTTATGGTTTCATCCTGTGTCATTCAGCCGCTCTACGGGTATCTCTCTCCACATCAAAGGTTAACATTTTTCCTTCATTCTGCACACAAGTTAGGGTGTGGGTGACAGGCAGAAGCCACATGAAAGCTTGGCTTGTTTTGGGCTCCAGGGTCCAAGAGGACCTCGAGCTGAGTCCGAGCCAGGTATCTGGCTCGAGCTTTCCCTGGCTCAGTCACACCCAACTCTATCCTGTTCTGTCTGCCAGTCTCTTTCTCTCATGGTTTTTCTCACCCGCGCTCTTATTTCTCACCGTCCTGCGTCCTCACCCTCTGTCTCTCTCACACATCCTCTCGCGTGCACGCAGAGGCGAGAAAGAAAACAGCATCTGGCATTAACAGAGAAATCCAGAGCATTCTGCTAAATTAATGACAATGGCAGAAAAAAGTCTCCCCTGCAAAGGAAGTAAAGTTCCAAAGTACGCATGGTAGAGGTGCCTTCCAGACATCGAATGGGCCAATTGCTGCACTAGATTTGTACTCTGACTGAGCCTAGACTGATGCTTGGTTTGTTTTTGGAAGATTAAGGATGCTGGTCCAGGGGCCTTCTGGCACCTGACAGGATCAGATGCTGGAGCCTCCCCACGGAGTAGCCATTTCTTTCTTTCAGGAAGTCGTCGGTCAGGCTATCCAATCGCGCTGCAGTAGGGGTGGTCTCAGAACACTGCAGTGCCCAGAGCAGCAAGCTTTCACAACAAAGGCTAAGGGTCTGATTTAGAACTCGATGAATGGGTTGCACCCTCACGATGGTGGCGGGTATCCTTCCACCAAAATCGAAATCCCATTATCTTCTATGGAATTTCAGCGGACGGGATATCCGTCACTGTTTTGCCGAAGTAACCCGTCAGAGTTCTGAATCTGGCCCTAAGTAATGGCAGCCATCTTTGTGTGAGCAAGTTACAAGGATAACTTCTTACAGTTCCAGAAATAACGTTTCTCAACATGTGCACAGGACAGAAGATGTGATCTTTCACCCAAAAGTAGTTTTAACCTCTTAGGATTTCTTAGGATCCTGGTTGAAAATATTGAAGTAGAAAATGTTTCTTCCGAAAGGTTTAATGGCATGGGGTTTGATCATTAAATCTTGAATCCTCACCAGGTGTTCTCAAGGTGTGCAGCGAATCAGCACTACTGAGTACACATTGGATACTCTTGATCTACATGTCAGACCTTTCTGCTGACTTCGTGCCTAGTTTGGGTTATCTGTGACATGATACCATTTAAATGCTATTAGAGGTGGAATAGACATTGGATTAGGTACACCATTAAGTACAATATAAGAATATTGGAAGTCACCAAGGAATTGAGTGCTCATGTAGAGCAAAGAGGCTAAAACCTGAGGTCCTTAATAAGGTTATGGAAGTTTGGGGTGATTTGGAATATTTCGTAATGTGTGGCAGAGGGTATTTTACTCCTTATAATACATAGTAACATCTTCACACTCACACAAACTACTTAAACCAATGGCACCTTGCTTTGTCACATGAAACCGATAGTATGTTTGAAGACATGAAGAATAAAAGTAGAATATGTTGTGTGAAGTTAAGCACACCAAAAAAGCAATCAGTAGGTTTTTGCGAAGAGATATCGGAATCAGTTTAATATAAGCCAAATTAAAAAAATGTAGTAGAAACAAGCAGACCTGTCCTATATTGACCTACAGTGTTAAAAAAATAAATGTTATCTTAAATTTCTCTTTTCAGCTGATTACAGTTACTTTTTAGGAAAACAACTCAGAAGGAGTATGTTTTTGCTCTTTAAACTGCATCTATAAATACGCTCTATGACCTGCTTTTCACCTTCACTGCTGGCTCTGGTAGCATGCTTAATGATTTCACAGTTCAACTGTAATAACTTATTGAAGTTGAGCAGCTACTTAATTTTATTACAGATGACTAGAAACATCAAAACTGGACTGTAATAAGGAAATTAGACGTGGGCTTTTATACAGGGATTGCAGGCTTCCACATATTATAATCAGGGCCATTTAAATTATGCTTTTCTGTGGCTGGGCGTTTTTTTGCTTAATTATGGATTTGTAATGTAATCCATCATCTGCTGCATGAACTGCAGATTTTTTTCAAGTGGGCCAATAGTTACAAAACACATGGGGACAGGTGTTACTGCACACTAGATAGCCCTTCGTGAAGGCTGACTGCTCATCTTGCAGTTGTTGATTGCAGTATTTAGGTATTAAATTGGTATTAACAAGGTGAAATCTTTTTCCCCAAACAGTGTTACCATGTGCAAAAAAGATTAAGGAATACTATTGCAAAATGTGTGCATTATTTTGCATAGTTTGCCTTTTCTTGCCACACAATTTAGTCAACCTTACTGCATACTTTGGGCCTCATCCTCTGCATAATGCCACTGGCCCTGATTATAATGACACAAAACTTATGAAGTTGCTACCCTAGAGCTCAAAACATGTTGTTTGATGCTGATGAAAAGGAGATCAGGTTTCCAGCATGCCTTACTGGAGCCCAAAGATGTGCTCAGGGGCATCACCCAGTCAGGTTGCTCGACAGTGTGGTCAGGAGGTACTATGGGCATGAAATCAGGATCAGCTGTCTGTCGCCATGCTTTCTGGTCCTGATAGTGTCCACTGTAAACATGACTGTGACCTGGCCAATCCTGGATTCTATCCAAGAAAGTCAACTGCAAATCATTCATTAATATTTCATAAGCTTTCTTCGTCTATGTGCTTTTTTGTCATACAACTGCAAGTATAAAAGTTTGTTTGCACTCTGCTACCTTCCATACCACACACCACAAACGTACCCTTCTCTGAACACTCTCACTAAGGTAATAAGGCATGAGTCAGGATAAACTGTCGAGGATCACACAATTCGGTCATATACAGAAGTGGAGATTCAAACCCTTTCCTAATGCTCAGGCCTGCACTTTAGTAATCCACTTCTCCCCACTCTTCTCTGTAATTTGTGTTGTTTGATCCTTTTCCACCGGCACCCCTGCTGTCCATGTTGCTTCTTCCCTCCCACACTCCACACTTCTGCTAGCTGTGTTTTCTCCCCTTCCACACCTTACCTTGACGTTGTCTGTGTTGCTCACCTCTACCTACCCTAAGAAAAAAAGCGTTTTGAAACAGCTTGCATTTACTTACCTTTTAACATATGCCTCCTTTCACTCGCTCATCCATCTTTTCTTTCACTCATCCACCCTTTCTCTCATCCATCCATTCTTTCACTCATCTAGCTGTTCTTTCTTCCAGTCACATGTTTTCACTTCATCCATTCATCCAAACCTTTCACTCCATCCATCTATTCATCCTTCCTTTCACTCATCCCATCCATGATCCTTTCTCTCATCATTCACCCGCCCACTCTTTCATTCATCCATCCGTTCTTTCACTCATTCATCCTAGCATCCATCCTTTCACTCACCCATCCATCCACCCAATAGCTCACACCATACATCCATCCTTTCACTCACTCACCTTTGTCTACCCAGTGCAGATAAAAGAAGCCCATCAAGAACTTCACCCCGCTGTAGCGATTACAGTTAGGGGTTCCTGGCACCCCAGCATCCATCCTTTTGCTCACCCATCTATCGTTTTGCTCATCCATCTATCCATCCTTTCATTTTATTTATCCATCCACCCTTTCACTCAGCCTTTCACACTTTCACTCCATTCATCCATTCATCCTCTCTTTCACTAATCCACCGTTACACTCATTCACACAGCCATCGACCCAGCCACCCTTTCACTCACCCATACATCCACCCCTTCACTCAGACACCCATCCATCCATCCATCCATCCATCAATCTTTGACCAATAGCTCTCACCTGGGCAAAATCTCTTGGCTTAGTCAGTGCTTGTTTTTCTAGACTCCCTTCACTGTCCCCCTTCCTTGCGGGACCAAGAAGGGTCTTACCCCCATACATCTGGACACCTTTTCTGAACAGATGATATTGAACATTGTAATGACCTTAGTCTGGAGAGCGTCATACTTTTTTGTATTTTGTTATATACTAACCCTCCGAGATTTCTAAACTCAGGGCCTAATTCACAAATGGCGTCCAAAGTTGCGGCGGAGGCCTCCCAGTCGCGGAGGGGGTCCTGCACTCACGGTGGGACCTCTGCAATTGGAAACTGCTGTACGGAGGTCCCGCCACAAGTGTGGGACCCCGCCGCAACTGCAGGGCCTCTGCGGTGACTGCGGAGGCCATTAGTGAATCAGGCCCTGAGTGTGCACGTTGTTGCATCCTGATATTAGTTATTTTGATTACAAGAAAATGTTTCTGGGAAAGGCCCTGGGCTGCTTTGCAGCTTGATGTAGAGCTCTACACAGAACCTGTGCTTGGGTAAGGGTGGAAGCTCCAATTTGTGTAGAAACTGGTTGCTTGACACTGGAAGTGGCCTCCTATATTCTACAGTCTACATTGACCCCTGCTGAGTTTCCGTATGAAGCTCAAGCTGGCAACTACGGCCAATAAAGACCTTTGCATGACCTCGGCCCAGTATTGGTCAACACAATTCAGTGGGCTAAATCTCTGATATGTTCTATAGGCCTCTTATTGCTTTGCCTCAAATTCAATGTCTAAACTTTAAGGGCCTGATTACAACCTTGGCCGATGGGATACTCCATCACAAATGCGACGGATGTTACAAGTTCTATTATATCCTATGGAACTTGTAAAACAGCGGGCGGGATGTCTGTCATGTTTGTGACGGAGTATCTCATGCGCCACAGTCGTAATCAGGCCCTAAATGTGTGTCCAATTTGTGTGCTGTGCCCCTATTATGCAATTTTCACCCACCTTCTATTCTATCATTTTGTATATTTTGTGGTTCACATATTTTCTTTTTTCCCTTTGTGTAGGCAGTAGTTGTTGTCCAGGAGGTAAGTTGTAGATCTTGGAACTTAGACACCTGCGGTTTCATCCTTGCTTTTGCACTGAATCACAATTCATAAACCATTTCATTTTTCTGTGCCTCAAATTGTAAGTATTTTTCGGTAGGAAGCAAGCTCTACTATGTACTGTACCAACAGGGCTGGCCACAGACTTTTTGTTGCCCTGGTTGAAAATGCTTAAGTACACCACCTCTCATCTCTTTGTACACACAAACACACAAACAAATCAGACAGTTACTTAATATATAAATTGCACCCATATGTAAGATTATTAGCAGTAATAGTTTTTACAATCTACAAAAAGCTTTGTCTTCGTAGCTCTCTATACATAAACATATTTCTCAGACAATTCCAGGCCTCGTGACAGTGCTTAATTAGTACCAGAAGTTGCTGGTGGTGGGCATCAGCAACCATTTTTAAAGAGTCGGAATAATTTTTTGTATCCTTATGAAATGAAAAAAAAACTCATGAAGTGTAGAGTGGTGGAAAAAAGAGCAATGTCCTTGAATCCAGACTAGGGTAAAATCAAGATAAGGGCGAATCAAGATTATAAATGCATGAAAATTCAAATTTCAAAATTAGTATTATTCACTGTGGGAATCAGGGACATGGTTCTAATATTTCTGTAGTCTAAGTAATGAATGTAATGAGAAGGCGTGTGAGTAGTTCCTGTTTGTTTAGGAAGCTTGGCCTTGTGTTACACAAGTTGTGTCATGTCATTTTACAGAGCATTGTGGACCGCAGAGAGAACCTCCAGGGTCTTCTCACTTCCATGATCCTCATGGAGGATGAGTAACTTCTTAAAGGTGAATCTTCAGTGCCTCAAGTTGCACATCACGCCAGTGGGGGGTGGGAGAGAGCTGATCCCCACTATATGTTAAGCTATAAGAGTTGGACATGTTCTTGGATAGGTCTATTTGCTTGCCAGGACCCGGGCCCTGTGGTGGGTCAGGTTGTCCCTTAATGTTTAGATTGTTGTAGATAATTGTTGGAAAATGGTCTCTCTGCAGGGACACCCCAAACTTTTTGCCTTCCTCCTCTTCCTTTCTGTCCTCATTTTTGCTGGCTTTAGAACTCTGGATACTTTAACCCCTGCTATCTAGTGCTAAAGTGCATGTGTTCTCTCCTTAAAAACATAGTAACATTGGCTCCTACCCAATTGGCATATTTAATTTACTTGTAAGTCCCTAGGAAAGTGAACTACCTGTGCCCAAGGCCTGTAAATTAAATGCTACTAGTGGGCCTGAAGTACTGATTGTGCCACCCGCATAAGTAGCCCCTTAACCATGTCTCAGACCTGCCATTGCAAGGCCTGTGTGTGCAATTTCTCTGTCACTTCGACTTGCCATTTAAAACTACTTGCAAAGCCTTAAACCCCCCTTTTTCTATATATAAGTCACCTCTAAGGTAGGCCCTAGGTAACCTATATGGCAGGGTGCTATGAAGGTAAAAGGCAGGACATGTACTTATGCGTTTTACATGTCCTGGTAGTGAAAAACTCATAAATTCGTTTTCCACTACTGTGAGGCCTGCTCCTCTCATAGACGAACATTAGAACTGCCCTCATATGCTCTTAAGAGGTAGATTCTAATCTGGAAGGAGTAGCCATGTCTTGTTCGGTATTGCCAGAATGGTAATAGAAAACCCTGCTTACTGGTAAAGTTGGATTTAATATTACTACTTTAGAAATGCCACTTTTAGGAAGTGGGCATTTCTCTGCACTTACTGCCATCTGTGGCTTACAGCCTGTCTCCAATCCACGTCTGGTCTGTGCTGGTTGACAGTTCCCCTTGTGCATTCCACCCAGACAGCCATAAACACAGGACACTCAGCCACATCTATATTCATCTGCATACTGAATGGGTCTCCCTGGGCAGGAGGGATGGAGAGACTCCCTCTTACAATTCAAAGGCCAGTGGCCTGACCTCACACAAAGGACTGATAACCCCACAGGGATCCTGGCAGACAGGACTGGGCTGAAAGGGGAACATGTGCGCTTCAAAACAACTCTTTGAAGTTTCCCCCACTTCAAAGGCATTTTTGGGTATATAAACTGGGTCTCTGACCCCATCAAATCAGACACTTCTGTACCTAGACCTGCACTCTGTCACAGTAACTGCCTGGCTGCCCAAAGGACTCATCTGGACTGCTTTGCTGGCTGAGAAGAACTGCTGCCCTGCTTGTTGCCTTGCCTGCTTCTGACTCTGCTGAAATGGCTCTGCCTTCCTCCTGAAGTGCCCTCCAAGGACTTGGATTGAGCTTGCCTCCTGTTTCTGAAGTCTCAGGGCCAACAAAGAATTCTCCTCTTCAAAGAAACTCCTTGTGCATCGAACATTGACGCAATGCCTGCAGAAATCAATGCAAAGCCTGCATCAGGCCTGGGCAATCACTGCTCTGTGGACCGAAACGACGCAGCACCGACTTCCCGATGGAGAATTCGATGCAGTGCCTGCCTTGCAATGGAAAATTCGAAGCATCGCATACTGGATTGATGCAGCAGCTGCTCCTTCTACCAGCGTGTTAAGGATTTTCAATGCATCGTCCCTGGGTGTCAAAATATCCCCGCATCACAGTAAGGAACCAAGACTGTGCGCCTGAAAAACACCACAAACCCTTGCAGTGTTGAAACAACACATTGTGCCGCGCCGGAAAATACGACGCAACACCTTATTTTTCTATGCATATCCTCCGCTGTGGTCTCCATGCGTCGTTATTTTCGACGCATCCCAGGTACTGTGTGTAACAACTATTGATTTCTGACGAATGAGACTCTTTTAAACCTTTTAAAAGTGATATTTCAACTTATGCTTATTGGATCTTTGCCGATTTTACCTTATTTTATTCAGATAAATATTGTCTTTTTTACTAAACCTGTATGGTGTATTTTTGCAGTGTTTTCACTGTGTTACTGTATGATTTATTGCACAAATACTTTACACATTGGCCCTCATTCTGACCCTGGCGGTCGGTGATAAAGCGGCGGCCAAGCCGCCAACAGGCCGGCGGTCTAAAATATGCAATTCTGACCCTGGCGGGAACCGCCAACACAGCCCGCCAACTTAACACTCCGACCGCCACAGCGGTACAAACAAACAGCGCGGCGGTTCCCGCCAACAGCCCGGCGGCAGACAATGTACCGCCCACCCTATTACGACCCACCAATCTGCCACCTTTTCCGGGGCGGGAGCACCGCCGATAAGAACACGGCGGAAACAGACTACGAACGGGAAAACGCTCACCTCTACGCACTCCACGCGAGATTCCGGCAGTATGGAACCAGAGTTGCAGGTCATCCCCGCACTCCTATTCCTGCTCATATACCAGGAGCACGCCCGGCGGCGCGGAAGACATCGGTGAGTACTGCACCTACGACACAGGGGAGGGAAAAGATTACCGGCACACACCCACCCACCCACACCCACTACAACACACACATCAATGCATTCCCACAGATCACTGTCACAACCCACAAACCACCCCCCTCCGAAATAATGCAAAGACCAAAAGAAGAGATCATAAACGGGCAGATATATTGAAATATGTACACCAGTAATCCCAATAAATAAATAAACTATGTACAAAATATATACAGCTACTAAATGTAGTCCAACCACTGTCCGTGGATCACAGGGGTCCTGTGCAAAGGGGCAAGGCCCAGTCCCACGACAAGAACTCCACGGAGAGAACACTGCAGGGGCATCAGAAAGAAAATAGGACAGGCACCTCAGGGGGAAGGGAAGGGGGGGCCCCTCAGCCACTTGAGTACACGACGCCAGATCCACGAGGGGACTCCATGACCACTGGCCCATCCTGGGGAGAGCAAAGCCACAGTCCATACAGTCCATACAGTGGGTGGCCTGCCCACTGGGCCATCCTGGGGAGAGCAAAGCCACAGTCCAAACAGTCCATACAGTGGGTGGCCTGCCCACTGGGCCATCCTGGGGAGAGCAAAGCCACAGTCCAAACAGTCCATACAGTGGGTGGCCTGCCCACTGGGCCATCCTGGGGAGAGCAAAGCCACAGTCCAAACAGTCCATACAGTGGGTGGCCTGCCCACTGGGCCATCCTGGGGAGAGCAAAGCCACAGTCCAAACAGTCCATACAGTGGGTGGCCTGCCCACTGGGCCATCCTGGGGAGAGCAAAGCCACAGTCCATACAGTCCATACAGTGGGTGGCCTGCCCACTGGGCCATCCTGGGGAGAGCAAAGCCACAGTCCATACAGTCCATACAGTGGGTGGCCTGCCCACTGGGCCATCCTGGGGAGAGCAAAGCCACAGTCCATACAGTCCAT
Source organism: Pleurodeles waltl (assembly GCF_031143425.1). NCBI lineage: Eukaryota > Metazoa > Chordata > Amphibia > Caudata > Salamandridae > Pleurodeles > Pleurodeles waltl. The sequence continues at coordinate 1,025,121,750 of NC_090449.1, read as the reverse complement.
ACAGTGGGTGGCCTGCACACTGGGCCATCCTGGGGAGAGCAAAGCCACAGTCCATACAGTGGGTGGCCTGCCCACTGGGCCATCCTGGGGAGAGCAAAGCCACAGTCCAAACAGTCCATACAGTGGGTGGCCTGCCCACTGGGCCATCCTGGGGAGAGCAAAGCCACAGTCCATACAGTCCATAACAGACCCCACTGCCACTGGAGGAGGCAAGTTGGCCAGAGGACATCCTGCAGCCCTGCCCGAGATAGATCCTGCCCTGCCACGTCTGCCAAAGGGCCAGCGGTTCTTGCCCTGAAGGGCCCAGTTCAGCGGTTCTTGAGACGGCGGGGCCCAGTTCAGCGCTCCTTGCCTTGAAGGGCCCAGTTCAGCGCTCCTTGCCTTGTAGGGCCCAGTTCAGCGGTCCTTGCCCTGAAGGGCCCAGTTCAGCGGTTCTTGAGACGGCGGGGCCCAGTTCAGCGCTCCTTGCCTTGAAGGGCCCAGTTCAGCGGTTCTTGAGACGGCGGGGCCCAGCGGAGCGGTGCGTGAGACGGCGGGGCCCAGCGGAGCGGTGCTTGAGACGGCGGGGCCCAGTTCAGCGCTCCTTGCCTTGAAGGGCCCAGTTCAGCGGTTCTTGAGACGGCGGGGCCCAGCGGAGCGGTGCTTGAGACGGCGGGGCCCAGCGGAGCGGTGCTTGAGACGGCGGGACCCAGTTCAGCGGTTCTTGAGACGGCGGGGCCCAGTTCAGCGGTCCTTGCCCTGAAGGGCCCAGTTCAGCGGTTCTTGAGACGGCGGGGCCCAGTTCAGCGGTTCTTGCCCTGAAGGGCCCAGTTCAGCGGTTCTTGAGACGGCGGGGCCCAGTTCAGCGGTGCGTGAGACGGCGGGGCCCAGTTCAGCGGTTCTTGAGACGGCGGGGCCCAGTTCAGCGGTCCTTGCCCTGAAGGGCCCAGTTCAGCGGTTCTTGAGACGGCGGACGGTCTATGGCCAACTGCTAATTGCCTGGTGGTGCCCTCCTGGGCAGCGGGGATGGTGCTCCTTCACTGCCCACCTGGGCTGTGGGTGGTGGGGCCCTCCTGGCCAGCTGGGCTGGGTCCTCCCTGGGCAGCGGCTATGGGGGTGGTGGGCTCTCCCGGGGCAGCTGTGCCGGTTCCTCCCGGGGCAGCGGCTATGGGGGTTGTGGGCTCCTCCTGGGCAGCAGGCCTGCTGCCTGACCTCTCCGACTTGCTGCCCTTGCCCTCCTTAGTCGTGGGCCTGTGGCCCTTTCCTCCCTTTGGAGCTGTGGCTGGTGACTGTCTCTGGGTGGTGTCCGGGGGGGATGTAGAAGGCGGGCTCCTGCGGCGACCCTTCCGCCTTCTGCTCCTCTTCCCAGGGGGTGGGATGGCTGTCCCCTTGCTGCTGGGCGAAGATCCAGACATGCGGGCTGGCGGGCTCCAATACCCCTGCACCCTTGTCAAGGGGGCTGCAGGGCTGGTGGTGGCTGAGGTGCTCTTCTTACCCCGACGAGAAGGAGGGGGGGGCTCAGGGTCAGGAAAGAAGTTAGTAGTGGCGAGGAAGAGCTTCTTGGGACAATGGAGAGTGGTAGGTACAGTGGGAATGGGAGTGGAGGGAGAGGATGTGGTTGTAGGTGAGTCACGTTTGCTGTCTTTGGGTGTAGGTGCAGGAGGGATAGGCTGTCGTGAGGTGGATGGCTGTTGGGTGGGTGGGTGGCTGCGTTTGTGTGGTGTGGAAGAGGGGGTGACAGACACAGTGGGAGAGGACACAGGGGACGTGTAAATGGCAGTGGGGGTGGTGACTGCACGTGTGCGGACTGGAGTGGAGGGTGTGCTGGTGATGGAAACACTGGCTGATGGTGAGGTGAATGGAGGTGTGAGTGTAGACGTCACAGGGAGGGAGGAGGGAGACGAGGAGGTGGGGGTCACAGAGGTGGTAGTGACTGTTGGCATGTCTGCATCGGAATGTTGCGTGTGTGAATGTCTGCGTGATCTGTGGTGCTTATGTTTGGATGAGCTTCTCTTGGGTGTTGAGGTGTGTGCAGGCTGGTCTGATGGTGTGGGTGGGACAGGCAGAGGAACAGGAGACTGGGAGGAGGGAGTTAGTAGAGGGAGGCAGGAGACAGGGACAATGGCTGCCGTCAGTGCTGAGGCCAGAGCCTGGAACGATCGCTGATGGGCAGCCTGACCCGAATGAATGCCCTCCAGGTACGCATTGCTGCGATGAACCTCCCTCTCCACCCCCTGGATGGCATTCAAAAGGGTAGTCTGCCCAACAATGAGCGTTCGGAGGAGGTCAATGACCTCCTCACTGAGGGCAGCGGGGGTAACAGGGGCAGGGCCTGAGGTGCCTGGGGCGAAGGAGATGCCCGGCTTCCTGGCAGAGCGGGCACGGGGCGAACGCTGAGGGGCTGCTGGGATGGCGGAGATGGTGCGCTGGGTGGCGGCTGTACCTGTAATGGCGGGGGGCACGGATGGTGCCACCCCCGCAAGGGAGCCCCCTTCCGAGGACGTGTCGGTGTCGCTGCAGGGTCCAGTCGTCCCCGTTGTGGAGCTCCCCTCGCCCTCCGTCTCACTGGTCCAGTCTGACTCTGTGGCATGGCCCTCCTGGGCCATGTGAGATGCAGCTCCCTCCTGCCCCGATGCCACTTCTCCTCCGCCTGATGATGCTGATGCACACAAGCACAGAAAGACAAACAAAAAGGGGGGGGGAGAGAGAAATAAAGGGATATTGAGTACATGGATCTCCGGTACAGTTAGCGGACATGACAGACACAGATGCCCCCTGCACTAAGTTGCGCACTTGGGGTCCGCTACGCATTCCGTGGAACATGCCCTACACGCCTAGAGTTGACAACTGCACCCATGGATGACACGGCCCAGGGATGGCTGTACTGACAAACTATTGAGGGTGGTGGCTGGGGACACAGGGGCTTACGGGGGTGCCCAGCCTACAGATATCGCCCTGGCCTAGGGGGACCCCCAGCCCTCCTCCCCCACCCAGACACCTCCACTGCGCGACAACAGAGTAGATAATGCTTGTACTCACCCCCTTGTGTCTGCTGTGCTGCCCTCACGCGCCCATCCAATTCAGGGTAGGCCACCGCCAGGATCCGGAACATCAGGGGGCTCAGTTGACGGCAGGCACCCCGCCTACGTTGGGAGGCCATCCCCAGCAGAGACTCGGCGGTCTTCTTGGTCCCGCGGCGGATGTCCTCCCACCTCTTGCGGCAGTGGGTGCCCCGTCGATGGTGGACCCCCAGGGTCCAGACTTCCTTGGCGATGGCACGCCAAATCCCGATCTTCTCATGGGCGCGGACCTATGTGACACGTACAGGGAGGGAGAAATACCACGTTCAAGTTTCTCAGCATTTTCCTTTCCAGTGGCCCAACGCCCCCCATCCCCGCCAGGCCCCCCGCCAGGCCCAACATGCCCCCCATCCCCGCCAGGCCCCCCGCCAGGCCCAACATGCCCCCCATCCCCGCCAGGCCCCCCGCCAGGCCCAACATGCCCCCCATCCCCGCCAGGCCCCCCGCCAGGACCCCCGCCAGGCCCAACATGCCCCCCATCCCCGCCAGGCCCCCCGCCATGCCCCCCGCCAGGCCCAACATGCCCCCCATCCCCGCCAGGCCCCCCGCCATGCCCCCCGCCAGGCCCAACATGCCCCCCATCCCCGCCAGGCCCCCCGCCATGCCCCCCGCCAGGCCCAACATGCCCCCCATCCCCGCCAGGCCCCCCGCCATGCCCCCCGCCAGGCCCAACATGCCCCCCATCCCCGCAAGGCCCCCCGCCAGGCACAACATGCCCCCCATCCCCGCCAGGCCCCCCGCCAGGCCCCCAAGCCAGCCAGTGGCCCCAAATCCATATTGAATTAAACTCACTTGTTGGTCTGGAGGACCGTAGAGTAGGGCATACTGGGGGAGGACCCCATCCACAAGTTTCTCCAACTCCTCTCCAGTGAAGGCAGGGGCCCTTTCCCCAGGCGCAGCAGCCATTGTCCCTTCCAGACCGAGGTCACAGCAACACTTGCAGTATAGGTCCTCTCCTGTGAAAGTTCAAGTCGCAAGTGGATAAGTAGATAGAAAATGGCGGTGACGTCCGCGGCGGTGCGTACCGCGGCGGTGCGTCCCGCCACCGCTGGCGCCCTTCGCCATTGGCTCCTGAAACCCATAGGCTTCAATGTTAACCAATGCGGCTTTGCGCCGCGGGCTTCGCCCGCCGCGGTGTGCCACGCCAGCGCATTGACCTCACATCCCATTGTCACACTTCACAGGTCAGGCAGCCGCCATTTCCAGGGCCCACATGGCTCAATTTCAACAGCGTCACACAGGCCTAGGCCTTGCATAGCCACTCAGACACGCCATTCACTGCATAGAGAATCGTTTACTGTGCTAGCTGTGAGTACGTACCTGTGGGTTGCTTGACTGTGTGCTCCATGTTGTCCTTCCTAGGCACCGTCCGCTGGGTTGGGCGAGGAGACGGATGAATCCTCCCGTGTACCGACCGCTGGTGGACCTGTCGACAATGGAAGAACGCCACATTATCCTGACCTACCGTCTTAACCGTGCCACTATCCATGAACTGTGTGCCCAGCTGGAGCCCGACCTGATGTCCCCCATCCGCCAACCCACAGGGATTCCCCCTCTGGTGCAGGTCATGTCAGTACTCCATTTCTTGGCAAGTGGGTCATTTCAGACAACCGTGGGAATTGCTTCTGGGATGTCTCAGCCCATGTTTTCGAAGGTGTTATCCAGAGTGTTGTCTGCCCTGATGAAATCCGTGAGGAGCTACATCATTTTCCCTGAGGTGGGCGAATTGGCTACAGTGAAGGGTGATTTCTACGCCCTTGGACATATTCCCAACGTAATTGGTGCCATTGATGGGACCCATGTGGCTTTGGTTCCCCCAAGAGACAGGGAGCAGGTGTACAGGAACAGAAAAAATTACCATTCAATGAACATCCAGGTGGTGTGTTTGGCTGACCAGTACATCTCGCATGTAAATGCCAAATTCCCAGGGTCAGTGCATGACGCCTACATCCTCAGGAATAGCAGCATCCCTTACGTGATGGAACAGCTACAGAGACACCGTGTATGGCTAGTGGGGGACTCTGGGTACCCCAACCTGTCGTGGCTACTGACCCCAGTAAGGAATCCCCGGACCAGGGCAGAGGAACGGTACAATGAGGCCCATGGGCGTACTAGGAGGGTGATCGAACGCACCTTTGGCCTCCTAAAGGCCAGGTTTCGCTGCCTGCATATGACAGGTGGATCCCTAATGTACTCACCTAAGAAGGTGTGTCACATCATCGTGGCCTGCTGCATGCTTCACAACCTGGCTTTGCGCCGCCAGGTGCCTTTCCTGCAGGAGGATGGTCGAGACGGTGGTGTTGTGGCAGCGGTGGAACCTGAGGAGAGTGACGAGGAGGAAGACGACGGGGCTGAAACAGACAACAGGGACAGAATCATTGAACAGTACTTCCAATAGGACACAGGTAACATTTCAAAGATAATTTAGTAAATGCTAACTACTCTCCAGCATCTCTGCTGCCTGTCTATTTGCCCCAGTGTATGATGACTGAGTTTTGGCTTTTCCCTCCCTATTTCAGATCTGGGGTCCCCACTACGAGTCCTGTGCTTCGTTTCCCCATGGACTACAGCTTTGTGGCAGCTGTTTGTTGACTTCACCATGTACAAGGACATATTTGCACTGTCATGTCAATTACAATCTATTGAAATCACAGCCAGACTCCTGATATTTTGGTGCAAAATAGGTGTTTATTTAAGTGCTCAAAATGGGATGGGTGGTTTCAAGTGGGTGGGGGCTATGGTGAAGGAATGTCCATGGCAGAGTCCAGAGTAACAGTCACACAGGTGCATTGTCCAGAGGCCTGTGGAGAGATGGAGCATGGGCAGTTCAAGGGTGGACAGGGTGACAATGTGGGACAGTGGGATGACATCAGGTGGTATCCATTGCTGGCGGGGGTCTTGACATCCTACTCTGTCTTCTTGCGAGATCTCAGGGCCCTCTTGCGGGGTGGTTCTTCTCCTGCAGGAGGTGGGGGTCTGGTGGGCTGCTGCTGTGCGGGGGCCTCCTGTCCACTAGCGCCGGCGGAGGTGGTTGGCTGTTCTTGGTCCAGGCTAGTGGCAGGGGCCCTTGGGTGTTGTTCAGTGTCCGCCCTGTTGTTGACGAGGTCCTGCAGCAGCCCTACCATGGTAACCAGGGTGGTGTTGATGGCTCTGATGTCCTCCCTGTACCCCCGATAGTGTTCCTCCTGCAGCACCTGGATCTCCTGGAACCGGGCCAGTACCGTCGCCATCGTCTCCTGGGAGCGGTTGTATGCTCCCATGATGGTGGTGAGGACCTTGTGGAGAGTGGGTTCCCTGGGCCTCTCCTCCCCCCCCTGTCGCACAGCTGCCCTCCGAGTTCCCCTGTTTCCCTGGGCCTCTGCCCCCTGGCCGGTGTGCCCACTACCACTGCCCCCAGGTCCCTGTTGTTGTTGGGGTGGTGGGTTATCCTGGGTGCCCTGTAGTGGTAGACACACCGCAGATTGACGCGCCCTGGAGACAGAGGCATGGGCCCGCTGGGTGGGAGCTGTGCTGGTGTTCCCAGAGGGGTTTGGGTCTGTAGTGGCCTGGGCCTGTGTGAGGGGAACCGACTGTCCAGAGGTCCCCGATGGTCCGGGCTGGTCATCGGTGTCCAGGTCGACAGAGCTGCTGTCATCGCTGACGGCCTCTTGGGTGGGGGGTGTGGAGAATTCTGGCCCCTCCGCCGCGGTGTGTTGACGGTCGGGTCCTGCAGGGGTATAGAGGTATGGTTATAGTTTCAATGTGTGGCATATGGGTGTATCTGTGGGTTCTCGTGTCCCCAAGTGCTGGCATTCGTGTGTGGGGGCTTTGGTGAGGGTGGCTTGTGGGGGGGATGTGTATATGCATTGGGCATGCTTTGGTGATGGGTGTCCATGCTTAGTGGACGCATGCAGGCCTAGGTTTTGGGATGTGTGGGTTGTGATGGTGAGACATTGGCGGGGAATAGGTGTGCTGGGGGTGGGGGTGAGGATGGTGGTGGGGGTGAGGATGGTGGTGGGGGTGAGGATGGTGGTGGGGGTGAGGGTGGGGGTGAGGATGGGGGTGGGGGTGAGGGTGGGGTTCGAGGATGGGGGTGAGGGTTGGGGTCTGATTTGGCATGCAGGTGGGGGGGAAGCAGTATTGAAGCTTCAACTTACCAGTATCCATTCCTCCGCCGACTCCTGCGAGGCCGTCAGGATGCAGGATGTTCAAGACTTCCTCCTCCCATGATGTGAATTGTGGGGGTTGAGGTGGGGGTCCTCCGCCAGTCTTCTGCACGGCGATGTTGTGCCTGGATACCATGGAACGCACCTTCCCCCGTAGGTCGTTCCATCGCTTCCTGATGTCTTCCCGATTTCTGGGGTGCTGTCCCACTGCGTTCACCCTGTCGACAATCCTCTGCCATAGCTCCGTCCTCCGGGCAATGCTGGTGTATTGTATCTGTGTGCCGAACAGCTGGGGCTCTACCCGAACGATTTCCTCCACCATGACCCTGAGTTCTTCGTCTGTGAAGCGGGGTTGTCTTTGGGGTGCCATGGGGTGGTGTGTATGATGTGTGGGGTGGAGTATGTGTATTTAAGTGAGTTGAGTGTGGTGGTGTGTGTTGTTTTGTGTGTGGATAGTGTGTGGGTGATGGTGTTGAGTGGCTGTGGCTGTTATTTTTTGGATGCTGGTGTCTCGCTCTTGCCTTCTTGACGAATTTTTTAGCGTAGGGGTTTGTGGGTGATGTGGGTGTGTGTTTTATATTGTATTGTGTGTGTGGGAGTGGTGTGTGTATGTGTATCAGGTGTGTGGGATTCAAATCGTCCAATGTGGCTGAGTTTTGTTTGTTTGTGTGTATTCTGACCGCGGCGGTGTGTCCAGCCAATGGAATACCGCGTTTGAATGACCGCCGCGTGGATTCGTGGGTCGTAATGGGATGGGCGTATTTCTGTTGGCGTGGCGGTGGAGGTTTGGTCACCTCCACCTTTCCGCCGACCGCTGGTCTGGCGGTCTGTTGTGGCGGTCGGATTTTCGGAGGTTTGCCTTCTGCGGGTCAGAATGACCGTGGCGGGTTTCCGCGACCGCGGCGGGATTATGGAGGATTTCTGACCGGCGGTAGGCGCCTTTTACCGCCGAGGTCAGAATGACCACCATTGTCTTCTAGGTTAAGCCTGACTGCTCAGTGCCAAGCTACCAGAGGGTGGGCACAGAATAATTTGGATTGTGTTGTGACTTACCCTGACTAGGATTGTGGTCCCTACTTGGACAAAGGTGCATACCTCTGCCAACTAGAGACCCACTTTCTAACAATAATCCTCATTGACTTGAGTCCAGTATTTGTTGCTACAGTCATTACATTGAGAATCTGTGCCCGGGTCCCCATGGAGCGGCCTAACACAGGATCAGAATGTCCTCTTGTTAGGTGGTCCATGCCGGGTCAACAGATAGAGGACTTCTTGAAGTCAAAGGTAAAAGGTGGCAACAGGGTACTCTCTGTGAAGGTGAACTCACCTCTGTCTCGTGTTGACTGCAACAAGAACAAGTAAACTCAGAATAATGAGGATTACTGGTAGGTAATCTGAGCATTTAACACCTCTCCAGCCCGTCAACAAAAAAGTAGCCCTGCTAATGTCGGTGGCAACATAATCTGCAGAAGGAAGATGTGAAAATGACTGGATCAATAAATACTGCTAACCTCTCAACTGCCTGCCCCTGAAGGCAGCTTCTCACACGTACTGAGCAGCTCCTGTCACTGCAGGCCTTTCTAAGGAGCTAAAAGCAGAATGTGCTATTAGTGGATGCTTCAAGCCAGGCAGATGAAAAACCCCAGAGTCTCCAAGTTGTGTCTGTGGCGTCGTGAAGCATAAATCGGAGGAGGACAGGGGAAGCAGTCACAAAGAAGAAGCAGGAATGGCGGCCGAGAGCGGGGAAAGCCTGTTCTTTAAGGAAATCCGCCATGGAAATACATTCCTCATCCCGGCCTGACGCCATTGACAGATGAAATGTATGGCACCTATTGCTTTTGCCGGCAGACCTGCCAACTTAGACTGTGCCACCGTGTGACACACGATATTGGCTCCCATCACACAGTCACCCGGTGAGGCGACCATATCATATGGCGGCAGAGAAAACGAACTGAAAGCCCTTGTAAACAGTGGTTTTTAGCTTGTTTTCGGAGGCTTTGAAATGCTGACATCCATTAAAGGGGGTGAAAACACCCCAGGATATACGTAGAAGCCTAAGCAAGTTTTTTTTGAGTAGGTGGCTTGGGGGCGGGCAGAACTGCTAATTAAGTAATTCTCAGCACAAGGCCCGCCCCTCCAAGGCCTAGCCCCCCTCCTCACACGATGAGAATTTTATTCTAGTTGGCAGGTCTGTACCAGCACTGTGCCTTAAAATGTCATTGAAATGGTCCGAATTTCCTCAATACCCTGGTCACCATTGGTGTTTCCGCTACAAACACAAAGGGTTTCTGTCCTGGCCTCTAATCCTCTGCGCTACACATCCACTCCACTCTACCCAGAGGAATGCTGGCATCGCTTAAGAAATCCTTTATTCCCCTATGAGCATCTGTGCTCAATGAGGCCGGATCCCATAAGTACAGACATAGGAGCAAATTATTAAAGCAACGTATGATGATCCAAAAAGTTTTCCCTATTTAGCTGGTCATGTGCGGTCAACCCAAGGTATAGGGCACAGTTGTGTGGAAAAGGCAGATATTGCACTCCCCGCCCGATAAGGAGCAGGTCCCAATGAACAAGCATGCCACCCTGGTGGGCGAGGGTACCTGTATCCTAATATGATAAGCCTTGTAAAGCCTCTGTGAGAAAGCCCCAGTGTTAGTGTTACAAGCCTCTCTAAATGCCTGCTAGTAAAGTTCTTGTGCTGTTGTGTCGATTGACCAGGATCTGTGTCTCTTGGCATGCTGTGAGGCCCAGGGACTAAGCGTGGATCTATACAGCACACACCATGCTCAGCGGATACCTCGGTCAAAGGTTTCAGGACCTGTGCCACTTTCTCCAGTATTGCGGCCTCTCCACAACTTAAAATAGGAAAAAGTTGTGCTTTGACTCGTTGTGTTACATCATGATAAAATGACAAGCAGGAAACAAAAGCATCATGATTTTATTTGGAGTAAGACTCAATTTTATGTTGAAGCCTATCAGACATTATCTGGTTTTGAAGACTTCTTGGGGACATTCACAAAGCCTCCCTGGCAATGCATTCTGCCCATTGCTTACCACTGGTTTTGTGTTTTGTAACTCAGAGTTGCTCGTTTTCTATTTGATGGATTTATTTGTTGGATATTAGCCAGTATATATTTGTCCCTCCCATGGAGCATTTCTTCTTTACTGTATCCTTCAATGAGAGCATATTTTCTGTTAGAATTTGTTCTTATCTTGTCACATTTGCTGTGCATTTAAAGACAGAGGTCAAATGTCAGGCTCTGTCTTCTGAGGAAGCCTGGTGTTTACTTATCTTTCTCTGACTTCAAAGTGAGATGATTTATGTGACAATCATGCTGGGTGCTAGGGGTTGTGCTGGAGGAGGACTGTACAATGTTATTTTTTCTAGAACACAACAAAATGTAAATGTCTGTAAATCAACTGTGCAAATATTTGAGAATATTTCAGAATTAGGAAGGCACTAATGAAGCACATTTTTTGTACTTGTGAAGTGTGGTGTAAACAAATATTTTAATACAATCAAAACAAATCAATACACTAGGTGATGCCTTTTCCACACATTATTGTTTGTGCGCTGTATAAGTTTATGAATAAAACTGTCAGTGCAAATGTAATGGTCATATTAAATGAAAATGTGTTGTCTGTAATTGCAGTGCACTACCACATCCTCTACTTCACAACACTTTACAACACTCTGTTCCCCTCCATGCTATGCCACTAAGTTCTATGCCACTCCATGCCACTCTATGCCAATCCACTCTACTCCACTCCACAACTCTACTCCTCTCTATGCCACCCTACTCTACTCCATGTCACACCACTCAACGCCACTTTACTCAACTCCAGTTTATGCCACTCCACTCTACTCCACTCTTCAACACTCTGCACCACTCTGTCACTCCACTCTATGACATTCTATGCCACTTTATTCTAGGCCACTCAACGCCACTCTACACTACTCCACTCTATGACACTCCACTCCTCTCTATGACATTCTACTCCATTCCACTCGACTCAACTCTACAACACTCTATTCTATGACACTCCACTCTAGAACCCTCTATGCCAATCTACGATGACACTCTATGCCACTCCACGAAACCCCATGACACTCTATGGCTTTCGACGCTATGCCCCTCCACTCTGTGACACTTTACTCCACTCTACGCTATGTCACTCCATTCTATGCTGCTCTGCTCGACTCCACTCTACGTCTCTTCACAATACTCTACGACCCTCCACAACTCCACTCCATGACACTTTACTCTATGACACTCCACTGTACACCACTCTATGCCACCCTACAACCCTCCTCTCTATGACCCTTTACTCTACTACACTCTACTCTTCACCAATCCACTCTGTCACACCACTATAGGCTACTCCCCTCTATGCTATTCCCCTCTATGCTACTCTACTACACTCTACAACATTGTACTCCACTCTATGCCACTCCACTCTACAGCACTCTATCCCACTCTATGCCATTCTACTCCACAGCATGCCCCTTCACTCTATGTCCCTTCACTCTATGCCACTCTACACCTCTCCACTTTACGCCATTCTGTGACACTCTACTCCACTCCTCACCATGCCATTCTGCTTCACTTTGTGTCACACTACTCCACTCTGCGCCACGCTACTCCACTTTACTCTTTGTCAATCTAGGACATGATACGTCACTCTATCTTATAACACTCTACTCCACTCTATGCCACTCCCCTCTTTGCCACTCTATGCCACTCCACTCTATGCCACTCAATGCCACTCCACTCTATGCCACTCCACTCAGCTCCACGTTCCTCCACTCCACATCCCTCCACTCTACGCTACTCCGCATCACTCCACTGCACACCACTCCACTCCACTCTGACATTCTACTTAATTCCACTATATGGCACTCTACTCTGCTCTACGCTACTCAGCTCCACTCCACTCTGCACCCTCTTCTCCACGCTACTCTACTCCACTTCACTCTGGGCCATTCCACATCACTCCAACCTGTAGGAAGCTGGCCTGGTGTGTGAAGGACACCTATGGTGTTATCACCCTATACCAGGTATCCCCTATTAGTGAAGTGTAGGCAGTGTCTAGGAAGCCAGGGCTCTTTAGCGGTAGCTGTGGGTGAGCAGCCAAGACTTATCTAGGAGACATGCAAAGCTTATGCAATGCCACTATAGACACACAGCACTATCACACATGAAAGAACCACACAGTGTTACAAAAATAAAGGTACTTTATTATGGTAACACAAATACTAGAATACTAATAGGCAGTCCCCCAACTGGAGGTGAGTTAACACACTATTATACACACATTATCTATCAGCAAAGAGCATAGAAACCAATAACCATTGCCAAAAGTGTAGGTAAATAGTGAGGGCCATATGGGGAGGGCCAAACCATATACTGAGAAAGTGGAATGTGAAAGGCAGTCTCCCACCCAAGGATGTGGAACCGGTAGTGGGAAGCTGGAGGAACTAGCAACCCCAAGAGGTGAGTACCACAGTGACCCCAGCAACCAGGAGAGGAGAGGTAAGTACTTGGTTTTCCCCAAAACCAACAGGAGGACTTTGGAAAAGAATTGTGCAATATCCAAACAAGACTGGAAGAACCCGAAGGTGGATTCCAGCAGAACAGGACGTGCAAGGGAGTGGGACCAAGTCCAGTTTGTGAAAGAGTATCCTGTTGTGGCAGGAGCCACTACCCACCCTTCTGCGGATGCAGGACCAGGCCGACAAGGGACGAAGAAGAGCAGCAGTGCAGCACAGGAGATGAAGAGGAGTTCCTGAAGTGATGCAAATGGTGTCCCACGTCATCCATCGGGTTGCAGTTGGTCAGTGGTGCTGGAGGACAACCAACAAGCCTTGGCAAATGCAAAAGAAGATGAGTTGCAAAGCTGAAGAGGACCAGCAAAGCCCAGGGGACTCAAACCAAGGAGGGGAGTCTGAAGTAACCCTCAGCAGCTGGGAGAGTCTCAAGAAAAGGAGGCTACGCACACAGGCAGCCCACTGGCAGCAGGCGCAGCAGTCGTAGTGAGGCCCACTCAGCACACCTGGATAGGATTCCCATATCTCTGGAGCGGCAGGAAGGAGACTGTGCTTTGCAGGAAGAAGTGCTGGGGGCTGGGGCTACAAGGAGCCTGAAGATCCCTTTGAGGAGGAGCAAACAAGCCTTGGTAGCTGCAAGAGTAGCGGTTCACAAGGGTCCTGTCCTGCAAGGATAGGCAAGGGCTTACCGTCTCACAAGTTGGATAGCTGACAGAGAGGACCAAGGGGAGCACTCCAGACTACAACCTGTGATTCAAGATCTACACAGTTCCAGAGGAGAGCAGATCCACGTGGCCAGTCGTCATTGTGGTTGGTGCCTTCAGATGCAGGGGAGTGACTCCTTCAATCCAAAGGAGATTCCCTCTTACTTCTTGGTGCAGGCTGGAGTCTCATTGACCTCAGAGAATGCACCACCAGGGAAATGTTTCAGTTGCTGGAAGGAGCTGGAGAAACAATGTTGCAAAGCGGCGCTGGAGTTGCAGATTGTTGGTTATTGAAGAGTCCAGTTGCAGTTCCAGAGGCCAAAAGATTAAGTAAACGATGCAGAGGAGCCCTGCTGGAATCTTGCACATCGAATCTGAGGACCCACCCAAGAGGGGCACCCTAAATAGCCCTAAAAGGGGGTTTGGTCACCTGCAAGGTGACCACCTATCCGGAGGGGGCTGTGACGTTATCTGCCTGACCTGGCCACTCAGATGCTCCCAGGGGCCTCTGGGATGGCAGAACCAAGTGGCCACCTGGAGGAGCTCTGTGCACCACCCCTGGGGTGGTGATGGACAGAGGAGTGGTCACTCCCCTTTCCTTTGTCCTGTTTCGCGCCAGAGCAGGGACCAAGGGTCCCTGGACTGGTGCAAACTAGTTTATGCAAGGAGGGCACCAAATGTGCCGTTCAAAACATACCAGTGGCTTGGGGAGGCTACCCCTCCCAAGCCATGTCACACCTATTTCCAAGGGGAGAGGGTGTTGCCTCCCTCTCTCACAGGAAATCCTTTGTTCTGCCTTCCCCTGCTTGAGCTGGTCAAGCAGCAGGAAGAAAGAAACCCATCTGTAGGTTGGCAGCAGCGGGGCTGCTTGCAAAACCCTGAAAGGCTAGTAGGAGCAATACTGGGGGGGGTCCTCTCAGGAGCCCCCAGAATGCATGGAATCATACAACCAACACTGGCAACAGTATTGCAGTATGATTCCGACATGTTTGATTCCAAACCTGCCCAGGTTCGGAGTTACCATTATGTAGCTGGATATAGGTAGTGACTTGTGTTCAGTACACGGGTAAAATGGCTTCCCCACTCTTATGAAGTGCAGTGCAATAGAGCTGTAGTTTGTAGGGGCCCCTCTGCTCATGCTCGGGTGCCCTCACCCACAGGGACCTTCACCCTGCCCTCTGGGCTGGGAGGGCCTACCATAGGGGTGACTTACAGTGAACTGGTGCAGTGACCTGTAGTGAAAGGGTGCATGCACCTTTTCACGCAGGCTGCAATGGTAGGCCTGCAGACACATTTTGCATGCGCTCCCATGGGTGGCACAATACATGCTAAAGCCCATGGGGGACCCCTGCTGCCCCAATATCCTGGGTACCTAAGCACCATATACTAGGGACTTATATGGGGGGACCAGTATGCCAATTGTGGGGTGTGCAAAGTCCTAGGCAACCAAATTTAGAGGGAGAGAGCACAATCACTGGGGTCCTCTTAGCAGAATCCCAGTGAACTACAGCCTAAGTACACTGACATCAGGCAAAAAATGGGGGTAAGCGTGCCAAAAAGAGGGTTCTTTCATGCACATCCTACGACACTCCACTCTACAACACTCTACACCACTCGTCTCCCCTCTACGCCAGTCTACAGCAGTCCACTTTACACCACACCACTCCTCTCTGTCACTCTTCATCACTCCACTCTCCTTTATGCCATTAACTATTAGCCAGGCTGAACAGCAGCCACAATGGTGTACAACATGGATGGATAAAAAACATTGGTAAAGACAACAGGTCTTTGCCAATGCTTGTCTTGTAACTAATCAAAGCTGTCAGATGTGTCCTAAGTGCTAGAACTACTGATTTTGGAACTGGGGAACAAGGGTCAAGTCAGGCGTCAGCTCACCATACTGGTAATTCTGGCCAAAATCATTATGGGGGTTATTCTAACTTTGGAGGAGGTGTTACTCCGTCCCAAAAGTGACGGTAAAGTGACGGATATACCACCAGCCGTATTACGAGTCCATTATATCCTATGGAACTCGTAATACGGCTGGTGGTAAATCCGTCACTTTTCCGTCACTTTTGGGACGGATTAACACTCCTCCAAAGTTAGAATAACCCACATAATCTCCCCGTGCCAAAAAAAGAAAACAGTCGGACATTGTGTGGTGTAATTTGGTATGAAGCGCTCCAAAGCCCTTGGGCCAAATATGCGCTATATGAAAACTGCAAAAAAGATATTTACTGTTTATTGCTGTTTTTATCCACATCGGTTTAGAATAATTAGGTAGTTATGTTGTTGGCCTTGGTAGCATGAAAGGCTGTATAGAACGTGTCGGGGCCTAACCTACGGTCTGTAGGGGACATATCGATCTCTGGATCAATACATAAAGTTGAGTGTGTTTCCAGACGTCCTTGAGGGATGTGGTAAAATGAGGAGCCGGGGTGGCATCCACGAGTGGGTGGTAAAGCTGCATGTTCCGGGTCTTGAAGCCTACAGACTGAAGGGAGGGCACAGCTCTCCGAGTCCATGGCGAGCGCCTAGACCAGTGAACTTCATTTAAACATGTATGGGAGTGTTCAAACCTAAGATGCACGATATTACAAAAATGAAAACACGGCACTAGATATGTGCACGAATTACTATTTAGGCGACTACAGAGAATTAACATCTCGAGCCGGGCGGGACATTTCTCAATAGTGTCCACCACTGTCCGAACACAAAAAGGAACATCCGATAGTATGATACACATACAAGGGCCTTGCCAGCATAACGAGGAGGTGCACTCTGTCAGTGCAGAAGGTGCAGTGGCACCGGGTCAAGGTGTGCAAGGGACTCCCTTCACCTCGATTAAATTGTGGTGGTGTTGGACAGAGTTTTTGTGCTTTACTGGGCTGCAATATGTACTGAGGTTTCCAGCGAAGCCAGGTTTGTACTTTGTTGTAACTCCTTTTAGGTCAGTTACTTTGTTTTCCTTTCCAGGTGCATTGTCTCCTTCTGCAGGACAGTTTACTGTTTATTAAATGATATAGAACTAAACGGAAATAAACGTGCTTTGTGGAGAGGCCGCCAGGTTAAAACGACCTGTGGAAGTTGAAATGGAATCATGGTACGGGTCTGGTAGAGAGAGAGTTTGCTGGGTACACGGGGGCAGCCTCGTGCATGCGGAGGTTTATGTAAAGGGGTGAGAACTAGAGACAGGGCCGCTGTGCGGAGGAAGCCAGGAATCAGCAGGTGAAGGCCCCACAGAGGGGGTTCCGGCGCGCACCTGGTGAAAGAAGGACCTGTGTGTGTACCACTGCTGGGTGGGCGCTCCAGAGCCGGAGGCAGAGAGAGACTGGATTCAGGACATCAGAGATGATGAAGGTGAGCGAATGTGTCAGAGAGGGCAGGTGCCCCGTGGCTTGTCCTGCAGTGCTTAATTTGTAAATAAAAAGGTGCCAGTGCCCACAGCTGTCCTCTGAAACACACGGCTGATGCATTTAAATGTGCGAGGACATAATACTGAGGCAGCGTAATCCTAAATCCACCTCGGACCTTTTAATCCATTTACAGCCTCCCTGCCCCTTCAGCTCACTCTTGCAGCTTTCTGCTTTCTCCCTTTGTGAGGCTTTTTCGTTTGTCTCTTCCTCCGTCTTTCCCATGTGTGTCTTTTGCTCGCAGTAAATGCTTGAGGCAGACGAATAAGTGCCTGTGCTTCGCACCGGAAACCACCGGATCAAATTAAGCACTGCTGTCCTGGGCAGAGCCAGCCTCGGCGCTAGGTATCCCACGTCCTGAAAGCGAGAGAAGCTGGCTGTTCCAGGGGACCTGAGAGGATTATGCAGCGATAAACTGTGATATCAGTGGCCTGAAAGGGATTTGTCTGGAAACAGCTCCTTGCCCTGCGGAGGCGTTGCGGCGGAGCCGGTTGCCAAGCACTCTGAAGGTGAATGAATAAAGCAAGAGACGAGGGAGGGACGGGAGCACGCAAGTCCTCAGCACACTCCGGTCCTGGAAGTGCACGGGTGTGCCGCAGACACACAGATGCGCACACACCCAACACATCTGTAGACACACGTGAACAGGAATTCAGCCCACCTACCCTTCTGCATGGGAGCCACGAGGAGTGCTGAGGGCGGGGTGAAGCCAGGCTGTTCCTGCTGAGGCGCCTGCGGGTCTCATCATTTGATTCCGTTCACAAGCGGAGGATGAATGACGAATGACGAATATACTGGATCTCAGAAGGGAAGAATGAACGCTGAATGATGAATGTTCTAGATTCTACAAGGGGACGATGAACAATGAATGATTACTGGACCTCAGAAGGGAAGAGTGAACGCAAAATGATGAATGAACTAGATTCTACAAGGGGAGGATGAATGATGAATATACTGGATCTCAGAAAGGAAGAATGAATGCTGAATGAACTAGATTCTACAAGGGGAGAATGAATGGTGAATGATGAATATACTGGATCTCAGAAGGGAAGAATGAACGATGAATGTACTAGATTCTAAAAGAGGAGAATGAATGGTGAGTGATTAATGTACTGAAACCCAAAAAGAAAGAATGAATGGTGAATGATAAATTTGCTAGATTTTACAGGGGAAGAATGAATGGTCAATCATGAATGATGAATGTTCTGGGTCCCACAATTGAAGAATGAATGGTGAATGTAGAGGTTCCCACACTTTAAGAATGAATAGTGAATGATGAATGTAGTAGAACCCACAAATGAAGAATGAATGGTGAATGTACTAGACACCACAATTTAAGAATGAATTGTAAATGAAGAATGTAGTAGATTCAACAATTGAAGAATGAATGGTGAATTATGAATGTACTAGATCCCAAAAGGGAAGATTGAACAGTGAATGATGAATGTACTCTATCCCAGATGAGGGGAATGAATGATGAATGATTAATGTAGCAGATTCCACAAGGGGAGAATGACAGGTGAATGATAAATGTGCTAGATGCACAAGGGAGTAATGAACAGTGAATGATGAATATACTGGATCCCCTTAGAACATTGTTGGGAGCTCCAGTGGAGACAATGGAGTGCTCTGGGCTTTTACTGGCTGGTAAAAGCTTGGAGCGTCAATATTCCAATGTTCTTTGTTCACAGCAACAGCTGTAAACAAAAGCCTAGTGGAGCCCGAGGGGATTTCAATCCCCTCGGGCTCCATGAGGACTTTGTTTTCTTTATTAGAACATTCTGCCCTCTACTGGCAGAATGTTCTAATAGCCTTACAGCCCTTCGTAGCTGGGCTAGACTGGCATTAAAGCCCCACTCCCTTGTTAAAGGCCCGAGCCGAACGCTGGAGCGGGCCTTTATCCCTGGAGCAAGCCTTTAATGGCCGGTATAGCCCGCTACGCCGGGCTCTTAGGCTATAGTAAATGATGAATGTACTAGGTCTCACAAGAGAAGAGTGGAAAGTGAATGATGAATGCACTAGATCCCATAACAAGAGCTGAGAGATGAATGCACTAGATCCCATAACGTGAGCTTAGAGAGGAATGTACTAGATCACACAAGGGGAGAATGAACGGTAAACTATGAATGTACTTGATCCCACAAGGGGAGAATGAATGATAAATGTACTAGATGCCACTAGGGAGGAAGGAGAAGCAAATGTTAGATGTAGCATGTCCTACAGGGGAGAAAAGAGTGATGAATGCACCCGATCCCACAAGGGAAGGACTGGTTAAGGATAAACGTAACAGATCCCACAAGGGAAGTAGGCATGGATCATGAATGTACTGGCTTTCACAATTGAAGAATGAATGATGAATGAGCCAGATCCTGCAAGGGGAAAATGAATGGTGAATGATAAATGTGCTAGATGCACAAGGGGAGAATGAATGAAAAATGGTGAATGCCACAAGGTAGGAAGGAGTGGTGAATGTTAGATGTACCATGTCCCACAAGGAAGAAAAGAGTGGCAGGGGCGGCTTCTTCGCAATGGCGAAGGAGCGTCACCCCACTGGCTGAGCCAGCAGCTGAAAAATAAAACAATATTTTACTGTTGTTTTATTTTTCAGCAGCTGGCTCAGCCAGCAGTGCAGGGAGGGGCGGGTCTGGGCCATGGGAGAGGGAAGGGAGTGTGGAGTGCACCTAAGTGCGCATGCTAGTTTGGTCGGCCATCTTAGGCCAGCCAAACAGACCTGCGCACCTAGGTTTCTCCAGCCCGGCGGTGTTGTACAGCCGGGTTGTAGAAACTGCACAGACTCCCATTCACTGCCTGAGCAGCAGACCAAGCTGCTCAGACCATTCCTGATGTTGCTCTCATGCTATGTATAGCATGAGAGCAGCACCCAGATTGCTTGGGGGAGCCTGTGCTGGTGTTCCAGGGACTACTGGGACACCAACACCGTTGAGGGAAGAGGAGTGAGGTGGCTGGCGGCAGCAGCAAAGGTAAGTTTTTTTATTATTATTATTTCCCCCCAGCCCCCTCTTCCTCTCCGCCCGCACCTCCCCTTGAGATTAGCAATGGCTGCAGCTGAAGAGTGGTGAAGGATGAACGCACCAGATCCCATAGCGGGGAATGGATCAGCGATTATAGAATATAACAGAACCACAAGGAGGAATAAATATTGAACGATGAATGTAGCAGATCCTATAAATAAGGAAGGAATGGTGTCTGATGAATGTAATCGATCCCTCAAGGGAAGAAGTGGTGGTGAACAATGAATGTACCGGTTCTCACAAGGCTGGAGGAAGTGTCGAATGTAAAATGTAATGGATATGACAAGGGAAGAATGGGTGGTGAATGAAGAATGGGGCAGATATACAAGGAGGAAGGACAGGTGCATGATGAGTGTACCGGATCCACAAGGAGAAGGGAATGGAGAATGAAGAATTTATTAGGTCCCACACTGAACGAAGGAACAGTGACTGATGAATGTGGCAGATTCACTCGGAGAAAGGAGTGACGAATGATGAATGTACCGGAATCACTTGGAGGAAGGAGCGACGACTGATGATTGTATCGGAATCACCAGGAGGAAGGAGTGGTGAATGATGAATGTACCGGAATCACCAGGAGGAAGGAGTGGCGAATGATGAATGTCCCAGAACCACCAGGAGGAAGGAATGGCGAATGATGAATGTAGCGGAATCACCAGGAGGAAGGAGTGACGAATGATGAATGTACCAGAATCACCAGGAGGAAAGAGTGGCAAATGTTGAATGTCCCAGAATCACCAGGAGGAAGGAGTGGCAAATGATTAATGTAGAGGGATCACCAGGAGGAAGGAGTGATGAATGATGAATGTACCGGACTCACCAGGAAGAAGGAGTGGTTGAATGATGAATGTACCAGAATCAGCAGGAGGAAGGAGTGGCGAATGATGAATGTACCGGAATCACCAGGAGGAAGGAGTGGCGAATGATGAATGTACCGGAATCACCAGGAGGAAGGAGTGACGAATGATGAATGTACCGGAATCAGCAGGAGGAAGGAGTGGCGAATTATGAATGTACCTGAATCACCAGGAGGAAGGAGTGACGAATGATGAATGTACCGGAATCACCAGGAGGAAGGAGTGGCAAATGATGAATGTCCCAGAATCACCAGGAGGAAGGAGTGGCGAATGATGAATGTACCAGAATCACCAGGAGGAAGGAGTGGCTGATGATGAATGTACCGGATTTACCAGGAGGAAGAAGTGACGAATGATGAATGTACCAGAATCAGCAGGAGGAAGGAGTGGCGAATGATGAATGTACCAGAATCACCAGGAGGAAGTAGTGGCGAATGATGAATGTACTGGAATCACCAGGAGGAAGGAGTGACGATTGATGAATGTACCAGAATCACCATGAGGAAGGAGTGGCGAATGATGAATGTCCCAGAATCACCAGGAGGAAGGAGTGGCGAATGATGAATGTACCGGATTTACCAGGAGGAAGGAGTGGCGAATGATGAATGTACCGGATTTACCAGGAGGAAGGAGTGGCGTATGATGAATGTACCAGATCCACAAGGAGGAAGGAGTGGCGAATTATGAATGTACCAGATCCACAAGGAAGAAGGAGTGGCTAATGATGAATGTACCAGATTTACCAGGAGGAAGGAGTGGCGAATAATGAATGTCCCAGAATCAGCAGGAGGAAGGAGTGGCGAATTATGAATGTACCAGATCCACAAGGAAGAAGGAGTGGCGAATGATGTCTGATCTAGCTCTAAGTCAGATGATGAAAAATAAATCCTGGTCCCCATAAATGGTTACTGGCACCCACCAACTTCAACCACCGGCACAAATAAGGAATTTAGATCAAGGGAGCAGTCTGCCCCAGTGGCATTGGTGGGTGAAGTTGAACTATAGGGTCATTTTGGATCACTTGTATTCTATAGGAGAGTATGTGAACTCAAAAGGCTAGCTGATTCCTTTTGGAGCTGATTGGGCTGAGAATTAACCTTCCAGAGGAAAGATTGTCTCAGTCATTAGCATCATCACTGACAAACATTTCCATTCTCTGTTTGGAGAAGTCAAACACAAACCCACATCAGGCCTTGCAACAGTGAGAATAGTATTGGTGTGTCACAAGAAAGTCCTTTACCATTATTTCTGCCTGACCTGAAGAGGGGCTTTCAAGGTGAAAATGAGTTCTTGCAAACTTGTAATGTATCAAGGTATTGTGGGCTTACCAGAAACAACAGGGCATTTTTCATGTGGGAATTGCAATATCTGTCACCTCCTCATCCAGACCAAAGTGATTGACTTGGGATTAGCAAAACAATGGTTCCTACAGAATCATACAAACTGCAGTACCAATATTTGTGTTTTTTGTCGGATCAAATAGCCATGCAAGTTACAATATATTTGACTGACCACAAGATCAGTAAAGATTCAAATGAATGAACATACTAGGACCATCTGGTGTAGACACTCTGCAACCATGCTAGCAAACCACTTCCTAGGAAAAAAACTACACCAAATGGGATGATGTGGGAGGTCCTGGAGAAAATAGAAGAAGGAATAAACATACTAGAACATATGTTCAACAAAGAACAGTGATGAACATATGTGAAAAGGTGGTTCTGACCATCTAATCCGTCTGGACTTTTTGCTTTATGATCACCTGGTTTTTGACCTTTTACTGTGGGGGAGCCTCGTAACCTGTGACTCAGCTACGGTAAACTCAGGGTCCAATGGACTGCTTGTGTTTACTGCCAGTGGTCGTTTTTTAAGATAAGGCCGATGCAACGGAGCCAGGGTAAGAGGCAGGTGTGCACACATGTGAGGGCTGCGCAATGGGAGTTTACTGTCGTGTGCAGTCCAGGGACTGCGCACAGGTAGCCTGGTGCAGAAGGGACTATGTAAAGTTGGGTAGTGCCCTGGAATAGGCCTTATAATGTGGGTGTAGACATGTAGGGAAAGTCAGTGTGCTTTACTGTCTTAACTGTAGTGACGCTTTATTACACTCTTATGGGAAAGGTTGCCTTAGGGCACAGGTACAGTTTTCCTTGGTCTGCAGACTCCATAGTCACACCAATGTACTCTGTAACCTGTGTAAAAAGAACAAGTCTGTAAAGTCAAAAGCATATCTGTACAGCTTATGGGTCATCCAGGAATTTCATATTTCTATGACTCAGCTCAGGATCAGAGCCCTGGCCTTTTGTGACTCTGCTGGGATTGGTTAAATACTTTTCTCTCCAGTTACAGGAGCAAAGGCCTCACCCATCAAAGGGAGAAATTAACAGTGCTTAAGTCAGCTCTAAAGGAGGAAGGGAGTTGGTGTATTGCTCTGCATCAATCAGCCAGCTGTCACCCTGTCAGCTGGGAAGAGGGCCTGCCCCAGGCCACTCAACAAAGGAGGCACTTCAGACCTCTGGTGCCAAATCAGGAGGAGGGCTCCTTTGAAGATTTGCTGGGGGAGGACCTGGCGGTGATGTCAGTGATGGTGGAGCTGAGACCATCACCCAGAGCACATGTGGCAAGTGACTCCTGGGTGATGCCATTTTGAGCTATCCCAGAAAACTGTGCAGGGAGGTTGGCACAGGGGCGGAGAGATGATGTGGCACATCAGTATAGGCAGAGGCGCAGCCCTCGTGGACACTCCCGCCACCCTTTAAAAAAGTTCTACACAGGGGAGATAACTTTCTCTTGGTTGTGCTTTTCTGCGAAACACTGGACATGGAGGCACCTGCCATGAACACATGGAAGTAGGAGTCCCCTAACTGCCATCTGACCCTAGGACTCTGACTGAATCCAGGACCACTAGGGCACACCCCAGGATGAGGGAAGCTGGTGCCCTTACACCCCCTGAGGACCAGATGGGGGGAGCCTGGGCTTGTGTTTAAGGAGGGAGTGCAGCCCAGAGAGACAACCAAGTGAAAGGCTGGCGCAGGGGTCGAGTGAAACCTGCTGCCTACAATGTTTATCAGTTTGGAGGCCAGGAGGCCTACAGAAAGTGCTCTGTGTGGCTAGGGCTCTCCACCAGGAGCAAAAGGAGCCCAAGATCATAAAACCGGCTCAGCAGGGCTCGAGTTATGGGCGTCTAAAGTTGGGGTGACCTTTGACCTATTTTGTTTTTGGCAATGAAGCACATGGAACACCGTCGTCGCCGTAGTTGGTTTCTCCCACCGAGGTGGGCTAGGAACCAGAGGCAGCCCCCAAAAAGAAAGTCTGCAGGGAAGTGCTGTTGTGCTTCCCCACAAGAAGAGAAAAGGGGCCCTGGACCACATCCCTGGTCCCTGAAGAAACTATGAGGAAGTGCCGTAGCGCACCCTTCATCTGTGTTTACCAAAAAGGCACAGAGGACCCCATCCCTGGAACCCGTGCAGCAGTCGCCAGCGAGGGAGCACCATTGCGCCCTCTTGTGACTCCCGGTAGGGACCCAGGCCCCTTTCCTGGGCCCAGAGAAGATTGATTATCCAAGGATCACCATCGCGCTGCCCCCGAAGTTGCATGACAGGGGTCCAGGACCCCATCTCTGGGCCCGTGGCTCGAGGAGAGGGAAGGGAGTGCCACCGCACTCCTTCCGTTGTATTGCATCCAGATACACCCTGCCGAGAGAGGGAGCGCTGACTCCCATGGCCGCACAGAAGCGTGCGAGTTGCGAGGGAGCTGGACGTGGGTAGCTGGAGGTGGGCTCCCCGAGCTGCCCCCAGCAAGACCCCAAGTACGAGAGTGCCCAGGTGGGACTTGGCACACTGAAAACAAAGAGTGCGGCTTGAGGCAGCTTATTAAAAACAAAAAACAAAGAAGGAATCACAATGTGGCTCTCCCCGGCTCAGCTGGAGAGTCGCTGCCACAAAATTCAGGAACACGCGCCCCATAATGCCCTGTGAGCCTGGCAGCATTCCTTGACATAAACTGCTCATTGTCGGCTTGTGGTGGCCCCAGGAGGACGGGGTCACCACAAAAAAGGTTGCTAAAGTGCAGGGGAGTTGCAGGAGTGGCGTAGTCTCCGCTCAAAAGAAGTGCCAGAGTCCCCACCCTAAGTTGGATGGAGCTGTAAAATGATAACCCCCTCAAGTGTTTGCTTAGTTTTTAAGCTTCCCCCAGGCTATAGCTTTCATTCTATAGTTGGGTGTGCTGTGCACTCTAGGGGCAAGGACTATGACTGCAATTTTTGTGGCCTGGAATGGTTTAATAGAAGTTGTCATATCTGCAAATACCCTCCAGGGGTGAAAGTTGGTAATTGTGCATTGTGTTTACAGAGGTAATGCTTTTTAGGGACTATGTGCAATTAACTGATATTATGCTAAAGGTTATTTCAAACGTATACTGCAAACACCCCCCAGGGGTGAAGGGATGTTATTACACAAGTGGTGATTATAAATATGATACATGGATTGTGTTATTCATACTTAAAGTAATGTTGCCATCACCAATCACCCAGACATGCTTAGACCCTTTCCCTTGTAATGAAGTAATGACACTGACAATCATTCATGTCCAAAATATGCAAGTTTTATTGGCAATTTAAATGTGTTACTTTAAATTGATATTCCATCATGACATTTTAATACAAGTTAAGGTTTTGACATGATTGTTGACCTAGGCCTCCTAAGGGCAAGAGTGATTAAACTTTGCACTTGTATAGCGCACTACTCACCCGTTAGGGTCTCAAGGTGCTGTACTCATACCGCTATGGAACCCCTCCTGGTTTTTCCCTGTGAGGTGCCCACTCCTGGGCACCCCCAGGGTGAAGCCAGGCATCCAAGCGCTGTTGGGGCCGTTGTGGAGATTAAGCAAGCTATTGCCCAGAGTGGGACTCATTAATTAGATTAGGCACCAAGGCGAGAATTATCTGGTCCAAGGGAATTGAGCTCAAGACCTGCCGAAGCGGGAGTTGAACCCTGGTCTTGAGCCAGATCTCTGCTTCAGGGTCTGCCACTCTAACCATTGTGCCACACTTCTCCAATGTCACCAAGAAGCATTTCCATCCGCTTATGTATATTTGTAATTTGCTGCATAGTATTGAGTAGTGTAGGTGTAATAAATGTACTTTTACCTTTTACAAAAGAGAAAGCACAGACTGGACAATCATTTATTGAGTGTTATTATTGCGCATCAGTAGAAGGGGATTACTAGCCCACATCGCCTCCCTTCGTTAGGCCTTGGACTGCTCTGCTTCGCTCCCTGTGAGAGTCAAGCGCTACAACGGGGTGTTTGGTTCCCAGTGGAGGACAAATGTGGACCCATTGCTTCTGCAGGCCACACAACTAATGGACCATTTTCTTACAACATGTAAGATAAAAACCCATGATAATGGCCATATTTAAGAACTCACATGGACCACATTGCCAAAGAAATAGAGCATCCTCTTCTCTATGTTTTTTATTTCCATAAACCCACACACAAGCATATTGCCTGACACATACAAAGTCTAGACCTCATGTCGTCCATTCCATTTTAAAACTGGATACAATGTTTCTGTATGATACAATATATTGGTCACACTTACTATGTTCCCACTACTAAGCCATATTCTAAGTCCTCTAATACAGGAAGCAAATATACATTTGTGACCAATAGAAAACAATTTTTTTTTCAAAGTATGCTTGTTGAGTCAAAGCCTGTTTGCTGATCCACTTGCCCCGATTTTGACTCTTTCACGGTATATATATGTTTCCTTTTTAAAATAAATGGTTAGAATTTTTAGAAGATGATTGCATTTCTCTTCAAATATGTGAAGAATATACTCTTTTTAAAATATAGACTCCATTTTAAGATGGTAACTGAGAAAAAGAGCAAAGTACCTCGTCTCCTCCCAGTATGTCCACTGAGCTGCATTATGCACCTGCGGTTTGCTGAAGCGTGATGACATGCTACGTGGATACGCACACTGATAGTAACAGTGTTTTTAAGATGGTTCCACGTCCTCCACAACCCATGTTTGGGATTATTTGGGAACCCCAAATTAAAACGTTACATGTGACACCCATTAAAACCTGCCCATTTGGGCCTGTTTTGTGAGAGTTACATTTATCTAAATCTCTTCTTCATATTTTTATACCCTACCTAGAAGATTAGGGTTGACAAAGGTCCTGAAGAATTGCCACTGACCCCTCCAGGGCACTATAAGGAAGAATCATGTTGACCATATATTAGAACTCCAGGATTATTGTTTTCTCATTAGTTTATAACCTTAGCATGGGCACCCACTAGAAATAAAACTGTTTTGGCCATCCATAATTAATTTTAAAACTCCCATCCCAAACTACTTATTACCCTTCTACCATCACAGAGAAGGGCATTGTCTTTTGTTTGACCAACATCAAAAAACAGATGAGAAGATCTAAAGCAAAGTGCCCCCCGGGGCATGGTGCAGAAAATATTCATCCTTGCCTTACGTGTGGAAAAATTATGGAAGAGACATGGATGATGAACCAGAATAAGCATAAACTGCCACCTTCTTTTCATAGATACATCTTCTTTGTTGGGCCTTCTCTCAATAGCTATCCCAGAAGATCACATAAACATGCCTGCTCTGATGACAGTGCCCGGCAAGACTGTAACCACTGAGTGGCCTGCCGGGCAGTGCCTGTAATGCCGACGTAAGTTCATCATATTGTTAACTGCCAGAATCAACAGCATAATGCCACCACCACCTTTCACAAGCCATGCAGGGGTTAAGGTAGGGAAAAAACTTTCTATTCTGTGACCCATGCTCCACAACTAGATCACATTAGGTAATACCTTAGAAAAATGATGACATGGAAAGGAAATAACATTTGACAGAACTTAAAGTCTATGTAGACCTAGAATGTCCATCAGAGGAACAGAGATTAAAAGAGGATTTCCTTAGGAGGGTAGTTTCTTTAATCCACCCTACTAGATGGTAGGTCAGCAAGACATTGGAATTCAGCAATAAAGTTCAAGATAGAAATGTCTCAGGAATTAACATAATAGAAAGTCACTTTGCAGCAACAATGTTAGAAAAAAGTTAAGCACGTCTCCTTTCAGGACAGTTAGGAAAAATTGGGCTAATTGCGTATCTCCTCTCGGTGCAGTCTGGCTAAGTTAGATTCCCTAAAACTATTTCCCACATTGCTATTGGTCAAAGAATCGGACATTTACGTTTAGTCCAATGAAAGTAGAACCTCAAATCTAAGAATTTACTAAACTGTTGTTCACATGTCGATGATTGGCTCCTCTCCTCCTGTTCCCGTCTTTAGGCTCGTCAGGTAACAAATTTGTATCAGCTTATACTCCAGTCAGTGCATCCATTGTCAGCTCCTGGGAACATCGCCTTTACACATACTAAGTTTTACGAAGTATCCTTAGCTATTACAACATATTCTAGCAAGTAGTTCTCATGGGAAAGAATTCTAGCTACTAGCATTCTGTCAATGCAATGGAAAATTACAATTTTAATTCTCTAAGCAGCCATTTTATGATTCATCTAAGCAATGCAACTTGACATGAGGCTGTGCAACTAGGCCCAAGACCTCGCTAAATTAAGGCCTATGATTAATAAAGCAAATACATAATACATAACCATTATTATGACATACTACTACATTGATCCAAACATGAGCTCGATATTTTACATTAATAAGCTGTTAATAAGTACACTTCGTGATTATTGGTGGTCACTCAAGTAGACACATTTTCAAACTTCTGTATTACTTTCTATATTAACTCATTTTCTATGCAGATTTAACATTCAGAATACATGAATATTCATTATTAAAATGTCAGCGTTACCAGGTTCAACAGGGCTCCCAACACCCTAAGTAATCACGTATGTAAGGAAGGCAAGGATTTTGTAACATCCATAAATAATGCACAGGTACTTCAGAGAGTGGAGTAATCCCTTTCCCCTCCATAGCCTTCTCTGAAGAACATCATACTAGAGCCATCATTCACCCTTTGTCTGTGTTGCTTGTCTCAGTCCTTACATTTTGAGGCATTCCCGCCCTCCAAGACAGACAAGTTTGCAGCTTTCTTCTCTTTAAACTAGGGTATCATTTGTCTTTTTTGTTTTCTTACCAGTTGTGTAACTGGATCCATGGCCTTTAAGGCCAATAAGGAGGTACTCCAATCACCATTACCACCTCCTCCCTCTTACTTGTCTTCCTTACATAGTGAGGCCTTCCGTGCCTCCCTGACATCATTTTTCCCAGTATAAAAAGCTCCTCCCCCATCTTCTGTTTCTTTTCCTTGTCTCCGTTGGAAGGGCTGGCATGGTGTGTTTGCTCCAATGTAATTGAAGCAGGCTTCCCCCAGTGCTTAGTTTGAGCTGGTGTTTTCTGGTACGGAGCACCACCACTTATTTTTGAGGGCCGGCACTTATTTTTCTGCCTCAATCATTTACTGAGAGCAAAGACACACATGGGAAAGACGGTGGAAGAGAAAAACGAAAAAGCGTCACAATTGGAGAAAGCAGAAAGCTACAAGAGTGAGCTGAAGGGGAAGGAACTGCAACAGCCGCATGTTTAAGAGGCGGTCTTTGGGCACCAGCAGCTTTTTATTTGCAAATTAAGCACTGGCTTCCCTGCCATGGAAACTCAATATAGGTGAGGCCTGGGATAATGTTCGGGCTGACATGCAGATGCCGCAACAAGAGCAGAGATTTCCAGAGTGGTTCACTGTGACATCTGCTCTCTGATGCACTTCCTAACTTCGGAGGACTGTATCTCGTCTGGGAGCCGTCATGTAGAGGAACTTGCTGGTTGGGGGAGGGATGCCTCATCAGGAAATGATTGGTGCTGTACTACAGGGGGCAGCTGGGCTCTCCCATGCTAGTAAGGTGGATTGGCAGGTAGGGGAGCACTATTATGGGGCTGTAGCGATGCTGTGGCCTTTTGGGATTGGCTCCCTGTTCTTTTCTGTTGCTCTATTGGGAGCCTGTATATGTCTTCACTGTGGGGCTATGACTAATGGCAGGTCTCATTTAAGCTGTGCCTTTTCACAGTTTGATGTTTACATATGGAGGGGAAGAGGTGTGAGAAGTGGAAGCATTCTCCTTTTCCATTGTCGGAGGGTTTGGAAGAAAAGGTGTCTGTGCAGGAGACCAGTTGCTCTCCTGAGTCTGAGGACAGGTTAACAGCTAGACAATTTCTGGTCATGATTGATGAGGCAGTGGTGAAGGCTTTAGCTGCTGAACCTTCTCATCCCAAGAAAAAGAGGTCTACGGATTTATCCTCAGACACGAACAGTGATTATTTGCTGAAAAAAATAGTTCTGCAGGAAGGAAGTTAATTTCCAGAGAAAAATTAGGGGCCATGCAGGATAATTTGGGGTTTGATCCTCCCCCTGTTGATGAAGATGCTGATGGCCTCTTTCCTTAGGTTGCTAAAACGGGTCCTGAGACTCTTCCTTTACACCCTAGAATCAAGTAGGACATTTTTGGGGGTTGGAGGGAGCCAGATCAGTATCAGATTCCAAGGTTTCTGCAGAAATCTTATTAGTTGGAGGACGCGAAAGCTGTACTGCATAAGCCCATCAAAGTGGACTCTGTTTTAGCTCCCTTGCTGGGCAGGTCTTCATTAAAGTCTGATGACTGTTCACTATCAGACCCTACTGACAAGAAGGTGGACGCCAGCCCTAAATAATGTCTGGGGGCTGCAAATTTGGTACTGCAGGCAGCCTCCTATGCTGCTTTAACTTCACAATCCTTGGTGAAAGATTTGACTCTCTGATGGAACTGATGTAAGGAGAAGTGGATGTATCAGAAATCTTGGTACAGACGGAACAGCAGTCGAAATTCATAAAGGATGTTTCGGCTGATATCATCAAAGTGGCCTCCCTTGCTTCTAGTTCAGTGGTAATGGCTCATCGACTTGTTGGGCTGCAGGACTGGAAGGTTGACCTTTCAGGGAAAGTGTCTCTGATGAAGCTCCTTCTCAAGGCAAGAAGCTCTTCGGTGACCATCTGATTGACATGATAAAAACATCTTTTAAGGACAAGAAACATTCCTGATCATATAAGTCCTCTTCTGGGAGGACCTTTAAACCCTGGTCTCGGGATTCTAAGGATTATCGTAAGGGAGATTCTAAGTCATGTTCTTCGAAACATTACAAATACAAGCCCCATTAAACCACGGAGGTTGCAGGATGGGTCCAACAAGCGAAGCCCCTCAACACAGCAGTCCTGATTATTCCAATCCTCTGGCCTTGAATATGTTGGGAGGAAGGCTCAAGGACCTTTTTTCAGCAATTATTACAAATCATTGGGTTCAGAGCATCATTCAGAATGGCTACTTAATAGAGTTCAAATCTCTCCTTCCAGACTTGTGGTGCATCCCTACTCCTGTCCCCAGAAATCTGGTCCAGCCTTGTGGGACGGGATTTTGATGTTGCTGCAGAAGAAAGCTATTCTCCCAGTTCTCCAGGAAGAGCAGGGCCAAGGGTTGTATTCCATTCTGTTTTTGTTGCAGAAGGTCTCAGGGTTTTCGCCCGGTGTTCGATTTGAAAAGACTCAACCGCACGATAAAGATTGTGCATTTTCATATGGTGACATTGCAAGTCACCATTCCTCTGGTTTCTGTTCAAGATTTTCTGGCTACCATCAATTTGCTTTTATGTGCCTATTCATCTCGCACATCAAAGGTTTCTCAGCTCCGAGTTAGGATGAACTCACTTATAGTTCTTTGTGCTTCCGGTTGATTTGAAATATGAACCAATGGGTTTTCACAAAGGTTCTGGCTCCATTGATAGATCTGTGTCATGTTCAAAGGATTTGCGGCTAGCCATATCTGGACAATTGTCTGTTGTTGGCTGGTCATTCAGCCAAGCAACGGACCATGTCAATTGAATAGTCAAGGTGTTGCCATTTCATGGGTTCCTTATTAACACCCAGAAGTCACAGTTGCTTCCAGCACAGGATCATTTTTCATCAGAGCCAGGTTTTGCCCAGGCCTGGGTGCGGTCACTCTTCCAGACAACAGGGTGCAAAAACTGTAATCCCATATTCTGGGCCTTCTGGTGATTTCCTCCTCTCATGACTTTGTCTCTCTCCCAGATTGTTCAGTCTCATTTGTCAGAGGTGGGAGCATCCAGTGGTGGATCTGCATGCATCTGCCCACAATGCTCTGCTTCCCTGATTTTGCTCCAGGGTCAGAGAGGCTGTGGCCTGGAGGATAGCTGTGCTGTCCTATCCTTGGCCTCTGGGTCTTCAGTTTCCCCTCCTTTCCCTTTGATCCAGAGGTTTTTGCTCAGAGTGAGAAGGGAGGGAACTTAGGCAGCCCTGGTTGACTCGGCATGAACCACTCTTCTTGGTTTCCTCTTCTGGTAAGGATGAGGAGGAGCAGGAGATGATTGCTGCCACTAGTCGATTTCCTCTGACCTTTGCTATCGTTCAGGAAGAGACTCTGGTTCATCTCAAATTGACGGTTTGGAGACTGAGCTATCAGGATTGATGGCTCTAGGTTGTTCTGCTGCTGTTTCCTCTTTCATACAGGCTGCCAGGAGACATTCCAATTTGTCTTCCTATGCTCGGCACTGGGTTTCTTTTGGGCGGTGGTGTGGGAAGCAGCTGGTT
This sequence comes from Pleurodeles waltl, assembly GCF_031143425.1. Classification (NCBI taxonomy): domain Eukaryota; kingdom Metazoa; phylum Chordata; class Amphibia; order Caudata; family Salamandridae; genus Pleurodeles; species Pleurodeles waltl. The sequence goes on along the minus strand of NC_090449.1, from coordinate 1,025,089,370 downwards.
CGGCCTATGTCTGCTTCTCTTCCTCAGATCATTCAGTTTCTATGGGATGGGTTAACTGTGGGGCTTGTTCCTTCCACTCTGAAGCTGCAGTGGGTGGTGATCAGGGCTTTTTGGGCTCCTTAGGGTTATCTGGAGGATCGGTCTTTTTGGGCTCCTTAGGGTTATCTGGAGGATCCCCAGGGTCTGGTCCAGAAATTGTATAAGGGGTTTTCTAATATTTGTTCTAAAAAGTTGCCAGTGTTTCCTTCCTGGGAACTTCCCCTGGTGCTGCAGGCTTTGTGTTACCCCCATATTGTGCCTTTCTATTCCATTGATCCCAGGTCTCTTAATGCTGTGTTTCCTTGTGGCCATTACTTCAGGCAGGAGATTGGTGGAACTAGGGGCACTTTCCTGTAGCGCCCCCTTTCTGCGGATTTTTGATGGTAGGTTGGTTTTGAGACTGGGTCCTGGGTTTGTTCCCAAGGTAAATTCTGCATTTCATTCCCAACTGAGGTTATTCTGCTTGTTTGTGTCCTGACCCACAGTCTCCTGATGAGATTAGTCTTCATTCTCTAGATGTTCAGAGAGCTGCTTTGGTTTACCTAGAGAGGGCGGAAAATTTCCATTAGGATTCTTCTTTGTTAATCTTGAGTCTGCCGGATAGGGTTGCAAACCTTCCACGTAAACCTTGAAGAGGTGGATTTATTCTCTGATTGCAATGGCTTATTCTCACTTTGGTGTCCTGTTGAAAATGGCAATTTTTTGCAGGGTTATCCCCACACTTTTTGCCTGCTTCTTCCTATTTTTTCAGATCTGTTTTTGCTAGTTTATTGTCTCTGCACACTTTACCACTGCTGATCAGTGCTAAAGTGCAAGTGCTCCTTATGTAAATTGTATTGGTTTATCCTTGATTGGCAAATCTGATTTACTAGTAAGTCCCAGGTAAAGTGCACTATGTGTGCCTGTAAATCAAATGCTACTAGTAGGCCTGCAGCACTGACTGTGCCACCCACAGGAGTAGCCCTGTAACCATGTCTCAGGCCTACCACTGCAGTGTCTGTGTGTGCAGTCTTGCACTGCAAATTCGACCTGGCAAGTGTACCCAATTGCCTGGCCCAAACCTTCACTTTTGGTACGTGTAAGGCACCCCTAAGGGAGGCCCTAGGTAGCACCATGGACAGGGTGCTGTGTATTTAAAAGATAAGACAGGTACTGGTGTGTTTTACATGTCCTGATAGCGAAATACTGCCTAATTCAGTTTTCACGATTGCAGGGCCTATCTCTCCCATAGGTTAACATGGGGACTGCATGTGAATTCCTCTTTAGTGTAATTTCCCATTGGGATCAGATAGAGATATGGAGTTTGAGGTCTCTGAACTCACAATTTAAAATGCATCTTTTGGTAGAGTTGTTTTCTAGATTGTCTGTTTGAAAATGGCACTTTTTTGGGGGGACATTTTCTTGCTTAACCATTCTGTGCCTCTGCCTGCCTCTGGAATTCACGCCTGGGTCAGACTGACAGTTGGGCTGTTTGTGAATTTCCTCTAGACAGTGACACAAAGGGAGCTGGGGTGTTGCCTGCATATCCTGATGAGTGTCCTGGGCGCGAGTGGGGAGGGAGGAGCTGACACCTGCACCTGAAAGGGCCGTGCCTGTCCTCCCACAGTGCAGTCTCCGGCTCCCTGGAGTGTGTTTGGAGCCAGGCCTGCGCAAGGCAGGACCTTGTGAACAACAGAGACATTCCTTTGAAGTTTGCCTACTTCAAAGACCTGAACTGGTATAAGTAGTTGCTGTGTGTGCTTTGCTGGGTTGGCCTGTAGTTGCTGCTTCTACCTGAAAGAGGACAAAGTCTGACGTTTACTGTGTATCCTGCTTGTGAAGTTTCTCCAAGGGCTTGAATTAGAGCTTGCCTTCTGTTAGAAGTCTCAGGGATATCAAAGACTTCAGGTTCATCTGCCTACAGCACTAGGAACTATGTGATTTGTGCTGCAACAAAAGAAAAACCACCATGACGCAGTCAATGACGCCGCTGCCAGCACCGTGACCTGACGATTCCACATGGTGCAGTGCTCCGTGTCGCACTGCGATCCTGGTCTCACCGACGCCACCACCTGACGCCATCACCGAGCCGCTGCTTGCACCTTCACCTATGGGCCCTGCACTCCGCATCGCCTTACTCACACTGCAGCCTTGGTATCCCTGACAACGATGCTCTGTGCTGACACTGATGACGCTGCCTGCACCATGGCCTGAGGACGCCGCTCGTGAGGTACGCGATGCACCGTCCCACCCCACAGCCCCGGTCCACTGACGTCATCGACTCCAGCATGGTCAACAGACACCCCTGTCTGCACCGTGACCCGTGGGCACCACACGGAGCCCGCCCCGCGCCGCACCACCATCTTGTGCCTACCAACGACTGTGCTTCAGCAACGCCGTCGCTGCAGACTGCACCATAACCTGGAGACACCGCACGTCGTACCGCCCGCTTCATACGGCAGTCTTGGCCTCACTGACGCCGCAGGACACTGTCATCGAGCTGCTGCCTGCACCGTGACCTGTGGGCCCTGCGCGTCACACGGTCCTGCTTCGGACCGCAGCCCCGAAGCCATTAACGCCGACACTCCTGACTTGGTCATCAGCTTGGAGTTCAACCTGCAACGGGTGTGACTTCAAGGGCTCAATGACCCCCACACTGACCTCCAGAACCAATTTCTGTGACGCCAGTGACACCGCTCTCCAGATCTCACTGTGTGGAACTGTATTTTTAAGTTAATCCATGCAAAAATCATATCTTTATTACTGTATGGTGTATTTTTTCCCATTTTAGTCTTGTTTTACCCAGATAAATATTGCCTATTTTTCTAAAGCTGTTGTGGTGTCATTTTGTAGTGTTTTCACTCTATTACTGTGTGTTATGTGCCAATACTATACCCATTGCTTCTCAGATAAGCCTGACTGCTCGTGCCAAGCTACCAACGGGGGGAGCAGGGTGTTATCTGAGTGGGTATCTCCCTTGCCCTGACTAGAGTGAAGGTCCCTACTTGGAAAAGGTGTAAACCGACTGTCAACTAGAGACCCCATTTCTAACATGTCCCATCTCCTTTAGGGGTTCAGGGCAGGTTGACTCGAGGATTGTCAGCTTCTCTAGCACAGTGTCAAGGGGCCTCCTTGGATGAGGTTTGTAGGCCAGCCACTATCAAGCCTACAAAGTCACTCAGGGGCCTGCTGTAGAGGATCTCTTAGGGTCTAAGGTGTTGTCTGTGGTGAAGTAACTGTGGCTTTCCTCATGGCAATAAGATTGTTTATTGCATTTATTCAGGTGTCCTGGCTCGCTTTAGCTTGGATACATCTCACTATGTAAGAAAGACAAGCGATAGGGAGGAGGAGGTAATGCTTCTATTACTCTACCAGTAATTGCATTTCTCTGACTCCTTCCCTTGCTTTGCGTCCTTACACCTTCCCTCCCGCCCTTTAGGTCCAGACCAACTGGGTTTGGTGGAACTCGTTGACGAAACAGGAGGAGAGGGAGGGAAGTTTTATAATCTGGGTAAAAGGGATGTGGGGGGAGCCGTTGGAGGTCTCACTATGCAAGTAAGCCAGGAGAGAGAAGGACTCAGAGTAATGCAATTACCAGTAAATAATCGAAGCACTATTCTCTCCTTCTGAATCTTCAGCACCATCAAGAGGAGGGGTATCAGGCTCTGATGAATCTAGCAGGCATCACTTGATGGACTCAGCAAGTAGAAAAAATATGGGTCTGTTGTCTGCTGAGACCTGATTTTAGTCGTCTTGTTTTTTTTATTTTCAGGCACCTTTGCGTACTGCTAAAGCAAGCACAAGTCACAGCTGTTGCTGAAGTCTGCTGCACAAAGCTCCATTATAGCAATGCTATTGAAATGAGATGTGATGCAGTCTGACTCAAAGCCCGTCTGGATTCCTGCTATGGAAATTGTGCTCAGAAGGGGAGGAGTGCAGCTGTCAAGCTCACTATGTTCTTCTGTGCAGCCCATTTTGTGGAATATTTTGTTTTTTCTGTTGACAATGTGTGAAGGTGATTGCATTGCACCTCATGTCTTTTCTCCACACTGGGTGCTTGCTACGTCCTGGATTACTTTATGCATCATTTATGAAGAGTTGGGCAAACTTGTACGTACTGTTAGGCTGAATCCAACCATTTACCTACTCCTTTGTACTGTTTAAGGTAATCAAGAAAAAACAGTATTAGGAACCTTCCAGTGGGTTCTTTTTCCCAGGTCCTGTACCAGAGGTCAGGGTTGCTGGACAGGATCGGTGGTAGCTAATGTCATTTATTAATGGTGGGGCTTGGGTACTATTGTGCTAGAGGCGGGCACCAGGTACTCCTGTTTTACGTCTGGGTCTTCAAGCAGCTTGAGTGAACAGTTGGCGTACTGCAGGAGGAGGTGGTAGGCTTGGAACTTAGTGGCATATTTACAAGCCCATTGCGCCAACTTAGCACCGACATAGCATCATTTTTTTAATGCTATGGCAGCGCCAAGGTGGCTTTTCTGCCACTCCATATTTACAGAGTAGCACAATGCTTGCATTGCGCCACTTTGTAACCCCCTTGGCCACATTATGTATTTCACTCAGACATTTTTCCATCATTTTTAATGCCTGCTCAAGGCAGCCGTTAAAATGACGCACCCATTATATTGAATGGGCCTCTCTGTGCTTTGCTGCACTAGCGTCAAAATCTTTGATGCTAGTGTAGCAAAGCGCCACAATAGCGTCAAAAATGTTGGTGCTATTGTGCTAATGACTGCCACGGTGCGCCATATTGTAAATACAGCACAACCATGGTGTTGTTAGGTGCCGGTAGGGGGCGCAAGACAAGTGGTGCATCATAAATGATGCTCCACTTTCCTGTAAATATGCCCCTTAATCACAACACACACGTAATGACACGAAAAAAGCCAAAATCCAACTAGAGCAAAAGATTAAGGGCCTGATTTAGAACTCAGCGGATGGGTTACCCCGTCACAACAGTGAGGGATACCTGGTCCGCCAAAATCTAAATCCCATGAGACATAATGGGATTTAGATATCATTGGACGGGATATCCGTCACCGTTGTGACAGAGTAGCCCATCTAATGAGTTCTAAATCAGGCCCTGATTTATAGTTTGGTAGAAGGGGTACTCAGCCATGAACATGGTGAGTACCCTCTCTGCCAAACTGTGAGGCCACCCTCTCTATTTTGAGGCAGATGTATTGTCATGATTAGGAAAGGAGTGCCCATGCTGGCTCCGTGGTCGGGAACCCTATACCAGCAAACAAACTGAGTTGAGGCTGTTGGTGTAAGTCCATCAGACCATGAGCCACATGTAGAACAGATGGCCTAATGTATTGTTTCAGTTGGGGACTCAGAGAAGTGCAAATTATTCCTGTGGCATGTGCAAATTTCTTTAGGATTGCAATACATTATGTCTAAATAAGATATTTTAATTGCCATGACTTTCATATACTGCTTGTAGCTTTGATGTATTTATTTTCATGGTACCGCCTGGCTGTGCATTGCATTACTCGTGCTTTGTTTACATTATGGCCCATGCTGTTTTAACCCTGTTCACACAGGCTGTGCTGTGGGGAGGCTCCATTTGTCTGGCCATCCATTGAATGTGCATGAATCAAAGACGACAGCTAAGGTTTAACTCTATTCCTTACCAGGATGTCAGTGAGATTCTAAAACATTTCTAGATCTCACTAGGGTTCTGTAACACATGGTTTATCCCAGTGGTTCCCAACCTTTTGACTGCTGTGGACCCCAGTTGATCATTACTGGACCATGGGGGCCCTCACTGAATCTTTATTGGAATCCTGGTACCCCACACTGAGTCATTACTAAAAGCTGTGGACCTGACCTGTTAATATTATTTGATTTTCTAAGCAGTCGCGGACCCCCTGTGGAGGGCTCGCGGACCCCTTGGAGTCCCCAGACCACAGGTTGGGAAAAACTGGTTTATCCAATCGAGGAGACATGCAAACTGGAGTGATTTACGACCCATCAAGTTGTCAATATCCCTTTTTGGTATAATCTTAAATATATTATTAGCTTCCTTCCAGTCTACTACTTAATCTTTGGATAGCAGTAAACTAATCTGTAAAAACATGGAAGTGACACAACACATCCTGCAATGGGCTGAATGTAAAGATACAACATGAATGGGGCTCTCATTCTCTTGGCCTCCGGAGGGTAGTGCAACCTGAGGTTTTGGTATCGGTTTACTGGGGGAGAAAGGAATAATTCCTAGATAACCACCATTCCTGTATAGCCAAAGTGATTGTTTGTAAATAGCAAGTACCTTAACTTTCTCAAATATCCAGGAGCTAAACAATGGTATTGCTGATACCCTTTTGGTATGAACCCCCCACTTTTTGAGAATCCCTTACTCTTGCATTACAATGGACCCCTAAAATAAGGAGACACTCAGACCTCAGTATTATATATTAATATGTGTACGGTGCTGATCTTATACATCATGTGTAGAATGATTATCATTATAACAAAGGATAATTCACTAATTATTAATATTATCAAAGTGAACAAAATATAAACCATGAGGAATTTTCCTCACGCATACAACACCAGTTAGTCTAAATCTCTGGTATGTCTTAAGTATGATGCTTGCTGCCAGGTTATGTAAATTCCCAGCTTACCTGCAGAAGACCCAACATGTGATATCACTCCCAGCATTCAATTTCTCTCTCTTCCTTCCATATTTAGGGAGAGTTTATATTTCTGGCTCATCTTAGTATTTTTATAAAGCAGGTAGGACTCACTTGCTGGGAACCTCAAGTTGGTTTTATCCGGCCAAAGATCAGGAGTGTAGCTTGGTCAGTAAGATTTGTTGGTGAGGGTGGGGAGTGAGCTTCAGGGTTCACTACAATCAGGCTGGGATATATTGTTAAAATACATCATAGGACAAGCAGGGCGCATGAGAGGGGCTTAGGAGGCAGTGGAAAGGGAAACGAATGGGATTGGCAGGTGTACTAAGTGAGAGAAAACACAATATTTTGTGATATAATCAAAATGCTTGAAGTCTTTCGTAGCAGAATGTGTGTGCGTTTTTGTCTGTGATTATGTAAAAATTCTTGGTGAGATCCGACCGAAACCTCACCATACCCGACTGAAAGCACCTGTGCCCTATTTACCAGAAAGCACATTTGTTTGAGGGTGTAACACCACAAATGACCCCCAAGCTACGCTCCTGCTAAAGATAATACTTTCTTTTAAAGCAGTGGTTCCCAACCTGTGGTCCGAGGACACCTGGGGGTCCGCAAAACCTCCTCAGGGGGTCCGCCACTGCATAGAAAATTAAATAATGTTAACAGAATAGGTCTCCAGCTTTCAGCAATGACTCAGTGGGGGTCCCCGGATTCAAATTATTATCCAGTGGGGGTTCCCGGGTTCTAGTAATGATAAAGATGGGGTCCACAGAAGTCGAAAGGTTAGGAACCACTGTTTTAAAGCATTAGTTCTTGTAAATGTTTGAACCCTGGTAACATGGAAACCAAAACTTATTGCAAGGTCATGTTGCACAAATTTCCTTCTGACTGCAGTTACTACTAAAGTTCAGCAGTAACTATGGGAAATTCTGCTTCGCTTTATGTAGTATAGAATAGAACACGTTTTGGACATAACAAGTATTCTGCTAGCTTGCTCAAACTAAAGCAGGAAAACTCGCATTTCTTTTCTAGTTTACTCCATTTATGCTAAATGGACACACTCAATGCCAATTCAGCACACACGTACATACCATGTTAATGTGCATCATGGCCTGCAATGCATGCTAACACACGGCTTTGTGTGCTTTGCAATAACAGAGTCAGTTCAAGAAACACTGTCCACTATGTGCATCTTGAGTGTAAAACATTCTAAGTATATGCCAAATTGGGCACATATATTCAATGTTCTGAAGAGAGATTCTCTCAATATTTAAGCCCTCATTACAAGTGTAAAGACAATTCTGGTGGGGCTGGTGTTTATAAGATTAAATGGTTGATTTACTTCCATTGCAGGGTGAGCCGAAAAAAAGGATTTTTAAATCTCGCCACAGATGGCAGACCAAGCCCAATCTCTTCTTACATTCCAGGTATGTGTCGAAACATAAAGTAACTCAAACAGCAGCTGTCATCAGTTTTAATGGATGCACTAAAAAAGTATTTTCACTGCTAAAAGTTGGACTCAGCTCAATAACATAGGCCTGATCACTGCTTAATTTGAGCAGGTGGTTTCCAATGCTGGGCACCAGTAGTTATTTTTGAGGTCCGGCACTCACCTTTCTACAGCAGACATTTAATGCGAGCAAAAGACACATGGGAAAGATGCAGGAAGAGAAAAACGATAAAGCGTCACAAAGTGAGAATGCAGAAAGCTGCAAGAGTGAGCTGAAGGGGCAGGGAGTGGCTGAAAATGGATTAAAGAGCCGGAGATGGCTTTAGGATTTTGCTGCCTCAATATTCTGTCCTCGCACATTTAAATGAATCAGACGTGTGTTTCTGAGGAGAGTTTTAGGCACCTGCACAGTTTTATTGACAAATTAAGCACCGGGCCTCACCTCTGGTGGGGCTAATACGGGAGTCATTGGATACCCACAAAAAGTCTAGTATGTTGCTCCATGGCAGTCCACTTATGTTGTCACGTAAGTGTGAGACCGTCCATCTTCAAAGTAGAGAGGCACTGTCACAAGGGCATTTTATAGCCTTTAAAGTAATACTCCTGTAGCATCTTCTATTAGATCTAACATGCCTTTGTGACTTGGCTCCATAACTTAAAAAATGGTAATAAACAGGGAATATTGTAATACAATTTGTAAACATTGAAAGGACTCAGCCTCTCTGCATTTTTACTGCTGGGTATTTGGACGTTTCACGACCGATTCACAAATGCATATGAGTATAAAAAAGGAGTACTCCTGCGGTATTACTTCCTATACTCAGAAGTGCTTTTGTGAAAAAGTCTCAGAATGTTCTCACAAAGGGGTGTTCCTCAGCTCCAGGTATGGCTGTAACATGCCAATGCCATTGTGCACAGATGCCAAAGTGCGTGCAGCCGGTTACAGAGCCGGGCAGATATCTGTATCGGTGAGCACCTACTCATATTTTTACAAAAGTTAATTTAACTTTGTTTCATTTCACCCCACCCTGACTGTGATTGCATCATGTGGGGTTGACTTGAGGTCCACACGCATGTTCCACCAACCAGAATTTAGAAATGCATCCAGGTGAGCAATATATTTATTTGTGTCCCAAGTGGATATGTACTTTAGATGTGCCCACAGCATCCATCCTACAATCACTTGAGTTAAAATTCACAGCAATTAAATTATTGTCAGTATTGCGCCTGGTGTCTGCTCCCTGTTATCATCCTGAACAGTGTGATGGAGAACAAATTGTGGCAACAGCTTGCAATCCTTGTGCTTATATTGGTCTCACATATAGTTAAATTTGTGATTTAATAGTGAGTAAGTGCCGGTTGAGTGAAGATTAAAACATCTTAATAACAGTGTTTAACTAAGCCACAAAGTGATCTTTTCTTCCTGGGTGAGGTAGAAGAGGTGCCCACATGCATGCCTATTGTCCCAGTACCTAAACCAGTGGATGAAATGAATGACATTCTGTGTTTCGGCCTCAGCTATTTAATAGAGGGACTGCCTCAGGACAATGAATTTAGGATACTGAATTTACAAATTTAGCTCTCTTTAACTTTTTGGTTCAGGCGGTTGCAAGGAGTTAACTGAATATGCATTCAGTCATCACTTTTCCATGATCCAAGGAGTGCATTCTTTTGTTATCATAAAATGAACATTAATATATGGATGATATTAAATCCAGGTACAAAAATATGAACAAAATAGGATCTAGCCAGGGCAATAGCTTGCAGGGTGCACTAATAGCTACATGGATGAGCAGTAATGACACAGCTGAGAGAAAAATATGAGAGTAAAGTGGGTGATCGTCCTGAATTTAGAGTGGAGAGACACGTCTTTAATAAATACGTGTTGTTTAGAGTGTAGATTTTGAGATTTGCTAAGCCTAATACATTTCCAATATAGTAGTAAATAAAATTATTCATTTTCTTTGGAAATATTATAAGTAGATGATACACATCGTTAAAATAAGCTAAGTTGAACGCGCAGTCACCTCCCTTGTATAAGGGCTAGTATTACCAAAAATTCTGTGCACGTCAATATTGTACATGCATACACAGAGTCACTGGTGAGGCAGCCAAAACCTCTGAAGAACAGTGGGATGCATCTTAACTGAGGCAGAGAAACCAGCATAGGTCTGAGGAACTCTCTCGTCGTTGCTGTTTGATCATTCATTGGGCACTGAATCTCAATGCAGGCCACAACTACATAAGGTAAAGACATACTTCCACAGTTCTTTAAAGTAGATTTCAGTGGCCTGTCTATTAAGGCAAGTGTATAAATCATTCAGCTTCCTGTTCATAAACACCAACACGTTGTTGGATGTGCAGGATTCATCAATTGTCCTCACAACATCATCTGTTTTTATTCTAATCCTTATCTTACAAGATCACCCCACAGTGATAACATGCACCATTAAGGGTAGAATACATGGGTGAGGGTCTGTTGCGAAATATCTCCAAGGGCCCTAAGTACATCAACATCGGGGTTCACTTCTTGTGGTTAATGGTATTAGGGCAAGCGGTCACTCTGTGTAACTATATTTGTCCCTTTCAGTGTAGCTCGCCCATCCCAGTAGATGCCCTGTGTTGGCCATTTAGAATCGTAGACAAAAGTTTACCAAAAACATCATAGATGACAGAGGTGACATTGTGCGCCTTTTGATCACCAGTGACATTGCCCCTTCTTGCAGATTTAATCATTCTACACCCATGGCCACTGGACTTATTGTGTTTTGTGGCTGTTTCATTTTCTGCATAATTGTGTATTTGGTGCATTTGCTACATAAAAATCCACCATCTGTTGCATAATCTGCAAATTTTCACAAAAAACATATTTTGTTTCTACTAAAATGTATCAAACGTTGCTAAAAACGCAGGGACAACTGTTGCCACCCAGTGGCAGACCCTTCACAAAGGTTGACTGTTCAGCTTACTGTTGCTTAATGCCTTATTTGGGTGTCAAAATGGTACTAATAAGGTGAAATCTGTGCTCAAATTGTGTTAACTTGTGTAAAAAGAACAAAATAATGAGGTATATCTATCCCAAAATGTGCAGCATTATGCCACATAATTTGCCTTTTCTTGCTACGCAATTTAGTAAATCCTGCCACATAATTTGGGCTTCCACTGCTGCATAATTCCAGTGGCCCTGTCTGGTGGCGGTTTGTGGGGCGCAGAAGGGGTGGGGCGAGGGGGTAAAAATTTAATTAAATACGGAAATTTAAAAAAACTTACCTCGTCGCCGTCGCACTGCTCCGCTCTGCTTCTTGGTGCAGGCACAGGATCCCAGCCTGCCCTGCGGCCAATCCTGATGCTGCTCAGAGCAGCGTCAGGATTGGCTGGGAGCGCCCAGCCAGGCGCTCCCAGGCAGACTGGGAGCCTCTGCAGGAGTTGCTGGGCTGGAGAGAGCCCTGTGTGCATGTGTGTTTGGCCGGCCCGAGACGGCCGACCAAACATACATGTGCAGTGAAGGGGAGTGCTGTGCACTCCCACGCAGTGCAGGTCACCCCTCTGGCCACGCCCCTTTCAAAGAAAATTATAATAAACATAGTTTGTTATCGTTTTCTTTGAAAGATTTTGCAGCTGCTGGCGGGAGGGGGTCGCTCCTCCTCCCTTATGAAGGAGCAGCCCCTGGCCTTGTCTACAGCTACTTAATCACTTCTAAGAGGTCAAAGGAAAGGCGAGGAGTGAAAATTAGACAATGTAAACAGCACAATTAAAAGCCTCTTTAACTGCTGTCATCAGACCGGACCCTATAACCAGGGGTTGAATGGGAAGTCCAGTGCCATGGGTACTGAAGTGCGCGTGCGGCGTAGCGGCTGCTTCCCCGGGCTACAGCTAATTGACGACCATGCACTGACGTGTGTCCTGTGGGAGACCTCCACAGACGCATGCGCACAAGGAACCACGCCCAAGTGCTCAGGCATCGCTCTATGCAATGCTTTCTTGTCATTACAGTTAATCAAAGGAGTTAATGTAATAAAGACCGGAAGCAGCGCGCGCCTGCTGAGCGTGATTCTCAGAAGCAACCCTTAAAGTAGCATGCACAGTACTAATACGATCCGAGAAAAAACACAGGAGGAAACTGATACTCGAGCAAAAGAAGCCTTTGCAAGGGAGGTAATTGATGGAAGAAGGCCCAAGAGAGGAATCAGCCCAGGAAGGCGCTGGAGAGTGTGTAGATTTGGAGTTAAAGGGTCCATTGCCAGTTCTGCATCTCTAACAATCACCAGCAATCACCATTGCTTTGTTTGATGATGTCAGCTGGGGTTTTGAAAAGTATTGTAACATCTTCCAACCAATGGATGGTGCCTTTAAAGACCAATCCTCATAATATTTCTGCTTCACATTTGTGATTTTGTCCTAGAGGCGCGGCCTGAATTTAAATATTGAATGGCACAGGATTCTAGCTCATTCTTTTTTTCCCCACAAATAGCGTTGTCACCAGGCCAGTAGTTTACCTGTCTGACTAGTATTTCTGTGTCACGGTTATTTAAAAAAATTGAGAAATTTATCAATCAATCAATCAAAAAATTTGTATAGCGCGCTACTCACCCGGAGGGTCTCAAGGCGCTGGGGGGGAGGGGGGACCGCTACTGCTCAAACAGCCAGGTCTTGAGTTGCTTCCTGAAGGAGAGGTGGTCGTGGGTCAGACGGAGGTGGATGGGGAGGGAGTTCCAAGTCTTGGCTGCCAGGTAGGAGAAGGATCTTCCTCCCATGGTGGCTTTTCTAATGCGTGGCACGGCGGCGAGGGCGTGGCTGGTCGATCGTAGCTGGCGGGTGGGAGTGTAGAAGGTCAGGCGGTTGTTGAGGTACCTGGGGCCCAGGTCGTGGAGGGCCTTGTGTGCGTGGGTGAGGAGGCGGAACGTGATTCTCTTGCTGATGGGGAGCCAGTGCAAGTCTCTCAGGTGTCCGGAGATGTGGCTGTGTCGGGGGATGTCAAGGATGAGGCGTGCGGAGGCGTTCTGGATGCGTTGGAGTCTTTTATGTAGTTTGACCGTGGTTCCGGTGTAGAGGGTGTTACCGTAGTCCAGTCGGCTGGTGACGAGTGCCTGGGTGACCGTCTTCCTGGTTTCGGTGGGGATCCATCGGAAGATCTTTCGGAGCATGCGTAAGATGTTGAAGCATGATGAAGAGACGGCGTTGACTTGTCTGGTCATCGAGAGGGAGGAGTCCAGGATGAAGCCCAGGTTGCGTGCGTGGTCCGTTGGTTTGGGTGCGCTGCCCAGGGCAGGGGGCCACCAGGAGTCGTCCCAGGCAGATGGTGATGATCCAAGGATGAGGACTTCCGTCTTGTCTGAGTTTAGTTTCAGGCGGCTGTTCATCATCCACTCGGCTACGTCTTTCATCCCTTCGTGCAGGTTGGTTCTGGCAGTGGCTGGGTCGTTGGTGAGGGAGAGGATCAGCTGAGTGTCGTCGGCGTAGGAGATGATGTTGAGGTTGTGATGGCGTGCGATGGCTGCGAGGGGGCTCATGTAGACGTTGAAGAGGGTGGGGCTGAGTGAAGATCCTTGTGGTACGCCGCAGATGACTTCGGTGGCCTCGGATCTGAACGGGGGGAGGCGGACTCTCTGGGTTCTTCCGGTGAGGAACGAGATGATCCACTCTAGAGCCTTCTCTTGAATTCCGATGTTGCTGAGGCGCTGCACTAGGGTGCGGTGGCAGACCGTGTTGAACGCTGCGGAGAGGTCCAGGAGGATGAGGGCCGCTGTTTCCCCATTGTCGAGCAGGGCTCGGATGTCGTCAGTGGCTGCGATGAGGGCGGTCTCGGTGCTGTGGTTGGCTCGGAAGCCGGACTGTGAGTGGTCGAGGGATCCATTAGTCTCGAGGAAGGCGGCCAGCTGTCTGTTGACGGTCTTCTCGATGACTTTGGCAGGAAACGGGAGGAGCGAGATGGGGCGGTAGTTCTTGAGGTCGGTGGGGTCTGCTGATGGTTTCTTCAGGAGGGCGCTGAGTTCGGCATGCTTCCAGCTCTCCGGGTAGGTGGCGGTGTTGAAGGAGCAATTGATGATGTCCCGGAGATGGGGTGCGATGACGGAGTCGGCCTTGTTGAAGACGTGGTGGGGGCATGGGTCGGTTGGTGATCCGGAATGGATAGTGTTCATCGTATGGATGGTGTCTTCGGTGCTGACCGGGGTCCAGGCACGGAGGGTGGTGTTGGGGGGCGTCTGTTTGGTGGTTGGGTGCGTGGTCTGTGCGCCGAAGCTGTTGTGTATGTCGGCGATCTTGCGGTGAAAGAACGAGGCGAGTGAGTCGCAGAGGTCTTGTGAGGGGGTGATGTCGTTGTTTCCGGCGCTGGGGTTGGAGAGCTCTTTGACGATGCTGAAGAGTTCCTTGCTGTTGTGTGCGTTGTTGTCTAGTCGTTCTTTGAATGCTGTCTTCTTGGTGGTGTGGATCAGCTGGTGGTGTTTACGGGACGCGTACTTGAGGGCGGTCATGTTGTCTGTAGTCGGGTTTTTTCGCCAGGCTCTCTCGAGGGTGCGGCAGTTCTTCTTGGAGTTCTTGAGGTCGTTGTTGAACCAGGAGGCTTTCTTGCTGTTGGGCCTGATGGGATGGGTTTTCAGAGGTGCGAGGTTGTCAGCGCAGTTGGTGATCCACTGTGTAAGGTTGTTGGCTGCTTGGTTGGGGTCCGCTGAGCTGGCGGAGGGTTCTGGCTCAGTGATGTGGAGAGCTGGTCGGCGGTGATTTTGTTCCAGCTCCTGCATGGAGCCTGTTGTGGGTGGTGGTGAGTCGTGGTTTTTCTGAAGCTGAAGTGGACGCAGCTGTGGTCTGTCCAGTGGAGTCCGGTGGAGTGGCTGAAGGAGATGTACTTGCTGGAGGAGAAGACTGGGTCAAGCGTGTGTCCGGCGTAGTGGGTGGGGGTGTTCACCAGTTGCTTGAGTCCGAGGTTGGCGAGGTTGTCCAGCAGGGTGGTGGTGTTGTTGTCGTTGTTGTTCTCCAGGTGGAAGTTGAGGTCCCCTAGGAGGATGTAGTCGGCGGAGGAGAGGGCGTGAGGGCTGATGAAGTCTGCGATGTCTTCGCTGAATTGTGTGCGGGGTCCTGGGGGTCTATAGATGAGGGTGCCTCTGAGTGTGGTCTTGGGGTCGGTGTGAATCTGGAAGTGGAGATGTTCGGCAGCTGTGAGGGTGTCGTCGGAGTTGGTCGTGATGCGGATGGTGTTCTTGTGGACAATGGCGATGCCTCCTCCTGTCTGGTTGATGCGGTCCCTCCGTGTGATCTTGTATCCGTCCGGGATGGCGATGGCGATGTCGGGCGCTGAGAAGGCGTTCATCCAGGTTTCTGTGAGGAAGGCGACGTCTGGAGATGTGGTGTCGAGCAGGTTCCAGAGTTCCACGGCGTGTCTGTGGATGGAGCGGGTGTTAAGCAGGATGCACTTCAGGTGGTTGCTGTTGGTGCTTGGTTTGGCGGGCGCGGTGCGGGTCTGGATGCAGGAGAACTTGCAGGATTGGCAGGTGAAGGGTCCGTGGGTGCGTCTTGGGGCGGCACGGCAGCACCCGGGGATCCGGCCGGTGTTGAGTGCGATGAGGGTGGCGGCTTCGTAGGTCCGGCGTGTAGGCTCGCAGCGGTGGGGGCCAGGAGGTCTGGCGCTGGGCGCGGTCCAGGCGCGGACGGGCGCAGACGGGCTTGCCTTTGGCGAGGCCGGCTGCGCGCGGCCGCTATGCGGCCGCTGCGCGGCCTCCATATGAGGGGAAGAGGGAGGGAGGAGCAGCTGGGAGGTGGGAGCGGGGCGGCCAATGGGGAGCAAGGGGGCGGAGCTACCGGAGTGTAGCGGCGGGAAACGAACGGGCGGCGATGGGGTGACGCGACGAGGCTGGAAGAGAGAAGAACACGGTAAGGGCAAACAAGGTAAAAACAATAAAATACAGTGGAACAATACCAGAGGCACAGGCACTCGGGGTACAGAAGAAAGAGCGGACACAGGCACTCGGGCACAACGAAGAGGGCGCTGGCGCTAGGTCACTGGAGGCGGGAAGGCAGTCAGGGCACAGGAGCACAGGGCACAGGAGCGAGAGCGGTCACGCTGGAGGCTGTGAGGCGGTGAGGGGAGCAACCTGCCTGAGAACCAGGGTCAGAGGTCGCTCTCTCTATCGCTGCGCGGCCTCCATATGAGGGGAAGAGGGAGGGAGGAGCAGCTGGGAGGTGGGAGCGGGGCGGCCAATGGGGAGCAAGGGGGCGGAGAAATTTAGTATTTTTTCACTCTGAAATGTTGGCTTGGAATACTAAATATAAAAAGGAATCGCTTTTAAAGTATTTAGATCAGTGTAAATTATTCTAAATAATTATTAACAATAAACTGAAGGAGAATACTGGTGTTGACAGAGAATTGTGCACAAATTCTTATTCCCCTAGAAGTCCCTCCCCAAACTTTGCCATCAAAATTTCAACAAATGTCTGGTACTTTTTTTCTAAAACAGACAGCAACCCTACTCACAAATAGGTGTGTCCCTTCTAAGGAGATGCCATCCCTGCGGGATCAGTGGGTAGAAAGGGTATTGTCTTGGGGTCATGCGGCACGGTGGGCACACATGGTCACGCAGTGTGTAGGGCACACACATGGACCACCAAAGACACCACAAACGAGTATCAGAGAATGCAGATGCTACTGCAGACACGAGCAATGGGGGCTTGGCCTGTAACATTGTGATGGAAATCTTAGTTTGGTAGAAAATACCCCAAAATGCTTGACTTATTGAATGGTTTAGGTGTAGATACCTCTCAAGTCACCCTCATTTGGCGGTGTCACCAGCTTGTTATGTTACGTGTATTTGTAACATAGGCATATCACCCATGAGGGTATCCTAGCGCCTAGAGAAAGGGGATATTGCCCTGGGTGAGACCCATTGGATGAGTCAGCAGCGCTGGAAATAGAGGTGTTGGGGGGGGGGGCTACTGTTCCGAAGGCCAATGAGCAATAAAGATGCCTGTAAATTTTGTTTTTATTTTGTCACATTTGCTATGTGTTCCAAGACAGGGGTCAAAAGTCAAGTTATGTTTTCTGACAAATTGCTGCTTATTCTTCTAACATGGAAACTGATGTGTTCTTTCTCTAACTGCAAAGTGAGAGGATGCTGTAAATTGAACTATGTGACAGTCTTGCAGGTGTGAAAGAAAGGTTTGCAGGATGTATTTTCTATCTAAAACACAACACATTTTAAATATCTTTAAATGAACTGCACAAATATTTCAAGCTATATAAGCTGTTGGGAAAGCATAAATGAAGCATCTTTTTTTAATTCTGTATTGTGATGGAAACAAAGATTTCAATATTGTCAAAACAAATCAACACAGTTTACTTGGTGATGTGCAAATGACAAATATTTGCTGAAATGCAATTTCCACACGTTATCGTTTGTGCACTACATAGTTTTACATCCTTACCACTCTCTAGCCTAATAAGCACAGCTCATTTGTGACACTTGTTCCTTGTGTGACCCTTGGATTTTTCACTTTTTATAAGTTCAGAAATGTAACATTGATTGCAGTACCCTCACTCTAAAAATTGTTCCAGCACCACTAACTGCGCCAGGTTATCATATATTTTTGGGGAATTGGAAGTGGTGTCTTTAATGTCTCAGAATCATTTTCACCCTTCTGAGATTTGAAAGGCTACCCGTAGACTTCTGCGTGGTCACCCGTCCTGCAAACCTTTCTCGCCCTCCAATTAATTATCCATCTTTGAAGCACTCCTGTGGCCAGGCATCAGTGGGTGAGCTTGGTGGTCCAGGTCCTTCCAAGCCAGCGCCAGGCACACCCTAAAGCCATTCACAATGGGACAATCCTGCTTCTTGTTTTGAATGCTTGCTGTGAGCTAGATTTCTCCATGTCTCTGCATAATTGTTCAACTTGCTTAGTAACCAGCAATAGTTTGAATTACCGAATGTCTCTGAAGATAGGTGTTGGATCAGCATGATTACCTGCCTGCTACTCCCAGTTAAGGGACTCACACAGACACAAAAAATACACAGAAAATATGTGTCGAGTTAGATGTGATGATTGATTGCCAGCGCCTGGAAGCCGCCGGAACCCCCTTCACTGGCACTCTGGAGGACAGGAGTGGACTGGTGTGCGCCCCAGGAAAAGCCAGTCTATGAAGCAAGAGGTTGTCTGCAAAAACATGAGAGGATATGGGGCGGGTGGTGGGCGAATCATGGACTGACAATAGAACTATGTTTTTTCTTACCAATGGGATAATCCCATGCTCTGGCCTGCTGCGAAAAGCTCAGCTGTTTCGTGAATGTTGGTGGATGCTGCCACAAATTTTTATAACTAATAAAATGTGTTTATTAAGAAAAAATGGGATGATTGGTGATGTCCCTTACTTTTGTAGTGCTGTGTGCTCATTAATGAAATATGCTGCTCTATGAAAACTGAAACATAAACTAAACAAAAGGGATGTTGAATCCGGACATCAGGAAATGTTCTGTCCATCATTCTTCTCTATACAACATGATATGCATTTGTGCTCACATATGTGGAGGTAAAAGGCCTGTAAGGGTATTCTGCTGGTATGTATTGATACTTATATAGCACAAACCCATCCGTGAAGCATCGAGGTGGTGTACAATACTTGAACAGTCAGGTGATGATCTTGATCATGTATATCAAGTGAGGATTACACCAATACATTTTACACACAGGGAGATTACATGATCTGCTCACAGTCACATGATGTCGAGTCTAGTGCTGAGGCTGGGATTCAAACCTATGTCCTCGCATTCCAAAGGCAGCAGCACAAGCCACTAGGCCACACCTCCTCCTGGCAGTACTTCTTCCCATACTCATAAATGCTTTTGTGAAGAGATCTCTAGATGGCCTGTGAAAGACTAGAGTTTTAGGGGCATATTTACAAGAAAGTTGCACATTGGTCCAGATGCACCACTTTTCTTGCGTCTCCCCTGCCCCACCTAAGGACACCATGGTTGTGCTGTATTTACAATACGATGCACCATGGCGTCATTAGGACAATAGCATCAACATTTTTTACTCTATTGTGACGTTTTGCTGCACTAGCGTCAAAAATTTCAACGCATGTGCGGCAAAGCACAGGGAGGCCCATTGATTAAAATGGGTGCGTCATTTTAATGCCTGCTCTCAGCAGGAGTTAAAAATGACGGGAAAAAAGAGGTCAATGAAATGTTGTAAATTTCACTGCGTCATTCTTTCGGGCCTCCTTGCGTCAGAATGCCCCCATTGCATACATTATGTCTGACGTAGGCGTATTGTGGCGCAAAGGGTTGCAAAGTGGTGCAATGCAAGAATTGCACCACTCGGGAAATACGGTGAGGGGGGAAATCCACCTTTGCGCGTGTTAGCGCCAAAAAAAATACGTTATGGCGGTGCAAGGTGGCACTAGGGCTTGTAAATATGCCCTTTAGTTTTCAGGTTCTGGGCAGTGAGCATGTTCTTACTGCCCAGTCTGCAGAAACTAAAGCACCAACAGTTCTGCTGAGTGGATATACTTCCTGTGGCTGTGCTCCTGCGCGAAGATGATTTATGGCTGGTTTGTCTGCACGAACTACTGTAATCTGCTGAAATGATATCAGTATTGATTCAATGAAAGGGTTTCGCTTTACTGAAACCATAGGGGCAGGGATAGCAAATGGGGCCTGGGAGCGAAAAAATATAGCTTTATGCTTTGTCAATTTCACATGCTCTGATCCCCACCCACCTCCCCACAAGCACCTCCCCTTCCTCCCCACCAGCACCCTCCCCCGCTCTGTGGCTGCAACCGAAAGCTCCTGGTCTTTGGCCTTCTTGCCTCCTGAAAATGACCCTGGGCCTCACTTGCTCTCTGTGAAATTTAAGGCTGCAGCTTCAGGCCATCTTGGGTTCAGAACTAGATGCTTCTTACCTACAGTATATATATGGTTTGTCCATGGTCATTGATTCTGAATGAGTGAAATCCTGGCAGCCATTCGGTTCTATGTAGGGGTGAAGATGCAGCAAACTCGTAGGACCTTGCAACTTTGCACATTTATTTGTAAACTAGATCAGATTTGTGAACTGCGACGCTGGGGAAGTTTGAAAAAGCAAAACAAATTGCTTTGTGGTGCAACTGGAACATTCCCTCTACAGAGACTGAACACCGCCCTCGGTAGTCACATATTTTTATCACCAGACCTTTGCTCTGGCTCCTTGCCCAGCTGCCACTCAAGGGACAGCGGGAAAACACAGTTCCTTGAAGTCTGATGTCTTTAACAAGTTGGGCGGGGCTACTGGCTGCTGGGAAAGGTGTCTGAATGGACAAAGTAAAACTATGAAAACTATGGCAGCCTTGGCTGAAGTTGGAGAACTTCGCACTACTCTGAAAGTCTTATGACTTCCTGAGCTAGGATATGGCTGAGGGCACCACTAGCCCTATAAAGGCAGGACATTCCATCTTCGCCACTATAAACCAATCAGCAGTGCAGTAACCAAAAGCTGTACTTTGATTGGTTTGTCTACAAGGAAGGATCATAGACACAATATGAGACACCCCATGTCACCGCGCTTGTTTACATAACTACTGTCTGTGACAATCGATGCTCTGAAACCAAAAGGCAAGCTTTTTATTCTGATGAGCTCTCAAAATGATCCTTGTTTAGAAGGTCCAACCCTCATTTCAAGATCACTTCAAGCTGTAAAAATATTCATCTCCCATTGCGTCAACTAAAAATAGTAATTTTCTCTAATGTAGGTGTTTCTAACCGGTAGCTCCTGAGTTACTAGTAGCTCTCAAGCTACCCGTAAGTAGCTCTCGTATGTGCCGCCCAGAGTACAAAAACTGAATAGTGTATATTCAAAACAAACATATAAACTTGTCTGTTGTGGTCAGTATTAAAATTTGAATAATATGCGTAGCTCTGGATGATTTTCATTGAACATAAGTAGCTTTTACTACAGAAAAGGTTGGATACCCCAGCTCTAATGCAACTTAATACAAGGTCTGTGTCAGTGATATCTCACAAACCAGGAGAGAAAATGGCAGCCACATAGTTACCAAAAGCAGTGCATCACAGCTATTCGCCATTCATGTACTTTTCCAGCTAAAACAGTCCTGTCAAATACATATTTCAATAGATATTGCACATTAATCCCAGAATGTCGAGGGTTTTATAGTAACAAGCAGGTGGTAGTCTGGGGTAGCTAATAACCATTGGTGAGTAGGACTGTTAGTTCCTCCTTGGATCCCCTAAATGTACCTCTATTATTATATATACTTATTACACCCTTTTATCATATGTATTCAGTAACCACCTGGGCGTCCCCTCCCTGTTGCATTATATTATTTCAGTAGAGACCTGAGGGGCCTTCTGCACTCGAATAAAGCACCTAGTAGCCTATCTGTGCCCCATGCTAAACTCTAATCCTTCCTCTGGGTTAACCATTGAACTGCCTAGAGCTTAGTTCGGGAACAAATCTGGTTGCATGTTGAATGTCGCAATCAGCACCAATAGGTAGCCACTATAAAACAGAAATGGTTAAATCTGAATACCTCTAAATCAGAGTATCATTGTCAGAAATATCTTTTCACAAATAGTATGCTAATTTTTGTTTAAGAAAACATCCTACGTGGTGTAGGATTCGTATTATCAACTCCAGTGGACATTGTGGTACCATGCCACTGTGCACTGAGCTAAATAAACAGGCCCAGACAGCAACAAACAGTAACCTAAGTCTATATAACTTGGAAAATGCATGTAACTTGTGAAAGCTGAACACAAAATAAGAAATCATAATTACCAGGTGTATGATTAGGACAATAAAATAACTTAAAATAACTCAGATGAATATGTGTAGTATTTTCTTTGATATTTTCCTTTTTTGAAATGCCACAATACATCACAATACCTTTAATTTGTTTGAAAACTGGAATGCTGTTGTGGTCTTTCATTAGCAAATCAGTGCGTTCTGGGAGCTGTAGTCTTCAAGAAACACATGCATTTGATTCATTAACAATGATGTTTAAAGAAAAACTCTTGGAGTTGCTCCCCAATGGCTGGTTTGTAGATGGAGTCACATAGCAAAACTGGGACATGTTAGTAGTATTAAAGAAATGAAGGTTTTGGAGGGTGGTGAGTGCTATTTATGTATGACTATAACAAAGAGGCCAATAATAGAATGGGCACGGATTAGTCATACCAACACTTTGAGGGAGAAACCCGTCTGACTGCTAAAGGGACAGGGTTATTAGAGACAGGTAGAAGAATGGGTGTACTATAGCTGTCAAACACCTTTCTTTTTTTAGCCACCATCCAATGCAACAGTACTCCGCTGTCACTCTATACGAAATTTCCCTTCATTTCCAAATACATATTATCATAGATACCAATTAAAAACCACAAAAATTCAGAATTACATATCATATCACAATTTGGTTAAAAATATAAAATATCTTTTGTATAAAAGAGAAAACTTCATTCATTTTACTATACATCATCATGAACCATAGGGTTTCCATAGCCCCCACACACATTTTCGATGCAGCGTTTCAGTGGTCTTGATGATATATAGTTAAATGAATAAAGTTTTCTCTTTTGTACAAAAAATATTTTATATTTTTAACCAAATTGTGATATGATATGTAATACTGAATTTCTGTGATTTTTAATTGGTATCTATGATAATATTTATTTGTAAATAAAGGGAAATTTCGTATAGCGTTACAGCAGAGTACAGTTGCATTATATGATGGAGAAAAAGGGGTTTGACAGCTACAGCACACCCATTCTTCTACCTCAGATAGATGTAAAGGTGGCATTACCAATAACAATATATTTTATATAATTATAAATAATATCCCTAAAGGGAAAACTTTGCTGCTGCTCGTATTAGTCATCACATTGTTACCACAGATGTTCATTCCAAAGAAGGGAATGATTGAATGGAAACTGGTCCCAGGATGCTTGTTTCCGGTCCGGGGAGGATCTGGCCTGACGATTCGTGCTTGTCTGTTCCCATGGGGCGCAGGGTCAAAACTGATTTGCATATGGCTGGGTCCAAACTGGGGTGGCATGGTGAGCAGAAGAACGATGGATTAAACCCAGATCTGTGACTCGGGGTGAGTGGTTGAAAAGTTTCAGCACTCCGTCCATCATCCTTTTGTGTTGCTAAAGTTGCCCTAAGTGGGAAGGGTATGCCCAGACGTGGGTCCCTTGCTCGCTGCACCATTGGATTCAAGCTAGCCTGGCTGATGAAAGGTAATGCCCTGAAACTGGTCTCAGCTTGTTTGTTTCCAGTCCAGGGGGGACCTGGCCTGGTGAGTTGTACTGCTCTGTTCCCATGCAGAGTGGGTTCAAGACTGATTTGCATATGGCTGGGTCCAAAGTGGAGTGGCGAGGTGAGAAAACGAATGATGGATTTAACCCAGATCTGTGACTTGGTGTGAGTGTTTGAAAAGTTTCAGCACTCCGTCCTTCATCTTGTTGTGTTGCTAATGACTGAATGGAGTCATGTTGACTGAAGTACTGCAGCCTCCAGTAGGAGTGATTTCTCTCAGGTGAGGTCAAGGATTGATAGACATCCACACCAAACTTTTCTCACCTCTCTGAATATTTGCATGTATGACTTTTCGATAACAGTGTGCACATGGATGTTGTGCATCTGTGTGCATGTGTGCATACATTATACAAACGTCAAACCTTCTTGCATTGCCAGTGCTTTTCTCCCTTGCTTCTCTGGCCACCCATGCAGAGTTCTGCATGAAAAAACATTGTTCATGTTTTACATGCCTTCTCCATTCATATCACTGGCAAACAGCACCAATCGTTGTTATAATTATTTGTTTCATATCCCCTTTCCCTACTCACCCATTTACTTTCTCCCTGAAATAAATTCTGGGAAGGTTTTTTAAATGTTTCTCCTTGGTCTGTCAGGCAGGATTAGCATGTACACTTTGATTTCTTTTCTAATCTACTTGGGTGATATTACATTTGTGAACTTGTGTGCAAGGCAGGGGGTCTTGAAACATTGACATAATGTAGGAGTAACCACTGCTACCCCCATTTGTAGTTTGACGAGGTGAATCACTGGCCTCCCAGTGTACTCCTTGACACTTATAGCACCGGGTGAGTTTGCTTCTGTCTGCGTTGTTCTAGGTCACAGCTGCTTTTGTGATTTAGTCTGGACGGATATATGCCAGAGTGGATTGCATAGTCCAGAGGTCTCATTCCTTCGGTGTAATAGGGGCTACTTATGTTCAATTAAAATCATTGCGTGCTACTGTTATTACTAGTGTTGTAATAATGACACCTCAGACAAGATGACATTAGTGACAACATATGCAAGATTACCAGCAGTGATCACCTCCGTGCATCAGGCAGGGTTGCCAGCAGTAATGTGAAAAAGGCTTTATCTGTTTGGAATGCCTCTATGTAGGATTTACATACCAACCACAGCACAGTGCCCCTGGCACAAAAGTAATAATAGTAATGATAAGCCTCCCCAAATAATATATCACTCAAAAATCATCTTTAAAGATCTTTTGGAAATTCGTATTTTTTTCTACAAAGAGCCGTTTATGAATTCTGAAAATACACACATTTTCGTCTTCAGTAGCCAATTTTGGCATACATGTATTAATTCAACTAAGCAAAAGGTTCCAGTTTAGTATGCGGGATGCGCACAGGCGAGCTACTTGCAGGTAGTTTGAGAGTTACCAGTAGCTTACAAGCTACTCATTGGAGAAGCCTGGTATAGTCTTTCCATACCCTAAGTGATCCTGTGAGCCAGTCTCACAGGACAGCTCCTGCCATATAATTGAATGTTTATGCTGGATCAAACTGACTTTCTCTCTGAGGAGATTTTTGGGTCAAGAGGTTCGGTCAAGGAAGAGGATGAAGCTGGGTACCAGGGCAGTCGGTCCTGAGGGGGCCTTTCCTCAGGTACAACATCCATTGCAGGTCTTGCCTTTAACCATGACATAGACTCCCCCTGACACCAACTATGAGAGTGGTCATGTCGAAGCAGATGCCCATTCCAACGAGGCAATGAATCGCCTCTGGTGAGAGGTAGGCCCTAGGAGTGACACTGTCTCAATGAACCCCTTGTGGTGACCAGCATCAGGCAAGGTAAATGAATGAATGTAAGTGGGTGATGCTGAGAAAACCTTGTAGAGTCGAAATGTTAGTGATTACCCAAAGTCTCATAGCAGGCCCACTACCCACGGGTCTTTCGATAGAAACAACGAGGTGCATTTTATGGGAGAAATATTACCAAAGGACTAATTGCTTGCCGCATCCTACATGGTTCTGTTTTTCACAAGGTAACTGCATGCCTTATACCAAATGCCAATAATATCAGATCCCCTACATCAACCTGACCACTGGATCTAGGCCCAATGCAGGTAAGCAGATGTGGATATAAGAATTGTAAACGTATACTTACCCTGTGAGTTAGTGGTTAGGTGGGTGTTGTGGGTGTGATATTAACATAGGTCGATGTTGTAAATATGATGAGATACAACCACCATTGAGGGCAAATTAGAGACTTCATAGCTAACCACTGGCATGGAAAGCTATATGATTTGTGGGTTAGAGTAGATTCCCACAGGTACTGCCCAAGGCTGTTTGGGAAAATGAGGAGGAACCTGGCATGTGGTGAGCAAAGATATAGATGATCAGGGGGATGCTGTCTGGATCCTCACTGAGGCACAGGCAGTGGGCGTGAATGCGACTACAGCATAAGGATGCTCTCCACCAGGTGATTGAGACTATAACCTAAAACAGACAGAAGAAGGAAATACAGAAGATACATTCTAACAGGGAAATGTCATTCTTTATTATAATGGCAGAATGACATGCTCATTCCTGAGTTTCATTCGGGAAGACACCGAAAGAAGAACAGGAACCGTCTCAGGAGCCAGGAGGTGTAGGGATTTTGAGGGGCTGGAAGATAACCCCAACACTTATGGTATTTGGTGGGAGGATAAGATAAATCTACTCACTAACTCCAAATGATTTACTATTTACTAAACTTCAAATAGTGCACACCAAAAACCTCAGCTGTCAACATTATTCACTTTTTGCAGATTTTAACATTAATGGTTGATTGTAAAGGGGGAGTGTGTTTGTCCATTTATGAATACTGACTCAGATGAAATGATTGAAGTGCAAGAACTGAACTAAATATGAGCTGTCAGGGGTTACCAGGTTGACATAAATGGGATGCTCCCACTCAAAACCATGCCCAGCACATAGCAGATGGCCACGCTTTCACTAAATGTGCATAGCTTGCAGAAACTGATTGAAATCCCGAGTATTCTTCACACACCATCAATCAACAACCAAACTAAAGTGCGTGCACATCATCTCTGCCTCAAAAAACATGACATTGGCTCCTTCTCTCCGTGACATTTTCAAAGTTCACTATGTGATCTGTAAGCCACGGTAATCTGTAAATCCACAAAGACCATATATGCCAACTGAGGAAATGAACCAACTTTCTGAAACGTCCCTCTCGTGCATCACGGACTTGTTATTTCGTTGTGCAGTTCAGGCAATGTCTAAAACCCACCTCTTTACTCCATCCTTGAGGGGCCTGACCTAATTAACAGGTGGTCACTGACACAGTTGACCAGCGGTGAAGACATCCTTGTTTAATATTAGATTGTCATAGGACTGTCCAGCCACAAATACCCGAAGCCATCAAGTCGTGGTAATGTTTTTTTCTATTGCTTCCAGGATCAGTGTGGCCCATCATCTCCTACTGACCAGGGCTGGTGTGAACAGGGGTAGATCAAGTGACCTGTTCAGGTTCACCAGTGGGTGCATCCTGTAGTGTCTTCAGCACGGCTGCAACCCTCTCGTAATGAAGATGCCTGACTTACCTCTCACGTATGGTTCGGGGCACCAAGGTCTGCAGGTACCACAGTGCAGTCCTTTTCTATGGGTCTCAGCTAGGACTAGTTACCTTCATAGTCAAGAAGCTCCTCTGTTCTCCATCCATATCAGTCACAAGTCCTTTGGAGGAGGTGAGGAGCAGGCCTTCTCGGAGACCTAGGCTTCTTCTGAGACTGTGGGGAAACAGCAACATCTGGGATATCAGTCTGTCCTTACCTGATGATGAAGAGTTTCACATAAAGTCAAGGCGAGTTCAAGGTAGTGGCTCAAGAGGCCAGGACGTATCCAACTCCTGAAGCAGTGGTTAATTTGTAAATAAAATGGTGCCCTAAGCCCTCCTCTTAAACACGCGCCTGCTGCAATTAAATGTGTGAACATGGAATACTGAGGCGGCGTAATCCTGAAGCCATCTCGGGCCTCTTCAATCCATATAAAGCCACTCCCTGCCCCTTCACCTCACTCTTGCAGTTTTCTACGTTCTCCCTTTGTGACGCTTTTTCGTTTTTCCCTTCATCCGTCTTTCCCATATGTGTCTTTTTCTCGCAGCAAATGCTTGAGGCAGAAGAATAAGCGCCAGCCCTCAAAAATAAGTGCCGGTGCTCAGCACCGGAAACAACAAGCACAAATTAAGCACAGTCCTGAAGCCCTGGAAGAAAGTTACAGGTCAACCTGAAGGCACTGCCACTTTCACCTTTCACCTCTCTACCCAACCAGAGCAGCTTCACAGGCGCCTTCCTTGGCTTCTACGCTAGGGTGAGAGGGAGGAACATGTAGTCCAGGGGATGGGACCAGGAGAATTACAGATCAGGCATCCCTCGTGTGGTGGCTGATGAGCATTTCAAGCTACTGACTGCTTTCGTGTGGGAGGCGCGACGCAGCATGCATTGCGTGACAGCGTTCTCACACCCCAAACAAGGCATTCTGTCATTTTTTTCTGAAATGCAACCACATTTCTTAAAATAATAAGAAATGTTCAGGGTGTATTTCTGTACAAGGAAGCCTGCAAGGGTTTAGCACCAGGATTCCCCTGGGTAAGCACGCGTTATAAAAATATGCTAATCAGTCTCTCAATAAATACACTGTTGCTATTTTTGCACCATGATTGTTCTGTGTATTACCCGAATTTCTCATTTATTTCGAAACCATTTGTGGTGCACAAGCAAGATTATCAGGAAGATCTGCTTTGCCCTCTGTTCCATGCAGGGAAAGTGCCCATTTCGTCACGTGAGACAGGAGCAGAGAAGCCATTTTGTTTCCTTGGAGATTAAGAATACTTCAGCTGATTTAATGAGGCACCAAGACACCAGAGAGAAGAAGGGGAGATAGGAGATGGGATTCTGAATGGAGTTAAGGCTTCTGTAGGGGAACTCTCAACTTTTTTTTTTTTGTTTGCGGTTTTGTATCGCTGAACTCGACCCGAGGGTATTGGAGCACTTTACATTAGCACCAGTTACGTTACACAAGGACACATTCATTTTTGGGAGGCGCAGGGATGTTAGGTGGTTTGCCCAGAATCACAGAATGTTGAGCTGACGCCGTGACCCGAGCCTGGTTCCCCAGCTCCAAGTTCGGCAGCTCTGGCCGTTTACGCCACATCCTCTCCCCATTTCTAACCCATGTTCTAACCTTCAACCCGTTTCTGCAGGTAAGTCAAGGGTATACCAGTCAGTTGACGCTGCACACCCAAACAAACAGCACCAAACGTATGGTAAATTAAAATATTTCGGTTTTAGGAAACCTTTTATTACAAGTCATTGCTACGACTCAAGAGTAGAGGTCCAGACCTTGATATTTCTTTACATATGAAAGCATATTTAGATACAACTTCAAGAACTGATACATAATTCCTATAAGTGAAGAAAACAAGGACCTCTGTTTTGACATCAATAAGATATGTCCCTCAGGTGACAGAAGTCTTCACAGAGTGCCCTCATGCTGAATTTGTCAACAGAGTTGGAAGGGAGGTAGCAGGCTACACCGACCACCTTGTCTCGGGCTTCCCCTGGCAATAGACGGTCTGATGGCCACCTCAGTTTTCTTCCACCAGGGCTGTGCGTCGTGCATGATTACATATTCCTGTTTTCCCTGGCTCCCTGCTTGATCCAGAAAAGGAGCTTTATTTTTTTGTACAAATTTATTAATTTTATTTCTTCTATTTTTTTTCACTTGCTCATTTATCATTATGCTCCAGCGACTTGGAGCCACATCACCATCTTTTTGCTATCGGCCAGACAATATCAGCCAGATAAACATCACCAAGACTTGAGCGAGCTCGGACGCAACAGATATCTGCTTTGTGAGTATAATGAAAGCCGTCTGATCTCTGGCAGGGATCTCTCCTTCTGCAGGTTGGGCAACTCATTAGTATTCAGGTGTTCAATAAGTCGCTGTCACAGCAATGCCTTCAAACGCGGCTTGGCATCTGCAGGCACAAGGCTCAAGGCCATGTGTTACTTCCATCAAATGATAAGTTTAAAATGGAAGGGCAAAGGGGATGACGTACTAAGCTCCTTGCAACAGGCAATGCCAGAGGGTCACTAATATTCACATTGCCAGTTGCAATAAGCTCTTTGAGACTGACCGTGAACTGAAAGCACATGCATCAGCGCGTAGCCCCAGCGAAAGTTCTGAATAAATATTTACAAAGCCTAAGCGGTCCATAGCAGGCCTCTGGTTTTGTGTATGAAGATGCTAAGAATGAGGACCACAAGGGCTTCGGTCCCGTTGATGCCATGGCAACCTATGCCCGTTAAAGGGTCAGGTGACAAAATGCCATCTCTCGTCTTTACGGATGGAGGTCACTTGTTATATGAACACCTCTCCTCCTGGAAGTTCAGCTATGCCCTCACAATTGCATGATCAAGGCCCGCTTCATGTGACTGCCTACCTGGACTATGGGCGTGATTACGACCTTGGCGGAGGGGATTGCTTCGTCCCAAAGGTGACGGATATCCTGTCCTCCATGTTACAAGTTCCATAGGGCATAATATTCCATTCCATATTCCATTATATCCTATGGAACTTGTAATACGGGGGACGGGGTATCCGTCACATTTGGGACAGAGTGATCCCATCTGCCAAGGTCGTAATCAGGCCCTATGTGTGCAGGCCCGTCTGCCTAGGATTGAGTTTGTATGCCAGGGATGTGCATGCTCTTTGGGAAGTCGAAGCCCCACTGTAGACAGTGCAATTCTTCAATTTCTAGAGGTTATAACTCTGCCTCCACGTTTCCAGGGCTGTTTCTTTTTGTGTATTAGATGATAGCCAAACGTTTTATTTAATAGCTATCTACAGCCCTAGATTCTGTTACTCCTAAACGCTCCATTTAAATCAAATGTCAAAATCTACAGCTCCCTGATTTTCGGAAGAACTCCATGAAGCCCCAAAAAAATGTGAAAAATTAGAAAGGAAATAGAGAGAAGCATACAGAGTAGAGGCTAGGTCCGCTTATAGAGCAGCTATTATCCATTAGAAACAGTTAGTAAAAAAAACAAAGGGCCTGATTCTAACTTTGGAGGACGGTGTTAAACCGTCCCAAAAGTGGCGGATATACCACCTACCGTATTACGAGTTCCATAGGATATAATGGACTCGTAATACGGTAGGTGGTATATCCGCCACTTTTGGGACGGTTTAACACCGTCCTCCAAAGTTAGAATCAGGCCCAAAGTGTTTTACATCTTTAATCATGAATACAAAAAAGTCCGCCACAAAACTATTTAAGATTGTTAAAGATCTAAGGCAACCAGACACTTAAACCAATCCCTCTACTCATTTCCAAGAACTGTGTAACGAACTGGCAGGATTTTTTTAAAGACTAAATTGAAAAAATCTTTCTTTCAATAAAGTTGTTAACCAGTGGCGGCCGCAGTGGGAAAAAAAGGGGTGGGGCAGCACAGGGGGAAGAGGAGGGCAGCACAGGGGAACAAAATAATAAAAAATAAAAATAAAATAAACACTTACCTGCTGAGAGGGCAATGGGGCGACGCTTCTCTGCCTTAACAGAGGATCCGCAGCTGTTGTTAACCCAGAAGCTGTTAATTTACATTTCTTTACCAACACGATGGTTGTATCTAGATAAAATACTACATTGGAGGTGCTTACTCCGTTAGAGGCTCTGCTGGTGAAAGATGACTCACGAAGACCAAATTGGGCTCCCTAACTCACCCCTGTCAACCTCACATTTTGTACCTGAACAGCGATGAAGTTGTTCCCACCCTCAGCAATCTGTTTAAATGTTCTTTGTCTATGGCTGAAGTCTTCAATGGTTGAAATACCAAACTGCAGGAAAATGGCACTTGTGAGACCACTCTTAAACAAATCCATCCGCAGATTAAATCTCTAAAACGACAGGCTTATTTCTCTGCTCCCCCTACCGCCTAAGATAATTGTGGAAGTGCTTAATACTCCACTGACCAACTACCTGGAGTTGCTAAATGGATCCCAATCAAGGTTCAGGCCAGGTGACACTATGGAAAGGACTCTAGAAGCCGTAACAGATGACTTGAGGATCATTGTGGACAAGTGTTCTTCCACTGCTCTTCTCCATCTAACCCTTTCCACAGCCTTTGATAGGGTCTGCCATCCATCTTTACTTTCTAGACTAACCAATTTGGAGATGTGTGAGATGGTTCTCAACTGACTAGCTTCCTTTTTGACTGACTGTACTCAGGTTCTCAGTCTTCTTCCTTATCGCTCTGCCCCATTTACTATCTGCTTCAGAACGCCAGAGGGTTCACCCGTGAGTCCTATGCTGATTAATACTTATATGTCCCTGCTAGCAGACACAGTTACATCCTTTGGGTTTAGGATTTCATTATACACATCATACTTAGATTACCGTACGATCTTGAGTTTACTAGGATGGCCTTCCTAGACTGTTTGTCTGAAGGAGCCAGGTGGATCAAACAGCTTTAAATGTTTTAAGGCTAAATGGAGAAAAAAAACATAGATCCTCCTTTTTAGGAAACAAAGTAACTTCTCTTTGTTTTCTGATATTAAGGTCATTGGATCTGTCTGCTCCTACCCAACTCAGCATGTTTGTTGGGACGGAAAAGTTCTCTGCATGGTAATGGGCATGTACTGCTGGCCTACATGCCCAGCTGTACTGTTGTCTGGATCCCTAATTCTGATTTTTGTTGTCATAGGCAAACAGATCATGTGTGTGCACAATGACATAGGCCTATCTCATAGATTGCAGTCTAGTTGGACCTGGAGAGGCGACCCCTGGCACTGCTTTTGCGACCCCTGGCCTCAGAGATGGCACAATCAGTGCCAGGAGCACAGGGGCAGCTCGTTCTTAGGGCTCCACTTCCTTGTTTTCAATCAGTTTTTCATTACATTAATGGTGAATAATAAAATATTATTCTCTGTTAGTGTCATTAAATAATGGAGTACAGTCAGCTGGAATATGACCCTCATTGGTACCTGAGGTATGTAAAAAGCACATTTAAGCTGTGTGCATGCTTGCGGGTGCGCGGGTGCTTATAGAAAAGAGATGGTGTGGATGATGGAAAGCGTGTGTATGTGTAAGCATGTGTGTGTGATTGAAAGTAAAGAGGAAATGGCGTGTGATGTCACTTCCGCTAGTCCTGGCATTTTGGTGAATTGACGTCCATGAAGAGCGCCAAAGAGCAGAAGTGGAGATGAGTGCCTGCATGAAACCCAGAGGTGGTCCTATGTAACACATATCCTAGAAGTACGTAGTTTTCCTGGTGGATTCTGAGGTTAGGTAACTGAGATATGTGCATGACCAGGGAGTACCTCCAGGCGGTATCGCTGTAGGGTTAGAAGCTGATTCGTTGAATAACCTTGAGTGGTAGCAAGTTGGATATTGAGTGGTACAGGGATTCAGAAACTTCAATTCTTGGCACCCATAAGTACCTTCGTAGCAGCGATCTAGAGTGCACCCAGTGTGGCGGTTCCGCATTGCCCTGAGAAGCTTCAGCTATAGCCCTAGTCCCATGGGAGGGCATGAAGAAATGTAATTCCACCTCACTGTAATTGCTACTTAACAAATGTGTAACTCACAGCCTGCCGATAGTAGGGCATCGTAAGAATTTCCATAGTCCAGAAGTGAGCTTCCTAGCAGGTCCAAGGTTTCCAGCACAGCCAGGAGACTGATTGGGTGTGAAAAGGTGTGTGGTCAGTGGAGTAAACTGGTGGTAGAGGAGTACCTCAGTAGAGTATTGGTGCGACTGAAGCACTGTACCAGGTCACTTATGAGAGCGTGCATGGTGGGTGTGCACACCCATTGCAAGCCTGATTTAGGTGCGTAGTGGGCAGCTAGCGAAGGAAGTGCTGTTGTGAACCTTGATTTGCAGTTCATTCAGTGCTTAATTTGTGCTTATTTTTGAGGGCCGGCACCTATTTTTCTGCCTCAAGCATTTACTACGAACGAAAGACACATATGGGAAAGACGGAGGAAGAGGAAGACGAAAAAGCGTCACAAAGGGATAAAGCAGAAAGCTGCAAGAGTGAGCTGAAGGGGCAGGAAGTGGCTGTAAATGGATTAAAGAGGCCTGAGATGGCTTCAGTATTACGCTGCCTCAGTGTTCCGTGTTCCCACATTTAATTGCAGCAGCCGCGTGTTTAAGAGGAGAGCTTTGGGCACCGGCACGTTTTTATTTACAAATTAAGCACTGAGTTAATTACAACGTTGGCCTTGTTGCATGTGTGCTCAGAATCGTTGAAGGTTAGTGTGTGGCATGTGTGGGTCTATGTGCAACATACTGTCTAACTGCTGCAAGTTACTTAGTAATCAGAGTCAAGCGCTCTTGTGAACTCCTCCGTTCCCAATACTTGTAAAAGTTTCCAAGAATCCTTTCTCAATTTGTGCTTTCTAACCCTGCGGGTTCTTTCAACTTCCCTGTTGCCTCCTGCCGCTAACAGAAGTCCAAGGTACAGGCCTGTAGCATACATGCCTCTTTGAAGGACCAGAAGCGTTTGCAAAGGTGAGTTTCTGAGAGTGGTGCAATTGACATTAATTCTACAATGACCTATCTGTAGCACGTGCTACCAGGGCTTGCAGTGAACCACAAAACAACTGCTGGAGTGAAGGAGACAAACTGCAAAGTCTATAAATAGTTGTGTAATACATGAACCGCCAGATGTAAATCTGAAAGTATCAGAAATAATCAATACTTTCCTGGAAGAGGCAGGAAAGCAGCGGCCATGCTGGCAGGAATCTGCATTAGGAGACTGCTGCTGTTGATAGGTGCACAGAAGAGCTGGGGTTGAAGAAATGCCATAAATAAACATAAAGGACCACCCATGGTCTGAGGATGCTTCTGGGACAAGTTCAATTTACCTCTAGTGGACATGATTTCCCTACGACAAGCTACTGTGTGTTTGACGTACATTTTTTATGTTGCATGCGTAAGGGTCAGCAGACATTTCTGCTAACAGATTGCATTTAATCGCCTATTTTGTAGATTGTGTCTCCTGGAGTAATTCTCTGACCTGGGCTGGTAACAGGGCTTTCCTAGGTGGTTGTCCAGGCCCAGGAAAGTGTGGGTGAATGCCAACAATAGCTCTGTAGATCAATTTCCAGCTTCAAAATATTTTACTGCGCGGAGCAGGAAGAAGGGCCTGATTTAGAGTTTGGCCGACGGGTTACTCCGTGGGATATCTGTCCGCCGTATTATGATTTCCATAGGATATAATGGAATCGTAATACGGCGTATGGGAAATCCGTCACGTTTGTGACAGAGTAACCCCATCCACCAACCTCTAAATCAGGCCCTTAGTGTCTATCCAGGGTAGGAAGATGGCGGCACACCCATATGTTGTGGAACTCACTAAGTCAATCTAGACAATAAACAGCCCAAGTTATCCCCAGCTGAGTGTCTTTGGCTAAGTGTTTCCTATACTCATGCAACCTTAATTTGTTGGATAAGTCAGGGTGATGTTGTCTCTTGTGTACTGTTTCTTGCTCTTAGGTTCTGGCCCAACACCAATTTCTCAAGTGAGCCCAGGTCCTTTGCAAATCTGTTCAGTTGGTCATGTAGGACTATCTGCAGCCCCATGGATGTTTCAATACATATACCTGTGCGTAGGCTCTGAATGTCCATTCATTGAGAGTGTCAGACTTCTAACCCTCACCAGTGTTCAAATATTGCTGTATTTCCTCCACTGTTGTATGCAGCATCTTCTGGTGATGCTGTTTGTACACACCAGGTGGGTGTTCTGGCAAATACGGTCCCCACTGAAGTGTTGCAAGCAATGGAATATGGTAGGCTAATGTCACAGTGAGGTATTCAACTGTGTGAATCTGGCCCTGAGATGTGAGGAAACAAAGGTCATGTGTTGTTTGATGCATGTATGGATGAGTAGTGAAGGCTTTCTCTTTCTGTGAAATAAACTGCTCTCTACACCTCTGTCAGAGCCCAGTCATGCACCCACTGGTACACGCTGCCAGTTTCCACGCATGTGCACCTGGCAGGGCTGGATATGATAGGTCCATATTGACATCTATCACAGAATTAAAGTCTCTCTTTATTAAAAGTGGCTCACAAGGGACCATGGAGTACAGTGATGAGATGTTGTGTAGACGGGCAGCTTGGCCGGCATTTGGGTAGTAAAGACCCAATATATAAATTGTCTTGTCATCTCATAGTCCCTTTACATACTTCTCTTCTGTGTCCATTTCCTGATTTTCCTATTGAAAGGGAAGCCCCATTTGTCTCCAAATGGGGACCCCTAGGACAAAACCTGAATACTTGGTCCAGAACATTTGACCTTTCCATCTGCTTCTGAATCTCTGACTTTGTAATTCTGTGAGAGACATTTCTTGCAATGTATGGGTACCCCACGTCTTCACGTATATGAATACTCTGTGTCATATTCCTGCATTGGCCTGTGGGCCTGTCCCCGGAGATGAAATCAGTTACCCATGTGTGAGTTATGCAGTTTTATCTCAATGGGTGTCTCCCCGTCAACAAATTAACTAGAACTAAAATTAATGCCATTCACACCTGCAAAATTAGGCTTGGACCTTAAGGTATAATTTGTCCAGTAGAAGATAGGCCTTAATTGAATTCAAGGATTAATAAGGAAAAGGTAGAGGGTGGGGTTATGTAATATGGGAAACCATGAATGGCAATCCGGTTATCGCACAATTTCTGGGCTTGTGAGCACTCCGACACAAATATCACTGTTGTTGTGAAAAAGTAACACCTTGGGGGAATTGGAAATAAGTGCACTTTTTAACCTGTGGAACTCTCAGGTCCCCTCACTCCAACTTCCATGGGGTAGTTATTGCTTCTTCAGTTGCCCATGTCATGTCTTGTCA
Organism: Pleurodeles waltl; assembly: GCF_031143425.1. NCBI lineage: Eukaryota > Metazoa > Chordata > Amphibia > Caudata > Salamandridae > Pleurodeles > Pleurodeles waltl. The sequence continues at coordinate 1,025,053,106 of NC_090449.1, read as the reverse complement.
TGTGTCGTCCAGACACACTGATTGTCAATCTATTTGTCCTTCCAAGTCTTGAACCTCCCTCCCACTCAAAAGAAATCACACATTTGCCTATCTAACAATAGAATACAGTTAGTAACAACAGCTCAAACTTAAAATCCTCTCTCTGATATGGTTTCTCCACAAAATGAGGGGCAAAGCGACAAAGATATTCACCAATGTAGTGATTTGCTTGATCATGTAGGCAGGCTGTTATTGGTGGTGTTGGAACAAGTTCACCTGTTGATGGGATTAGCGAAATCCTGATGGTTGACTCCTTCCCCTTCCAGCACAGGTATGTTGCAGGTGTTAGAAGCTTTTTTGGAATATGTGATTATATTACTTGCAGCCATCACTTCTATTTTTAAAGTTAATTTTAAATACTTCAGAAAATATTAAATTATGATTTTTTTGTGACATTCAAAATAATTTTTACATTTATTTTTCAATTTTGCCTTATGTTAGTGTTATTGCTTGCCCCCGTTGATTTCTGAGAGTATTTTGATGTACCAGTAAATTTTCATGTGCGGTGCTTGATTTTCTTCAAGGTTTGTCTCAAGTACATCGGAGCCTGCTTTGTCAGTAGTACTAGGGTAGGAGATTTAGGCTTCACTTTTGTAAACAGCAATTGTCATACGCTTTTGTGGGTGTGTTTTGGTGTTTTCAAGTCCTACCCTAACCTCTTCCCCTAAATTTTGCTGAATCCCTCTCCTTTAGTGTTAAATAGACCCCATTTTCCAGCCACATCCTCTAGTTCCTTCCGCATTAGCTACATAAACTGAGCAGAGATCTCTGCTCTTGTGGCGGTGATCTCCACTTACAAGCGATAGGATACCAGGCGGAGATCTTTGGACAGAGATTTGTGAATAACATTTGTGAACATGGAAAGTAGTCCTACTAGAGCAGTATTTCCTATACTCAAAAATGCTTTTATGAATTGTGTGTGTGTGTGTCAGTACAGGTGTGCTGTATATAGGGTGACCACCTGTCCTTAAATTTCACTGACCATCCGGTCTTTGAGCCTCACATCAGTTGTCCATCAAGATCCCTTTTATGGGTGCCTTTTGTCCGTAATTCTGGGGGTTCAAGTGAGTTATGCTGCCCCCAGTGAGAGTCCTCCGAGTTCTGCAGCAGTCACTGCTGAGGCCAGCTTGCACTCCTCATCTAAAGTCACCACCTTCCCAACCTAAAGCTGACAGCGATGGACCCTTTGTCGTTCTGTCTGCTGATGACTGTCACATACAAAAGACTATGGGCCAGCCTGGGAGGTTACAACATGTGGTGCCTCCTCCTGCTGCCGCCTGCAGCACAGCATTCTGCCTTTCTGCAGGGGCCTGTGCCACACAGGCTTCTTGGCGCTGTTTTAAAATTAATTAACGGGTGAAAGGCACAGACTGCAGAACTCCTTGTGTGCCACTCATTTTAGGCAATAATAACAACTCTAGTGATTAAAGTATTGTTGGAAAGATCAGAATTTTACCTAGTTGCACTGATGACTATTTATAAACTAGCGTAGAGTGATAACGTGACTCCTGCAAAGCACAACATTTAACATGCAGATCAAAGAATTGTTTTTTATGTAGATAGCTCAGTGGGTTACTGTTGTTATCACAGAGTTCTTTTCGTTACTTGCAGTTCATAAGTTATAATCCTGATATAAAAAAGATAGCTATGAACTGTCATCAAAGAGCTGCATGCAAACTGCAATACATGTATTCAGAAAATTATTGTTTTTTCCATCCAACCTTTCGTTAATTCTAAGGTTGCTATCCTTTAGATAAAAATACATACGATTGGTAAAGACACACGAACCACTGTTTTATAGTTTAAAACCTGAGTTTGCATTTTTCGAGACCGCGCACTCGTATAATGCCTACCAGTACGGATGACATGTGACTCCTACACCTTGTAGCTCTCATTGTCTAAAGTAACATTTCTATAGATGGCCTTACACACTTATATGAGTCATTCTCTCGGTATAATATGTATGAGCTGTAACCCACTCTGACACGCTACTGGACATACTTGGGAGGAGTAGATTAAATACACATGAGAGAGGGTCTGTGTAGCAATGAGGGGCACCATTGGAACATTGGAGGGTAATAATGAGGAATCCATTAAGAACAAGGTCTCTGGGGGGGGGGGGGGGGGGGGAGTGAGAAAGACGCCAAGAAAGATTGTCACACTGGTTGCCACCGGCACTAAAGCTTGTCCTGTCAGGGGCATCGCTAGAGGTGAGACAACCGCTGGACGCTCAAGACAGCCTGAAGCCTTAAGCTTGGCTCTGGATCAGCTCAAGGTCCAATTGGAACCTCGAGCCCATAACAAGCCTAGCTTTCACATGGGTTCTGCCTGCCGCCCTCGCTCTACCTTAATGCAGAGAGGTAAGAACAAAGCATTAACATCTGAGGTAAAAAGGAGAGACAAATGGATATCCCTTTAGTGGATTGTTTGTACAAAGTGAAACCACAAAACCTGGGTTAATCCTGGCTTCCCCTTTTACCAAATTGTGTGATGTTAGACAAAAAAAATATTTTACCAATCTTCCTTTTTCTACATTTTCACATATGAAGGCACCTTTAAATATGTGAGTTCAGAATATTAACACTGCACAAACACCGATTGTGTTTGATTTAGCAGACTATAATTTTGCTCTTTCAATAACAATCTGGGCCACATACTGGATTCACATGACAACTGTCTTGCCTCTTAGTTCACTAACACCACTATCATCAGGGTGGGTGGGGGCAGGAATGGCTCTAAGTTCATGCTTAAAAACTACCACTTTTATTAGGTACTTCTCAGTGCAGTGCTATCATGTAACATATGCATGTAAGTGCTTCTACATGTTAAAAAAATACACTTTTTTGAATTTTGAAGTGACTATGATATTTTACGTGATGCTTGTTGTATGATTTACATGTTAAACATTTTCAGGGCTTGGCCTCTGCACAGGCTCCAAGAGCAGAGCCGGACCCTTGCCTCCACTATGTCTCAGCTTGTCTTAAGTCGTTGGCTCACCCACCTCTGGGGTCATTTTTGCAGCCCGTGCAGTGCTCCGAACCCTGAGGCATAAACACTTCAGGAGCTGACTGTGGGATGAACTAGTAGGAAGACATAATCATTGAACAGAGGGATTTCATTTTATTGTAATCTCGGTCTCTGTAAAGTTTTTACTTCAACATTTCCAGTTAATGGAGCAAGAAAAGCATGACTAGAAATGCCTACTATGAAATGATTGGTGGGCACTAATCCAGCAACTTTGTAATGCAGTGGTTTGCAAACCTTTTAATGCTGAGCCCCGCAAATGGGAAAAGAAAAATAATTGGGCCCCTTCAGAATTTTTCACAATTATTCTATTAAGTTGTCAATGTATAAATGTGTCTAGACTTGTTTAAACACTGCAGTTAAGTTATGTTACCTTTTTAAAAATGTAATAAATGTTTTTCTGCTTAAAACAAAGCACTGTTATCTGCATAATGCTTCTTTTGGCTACAGCCTGGCGCCCCCCCTGGGATCACTTGAGGCCACTCCCAGTTTGAAGACCCCTGTTGTAATGCCACACTATAACCTGCCGGATATGTGCCTTATGCTGGAGCCTTGGATGGATTTCCCACTCATTCTTTGAAAAATAGTCTTTTTTTAAAACACAGTGATTTCTGGTCTGTCGGCCTGTCTGTATGTACATGTTATTTCAGTTGCATTATCCTAGCCAAAAGTCAGCAGAGCGCTGTACATGGTCCAAGACAAAATGTATGTCTGCACATCTGTGCCAAATCATTGATGGGCATATTTACTAATACTTCACGTAAGACAGCACAGTAAGTGAAGTTGCTGTTCTGCATTGCATGAAAGGGAAAGAGCAGAAGAGCATCATACTTCCAAACAAATTGTGCATTGTGTAGGAAAGTGCCATCTTTCTGGCAGAGTTACCCCTGCTTTATGCTTGATGTCAGTGTGTTTGGACTGTAGTTCACTGGGATCCTGCTAACCAGGACCCTAGTGACTGTGCGCTGTCCCCTAAATTTAGTTGTTGGTTACTCTTCACTTCCCTACTTTATGGTACCTAGGTACCCAGGGCACCTATGGTACCTATTGGTGCACCACAGGGTCCCCTATGGGCTGCAGCTTGTATTATGCCAATGATAGGAGCCCATGCAAACTGTGACTGCAGGCCTACCATTTCAGACTGCCTGAAAGGGTGCATGCACCCTTTCACTGCCACACCAAACCACTGCATTTAGACATTATAAGACACCCCTCTGGTAGGCCCTTCAGCCCAAGGCCAGGGTGCATGTCTCTAAATGTGAGAGTACCCCTGCATGAATAGGGTACTCCTACAGACCCCAGGCCAGTTCCTGGATTCTGTGAGTGTGGGGAAGCCATCTTAAGGTATGTAGTGGACACTGTTCAACACGAGTGGTCCAACTATTTAATGGCTACTCCGAACCTAGGCATGTTTGGTATCAAACATGTTGGAATCATGCAACTACAATGATTCCAGTGTTAGTTGCATGATACCTTGTACTCTGGGGGTTCCCTAGGGGATCCCCCAGTTCTGCCTGCGCAGCCTTGCAGGGTCCGGCTGCCAGCCCATGCTGTTGCTGACCCCAGACACTGTTCTGCTCTCCTGCTGGTGAGCCATGCTCAGGTCGGAGGAGCAGAACAAAGGATTTCCTGTGTGGCCACCTCTTCCTGTGTATTAGGTGTCCAAGAGCTAGGATGGATGACCTCTCAGTGCCACCAGACTGTTTTAAAGGGCACAGTTGGAGCTCTCCTTGCATAATCCAGTTTGCACCAGTTCAGAAACCCCTGTTTCCCACTCTGGCACAAAACTACACAAAGGACAGGGGAGTGACCACCCCGCTGTCTGCTCCTCCTTTAAGGAAGTGCACAGAGCTCTGCCAGGTGGCCACTTGATTCTGCCATCTTTAAAATAACATGTGCAGAGACCCCTGGAAGCATCTGACTGGTTAGGCCAGGTAGATGATGTCTCTGACCCCCCTCTGATAGGTGGGTTACTACAGAGAGTGGCCAACCCCCTTTTAGAGTACTTAACGGATCCCTTGCGGGTTGGTCCACAGATTCATCAAGCAAGACTCTTCAAGGAACACTCTGCATCATATATTCTGCTCCTGGCCTCTGGAACTGCTGCTGGTCTTTGCTGGAACCTAACAAGTCTGCTTCTGGTGGGAAGGCTCCCATTTCAACATTGCTTCTCTGGATCCTGCAAGAATTCTGCAACAATCAAGGCTGTGCATCCTCCAAGGCCATAAGGACTCTGTTTGCACCAGTAGGCACAAAACATATGCCTTGGAGTAAAGGAGTCACTCCCCTGCAACTGCAGGCACCTCAAGACAACGTCAACCGGTTGGTGGGGTCTGCTGGCCCTGGACATCCGAAGATCCTGCTTCACAAGTGGTGAGTCTGTGTCCTCCTCTAGGTCCTGCTTCTCTTCTATCCAAGTTGGGAGACTGTAGGCCCTTGCCACTAGACGGGCACCCCTGTACACCGGAAATGTTGCACTTGCCAAGGCTTGTTGACTATTTCTCCATGAGATATTCAGGCTCTAAGAAGCCCTGGCTCCCTGCACTTTGCGAACTGAAGATCAGCTTCTGTCCTGCAACTCCTGCGACATGGGATTTCTGTTTTGTTGTGCTGGTAAGGCCTCCTTGTGACTCCCTGTGTCTGGCACCTGTGGTCACTCATGGGGGCTCCACTGACATCTATTAGCCTTCCTTTATGCTAAGGACCAGCTCTGACTCCATTTCCTGGGTAGAGTCTCCTGGACCTTGCTGGTCCCCAAAACCTTGCAAACTCCTCTTCTTCAGAGAGACTCCCTTCTCCCCTCTGCATCCGGGTCCCTGTTTTAGGTACTTCTGTCTGCTGGGTATGCTGGGTTAGCGGCACTCCCCATCCATCCTCTTGCCTGCTGGTTTCATTGGGGTCTACTGGGAAGGGTCCTGAATTCCATAAACTCCAAACACTACTCTCCGGGTTAGCCTATGGCAGTGGTTCCCAACCTGTGGTCCAGGGACCCCTGGGGGTCCGTGAAGCCTCCCCAGGGGGTCCACGACTGTTTACAAAATGAAATAATATTTATAGATTAATAAAGTGTATATACATAAAGTGCCTAAATCTACAAATGAAATTTTTAAAACATACTGTAAAGGTCAATGAATTTAAAATTGGAGGCTAAAAATTAAATTAGTATCCTCCGATTGATTTGTGGTAGCAGTGCAGATGCATCAAACAGAATATACTATGGACGATGTGTTGCTTTAATTGAATTTAGAAAAGTTCCAACCTTCCTATTGAATTTTTTTTTATTTAGATTTGTTTGTAAATTAAATAAAATGTGTTATCATTTGTGTATGTGTTTGATAGCTGCTTGTTTCTGTATTTTTTGTGTATTGTTTTACCTTTCAAATCATCAACAATGTGTAAACCGGGGTCCCCGGCTTCCAGTGATGACTCAGTAGGGGGGTCCCCAGATTGTAATGATGATTCAGTGGGGGTCCCTGGGTTCCAGTAATGAAAAAGTGGGGGTCCACAGAAGTCGAAAGGTTGGGAACCACTGGCCTATGGGACAACTGGGTAGGTAACTGACTTACTCCTGGTTAGTGGGATCACTTACTGTACTTACCTCTGGTGTTCCTAATTGCCCCCAGCCCCTAGCTAACCACCACACTTACCTTGGCTGGAGTCACTCTTTCCCTGCCCACTTTTCTAATATATGGTTTGGCCCTCCCCTAGGGCCCTATATATTTCAATGCTGTTTCTGATGCTTATTTTATATATATTGTATGTAATATCCCCAAAGAGAGATATACCAAAGTAAGGTTAGTAGTAGTTCTGTAATAAAGTATCCTTTATTGTTGCAACACGTGTGGTTCTTTCTTGTGAGTTAGTTACTGTCTGACTTCTGGTATTGCAAGTGCTTTACATTCCTCCTGGATAAGCTTTAGCTGCTCGCCTCAGCTACCCCTAGAGAGCTTCTGCTATCTGGACACCTATTCACTATCTTTAAGGGTTGATTGGACTTAGTTTAGGGTGCCACACAATAGGTATACCCCATAAATTGAGCCAGCCTCCTACACATTGGAATTGGTAGTGAAAGCTCTGGCACGTGGGTTACACAGTGAACCCTCACATTATCTCTCTGTCCACCCCCAATTCAACCGCTTCCTCTCTCAGTCAGGCGCGGCTTCTCTGCTATTGCAGAGGAGCGTCGCCTCCCCCTCGCCAGCAGCAGAAGCTGTAAAATTTAAATTGTAAAATTAAAAATAAAAATGATACTCAACAGTGTTTAATATTGTTTCTATTTTGCATGGGGTCGGGCTACATATGATTATAGGGACAGAGGGAGAGTGCACAGCACTCCCCTCAGTATGGATGTATGTTTCGCCAGCCGTCTCAGGCCGGCCAAACACACATGCACACTGGGCTCTGTCCAGCCCAGCACTGTGTTGCCAGATTGGAGAGAGCTGGCACGCTGCCTCAGAGCGACCAGCCAGGGCGCTGCGGCCAATCCTAACGCTGCTCTCATGAGAGCTCTGCATTAGGATTGGTCGCAGGGCTGCTGGGAGTCTGTGTCTGAAGCAATGGGAGTGGGAGCCAGAACAGCAACAAGGCGGCGGCGGAGGTAAGTTTATTTTTTTAAATTTATTCATGTTGTTGTGATCCTGCCCTGCCATTTTGCCCCTACAGGAGCCGCCCCTGCTCTCAGTTCCTTTTTCTCTAACTGTCCCCGCCTCTCACATACCTTGCCATTTGTCTCTGCCCCTCACTCCCTCACATGCTCCTACTTCACTTTTCATATGCTCCCTCTACCTTTTTTCTCTTTTCCACCTGCTCTGTGTCATCCTTGACATCTTTTGTATCTGTTTTTAGCTCCTTTCTTTGCCCATCTTCTTCTGGGTTCCTCTTCTCTTTTCTCTTTAATTGCCTTCTCTCTCTCTCAGCTGGTAGATCCTCGCTCGCTTTCCTCTTCTCTCACTGTTCCAACCTTCTGTCTCTTCATATCTCTGTATATATCCATTTCTCCCCCTTTCACACTCTCTTGTAGTGCTACTGCCTGTGAACTCTAAGTCCATGTTCAGCAGCACAGTGCTGCTTCTGGCACTATCATTCATGGTGCAGGACAGAATTGTGAGACCTTCCCCTGATGCTTCTAGCACAATCATTCATGGTACAGGGTAGAATTGTGAAAACTTCCCCTGATGCTTCTGGCCCTATCATTCATGATGCAGGGTAGAATTGTGAAAACTTCCCCTGATGCTTCTGGCCCTATCATTCACGGTGCAGGGTAGAAATGGGAAAACTTCACCTAATTCTGGCCCTATCATTCATGGTGCAGGGTAGAATTGTGAAAACTTCCCCTGACGCTTCTGGCACTATCATTCATGTTGCAGGGTACAATTGTGAAAACTTCTCCTTATGTTGGCTGTTAAATTCTGCATGGAGTGTATGTTTTTGCAGTTTTTTTCATCTGGAAATACGTCCAGCTATGTGTGAATATTCCCTTAATACTCCAATGTGTAATGTAAACTGAACAACATAAACCTATCCTGGCCTGTACTTTGGTCAGCTGTCTAGATTATAATTGTGCGACCAGCTCAGATGTGTCCATAAAAATGACCTTTTGTCCTGAATTTTGGTCCTGAATTTTGACCCTTTGTCCTGAATTTTTACTGTCACTGTCCAGAATTTACTTTCTTGCAAGTTGGTCACCCTAGTAGGAAGAGGCCCCCGTGCAGAAGTAAAGGAATACCCTTCTTTGCTGGGGGACATTGGGTGGCTGGAGCCATGTGCATACGATACACCAGCTGTATGGCTGATGCATCTCCAGAGGCGTAGCTTCAGTGGGGGTGTTTGGGGTATTACCCTCCTCTAATGAATGCATCTTCTGCTGAATAGTTGGGTACCGGTGCTTTCAATCAGGTATGATGCGGTATCGCCCAAACACCCCCTGAAGCTACGGCCCTGCTGATTTGAAGGTGGGGGAAGGAAAGGTTGAGGAGAGAGGGTGCAAGTTCTTCACCAGCATTTAAATCAACAGGCACAGACGGAAGCTTGGAGGCATGATGGGGGAGAAGTGCCTGGCCTTCACCTGCAGAGCCGTGCAGGGCACACAAGGAAGAAGGGCCAGGCCTTCACCTGCAGAGCCATGCAATGCACACAAGGGAGAAGGGCCAGGCCTTCACCTGCAGAGCCGTGCAGGGCACACAAGGGAGAAGGGCCAAGCCTTCACTTACATCATACAGGAACCATGCCGCGCACACAAGAGAGAAGGGGCACTGCCTCCTACAGGAGCCATGCCAGACACACGACGGAGATGGGCCAGGCTTTCACTTGCAGAGCCATGCATGGCACACAAGGGAGAAGGGCCAGGCCTTCACCTGCAGAGCCATGCATGGCACACAAGGGAGAAGGGCCAGGCCTTCACCTGCAGAGCCATGCAAGGCACACAAGGGAGAAGGGCCAGGCCTTCACCTGCAGAGCCATGCATGGCACACAAGGGAAAAGGGCCAGGCCTTCACCTGCAGAGCCGTGCAGGGCACACAAGCGAGAAGGGCCAGGCCTTCACCTGCAGAGCCGTGCAGGGCACACAAGGGAGAAGGGCCAAGCCTTCACTTACATCATACAGGAACCATGCCGCGCACACAAGAGAGAAGGGGCACTGCCTCATACAGGAGCCATGCCAGACACACGACGGAGATGGGCCAGGCTTTCACTTGCAGAGCCATGCATGGCACACAAGGGAGAAGGGCCAGGCCTTCACCTGCAGAGCCATGCAAAGCACACAAGGAAGAAGGGCCAGGCCTTCACCTGCAGAGCCATGCATGGCACACAAGGGAGAAGGGCCAGGCTTTCACCTGCAGAGCCATGCATTGCACACAAGGAAGAAGGGCCAGGCCTTCACCTCCAGAGCCATGCATGGCACACAAGGGAGAAGTGCCAGGCCTTCACCTGCAGAGCCATGCATGGCACACAAGGGAGAAGGGCCAGGCTTTCACCTGCAGAGCCATGCAGGGCACACAAGGGAGAAGGACCAGGACTTCACATGCGTCATACAGGAGCCACGCAGGGCGCATGATGGAGAAGGACTAGGGCTTCCCCTGCCTCATACATGGCACACAAGGGAGAAGGGCCAGGGCTTCACTTGCCTGATACAGGATCCACGTGAAGCACACAAGGGAAGCAAGGTACAATGCAAGCAGGAGGCCAAGAAGAGGAAGGTAGGCAAATTTGTTTAAAGCATTAGCTCGGGTTTATGATGACGAAATAAAATGGAAGGCCTGGGCAAGAATACCCCAAGGAGGGGGCAGGGCACGTTCAAGGTACGTCCACAAGAAAATGGCCCAAGCAAAAGATTCCCGGAGTCAGACTCAAGCACAAATGGATCTGATGATAGGGACCTTGAAGCATCATGTGAGAGGAGACCAGGAACACTTGACCACGCAGGTAAAAAGAGCCTGAGAGGGAGGAACAGGAATGATTGGTCCCCTTAATGAGGGTGGATGAAGAATGGGAGAAAAGGCACAGTAGTGGTGCTAAGTAAAAGTCTTTGGGAAAAACCACAAGTCAATGGAGAGTGAATTAGAGAACGACTGAGAGTCATAATAGACGGCATGTCGAGACCTTGGAGACAGCTGAGAGGTGGTGAAGCAAAAGTGGACTGGGTGGGAGAAGAGATCTCAGAACATGGTGTTAATCAGAGACGGCCAGATGTACCAACTGATACCCAATGCATGTCATTAATAGCCCTGGTACTGCCCTTGCCACCTCTGGGCTTGGAAGGAAGTAAACACAGGGTTCAAGAGGCATATATATTTCTGCATCTCCCAAGCTTTGCCTTTGCCCTTGGTCTTCGCCAGGAAATAGGAGGCTGTTGGTGGCTAATGTTGGTCCACAGGGTTAACTGACTGAAGTTACTGTGTGCCAATGATTGTGGGAATTCACCTGCACTCCTCCAATGCGTTTTATTTAACCAACGTCCTTGTGCTAGGAAAAGGGAGATACAATGGTCACATGGGACAAATACCTGGAGAAGAGAGGAAAAGATAGGGCAGGGAAAGACAAAGGTGAAAAGACAACAGTGGAAGTGAGGGTGAATGAAAGCCATCAGAGGGCTTTTCTCCATACATCGGGGCGGTGAGGGTTGAACTTCCCTGGCCAGTCCTTCATGTAAGTCCTCAGCTGCAGCATCGCCACAAAGTGAAAAAACATCCGGTTTGCAGATCCTTAAAGTGCACAGGTTAAGTGATTGATTCTATCCTAAGCACCTCTTCTCTTGTTTCCAGGACCTTTCGGCTAATTCGACAGTGAGTACAAGTACAGCGTCTCAAGTTTATGCTAGTGGTAACACGCAGAGGAAACTGTGTGTTAGCAGGAGCGGCTTGCAGCGCTTTGAAGAGGCAGAGCTGTGTGTACGGCAGGGATTAATTTAAAAACAAACGCACCTTTCTCGCCGCCTCCACCAGCGCACCACTCCGATGCTGCAGCTGCAGGCACAGGCTCCCAGCCTGCCCTGTGGCCAATCCAAACGCTGCTATCATGCTGCTGACAGCATGACAGCAGTGTTCGGATTGGCCTGAGTACCTAGCCAAGGCGCTCCGAAGCAGAGGGAGCCTGCTCTATCCAACTCAGCAACACAGTGCCACGTTGGAGAGAGCCTAGTGCGCATGCATGTTTGGTCGGCCCTAGACAGCCGGCCAAACATACATGTGCACTGAGGGGAGTGCCGTGAACTCCCCCTCTGTCTCCATCATAGCCAGTTGCCCGCTCCTTTAACTATAAAAGGATAATAAACATAGTCCATTCTGAACAGATAACAAGAAGCCTCAGACCGGGTTTAGCCTCTTTGGGCCTCATCAGTGAGGTGCAGCTCGATCCCTTTGGTACAGTGAACCCACGTTCGGGCAAGCCCCTGCACTGCCCTGTGCCCTATACTTTCCTAAACCTACCCACTGCAGGCCGGATACTTGCTTGTGAGCCACATGCTCACTGTTGATATTTCAACAAAATCAATATATCTCAAATTTCATTTATTTCTTTAAAAAGTTGGAAAAACTGAATAAACATCTCAGGAAACTAAACTGAACCCTTCTCATCCAGTGGTAATCAAGAGTCACAACAGGTTCAAGGTGTAATCTTCTTTGGAGCATGATGCTACACAAACCACACAAACAGATGTCTTTGTTGAGCTTTGTTGCACAGTGGTATTTTTATGATCACAATTACATTTCAAAGCCCAGTAATATTCACTTACCAATGCCTGAGCAAATATCTGCTTGAAATTCACAAATTTATCAAATGGAGACGCATTTTGCGTCGCAATGCCCTTTATCAAAAAACAACACTTCAATAGATAAACTCTCCTATTAGTAATCCTGCTAACAAACAATACCAATCAAGTCTCACTAAGTTAGCCAGAAGTAGTAAACACACTTACTTCAAAAATTTCTGAAATGGAGACGTCATTGGTGGAGCACCCCACCCAATCTTTTTTCCACAGTATCATACATGTTACCTAGAATCCTAGAATTCAAATAGCAATCAGAAGCAATATTTCCATCTATAATCATTGTAGCTCCCTTTGTCCACCAATAAACACTATAGAAAGACTTGAATTTTGGACTGTTCATTCACTCCCATGGGGGCTACAGTATTTAGAGTCTCTATTTGAAATGGTTCCATTTCAAAAGTATTTAAAAACTGTATTAGGAAAACTTTTATGGACATTTTCTTTTAGTACATCCATGATCTGATGTCCCATTTGGTGAATGTCATGTTATTTTTGTTGGCTAAGTTGTGTTGGATAGTGCAGTGGTTTGAAACGTCTAACACTGAAGGCACCGGCGTATAGTAACAAAATCTTAAAGCAGTGGTAATTGCACTTTAGTAACAGTAGTGCCTGAATGAGCTAAGCCAAATCTGGGGAGCTGCCAATGAGCTGAGCTCACTCAAATATGTAGTCATGGTCTTTGTAATGTAGCATGTCAACTAAATGCAAATAACCATTGTCAGAGCCAGGAGTGGTTAATGAGCTAACTTAACAGCTCATGCAGTATTAGCACCTCACAGTGAGACACAGGGGAGACAGTCAACGACAGAGAGGGTTATTATCGTAAAGAAGTTCCTTGTACAGATCCAGTGGCGTAGCGTGGGTTGTCAGCACCCGGGGCAAGGCAAGTAATTTGCGCCCCCCTAACCCGTGGATTTTAGCACTCGCGAGTGCGAGCGCGCCCCCCCAGATGTTGCGACCGGTGCGGCCGGCCCCCCCTGCACCGCCCACGCTACGCCACTGTACAGATCCATGCCAGCACTCACGTGGAGGTGGAAGAATGCACTCAAACAGCCAACAGCGTTAGAAGAGAGATGAATACTCTGCGAGACTCAGCCAAGACATGATTGGCAAAGTCTCAAGCCAATGATTGAAAGCGGCTGGTCTAAGAAAGCTGAAGGACCAAAGGGGCGGAGGACTCCAAGCCCACTCTGGGTATATTGTAAGAAATAGGTATGTTTGGCACCTACGCTAAAAAACAGACTTAAAAAACAGTGTTCTTAATGTCACAGATGCCAGTTTTCACTAAAAGAGGATCCTTCTTAACTTAATTAAATGGTGGCAAACAGCAAAACTTCAACAATGCAGGGTTCCTGTAAGAAAAGGCAATTTAAGAGTAAATGCATTTAAGGCTAGTATGAGGGCCAGCAACAGACTGGTTTATTTGGGCCCCCATTTCAACTCCCTCCCTTTGGAAAGATGATACCAACTTGGCAGTAATTCCAGGCTGCCTTACAAACGTCATGGTCATAGATGTAGTGGGATTTACTCTCTTAAAGTCACATTGTAGGCTTTTGGATATAAGTAGATCCAACTAAGGAGATGAGTGGACCTCTTCATATGTCTTCTCCCACGAAATGAACTCATGCAGCGGCCTCTTCCCTTGGTCTATCCTGAATTTTATGAGCCTGGATTCTTATATTTACTATTGTAAGAGGAATATCCAATTTTTACAGATCAAGGCCCTCTTCATGAGTTGCCCGTAATCTCCGAAGGGCCAGTATCAGAAGTTGCTGGCCCATTGGGGTAATGACTAACTCAGAAACACAGTGGACGCTGACGTTTTGTCGCACAGAAATTCCCGGGTGAAAATCCACCCAGGAATGAGGATCCGTCATTGCCCATTGCTAGGTGGATACTATAGGCCCAACTCGTATTAGGGTGTTTTTTCCGACCCGGTTGAGATCCCAGAGATCAAGAATTGCTGAATCTATTAAGATGCCACTCCACAATGTCTTATATTTGATATATTGTACATGTAGAGCCTTGTCGTTAAAAACGAGTGTGGCTGAACATGTTCCCTGAACATGAAGGACTTTTAGTTTAATGTACCTTTGTATTCACTGGCAGAAATGCAAGCGTGTCTAATGCAATAATCCTCCAGAACTAACTGGATGAGTCTTGAGTGTGTCCTTCCCTGTCAGAGTTCATTTGCTTAAATTGGCTCTACTGAGCCAAAGTGGCAGATGATGCTCTGATTCACAGATTACAAAGGTGCAGGGCGCATTAGGAGATTACCAACATCACCGAAGTACCAACTGAAAGCGCAACCCCTAGTGTGTGTGAAATTGCAGTAGGCCCTAACCTGCACGTCGGAGGAAGACCGGGGTGTGGGAAATTAAAGGAATCAAAGACTAGAAAGAAATGTAGAGGGGGATAAGACAAAAGGAAAAGGAGAACAGCATGTCGGAAAGGCACATCCACACACCCAAAGTGCTGGCACACACATGCACCTACATGTACCACACACACAGGCGCGCTTCCAGACATATAAACTTGCGCAAACCTACATGCAGACGCAGCCACTCTCAGAAATCCATTCACATTTGTACACACACTCCCAGATCTACACACACTACCACATGTGAATTGATACACAGGCTCCAATCTTCACTAGCACACATAAACACACCCAGGTGCACACACACACATATGTAAAAACACAGAACGAGTGAATAGGTTTGTGTGAACTACTTAGTGAGTGTGTGTGTATGAGTGAATGAGTTAGGTGAGAATTTATATGAGTACGTTTCTTGGCAAGTTGGTGGGTGAGTCTGTGTCTGAGTAGGTAAGTGAGTGACTGTGTGCATGACTGTATGAGTGAATGAGTAAGTGATGGGGTAGGTGAGAGAGTGAATATGTGATCGGGTGAATTAGTGGCCGAATAAGTGTGAGTTAATATCAGTTAGTGGGTAGGTAAATGAATTAGTAGGTTAGTTAGCAAATGCAGTTGTGCATGAGCGAGTGGGTGATTGTGGGGGTACGCAATTTGACCATATAGAAGTAAATTACTGCGTACAAGTGGGGGATAAGTGGACGTCTGATTGAGTTGCTAGATAGCAGTGTTCGTTTATAGGTAGCTTGGTAAATGAAAGAGTGACTAACCACTTGACTGACTTCTTAGCTGTTTGCATGCTCTAAGAGGTTGAGGGAGGTGTTTGTTTACGCCTGTTAGTAGATTGATGAGTGAGTAGGTAACCGAGTATTGGAGCGAGTTGGTAGAAGAATGGTCAAGGAGCGAGTAAATCAAGGGAGTAGATAAGTGAATAGGTCATTGGCTTATGACAGTCAGTGACTCAAAACTTGCTTCGTCTTATTCAGAATTGGATGCCACGTACCTAAATCTCAATACAACAAAAACAGAATTCCTCCTGTTGACCAACAACATCAAACCACAACAGATTCAAGCCTTTCTATTCAAGAATGAGCCTGGACAGCTTCAGCCCTCAGCTGGCAGCCAACACACAATCACTTCACCCTCGACACAGTCTTCTTCAAAGAACACATGGACTAAAACACAAGCTAGCAAGGGACAGCCTCTCCCTTCTCACAAACACTCTAAACCTTAATACACCTTAATTCTCTCGCACATTAATGGAGGCAAAACTGTGTTCAACAGTCTCCCGAACTCCACAGAGCCCCATCCAATTTTATTTTAATTGTCATTGTGACAAAGAAGTTAACCATGCAGAAAACAAATACACTCATCACCATATACAAATACAAACAAAACAGTAGCACTAGAAAATATGCAAACATAATAAATGGCCATTACATCGAACTGGTTTAGGCAGGCAGTTTGAGAAGCCCAGCAGGTTGAAAATAGAGTGGAGGGGCCCTGATCTTGGCACATACACTTCTCCAGGATGTAGCACGCCATTAGGCGAAGCCACCATTCAGAACACGTGGTGGACATATTTCAATCTAATCTTGAGCCCTGCAGAAGCAACCAATGGTCATACAAATCAATGCAAAGCGTTGATATCAACTACAGGTGGAGAAAGGGCAGTCATAATATTTTTTAATGGCTAAATTAAATATATAGCACAAACTTGCATAATGAGATGGAATATTCAAAGTCAGAATGTAATCAGAGTCAGGCAGTTTGTAGGCATATGGGTGTCCTCTGCCTCCTCTCTGTCCCCCAGTGAGGTTCAGCTCATCACAAGAGGCAGGCCCAGTTACAGAGCCATGTAGGTGTCCTGTAGATGTAAAAGAGTGCAATAATGTTGGAGGTTTAGATGAGGGGTCTGGACAGTGGCAGAGTCTGGGGAAGGGTGAGTGAGGTCATAGCACCTCAAGGGGCGAATTGATAAGTGGTGGATGGACACGTTTGAGAGTGATGGGGTGTAAAGACTTGCACCAAACCGCACCGTGGAAGGGGACCGTCCACCAATTCTTCCAGGAAGGGTTGGAGGTGAAAATAGGGCAGCATGGTGGATTTTAGAGTATAATAGTCACATAAACTGGCATTCTAAAGGGGTACCCATAAAATAGTTAAATACTTTCTGGGTTTGCCACACATGCCTGATACTTCCCTTCCCTTTAGGGGGTTCACCTTCCCCAAGAAAACTGTGATTTTCCATCACAAGTCCTCTTAGATGCGTTAAAAAGCCATAGACATTTCATACGGTTAAAACATCTAGGGGCAGATTTATGAAAAGTGGTGCGGCACCCAGTGAAGCGCCACTTTTCTTGCCCCCCCCAACGCCACCATGTATGCGCCGTATATAGGGCTCACCATGGCAGTAGTTAGGGAACTAGCGTCAGAATTTTTTATGCTAGTTCGGTGCTTTGCAGGATTAGCGTAAAAAATGTTTACTGCTAATCCTGCAAAGCACCCAGAGGGCCATTGAAACCAATAGCAGCCTCCTGCTCTGAGCAGGAGTTAAAAGTGCCCTAAAAAATAACACAAAGAAATCTTTTAGATTTCTTTGCGCCATTTTGTCGGCCCCCTTATGGGGGAATGTCCCTTGTGTATGCATTATGCCTGGCGCAGGCATAATGTGGTGCAAAGGGTTACAAAGTAGCGCAATGCATGCATTGCACCACTTTATAAATTTGCTGCAGCGATTTTGGCCTCGTTGGGCCACATTAGCTTTAAAAAAATGACACTTTTATGTGGCACTAGCGGCTCTTAAATCTGTCCCCGATAATTACATTTTCCCAAATGCATACTGTATATTTCGTCATTTCCACATCCCAATTCTTTTAATTTCTCCATTTTACCAGGTCCCTTACCAACTAGATCCTCAATCATATTTTATTACTGATAATCTTCTTGAAAGAGGCACAGTGGGAAATACTACCCCATGCACAGATAATGCACGCACATATAACAGTGTGCTGCTCAAGTTACAGAGACCTTATGGACTTAGACAGTATAAAATATTCAGAAGTAGCAGCCAGTGACAACCAGCGCTAACAACGTCAGCAAGAAGTGTCCAAAAGTCAGTTTGAATTATCACAGAAAATTGAGCATAACCATGTCAGCAACATTAGATTGTCAGTTTCTGAAATAACAAACTCTGTGCTGCTCAATGTGAGCGTTTCCTTTTGGGTAAACTTAAAGCAATACTTCAAGCAAAAGTTTGTAAATAAACATTTGGTCCAGGATGGTCACCATCACCCCAAGGAAGCCCACAGTGTGCCCACAATTATCACAGTGATTTCCAGGGCCAGCCTTATGCCATGGGTGGGATCAACCATGTAAATATTAGGCAAAGATTTACCACAGTTATGCCTACGGATACCCATAATTCCCAGATATACTTACTATTATCTAGTGGACCGTGTAGTGACAGAAAGAACAGATATAGGGTTGTGGGGACACCAGATGGGGTGGGCTAATTTTCTTTCAGGTTGTTCTAGAGATGGACACAGTGGCACCACTGCTAATACTAGTATTGCAGAGAGATGTGCCATTTTGAGCACAGAGGATGCTCCCTGGTGCCTGAAAGCTTGGAGGGCCCTCCTCACCAACCAACAGCACCTAAGACCTACCATAAAACAACATGACTGAAGAATGACTGGGCTGGGATGTATGAGAGAACCATCACACATCCCTCCTGAGGCATGCAGTCATGTCACCACCCGAAGAGGGTGTGGCCCATGGCAGTGTGCGCTCTGTCGCACAGCCTTGCATAGGGTAGTATCCTGCATCCCTCTGTTCATACAGGAATTCTTTATTCTTGCATCTGATACATTCTATGTTGGATGCTTGGTCCTTGCTGTCTGATCCAGGCTTTGACAGCGGTTGTCGTTGGGCCATGTATACATACCTGTGAGTCTGTTCCAACTTTTTCACACACTGGCAATAACCACAAGGACCCTACGTGAGGACCCCACCGGTTTACTACACGATGGAGGCTGTGAGAAACACTGCTGATAAGGATCATCTGGTAAGTACTGCTGCCCACTGGAAGAATTTCTTAAAGATTTATTTTATTCATTTAATTCATACAGCTTAAGAAATGCCCCAGCCACTTCAAGTGCTGGAAATCAGATGGCTCTCCTTCACCTTCTTTCCTACCACACTCCACATTCTAAATTCCTTCTATTCATTCTACCTACGGAGGCAATAGCCAGAAACTGGTGCAAAATGGTTAGCTTCCCTGAATATTTTCTATATCTGTGGCACTAGGGGGAATTGCCAGGTTATCAGTGTTTCAAAGTTCAAAGGGGTTAATAGTCAGCACTGTGTTGTCCTACATTGAAACTTATTTGGGGTTGACTGGGCATTCATGACACAATATGGGCTACAAAATTCACCAAGAGCGATTGTATCAAATGGATTGGTGCATGCAGGCTGAACGTATGATATATAAAGGCAGGGGCTGCCCACAGAAAGTTGAAATGATATGGGTCCGAGGAAGGAAAGCATAGTTGATCTTGTGAGTTGTCATGTTGTCAGATCAATTTTCTGTATATATGAAGCACTGTTTTCCGAACGGAAGGCCTGATTATGACCTTGACGGATGGGATACTCCGCCGTTTTACAAGTTCCATTATATCCTATGGAACTTGTAAAACGGCGGGCGGAATATCCGTCATGTTTGTGACAGAGTATCCAATCCGTCAAGGTCATTATCAGGCCCTGTGTGTTCCAGCAGTGTCAAAATGTTTTGCTATGTTTCTTTGTTCATGACAAAATTAAAGAATTTATAAAAAAGAGCGCTTGTATCAGAAGCAAAGCAGATAAAGAAATACTAAATTTAGGGAAAAGTGTCCATGGAAATGACCAAGATATCTTATCAAAGACCTTTCATGCATCTAAAATGATCATAACAAAATCACAATAGCCTGAGCAACATCATAAGAGCCATGGCTATGGCCTTCTCAAGGCTATGGGGCCATGAGCATAACTGTAAAGGCGCACAATGTCTTGACCATTGTATGTAAACATTTGGCAACATTTTGAAGCATTGCCCATGGTCACTGCTCACTGTGCTGTGTGCACTAATGAGCTCCAAATCCTGGAAAGTCAGTTGTGAGGCAATGCACCAGATGATGGCAGAATATATTTAGGGTTTACATATGATTAAGTAGAGTATTCAGGAAGAATATGTTGATTTTTGGATAGTCTGTTTATCTTCTACTTAACTGTGTATGCTGTTTGATTTTCCATTACAATTTTTATATTTCCTTTTCTAATGTATCCACTAATGTAGGTGACATTTTTTAAACCTCCCCTTTAGTCAGCTTAGTTGCCTGTTGTCAAAAGACCTATCGTGGACAATACCAATGGACAATACCAAAGGACAGCCCACTGCGTATCCTGGGTTGGCTTTCTTGTCAATCTCATTTGCTTGTTTCTTAATTGATGGCTTGCCTTCATCTTCTTCTTTTTGTCTGTCCCTTGGAGCATGACGTCTTTAACCTCCTTTTCATTGGATGGTTGAATCTTTCCTCTGCTTACATTCAGAGAACTTCTTTTTGCAGTCTCTGTAAAGACAGATCTAGGCATTTGTCACAGACAGCATTGTAATCAATACTACAGTCAGCCCTTGTTCCTAATTAGACGACCTTCTTGTCAATCTCAGTTCCCTGCTCTTAAGTAGATTGGTTTCCTCCCTATCTATTCTCTACTTCCCTCCCCTGCAGCATAGCTTGATTACCCTTGCTTTTGATTGGCTATTGTGTATCCTTGCACTGGTGATGTCATGAAACTACTTTGTTTTCATTAACACCACACGAGAGCTACAGCCCTGCTATTTGGAGCACACTTACGCTCTTTCCCTTGCTTCCTTCCCCGATCACTCCAACTTTCCACTCCAATCCCCTGATGCTCATCAGCGAAGTGTCAGGTACCAGACTCTGGCTTTGGAGATGCCCTGGATGTTGTCCTTTCACAGTGTCTCTCCTTTCAATCTCATTCCAGATGCTTCTCAGAGTTGCGACAGGTGCCAGGCGGCAGCACTGGTGATGCCTTGGAAGATATTCTTCTACACAATCCTCCGCAGTTGTAGCACCTATTGACTTTACCAATTCCAGAGGTTTTTAAACTCTGTCAGCACTGCCAAAGCAAATATTGGCAATTTTAGATGTGTAGAAAACTTTATAAACATTGTTTTCTACACTTTCGAGACAGCCGCCGCATTGCTTGACACACTGTGGTGGCCATCCAGAAATTATAGAAACATTGTTTTTATACCCGTTTAGCATGGCCAGGCGAGCATTGACAAAACCAACAGAGTTGCCCTCTGAACATTGGCAAAACTTAGTCAATACTTGTTTATTTTGCTTTTAGTAATCAATGGCAGTGCATGTGTTTCTTGCTGTCTCTTATTGTGCCTTGTGCAGTACACATCAAAAAGCATGAGAAGCTGAAGTGACATCATGCACCCTTTGCCTCCTGATAAAATCATTTGTTACCCCTAAGCCACTCAAATCCTCCTTTTGCTGTTGAGGGGCTAATAGAAGTGCATGAATTGGAAACCACAAAAAAAACTAAACAGAGCTCTTGGAACCCTGTTTAATATTTTGTTCCTGCTGCTGTCTTCATGAACCTTGAGACCAGGGGTAGGAAGGTCAGTGCTACGGGCATTAAATTGCAAGCCAAAGTTTTCAAGAGCAGTGTCTGGGGTACCACAGTGAAAGCTAGGGATAGCAGCCACTACCCCTGGTGACCCAAGTTTGACACCCATGACAAATACCCCACGTTCCTTCTAAAGTTCATAATCGCTATTTTCAGATTTCTTATAAAGCGTCACATGATGCAGCCAGGGCATTCATGTGCTAAGGAGAGTATACCTAAGACGGCTCATAACTAGGACAGAAAGGTTCATCTGCTTCCTGAACAAGACCTACTATGTGATTTGTGGACATGGGAGTTCCATAGGGTGTAACCTGGTTGCCCAAGCTCTTTTACTTGATGTACATCCAAGAGTCAGATTTAACTGTTTCCACCAAACTCAAGTAATCAAGAAAATTCACTGACAAAAAATTCATACATCTGTGCATAAAGAGGAGTGCTTTTGGTCAGCCCTCTTCATCCCTTGACTTCAGCTGTCATTCACATTTTCCTTCTGCCCACCAAAGATTAGAACATGAGGGCATGGCCAGCTCACTTCAGTCATCCTTCTCTTGCACTGTGAATGACGGCATTTTTCACAGTCATATGTGCACATCTACCTAGCAATAAGTGCATTTAAAGCCAGGTCTGCTGGGCCAATATATTACTTCCCAGTCCTTTTTTAATTGGAGCATATTCAGACGACGCAAGCATGGTTGCAAAAGACCTACTGTGGGCTTACAAGAACTCAGGGGCGCATACAGCCTGCCCATTGCTTCCCATTGGTTGACTTCATTGTCACACTTATTTGCTTGCTGCTTATTTGATGGCTTAATTTGTTCAAGATTGCCCATCTTGCAGGAGCGGCTCGCGGTGCTAAATGGGGTGGAGGGAATTAATTTAAAAAAAATCTTACATCTATCATTGCCGCAGTCACCACCACGCTCCTCCTCTCCTGCAGACAGGCTGCAGACACAGGCTTCATAGCCTGCCCTGTGGCCAATCCTAGCCAGGGCGCTCCCAGGCAGACTGTGAGCCTGGGCCTGCTCTCTCCAGGCCGGCAACACAGTACCAGGCTGGAGAGAGCCTACTGCGCATGTGTGTTTGGCCGGCCCGAGGCAGCCTGTGGCCCTGCCCCTTTTACAAAAAACAATAACAAATACAGTTTATTGTCGTTTTTTGGTAAAAGGTTTGCAGCTGTGGCTGGCGGGGGGCGACACTCCTCCACCCTAGCGGAGAAGCCGCGCCTGCCATCTTGTGTTTGTCCCTCCCGTGGAGCTCAGCCACTTTACAGTCTCTATAAATGTCTGGCTTCCCTTTTTCCACTCCTCACTTTCAGGGAACTACTTTTTTATTTTTGCTTAAACCCCATGAGAGTGTAAGTGTTTTCCAGCTCCCTCCCTCATGTGTTTCTCCGCCCACGGTAAATACCGGACCCCATGTGTTTCCCATGTGTTGCACAGTCTCTCTCATTTGCCTCTTCTCCGCTAAACTACCTCCCTCCCTGTGCTCCGTAAAGCTTTCTCGCTCGAGCCCTTCTCTCGCTGCCCTCTGTGCTGGCCTCACACATATGCTGCTTTTCCCCTGCTCTGCAAACTTCCCTTTGCTTTCCCCACCTACTCCTCCATTGACCCCCATACCCACCACCTTTTGAAAAAAAATGAATTGATTTTTTATGTTTTTAGGGGGTTGGAGGGAAGGACCATGCAGCAAATCGCTTTGGGCCCCTCCACTTGAAAAAAATGAAAATGCACCGCTGGAGCTGCATCAATGTCTATTTTATTTGTTGCTGCTTTTTGTTTTTTTTCTTTTTGGTCATGCTGCACAACATCACCTAAAAGTGAGACGTATTGGATTTGCCAGTGTTTGTTTATTTTTTATCCATCCTTGTATGTTCACACTATGTCTGCAGGTTACAGTTATACATACCAACATTAACTTTTTGTCCCAAAAAGAATCATATTGGCTAGAGATGCGCAATAAAAGTAAAAAGGATTTGTACAACTGTTCTAAGTAAACATGCTTGCTAAGAAGCACCTAGAAAGTAAAAATTGCTAGTGACTTTTTTTTTTATTTAAAATGTTATTGCAATCAAATAATCTCCACGATAAGGTGGTGGCAAGTTTTCTTTTTGTACTTTTTCTTTTTGTGTCTTATTCTTGCAATTAAAAAAAAGTAACCATCGCAGCAGCTTGCCAACGCCAGACCTATTGGCTTTGCCAATGCTTGTTTCCCACTGATTTGTATTCGGAGCATTCACCAGTGCTGATATCCTTCGCTTGATCCAATCGGATTTCACCCTCCTGAGGTCAGGCCTGTGCCCACAGTGGTCCAGACACCCATTTGAATTAAACAAAGTACATCCGTTTCTTGTCTTTCATCTCAGAGCCTGGACGTTGCAGTGAGTATATAATGTCACGACAGCCATAAATAAGTCCTTCGATCCAAGGACTTCATTGGAAACCAGCATCCGCTGCTGCTTCCTCCGAAAATCAATAACGTGCCAAATTCTTCTGTATAGGCGCATTATGGGGTGGTTTATTGATTTCAAATCTTTTAATTGAGTTATGGTGCAAAGTGCTGGCACAAAATTATTTAAAACTCATGCATATTTGATATTGTTTTCTTGTACCATGTTGCGTGAGCCTAAGAGCTTCTTTAGCAATCAACCACCAGAGCACAGCCATTAAGGGTTGCTTTGGGGCCCGGATTACAAGTGCAGGGCTAAATCCCTGTACCTGTGCAAACACAAGCACATATTTATGAAGGGAGTTGTGTCGCTCTTGTACCACGCAACGTGGCGCAAACACAACACAATCCCAAAATGTGATTTATGAAGCCATGCAAGGCCACCTTGCGTAGCCCTGGGGTGGCTTCATAAATCTGGAGTAAAGCAACGCAGTGCAAACTGTGGCGTTGCATTACTCTGCCCCAGGGAGGCATTCCTTGGTTGTTGCGTGGGTGTTCCCACGCAACACACATGGATTTTGATGCATTCCCAGATTTACCACAAGTGGTAGACCTGGGAATGCGTCAAAATGCTACGCTTTCCCAGGTGATGGGTAACGAGTAGAAATATATTTATTTCTCCTTGTTTTCCCTCTTCCTATATGCGTCTTCCTGCACTAAAATAATTCTCCTGAGTACCACTGAGGGAAAATGGCCACTTAGACATGCCTCGCCGGAGCTCACAACCCGACCTACATAATCCTTCCAAATCCTGTCACCCCCACCGTCCTAAGATTCTAAGATGGGGGGTAAGGAGATGGGAGTCATAAGTACCCCAAATTTGATGGCCTCAACCCCACTTTGTGCCACTGTGGTCAAAGCAACGGCTTCGTGGGGCCTCCTCGGCCTGCTGTCCCAGACCTACGGGGCAAAATCAGTGTTGTACGGAGTGCCGTGACCTCGTGGCTGATCGAGCTGGGCTGTAGAAGTTGGTTGTGGCACTGTGCACCCCCCTTAGTGTACATGTATGTTTGGCCGGCCGTCTCTGGCCGGCCAAACAGTGCACCCCCCTTAGTGTACATGTATGTTTGGCCGGCCGTCTCTGGCCGGCCAAACACACATGCGCAGTGTGCTTTCTCCAGCCCGGCACTGTGTTGCCGGGCTGGAGGGCTGGAGAGAGCAGGCACAGGCTCCCAGTCTGCCTGGGAGCGCCCTGGATGGGCGTTCCCAGCCAATCCTAACGCAGCTTTGAGCAGCGTTAGGATTGGCCGCAGGGCAGGCCGGGAGCCTGTGCCTGCCTGGCCTGGTGCAGAGACGATGGAGGATTGGCGGCGCGGAGGTAAATTATTTTTTTACTTATTTTTTTATGTTATTGACGTCCCCCCCCCATCCCCTCTGCGTGCCGCCCCACCCCTTGTAACTCTCGCAAGCCGTGACTGTTTGAAACCATGGAGCAGTGAAGTTACGGCAACAAGGAGGGTAGGGAGGCCTGAGACACCAATTAAATAAAACGCACACTTACTTGTATCGGCATCCAAGAGGCTGACCCATACATATGACTGGGGTCAGACAGCCAACAGCCATTGCTGGACAGATGGCACAGTGCACTGAGCTTGACTGGAGGAGGATGTAGTAGTCCCTCGGGCCAACAGTCGGGGGACGGCAAACCACTGGAGGTGCTTGGCGGTCCTGGCGGGGGAAGAAGGTCGCCGACAGCTGAGACTGAGCCTGGCACGTGTCCTGCTCCCCCAGCCTCCGGTACAGCCGTGGTGTAAGCACCCCACCATCCGGGCCAAGAGCTTCCTCTGCCCCTGAAACCACGCACAAGTGATTGTGGTGAGCGTGCTGCAGCAGGGACCGAGAGACAACTGCAACTCTTGAGTTGCTGGGGGGCCTTGTAACCTTGGGCTTGAATTATCCCACAGCTTCGCTGGAGAAACCTGACTAGCTGGGGCCCCGGTCGACGAAGGTGGGCTACATTGGCCACCTGAGCACTGGTGATTGCCTGACACAAGGGAGATTGGATTTGTGGAACTTTAGAGGTCCCTCCCTGTCCTATTGTGGCTCAGATACCCATGGTGCTGGTTTCGTGGGGAGCCTTGGAGTGGCAAGGGTGCACTAGGAGGACATGCAATTTGCGAGGGGCCCGCAGCCGAGACAGAGCCTACCGGTGACAGCTGGGAACGGGGCCTGGGAACTTCTTGGCTACCACAGGGAAAGATAACCCCACCCACAAGGGTACCAAAGCCAATACAATTGTGTAATACACTGTGGGGGTCATTCTGACCCCGGCGGTCTCAGACCGCCGGGGCCAGGGTCGGCGGGAGCACCGCCGACAGACCGGCGGTGCCCCGCAGGGCATTCTGACCGCGGCGCTTTGGCCGCGGTCAGTGCAGGAAAACCGGCGGTCTCCCGCCGGTTTTCCGCTGCCCGTCAGAATCCTCCAAGGCGGCGCAGCATGCTGCGCCGCCTTGGGGATTCTGACACCCCCTACCGCCATCCTGTTCCTGGCGGTTCGCCCGCCAGGAACAGGATGGCGGTAGGGGGTGTCGCGGGGCCCCTGGGGGCCCCTGCAGTGCCCATGCCAATGGCATGGGCACTGCAGGGGCCCCCGTAAGAGGGCCCCGCTTGTATTTCACTGTCTGCATAGCAGACAGTGAAATACGCGACGGGTGCAGTAGCACCCGTCGCACCTTCCCACTCCGCCGGCTCGATTACGAGCCGGCTTCATGGTGGGAAGGTCGTTTTCCCCTGGGCTGGCGGGCGGCCTTTTGGAGGCCGCCCGCCAGCCCAGGGGAAAACTCAAAATACCCGCCGCGGTCTTCCGACCGCGGTACGGTATTTTGGCGGCTCCCGCCGGGCGCGCGGTGACCGCGCCCGGCGGGAGTCAGAATGACCCCCTGTGACTGGTCGAGGACTTCAGAAAACAGATCCAGGGGAGCCTTTGTCTCTTGGTCAGGGGGAGCTTTGGGGAGACACAGATAAAATTTAAGAAGCCATCTGGGGATCTTGTGAGGCACTAGAAACCAAAATGGACACAATACAATGGATAGTAACCACATGAGACTGGACCTTCAAAAAGTGGTAAAACGAGTCACAAATACAAAGGAGGAGGTCATCACACTTTGCACTACAGTACATGAGCTAACAGGAACGGTTGTGGTGCTGAAAACCAAAGCGGCACTGATGGATGTGCACTTGGAAGATGCAGAGGGATGCTCAAGGGGTAATAATTTGAGATTGCTGGGCTTTCCTGAGAGGGCGGAGGGCCCCTCTGCAGAGTTGTTCCTCAAGGAGTTGCTAACAATTACATTGCAGCCGATACACCTTTCCACCTTGCTCACTGACGTAAACCAACTTCACTTATGGAGAAAGCAACTCAGAAATACTCTAATGACAGGATTCTAGTAGCAGAAGATGGAACATTACATAATCCAATCGAGATGCAAAATTCTTTCACTCCGCTGAGCCGGCTCCCAGAGTCCCACAGTGGAGGCCCAGCAACTGGTCAAGAACAAAACTGGGAAGATGGAGTGGGCGGTGGCACTGCTGTTACAGAGGAACTCAGGGTTTCATCACTATTATCAGTGGTGGGGCTGTTTATGGGGATGCAGCATTCTGACCGGACAACACGCGGGGATACCAGTGGAACATGGACTGGGGTGACTTGGAATGTTCATGACGGGCAGGTCTGGGGCCTGGGTCAACATGACTTGCTGAGCTCATTGAGGGCTTGGGATTAGCAGAGACTTGAAGTCCTGGTCAGTTTCTACATTAACAGGATTTTTCCTACCCTTTTTCATTTGAATAGTTAACGGTAGACCCAGGGAGGGTTTGGGGTGAGGGCACTCTTGGCCACTAGTTGTGCAGGAGAGTTCAGTGGCTACTGCCTGTGGGAGGGAGGAGTTTGGCTTCCTATACATGTTTACAGCGAGTTTTGTGCTGTTTTTATTTCTTTCTTTTTCTTGGGGATTTTTCTATGATACTTTCAACTATGTGTCAGGTACACTGTAGGGGGGGAAGCTTCCATATGAAACCACCCAGCTTTGGGTAATGTTATTCAGTTCCGCATGATGCAGGAGATTGCCTCCTATCTGTCATATACTAATGTCGAGTCAGGATATGAGATACAAGGTCCTAACCTGGAATGTAAGGGGACTGAATAATCCTGCAAAGAGGAACAGATCGTATGCGTATCTTAGGAGATATGGGGTGGCAGTAGCCCTACTTCAGGAAATACATGTTTTGGATGACTGTCTCCGACACTTGCAAAGGAGGTGGCATGGACAGCTTTTCGCCACCTACTACTCTGGATGTGCAAGAGGAGCTTTGATATGGGCAGCGCCTGGGGTCCCTTTTCAAGCCTCATGGGTTCTAAGAGATGGGGAGTGGCGATTTGTCGTCTTCGAGTGAACTTTAGATGCCCACAACTTATGCCTTATTAGTTTTTATATCTATGCCCCCCAAAATGATGATGCCAGTTTCTCTGGGAAATGTTGCGGGTTGCCCCGATCCCACTGTCCTCCAACTCATCCCAGCAGGGGGTTTTAACTGCTCGCTGGATGGGGACCTAGACAGACAGCCCCCTAGAGTCGGAATCAAACCTCGAGTGATATCTGCATTACAACAGGCGTTACCCCTCCTAGAACTGGTTGACATATGGCACCAAAGACATCCGCATGCCCGGGGCTACTCTTGTTACACCCCTGAGACGGCCACTTATTGTCAACTAGTCTATGGGCCTCATATATACTTTTTTAGCGCCACATTTGCGTCATTTTTTTACGCAAAAGTGGCGCAAACTTACAAAATTCAATTATATTTTGTACATTTGTGCTGCTTTTGCGTCAAAAAATGACGCAAATGCGGCTCTAAAAAAGTATAAATCAGGCCCTATGTGTTTGTATCGCAGCATATAGGATAGAAGATATACAATACTTTGCCCACTATAGCTCCGACCCCCCTCCACTCTAAACCACATAATCTTTACATAATCAGCCCCTCCAGGTGCCCCTATGGAGACTGAATATTGAAGCTTTGACCGACCGTCTTTAGGGATACTTTATTAACAACACTGACTCATTACTTTTATGAGAACTCGGACAAGGGGGGGTCTACAGCTGTAGAATGATATGCCATGAAAAGTAGTGGTCCAGGGGATATGTATGGCAACCTCAGTAGGTGTGAGGCAGACCCTGGAGGGTGAACTGACCAAACAGGAAGCTGAAATGAACAAACTGGGGAAGGTGGTACCTACAGACCCCTTGGCTATGACAGCATGGGATCAACAGAAACGTAAGCTAGCGGAGCTCTGGGACCAATTAGAAATGTACCATTAGAATGCCTCCAGAAGGCGCTGGTATCTGGAGGCGGATAGGACTGGAAGGCTCTTGGCCTGGCTCATTAGGTCCGAATTCACCTTAGAATCTATCCTCACTATTCGGGATCATATGAACAACCAGGTACACACCCAACAAGCTCTCAATTAGGTTTTTGCCGCTCATTTACGTGCTCTGTACACGCAGCCACATTTACCGGGAGAGTCACATGAACTATCCAGCTATTTGTATAAGTTACCCTTCATGACCCTTTCCTCTGCCGACCAGGAAGCGTTGGGAGTCCAGATTGGTAAACAAGAATTGTTAGAGGTGATGAAGGCCTTAAAATCTGCTAAGGCATCAGGCAGTGATGGGTTGCCCACTGAGTTCTATAGTGCCTTCCCTGAAATCCTAGTAGATAAATTAGCACAAGTGTATGCTGAAGGAGGCTGGCCTGGTTTGTAGTGGGTACCAAAGGTACTTACACCTTATACCAGGTTCAGTTATCCGTTATTAGTGAAATGTAGTCAGTGTCTAGAAGCCAGGCTGACTAGAGGTAGCTGTAGACAGAACAGCCAAGGCTGAACTAGGAGACATGCAAAGCTCCTGCAATACCACTGTAGCCATACAGTACTCACACACAAGAAAAGACAATACTCAGTGTTACCAAAAATAAAGGTATGTAATTTTAGTGACACAAGGCCAAAAATATCTTAGAGGCTATACTCCCTTTGGAGGTAAGTATTATACACAAAATATACACTAGTAACCAAAATCAGGTAAGAAAACAGTCATAAAATAGTGCAAACAGTGAAAATCACAGTAGGTTGCAATGGGCCTAGGGGGAACACAAACCATATACTAAAATAGTGGAATACGAATGTCGGTTTCCCACCTAGGCAAGTGTAGTGTGTAGAGGGGTGCTGGGAGTGTAAGAAAACACCAAAGGTAAGTAAAGTACACCAACGCAGAGCCCAGGAAAACAGGAGTAAAGTACAGCAAGTTTCCTCAGAACACACTAGGAGTCGTGATAAAGGATTATGCAAAAACCAAGCAAGGCTGCTAGACACCAACAATGGATTCCTGGACCTGAAGACCTGCGGAGAGAGGAGACCAAGTCCAAGACCAGCTGAACAGTCGAGGAGTAACAGAAGCCCCTGCTAACCCCGATGAAGGTGCAAAATTGGATTCTACGGTTGGAAGAAAAAGTCAGAGATGCACCAAAGAAGACAGCTGCAGGTTCCTGCTTGGTGCAAGAGATGTCCCACGTCGAGTAGAAGAATGCAGGCTGGTTTTTATCGTTGGATTCCGCCAACAAGCCTTGGCTCACACAAAAGACGCATTTGGTGGGAAAAGGCACTACTTGGGCTCAGGAGGGACCTGGGGGCCTCAACTCAGACTGAAGAGACAGAGGAGGCTCTCTGCACTTCAGAGAGCCCTCAGAAGACCAGGCAGTACCACAGGAGTCCCAGGACACGGGGACAAAGAAGCTGCAAATTGCAGTTGTCGTAGCACTACACCAAAGGATCCCACGCTGCCGGAGAACAACTCAGGGAGCTGAGTGTCGCAGGATAGAGTGCAGAGGACCTGGGCTACACTGTGCACAAAGGATTTTTTGGAGAAGCGCACAGAAGCCCTAGCAGCTGCACAACACGCAGTGCACAGGGGTATTGTCTGGCTCCGGGAGGCAAGCTCTAACCTCCACCAAATTTGGACAGTCTGGGTCACTTTGATCCACCACCTGTGTTCCAGGATCCACACTCGTCGTCAGGGGAGGGGACCCAGAGTACCGGTTGTCGCTGCAGTGAGGTGCCTGCTGAAGCAGGGAAGTGACTCTGTCACTCCACGGGAGATTCCTTTGACTCTTCTGGTGCAGGATGAAGACAGGCAGTCCTCAAAGCGTGCACGACCTGGAAACTGTTGCAGTTGCTGGCAGGAGCTGAAGTTACAGAGTTGCAGTAGCCTTCTTGGATACTATGTTGCAGTTGTAGAGTCCCTGGAGCAGTTCTGTGGTTGATCCGATGGTAGAAGCTGAAGCAGAAGTTGCAGAGGATTTCTGCTGGAGTCTTGCAAAACCGAATCTGAGGAAACACCCACAGGAGAGACCCTAAATAGCCCTGAGAGGGGGATTGGTCACCTAACCAGGTAAGCACCTATCAGGAGGGGTCTCGGACGTCACCTGCTGGCATTGGCCACTCAGATGCTCCCAGAGTTCCCTGACCATCCTGAAAACAAAATGGCAGAACCCAGGGACACTCTGGAGGAGCTCTGGGCACCACCCCTGGGGTGGGTTTGGACAGAGGAGTGGTCTCTCCCCTTTCCTTTGTCCAGTTTCACACCAGAGCAGGGACTGGGGGTCCCTGAACTGGTGTAAACTGGATTAAGCAAGGAGGGCACCATCTGTGCCCTTCAAAGCATTTTCCAGAGGCTCTGGGAGGATACCCCTCCCATGCCGGTCACACTTATTTCCAAAGGGAGAGGGTGTAACAACCCTCTCCTAAAGAAAATGCATTGTTCTGCCTTCCTGGGATTGAGCTGCTCAAGCCCCGGGAGGGCAGAAGCCTGTCTGTGAGGTGGCAGCAGCTGGGGCTGCAGTGGAAACTTCAGAAGACTGATTTGGCAGTACTGGGGGTCCATGGTGGAGCCCCCAGGGTGCATGGAATTCCCCCACCAATACCAGAATCGGATTGGGGAACAATTTCTCAATCCTAGATACCTCACATGGCCATAATTGGGGTTACAACTGTGGAGCTACATATATGTATTGACATATGTAGTACACGCTTATAATGGTGGTCCCCGCACTCACGAAGTCCGGGAAATTGATTCCGGACAACATGGGGGCACCTCTGCAAGGGCAGGGGTGCCCTCACACACAGTAACTTTGCACCTAGCTTCAGGGTCTAAAGGTTAGATATATAGGTGACTTATAAATTACCTGGTGCAGTGAAAATGGCTGTCAAATAGTGCTTACACTATTTCACTCAGGCTACAATGGCAGTCCTGAAGAAGTGTTTGTATGAGCTCCTCATGGGTGGCAAAAGAAATGCTGCAGCCCATACGGATCTCCTGGAACCCCAAGGCCCTGGGTACCTAGGTACCATATACTAGGGACTTATAAGGGGGGTCCAGTATGCCAATCTGGAGTGGAATAAGTGGTCACTAAACCATAGTGACAAATTTGGAAACAGAGCGAGCATAAGCACTGGAGTTCTGATTAGCAGGACTCCAGTGACACAGTCAAGCATACTGACAAAACAGTAAAACATACTGACATGTAGGCAACAAACTATGAGCACTGGGGTCCTGACTAGCAGGATCCCAGTGAGACAGTAAAAACACACTGACAAACAGGCAAAAATGGGGGTAACCATGCTAGAACGAGGCTACTTTCTCACATATGTGGAGGCCTACAATTGGCAGCTAGTCCCAAAATCTATGGATGAGTCGCTAATCATGCTTATACTGAAGCCAGGTAAGGACCACATAGAGGCCAGCCCTTAATGCGCCAATTCCATGTTAAACGTAAACATCAAGCTCCTCAGCCACATCTTGGCATTGCGCCTACTTCCACATCTCCTGAGATTGATTCATGATGATCAATCAGGTTTCATTCCACATAGAAATACTCTGCGCAACCTACGGCGCTTGGCGCATGCCCCTGGGTTGCCGGAAGATCAGTCTACCCTGGCCTTCCTTGGCATCGAACAGGCCTTCGATTCCCTGAACTGGGAGTATTAGGGCAGGTGCTTGGACAGATGGGATTGGGTTCCCTCTTCATAAAATGGCTCAAGTTGATATATGCCCACCCCAAGGCAAGAGTGTGTACGGGGCGCTATCTCTCGGCGGAGAGAAGAACTAGACAAGGTTGCCCACTATCCCTACTGATATTCGTTATAGCAATGGAGCCATTGGCCTGCAGACTCTGACAGGTTCTTCAGGGATGGAGAATACTAGTTGGCAACACAGAACATATAGTTTCTCTATATGCAGACAATGCCATGGTCTATTTGCGCCAGCCGGATATTTCAGCCCCGATCCTGTTAATTGTGAGCAAGGAGTTCTGGGTATTTTCACGTTTTCGGGTTAATACGACAAAGTCAGTCCTGTTCCCTCTGGGCCAACTGAGAGGCAGACCCCTGCAGGGTCTGCCAAAATCAGGTCTGCCATGGATGACTGATAAAGTTAAATACCTAGGTATCTATATCACTCATCACGAGAAACAGTTCTACGAATATAATATGGGACAAGTGATAGAGGGTTTGAAGGCATCCACACTGTTCAGGTACACTGTGCACTTATCAATGGTAGGGAAAATAGCCCTTATTAAGATGCTGGTGCTGCCACGCTGTCCATATGTCATGCAGGGATCCTTTTCTGGGATCCCAATGGAGGTATTCCGTGATCTTGACAAGCTGTTATTGGACCTCTTATGGTAGGGTAAGAGATGCAGGGTAGGCCTCGTCACACTTAGATGGAGTGGGACAAGGGAGGCATGGAGGTCCCTGATCTAGAATTGTACTACTATGCTTCTCATCTACAGCACGCAGTGCATTGGTTAGATGGAGAGCCGAGCTGGGAGAGGTCACTTTTGCAGGGTTTGCATGCCGGGCATCAATGAGTGGCACTGCTGATGCAGGGCGCCATCCTTCCACTGGAGTTTTCCCATCTGATCGGTTTAATGGGTAGGATTTGAGAGAGAGCAGTGAGATAGGTGATAAAGAGGGCACCATATGCCCCTGATATGGATTTCTGGCTGATACGCCCATTCGGCCAAATTGCCCAAGTAATGGTGGTCAATAGATGTCAGGAGGGCTGCTGCATTATGTTATCAGACCTCTACCCAGAAGGATGTTTTGTCACCATGCGGGAGGTGTAACAGACGTTTGGTCTTGGCACAGGGCAGTTTTTGCAATACGCTAAGATAGTTGCCCGGCAACTGTTGCCAACATTCCCTGAAGCACCTGCCATAACACCACCAGCGCCAGGACAAAGATAGGCATGCGCCATATTCTTTTAAATACAGTGCATTCCTGCCCTTTCCCTGTGATGCAGCACATCAACTTGATTTGCGCTGTACCACAAAGTCATAAATATGCCCCACTTTTTGCACTTGGATCAGAATTACGACTTGCCTGATACTGATAATTAACACACCCTTGTAGTATTACTCTGATAAATTCTGGCAGGTTAAACCTGCCAAAATTTAACAGGCGAAAAGGCCTGTATAAAAGTAAAAATATATGGAATTCAGTGTGTTAAAAACCGATTCAGCATGTTACGTTATTCTGCATATTGGTGCAAGGGTGTCTGTGTGGCGCTGGAAGGCCAGGCGTGCGCCGGCACTATGAGAGAGAAGAAGATATGGCGGAGTTCTGCACTCTCCTGTTGACGCAACGCAGCAACTTTCCTTGCTGCGTTGCATCAAAGTTTAGTAAATTTGGGCCGATGTATTTAGCTGGGCATTTTTCCCATAGTACAGGTGCTAAATTGTAAACAGTAATGTAAAAGTAGGATGAACAACCGGATCCTTGAAATCTGGGTTTATGCAGAAACTGAATTTTATGGCCCCCTATATAATCATGTTATTAATAGTCGGATCCAAATCAGTCCCTAAACCATTCGGATGCATTTTATCCTTACTAGTGGTGGGGGCATGGCCTGGCAACATGGGGGTACAGCAGTGAAATCTATGTGCTCCTGGTCTGGCTTCAAAATCCCTTCAGAATGCGCCGCATGGAGTGAGTTTTAGGAGTCAAGTTAACATCCCACAACTGGGGCACAGTGGTGGCCATGGTTGACCAGCTAGAAGTTTGGGAGGGACTGTTGTATTCTGTATTTATTTTCATCTTTTTATCCTTATTAGCAAGTTTTCCATGCCTCTGTTTTGTACTTCTCTTGCCCTATAGCCACACATTTGCTTCCCCTGTTGACTTTTCCACTGGAAT
The DNA here is from genome assembly GCF_031143425.1 of Pleurodeles waltl. Lineage (NCBI taxonomy): Eukaryota > Metazoa > Chordata > Amphibia > Caudata > Salamandridae > Pleurodeles > Pleurodeles waltl. The sequence goes on along the minus strand of NC_090449.1, from coordinate 1,025,018,015 downwards.
GTAGATTTCTGCAACTGAAGGGGTAGATTTATCAAAATGTCACGCAATGCAGTGCTACAAGACACATTACTGTGCTGCATTTCGTGACAGGGAGAGGGTAGGAATGCGTCTTATTTAACATTATATGATGCATTTCTGTCCTCTCATTGTGCTGGAGCACTATGTGCTGCCTAGTGCCAACCAGGCACCCTTGCGCTGCTGTGTAAGGGTGCCTGTGTTGCAGGCAGGATTTTTTTGCAGACTTTCTCCTCTTTCGGTGTGCTGCGGGATGGAGCACACATACAAAGAGCTAAAAACTAGGAGAAATAAACTGCTCATTACGCCTCCGCTGGGAAAACCATGCATTTTGACGCAGTTCCAGGTTTACCATGGGTGGATGTATTAGAACGCCCAAACTCCACCCATGGAGCGCCTCCCTGGGGCACAGTAATGCAAGGCAGCCGACTTGCGCTGCGTTGCGTTACTCCAGATTTACCAAGCCGCGCAGGGGCATGCAAGGTGGCCTTCCAAGGCTTTGTAAATCTCATGCTAGTTTTGTGTCGCCATGCGTCCCCTTGCCTGGAGCAAGATCTTTGATAAATCTAGCCCGAAGTTTCTCTGACAATGGCAAGTTATTTGTGAGGAAGTTGAGAAGGTGTATGTGACGAGAAGGTAATGCTATGTGTAAAGAATTTCCAAAAGTCTTTTTTATGTTTTAGCAAGCTCCCAATACAGAATCAAACTAAAGTCAAGGGTCAGACTAGTAGTCCACAAAGTATGCCTCATTGGACATTTAATGAAGAAAACTGTAAGGGATGAGTTACATAACCTCATAAAAAATGGAGCGATACAGCCCACAGAGCTTTGTACTGGTGACTGGTGTACTTGTGACTTGGTAGGCAAGTATACTGATCACAAGTTTGCAACGCAGGGGCAGGGTCACCCAAACAATTTATTTTGGCCGTGAGCTCCTGGTTTAGTAGAAATTTAAGATTAGTATACTGGCCTTGATCTTCAGAACTATCTGTAGACGGCGATCCCTTCACCTAAATGACAATATTTATGAGATGCACGTCTTTCACTCTGATTTCCTTTGAAGCTCGTGGTTCACACAATATGACTCAGTGGGTTCAAGCCAGTGCTGCAATAGTCATGCCAAGATAGCCACATGCTATGTTAAGTTTTTTTATTTTATGTTACGTTATGTTACGCAACGATACGTTATGCTATATATTACATTATATTATGTTATCAGGCACTTCATGGTGATAGGTCAAACAGCATGAATTATCTGGATGTGCACCCTGTGTACCTAACACGTGGGCACACAACATGCTGAAAACTTGCAGGTAGACACAAAGAGTAGTCAAGAGGTTCCTCTGATTCTCCACCCCTGGCACCTCAGACAAACTGCAGGTAGGACATCGCACAGGTGTGCCAAGCCAGCGGAGGAGACAAACATCATCCTCCAATCAATTGCCACTCACCTCATCCTCCCTTCTCAATTTATCATCCACTCACTTTTCTCTCTCCTTTCAGTGTTCGCTCTTCACTCACTCATCATTCATTCTCCAATCACCACTCATCATTTACTCACCATTTTCTAACCACTGTTCACCCTCCATTCACTAATCAACATGCACCCTTCGCTGCACAACATTGGAAAGGAGGCCACAACAATAGGCAAGTCAGATAGGGATTGTAAAGGTAGACCCAAACTGCAGAAATGGCCTTTAGAGATGAAAACAAGACCCTGCAGGGGTGTGGAATTTAATACAATATCTACTTGTCCATGGGACGGTTCATTCATAACTCTACTTGTCCTGTAAAAAAAATCTACTTGTCTCTTTGGTGCCATGTAGTGTGGCGACAAATTATGGAAGCAATCTCATATTAGAGCTCTAATAATAGCCTCTATGATTATGCCAGGGCTGGTACTATAGTTTCCGAATCTGTATACTGGGGCGGGAGGTAGCCGTAAGCAATAGTTGGAAGGTTGGAATGCTTATTTTAGTCTGTGCAAACCTATTCAATTCCATGTCTTAAGGGTTCTCTATTCAATCTCCATACTGAGAAACGTTAGAAATGTTCTCCTGACAAGGGTTATATGTAAAAAAGTGGTTAAAGGCAAAGTAAACTTGTAAACGCTCAACAGATTTTCGCATGAGCAAATCTACACCTGCATAGTTGCTCATGCTAAAATATAGTTCACAAGTATTTTCTGGGACTACAATTTCCTGGTCTAATTCTGTAAATTCATGAAATACGCAAATCTGCACTAATGCAAAGACATATACCATGGGTGCACTTTTCTGACTTTTTTTTTTAAAGAATTGGGCACCTAATTAGGTCTGGTGTTAACCAAGACCTTTTGTTTTATTAAAATTATATTTCTTTCTATCCATCTATTGGCTGGCTTCATTGTGACGGATCCTACTTGCAGAACCCGCTACTACTCAGCGTCTGGATACACTCACATGTGACAAGTTCCATGTTCTATAAATTAATGTTAGATTACAATACAATGATCGCAATTTGCTCCTTCACAAGGAGCATACCGGCACACAAGTAGTTTTGTTCAGTGCCAGCAACTACTGTGGCAATGTGTTCTTATTGCAACCAAAAGTATTTTTGGTTTTTGCTAATATTTGTTACAATGGTGAGGGCCCAGCAACTCCCACAACAATAAAGTTTTCCAAAAGCCATGTCAAAACAGACACGCCTTGACAACGCCAAAAGACTGACCACGAATATTGGACCTATTGGCTTTGCCAATGCTTGTTTATATTCATGTTTCCCATAATCTTGTTGAAACTGGTTACAGTGACTTTCCATTATGAATCTTTTTTGCATGCAGAAACACATTTTAATAAATGGTGCTTCAAAGAAATGGTACCTACATTTCACAGAAGTTTAGCAAAACCTTTTTTTCCCCTAGTTGCATTTTATGTGACCATTTTATTTTACAAGGAAAAAATCATCCAAAAATATGCATTTAATCAGAGAGCATTCTGGGAGCATTATAGGCAGCCTCATATTTTAAACTTTGCAAACGTGAGCACACGTTTTTTTTACTGGAACCATTGTCAGTAGTGCAGTCCGAACTTACAACATGTAGTTAGAACGTTCACCCTAATAATAAAGGCTTTGTATTAATGAACCTTAAATACATTTTCAAATAGCATCAATCAATGGGCACATATTATCTCAATGGCAGACAATTCCTTTCCCTGCTCTTTGATGTGGTACTATACACTACCAGCCAGAGTATCCACTGCAGGGGCTTTGGCCTAAGTGCCCCAAGGAAAAAATAAACTTGAAAATAATATGTCCCGGTAGTCAGGCTATAGGAATTCCACACCCCTGCCCTGGAGGCAATCTTGTCAGTGATGTTTACAGTGGTTATGGAGCTCCCATTCTACTTGTCACCTTTCTCCCCCCCTTCCCAAGTTTTCCTAATTAATTCTGCTCCCTTGTAATATTGCTTAGGCACTTTATCGTTACCCAATACGAGAACACCAAGAAGCCTAAGGACAAGCAAGTTTGCTCTGCTGCTCAAGTGGGGATCTGTTCTGTGTCTTACTAATGCTTGAAAAAATCTTGTCACCATAGAAACGCAAAATGATATATTTTGGCAATGCTTGTTTTGGTATACTTTTGTCACCTTTAACTTCTAATGTGTCCCTGCGCCCCATTGTATGTGATTTCTAGGTGAATGGGTCATTGGGCAAGGATCTGTCTTTTGGTGGAAGGTTGGGATATTTCCTTTTTTTAAACAAATTTGTCTCCGGTCTTGGAGTATTTCGACCCAGGTCTAGACTGGCCATTTTGCAAATCTTGTGGTGATTTAATTATGGGGGGCGGCCTGTTTCTCTGGTAGGGCAATGGAGTAAATAAATCCTTTGTCCTGACAGAGATGCTGCCCACCTAATTTATGAATGACCGTCAAAGTGGCAGTCATTTATAAAGCATTGGCAGGAACCTCTATCACGGCGTAGGGCTCCTTCAACCAGTGCATAATTTGTGCTTGTTGTTTCCGGTGCTGAGCACCAGCACTTATTTTTGAGGGCCGGCGCTTATTCTATGTATTGAAGAGGCCTGAGATGGCTTCAGGATTGTGCCGCCTCAGTATTCCGTGCTCGCACACTTAATTGCACCAGCCGCGTGTTTAAGAGGAGGGCTTTGAGCACCGGCACGTTTTTATTTACAAATTAAGCACTGCCTTCAACATTACGGAGCCTTCCACCAAACTGTTTTCTTTTTTATTTTTTTAAAAAGAAAATCCCAACGCAGGATTTTCTTTTTGAATACAAAAAAAGAATGCCTCTCTGGCCATGAGAGTCATCCCCCATGGGGAGAGGGCCTTTTTTGTTTTTTACTGTCCCTTGCCGCCAAGGTTTGCTTGGCAGTGACGGGCAGTAAGAAAACGGCTATATGTCCGCCCATCCTAATTGGGCAGACTGACATATAGCCAATTCTCCGAAAGCCCTTACTCCGTCGGGCTGTAAGAGAAGTTTGGCTACAGCTCCAAGTAGTTGACGGCGTAGCCAAACCTATGGTCTGCCCACATATAAACTGGGGGAGGGCGTGGACCGCTGTGTTGGCGGGGAGTGAACTCCGCCCCTCTCTGGCAACATATAAATCAGTCCCTCTGAGAGAAAGCGCTACTGCCCCCATGCCGAAGTATGGGGGCAGTAGGGAAAGCTCTACTCAGCTGAAATAAAACCCACACTGCCCTTCCGTCGCTCCATCTAAACATTTGCCATGGAAGAAGGAAAAACATGCAGATTAAAATCCGGTGGTCCCTGGCCCACCTGTGAGTCCCCCTTCTCTGGGATATAAATCATAAACCCCGGGTGTGGGTGCAGAGGTAACGGACAGAAAACTCCAGGCTCAGCCCTCAGACATCTATATCCTGGGAACTCTTAAGAGGGTCTTTTGTGTTTGTAATACCTGTTTATGTTCTTTTAATATACTCCATACTTCCCTCCATTGCAAAAATAAGTACACGTGCCCTTGCTATGCCACGGCTCGTCATTGGTGCGATGCCTGCAGCTCGTTTCTCATTGGACGAACCACAAGCCTTGCCTGTACGAGTCATGCACAGAAATAAGGAAAAGACCCGGGCAGTGGGATAGCTGAGTGGGTTCAGCGCCAGCCGAAGAGAAAAATATTAAAGATGCAGTTCCCTCGTTTGTTTTGTAACGGCAGATCTGCATATCAGTACAATCGGTAATAGTTATTTAAGCGCTAATCCAGGTTGTGGTGCTGCTGTTGTAATGCCCACTATCATGTTATACTCACTGAAAACATGTTACTCTATGCATAATATAAAAAACTATTATGGGAGAGGCATCCAGAGAATTTACTTTAAATGGTAAATTCTTACAAAATATAGTAAAAATCATTTATAATCAATTCTGCATTAAAAATGACTTTTTTGGCAGTGTATCTACTACAAAACCTCTGCGTTGATTTCACCCAACGAAGTAGACAGCGTTTGCTGTAAATCTCGTTTGCTGAACCTGCTTAATGGAGAGGAACAAACATACTGAAGTTTCTATCAATTGGCGAACAGGATTTTCATACGTCTTGTAGGCGCTGTATGCTGTGCCATTCTTTGTTTACAGTATTTTACTCAAATGTAACTACTTCAGTTCAACCCCCACCGTCCCTCCGACCTCTCACCCCACTTATTACCCACGCCTCACCTCCCCAGAAGCACTTTTTTTTAACTGAACAGGATTTCTATAGGCGACAAATGTTGTGTTATGTGTATTTCTATAGCGCACAAATAACCCAAGGGGGTATCTTGGCGCTGAAGCAGGAGTTGTATTGGCCTAAAATACATCAACGTTATTGATTTGAAAATATACAATCAGTTCTCTTCACTCATTAGCATGATTCGTTTGGCACTGAAGCCCATTCCAGTCGTTACACGTCATATTCCAGAGCTACTGGGGAGCTGGGACATATGGAAAGGCCTCTATTGTTCTTGGAAGAAGAGGTGTAATTCACACTGAGAGTAGAGAAGTGCTGAAGTGTTATGGCATTAAGCACAATTCTACCACAGTATTGAGTTTTTAATATCCTTCTGCCAAAACATCATAGCAATAATAGCACAGTATTGTGAAAGTATCTGAAGGACCAATGGAATTATGTAGCAGAGGCTGATCAACCTATGTGGCGGAGGTGACTAACTTATGTGGCACGAAAAAACAAATTATGTGGCACATTTTTGTAGTATTACTGTAATATTTTTACATTTTTCACGCCAACACAATCTGGGAATAGGTTTCACCTCATTAATACCGCTTTGACACCAAAACACAGAAGTAAGCAACAGAATGGTGACCAGCTCACCTTTGCAGAGTGTCTCTCAATGTGCAGCAACATGAATTGACACATTTTCTGTAACTTTTGAACGGATTGAGTTAGAAAATATTTTTTGTTGAAATCTGCAGATTATGCAGCAGAATGATGGATTATGAAGCAAATCTGTAAAACATGGAAATCACCGAAGCCACAAAATCACATAATTCCAATGACCCTGGGCATGTGTAGAGAGGTACAGGTTTACTCTACTTTATCGCTTACACATGTACCTTGATAATGTGGAGTTAAGGAAAGTAATTCTGACCAATATATACTTTCCTTCAGAATATTGTGGCAGCTGAAGTTATAGCTATGATGTTTATCTCCTCAATGTTCCGACAAGCACGCCCTGAGGCCTACATTAGCCATTGTAAATATTCTGCTAATCTTGTGGCTCTAATTCTAGATTTGGTTAAATCTAGAATATGGACAACCCTGACCGTGTGTGTCTCTTGCACAAGTGACCCCACAGGCTGAGTCTTGCGAGACCTGTCTGCACAGGTACAGTGTCCAGCCGCTGACCCCACTGCCATCACCTGAGGATCCACACGCATGATAATACCAGGGTTCTGAAATGGTGGACACATAGGGCCTGATTACAACTTTGGAGGAGGTGTTAATCCGTCCCAAATGTGACGGATATACCACCAGCCGTATTACGAGTTCCATAGGATATAATGGACTCGTAATACGCCTGGTGGTATATCCGTCACTTTACCGTCACTTTTGGGATGGATTAACACCTCCTCCAAAGTTGTAATCAGGCCCATAGTATTAGCAAGGATGTACACTTAGGTGTGAAATACCTTGCTTAAGCCATGCTGGTCTTTATTTTCTGATGCGGATTCGGCATCCGTTTAGGCGATTGTCCCCTGCTTGGTATTCTATTAGTGATTTTGCAGTGCGCCATGACCTTATGGCACAGAAAGTCTTAAATGTGCAGTAATCCGTTTACCAGGCACCTAACATAGGTTTTAGGTACATCCCAGCATCTCTAAATGGGGACATTTGCAATGGACTTATGATAATATTTATTGTGATGTGGAATCGGGGTTTTGTTGCATATAACAGTTTATTATGCAAACTAACATAGCATACACTTCAGTCTACTTTATAAAGCTAAGCCACACAGACAGAAATTCAGGCTGAAGCAAATGCAGGGGCAGGCTTTTCTTGCATCAAGGTGTGTCTTCTACAAAAGGGACCCCAGAGGGTTGCGTAGTTGATTTTCATGAGGAGAGTAGCCATGGACAAGTGATGAAGGATTTTCTAATGTGTCAACACAACACTGTGATGTGAGGGCCAAACCCTATTGAGCCCTACTGGCTCTAAGGCCGTAAGTACCACTTACCCCGTCGAGCAGTGCGATGGTGCAGTGTTCTGCGAGACTCTAAAATCAAGTAAGCGAGAGAGAGCCCCAGGTCCCATGCTAGAACTGAGACTAGATTTTTGGTGTCCCAATAAAAAATGACAGTTTACGGTTTTGAGGCCTTTGTTGCCATCGAGCACCAGCTTGTACCTTATTATGTTGGTGCCACAAGGCAGCTACTGACAATGGACCTAAAGAGACATCCAGTGTAGAGAAAAAACAGTTCTCTTGGCCCAGTCCTGCATAGATGACAATAGCTATCAACAGACATTCTAGAATGTTCCTTTGTTTGATGATGTCAGCTTGGGTTTTGAGATTTTACTGTGACATCATCAACCACCTAATTGTTAACAGACATTCTAGAATGTTCCCTTGTTTGGTGATGTCAGCTTGGGTTTTGAGACCTATTGTGACATCATTTCATGTCACGCTGGCCAGGGCGCCTGCTGGCATTTGATGGTGGGAAGGAAGAGAATGGATGCTCACGTCTGGTATCATTTGTAAGTTTTAACTTTATCATACATGCCAATATACCCGATTCAGGCGGGAGCGTCCTGACTTTTAAAGCCAATATAGCTTTATGTTGGCTGTCTCCCCACTGAGATTACCTCCGATTAAATAGAAGTCAATGGGTGAAATACATTCTCCAGGTTATGTTTTTTAAAACCTCACACCTTCCTCTTCTAAAATGTTGCCACGTATGGAACTTGGATGTGTCCCGTAACGTAATACCAAAGGAAGTCTCCTTTCTACACAGCTCGCTCAGCCACCTTCCTGACCCACCCCTGCATCAGGGCACCCGAAAACCTGGCAAGCCGCTGTAAGGGCCCGCCGCACCAGTCTCCACGCCCATCCCAACTGGATTGAAGCACCAACGGCCGGGCCTTGCTCCCCTCATCAATTCTGCATCTTCCTGAAAATGTACTTTTAAGCACCGTAATTGCATTTCAGAGATAACCCTGCAGGCAAAGTGGCAGGAAGAGAGGGCGCGCGGAGGCGCGCGGCGGTCGGGCTGGCTCCTTTAAATCAATCACTCATCTGCGGCTAATGCAGCCCTGGGCCGCTCCTCAGGAAGCATTATGTCCATTAGTCTGCGCTGGCAGGAACACGGAATAATATATTTATGGCCGGAGCACGTGTGCGCCGCCGCCGCCGCTGAGTGGGCGGCGCCCACCGGGTCCTGCGCCGTGTGTAGGTCGGGCCCGGGCGCCCTGGAACAGGAAGTGGGCATCTGTGGTGCAGCGAGTATCACTACTTACTAACAGCATTTAGGCAAGCGAATGGCTATTCTAACAACATTTGTATAGCGCCTCTTGCCGTTGGTATGACAATTTAGCACTTTCTTTAATATGGGCACCGTTTTTGTGCGCTTCTGGGCTGCCCAAGGACCACTTGCGTCCGTGTGGTTATCTGGTTAGTACAGCTTTGTTAAATGTCTAGTATTACTTCCAGGGCACAGGTCTTAAATCAAGATGTGGGGGAACTAACCAAATTAGGCAGTATGCATGTGACGTCACGGTGCATGACATCAAAGCGCGTGACATAGCACAGCACATGGCATCACAGGAAGTGACTTCAGAGGAAGTGGTTCACAACCCATCACCTCACAGGAAGTGGCATCACAAGAAGTGACCTCAGATCTTAAGATGTCACACATTGTTTAGGAGGTCTATCATAAGTATATTTAAGCAGCATTACAAGATTTAGCAAATTAGATTTTCCATCGGGTTTGTGCCACAAAAGTGACACAACCCAGATGCAAAATCTAGGCCTGAATTTATACATTTATTTTAAAAAAAACACTGCACCAAAGAATTGGCAACAAGGAGAACCGTGGCAGTGAATCTGTTCTTCTCAATTGGTTGCAAAGTCTGTGTTTTAAAATATCACATGAGGTTAAGTCACCTGCTGCAGAGGCCTTTGTGGCCCCATTAAAACTCAGGGAATAATAATTGTGAGATAACCTTGGAGATTAACGCATTTGCTGGAGAGATCGGTGTTTTATCTAGTCCCGTCTTCGATTCAAAGTAGCATAGAGGGTGAATGTGTCTCTTGCTAATGTTGCTCATGTAACATGCAGGTGACAGATTTTAATTTTATGTAGATTGGTAAGTGAGTCACTGCTTTTAGCACTGAGATCCTTATTACTCGCAGTTCATAAACTATAATCCTTCTAATATAGCACAGTGAGCTATGAAGGACATGTGACTCCTACACCTTTTAACCATCACTGTCTTATATAATACATCTGGAACATTTATTTACACACTTCTATGATGTATTGTCAGTGTATAATGTCTACTTGTGACGTCTGATGAGGTCAGTACGCAAATCACGCGCTGACCTCATCAGAGGTCTCCTCCGATACGCGCTGGAAGCTGTGCTTCCAGCGCGATCAGGAAGAGAACTGCAAAAGCATTTCTCTTCTGACCAGGAGGTCGGGCATCAAAGAAGAGGAAAGGTCTTTCCTTTCCTTTGATGTCTCTCTCAGCATTCTTGATCGGGCAGCAGAAATGCCCACTAGACACCAGGGAGTTAATTGTTTAAATATATATGAATAAGAGAGCAGACTATTGGGCAAGGGTCGCTCCTTATAGCAGCAATTTTTTTTAAAGCCTTTTCTCCCCACCCCCGGGGCAGATCGGCCTATTGTAATGAGGCCGATCTTCCCCCATGGGGGGCAGTAACCATTAAACGCCAGGGATAGTTTATTATTATTTTTTGGGCAGTAGAGGAGCGACCCATGGGCAAGGGTCGCTCCCCTGGGGGGCAAATTACTTTTAGGCCATTTCTGCTCCCCTTGGGGGCAGATCAGCCTATTTTTATTAGGCCAATTTACCGCGGGGGGGGGGGGACCTCTAGGCACCAGGGATCATTTTTTTTGTTCGTTTTATTTTTTTAGACGTGGGGAGCGACCCTTAGGCAAGGGTCGTTCCCCTGGGGGCAATAATCTTTTTAGGTCATTTCTGCCTCCCTTGAGGGCAGACCGGCCTATTTTTATTAGGCCAATCCTCCCCCAAAGGGGGCAAAAAACCACTAGACACCAGGAATTTTTATTTTTTTGCATCAATTTCATGCAAGGGGAGCGAACCTTTGGGCAAGGGTTGTTCCCATGGGGGGCAAATTTATTTTAGGCCATTTCTGCCCCCCTTGGGGCACATCAGCCTATTATTATTAGGCCGATCTACCCTCAAGGGGGGCAGAAACCACTAGGCACCAGGGATTTATTTTGCACCAATTTCACATAAGGGGGCAACCCCTTAGGCAAGGGTCCCCCCCTTGGGAGGCAAACTTATATTAGGCCATTTCTGCCCCCCTTGGGGGCACATCAGCCTATTGAAACCACTTAAGGACCAGGAAATGGTGTGTGTGTATGTGTGTGTTCTGTTTGGGGGGGCAGCCCCTTGGGCAAGGGTCGCTTCCCACTGGGGCACTTTACTGTTGGCCATAAAGATCGGTGTATTTTTGGAAAGCCATGCCCACTAGAGACCAGGGAAGATTTTTTTTTTTCAAAAAAAGAGGGTGGGGGTATGGCCAGACTCCCACCCCAAATAAATGGGGCCAAAATTGTTTTGCCCACCGGTGGGCAGATGGGGCAATTACCCCCGATCCACTCCCCAGGGGGGCAGAAAGCCTAGTAGATGCCAGGGAATTAAAAAAAAATAGTGGGGTGGTAGCTACCAACCAGTATGGGCATGGTTATGCCCCCACCCCAACTGAAGGGGGTAACAGTCTTTCACCTCTCCCCCGCACACTAAAACATCTTATCCCATGGCAAGTAAGAGGACATTTGATGATTTTGGATTTTGGTTTTACATTTGGGCCATGAGAGCTCGTCTAACTCTCAAAATCGTCCCACTTGGAATGGTGAGGGCTGTGCTTTTTGGACTTTGGGACGCTGTCATGTAGAAAAATCCACAATACCTAGACACATCTGAAAACTAAACATCTGGGTGAGTCCAAGGTGGTGTGCTTCACATGCACCCGCACCATTTTCTTACCCACACTGCCCTGCAAATCTCCAACTTTGCCGGAAATCACACATTTTTCCCATATTTTTGTGATGGAACCTTCTGGAATCCACAAAATTCCTACCACCCAGCATTGTCGCATCTATACCGCTAAAAATTCTGCCCCACTTGTCAGCCTAAAAATGTTTTTTTCAAACTCCCCTTTTGGACCCACTTTGGTTCCCTCTCAATTTCAGCTCTTCACTGTTACAGGCACTTGGCCCACGTACACAAGTGAGGTATACTTTTTACCGGGAGACTGAGGGGAGCGTTGGGTGGTAGGAAATTTGTCCCAGTATGGTGATCCCACACAGAAATGTGGAAAAATTTGATTTGTTTAGCTAAATTTGAGGATTCTGGGTAAGAAAACACTGGGGGATCCACAAAAGCCACACCTCCCTGGACTCCCTTGGGTGTCTGGTTTTTAGAAATGTTTGGGTTTAGTAGGTTGCCCTATATGGCTGCTGAGCCCAAGACCAAAAACACAGGTGCCCCCTGTAAAAACAGGTAGTTTTGTATTTGATAATTTTATGTGTCCACATAGTGTTTTGGGGTATTTCCTATCACAAGCACAAGACCTACCCACAAAAGTGAGTTGCCATTCGTATCTGGAGGCTTGGGGGAATGGTGCTTGGAAGGCAATTTGTGGCTCACCTCAGATTCCAGAACTTTCTGTCACCGAAATGTGAGGAAAAAGTGTTTTTTGGGCCAAATTTTGAGGTTTGCTAAGGATAGTGGGTAACAGAGCCTGGTGAGAGCTCCACAAGTCACCCCATCTTGGATTCCCCTAGGTGCCTACTTTAAAAAAAATCACAGGTTTGGTAGGTTTCCCTATATGCCGGCTGAGCAAGAGGTCAAAATCCATAGCTAGGCACTTTGCAACAAACAGCTCTGCTTTCTTTGGGAAAATGTGAGGTGTCCACGTTGTATTTTGGGGCATTTCCTGTCGCAGGCAGTGCTTTAAATGGGCCGGTACTGTCCGGTACTGAGTACCGGCACTTTTTTATTTTGAGAGGGAGAGTACCGGCACTTCTCAAGAATAACGCAATACTTTTAATTGCAGAGTACCGGCACTTCTCGGAAACAAGCAGGTACTCTGGTGCAGAGTACCGGCACTTCTATGTTTCCATTTCAAGCACTGGTCGCAGGCACTAGGCCTACCCATACAAGTGAGGTACCATTTTTAACAGGAGACTTGGGGGAACACTGGGTGGAAGAAAATTTGTGGCTCTTCTAAGGTTCCAGAACTTTCTGTCACCAAATTGTGAGGAAAAAGTAATTTTTTGGCCAAATTTTGAGGTTTGCAAACGATTCTGGGTAACAGAACCTGGTGAGAGCCCCACAAGTCACCCCATCTTGGATTCCCCTAGGTGTCTTGTTTTAAAAAATGCACAGGTTTGGTAGGTTTCCCTAGGTGCTGGCTGAGCTAGAGGCCAAAATTCACAGCTAGGCGCTTTCCAAAAAACACGTCAGTTTTCAATGCAAAAATGTGATGTGTCCATGTTGCGCTTCCTATCGCGGGCTTTAGGCCTACCCACACAAGTGAGGTACCATTTGTATCGGGAGACTTGGGGGAACACAGAATAGCAGAACAAGTGTAACTACCTCTTGTCTTTGTCTACATTGTTTCCTTCCAAATGTAAGACAGTGTGTAAAAAAAGACATCTATTGAGAAATGTCCTGTAATTCACATGCTAGTATGGGCACCCCGGAATTCAGAGATGTGCAAATAACCACTGCTTCTCAACACCTTATCTTGTGCCCATTTTGGAAATACAAAGGTGTCCTTTATACCTATTTTTCACTCTTCATATTTCACCAAATGAATTGCTGTATACCAGGTATACAAGGAAAATCCATTGCAAGGTGCAGCTCCTTTATTGGTTCTCGGAACCTACGGTTCTTGATGAACCCACAACCAGAAGAGTCCAGCAGACGTAATGGTATATTACTTTTAAAAATCTGACATCGCAGGAAAAAGTTACAGAGTAAAACGTGGAGAAAAATAGTTTATTTTCACCTCAATTTCAATATTTTTTATTTCAGCTGTTATTTTCTTTAGGAAAACCCTGTAGGATGTACACAAATGACCCCTTGGTGAATTCAGAATGTCGTCTACGTTTTAGAAATATTTAGCTTTCTGGGATCCAGCATTGGTTTCACACCCATTTCTGTCAATAACTGGAAGGAGGCTAAAAGCACAAAAAATAGTAAAAATGGGGTATGCCCTAGTACAATGCCAAAATTGTGTTGAAAAATGTGGTTTTCTGATTCAAATCTGCCTGTTCCTGAAACTGGGAAGATGGAGATTTTAGCACTGGAAAAACTTTGTTGATGCCATTTTCAGGGAAAAAACCACAAGCCTTCTTCTGCAACCCTTTTTTCCCATTTGTTTTAAAAAAACGAAATTGGTGCTGTATTTTGGCAAATTTCTTGGTCTCAGCCAGGGGAACTCACAAACTCTGGGTACCTCTAGAATCCCTAGGATGTTGGAAAAAAAGGACGCAAATTTGCCTGGGTAGCCTATGTGGAAAAAATGTTATGAGGGCCTAAGTGCGAACGGCTCCAAATAGCCAAAAAAAGGCCTGGCACCTGAGGGGGAAAAGGCCTGGCAGCAAAGGGGTTAAAGAAACAAAACAAAATAGTGGTATTTAAATTGTTGTGTAAATACTGGGATAGACCAACACATCTCACATTCCTACAATGCATTCATATCTCTTATACACAGGGACTGAACAAAGGCAAAACCATGCCTCTCTTAAGTACCTGTGAAGTGATAACAAGCTGTGTGCATTTGTTTTCTCTACATGTGAGGTTCCAGATAGCTTCAGCATATTTCAGTGGGGCACAACTTCATCGCAGGATGGACGGTGTCCACCCTGTGAAAATAGTGGGTGGATGCCATCTATCCAAGTGTACACCTGGCTTTTGCCCTGATTAATTTGTGTTATAGCAACTCCTAATCCAGTGTGACTATCCAACTCTGATGCTTTAAAAATGATGTCTGCCTGTTAGACCTGTCAGCTCTTGGCGTGGAGTCCTTCTATACTTTTTGCTTCTGGCCTCCTGCTTTTGATCCTGGGCTGAAGTTAGTTTTTGCTGGCTTTAGGACTCTGGGCACTTTACCACTGCTGACTGGTGCTAAAGTGCAAGTGCTCTCTGTCTAAGTTGTATTGGTGATTGGTTTAGCCATGACTGGCTTGTTTGATTTACTTGTAAGCCCCTAGTAAAGTGCACTGTGTGTGCCCAGGGCCCGTAAATTAAATGCTACTAGTTTACTTCCAGCACTGATTGTGCCACACACATGAGTAGCCAAGTAAACATGTCTCAGACCTGGCACTGCAGTGTCTGTGTGTGCAGTTTTAATTGCCAACTAGACCTGGCAAGTGCACCCAGTTGCCAGACCCCAAACTTCCTTTTTACTACATGTAAGTCACCCCTAAAGTAGGTACAAGGGAGCCCCATGGGCAGGGTGCAATGTACTTAAAAGGTATGAGATGTACTGGGGTGTTGTACATGTCCTGATAGTCAAATACTGCTAAATTCGATTTTCACTATTGTAAGGCCTATCTCTCCCATAGTGTAACATGGGGATTGTCTTGAAATATCTTTTAAGTGTAATTTCCCATTGGGAGCAGATAGAGATAGGGAGTTTGGGATCTCTGAACTTACAATTTAAAAATATATATTTTGGTAAAGTTGGTTTTTAGATTGCAAGTTTGAAAATACCACTTTTAGAAAGTGGGCATTTTCTTGCTTAATCATTCTGTTCCTCTGCCTGGCTGCTGAATACACAGTTGAGCTGTTGGTTAATTCACTCTAGACAGTCACACAAAGGGAGCCGATGTGCATCCTGATATCCTAATGGGTCTTCCTGGGCTAGAGTGGAGGGAAGGGCTGACACCTGCACCTGAGTAGGGCTATGCCTGTCCTTACACAAAGCAGTCTCCAACTCCCTGGAGTGTGTCTGGGACCAGGACAGGGAGAGATACTCCTGTGCACTACAAAGACTTTCCTCTGAAATTTGCCTATTTCAAAGGCAGAAATGAGCATAAGTATTGGACTACTGACCTCATAACTTCAGAACATTTCTGGACAGAGGACATTCTGCCAGAGAGAAGAGCTGGATGCTGGAGGAGGGCCTCCCACTCTGCCTGTTGCTTTGCTGTGCTGGCCTGTTGCTTGCTGCTTCTGTCCTGGGAGTGAAAGGACTGGACTTTGCTTTCTACATCCTTCTTTCCAAGGTTCTCCAAGGTCTTGGACTGAGCTTGCCTCCTGTTTTGAAGTCTCAGGGACATTAAAGTCTTTGGCTGCCGGTGCCTGGGCTCTTCTGCTGAGAGTCTTGACTTGTCAAGTGGTGCCAAATCCAGTCCATGGGCCCTTGGAAGTGGAAGCTGGTAACCTAAAGAAAATCCAGGAACCGTGGCTGTTGCTGCTGAAAAATCGACGCAGAGCTTGCACTGCAGATGAAAAATCGACACAGCACCAGTGAAATTGACGCATCGCCGCCTTCAGTGTGGATCCAACGTTGCAGTGCGTCTGGATTTTCCACACATCATCCCTGTTAAATCTTCAACATCAGGACATGGAACTGAGGTTGCGTGGCCGGAAATCAATGCATCATTTTCCTGCAGTGAAAAAATCGCCACATTTCCTACCCGGCGGGAAAGAATGGATGCATTGTCGTGCCGCTGCGCGCCGCACGAGCCGAACATTCGGCTCGGGCCACAGCACGCGTTTCTCTGATGCGACGCGCCCCCAGTCTGCTGTGTGCTTGCAGAGGCCCCAAATTGGGCATGGGGCCTCGTTCTTTTGCTGTGCACCGCGTTGTCAGGTATGTCTGAACCCCCCACTCACCTGTTCTTTTCTTCTTTTCTTCTTTTCTTGGACATCTGGTTGTGCCTTCCTTTATGTTTTTTACTCCTTCCCATGTTTCCTTTCTCTTCCCAGCATTCCTTGTTCCCTATTCTCTATGGTTCCTAGTCCATTCTGTTCTATGTGCTTTTCCCTATTAAGATGGTGTCCTTTTACTTCCTGTTGGTCGTTTCCTGTTTGTTGGTATTTAAGGGCCGTGATTCTTTCTCTCCTTGTGCTGCAACACTTTCTGTTTGGATGGTGTCTTCGCTCCTGCTTCCTCATATTCCTGTGCTGGTTCTCGTCAGTTCAGAATACTTTTTCCTGTATTTGCTCTTGCTGATATTCTCTTTGTTTTTCTTTGTGGAGGTTTTTTCCCCTTTCAGGTTTTTTTTTCCCTCTGGCGCTACTTCTGAGGGGCACGGCCTGCTCTTGGCGTACCCATTGCCTGCAGCACCGTGGCTACCAGAAAGAGTCGCCCCTACTTGGGCCAAGGCCGAACCTTCAAGAACAGGATCCACGCCACTCGCTCTGCGGCCTCCAGGGTAAAGCAGCACAGAAGTCGTGACAGATTGCGGAGCCCAATACTCCGGACGTCGTATAACATCATGGATGATACAGTGGCGGCTGCTGCAGATCCTGATCAATCTCTTTTGGCAACCATTCAGCAACAGGCTCAGGAACTGAAACAATTACGCAACGAGAATGCTGCTTTACGACAAGCTTTGGCCTTTCGCAGTGCGGATGTTCCAGCCGTCTCCACCTCGACTCCTTGTTTCTCCGGTGAACCAACAAAACTGCAAGAGTTTCTCAATGCATTAACTGTGTATTTCGCCTTTCGACCCACCCAATTCTCCCATGACAAGACAAAGGTGGGATATCTTATCAGTGCCTTATCCGGTCCTTCCTAGGCCTGGGCAACCCCGATGGTATCCTCCAATGACCCAGTATTGTCTGACTATCCTGCCTTCGTGAGTCGGTTTAAACAAATGTTCAGTCGTCCAGGATTGGAGGCCTCTGCGGAAGAAGCCTTATGTGACATCGAACAAGGCTCATAAGATGTCCTCCAATATATTACCCGCTTTCGACAGCTAGCGGCTGAGACCACTTGGGTGGAACGAACTATGGTGACTTTATTCCGTAGAGGACTTAAAGAAGAAATCAAAGACGAGTTGGTACACTCCACCCGTGTTGAAGACCTTCGTGGTCTGATGGATCAGGCTCTTTCCATCGAATACCGTCTCCAAGAGCGACGTATGGAGAAGAGAAAGAGTAGAGGACCATCTCAGCCTAGCACTTCCCGTGTCTTTATGCATCGTCCCGAGGAACCTAGTCCTCCCGCCAGAGACGCCGGATGCGAACCTATGCAGGTGGATACCACTCAAGGACCACTTTCCGTTAGCGAGCGGGAAGACAGACGTAGGAGGGGATTATGCCTGTATTGTGGTGCTGCCGGTCACATGCTCCGGACCTGCCCCGTTCGTCCTCAAAGGCCATCGGGAAACGCCACTTCCCGTCCTCTGTAAGAAGGGAGGGGACGGGTTCATCAGCTATACCTTCCATCAGTTCTTTCAAGGACAATGCCACTACTTTGTTTATGTTACCTGTGACGTTACATTTAACGGACGGCCGTCAAGAGAGAACACTGGCTTTACTTGATTGTGGTGCCAGTGGCATATATATGGATAGGACTTGGGCCACGACTCAACAAATACCAACACGATCCAAAGAAACCCTAGAACAAGTTCACACAGTGGATGGGTCTTTAATATCCTCTGGTCCAGTCGATACCACCACCATGACACTGACTTTACAATTTGGGAACCATCAAGAAAACATCTCTTTTGATCTAATATCATCCCCCAGTCCTACTATCATTTTGGGAATTCCGTGGTTCATAAGACATAACCCTTATGTAAATTGGGAAACCCGGACTATTTCCCTGTCCTCCCAGTTTTGTCATGAGAACTGCTTTGCTTCTGACACTTATTGGTCACCCAAGAGGTTGATGCCTACTGAACGTATTACTGGATGTTCCATCAATACAGTTCAAGGAGTTCCTGATCACTATCTAGAATTTCAAGATGTATTCCAAAAACCAATCAGACCTGTTTTACCCCCACATCGAGATTACAATTGTGCTATTCCCTTGGAACCAGGAGCTATTGTTCCCTTTGGGAGGATGTATTTACTCACTGAACCTGAAAGAGAAGTGCTAAAAGAATATCTGCAAAAAAACTTACATAGCGGTCTTATTGTACCATCATCCTCTCCGGCTGGGGCACCTCTCTTTTTTGTACCCAAGAAAACGAAGGATCTTCGTCCCTGCCTGGATTTTCGCGGACTAAATAAAATAACTGTAAAGGACCGTTATCCTTTGCCTCTCATTAAGGATATCCTAGAGGCAGTCAGAGGGGCTCAACGATGTACCAAACTGGATCTTCGTGGAGCCTACCACCTTTTACGTATTAAAGAAGGAGACAAGTGGAAGACTGCTTCCCGGACCCCATTTGGTCATTATGAGTACAGTGTTATGCCTTTTGGTCTTACTAATGCCCCCTCCATTTTCCAGAGATTTATGGATTCAGTATTCTCTGATCTCTTGAACCATACGGTTGTCATCTATTTAGACGATATCCTTATTTATTCTAAACGTCCTGAACTTCATTCCTCTCATGTTAAACAGGTCCTCCAAAGACTCCGGGAACATCAACTGTCCTGTAAACCCGAAAAGTGTGAGTTTGATAAGACCGAAGTCAAATATTTGAGATATCACCTGAGTCCCACTGGCATAGCTATGGACCAAGAAAAGGTACACGCCATTCTAGATTGGCCTTCTCCTTCCTCTATTAAGGAAACACAATGTTTTTTTAGGATTGGCTAATTTTTATCAGCAGTTTATCTTGGAGTTTGCAGAACAAACCAGCCACATAACACAAACATTAAAAAAGGAAAATCTAAAGAAAGGCTTCGTCTGGCCCAAGGCGGCTGAACAAGCTTTTCAGAGTCTAAAAAAGGCCTTCACTCAGGCTCCGATATTGAGGCACCCAGATACAAACAAACAATTTATTGTTACAGATGCTTCCGAAAGAGCCATCGGAGCTGCCTTACTCCAACAGCAAGAAGATGACGGTCTTAAACATCCTGTGTTCTATTTGTCCCATGTACTTTTGGCATCAGAGCAACATTACTCAGTACTTGAAAGGGAGTTGTTAGCCCTGAAAACAGCCTGCCTTGAGTGGAGACAGTTTCTTATGGGGTCCAAAGAGCCCTTCGAGGTACGAACAGACCATCGCAATCTACAATGTTTGCGTAACTTTTTATGCCGGAGCAGTCGTCAGGCTCGTTGGGCCTTCTTCTTCAGTCAGTATGACTTTTATGTCACTTATATTCCTGGATCCCAAATCATTCTGGCTGATGCCCTATCTCGCCGTTATCCAGATTGTACTTCTACCCCATCGCAGTATCTTCTTGAGCCCGGTAAAATCATCGGAGTAGCTCAGTCTTTCCTGGATGAGGTACAACTGGAATACTCCAATCTGACTGATCAAGAAATAAAGAAACTGAACATATGCAAGATGCAAGGATATTATTATTATAAGAACTTGTTGTTTCTCCCTACGAATGGAGTCAGAGAAAAGGCACTACAAATGTGCCATGATTCACCAGTTGCTGGTCATAGAGGCATTAAAGCCACACAAGAATTACTCTCGCAATCTTTCTGGTGGCCTACCTGGAAATCAGATGTCGAAAGATACGTTCAGGCTTGTCCCATATGTGCTCAAGTAAAGATTCCCCGTATCAGACCTGCAGGATTACTACAACCATTACCTGTTCCACTGGCTCCCTGGCACACCATTTCTACTGATTTTATGTGTTCATTACCTTCATCAGCAGGAAACCGGGTTATCATGGTCACCATAGACTCCTTTACTAAGATGGCTCACTTCACTGCTCTGAAAAAACTACCTAATTCCCAAGAATTAAGTCAGATACTTATCCATCTCATTTTCCGTCTCTATGGACTTCCATACAACATTATATCTGACAGGGGACCTCAGTACATCTCCCGGTTTTGGAAACATTTTTGTAGGACACTGAATATCAACATAGCACTCTCATCGGGTTTCCATCCTCAAACCAATGGACAGACTGAGCGTCTCAACCAAGGATTGGAACAGTACCTTCGCTGCTTTTGTAATTCTACTCAGAGCAACTGGAACACTTACCTCCCTATCGCTGAATTCTCCTATAATAACTCTGTCCATAGTGCCTCCAAGGTCACTCCTTTTTTCTGTTCATATGGCTATCATCCTACCTCTTTTCCTACTATTCCTCGGTCTACCTCCTCTCTTCCTGCTGTGACTTCATTCTCCAGACGACTTTTACAGATTCATAGATTGATTCGCTCTAACTTGTTGAACACCAAGAGATACATGAAGAGAACAGCAGACAAGAAACCGAGAGATGCTCCAGAATATCACCTTCAGGATAAAGTCTGGCTTTCATCAAAATTTCTACCTTTACGCCTTTCTCAGAATAAGTTCACACCTCGTTACTATGGTCCTTTCCGATTCCTTCAGCTGATCAATCCCGTCACTGTCCGTCTTCACTTGCCTCGTACCTGGAGGATTCACCCGGTCTTTCATGTTTCTCAGCTAAAACCCTATGTGCCTGATCCTTACTCTCGTCAGTTTCCCTGTCCTCCTCCTTTATTAGTGGATGATGTACCTGAAAATGAGGTACAGGAGTTTTGTGATTCTCATATCTTTCACAAACGTCTTCAGTACTTGATTCATTGGAAGGGTTACCCTCTCAGTGAATGCTCTTGGGAAGATGCATCTTCTGTTCACGCACTTCTTCTGATTCATCGTTTTCACCGCTTGTTTCTGCACAAACCTGGGCCTACGGGGGGGAGGGACCTACTGTTGTGCTGCTGCGCGCGGCACAAGCCAAACATTCGGCTCGGGCCGCAGCACGTGTTTCTCTGACGCGACGCGCCCCCAGTCTGCCGTGTGCTTGCAGAGGCCCCAGTGACCAGCTACTCTGTTAAAGGTACAACCATTGACCCAATGGTTCTGGGTTTCTAGGAGCTTCTCTACTTGACTTGTTTGGGAAAATTATCCTGTCCTCTCTTGTCGTGGCCAGGGCACACCAGCTACCAACCTCTGCTCATGGGACTCCCAGGCACTTGAACTCAAAGGGTAATGTGGACATAGGCACACTTCTGCAATGTTGAAAGTGCAACTAGGTAAGTGGAAGACTTCCCCAATTCAGGAACTGATCATTAACTCTACAGGGACCCAGAGAAGAATGTAAACACTTCTTCAGCTTGGCAAGAAGGAGAGTGTCCTCCAAAGATGTTTTGAGGTGGAGGTCCTCAGCTGTCTGTGACCACTGAGAAGTTCCAGTCTGTCAACCCACCAGCAGCAACTCTCTCTGAGGCCCATATTTTCGACTTTTTTTAGCGCCACATTTACGTCATTTTGTGACGCAAAAGTGGCGCAAACTTACAAAATACAAATATATTTTGTACGTTTGTGCTGTTTTTGCGTCAAGAAATGACGCAAATCCGGCGCTAAAAAAGTATAAATAAGGGCCTGAGTCTTTTACAGTTGCCCACCCTTTTACAGAGTGGGCAACAGTAAGTTGCCTAGATGAAATCTCATGTTCAAGATGGCTACTGTAGGGTAAATGACAAAACGCTCTTTCTAGCTTAGTTTATATACAACGATGCATTCTCACACTGATAAGGCAGGAAGCTCCCATGAGCTTCAAGCTCCGGCTCGGATAATGTAAGCATTTGGGCTGATACATTCAAAGGAGCCAATACTCTAACCTCAACATTTTAAAGATTTATGTATCCATTTTGTATAGCATCAAAACATCAACAGCACTCTTGACATGAAGATCCCCAGCACGATTCATGATTTTTGTGGCGCATTACAAATCCTTCCAATTTAAATCGGTGCCCTGCTCTAGTAGGCACTGAATCACATCACACCCACACACAACACAGGTGGGCTGGGCAGGCAAGAGGGAGACATAGGGTGACCACCCGTTCGTAATTCCGTAATTTTCACAGACTGCCCGTAATTTCACCCTCATGTCCGTTGTCCGTAATAGAAGGTTTAATGTACAGCATTTGTCCATAATTTTGGCCTTTCAGCTAAAGGACAAATTCCCCGGCTGAAGGTGAAGGGAAGAAGTCTCCTTTTCTGTGTTCCTGAGGGAGGGGCAGACACATAACCAAGAAACAAACTTTTTTTCGAAGGGTGCCTATTTCCCCGAAATAACTGCAAATGTGTGCATTTGGTTAAATCTGCAATCCTAAAAGGTGCTCTGGAGCTAGCGGGCCTTAATTGAGGGAATCGCTTTAAGCTTCCTGTGACAAAAAGAAGAGAAGTCCTGTAAGGGTGCTACAAGCTGAGCTGTGGAGTGCGTGCTTTTAATAGAAAGTTATAAAAAAGGTTTGCACTAGGTATAATGTGTATATGACTGAAATAGACACTTTAGAAGCTCTTTTTATTTATTTTAAATGTATATGCACATTGTGTGGCTGACTAAATTGGACTGTGTGTAGTGCACGTTTGAGATGACGAATTACACATCACGGACCGCCGAGGTCTAAAAATACATGTCATTTTTCCCTACTACACCAGACAGGATTCAATTCTATGGGCCTCTGGTTGCACACATAGGCATCTGTATTGATTGCATTAAACAAACGTGGTTTCATGACACAAAATAGTGCATTTCCCACTGGATAGTTTAAATCATTCATTTTTCATTTGGAGTTTGTGTTATTTTACTTGTAGTTACATGCAGTTCGACTGTTGCTATGAACAGTTATGAAGGCCCAGATTTAAGATTTTTTTTCGCTCAGTGCATAAAAACAACCTGCAGCACTGCTTAAAGGGAGAGGGCAGGAATACTCCATATCAAAATATGGTGCATTGCTGTCCTCTAACTGCGCGAGGGCACAATCGTCAGCCTAGTGCCAACGCAGGTGCCCTGGTGCAGTGGTGCAAGGGTGCCTGTGTTGTAGGCAGGATTGTTTTTGTGCAGGCCTGTTAAGGCAAACAATTTTAACGCATTCCCAGGTCTACCAGTGTTGGTATATCTGGGAATCCTTAGAATACATGGGTGGACGCGTGGGGGCATCGAAGCTCCACCCATGGAACGCCTTCCCGGCATAATATAATGCAGGACAAGACTTGTGCTGCCTTGTGTTATAACAGATTTACCAAGCCATGCAGGGTGCATCTGCATAGCATGGTAAACCTCATTCAAAGTTTTGTGATGCCCTGCGTGGCACAAGGGATATGCAAAACCTTGCTAAATCTGCCCTGTAATGTCTAAAAAAGTCAGCGAAATTAGGATATGGTGTCCTGACTTCTTTTACCTTCATTATGTACCTTTTTTAGGGTTGAGGCTGTGAGTGCATGTGTAGCACATGCATCTCGCTTGCAAGACTCTGTTGTGTACAGTAGAGGGCTTGGAGCCTGCCTGTTGCTAAATGTTACGTTGGCTTGAGTGTCACGCTTTTTACAGCCTTGGAATTTGTCACTGCAGGCCAACCATCGTTTCGGTTTCTCTGTGTGGAACAGGGACTAAACACTGATTGATTCAACTTAATTAGTACCGGTCTGCTGCTCCTGACGTGATTGAGGTACTATTTTGTTCTTTTGAGTTCTAGTGCCCTGCAAACAGAAGGCTCTTGAATGGCAAAAACGTGCCCAGCAGGACAAATACAATTGTGAAGTTTTGTTTTTCAGAGCTAAAAAATTTTCTTTTGTCAAGTCGTCTTTTTTCACTTTGCACTCATGTTTTCTTTTATTTTTGCTTTTGGGACCTGTTTTCAAAAGATGACTATTATCTTGTTCTAAATATTGTAAAGCAACATTGTTTCTTTATTATGTGTAATTTCTGATATAATGTTTTAATACATATCGTGCAGTACCCCCAATCCACCCCACTCCAATTTGCCCCACAACAATCCACCCCACTTTACCCTACACCCGTCCACCCCACTCCAAACCACTCAACCCAATACACTCCAACCCACCCCAATTTAGTCTGATCCACTCCAATTTACCCCTCTCCAATCCAAAACAATCTGCACCACTCCAACACAATCTGCACCACTCTATTCCAAAACAATCTGCCCCACTCCAAACTGCTCCCACTTTAATCCAAAACAATCTGCCCCACTCCAACCTGCCCCACAACACTTTGCCAACTCCAATCCCAAACAACCCACTCAAATCCAAAACAATCTGCCCACTCCACTCCACCCCACTCCATCCCAATTCGCCCCATTCCAATCCACACCACTCCCATCCAGTCCACCCCCAACCTAATCCACCCCACTCCAATCCACACTAACACAATCTGCCCATTCTAATCTGCCCCACTCTAATCCTAAACAATCTGCCCCACTCTAGTCTGCTCCCACTTTAATCCAAAGCAATCTGATCAACTCCAACCTGCCCCATGACTCCTTGCCCAACTCCAATCCCAAACAACCCACTCCAATCGAAAAACAATCTGCACACGCCAATTCACCCCACTGCAATCCAATCCATCTGACCCGAATCCAATCCACCCACTCCATCCCAAATCCACCCCACTCCAATCCACACCACTACAATTAAGACCACACCAATCTATCCCATTCCAAACCAATGCTCCTCACCCATTCTAATTGTCCCCACCTACTGCAATCCACTCCAGTCCAATCCACCCCACTCCAGTCCGATCCACCCCACTCCAGTCCAATCCACCCCACTTCAGTCCATCCCACCCCACTCCAGTTCACCTACTTCAATCCAGTGCAATCCAGTCCACCCAACTCAATCAAGTCCACTGCTGCCCAGTCCACCTCATTCCAGTCCAATCCAATCCCCCCACATCACACCACTCCAACAATCCCACTCCAATATAATCCACTTTAACCCACGCCAATCCAGTCCACCCCACTTCAATCCAGTCTACCCCTCTCCAATCAGTTCACCCCACACCAATCCAATCCACCCAACACCCATCCAATCCACCCCACCCCACTCCAATCCACCCAACCCCACTCCACTCCACTCCAATCCAATCCACTGCAATCCACCCACTCCAGTGCAGTACACCACAATCCACTCCACTCTAATCCAATCCACCCCACGCCACTCAATCTACCAAACCCCAATCCACACCACCCCTCTCCAATCCACCACACCCAAACCAGTCAACCCACCACTATCTAATCCACTTCAATCCAATCCACCACACTCAATCAATTCCACCCACCCCCATCCACCCCATCTCACCCTAATCCACCCCACTCAATCTAACACACCCCATTCAATCTAATCCACCCCACTAAATTCAATCCATTTTACTCCAATCTGATTGATCTCACTCCAATCTGATCCACCGCATTCAAATCCTATACACCCCACCTCAATGCAATCCACCCCACTCCATTCCAATCCAACCCACTCCAGTCCAATCTACCACACTCTAATCCAGTGAATTTAGTCCACCCCACTCCAGTCCAATCTAATCCACCCCACTCCAACCTATTTCACCCCAATCCAGTCCACCCCACCCAAGCCCTATCACTCCAATCCAAACCACCCAACCCAGTCTAATCCACCCAATCAAATCCACCCCAATTCATTCCGCCTCACCCCATTTCAATCCAACCCACTACAATCAACCCCACACCAATCCACCCAACTCCACTCAATCCATCCACTCCACCCAATACAATACAATCCACTCCACTCTATTCCAATCTAATCCACCCCACTACCTCAATCCACTCCCACCCACTCCACCCAATTCCACCCCACTCGACCCCACTCTGACACTCTCTGCCACTGAAGACCTGGCCCAGCAGTTCGGGCTGGACTGTTCCCATGTGGAACAGGGTCAAGACTGATTTGCATATGGCTGGGTCCAAACTGGAATGTCATGGGCAGCAAAAAAACGATGGATTTAGGCCCAGATCACTGTACTGGGGGTGAATGTTTGACAATGTTCAGCATTCCGTCCATCACTTGTTGTTTTTGCTTTGACTCTCTGCCACTGAACCATTGAAGTCTACTCTCCTCGACTCAGCTCTACGTCACTCTACTCCACCTACTCCACTCCATGAGACTCCAACAAATCCACTCTACGACACTCTACTCCCCCACTCCACTCTTACACTCCACGCAACTAACTTTTAGCCATGATGAACAGCAGCCACACTGGTATGCAACATGGCAAAAAACATTGCCAAAGCCAATGGCTCCTGTATAGGCTCGGACTATTGGCTTTGCCAATGTTTATTCTTTTTAAGTAATTGTGTCAGATTATCCTGTGATCTGTATGTATTTAACACAGCGTACTATTCATTTTACAGAATTGTACCAAAACACTGTCTTCTAGTTTTAAAAGGGATTGAGAAAAGGAAATGAATCTAGCCAATGGCTTATGTGCACCATGTGTAACCAGGAAGCCTGGGATAAAATCCTGGATTCCCTGCATGACTACATTGTGTGATCTACTTGATAGTGATATTTGAGAGCACATTCAAGTAATTCAGTTTAAGATGGACTGTGTACAAAAATTCACTTGTATGTTTTATTACTCTGTAATGTTCCACCATCCATAACAATAATAAGCCAAGAAGGGACACCAGATAATTGATTGACTTTGTTCACTCCTGGTGTTGTCAAGAGGGAGAGTTAAGGAATATTTTAAAGATCATGTATAGAAACCCTCACTTCAAATAAATATTAATGCAATGTTGTGATCTAACATACTAAATTGAAACACTACTATATCTTTTTTCAAAGATTTTATTGGTGTATGCCAAAAAGAGGTTACATCACATGATGGTAGTCAGGTATGTAGCAAAAGATTCCATTGTACATTTACAGAAGGACAGAGCTGGGCTACATACATTTATGAAGAGTTAGCACACAATATTGAAAGTTTTCTGTGTAACAAACAGACCCATAAAAAACTGTTCATCCCCATCTTCCTGCCCAGTCATCGATGCCTTAACAATAAGTGTAGGGAAGCAAGCAAAGAACCCTATGGTGCTTAAAAGAAAGTGTTCTAGTGGGGAAATCCAACAGTGTATCTGAAATAGGTGTCCTTAGACCACTGCCTTGTGTAATTACTTAAATTTGGCAAGAACATCTAGTTCAGAGAAACCACAAATGTATGTGTTGGGGTGGATTACAGGGGAAGTATATCATCCTTGATGCAGTCTTTAAAGCCCTCCACCAAAATATCCCACTTCTCTGCAATAAAAAAAAATTCTCAGACCACTCATTCCGCCCGGTGTAACAGGGTGCTCTCAGATCAAAACCAAGAGAGCAAGCCCTTGGTCGAACTTATGATAGTCGGAGGGAATGGATCCTTCCAGTGCAGTGCAATATTGTGTTTTACTAAAAGAAGAGCCGGGTCAAGGAATTTGGTGGAGGGTTTCTCGAACATAGGGTGGAGGAATATGCTGAATAGGACAATTTCTGGAGAAGTTGTTAGTACATGGCCCATCATGGTTGACAGCACCTCAACAACTCTCTGGCAGTATGAAAGAATGTGGGGCAAGACCAAAACATATTAAGCAAATTGACATCTAACTGCATACAGCAAGGACAAATACAGCTGTCTCTCCTTGGTATATTTTGGTAATTTGAGTGGTTGTAAGGAAGGCTCAGTTCAGAACATTAAATTGAATATACATAAAATGGAAGTTGCAGGATACTTTATGGGTATATTCCAATATTTTTGCCCAGTTTGCATCATGCAGAGATTTGGCCTGGTCAGTCTCCCAGTTAGTACTGTTTCTCAAACTGTATGCCATACGTTTACATTTTTTTAGAAACATAATCAAAATGGTGCTGTTTATTTCTTTCCAAGAAAGATTGGGTAAATTTGGATAGCGATGAATGCCCTTGACACCCTCCTCAAGGGCATTAATTTACTACTGACCAAAGACATAATGTGCCACTATAGCCTTAGAACCCACCGTAGCCGGTCTACCGGCCATTAAAGGCCCGCTCCCACGTTAATGGTCCGAGCCAAAAGCGAGGGCCTTTAACAAGGGAGAGGGCCTTTATTGGCCAGTAAAGCCCACTACGGCAGGTTCTAAGGCTATTAGAACATTCTGCCACTAGAGGGCAGAATGTTCTATTAAATAAAACAAATTCCTCACGAAACCCGAGGGGATTAAATTCCCCTTGGGCTCCGTGAGCCTTTGTTCACAGCTGTTGCTGTGAAGAAAGAGAACTTTGGAATGTTGGCGCCTGGCTTTTACCATCCGGAGCACTCCATTGTCTGCAATGGAGATCCGAACATTCCAATGTTCTAATTGAATGTAGCATTCCTAGAGGCAATCACTTAAAGACCATACTGAATAAATAGTGCTATATAGAAAATAGTAAATAAATGCAGTGATAAAGCAGTCTTGTGTGACCTGTCCTTGGATGCATTGGTACAATTGACTTTTGTCCTGAATTTTGACCCCTTATCCTGAATTATTTTACAGTCCTGTCCAGAATTTGCCTCCATACCAGGTGGTCACCCTAGGGTAGGGGTCTTCAAACTGGGGTGCGGGCTCCCCTAGGGGGGCCTCATGTGATCCCGGGGGGGGGGGGCCAGGCTCTGGTCAAAAGAAGCATTACACAGATAACAGTGTTTTGTTTTAAGCAGAAACATGTTATTGCATTTTTTAAAAGGTAACAGTACTTAACTGCAATATTTAAATACGTCTAGACATATTTAAACATTACCATCTTTATAAAATATTTGTGAAAAATTCTTAGGGGGTGGCCCAATGAGTTTTATTTTTCAACTGCGGGGGTGGCATTAAAAAGTTTGGAGCCCACTGCCCTCGGGATACGCTGGACTCAGAGGTGTCGGTACCGGCGGATTAAGGTCGGTCTCTAGTAGCGCGTCTGCCATTATGCATCAGTCTTGAATGCCCTCTGTGCCCTGTCCTCTGTTCGCACCATGATGAGCTGTATCTCCTTGGCCAGCAGCCATTCCCTGGCATCCCCAAACCATCATTCTAAAGAGGGACTGGCAGGTTGTGTCCAGTGAATCCTGATTCTACATATTGCCAACAGCAGCACCAACGATGCAAACAGGTACCATATTTTTCCCTTTTTATACCTCTACTCAACATGACACCAACCATCCCACTCCAGAGCTCACATAAGGCCTGTGCCCCAAGCCTCTTTTCAAGGCAGAAAACTCAATATAATAAAAATACTGGGTAAAATAATGATGCAAAAAGGCCAATATAAACTCAGGTGCTTGATCAAGTTATACCTGTGGCTAATCGTCTGTGCAACACATATTAAGCATAAAAAATTGATATGGATTACACGTCATTAATGCCTTCATGGTATCCAGTAATATCAGGAAGAGCAGTCGTGAAACGTTGATTACTCTGACTTTTTTTTTTTTTGTTTAAAACTTTGCAACCTTGTAAACTTCAGATAAAAAAATATCTGAGGAGCATTCTCCAGCAACAACCTTTTTAGCCGGAAACCTTTTCCCCACCTTTAATGCTCATTGTTGCTAGATTAGAGATTGTGCAAACACTAGCACCCCCACCCGTGGAGCGGTATCACCTGTTTCTTCTTCAGTGACCCCCCCTGCACATTTGCTGTCACCCAGGACATGACTGCCTCCATAAATGCTACAAATACTTCAAGAACAGGTCCTCCCTCACTTATCAAAGAATACAGCAGTGGGCACCAGTGCATCTCCTTGAACCAAACGAAAAAAAGCGAGAGCCGCAAACCCTCCTCCAGTGGTTTTCATGCCAAGTAAACGCACCAAGATAAACCCTAAGAGGAGCGAAACAAAATGGAGAGAATACCCTTCCAAAGACACCTCCATACAACGTGAGCCCTTAAGAAAAACCTATAAAAAATAATATTTAATGGTAATCTTGCATTCCTTAGAAACAGACTACATTTCACTAGGAACTACCCAAAAACACCTACTAAACATACTTTATCCACAGCCTTGTGCTCCCGCCTACTAGCTGGACAATGCCATCTGTGAGGAGTTTGA
Organism: Pleurodeles waltl; assembly: GCF_031143425.1. Taxonomy (NCBI): domain Eukaryota; kingdom Metazoa; phylum Chordata; class Amphibia; order Caudata; family Salamandridae; genus Pleurodeles; species Pleurodeles waltl. The sequence goes on along the minus strand of NC_090449.1, from coordinate 1,024,987,349 downwards.
CAGATAAGTTTTGAAAATATTAGTGATATTTGCACCCATTGCATCACTGATGAAAGGCCGGCCGACCTTTACTTCCAGAAACATTTCCACCAAGTGTTATATGTCATGAACCTTTCACTTTTCATAGTATTGAAAAAGCCATTGCCACAAGGGAATTCCAAACAATTTACGACCCATCTTCCATCCATGACCAAGGAACACCGGGATGCCCTCACACCTCTCTGGATAAACTGGGTCACTACTTCCCTCCTGAGTAGTGTTGTACCCATCCTCTAAAAATCAGTACTTATTTTGAGCCAGTGCTTTCCGGTGCTCGACACCGCCAGTTTATTGTCAACACCGGCTCTTCTAACAGACTGCCACATGGTGGCTCTGTCTGTCTAATTTTGTGAGGAGCACCACTATAGTTGCTTAATAATTAAATATACATTAAAATCACTTATACCTGCCACCCAACGCTATGAGAATAGCTTGGGCAGCATGTATTAGTCATTTTGAATGTATATTTGAAGTCTGAGTTGTCACACCTGTATGAGTTTGATGGTTAGTTGTTATGGTAGTGTCACTGGCAGCTCTAGTTGGGCCGATGGATTGTGTAAGCTATGTTTCTATCCCCTGTTATTACTATAGGTTATGTTTCTGTCACTTGTTATTACTATAGTTTATGTCTATGTCCCTTGTTATTACTATAAGCTATATTACTATCACCTGTTATTACTGTAGGTTATGTTTCTATCTCTTGTTATTACTATAGTTTATGTTTCTATCTCTTGTTATTACTATAGGTTATGTTTCTGTCCCCTGTTATTACTATAGTTTATGTTTATGTCCCTTGTTATTACTATAGGTTATGTTTCTATCTCTTGTTATTACTATACTTTATGTTTCTGTCCCTTGTTTTGCTATATGTTATGTTTCTATCTCTTGTTATTACTATAGGTTATGTTTCTATCTCTTGTCATTACTATAGTTTGTTTTTGTCCCCTGTTATTACTATAGGTTATGTTTCTATCCCCTGTTATTACTATAGGTTATGTTTCTGTTCCCTGTTATTACTATAGTTTATGTCCCTTGTTATTACTATAGGTTATGTTTCTATCTCTTGTTATTAATATAGGTTATGTTTCTATTCTTGTTATTACTATAGTTTATGTTTCTGTCCCTTGGTTTTGCTATATGTTATGTTTCTATCCCTTGTTACTGTTATAGGTAATATTTATATCTCCTGTTATTACTATAGTTTGTTTTGTCCCCTGTTATTACTATAGGTTATGTTTCTATCTCTTGTTTATTATTATAGGTTATGTTTCTATCTCTTGTTATTTCTATAGTTTATGTTTATGTCCCTTGTTATTACTATAGATTATGTTTCTATCTCCTGTTATTACTATAGTTTGTTATTGTCCCTTGCCTTTGCAATAGGCAATGTTTCTACGTCTGATATTACTATAGGTTGTGTTTCTGTCCCTTCTTATTACTATAGGTTATATTTCTGTCTCATGTTATTACTATATGTTACGTTTCTGTTTACACTTGTCTTCCTAATATGCAAAAATGTTCTTGCACTCTGGATCAAGATCACAGCAGAGCAAAAAGTAAATAAATACACAAATAAAAAGTTGAGCTATCACAATTTCCCAGTGTTGTGTACTCAACTGTCGGAATTTTAATTCCACAAACCTCTCCTCTACACGTTTATCAGTTTTTTTAATGTCAGTGTAACTCTACCTTGTCTTAATAGACAGAATTTTGGTGAACTGGAGCTGATTAATTTGCTGCATTTCCAAGTAAAGTACAGAGGATTACCTGGTTGCACTGTAACTTGCTGTGACTGGTTATGCTCATGGTACCATGGATGAAAGAAAAGCAACTATGCAAACATTACACACTCCAGGCTACTTGTGACAATGTGAGAGCTATTGGCTTTGTCAATGTGTTTTAGCCTTCCTGTACAGCAGCACGGCTAAAAAGTTAGGAAATAAAAGGGCTACGATGCAGCCAGTGCTGGCCACGATGCAGCACTTTTTTCTGGCAGGAGGAGATGGGCAAGCAACAACAGGTGGAGAGTGTGGGGGAGGTGGAATGGACCAAGAAATGACAGAGGGAGGATCATGTAATGAAGGGGGTGAGTGAATCAACAACATTGGCAACGATACAGAGCCGGACAGGGTGAGCAGGGGAAAGCTGGCCTGCAAACACATGCACTCTTATTGAGTGCTTGAAGTTCAAATAAAAAGTACCTTCAAGAAAGCACGCGCTCAGGAAGAACACTGCACTAGTGGACAAGGAAGCAGTACTTTAGCCACGCTCCAGGGGAGGGACAAGCACATTAAGAGGAGGTGAAGCCGGTGCTTGCTGACCACAGAGAAGCGTAGAAATGAGAGTCACAATGAAGCCAACCAATGAAAAGCAATGGCGGGCTCTAAGCCACCTGTTAGTAAACAAAATGTCTCACAAACAACAGCACATTCGCGGGAGAGGTCGAAAAAGCAGGCCAGATTTACCTGAGTTATTGTAATGTCCCTGCAAACAACGGGGTATCAGCAAAAATAAGTGGATCAACATTTAAGCGATGACAGGGTATAGCTGGGTTTAGTAATGTGAATTAACTGTCATTAACATACATTTGCTGTGTCCAATAGGGAGCCATATATGTCACTTCCTGGTGTTCATCAGTCTGGCTTCCTCTTCCGGTATTGAAAATGCCATTTCATTGGCATTAAGCTTTGGCACTTGCTCACAAATAATCAAAGCAAGTTAATGCACATTGTCTACTTTTTGCTACAGATTATTCTGCCATTATTTCATCTCTTAGATGATATTATTCTCAATGCCCAGAAACAACACAACTATTGGTTGGAAAAGATGGACTGTCAGTACATCCAGAAGGTAAAATTCCAACACGGATTAGTCATCAACTTCACACTGTTGCAGCTGCATTGGTTTTCAGGGCTCCCGGTGGAAATAAAAATGTGACTTTTGATGCTTCCTTTAGTTTCTCTTAGCAGCAAGATCATTTTCTTGGAGTTTCTTGCAGCGTGGCGCCTTCTGTAGACCACTTTTGGTTTTTGGTGCTTTAGGAGAGCTGCCTCCAGTGGCCTGACAGGCCTGGCCAGTTGAGATCACCGCAGCCTTCCAACTCTGGGGGGCTCCTACAGCCCCTCAGGTGCCTGGCCCAGGCATGAGCACCTAGCGCTCAGCAGACGAAGCACTGCTGGCCCTCCTGGGTCCTGGGTATATGATTGTTGACTCTAGGGAGAAGGCCAGATTCTAAAAAAACACAAACAGATCTGGGCATAGAGGGGTAGTTTCCTCTTGGCTGGTGAGAGTGTGGCAACTTCAAAGGATTGGTGTGGTACCATGGAAAAAATGTGTGGAGGAAGGGAGTGTGCGTGCAGGTGCCCATGTTTGAGATGGGCTCTGTGAAGCCTTGCATTAAATCAGCATGTTAGGCCACAGACAAAATCACCTCACCATTCACTCTGCCGAGCTCATGAGAAAGCACACACACATATGTCAGCACCCTCATATATGTGCCTGCCTAGATGGAGGCAAAAGATTGAAAACAGAGGAAACCCCACCAACTTTACACAGAGGGGGAATCGGGAGACCTTCTCTACAGAGGGGTACAGGTAAAATGCTCTGCACCCCTGACTACTGCTATTGCTTCCACCGCTGTGAGTTTCTCCCAACCTGTTCCAATGGGCGGTAGGCACCACTAACAAAGGCACCCCTTCGATAGCAGAGTGTCTCACGACAAATGTGAGAACCCTAAGTTGGCTTGCGTGATTGTTGCGCTTACTGAAGGTAAAATGGCGCACATCTATCCTAAGTCCTAGATATGTGGGAGCAGGGCAGCACACTTATATTAAGCCATGTAGAGCAGTTTTATCCCAGCAGTAATGACATAATACGATGCAATCTTTGGGCAACTGCTACCTTCACTCTCTACTTCCAAGCTCTGCAGCTTGTGCTTGATTCAATCCATTTTGCGTGCTCCTTTTAGTGCGGTAGTGCTGCAACGACCAAACAAAAATAGAGCAGAAGGTTGCTGGCAGACCTGGTGCACGTACCCTGCAAAAACAAAGCCAGTGGCCCACATGCACAGCGGTGCGAATCTAGAGAACGCCCACGCCTTGTATGCAAGAAGTAGGTTAAAGAGATCCGACACCTGCCTAAATGGGCCATTGAGAACAAAGAACACGACGACACTCTTCATATAGGCGAATAGACCCAATTCAGGCTGGAACTCCTGATTTTAACTCCAGATTTTTTGAAGCCAAAACAATTGTTTTATTTTGGCTGTCTTCCTAATGAAATTCCCTCTGCTGCAATACTAGTCAATTATTTTTTAAAAACCTCTCGGTTTCCTCTTCTAAAATGTTGGCATGTTTGGTACTCTTCATGCAATCCTTCGTCGCTATCAATCACCCACAAGAGGCGTTCTAGAATTTTGTTTCATCGATGACGTCGGCTTGGGCTTCCAGACGTGTTGTGACGTCATTCCCTCCGGCCTCCTTAAGAAGCAGCGTGCGGACAAAAGCCTTCCGCAGGCCTCACAACGGCGCCACGGAGGCAGACGCAGGGCGCACACCAATATTATGTTGTCAAGGAGGCGGGCTTGTTTCCTCAACTGTAACTGATCATGTGGGAAGAGGATAACACGGCTCGGCGGGGAGGCACTTTCTGTGATCCCAGCTCGGTGGCAGTTGGCAGCCAGGATTAGCAACTGGGTCAAATCAGATCATTATTCCTGGTCCTTGCATGTGTGCTGCAATGAGAACCGCCTCTTCACCTCCTCATCTGCTGCTTTTCTAAGACTGGATTGCATTTTGCAGCGTGACATTTGCATGGCAGAAGCCGTCCCCAGGTTGCACTCCTTGCGCCCCCTGCAATGCCTAGGAAGCCATGGACTCGTATTATACACAGTGCTCTTATCTGCCAGAGCACAATATTGCCACAATGACCATGTTAAAATTGCTGAGTGAGGCAATGCAACAGACATAGGCCCATATTCATACTTTTTGACATGAAAAAGTTTACCACCGGCTAGCACCATACCAAGACGCCGGCCTGGCATCATATTTGTGGTATGACGCTAGCCGGCTGTAAGGTCCGGATAGCGTCATAGAAAAGGACGCTAGCCGGGTGCGGGAGACGTAGGGGGAACAGGGGTTTAGCGTCAGAGGATGACACTGGTACGGGCAGAAGCAAAAACAATGCCTCTGCCCAGACCAGTGTCATTTTTTGACAATAAAACCCCATGGACATGACTCCTGTCTCAGTTAAGACAGGAAACATGCCCCCCAGCCCAATGGCCATGCCCAGGGGACCTAGGTCCCCTGGGCATGGCCATTGGGTACAGTGCCCAAGTTAGGCCCCCCCTGTGGCACTTTGAAATAAATTACAAATACTTACCTGGACTTACCTGGGATGGTCCCTCCATCCTTAGGTGTCCTCCAGGTGTGGGTGGGGGTGTCCCTGGGGGCAAGAAGGGCACATTTGTGCTATTTCCATGGTCTCTGACCATTGTTAGAGGGAAATCTCTTAATAAAATAAGACAGATCAATTTGACACAATAATATAGGTTTAATCGATTTTCAGCTGGGAACAACAGGCAGTCTCAACATAGAGGCCATGACTGAAGTTCAAAGTTCTAGTTCACAAACAGTGGTATTTATACTGAAAAAAACACAAAAAACTATGCTGACAAGTTCAGCATTGACGTAAGCAAGAACAAGCAGTACAGATAAGATAATAGGGGAGAGGAACCTCTTGACAAGAGCACATGCACGATTACTGGTCACCTCATGGGTGGGTAAGTAACATTGACATCATTCAGCATCTCTATCTTTCCTGCACAAGTGATTATATGTTACATGATGCTCACGGTAGCCCTGCCTTGTGCTAATGCTTAGCTGACCCTTACACAGTTCCCCTCCCCAAGATATGAATGACTTGTGGTTTTTAGGACCCTTGTGCTAAGGCAGGATACACCCTTTTATTCCACCCTGTTCGTGCTAAGTGAACATTTTGAAAGCGACAGTTGGTGCAGCTTTAAAGAAAAACTCTCATTCTAATGTGGCTTGGGCCTCTTGTGTGTTTCAGCACAGCTAACTTAACAATGCAGCATGTGTATAAGTTTCCTAAGTAAAAGGTGTTTGTTTGTCCTAAATATGACCTGCCTTTTCTATTGAACCCACAGTCTGTCTTTTTTTAGCATCTCATGTATTAAGCCTTTCCCCGCTTACATTAGTGTACAACTATCCCTAGCCTAAAATGTTTGTATTGGGATTTGGGAACTTATGTTTGTTTGTATGTGATGTATGTGATGTGTTCGTATTCTTCCTACATCACCATGGAAAAGATCCCACAGGTCCCCTAATGCCTGCCCATACCCAGGCGTTAAATAATGGCGCTAAGCAGGCTTAGCACCATTATTTAAGGCCCTCCTCCTCCCGTGCGTGATTTTTGCACAGGAGGATAAATAAGGGGCTAGGGCCTTAGAGTTATTTTTGCCCGGTAACGCCTACCTTGCATCTTATTGACACAAGGTAGTTTTCCGCAATATTTTGGCGCTAGACATGTTTAGACTCCAAAATATAAATATGGAGTTAAGTCTGCGCCGGATTTGTGTAAAAAAGAAAAATTACGCAAATCCGGCGCAAACAGAGTATAAATATGCCCCTTAGTGCTGCTGTAGCGGGCTAGTGTTGTGACGTAGTGTCCAGGAGCACCAGTAGAGGTTGATCTCCTGTTAGGGACCCCTGATGAATGAGTTCAGTGCCGTTTGCCCATTGATACTGCCCTGGCTAGATATATTGAGTGACTCCTGAGCATTGTAGCTCAGACAGGAGTGTGCCAGAGCCTGAAACTCCTCACTTTTAATGGTAGTGTAATGTTCCGTGCTGCCAGTGTCTGTGTCCTCAGAAGAGAATGGAGCGCGGGCACCTCTGGGGCATGGGGTATGCTACCAGTCTATGGGATCCTGGGAAGAGAATGAGGCATGGGCACCTCTGGGGTAGAGGGCATGCTGCCAGTGTCTGTGTCCTTGGAAGAGAATGAGGCGTGGGCACCTTTTGAGCATGGGGTATGCTGCCAGTGTCTGATGTCCTGGGAAGAGAATGAGGCATGGGCACCTCTGGGGCATGGGGTTTGCTGCCAGTGTCTGGCGTCATGGGAAGAGAAACAGGCGCGGGCACCTCTGGAGCATGGGGTATTCTGCCAGTGTCTGTTGTCCTGGGAAGAGAATGAGGCATGGGCACCTCTGGGGCATGGGGTATGCTGCCAGTGTCTGATGTCCTGGGAAGAGAATGAGGCGCAGGCACCTCTGGGGCATGGGGTATGCTGCCAGTGTCTGGCGTGCTGGGAACAGAATGAGGCATGGGCACCTCTGGGGCATGGGGTATGCTGCCAGTGTCTGTCGTCCTGGGAACAGAATGAGGCATGGGCACCTCTGGGGCATGGGGTATGCTGCCAGTGTCTGCCGTCCTGGGAAGAGAAACGGGCACCTCTGGAGCATGGAGTATGCTGCCACTGTCTGATGTCCTGGGAAAAGAATGAGGCATGGGCACCTCTGGGGCATGGGGTATGCTGCCAGTGTCTGATGTCCTGAGAAGAGAATGAGGCGCAGGCACCTCTGGGGCATGGGGTATGCTGCCAGTGTCTGGCGTGCTGGGTACAGAATGAGGCATGGGCACCTCTGGGGCAGTGGGTATGTTGCCAGTGTCTGATGTCCTCGGAAAAGAACGAGGCATGCACACCTCTGGGACTGGGGCGTGCTGCCAGTGTCTGGTGTCCTCGGAATAGAATGAGGTGTGGCACCTCTGGGGCAGGGTACATGCTGCCAGTGTCTGGTGCCCTCGGAAGTGAATGAGAAGTGGGTGCTTTTGGTGTAGATGGCATGCGGCCAGTGTCTGGTGTTTGGGAAAAGAATGAGGTGTGGGCACCTCTGAGGTAAGGGCTATGCTGCCAATGTCTGGTGTCCTGGGAAGAGAATGAGGTGTGGGCACCTCTGGGGCAGGTGGTATGCTGCCAGTGTCTGGTTTCCTCGGATGAGAATGAGGCATAGGTGCCCCTGAAGTAGGGGGTATGCTGCAAGTGGCTGGGGTTCTGTGAAGAGAATGAGGAGTAGGGCCCCTTGTGTAGGGGGCATGCTGTCAGTGTCTGGTGTCCTCGGCAGGGAATGCAGAATAGGTGACCCAGGGTAGGGGGATTCTTCCAGTGTCTGCCATCCTGGGAAGTGAATTTGTGAATTTGTCGTGGGCATCTCTGGAGTGGGGGACATGCTGTCAGTGTCTGTTGTCCCAGGAGGGGAATGTGCAATGGGCTCCCCTCAGGTATGGGGTATGCTGCCAGTGTGTGGTGTCCTGTGAAGGGAGTGCAGCAGTGGGGCCCTGGAGGAAGGGGCATCTCTGCACCACGGGGCTTACTGCTCTATCAGATGGTGTGCTGCCCTAACTGGCCTATGCCAGGAGTAACACCGGCTCTTTGTCCTTTGGTACCTCTGGCACTGCCCATGCACCTCTGGCATATGCTTAAACACTCCTGATCGTATTTTGAACAAGAGTTAGGCAGCCAAATTATACTGCTAAACATCACCTTGAGCATTTTATCCTTTCTCACTAAGAAAATCAACAATGGACAAAACTAGCTTCCAAAACTTTTATATATATTTTTACGCAAGAATATGTAGTGAATTGATAGTTTATAGCATCCAGTGATCATCGAGCACATCCACAAAGGTAATATCTGCATGTACCATAATTTGTAGGAATTAGTAATGCACTGCCTTAGTTTTAAACAAAGATGTGCCCTACAGCTGTCAAGTTTTGGTTTAGGATTACCACCCAGACCAGAGGGAGATGGAGTGTGACCCCGATTCTTGCAGGTCCAGCTCTGGCCGAGGTAGGGGCGACCCTTTCCGGTAGCCACGGTGCTGTTGACAGTGGACGCCATTACAGTCTGTGCCTTCCAGAAGGAGTCCCTGAGGAAAAACCCAAAAGGGAAAAAACCTCCAGATGGGAACTCCCTGGAAAAAAGGAAGCCACAAGAAAAAATCTAAGTCTTGAACCAGGACTTAAAACAAGAAAAAAACAGGAAAAACAAGAGATGAAAAACTGGAAATCTGAAAGAAAACCAGCTGGAGCGTAATCACCACAGAGCAGTGTTGCAACGCAAGGAGAAAGAAAATCAAGGCCCTTATATACCCCTAAACAGGAAGTAAGAAACAGGAAAAGGAAAGACTGCCATCTTGAATTGGGAAAAGAGTAATAGAACAGATAGGAAACAACGTTACAGGAAGAAAGGAACAGCTGCATGAAGGGAACCAGAGGAGAGAAAAGTATGATGGGATAGCCAAGATGGCTTCCCCCAGGAAGAGAAGAAGAAAGAAAAAGGAAGAACCAAGAAGACGCCAGGTAAGAAAGAGGCTGGATGGGGCACGCCCAAGGACCTAATTAAAGTCTGTATGCCAGAAGCCCAATTTTGGGCTCCTGTCCTCGCCGCAGCGGTGAAGACAATCTGTGGGCAGAAAAAGGGGGTGCGGCAGGCCCCGCGGTACGGGAATCGGACAGCAGCACCCACCGCAACCCAATCCGACCGCGCCACCGGGAGGTGCGGCGCAACAGTATGTCCCCTCCGAGGCCCCAAGGACAGAAAAAAGGACAGATCAAGAGAGGGGCATTCACCGAAGTGGCATCCTCCCAGGAGCATTCACTCATAGGATAGCCCTTCCAATGGATGAGATATTGAAGACGTCCACGGAAGTACCAGGAGTCACACATCTCCTGAATCTCGTATTCCGGTACGTTGTCAACCAAATGAGGAGGTGGGCAGGAGAATTGCCTGTGGAAGGGATCAGGAATATATGGCTTGAGCTGAGAAACATGGAATATTGGATGTATTCTCCAAGTCCGGGGTAGCCGGAGATGGACAGAAACAGGATTGATATTTTGAAGAATCAGAAAAGGACCATAGTACCAGGGTCTAAACTTATTTTGGTTCAACCGGAAAGGTAAAAATTTGGAGGAAAGCCAGACTTTATCATTGATTTGATAAGATGGGGCCTCACAACGTCTCTTGTCCGCCATTCTTTTCATTTGTATCTTGGTGGCTTGAAGAATAGACTGTAGGACACGTTGTATGGTACGTAGTTGTCAAACAAACGTGATGGCAGGAGTGCAACTTTTTCTCTGAGCACACTAGGAAAGGCTTTAGGATGGTATCCATCTGAACAAAAAAACGGGGAAGCTTTTGAAGCACTATATAATGCATTATTGTATGAAAATTCGGCAAGGGGTAAATACATGGACCAGTCATTTTGTGTAGCATTGCAAAAACTTTGTAAATACTGTTCAAGCCCTTGATTTAGTCGTTCAGTTTGGCCATTTGTCTGGGGATGAAAACCAGAAGAAAGAGCCACATCCACCTTGAGTGTTTTACAGAATTGTCTCGAAAATTGTGAGATAAATTGAGGGCCCCGGTCTGAGAGGATGATTTGTGGGAGTCCATGAAGTCGGAAGATTTCTTGAATAAAGATTTGACTTAGTCCTTTGGCCGTGGGTAACTTTTTTAAGGCGGTAAAATGTGCCATCTTAGTGAATGAATCCACTGTCACCATTATTACTCGATTCCTCATTGAGGGAGGTAGAGAACACATGAAGTCAGTAGATACTGTGTGCCATGGAGATGGTGGCACCGGTAAGGGACAGAGCAGTCCCACTGGTTTATTATGGGATGTCTTTACTTGGGCACAGATAGGACAAGAAGTCACATAGTTTTCGGTATCAGCTTTGAGAGTAGGCCACCAAAAGGAGCGCATCAGGAGGTCTTAGATGGTCTTGATTCCGCGATGACCTGCAGTAGGGGAATCTTGGCACATCCGTAGAGCTTCTGTTTGGACTATTTTGGTTGGTAGGAACAAGACTTTCTTCTGAAAATAGTATCCCTTATCTTTACGTAATAATGGGCGTAAGTTATTAATTTCAGGTTCTCCAAGATTGGAATATTCAGAGTGAACCTTGTCCAGAAAAGATTGTACAACTCCAATGATTTTATCAGGTTCAATTAGATGCTGTGTGGTAGAATCACTACACTCCGGATATCGTCGTGATAGAGCATCAGCCAGCATATTTTGGGATCCAGGGATATATGTGATGTAAAAATCGTACTGGCTGAAGAAAAAGGCCCATCGAGCCTGTTGGCTATTATGACATTGAAAGTTTCTTAGATCCCATGATAAATTGTCTCCACTCAGTACAAGCCGTCTTTAAGGCGAGTAATTCCCGTTCTATCATGGAGTCATTACGTTCAGAGCCGGAGAGTACGTGGGAGAGATAAAATATGGGATGTTCTAGCCCATCATCATCTTGTTTTTGGAGCAGAGCGGCTAATATGGCTCTTTCTGAGGCATCAGTGACTACAATTAATTGTTTGGTGGTATCCAGATGCCGGAAGATAGGAGCCTGGGTTAAGGCATGTTTTAGTGTTTGGAAGGCTGTTTCTGCATCTTTGGTCCAATGAAAACCTTTCCGTAGACTTTCCTTTTTAAGGGTTTGAGTTATATGACTGGTGTGCTGGGTGAAATCGGCTATGAATTGTCGATATAAATTGGCCAGACCTAAAAAACACTGAGTTTCTTTGATGGAAGATGGAGATGGCCAATTCAAAATGGCTTGAACCTTGTCTGGATCCATAGCGATTCCAACTTGGTTGATATGGTAACCCAAATATCTTACTTCAGTCTGATCAAATTCACACTTTTCTGGCTTACAGAAAAGATGGTGTTATCTGAGCCGTTTTAAAACTTGAAGCACATGTTTTGTGTGTTGTTCAGGACGAGTCATCTAAATAGACAACCACTGTTTGGTGTAAGGGATCAGAAAAAATGGCGTCCATAAACCTCTGAAATATAGAAGGAGCATTCGTAAGACCAAAAGGCATCACCCGATATTCAAAATGACCAAAAGGAGTTCTGAAGGCTGTCTTCCATTCATCACCTTCTTTTATTCTCACAAGATGGTAGGCTCCCCTAAGATCAAGTTTGATAAATCTCTTAGCTTCTCGAACAGCTTCTAGAATATCCTTGATGAGGGGCAACGGGTAGCAATTCTTTAAAGTAATTTTATTTAATCCTCGAAAGTCTATGCAGGGGCGCAAATCTTTTATCTTCTTGGGCACGAAAAGAAGAAACAATCAGACCGCTCTGTATATTCTCCTCTAGGCATTCTTTGAGGATCTTCTTCTCAGGGTCAGTAAGGGAATACATCCTCCCAAAGGGGACTACTGCATTAGATTCTATAGGAATGGCACAATCATATTCTCTGTGAGGTGGAAGTACCGGTTTATCATGTTTTTGAAACACATCAGCATACTCCAAATAGTGATTCGGTACTCTTTGAAGAAGGTTGATAGAATATTTTCTTTGACATCATCTTCTTTGGAGACCAATAGGTTCCTGCTGAATAACAATGTTGTTGGCAGAAGTGGGAGGATAGAGAGATGGTCCTCATTTCCCAGTTGATGTAAGGGTTGTGCCGGGTGAGCCATGGAATACCTAGAATCATGACATGATTTGGTGAGGAGATTAGGTCAAAAGAAACTTATTCCTGATGCTTACCGAATTGTAAACACAGGGTAGGGGTGGTATCAGTAACAGGACCAGAGGCTAGCAGGGAACCGTCAACTGTATGGACTTGTTCCGGTATCTCTTTGGATATCCGAGGGATCTTCCTTTCCTGAGCCCAGGTTTAATCTAAATAGATTCCACTGGCCCCACAGTCCAACAAGGCCAAAGCCTTTTCTTCACGACCATCTTCTAACAGAAGGGAGATAGATAGGAGGAACAGTGCTGTTATTTCTTTCTGAGAAGAACAGATGAAAGGTATCTCGAAATATCCCACCCTCCCCCTTCTCACAGAGGACGGGAACTGGCGTTTCCCAAGGATCTAGCCGGCGAAAGGGACAAGCATGAATTAGATGACCACAATAAGGACATAGACCCTTCCTGCGTCTGAGTTCTCGTTCACTAGGTGATAAGGGTCCACGAGCCATGTCAACGTGCATAGGTTCTTCCTCCGAGGGTCCTTTAGTTTCAGAACGTGTTTCTTCATAATGATGAGATGCTGTACGAGAACTTGCAGAGGATGGTGTACAAATGTTCTTCTTTTCCATCTTGCGTTCGTGAAGTCGATATTCTATGGCTAGAGTTAAGTCCATCAAACTTTGGAGATTCTCCATTTTCTCTGAATGTACTAGTTCGTCTTTGATCTCCTCTTTAAGCCCTCTTTGATAAAGGGTTACAAGGGTGCGTTCTATCCAAGGGGTTTCCGCTACCAGTTGTCTAAATGGTGTAATGTATTGTAACACGTCTTGACTTCCTTGTTGGATGTCGCATAAGGCTTCTTCTGCAGAAGTTTTGAGTGCAGGACGTTCAAACATTTGTTTGAATGCAGTGATGAATGCTGGGTAATTTGACAGTCTGGAATCGTTGGATGCTACTAAAGGAGTTGCCCAGGCTAATGCTGGACCAGACAGAGCACTGATTAAGTATCCAACCTTGGGTTTGTCCTGTGTGTGATTTGTGATGGTCTAAATGCCAAATAAACCATGAGGGCATCTAGGAATTCAAGCAATTTATTAGGATCCCCCGAAAAGCAGAGTGTAGAGGCAGAAACCATGGGAAAGCCAATGGTCCTAGAAGTCAAGGCTTGGCGTAGGGCCGCATTTTCATTCCATAGTTGTTGCGCTTGTTGCTGGATAGTCAGGAGCATGGACTGGTTTGTTTGTTCGGTACTCGTCGAGGGATCCTCCATGGTGCTAGACCACGACCGGAGTTTTAGGCGTTGCAATCTGTCAAGTTTTGGTTTAGGTTTACCGTCCAGACCAGAGGGAAATGGAGTGCGACCCCGATTCTTGGAGGTTCGGCTCTGGCCATTCGAGGTCATAACTCAAATCAGTCCTCTCACAAGAAATCCCTAGTAAACCACTCAAGGAGCTTCTTTAGTACCATGAATTTCACTCTTCTGTACAGATGGTTTAATATTTATTTACAGTCAGCATGATACACTAAGTTCAGCTGCCCTTGAACGCATTAGTGCTCTAGAGTATACTCAATCTTGTTGAATATCATTGGGTGTAGTCTCTCAATCTCCATATCCCAAAATGAATGTGGTTATTCAGATCTTGTGAATAGTTGTCAGACATAATCCTCACAGAAGAGCCTAACATCCAGTTCTCCTCTCCCTGAAAAATGGGAAAAGAGCTGGTCAGCACACTCCACATGGGTCCACCAGCATCTCCCTCCATCCTCTCCCACCAAGATCATATTTTCGTGCAAGAGTGAAATAAGTTCTGGACGGCGCTTTTTCCTTGAGTTCCTCAGCATTTCAAGGACTGACAAGGTTGTCCCTCTTATATACCGCCCTGGGTTTAGTCAACACGTTCTCTTACTTTGGCTGTCCACAGGCTAGAAATTTTCTGAACATCCTTTTTCTTCCTATCTGAGCCCCTCTCTACCTACTGATAGTTTGTGCTTACAGAGGACCCCTCCCTTTTACATGTCAACCCTGCCCTCTGTTTTTATAGAAGAGTCTTCATGGCATGCAAGGACCAGGTCGGTATCTGCTGTATGTTGCTGCTCATTTTCACTGATAAGGTCATGAGTCACTTTGGGTTGTCGGGTGACTTCCTGACACATCGAAGCTCTCTGTCACCCCAACTGTGGGAGTCTTCAGGCTAAAGAGCACAAGGTAATGTAGGAGAACAGAGCTAAGGCAAAGAACCATGTCAGCTGCGGGCCAAGCGCTATCCCTCTCCCATTAACACTGCCGCCCCAACCACGAGGTTTGGCTTTTGCAGCCAGGCTTCTGCTCTGGTGCTCCTTGGAGATAGTGTACAAGCCGAAAAGTTGCCGGCCTTCGAAACCCTTGTCAGGTCTGTGGGTCGCTGGCTCATAGTAACCCTGAAGAAATTCAATTGTATTCTATTTAAAAAGTGCATGGCTACTCAGAAGGGCCTCTCAGCGCTAAGCTAGCAATGAGGGCCTCTAACCTTGCTGACAGTTTTTTCGAAAAGCCTTGTTTTTAGCAATTTTCTGAATTTTTATTTTGACTTTGTTTGCCTGTTTTGCAGCGGGAGAACGTTCCAAAGCTTAGGAGCAACGTAAGCAAAGGAACGACCCCCAGATCTAGGTTTCTTTATCCTGGGCACTGTCAACAGCTGCTGGTCAGTGGAAGGGCTGTGGGGTGTAAGAAGTCCCTGAATCAACTTGGGTCCTTTGTTAAATACCATTCTATGTGCGAGGCGGAGTGACTTAAAGTGAATTCTTTTGGGTGCTGGGAGCCAGTGCAAGGTTGACAGTGCTGCAGCTATTGACTGGCGTTTGGGCATTTTCAACAGAATGCGGGATACAGCACTTTGTATGACCTGCATTCCTTTAATGACTGACTCGGGGCTCCCAAGCATTAAGGAATTTCCTTAGTCAAATTGAGAAATTACCATGCCTCGCACCACCACTCTGCGTGCTGATTCCGACAACCACAGGTTCCAGAGGAGACCAGAACAGGTGGATGCCAGTATCTTGACTTGAATTTCCATTGAAAGTTTTTTGTCAAGCCAGACTCCTAAAATATTAACCTCCATTTTTGGGGGTGGATTGACTGCCCAAAAAGTTTGGCCAGTTCATCTCCATCCACCTGGTGAGATTATTTCCCACCATCATCATCTCTGATTTATCTCCATTGAGTTTAAGACTGCTGGCTGCCATCCAGTCTACTACATGCTTGATGTTACAGAGAATAGAAGTGCTTTCCTTTTGGTGGGAGAGAATGATAATCATTTGTGTGTCGTCTGCATAGGAGATTGACGAGAAGCCAAAAGACTATGGGGGTTATTCTAACTTTGGAGGAGGTGTTAATCCGTCCCAAAAGTGACGGAAAAGTGACGGATTTACCACCAGCCGTATTACGAGTCAATTATATCCTATGGAACTCGTAATACGGCTGGTGGTATATCCGTCACTTTACCTTCACTTTTGGGACGGATTAACACTCCTCCAAAGTTAGAATACCCCCCTATGATCTCCGCTGGTGGTAAAATGTACAAATTGAACAGGGTCAGACTTAATGAAGAGCCCTGCTGCACTCCATACTTGAGGGGATAATCATCAGACTGTCCATGTTCCTCGTATACTTGAAAAGTTCTATTTTGAAGGAAGGAGGTCAGCCATTTCAGTGCTGTGCCTGTATCTTCTTATTTAGGCTTGGAAGAACTCCTGATTGACTAGTGGTGATGCACCCTGTCAATATGCCGGCAGTCATTCATTGGTAGTAGCCCCTTTACCACACGGCCTTTGCCTTTTATGTATCAGGAAGCCTTCTCTATATAAGGCCGAGCCTGATGCAGAATTTTCTTGCACTGTTCTGCCATGCAGGGCATTGTTTTTGTTCAGAAGCAAACCTGTTTGTGAGTTATCTTCTGAGAAACAAAACAAAATGCTAAGTGGGCCTCCACAACATGGTGGCCCGCCCATGCAGCTTTCCCGAAAAGTAATTAGGCCACACCGTTTGAAGCATTTTCATCAAAAAGTCCCACCACCAGAGCAAGGATATCTAAGTACGGCTGGCAGTCCTCTGCCAATCCAGGGACATGGCAGGCTGCCAGACGTACTTTAAATAACCCCAAGGCCGCTTAACCCTTCTCAACAGGTGGGGTTTGTAGTAGAGCCTTTTTGTCAGGTTCCTGTTCATATGGAAGATGAGAGAAGTTTTCTATAGAGTACTCTTCCCAGGAATTTTACACTGGAATCTGGAACGGAGGAGTTCACTTCTGAAGATGGGAGAGCCGAACTGTGGATGGGGAGAGGAAAGAGCCAACTGTGGATAGAGAGAATTGAGGCAACTAATTTGAGAGTAAAAACATAGGTTTGTGGTGCGGCAACTAATTTAAGAGTAAAAACTTAGGTTAGGAGATTGAATTATAAGTAGACATTGAGGACTGACTATTACAAAGGCATCCATTAAGGCAAGCAATGTCTTGCCCCACCGAGTCTTGAAGGTACAGCTCTGTGCCGTGCTCACATTGGTGGATTGGTACACCTAGGCCACTTTTGATGTTCCCAGGAGCTCAATATAGAGATTAAGGGGCATATTAATGAAAAGTGGTGCTGCACCCAATGCAGCGCCACTTTTCTTGCGACCCTTAGCGCCCCCTCCACCGCCACATGCGCCATATTTAACCCCTTCGCTGCCAGGCCTTTTCCCCCTCCTGTGCCAAGCCTTTTTTTGGCTATTTGGAGCAGTTCGCGCTTAGGCCCTCATAACTTTTTGTTCACATAAGCTACCCACGCCAAATTTGCGTCCTTTTTTTCCAACATCCTAGGGATTCTAGAGGTACCCAGACTTTGTGGGTTCCCCAGAAGGAGGCCAAGAAATTAGCCAAAATACAGTGAAAATTTCGTTTTTTTCAAAAAAATGGGAAAAAGGGGCTGCAGAAGAAGGCCTGTGGTTTTTTCCCTGAAAAGGGTATCAACAAAGGGTTTGCGGTGCTAAAATCACCAGCTTCCCAGCTTTCAGGAACAGGCAGACTTGAATCAGAAAACCCAATTTTTCAACACAATTTTGGCATTTTACAGGGACATACCCCATTTTTACGATTTTTTGTGCTTTCAGCCTCCTTCCAGTCAGTGACAGAAATGGGCATGAAACCAACGCTGGATCCCAGAAACCGCAACATTTCTGAAAAGTAGACAAAATTCTGAATTCAGCAAGGGGTAATTTGTGTAGATCCTACAAGGGTTTCCTACAGAAAATAACAACTGAAAAAGAAAAATATTGAGGTGAAAAAAAATCAATTTGTCTCTACGTTTTACTCTGTAACTTTTTCCTGCAATGTCAGATTTCCGAAAGCAATATACCGTTACGTCTGCTGGACTCTTCTGGTTGCGGGGATATATAGGGCTTGTAGGTTCATCAAGAACTCTAGGTACCCAGAGCCAATGAATGACCTGCACCCTGCAGTGGGTTTTCATTCTATGCCGGGTATACAGCAATTCATTTGCTGAAATATAAAGAGTAAAAAATAGCTATCAAGAAAACCTTTGTATTTCCAAAATGGGCACAAGATAAGGTGTTGAGAAGCAGTGGTTATTTGCACATCTCTGAATTCCGGGGTGCCCATACTAGCATGTGAATTACAGGGCATTTCTTAAATAGACGTCTTTTTTACACACTGTCTTACATTTGGAAGGGAAAAATTTAGAGAAAGACAAGGGGCAATAACACTTGTTTTGGTATTTTATGTTTCCCCAAGTCTCCCGATAAAAATGATGCCTCACTTGTGTGGGTAGGCCTAGCGCCCGCGACAGGATATGCCCCAAAACACAACGTGGACACATCACAGAAAACAGCTGTTTTTAGCAAAGTTCCTACCTGTAGATGTTGGCCTCTAGCTCAGCCGGCACCTAGGGAAACCTACCAAACCTGTGCATTTTTTAAAACTAGAGACCTAGGGGAATCCAAGATGGGGTGACTTGTGTGGCTCAGACCAGGTTCTGTTACCCAGAATCCTTTGCAAACCTCAAAATTTGGCTAAAAAAACACATGTTCCTCACATTTCTGTGGCAGAAAGTTCTGGAATCTCAGAGGAGCCACAAATTTCCTTCCACCCAGCGTTCCCCCAAGTCTCCCGATAAAAATGATACCTCACTTGTGTGGGTAGGCCTAGCGCCCGCGACAGGAAACGCCACAAAGCGCAACGTGGACACATCCAAATTTTTGAAAGAAAACAGAGGTGTTTTTTGCAAAGTGCCTACCAGTAGATTTTGGCCTCTAGCTCAGCCGGCACCTAGGGAAACCTACCAAACCTGTGCATTTCTGAAAACTAGAGACCTAGGGGAATCCAAGATGGGGTGACTTGTGTGGCTCGGACCAGGTTCTGTTACCCAGAATCCTTTGCAAACCTCAAAATTTGGCTAAAAAAACACATGTCCCTCACATTTCTGAGGCAGAAAGTTCTGGAATCTGGGAGGAGCCACAAATTTCCTTCCACCCAGCGTTCCCCCAAGTCTCCCGATAAAAATGGTACCTCACTTGTGTGGGTAGGCCTAGCGCCCGTGACAGGATATGCCCCAAAACACAACGTGGACACATCACAGAAAACAGAGCTGGTTTTAGCAAAGTGCCTACCTGTAGATTTTGGCCTCTAGCTCAGCCGGCACCTAGGGAAACCTACCAAACCTGGGCATTTCTGAAAACTAGAGACCTAGGGGAATCCAAGATGGGGTGACTTGTGTGGCTCGGACCAGGTTCTGTTACCCAGAATCCTTTGCAAACCTCAAAATTTGGCTAAAAAAACACATGTTCCTCACATTTCTGTGGCAGAAAGTTCTGGAATCTGAGAGGAGCCACAAATTTCCTTCCACCCAGCGTTCCCCCAAGTCTCCCGATAAAAATGATACCTCACTTGTGTGGGTAGGCCTAGCGCCCGCGACAGGAAACGCCCCAAAGCGCAACGTGAACACATCCAAATTTTTGAAAGAAAACAGAGCTGTTTTTTGCAAAGTGCCTACCAGTAGATTTTGGCCTCTAGCTCAGCCGGCACCTAGGGAAACCTACCAAAGCTGTGCATTTCTGAAAACTAGATACCTAGGGGAATCCAAGATGGGGTAACTTGTGTGGCTCGGACCAGGTTTTGTTACCCAGAATTCTTTGCAAACCTCAAAATTTGGCTAAAAAAACACATGTTCCTCACATTTCTGTGGCAGAAAGTTCTGGAATCTGAGAGGAGCCACAAATTTCCTTCCACCTAGCGTTCCCCCAAGTCTCCCGATAAAAATGATACCTCACTTGTGTGGGTAGTCCTAGCGCCCGCGACAGGAAACGCCCCAAAGCGCAACGTGGACACATCCAAGTTTTTTAAAGAAAACAGAGGTGTTTTTTGCAAAGTGCCTACCTGTAGATTTTGGCCTCTACTCAGCCGGCACCTAGGGAAACCTACCAAACCTGTGCATTTCTGAAAACTAGAGACCTAGGGGAATCCAAGATGGGGTGACTTGTGTGGCTCGGACCAGGTTCTGTTACCCAGAAACCTTTGCAAACCTCAAAATCTGGCTAAAAAAACACATGTTCCTCACATTTCTGTGGCAGAAAGTTCTGGAATCTGAGAGGAGCCACAAATTTCCTTCCACCCAGCGTTCCCCCAAGTCTCCCGATAAAAATGATACCTCACTTGTGTGGGTAGGCCTAGCGCCCGCGACAGGAAACGCCCCAAAGCGCAACGTGAACACATCCAAATTTTTGAAAGAAAACAGAGCTGTTTTTTGCAAAGTGCCTACCAGTAGATTTTGGCCTCTAGCTCAGCCGGCACCTAGGGAAACCTACCAAAGGTGTGCATTTCTGAAAACTAGATACCTAGGGGAATCCAAGATGGGGTAACTTGTGTGGCTCGGACCAGGTTTTGTTACCCAGAATTCTTTGCAAACCTCAAAATTTGGCTAAAAAAACACATGTTCCTCACATTTCTGTGGCAGAAAGTTCTGGAATCTGAGAGGAGCCACAAATTTCCTTCCACCCAGCGTTCCCCCAAGTCTCCCGATAAAAATGATACCTCACTTGTGTGGGTAGTCCTAGCGCCCGCGACAGGAAACGCCCCAAAGCGCAACGTGGACACATCCAATTTTTTTAAAGAAAACAGAGGTGTTTTTTGCAAAGTGCCTACCTGTAGATTTTGGCCTCTAGCTCAGCCGGCACCTAGGGAAACCTACCAAACCTGTGCATTTCTGAAAACTAGAGACCTAGGGGAATCCAAGATGGGGTGACTTGTGTGGCTCGGACCAGGTTCTGTTACCCAGAATCCTTTGCAAACCTCAAAATTTGGCTAAAAAAACACATGTCCCTCACATTTCTGAGGCAGAAAGTTCTGGAATCTGGGAGGAGCCACAAATTTCCTTCCACCCAGCGCTCCCCCAAGTCTCCGGATAAAAATGGTACCTCACTTGTGTGGGTAGGCCTAGCGCCCGTGACAGGATATGCCCCAAAACACAACGTGGACACATCACAGAAAACAGAGCTGGTTTTAGCAAAGTGCCTACCTGTAGATTTTGGCCTCTAGCTCAGCCGGCACCTAGGGAAACCTACCAAACCTGTGCATTTCTGAAAACTAGAGACCTAGGGGAATCCAAGATGGGGTGACTTGTGTGGCTCGGACCAGGTTCTGTTACCCAGAATCCTTTGCAAACCTCAAAATTTGGCTAAAAAAACCCATGTTCCTCACATTTCTGTGGCAGAAAGTTCTGGAATCTCAGAGGAGCCACAAATTTCCTTCCACCCAGCGTTCCCCCAAGTCTCCCGATAAAAATGATACCTCACTTGTGTGGGTAGGCCTAGCGCCCGCGACAGGAAACGCCCCAAAGCGCAACGTGAACACATCCAATTTTTTTAAAGAAAACAGAGGTGTTTTTTGCAAAGTGCCTACCTGTAGATTTTGGCCTCTAGCTCAGCCGGCACCTAGGGAAACCTACCAAACCTGTGCATTTCTGAAAACTAGAGACCTAGGGGAATCCAAGATGGGGTGACTTGTGTGGCTCGGACCAGGTTCTGTTACCCAGAAACCTTTGCATCCTCAAAATTTGGCTAAAAAAACACATGTTCCTCACATTTCTGTGGCAGAAAGTTCTGGAATCTGAGAGGAGCCACAAATTTCCTTCCACCCAGCGTTTCCCCAAGTCTCCCGATAAAAATGATACCTCACTTGTGTGGGTAGGCCTAGCGCCCGCGACAGGAAACGCCCCAAAGCGCAACGTGAACACATCCAAATTTTTGAAAGAAAACAGAGCTGTTTTTTGCAAAGTGCCTACCAGTAGATTTTGGCCTCTAGCTCAGCCGGCACCTAGGGAAACCTACCAAAGCTGTGCATTTCTGAAAACTAGATACCTAGGGGAATCCAAGATGGGGTAACTTGTGTGGCTCGGACCAGGTTTTGTTACCCAGAATTCTTTGCAAACCTCAAAATTTGGCTAAAAAAACACATGTTCCTCACATTTCTGTGGCAGAAAGTTCTGGAATCTGAGAGGAGCCACAAATTTCCTTCCACCCAGCGTTCCCCCAAGTCTCCCGATAAAAATGATACCTCACTTGTGTGGGTAGTCCTAGCGCCCGCGACAGGAAACGCCCCAAAGCGCAACGTGGACACATCCAATTTTTTTAAAGAAAACAGAGGTGTTTTTTGCAAAGTGCCTACCTGTAGATTTTGGCCTCTAGCTCAGCTGGCACCTAGGGAAACCTACCAAACCTGTGCATTTCTGAAAACTAGATACCTAGGGGAATCCAAGATGGGGTAACTTGTGTGGCTCGGACCAGGTTTTGTTACCCAGAATTCTTTGCAAACCTCAAAATTTGGCTAAAAAAACACATGTTCCTCACATTTCTGTGGCAGAAAGTTCTGGAATCTGAGAGGAGCCACAAATTTCCTTCCACCCAGCGTTCCCCCAAGTCTCCCGATAAAAATGATACCTCACTTGTGTGGGTAGTCCTAGCGCCCGCGACAGGAAACGCCCCAAAGCGCAACGTGGACACATCCAATTTTTTTAAAGAAAACAGAGGTGTTTTTTGCAAAGTGCCTACCTGTAGATTTTGGCCTCTAGCTCAGCCGGCACCTAGGGAAACCTACCAAACCTGTGCATTTCTGAAAACTAGAGACCTAGGGGAATCCAAGATGGGGTGACTTGTGTGGCTCGGACCAGGTTCTGTTACCCAGAATCCTTTGCAAACCTCAAAATTTGGCTAAAAAAACACATGTCCCTCACATTTCTGAGGCAGAAAGTTCTGGAATCTGGGAGGAGCCACAAATTTCCTTCCACCCAGCGCTCCCCCAAGTCTCCCGATAAAAATGGTACCTCACTTGTGTGGGTAGGCCTAGCGCCCGTGACAGGATATGCCCCAAAACACAACGTGGACACATCACAGAAAACAGAGCTGGTTTTAGCAAAGTGCCTACCTGTAGATTTTGGCCTCTAGCTCAGCCGGCACCTAGGGAAACCTACCAAACCTGGGCATTTCTGAAAACTAGAGACCTAGGGGAATCCAAGATGGGGTGACTTGTGTGGCTCGGACCAGGTTCTGTTACCCAGAATCCTTTGCAAACCTCAAAATTTGGCTAAAAAAACCCATGTTCCTCACATTTCTGTGGCAGAAAGTTCTGGAATCTGAGAGGAGCCACAAATTTCCTTCCACCCAGCGTTCCCCCAAGTCTCCCGATAAAAATGATACCTCACTTGTGTGGGTAGGCCTAGCGCCCGCGACAGGAAACGCCCCAAAGCGCAACGTGAACACATCCAATTTTTTTAAAGAAAACAGAGGTGTTTTTTGCAAAGTGCCTACCAGTAGATTTTGGCCTCTAGCTCAGCCGGCACCTAGGGAAACCTACCAAAGCTGTGCATTTCTGAAAACTAGATACCTAGGGGAATCCAAGATGGGGTAACTTGTGTGGCTCGGACCAGGTTTTGTTACCCAGAATTCTTTGCAAACCTCAAAATTTGGCTAAAAAAACACATGTTCCTCACATTTCTGTGGCAGAAAGTTCTGGAATCTGAGAGGAGCCACAAATTTCCTTCCACCCAGCGTTCCCCCAAGTCTCCCGATAAAAATGATACCTCACTTGTGTGGGTAGTCCTAGCGCCCGCGACAGGAAACGCCCCAAAGCGCAACGTGGACACATCCAATTTTTTTAAAGAAAACAGAGGTGTTTTTTGCAAAGTGCCTACCTGTAGATTTTGGCCTCTAGCTCAGCTGGCACCTAGGGAAACCTACCAAACCTGTGCATTTCTGAAAACTAGAGACCTAGGGGAATCCAAGATGGGGTGACTTGTGTGGCTCGGACCAGGTTCTGTTACCCAGAAACCTTTGCAAACCTCAAAATCTGGCTAAAAAAACACATGTTCCTCACATTTCTGTGGCAGAAAGTTCTGGAATCTGGGAGGAGCCACAAATTTCCTTCCACCCAGCGTTCCCCCAAGTCTCCCGATAAAAATGATACCTCACTTGTGTGGGTAGGCCTAGCGCCCGCGACAGGAAACGCCCCAAAGCGCAACGTGGACACATCCAATTTTTTTAAAGAAAACAGAGGTGTTTTTTGCAAAGTGCCTACCTGTAGATTTTGGCCTCTAGCTCAGCCGGCACCTAGGGAAACCTACCAAACCTGTGCATTTCTGAAAACTAGATACCTAGGGGAATCCAAGATGGGGTAACTTGTGTAGCTCGGACCAGGTTTTGTTACCCAGAATTCTTTGCAAACCTCAAAATTTGGCTAAAAAAACACATGTTCCTCACATTTCTGTGGCAGAAAGTTCTGAAATCTGAGAGGAGCCACAAATTTCCTTCCACCCAGCGTTCCCCCAAGTCTCCCGATAAAAATGATACCTCACTTGTGTGGGTAGTCCTAGCGCCCGCGACAGGAAACGCCCCAAAGCGCAACGTGGACACATCCAATTTTTTTAAAGAAAACAGAGGTGTTTTCTGCAAAGTGCCTACCTGTAGATTTTGACCTCTAGCTCAGCCGGCACCTAGGGAAACCTACCAAACCTGTGCATTTCTGAAAACTAGAGACCTAGGGGAATCCAAGATGGGGTGACTTGTGTGGCTCGGACCAGGTTCTGTTACCCAGAATCCTTTGCAAACCTCAAAATCTGGCTAAAAAAAAACATGTTCCTCACATTTCTGTGGCAGAAAGTTCTGGAATCTGGGAGGAGCCACAAATTTCCTTCCACCCAGCGTTCCCCCAAGTCTCCCGATAAAAATGATACCTCACTTGTGTGGGTAGGCCTAGCGCCCGCGACAGGAAACGCCCCAAAGCGCAACGTGGACACATCCAATTTTTTGAAAGAAAACAGAGGTGTTTTTTGCAAAGTGCCTACCTGTAGATTTTGGCCTGTAGCTCAGCCGGCACCTAGGGAAACCTACCAAACCTGTGCATTTCTGAAAACTAGAGACCTAGGGGAATCCAAGATGGGGTGACTTGTGTGGCTCGGACCAGGTTCTGTTACCCAGAATCCTTTGCAAACCTCACAATTTGGCTAAAAAAACACATGTTCCTCACATTTCTGTGGCAGAAAGTTCTGGAATCTGAGAGGAGCCACACATTTCCTTCCACCCAGCGTTCCCCCAAGTCTCCCGATAAAAATGATACCTCACTTGTGTGGGTAGGCCTAGCGCCCGCGACAGGAAACGCCCCAAAGCACAACGTGGACACATCCAAATTTTTGAAAGAAAACAGAGGTGTTTTTTGCAAAGTGCCTACCTGTAGATTTTGGCTTCTAGCTCAGCCGGCACCTAGGGAAACCTACCAAACCTGTGCATTTCTGAAAACTAGAGACCTAGGGGAATCCAAGATGGGGTGACTTGTGTGGCTCGGACCAGGTTCTGTTACCCAGAATCCTTTGCAAACCTCAAAATCTGGCTAAAAAAACACATGTTCCTCACATTTCTGTGGCAGAAAGTTCTGGAATCTGGGAGGAGCCACAAATTTCCTTCCACCCAGCGTTCCCCCAAGTCTCCCGATAAAAATGATACCTCACTTGTGTGGGTAGGCCTAGCGCCCGCGACAGGAAACGCCCCAAAGCGCAACGTGGACACATCCAATTTTTTTAAAGAAAACAGAGGTGTTTTTTGCAAAGTGCCTACCTGTAGATTTTGGCCTCTAGCTCAGCCGGCACCTAGGGAAGCCTACCAAACCTGTGCATTTCTGAAAACTAGATACCTAGGGGAATCCAAGATGGGGTAACTTGTGTGGCTCGGACCAGGTTTTGTTACCCAGAATTCTTTGCAAACCTCAAAATTTGGCTAAAAAAACACATGTTCCTCACATTTCTGTGGCAGAAAGTTCTGGAATCTGAGAGGAGCCACAAATTTCCTTCCACCCAGCGTTCCCCCAAGTCTCCCGATAAAAATGATACCTCACTTGTGTGGGTAGTCCTAGCGCCCGCGACAGGAAACGCCCCAAAGCGCAACCTGGACACATCCAATTTTTTTAAAGAAAACAGAGGTGTTTTTTGCAAAGTGCCTACCTGTAGATTTTGGCTTCTAGCTCAGCCGGCACCTAAGGAAACCTACCAAACCTGTGCATTTCTGAAAACTAGAGACCTAGGGGAATCCAAGATGGGGTGACTTGTGTGGCTCGGACCAGGTTCTGTTACCCAGAATCCTTTGCAAACCTCACAATTTGGCTAAAAAAACACATGTTCCTCACATTTCTGTGGCAGAAAGTTCTGGAATCTGAGAGGAGCCACACATTTCCTTCCACCCAGCGTTCCCCCAAGTCTCCCGATAAAAATGATACCTCACTTGTGTGGGTAGTCCTAGCGCCCGCGACAGGAAACGCCCCAAAGCGCAACGTGGACACATCCAAATTTTTGAAAGAAAACAGAGGTGTTTTTTGCAAAGTGCCTACCTGTAGATTTTGGCTTCTAGCTCAGCCGGCACCTAGGGAAACCTACCAAACCTCTGCATTTCTGAAAACTAGAGACCTAGGGGAATCCAAGATGGGGTGACTTGTGTGGCTCGGACCAGGTTCTGTTACCCAGAATCCTTTGCAAACCTCAAAATTTGGCTAAAAAAACACATGTTCCTCACATTTCTGTGGCAGAAAGTTCTGGAATCTGAGAGGAGCCACAAATCTCCTTCCACCCAGCCTTCCCCCAAGTCTCCCGATAAAAATGATACCTCACTTGTGTGGGTAGGCCTAGCGCCTGCGACAGGAAACGCCCCAAAGCGCAACGTGGACACATCCAAATTTTTGAAAGAAAACAGAGGTGTTTTTTGCAAAGTGCCTACCTGTAGATTTTGGCTTCTAGCTCAGCCGGTACCTAGGGAAACCTACCAAACCTGTGCATTTCTGAAAACTAGAGACCTAGGGGAATCCAAGATGGGGTGACTTGTGTGGCTCGGACCAGGTTCTGTTACCCAGAATCCTTTGCAAACCTCAAAATTTGGCTAAAAAAACACATGTTCCTCACATTTCTGTGGCAGAAAGTTCTGGAATCTGAGAGGAGCCACAAATGTCCTTCCACCTAGCGTTCCCCCAAGTCTCCCGATAAAAATTATACCTCACTTGTGTGGGTAGGCCTAGAGCCCGCGACAGGAAAAGCCCCAAAGCGCAACGTGGACACATCCAAATTTTTGAAAGAAAACAGAGGTGTTTTTTGCAAAGTACCTACCTGTAGATTTTGGCCTCTAGCTCAGCCGGCACCTAGGGAAACCTACCAAACCTGTGCATTTCTGAAAACTAGAGACCTAGGGGAATCCAAGATGGGGTGACTTGTGTGGCTCGGACCAGGTTCTGTTACCCAGAATCCTTTGCAAACCTCAAAATTTGGCTAAAAAAACACATGTTCCTCACATTTCTGTGGCAGAAAGTTCTGGAATCTCAGAGGAGCCACAAATTTCCTTCCACCCAGCGTTCCCCCAAGTCTCCCGATAAAAATGATACCTCACTTGTGTGGGTAGGTCTAGCGCCCGCGACAGGACACGCCCCAAAGCGCAACGTGGACACATCCAATTTTTTGAAAGAAAACAGAGGTATTTTTTGCAAAGTGCCTACCTGTAGATTTTGGCCTCTAGCTCAGCCGGCACCTAGGGAAACCTACCAAACCTGTGCATTTCTGAAAACTAGAGACCTAGGGGAATCCAAGATGGGGTGACTTGTGTGGCTCGGGCCAGGTTCTGTTACCCAGAATCCTTTGCAAACCTCAACATTTGGCTAAAAAAACACATGTTCCTCACATTTCTGTGGCAGAAAGTTCTGGAATCTGAGAGGAGCCACAAATTTCCTTCCACCCAGCGTTCCCCCAAGTCTTCCGATCAAAATGATACCTCACTTGTGTGGGTAGGCCTAGCGCTCGCGACAGGAAATGGCCCAAAACACAACGTGGACACATCACATTTTTTCATAGAAAACAGTGCCTACCTGTGGATTTTGGCCTCTAGCTCAGCCGGCACCTCGGGAAACCTAGCAAACCAGCACATTTTTGAAAACTAGAAACCCAGGGGAATCCAAGATGGGGTGACTTGCGGGGCTCTGACCAGGTTATGTTACCCAGAATCCTTTGCAAACATCAAAATTTGGCCAA
The DNA here is from genome assembly GCF_031143425.1 of Pleurodeles waltl. Taxonomy (NCBI): domain Eukaryota; kingdom Metazoa; phylum Chordata; class Amphibia; order Caudata; family Salamandridae; genus Pleurodeles; species Pleurodeles waltl. The sequence continues at coordinate 1,024,959,232 of NC_090449.1, read as the reverse complement.
AAAACACTTTTTCCTCTCATTTCGGTGACAGAAAGTTCTGGATTCTGAGAGGAGCCACAAATTTCCTTCCACCCAGCGTTCCCCTAAGTCTCTCGATAAAAATGGTACCTCACTTGTGTGGGTAGGCCTAGCGCCCACGAAAGGAAATGGCCCAAAACACAACGTGGACACAACATATTTTTTCACAGAAAACAGAGGTGTTTTTTGCAAAGTGCCTACCTGTGGATTTTGGCCTCTAGCTCAGCCGGCCCCAGGGGGGGGCAGAAATGGCTTAAAATAAATTTGCCCCCCGACCCCTCCCCCGGGAGCGACCCTTGCCTACGGGGTCGCTCCCCCTGCGTGACATTGGCACCAAAAAACAAATCCCCGGTGCCTAGTGGTTTCTGCCCCCTTGGGGGAAGATTGACCTAAAATCGACCAATCTGCCCCCAAGGGGGGCAGAAATGGTCTAAATACAATTTGCCCCCCAGGGGAGCGACCCTTGCCTGATGGGTCGCTCCCCATCTCTAAACAAACAGACAAAAAAAAAAAAAAAAAATTGCCCTGGCGCCTAGAAGTTTCCGCCCCCTGGGGGCAGAGATGGCCTAAAATAAATTTGACCCCCCACCCCCTCCCCCAGGGAGCGACCCTTGCCTACAAGGTCGCTCCCCTTGCGTGACGGCGCAAAAAAAGATCCCTGGTGCCTAGTGGTTTCTGCCCCCCTTGGGGGCAGATTGACCTAAAATCGGCCGATCTGCCCCCAAAGCAGGCAGAAATGGCCTTAATACAATTTGCCCCTCCAGGGGAGCGACCCTTGTCCAAGGGGTCGCTCCCCATCTGTAAAACAAACACAAAAAAAAATCCCTGGTGCCTAGTGGTTTCTGCCCCCCTTGGGGGCAGATCAGCCTAATCAAAATAGGCTGATCTACCCCCCCAGGGGGGCAGAAATGGCCTAAAATAATCCCCCCCCCCCCCAGAAATGGCCTAAATATAATTTGCCCCCTAGGGGAGCGACCCTTGCCTAAGGGGTCGCTCCCCACCAAAAAAAAAAAGAAAACATAACAAAAAGAAAAGAAAAAAAAATGATCCCTGGTGCCTAGAGGTTTCTGCCCCCCCCTTGGGGCAGATCGGCCTAATAATAGGCCAATCTGCCCCCAGGGGGTGCAGAAAAGGCCTTCCCAAAAAAATGCCCCCCCTGGGAGCGACCCTTGCCCAAGGGGTCGCTCCCTTTTGACAGTTTCAGTAAAAAAAAAAAAAATCCCTGGTGTCTAGTGGGGTTTCAAAAGCCAGATTGCAAGCAATCCGGCTTTTGAAACCCTGTGAGAGACTTCAAAGGGAAGGAAATACATCACAGGGGGGGTTGAGGGGGTTGGGGGTGGGAGGGGAAGGGCTTCCCCTTCCATCCCTGACTTGGGGGGGTGGGGGGGAACCCCACAGAGGGAGCGCTAGCGCTCCCTCTGGGCTCTGTGCACAGGACGTAATGGTTACGTCCTGGGCACAGCAGTACTGTGCCTCAGGACGTAACCATTACATCCTGGGCACAGAACGGGTTAAAATACGGTGCCCCATGGCGTAGGGTAGGGGGCAATAGCGTCATTTTTATTGACGCTATTGATGTACTCTGCAGGAGTAGCGCCAACATTTTGGTGCTACTCCTGCAGAGTACATAGGGGCCCATTGTAATCAATGGCATGCCCCCTTTTAACGCCTGCTCTGATCAGGCGTTAAAAGTGCCTTAAGAAATGATGCAAGGAAATCTGTTAGATTTCCTTGCGGAATTTTTTTCACCCCCCCTAACGGGGGAACGCCTCCTTTGCATACATTATGCCTGGTGCAGGCATAATGTAGCGCAAAGGGTTACAAAGTGGCGCAATGTATGCATTGCGCCACTTTGTAAATATGGCACAGCATTTTTTGCCTTCTAATGCCACATTAGCGTAAAAAATGACACTGATGTGGCATTAGAATGGCACCAGGGGCTCTTAAATATGCCCCAAAATATTTCACCGACGAGGGGCAAGTCTCAGTGGATTCAACATTGCTTCAGTACCGCATACTGTAAAAAGAAAGTAACCACCTAAATACACAGTCTTCAATACCCTTATGTATTTTCAGGGTTTTTAGGAGTGTTAACTGTTTACCAGTCCCAAAACCTTCTGGAAGGTCACGGCTGATGGGTCCAGACAATGCCATCATCTAACGCACTTAGGGTGCCGTTTCCGTGCCTCATCTAAGATGGATTCTGAATGCTCCTTTGTGTTGTAGATCTGTGCTGGTGATTTTGAATTAAGATGAGACCATGCTGTGCACAGTTGACTTCTCCATTTAGGGTGCAACAGGGTCTGGAGGGCTTAAGAGCTGAAGAGTCATCTCATGCAATCCGACCATGTCCATAGTGAGGCTGGTGTAATTCGACATATTAGAGGGAACGCTACCCACAACCCTGCATTACTATCAGTGTGTGTGTGTGTGTGTGTGTGCATCATGTGGGTCAGTGTTGCTACAATAACTAAAGCAGTCTGCTCCCTGATGTCCTCTGCCCACCTTGCAGCTTCTTGTTTATTCATTTCTTAGACACCTTATACAAGCTCAGTGCCATCCCAACTGGTGTGGGGTGAGTGCCCTTACTCAATAATGAACTCTCTGATATTGTTAGAGCAATAGGTCTTGTTCGATAAATCCCCAGCCTTATAAGTAAAACTGTGCCTTTGTGGTTGGTTAGCCACTCATAGCCACCTTTATGTTTCTGTGCAGATAAATCTAAGTAGCCCTCCACAGTGTGGGCAGTATATATCCCTTTTTGTTACAAAGGACTATTCCTGATGTATGTCAGTATGCACACACTCATTTCCCTATTAGTGAAATCATCTTCTAATGGATATCATTGCCCAGCACCCATGCTAGACCCACTGTTTCTGTGGCTATTTGTACAATCGGCTGCAGTCCCATTCAGGCACCCGTGCAGTCGGCTAAAGACATAACCTGTTGCAGAATGCTGGTCTTCACATTGCCCTCCACTATGGCCATCTAGTTTGATGTCATGCCTGCTCATGACCATCCCATCAATCTTTGGGCTGTGGGGTGGAGAAAGCCTTCTATGTGGCACCAACTACAGCTGAGGACCCGACCTACTGAAGCATCCACACAGGCGCTCTCCAAAGCAGTGGTCCCTGTCCAGAGTGCCTGCCAGCAAACAAAGAGCATATCAGTTACCTGAACATGGTGGTCAAGAGAAATCTGTGATGACAGTCGGCGCTCAGGCAAAGCAGGCAGCAAACCTCAAGTTGGTTCCCAAGCCACACCCACAATGAAGGGCCAGAGAAGTTATGACCATCACAACCATAGTTGCAATCTGGGGATAAGTACAATTTATGACTACATGTTTTGTGCTTGCTGGGCCGAGAGGAGGGGACATGCGGTAACCGTGGTGCATGTACTTATTAGTACTTATTTGTGCTTTTTCAAGTTGAACCTCATTATGAGGGCACATTGCAAGTTTTCTGTGGGTGAAATCCACTACAGGCTAGAGTGTGGGTCAATATGTGCCAAGGTGTGTCTCGCTTGTATGGTCCATCCTTAGGTATTCTGAGCATCATCTTTCTGATTTAGACTTTGTCTAACATGATGCACAGCTGTAACATATCACATTTGATGCATTTGACTGCAGTCCTTGCCTTCATAAAAAAAACAAGATATTTGTGGGGGGTCTCTTTATTGGCTATGTTCTTTTATGACTCCAAAAGCCAAGTGGCATCTTAACAAGAAGTGGACCCCTCCTCTTTAAAAGCATATATTCCCTATGTAGGGGACACATGGATTGTAATGGAGGAGGAGGTATCTTTTATTATTCCAGAGAAGTGTTTGGAGTCAAAAGAACATCTTATGCTGTAGCTGCATCCTCCCTGCAGGCTGGTTTATTGGTAGCCTTTGCTGGTGCAGACGTGCTTCATAGTAGTGTCTTGATCATGTTAAGATGCTTGCATTCCACGTCTTCTTTGCAGTCGGAGGGAGACTCACGCTTGCTCTTCGCATCCTTTCTTTCCCAGCACTTCGAGTCAGCCTCAGGTCTGCATCAAGCCCTTTACAACCAGCCAACAAAATATACCATAATGGACCATAAAATAATCTCTTGGCCATGGTTCCTTGTACGCAGGCAGAAGGGGAATACAAATCTTTTAGAGTGTCCCAACTGTCTATTTATTTTATCTCTTTTTGCAACAAGAGAGACCTATAACAGGTGTTAGTCTCATCAATCTTGCCCTTTCCTTCTTTCTAGATGTATTTGGGCATGAGTGATAACTCCAAGACTGCTGCATGGGTCTTGCCCTCCTCTTCAAATCATCGAGCAGGAGTGAAGCAAAAGGACTTCGGATAGAGAAGTGTTTCAGGGTCAGTAGAGAACATAAATAGTACCTCCAGGATATAGACCTAATCACTCCTGCTTATATATTAGCTGGCATATATTTTATTTCTTCTCCAATATCTTCCCCTCCATATATATATATATATATATATATATCTCAAAGCAATGGGTCTGATGCAGTTTTCGGTGGCGCACGCTTGTTGCCGGTGCAGGTGACTGTGGAGACCTCCCTCAAAATGTTGAGCCTAATTTAGAGCATAGGCACTTAGCTGTTATATATTGTCAAGCAACATAACATGTCAACAACGAGGCATAAAAATCCTGATATATTCTAATTTAGGATATTGTCATAAGTCTCTCATAACATCTGTGAATTTATGTCTGAGTGGCCATCATAGTAGATGCTAATATATACAACAGCACATTTACGGTTTTTTGTTAATTTTTGTGAATTTTTGTATGCAACTTTCGTATTTGGTGACTACGATGTCCAGAATGCATTATGTTGAGCAGGATGGAATTTTAATATTTAAAGTAAATAGCAAAAGGACTTACTAGCCGTGAACAAGACTTGTTATAAGTGGAAATGTGTTGGTGGTTACTGACTGCTTGCAATAAAAGTGATATACAGTACCGTGTGGAGTGCAGTGAATTATTTGCATAAATATATATATATATTTAATAGCTATATATTACCTAGTGGTGGTCGCCATTAGGTAGTTATAGTTAGGACCTAGTTTGTATATAAAAATTTGTTGTATATATATATATATATATATATATATATATATATATATACACACATATATTTATATATATAAAAAAAAATTAACACAGTACAGGAATCCTTATAGAAAGTGATCAACTCTCCATGACAGCAAGACTATCCTTGTGAATACTTTGAAAACATAATAAAACATAATAACCGACATTGAGTAAGGCTATACTTCACCTGCTAGAAATGTGAAAAGTAATCTGCTACACTGTGTTGCAAGACAAACAATAAACATCATAAGGGTGTAAGAATATATGTTGGAAATGACCATCTGTTACATGGTATTCCCTCAGATTTTTGCATCGACTTGTTTTGTTGGCCATAGGGCTCTATGCACTTTACCCTTCCTAATAGGGATAAAGTGCTTGTGCTCCGCTTTTTAAGATGATGAAATTGGTATACAGCTGATTGTCTCATTTAACTTACCTGTAAGTCCCTAGTCTATGGTACAAATTGTGTTCAGGGCTTGTAAGTTAAACATCTCTATTGGGCTGTAGCGCTCTTTGTGCCAATCACTACAGTGACAGAGTAAATCATGTCTCCAGGCTTGCCACTTTAGCTGTGCAGTTTTAAACTGCCAATTCATTCTGTCAAAATAAACTTTTATGACAGACCTAAACCTTGCTTTTAAAAATTAATAAGTTATCCCTAAAGTAGGCACTATTGACCCTATGGTAGGGTGTGTTGTATTTCAAAGTAGGACACATGTCCTTACACTGGAAACATATAAAGGCTACTTTCATGTTGCAAGGCTGGCTGCTTCCTCAGGGAATTGCTGAATAACATTATAATAGCTTATAGTGCTAACGCCAGATTGGTAACAGCAAGAGAAATATTTCAAGGACTATTTTTAATAGTTAAAATTCAATTGATTGATAAAGTCAAATGTTATCTCTTACAGTAAAGATACTTTAGAAAAGTTAACTATTTTTGCCTAAATCATCTGGAGGTCTTTCTGTAAGTATTCAACTGTCACCTGGCAGCTTGATGGCAACCCCGTGGCGATGTGGCTTTGTCCCGGGACAGGAACTGTTGGCCTTGGGTGTGGAAAGGTGTTGCCACCCCCTTGACAGTATGCCCTGGGGACTGTGGCCAGCCCCTTTGATATTAAAGAGTTAAATCCTGCTTGACTGTCACATCCTACTTAAGAGGTCTGCTGAGTTTTACATATAACATTTGGGGAACACTTTAAAGGGGAGAACCAGAATGCCAAAACACCTTGTGTGTATCCACTGTTTGGCTGCTGAAAGCTCAGCTTTGATTTTACTAGACTTCTGTCTTAGATTTTGTTGAGGTTACACGGTAGGCATAAAACTGGATTTTAGTGTAAAATGTAGGAGGACATTAGGATTAGCATACACACTCCCTTCCCTCATATTCCAAGTTTAGTGGCCTAAGACTGAACCATCATAAAATTGCCCAAAGTGGGTAGGGCTAGCGCATGGAACCTTTTTTCCATTGGAAAGGGCATCCCAAGAGTTCATTCCCATTCACTGGTTCATGCCAGGCATGAATATGGAACCTCCAGGCACCACTTTAGAACACTTCTGGACGTGTGGAAGATCAGAAGATGATACCTGCTATCTGAGACCTAAGAACAACCTAGAAGACTGGACCTACTCTCTCTCTCTTATACTTACGACAAAGAAGTGGACTTTAAAGGTCATAAGACTGATCGCCTGTTGAAGCTACAGGGATACAGCAAGCTCCAAAAGGCCTTTCCTGTAACTGCTCAGCTGAACAGTGGCAACTCGACCTGGACGAGAATCTGCCTTCCATCATGTGAGTCTCTTAACTGCCTCCCCTTCGAGCCTGGGGGGCTTTAGAAGTGAACTGTTGTGGTGGATTGGGACTTAAAGAACTAAAATCGGAAGGTAAAATATTTGACCAGGACAAACCTTGTTTGAGTATCTGGCACGCACTCCATTGCGATCTGCGTCAAATTGCGCCTATGTTCTCGTCTACTGCGACCATTGGCTAACATGGAGACTTTGTGGTTCTTGGTGCTATTTTTACTTAAAACTTTAAAAATCCATATCTCAAGGTCCCCTTATTGATTTTTTGTCATTTTGTTTATGAAGTTTTACTCTCTAATTCTAATTCAGGTTGGGATTTTATTTGTTTCCATTTTGTCTTTGTTGCTGTTTTACCACTGCATACAAACTTTACACATTTCCTCTAAGTTAAGCCTTCCTCATCTCTGCCATAATCACCAGGAGGTTGAGCGCAGGCTTATTTAGTGACTTTAGTGGTTTACCCTGACAAAGATTGTGATTAATACCTTAGGTGTAAAACCAAACCCTCTCTGTAACGAGTAATAACTCACTTTCTTACAATAGACATGAGAAAGACTTGCTGGGAAAAATGCCAAACAACTTCATAAAGGAACACAGTTTCACGTGAGCAATTCTCCTCCCCTCCCCTTTCATTTGTTCAATCCCTGACCTCTCCTTGAACCGCGGTCCTCAGTATGAGAGGCTCTCCTGGCTGAGTCCTGGTGCATCCAGTCAGATGGGGGAAACCACTCTTCTCTTTCCCTTTCTTCCGATACCAGCTTCTCGCCGTCTCTTTTTTTAACTCTTTCTTTCAAGGCTTGTTTTCCTTAGAGTCCATGTCCTCTTTGGGTCTGGTGATCTTTCTGAGTACAGCGTTGCCTTGGCTTTGGTATTCCTTGCGGACATTGGCTTCTGCCTTTCATCCTCCTTGCTTTTGATCCTCCATACTCCATGCCAGCCTGGTCCTCTCCTCTGTTCTCGACTCTGCCACTGTCTCTCCTAATCAACTCTCTTATTGAGTAGCATGGTGTTTCATCCTGTTTCAGGTTAGCGTTAAAAATGTGTCCTTCAGTTCCAAGCTGTGCTTCGAATCGTGCTTTCCTGGTAAGCATGTGTCCCTGCTAACTGGTGAAGAGGTAAAGTCAGGTGAGAGGCCATCAACATTTCTCCATTTCTTTGCCCTAGAAATTTGGTATACAATCATTGGAGTGGGCCTGCTGATCCGATTCCAAGCACCTGGGCTCTGTCCAGAAAATGAAAATGTTGCTTTAAATTTGCAAGAACTGACACTTTGGTAAGTGAAATATAAATGCATACAACTGGCTTTTACATATGTACAACGTTTTGTAATGGGATGCAAGACTGATGAGAATCTCCACCCACCCCCTGAATCTTCAAATGTGTAACACGGATTGAAAAAAACCAAATCGCTATCTTCTTTTGGAAAATGCTATGAATTTCAAATATGCAGCATAATATCCAGTTTGACGCATTCAATGAAAGTAGTAGATTGTAATTTCCTATATTATTTATCCATGATTTAAATTGTTTATTATTGTCCGATATAAATTTTATAGCAGTGTTTAGCAAAAAGGTATACACATTGGTTGGCCTCCACCTGGTCACACCTAATAGACAGTTTCAACACCTAATCCTTACTGGTGGTGAGGTGACCAAATGGATGGCTTCAAGGGACTGGCCATACAAGGGATTCAGTAAGGAATGTAAGCATCCTCCCACATATGCAAATCATGTATCCCTGTGAAAGGAATCCTCAAGGTCAAGTTTCTTTATGAAGGGATTACATTAATAGGGTATGGGAGGTGAACATTTTCTTTGGCCACTGGTGGGAGCAAGTGCTATGGCAGTAGAAGTGGTTTATGAAGATAGGGGGATCAGAAGAAGGTAACCAGGCTCCTGACATATTGCTCCTGTAGCCTAAAAGGCACTCATTGATAGCAAATAAGAGGAAACAGAGATATAAATTATTAAAGTTTCAAGTAGAAATAGCGCCAAAAAAAGCAAAGTGCTAATGATAGTCAGTGTTCACAGTAGACCTACACCTAGGCATAATTTGAGGCTGACCGTGTTGGAGCGCGGGTCAGAGGCAACAAGATTTTACCCTCAGACTTTGGGGCTGATTTAAATTTTAGCAGTCCGCCCATTCTCCACCAGGGCAACGGAGTAATTTACTCAGTCGCCCTGGTAGAGGTGCCAACAGCCCAGCTGACATTTCTAGCATTGGCAGGAACTGCCATCACATCAACATGATGAAGCATACAGCAAACTTACAAAAAAAATGTGTATTTAAAAAAGAAAATCCCAAAGCGGTGTTTTCTTTTGGAGAATAATTAAAATGCCTGCCTCGCCGTGGGAGTTTTCACTCATGGTGAGGGTGGCTTTGAGCACTTTTCAAAGCCCCTTATAGCCAGGTCTTTCCTGGAAGTGATGGACCTTGAAAATGACTATATGTATGCCCATCTAAATTAGGTGGGCAGACACTTAGCCAAACCTCCAACCGCCCGATGGAGTAAGGAGGACTTTGACCACAGCAGAAATGCAGTAGTCTCCACCATCGTCAAACTATGGTCTGCCTGCATATAAATTGGGTTGGCAGATCATATTCTTGACAACGAAGTTCCCTCTCCACCAAAACTTTAATTTGGCCCTTAGGCTTTTAAGTCCGTATTCACTGCTGGGGTACACTTCTAGAGCCCCCCAGGACATCAAGGGTGCCAATTACAGACTTACAGAGTGTCAGGCAGAAGCCAACAGCAGGGTCCAGTCCAGGTCCAGTTGCCACCGATCAGCTGGGCGGTTGCAGAAGAGGCCTATTGTGGCTTATTGAATACCTGTACCTTGAAGAGGTCTGCCTTATGATTCTTGGAGTCCACTTCTTTGTCCTGGATAAAAGAGGGTGCAGGTCCAGTCCCTCTGGATTCCCATCATGTAACATACAGTATGTCCAGTCCTCATATGATCTTCAACAGGTCCAGAAAGTGCTCTGTGGTGCCTGTAGGAGCCACATGTATCCCTGACACTAACTAGAATAAATCCTTGACACATCCTAAACATGGCTAATGGAGTAAAAGTACCTGGGCCAATACCACCCACTTTGGTCATTTCCAAGATGGTGAAAGCCTTAGGTCGCACTAAACTTGGGCGCTTGGGGTGTTTGGGAGGGGTGTACTATGGTAATACCAGTGCCTTCCCACATCTAACACTAAGCTTCAGTTCGGAGCAGGCAATGTACCCACAACAAAGCCAGAAAGAGAAGTCTGGTGGGACAAAAGCAGAGCCCTTACACAACCAGTGGATACGCAAGTACCGTCCTGGCATCCTGTACTTTCCACTTTCAAGTGTGCCCTAAGTGTTATATCTGAAACCAGCAGACCTTTCAAGCAGGTTTTCACACTTAATCAGGATATTACACTGAAGTGTCAAAAGGGATGCCCAAAGCTGTCACCCTGCATAGTCAGAGGAGTCATCTTTGCTCACCTAGGTCAACCTACTGTTTGCTTCTGGGAGGCATTTCACACTTATTTACAACGATTCAAGGCTAATTAATGCTGGGAGAAGCTAGAAAATTCATGCAAATTAGCCTTCAGGAATTTCAGGCACGGAAAATGTAAGTTTCTATATGCTACTTTTCCTTAATATTTATTCAACTCAGACTTCATTATTGAATTGGATTTTTCATAACTATTAAAAATAGTTGTTAAATTATTTTTCTAGTTGGTTCCATTTCTGAAAACAGTATTAGGATTTTTATCTGTATTCTGGTTTTCTACGTAGAACAGCTAGGCCTGCCACAATGAAAAATAGCTTTTGGTGCTAATCACTGTAAGCACATGTTACCATTAACTTTCTAAATGTCCTACTTTTATATACCATGCACCCTGCCTTGTGGGCCACAAGGCCTACAGACAGATGATTTATATCATATTAATTTTGAAACAGGGAGAGTTTTGACACACCAAAAGTGTTTATATTGACAGGCCAAATTGCATTTTTTATGTTGACAGAATTAGGCTACAGTGGTAGCCCTAAAGTCATGTTTGTACTGCCAATGTAGTGGATGGTGCAATTGGTGCTGCAGTTGTCTACTGACATTTAACTTAAAAGGCTTGGGATGCACCTTGAACCATATACCAGGGACCTATAGGTAAGTTAAATATGCCAATTAGGGTTATGCCAAATTGACCATGTTTAAGAGTGGAGTACAGGCACTCTACTACCAGTTAGCAGGGGTAAAGTGGGTAAAGTACACAGAGTTCGAAAGCCAGTATCAATACACATGGCAAAATAGTGGGTGCACACCACTCAAAAGATGGACTTTTTCTTCAGTATGTATTAAACCAAAGAGTGTGAATCACAGAATAAAAAAACATGGGGATCACCCAACACCTATGATCTAGTCAAGCTCCCCGATGGTAGGCAGAGCTCACACACACATACCCTAATACGGAAGCTTATAGAATGGGTCACCTTCTCTGAAGTTTCATTACAGGACAAGCAGGTGCTGGGATTAGCTGAAGGGAGTGAGAGCAGACAGGTGTCAGACTCTATCAACAACAGAACACAGGCCCAGAATTACAAGAATCTGGCCCATCAGTACTGACGCACCAGATTTCTTGCGCTCTCCCACCACCACCTAACGACACCATGGGTGTGCCATATTTACAATACGGCGCACCATGGTGTATGTTAGGCCAATAGCGTCAACATTTTTGACGCTATTGTGGCGCTTTGCTGCAGTAGCGTCAAAAATGTTGACACTAGTGCAGCAAAGTGCAAGGAGGCTCATTGATTTCAATGTGTGCGTCCTTTTAATGCCTGCTTTTATCAGGCGTTAAAAATTACGCCAAAAATGGCGCAATGAAATCCTGTAGATTTAATTGCGGCATATTTTAGGGCCTCCTCATGGAGGAACGCCCCCTCCTGGATACATTATGCCTGGCGCAGGCATAATATGGTGCAAGGGGTCGCAAAGTGGCGTAATGCATGCACTGCGGCGCTTTGTAAATATGGCGTGGCGATTTTTGCCTCGTTGAGCCACATTAGTGTAAAAAAAATGACACTAATGTGGCGCAAGGAGGCGCTAGGGCTTTGTAAATCTGGCCCACAGTTTGTACTGAACAAGCACAGTTTTACCTGGGGTGCCAGAAGCGCTTCTCAGCACAGAGGCGGGAGCTTCAGGTTAACATTATCAGCCTGGGCATGGAACCCTGGCAGCTGCCTGCCCTCCTCCCAGCACACTGCCCCCCTTGCCTTTGCCCTTCAACACCAATAGGAAGCTGTTGAAAGGTTACCAGCTAGACAAGATCTCAACCTTCTGACGTTGTTGGGGTCAAAGAGTGCATGATGTCACTACCTCATAACATTTTGACAATTGCTGTCTGTGCTCGACTTGCCTCTAAAAATAATAGATGTTAGCTGATTTTAAGGTCCAAAAGGTTTACTGAAGGAATTGCAGATGTGAGTGAGAACTGCTTACTGTCTGTACTTGAATGACAAGCGTGTAAAACCCAGAGGCCCCCTTCTCCTCATTTTACCCTCCTGTGAAATCCTCCCTCCATTCCACAGCTCTTGAGGCGGCCATTACTGCAGTCGTAGAGAAGGACACTTGAGGAAGGGCAAACGTTTTTATTTAACAACCGTGGATCGATGCGGCACAGAAATGTTTACCCTCCTGGCACGGAGAGCGACGGCTGTGATAAACGGGCCTGGCGCAGTCCTCCATTTCAAGAGCTTTTTAGGTGATTTCCAATCCCTTTTTTTTTAAGGATACATGCACAACCAGAAGGAGATTTCACACAGAAGTCCGTAAAAACGAGAACCCAACTATTTGGGAAACGACGGGGGAACGGTGGAGGTTGTTAGGCCCTGCGGCCCCCTCTCCCCCCAGTAGGATGCGCACCCTCCCGGGGTGAGTCACTGGTTTATCGAACATGAAGGCAGCTGCAGCACCAACATGCAGGAGGGTGAACGAGCACCAGTGACTGTCAGTCCTGCAACTCCGCTCTCCGAGTGACACACACACGTTCCACCAGTGACGTGGAAGACACAGCATACAAAACAGTGAACATGGGCCTGTATTTTTAACCAACACCATCTGAGGCATTGAAACAGTAAAATGACTCAAGCTATAACTCACTGACAAGGCATGCATCGGCCGAAACGGGTCGGAGGTTGCTTACTTCCATCTGAGGCCTAAGTAGCCCAAAACAGGCCGGAGTTTGCTTACTTCCATCTGAGAACTAACTAGGCCATAACAGCCCGGAGGTTGCTTACTTCCATCTTAGGTCTAGTTAGGCCGTAACAGGCCGGAGGTTGCTTACTTCCATCTGAGAACTAACTAGGCCATAACAGGCCGGAGGTTGCTTACTTCCATCTTAGGTCTAGTTAGGCCGTAACAGGCCGGAGGTTGCTTACTTCCATCTTAGGTCTAGTTAGGCCGTAACAGGCCGGAGGTTGCTTACTTCCATCTCACGGCTAAGTAGGCCGTAACAGGCCGGAGGTTGCTTACTTCCATCTCACGGCTAAGTAGGCCGTAACAGGCTGGAGGTTGCTTACTTCCATCTCACACCTAAGTAGCCCGTAACAGGCCGGAGGTTGCTTACTTCCATCTCAAGCCTAAGTAGGCCGTAATAGGCCGGAGGTTGCTTACTTCCACCTGACCCCTCAATAGGCCGTAACAGGCTGGAGGTTGCTTACTTCCATCTTAGGTCTAAGTAGGCCGTAACAGGCCAGAGGAAGCGTACTTCCATCTGACGCCTAAGTAGGCCGTAATAGGCTGGAGGTTATTTACTTCCGTTTGAGGCCTAAGTAGACAGAAACAGGTCTGGGGTTGTTTTGCGTTGCCATCTGACACCTAAGTAGCCCGAAACAGGTCTGGGGTTGGCTGTGTTTGTATCTGACAGCTAAGTAGGTTGAGACAGGTCTGGTGCGGTTTGAGTTCCTATTTGAGGCCTAAGTAGGTCAAAACAGGCCAAGAGTTGATGTGTTTCTATCTGAGGCCAAGTAGGCAGAAAAGGTGTAGGGTAGTTTGTGTCCCTATCTTACACCTAAGTAAGTAGAAACAGGTCTTGGCTATCTGAGGCCTAAGTAGGTGAAAACAGGCCTGGGGTTGATATGTTCTGTTCTGAGGCCCAGTAGGCTGAAACAGGCCTAGGTTGAAGTGTTCCTATCTCAGGCCTAAGGGACTTATTTCGAGTGTGGCGAAGGGGTTGCTCTGTCACAAATGTGATGGATATACCATCCGCCGTATTACGATTCCATTGTATCCTATGGGAATCGTAATACGGCGAACAGGATATCCGTCTTGTTTATGATGAAATAACCCCTCTGCTGATTTATTGATCTTATTGCTAAGTTAGAAGGAACTGGTCTGGGGTAGTTTGCGTTCTTACCTGAGGCCTGAGTGAGCAGAAAGAGGTCTGGGTTACTTGTACCCCCATTTGAAGGAGCCTGACAGTTCGTGCTGAACTGCTGCAATGGGAGCAGGGGCAAGACTGATTTGCATATGGCTGGCCTGTCTCTCTGGAGTGGCATAGTGGGTGAAAAACAATGGAGTGCGCACTAGGTGATTGGCAGGGGATGACATAACTACATAAGTACATACAACCGATGGCAGAGTATGGCTAAGGCAGTCAGATGACCACTTAAAATTCAGACTCCTAATGACTTCTATCAGCTACTAACCAAGAAGCTTGATGCAAGCAACAACCACAGTAATGAGCTTAACAGTAAACACCAGCACCAGTAGGCCCACTCATCTTCTCACCTCTTTGGTGAAGGGAACGAGAATATGCCATCCTACATCTTTAAACTCCTTTTATAATGGACAGCATCATCACCTCATATACCAAAGCAAGGGTTTTTAGCTGGAAAAATGTATAAAGCATGTTTTCGGGAAGTTTAAGGCTGCAGACTTGTTATCCCCTCATGGAAATCCCCTAACTTTGACAGGACCTAAAATTCCAGCCTGGGAGCTGAAACCCCGGCATGCCTTCCTGCTGGGCCTTGGTTCTTCTCGTCTCTAGTATGTCTCCTGGCTGACATCTGGTACAACAGGATCCCACTGAATTAAAATAGACCTTCCATTTCCTCCTTGACCTGGACAAGACCACCTCCCTTGCTGCCCAATCTCTCAGGAAGACCTTAATTGCTGCAAAGCCAATGCCTGCTCCCAGGGCACTAGAGGAAGGGTTTTAGCTGCCAAAAACGTGTGTGCAAGGTGTGGGGTGCATAATTTGCAAATGTGCAAATAGAACAGGGGCAAATTCCTCCAGACTTGGAATTCCATTTTAGGTGAAAAGGATTTAGCCCATCAGTGCCTTAGTCACCTGGTTGCATTTCTCCTTGCCCGACCGCTGCTTTGTGCCAGGTCCTGGTGCAGGAAAAGTTTGGCTAGATAGCACAATGCACGCAAATATTTTTGATGGCTAGGGATGCCCCTGCTTATGCACCAGTCACCCTTCTGGCCAGACGCAGGTCCCCAAATTGAGCAAGTTGCCTGTTTGAGCCTGCGCGGTGTAAATTGAACCAGGACAGACACACCTTATGAAGCGGCCATCACAAAATACTTTAATTTATGAATCGGTGTCCACATATTTGAACCTGCAGGTTAAAAAATATAATTGAAGCGGTTGCCTTTGTCTATAAGTGCACCTCCCCATTCCTTCAGCCAAAAGTCATCTCTCCATTTCGTATTGATAATCCTCCAGTTTCACATCGGAATGCATCGATTAGCCTTTTAGGAGGCAGGAAACCAAAATACACTTGTGCAAACGCATCATTTACCAGAATAGCTCTTCATGCTAAAGAGAGATTGACTGGTTTCCCGAGCAGAGGCTGTTCACTGGCCAGCTGCCCCCCTTTTCATCAATATCCCTTATTGTTGCGCAGGGAATATTGAAAATCTCTCTGTTATAAAATGTTGCACCCTAGACATCCGGATCTTTTTATGGTCGAAGTCTAGGGTAATTGTCACATGAAACTGAAGGCTCTAATGATAAATCTATTACTGTATCTTTTGCACACTGCACAGTGAACCAAACCAAAGGCCCTGTCTATCAGCCATCAGCGTTAGTTCAAGGAAAGTGATTGTGCAAAGCACCGAAAGTAAAGCCACACTGTTCACACTCAAACTGTGGGGTAGATTTATGGAAAGTGGCAGCACCACTTTCCCTGCGCCCCTTCACGCCCCCCTACCGCATGTGTGCGCCATATTTAAAATACGGCCCACCATGGCGCCGGGTAGGGGGCAATAGCGTTATTCAATGTGATGCTACTGATGTACTCTGCAGGAGTAAAATGTTGGCACTACTCCTGCAGAGTACATAGGGGCCCATTCTAAATAATGGAAGCCCCTTTTAACGCCTGCTTTGAGCAGGTGTTAAAAGTGCCAAAAAAAATGACGCAAGGAAATCTCATAGATTTCCTTGTGCCATTTTTTCGGCCCCCCTAACATAATGTAGCGCAAAGGGTTACAGAGTGGCGCAATGGATTCTTTGCGCCTCTCTGTAAATATAGAGCAGGGATTTCGGCCTCGTTGGGCCACATTAGCGTGAAAAATAATGACACTAATGTGGCGCAAGGTGGCGCTAGGGGGTCATAAATATGCCCCTATATTTCTAAATACTTTGTGCAAATCTTCATTTTCAGTAGTAACTTTGACGATGCTTACACAACAATATGTTTTATGTGCGTGATACACATAAAACATATAACTGAGTAGCTATAAAAAGTAAGTTGGCAAAACAGCTTGGTAGGTTAATGTGCTTGCTGCTGAAATATAAGTGTAAATTCTCTGTTATAGCAAAGTGCCTGATTTACCTCCACCATCAAGGCCCCTAATACAAGTTCCCCGTTAGCCTGGCAGGGAGATACTTGGGCCCGGAGTAACTTCTCTTTGTTTGAAATGCTGGGATATGTTTATAACAACAATGTTTTACAGGAGCCAGGAATGAGTTAGGGCCTGATTTAGATGTCAGCGGATGTAATACTCAGTCACAAAAGTGATGGATATAGCGTCCGCCCTGTTACAATCTCCATAGGATATAATGGGATCGTAATACAGCAGACGGGATATCCGTCACATCTGTGACGGAGTAGTCCCCTCCGTCAAGATCTAAATCAGGCCCTTAGACAAGAAAACATCAAGCAGACCCCAGTATGACACATATAGCAGTATCAGAGTAGATATTATCAGCCTGATTCGCAAAAAATACTATTATTGGAATTCCGATTATTTTCAAGATTTGGGGTAAAATCCTGTGTAGTAAGCAGGTATGCACCAACTCTCAGGTAAGAATAAAGTTTATTATTAAATAAGTGTCCCCAGCAGCGGAGCGGCGACCACACAAGCGGGCAACCAATTAAAACCGCAAACAATTCCATATTATCTCATAAGGAACGAAGTAGTAGGCATGAGCAGCAGCCCGTGCCCATAACACTCTTAATGAACTAATAAGAACAAGTAGTGCAACTTACTAGTAAATATATGCATATGTGCTTAAACTACAACACCCTCAACAGTCACAGGTTTCCAGAAGTGCCCCTGGAAAACATTTGTGAATTCACTCTTCTGACCTGGTAAAGTGCTGCCTCCACGATGTAGCACATAGTGTGCAATTGTGCATGGTCAAAGGCCATCACATTTGTGTTATGACATTGTTCATTTTTCTTCTTCATGGGGAATATATTATTTCCTATGGAAACAACTACTTGCAAAGTCAAAAGGCCTTGCCTATACTGTACAAGAGCTATTGGCTTGGCAATGTGTTTTTAGCATGGTGTGCACCAGTGTGGCTGCTGTTCAGCATGACTAAAAGTTAGTGCAATGGAGTGTCACAGAGTGGAGTGGGGGAGGAGTGTTGTAGAGTGGTAGAGTGGATTTGTTGGAGTAGAGTGGAGTAGGGGGGAGTAGAGTGTCATTGAGTTGAGTAGAGGGAGTAGAATTCAGTGGTTCAGTGGCAGAATGCTGTAGAGTGCTGTGTCATGGGGTGGTGTGGAATAGGGTGGAGTGGGTGGAAGTGAATTGAGGTATCCAGGTGGATTGGATTGGAGTGGGGTGGATTGGATTGGGGTAGAGTGGGATGAATTGGGTGGAGTGGGGTGGGTTTGAGTGGGTAGACAGGGGAGGGCTGGATTTAAATGGGATGAGGTGGATTGGAGTGGAATAGATTAGAATGGATTGGGAAGGTGGATTGAATTGGAGTGATAAGAGTGGGGTAGGGTGGACTGGATTGGGGTGGGTGGATTGGAGTGGAGTATTCATTGGACTGGAGTGGGGTAGATTGGACTACAGTTGGGTGGATTGGATTAGAGCAGGGTGGATTAGATTGGATTGGGGTTAGGTGGACTGAACTGGGGCGGGTGGATTGGATTGGAGTACAGTGGGGTGGATATGAGTAGACTGGATTGGAGTGGAGTGAGGTGGATTGGAGTGGGGTGGATTGGAACAGATTGTTTTGGACTGGGTGGGTTAGACTGGGGTGGATTGGATTGGTGTGGATTTGAGTGGGGTGGGGTGGACTGGATTGGATTGGGGTGAATTGGATTGAGTGGGGTGGATTAGATGGGGTGGACTGGAGTGGGGTGGCTTTTTGGAGTGGGATGGATTGGCGTGGGGTGGATTGGATTGGTGTGAGGTGACTGGATTGGAGTAGGTTAGATTGGAGTGGTGTGGATGTTTTGAGTGGGGTGGATTAGAGTGGGATGGAATGGAGGGGGTAGATTGGAATGGGGTGGAGTAGACTAGATTTGAGTAGACTGGTTTTGAGTGGGGTGGATTGGGTAGGGTGAATTGGATTGGTGTGGAGTGGATTGGAGTGGGGTGGGTTTGAGTGGGTAGACAGGATGGGGTGGATTGGAGTGGAGGGGAGGGGTGGATTTAAATGGGGTGAGGTGGATTGGAGTGGAATAGATTAGAATGGATTGGGAAGGTGGATTGAATTGGAGTGATAGGAGTGGGGTAGGGTGGAATGGATTGGGGTGGGTGGATTGGAGTGGAGTATTCATTGGACTGGAGTGGGGTAGATTGGACTACAGTTGGGTGGATTGGATTAGAGCAGGGTGGATTAGATTGGATTGGGGTCAGGTGGACTGAAATGGGGCGTGTGGATTGGATTGGAGTACAGTGGGGTGGATATGAGTAGACTGTATTGGAGTGGAGTGAGGTGGATTGGAGTGGGGTGGATTGGAACAGATTGTTTTGGACTGGGTGGGTTAGACTGGGGTGGATTGGATTGGTGTGGATTTGAGTGGGGTGGGGTGGATTGGATTGGAGTGGGGTGAATTGGATTGAGTGGGGTGGATTAGATGGGGTGGACTGGAGTGGGGTGGCTTTTTGGAGTGGGATGGATTGGCGTGGGGTGGATTGGATTGGTGTGAGGTGACTGGATTGGAGTAGGTTAGATTGGAGTGGTGTGGATTTTTTGAGTGGGGTGGATTAGAGTGGGATGGAATGGAGGGGGTAGATTGGAATGGGGTGGAGTAGACTAGATTTGAGTAGACTGGTTTTGAGTGGGGTGGATTGGGTAGGGTGAATTGGATTGGTGTGGAGTGGATTGGAGTGGGGTTGATTGGATTTGGGGTGAGTGGACTTTTTGGAGTGGGGTGAATTGGATTGGCGTGGAGTAGACTGGAGTTGGGTGGATTGGATAGGAGTTGGGTAGACTGGAGTAGAGTGTGGTGAACTTTTTGGAGTGGGGTGGCTTTTTGGATTGGGATGGATTGGAGTGGGATAGACTGGATTGGTGTGGGGTGAATCGGATTGGAGTGGGGTGAATTGGATTGATGTGGAGCTGATTGGATTGGAGTGAGGTGCATTGGATTGGATTGGGGTGGATTTTTTGAAGTGGTGTGGGTTTTTCGAGTGGGATATATTGGATTAGGGTGGATTGGATTTGTGAGGAGTGGATTGGATTGGAGTGGGGTGGATTGGAGTGGCATGGACTTTTGGAGTGGGGTGGATTAGAGTGACGTGGACTGGAGTGGGGTAGATTGGAATCATGTGTAATGGGCAGGATTTGAGTAAACTGGTTTTGAGTGGGGTGGACTGGGGTGGGGTGAATTGGACTGGTGTGGTTTGGATATGATTGGAATGGGGTTGATTGGATTTGAGGTGGGTGGACTTTTTGGAGTAGGGTGGATTTTTGGAGTGGGAGGGATTGGTGGCAGGGGACTGTATTGGTGTGGTGTGGTGTGGATTGGAGTGGGGTGGGGTGGACTGGACTGGAGTGGGATGGATTAAGGTGATTTGGAGTGGGATGGATTAAGGTGATTTGGAGTGGGTGGATTGGATTGGATTAGGGTGGATTAAGAGGGACTGGACTAGATTGGGATGGTTTAAAGTGAATTGGATTGCAGTGTGATGGATTGAAGTGGGGTGGATTGGGATGCAGTGGATTAGATTGGAGAGGGGTGGGGTGAATGGATTTGAGTAGGTGGGTTGGGTAGGCCTGGATTGGAGTTGGGTGGGGTGGATTGGACTAGAGTGGGTGGACTGGATTAGAGTGGGGTGGACTGGACTGAAGTTGGGTGGATTGGAATGGAGTTGATTGGATTGGAGTGGGTGGATTGGATTGGTGTGATGTGGATTAGATGGGAGTGGGGTAGGTTGGATTGGGCTGTATTGGATTGATGTGGGGTGGGTAGTGGTGGACTGGAGTGGGTGAAATGGGATGAAAATGGTAGATTGGATTTGGGTGAGTTGGATTAAATTGAAGGGCGGCAGGTTGGTGTGGGGCAGATTGATCTGGACTAAAGTGGGCAGACTGAGGTGGGGCAGATATTTTTGGATTGGATTGGGACAGATTGGAGTGGGGCAGTGTGGCGTACACAGAGACCTATAGTTTACTGAAACAATGCAGTCAATAAGTATTATTGAGTTTCTGTAGTTTGTTTATTATTCACGTTTTAGACTTAAGGATTGTTTTGGTTCGATGTCTTCTCAGGATGGTACTGCACACCCTGCTTCTACTTTTTTAACCTTCTTCTTCTCTCGCTTCTATTTACAGGAATTCCCAGATGCGCAGCCTGCCCCATTCCATGTTCCACTGGACCTCGGGAAACAGACACAGGTATCAGGTAAGAGGTTACTTCTGGGAGGGGAAGGACAGTGCCAGTGAGGGAACAAGGGGCTTCCAAAAACAGGTGTAACACATGAGTGAAGTGAAGAAGGTAATCTTGTTACTCCTTACCTGGAGTAGCTTTATGATCATGCATGCTCTTTTATAGCGCCCAAACACACGCCCCTAGCATGAAGATGTTGAAAACAGCATGTGGTGTTCAAACAATTCACCGCTACATGCTCCGTCGTTCACAGCACCTTGTTTCCCTCCCTAGTTTGCCAACCCCCGGCATCCCCAACTACCCTGTAAACTGGTGCGTACCTTGGTTAGCCACGTCCTTCCTGGGATGTGGCTGAAGTGTTCGTCTTGTATCTGGTCTTCTCGCGACAATGTCAGTTCAGTCTCTGCGTTCTTCTCTACGTCTCCTGGCGGGCTGGACTCTTTGGGTCTTAACGGTGTTTCCTGCCGGGTTGGGATCGGGATTGCAGACAGCATCCTCTTCTCCCTCAGTCTCTGGCGTCTTCTCACTTCCGTATTCCACATCTTTCTCTCTCGCTTGTCCTCTGGTCCCTCCTCCTTTTCTGCTGCTCCGACATCTGGGTTGCGTGCCTGGGATGTCGAATCTTTCCTGTGCATTCCAAGCCATGTGCCTGGGGTACGAGGGAGGGTTGACAAGTGCTGGGATACCTATCCCTGTAATACCGGGCCTGTCACAGTGCCTCCCACCAGGACATGGCCAAATGGGACATGAGGAAGCGGGACCAAGAGAAAGAAAGTCCGCCGCAACCTGGCGACGTCCGGGTAAGCGGAGAGTCTGAAAAGAAAAAGGTTGCAATGCCAAGAACCAACGTCAAATCCGAGGATTAGTGTCCTTATGTCTGGCCAGCCAGGTGAAGGGGGCGTGATCAGTCAATAAAGTAAAGGAGTGGCCAAGGAGATAGTACTTGAGTGACTCAAAGGCCCTCTTGTCCGCTAGACACTCCTCTTTAATTGTGGGATAGTTGATATCCAGGGGAAACAGCTTGCTGCTGATATAAACCACGGGGTGCAGGTGTCCCAGGGAATCCGGCTGAGACAGCACAGCATCCAGATCCAGTTTGGAAGCATCAGTTTGGAGCACAAAAGGTTTGGAAAAGTTTGGACGTTGCAGTACCAGGTCTGCACACAGTGCCTTCTTCAGCCAATCAAAACTAGCATGCTTTTGAGGGGTTAAGACTGTTGTTTTGTTTGGCTGTTGTTTTTTAAGAGATCAGTCAAAGGAGCAGCCTTTTCAGAAAACCATGGTATGTAGCATCAATAATAACTGACTAGTCCAAAGAAGGATCTAATGTCCTGCTTGCTGTTTGGGTATGGCAGTCCCTGAATGGCTCTCACCTTCTCCACGTGTGGTCATATGTAACCTGCTGCAATGTGATACTCTAAGTATTTTATAAAGGACGTGGCCAGATTGCACTTTTCTGGGTTGGAAGTGAGGCCTGCCTTTCTAAGGGTCTTGAGAACCAATTCCAACTGTTCTAAATGCTAGTCCCATGTGGGGCTGTGAACTTCTATGCAGTCGCGGCTTGCAAGGGATACAGGGTGCAGGGCAGCACGCGGGGGAGGGCAGATGCATGTGGGGGTGCGGGGTGAGGGAAGATTAATACATTTTTTAAAATACATTTAAAAACGTATATCTGTGTCGCCATCCTCGTCTTCCAGCAGCAGGCAGGCACAGGCTCCCAGAGCCTGTGCCTGCTCTCTCCAGCCCGGCAACACAGTGCCGGGCTGGAGAGAGCCTACTGCGCATGTGTGTTTGGCCGGCATGAGGCAGCCGGCCAAAGACACATGCGCACTGAGGGGAGTGAACAGTGCACTCCCCTCACTCCTCATCACCCCAAGGCCCTGCCCCTTTAACAATGAAAGGATAATAAATTATGTTTATTATCCTTTCATTGTTAAAGGATTTGCAGCGGTTGCTGCCGGCAGGGGGCAACACTTTTCCACCACAGCGGAGGAGCCGCCACTGCTACTATGTCATCAAGATAAGCCGCTGTATATGTTTGGTGTGGCTTTAAGAGGATGTCCATTGATATCTGAAACGTAGCTGGGGCCCCATGTAACTCAAAAGGCAAAACCTTGAAGTGGTATAGCCCTGAAGAAGTGGAGAAAGTGTTTTTTCTCATGCCTGTGGTGCAAGGTGTATCTGCCAATGCTCTTTGGTGAGATCGAGGGTGTAAGGTATTAGGCATTTCCTAATCTTTCAATAAGCTCATCCACCCGGGGCATCGGGTAAGTATCAACGGTGGAAATACTGTTCAATTGGTGGAAATCAATAGAAAACTGTGTAGACCCATTGGATTTTGGGACCAATACCACAAGAAAGCACCATGGGCTTGGAGAGGGCTCAATGATATTGCCCGCTAGCATGCTGGATACTTTCTTTTCTACTGCCTGTCGTCGGGCTTCTGGAATACAGTAGGGTCTGAGGCGTATTATTTTCCCTTGCTCTGTTTAGATGTTGTGCTGGGCTAAGGACATATGTCCTTTAGTCTCTCTAATTGTCCTTTATGCTCACGTGTCAGGGATTCCCCTAAATGTAGGATCTGTTCCTTTCTCAGGTCTTCGTGTGGAAGAAGGGTGATGTCAAGTGGCCGGTCCACAGTCACTAACAGAGAAGAATGGGCCTCAACTTGATGTACCCTGCTGTCCTCCCAATCCTTTAACAGATTTATGTGATATTTCTCTGCCTTGCCCGGGCATGAGGAACGGCTAAGCGGTAAGTGACAACCGTGACTTGTGCTGGTACTTCACATTGTTCCTGCCATTTAGCCAGGAGTTTATTGCTTGACGAGGGAAGGAGAATCACAACCTTACTTCCTACTTTTTACTGTTACATCTTGCAACGCTGATCACAGTCCCCTTTCTGTTTCTCCTGAGCTTTGTCCATATGGACTCTAACTTCTTCCCACAGTGTGCGAATTCTGTCTTGTAGTGTTCAAGTGTAGTCTATAATTCCCTTTCCTTCATCCTGCTCTTCCTCCCAGCGTTCGTCTGACATATCAAGCAGGGTGTGTTGTTGCCTCCCAAATACAAGTTCAAAGGGGCTATGTCCCATGGAGGATTGGGTATATGTACAGATGGCTTTAAGGAGAAGAGGACGTTTTTTTGTCCCAGTCCCTACCAGCATCCGATATCAACTTCCTGAGGACTGTTTTAATCGTTCTATTGTACCTCTCAACCAGTCCATCAGTTTGGGGGTGATATAATGACATTCCGATTTGTTTGATAACCAGCAAGTGGCATATTTGAGACATCAGCCGGGACATAAAAGGAGTCCATGATCATTAAAAGCTCCCTGGGAAAACCCACATAGGAGAAAAACTCTATCATGGCCTGGGCCACTGTTCGGGTAGACTTGATGGTAAGAGGAATTGCTTCCGGGTATCAGGTAGCATAGTCCACCAGGACAAGGATATATGGTATGTCGATGATAGGCACAGGTCTGAGGGGAGCTTTGGGCACCTGGGGGTTGTTAATGAGTTGATATCTGGAGCAAGCATTACAGAACCTACGTATGTCCGAAAACACCCCCAGCCAGTAACATAGCCCTAGGACAGTGGTTCCCAATCTGTGCGCCGTGGCACCCAGGTGCGCCATCTAAACTAGCCAGGGGCGCCATGCACCAAGCACATGGTTTGGGAACGAAAGGAGGAATAGCTATAAATATCTGCTGTCACTCCTTGCCCTGGCCTCCTGCTAACTGCAGTGTTAATGGATGACACTGAAACATAAAACCATCTCTCAACTCAGAGTTATTTAACAGGTCCTGACCCTGAGCTAAACAGTTCAGAAGTGTTGCTGGAGTGAATTTTAGAAATCACTTCATGCAATTTAACAAAACCTTTTGTGCAGTATAATTAAAATATACATGCTAATTCTTATAACCTCGACCTAGGTAAGAAGACAAGGAAGACTGCTTATAAAGGTCATTAAGGGTGAATGTGAATAACATTAATTTAATACACAAGCTCCAAAAATAAAATAAACAGTAAATAAATATGCAGTAAAGCACTGTAAAGGGCATTTCTTCTGCTCCACAAATAATGCATACTCAGGCCTTCATGGAAGACCTGCTGTCACAGCCAACTAACTCTGTCCCTTCAAGGATAGGTCACAGACACTTTACTCAGAATAAGCCACCCTAAGACAAACACTTTTGAAAAATGTGTGCAGTACAGATGCATTGTCTGTATGTAGGTACCTTTATTGTCTTGTGCACTTTGTTTTTCTTGTCAGCAGGGCCCTACAGATAGGCAGTTTATTACACAGCTAACATTTGTCTATAAGACGAAGAACATAGGATACTCAGCCTAGCGACTGCAGTCAGATCTGGGCTGGATGCCTGCTAATGCACCACAGCCCACCTTCCACTGTACTCTTCTTCCATACAAGGTATGTTACAGAGACAAGTAAACTATTGTACAGATAGACATTGTACCTTAGTGAGCCAGTGAAACAGCAATAACGTGCTTATAAATGCCAGGTAGTGCATATCAGCAGTGTCTGATCACCTTAACACGTGTAAATATTACCTATTTCCGCTGCGTGCATGTGATATTTAACCAACTGAAGCAAGTTGCAATAGTGCTTAATTAAAGTCCCTTACTTCAATGTGATCTGTGCATGAAACAGAAAGCACATCCAGCTTTACTAGCACAGATTCTTTGTTAGAAGTAAATGAAAGGATTTGTTCTCAGCATCTTTATCTCAGTCTGTCATTCTTACTTTCATCACTTTACTAGCAACAAAGCTTCTGCTTACTCTAAATAATATTCCTTCTTACTCTTGCAGCTATTCCCTGTCTGTTACTCTGCTAAATATTCCTACTCTTAACTCTACTTCCTCCTTCTTACTCTGAATACTCCTATTCTTACTCCTACTGAGTCCCTCCCACCTGCAGCAGCGGTTCCTGCTCTAACCTGCATTTCAGCAAAGAGAGAGATGGATGCCTCAACTGCTACAGTTTTGCATGTGTGAGAAATGCAATGATGAGCGCAGGGTTTGGATAGCCATCTTAAAGGGTGCTCAGAGGTTCGCGCTGCCCTTCTTTTCCTTTAAGGAAAACAGTGACCTGCCTGCTGCTGGAGGAAGGTTGGCTTCCTCAGCATCAGGTTCATGTCTGAGGGGATATCACCTTCTTAGTGTACTGGCACTGAGATAGTTTGAATAGGAAGTTACTCACATTGCATTTCAGTTATAGCTCAGCTATATATGGCATTCGGATGCCATCTGCAACAGACTTTTCTATTGAAGGTCCTTCTGCGAATGTAGCCAACACTGCCCTTTTCAGATTGCTGATGTTAATGTCAGAATTCCCAAGAAAATAAATGTTTAAATTGGCTGCTTAGTGGTTGTGTCATATGTGTTGCTAAGGATTGTCAGAGATATGTATTCTATTTAGTTCTGTGACATGCAGAATATGATGCAAGCTGCTGCCACTGAAGAAGATGCTTTCATGGCAGGAACGTGTGGTTTAAGGCTTCAAGGCCTGGAGTAAACAGGAGAGGTGGTAAAGTGAGTATTTGTTCCTGATAAAGTGCTTTATTACAGCATCAGTTCAGTGACAAAGTAGATCACAACTACGATTATAATACCTTCACAGCAATTGATTTCAGGGAGGAAAATGGAAGTACCCCCGATGCCGGGCTTACATCCTCCCACCTGCCAAAAAAAGTAACGTGACGGCGAGCCACGGCCAACTGGCAATAGGTCAAGGGAGCCGCGGGTCGAAAAAGTTTGGGAACCACTGCCCTAGGAGATATTCTTCAGTCTTTTCTCTGCCATAATGTCCCCCACCCGTTTGGCAATGGGCTAAATGGAGAACCTGGGTGCAGTAATGGCTGGGTACCACCAGCTGATTGTTTCCCAATCCTGTCTCACATTTCAGTACAGCAAACCTTTCTTTGTGCTGAAGAAAAGTCCTACCTATTCGGAGTCTGTCGGGACAACCTGAGCCAATGCTTGTTGTAAGGTAGGGTCTTTGCTTTGACTGGCTCGGAAACTCCCCGAAGGAGTGTCTATGGCAACCACTGTGGGGAAGAAGGAAGGATCAATAGATTCTGGTTTGGGGTAAAACAGTTTCGGATTTTCACACTTTTCTCCTTTTCTCCACTGGTGTGGTTGTACGTGAACCATGCATATCCCTGTTGAATGTCATATCCATTAGATATTTAGGGGCACCACCTCCTGCCCACAAGACCCTCCCTTGGGAGAATCCTTCTTCCATTGGTTCTGGGGACTGGGCTTTTGTGTACAGTTACATGCGATATGGGTCCACTGGGTGCAGTGGAAGCACTCAGGACCTTGTCCATAGTCTTTCCCTATGGGGCATGGTGTTATACGCATGTCGGAGAGGGGCCTGGCGAGGTTTTTGGACGGGAGACTTGGTTTCCAACTAGGACTATGGAGTGAGGTGCTTTTTGTCTGGGAGACCATAAAGTCTGGGGATTGGTGATAAGCACAGGCTAGGTCAATCGCCATGAGAATAGTAACGCCTGGGTGTTGTCTGATCCAATTTCTTGTTGGTCTGGAAAGGACCTTGTGACAGGGGATACCGTAAGGACGACTCGCAGCCAGCGGTTTACTGTGAATTTTTCTTTATAGTCAGTACTAATAGTGCATAGTTTATAGTTTTGTTTGCTTCTTTGTTCTGCCTTTGGAATTCACAGGGTGTTCATCTTCTTGTGTTTCTTCCTTCCAGATGTAGTCTCAGGAGGCACATGTGGAAAAGAAGAAGAGAAAGACAACTGTTGGTGGATTGGTAAGATTCTTTCGGTGTTCTTTTTTCTCTAAACTGTTTTATCTTTTCCCTGACCTCTTTTCTTGGCAGACTGGAGTGGGGCAGATTGTTTTGGATTGGCGTGCAGCAGGTTGAAATAGGGCAGATTGTTTTGGATTGGAGTGGGACAAATTGGAGTGGGGCAGATTGTTTTGGTTTGGAGCAGATTGGAGTGGGACAGATTGTTTTGGATAGGAGTGGAGTAGGTTGGATTGGGGCAGATTGTTGTGGATTCAAGTGAGGCAGACTGGAGTGCAGCATATTGTTTTGGATTGGAGTGTGGCAGATTTGTGTGAGGCAGATTGTTTTGGATTGAGTGGGGCAGATGGTTTTGCATTGGAGTAGGGCAGATTGGACTGAGGCAGATTTGTTTAGATTGTAGTGGGGCAAATACTTTTAGATTGGAGTGGGGCAGATTGTTTTGGATTGGCCTGGTGCAGATTGTTTGGGATTGGAGTGGGGCAGATTGGAGTGGGTCACATTGTTTTGCATTGGAGTGGGACTAATTATTTTGGATTGGCGTGGGGCAGATTGTTTTGGATTGAAGTGGGGCAGATTGTCTGGATTGGGTGGGGCAGATTGATTTAGATTGGAGAGGGGCAGATTGGAGTTAAACAGATTGTTTGTGATTGGATTGGGTCACGTTGTTTTGGATTGAGTGGTGCAGATTGGAGCGAGCAGATTGTACTGGGGCTGATTGTTTTGGATTGGAGTGGAGAAGGCTGGAGGGGTGTAGATTGTTTTGGTTTGGAGTAAACAGATTGGAGTGGGGCAGATTGTTTTGTTTTTTAGTGGGGCAGATTGGAGTGTGGCAGCTTGTTTTGGATTGGAGTGGGGAAGATTATTTTGGATTGAAGTGGGGCAGATTGTTTTGGACTGGAGTGGGGCAGATTGTTTTGGATTGAGTGGGGCAGATTCGAGTGGGGCAGATTGCTTTTGATTTGAGTTGAGCATATTGTTATGGATTTGCGTGTGGCAGATTAATTGGAATTGGAGTTGGGCAGACTGTAGTGGGGTAGGTTGTTTTGGATTGGTGAGGAGCAGACTGGAGTGGGGCAGATTGTAGATGGGCAGTTTGTTTTGGATTGGTGTGGAGCAGACTGGAGTGGGGTAGATTGATTTGTATTGGAGTGTGGCAGATTGTTTTGGATTCAAGTTTGGCAGATCGTTTTAGATTGGAGTAGGACAGATTGCAGTGAGGCAGATTGTTTTAGATTGGAATGGGGCAGAATGTTTTGGATTGGTGTGGGGCGGAGCGGAGAGGGGCAGATTGTTTGGGACAGGAGTGGGGCAGATTGTTTTAGATTGGAATGGGGCAGATTAGAGTTGGGCAGATTGTTTTAGATTGAAGTAGAGCAGATTGTTTTGGCCTGGCGTGGGGCACTGTGGAGTGGGGCAGATTGTTTTGGATTGGAGTAGGGCAGATTGTTTTGGATTTGCCCCGTGCACCCCATCCCTGGCGGCCCAACCACTAGTAGAAGGGGAGGGGGCCATGCAGTGCCCCTCCCTGGCCCACTTGTGGTCCTGGGGTCTCCATCCCCTGGGGCCTGGTCACTTATAGCTGGGTGTCCTGGTCCCACCCAAGGCACCTAGGGCCTGATTCTAACTTTGGAGGACGGTGTTAAACCGTCCCAAAAGTGGCGGATATACCACCTACCGTATTACGAGTCCATTATATCCTATGGAACTCGTAATACGGTAGGTGGTATATCCGCCACTTTTGGGACGGTTTAACACCGTCCTCCAAAGTTAGAATCAGGCCCCTAGTGTGCCCCCGCGGTCCCTACTGGCCCCCGCCTCCAGTGAGAGCCAGCATTGGCCCCGCACACAGAGATCAGCAAAAAATACTGCTCTCTGCATGCAAGAACAATTTTTTTTTATCTGTTTTCCTGCCTGCTGTCTGGTGACAAGTCCGCTGCGAGCGGGCGGGAGCAGACTTACTGTTTGCTCTCGGTTGGCTGTCATTATTGTATTGGGATGGGATGCGTTTTCCTACTTTCTAAGCCTGCCCCTTCTTTATTGTCAGGCTTCTCCCTGCTCCAGGTGCAGTTAGTAATAGCACTGTGAAATATGCTTGAGTAAAACTGTTTAAGTAGGTAATTGCTTTGGTTTTACTCACGTCAGGTGAAGGGTGTCCACCCAACCCTGGATTTTCCTTTACATACTGGTGCTTAAACCTGGACTGACTGCAATATTCTGAGCTGACCCCAGACAACTTTAGATTTACCCGTTGGAATCGCTTGTTAGTTTTTCTTTCTTTTTCGCCTCGGGAGGATGAAGGGCTGAGTTGGGTAAAAGTACACCGCTTGTCATGCTTGCACCTCAGTGCTGTACAAGTGGAGGGCCGGGAAGGCTGGGAGACATCTTCTATTTCAGGCTGTGATTACACCCCTCCCACTCTGTCACTTCTGAACGTCACGCGCTCCTGCTGCCGCGGCGCGAGAACACGCGCTGTGAGCTGAGTCACTGCCAGCGACCATCCCCGGACCTTAAAGGAAGCTAACCCCTCCCGGGGGCGGGCACAGGGGGGGCCAGGCTGGTCAACCTACCGGCTGTTAAGTTAAACCAAAGTGTTTCTTGACCACGTTATTACATGTTTTGTTCTCGTTCGGTTTGGGGTCTTTAGAAACCGATTTCTTTGCTGCAGTCGAACAGCGTTGACTGTGTCAAAAAATAAATGCAGCGAAAAGGCATATTTATATATTTGGTAATTTATTTAGTTTCTGAAATAACGCTTCGTCACCCTTGTATGGTGTCAGTGTGAAACTTTGCATGTGCACTTCATGTTGGGTGCAAAATTGTAAAGAAGAAAAACTACTGACAGGCCATTATTGGACGAGCAATGACAACCGTAACTGTGCTTACTTTCTTCATGTGGCAGAGAGGGCTATTTTGCGGTAGAAAAGCTATATTTGTCAGTTCTATACAAATATAAATTCCAAAAATACTCTGGTTGTACCCATTTATGTGGTGTGTTTTAAAAATATTAAGAGTGCTATTAAATATGGTGGTCATTTTTGTGAAATATTAACATTAATAGTGAATTAATACAGAAGAGTGTTTGATTTGTAAAAAAAAGAAAGAAAGTTTGTGTCAGGCCCTTCTCAGGAGGCCACTGCAGTCTCCACCATCCATTGGCCCTGCCACTACTACCATCACATGGCTATAAATGTTAAAGTTTTGGATTATACCCAGCCCCCAAAGCTATGACTGCCCTGAACAGCTGGCAATATGATTTTTTTTATGTATATCGAATTATTCGACGCTTTGTTGATGTGCTTATTAAAAAAAAATGGACAAACAGTGCCACAATTTGGTGGACTGCTATAAATACTGGTGTTGAGAATTGAGTGCTGGTGTTGAGCACCGGTAAACACTGGCTCAACTTAAGCAATGCAGGACCGGTGATAATTTCATAATCCTAAATTTGCCAGCAACATTTACAAAATAGGTGGGAATGTGACAGCATTAACACTGCCCCTAACCATTAAGCATGCAAGTTCCATGGGCTGGAACAAATGAAACCGTAGCCTGTTCTTGCACATTTTTCACGCTTCATCACCATTCCTCCACCTGTAAATGAAGGGCAAAGATTTTTCTGTCACAAAGCAGCACTGACTGCACAAAAACAAATGGACTAATCGAGCAGAAAACTGTAATCTATAACATGCTGTTAAATAACAAAGCAGTGCAAATTAATATCTCTCGGAGAGTATATGGTCTCTTGCCACTACCATTTGTCAGGAGTGTTTCTGGACCTGTAATTCTTTTCCTGAAATGCTGCACCAGAGTTTTGGAGACAGCAGGGGTTGCAGATAGAAACAATCTAAATGACTCCGCCCCTTACAGCACCATTTAAGAAGCAGACAATGCTCCTTCAGAAAGTGCATAGCCTCCCCTGTCCAAGATGTCTTTCCCTGTTCCTGCAAACACTAACACACACATTTACCACCTGATCTGACAAATATTTGTGTTAAACTGGGGAAAACTTGTAGAGGATGCAGCAAAATTAGGTCGGAAAAGTTATTTCTCATTCAGGGGACTGTAAATTGTTATCTATGTGAACTCACAGGGGATACCATTCGGTAATGTTAATTCTGGCCGTAGCAGAGCTTAATTTGTAAATAAAAACGTGCCGGTGTCCAAAGCTCTCCTCTGAAACACGAGGCTGCTGCAATTACACCTGTGAGCACTGAATACTGAGGCAACATAATCCTCATGCCATAACCGGCATCTTTAATCCGTTTATAGCCACTCCCTGCCCTCTCAGCTCACTCTTGCAGCTTTCTCCCTTAGTGACGCTTTTTCTTTTTCCTCTTCATCCCTCTTTCCGATATGTATCTTTTGCTCGCAGTAAATTTTTGAGGCAGAATAAGTGCCAGCCCTCAAAAATAAGTGTCAGAGCCACGCACCGGAAACACCGGCTCAAATTAAGCACTGGGCCTTAGTGTCTCCCTGCAGAGTTACGGGGCGACTTCTTGTAAAGCGAAGTATACTGGTCGCAGTTCTACTTGATAAATTAAAAACGAAATAACCAAAGAAAACAGAAAGTTAATACTACCCAGAAGGATTTGTGGTGTGATATGGAGCACTTATGTGTGAATTATTTATCATGATCTAAGCCAATGAATAAGAAAGCGTGCAGAGATAAAACAGAATGGGACTATAAGTTATTCAGTGTCATATAATTGTGATCGGTTAACTAACTGCTACTTTCTAGTTGACTGAGTCGAAGTGGCCAATAGATAAGTGCCTTTGATAGTGTCAAAGTAAGGTACAACGGACTCATTTATTCTTTAGTTATGGATCCAAATATGGCACCCGTTGGAGAGATCTGTTGTGGGTCTAAGAGAACCATTGAAAGATGTCTGGAATCGTGCCCAACACCCCTTCCATTCCCCCGCAGTTATGATACATGGGCATCCGTAATTCTAGGTGGATTAATACAAGTGATTACACATAAACGCCAAATAGCATTTGTAAATCAGTATTTGTATATATTCCCACATGGTTTTCTCCATATTCGCATTTCAATTTCACTCAAACAATTCGCATAATTTTTTCAGGCAAGGTGTCCGGGCGAATGACTCCAGGCAATGATATTCCTGTGGATCTTGTAACCGCATTGGGCACAAGTAGGATATTATTTATATTCGCGTGTGTCAAAGGACTTTGCTCTTTGTTTAGTTCTGGTGTGGTGCA
The DNA here is from genome assembly GCF_031143425.1 of Pleurodeles waltl. NCBI lineage: Eukaryota > Metazoa > Chordata > Amphibia > Caudata > Salamandridae > Pleurodeles > Pleurodeles waltl. The sequence continues at coordinate 1,024,926,240 of NC_090449.1, read as the reverse complement.
CAGTTGTGCATTGGGTGGTTTTGGATTCAACAAAATGGCGTCTTTTAGCTGATTACATGGCATTGGTGCACGTAAATGCATGTCGCATACCATCACAGAAAGTTCTGACGAACAGCTTACTGGCTTGAATATCCTGTGTGCCAGACAGTGCTTAATTTGAGCCGGTGGTTTCTGGTACTCAGCATTCACACTTAATTGTGAACACCGGCACCTATGACAGTCTGCACACGGTGGCGCTGTTTTTCTAAATTCAAGTTGAGCACAATAACCGTTGTTTATTAGTTCAATATACATTAAAAGTGACTAAGACCTGCCACCGAGCCATTTTTGTAGCTTTGGTGGCCTGGAACAGTCTGAATTGTCACACCGTTAGGAGTGTGATGATTAGTTGTGTTGATCCTATCATTGACATTTGTGCGTGCTGCAGTGGTCTCCTAACAAGGGCCCTGGCACTTATTTTTGATTTTGTTTACAAATTGCACACTGATGCCAGGGTTCTGTCCATAGTTTGGATAGTGGTGGAATGTTCCCCCATTCTTCTACGCCGTTCCATGGACAGGGAGGCAGAGTTCCTGTCAACCCTGACAGTGTACATTTTATTGTAAATCCAGGCCTGGCACAAGGGGTGGGAAGACAGACAGAACACTCTTGTCCAACGATGAGGCTGTCAGGGTGGCACCTTACTGCAGTCAGTGAGAGAGACATAAATACAAATAAGCATTTGGCCATTATAATTTATAATTCCAATACCTTACTATCCCCAAGGGCACCACTGCATGCCATGCTACAACAGGTAAACAGTTAATGTTGAACTTTTGAGAAAGCGATCAACCCACAATACGTCTGGATGACAGGAAATGGTCTTTGTCGATATCCAAGCCATCCTTGTCATAGGACTCTTACTGCCCTGTCACCCCCTGGCCATTCCATGATCTCAATGGTCCATCCTTTTGAGGCAGTAGGGACACTGCAGAGAATGAAGAAGGGAGACACTGGAATCACAGCCGGGTACAGTCATCCATCGGCCACTTCCTGCTTCATGGCCATGCCTATCACCTGTTACAGATCATTTCTACAACATGCAGTCATGGCCGAAGATAGGAAATTCTGCTGGTTTAATGCTAAAACCAGCTGCAGTCAATAGACACAAATCGGGGTTCTGCCTTTCAGACGGCACTGAATCTGACCTGATCTATGACCAGAACCACCTCTGAATGGTGGTTGTGTTGTTAGGTCTTTCGGCCGCCTTTGACTTCACTCCTAATACCTTGAACTCTGAGATAGCAGAAATCAGTATCAGTGGCACTGTCCTGAAGTGGCATAACTCCTGTTTGGAGAACAGCAGTCAAGCTGTTCATCTCACCACTTTTCGACTCAGAGTTTACAACAATTGGCCAAGGCGTCCCACATGGTTCCCCCTGAGCCCAAACCTTGTTTAATGTCTATTGTAGAACCTATCTTAGGCCGTTGGCTCTTCTGGTTCATAATCATGGAGTTAACTTCATGAATTATGCAGATGAAACCCAGCTGATCGTATCTGTGGACCAATCTTCATCAGCATGTTTTGAGACCTTCCACACTTGTATATAGAACGTCACTTCCTGCCTTACACAGAGCGCTCTTACATTCAATTGATATCAAACCGAGATTCTCTGTTGTTCTACAGGCCAGCTGCTTACAGATGTTTGGCCTCTACCTAATGATGTGCCTCCCATTGCAGCCTCTTCTGTGAGAAGTCTTGGGTTCCACGTTGATAGGACTTTTTTCTTACCAGCCAGGTCAACTAACTCTCTTCTACCTGCTTCTTCTTATTGAAGACATTACAGAAAATTCTTTTTTCCCTTCCCATGCCTTCACAGGTGATTCAGGCTTCAATTCGGAGCAAACTAGATTATGGAAACTCTCTTTTTTGGGTTCCCCTGATTATCTTGTTAAATGCTTGTATCGGATTCAGGCTGTCCCTCCTCATTCTTCAGCCTTAGAAGCCCTGGACAGAGTCCATTGACTTCCCATGCCCCAAAGGCTTATATTTAAATCTCTTTGCTTGGTCGACAAGAGTATCCACTGAGGTGGCCCTCTTTATCTTCAAAAGAAATTCCATCTGTACTGTCCCAAACGCTGGCTGCACTCTGCGTTTGGCAACTTGCTCACTCTTCTTAAGTTTACCCATATCTTCACTGTGGGTAGAACTTTATCAGTCCAAGCCTCTCGCCTCTGGGACAATTTTCCCCATTCCATCCACTGTGTTGAAGAACTCTTGCCATTTAGAAAGCCTTTAAACACTTGACTCTATTCTTAATGATTTATTGTCGGGGTGGTTGAGTAAGGTATTAGGCTATTACCAGCTCCAGGACATATTTCCAGTATCAGTTGTCATTTAGAAATGTAAAAATAAAAATTAAATGGTCCTACTGGGGTCGAGACTGGATAGCTACAACCAAGACCACAGGAATCATACGGCAATGGAGGACCAATTTATGTGGCAGGGTTGACTAAATTGGGCAAATAATGCATCACAATGTGGGGCGTTTTGTGGCGGGCGTATTTCACACTTGTCGTTGGGCAAAAAATTCACCCCACCAGTGGCGCTTCAACACCTGACAAAAGCAATAACCGACTGAAAATTAAACAGTTAACCTTTCCAGATGGTCTATCACTTCATGGCAGCAGGTGTGGTGCTTTGTTTAGTAACCTTTAAAGTCATTTGTGTTAGAAGCACATTTTTTTCTTGAAATCTGGAAATTTTGCAGGCAATGGTGGATGGTGTAGCAAGTGTGGTAAACGCAGTTATTCAGAAAAAGCAAAGGCCACAGACTTGTGTTATTCCAGTAGCCCATCTAGAGTTGGAGTGTAGAATCACTGTCAATCTCCAATAGTATTTCAGCGGGTCATCGGAGAACACCTTGAGAACCACTGCTTCCTAAGGACCACACAAAAGCCGATACCCAAGCACTCAAATGCAGTGCAAAGAAGAACACAAACCCCCACAGTTTGAGCTGAAGACCACCATACAGTGGTCCTGGTCATGCAAAATCAGTAACAGAATGGAGAAAGAGGGAGTTCATGGTGAACCACTCCCTGGTTAAAAAGTGCACCAAAAATGATTTGGTCCTGGAGTTTGTATCAGGCGGTGTGAACTCTACTGGAATAACAGTGGTTTCTCTGCTGAGTTCTTGGCCACTGATGGTCCAATGATAGCAGTCAATGAAATCACTGTTGAAGTTACAACAGCATCTAGATGGAAATTGTGCACTAGAAGTAGGAATGATAAAATCATCAGTCATTCTGCTACTAATAGCAATGAAAATGATCCCAGCGGCCCCATATGCTAGAAGGAGTTTGGGGCCAGATGTAGGACGAAAGCAAATTGCGACTTGCAATTTGCGAGTCCGTGCAGAATTTGCTATGCAGAAAGGTGTCTCAGACACCTTCTGCAACTCGCAATGGGGTCGCAAAGACCCACCTCATAAATATTTATGAGGTGGGTCGCAGTTTGCGACCCCATTGCGAGTATGGGCACTCACGGGGATGGTGGCCTGCTGGAGACAGCAGACCACCATGTCCGTGACTGCTTTTTAATAAAGCAGTTTTTTTTTTCTATCTGCAGCCCGTTTTCCTTAAAGGAAAACGAGCTGCACTTAGAAAAAAAAACGAAACCTTTTGTTTCGGTATTTTTCAGAGCAGGCAGTGGTCCATAGGACCACTACCTGCTCTGAAAAATTGTTTTTGTGATCATTCACAAAGGGGAAGGGGTCCCATGGGGACCCCTCCCCGTTTGCGAATGGGTTACCATCCACTTCAAGTGGATGGTAACAGCGATTTCATTTGCGACCGCTTTCGCGGGCGCAAATGAAATTGCATAGCATTGCGAGTCGCAAATAGGAAGGGAACACCCCTTCCTATTTGCGAGTCGGAAATGCATTTTGCGAGTCGGATCCAACTCGCAAAATGCATTTCTGCATAGCAGAGAGGCTTTTGCGCCTCGCAAACGGCGTTTTTCGCCGTTTGCGAGGCGCAAACCCTTTGCTACATCTGGCCCTTGGTCCTCTCAATGTGTGTTTGGAGAAATGGATATCAGTGGATCGTGATAATGATAAATGACTTGCTGAATAATTGATTCTATGTGTGAAGCTATTTTAAAACGTTCTTTACAAAACGAAGATTCAATTAGTGACTCCAGAGAAGAATTACCTACCACAGTTGTGCATGTTCTTTTCTGGAGAGTTTAGTGATTCGGCAAGAAATACATAAAAGCTGCTATACTTCTGTTTGCTTCTTCTGGCTGAGTCCTAGATCAGAGAAAAAAACACAGGGTAACAGAATGGAACCTTTGCAACCTATTGGCTCAGTCAGAGTTTTGCCAATGCTGCAGAGCATGAGCCCAAAAAAAAAAAAAAAAAAAAGCCCTTGAGTTGTGACGTGATGCATGCATAGAGCATAAGCGTCACAATGCTACTGACACCCACATCAGTCAGAAGGAACGCGTATGCTTGGTGACATGCACGCTCCTACTGACTGATGTGGGTGCTAATTTGGTGCGGAGTTCCACTTGCCATAGTAAATAAAAAAATAATGTACATTTTTTAGAAAGTTTTTTTCAGGCATCAAAGTGGTCCACCAGTCAATGTGAGCCACTGGGCTCTCCAAGAAATGTCATTTTTTAAATTATAAGAATAATAGTGGCAACAGAGAAGGCAAAGCTGAAAACAACAGACAGCGGGTGAAGGAGAGTACATAAAAATAAAGCCAGGGGGGGAAGAAAGGATAACAGAGGTGAAAAGCAGCACATGAGGGAAAGAGCAACAAGGAATGCAGGGGGAGGTGATGGGGGAGAAGCACAAAAGAGAGAGATTAACACAAAAGAGAGATAGCAACATAGAGCACAGAAGTGGGTATTTGGCAGAAGGGAGAAGCACATGAGGGAGAGAGTTGAAACACAAATGCACCCGTATAGAGTTCATAGAGAGAAAGAAATAAATAAATTAGGGCCTTATTTACGAGGCCGTAGCAGCACACTGCACCACTGGAACGTAATTTTTTTTTACACTTCGGTGGCGCAGTTTGCCAGCCCATATTTACAAGGCCATGCAGAGCCACCTTGCATGGCTTTTCTTGGCCTCTTAAATTTAAATATGGACCCCTTTCACGCATAAAGCTGCGTGAAAATGGCGTTCCAAGCGTGTTGCACGGGGTGTACCCAAGCAACACCCATGGAACCCGAAGGAATCTGATGCAATCCCAGGTTTACAAGTCTAGGAATGTTCAGATTCCAGCGCCACCTCAGGGGGTGTAAGAGTAACACAAAGGGGAGAAATATCTTAATTTCTCCCCGTTAGCACACATAGAAAGAGGAAAATACCTCTAGTGATTGTATTTGCGCAGGGAGGTGTTCCTTCCTGCACAAAAATAATCATCTCCATAACGCAGGCACCCTTGCACAATGGAGCAAGGGTGCCTGCGTTGATGCATGGCAGCAATTTGTGCGCTAGCGCAGGGGGAGGGGACAGAATTGCGCCATATCTAGTAGATACAGCGCATTTCTGCCCTTTCCTGGTGGCGCAGGGCATAGCAGCAAAGCACTAGCTGTGCTGCTCTGTGCCACAGGCCTTGTAAATGAGACTCTTAGGCCTATAATTATACTTTTTGGTGCAAAACTACGCTAATGCAGTTTTGCGTCAAAACGTTTAACGCTAGCTTGCGTCATTCCAAAGCACCAGCTGGGCACCAAATTTATGGAATGCTGCAAGCCGGCGCTAAGCTTGGTGTCACTCTGGTGTGGGTTGGGGTGTTCCTGGGGCTTGGGGTGGGTAACTGTGGACCCATTCCATGGCGTTTCAGTCCACAGGTCCCCTAACGCCTGGTCTTACCCTGGCATTAAATAATGGCGCAAGCAAGCCTAGCGCCATTATTTGGGTCCGCTTCCCACCCATGCGTCATTTTAGCACAGGGGGATAAATATGGCGCTATGGGGATAGTGTCATTTTTTGGATGGGAAAGTCTACCTTGCATCTCATTGACGCAAGGTGGGTTCACGCATTCAAGAAATGGCGCAAGCTCCATTATTTTGACACTAGACGTGTCTAGCATCACAATACAAATATGGAGTTAAGTTTGCACCACATTTGCATCATAAAAATGACGCAAATGCGGCGCAAAGTATAAATATGCCCCTTAGTTCCCTAAAAGTGAGCAGTTGAAGGATATAGGTTAGTCAATCTAACACAGACCGGGGTGAAATTTTAATTACGCTGGAGTAATCTGCTTAAATTTGGAAGTTTCACGTAACAACATTTTTACTGAATTTCTGAGATCATGCCATTACACCACACCGTGTAATTTCAGGGAGAAATTTTAACACAAGATGTACTATTTGGGTAACTTTTCAACACGAGCAGCATTTCAGGTAGATTGTTTACCATAGTGGACTCTTCTGGGAGTTTATGAGCACAAAACTACAGATCTGAATGCGAGCGGAACCCAACACCAAATTATATGACTTTTGGGATTTGCAAGATGCATTTGCCATAATTACATGACATTTTGCAGGATTACGAAGTAATTTTGCTTAATTACGCTACACAAAGAAGAGGAAGAAAATCCTTTGATTAAGAACCAAGGAAATAAGAGTAACAATAAAGCCAAAGAATGGAAGCAGAGTGGGCTCCAAGCCCACTGCAAGTCTTTGGGATAGTCTATAAGAGGTAGGTGAGATATTAAAATCCTAACCATACCAAATACTACACTAAACCTTTGCTGTTCTAAATCTCTTTTAGGAATCGATGTAGGCTTGACTCCATGCCCGTCCAAAAAACACTGTTGTGCAAAGGGGCACTGATTGTGTCAAACATTCCACTTTTCACAAACATTTGTGGGTGGGAGCTGATCCTTGAAGTGCACACCTGCAAAAGATGATCCAGGAGACTGATGACCTCTCCAATGCTTCACCCATCCCATCTGCTGCATTTTGCCTCTTTTTAGGACTGGCTTGACAGCGCAGATGTCTCTGTTACTTATTGTTACCAGCTCATTAATATCTACATAGAGTGGGCTTTGGATGAGCTCCACAGGAGTATCACCATCTCCTCTCCTGCGTTTGGCAGTTTCATGTGTTATTCCGCCTCGTATGGAGTGCTGGTAGTGCAATACAAGAGGGATTCTTTATTTCTTGAAAGTACACTGATTCTGATTCATCACACATTACATTATTTATCTCATAGATGCATTTTATAGAGAAATCAATATTTATTATTTCACTGTAGCTTATTTCCTTAAATCCAAACCGGAACTCTTGGCTTTGCCAGTGGTTTTTTTTTTATCATGCCATTGTCTACTCTGAAAAATGATGGACGGAATGCTGAACAATGTAAAACATTCACCCTTAATCACAGATCTGGACTGAAATCCATCATGTCTTGCTTGCCGCTCCATTCCAGTTTGGACCCAGCCACATGCAAATCAGTCTTGACCCTGCTCTCCATGGAAACAGTCCAGCCCGAACTAGACCGGAACCAATCATCCTGGGACTAGTTTCCAGTTGAATGAGACCAGCAACAGTCATCCTGGGATTGGTTTCGGGGTATCACCCCTCATCATGCTTGAATCCAGTGGCATAGCAAACAACAGGACCCACGTCTGGGCATACCCTTCCACTTAGGGTGACAAATGCAAAAAGAACAAACAATGGCCGGAATGCTGAACAATGCCAGATATTCACAGATCTGGACCTAACTCCATGGTTGTTTTGCTTGCCATGCCTTTCCAGTTTAAACCCAGCCATATGCAAAGCAGTCTTGACCCATGGGAACTGTCTACTCTGGCAGCAGATCTTGCCTTGCAGTGATATCCTTGCCAAGAAATTAAACTATTTGTGAGTCTTTATCAGTGCTTTTGTTTTTCATGGCAAATTCACATGTCCTGATAGATTTTCTTATGTTGCATAGTTTTCCTAATACTGTTTTCATGTAGAGGGTTGTCCTAAATGGTTTTCTGTAGCCACAGTTTAAGTGGTTTTCTCAAGATGTATGTTTTTAGCTGTCAGTACATTTGGGAAGATCATTGAGACAATATTTTCTTTAAAATCACAATCTGAGGCAAGTTCTACTGGTTTTCTTCTGGTGAAAATGAACGTACTATATTGATGGAAGCCCACAAGTACTACATGGCTGGAACAGTCAGTGCTCAGGGTCTGGATTGATACTTCTGGATAGTTTCTTCTTATAGCGCACTTGGGCCCGTATTTATACTTTTTTAGAGCTGCATTTGCGCCGCTTTTTGACGCAAAAGCGGCGCAAACTTACAAAATACAATTGAATTTTGCAAGTTTGTGCCCCTTTCGCGTAAACAAATGACACAAACGCAGTGCTAAAAAAGTATAAATACGGGCCTTGATGAGATCTAAAAATCTCATTGCCTGGCAAGGTGCTTACTAGAAACAAAAAGAGGCAGCTCTTTGGTAATTCTTTACCTCCTTAGCTTCCTTATCATTGCCATTGGTGGCCCAACGATCGGCAAGTTAGGCAGTACTAATATTACTCACTTAATAAGTATATATCAGAGTTTAAGAAAGGAACTCCCAGAACAGATCAAAAGTTACATAACTTATGAATAACAATTCATTAAATCTAGTCCAGATGAGAATTCAGTAGTAAGATTGCAACGTTTATTCCATTGAGAACAGGCCGCCTGTTTAAACCCAGCCATATGCAAATCAGAACTTTTGATCTGCTCTTGGTGTTCCTTTGTTGATGTTAATGTGGGAGCCTTTCTCACTATATGTGGTACTAGTTTGGTAGCATAGTGCTTTCACCTATCTAGCAGCTCGCTACAATTAATTAGGAACTACTGTATTTACTTTAGGGGAGTGCAGCATTTGTTAAACCACTGCTACCATCCCTCTGAAGTGATATGAATCAGTTTGTACATCTTCACATCAAAAGGGGCTTCTCTTCAAATTAAAGACAAAAAACTAGTCTTGCCAATTTGCTTCCAAAGCTCTTCCCAGGTTGGATTACTCATGTTTGAGAATTCATGGCTGCCACAATGGGTTACCAAATGTACATAGGATACAGTTTAAACCTAGCAAATCTAGGTCATCTTCTACAAATGAATATCCATGTGTCAAAGATGGACAGCAAGACACAGCTGCAGTCTTTCACTGTGTTGCAGCCAGCTTTGGCCGTGGGGCTATTCTTGAAACACTGTGGCTTGCAAGGCTGTGACCTGAGTGGTAGCCCAACTCAAGGCTTATGAGGACTATTAAGGTCTTTCCACTAACATGGCCTTTTTGTTGAATTGTAGAAGGATGGCCTACAGGTAAATCCTGTTTAAGTGGGATTTATGAAGTATTGACGAGGCACAAAGCACTCAGTTCTGTAGTTACAGAGTTTGCCCCTGATAGTGGGACACTTGCCACTTCAGGCAACATGCAGATCAGCACTTGTCCCATGCAGTTAGGCAAAAGGGTCGGGACAAAAAGCCCCTTATGATGTGGCAAGGAATTCTCAGATATGTGAGGTAATCTTGCTTCTCTGACACTGAACACATCCAGGCACACACTTTATCAGACCAGTGGGGTGCAGCTGATACTGAGCCCTAGCTAGAGAGGCCATGCAAGCACACAAGCATAAAGATTGCAGGTTTAGGTCAGGCATTCCTGACAGAGGTAAAAATACCACACATCTGTGGCATATCAATTGAGCATGAATGTATTATCTACAGGGATATGCGTACAAGAAGTAAGACGGATGTTTGTGTTTTCCTGCAACAGTTTTCACGTATTCACTTCCGTTCATGGTAAGGTAGCACAGAAACTAAAGTTCCAGTGGCTTAGATGTGTCAATGATGTGAAAGTTTAAATCAAGGCAAGGCCAACTACACTTTTAATATTGGCAAAGCCATAATAGGAGTTACTGGGTTCAATTGGGTAAGGGAAATAGTTGTTTCTCATGCACTCCTTCCCTCTTTCCCTGTGTATGTTTTTAATTTTCTTCTATCATGTAATCAGTAATGTGGAAAACAGCTAGAAGCAAGGTGGTGGTATGCAGCAGTATGCAAATGAAAAATACACTTAGGAGGCTGAGTTGATTTCACGTAATCTCATTATCAAGACAGAGGAAGTAAATATGTGTTTTTTTAGGTCAAAGCCTACCAGACAGCACAGTTGTCTGGTTGTGAAAAGACTTCTTGAGGGCATTCTGAAAGTTTCCTGGAAATGCTTCCTCCCTTTGCTTACCACTGGCTTTGTCAATCAGTCAATCAGGGTTCTCGTAGAGCGGTGCTAATCACCTGTTAGGCTCTCAAGGTGCTGGGGGGGATCTGCAGTTCAGTTGATGAGCTGAATGGCCGGTTCAGTTGAAGAACCAGATCTTTAGGTCCTTCCTGAGTTGAGGCAGTGAGGGAGCTTGCCTGAGATGAAGAGGAAGAGAGTTCCAGGTCTTAGCATTGAGGTATGAGAAGGATCTTCCTCCAGCTGTGGTCTTGTGAATCCATGGGATGGTGGCCAGGGCCATGTGGGTGGAGCGGACTTGTCTGGTGGGGGTGTAGAAGGTGAGGCGGTGGCTAAGGTATGCGGGTCCGATGTTGTGGAGGGCCTTGTAGGTGTGTGAGAGGAGCTTGAAGGTGATTCCCTTGTTGATCGGGAGCTAGTGGAGGTCTCTCAGGTGCCCAGAAATGTGGTAGTGGTAGGGGCATCCTCATTTTGGATTATTTGCAGCTTTTCTTGGAGCTTCTGAGTGGCGCCGGCGTAGAGTGCGTTGCCATAGTGAAGCTTGCTGCTGACGACCGCCTGGGTGACCATTCTTCTGGATTCCATGGGGATCCACTTGAAGATCTTTTGGAGCAGGCAGAGTGTGTGGAAGCAGGAGGATGAAACACCACTGATTTGGTGGTTCATTGAGAGCAAGGAATCAAGGGTGATGCAGAGGTTGTGTGTGTGGTCGGTCATTGTGGGGGTGGCTCTGAGCTCCACAGGCCACCAGGAGTCGTCCCAGACGGAGGGGGTGGTTCCCAAGATGAGGACTTCTGTTTTGTGGGAGTTGAGCTTGATGTCTGCAAGTGGGGCAATGTTGAAGAGGATGGGGCTAAGGGGGGATTTCTGAGGGACGCCGCAGTTGATATCAATAGGTTCAGATGAGAACAGAGGGAGCTTGACTCTCTGGTTTTGGCCGGTGAGGAAGGAGAGAATTCACTGTAGGGCTTTGCCGCAGATGGTGGAGTAGTGTAGTCTTGTGCAGAGGGTGTGGTGGCAGACAGTGTCAAAGGTGGCAGAGAGGTCCAAGAACTTGGTGAGTTGGGTGTTGATGGTTTTCTCGATGACTTTGGCTGGGAAGGGGAGCAGCGAGATGGGTTTGTGGTTCTTGAGGTCCGTTGGGTCTGCAGAGGGTTGATCTCTGCGTGTTTTGAGTCTTCAGGGTTGGTGGAGGTCTCGATGGAGCAGTTGATGGTGTGGCAGAGTTCGGGGCGATGGTGTCACCGGCTCTGTTGAAGATGTGGTGGGGGTAGGAGTCTGAGGGAGCTCCCGAGTGGACAGTCTTCATGATCCATTGGGTGTTGTCGGTGTTAAGGGTGGTCCAGTTGGTCAGGGTCGGCTGGAATTTGGAACATTTGGGTGCGGTGGCTTCGGGTGGGGTTGGTGGGTCCTGTGTTGTGAAGCTGTCGTAGATGTCTGAGATCTTGCGGTGGAAGAGGGTGGCAAGGTTGTCATAGAGGGCTCTGTCTTCCAGAGGGATCTTGGCATTTACTTTTCCTTCTCTGACTTCAAAGTGAGAGGATTTATGGGACACATTTGCCGGGTATTGGAAAAGGAAAGTTTTTCTAGCACACAACAAAATTTAAATGTCTGTAAATGAACCGTGCAAATATTTCAGAATATATAAGAATTAGGAAAGCACAAATTAAGCACATTTTTTGTAATTCAGAAATATGGTTGAAACAAATATTTGAATACTATCAAAACAAATCCATACACTTGGTGATGCCATTTCCACACATTACCATTTGTGTGCTGTATAATTTTGTCAGTAAAACTGTATGTGCAAATGTACTCCACACTACGCCACTCCACTCTACACCACTCCACTCTACAGTACTCTACTCCGCTCTGTGTCTCTCCACTCTATGCCCCTCCATTCTATGCCACTCCACTCTATGCCACCTCACTCTCTGACACTGTACTCCCCTCTACAACACTTCACCCCACTATATGACACTCCTCGCCACCCCACTGTACTCAAAGTCACTCTAATCGACTCCATGACACCCCACTCTATGACACTCAACGTGACTCCATTCAGCAACCCTCCACTTTACGACACTCCACTACACTCTTCCACTCTGCTCCACTCTAAGATGATCCATTTCAATTCACTCCACCCTGTCCCACTCCATGCTGCCTCACTCCACTCTATGACATTTTACTCAACTCTGTGCTATGCCACTCAATTCTACACCACTCCACTTTATGGCACCCTGCTCTATGGTACTCCACTCTACACCACTGTATTGCACCCTATTCCCCTTCACTCTAAGCCCCTAATTTCTGACACTCTACATTACTCCACTCTATGACACTCCACTTTACTGCACTCTACTTACTACACGTCACTCTACTACACTCCATCCTACTACACTCTACTCCCCTCGGTGACACTACTCCATCTAATGCTACTATACACCACTCCACTCTACTCCTCTTCATTCTATGCTACTCTACACCATTCCACTCCACTCTATGACTCTACTTCACTCTACGCCACTTCTCTCTATTCTACTCTGCCCTCATCTTTCCAAAGCCCCCCTCACATATTTTTTATTTGTTTTAAAGCGCTGTTTGGGGTTGGTCTTACTGATATGAATACATATCTACCCACATGAAACCTTTCTTAGCAACATTAAGACCAGATAGTGAAAGACTGGGGAAAAAAAACATAACTTCCAAATTTCTATTATGCAGTTCGCATGCAGCTCTTTGATTCCAATTCATAAGTCAATGTTCTATTTAAGGATTCTCTTATGAGCTGCAAATAACAGAAGGATCTCTGCAATAACAGCAGTAATTCGCTAAGCTATTCACATTAAATACAGTTCTGTGATCTGCATGGTACACGTTATTTGCAGCAAACATATTAACTCTGTGCGCTACTTTGAGATGAGTCAAGCTGCCTCTAGACAAAACGCCGTTCTCTCTCCATCAGGAACAATGAGCACCAGAGATATTTTGACATTTTTATTGCTGCCTGAAAACTACTGGACGCACAAAGAACTCTGCAGCAGGTGGTTGTAAAACCATAAGTTATTTCTAAACACAGCGCCCCCCCAGAGGTCAGCCCCCAGGTGCGGCTGCACCGGTCACACCTCCTTAAAGCTGGCCCTGTTCATTAGCAACGTGTAACCCCAATGAGGGAGTGCGACCCGGCCTAGACAATACCATCTGCCCCAAAGGGATAATGTAGCAGTCTCCATTGCAGTGGAAGGAGGGGCTGAAAAGCATAGGGAGGAAGCTCGAGAACCTTAAGGAGTGGGCAAACAATGAAGGAACGGGTGGGAGGAGGCAAAGGGGAATGGACGAGGGGATATTAAAGAAAAATAAATCCAGGTGGGGGGAGAAGAGAAAACCTAGTGAAAAAGCAGCATGCAAGAGAGACAGCACCATGGAGCATAGGGTGGGAACAGAAGTACACAGACAACTTAGAGCACGCAGGGGAAGAGAAGCACATGGGGAGACAAGTGGAAGACATATGCGCACTCATGCAGTGCTTAAGTGACAAGAAAAAATAGTTCCCTAAAAGTGAGCAGTGGAAGGACACAAGTAAAGTAGATGTGCTCGATGGAGGGATGAACACAAGATGGACAAGGCAAGCATTCAAATAAGAAGCCAGAAAACGAGAATGGCAATAAAGCCAACCAATTGTAAGCAATAGTGGACATTAAGCTCCCTGCAAGTTGACAATAGATCTTTTTCAACCAGAATACTACGCTGTAAACCAGCCTAAAAAAGGCAGTAGCAGAAGTTAAGATGAAAGGGTTAAGGAAAGGGCAGAATGGAAAAAGAAAAGAGGAAAGGGGAAATGAAACAACGCAAGAGGGAATCTGGCTATAATCTAAAAGGGAGAAAAATGAAGAACATGGGGGAACCAAAGAGGAAAACAAAGGACAAAAATGAAAAAAAGACAGAAACTGTGGAAAGAAAGGTAAATAGAAAATGTACGAGGAGACAGAAAGGGAAAAAGATACACAATGAAAAACAGAATGGGAAAAGGAAAGATAAAGTAGGCCACAGAAAAGAAACACAAAGGAAAACATAAAAACTAAAAAGGAACAGGAACTAGTCCAAAAAATAGAAAGTATAAAACTGAAAAGGAACAATAAAGACAAGAATAAAGAAAAAGCTGAAGTAAAGCGATGGGGATGCAGACAAGGAAAATAAAGGAGAAGGGAAACAATAAAATAGAAAATGCGCCATCAATAGGACCAAACAGAGAAGCAGAAAAGAAGGGGACAAAAGGATGAAATGGGAAATAAAGGATGGGGCACATACAGTGACCAACAGTGACAAATTAAGACATGGGAAGAACAAGAATGAACAAAAAGAAAGATGAGTGGAGTGAGAGGGAATTATGAGATAAATGAAAACTGAAATGGAAACAAAAATCCAAAACTACGAGACACAAGGAAAAATAAAAATAAATGGCTAAATAGAAAGGGAGAAAATGAGAACAAAACAGGGGCAGACATCGAAGTAAGAGAATCACAGAAAGGAAACAGGAAAGGTAAAAGAGAAGTGAGGGAATAGTACAAAACTAATCCTAAACGGGGAAATCATTGCAGAAGGTAAAGACAAAGGGAAAACAGAAAGGCAATAGGTAGTGGTAGGAAAGAAAGAAAGTAGCCTAAAAGGTTGAGAAATAGACAAACTAATAGCAAGAGAGAAGTGGAACGGGAAATCTAACAACAAATACAAAGTAGACAATTAAGTGGGGAAAAGGAAAGACAGCCAGCAAACAAAGAAGGTAAAAAACACACACAGGCGATGAAGGAGGAAGAAGGAGAACTGCAGATGCAAAGGGGAAGCAAGTGGAATAAAGTACAACAATGAGTAGATGAACATCTGAGAGGAAGAGGGAGACACAGCTGAAAGATACAAGGAAAAGAGAGGCAAATTTAAAATAAAAGAAAATAATTTAAAAAAGCAATAAATGGGAAACAAAAAGAGAAAAAGAAAACCAAAAGGGGGGAAACAAATGAGGAAAATAGACAAATATAAACAAAAAGGAAAGGAAATAAGATCAAGCTGAAGAAAAGAATGTGGGAAACACATACACAGGGAAACAGAAAGGGATCAAAGGAAGTGAGGGAATAAAAGAATCACATAACAGAGGACAGAAGGGGAAGCAAAACTTGCTAAGGGGTAGGAAAAGGGAACGAGAAATGCATAGAGGGATACCTAAAAAGGGGACTAATGTGAAGGGAAAGAAAAGGATTAGGACACAAAGGGAAGCAAGATAAGATAAAAAAGATCAAGTGAGAAGCTAACAAAAGAATAATGAATGGATGCAATTGAAAATATGAAGCAGAAAATAATTAGGAAGAGATAGAGACACAAAAATCAATAAGGGAAAAGACAAAAGCATTAAATTTAACACACGAGGAAGAAAAAGTGAAACGTGAGAGTAGAAACTTCAATGAAGAAAACAAAGAGCATCAGGTAAAAAAGCAAGACAAAAAGAGAAACATAAAAGGCAAAAGGGCAAAACAAAGATAAGAGTTACATAAAACTGGGAAAATGCCAGTTGTGTGGGAATGGAGTGCTATAATACAAAATAAAAAAACAACTGAGTAAAGGGGGAGAGAAAAAACAATGGGAAAAGGATGAAAGAAGAAAGACAACATGGAAAACAAACAAGAGATATAAAGGGAGGAGAGTAAGAAGAAGTCAGCAAAAAGAGTTGGAATCAAATTTAAGGGTGAAAATGATGTACAAGTATAGCAAATGAAGAGATCACAGTGTAAAGAAGGAGAGGTACGCATGAGAGGAAAAAACATGTTTGGAAATGAGAAACAATAAAAACTGGAGTGGTAAGCACTTGAAAATGATTGGGGAAAGTAAAGCAATAGAAACACAACAGAGTGAATATTGTACTGGGGTAAGACATGCAAGAGGGTGAACATGCAGTGTGTTAAAAAAGGAAAATACTGAACAAAGAACATAGGGCAAAAGGGCTAAACAGAATGAAAGGAGCTTGACTGTAAACAAAAGTGGTAGAGTAAAAGCAAAAGACAAGGAAAGCAAAATACTATGGGGAAAAAGTAGAGACTGTAGGAAAAAAAGACTGTAGAAAACAGACAGTTTGAAAGGGTGTAAAGACATATAATAGGTTACTAGAACTGAAGGAACGAAAGACAGAAAAGAGATGAAGTGAGACTTAAGTGATAGAGACAAAAAAAGAAACAGGGAAATGAAGCAGAAAATAAAAATAAACAAGAATAAAAGAATGCCAAAAAGTCAAACATCAAGCGGGGAATAAGATGGAGCTTATTTTTTTACAATTTGAAAACAGAATAAAAAAGAGTTAAAAAAGAAGACGTGAAGAAAAGACTTATAAGAAAGAAGAGAAGCCTAAAAAATAAGCAAACACAAGCATAAGTAAGAAGACAAAACCAAAGAGCCTTTCCAACCACCAAGTTATCGCTCTTGTCTGCCTCAAGTTTCCATGCCCTGAGAAAAAATGACATCTTAGAACCTTTTGTTGGTGAAAACCTTGACTGGTCCACTGAGCGAGCTGTCATGTGAAACATCAACAGCCCATTTTAGGGCCGGGGGTCTCTGACTGCTCCTGTGAGCTTCTTGTCATCACATATCTTTGATGTCCCCAGCACTCCTTTGGCAAAACTGTATTCTGGGAAAATGTATTCCTGAAGGGGATTTGATATTTTGAGAAGACTTTCCTGTTGAGTGAGATATGTGTCCAATATTAAATACTCACCTGGTGCGACTCTATGTGGTACCTTCTCACTCCAGCTGGAGTATGCCTGTAGCTGCCTCATCCGACTAGAATTTTGTTTTAAGGAATGTTAATTGCACCTTTCGGTGCCCATCATCTAGTAGATCAAGGGGATCCACAATGAGGGAACGCAAGTAGTCTACAAAATACCCTCCGCCCCAAAGGGATATTTTAGCTGCTCCCTTTTGATGAAGAAGCAGGGACTGAAAAACATAGAGAAGTAGCCTGAGAACCACAAAGATCAGACAAACAATGGTGAACAGGAGGAGAGAACAAAGGGAGGTGGACAAGAGGGTGTTAAATTGAAAACAATCTGGCTGAGCGGAGAAGAGGTAGCCTGAGGAAAAAGGAGCACACTAGAGCGGCAGCAACACTGAACATTGGGGGAAGTACATGGATGAGAAAGAGCAGCTTGGGAGCGGGGACCTCAAAAGGGAGACAACTGGAAAACTCATGCACTCTCATGTAGTGCCTAAGCAAGAAGGAAAAATAGTTCCCTTAAAGTGAGCAGTGGAAAGACACAAGTGAAGATGCTATGCTAAGGGGAGGGACAAACACAAAATAAATAAGGGAAGCCATCAAATAAGAACCCAGCAAATGACAATAAAGCAAACCAGTGGTAAGAAATGAGTGGGCTTTAGTCCACTGTGAGTTGACAGTAGGTATTGTTCAACAAGACAGCTGTGCTGGTGGGATCGACCTAAAAAAGGAGCAAGCGAAAATAAAAGGGTTAAGTAAAGATCAGAATGGAAAAAGAAAAGGGGAAAGAAACAGTAACGAAAAGAGAAGAAACGCAAGAGGAAAACAAAGTATAATCAATAAGGGTAAAGAGTGAAAAAACAAAGAATACAGGGGAAGCCAAAATGGATAACAAAAGACAAAAATGTAATTAAAGACAGAAACTGGGGAAACAAGGGGAAAAAGTAAATACATGAGGAGGAGACAAAAAGGGAAAAAGATGAACAATAGAAAGCATAACAAGAAAAACAAAAACAAAATGGGACCAAAAGTAGAAATGCAACGGGAAATCCTAAAAATAAAAGAGGAACATGAAAATATACAAAAAAGAGAAAGTATAAAACTGAAAAGGAAAAATTAAGACAAGGGCAAACTGAAAGCTGGAAGTAATGAGATGGGGAAACATACAAGGAAAATAAACGATAAGAGAATCAATAAAAGGAAACAGAAAATTGGGCCATTAAGGGAACCAAACAGAGAAACGAGACAGAAATGGACAAAGGTGTGAAATGGGAAATAAAGGCTAGGGGCACAAACAGTCACAAATTAGGACATGAGAAAAACAGGAATAAACCACAGGACATGTGGAGTAAGGGGGGGGGCAATGATACTAAGGAAAACTGAAAGGGAATCAAAAATTTAAAGAGGCAAGGAAAAATAAAAAAGAAAGGAAGAGAAAACATGGGGAGAAAATAGGGGTAGAAATGAAAGTAAGAAGTCCACAGAGAGGCAATAGGAAAGAAAAAAGACAAATGAGGAAATAACAAGGGGAACGTAAAGATAAGGTTTCAATAGAAAAAGAAGAGTGAAGTAAAGCAAAGAGGAGAAGAGAAAAGTACAAAAATACACCCAAAAGAGAAAATAAATGGAGAAAGTAAAGCCAGAGGGAAAACAGAAAGCAACAGAAAAGGGTATGAAAGAATAGAAGAAGCCTAAGAGGAAGAGACAGAGACAGACTAATAAAAAAAAGACATTTGAGACAGGAAATCATAACAACAAATACAAAGATGTCAATTTGTGGAGAAAAGGGAGAGACAGCCGGAAAACAAGGCAAAAAACACATACAAACAACTAAGGATAAAGACAAAGAAATGCAGATGCAAAGAGAATGCAAGTGAAATAAAGTAAAATAGTGAGTGGATAAACACGTGCAAAGAAGAGGGAAATATGACTGAATGTTACAAGGAAAGGTGAGGCAAAATTGTAATAAAAGGAATAAAAAAGGGAAACAAAAAGGTAGAATGTAATCAAAATGGGGGAAACATGAGGAAAATAGACACATAAAAGGAAAAAAGGAAAATAATGACAAAATAAAAGCAAAGTGGAAAAAGAAAATACAGGGAAACAGAATGGGATCAAAGGAAGAATTGAGGCAGTAAAGAAAAGGCATTACAGAGAACACAAGGGGAAGCAATAATTACTGAGGGACCGGAGAGGGGAAAGAGAAATGGAATGAAAGATACCTATAAAGAGGACTAAACTGAAGAGGGAAAGAAAAAGAATGGCACATGAAGGGAGCAAGATAATATATATAAAAAGGCAAAAGAGCAGCAAAGAAGAGAAGGATACTGAATGAATGCAAGTCAAAATACAATTAAAAAATAATTTAGGTAAGATAAAGACAAAATTTGAGGGGAAAAAACAAAACATTGACAATGGCAAGTGAGGAAGAAAGTGAAACACAAGAGTGAAACTGTGATCAAGAACCTCAGGTAAACACAGGTCAAAAAGAAGCAACACAAAGACCAACATAAAGTTGAAAGGTATAGACAACTGTGCGAAGGCCAGCTGTTTGGAATGGAGGGACAAAACAGAAAAAAGCCCAAAGAGTAAAGGAAAAAGAATGGGAAAGGAATGAAAGAAGTAAGACAACATGGAAAACAGAAATGAAATATAAAGGAGGAGGAATAAGAATAAGATAGAAAAAAGATAAGGGTGAAAATGATAAGATGTATAAATATAGTAAATGAAGAAAGCACAACAGAAAAAAGAAAGGGAAACATTAAAGAAAGAAACCTCAATTAGAAATTAGAAGAAAGACTAGAATGGTAGGAATTAGAAAATGAGCGGGGAAATCTAACAAAAAGAACACAAATGAAAAAATGGTACTGCAGAAAGAAATGGAACTGAGGCAACATTAAGTTTGTTAAAAAAGGAAAATTCTGAAGGAAGAGCATAAGGCAAAATTGGCAAACTGAATGACAGTAAGGATAGCAGCAATCTACACCAACTTCAAAAATAGTAGGAATTGTGAAAAACGAAAGCTGGGCTGTAAATAAAAGTGACAGACTAAAAAAAAAAGACAAGAAAACATAAGACTATGCTGCAGAGAATGTAGGAAGAGGTGCCAGCAGGAAATAGAAAATTAGAAATGATGTAAAGAAATACAATAGGTTACCAAAGGTGAAGTAAAGAAAGACAGGAACAAAGTGAACGGGGACCAGGGAGAAAACTACAAAGAAAGAAACACAGAAATAAAGTAGAAACAAATGAAAAGAAAAGGTGAAAGACATTTGATAATGGAATAGAAAGAGTTAGAAAAGGAGAAGGAAATAGACATGTAAGAAAGCAGAAGAGTTACTATTAAAGAAGGAAACAGAAGTGTTAGTAGAAAGCCAACAGTAAAAGGGGAGGACAAATATGTAAAAACAAAAAGATAAAACAGAGATTTAGCAAAACTAAAAGGTTAAAAATGAAAGGCATAAGGGAAAGTAGTAACGGAAAGCGGGAAGAAAATGAGAAAAGTAATGAATAGAAAAGAATGCAAATGAACAAAGGTTATAAAAGGAAGAAATAAAAGACCAGGGAAACACTGATGCAAGAAAAGAATCAGAATCTGAAAGCTCAACGAGGAGGAGACTAGGCCAAAGAGCACAATAGGAAGTAAATGAAAAACAGCAACAAAAAGGGAAAGCAAACTGACAAAGTAAAACATTCAAAAGGAAGGGACTAAGAAAAGACTAACTGGGGTAGTAGAACACAAGACATAAGTGCAATATGAACAAAGGAAGTAAGACAAGAATAAAAAAAGAGAGAAGAAACATGACCACAGACAAAGGGGATAAAGAAAATAAAAAGGCTAACAAAGGAAATGGAGACAATAAATGGAACAAAGCCAATTTAGAAAATCAAAATATGAGGTAGTAGAGAACAAAGACACTAGGGAAGAGAAAGGTGAACAAGTAAAGGGATGAACTAAGGAGAAGAAAGAACAACAGAAGGGGAGTCAGGGGGAGAAAGGAATGCAGGGGCTCAAACAAAATTAAGAAAGACAAAACTGTTAAACAGAAAATGGAGACAGAAAGAAGTGAGGGGTTAAAGGAAATAGGGAAAGAACTGCACTAGAGGAAACAGGAAAAGATAAAGAAAGTCATAATTTGAAACAGAAATGGGAACAATAAAGACCCAAAGGTATTATAGAGGAGGAGGACACCATCTACGATACCGTATAGGCACTAAAGACAAAATGGAGAAATGGGAAGGCAAGCAAGGCAAAGCTGTATAACACACAGAAGAAAGACAAAAGAGGGCAAAGGAAGGGAAGACAAAAGAGGGAACAGCTATTGAATATAAAAAACGAAAGTAAAAAAGTGCAAAAAGAATGGGCGTGTATTACAAGCAACACTGTGGTTAATTGCTCAAGAGTGTGTCAGCAAAAAAAGAGAAAATCAACATCTTTGGAGTATGTGACAACAAAGCTGCTTCATATACATTGTTTGATGGATGGAATTATTTTAATTATAATTAATTAAATGGAACAAAACATAGGGGAAGCTATTGTGAGGCTTCCAAATGCAATTTTCGACACTTTGAATTGTAGAATGTTTAATGTGAAAGGAGAACAGAACATGGTGTCTATGATTTGAGGGTGTGTGTAAATAGGTTGACAGAATTAATTATAGCATGAGTGATGCCCCATTGCTCATGCGGGTGGAGCATCACTCATGCAGTAAAACATGATCACAAAAAAAAGAAACAAAGCTATTCAGTTTATACAAATTATGAAATGATGTTATTAAGCTAGATATATCTAAAATGAAAACTGAATCAAAGGCTTATACAGAGGTAAAAACAAAGATAAAAGAAGTTCAAGAAAGAAACAAGAAAAGAGGGCAACAGATAATAAAAAAATGAAATGTAAAGGGTACTGAAATATCAAAACAAAAAAAGAGATTAGGATAAAAGAGGAAACACCGATAGGTGAAGCAGGAGTGATGGAAAGTGTAAAAATGGAAAGGTAAATGGACAAAAGACAAAAGAGAAACAATGTTGAAAGCTTATTACGACCTGGTTCTCCGCCAGCCTTTTTATGGCGGTTTCACCGCCATGAAAAGGCTGGCGGAGAACACACAATGAAAAGACTGGTGGAGAACAGGTGAAGGGGGCCAGAGGGGAGCCCATGCACGTGGCATGGGCAGTGCAGGGGTCCCCCTGCCCAGCACCCTCGCAATGCTCACTGTCTGCTGTGCAGACAATGACCATTGCAAGGGTGCTGTTGCCTCTTTCCCGCTGGGCTGACGGGCAGAAACCTTGGTTTCCGCCCATCAGCCCAGCGGGAAAGTCGTAATGGACCCGGTGGGGAGGTAGCTAGTAAGACTGCAACCTCCCTGTCGGAAGTTCGGCGGACGGGTTATCTCATCCGCCAAACTCATACTCAGGCCCATAGGGCCTTATTACGAGTGTGGCAGTCTTCAAACCGCAACACTCGCAGTAGCGATGGGACTGCCGCACTCCTGGGGGTTCCACCGCCACATTACACGTTTGGCAGGTGGGACTGCCGTCACCGCCAGCAACAGGTTCCCAATGGGTAGATGGCAGTCTGAGTTGTGCTCAGCCACGGAGGCAGTGAGGTCAGCGCCGCTGTGCTGATCACAACTTAGCTTTCTGCCAGCCTTTCCATGGCGGTCACCCCCCATGGGAATGCTGGTGTAAAGCCAGTGCTGGTGGTACAGGGGGGCACATGGCATGGGCAGTGCAGGGACCCCCTGTCCAGCACAATAGGAATGCGCACTGTCTACTTTGCAGACAGCACGCATTCCAAGGGTGCTGTTGTGCTGCGGTATTGGCCTCAGCTCCCTTTAGCACTGTTCCCACCAGTCAGCCTAGCAGGAACGTCATTTTACAATGTTCCTGACGATCAGCTCTATGGGCACATTGTAATAGGAAAGGGGGGGGGTGCCATCGGCATTGTAGTGGCGTCCTCCCCGCGACATTGGTGGTTCCGTGGTGGGACCGCTAATGTCGTAATTAGGCCATTAGTCCAAGAAATGACATCTCAAAAATATGGGACATATTCGGGAAGTAGGTTGCAAGGAACTGAAGGTTCTCAAGATGCAACATTAAATAGCTGAGTTGCAAAAATGTATGTATATTCAAATATGAAATGCAATTTGCTTAAGACTCCAGGATTTTAACAGGTATGGTGTTTTGACAAAATATATGAAAAAAGTATAGTGAAACAAAAATGTTGTTGCAAGAATATTGTGAGGGTCAAAATATCGTGAACATAAATATTGAAAAAAAGAATATTGTTTTAAGTTTTTTTAATGCCATTGTAAAAAATAGAATTAGCAAAAATATTGTTGTATATAATATTGTTCTTATATTTAATTTGGTGTGGTTTTCATGCTGTGATATTAAATGTTTAATGTCAAATTCTAATGTTAATTTAAAAAACTTTTGCAGTTTTATTTTAGAAAAATTAGTTTTAATATTATTTTTTAATAATTTTGTTTGACTTTAAGGTTTTAAAGGTATTGGGAATGGGATGCTGGGTTTATAGGGGAAAAGGATGGGAAGATTTTTAAAAATATGCTTTGTAATTTTGTGTTTATGTGAGTAGTTTAAGAAAAAATAAACAATTTGTGTAATAATTGTAATTTCATATTTTAAATTGTGTGAAAGTTTATTTTTATAATTATTTAAAAATAGTAATTATACAAATTATAAAAATGTATTGTATATGACTATTATTATTGTTTTGCTCCATGAAATCTGTTTATAATGTTTTTGAAAACTTGCAGATTTCAATTATTATTTTCACCTTTTTCATATAAAATATTGATTTATAGTGTCATCTCTTTATTTTGATTTTTGCATTGATTGTATTTTGTGGTTGATCATTATTGGGAGTTTTTGAAAAATATATTAAGTTGTTAATATATGTGTTTATATGATTTGAGGTTTACTTCTAAGTGAATAAATTAATAATAATAAATATTTTTGATGCATTGCAGTTGTTTAAGAATATTGAAGTATCTGATTGTTATTACACAATTAGATTTATTTTCATTATTAATTTTAAATCATTTATCCAATGTACAATTTTAGAAAAATGTTTACATTTATTTTAAAACAATTAAAATCTTGTTTTATTTTGTAATACTATTTCTTTTTATGATATGACTAATTATGCTGTATTTGTCTGCTATTAATCATGTATTGTATTTTTAATTTCAACATTTATAATTTGTAGTGTATGATTTAATATGATTTAGCACAGAAATTAGTTTTTTTATTTATTGCTGTATTATTATTTTATATTACTTGCTTTCAATAAAGAACAAAATAACATTCTTATATCTATAGTTGTGTTTTGTTTGTATTGTTATATTGCTTACCATTTAGTAAATATTTAGTTTTATTTTTGACTGTTTGTTATGCTTCATTGTGGTGTATAATATATTAGTAATGTATATTTGCACATTATGCTGTTTAATTGTTTTACTGTTTTTATGTGTTTTTTACCAAATATTATTGAATACGTATTTTTCAGTATTAATAACAAATATTATGTTTTATTATAATATACTAAAATATTTATTGTAGTTGACTGCTAACGTAAAATATAATATATTTAATGCCAAACACATTCTCCTAATCAATGTACATTGGATTAGGAAGAGTAAATGTGACCCTTTGCTGTCCAACACTTCCCCAAAATGGTTTAGATTGGAGCTGGAATTGTAAATGTGATCTTTTAGTGCCCCTCACCTTCCCCATTTGGTTTAGATTGGGGTGGGCATTGTAAATGTGCCCACTTTAGTGTCTAATACCTTCCCCACATTGGTTTAAATTGGAGTGGGAATAGTAAATATGGCCACTGTAAAATCCAAAACAGCGCCAATTTGGTGTAGATTAGAGTGGGAATAGAAAATGAGACCACATTACCACCCAATAACATCTTGAAATTAGTTTAGATTGGAGTGGGATTAGTAGATGTGACCCCTCTAATGTCCAACACCTTCCCCAAAATGGAGTATATTGGAGTGGGAATAGTAAATGTGCCCACGTTCATGTCTAGCACCTTCCCCAAAATGGTTTAGATTGTAATAGGAATAGTAAATGTGGCCACTTTAGTGTTGAACACCTTTATCATAATATGTTACAATACAGTGTACATACCAGATGTAAAGTTTTTAATACTCAACTTTTTACACTAAATATTATTTTGTTGTACAGTGACACGTGGTTTTTATACTGTTAATTATTAGATTTTTCCTATTTTATTTAATGTATATATTGACATTTATTTAAACACGTATAGTTTCTTAAATGTAAAAAATTAAACATTGTATGTATTATTTTGATACATTTTTACACTTTTTTAAACAATTAACATATGTAATGTTTTTTATAAATATTTTAAACATTTTCTATATTTGTTTTTACAAGAATGGTTCATAATTGATTTTTCACATATACATTTGTTACACAATCATGTTTTAATTGTTACAAGTTTTACATACTCTTTTTTAGTAATTTATAAATAGTAGTAATCTTTAGGGCCTCGTTTCGAGTTTGGTGTACGGTAAAGTCCACTGGTGGTGGGGAGAGCAGGGGCCCCCCTGTAGCCCTCTGTGCTGTGTTTCCACCAGCCTTTCCATGGCGGGGTGCCCGCCATGGAAAGGCTGGCAGAAACTGGACTCATGATCACTGTGGCGGCGCTGAACTCAGCGACATTGTGGCTGACCACAACTCTGACCACCAAAATGAGCAAATAATACTTCATTTGCTACATAAAATTCAGTTGGCATTAGCTCGTGCATAAAACCAGGTGAGGATTGGGGCAGAGAATAAGGCCAATCACCATAATAAAGGTGATCCCCATTAGTGAATCAGATAGCTAAAAAAAGTGGCCCACATTTACAAATGGGGCACGTTTTGCTATGTAACAGCAAGCTACACCGGTGTTTTGCAAGGCATTGGAGAGTGAGTGCATTTGTGCTTTCTGATGGTAATGTTTTTGATAATATCAGATGAGTCAACAGTAAAGATCAGCCCACTGGTTTATAAATGAGGCTCACAGACATCCAAAAAACACCCCACGCACTGATGTGAATGACCAACATTTCTTGCACGGCCTGATTGCTATGCATGGCAGTCCGATCATATGTACAACAACAGAGGTCGGTATCGTCAGTAATTCATTTATATCTCATGTAAGTGTAGCCAGTTCCTCCTCAGTGATGGGACCTCTTGGTTCACATGAATCAAATTCCAAAATATATTTTAATTCCAGTCTGTGGAAAGGTATTGTTCTATCTCCTTTCTGTACGTGTGTAGGGATACTATCAACAGCAAAATAACTCAGGGTCTCATTTAGAGTTTGGTGGATTGGTACTCTGTCAGAAACATTATGCATATCCAGTCCACCTTATTACAAGTGTATTATATCATAATACGGTGGACTGGATATGCATCATGTTTCTGACAGAGTACCAATTATTGATTATATCGTAATGCACTTGTAGTAAGGTGGATGGAATATCTGTTACATTGGATGACAAGTATTTCAATTAATACAGCCTAGCCAGTCAACCTGGCACCAGGATCCATAATAAGCGATAAGGGAGCTGGAACAAAAGATGACCATCTACATGCGTCACTACTAATTATCTCTTCATCAGAAGAAGTTAAACCAGACTCACCTGAGGGTAAGAGGTTACCCCCACACCAAAAGTGTGGGGGGAGAATTGGATAGCCTCACTGCAACAATCATTTGAAGTGCTGATCTTAACATTGGACAAATTGAACGTGCAAATAGAGTTGATGAATGTGATGGCAGTGCATATCGTTGGAATCAATCAGAAGCTGGTTGGGTTCATTAGAGCACAAGCCAAGCACCCACCCAGCTTGTCATCAGTAGCTTATAGCAGTGGCCCTATAGTTGACAAACTGGCCACGCTTCTGGACATAATGGTGTCGCTCCTCCAGACATAAAGGCCGGTAGCCAGACAAGATCAAAGTATCGCAGCACTGCAGGAGGTATCTCCAAAGGTACAGACAGATGATTCCGCACACTCATAAGAGAAGATCTCTGAAGAACCCCCAAAACATCAGGAAGAATCTGGGGTAAAGATAACAACGATGAACCAGAGCTCATCCAGATCTTCAAGTTCCCAAAGCTCGGCTCCAGGCAAATTAACTAAAAGGCAACGCAAGTGGGAAAGGAAGGGAAGGCACAAGCAGTTTCAGACAAGGGAACAAGAGACCAAAGAAATGTATCCAATGTTTATTAAACAAAGCAAAATCAATTTGGACAACTCACTTATTAAAACATAACCGGACCAGGTAGTTAAGAGAGGAGGCTCGCCTCAAGCTGTGCCACTTCGGGCACCGCCGACCAAAGAACTGCTCAAAACGTCAAACCCCGCCAAATCACTTCCTAATGGTCATACACAGCCAAGTATTGACACTCATGCCACACCACGCAATCCAACCCAATTACAGGAGAACACCTGGTCAGCAGAAGAGGACAATCGAAATAAGAGGAAATAATAGTAAAAGTGAATTAAGCACACACAAAAACATCAGATGCGGAGGACAATTAGTAAATTTGGGTAACAGCCAAAGCGCCCAAGATGCACCATTCATTATTCACAGGGCAGCACCAGTGAACAATAAGAACTCTACTCTAATTATGATCAATGGGCACTGCAACATAAAAAATCTAGGGGCACACAGCGAAACACAATTCATAAGGCTGGGTCTAGATGCAAGCCGGGTTCAAAGCCAAAAAGAAGTCAGTCAGAATCAAGCATGGCCCACCCAGCAGGACACACAAAGGGGCTGACAAGTTACAGCGGGCGAAAAACATGCACCTGAATCACATCAACTAGTTTCACCCAGCAGAACCACAGTGATGAGGTACTCTCGGGCAGGCATTAGATGATGTTGCAATTAAAGGCCTATGGCTTGATGTTGGAAAATGAAGGGCTTAACCTCTGAGATCTTCCTCATTTAGACAGAGTATCCACACCGAATGGACCCATTTATTTGCACGCATGGTGCTTGATCTTATCATAGGCTAACCCTTCAATTTCAACATCAAGCCGTCTAAGGCTTGCCCTGAGAGTACCTCATCACCATTACATACACTATCTCCAAGTGGCACTGAGGACTTCGCCCTCAATTGAATATGGCTATAGAGTTAAGAAATCATATTCCAGCCATCTTCTCAGGCAACCATCCCCCAGGTCACCCTATCTCACCCTATGTCAGTGGTCTCCAAACTTTTTAATGCTGCGCATCCCCAGTTGAAAAATAAAAATCCTTGGGCCCCCCCTCAGAATTCTTCACAATCATTTTATAAAGATTGCAATGTTTAAATATGTCTAGCCCTATTTAAACATTGCAGTTAAGTATCTTTACCTTTTTAACAATGCAATAACATGCTTCTGCCTAAAACAAAGCCCTGTTATCTGGAAAATGTTTCTTTTGACAAGACCCTGGGATCACTTGAGGCCCCCCTAGTGGGGCCCGCCCCCTAGTTTGAAGACCTCTGCCCTATGTCCTGATGAGACCCTTGTATCCTGGATAGGGTTGAAATGCTGTTGACATTGGTAAAGACAGACCGTGACACTGTTTATCCCATAAGAGTAACCAGCCTGTGGATGTATTTTGATAACTGTCATTTTTGGCTGTCTTTCTTTATGTACCATTACACCAACAAATGCTTTTAAACAAAGATTGTAATTGTTCAAATTGGCACTTTTTTCACTATTTTGGTTTTTCACCAATATAATTATGTGTTTATTCTAGAAACTAATAACAAATATATGATGTGAGCCTATATGGCAGCTGAAGTACTGGTTGCTATTTACGTACGTCACACAGATTTACTAAACTGTCTTTATTGTTGGACTACAACTGTTGTTCGGGCTGATTCATTCAATAGCAGTGCTCCCTGCCTGATCATATATTTGAGACAAGTGAGTTTCACATGAATTAACATATCTCCCAGCACCTGAGGGCCCTCCACTGGCTCCCGATAGAAAAACGAATCACCTTCAAGCTACTCACCCACACGTACAAAGCCATAAATAACATCGGACTGGCCTAGCTGAAGCACCCCGTCTCCTTCCACACCCCCACCAGATCCCTCCGCTCCCACCATCCTCGCATTCGAAAAACCCCTGCCGGAGGACGATCCTTCACCTACATTGCAGCAAAGAGCTGGAACAACCTTCCCCTATACCTCAGGCAAGCCCATCGCTCACCATCTTCAGGAAGAACCTCAAGACGTGGCTTCTCGAATGAGGCTCCACACTCCCCCCACCCCCAGCACCTTGAGACCGTCCCGGGTGAATAGCCGCGCTCTACAAAAACTGATTGACTGATTGATTGATTGACTGAATTACTGATACTCATGTTCACATGAACATTTGGGTTACTCTTGTTTTCAAACTAGTTCAACAAATACAAAGCCACGGATAGTAAATCATGAGCGAATTAATATTTGCTCATGGAACATCCATGGGTTTGGAGCAATGCCACAAGATCAGGAGACAGTATGCTTCCTTCAAAAACTAGATATAATTTTACTCCAGGAGACATGGAGCCCAATGCCTAACCCCTTAGTTGGATTTCTAGAACACCAGATACCCGCTGTAATGGCCGCCACCCACGGCCATCCGAAAGGGGGTGTGGCTATCTACATCTCCACAAATTACAAGTGGAAGTCTGAAGTCATTGACTCAGGAGAAAACTGGCTCCAAGCCATAAAATTGTCTGGTAAAACAGAGAAACAAGAATGCTTGGACATGCTAATAATAAATATATATATTCATCCAGATAACGCAAGAAAACAAGAAAGGTTAGTTCTAATGTATATGTTAAAGCTATGGCAAGACGTGTTCCAGGGGTGACCAACGCTCATCTCAGGGGATTTCAACACCCATTTTTGTAATCATCGGACTGGGAAATCCACCAGGCACAGGAAGCATGTGGGCTCAAAAGCAATTTGCTAAAATTACTAGAGGGTCAGGGGTTGACGATCCTGAACCAGAAAGCAAAGGCAGACTGCCCAGCAGCAATCATATTTTCAAGTTGCAAGTCCCAATCCACAATTGACTACACCTTTGTCAGCACCGACATCTGCACCTGGGTTTCCTCATTTAAATTCCAAGCACGCCCCAAAAGTGACCACTTTCCACAGGTCATAAGCATTGCATTACATCTGCAAAAAAAGGGAGCAACTTGTGATTTAATCCAACGACCCAAAAGCTACAGCCTAAAAAGACTGCGATGGCATGGAGGAGTTCCTGAGAAAATAATGGAAACGGCTTACCGACACGGACCCAATCGAGGGGTAACTAACGAAGCTCAAAGACTCCAGACATGGTTAGACCTAGTCAAGGTTTTACAAAATAATTTCTCAGTAAAGTATGATCAGCAAAGGAACAGGTAATCCTAATGCGGGAAGAGGGGAAACCACTGGTTCAACAAAGCATTACGAGACAGCAAACCAAAAAATTGCAAGGGAAACCAGAAGGTTGGCAGCCGAAGCTAAGAAAGGCGTGTATACGACAAAGCCCAACTGATTCTAATGAGGAAAGCCTACAAAAAAAGCATGTTGGAGGGAAAAAAGAAGACATCTGGATGAGCTGTGGGTGAAAACTCTATGGACCAGGAAACCACCTAAGAGTAAAAGCTTTTGGCATCTAATAAACAGCTTAACTAACAGAGAAAACAGGCACCTAAATGCAGGAATTGCAGAAGAGACGTGGACAGCATATGTACATGAAATCTACGCGTCTCCCGACACCAGTGTTGGAATGAGGGCGCACAGCCTATTGTCAGAACAAGAGAAGTGGCGATTGGCCACAACTCAGGGAAATGAGACGACAAATCTGAATAATCGCCAAGTCTGTAAGAGGTCGCCGACCCAAAGGAAGGTAGGGAAGCACGTGGTGGAGGACAAAACTGTGGTGAGTTTAACTGACATAAAACAATTGGGGGAGATCATTAAAAAATGGAAGTCAGAGGGAGCTGCACGCTCCAACAGGTTGCCAAATGCATTATTTAAACAAAATGTGAAATACTAGGCTGAGTATTTAGCGCCCATCTTCAACTTTATTTACGTTCCCAACATTGTGCCAACATCCTGGGAAGGAAGCGTCTTCCACCCAATATATTAAAATGGAAGTTACTCATCCCCAGTTAATTACAGATTAATCGCTCTAATAGACGTGGAAGCCAAAATCTATGCCTCCTGTATACTACAAGACCTCTTTGCATGGACAGAAGAAAAACAGCTGATACCGAAAACCTAGACAGGGTTCAGGCCCGGCATGGGAACATCAATCAATCTTGTGACCCTGTGGATTCTGACTGAAAATCCAGTGGGGAGGAACTCCAGGCTTTTTGCCTGTTTTGTCAATATTAAGTTGCCATTTGACCGAGTCCCACTCGATCGCTTATGGGCAAAACTGGAAAGATGGGGCATGTCAGGAGACATGCTCAAGGCAATAATCACTGTATACTCTGATACATGGGCCCAGGTAAAAATTAGAGACGGCAGTTCATTGACCACAAACATAAGCACTAGTAAAGGTCTGAAACAATGGTGTGTTTTGGCCCCAAGCCTATTCAATCTGTATCTTGCGGATATGAACAGTCATCTGAAAGAAGTCAACGGCCATTCTCCAAATCTGCCAAATGAAGCAATCACCTGCCTACAATATGCAGATGACATAGTCATTCTGAGTCAAACACCAATAGGACAGCAAAGACTAATCAACATGCTGGCAAGTTATATTGAGAAAAAATGTTTAGCGCTGAATTTGCGGAAAACCAAAATCGTCTGGTTAGTGGATTGAAAACATAAGGCATATAAGTAGTTTATCAAACGAGAGCAGGTGGAGTCAGTTCAATCGTACAAATACTTGGGTGTTACACTGGGGCGCCACCTGTTGTGCAAAAAACACTTTATGCATATGCAAGCAAAAGCCCAGTCTCTGACATTCACCTTCAAGCTTCTGGCAAAAAAACTGAATGGTAGAGCATCTACTAACCCTGATGACAGCACATATGTTACCTTCATTGACGTATGGCTCGGAAATATGGCATGGTAAAGAAATAACATTGTTAGACCAATGACAAAAAAAGGGTATAAAGGGGTCTTCAGCCTCCCAAAAGCTTCCGCACCGGCCCATGTTCGTTTGGAGTTTGGCCTTCAAAATCAGAAACGTCTTAATACCGTTGTGAAATTGTGCGGCGACTCAGAGCTGCGGACCAAGGAACCCTAAGTAGCCTGTGTTGGGCAGAGATAAAAGCCCAGCTAGAGCAAAAATGCACCAAATCATGAGACGCATACCTAGATAATGCTCTAAAGGTCCAGGAAGCATGGGGCTGCAAAATGGGTCAAGGGGCTTTCGCAAAGATATGTAACCTCTCATCTAAAAAACAATCCTTTATGCAAGATAGAATCTCATTGGCAATGCAAAGGCATGCCGGGGCAGTGATAAACTCATATACTAATTTGAAACCACAATCATATGTCATAGCGCATTTCCACCAGGCGATTAAACAAAGCTTTAAGCTCTTCTGCTTTGGATTTTTTTGAATCTAAGGATCTTTTACCAGCATAGAAGGGCGAGTTCCCAGATCCAAGATGTCGCCTATGTGGCTATAAAACGTAAACAGTAAGCCATCTTATCTGCACATGTCCATTGGTTATGGGTCTAAGGAAGGCAATGCCCAAGCCAATTTTTCTTGCTCTAAAGGTACAAACTTGCCTCCAAGCAGTTATAAGTAGCTTGAGGGGACATCGATCCCTTTGGCTTGCGTAGGAGTAAGATTCACAAATCCAGTAAACAAGCTCTTGCGTCGTGAGCCTTGATATATAATTTGTTCAAGACTCTGTGAGGTAATTTAAGACTCATGCTAGTGGCTATGCCCCTGTCTGGGGAGGGAGAACATTTTATGAACTTTACACACCATTCCAGTTCAAGCACATGCATATTGCACATTTGCTTAGGGACACACTTCAACCGCCGGGACTCATGTTCAGCAGCAGTACGGCCGGGAACACAAAATAGATCCGGTCTTTTAATGTATGTTTTTAAGAATAAACTTTATTTATTGTTCTTTTTACTTCTTGTTATTTCACAATGTAATGGTTTTTATTAACTATGCATTTAATAAATAAACTCGTAACTTGAATTTACAGTTCATATATAAATCTCAGCAGCAGGAGCTTAGCCCAGTGAGCTTTATTAAAACTTATGCAGCGGTTCAATGCAGAGATGTAATAAATAAAAATGCATATGCAAAGAAAAATAGAATTAACATATTTCTATTTAGGTTACTTGCGAGGACACTCTTTGGTGTATACACACAAATCTGGACTATTAAGGACTGAAGTAGAGCTATTTGCACTTGAAATTAAGAAAGGTTGTAGTTTTGTCATATAAGACATTGCTTCCTGTAACACCATGTGCTAATTGATGCCTTTACCCCTTATTTTAGGACTTGTGGCCTGAATTACACTTACTCTTGGTGAGGGATACTTAGCGAGGTGGTGATTAAGTCAATAAGAACTCCTACGAAGATGAGACCCCTCCTTTCTTTCATTTGACCCATTCCTTACTTTCCATCCCCTATGGGCCTTCTCTTAGTCTCTATAAGAGTATTTTGCAAATTGCTCACACTTCATTTCATAGATCACAACCCCTCCTTCTCTGAAATCACACACCTGCATCCTAACGATACCTAGTTTCCGTTACCCTATGTATTAATTCCAGCCAGCATCGTCTAGAGGTGGGTGAGCCACTGAAAGCTCGAGCCAGGCTTGGGCCTGAACCCTGGCTCTGGCTCAGCTCGAGGTCCCAACGCGACCTCAAACCCATAGCGAGCCGACCCTGCAAGTGGCTTCGGCCTGTCACCCTACCTCTACCCAGAATGTGACATTAAGGCCAGAACTGTCGACTTTGGAACTGGGGAACCAGTTTCAATTCTCAGCAGCTGTTCATCATACTGTGGTCCTGGGCAAGTCCCTGTGCCTTTCAAAAACTAATGTGATCTAGTGTGGTGTGTAACTGGTGCTCACGTAAAGCATGCGCTATATAAAAACTGCAAAAAAGAAAATACAAAAAGAAGTGAAAACAAAACGTTTACATAAAAACAAACTTATCACTTAAATAGTGTTATCTTAGGCAAATATTTTATTTCAGCCAGAACATCTTTTTCTTCATTATTACTTAAGAAAGCACTTTCAAATATGTGAGATCATATTACTAGATTTACAAACCTATTGCGTTTGATTTAATAGACTGTAATGTTGCTCTTTAACAATATGGGCCAGGTACAGGGTCTACATGTCAACCATCTTCCCTCTAACTTCACTAATGGTTCATACTTCAAAACTATCACATTTAATAAGTATTTCTCAGTGCAGGGCCATAATGAGACGCATTAAAGTGAAACCTTGCAAGAGTCAAAGAATTTTTTTAAATGTTGAAGACCCGTCATATTTTACGTGATGTTTGTGATATGATTTACATAGCAAACATTTCCGAGGCTCGGCTCATGTATGGACTCTAACATCTGAGCAAGGCTGGCTTTAAAGCTGGTGGCGCCCAGTGCAACAATCTTTTTTGGCACCCGCCCCCAGGACCTCCTCCTCGGATTCACTCACTACCACCCAGTAAAAGTGCCCATCATCTCTCCATAGCGCCTTTCTCACATACATTTCAT
Organism: Pleurodeles waltl; assembly: GCF_031143425.1. NCBI lineage: Eukaryota > Metazoa > Chordata > Amphibia > Caudata > Salamandridae > Pleurodeles > Pleurodeles waltl. The sequence goes on along the minus strand of NC_090449.1, from coordinate 1,024,891,525 downwards.
TTGTTTTAAAGCACTTGTAAAGGCTGGCTTTATTAATCCACTCAGCAGTCCACGTGAAATACAGATCTGTTCTTTGCAGCAGGCATATTAACCCTCTGTGCTGCATTATGGCAAGTCAAAACTACCAATAGAACATTTTCTCTAGCAGGAGCATTAATCACAAGAGTTATCTTGACAATTTTTTTTCCTGCCTGAAAGCTGGCAGCACAAGGAACTCTGACGCAGGTGCTTTGAAATCCTAAGTTACTGCTCCACACAGCGCACCCCTGAGGTCAGTGCCCCGCCTCCTGGCCAGCACCCAGGGTGGCCACACGGGTCACACCGCCCTAAAGCCAGCCCTGCATCCGAGCCAGGCCTTTGGCTCGGCACTGGCAGGGCTCTCCCTGTTATTTTGTAAATTTGCCCACTTCTAACATCGGCTTGAATGGACACAGTGGCCACTAATGATAGCGCCTGACTCCTATTGATTTAATGTACCACAGAGACACCGGAGTAAACTCAAGGAATGGTTTCATTGAGAGACCAGGACTGATCTCAGTAACCAATAAGCTCTGGTTTAACCACTAATCTTGAGCTTGGGTCAGAGAAGTGTGCTACACAACGTAGAGTGCCTCAGCACGTTCTCGGAGTAGCGAGCAGTGGCATAACAAAGGCCCCCGCAGCCCCTGCAGTGAGGGGGGCTGCTTCAGTGGGCCCCCTCGGCACAGCACCTGGCCTGACTGAGTTTAGAGAGGGAGGGGCTCCATGTTCTTTGCAAGGGACCCCTCCAGTTTCGTTATGCCACTGGTAGTATGTGGTTTAATTCCAATTACAAAATCATAAAGGGACGTTACTGTCACCTAAGGAAAAATATTCCAGGTAAACGCATGGCAAGTAGGTCCACACGAGCTGGGTGGGACTGGGAACCCAAAACACGTTCCTCACAACAGGCCCCGGGTCGGGCAGGGGTCAAGTGGGAAGCACTGCTGCTTTTGTTACTGGGGGCCGATATTGCAGCAGTGTTGCAAAACTGGCTTTCACCGGTGCAAAACCGGCCCCCACCCTTCCATCCTCCGGGAAAACGCCCGATGCCGCCATAGCCAGTCCGACCCTGCAAACGAAAGGAACTAAACTGTGCTATAGCTGGAGATCTGGAGTCAGAGATACAAACTCAATGTAATAGCGCCACCTGCCGGTTGGTTCTTTGAGTTACATTTAAGAAAGTAGCGATTACATTACCGTGTAGAAAGCAATATACCTTGCTTTTCACCAAAGGTTGCACGAATGAATGTTTCATGAAAGAAAACCTACCAGCTGGTCACTGAATCAACACTGTGACAGAGAGCATTGAACTTTCATATTCTCGGGTCCTAAGGTCTCACATTTTCCCGTAGGGCACTTTTTAGTTATCGGCGATAAAAAAATATACAAAACAAGAATTAGTCATAAAGAAAGACATACTGATGTATATATTTAACCACGAGTATTTTCGAAAAAGACCTGTAAAAACAAGGCTGGCGGCAGAGTCCTCTAGCACAGTTATGGGGTTTGTCAGCCTGGAGGAATGAGTGAGAGGGACTGATTAGCTTTGATGGCGTCACGCTGAGTCATATGTTATACCAGTCTGCACACTTGTGTGTGCGTTAAAATTGACTTTTACACAGTGTGCTGATGGATATAGCCAGTGCTCACAAACTAATAAAAAAAGAGTGCAGGGGCCCAAAGTTTTTCCTAACAGCCCACAACACTGCCCCCGAATGCCAGGGCTGTGCATACCAAAGGCTACTTAGAATCTTGATTCCACGTCAGTCTTCCTTCTTCCCCCACCCCACACTCCCTGCCTCCTTATCTCACTTTTGCAGGTTCCTTGTCACTCCTGCTTTTTTTGTCACTTATACTTAGTTTCCTCCTCCTTTCTCCCTTTCGTCTTTCTTGCTCTGGGTTAAACTCTGTTCCCACGTGCACAAATCAAGCACAAAATGTGGCATATTAGAGCTCTGTGCACTTGCGTTTATGGTATATGCTCAGCTGCTTTTTTAAGTGTTGCGGGTACAAATGTAGGTATTTGATAGAACAAGAGTATGAGTAGCTAAACTCGTGCAGTGAGATAAAATCTATTAAAATAGACCTTTTTCTGAAAAGTTATAATTGTAATCGGTGTCTCACATGCATTGCATAGTGATGTGCTAATTGCATTGTTGAGTGTTTCTACTGTTTGGCCAATAAAGACACCGTAGCCCACACCAGCTGGCATTATATTTTTGTCTCAACATATTTATTGGGGGTTTACAGAAACTGAAACATAAAACCAAAACAAAGTGGCCTTGCTTTGTCTGTGAGTCTTCCATGGCCAGGGCGTATTCTTTCGTATGAGAGCCATAGTCCAGATTGCACTTTGGGTGCCATCGACCAAAGGAAGGAGAATGGGTTCTGGTTCTTTACATCTGTCCTTTCATGGACCAGTTCCAACAGGTCTGCCTCTCCAGTGTTTTATGCTATTTCCATCTCGCTCGCCCCCACTTATTACACCCCAGTTATCTTAGCATCAGTTGTATATTTAAGAATGATAATGTCAAGATTTGTCTGACAGCCCCTATAATTTTTGTTTTTACATTTTTAAGAGTTTAATTTTTTTTTAAACATCACTGCAAAGCCAGTAAAAGACTATTTTCTATTTCACAGTAAATAGCATCAGTGGACATGTAGGTGGCATAACGTCTATAGGGGGAAAAACTAGCCAGTGATTCAGGCAACTTGCACAGGTGCCTTATAATTGTGAGGGGGTCTTGGTGTCACTCATTCTCTTCTATTCCATATCTCTCCTGTCCTAACCCCTGCTGACATTTTCCCCTTCCAAACCAGTTCAGTCCACAGCCCATGCAGGCTAGGGCAAGGGTCCTGACACCTACATCTGTTCTTCTTAGTTTCTGAGGACATTAGGTAGGATTATACACCTTTATGTAATTGTATGACAAGATATCGGGCACAAATATCGAACAACAAATATTGTGTCAAAAATATTGTTTACATTACTATCGCCTCCCTATACTTATAAGAGCAATGAGAAAAATATAGGCCTCTTTACGAGTGGGGTAGGCTTCAGACCGCCACACTCGCTGTGGGACCACTGCACTCCTGGCGATTCCACAGCCACATTACAACTTTGGTGGGCGAGACTGCCTAGAGACCGCCGTCACTACCAGGAACATGGTTCCCTAGGAGTAGATAGGTAGACGGTGGTCTGAGTTGTGCCCAGCCACAGTGGCACTGAATTCAGCGTCACCATGCTGATCATAAGTTAGCTTTCCATTGTAAAGGCTGGCGGAGAGCCAGTGCCGGGGAGCACATGGGGCCACTGCACTGCCCAAGCCATGCAGGGGCTCCCCGTCCAGCACCATCAGAATGTGCACTGTCTGTTTTGTGGACAATGCGCATTCTGAGGGTGCCGTTGTGCTATGGTATTGCTATTGGCTCCCTTAAGGGAGCCGAGACCAATACCGTAGCACTGTTCCCACCGGGCAGCCTGGTGGGAATGTCATATTACAATGTTCCTTCCTGTCAGTCTGGCAGGAACACTGTAATACGAAAAAGGGGTGGCATGGCATCCTCCCCGTGGCATTGGCGGTAGGCCCGCCAATATCATAACCAGGCCCCTAGTGTCAAAACTATTGTTGAAAGGGATTTTGGCCGAAAGAAGGTAAGAACATTGTTTTTTAATTAAATATAGACTGTAAAATAGTACCTTTCAAATATTATTATAAATGTAATAGAATGTAAATTAAATAGATTCAATCAGTTATTTGAGTATGTGTAAAACAATAAATAAATACATTTTAAAAATGTTACAATTAAAATAGTAACAGTGAAATAATAAAAATAAAAAATAAAATATATATATATATACTCTAAAGAAATATATAACTTATTTTAAATATTAATATAAACATATTCTAATAGTTTTATTTGAAACTTTGAATTAAATATACAAAATAAACATAAAACTCAAATGTATATAGATATAAAGCCATTCATACCTGTATAACAGAAGAATTGTCAACTTATTTACAATGTAAAAAATATTAACAGCAAAAAAAATTATAGAAATATATTTAACAACATATAATAAATAAAGTAATCCAGTCAATGTAAAAAAATAAAATTTAAAACAAACATTTATTAAAAATAATAGAAAGAAAAAAGAACAAATTATTAGAAAATAAAACCATAAATAACAATACAAAAAGAATTACTACAACCACTGTTTAACAAACATTACCTAATGTAACAGCTTCATTTACAAATGCCACTTCATCCCAGTAAACAGCAGGGTAAGTGTTGGACTCCGGACTGATTAGATTTACTATTCCCATTCCACTCTAAGCAACAGTCGGGAAAGTGTTGGACTCCGGGGCTCACCCAAGACCCCAGTGACAAAACCAGCCCCAACCAGCAATACACCTGCCCCCACCCTGCCAGCCCACCAGTAAAACGCTCCATGCCTGGTATGGCCAGTCTAGGCCTGAAGACTGGTGGTGAGGAGGGCCTGTTCCTACGGACGTTTCACCCGCTACTGCTGCTACGTGTGACCTAGTCTGTGGAGTGGATTGCCGACAGATGTGCAGCATCTGTCTGCACAAATGCACAGTCGTAGAGTCCTGACTGCCACGTTGGTGTCAACCACTGTGTTTATATGTCCCGAAGGCCAGGTGCATCAAGCATCATAGGGTTCATAGGCGAATCCACCTTTTCAGGGAACCCTTGGCGCCCTTGACAGCACCATCCAGGTAAAGGGTGTTACAGGGGAGGCCGACTAATTGTTTTTAAAAATGTGTAAAAGCCTGTAAAAGTGCATGGTTTGGGGAACAATGCCCCCTTTGCTCCCCTTCTGATGAAGCATTGTTTAATGGAGCAGGCGAGTCTGTATAGGAAGATATCCTTAACCCTGTCTATCGATTGAGTGAGAGATCTTGGTATTCAAAGTCCACTTGTGAGTGTGGTGGAGAGTGAAAGAAGTTCAAGCCACCATCAGTGAAGCTGCATAGTGCGAGTAAGACAAAAGCAGAACCTAAGATGAAGCTAGAGGTCCCATGTGATGGAAGGGGTCTGGAGGGCTGACATGCTGTAGTTGTGCAGGATTCTCGTCATTGCATAGGCCCGAAGCCTCTTGAATAGTAAGTAACCCTATGTCCATTCCCAGTAATCACTCCAGTGCCTACTAGAGCAGTACATCTGTACTCTCAAAGTAGACAGAATAGCAAGAGCAATACCTAGGGAAAAAATAAATGGTCTTGTTTAGATAGCCATTTTATTCGGTGGCACACATTGTTTTAAGGTTGCTTCAGGACAATGTACAGGGTACAGGATAAAGCGACTGTAAAACCCATTAAGTTGCAGTGGTGACCCCCCCACCAGTCACTCCCTAGGCTCTGCCCTGTAAGAGTCCAATGAGCCCCTGAAATGCTCTATTAGGAGGAGTTTCTTGAAGCACAGTCAATCTGGTTCTGCATCAGGCCTTAGGATTGTGCATAACATAGTGGTTCCAGTGCTAAACCCAATGACATCTGTGAGCTGTTTGACACCCACAACACTCAGTTTTTATGCTCTCTTCTGATCATCCTGGAAAGTTTGTCTTAACTTAATGTGGCATTACTTTACATGGATAAGACTTTATAGGGTCACCATGAGACTCCATGTAATGAGGGTGGAACTTTTCCAGTCCTGGACCTTCCTTTTACAGATCATTGTTTTTAGGTGTGAAAATCAATGAGTTCAAGTGAATTAACCACAAACCATAAGCGCCACATGGTGTTGATGTAATGTACAAATGTTTCCACCACCGTGCTCTTCGGGTCTCATTGAGGACTTGAAGCGATTTACAAATGCTGCAAAGAAATAATAGCTGGGTTTTGAATTAGAGTTTGTGGGCAATGGAAAATCCACTGATTTCTAGAGGAAGTGCTCCATCCAGAGTGGATCTCACCAGGGGAATCCACTTTATTTTAGAAAACCCCCTGGTTTCTGGACCAGCTTCTAAATCTGGATCAAAATCCATCGCTTGAATCTTCTTCACCTGGGATGTAGCCATTGCTTAGTTTGTAAATGAAAGAGTGCTGGTGCCCGAAGCTTCTGTTCAGAAGCTGCGGCTGATGCAATTAAACATCTACGTCTTTAATTCACTATCAGACACCCCATGCACCTTTATCTTACTCTTTCAGGTTCCTGCTTTCTTCCTTTGTGATGTGTTTTCCGTCTTTCTCTTCCTCTGTTTTTCTGATTTGTATATTTTTCCCTCTCTTGCTCTCCGGAAATATCTGACATGGATAAATAAGTGCCGGTCCCCAAAAATAAGTGTGGATGGTCCTCACTAGCAACCACTGGCTCAAATTTAAGCACTTGGTGTAGTAGGGGGGAGTAAATTCTGCTGATGCATTCACTATGCATTTGAATACACGGTTCACTAAGAAAGAGCAAACTTCTCCAGGCAAATATGATTCAACAAAACCAAGAAGGTTCGGTATTCACAGCTGTCTATGGTGCTCCCTACAAGGTAGACGGAGCAGTGAATGCGGGTGGGATCGTTCTGACCATTAATGGTCCAATCTTCCAGCGCCCAGTTTTCCTGGTTGGCGGAACACCTAGCCTGATTTTACTGACCAGTAATTCTGGCCAGTTAAATGGCATGAGGATTTGGCTGCAATAGCAGCCAAACCTCTCTCCATGTCCCTAACTGAGCATTTATTTCTAGCAAAGGTGGAGGGCTTTGTAATGCTCCCCTCTGCCAGGGCACCATTTCCCATTCCCTCTCCTACCTTCCCAACCCCTCTCTCTTCGCCTCCTACCCTAGGGTGACCAGATTTTCAGCAAGAAAAACCAGGACGGGCACAGACATAAACATAGAAATAGGACTAATTGTCCTATTAGGTCACAAGGCATCATATATATATATATATATATATACATATATATATATATATATATATATATAGTTATTATTTTTTATTCTATTTTACATTCTCTCCCCTTTCTGTGTAGACTAGAGCTCCTGGGTCAGGCTGGTTAGTCCGGCCATGCTGGCTCCGATTTACACCTCATTAAATCCTGCTGTGCTGCTTGAATGAGGCATGGCATGGCAAGCAAAAAAAATGATGGATTAAACCCAGATCTGTGACTGGGGATGAATGTTTAATTTGCTCTGCATTCTGCCCATCATGTGTTGTTTTTGCATTTGTTGCCCCAAGTGGGGAGGGTATGCCCAGACGTGGGTCCCGTGCTTGCTATGCCACCTGATTCAAGCTAGCCTGACTGATGAAGAGTGATACCCTGAAACCGGTCCCAGGATGCTTGTTTCAGGTCCAAGGAGGACCTGGCCTGGCAGTTTGGGCTGAACTGTTCCCATGGGGAACAGGGTCAAGACTGATTTGCATATGGCTGGGTCCAAACTGGAATGGCATGGCAAGGAAAAAAAATGATGGATTAAACCCAGATCTGTGACTGAGGATGAATGTTGGATTTGCTCTGCATTCTGTCCATCATCTGTTGTTTTTGCACTTGAATGAGGCAGCACTGCAGAGAGTTTAAGCCAGTTAAATTGTGTCCCTGATTTCTGAGAGGGTCGGTTGAAATGACAGCCTGCACAAAACCGTGAATAATGTGCAGGTTTACCCGACCCTCCCTTAAAAACCGGGACATTTTTTGGTTTTAGAAGAAAGTGTAAGGACACTGGGACACTCCTTCAAAATCTGGGACTGTCCGGGCAAATCCGGAACGTCTGGTCACCCTGTCCTACCCAGCACCTGACCCCAGCTCATATTGAGCATCTGCCAAGAGATGGCAACAGGGGTGAGTGTTCATTTCCCAGGACCTGGGAAACCACATAGAATTCTGAGCCTACACAGTTATTTCCCATTCAATGGGGATTAACTCGTAATTGCACAGTACCAGTGGGGTGTTCCAGCTTGGTAATTTTGTGTGGGCAGTTTACACCCCGCCAGTACAGTGAAACTCGTAATGTGTCCTGTAAACATTAAATAACAAAACATAACAATTAACATTTTATATACTTATCTTTTCCTTAGGACCTGCTGCTTAAACTGTGCTTCCTGGATTAGCACATATAGAGCACAGAGGTCTTTCCAATTTAGCACTGACACATTATACTGCATAAATGAAGCTTTGTGTGCAGTTTACGCTCTCCAGTTGAGGGGTGTCAGGCAGTGTTTGGCATCATGTCTGGGTATGGATGCAAGAGTACCCGTCCGCCACCTGCAAAGCCATTGCTGCAAATTACCAGGAGAACAAATCAGTGCTGAGAGTGACTAGCACAGCATCCCTGCATGGGTAATGCGCATTACAGCATCACTTTAAGTGACCAAAACATGTTAAATATGTTGCAATCAGTTTACCGCCTGGTTTTGGCCACTCCTCGCTCCGATTCCTGCCTTATTCATCCTAGTTTACACAGTCAGAGATGATTGCTGAAACATGCTGTTTTTCCTGATGCTCCATTTTACAGAGAAGCCTCCCCTCTCAGCATTCATTTGTTCTTGTGTCAATTAGCAGCAGGTGGTACAAGGGTACTCATGCATTTTAATGTGCTTGTGTGAGGTGTAAAGTCGGCTCTGATAAATGCAAAACAAATGTTATTGAGCTGGTAAAAACACTGTATTGTATACTTACCATGCAAAGGTGCAATCAATGAAAAAGCACACTTCTAGAATCATATGAAAATAAAGACAACCCATTAAGCAATGCTCAGCACGGAATGAGACAGAGGGGAAGCACTATTCACCACCATGTACAAGCACTGATACAGAGAGGAGGCACTGTTCACCACCATGTAAAAGCACTGATATAGAGCACTATTCACCGCCACGTAAAAGCACTGATACAGAGAGGAGGCATTAGTCATCACCATGTACAAGCACTGATACAGAGAGGAGGCACTGTTCACCACCATGTAAAAGCACTGATACAGGGAGGAGACACTGTTCACCACCATGTAAAAGCACTGATATAGAGCACTATTCACCACCACGTAAAAGCACTGATACAGAGAGGAGGCATTAGTCATCACCATGTACAAGCACTGATACAGAGAGAAGGCACTGTTCACCACCATGTAAAGGCACTGATACAGAGAGAAGACACTTTTCACCACCGTATAAAAGCACTGATATAGAGCACTATTCACCGCCACGTAAAAGCACTGATACAGAGAGGAGACATTAGTCATCACCATGTACAAGCACTGATACAGAGAGGAGGCACTGTTCACCACCATGTAAAGGCACTGATACAGAGAGGAGACACTGTTCACCACCATGTAAAGGCACTGATACAGAGAGGAGACACTGTTCACCACCATGTAAAAGCACTGATACAGGGCACTATTCACCACCATGTACAAGCACTGATACAAAGAGGAGGCACTGTTCACCACCATGTAAAAGCACTGATACACAGAGGAGGCATTAGTCATCACCATGTACAAGCACTGATACAAAGAGGAGGCACTGTTCACCACCATGAACAAGCACTGATACAGCACACTATTCACCACTATTTACAAGCACTGATACAGAGACGAGGCACTATTCACCACCATGTGCAAGCACTGATACAGAGAGGAGGCACTGTTCACCACCATGTAAAAGCACTGATACAGAGAGGAGACATTAGTCATCACCACCATGTAAAAGCACTGATACAGAGAGGAGGCACTATTCACCACCATGTACAAGCACTGTTACAAAGTGGAGGCACTGTTCACCACCATGTAAAAGCACTAATACAGAGAGGAGGCACTGTTCACCACCATGTACAAGCACTGATACAGAGAGGAGGCACTATTCACCACCATGTACAAGCACTGATACAGCGCACTATTCACCTCTATCTACAAGCACTGATACAGAGAGCAGGCACTATTCACCACCATGTACAAGCACTGATACAAAGAGGAGGCACTGTTCACCACCATGTACAAGTATTAATACAAAGAGGAGGCACTGTTCACCAGCATGTAAAAGCAGTGATACAGAGAGGAGGCACTATTCACCACCATGTACAAGCACTGATACAAAGATGAGTCATTATGCACCACCATGAACAAGCACTGATACAGCACACTATTCACCACTATCTACAAGCACTGATACAAAGAGGAGGCACTATTCACCACCATGAACAAGCGCTGATACAGTACACTATTCACCACTATGTACAAGCACTGATACAGAGAGGAGGCACTATTCACTACCATGAACAAGCGCTGATACAGAGAGGAGGCACTATTCACCACCATGTACAAGCACTGATACAGAGAGGAGGCACTATTCACCACCATGAACAAGAACTGATACAGCACACTATTCACCACTATGTACAAGCACTGATACAGAGAGGAGGCACTATTCACCACCATGCACTTTTCACCACCATGAACAAGAACTGATACAGCACACTATTCACCACTATGTACAAGCACTGATACAGAGAGGAGGCACTATTCACCACCATGTACAAGCACTGATAGGGAACCATTTAAAAGTGCTGATACAGAGAGGAGGTAGGCACTGTTCACCACCATGTAAAAGCACTGATACGGAGAACTGTTCACCACCATGTACAAGCACTGATACAGAGAGGAGGCACTATTCACCACCATGTAAAAGCACTGATACAGAGCACTATTCACCACCATGTACAAGCACTGATAAAAAGAGGAGGCCCCATTCATCACCATGTACAAGCACTGATACAGAGCCATCTAAAAGCACTGACACAGAGAGGAGGCAGGCAATGTTCACCTCCTTGTACAAGCACTGATGCAGAGAGGAGGCACTATTCACCACCATGTAAAAGCACTGATAAAGAGGAGGCACTAGTCATCACCATGTAAAAGCACTGATACCGAGAGGAGGCACTGTTCACCACCGTGTAAAAGCACTGATAAAGAGGAGGCAGTAGTCATCACCATGTACAAGCACTGATACAGAGAGGAGGCACTATTCACCACCATGTACAAGCACTGATACAGTGCACTATTCACCACTATGTACAAGCACTGATACAGAGAGGAGGCACTATTCACCAGTATGTAAAAGCACTGATACAGAGAGGATGCACTATTCACCACCACGTACAAGCACTGATAGAAAGAGGAGGCACTATTCACCACCATGTACAAGCACTGATACAGAACCATCTAAAAGCACTGACACAGTGAGGAGGCAGGCTCTGTTCACCACCTTGTACAAGCACTAATACAAAGAGGAGGCACAATTCACCCCCATGTGAAAGCACTGATACAGAGAGGATGCACTATTCACCACCATGTAAAAGCACTGATACAGAGAGGTGGCACTATTCACCACCATGTACAAGCACTGCTGCAGAGAGGAGGCACTGTTCACCACCATGTACAAGCACTGATACAAAGAGGAGGCACTATTCACCACCATGTAAAAGCACTGATACAGAGCACTATTCACCACCATCTAAAGCACTGATACAGAGAGGAGGCACTATTCACCACCATGTAAAAGCACTGATATACAACACTATTCACCACCACGTAAAAGCAATGATACAAAGAGGAGGCACTATTCACCACCATGTACAAGCACTGATACAGAGAGGAGGCACTATTCACCACTATGTACAAGCACTGATACCGAGAGGAGGCCCTATTCACCACCATGTACAAGCACTGATACAAAGAGGAGGCACTGTTCACCACCATGTAAAAGCACTGATACAGAAAGGAGACAATGTTCACCACCATGTAAAAGCACTGATACAGAGCACTATTCTCCACCATGTACAAGCACTGATACAAAGAGGAGGCACTATTCACTGCCATGTAAAAGCACTGATACAGAGAGGAGGCACTGTTCACCACCATGTACAAGCACTGCTGCAGAGAGGAGGCACTATTCACCTCCATGTACAAGCACTGATACAGAGAGGAGGCACAATTCACCGCCATGTGCGAGCAGTGATACAGAGAGGAGGCACAATTCACCGCCATGTGCGAGCACTGATACAAAGGACTATTCACCACCATGTACAACACTGCTGCAGAGAAGGGGCATTATTCACCACCATGTACAAGCACTGATACAGAGCACTATTCACCACCATGTACAAGCACTGCTGCAGAAAGGAGGCACTACACCGCCACGTACAAGCACTGATACAGAGAGGAGGCACTGTTCACCACCATGTACAAGCACTGCTGCAGAGAGGAGGCACTATTCACCTCCACGTAAAAGCACTAATGCACAGAGGGGGCACTGTTCACCACCATGTGCAAGCACTGATACAGAGAGGAGGCAGAATTCACCGCCATGTGCAAGCACTGATACAGAGACAATGCACTATTCACCACCATGTAAAAGCACTGATACAGAGATGAGGCACTATTCACCACCATGTAAAAGCACTGATACAGAAAGGAGGCACTGTTCTCTACCATGTACAAGCACTGATACAGAGAGGAGGCACTGTTTACCACCATGTACAAGCACTGCTGCAGAGAGGAGGCACTATTCACCTCCACGTAAAAGCACTGATACAGAGAGGATGCACTATTCACCACCAAATAAAAGCACTGATGCAGAACCCAATAACAAGTAATAAGGAACAACACTTTAATCTTACACAATCACGTATCTGTGACTGAATTGGACCCACAACTATGTACCTACATCACTAGGGCCCAGATTCCCTAAAGTTTTGCTTGAGTTCTCATGCACCGCAAAGCAACATTTGAGGCCAACCTTATCAATGTTTTGCACCGCCGTTAACACAACACAAAGGGCCCGATTACCACCTTGGCAGAGGAGATTACTCCATCCAAACGTGACAGATATTCCCCGCTGTATTACAAGTTCCGTTATATCCTTGTAAAACGGCGGGCAGGATATCCGTCACGTTTGTGATCGAGTAATCCCCCACCCGCCAAGGTCGTAATCAGGCCCAATGTGACACAAGGGATTTACTTTCCAGTGTAAAATGTGGTTTGTGCTGGACAGGTGCTCTTTAAATAGGTCAAATACACTTTGCCCCTTATCCAGGGGTGCTTCTGAAGGCGGATTACTGCAAGCACTCATGGGTTTATACCCAAAGCCCAGTCTATTAAGGTAGCCTGATCAGACTTTGCACCCAAAACTAAATTGTAGTAGAATTAGTTGTTTAAAATGATGATGTTATCCTTCTGCTTTTTCCTTCCCTGACCATACTCCTAGGGCATCCTTTCCCACGCCTCCTTTCCTTCTCTCAGTCACCTGCATCTCTCCCCTCTTGTCTGTCTTTTTCCTGTGCATCTTACATCCAACTCATTGGATCTCCCTTCTGCACCTCGCTTTTTTCCTTTAACCCGTCTTCCTATGCTTGGAATTGTTCACTTCCATCTTTACCACATTGCTTTCTTCTGCCTCACTCACATATCTAAAGCACCTGTTCCATAATACCCAAATGACTGTTCCCTATCCAGGCTGGAATGCCATTTTAGTTAGATTAATCAAATAGAAGAGCTGGGTGTGAGGTTTTTCAAGCACCAGGCAAAATGATGTTTTGCCTTTGGCGTGCTCCCTTTGCCTTTGGAAGCAGGCCATTTTCAAGCCATGGGTTGTTATCTGTTGACCTATCATTGCCATGTGCAGTAGTGTCACAATGTATCTGCCTAAAGTGGCCCTAATGCATCATCAGCACTAGACCACTCTGCTGCAGTGACACTGGGCAGTCAACTGGGTTCACAAGGTCACTTCACCCCAATCCCAGCCAGTAGCATCCTTCTGATACTAGACCTTGGGCCCAGAGACAGCAGAACTGATGAACCTCAATTCTCACCTAAATCTTTCCTGGCCATTATCTCTCTGTATTTTGACCAGAAAATGCAGATCATGACCCGGAGTAATCAACTGTTTTAGTACTTGAACCCAAACAACCTCAGTACCCCAATCACACTTTACTGCATCCGTTGCCATTAACCTATACACAGCTCTACCAGTGTAGCAAGGTCCTGATAGGTAGCACACATGCAATTCCACTCACAGCTCTGCCAATGCACCTCAAGACTCGGCTGAAGCACTCGATCTTACTCTATTAATGACATCCTGACACAGCTTTGACAATGCAGGTCAATTCAGAGGCGATTTGTAATACTTAAAAATATAGGCATCTCAGCATTCAACAATATTAGCTTGTGCAGCAAGGGGCAGGATTTGTGTTTTAATAAAAGTGACAGTATACTGCAATATAACTAGCAAACTGCATAGATTCTGCAGGACAGAACCCAACAAACGTGCTTCACCATGTCCAGGAAAACATCTCTTTCTGATGGTTGAAATTACAACTGCACTTCCGGGCCACTTTTTCCAAGTTTTAGTTTGAGCTACTAATCTCCTTAATATTTTGCACCTCTGCTTTGTGGCTTATAATGCGTGTCCTGCTTGGCTCAGGGCCCAGGTCAACTGGCCACCAGGGCCAGACAGGCCTTTCATTCTACTGGGCATTCCCCCGGTGGCTTTCCCCGGTGGGCTGGAGCTCTTGGAGGTCGGTTTTGAAAGCCCAGGGCCGCTGCTGGTGCTTCTAGCACTTTACCCAGCTCCAGGAGGTTAGTTGCAGCAAGCACAGGGAGGCTTCAAAAGAGGGAAGGATGAAAAAGGTAGAGAGAAAGCGATCAAAAAGAGAGACGAGAAGAAGCGCGAAAGAATGGGTGGATATAAAGAGAGAGAGAGACAGAAGGAGGAGACATAGAGGACGGGGCAGCCATGCCCAGCTCTAGCATTGCCGGGGCCACTGGAACTATGTGATTGTGCAGCCACGGCGTTTTTTTTGCATAATTATAGATTTGCCACATAATTCATCTGCTACATAATCTGATGTTAACAAAAAATTGTTTCTAGCTCAGTTGAAAAGTTATTAAAAACACAGCAGTACCTGCTGCGAGCAGTGGGAAAAAAAGGTTGTCAGATCAAATTTCTGTTGCTTTATGCTATATTGAGGCATTAAACTTGCACTAATTAGGTGCAACCAATGCCCAGAGAGTGATAAGTATAAAAATGAACAATTAATGAAGCAATACTATCAAAAAATGTGCCACATTATGCCACATAATTTGCCATTTCTTGTTGCTTAATTTACTGAACCCTGCCACATAATTTGACCCTCTCGTGACACACAATTCCAGTGGCCTTGAGCATTGCACCTCACAACTACCCAGCTTTAAATTGTTCCCCTTCTTGAAAGAGTGGGTCTATTGGCATTTCATTGGTGGGTCTACTGCAGTCAGAATGAAAGTGGGGGTCTCAATTTAATGGACTTGTCTCCAAGTTTGAACCGTTTTATGTTGATGAATAATCCCTGTGCTAAGGTTGTGCCACCCGAGCCCAGCCCACAAACAATTTTGCACACAACTCCACTCCTTTTTGGAAATACCGTCATACCTAGGGCACAGCCTGTCTAATATTTTGACTTTTTGTGCCTTAAATACGTTTATGTTCGGTATAACAATTTGCCCTTTTGCATTCCTTCGGTCATTGTGAGTTTCCATCTTTGTAGGTGGTGGTAGTGGGGGCGTGGGGGGTGACATTGCGTCAATGGACCAAATGCTAGATGGTCTGGGCTGCACCACATACATGCTTTAAACTGTCTCCTTGCTTGTTTACCGCGCTTTTGATGTTATCTGTGGGGGTCAGACCAGTCCACGGCAACGAGGGGGCCACGGGGGCATTGGTGGGGGGCAAATATTTCTCGCTGCGGACGGCAGAAGAAGAAATGGCTGCGACCAGCGGGAATGGAAACTTTGGAACAAAATGGGGCCGTCGTGACTGAGCAAAGGCGCTGAATTTCAATGCTTCGTTCTTGGAAGGAGGTGTCGCTGCTCCTCGTTTGCAGTGTTTGTGAGATTTCACGCCCACGGTCGCCCCTGGGAGCGCGAGGGCTTTCTTTCCGTCAGAGGTGGAGGGGGGAGGGGAAGGGGGGGGGGTCGTTCCTTCGCGCCCTGCAGTAGTGTGGCACGTGCTGCGCCCTGCAGAAGTGTGGCACGTGCCGCCACGTGCCGGTGAGCGCCAAGGCGCGGCTCAGCAAACAACATGGCCGCAGGCTAGGCATAGAGAGGAAAAGCAGCCCTCTCGACTGGTTGGGGGAGGCCAGCTCAGTGGCGTAACGAAACTGGAGGGGCTCCCCCTGCAAAGTGCATGGAGGGGGCCTACCCCTCCGGCATTGGCGTAACGAAACTCGAGCCCTCCCCCTGCAAAGAACATGGAAGGGGCCCACCCCTCAGGACTCACTCATGCCAGGTGCTGTGCAGAAGAACCCCTGGAGCTTTGGGAACTCCTCCCCCCCCCAACACTGTGGGGGCTTTTGTTGCGCCAATGAGCCTGTTCCTGCGACTCTGTGCTTGCTGTCAGCTCAACAAGCGCTACTTGTGCTTATGGAAAAGCACCCCCCCAACATGGGGGGAGCGCGGCCCCTTAGGGATCGGGGACGCTGGGGCCGGACCCTCTGCTCTAGTTGTGCGCAGGCTGGCCTTGATACTTCCGCCTGCACGCCTTGCGAGGTGTGTAGGCGGAAGTGACACCTAGGGAGGTGCGTTGGGCCAACGTTGTGGTTGTTCCGGTCTGGGCCGCCGCGCGCCAGTGGGTAGGCACCCCCCCAGAAGGCTCGGCCTTCTTCATTTTGGCGCAGCGGCGGCCTGGACTGACGGAGGCAGTTTTGTTGACTCGCGACTCAGCGTTTTCTGGGCTGGTGTCTGTGACGACGAGCGTTTTTGTGGATGGGTGCCGGCGACGAGGAGCAGGTCGTCCAGTTCGGCCGTGAGGAGTCGGGAGAGTCGAGTTGAGCCCGCCTGGGGACATACAGGTTTTTTTGGTTCGCTGCGCGTGGAGGGACAGGGATTCCCTGTTGATTCATTTCCTTGCCTGAGGTGAGTGTGCGCACGGTGGCTGGTGCTCCGTTTTAGGAGAAAGAATAATAAGTTCCTGTGCACGCTCTCACTTGCTCGGGCAATTTTTTCAATTGGCACAAGACCCTCTACCTCGTTCTATTTGTATAATCAACTGGTGGGTGCTTGGTAGCATAGACGGGCGTCTAATATTTGTTTTTAACAAGCGCCTTTAGCAGCACAGCGTTTTCCATCTGGTTTCGGTAATTAAATTAGCGGAGGGCTTTAAATTTGAGGTAGTCCGGGCGCGCATTTTCTCCTCAGCGCTTTCAATAGTTGGGGGTTTATTTATTGTTGAAAAGTGTATTGGGCCCTTATTAATTGATGGGCTTGCAATTCCATAAAGCAGCTGGGGGCCGCGCTCCATTTTAGTGTGCAGATTTTATAAGGCAAAGTTGTGTGTTATAAAAATTTTTAAAAAAACACTGCTAATTTACACTGTCGATATTATTGAGATAAAGCTCTGAGTTTTTACTTTTGCTAAGGTGACATTGACAACACAGCTTGATTCCATGTTGTTAGCTATCAGGGTGTTTCTTTTGCAGTAATTAGTGTTACTTGACTATATATTATAATTCTATCACACGACATGGGGCCTTTGTTACTGTTATAGTCTGTGTTAAGTTACTCTGTTTTAGAGTCCTGTCTGCCCCCGCCCCCTTTTTTGTAGCAGAGAAGGTATCCTTTGCGCAAGGGGAATTCATAGCAGCGTGTAATACACTGTGTCTGATTTTAGACTACCGAATTCCATCAGACCCTTGAGCAATGGCATCCAATCGCGTAAGGGTGGGCAAGAGGAAGGGGAGTGACCCGGAATTGGCGCAACTTTTGAAATTGGTTTTGGCTAAATTAGGTGATGGGGACTCAGATGGTGGGGATGCCCCTTCCGAGGGAGAGGACAGTGGTGAGGGCCCTTCCCGCCCACAGCGAACACATGTGGCCCGCGCGCAGCATTCCCTCCAGTGAAGCGGAGAAATAAAAAACAGGCCACAGTAGTTCAGCAACCACCATCTCCCTCTCTGGTTAGTACAGTTACAGAATTGCCCCTGTCCTAGCTACTGCTTCAACAACGGCGAACAATACTGCGCTGCGCTCAGGGGAGGTGGTGGCGGCACCAACACCAACGTTAGGGGTAGAATCTATGTTGGCCAACATACGGCGGTCACTGGTAAATTTGTCAGCGCCCCCTGGAGGGTCAACCGTTCAATTACCCCCAAGTCTCAGGTGCTGGCACCAACAACTGGCCCAGGCACTGAGCAGGTGCAGGTTGCTCCAGCCCTCCCAGGAACCTCACAGGATTCAACGGCCCAAGCTTTGTTGGAGGTTTCACAGATATTAACCAATATTAATACAACATCCGCCCCTCCTCCCCCTACGACTCCTTGGGCTAACGATTCACTGCAGAATTCGGTTCTGGAACTTAAGCACCAGGTCGAGGCATTCGGGGTCCCGATAGCACCTGATAAGACTGAAGGCCCCTCCACTTGCATTACTTTTCTGGGTATTGAGATTGACTCTTTGGCTGGGGAGTGTCACCTTCCGGTAGACAAACTTCAGGCATTTAAAGGGTTCATTAGATCCGTCCTGTCCCATAATAAAGTCACACTTCATCAGCTACAGGTTCTGGTGGGTCAATTGAATTTTGCACTGAGGATTATCCCTACGGCCCGCCCTTTCTCCAGATCCATAGCCAGGGCCATGGCAGGTTTGACCGAGAAACACCAGCACACCAGGCTGTCTTCAGAAGTCAGGGAAGATTTGAAGGTTTGGGATGTATTCTTACAGGACTTCAATGGGGCAGTGATTTGGCCTCATCCTCCGGTGGCTAGCCCCACCCTTGGATTATTCACAGACGCAGCAGGTAGCGTGGGTTTTGGCGCCATTCTTGGATCCTCCTGGTGTAGGGCAGATTGGCCAGCTGATTGGGTCAGCATGGGACTAACCAAAAATATAGCTTTTTTAGAAATATTCCCCATCATTGTCGCCGTCTCTGTCTGGGATCACATATTAAAGGACAGGTCTGTGGTCTTTTGGTCGGACAGCATGGCTGTAGTAGAGGCAATCAATAGACAGAAAGCTAGTTGTAGATGGGCACTTAGGCTACTTAAGCATTTGGTGTTACGGTGCTTGAAACTCAACATTACCTTTCGGGCAAAGCATGTACCGGGGGTGAATAACAATGCGGCTGATGCCTTGTCTCGATCATTGATGCAGGATTTTCTGAGGTTCCACCCAAAGGCGTCGGAGAAGATGACAAAGTTCCCAACATCACTGTGGAAGATTGGTGTCCCGCACTCTCAGCCCTAGTAGCGACATCTTTAGCTGCCCGCACAAGGGTGACATACGAGAGAGCCTTTTTACATTATAGACTGTTCTTGAAATCCTTAAGTATTTCAGATTGGTTTTCTGCTGAAGCAATCTGTACATTTTCACAACATTTAAGGGATAAGGGTAAACCAGTGTCTTGCGCCAAAGCTAACCTGTCCGCCATTCGTTTTTTCGCCAAACTCAGGAATCAAGATTCTCAGCTAAACTCTTTTGTCATTAAGCAGGCTCTGGTGGGTTGGTCTAGAACAGACGGTCCTAGGTCAGACACTAGGCGTCCCATAACACCCCCCTTACTAGAAAAAGTATTGTACGCAGTCACCGCAGTTACATCTTCACCTTTCGAGGCTACCTTATTTACAGCTGCTTTCTCTGTGGCTTTTTATGGGGCATTCCGCATTGACGAACTGATAGGAGCCTCCAAGAGCGACCACGCTGGAGGACTCCAGTGGGCTGATGTTCAAATCAGTACAGATTCTACAACTATACAGTTGTGTAGGTCCAAAACAGATCAGTTAGGTAAGGGGGCGCGTATTGGGCTCCGGGCGGCACATGGTTCACTTTTATGCCCTGTGGGCAATCTCGCATCTTCCTTGGCGGTTTGCCCTCCTGATAGGTCCACCGCGCTATTCATTCATGCAAATGGGGACTGCCTATCTCGCTACCAATTTGCAGAGGTACTGAAAGTTACACTACGGGCAGCGGGGTCGAATCTCTGGGTTACTCTCCCCATTCATTCAGGATTGGTGCAGCTACTTTGGCAGCAGGTGCAGGTTTGCCCATATCAGAGGTGAAAGCTATTGGAAGATGGGCTTCTAACTGTCGTTATGTCTACAAGTCCAATACTGTTTCTCACGCATTTTGTTTTTTATTGCAGTCAATGGCACCTCATGTGGTTTGGGTCCTTGCGCATTTGTTCGTTCGTCGGGCGGCTTACCGGTTGCAACAGCTCCGTAAACCGAAACTAGCAGCAAGCCTAGACGTGGCCTTCCGTTGGTGCGGGGTTGGCGGCAAAGGAATCAAACAGCTGCAACAACTTGTCGCTTTGGCCCGTGGAATCATTATTCATCTTGGTGGCAAGGACCTGGTGCACATGGGGCGGAAGACACTCAGGGAAACTATTTTCCTGGAAATTACTAAACTAGCTAAGCAATTCCCAAAGACAGCCATCGCTTGGTCTCACATGGCGCCTCGCCCAAACTGGGGCCCAGGCATTAAACCACGAACAATCAATGTGTCAGTTAGGAGACTCAACGCGGAGATGGCCAAACTTTGCCCCAGTCCAGGCCGATTATGGAATATTCCTCATAAACATCTAAAAGGTCCTGAGATGTTTCATAGGGACATGGTTCACTTGTCGGATGCCAGTACGGACCAATTTATGGCTGAAATGTGGTTCTATTCTCGGAGTTTGTTTTCTGGTGGGGAGGGCGAAGGACCTTTGGGGCCCTGGTCGCCCTCGTGGCGGGAGAAGAAGTACTAAAGTAACCTGAAGCAACAGAGGGGTCCCCAAGGGTGGGGCCCCGGTATAACACCAGAGATAGGATCCTGAAGTCCTGGACCAACCTGCGGATGTACACACCAGATTGGGGTAGGGAGCCCAGATCACTGGCGTGGTCACGGTGCTCATGCCCTGGGCCGCCCTGTTACACCCCTTGGCTGATTGGTGTTTGGGGAGGGGGCGGAACCCTGAGCATGTGGGCAAGGAACAGAGGAAGCAGGGGTACCGCCCCCCCTTGGGATACAGGTGACGTCCAGTTCCTGTGTGGTCCAAAGGAGGTTCAGGACAGGAAGGGATCCTGTCAAAAATTGTATTATGGTTACAGATATAAATTGTATGAATTCATTTGATATTACTTTTGGATTTGGGGTGAAAAGTTTCTTGAAGTGATTTATAAGATAAATGTTTTAATGTTTTGGATATTAACAAAATAAATAAAATAATTACTTCTTCCAACGAAATGAGGTGTTGGTCTGTGTATGACTGGTGTTGGGGCAAGGGCCTGCTGGCGGCCTCCGAGTCCTATTAGGTGACTTCTGCTAGGCTCTGGGTACCGCCACTGCTTTCCTTTTCAGTGGCAGCCTTCAGTTTTGAACAGGTGTGCCACAGAGGCCCGGAAAGTTTTCGAAGCAGTTGGCAACTATGTGCCTGAATATACCATAATTAGCCTGTCCCTGGGGTGTGTCTGGGTTGCTCCAAATTACAGGGATTTACTAGGGAATGCCTAGGTAACTGGGTAATGGCTACTTTTTAAAACGTGGAGAAACAAGAAAGCTATGCAAACATCAGTTCTTGGAGTGAACACAGCAGGACGTTCAAGATGATGATATGGAATATCACCTAACAGTGAAAGGTATCAGAAATAAACATTGGGCAGTTTTTTTGGACAAAAGAGGATAGAATGCAAACCTAAATTGCACAGGTTTTGAGGACAGTGCCTTCAAGGAAAGGTATGGAAAATGTGTCACAAGTAGTGGCCGTATGACTATCAGTGCCAACTGCCTGCATTTGAAAGACAGTTCTGGTCAAACACAATGGGCATGGACACACAATGCAGAGAGACAGCACATCATAGACATGGGTACAGACGTGCCTGTTTTGATGATCAGGCAGGGCCTCTTCAGCTGCACCTGGTCCATGCAGGTGGGACCCTATAGGGGCAGTTAACAGTAGAGTGAGGAATAGAAGGTGTGGAGTTTTTGGGGAAGCTCATGTTATGTTTTGTAGTCTAATTGGGGGGGCTCCCCAGTCCATTCATAAGGATGGACAGGCAGTAATTTCACCCTTGATTGAAAGTCCCAGCCTTTTTGGCAGTGAGTGGAAGGCTTCAGACCTTAGGGCAGGGTATTTTGGTTTAAGGAAATTGATTGATCACTTATTGAAATTTACTCCCACAGTTCTGTTTCCTCCACATTAGTACCAGCACTTCTCAAAAAATGTCTGCTATATTTTTCATCAGCAGTACTGCCACATCTCTGCACGGGTATTTTATTATTATTGTTTTTTGTTGTTATTATTTATTGGAGAGTGGCAACACCTCTCAGCAGATATTTAATACGTCTATTGGAAAGCATCAGAAATTTTCAGGAAGGGTGCTATACGATTATTGGACAGTGCACACGCGTGGCACCTTTGAAATATGGCAGTCATACACTAAGTTGTGTGTACAACACTTCTCGGCAGGGCTTTGATGGGACTGATTTATTTTGTTTTGCCGGAAGGACTGTCATACTTTATATGGCAGCACCAAAACTGTTTGACAGGATAGCCATGTTCTAATCCATAATACAGAGACTTCTTAGCAGTTTCCCTATGCTTTCTTAAAAATACCAACACTTATGAGCAAGGCTGTCTACTTAAATTACAGTACAGTAAATGTACTTTAGTTATTATGGATAGTACAAACACTTCTTACATCTTATGTTATGTTATATGTATTTGTAGAGCACACAAGTCACCCAGGAGGGTATCCTGGTGCTGGAAGCAGGAGTTGCTGTACCGGGCCATGCTTATATGAAGAGCCAGGCCTTCGGCCTCTTGCAAAATTCAAGAAATGAGAAGATGGCAGGAGTAGGTTGTTTCAGGCTTTGGGAGTGAGGTAGGATAAGGTACGACCTCTGTCTCTGGTCCTGCGTATGCGGAGGATGTGTGCGAGTAGGAGTCAGAACTGCCAGTATGTGAACCAGGTGAAGTACGCAGTGGCACATCAAGCAACCTCACCAGTTATGATAA
This sequence comes from Pleurodeles waltl, assembly GCF_031143425.1. Lineage (NCBI taxonomy): Eukaryota > Metazoa > Chordata > Amphibia > Caudata > Salamandridae > Pleurodeles > Pleurodeles waltl. Next base: position 1,024,868,537 of record NC_090449.1, on the reverse strand, counting down.
CATACAGAGCACAGTCAGCCCTAAAGTTCTACACTATGAAACTTTTCAAACCGGACCCTGACGAGCAGGGCACGTATGGAGGACTGGAGGACTTTCATCAAAAGCAAAGCAGCACACTGCAATATTCCTGTTAGTGCAGTGCGCCGCAGACAGCCCCGGCGCGTCAAGGAAAATTTATTAACACTTTGGCCCATATTTAAGAAAAAGTGGCACATCAGAGCTGATGCACCACTTTTTCTGCCCCCCCCGGCACCTAACAACACCATGGTTGCACCGTATTAATGACACTGTGCACCATGGCGTTCGTTGGCACAATAGCATCAACATTTTTGACACTATTGTGGCGCTTTGCTACACCAGCGTCAAAATGTTGACGCTAGTGTAGGAAAGTGCAAGGAGGGCCAAAGTTTTCTATGGGAGCATCATTTTAACACCTGCTATGAGGAGGCTGGAAAGTAAATCCCTTATCAAGAATTCACACCGCTTTCAATATGCAGGAATGATGTAGATGAACGAAAAGGGACTGTTGAGATTATCTGACATGAGAGGGTGAGATGATATGCAATACAGAAAAGGTATACATAATTGTAAATTTCCACAATATTGTAATATGTGACATTAAAATGTTATGCACGAGATAAAACAGATTTGTATAAAAATAAGAGCGTGCTATGCCTCTTCCTGGGCCCCTGCAATCGACTCACCAACAGGAAATAGGATACCATTTACTACTGAAATGTGAACAAATAATTTGAAAAAATTTCACTGGGAATGCTCTTTAAGAATGCATTTCAGCCATAAAATACAGGTAAATATCCCGATCGTATCCGAAAGGAGCTTCAGAAACAAACGATGAAGCCAAATGTGGGGGGGGGGATTCTTGGCCCCTTTCCCTCCCTATTAACTGCACCACTGCAGCACTGGCAAACTCCTATTTTGTCTGGATTGGTTAAACTCATGGCACTGTTGCTAAGAGAAGGGTACAGTCATTGTGCATTACATCACTATTGAAATGGCATGCAAAGGTAGGTCGGGTGTATTGTGTGCACGCATTTGTAAGTGACTGAGCAACTCAGGTTTAGCAGACTGCTGTGTGGTTTTTTTTTTTTAGACCAATGAATGCGTTGATGTGGAGTCAAGCACAGAGAGGTCCATACTTGCCAATATTTGGAAAATTAAGGAGGGACGTTTGGAAAAGGAAATCAGAAAATTGTATCTCCCTATTAACTTGCATTAGGTTGGAGGATGTTTTTAAAAGGAGACACCTGAGAGGTAGGGATACACAAGAAGAGAACTGTGTAACTCTGAGGCAAAACACTTACAGGGACATGTGAGGATGGGCTTCTCGAGCCTGGAAGAAGTGTGGAGAAAAGATTAGCATCATGGCATGCTACCTTAGCCTGCCAAGTTCAGTAGTAGATATGCAGCAAACATGCACGCGTATAAAATGCAAATGGAAGACTGGGTGCTGAAATGAAGGAAACAAGCATTTGCAATGCAAAGGGTCTCGCGTTTGCTCGAGTTAGAGCTATTAGCGTAAATTCCTAACTGGACTATTCTTGCCACTTAAGTTGAAAATGAAAAGTAAAACAGTTGACATAAGTGAGCCGATTCAAAGCACCATAGCCGTCATGAGCGTGAGCGTGAAGGAGAAACACAAAAGGAAAAAGAAGTTTGCTTGCAGTGAAACATATCTGCAATCGTGCAATTATCCATGTAACAGGGGCAGCTGCAAGGTGGTAGGCAACAAAACCACCCCAAGGAGGGACAGAAGTAAAGCATTTACCAATGATGAAGGATTTTTTAAATGCACGCCCACGAACAAGTGAAAGTGGTGGGCGTGGTTAAAAGCCCACAATACATACAACAGGTCAAAGTGCTTGCGCGCTCGACCTAAAAAAGCCTTGTGATAGATAAAGCTTTTACTAGTTGGTCATAGTCAACTGTTGCATCACAATGCACAGCTCTCCTGTCAGATCCTCAGAGACTAAAGTCCTCAACCGAACATTCCATAGAACATACCAACAGGTAAGGTCAAAAAGGGAAAAGGAGGAAAAACGAGTTAAGAAAAAGAGAAACGTGCCAGGAAGAGGAAAGGGAAAAGGCTAGGTAGGGGCACATTAATACAGAGAAAACTAGGATGTACGACATCTCCCTTGGAGAAAAGTAAGATATAACAGTAGCAATCTTCGATTTCACTCAAACTTGTGTCCCTAGTATGTGTATTTCTGGTGCTAACAGGAGGGCAGGCACCCCCCCCCAAAACAAAGTGCCACTTTTACCACAGTGAGAACATTTCTTGACCTTAGCTTCAACAGAGTCTGAGAGAAGATCCTCCAGTTTCTTTCACATTTCATTGGCTGCACTTACCATGACCCTGCCCTCACAACTGCCTGCCTCATGTCTCCTGATGCACCTGCTCACTGCCGGACTGTTACCTGTCTGCCACCTCAGTAGGCCCATGTGTGTACATGGTGAAAATGACAAGCGTTGCTTGGGGAATTGGCTTTACTTGAGCAAAATGAAAAAAATATATATTCGTAAGCAATGTGAGTATTTTTGCACAATGACAAGTTGTCATGCTTTTTTAAGTACATTGTACTTCTGATTTGATTGCATTGGTGCCATTGTGCACCTGTTGCTTGTGGCGGTAACTACATAGCTCACAGAAACACTTCATGATCTATACTGATTTTTATATCATCATTACTGGTGTCTGACACATGAACATATGGGTTATATCTGCTTTCTGAACCTGTAAAGTCTTTGTAACCTTAGTACCAACACTTGTACCTAAGCAAGTGAGCTCTGGAATAGTTTTGCAGTTTACTGCGTGAAATTGTGTGATCTGTGTAATGCCAAATCTTTTCCATTTCTCTGTTTTTAATATCCAACTACAAATCTTAAAAGTGATAGGAATGAAAAATAAAAGTAAGTGGAAGGTTTAAATGTAGAAAGATACTATAAACATCTTGTAAAAAGGGGCGTGGCCAACTGTCCTAGAAGGCGGTCGCTTAATTGAATGGCTCCCAAGCCTGGACCCCTTATTCCCGCTTATGCTATGCAGGGACATCCAGCTACATCTGGACCGTGCCACTCCCCCAGTGCCTGGTGACCCCTCCCAAAAACACTGAGGTCGTGGAAAACCGAGAGAGTGAGCGGGGACGACAACATCGCCCGGGGCCGCATATACACTAGGCCTGCCCCCGGACACTGTAGGCCGTGGCCAGCAGTGCTGACAATCTCCTAGCTGTCAGGCCTACAATACTCACTAACAGAACGGGGTTGCAGGTCAGAGGAAACCCAACCGCTACAACATTCAAGCCCGCCTACCAAGGTGAGAGGAATCGGGTGGGAGACACACCAAGCTTGTTGCCGCATGGGTCTGACTTTGTAGCCTGTAAAGCTGAGGTGAGAGGATGAGCATCTGAACCCGCATGGGCCTAGAGGCCCCTTTATCTGTGTGGGGAACGCTGCACTTTGGTGGGCTTCAGCCATGGGGTGCAGCATATGACCTGCACAATGGGCCGAAAAGGCCTAAAGCCGTTCCTCCGTACCGACGCCTGAAGCGGTGCCCAATTGATCTGTGCATGCGTGGGCCTGTCCCGTTGCGAAGCACATCATTAAATATACATCGCCTGTTTCGAATAATTGAGGCAGCTTGTGATTCCTATCCATTTGCTGGCTGCCCCTTCCTTAATATACGTCATGCCTTCGACACCCTGAGATGGGAATATATGCTAATGGCACTGGCGAAATATGGGATACCAGTAACCTATATAAAATGGATAAGACCACTCTACTCAAGGCCAACAGCTAGAGCTAAAACGGGATCCCATATATGGGCACCATATACAGTATCATGGGGGACCCGACAGGGATGTCCGCTATCACCACTACTAATTGTGTTAGCAATCAAACCTATAGCACAGCTGCTCCATCAAGAAGCAGTGTCTTGGGTTATTCCTATTGATGGTACATTACATGCCGTCTCCCTATACGGAAATGACATGATCCTATACCTGAAAGATCTGTGCCTGGACACCCAACAGATAGCATGGACACTATCTGGGTTCGGAGACCTGTCTGGGCTACGGCTTAATGCCGACAAGTCCTGCGCCTTTTCATTCGCAAGTACCCTGGCTGAACCCATTCTTACATTTGGAGACGACAACCTCCAAGTGGCCCTACGTACCTTTCAATAATTAGGTATACATATATATAGTGAGACAAAAGATCTATTGGAGGGAAAACTCTTGTGAGCAATCAACTCACTCAAGGCCTCTGGGATTTTGGACCATACTGCCCCTTTCAGGCGGCTAGCACTGGCGAAGATGGTCCTTCTACTGCGCTTATTGTACTACTTTGTTAATCTACCTGTAGTGCTGCCAGCGTCAGTGTTCCAGTCAATGAACACTTTGCTGATGGAACTGGCCTTTGGTAATGGACGTTGCAGGGTAAATTTAGCCAAGCTGCAAGTTCCAATAGACGAGGGAGGGATGGGTGCTCCGGATGTCAAAGCACACTGCATAGCAGGACAGGTGCAGTGGCTGACATATTGGCTGGTTGGACATAACTTAACAGAAATAGGTTACATGACAGCCCAGATCAGTCGTGGACAACGGCTTAGTCTGATATGTCCTGGCGCTATTGTTCCCGCACAACTTCACTGCTGCTGAAAGTGGCTCTTACCTACTGGAAAATGGCCCTGAGATACACACACACACCCCAACTCCATATGCACTGAGCATCTCTTTGCAGGGCCTCCCCCTCACCATGGGTACACCAACGGCACAGAGATTACACATGTGGGAACAGGAGGTAGAACTGACAGTGTCCCCATTATTTGCTAACAGAGTCTTAGGTGGTCATTACGAACTTGGCGGTACATCCCGCCGAGTTCGGTGCTGGCGGTCTAAAAAAGACCGCCAGCATGTTGAAGACCCCGCCAGCCACATAGACAAGATTCCTTTGGGCCGGCGGGTGGAAACAGTGTTTCCGCCAGCCGGCACAGAGGAATGCAGGGCCTGTACATTGACGCCGTTTCCACATGGAGCCGGCGGCAATGTAGCAGTGCGGCAGGTGCAGCAGCACCCATTGCGCATATCACTGGCCGTAAATCAGGCAGTGACATGCGTGATGGGGCTGTGCACGGGGGCCCCTGCACTGCCCATGCGAAGTGCATGGGCAGTGAAGGGGCCACCAGGGGGGCCTGGGGCACCCATTCCACCAGCCTTTCCCTTGCGGGCTAAACCGCCAGGGAAAGGCTGGGGGAAACAGGTACATTATCTGGTGGGCAGCGCTGCCCTGTCGGATTAGTAACTCTGCAATTGCCAGACAGCCTGGCGTGGCGGAGTTCCGCCTGTGGCAGTCTTGCCAAGTACATAATATGGCGGTCCGGACCGCCATGCCGGTGGCTGTAATTAACACCACCGCCGGCATGGTGATCCGGACCTCCATGTTCATAAAGACCGCCTTAATACCACACACATGGATTACCAGACACCCTATTCTTAACACACACAAGTATCCTGCATTATGTTTGCCGACAGTGGACAATTGAAGGGACAGAACCGGAATTACTGCAAGCACTGCATGCAGTGGGGCACGGCAGACATTAAGCACACTGGCTTTATTGTGAACTTCAAGCTTACTTAGGGATATCCCTAACACCATTAAAAGCCAAATGGGAAGCGGATTTGGCTCATGAAGTCACTGACAAGGAATGGTGCTTCCTACTGGAATGCCCCAAAACAAAATCTCAGAACTCCAGATTTAAATGTATCGAATTCTCGATCATACACAGGGCATATCTTACACTATACAGAATAAACAAAAATATTTCTTGGTGCAGCTGCTGCAAGCCCATTCTGTCACATGGTGATGCAAACCTGCTACATGTAGCATGGGCTTGCTCCCCCGTAACCACCTACTGGTCAGATATTGCAAAGTCACTTATTGACCTAACTGGACAGACTCACTGGCAGTCACCAGATGCATCTATCCTAGACCTGCACCACGACCTAAAAGTGCCAGAGTGTCGATTTGATTTACTGATGTGGCCATACTCCTAGCTAAATGGTTAATCACAAGATGCTGGAAGTCCCCAAAGGCACCACAAATAACACAATGGCGGGAGGACGCTGTCAATTGGGGCCTGGTGTAAAGTGGAAATCTGCGTAGGGAGGAGTATAGAGGTCTAAGGAAGACACCTATTTTCTTGGAATGGGACATGTTGTTGGAACAATTCAAGGCTCAAACAGAGACTGAAGAGGATGCTTCACAAGAATAAGCTCCACCTATTGCTACACTGACAGTGAATCTAGAGATTGCATGGCACTCCTAGAGATTAGAAAGTTGCCAATTTGTTGCCCTTATTCCATTGGCCGTTTGCTGAAGCTGGAGATGAGACCTCATTCTGCTCTCCTGGGGAGACGTGAAAGATTCCCAGGAGAGATAGCAATAGAGACCTGCCACTGGAGGAGGTGTTACCCGCTCCTGGCAAGAAGCCACATGGGGTATTGGTTCAAAAGGCAAGCTTCAAAGGGGAAGCCAGCTTTGCAGGGCAAGTAGTGCATACACATGGGAGGGGGATGCTCTATTGTTGAGGTAGCCAGACTGGCATCAGGGACAGAAAGGGAAAACAGTTGCCAAACTGGTTTTCCCATGGGCATGTAGTCCAGAGGTATCCACACCTCTAGGGTGGGCTACTAAGCTCCACACACCAAGAGAGGGTTCCTGACTTCTTGGGAGTGAGCAGAATAGAGCACTCCAGGATAGCTAGATGACATACTTCACAGAACGTTTCCATCAAGCAGGAAGGGTGATGCTAGCCCATTAGCTTGTGATTGTGACCTTCCCTAAGGGCACCTTTTTGGGCATAAAAAGGGCACCCCTGGCAGCCAGAACTCAGATCGTGCTTCACTGGAGAAGAGGACCAAAGAAGGACTGCCCTGCTGACCCTGGAACTGGCAAAGAAGAGGCTGCACCGAAGTTGGACAGCACCTGCTGCTCCTTGGGCTAGCGCAGGAATGGACTGTGCCTGCTGTTTCCTGCTCATGGAGAAGTTATTCCCCAAGCGTAACAAGAAGCAGAGACTCCAAGAGTCAGCTGGATGACTTCCTGTTTGCAGCACAGAGTCAAAAAATCTGAAGAAGCCAGCTTGGGTGAATTGGTAGCCCAGATTGCAGGATCGTCACCCCTCACTGCAGTGCAGCCTAGGAGACCATGACCCAATGCTCTAAGGGTGCACCTGAGTCTGCTGGAACCGGGAGTGCAGTGCAGTCTGGTAGCCTAGAAGGAGAGTTATTGCCAAAAGAAGGAAACCACTGAAGCTGTTGTGCCCGGTAACCAATAATCCATTAGTGACTGGACTGTTGCTTGGCCAAAGAGGACTTCGAGGGACTTCAACCCCTGTAACCAAAGTTGTCCCACCAGAATCATGGATCCAGGAGTGGCCCCAGAGCAACCTCTGTTGATTGCACAGCCTCCTCAGCATCTGTGAGCATCTTCAGCATCCTGTATCCCTTGCATCAGGACCACTTTATAGAAATCAATGGCAAGGGACCACTGATGCTGGAACTGGACTAAAGACTGCATTTCTTGTTGAGGTAACTGTTTCTTTGGAGCTTGTTGGTTCCCTTGATGGGGTCCCTGCCAGAGGAGTCGCACAAAGTATCTCTGAGTAACTGCATTCCACTCTAACAAAGTTTTTCTTCAAAAACTTTCTATGCATCACATTTGTTGAATTTGCAAATCTTTGTTCATGCTTAAGTTAAGAGTCTTGATATATTGTTCCTTGCAAATTCTATATTCTGGAACACCCCTGTGTATCTAAGGTTTTACAAACCTGACTGGTCCGTCAGGGTTGGGAGTGTATTACACAGTGAGGTCTCAAAACCACACCATATAATACACCTGATTTCCATACAATTACAATTTCAAACTAAGTGACATACACATATTTTCCCAAAGGCATGTCTTCAGGTTCCAATATCAGTACCTAGGGCACTAGGCCATGTTATTAGTCGTGTCATGTTATCTTATTTGGTTTGTATTAAAATATTACTAGACATGTATTCAGTATTCTGTGTCATCTTGGACAGGTCAAGGGAGGCTCAAGCCATATTTTTCACCAATTCAATACAGTAAATCATTTTAACTGATACAGAAAAGTGTGTTAAAAAACCTCAATTTGCCTCCTTGAGATCTTTGAAAAGTGATACATCATATCCATTATTATTTGAATTGTTTTGATTGTTCAAAAGTGTGGCGAAAAATATCCACTTCATATTACATTTATATCTGGCCACAAATGGATCTCCCACCAAGGGAATAGAAAGAGGTTCAGGCCTCAGAGAATGTGAGACACACTGAAGCACTCCTCATCAATGAAAAGACAAGCAGCACAAAACTATCTTTTGATAAATTAACTTTTTGGGTCCAAATTCATGCTCCTCATGTAAACTTTAACAGGATTGGAACCAAGCATCTTCAGAACTCTGCTAAGAGAACGATAAGAGCTCAAGAGTTACCCAAATTCAATGTGTAGTTTACGAGAAAGGTACCAGTAGCTATTCATGTGCCTTCATGATAGATATGTGACAAGGGATGTCATATACTTGACCCGCGAGGCAGACGTACTCTAGTTAATTTTCCCCAAAAGACTGATGGACAATCTACCACAGGTGATCATGTGGCACAGAAATGGGGAAATAAACCTATGTACTGAAGATGGCTGTGTAAAATTTCTATCAGATATTTGTTACCCATAGATAGGAAATTGGTCTTTGGAGGCAAGAAAAAAGGTGGTGCGATAGAAGTGAGTCTTAACCACACTTGTCACATCTAAGAAGAGAACATAGGAATCCCACAAAGGGAAGGAATTATCTCTAAGGAGGAGAAGAGCACTACTATAGTTCAGATGAAATTTCAAAATAATCCTAGGACATAGGATGGACTGGTGAAAGGGACTACATTTTCTGGGTGGTTATATGTATCCTTAGCCCCCTCAAACTCCTTGCTGAAGTAATGAGGACAGCTACCTTGGGAGTCTGTAATTTTAGAGGTGAACCTACTAACATTGCAAAGAGATCCGCAGCAAGAACCATGAACTCCAGATTGGGTTCCCAAGCTGGGGCCAGGAAGTCTAGAAACATCCAGCAAGTTCATAACTCTTTAAGGTTCTATATTTATACCTCAGGGCCCGGGAGAAAGCTTTCCTTCAGGAAATCAAGAAACCTAACAGTCATAAGAGCTAGAAGCTAAGTCAATTTCTTGTGCACTAAGAGGAACAGGTAACCCAATGCTTTCCATATAAATTTGAGTGTAGCAAGGTGATAAGATTGTTCAAGGGCAACTACTCTCCACCTGAACATCCCACACACGGAGCTGGTGCAGACTGAAGAGTATAATCTACAGGTGACTTAGCTTGAACAGTTGTACCTTTGACCGTCTTAGGCGACATCGGTAGAACTCATTACCGAGCCACTATTGCTCTGATTAATCAGGGCAACCTTGGCCTCCTGGACTGTTGGGACCATAAGAATATCCTGCCTCATTCCTGCAGATCTCGCTGCAAAGCATGGCATCTGCAGACAGGGGGTCAGTGACAGTTACAGGAAGGGATATGCACAGAGCTGGCCCTCTGACCAAGGGATGGAAAGGGAATCTATGTCTCTCAGAATTAATTACAAGTAGATTCCACTTTATCTGAAGGTCCGTTTTGCTTTATGGAATGTAGTATAACAACAGCATTTCACTCTCTTAACATTGCATGGTATCTCACAAAGCTTCCTTCTACTATATTCCTAAAACTCTACATGAAAAAATTACCTTGATAAAAACTTTCAATAGTTCCCTAACTTTTATTTCTTTCGAATTACCCTTTCCTTTCCTTCCTTGTACAGCATGCCTCCTTTCTCTGAGTAGATACCACTCTCTAAGTTGTATGCCTATCTGCCTTGATCGCTGTTGTATGTTTGTAAATTGCTGTCTCCTCATTTCATAGTGCGCAACATTTCCTCCTTTGAAACCACATCTCTGCAACCTAATAATAACCTTATACAACCTAATCTTCTCTTCTAGCAGATCTTTTCGTCCAGCCAACCTTTTGCATGAACTTGCATAGCCCGCCTATAAGGATCACACCTAACTTTTATACATTTATAAACTGGAGTGAATGCTTGGACTAATGTCCTTACGACCACAGGAAGTAATCCCAATGACAAACAATAGCTATTGGACTAACCATTTACTCTGGGTTCTGGAGTAGCGTGCTACTCACCATGAAGCTCTTCAACACCAAAGGCAGTGAGCGCTATGTAAATGGAATTACAATACAATAAAAAATAAAAGAACAGACAAACTGGCTTAGACGCATGCTGAAATCTTCAGCACTTCCTTCTTGGGACTACAGCTCAAACTCAAAACAAGTAGGAAACCAGAACTCACTAAGCCAAGTGTGGAAACACCACTTCTGAAACCCGTGAAAAGATATCCCCACTGAAAATCTCCTGAAGGCCCAGAAAAACATTCTGGCAAAACTGAATCCCCTGGAGGAAATCACTGAAGGCCAGCAACAACAAACCAGAAACAGTGGCCCAAATTTAAATAGCAAACAAATCCTGGAGCCCAGATTAGTTATGAAATGAGATGTTCGAACACAGCTCACATCGAATCCAAGTTACACCAGTAAAACCACCTTAAACCGAACCATAGCCCATATCTTCACATTACAGATTCTTATCGGCAAATCTGTATAGAACACAAAATGGGATATATTTACCTAGGACTAAACAATTAATAGAAGTATAATGGGGGAATACATAGGATATCACAAAATCTATTTACACCTCAAACTGCTCTATAGGTAACAAGGTGCACACCCGCACCTTCAAACAGAAGTGTAGAGCCAGACAAGAGGCAGCCTTCTCCATCCTTCTTGAGTCTTACATGGATGACTTATTCAGACTGATAGAGGAATCCGAGGCCCCAGGTCTGATGAGGAGTCAGGACCAAAAATGGCCATTGTATACAGTGGACCTGTTCATCCTGGCGCACCACAAAGAATGGCTGCAGAAGAATTGTAATGCCCTGGAAGAGAACTGCAGAACATAGACCCGGCAGGTAAAATTCAAAATGAGAGAAACATTAATGATTTTCCAGAAAAAAATCAGAAGAGCTGTCGAAATTATCTCTTAATAGCTCAGAAGTTAGCACACCACAGACTACATCTATCTGTGGCTCGGAATAAGTGCATCTGAAAGTTTTAGACAGCAATAAAGGCACTTAAAGAAATAAGTGTGCATTATAAGCCATCAAGAAATAAATATCACACTACAACTCACCATTAAGATTGAGTCAAAACTACCGAATCTCCCCAAGCCTACCTTTAAGGAGGTGACGCGTGGGGCCTAGCAGCAAATAAAGGAGTATATTTAATGAGACAAATTCCCAACAGAAACGCTGCATCTGTAGTTCTGCAAAGTTTCTCCCTGTGCAGAGTAAGGCCCATATTTATACTTTTTTCCCGCCGCATGTGTAATTTTTTTACGCAAAAGAGGCGCAAACTTACAAAATACAATTATATTTTGTACGTTTGCACCGCTTGTGCGTCAAAAAAATCCACAAATGCGGCGCTAAAAAAGTATAAATATGGACCTAAGTCTCCAAATCATGGTTTCAAAACAGAATGGGGAAGGAGCAGAGGGTTTTCTTCTGTTGCTAAATATCAAAAAGTGCTTCTCTAAATGCTGGTGTCACATCAAGGGGACTGGCCCAAATGGCTTCCACCGCCAGGCACCAAAGTACCAAACAGCTGAACCCTAAGAGAATTACTAGAGCTGTATCTCACTGGCATTATATTGGCCTGGAGCATCATCCTGACAGTCTCCTAACCAATGAGACCACAAACGGAAGTGACTTCCCAGGGACTGAGAATCAAACCAAAGAAAGCAGTGCACAAGGTAATGGGAGACACATCTGAGGCAACAAAACAAACTACAATGCTGCAGATCTCGGCAAGAAAAGCGAATCTTACTAAATACTTCACTTGTAAAACACTCACCCCACCGTGTACTGATGGGTGACCAAAGAATAGAAATGGAGACTGACAAACACAGAACAGGGCAAGCCACAAGTTCAGAGAGAAGTAGAAGGGGGAAGTAAATACAGAGACACTTTCTCATACCCTGCCCCACCCATAAAACTACTCAGGACACCTACTTCCCCAAGCTCTGCAAGTAAACAGAAGGCTTTGCTAATAACACTGAAGAATTAAAACTGCATCTTTCCAGATGACCTACCAAAACAATGGACAGAGCGACAAAATGGAGCTACTCGCGTCAATAAAAGTGACATTGTCCATAAAACATAAAACATCCTGGAAAACGAAACAACCACTATTAGACATACTGTAATCGTGAATGTACTGTAGTGGTTTACTTTAGCAACATCTTCTTTACAGATGCATCAAACTGCTGTAAGAATCCTTGAGGAATTGATTTTTCCCACTGTTCATCTAGGGATTGCCACGTGTTAAGTAAACCCTTTGAACTTCACTAGGAATCCTAAAATTACCATTAAAGTACAGGTTAACACGAATGCAAAATGTACAGTTTACTCATCATTTAAGATGAGCCTTACAAACTGCTTGATGTGGTGTCACTGCACGCAGGAATTAAGACACCGTTGTGTGTAGCAACTCCACAGTCCAGAACTACTGTTCCATTCCAATGTTTCCCTAGATAATGCAGATTTACTGTTAAAATCAGTGCAGGTTATTTTCAAATTCCAGTCTGATTTCCCTGGACATATTCCACCTGGTTTGGTCATACTGTGTGCAGTAATAGCACATCATCTTAGAATACCGAGATAGAACTCCTGTTTCCAACCACATCTGGAATTTGGAGATACTCAAGATGAGGACAATGATGTTTTGAAAATTGATGGAACCTTTGTGAAAGATATCTTCACCCACAGGACTGCACCACCTTCAGCTGCAGGGCACACTCTGAGCAGGAGAGCACTGATGACCCAAGGCTGTTGTGTACTCAGGGGGTGGTGTGTTCAATAAGATTGGGGGGGGGGTGTAGGCTCCAGATTTTCCAACAAGCACCGTGGTGTAGCTTGGTACAATACATTATGAGAAGCAGGACACAAGGGGGACTTAAGAGGCAGTAGAAAGAGAGAGGAGTGTGGATTGTTCGGGTGCTTAAAACAATACTTTTCAAACTCACCAAGTTTTAAGGCAGAGAGATTGTGCGTGTTTTTGTCAGTATGGTGTTGGCATGTAAAAATCCAGGGTGAAATCCGACAGATACGTCACCAGATACTTCACCATACCCAACAGAAAGCACCTACACCCATGTATTTACTACAGAATACAGTTTTAGGAAGGTGTAACACCCAAAACACCCCTCCTGAAGGTAGGCCCCTGTGTGTACATAATATGTGTACATAATATTCCATTGAGTACGGAGGGCGGTTCCAAGTGCAAGAGAATTTCTTGCACACTCTCAGGCAGGACCAATGGTAGAGATCTAGTCAGTGATCATGTTGTACAGGATCTATCGTGAACAACATTCCCAAGCTTTTTTCAATTTTAACAAAACAGTTACCATACTTTTTGTTAAAAAGACAACAGCCTTTCCTGGCTGAAAGGGAAGGGGCGTGGTCCTCGTCTAGTGAGAGAAAGGACCGGAAGCTAGAAGAAACAAGCCAGCTCTGTCTGCTGCCTGAAAGAAATGTAAATGTGTGCAAGTGGTTAATCAGCAAACCTAAAGGCTGGTGGGAGCCAGTACAGGCTTTAACTGATAGAATCATCTGCAGTGACAAAGAGTTGTTCTTTTTAAGAGGTGCTGTAAGGGTGGTACCAGTTCTGGGCTTACACTTTTCAAAAGCAACATGTAAAGAAGGTTTGCACTAGATAGAGTTGGTGTACTACTAAAAATAAAACTTCTGAAGGCACTTGAACACCGAGGGGCAGATTTATTATTCTTTCATCTTGCAGCAGTGCGCTGCGTGAAAGGGCAGGAATGCGCCATATTTACCATTAAACAGTACATTCCTCTGCTTTCCGAGTGCTTGCACACGTTTGGCTGCCTAGCGTGAACACAGGCACCCTTGTATCATATTACAGAGGTGCCTGCATTGTAGGCAGGACTTTTTTTTATCAGAAGAGGGCACCTTCCAGCACAAAAACAATCCTGAGAGGCATTTTCCTATTTCTGTGTGTGTAAAATGCAGCACACTTACAAAGAGGAAAAAACAAGGAGAAATGAAGATATTTCTCCTTCTAATACCCCACCTGGGGAGGCATAGCAGTTTGACTCATTCTCAGGTCTACCATTAATGGTAAATCTTGGAATGCGTCAAAGTCCATGGGTGGGTGCGTGGTAACACCCACTCTTCACCCATGAAATTCCTCCCTGGGGTAGAGTAATGCAAAACAGCGATTTGTGGTGCTTTGCGGTACTCTAGATTTATCTAGCCATGACGGGCAATGCAAGGTGCCCTTGCATGGCTTCATAAATCTCACTCAGGTTTTGCGTCACCATGGCGTTGAGCAAGGGGACGCAAAACCTTCATAAATATGGGCCTGGGTGCCAGACTTATCAATACTTTGTGCCAGTGCAGAGTCCCCAAAAGTAGTGTAAACCAGGGCAAAGTATTTATTTATTTCTTTGCACTGGGAAGCTGCCTAAAAGTAACACACGCTAGTACTATGCGCCTTAATTTGTGTCAAGGGGGTTGGCGTCCCAGTGGAGGCTTGGGTGCTCCAAAGCTACCATGCATGTCTTTTGATGCAAGGTCTTTCTACTAACATTTGTAGACAGGGATTTGCACCAAAAATATATGCTTCTTTGAGGCGTATACAAAGTAGGAGAAACGTTTTTTTCTCTAAACTTTACACACTTTATATGTGTGCTGCACCATACAACACACATCTAACGTGGGAAAATTGTAAAGTATATCAGAGTACAGTATTTAGTACTGCAATGATACCCTTCCTATGCAAAACCAATGCTAGACATCACAAACGCTTACTTTTGCACATTTGCATCTGCCTAATTGTGTGCTACTGCTTGGGAAGAGAGCAGCATTGCCTTATCATAGCAAATAAGGGCATATCCTCTTTTCATCCTCTCATGCAATTTAGCTCAGCGATTATGAATACTGTGCTGCATTGCATAAAGTATTGGCAAATCTGTCCCTCAGTCTTGTTGCACATGTTGTGGCTGCCCATCTTATATTGTGTAATACTTTTTTTTTTTAATGTGGCAGCCTCTCTTACACTGTGGGTGACACATTTTTCAAACTAATGACTTACATATTCACAGTGCTTTCTCTTACAGACCGGGACAGCTGGACACTATAAATACATGTTGTGCTCTCCCTGTTAGGAAACTTTGTGATGCCACAGAATTCTAAGGTGATGGGGGGGTCCTTCGGAGGTAGTTAGCCACTGTGCCAGTGTCACCAGGCCTGAGTTACGTCTGTTCCTGATGGGCTCTTTCATGTATCTATTTAACTCGGAATAAACCCTCTCCTAACAATGCTATGTGCCAGCGTATTACTACAACACATCTTGCATCACAACTATATACGTCACTACTTGCTAGTGTACCAACCTGTGCCATATTATGGAAAGGGCACGTTGTCTCTGTCTGTGGCATGGCGTACCTTTAAACAGGTATGCCAGGTGCGACCCATGACCTTGTTTTGGTCAGGAGAGGCTCCCCTCGCCGCACAGCTCCACCTGACTGCGCCCGTGCCTTTTACCCCGCCCTCGCTTCTGCTGAGAGTTCAAGGCCATCCACCACCCGCAGGCTCCCACCTGCGCCTCATCCCTGGTGTCTAGTGGTTGCCGTAAGTATTGTGTGTCTGTCTTGTGACAACCTGTTTATTTTTGTAGTTTTCACTGCTTTTTGTCTCCTTTTTTCTGCCTTTTTCTCCCCCTTCCCCAGTCCCGCCGCTGCGTCCCCTGCGCCCCCCCCCTTGTGCCCCCATTCGCCCACTGCTCCCGCCTCCCAGCTGCTCCTCCTTCCCACCTCCCCTTCTTAATGGCAAGCCCGTCTGTGCCTGTCTGCACCTGGACCACGCCCAGCACCAGATCCCCTGGCCTCCGCGATCCTCTCACCACCCAGCTCTGCTACAGTGCCAACACCATCCACGCCCTCAACTCCGGCCGATCAGCCACCTGCTTCCAAGCCCCCCGAAGCTCACCCACGGACCCTTCGCATGCCGGAATTGCAGCTTCACCAACCCCTGAGCCACTGCCCCTCCTGCCAGAACCGGACACAACCACCTCATATGCATCCTCCTCAACACCTGCTCCGTCCACAAGCATGCCATCGAACTTTGGGACCTGCTCATCTCCTCCTCCCCGGACGTCACCTTCCTAACAGAAACCTGGATGAACCCCTCCTCGGAACCCAACATCGCCATAGCCATCCCGGACGGTTATAAGATCACCCTCAGAGATCGCACCAACAGACCGGGAGGAGGGCTCGCCATAGTCCACAAGAACACCATCAGAATCTCAACCAACACCGAAGACACCCTCAACACCTCCGAACACTTCCACTTCCAAATTCACATCAACGCCAACACCACTCTCAGAGGAACACTTGTCTACAGACCCCCCGGACCCTGGACGCAGTTCAGCGACTCCATCGCTGACATAATCAGCGATCACACCTTTGCTTCTACGGACTACATTCTCCTCGGCGACCTGAACTTTCACCTCGAGAACGCCAACGACGGCAACTCCACCGCCCTGCTCGCCAACCTCGGTCTCAAACAACTCGTCACGACACCCACCCACTCCGCCGGCCACTCGCTCAACCCCGTCTTCTCCGCCAGCAGCCACGTCACCTTCAGCCACACCACCGAACTACACTGGACCGACCACGCTGCGTTCATCTTCAAGATGCCCACCACGCATCACCACCCACAACAGATTCCCCATCGCAGCTGAAACAAGGTCACTGAAGACCAACTGATCTCCACCCTATACCCGAGCCCCGCCACCCAACACCACTGACACTAACACAGCCGCCCACAACCTCAGACAATGGATAGACGACTGCGCCAACACCCTCACCCTGATTAAGAAACCCTCCAACAACCGCACCAGCACCAAGGCTACCTGGTTCACCGCCGACCTTCAGACCTTCAAATGGGAGTGCCGAATACTTGAGAAGAAGTGGCACCACGAACAAATAGAGACCAACCACACTACCCTCAAGAATGCCATTCGCAGGCACCACTAGCTCATCTGGACCACCAAGAGATCCTCCTACAAGGAACGCATCAACAACAACGCACACAACAGCAAAGAGCTTTTCAACATCGTTAAGGAACTCGCCAACCACAAGTCCTGCTCCAACGACACCCCACCTTCGCAAGACCTCTGTGACTCCCTCTCCACCTTCTTTCACCGCAAGATCACAGACATCCACAACAGTTTCAACACCTCGATCCCCATGACAGCCACTGTCACCACAAACCCCAACTCACCAGACCTCAGCCACACCAACCTCCTGCTCTCCTGGACCCACATCAACGACGATGATACCATCAAAACAATGAACACCATTCACTCCGGTTCACCATCCGACCCTTGTCCTCACCATGTCTACAACAAAGCAAGCTCCATCATCGCCCCCCAACGCCGAATGATCATCAACAGCTCCTTCGAGACTGCCACCTTACCGGAAAGCTGGAAGCATGCCGTAGTCAACGCCCTACTAAAGAAACCCAAAGCAGATTCAAGAGATCTCAAGAACTACCGGCCCATCTCCCTGCTCCCTTTCCCGGCGAAGGTCATCGAGAAGATTGTCAACGGTCAACTGACCCGCTCCTTGAAGACAACAACACTCTGGTCACGTCTCAGTCTGGTTTCCGCAGTAACCACAGCACTGAGACCGCCCTCATCTCCCCCATCGACGACATCAGGACCATTCTTGACAGAGGCGAAACTGCGGCCCTCATCTTCCTAGACCTCTCGGCCGCCTTTGACACCGTCTGCCACCACACCCTACGCACTTGCCTCCACAACGCAAGGATCCGCCACAAAGCCCTGGACTGGATTACATCCTTCCTCACCGGCAGAACCCAGAGAGTCCGCCTCCCTCCCTTCCGATCTGAAGCCACCGAAACCATCTGCGACGTTCCCCAGGGATCCTCCCTCAGCCTGACCCTCTTTAACATTTATATGTCACCGCTCACCAACATCGTCCGATCACACAACCTCAACATCGTCTCTTACGCCGACGACACCCAGCTGATCCTCTCACTCACCAAGGACCCGGCCACCGCCAGAACTAACCTCCACAACGGAATTAAGGCCATCGCCGACTGGATGGAGAGCAGTCGCCTGAAGCTGAACTCGGACAAGACGGAGATCCTCATCCTCGGCTCCACCCCCTCCGCCTGGGACGACTCCTGGTGGCCGGCCACCCTAGGAACCGCACCGATGCCCACCAACCACGCACGCAACCTGGGATTCATCCTCAGCGACTTGAGACCCTCGCGGGTGAGTGGCGCGCTCTACAAATGAATGATTGATTGATTGATTGAGGTGCAACCAAGGGCAGTAGAATGAATGTATTGCCCACAGGGCAGCTGCAAACTGGTGCTACTCTGGAGGCAGAGCTTTCATTGAAATAGAGAGCGACTACTTCAAAGCTGCTCTGTGTTTCACAGTGTAGGCAGCATACAACCCGCACTTCAAAGAAGATAGAAAGGTCTCCCTGCAGGCAAGGGCAGTGAGTGACGGCACTTACCTGCAGGGTGATGTCTGGGGGCGGGCGGGCTACTGGATACCATTTCCTCCATCCAGACGGCTGCAGTCAGGAGGTGCACTGGCAGTGTGGCACCTTTTTGTGACGCACTGTAAGTGCACGTCCTAAGGGCCTGTTTGCGTCTTTGCTCGCGCCTACACTGCTGGTGCAGAGGCAAAGCGATTCCCTCATTTGCATGGGGCCACGTCTATGTGTTGCCTTTGCTATCAGAAGGGGATGCACAAGTGTTTTTGCGTCCCCTTCTGTGACAGCATTGTGCTGTGGGAGGCACACAAAGTGGGAGCACTTGCTCTTTGCACCCTAGGGGCACAATGTATAAGGCAGCCCCAGGATTCAAGTCAGTGACCTGGTTACACCCACAGATATCTGAAGTAATCGCATTTGCCATCTAAGCTTTCTTACCAGAACAATGCAATAACATTTGCATTTATTTATTTTTATATTTTATCTAAAATGTGTACATTATGTGCAGTTCCTGTAGTAAATAGGCCAACAAAATAGCTATAGAGTATTTTGTTCTTTTCAGCCACTCTCTGGCCCTACCCCAACGCTCAGTGACTCCACCCCATTGTACTCAGCATCACAGTTTCCATAAAAGTGAAAAATGCATTTCGACTGCTGGATACAATGGCATATTATAGACGTGGAGGTCATTGCAATCCAAACGCTCGATCTTGCAACACCGCATTCTAATACAGAGCATCTTTCTTTCTCCAGTGTCCCCGGTTACCAAGGAAACCCCTGCCAGCCTCCTGATTGCATTGTCGTTTCCTAGGTAACCAGGAAACCCTGCTCCCTTAGAAATTAATAGAAGGTAATGCACCACCTACGCAGTACGCAGATGGGAGGAGGGCTGGGGATATCTAGCTCATCAAGGCAACGGGCTTTTCCATCTCTTCGAAAGAGGAAGGGGGAGCACACGAGGATAACAAAGAAAAGTCCACAATGGCACTGATTCACCACATTTTGTGCGCCTGTGTTCAGTGTGGGTGCACAAAGAGGTGCCATCGGTGGGAACAAATAGCACATTTATGCACTCAAGTGGGGTCATGGAGAATCTGCCAGTGCGACACACGTTCCGCAGTGGAGATCAGTACAGTGGCCGAGTGATGGCCGCTGGGAAGGTAGTGTACACCCCTCAAATAATAACGTTTGTGTGTTTACCTTGGGTCAAAGACCCAATGTGCACACCTGATGCCGAAGAGGCTGGCATTCAAGTGCATATTAAGGCCCATATTTATACTTTTTTAGCGCCGTATTTGCGTCATTTTTTGACGCAAAAGCGGCACTAACTTACAAAACACAATTGGGCCATATTTATACTTTTTGACGCAAAACTGCGCTAACGCAGTTTTGCGTCAAAAAAATTAGCGCCGGCTAACGCCATTCTGAAGCGCCATGCGGGCGCCGTATTTATTCAATGACGTTAGCCGCCGTTAGCCGCCGGCGCTGCCTGGTGTGCGTGAAAAAAAACGACGTACACCAGGCAGCGCCGGCGTAGGGGGAAATGGAGCTTGGGCGCCAAAAAATGGGGCAAGTCAGGCTGAGGCAAATTTTTCGCCTCAACCCGATTTGCGCCATTTTTTTCGACTCCCAACCCCCATTGAAATGACAGGAGTCATGCCCCCTTGCCCAATGGCCATGCCCAGGGGACTTCTGTCATTGGGCATAGTGGCATGTAGGGGGGCACAAATCAGGCCCCCCTATGCCACAAAAAAAAAAAAAACACTTACCTGAACTTACCTTAATGTCCAGCCTTGGGTGTCCTCCTGGGGTGGGCAAGGGTGACAGGGGGTGTCCCTGGGGGCATGGGAGGGCACCTCTGGGCTCCTTCAGAGCCCACAGGTCCCTTAACGCCTGCCTTGTCCAGGCGCTAAAATACGGCGCAAAAGCGGCCGTAGGTAATTTTTTTTGACCCGCCCACTCCCAGGCGTGAATTTTGCCCGGGAGTGTAAATACGGCGCACATGCCTCGGAGTCAATTTTTTAGACGGGAACGCCTACCTTGCATATCATTAACGCAAAGTAGGTGTCCACGCTAAAAAATGACGCAAACTCCATGGACTTTGGCGCTAGACGCGTCTAACGCCAAAGTATAAATATGGAGTTAGTTTTGCGTCGAAATTGCGTCAAAAAAAACTATGCAATTCCGGCGCAAACAGAGTATAAATATGCCCCAATTGTATTTTGTAAGTTTGCGCCACTTTTGCGTCAAAAAGCGGCGCAAATGCGGCGCTAAGTGTGAAACATCCCAAAATTCAACCATTTTACACGGAAGTGCAGGAGTGGGTCTTTCTCCACTGCGAAAAAAATATTTTCCCTTTGGAGAGAAAAAACAAAAAAAAATTATTGATATGTGAATGAAATCAGCAGCAGTGAGCGAGAAGGAGTACTAATTGGGAGTTTTGGGGACCCAAAAAAATTGAAATCTTATTTGTTTTATTTTTTTCCCTTGCCCATCTTTGGGTAGTCACTTCTGCAGCACGGATTAGTGCCAACCTGTATAAGAGCAGATACACAAATTACATGAGCTCGGGAAAAATGGGATGTAAGTGTGTTGTAGTTGGGAAGGGGTTTTGGGGAGACAGGATTTCCCTAAAATGGCCCCAGATTTTAAGATTATAATTCTTCAGGGAATATTGTGACTCCGACTTCCTTTCAGGCAGCCTGGTCAATGGTTAATTCCCAAGTAAAGACAATCACTCCTGTGGCTGTGCGCATGCTCAGTATCTTCCATTAAAGCAGCAAAGGGGCTGTGCCAAATTACTTTTCTATTTCCTCGGTTGGTACGGGTGCCCATCGGCTGGTAAATGTATATGACTGGCACCAACAACAGTACATCAAAATGTCCCTGGATCCATCAGCATGCAGACTCACACCACTGGACATTTTTGTGTCACAGGAGAAACCGTGCCCATCTGAAAACTGCCACAGGAAAGACATTGTCCACCCGACCGAATCTACCAGCAGAAGCAACAAACCTCATGTATCCTGTGGCAGGAAAGGCACTCTAGGTGTCCTTAGGTGGCATGTGGCAGTGGAAGATTCGCATGGTATTCAGAAAACAATATTGTCAGCTGGCAGTGATTCAAGTATATATTACACCAACGCGTGTTTTTTGCAAGCTCTCTGTTAGCAAGAGAGATTTTTCCATTGGTGCAACAGGTGCAGTGGCACCAGGACCCAGATGCCTGAGGGACCCACTAAACCCTGATTGTTGTTGTATTTTACAATTCAAACAGTAGCCAGGGGACCCATTCTCCTTCCTTGTAGAAGGGGCCATGCACAGTGGCTAGCTACCGAGCATTAGGTGTGATGAATACTCCTGATCAACAGTGCTTTTTTTAGCAACCTACATTCTACAACATCCAGACAGGATTTAACTTTGCAGCATTCAAGTTATGCACAGATCTCAGCGTGTAGGAGCATTTATTTGTGCCAAGAAAAATCTCAACACCTGCCAGCTAAAAAGCATGCATTATGTTAAAATAAAAATATATATATTCCAAGCATGTGGCTGCCACACATATGCAGCAGGATGGCGTTTTCTTTTTTTGTTTCGAAGTCTATATTGGAAATAGATTTTTTTTTTAACCAAATGTTACACCTGTTGCTTTTTCCAATGTTTTGCTTATTTTTCTGTACCCTTTCTGCTATTGTGAAACACTTTATAAAGCTGAACATTCATAAATGCAATTTTTATATTCTAATATCTTTAATATTGATCCCACTGGGCCTTTTTACAGTCTTTTGAGGCAGAAAATTATTATTCAGCATTTACCCATGTAGAGGGCCTTGTTGTAAGTGAAAAGAGTGTACAAAATGTTGGGTATGCTCAAAACTTTCCTCCCTGAAAAGTATACTGATCTGATGTTTGACTAAACCAGGAGTCTCCAACATTTTCTGGCATAAACCTACTTATGTTCAGTGAACATCGTCCAGAGTGACTGATATTACCATTGTACTAGTAAGCATATCAGACAAGATTCCATTAGTGACCACCCCATGACAGATGACCACCTGTGATCACCTTAGTGCCACATACAGGGTTGTCATCAGTAATTAAAAAAAAGGCTTTAGCAATTTAGAATGCCTCTGCTTGGGTAATACATATTAGCCACAGCTGTAATACCCCTGGCACCAATGTAATAATATGAGTCATAAGTCTCCCTGATCCTGCATAATTTATCACTCATATATCGTCTTCAAATATATGTTACAAAATCTCTCATTTTTCCTAAAACATCAGCTTATGAGTTCTGAAAATACACAAGGTTTCATCTCCAATACACATTACAATTTTAGTATAAATATATATTAATTCACCCTAGCAAAAGCTTCTAATTTAGAAAGCTGGGTTGCACATAGGAGAGCTACTTACAGGTAGCTGGAGAGCAACCAGTAGCTCACAAGCTACTCGCTGGAGAAGCCTGGACTACACCCATCTGTTGTGCAAGTGTCACTTCTGAGACACGGTAAAGTGGATCTGTGGTGTGAAACCGTGAACGTTTGCAAACATGGGGATGCTTGTTGGTGAACACAATACTGATATGACATGGACATGGATGGATTCATTGTGGACTCATCTGCTACACCAAAGAGTTCATTGTTACTGTCCACTTTGGGAGAATCTCAAAGTTAGGGAGACGTGCCTTAGGATGCACAAGGGGCAAGGTGGACAAGGGAAATTAGATGGTATGGTCCTACAGTTGAATAGTGGTCCAAGTATGAGTCCTATAGAAATGAGCTTTAGTGTAACTTGCTACTGGCTAAAAGAAGTTGTCCACTACAGGAGGAGTGTTGTTTATTTGGCGCTCAGGCTAATAGCCCGGTGTACACATAGGTCTGCAAATACTTAAAACATAATTATGTGACCTATTCTGTAACTCACATGCTGCACATGTGAATAGCTTGATGACACCCAGACACTTCAGTGTAGCAGGTACGGTTATGGACCAGCATGTATCGCTATCAGAACAATGTATCAAAGAAAACATATTGTGTTGACAAAATATTGTATCAAGATTATCAACAACAAAAGTATCGTGAAGGTAACTTTCTATTTCAAGGAATAGTTTTATTACACTCAACGCCACACATAAGTAGCTTGACAACATGTATCTTCGTGGTACGTAGATGAGGATTTAAGAATAGTAAATTGATACTGACCTATTTACACTTACCTTTTCGAAATTGTGGTTCACAATATATTTGATACAATATTCTGTCAACACAATATTTTTAGATCAGTATTCTCTCAGGCAACTGCATATATGACTGCCAGAACAGGGGACATATTTATCATTTTTTCACACAACGCAGCGCTATAAGGAAACTTTCTGCGCTGCATGAGATGGCATAAAATGTGCCATATCTATCAAGATATGGCGCGTCCTGTCCTCTGCCTGCACTGGTGCACAATCTGCAGCCTAGCACCAATGCAGGCAACCTTATGCCATGGAGCAAGGGTGCCTGCAGTACAGGAGGATTGGTTTTATGCAGAAAGGGGCACTTTTGTGCACAAAAACAACCCTTAGAGGCATTTTTCTCTCTCTTAATGTGATGCCGAATACAGCACACTTAGAGAGGAAACGATATGGAGAAATAAAGATATTTCTCCTCATTGCGGCTCTGGTGGGAAGGCGTACATTTCTGATCCATTCCCAGGTCTGCCAGTGTTTGTAAATGTGGGAATGAATGAGAATACATGGGAGGATCCGTGGAAACACCCACACTCCACTCATATAATACCCCCACCGCGCGGAGTAACACAAGGCAAGGACTTGCACTGCCTTGCCTTACTTCAGATTTATGAATCCACGCAAGTTGGCCTTGTGTTGCTTGGTAAATCTCATTCGAGGTGGCGTAAAGTGACGCAAAATGTTAATAAATCTGCCATAGTTCCTTACCTGAGGCACGAGCGAAACAAAGGTGGAGCATGTCATGACCCTATCCCTACAAGAGAGACAGAAAGCGAGAGAGTGGATGTGTGCATGTGTGTGACAGAAAGAGAGAGAGAGGTCTTAGGTACACAGGTATAAAACTCAGTTACAGAAGTAGCGAGTCAGGGGGTGCGGATCTGGTAACAGTGTACACGGGCATCTGATTGGTGGAAGACCTACCCAGTTGTATCTTGTGTATTGTCCAGGGCCGACTAACCAATCCTTTTCGCAAAGCAGGTAGGAACAACCTTTCTTGTAGACTTCTTCATGGAGAAACCTGTGCCTCAGATCTACCAAACCAAACACAACTGTCTAAACCACTTAAAGCTAAAGAAACAACTCTATGTCTTGCATATTGTACCCAAGTTCTGAGGTTCTAAACTGTTTCCTCACAGTGTAACATAGTTTCTCCTTTGCTACAGCTCGATGGTAAGGCAGCTAAATTGCTTTTTTTTCTACCACTGTCAACTTTCTTTTATACATGGTAGGTAAACATGAGCACCTACACTTGGTGCTTAATATACACAAATGTAAACATCACTTTCCTTGCATCTAAATGTAAAGTCTCTTTCTTTGTGTAGTGTATTGAGTAATGTGCTGACCCTACATGTTTCTGCACTTCCAACACACCTGTGTCTACCAAAATATATAGCAGTTTTAATGTTTAAATATTATACGTTTGTGTGTTATAAATTGTTTCTCATTGTTTGCACGTGATGTAGCGGGAATGCTCGGTTTGTCATTTTAAGTTAGTGAAATGTATGTCAACGTCTGGACCACGTGTACCTTTTTGAGGGGTAATTCATTTTGTGTTGCTATCCAACTAAGTAGGCTTTGCAGCACTTGACTACCTAGCTTGCTGGACTTTCTTCTGAGGATGAGCAGTGAGGTATTTGGGTATTACTCATCTAATGCTTTTTTTGTCGTATGATAGATTCCCTTCCACTGACTTAAGTATAATAACCATGAGATTTCCTGCACCACATTAGGTTATGTTACGTGACATATTAAATAAAAAAAACAAATCACTGCTTAGTTTACTCTCTTCAATTTTCTAGGTCAAGCATAGCAGCGCACAAGCGCTGCTCTTCTTGACATGCTGTAATCTATTCTGTGGGCTTTACCCACACCAATCACTTTCATTTGTTCCTTGGACCGCCTTTCAAAAAATCACTTGATGTCGTTTGTAAATGCTTTTGTTTGTCCTGCCTTGAGGCTGTTTTTTTTTAACGCCTTGGAGACTGACCCGTTACATGGATCTTTGCATGACCGGCCAGATAGCTTTGTGTTGGCTGCACTATTTTTTTCTTTGGCCTCGTCCTCATGCAGTATGTTGTTTCTTCATCTTCCATGTTTTTGGGCATCCTGTTGTTTCTTTTCAATGGCTGCAGGGTCTTTATTTTTATTTTTTTGCCAGTTTTATGTAGAACAAACTCGACACAAAGGTATTGGAGTACTTTATTATTTTTTTTTGCAGTTTTATATAGCACAAACTCAATATGAAGGTATTACAGCACTTTACATGAGCACCGGTTACACTACACAAGAACACATTAATTTTTGGTAGCAAGGGAAAATTAAGTGATTTGCCCAGAACCACAGGACGTTGAGCGGGTGCCGATACTCTAAAAATGTGCTCCAGCTCCAAAGTCAGCAGCTCTGGCCCTTAGGCCACATCCTCTCCCTGAGGGTTCTTTGTCTGATGCGTGTTGGGGCAGTCTGGGAATAACTAATTTAAAAAAATATATATAGCTTGGTAATACAGGTTTTGCCATTTCATAGCGCTGCAAAGCAGGTGCCATTCTTAACATAATCACTATAATTAATTTGCATCAACCTTGCAGAGATGAAGAGGTGAGAAAGCTATGTCAGGAATGTAATGTGCGACATTCTCATTCTGCCAAGACCTCTGCAATGGGTGCATTGACTAACTGACTTAAGTAGAGCTTAACACTAAGTGGTAGCACATGCTCTTGATAACCTCCAGCTGGTCAGCAACCAAGCACATAGGTTAGTTCTAGGCAAGAAGATGGCGAAAGGTGTTGTCTCCAAACTGGTGGAAAAGGAGTTGTGACTCAAGACCCAGCACTTCACGGCCCTAAACTTGATAGCAAAAAACATCTAGCCTTTGGATGTAAATTGGGCCTCTTCAAATAGATTTCAGTTAGCGAGAACTTGATACAAAGGTATTACAGTGCTTTACATGAGCACCAGTTACATTACACAAGAACACATTCATTTTTGGTAGGAAGGGGAGATTAAGTGATTTGCCCAGAATCACAAGATGTTGAGCCGGCGCCAAGACTTGAACCGTGTTTCCCAGCTCCAAAGCCAGCAGCTCTGGCCCTTATGCCACATGCTCTCCCCTAGGGTTCTTTGTTTGGCGAGTGCTGGAGTAGTCTGGTAATAACTCGTTTTTTAGCACTTGGTAATACAGGTTCTGCCATTTCATAGCCATGCAAAGCAGGTGCCATTCTTAACAAAATTGCTATAATTCATTTCCAGTTAAGCTGCCTCTTCTGGTATTCACTTTTTATAGGGTCAGTGTTTTTAAACGTTAGGCTGGTATTGCCAATGTAGAGGAATAATTCCTTTAAAAGTTTGATACACAGAAATATAAGGCTGCCCTCATTCTCAGGGTTAAATGCCACAAAGGTGCCTCTTCACACTAGAAAGGGTTGCATCTCTAGGGTATCACAGTGAGTCTGCAGGAAGGAAGCAAAAGCACTCCTAAGATGGCAGCCTTGTTGTGCCCTCTCTCCTGCAGCGACAGGCCTGGGAGGGTTGCTGTGGCACCTGGCATACATCCTCTACACGCCATACCAAAACACATAGGTATAAGGAATTGTCATTTACAACACCAATAGCTCTAACTCTGAGACCTTTTGCTTTGCAAATGCTTGTTATTTATGTTTTTTTTACTGCCTCCTTTACTTGGCTCACTTTACATCTGTGGGGCTTCCCTGGGTCAGTGTTTCTACCTCTAACTACCAGCCTTAGAATTTACTCCAGTCTCACATCTACTCCACTCTCAGACTATTCCCATGCAGCGGCCACCCCTGGGGGGAGGGTGGGGATTGGAGGGGTCACGTTACTTTGATGTCCCAAGATGGTGGACTCTGGTTACCCACATCTTCCATCCTCCACCCTCCTTGTCAGACGATGTGCTCTTATAGACCGAAGTGACCCCAGAACAAAAGGTAAGCCAACTGGTATGAACTCTGAAACTTGTTGACTAGACTAAATATTATACCCAATCCAGGCAAGTCCTGAAACTGTGGGCCTTATCTCCAAACTTCCCTACAGCAGAGACTGACAGCTTCTTGAATCTCACTCACTATGACTTTCTACAGTTTCTGACCGAATCTCACAAAACTCTTTCTAGTAGCCATTAGGATGTAATTTATTCACTTTCGGTAATATCAGTTCTATTAGGGTTTGTTTACTGCGACAATGAGTCCATGTCGTAACCCACATTTGACCATCTTACTTGAATAAACCGTCATACAAAACGATCAATAGTTTTGATTTATTTACCTTTATTACTCAAGACTACATGCCAGCTTGCTTAACAACCTTGGCAACATATAGCCAAAATTATTTATACAATTTCATTTACATATGATGCCAAATTTACCTAACCACCTTGTTTGTAGGCTAATCAGTCTGTCTTCAATTATCCTGTTATTTTTGCATGTAGCATTGACTCCCCTACTGTGGGATAATACACACAGGTGCCCTAATTTACCATTTTAAACTTTTGTTTCACTAAGAAACTTGTTTTTGTCCCCCAGCCCTCCCACCTCCCCCTCCGCCTCCCCCCTCACACACACACTAGCATTCACAACTGTTGGCAAACATTGCCTAACAGCTTTGAGAAAGTTCATTGGCGTCACATGTCTGAGAGAAACACTTGTCAGCTGCTTCTAAATCACGCAAACCTCAAGTTAAATATTTCACTTTGGAACAATAAACAGAAACTTCCCCTAATCAGAATCGGGTGTGGATTAGTTGGGAAATATTTGGAAAGTGCTACAAGCCTCCATGAACTTCTCCATTTCCTCATACACTTCCTCGAACCGGAAGGAAAGAGAAATACTACTCTGGGAACTCTCCTACAAGAGCAAATAATTTATAAAACCGAAGGATGGACAGAAGTTCCTCACTAATCATGAGGCTGTTCTCGGTCAAAGATGGCAGAAAAAGCAGCCCAATCCTTGCCAGCCTTCAACACCATCACGGGCCTAAGGACACACATGTACAACTATATTGTACTACCTCTGAACCTGCAACAAACAGCATTTTTGAACTGAACTGATAGCTCAACCTATCTATCACATGCTCTGATCCCTAGCTGGTTTACAAACCACCACTGCACAGCTTGAGATCTTGAGATGCGAGTGAGATGGGCAGCAAAAGCTCAGTCTGAGAAGTAACTGCACTTTAAAACTTTACACATCAAAATAACTTTTCATGCATTACTCTAATGGGGGTAGGGCACCCCTTACTCTGCTAAACATCAGATCATTCAACGAGGGGCACTGTGTGATCCGAAAAGAGCCAATTTACATTACTTCATTGAAATTAATTGGATGGCATGCATTATTTTGGAGGGACAAAATAAAACACATAGAAAGTGGTTCATATTGCTGTTAAATCTGGGCCTATATAAAATTGTGATTTTCTAGTAGGAGTAACATTTGGGACTTTAGTCGGTGAGCTGGTGCAATGCAAATGCCAGAAAAACGAACCAACGTGCCTTCCTAATCTCATTCCATTATTTATAGATCGATAAATAGATGTGTGTGTGTGTGTGTGTGTGTGTGTGTGTGTGTGTGTGTGTGTGTGTGTATATATATATATACATATATATATATGTATAGAGAGAGAGAGAGAGAGAGAGAGATATTTTACCACACTACCCTATTGAATTCCTCTTGAAGGACCAAGACCTGCTTGCAATGCAACATGATAATGCTTGGGAAGACACCTTTTCTGCACCATGCCCCATGTCTTAATGTTAGAGACTCATTCAGGTTTATTTAAAAAAAAAAAAAATGTGATGATTTTTTTAATTAAATGCTTAATACAACAATCTGATCATCACATTATTATCTGTAATAATACAAGCAAATCCATAGCAACAATTTAACATGATGAATACATTTGAGGATGGTTATTGCTAGAATGGCAAGAACGGTATCCAAGTATATCCCCTGGTATACCCACACACACCATTCCTGAAATGAAAGCCACAAAGGTCATAATTCACTGTGGCCAGTAGGAAAGAACCGGATGGGGCAGAACCTGTGATGGTGAACAGGAAAGGGCTGATGGTTCCATGTATGGGTGTGTGCGGTGTGGTAAACTCGATTGAAAGCACTCTGGCCATCCTGATGAAAGCAAGTGGTTGCACATGCTGGTCCAGCTCAGCCTGGGAACTGCCTCCTCTCTGAAAAGATTACAAACTTAGGGTAAGATGTATAAGACATTTTCATCGCAGAATCGGGCCATTTGCGACTGCAAAAATACTTTTTGTGATGTACAGACACCAAATTGTGATTCAGAAATGTGTTACCGAATCACAGTTTGGGTTTGCAAACAAAAACCGAATCACTATTTGAAAGGGGCATGTTCAGGGTGTCCCTTCCAAATAGGGAATCTGAATAGTATGTACTAATGTTTTGCGACCGAAATGGGGTCGCAAAACATGCACACTTTACCACCAGCTCAATGTTGGTGGTAACTTACTTGCAAATGGGAAGTTGTTCCCTGGAAGCCGCTTCCCCTCTAAAAATGTTTGAAAAAATATTTTTAAGAGGAGGCAGTCATTCCACAGACTACTGCATACTCTTAAAAAATAAAAATTTAACTTTCATTAGTTTTAAAAACCTTTTAACACATCGAGTTTTCCTTTATGAATAATGGGCTGCATTTAAAAAAGGATTGCTTTACTTAAAAGCAATCACAGACACAGCGTTCTTCTGATCCCAGCAGGCCACCATCCCTGTGATGGCAGCGAATCCTAGTGGGCCACAAATTGCAACCTACCTCATTAATGGTCATGTGGTAGGTAGCTTTGCGACCCACTACAAAGCAATAACTTGCAAAACAACCTATTAGTACATAGGTTGCTTCCTAAATTACCACACTGATTGCAGAAATACTTACTGGTCGCAGATGTGACCCATATTTTGTGACTAGTTGTAGGTATTTCTAAAATCAATGTGTCAATTATTGCTTCATTAAAGCAGCTGAGTCACTAAGGGGAGACACAGATTCTTATCCCATGAGTAAAAACACTTGAGAGATCACTATTCAGGGAAATCATGAACATGGTCCTCAGTCACTTCGACACTCATTTGGAGATGCATAGCACAAAGACTGCCTGTTTGGCTCTAACCAAGACATTATCTCTGCTTGTTTTTCTCTCTGGATTCCGTAGACTTCGCTGTCACCTAGTCCCTGGTGAATATATCACTCTGGGCCCAGGCTGACCTTAGGCACAATATTCCAGCCTTCTGGGCAATCATTCATTCACAATAGGCACGACTATTATGGTGCTAATGAATATCTGTCAATGAACCTTCCCTACTCCATTTGCACTTTAATGGCACTGCTAGCTAGGCGGTTCAACAGAAGCATGCACTTAGTTAACATTCAACCTCTTAATAAGGATTTATGCGCTAATTGCCTAGTCAGTTGCTGCATTCCTTTAGTCGCTCAGCATGTAAGGAAAAATCCCTGAATCCTCCTTAACCGCATTGTAGATTGAACCTTCATGCACAGCTGTCATCCATGGCAGAGCACACTCATACATATCTGCACACAAAGCATCCATGGTATCTGAACTGTCTTGCCTGCTGCTAGGCCAGGAGGGAAATTTGCACCATGGTCCCAAGCGTGCAACCTCCTGGCAGAAGGCCCACAGAAATCCCCAAGGACTCAAGCCAAGGTAGCATATATGATATAGTGGCACCCCAAGGCACACAGTAGCATCCTGTTCCTCAGACATCCATATCACAAGGACATCATTGCAAACATACCATGCATGACTGTAGCCAACTTCCTCCTTGTACTATGACTGTCCAGCACTAAACACCAGATTCCTCCATGACCAGCACAAAACATCAGACGGCCTCCATGTGGCATGCTTGCATGGAACCTGAACTGGATAAGCAGTGATCTAAGCACACACCTTCATTCTGGAATCCACCTATTGACCATCAGAACTAGGGCCAGGGTAATCCCTAGACTCTCTAAAGATTTCCATACGGTGCATCAACTCTGGCAATCAGGAGTCTTTTATCTGGGGCTGCAGCAGGTTCTACAGCGTCCCAATCAAGCATCACTATGACTCCAACCATTTCCCTAGCTAACCAAAGACTGCATCCACCAGCAGTTTCACACCAAATAGGTGCATCCATAACAACCTACTGTCACAAACTGATTCATGCAACACAAAGGAGGAAGACAACCTATAAATGCAGAGAACAGTTCCAGAAAAGTCAAGTGTATTCTTCCGAGGTGCCAGAAGGGGGCCGTTTGGCCAGCTCCAGTTCAGCAGAGAATGGCATGGGTGTGGGATGACTACGCACGATCCTGGATCTGGTTGCATGCCACAGCTGCAGGGGAGTTGGTGCAGCGATGGCTAGAGCATGAGCATGAGCTGTGCATGGCTAGGATCTTCTTGAGCAGACTGCCAACATTTGCCCTCTAGCTCTAGAGACCACAGCAAGGGCTCCTGTTCTAAGTTCCATATCCATGGAGAGGGACACGTACAAGGGGATATGCCCTCTTGCACAAACTAACCACATGGGTTGCAGGTGCATTAGGCATACTTTGCCACCAGGCTGACTTTGTGTCCATTTTTTCCAGCAGCCTGGGCACACTCAGAGCATGGTGCATTTCAACCCTGTGCACAGAGACGATTCCTCTGGAAAGAGCACTAACCATGCCATTTTGCCCAACCTACCCTTGCCTGGTTGCTGCTTCTCTGCAGCGTTATGCATTGAGCCTGATGCCCAAGTCTTGGCCTGGTTTTTACTTTTATGGCCTGTCTTGCTAGGTAAGTTAAGGGTTTCCCGCATCTGACCGCGGCAGAACCGCCGCGGTCAGAATGCCCTGCGGGGCACCGCCGGTCTGTCGGCGGTGCTCCCACCGACCCTGGCCCCGGCGGTCATAATGACCCCCATAATATAGTGTGGACGGCGTGTGGCTTCAATTGAATTTAGAAAAGCTCCAACTATCCTACTAAAATTATTTTTTTTAATTTTTGTTAATTTATATTTGTGGGTAAATTAAATAAAATGTGTTATCATTTGATTTGTGTGTTTGATGGAATGCTTGTTTCTGTATTTTTTTGTGCACTGTTTTGCTGTTCAAACCATCAACAATGTTTAGGACGGGGTCCCTGAATCTCGGTGATACCGCCTTTGTCACAGTACTGAGCATGTAAGATGGGAATACCTTGGAATGGCTCTGTCCTGCTAGGGTGTCAGCAAACGTATGATCTGTTTGACCAGAGGAGTATCTTTGCTGTGAGATGTCTAAGCAGTTTATGTATAAGTAACATAAGAGATAGCTCTGCCTTGCGAATTCTCACCTTTGAGATTAATAATTCTTCTGTACGAGACCTTAGTCATGAGTGATGTGCTCGCAGCTGAAGAGTTCAGGTGTGAAATGTGTGAGAGATACGTTGTATGAACAATCCCTGTAACCTCAGAACAGCTCTGAAGCCACAAACTTCAATATTCTTCGTACATTGAAGGAGTGGGCTTTTGGCCTGTAAGATGCATGCATGTAAAGTGTGGCTATGCCGTCTGAAGTCTAAATCTCTGAGCTATGTTTAATGTGATGGACAGGTTTGCTGTCCAGTGCACACATCTCTGATGGTTCGGCGATTTGATGTAGTTTAAAGTCTGAGTCAGTGCAATCTCTGTAACCTAAGGTAAGGGCTGAAGCCCAAGCCTTTAAGATGACAGTAACCTGACTGATTGATGGCAAAATCAATATGAATGAGTGATGACTTTCAGGGATGAAGCATGTTTGTGCATAATGATCTGTGTTACTTTCTTGTGAGTATACATCTAGACTTATCTACCATTCTATTCTCTGTAGCTGGTCTGGCATTCAGTCCGTGTTCTATGATCTTCTCTGTAACAAACAAGCATTGGCAAAGCCAATACGTTTCACCCATACAAGAGCTATTGGCTTGGCAATGTGTTTTTACCATGTTGTACACCAGTGTGGCTGCTGATCAGCATGGCTAAACATTAAGGGTGTGGAGTGTCAGAGTGGAGTGAGGGTGTAGTGTCATACAGTGGATTTGTTGGAGTAGAGTGTTGTGGAGTAGAGGGTGTAGAGTGTCGTAGAGTAGAGTAGAGGGAGGTAGAGTTTAGTGGTTCAGTGTCAGAGTGTCGCAGAACGTGTTGTTGTATAATGGAGTGGTGTAGAATGGAGTGGGTGAAGAGGGTGGAGTGGATTGAGGTAGTCTGGTGGATTGGAGTAGAGTGGGGTGGACTGGATTGAGGCAGAGTGGGTTAGATTGGGTGGAGTGTGGTGGACTGGAGTGCATGAAATGGATGGAGTGGACTGAAATAGGGCAAAGTGGATTGGAGCAGGTAGATTGGGTGGGTGGACTGAACTGGATTGGATTGATAGGACGGGGTGGACTGGACTGGGGTAGGTTGGATTGGGGTGGATTGGAATGGGGTGGTTTGGAAAGGGGTGAATTGGACAGGACTGGAGTGGGGTGGCATAGATTGAACTTGAGTGGTGTGGATTGGACTGGAGTGGGATGGATTGGATTTGAGTAGGGTGGCCGGGAGTGTGATGGATTGGAGTGGAATGGACTGGAGTGGGGTGGATTGGAGTGTGGTGGACTGGATTGAATAGGAGTGGGGTGGGCTGGATGGAGTGGGGTGGACTAACCTCTGGTGGGCAATATGGATTGGATTAAGGTGGACTGAACTGGGGTGGGGTGCAATGGATTGGGGTAGAGTGGGGTGGAGTAGACTGGGCTGGAGTGGGGTGGACTGAAATGGAATGGGTGGACTGGATTGAGGTAGACAAATGGGAGGGATGGACTGGAGTGGGGTGACTGGCTTGGATTGGGGTGCACTGGAGTGGGTGTTTTGGGGTTGCTTGGATTGGAGAAGGGGTGGATTGAATAGAAGTGAATCGGACTCTTTGGGGTGGATTAGATGGGGTGAACTGGGCTGGGGTGGAATGGAGTGGACTAGATGTGAACGGGCTAAATTATAATTGATTGGACTGGGTGGGTTAGAATGGATTGGGGTGGGGTGGATTGAACTGGGGTGAGGTGGTTTGCAGTAGTGTGGATTGGAGTGGGATGGATTTTTGGAGAGGGGTGGACTGGAGTTGGGTGGACTGGACTAGATTTCAGTGAACTCGATTTCAGTGACTGGACAGAGTGGGATGGATTGGAGTGGGATGTATTTCTGGAATTGGGTGGATTGGAGTGGGGTGGGTTGGATTGGTGTGAGGTGTATTAAGGTAGACTGGATTGGACTGGAGTGAGCTGGATTAAGGTGGTTTGGAGTGGGGTGAGTGGATTGCAGTGGGGTTGATTGGGCTGCGGTGGATTGAACTGTAGTGGGGTGGATTGGATTGAAATGGAGTGGAGTGGATTTGAGTAGGTGGACTGAGTTGGACTAGATAGGAGTGGGTTGGATAGGAGTGGGTTGGACTCATGTGGAGTGCACGGATTGGGCTGGAGTAGGGTGGATTAGATTGGGGTTGATTGTTTTGGAGTGGGCGGACTGGAGAGGGGCAAAATGGGATGGAGAGGTGTGGATTGGATCGGGGTGAGGTGGATTGGAGTGGGGCAGACTTTTGGATTGCAGTGGGGCTGATTGGAGTGAGGTAGATTGTTTTGGATTGGAATGAGGCAGGTTGTTCTGGATTGCAACTGGCCAGACTGGAGTGGGGCACATTGTTTTGGATTAGAGTGAGGCAGACTGGAGTAGTTTAGATTGTTCTGGATTCCACTGGGGTGGTTTGTTTTCGACTGGAGTATGGCAGATTTGTTTGGATTGGAGTGGGAAAGACTGTTTTAGATTGGAGTGGAGTGGACTGTGGTAGGATTGGATTGGGGTGAGGTGAACTGAACTGGATTGGGGTAGACTGCATTGGAGTGGGGAAGATTGTTTTGGATTGGAATGGGGCAATCTGTAGTGAGGTAGATTGTAGTGGGGCCGATTGTTTTGGATTAAAGTGGGTCAGATTGGAGTGGAGCGATTTCCAGTTAGGCAGATTAGAGTGGGGTGGGTTAGAGGGGAGTAGACTGGATTGGGGTGGGGTGGAATATTTTCGATTGGAGTGGGACAAATTGTTTTGGATTGGGGCACATTAGAATGGGAGAGACTGGAGTAGGGCAGACTGGAGTGAGGCAGATTGGAGTGGGGCAGATTGTATTGGAGTGGGACAGATTGCAGCAGGGCAGAGTGGAGCAGGGCAGATTGTTTTGGATTGGTGTGTGGCAGATTGTTTTGGATTGGGTCGGACTGTTTTGGAATGGAGTCGGGCAGACTGGAGTGCAGCAGATTGTTTTGGATTGCAGTGGGGCACATTTGTTTAGATTGGAGTGGGGCAGACTGGAATGAGGCAGATTGTTTTGGATTGGCGTGTGGCATATTGGAGTGGGGCAGATTGTTTGGGACTGGACTGGGGCAGATAGTTTAGGATTGGAGTGGGGCACATTGTTTGGATTGGGGCAGACTGGAGCAGGGCAGATTGTTTTGGATTGAGTAGGGCAGATGTTTTTAGATTGGAGTGAAAGATTGTTTTTGACTGGAGTGGCCCAGATTGGATTGGAGTGAGGCAGCTTGAGTTGGTTTGGAGTTGGGCAGACTGGAGAAGGGTGGATTGGAGTGTGGTAGATTGGGGAGAGTGGGATGAAATTGACTGGTCAGGGGTCAACTGGATTTTGTGGGGGATTAAATTGGAGGAGGGTGGATTGGGCTGAGTGGGGTGGATTGGAGTGGGGAGGAGTGGATTGGAAAGGGTAGGACTTCATGGTTATGTGTTAAAGCATAATTTCATAAATTGCACATAAGAAAGAAGGATAAACTGCTTACCTGTAATCCTAGTTTACTTCCAGGGGAATCCTGATCAAAGTCATAAGCACTGAATCATCCCGCACAAGTACAGGTAGTACAAACTATGTATGTATGTGTATATATATATACACACATATATATATATATATATACATACACATATATATATATATATATATATATATATATATATATATGGAAAATGTCACTTACCCAGTGTACATCTGTTCGTGGCATGAGACGCTGCAGATTCACATGCTGTGCATTATCCTGCCATCTAGTGTTGGGCTCGGAGTGTTACAAGTTGTTTTTCTTCGAAGAAGTCTTTTCGAATCACAAGACCGAGGGACTCCTCCCTTTCGGCTCCATGGGCGTCGACTCCATCTTAGATTGTTTTCCCCGCAGAGGGTGAGGTAGGAGTTGTGTATATAGTAAAGGTGCCCATGCAATGGAGTTAGTATGTATGTACATAATGTATATAAAAATAGTTTATATTTACAAATTTAAAAATGTATAGTTTCATCAACTTATAACGGCTACAGGCTCCCGGGGAGGCGGGAGGGCGCATGTGAATCTGCAGTGTTTCATGCCACAAACAGATGCACACTGGGTAAGTGACATTTTCCGTTCGGTGGCATGTGTAGCTGCATATACACATGCTGTGCATAGACTAGTAAGCAGTTATCTCCCCAAAAGCGGTGGCTTAGCCTGTAGGAGTTGAAGTTGTTTGAAATAATGTTCGTAATACAGCCTGTCCTA
Organism: Pleurodeles waltl; assembly: GCF_031143425.1. Lineage (NCBI taxonomy): Eukaryota > Metazoa > Chordata > Amphibia > Caudata > Salamandridae > Pleurodeles > Pleurodeles waltl. The sequence continues at coordinate 1,024,830,945 of NC_090449.1, read as the reverse complement.
CTGTGGCTTGTTGTGTTGTTAACACATCAACACAGTAATGTTTTGTGAATGTATGAGGTGTAGACCATGTGGCTGCCTTACAGATTTCTGTCATAGGTATATTTCCTAGAAAGGCCATTGTGGCGCCTTTCTTCCTATGGGAGTGCGCCTTTGGCGTAATAGGTAGGTCTCTTTTTGATTTAATATAGCAGGTCTGAATACATTTCACTATCCATCTGGCAATGCCTTGTTTGGATATTGGATTTCCTGCATGAGGTTTTTGGAAGGCTACAAACAATTGTTTTGTTTTGCGAAACTGTTTTGTTCTATCAATGTAATACATTAGTGCTCTTTTAATGTCTAACGTATGTAAGGCTCTTTCAGCTACTGAGTCTGGTTGTGGAAAAAAGACTGGGGGTTCCACTGTTTGGTTTAGGTGGAATGGTGATATAACTTTTGGTAAGAATTTGGGATTTGCACGGAGAACCACTTTATGTTTATGTATTTGTATAAAGGGTTCTTGTATAGTAAATGCTTGTATTTCACTTACTCTTCTAAGAGATGTGATAGCTATTAGGAAGGCTACTTTCCAGGTTAAGTATTGCATCTCACAAGAGTGCATGGGTTCAAATGGTGGACCCATGAGTCGTGTTAATACAATATTGAGGTTCCACGAGGGAACCGGTGGTGTTCTCAGGGGTATGATTCTTTTTAAACCCTCCATAAATGCTTTGATGACTGGGATTCTAAAGAGTGATGTTGAATGTGTAATCTGCAGGTAGGCAGATATTGCTGTGAGAAGTATTTTAATAGAAGAAAATGCTAGTTTAGATTTTTGTAAGTGTAATAAGTAGCCTACAATGTTTTTGGCGGAAGCATTTAGTGGTTGAATTTGATTATTATGGCAGTAATAAACACATCTTTTCCATTTGTTTGCGTAACAATGTCTTGTAGTAGGTTTTCTAGCTTGTTTAATGACCTCCATACATTCTTGTGTAAGGTCTAAATGTCCAAATTCTAAGACTTCAGGAGCCAGATTGCTAGATTGAGCGATGCTGGATTCGGGTGTCTGATCTGTTGTTTGTGTTGAGTTAACAGATCTGGTCTGTTTGGTAGTTTGATATGAGGTACTACTGACAGGTCCAGTAGTGTTGTATACCATGGCTGACGGGCCCAGGTTGGTGCTATTAGTATTAGTTTGAGTTTGTTTTAACTCAATTTGTTTATTAGATAAGGAAGGAGTGGGAGAGGGGGAAAAGCGTAAGCAAATATCCCTGACCAACTCATCCTTAACGCATTGCCCTTGGACTGAGGGTGTGGATACCTGGACGCGAAGTTTTGGCATTTTGCGTTTTCTTTTGTTGCGAATAGGTCTACTTGTGGTGTTCCCCAGCGTAGAAAGTACGTTTGTAGTATCTGGGGATGAATTTCCTATTCGTGTGTTTGTTGGTGATCTCGACTGAGATTGTCGGCCAACTGGTTTTGAATCCCTGGGATGTACTGTGCTATTAGGCGAATGTGATTGTGAATCGCCCAATGCCAAATCTTTTGTGCTAAGAGACACAGTTGTGATGAGTGTGTCCCTCCCTGTTTGTTTAAGTAATACATTGTTGTCATGTTGTCTGTTTTGACAAGAATGTGTTTGTGGGCTATAGCGGTTGAAATGCTTTCAATGCTAGAAACACTGCTAACAGTTCTAAATGACTGATATGCAGTTGCCTTTGTTGAACGTCCCATTGTCCCTGTATACTGTGCTGTTTGAGGTGTGCTTCCCACCCCATCATGGAAGCATCTGTTGTGATCACGTATTGAGGCACTGGGTCTTGGAATGGCCGCCCTTGGTTTAAATTTATAGGATTCCACCATTGAAGCGAGAAGTGTGTTTGGCGGTCTATCAACACTAGATCTTGAAGTTGACCCTGTGCTTGCGTCCATTGTGTTGCTAGACACTGTTGTAAGGGCTGCATGTGTAGTCTTGCGTTTGGGACAATGGCTATGCATGAAGACATCATGCCTAGGAGTTTCATTACAAACCTCACTTTATAGTGTTGGTTTGGGTACATGTTTAATATCACATTTTGGAAGGCTTGTACTCTTTGTTGACTTGGAGTGGCAATCCCCTTTTGTGTGTTGATTGTTGCTCCTAAGTATTGTTGTATTTGACACGGTTGTAGATGTGATTTTTGGTAGTTTAGAGAGAACCCTAGTTTGTGTAGGGTTTCTATAACGTATTTTGTGTGTAGAAGACACTGTTGTTGAGTGCTGGTTTTTATTAACCAATCGTCTAAGTAAGGGAATACGTGCATGTGCTGTCTCCTGATGTGAGCGGCTACTACTGCAAGGCATTTTGCGAATACTCTTGGGGCTGTTGTTATGCCGAATGGTAATACTTTGAATTGGTAATGCACGCCTTGGATTACAAACCTTAGGTATTTCCTGTGTGAAGGATGTATGGGTATGTGGAAATAAGCATCCTTGAGATCTAATGTTGACATGTAGTCCTGTTGTATGAGCTGTTCCCAGTTGTGGTAATATTCTGTAAGTCTCCCCCCCACTGGTGTTGCGTGGTGGTGGTTTGTGACATTGAAGTCACTGTTTCGTTTGTGGGGTTTTTGGGCTCTGGAATTTCCCTCTTGGTTTAGGGAACTGTCCACCCCTATCCTCGAAACCCTCCTCTCTGATATTGGCTCTGATATGTGGGTCTGACTTGTGAGGTGGAAGGCTCTGTGGTTTAGGCACGAAACCCCCCTCTAAAGGGCGGCTTCCTAAAAGTGCCTCTGCTATGTGGGGAGTAGAGCGCGCCCATGGCTTTGGCCGTGTCCGTGTCTTTTTTCAGTTTTTCTATTGTCGTATCCACCTCCGGCCCAAATAATTGTTGTTCATTGAAAGGCATATTCAGCACAGCCTGCTGAATTTTTGGCTTGAATCTGGAGGTCCGTAGCCATGCATGTCTCCGAATGGTTACCGCCGTGTTTACTGTCCTGGCCGCCGTGTCTGCTGAGTCCATAGCCGACCTTATTTGGTTGTTGGAGATAGTTTGGCCCTCCTCGACAACCTGTTGGGCACGTTTCTGGAACTCTTTGGGAAGGTGTTGAATGAGATGTTGCATTTCATCCCAATGTGCCCTGTCGTATCTTGCCAGTAGAGCTTGAGAATTGGCAATTCGCCATTAATTGGCTGCCTGTGCTGCCACCCTCTTGCCTGCAGCATCGAATTTCCAACTTTCTTTGTCGGGCGGTGGTGCGTCTCCAGAAGTTTGTGAGTTTTCCCTTTTCCGGGCTGCTCCTACTACCACCGAATCAGGAGTTAACTGTTGTGTGATATATACAGGGTCAGTAGGGGGAGGTTTATATTTCTTCTCCACCCTAGGCGTGATGGCTCTCCCTTTGACTGGGTCCTGAAACACCTGTTTGGCGTGTTTTAACATGCCTGGCAGCATTGGCAAGCTTTGGTATTGGCTGTGCGTAGATGACAGGGTGTTGAACAAAAAGTCATCCTCTATGGGCTCTGCATGCAATGCTACATTATGAAATGTAGCTGCCCTGGAAACCAACTGCATGTTTGCAGTACTGTCCTCAGGTGGTGACGGCCCTGCCGGGTAGCAATCAGGACTATTGTCTGAGACTGGTGCATCATACAAATCCCATGCAACCGGGTCATCTTGGCTCATCCCTGTGTGTGTTGGTGACTGCATCATTGGGGGTGTTGCTACCGGGGACAGATGTGGCGAATGTGCTGGCGATTGCTGTGGCGAAAACCGTGGTGGTGTTTTTTCTTTAGCCACTTTCGCTTTCGGCTGCATTTCCGCCTCTTGGAATGCGAGCTTCCACTTCATCTTTATTGGAGGAAGAGTTCTGATTCTCCCCGTGTCTTTTTGTATGTGGAGCCTCCTCTGGGTATGGTCTGGCTCTCCCATGCCCAGTTCTTGTTCAAATCTGTGACCTTGTAATTGTGTGGAAAGGCCTTGTTCCTCTGTATAGGAGCTTTGTTTCGGCTCCGAGGCCGCATGTTTCGGCACCGAAATCTTTTCGACAGTCTTTTTCGGCTCCGAGGAAACCTTTTTGACTTTCGGGGTGCCGAACTCTCAGTGCCGAATCTGGTCGGAGCCAGCATCTCGACCGGAGTCGGATGTCTTCGGCTGCTGGGAGGCCTTTTTCGGTGCCGATGTTTGGTCACTGTGTTTTCGGGTTAAGCCATGGCCTGTTGGCGGTGGCGTCCCCTTGGCCTTCATTATTTTGGCGTGAGTTTTCCCCGGGGCTGGTTTACTCACGGTTTGTTGCGTCTTCGGCTGCTCACTCTCGGACTCGTCCGAGTCCGAAATCTCGAATGGAGAATCTCTCCTCTTCTTCGACGTCGATGTGCCCGGTCGGTGTCGACACCATCTGGAGCCTTCGAGCTCTTCGATCCTGCAGTGTTTTCTTGGATCGAAATGCCCGGCAGGCCTCGCAAGTATCCTCTTTGTGTTCGGGAGACAAACACAGATTACAGACCAAGTGTTGGTCTGTATAAGGATACTTTGCGTGGCAGTTGGGGCAGAAGCGGAAGGGGGTCCGGTCCATGAGGTTTGAAGATAGACGCGGTCGGGCCGACCAGGCCCCGCCGAGGAGTGGAAGCCCCGAAGGGCAGCCGGAGCGCTTCTTTCTTCGGTGTCGATGTGCTAGCACTAACCCGGTACCGAGCGCAAACAATACCGTCGAATTTTCCGATAGCTAACTAACTTTTCTGAACTGAAATACGGAGCGAAGAGGAACACGTCCGAACCAGATGGCGGAAAGAAAAGAATCTAAGATGGAGTCGACGCCCATGCGCAATGGAGCCGAAAGGGAGGAGTCCCTCGGTCTCGTGACTCGAAAAGACTTCTTCGAAGAAAAACAACTTGTAACACTCCGAGCCCAACACTAGATGGCAGGATAATGCACAGCATGTGTATCTGCAGCTACACATGCCATCGAACATATATATATATATACATATATATATATATATATATATATATATATATATATATATATATGAAAAAGAGAGAGAGGGAGAGAGAGAAAGAGAGAGAGAAAGAGATAGTGTGTGTGTGTATATCCTAAAACAAATGGGCATTTTACATTTACTTTTTTAAATATTACATAAGCCATACACTGTAATCAATCAAAAACCGCTGAGCATAGGAAGCTTTCGCCAAACCTTTATTTGAAAGTAGAAAAGAAAGGAAATACGAGGCATTGTTGAGCATTAGGCTTCACTGAAAGCATAGACAACTGGCACTGTGCCTTTAAGAACCTCACAGCATTCCCTTTATCTCAACAAGCCCCACAGGTGACAGGTCAGGTCATTTTTACTGAGACAATAAATATTTCTTCATACAGATTGAGAACTGTAATGGGCTTCCGTCCGGGGAGGTGGGTGGGTTCCTTATGACTGTTCCCCTGGAAGAGAACTGGGATTACAGGTAAGCAATTCATCCTTCTCATTCAGGGGATCCTTATCAATAGTCATAAGCACTGAATAGAATAGCAAGCCCATCCCACAACATGCAGATTTAGAAGCCGAAAACAGCTCTAACTTTCAACCAAACAGATTTAGTTAAAAAAACCTGCCCTACTTGAGTGTCAGCTCTAGCATCTGAATCCAGACTGTAATGCCTAGTAAATGCATGGGCAGATTTTCGAGTAGCGGCTTTACCGATTTCAGAAATTGCCACATTTCTTAATAAAGCTACAGTAGCAGCCTTTCCTCTAGTAAGAGTGTACTCCAAGCCTTGCTGGAAAATGCTTGTTAGCTAACTGATAAGAAAGTACAATACATGAAACAAGCCACCTGGTGAATGATTTTATAGAGGAGGATAAACCTGTGCGAATTGGACCACAGTTAACAAATAAGTGATCTGATTTCCTGATACTTTTGGTCTTATCTAGGTAGAATTTCAAAACCCTCTTAACATCCGATGAGTGCAAAGATCGTTCAGCTTGATTCGCTGGATTAGGAAAGAGTGTAGGAAAAGATATTGTCTGATTAACGTGAAAGTCTGAGACTACCTTTGGAAGAAAACTGGGGTGTGTTCTCATAACCACCCTGTTAAGAGTAAAATATAGTATATGGTAATTTTGAACATAAGGCTTGAATTTCACTTACCCCACGGGCGGAAGTGATAGACTCCAAAAAAGCCACTTTCCAGGTGGGATGCTGCAGATAGGCTTTATGAATTGGCTCAAATGGACGACCCATCAACTTAGAAAGGACAATGTTGAGTTCCCAAGGAGGAGAAGGCTTCTTTAATAGGTGCAACACCTTCTTTAACCCCTTAAGAAATTCTTTTTTTTTACGACTGTGATACTGAAAAATGAAATTTGTGAGGTCGATTTTCTGTAAGCTGTGATGGCAGCAAGGTGCACCCTGATGGAAGAGAACTGTAACTCTGATTTGGCTAAGTGAAGGAGACAGGGAATAAGCACATCCTCCTGACATGAAACTGGATTATGATTATGCTGTGTGCACCACAAAAAAAATATTTTCCATTTAAATGCATATGAATGTCTTGGCGAAGGTCTCCTATCTTCCCTTAGAATGTCCATACACTCCAAGGAAAGTCCTAAGTGTCCATATCAGATGAATTCAGGAGCCATGCTGCAAAGTTCAGGGAGGAGAGGTTGGTATGTACTATCTGTCCCCCGAACTTGTACAGGAGATCCTGTCGACATGGTAGTCTCTTGTGAGGCCTCTCAAAGAGATTTTGAAGGTCTGTGTACCACCACTAGCGAGGCCACTCTGGGGCTATGAGAATCATCTTAGTGTGCGACCAGTATATTTTGAGGATCGACGTTGGGCTGAGAAGAGTCGGTGGAAATGAGGAAAGAAATTTCCCTCACCAGTTTATCAGAAGGGCATCCCCTTGTGACCCTGGTTGGAATAATCGAGATGCAAAGTCATGGCATCTTTTGTTGTTGACGTCTGCAAACAAGTCAATGTAAGGATAACCCCACCTCTGGAATATTTCTTGCAAGACATAGTCGTTGAGAGCCCAATCATGTTGGTCTTGAAAATTTCTACTGAGATCGTCTGCTTGCTTGTTCTGAGTTCCTGGCAGATGGATGGCTGTTATTGTGAGACTTATGGCTAGTAGCCATTTTCAGATGGCCTGTGCCTCTTGAGAGAGAGGACCAGAGTGAGTTCTCCCTTGCTTGTTCAGGTAATGCATCATTGTTGCATTGTCTGTTTGGACAAGGATGCTGTTGATCGCGAGTGCTGGGAAGGACTTCAGAGCCAGATGGACAGCTCGGAGTTCCAGCAAATTGATGTGGTACATTTGTTCTCTGTCTGACCACGAACCATGTGTCTGAAGAAGACCCATATGAGCACCCCATCCCTGAAAAATGCCTCTGTAACAAGTGATTGTCAGGGAAGTTCCTGATGGAAGGGAAGCCTCACCATGAGATTGTTCCTTTGAGACCACCATGGAAGAGACTGACGTGCTGATTGTGATAGTAGTAGTCTGTCTTCCCAACGGCTGGATAACTGGTTCCATTGATGTTCCCGACACTGCTGTAGAGGTTGCATGTGCAACCTAGCATTGGGAACTATAAATATATACAATGCCATCAACCCCAGAAGAGATGCTATCTAACTTGCAGTCGGACAAGGAGACTTTAGAAGAGTGAAACACTTCAGACTGATGATAGTCTCTCCTCCGAAGGATACATTCTTGCAGACTGAGTATCCAGCATTGCTCCTAGGTAGTGTAATGTCCGGACTACTTTGTCTGTTGATTTCTAGAAGCTTATGTGAAGACCGAGAGTTGATAGTGTCTGCCTCCAAAACTGGAAATGCTCCGCTGCCTGGGACGGAGAGAAGCTTTTTATCAACCAGTCGTCGAGTTATGGATTAATGAATATCTTGTGTCTCCTTGGAAAAGCTGCGACGATGGCCAAGGACTTTGAAAACGTCCTTGTGCAGATTTGAGTTTGAATGGTAGGGCCTTGTATTGGTAATGGCGGGAACCCACTGAAAAAACGAAGAAACGTTTGATGCTAGGTGGATATCAAGATATGGAAATGTGCAACCTACAGACCGATAGCAGACATCAAGTCCCCTTGCTGCAGTTGTGGATATATCTGCTGCAGAGCCAGCATCCTACACTTTTCTCAACGCATGTACTTGTTCAGCACTATTAGGTCTAGGATGGGTCTAAACTCATGCTTCGGGCCTTTGTTTTTCACCGGAAAGTAACGGGAATAGATTCCCAATTCCCTTTGAGAACCTCCTTCATTGCCTCTTTTTGCAATAAGGTGGTGATTTCTGATTGCCAAAGAGGCAATAGGTATTGAGATGTTCTTGCTGGCAGTATTGCTGGAGGAAGGGACTTGAAGCTTAGAGAGTAGCCATTCTGCATAATATTCAAAACCTACTTGTCTTTTGTGATTTTGTATCACTCTGCCATGTCGGTGCTTACACGTCCCTCACCGGAGCGGGAAACAGTGAAGGGGAAATATAGTTTTCATTGTTTTGCAGTAGACTTTCCTGGTGCTGCAGGTTGTTGTTGTTGTTGCTGCAACCCTCTACTTCTTAGTGGTCTACAAGGGCGGTAATGAGACCTTGACTTTCTGTTGCCAGTGAGGGGTTTGAACCCTCTGCTATCTCCTATCATAGGGCCTGTAGTGTCTTTGGTATTCTTTCTTTTTCTGAAGGCCCTCCGATTTGAGAGGGTCCAGCTCTGTTTTCATTTGGGAAATTTCTTCGACTGCATGTGAACCGAAGAGAGTGTTGCCAGAAAACGGAAGATTAAGAATACAGTGTTGTGCTTCTGGTTTCAGCCCAGTAAGGTGTAGCCATGAGAATCTTCTTGTTCATATACCATGGGCATATCCATGTGCAGCCAAGTCGGATGCATCTGCAGCTGCGCTTATGATTTGGTCAGTTATAATCCCTCCTTCATTAAGTACCTCCAGAAAATCTTGTCTGATCTCCTTTGGTAACTTTCCTGTAAATTCTGAGAGTGAGTCCCAAAGGGATCTGTCATAGCGTTCCAAGAGTGCCAAAGAGCTTGCTACCTTCATGTAGGTAGCACACATTTTCTTTCTTATTGCATCCATGTGTTTACTCTCCGTATATGGTGTTGTTAAGGTAGAAGATGTCGCTGCATTATGTGACTTTCTTGTAGCAGCGACTATGACAGAATCCAGAGGAGGCTCAGACCTCAGAAATAATGGGCCTTGATCCGGGGGTTTGTATTTCTTAAGTATTGGAGAAGGTGCGGATCTTAAGGATGACTGAGTAAGGAACAATTGCATTGCTGGTTCCAGCAATTCAAGCACCAGAGGAAGCAGAGGTTGTGAAGTCGCTCTGTGATGCAGAGTTTAAAAGATCACAGAAGATGAGGCAGAGGGAGTTGGAATATCTACTTTCAGTTTTGTGGCACCTCTGATCAGGACATCATTGAAGGTGATGAGATCATCCACAGGTGAAACACATGTTGGAGGTGTATCTGAAAGTGTTGGAGAATAGTCTCGCACTGATGACCTTAATGAAGTAAACCAAGATGGTACTCGCCAATGCCTGGTGTGAGATCTTGACATTCTGGATCTTGTCCTTAATCGTGATCTGGTGTGATGGGGGCTAGGACTTCTTCATCTCGTTCTAGATTGTGACCTTAGGATGGTGCCTTACTTGACTTGAAGCCCTTTGAGATGTTGGTCTCTTATGTTGGCTTGTTTTTGTAGCAGAGGTAGGATGGAGAGAAGCAGTACTCAAGAGAGAAAAAGTGAAGGTATTCTCTTTGGAGACAGTGTGTGAGGTCTGGAAGGTGAATATACCTGTGAATATTCTTAATCAGATGTTGCAGGTACTGGCCTTTTCCTCAAATTTTCCAAATATCCTGGAGATAGGTGGAAGGGCGAGTGAGTTATTGACCTTACAGGTGTTTGAGGTTGAGAAGATACCTCTGACACAGGTGCAGTGTTTTCTAGAGACTTTGATGCATATTTTGACGTATTGTATGCATCTCTTGAAGTCCTGACATCAACAGATATTGCTGCACCAGAGATGTAGTCTTCAACATCGCTCTTCGGGTATGCCTCAATGCTCAGGGATGGCCGGCACCTGCTTTTGACAGCATCTCTGAGAAGGCCAGTATTTTCTTTGATGCCCTACCTTTCAATGTCGACCGGGGCCTTGATTGATGGCATTTTCACCGGATCTCCTCTCTGGTGCTCTTTAGGATGAGAGGAGGGCTCTTTGGAGGACGTAGAAAGTTCTCCAAGGCTTCTTATGGAATTTTCTCTGTCCATAAAGCCACAAAGCCTGATCTTCTCTCTATCCCTCAGCGTGTGCTCAGAAAAGTTCTGGCAATGGGGACAGGAATCAGGACGGTGGGAATCTGGGAGGCAGACAATACCGACTGAATGGGGGGTCAGTCTTAGCCTTTTTCTTCCCAGAGGCTGGGCACTCCATGCCTTTTTGACTGGTTTAAAAAAATTTCCCGTCAGAAAATAAGTTGTCAGCGCAGTAAATACTGGCAACTGTCAAAAGAAAACTTTTCACTTAATGCAGTGATATTTTTCTGACTTTTTAGTAAAAATAAAGAAGAGCTCAGTGCTCCAGGATCCTAACTGAAGGAGCCAGAAAAATTAACTGAACTAACTGACACCTGTGGGGCATGATGGGATACAGGGGGTGCTGTGAGATTCTTAAAGGCACAGTTCCAGTTTTCTATGCTTATTCTTTCAATGAAGCCTATTGCTCAACAATGCCATATATTTCCTTTATTTTCTACTTTTAAATAAAGGTTTGTAGGAAGATCCCTATTCTCAGCTGTTTTTGATCGCTTGCAATGTATTGCTAACATAGGCGGTCACTATGAACATAGGCGGTCCGGACCGCCATGCCGGCGGTCCACACTGCCATATTATGTTCATGGCGTGACCGCCACAGGCGGAACTCCGCCACCGCCAGGCTACCGCTGCCAGGCAGCCTGACGATGGCAAAGTTCCTTATTCGACAGGGCAGCGCTGCCGGATAATGAACCTGTGTCCACCAGCCTTTCCCTGGCTGTGTCCCCCGCCAATGAAAGGCTGGCAGAATGGGAGCCCATGTACTTGGCATGGGCAGTGCAGGGGCCCCCGTGCACAGCCCTGCCGCGCATGTCACTGCCCGATTTACGGGCGTTGATATGCACGACCGGTGCTGCTGCATCCGCCGCACTGTGACATTGACGACAGCTCCATATGGAGCCGTCGGCAATGTGCAGGCCCAGCATTCCATTGGCCGGCTGGTGGAAACACTGTTTCTACCCACCGGCCCAGCGGAATGTCCTTTATTGGGCCGGCGGGGTCCTTAACGGGCTGGTGGTCTGTGTTTAGTTAAATCAGTGCTTGTTCCCTGTTCCACAGGAAGGCCTGCAGTGACCAATTATGAGGCTGTAAAGAAGAGTGCCAAGCAAGCAAACAAATGGTAAACAATAGGCGGGCGCCAGCCCTTTTTAGTTAACAACAGTCTCACAAGCAAGATGCATGAGCTGACAAATGTTTTCACAGGCTCGACACTAAAATGGGGGGTCTCCACATTTTCTTTTGCTCCTTTCACCTCTCTTATGGACATTTGAGTTTCAGGACAGTCCTGAAGGTGGCACTGTGCCAACATCCTGGGAAAGGGTTCTACAGACGTTTGATGAGGCATGGAGGTGGCCAACGCATATTTAAAAGATGCCACTTTGTCTAATAACTGAAGTAAATCAATCATATTATACTCATGACAGCGAACATTTTACAAAAACATCACGCTTACAAGACGTTTAATTAGGTGAAGAACAAGAAATATATATATTTGTGTTCATTAAGAAAATACTCGGTTTCTAAAATGCAAAGTTACAAGCACTAGCAAACCTCAGATTATCTAACTTTTTTTTTTTTTTACAACAAAATCAACATGCATGCTATTTCCATTTCTTAAACAGGTTTCCTTTAAAGTGGCGAGATAACTTGCATTTTCTGTTTACATTTTAGTAAGCACCTTAAGAAATGTAAAATGAATACTATCAGGCAGAAGAGTTTTGATTACGGTTTATGTTAAAGGGCAACCTTTTTTCCAATCAGGTCAGTAACATTATTTAAATACAACTCAAGTCTCCATAGAGCTTTGTGCAACAATGCAGTTATGGCACCATGTTCTGTGACTGTATTCCCATGGGATAACACTTGCATTTAATGAGCACCATATTGACAAGAGGCTTGACAGGAAGGGACACAAGTTTGACATGGACAATGTCCATCCCACAGGTCCGCCTTAACCTGATTATGGGCAGGTTTAAAGTACTAGTTCTAGAAGCAGGTACCAGTCTTATCACAAGCTCCAAGTTTGCTTTGAACGAATTTGATTTATCACATAGTTTGTAGTCAACTCCTTGAAGGATCGGGATGAGCTTGAGATTTTGTTGGAAAAGCTGGAAATTGGACAACCAGAAAGAAGCTCCAGGTACAGTTGTGTCTTCTCGAAGTACCTTCGTAGTTGGAAAACCTGTTGGACACATCAGCAACCTGAATAAAGCAACAGACTGGAGTGCAAAATTGCTTGTGCTTTGAGGCCTATCAAAGCTGCTTAACAGGTCTGCCTGTAGGACTAGGAATATCTAGAATTTAGGGGGTTAAATTATGGATCCACGTGTCTGCTGCACCATGAAACATAAGATATGGCTGGTGTGGCCTTGTTTGCAAGCCACAGTCAACAACGAATCAGGTACCTGCAGAGCCAGAAGCAAACCAGACTCTGGCTTGGAACCTTTGGCACAGTTCCTCATATTAAAACTGAGGTAAATTACATTGGCTAACAATGATGCATGAAAATATCTTATTAAAAACACACCAGGGCTCTCCTTTCCAGTGTAATATCTTGTCTCGTATATTAGGAATACCCTATTCCAAACTTTTTGCAAAGCCATAGTTCAAGGCAATCTATCCTTAGGCAGAGCCAATATGACGAGTAGAATCACATCAAATATTTTTTAAAAATGCACCAAAACACAGAACACTAACACATACATTGTGCAGAGTGCCAAGACAGAGCTCCATGGGACTGATTGCTCAACACCGCTGTCGAACAAGCAGTATCTCTTACTTACAAGTGCTGCTACATAAAATACATCTGTCACAAAGGGTGAACGGGAGAAAGGATAGCTGGTACGAATGCTGATGTGAAATCTAGTGCTCAGTGCAAGGTGTTTGCGATCACACTGGGATCGCTGCATAAATGCACTCTCTCAGCAGAGCCGATTATCCATACACAGAATGAGGTATGTTCTAATGTTCAATAGCAACGTCAAGTGTCTTCCAGAATGGGTTCCCGCCGCGTCCCAATCTCGGTATTCCGATGACCGGAGAAGAAGTCACTTTGGTAGAAAACCTTATTGCGGGTTATTAGAAATATCTCCACAAAACCCTTCAGTTGAGGCCAAATGAATTCTCAAATATACACAGTGCACGGCTTACGACGGGCAGGTAGGCAGCTGGTGTGGCGAGAAACGTTTGCCCATTGCGTTTTATCTAACGAACATGACCTTGAACTGTTTAGAAGTTAAAAAACTGAGCAGAAAAACAAATATTATGACTGTGATAAGATTCCAGCAGAAAGGATATATTATCCACGGGTTTATGACGGGGTTCCAAGTTTCCTAGGAGACATGGGGCAGTCCTGTTGTGAAAGATTCCCTTCGTACCTTTTTCCACAGGATATTGAACCTGAGCTGAAGTGAGCCTGGTCCAGAATTTACTTCTCAGATCTCCTAAAACGTACACGTTAGTGGCAAAATAAAATATACATTTTAGCATTTCTTTAGTAAAACCACGAGTTTGCTACCATTGAATACATGCTGATTGTATGCAGCAAAAACAACAAAGTACTACTGTCTATATCTGCTACAAACCTTAATATATATATATTAATAATATACGAGTTAAGAATAGAGTTTTCTTGAGTGGGTGTGTGGCATACAATGCTGAATAAAGTGCAACTGTTCAGTGTTGCATATTCACTTATAATTTAAGAACATCTTCCAGTTAAAAACATGAGCAATATCTTTTAAAGTATATCTTAAAAGCTGAGTTCTTTTCAATCGAAGTATATAAATATAAATGAGAGATCTGGAAGCAAGAAGTGTAAAAATGGTACAACGCTACAGCTAAAAGTGTTCCAACAAATAGGCACTTTTGGGTACAAGTGTGCAAGATACTTCTTAAAGGAAGCAATGGATGTGCAAAACAGTCTTCGAGTCACTTCATTGTCCGTTTACATGCGTCTCCTCCGGAGCAGCAGGCACCGCAAACAGGCAGTCATTGCTTGCAAGCCCCGGTCAGTCCACGGAATCACATATCTCCTTGACTTTCTGGTTGAAATCGTCTGGTTGGTCAGCATACACATAGTGGCCTGCCCCACGAATGGCCTACATATAAAAAACAACATATCCAGCAAGATGAGATTCTTAATTTCCATTATTCGGTTGTATCTCATTTTTAAAGTAAAACATAAATAAATTATGTGAAACCTCATATCTTTACATAGAACTAAATAGGAAACAAATTTTGAGTTTTGACCCCTGAAATGGCACACAATTATTCATGCAGAATCAGATGTGAGCTGGTGTCTTAACCTTGTTGGTCACAAATGGATGCAAGAAAGTGACAAGCTAGTTGGAGAGAAAATCGGGGAGGTCACTTGTCCTTAAAGTGTAAATATTCCCTAAACCTTAGTTCTTCCCTAAAAAAAGTCTTGCAAGATAATGAACTGACCTCATGCAAATGGCACCCAATTCTACTTGGACGCCAAGTCAGACTTGCAAATCCTGGTGGCTTCTCTGTTGGTTGCCTACATTTCCACTGTGATTCCCCACTGTCACCCCTCTGAGCTCTCAGTGTTCCTCTGCAGAAGAGAAGGAGCACTGGGGCGCAGGAGGGTGCAGATCGCAAAACGACCTTTCAGGCCGCTACATGACCAGAAAAGAATGAAGCCCAGTGAGACTTACTGGTTGGCGAGGGGGCTGCTCACAGGACGGAAGGTGCTGAGACAGTGCAACAAGTAGGGGAGGAAGATTCTCCTGTATCCCGTAAGTAGTTCTCAGAGGCAGAACAGGAGAGGTTTCAATCAGGGGGCATTGGTGGGCGGTTCTATGGTTTCAGAATGATCCATAGGGAGGCAATGAGGTGGACAGCAGCAGTCTGGTTGTGAACATGGTGCTAGGAGGCTGCCATGAGGTTAAGAAGTTTCAACAATAGCAGCCCAGATGTCAACTTTTAAGAACCACTCAGGTCTTTATTAGGTGTGGAGGGCCACAAACTGTAGCAAATATGCAAGGGACCAACAACACATGAACATCTCCACCTCCTGGACCATTTCAGAGCTACTGGACTTCAACGCCACGGGTCTGAATTGCATCATTTCCATTGCAGTCCATAGCACATAGTGCTACATGGGGCGTCCTAGAAAGTGCTACGCTCGTGCCTCTCTTTTTCACCACATCCCCTGCTCTTCAGAGTGATCCCTTCTCGCAAAGAAGCATAGGGCGTTATCATACCCAGAAATACTATTCGGATCAAAACCTCACTAGGCCGTCAGTCTAGACATAAAACAAGTCAATTTGAGATTGATCAGAAACGAGGAGGCTACGGTGGGTCATTTGGACAGAACATTAAATCAGATGGATTTGTTAACTCACAATGTATGATCAACTGAAATGTAACTCAATGCAACAATCGAAAAAACATAGTTAATATGGCAGGTTGATTTAATGGGAGAGCGCGGAAGGGTGCCTGGTATGTTTACATCCTTCTCTGTTCTCTTCAGTTACTGTTATTGCACTCGACAAACAAACACTAAAATATTTTGAAGCTGTTTAGGCAGTTGGGTGTCATAAAATGGCGCACAAATGTGACATATCTATTGTGTAAGAAAATATTAAAAGGATTCCCAATTTATTAACTAGTTGCAAACTACCAGTTGGCAAAACTTTAAGGCATAAAATGTGACTTTAATGCAGAACGTAGAATAATTTATTCACTGTAAAAATGCATTTTAATAAAAAAGAATTCATTAGGTGGGTGCAAGTGGAACCCAATATTAATTAATCCCACGTGCTGCTTCTCACCAACGCTAAACAACTTAAGCAAGAAAGCGGTGAGAGACTACTCATGAGCGGTGGATCAGTGGTAAAACATGAAAAGTTAATGATGAACTTACTACAGTTTGCACAAAGCAGCCCGGCCGCAGGGACTGGATGGAGCTACCGGAGTTCCCGTCGATACACGAGCGTGCACCGTAGATGACGGTGATCGGAATGTCCGGGTCCAACTGGTCGATCCGCTTCAGCATTGGCCTCTGTGCCCATCCATAGGGCACGGTCATGTTTCTGAACGCAGTCTCCCCGCTGTGACGACAAGAGACCATCATTAAATTCACAGAAGATTCAGAGATTTAACAACTGACTGATTACAATTGTGTAACGGAGACTGTTCACTGGTCGCTGTGTGCAATGTGTGCAGTGGTGCTGGAACACATTTTAGAGTGGGGGTGCTGCCATAAGTGGTACATCACTGAAGTCATAGGGAGCCAACAGACTCACATGTCCACCGCTCAAATTAACAATTTATATTTCCTAATACTAATCCACCACTAATCCTCTGGGTTGTGGAGTAGCGTCCTACTCGCCGGAAAGCACTTCAGCGCCTCATCAGGTGTAGAGAATGAGCCACTTACATTCAGTAGGAGTGAAAAGGGTGTGGTATGTGTCCAATGGTGCATTTTGGAGCACACAGTCACAAATATATTGCTAAAGCATCGTGTGTGGAGCACGGTCATTTACAGACAACACTTTTTCCATTGACATGGCCTCTAAATTTGCACAGACGTGTAGCTTTACTGATAATAGTATATAGCACACAGATGATGTGTGGAAATTGAGTTTCAGTTAATAGTTATCATTTACATACCACCAACTTAAGCGTCTTGGTTTGTTTTGAACCTATTACAATATTTGTTTTCACCACATTTCAAAATTACAGAAGAAAGTGCTTAATCCATGCTTTCCTAACTGCTGGCATATTTTGAAATATTTGTACAGTTCAGGTTTTGTTTTGTTAGTAAACATTATCATACAGCCTTTCCTTTCCTACTCAGGAAGATTGTTATATAGTTCACATTACAAAATCCTCTCACTTTGCAGTCAGAGAAAGAAAAGTAAACACCAGTCTCCATGTTAAAAGCATATTCAGCAATTTGTTAGAAGACAGCACCTGGCATTTGACCTACATTACAAGATAAAACATAAAGGCATCTTTATTGCTCATTCACCTTCTGAACTCTAACATGTTTTTGGGGGTGCTGCACCACCCCACCCCACCTGTACCTGTGTCACTGGAGTGAGGTCTAGAGGCTCACTACGCTGCTGTGTGCTTTATTCACTCTTTGCTTCCATCAGATTGGTGTGTAGTGCTGTGCAGGGCACGTGTGCTATATATGGATTAAATTACCCTGAAAGCATCTGTTTGTGGCATGTAGTGCTGTAGATTTACATGCTCTGCATAGTCCTGCTATCTAATGTTGAGTCTGGATGTGTGCAAGTTGTTTTTCTGCAAAGAAGTCTCCTGAGTCACGAGGCAGAGTGCCTCCTCCTCTTGGTGATACTGCACATGGGCATCATCTCTATTGTTAGATTGTTTTCCCGCAGTCGGGTGAGACTGGAGTGTGTGTGAGCGTTAGTAAAGAGATGCCCATGCATATAAAATTACAAGAAGGTACACAACAACCACAGGTGACTGGGGAGGAGGGCTGGTGCATGTGAATCTACAGTACTACATGCCATGAACTGATGCTTACAGGGTAACAATCTGTTTAATGGCATGTGTTGCTATGGATACATATGCTCTGCATAGACTGTAAAGCAGTGCCCACCAGGTGGCTAACCTGAGGGTGTTGCAGTTGTTTGAAAAAGGGTACGCAGCACTTCCTGTCCTACATTTGCTTGTTGGCATGCTAATACATTCACACAGTAATGTTTAGTGAAAGTGTGTGGCGTAGACCATGTAGCTGCTTTACAAATTTCTGCTACTGCTATAATGCCCAGGAAAGCCATAGAAGGGCCTATCGTACGGGGAGAGTGGGCTCTAGGAGGTGTAGGTAAAATTCTTATAGCTTTGGCGTAACCAGTCTGAATACATTTAATTATACATCTGGAGATACCAGATTTAGGTTAGGGGGCGAAAATGCAACAGAGTTGCTTAGGTTTATGAAACCCTTTTATTCTGTCAATATAATACATTAAAGGTCTTTTTACATCTAGTGTATGAAGGGCCCTTTCTGCAACTGAATTAGGTTGAGGAAAGAAAACTGGTAATTCAACTAACTGACTGACGTGGAAAGTGAAAACTATCTTTGGAAGGGATTTTGGGTTAGCTTGAAGGACAACTCCATCTCTGTGTAGTTGAAAGAAAGGCTCTTTCAAGGCTAGTGCCTGGAGCTTACTGCCACATCTAAGTGAAGTGATTGCTACTAAAAAGACTAACTTCTAAGATAGGAATTGGAGGGAGCAGTTATGCAAAGGTTCGAATGGTAGACCCATAAGTCTGGTAAGTACAAAATTAAGATCACAAGCAGGTGCAGGGGAAACCCTGGGTGGAATTACTCCTTTAAGTCCTTCCATTAACACCTTAATGACTGGTACTTTAAACAATGATAAATGTCTGTTTTGCAGGTAGGCAGCCGCTGTAGCTAAATGCAGGCATACTTAAGTATAAGCTAGGCCAGAGGTCTGCAAATGAAGCAAATAGCAAGCAATGTTTTGAACGATTGGCGCGAAGGGTTCAATGTGTTTATCATGGCAGTAGAAAACAAATCTTTTCCACTTAGTAGCATAACAAGCTCTGGTTGTGGGCTTGCGTGCTTTCTTGAGAATGGTCATGCATTCTGGTGGGAGATTCAAGTAACTAAATTCTATGACTTCAGGACCCAAAACGCAAGGTTGAGTTCTTTTGAATTGGTGTGCCTGACTTCTCCATGATTCTGAGTGAGAAGATCTGGGTTAAGAGGAAGTTTCTCGTGCGGCACTGCTGAGAGCTCGAGTAATGTGGTGTACCATGGTTACTGAGCCCAAGTGGGAGCTACCAGAAACAGGGTGAAAGAGGTTTGCTTGAGCTTCCGAGCCACAAATGGAAGAAGTGGGTGAGGTGGAAAAGCGTAGGCAAATATCCCTGACCACTTCATCCAAAGAACATTGCCATTGGATAGTGGAGTGGGAGCCTGGAGGCGAAGTCTGGCCATTTTGCGTTGTCTGTGGCGAGCAGGTCTATCTGTGGAAACCTCCACCAGCATAAGTATGGGTGGAGTTCCCACTTGTGGACTTGTTGCTGCATCCTGCAGAGAAGGTCAATTAAGTTGTTGTTTGAGCCTGGGAGGTGTTCTGCTAACAGGTGAATGTTGTGCTGTATTGCCCAATGCCAAATCGTCTGAGACAGGCGTGCTAGCTATAGCGTGATTGTTCCCCCCTGTTTTTGTAAATACAGCATGGCTATTGTGTTGTCTGGCTGAACCTAGACAACCTTGCCTTTCAGGTGAACTAGAAATGCTTTCAATGCTAAGTAAACTGCATGAAGCTCTAGGCAGCTGATATGGAGACTTTGGTGTTTGGTGTCACTGAGACCCTGAACTGTGAGATCCTGTAGGTGTGCACCCCAACCTGTGAGGGATATGTCCGATGTGAGAATGATCTGGGAACTGGGTCTAGGAACGGCCACCCCATTGATAAGTTTTGTGTTCTACCACTGCAGAGAGTAATGTGTGCGGCTGTCTACCAACACTAGATCCTGTAACTGACCCTGTGACTGAGACCATTGACTCACCAGATATTCCTGCAGCATACGCATACGTAGTCTCGCATATGGCACTATTGCAATACAAGATGCCAATATACTTAAAACTCTTTGAACTGTTTGTTATGTGTTACTTGGGGTGAAATTCATGTAGCAGAGTGGTGATATAAATCCTGGTTGCATTTGGGTAGGCTAGGCCAAACTGTGTGTTGAGAGTAGCCTCTAGATGAGGCTGAATCTGTGAAGGATGAAGGTGAGATGTTTGTATGTTGATTATAAACCCCAGTTGATGAAGAAGTTGTAGAATGGTCTCTGTGTGTTGCAGAAACAACTGAAGGGTACTAGCTTTGATGACCTAATCGTCCAGATATAGGAAGACATAAATACTCTGCGTAGATGTGCTGCGACTACCGCTCGACATGTAGACTGAATTCAATGTCAGAGCTGGAGTCTGGTATGGAGAGGACCTTCTATTTAGCTGCTGAGGCCCTGTACAGTGCCTCCTCTGCCTGTTCGACATCATGATGGATTAAGATGTCAGGTGTCTCTTCCGGTTCTTTTTGCTGCATTTCTTTCCGACACGCCTGATGGTCCGGCAATGTTTTCTTCGATCTGAAAGATCGACAGGCCTCACAGTTTTCTTCGTTGTGGTCTGGAGACAGACACAGGTTGCAAACCTGATGGAGATCTGTATGCCGGTATTTCGAGTGGCAGTTGAGACAGAATCGAAAAGGAGATCGGTCCATTAGCAGCGCATTGTTGAGTAGAAGGTAATAAGTCAAGAAAGAAGGCCCAAAGGCCACGACCGGAGAACGCTTAATCGACGATCGAACAATTGCTTCTGTTTTCGAAAGACTTTGGTGGAACGTAACCAAAAACAATACCGACAGGTATAGTAACAACCAACTGAAGGCGACCCGAAACTGTCTCGAACCGGAGCGCTGAAGAACATGTCCGAACCCGATGGCGGAAAGAAAGCAATCCAACAATGGAGTCGATGCCCATATGTATTATCACCGAGAGGGAGAGTCACTTTGCCTTGCGACTCAAGAGACTTTTTCAAAGAAAAACAACTTGCACACATCTGGACCCACACTAGATGGCAGGAGTATGCTCAGCATGTGTATCTACAGCCACACATGCCATTGAACATATATATATATATATATATATATATATACATATATATATATAGGAACTGGATTTATGTGTGCTTATGAGTAGTTCAAAACAGGGATCCTGCAGTGCTGGGCATATGCATGTGCTGGATGCATGTTGGTCTCTGAGTAGTACAATACCTGGAAGACATAGTGCTGTACAGTGTGTGTATATTCTAAGCGTGTGCTGGGTGTATGTGTGCCTGTTAATTATACAATACATTGAAGATTCTGGGTTCCATTTTGGGAGACCCAGGGCTAATTGGAAGAACAGGAGGAGGTAGAGGAATACCCTTCAGACAGATTTGTGGATTGCTGCTTTCCTGTGAGTTGGGTGGGACATATTGGAGGAAGGCAGAGTCAGGCTCTTCAGTATACCGCAAAGGGTGCCCTCTGATTCAGAGAGAAGTCACTTGGAAGGGGCCTGGGCACATCTCAGCAAGGAAATGGAGCAGATAAGAGAGTCATAAAGATTAGGGCTGAGGCCCTGGGGTATTTTGTTAATACACATATCACTGTGGCTAGCATCCAGTCGTGAACCACAAGTCACTCAGTCTTATGGCCTGTGTTGTGGGGCTACTAGATTCAGAGTCGGTCCTCCTGTGACAGAATGCTTTCTGGAGGAAAGGCAGGGCAGAGGAGAGGGCACCTCGAAGGGAAACACACCGCAAACATAGACTTCAAAAACTCAGACTCCTAAATCACATCCGGTGTCCTGGAACAGACCATAAGCTGAAGGCCCCCAAAACTGTCAACTGTCAAGCACCCAGTTGGGCTGTGTGAGGAAGAGAAGCTCTACAAGACTTCTGCCTGCGACCAGGACAGACTCCCAGCTAAGAGAGGGATAACACCCAGAGAATCCAAGATCACCCACCCCTGGACCCTGGAACACCAGTGTCCATCTGCTTGTGGGCCCTGTGAGGGAGAGGAGAGCGCTGGAGTGAGCGAGTGAGGTCCAGTAGGAGATGCTGGTAGGAGAGACTTGTTCAAATAGAAAAGAAGAAAATATGGAGACAGAAGGCATGGTGTGGAAGAAAAGATGGAAAGAAGACTTGTTCAAATAGTACGGAAGAAAAGATGGAGACAGAAGGCAGGCTAGTGTAGTGTGGAAGAAAAAGTGGAAAGAAGACTCGTTCAAATAGTACCGAAGAAAAGATGGAGACAGAAGGCATGGTCACGTAGTGTGGAAGAAAAGGTGGAAAGAAGACTCGTTCAAATTGTACGGAAGAAAAGATGGAGACAGAAGGCATGGTCATGTAGTGTGGAAGAAAAGATGGAAAGAAGTCTCGTTCAAATAGTACGGAAGAAAAGATGGAGACAGAAGGCAGGATAGTGTAGTGTGGAAGAAAAAGTGGAAAGAAGACTCGTTCAAATAGTACCGAAGAAAAGATGGAGACAGAAGGCATGGTCACGTAGTGTGGAAGAAAAGGTGGAAAGAAGACTCGTTCAAATAGTACGGAAGAAAAGATGGAGACAGAAGGCATGGTCATGTAGTGTGGAAGAAAAGATGGAAAGAAGTCTCGTTCAAATAGTACGGAAGAAAAGATGGAGACAGAAGGCAGGATAGTGTAGTGTGGAAGAAAAAGTGGAAAGAAGACTCGTTCAAATAGTACAGAAGAAAAGATGGAGACAGAAGACATGGTCACGTAGTGTGGAAGAAAAGGTGGAAAGAAGACTCGTTCAAATAGTACGGAA
Source organism: Pleurodeles waltl (assembly GCF_031143425.1). Lineage (NCBI taxonomy): Eukaryota > Metazoa > Chordata > Amphibia > Caudata > Salamandridae > Pleurodeles > Pleurodeles waltl. Next base: position 1,024,808,285 of record NC_090449.1, on the reverse strand, counting down.
GAAAAGATGGAGACAGAAGGCATGGTCATGTAGTGTGGAAGAAAAGATGGAAAGAAGACTCGTTCAAATAGTACGGAAGAAAAGATGGCGACAGAAGGCAGGATAGTGTATTGTGGAAGAAAAGGTGGAAAGAACACTCATTCACGTAGTGCAGAAAAAAAGATGGAGACAGAAGACATGTCCATTTAGTGTGGAAGAAAAGATGAAAAGAAGACTCAGTCAAATAGTATGGAAGAAAAGATGGTGACAGAAGGCATGGTCATTTAGTGTGGAAGATAAGGTGGAAAGAAGACTCATTCATGGAATGTGGAAGAAAAGATGGAGACAGAAGACATGTTCATGTAGTGTGGAAGAAATTATGGAAAGAAGACATGATCTTGAGTGGAAGAAAAGGTGGAAAGAAGCCTCATACATGTAGTGAGGAAGAACAGATGGAGACAGAAGACATGATCATGTAATGTGGAAGAAAAGATGTAAAGAAGACTTGTTCATGTAGTGCGGAAGAAAAGACGGAGACAGAAGACATAATAATGTAGTGTGGAAGAAAAGGTGGAAAGAAGACCCATTCATGGAGAGCGGAATTAAAGATGGAGAAGGAAGAGACGTTCATGCAGTGTGGAACAAAGGATGGATAGATTTTCCCCAAAATGTTCTTAAAAAAAAAAGTGACCAAATTTTAAATTATTGTAAAGTTTGCATGGAAAAATTGTTGCAACTGCATCCATCCCGCCTTTGTGTGCATGTAATGCAGGCCTTGTGGAATCTCAAGGCACTACTCACACAACACATCACTATACATCAACTGTGGTGTAGCTATACATATAAATCTAACGTTTAATGGCCTTTGTGCAATATATCTTGGTACTGCTGTAAACTAGTGAGCTTCTGGGCTCCCCTGCCAGGGTCATGGCTTAGTACCGTGTTAGGTTAAAGGTAGAAGGCATGCCATGCCAAATGCATTACGAATACTGTTTTAGGGTGCAGAGTGGTCCATAAGATTGTAAAACAATCTGGGCTTCCTAGTCGAGGACTGAGAAAGAGATGAGATGATACTGTGAGGGACTCTTCGGTCCATCCGTTCCCTCCACTTGCTTCTGAGAATGCATCAGCACAAAAAAAAGGTGGATTGTTTTTTCGGCAGTGATAGAAACTTCTCCATAACTTCATTAAGTAGTTTAAGTGTCACACAGGTTTAGTTTTCATTTTGGCACATATGAGGCAAATTACATCAAAACCGACAATATTAAAGGTCGAATGCTTATTTCTATCACACAAACTACAAGTAGCTCACAACTTCCTTGGATTTCCAAACACAATTTTAAAAAGCTCTTAACGTAAAGAAACAGAATGCAGCCAAGTACTCACCTGGGTGTTTGCACGTTGCAGTGGTAGATGTACTCTGTCACAGTGTCGTCGTCAAACATCGAGGAGTACTTTCGCTTGAAATCTGGCCTTAGACGCTGTACAAGACTTAATCCTATCCGGAAAGTGTAGAAAAAAAAACAAATAACTATGTTTGCCACAGACTACTCCCAGTGAAACAAATTGTTTCTAATTTGTAATGGTGGTACTAGTCATCGTCTTTTGCTTTCTGTTTAGTTACTGCCTGAGAACCAGTCACTGGCCTGTCAGGATAGTTTCCATTAGACACCAAAAACCTCATTCCAATGGCCCTTTAATTCTGATGGACCTTGTAACAGCAGCTCCACAACCATAAGCTGGACACCCTCCATGGCCTCTCTTGGAGTAGGAGGACCAGTAGGGCCTCCATGGTGGTTATTTTCACCAAACATGCTCATGCCTTGCTGGTCTCAGCACTTTTGGTTAAAAAAAAATCATTCCCGCCATACCCATAGAGAATTGTTAAATGTGGGTGGCTGGGTATGGGCAAGGTTTCTGACTCACTAGCAGCTTGGCAGTTCACCCACCAGGCGGCCTTAAATCTTAAATGATCAACTTCAGCATAACTGCTATTCTGGATTTAAAGACCAAGGGGGTCATTTTGACCTCAGCAGTCTTTTATCAAGACCGCCGAGGGACCGCGTTGCTGAAGACCGCCAGTGGTGGCGGTTTTCTGCTCGGCGTATTATGACTGTTGGCAGCTCTCCGTCCTTTTTCGGATGGTAAGCCGCCAACAGCCATACTGGCGGTCGGCGAGGAAGTGGAGGTTGCTCCACCTCCACCGCCACGTCAACAGAACACCGCCCCCCGAATCACATCCTGTGATTCGGCGTGGCGGTGTTCTGTTGACAGTGTGGTGTCGGCGGAGCAGCTACCATGGATCCCGTCCCCTCCCGGAGGATCGACGGACCAGGTAAGTCGATCGTCCGTTAGGGGAGGGGGGTGGGGTGGTGTTGTGTGTGTGCATGGGGGTGTGCGTGTGAGTATGTAGAGGGAGTGTGTGAGTGCGTGTATGCTTGCGGGGGTGTTGTGTGTTTGGGAATGAGTGCGTCTATGTCTGTAGGTATGTCTGTATGGATGTGTGCGTGTATGTTTGAATGTGGGTGTGCGTGTCTGATTGTGTGTGTGGATGTTGGCATGTATGTCGGTGTGTGTGCGTGTATGTGTGTTGGTGGTGCCTGCGTGCGTGTCGTGTGTGAATGAGTGATGTGATGTTGGGCGTCGGGGTGGGGAGGGGGGTCCTGCCACCTTTGGGGGGTGGCAGTGGTGGTGGGGGGTGTAGGGGAGGGAGACGGGGTGGGGGTGGGGGAGACCCCTATCAGTGCCAGGGAAGGAATTCCCTGGCACGGATAGTGCTTACCGCCATGGATTTCATGGCGGTTTCAAACCGCAGGAAATCCATGGCGGTCAGCCAGGTCCAAATACCGCCGGCGGTATAGTTACGACCGCCGGGCTGGAGACCCAGGTCTCCAGCCCAGCGGGCGGAACGGAGAAGCGGCGGATGACCATGGCGGTAACCGCCATGGTCATAATTGCAAAAATTAGACCGCCAGCCTGTTGGCGGTCTTACCGCCGCTTCTCCGCAGTCCGCCAGGGTCGTAATGACCCCCCAAGATACTTATCTTCAGTAACACATTATCTGGTAGAGACAGGATCTATCCACACATTCCTTACTTTAGAATCCTCCCCAGATGTGAGACTGGATCTGAAAACTTTTTCGCCCCATAGAACATCTGTATGTTTGAAGAGGGCTTCATGCGAATCCGTATCGATGTCGTCCAACGGATGTGATGTGTCAGTTTCTTCCGTGACTATTTCCCACGCTCAAAAACGTGGACCCACATATAGAAACTGCCTATTGAAACTAAATCTTTGAGACAAAGAAGGACTCAGTTCGCAGAGCAGGGATGATGTGATGGTCGTTTAGGAATCTGCGGCTAGATCTTGTCTCTGTCAGATGAACAAGTTACTTCCCTTCCGTAACGCATTATCTGGTAAAGTCATCTAGATGCATATTCCTTATTTTAGAATCAGATACCAAAGCCATACCATCCCAGAGGAGGGGCTGTGCACTGATTCCATTAAAAGTCTGTAATCAGAACAAAATCAGTCTATAACCACAGAAATAGACTGTATGCTAATAGTAATTCATCTGAGTAAACGCATACTCTTTACCAAAAGAACTGTGGAAAGGATCATAGTAAGAAAAATCATGAACACATTGAAAACACGAAGCTAACTTCACCCATGACCTAGACCATTAAAAATCTCACACTAGAACAAGTCAAAAAGACCGGAAATTAATAATGTAGGTGAGCCATAACATATTCCACAACGTAAAACTTGTGGAAGGAACCACTTGTAACAAAGACATAAGACATTTGAAAAACACATGGAATAAAGACTATCCATGCAAGTATGACCAATCTGTGTCAGTGCGAACAAACAATGTGAATATAAAACTATTTGTTCCATTAATGGGATCCGGACCCATGCATGAGTAGCCCATAAGTACTGTGGAAAGGACCACAGAAATGAAAGTCACAAAGACAAAGAAAACATGGGTAAAAAAAAACACTACCCATGACAGTAGAAGAATATTGGCAAATGACTAGTGAAGATAAATCTATTTCTTCTTATATGTAGACCCAAACTGCATGTTCTACAGTTTTGGAACACAGAGCAGCATAACATGACATTGAGCAATTCCTCTTTGCCATGTAAAGGTATATCCTAATCAGACCTACTCTACAATAAACACAGAGAATGCCTATCTCTTGTAGAGAAAACATCAAATTACCCTCTTTAAAATGATGATAAAAATATCTTTCAGATATTGCTAGTTTATATAATGACATAGGAGTACAATAAACAAACACCTATTGTAGTAACAATATAGATTTATCTTTATTATTTAATGTTTTAATATATATAAAGATAGGGCTGAATAAAATAGCAAGTATGAAAACGAAATCTTGGCAGTGTGGCAGAAAACAAAGTGAGTATGTGACTCATATATGAATAAGAACCACCAACAGAGCTAGAAAAGGTGTCAAATACTTAAAAATTGAAAATTAAAAGGATTCTAAAATTAAAAGAATCCAACCGATTTTGTATATTCCGTCTAACGACAATACTTCACAAGGTGTGAACCCAACCTACAATAACTAGAGTCAGGTAAACAATGAAAATAGTCATACCTAAAAGAGGCAAACATCTAACCTTCTCATGCACAACATACATGAACATCTTCATAGAGAACAAAAATACTCCTTAAGAGGGTAAAACCCTTCAGAAAAGAAGGAGGTCTTAAATGCAAACGCAAAAGCGCAGAACAACTTCTAAAGAGTCAATAATATTAATTACTCTATACAAAAGAGTGAACAGAATCTAAAGAGAGACATGTCTCAATGGAGACCCATGATAACCTGACATATGCCAGGAAAATGAAGGAATAATGTTTAAAGAACATGTCTAGACCATACAAATGTCTACACTAAAGTGTAGAAAATCCATCAAACTGTGATGACTATCTGATATAAAACCTTTAAGACCAAAACAAAGAGAGTCTTAAAGTCCCCAAGATTATACTTTCTGGTTTCTATTGTAGCAATGCAACTCCTTGTGGCGTCGGCAGGTCACAGTGCAGGCCAGCGGCGTCATTGGCAGTGTCGTGGTGGTTTCTCCTTTTAAACAGCACAAAACACAGAGTTCCCAGTGCTGCAGGTTGAGGAAACTGAAGTCTTTGGTGTCCCTGAGACTTCCAACAGGAGGCAAGCTCTACTCCAAGCCCTTGGAGAATTTTCTCAAGCAGGACACACAGCAAAGTTCACCCTTTGCACTCTTTTCGGGCAGAAGCAGCAACTGCAGGTTAGTCCAGCAAAGCAGCACAGCAAAGGGACAGTACTCCTCCTTAAGTTCTTCAGCTCTTCTCCTGGGCAGAGGTTCCTCTTGATTCCAGAAAGATTCTAAAAGTCTGGGGTTTCGGGTCTTCTTCTTATACCCAGTTCTGCCTTTGAAGTTGGCAAACTTCAAAGCAAATTCCCAAGTGTTTGCAAGATCCTTCCTTGTCCAGGCCAGGCCCCAGACACTCACCAGGGGGTCGGAGACTGCATTGTGTGAGGGCAGGCCCAGTCCTTTCAGGTGTGAGTGACCACTCCTCCAATCCCCTCCAGCACAGAGGCTAATCAAGACATGCAGGCTACACCCCAGCCCCCTTTGTGTCACTGTCTAGAGGAGAGGTGTGAACAGACCAACTGTCAAACTGACGAAGACGGGGAATCCACAAACAGGCAGAGTCACAGAATGGATTAAGCAAGAAAATGGCTACTTTCTAAAAGTGTCATTTTCAAACTAACAATCTAAAAACCAACTTCAATAAAAGATGTATTTTTAAATTGTGAGCTCAGAGACCCTAAACTCCAGATTTTTATCTGCTCTCAAAGAGAATCTGCCCTCTAAGGATATTTAAAGGCAGACCCCATGTTAACCTATGAGAGAGATAGGCCTTGCACAGTGAAAACCCAATTTGGCGGCATTTCACTGTTAGGACATATAAAACACACTAGTATATGTCATACCTTAAACATACACTGCACCTAGGGCCTAACTTAGGGGTACCTTACATGCAGTAAAAGTGAAGGTTGAGGCCTGGCAAGTGGGTACACTTGCCAAGTCGAATTGGCAGTTTAAAACTGCACACACACAGACACTGCAATGGCAGGTCTGAGTCATGTTTACAGGGCTACTAATGTGGATGGCACAACCAGTGCTGCAGGCCCACTAGTAACATTTGATTCACAGGCCCTGGGCACCTCTAGGGCACGTTACTAGTAACCTATTAGTAAATCAAATATGCCGATTATGGATAAACCAATCCACAGTACAATTTATATGGGGAGCACTTGCACATTAGCACTGATTAGCAGTGGTAAAGTGTGCAGAGACAATAAACCAGCAAAAACAGAGTCCAAAACCAGGAGGTAAGAAGGCAAAAAGACAGGGGAGACACGCTAAAAAGCTGCCAGGTCTAATGTAGGGCTTCACTGTAAGGAAGACCTGGCTCAACCCCTGGTTGGCCTTGATAAAGAATGCCAATCAGAGGATCAGAAGATAATTCCACTGAAGGAAGTGTTAGATCCAAAAACAACAGCAACCGTTCTTAACAAGTAAACCAGACAGGAACTTGCAAGGCCATCGTGGTCAGAAGGGGAAGTAGGCCTGAGGCTGGGGAAGAGTCCAAGCCACTAGCCACAGGTATGTCAGCCAACCAGCTGTCCTCTACATGAGGATGATTAATATCTGAAATGGGTGGTATACCCGCCAACTCTTCCAAAGCCTCTCCACCATGTCCCTCTGAAGGGTAAAGATTAACATGAGGGGACTCCCCAGAATATGGAGGGAAATCAGGGATAACCAGCATGACTGGCACCATACCAGATGTCAGCTACCACAGAGAAGGTGATTCTTTAACGTTGATTTAGACTTTAGACAGGGAGAGGGATGCGACGTCGATCGGTGCCGCCAGCGGAGTCCGCTGATTGGATACTGGCGCCTAAGGTTGGAATCCAGAAGGGCTGTACGCCAGTGTCGTCACAGCTTTGACAGCTGAAGCCATAGCCGACTGCCTAACTGAAGCCGAGGGAGAACCCGCCCAGACAAAGTCAAGACCTCTTGCACCTCCTAGAGGCCTATAGGCGTGCCAGTGGAAGGTGATTTTATAAAATTCCCGCATCTGGGTCATAGTCACCCCAGCCCCATGAAAAAAAGGGATACCCGGGGTAGACTCAGGCCTCGACTCCTCAACCGAGGACTGATGGGAGGCCATACTATGTAAAGATGGCAACTGTTGTGACGTCGACCGCTTGCATCGTGACTTACCTTGTGAAGTCGATGGAGAATGATGTCCATGGGAATGACTCCTTAGATGGGCCCGCAAACAGACCTTAGTATGAGCAGGAAACCTTGGTTGATGGTAAGCCTGGAACGGCTATGACATCCATGCGCTAGAAGCTTTACACAACCCTCTGGCAGAGCCTTCAGCCAAAGTTAGCAACAGGAGTCCCATTGTTCGTCATCATGGTGCTTGCCAGGCACCACATACAAATCGGGTCTGGGTCCGTAGCCAACATTTGTTATCCACAGGACCCACAGCGTTTGAACCCTGATTACATGGACAGGAAAAGCACCCTGTTCCCGTAGATGAAAACGTTGAAGTAGCCCGAAAGTTGCCTGACCAACCGTTACTGGAACTACATTGCAGGTGTGTAAAAGAAAGAGACGTTGGCCTGTTGTCAAGGGGTTTATATGGACTCAGTTGACATCACATCTGGTAGACGATGTTGATACAGAGTCGCATGACACCCTCTTCTGATGTGCAGATGTGTTTAGGGGGGATGGAAGGGTAGGGGGGGAGTGGGTTTTGGTGTGGAAGGGGAGGTTTCTGGATCCAGCCTCGCGCCTAGGGAGGATTCTAAAGTAAGGAATATGCAGCTAAATGTCTCTATCAGATAGAATAGACCCATATTAGCTCATCCTGTTTCTTCTGTACTCGTCCGTATCTAACGTACAAGTACTGACAAAGCCAATAGTTTTGATTTTGTATAATGAAAAGTTCCAAGCCATGCTAACAGCCATCACATAGGTACAACATGAACAGCAGTGCACAATTGCCACAAGAAGATCGTATAGGTTCTTCACTCCCTAGAGATATATTCATCACTGAAAAGAGCCCTAAATCACACCATGCCATTGTGGAGAAAAGTGAGGAACAGAACAGGCTGCAGCCTTGCCCAACCTGGAAGTGGACTGCAGCCTCTGACCGAAACAGTCTTTTTGCAGCCTTAGGGGAAAAAGTGAAGGATTCACCTCCCGTCTTCCTGCCTCAGGAGCCAGAAAGCCCACTAGCCATCAGGGACTGGAGTAACAATTAAAAAAAAGAATTAAAAAACGGAATGGTGTGGATTCTTGGTTCGTCTTGGCATAGATTACTACTTCTGGGCACAAGATAGTTATGCTGCCACCTGTGGGAGGCAGAATGGGTGTTTCCCGCCTCATTGGGGATAGCTGCAATATTCAGGCTCAAATCTCCAATGGAGGGAGGGGTCTGGGGGCAGACATACCGTCGGGGTACCAAAAATGAGGGGTGTGGCATATGCCAGAACAGACCAGCCCCTATTCCCATAACAAATTAACACATTCAGTGCCCGAATTTTACACTAGACACACTATTCGGCGTTTGAACCGCAGTTCACATGTAACTAGGTATGCCTGGCACAGACCAAGACAGTGTTGCCAGTTACAAAGAGAAATGCTGCCAAAATGCTGCCCTCAGGAAAGGCACAAACACTGTGCAACAGCACCAAGGAGATTGCACTAGTGAAGTGTAGGGACACATCCCCTTTATGGGTGAGAAAGAGCAAAGTTGCCATATCTTTGAGGGCACTCTTCACTTTGGCTAATTAGTATTGTCTTTCCTTCGAGGTTTAAAAAAAGTACAAACCACGTCCATCTTTAGAGAGGAAAAGTTAACCTATGGCCTGATTGCTTCTACTAAAAACTTTACCTCTCAATGTCATCTGACTCCAAAACATCACCATCGTATCCTAGGCCTACAACATACAACTCATCCTCTCACTAATGGACAGGACAACCACCAACAGTACCAACTTCACTAACTGCATGAGCATGGTAGCAGAGAGGATGAGGGCCAAGTGCTTGAAGCTCAATTCCAAAAAGATGAAAGTACTCGTCTTCAGAAGTAACGCTTTCCTGTGGGACTCCACCTGGTGGCCATCAGAGCTAAGACCAACACACACTGACCACGCACAATAGCTCGGGGGGGGGGTCATCCTAGAAACAAGCTCAACATGACAACACAAATCAACACAGTGAGCTACCCCTGCGTTTACATCCTTTTACATCCTATGCGTGCTACGAAAGATATTCAAGTGGCTGACACAGAGCACCAGAAGGAAGATCACACAAGCACTCATCACAAGCAGGCTCAACTACGGGAACACACTCTACACTAGAATCTCCAAGCAACTCCTACAGAGACCATCCAGAACCCTGCTGCAAGACTCATACTGAACCTCCTGTGCTGCACCCTCATAACACTGCACCTCAAAGAGCTTCACTGGTTCCCCATTCACAAGCACAGCCAGTTCAAACTTATCACACACTTACAAGCCCAGACAAAACACTGGACAAGCATACCTAAACAACCCCATACACTTCCACAAGCCTGCCTGAAACCTATGCTTGGCCTCACACTCTCTTCCACCTCCCTTTCACAAAAGCAGGGCAGGAGGTTATTCATTCTCCTACATTGTACCCACAAAATGGAATAACCTCCCTCAGCACATTAGAGCCGCCTCCTCACTTCTTCAGTTCCGCAGGACACTGACGACCTTGCTCTTTGAAAAGCTCTGATTCTCACCACCCTAATATCTCACACATATACACGTTGTGCTTTAGGTGTGCTATCTTACACCACTGGCTGTAACTGCACCTACGCTCACAAACTTTACTCTACACATACATCCAAAACTGCTAACCATCACTGACCCTAGTTATGAAATGCTCTAAACGGCTCACACCTTGTGTACCCTCACTCACAACAACATATCTTTCGTTTCAAGCTGCAACCATTCCAGGAACCTCTATCCTCAGTCCTACATTACTGATTGGGACCCTCCCATACATGATTTACCCGCTCTTGTGAACCCAAAGGTCCCAAGAAAATCTGTTTGGGACATAATACTATATCTCGGACCATCAATGTGAGGGTTTAAATTTTAACTTTAAAACAAATGTGCCATTTGACATCCTACCACAGACTTCTTGGTCTGTAAGGGCCACATCAAGTATACAAACCCAGGAACTCTGGATTATTTTCTCATTCATATAAAATACACTTTGCTGCAATTCTCATGGAAAGTGCTCCAATGTGGCTAGGGCCAGCAACACAACAACATAAATCAGGGCCTAATTTAGAACTCCGCGGAGGGATTACTCCGTCACAATAGTGACAGATATCCCATCCGCCGAAATTTGCATCCATAGAATATAATGGGATTTAGATTTCAGCGGACTGGATATCCGTCACCGTTGAGACGAAGTAACCCATCCACCCAGTTCTAAATCAGGCTCTAAGCCTGTAACAATCTTTGCACAGTGCTGGTGGGTATTCAGTATATTGTGGAAACAAAGTCACTGAACAGAAGCCTGTAAAGGAATTTATTCCTTTATGTTCTAGCCACTAGGATAAGCTTTAATGCGTGTCAGGGTCTGGTGGTATTAGTGGCTAGGCAAATTTGTGGCCAACAACTGAGAATTAAAATGTAAAATACAAACAGAAAAGATGCAAGATCTCCCCTAGAAAGGCAGGTTAAAGTTATGAGCATAGGATTCTATGCAGGATGACTGTGCAATCATCTTGCTTTCTTACTCCACAACATACACTGTCAGTGTTCAGTCACTATGTATATGATCCCATTTCTAAATACTTCCGTGGGATGCCAATGAGATGTCCTAACAGGTCTCTCTCTGCAGACATCGCACTGCGACCCTATCTTCTATCATGGAGATATTTTGCGTTCACTGTGGAATAACGCCCATTGAGGGGTATTTGCTTCATTAAGCAATCGTTTTGACTGACTGAGGTGCAATTTTGCTTATCTTTGATAATATTTGAATCATGGGGATGGGAGACGTTAATTCTAATGTAATTACGTGTATTTGTCGGAACGCAGTATAAGAAGAAACAGAATCCCTACTTATTGACAGTATTTTAAGTGGAATCTCTGGTCTGTCCAAAGAGTATTGACTGCACACATTCCAACATCCTGTGTCCAAAAAGAAAAGAGAGGTGTACAGGGTTCAAAACTGCTAATAGTTTACTGATGCTATGACTTAAAAAATTATCATATGGCATTTGGCCCGACGATGACATCACAGGAAATCTCATCACATGACGTGGTACCCAGGACTGAATAACCAGCTGTTTGGCTTTTCACCCAAAGATCTAATGGGAAACAAATGTCAGAAGATAAAAGAATGGCCTCCCCAGACACATGCTGTCACCATTAAATATAACATCCTTGAGCATAGTTCTCAGTTAGCAGTTCTATTGACAACTATAAGACATGTATTCCAAGGTATTGCACTGCTTTTAGAGTGTTGATGGTAATTGTCTTTCTGCTCAGCCTGCTGATATTCACCTAACTGGTTCAATTCTAGACAAATCTGTAAGCATGGGATTGGTTGTAATGATTTAATTTTAGGAGTTGTTGGACACACCAGGTGTGGGGCAAGGGGGTTGGTCAGGCAATAGCTTGACTGTGACAGAGAGAAGCTGAAGGAACACAGTGAGAAATTTGTTAAGACTACTATTAGACGAGACTTGCAGAAGCCATGTTGTAAGACGGGTACAAGGCAGTAAGTGGGAGTACCTTGAATTTGAAAGTGTGAAATAGGACATACATAGAGGCAAGCTAGAATATCTTCATCATGAAAACACTTTGTCCATCTGCACTACCACTTTCAAAAACAGAAGAGCTTAAAAAATAACTGCTATCCAAAATAAAGCCTTTCTCTTCAACAACTTGACCACCACATGGCCTACTTTTAATTGTTTAGATCTTGTTGAGCACGATGTCACAACTAGTCCCCTAAGAAGTGGAACTCCAACAAGTCAGAATGGCCTTGCCTTAGTGCTAGTAAACACCTGTAACATTCCCCCCCACCCATCTCAAAATCATCTGGGTGTTGGGGGTGCCAGCTGCTAGTGTACTGTCTCTGCTCAACAGTTATGGCCATGTGATCACCAGGATAGCCAAATCTTAAAATTGATGAGCCTGTGGGTTTTCTGTAGGTTTGACATTTTCAGTTTTTCGTAGAATTACACAGTAACGTATGAAGAGATTGCAAAACTGTAATTGTAAATTGTTTTTATAAAGTGCTCATAATCAGACGAGACGAGGTGCTTAAGTGCTTTGCAGTGAAAAGAACAATACTGTGGAACCCAAAGCTAGAGGTGAATATGTAGTAGATTAATAAAATGTGCTTCCTTATAGGATTGGTTGTGTTAAGTTTGTTAAGTTTTTGCTCTTCAGATCTTATGCCTTTATTTGAGTGTCTTGAATAGGGATAGATTAATTAAAGTGGATTAGTAAAGGAAATATGGGAGTTGTTACTGGAGTGACAGATGGGGGAATGAATTGGATAGAAAAGAGAGAAGAGTTTGGAAAGCATGTTTGGGATTCCATAGTAGTCAGAAACCTCTGGGATGAATCCGAGTGGATGGAAAGGAAGAGGCGGAGTTTTTTTTTTTTTAATACAGAAAAAATGACACACAGCAAAATATATACATATATGCATACATATAAACAGACACACATGTACACATTATATTTAATCATATTTCTATGCACATTTCTGTGTGTATGTAAATATATCCATATGTACATACATGTAATATTTACATGGCCAGACATATACATGTGTGTTGCACATACATATGCTTACTTTTCTTTCTACAATTGCAATGTATATCCAGACAGTTAACCTGTGATGTTAGAATATATATGCAGGAATTTTTATATCTAAATATATTGTTATGCTCTTATTGATGGTTGAAATTGAGGCAATTAGCTGCGTGGTAGACAAGGGTAAGTGAAGTTTTGATGACTGGCGTGGCTTTCTTTAGTGCGTGCTGAAGGAGGAAGTGGATGGGTGGGAGCTGGTGGAAGAGCATGAGGGTCTGGTTTTATCATTCTAAATTCTGCAATGGATGACGGACGGTTGAGTGAGTCATACTTTTATTTATTTATGGGCTGAGCAGACGGTGTATGTGGTGCTTGGAAACTGAAAAAGAGATGGGGAGAATCTGCTTTATTTGTGTTGGCATTAGAAGCATAGAGCATGCATGGATGGATGGGAGTTAATCAATGTCTGAGTTGTTTTACAGAGAAAGGTTGTGAGGGTGTTTTGGTTGGTTATTATTGTGTGATACTGTCAAAGTGACTTGAGATACAGGGTTTGAATGTAAGGGAGTGGAGTGGAGCTTGAAGATGAGGGTCTTGGGTTGGGTGCTACAGGTGACGTGAGATGTAGGAATTGAATAAAAGAGAATGGAGTAGTGCGGAGGTTGAAGGTGAGGGGATCTGGGTGCTAAAGGCGAGTCTCTGGCCAGTGGGAGATGGGATACACAGGGGTTATAAGGGTTAGCTGTAGGGTGAGTAAGGCGAAGTGTTAGGTTTGTTGATTGAGAGGAGTGTTGAAACTGTTGTCCTGGGCTTTGGGAGTCAAGAAGAGGGGGAGTGGTGACTACGAAAGTCTGATAGAGGGGTATGAGAGCTGATATGGTAATAGTTGGAGTTGGCATGGTGTAGAGGAAGGATTTCGAGAAAAAAAAGGGAGAGGGTGTGTGATACTGGGAGGAGTACAACTATGTACTGTATGCGGCAGTGGTATAGAGGGGACAGCGGAGTTCGATTTGGGTTTAGCACAGAGTTATAGGCTGTGTAGAAGTGAAGGGACCCTTGTATAGATGCAGGGATAGAAATATATGCAGGAGTGTTTGGTAGAGAAGGTTATTGTTTGGTGGGTGAAGGTAGGTTGGAGAGACCTTGTTTGCAGAGGTTCGTAGGTGTTTGGTTGTCGAAAGATTGCGTGGATATTATTTGATGTAGATGTGTTATGTCTGATTTGAATTGGTAACAAAAAAGGGCAGCATTTCTGGCCTGAGGTCCTTCCACACCCATATAGGGAAATCATCCTTGTCCTCTCTCTGCCCAGTGCCTCGACGCCTGAGATAAGACACCCTGAGAGAAGGCGTTGTATGGGCTGGTGGTGAAGTCACGTGACCCTTTCTCATCTGCAACCTTTGTGGTTGCCAAGCAACCACCAAATAAATGCACCTGGGGAAGGGGTGTGTTCAGATTTCTAATCAACAACTTGTGTCTGGAAGGGTAGGAAGGGACACAGTTATGAAGAAAGAAGAGGGGATAGGATGGAGGCAGCTACACATAAATAGGCCCCCTACCACCAGAATGACTGAATATTATTTTTTGAAAAGCTTCAACGATTAGAGTTCCTATCAATCAAGATTCAGCTGAAACCCCCTCTGCCAGCTTCAGGGCTCCTTTCTGGGTCAATCATTACTTCTCCAGACCTAATAATTCAGTGTGGGCCACGTCAACCACAACTTCTCAACTTTCAGCAATTACAGAACACTGTACAAGAAAATGCATGTCAGGAAACCTCCTTTATATGAGTCAGGCATTTCAAAACACCACTTTTGCTGTACACAAACGCAAAAAAGCAGCACTCACCAAAAGGTCCAGCCACCCGGAGCCCTGCCAAAGGGTTAAATGGACTCAACACAGCTCCCACTGCTTTAATCCAGATTGGAATTGGTCTTTCGCCCTCAGCATTGTCAGGCCTCTCAGGAAAACCCCATGGCTCCACCAATATAAGGTGTTTTACCCTGCAGATAAAAGGCAATACAGGTGTTGAGGCAACAGTCTCTTCAGGGTGTAATTCCCTTACTCTCAAGCAGGTGCATCCCACCTTGCTTATGTTCTTGTACATTAACAGATGGTTTTGCAAACACTGGAAATGACAGCCCTCCGCTTTATACTGGTAACCATAACTATATGAAAAACACTAACCAGATGAATTCTACATTTTCATGTCAAATATTAAGATGCAAAATAAGATACCTACTGAAGTGCCAAAAAAGTTTGCCCACCAACACCCCTCACTTCTTAGATGTTTTACATGTCTACATTCAATAAGGTTTTCATTTTTAAATAAAGATACCAAGGCAAACACCTGGTCCTATTCATCATCCTTGGATATAACTGTAAACCCTGCCACAATTTGTGTATTATGTAACCCTATTTCCAAAATAAGTCAAAATACATTTTTAAAACATGTTTTGGAAAAATTGCAATAGAAAGAAGTTGTGAAATTGTACATCTGTCAGTAAATGGCAGCATAACCTTCACATGTAAAATTCAGTATCTTGTCCACTTTCCCAAAACCAGTGTAAGTTCAGAAGACTGTTATACCATAGGCTCTCATTACAAGTTTGGCGGGCGGACTGCCATTGAGGCCAGAACATCGCCGGCCCTATTACAAGTTTCCTGCTGGATCGGCGGGTGGAAACAGCGTAATTTGGGCAGTGAAAAGCAAGACTGGGCTCTCCATGGGGGTCCCTGCACTGCCTATGCCAAGTGCATGGGCAGTGCAGAGGACCCCAACACCCCCATTCCGCCAGCCTTTCCATGGCGGTCCAACTGCCATAAAAAGGCAGGCAGATTGGGGAGTTGTAATCCCCAGGGCGGCACTGCATGCAGCACCACCCTGGCGGATTACAGCATCCGAGACTGCCAGGCTGTCGACTGTCAGCAAGCTGGCCGTGTCGGTGGTCGGACCGCGGTGGCTGCGCCACGTCATAATGTAGCAGTCGGTTCACCACAACCGCGGCAGTCTGATCGCCACCACGAGTCTGGCGGGAGGCCCATAGTATTCAAAATATTTGACCAATTTTAAAACTTGCATGCCTTTGCCAAGTTGGTAAAAATGTTACAAAAAAACTGCCAAACAATAAATAGCAACATTTCTAAAATGTAAAATGTAATTAATGAAAGTGTCTTTCATCCATGTTTCCAAAATGTATCTGTCTACAGTTGCCAGCTCATCAAAGTAATACTAACATCAACTTTGTGTGAATTGTTAGCACAACACTTTGCTCTATCAATGTTGACTAATGTAAAATCAGCTCCAAACACCTTAGCCAAGCAAGGAAATGCATAAACTTCACAAAATGTCACTGACCTCTTTCCCCCTGTCTTCGTAAAAAAAATTAATAATAAACAAAATGTATTCTGATATTTGGGAATGCCCTGAATGGCATATTGCACGTCAATTTTAAAGGAAATGTTATTGATACTGCATACATGTTCCTGAAAAACCTCATGAAAAGTTTGGAAATCAATTACCACTTTCGAAATCACACAAGTACGTTTCCACATTCCATTGCTCAAAAACAGTACACACAAAGGTTACAGAATAAGGCACGGTCAGTACTAAACCCAAAAGGCTCTTTAGGGTGTTCAGTAGTTTAAAGAGCTACTAGAGATGCCCACCCCCTGGACAAAGCCCCACTTTTGGTGGCAAATCCGACAGGAAAATTAGGTAAAACAGAGAGGAGTGACCACTCCAGATGGGACCACCCCTAAGGTGTCCAGAGCTGACGTGACCCCCTCCCTCTAGAATCCTCCATCTTGGTTTGGAGGACGGGGACCAACAGGGTTAGGAATGTGCTCCCCCTCCCCAAAGGGAGTGGGCACAGGAAGGGTGTAGCCACACTCAGGGACAGTAGCCATTGGCTACTGCCCTCTGACCCCTGTAGTATTTTAGTTGAGGGGCACCCCTGAACCTAGGTTACCAGATTCCTGGTGACCTCAAAAAGAGAAGAAGAAAGAAGCATGAAGAAACTCTGCTAAGCCGACCCCAGCAGAGAAGCCTCCAGACAACAAATGACTTGGCCCCAGCCCTAACGGCCTGTTTGTAGCTTCAGAAGCCCTGCTACAAAAAGGCGACACATCCTGCAGGACCAGCAACCTCTACAAACCCCAGAGAACTGCCTGCCCCAGAGAGGACCAAGAACTCTAGAGGACAGTGGTTTTCCAGAATCCACCCGCTGGACCCAGCCTGCAGCATCTTTGTGACCCCTGGGGTCCCCCTATTGAAAGGCACTGGGAGCCCAACACTGTGTTTGCCGCTGAGGGTGTGTGTTTGGTGCTAACCTGTGGAAATCCTAACCCCCGGAGACTGGAACTATAAGTCGAGTACTTACCTCAAAAGTCGAGTACTTACCTCAAAACTGCATTAACACCCCCCCTCCACCCAGGACTGTTCAGAAAATTGCAGTGAGTCAACTTTTGAAAGTGAAAAGTGTTACTTGCCTGTAAACTGTTTTATTATACCTAAACAAAGTACATTTGATACATATGCTTGGTACATACTTACAACTGTACTTACCTGTAACAAGAATCTTTTGGTTCTAGAAATAAAGTAACAAATAGATTTTTCCCATATAAATACATTGGCCTGGAGTTAGTCATCGAGTGTGTGCTCCATTTCTTGACTGTGTGTACAACAAATGCTTTGCACTACCTTCTAATAAGCCTAACTGTTCGACCACACTACCACAAAAAAGAGCATTAGTATAATCTACTTGACCCGCTGTTAAGCCTCTGGGGAGCCCCTGGACTCTGTGCACACTATAACTCACTTTGATATAGTGTATACAGAGCCAGATTCCTATAGGAAGCACAACATTTTAGTTTACATGTTTTAAGCCATATCCTTAATTATGTAGGCTACACTTCTTGGAACAGATTCTTAGTTGCGCTTCTTAGGTTGTGCTTCTTTTCGTGACGCCTCCTGACTTTTCCATCCCACTCTTAGCCCTGCAGCTAGCAATACGTACGAATAACAAAATATCTTGTACAAAAAAAGCGAGTCTCAGGCAATGGGATGAAAAGATTTGATCACATCTCAGCAAGGCAGAACTTATACTGACTGTGGTTTGATAATTAAGTTTATATTAAAAGCCAAAGTAGTGTGCACAAGTTATTGGAATACTCACTTTAAACCGTTTACAACATTCAACGTGACAGTGGATTTAGGTAAAGAAAACATCAGATCATTTCCCAGACAGAGGTTGATAATCCCGCTGTCACGCCTACAAACTGGTTTGGGTGGTTCTTTTTCATATTTCCTGTTCTTTCTCATAGCAGGCAGTGATGATGCTGCCTCTTCTGCAATTGGCTATTATCAGCCTTCCTTAAGTAGCAGTGAGGGAGAGACAAAAGGGGCAGGCCCTGTCCCTGAAACGTCCTTCCCTCTAACAACACAAAATGATGTCTCGCTCCCCACTCCCCCATTCTCCTACCATTAACCAAACTGGCGGGACTCTGGAAGATATAATCAGCAATTTGCAGTTAATAGGTGACTTCAGAAATTCTGAAGGCAGTCCTGCCTCCATCGTCACAAAACTTCGATGTCGAAAGGTTACACCCTGAAGATCAGGACTGTCGGTAATCCATGTATGGGGAGGCTGTGCCGCCATCTCCATCTTGTAGCATGTAAAACCAGGAGCATTCTAAAATAGATCCTGCCAGTTTCAGCAATCTTAACTCACATCCACATGGAGTCTTGCAAGCTTTACACAACACACTCCTTACAAGCGCATGAGATGTCAGCACTAGGGTACGGTGGGGGGGGGCAAAGGGGGGAGTCTCATGCTAGTGGAATTTTACATGAGTGTGGCCGGCATGTGCCACACTCCATCTGAATCAGAGACAAAGGTCTGATCAGGGCTAGGATTATTGAAACAGTATGCTGCGACTACCAATTAACGTTGATAATCCAAGACCTAGATTGTACTCCCATGTCAGCTAGAGGGACCGCAGGATACACACTTCCAAGGCTCTGGACCGCAAAATCTAAAGGAATGGCCTATGTCTCAGAATGCATGCAGGATTAGGACAAGCTGGACCACAATAAGTCAGAACACCAGATATCGCATTCAGCTGGGTCCTTCAAGGCAGGGGTACAAGCCTGTTTACCATGCATGGGACATTTCCATTCCAACACTTACCATAACTTAGATGGTGCTCTTGGTAGCCACTTTACCCTTCTTGGCTTCATCAAAGTCTACAAAGAGCTAAATATGTTTACTTTTAGTTACGAAAAGGGTAATGGTTAAGGTTAGGTTAAGGTATAAAATTAGGGTAAGGGTGCAGGCTAGAATTTGTGTTAGACTTTAAGTTATGATTTTGTTATGATTAAATTTATGGTTAGTGCAGAACTTGGGTAAGAGGGAGGATAAGGCTTACAGTGAGAGAGAGGGATGGGATTGGTGTTAGGTTAAAGAGATTTGGTCTGATCACCTTACATAACGGGAAATGCCATAGTGGTAGTTTTAGGTGGAGGGGTGATGGTTGGGTCACTTTCAGCATGGGTGAATGCCTAGATCAAGTACATTAACAATGACAATTAGACAGCACGTCATCTTAAATGGTTAAAACCTTTTTGTTTTGAACCTCAGGATTTTAATGTTGGTTAACCCAGATTTAACATCACCATTCACCTAACATAACTGTGTTCATGGCTAATGATCCTTAAAGGCTACTGATGAATTAAAGTAAAGAAACAGGGGCAGAGTGGGCAACTGTGGGAGGAGCAAGGTGGGATCTTATGAGACCAATGTAAGTGGGCGCAAGATGAATGGAGTGTGGGCGGGCAAAGACAGGGTTGTATTTAGGCAGGGTCTACTTTATCCATGATAGTGAGAGGCAACAAGGCACCACCCTTTGAAATTGGTATTTTTCAAGTGGATAATCCATGCACTATATTATTACAAACAATAGTCTGTGCCGTAACAAAGTTAGGCAAATGAGAGAATATTCCTCAAGCAGGCCCATCATCATGCACCTTTTGGTGCCAACTCTTAAGCTTCATAAACACAAGAGCTGTATCAGATAATAGTGCTCTAAATGTCACTGAAGTTGAATTCAGTATCCTTTGATAGGTGATTCACATAGAAGGTAAGGCGAGGTCAATTCTTCATCTAATGAATGAAGCTGTTCATAACAATTTCCGATGTGACAATAATTTCAGATTAAAGTAATGGAGCACATTACTCACCACAGAGCCACACGTTTCCTTCACTTCTGACTGCCAATTAGTTTTAATCCTTGGGGAACAAGAACTAGAACCTGCTCTTCAGCTTTAACAAGTGGCCCTAACATACACAATATTTTCCTTACTCACCCTGGCTTATAAAAACAAAGATACCTTCAGCCTACAAGTTCACAACAGTAACTGAGCAATGAAGTTTGAACCTACCATTAAAAATTAGAGAATCCATTCTGAGATCTCAGCATTTGAGAAAGTAGCTCACTACTCTCTAATAAACAGACTTTCACCAGAGTAAAGTCTGTTAGTCTCTCCAGGAGATGGTATTCTCATAACTTAAGCATAGGTTCCACGGAGTTAAACTGGAGCCATTTAAATGCAACAGGGGTGGACATTTCATGTGGAGTTCCACATGGATCACTTATCAACAGTGTTGTTTAAAAGCTCATGCAATGTTTGGTCCTCTAAGGAGTCAGAATACCCCACGAGGGGCGAAAGTCTGCTCTTTAGAAATGCCATAAACATTAACATATTGTTCCCTTATTCAACCTCCTCCAAGAATTAGCTGGTTGAATGTCAATCTTATAACACTGATAGTAAGCTTTACGTTCAGGTCCAAAGTCCCATCAGAACAACAGAACTGGTAGCAGTGGTAAAACAGATGTTGCTCCTCCCTTGAAGTAAGCACTGTAATTTGCAATAGATAAAGTGTAACTGCTCAACAGGTGAAAGCACTCTGCTACCAACTTAAGGCCAGATGTACGAAGCATTTTTCGAGTCGCAAAGGGGCCGATTCACAGAATTGGTCCGTTTGCGTCTTGAAAAATGCTTTTTGGGATGTACAAAGCCCAAACTGCGATTCGGTAACTTGTTACCAAATCGCAGTTTGGGTTTTGCGATTCGGTATTAGGAAGGGGAGTATCAAGGGGCGTCCCTTCCTAATACCGAACCCAAATGGTACGTATGCTTGTTTTGTGACCAGTGTCAAACTAGTGCTAACCCATTCGCAAACGAATGGCAGCGAGAATATTTTTTGGGACCACTGCCTGCTCTGAAAAAAATGAAAAGTAAACTTTTCATTTTTGTTTTTGAAATGCATCTCGTTTTCCTTTAAGGAAAACGGGCTGCATTTAAAAAAAAACCCTGCTTTATTTCAAAGCAGTCACAGACATGGTGGTCTGCTGTCTCCAGCAGGCCACCATCCCTGTGAGGGCAGCCATTCCCAATGGGCTCGCAAATTGCGACCTACCTCATGAATATTCATGAGGTAGGTAATTTGTGACCCCACTGGAAATCACTAACAGTGTAAAGTACACTGTTGTACATCCGATTTTGCGACTCACAAGACTCGCAGTTTGCGAGTCGCAAAACCGGATCTTTGTATATGTGGCCCTTAGTGCTGTAGGCAGTGCAAGATACTCTCACATCAACATAGAGAAAGCAACACCCAGAACAAAGTAGTAATGTACGAAAGTCACTGAGAAGGCATCCAGTAAACTCAGTCCAAACGAGAAATTAGTAGAAGAATGCGATGCTTAATCCATAATTAACAGGCAGCCGATATGTGTTCAGTCTGAAGACTTTTTCAAGGCTGCAGGAATACAATATTGTATGACATGTATCAATACAAATGTCATGACTGTGTACTGAAAAATGCAAACCCAAAACCTACATCCGAAATTGTGACAGAACAATAGAACGATGGGTTCCTCAATCTTGCTTACTAAAGATCAAAGCTTTAATGCATGAAGACTTCTTTTAACTTAAGGGGGGAAAACAGAAGCCGTTCATTTTAGAATAAAAAGAAGAGATCTTTAGTTTATATCATCTAAAAATGGCCAATACAGTCCTTCATGAGCAAGTCTGCTTTGTAGTTCAGAACTGTTTTAACAGCTGCACTTGCCAAAGATTATACCCCTTTCTTGCCATAGAAAAGCTTGGGACTGTGGATGTATAAGTGTTTGTAAAACACTAGGAGAGCAGCTACAGGTGGCTGAGAAAGCTTTTACCAGAGTAATCAATGGCCTCGAAAAGAAAAGAAAAAACATGTCCCATGCAAGAATAGAATATCCATGCACCATTGTGAGGAAATAGGGTCATCCTAGGGTAGCCTGTTCAAGTGTCTATGGGGTCTACCATTTTGGGTAGTATCTTGGATTCTGTAAGGAGCTTTGGGAGCTATTTCATCTCAGTGCCTACAAGTTTCCATCCAAGAACAAGTACTGTTTTGCAGTCCAGGTTGTGCTTATTTGGAACAGTCTATCTGTTCAAACCTGATCTGTTGGGTTTTCTGGAGCTTCTCAAGGATATCTTTCCTAACTGCAGAAACCAGACAACAGTGTTTAGATAATGCTTTCAGGTTAAACTGTGCAACAGAAAGCTGTATGTGATTTCTTGCAAAAAAACAATTCGTGGAATACCATTACTGAGAAATATTTTCACCTAAACTGCTTAATGGATTTGGATGAATGGAATTTACCATTTCAAGGAAACCAGTTCATAGAATGCCTTTTTTTTCTAAATTGGCTTGTGCATGCTTATTTTTTAACATGTAAATGAAATGGTTGAAGGTATTTTACAAATATATAAGCACTTACTTCAGGGGACACCATTTCATATTTATATCTTTCACATCGTGAAACAATTACTGTGGATGCTTTTAATTTGCTGACCCCTCTGCACCCCATCCCTGACCCCTAAAATCATGTCACCAAAACAAACTAAACCCCTCCATGACCTCTACCCCTTTATAAGCATAAATCCCACCCATCCTAAAACCCTAAAACCACGTGCTAACCCTAATCTCCATCCACTCCCAAATAAAAAAAACTCCTTTCTACTCCTAAACCTCACCCTTCACGGAACCCTTAAAACCCTCATCACCCCTAAACTCCATCCATCTCTGAACACTAAAAACCCTTTTTATGTCTAAACTGCACTCATCCATGGCCCCCCAAAACCTCTTTCTGGCCATAAACTCCATCTATCACTGGTACCTAAAACCCCTTACCCCTCCTAAACTCCTTTCCTGAGCCCTAAAACCCCTTCAAGACTCCTAAATTCTATTCATCACTGAACCTTAAAAACCATCACCAGCCTTGAACTCTGATCCTCTGGGAACCCTAGAATCCTATCAACACCCTAAACTCCACCTATTCCTGATCCCTAAAATACCCTGGCCATCTCTAACCTTAACCTATCCCTGAATCCCAAAATCCCCTGTCTGTGCCTGAATATTACCAGCCCCTGCCCCGTGGAAATGCCTCATCAACCATAAACATCAACCAACTCTGAACCCAAAAAAACTCTCAATATCCCTAAACTCCACTGTGGTTTAATGTAATTTGGGACTTTTCTTTACAATAATATTTCCTTCAAATGTTTCTTTTAATTTTCAATGTATTTGTATTTCTGTAAAATTGGATTTCTATGCTTTGCTTCCCTCCAATATGGTTTCTTGGTTTTCTTTTTTTCCATTAATCCAAATACGTCAGCTACAGAGACAAACTCGGGAAGCCTTAGTCATCTCAAGAAGAACTACCATTGGTGAAAAAAGGGGCCTGGAATTTTGTTTTTTTGCTGAAAACAAAAGTAGATATGAAGATTTCTCACAAGTACTTTATTATCTGGCTGGTATGACGAGAGATGGAACATTAAAAGAATTTTAAGTGAGCTGGATGAGCATACCAGGATATGAAAAGTTAAAGAATATAAGGGGTTCCAAAGGTGGACTACTAAAAATTCAGGACCTCTAGACGTCATTCACAAGACATGAGGAACAAAACTTTTTTGCTAGCAAGGGTGTCATAGACGATCCAAACAGGAAATGCTCACAGTTAACCCGATTCATGCCTAAATTTGAAAGATCGACTACTGAATGTGACTCAAAGGCTAAAGAAATCCTGTTCCTGGATTAACCTGGGTTTAGTTCTTGGGCCATTTTACAGAGTTGTCTCAGGAGCACAGTGAGCATCTACCCCTGTGCTCAGCACTCCCAAGACACTTTTGTATTACAGAAGGGGCCTTAAACTCATGTGCAGACCATTTCAGAATATTAATTGTATGGAGGGCTATTTAACACTTACAAAACATGAAGCTGGCATACCATAAAAAGCCAGTGCAGACAACACATGGAATGTCATTCTTTGGGAGGTGGACACAGAGTTACAAGAACCTCACAAAATGGGGTATGTCTAAGTGTACCTTCACATTGGGGTTCTCTTTTCTACCTCTCTTTCTCTGTTCGTCACATTATCCTACTATCCCCATCCCCAAGATAGACTGAAGAACATCAACACATACATCAATAGTTGAGCATGACTACAGTATCTCTACAGGTACATCTCGACTTCTAAAAGAAGGCCTTAAAGGCCACACAATGGCAAGTGCATTCCAGGATTACTGTACAGAAACACAAATGCACTGGTGAACCATTGCCTGTGTTTCTTGCAGGACTCCTGCCAGTGCCTGAGCTAACTTCAAGATATTGTTAGGGCCACTGAAATTATGAGATTCTGCAGCTGCAACTTTTTTTGCATAATTATGGATTTGCCACATTTGCCAAATAATCTGTCATCCGCTGCATAATCTGCAAACTTTAGCAAAAAAAATGTTTCTAGCTAAAACTGAACAAATGTTACTTAAACGTGGTGACATGATTTTGCATTAAGTGAAAGGCCCTTTGCAAAGGTTAACTGGTTATCTATTGGTTGTTTTTTCAGTATTTGGCTGTTAAAGTGGTACTAATGAGGAGAAATCTTTGCCCAGGCAGTAATATAATTTGTAAAAACAACAAAATAATGAAGTAATAGTAACAAAAAATGCAAAACGTCCTTCTTCTTGCCACATAATTTAGTAAACACTGACATAATTTGGTGTTCCTGTGCCGCATAATTACAGTGGCCCTAGATATAGCACATAAAATGAAGAGAGCACACTTTCTGCTGCTATATAGAGGCAAACAGCCCACGTCTGCACCAGATGCTTCAACAAAAACTGAGCTAGATCGCCTGATATGTAAGCCAGCAACAAAAAATATTTACAAATGTATTAGTCTTAACTAAACAAGAGTAATAAGCTGATTCAGTGACCCCTTCAATCGTATTTTCTGTAAAGAATGGAACGATCTCACAAGCAAGAAATTAAACCAGTGGTTAATCAAGAAGGGTTGCTGACCTTAAGAGACAGAAGTCAAGTAATGGAAGATGCATGCTCATATGGAGACATGATGGGTGGGTTCTGCCTGGCTTAGGTGCATACCCTAGCCAACCAGAAACCCCATTTCTAACAGCCACTTACAAGGCTATGCTTTAATGGCAGCTAAACTAAAGTACGCATCAGGGTGGCAGCCCTGACATTTTCCTGGCCGGTTCCCATTAGGTCAAGGATAGTACCTCTGAAAAAGATGAAAGGTCTCATTTGATGATGATCAATATGTAACTGAAGGCTACTGCAGCATCAGTTACCATTGAAAAAAATAATTTACATTTTTACCACTGGTAGCAGGTGAGGGGCAGACCACTCTTGTGCACATCATTACACTCAAGCTTGTCCTAATGTTAATCAATTTAGTTAAACTTTTCAGCCAAGTCAACAGTCACGCTTCACAGAGTTGAAAACAAAGCCCTCAGTCATGCAATGAGGCAACCACAACGGACCACATGACCACAGCTGAACAGGGCTAGAATTGGCTGCAAGTATGCAAGGCCTTGTGCTTGTTGCATAAAGCTGCTTCTAGAAAGCTAATGACCCAAATACAAGTGGGAGGTTGGAAACACAGAGGCCAGTGAAAGCACTAAACTTCAACTGATAAGGAAAGGTGCAGATCTAGGAATATCTCAACAGCGGGGGGAGGCGAGGGGATGAAAAATGGTGTTACAAACGCATAGAAAGGTTTCTCTCAGTAATTAAATATTTTATATAACCCATCTTGCTGAATCAATAATTACATATGGAATACTGAGACACTTTCTACCAGTGCCCCTTTCTTACTTTGACATATGGACTTATGAATCAATTTCATGTGTGCACTTATGAATGTGTATTGTATACATCATCTTTATGGCACTTTATTAAGTATCTATCTTCTATTAATTATAAAACTGGCTTAAACAGATGTCATTAAGGTGCCTGAAAGAATACATGCACATCTCTTTACAAACAGCACCGAAACAGAGTGTCCTGTGGCCCACTCAATGAGCCCCAAGCAACATTTCAATATTTTACTTTGGAGCCGACTAAGGAAAAGGCCACAATGAGGTCTCTAGTGTAACTGCAATCCAACCAAACGCTACCTGCCCCTGGATCTACAAACATGTGAGAGCTTTCTAAAAGCAGCATGGCCACTTTGGAGTGCATTCTTAATTAGTTCACATGAGCATGTGATATGGTGTGGAGGTGGATTATACAACTCACATACCTGGTTTCTGGTCTTTCCTTTTCGCCTGGCAACACTGAGCGATCTTGGGCAAATTGGTAACCCCCTGTACCTCAGTTCCATTAGGTACCAACATTGGGAGTGCTATAATTTATTTATAAATGTTTGAGACACTAGTATTAAGGTCATTTGCATTTACAATAAGGTGTCCTGATACTAGAGTCCAGAGAGTACATTTTGGAAATAGGTCACACAGCACTTTGGCAAGCCTGATAAGGTAACGACCCTGAAAAGCGCTGCAGCTGCACTCCTCCCATTTGAAAAAGGTGTCCTGGAATGAACTGGCAGAGGGCCTTTTGCCAAGTGATAAAAGAATGCAATATATGCCACAAGGTTCCTGGAAATCCACTTCACAGAAAAGGAAATCCCTAGAAAGCTCCCTTCTAGAAATGAATGAAGCAAATAACTTGTCGTATTGTTTTAGTGTGGGCCAGGTCGTCAGGGCACTTGAGTACATTTCTGTTTTTTTATTACAGGATTGCTCTGATAAAGAGAAATATACTCAGTGAGAGCAGTAGCTATCGGACATGGAGTCTTTCCGTTGCTCCATGGGCAGAGCCCTTTTCCTCAAGATATTTAACTTCTGTGCCAGGTAGTAGGAGAAGCCAGTGTTCAATAATGTATGTACCAGCAGCATGAACATCACATGTGTAGCCTTGAGAGGGGCAAGAAGAACTCTGGTATAACCTCAACACCATCAAGGACTGTAGTATGAATTTAAAGTCTTGCTCAGGAATGTCAGACTGTAATCTTCTTGAGCCTAAGTGGAACTTAACATAACTTAACATTCTCAGTTACATTTCTGGTCAAGAATGATGCCTAGGGAGATGGTGCAGGCAATGATGATGGACATGCGTTCACGTTCGTTGAGAGACTCTAGATCTGATCAAAGAAGGAGCATTGGGGAGATGAGCAGAAACTTGTTTTTCTGAGGGTTAATCTTCAGACAATTATGAGTAATCAAAGCAGGAATTCTTTCCTGGGTCACAGGGTAGAGGGGTTCATGCCAGCACATGGGGTGACTTTAAAGTACAGGTGACTATTATTAGCATAATGGTTGAACCACAGTGTAAGACTACAATAGATTCAAGGTGAACATTGAAGACAGCAGGGTTAACAATGGAGCCTTGTTGTACACCTTGCATATGGTTGACTGCCAAGGGAAAGCAAAGTTGCTGTTAACCAGCTGAAAGCGATGCAGACAGGACTTTCCATACTCTTGTGTTCCACTGAAGTTTCAAGGAGCTCTTTATCTACTGGGTCAAAGGCCACAGACAGATCAAGGAGAACCACCAAGCAGGACTCAGAAGAGAAGAGGGCTTACAAGTCATAGTTGCTTACTTGGGGCATGGCAGGCTACAGGATAGGTCCAGTCTTCTCACTGGTTGCATTCCATCCAGAAGGCATTGGAAGAGATGGGTTTGTGTTGTGCAGTCATGTGGTGCTTTCTGCCCTTTGGTTGGAAAAAAAGACCTGCTGCAGATTGAAGGTTGTTTTAGAGCAGTTAGTCCTACTGAGAACTTACACATTCTTGATGCAGTCATGCAGCTTGCCCTGGGCTAGCGGAAAGGTCACAAGATTTGTGCAGTAGGAGGCCAGGTGCTATTTTTACACCCTTCGGAAGACTGGCTGAGTTGCGTCAGTCAGCAGAGGCTATGGTCCTGTCAATATATTCCTTTAAAGGTCAACCCCTTGGCCAAGAAATTTCTAGTGCGAACAGAATGAGACGGAGTGTGAGGAGTGAGAGGAAAGACCGATTGTTCGTGAAAAAATTACTAATCTGTTTATGCCAATTTTACAATTAATAGAAGATATTTATTAAAGTACCATACTTTGAAGGATGATGCATACAAAATCACATTCATAAGTGCACACATAAAACTGATTCATAAATGCATATGTCAAAGTACGAAAAAGGCATTAGAAAAAAGTGTCTCAGTATTTCAGGTAATTATTAATTCAGCATCATGGGTTATATCAAATATTTAATTACTGAAAGAAACCTTACTATTAGTTTGTACCACCATTTTTCACCCCCTAACCTCCCCCGCTGTAGGGATAGTCATAGATCTGCACCTTTCCTTTTCAGTTGAAGTTTAGTGCTCTCACTGGCCTCTGTGTTTCCAACCTCTCGCTTGTATTTGGGTCATTAGCTTTCCAGAAGCGGCTTTATGCAACAAGCTCAAGGCCTTGCATACTTGCAGCCAATTCAAGCATTGTTCAGCTGTGGTCATGTGGTCCGTTTTGGTCGCCTCGTTGCATGACTAAGGGCTTTGTTTTCAACTCTGTGAAGCGTGACTGTTGTCTTGGCTGAAAACCTCAACTAAACTGATTAACATTGTGACAAGCTTGAGTGTAATGAAGTGCATAAGCTTACATATTAGAAGCTGGTAATTTCTATCCTAAAAAGCTTTGGTAGTCTGCACTGACATCAACACTCTTGCCAGCAGAAAGTGTTCATTAAGACCAAAATAATGGAATACCGGACATCAGAAAAATCAATGTACACGGCCAATGAAGTGAAGTCTGCCATACATGCGTTTACACATTATAAAGGAGGCACGGAGACCAAGGACAGAGCTCAAAGTCATACAAAGACTTTTGCTCGCCAGTAAATATTATTTTAGATCTCCAGTTTCACAAGTTTTCATTCTTTTCAACTTGTTTTGGAAGTAATTTCAGAAACAACATTTTAAAGAAACCCACCAAAAGAATTCCTATTTAACCCCATATAGCACAGTCTAATCAGTGGCATTTAAATCTGCCTAAAGAAACATGGGTACACTTGTCCAGTGATAACATTCAGTAACACATTTCATCAAAACTCATATGTTTATTATTTCAATTTTTCCTTTAGCTCCCTTTAAATCAGTTACTGACTGAAACATCCGCAAAGAATCACTGCCCTCTCTTAACATATTCCAAACATTCTTCTCCTGCACAACTTTAATTCCCATTACTTCTATTCTCCTACTTGTATGCGGAATACCCAACAGCATTTGCTACGGCTTCCTCCAAAAAAACACAGAAAATGCCAAACGAGTCATCCTTTGTATCTATCATTCAAATGTAATCATATAAAGTGTTATGATCTCGCCCACACTGAAACTCTAGCCTGTCCTCCCTACAGAGGCAGAAGTAAATTATGATCTGCCATGCGTAATACAAAGTAATGTAGTAATGTCACACATTGTGATCTGGCCAGTGTGCGTACACTACACAGTCTATCCTTTAAAGCAAAAAGTCAAATTACATTTATCCTGTGCCATGTCACTGGCTTTGGCATTTTATACTTTCACTGCACATTCAATTTAGACATATATTACCAATTTGCCTTATACTAGCTTACCTTTGTGTAGCTTTACTTACCAAAGAACTTTACTGAAAACAACTGTTGATTTAGTGAAGGTAAATACAAAAAGCTACAGCTCCAGACATTTTGCAGGCAGATATTGTATTCCTTACTTCCAATCTTGGTGGTGGCTTGCGGACAGACAGTCGGCTTTCCACGGTATGTTTTCCTGTTTTTCTCCAAGGGGAAAACAATTGGCCTTCTGCAGAAAGGCTTTCTACGATACACCCACTGACTGGGAGGTGAACTTTTCTCACTCAACACTGCCCCACAAGCACAGCTAAAACAACCCTCTCCTTGTGCACATTTATGAAAGTTTCTGGAGTGGGGAACTACCTGCAAAGTTTCTGTAAAGCCCACCAGTTTCTAGCTATCTGAGCATTCCCAAATGTTGTGCTTAGCCATTCCACATTCCCTTTTTTCCAACTGATGGAGAAACTATTACACTCTGCGTCCACTCAGAATGCCATATCAAAGATCCAGTTTCCATTTTAGAAGCAAAAATGCCCTTCCCTAGGCTCATGGGCAGGCATAAAAACTTTTGAATTTGGCCCATCAACAAAATATATCTTAGACTTCCCATCCCAACTTCTTTTACAACAAGTTTTCCCTCACCAGGGAAACCTCACTCAGGCTTGACAGTGAAAGGATGTACAGATTTATAGATCTTTCTCGATTCTATTAGAAAAATCAATTTCAATGAGACAACACAATAGTATTCTCCACAGCCAGGTCTTCCACCTAGGACTTACCGCAATGGGTACTTTAATGCATAAGCGGACGCCAGGAATCCACCCAGATTGTGTCCTAATAAAATCATTTTGTCCAATCCTACTTCGATCCTCCACTCTTCTATGGAATCCACAAACTGATTTTCCGCTTCTTCTGCATCACTCGCAAACAAGGGGCGACTACTGCGGCCAAATCCCAAGATGTCAAATGCGTACACAGCCCGGTCTTGACAGAGTTCTTCAAAATTGAGAGCCCAAAGTCCGACTCCGCCTCCAAAACCATGCAAAAGGATTAGCGGGGTTTTGTCTGAAACGGCCTGAGTGAATGAGAGGGTCCAGATTTTATTTCCATTGGATACTGTGATGTGTTCATTATTGTACGGGATCTTGATACCTGTCAAGAGAGAAAAAAAATCTAAGTTGGAAAAGCAAATCAGACAGAACACAAACAAACATTTAGAGAGAAAAACCAGCCCGGAAGGGTGAAACATTCTACACACAATGCATATTTATTTTTATGTATTTATTTACACATAAGCTAGAGAGCAGATACAGCCAATGAGGCAGCAGACACTGCACAAAACACTATAAAGTGTGAAGAAAAACTGTAGTGAAGAGAGATGGCAACCTGCAAATGGGTGGAAGAAACTTACACACGAGCTGGAGGAATTTGAAAAACAGACACAGACTGATTTTTCATTCTACGAACAGTGTATGTGTAAAAAAATCTTCAGGATGAGAATTACAAAGTGCGGATGCATCAGTTGAGAAGTCTTAGTCAAGAGTTTTCTATTTTCTAACCAGAGGTAGTGCCTACTAACCACCAGGGATGAGCAGGTCATCTCTAAAACAGTTCAGCAAGACCAAGAGTTTAATGCTTCGAGGTGACTTTACAGGTATTCCATAACAGGCATGTATTTATTAACAATTTTTTTAAGCACACTGTTACCCCAAAGGGCATCCTGTTGTTAAATGGATTAAAGGTGTCATTGTTATCAAAATACAAGCAGAGGGAGCCAAAAGAAGACATATGAAATCTGATAAAATTCACTGGAGTCAACAGCACTGAGAAAGACAACGTTCAACGATCCCTTCAGTGACAGCGTAGTAATACGGCGACATACTTAAGCAAATCTCAGACCGTGATGCACATATCCATACGACTCTCCCACAGATTTCTTGGGAAATGATTTCACTCAAAACTGAAGTACAATGAGATGGCCCCACGAGAAAATACACAAAACAAGCATTTGCAATGCAATAGGTCTCACATTTACTTGAGTTGGAGCTATTGGCGTTTTAAATGCTTACCTGGACTTTTCTTGCCAAATAAATTGGTCAACTCTACTGCATAATTTGGTCCTCTCTGCCACATACTTACAGAGATGTCAGCACCTCTAGTCCACACATACGGCTATGTGCATGAAATACACGTTTTACGTGCTATACAAACCAGCATTTGCAATTCAATAGGTCTCACATTTGCTTGAGTTAGAGCTATTGGCATTGTAAATGCATAATTGGACTTTTCTTTCCACATAAACTGGTCAACCCTGCCGCATAGTTTGGTCTTCTGTGCCACATAATTTCAGTGGCCCTGCATATAACTAAAGAACTTCCATTAACCGTCTTCCTGCAGCAAAAAAATGAAAATATTGTCATCGTTTATATTTTTTCATATTTTTATTTAGGGTTTCCCCCTCTCCCCCCACAACCTACTGTGGGGCCCCAGAGGTGACCTACACAGAAAGAGCACATTGTGAGGATTGTTATGGGCAAAAATGTTTTAAAAAGCTTTATGAGGTGAGTTTCTGAGTGCAGTGAATATTGTCGTATCTTGATTGTAATGCTCAGAACAGCCCCTAGAGGACACCATAATAAAAACAGCATTTGTAAGAAACATGGTCATGTAACCACAGTCAGCACCTGGAGGGAATAATGACATGAAAAGAGAATGGCAGAAAGTAATGCAGCATAATCATATGTATCCCCTAAAGGGCACAGTGCCTTGAACATTTACTGCAATATTATTACAAACAAGGCCTTTAAAACACAAACTACTCCCAGCTGTAAAACAAAAGTTCCATCCATGGGAGAGTTTAAAAAGACATTGAATGGTGGGAGAGATTGCTATTTTGGCGTCCCACCCAACCTAATGTGGGGACCCAGAGATGACCTAGTCAGAAAGAGCGTGCTGTGCTGAATGGCTTGGTGGTGGTCCCTAGTCGTAGGACCACCAAAGGCTGAGTTATGGGCAAAAATGCTTCAAAAAAAGAAATGCCCCGCAAAGCATTAAGGGCTGACTTTCCCCGAGTGCAGTGAATATTGTGGTATCGGCTCTCCCGCTGTTTCGAGAGAGCTGCTTTCAGGATTTCTGTGTTCAATGCTCCAGTTTGTATATTTTTCAACTGCTAAACTTGTTAAGTGGTACTCATGTAAAGTGCTCCTCAGATCAAGGTTGCGCTATATGAAACTTCACGTAAAGTGCTCCTCCGAGTTTGCGCTATCTGAAACTTCACATCCTCATGTAAGGTGCTTCTCCGATCGAGTTTGTGCTACATGAACCTTTTTTTTAAAAAAAATGAAATAAATTAAAAAGAACCTCCCTCCAGCTTGCAGCCTTTATGTGCAGACACCACAAAGAAACAGTGGCAGGCCCAAAACAAGGAAGAAGAAGAAACAACATACGGCCAAGCAGTGCAAAGTGGCAAGGCCAAATAAAGAAGTAGTGCACCTGCACTAAGGTATATCGCCGATGGTGCAATGATCCAAGTAACCGGGTCAGTCTCCAAGGCGGTAACAAAGTAGCCTCAAGGCGGGAAAAACATGAAGCATTTACCAATGACATCAAGTGATTTTTGACAGGCAAACCCACAAATGCGTGAAAGTGATGGGCATGACACTGGCGTGGTTAAAAGCCCACAATACTTACAACAGGTCAAAGCACTTGCGCTCTTGACCTAAAAAAACTGGATGTGCCTAGTATCGTGATTGTACCCTTTGTAAAGGCACCGGAGCGCGTGATGTTGGGAAAGCCAACTCCTTTGTGCACGAACACCCCCAATGAATGTTTATGGCCCTCAAAGCAAAGAGGCAATAAAAAAAAACAAAAAAAAAACAGCCCACCACATCAGGCCCAGGAGCTCCTGCGCTCGGATTACACATTTTGAGGTAAATCTTCCTTTGCAGGACGGGGCCTTCGTCGAGGTCTCCATTCCGTAGTACGAGGGAAATTGAAAACAAGGCCTGATAGTTGTGAACACTATGTGAATATTGCAGCAGTACTCGCTATTCTGGGCCCTAGGAGGCCCAAAACAACATTCATTGGTAATGTACACGACAAAGCAAAACACCTGAATGGTTAAAGACACATGAATTCCTCCATGTCACAATAATTTGGACTTCCCTCACCAGAACATCGGGAGTGGTGCATTTGTGCTCGTACTAGGGGCCATACGGTAATCCCCTAAAACTCTGTGAACACACGGGGATTAGAGAAATATATGGGTGTCCAAGCACCATCACTTACTACAGGGCTTATGGTGATGAGTAGGGAAAGTGCTGGGACAAACACTATATAATATATTTATATATATGTATAAATAAAATAAAACTAATATTCAGTATCGCTTATCTTGAAGAAGTTTTATTTTTCTGTGCTTTTCGGCATTAATACTAACCAGTTGAGAAAGCGAATAAAGCGCACAAAGAGAGATGAAGCGAGATGTAAGCGCACTAAAGGATAGGCATGAGGGGTAGGCAATGTGATTTTTTTTTATCTTCGTGAGTTGGGAGAGTGCTGGGATGAGCACTCAAAATCACTGGCTTCGTTGAGCTCTTCCCCCTTACCGGTATTAAACAACCCAAGGATACAGTATCTGAAGGTACGCACGAGGGAGCGTGCAATGTCAGCACCTCTAGTCCACACATGCGGCAGTGCGCACGATAGGCACGTTTTACGCGCTAGATTAAAAAAAATGGATGAGCCCAGTGATGTGCCTGATCTCATGATTGTACCCTTTGTAAAGTCACACGCACCGGAATGCATGATTTTGGAAAAGCCAACTCCTTTGTGCGTGAACACCCCCAATGAATGTTTATAGCCCCTCGAAGCCAAGAGGCAAAAGTAGTGCGCCCACACTAACGTATACGGCGGTTCGTGCATTAATCCATGCAACAGGGTCAGTCTGCAAGGCATAACGAAACAGCCTCAAAGCGGGACAAACAAAGGATTTACCAACGAAATCAAGGGACTATTGAAAGGCAGGGCCAGGAACGAATGAAAGTGAAGGATGTGGTTAAAGCCCACAGAATAGATGTCGAAAAGAGCGGCTCTTGCACGCTGCTATGCTCAACCTAAAAATGAAAACTACAAAAATACAAGCTCAAAAATATAGACTCAAAATATCGATGATAAACAAATATCTCCCCACAATAACATTGGCGGGCCCTAGATCCTGCTTATACATACGATCTTCTAACCTGGAGCTGCAATCTGCAGAAGCTGGAAGTTTTCTTAATTTCTTGTTTGAATGATGCAAGCAGGAAGTCCTATAGAGGGTGAAAGCAGCTATCCTTCGGTGCCCGGCACAGTGACCAGAGTTAAGGATCTCCATGGACAACTCTGTCTAGAGCAACAGCCTGTGGTCTGGCCTGGAATGTGTTTCACCCCAGGCCAGTCCACATGCTGCAGCTTCTCACGAATATGGTACTGCAGTCATTCAGGAAGTGCCACGTGCACTCGCCCCAACCCCCTTGTTTGTCAAATTCCTGCTTCTATGCAAGGCAACAGATTTACAGATTTTGCAACCATCCACTTTTTCCAACGTTATGTAGCGAGCATCCCAGGTCTCTCTGGGACGCAGAATCATGACGTCATACCCAACAAGCCTGCATCCTGCTTCCGGTGCATAAAATATTGGTGTGCCATGCTAACCTTGAGGAGAACTTGTCTGCAAAGTGAGGGCAGGATATATGACGTGCTGTGCCACTTACATGCCAGACACCTGCTCTTCTTGAAAGACTAGTTTAAAAGTTTGTTCCAAGCAGCACTATTGCAAACATAAATAAAAACACAGTTAATTTAGTAGTTTGACCAGCAAAGAACAGCAGCAAAATCTAAACCAATAGTATGTCACTGATGTAGGACAATTGTATCCTCATATGCCAACATTTTATACCCATTGACTGGATGAGGCATGGGGACAAAAATGGAAACAAATGGGCTTATGTTAAGCATGACATCAATGCAGCACAGTGAAACATTTGGCCATGTGTATAGTTCTATATCCCAGCTACGAGCCATGTATGAGTGGCAACAGGAACGTGACAGCTGCAGTGGTGTGCAATGGTCATTCTGCAAGGGATCAGATGAGCTTAGAGGGCAATTTAACGATAGAGGGTGGGACTAATGGGTGACAAGTTTTGCTAAGTGAGTGCAGGACACCGCTAGGGCTGCAGGTACGGCTAAAGGTGATTACAAATATAAGACATGGCCGAGGGTGTGCAGTGTGGGACACAAATGTGGGCGGGCTCTACCGTTCACCCAGGCTAACATAACTGGCTAAAAAGTGGAGGTGCGGGGAGCGCAGACATGATTTTATGTTCCTGGGCAAATCAGGGTTAGCCATCTTTCTCTGGTGACGGGCCGTGGCAACTATAGTTTGACTGTTTTTACTGTGATTTTTGGCAAGGGAGTGGTCAAAATGTGAGTTTCCTATAAATGTCTTACAATCCCGCGCTCTGAAACAGCTCATCAAGCGCCTACACTGATACAACCTAAGAAACGGCCACAAAGATCTAGTGAATGTGTGGAACCGGGGCAGAAAAAAATGCAGTGAACCACTAAGGTTTCTGGAACAGAGATCTAGCAGCCTGGTTGCAGCTTCATTTTACATTTTTATATATATGGGTTCCACTGATGCATTTCACACAAGAATGTGTAGAGAATAAATTCCGATTTGAGGCTTTTGAAAGTGAGACTTACGTTGTTGCAAATTCCTATTCCAAGAGACATTTTCAACTTTCCTTTGCAATAAGGGGGTGGATGGGTGGGGGGGCTAAACAGAAGGGAAGGCAGCAGAACACAGAAAACTACATGTGAAACGGCTGTTGCGTAAGGATCAGAGCTAAAGGCAATTAACTACGTCAGCAAGAGCCAAAGAGGGGAAGGTTGAAGTCAGGAACCACTTGCTTCACTAAAAATGTCAGTCATAACTTGCTCAATCCGTAGCAGGAAGCTAGCCAAGTGTGTGTTAAGGGCACAGCTCATTGGCTCGCTTCACAGCAGACAAGACTAGGAGAGAAGCTAAGAACTAAGAAGGATGCAACAGGAAGAGCCTGCACTGTGATGCACCTTTACAAGGAGACTTTGATGTTCGCCTATAGGATTTCATCAGGCGCGTGCTGTTTGTTAAAAGAGTTACTTACCTTTGGTAGCAATACTTCTGGTGGAGACTTTATCTTTGTGAAGGGTCTTCAAATTACGACTGTCAACCAAGTGCTAGTACCTTCCAGTGGGATTGAACAGCGCTGATTAACCAAGGAATTCATGCAACGCAGTCCTGGTTGTAATGTGTAGCAAAAGGGATGAAAATGTGGCCGCCTGGCAAACACTAGGCCACCTCTGGTGAGAGCTTTGGGTGCAGCCGCAGCGCTAGGGGAGTGGGCACAAATGCCATGAGGATGGTCATCCTTGGCTAAAGTATGGCAGATCTTTATGCAAAGTAAGACGCAACATGAAATGGTGCATTTGGTCAGCGCCTTGCCCTTCTTAGCCTCTGGCAAAGACCGCAAAGACGCGATTATCCACTCTGCCGTATTGAGTGCGGTCAACATAGTAGGATACTGCTCATTTGGGGTCCAGTCTATGCACCTAATAGTTGCAAACCTAGAAGGCCTGAAGTTCTGACCCTATGGGCTCAAGGCATTGACACCAAGAGGATAGTCTTCAGAGTAAGGGTTGAAAGGGGGCAACTGTGTGTCGGCTCAGCTGGGAATGCAATGGGGAAAGTGAACAGAAGATTTGGATCTCGCTGAGGAACAATGAACGGAGAGCGAACAAGTCAAGTAAACCTTTCAGAAAATGCGCCGATAGTGGCGACTTAAACGGAGGTGGCTGGCCAACAGATATATGAAAGCGAACGGGGCAGCCAAATAACCATTCCCAGAAGCCACTAGTAGGCTGTGCTGGGCAAGTGACAGTGGGAATCACAGAACATCAGAATGGTGAAAAAGAACTGGCTTCAGACCTTCAGAGTCACACCACTAAACAAACCTATTCCAGCAACATGCATAAATGGATTCTGTGGCTGGTCTCCTGGCAGCCAGGGTGACCCCTCAGACAGCAAATAAAACTACAAATAAAACTACACTAGCAAGTACCACAACCTCCATGAATACAGCCTCAGGATTGGGATCTGGGATTGAGGAATGATCCATCCTACTGCGAAAGCAGGTCCCCTACTTGTGTGAGAAAGCAGCACGGCCTAAATGCAGAGTACCAACATACTGGCGTACAGGGTAATTTCTGCTGAGGTGCTGCTGACCACCCCCCCCACCCCTTATGGGAGCTTCAAGGTTGTTGAGGGGCATAGAGTTCATGAGAACATCATCTGCCTGACTGCCTCCCTCTCTGGGTTGTGGAGACTGTGGAGGCTGTAAGGGCTGGAGTGGTGACTGCAAGCCTTGGATTTCGCTGCTGGTTGAGAAGATGATGGAGCCTGTATCTTTCAGAAAAGAGAACTTTGAGTAGATTTTTGGTAGGAAGGAAAGAGTGAGGCTTCTCTTGGCCCAGTCCACCATCTCATCTATGCTCCTGCTCAATATATCCTGTGGCCCTTAGTCGAACGTAACTATGGAGCCCAGTGGTTGCACTTGCCCCCTTTCTTTTGCAGATTCTGTCTTTTTGCATTTTTCCCTTCCAAAACTGGAAGGGGGGGGTGCTCCCCTTCTCTTTCCTGACCTCATGGGGATTGAGTTGGCAGCCCCTCTGTAGTGGGAGAGTTCCCCTGTTGACTGATTTGCATTGCTTTGCTTTTACCACTCCTTTGCTTTGATGCTTTGCTAACTAGGTTGCTTTCTTTTTGCTTGCTTTGCCTTTGCTTTTTCTTTTTTATCGTTTGTCTTTTTTGTCATTTTATCGTTTTGTCGCTTTGACGTTTTGAAGTAATTCTCAATGAAAATAAGCTGGTGTTGGACTGGTGCTAAGCTGTCGGCCATAGAGCTGCAGAGGGATGAGGCCTCTTTTTTCCCACCTGTTGTATAATGGTTTTGGTGCCTGCTTCTTGGTGTGGATGTCTCAAGACCCAGCAGAACAGCACGGCCACACCGCGCCCATAAACTGACGAGATGCTTTAGTGCCTTGGCGCCTTATTGTGATGGGAGGGGGGCAGTAGCACACACATCTTACTGCTGGCCTGGGGGGCTAGGGTGAGAGAGCTGGGCGGTGACTGAGCAGAGATTTGGGTGATGATTAGGTATTGAGGAGATGCAGGATGAAGGCAGCTGAGGAGAACGCAGATCAGCAGGCTGCACCAAGACCTGGCTTGGTCGCCTCGGCTACTGACTAAAATCTCTGTGGCGGAGGGCCTCCCCTATCCGTGTAGATCTGCTTCTCCCTTCCCACTCCCTCTCGCCTGCCCTCCCACGTGGTGTCCTGTCCACCGTCCCCTCTGACACCCTCACTTAAGGAAGGATGTACAGCTGCCCCGGTCAGTGGAGGACAAGGCAGATCAGGTGCAAGACGAGGTAGGCTTGGTCCTTCGTGGCCACAGGGACACGCAGGGAGGAAGTTCCTGCCGCGGGTTGCTGGAGCTGGTGCGCAGAGCGTCAGAGATGCCGGGGTACAGTGTGGGTTGTAGCGTGATGGGCCAGACCGCCCTTGCACGCTCTGTCCAAACAAGCCAGTCAAGTTCAATCGGGGTTTGGGCTTCCTACTCAGTTGGCTTCCAGGTCTCAATGACCTGCACCCCCAGCCCCAGTCTCTGTGCCTCAGACTTTGGGTCAGCTCCCCTGCAGCCGCTTCGATTTGCATCCATACTCAACCGTCGCTTCCCCCCTCTGCTGCCTCGCAATAATTCTCACTCTGATTGGCACCAGGTCACGAATCTACAGGACCTGAAAGAGCTATCTTAATGCTGATCCTGGCTTTCTGCTTCGGCAGCAACACAACTTTCATTTCTCTACTGGCATCAGCAGTAATAGTATCTCAGACCCCCAGAGGGCCTCCGGGTGACACAAGAATTTTTTGCTCCGGTGCAATTATGTCACCTTTCACTCAGCAGTTATGTAGCGAGACTTGTTTCAGAGCTCTCTCCTTGGTTTTCCCCCATTTTATGTGCCTTCTCCTTGCTGTTCCCTCATTTCTCAATGCTTTCTCCTTGCCTTTTACCCTGATTTTTGTGCAGCTTCCCCATGCAACTCTGACCATCACCTCACTTCCGGAATTCCGAAGGTCCCTCAAGACCTGGCTGTTCGAATAAGCCTCGGGTACCTGCAAGACCTGGATACCCTGTTGGGTGATTAGCTGCGCTTTACAAATCCTGAGTGATTGATTGAAACTGGGGAGACCCCTTTGCAGCATAGGTCACTCATAAATTGCTCTCTTTGTTCATCATCTTCCTTTGGGTGCTCCACATTCTTGGAACACGATGGGCATCACCTCCTGTACAGTCTTTAATCCTTTAGGGCCAGGCACAAAAATTCCCTCTCTCAGCAGGGAGGCTTAAAGGTGCTTAAAGCAGATCCTCAGCACTTCCAGCAGACAATGCAGACCTCAGGTGATGTCCCCTTCTACCCCGGGAATCTGGATGTCAGGCAGGCACCAGCCCTGATTGCACATCAGCTCTTCAAATGTTCAGTGGAGCACTCCTTTCCTTGGTGAAGAAGAACTTGGACCAAAGAGGGGTGGGTTTTGATCCAATTTTATAAACATTTTCCAAATGGGATGTGGATCTACTGTTTGGGTTGGTTCTTTTTCAAATGTAATTTCCATGATGTTCTCTAGGCACAGCCTTTTTGCAAAGTGAGGTTTCTCACAACAGGTAGCAATAGGGCTGGGTCCAAGCATGAGTGCCCAAAACATAGTTTCAATGAAGTATGTGTTCTCTGCAACTCGCTCCACCAGCATTCCTGAGGCAGCAATCAAAGACAGACTGACTGACAGCCCCTGCCAAATCGGACTGGCCTACAGAGCAATCAGGCAGTGCCTGAAGGACTGGTCGACAGATCGGTGTATGAGCAGGTTTTTTGGCTACTTGTAAGCCGGTTTTATGGTCTGGTGGGCTGGTTCTGACTGTTGATTTCTCTAATATTACCACAAACAGTGCCTTCCACAAGCACACATGAATATATTCTCCCATTGCTTGCAAAACATCAATACAGTTTGTCTTTACAAGTTTAGATTTCTCCTGATTTGCAAATGCGGGCCTCTTTTTTAGTTATATGATTCGCTAATGGACGCCACTTTTAAGATGGTGCCCGAGTCTATGCCCTGTCCCAGTCTGACCCTGGACCTCGCCTAGACAGTTCTTCACCATGAACAACAGAAATTGCAGTCCCAACCTCATCCCTACCATCCAGTAAATGGCTATGCTCAGGAATAACTAATTAGAAGTCCTCTGCTAACAAGGATATCATGGAATGTTTAAAATAGTGCCCTGTCGTCATTCTCCTTGCCTCCTCTAAATCTACACCCTCCAGCTATAGGAATGCTGGCAATATGCTTCCACTGCCTAGGCAAGCTATCATCACACTCCATCTTGTGCCATGCTATACTAGGGGCATCCACTGGCTCCAGTACTCAGACTTGCACAACACACAGTCCCACTACCATACATGTACTACACATTTACTGTACACTCAACATGCACACAGGATGTCAGCGCAATGCCCTGTTTTAGAGAACAGTGGATTGTACATGAGTAGTCAGTAAACTGTGCTCTCACTGACAGAAAAAAAGTCTAGTCACATTACAAAAGTTACAAAACACTGTACACTTCCAACACCATTTTAGGTGATGTACCTAGAACAGTGACATCAGTCCACCGCCTAGTAAGATCTCCTAGTCACAGGATGGCTCCTGGACATTGCAAAGTCAGGAACATACCAGAGGCAAAAACCATCATGGCCCAAAGAGCCCAGATCCTTAGACGTTCAACCTGGAGGCCATGGGAAAAGGCATTTGGGTATAAATTTACAGATGAGTCTTTGACCAGCAGACTTTCCAGTGAATGGACTGACAACATAAACTGGATCACTCAGAGCAGACTTTGTCTTCTTCCAATTTGCAAGTATAGGCTCCAAGACTGCCTGGTTAAAGTTTTTAGATCCAGAAACTGCAGATGAGGATTGCGAGATTTCTGTTAAAATGTTAGATGTGCCTCTGCAAAGGGCAAGGTCACCATCATCGTTTCGCCTGCCTTTCATACCACTGAGGCGAATGAACACACTTCTTCTGAAGAAGGCCAAACATCTCGTTCTGGAGAGGCGTTGAAATCATTTACTGGGGCAGAGGCATCCGTGTTGTAACAAGGGAGGAGGTTATGAGACTCTGAGTCACATTCTTCTATGTAGTCATATTCTTTATCAATTATAAATGCACGGGGTAAACCTGGTAACCCTCAGAATCTGGGCTTAAGTTTAGATATTGTATTATGATTCTGTCCCATAATCATTATCAGGAATAACAAGCGCATCAGAGTGAGACTCAAAAGGTTCATCCATCCACTGAAACCTCTGGGCCCTGGGGAGAGGCTGTGGGAAGGGCTTGTCATCTAAACAGCCCTTCTGCACTGGGTTTGTGTTAGCAGACTTTGCAGCTTTTAAAGCGATTCTTAAAGTTGTTCTAATGCTGGTGGCAATGTTGACTGAGTATGTGGCACTGAGCACACTGGGGGTGAGGGTCATCATTGTGACACTTTTTTCTTTCTAGGTGCTGAATCAGGAGCTGTCAGGGTCAGAGCTGCCAGAGTCACTAAGGCCGCAGCATTGGGTCCACCTTTGGGAAGTTGCCCAGAAGTACTGAAAAAGTCCACTCTAGCAAGTCAGAAGCCTTTGACTTGCGTGGGGTCGGCCGATGGAGCTGGACAAGTTTTGCTTCACCTTTTTTAATGCTGGAATTGACTCCAACACTGAGGAATGGCCGGAAGGCAGGAAGCAGTGCTGACACTCCAAAGGGTACTGGGACCAGACCACTTCCTCAAGGAGGAAGAGAATTTCTCCTTTCTGTGGAGCTTTTTGTGTTTTTTTATGTGAAGACCTTTGGGGAGCCAGTTCCCTGTCGGGGAACCTACATGAAAGAGAAAGCGTAAATGCTTTGTGTCCACATCCGCCCACCACCCCAATACCCCTCCTCCCCCAAGACCTTGTCCATAAATAAAAAATCTCCACTGAACTTTTGCATATTTTTACAATGAAAAGGTTGACGCACAAGAAGGATCTTTAAGCAATAGCATTTTATAACTTGAGACTGAAGGCGATCTGTCATAAACCCAGATATGTACATTATAATTACATTAAAACTGTATATTTAAGTTGTAAATGGACAAAATGGCATTTTCAAAAGTCATAGTTTAGCAGCTGCAAATTAAACATAATCCTTAATTGCCAGGCTTCACAAGTTTATGTAGTGTGTGAAGACAAAATCAAGACATACACTTGAGCATGTTCTCCTCTGCTTCTTTCAGATGTGGTACTGATGTTGGGCACCAAGTCGGAAGCCAGTTCGAGAGCCATCCAGACCTAAACGGTTGAGATATTAAAAAAGCTATAACCTACAGAAATCAAGAGTTTGAAAATCAAATATGTCAATTTCACAAGCATCTCTACCACTTTCTTTTGTTTTAATACTTTTTAATAATAATTCTGAATGTAGCCAATAAACAGACAGTATAGATAAGGAGTGTCCAACCTGGGTCTAGGGGGGCTGGTGCATGACAGACTCTAAGGCCAACCACTGACTATGTAAGTGACTTTCAATAAAATGTATTATATCTAACTTAATCAATTAATCTTGACATGTACCTGGCTCTCCTGGATAAATGTTGGACACCCCTGCTGTAGAAAGTGCATATTTTCTGGTAATGGAAATAAACTATTCATTAAACACACACACACACACATATATATATATATATATATATATACACACACACAGTTTATGCACAACAGAAACAATTACCTGGGAGCAGGTTGTCAATTAAATGTGCCATTATTTAGCTTGCTGACAAGCACAGACTTTTTTCTGTTTAAATTGATCTTTTGGATGACCTGTTGCACTGTGCACATTAAAGAGAACTGCTGACAAACATAGAGGGACAGAAAGGATTGCTGCTTGACAGTGCCTTAAATGAGAAGTGAACGAAGCAGTAGAGGCTGGGGGCTGTGGTCTTGGTGGGGCATCAGAGCATTAAAAAAGTCATTTGGTGACAGGATGGGTTAGGCTGTTTACGTAATAACTTTGTGTAATTGTTTTCAATTTTTTATTGTATTACTTTTGAATTATTCAAATACTGCTAGTGCACCTGATTCTTCAAATGAGACAAAGTACCTCAAGGAAAGTAGGACATTAAAAATATATAGGTTATATTGTGCGAAACACACACTTGCAACAATCATCGTGCACAATTTAAATTGTTTTTTAACATTTCACAGGAAGATCATGAATCTGAAAGTCAAATGTCCCAAGCTACCACATAGTAGATTATACACTAGATTGTTAAGGAAAAACAATGTTAGACTACAAATATTTTGATTCCTTTCAATATGATCAGCTATAGACTTTGAATTAAAGTGTAAATAAGAAGCAAGCAGTATGCTCAGATAGTGAAGATGCTACACATGACTTAAGGCAACGGTGGAGTAAGATGATAATACAATAACATTTGGAGAACTACGGAGCTGGGAAGAGGATGAGGTATTCGTTAGTCCTCCATTTTAGATACTGCTCCATTAATTAGGCACGAAAATCCATGGTCTATACAGCATTAACAGAAAAGAAGAGGTAGGAATAATTAAAGGGGCCCAATTTACAAAATGTTTTAACAGTTGCAAACCCTCTGAGTCGGTAAATCTGAGAGTTTGCAACCACTAA
Source organism: Pleurodeles waltl (assembly GCF_031143425.1). Taxonomy (NCBI): domain Eukaryota; kingdom Metazoa; phylum Chordata; class Amphibia; order Caudata; family Salamandridae; genus Pleurodeles; species Pleurodeles waltl. The sequence goes on along the minus strand of NC_090449.1, from coordinate 1,024,763,553 downwards.
AACACTTTTTGTAATTTACTAAACCCAGTTAACGATTCGGAAAAGGCTCTCCAAATCGTTAAGTGAGTTAAGTAAACTTTAAGAAATGGCTATTTTGAAGAAGTGTGTAAAGGGCGTCCCTTCTAAATACAGATTCCTTAAGAAATGTATTAATGTTTTGGGACTGAAACCAGGTTTCAAAACATTATTATTTTCACACTAACTACAAACAGATGGTAAGCCATTCGCAAACGGGGACCCCTTCCCATTTGAGAAGGTTGACAAAAATGTTTATTATGAGCAAGACCACTGACTACACCTAAAAAAAGGGTTTTCAACTATTTATTCTTGTTTTGATTGTGCCCAGTTTACTTTTTAGGAAAAAGGGTTGCATTTTAAAAAAAAAAACACTTTAATTAAAAGCAATCACAGACATGGTGGACGGCTGACCCTAACAAGTCACCATGCATTTGACTCTAACCAATTGCTGTGTGTCACAATTTGCAACCTACCTCATGCATAATAATGAGTTAGGTCGAATTGCAACCCACTACAATTTGGAATTTTGCGAAACAGCCTATTAGTGTATAGGTTGATTCGTAAAATCCCATTCCCAAGAAGTCAGTGCACAATTTGCAACCAATATATGCAAATGGAAAATTCATAAATCAGGCCCATGGTTCCAGAAGTGTCCTATAGATAGGTTTACATGAATTATCAAAGGAATTTCGGAAATTCAAAAAAAAGGAGCAAATATGTTGCTTAAAGCAGCTATCTACATAAAAATCTTTAGTGTGGTTTAGCCAATTATTTAAATGCCTTTCATAAGGTTAATCAAGATTACAGGAAAAAACTCAACATGTCTGGCATAGAACCAAGTCTTTTAAAATTGGCTCCACATTTCCACGAGAACATGTGAGCAACGGCTGGACTGGGAATGAGCAATGCACGCACCAAATAAAAGAAAACAGCAAATGGGCTTAAAAAGGGATGTGTGCTTGAGCCAGCTCTTTTTAAACTTTATTTGCAGATTTGCCATCACCAGGAAGGTCCTTCCCTTCAATTCTTGGTGATCATCATTTATAATTAATAATGTATGCTGATGATCTAATTTTGAAACCTCTGTATGCCATCCAAAACTACTAAACAGGCTATCTCCCTACAATGTACAAAAAACTACAGATTACAGTGGATAAAGCGTGGGTATTAAAATTCACAATATTTAAGGATGTTATGACTCCTACTCTCACATAGGAACCTCATTTAAATAGGATTGCTGTAAAGATGTAATCTGTGGTAGGTGGACTAGAATTCAAAAGTCCATATTGGGGACATTCTCTGCAAAGGTTTGTAAAGGAATTCAACACAAAAAACAATGTGATACCTTCTTATTTAGTACCACTTTTCATGGGATCTGCTGATGTTAAGTTGGATTTAATTGGCTGCAACTGGTTAAGAATATATTTAATATATATATAAACCTCACAGTGCTCCTCAGATTTTAACTTGCTAGGAAAGCAGACAGTCTATTTACAGTTAAGACTGTAACCACTGATTGAATGAGAGTGAAATGTGCTTATGCTAATACAACTGGAGGTTTATTATGTAAATACCTACAGCAATTTCACATTGGAATACTGGAGGGAAAGCTAGTAACATGTACCCTCAGTGATTACGAACAAGTTCCAAAAACCATCTTTGAAGCTGCACATAAAAATGTACGCAGAAGAATTAAGCTTGTTCGGGTTAGTGGGCGAATTCCTGTATGGCAATTCTTGCAGAACCAAGATGGGGATATAAAATAGCTAGAAGCCTAATAGAGCCTCTTTTTTGAGGTTCCTCTTCAAACAATTGCCATTATCTTTATGCCCAAGGATAAGAAGAAATGGAACTGATACGAAATGTGTGTTCAGTATTCGACACTTGCACTGTTAACACATTGTATGGATTTGTCTAGAGGTAAAGGTAACTAGAAATAAATATATAAATAATATATTTAATAGAAAGAGGATAACCAGTATGGTGGGTAAAACAAACTCTCTTTGAGTTAGATTCTAGGAACCAAGAATGTGCACTACTGGTTACATAGCTTTACACAACAAACGTCCAAGTATCAATTTACAATCAGAACAAGCTCCCATTGTTAAATAATGCTTATTAAAATGAAGAATTGCAAGGCAAAGACTAGCATGCTATTTTTTACAATAGTTAATCTTTCTAAAATACTAATTTTAAAACACCTTTTATTTGTAGAAAGCTGTTTGCACTGCCAAATAGGTCCTTTTACCTAACAAACCAATCAGGGTAATTTTGTGGAAAAAAATAACATTTTAGGTATTCTGAAAGATGGTGTATATAAACAAAAATGAGTGAAGCAAAAGGCTACTTAAGACACCACTAAACAAAAGTAGTAAGGAAAATGCTTCACACCATAACTACCGGGAGTATAACTGCTATCCTACATGCTGCTTGACACCTTCACAATTAAGAAGTACTAGGGAATGCAATAAAAGGTTTTAATTAAACTTTGGCAGTATAAGTGTAATTTACAATGCAAAGCACTTGACTCAATAACTTCTGGGGAGCAAGCGACTAGAAGCCTGTTGCCTATCTGAAAAATTGTGTTCATTTTTAAAATGAAATGTGAAGAAATGCCAACAACTGAAAAGCCACAAGGATGGAAATAAAACTTCAAATATACTGAGGGAAGAAGCAGGCACATAAAGTCAATATTTCAAAGGGAGAAAACAAACATAGGCCCCTTGAGACACTCACAAATGATTTGCCACATTTTATAAATCCTGATTGATTGAGTGATTGACTTTGTAAATGGTCTAAGAAGGGAATGAAACCTGTAACTCGCATTGGCAAAGCCAACAGGTCTGAATGGCACTTGGAACAAAGACTACCACTAAAAACTGCTGCACTGAAAAAAGAAAATAAATCTTGCTGTACACAGCACATCCATGAAGTAACGTGCTTAATGTATAATGCAACCAAGCAACATATTCTCTTGTGTAATGCAGTGTAAACACTTCGCAAGAGGTGAAATGATACAACAAACAGTTAACAGAATGTGATCAGAGAGAAACACTCCTCTGGGTGAAGCCAAAACCCACTCTATGTATATTTTAAAGAACTGGTAACAATATGTAAAACGAACAGCTGTGTTGTCAAGCCAGACCTAAAAACCTTGTTTCGAAAGGTTTAATGTTTAAACTGGTTGCAGATGTTACAAGAGCTCTGAGCAAGGTAACTGTGCACAACAATCTCTGGGCCCAATGATGGCTGTAATGTGGGTGCCAGAACACGATAAGCACAGACAGAAACTGGTAATCAAAGGTCACAGGGAAGGAAAATGTTGCCAATTTCCCACAGTTCTGAAAAACGTGCTAACGTCCAATAACTACACTGACAGAGGAAATATTAAACATTCAAATATTGTTTGAGAATGCAGGGAGAAAATAAATGCAGGAAATTAGGCAGTGTTTTCGGCTTGGTCCTCTTGCCTAACCATCTGCATATAGGATGATTTGTCATGAGACTGAAGCTGAGGCGGGTCACTTGATACAAGGGAAACAATAAACTTTGGTTTGGAGCTAGGATATATAATGTTGGCGCAGGATAGATGGTTCAGGTTGCTCTTCTGAGGCTGATGGGCCTTATGGGGGAGATTCCCCAAAGGTAGCTGATGGGGACTCTCCTTTATGCAGACAATATTGTGTCATTTGACCCGACTTCTAAAGGCTTGAAGAAACGTCTTAATTTTTTTTAAACCTATGCTGGCAGACATTATTTAAAAGTTAATATAAATAAAAGTAAAATCATGAAGTTTCACAGGAAGAGTTGTTACCCAAACATATTGATAATTGATAGTGATAAATCTATAAAGCGCTCGAAGGCCCTTAGGTATCTTGGCACTGGCATCGGTAACTACTGAACAAGAAAGATCTATAAAAAAATAAATAGGTGGTGTTAAAAAAAACAGATTTTGTGAAAAGAGTAATGTTTTAAGTTGTTTCCTAAACTGCAAAAGGGTAGATGTAGCTTTGAGGTACAGGGGAAGCATATTCCACAATTTAATGGTAACATCTGAAAGACTTCTGAAACTAGGAGAGCAGCTTGGGGAGGTAGATCTCGCCATTGATCTGATAGAGCTAGAGCAGCGGGGTCTTCTGGGAATGCGCCAGCAGAAAACCTCTCTCAGGTAGAGTGGCCCTGAATTGTGAGACGCATTGTAGGCAAAACACAGCACTTTGTAAGCCACTCTTTTCCTATAGATGGCTTTTGAGTACCGTACCTATAGAAATCATTTCAATCTTACCCCTATTTAGGAAACCTTTTCTTGGCTGAATTAACTGAGGAAGAACATATTGCACATAAGACGACGAAGGCTCTGTCCCATGTAAAGGCACTTAAAGCACTTTATGGCGCTACAGGCCAAAGGCACTTTATTAATTTACTGACTGTTTACAATATGAAAATCCCCCCATACGCTATTATGTGGTTTAGAAACTATAAAAAATGAGCACTGGCACTTTATGCATAGAGTATAAGGGAACATTTTGCGAACAATCTGCAATTTAAATACCATGTTATCAATTGAGGCGCATCAAAATGGGGCTGGTAAGCACATTTGGAAGAGGTTAGGCAGCTACAGTACGCTCCTATTCGTTTAAAGGAGAACTCCTTGAGGAAGCTCATAAGTGCAGAATGTTTTCCTCTGGAAGGGGTGACCATATTTTGATTTCTAATGTTGTATATGCACTTGAGCACTGTAGTCTAAAAGTGGTAGATTTGCAAGATAAGAGTTATTGTACCCTCCGAGGCTATCTAAAGTCTTTTATGAAACAGCTCTATGGAACAGGATATTCGCCTCTGTGGGTGATTAAAGAGGCTGGGGGGTTAATAAGGACAGTAAGTATTTGGCCCACAGTCCTATTTAAGATGGAATTTGGAGCACAGGGTCCGCCGCTGTATGCTCAGGTTTAAATTAAATTGCCTCCCTTTAAGATGTGTTACGGATACTTGGCGGTGAAAACGTTGGGGCAAAAGGAGGTGTAACTTGTGCAAGGGTGCAGTACAGATGGTCAAAAACGGTCTATTTGTTTGCCCTGTGTTAAAATCCCCTAGATTACATTTTTTAAAGGCCCTTTTTATTAAATATGGTACTGTATTGACTAGAGCAGCTGCTCAGTCGTTATATAGCCTGGTTACAGAATTGTAACATTTTTTAAGAGCTTTTTAAACATGTATCAATTCCTGTATTATGTAGATTAAACCACAAAGCCTGTTATAAATGTATCTAATTTTAATGCATTATGTTTTTAACTCTCACTGTTGCTATCTTTGCAGACCTAAAACTTTGATAAAAATCAATCAATCAATGGGTTCGGGACGTGAATTCAGGCTATCTACACACAGCAAGTTTGCACTTAATTACATTTAATTAATATAAATGGGATTTTTTTTTATAGATAGTGGACGTTATGAAAATCTGGCAAGGATTAGCCCTTAACAGCATCAGTGCTTTAGCGGGATTCCTACTGAAGTAAGATGTAAAGTGAAAGAAAAAGACTGCCAGGAGTTAAAACAGGACTATTTACAAGAGACAACTTTATAAACAACGGAAATAGGGGAATATACTGAAAAACGACAAACATCTACATTTAACTTAAATCACAAACTCAGTAGTTACACTAATAGCAACAATAAAATTTACAATTTAGAGGATTACCCTTCTTTAATGAACAGTTTTATTACTTATTTTAAATCCTAATTCGATTCTATTTAGTTGTTTTGTATGCCTGCCACATGTGTACACTCAAGTCACTACTAAATGCATACTTTTTTTAGGGACTAAAGTTTAGGTGCTTTTGTTGTTTACCAAGTTATGGTATTTTTTCAGATTAATACAAAAATCGAAGTATGATAGACCTGAGATCCCAATTAGTTATTTGTAAGCTAATGTTGACAAAATCAATTTAGACTTTGAAAAGGATTCCTCTATTAAGGACACGGGACCCTCAATTACGGAGCGTGCTTCATCACTGGGTCCCTCCCCACATCCCGTATCAGTTTTTCTATTTTCAGGGAGTGCTCCTGTTTAGGAGTTCTTGATAGGGGAATTAGTTCCCTGATGTGATCTCCAAAACCGCACATAAACCCTTCAAGCTTGGAGAGACACAGACACACATGTACGCAAGCAGACACACACACGCACCCCATTCCCCCCCACTCCAAGTCATAGGATAGGTTCTGGACCTCGCATAGTCAAGGACAGGCCTAGACCTCTGCACACACACTAGAGTAGTGCGACCGCAGGGCAAAAATACAAATCAGAATACCAGAAACACACCCAGTCGGGCCCACAGGAGAGGGACCCACCAGTGTTGCATGTAGGGGACATGTCTGACCCAACACAGTGTGTTATCCGTGATGAGGGCCAAGGTAGGAGGATCCCTGTAAGGTCCAGCACACAATATTTGGGAAGTGGATTGGCAGGTTCCGCTCCCACACTAAAACGCCTTCAGAGTGTATTATATGCAGAATATGCACAATAAAACAAAACAATAAATACCTTGGTGACGTAACTCTAGTACATACATACTGTGTTTAAACGCATTCATACAAGCCACACATTTACAAAGAAAATGTTCCCGTTGACCCAGATCCAAGTAGATCACATACATTCCATGCATCATTTAGTTAGGACATTGATTCTTTGCGCTTCAGAAAACTGTACTCACCAATTAGCAGTTGACATGACCCCTCCAATCTCGTGCTCCAAAGCTCTGAGGGGAATGTAAAAGCAACACATTGTTAAAGGAAAACCAAATAAGAGATTATACCACCGTGTCTGAAGCGTCCACTGCAGTCCTCCTGATTAGATGCATGTCAATCAAAGGGACACACTACAGAAGGATCTCCAGGGCAGAGGCCCACAACATTCAGCAAACCAAAGGCAGGAAACACTCTTATCTTCTTTTATATTAGAACTGCTGCTAGGGTGAAACCATGTTGTGAACCACTGCATCAAATATACAAGGTATATATATTCAGCAAGTACTTTTTTTTAACACTTAGTGCAGGGATCTCCAATAAGTAGCTCTGGAACTACTGGTAGCTCGCCAGCTCCCTGGAAGTAGCTCATGGGAGCCCATCCCAGCAGGTCAAAGGGAGGATTTGGGCACATTAAACGAAATAATGAGTCACATTTTTAGACCCTTGAAGTCCCAGCCAGAAAAAACAATTTCAGGTCTCCACACTAACACAAACATACACTGACAGTCTGCTGCAGTCAGATAGTCTGCAACATGACCACATGCTTTCCCTGGCAGAGCATCAATGTTGAATAGAGATTGGTCATGTGGTGTACCTCATTGTGACAATCACAGTGTGTAAATTAACACTCAGCCATGAAAGAATGGGAGAAGAAGCAAGAGTAGATTTGCTTTAGTCGGGGCTGCAAGGAGTGATCCGCATTGGTAATCTTATAAGGAAAGGTCTGTACTGGAATCTTATTGGACGTGGTCATCTTTAGAGGTGTGCAAAATCCACCTAATTTGCTTTTGTATGTAAAAGGACAAATAAATACTGAAATGCAAATCCATCATTTGGTGCTATATTTTAGATCAAAATGTGTCAGTTTGCCAATTTTTGATGCTAGGATATAGTTTTCCCCCACAAAAAAGCTCACAAAACAGAGCTGCTGCAAACAACGGGTGCTCGCATTTGTCTGTTTACATTTATCCAGCACTCTATCGCAATTTAATTACATGATGTGCCATAATGCTGTTAGTTTTAGTGTTATAACAAGAGTACCGCAAAATTACACTGGTGTAATTTAAATTTCACCCAGGCCTAGTCATATTGTAACAGTGATAGTATTCATGAGTAGCTCAGGGTGATATTCATGATTAAAACTAGCTCCTGTCACAGAAAAGGTTGAAGACCCCTGACTTAGTGTGTTCCTTGTTGCAACTCTTACCCTCCTTTCTTTTGTTACCCCTTGCCTCCTCTCCCCCTCGCTTTGTCAAACCTGATTTTTGTACCCTGTCCTCCTCTACCTACAACCTTCTCACATGCTCATGCAAATTTTTCATTTGCTCTCCCCCCAAAGCTAATTGCGTCATTTTATTATATTATTTAAATCGCACACCCGCCCCGCTCAAATCCTTTCTGTTGAAACGTTTGTTAAATCGTTGATTTTGTTGTGCGCTACTGCCTTTCAAGGTTTATGTTAAGGTCTGACATAAGCCTCTTGTTCGAATGTACAGTATGCAGACACATCATCGGTTGACCTTCATGAAAATTAGAAAAAAAATGTAAATAAATGATGCTGAACCTCATTTAAGTGCATTGATGTTGCATTTTTGACAGCCTGGCTAGCAGCAGCTTTGCACAATCTCCCACGATCTAATGTAGACACTGCGTTGGAAATCTAACAGAAACAAATGTGAAGTAACTTTCAATGATTGACAAATTATTTTAGTTTTGCAGTACTAGTCAAGAACCCTCTGGCCAATAGTCAAAATAGTTGAAGAACAAGTCAACAGCAGGATACTTTCCTCTATCTGCCCTGATTGTAAATTCACTAAACAGATTAGCTTCCTGAATTGGAACTCTCATGGTATGTCCCTTCAATTTAATGGGTCCCAACTTATGTTAGCCTTTGGAACAACTTGTACAAATAAAGGCAATAATTTACATTAGTCTCAATACAAACGAAGTGAGATTCACTTTGCCTAATACAAAAATAATAATTAACCTGATCGATGATAAGGTCGTTTAAGAAAATTGGCAACTATGTGATGCCCTTCCGCAAAATGTTGTGGCCTGAGAGGCAAGCTGACCCTATAACGCACCCTAAATAACCCTATAATTCACCTTACAATACCAACAAACCTCTGTTATAAGCGCCCCTCAAGTTCATCATTGTTGTGTTGCCATTTATCCTTACTATCCTATGTTCAACATAGTTTACATCATATTTCAGCTCCCAAGAGCTAGCTCTCTTCTCACCCTTGGTGCACAGCAGAATATTAAAAAACACAAAGTCAATAAAATCAGGTACTGCAAACATAACACCAACAATTCTGTGGAAATATAAATAGGGTTTCGGAGAAGGGAGAGAAGACAAGGGGTCTTGAAAAGACAACGGTTATGGCAATACCCAGGATAAGAAAATGGAAAGAATTTCACACTGCGACAATGACAGCAATTAAAATAAAACAACAATCACTGCCAAAACCATTAAGTCTTGCATTTTTCAGAGGAGTGCAAAGCAACTAGCTCTGCCGATTCTAGTAAATTTCTTTTATGTTTTATTTTTTCAACAATGCTCTACATTTCAGAACACTTGAGAAAAAGCTATCATGGATCTTAAGGTATTTCTAAACTGCACAGTGAATTCAATAAGAGCATAAAAACATCTGCACACTTATGGAGTGCTGCGTGAAAAAGAAAAAAACAGTAGTTCCCTGAATGTGAGCAGTGTAAGAATAAAGGTTACCGAATCAAAGGGATGGTAAAGAAGTAATGGTTCAGGTGAAGGACAAATACATGGAGAGAAAGGAAATAAATTCAATAAGAAACAAGCAAATGACAGTGACAAAAAAGCCAACCAATATTAGGCAACTGAACTATGTTTTCGGTTTCTCACTGACGTCAGCCTTCAGTTCTCACATTGGTACCGTACTCCTCACCCACAGCCTGTGGATATTTACACACATCCTTGTAGCCATCCTCCACTAGACACTTTTGTAGTCTAACTACCAGGACACTGCCTTCTAAATACAGAATTGAGTATAACGTTTCACTATTCTTGTTACCTGAATTCATGCATCCATCCTGGACACTTTACCTAGAAATGGAGGCGCCCTGGTAATGAACAATCATTTTTATTAAAGAGCGGGTTGTGTTGTGTTAGACAATAACTAGGTCGAACTTAAAAATAAAACTGGCCTTCAAGATGAACACCTAGTTGGCATATGCAAATACTTCACCTTGACTGTGATCCTGTTTGTGGATACTTCGGGGACACAGGAGATTATGGTAGTCTACGGATCACAGAGTTAGGCAAATTGGATGGCTACTTTGAGAACTGAGGACCTGTTTAGCTGTGATCGAAGATGTTCTGTGCATGTACTACATGATCATTCTGGCACTCAAGTATTGGTGGATTCCTCCCCAGTGTTGGCTTGGTCAGACTGTAAGCACTGGGTCTGTAGAGCTCTATGAAATGCTGTGGGTATTGATATTCACCTAGGCCCTCTTCCCAGTGGCTATTTGTGCCTTAGGTGATCAGTGCTGGACATTTCCCCTTCTCGTCACAGTCTGTTGACCAACTTAAAGTGTTACTTCCCTCTGCACTGAAAAATTACCAAGCTCTTCTAGCTCAATGCCTTCAACACAGACAGTGGTGGAAAGTCCCTGGGGTTGTTCAGCTACTGCAAGGCACTTGCATTCCTTTGCTTACTTAAGTGTGGAGCAAAGGAACCTGGACTGATAGGAGATGTTTTGGATTCTTCATAGTGGGAGAGAGACAGACACACCAAGCCACAAAAAGGTAATTATTGGGCAAATACAATGCCCGTGACTCCAAGAGGGAGGATAAAGAGGTCGGCTAAAGTGGATCAAAAAGTGATGGGCAGATCATCAATTTCAGCTTTGGGATCCGAGACATTACAGCTTCATGTAGAACTGTCTAAAATGTTGAACATGGTTGACAACAAAGAGAAAGGGGACTGTGCTTCAGATGGATGCACTGATGCTTCAGATGGATGCACTGGAGAGGGAGTCTGAACACACACAGGGTCATTCAAATTATTGGAGTCCAGTGTTTAAAGGTGGACGGCTGCTGCCTCTGCCTTCAAACCCCCAGAACATTTTGCAGGAGGCACAGCCGTGAAGGAGCAGAATAGAGGGGAATAGAGAAAGTTTGAGAACTAGGGAGAGAAAGAAAGAGAAATTTGCGATGGGTGAATTCCCTTTTTCCATCCATGGTAAACACAGGTGAAACTATTAGCAAACCTGCTGTTTCCACATCCATTTATCTATTACTTTTTAATCTCCTGTGCCGACTATCTCCCTCTTAGGAGGTGGAGGTGAATTCTTAATCAGGGGACTCTGATTGTATCTGTGAGTGTACCTTGAAGGGAAGGGATAAAAATATGAGGATCGAATGCATAGTAAAAAAGGAACTGGGGGGCAACTTACTGCAGATTGTGTTGCTGCAATACATCAAGGAAAATGAGGGTCGATTAATATAAACATTACACTCTGGGAGATTTTTAAGCCTGTCCTCAGAGGACACAATTTGTACAAAATCATGTAGAAGGACCCATAGCAGTCGCTGACTCCTGTTGTAGTAACAAGACTGCTTGATTTTGTGTGGCAGCACCACCGAGTGACAGCTGCCGGCCTAACCCTTCCGGTTAGCTAGCAGCACCTCAACAATACTAAAGCATACCCCTTTTCTCTCAGTTATACAAGTCTCACACAGGCAAAGACAAACAGAAGCAGGATCTTGGTTCAATAAATATTTTATTGAAGCAGCTGCGTTCTACGTAAAAAGGCATGAATTGCAACTTTGAGGATAATGGGACACAACGTTATTACGACAGTGACCAGGAAAGTGAAACACAAGAAGAGTCCCCCCATACTGTCACACTAGTGTCCCTAATATCCCTACCTACACAACTAAGTTTCTACATGAGAGCAAGTAGCAGTAGTAGCCCTAATCCACCCTTCTGGTCCAGGGAAGGAAGCCCAACCCTCATACCTGCTATCAGAGGTGAAGAAGAGGTCTGTTAGTCTACTCGGAGTCCTCCCACGCAGATGAAGAGGAACCAAAGGGTTTCCGCAGAAACATCGATGACGTGCAGCATGAGATGGCAAGCTGCCTGGAATGTCCCCTCCACCCAGGTGTGGGCAGTTTCATGTTTTATAACATATGTTATTCTAAGAACTGCCCTGACGTGACAACATGTATTTTTCTGTGTAGGGTAGACAATGTACTCTTTGGACCGGCAATACCCGGTAAATATTGTGTGCAGCTTTGGATTGAGCACATGATGAGACGGTTGTGAAAAGAAATGAATAACAAATTCTACGTGGAAGGGCAACTAATAAAATAATGAAAAACATCTCTACTAAAATGAAGCTTTGCTAAAATAAAAGGAATAAAAGCTAAATGTAACTAGGTGAGAGGGCATAGGCCTCAGGCCCAGGACTAAATAATGTGCCCTTCTAAATGCTAAAATAATATAAAAATATTACACTCTGGGAGATTTTTAAGCCTGTCCTCAGAGGCCACAATACGGACAAAATCATGTAGAAGGACCGGCAGCAGAAGGTTTAGGACGTGAAGTCAAATCTTTTTTTTTTAAATCATCCTTTCATTCTTAATTAACATATTAATGAAGCACAGAGTTTACAGTCACACATTGTGCCACAAGTGTGTTAGCATAACTATCTGGTAAACACTGACTTTTATTACAATGTCTGCTTTCTGCCCTGCACATCCTGAATGTCTGCACATGCTTCCAGCTTTTTTCTCATTTCCAAATCTGCGCCTGCCACATGATGCCCTGGTAAGTTCTCCACTTGGAACAAATTATTTCCCATTACTTCGGACAACCCCTCCCTTCGTATATGAACTTCTCTGCTACCATGCACAGGGCCATGTCTTTAATCCATGTTTCTTAATCTAGAGCCTCTGCTCCTATGACCCACTCCCCACCATAATGAAGTCAAAGCTTTTGACTACGACGACTATGGAAATGCAGCAATTGGCTTCTCCCAACAGAAGAGTCTACCCCTGATCAACTAATTCAGGCAGAGCAGTGACTAATCTGATCAAGACTCACAATGCGGGGACCAAGAGGATGTTCTGCAAGGTTGGAAACGAGGCTGAGGACACAGAGCATGGTTCAGTAGAACCAAACAGAATTTCAGATGGGCAGGGAGAGTAAGGAATGTGCAAGAAGGAATAGTGTGAGGGATTCTGGAGGTCATAGGTGGTGTGCACACTGGTGTCCAGCGCTATATTGATCCAACTGCAAGACGATGGGTTACTTATGTATTTAAGTGGCCTGAAACGCCATCATCTGTCTGAAAGTGAAATATTAAAACTGGATGCATATCTTCCAGAAGAGGATCTTCCAACCTCGACAAAGCAACTACAGTTGGATAAAATACCTGGGCAGAGTCATCAGAGGCACTATTTAGGTGGTCGTATGGGTGACAAAATCCTTAAAGCAGATCTGCAGCAAAGACAGATGGAAAGGTACCTGTAAGCTATCTTTAGATCCCTAGCAAACCTACTAGAGAGTTGTGGGCTCACCCTTTTTTTCATAAGCCGATGACACGCAGATTTTGTTTTTCTCCCTCATCGGCCCAGAACCAGGACCTGTCGATCTTGAACCTAGGCTTGAGGAAAATCTTGGGATAGATGAACAAAAACTCCCTTGAGCTCAATGGTGATAAGACAGATGTCATGGTTCTTGATAAGAACGTTGTTCTGTGGGCCCTAGACACTGGCCGGCTTTTCTAGGGACCTTGCCTACTTCATCCACGCAGGTGAAAAACCTGGGCTTCCTTATTGATGATATACTGACCTTGAAACCGCAGGTGACTAAAGTAACTGTCAACTGTTTTGCTGTTCTCAGATGGCTAAAAAAAAAAAGATCATCTGGCTAATGCCCTCTGCAGCTCAGAGGACCGTAATACAAGCTCTCATATTTAGACTGGATTACAGAAACGTGCTCCATTTGGGCGCTGATAAGACAACAATTAACTGCTTAAGATAGTTCAAAATGCTGCTGCCAGAATGCTCTTTCATTTACCCAAATCAGCCTCAGCTTCTCACCTACTACAGGAACTACATTGGCTTAGGATCGCTAGGGGGTTGAGTTCAAGGCACTGTGCTACATATTCAAGGCTAAACAGGGAGCAGGATCACACTACAATCAGAGGCTGGTGAGGCTCTATCAGCCCACATGTTCTCTTAGATCTTCTAACCAATCTTTGTTTACAATACTGAGAATTGGTCTTTCTCATATGAAAGGGCTTTCTTTCTCATGCATGGGCCCTCAAACTCTGGAACACTCTGCCGGAAGCTCTAAGGAACTGTAATTCATTAATGACCTTTCGCAAAGGCTTTAAGACCTGATTTTTCAAAATTAACTGATTTGCACACTCTACCTAAACCTACCCTGCACTGGGAAACCCTTTTTGGGTAGCTGCGTGCATTACAAAACTCATAAATAAACATATGTGTGCCAGGCCACTAAAACAATGATTCATAAGCAAGTTAAGGTGGAAGACAAATGTCCATTATATCACCTGATTTGCATCCATAAAGTGGAAACAAAAGTCCAAAGTACACCCAGATCAGTCTGGTCTCATGTCTCAATAATCCACTAGACTGAATTGCATCACCTTCACAACTGTATCAACCAGTTGGATGCAACTGGTTATCTCCCCTGGATGTGTTCACTGGCTGGACAATAAAAAAAGCTTTTGACTCAAAAGTGACTTTTTTTAACTGAAGGTGTAACTGAAAATAGAGTTTGGTCCTGAAATCATGTCACGCGTTGCATAGCTGCATGCACACCCACCAATCCAGTGGCGGTGAAAGGAGTTTGGTCCGCGAGAAAATTTCAACAAATTAAGGGAACAAGACAGTTTTTTTTCACCTTTTGTTTCAGACCATCTTTTATGGTTAAGTGTGACTTGCGGGTCAGTGGATTTTGGTGGGAAGTTCGGCGAGAGGCCAGTACGTTACTATAGGTGGATAACATCTTAATGTGTGTTGCACATCCATAGTACACATACCCAAATTTGTATCTATATTTTGGATACTTGGACTACACTCCGAAATGAGTGTCCTGGAAAGAAGCCTTGTATGTAGTAGAACAAATTAACAAGGGATGTGCTCCCAGACGGGCCCACACAAAAGGAAGGGATTACAAATAAGTGACACCGTAAGAGATTTCAAATCTGCATGATCTGGTCAGAAGAGATTAAGTTACATTGTTTTCAGATGTGAAGGTTGCAATTGATCACAATAGTGGGGAATACTATCTTTAACAGAGAATCAGACACTTGCTGAATATGTACAACATCAACTGCTATGACAAGCCAGAAAACCTGAAGACTGATTTCATGGTATTGATGAATTGTCAGATGCCATCATCTCTAAACTGAGCCTTCCTGTTCTTAATAGAAGAGTCATTCTTCCATGCTATTTAGAACTATAAAAATCAGTCATGTAAAACTTTCTGCTGTCCTTTGACGAGCCTCACCCCCTGCCTCATTGTATACAAGGGGGAACCTCAAAGTGACTAAATATAATAATATACTTTAAGCTTGCTGTAGGAAAGTTGCTTCTTTTTAGCATGGTTACCCTCACTTTTTGCATGTTTGTCAGTGTGTTTGACTCTGTTCACTGGGATCCTGCTAACCAGGACCCCAATGATTATGCTCTCTCCTTTTAAAAATGGTTGCTGGAACCTTTTTCACCCCACATTTGGCCTACTGGTGCCCCCATGTAAGTCCCTAGTATATGGTACCCAGGTAATCGGGGTACCAGGGGATCCCTATGGGCTGCAGCATGTATTATGCCACCCATAGGGAGCCCATGCAAAGTGTTCAGCAGGCCTGCCATTGCAGCCTGCGTGAAAGGGTGCATGCACCCTTTTACTACCAGGCCACTATACCAGGTCACTGTTAGTCACCCCTATGGCAGGCCCTCCTAGCCTAGAGGGCAGGGTGCAAGAACCTGTGTGTGAGGGCACCCTGCACTAGCAGAGGTGCCCCCACGAACTCCAGCTCCATTCTCCTAGTCTTCGTGAGTGCGGGGACGGCATTTTATGCGTGTACTGGACATAGGTCACTACCTATGTCCAGCTACATAATGGTAACTCCGAACTTAGGCATGTTTGGCATCAAACATGTCGGAATCATACCCCAATACTGTTGCAAGTATTGGAAGTATGATTCCGTGCACTCTGTGGGATACTTAAAGGACTCCCAGAATGGCTACCACCAGTCTTAAAGGGTTTTCCGGGCAGCCCCTGCTGCTTGATCTGATCAAGCTCAGGAAGGGAGAACAAAGGATTTCCTTTGGGAGAGGGAGGTAACACCCTCTCCCTTTGGAAATAGGTGTGACTGGCTTGGGAGGGGTAGCCTACCCAAGCCACTGGTACGCTTTGAAGGGCACATTTGGTGCCCTCTGTGCATAAACAAGTCCACACCGGTTCAGTCCCTGCTTTGGAGCTAAAAACTGGACAATGGAAAGGGGAGTGACCACTTCCCTGTCCATCACCACCCTAGGGGTGGTGCCCAGAGCTCCTCCAAAGGATCCCTGGGTTCTGCCATTTTGAATCCAAGGTTGGCAGGGAACTCTGAGAGCATCCGAGTAGCCAGGAGAGCCAGGCGACGTCAGAGCCCCCTCCTGATAGGTGCTTACCTGGCTAGGTGACCAATCCTCCTTTCAGGACTATTTAGGGTCTCTCTCTTGGGTGGATCCTCAGATTCGGCTTGCAAGATTCCAGCAGGATTCCTCTGAGACCTTCACTTCGACTTCTGGCCTCCAGAACTGTGGCTGGACCCTCCAGGACCCGACAATCTGCTTCCGACATTGTTTCCAGGGCTCCTTCCAGCAATTGCAACATTTCCACCGGCTGTGCATCCACTGAGAGCGGCATGTCTTCAGTCTGCACTAGAAGAAAGAAGTAATCTCCCTTGGAGTGAAGGAGTCACTCCCCTGCATCCGCAGGCAACTGCTACAATGGCGACCGGCTGCGTGGATTTCCTCTCATCCTGAGTTGTGTGGATCCTGCATCACGAGTGGTGGTCCAGAGTAGTCCTCCTGGTCCTCTCTGCCAGCTGTCCAACTTTGGTGGAGGTAAGTCCTTGCCTTCCCACGCAGGAAAGTATCCCGTGCACCACGTCACTTGCAGCTGCCAAGGGTTGTTTGCATCTCCTCCACGGGATCTTCAGGTGACGTTTACCTCCAGTCCCAAGCACTCCTTCCTGCAATGCACAGCCCTCTGCGTGGTTCTCCTGTGTTGTGGGATCCCTTACAGTAGTGCTGCATGGGCTCCTTCTCCGACTTCTATGTCCCTGTCCTGTGGGACTCCTGTGGGTGCTGCCTTTGCTCTTGTGGGCTCTCTTGTGTCGCTGAGGGTCCCCTCTAACTCCCCCTCCTGGGTTGAGTCCTCCTGGGCCTTGCTGGTCCCCAGAAGCACCACTTTTGCACTAACTGTGAGTTTGTATTTGCCAAAGCTTTTTGGTGGAATTCCTGCACCGACACCCATCTGCAATCTTCATTCCAGTATGGAACATCTTCTGCATCCTTCAGGAACTCTTCTCCGGCTCCAGGGCTGCAGTGCTGACCTGATCTTCATCACCGTCAACCAACTCCTGCAAGTACAGCTGGGTGGGTAGTAGCTCCTACTTCTCCTTGACTCCACTATTACTTTTGGACTTGGTCCCCTCTCTCCACAGGCCTGCCTCTCCAGGAATCCACTGCTGGTTTCTTGCAGTCTTGTCTGGGTGTCTTCTTTTCTTCCTTTTGGGTGGTTGGGGAAATTCCAGTGAATTACTCCTGCTTTCCTGGTCACTGGGGGGGGGCTGTGTTACTAACCTCTGTGGTTTTCTAGTACTCCCAGCTCCCCTCTACCCATTCCACTTACCTAGGTGGGAGTCCTGTGCTCGCATTCCATTTTTTCATATATACATTTGCACTGTTTTCTAACCTTTTCTATGCCTATTGCTGTTTAATAGTGATTATAATTAGTGTATTACTTACCTCCTATTGGAGGGTTGCCCTTCTACTACTTTGTGGTATTGTGTGACCAAAAATAAAGTACCTTTATTTTTGTACAACTTTTTTCTTTCATGTGTGTAAGTGCTGTGTGACTACAGTGGTTTTGCATGTCTACTAGATAAGCCTTGGCTGCTCATCCACAGCTACCTCTAGAGAGCCTGGCTTTTATACACTGCCTACACTTCACTAAGACGGGATACCTGGACCTGGTAAAAGGTGTAAGTACCTTACATACCCACCACACACACCAGGCCAGCTTCCTACACTTGCGGATTGATGATTACTTGACAAGTAGGTCTCAGGAGAGGATGTGTCCCAAAACACCAAACACTGTGGGTGGACTGAGAGAAAAGGATGGGTGCATGTCTTCTGGAACAATTGTACACTAAAACCACGAGTGACACAAAGTTTAAGAAAGTGTTTTAGCAGGATAGCTTTCACTTCCAGTGAAGTTTGAAGCTGGGCTTAGCAAACGGGGCACTGGAACAAGGTGGGAGGTTAGGTATGGTTGAGACATGTATCACATCCCACTGGATCTATGCAAAATAATAAAATATGAAACATAACTAGTTTTTTGCTCTCACTGACACTCAGCAATGCTTTTGTTTGTAGCTACCATTACGTCTTTATATGAATGAATGTATTGTTTTGGCTTACAAGTGTAAGCCATACAATATGAAAGACATAACAATACAAAAGATTAAAACATAATTTGCAGGTTGAATTTGGCTAGAAAATTTAATAAAATGATTCACTTGCACAATATTATAACAACCAAATGACATAATTATTCGACAATGTCATCCTTGGCATCTGGGATCACCTTGCTATCCTTCTAAAGTGTGTTTAGCAGATACATTTCTTGTTCAATTTTATATCACATGGTAATGCCAATTTCATACAACATATTTAAAAATTCATAATAGGTGTCTTCTGCTTATAAAATTGATCTCTTTCCCTTTTCTTCCCCCTCCTGGTGTGTATGATGTAAAATATTCCTATATAATACAAAATACATGCATTATAATAGTAAACCATCATGATTACAAACCTTTAACCAATTTCAGTTACCCGCAGATATTGGATCAAAGATGAATGATATAATTAACATCAGATTGTGTGGCAGGAGCGAAATGTTTAAATATTAGCATAGAACTGTGAACAAAGTTAATTTACTCGTAAAGTGACAGCCATGAGACTTTCCAGGCAGCATAAATTTAAGAGGCCACTTGATTGAAAATAAGTTTGCTGCCAGTCTGAAGGCATACATTCATAGCAGCATCAGTGTCTTATATAATATATATATATTTTTTTTAAAGCAGGCAATTATATAGCCTACTTGCTGAAAGTGCATAGCGGCATATGCAGAAGTGTTTCATTGCATACAATTACATACTTTACTTTGATTACTTCCTCGCTTGAGGAAGCCATGTTCTCGGGGTTAGACCAAAAAGTATGCTGGTTAATGACCTTGCAATATGATTTAGCTAATGCAGATTTTGTGAGTTACTGCTTTGTCACAGTTCCCGAATAGGCTTGAGATTAAGTTACAAGATTGGTTTAGTCCATATTCAATACCAGATCAAGACAGGGTAAGCGCTGCAACAGCTTTGATTATGTTCTTGTCCAACTCATGTCTTAGGGCTGCCGTTGGGGTTCTCGGGCCAAGCTACATTAAACAATGCGATGATTGATTTTCAATCTTCAGAAGACTCCGGGCCATACTGCCTCGCAAAAGATCAGCCCCATGCAAGCCGGCTGGCTCTGTGCTTCGGAATGGTAGACCTATAAGGCTGGCTTTGTCAATCCAGGGCCAAATTTGCAGCTGAAACGCAGTACAGCGTTTGAATACTGAGATAGGCTGGCTTTGCTCTTAGTTTTCTGCTTACATTTTACATTAAGCCTTTTTTCCAAGTAGTCATCAAAATAGACCTGTTGTTTCAGATTGTATAAAACCAAAAAGATTGTAAAAAAAAAATAAAAAAAAATTGCAGTTGTAGTCATCAGTAAAATGACAACTGCTATATTCACACTCCAACTCAAGTGCAACACCTATAAAACAGAGATTATGCTACTTGGGAAGTCCAATTCTTTCGACCCCATGCTATGGTGGCCCAATTCCACCCTAACACCTCCGTCCACGGTCAAGGTCCTTAGAAACCTCGGGACAAAATGTGATGCTTCTCTTTCCTTCCGGTCACAAGCGACCATTGTGGCAGGAACATTTTTTGGCCTCCTTAAATCCCTGAAGAAAGTTCTTTGACTACCTTCTACTGGTGGCCAGAAAAACAGTAGCCTTTGCATTAATAACATCAAGGTAGAATTACTCCAATAGTTTGTATGCTGGTTCTTCCAAACTAACCTTTCAGGAGCTACAGGTGGTTCAACACTCTGTTGCCAGACTGGTACTGAAACTGCCCCCGTCATTCTTCCGCATCTGCATGACTGAGAGCATTGCACTGGCTGCCAGTAGATAAAAGGATCCTGTTTAAAATTCTCTAGTTGGTGTTCAGAACTTATAGAGCACTATGACCAAAATATCTAACTGCTAGAGTTAACCATCATACATCACTCCAATCTCTTAGGTCCTCAAATGCCAATCTGCTCAAGCACCTCACGTTCAGACTGAAAACTCATGGAGGAAAATCTTTCGCAGTTCCGGGTGCAAAAGCATGGAACCACATCCTCAGACATCTTCAATTAATTGAACCAGAAGCCTTGTTTAAAAGGCAGCTTAAAACATGGCTCGTTGGTATTTCTGATGTTCTCTACTGTTATTTGCTCATACTCTAAAGTACAGGTTCTTGGTTCAATTTTGTTTTTGGAGCCATATACGTTTACCGCCCAGCGCCAAGATGCTCTTCTGGGAGTGACAGTGCGCTTTATAAATCACATCATTCGTTCATTCATTCACACAGGAACGTTTATATCCTATTTGACAGCTTGTGAAACAGGTCAGGGAGAGTTAAATTAGCAAGAAATAGGTGAGAATGAATTAAAATAGGAAAAGCAGTGCATCGCCTTATGATGCGTTTCTTTATGGTAAGAACACCAACTGTACACTGGTGGGTAAACAGCCAGGTTTCGATTGAGTTAATACTCAATAAACAGACATTAAGGATAAGGAACCCTTGCTCAGTAATGGCTGTCATAAAAGCCTGCGCCTTATGGACTTAATAATCTGAGTCACAAGATATGTCTGGCTTACATGAAGGCCTTGAAGGCACACATTTAAAGAGACATTTTACAGGTGCTGAAGATCAGCGGTTAGAGGGATAGTCACGACTTTCCCATTTGACCAAATTGTGCAATCCTGTTCAGATCATTTGATCTCCCGGTGACTTGCCCTAACCATCTACTGAAAGCGAGGGAACAGAGATGCAGTAGATGAGGGTAAAGCTTACAGTACGGTTAGGGATATGAGAGCCAAGCACTGCTACCAGGGCAGGCCATGAATATATTTCTACAACCAAAGGTGAACCCATATAAATGTCAAGTGATTAAAACCAATCTTCCAGACCAATTCCTTTAACACGCCAAAATGGATGCCACAAGTTGCATCTTTGCAATAGTTGAACGGAGGGCTCATCTGTCACGTCAGCACAAAAACTGTCTTTCCTGAAATGCCAACAATAGCAACTTTGGCACTTTCATGCCACTCGAGTTCCATAAAACATGCCTACAATCAAAAGTGTTTAAGAAATATTTCATATCTATTCACCACATTTTACTCTCTACATCTTTTATAATTCACAAATGCTCAGTTGAATTAAAATACACAGGAGGGTAATGTTTATCCATCAAATCCTGTACCATATTGTCTCCTATCTGATGGCAGAACACTTCCGTGATGACAATGAAGAGTACAGAAGCTAGTACTGATGTCCCCATCGCCCGGTTCTTCACTTTAGCGTACAGTGGATACCACCATTCCTCAGAACCTAGAACACAGTGTGTTCTCAAAAGCTATATCACCTCGACCGACAACCTCTACCAGGGTTGACAAGAACATCCTGCCGTCAGCCTACAAACAAAAAGTTTAAAAAAATTGCAATAATGAAAAGGAGAGGGGCAAAAGGACAAGAGATCGGGAGGGAGAAGGACCCATTTCTTTCCTCGAATTATGAATTTGAAAAAAAAAAAAAAAAAAAAATAACTGTTGTGCTTCACAGCAAAATAAGCACCGAAATGAAGGGCATTAAATGTATTTGGAAAAGGGGGAGGGGCGTGAAAGCACTAGGAGGGGAAACGTCGAGAACTACTGCATTATTTATCATCATAAGTGGAGGAAGAAGAGAGCAAGAAATAAAGCACAAAATGTATAAGAGTCAGGGGGGGGGGGGGCTGAAATACCACCAAAGGTACACAATGTGGATCTTTTAAGTGTCCTTGTTCCTATGTACGGGCGTGGACTTCACAGGTGGTTGGAGTTTATCCCATAAGTAAATGTCATACATTTTGGAAATCCCCGAATACTTCTGATGCTGCATCATTTCAAACAGAATTATCCTGTATCGTCAAAACAAATCCTTCTAAGCAATGAACCCAAAAGCACATTAGTCACTAAAGTAATGACAAAGCTGTTATAAAGCAGTTTATAACATTTCTCCTGCAAACAATCGTCTTGAAAAAATACACATATGCCCAGAGTGTTAACAGTGCATCAATGCAGTGCAAATCTGTAAGACACCAAACTTTTTAGTTATGCCTCTAACACACAAAACATCAACACATTTAACCCCCAAAAGTATCGGTGGTGCAATCTTAATTCTAAGTGACTTCCACTGTACCATTCTACTTCTCATAAAGTAAACCTTTCAAAGGAGTGTTCAAACCTCTATAATGAAACTAAAGTGGAAACGATCAAATGCCTTGTTTTCAGTCGTCGCACTATATTCTAATTAAAGTAAAGTGAAATCTTGCAACTACCTTATTTTCAGCCAGTGGGTAAGTAGCCTCACTATGTTCTAATTAAGGTCAGGTGAAACTCTGTAAATACCTTCTTTTCAGCAGTGCGGTCAGTCGCCTCATGTTAGCCCACATATCATCCATGGAGGTCGGGCTCGTGCCGCAGAGCTGCTCCTCGAGATGCAAGTTATAGGAGAATGCTAGGCGCATTTTCAAAGAATAGAAGCTGTCCAAGCACCTCATGGTGCACATGTAGAAAACAGACTCAACTATCCTTTCTACAAAGAACCTCAGGTCGTGGGCAGCGGAGAAGTGACAACGAGCTGGCAGTCACAGGGCGTTGACTGAAGGCGAGTGCAATAAATATACCATGACCACGCTGGCGTGCTGCAGTGACAAAGTCCATCCATCAACCATAAAAGGCACATTTTGCATTTTTTGCCTGAATTATTAAGTTAATAATTACACCATAACAGCTGAGGCACTGAAAACCAGAAAAACGAAAGTAAAGTGGACTTCACGCAATGATAACGCCTCAGGCACAAAAAGTTAGTTAAGCAACACCTGATACCAAATGCTGCATATAGTGGTCGTACGGTGTATTCAACAGGAACCGTTACTGGTTGCAGCAAATGACACCTTCCTGACAAGGCTGCAGAACAAAGCCGCTCGGCAGACCTGCAACCTTCCAGCACGGTCGCCCTCCGCTCCCATTTTCAGAAAACTACACTGGCTACCAATCAGACAAGCATTTGCACTGCAATAGGTCTCTCATTTTCTTGAGTTAGAGCTATTGGCAATGTAAACTCATAACAGGACTTTTCCTACCACATAAATTGGTCAACACTGCCTCATAATTTCAGCTTTTCCTGCCATATAATTCCAGTGGCCCAGCATTTAACTAAAGCTCTTCCATTTACCCTCTTCCTCCATCTTAAAAGATATACAATTATCATGTAAACCTTTATCAGAAATACATTTTTGGCATTAGAGTGTAATACTCAAAACACCATAAAAATATAATTTGGCACTGATTGGTGGGTGAAAGGAAAGAGGGAGTCGAGAGTAAAGATGGAGAGGACAAGTGGCGTATTAACTGTGCCATGGGCCCTGGAGTAAGACAGGAAAATGGTTGACTGGAATTTCGGTAGGAAAATACAGAAGTAATTAGAGTTGAGTGAAGCGCGTAGGTCTCTAGGCTCCGGTGCCACTGCACTTGTTGCTCTGTTGATAACTAGGCCTCAGGAGAGAAAGAGGATGGGGCAGAAAAAGAAAAGCAAAAGGAATACAACAGACGGAGAAAAGAATCTGAAGGGGTTGCAAAGAAATAAAAGAAAGAAAGAACGAGAAAATGAAAACACAACTAAGAGAAGAAATAGGGAAAACGTGTGAGACAAAAGAAAAAAGGGAAGGAAGCTAGCGAACGAAAGATAAAGTGGAAAAGGCATGAAAGAAGTATGAAAATAAAATGGAAAATGAACATTAGCAAAAAAAAGAGAGATGGCGAGAGAAAGAACCAGGGCATGTATGTACCGACACATTTCCCACAGACACAGAATGGGAAAACCACTTTGACACTTCAGGTCCCGACAAGTAGCTTGTGGCTTCCACATAGAGATGGGAAAAAGAGGAATTTACAGTAAAAAATGAATTAGCAGATAAAGATCAGAAAAACACCAGAGAAAGGAAGAAAGATCTAAAAAAAAATTTTTAAAAAAGAAAAATGTGAAAGGACACATACCAAGTCAAAGGAAATAGCAAAAAAAAAAAAAGGCAAAGAAAGAATGACGGGAAGAGACAAAAATAGTGAAAGAATGGACACCTGATGAAGAAAAAAGAGAGGAACGAAGCAAGGAAAGAAATAACCAAGTTTTTGCAAGCTTGAAATAGCAGGTTGGAAGAGGGAAATGAAAAAAAAGGGACAGGAGTAGAAATATACAGTTGAAAGAAAGAGCGAAACTGTTAACGTGTGGATTTTAAGAGCTGGGAAGAGAAAAGTGGGGGAGAAAGAAAACATTGAAAGTAAATGGAGTAAAGGAAAGAACGGCGTGAGATAGGTGAAACAGACCCTGCCAAATAAAGATGGCAGCTAAGAATAGATTTAATTGGCTCCCCCCACGTCCTCAAACAGAAGTCAGTGTGTGGAACAGCAGGGGGGGCCCCAGAACAGCAGAAGGTGCATTAGCAGTTGTATGTGAACCCCAATACAGCAATATTGGGGTCTTTCAGATCAGGATTGGCGGTATAGACAGAGCTGTGTCCCGGCCCAGTGCTGGAATTACAGAAAGGCAGCGAGTGAGGAATGAGCAACAGAGCGCTGTGTAATTCCTGGTATTGGAATAATGGGACGCTGCAGGTTAGGGTTGAGGTGCACTGATAGAGTTTATGTGGGCTGCAGCACTAGAATAGTAATGGGTACACAAGGTCACTACTGAGGTAGTTAACAGAGTTATGTGTGGAACTTAGAATTGGCGTGCCAGTGTTGCCGAGTGTTAACCTGGAGGTGCCCTGGTGAAGCTGTGAGTGGGGCCCAGCCTGGGAGTGGCATTGCCTCTGAACCACAGAAGCGAGGAGTCCTGAAGGGCGTATGTGAGTCTTAGTACTGAGAAGAAATGCACACTGAAAGTTACAATTGATCGATTTAGGCAGAGGTGTGGGGGTTCCCATCAACAGTGGCGTTGGATGTTGGACTTGAGGTACACTGGCTGAGCTGGGTTTTGCTCTTTTGGGTTTCAGTATTGGCTTGGCAGTGGGACTGAATATTACAATTGAGCTGCTGTAATTGAACTGTATGTGAGTGGGGTCCCAGTATAGGAAAGGAATTGACCTTGCCGGGGTAGAACTGAGGTGCACCGATGGAGCTGCGCCTGAGGTCCGAGTACTGGAGCAGCAGAGTGTACTGACTGCAAGAAATGAGGTGCTCTGGCAGTCAGCGTGTGTGAGGCTCCTGGCACTGGCACGGCCGAGGGCTTGGAGTGTGTGAACTGAGGTGCATTGATGGAGCTGCATCTGAGGTCTCAGTACTGGGCAGAGTGTACAGAATTGAGCAGAAGTGAGCACTGTCTCTAAGGATGCGGGGCCCTGGAAGAGCTGGGTGCCTAGGCTATAAGCAATTACAAGCGATCCTCCGCCCTTACTCTCAGCACCAGGGACCAAAGACAGGCAGACTTGGTAAAGAAAATCCAAGCCAAAGAACGGCGGGTGCCAGGCAGCTGAGAGAAGGTGCAGAGAGTCCACCAAGACCAAATGTGACAAAAACAACAGATTGATTTAAAGCTTTATTTACAGCTAAGCTCAGAGCAAGAATGCTCTGCAAATGAAAGGGGAAGCTTCCCTGGACAGTAGCAGGAAACTAAGTTAAAAAAAAAAAAAAGTCCCCTACAGACCAGATAAACAGGACAAAGCGTAATTATACAGTAGTTGGTCCCTGCTCCCACACAGAAGGAGGGTCAAAGAGGCATGACTGACAACTAGCAAGCAAGGATTTATAAATGATACTGAAGCTAACAAATGAAATAACTGCAAGCCCACAAAAGAAGTATACTTATGCTTGACCTAAAAACGGGCCGTTTTCAAACTCTGCTGCCCGACACATAAAGCACTATGTAAGGCTCGCCAGGCCTGTCCGCACTCAAGACTCAGTCCCTATGAGCCCTCCAGACAGCTAAGGGCCTCAAATAAAGCGCTCCTGCAGATTCCACATACTTACACCTCAAGATCTAGGGGTAGATCTTTTTCATACACGACCCCATACCACTGGAATAAACTTCCTTTTCACCCAAGCACCTGCCCAGATTTAAATGTTTTTTTGTTTTTTTTTAAACGTTAAAACTTGGCGGTTTTGACCCACCTCAGCCATTCTAATTAGCGCAGCGCAGAGGTACTCCTTCGAGAGCGAGTAGAGCACTATACCAAGAGAAATAAATCAATAATAAATATATTTGCACTACAGACCACAAGCCAGCAGAAAGCCACTCACCTGCCCTAACTTCAGAAGGCTCCTGCCCATTAGAAACTCTTTGAAGCCTTACGTCTCTGACACTGCACTCCAAAGGCCTTGGTCCTCCTCACCAATCAGGTCCCAATACGTAGAGGGGTCTAGAAATATGAACAGGATTATTAAAAACATCTGAGCTACAGCGGATAAAATTCACCACCATCAGTCATACAACATTTGTCCCATAAACGGGGCCTGTGGATGACCAAGACCGGAATTGCCAGAACGGATGCACACTGTGGCTGCGTTGGGAGTTATTCGCAGGTGCTGGTACCCGGTTGGTAGTGTCCCTCCTACTGTGTAGCTGAATTAGCTTGGGGCCAAATAGTGCACTCCCATTTCTGTTACTGAAACACAGTCCATAAATTCGTTTTCTGATCTGAGTAGTACATCTCTTTTTTATTATTTTGCAGTGTGTGTTATCAACTTTTTCCTAATTCAAGAAGATGAAATTCAATATTAACATAAATATCAAATTTCACCTCCTTGAACTAGGAAGAAAGTTGACTGCACCCAATATAAAATTAAAAAGATATATTTCACATAAATAAAATGTAATCTGTGGATTTTAGTAACAGACATAGGACTGCACTATAGGTAACAAACAAACCTGAATACTGCATTCGTTTTTAAGTCAAAAGATTGCACATGCCAAGCACCTGTGCCAGTGACCATGACGCTTCAAAACACTTGCAAGCCCTTGAAGAGATAATCTCAGAACAGGCTAACAAGAAGAAAGGTAAGATTATACAACATTTGTTTTAAATACTATTATGCACATACCCATCCTGAAGCACATTATGTGAATAAACTACAGCAGGCACAGTCTACTGACGTCAGGCGTATTTCACAAATACTTCAGCAAGACCTCCACATATATTATCTGTACTTGCAAAGAAAAGCAATGCTACAGATCCCAAATCTTAAAGCCATGTATCAGTAAAGTAGATCTACTGTTAGGAAATAGCTGGACAGCGTAGTGTACACTTTTGTGATTCATATGCAGTATGTCAAAAGTTGGAAATAAAAAGTGAGAAACCCAAAAAGGTACGAAGTAAAAGTTAGAAAATCATAACGCTCGAGAACGCAAAAGAAAGAAATGAGAAAAAGTGAACATGTAAAAAATATTTAACAAGACAAGCACAAGAAGAGGGTTAGGGTCAGTTTTAGGGTAAACGCTAAGGTAAAAGTGATGATAAGGTTGTGAATTACAGTGAAGAATAGGGTTAGAATAGGGACAGGGGTAGAGATAAGATTAGGGCGATGGCTATTGTTGCATTCAGGGCTAAAATGACAGAGTGCTTCAGGATTACAGCTAATATTGGGGTAGAGGGAAGGGTTGGGATTCGGGTTAAAAAAGAGGGTGATTGAGTGGATTATGGTAGGAGGTAGGGTTAGTGTTAAAGTTAGGGGATGTAGGTTAGATAAATAATTATAAAGGGTAATTGATGAGTTAGCATTATGGTTTAGGTTGAGATTTATGTTTATGATACTTTACTTTAAGAGTTAGAACCTACAAAAAAAATCTGTACCAGGATAAAAAGAAAAAAAAAATATCGCACTTCAAACTTTGCTAGAAACATAGCGTTAAACTCTGGACTTTTAGTTTCACGTTTGTATTCAAACGTTTGGCTTTTGTCACTAGACAGTGTCTATCTCACATCAACGAATCACAGATAACACTAGACATTGCAGTTGTAAGTATGGAAAAAGTCAAAAGTAAAGCAGAAATCTTAATCTTGGATGACTGACGAAGGGATCCGTTGGAGGGCTAAATCACCAACGACGTTGCAGAAACAGAAGACAGGCGAGGGGCTGTGTCAAAAAATTGATTCCATGGTAGATATTTGTACTGCCTTTGTCAACAACAGCAATTGTGTTATGTGAATGATAATAACTGCACTTTTCTCATGTTTCTAAATGCTATATATAACAGATTACACAATCTTATGGTAGTCAATTTACCAACCAGAAAAGAATGAAAGACTGAACATGCCTTGCTAGGATTCAAATGTCACCATGGTCGCAGATATCCCATCCTGCGTACTGCAAGTCACTATGGCCTGTGGCACTTGTAATACGGCAGATGGGGTATCCATCACGTTTTGGTGGAGTATCCCATTTGCCAAAGTCTAAATAAGGTCCTACGTCTTCCAGTGACTTGCCAAGCATTCAATGTACTCTGCCAGTTTAGGTAATCAGAGGACTCACAAGTTACTTGTTTCTTACTGTCAGTGTTTCCCTTAGGAACTCATTCCTTTCAGTGTCGGAGCCTGAGGCAAGTGGCACAGCTTGGAGAATCTGATGGGGGCGGAGTGAGGGTTAGATACAAATGAAGAGGTGGTTACGGTAGGTGTTGACTTTCCTTAGTTGTCTGTAGGGGGATTTGGCTCTTGCAACATTCTCACTCAAAAAACCCTATGTGTGGGGCCACTGGAATTATGCAGCAGGGGAGGACCAAATTATGAGACTGGATTGACTTAATTATGTGACAAGAAAAGGCAAAGTATGCATCGTAATGTGGCACATTTTGTGATGGCATTACTTCTTTTTTTATTTTTATACGTTAACACTGTCTGGGCAAAAATGTAAACTCCTTACTGCCAGTTTAACAAACAAACACACCTATAAGCACCAGAAAGGTGATCAGTCAAACTTTGCGAAATGCCTCCACAGTACGACCACACACATTGTCGAGTTTTTAGTAACTTTTAATGCGTTTGAGCAAGATAAAAACTTGTTTGTTAAAATCGGAAGACTATGCAGAAGATGATGGATTATGTGGGAAATCATAAATGTGTGGAAAACTCCACACCCGCAAAAATCACATATTTTCAGTGGCCCTGCTCACATGTGTCAGCCATTAGGAGTTCTGGGGTTACTGAAAGGTCTCTACGATGGGAGCCTTTGGGGGACTCCATTTTGTGATCGTATTCAACGTTGCGCATGATTTGATTCGCTTGCCAGTAGTATGTTCAACATTGGTCTCTTTGTGGCAACAACAAGCTGAAACGGAACCCTGAGTGGAGACTTTAAAAAAAAGCATAAAATACAGTTGTTTATGTTTTATGAACTTTCAAGCAAATCACTGTGCTCCTCACACAGAAGTCACAATGTTCCCCAAATTATGAAACTAAGAATGAAAAAGACCGCTCACCTGCAAACATCTGCAATTATGAAGCACACACGGATGCACAAACAGTGGGTCGCGTGTTCTTTAGCTAAATAGATCATTACAGAGGAAACCTTCGGAGGACATGTGCAATTTTGCACAACTGTGACAACACAATGGGTGCAGGCGGGATGGATTCTGGCTAGGTGTGAATCTATAAGGTGGATCATGCAGTAGGGTTCAATAAATTTAGAGGCTTGCCTGGCTGTGGGAGCCCAATATGTGGTAGAAGCAGTCTGTGTTTTGGAAGAACTCATAACATATGTGTGTATGTATGCATTTATTGCTATGGAAATTACAGGGATGTGGAATTCCTATCGCCCGACGCCCGGGACATCTTGTTTGGGGTCAAGGGCTACAAGTTTTTATGTTTACTTTGTCCTTGGGACAAGTAGGCCCAACCCCCTGCAGCACAAACCCTTTGGCTGCCTGATTACAGAGAGTGGAACTCTCTGCAGTTGAGTTAATGTGTTTCCAAAAGATAATGCTGTTCGAACTTGTATTTATGGTTCATTATTTGAAAGTCTTCATTATTAGGGTGAGTGCTGTAAATAAATGTTTTAAGGTCACACTTCACTACTGACGTTGGTTCCAGTACAAAAAAAAACAAAAAACGTGTATACACATGTTTGAAAAGTTTAGGCTATGAGGCTAAGTTTGATGCTCCCAGAATGCTCTCTGATTATATGCAAATGAAGTGTCATTTAGTAAAATGTGTTGATGCATGCTAGTATTTCCCAAAAATATTTCTAATGGAAAATCAGTGTAACCATTTTCAACACGATTATGGGAAGCATGAAAATAAACAAACACTGACAAAGCCAACTGATCTGACATATTTTTATAAGTCTTTTAGTTTCATCAATGCGTGTCTTGTTTTGACATGGCTTTTGTAACACTTTATTGTTGTGGGAGCTACCAGGCCCTCAACATTGTAACAAACACTGGCAAACCCCCCCCAAAAAGTTTTTGAACTCTCTAAAAGCACACCAGCGGCATAACAAAGGCCCCGCAGCTGCCCTCCAGGGGGCCCCTTCAGCACAGCACCTGCCCTGAGTGAGTCTGGAGAGGGGGCTCCTCCATGTTCTTTACAAAGGGGCACCCTCCAGTTTAGTTAAGTCACTGATTGCCACTGTAGTTCCTGACACTGAACAAAACTACTTTGTGTGGCAATATGCTCCTTGTGGAAGAGCAGAATGCGATCACTCACAGTAAAGCCGGCCGAAAGAGAGAGAAATAGAAGTTTAATAAAAACAAAATGTCTTTGTTAACACCAGACCTAATTAGGGACCAAGACCCACATGTAGGTAGCTTTTTGCATGTCGCAAACAGCGACTTTCGCTGTTTGCGACATGCAAAAAGCACACTGTGATGCACAAACCCAGTTTTGCGATTCAGTAACCTGGTTACCGAATCGCAAAACAGGTTTGCGACTCGCAATTAGTAAGGGGTGTTCCCTTCCTAATTGCGACTCGCAGTGCAATTTAGGATTGTTTTGTGACCGCGAACGCGGGTGCAAACCAATCGCAGTTTGCACCCATTTCAAATGGGTGCTAACACTTTCGCAAAAGGGAAGGGATCCACATGGGACCCCTTCCCCATTGTGAATGTCACTGTAAACATTTTTTCAGAGCAGGCAGTGGTCCTGTGGACCACTGCCTGCTCTGAAAAAATGAAACGAAAACGTTTCATGTTTCATTTTTGTTATGCATCTCGTTTTCCTTTAAGGAAAACGGGCTGCATTACAAAAAAAAAAACTGCTTTATTGAAAAGCAGTCACAGACATGGTGGTCTGCTGTCTCCAGCAGGCCACCATCCCTGTGAGGGCCGCCATTCGCGAGGGGGTCGCAAATTGCGACCCACCTCATGATTATTCATGAGGTGGGCATTTGCGAAGCCCTTGCGAATCACAGATGGTGTCAGGGACACCATCCTACATTCGGATTTGCGACTCGCAATTTGCAGGTCGCAAATCTGAACCTACCTACATGTGGCCCCAAATTCTTAAAGAAAGTCACAAAAGTGCACCCATGGTATATGTTGTACCCTATAAAATATTTGTGAACTGTATTTTAGCATGGGTAAATACGATGTGTAGATTTGCTCATGTAAAAATCTATTGAGCATTTGCAAGTTCATTTTCCCTCCAGCCACTTTCTTCCCAACCCTGGAAGAAGTTCTAATTCTGCCATTGTCAGGAGTAAATTTCCAACCTTTCTTATTATGGGAAAATATTAGAGAGAAGCTGGTAAAAATCTTTAAAACATGCAGGTTAGTAGGTTTGCAGACTCAAAGGCATTCCCGCTTACTGCTTCCTCCAGCCCCAGTATGCAGATCTGCAGAAAGGTGGCAAAATAAGGAAATTGTTACAGTAGGGATTGAAACTGCAAGTATTTAAGCCCTACTGTGGTAGTAGCCCTGGCATAATCAGAGAGGCTATTATCAGAGCACTTACATAATGAGATTGCTGCCATAATTTGTCGCCACACTACATGGCACCAAAGGGACAAGTAGATCTTTTTACAGGACAAGTAGATTTGAGAAGCAACCTGTCCACTGGACAAGTAGATATTTTAATAAATTCCACACCCCTGAAATTAGAGTATATTTGCGGTTGGCTATAGAGTCTTGTGACCTTCCCCAATAACCATTTAATATTAGAAGGAGTGATTATCTGCTGGGGCGGATC
Organism: Pleurodeles waltl; assembly: GCF_031143425.1. Lineage (NCBI taxonomy): Eukaryota > Metazoa > Chordata > Amphibia > Caudata > Salamandridae > Pleurodeles > Pleurodeles waltl. The sequence continues at coordinate 1,024,730,969 of NC_090449.1, read as the reverse complement.
ATTCTTGTGAGAGATAGGGAGGCAGAGCAACAGAGTGGGAGTAGGAGGTTCAATATGTGGTATATGTGTAATGCCAGAGATTTGTCATGATGTCACATGCAGTGCCTCGATTTTAAGTAACTGGCATCCTTCACATTTCCTTTTATGTAAGGGTTTGATTGCAGACTTCGGTTTTCATCACGTTTTGTGTGTAGATCCTGGGAGTCCCGAGTGAGTGAGAAGCACTGAGTGCAAGATAAGGCTGTTGTCAGCACAATGTAGTGATTTAACTGTAGAATGGGGCGTGCCACAAAGGAATACATAGTCACCCACAGTGCTAGACTAGTTCAGCCTCCACCACATTTTGGATTAGTGTAGTTGATATTTTGTGAGGTACCAGGAGAACAAAAATCTGAGATACTCGATTTCAGACACTTTGACATTCTTATAGCCCTGAAACCCAAATTCTGCTCGTAGCAGACACAACGTGGCATTTTCCTTCTGTTAACTTGCCAAGAAACCTGGGTCTTACCTTTATAAATCGGATCTGAAAAGATAACTATCCAAGTCTCTTCCTGTTATTTCTACTACATAAGGATGTTGCATAGGGAAATTCTATTTCTTCCTCTGGACTGTTGCATATCAGTCGTTCAAGTTTCCATTACATCTTGTCTTGACTACAGTAACTTGCTGCAGCCATAGCTACAGATGCTTTTGTTATGCAGACTTCAATGTATTCAAAATATAGCAACCACCTTGTGACTTGGCTTCCAGCTACGTGCTCTATTATATATTTTCGTTATGCACTTGCTATTGGCTTCCAGTAACAAACAGCTGAGTTTTCGAGGCACTAGATTGTGCTATCACACCTTACAAAAAATAAGGACCTCTTTTCTGTCAACAGTTTATCATCCTCCTTGTTCTGAATCCATTCTCCACTCCTCCACAGCCCATTGGGTATATGTAAGTAGAATCAGGACAACATGCCACAGTGACCGGTCCTTTTACTGAACAATCTTACAGAGGGGATATGCTTGAAAATCAATCATTTTCAATTTTGTGAAACGCTGAGAAATTGGATCTTCCCTTAATGTGTAGGAACTTCACTATCTGATTGTAATACCTCATCACCACAAATATCTATCATACAAAAATACATATTAAAATAATGATACCTTGTACAGAGTTACAGGACCCTACGCCCACCAACCCTCTTGTTCCATCCTTCTGCCACTGCTCTTCATTTCCTCTACCCACATTCCTCCCTTCTAAGTCTCTCCCCATCCCTTTTTTCTTGTGTACTCCTGGTTTTCTCTTACCGACCATCTTTCTGTCCCATCCTCCTGCCTTTTCCCTGTTCCCTGTGTTACCCCTGCTCGACACCCCTCTTGATCCATCCAACTGCCTTTCCCTGCTGGTCTCTTTTCATTACTGCCACTGGGATCAAGTACTTTTCCTATTAAACAAACCTACGGCTATGTGTAAGGCTTCCTTGCTTTCAACAGAGCCACTTTTTTTTTTCTAGGTCAAGTAAAGGCCGGGTGAAACGGAAACCTTTATTTTAGTTCTTCCATTCTTTCTATGTCATAGTCAGTAACAAAGGAGTGTAAATGAAGGCACATTTCCGAAGTGACCTTTATTAAAAGATAAGCATTTGCAATGCAACGGGTCTCGCATTACATCGAGTTAGAGCTATTAATGTTGTAAACTTCTAACCGGACTTTTCTTGTCACATTAAATGAAAAAAAGGAAGAAAAAAAAAGCGCGATTGCGCTGCGAAATAAAGAGAAAAGGTAGTCCAGAAAGCATATGGAAAACATGGAGCCTCATATGTTTCCAGTAGTTTACCGGTGCTCTTGAGGAGGGCTAAACACCAGAAAAGGCATGACGTATCCATGCCTTTCACGAATGAAAACAAGCGGATTTTAAAAGGCAAGCCCACGAACCAATGAAAGTGACTGACGTAACATGGGTGTGGATAAAATCCCCCTAAAGAGAGATTAGAAGTGGGATGTAGCGCTTTATGCTTGCCCCTAATAAAAACGAAAATAGTATTGAATCATAGGCAAGGGAGCCTTTAATCTAGATGTCATTTCTTTGTATGGCTGTAGAGAGCTTACACCACAAGCATTGGTACGTTAAACCCAGCCCTACTGACTAGGCAATGTTCATTTCCCTCCAATTCCAATGTCTATCGTACATATATTTAACTATTGTCTCTTTCCAAAAACTGGGATTCACATCTTTATTGTAACTGTGATATTTGTGCTGTACGAGCACCTGGAATCACCTCAACCCTCTTCAGCTGGGCCTTGACTGCTGATTCACATCTACTCAAGAGAGTCAAAGAAGGTTCTCTGGAAGGCCAGCACTCTCTTTTCATGAGTGGATCCAGTAGCAAGCGGTTGTCTCTTCAATGGCAAGTCTTGGGGCTAAACCATGAGAGCAACTTTAACTCTGAATGCTCGGGGGGAGCCAAGGGACTGAACTTTTCTGATGTACTGTTTACATTGCCTTAGTCCAAATCGTCATTCATTAGGCTACTTTTTGCATGGCACAGCTACAGTTCCTGAGGTACAACTATATTGTCGAATTATAGGTGCCAACATAAACAAACAAGCATTTTCAATGCAACGGGGCTCGCATTGGCTCGAGTTAGAGCTATTAGCGGTGTAAAGAAAAAAAACGCAGCACGATCGTGCTATGTAAAATGCAGCGTGATGGCGCTGCGTAGAAAATAAACAGATAAAGTAGTCCGGACCCCAGGCTGAAAACATCGGGCCTCGTATGTTTCTAGTAGTTTACCGGCATGACGTATGCATGCCTTTCACAAATTAAAGCAGGCAGATTTTAAAAGGCAAGCCCAGGAACCAATGTAAGTGACTGACGTGACATGGGCGTGGTTTGAAGCCCAAAGAGAGATTACAGAATGGACTGAGCGCTTTGTGCTCACCCATAAAAATGACTAACGTGATTGGGCAAAGGGAAGACTGATGATTCTCCATGACGGTCGCACCATGTAATTCACTGTAGTGTCATCCTATCATACGCTGTGCTTGCGTTTCCTTGTGATCCTACTGGAAACGCCCCATCAAATTCAACTAAGACTGGAACACCCTGAGGATTGCTTCATGCTGTGCTCATCACTTCAGTTCTGAAAGTGTTAAAAAGTACGCTTGCGGTGTACAATGGCTTGTCCACACACGTTGTACGCATGTGTATTTATGCAGCACCAACCTGGAGAAACAGAGTGCTGCTCCAAGTACACCTTTAGTCATTCTGTTTTACCTTCTACAATGACACAGGTATTTCCCACAGCCACTCGTGTTTATCGCATAAAGATCCGATAGTGCGACCATACGTGTTTATAATGTATGAAGCGATGTCAGTGCATTTGTAGACTCAGTATACATTGAAATAATAAAAATGTGTTTTCCTATTTAAACACTTGCGTGATGATTGATTGATTGTTCACAGATTGTGAACAGTTTTCTGAAATCATAAGTATTTATATACCCTACATGATTATCTGCTAGTTAATAATTGGTCTGTTCACAGTCCATGCCATCGAGAACAGGATGTCAACTTATTTTCTCAAACTCAACAGGAACTAAAAAGGAATATCTTTACTTCTCTTGTGTCTTCTTTACTTTTCAAGTGTGGTCGCCTTCTCTTCTGGCCTTGCATTACTTCCTCAACCACATCTGCTGCAAATTCCCTGGGTTTCATCATTGACCTTTCAACTTCACAGTGATAAACAGGGGTCCTCGTGCACATTTCGGTGATGGGAAAAACACTGGTGTGAGTTTTCGGTCTTTCATACCCTTGAAGTTATCAGACTTGATGTTAGGAATTACATTTTTTCTAGCTACAGGCCCCATCTTTTTCCAAAACAAGGTTCCAGGAATGCAGACATTCAATAACATTACAAATGTTCTTTAAATAAAGAACTTATTGTCAAGCAATCTTCAAAACTGCGGACGATACATTATTGTGGTGGAATGTTTTTGAAAACATTTTGCAAACACGTAACTAACAAACTTTACTTCCATAATTCTCCCGCAAGAAGGGGTATTTGGTGATCTTTTTAAACTTGTGTTTATTAACAGTTCGTAAAGGACATATAAACAAGTAATTTACATAGCTCTAATAATTTCCATAACTATTTTTAAGCTGAATTCAGCAAGCCAACAGAATTACACCAGCAGAACTTAAGACATAAGCAAAGTTGAGATCAGAATTCTCAGCAATATATAATAGTGTAACACAGTCTGTTCTTAAAGAAACCAGCTCATAGCCATAAGATTATAAATGGTCAGCAAATTCAAATTACTGTTTGCATAATCTGCATATAGGTCTTGAAAAGGGAAAAGCCTGCCATGCCCCAGTGTCCGCTGAACATGGGAGAAGGTTAAAGCTAATGTGTGTGAGCACTTTAAGTAATTGAGGATAATTCATACTGCGCCTACACTATTAAAAAATCCAAATATCCACTAGTGACTCTATGTTCACTCAAAGCTCATAGATCACAATCCGATGAATATGATCTCTGGTCAATCTTTTAAATTTTATTATTAAATTAATACACAGAACCTAACAATCAATCTCCACAGAACCGATGAAATATACACAAAGTTGAAAGTAATCCCCGGAAGAGTTTTCTTTAGTAGCAGAAATTTCCTTATAAATACAACGGCCTATAGGGTCAGTCAGAGCTCTGCCAAATGTAAATATCCATATCTAGGTTAGTCAACAGGCAACTGTCCAGGTAGATTGCAGATCCAACTCCATACGTGACATTCTAATGGGGAGCTTTTCCAGAGACTAAATACCTTCTAATAGAGCCATAGCTTGACCTAACGAGGGCAACTAATAGGGGCACCATAAGTTAGGAGTGATGACACCATGGCCTGAAATACATCGAAGGGCGGATCAAACAGACTTTAGTTACAATGTTAAACTGCAACATCGCCTTAAACCTTAATCCGAATTTATTTGAAGGATAAATCGCGGTACATGCTCCACTATTTCTAGTGGAAGTCGTTTTAGGTACCACTGGCCTTGGAATGCTGAATGTTCAAATTTCATGATTTTAGAATAATTAATATTGACCTTAATTATATGTTTGACCACGGGAGGCCAGTACCTCCAACATATGTTGAATTCCTGTAGTATTCATAAGCATAGTATACAGCATTCATTTTCAGGCCTCCACCTGAATCAGGTGTGGAAATGAGTGTCATATGCTAAGGGCAGTATTTCAGTGACTAAAGTATATTCTAAATACAGTAGTTGCAAAAAAGTATAAATTCTACAGACTATAATGTAGTTAACAATACTTTGGGGGAAAGAAAGTGGATTGAGCATCCTAAAAGGACATTATACATCCTGTACCAGGAAGCTATGAATGAATGGGGCCACGATACGTTTGAATCTTTTGAAGCCACCCATGATGAGAAAATTACTTTTGAGGTGAAGTTTGCGAAGCCTTCTTCTTGCAACAGAGTCCTACCAGTCGATGGCTATGAAAACCTTGACTACACCACAAATGCAATGTTCCATTTTCAGACACTGTGGCACATCTTTGCCTTAATATGCCCCATTTGTGCTCTACATATCTAGAGGTTGGTACAATTTTTTCAGAAAGATAACCAGAAACAAATATCAAGGCTGATTTGACACATGAATGTCGAGTTTTCAATTTACTGTTTACCAATTCACTCGGGGAGCCTAGGCACTGTGCTCAAAGAGGAAGTTCACATTTTTTTCCAAAGTGGTTTCCTTACATTGTGAACTTTCTGTTCTTAGCCGAACAATATCTTTTTAACTAACTTTGACACAACTTTTATTGATAAATCTTTAGATTGTGAAGATAAAATCAGCAGCAATCTTATTCGAAGATGACTGAATCCAAGAATTTGGTTAGCCACAATAAGACTTACTTACTCATTATTTTCCAGCTCCTCAACAACTAGCTGGATGCATACAAAAGCCCAATGCCAGAGGACCCTTGCCCAAGAGATACAACATACCAGCCAGAACAGCCCCTCCCTCGTGAACACACAGGGCCAAGATAAAAACACTTTCCCATACGGACCAGGCTACCTGTGCCTCCCGTAGGGCCACACCCTTCCAAACAAAACTCTGCCAAACCTGCCAGAGTACCTACACACAATCCAAGAACGCACGCAGTAAGCAGCAAGACCTCTTGAGCTACATTGTTCAGCATAAGGAATTACCTAGACTGTAGTACCTAAACTGTGTCCTCTCCACAACCAGGGACAATACACTACTGCAACAAGCTTAGCCATTCAGCACCTTCCAACCCTAGCACAAAAATATCAAGACAGGAAAATGGATGCTTACAACAAAGCTTGGAACAAATGCCCCAGCCTGGTCTGTGAAATACTGCCTAAAACGCACACATCCCCCATCCAGGATCTATGAACCTGAATATGACATGGATCCTAAGAAGCCACTGCCCCATTTTGACATAATCAAGTTAAATGACTAAATCATCATGGTGAACACCTTTAAAAATCTGGAATCGTATTGTTGCTGGGTATTGAAGTGGAGTTCGGAACTGACGTCTGGAGGAGGAGCGAAGAAGATTGCAGGTGTGCGTATGTCCGTATAGGAGCACGGAGCAGAGACCGGTGGTGGAGTGTAGTGCTGCGAAGGCCCAGGTACCAAGGTTCAGGAATTAGACCACAGAAACTCATGAGCTCAGGCACATGAGGGCTGGGTCCGGAGAAATCTTGGTCGAGGGGACGAGATGCCAGCAGCCTTTTCATGCCACTTGCATTCCACCAGTGGTTAGGCATATGGCGGTCAAACTGTGTCCACCACCTCACAGCCACTTACTTACGGCTGTTTTCGGCTGCCTTTCGCCACATAGACCTCCCATCCTTTCGGTCTACCCACCAGACCTTTCATCAAATTGTCCCTCGGTTCCTCTGTTTATTGCCTGTCTTCAAACCCATACCCAAGCAAACTAACTTTACCTGAGTTCCCATGCTCCAGCCCCTCTGGCTCCACACAATCCACTGTCACATATCATAATTTTATCTACCATCATAGCTAATATAGTTAATCTGGCAGCACGCTTGTTGATTTACATAAAAGACAGGAGCAGTGAAACCAAGTCCTCGCAGAGTCACACAATCGGCATATGCATCATAAGTATGTTATACCAACTTTAAAAAGTGCTCCAGACAAGCGAGTGGTGCGAGACACTGGTTCAATCAGTCAGTGGTGAGCATGTTCACGGCATTAGCGTCACTGCCCCAGGGTTGAGCCGGAGTGGTGCGGAAGCGGCCGGACTAGGTCTCAGTGTGGCTTGCATCATTCTGTGTGCTCTCTCGCCCCTGCCTATTTGGGATTTTCTTGTGCCTTTGCCCACAGCACCGCCTTCACCATCTATGGTACACGATCCACAGCACACTTTCTACTTTCTCCACAACAGCTATAGAAGTTGCCATAGACGCTGCTCACATTGCACCGAAGTAACTGTCGACCTAAAAACTTTCCGTAGCAACTGCTACACAATGAGGTCAGGTAAACCTAGGGGCAATCTCCCTTTGACCCAGCACAAAAGGAAGAGTCAAAAAGCCTCTGGCACATATTTCCAAACGGCTAACCCCAAGCAAAGCTTTCGATCCTCCCCATCCTCAAGGGTTAGCATATTAGTCTCACTGCTTATTGCATCTTCGCCTAGCATGTTCGCCTCCTGGCCTAGGCTCCACAAAAACCTGATAAAATTCTTATTCATAAAAGACGAAGGTGCAGTCCTATATCCATCCACGGAGGAGGTTAGTGGGGTGCTTACTGCATTACAGCCCCCACTAACTACCTGGCTCGCTAGGCAAGGATGCAGTCGCCGTTCAGCAAGCCACAACATGACAACTCGATGGACCAGAACACCTTGATCAGCCCTATTAACATAACCTCAAACCCCCCTTCTGAGCAGCATCTTGATACATCTTCAGCAGTTCTTTTAATACAAAATGCTAATACCAAACAGGATACTCATTCTGAGCAGGCAGAACTGTGCTTAACGTCAAACAGGGCTCCAACAAATACCACAAACCCCACAAAGCACAAGACAAATAATGATGCACCTAAAGGCATCATTAGCTTGCAACAACAAACTTTTCAGCCTGAGCAGTGATCTTCATCACAAAATCCGTGCTCTTCTATAGGCTCATAGACAGTAGTGAACAATGTATCAGGATGGGGAAATCAGCATACCCTTTTGCCTGCTAATGTAATCGCCAGAAGCTCAGTTACACATGAAGCAACGTTCAATGGCGATTTCCAAGTTAGGTCTCCGATCCAAGACTATTGCATTAATTCCCCAATGGATATTAAGACCTGGCAACAATTGGTTAACACTCTAGATATTACTGCTAAGGCATTGCAATACCAGTCCAACAAGTTTGACATCCAAATGTTATTACGAGAGATGCTAGCTCAATATACATCATTCACTCAGTCTCCTTTTGGAAGCCTCAATGTCAACATAAGTAGATTACTTCTAAATGCCCATAATCCATCGGTTCATAACTTACCACCCTCTTCTGTGTTTAGTATACAAGACTGCGTTTTGCTCAATTTTGATGGACAAGCTGCTCGCTTTAACCTCTATAGTGGGTGACTTACTTCTGGAAGTAAGAACAATTGGCAAAGCACAGCCCTCTAATGCTAAACCCTAACCACTTTGTCTCCAACAGCCTTGCCAAACACTTCTGAACAATCACTAACATTGTTAGCAGCAATGGAGCCCTCCACTAAAGCACCAATATAAAACAACGCTACGGAACTTTGCGTGGCACTACATCCCATTCCTTAAAAACTAGAAATAATAGATAATAATGGAAAAACCCAAAGCAGATAATATCATGCTACCGAATACTGTAACAATCTCACCAATAAGTTCCAATAATGCTACAATGATTGTATGCAGTACCCCTCATGCACAACTATTGAGACGCAAGAGAAAGCAACTCATGAAACTGAATAAAAAACAGGATAAGATCTTGAGAGTTGCAAGACAGGCCTCTACAATCAAACATTTCTTTCAATCTACAAAAAAAAAAAAAAAAAAAAAAAGAAGGAGGGACCCATGCTGAGAAGGAATTCACTCATAATTCTAACCCCCAGGAAGTGACCTTTAGAGCACCCTCTTAAGACCTAAGTGCTCAGTCATCCTCACAAAAATTGATAGAACATGAACTCTCGCAAGAGCAGACACTAGAAATTCAAATGAAACTAGCCTGCTGTTCTCAGTAGCACAATTTAAATGAGAACCTTTGCCATGCATGGTGTCAACTATGAACCTTCACGCCATAGGTCATTCTCAATCCTTAAGCCGGCATACTATCACTAGGAGCGTAGGCCCTATACTATCAAAAGAATCAAATTCCACACAACGAGCCACCTCAGATATAAAAGCAAAGTCCAAACTAACAACAGGAAACGCTGAGGCAATAACAATCCATCATCAAGCAGACAGTATTCCTGTAACTGGGAAAGACCAAAGCCACACAAGAGCAAGCAGTGAAAAGTTAAATTAACCTAAAATTACTTCAGCAGCTAAATCAGTGTACACAATCAACAATAACATTCAATCACACCATAACCAGTGAAATCACCGTAGAAAATTCTAAGCTGTCAGGTCCCCTATCACCGCCACGGCTGTATTCCAATGTTGTTGCTTCATCAGACTGTTATCCGACCAACAGAGCACCTGGCACTACTGTCACACCTCAATTAGGAGCTGGTAAACTTAATGAACAATCACATGGTTTGCCCATGCCTTTGATCCACTCTGGCATGGTCTCAACACAACAACACAACCCAAGACGCCTTAACTTTAATAACAATCTGGCACCCTGAGTATACCTCTCAAAGCAATAATGAAGTACTGAATCAAGATATTGTTGTCAAACTCTTGGCCTCACATCCAAACCTCCAACATTTAAACTAACAACATTGTTTCTATACAACTTATCCCTGCAAATATACTGGCTCACAAGGAAGCAACTGCTGTGACATGGTCTACTTATTCAGCAGTCAACACAATCTGTGATAATCAGAAACTCTTAGAAGAGATGGGTATACTGATAACTTTTCCAACAGCACTCCTAAAGAAGGAACATGCTCAAGCATGCAGCCAGCCCTCTTCCAACTATCTCATAATTCAAAGACCCATGGGTTTCGATAAAACCCAAAGAATACCATCTCTTCTAAGAAATCAACTGTTGCTACTGAATTACAAAACCTAATTGTTTCCACTCACAACCAAGCAGGGAGATGCTGTATGTCTGTTACTCCACCAGCTGAAAATACCTGACGCGAATTACGGATGGCTCTCTGCCAGCTTAGCCAGACCACCATCCAATTCACTTGCATCTACAGGGCATACCCGTTTAATGTTAAACCCTAAGAATGAGGCTGCATCTATATCTCTAATAATTACTTCGAACATAGCAGGTTTTGAAAATCTCTTAACAATGTCCTTTTTAACATAATATGATATTATTTGCCTCCAGGATTTGTGGCGTGATGTGGAAACCCTGCTTGAAATATTATGAGTTATTCTCTCCTGTCTCAAGAATGCATATTAAGGGCCACACAATGGGTGGTCTGTCCATCTTCTTATCATCCCGCTGGGACTTTGCGGTTTCTGAGTACACCACCAGTAATAAAGACTTTTTATGCATGGAGATTAAAAATTGGAGCTACAATTCCATGAAGAATAAACTACTCTTCCTAAACGTGCATATCCACTGAGCACCCTCTGGGAAAAAGCAAAAGGTGAAGGAGCTGAAGCAATTAATTTTGGATATCAGGCATAGTCATCCCAATGCTCATCTCCTCTGCCCGGTGATTTCAATTTAAATCCTTTTTTTGCAGGACCACAGAAAAAACAGCAGACTCCTGGTGGCTAATTCCATTGCATGTAACAATCCCACACAGAAAAGGTCCACCGATCGCACTCAAGCAGCTGGTTTAGAGAGCATGTCTCTGCAAGCATTAAATGGCTATTTTCCGGAAGACCAACCATCATATTTTACACATTTCTCTCCGAAAAGATCAGCTATTTTAGATTATATGTTACAAGCAATCTCACTGTTCAACACTATTAAGTCATTCTCCGTTATCTTGAACTGTGAAAGTGATCACATGCTCTAGAGCTTGCTTACAAAAAAACTGCAGCAATGAGCACATTACTTTAAGGTCCATTGGTTCAAATGATACTCATTATAACTGGAAACAAATTAAATGGAGCTCGGAAGTTGCAATAAAATACACCATCTGGAAAACAACATTATCTAATCATTGTACCTCCTTGTGACATACAATTCACGACTGAGGCTGCAACACCTACTTTCTGCTCTTGCCAGTAGACTTCAGCCTAGCCCAGCATTAAGACACTCCAGGCTCACCTCTTCATAGCCTTGATTTACAGAGGACCTTAAGATCCAGGACAGAGCTCTCAATAAGATGATAAGATCACTTAAGTCTGTGTCTTGTCCCTCTCTACCTGTGGAAATACACGCCTTACCTAGAGGGTATAAAGAACAAATCTGGCAAGCAAAACAAAGATATGAGGAAGTACTCCAGTTGAGCTTTTCTTGGCCTGTCGAAATAAAAATCCAAAGGAGTTCCTGATTATCATCAATCGCCTCAGTAAGGGGACAGAAACTGTCAAAATAAATGGGAATAACGTCACCTCCGAAACTTGAATCACTCGCATCAGCATCCTGTACAAAGCCACAACAGAATGCTCTAATCCACAACTCAGTGATACTAAGTTTAGCTCCTCGTACGTGCGAATCCTTCAATATGTGTCAACCTTTACAGCAAAAAGTATAGTAAACTTGATCCAGAAGAGTAGAGCGGATGGAGCACCCCAGCATTCCTGCTTCAGTATGCAAATAGGATGCTGAGTTCTGGTCCTTGTCAATGGAAAAATTGTTTATAGCTTGCTTGATCACTGAATCCACCCCTTCTGCCTAGCAAGGATCATTACTGCACTTTATTTACAAAAAGGGCCCAGTGGCGAGCCCCGACAGCTATCGCCTTATAGCCCTCTTGGACGTTGAGGCTAAATATTTTGCCTCTCTTATTCTGGAGGACTTAGAAGCATAGGCATGCTAAAAAAATTGATCTCTCTCAAACAAACTGGCTTTAGACCTTTGTTAGGCATCACAGACAGCCTTGTGGCAAAACAGAAAAGGAAAAAGGAGTTACTTTACTGCTGATTTGCAGAATATAGCAAGGCCCTAGACCATGTAAATCGTCAGGTGCTCTGGTCTAAGCTCAAAGCCTGGGAAATCCCACAAGTACTACTTTGTGGCATTCAACTACTCTATTCTGAAACGTGGGGTAGAGGTAAACTGGGAAATAATACGGCAGTCTCTGACAAGATAAAAATTGAACAAGGCGTTAAACCAGGGTATGTATTAGCCCAACTATTTTTAATCTGTTTATGTGCGATCTGGTACCCGTGCTGGATTAAATTATCAGTGACGCACCAAAACTGGCAAATCATCCCATAACTTCACTTCTTTATGCAGATGATGTAGTCTTCTTAAGGACTAAAGCAATAAAGCTACAGAGACTGTTCAATGTTTTACACAAGCATAGCAGCTTAAATGGAATGACGATAAATTTTGAAAAAACAAACATTGTGATATTTGGCAGAAAAAGGGGGAAAAAAACTTGTGCTTGGTACCTGGTAACAGCCATGTGGTTACATCGAATAAATATAAATATTTGGGATGCTGGCTGGATGACAAAAGAGACCATTTAACTCACCTAAATTCACTAAAACCAAAATCTGCTTCATTACAATTTGCCTTTCAAGGAATTCTCAAAAGTACAAAACAGCCTACGCTTGAACCTCTGCTGAAGATAGTAAAGGCGAAACTCATCCCCACAGTGGGTTACAGTGTAGAAGCTTTTCCAGGGAAACTGGGCACCTTTTTGAACAACGCTTAAAGTGCTGTTTTCAGATCATTGTTCAAGCTCCCTCATCGCACCTCACCAGTCCAGATTAGGTTGGAGTTAATGACGAGCGATCACCTCCTTGTATAGAAAGTCAGTTTCTTGAAATATATGCACTCAGCATGAGCCGCAAAGGAAGACTCACAGAAGAATCTAATCTTGCTGGAAGTCCTATCTAAGCAAGTTGCTTGGTGTCCCCAAATGCTTGGAAGTATGCCCTCTCTGATGCCTTGGAGTTCAAGTGTGCAGCAGCTCTCTGGAATTGAAACCTTCTTCACCAGCAGTTGAAAATGGCCTTAAATAAAGAGGATCATAAGGAATCTTTTGTATCTGATCGTCGGATCCTCATGAGAAGAAAGCACGCTGACCTCATCATCAGGAGCTACGCCCAAAACCAGGGTGCAAAAACATCACTGAATAATTTTCATTGTATTACAAAGTTAAGGTCGGTTATCGCCACATGGGCTGTTTTAATTCCTTAGACTTTCTGCCCCTGTGGGCGTGCCAACCTATAGGTAAAATGTGCCGTCTCTGTGAATCGCTTTAGGGGTTACTACCACATCTGCTCTGCATATGTCCCGTGTGACGTCACAAACATAAAAGGATTCTTCCTCATTTCTTGATCAAACAAGGGACACTGATAATACACGCTGCCGTTGATTTCCTTTTGAACGATGCCCACCTACAAGGAATAGCCTGGTAAAATATTTTGGACAGAGTGGACAAAATATTAATTAATTTAGCCGCACGCCCAATTCCCTCAAGGTTATGGAGACACATTTCTGGTGTGTGTCTATTGTGTGATCTGGTACTTTATGTTCCCAGAGCAAGCTAGCATCTGCTACAAAGGTGGTCAGAGGCTCTTTGTGTGCTGGACAAGTATTAGCATTTTTCAGCCTATACCCTCCGCTATTGTTCAGTCATTGTTGGTACAATGTTGGCTAATAGGTGAACAGAATGGGCAGGCTGCTAGGCGAAATCCGTTAACACTACATGGGATTATTTCGAGTCTACCATCATCTCATTGTTGAATGTCGTCTACTCTGACACTTTAGGAATTCACTGTCCAGATCTTGACATTGGTAATAATTTTTAGTACAGATCCTAGTGATTATTTAGCATTTTAATAGTATTTAGCGCATGGCACTTTATAATTCTGCACTTTAACAATAACTACTGGTCCCTGACAATTTTTCTTTTTTTCTAAAATGCATTAACAGCAGTGAAATCCCACTACGCTCAGTCCCAGAAACTATCAAATCAACAACAGCTGAACCACCAGCAACATTAGTAGATCATTCCATCTTGAGATTTCTTGACCTCATGTCATAGTTATTGGAATCAGTTATGTGTATGTCCAGTGAGACCTAGTTTGTTTCTAGCATTCCATGCAAATTCACTGTTATATGTCTTGACACTAGACAGATGTTTTTACAACTGCACTATGTGCTACAGTTGTTTTAACTTTTTATGAATTGATTGTCATGTACATTGTGACATGTTCGTTCACTGATTTTATTTTTTACGTTATTACTTCATGCTGCTGACACTTTAATGAACTTGATTATCTAAACAGAGTACTTTAAATTATTATTATATGGTTCAGCAAAAGGAACTACCTAGACTATGTCCTCTACACAATCATGGATAATTTGCATAATGGAACAAGCTTAGCCATTTATTACCTTCCAACACTAGCACAAAAAACCAAGACAGGAAACTGGGTGCTTACAACAAAGCTTGGAACAAATGCCCCAGCCTAGTCTGTAAAACACTGCCCGAAACCAAACCTCACATCCAGGACCTAAGACCCCGAATATGACATGGTTCCTAAGATGCCACTACCCGCCTTTTGACATTATCATCAAGTTAAATGACTAGATCATCATGGTGAAGACATTTAAGAAGCAGGAATCATGGACCTAAGTGAAAATTACACACAAGATAGCCTTATCCAGATGTTATTGAAGTTTAAAACTTAAAAATGTCTACAAAAACTTTCACGAGCTATTGTTCTGTGAACTGAGTGTTTTCTATTTACCCCTAAAATTGGATCATTTCAGGAGTTAAATCAACTTGAGTCTGAGTGCGAGCTCCTACCAATGTACCTTTATCATTACAACCGAATGCTCTTGCTGCCATGAGCCCTGCAACTTCTACGACTTGGCGTAAGTACGTGTAAGTCACGTCTCTTTTCATCACATCACACCTGCAACATGTTGACAAATGTGGCCCTTTTGATATGGGACAATGCACATCCAGCGCATGTCAGCCATTTATATTTTACATGCATGGAACTTTGATGTGATGTGCGCAACGACTCATATTGCTGTGCGGTAATTATTTGGGCATATTCTCCTGAGGGACAATGCTTAACGACACACATTCAGGTGTCCTATTTACAGATAATATTTATCAGCTGTTGGTACACTATCTTTGAGACAGTGCATAATGATACACACAGGGGTATCCCATTTGTCAACAATATCTACAGTTTTGTACATCTCGTGTTATTGGTGCAACAATTTATTCAGGTCAGCTCTGAGACGTCAAGAAAGTAAATTAGCTTGATGCATTTCTATCTGCTTCCTACGATATATGTAGCCTCTTGGTTTATCTTATCATGTGGAAGTTTTTTCTACAACTTAAGCCTACAACATGGCACCTGTAAACATGTCACACCCACCAGCTTTTTCCTCAGACAGAGGAGAATTAGCACTGCTCTAGAAACGATGGAAGGGGTTGTTTGATTTCCACTTACTTGCAACTGGGAAAAGGAATTCTCTCCTGCATGAAATCAAGTAATACTTTTTTACATAATTTAGTGGTAGAAAGATAGAATACCTTTGGGCAAGTGAAAACTGAGAGTGTGAAAAATTATGTAACCTCTTTGAGAACCTTAACGCGTAATGATCTCACTGACTCACTCATAAGGGACCAGCTTGTAAGGTGCAACAATATGAAACCGTTGACGAAGAACCTTTACCTTAAGGAGGCTATACAGATAGTCGAGGAGATGAAAAACACTTCTAATTGGGTGCAGGAGATATAAGACCGCAATAGTGAATCTGTGAATGTGGTATCAAAAGAGAAAGGAGAGACTACGAAGGCAGATTTGAATACGGAAAAATTGAAAAAGGTTGATCTGAAAAGCTGGAATGTTCCATCGAACAAATATATCAAGGATTTACAAGTGATGTGTTACAGGAGCACGGGCATCTCTTAAATAATCCTGGGTGTTATGCGGAGAATTAAACATGAATGAAGTTTGGCAAAAAGGGGTATTATGCCAGGGTATGTAGAGGTGGGAAGATCCACAGCACAGCACAAGTTTTGTTTTTAACAAATCTGGGTGAGGATTCATATGTGGTTGAGCAAGGTCCAGGTGTGTTTGAGTAAGTTGTTTCTACTAAAAAAAAATTGAGCACAGATTATTTTAAAGAAAGGTGCTGCAGCTATAGTTCACACACTTGTACCCAATCCCATGGTGGTATGAATTAGAGAAATTACTGGAAGAAAGGGCTATTGAAGAGATTGATTCATCTGCATAGCTTGCACCCATAATGTTTGCATAAAAAAATAGAATGTGTGTGACTGACAAGATGTAAACAAGCAAATGATGGGCTAATATTTCTGAAACACTTGCCATGCTAAGCAGTGCAAAGATGTTTAGTGTCAAGGATTTATCATCTGCATACCATCAATACGGAATCTAGGATTTTGAAGTATTTTATTATCCCCTTGGGTGCCTATATGTTCCACAGTGTGCCTTTTGGTATGGCATCTACCGCAGTGTGTTTGATTAAATGGTACATGAGAGTATATTCCAAGTATTATTTTTCCAGGATCACATACTTATTGTTAAAAAGGAGAGATAAGACCATGATGGAGTCCTGTGAAAATTTTAAGTGCACTCTTGAAGTCGGGTCTCATGATGAAGAAAGAGAAGTGCAGGCTCAGAGAGAACACTGAAGTACCCAGGGTAAGTGAGTAGACCAAAGTTGGAGGTAGTTCAATGTATTTTCAAAGCTCTTTTTCCTACTGATAAGGTTCTATTGAGATCATATCTCTGGTTGGCAGGAATTTTATTGTAAAGTGTATTTGTAAAGTTTATTGATACTTTTTCCATTGCACTGCAACCCTTGAGACAGTTACTCAAGAAAGGTGTGAAGTTTGAATGGTCCAATGAGTGCAATTTGGCATTTGAGGTGGTTAAATAAGGGGTTAGCAAGATGTCCTCTTTAGGTTGTTTTGATGTTCTCAAGAAAGTGGTCTTGACAACTGATGCCAATCAGAAGTGATCAGATGCCTTGTTGTCTCAAAGGCTAGATGGTGAGAAGTTTGTGGTGTTTGCCCTTCGTGCCCAGCGTGGTGCAGAGGAACATTACTTAGTGATGGAGAGAGAGGCTTAAGAGAGGCTTAACTGTGTTTTGGGGCAATACACCATTTCAAGTTCTTTTTGTAGGGTTTGCCTTTTGTGGTGCTTTTGACCAGACACATCTCAACCAGTTATTTATTTGTGTCAAAGATGAGGATCTAACACCCACGATTAGTGGGTAGTGGGGTTGAGTAACCTTAATTTCATGGTAGAATACCTACCAGGGCCACCAATAACAGGTGTCTATCAAGATCACCTGCTGAGGAAAAAAGTGCTGAGTTGGATCAGAATTCTGTATTTTAGGTGGAAGAAAACGCCTTGGATAATGAGGAATGGTTCAAAGCTCAATCTTTGGTTACAAACTATAAAGCTGCACAAGGTAAATTAATTTGTGGTTAAAGGTTGGACAGACCACAGACGTCTTCCCGAGTTGGAGAAGTGTTTCTGGAATGTGAGGGAAAAGTTAGGTGTGGTAGATGACAAATGTTTTAGAGTACACATGATAGTTACACCAGCAAGTTTAAGAGATAAGCAAATAAATTACACTCATGAAGGCCATTCAGTAAGGAATCTTACTAAATCCAGCCTAAGGATATTGTGTGTGATTGTCAGGTGGAGAGTGTGGTGAAGGATTGTACACTTTATGCTAAAATTGACAAATATAAGGTTACATGCACTTCCCCACTCATCAGAAGTGCCTGAAGAACCATAGACTAAATTGGGCTTTGACTTGATGGGTCTTTTTGAGCTATTACCAGCCAAGTAAGAACGTGTTGCTTATAGTAGATTACACCTCCAAGTGGGTTGCATGTTGTGGCGACGCCAAGACAGCAACTGTGACAGCTGCAACCTATTGAGCGCTGGCCCTGCCCGTCTAGTATCTTACATAATCCTGCTGGACCTGTGCAGCCTGCACCCCCGGAAGAGCAGTGAAACGCCCCGTATGCGATGGGGGCATTGTTGTTGGCCCCAGGCTCGCCGATCTTTGGTGCAACCCAAGGAATCGTGGGCACGCAGACGACACAGACCTTGCTGCGGTGAGCACTGGAGCAGTGGATCACTCACGCTGGCTGGGAGCGTACACCGCGTCCGCGCCATTAATCTTGGTGGAGCCCCGGCAGCCTGCACACTGAGAGGGTTGTGAGGAGGATCATGCAGAGGCCCGTGGTGAGACAGGGTGTGGCTGGCACGAACAGGGCACAGCCTGAATCTGACCTGGTGCGCACGGTCACTGAAGCGCCTGGGGCAGAAGATCTCCTGCTGTTTGGAGGCCCGGGTGAGGAACAGGAAGCTCCTGACTCCAGATAAGCGTTCAGTAGCATGCAGCGATCACCTGTGGGGAGAAAGCGCAGTGGAGGCGAGCGCTGTAGTGGTCTGCAGGAGCTCTGGTGAGTGTGTGAGGGACTCAGGCTGCAGCGTGAAAAGAGACTTGTGATCAAGCTATACCAGCACTAACGTTACGATGGGACTCAGCGGCCCGCGATGAGCCCGCTCCAACTACGAGTGGCTTGAGGTGCCGGACTGTGAGATTGCGCACAAATGAGGGGGGCCATTAACGACTATATTGATATAACTAATCTACTCCATGGAGGAAACTTTCATTGCTGCAAATCACTTTGGTCATTTTGATCCCTAGTCCACCTGATTATTATCGCCACTACTGGGAACAAAGGACAGATACTATGGGCCAGAGCCTAGTACACCAGAGACATAGACCTGTTGGCGCAATAACGACTCCAGGGTGCGCAAAACTGAGGACTGTAACGCAGGCTGGCCACATGCTAGCAGAGGGGTCCCGAACTGCCTGACATATATTGACACTAATCTGACACCCCATCCGTCCGCCTCAAGATTTATTGTGAGCCCTGCATTTGGTTATCCCCAGATGAGCCCGACACACTGCCCTACAATTGCTCTAACTGTGATCCAGCAGTGGTTGGCCACTCCGTGTCGCACAGGATTGAGGGGGCCAAGCCTCAGCACGGATCTTACCAATGGTACTGGGGACCAGGGAACAGACAGTGCATTGCTCTGGAATCTTTATATTAACAGTTTGGAACTACTGCATGGGACAGCGACCTGGCCACCATGATGGTGCAAACCAAGTCCCCCAAACCCATGGGACAAGAAGTTACTAAGACCTCCAAACCCATGGGACGAGAAGTTTTAAGTAATGCGTATTGTGCAACCTCGATGGATACGCCAGAGGATCCTATGGCCAGGTTGAACACCACCCTCTGCAGTCATTCTGTGCAGTTTGATAAAATCTTGCAGGCAACAGCTGACTAAGACACCGCTGGAGGCAAAGATTGATACAGTCTCCTTAGAAGCCAACTTACTTAGAGCAGACCATCGAAAACTAACGGAGACCGTCAATGAATCGGAATCAGTGCTCACCAGCATGAGACCTACTTTCCAAGGCCTACAGACACAGGTGCAAGATCTACAGACGAAGGGTGAGGACCTTCATCGGCGAGCGGAGGATGCGGAGGGACGCTCCCGCCCAATGTCCGGTTCTTTGGCCCCCAACGTTGAACTGTTCTTGGAAGACTGGCTGATGTCTATGGTACTGAAAGACAGGATACCACATTTTTTCCTCAATTGAGAGGGCGCACAGTACACCCGGTAGGCCACCACCCACTGGGGACAGGCCGCGCTCACGGATTGCCCAGTTTCTCAATTTCTGTGACCGTGACTTAATCCTACAATTGTTTCGTTCGAAAGGTCCCTGGCACTATGAGAATGTCACTATTATGGCATCCCCCAAGTTCACCACTGAGGTGCAGCGGCGTCTCAATTCTTGTCTTGCCATGAAACGAAAACTCCAAGAGCTCTCCCTGAAGTATGCCGTATTATTCCCTGCCAAACTAAACGTCATCTACGAGGGGGTCATCTACTTTTTCACCTCCCCAGAAGACACCTGGCGGCAGTGACGGGCCCGGATCAGAACACAGGAGAGTGGCTGATACCTCGTTGCAAGAGCCATTGAAAGATGACACACCAACATGACAGTGTGGAGATGGCACTTTCATCGAGTACCACAAATTGAAGGCCAGAGATGACACTGATATTGGCAGATGATCTAAAATTGTAGCCCGTCTTCTTCCTCAGTATTGAAGGGTGCCTTTGCCCCTCCTCCTGCCCTGCTTGATGACGGGCCTACCAGAATAATGGCCGAGGGGTCCGGGCACACAGGTCCGACATAACTGTTATGAGCGCGGGCTCGCAGACAAGCTGAACTTGCGCTCCTAAGAGAGTGCCCCGCCTCCAGACAATGACTAAAATGGATGAGGTTTATGCTAAGGAATTAGAAACTTAATCTTACTGTTGATAATGTTTGTGTGGGAAGATCAGGCCAGAGACTCTCCATCCTATCGGCGAGGGGGGAAGTTAAGCTTGTTATGTTTGTTTTCTTCAACCTACTTTATCTGTATACCGTATCTCTCTCTACGCAATATATGTGGGACTGGTGAAGCATGCTGGGATTAGTAGTGAGAGTACAAAGAATTAGCCATGGGCACACGGGGTCCCCAGTCCCGGGATGCGACTGCAGGTCAACAAGATCCTTATTTTCCGGAGGGTATGGTGTATACACACACATCACCATATGGGTGAACGACAGAACACTTCCACCCCTCAATACAAGTTCCTGACATGAAATGTCCGTGGTAGGGCCAAAACTCCAAAGCACTGTAAAATACAAGCATATCTCAAGTGCCACCATATACAAGTGGTGATTTTACAAAAAATGCACATCACACAAACCACACTTAATGAGGTGAGGACTAGATGGAGGGGACAGGTTTATAGCACCACTTCTTCTGCCTATGCTAAAGGGGTGCTGATATGGATTTCTATGGACATACCATATGTTGTGGATTTGCATAAAATTGACACAGAAGGCCGATATGTGATTTTGTTGGCCTTCCACAGGTGATCGCAGAGATATACCCCCAAATTTCAGTCAACTGGCATTCCTCGATACCCTCAGTCCTGCCATACTACATGACCCTTAGAGCCCCGGAATATGGGGTGGTGATAACAATTGCGTCTCTGATATACACGTAGACAGATTGACCCCCACAAAGCAGGGTGCGACATCCACCCGAGCGACACGTCGCCTGCTTATGCGACATTTAGCATCTACACAACCCTATGGCAAGGGACTACTCTTAATAATCACCAGTCCAGGATAACCACATGAGACTAGATTTGTTTCTATGCAGCGAATCCCTAGGTGGGTGGGCCCAGGGAACTGAACACTTGGCACGTACGCTCTCGGATCACTCCCCATTGCTGTTCACACTAAAATGGGGAAGAGAACAGTCTGTGATACTCACCTGCTGCTTCAACCGGAGGCCCTATTGGATCCTCCATATAGAGGAGATCTCTCTAAGCTGCTTTTAACTTATTTTGAACACAACCAAAAAACAGAGACATCCCGGGCACTGGAGTGGGAGGCCCACAAGGTGTTGGTGCGAGGCGATTGTATGCGAGTGTCTTTGGGGGGAGGCTTAAAGAGCTCTGTCAGCTGAGCTCTCACGACTGGAGAAGGAAATGAGAAGGACGTAGTACGCTTACCCACCCACGTAGAGTGGCTTTGCACCCTGAGAGGGGAAAATACAGACACAGAAATATGACTAGAAGACATGATTATAGAAGATGGTTAGCCTCGATACACACTGAAGGGGACTAATCAGGCAGATTACTAGCATGGCTAGTTAAGGAGGACGTCCACCGAAAGCCAATAGGAGCCATATGTCTGCCTGACAGCAAGATAAAGAATACACAAATGGCCATAAATTCTGCTTTCAATGACTATTATCAATCACTCTATTGAGTACTACCTCCACACCAATGGATAGAGTGCGCACTTACCTAAACAGCTTGACTTTGCCCACGATATTGCCTACATACAGGGAGGACTTATAGGCACAGCCACAGCTGGATGAAATCAAATTGGCCATAAAACAGATTGCTAGGAATAAGACACCGGGCACCGATGGACTCCCCATTGAATACTATGTACAATACACAGCCACACTAGTGCCCACATTTTGCGGGGTTTTTAATGAGGCCCGAAAGACGTGCCAACTACCCCAAACACTTAAAGAAGCACTGATAGTGGTGTTACTTAAGCCAGATCGGGACCGTTAGATGTCCGATCCTATCAACCACTGTCCCTATTAAACCTGGACTGTAAAATACTCGAGAAAATATTGGTCAATAGGCTACTCCCAGTTATTAATAGTATAGTGCATTCGGATAAATCAGGTTTCAATTCTGGTTGCAATACCTTCATTAATATTAGGCGTCTGCTCAGTCTTATTGATATGGCCCCAGGTCATGGGAGGGGACTGTGTATGGTATCATTAGACATAGAAAAGGGCTTTGATACCCTGGGATGGGGATTCCTTGTGGCCACGCTCACACAGATTGGCTTTGGTCCTGTTTTTGTGAGCTGGATCAAGACATTATACAGCAACTTGATGGCGCGGGTGCGCACAGGGATTACCATCTTGGATACCTTTGCTATTCATAGAGGTACCAGGCAAGGGTGCCCGTTATCCCCTCTATCATTTGCCCTGGCTCTGGAGAAGTTGGCATGCGAACTGAGACTTCAAACAAGACTTTGGGGAATACCAGTTCTTGGGGTGCATCAGGAGGCTTCCCTGTAGACGGATGATGCACTGCTGTTCCTACGCGATGCCCCCTCTTCATTCTCACACTTAATGGCTCTGATGGACGACTTTGCAGAGATATCTGGCTTGCGAGTTAACTGGGACAAGTTGTGTAGTTATCCACTGGTGCTGGTCCCGGCGCCGGAAAGGGGACTTCTCCCTGACTGCCAACTAAAGTGATGCCATGATACTTTGAAATATTTAGGAATACAGATTTATCATGATCCAGATGACCTTAGAGAGGGCAACCTCAACAGGTCCCTGAGGGGGTTCTGCAGGTCTCTCCCTTTTTTGGAAATCCCTCCCATTGTCACTGGTGAGGCGCGTTGCCAAGATGCTAGTGTTGCCTCGGCTATTATATTATTTTGCAGTTTTCTTTATACTTACCTAAGACCTTTTTTAAGGCAGTACACAGCCTACTGACAGACCTAATAGACGGGTGGCCTTACAGGTGTTACAGAATCCGCAATCGGAGGGTGGGCTGAGTGCACCCAATTATGAATGGTGCTATGCGGCAGCCCAGCTCCAGTGGTGGATGTGGTGGCTTGGTTCTGACAACTGCCCCGAGAGAGTACAGATCCAAGGGGCTCTTAATGGAGTCCCAGTGTATACATTGTTGACATCCCAGAGACCCCGACATATTACAGAGAGCAAGGAGATAGGGTTGGTCTGTCAGTGTTGGGCAAGGTATGCGACGGGAAATGACGATGGGCCGCCCTACTCTTCCCTGGTCTCAATATGGCAGACGCCACGTCTGGCTGTTACGACCGGCTGAGCTGTTGTGGCCGCTTGGACTGTCACCGGCCTCCTGATGCTGGGTGACCTGTACAAGGAAGGTATACTTTTATCATTCCAGGAACTCAGAAATGGATTCAAAATTCCAATGGGGTACTTTTTGACATATTATGTGCTACAGAGAGAGATGCTAGACACAAGGAGGGGGGTGAAGTGGAAAGAGCCTCCCTGCTCCCATATACTACTTACTTTTCTTACACATGGGGGCACCCTGCATGCCATTACCAACATATACCTGGCTTTGCAGCCCACAGCATTTAGGGGCCTCACAGAAGCTCGGGCAAGGTGGGACATGTAATTGTCCTCCCCATAACTGATAGCCAATGGACTCAAGTGGTGCAATAGATAAAAGAAGTATATCGTGACACACAGTTCAGGTATACACAATTGAATGTCTTAAATCAGGCTTACTTATTGCCGCAAAGGATAGCGCAAATGTTTCCAGGGGTGGCCCCAGTGTGTCCCAGCTGCAGGCCTTTAGGGATGAGCTTTTATCATATGACATGCGATTATCAACCACTTCAACACATTTGGGATAAGTCTGTAAAAATCATAAGCGAGATAGTGGACTATAGAGTGCCACTCATACTGGAATTCTGCATACTGGGGGCACGGACACGAACACCAACAGACAAAAACATTCACAAATGTATTGACCTAGCCCTTGCTCTTTTTAAGTACCAAATACTGATGCAATGAAAAGCACGCCCTGGTGTGGGCGAATGGCTAAGAACACTGCTAACATGGATGCGAGCTGAAGCTGAGTACTACTCTAAGATGAAACTCCAAGGTGTACTGGATATGCAGTGGAGATTTGGAACATATGATGAAAGTGAAATCCAAAAACAATGACCCCCCCCCTAAATCGAGACTTTGGGTCATGAAGAGTTACTACATTACTGCCAGTCACATGTTTACTGTGAAGTCTGTGGGCATCCCGTGGTGCACAGCACTACTCCAATAATCTGGTGACAAGAAAAAACGAATGCACTGCCTTACTGAAGTGTGACTATGGTTGTATTTAATCAATGTCAGAACCCCCTAAATTGTGCAACTGGTGGGCGTGCCATCCATGGTCATTTCTAAAGTTACTAGTGGATATGCTACAATTTCTACGCCATTGTGGAGAACAGTTTCAATCTCTATTTCTTCTACTTCTCGATCTCTTTAGTATCTGTGTAATCTTCCTTCTTGGGTCTAATTTCCTTGTATTCAATGCCTGAACAGGTTACATCGTTCATGCCATATGATGTTCATTAAGCAGTTGCCAAGACCCGCTCTTTGTTAAGTTTCTCAATGAAAATCAATAAAAAATATAATTTTAAAAAAAAGTGGGCTGCAACCAAAGGTGTTGGGTGGTGTACACAGGGAGTATGACTGAACTCTTAAAGGACAAATTTGCTTGTGAAGGTATACCAAAATATTTGGTAACTGATATTGGAGTGCAGTGAACCTTATCTGAAATGCAGGAATTCTTGAATAGGCTGTCTATAATTCACCAAAAGACTGTTGTACATTCCCCAGAGTAAAGGGTTAGTGGAACGTACGAACAGGGATGTCAAAACCCGTCTACAAATGATATTTGATAAGAAGGTGCCACTAGAGGATGTTCTTCATGAAACATGGTGGGCGCACCTTAATGCTCCTAATGGAGTTCCTTGCCATCACCTTTCTTTTTTTTTTGATGAGAAGAATTGCATCAGTCATTTTGAATGGAAGGCTGGGGATGTTGTGCTAACACTGCTGGGGATACAGGCACTATATGAACGAGCATAGCAGAGTGCCCTAACTGATTGTTATACTGTGCTGAGTATTAGTGACCTCTGTGACTGGCTGGTGTAGGTCTGCTCCCCCAGCCCCTCTTGCTAAACTGGATATATGAATAAGCTGCTACATTGCCTGCTAAACCTCCATTGTTATCCTGCTGCAACACTACCTGTGGAGCATGTGCTGACCAGGGAACTGTGTCCTGCAACTTTTGAAGGGCCTATTATCACAGCTCAAGAAAAGGAGGAGAGATCAGCATTTGTAAGGGGACTCGAGGCCTGATCCTGAACATTGGAGACCCACCCGTGCATTGGCTTGGGTCTGTCTGCTCTCCCCCGCTCTTCTAACCGGCTTGGAGGTACGTGAACACTGTAACTTTGCCTCCCATACCTCCACTGGGTCTACTGGTGCTCTGAAAGAGGCTGAACCCTACAGTAATGATCGGGAAGGGGCCTAGGCCTCTGTTCAAATCCTGAGCTGCCACAGTAAACCATTGGGGAATCTGATATAATTAGGGAACTATAGGGCACCTAACGGCCTCAACATATACCCCAAATTAAGAATTTGGATGCACAGCCCCTGCACAGTTGGATCGTGTGTTTGGCCCCTCACAGGCATCCCCACATATGTATAATGCTGATCTACGCCTGCTCCCAATTAAGGATTTGCATGGATAGCCCCTGCGCAGCTGGATTGGGTGCGTGGCTCCTCACAGGCATCCCTACATATGTATACTAATGATCTACACCCTGAATAAAGTTGAGAAGAGAGTGCAGAAACAGAGGGATTGATCATAGCTTTACTGGGACCTCGTGGAATCAGGTGGGGACGAGAGATGTACTTTGGGGATAAGTAATCTGGTCCAGCTACACCCCGCTCTGTGGGGCACCTGACTCTCCATTCCCCTTTGATGTTGGTACACTGAAGTGGTCAATGCTTCCAGCTTGCTTGGAGAGCAGAAAGCATGGGGAGTGACTTCAGAATGGCAAATATACAAAGAAAAAGGGTGCGGGCGAGCCTGGCTTACCACAGGAGCCTGCCAGTCTCTCTGCGTCCGACGTAGTGATTTTTTTTTTTTTTAGGATAAAATCCTCAAAATCAATACCAATTTAACAGGGACGAGTAACCTTTTTAAGAAGCCAGAACTCTAGCTGGTCCTACAGCATACTCCAAATCAATGTCTTTTCAGGTTCCGTCTGCAGGAGCAAGTGACAGCTTCCTTCGCCAAATGGAAATCAGGATCTCCGACTGATCTTATTCCACCTCACATCCTGAAGCTGATCACGGATATTGTTGGCCCAATATATCAGGAGTAATTCGCTACCTTTCTGGTACTCTACTGGATGACTGGAAGTGAGCCAATGTGATTCCCTTACTTAAAATGGCCTAAGGCTATCTGGAATCCCTGTCTAAATTTAGACCTATCCGTCTAATCCCAGCAGCCGCAAAAGTCTTGGAAAGATTGGTAAATCAACAGTTTAACACTTTTCTCACTGAGAACATCTTGCTCCCTGCTTCTGGGTTTAGAGCTCGCAGCAGCACTGAGTGTGCTTTATTATAGGTCTCTGAAGAGGGGCAGAGCTTGTGCAGCCAAGATCGGGGACACGCCTTGAAAGAGCTTTAACATCTATCCCCACAAGTCAGCAATTATCCTGTTTGGTGCAAACCATCCACTCTGCAGGAGAAAAGACTCAAATCCCTCAAGCTTTGAGTTGATAACCTAGCCAAAATCTGCGACTGGAGAAGAGGCTGCAGATAGCGGAGAGCAGCTTAATGTGAAGTGGCCTGTGGGGAGTTGTGCCTGCCATCTCTAAACCGCGCCGACACCAGGCAACTGTGCTTGCCACACCTCCCCCCCCATACAGGTATATTCGGCTGCCCCCAGTATACCTTCTGCCCTCCTGAAGGAGCTTGGAAAGCTGCAGTGTACTGCTTCCCATGCACTGCAATGCGAAGCCACTGCCAGGATTGGAGCTGAGGCAGCAACGACGTTCGTAGAGGCAGAGGAGCTTTGCTATGGCTCATACAGTGGGGCGCCTGCTGCTAGGCCACTCACTACATTGACCCGAATTGGGGTTGAGGGGTGATAAGGGAAAAAGAAGGAACAGACTGAGGCTCTTCAGTGTCCGCTGCCGCAGCTTTCCAACAACTTACCTACTACTGACCTGGCTGGTAGCTATACTTGCTACAAATAACCATTATCTTGCCCGGTATACCCAGAAATCTACCTCTCTGCTGCAACAAAAACAGGTTGCTTGTGCTGCCGGGCTCACACTCAGCCCTGGGAAGTGGGCCCTCCTCATTAAAAGGCCTCCTGCGCGGACGCATCGATGGCATAGGATGCCTCCGCGCTGGAGCAAACAGCACAACTACACAGCCCTCATCTGACCAGAGAGACAGAACCCAACTCATCAAACCTACCAGAATGCGCCAATTCCATTGGGGAAAAGCTGGACTCGGTGCTGGCAGCGACGGCAAACCTCACCACCTCACTGGCAAGCACACGTATGTCCCTAGAGAGTAAGATAGACAAAGTTACAGCTGATCTCACTACTACATGGGGATCACAGAAAATTAGCAGACTAAGTTAAGACTACTGAGCACCTTCCTTCTGAACTGCAACCGAAAACCCAGGAACTACAGGTAACACTGCGCTAACTGACAGACCGCATCAACATCTTGGAGCACCGAACTGAAGATTTGGAGGCTACTCACAGGGAAATAATGTGCAAGTGGTGGGCTAAGAGGGAACAGAAGGCACAGATGCAGTAGCATTTGCAGAAAAATGGATATGTGATCTTCTTCAACCTGAGACACTGTCTCAGTTTTTCTTGGTGGAGCACACCCACCACATCCCAACAGAGGCCATCCCCAAGAGCAAACCACCGCCTGTTCCTCTTCCGCTTGCTGCCTTGATAGAGACTCCATTTTACAGGAAATTTGCAAGCTCAAAGAAATTACAGTGGAGAACTCCCAAGTCATGTTTTTCCCAGACTACACTGTGTTCGTACAAAAACAGAGCAACTCCACTCCTTTATGACAGTCAAATGTGATCTTCGAACCCTCGACATCCGTTACTCACTCCACTTTCCATCACGGTTGAGAGTGATCACCGGTTGAGACTGATCACCGGAGTATGTATGGGAATGGTTGGAGTCCAATGGCTTCGGAACACTGTCACACCGCAAACTTAAGCTGGGGTCATTTAATGTCCCACCTACGGACCACCGCAGGAGACACCACACTCATCCCCTGACCTGGAACAAGTCTTACAGGAGAGATGGCGAGCCACACAAATGTTTGTCACGATGCAGGAGACCAAATAGAACTCCGATCACGAGATGGGGTCCACTAAGTCACTCAGCGATGATAACTCACCCACCTCCTGGCCATCTGGAGCGGAATCCCTGCCTCCCCCCTGAAGTGACACCGCAGACCACAGATGGCATCACATGAATATAATCATCTAGAACAGATAAGCTGTCTTTACCCACACCTGATCCAGCCCCAAGTAAACCCAGACATTGCTGTTGCACTGACCGGCCTCCCCCTACAGAACAACTACACACTATATTTATGTCATATCTACCTGCACTGAACTCAGTGGCCTAGAGCTGCCTACCTAACGCTGCCGCACCAACACAAATCTATGACCAACCTACCCTATTACTAAGGGGATAGACTCCTCTAGCTGATGTGCTTTGCTTCCCTCCAACGTTCCTCTCGCTAAGAGACATATACTTTGCCGCATATGTTGTTTGGCTGTTTGAGCGGATGCCTGTTGTCCCTCCGCTCTTTTGGTATTCATGTTTTGTTATTTGTGATATGCTATGTCTCCCTCTCCTTGATACAAATGCCACTTGACACTAACTCCTGCCCATCTTTTGACATGTCTACCCCGATCCACTAGTGCCTGGATAATGCACCATGCGATCTTGCGGAGCCCTACTGCACCGCGGCTATGACCAGCCTTACTATAGTCATGTGGAACGTGAGGGGTATGTATACCTCCTCATGACGTTCTTCGGAGTACTCTTACCTTAAACGTCACTCTATCAACTTAGCCCTCTTGCAAGAAACCCATCTTTCACAAACCAAAGCCTCCAGATTGCAGAGGTGCTGGAGGGGCCAAGGGCCAAGTGTTCGCCACTACTTTCTCCTCTTACACTAAGGGTGTGCTACTGTGGGTCAGGCCAGGGAATCCCTTCACTGCAGATAGCTCTGTAATTGACAGTGAGGGCAGATACATACCAGAATGAGCCAAGTCCATTGGGGAAAAGCTGGACTCGGTGCTGACAGCGATGGCAAACCTCACCACCTCACTGGCAAGCACACGTATGTCCCTAGAGAGTAAGATAGACAAAGTTACAGCTGATCTCACTACTACACGGGGATCACAGAAAATTAGCAGACTAAGTTAAGACTACTGAGCACCTTCCTTCTGAACTGCAACCGAAAACCCAGGAACTACAGGTAACACTGCGCTCACTGATAGACCGCATCAACATCTTGGAGCACCGAACTGAAGATTTGGAGGCTACTCACAGGGAAATAATGTGCAAGTGGTAGGCTAAGAGGGAACAGAAGGCACAGATGCAGTAGCATTTGCAGAAAAATGGATATGTGATCTTCTTCAACCTGAGACACTGTCTCAGTTTTTCTCGGTGGAGCACACCCACCACATCCCAACAGAGGCCATCCCCAAGAGCAAACCACCGCCTGTTCCTCTTCCGCTTGCTGCACAACCTTGATAGAGACTCCATTTTACAGGAAATTTGCAAGCTCAAAGAAATTACAGTTGAGAACTCCCAAGTCATGTTTTTCCCAGACTACACTGTGTTCGTACAAAAACAGAGCAACTCCACTCCTTTATGACAGTCAAATGTGATCTTCGAACCCTCGACATCCGTTACTCACTCCACTTTCCATCACGGTTGAGAGTGATCACCGGTTGAGACTGATCACCGGAGTATGTATGGGAATGGTTGGAGTCCAATGGCTTCGGAACACCGTCACACCGCAAACTTAAGCTGGGGTCATTTAATGACCCACCTACGGACCACCGCAGGAGACACCACACTCATCCCCTTAAATGTCACATATACACTCCTCACCTGACCTGGAACAAGTCTTACAGGACAGATGGCGAGCCACAAAAATGTTTGTCACGATGCAGGAGACCAAATAGAACTCTGATCACGAGATGGGGTCCACTAAGTCACTCAGCGATGATAACTCACCCACCTCCTGGCCATCTGGAGCGGAATCCCTGCCTCCCCCCTGAAGTGACACCGCAGACCGCAGATGGCATCACATGAATATAATCATCTAGAACAGATAAGCTGTCTTTACCCACACCGGATCCACCCCCAAGTAAACCCAGACATTGCTGTTGCACTGACCGGCCTCCCCCTACAGAACAACTACACACTATACCTATGTCATATCTACCTGCACTGAACACAGTGGCCTAGAGCTGCCTACCTAACGCTGCCGCACCAACACAACTCTATGACCAACCTACCCTATTACTTAGGGGATAGACTCCTCTAGCTGATGTGCTTTGCTTCCCTCCAACGTTCCTCTCGCTAAGAGACATATACTTCGCCGCATATGTTGTTTGGCTGTTTGAGCGGATGCCTGTTGTCCCTCCGCTCTTTTGGTATTCATGTTTTGTTATTTGTGATATGCTATGTCTCCCTCTCCTTGATACAAATGCCACTTGACACTAACTCCTGCCCATCTTTTGACATGTCTACCCCGATCCACTAGTGCCTGGATAATGCACCATGCGATCTTGCGGAGCCCTACTGCACCGCGCCTATGACCAGCCTTAGTATAGTCATGTGGAACGTGAGGAGTATGTATACCCCCTCATGACGTTCTTCGGAGTACTCTTACCTTAAACGTCACTCTATCAACTTAGCCCTCTTGCAAGAAACCCATCTTTCACAAACCAAAGCCTCCAGATTGCAGAGGTGCTGGAGGGGCCAAGTGTTCGCCACTACTTTCTCCTCTTACACTAAGGATGTGCTACTGTGGGTCAGGCCAGGGAATCCCTTCACTGCAGATAGCTCTGTAATTGACAGTGAGGGCAGATACATCTTCGTCAGAGGTTGTTTAAATGGCCGCCATATTCTCCTGGGTTCAATACATACCCCTAATTCCAAAACTAACTTTCTTCACAACCTATCAGGAATACTTTCTCAATTGGGGGGAGGGGCTTTTCTTGGCTGACAGGAGGTGACTTCAACAGTGTACTAGACACTACCCTGGATCGCTCCTTAACCCCACCAAAACGCCTCCCACCTACAACGCAATAACATTACACAACAGGCCCCACCGTTGGCGGCACTGCAACCCAAACACAAGAGTATATTCTTATTACTCAGCTAAAATTACACGTGTGAATAGACTGGCTGATCAGCTCCCTTTCTTTACTTCCAACTGTCACTTACGTAGACTATTTAGGCCGACCTATTTGGACCATAACCCCCAACCCCTGCGCTTATCCTGACATATACATCCTTCCACCATTCCCCAATGGTGATTACAGCCCAGATTGCTGGATGACCTACCATTCCGGACCTCTCTTGAAACAGCAGTCTCCAATTATTTTGACTCCAACGGAACACAGCCTCTAATGCATCTATAGTATGGGATGCCTTTAAAGGTACAATATGGGGTCATTGCCTAGGGACGCAATGATCTATGAGCCAAACGATCCACAAACAGGTTTTGGGAATTGAACACACACTTATGTCTTGAGTGTCAATCCATAAGTCACCCAAATAGAGCATTCCGACTAGCAGAAGCCCAGAAGAGCACTCCTCCTTACTAGGAAGAATACGCTGCTTAAATGATGCTGCCCATTAAGCCGCACGCATGCAGTGGCAGACAAATCCGGCCACCTATTAGCATGGCTAATTATACAAGACGCACCCCATTGCCCAATAGCTGCACTACGCTGAGCCCAAAACACACAGGTTTACACCCAGCTTGAAATACATAGCAAACTAACCACACACTGCAAACAGCTTAATCGATCAGTCTCTGTTGCTGAAACTGCAGACTTCCACCACTTCTTCACCAAGATCACACTGCCCCACATTACACCAAAGCAACAAACAGAGCTGGACGAACCCATCACAAAACACGAAATTTGAGAAGCAATACGCTCATTAGTCTCCAGTAAAACACCTGGCCCAGACGAACTCTCCACTGAATTATACAAAACATACTCTCCTTTAGTGTGCTTGTGATTATTGACATTATACACTGAAGCGCTATCAACTGGATGCTTTCCTGCTTCCTGAAGAGAGTCACTCTGTATCTCCCTTCCCAAACCCAGCAAAGATCTAACATTGATGGGATCCTACCGGCCACTTGTCCTACTCAATACGGACTACAAAATGCTGGCCAAAATACTTGTGGATAGTCTAGTTCCCTTGGTCCCAGCCCTGGTGCACTCTGATCAAAATGGGTTTGTCCCTGCCCGAAGCACTTCACTAAATCAGAGACGCTTCGTTCGAGTCATGACCTACTTGCGATCACACTGGTCCAACGCTGGTAGCCTGGTCTTAGACCTCGAAAATGCTTTTGATTTGCTGGAGTGGCCCTTCCTGTTTCACATGCACCCACACTATGGCATTGAGGGCCATTTCCTATGCCTATTACAATGAATATACATACTTTTCATAATAATGGGCCCAAGTATCTCAATGAGAGGATCAACGAGTACCATCCTGTGAGATCCTTGCGGTCTAGCAGTGCCAATCTAATTGTGGTTCCTCGCTTTAAAAGGCAATTCACAGGAGGCTCCTCCTTCACTGTTAGAGCGGCAGGTCTGTGGAACCAATTGCCTGAACAAATTAGGTCCAGAATAGAGGGAAAAAAAATTAAGGAGTTGAAATCATTCTTGATCAAGCACCATGGATGAGAGAATTTGGTTGATTGTCTGTTTCCACCGGTCTCAGTACCTAAAAGCGCCAGGACACTATTTTTGAGTAGCTGTGTGCTATAGAAGACTCTTTCATTCATTCATGTCTTTTATCCCCATTACTATTTGCACTAGCAGTAAAACCCCTTGCAAGCAGAGCGAGGTCGGGTAGTACTACAGAGGTCGAGATATATACAGCAAGCTGCATCATATGGCCCTTTATGCCGATGATATGTTGCTGTTCCTCAATGACCTGGTGGTAGGTTTGCCAAAAGCAATTACATTATTAGAAAAGTGCGGCTCAATCTCAGAAATCCCATCTGTTCCCACTATGTAGAGATATGCTCCAACCTTGAGAAGTACATGGGCTAACCTGTGAAGAAACTTGCCTTTAACACCCTGGTAACTAAAATATATCATAGCACCATAGATCTGTTGGATGGTGATATTGGAGCAGCTCACCAATGACTATGCTCAAGCACTGAATTTTGGAAACCGTTGCCGTTATTGGTTGCAGGGAGGATTGCTCTAGCTAAAATGGTGGCACTTCCTCGTCTACTGTATTTTCTTCCCTCCCTACCACCAGTAATCGCTCACTGCATATTTCGTGTCCTAAACACATTGATGATAGACCTTGTTTTAGGGTCGGGCATACAGACAGTGGCACTGTCTAAGTTACAAAGAACTACACCAGAGGGAGGACTTGCGTTACCTGATTTAGAAACCTATTACCTTGTGGCACAGCTCTAATGGTTCAATCAGTGGAACAATGCCTGGGTAACTAGGACACAGAGAAGGAATGATGCTACCCAGGACCACAATTCTCTACTATATGTCCTGCTGAACCTGTGGCTGCCAGTTTGTGATAATACCACAGAGATGCAGATTATCAGACACTGGTGGCAGCGTTGCCTTCAGACGACTCGAACTCGCCTCTCGTATTCCCCTGATATTCCACTACCAGGCCTGAGTATACATGCCAGAAAGGGGGGGTGGGGGGGAGGCATTAGGAGGATTTGGAGAAAGGGCGACTTATGGTGTGACTCGGGTGGGGGGATCACTACAGAGATGGGGAACTGCTAGATTTTGAAATTTTTGTGGCGACATTTGAGATATCTAGAGGACACTTTTTCTTACATGGAGCAGTTGTAGCGACCATTCGAAGCCATTGGAGAGCGGGTTTGATGGATCCCTCCACCCACTGCTGCTGCCAGGCCCTTTGCAAAACCACAGGACAAGTCACAGCAGTGATCAATCTTTACAGGCCCCTTAACACAACTCTGGTAGACCTATGTGAAAAATGGGGAGAGGACTTTGGGGCACCTATAACGGATGCGAATTGGGAAACAATCCTAGCACCTACCTAGGAGTATCCCGTAATGATAGATTTAACCTGATAAAAGTCTATTTCTTACACAGAGCATACTTAACTCCTGGCAAAAGTATTAGGATATATCATGCAGTTGGCACTGCTCGTCCTAGATGTGGATAGGTGGGGGCTGAGATGCTATATATGGTATAGTCCTGCCCGAATTTGCAGGATTTCGAGAATGAAGTAGTTTGATGCAATAGGGAGGTGACCCTACAGCCACTTCAATGCTCTCCTCTAGTGCGTCTGTTGGGGGGGGGGGGTTCCCATATCCGAGTAAGCATAAGGTTGCCACCAGGTTTGTTGACTTGGCACTTGTCCCAGCTTAACATAAATTACAACTCACTGGAAAGCACTTAGGGGTCCTAAATTGTTCAAATCGAAAGAGAATCTACTATTATGGGCAGGATATGAAAGTCCAATACTCCCCTGTTAAAACTAGAAGAGGAGTGGGGTCCGTAGACAAGGCTTGGGACCATCTTGTAGAATGCCGAATGGAACGAGAAGGAGAATCTCCAGGTAGCCCTCTATCGACTGTATCCACACGTGAGGGAGAAGAGGGGACACCTAAATGAAGTGAGCAATGGGACCAACGTTAATTGAGGAGGCTGATGAATCTGCGGGTGAATCAGAGTGAACATGCGTGGCAATGATCTATATGGGACCAACTGCAGGAAGGGGGCAGGGACGGGAGGGATTGGAAAGGGGATAGTGAGGTGCCAATGAATATAATATATGCAAGATGACATAAACTGATCACCAACATTTTTTACTCCCGATAGGAGTTGAAAATCATAATATATTAAGCTAATGACAGTCATTGCTTACTACGAGTGCACTGATCTGTGGGTATGTTAAAACTTGAATCAAGTTTATTTAAGAAAAAAGTGGTAGAGAATGTGAACAAAAGAAACTATCCTGTGGCAGGGCACATGGCTCCCCCAAGTAGTGAGGCTAGAGGGATTCCAATCCTAGGATGTAGTAGGCATAACAAAATTGGGGCACATATGTGTCCTAAACCACATAGAATCATTTAAGCAACTGTCCATGGAATTCTCTGAATATAAAACGCAATTCTTTAAATACCTCCAGTTGCGTCATATCCTGGAACCATATGGGGACAAACTGAAGGCCCTACTAGTTTTTAATCCCTAAAAATTTGAAAAGGGGGGCATTTCTAGTATATATAGGCTTTTAGTAGTCAACATGTCACATCCTCTTAAAAATCTCTGGGAGCATGAGGTTACGAGTTGAAAGATTACGATTGGACTCAGGCTAAAATAGCCTGCCGCTCTCTGGTCATTTAATTTCTAACCATTTCTATGGTAATTTCTTCCAGCCTGAGATGAATCCAATTGAAATATTTTCATAGGGTATATTTTCACCCAGCCAAACTCTGGCAGATAGGAAGAACCACAAACAGCAATGGTTCATGTTGCAGAATGCCTGCAGCACATTTCTACATGTAATGTGGGGCTGCCCAGTGACTGCGTAATATCACAAGTGTATAAATAGGACAATAGGGAGAGTGCTGGGCCATTTAGTTGCAATAGACCCTAAAGCAGCAGTGCTTGGCATAATGTTGCGCCCGATTACTATTAGCAGTGGACTTCAGGAGGCCCCCACAGTGGGAGAATGGGTAAAAGGTGTGGACTGCTGTTTAAAGGCTGAGGAAAAACTCTAAAAAGCAAGAGGCTGTTCGAGGAAATATAATATTTGGAGTCTTGGGTGGTGGATTTATAAAACTGAATGATCAGTACCTGAGTTTGCAATACTAAAGTATGAAAACAGTCAAAAGAACTGTAACAAAAAAGTTGCTAAAATTCACGAAAGCAGATTCCGGGGTGCCCAATAAAAGACTTTCATGTCTCCAAACAATGGTGAGACACAGCTATGTGTGGTCCCATGACCTGGAGTATATCTGTAGTATAAAAAAGCAGAGTGGCACATCAATAGACTGCACTGTAGTTGGGTGCAGGCACAGTAATCTTCCAGCTTTTTCAATCAATCAATCAATCAGTAAATTTGTAAAGCGCGCTACGTACCCGTTAGGGTTTCAAGGCGCTGAGGGGAGGGAGGGTTTAGCTGCTATTGGTCGAAGAGCCATGTCTTGAGGAGTCTCCTGAAGGTGAGGAGGTCCTGGGTCTGGTGCAGAGGGGTCAGGAGGGAGTTCCAGGTCTTGGCGGCGAGGTGGGAGAAGGATCTGCCGCCGGAGAAGCCAGATTCTCTGAAACTTTAACTCCAACATGAAGCTACTTACACAAGATGCAAGCCATGGAATACAGAGAGTAATTACTACTGAAATGTATTAACCTTCTCTTCAAGCAGCATTTATTGCTGCCTTAAGCATTAGAGGTTAAGAGGGAGCTCGTAATACCAGTTTTCCAAACTCCTTCTCCTCTTATTTGTTCCCATTTCTGCAGGCTGTTCATTCTGATTCTACAAATCGATTTGTTCCTTTCTGTATGTTTTTCCTATTCATCATCTTAAGTAACAACTTTTTAGTAACTGTTTTGTCAGTACTTTGATAAAAGCCAATTCACTGTATAAATTGTATTTTACCAGTATTCACGAAAGGCCATTTGATCGAAAGAGTCAAACAATTTAAGGCAGTATCTCACACAGTTTGTTGGATCGGACAGTAAATGTCCTTTTTACTTGAAAAGAAGTAATGTTATGCATGTTCCTGGCAATAGTAAAACGCTTTCCCGGGCTTCACATTGGAAAAATAAAGAAACGCATTCACAAACTATAAAAATTCAAAATAAGGGAACCAGAACGGGAATAAACAGGCACGCCCACTGTATGCTTGCTTGGACACTGTCAAAAACGCAATGTGTTATTGAAAAAACAAGGGCTCAGTAGATTAGTATCTATATATTAATCACAACAGCTTCTGAATAATTTGAACCTCGATGTACAAAGTTCTAAAGATTGTTTAACAGGTCGTAAAAGGTCCATATCTGTCATTTTAACACATATTTAGTTTGTGCGGGCTTGCCCTTAGTCCTTGGTTCTTAATCTGTGATCCGGGTCCCGTGAGGTCCACTGAGGGGGGAGGGGCGTAGGCCATGAGGCCCACTTAGATGATCCGCGACTCTTACACAATTAAACAACATTACTATACATTAAAAATAATAAAATATATACAAAGAGAAACTTATTTTGTGTATGGTTTTGAGGTTCAAACCATGAAGTTGCTAGGGAAGGGGATCCCCGACATCCAGTGATGACTCGGTGTGTGCGCCCAGATTCCAGTAAGTGTTCTGTTGGGGTCCACATAAATCACGAGGTTCAGAACCTCCTGCATATATCGTATGGTTCTAAAAACTGCACCTTTCCGAAGCAATGGAGAAAAGGATGTTTCCCTCGTAAGAAGGAAATAGCTTGCATTAAAAAAAATGTAGTGATCCATTTATGATATGAATTTTACTCAGAATTAATTCCCCCGTTTAAAGCCCCCCCCCCGCCCTCAAGCAGTGGCACGAGCTGCCGCTGGGCAGCGCTCCGGGCAGCTCCCGCTCAACTTCAGCCCCGCCGCTCTCCGCATGATGCCGAGGATTAAAATACCAAAGGGGGCTGGGGGGCCACTTAACACTGCATGAATACCGTGCTCCGTGCGGGTAGGGGTGCCGGCCACCGGGGCTAGGCCGAGGAACCGACTAAGCGGCTGTAGGGTCAGTCGGATGGGAGAGCCGCTATCTACCACACGCACCTCTATTTTAAGTTTTGGACATAATGCAATTGAGGGGCACTGGGGGGGAAATACCGGGCTGCACGGGTCGGAGGCGACGTCGAGGTATCGTGTCGCCATCGGTATTGTCCTAAGTCAGCCGCAATTATCCCATCTTGCGCAATCAAAGTTTATCAAAAAATGAAACTCTGTCCCCTGGAGTTTTCATAACATAAGGTGTCTTTCGGATTAGAAATGAACACCTGGTCTTGCGGCTCATTCCCGTTAGTAAACAAGCCTGCAAGCGGCCTGTCCAGTGTGAATTTAAAAAGCAGAAAATGTAGACAACGCTGGCCCTCCCTCTCGCAGCCCAACCAACCTCTGCATTATTTTTCCACGTATTTGGAGTCCATCTGTAAAGGTTAACCTTCAGCTAACACTGGCCTCACTGGCCTTTTTTCTATCACTCTATCCTCTCTCAAACTCGCGCCAAGCTATGCAGGCACTGGCAAAGCCAATAGGCCTGGGCTACTTGGGTTTTATGTTCTGTGTTGTAATGGCTGGAAGAAGGTAAGCAAAAAGGAATGATCCCATGTGTGTTTGTCTCCGACGGAAATCAGCGTATCGGCACCAAAGAAGCAGTACGATTCAATTTTGCAAAATGTACAAATGATTGATTCACACGGAAAAGCACTTTTGGGCCAATCAATCAATCAAGAAATTTATAAAGCGTGCTATGTACACGCCTATGAGGGTTTCAAGGCGCTAGGGGGGGGGGAGGGATGCTGCTAACGGTCGAAGAGCCCTGTCTTGAGGAGTCTCCTGAAGGTGAGGAGGTCCTGGGTCTGGCGTAGGGAGGTCAGAAGTGAGTTCCAGGTCTTGGCGGCGAGGTAGGAGAAGGATCTGCCGCCGGAGGTCTTGCGCTGGATTCGGGGGATGATGGCGAGGGAAAGGTTGGCAGAGCGGAGTTGGCGGGCGGGGACGTAGAAGTTGAGTCTGTTGTTCAGGTAGGCGGGTCCGGTGTCGGTGCCAAGAGATGGTAAATGAGCGGTCTATAGCAGCAACAGGGGATTGCAGCGTCTGTCCTCTCTGTATGCA
Organism: Pleurodeles waltl; assembly: GCF_031143425.1. Taxonomy (NCBI): domain Eukaryota; kingdom Metazoa; phylum Chordata; class Amphibia; order Caudata; family Salamandridae; genus Pleurodeles; species Pleurodeles waltl. The sequence goes on along the minus strand of NC_090449.1, from coordinate 1,024,691,276 downwards.
CACCTGATGTAGTCGCTTAAGAGGATCCTTGTGCAGCAAAGGTTAGTGCTCACTGTGATGAAAGATGCCTTGCTTCAAGATGAAACTGGCGAAAGCAGAGGTCAACAAGCACCTGGAACTATGTTTTGGCTCAAAATGATGCCGGAAGTGAATTTCGACACAAGTACAGCACAAATGGAATTCTGAAAGCAACACGGATTCCAGGCGGCACAAATGGCACAGATGATGCCAGAGGGGAAACCCAGTTTTTTTAATAAAGTGGCAAAGGTACAGCATGCATGGCACTCGAGGACAAAGATGGAGAGGGACATCAATTATAAAGCACTGCTAAAATGCTGCTGACACCGAAGGGAGGAGGGCCCTCCCTCCCGGTAAGGCTCAGTTCGGCCCCACAGGATGGGGCCCCCGCGGCCTTCAAGAGCCTCAGTGGGGGAGGAGGCACATGCCCTTCTCCCCTAAATAGGTTATCTGCCCACTATGGTTGTAGCCACAACCTTATTGATATGGTGGCAGACAACCAGATCTCACTATGGGATCTGTCAGGCCAGAGGATCCTCAGTGATGTGATATGTACAAAGCTTTTGAGACATAATTGCTCAAAAACTGCTGATCAGATCAACATCAAATCACAAAAAAAAAACCTCTCTTTCTAACGTTCTGACTTGGTGTAAATCCATTAGGCCGTTTGAGCTGTACCTGTGCCTAAAAATCCTATGGAAAAATGCCTGGGTAAAATGCAGGCACCCCAATACCTTTTTTCAGCCTTGGTTGATGAACCACCCTGTACCTTTCCACGGACAAACTAAACAAAAAGAGCACTTTTTTGGAAAAGATTTATGAAGATTCATCAAACAGCACAAAAGTTATTAGCCACACAAAAAAGGCATTCCCTATGTAAACCCTATCCCAACTGTAAGTAGAAATCCACATTTCCTGCGTGGTCACTTTGAATTTTTGTCCTTCTGCTGGGCCCTATATTTTTGCTGGTGTTAGAACTCTGTGCACTTTACCCTGCTAACCAGAGATAAAGTGCCTGTGCTCCCAAGTTAAACATGATCACATTGGCTTATTCCCAACTGGCACATTTAACTTATACCCTATTAGACCCTAGTATATGGTACAGAATATACCCAGGGATTGTAAGTTAATTATCACTAGTGGACTGCAGCACCTCCTGTTCCATCTACAGTGACAGTGTAAAACAAGGCTTCAAGTCTACCTCTGTAGCCTGACTGTGGTAGCTTAAACACTGTAACTAAGCGTGTCTCAATGTAACCTTTTGACAGGTCACAACCTCACTTTTAAATAATAAGTCAATCCTATGTATGCCTTGTAGCCCGCAAGGCAGGGTGCATGGTATCTGAAAGCAGGACATGTAAAAAATGTATGTTAGCATGCCCTTACAGTACTAACACTTTTTCACTGCGACAGGCCTAGATGTCCTACACAGAAAACTAGAGTACAGATCAAAAGTTCTAATACTCTAAACCTGGGAATAGGACTAGGAAGAAAAATAATTAAACAATCTTTACTTGCTATTGAAAATCCAGTTCGATGGATAAGTCTGATTTTTAATAAATATTAAGGAAAAGTAAGTTTTTGAAAGTAAGCTTTTCCCTGCCTGAAGTTCCTGCAGGCTATATTTGTATTTGCTCTCCCACTTCTGCCACCCAGTAAAAAGCATTTGAATAGGACTGAGAAAAGGTGTGAAACGACTCCCAGGAGAAAACAACGAGCTGACCTGAATGGGCAGAGATTACTCCTCTGAATCACACAGAATTGGGAGAGTGGTGCTGTGAGCATCCTTTCTGACATTACAGTGCAACATCCTGCTTGAATAACAAATCCGTCTTGACAGGTCTACTGAGTTTTTAAATATCAAACTGACTGCATTTGAAAGGAAGGGGAACAGGATGCCAAAAAATCCTTGTGTCTCCACTGTCTGGTTGCTGGAAAACCCTGTGTATCAACCAGACTTCTGTCTCTGGCTTTATTCGAGGTACAATGACTTCCCACAAACTGGATTTTAGTGTTAAATGTGGGAAGAAATTAGGATAACCATAGTACACTCCCCACAAACATCCCAGCCGTCAGGGCCCATGTTTAGTGTGATCAAAGACGCCTGCCATCTTGAAAATGCCCAAAGTGGGTAGGACAAGGCCAAGTAACGTTTGCCCCATTGGTTAGGGTGTGCCCAGGAATCATTTCTATCCACCAGTTCTCGTCGGACATAATTGTGGCATCTCCAGTCATCCACTTTAGAACATCCCTGGACCTGAGGTAGATCAGAAGAGGACTGAACCAGCTGTCTGCAACCTGAGAAGAGCCCTGAAGGACTGGACCTGCTTTCTCTCTTGTAGGCATGACAAGAAGTGGACTCCAAGGGTCATGAGGCTAACCTTCTATTAAAGCTACAGGGAAAAAACAAGGTACGAGAATGCTTTTCATGGAACTACCCATCTAATCAGTGGAGCTGAATCTGGGCTGGGCTCTGTCTGACACCCTGTAAGTCTCTAGGTGCCTTCCTTGAGGTCCAAGGGGCTTCAGAAGTGTACTCCTGTGGTAGATTGGGTCTTAAGGACTAAAGCCAGGAGGTACATTTTTTGACCAGGACAAACCTTGGTGTATCTGACCCATGCTCCATTGTAGTCAGCGTCAAATTGCGTGTAGGTACTGGTTTATGTCGACCAATGACTATCATTGGCACTTTGTGCTATTCCTACTTAAAACTTTTTAAAAAAATCATATCTCCTGTTCATCTTATTAGATTTTTACTTTATTTTACTCTAGTTTTTTTTTATTTGGGTTGGAATTTTCATTTAGTTGCATTTTAACTGTGTTACTGTTCTGGAATTGCATTCTTTAGACATTGCCCTAAATTAAGCCTGTCTGCTCCACCATAGCTTCCAGGAGGTTAAGCTCAGGTTAATTTAGTGACTTTCAGGGTATACCCTGAGAAGGGTTGTGATTATTCCTTGATGTGGGTAGTCATCCACTCCAAATAATAATCCAATTTCTTACAAAGGCTGATTAAAAGTTACTCTATGCATAGATGTCTAAATAATACATTGATAACTCCGTAGAATCATCATCTGTGGTGTCTAATCCAGCGCTAAAACATCTAGAATCACAAGGGTGAACATGATCAGAGCTTTAAGAAACGCATCTCTGCAAACGTGGCTTTGAAAGACCACCACTGGCTTCCAGGAATTAAAGACAAATTCAGAGTCCTCTGTGCTATCCACGAGGCCATGCTGCTACTGAAATCTGGCTCCTCATTACACCCCTTCTAGGAATTTTCTATCAGCCAGCCAAGCACGCATTCAATAGCCAGATCCATGTAGAAAGGTCGGTGGGGATTTAGGGCCCCAGATTTTGAAACACTTCATGCCTCACAGCTAAACAAAGCCACATCCGGTTTAGAAAACTATTGGAAGAAAGAACATTTTAGCCTTCTTTGAACAAAGGAAACCACATGGGCAACGACAAAGGAACACTGAACAGAGGTTGCCACAGCTTGTAATCAGTTCAACTATACCTACCCTCACTATCTTCTGCTTTTGTATTTACCACCATTTTACTCTCAAATAGAGCTTTATATAGACCACAACATGCCAAGCAGGCACTACAAAGGCACCCTAAATAAATGTTACTTAGCATTAACATCTTATGTCTACATTTTGAACTATAATTTAATTCCATGCTCTCCTTTCATTTTAAACTGCTCCATCTCAATTATCCCAAACGTGTAGCTTCTGTGCCTCCGCCTCCACAATTCTTCCTTTCTCTTTTACTTCGGTAAACTCTTTCATTTCAGTCTTTTGCCACTTGTTGTCCTTCTCCAGAAAGAGGCTCCCTATCCTGAGCTCTCTGCAGCCAAGCTTCTGTCCGTCTATGGATACAGGGCTGCCTGGGTCTCTGGCAATCAGTCATAACAATCACCAGTGTGCAGGATGAGGCATGTGAGTAACAGGTGAGGCCGTGCACTGCAGAGGAGAGCCCCAATGGGAAGGAACTCGGCAGTGCTGATGTATCCGTGTTCACAGTTTGCAAGTCAATTCATTGTAACATTCGTAGTTTAAAAGTGACAACTTCCTTACCTACCTAGGCCACCCGATTTGATGGAAAGTGAGTTGGACCGGCATTCTGTTAATCTAGGAGTCTCACAACTTTCTTTGGCACGTTTAAAGATACTATTGACAGCAACGCTGCCTATAAAATATCCTTAGGCTCAAACTAAGGCATCAGTAATGCAGCACCAAAACAATCTAACTCCTCTGCAGAAGCCTAGACGTTGTAGATGATTGCTTAGTAACACAACCACGCCTTAATATGAAATCGATTAAACCTCTTCCATGTGTTTGACAATAGCAGGAACTGCAAAACCATCCGCAATTATACACTTCAATCGCCAACATGAACACAACTGACACTGCGAAGCACACTACACCTCCATGTTCACTGATACCCAAGACTGAACTGTTTTTTCTATATCTAATACAACTTAAAAGCAGATTCTATCTGCTTTTGGGTAGGTCTTGTGTAAACCTATCCAAATGTCCATGTTTGAGCCCCGTTTCTAGTGCCAATTCATAAAAACATTATATGTATGCGTTATAAAAATATATTACTAGGAGAAGCTGTATCCCATCACCTGTTTTTGGTAGTTTCCTCTGAAGGTTGCACAAGTGGAAAACGTTTTGCTAGTGTTGCGTAAACAGCAGTGAAGTGGAAAGTAAGGTGCATTCTTGAAGTCGGCGTTTTACAATTATTGCCCAAGAGAGAAAAGTGCTGATAATAACAGTGACACGCGACAACGGAAGGGGGTTAGGGGGGCACTACGACAGGAGTCAGGATGGCTGTGATATGAGAGAGAGTCAAGGACAGGCACAGAGTCGCAGTTACAGGAAATAAAGATATGCAGGGATAGGAGGGAATGGCAGTGACGAGACAGGCGATGATATGCTGTAGTGGGGCAGTGACAGGAGAGTGGAGCGTGTCAACTACAGAACTTGGGTCAATTACAGCAGAAGAAGGGCAGTGACAGGTTGTGTGACAGAGAGATAAGCAGTGACTGGAGAGGGAGACATGGAAAGTGAATGGAGAGAGGACAGTAACATGAGGCAGAGAGAGACGGGCACGGTAGTAACAGGAAAGAGGAGAAGTGACGTGTGAAAACCTTACTACGCCAGGTGACACTCTGAGGAAAATAGGAAAAAGCGGGACACCGTGCAAGAACTATAGAAGGAAAGGGCAATTAACACTGAGTGCCCTCAGAATGAGCAGATTTTTAAATGATGGTGTTCCTTTCTGTCAAATAGAGTAGAAACACAGAAAAGCGGATCTGACATTTTCAAAATCGATGAAAGACAGGGCACTTATTATAAACATCAGTACAAGCATAAGAGATTAGATAAACTGTTTCTTCCCAGTGACTGTTGTTCTATTACAGAAACTGAGGTCTGGTGAAAGTGCAGAAATACAGTGTAGGTTTGTCATATTGCAGGGGTGAAGGAAGATGGGGAACGTTTCATGTAAATAAAAGGACCGGAGCTCTGCACCTTGGATGACAAGGGTCTTGGGAACTATATGTATCCCCAACATGATATGCACGAGAGTACTGGGGAGGAGGGATCCGTCACCAGACTGGTGACTACACAGTGGCAATGTTTTGGGGTGAAAAGAAAGAAAACAGGAGATCTTAGGGAGCTGGTGGCAGTATGAGAGGACTGACACAGACTTAAAAGGGCACAAGAAAGGGAAGCAAAATAAAGGAAGCAACAGATTGTAAATAAAGCTGCGAGTGGGGACACCAGCAAAAGAAAGCTCGAGGGAAAAGGATGAGAGTAAAAAAAAGGAAAATACAAAAAGAAGGCACAAGGATGCGTGCGGGCGTAATAAGAAAACAAGAATAGATCATCAGATGAGAATGGAAGCCCTGTGAATAGGGCGATCGAAGAAGAAATAACAGGAACCCCATCTATGATGAAATTACATGGATAATGAAAAGACACCAAAGAGCAGACAATCCAATGCCACTACTGCAGAACCATAACACCGGGGGTAATATAAGTACTACATTTATTATCATCAAAGCAGCCAACTGACACCGTAAACACACACCAGCCCTCCGGACACAGACGAGGATCGCCGGACACAGGACTTACCTCCTGTCTCTAACTGGGTTTACAATCCCGATAGAGTCTCCACTGCTTTCAACCCTAAAAGTACTTCAAAAACTGAAGGCAATGACAACCAATCAGAAAGCTACTTTAAAGCGACTATGAAGCTGGACGGTACAGGGCGGGACCTCGGCTTAAGCACCGCCCCATGACGCCTCCATTGGTTACGAAACGCTGAGACTGTTCCGGAAATTACGTCAAACTCGTACCGGGAGTGATCACCGTTTTTCTGAGCCGGAAAGAGTTACTGATGTCGCACAGGAAGAGATAGCCTCAGCCGTCGTATGCCCGCTGGGCCAGGCTGAGACTTAGTAGAGAGTGGCTTATGAGTGCCGGTGGTAAAAAGGACTTTTTGGCGTGTAAACCCGCGGACAAGACGCCTCAACCAGCAAGGGCGCTCTGATGCAGGGGCCCACACAGTGCTTAATTTGAGCCGGTGGTTTCCGGTGCGGGGCACCGGCACTTATTTTTCTGCCTGAAGTATTTACCGCGAGCAAAAGACACATATAGGAAAGACGAGGAAGAGAAAGACGGAAAAGCGTCACAAAGGGAGAAAGCTGTAAGAATGAGCTGGAGGGACAGGGAGTGGCTAGAAGTTGAATGAAGTGGCCCGAGATGGCTTCAGGATTACTCTGCCTCAGTATTCCGTGCTCGCACATTTAATTGCAGCAGCCTGGTATTTCAGAGGGGAGCTTTGGCTACCAGCACGTTTTTATTTAAAATTGAGTACTGGGCCCACTACGCCTCAACAGTCAGGATGGGTTTCAGCTTCCTTGTGTTAGGCATGCAGTGCTGACTGAAAGGGCAGGTTTCAGTGTGTTGGCATAGTTTATTTGCCAAAAGTATACTATGGCAGCATCCGCCTTCATCGTTCACTTGCAGGATCACTCGCGTTGATCCCATCGCGCACCTTCCACTTCGGGAGACACAGCACCCATACATTCTCATTCGCTCTATATTCATGTACTGCATCTACGGTGCCACACACTTGTGGCCCTCATTCAAGACAGGGCGCATCGCAGGTTTGTAGGCGCTCTAACTAAATCACACCAACATCTAGGTGTGGACATTAAGGTAAATTCTGCACACTCACTGTTAAAATTCAGGAGAAAGGGTACATTTACAAACGCCTGTGAGGTGGTAACTAGCAAAGGGGAGTATTATGTAGTGATGCTGGTTAGGCTTCACTATGCAATACTCTCATGATACCCCAAAGATGGTCCTTTAGATTCACAATAATAAATCCTTAGCTCAGTCCTGGTAGCGTGGTAAAGAACAGTCAAGCTTTACTAGAGGAACACGTGTTAAGAATTTGAGAGTACCAACATGGATGATAAGTAATTGACACAACAGTTGCGTATAACTGGAGTTATACTTTTTAGAGTAAAAAAATAAGTACATTTATAAGCCGTCAAACTTTACTATTGCGGTCAGTGGGGAAAATCACCAGTGGCAATTGGCCACTTGCGTGGTGAGTTCAGGGGAATTCACTGGTTAAGGTTGTGTGGTTCCCAAGACCAAGCTGTGTTAGTCAGATTTTACCTGGCTCCTGGGGCCTGAGTGCAGAAATATTCTGGCTGTCCTTGGTGCTGAACGCGGAAGCCGTGGGTGCAGAAAAATGGTACTTGTGACACCCTGTCACTTGCAGGTCAGGTTTGTGGGAGCCCACTGGGGGTTAAGATTGTGTGGCCCCCTGGGCCAGGATTCACCAGGCAGAACAACTCCACCTAGCCTGGATGTCTCAGGCACAGAGATGTGCTCGGCTATCCTTGGTGCTCAACGGGACCAGCGGTTGCTGGTTTTACCACTAAGATGGTGCAGGCAAGAAAACAGATGCAAAGACTCAGCAATGGAGCCACAGGTGATGTCCGATGAAGGTGTTGCAGTGTGCCCCTGAGTTGCAGCGTCAAGTAAAGGGGGAGATAAACGGACTGGCCACCAAAAAGCCTTGGCAGTGGTAAGGGCAAGGAGAAGTTATCTCCCCTTGCAGAGGTCCAATGGAAAGCGGTAGTTGGCTGAAACTTGGAGGAGCCTGGACTACATTTCCCATAATGCACTATACCACCTCTCTTTGGGCAATTCCTCAGAAGGCCCGATGCCCATCGCTTCTTTGGATCCGATAGTCACCTTTTACCTGTGGTGAGCAGCAAACTTGTGTCACCAGTCCAAGGTAATCTGGTCTTGCCTTTGGCTCACACAGAGTTCCCTCTTGCTGGTTGAAGCAGTCTTTGTCCAGGACGAGCTGCAGTGGAGCAGTTCCAGGAAGGTTGACCCAGGTTCAAGGTATCACACCTTATGTTAGTGCAGGTTCCTTGTCATCAATGCAGGTCACTTGTCCTTTCTTCGCAAGTTGTTGCAGATCTGAGGTTCTGGTGCTAGGGATCTCCGTAAATCCTAGATTTAGGGGTGTTACAGGTGTGGGTGCTAGTAGCCAATGGGCTACTGGCCCCAGCGGCTAATCTGCCCCTTAGGTGACCACATCTGGTGGGTTCTGGCACCTTTTCTAACTGGAACCCTCTATATCTACCACTTTTCAAGATGGCAGAAGTCTTCCTCGGCTGTTCAGACCTGACTACCCACCCTAGCGATGTGGCTAGCCTTATGGGGGTGTACGCCTCCTGACTAATTCATTTTCTGCCCTACCCAGGTGCAAATGTGCCTGGGGCAGTGGGACAGCTTTGTCCTCTACTATGGGACAGCTTGCTTGCATATCAGAGGTGGTTTGATGTGCCACTTCACTAGTCTTCCTGGGAAGGAGGGAGATGTGACCTCTTTACCATCCAGGCCATTGTCCTGACTCCTAGGACTGTTCACACTTCTGCCCAGGGGGTGATAATCCTCTCTTGGCAGCAGGAGCTTCTGGCTAGAAGCCAGAGCACAGGAGAGCTGGGGCAACTTGGTGGGCAACCTCTATGTTTGCTTTCTGGGTCCATGCTGCATCGCCCTCAACACAAGATTCATGTCATGGAAGAGAAGGCACATTGTTTGATACAAACTATGGCCCATTTCGGTGGTACCATAATGTTGTTGGAGACCTCTGGTTTGCCTGGGTGCCAGCCAAGTTTATCCTATGGACTGTCATTCCCTTATAATAGCCTTTAATAGGAAAGGCCATTATAGGGATGTATAAACGTGCACTTATATGTCAACACCCTTAATATAATGCACCCTGCCTTCAGGGCTCAGGAGGCCTACCCGAAGGGTGACTGATGTATATTAAAGACAGTGCCTGGGCTGTGCTACACATGGTGTGGGCAGAGCCGATTTTGAGCAGTTTGCACTGCTCCTGCAGTCTGCAATGGCAGGGCTACGGTTAGTAGCTTGCTTGGGTCACTTGGGGTGACATAAAAAGTGCTTCAGGCCCTGGTGACCCCTTTAACACTCATGCCTTGGGTACCACTGCTACCATGTACTAGGGACTTATAAGGCGGTTAAAGTACTTGGCACTTGGGGATGCCAATTCACTTTTTCAGATTTAATGAGACCACTGCTACTGGGGCCTGGTTAGCAGGCTCCAGTGCACTTTCAGAATCATAACCAACAGCATCTATTGTGAAAAGTGGGGGTGACCATCCAAAAAGGGCCCTTACCTACAGTAATGCAATAATATAAAGTAAGTAAACAGCAGGCTGATACAGGTACTTGTATACATTGTTTGCTGCTTTGCGTAATGCTTAGCCATAGTAATCAAGCATTTACATGTTGCTGGCCTTATTTAATGATTAATAAAAGTAGCAAACATATCCGTATATATATATATATATATATGTTTTTGGTTACTGCTTTTGCATCTCTAAATTCAAAAGATTCATATACCAGGTTGGACAACCTCAGACTGATTACATCTTGAAGTGATTCAATGTTTCAAAATATAGTGCTTTTTAATGACTTTCTTGCGACGTACAATGAACGTTATTGGCATGTATGTATTCACCATACTACAGATTTTGTTTATTAAACTTGTACTTAACAACAAGGATTGCTTGTGTGTAAAATGGATATTGTTAGTTTGTACACAGATATACCCCAGTAAAAAGAATTGAAGGTCATCGTACATGTCCTTTTAAAGCAATCGGAGCTAGAAGAAATAAGGACTTGGATTAAGTAAAGAAATACAACAATAAGTAAAGTCTTCAAAGAAACAACAATGTTCAGATTGGACTTACAGAGAGAAAGGCGAGAGAACTGACCATCCATATACAAAATTATGCTCAAGAAATGTAATACCAGAGATACCACAAATTGTGTATATGCAATGCAATGCAATGCTGTTGCAATCAATCAATCGGTGCTTGTAAAGCACAACTACTCACCAGTTAGGGTCTCAAGGCGCTGGGGTGTGCGGCGGGGGGATAGCGTATACCGGTAAGGTGGTTATGGAAGCCATGTCTCCAGTTCCTTCGTGAAGCTGAGGAGGGAGGTGGTTTGTCTGATGTGGAGAGGAAGGGAGTTCCAGTCGGTGGCTGCGAGGTAGGAAAAGGAGCATCCTTCGGTTCTGGTTTTCCTGATGTGATAAATACAAGTTGGCATGGCAGAAATATCAGTGAAGACTGATTGGAATGAATATTGATTGGACTTCCAGACAAATAATATAAAGACACCTGTTGCTTATCAGTTTCAAGACGGATGACACAATTTGCATCAAATTAGGTTTTTGATATTGGAATTCACCCATCCCTCAGAATGAGAAGAGACACACCTAAAAGTATTTTAAGAGCAGAGGCACCCTGGATAATATCTTGGATAATCTGTACCCCGGAGGCCATAACAAGGACTTTAATGCTTTTTGTAAAGTAATATTTGAAAGTATAATTGAAAAAGATAATGATGTATTAAGGGTTTTGAAAACTAGGAGAAACTGATAATTGAAGAAGTGAAGTTTGTCATGGTAGGTGGGTTTAATGGGAGTAGGTTTATTAGGGAAACATGGTGGCTAAACAGGGTAATAAATGTACGAAAAGTACAAACTAGACTTGTACTGACAGGATGTGATAACTTGATGTGAGGATGAGGGCTTGTGATAGCTACAGCTAATTGAAGAGCCCCAGTCAGAACAAAACCAAGCTTGGGTTGCTTGCATTCTGGTTCAGTGAATACCTGACCCGGCAGTTCGGGCTGGACTGTTCCTACTGGAGCAGGGCCAAGACTGACTTGCAAATGACCAGGTCCAATCTGAGGTGGGCAAAAGAACAATGGAATGCTACCCCCAAGCGATTGCCAGTGGTTACACTTATTGCAAGCACCCTTCCATCACCTTTTGTGTGTTTGAGATTGTGATAGAAGACCGATCAGAAAATCTATAACCCTATTGGGAAGATGCGACAATCCCAAACAGTATGAAATGTGAAAACATGTAACAAGATGTTTTTTTCCTTTTGTTAGTAATGTCGGGATAGATGGTCCTGAAAAAACTTGTATAGTTAATGTTTTTAAAAAATAATATTGAAGTGATATTTTTGTTTAACAAAATACCTCTGAAGAAGGCAGAATAAAAATGTTTTAGGTTAAAAGTAAATAAAACCAAGGCATTTATATCAGCATGGTGATGAAGAAATTTGTGAAGAAATTGGATTTGTATATAAAAAAGAATGCTGGTAAGGGTTACAGTTGTTAACCACATTAACAAAGGATTAAAGAAAACATTTTGAGATGGGAGGAATATTGTTTCACTGGAGGTGTGGATGAGTATACCAGGAGATAAATCTGTTTCAGTTGCGTTATGGTATACCTGTCCCCTGCCTATAATGCATTACCCACATCATTGTGCCTAGGAACATTGTAAGGCTAAGCTATATGGTGGGGACTAGTGAGGTTGTTCTTGCTACATTGGTATTAGGTACAGGTATTGGCTGAAGATTACATCCTGTTACAAATGCCTCCTGGGGACAAGGCAGGATCACAACATGTGTTTTGGTGCAGCAATCGCAGCACATGAGTAGAGACCATCGGCAACGACCACACACTGTGTTTAGTGGGGATAAAGTAAGCCTTGTCCAAAATGTACTTGAAGGAGAGTCAATACTCTGTGCTGAAGACAGTGCACACTGTTCACTATGTATTGCAAGCAGGGTCAAACACTGACTCACCACTTGAAATCAATAGCATACAATGTTCTGCTATACAGTCCCAAATTTTCCCTTTTTGCTAAAAATATGACCTTCCAGCAAGCTCTGGCAGAGGGTAATTCAGTGCAAATTAATGAAGGATCAGAAACGTGTACGGTAAACAAAGCATTCAAGTTCTCACACTCAACTTTGGTTTTCAGCAATGTCCCTAAATGTTAGCTAACAAAACCCATTTGCAAGGAGCTTCTGAAGATTCCAAGAAAGGAAATGTAGGTTACAAGTTGTAAATCCCAATTCCCATTATCATGTCACCTCAATGTATGTAAGTTCTGCAGAACAGGAGCTAGGAAAGAGTTTATTTTTTAAATGTAGCTAAATAGAACCAGTACAAGTCACTCCTAGTTAAATGTTACAAATAATAATTGGAATCCTCGCAATTGTATATTTGCCTATGCATTATTGATCATGAATCAGGATTTTGATAAGTGGCGTCTCGCTAATCCGCTTGTGAACCGTTGTAAATAGCTGAAATTGGGAAACTTTCTCATACTAACTTTTCTGTGAGTGCAAATCGAATGTAGTCATACTAGGCGCAGTTCGCAGAATATATTCTTAGATTACTCATAGGAAGAGTTTGGTGTAAGTGGATAAACAGATCTGTGATTTCTACCACTTGTGGCGATAGTTTCTGCGAGATGGTTTCGTCTGTGCGTTAGTTTAGTTTAGATTGTGAGGATCCAGAACTGACTCCTTAAAGAAGTTGTAATTCTTTGATGTGGGAAGACAGCAGCATAAAGCAGACTTTGCAGCTTCTTGGACTGAAGCATATTGTGTTACAAAATGGGAATATTTCTCCCAAACACATAAGAAAAAATAGGGCCTCATTACGAGTTTGGCCGTCCGACCACGGGACCACCAAACTCACAGGGAGGACTCCACTGCCATAGCGGTGACATTCCCCGAGCGTATTACAGTGTTGCTGACCGGCGGGAACATTGCAATACACGATAGGATATTGGCCTCGGCTCCCTTTAACACTCCAGCGCCCTTACAATGCACACTGTCTGCAAAGCAGTGCAAGGGCAAATCTCATAATTAGGCCAGTAGTCTTTGGTGTTGTTCGTGGCTGTATTATAAAGTATATCCAGTAGGCTGGAGGAAAATGCTGTAACCTTGTTTATAGAGTTTACTCCAGTAACCGATTAATATGTCAGGTGGTAACTGGCTGAACTTTCCTGCACGGTGTACAAGAAAAGAACAGAACGAGTTAAAGGACATTGAAACCAAAGAGGTAGGAGTAATGGAGTGCAGCCATGTATCTAAAAGGTGATTTGAAGACAAAAGCTGGATGGTCATTGGCTAATTGGATTGGTATTGCCTCTTTAAGATAGTTACACATTGATGCAATGATGAAGCTTGAGGAGTGATTAGTCCTAGGTGAAAATACTGTTGTTCACCATAACGAGAGTATAACGTTACGTTTTGGAGTAGATTCATTGCCTGGAGTTGTTTTAAAGGAGTAGTACTTGGTGACATAAAGGAGTCTGTTGCTTAATTCAGAATTCTTACTAAATGGCTTTGTTAAACCTGCAAGGAAACTTTATATTTGAGTTTTGCCTAGCAAGGACTAATTCTAGTTAGTGATGTTTGGGGACAGGGAGTGCAATTCTTTAATAAGAAAACTAAGGAGCTGCAAACCAATTGACAATTGATAAAAGCCTTATGTGGCAAATAACCACAATTGTGCAGTTTTTAATATCAGATCTGTGGATACCCAATAGGGCTGTTCAATGAAAAAGCAATTTGGTCTGTTGGAATTATAGTACACTTCACCTGGTCAGAAAGCATTCAATACCTTGCGTGTAGCCAACAAGCTCTTGGCTGTGGAAATATTACTATTGATAGCTCAGGAGTAAATACACAACTGGAAAGATGCAGAGGGTGTTTTTGGGATGATGTAATCACGTCACTGAACACCCTGTAACCTGGATGTGTGATAAACAACAGTGATGGCATGCTTCCTAGAAATGGGTATTTACACAGCTGTGTGACGCAAGGGGTGTAAGATCTGTGCAGCACAGTCAGACCATGACATTCATTCACAGCCTGTGTTTCCTGGATCTGTGTGATAAACCATACTATTGACCTCAAAGAAATACTTTACAGGTATGCATACAAATGTGTGTTAACAAATATTGATGTTAATAAGGCAACACATTACTAGGAAATGGCAAACCATCTTACATCGGTCCCTCCCACACACCTTCTCATGCCGAAGTGGCACTTTCAAGTGCAAAAGAGAATTCTGGCAGATGGTGTCAGTTGTCCTGTCAAGGTGTTTGGTGATGACCGATCTACATAAATCATCTTTCTTCATAGACTGATATCATTTTTGGAAATCTCAGCACTTGACGAATAGCAAGAGAAGATCGTGTTGTGCTTGGGACAGCAGCCATCACCATCCTTGTTGCTTCTAATGTGACAGAGGCACAAGCTTAATGGATGATTAATAACACTGGAATAACTTATTCAGTATCATTAAGTTTCTGCAGTGTTACCTTTACTCCACTAAAAACACAACATAGTCTTCTTAACAACCTGGGTGTACAGGATGGAAAAATCTATGAAAGCTTGCCAGATATACCAGAAGGTGGTGGTGACCAAGTTGATGCTTAGATAGATGCATTCCAGGTACCTTTTTAAAAACTGGAAGATCATTTTTGTGATAAAATTAATGTAATGTTGGAGCGGCACAGATCCTTTAGAAGTGTTCAAGGAAAAAGTGAAAAGGTATCAAACTATGTAGCACCCCTAAGTGCTCTATCTAATGCATGTGAAGTGTTCTCTGTGACTGTTTAATCAGGAACCAATTGGTAAGGTGGACCAACAATCTCCATAGTCTGGAAGAACGTTTACCTCGCAACCCTTGTCTGAATGATGACTTTGACATAGCAAAAACAACAGGACATACAGATGACTATCGAAGGGAAATGCAGGCACAGTGGAACAGATCTGTGGAATCAAGAAGAATGAAAGACAGTGCCAATCTTAAGAATAAACAAGGGGTGACTATAGTATAGTCAAGGGCAATAGGTGAGGGAATATTGGGCACCTAATTAATAACCCTAGTCACTTAGCAAAACAGTTTTCCTGTCGAAAATGAGATATATGTGTTAGAAGAGGGCACTTAGCAAAGAACAGACTAGTAGAAATTAGTTCAGTGCCTTGAAAAAGACAAGAAAAAGATTATGGGGGTCATTCTGACCCCGGCCGGCGGCGGGAGCCGCCAGCCTGGCTGGAACCCCCAGAATACCGCTGCGCGGTCAAAAGACCGCCGCGGGTATTCTGAGTTTCCCGCTGGGCGGGCGAGCGACCGCCAGAAGGCCGCCCGCCCGCCCGCCAAGTGACCCCCTTCCATGAGGATGCCGGCTTCCACAGAGTCGCAATTTTCAGTGTCTGCCACGCAGACACTGAAAATCTTAATGGGGCCCTGTTAGGGCCAGAGGCATGGGCACTGCAGGGGCCCCCAGGGGCCCCACGACACCCGTTCCCGGTTAAAACCGCCAGAACCAGGCTGGCGGGAAGGGGGTCGGAATCCCTGCCGTGGAGGATTCCCCAGGGCAGCGGGCTACCGGCGGGACACCGGGCTGTACCGCCGCGGTCAGAATGCCCATGGATGCACCGCCAGCCTGTTGGCGGTGCATCCGCGGTCCCCGGCCCTGGCAGTCCATGACCGCCAGGGTCGGAATGACCCCCTATGTTTCTGATCAATAGTGGTAATGCAAACTTGGAGCTACCCATAATTTCATGCATGGTGGCCAGGAGGAGAACGTCTTTGCTATTTTGTGTTCCCTATTTACTTTGAATGACATCAAAGTCTAAAGGGTATGTGCTAGAAGAGGAGGACATCAACCCTTTCCTATAATGACTCAGTTCAGTTAAAGGGTATGGTCAATGAGGATTTCTTTTAAGGGAAGAGCTACAGTAGGAATGGAATGCAGCACATTACCAAGCATGAATTTTTAAGGTGGCTACACCAAACATAATTTGGTATTAGATTAGACCCCCAGGGAGACTCCACGTGTCTTCCTGGTTGACATATCCTTTAGGGGAGAGAAAGTCTGCAACCAGTTTCCAGAAATCTTTTAAGAAAAATGTGGTCTCCTTACAATTTCGAACACCAAATCAGGTGCATGGCAGGGGCATTATTGGTAACTCACAAGGGTCTACCCAAGCCTCATCTAATGAAATAACCCCCAAAGGAAGAGTAGAACAAGTTGCTAATTGTAGGGTTTAATGAACAGATTTAGAGTTCCATATGGTTGGCCCCTACCAAGGCAGGTGACAAGGAGATACCATTGTGTGTGGATCTCAGGGGCCTGAATTCCAGAATATGGTTTCATCCTTTTCCCAGAATTAATGAAATGCTCAGTGCCTTTTGGGAGACAAGCTGTTTTTCTGTCCTAGATTTGTCATCAGCCTACAACGAGATCGATTTGCATTGCAACTCTAGGTTCCTACCACATTCATAACACCATTTGGACCATATCATTTCAACAGAATGCCATTCAGGTTGGCCTCCACTGCAGCTGCATTACAGTGCATAATGCAGACCATCATAGAAGACCTCCCAATTGTGCTATGTTTTCAGGATGACATTGTGCAGTACAGTAAAACTGAGCAAGGTCTTGATTCCATATTAAGTATAGTGTTAGAGGAACTAAGGGAAGCTGACCTCACCACCAAAAGAGATAAATGCCATATTAGGGTAGAGTTGTTGACCTACCTGGGTCACACTTTATCAAACAATGACATTTAACCTAAGTATGACGTATTACAAGCAGTGAGTAAAGCTCCAGCACCTGTTGACAAAGATGTACTTAAATAATTTTTGGGCCCAGTGGAATATTAGTTCAAATCTTTAAAGAATTTTGGAAGCATTTGTGATCCCGTGCATTACAAAAGGGGTGACATTTGTGTGGAATACCAACTGGGGTAAAGCATTCATAAAGATCAACACTGCTATTGTTGAAGCACCTTCATTAGGCACTTTGATGTTCACCGGTATACTGTTTCGACCAGAAATGCGAGAACAGCCTAGAAGCCACCCTGATGCAAATGGTAGATGAGAAGGACCACATTGTTGTTGAAAGAGTGCAGAGTATGTTGAGGGCCCTGTTTGATAAGTCTTTTGCACCTAAAAATCTGTAACTTGCTTTAGAAGTGAATGAGATATTGTGTTTTAAAGTAAATATGCTTGCATTATTGGCAACGAATTTTAGTAGGATCTGTTTGTGGCTTCTATAAAGGACCTCTAACTTAAAGATGTGCTGATTGGTTCTGGACCACTTGAAATCGACAGATTAGGGACGTTTTCATCAGTAGATATTCTGAATTGCAGCAGTCTAATCTGGAACTGAGAAAGGGTGTCATAATCAATTTAGGTTAGTCCGCTGGTGGAAATTTAGCATACACCCAAGGAAATGTATGTAGTTTGTGCATGATTAAACCTCAGAAAACACTTGAGATAATATTTGCAGGTTGTCGTCAATTTTCACTCCTAGGCTTTTGACCTCTTCCAAGAGAGAAGGGCAAATCCCTAAGATGGAAGGCTGTGTTTAATCATTCCATAAGTGGCAATTGGTGTAAATCATCAGAACCTGCGCCTTATCTGAACTCATCTTTTACCAATGTTCATTCATCCATATATTGACATCCACTAGGAGGCTTTAGGAGCCTCACTTTCGGAAGAACCCAGCTATCTGCTTAAATATGTAGGATTACACTATGGGGCTAAACTAGTTCCACAAATGACTGAATACACATATTGAATAGCTATGGAGACAATGCCTATGCTTGGGACGCTCCATAGTCAGGAATAAGAGATTTAGACCAAAGAAAGCATAACAAACCTTTTTGGATACATTCCCCCAAACGGAAGAAACCCAACTGAAAACTGTGTTTTTTTATATAAGTTGACGTTAATTGAGTAAGGATGTTGAATGCAGCCAATAAGTCTAAAAAAGTCAGAGCACAAATGCCATCCCTATGCGTTGGTAGATGGAGGTCATATAAAGCGGTCTGTATGGTCAGTCAGCCTGGTACATGTGTTTGGACTGAGACCAATGTGTGCTTCAACAGGAATCTCATTACTTACTACATATGTACATAGGCTTTTTGCAACATAGGGTCTAGGGGACCTGTACCCAGTGCACAAATTAATGAAATTTGCAGACGTGCAGTCCATTTTTTAACTGGGACGAGACAATTTACATAATACGCCTGAGTTGCACAAACCTGCAGAGTGATCTGGGTTTCATTCTCAGGGGTACCACAGTCCTTGCACACTATGGCTACTATGCTTGCTACGGCACAGTGCAAGCGACTGGTTGCAAATATTTGTGGGGCACCTTGAATGGGCGAAGGGTGGGACACCAAGGCAGCCATCAGCTGGAAAAAGGTGGCAACAAGGCACTCACTGACTCACAGTGGGACAAAGCATGCCAGGGACTAAAACTGACATTAAGAAATGCTGGCTTCAAGCTGCTACAATTAATTACCAGTAAACTACCTATCTGACACCACTTAAAGCAAGATATATTTAAAGGAAGAACTCTGCTGTGCTTGAGATGTCATGAACAACTGCAGACATGGCGATGTCACGGAGTAGGGATTTACTGGACTAGGGTGGTAGAAAGATTGCATCAATGTACTGGTAGGCCTCCGGGTTAACACAGAAAGAGTTCCATATTGGATTTGTGCCCAGTTAAAAAAAAGGAAATAGAAAATTTGTTGTGCTGGGGAAAATTTAACCCAAACAGATAATAGTGATACCGTGGCGGGATCCCAGATGGCCCAGTCCATGACAGAATGGGTAGCGGCTGAAGAAAGTCACATGAAAAGAGCGGGAAGAGGTGATAAATTTACAGAAGATGTTGCAGAGTGAGAACTACTATTGTGTGACACTAGACTGTTAGGAAACGGAAGCACGGACATGCACATGTAAAAAAGGGTGGAAAGTAGGTCTATCAAACAAATCGCTCATAGCCAACACAATGTGTCTGTTGCAAAGTGACAAGGATGGAAGCAGTGCTTAATTTGTGCTTGTTGTTTCCGGTGCTGAGCACCGGCACTTATTTTTTAGGGCTGGGCCTTATTCTTCTTCCTTAAGCATCTGCTGCGAGCAAAAGACACATATGGGAAAGACGGAGGAAGAGAAAAACGAAAAAGCGTCACAAAGGGAGAAATTAGAAAGCTGCAAGAGTGAGCTGAAGGGGCAGGAAGTGGCTTTATATGGATTGAAGAGGCCCGAGATGGCTTACACCGCCTCAGTATTCCGTGCTCACACATTTAATTGCAGAAGCCACATGTTTAAGAGGAGGTCTTCGGGCACAGGCACCTATTTATTTACAAATTAAGCACTGGATGGAAGGAGTCTACATTAATATGCAAAATGACAATAGGATAAAAAGAGTAATAAAGATGAAAACATGTAATAACTGAGCAAAACAAATAGCAGAATTCTACTAAAATAAAAAGATAATACTGTGCAATGATTGAAAAGTATGGTGACACAGACCAACAAAGTGTTGGATAAATAAACTGTGTGGGTCCGAACAAGACAGAGGGAAATTTAATGTTTAGGTTAAGACAATATTTATTTCCCCATCTTTGTTTTACCCTATTTTATAACATACATTTCACAATATTACAAATCGAAGTGTAATGAAACATTCAAATGAGACTTACTCTTAAAGAAATATCAATAAAGATATTTATACGAAAGAAATAGGCCCTAATAGTAAATCCTGATAGATTTCTAGGTGCTCTGTGATTATGAATTCTCAAGAAAGTACATTTATTTTAGCTTTTTAGGCAATTCCTTCTTGATGCTCTGCACCAGGTCCTACATTTGCTAAAATGCTATGATTCTGGGAACATAAACTGCGCCCTGTGTGGCATGCATCAGATGTGTTCCAAACACTCTTTCTGCGACCCTAATTTCTCGACGCCTCCCCTCGGTACTCTAATATCCGCTATCCCATTTGCCAATGTGATGTTCCCATTATTAACATTCCGATGTCCCTGCATACCCTTATTCCCCATATAGGTACAGAAGAACCATAACCACTACCCTCGTTGTGTGGCTTCCTATCTAACATGGCAGATAACATCACCAATCATATCACAGACAGTGAATTTAGGGCTATTGCACTGTAACCTAAAACTGCCTCCATTTTATGTTTTTGATTGAATACATCCTTACTGACACACTATATATAGGTACCCATGTATATATGCATACGTTTTCCTTACAGGTCAAATTAGAAGCTGTAAGCAAGACTCTTCACCCCAATATTTAGAGACAGTACAGCAAATATTCAAAACATTCCACGCTCTCAAAAGTGCATGGGTTACTCACACGCCTAGGCCTGCATTTCATGGTGATTATTGTTACTCTCTTGTGTGCATCTTGGATGAGTGAGCAGCAGGAAGTTATGCGTGCTATGACAATGTTTACCACCAGCATGCAGTACAGTTGTCACAGTGGGTTATACATGGGTTTGTGGATGTTTGAGACAATGGCTGCAGACCAGGAAGAAGACATTCTCTGCACTGTGTTATCTTAACACCCAAATCCAGCCATTAACTTGTTTTACCCTCCAGTGTGCTGTACCGGACTGACCTCTGCAGAAGGTTGGTAAGATGTATGCTTGTACTGTCATGAAAATGGCTCTGTACCAGAATATCGCAGCTTGAACATTGTTGACAAAAACAACATGATGTCCCAAATATCGTTTAAAAATATTGTAGCATTAAATTTAATATTAGGCCTCAATATTTATGTCAGACAATATTTTTGTTATCAATATTCTGTCATGCAACCCACCAATATGTTAATGGAAGTGATATTGTGCTCCCGTTGACTGATGTGGACCAGAGAGTGTTGACCCAAAGTACTCATCCACACCTTCTATTTGCTAGTTAGTTGTCGAGGACTGAAAGTTAAACATCTTCCAATAAACCCTTTGTGAATCTTGCCCAAAGTGATTCAATCAATCAATCAGAAATTTGTAAAGCGCACTACTCATCCGTGAGGGTCTCAAGGCGCTGAGGTGGGGGGATGTGCTGCTACTGCTCGAACAGACAGGTCTTGAGAAGTCTCCTGAAAGTAAGGAGGTCTTTGGTCTGACGCAGGTGGGTGGGAAGAGTGTTCCACGTCTTGGCAGCGAGGTGCGAGAATGAGCTGCTGCCAGTTGTAGCTCTGCGGATGCGTGGGAGGGTTGCGAGGGCGAGGTCGGCAGAGCGGAGATGCCGAGTCAGGGTGTAGACGGAGAGCCGTCTGTTGAGGTATTCTGGTCTGGTTTTGTGCAGTGCTTTGTGAGCGTGGGTGAGGAGTTTGAAGGTGATTCTCTTGTTGACTGGAAGCCAGTGCAGGCCTCTCAATGGCTGCCCAATGTGTGTGGAACTCCACTCCTCAGTGGACACACATCAAACTTTGTTGTGTTCCATATGATATGATGAGAAAGCGTGTTGTTTGGTAAATTGTAGAAAGGAATTTGGGCAAGAGTAACTAGATGGAGAAATATGTGTCTCTAATTTAATTAATCAAAACATTGATGTAGGAAGTTGGCTCTGTATGTGCTATTTCAAAGTAAGGAATAGCATGCACAGAGTCCAAGGGTTCCCCTTAGAGGTAAAATAGTGGTAAAAAGAGATAATACTAATGCTCTATTTTGTGGTAGTGTGGTCGAGCAGTAGGCTTATCCAAGGAGTAGTGTTAAGCATTTGTTGTACATACACATAGACAATAAATGAGGTACACACACTCAGAGACAAATCCAGCCAATAGGTTTTGTTATAGAAAAATATCTTTTCTTAGTTTATTTTAAGAACCACAGGTTCAAATTTAACATGTAATATCTTGTTTGAAAGGTATTGTAGGTAAGTACATTAGGAACTTTGAATCATTTCAATTGCATGTATACTTTTCAAGTTATTGACAAATAGCTACTTTAAAAGTGGACACAGTGCAATTTTCACAGTTCCTGGGGGAGGTAAGTTTTTGTTAGTTTTACCAGGTAAGTAAGACACTTACAGGGTTCAGTTCTTGGTCCAAGGTAGCCCACCGTTGGGGGTTCAGAGCAACCCCAAAGTCACCACACCAGCAGCTCAGGGCCGGTCAGGTGCAGAGTTCAAAGTGGTGCCCAAAACGCATAGGCTAGAATGGAGAGAAGGGGGTGCCCCGGTTCCGGTTTGCTTGCAGGTAAGTACCCGCATCTTCGGAGGGCAGACCAGGGGGGTTTTGTAGGGCACCGGGGGGGGACACAAGCCCACACAGAAATTTCACCCTCAGCAGCGCGGGGGCGGCCGGGTGCAGTGTAGAAACAAGCGTCGGGTTCGCAATGTTAGTCTATGAGAGATCAACGGATCTCTTCAGCGCTGCAGGCAGGCAAGGGGGGGCTTCCTCGGGGAAACCTCCACTTGGGCAAGGGAGAGGGACTCCTGGGGGTCACTTCTCCAGTGAAAGTCCGGTCCTTCAGGTCCTGGGGGCTGCGGGTGCAGGGTCTTTTCCAGGCGTCGGGACTTAGGTTTCAGAGAGTCGCGGTCAGGGGAAGCCTCGGGATTCCCTCTGCAGGCGGCGCTGTGGGGGCTCAGGGGGGACAGGTTTTGGTACTCACAGTCGTAGAGTAGTCCGGGGGTCCTCCCTGAGGTGTTGGTTCTCCACCAGCCGAGTCGGGGTCGCCGGGTGCAGTGTTGCAAGTCTCACGCTTCTTGCGGGGAGCTTGCAGGGTTCTTTCAAGGCTGCTGGAAACAAAGTTGCAGCCCTTCTTGGAGCAGGTCCGCTGTCCTCGGGAGTTTCTTGTCTTTTCGAAGCAGGGGCAGTCCTCAGAGGATGTCGAGGTCGCTGGTCCCTTTGGAAGGCGTCGCTGGAGCAGGATCTTTGGAAGGCAGGAGACAGGCCGGTGAGTTTCTGGAGCCAAGGCAGTTGTCGTCTTCTGGTCTTCCTCTGCAGGGGTTTTTCAGCTAGGCAGTCCTTCTTCTTGTAGTTGCAGGAATCTAATTTTCTAGGGTTCAGGGTAGCCCTTAAATACTAAATTTAAGGGCGTGTTTAGGTCTGGGGGGTTAGTAGCCAATGGCTACTAGCCCTGAGGGTGGGTACACCCTCTTTGTGCCTCCTCCCAAGGGGAGGGGGTCACAATCCTAACCCTATTGGGGGAATCCTCCATCTGCAAGATGGAGGATTTCTAAAAGTTAGAGTCACTTCAGCTCAGGACACCTTAGGGGCTGTCCTGACTGGCCAGTGACTCCTCCTTGTTGCTTTCTTTGTTCCCTCCAGCCTTGCCGCCAAAAGTGGGGGCCGTGGCCGGAGGGGGCGGGCAACTCCACTAAGCTGGAGTGCCCTGCTGGGCTGTGACAAAGGGGTGAGCCTTTGAGGCTCACCGCCAGGTGTCACAGCTCCTGCCTGGGGAAGGTGTTAGCATCTCCACCCAGTGCAGGCTTTGTTACTGGCCTCAGAGTGACAAAGGCACTCTCCCCATGGGGCCAGCAACATGTCTCTGGTGTGGCAGGCTGCTGGAACTAGTCAGCCTACACAGACAGTCGGTTAAGTTTCAGGGGGCACCTCTAAGGTGCCCTCTGGGGTGTATTTTGCAATAAAATGTACACTGGCATCAGTGTGCATTTATTGTGCTGAGAAGTTTGATACCAAACTTCCCAGTTTTCAGTGTAGCCATTATGGTGCTGTGGAGTTCGTGTTTGACAGACTCCCAGACCATATACTCTTATGGCTACCCTGCACTTACAATGTCTAAGGTTTTGTTTAGACACTGTAGGGGTACCATGCTCATGCACTGGTACCCTCACCTATGGTATAGTGCACCCTGCCTTAGGGCTGTAAGGCCTGCTAGAGGGGTGTCTTACCTATACTGCATAGGCAGTGAGAGGCTGGCATGGCACCCTGAGGGGAGTGCCATGTCGACTTACTCGTTTTGTCCTCACTAGCACACACAAGCTGGCAAGCAGTGTGTCTGTGCTGAGTGAGAGGTCTCCAGGGTGGCATAAGACATGCTGCAGCCCTTAGAGACCTTCCTTGGCATCAGGGCCCTTGGTACCAGAAGTACCAGTTACAAGGGACTTATCTGGATGCCAGGGTCTGCCAATTGTGGATACAAAAGTACAGGTTAGGGAAAGAACACTGGTGCTGGGGCCTGGTTAGCAGGCCTCAGCACACTTTCAATTGTAAACATAGCATCAGCAAAGGCAAAAAGTCAGGGGGCAACCATGCCAAGGAGGCATTTCCTTACACAACCCCCCCCCCCAAACGAAAGAGGATGAGACTAACCTTTCCCAAGAGAGTCTTCATTTTCTAAGTGGAAGAACCTGGAAAGGCCATCTGCATTGGCATGGGCAGTCCCAGGTCTGTGTTCCACTATAATGTCCATTCCCTGTAGGGAGATGGACCACCTCAACAGTTTAGGATTTTCACCTTTCATTTGCATCAGCCATTTGAGAGGTCTGTGGTCAGTTTGAACTAGGAAGTGAGTCCCAAAGAGGTATGGTCTCAGCTTCTTCAGGGACCAAACCACAGCAAAGGCCTCCCTCTCAATGGCACTCCAACGCTGCTCCCTGGGGAGTAACCTCCTGCTAATGAAAGCAACAGGCTGGTCAAGGCCATCATCATTTGTTTGGGACAAAACTGCCCCTATCCCATGTTCAGAGGCATCTGTCTGCACAATGAACTGCTTAGAATAATCTGGAGCTTTTAGAACTGGTGCTGAGCACATTGCTTGTTTCAGGGTGTCAAAGGCCTGTTGGCATTCCACAGTCCAGTTCACTTTCTTGGGCATTTTCTTGGAGGTGAGTTCAGTGAGGGCTGTCACAATGGATCCATATCCCTTCACAAACCTCCTGTAATACCCAGTCAAGCCAAGGAATGCCCTGACTTGAGTCTGGGTTTTTGGAGCTACCCAGTCCAGAATAGTCTGGATCTTGGGTTGGAGTGGCTGAACTTGGCCTCCACCTACAAGGTGGCCCAAGTAAACCACAGTTCCCTGCCCTATCTGGCATTTGGATGCCTTGATAGAGAGGCCTGCAGATTGCAGAGCCTTCAAAACCTTCTTCAGGTGGACCAGGTGATCCTGCCAGGTGGAGCTAAAGACAGCAATATCATCAAGATAAGCTGTGCTAAAGGACTCCAAGCCAGCAAGGACTTGATTCACCAACCTTTGGAAGGTGGCAGGGGCATTCTTTAAACCAAAGGGCATAACAGTAAACTGATAATGCCCATCAGGTGTGGAGAATGCTGTTTTCTCTTTTGCTCCAGGTGCCATTTTTATTTGCCAGTACCCTGCTGTCAAGTCAAAGGTACTTAAGAATTTGGCAGCACCTAATTTATCTATGAGCTCATCAGCTCTAGGAATTGGATGAGCATCTGTCTTGGTGACAGAATTGAGCCCCCTGTAGTCCACACAAAACCTCATCTCTTTCTTTCCATCTTTGGTGTGATGTTTGGGGACTAAGACCATTGGGCTAGCCCAGGGGCTGTCAGAGCGCTCAATTACTCCCAATTCCAGCATCTTGTGGACTTCCACCTTGATGCTTTCCTTAACATGGTCAGATTGTCTAAAGATTTTGTTCTTGACAGGCATGCTGTCTCCTGTGTCCACATCATGGGTACACAGGTGTGTCTGACCAGGGGTTAAGGAGAAGAGTTCAGGAAACTGTTGTAGGACTCTCCTACAATCAGCTTGCTGTTGGCCAGAGAGAGTGTCTGAGTAGATCACTCCATCTACTGAGCCATCTTTTGGGTCTGATGACAGAAGATCAGGGAGAGGTTCACTCTCTGCCTCCTGATCCTCATCTGTTACCATCAACAGATTTACATCAGCCCTGTCATGGAAGAGCTTAAGGCGGTTCACATGGATCACCCTCTTGGGGCTCCTGCTTGTGCCCAGGTCCACCAGGTAGGTGACCTGACTCTTCCTTTCTAGCACTGGGTAAGGGCCACTCCATTTGTCCTGGAGTGCCCTGGGAGCCACAGGCTCCAGAACCCAGACTTTCTGCCCTGGTTGGAACTCAACCAGTGCAGCCTTTTGGTCATACCAAAACTTCTGGAGCTGTTGGCTGGCCTCAAGGTTTTTGGTTGCCTTTTCCATGTACTCTGCCATTCTAGAGCGAAGGCCAAGTACATAGTCCACTATGTCTTGTTTAGGCTCATGAAGAGGTCTCTCCCAGCCTTCTTTAACAAGAGCAAGTGGTCCCCTTACAGGATGACCAAACAGAAGTTCAAAGGGTGAGAATCCTACTCCCTTCTGTGGCACCTCTCTGTAAGCGAAAAGCAGACATGGCAAGAGGACATCCCATCTCCTTTTGAGCTTTTCTGGGAGCCCCATGATCATGCCTTTTAATGTCTTGTTGAATCTCTCAACTAAGCCATTAGTTTGTGGATGGTATGGTGTAGTGAATTTGTAAGTCACTCCACACTCATTCCACATGTGTTTTAGGTATGCTGACATGAAGTTGGTACCTCTGTCAGACACCACCTCCTTAGGGAAACCCACTCTGGTAAAGATACCAATGAGGGCCTTGGCTACTGCAGGGGCAGTAGTCGACCTAAGGGGAATAGCTTCAGGATACCTAGTAGCATGATCCACTACTACTAGGATGTACATATTTCCTGAGGCTGTGGGAGGTTCCAGTGGACCAACTATGTCCACACCCACTCTTTCAAAGGGGACCCCCACCACTGGAAGTGGAATGAGGGGGGCCTTTGGGTGCCCACCTGTCTTACCACTGGATTGACAGGTGGGGCAGGAGAGGCAAAACTCCTTAACCTTCTGGGACATATTGGGCCAGTAGAAGTGGTTGACTAACCTCTCCCACGTCTTGGTTTGTCCCAAATGCCCAGCAAGGGGAATATCATGGGCTAAGGTCAGAATAAACTCTCTGAACGACTGAGGCACTACCACTCTCCTAGTGGCACCAGGTTTGGGGTCTCTGGCCTCAGTGTACAGGAGTCCATCTTCCCAATAGACCCTATGTGTTCCATTTTTCTTGCCCTTGGACTCTTCAGCAGCTTGCTGCCTAAGGCCTTCAAGAGAGGGACAGGTTTCTTGTCCCTTACACAGCTCCTCCCTTGAGGGTCCCCCTGGGCCTAAGAGCTCAACCTGATATGGTTCAAGTTCCAAAGGCTCAGTTCCCTCAGAGGGCAGAACTTCTTCCTGAGAAGAGAGGTTCCCTTTTTCTGACTGTGTTGCAGTTGGTTTCCCAACTGACTTTCCTTTTCTCTTGGTAGGCTGGGCCATTTTTCCAGACTCCAGCTCTACTTTTTCACCCTGTGCCTTGCATTGTGCTCTTGTTTTTACACACACCAGTTCAGGGATACCCAGCATGGCTGCATGGGTTTTTAGCTCTACCTCAGCCCATGCTGAGGACTCCAGGTCATTTCCAAGCAGACAGTCTACTGGGATGTTTGAGGAGACCACCACCTGTTTCAGGCCATTGACCCCTCCCCATTCTAAAGTTACCATTGCCATGGGATGTGCTTTAGTTTGATTGTCAGCATTGGTGACTGTATAAGTTTTTCCAGTCAGGTATTGGCCAGGGGAAACCAGTTTTTCTGTCACCATGGTGACACTGGCACCTGTATCCCTCAGGCCCTCTACACTTGTCCCATTAATAAAGAGCTGCTGCCTGTATTTTTGCATGTTAGGGGGCCAGGCAGCTAGTGTGGCTAAATCCACCCCACCCTCAGAGACTAGAGTAGCTTCAGTGTGGACCCTGATTTGCTCTGGGCACACTGTTGATCCCACTTGGAGACTAGCCATTCCAGTGTTACCTGGATTGGAGTTTGGAGTGGAACTTTTCTTGGGACAGGCCTTGTCTCCAGTTTGGTGTCCAGACTGACTACAGTTTCGACACCAGGCCTTTTTGGGATCAAAGTTTTTACCCTTGTACCCAGGATTGGTTTGTGAAGAGGCTCTGGGCCCACCCTCCTGTGCAGGTTTTTGGGGGCCTTTAGAAGACTCTTGACTATTTTTATTTTTGGCTGTCTCACCACCTTTCCCCTGGGGAGGTTTTGTGACCCCTTTCTTTTGGTCACCCCCTGTGGAAGTTTTGGACACCCTAGTCTTGACCCAATGGTCCGCCTTCTTTCCCAATTCTTGGGGAGAAATTGGTCCTAGGTCTACCAGATGCTGATGCAGTTTATCATTGAAACAATTACTTAACAGGTGTTCTTTTACAAATAAATTGTACAGCCCATCATAATTACTTACACCACTGCCTTGAATCCAACCATCTAGTGTTTTTACTGAGTAGTCTACAAAGTCAACCCAGGTCTGGCTCGAGGATTTTTGAGCCCCCCTGAATCTAATCCTATACTCCTCAGTGGAGAATCCAAAGCCCTCAATCAGGGTACCCTTCATGAGGTCATAAGATTCTGCATCTTGTCCAGAGAGTGTGAGGAGTCTATCCCTACACTTTCCTGTGAACATTTCCCAAAGGAGAGCACCCCAGTGAGATCTGTTCACTTTTCTGGTTACACAAGCCCTCTCAAAAGCTGTGAACCATTTGGTGATGTCATCACCATCTTCATATTTAGTTACAATCCCTTTAGGGATTTTCAACATGTCAGGAGAATCTCTGACCCTATTTATGTTGCTGCCACCATTGATGGGTCCTAGGCCCATCTCTTGTCTTTCCCTCTCTATGGCTAGGATCTGTCTTTCCAAAGCCAATCTTTTGGCCATCCTGGCTAACTGGATGTCCTCTTCACTGGAGTTATCTTCAGTGATTTCAGAGGTGTTGGTCTCTCCTGTGAGGGAACCAGCATCTCTGACTATTATTTTTGGAGTCAGGGTTTGAGGGACCTTGTTCTCCCTAGATAGGACTGGTAGGGGGGAATTTTCCTCCAAGTCACTATCCTCTTCCTCTGAGTTGCCACCCTCAGAGGGGTTGGCCTTTTCAAACTCTGCCAAAAGCTCCTGGAGCTGTATTTTGGTAGGTTTGGGGCCCATTGTTATTTTCTTTATTTTACAGAGTGACCTTAGCTCCCTCATCTTAAGATGGAGGTAAGGTGTGGTGTCGAGTTCCACCACAGTCACATCTGTGCTAGACATTTTGCTTCTAAAAGTTGGAATACTTTTTAAGAATCTACAACTGGTTCTAGAATCTAATTCAAACTTTTACAAACTTTTAAACTCTAAAAGAAATGCTAAACAGGATCTAACACAAGGCCCTAGCAGGTCTTTTAAGAATTTAGAAAACTTTTCAAATTGCAAAAATCAATTTCTAATGACAATTTTGGAATTTGTCGTGTGATCAGGTATTGGCTGAGTAGTCCAGCAAATGCAAAGTCTTGTACCCCACCGCTGATCCACCAATGTAGGAAGTTGGCTCTGTATGTGCTATTTCAAAGTAAGGAATAGCATGCACAGAGTCCAAGGGTTCCCCTTAGAGGTAAAATAGTGGTAAAAAGAGATAATACTAATGCTCTATTTTGTGGTAGTGTGGTCGATCAGTAGGCTTATCCAAGGAGTAGTGTTAAGCATTTGTTGTACATACACATAGACAATAAATGAGGTACACACACTCAGAGACAAATCCAGCCAATAGGTTTTGTTATAGAAAAATATCTTTTCTTAGTTTATTTTAAGAACCACAGGTTCAAATTTAACATGTAATATCTTGTTTGAAAGGTATTGCAGGTAAGTACATTAGGAACTTTGAATCATTTCAATTGCATGTATACTTTTCAAGTTATTGACAAATAGATACTTTAAAAGTGGACACAGTGCAATTTTCACAGTTCCTGGGGGAGGTAAGTTTTTGTTAGTTTTACCAGGTAAGTAAGACACTTACAGGGTTCAGTTCTTGGTCCAAGGTAGCCCACCGTTGGGGGTTCAGAGCAACCCCAAAGTCACCACACCAGCAGCTCAGGGCCGGTCAGGTGCAGAGTTCAAAGTGGTGCCCAAAACGCATAGGCTAGAATGGAGAGAAGGGGGTGCCCCGGTTCCGGTCTGCTTGCAGGTAAGTACCCGCGTCTTCGGAGGGCAGACCAGGGGGGTTTTGTAGGGCACCGGGGGGGGACACAAGCCCACACAGAAATTTCACCCTCAGCAGCGCGGGGGCGGCCGGGTGCAGTGTAGAAACAAGCGTCGGGTTCGCAATGTTAGTCTATGAGAGATCAACGGATCTCTTCAGCGCTGCAGGCAGGCAAGGGGGGGCTTCCTCGGGGAAACCTCCACTTGGGCAAGGGAGAGGGACTCCTGGGGGTCACTTCTCCAGTGAAAGTCCGGTCCTTCAGGTCCTGGGGGCTGCGGGTGCAGGGTCTTTTCCAGGCGTCGGGACTTAGGTTTCAGAGAGTCGCGGTCAGGGGAAGCCTCGGGATTCCCTCTGCAGGCGGCGCTGTGGGGGCTCAGGGGGGACAGGTTTTGGTACTCACAGTCGTAGAGTAGTCCTGGGGTCCTCCCTGAGGTGTTGGTTCTCCACCAGCCGAGTCGGGGTCGCCGGGTGCAGTGTTGCAAGTCTCACGCTTCTTGCGGGGAGCTTGCAGGGTTCTTTCAAGGCTGCTGGAAACAAAGTTGCAGCCCTTCTTGGAGCAGGTCCGCTGTCCTCGGGAGTTTCTTGTCTTTTCGAAGCAGGGGCAGTCCTCAGAGGATGTCGAGGTCGCTGGTCCCTTTGGAAGGCGTCGCTGGAGCAGGATCTTTGGAAGGCAGGAGACAGGCCGGTGAGTTTCTGGAGCCAAGGCAGTTGTCGTCTTCTGGTCTTCCTCTGCAGGGGTTTTTCAGCTAGGCAGTCCTTCTTCTTGTAGTTGCAGGAATCTAATTTTCTAGGGTTCAGGGTAGCCCTTAAATACTAAATTTAAGGGCGTGTTTAGGTCTGCGGGGTTAGTAGCCAATGGCTACTAGCCCTGAGGGTGGGTACACCCTCTTTGTGCCTCCTCCCAAGGGGAGGGGGTCACAATCCTAACCCTATTGGGGGAATCCTCCATCTGCAAGATGGAGGATTTCTAAAAGTTAGAGTCACTTCAGCTCAGGACACCTTAGGGGCTGTCCTGACTGGCCAGTGACTCCTCCTTGTTGCTTTCTTTGTTCCCTCCAGCCTTGCCGCCAAAAGTGGGGGCCGTGGCCGGAGGGGGCGGGCAACTCCACTAAGCTGGAGTGCCCTGCTGGGCTGTGACAAAGGGGTGAGCCTTTGAGGCTCACCGCCAGGTGTCACAGCTCCTGCCTGGGGGAGGTGTTAGCATCTCCACCCAGTGCAGGCTTTGTTACTGGCCTCAGAGTGACAAAGGCACTCTCCCCATGGGGCCAGCAACATGTCTCTGGTGTGGCCGGCTGCTGGAACTAGTCAGCCTACACAGACAGTCGGTTAAGTTTCAGGGGGCACCTCTAAGGTGCCCTCTGGGGTGTATTTTGCAATAAAATGTACACTGGCATCAGTGTGCATTTATTGTGCTGAGAAGTTTGATACCAAACTTCCCAGTTTTCAGTGTAGCCATTATGGTGCTGTGGAGTTCGTGTTTGACAGACTCCCAGACCATATACTCTTATGGCTACCCTGCACTTACAATGTCTAAGGTTTTGTTTAGACACTGTAGGGGTACCATGCTCATGCACTGGTACCCTCACCTATGGTATAGTGCACCCTGCCTTAGGGCTGTAAGGCCTGCTAGAGGGGTGTCTTACCTATACTGCATAGGCAGTGAGAGGCTGGCATGGCACCCTGAGGGGAGTGCCATGTCGACTTACTCGTTTTGTCCTCACTAGCACACACAAGCTGGCAAGCAGTGTGTCTGTGCTGAGTGAGAGGTCTCCAGGGTGGCATAAGACATGCTGCAGCCCTTAGAGACCTTCCTTGGCATCAGGGCCCTTGGTACCAGAAGTACCAGTTACAAGGGACTTATCTGGATGCCAGGGTCTGCCAATTGTGGATACAAAAGTACAGGTTAGGGAAAGAACACTGGTGCTGGGGCCTGGTTAGCAGGCCTCAGCACACTTTCAATTGTAAACATAGCATCAGCAAAGGCAAAAAGTCAGGGGGCAACCATGCCAAGGAGGCATTTCCTTACACAACCCCCCCCCCAAACGAAAGAGGATGAGACTAACCTTTCCCAAGAGAGTCTTCATTTTCTAAGTGGAAGAACCTGGAAAGGCCATCTGCATTGGCATGGGCAGTCCCAGGTCTGTGTTCCACTATAAAGTCCATTCCCTGTAGGGAGATGGACCACCTCAACAGTTTAGGATTTTCACCTTTCATTTGCATCAGCCATTTGAGAGGTCTGTGGTCAGTTTGAACTAGGAAGTGAGTCCCAAAGAGGTATGGTCTCAGCTTCTTCAGGGACCAAACCACAGCAAAGGCCTCCCTCTCAATGGCACTCCAACGCTGATCCCTGGGGAGTAACCTCCTGCTAATGAAAGCAACAGGCTGGTCATGGCCATCATCATTTGTTTGGGACAAAACTGCCCCTATCCCATGTTCAGAGGCATCTGTCTGCACAATGAACTGCTTAGAATAATCTGGAGCTTTTAGAACTGGTGCTGAGCACATTGCTTGTTTCAGGGTGTCAAAGGCCTGTTGGCATTCCACAGTCCAGTTCACTTTCTTGGGCATTTTCTTGGAGGTGAGTTCAGTGAGGGCTGTCACAATGGATCCATATCCCTTCACAAACCTCCTGTAATACCCAGTCAAGCCAAGGAATGCCCTGACTTGAGTCTGGGTTTTTGGAGCTACCCAGTCCAGAATAGTCTGGATCTTGGGTTGGAGTGGCTGAACTTGGCCTCCACCTACAAGGTGGCCCAAGTAAACCACAGTTCCCTGCCCTATCTGGCATTTGGATGCCTTGATAGAGAGGCCTGCAGATTGCAGAGCCTTCAAAACCTTCTTCAGGTGGACCAGGTGATCCTGCCAGGTGGAGCTAAAGACAGCAATATCATCAAGATAAGCTGTGCTAAAGGACTCCAAGCCAGCAAGGACTTGATTCACCAACCTTTGGAAGGTGGCAGGGGCATTCTTTAAACCAAAGGGCATAACAGTAAACTGATAATGCCCATCAGGTGTGGAGAATGCTGTTTTCTCTTTTGCTCCAGGTGCCATTTTTATTTGCCAGTACCCTGCTGTCAAGTCAAAGGTACTTAAGAATTTGGCAGCACCTAATTTATCTATGAGCTCATCAGCTCTAGGAATTGGATGAGCATCTGTCTTGGTGACAGAATTGAGCCCCCTGTAGTCCACACAAAACCTCATCTCTTTCTTTCCATCTTTGGTGTGAGGTTTGGGGACTAAGACCACTGGGCTAGCCCAGGGGCTGTCAGAGCGCTCAATTACTCCCAATTCCAGCATCTTGTGGACTTCCACCTTGATGCTTTCCTTAACATGGTCAGATTGTCTAAAGATTTTGTTCTTGACAGGCATGCTGTCTCCTGTGTCCACATCATGGGTACACAGGTGTGTCTGACCAGGGGTTAAGGAGAAGAGTTCAGGAAACTGTTGTAGGACTCTCCTACAATCAGCTTGCTGTTGGCCAGAGAGGGCGTCTGAGTAGATCACTCCATCTACTGAGCCATCTTTTGGGTCTGATGACAGAAGATCAGGGAGAGGTTCACTCTCTGCCTCCTGATCCTCATCTGTTACCATCAACAGATTTACATCAGCCCTGTCATGGAAGAGCTTAAGGCGGTTCACATGGATCACCCTCTTGGGGCTCCTGCTTGTGCCCAGGTCCACCAGGTAGGTGACCTGACTCTTCCTTTCTAGCACTGGGTAGGGCCACTCCATTTGTCCTGGAGTGCCCTGGGAGCCACAGGCTCCAGAACCCAGACTTTCTGCCCTGGTTGGAACTCAACCAGTGCAGCCTTTTGGTCATACCAAAACTTCTGGAGCTGTTGGCTGGCCTCAAGGTTTTTGGTTGCCTTTTCCATGTACTCTGCCATTCTAGAGCGAAGGCCAAGTACATAGTCCACTATGTCTTGTTTAGGCTCATGAAGAGGTCTCTCCCAGCCTTCTTTAACAAGAGCAAGTGGTCCCCTTACAGGATGACCAAACAGAAGTTCAAAGGGTGAGAATCCTACTCCCTTCTGTGGCACCTCTCTGTAAGCGAAAAGCAGACATGGCAAGAGGACATCCCATCTCCTTTTGAGCTTTTCTGGGAGCCCCATGATCATGCCTTTTAATGTCTTGTTGAATCTCTCAACTAAGCCATTAGTTTGTGGATGGTATGGTGTAGTGAATTTGTAAGTCACTCCACACTCATTCCACATGTGTTTTAGGTATGCTGACATGAAGTTGGTACCTCTGTCAGACACCACCTCCTTAGGGAAACCCACTCTGGTAAAGATACCAATGAGGGCCTTGGCTACTGCAGGGGCAGTAGTCGACCTAAGGGGAA
This sequence comes from Pleurodeles waltl, assembly GCF_031143425.1. Taxonomy (NCBI): domain Eukaryota; kingdom Metazoa; phylum Chordata; class Amphibia; order Caudata; family Salamandridae; genus Pleurodeles; species Pleurodeles waltl. The sequence goes on along the minus strand of NC_090449.1, from coordinate 1,024,656,639 downwards.
TAGCTTCAGGATACCTAGTAGCATGATCCACTACTACTAGGATGTACATATTTCCTGAGGCTGTGGGAGGTTCCAGTGGACCAACTATGTCCACACCCACTCTTTCAAAGGGGACCCCCACCACTGGAAGTGGAATGAGGGGGGCCTTTGGGTGCCCACCTGTCTTACCACTGGATTGACAGGTGGGGCAGGAGAGGCAAAACTCCTTAACCTTCTGGGACATATTGGGCCAGTAGAAGTGGTTGACTAACCTCTCCCACGTCTTGGTTTGTCCCAAATGCCCAGCAAGGGGAATATCATGGGCTAAGGTCAGAATAAACTCTCTGAACGACTGAGGCACTACCACTCTCCTAGTGGCACCAGGTTTGGGGTCTCTGGCCTCAGTGTACAGGAGTCCATCTTCCCAATAGACCCTATGTGTTCCATTTTTCTTGCCCTTGGACTCTTCAGCAGCTTGCTGCCTAAGGCCTTCAAGAGAGGGACAGGTTTCTTGTCCCTTACACAGCTCCTCCCTTGAGGGTCCCCCTGGGCCTAAGAGCTCAACCTGATAAGGTTCAAGTTCCAAAGGCTCAGTTCCCTCAGAGGGCAGAACTTCTTCCTGAGAAGAGAGGTTCCCTTTTTCTGACTGTGTTGCAGTTGGTTTACCAACTGACTTTCCTTTTCTCTTGGTAGGCTGGGCCATTTTTCCAGACTCCAGCTCTACTTTTTCACCCTGTGCCTTGCATTGTGCTCTTGTTTTTACACACACCAGTTCAGGGATACCCAGCATGGCTGCATGGGTTTTTAGCTCTACCTCAGCCCATGCTGAGGACTCCAGGTCATTTCCAAGCAGACAGTCTACTGGGATGTTTGAGGAGACCACCACCTGTTTCAGGCCATTGACCCCTCCCCATTCTAAAGTTACCATTGCCATGGGATGTGCTTTAGTTTGATTGTCAGCATTGGTGACTGTATAAGTTTTTCCAGTCAGGTATTGGCCAGGGGAAACCAGTTTTTCTGTCACCATGGTGACACTGGCACCTGTATCCCTCAGGCCCTCTACACTTGTCCCATTAATAAAGAGCTGCTTCCTGTATTTTTGCATGTTAGGGGGCCAGGCAGCTAGTGTGGCTAAATCCACCCCACCCTCAGAGACTAGAGTAGCTTCAGTGTGGACCCTGATTTGCTCTGGGCACACTGTTGATCCCATTTGGAGACTAGCCATTCCAGTGTTACCTGGATTGGAGTTTGGAGTGGAACTTTTCTTGGGACAGGCCTTGTCTCCAGTTTGGTGTCCAGACTGACTACAGTTTCGACACCAGGCCTTTTTGGGATCAAAGTTTTTACCCTTGTACCCAGGATTGGTTTGTGAAGAGGCTCTGGGCCCACCCTCCTGTACAGGTTTTTGGGGGCCTTTAGAAGACTCTTGACTATTTTTATTTTTGGCTGTCTCACCACCTTTCCCCTGGGGAGGTTTTGTGACCCCTTTCTTTTGGTCACCCCCTGTGGAAGTTTTGGACACCCTAGTCTTGACCCAATGGTCCGCCTTCTTTCCCAATTCTTGGGGAGAAATTGGTCCTAGGTCTACCAGATGCTGATGCAGTTTATCATTGAAACAATTACTTAACAGGTGTTCTTTTACAAATAAATTGTACAGCCCATCATAATTACTTACACCACTGCCTTGAATCCAACCATCTAGTGTTTTTACTGAGTAGTCTACAAAGTCAACCCAGGTCTGGCTCGAGGATTTTTGAGCCCCCCTGAATCTAATCCTATACTCCTCAGTGGAGAATCCAAAGCCCTCAATCAGGGTACCCTTCATGAGGTCATAAGATTCTGCATCTTGTCCAGAGAGTGTGAGGAGTCTATCCCTACACTTTCCTGTGAACATTTCCCAAAGGAGAGCACCCCAGTGAGATCTGTTCACTTTTCTGGTTACACAAGCCCTCTCAAAAGCTGTGAACCATTTGGTGATGTCATCACCATCTTCATATTTAGTTACAATCCCTTTAGGGATTTTCAACATGTCAGGAGAATCTCTGACCCTATTTATGTTGCTGCCACCATTGATGGGTCCTAGGCCCATCTCTTGTCTTTCCCTCTCTATGGCTAGGATCTGTCTTTCCAAAGCCAATCTTTTGGCCATCCTGGCTAACTGGATGTCCTCTTCACTGGAGTTATCTTCAGTGATTTCAGAGGTGTTGGTCTCTCCTGTGAGGGAACCAGCATCTCTGACTATTATTTTTGGAGTCAGGGTTTGAGGGACCTTGTTCTCCCTAGATAGGACTGGTAGGGGGGAATTTTCCTCCAAGTCACTATCCTCTTCCTCTGAGTTGCCACCATCAGAGGGGTTGGCCTTTTCAAACTCTGCCAAAAGCTCCTGGAGCTGTATTTTGGTAGGTTTGGGGCCCATTGTTATTTTCTTTATTTTACAGAGTGACCTTAGCTCCCTCATCTTAAGATGGAGGTAAGGTGTGGTGTCGAGTTCCACCACAGTCACATCTGTGCTAGACATTTTGCTTCTAAAAGTTGGAATACTTTTTAAGAATCTACAACTGGTTCTAGAATCTAATTCAAACTTTGACAAACTTTTAAACTCTAAAAGAAATGCTAAACAGGATCTAACACAAGGCCCTAGCAGGTCTTTTAAGAATTTAGAAAACTTTTCAAATTGCAAAAATCTATTTCTAATGACAATTTTGGAATTTGTCGTGTGATCAGGTATTGGCTGAGTAGTCCAGCAAATGCAAAGTCTTGTACCCCACCGCTGATCCACCAATGTAGGAAGTTGGCTCTGTATGTGCTATTTCAAAGTAAGGAATAGCATGCACAGAGTCCAAGGGTTCCCCTTAGAGGTAAAATAGTGGTAAAAAGAGATAATACTAATGCTCTATTTTGTGGTAGTGTGGTCGAGCAGTAGGCTTATCCAAGGAGTAGTGTTAAGCATTTGTTGTACATACACATAGACAATAAATGAGGTACACACACTCAGAGACAAATCCAGCCAATAGGTTTTGTTATAGAAAAATATCTTTTCTTAGTTTATTTTAAGAACCACAGGTTCAAATTTAACATGTAATATCTTGTTTGAAAGGTATTGCAGGTAAGTACATTAGGAACTTTGAATCATTTCAATTGCATGTATACTTTTCAAGTTATTGACAAATAGCTACTTTAAAAGTGGACACAGTGCAATTTTCACAGTTCCTGGGGGAGGTAAGTTTTTGTTAGTTTTACCAGGTAAGTAAGACACTTACAGGGTTCAGTTCTTGGTCCAAGGTAGCCCACCGTTGGGGGTTCAGAGCAACCCCAAAGTCACCACACCAGCAGCTCAGGGCCGGTCAGGTGCAGAGTTCAAAGTGGTGCCCAAAACGCATAGGCTAGAATGGAGAGAAGGGGGTGCCCCGGTTCCGGTCTGCTTGCAGGTAAGTATCCGCGTCTTCGGAGGGCAGACCAGGGGGGTTTTGTAGGGCACCGGGGGGGGACACAAGCCCACACAGAAATTTCACCCTCAGCAGCGCGGGGGCGGCCGGGTGCAGTGTAGAAACAAGCGTCGAGTTCGCAATGTTAGTCTATGAGAGATCAACGGATCTCTTCAGCGCTGCAGGCAGGCAAGGGGGGGCTTCCTCGGGGAAACCTCCACTTGGGCAAGGGAGAGGGACTCCTGGGGGTCACTTCTCCAGTGAAAGTCCGGTCCTTCAGGTCCTGGGGGCTGCGGGTGCAGGGTCTTTTCCAGGCGTCGGGACTTAGGTTTCAGAGAGTCGCGGTCAGGGGAAGCCTCGGGATTCCCTCTGCAGGCGGCGCTGTGGGGGCTCAGGGGGGACAGGTTTTGGTACTCACAGTCGTAGAGTAGTCCGGGGGTCCTCCCTGAGGTGTTGGTTCTCCACCAGCCGAGTCGGGGTCGCCGGGTGCAGTGTTGCAAGTCTCACGCTTCTTGCGGGGAGCTTGCAGGGTTCTTTCAAGGCTGCTGGAAACAAAGTTGCAGCCCTTCTTGGAGCAGTTCCGCTGTCCTCAGGAGTTTCTTGTCTTTTCGAAGCAGGGGCAGTCCTCAGAGGATGTCGAGGTCGCTGGTCCCTTTGGAAGGCGTCGCTGGAGCAGGATCTTTGGAAGGCAGGAGACAGGCCGGTGAGTTTCTGGAGCCAAGGCAGTTGTCGTCTTATGGTCTTCCTCTGCAGGGGTTTTTCAGCTAGGCAGTCCTTCTTCTTGTAGTTGCAGGAATCTAATTTTCTAGGGTTCAGGGTAGCCCTTAAATACTAAATTTAAGGGCGTGTTTAGGTCTGGGGGGTTAGTAGCCAATGGCTACTAGCCCTGAGGGTGGGTACACCCTCTTTGTGCCTCCTCCCAAGGGGAGGGGGTCACAATCCTAACCCTATTGGGGGAATCCTCCATCTGCAAGATGGAGGATTTCTAAAAGTTAGAGTCACTTCAGCTCAGGACACCTTAGGGGCTGTCCTGACTGGCCAGTGACTCCTCCTTGTTGCTTTCTTTGTTCCCTCCAGCCTTGCCGCCAAAAGTGGGGGCCGTGGCCGGAGGGGGCGGGCAACTCCACTAAGCTGGAGTGCCCTGCTGGGCTGTGACAAAGGGGTGAGCCTTTGAGGCTCACCGCCAGGTGTCACAGCTCCTGCCTGGGGGAGGTGTTAGCATCTCCACCCAGTGCAGGCTTTGTTACTGGCCTCAGAGTGACAAAGGCACTCTCCCCATGGGGCCAGCAACATGTCTCTGGTGTGGCAGGCTGCTGGAACTAGTCAGCCTACACAGACAGTCGGTTAAGTTTCAGGGGGCACCTCTAAGGTGCCCTCTGGGGTGTATTTTGCAATAAAATGTACACTGGCATCAGTGTGCATTTATTGTGCTGAGAAGTTTGATACCAAACTTCCCAGTTTTCAGTGTAGCCATTATGGTGCTGTGGAGTTCGTGTTTGACAGACTCCCAGACCATATACTCTTATGGCTACCCTGCACTTACAATGTCTAAGGTTTTGTTTAGACACTGTAGGGGTACCATGCTCATGCACTGGTACCCTCACCTATGGTATAGTGCACCCTGCCTTAGGGCTGTAAGGCCTGCTAGAGGGGTGTCTTACCTATACTGCATAGGCAGTGAGAGGCTGGCATGGCACCCTGAGGGGAGTGCCATGTCGACTTACTCGTTTTGTCCTCACTAGCACACACAAGCTGGCAAGCAGTGTGTCTGTGCTGAGTGAGAGGTCTCCAGGGTGGCATAAGACATGCTGCAGCCCTTAGAGACCTTCCTTGGCATCAGGGCCCTTGGTACCAGAAGTACCAGTTACAAGGGACTTATCTGGATGCCAGGGTCTGCCAATTGTGGATACAAAAGTACAGGTTAGGGAAAGAACACTGGTGCTGGGGCCTGGTTAGCAGGCCTCAGCACACTTTCAATTGTAAACATAGCATCAGCAAAGGCAAAAAGTCAGGGGGCAACCATGCCAAGGAGGCATTTCCTTACAATTGATAATTAATTTGTGCGGGTAAGTAAAAACTAAACTTTACAAGCAAAAACCACTCTTGCCATTTGTTGGTATGGGGGTATTAAAAGAGTGCTTGGTACCATAATCAATTCCATGTGATATTTTTCAACTTCTGCTTCACTGTGTTTTAATTAGTTCTATTAAATGTGAAGCAGTTCAGAATCTAGCTTTATCCTCTTCTTGCGTTGCTAGTGATCTAACAAACTAAATTAGATCATGGGCGTATTTAAATGAAGATGACATGCTGCAGCATTTCAAAAGATAAAACACAACAGATGGAGAAAGTAAACCATAGCTAGACTTTGACACAGTTATTACTAAATACACACTTTGTCATCTTTGATTCATCTTTCTCATCTTATGCCCTTTAATGCTGTGATCCTCATCCTTGCTTCCATACGTTGCATACATTGCTCACATGCCCTGGATCTTGGTGGTTATACTCACTATGAAGTCCAAGGATTGAACACGTTAGCTAGGACCATACGTTATTCTGCTTCTTGAAGATGCTTCTTGACACCTGACCCACCAAAGCTCTGATCATTAAAAACCATCACTCTGCAAGGACCATGGTCTGGGTGTAGCTAAGCCAGGCAGTGGACAAGTACATTGGATATACAAGTTTATTTCAATGAAGACTCTCCTAGGCGAGCAGGCTTCTTACACCACAATTCACACCATCAGCATGGGTCTAGTGCCGTCAACGAAAATTCCATAAAATGTTGAAACAGCCTCCTTGCTGATAACTGTTTGTGACAGTAGCTTCCACTAGTCTTCCCTCTCTAGATAGCTACCTTTTCACAAATTTAGAGGTGATTAATGATGTTGAATTATATTGATCTGTATCCCTATAGTTATTTTCAACATTCTGTGCATGGCTTTTCAAAATGCACCACTTATTGCCATGATTGGTAGCTCTCCTTTTCAGGTCGCAGCCTACCACACATCACTCTGGTTTGCTAAAGACACCCTGGGGGCATTCAGAAAGTTTGACCTAGGAATGCATTCTGCCTGTTGCTTGCCAGTGGCTTTGTAGTTTGTAACTCACGTTTTCTTGCTTTCCATTTGTTGGCTTCATTTGGTTTAAGCCTTTTCAACTTGAGTTCGGTCCTTCCCTTGCCAAAACCTTCTTTACCATATCCTTCTGACTGCTTCCCCTCTGTAAACAGGCCTGTAAAACTTTTCTTATCTTGTCAGATTTTCTGTGCATTCAAAGACTGATGTCAAATGTCAGACATTGTCTTCCGAGGGTACTTGTTTACTTTTCTTTCTCTGACTTCAGAGTAAGAGGATCTATGTGAAAATCTTGCTGAATACTCGGGGTAGGAAAGAGTTTCTTTTCTAGCACATGACAACATTTAAATGAACTGTGTAGTTATTTCAGAATATATCAAGATTAGGAACACAATTAAGTGTATTTTTTTTTGTTATTTCTGAAGCATGCTGGAAACAAATACCTTAATATGATTAAATCAAATCATTAGTCTAGGTGGTGCAATTTCCACACAGTATTGTCTGTGCACTACATAGATTTATTAGTAAAACTGTGTATCTGTTCAAATGTAATGGTGATTTCAATTGAAAAAGTTTTGTCTGTAATGGCAGTGTGCTACCACACCAAGAAAACTCCACTCTACGCCACTCCACTCTGCACAATTTCACTTTAAACCACTCCATGCCCTTGCACTCTGCACCACTCCTCACCACTCCACTCCTCGCCACTCTATTCTACCCTGTACCACTCTACTTTATGCCAATGCACTCTTCGCCACTGTATTCTACATCACTTCACTTTTTGCCATTGCGCTCTACACCACTACATTCTAGGCCACACCAATCCACTCTGCACAATTCCACTCTACGCCGCTCTACTCTGTTCTGTGAAATACACTGTCTGTGTTGTTTCACCCCCTCCCAATGTGCTGCTTCGGCCCACACCCACTGGCCTCGGTGTTACTAGGCGACATCATCCTTTTCATGTTGCTAATCTCCTGTCCCGCTCTTTGTTGCTCCGTCCTCCTCCCCCACCCCGACCCAACTAAAAAACTGATCCATGTAGAACGAATAGCTTAGAGCTGCGATGCCATACCAGTGGAAGATCACTCACTATACAAAACAAAACCAAATAAGAAGAATTTAGGGCCAGATGTACGACCCCGAGTTTTGCGACTCGCAATTTGCAAGTCACAAAACCGTATGTACAACAGTGTACTTCACACTGTGTGCGATTCCCAATGGGGTCGCAAATGACCTACCTCATGAATATTCATGAGGTAGGTTGCAATTTGCGACCCCATTGGGAATGGTGGCACTCACAGGGATGGTGGCCTGCTGGGGTCAGCAGACCACCATGTCTGTGACTGCTTTTAAATAAAGCAGTATTATTTTTTTTTAATGCAGCCTGTTTTCCTTAAAGGAAAACGGAATTCATTTCGAAAACAAAAATGAAAAGTTTTCTTTTCAGCTTTTCAGAGCAGGCACTGGTCTGTGGGACGACTGTCTGCTCTGAAAAAATGTTTTTGCATGCAATGGGTTAGCACCAATTTGAGACTGGTGATAACTGCAATTGTTTTGTGACCGCATTCGCGGTCACAGAACAATCATACATTGGACTGCGACTCGCAATTAGGAAGAGAGCGCCCCTTCCTAATTGCGACTCGCAGGCCCTTTTTCCAATTCAGTAAATAGATTACCGAGTCACAAAAATGGGTCTGTACATACCAAAATGCTTTTTTCTCATTGCAAACGGCCAGATTCTGCAAATCGGGCCGTTTGGGACGAGAAAAAAGGTACATACATGTGGCCCATTGTATGTCAATCTTGGATACCACGATTTCTATTAAAACATGTTTACGTTCTACTCTACCGTGTGTGCCATTTTATCCTGTATTTCTTTCTTCATAAATGTTTCTTAAAATATAAATTTCTTGGTATATTCAATCATGTACAATCACAGTTTCTGACTATTTTATATAACGTCCTATTTCTTACTTAGCACAGAATTGAATTGATGTATCATAGCCCAACATTTTCTATTATTTGTAATTGCCAAATTCCAATTTTACATATTTCTCATAATTGTTCCTGTTAAAGTAAGCTCAGTGCTCCTGTTCTGCCAGGAGGGGTGTCCTGCCAGCTTAAAATATACTTTCTGATTTTGGAACAAAACAGGCATGTGCACTGGAGGGATGTTTATCCAGTACAATGGAAACATATTGTCTGCTGTCCTCAAACCTCCAGCTATTCCATATAGTGCCCCCCTTTGGCCATGTATAAAATATCCCTCTCAGCAGGGGTGTGACTTGGCCAGTCACATTACTGGGGGGTGTGACCTTCTGATTTTCCAACAATCACACTAGCATATCCAATTAAAATACATTATACGACAAGCAGAGAGCATGAGGGGGGCTTGAGGGGCAGTGGAAAGGGAGAGGAATGCGGATTGGTAGGGGTATGAAGCGAGGGAAAATACAATATTTTTTGTAAACTAACTTAATTTTTTTGAAGTCTTTCAAAACAGAGAGAGGGAGAGTGTGTCTGCTTCTTTGTCTCTTTGTAAAATATTCTGATGAAATCCCCCATGCACCTCACCATACCCGACTGAAAGCACCTGTACCCAACCATTTATTAGGGGAGTGTAACACCCCAACCCCACCCCCCTTGGCGGTACGCCCCTGAGCAAACAATAATATGTAAAAAGAGAGAGAGAGAGACAGTGTGTGTGTGTTTTGTCTGTGTGTATATGTAAAACTTCCAGGTGTACTCCGACAATGACCTCACCATACCCGACTCAGAGATCCTGTAGACAACTGTTTACTTAAGAATACATTTCTTAGGGGTGTACACACTAAACACCCCTTGAAGCTATGCTCCTGCCTCTTAACCTGCCTGCAGTTTGAGTACATTTCATACATGTAAATAAAGGCTGCCCACCAGGAGTGGAGAGAACTCCCTGCCACCCACTCCGGGCTCACCACATACCGTGGCACCAGTACTGAAGGGCCAGCGGAGCCACACACACACGCTTGATCCTGAGCATGGTGTCAGAAAGCTTCTAGCCTGGTAAGTCTCTGTACTGTCCGTTCCCAGGCACAAGGTACTGGTGACATTTGCAAGCTTAATGGAGGGAGGTGGTGGGGGTGTTGAATCAGAAGCTCACCGGATGACACCAACCAGATGCCTGGCACCCCTAACCACACATGTCCGATTTTTTTTTTGCAGTTTTATATAGCGCAAATTCGACCTGAAGGCAGCAAAAAGCTTTACACGAGCACCAGTTACATTACACAAGGTCATGTTCATTTTGTTTTTAGGCATGGGGAGATTGAGTGATTTGCTCAGAATCACAGGATGCTGAGCTGATGCTGAGATTAGTACCTGGTGCCCTAATTCCAAAGTCAGGAGCTCTGGCCATAACACCACCTCTTGCGTTTAGATAGATTTTACATCAATGCATTTTGTTGCCACAAATATTCAGCCCATCACAAACGTTTTTGCAGACTTTAACATATAAAAGTGCTTTTGGGGTGCAAAAATGCTGTAAAAAATGCATGAGAGTAAAGGCACAATTTTATTTTGATGTTTGTGTGAGTGTGTTGGGGCAGTTACTCACCATTTGCACATACTAAACCGATCCCTTATTTCAACCTCCTCAGAACCAACGATAATGATCCGTCTTTCCCTAGATTTACCGAGTCTTTTTCTAGCATTGCGTGCCATCCTGCCACACGAAGATTTGATGAGTATTGCATATATGCTTGTGTTGGTGCTGCACTGGCGTATTGTGCTCCATGGGGAGAGTCCACACATCTCTGATTAAGAAACAGACCTCCTTTGTTTTAGTCAAACAGCATTATTGTTTGCTTGTTTACTTTGTCACTCTTAAAACATCCTTCTTTCAAAGTCAGACACTGTCGTATTAACAACTTGGGGTGTACACAAATCTCTGTCCTACCACTAATGCACAGAAAGGGGCAGGTGAGCGTATGTACTTCTGGTGAGCACAAAAACTGGGGGCTGGGGTGCTAGAGGCTCAAAGTAAAAGCCAACAAGCTTTGGCAAAGTCAATCGGTCTTGCCTCTATGAGAGCTACTGACTTTGTCAGGTTGGTTTATAGCCATGTTGTACTGCATGTGCACCAGGGCTGAAAGTAAAGAAAAAAACACTATGATGCGGTGTGCACTAGCCTTGTTATAGGACTTTCTTTTCTTTACTTTCATGACCAGGTAAACTAGTTAAGAGCCCAAATGAGTATGTGTATGAGTTGCATTCCCAGTCTGGGTTGGTTTATATGTAACCTCAATGAACACACACACATACCATACATAACCTAAGAATTTTGCCATCCGCAAGCCATCTCCTGGGCAGTTTATTTACACTCATCCACACAGGGCAAAACCCTTGTATACAGACCACCAGGACCCTGCACTCATTTTGCCAGATATATCACAGACTTTGTCACACCCTTCATCATAAACTCCAGCACCTTCATCCTCCTCAGAGACATCAACTTTCAGCTAGAAGACAGCCTCAACCCAAATTCTACAGCCCCTCTAGAAAACCTCGAAAACATTGACTTCACCCACCACGTTACCAAACTCATCCACATCGTCAGACACCTATCGGACCCAATTTTCTACTCAGTCAGAAACATAACAGTTGATAAGCAAACAACTATGACCTGGACCAACCATGCCCTTGTTAGTTTCAGCATACCCATCACGCACCACCACAGGCCTTCTACCATTGGAACCACCCGTCGCAGCTGGAAAAGCATCACAGAAGAGGAGTAAGCTTCCGCTGTCTCCATGCACCGGCCCAAGCACACCAGCAACTTGCCGAAAGCCATCAAGAACCTCAACAGATGGATCACCTTGTGCAGACATCCTGTCTCCCCTCAAAGCAGACCCACTAGCAATAGCCCAGCCAAGGCCAGTTGTTATAGAGAGGAATTCAGGCAAAACACCACTGCATGCAACTGGAGCCTAAATGGAGAACCAGCCAAGACTCCACATATAAAGACATCTCCAAATCAGCCCTAAGAGGCAACCACCAGCAGATACGGAGCACCAACTGTACAGCGCTTGCAGATCGCATCAACATCAGCACTAACACTAACGCCATAGTCACCAGAAAGTTGAATTAGAGGAACATCTATGCTGGGATCACTAAGCAACTCACGAGAAGACCATCCAGAACTCGAGAGCCAGACTCATTTTCAACCCCCCACACAGAACTCAAATTACACCACACCTCAAGGACCTCCCCTGGCTCCAAATACACAAACGCGCTTAATTCAAAGTCTTCACACACATATTCAAGGCAATGCACAAGGCAAGATGTCTTAGGTCCCATCTACCTGAACAGTCGCATCTCATTCCATCAACCACCTAGACAGCCCCGCTTTGCAAGGCTCCTACTTGTACACATCCCCCATATAAACAGTATCAGATAAGGAGGACGGGCGTTCTATGACATCGCTGCTATGGCGTAGAACAGCAGCCCACTTCACATCAGAGCCTCCTTCTCTGTTCTTGAATTCTGCAAAAAACTGAAGACCTGGGTTTTCAATTAACCAATCTACCATAGGCGGGGCTAGGCAGACACACCAGCTCAGCACCAGGACACCCTTGGTGGTGATGGTGTGTTTTACGAATACACATGAGACATTAGTGCAATGAGAGGTGGGTAGGTGAGTAGGTGGTTGACTGTTGAGTGACAGAGAACAAGAAGTTATAGAAGGAAAGAGCAGAGCCTTCCAATCGTCGACCTCCACGAGTTCGCCCTCATTCCATCAGCCTGGGCCAGCTGGTGGCCAGGATGAGGCTGACTGCTGCCCTGGTCCTCGGGACTTTGCCTGCACTAACAGTGTTCATGTGTGTTAAACATAATGACATGTAAATTGTTTCCAACAAAACAAAGAGAAAAGCACACAGGCTGTTTACTTTGAAGCGCCTTCCCTAAAGATCACAGTCATGGAGGATTAATGCCCGGAATTCTGAATTAAAATTCTGTGAATCGGGCCTTCTGAACCCTGTGCAAAGCTGAGCTGGGTTTCAGGAAAACGATAATTACAACATGATTTGCTAACTGGGGTGACACAAACTTAAAAAGATGATGTAATCGGTGCCAAAGGCTGCCCTTTCCGCCATCCCCCGTTACCAAACTTCTGTCTCTCCATAGTCTCGCGAGAGGCAGCTCGCAGAAAGTTATGTTTGTTCTTGCTTTATTAAATGCTGCAGTCTATCCCCCCGGGCTGCACGCGTGGCGCGTCTGCTGAATATAAATGTGACTGCTAAATTTAGGCTGCTCGAACCCCTTCCGGAGACGGTTCGGAAAGCGGTTGCTTAGTTACACGCAACTCTTACTAGAGATGTCACACATTTAATCTTCTTTCTCCCCTCTCTGTGAGCAACAAAATTAGCTGTTACGTGGCATCTATGGATGGGTCATATGCACCCAGTTGGTGCCTTTTGACCCCTTCCACGGACATGTGTCCACTCCCCACTGTTTAATTTGAGAATAAAAAGGTGCCGGTGCCCAAAGCCCTCCTCTTCCACACACGGCTGTTGCAGTTAAATGTGCGAGCACTGACTATTGAGGCAGCGTAATCCTGAAGCCACCTCGGGCCTCTTCAATCCATTTACCGCCACTCCCTGCCTCTCCACCTCACTCTTGCAGCTTTATGCTTTCTCCCTTTGTGACGCTTTTTCGTTTTTCTCTTCCCAGTCTTTCCCATATGTGTCTTTTGCTCGCAGTAAATGTTTGATGCAGAAAAATAATTGCAGACCCTCAAAAATAAGTGCCGGTGCTCAAAAATAAGTGCCGGTGCTCCGCACCGGAAACAAGACACACAAATTAAGCACTGGATCAGGGCTAGGCTTCTATTCTAGTCTTGCCCCTTAGGGTCTGATTACAACTGGGCCATTAGATTGTGATCCATGTGCAGACACCTTTATATATGCCCACGCAACAAGTGGTGCACTGTTAATCACCTAATAATTACCAGGAGCGATAAAGATCACAGCCTTCATTACATTTCGGTAGGTCAATCCACCTAGAAGTTAACAAGGGCAGAGGGTTGTGTTTACCAGTAAGCACCAAAATGTGCAGGTTATTCCTCTAAAAGATGCACTAGTGGGGAATAATTATATTATCCCATAAATTCCAAGAATTTTGATGTCAGATTCTGGACACTGGTCATCAAGCCCTAAGTGTACATATGTAAAGTAAAAGGAAAGAACGCCCTGCATTGTTCATGTGCCATCACTTGTATGCGGTGCAGACATTGTTATAAACTATACAGAGGGCAGACGTGTTTAAGAGCTCTCCTTCGACACTCCTACATGCTGAATAGTAAGGCTGCATGCATTGCACCACTTTGTCAATATGGCATGGCGATTTTTGCCTCGCTGAGCCACATTAGCATAAAAAAAATGGTGCTAATGTGGTGGAAGAAGGCGCTAAGGCCTTGTAAATCTGGCCACCAGTTTTGTGTTAAAAGTCAGGGTCAGATGTATTGATAGGATTCGCGAACAGTGGTTGCAATTTTTGCAATTACTTTTTTTGACTCCTATGGTGTGTTGTGAACCAACCTATGTACTAGTAGGTCGGTTCACAAAATACTGAATAGCAGTGGTTTGCAATTCAACCTGCCTCCTAAATATTAATGAGGTAGGTCGCAAATTGCGACCCACTTCCATTCACTGCCATCACACATAGAATGGCCTGATTCGGTCAGCAGACCATCAAATCTGGGATTGCCTTTAAATAAAATAATTTTGTTTTTGTTGCAGAACATGTTTCTTAAAAGGAAATGGGAGGCATTTAAAAAAAGCAAAAGAAAAGTTTTAGAAACTATTTTTAAGAGTTCGTACTCCAAAAAGTGTTTTTCAGATCGTTCACAAAGGGGAAGGACTCCTTTCCGTTTCTGAACTGGTTATCACTAGCTTTCAGTTGTTGACTAAAGAGTAATGTTTTGCGACCTCATTTTGGTTGCAAGTCATTAATACATACCATAAGGAATCGCTATTTGGAAAGGATGATCTAAACGCGCTCTTTCAAAATACCAATTCCTAAAGTTCCCTAAGCCCATTTCGTGATTCATTAACTTGTCAGTGAATCACTAAATGGGTTTAGTACAGTAGAAAAACACATTTTCTTGACGCAAGACCTGTGATTTACCGAACTGCAGGGCTTAAGACCAGAAAATGCGTTTGCACATCCGGCCCTCACTTTCTACTTGGAAGGAGCATGGTGGAAAATCTAAAATAACACACGCCTCTAAATTGCAGGGCAAATAGAGCACAACTACCAGTGATTAATTTGAGCAGGTGTTTTTTTGGTGCTGAGCACCGGCACATAACCACACTTAATCGTCAGCACCAGTGACATGGTGATGCTGTTTGTCTAATTTAGAGAGGACCAGAACAACAGTTGTTTATTAATTCAATACACATTAAAATGGCTAATACCTGCCAACAAAGTCATTCTTATAGCTTGGGGGGGACTGCAATAGTCAGAGTTGTCACAGTTGTATGAGTGTGATGGTTAGTAGTTGTGTTGTTACTGTAACTGGCAGAGCTAACAGCAGCAATGACAAGTTCAAGCGGAAATGGCCTCCTGACGAGGGCCTGGCACGTATTTCTTTTTACAAATTAAGCACTGAGTGAAGGCAAGGTGGTCACCCAGTTAAAGAAACTACACATTTAGAGACGGATGATCTAGACCATAACAGAACCTTTTTTGACATGGCTATGTTCACTGAGGATACACATCGCTAGATATGTTTTAATATTACTGTCTCAGGGCCTTGATTAAAGCAGACGCTCTGAGCTTGCCATATCTGTACTGCTATTGAACGTATATTATTCATATTTGTTACTTGCGTTGTAACTGAAAATAACAATAAAACATTAAAAAAAAGCTTGGAAAACCATTGGGCGCCATTAATGTCCGATAAGATGCCATCAATGGCTGAAGTGAGATGACTCTGTTGATGTTCTGGTTTGGGAGGCAGATATCTAAACTAGCACTAGATTCTGTTTTCATTTTCACATAACTATAATGTGGGAAACCATGATGTTGGACTATTTTCACTCTGTGGTCGATGCACAACATGACCGGTTTGAACTTCAGACAGCCTAGAGACCCAAACAGGTAATCAAATTATTCCACCATTTCGGCAATGTGCATATTCCTGGCAAAGCCGGGCAGTGTGCCCATGTGGTCTTTCAGTCACTTGAAACGACATTTCTTTGTGATGAATTGCTACTCTGAATGTTTCTGCTAGCTTCTGTGGGGGGATGCTGCCAGAGGTACATATTTTCACCTTTGTTGGTAAAAAGCATGGTTTGGGCAATAGGTTGCAAATACTGGCACCTGTCCATGACATTCACAGATGCACCATAGTCATCCTAGGTGGTTATAGGATGTCTTTGCAATTGTACGTGCCATTATGATTGTGATCTTTTGCTCCTGAAACTTCTGAGAAAAATCTCCCCCTCATATGCTGTGTCCAGCACTTGCACTTGCTCCCTAAACATGTGAATCCAGTCATTGTGTCCATGTAAGATAATCTGAAGTGTCTTTGAGAAAGCACCTCTCTTCCAGGACACTGTACCTCGTTTGCCCCCTTCAAACACTCTGCAGATTGGTGTGATGTGCTAAAGTTTGAGCAATCCTTGCCTCGTGCACGGGCACATGCTTGGAGGATGGCGCTCACCCCGGCTGTACTCTAAGGCCTGCCACCCTTCATTGAAGTTGTTCTTTCTGCACACATTGCCTCTGGAGAATGGTTTGCTTCAAATGGGGTCCAGAACTTTTGATCTGATGGGTCGTGGATCTTCAGGCTTTTCCTTAACCGTCCGTTGGACAAGGGCACACTCCATTCACCCACTTTGGCGTTTGCCAGCTCATGTGATCCCCAGAATGTGAGGATGGCATCTGCTGGCATGTGAGGCTCCTGGAGCACTGACAGACCGTAGAATTAATTGTGCTCTCACTTCCTTAGTTGGTCATCATTTGTGCATGATTAGCTGACTTTCATTGGATTCTCCCTCCTGTTGGGCCTGCCTGGGGATGAACAGCTTATCGTTGGGTTTAGCTGGGGATTGAAGTGAACCCCCCCGCACTGCCACCGTTGCATGATAATCAGATTCAGTTGATGTTGCTGCCACTGTTCAGCATGTGCAGCATGCAGTAGGCTGAACATCTGTCCTCACAGTCTCCACTCACCAGCGGGGTCCTCGACCAAGCTCCTCCATTGACACAGCAGTCCTTGGCTGGCCATCCATCACACCTTTTACATCCATAGCAGGAGATCTGGCAGGGATTGTATTGGATTGGATTGTGAATTTACAAAGTGTTTACTACTCCTGATTGGACATTTAATTGCTTTGCAAATGTGTAGCAGTCAACTTTGTGGTGCCCAGAGCTAGGGCCTGATTAATAGCTTGGCGGACGGATACTCTAAGCCAGGCCCTTGCTTTCTAATGCAAGATGCAGTGTTTCGGTTAGTCGTATGGTAAGCTACACTGCTGGAGTTGGTAGACTAATTAGTTGCATGATGTTTACAGTTGAGAGGAAGTTGCTTATTATTGATGCAGATTTTTCAGTTATGGATAATTTTGCATTCTTAATAGCGTATTATGAATTGAAGGTAAATGGGGAGTTCGCAGGCATGGGGCATGTAGGGCGCAGATGTAGATATTTTTAGATATGCTTATTCTTGCCGGGTCCTCGAGTCTGGAAGAGAGAGTTCAGTACAGTGTGGCCAGAAAAGTTAAAAATGATAAAACAGAGGAGATATGAAAAGGCTGTGGTTCAGATAAATAGGTGTAAGAAAAGTCCTGATACGTATTTCATTTGATTTTTGGAGATGATTTTCATGTAATATCATGCAGTGAGTACATTTACTAGACGAACATTTTTGATAGTATGAAAGTTGTGCATTTGATGAGAGTTGTCAGGGTTTCTTTGGTGCTGTTCATGGCTCTGTAACTTCAGTGCAGTGGACACATATTTTCATCATCCTACTTTTTTCCAGATTCACAATGGAATCCTATCTTTTTCGATGCAATGTAAGGTCTGCTGGTCGAGGGTTATGATTATCCATTCTTATCATTTCTTGGTGTTAGACTATGTCCAATTTCTGTCGATTGTTAGTTCCTTACACAAACGTAGGCTCTAGATTGAGGTGGGGAAGAGTCCAGACTTCCACAGTTTCCTACTCTCCTGGGGATTCTTGAGTACCTTATTTTGGCTGGCAGTGAATTCAATAGTTTTCCACTGATGGATTTCTTTTTATGGGGTGGGAGGGGGACAATGAATTGTGGTGCCAACCTTAAATATAATGCCATATTCTGAGAATGTTTCTTCTGTTGCATCTCTAACAATAATTGTCCAGATCTATTATTGCCTTATGCAGAGCGGTTTGAGGAAAGATCTTCTGGCAACAGGTAGCCTTCCGAGCTGGGAGAGCTTGTCACAAATCTTAAAGTGTAGAACTTGCGTAGCTGCCGCATCTTGAATTCTTTAGAGACAATGTAAACTAGATATCAATACCGAAAGGTGTAATCCATTGTCATAATCTATGGGTGATAGAATGAGAGAGATAGTTGCATTGGCCGTCTACCAGAAACCCAAGGGAAGAGATGCATAGGAGCCTCCTCATTGTTTGCAATTTTGGTTTTGGACAATTGCTTGATCTGTGGGCCACGAAGATGACTGAATTCATGATAATTGCACACCTCAGAGAAGGTAGTTGATGGTGGCCCTTGCCGCTTTATTGAAGGATTCTAGCTTTTCTGTTCTGGGGCAATCAACCAGTTCTGAGCACACATGGTCATTTGAATTATTCAGTTTGAAGACTATCTGGGTTGTAGCAAGTGGGGTTGAAGGTTTTGATGAGTTCCTAGAGTGGTCTGATGTAGAAAATAAACAGAAAGGGTGAGATACTTGATCCTTGTGAAACTCCTGTCTTGATGCTGCAAGGGTTTGAAAAGAATGAGGAATAGAGAAGATGCTTGATCTGTTATTAACATAGGAGTCAATTTAGTCCAGTCCATTTGCTTTTACGCCAATATGATATCATTTAGCATGTGCAGTAAGTTTTGTGATGAACAGTGTTGAACCCTCCTGCTAGGTTTAAGAGAAGGAATGCATCTGCTCCATCCTGCCATTTTGATCGAGCCATTTTTGCTCCTTAAAGTTCTGTCTAATAAATGAGGAATAACTCCTCCTCCTATTTTGTCTAGCTGTTGTAAAGTCTTCCCTAATGGAGGCGGTGGGAAATTCAGGGCCTTTTACTCTTGATGGAAGATACAGTGGCGGTCAGATAATGAGGAGCTTTCCTCCAAGAAACAGTTATTAGCAATAACTACATTTGTTAGGAGTGTGTTGGGTCCAAGTTACTTTTCTTAATTAGTGGACTTGTGTATAATGGTTGATATCTGGAGAAATAATGCATCGGCTTAGGGATAGTTATTGTTGGGTTTGATGGTGATATAGAAATAAGGTTTCTTAGAATATTAGAGGGGGCAGAGCAGATTGGCATCAGCCTGCAGGTCCCACTCCGCAGCACCCATGTAGTGTGGTAGTAGCACGCGAGCCAGTGATCACACCATAGCAAGTATGGAGGTACAGGGTTGAGCCCGTAAGCTCAGATCCTAATGTACTGGTACCACACAACGCACATGTCATTGTGAATGCATGTGACATGTAACCCTTAGGTGCTGGGTGGCACACTACAGCTACATGCCTGGTGCGTGCCCCCTTTCCAAGATCACCCTGTTATTATGCACTCCATCACTGACTGACTGACCGTGTCAGCAGGAATAAGTGAACCACAGCCAATGGATTTGCTCCTGATGGATTTAGAATTCTAGGCCCCACAAAGGTGTTATTTTGAAAAACAAATAAAATGTTCTAAATTCCCTTATCAGCGTAATCCCAGGCAAAACTGCCACAAAACAAACAGAAAGTGTGAATTTATCATTAAGGACAGTTAATATATTCCTTTGTACTGAACTTATGCAACCTGCTACCACTCCTGACAGTCACCAAGTAAGACACATGTAAACGTGGCAGCCCATGTTAAATCCATTAATGAGTATCAACCTTCATTTTTTCATTGTGTAACTTCATGCAATGACAAGGAGTGCTTTTGAGGTCTGGTGGTAGCCAAGATCTTTTGATTTTACTAAAAGTGCACGTATAATATATTTATAAGGGCTCTAATCCAGCTCTTTTCAGACTTTGGACTATTATCGTGTCATTCGCTTTGGTCTTCCGCTCACTACAGCACACTGCATTGGGCAATGGCTCAGCCTACTTCAACCACTGGCAAAGTTCACTGTGAGTGACATCATTCTGTGTTTTCACAAGGAGCACATCCGCACACACAGTAGGTCTCTTCAGCCCCAGGGACTACTATAGCAGTGTGTGCTTTTCGAGACCAAAAATAGTTTTGCTTTTAGCTACTTTTTTAGATTGACCAGAGCCCAACGGCTTCCCCAGCAATAACGATTTGCAAGATCATGATAAAACAAACCAGGCTAAATGGCTGGCAGACAATGCTACTTGTAAGCTTTGCCGATGCTTGTTTTCCTTTTACATCTGGAATCCTATTTTCCTCACTTTAGTAATGTTTCCTTTATTTCTACTTGAAACCTTTCAGGAAGTATTGTAGTGGGATACTGCCACCTGCTGGATAATAAAGGTACTGCAGTTTGCTAGAGATCACTGATTCTGGCTAACAACACGTATTTGCTGCGGGACTTGCTGCCTGTCTCCTTTCACACGTCTTGCACACGTTGTGTGCTGTGTTCGTCTTTTGCACACGATATGAAATTGCTGCAGTAAGACACATTTTTTATACAAAGTGAGACTGAAGCTAATTCTTGTTGCTATTGTGAAACAAATATGTTAGAACCAGTCATTTGTGTATTTTATTATAAAATGGCGAGAGAAAGAAAGAAAACAAGCATTGACAAAGCCAATAGGAAGAGGCGGCATTAGCGTTGGTGGCACCCTGTGCAACAGTCTTTTTTGGCGGTCCATGACCACCTCCTCAGATTCACTCACTACCACCCCGCAAATGTTCCCCTCATCTCTCCATAGCCCTCTCACATACATTCATTTGTTTTAAAGCGCTTGTAAAGGCTGGCTTTACTAATCCACTCACCTATCCTTATAAAATATAGTTCTGTTCTTTGCAGCCGGCATATTAACCCTCTGCGTTACTTTATGGCGAGTCAAAGCTGGCACTAGAAAAAACTCCCATCTCTCTCTCTAGCAGGAACGGCAATTATAAGAGGTATCTTGACATTTCAATTATTTCCTGAAGGCTGGACGCACAAGACATTTTTCAGCAGGTGCTTTTAAATTGCAAATTTCGAATGTCATTGCTTAACATAGTGCCCCCCTGAGGTCAGCACCCCTCAATTCAGGTCAGCACCCAGTGAGGCCGCACCGTCCTAAAGCCCACCCTGCCAATAGGTCTTGGCAATCCAAGAGCTATTGGCGTTGTCAATGCTGATGTCTTTTAGCCGTGTTATAGAGTGCAGTGGATGTATGTGGTGTGGAGTTTAAATATGTGTAGTGTAAATATATTGCATGGTGCAGAGTGTAATTATCTGGAGAGTAATTATCTTGTATGGTTTGGATTTACGTGGAGTGGTATTGTGCAGCACAGAGTGGCATGAGGTAGAGTATAATTATGTGGCATGATGTTGAATTATATTGTGTGGCTTGCAATTATTTGGTGTGGAGTGGAATTATGTGGGTTGTAGTAGAACTGTTTGTTGTGGAATTGTAGGCATAGAATTGTGTGGTGTTGAGTGCAGCTATTTGTAGTGGAATTATGTGTCATGGTGTGCAGGGAAATTATGTGGATAGTAATTATGTGGTAGTCTGTGTAACGGAATTATGTGGAGTGGTATTGTGTGTCATGGAGTGGAATTATGTGGTATGGTGTTGAATTATGTGGCATGATGTGGAATTTTGTGGTGTGGATTGGATGTATTATCGTGTGTAGTGGAATTATGTGTTGTGGAGTGAAACTATGTAGTTTGGTGTTGAAATATGTGAAGTGGAGTTGAATTCTGTGGTGTGGAAAGGTGTGACGGTGAGTGAACTTATGTTGAGGGTACATATGTGGCATGGTGTGGAGTGTGTTCCTGGGGCATGTTGCAATGTTTAAACGTTTAAATGTTTAATATTTACTTTACACCTGCAGAAAATGCAAGCGTTTAAAGTTCTAAGGTAAAGGCATGTGTGGAAGGAGCCTGTGGGCCGTGGTACTGGTGTGGAGGTGGGTGCAAACAAGTAGCGGGGAGGCGGGGAGACGGCCGGCCAGAGCATGGAGTGCTACAACAGTGAATAATATAAACTGAAATCAGTTAATGAGACTGTGCAGGGGCGCAACATGTCAAACTTATAATTCCATTTGGCAGAGAGATGGAATCCTTGATAAAACGTCCACATTGATTTGACCATCCCGTACTTATGAGTATGGTTGTATGTTGAAAAGTAAAAAACACCCACAACAAACAGTCACACAGCCAGCAGCGGTCCAAGCTGTCATTGGAGACCGAGACCGGTGACAGGAAAAAAGGTAAGAGCTAGATTTACAAACCTGTTTACAGAAACACAGCAGCTTTGAGCAACTGAAAATAGGTTGTGTCAATTGCTTTTCAAGAAAGAACAAACAGCGATAGGCACTGTGTCAACTGCTTTTCAAGAAACAAGAAAGTAGTCTCTGAAAAACAGGTTATAATGGTGACCAGTTTACTTACATATTACTTAGTCCCTGCTCTTGGGGAGGGCTAAACATGACAAGTGCATGACAAGTGCATGCCATGGACAAATGGCGAAAAAGAATAGGAGAGTGACGATGAAGCCAACAAATGGGAAGCCAGTGGGCGAGCTGAAGCTCAGAATGTAGACACACCAAGTCTCTTTGAGACAGCGCATGCGCTACCTAGCCGATACCTAAAAAAAAGAGTTCACTTTCTGCATTTCTTTTATCTGTGCCTTTATTGTGTATCCAAAATGTTTCTTTATCTGCTTTACATTCCATGTGGACAGACCTCAATAATTCCTTGGCATTCATGAGTAAAGTGTACACATATGTAGCTACATGATTAACGGAGGTCTGAAAAAGATTAAAATACAAGTCATACATCTAAAAGATAGGTAGGTAATTTCGAAACATGAGGTAATTTAGTTTCATACGGCAATCAGAAATATATTTGTGCCCACTGTTCACCTTGATGGTAAATTATACGTAATTATGGCCTTCATGTACTAAGCTATTTTACAGATGGTAAGGGCCGATTCATAAAATCATAGCCTTTTCCAAAATGGCATTTTTCCATTCGCAAAACCCAATGAGGGATTTGGTAAATTGCTCCCATATCTTACCAAATTACAATTTGGGTTCGGGAATCGATACCAAATCGGTTTTTGGAAAGGGTGTGTTAAAGGTGTCTCTTCCAGATATTGATTCCTTTAGGGATGTATTAATGTTTTGCAAATGAAATTAGTTTGCAAAAAATATTTTACCTCCTCATTAAAGTAGGTGGTAAGTCATTCGCAAACTGGAAGGGGCCACCAAGTTACCTCTTCCGCTTTGTGAATGTTCACAAACTGTTTTTTAGGAGCAGGTAGAAGTCTGTGGCACCACTGCCCGCTCCTAAAAAAAAAGTTTGTGTAATCTGTCATTTTTTTAAAGGCATCACGTTTTCCTTTGAGGATAACAGGCTCAATTTAAAAAGAAAGATTGCTATATTTAAAAGCAATTACAGACATTGTGGTCTGCTGACCCTAGCAGGCCACTATGCCTGTGATCGAGCCAATCATAGTGGGTCATAATTTGTGACCTATTGCATGCTCCTCCCCCTTTTGGGGGTTCCTGAGACATGGTTGTCTGGGGCAGCCTTGGAGACTGAGGGCACCCCGCTTTGGTGAGTCCAGATGAACTGAGCCCCATATCTACGGCAGTACCCCCGAAGGGTGTGGTGTAATCTCTGGATCTTTGGGTCCCCCAGCATTTGGAATGTGGCCTCCATGTCAGCCGCCGGTGTGTCTCCCCCCCCCAGGTCCTTTTGGAAGCACACTTCTAAACCTTCGGAGCCGTATAATTGGCGTGATTTTGCCCCAAGGTTGTTGGCTTGTAATGACCCCCTACTTGGCCAGAGCTCCCCTCAGGGGGCTAGAGGTGTTGCTCTCCCTTGTCACTGTTTGCTGACCCCTCCCACTGGATGTCACCTGGGTGGTTGCAGGGAGACCGCTGCTGGCTATTCAGGGCGCTGTGTAGACTCCTCCCCGCATTGGTGGACTGCCGCCTGATCCACGAGGACACCCAGCTCTAGGTTGGGGTTTGGCTGAGACGGCTTACACCTGGGCCCTAGACATGGAAAATGATAGACTGGAGGAGGGGTGGCAGCAAACCAAAATGGTTCAATTTACCGCCCCGGGAGGAGCTTGACTGCTAACCGCCCGCAACGGGATGGTGCTACCGATCCACAGGAAGCTTCAGGCCCCACAGGAGCCAAAATACTTGCAGCAATAGAGGCCTCCAGTGCAGTGGTGCAGGCAAAGATTGAGGCAGTCCCCCAAGATGCTGGATTTCTGAGGATGGATCTCCACACAGTTGCGGAGCGCTCGTTGGCGACAGAACAGGATGTCCCCAACCTTCAGGAGCTAGTAACCTCCTTGCAGGCTGAGCTGTGCTGGAAGCTACGGCTGAGGTCGCAGAAGGGTGTGCCCGTTGCTGCAGTTTTTCATTTTGGGGATTTCCTGAAAGTGGTGGAGGGCTGGGCCCTGGAACTCTTCTTTGAAAGCTGGATACAGGCGGCGATCCCCTCGGCCTGGCTGTCACCAGTCTTTGTGATGGAGAAAGCTCACTGTGCCCTGATGCCAAAACCTCCTGTTGGTGCACCCCTTGCACCATGGTAGCAAAAGTGCTCAATTACAGGGATGCTATCCTGCAGGTGGTCTGACAGTCCAGTGACCCCAAGTACGAGAACCATGTCATTGCCATTTTCCCAGAATATACAGGACAAGTATAGCAGCTGCAGTGCACATTTGATGGGGTTAAGCAGAAGCTGAGGGCCATTGGTCTAAGATATATGCTTTCATACCCTGCGAAGCTGAAGGTGTTACATGAGGACAGGGCACACTTCCTCAAGGCCCCAGAGGTGATCTGAAACTGGCTAGGGGTCCGTGGCTAGGGCCAGATTCCACCGCAGCCACCCTTGACTTGTGGCTGAATAGTGAGGGGTCCAGTGGCTCTCGGCCTGCTAGGAGGGGACGGGGTCCAGGCGGTGGCACCACCATATCATCCTCCCATCTGGTGGCCCACCATGATGGTTCTTTGGATCTCGAACGGCAGAAGTCGGAAAGAGAGGAGGAACGAGCACTGGTGGAGGCGGTGACAGCTTCCAATTTGGACAACAGCACTGGGGTTGTGGTGGAGGAGACTCTGGATCTGGGACGGTCTTATGCTGGTGACTGACCTGAAGGGTGCTGATTGCTTTGGGGGTGCTGCTCCGTCTTCGTGGCCCATGGCCTCTGGGGCTCTACCTTGGGCTCCCCTGATGCTGGGAGGACTTGGAGTTGGCCATGTTAGTGTTAATATTGGAATAATTGATGCAGATGAACACAACAATACATTTACATATAAGAACAAGGTTGCATCACCACTATTAAATTCACCCATCATGAACTCTCCATCAACCCCAGCACACAAGTACATCGTCAGGCATGCTGTGAGACATAGGCCTGAGGTTACAGATTGACAGGTCACAGGTGGGGGTGGTGTAGCCGGCAGACAATTGTGGGAACAGGAATCTTAGATGAGTCCCACAGATATGCACAGCAGCACCACAAGGGTTTTAGGAAATTGGCCCCAATAAAAAACACGTTAGAGGGGTTCCCCAACCCACCATAAAGTCAGATGCCACATGAAGTTAGGAACACTTAGCCAATCAGAACACAGCATGCATAGCAGCACGCAGTGACCACGCACCCCTCAGGTCGGACATCTGGACACATTCCTCCTGGCCCATATTGTGTCCATGCAAAGTCGAGGCCTACCTGCATTTGTTCTCAGTCTCAGACCATTATTTATGACTTCAAGACAACTGTTCACATTTTTCACATCAAAAGGAATGTTGTACTTGTTTAATGGTACCCAGAGAATTGTGTAAAACAACGCTTAGAACCACTGTACTCCGAGGCAGTTGTCAGACCCTGGTTCTGTATTTGTTCACCCAGCCGTAATGTTTAAGTCAACTAACTGTTCCTCTTTTGCCAGACACCTCCTCTCTTTTGTTTTTAAGGTAATTTCACATTTGAGCAACATTAGTTTTGGCGGGCAGGAAATGGGGCACAGGTTGCGTGATTCTGTATGACATTGTGCAGGTGGTTGTGTAGCTGATGGCATGTCCGGTATAACAAGGGCAGAGCCACCCCCGATCCTTTGGTAGTCACTTTAGATAGCTGTGATCAAGGTTGACTGGGGTGTTTAACTTGCGCATGTGAGGAAGAATTATCTGTAAGTGAGTGTTGAATGGCGGGTGTATGTATGCAGTAGTGGGTTGTGCTTGAGGACGCCGACAGCTGTTGGGGTCACTGGAGAGAAATCCCTCCCTCTAATTCTGCCGTTTGAGGTGTGACTGCAGTACAGATGAGCAGTGAAGGGTAGAGCTGTTGGGCTTACGAAAGCTTTGGGGGCTTTTTTTGTTGGATCAGAAAATTTGGGGAAACACATTTTGTTTGTGAGTGTTTACCCATTGGAGGGTTTGGTTGTTTGGGGCTAGTTATGTTTTGTTTAGCAGCAGCGGGTATGTGGGGTCCAGCTGGAGGGATAGGCTGGGGAGGTGTGGTCAGATGTGACATTTTAAGTATTTTGCCAATTGTCAAATTGCGTAAAAGTGGGAATAGTGGGCACGTTCAGTTCTTTTAGTTTTGCTAACCCAAAGCAACTTGTTTGCTGGATGGTGTCATTTAAAAAAATTATTTGTAACTGAATAAGGCATGCTCTGAATAAAGCATCCCTACCCTGTATTTGCCAATCTTAGGTTCCCCACATTTTTTAAATCAATAGATTTCTTCCAAAACTCATAGCCCTCAGTGGCCAACTGGGAAACAAAGGAATCAGAATAAATCAATTTGGAGTTGGTTAGTAATATTTTTCTTGCTTTAGACAGAGGTAGTTTAAAATAATATGACTCAACATTCTTAGAATCATGCCCAGTAAAATGTGCAAACTTATCTACATATCTTTTAGAACTCCCCACTCGTGGAGTTGGACAATGTTCCCATTGTGTGTAATCATAAACTACTCTTGGAGTACCAGCTCAGTGCAGAAAATAATGTTTGTAATGCTGATAACAAAACATTTCTCCATAATTCGCAGTTGTCATATAAACATCCACTTTCAAAAACAGTGTAATATTCAACCTCAGAAAGCATAGGGTCAACTGTTTTTACATCCCAGTCATCAGAGCCAACACAGGTATAATAATATAATTCATGGATACTTTGAATACATATGGGATTTGAATAATGTCAGTAGGCCTAAAGATGTCATACAGTACTTTATCCCAAACAATCCCATCAGGAACTAGAATAGCTGAAATGTTTACAAGGAACAAGTCTCTTTGGACCTTATGTGAGGATAGGCAAGGCTTTAAAACCTCATCCATCAGTTCAACAGCAGAGCATGATAGTGACCATGTATCAGTAGAAAGACAATGATGACAAAACCAATCCAAAGAAGAAAGGTAAGCAGTGTCAGTAGGATCCACAGATAGTACCATGGATAGACCAAGTAATTATTTTTAAGCCAGGTGAAAAGCTTACGTGCTCTTAATACAGGTGCAGTAGCAGATGCTGAAGAGTTTGAAGAAAAGTAATCAATGTCGGCAAAGCAACCAGTAACAGTCTGTGCAAAAACTGGGGCTGGTGCAGAACTGTCCAATGGTGATTTATTATAAATAATTTCTTCCATTTTCGCTGCATTGGAATAGTATAGATCTGCATCTTGGACATTTCTTGTCGAAGTGGTGACAGTAATCAACAAAAGTTAATTCTCTGCTCTTCCCAAGCTTGGGAAGACAATTGTATCATTGTTGAGTTCTTGAAGAGGTATACCCCTTAGGGTACTGAGAGAGGCAAGGGAACTACCCAGGAATACTCTTGGTCTACTGTGCAGGATCGGCCACATGGTGCAATTTGACGTTGTCTTCAATAGACAACGTCAAATTGCATCATGTGGCCGATCACGCACAGTAGGCCAAGCAGTTTTCTTTATAACGAGGCAGTGGTGGTAGAATGACAGTTCTGGTACTGTGTATTCCAAAACTTGAATCGGTGCTCGGTATGATGAACCAAACTCCTTCTTCACAGGTATCTTTTCACAAACCAGATCACCAAGTTTAGGAATCCAGCCTGTGGTTGGTGGCAAATCCCTCATTCCCAAGGTGGCAGCATATGCGGGTGAGTTTTCAAAATTAAATTGTTGTGTTTCCTGTAAGACAGTAACATGTTCTTTTATGTCAAAAGGTGTTTCTGCCACCACTGCGCCACAGCCATCAAGACATACATGGGTATCCCAAACAAGACTTCATAAGGGCTAAGTCCTCCCAAAGACCTTCTGGACAGATTATTTAGTGCCATCTGGACCCAATATAGGTGGTGAAGCCAGCTGTGACCAGAACCTAATACTCTCGCTGTTAAGGATTGCTTCAAGTCTTGGTTCTTCCTCTCCACGACCAAATTTCCCTCAGGATGGTAAGGAAAGGAATAATGCACCCTAACACCCATCATTTTCATGGTGTCCCTGAATGTCCTAGAGGCAAAAGCAGGGCCCCGGTCCAAGTGGAATGCTGCAACTGCATATGTCCCAATAAAGACTTGCAAAACTTTACTAACAGTTTGAACGTCAGTCAATCATTGTGGCCACACCCACAGAAATCTAGAGCATGAATCAACAGTGACTAATATGTATTTGTATGCACCATCTGGTTGTAAGAGACCACAATGGTCAGTGGTTTGTTCGAAACCAAGAGGAGTGTCTGCGGTGGGCGTTTGATGGTAGAGCCCTTGATTTGGTGGCAAATGTCACATCTAAGGACATATTGCTTGGTCTGTTTGTATAGACCATCCCGACAATGCCGTTTCTGTAATAGTGAGATGGTAGCCTCAACACTGGCATGGTTGCAAGCAATACCCTCATGCGCTGCTTTGATGAGATCTAATCTCTGGTCTTGGTTGGAGATCACATGATCTCCCACCCCTGGTATTGTTACAAATGCAATGTTCTGGGCACTTCAGTAGTAGGAATATTTAGCAGGGTATGCTTTTGGCAAGGGCTTGCTGTCAGCCGAAGCTTTCACAGTGGCCAATGTTTCATCATCCATTCTTGTCTGAGAAATAGTCATTGCAGCAACAGAAGCCATAGCAACTGCAGATTTAGCAGCTTCACCAGCCAAAGTGTTTCCTACAGCATATATTCCTATACGTTGGTGACTCAATGTATGGGCTACATGGGCCTGCGGAAGCTTCTCCTTTATATCAGCTACCTTCCCCCACAAGTATTTGTGTTTAGTGGTGTTACCCTTGAAATCTCTGAACCCATTAAGGTGCCAGTAATGTAAGTATTCATTGAAGGCCTGGCCACAGTAGTACGAATTGCACACAATCAAAGTTGAAAGTTCAGGATCCGTGTGTTTCAGTGTCAAAATTAGAGACTTAAACTTTGCAAGTTGTGCTGTGCAGAAAACTAAGGTCTGCGTGTAGGTATGTAGAGGGCAGAATTCACCATCCCTCCTTACTCCACTAACAGCTGCGCAGGCCATGGAGTATTTGTGTTTGGTAACTACAGCTGGTTGTGCTGAACAATCAGTATAAATTATGATTCTGTTTTGATCAAGGGGCAAATTATTAGTGGACGTAGGGTATTCAAATTCATATTGAAGGAATTCTTGGGTCTGTAGCTTTGGGTCGAAAACATAATCAACATCAGTTGCGGTGAGAGAGGTAGCACATTGAATCCATCACGGATGTAATTCTTTTGCATTTGGAATACTTGTTTTTGTACCAGTCTCTAGTGCTGATATTGGGGTGACAACAATGATGCATTTCCCTTGGGCAAGTGGCCTCCCCTTAATGAAGGCCATCTGAACAGCAGTTGGTGTTTATTGTGTGGGTGCAAAACAGTGTTTTGCATTGGAGTACAAATATGATTAGTATGCTATGGGTATAGTGTCACCCTCATTAAATGTGACATAGGTGAACCCAATGCCACCAGGAATTACCCTTATTACCAAAGTTTGTTTTATCATCACGTGTGTGCAAGTGTTTTGATTCAAGCATGTCAATATGTAATGCTCTAGGAATGCAAGTGTGTTCCGGTGTCCAAAGTTTACTTGAGAAATCCAGACGTATTAAGTGATAAAGAGGTTTTATGCATTGCGAATATTCTGAAATATACGTTCTGACAGAATGGAAGAACCCCAGTAATGACTGTAAATTTCTTGATGGTATTTGGAGGTTGTAGTTGAGAACATTTTTTGAGAAATTGTGGTGCTAGCCTCTTGCCCTCATCTGATAATTCGTATCCTAGAAATAGGACACTAAGAAAAGCAATCTTGGTTATTAAAATATAAAATTTGTGGCCTTGGGAGGCGAATCCCAAAACAATGTGATCCACCCTGGCTAGATGTGTGTTGTGGTTGTCATCCTTGCGCTAGACGTTATCCAAAAAGAACAACGCCTCTGAATCAATATCATGTAATATTGATGTTGCATGGGCATTGAACAATCCAGGACTGTTCTCATACTCCTAGGGAAAATGGCAAAAAAAAAAATTGAGAGCTGAGCGCTGTAAAAACGATTTAGTCCCTGCTTTGAGGCGCAAGATTGTGGCAGAAAAAAACATTGGAAATATCCAAGGTTGTTTTGTATTTTTTGTGCAAATGTTGTTCATTAGTGCTGTGCTATGTGAATTTTCTATTGCAAATGTGCATGTGTCTGTTCAAGTGTCTGTAATCTAACACTATTCTTAATAATGGATGGTCAGGTTTTGCTACGGGAAATAAAGGGTTATTCATTGCAGAGACACAGGGTTCTATAACTCCCTGGTACTCCAGCTCTGAGAGAATTTCTCTCGCTGGTGCTTTAGACTCATGTTTAATTGGATGCTGAGATTGAATCTGTGGTGTGTATCTTATTGAAATAAAGTAGTTAGGTAAATCTCTATCCTACCCTACATGGTTGCAGTGCAGCATAAGTGATTATGCCAATGCCCAATCTGCAGCATAAGCTTCTTTTACTGTGTCTGGAGCTAGGACCGAGAAAGAAGGCAAAATGCTTCTTCCCCTTTTGGGAACACACGGACACATTCAGGTGGCCAATCTTTTTCTGCCAATAATATATCATAATTTAGTGTTAATCTTCTCTAGAAGACTACTTTAATAGTACGGTCGATGTCTCCCTCAATTTGTATGCGTAATTTAAAGACCCTGTCTGTGGGGAGGTGCGCCTGTCCGCTGTTTCAATTTCAAGGACATCGTTAGTCAGTGTCACATTCAGAAGTTCTATAAGATTCTTGTGACATATTGTGACGTCTGCTGCTCTGTCTATCAGAGTCACTGCCCACGTCCTGTTCTTCAGTAAGGTTCTCAATATTTTTGGCATTTTTAGCTGAAATAAACACAACTTTTTTCTTTTTAAATTGGGGTTTTTGTTGTGGAAGCTTCTCTTCCCGTTTTGTGAAAGTTTCTGAAGAACGTCGGGAGTCCTTTTTTGACTTCACATATTCATTTTGGTGCTCTGACAGCCCTTCTCTCTCACTCCGTTTGTCTGGTGAGTCCTGGAAGGAACGAGATGGGCAAGTGTCAGTATATTGATATGTCAGGTTTTTTTTTAAAGTTTCCCTATTGCTAAGGTTGTATCTCCTTTCTGAAGTCTTGAAATATGGAGATTCTCCTCTTTGGCTTCTTCTATATTTATTAAGTTTTGTTTATCCCAGTGTGTTTCAGAGTTCTTCTTGCCGGAAGTACTCTATAATTTTGCTTTAGTTGGTCTGTCCCCCAGACTATCCCGACCTATAGTAGAATAAGTTTCAGAAATAATCTTTGGCAGCTCACATTCCCATACCTGTTGAGGAACCTCCCGGACCCGTTGGCCAATTGCCAAAGCTGTTGCTTTCCCTTTAATGTTACTTAAAATAATTGAGGAGACTGTGTCAAAGTTGCACACCAGTTTCATCCCCAAATCCAGGACAGAGGCTGCCTCGTGTTCATTTTGAATTTGTTTTAACACGTCCAGAAGATTTGCAACCGTCTGTGTACCATGCGTTATGGTATAAATTGCAGCAAAGACTGAGCCCCAAGTGACACAATCTCCTATAGAAGGAACCATTTCAAAACGCCAGCACACTGTCAGAATTCTGTTTATCTTGGAGTCCTGTTTGGGGAGACATTGCTTCAAGCTAGTTTGTTTTTTTGTGCAACCCAGAAC
The DNA here is from genome assembly GCF_031143425.1 of Pleurodeles waltl. Lineage (NCBI taxonomy): Eukaryota > Metazoa > Chordata > Amphibia > Caudata > Salamandridae > Pleurodeles > Pleurodeles waltl. The sequence continues at coordinate 1,024,624,637 of NC_090449.1, read as the reverse complement.
AAAACCTTCTCTCACTCACTGGGTGCTTTTCCTATTATTGAATGGACAGTTTGGGACTTATTCCTGTGACGGTCAATTGATTAATTGCTGGAGCAGCCCCACAAGGGCGATGTTTAAGGTCCGCAGTACGAATTGTAATAAGGGTCTATATATATCAGCTAAATTGTTGTATAAAGTATGCACTTCGGCTACTTGCATAGCTGGATGTGATGCATATATTTAGCCAATGTTGGCCATGTGGGTCCATCATTGCTTAAGGGACCTAACCTAACTGGTTCGATTAAATGTGGGAGGGTGCCATTAAACTAATCGTGGTGTTCTTGATAAGTTAGCGGTATCTCTGAAGTATTGGCATGCTCTTTATCGTTGTGAAACAGTCACTATTGTGTATGTCTGAAATGCATTTGAGTCTGCATTGACTGCTGGAAAGGTAACCCATGAGTAGAATATTTCTGTTCTGTATGTGTTGTATGCCTCCATAACTAATGTAACATCACCACCCTCATTTGTTATTCCATGAGGTAGACAAAACCGTGTGATGGGTTGTCTACAGTTTTCTAGGATATTTACTGGTTGGGCATTAGTGATATCGAAAAGATAGGGATCAGAGTTGGGAACACCAACAGGGGAATATTTTTAAGGTTCAAGCATTAACAACCTACAGCGTAAGATAGGTACTACCTATTATGCTGAGGAACATTTTCCCTAAGACCATGGACGTCTCCGTATAAGGTAATTAGGGTACCTTAAGCATGTGCGAGAGAGATACTCAGGAGACCTGTAAAATTAGTGGCTTACCAATGTTGGTGACGCCATGTCATAGGACTCTCACCATGGGTGTAAGACTGCTGGGTTTCAGGCGGTAGCACCACCATGTGCGGGCGACTGAGTTGTTCCCTCACTGGTTGGTAACTGTCAGCCTAACCATTTCACCCAGCTAGCAGCACCTCACCCAAACCTAGGAAGTATAGGTGATTTATGGCAGCTTAGAAAACATGACACTCTGATACCTCTGGGAACTCGAGGTTAGCAGACATTGCACTTTTCTCTCATTTGCACAAGTCTCACACAACCAAAGGCAGACAAAGAGATGCAGGGCAGTTTTCAATGATAAAAAATATGAGCTGCAATAATTAGGAGGGTGAAACATATCACAGTACTGATTGTGACCATTAGTGAGAAACATATAAAGAGTCACAGCATACTGTAATACACATTTGTCTATGAATTCCTACCTACACTTCTAGCATGTACTTGAGCATAGCAGCCCTAGCTCTTTCTGCCTGTACTAGTACCTGGAAGGCACCTCTGACCCTATACCTGAAAACAGGGGTCTGCTCATTCTCTCCTCGGTTGGCTGTAGAGACAGGGCTGAAGTCAGCAAAGTTGCAATGAAGCGGCACACAGCATAGGATGGCTCCTCTGGCTGGAATGACCTATCTAACCTTCTTAGCCCTGTGTGGAGTTTTTATAACAAAACATGGTGTATTCTGAGAACAGGTGTGATAAGAATTTTTTTTTACAAGTTTTGTTATGCACAATGTTTCTCGATGGATCTCACACTTTTAAAATCTTTGTAGTGAGAACTAATTAGCAAATTTGTTTTGAACACACAAAGTGATGTTCCACAGCCTTGAACATCATGGATCAAACAATAAGTATCACAAGTGGCATGACGAAAACATTAACACATGAAAATACATATCATGAAACCCAAACCTTAATACTTTAATTTCATGTCTTTGAAAAACTGAATCAGTGCTCTGAGGTCTTTAATTAACTGAAGGTGTTTTCAATTAATAACAGGATAACTTCCTGAAAGGTGGCTTCCTTAATCCTGTTCTGCAGAGGTTGGTTCTTAACTTTTGACCTCTGTGGGACCCAACTTAATCATTACTGGAACCTGGTGACCCCCAAATAATACTTATGGAATTTGGGGTCCCCACTGGGTCATAACTGGAAATGTAGACCCATGCCTACACACTTTCAATGATTTGAACAACAAAAACAATACACAAATGATAAAATGTTCAATCAATTCACAAACATAAATGAAAATATTTTTTTTTAAATGTTAGTATGAAGGTTGCCTTAATTAAGGCAACCCATCGTCCATACTATAATCTGTTTGATGCACTTGTACTGTCCTGTGACTATATCTGAGGGCACCAAGTTCATTTTTTGCCTCCAATTTCAAATTCCTTCACATTTACAGAACATTTTAAAACATTAAGTTTTGCTTGTTTATTTGCATTCTTTATCAATCTGTTAATATTATTTAATTATTTTACTAATAGCAGACTTCATGTGCAGGCTTCGCGGACCCCCACGGGTCCCTGAACCACAGGTAACAAACCACTGTTCTACAGCTTCCAAACACTTCTCTTCATACAGCACAGCTGAGAACTGAGACTTGTTTAGAGTCCACGTTTGAGCCCCTCTTACCAGGAGTGATATTTAGATCTCAATTAAGAGTGCCTTCTTAAGCTGCAGTCCCTGCAAAACCTGCTTGTAAATGTCTCACCATTACAAGTGGTGTGATAAAGTTTGTACCCTTCAGATCTTTCCCCTTCACATGGCGAAGGCCAAACCTGCCAACTTTGAAATGAGGAAAAAAGTCAGGTGCGTATTTTGATGTGGAAAGCACTGAGATCTGCATTGTGCCCATATTTACGTACAAACTCATAATTAATGCTGTTTATCGCACTGGGTGAATTCTGAATCCTGGGGTGCTGAAGTTCACTGAGTACCAGTGGTGTAAGGCAAAATGATGAGGTCTGTCTTTAGAATTTTAAGAGGGGCCCTAGGTCTTGCATACTCTCACACATATTCATTGACCATGCGCTGAATGGGGGCCCCTTGAAGGGTTGTGCGCACCGGAAGTGTTGCCTCCTCCACCCCCTGCATTGGAGGCCTGTGTTACGCCATGCGGAGTGCAATGCACAGCACCAAATCCTCTGGGGCACTAGCAATGGAAGTCTTAGCCTTCTGTGACTGAGAGCTCACATTGACCTTCACACATCTGAATCTGAATCATGAGTGAGACCTGCACCTTCTGTATCTTTCAGTCCTAAGGAAGCATTCCCCTGTTAAAGCAGGACACCAGGTATTCATAGTACAGAGTTCACTAAATGTTTAATTAGTTTGTACACAAGGTATACAAGGTATAGTTGGGCAGACAGATGGATGCTTTGTTTTATTAAGCAGGTGTATACTGTCATAAATAACTATAGTATTTTGTGCATTGTTTTTAAGAAACAAGCTATAGAACTATAATAAAAATGAGTTTTTTGAAGGATAAAGTACTAATAATGAGACGTAGGAGACTCTGTTTCTAGGTCTGGCTTTAGAGTGCATCTGTCTGCTAGACCTATTGTTACAAATTAATTAAAATGAGAACAGAATAAGACGACACACAACCTGAGGTTGAGCAGATTGATTGAGAGATGGCTTGAGATCCCGAGGTGTGTTGGGATGATATATTGCTGTTTATGACAATGTAAGGCGAAGTTGCGCCAAACTAGTGACCTGATTGTATATGCAAGACACTGACTGTGAGCTCTTCCATTGATGACTGGGGGAGGGTGGTCAAGGGAATGTTATCTCTGTTTTGAAATCAATACAGACATTTGAAAAAGTACCATATTAACTCTACTTGAAGGTTTATTTAGCAAAAAAAAAAATTGACACAGAATAAGCCTTGGCTCTGCCCACAGAAATATATTTCTCACCCCACGCTAAGAAGTTGTTAACGGCCACAAAGTAACAAAGTTTTCACCAGTCATAACTTAAAATGTGTATGGCAAAGATATTTTTTTGCCTTTTCCAAACTAGGATGTATGCAATTCTTGACTTCCATATTTGTGCCCCTTGTTTCCCGTTTGTCTTAAGGTCTTAAAACTCTTTATTCGATCTCACAATGGAAGATTATAAAAGTAATCAATATGAAATATACAGTTCACATATATATATATGTCTGCGGCCCGTCCTCCCTTGGCACGGCCAGCGGAAGAGGAGATTGCAAGAAGACTATAGCAAACGTACCCATCAAAGGACATGTTATTCGGGCCCACTTTTCCTGTAAGAAAATAATGTCATATTTAGCAACCAATGTACACCAGTTCTCAACCTGGATTTTAGATGCTAATCCTGCAATATTTCTGCTTAACATTCATAAAGCCTCGCCCGCCTCACAAGGGGTGGGATTAATCATACTAACAATATGCACCGCAGAATATGCTCCTTTAATGGGTTTGAGGAAGTAATGATGTGGGGGGGGGTCCAAGAGGAGTATGGATGGGGGAACACAACAACCTAAAACTGAATCTGAGGATAACGGATTAGCAGAGGGAGTAACTGACGATAACAAATTAGCAGAGGGAGTAACTGAGGATATGGGGGTGTTCCTTACCACACCCATAGGGTGAACTTTTTCCCCTTCACTATAGCCTGCATACCTGCAAGTGCCATAAATCTATTGCCAAGTAGAGACTGCGAAGCTCCAAGGAATGGAGCAGGGCGGGGGTAGAGGATCCAACTCTTCATGTGTGTGAAATAGGAGGGGCCCAATGTCTATTAAAAAAAACAACAGCAGAACCTTTAGAGAACCTGTCCTAGCAGACCCGTCCCTGGTTTGAGCTAAGATATCCCCAACAACACTGGATTTTCAAAAGTTTACAAGATAGTCATCGGAGTACTGACTAGGTAGTGGACCAACTCCCCCCACTCTACGACCATACAAGACTTCATCATAGACATTGAATGGGCACCTAATGAGTATGGAGCCAATGAGTAACCTTGCTTTTTAAGCCAAAGTTGACTCCTCAATGCCATCTAGCAGCCTTGGAACATTGCCAAAAAATCAACCAATGGGCTGGAAGCGGACAGGAGGTTAATTGCGTGTAGGGGATAGGTATGGGATTGTATATCAGTCAAGGAGGAAGCAATGGCAGTTGGAAGTTTAGGTGCAGAGGAAGCTAGGTTTTCCAACAGTAGGCATTTTAAAGCACGCAGAGTGAACAGGGCAATTAGCCCCTCGACTAGTGAGTTCTGTTGCTGGGTTAGAAGGTGAGGCAGGTCTCAGGTCTGTATCATCATGCCGAGAGCTAGAATCCCTAACGGGAGGTTGGCAAGACTGGCTTTCTGCATGGGACAAGACCTGCCTCTTGTCTTTGTTGGTCAACACAGTTACGGGCCACCCCTGAGCATTTTCCACTAGACTATCCAATGAAGCCTAGATAGCAGAGAGGTTATCAAGTACTGGCCCTAGTTTACTGTTCAGCAGGCTGTTGAACCGGGCGCTTAGGCTACCCCATACGGTTTGATCTACAAAGATTTGTTACTGTCCTGGAAAGACCCAGGGAGGCCCTGCTTGGATTTTCCTGTTTTCCTTCTCCACTTTGCCGTAGGGCCAGGAACAGGCAAAGTCAAACCTAGTGCCACCTCTGGTTGACCACCCCTATCAGGAATACCCTCCCCAGTGACCACAGCATGGGTAATCCCCTCGGGCACGGGGTAGCCTCTGGATGAGCATGGGGCAGAGGGTCATGGGGAGATATAAGTGGAAGGAGATGGCAGTATCCACAGAAGAGAAAGTCGCCTTTCAACTAGCTGGCAGATGAGACTGGGGCTCCACGGGAGCCACAGGGGCCACAGGACTGATTTTCCTTTTCTCCATCACAGCAAGGGAAAACGATGAAGAGGGAACAGTACCTTAAACAGTTAGAAAGTAATCAGAGGCAACCATAGAGTGTCAAGCAAGGGAGCAAAGAATGGTGGCCCAGCCTCTTCCAGGCGATGATGAGCGAAGACGGGCCCAGTCTTTGCCCGGGCAGGCGACCGGGCGCATCCCGCTCTGCGGAAAGCCAAGTGCACTTAAAAGAGGTGTCCACTCCTTGGCTCTGCCCACAGGTCCAATGCAAGCTGGGGGTTGAGTCCCACCCCAGATAGAGATGACAGATCCTGGTGGTAATGGTGGGCAGGTAACAAATGATTACAGCCCGTCTGTCTTTAGTTCTACTTCTTCACCTGTTGTTTTTACCCTTTCTGTTTTCCTAATTGCCCTTTCACCTCCATCCTAGTGACTTTCCCTGTCTATTTTGTTGTTTTTTCCCTGTGTGGATTGTATCCTTGTTTCTCAACTTGTCTTTTCTCCATTGTTCTTTTTTGTCTGTGGGAAAAAACTGTTTGCAAAAAACACAAGTTTATAATTATTGACAGGACGCTTGCAAATACATGCGCTTACAAATGCCATTGCTACGCTTAAACTCATTACATCAAGAACTATTGTTGTTGGTCTTTTTAAAAATGGCTTTATTCTAGCTTTCTCCCACTTAAGTGCATGTCGATGAGGAAATAAAATGCCCTAATTTTATTTCTAAACTTCCCTTTTCTGTTCCCAAATTTTGGTAAGTTTGGTTTGATAACTTCTTTAAGATGAGGTCCTGTTTGTGCTTTACACTATCACACATCGTTGGTAGAGGTGGGCAAGCCAAGAAATTAACAAGGAGAGCCGAGCTAAGAGTCTGGCTTGGCTCTTAGAGCCAGTGCATGAGCGGAGCCCTGGAAATGTTTGCTATGTGAATCATACAACAAACATCACATATTATATGATAAAATCTCTTTAAAATGAACAAGTATGGGCCAGATGTATCAAAAGAGTTTGCAAATCAGTAAATTTCACTGTTTGCAAATGCAAAATAGCCTTTCACAATGTATGAAAGGCATTGCAGTCCCATTTTAGGGAATCACAATTTTTTGCGATTCCCTAAAATAGCGACTCCAAATAGGAAATCACAAATAGGGATTTCCTATTTGCGTATCCCTGTGCACATGTAACAAGCATTTCCTAAATGCAAACTGGGCATTTAGGAAATGCTATTACTATCAACTCCAAGTTGATGGTAACCATGGGCAATTGTAAAAATGCATAAAAAATGTATTTTTATGTAGTGCATACATGCCCACAATTCTTTTGGGGGGATGCATCAAAGGTGGCTTTAGCCCATTAGCACCCTTCGTTTTGCTTTTCCTAATTTGCAATTTCCTAATAGGAAATGGGCAAATTAGGAAATGTGAAACCATTTGCACCTTTGGGCCTTCAGGTCCATAGAAACAAATGAAGTCACAATCCCTAATAGCGATTGCGATTCTGTAGGAATTGCTATTAGAGAATCGCTATTTTATTACATAGCATTTTGTATTTCCTAAATAGCGATTTCCTAACATTTGCTATTTAGGGAATGCATAATGTGATTTTGATACATCTGGCCCTATATGTCTTTAACATGTGGAAGCGTTAAAATTAATATGTCACATTATTGCACTGCACTGAAAAATACTTATTAAAAGTGTTCGTTTTTAAGCATGAACTTGAACTTAAAGCCATTCCTGCCACCGTCTCTCCACTGGGGACAGTGCCATAAGACAAGAGGCAAGGGAGCTGTCATGTGAACGCTGATGTGGTCCAGATTATTATAGTGTAACTTTATAGTCCAGCGGTCCTTAATTTTTTGACTTCTGCAGACCCACACTGAATAATTACTGGAATCTGGGGACCCCCACGTAGTCATTATTGGAAGCTGGGGACCACCAGCCTAAGCATTTTTTATGATTTGAACTTCAAAACAATGCACAGAAATATAAAAACAAGAATACACCAAAATGTTCAAATATTGATGTATTTTGTTTAACTCACAATTAAATATAGAAAAAGATTTCACATTTTCAATGTTGTTCCTTATTTCTATATACTTTATTAATTTTAGTGTATTAATGTTAATATTATGTAATTTTGTAACACAGTTGCAAGCCCCCCGAGTAGGACTTGCGGACCCCCAAGGGTCCTCTGCCCACAGGTTAAGAACCACTTTTATAGTCTATTAAATAATACACACTAGATTCTTATAATCCTGGTATTCTGAACCCATGTATTTGAAAGTGCTTTCATAGGTGAATATGAAGAAAAAGGAGTTTTGGTGAAATAATATATCTGCTTATGGTCACTCAATTTAAGCAGGGAGCCGCGATGTATCCAGGTTTTCTGGTTTCGCTGTGCACAAATCAGCCACTAAATGGGTATCTATTTGTCCCTCATTTTATGTTAATTCTTTGTATTTACCTCTGCATTTTTTTACATAGCACAAACTCGACCTGAAGCTATTGGAGAACTTTACATAAGCATCAGTATTGGAGAGCTTTACATGAGCGCCAGTTACTTTACATTCATATTCAGGCACTAGGAGATTAAGGGCCACATGTATGAAGCTTTTTTCCAGTCACAAATGGGCTGATTCGCAAAGCCAGATGTACAAAGCCCGAATTGCGATTCGGTAACTTGTTACCAAATTGCAATTTAGGTTTGCGATTCGTATTAGGAAGAGGCATGTTGAGGGCTTCCCTTCCTAATACCGAATCTGAAAGTTATGTATGAATGTTTTGCAACCAAAATGCGGTCACGAAACATTTGCAATTTACCGCCAATGAAAAGTTGCTGGTAACCATTCACAAAGAGGACCCCTTCCCCTTTGTGAATGAATGGGAAAATATTTTTTAAGAGCAGGCAGTGGTCCCAATGACCACTGCCTACTCTTAAAAAATGAAACTTTAACATGTCATTTGTTCTTTTTAAACGCATCCCATTTTCCTTTAAGGAAAACGGGCTGCGTTTAAAAAAAGATTGCTTTATTTAAAAGCAATCCCAGACATGGTGGTCCGCTGACCCCAGCAGGTCACCATCGCTGTGATTTTTGCAACTCCCAATGGGTCATAAATTAAGACCTACCTCATTAGCATCAATGGTCTATTTGCGACCCACTGGGAATTGAAAAAGAAACTCAATGGAGTTTCGTACATATGGAATAGCGATTTCCTAATTGTGATTCTAATTAAATCACAATTTCTAACGTACGTACATGGAGCCCTAAGTGTTTAGCCCAGAATTACAGGATGTTGGGCCGATGCTGAGACTTCAACCTGGTACCAAAGTCAACAGATGTGGTCCTAATGCCATATCTTGGGTACAGCGTGGGTAGCAGGCAGAATCCACAACTACTTTTCAGCTTGAGGTTCTAACAGGACCTCAATTTGAGCCACAGCCAGGTTTCAGGCTCAAGCATTTAGTGGCTCAACCACCTCCAATCAATTGAGACTATTTAATAAATCCAGTAGATTTTATACAAAACACAAGACGGTTGTTTTTAAAATGTTTTTATTTATTTTTTATTTACAAATTCTACATTGATCCCTTTCGGAAGCAGCCATAGAGATTACTGCAAACGTTTTGGCACAGGTACTTTTTATCGAACATGCAGTAAAACCTTGTGGAGAGGATGTGGTATTAAGACCAGAGCTGGAGACCAGAGCTGGAGGGTGACCACCGGCTCACAATTTACAAGGACAGTCTGTAATTTTATACTTTTGTACGTTGTCTGAGATAACTTCTTCAATGGAGGCAGTCTGTCCATAATTTGGACAAAAATTTCAGTGCAACAAATTCATTTTCCCTTTATAGGTAAAGGGCCTATACCTCTGCTGTGATTGTATAGATCAGTGAGCTACCTTCCTTTTTCTGCTGGAAATAAAAGTATATATGGTCCATTCACTGTTGCATTAGGTTACATCTTTATTTTAATACACCCTATATTTAACAGGAATGACTTCGGGCACGCCTTATTGTGGCCTGTTGTGACCAATTGTTCCTCTTTTTACTGACATTGTGAGTCATATTTCCGTTTCTTAAATCAGGCCTTTAGCGTGTGCAGAAGAGTGGTGGGGTTCCTAAAGACTTGCCTGATTCTAACGTTTATAACAAATACCTAATAAAGCAAATTTATGTGCAAATAATATTCCTTTCTACAGTCTTGCATCCTCAATTTGCATGCTGTCTCATGAACATCCTCTATATCATTTTATTTAACAGACTCAGATGTTACTCCACCTGTAAGACTCTAATTCACATATAGATTACAAATAATAAGTCACCAGTTCACTGGTGCGATTTTTGTCATGGTGCAGGTGCAGGATTGTTCCTACATTCATTTTGAAATGCTATCACTTTTAATACTCACACATCAATGCAGTGTAGCTAGACTGTAAACTTCCTGTTATATTGTTGATGGCAAGATTGATCGGGTGAAAGGGGAATTATGCTATATAGGATTGCGACATTCCATGCCAATAAAGGGTATTGGAGGTGGCAGGCCAGGCTCCAGCTTGACTAGGCAAAGGTATGAGAGATGTTTGTTGTAGACCACAGATGGATGTAAAAATCTTAATGGGAACATTTTCCCTCTAGGGTCATAGTGAATACAAACCACTTGCCCAATGAATAGTGTTGAAATAGAGATATACTGGGTAAGGCAGTGTCAAGGAGGCAAGAATGTTTCTGGGGTGTGCACATGACAATGGACGTCTGAGCTTAAAGCAGCCCCAACGAAGGCTGGCGAGTGTCCGGGGAAGGTCAACACCATGAAGCCAAAGACATTGCATGCAAGCAATAAGGAGCATTCTTCGCTGCGCGCGCACCCCCATACTAGCTACCCGCACATCCCCTAGTAGCTGCCCGCTGCAACCGCAATTGAGAAGATGGCGCCACAAGCCCCTGGTGATGAACGGCCACCACCGGCAGAAGAAACAGCAAGCGCGCAAGGCACCGACAAAGAGAGCCCAGGGAGAAAGACAGAGAGACCACACAAGTGCGCAGACAGCCGCATCTGGCAATCGGACAGCACGGGCAGGAGCCCGAGAAAGAGACAGCAGCCCCATAAGACAAGATGCAATGCCAATTGCAAGAGGCCGTACCAGCCGGCCACGCACCCAGCACAGGATAGCTACCGTTGGCCCGACAGTGAGCATGTCATGAGAAGTGACCGAACCTGCTAAGAAAACCGGAACGGACGCAGGAGCAAGCGCTGTGAAAGCAGAGTCTCGAGGCGCAAGTGCTATGCCCTTAAGTGAAGACAAGAAAAAGCCACCTGTCACCGGCTGCTTGACACAGGTGGCATCCCTGCGGGTAACTGCACATGCTGAACGAGAACCACAAGTTGCTACGAAGTCCCTCGAGTCATCCCTTCTCCAAGCAAGACACCGCCACCTGTTGATCTTACTACTATTCGGTAAGATCATCATCCTTACCAGGTGCATCACCCGAACCAAATAAGGAGTACTGCACCACCAGAGTGGAGCTGTAGTCAGCAAAAGGACCAGAAGTTGACAAGGCATCCCTGGCACCATGGGAGGCTGACCACCCAGAAACCTGCTGCGAGCCCCCGTAAACCCGAGACCTGCAGAGGAGAGCGTACGCGACCACTTGACCATCCACCCTTGGGGTTGCACGAGGCTTGGATGTGACCCTGGTGGGATTTCTGCAGCGACTCCCGTTTTTGCGCATCCTACAAGAGGCCCACTCAGCCCCGTGGCAAACCAGGAGCAAGGGCCTCAAGGGAATTTCAGTGAGAGGGGAATACCGACCAGAGAGATATGTCAGAGGCAGCTCCACAACAGGCACCGGGATGCACTGAGGTCGCGGACGGAGACTGGTTACCCAAAGACTATTGGATAGAGGCCAGTGCATCCGAGTCCTGACAGCCAGAGCACACAGACCTGAGACAACCACCCTTCGTGGCTGCACAACGGACCTGGATGTGGTGTTCCTCAGTGACACCTTCGCTCGGCCTGCGATAGGCAATGCACGGTTCACATTGTCCCGTGGCAGCCCGGCAAAAGGGCCTCGAGGAGACTCCTGGTCGATGGAGTCCTGACAAGAGAGGGAAGCCTGAAGCTGCTCTACCAGGGGATGTTGGGAAGCACCAAGGTGTTCAAGAAAGATGTTCTTTCATCCATGTCATCCTTAGTCTATGAAGGTTCCCAATCCCTGGAGCCTGAATGCCTTCCACGAGATCCTTGCAGTGGACTCGCCACCGCTCCTGATGCCCCCGCATTGAACTTTGTAAATAGACTTCACCACTGCTCAGGATGCAATATCCCAGTGGACTGTGTAAACAGACTCCAACACCGTGAGCCCAGGAGGGACAGGACCAACAGTGCCCGAGAGAACTGTAATGTCATGGACAGGCGACTGAGGGATCCGGACTTCGCCAACAGTGCCATTCGTGCCCAGAGTAGTCTGGTTAAACTACGGAGGCATGGCGTTATGCCGAGTGCCCCAGCTGCACCTGCCCACGCAACATGTCCGGTGGACCGCTGTAGGAGGCTGGACTGGCTTGTAGTGAGTACCAAGGGGTACTTGCACCTTGCACCAGGCCCAGTTATCCCTTATTAGTGTATAGGGTGTCTAGCAGCTTAGGCTGATAGATAATGGTAGCTTAGCAGAGCAGCTTAGGCTGAACTAGGAGACGAGTGAAGCTCCTACAGTACCACAAGTGTCACTTGCACAATATCATAAGAAAACACAATACACAGAAATACTAAAAATAAAGGTACTTTATTTTTATGACAATATGCCAAAGTATCTCAGTGAGTACCCTCAGTATGAGGATAGCAATTATACACAAGTTATATGTACACTATACCAAAAATATGCAGTATAGTCTTAGAAAACAGTGCAAACAATGTATAGTTACAATAGGATGCAATGGGGACACATAGGGATAGGGGCAACACAAACCATATACTCCAAAAGTGGAATGTGAACCACGAATGGACCCCAAACCTATGTGACCTTGTAGAGGGTCGCTGGGACTATTAGAAAATAGTGAGAGTTAGAAAAATAGCCCTCCCCAAGACCCTGAAAAGTGAGTGCAAAGTGCACTGAAGTTCCCCAAAAGACAAAGAAGTCGTGATAGAGGAATAATGCAGGAAAGACACAAACCAACAATGCAACAACTGTGGATTTCCAATCTAGGGTACCTGTGGAACAAGGGGACCAAGTCCAAAAGTCACAAGCAAGTCGAAGATGGACAGATGCCCAGGAAATGCCAGCTGTGGGTGCAAAGAAGCTTCTACTGGACAGAAGAAGCTGAGGTTTCTGCAGGAACGAAAAGGGCTAGAGACTTCCCCTTTGGTGGACGGATTCCTCTCGCCGTGGAGAGTCGTGCAGAAGTGTTTTCCCGCCGAAAGAACGCCAACAAGCCTTGCTAGCTGCAAATCGTGCGGTTAGCGTTTTTGGACGCTGCTGCGGCCCAGGAGGGACCAGGAGGTCGCAAATTGGACCAGAAGAGAGAGGGGACGTCGAGCAAGACAAGGAGCCCTCTCAGCAGCAGGTAGCACCCGGAGAAGTGCCAGAAACAGGCACTACGAGGATGCGTGACACGGTGCTCGCCGAAGTTGCACAAAGGAGTCCCACGTCGCCGGAGACCAACTTAGAAAGTCGTGCAATGCAGGTTAGAGTGCCGTGGACCCAGGCTTGGCTGTGCACAAAGGATTTCCGCCGGAAATGCACGGAAGGTGGAGTAGTTGCAAAAGTCGCGGTTTCCAACAATGCAGTCTGGCTTGGGGAGGCAAGGACTTACCTCCACCAAACTTGGACTGAGGAGTCACTGGACTGTGGGAGTCACTTGGACAGAGTTGCTGGATTCAAGGGACCTCGCTCGTCATGCTGAGAGGAGACCCAAGGGACCGGTAATGCAGCTTTTTGGTGCCTGCGGTAGCAGGGGGAAGATTCCGTCGACCCACTGGAGATTTCTTCGGAGCTTCTAGTCCAGAGAGGAGGCAGACTACCCCCACAGCATGCACCACCAGGAAAACAGTCGAGAAGGCGGCAGGATCAGCGTTACAGAGTTGCAGTAGTCGTCTTAGCTACTATGTTGCAGTTTTGCAGGCTTCCAGCGCGGTCAGCAGTCGATTCCTTGGCAGAAGGTAAAGAGAGAGATGCAGAGGAACTCTGATGAGCTCTTGCATTCGTTATCTAAAGTTTCCCCAGAGACAGAGACCCTAAATAGCCAGAAAAGAGGGTTTGGCTACCTAGGAGAGAGGATAGGCTAGCAACACCTGGAGGAGCATATCAGAAGGAGTCTCTGACGTCACCTGGTGGCACTGGCCACTCAGAGCAGTCCAGTGTGCCAGCAACACCTCTGTTTCCAAGATGGCAGAGGTCTGGAGCACACTGGAGGAGCTCTGGACACCTCCCAGGGGAGGTGCAGGTCAGGGGAGTGGTCACTCCCCTTTCCTTTGTCCAGTTTCGTGCCAGAGCAGGGCTAAGGGGTCCCTGAACCGGTGTAGACTGGCTTATGCAGAATTGGGCACAAATGTGCCCAAGAAAGCATTTCCAGAGGCTGGGGGAGGCTACCCCTCCCCTGCCTTCACACCATTTTCCAAAGGGAGAGGGTGTAACACCCTCTCTCAGAGGAAGTCCTTTGTTCTGCCATCCTGGGACAAGCGTGGCTTGACCCCAGGGGGGCAGAAACCTGTCTGAGGGGTTGGCAGCAGCAGCAGCTGCAGTGAAACCCCAGGAAAGGCAGTTTGGCAGTACCAGGGTCTGTGCTACAGACCACTGGGATCATGGGATTGTGCCAACTATGCCAGGATGGCATAGAGGGGGCAATTCCATGATCATAGACATGTTACATGGCCATATTCCGAGTTACCATTGTGAAGCTACATATAGGTAGTGACCTATATGTAGTGCACGCGTGTAATGGTGTCCCCGCACTCACAAAGTCCGGGGAATTGGCCCTGAACAATGTGGGGGCACCTTGGCTAGTGCCAGGGTGCCCTCACACTAAGTAACTTTGCACCTAACCTTTACCAGGTAAAGGTTAGACATATAGGTGACTTATAAGTTACTTAAGTGCAGTGTAAAATGGCTGTGAAATAACGTGGACGTTATTTCACTCAGGCTGCAGTGGCAGGCCTGTGTAAGAATTGTCAGAGCTCCCTATGGGTGGCAAAAGAAATGCTGCAGCCCATAGGGATCTCCTGGAACCCCAATACCCTGGGTACCTCAGTACCATATACTAGGGAATTATAAGGGTGTTCCAGTAAGCCAATATAAATTGGTAAAATTGGTCACTAGCCTGTTAGTGACAATTTGGAAGAAATGAGAGAGCATAACCACTGAGGTTCTGGTTAGCAGAGCCTCAGTGAGACAGTTAGGCACCACACAGGGAACACATACATATAGGCCACAACCTTATGAGCACTGGGGTCCTGACTAGCAGGGTCCCAGTGACACATAACAAACATACTGAAAACATAGGGTTTTCACTATGAGCACTGGGCCCTGGCTAGCAGGATCCCAGTGAGACAGTGAAAACACCCTGACATACACTTACAAACAGGCCAAAAGTGGGGGTAACAAGGCTAGAAGAGAAGAGACTTCTCTAGCCTGAAGAGAGACACAACCGCCTGAAGAGACTCAGTGGTGTTTATTTCTCTCCCACATATTGGACTTGTTTGTTTCTTTTAAATAAAGTTTTGATGGGATGTAGAGTCCAGCTGGATTCATTCTAGTGTTCTGGAATAAGGCGCTTCCACCAGCCACTCCCCGAGGGCTGGTTTCACACTCACCCCACACACATACATCACAGGTGTCACCGATCAGGTGATCCCATAAAAGTGGAGGCCAGTTTCTGCAACTATAATGCTGAGTCTGTGTTGTATTAGGTAGCATGAGGGCCTAGGTCCCCCCAACACTATACTTTTGTCCTGAATTTTTACACCCAATTATGCTATATGTCAAGTGGTCAACTTTGCACTGTGGTACCGGGTTCCCTCGAATCCCAGCGTGGGCTCAACATCCTGTGATTCTGGGCAAATCATTCAATCTTCCCTGCATAAAAATGATGAGGTCCTGCAATGTAACTGGTGCTTATGTATAGCGGTCCAATATCTTCGGGTGGAATAAAAAATAAAAAAAGCAAATTAAACCCTGCTGTGCTGCGGTACGTGCGGCGCGTGGATCCGGCTCCCTCGCCCGCCTCTCCCCGCAGGAGCCGCGGGGACACTCCCTCCCGAGGCCTGGGCCCGGCCCCCGTCCTTCCTTCCAGCATCAGCGGCGGCCTCTCCCTCCCGGCCGGTGCCGCATTGGAGCACTCGGGGCGGCACTAACCCCGGCTGCTGCTGCCGCTCCTCCGTGGGACCCGCCTCTCGCCCCCAGGTCTCCAGCCCTCCTCGCAGGCCCGGTGAGCTGTCAGGGGCCCCTGCGGTGAGTAACAATCACCCCCCTCCTATAGCGGGGGCACTGGGGGGCTCCAGCCTGCGTGACAGCCACGCGAGCAAAAATCATGCTTCATGTGGTCTTTTTTTTTTTAATGCATTTCTATTGTTAGCGAAAAATATATTTTTCGTGCTTGTGCATTTAAAAGATAAAGTGATTCTTTTTGAGTGTGACGTGAGCGCACGTGCACTTCCTCCCTGTGCCTTGCACGCGCTTGCACGCGCATCCTTGCACTACCACCTGGCTCGTCCCTGTCAGTGTAAACACCGGGCGGCGGAGTCTTTTCTTTCTCGACAGCCACAAACAACAGACTGCACCGAGGCACAGGCGCGGCGGACCCAGTACAGCTTGAGAAGTCCTCACGACCTTTAAAGTTCAGTCAGGGGCCGGGGTTTCGATTTCTATTTTTGCCCGACACATAAGCAATGTTACTTCCGCTTTTAACTTTGCATGTTCAGATTTTTCAACCCATATTCAGCGCTTTAAATGCGCCGCTACTGTCCGGTGCAGAGTACCTGCACTTTTTTTATTTTGAGAGGGAGAGTCCCTGCACTTCTCAAGAAAAACGTAATGCATTTAATTGGAGAGTACCGGCACTTTTTTATTTTGAGAGGGAGAGTCCCTGCACTTCTCAAGAAAAACGTAATGCATTTAATTGGAGAGTACCGGCAAGCACTGCGGCCATATGTATTTAACCAGTAGGGATGCCAAGTTTTCATTCTGCTTTGGGATGACTAAATTTGGAAAAACAGCCGGGACACTTAGCAAAAAAAACATAGGACTTCTATGTTTACATCAAACGAGGGGTTCAGTACGACTTAAACTACAATGTACATCAACATAACACAGAGAGCGAGGCACTAAGTGAATAAATTAAATGTAATTTTTTTATCCCACTATCATGGTGTTAATTAAATAGCTATCTGATAAGAGATGCTACCTACTCCTGCCCTGGAACATAAAAAATAACTTGCCTCGCTCTGTTTTTAGTCTTCCCCCTCTGAAAGCCGCAGCATGTGCTTAATTTGCTGACATCTGAGCTGAAGGGCAACTCTTGGAAAAAAAAAGAACGGCCTATCCAGGCAAATCCTTGACACTTGGTCACCCTACCCAGCTTTCATACATGCCAACGTTGCAGAACAGGAAAGTGGAGATTCCAAACAAGCATTTGCAATCCAATGGGTCTCGCATTTGCTCGAGTTAGAGCTATTAGCGTTGTAAATTCCTAACTGGACTTTCCTTGGCACATAAATTGAAAATGAAAAGTAAAACAGTTGATATTAAGCAAGCCGATTCAGAGCGCCACGGACCCCGTGAGCGTGAAGGAGAGACAAAAGGAAAAAGAAGTTCGCTCACAGTCAAATGTATCCGTAAACATGCAATTATCCATGCAACAGGGTCGATGTCCAAGGCGGTAACCAAACCGCCCCAAGGAGGAACAAACGTAAAGCATTTACCAATGATAACAAAGAATTTTTGAACTGCAAGCCCATGAATGAGTGATAGCGGTGGGTGTGCGGTGGGCATGGTTAAAAGCCCATAGATAGATTACAACACGTCAGAGCGCTTGTGCACTCGACCTAAAAATGATTGGGCAGTGCATTTTCTCTGTTGACTTCTATTACAGCATAGGCAATTTTAGGCAGAAGACAGCTAAATTAAAGCCATTTTTGGCTTTAAAAAATCAAGAGTCTCCCACTTGCATTGGATGTGATGTTTCCATGTTTGCATTGTGCTCGTGTGTGACATTTTCATGTCTTAAGTGTGATACCTACCTTGAGTGACACTTCATCGGAAATTAAATTATTGACCCGAAGTTGAGAAATAACCATAGTAGTATAAAGTATTGCTCTCTGTGATATATTTGATTGACTCAAGCGTTGGAATTGCTCCAAGCAGTTCCAACAGTGAAGTGATTCCTTTGAAGTTGACATGAAGCTAGTTCACTGCTTTAAAGCTTTCAAGTCCACACCAGGATGATTCTTTGACCTAGGTGAAGCCCAGAATTTATAATGGAATAAAAAGGCCAAGGGTACCAGAATGCAAATAAAAAAAAAAAAAACTGGACTGGATGTGCTACTCACACATGAATCCGGGAGACTTGAGAGCTCTTTTGCTGTGGAAATGTCCAGCAACAATTGTCTACAGACAGCCTTTTTTAGCCCCAAGACTCCTTTGCCTGGAAGCCAGCATGCCAGAGTTGTTGCCAGCAGTTGCTTACATCAAGCGGATGCAACAGTTGCTCCTCCAGCCTACTTCTGAATGCCCTTGGTGACGTGCAAAACTCATTCGATCTTGCCCTGATGTCCGCCTTGATGGATCGGGAGAGGTGTACGCGCTAGACGGACATTGGTGTTCCCGACCGACTTGTACCAATTTAAGAAGTCAAAGGGGACCATTTCAAATAACAGAAATGTAGCACACATTTGGTCTTACAAAAATCATAGACAATAAAGTCTTATCCTTTAAAGTTTTTATTTTAAGAAATTTCGGCATACAGAGGTTAATTCAATCTGGTCATAATCAGTAGATAAAACAGAGTGCAAAGCTCAGTTAAAGTACAGAATCAATCAAGAACTCAGTAAAGTTCAGACATCAAAATACAGATGACAAAATGGGGAAGAAATCCAGCATAGGTTTGCCTTCTAAAGTAAGTACGAAGGACTATGGGCCACATCAAGAAATCACACTCTTTGATAGGGTTCTAAAGAAAGGATTTCATACATTAACTACAGTAGTACATGGTTCACATGTTCTCAGCCAATCAGAAATAAACTAAAAAAGCACCCACAACTAAATACATTAAACAGTTTTGTCACAATTCTACTATATGGGGCTTCTCACAAACAATAATCTACATATGTAACAGTAAAAATTACATTGTACGTGTTTTTCTCTGGACAACCAGGTTTAACGTTGAATGTTTATACTTTATTCAGAACAGTCTGTGAAAGTCTTCATCCTTCTCTGGGGGACACATTTCATTTTTATTCTAGTGAGACTTTGACAATATAGTTTTATTCACACGGTGTAATGAAATGTCAGAGTAAACATGGTGTCTAAGATATTGGCCCTCATTACGACCCTGGCGGTTTGTAACCGCCAGGGCCGCGGGACGCGGTGGCACCGCCGACAGGCCGGCGGTGCCCCGCGGGGCATTCTGACCGCGGCGGCTTAGCCGCGGTCAGAGAAGGGAAACTGGCGGTCTCCCGCCGGTTTCCCGCTGCCCCCAAGGAATCCTCCAAGCCGGCGCAGCTTGCTGCGCCGGCTTGGGGATTCCGACTCCCCCTCCCGCCATCCAGTTCCTGGCGGTTCTCCCGCCGGGAACCGGATGGCGGGAGGGGGAGTCGCGGGGCCCCTGGGGGCCCCTGCAGTGCCCATGCCAAAGGCATGGGCACTGCAGGGGCCCCCGTAAGAGGGCCCGCTTGTATTTCACTGTCTGCATAGCAGACAGTGAAATACGCGACGGGTGCAGTAGCACCCGTCGCACCTTCCCACTCCGCCGGCTCGATTACGAGCCGGCTTCATGGTGGGAAGGTCGTTTTCCCCTGGCCGCCCGCCAGCCCAGGGGAAAACTTGGAATGCCGGCCGCGGTCTTCAGACCGCGGTGCGGTATTCCTGCGGCGCAACTTTGGCGGGCGGCCTCCGCCGCCCGTCAAAGTTGTAATGAGGGCCATAGTTTGCCTTAAGTTAACTCGAGTACAAATTTTAATCGCTGCAAAGTATTAATTCCAGTTAAATAGCTATGTCACTCTCCTTCCAGATTTTTGTAGCACGTGTTTTTCTCTGGGACAACCAGGTTTAACAGTGAATGTTTATACTTTATTCAGAACAGTCTGTGAAAGTCTTCATCCTTCTCTGGGGGACACATTTCATTTTTTATTCTGGTGAGACTGTGAACATATAGTTTTATTTACACAGTGCAATGAAATGTCAGAGTAAACGTGGTGTCTAAGATATAGTTTGCCTTAAGTTAACTCGAGTAAAAATTTTCATTGCTGCAAAGCATTAATTGCAGCTAAACAGCTATGTCACCCTCCTTCCAGATTTTTGTAGCACTCAGTCCCTCCAGGCGTCTGCAGCACTTATGCCTCGCTACAGATTTATGCATTACTCACACTGTTGCTGATATTACAGCACTGCCTCCAGGATCCAGCAGCAAGACTCTCTCTAGTCCCAGCAGGCCTGTGCAGCAGTACTACAGACACACATTCCTACAAGTGTAGTTCTCCATCCTTTTCTCCCGCCAGGATCCTGCTCCTGCACCATGGTCCTATGCACCCAATCTTGTCATCCTTCTCCGGCCTTGCCACTCTTCATCTAGTTGACTTAGCTCACCTGCTTTAATAATTCAGTAAGACCATCAGCAGAAATGTCACCACTGTAGCTGGACTTGATGAAAGGATTAGTTTGTTACAATTATATATTCTCTAATTTCCACAGTTTTGCATACTCACTAACCACACCCTTACCACACACTCTCCTGCACTTTGCAAAATTAAAAGTTTGATAACTATCTTGTCCAACTTGTGATGGCAGCTGAAGCTCAGCTCTCCCTTGCTTGTCAGCATCTGTTTTTTTGGGTGAGATGTCATAAAATTCCAGGACACTCATATAGAGAAAACATGTTACTTTATTAGGACAGCTTTAAAGCTAAACTTGTGATAAAAAACAATTAATTTGAGAGCTCCTGACTCACTAATACATCAAACCTTCTTCTCTCCACCTCCTGTAAACCGCCCTCCTCTTATCAACAAGAAACTCTCAACACAAACAGCACGTCCTCAAAGTCACACATTCCTCACCGCTCCCAGCTGCACCAGCCGCATGCCATCTGTTGACTTCCATAGCCACTCCTTCTTCCTGCAGACCTCTTGTACCCTCTGACTTTTGATGTCCATGCCTTCCCTCTTTTTTTATTTTCCCGCTTCAAGCGTCTGCACTGCTGTGCCCCAGCACTTGTTGGCCACTGTATAATTCCTGTCTTTTCCTCCACCAGGAACAAATAACCTGGTATATGTAATTTTCCTGCCCTCCTCACGTTTAGTGGCTATCATTCCAAGAGCCTTGTGCCACATTTCTTTAAAACAAATATCCTTTAGCTCCACTACTTAACAGCAAACCTTTTGAGTAAAAACTAACTAATCCCAAGCAAATAATATTAATTCTCAAGCAGAGAAAGGTGAACTCCATCCGGATGAAAAAAAAAGAACTATAGTCAGTAGCTTTATGAGTCATTCTTGCAAAAGCACAGCATTTCCCTATTTGCCATTCTTCTTTCCCCCTCAGCTGCACTATGCTTTATGGCTCCTCCCCTCACATGCGCTGAACCAACTTTGTCCGTGCCAGATATGTTTCTTGTCCGCAAACTTTTTATCCTGTCTAAATCATATTTCATCTGTTTCATCACGGCCAAACCTGACAACTATACGAAATCATTTCATCTAGGTGAATCAACAGTAGATTGGAGCAAGTTCTGGTGGACGCAGAATCTTCCCGCCAGGCCAAGAGCTGGGCCCATTTTATGCCTCTTTTCCACCACCATCCCACTTGAACATTACCAGGTCCTAGGCCCAGTGAGCTCCTGAAAGGGTGTATTTCTGCCTGCACCAGAGAGTGCCAATTACGCACACCCCTACCACTGCTAACCATGGCCCTGCCACGCAACCTGAAAGAAGACAAAACATAAAAACATTTCACATCATCTTTGTCATTCAAAACTCTAATGCACCACCCGAAACAGCCCAAGGACCATTTGCCCAGCTTGTTTATCCTCTCCTTTGAAAACTCCAATCGATTTGCTTCTGTAGAATGTGTGCCAAACCCACTTTCCATTGCAATATTCTCCAGCTTCGTCCTCATCAAAGCAGCTAATACCTGAAATGCTGTTAGAACGTCTCCTTCTTCATGGAAAAAACAGCACTCCTTTTGTCCCTCCCCACATCAGAAACATTTCCTCTGCTCCAATTGGACACAAACTACCATTCATTTCTCCCACCATTACCCATTCCCCTGTCTCTTTTTGGTCCAATTTCAATTGACGCTGCTTTAGCTGCAATATGTGCCACGTTCTGCTCACCTCTGATGTGTAAGAACCTTTCTTCCCCCACCAGATCTGAAATCTAATGGTGCCAAAAGACAACCACGTCATACAAAGCTGAAAATTTGAAATACAGTCATTGACAGTGTCCCTACCACCCTATCTAATAAAGTCATAGACAGTGACCCTACCACCCTATCTAATAAAGTCATAGACAGTGACCCTACCACCCTATCTAATAAAGTCACTGACAGTGCCCCTACCACCCTATCTAATAAAGTCATAGACAGTGACCCTACCACCCTATCTAATAAAGTCACTGACAGTGACCCTACCACCCTATTAAATAAATTAGCAGTTAAAGGCCTTCTCCACTCTCTTGTTAGACCTCTTTTATTTTGCCCACTTCACCACACTTCTTTTTCCCATCTATCCTACTGTGGGTTCTTTACTCCGAAAACATTTGCAGTGAAAAGCTATTCCCGACAGCTTTCCAGCTATAGTTACCGGTGACCAACCTTTGCCTAACATAACCATAATAAAGCGTGCCACCCTTCGCTTGTCATATAATGTTGCCTTACCACCGCTGATGCCAAAAACTCCTTCCAAGCTTCCCTATAGGTATTCATAGTAGATGCGGCTGAGGTATTTTCAAATACCTTGGAATACCCTCACTTTTCTAGAGACCAAATATGCTGCAACATAAACGTATTCTGTGCATCCGCTCCTGGAGACGGCCCTTGGAATCTCTACCATTGAGAACAAGACAAAGCATCAATTATGTAATTGTTCACACTTGACGTGCCGGACTGGAAAAACAATCTTATGCTGCAAACAGCCCAGAACAAATATTTGCAACAATTTCGAAAGTCTCATGTCCTTGCCTTTTGCCCATTCACCAGGGCTACTACTATTTCATTGGCAACATTCAGCATCACTTTCTTGATTGCCAATTCTTCCCCCCACAGAACCAATGCAACCAGCAGTGGAAAGAACTCCCAAGAACGCAGTGCTCCTCCACCACCCGCCGCTCGCAAAAAAACAAAACTATCAGTACCCACTCCATCCTTGAATATTTTAATATGCTTAAGAAATTCATCCTCCACAGCCATAGTGTGACTCCATTGAAATGCCTTACACAACAAAGCCACATTCTCAAGTATGGCCACATCTAGGGGGACATCCTGATCCTGTGGTGTGGGAGCTGTTCTTCCGAATTTGCAAAACCATGTTTCCTACAAAAGGTTCTCCCTGCCCTTACCACTAATGTTTACACCATGCGTAAAGCTATCTTTCTCGCTGCTTCTACAGTTTCGAATATTGCTACTAATTCTTCTGCTATCCCTTGTGGTAACTTCACTTCCATTGTTAGTGTCCAGCTCCATGCCCAAGAGGACCAAGGTGGTTTCCTAGTCCTTTCATGTTTTCTGGGGCTAAGGGTACCCCCATTTCACCATCATAACTTTAAAGTCTGTCAATGTCTTGCTGCATGCTCCAGAACCCCCCAACCCCTACTGAGAAAGATCCAAATAAGAAGTCATCCAAATAATGCTTTACTTTCCCATAGCCAGACCCAACAACTAAACCCCATTGCAATAATGTGCTGAAAGTCTCAAACAGTCTGCAAGAAATGGTGCAGCCGATTGCCAGCATTTTGTCCACAAAGATCTTTCCTTCAAACTGTATACTCTGAAGTGAGTAATCCATAGGATGCACAATTAGAAGCCAAAAAGCAGGTTGGATGTTGCATTTTACTAACTTAGCCAATTTCTACAAAACTCAAAATGCCATAGCCATGTTAGCTAATGCAAAATCCACAACGGTATCCTCTCTACCTATGAAACTGTTCGCTGATTAACCTTTGAGGCCATGACAAATGATGAATCATCCCGAACACATCCAGCTCCTTTTTTGGCACTACCACAATTGGTGACACCATCAACTCACTCAAGGACCCTTATTGAAATGTGCCCACCTTTCCCTCCTCTAGCTCATCTTTTTACAATTTGTCTTGTACCATCTGGTCAATTTCAAATTGTCTGCAAACATCTTCTCTTGTGGTCCCTGATTCCCTAATCTGAAACCCCTTTTGAAGCCCCATTCCACCAGTACCACACCTTTCCTGTTTGGGTATAAAAGAAATCATTTAAATACATTTTGAAGCAGGACTGGTGTAAACGTTCTATCCTCTAGTTGTTGCCTGCACCTTTTCCCCTGCTTGCCCTGAATTGTGCCTGGCGTTTGTTCTTGACTCTGTATGGTTGTCTGCTTCCCCTACACTTTGACCATTCATGTTTGAACTTACAGGGGTTCCTGCTACGGAACCCCTGTTGAATCCCCAACAGGCACCTGCATTAAGTCCATGCTTGTTTCCAAACTGGCCATGCCCCTAGTGTGGGACATCTATTGTAGCCATAGTTCTCTGTCTATCTACCTCTGTGGCTTTTCTGGAGATTCCCCCAATCTGACCCTGAACTCCTCGTCATACCTCAACCATGCAAGGCCCTCAAAATCAACTTGTGTCTTCCTAATGGTATCACTGTATTTCAAGATGCCCATCACTGTTCTGGGAACATTTCACAGTACACACTTGCGTATATTAAGAACGCTGAAGAACAAGTCTCTCAGTTAAAGGGTACTTTAGGTCCTCTAGCTAACTCCCATTCCTCCTCTATGGATCCCCCTTTAGCCTTTATTCCCTTATGTAGTAACTTAAATATATCCATAAAGTCACCTTTAGTATTTTGTCCTCTGTTGTCACTGATAAATGTATAAATGTGCCCACAACAGCCTCGAGATTTCTTCTTGATATCATTTCTGATTTCTCACTCACCCTTTCTCTTTTCACCGGATTCTTTTCCTTTGTACCTTTGGTCTCTCTCTCTGTTCCACCTCTCTTGCCCATTTCAGATTCCATAGGCACCTGTTTTTTATCCATTTCTTCCTCCACCTTCCTTTTGCTCTTAAGTGCATACCGCTTTGTCACAACTGTTTACCGTAACCCTGTTTTTAATAAACATTCCTCACTGTGTCCTCTGCCATGTGGATACCAATGGACATCCATTGCATATCCTTTGCTATTTTTGGTTCTCTTCTCAACACTGGCACCATTTTAATTGACCCAGTTGCAATTGTGGCCTCTCTTTCAGTGGTCCGTCTCTGTTCTTTATCTCCTTTGTGCTATAAAGTATGCTTTTATTGTCTTTATTCTGCAAAACAGCCTCTTGGCCAAATTGGCGTTTAAACTAACACAGCCACATCATGATAGAGTAACATACAATATCCAAAAGTTAATGCTCACCCGGTGATATAGTAACTGAAATTAGATTGCAAAATATAAGTCCATTTGGTTTCAGCACTCCAAAAGTCAAAGTTCAATTCAGTTGTAATCCTTTTTTAATAATGTATATCTTAACAAGGTACTGTTATTCATTCGACACATTTAATTTCAAAAGGGAATTTCTGTGAATAACATTGACATATACATTTTTTAGTATAAAAAAAAATAGAAATAATTAAAATCATAACATTAATTCCTAAATTGTTATTTGAATTGATTACCGTGAACAGTAGTGAGAAAAGAATACACCAATATTCGCATGCAATATTCGCTTGCAGTTTGGTCAGATACTAATCATTCGGTTATACTGGTTAGTTTGTACTATTAGTATTCCTTGACACAGAAATAACATTCATTAACTTGTTAAAACCTTAATATTTCAGCACTCTGATGGTATATAGTCAAATACTAGTCATGAACGAGAAACTCATAGGACAATTCAGACTCTCCACAAACTAAGTCCAAAAGTAGAAATAGCCGGTAATTCTGCAATATCCTTGTTTAGTTAGAATTGCGTCTGCATAGCCGAATTCCAGGTGTCAACATTATTGAAGAGATAAAGGATCATGAATGGTGTGATGATTTATACCTCAAATGTAATCAACATTGTTACCTAATTTTTCAGTACAAAGTACTGGCCAAGAACAACTATTAATATGTCCAACAGTAAGATCTCAGCAAGACACTTTCATGAATGGTTCAATCTGAATGTGTAAAGCAACCAAAACTAAATTAACATTTACTAAATGCATAAGTAAAGAAGTGGTAAACTAGTGGTATTGGGCGGACCTTCAAGACACATTGTAACAGGTATTGTAGTAACAATACAATTTCATAATGGTATGGTAACCATGGAATAGTCTAATTTTACTTAGATCGTGAGCTATTGTGGAAAAAAGAAAGGAAAGAGACATTAGGCTGGGATTTGATGACTCCAAAACATGTCAAACTATAGTTATTTCTTTATAATGAATATGTAGAAGCATTCCATGTTTTTGAAAAACAAAGTAAACTAAAACTTCACTATTTGGGATTGTACATTATTTTATACACACTTAATGAAACCTATCTAGGACGGCAGGTGAGATTTGTAGTAATTTGGCCAAAATGTCTCATGCAGTACTAATAAACATTCCATAGTTAATATAGCTTATGCTAGTGTAAGATGAGCTTCTTCAATCTTGCCATCAATATGGTCAAAATGTGACACGGAATTTAAAATAGAAATGTAGCAAAATAGAAATGCTGTGGATCCACTATCTATGCAATACCACAGAAGGTATCTGCGGTATGTTCTCATCGACATGCTCATCATTAGACACATCAAGTGGATTTGGAAGAAGATCTAGTAATAATGTGTCAATAACAATGTCAAAAATGGCATAGGTAGTTGGCATGTTAAAGTGGAGTCTGTGAAATAAATGATAAAGCATCATAATGAGCCACAATATATTTAATAGTAACAAACGCATAAATGACTCGCTGACCATAATCGCACTCAGTATGTGCAGATTTAGGAAAAACAATTACAGTAAAATTAAAACAGTGCTAGGCTCAGGAAAATGAACACAGTCACCATCTTTATGTGGAGTCGAAGGACTAGGGATTATAGCATCAAGTTATTTTGTAGTATAATCACGAGTTCTTGAAGCAAAATTATTACTGGATGACACCCAAGGGATCACATGAATTGACCAAAGGTCATACTAGCAAATTAAAAGTAAAGGTTTACTCAGCTGAAACATGCTGTCATCACTCAAGCATTTATATATCGGTAAGGGTTGCCATAAAAAATTATAACATCCTGTTGCTATCTTAGAGTGGAGTTTGTCATTCGAAACACATAATCCACATTAGCAAAAATCCAATAGTTAGCTGGCTCAGCTTGTGAAATAATTATAGTCCCACCAGCATGTAGATTAAACTAACATCCTGAATGGTTAACTCAGACAAGACAATAAACATGAAATATTCTACTCATAGAATGCTATTTTCAGCTTGCATAGTATAACCTAATATTAGCAGGGACGTGTGTGTATAGAGAGAGTTACTGAAAGCAATTACAGCTCCTTTGAAAGCATGATTCTCTGCTTGAGATGTTCGAGTCTTGACACTTGAAGTCATGTGGCCATAGAAGGGATCATCATGGTTGACAGATAAAAGCCTAAGATGAAATAACTAGCTTGAGGAATAGAAACTTGACATGTAATCTAGCGAGTAGCCCTCTCAAGGCTAAGAAGTGGATTTGGGGATTGATGTTCTGTTAGATCTTTGTCTGGCCTTAGCCACTTGACAGCCGCTGTCAGTCCCTGCTGGAATTATTCCATATAGTCAATAGTCCAGGATGTTATGTTGAAGCTGAATGAACCAACACTAAGGCCCTCATTACCAGGCTGGCGGTCATCAGACTGCCAGCCTCGCCGTGGCGGTCTTACCGGCGTGGAACCGGCAGTAAAGACCGCCACATCACATGTTGTGGGGTTTGGCAGACACCAAAACCCCACAACACCGCCTGGCCCGCTGGTGCGGTCGCACTGCCGCAGCCGGCGGTTAGCACCTCCAACCTGGCGGCTGGATTATGAAGCTGCAGACCGTGGCGGTCACTCCGTCACGAAAACCCTGCCGGAAACGCACATGGCTTTATTTAAAAGCAATCCCAGACCTGGTGGTCCGCTCCCCAGCAGGTGGTCCGCTGACCAGAGTAGAGTGACTTTGATGTTCCCGACCGACTTGTACTAATTTAAGACGTCAAAGGGGACCATTTCAAATAATAGAAATGTAGCACACATTTGGTCTTACAAAAAACATAGACAATAAAGTATTATCCTTTAAAGTTTTTATTGTAAGAAATTTCGGCATACAGAGGTTAATTCAATCAGATAAAACAGAGTGCAAACCTCAGTTAAAGTCCAGAATCAATCAATAACTTAGTAAAGTTCAGACATCAAATTACAGATGACAAACTGGGGAAGAAATCCAGCAGAGGTTTGCCTTCTAAAGTAAGTACGAAGGACTCTGTGCCACATCAAGAAATCACTCTCTTTGATAGGGTTCTAAAGAAAGGATTTCATACATTAACTACAGTAGTACACAGTTTACATGTTCTCAGCCAATCAGAAATAAGCTAAAAAAACACCCACAACTAAATACATTAAACCGTTTTGTCACAATTCTACTATATAGGCTTCTCACAAACAATCATCTACATAGGTAACAGTAAAAATTACATTGTACGTGTTTTTCTCTGGGACAACCAGGTTTAACAGTGAATGTTTATACTTTATTCAGAACAGTCTGTGAAAGTCTTCATCCTTCTCTGGGGGACACATTTCATTTTTTATTCTGGTGAGACTGTGAACATATAGTTTTATTTACACAGTGCAATGAAATGTCAGAGTAAACGTGGTGTCTAAGATATAGTTTGCCTTAAGTTAACTCGAGTAAAAATTTTCATTGCTGCAAAGCATTAATTGCAGCTAAACAGCTATGTCACCCTCCTTCCAGATTTTTGTAGCACTCAGTCCCTCCAGGCGTCTGCAGCACTTATGCCTCGCTACAGATTTATGCATTACTCACACTGTTGCTGATATTACAGCACTGCCTCCAGGATCCAGCAGCAAGACTCTCTCCAGTCCCAGCAGGCCTGTGCAGCAGTACTACAGACACACATTCCTACAAGTGTAGTTCTCCATCCTTTTCTCAAGCCAGGATCCTGCTCCTGCATCACTGGCTTCTTCCATGCTCCTCTGCACTCAATCTTCTCATCCTTCTCCGGCCTTGCCACTCTTCATCTAGTTGACTTAGCTCACTGTGCTTTAATAATTCAGTAAGACCATCAGCAGAAATGTCACCACTGTAGCTGGACATCATGAAAGGATTAGTTTGTTACAAATATAAATTCTCTAATTTCCACAGTTTTGCATACTCACTAACCACACCCTTACCACACATTCTCCTGCACTTTGCAGAGTTAAAAGTTTAATAACTCTCTTGTCCAACTGGTGATGGAAGCTGAAGCTCAGCTCTCCCTTGCTTGCCAGCATCTGTTTTTTTGGGTGAGATGTCATCAAATTCCAGGACACTCATATAGAGAAAAAATGTTACTTTATTAGGACAGCTTTAAAGCTAAACTTGTGATAAAAAACAATTAATTTGAGAGCTCCTGACTCACTAATACATCAAACCTTCTTCTCTCCACCTCCTGTAAACCGCCCTCCTCTTATCAACAAGAAACTCTCAACACAAACACCACGTCCTCAAAGTCACACATTCCTCACCACTCCCAGCTGCACCAGCCGCATGCCATCTGTTGACTTCCATAGCCACTCCTTCTTCCTGCAGACCTCTTGTACCCTCCGACTTTTGATGTCCATGCCTTCCCTCTTTTTTTATTTTCCCGCTTCAAGCGTCTGCACTGCTGTGCCCCAGCACTTGTTGACCACTGTATCATTCCTGTGTTTTCCTCCACCAGGAATAAATAACCTGGTATATGTAATTGTCCTGCCCTCCTCACGTTTAGTGGCTATCATTCCAAGAGCCTTGTGCCACATTTCTTTAAAACAAATAGCCTTTAGCACCAGTACTTAACATCAAACCTATTGGGTAAAAACCTACTAATCCCAAGCAAATAATATTAATTCTCAAGCTGAGAAAGGTGAACTCCATCCAGATGAAAATAATTAAATTAACTCTAGTCAGTAGCTTTATGAGACATTCTTGCAAAAGCACAGCATTTCCCTATTTGCCATTCTTCTTTCCCCCTCAGCTGCACTATGCTTTATGGCTCCTCTCCAAACATGCACTGAACCAACTTTGTCCGTGCCAGATATGCTTCTTGTCGCAAACTTTTTTTCCTGTCTAAATCATATTTTATCTGTTTCATCAGGGCCAAACCTGACAACTATACAAAATAATTTTCATCTAGGTGAATCAACAGTAGATTGGAGCAAGTTCTGGTGGACGCAGAATCTTCCCACCAGGGCAAGAGCAAGGCCCATCTTATGCCTGTTTTCCACCACCATTCCACTTGATCATTACCAGGTCTTAGGCCCAGTGAGCTCCTGAAAGGGTGCCTTCCTGCCTGCACCAGAGAGTGCCAATTATGCACACCCCTACCACTGCTAACCATGGCCCTGCCACGCAACCTGAAAGAAGACAAAACATAAAAACATTTCACATCATCTTTGTCATTCAAAACCCTAATGCAACTCCAGAAACAACCCAAGGACCATTTGCCCAGCTTTTTTATCCTCTCCTTTGAAAACCCCAATCGATTTGCTTCTGTAGAATATTTTTTCAGCTTCCTCATCAAAGCAGCTAATACCTGAAATGCTGTTAGAACGTCTCCATCTTCATGGAAAAAACAACACTCCTTTTGTCCCTCCCCACATCAGAAAAGTTTCCTCTGCTCCAATTGGACACAAAGTACCCTTCATTTCTCCCACCATCATCCATTTCCCTGTCTCTTTTTGGTCCAATTTCAATTGACGCTGCTTTAGCTACAATATGTGCCATGTTCTACTCACTTCTGATGTGTAAGAACCTTTCTTCCCCCACCAAATCTGAAATCTAATGGTGCCATCATACAAAGCTGAAAATGTATAATACAGTCATTGACAGTGTCACTACCACCCTATCTAATAAAGTCATTGACAGTGACCCTACCACCCTATTAAATAAATTAGCAGTTATAGGCCTTCTCCACTGTCTTGTTAGACCTCTTTTATTTTTCCCACTTCACCAACCTTCTTTTTCCCATCTATCCTACTGTGGGTTCTTTACTCCCAAAACATTTGCAGTGAAAAGCTATTCCCGACAGCTTTCCAGCTATAGTTACCGGTGACCAACCTTTGCCTAACATAACCATAATAAAGCGTACCACCCTTCCTGCCGTTCACGAAGGGCACTTTACATATGTTGCGACAGACGTATTCTGTGCATCCGCACCTGGTGGCGGGCCTTGGAATCTCTACCATTGAGAACAAGACAAAGCATCAATTATGTAATTGTTCACACTTGACGTACCGGACTGAAAAAACAATCTTATGCTGCAAACAACCTAGAACAAATATTTGCAACAATTTCGAAAGTCTCATGTCCTTGCCTTTTGCCCATTCACCAGGGCTACTACTATTTCATTGGTAACATTCAGCATCACTTTCTTGTTTGCCCATTCTTCCCCGCACAGAACCAATGCTACCAGCAGTGGAAAGAACTCCCAAGAACGCAGTGCTCCTCCACCACCCGCCTGTTCGCAAAAAAAACAAAACTATCAGTACCCGCTCCATCCTTGAATATTTTAAAATGCTTAAGAAATTCATCCTCCACAGCCATAGTGTGACTCCATTGAAATGCCTTACAAAACAAAGCCACATTCTCAAGTATGCCCACATCTAGGGGGGACATCCTGATCCTGTGGTGTGGGAGCTGTCCTTCTGAATTTGCAAAACCATGTTTCCTACAAAAAGTTCTCCCTGCCCTTACCACTAATGTTTACACCATGCGTAAAGCTATCTTTCTCGCTGCTTCTACAGTTTCGAATATTGCTACTAATTCTTCTGCTATCCCTTGTGGTAACTTCACCTCCATTGTTACTGTGTCCAGCTCCATGCCAAAGAAAACCAAGGTGGTTTCCTAGTACTTTCATGTTTTCTGGGGCCAAGGGTACCCCCATTTTCCCATGATAACTTTCAAGTCTGTCAATGTCTTGCTGCATGCTCCAGAACCCCCAATCCCTACAGAGAAAGATCCAAATAAGAAGTCATCCAAATAATGCTTTACTTTCCCATAGCCAGACCCAACAACTAAACCCCATTGCAATAATGTGCTGAAAGTCTCAAACAGTCTGCAAGAAATGGTGCAGCCAATTGCCAGTATTTTGTCCACAAAAATCTTTCCTTCAAACTGTATACTCTGAAGTGAGAAACCCATAGGATGCACAAGTAGAAGCCAAAAAGCAGGTTGGATGTTGCGTTTTACTAACTTAGCCAATTTCTACAAAACTCAAAATGCCATAGCCATGTCAGCTAATGCAAAATCCACAACAGTATCCTCTCTACCTATGAAACTATTTGCTGAGTAACCTTTAAGGCCATGAGAAATGATGAACCATCTTGAACACATCCAGCTCCTTTTTTGGCACTACCACAATCGGTGATACCATCAACTCATTCAAGGACCCTTATTGAAATGTGCCCACCTTTCCCTCCTCTAGCTCATCTTTTTACAATTTATCTTATACCATCTGGTCAGTTTCAAATTGTCTGCAAACATCTTCTCTTGTGGTCCCTGATTCCCTAATCTGAAACCGCTTTTGAAGCCCCATTCCACCAGTACCACACCTTTCCTGTTTGGGTATAAAAGAAATCATTTAAATACATTTGAAGCAGGAGTGGTGTAAACGTTCTATCCTCTAGTTGTTGCCTGCACCTTTTCCCCTGCTTGCCCTGAATTGTGCCTGGCGTTTGTTCTTGACTCTGTATGGTTGTCTGCTTCCCCTACACTTTGAGCATTCATGTTTGTACTTACAGGGGTTCCTGTTATGGAAACCCCTGTTGAATCCCCAACAGGCACCCGCATTAAGTTCATGCTTCTTACCAAACTGGCCATGCCCCTAGTGTGGGACATCTATTGTAGTCATAGTTCTCTGTCTATCTACTTCTGTGGCTTTTCTGGAGATTCCCCCAATCTGACCCTGAACTCCTCGTCATACCTCAACCATGCAAGGCCCTCAAAATCAACCTGTGTCTTCCTAATGGTATCACTGTATTTCAAGATGCCCATCACTTTTCTGAGAACATTTCACAGTACACACTTGCGTATATTAAGAACGCTGAAGAACAAGTCTATCAGTTAATGGGTACTTTAGGTCCTCTAGCTAACTCCCATTCCTCCTCTATGGATCCCCCTTTAGCCTTTATTTCCTTATGTAGTAACTTAAATATATCCATAAATTCACCTTTAGTATTTTGTCCTTTGTTGTCACTGATAAATGTATAAATGTGCCCACAACTGCCTCGAGACTTCTTCTTGATATCATTTCTGATTTCTCACTCACCCTTTCTCTTTTCACTGGATTCTTTTCTTTGTACCTTCGGTGTCTCTCTCTGTTCCACCTCTCTTGCCCATTTCAGATTCCCTAGGCACCTCTTTTTTATCCATTTCTTCCTCCACCTTCCTTTTGCTCTTAAGTGCATACCGCTTTGTCACAACTGTTTACCGTAACCCTTTTTTTAATAAACATTCCTCACTGTCTCCTCTGCCATGCGGACACCAATGGACATCCATTGCAGATCCTTTGCCCTTTGACCCATTTTTGGTTCTCTTCCCAACACTGGCACCATTTTCATTGATCCAGTTGCAACTTTAGCCTCTCTTTCAATGATCCGTCTCTGTTCTCTATCTTCTTTGTGCTATAAAGAATGCTTTTAGTGTCTTTGTTCTGCAAAACAGCCTCTTCGCCAAATTGGCGTTTAAACTAACACAGCCACCTCATGATAGAGTAACATACAATATCCAAAAGTTAATGCTCACCCGGTGATATAGAAACTGAAATTAGATTGCAAAATATAAGTCCATTTGGTTTCAGCACTCCAAAAGTCGAAGTTCAATTCAGTTGTAATCCTTTTTTAATAATATGTATCTTAACAAGGTACTGTTATTCAGTCGACGCATTTAATTTCAAAAGGGAATTTCTGTGAATAACATTGACATATACATTTTTTAGTATACTAAAAATAGAAAGAATTAAAATCATAACATGAATTCATAAATTGTTAATTTGAATCGATTACAGTGAACAGTAGTGAGAAAAGAATACACCAATATTCGCATGCAATATTCGCTTGCAGTTTGGTCAGATACTAATCATTCGGTTATACTGGTTAGTTTGTACTATTAGTATTCCTTGACACAGAAATAACATTCATTAACTTGTTAAAACCTTAATATTTCAGCACTCTGATGGTATATAGTCAAATACTAGTCATGAACGAGAAACTCATAGGACAATTCAGACTCTTCACAAACTAAGTCCAAAAGTAGAAATAGCCGGTAATTCTGCAATATCCTTGTTTAGTTAGAATTACATCTGCCTAGCCGAATTCCATGTGTCAAGATTATTGAAGAGATAAAGGCTCATGAATGGTGTGATGATTTAGACCTCAAATGTAATTGACATTGTTACCTAACTAGTCAGTAATCCATTTCAGTACAAAGTACTGGCCAAGAACAACTATTAATATGTCCAACAGTAAGATCTCAGCAAGACACTTTCATGAATGGTTCAATATGAGTGTAAAGCAACCAAAACTAAATTAACATTTACTAAATGCATAAGTGAAGAAGTGGTAAACTAGTGGTATTGGACGGACCTTCAAAACACGTTGTAAAAGGTATTGTAGTATCAATATAATTTCATAATGGTATGGTAACCATGGAATAGTCTAATTTCACTTAGATCGTGAGCTATTGTGGAAAAAAGAAAGGAAAGAGACATTAGGCTGGGATTTGATGACCCCAAAACATGTCAAACTATAGTTATTTCTTTATAATGAATTTGTAGAAGCATTCCATGTTTTTGAAAAACAAAGTAAACTAAAACTTCACTATTTGGGATTGTACATTATTTTATACACTCTTAATGAAACCTATCTAGGACGGCAGGTGAGATTTGTAGTAATTTGGCCAAAATGTCTTATGCGGTACTAATAAACATTCCATAGTTAATATAGCTTATGCTAGTGTAAGATGAGCTTCTTCAATCTTGCCATCAATATGGTCAAAATGTGACACAGAATTTAAAATAGAAATGTAGCAAAATAGAAATGCTGTGGAGCCACTAACTATGGAATACCATAGACGGTATCTGCGGTATGTTCTCATCGACATGCTCATCATTAGTCACATCAAGTACAAGTGGACTTGGAAGAAGATCTAGTAATAATGAGTCAATAATAATGTCAAAAATGGCACAGGTAGTCGGCATGTTAAAGTGGAATCTGTGAAATAAATGATAAAGCATCATAATGAGCCACAATATATTTGAGTAACAAACGCATAAATGACTCGTTGACCATATTCGCACTCAGTATGAGCAGATATAGGAAAAACAATAACAGTAAAATTAAAACAGTGCTAGGCTCAGGAAAATTAACACAGTCACCATCTTTATGTGGAGTCGAAGGGCTAGGGATTATAGCATCGAGTTATTTTGTAGTATACTCACGAGTTCTTGAAGCATAATTATTGTTGGATGACACTCATGGGATCACATGAATTGACCAAAGGTCATACTAGCAAATCAAAAGTAAAGGTTTACTCAGCTGAAACATGCTGTCATCACTCAAGCATTTATATATCGGTAAGCGTTGCCATAAAACATTATGACATCCTGATGCTATCTTAGAGTGGAGTTTGTCATTCAAAACACATAATCCACGTTAGCAAATATCCAATAGTTAGCTGGCTCAGTTTGTGAAATAAATATAGTCCCACCAGCATGTAGATTAAACTAACATCGTAAATGGTTAATTCAGACAAGACAATAAACATGAAATATACTACTCATAGAATGCTATTTTCAGCTTGCATAGTATAACTTAATATTAGCAGGGACGTGTGTGTATAGAGAGAGTTACTGAAAGCAATTACAGCTCCTTTGAAAGCATGATTCTCTGCTTGAGATGTTCGAGTCTTGACACTTGAAGTCATGTGGCCATAGAAGGGATCATCAGGGTTGACAGATAAAAGCCTAAAATGAAATAACTAGCTTGAGGAATAGAAACTTGACATGTAATCTAGCGAGTAGCCCTCTCAAGGCTAAAAAGTGGATTTGGGGATTGATGTTCTGTTAGATCTTTGTCTGGCCTTAGCCACTTGACAGCCGCTGTCAGCCCCTGCTGGAATTATTCCATATAGTCAATAGTCCAGGATGTTATGTTGAAGCTGAATGAGCCAACACTAAGGCCTTCATTACCAGGCTGGCGGTCATCAGACTGCCAGCCTCGCCGTGGCGGTCTTACCGGCGTGGAACCGGCAGTAAAGACCGCCACATCACATGTTGTGCGGTTTGGCAGACACCAAAACTCCACAACACCGCCTGGCCCGCTGGTGCGGTCGCACTGCCGCAGCCGGCGGTTAGCACCTCCAACCTGGCGGCTGGATTATGAAGCTGCAGACCGTGGCGGTCACCCCGTCACGAAAACCCTGGCGGAAACGCACATGGCAACAGGAATCCCCATTTCTGTTGCCGGCACACACACCCCACATGTCCACGCACATGCAGACCCCCCCACCCGTCCACACACTTACAAACACCCACCCACCCGTTCATGCACGCATGCATTCACATACACACCCTCCGACATAAGCATACATTCACACAGACACCCCCACGCACTCACATACATGGAGACACACACCCACGTTCACTTGCATACATGCAGACACACACACCCCCATTCACGCGCACATACATGCACACAAACATTCACATTCAATCACATACACGCACGCATTCACCACACCCTCCCCACTGCACCACATACTCTCACCGCGAAACAGCCCCCCCAACCGTACACATCCATTTACACACTCACACATACACACACCCCTGATATCTGCACTCTTGCACACAGACACCACCACTCACTTGCTCACAAACACGCACTCATATACCCCCATTCGCACACATACACGCACACACCACACACATGCACCCAACACTCCCCCCCCCCTCTTTCGAATAATCACTCACCTTCTCTGTCGAGGAGGTCATCTGTGAGGGGATGGGTCCTGGCGTCTTGTATCACCAGCACCACCATGCCAGCAAGACTCTGCCAAGCCGTATTACGGCTTGTAATATGGCAGGCGGAATCTTGCTTCGTGGTGGTGCTGGTGATGCAACCACCTCTTCGGAGTCAGACTTCCACCCATAAATGGGTAGAAGTCCTCTCCTAATATGGCAACCAGCAGACCGCCAACACTGGCGGTCTGTTGGCTGCAATGGCTTCAGCTGTCTTACAAAAAGACCGTCAAAGTCAAAATGAGGGCCCAAGACTTCCTAACGAGTAGATATTGGAGAACGTGTGATGATGGAAAGGGCTAGAAGGACCACTGGAAAGGGTCTGAGTAAAATTATTCTATTTTATTTTTGTATTAAACTCTTCATTGATTTTTTCACAGTCACAGTTACCAAGATATAAACATTTCGCAGATCCAGCTGCAACTTTTCAGAATCGATATTACATATACTACATTGTTACTTACTACTTATCACTTATAGTCAGGGGTGCTATACCCTTTGGCAACATATTTTGGCTTCTTGTACTTGCTGGTCAGTGGTGTCTTCTGTGACCTATTTCAAGTCACCCGTATACCTTTTCTATCCATCTGTATTGCATCCATACATCCCATATTTCAGCATGTTTATGTTGGCAACCGCTCATCTGAATTGTCAGTACTTCCAGTGCCATACAATGACCTAACTAACCCCTGTCCTTGAGTCTCAAGGTCGGGTGAGTCTTCTCGTCTCCTCCTGACGGTGTCTCGCTTTGCCACCAATAACCCTAAGATTAATTGTGCTAGTTTGTACCTATTTAAATCAGTCAGTGGAGACACCAGTTTCACTTCCTTCTAAAAGGGCCTCATCCTAGAGCAGTCATAGGCTGTATGGATAAAATCTTCCTCTGGACACCTCCAGACATTCCTCCCTGCTAGCCCTCCACATGTTAACCCATGCCATGTATGTTTGGTGGAGGTATTTTAGCTGAACTGACAGGAATAGCCTCCGGTCACTCCTCATCCGTGAGTTTGCCTATGTCTGTTTCTTTGAACACCTCCCATGTATCAGGTGTGTTAATCAACAGGAACCAATAGATGTCAGATATCCTTCCTCCTTCTGGATACCCCATCAGAAGGGTTAAAGGGCTAAGTGTGCAGCTCCATACTATGCCTCAATGTCTGTGGCTCCTATTCCCCCACCATAGTGAGATGTGTAGCAATTTGCCATAGTCATATGCGGCACCCCACCGTCCCAGAAAAAATGACTAATCATAGCCCTCACATGTGTGAAGAAGACCATGCAAATTTTAAAAGGTAGTTTTGAAGTGGGTACAAGAGACGTGGCAGCATAACCATTTTAATTAGGGCAGATTTCCTTATTAGAGATCGCAGGAGATGGTCTAAAAAAGCCATGTCACCCTGTAGCTTATTTAATTGTGAAAGCAGTTTTTCCCCAAACAAGATCCTAGTCTTTGGTGATGAAATTGCCCAGGTACTTAAAGCCATCTTTGACTGTCTGAAGTCCAGATGCCCAAATCCTACTATCTCATAGTGAGTATGTTACAGATTTATTTATATTAAACTTTAGGCCAGTGTAGGCATGTCACCTGGACTGGATTTCTCTGGCTCTGGGAGATATACAAGAAGATAGTCCACGTATAAAAACAGTCTTTCTGCAAGTCCAGGGCCCATCCAAACCCCTTAACCGTTGCGTCTATCCTGAGCCATTCTGCCAGTAGTTCAGTTGCAGTGACAAAGAGTAAAGGGAAGAGGGAACATCCCTGCCAGGTACGTCTCTGTTCAGGGAAGGAGTCAGACCTTACACCAGTTCTTACTCACAATCTAGTTAGTATACCAGAGATGTGTAGCCATGGACTCTGGGTCTCTGGTTGACTTTTTCTAAGAATGCAAATATATATTTCTTACTCAAAGAATCAAATGTTTTCTCAAAGTCGACCATCAATAAAGTCAATGGGCCTATCAGCCGTTTTGACAGTGCAAGTGCGTTACTCAACTGCCTGATATTTATTCTGGTGGAGCTAAGCTGCATGGACCCGCCTTGATCTGAGAAGGCTGTGGGTCGGATCACTCAAACTAATCTCATCTCCAATATTGGCTACAGTTTTAGCCTCAATATTGATAAGGGAAATAGGTATATATAAGAGGCACAGCTCCTGCAGCGTTCATGTTTTGTGAATTATGGTGAAATCCTCCAGTTTCAAAGTTGGTGGGAGCTCGCCTTTCAACAGTGTTTCTTCCAGAACTTTCCTCACGGGAGGCATTATTACACATTCCACATGCTTGAAAAATTCTTCGGGGTAGCTGTTCCTCCTAGGCTCCCTCCTGTTCTGCAGGTGATTCAGAGCCTCTCTCAGTTCATCATCCCCTATTTTGTCTTCCAGAGGAGTCCACATCTTCATTTGTGAGTCACTTAACTGGAAAGTATCTTAACAATTCATTTAGCATTGTCAAATTTGGTGGCTTTGTTCTGGCATACTGGTTTTGATACAATCCCCCAATTGATTGTCCAGTTGGGTGGGTGGTCCTAGTCTCCCATCCACGCGTTGAATGTAGCTATTGTGTCCCATGGCATCATTGCATTGGCAAAGCCAACGTTACAGTTTACTGGCTTTATCTCTCCATTGCTACACTGGCTTTGGGTTGTCCACCAGGCCATTCTGGCTTACTTTATTACTTTGTTGGTACACTGCTTTGAATTGCCCTTTAGGCAATTGTGGTTTCTCCCATGGGAGTTTATGTGAGTGTGGTGTAGTGGTGCTCTATATTTCTCAGAAGTCCCTGTTTCACAGATGCTTTATATTGGTTTTACATGTGCAAGAGTGGCTTCTGAAAAATATGTTTTTTAATTGACCCCTATTGTATCCTGTTACAATATAATTCAACACTGCTTGTAGGCCATTAAAGGCTTCACATAGGGTCTGAACCAAGTCATGCTTCTGTTCAAAGTTTCTGTCTGCTTTACACCCCACATGTGATATGAATTTTACTTTTTCCATTTTTGAAGGTTTTACCTCAAGAATGCCACTTGGGAAACACTGATAAGCACTAACCAACTGGTTTAAAACAGACAAGCACTGATGTTTTCATAACTATAGCCTTCACTGAAGGACCAGTCGATGTTACCTCTTCCTCCGATGCTCTCACGCCATTCATCCTTTCCCTCTGATTAAGAACAATAACCTCGCTCACCAGAGACTCAAGAGTTGTTGCAATTCTGTGGAGAGACAGTCCAAGTTTAACATTAATACAAACATGGAAAAATACACAAGGCAGATATGTGGCCATGTTGGAAAGCCTAAATAGAAGACGCATTTAATTTGAGAGCATATGGGACCTTCCCCCATTGATAACCACACTATGGCCCTCATTACGAGTCTGGCGGTCAGACCACTGCCAATGCGACGGTCCGACAGCCACATTACAACCCTGGTTGGACCGCCAGGGAACCGCCAGCTCCGCCAGATGTGGCGGTCCTAATCTGCCAGGGCAGCGCCATGAAAAATGCATTGGCATGGTCACCGTCCGCCGAACTCATAATCAGGCCCACAAAATCTAATAGCAGTGATGTTGTAGTCCTGGAGACCCAAGCGAGTATAATGTATATACAAAATGATAATCTGTGAAACTCTCTAAAGCAGCTAGTCCCTATAGTATACCTGCTTACGTTTATGAGGTAAATTCTGAATAATGGGCATTACGGTTGTGAACAGTGCAGAATGGCCTAATCCCCACTCTTGGAAGGCAGCCATAATTAACCCTCTGTTTCAAAATGGTAAAGGGGTGATCTGGCATGCTTTTGATCCATCTCCTTCATGGATATGGCCAGAAAATCTTTACTAAGGCAATCCACCTGCCAAACTCCAGATGAGGTGACCGCAGTGGTGCTGGCGGTCTCCCCACCGGCCCCATTACAACTTCCCTACTGGGCTGACCGCGGAAACAGCCCAGTGGGAACGGTGCAACAGCATTGTTCCCGGCTCATAATTTAGCTGCCAGCAATGCTGCCACGCGTAGTGTGCACCAGCACCCTTGAAATGCGCACTGTCTACACAGCAAACAGTGTGGATTTCAAGTGTGCTGGGCGGAGGACCCCTGTACTGCCCATGCCACAGGCATGGGCAGTGGAGGGCCCCCCCTGTGGCCACCTGCACTTGTTCTCTGTCAGCCTTTTCATGGCGGTCAGACCACCATGAAAAGGCTGGC
Organism: Pleurodeles waltl; assembly: GCF_031143425.1. Taxonomy (NCBI): domain Eukaryota; kingdom Metazoa; phylum Chordata; class Amphibia; order Caudata; family Salamandridae; genus Pleurodeles; species Pleurodeles waltl. The sequence goes on along the minus strand of NC_090449.1, from coordinate 1,024,583,138 downwards.
GGAGAACAAGGTTGTAATCAGCAGGGCGGTACTGAGTTCAGCGCTGATTACAACCAGGACCTCCGCCAGTGCGTTGAGATCTTAGATTCTGGCTAGGATGGAGGTCGGTTGGCGGGTCTGCCCACCAACCTCATAATGTGTTGGTCGGACCTCCACAGCAGCGGCAGTCTGGACGCCTCCCTGAGTATGGCGGACTTGTGACCGCCAGACTCGTAATTGGCCCCCTTAATGTGTTCAGGGCAGGGTTTATGACTGGTACACCAAAATACTTTTGATCTCTTTAAAAGAGGCAGGCTTTCAATATGGCCAGTCCACAATGGATCATTGTTTGGTATTATGAGATGGGGTTTGGTGATTCTCTATTGCTAGAAGGTCTTTAATTTGGTGTGTTGTAGATTTGAAGTCAGCATTTGACTTTGTAGATTGCTGGCAACTATGGGATATTACTTCTGAATATTATCAATTCCATGTCTGCTTCATTTGGACACTTGGGCTAGCGTTGAAATGTGTGGAAAAAAGAAAATTGTCTGATGAAAGTCCAATTGGAAATGACATGAAACAAGTCTTTTTACGGGATCTACAATATTTTGTCAATTTTGATAAACTACATTGCATTGATGAAATCCTTTCCCCAAAGTTGGGAGTTCTTTCCTGGAGTCTCACTTGCTGATGATCCTGCTTTATTAGATTAAACCCTAATAGGACTGCAGAGGAAAACTGTTGCCACAAAAGAGTACTGTGAAATCAATAAATGAGGAATTAAAACAGAAAAAAATAATTATCTAACCAAAACATTTATACATTTTTATGGCGGTTAGCAGGTACAAAATTGAAGGTGGATAAAGAATTTATATTTGGAGCTGACTCATTGGATAAGAACTTTGGCTAAGCTCGCTAGTACCTTAGTCACAATATTGCACTTTCATAAAAGGAATGGGGCTTTTTATCTAGTGCCCCTTTAAAAGCAATTGCAGGCACAATTGTGTGTATGACATTATACAGCTGCAAATGTTAAGGTTGGTTGTTGGTTGAAGAATAGTAAAGATTAAGGGATGGTAATGAAAAAAGCCTTATTTCCTTAGAGGCTCAACAATGTTACAAACTATAGATGGGGGCTGGGGTTGGAGTATTGGGTTTTAATTGCCAAATGTCAGGCACTAAACTCCTTCTTAACGTTTAAGGAATTAGACCATCTGAAGCTTTCCAACATTTGTTGGCCAGATAGCCACAAAGATTCTACTAGAGAAATGTATTCAACCTATAAAATGTCTGAAACATTATTTGAGTAGTCACCTCTGCCTCCGGATTCTGGAAATCTGCAAGGAAAAAATGCAAAAAAGTTTGCACTCTTTGAAAGTTTGTATCTGGGTGTTTGAAAAAGACGTCGTTGGTAAAGCTGACTCATGACTATCTGGGGACACTGAGTGCTATAAAATACTATAAAATACATAAGTTGTTTTTTCTGGTGCCTCTAAAAGAAATACCTTTCTTAAGCTAAGCTTGGTGTGAATTTAGTTGACAATTGGGAAATATAATCTCAGTTAATAAAGCCAAAAATGGGAAATGTATTTATTTTTTAAATGATCCCTTTACGTAGACTCATATTCAATTTGATTGCGGATATTTGTTTGTTAAATATACGTCTCATGGTGTTATGTTTTCTGTTTATAATTGTTCAACCGATTAGCAACCTATGATCTTGTAGGTGAAATAAAATATTTTGATGTTGGGTATCCATTAGTGAATTTTATTTAAACAGTGACAAAGTTATTTTATCATAACTTTTAATTCATGTATATTTTATGACTTTTAATTCATGCATATTTTGAAACCTTTTTGTATGAAAGAAACTATTTTGATTGATTGGTCAGAATGTTTTATGTACACTTAAGGTGGGTGTTTTCAGTAAAGCCTGAATGAAAAAAGTGTAGGAAAAATATTTAGGGCTTTATTCAGAGTTTGAGTAATGGACTTCACCGTCAAAACACAGCAAATACGGTGCCGTAGTCCATAGTGCACTTGTAATTTTATTAACTTAACCATGTTTTTATTAATGCCAAGGAAATGCAGGTTTATAAAACTGAGCAGGGGCGGTTCCTCCGCCAGCAGCAGCAGCTGCAAAACTTTTACAGTAAAAACATAATAAATTGTGTTTATTATGTGTTTACTGTAAAAGGGGCGGGGACAGAGGCGTGACGGGGGGGGGGCTTGCAGCATGAAAGCAGTGGTAGGATTGGATGCAGGGCAGGCTGGGAGCCTGTACCTGCAATGCAAGACCGGAGCGGAGCGGATTTGAGTGGCGTGGGAAAAAGGTAAGTTTTTAAAAATTCTAATATCTTTTTTTTTTTTTTGACATCCACGCGCCGCCCCGCCCCTTTTCCCTACAGTGAGCCGCAACTGAATCTGAGCTTCATTCTAAATAGGTACTAAAGGGTCACTCAATATACCTCACCGTACGTAAATTATCAGGTTACTCACTTACATGGTATTCTGCGTTTTTTATCTCACAATAAGGCTTAATACGCAATATGTGAGTTTTCCACAACGATTACAGTATGGTTTATCGTTTATACAAACGTTTTCTCTCAGAAAATTTTTGCACATTTTTTCTGGCAACATTTGTGCAGGGGAAATTGTGTGTGTGCAGTAATTACGAGAAAACACAGAATATCGATTTGTGCACAGACCTGATTTTGTGCATGAATCCAGATGATCTCACTACTCTGAGTGAGGGCCCCTGTTGGTAAACATATTGTTGCTCTACAGATTAACAGATTTAATTGGGGCCACCTGACATTATGTAATATTTGTAAATCATACTTCGTTATTTTCATAGTGTAAACATTAAACAAATCATGGAAATTGTACATAGAATTGTTTTGTTCAAATACAATTAAGGAAACATACACAGAAAAAGGACATGGTACGCATAACACAGGTATTAGGCAATTTAAGGAAGTTAGGAGAAAAACTCAGGAAACTCTTTTGAAACTTTTAGACAATTGCTGTCCCTCTGCAGTGCTTGAGCAACTCTTGAAGAGTTTTGCAACAGGTGTGAGGAATGATGAGTTTCTTTAATCTATCAATCTAGTTAGTGTGTTTTTCTTTCTGGTACGTGATGGGAGGTTTTAGAAGATTGTCATGATTTTATATGCGAGTAGGGGGGCTTCTAATGGATTGGGAGGAAAGAACTCTTTTGTTGATAGTGCTTTGGCTTCCATGCGGTTTCAGAGTAGAAGACCGATGAATGATTAGGTGTTCCAAGGATGCCTGTGCTGTGTGCAGCCAGTTGTGAGGGATTTGAGACGTCAGCTAGTTTGACATTGCTATGGTCCGTGGAAAGACAGGTGATTGTACATCAAGTCCAAGCTCCACATTGTGGAAGTAGAACATGTGCATCTGTAGCTGGGAGCCCTTGGACAAGCAAGACTTTGTGGTAAGAGAGGTCTGTTTTAATAAGGGTTGCCCTTAATCCATTTTGAAAAAGTCAGGGATGATGCTATGACCAGGGATCTGCTGTTCATGGAAAAGGCATTTTATCCATAGGGTTTTGCTGAGGCTATTATGTAATTCATTGTAATTATATTTTCAAGTCATCTGAGAAGGTAATGGACCTCCGCACACTGTGAATGGGCTACACAAGTAGAGTAACTAAAAAACCTCACCTCTCAGGAGCTCTTAAGTACATAATCCATTGAGTTGTCGGAGGATGCCAGTCTCTATATATCTTTAGCTGGGTTGGTTCCTTAGCCATGACAGTGAAGCTGCACCAGCGTAGCAACATCCTGTGCTGTTCGTATGTTTTGTAAGGCTACCGAATTTGGCAGTGTTTTTCTGTGATTATTCAAATGAGTAAAATTGAGGTAACATTTATTTTGGAAATTCCTAATCCTTATCAACATAGCACCAATAGTTCTGAAGACCATGTGCATTTTTGATTTCACCAACTTTCATTGGTTTCCTGTTGTAGCTCCACAGGTACTCCATGATGAATAGATTCAGTGCCTCACGTGAACCCATCGGTCTTGGCTTCCGTCCCTTGGTTGTGATTGAGCTTGCAGAGGATGCTAATGAAGAAACCAAAGAATGGCTTGTAAAGCGGATCATGGACAAAAAGGAAAATGGAGGTACGTGTTAAAATGTGACACGACCACAGCAGCGCATGTCTGTTACACTATAAAATCCATTTTAAGTTGTTGATGCAATAAATTATAGGTGTGAGAAACACTGTGAGCATATCATGCTGCATACAGCTCATTCCCATTTAACTTCTTAATTTTAGCATCTCCTGTATAGTGTGTCAGATTCTACACTTATTTCTCGAGGCACAAGGGGACTCTCAACTATATGTGATGCATGAAGTGCATGACAGTTCTGTCTCCCCTGAACCTGCCCAACGAAGGAGTTCTTTCCACCATTTGGCTAGGCTTGGGCTCCTGGGTGCCTTCCAAAGCATAGAGATCTCTTGTTTTGCAAGGATCATGGTGAAATCCACAGGCCTTGCGGTGGTCCTACGGTTATGTGGTCGTGGGAGCCCCGCCAGTAGGTACACTAACAGGATGTGTGGGATGGATCTTTGTGTAATCTCATTGGTGCATTCAACCACCCTTTTAGCAAAATCTGTCAACTCAGGGCAGGACCACACCATGTGAAGCATTTCAGCTCCTTGTGCCCCACATCTGGGACAAGTCGCTGTATCAGCTCGAAAGAGGTGAATGATCTCACCAGGGGTGAGGTACCCACTATGCAAACAATAGAAACAAATTCATTTAAAACAAGCGTTCCTATAAACAGTGTGTATATTGGTGAGTATTGAGGTCCACTCTACATCGGAGATCGGTAGTGTGATGTCCTCCCACTTTTCTTGGAGCTTCCCCAGGGTCGTAAATATATCTAGCCACAGGGCTTGATATAGGCAACTGATTGCTTTGGATTGGTCCGTCTTGGTGTACAGTATTTGGCCACATGGATGGGGGGTCAGCTGATCTAGATCTCTACTAAGTACAAAGAGTCGCGTTCATAGTGCGATGAGGAGAAATTGGCCACCCAGTAACTCAAACGTGCTAGCAAAGTCATCAAATGTCATGAGTTCCCTATTCTGATAGAGGTCTCCCACTCGCATATTCCCATATTGGGACCAGTCTGTAAATCCTCTCAGTCCTGCGCCCGGGGCTATCTGCGAAAGTGCTTTTAAGGGGAGGTCGGGTCTGCTGGCCCAAGTATTTTGGAGGGAGCATTGCCAACAATAGGGAACAGCCTGTAGGCCCACAGTGTCTTCCTGAGGTGGTCGCCCAGGGTTCGGGAGGAGAGGGAGCAGCACGGAGCTATTTTGTCGAGTTCCCTTTTGGGGTCCTGTCTGGATGCAATCCACTGATTGTACCAATGAAGCTGTGCTGCACAGTACTATATTTCTAAGTCTGGTGCAGAGAGTCCCAAGTCTGTTGTCGGTCATTGACGTTTAGCGAAGGCTTCTCTACGCCTATCCAAGCCACATATAAGCTCCGTCATCAATGAGTTTAAGTCACAAAAAATCCAACTAGGAATTACAATGGGTAATGTCGAAAAGGAATACAACAACCTGGGAAGTGCCACCAATATAGCTACCACTATTCTGCCAGTGACAAACAGTGGCAAGGACTTCCAGAAGTCCACACTGGCAGGAAGTCCTCTGACTGCTGCCCCAACGTTGCCCTCTAGGAGGTTAAGAGGGTCATGGTAAATTTTGACCCCTAAGTATTTCAGCCATGTACCCCCCCAAATAACGTCCCGGAGATCCAGAGGTTGGGGTGTATCCTGTCATAATGGGAAGAAATGAGATTTTTGCCAGTTTATACAGAAAGATTAAATCACAAATGAGAGTACGGGGTTCTTGTAACGTGAGTAGGTCGGTAGTGTATCAATTATGACACTAGACCACTCGTGAACCTCAACTAGAGGTGAAATGTGGGTGAGCTGTGGTGTGGTGTGTGGTCTGTGAGGGGGATTTCCTTTACGGACTAGGTGGTTTCACACACTATATAGTGTCATGCTTCATCATATGACCACCTAGCCCCACCCAGGTAGGACAGTGCACCTGGGCGGACTCAACCTCACTGTTAAAAGAACAGGAGGGAGTGCGTAAATTAATTTTATTTCTGGAAAAGGGGATCCAGCTATGCTAGGGAAATAAAAACACCTACTCAGATACCCGGGTGGATTTTAATAGAGGGTTCTGTGTGGTGTGATTAAAAAGGAATGGGGAACCGGTGTGAGAGCAATGACTCACAAGGTCACCTGTCTAAAAGAAGTAGCCGACATGTTTCTGCCCTTGAAATTGAGCTATGGAGGGTCTCTGGGCATTCATCAGGGCGTTGGATCCCTGTTGCATATGCTTCTTGAGCGCTGCACAAATAATTACAATAGAAAAGGGGTGGAGGAAGGGCCTACCTTAACCAAGGGAATACCTGGGGAGGACCCTAACACTCGAGGCTAGTGGCCTCTGGTATCCTGGAGAGGGAGCGTCCCGTCCCCAAGCGGTCCTGAGGAGAGGTCGGTATAGGTGCACAGAGAGCGCCCATCTTTGATGCAAGTCTGACTATAAGGGGACGCTCCCTCTCCATAGCTCAATTTCAAGGGCAGAAACATGTCGGCTACTTCACGTTACAAGAACCCCGTACTCTTATTTGTGATTTAGTATTGTTTTTGGGAGTCGAGTACGGTTGTGTGTCCTTCTTCTATCTCCTTTCTCCCACATATACTCTCTCTTAGTGTAATGTTATACAGAAAGATTCCCAAAGCGCTCCAGCAATGCTATTGCTCCAGGTAAGTCCTTGTCTACGTTCTGTAAGAAGAAGAGCATGTCATCAGCATGAAGGGTGGTGTGGTGAATTTTATTTCTAGTCTCCGATACGAAGTAGTTGTCCTTGCTGTGCCAGCAAACAGTTCTACCACGATGGTAAACAGCAGTGGAGAAAGCGGGCACCCTTGTTAGTACCCCGTCCTATAATGTAGGTTTCAGATATTCATTTGCCAGTTTGGACCTGGGCAGTGGGTGCTGCATACAATAATTTGGTCCACTGTACAAAACCTGGCCCATGCCCATTTTTAGCATAATCTGATACAGGAAACCCTACTGGATTTCTCAATATCAATGGCAACTATCATTGCTTCATGTTTGTCAGGGAACTGAGATAAGTCTGCAAATGTTAATGGCTGCGTTGCCTCCCAGAATAAATCCAGCCTGGTCATGTGTATTAGCTGGGACCTTAAGGGAAGTAGGCAGGTTGCTAGGATTCAACTTAAAATTTTATAGTCCATGTTTAGCATGAATAAGGGGCATTCCCTGACATCGTGGAGGGGCCGTCCTGATTTCACCAGCGAGACAATCAGATCCTTGTTAGTGATAGGTGGGATGCGACCCAGCTCTCAGACTGTTGCATAGAGAGTGACCAATTGTGAGGCTAACTCATCAGTATATGCTGTGTAAAATTCCACAAGGAGGCCATCGGTCCCTGGTACCTAACCTCTGGCCATGGCTTTAATTGCGACTCTCACCTCTTGGAGTGTGATGACTCCTCCCAGGGCCTCCACTTCCTCCTGCGTGAGTGTCGGGAGGGCCAAGGAGTTTATGAAATCTCCCATCAGTTGGGGGGACTGTGCCGCTAGGGGTGGGGGGTGGGCATACAGCACGGTATAGTACCTTGCAAATCTGATGTTAATACCATCTTGGGTATAAAAGGTGTTTCCCAATTTCCAATTCTATAGCAAGAATCAAGAAGTTTATTGATGTGGGGTTAGCCAACCAAGCCAGAAAGGTTCCAGCTTTGTCGCACTCAGCGTAAGCGTGCACCATATATTCATGATGGTCGAAGCACCGAAGTTTTTGGTGTGTATAGCTAGTTGCTCCTTAGCATCTAGGAGTTGTCAGTGTATGTCTGAGTTCCTGGGTCGGGTCACCTCAAAGTCTCGCAATGCTCTTTCAGGTGATTCTATCTTGCTCACTATTGCACACCAGACCCCATGACTTCGGCTATGCACCAGTCCCTGATAAATGCTTTAAATGCACCCCACTCACTTAGGGGTGAAGCAGTGGTGGCCACATTATCTGTAAAGTAGGTCTGTGTCACTTCACCTATACTGTGTAGAGAGACTTTGGCCTGTAGAACAGTGTCAAGGGTGGGTTCTTGGTGGGTCCTGAGTGGAGGCTGGTGCGTCCATGGTGATAGTATTCATATCCTGAGAGGAACCAATTTTAAGTAAAAAGGCAGCAAGATAATTGCACCAGGGCTGCCCCGACAAAAGGGACCACAATACAGGGCTCCCCTGGGCCAATTCTGGTGATTTTCAGGCAGAATATTACAGATAGTGGAGTTCAGCTGGGAGCGCCACAACTCTTGCCCTACTCCATTCATGGCCAAGCCACGCCCCCAGCACTGTTAAGCATTATGACGTTCTTGTGTATATGGTTAGAGGTGAACAGGATTTTAATAACAAAAGCGTTCAGAGAGTCAAGACAGACAATGGTGTACAAATGTGCTTTCTTCCTAACGCTAATCTTTTTCCACAGGTTTATAAGAAACCTACTATGTTAAGTAGGAGCTGCAGGTTCATATCACTTCAAACTAAGTAACTTGCCAGTTAGCATCATGAAAAACGAATGAATGAACTAATGAATAAATAGAACATTTGTAGGGCGGCTTTACTGAAAGCATCTTCACGCCCTGATTTAAAGATGACCCAATACTATGAGATAAGAGTCCTCATGTAGTACACAAGGAGTTTGATTCTCTAGATAGGTATGTGAACCTTAATAAATGCGCTGTCAATTATATAGGAACAAAAGTAATATTTTTAGGGAAAGTATAAATGATCTTTTCTTGCAAACAAAACACCTGAGGTACTACCCTCTTATACCTTCCTCTTGAAAATTGATAATGAAAGGTCTGATTGTGATGAACACTGTAAATATATACTAACCGAGGCATTAGACACCTTCATTGACTTCCTTAGATTAATTTGATTGCATGGTAAAACTCTGTAATTCTTATGTTTAGAGCATATGACACTAAATATTGTCTCAACTGCTATATGGCGTTAGTGTTTGGAGATGGACACAGAACATCATTAGAAAATAATGAACAAAAGAAGGAACAAAGTTGTGTACAGTCCTGGGACTTAGGACCTGATTTAGGTCTTGGCAGAGGGGAATACTCCGTCCATCTTATTAGTTATTAGTTATTATTTCCTATAGGGATCGTAATCAGGTGGACCCGATATCCATCACGTTTGTGACAGAGTATTCCCTCCGCCAGGACCTAAAACAGACCCTTAGGGGCTCATTATGACCCCGGTGGTAAAAAACACCCACAGCCGCCAAAAGACCGTTGCCGCGGCTACCAGCTGTCCGCCCTATTATGACCACAGCTGGATTTCCGCCAGAAGGATGGCGATAATCCGGCTGTGCCCATGCCAGCGGATGGCGGTAAGGTAACACCCCACAACACCCTCCACCCCCCTCCCCTGTCGGAGCACCCGACTTACCTGTTGTCAGTGGGTCCTACCGGCAGGAGACAGGACGGGGCACTGCTGCCAGTAGCAGCGCCACGCCAGTAGACCGCCGCAGACCGTATCATGACCCATAATACAGCCTGGCGGTGTTCTGCTGGTGGATGCTGCTGCTGGCAGCAGTGCCCCGTCCTGTCTCCTGCCGGTAGGACCCACTGACAACAGGTAAGTCGGGTGCTCCGACAGGGGAGGGGGATGGAGGGTGTTGTGGGTGTGTGTGTGTATGTCTGTGCGTGCGTGTATGCGGGTCTGTGTTGCGTGTTGTATGTGTGTGCATGTATGGATGTGTGAGTGCGTGTATGTTTTGTTCTGTGAATGCGTGTGTGCTTGTATGTATGTTTGTGTTTACGGATGTTTGTGTGAATGGATGTATGCATGCGTGGATGAATGTGGGAATGAGTGTGTGTATGCATGCGTTTGTGTGTGAATGAAGGTGCGTGTATGAAGTGTGGGGTCTGGAGAGGAAGGGGGGTTGAATCTGTGGAGGGGGTAGGGAAGACCCCTATCAGTGACAGGGAAGGGGTTCCCTGTCACTGATAGTGCCTACCGCCATGGTTTTCATGGCGGTAAGGTTGCCACGAAAACCATGGTGGTAGGAGGGCGCATAATCCCGCAGGTGGGCAAGTGACGGCTGCCGGGCTGGAGTGTGAAGTCTCCAGCCTGGCAGTCGTTACCGCCGTGGCAGTCGGTGTGGTACATTGGCGGTTTGGCTTTAGCCAAACCGCCAATGTCATAATATGGAGGAAAGTACCGCCAGCCTGGTGGCAGTACTTTCCTCCATACCACCGCAGCCCACCAGGGTCGTAATGAGGCCCTTAGTCTCCATAATCAGGTTTTAGCATTTTGTCATAAACTTTCCAGGGCCTTTGTTATTATAAGATACAAAGCTGGTTTTTGTGCTTTGCCCTCAACAAGTGGCAAAGAGGAGAACATAACTTCACTATGTACAGCTCCTATGAGAAGGAAACCCACATGATGGGGAACAGCTTATGATTTACCAAGATAAGTAACTTTTTGCTAGAAATTAATGTACAGTAAACAGATCTCTACCCATGTGAAAAATCTAACTGTACCTAAATGTAGTACTTTCCAAAATCGTGGACATCGTAATAAGACAATCTTTGAAATCCTATACTGAATTGGTCTGTGACTAATATGATTATTTTTTGTATTAAATAGGAGCTAAATACCTGTTTTGCTACCTGCTTGCAATGGTACTGGATGATTTCTGCTCATACTGTGACTAACATAACTAACATGATTTTGATATTAAGAGAAAGATCTTACGTTTTAAATCTTAAGTCAGACAAATATTGTTTATCAGATATTGTAACTGTTTGTATTTACATGTACACTCTAATACAAGGAAATGATCTGAACAGCAATTAAAATTTATGTTTCAATTCAATTATGGCAATTAAGCAGCTGCCCAGGCCCTGACTTACCTGAACCATCCCTCCAACCAGTCCAGGCCCTTGCAGACCCGGTTCCTGATCCTCAACCCTGCCTCGTCCTCCACACTTCTTTCGCTCTCTTCTCAATCTCTCTCTGGACTTTCTCTCTCTGTTTTTCACCCTGTGTGCCTCTTTTGAGCCTCTTGACCCTTGTGACTCTTGACTCTCTCAATCCCTTTCACCCTTGTGCCTATTTTTGTTAGCTTTCTGCCCCTTTTGGGTCTCTTTTACTCACTCTCCTCACCTTTCTGCTCTTTTCTTGGTGACTCTTGTTTTCCTCTTCATTTCCACCCTTTTGCATTGTGTGTCGCACTCTCCCTGCTGCCTCACGCCATCCAGATCCCCGCCCTCCTCCCCCTTACCTGCTTCTCTCGTGCCTCCTCTCCTGCTCTCCAGCTAAGCCCCTCCCACACCTCGCCTACCTCCCAGGACCTACTTAATGAGAGCCGCAGCACAGTCGCATAGAGGATGCGAGCTGCGGAAGCACCAATGGCAAACCCATCTGACTCGTCCACACCTGGACTGTGCCCAGCACCAGGGTCCTTGGTCTGACGCTTCACATTTCCCTCAAAGTTCACACTGACAAAAGAAATCACAAACATTGTCTTGGACATTTCCAGCTTCTCCAAAATGATAAGTGTCCCTATCGCACATGGTGAGTTTAGAGATGTGGGAATGCTTCTCTACAGAGTCTACTAAGATCCTTCTTAGCCCTAGTCAAAGCCATAATGTGCTCCGTGACTAGACCTGTCATAGCAAAAAGGAAGTTACATTGGTTTCCTTTGGGAGCACAAATCACAATGAAATTGTATGTTTTCTAGACTTTAAAGATTTGCAGTTAGAGCAACCACCTTGGCTGATGAGTAAACCCATTCAGATCAATTTTCAATAAATCACACCTTTATTTTGAAATCCTGAAAATTAGAAAAATAAAACTCTATCAAGTTTTCTTGAGCTTTGGCTCTAAAATTAATTGGCATCTCCCCTTCTGAAAGGCATTCAAGACTTTTTACTCTCAATCCATGTGATGCTTCGGGGGTTTTCTATCCCAGCTCTGTAGTTGACAAGGCATGTGTTAATCCTAAAGTTCTGTTACCCCTGTTCTATACGTCATGAATTTTTTTTTTGTTACCTCCTCCACATGAAGTAGTCTGCTGCCCATGTCTAAATTAGGGCTATATGATTCTGTTTATTCTGCGTCTTACAAAGTAACTTCAATGGATGGGTATGCACCACTCCTCAGTGACGTCTTGACAGGGATGCAGTACTATTCCAGGAAGCAAGGAGGAGGAGGGGCACACTAGACAAAGCCAAAGCGTGGGATCACCTGGCGGACTGTCTAAAAGAACCAGTTGTGGAACAAGAGTAACCTTAGCTTCTCCTTGAAGCAGAAAATGTGGAGCATCTTATACTTAGGACCTTCATAACATTGCCAAGTAGGAAGGCAGCTCTAGAAGAGGACCCATAGGCATCAGAGGGGATATGGGTGGAGGGAACATTTGTGTTGAATGGGCAGGCCTGGAGTGATTATTGTATCACATTGTCTATATTGCCAATTTTTATTTGCTCTTTGACTTCACCTTTAACTAGAGCAGTTGTCAATAAAATTGAAAGGAGCTTGTTAATCTATATAGGAGCAGAACATGGGTTAATTACTATGCTTTGCATGCTAATTCATCTATTAATTTATCTGAAAGAACAATACTGTAACATGATGTTCCATGGTGGAACGGGTTGGCCTAAATCCTGTGAACATCAAGTTACCACTAACCTGTAGATCTGAATGTTGTTTCAGGAATGATGTGGAACCCACCTATCTCCTTCCCCATCGACAATGACAAACATGTCCAAGAATGTGGTTGATACTGGCAGTGAACAGGCAGAAAGGTCTTTGGGATGTAAGAGAGGGTACACAAAAGAGAACCACATCCTGAGTGGCAATGCCATGAGCAAGGGTTAAAAGAGGCATTCAATCAATCAACCAAACAAGCTTTATTCATTCATTTAGTAAACCATCAAAGCATACACATAAAAAAAATGATTAAAATACATAAAAGAATACAAATAAACAAGTAATCAAACAAGATTTTCATACCACTTGACCAAACCAATAGGTACTTCCTACAATCACTTTTCATTTGGTGATTTAATATCACCGGATACAATGATCAAGCCCAAACATTTAAACACAAGAAAATACATATCTAGATAATTGATAAATTAAGCACCTAAATTAATGATCAAATCTGGGTATCAGCCATAGCCAAAGTATAATTTCATCTATACCATACATCCACCAAATATCTACTAACAGCACCTACAGCTACACTGGAGGTGTCACCTTTCAAAATCCTGAGTGCTATTTCATACTGCTCAACTCCAAGGTTTACACATACTGGACAAATACACTTGCTTTGAGAAAGAACATATGCAGGACAAAATATGTTTGTTGTATCAGAAGCTAAACTAAAAGCAGGTCACACTAGCCACTGAGCCATTTTTCCAGAGGTTCGTAAGGGACTTGAGTAGTAAGCAACCATACCGAAAACATACATAAAGGATCATGGCAAGTGGTAAAGAGAGGAAAGCCGAAATAGACAAGAAATAAGGAGTCAATTGAAACTCAAGGAACATTGGAAACATTAGCACCATACCTTTCACAAACGTATGCCCAATAGCAAGATTTCAAATTAATAACTTGGTATTTACTGATGCTACTGGGATTATCCCAGTAGCTCTGGAGCCCAAGCTTCTGTAGCCAAAAGGGAGACAAATTTCAGCCATGGGACTCTGGATGCATTTTGTCTGGCCAATAGGTCCCTGTATTCACTAAGTTCAGGCGTAGCCCACAGACGAACCCAGTATACCAATGGTTTTAGAGCTACCAAATCGGGAATTAGGTGTAAGCCTAGATCAAAGTAAATTGGGATACAGAGGGATACTGGATGGACACCCAAGTAAAAAGAGGCCTTCAATAATATCCCGAACCAGAGATGGATGGGAATGAGGGGGCGGTACAAGCCATGACAAGTCCTGTCTTACATATTGGAAGTAATCACTTAGCTTCAATGCATGCTCAATTCTATGTAAGGTTACATTGGTAAATACTTTACCAGGAGTGGTCAGCAGCATGATCAACATGAAGTTTCAAGAATCTCCGACATTACCTTTATTTATAATACAGACAAATTCCATAACTCCCTATAGTTTACACCCCCCACCTTGTCCATTGTTATTTTTGGATCTCATTTTTAAAAAAATAGGCTTGAAAGTGAACCAAGCTGTTTTTAGACTAGATTGATGCATTCTATCTTATCATAATGCATCTATTGGATGGTTAAGTGATATCGCCAGCAATCCAGTCATTAATGTTAGTTGTGTTATTTTCAGGGTGCATACAGATAATAAAGGATGTTGCTATAACAGCTACTACTGTTATATGGAATCAATGTAGTGTGAACCTCTCAATGGCTGCCAGGGCCAGCCTTTCTCAGTTGATATGTTTCCCTTCAAATTCAAGACCCAGAAGAGCTAGTTTGTGAACCCCATAGATGCACACAAGGCACATAGGAGAACAACTGTCTCACCCAATCAGGTTCAACTTTCAATTCAGAAATTTAGTTTGCAAACCAATTCACAAACCTAATGGTCCAGCTATACATATGTTTTGCCATAATTATTTCTTAATTTCCTCATAATCTACTGAACAGGTTTACACCAAACTGATCCCTGAAACAAAGTTGGATCAAATACTATACTCTGGTTAAGGCTTTGTGTTAATGATGATTTATTTTATTTTTTAATATATTTAAAGGTGCCCAGTTGTTGATAAAACCCCTCCCAAAAGAAGAAAAGGACTTTGAAACCTCCAACATTTATCTTGTTGGAGCTTCCATTAGACGTCTGCTGGTGGGAGCAGAGGCTGCGGGATTTGTGAAAGAATGCCATGACCACACCATGAGAGCTTTTACGTACTCCAGAAGGAATGAATTCAAAGGCTTTGCAGGTAAATGGCACCTAGTGTGCGGATACATGTTCCAAACATTGTTTTTATTGTTGCATCTATAAAGATGGTTGTCGTCCAGCTGCTTGGAAGCTTCCTCCTTGTGTGGTTCACTCATGTATTCTTAAATCGGAAACAGACTGTTTATTTACTTTTTCCTAGCATTCCATTAAATATTTTCATTCCATTCAAATTTCTATGTTGTTGACAAACCTGTAGGTTGTCCTAATAAAAGGGGGTTAACCGCTGTGCTTTCAATTCTCGTTTCTTTGATTTTGAGTTTTGAGACTTTGACATAGCGTGTGTGGACCCAAAGTCTTGATTACCAAGTGCTACGTTTATCATTCTAGTTTGAGAATAGACTAATATGTAGCTATTCAAATTAAAGTTCAGCACGTAGGTGCTCTTTTAAAGAGAAGGATTATGGCACTTTTCAGTACTTAAATTATCAAGTAACACTTCTGTAAGAAATTGGATTACTATTTGGGGTGGGTGACTACCCACCTCATGGTATAATCACTATCCGTATCAGGGTAAACCCCAAAGTCACTAAATTAACCTGAGCTCAGTCCCCTGGTAGATATGGAACAGAGTAAACAGGCACTGTGTTAAGTATTTATGCAGTACCAAAACAGTAATAAAGTCGAAATGCAAAACAATCAAAATGTCAAACCAAGTTAAAAAAATAGAGTAAAATCTAACACTCCGAATGACTCTAAAATCCAATAAGGGGAACCAAAGATATGATTTTTAAAGTTTTAAGTAGGAATAGCACCAAGAAGCTTAAAGTGCCAATGATTGTCAATGGTTGCAGCAGACTGGGACCTAGGCACTATTTGGCTCTGACCGTAATGGAGCATTGGTCAGAAACACAAACTAGGATCTCCGTGGCCAAAGATTTTACCTTCTGACTTTAGTCCTTTATGTCTCAATCCTCCACAGGACTACACTTCTAGAACCCAGCATGCCCTCAGGAGAGGCACTTGAAGACTCAAAGGGTATCAAAAGCCAAACAGCAGTGACTAGTCCAGTTCCCATTGCCACTGGTCAGGCATTTGCAGGAAAAGGCCTCTTGTAGCATGGTGTGTCCCTGTAGGTTCAACTATAGGGCAGTCATATGACACTAGAGTCCCCTTTTTTCGGGGGTACAGGAGAGAGCAGGTCCAGTCCTTTTCCACATTTATGTTATTATGTGAGTGCTAGTGGGTGGGGCATGGCTGATATCCATACCCAGGCTAATCCCGGGCCAACCATACCCACTTTGGGCATTTTCAAGAAGGCAGGTGTCTTCGGCCACAGTACACCTGGGCTATGAGGGCTGGGTCTATGTGTGGGGAGTGCACTGTGGTAATCCCAGTGTCCACCCACATCTAACAGCAAAATCCAGTTTTTGGTAGTCCTTTTCATCAAAATATCTTTATTCAGCCAAGGCCATAAAAGCAAGTCATCAACATAGAATATAAGAAATACACATTTCAGCAAAGCCATAAACTGCATCAGCTGGAAATAAAGTGCTCATGTGGGAATCATAGTGCATACGTATTGCAGTTATTAAAGTGCATATTGTTTCCTAAGATTAAAAGTTATTCTTATAAAATGCAGCAAAGCATAACAACTGTGTGGCGAACCTAGACACTTCAAAATCACAATCCCATCCTTCTAGTGCCTCAAATTTGTCTTTAGCAAAATGGGGCAAAAAAGGAAAGCCTCTGGGACTGGAATGAGGTGGAAAACAAAATAAAGTGTCTAGTGCTTTGCATAGAGATGTCACAGCAACACAGGAAGGGCATGTTGCCAATACCCTAGCACAGGGAAAAAAAATTAAAGTGCAGTGTGCATAACCTAAAAAGCGTAAGATGGTAACGCTGGGTAGGATTTATAGTCCATTCCAAGTACGGTCCATACTCCTTGTAGTTGACACAGAAGAATATTTAACTATCGATTCCTTGGGCTGGGCCTTCTCTAGACATGAATTTATACAATGGTCCAAGTAGCGTTGCTCGACCAGTTCTTTATGTTCAGGCCCGGTTATAACAGGGTTCTTATGTAGTTCTGAAAGTCCTATGATCTTGAACGTTTCACTCAAATATGAGAGCCATGGAATCTGGTTTACCATGTCAAGTGACAGGCAGTCAGTAATACACATTCTAACAAGGCCAGTCTCCGGGGTTCCCCAACATTTAATTCACAATAACAGTAGTGCAAGACCAATCAAGTCCTCCAGGTAAGGCAGTTCCAGTTCCTCATGACATATGAGTGGAGCAGGACCCCCGGAACTGGCAATAATCTGCACATAAAACAATTTTTTGCTGTTTGGAGGACCCCTGCCTTCCAATGGCTTCATAGCCCAGCACCAAATACCCCCACCAAAATGCATTTACTCCTATGTAAACTCAGCATTACTATGATTGGTTTATGCTTTAACATATGTGCAAACCAGAATATAGACTCAATTGAAGTGCTGCTTTTTTGAGGTTAGTAATGCAGTCCAGATAAAATAATTCCTAAAAAGAGTACCAAATTAATTAAAAGATTTTACGTTTGATAGATCAGAATCCCCCATTAGAAAACACTTGGACAAATTAGCTGTGTGGGCAGCAAGCACCGCATCGTCAATATATAGAAAAATCGGTAAAAGTTTGTGTCCCATGCGTGGTATATCCTTTCCATTTTCCACTAGGTATTTATAGATCCCACTGATATAGAGGAGGAAAAGGAAAGGAGCCAGGATGCATTCTTGACTAAACCCGGGTGGAGCTAATAGGAGGCGAACACTCGCCTGAGGGGTTGTAGCACACCCTTACATTGAGGTCCTGATGTAAGCGCCTAATTATAGTAAGAAGGTCTTTCTCGATCCCCATCCTGCCCAACTTGTCCCGTAGCTTGAAACGATTCACTAGTCAAAAGACACTTGATAAATCAATGAAGGCCTGTTGTAACAAGCCACTTTTGGCCTTGATGTATTTCCCTGCTGTGAGGTTGAGGCTTAGGCATTGTTTGACAGTGCCAATACCAGATCTAAATTTGTATTGGACTTCATAAAAATGCTGTTTTCCGCAGCCCAGTCTTCTAGGCGGGACAATAAAACTCACCCCAGAATCTTCACACTAGAATATAATAAAGAAATTGGCCTATAACACGACTGTTAAAATCTGTCCCCCCTTTTAAAATTAGGGATGATGATAGACGACCTCCAAGAGTCCAGGATTGGGACGGACACAGCTAACCTAAAAATATTTATTACTAAAGTGGCCTGCAAATTAGTTTCAGAAATATCAGCTGGCGCCCCATCCAGGCCATGAGCTTTCTCGCAAATTCATGTTTTCTGACTAGGCACACTTCATGTACTTTGATAGGTCATGGGAAATTGTAGGAATGCCAAAGATTTGGGCTGCAGTTTGAAACTCTATTAGCGAACAGACTTTCCGGAGAAAATATTTTTGTAAAGTGGGTCACCCATGTGTCAACTGTAATTATGTTTTCTATTTTGGGTATATTTAGCTCAGCAGAAAAAGGCTGGTTAACAACTTCTTAAAACTTGGAGCTGTCCCTGATCTTCCCTGCCGTTATGAGATCTTCCCAGGCCTTATGCCTAATCTCAGTTTTACCTTCTTAAAGAGTCAATTTATATAGACGTCTTGCTTCCTTAACATCAGATGCTACACAAAGGTTTTCAAGGTGACCAACAGCTGTTTATAGGCAAGCCGCGGTACAAGCCACATTGAACCACTGACATGGCAGAGGCTCATGGGTGGTGGCGGTGGTGGTGGGGGGGGCTACCAGAGGTTAGGTTGTCTGAGATAGACCTGCAAATGTTATAAAAACTGAGATTGTAATTTAGTGGGCCAGGACACCTTGGTTAAACAAATTATAATAGAACCCACAGTATCTTTCACAATATGTTTGTTAAAAGCAATTGGGACTACCTTATCTCATTTCACCTTCACCCCTTTATTCTTGGAAAACTCAGTGCCATTTTTACTTTTTGAGCTAGTGCGCTTACAATGAGAGTTTAATTTGATAATGAGTGGATTATGGTCAATTGCCCAATTACTAATCACATCAAAGTCTTAAAGAAGGGTAAGACGCTCAACTGATAAAAGGATATAATCAATGGTGCTCTCAGCACGATTTCCTCGAAAGCATTCTCCAGGCCACAAATATCGTTTGAGAAATTTAAGTTGTGCTTCAACATCAATGCATTTAGTTCCTCACCATAGACTGTGTTCTTGTAATAAGTAAGATTATCATTATTCCAATTGCTAAAACCCCACATTCGAATGTCAGAACATTGATAGAAACCAATGTCAAAATCTCCGACCCAGATTATGTAAACATTATGTTTTGCTTTTTGATAAACTTCCAACAGCAATTCATCCAATTGATCAATTACATCACTCATCAACTGATTAAAAATATTATAATAAAAATTGATCAGCTGTTGGGTTCAGTAGGAAAAGTTAGAAGAGTGACAAGGAAATGAGGGGAAGACCAACATTTCCAGATTTGAAAATACGTAATTTTGACAGAAAAGAAAATGACTGGTCTGCCTTTACCTCTTACCGCCTTAGCGGGCATTGCTGGCTGAAAAAAAGCACAATATTCATCAATGTGAAATCCTTCCGTCAACCATGTTTCTTGACAACATATAATCTCGAAGGAGTTGACAAAGCTAACCCAATCAGGATTTAACATTTTTGAGTGGGGTTCCGCGATATTCCTTGAAATGAGGCTGAGAGACTTCTGAGCAAGACTTGATGTTTGGGTTATGGGCAATACTATGTCAATCTTTGACTGCTGAAATCTGTGAGATGCATTGCTGAGAAGGGAGACCTGGGTAATAGGCAAGTTCTCTTTGTCCAAAAGTTGGGGTGCCTCTTGTTTGAAGACTTATAATCGTCTATCCCAGAAATTATGAGGTGTCAATCTAGGTCTTCCATGGAGGTCAGTGGCTCAAAAACATTGCTAGTTTGCATGGCACACGTAAGCCCATTGGAAATGTGGCATACATTAGTCCCTATATCATTCGCCCTTAATAGCACAGAAGACCTGTAGAAGTATCACAAGGGTAGCACCTCTATAGATCCCAGGGGTTGCCGTTGGCTGCCAAAGAAATTTAGAAGTGATTTTATCAGTGTAGGAGATCTAAAGTTTATAATCACACAGTCTCAATTTGTCTCCTTTCCATCCGGATCTATCTAGGGAGTTCTTGTGACCTTCAGATGACAGATCTGAAAGCCACCTAGCCTTGCTTTTGGGCCTTGGAGTTGTTTTAGTCTTCAAGCAAGAATAATCTTCAAATGCGGATGCAGATATAGTCGGAACGTCTTTCAGCACCAAAACATATGAAGTACATTCACAGGAACATGGGGGGTGGGGAGGGGGGGGAGAAGTTATTTTTTCCCCATAATGTTAGTAGCTTCCCTGTTAGCTCTGTCCTTGCCACTTTCTATTTGACCCCTCTGTGCTATAAGGTTCGGTCCCTTGTGATTAACCATAACTGTCTTTGGTTGAGTTGCCAATTCACTTGTTGAAAGATGGGGCCACCAGGTGCCATACTGGAAGAGCTGGGAGCATTAGATAACAGCACTAGACTTGGGTCTAGAACAGAAGGCGTCTTGTGGCGCCACAGTCGGCTGATAAGCAGCAAGGAGAGAGTCCAGTTTACTTAACTGAGCTTCAGTAACCCCTAGTCGAACATAGATGGGTTCAAGCTTACTCAGCAGAGATTCCTTAAGGTCGCTGCACAGGGATTTCATTGTGTTAAGGAGAGAGTCCCCTTCTACTATCCCCTTGTCGTTCTAAGATACAAGGTTTAACCTGCATGGCCTCTTTGACTTGCAGCAGCTCTCTTCCTTTTTCTCACCTGCCCTCTAATTATAGGGCCACTAGATTGAGGTATGGAAGCTTCACCCAATGCCAAAGCCGATGAAGAGATGCTGACAACTGCTAGCGCTGTGACTCCAAGACTTTGTTCTGTGGCAGAAGTTATAGTTTTAACACTAATATCGCAACTTTTAACTTCTGTCAATGCGGGTAGGGGACTTAGAAGTGCAATGGGAGGGGAGGAGAGTGATAGGCAACGCTCGGCAAGCTCAACCTCTTTAGAGATGACTCCAACTGCCCCTTTTGGAAACCCATTCACCGTAGAACCTGGGGCCCCAAGGGTATCGCCTATGTCTTGCTCTTTCCCCTCTTTCCCGTGTCACAGTTGAATCGCACAAAAAAAGAGACTTTTTTAGGTGACAGTACCTATAGGTGGATGTAAAGGGGGTGGCCCAGCCTCCACAGTCTCTGGAGAAGGCTTCTAAAGCTTACAGTTAGTGAGGAACACTCTATGCATCTTTTAGTTTTTCATAAACATCAACAGGTCTCACTTAGTTTGTTGCACTGCAATCTTTGGAATTCCTGGCTTGGTCTGTCTTCCTTGCAAAGGAGTAGAGACAATGAAATGAACAATCACCAACTTGACAGTGAGGCCTCAGTCTCCCACACAGTAGATTCAGAGATTACTAGGCCTCGTAGCCTTCTGCATACGGCTTCCTCTGGTGTGCCTAAAAAGTCTTAAAATACCATATCTATATTCACTGGGACCAACTGTAGAAGCAGCATTCAAAAACATAGCCACCTCAGAAGAGAATTTTTTTTATAGTGTATGCTGGTGGTTTGCAAAGCATAATTTTCCTAAAGGACAATATTTTCAACCATTATTCCATGGCTTCAATATCTATTGACTCCTTCCAGTACAGTTCAGGAGCTCACATCCAAAGTGTGGTCAGCCCAAGAAGTAAAGCTACATGAAGCCAGTTCTTGGGGTTGTGTTTAAGGGTGCCTGCATGCCAAGGAACTGTTGTTTCGTACTTATCTCCCAGAAGCCAGTTGGATAACCAAGTATCTCTCTTTTGGCACCCAACTGTTTTTTGTGAGTGATGAGCTCCAGTACTCAAGGCTTACACTTGGAAGTAATTGATGTGTTCGACATGTAGGGCCGATGACGAGGCTGGGGGTTGTGAGACCTCTAGCCTTGCGTTGACAGTCGGACCGGCTCACTCCAGGTGGTCCTACTGCCACATTACAACTCAGGCAGGTGGGACTGCCGTCCCCGCCAGGAATCCTTTTCATGGTGGGGACCCCACCATGGAAAGGCTGGCGGAAACACAGTCATGCTATGGCATGGGCAGTGGAGGGCCCGCTTGCTCAGCACCCTTGGAATGCGCACTGTCTGCTGTGCGACGCCGGTACGAAAGCAGAATCCTCCCCGTGGCTTTGGCGGTCCCGCCAAAGTCATGATAACCCCCTTAGACTCAGACAATGCATTAAATAACAAACTGATTGACAAGTGATACTATAATTACAATGAAAAACTGAATTTGATATATAGATAAGCAAATTATGATAGCTAAAACTACTATATACAAATGCTGGCCTTTATTTCAGAATAGTTCTCAAGTCCAGGTTGCTGGGCTGCAGGATGTGAAGGTTTGTGTCTAGCAGCACGCACTTCTAAGGTGAGGCAAGTTAAGCACAAAACTGGCCTCTAACAGTTGTGGATGAGGTGGGGTGGGATTACCGATTAAGAGCTAGAGGCTACACATGTGCATCCTTGGTAGTACTCATCTTGGCACTTGTTGAAGTGGGACGTTCAAGATTTTCATTTGACATGGGCACCCAAATGTCCTACAGTACCCCTTTGACCAAGATTCATGACTAGTTTCTTATGGAAATAGGAAATTAGGATCATGACTTGGAAAGTCAATATTTCTTTAGCCACAAGGGCCATAGACTTAAATCAAATGGTGAAGAGCCCAAAGCCTTTGTGTTTAGATGGGGATACTGCTTCCCTGAAGTACTGGACAGATTTGCGATGGTGCAGCTTCATCAAGCAGTCAAAGGTAGACCTGCAGTCAAACTCAGGGTGTCTCCAGCTCCATGACATCCAGTCACTTCTTGAGTAATTCTCGCCCGTTTGGTTCTGTGGTTCTTCTGGTTTCTGGCTGACTCACTCCACAAAAATCGTCACACATTCCATGCAGAACATCCAACAGCTGGGCCTTGTGCTAAGCCTCCTTTCCATATATTTCCTTTCTGGGCAATATAGGTTCTCCTTCTTTTTAGGAGACATCAGTGGGGTTCCTCCATATTCCAGAACTCCATGGGAAAACAGCAAGGTTTTAATCCTGGCAAAAGTCCTCCGTGTGCTGGTGCACTAAGCCTCTGTGAATTCCAAGCAAAGAACATGTTCTCTGGTCAAGAGACCAGTATTTATTCTATCTTGGTGACAATGACAGGTATCAAGAGCCAATCAAAGTATAGATGTTCTCTAGATTTCAAATTTATCTTCCTCCAGTCAAGAGGAAGTCTTTGATGTCCTCTTTCTGACCTTTTTCAACAGCAGCGTCAGGCATCCCAAGTCCTAATTTTTTTAAATACTGGATGACATACAGAACAATGCATGAGAGGGGGAAGGGCAGACTTCAGTGAAGTGGAAGGGAAACTCGTCTTGTAAAGAAGAGATGCTATGTACCTGACCAGACCGCTGCAGTTTTGGTCTGGGTGGAAGTGAACAAAGGAGACATATGTTGTCTTGTCCACAAAATACAAAGGCAAATTTAAAAAAAACAATTATCGTGTGACTATGTCCTAACTGAACATCTGCCTCTTTCTCTCCAATGTGGGGGAAGGATGCAAGTCGTCAGGAATTGGACATATTTTTACTAAGGTGAGACTGGAAGATCCTCTCTCCTCCAGGTAAAAAAGAACTTTACCCCTGACTCTATAATCAGCTACTAAAGACTGCCATGCCTCATGGGTAGGACTCCAGTAGGTGTCAGCATGAGAGCAAAGAACCGTACTTTTGTCCTTTGGTCTTTGACACCCTTTAAAAGCTTTAAACGATTAATTAGTTAATCATTTATGCTTAATGACACACCCAGTGAAACCTGAGGCAGTTAAGGGGTACTTTGAAAGTGTGCTTTAACATTCAACCACAAATCATTCTCCTCAGCAGGAACTTAATTTAGTCTTTGTCTCTTTTAATTCACTAATATTTTGAACCTTCGGTGCTTTCTGACATTGACATCTTGATATGAAACACTGCCTCTTATACCACGTTTTCTACAGCAAGAACCTTTCAAGTTTTTATTAGAAACCTGGAAATAAGACCACATTCTTCCCCGGTTAGGGGAACTCTACATAACCGGGATGTTTCTAGGGCTTTTAGATTCTTCTTGGAAAGGTTGATTACTTAAAGGAAGTGAAATCATCTTTTTATCATTAATGAAGATGTTTTCTAATGCAACAAAGCAGCTAAGCACCACTTTTCAGGTATGTAGCACCATGCATCTCGAAAGCGTACCACAGGAGAGGGGTTCAAGCTCTTCTAAGACGTCAAACTCCTTTCACTAGATTTGAGGCAGTACTACTGACTTTCCAATTATATTTATCCACCACAGAGTACAGCCACTTGTAGGACAGCTGCATGAGCGACCCACATGCCTTTTTAAGCATCATCTGATAATGGCTTGGGCAGGACAGATTTGCATAATAAGTTTTCAGGCCATGAAACCTGCACTGGCATGTGATATTTGGTACTCCATTAATTTATGAGGCTGTGGTGTCATATTCCCAACCACTTGGGAAAGAGGGAGAGAGATCAACAAAGTGAATACATATTACTTTGATGGTGATTTTGGTAGTTTGAATCCTTGTTCCCCCATCCTTTCTTCATCCACCCAGCCATCACTACATAAGCATATCACATGCATGGCAAAAGAAACTGCAGCCAACTGGGCAAGCAAGTTGGAGAGGGGGGCGAGGCATGCACATGAGGAAAGGTTGCTGGGGCTCTGGTCCTCCACAAGACACTTAAATGGTAGTATTTGTGAGGAAGCTTTTTTTACCTTTTTTTGCCTGTGGTGAAGGCTTCCCATTCAACTGTGAGGGAGGAATAGCATGAACTATCAGGGCTGGAATTATTGTGTAACAGATTATTCCTATTCTCACTCTTATACCAAAGAAAATGTGTGTAATACTTCCCTGGTATGGCTAGCATCTCCTATGAGTAGACGAATGCCGAGGCTTCTTGGAATTCTCCTAGAGAAATGTACCTGAATGGTCTGTATCTTTGGGTGGAGAAGAGTTGAAGTTGGTTGATGGTTTGCGGCTTGGATTAGACAGTTAACATTTGACCAAAGAACAGTCTGACCAGAATTATGGACCCAACTTTAGATCCTCTAAGTCTGCACTCGAATTGAAGATTAAATCTAAAGTGCTTTAGTTAGGTGTCGTGATTTCTGTCAAAGAGCAAGTAGAGAAGGGGTCATGAAGATATTCATTCAAGTTAAGACCGGTTCAGACTCTCTGTAAACAGTAAACCTAACACTACATCACCCCTACATTAGCCATAGAATCACCTGATTCAGACAAGGAAATTACTGGAAACTCTATAAAACTGGGTAACAGCATTTGAAAAAACTAGATCATGAGTAGGAACTTCCAAGAGCAGGAATCCACCTATTCGTAAACAGTGGTAGAGTACATACTTTAGCACTCTGCATGCATGTTTCCTTGGCTGGCAACTATTCCTAGTTGTATTGGCTCTCCGTTCAGACTTAGTTCTGTCCACTTGACCTTGCATACCCACATGTTTGTTGTTTTTTTCCATTCTTGGTTCCCTTTTTGAGTTAGTCTTTACCCTATCAGTTCTTTGGGCTTCTGTTCTTGTTTTTTAAATGTTGTTTGTCTTACCATCTGTCTGCTGTGGTTCAGGAGTCTCCTGCCTCCAGACATCATGGGGTCACTGCAAACATCTGGTCTTATTTCAAGTATTGGGTTTCAGTGCTGTCTCTTCTACCCTGGATCAGGGCAAGGCACTTGTTCCTAGTGTGGTAATTGCTGCCTTTTCCCTGATGCTGCCAGCTTGCATGGGTTTGGGTGAGTATAGCAACTGCAACCATCATACATTCCTGGAATCTCAGCACATCAGTGCCATCGAAGCTAGGCTTGTATGCAATTATTGCAGGGGCTCCAATGCTGGGGAGGTGGTGTTTTATATTTTTCTTAAAGGTGCTAACTTGATTCTGTGCCACTTCTGCAGCTTACTACAGATCTCTGTTAACCTCTTAGTTTTAGAATTTCAGATCTTCGGGATTTACAATACTTTGTCTCATGAAACAAGTACTGAATGAAAAGCTGTTTTAGAGCAGCCTCCACTTACATTGTTTTGCAGTTTAAGCCTTACAGTAGTGCATTGACTTTTGAAAGTTGGTCGTAGATATGCATACTTGAGCATAATAAACGAATGCATTTGTTTAATGCTTTAATTTATTTTATTGTTCTTTGATAGTTTGTTTCTTTATTATTCTTTTATCATCCAAACAATACCTAACTGGTTGTAGGTACTGATGGTAACTTATTTTCCTGTTTATCCCCTCCCTGCAGAAGACAATGATGACTTTCTTACTATGACCGAATGCCAGTACATTATTAAACGTGAATTAGAAAATCTTCGAGCAAAAGATGAGCAAGCTGTTCCTGGCCATGCGAAGAGCAAACTTTATCCTGGGAAATCTATATGTAAGTATATGTCTTAACAGTGTCCTAAAATAATTTTAGGAACCTCGCTGAAGCATTCAAGTACTTTAGTGTAGATTGCATTCCAAACATAAAAATATATATTTGGTTTCTTGCCAAAAGCTTCTTGCAGGAGTTGTATGTAATTAATGTAGTTGCCTAATTTGATGGAGAGCAGAGAGTGTATGAGGTGGACTAGGGCAGTTCCTGTAGAGTGAGAAACAAGATAGAACCTCCAGGAACTCAGAGCTCTTTTGTTGTAGTGCAAGAAGAACATGCTAAGAAGTCACCCACAGCAGAGATTAAGTAAACTTTTCAGAACATGTAATAAGTCAGTCATGAAACTAAATGCTAGACTTATCACATCCACAACTTTCGAGAATTGTTCAAAGCTATACCTTGGGAAATCGATTCCCCTGAAGCTGTTTCCTGAATGATTTGTTTTCTTTGGCTGCGTGGAGGTGGTCAGGAAGAAGGCTTCACCTAAAGGGGGCCAAGGCAAATAAGGGTCTAAACCCCAGAAAGACGTGGCATTTCTGTGAACATGTATAAAGCAACCCCCGGAGAATGGCAGTGTTTTTCACTACAGAACATTCATTATTAATATTTGTGAGGACAGAATATCTCCCTTTTTGAGCATGATTTTGCAGTATTTGTTTTTTGATGGAGAAATATCTGTTTTCTTACACCAAAGTTAATGACTATGTGAGCTTCTTTATATTAGAAAAAATGCCAATTTGGGATTTTTCTGTTAAGTGAAACTTTTCTTGGTTGAACACATTCATAAGATCCTATTTCACAAGTAAAAGGGAAATAAGAGAACACTGCCCAGAAAGGGCACTTACACTGTTTTCATAGTCAATCTTCTGTACAGTCACACCATAGGAGAGTTTACAATTTGAGTGCTAAAGGAGGAATCTGGCTTAGGGCAAAACTAAGAGTTCCTTTGGGAGCACTTCAGGTCTACTTGTGCTAAACTTCTGAGTCGTAGCCCAAAAAGAGTCAAGATTGAACACTCCACTTCACCACCTTGGTGGAACATGCTGTGATACCACAAAGGCCCCAGAGGATGCAAGTGGCATTGTTAATATTATGACTGTTTTTGTTGGATATCAAACATATCACTATCACAAAGTACTTGTTAGTGCCATTTTTTATGTTAAGGATTAGTTTATAACCTAGGTTTTCATTAATGTCAATGACTTTGAAGGTGAGACATGCAACACAGCTAGCTTCAGCATTGAGATAAGAGGTTTTGACATAGAAGTAAATTTCAATCTAAAGGACACTAAAAAAAGAGAAACAATGTTATGAGCTCTGGCTGACACAAGACCCTCCTCTGATCTTTCAGGATTTGATTCCTGACACTGGCTTGTGAGCAATCCATGTTACCAAAACTAGTTTTAATTGAGCCTGTACGTCAGGCTAAGAAAGCACTCATGGGACAACAATGTGTCATTTAATTTTTAGCACCAAATATTAATTGTCACTCCAAAATGGAAAGTACTCTTGAGGCGAAGAAACAGGCATTGAACTCTGGAAGCTTAGAACTCCCTCCATGCAAAACTACATAAATATCCCCCAAGATTCCACAGTATGTGCTTGGAATATGAGTGGAAGCTCTTTAACATTACTTGAGTTCATTACTCCAGAACTTCAATGTTAAATGTTGATAAATGTATGAACAGAACAAAGCGTTTCCCCAACAGGATCACTAGTGAGATCAGGAGTAGTGGGTGCTTTGAGACTGGAAATAGGCACTCCTTCACAAAATGTACTTAAAAGTCCGTAATATACATAGGAGCCTCTAGGCTCTCAGTGACAGTCCATGGGCACTGAACAAGTGGTTCAGGACAGCTTGTAATGTGGAACTTTGTCTCTGTATAGTACATGTTGTCCACTGAGGTATATGGAAGAAAAAGGCTTCTCTTGTGATTTTTTAATTAACTTTTGTTGCGTTTTATGTTATGTACAGTACACTGTAATCCGTATCATTGTTTGGCATCCCCAGTCCACCCTCCCCAGTTCTGCCCACCCTGGAGTGTCCTTTTAAGGGCTTCTCTTGGTTAACACCTACTGGTCCTTTTTGGGTTTTAGTACCTGTTCCCTGTTTCCTGCCCATGATTGTTTTCTAGCAAGCTTGCTTCATGTCATCATCCCGTGTAATGATTCACAAACACTGCCTTACTCAAGGCTGGGGACAAGTACTGGGCCTGGAACCAGAGAGTACCAGGAGTGTGTCCTGATGGAAACATAGCCTTCTTGAAGACTCCTTCACAGCTCCCGCCACCAAGTAGAACTCTTTTTGTATTTCCTTAATAATTACATCAACAAGAAGGCTCAGTAAATAAAATGGTCGCTGTTGACATCAGGTGGATTCAGGAAATCATGATCTCAATCCCAGCAGTCTTAACTCAGCATTTTAGACACCAAGGTCAATTGATGAAGTGCACTTACATTCGGTGATAGAAGTACTTCTTTTGTACAGCACGTATATACAGTACAAATTCTGCAATACAAATTGCATTTGAAGAAAAATATAAGAACTATTCTCTAGTCTGGAACAAATGCTCTGAGCCGCCAGGTGATTAATCTGACAATGATATTGTAGTGGCGTCTGGGAGTATACATGGTTGGGAAGGAATAGAGAGCTCTGCTAGCGATTTATTGTTGCTGCTTTTGGAAGATAAGCATCAAGGAATTAACGGATGGCCATGTAGTTGTTCCTGCATCATTCTAAGACATTGATGATCTGCCCAAGATATTGATCATTTTGATTAATTGGTTAATGGCAGCTACATTCCTATGTATTTATTAAAGGAATGTTTTCATTGGTATTTTAATAATTTACTTTTAGTGCGAAGACTTCAGACCAGCGGCATTGTGATACAGTTTTTTCCTCTCCATGACCAAGAAGAGTTGAAGCGTCTTACTAGTAACTGGTATGCAAGAGTCCGGATCGGCTACCAGCCACTCGGTATGTTCTTATGTTTCAGAAAAATATAATTTAATTTTTTCTTTGTTATCTGCATGGGCATTACCACCACTGGCAAAACCAAAATTATAGACCTCTGAAACCCAATGGCTATATTCATAAACCTTTATTTATTTTCTGTTTTTTTCAGTGTGAGATTTCCTTGGTAACAATACTTTTCCCATAATACTACACTCTTTGCTTAGGCCTCATCAGCTGTTTATTAAGTTTGTTTCATCAAGGACCAATCTACTAGCAAAATCAGTAGGTGTGTTCTTGTTTCCAATTTCTCCAGGGAGTGACTTCTGTGTCTGTTGAACATGATTGATGGATGTCTGTTTTTGACTTGCAATATGGATTTAGGTGATGCTGCTTTAGGAATGTGACCTTTTTCTAAAGTTTTTATCTTCGAATTCAAAAATCATTTTTTCCCCACTAAAATTTGCAAGCCCGGACCTTTTGCTTTGTAAGGCAATGCCAGTACGACCACCGACCTTTTCTGGTGCACATCACAGAGGTTTATTTTTCCTGTTTATTTGCTCTACGTATCATCAAATATGATCGCTAGCACCTGAGCTTCAGTGCTCTCAGAGGCTGTCAGTTGCATCAAGCTGATAAGCAATACATTAAAAGTAGTATGCATGACTTTCAGAAATGCCTACCTTTGAATGAGAAGTTTGGGCCTGTTTAGAATTTGGCAGAGAGGATACTTGGTCAAAACGTGGTAGATATCCACTCCGCTGCATTTCAAGTTCCAAAGGCTATAATGCACTTGTAATATGGAGGATGGAGTATCCCATCCGCCAAAATCTAAATATTGCCCTTCATGTTTAACGTGACACTGCCTTTGCAGAGCAAGAACCATTAATATAACAAGCATTTGCAATGCACTGGGGTCTCGCATTTGTCCGAGTTACAGCTATTACCAGTTGTAAACTCTCATCCGAATTTTTCTTGCCACGTTAAAAGAAAAAAACAGCACGATTGCGCTGCTACAGTTCACTCGTAATGAAACTTATCGGCAAAAGTGCAATTATGTACGTAACCAGCAAAAGTGCAATTAACTGTGTAAGAGGGTCGATATTATGCAAAGTGCTCAACTTCTGCCCAGCGAGATTGCGCTGTGAAAATAGAGAAAAAGTAGTCCGCAAACCTGACGGGAAACAGCGAGCCTCGCATGTTTTCTGTACTTGGTCGCTGCGCTCGAGGAGGGCTAACCACCGGAAAAGGCATGACGTGTGCATGCCTTCCACTAATGAAAGCAAGCAGATTCTAACAGGCAAGCCCACAAACCAATAAAAGACATTGACATGACGTGGACGGGGCTCCGAGCCCTTTTCTAATTCCTAAAGTGTCTCGCTAGCGATACGCATGCAATGCAGGCTCGACCCTAAAAATGTGGGTGAAGCTGATAATGGGGATGGGTATTTTCTACTCTCCTAGTAAAGGACAGTGATTGTAATAAAGTTTGGAAAAGGTGTCCAGCCAACAGAGGTCGAGCTGAAAGCGTTACTGCAAAGACAAAATAGAAGTTGACCTCTATAGAATGTTAAGAGCTCTTAAGCCAGAGCACGTTCATTTCTCCTACTTTGTTTCCAGAAGGTTGAAATTGTGTATTTTGTGTTTGAGAGGCAGCATCAGGTCCCAGATCTGGAACAATGATGGTCAAGTGTATAGTAAAAGCCCTAGAAAACCCTCAGTAGATGGAAGAATAAATGAATGGATGTATAGACATAGATAGGGTGGTATCTGTGGTTACTATTCCCCTTTTAGTCTAAGACCTCCATAACTAAGCTGGATTGATTCAAATGTTCACGTAGCTCACGTCTTAGACACCTCAGAGCCAGAAAACTGGGAAAGAGTTTTGAGGGAGCCTTTGGGGTGTCACTACATACCCAAATGTAGTTAGAGCATGTAGCTGACTCTTTGGGTTTGCATACTGTTGCTGTTTCTATTTTAGTTTCCTATACAACAACTGTTGAAAGGGAGTGAGATCGGAAGGTGCTAAAGAAAGAATTTGCCCTTCCTTCCCTGTTCTAAGTGAGGATATTATCATGTTGGGCATACACCATGTGCTGAGCCCGCATGGGGCAAGCATCACAGAGAAGCGATTAGCCCTCTGTGTAAGCTAATAATATTGTGATTGCTTAATGTTGGAACTCTTTAAGAATGTTCATCATTCTTATATTTAGGTTTTAAATGGAGAGATTGTGAATGGGCCAGATTCACCTCTAAATGTCAAGGAGGTCAAGCCTGCTCAAGGAACAAAGTTTTCTTGATAGAACCTTCAATGCTTGTCCTTTCTGCTCCCCAACCCATAGAGTGTACTCATTTTTTGTCAGTTTCATTTGGCCATAAATGTTATCTTATTATATCTCAGGTGTATCAATGACTCCTTCCACATTTAGAGTGTGGGACTTTTTTTTATCTCAGGTGACAAGTAGATACCATTCTCATTCATGGGACCAGGTGTAAGAATCGGTGCGGTCTTGTGGTGGAAATTTGTGAAACCATTTAGTGTCTTCCCTACAATTCACCATCATTGTGGGCACCTATCCTAAGATCCTGTGCCCAAAAGTGCTTTCTGAGTGGACGCACATGATTTCTTGATTCATTAAATTAGAATCTATAGACGTTTTAGCCCACGGGTGAAACTTACAACTGTTGTAAATCTTCAGGTATGCGCAATTTCCCATAGTCATTTGATAGGCCCATGGATGGAAGTGTGTTCTTGGAGAAAGGGAAGATTGGGTGGCAATTATGAAGGTAGTGAACAAAACAAGTTTGAAGCTCTATGAGTAAACCTAAAGCTTCTGAGTAGCCTTTCCCACCCAATTTGTGCCCCTATAGTTAGTGCTAAAGAGACTGATGCAGCAAGTGGACCCAACAAAGCCACAAGATCGCCATGAGTTTTCCTGGCTCCGAGTTGGCTTTATTCTTGGGACTGTTTCCATCTGGGTGAATAGGTGGAGGGATTAAGATCTGCCTCAAGAGCAGACTGAGGTTGAACCAAAGGGGCAACTCATCAGAATCTGTAAGAGTGTCTCCTGGCCAGATAAAGCAATAGCTTATTGCGCCCACCAGGATCAGATAGTGATGTCATGGAGGTTAAACTGGGCTGCACCAGACGATAAAGTGATAGGCATAAGTAAGTGCCAGGAAAGACCTGTGGCGATTTTGAGCTCTGGGTGGAACCAGCACCTATGAATGTTCTCTTCAAGACTGGAGCCGGTTGTGGCAAAAGAGGTGGAGGGAATCAGCGTCACAAGGAGATGCAGAGGAGCATCCGGGCGGGTTCTAGTCTGTGCTCCACACAAAGTGACGATTGGAGGCCACAACAGCCACTGTTCAGAGAAGATATGCCACTGAATGGCTAGAGATTAAAACAGGTGAAGAACCCAAGGAATTTTTTGCCCAGAAATCGCCAGCCCCGTGAGCAACGTGCAAGGCAGAACAGCAGAGAGAAGAAGAGAAGAAGCACCATTGATGCACGGTGAGCCGCTTATATTGAAAGCACTAACAGATATGCAAGGCACTATGCAGTGCAGAGAAGCCAGGATGTTCTCTAGAACCCTGGATTCTCATGTGAGCTGTATCTCCAAGGTGGAAAAAGACGGGGGTAGGGTTGGACCGGAGAGTAGAACCAGAATGTGATTGAGACTAAGCAGCAGGAAGATGAGGCGAGATCCCAGCAGAATCACCAATTTGAAACTGCAGAGTTGGAAGACTAGAAAATGAGACACCCGCAGCAAAAATCATGATTCTATCAGATAAATCCTCCCATACCATGCTGGGAGGCTTAAGCTATCCTATATTTTCTTCTTTTACTTCAATTGACATTCACCTGAATGAAGTTTGTTTACCAGTGAATGCATTCTTGTTGATTCTTCCTCTAATTCCTCCCCTCTATTTGACTATGGGTGTTGGGTTAAGTTTTCATTGTCATCAGATTTGAGTGCTTTAAAACTAGTTCCCTACTAAAGAAAGCAAAGGGTGAAAAATATTGTAATATACACAGTTGTTCCCAGTATACTACTTGTATTGGATGTTTCAGTGATCTAACCTATTAAGGCTGTCTTTAGTATTCTAACAATAAATCAGTTTAAACATAAAAAGGCTGATATGAGAGTGCACATTTGGTGCAAAAACACCCATGTATTTTATAGGGATTTAATGGAAAGGATTATTGAACCTCAAAGTTTAGTTTCCAGGTGGAGAAAAAAATTAAAATGTTTCGCTTTGCGCATCTGAGGATTTTTTGAGTACTGAAGAAGTAGTACACTTTCAAAACCCATGACCTAACATTTGTAAAGACGTTTCCTCTCTGAATACCTGGAAGATCTTATCATTTAGTTACTGTTTGTATCTGATGTCTCTAGGTAGTAGCAGACTTATCCCCACAAGTCATGCAATAGTTTGCTTAGCTAAAACATATTAGCAATCATTAATATGCCCCATATATGAATATTTTCTCATTTTGAGATGATGTTCTTTGGCATTATCAAATGTTGCAAAAACTGTAGGAGAAGACCTGTTTCCACCCTGTCCTTAGTTGAGTCTTAGTGCTCCTTCTCTGCCTTTATAATAACAGCCTACCTTTTGTTTGTTTTTACACACCCCATATCATTACTTCCTATTTGACTAGTCAGTCCTGTCTAAGGATAAAACATAAGGGAGTCTCATGAGGAGTACATTCCTTGCCAGTGAGTCTTTGTTGAGGTCCATAAAATCCTTCTCTGTACATTATGGTACTGAAAATCCCTGGCTTTCGGATAGAAATAATCACTTTTCTTGCCTTTTTCTTCCTAATCTACAGATGACATCCGCAGATATTTTGGGGAAACGATCAGCATATACTTTGGTTTCCTGGAGTACTTCACTTTTGCCTTGATCCCAATGGCCATCATCGGAATTCCTTACTACATCTTGGCCTTTGAGGACTACGACAAGTATGTCTTGTTCGCCTCATTCAACCTGCTTTGGTCTACGGTTATCCTGGAGGTCTGGAAGCGCATCTGTTCCGTCACGGCATACCGCTGGGGCACGCTGATGATGAAGCGTCAGTTTGAGGAGCCCAGGCCTGGATTCCATGGAGTGCTCGGCACCAATCCTGTCACTGGAAGAAAAGAACCCGTCTACTCAAGTCTAAAAAGGCAGTTGCGGATTTACCTGGTGTCTGTTCCGTTTGTAATAGTCTGCCTTTACTTGTCGCTGTATGTGATGAAGATCTACTTTGATTGGGAGGACATGGCGATGGCCTTTCATGAGGAACACCAGTCTCAGTTCAGTGGTGCTATGTTGTTTGTTCCAAGTATCCTTTATGCCATTGTGATTGAGATCATGAACCGCATCTATCGTTATGTGGCCGAGTGTCTAACATCATGGGGTAAGACCTGTTCTTTAACAATTTCTAATGTTTTTATGTCTAATGTTTAATGTTATAAAATGTTGAGCTTTGATTTGGATTAGTACTTCTGCAGGGAAGGTAGCCTGAAGAAGGAAGCCATGAGGCTTGCTCACTTTCTGGCAGGAGCTCATTCAGAAAGAATTAGAAGCTGCCTTGTTAGTGATACAAAGGGAAGGTTTCATCCCCCCTTGTCCTTATGCATCAAATCTGACCTTTTCATGAACAATGTAGCTTTCATTGCTATCCTATCTGTTTGAGACCCTTTAATTACTGTAGGCCTGGGGGTTCAACATAGTTCTGAGTACAACGGATCTATGCTTTGAAGTTTATTTTATTCAAGTGACAGTTAATTAAAGCCTTTGCACTAAAGTACATTCATTTACACTTGTAAAAATAAGAACTTTTAAAAGAGAAAAGTAATTGTGCAAAATATCAGTGTACAGTGCAAACAAGAGCAATTGTGCAAAATAGTGTTGATTAAAAAGTGCCTAGTGCTTCAGGTTTGTCCATATGAAGGTAAAGTGGCATCTGCCTGAATCTTGTCCAGGTTTTTGGTAAAAAGGCAATGCTGTCCCGATTGTGAGCAGGCAAGGTTGTTATGTTCTTGTGCTCTCATGCGTTAGCCACAGCCTTTTTATGCACTGCTCACAGTCACGATGTAGTGGCTGGGCTAGCGTGGACTTATGCTGGGAACTTATTTTGGGGGTAGCGTGTCAATTATTATTATAAATATAAACAGAAACAATAGTACTGGACAGAACAAATTTGAAGTGTCTGGTCTGCCGGGTCTATCCAGGTTGTAAGAAAGCAGCATCTGTCTGAGTCTTTTCAGTTTTTGAGAGAGTGGCAGTGCAATCCAAATTTTTTACAAGCGGGACATTGTGCTCGCATGCTTCGTCATGTTAGGCACTAAGGGCCTGATTTAGAGCTAGGCAGATGGGGTTACTACATCACAAACGTGACGGATATCCCAACCGCATATTATGATTCCATTATATCCTATAGATATCGTAATACAGCGGACGGTATATCTGTCACGTTTGTGACAGAGTAACATGTCTACCAAACTCTAAATCAGGCCCTATGTTTTTATGTGCTACTTGCGGTCGCGGTAAGGTAGTGGGGCTACCATAGACTGGTACAAAAACGTGTTCAAAGAACATGGTTCTCCCCAGATGTTGTGCCGTCAGTCAACTGATTTTCTGGTCTAGTCTCCTCAAGTATCTTGTCAGACTACAGTTGAGCTGTATATCTGAGGAGTTGAAACAAGCTAGAATTGCAGGCCTTCAGCAGCATATCCCCCTCTGTTTCCATAGAGGTCTTTAAATGGTTATTTGGTCATTTATATTTGCTTCCCAAATGCAGATTTGGTACATCATGGTCTCTGAAGCTTTTCTGAAAAGTCATCAAACCTCTTTTCTGCCAGTTTGTTTCCAGGGTGGTAGGTGTAGGAGTGATGGTAAACAGTCCAAACTGTATTTCAGAAACAATGTTTTGATCTGGGCTTTGATGGCAGTGCCCAGATATGGTTGAGGGGCTAACTTGACATAGGACGCCATTATGAGCCAAGCATGCCGTATCAGTGCAAATAACTCCTTGTCTGCCAGCAGTGAGTGTCTCTTGACTCTTTTATTTACATTGGCCCTGAGTAGGGAGTAGTTGGAGGTTGTCTCCCATTCTTCAGATAGTCAAAGGGTTGTTACAGAGCTGGTGAGATAATCTCTGGCCAGAAAGTGATTTCTGCTACAAATTTCATCCCAGAGATGCGAGATCTATGCTTGATTTTTAGATACCTACATAATAGTTTTACAGGTATGCATTAAAATTCAAAAGTAGCAATTTTGAAACTCAGAGATCACCCTGAATATCTGGCATGGAATGGATCTGGCATCCTGTACCAATATTGGACACAATTGGTCTAGAGAAATAATTTGCATATATTGATATTTATATAGCACAGACCAAATTGTTTTACTTTAATTTGTTTTCAGTCAATTTGTTTTCCTACCAATAGTTGAATAGTAAAACACAGAATACAGATAGATGTTGATGAGGATGGCACTGTGCATGTGTAAGTTAAAGTAAGTGAGGGACCCATACATCCTAGTCTGCTTGATTCTGGTTATTGATGTACCTTCTTTAGTTTAATTTCTTTTTCCACCAACCAGTGCGCTCCCAAAGCTATTTCACAGCTGCATAACACCTGTTTTTGTTTCAAGGCCTCAAGTCATTGGCTTTGTCTTATTTCTGTTTTGTTGACCTTAGCACGCTCATCTTAACAGACTATTAGAGGAATATATAATCTGTGTCCTCACAGGGTTATTTTGGCACCTGAAAGGATAACTTTTCTTTAATTCTTACAAAGTCTAAGAAAAAAAGTATATTTCAGACTGAACTGCTGCAGGGCCTCGGTCATATGTTTATTTATTTTATTATGCATTTTTTATGATGATTTATTAAGTGCTTCATGGTGTCGTTTGGGCTACTTCAGGCCACAGTGATTTTGTTTTTCTCTCTTTGATTCCACCAAATGTTTTTGAAATAAGATTAGTTTACTCCATCCATGCATGAATATGTCCAGGCTTCAGGGGATTTTCCTTCCATGTAAGAGTTTTACACATAGGTTTAGGGTACGTTGAATTTGAAGGGATCTTTGGTCCTGTCAAAGGCCATGTCACCCTGATGCGTAACTAAAATAGTTTAAACCTATAGATCTAACAGATGTATGATGCTAGAGTAATCATCATCGGATGCATCAACCCATTTTTAACCTTACCAGAGGACTTCAACAATAAGGATAGTGATAGGGTTGCCTATCAGGTCATTGTAAACATGATATTTCAAGTTTCTTAAGACTTGTAATATCAAGAGTTTCCTTATAAGTTGAGCGCATCCACATGATTGATCATTGTGGATGAAGGACTCCATGATGAAGCTTGACGAAAAGTATGGGTGAGTGTTCTTTTCAAAAACACATACTTATCTCTAGTAGGAGTCGTCAGGATATTGAGTCAGATTATTCAATTTACTTCAACTTCACCTCTGTTTGCTATACATTTTGTGGTATTTGTAGATGAGAAGAAGGGACCCATATTTGACATCTCCACCTCCTTGTGATCTGCCATGCCACTACCCTTCATTGTGCATGTTTGGCCATTTAGATATGAAAATTCTAAGAAATATGACAATGAAGCCAGACTTAACACAGAGGATACCTTATATAGGAGCTAATCACATTTCAACAGGGAAAGGGTTCTAGGCCAAGGATCTACAGATGGAAAGCCTTGAGCATAGTATAGCCATGCCATATCTTGGGATCTCTAGGTGAAGGAGATCCTGGCTTCCATCTCAGATATTGTACTTATCAGTCAAATAATTTAGATAACCGAGACACCCCAGATCTGGTGGCTTATAAGTCACGCATCATCCCTTAAGAAATAAATCTGACAGTGTAAAAGGAAACACAATGCTCATACATAACATACCAATATTAAATTCAGACATATTAATTTATATCCATGACACCAGTTTTCCAAAAGGATTTCTCACCACATCTAGATGTACATGGTGTTCACCTTTCACACACTTATTGTTCTTGTTTTGAGAGTGGTGACTGACTAGTCAAACATAATCTACGCTACTCTAATTATTAAAGCCTTCATTACGAGTGTGGAAGTTTCAAGACCGCCACACTTGCGATGGCGGTCGGACCGCCGCAGACAAACTGCCTACACCGCCAGGCTGCAGCCTGCCTGCAGCCTGGTGATCCCAGCAGTTGTAATCCGCCAGGACAGCGCTGCCCTGGGGATTATGAGTTCCCATGCGCTAGACGTTCCATGGTGGTAAACACCGCGATGGAATGGCTGGTGGAATGGGGGTTTTGGGGGGCCCCCATGCACAGCCCCATCGCGCATTTCACTGCCCGAATTACAAGCTGTGAAATGTGCAATGGGTGCTGTTGCACCCGACGCACCACAACATTGCCGCCGGCTCAATTACGAGCCGGCATCAGTGTTGTGGTGAGTGTTCCACTGGGCCAGCGGAACACTCCTAATGTGGCAGGCAAAATACCTCCATTACTGGTTGTCTTTTGCCTTTAGCAGTTTCGACGGTCCTGTGAATGGACCGCCGAAGTTGTAATGAGGCCCTATGTGCATAATTAATTTTATTAGCGAGCCATGTCACGGGGCAGAAGCATAAAGTGACAAGATCACCACAACAAATTTAGGAGAAAAATAAATTGCCTACCAAATCTAAAATTCTGTCATTTTGACCCTTCAGATCCTGACCACTTTTCGTCTTTAAAGAGAGTCGGTCTATTAATAAAAAACGGGACAAGCCATCCTTTTTATTATGTGCAAAGGCTACCTTTCATTCACCTGCGATGTAAGGTTACATCTGATTATATGAGACACATTCAACCACTTTAAGAAACATCAGTGCTGAACTGCCTACAGATTGTCGGGAGGCACTAACTTTGTGCTCTGAATGCAGTGGAGCAATGCACTGTTCCATCTTCCACCACCTTCACCAGTATCCACAAACACAAGACTATGAGGGCCAGTGACAAAAGTGGGAAAGCTGAATGGGATGAGTAAGAAACTAGAGGCACTTGACTTCATTACACTGACTCGTCTCTTCTGCTGGGCACTGATTCCTGCAAAATATTAGTGGGTGTGTAAGCCTAAAACATATCCTTAGTACAGTGATTTTCAAACATTTTAATGCTGCGCCCCCCAGTGGAAAACAAATCAGTGGGGCCCCCCTCAGAATTTTTCACACTTATTATATTAGGTTGGCAATGTTTAAATATGTCTCCCCTTATTTAAGCATTGCAGTTAAGTTCTGTTGACTTTTTAAAAATGCAGTATGTCGTTTTTCTTCTGAAAACAAAACACAATTGTCTGTGTAATGCTTCTTTTGCCCAGAGCTTGACGCTCCCCTGGGATCACTTGAGGCCCGATAGGGTGGCCCACCCCCCAGTTTGAAGACCCCTGTCATAGTAGCTTGCCATAAAAATATTGCATTGAACTGTAACAGTGAATGGACATACCTCATCAGTACCTCTGTGTAACCAACTATTTGTAATATACTGTGTAACTTGTAATTCCTGAAACAAACTGTACAAGAAATGAGTATATTGAATATATGTACATCAACAATTCTCTATACGAGTTGGACAGCTTTCTCATGTTTTGGAGAATCGCAGTATCTCAAATGGTAAACCATACCTTCAGCCCTGCTTCTTAAAGCATTGGTACTAATTAAGTGTCGACAGAATATATTCTAGATTCATATATCAGTCCCTCAATTTTTAGTGCACACTTAAGGTTGTTAGCTAACTTCAGCTTCATTTGTCTTTCGGACGTACTGTGCAGCTTTATAATTCTTATAATAATGAGTGAAGTATACATATCTCAATACATTTTAAAGTTTTGATAATGTAGTACTACGGTCTTTAAAGTTAGTTTCATTTTAATTTAAAATATTTGTTTCATAACAGTTAAAGTTATTTGGATTTGCCGACTGCAGTCATGTGACCTCCATGCATTCCTTACTCCATCTTCTTCTCAACCGTTCTTCCGTGATCCAAGCCCTGGTAAAAGCGTGGCGGATGGATAAGAATCTTGTTGTAGGCTGAGTAGTGCAGGAGGCAAAATAACTAAGTAATCTTTCCTTCCTCAATTTATGTTAACTTGGGCCATAGATTATATTCTGAGAGAAGCTCGAGACTGCAGTAACCTTGGATGTGTAGTCAATGATTAATAGGGAAATAGATATTGGAGGATTGAAGTTTTCCACAAATCTAGATTCTCTCTCAGTTATGAGAATTGATTTGTAAATGTAGTAAGATCACCACAACTCAAGGGCTCATGCACATACCCTCCTCCATGCATCTCTCCCAGGGGGTAAAGACTAATTTCAAAGTCCATTCAGTTAACCTTTTTCCCCGTCCCTTCTGAATCCTATTTATTTTTATTTTTATTCTCTCTTCGAGCTTACTTATCCTTGTTTTTCTCAAGATTACTCTATTTCTGTTTATTGATCACTAACTCTCTCAAATGCGCCTTCAGACCTGGAGTTTTCATGTTTTTCAATATTTCATCCTTTATGTGCACCCTGAAATTCTTCTACAGGGTTTGGCTATTAGATAGGTCAAACTTGAACTCCGCAGCTGCCCTTCTAACACTGCATAGGCTTCACTAGCAGTTTGGGTTACTTCTTTATACAGGAACAGAAGTTCCTCCTCATTATATCCATCCACATATCTCGCATCATGATTTCCTTTAATTAATGAACTCATCCAATTCTACATTTGACCCAACAACATCTAGGGGTCTTAGGGCAGCTTGTGCGATGGAACTATCATCAACTTCTTCTGTGTTTCCAATACCACTTGATGTTTGCTCGGACCTTGGCCATGCTTCCAAATTCAGAAGCCCAGTAAAACCCAGCGTACAGGCATTCAGAGCACTATGAAAGGATATGATGCAGTTGCACCGCCTCTCCTCGTGTACCAGAATACTACACAACTGTCTGTGAACCTGGGGCTGTGGTGACATTAGTGATAATTGGGATTACTGTCGTTGTGACTGGGACAGCAGGAGGTAGTTCTCCTGTTTGAATATGAACCAGATAAACTCCATAAACGATGACTCTTCCCAAACAGCGATTGGTAATCTGGAAATATGTAAGGCTTGCCCTATGTTCATCACATCTCTTCTTTGAGTAAACGTGCACATTGCAGAAGCAACAAATAAATGTATGTCCTGACTGACTGTGGAGTTTATGGAATGTCCACTTTGTACCTTTTGACAACAGGCACTGGCAAATCCAATGGGTCTCCCCTCTGAGACCTGCTGGCTCAGTCAATGCCTTTTGTTCATGCTAAAAAGCATGAACAAAAGGAAAATAATCAAAAAGGTGCAATCACATGGGCGTGTGCCGTTTTGTAGCCTAACTCTTGCGGCTGACTTGACTTGGGCTGTATGTTTTTTTAATCACCAATCTGAGATGTATCATTAAAAAAACAAAATAGTGCAAAAGTGCGATTATTTAGAAAGCAGAACATCAATGAACTGCCTGGCCCTTCTAAAAGAAAGTCATAATGAAAATAAATTGGGCTGGAGATTCCCTTATATACTGAAAAATATAGTCCCTCCTAGGCTTAACCCGGAGTCCGTTCACATTCCAGGAAAGACATTGCACCTTGTTACTAGCCATTTCTTGTATCATTCCCTGTATCTTTAATGTTCTTGGTAGAAACCTTAAGATTATAAACTGGCCATCGAGCTCCTAAATAGTGAGGTACACAATTTTCCCATTTTTCTCCCCCATTCCTACCCAAACCCCTCTTCCCGAAATACTCCCTCTTCCACCCCACTGAAAAATATAGTCCCTTCTAGGCTTAACCCGGAGTCCGTTCACATTCCAGGAAAGACATTGCACCTTGTTACTAGCCATTTCTTGTATCATTCCCTGTATCTTTAATGTTCTTGGTAGAAACCTTAAGATTATAAACAGCCCATCGAGCTCCTAAATAGTGAGGTACACAATTTTCCCATTTTTCTCCCCCGTTCCTACCCAAACCCCTTGTCCCGAAATACTCCCTCTTCCACCCCCCTAACTCCCCAAACCCCCCACCCTGGAGAACCCAACCCTTCTTCATACTGGCTGTTACGCCCTTTGGCGCTGACGGGCTTCACAAAAGAAAGAAGAGGAAAAAAAGGAAACGGAGGCAGAGAGCAGAGGATCCCTTACACTGACTATGTGCTCCTAAACTTCTCCAGAGGAGTATCCGCATCCTCACAGTCTCTTAAGTTATACATTTTATTGTTCCGCATCACTCTCAGGGTCGCAGAAAATTTCAGTTGAACTGTAGCTCCCAGTGCTCTGAAGTCTTCCATCCTTTTACCCAATTCCCACTGCCTATTCGAGGTGATACGGGAAACATCAGATCTGACCTCAAAGGAGCATTCTTTCGCACTTATAGTATCTAATTTTAGTGCTTTTAATAAAATCTTTTCTTTGACCATATAGGAGAGAAAATTCTCTAGAATCCACCTAGGTTTAACCCTGTCCTTATTTTTCCGAAAAGGGCCTCGATGTACATGCTGTATATTGTTGCTCAGTGCTTCCTCTGTCCCTTCCCAGGCGCAACTTTGAGTCAAAAGATCCACCAGAAAAGCCTTGATATCATCACCTTCCTTCGCCTCTGGGACATTCATTATCTTAATGTTATTCCTTCTGGCATTATTTCCTAATGATTCCAATTTCTCAAAACCTTCCTTATTCTTACTTTTCAATGCCTCTATTTCCTGCGTGTTCTTTGCAGCAGTATCTTTCACCTGTTCCACTTGAGCCTCCAGGGCCTGTGTTCTTTGGGCCAACAGATCCAATTTATTAGCTAAACCTTCCCAGACCTCCTTGATCTCCTCCTGATTGGTCTGCGACACCAGAAAGCCATGCTTGACTTCTTTGGTTAAGGAATGTAGCAGTGATTCTAACGAGCTCATCTGTAAATCCTGTGCCTTAGACACCCTATTCATGTTTGAGGGTAAATTCTGAGGTCCTATATGCTCCGTCAGAGCCAAAGATTCAGAGTCAATTCCACCAAGGCTGTCTGACAGATTACCCGAGTCCCTTATCAAGAAATTTGAAGCCTGAGCAATGTTGCGATCCTCAGCAATTGTCCCCATAGCAAGTTCGTTAATGTCCTCCCCTCCTAAGGGCATAAGACATTGGGGTATCGGTGGGGCTAAGATTATGTCACTCTGACCTTCAACTACCACTTCCATCCCACCACTTGACCTCCCTACAGGAGTGTGCGTTTGTTAAGGGGATAGTTAAAACTCCAACCGAGTTTTGTGCTTTAAAGTACAATCTTAAAGAGGGGGTAATCTTCAGTTGGCGCCCCGGGGGGGCTGTTTTTTCCTTCTCCCCCGTGTCACTATTTGGTTTGGGGATTGTCTCCTTCCTGTCTTGTTTGTCACCACTTTAGGGAGATTCTCTCTCCTTTTTTGCTGGCAGAAAATGCTATTCCCTTCACCGTGGGTGCCTTCTTTTCCTATCCCCACCTTTAGGGACACGGGCCCTCCTCCATA
Source organism: Pleurodeles waltl (assembly GCF_031143425.1). Taxonomy (NCBI): domain Eukaryota; kingdom Metazoa; phylum Chordata; class Amphibia; order Caudata; family Salamandridae; genus Pleurodeles; species Pleurodeles waltl. Next base: position 1,024,539,082 of record NC_090449.1, on the reverse strand, counting down.
TGATCCAATTTAGGTGGAATCTCCTGCCCAGATTATAATGTTACAGGAGTCACATCTAGCAGGTATAGAGGCCCATGAAATTTTTACATCTGAGAGGTGGGTGAAATATATGGTTTGTTCAGACAACACGATTCATTCTAGGGGAGTTATGATTTTGATTAAGAGGCGGTTAAATGCTTAAGTTTTGCATCAGAAAGCAGGTGTGATGAGGAGATGGATTGTAGCGGATATCAAAATCAATGAAAATACTTATATCGTTGCTTGTTATTATGGTCCCAATCTGGATGATATAGGTCCTCTACAAGAGTTATGTGCTGAGGTACTAGACGCTCGATATCCAATTATAATGTCTGTGGACTTTAATGTGGTGTTAAATGACTTATTGGATAAATCAACTGGGAGTAGATAATTGGGGCATCAAAAGTCGCAAGCATATGTTAAGGCTATTATGAAACAATTTTCATTAATCGATATTTGGAGAGAAACCCATGGTCGAGTTCAAGGCTTTACTTTTCATAATAAGATATATAAGCATCATTCAAGGATAGATAATTTTTTAGTAGAAAGGTCACTTAAAAAGGGTGTTCTTGACATTGAGCATATTGCTGTGCATCTATCTGACCATGCAGCAGTGATATTAACACTGAAGTGTGCCCCAGAACGTTGTGCTAGAAGATGGGCATTGGACAAATCACTTTTAAATGATCTGAAGGTGGTGAGCCGACTGGGGTCGGAAACTAAGTACTTTTTTTAGTTAAATAAGAACTCGGCACCTCTTCACGTGGTATGGGACTTTTATAAGGCTTTTATTAGGGGGATTCTGATTAGTATCTCTGCGTGGAAGAATAGGGATTACAATGAGGAAATACAGTATCTCGAACATAACATAGCCCGTTTAGAACAGGAATTGTTAGAATCACAGAGGGTGGGAAGGAATGAGGAGTCTATTTTAGTTGACTTGATATCTAAACGAGCCTCCCTAGCAGCTGTAATTGAAGCTAGAGTGAATGGAAGGTGGGAGGCAAGTAGACTATCACATTTTGAGTATGGCGAAGGCGCAGGGAAACTGCTGGCGTGGCAGGTAAAATCAGATTCAGTAAGAAATGAGATCAGAGAAATAAAATGTACTGCCTCCGGGGAAGTACTGAGAGAGACTGTAGAGATTCAAAGGACATTTGTAAGTTTCTTTGAGTCTGTCTATACTGAAGTTTTATCAACTATACCGGCGGATATATACCAGAGGTTAGAAGATTTACAAATGAAGAAACTGGGTGACATTGACAAAATATCCCTAGAGGAGGAAATTCAAGTAGGAGAGATCGCTCAGGTCATCTCTAAAGGTAAAAAGGGGAAGTCGGCAGGACCGGATGGCCTACCACTTGAATTTTTGCAAATATACAAGAAGTAGTGACTCCGATTCTATTAAGTCTTTTTAATAGTATACTCAAAGGTGAGAGCTCCTTGCCAAAATCTTGGGATGAAGCAGTATTTACCCTTATTCTGACACCAGGGAAGGATCCATTATTATGTGAATCTTATAGGCCAATTTCCTTGTTAAATAATGACTATACATTTTTTGCTCACATTCTGGCTAGCAGGCTGAGTTCAGTGATTGGGGGATTGATTCATGATGATCAAAAAGACTTTTTAGGGGGTAGATATATGTATGAGTTGTCCCATGATCTGATTGGAGCAATGGATTTAGCGATTGTGAATGATTTACTGTTGGCAGTAATAACGTTGGATCCCATTAAAGCCTTTAATAGAGTGAACAGGGACTTTCTAACTTCTATTTTAAAACATCTTAATTTTGGGGAGAATTTTTGTGGGGCTGTGAAGAACATTTATAGAACCCCTTCAGCTAGATTAGTGCTAAATGGTGATTTGACTGTACCGTTTCATATTACAAGGGGCACTAGACAGGGTTGCCCCCTTTCCCCATTATTATTTAATTTGTATATTGAACCATTGGCTCTCATGATTAAGAGGGACCATCTGATTAAACCCTCTGCTTATATGGGCTGGGAGAAGAACATTTCTTTATACGCAGATGGTATTATGATTTATACTGAAAATTTGCCCCTTGCATTGGAAAGGCTTGAATTGTTAACGTCAGAATGTGGCCAAATTTCGGGTTAACGTCAGAATTTGGCCAAATTTCAGGTTACGCAGTAAATATGGCTAAAACAGAAATTATGACTTGGAATATGAGTGAAAATCATGGATTAATAAGAAACGAGTTGAAATATTTGGGGGTTAAGGTTTATAGTAGTCTGGAGGATATTCCAGCAGAGAATTTAAAACCTACGACACAAGAGATATATAAATTATTGTTGAGTTGGTCGCACCTACCATTAACATTATATGGTAGAGTGAATTTGATAAAAATGTTCATTCTCCCTAAGCTTACTTTTTTTCTCTATGATTCCATTATCCTTTGATAAGACAGGGATAAAAAAAACTCCAGGCAAAGATAGACAGTTTTATTTGGGCTTCGAAGGGGTTAGGATACCTAGGAAGAAGCTTTGAAGAAAATACGATAAAGGAGGGATTGCTTTGCCTGACATTCAGTTATATGTTTGGGCTTTTCAGTTAAAGTATGCTAAGGGTTTATTGTCGGGGAACGGGCTGAGTTTACTAGAGAGAACCATGTTAAAGTGTGAGGGGGAAGATGGACAAACATTTATGTATAATTTGGTCATCCTAAATTCTTCAAAAAAATCAGACTGAAAGTGTTACAAGCCCGCTGCCTAGCTCTCTGCACAGAAAGGGAGAATTACAGGCCTATCCTATTATAGTGTTTATGCCCCCATTTGGGACTCCCTGGGTACACCAGATTGTCTTAAGGACTCTTTTTCTCGACCTCTGAAGGAAGCGGGTGTAGTGGAATGGGGTCAGATATTTTACGAAGGTAAATTAAAAGCTTGGGAGGAATTTCTGTTAATAACACAGGGCTCTTTATCTAGATTTAAGTATCTCCAACTACAAAGCTAGACACATTCCTTGCAAGAAGTGGGAACTTATCCAAATGAGTTAGAGTTACTGATTGATGGTCCTTCCAGTAGGAAAGAGATTGCTGTTTATTATGGTTTATTCTTAGATATTCTGGAGCAGGACCAGGATTTTCCTGGCTCTCTATGGGCCGATTTGGTTCGTAGGGAAGAGATTATTAGTTTATGGTCAACTTTGTGGCAGCTGCTGTATAAGGTAGTGAAACCTGCTTCATTGAAGAAGAACCATCTTTTTGTTCTACATAGGGTGTACTATACCCCTAGGAAGATAGCTGAATTCAGCTCTAAAGGGAACACGGCTTGTAGGAAATGCGGTCTTGTGGAGGCCAGCAATCTTCATATGTTTTTGTTTTGTCTCCAGATCTCGAGTTTTTGGGTGGAGGTTTTTGAAATTATAAAGAAAGTATTTTATATACAGTTAAACTGCTCTCCAGAATTAGTTTTATTTGGTTGGTCCCCCCAAGATAGGTGATTTGGTTGGTTATAAGAGGAGTTTACTGTTTTATCTAATTTTGTTGGGCAGAAGGGAGATCTGTAGACAATGGTTATCTTCAACACCTCTGTCTCGGCTTGAATTGTTGTCAACTGTAACAAAAATATGTAAGCTAGATCTTAGCCGCCCCAGTGCTAAAGGAGTTGTGAATTTATGGAAACCCTGGTTGAACTGGGTGAACCAAGGGGTCTTTGTTATAACAAGAAGTATATAGGCAAGAGGCTGTCCGATGATTAAGACATATGAGATGAAGACATTTTTGTGAAAGGGGCCTACTCTCTTTGGATTCCTACTATGAATATTCGCTACTCTCTAGGTTAAATACTGGAATGAGGGCCTTGTTTTCCAGAATGGAAGTTTATAAAATACGAGGACACTAAAAAAAAAAAGAACTGCAGGGGTGAGGGCAGTGGAGGACCGAGTGAGGGCGGGAGGCAACGGTGACTGGATGGGTGATGAGAAAAGCACACTTGAGAGAGCAACACCTGCAACAGGGGAGGAGTAGAGTTACGAGAGATAGTAAAACAGGATGTGATGCAGTTGGAAGGAAAGAAACACACAGGTGAGAGTGCAACCAGGCGCGGCTCCTCCGTATGGGTGGTGGAGCGTCCCCCCCCCCCACCAGCAGCAACTGCTGCAAATCCTTTTGCATGGAAAGGATAATAAACTCTGTTTATTATCCTTTCCATGTGAATGGGGAATGGCATTGGGGGTGACGAGCAGAGGGGAGTGCACTGTGCACTTCCCTCAGAGTGCATGTGTGTTTGGCCGGCCGTCTTGGGCCGGCCAAACACACATGCGCACAGGGCTCTCTCCAGCCCAGCAACACGCTTTCAGGGCTGAAGAGAGCCTGCACAGGCTCCCAGTCTGCCTGGGAGCTCCCTGGCTGGGCACTCACAGCCAATTCTGATGCCGCTCTGAGCAGCGTCAGAATCTGGCGCAGGGCAGGCTGGGAGGCTGTGCCTGCAGGAGCGAGGGAGCGACGCAGGAGCAAAGCTGGTAAGTGCTTATTTTTTGGGATTTTTTAATTAATTTTCTCCCATGCCCCTCCCCCGCATCCTGCACCCCGACAAAGCCATGCGAACCCCTCCTGAGTGCAACATGAGGAAAGGCAAGAAAACACAAAGATGAGAACTAACATGGAGCGCAGGGGGAGAAACACGCACAGAGGAGGCACCTGGAAAACACCTGCACTCTTATGGAATTAAGCACGCTATAAATTCTTCATTCGCTAACAATATGTTGTTTTCAACCAGAGGACTGTGATGTCTTGTAGGCTCAACCTAAAAAAGGCCTGTTCACAGTGCATGGGCTATAAGCGCTGGTGAGCTGTAGTTAGGAATAAATGACTCTTTCCTCTAATCTGTCACAGCATTGCTCTGAAATTAAAAACTTCTCTTTTTTATAAATATTGCAGAAAATCACAGATTGGAATCTTCTTATCAGAACCATCTGATCCTGAAAGTCTTAGTGGTAAGTTTCAGATTTTTCACAAAGTTTTTCACACAAAGTTTCTGATACTTTAGGACATACCAAGTTGTTTATCCTGTCGACTTGTTAGATAAAAAATGTGGTGCTTTAAGCTGGCCTGCATAATATGCCTGTAATTATTAGTGACTGTTTTCTTAAGATGGGTTTGGAAGGTCCATTGCTAATTACCAGTATGTACCATAACAAAAAAATGTAAATCAAAAATGCAAAGCTGTTGCCTGGCTTCTCTTGTTCTCTTATTTTCCATATAAAGCACCAACAAATTATGAGGTTATGAGGACACTTTGGAGGCTGTCGACTTTACTTACATCCTAGTTTTGGAATCTTTCCTCATTGTTGACTAAAAGAGTAGAAGGTACATTCATAACATTGGCACACATTCTGATTGTGGATATTCTAACATTATATAAAGGTCAAATCTCCTGGAGTCACCTAGACTATCCATCCATCCATTAAACTTATACTGAAAATGTCATAGCTCTTAATTCTTTCAGTGACTCTAAACTAAATCACAGCAATTCCTTCCCTGCTGGTATCACCCTAAAAAAAGTACACATCTGCCAGTATGACCACCAGTCAAGAAATGTGTAGACCTGTCTTGTCTCAGCCATTTACACTGCCTTCATCTGAAGGCTTCCATAAAATTGAAGATGACACCCTACAGCCGACTTTATCAGCATGGGCTTACCTCACCCTAGAAATCCAATCCATCCCTGGGCATTACTACAGACGTACATACGCAATAGCACTTCTGCTGCACATAGTTAATGTGCAGAATGTTTACATGTGTGCAGTAATGCTGTAACTATGTGCATGGAGATACATCACCTGCCAACTGTAAGAATGAACCGGAGGAAGGCAGATTTAACCACAATACGCCTGCAGGAGTTGAACCATAAACTGCATGACTCAGTATGCCACAGTGTACAGAATGAGTTCAGGCATGGCATCTAGAAAGTATGCCACAAATGGCACAAGCCACAGCGCCGGCTGTTCTAATAATGACATGGGCCCAGTGAAGCAGTTCTGTTTGGTTACTCATCTCCTCAACCAAGGTATGTATCCACATTTCTCACCTTCATACATTTGTGCCCTGATATATATTATGTAGAAGGGGGTCAATCACACTCTAAACGTTTACCTCCTAATCTCATAAAGGACAGCATTCTTGTCTGCATCTAAATGCATTTTTGAAATAATTTGCCATAAGGGTGCAAACAGTTCCATCTGTCATCACACAGCATCAGTGAGTGACGTGTGGTGGCTGGGGAAGTGTACTATTGGCACACTGGACAAATACAGTATTTGCAACTATGCCATCTGATGAAAGAAGGTACCACTGTGCCTTTAAGGGAGACATTTTTATTGTGGGCATTGAATATGGAAAGGGAAAGGTGGTGGACTCTATGGGTTGTAGAACATGGTGTGTTCTGCAGGAGGATGGCAGTGGAGAAGATGTAGCGTTGAGGGCTGTATGGGATGGGGAGGACACACAGAGAGTCCATAGGGAGACTAGAGCTCAGGCACACATCGGGGTAGCAAGACCCATATTAAAACACAGACACTGATGTCATATAGCCAATCAAGGGCACACATGTGGTGGGGAGGTGTGATTGGGAGGGATTGAAATTTAGGTTAGGCCTCTGTTGCAGTTATGGAGACTGCGGAGTGCAGTTACATTGACTCAACAGAAAAAGGGGGGTTAAGAAAAAATAAACCAGGCCAGGGATCATCCTCCTACAAGTGTATACCAAAAACCAAAAGCGTATACCCATCAGTCTTGAGGGGCTATGGTGGATCATGGAGAAGTTTGGCTGCCCATGCAAATTCACCAGTATGGTGCTCCAGTTCCACAACGGCATGCTTGCTCGAGTACTGGATGATGGAGACTTCTTCGATGCCTTCCCAGTCACCAATGGAGTCAAGCAAGGCTGTGTATTGGCACCCACGCTGTTCAGCATGATGTTTTCGGCCATGCTATCAGATGCCTTCTGCGATGATAATGAAACCAGCATCGAGATCAGATATAGGACTGATGGCATGCTCTTCACCTCGGATTCTACAGGCCAAGACAAAGGTTGAAGAGGACTCTGTGTGTGATTTCCTGTTCGCAGATGACTGCACACTCAACGCTGCCACAGAGGCCCAGATGCAGCAGAGCATGAACCGTTTTTCCACTGCCTGCAGAAATTTCGGCCTCACAATCAGTACCAAGAAGGCTGAAGTCTTGCATCAGCCCGCACTGCAGAAGACTTGTAGGGAACCAACTATCACCGCTGAAGGAGAAATCCTGAAGGCTGTTGACAAGTTTACATACCTCGGCAGCACACTCTCCAGATCTGTGAACATTGACAATGAGGTAGACACACGCATTGCCAAGGCAAGCTCTGCATTTGGACGGTTGCAGGAGTTAGTGTGGGAGAGGAGAGGCGTCAAACTGTCCACAAAGCTGAAGATGTATAAGGCAGTCGTACTACCCACACCACTGTATGGACTGTGTATGAGCGTTATGCTAAAAAGCTCAATCACTTCCACATGAACTGCTTAAGAAGGCTGCTGAAAATTACCTGGCAGGACAAAGTTCCAGAAACAGATGTACTCTCTCAAGCTGGTCTGCCAAGTACCTACACCCTGCTGAGGAGAGTACAAGTCAGGTGGGCAGGCCACCTTGTATATATGCCAGACATACGTCTCCCCAAGAGACTGTTCCCTGGTGAACTGGCTGAAGGCCAAACGCACACAAGGTGGGCAGAAAAAGCGCTTCAAGGAAACGCTGAAAGTCTCTCTAAAGAGCTTTGACATTGACCCGGACTCCTGGGAAATCCTAGCGCAAGACCGCCCCGCCTGGAGAAGCTGTTTCAGCAAGGGTGCTACCTCTTACTAGCAGAGCAGGATTGCAGAAGCGCAGAAGAAGCATGAGTTGTGCAAATTCATAGCCAACTCTTTGCCAACCAACCCAGGAGACCACTTGTGCCCGATGTGCAGCAGAGCTTTCCGAGCCCGCATCGGACTGATCAGCCACAGCAGGACACACCCAGTCAACCCCCTCAACGTGATGTCCTAGGTTAGGGTTCTGCAAAGTCGGTCCTGGAGAGCCGTGTCCATGCCAGATTTTTAGCATATCCACATTTAGAAACAAGATGTTTAAGAATTATCAATTTTTCTAAATGTGGATATGCTAAAAATCTGGCATGGACCCGGCTCTCCAGGACCGACTATGCAGAACCCTGTCCTAGGTCATCGTCGACAATGACTGATGAACACCACCACTGAAAACCAAAAAAGAGCCCATCTGTATTTAGTGGACTAACCCTCTACATTAGAAAGTAAACTCTTGGTTTTCTTATATAACCCTCACCCACAAGGGTTTCCCCTTGGTGTCATGCTTCATCATTGGGTCCATCCTGTTCCTCTATGGAACGGAGCATGCTGCAACCTACAAATTGCGTGGGAGTACTTATCAAGGTTTTCTACTGATGAAAGATAAGAGGGGGGAGGGAGGGGGGGGAGTCTTGTGTGGATAGTGGAAGTTAAAAAATACCTGCCAAGTCGGTAAACAATACTTTATTCCAACCTCCCGGCAGTGTGATTAAAAACGGGTAAAAGGAACGGGTAGGTGTTAATGCACCTGCCTTTCTGGTGTCTGGTCAGCATGATTCAAGTCACCCCTCGGCGATTCGTCAGGACCGTAGTTCTGACCCCCTTGTACCACTCCTTTCAAAGTGACATATAGCTGCACACCCTCTGCATGCTAAGGATATCAAAATCTATTCTGCACCTACTTGGTATTATTCTTTAATAACTTGAAAATTATAAGGGGAGAGTTAGTCTCTTCGAGTATTGGCAAAGACTTAAAATCTACTCCCTTTTTATACTTATAACATATGCATTCCTTTATTAAAGACACCTCAATGTGAATGATCCGGTGGGAAAATGTGCATAAATACATAAAGTGGGCACCTCTAGTGAAAGCCATAAATGTCAACAAACACACAACAGAGAGCACAAAACAAAACCTTTCGAAAATAGTGCTAAATTCTTGAATCATGGGTCCTCTGGTGTAAGGGAGGCTTGTAGTCACACTCTACATTGTACAGAAAAGGGGAAGAAAATCGGCATTTCAGAAATATTACATATATGAAACTGCAAAACCGATCTTAATGGCGCCTGTGCCGTACTCACAACTTCAACCCGTCACCTTGGTTCAATGGCTTATATGCGCCTGCCCAGAGTCCGAATATTACTGTCACTTCTGCATGCCGGGTTCTTATACTCTCCGCCGATACTCCGGTGTGTTGCTGCAGCGACCTCACTGCACTGAGAAGACTAGACTTTCAGTAACTTTGCAGCACTGACAGGTAAGAAAATACAGGTTGACTGTTGAAGCGAGAAGTTAGCGTTCAGTCAGGCAGAGCAAGTAAGCTTGTCCAATATTTTCCAGCACAATCAATGGTCTATGGCAATTTCAGATGACTGCAACTTTGGAGAGTTTGTGTTCAGCTCTTGCAAATCCTGAGCAGAAGTCTGAACCTCTAAACCAGTACTCTCTGTAGACAGTGAACAAGACTTGCAATTTGATGCTAGCCTTAACTAAGAGTTTGATGTAGCCTGACTTACAGAAAGTGAAGAGCATTGTGGCTGTATGGTTTTTAAGACATTGGCACCTAGAAATTGGTTTCTTGGTGAGACCAGAGAAGACAATGGTACAATAGCTGCTGCTTGCCAGTATGAGCTCAATTGTGTGCTCAGAGTGAATGAGCGAAAAGATTTTCCTGCAAAATGTGAATTGCTTGTTCCTGTGAAGTGTGAATTACATGTTCAAGAACATTGTACAGTGAATTCACAGATTCTTTACTTTTGGTGAGGGAGGGAAAGCATTCTGAGGGATATAGGTCAGACAAACAAAAGTGCATCATGCATCTGGTTCGGGGTTTCTGATCACTAGAAATTCTGTCTTGTCATTCATGCACAGGAAGCTTAATTGGAACATGCAGAGCAAGCATATGATATGATAAGTCCTTGGTGACTTCAATATGTTTTACAACATGACTTCAATATGTTTTACAATCACTCAGATTGAGAAGTCTTACCCCCTTCTGGAAGCTCTGTCACCAGTGCATCTCTGATCTTACCCATTCAATCTGAAATCTCTTGGATTGCATTATTTCCGATCGTCAATCCATTGAGTCTTAAGCCTACCCACTGATCAGGATAGACCACTATGCCATGCTGTTCTTCATTTGTTTATTTATTTAAGATTGTTTGTAAAGGCTACATGCAGTCCGGAAGGAGATTCTTGCTTATTCGAGTGGCAATATTAGGTGTGAGTAGAGCACTTTACTTCTAGATAAATTTCTAGGTTGTTGGGATTTTCTGAATTTAATTCACAGTGGTGCAATGCGCATTTGTAGGGGGAGGGTGTTCAAAAATTGTGCGGCTTGACCTCAGACTGCTATTGCTCTGTATTTAGAGTACTTCACTGTGGGGATTTCAAAGATAGAGTTGTTTCATGATCTTAAATTCTGGGTGGGATGATATTTCCTGAATTTCTTTATTAAGAATTTAGGACTTTTTCATAATACATTTTTTTGCATGATCTAAGGAGATTTAAAAATAGTGTCATTGACCTAAAAAATTAGAAACTGAGGCAATCTTTTTAAGATTGAAAATGCATCTGGTTAAGGTGTTCTAATTTTTTTTTTAGTCAAATATATATTTTTCTTAAGAGACACATATTCAGCAGTTTGTCTCCTTTCTACCAAGAATTCCTCTGGCACGTTCACTTCACTTTAAATGGACCTATGCCACTCCTCGCTGAAAAAACATATGCTATCATTTGCTACTCCTCCATAGCCAAAGTCGACCTCCTGTCCCAAAGCCACTGGTTTCCACGTTCAGATATATTATCTGCATCCTGTAACATAAGTGGAAGCTAAACACTCACCCAACTAATAACCAACAACTGATATTCTGCAGAACATCAACCTTAAATATAAAGAAGAGGTTACAGACCACTTTGACTTCCCATTTAGGGGACTCTTCTAAATCCTATCAAATTTCCTAAACCAGGAACCAAGTACAGCCTTCGTTAGCCTTCTTGCAGTAATTTAGTGGCTGATTGCTTCTTCAAGAAAACAGTCAACCTTACATTTCATTGAGTCGAACAAATGATAATCTGAGAGAACACTCTGCAGTGCTCATGGGCGTATTCTACAGCTAAGCCGTGCCCATGCCCGGTAGCTGCCTTCAAGAAACTTCAGTCCTTGCCCTCAACCTCTATGGCAACATCAACCAAATGTACCTATGCCAATTGGTATATGTTCAGATACTTGGAGAACCTCTTAAATCAGTTCACTTCTGTTGAAGCCTAGGTTTGATCTTAGAAAACCAGACTGATTGTCAGTGGACCTTGCCAGGGTATGTTAATTGAGACAGCAACAGTACAAGCAACAGTAATGTCCCTACTGGGGTTAACCAATCATGTATTAGAAAGTACTTTCCTACCTCTTAACTAGCTGTGCCACAATCATTTCTGCTGTATCTCTGCTGGATTCTGCTTAAGCCTTGATTCAGGAGTAACCTTAATAAATGGCTACCCAATCTCAGACCCGCATGCCCTCCTCTTGGCAATACATGCTACTTTCTAAACTACGATTGAAGCATATTTCTTGCCCTTACACATGTTACATGCACAAGTATATTACTCAGGTCTTCATTCTGCTGCGCGTGCTCTGCATGCTGCTCTATTCCCCCGAGTCTTAGGCTCTGCCTAGGATTAGTGGGTACTTTTACTCCAGTCAGTAATAGGTTTACAAACCCTTTACAAATGTTGAGTATAATATTTTGGAAACTTTGTTGATTTTGTCTTCCTTTTTGGTTAGAGCATAATGTTCTTGGGTGGAGAGTTTAGCACATGAAATTAATTCTAAGGATCGGTTGTATAGCCAGTTTGATGATAATTTCTGAGTTCGTATGGATCGAAAGTTTAAAATGTTCAGCATATGGGCTAAGGATGTCTTTATAAGTGGCTCCTACGGTTTTAATATCTAGAGCCCGATAAGGGACCAAGTGTAGCTTGAGCAAAACAAATGTCATTGCCACATCTGACTAGAGAAAGACGTTCCTTTGTTTATCCGGGATGCTTTTGATAGGCCTGGAGAGACAGCTGGCTTCAGGCATTAGCTGGAAGTGTACTGCATTCATGATAAAATGAAATATTTTCAGTGTGACTAGGGCTCTCTGAAAAGTGTAGACCCTTCAACCAATCTTCTCATCTCGATTTAGCCAGTTTGGCAAATAGCTCATATTTTCACCTCTTTCATGCTAGAAGTTCCTCATTGTCTCTGTGACAACAAGTGCAAGGCAATTGAGTGTGTCTGGCTAATTTGTAGGTCTGTAGTTTTCAAAATGACCTATTGATAACAATACTGTATATTTCGCTGGCCACTGGGTTTCTTTGACTTGCCTCTTTCAGCCACTGACTGGAGACTTTGGACCTGATTTCGATATCGGCGGAGGGGTTACTCCATCACAATGGTGACGTATATCCTGTCTGCCGAAATCTAAATCCCATAGGAAATAGAGTTTGGTGGCCGGGGCATCCATTACCATTGTGACGAAGTAACCCCTCCACCAATATCTAAATCAGACCCTTTGTCAATCAATTCTTGGTTCACCCAAGTACAGTATTCATCTCATAATGCTATTGGCTGACGTGTGCCTTGAGCAAGCCAAATTTCATTACTGTATTTTTTTGTTGCTACTATAAATGTTTACCTTTTGCAGAACTATACTAGCATGTTTCTCCAATGTTCAGATACCTCTAGCTTGCATTGTCTACGGGGCTGCAACCCATTCATCACAAATCTGGCAACTGACAGGTACCCCACAGTTTGTTGGCAGTGTTTGCATTATCCATATTTCAGCTCCAGTTTTTGTTCTTGTAATTTTTTGTTCTGTTGCAGGAGTACGCTTGGAGTCTATGACCTGATAAGCTGCCGATAGTGAGAATTTGTAAGCTGCTGGATTCTGCTTAAGTCTTGTTTCTCAGATGCACTAATATATGGCTGATTGTGGTGGGTGGGGGGCGGAGTTCAGAAGGTGGTAGCTTTTCTAAGAGAATGCCTGCAGCACATTGTAGTTGATTTTTGTGTACTTAGCATATTGTAGAGGTGTATATTGGTTATTTCGGAAATGACCAACGAAATGGGGGGGAGGGGATATCAATCCAATGCATATTTTAATTAGTCTAAAAAAATCTATCTAAAATCTTCAGTGATGGGTCATCCTATCTGTGAATTGTCAAGATTAATGTACAATGTGAGTGATTGAATCTCGGTTACCTTGGCATGTGCTTGTTAGTTCATCTTTTATGGACTGATTTGCATATTGTTTGGGTAACGTGGGTTTACATTTTGCAACAATGTGTGTAATTGAAAAACAGTTCACTCCCCTGTGTTACCCAGAGTGTAGTTCAGGTAAGTAACTGTGTTTTGTATGTTTTGGTGTTTTGAGTAGACCAGGGCTGCAGAATCAATTGTTGATGCTATCACACAGCCGACTGGTCAAATAGGCTTGTACATCGTTTCTAGTTACGAACACGAACACACAACAAGGAAGATTATTACACAGTAAGGAAATAGACGAGGAAAAAAACATAAGGCTGTAGCACAGACACTACACATCCTGCCTATTAAAGTAAAAAAAAACACACAAAATAAAAAAACGCAAACTTTGAGATATGGATTTCAAGAAGTAATGATACACTAAAGACTCCACATAAACATTTTACATTTGGGGACATTTTTATACTACACAACAGTGTTACTTACACGTGAAACTTCAAACTTCTTTTGAGTGACAGTAGCTCACCCATCTACTCCCACTTTGGTTTTCCTTGCTTGACTCCCTCCTTCAGCAGGAAGGAAAAGAACCAACAAAAAGAACCAGGAAAGGACTGGAGGACGATGTAGCACAAACCCTACCCTGTGCTAAATTCACAACTAGCGGGCCATGAGTTTCAATCAGACGCGCTAGAACAATACTTATTTACATCTCCACCCATATTGAGAAATACAAATGCTACTTTGGATTGATATAAAAACTTGTCTGGGGTTAGTACCTGTAAACCTGGTAAACGTTGATCCAGTTAGATGTAGATGGTGTTTTTCTGAATGTTACGATTGATTACCATTGTAGGAAATGCAGTACCTGAAAGGTAGTGGCCTATTTTAAGGGGTCTGCAGGCGGATTGTATGTAATGACATTTGGTCTTGTTGCACATAATCAACCTATTGATGCTCAGGGTCTTTAAGGTGACCTCCGAGCAGCATAGTATCTGGCACAATAAAGTAGCCTGAATTATTTCTTAAATTACACCATCGGAATGTAAATTCTGTATTGCAGCAGACCATTAGCACTTCAAAGCACCAGTGTGGTAATTAGTGTTTTCCAACCTACATCTGTTTCTGATTTTAAAAATATGTTAAAAATAACTTAATGTTTCTCTTCCTTCACAGTTCAACTTTTTGAATTGCTTTTCATCTCTGTTCCACATTGCCTTTGTGCTGCAAGACATGAGGCTCTTGCGACAGGTAAGCCGCCAGGACATATTATTCTCATTGAAGTGCTTTCCCTTTACTGCTCCTTAAATAAACCACCTACATACCTGTTGCAATATTCAGAAATAACAATCAGAAATAGGAATGGCAGTATTTTATTCAGGTTTAATTAGCAGACATTTGCTCACCAGATATGTAATGCGATCTGTAATTTCACTTATCCAGCAGAGTGGGCGTATTCTTCAACACTCTATGCTACAATAGGAGAAACTTGTTTCTTCACTTTCCTGTCACAAATTGAGTTCACTTTCATTGGTAGACTCTTGATCAACTGGTCCAATAATTTCTCCATACACGTGAGCTCAGCTGTGGATACACATCATCTCCCTGTCTTATGGTGAGGGCAAGTGTGGGTCATTGAGGATGGATGGATCCCACTTTGTCTCATATGAACGACATACTTTATTATTAAAAGATACATTATCTTCCTTGTGTTTGTCCCAGGTACAATCCTGATTCACTTCTTAATCTTTCTGTTCCTCAATATTCCTTCTTCCTGGTGCTCTCCAGCCATCGAGTGAAGTGTCACAGCAAACTCCACAGAATGTCATCATTGGTGGAATGCTGGGAACCCACCAGCTAATGCTGCCACTGTTCATCTTCTGTACCTTCCCTCATCTACTTTCCTGACACTGCAGCCTTTAGGCAAAAGGTGTTTTAGACCACGGCCTCTACTTGAGTCTTGCCCCTTCTGGTGGTAGTCTGGTGGTATTCCCTGTTCCCTACTGCTCTCCACTGAAAGGAAGTTGCTACCAGGCAGCTCCTTCTACATCGCCTGGAGAGGAGCCATTCTTTTGTTGCTGACCACAGTACAGCAGCTGACATTTTTAACTGCTCCACTGAATGCCAGTGACCTTGTGCCTTGGTCTCTTCTGTTTTACACTGATCTTCTTGCCTACCCATGTGCCTCAGTTCTGTCAGTATACAAAAGAGTGATAGATGGAATGCTGGAATTAATCTCAGCCTCTGGTAATTACTCGGGCTGCATCCCAATCCATCGCTATTTTAAACATCATGTCACCTCAGTTTAGACCCAGCTGTATGCAAATCAGTCTTGACCCTGCTCCAGTCGCAATAGCCCAGCACGAACTACCAACCCAGGTCCTCCCTGAACCGGAACGCAAGCAACCCAGGACCGGTTTCGCCATAGGTATGGGCTCATAAGCTGGGTACAGCTTGGTTCCACTGACACAGCCTGGCATACCCGTCTGGGCATACCAGTCCCACTTAAGGCAAAACTCTAAAGTGTAGTTTCTTGTGTTCCAGGGTCAAACTGAGGTGGCATGGTGGGAAACAGAATGATGGATTTTGGATGTGGCCCTGAGTAGCCAGTGGATGAGATTCATTCAAGCATTCCTTCCATCATCTTGTTGTTTTTTTGCATTTGCTGCCCTCAATTTTGTCAGTGTCCAACTCTGCAATCAGAAATGAGGGAAAGGATAAGTTTGTGGTGGCTGTCGAATGAGGGGAGCAGTAATTCTTTACGTAGATGTGTAGGCTTCATTACTTGATGCCATTAATGTGCCTATGCACACTGGATCTTTGCGGATGCTGGAAATAGGGGAAGCCACCTTCTTGCTTCTGTCAGTGCCATTATGATCCCTGAGATGTTATCAGGTGCAAAAAAGGTCTTGTTAAGATAGCAGTTGCATGTGTGATGTGTGTGTTTTGAACCAGCTTTACTGTTCAGCTGGAATACACAAGACAAAGACAGCAAGCTAAAAAAATAATTGTGATGTGGTTGACCACTCAGTGCTATCGAAAGTTGGTAACATATCCCAAGTATTCAGTAGAAGATACATAGCTACTCTGTGTTGTTATTTAGCACTCTCAGGTCTACACACAGTCTTTTGCTTCCATTGTAGGTGCACACAACTACAACAGAAAAGAGCCATTGTGTGACAAATCTCTCTAGGGGTCCTATTTTCTTATTATATTCTTACTTTCTCATCCTCTCTTAAACCACCGTTAGCTGGTCTGCTCTCCATGGTTTCAAGCCGGTCTGCTTAAGTAGTCATTCCACCAATGTCTCTTCCTCATCGAACATATGCATCTTTCCCATTATCTCCCTTGCTTTGAGTTTAACTGTTAGCTTTTTAATCACTAAAAGTTAATGGCCTTGCCTCTAGAGCCCAAAATTGCAATTGCAATAACATTGTTAAATATGTTCTCCAATGTTTTCCCAGAATAGCTCTTTTCTTGAAACAGAATATGGAGACACTAACTGTATCAGCATTTTTACGTGCACTACACTTACTCTGACTAATTCATTTGGAGCCCTCTCTTTTAAAAGCATGCTGTACAATTCTCTTCACATCTCAACTATCAAACAGGACAACCCCCTTACAATTTGCTTTGCATACTCTGCAGTATTCCTGCCCTTAGCAGCCCTCATACACATAGCAAGAAACCCCTTGAAGTTTCTCATGTGGTTGTGAATATCATATAACAATAATTCCTTTCACCTCTAACTTTGGCTTCCTCTCTCCTCTTGACTTTCATGTATCAAACCGGAATTTCTCTCCCTTCTTTACCACTGGTGCTGTTCATTCCTCTACAACTAACATTTTATTCATGTGCTCAGTCAGTGTTTCACTGACTATACTTAAGCTAACTCAGTGTTTGTTTTAAAGAGTTTTGTTTTCTGGGAACACATTTGAATAGTGTTGCCATGCCCTGTGGCATTAGTGTGGATGCTTTTTGGCTCAGTATCAGTGCCAAGTGTGTTCCAGGTTAATAGAGTAACTACCCAAGAGCCGGATAACTTATGTAGCCCACAAAGTAGGGAACAATTGTGTCTTCATGGACCTCACACTTGTTGGAACTGCACCAATCTTCTAAAATCAACACTGTACGAATGCACTGTGTTTTCCGTGCCATGAGGCCTCACTCCATGATGTAATATGCACATTATAAACACAGTCAGTTCAGTTGTAACCCATTACATGCTGATAGATTATAACACAATGACCAAGGGAATTATTAGAAACAGGAGAGCTGAAAATAGTTGACTGTGGTGTGTTTCTTATTCCACTGGAATATTCAGTGAGTTGAATGCTTCCTACTAAAACAGATCTGCAGGTCGTGAGTTTGAATCCCAGCACACCCAACTAAGCCTTCATACTTCCTGGGTAGGCAAATTGAGAACTATTAAATTGGATAACAGCACCGTTTGTTATTTACAACTGTTATAAATGGTAGAAACAACATGTTATCAGAACTCCTGAGTGACATTATAAAGGAATCTGGCATATCTAATCAATAATTTGATGAGCCTGGTCTTTTTGACGGTCTCCTCTCAGGAGGATAGTTTTTTCTTACTTTGACTTTTGGTAATGTGCAGTCTTGGATGATCACTCATCACCTCAACTTTAACCCAGTAAGACTGAGTGTCTAGTCATCTCGCCACCCATTGCCTCCACTCCTGTTCAACAGTAGCCAGATTCCACTAACATCTACACTACTCTCCAACTATTATTGAAAGTGCCAAAGCCCTTGGCTTTTTTTTTGCCAATAGTCCCAATCTTCACAGACATGATGGCTTAGAGAACTGATCATCAACTTTGACATATCAGAAAGATCAAACTTTTCCTTTCAGAATAAGACCTCAGGGTAGTAATTCAAGCTCAGATTCTACATAGACTTGATTGGAGGAACGTAATACTATCAAGCATCCCTAAAATTTACCTGGGTCTGCTCAAAGCTTCCTTACACGCAGCTGCCTATCTTCTTTTTTAGGCGTAATGACAACTTTACCTCAGTCCTACATTCATTGAGTTGGCCTCCTATTGACAGTAGAGCCACCTGCAAAATTGTGTGCTTTGTTTACAGTACAAACTCACAGTCTGACCACTCACAACACCTGATTAAGAAACTATGGCTCATGAACCATGGCATCGATTCCCGGCTATTGGAAAGACGGGTTTGCAGCAAATAACGTTTTTGAACCGATGTTTATCTGTCTGGGCACCCAAAGTTTGGCACCATTTTAGTGCCAACTTTCAAAACGAATGTAGAGTAGTTTCTTCTAAACCTTTAATTCTAACCTTCCTTGTACTGGACACCTGTCTCTTCTATTGAGTCACCTGCTGCTCCCTACCTATCCCACCTTAATCTCTCCACATAGCCATGTGAACTGGAAAACACCCATACTGAGTGAATTAAAACTCTGGCTTGCTCTATTGAAATTAACAACACACATTTATTCATTAATAGTTTTATGCTTCTATGAATGTTCCAAATTGCAAATTCTTCTGTCTGTCACCGTGTAATTAGTTTGGCTTTTGTACTATTCTGCCTCTCTTTCATTTACTCACACTGCAGCATGTAAAGTCTTGCATGGTAGGAGCTATATTAAAGTTTTCAAATGTGTAAAGCCAGCAGACACATGTTTTAGCATGTTGTAGAAGTCGAGATGGATTGAGGTCGACTGTCTGGGAGTAGATCCATTTTCTTAGTTATAAGTAACCTTACGGTTGACAAAGAGTGTAGCTGTGCTATGATTTCTGTTGTGTTCAGTGTCTTGACTGCAGTGTGATGTTCTACTTTCACAATTCTTTTTTGAAGAGTTTGGCCACACTTCTCATAACGTCCCAGATAATCAACCAGTTCATCGAAGCCTTGCTCCCTTACTGGCTGCAGAAGAGACGCAATAAGAAAGTCAAGAAGAGCGTCAAGGCCTTCAACGCAAATGCTGACCGTTCGCTAGTGGAGCAAATAAATATTGAAAAGGAAATGGGATCATACCTGGTATGTGTTTATGATCTGTAGAAACTAATACAACCACTTGCTTGATAACTGGTTGTCTAAGATATGTGAGCACAGTGACTGAATTATTCATTGCTTTATTTTAAGTTTTTGAAAAACTCAATACAAGTAAAAATTTGACATAAACACAACCACACCTAATTTGACTTAATAAATTGAAGGGACAACATTGATTAAATATGCTAAATACATTTTGATAATAATGACAGTGGAGAAATCATTCATGCATTCAGGAATGTAAATTGGTCATTGGTCAAGCATAGGTTCAGAAAGGCAAAGTAGGAAGTTAGTATTATGCAATGTCCAGATATTTGTAAACATGGGGGGGGGATGTACGAGATATCTAAATTGTAAACAAATTTAATGTATTTGGTGGAGGATTCAGAGGGTTACTCTTGTCATTTATTTTTTCTGCTTGCTGTTTAGTTTTCAGTCTGTTGCTTTGTTTTGCTGTGAATAGAACAGTATATAATCTCCTTGATCTATCCAGGTTTTCCTGCATTGTATCTTAGAGAGAATTGTTGTTATAAGAATTAGTGATTAGAAGTCACTTTGGGGAGAACTTGAAATTGAACTTTGCCGGGCTTTTTTGGGTCTTTGTACTTCTAGATAAGTTTTGAATGTTCAATAACATCACACCTTTAGATGTTTTTTGGTATGTAATGCTCTCACATGGAGCAACCACCATGAGCACGAGATCCCCAGTTTCCCACTATTTCTACATCATGGAATAAGTCCCTACTCCCAGAGAACTTGTCAATGCAGAACTGGCTCTCTGCTCTGATAGAGAACAGAGAGCACAGCTTCAGTACGGGAGCGGGAGGGAAGTCACAGATTGGCAAAGGTGGGCGGCAGGAGTCAGGGTATGTTTTGAACATTTGGGACAGGGAGGATAGGCCATGTTGTGTATGGCTTCCCCATTACTCCTCTGCCCCTGTGTTACAGTTAAAAGCAGCTGCAGATGATTGTGGGGCCATACATAACAGAAAATTATAGCTGGGAAAAAAGTGAATGACTGGGATGTTTTTCAACATTGGGGTTCTCAGTGACAGCATAAACAACTCGATCTTCGCTCTTGTTGTCTATTTGATGTCACTTAGAATGCCTTGGTGAATAGCTATAGCCAACTATAGGAAATTGATGGTAAGGAAAATAAAGAAAAAGTTACATTTATATGTGCAAGCGAGCTTAGAGAGTCTGCAGAATTATAGGACTCAAAAAGGTTCAGGAGGTATAGATGACACAGAATGTTAGGACATGTACATTGCAGATGTTCGTGAGTGCATGAGGCTTACCCACTTGCAGTGAGATTGTCCACTGGTTTGTGAAGAGGCTCTCACATCAGACCATTATCACTTATAGAGGGTTATTCTAACTTTGGAGGAGTGTTAATCCGTCCCAAAAGTGACGGTAAAGTGACGGATATACCACCAGCCGTATTACGAGTTCCATAGGATATAATGGACTCGTAATACGGCTGGTGGTTAATCCGTCACTTTTGGGACGGATTAACACCTCCTCCAAAGTTAGAATAACCCCCATAGGCCCTCATTCTGACCCTGGCGGTCGGTGATAAAGCGGCGGCCAAGCCGCCAACAGGCCGGCGGTCTAAAATATGCAATTCTGACCCTGGCGGGAACCGCCAACACAGCCCGCCAACTTAACACTCCGACCGCCACAGCGGTACAAACAAACAGCGCGGCGGTTCCCGCCAACAGCCCGGCGGCAGACAAAGTACCGCCCACCCTATTACGACCCACCAATCTGCCACCTTTTCCGGGGCGGGAGCACCGCCGATAAGAACACGGCGGAAACAGACTACGAACGGGAAAACGCTCACCTCTACGCACTCCACGCGAGATTCCGGCAGTATGGAGCCAGAGTTGCAGGTCATCCCCGCACTCCTATTCCTGCTCATATACCAGGAGCACGCCCGGCGGCGCGGAAGACATCGGTGAGTACGGCACCTACGACACAGGGGAGGGAAAAGATTACCGGCACACACCCACCCACCCACACCCACTACAACACACACATCAATGCATTCCCACAGATCACTGTCACAACCCACAAACCACCCCCCTCCGAAATAATGCAAAGACCAAAAGAAGAGATCATAAACGGGCAGATATATTGAAATATGTACACCAGTAATCCCAATAAATAAATAAACTATGTACAAAATATATACAGCTACTAAATGTAGTCCAACCACTGTCCGTGGATCACAGGGGTCCTGTGCAAAGGGGCAAGGCCCAGTCCCACGACAAGAACTCCACGGAGAGAACACTGCAGGGGCATCAGAAAGAAAATAGGACAGGCACCTCAGGGGGAAGGGAAGGGGGGGCACCTCAGCCACTTGAGTACACGACGCCAGATCCACGAGGGGACTCCATGACCACTGGCCCATCCTGGGGAGAGCAAAGCCACAGTCCATACAGTCCATACAGTGGGTGGCCTGCCCACTGGGCCATCCTGGGGAGAGCAAAGCCACAGTCCAAACAGTCCATACAGTGGGTGGCCTGCCCACTGGGCCATCCTGGGGAGAGCAAAGCCACAGTCCATACAGTCCATACAGTGGGTGGCCTGCCCACTGGGCCATCCTGGGGAGAGCAAAGCCACAGTCCATACAGTCCATACAGTGGGTGGCCAGCCCACTGGGCCATCCTGGGGAGAGCAAAGCCACAGTCCATACAGTCCATACAGTGGGTGGCCTGCCCACTGGGCCATCCTGGGGAGAGCAAAGCCACAGTCCATACAGTCCATACAGTGGGTGGCCTGCCCACTGGGCCATCCTGGGGAGAGCAAAGCCACAGTCCATACAGTCCATACAGTGGGTGGCCTGCCCACTGGGCCATCCTGGGGAGAGCAAAGCCACAGTCCATACAGTCCATACAGTGGGTGGCCTGCCCACTGGGCCATCCTGGGGAGAGCAAAGCCACAGTCCAAACAGTCCATACAGTGGGTGGGCTGCCCACTGGGCCATCCTGGGGAGAGCAAAGCCACAGTCCATACAGTCCATAACAGACCCCACTGCCACTGGAGGAGGCAAGTTGGCCAGAGGACATCCTGCAGCCCTTCCCGAGATAGATCCTGCCCTGCCACGTCTGCCAAAGGGCCAGCGGTTCTTGCCCTGAAGGGCCCAGTTCAGCGGTTCTTGAGACGGCGGGGCCCAGTTCAGCGGTTCTTGAGACGGCGGGGCCCAGTTCAGCGGTTCTTGAGACGGCGGGGCCCAGTTCAGCGGTTCTTGCCCTGAAGGGCCCAGTTCAGCGGTACTTGAGACGGCGGGGCCCAGCGGAGCGGTGCTTGAGACGGCGGGGCCCAGTTCAGCGGTCCTTGCCTTGAAGGGCCCAGTTCAGCGGTTCTTGCCCTGAAGGGCCCAGTTCAGCGGTTCTTGAGACGGCGGGGCCCAGTTCAGCGGTTCTTGCCCTGAAGGGCCCAGTTCAGCGGTTCTTGAGACGGCGGGGCCCAGCGGAGCGGTTCTTGAGACGGCGGGGCCCAGTTCAGCGCTCCTTGCCTTGAAGGGCCCAGTTCAGCGGTTCTTGAGACGGCGGGGCCCAGCGGAGCGGTGCTTGAGACGGCGGGGCCCAGTTCAGCGGTCCTTGCCTTGAAGGGCCCAGTTCAGCGGTTCTTGCCCTGAAGGGCCCAGTTCAGCGGTTCTTGAGACGGCGGGGCCCAGTTCAGCGGTTCTTGCCCTGAAGGGCCCAGTTCAGCGGTTCTTGAGACGGCGGGGCCCAGCGGAGCGGTTCTTGAGACGGCGGGGCCCAGTTCAGCGGTTCTTGAGACGGCGGGGCCCAGTTCAGCGCTCCTTGCCTTGAAGGGCCCAGTTCAGCGGTTCTTGAGACGGCGGGGCCCAGCGGAGCGGTGCTTGAGACGGCGGGGCCCAGTTCAGCGGTCCTTGCCTTGAAGGGCCCAGTTCAGCGGTTCTTGCCCTGAAGGGCCCAGTTCAGCGGTTCTTGAGACGGCGGGGCCCAGTTCAGCGGTTCTTGCCCTGAAGGGCCCAGTTCAGCGGTTCTTGAGACGGCGGGGCCCAGTTCAGCGGTTCTTGAGACGGCGGCCGGTCTATGGCCAACTGCTAATTGCCTGGTGGTGCCCTCCTGGGCAGCGGGGATGGTGCTCCTTCACTGCCCACCTGGGCTGTGGGTGGTGGGGCCCTCCTGGCCAGCTGGGCTGGGTCCTCCCTGGGCAGCGGCTATGGGGGTGGTGGGCTCTCCCGGGGCAGCTGTGCCGGTTCCTCCCGGGGCAGCGGCTATGGGGGTTGTGGGCTCCTCCTGGGCAGCAGGCCTGCTGCCTGACCTCTCCGACTTGCTGCCCTTGCCCTCCTTAGTCGTGGGCCTGTGGCCCTTTCCTCCCTTTGGAGCTGTGGCTGGTGACTGTCTCTGGGTGGTGTCCGGGGGGGATGTAGAAGGCGGGCTCCTGCGGCGACCCTTCCGCCTTCTGCTCCTCTTCCCAGGGGGTGGGCTGGCTGTCCCCTTGCTGCTGGGCGAAGACCCAGACATGCGGGCTGGCGGGCTCCAATACCCCTGCACCCTTGTCAAGGGGGCTGCAGGGCTGGTGGTGGCTGAGGTGCTCTTCTTACCCCGACGAGAAGGAGGGGGGGGCTCAGGGTCAGGAAAGAAGTTAGTAGTGGCGAGGAAGAGCTTCTTGGGACAATGGAGAGTGGTAGGTACAGTGGGAATGGGAGTGGAGGGAGAGGATGTGGTTGTAGGTGAGTCACGTTTGCTGTCTTTGGGTGCAGGTGCAAGAGGGATAGGCTGTCGTAAGGTGGATGGCTGTTGGGTGGGTGGGTGGCTGCGTTTGTGTGGTGTGGAAGAGGGGGTGACAGACACAGTGGGAGAGGACACAGGGGACGTGTAAATGGCAGTGGGGGTGGTGACTGCACGTGTGCGGACTGGAGTGGAGGGTGTGCTGGTGATGGAAACATTGGCTGATGGTGAGTTGAATAGAGGTGTGAGTGTAGACGTCACAGGGAGGGAGGAGGGAGACGAGGAGGTGGGGGTCACAGAGGTGGTAGTGACTGTTGGCATGTCTGCATCGGAATGTTGCGTGTGTGAATGTCTGCGTGATCTGTGGTGCTTATGTTTGGATGAGCTTCTCTTGGGTGTTGAGGTGTGTGCAGGCTGGTCTGATGGTGTGGGTGGGACAGGCAGAGGAACAGGAGACTGGGAGGAGGGAGTTAGTAGAGGCAGGCAGGAGACAGGGACAATGGCTGCCGTCAGTGCTGAGGCCAGAGCCTGGAACGATCGCTGATGGGCAGCCTGACCCGAATGAATGCCCTCCAGGTACGCATTGCTGCGATGAACCTCCCTCTCCACCCCCTGGATGGCATTCAAAAGGGTAGTCTGCCCAACAATGAGCGTTCGGAGGAGGTCAATGACCTCCTCACTGAGGGCAGCGGGGGTAACAGGGGCAGGGCCTGAGGTGCCTGGGGCGAAGGAGATGCCCGGCTTCCTGGCAGAGCGGGCACGGGGCGAACGCTGAGGGGCTGCTGGGAGGGCAGAGATGGTGCGCTGGGTGGCGGCTGTACCTGTAATGGCGGGGGGCACGGATGGTGCCACCCCCGCAAGGGAGCCCCCTTCCGAGGACGTGTCCGTGTCGCTGCAGGGTCCAGTCGTCCCCGTCGTGGAGCTCCCCTCGCCCTCCGTCTCACTGGTCCAGTCTGACTCTGTGGCATGGCCCTCCTGGGCCATGTGAGATGCAGCTCCCTCCTGCCCCGATGCCACTTCTCCTCCGCCTGATGATGCTGATGCACACAAGCACAGAAAGACAAACAAAAAGGGGGGGGGAGAGAGAAATAAAGGGATATTGAGTACATGGATCTCCGGTACAGTTAGCGGACATGACAGACACAGATGCCCCCTGCACTAAGTTGCGCACTTGGGGTACGCTACGCATTCCGTGGAACATGCCCTACACGCCTAGAGTTGACAACTGCACCCATGGATGACACGGCCCAGGGATGGCTGTACTGACAAACTACTGAGGGTGGTGGCTGGGGACACAGGGGCTTACGGGGGTGCCCAGCCTACAGATATCGCCCTGGCCTAGGGGGACCCCCAGCCCTCCTCCCCCACCCAGACACCTCCACTGCGCGACAACAGAGTAGATAATGCTTGTACTCACCCCCTTGTGTCTGCTGTGCTGCCCTCACGCGCCCATCCAATTCAGGGTAGGCCACCGCCAGGATCCGGAACATCAGGGGGCTCAGTTGACGGCAGGCACCCCGCCTACGTTGGGAGGCCATCCCCAGCAGAGACTCGGCGGTCTTCTTGGTCCCGCGGCGGATGTCCTCCCACCTCTTGCGGCAGTGGGTGCCCCGTCGATGGTGGACCCCCAGGGCCCGGACTTCCTTGGCGATGGCACGCCAAATCCCGATCTTCTCATGGGCGCGGACCTATGTGACACGTACAGGGAGGGAGAAATACCACGTTCAAGTTTCTCAGCATTTTCCTTTCCAGTGGCCCAACGCCCCCATCCCCGCCAGGCCCCCCGCCAGGCCCCCCGCCATGCCCAACATGCCCCCCATCCCCGCCAGGCCCCCCGCCATGCCCAACATGCCCCCCATCCCCGCCAGGCCCCCCGCCATGCCCCCCGCCATGCCCAACATGCCCCCCATCCCCGCCAGGCCCCCCGCCATGCCCCCCGCCATGCCCAACATGCCCCCCATCCCCGCCAGGCCCCCCGCCATGCCCAACATGCCCCCCATCCCCGCCAGGCCCCCCGCCATGCCCCCGCCATGCCCAACATGCCCCCCATCCCCGCCAGGCCCCCCGCCAGGCCCAACATGCCCCCCATCCCCGCCAGGCCCCCCGCCATGCCCAACATGCCCCCCATCCCCGCCAGGCCCCCCGCCAGGCCCCCCGCCAGCCCCAACATGCCCCCCATCCCCGCCAGGCCCCCAAGCCAGCCAGTGGCCCCAAATCCATATTGAATTAAACTCACTTGTTGGTCTGGAGGACCGTAGAGTAGCGCATACTGGGGGAGGACCCCATCCACAAGTTTCTCCAACTCCTCTCCAGTGAAGGCAGGGGCCCTTTCCCCAGTCGCAGCAGCCATTGTCCCTTCCAGACCGAGGTCACAGCAACACTTGCAGTATAGGTCCTCTCCTGTGAAAGTTCAAGTCGCAAGTGGATAAGTAGATAGAAAATGGCGGTCACGTCCGCGGCGGTGCGTACCGCGGCGGTGCGTCCCGCCACCGCCGGCGCCCTTCGCCATTGGCTCCTGAAACCCATAGGCTTCAATGTTAACCAATGCGGCTTCGCGCCGCGGTCTTCGCCCGCCGCCCGCCGCGGTGTGCCACGCCAGCGCATTGACCTCACATCCCATTGTCACACTTCACAGGTCAGGCAGCCGCCATTTCCAGGGCCCACATGGCTCAATTTCAACTGCGTCACACAGGCCTAGGCCTTGCATAGCCACTCAGACACGCCATTCACTGCATAGAGAATCGTATACTGTGCTAGCCGTGAGTACGTACCTGTGGGTTGCTTGACTGTGTGCTCCATGTTGTCCTTCCTAGACACCGTCCGCTGGGTTGGGCGAGGAGACGGATGAATCCTCCCGTGTACCGACCGCTGGTGGACCTGTCGACAATGGAAGAACGCCACATTATCCTGACCTACCGTCTTAACCGTGCCACTATCCATGAACTGTGTGCCCAGCTGGAGCCCGACCTGATGTCCCCCATCCGCCAACCCACAGGGATTCCCCCTCTGGTGCAGGTCATGTCAGTACTACATTTCTTGGCAAGTGGGTCATTTCAGACAACCGTGGGAATTGCTTCCGGGATGTCTCAGCCCATGTTTTCGAAGGTGTTATCCAGAGTGTTGTCTGCCCTGATGAAATCCGTGAGGAACTACATCATTTTCCCTGAGGTGGGCGAATTGGCTACAGTGAAGGGTGATTTCTACGCCCTTGGACATATTCCCAACGTAATTGGTGCCATTGATGGGACCCATGTGGCTTTGGTTCCCCCAAGAGACAGGGAGCAGGTGTACAGGAACAGAAAAAATTACCATTCAATGAACATCCAGGTGGTGTGTTTGGCTGACCAGTACATCTCGCATGTAAATGCCAAATTCCCAGGGTCAGTGCATGACGCCTACATCCTGAGGAATAGCAGCATCCCTTACGTGATGGAACAGCTACAGAGACACCGTGTATGGCTAGTGGGGGACTCTGGGTACCCCAACCTGTCGTGGCTACTGACCCCAGTAAGGAATCCCCGGACCAGGGCAGAGGAACGGTACAATGAGGCCCATGGGCGTACTAGGAGGGTGATCGAACGCACCTTTGGCCTCCTAAAGGCCAGGTTTTGCTGCCTGCATATGACAGGTGGATCCCTAATGTACTCACCTAAGAAGGTGTGTCACATCATCGTGGCCTGCTGCATGCTTCACAACCTGGCTTTGCGCCGCCAGGTGCCTTTCCTGCAGGAGGATGGTCGAGACGGTGGTGTTGTGGCAGCGGTGGAACCTGAGGAGAGTGACGAGGAGGAAGACGACGGGGCTGAAACAGACAACAGGGACAGAATCATTGAACAGTACTTCCAATAGGACACAGGTAACATTTCAAAGATAATTTAGTAAATGTTAACTACTCTCCAGCATCTCTGCTGCCTGTCTATTTGCCCCAGTGTATGATGACTGAGTTTTGGCTTTTCCCTCCCTATTTCAGATCTGGGGTCCCCACTACGAGTCCTGTGCTTCGTTTCCCCATGGACTACAGCTTTGTGGCAGCTGTTTGTTGACTTCACCATGTACAAGGACATATTTGCACTGTCATGTCAATTACAATCTATTGAAATCACAGCCAGACTCCTGATATTTTGGTGCAAAATAGGTGTTTATTTAAGTGCTCAAAATGGGATGGGTGGTTTCAAGTGGGTGGGGGCTATGGTGAAGGAATGTCCATGGCAGAGTCCAGAGTAACAGTCACACAGGTGCATTGTCCAGAGGCCTGTGGAGAGATGGAGCATGGGCAGTTCAAGGATGGACAGGGTGACAATGTGGGACAGTGGGATGACATCAGGTGGTATCCTTTGCTGGCGGGGGTCTTGACATCCTACTCTGTCTTCTTGCGAGATCTCAGGGCCCTCTTGCGGGGTGGTTCTTCTCCTGCAGGAGGTGGGGGTCTGGTGGGCTGCTGCTGTGCGGGGGCCTCCTGTCCACTAGCGCCGGCGGAGGTGGTTGGCTGTTCTTGGTCCAGGCTAGTGGCAGGGGCCCTTGGGTGTTGTTCAGTGTCCGCCCTGCTGTTTACGAGGTCCTGCAGCAGCCCTACCATGGTAACCAGGGTGGTGTTGATGGCTCTGATGTCCTCCCTGTACCCCCGATAGTGTTCCTCCTGCAGCACCTGGATCTCCTGGAACCGGGCCAGTACCGTCGCCATCGTCTCCTGGGAGCGGTTGTATGCTCCCATGATGGTGGTGAGGACCTCGTGGAGAGTGGGTTCCCTGGGCCTCTCCTCCCCCCCCTGTCGCACAGCTGCCCGCCGAGTTCCCCTGTTTCCCTGGGCCTCTGCCCCCTGGCCGGTGTGCCCACTACCACTGCCCCCAGGTCCCTGTTGTTGTTGGGGTGGTGGGTTATCCTGGGTGCCCTGTAGTGGTAGACACACCGCAGATTGACGCGCCCTGGAGACAGAGGCATGGGCCCGCTGGGTGGGAGCTGTGCTGGTGTTCCCAGAGGGGTTTGGGTCTGTAGTGGCCTGGGCCTGTGTGAGGGGAACCGACTGTCCAGAGGTCCCCGATGGTCCGGGCTGGTCATCGGTGTCCAGGTCGACAGAGCTGCTGTCATCGCTGACGGCCTCTTGGGTGGGGGGTGTGGAGAATTCTGGCCCCTCCGCCGCGGTGTGTTGACGGTCGGGTCCTGCAGGGGTATAGAGGTATGGTTATAGTTTCAATGTGTGGCATATGGGTGTATCTGTGGGTTCTCGTGTCCCCAAGTGCTGGCATTCGTGTGTGGGGGCTTTGGTGAGGGTGGCTTGTGGGGGGGATGTGTATATGCATTGGGCATGCTTTGGTGATGGGTGTCCATGCTTAGTGGACGCATGCAGGCCTAGGTTTTGGGATGTGTGGGTTGTGATGGTGAGACATTGGCGGGGAATAGGTGTGCTGGGGGTGGGGGTGAGGATAGTGGTGGGGGTGAGGATGGTGGTGGGGGTGAGGGTGGGGGTGAGGATGGGGGTGGGGGTGAGGGTGGGGTTCGAGGATGGGGGTGAGGGTTGGGGTCTGATTTGGCATGCAGGTGGGGGGGAAGCAGTATTGAAGCTTCAACTTACCAGTATCCATTCCTCCGCCGACTCCTGCGAGGCCGTCAGGATGCAGGATGTTCAAGACTTCCTCCTCCCATGATGTGAATTGTGGGGGTTGAGGTGGGGGTCCTCCACCAGTCTTCTGCACGG
This sequence comes from Pleurodeles waltl, assembly GCF_031143425.1. Classification (NCBI taxonomy): domain Eukaryota; kingdom Metazoa; phylum Chordata; class Amphibia; order Caudata; family Salamandridae; genus Pleurodeles; species Pleurodeles waltl. Next base: position 1,024,509,302 of record NC_090449.1, on the reverse strand, counting down.
CGATGTTGTGCCTGGATACCATGGAACGCACCTTCCCCCGTAGGTCGTTCCATCGCTTCCTGATGTCTTCCCGATTTCTGGGGTGCTGTCCCACTGCGTTCACCCTGTCGACAATCCTCTGCCATAGCTCCGTCCTCCGGGCAATGCTGGTGTATTGTATCTGTGTGCCGAACAGCTGGGGCTCTACCCGAACGATTTCCTCCACCATGACCCTGAGTTCTTCGTCTGTGAAGCGGGGTTGTCTTTGGGGTGCCATGGGGTGGTGTGTATGATGTGTGGGGTGGAGTATGTGTATTTAAGTGAGTTGAGTGTGGTGGTGTGTGTTGTTTTGTGTGTGGATAGTGTGTGGGTGATGGTGTTGAGTGGCTGTGGCTGTTATTTTTTGGATGCTGGTGTCTCGCTCTTGCCTTCTTGACGAATTTTTTAGCGTAGGGGTTTGTGGGTGATGTGGGTGTGTGTTTTATATTGTATTGTGTGTGTGGGAGTGGTGTGTGTATGTGTATCAGGTGTGTGGGATTCAAATCGTCCAATGTGGCTGAGTTTTGTTCGTTTGTGTGTATTCTGACCGCGGCGGTGTGTCCCGCCAATGGAATACCGCGTTTGAATGACCGCCGCGTGGATTCGTGGGTCGTAATGGGATGGGCGTATTTCTGTTGGCGTGGCGGTGGAGGTTTGGTCACCTCCACCTTTCCGCCGACCGCTGGTCTGGCGGTCTGTTGTGGCGGTCGGATTTTCGGAGGTTTGCCTTCTGCGGGTCAGAATGACCGTGGCGGGTTTCCGCGACCTCGGCGGGATTATGGAGGATTTCTGACCGGCGGTAGGCGCCTTTTACCGCCGAGGTCAGAATGACCCCCATAGTGTCTTATTTGAAAAACCCCGATAATCATCCATCAAGAAGAGTACAAGGCTGGTTTCAGGGTAAGCACTAGGGTGCAGGTGGATTTGAGACTAGGGAAGGGAATGGTGGAATGATGTTTTCTCCTTCACATTTTGCCTGTTAATCATGTTTACTTTAGGGCCATCTGATCCTGAGTCACTAAGGTGTGTTTCTCTGGATTTCCTGTGTCTCCAAGCAACACAACCCTTCTAAAAACATAATTCTGGGAGAAGTCACTGAAACAAAGTCCACTGTTGTGAAGCCAAGTTGTTGGTGTTCGCACTCTAGGCAACTCAGATGGATTGAACATTTGTAGCTAATCATCCCAAGAATCGTCTTCAGAGCCCTGATCCTAAAATTACTGAGGCGCAAGCCAGAGCCCTTAGAGATACATCATATGAGCTGGACTCTGACCTTTGCAGTTTTTTTTTAAGGTGAAGCTGGGCGTGATTTTCTGTTTATAAAAGTTGACAGGATGAGCATTGCATTGTATCTCATGCAATGTAGGATTTGTCAATCAATCAATCAGAGTATTTGTAAAGTGCTCTACTCACCCGTGGGGGTATCAAGGCGCTGAGGGGAGCGGGGGGAGTGCTGCTACTGCTCGAACAGCCATGTCTTGAGATGTCTCCTGAAGGTAACTAAGTCCTGTGTCTGTCGCAGGTGGGTGGGAAGAGTGTTCCACGTCTTGGCAATGAGGTGGGAGAACGATCTGCCACCGGCGGTCGTTCTGTGGATGTGTGGGACGGTGGTGAGGGCAAGGTTGGCGGAGCGAAGCTGTCGGGACAGGGTGTAGGAGAGCCGTCTGTTTAGGTATTCTGGTCCGGTGTTTTGCAGTACCATATGAGCGTGGGTGAGGAGTTTGAATGTGATTCTCTTGTTGATGTGGAGCCAGCGTAGGTCTCTCAGGTGGGCTGTGATGGGGCAGTGGCAGGGGATGTCCAGGATGGGGCATGCGGAAGCTTTCTGTATGCGTTGCAGTCTTTTCTGGAGCTTGGCCGTGGTTCCTGCGTAGAGGGCATTGCCGTAGTCCAGTTTGCTGCTTATGAGGGCTTGGGTGACTGTCCTCCTGGTTTCAGTGGGGATCCATCTGTAGATCTTCCGAAGCATGCAGAGGGTGTTGAAGCCGGAGGAGGAGATGGCGTTGACTTGCTGGGTCATTGATAGTGATGAGTCCAGGATGAATCCCAGGTTGCGTGCGTGGTCGGTGGGTGTCGGTGCGGTTCCCAGTGTGGCAGGCCACCAGGAGTCATCCCATGCAGAGGGGGTGGAGCTGAAGATGAGGACCTCAGTCTTGTTGGAATTCAGTTTCAGGCAGCTGTTCTTCATCCATTCGGTGATGCCCTTCTTTAGTTCGTGGAGGTTGGTCTTGGCGATGGCGGGGTCCTTGGTGAGGGAGAGGTTGTGAGATCGGGTGATGTGAGCGAGCGGAGCCATGTAGACGTTAAAGATGGTCAGGCTGAGGGACGATCCCTTGGGTACGACGCAAATGATTTTGGTGGCTTCAGAGCGGAATGGAGGGAGGCGGACTTTCTGAGTTCTGCCGGTGAGGAAAGAGGTGATCCAGTCTAGGGCTCTGTCGTGGATTCCTGCATTGTTGAGGCGTGTGCATAGGGTGTGGTGGCAGACGATGTCGAAAGTGGCTGAGAGGTCCAGGAGGATGAGGGTCGCGGCTTCGCCATTGTCAAGTATGGTCCTTATATCGTTGGTGGCGGCGATGAGGCCGGTTTTGGTGCTGTGGTTGCTGCTGAATCCGGATTGGTATGGGTCCAGAGTGTTGTTCTCCTCGAGGAAACAGGTCAGTTGTTTGTTGACAATTGTTGGAAAATGGGTTATTGGTAAGGGCAGGTAGGTACCTACACCTAGCAACAAGCCACTAACCTCCACCTAGGTCCAGTTAGGTCTCAGTAAATTAACCCCAGCTCAACCCTTGGTAGCTTGGCAACGAGCGTCAAGGCTTAACTTAGGAGACAGTGTGTAAAGCATTCAAATATCACAAAACAGTAATTAAATAAAACACAGGAAACAGTTTAAAAATCCAAAACCAATTTATGAAAATAGTTTATATTTTTATCTTTAAAATGACACCAAAACTAATAAAATCGGATAAGGGGAACCGGAGATATGAATTTTTTAAGAATTATTATTTTTCTAGCGCTTAGAAACAAAAAGCGCCAATCGGGTCATCTGGTTGCACCTCGACCGGGGCAAAGTCAAAGTTTCAGGCCGACCGCGATGGAGCCCTGCTCGGCTACAGGTCGCGGGAGGCCTCGGTTAAAAAGTTACCTTCTGACTTAGTCTTTATTTTGAAGATTTTCTTCAGCGGGACGAACCTGCCAGTCCAATACGACCTCCTGGAGCCCTTCTCCGGATACGCGATGCTGGATTCCTCGGTGGAGATTTTTACCTTCGGACTTAGTCGTTTTTTCGAGGTGAAAATCCTTCGACCGGGGTAAACATGGATCTTGATCCGACGTCCATGGAGCCCTTCTCGGATACGATGGCTGGAAGGTCCCGGTCAACTTTTTACCTTCGGACTTAGTCTCTTTTTCGGAGATTTTTCTTTACCGGGACGAACCACCAAATCAGGCCGGGTCGCGGTTGAGGCAAGCCGGCTAGAATTGCCACGGCGGGTCGGTCCCTCTATGGAGCTTTTTTACAAAAATTCTCTAATCTTCTCCAAACTTCTGGGGCTTCACCCAGATGTCCTTTTAAGGTTTTCTTGGGGTCCACAGCTCACCCCAAGGGTCCAGAAGTTCTGTGATGGTCCTTGGGGGGTGCGGACTACAACTCCCAAAATGCACCTGTCGCAAACTCCTTTTTGGCCACTGGGCAGTGGTCAGCTGGTCGCTTTCTTCAGGAGTTGGTGCAGAGGACTCTGGTTAGCAATTTTTCACCTGTAGCAAACAGGGAGTCCCTCCTTGAACCAGTTGAAGCCAGGCAAAGTCCTTCTTGTGGTGAAGCCCAAGTGTGCAGCTGGTGCAGTCCTTCTGAGTGCAGGTTCCAGGTGCAGGCCAGGGGTCCAGCAGGGCAGTCCTTCTTCTCCTTTAGTTCTTTCTTGTTGAAATCTGGTGGGGATCTGAGGTGTGGGTGCAGGTCTGCCAGTTTTATCCTTGCTCCTGGGTGAAAAGCAGGGGGGTCCTTGTTCTCCAATCAGGTACAGGGTTGTCCCCCTGTGATGACCACTTCCTGGGAAGTGTGGCAAAAATCCATCCCAGAAGGCAACATTCTCTAAAAATCCAACATGGCTGAATCTGATTTTTGGAGGTTACATCTGGCTGAGCCCACCCACTGGTGTGGCTAAAAATCATAAACACACCCCTCTCTTGCCCTCTCCTAATCTAATCAAGGGGGCACCTAGTTGTCTGGGGTTGCAGGATGTGGGGGTGTTGCTGGGTGCTCCAAATGTCCTTCTCTGCCTTTGAAGACCAGTTTGGCAGCCCTCCCCCTTCCTGCCTCACCATCTGCTGAGGGGAGATTCTCTCCCACAGGCACATTCCTTTGTGTGAAGCCAGGCCACTTCACACCTCATCAAGGCAGCTTGGCTAAGCTGCTGCAGGCTGGCCAATCAGAGCACAGCAGCAAAAACAATGCAGGGCTGAAATTGGCAACTTTTTAGGTAAAGTCTAAAACTTTTTACCTGAACAAGTTATATTAAATCCCACAACTGGAAGTTGTGGGATTTATTACAACAATTAATTTGATACCAAATTCTTGGTATGCAACATTTAAGGAGACTTTAAAATTTAAAATAAAGTCAGCCCATTCTAGCCTATGAAGGCCATTTACTTGAATGAGGGAAAAACGAATTTGGCTGTTTTTACCTCACCAGGGCTTATAAATCTATTTTGATAAAGTCCCTGCTTAAAGTTACATGGCACCCAGCCCTAGGGGCACATAGGGCACACCTTAGGGGTGACTTATATGTAGAAATAAGGTAGTTTAAGACTTTGGAACTACTTTTAATTCCAAAGTCGAATTTGCATATAACTTTAATTTAAAAGCAGCCAGCAAGGCAGGCCTGCCTTTAAAATGACCCTGGGCACCTCAGCAGTGCACCTATGTGTGCACCACCTATGCTGTGGTCCCTAAACCTACATGCCCTACCATATACTAGGGACTTATAGGTAGGTTAACTTAGCCAATTATAATTAGCCTAATTTGCATATCCATTTTATACAGAGCACAGGCCCTGGGACTGGTTAGCAGTACCCAGGGCACCATCAGTGTCAGGAAAACACCACCAAAAAGTGGAAAATGGGGGCAAAAAGTTAGGAGGCCTCTGCAATCAGCCCTGTTTTCTCACAACAATGTTCTCTAAGACTTTTGCCGGAAAGGGGAGCAGGGAGATGGGCCGGAAGTTCTTGAGGTCCTTTGGGTCCGCCTTGGGTTTCTTCAGGAGGGCGTTGATCTCAGTGTGTTTCCAGCTCTCCGGGAAGGTGGCGGTCTCAAAGGAACTGTTGATGATCTTCCGGAGTTGGGGTGCGATGACGGAGCTTGCTCAGTTGAAGGTGTGGTGAGGACAGGGGTTGGATGGTGAGCCAGAGTGGATGGTGTTCCTGATTTCGATGGTGTCGTTGTCGTTGACATGAGTCCTGGAGAGCAGGAGGCTGGTGGGTGGTGAGTCTGTGGTTGACGAAGGGGTCTGAATATTGAAGCTGTCATGGATGTCTGCGAGCTTGAGTAGAAGAAGGTGGCTAGGGAGTCGCAGAGATCTTGTGATGGTGGGATGTCATTGACATTGGAGCCGGGGTTGGAGAGCTCCTGCACGATGTTGAAGAGCTCCTTGTAGCTGTGTGCTACAAGTCAGCAAAGTAATATGCAAAGCAAAATTATCTTTGCGGAAAGAGCTCATAAGTCTGTGGGTCCGAGAGCAGCAGCTCAAAGGAACAAACAGATCCATTGACGTAAAAACTGAAGACTTTGTAGACTGTAAAATAATTTTGAGGATTGCCAGAGAAAATCAAGATATCCATTTGGATAAAGCCAGAATAAGAGTCTACCCAGATTTCCCCATCTTTGAAGAAAGTGAGGAAGCATTTTGGCGAAGGCAGCACTGAAGGAAAGAACTTTGAAGAATTCTGTTCTGCCTCAGGCGAGCCTTAAAATCTTTGACCAAGCTAAGGCACATTTCTTCACTACTGCACGGTAATTATGGAGGTGAAAGGGTTGTATGTTGGGACAACGACTGCAGTTACACCGAACGGCTTTACATTGATGGGTTTACAATGAAAATGCCTTTACCACAAAAGTCTTTTACAATGGATATTTTTACATGGGTATTGTCTTTACAATACATGCCTTTACCATGAAAATATAAGTATTTTACAGGTAAGTAGTAACCATATATATATATTTATTTATATATATATATATATATATATATATATATATATATACACACACATATATATACATATATGGGTTGATTGGGTAGAGGCATCCGTGGTAAAGGTATATGCATGGTAGAAAAATAACTTGCCACCCCCAATATCCCTTGCCACCCAAAAACCCTTATCCATCCTATAACCTAAAAATTCCGCTACCACACAAAGACTCATACCCACCCTGAACTCGAAAATGCCTGCACCACCAAAAAAAAACACAGCCACCCTAAACACCAAAAATTATATATATATGTATATCTATATTTCTTTCTTTTTTTTTAAAATGCTATCTACTTACCTGCAAAATATTTAAATTTACTGTGATTTTCGTGGTGAAAGAAATTTGTGGTAAAGGCATATCCGTCGTAAAACAATTGCTTCGTTCGCTTTCCCAGGTGAAAGTAGCCCTGATGTGGAAGGACTGTTCATAAATAATTCCATGGAACTATGTACATATTTACTTACACCTTTTATAGCTAAAGTCAGAAATGCCAAGGCAACTTCGAGGACTTGGAGTGTTGAAGCAATTGTGGTGCAGAAGTTAAAATTATTACTTTGAAGGTGTAAAGTTTGAGACTTGGGGCCTGATTCAGAGTTTGGCTGATGGCGTTACTCCATCGCAAACGTGACGGATATCCCATCCGCTGTATTATGATTCCATTCTTTCCTATGGAATCGTAATACAGCGGACAACATATTGTCTGCCAAACTCAAAATCAGGCCCCTATTTGGGAAACATCAGAGGCTTCCCACTGGGTCTTCCTGATCACAGATTAAGGAACACACCCTGCTAAAGTTTGCACCAGACTGGTATCAGTATCTGGGGATAAAAATACACAGGGTAAAAGGTTATAACCTCAGACATAATTACTGACTGATCTAGAACAACATACCAAAAAGTGAACACATCCTAATACCAAATTAGTAAGTACAAGTAGCCTAGAATAATTCAAGCATTCCACCCACTACTTTTTTCTACCTGAGACATCGTAAGTTTGACACGTATACCAGATGTGGCTACTCTAACGTCTTGTGCAATAGGACTGAAGCTGCACACCGTAGGGATGAGCCGTTTTTTGACATGGCCACCCCCACTTATTGCCTGGTATTTGATGCAATTTTGACTGAACTCGCACTGGGTTTCTGCCAACCAGGTCCACAGTGCAAGATGTCTTTCCCTGAAGCTGAACAGTTTTCCCCAGTTGGCAATACCTTTGGTCCCCCTGTAGGTATCTAGTAAATGGTACCCCTGATACCTAGGGCATGGGTACCAAAGAGGGTCCCCAAGGGCTGCAGCATGTATTGTGCCACCCTCAGAGACCACTCACCTAACACATACAGACTGCCATAGCTGGCTGCCTGTCTTGGTGCAGCTAAAAGTGAAAACGCAACATGGCACACAGCCTATGTGCCATGTCCCCTAACACTGTGAGCACTCCAAACCAATGATGATGGCCATGACCAACCTGTTGCTTTCATTAGCAGGAGGGTACTCCGCAGAGAGCAGTGTTAGAGTGCCATTGAGAGGGAAGCCTTTGCTATGGTCTGGTCCCTGAAGAAGTTGAGGCCATACCTGTTTGGTTCTACTTCATTGTTCAAACTGAATGCAGGCCTCTCAGATGGCTGATGCAAATGAGAGATGAAAAGCCCAAACTGCTAAAGTAGTCAATCTCCCTACAGGGAATACTTTATGGTGGAACACAGAACTGGAACTGACCCTGCCAGTGTAGATGGCCTTTCCAGTTTTGTCCACTCAGACAATAAAGACTCTCTTGGAAGAGGATAGTCTCATTCTCTTTTGTTTGGGAGGGAAGGGTGTGTAGGAAAGTGCCCCCTTTTTGACATGGTCACCCCCACTTTTTGCCTAGTATTTGATGCAATTTGACTGAACGTGCACTGGATTCCTGCTATCCAGATCCCCAATGCCAGATCTCTTTCCCTAAAACTCTACAATTGTTCCCCAATTGGCAATCCATTTGGACTCCATTTAAGTCCCTAGTAAATGGTACCCCTAGTACCTAGTGTACGGGTACCAAAGAGGGTCCCCAACGGCTACAGCATGTATTGTGCCACTCTCAGGGACCCCTCACCTAGCACATACAGACTGCATTGCAGCCTGCGTGTCTTGGTGTAGCTAAAAGTGAAAACATGACATGTCCCCTAACACTGTGTGCAATATATGTGAGCCAACCTCAGCAGGCCCTACAGCCCTAAGGCAGGGTGCATTGTATTACATGTGAGGGCATACCTGCATGAGCAGATATGCCCCTCCTGTGTCTCTGTCGATTCTTAGTCATAGTGAGTGAACAGGGAAGCCATTTTAAGCACATGTGATGGACACTGGTCTCTACGAGTTCCCCAGCTACCTGATGGCTACACTGAAAATAGGAATGTTTTGTATCAGACGTCTTGTATTAATAAACCATCACTGATGCCAGTGATGGATTTATTAATACATGCACCCAGAGGGCACCTTAGAGGTGCCCCCTGAAAACCTACCAACTACCAGTGTGCGGGCTGACTAGTTTTAGCCAGCCTGCCACCACCAGACACAAGTCTGACCCCCAATTGTGAGAGCCTTTGCTCTCGGGCGGTCAAAAACAAAGCCTAACCTAGGAGAGGTACTTGCACACCCCACCCTACAGGATGACCTGTGAATCTGCATTCCAATACAAGGGGGCTTCAAAGAAGCCCACCGCCCTTGGTATGCAGATCTGGGTTCACTCAAAGGAGCGTTCCCTAACGACACCCACCCCAGGGCCCATTTAGCACCTGGACAGGCGGAAAAATTAGTATTCAGGGAGCTGTGTCCATCCCTCAGGTCAGTCCCACCTCTAAGGTGCGCTGCCTGATGTGGACATAACTTTTAGAAATCTGCCATCTTGGTGTTGGCAGATGTAGGAACTCTGGGACAGGGTTATGCCCACTTCCTACAGGAAGTGGGGCTACAGGGGGTGTAGTGACCCCAGGGGTGAGTAGCTACTCCCCGAAATGCCCATAAATTAAGTATTTAGGGGAGCCCCTGGCATCAGAACAGGAGATTCCTGCTGACCTACAAAAAAGGACACTGAAGAGCCACAAAAGCAAAGGAAGAAGCACCTGACCTGGATCCAGTCCTACTTGCCTGTCTGCTGCTCCTGCCGAATTGCTACAAAGTCGTCTCATGCTGCAGCTGTTGTGCTTCCAAAGCCTGGGAGGTCAGCCTACCTTCAACAAGGACCCAGAATCTCCTGTGGAGCAGCGTAGCTGCTTCCCTGCATCTTGCAGACACCCCAAGTCAAACTGCACAGACTCCAGACCGCCAAACACCTGACACCTGAAAGCACCACTGCACCCGTGCCGCACAGCCCGAGTTGAAGTGGACTAAAGGTGCCAGCATGGTTCCCCAGCCCTCCAGTGACAAAGCCCACCTTGGACTTGTCCACTGTGGACCCTCCGACATTGCCTGCAGTCTCTGCACGTAAACCCCCTCAACCGCGTGTGCTCTAGTGGAGAAAACCCGACTCCTCAAGACACCTCTGCACCAGTCACCCCTGGTCCGTGGAGAAGAGGACCCGAGGTGTCCCCAAATCCTCGGCCATCTCAAGACTGGAACCCACTTGTTGATTTCTCCCGACTGGATCCCCAGTCCTCACCTGCAGCATCTTTAAGATCGATGCAGTACTGCACCTCTGTACCCGGCTGCTCCAGTACCGCTTGTGTGACCTGTTGGTGTGGTCCTGAACCTTGCCCAATACTTATCTAAAGTCCAGCAGATTGGCCTCATAAATCGCTTACTGTACCTTTTTTGCCGTCTTTGTTTTTCCCCCATAAGATAACATTGCAGCTTCCAAAAATTGCACTAAGTTAACGTTTCAAAACTGTAAAGATTTTTCTTGCAAAACGTACTTACCTGAACAAAATGATTCTGGTTTCAAATTATATATAAAGATACTTATTATTTTTGTAAATTGGTGTGGATCTCCTTTTTGAGTCATGTGTCTCATTTGTTGACTGTGTGTGTGTTAGACCTGACAGCCTTAGGGTAGTCACCCCTAACTTTTTGCCTGCCTCCCTCCACTTTTTGGACACTGTTTTTGCTGGTTTATAGACTCTGCGCACTTTACCCCTGCTAACCAGGGCTAAAGTGCATATGCTCTCTCCCCTAAAACATGGTAACCTGGAATCATACCTGATTGGACTATTAATTTACTTATAAGTCCCTAGTAAGGTGCACTCTATGTGCATAGGGCTGGTAAATTAAATGCTACTAGTGGGCCAGCAGCACTGGTTGTGCCACCCACTTAAGTAGCCCCTTCTCCTGGTCTCAGGCCTGCCATTGCAAGGCCTGTGTGTGCAGTTTCACTGCCACATCGACTTGGCATTTAAAAGTTCTTGCCAAGCCTAGAACTCCCCTTTTTCTACATATAAGTCACCCTTAATATGTGCCCTAGGTAACCCCTAGGGCAGGGTGCTGTGTAGGTAAAAGGCAGGACATGTACCTGGGTAGTTATATGTCCTGGTAGTGTAAAACTCCTAAATTCGTTTTCACACTACTGTGAGGCCTGCTCCCTTCATAGGCTAACATTGGGGCTGCCCTCATACACTGTTGAAGTGGCAGCTACTGATCTGAAAGGAGCAGGAAGGTCATATTTAGTATGACCAGAATGGTAATACAAAATCCTACTGACTGGTGAAGTCGGATTTAATATTACTATTCTAGAAATGCCACTTTTAGAAAGTGAGCATTTCTTTGCACTTAAATCCTTCTGTGCCTTACAATCCACGTCTGGCTGGGCTTGGTTGACAGCTCCTTGTGCATTCACTCAGACACACCCCAAACACAGGGTACTCAGCCTCACTTGCATACATCTGCATTTTGAATGGGTCTTCCTGGGCTGGGAGGGTGGAGGGCCTGCTCTCACACAAAGGACTGCCACACCCCCTACTGGGACCCTGGCAGACAGGATTGAACTGAAAGGGGACCTGGTGCACTTCTTAGCCACTCTTTGAAGTCTCCCCCACTTCAAAGGCACATTTGGGTATAAAACAGGGCCTCTGCCCTACCTCATCAGACACTTGCTGGAGAAGAAACCTGAACCAGAAACTACATCCTGCCAAGAAGAACTGCCTGGCTGCTCAAAGGACTCACCTGCCTGCTTTCTACAAAGGACTGCTGCCTTGCTGTTGCCCTGCTGCCTTGCTGAACTCTTGTCTGGCTGTGAAAGTGCTCTCCAAGGGCTTGGATAGAGCTTGCCTCCTGTTCCTTGAAGTCTCAGGACCAAAAAGACTTCTCTCTTTTACTTGGACGCTCTGTGCGCCGAAAATTTCGACGCACAGCTTGTTTCGCGGCGAGAAAAACGCCGCACTCCGACGCTGATCGACGCGACGCTCTTGGGACGATCGAAGATCCGACGCACGGCCTCGCAAGGACAACGCCGCCCGACCTCTAGAGGAGAAATCGACGCGACGCCTGCCGTGAGATCGTAATTTCAACGTGCAGCCCCGCAGATCGAAGTCTAGAGGAGAAATCGACGCAACGCCTGCCGTGAGATCGTAATTTCGGCGCGCAGCCCCGCAGATCGAAGTCTAGAGGAGAAATCGACGCGACGCCTGCCGTGAGATCGTAATTTCGACGCGCAGCCCCGCAGACCGACGCGCAGCCGGAGAACAAGCAGGAAAATCCACGCACAGACCCGGGACATCTGGTAATCCCCGCGATCCACAGAAAGAGACTGTCCGCGCGCCGGAAAACGACGCCCGACTTCCCCGCGTGGAAAATAACGACGCAAGTCCGTGTGTGCTGGGGAGAAATCGACGCACCCACCCTTTTTCCACGCACCTGTTCTCTTGTGGCCCTCTGAGGAGATTTTTCCACGCTAAACCAGGTACTTGTGCTTGAAAGAGACTTTGTTTATATTCTAAAGACTTAAGACACTTTTATATCACTTTTCAGTGATATCTCTACAATTTCCCATTGCAACTTTATTCTTTTTGACCTACAATTATCCTGATAAATATTATATATTTTTCTAAACACTGTGTGGTGTATTTTTGTGGTGCTATATGGTGGTATTGTATGATTTATTGCACAAATACTTTACACATTGCCTTCTAAGTTAAGCCTGACTGCTCGTGCCAAGCTACCAGAGGGTGGGCACAGGATAATCTTGGATTGTGTGTGACTTACCCTGACTAGAGTGAGGGCTTTTGCTTGGACAGGGGGTAACCTGACTGCCAACCAAAAACCCCATTTCTAACAGTGTGTATTTGCTGATGTCTGACACTACTGTCAGCTAAACCTAAGGCTGCTCGACTACACTACCCCCTAAAAGAGTGCCCTAGGATTGCTAGAGTAAGTCCCTGTCCTCTAGGGAACCCCTGGACTCTTGGCACAATATATCCCATTTTGATATGCCATATAAAAAGCCAGCTTCCTACACACATCATCAGGGTTGAACCTAACCCAAGGCTGTGATTGTTTGTGTTCCCACCTAGAGCAGTACATTATGGATTATTTTTGTGCCACAGTGAGACAAAAGCAAAGTAGCGGAATGCAGCCCAAAATAACTACCACTTGAATAGTTGCCTTAGGGCGTCATTACAAAGATAGTGTAAATGCTGTCTCGTTCTGAATCAAAAATGTCTGCGTTCCATACAAACACAAGCAAGTGGGAAAATATTTGTCTGTAACCATAGTGAACAGGATACATAATGTGGAAGATCCTGCTTTGGTTAGGCATTTGAAAAAATCTGATGCACCCTACAGCGATTTGTCATTGTAGCTTCAGATTTAGGCTGGTAATTATTGAAACCAGTGTTCCATCAGAGGGCCTATGTATCAGACTACCCTGAATATATGTATGTCATGTTCACATGTATTTTTTATTTACTACAGCCTCTTTTTTTACCTGTTGCCTTCATCCTAGAATGGAAGATACTGCAACAAAAACATATAGGCCGGAATTTTAACAAAGCAAATCTTTCACGGTGGTCAGAGTGAAAGTTCAGAGAAAGCAAATTGTTTTGGGGTTGCAGCCATGGGGTTGCTTGTGCATTGAACAGTGAATGAGTGGTTCAGGTATCTTCACTGACAGGTAAATGAGCAGAGGAACAGATGAGAATGAGTCAGAGGGCCATGACCGTCCCAGATAGAAGTGGGTGTGGTGCAGCTTAGCTTTGGGAATGCAGCATGGTTGGAAGCACAATGGGCGTGACGCAGAGGGTGTGGTGGTAAATACAGCTCCATTGAATGATCATGCATTGTGGCCCACTGCATAAAGTGAGGCAAGAGGCACAGAGGAAATGGTTGGGAATAAGCTGGCGTTAATGTAACTTGGCTGAAAGCGTGGAGAGAGATGGACCTGCATTGCAAATTTAAACCACATCAGCTTACTGTGTAGGGCAAGGCGGAAGGTGCAAAGTGAGATGACGTGTCTCTAGATCATAGCTGGGGAAGGAGCTTTAGGTCCAATGGTATGTGGACTCTGCTTCCACACAGGTCAGCGTGTATGTGCATTCAGGAGCTATGTGACTGTAGCAGATGCAGTGGCTGATCACAAGGGAAGTCACATGTTTGCAGACCTTTGGGACGATGACTTTGTGTCTCCTCAAGGAAGGATGGTATAATCAGTAGCATTGACATGGACATCTCGATGAGTGACAGGAAGCCAGTATCGAACCACTTGACCATGTGGGTATAGATGCGTGAATGTGCCATTTTCCACCTTGTTGATGGAGTCAAGAGCTAGTCTTTTAAGAGGAGCATTGTTCGTGGACGCTGAAAGCGGGGCAGCATTATGGAGCCTTTAACCTGAGATGCTCAGCATGGGGTTAGACACCTGGTTATGTTTTTGGTTTAACTCAAGAGGAGGGGCTAGAGCCAAACAATCTCAAATGATGGATATCCAGGCAATGGATCTTGCTGGGCCACATGAAGTTAGATTCCCCAGAACATCAATGCATAGATGATAGAGAGGAAATGCTGGGCCCTGACATGCTAATTGTTTTGTGCAGGCTGTAAGTGAGGGGTGTCATAAGTCACCACTAATGACACCCAACCAGTGGATAAGTTTGGGCCTTCAGGTGCAGACCTTAGTTTTTTAGAAAGGGGGCCTAACCAGTTTTAGCCTCCAGCCATTCCCATTTGCCTGGTATTTCTCTGTGGGTGGTCACAGGCACAGCCCTCTGTATTGCTGGACCTAGAGTTACATTATGAAAACTGACCATTCACCTGCTCTCACAAACAAAAGCCAGCTTTGCGTATTGCTCTACAACATCGAGAGTGAGTAGAGAACACCTCTGGTTACTAAATCTTCAAAGAGAAAGTGCCTATGAATGTGATTGAGTAGGAAAGAAGGTTGTTACTTCTCCAGTGTGTGAAAGTCGTTAGGGGTGAGTGAGTGAATGGGGGTTATTCTAACTTTGGAGGAGGTGTTAATCCGTCCCAAAAGTGACGGAAAAGTGACGGATTTACCACCAGCCGTATTACGAGTCCATTATATCCTATGGAACTCGTAATACGGCTGGTGGTATATGAGTCACTTTACCATCACTTTTGGGACGGATTAACACTCCTCCAAAGTTAGAATAACCCCCAATGTCTCTTAGTACGTCAAAGGAGTTTTTGATTTTCTGGAGGACTATGTTTGTATATTTGTTCTGCTTGTTTGGAGATGTAAATCAAGAGTATAGCAGATAGCCAGTTTTGGGAGAACACACAAATGGGGTTCTCTAGGCCTGCGACAGACATAAGGCAGTAGGAATACTTAATCAAGGAATGATTTGCCCCTGTAACACATCTAACAGATTAGAGTGTTCCTGTCCCTGTGTAGTTTAGGACTAGATCAGTACCTCTGTAGTAGGGCTCCGCGAGGATGTGCATAGCTCACTAGTGGGAAAACAGCACTACACGAGCTTCATGGATCCATGTTTGGAGTGCTGCATGGTGTGCGGAAACACGACTGTCGTTGGTCGTTGAATAAAGTTGTCACTGTGCCACCATACTCTTGCATTGTACTCGGGGGCTTATTGCCCCTTGAGTGCTAGAACTTCTTGGCCTAGTCCTAGAAATTGGCCTCTGTTTGTGCTACTGTTGAGGTCTTAGAGCCAGATGTGCTACCATTAGGAATACAGATTTTTCTAATTACACTTCTTTTTTAATCACCATTAGGAAATCGGTATCCCTAATGTATGAAATTCTTTGGAGCTTCATTAGCGATTCCTTGAGGGCCACAAATAGATCTACCCCATGCATATTAATGAGGTAGGTCGCAATTCGCGACCCATTAGGAATCACAGCCGTCACAGGGATGTTGGCCTGCTGAGGTCAGCAGACCGCCATAAATGAGGCAGCTTTTTAATAAAGCAATCTTGTTCTTTTTTTAAATGCAGACCATTTCCTTAAAGGAAAACTAGATGCTTTTAAAAAGAAAAAAAATAATCCTTGCAGTTTTATTTTTTTAAATTAGCCAGTGGACCGTGGGACCACTGCCTGCTCTTCAAAAATATTATTATTTACATTCTCAAAGGGGAAGGGTTCCTTGGAGACTACTTCCATTTTGCCAGTGCATTACCACTACACTTCTGTAGTCGATACATTATTAATGTTTTGCAATCGGAATTCGGTCGCAAAACATTAATACATAGCATTCTGAATCGGTATTTGGAAGGGACACTCCTTCCAAGTACCGAATCAGTATTTAGTCGCAAACCAAAATTGTGATTCGGTAGCTTGCTGCTGAATGACAGTTTTGGTTTGATACATGCCAGAATCCTTTTTTTCCAGTCGTAAATAGACCGATTTTCTGAATCGTTCCATTTGCGACCAGAAAAAACCTTGATAAGTGTGGCCCTTAGTTACTTCTCAGCGTCACCACTCACATAATCAACCTAAAATAGGGTTCTAAGCATGTTAAAAATAATATCTGATATATTTTCACCACCTTGTCTATACTTGCACCCCTGCTCTCCCACAGGTATGCAGTAATTATATGCTTGATGCAATATTTGCTTTTTTAGTGACTACTAAATATTGCACCACTTGTGCGTACTGAAGTGTTGCTAGCACGTTCACATTGAAGCGGCGGGAGATGATGTGGTATCTGCACCAGAGCTGCCAATTTTAGAACTTGGGGCACCCGGTTCGAGGCGAGGGGTCAGTCCACTGCCTGTGATTGTAGGCAAATCACAAAGGGCCAGATGTTGGGGATAGCGATTTCCAAATTGCATTTTTATGCAAATCGAAATTGGAAAACACTGTTCCTAACGTATGAAAACTTGTTTTTATTAAATTAGTGATTCCTGTTGGGTTGCAAGTCGACCTACCTCATGATTATTAATGAGGTAGGTCGCTGATTGTGACTAATTAGAAATGATAAACACCACAGGGATAGTGGCATGCTAGGGTCAGCAGACCACCATGTCTATGATTTCTTTCAAATAAAGCAATGTTTTTTTTTTGTTTACATGCAGACCATTTTTCCTTAAAGGAAAATGGGATTTAAAAAAAAAAAAAAAAAAAAGATTAACGTTCATTTTTCAAGAGAAGACCGTGGTCCCAAGGACCATCAGCTGCTGTTAAAAAAATAATAATATATATATATATATATATATGTATATATATATATATATATATACATTTCATATATTCTCAAGGAGGAAGGGATCCCATGGAGATGCTTTCCAATTTGTGAAACGGTCACCACCTCCTTCCAGGAGGTGGAAAATATTAATGTTTTGTGACTGGAATTTGGTCGCAAAACATTAATGCACTGCAATTTGGTATCTGGAAACCCTAAACATTCCCCTTCCAAATACCAAATTGGAATTGGGTCGCAAATGCAAATTATGATTCTCTAGTTAGTTACCAATCACATTTTGGTGTTAGCACATTTTTTAAAAAGGACTTTTGGGGTCGCAATGGCCTGAATCTGCAAAAAAAAATGCAGTGGACATCCGACCCTTCCTCTTCGTGTGCCTAAAAAAATTTAACCAGACCTTCTGTAACGTAACTGGTGCTCATGTAAAGCGCTCCAATGTCCTTGGGCTGGGTTCGCACTATATAAAACTTCAAAAATGAATAATAAATGAAGTGGCAGAGAATTGCTTTTTATTTAGTGTACACTGAATAATATAATAAGACACTGACATTTGTGAGACCCTTCACTAGAGTGATAAACAACCATAAATTGTGCTGGTAGAGACTACTGTTAATTGTAAAACTTCTGTTTTTGTTTTTAAAACATTGGTCCATGAGTCGCAAGACCTGTGAATATTAAAACTGTCTGGATGTCAAATCCTCACCTTTTCGCGTCATCGGACATACGCTGTTGCAGGCATCTTAGTGTATATCTATGTCTATCAGAAATAGCAAGAGTCAGCAAGAACAGAGCTTGTAAAGATGTGCATGCATGTCATAGCTGATTGACACCCTCCTATTATTTTTGTTTGCAGGGCACATTTGATGATTACCTGGAGCTGTTCCTGCAGTTTGGCTATGTAAGCCTCTTTTCGTGTGTCTACCCGCTGGCGGCGGTCTTCGCGGTGCTGAACAACGTCACGGAAATATATTCCGACGCCTTAAAAATGTGCTGTGTCTTCAAACGTCCGTTTTCGGAACCTGCAGCCAATATTGGAGTCTGGCAGGTATTTTGTTTCTTGTATTTACTTATAAATATAGAAACCCACCTCCCAATTCTTAAAAACCTTTGCCTACCTAGGCTTTACTTACAGGCTCAAAAACTAAAAAAAAAAAGAAAGAAAGAAAGAAAACATGAAGTGTGAGTGCCAGTGACAGATCCTGATTAATTGAGTCAGGATTTACTCACCTTTACATTTACAATTCATGGACAAGATACAGTTCAGAAGAGTGTGAGACTCCAAGCAGAAAACTGCACACACCAGACACATACAGCAGACTCATGATTAGACATAACATTCTAAGACAAATGTAGGAACTGCACAGCCGCATACCCGTATGTGCTGTCTTTTATTACGCTACGCTGTGTGACTCAAGTACTTTCTTTTAACTCAAATGATGAGCACTGGGCTGGACAATATATTGCTGTGTCTCTTGGATGACAGTTGAGCTCTGAGCACTTGCCATCCCCCAACTCCCTCAGAAGCCTGTGACTGCTTGCCCTTATTACCCTGAGACTCCAGTGGGGAAGGGGTGTACTTGGCCTAGTTTGCAGAGCTTAGTAAGACCGACCCCAGGACACCAGTTGCAAACACCTTCAGCCACCATGGTTGGGGCCCTCTGATCCCCTGAAGGGCGACGAACAACAGAAATATTCGCGTAAGATTAAGATTTTGGCAGACTATATATTGGGCTTCATGTTTTTATGAAAGTTGCCTTTTCCGTCTATTTGACATGGAATTCCGTGTTCTATCCTCTCCCACTCACATAACTCTTCTGATTCTGCAACCATTTACCCCATTTATTTGAGCAATCTGCTGCACTGCAGCTGCTGTAACACAACACAAAAGCTGGTGCATCTTCCCCTGGTATCAGCCTGTCCTCTTAATATTGTCCTTCTTTCCTAAGACGCTTGGTTCTGTTTAGGCTTCAAGCCTGTCTTGCGTATTAACGTGGATGATCCTGCCTGCTGCATTTGATACTGTTGACCACTCTTTTCAGGTGAATACCCTTGATTCACTTGGAACTACTAGCACAGTGAACAAGTGGCTATTTCCATACTTGTATTTTGTTTAGAAATGCTTTATTGAAGTAAAGTCAAGTGAGGCAAAATAAAACATCCTCCTAACAACTTAAATGAGTACAAAACGATTATGTTTTCAATCTGGAATCATTTAAAAGGTATGACATAATATATTTCATTCATGTTAAAAATGCTTAGCACTCTAAAAACATTAGATATTAAATATAGCATGTTATACCTTTTTGGAGAGATATAGGTCGGAGAGAAAAAGGAGAAAAGATAAAAGAAGATAAAAAATGAAAGCAAAGTAAAACCTTAACAAAGGGAAAATAAATTAAGCATAAAACGGATCCAACCATATTAAGTAACTTCCTGCTATTAAAATAGTAAATTCATGGAGGTCCAATTCTTGTATTTGTATCAGGAGACAAAACTATTTGAATCAGTTGCGCTGTGTATTTCTCGTTTGCTCTATTTAATGTGTGATTATGCATAACATATTCCACTGTCTGACAAAGGTGATGTAAGTAGTGCCTTTCCTAATAGACATAATAATTTGTAATGCAGTAGCACTAAGTAGATCAACAAATCTCATAAGCATGAAGTTAGTGCACCAAGTATGAGAGCAACCACCTACATAATTGTGTATCTATCAAGTGTGAGTGCGTCTGACCTTATTTGATCTTTTATCATTTTTTTATAAGGGGACGCGTTAGAGGTTCTTTGGACCTTTTGACTACGCTTAGAATGATTCCACCATGGCTCATAACTTCAATAACCACCATCAATCTTTAGGAGTCAATAATCTTTACACACCATGACCCATTTGGCCATGAATAACCACACCATTTAGTAAAGTTAAAATGTTTATTTCCCTGGATTAACAATGCTAATATCACATAAATTAGTCTCAAAACCACTTGCTAAGCGTATACAAACAACAAAGGCTGACCAAAACGTCGAAAGATTTCAGTTTAACTAAAGCATTAATAATTAGACACTTGAGAGTTAGAGTACAGATTAATAGCATCAATACCTGAACAACAGAGATAGTATACATCTAGATTCAACAGGTAAGTGAAAAAATTCTTTGTTATTAACATTTATCAACACATTTGGGCATACTAACTAACCCTCTAATTCAAATAGCATGTTTGGGCTTCATGCAAAACAATTTTAGTCAAGGTTCATTTGGAAAACATCTAACTAAGGCTCTACTAAAAATAGTGGTTGGTACCTAAAGGAAAGAACAAAAATAGCACAGAAAGAATAGCATCTTGTTATACCTATCCTCAATGGATTAGCAAGCTGTGATTTCTCCGTCAGGTGGACATCCGTCTGAGCAGCGTTGGCAAAGAACAGTGAAAGGGATTGGCTCAGCCACAGTTGGGCTCTAAGTTAACTGAACCAACTTAGAAGGCGTTAAGGGCCAGATGTATCAAGCCTTTTTGCATTCGCAAACGGTGCGAATGCCCGTTTGCGAATGCAAAAATGCCTTTCAGTATTAATGAAAGAAATTTGCAACGCAAATTTAAGGAATCGCTAAAATAGCGATTCCTTAAATTTGCGAGCCTGTTTAGAGAATCACAAATTGTGATTCTCTAAATAAGAAATCGCAAATAAGGAATCCTTATTTGTGATTTCTAAACCACATGTAACAAGCAATTCCTAAATGCGAATTGGGCATGAAGGAATCGCTATTACCACCAAGTTGAACTTGGTGGTAACCATGTGCAAATTAAAAAAATGCATTAAAAATGGATTTTTAAAATTGACATGTAACACACACATGCCACCTTTGGCATGTGTGCGCCATACATGTCCTTAAAAAACTTTTCGGGGTGCAGCAGAGGGGGCCTTAGGCCCCCGGCACCCTGGGGTTTGCATTTCCCAAATTTGTGAATTCCAGTTAGGAATTTGCAATTTGGGAAATGCAAAAAATTCACAAATATGGGCCGACAGGCCCATAGGTGGGAATGGGGCCGGTATCGCAATTTGCGATTTGGTAATAGCATTTGCGATTTTTAAGAAATCGCTATTACCGAATCGCAAATATGATACATTGCATTTTGTGATTCAGAAATAGCGATTTCCTAAAAATCGCTATTTCCGAATCGCAAATGCCTTTTGTGATAGATCTGGCGCTAACCCCTTTGCTGCCAGGCCTTTTTCCCCTCAGGTGCCAGGCCTTTTTTTGGCTATTTGGCTTTTTGTCCACATAACCTACCCAAGCCAAATTTGTGTCCCTTTTTTCCAACATCCTAGGGATTAGAGAGGTACTCAGAGTTTGTGGGTTCCCTGAAGGAGACCAAGAAATTAGCCAAAATACAGCAAAAATTTGAATTACAGGGCATTTCTCAAATAGACATCTTGTTTACACACTGTCTTACATTTGGAAGTAAAAAGTGTAAAGAAAGACAAGGCGCAATAACACCTGTTCTTCTATTGTGTGTTCCCCCAAGTCTCCCGATAAAAATGGTACCTCACTTGTGTGGGTAGGCCTAGTGCCCGCGACAGGAAACATAACAAGGACGCATCACATTTTTACAATGAAATCTGATGTGTTTTTGCAAAGTGCCTAGCTGTGTATTTTGGCCTCCAGCTCAGCCGGCACCTAGGAAAACCTACCAAACCTGTGCATTTTTTTAAAACTAGACACCTAGGGGAATCCAGGATGGGGTTGACTTGTGGGGCTCTCACCCAGTTCTGTTACCCAGAATCCTTTGCAAACCTCAAAATCTGGCAAAAAAATACTTTTTTCTCACATTTCGGTGACAGAAAGTTCTGGAATCTGAGAGGAGCCACAAATTTCCTTCCACCCACCATTCCCCCAAGTCTCCTGATAAAAATGGTACCTCACTTGTGTGGGTAGGCCTAGTGCCCGGGACAAGAAATGCCCCAAAACACAACATAGACACATCACATTTTGCCCAAGGAAACTGACCTGTTTTTTGCGAAGTGCCTAGCTGTGGATTTTGGCCTCTAGCTCAGCCGGCACCTAGGGAACCCTACCAAACCTGTGCATTTTTGAAAGCTAGACACCTAGGGAAATCCAAGATGGGGTGACTTGTGGGGCTGTCACCAAGTTCTGTTACCCAGAATCCTTTGCAAACCTCAAAATCTTGCAAAAAAAACACCTTTTCCTCACATTTTGGTGATAGAAAGTTCTGTAATCTAAGAGGAGCCACACATTTCCTTCCACCCAGCATTTCCCCAAGCCTCCCGATAAAAATGGTACCTCACTGTGTGGGTAGGCCTAATGCCTGCGAAAGGAAATGCCCCAAAACACTATGTGGACACATCAAAATTATAAAATACAAAACTACCTGTTTTTTGGGGGGGGGAGGGGGGCACCTGTGTTTTTGATCCTGGGCTCAGCAGCCATATAGGGAAACCTACCAAAGTCAAACATTTCTGAAAACTAGACACCCAAAGGGAGTCCAAGGAGATTTGACTTGCACGGATCCCCCAGTGTTTTCTTACCCAGAATCCTCAGCAAACCTTAAATTTAGCTAAAAAAACAAAATTTCCCATATTTCTGTGTGGGATTGCTGCCCGGGACAAATTTCCTACCACCCAATGTTCCTCACAGTTTCCCGGTAAAAATGATACCTCACTTGTATAGGTGGTCCAAGTGCCTGTGACAGGGAAGAGCCAAAAACATGTTGAAATTGAGGGGGAACCAAAGCGTGTCCAAAAGGGCAGTTTGAAAAAAAAACGTTTTTAGGCTGACAAGTGGGGAAGAATTTTTATTGGTATAGATGCGACAATGCTGGTTGGTAGGAATATTGTGGGTTCCTGCAGATTCCGGAAGGTTCTATCACAAAAATGTGGGAAAAATGTGTGATTTCCAGCAAAGTTGGAGCTTTGCAGGTCATTGTGGGTAAGAAAATGGTGCGGGGAGCATGTGAAGCACACCACCCTGAACTCACCCAGATGTTTAGTTTTCAGATGTGTCTAGGTCTTGTAGATTTTTCTAAATGGCAGCGTCCCTCAGTCGAAAAAGTGCAGCCCTCACCATTCCAAGTGGGACGATTTTGAGAGTTAGACAAGCTCTCATGGCCCAAATGTAAAACAAAAACCCAAAATAATAAATGTCCGCTTGCTTGCCATGGGACAAGATGTTTTAGAGTGAGGGGGGAGAGGCGAAAGACTGTTACGCCCTTCAGTTGGGGTGGGGACATAATCATTCCCATATTGGTTGGCAGCCAAGACCCCACTTTTTTTTTCTTTCAATTCCCTGGCATCTAGTAGGGCTTCTGCCCCTCTGGGTAGTGGATCGGGGCTAGTTGCCCCATCTGCCCCCCGGTGGGCAGAACAACTTTGTCCCCATTTATTTGGGGTGGTGGTATACCGATACCCCCACCTTCTTTTAAAAAAAACAAAACATCTTCCCTGGTCTCTGGTGGGCTTTCTGTCCCTCTTGGGGGCAGATGGGCCTTCCAAAAATAGGCCAATCTGCCCCCAAGGGGGCAGATATGGCCAACAGTAATGTGCCCCCATGGGGAGCGAGCCTTGCCCAAGGGGCTGCCCCCCCCCAAACAAAACATACACACACACCAATCCCTGGTGCCTAAGTGGTTTCTGCCCCCAGGGGGGCAGAGACGGCATAAAATAAATCCCCCCCACCCCAGGGGAGCGACCCTTGCCTAAGGGGTCATTCCCCTTGTGTGAAATTAGCGCAAAACAAACTCCCTAGTGACTAGCGGCCCTGGGGGGCAGATTGGCCTGATAAAAATAGGCTGATCTGCCCCCAAGGGAGGCAGAAATGGCCTCAAATAAATTCTCCCCCCCAGAGGAGCGACCCTTGCCCAAGAGGTCGCTCCCCTCATGACAATAACAATAACAAAAACATATCCTTGGTGTCTAGAGGGCATTTCTGCTGCCCGGTCGCTCCAGGATCGGGCAGCAGAAATGCTCAGAGAGACATCAAAGGAAAGGAAAAGCCTTTCCTTTCCTTTGATGCCTCTCCCACCCTGCAGAGCTTCCAGCGCAGTGGGGGCAGCCTCTGATGAGGTCAGCACGCGATTACACGCTGACGTCATCAGACGTCCCGGGGGGTGTCAGAGGAGGTGGGGGTGGAAGGGGAAGCGATTCCCCTTCCATCCCTGCCCAGGGGAGGGAGGTGCTTGGCCATTGGGGAGCGCTAGCGGCCCATAGCAGGACGTAATGGTTACGTCCTCTGTACCTGAGTGGTGCAAACAAGGACGTAACTGTTACATCCTGGGCACCCAAGGGTTTAAGCTAAGGAATCAGCATTAACACAGTTTTTCTTTATGGGCAAAACTATAAGGAAAAGAACATCTGGAACTGCTGTGCTCCACGAACCGGACTTCTAAGGAGTAGACAGTGAGATCAAATCGACTCAGGGAAAAACTGGACTGGCTTTCCTAAGTGGAATCAGGCTAAGTTAAACTCCACAAAGTATCTTGTCACGCCGTCACTGGTCAAAATATTGTATGTCCACAACAGGACCAATAAACTCTAAAGCCTAAATCTAAAATATGAATAGACAATCTTTCACATGTCGATGATTGGCTCCTCTTCTTCTGATCCCATCATCAGGTTTGTTGGATAACTTTTCAGTTGCAATCCAGCTCCAGTCAGTGCGTCCATTGTTCAATCCTGGGAACATCTTCTTCTCACGCATCAAAGATACATTTGTAACAATCCGTAGTACAGAGTATTTCAGCAGACAGTTCTCACAAGGAAGTTTAAGACATTTAGAGATCGCTTGGCCAGCACCGTGTGAAAAATGATCAATATTAATTCTCTGCTTTCACAAAACATTTACGAACATTTATTTATGCAACTTAACATGAGGCTCTGTCGACTAGGCTCATTATTATTGAAGCAAATATATAGTACTTATATGTTAATATGACCCACTAATACATTTTAGTCTACATGTGCACATCATTTAAACTGTAAGTGCAAATTTGTTATAAATTGTCGTACATGTCATGGTGTCCATATCAGTGGGCACATTCTCCAAACCACACAATTTTCTCTACATTAGCCAAAGTCATGTAAATTCTTAGATATCAATCAATGCAAATTTATTAGTAATTAATTCAGCTTTCACACAAGTGCTATGGAAAATTGAACATATATCAGTAATTTTATCCCAAACTTGTAAACAAAATAAACTAACCTTTGAACAATTAAAGAACGTATGAGATATTTATATATATATATATATATATATATATATATATATATATATATATATATATATATATATATATATATACTTTTTCAGTATCACAAGACCAACATTTGTTATCTGTAGATAATGTAAACCTGAAAAGGGAAGTGGCAGTTAAGAACAATCTATTATAAAAAGAGAACAACATTTTGTTTAATACTAGACATAGGATTTCACACCAAATTTTTGTCCATATTTGGGTGCAGAAAACCTGTTGAGTCAGTTTCCCATTGTAATTCCACTTTACTTATCAACAGTGCTTTCGTACTTGAAAGATGACTGATTCTCCTTTTCTAAGTGCCATCTGTATTCTCACCTCTCCCCTTGAGTTCAGTTCTGAGCCGGCTCCTTTCCTTGATTTTCAGGTCCTTGTTCAGTGCTACTATTTCCTCCTTTGGTTTCTCACTCCCCACCAATGATTCTCATATCTTATGCCCATCACTGCACATTCTTCCTCAGGTCTTTTCCAATTGCTATGAAGCACTGGATAGCCACTCACACCAGGGCTTACGTCTACAAAAACATACATTTTCTTCATCTGTATCTTCTCTCACTCTTCTTCAATAACTCACTCATGTCCTCCCCCCTTGTACTCTTTCCTTATCCTCAACTGCTGGAAACCTCAGTTTCTTTCTGCTTTCCCCAGTACAGCTAGAACATAAAGATATGTCACTAAACATTAGAAGGGTTTGTGCTCATTTCCCAGGTAATACTTCTAGATTCATCATTACTTCTCTATTCAAGAGTAGTCTGAATTATTGCACCTACCACTAGGGCTCAATAAACTCACATATAGATAAATGACTATTAGGGGCTCCTCCTTAAATTCATAAATATTAGAATATGGGCCTGATTTAGATATCGGCGGACAGGTTACTCCATCACAACAGTGATGGATATCCCGTCTGCCAAAAACTAAATTCCATTAAATCCTATGGGATTTAGATTTTGGCATACAGGATATCAGTCACAGTTGTGAAAAAGTAACCCGTCCGCCAATATCTAAATCAGGCCCTTTGTCTTCACATTTGAGGGATCTCGAAAGACTTTTTCAACAAAGATAGATAAAGCTTTCTAACCATGAGCAAAAACGCCTATCTTATATTTTTATTTTACATTTTTTTAGCAAAATGAACATAATGGGGGTCATTTTGACCTCGGCGGTCTTTTGACAAGACCGCCGAGGGACCGCCGTGCTGAAGACCGCCAGTGGTGGCGGTTTTCCACTCGGCGTATTATGACTGCTGCCAGCCCTCCGTCCTTTTCCGGATGGAGAGCCGCCAGCAGCCATACTGGCGGACGGCAGGGAAGTGGAGGTTGCTCCACCTCCACCGCCATGTCAACAGAACACCGCCCACCGAATCACGTTCTGTGATTCGGCGTGGCGGTGTTCTGTTGACGGTGTGGTGGCGGCGGAGCAGCCCCCATGGATCCCGTCCCCTCCCGGAAGATCAATGGACAAGGTAAGTTGATCGTCCGTTAGGGGAGGGGGGTGGGGGGGTGTTGTGTGATGTGTGGGTGCATGGGTGTGTGCGTGTGAGTATGTAGAGGGGGTGTGTGAGTGCGTGTATGCATGCGGGGGTGTAGTGTGAATGGAAATGTGTGCCTCTCTGTCTGTATGTATGTCTGTATGGATGTGTGCATGTATGTCTGAATGAGGGTGTGCGTGTATGACAGTGTGTGTGTCTGTTGGCATGTTTATTCGTGTGTGTGCGGGAATGTGTGTTGGTGGTGCCTGCATGCATGTTGGGTGTGTGTCTGTGTTGTGATGTCGGGGTAGGGGTGGGGAGGGTGGTCCTGCCACCTTTGGAGGGTTGCAGGGGGGTGGGGGGTGTCAGGGACGGACTCGGGGGAAGGGGTGGGGGGTGGCAGAGACCCCTATCAGTGCCAGGGAAAATATTCCCTGGCACTGATAGTGGTTACCGCCATGGAGGTTCCAAACCCCATGAAATCCATGGCGGTAAGCCGGGTTATGATACCGCTGGCGGTCTTGTGACGGCCGCTGGGCTGGAGACCCAAGTCTCCAGCCCAGCTGTCGTCTCCGCCATGGCGGTCTGATCGGAGAAGTGGCGGACCGCCATGGTCATAATTCCAATTCTTTTACTGCCAGCCTGTTGGCGGTAAAACCGCCACTTCTCCATCAACCGCCAGTGTCGTAATGACCCCCAATATGTGTAAAAAGATAGAAACTCTATTGGGCTTAAAAAATATAGCGCCACATTGCTGCTCGCACTTTTTAAAATAGCTTTCTTTTAATAGTGAATAAAGTATGGAAACTGTTCCCATAGGAATATCATCTCATATACATGCTCATTTGAATCTGTCACCTAATGGCACTCGAGTACTGTTGTAGACTCTCGCTATAATAACTGTTGGATTCGGGCAGCAGCACCGCCAAGCATGGGGTCTGATCCCACATCGTGTGACAGCTGTCAGCCTAAACATTTCCAGCCAGTTAGCAGCACCTCACAATTACCAGAGGTAACAGTGATTTGTGGCAGCCTAGTGCCTGACACTCAGACTCAGGGGAGTCATGGTGGAACAGATCTCACCCCTTTCTCTCAGTTAAATGGAGTCTCATACGTGCAAAGACAAAATAGAAGCAGGATCTTGGTTCAATAGGTTTTATTGAAGCAACTGCATTCTATGTAAAAGGCATACATTGCGATTATGAGGCTAATGAAACACAGTGTTATCCCAGCAGTGATCAAGAAAGCGAAACACAAGAAAATGCCTACCATATTGTCATACTAGTGTGTCTAATATCCCTATCTACACTACTAATTTTCTACATGAGATCAAATAGCAGTAGTAGCCCTAATCCACCCTCTGGCCCCAGGAAGGAAGCCCAACCCCCATACCTGTGTTCAGCAGTAAAGGAGAGGTCTGCTAGTCTGCTTGGAATCCTCCCACGTCAACGAAGAGGAACCAAAATCCCAGAATGCATTACCGGGGAAGTTGATCCTGCTGTATTGTTCATATACCAAATAAAGCTACAATCGAAAGAGACCTGTGAAGCATGCTATGAAATCAGCGGCTCTTACATGTCTCATGGACAACACATTTTTTATTTTATCTGAGAATAGTGAACATTGCCTTTCATTTCTTTTTTAATGGAGAAAATGAAAATGATTTGAGAAGCTTTTTGGCTCCATATACCTTTAAAGCCATTTTGACTTTCTAATGGGGTTAATAACATATTCTGGTTAGTTTTAAAAAATATATAAATCAAAGAAAGTAAGTGTTTCATCTAAATAGGAAGTATTTACGGTTGGAGAGACTTTTTTCCACTGTTGAAAAAGGGTGTTCAGATCCTGTAGATGTGTGCAGAGGATGTAATATTTATTAATTTAAAGAATGCTTTCATAACTGAGAACAGGTGACATAGTTAAGATTTTTTTATCTTTAATCTTATGTTTCTCATACCAACATCCCAGCTTCCTTTGTCATAAGCATGTTGGCTATTGGCAGGTAACACAAACCATGCTGCTTAAGGCAATTAGCAGCCTATCCGCTGTCTAACTGAGATCACATCCAGTCACACAATCACACATGTCCTCTGTTTTGTGGATCTACACCTTCTTACAGTTTTTAAATGTCCTTGCCCTCCCTCCTACCCGAGACATCATCTGTTTTCCGTTTGTTCTGTTTACTTGATCTTCATCATCGAAGTGAAATGGGCCACCTGGATACCAAGGCGATGTCAGGAACCGTCACCCAATACATATAATGGCAAGGTTTGGCATCCCATGAGCCCTTCCTTGAAGCTGGATGTCCCACACAACATACACAGTACTTCAGGCTGCCACATTTGTTTTCTAGCAGTCATTTAGGGCTGTCCCTCTCTGCCTGCTGCCTGACAGGGGTTACAAGGTGTCTTGCAGGCAATGGACCTTCACCTTTCTTTCACACAGGATCAGGTTTTGGGTATTGCAGCTCAGTTGTTTAAAGACACAACTGAAGCACCATGACAAACTGAAAAACACCAGAAGCAAAAGTGAAATTGGGTGCACTACTAGTTAGCAAAGGAAACTGGACCAAGTCTCACATTAATGGATCTCACTTTTACAAAGTCCTCGGGGCTCAAGTTTGGAAAGCCCTGGACAAAATACTGGAAATTAATAAAGTCTTTAGTAACAACAGACAACATTTCAGACATATTTCCAAATTGTAGGGATTCTTCCTTCTGTGCTCAGTCTCCTAAACAGGAAGATTTGCATCCAAAAACAGAATGGATATCTCACTTGCAAGCTGTAAAATCGTACCTGGTTACATAGACATGGCGTTTGTGTATGCTGTAGACCTTGATGAGTGCTGTAAAATAAAATCCAGTTTCTTCTTTAGGACGTCTGTCATATTTAATACAGTAGAAATCCCCTCAGTTGAATGTTTGCAGATTTAAGATAGAAGGAGGTGTCCCCTGTCCATCTTGCGGTTCTAGGTCATCAAAAGGAACAAGCAGATAACAGGATCCTGAGTAATGGCTGCATTTAAATGTTGACTATATTGTGGCAAAGATTTTATTGCAGGGATAATTTCAGGGCTCAACTATGGTATGAGGCTGGAGCATCCACAGGAGAGAAAGACATGTCAGGCTTGGTCACTGATTAGCGGAATTACTTACTTCAGGAGTAGCACTGGAATCTGGGACAGAATCAGGAGTGACTGTATTGGCATCAGGAGTCAGGCTCAAACCAAAAGACATCCAACTTGCAAGACTATCATCTTTCTATGTTTTGCGACTGTATTTTAGTCGCAAATCATTGATACATACCATAACGTATTGCTGTGTGGAATGGACTTCTAAACCATGCCCCTTCGAAATAGCGATTTGGTATGCCTTTCTAAAGCTATTTTGTGATTCAGTGACCTGCTACCAGAAAGGGTAAAATCATATATTTTGTATTCATTTAAAAAAAGCCATTTGAATGGCAGGCTTTGCGACCACAAAATGGCTTAGTACACGAGGCCCTTGGTCATGAGAAGGACACTCTACTTAAGACTACAGGCTGGAGTCAGACCTTTCTCCTTCAGCTGAGCTAATTGGACGATAGTTTTTGGGCTGCAACCTAATGTCAGTATCTGTTAATTTTGTTATCCTTTAAAAAAAACTACAGCACAATTTAGACCATTGACATAGTAGCTCCTTTTCTCATGACCTTTCAAAGGTTAAGTTTTTTCAGGACTGTGTGCTTGTGGTGGCTGAACCACATATTGCCTACTGGGATTTGTCCTCTCTCTGCCCCCCCCATCTGGATTCTCTTTCCCTCCATCACCTCCGCTCAAGTCTCATTCTTCCTCCTCTGTGTGGTACAGGGTCTGCTAGGGCAGAAGTGATGTGTTTTAGAGTCTTGAATGTAAGGGAGGCAACTATTGTTCATATTTTCCCTTTGGGACAGACTGTACAAATTCACTTTTAAAATATCCAATGAGGCTGCAATTTGTGTCTTATATATGTGAGGACCCAATGATCTTATGAGTTTTTGAGTATATAAGCAAAAATAACTGTTCAAAGTAGATTGCTAAGTATTTACAAACCCTAAGTTTGTACATCCAGTGGGCTTTAATTATGGGAAGTTTTGCTACCTTTGCTTATACCTATAGTTGTAATGACCCTTAACAATCTCATGCTATAGATCATACAAATTTTACTAATATTCTCCCCTTTATTGACCTGTACCCCAAACACACAGTCATGACCAGCCACTGACAATGTTTCTTGTCTCATCCTTTGTTCCAGTTGGCTTTTGAAGCGATGGGTGTGATATCAGTGGTCACCAACTGTGCCCTAATAGGGATGTCGCCACAAGTCAATGCGCTTTTCCCAGACGACAAAACCGAGCTGGTTTTGATTGTGGCTGCAGTGGAGGTAAGGTAAAACAGTGCACACATTTGAGATGTCCTTCAGAGTGTTAACAGTATGCAGCTGATATTGAAATTATTCTGATGCTGAGATATAAATGTTGATGAAGAATGTTTTTTTTCCAGCATAGTCTCAATATGAATGTTGTAGTTCGTCGTATGATTGTAGTCCATTTCGATTTTTTTTGTGGATTTTTTTCCCCGTTTACCTCTAATAATATTTTACGGCATCTCTAATGCAAGGCATTTAATCATCTACATCAACTGCACTTTTCAGCATCAAAAATTATTGCATTCACTGGGTTTTCGGCAACAGACTATTATAAAAGTTAACGTAATGTTCAAGCAGGAATATTAACAAACCATTTTGCAAGTACTTGGTAGTAATACAAATATCACACAATGCTATGATGTGTTCTCAGTTTTATGCACTTGCCACTTATATATCTCGAAGGTCCCCTGACAAGGTAGTCCAGATATCACATCAGGGTGGGATGGACACTTATGATGAGAAAACAGCATTTGAAGAAGTCTAGTGTATCCATGCCTGAACCCCTTAGTGTATCCATGCCTGAACCCCTTAGTGTATCAATGCCTGAACCCCTTCTCTTGTAAAAAAGAAAACTCCCCATTCATGGGGAGATTATATTTTCATGACATTTTGCAAAAAGAAAATAAAGCAATAATACTGTGCTTCCTCCTAGCTTTGAATGATAGAGTTTTAGGTTTTGAGGAAAAGAACAAGGTCTTGGGCTCCGTTTCAAATTTGGGTTGAATATCAAAAATATATTTATTGATTTACTTGGAGTTTATAGTGGTACATATTGTCTTATTGTCACTGCAGTATGTAGCAGACATTTGAGAGTCTGACTTCTGTAATCAGAGGTAAGCACTGTCCGCTGAATGTGAGGTATAAACCCATATTCAGTATTCACTGTTTGCTGTCCTTGTTAGTGGGCTGTAGCGGAACACTCTTTTTTTTTTTCTTTGTAAGTATTTTATTGTTTTTTTTAAATAATATAACACACAAAAAATTAAACCATTCTTCACCCTTCCTCCCATTCCACCACTCAGGTCTCCGGTAGTCCAATTGTTCATACATCGCAAGACCATCCTTTCCATACTTTGTTTAATTTCTTAGGGCATCCTCTACCTTTATATATTTCTTTTGCTTGTATGTAACTCAGATACATTTCCCATTCCCAATCTTTTGCCTTCGGGGTCCCCTCCAATCCGCAACCATGTGCTAACTCCCCTTTGGCCAGCATGAACCCTAAGTTAATGAGTATTCGGTGGTATGGCGTGGCGTCAGAGTCAGTCCATATTCCAAATAAGGCCAGTGGCACATTCATCTCTATCCCCACTCCAGTGACTGCCTCTAGTCTATGATGTACCTTCTTCCAAAACTCTTTCAATAATGGGCAGTCCCAAAGGGTATGGAATGAGGTCCCTGGCTGCCCACATTGTTGCAAACAGGTGGGCTCAGGCATTTTTCCGATAGTATGCAGGTGTGTTCTATTGTAGTAGACTCTATATAAGATTTTTAGTTGTATTAATGAATAACTGGCTTTAATTGCTACAAGCTTGGGAAATTGTAACACCTCTGTCCAGTCTTCATCTTCCATCTCACCAATATCAGTCTGCCATTTATAATATGTATTTGTTAGCGGCGTCCGGTATGTAAGAGAGATCTTTCTTTTCCAGGGAACCATCTAAGAACCTATATTCTAGTGTAGAGGACTCCATAGTTTCATCTCTAGCCACAATCTGCAAGGCGCAGTGCAACTGAAGGTGTCTAAATAGTTGAGAGGTTTGCATTGGATATTCTGTTTGAGAATGTGAGAATGGTGCCATTCTGTTGAGACATCTGCCAACATGCATATTCCTATGAGGTCCTATTGTCTAAAACCTTTCAGTGTTGTGACATCTTGTAACCTTGTGCCCAACCATAGTGGCGTCCTTGGCGTTAGTCAGCCTTTCCAACTCATCGCTCTTTGTATCTCATGCCACAGTTCCACTTTCAGTCTTGTGGCTTGGGTGGGTGGGCATCCTTTCTCAATTTCCCCCCCATATAAGACGTGTAGCTAACCTTTCTCTCCTATCACTTCCATATCCATTTAAAACGTTGGGTGGGTCAGCGGTGCAAAGGCCCAGCCATTAATTATGGATACGTGTGCTGCTTCATAATATCCTTTTATGTTAGGGAGGGCTATTCCTCCTTCATCTCTGGAGAGCTGTAAGCTAGCAAGCGCTATCCTCGATGTGCCACCTTGCATGAGAAGAGTCTGTAGAAGTTTATCTACTTCATGGAAACATTGTTTAGGCAATCTATAGGGGGTATTTTGTAATATGTAAAGGAACCTGGGGAGGGTTACCGTCTTAAACACTGCCCCTTTTCCCAACTGGGAGAAGGGCAAGCCTCTCAATGCTTTACTTCCTGTCCTAGGCTATGCAACAAGGGTGCATTAATATCATCATAGTGTATAGTAGCAGACGTGGATATCCAAAGTCCCAGATATTTAAGGTGTGTCCTTTCAATCTGTAGCAGAAGAGATACTCTCGCTTCCCAAGTACCCACTGGAAAAATTAAGGATTTATTCCAATTAATATGAAGTCTGGAGTATTTTCCAAAGATCTCCAATATTTCTCTAATTCTATCTACAGTTTTGTCCAGGTCTACCAAATAGAGCAACATGTCATCAGCATACAGCAATATATGCTCTTCCCTCGAAAAATCCCACCGCCAGCTTTCGATTTGTGCATCACGTCTCACCCATTCCGCTAGCGGTTCTGTGGTTAATGCAAACAATAACGGCGACAGGGGGCACCTGGAATATATTGGTGAGAATGCTGTCTACCTTCACTCTTGCCTGAGGTGCTGTGTATAGTAGATGGATCCTTTGTAGAAATGTGAGGCCAAAGCCCATTTTCGGTAATGCTGGAAACAAATAGGGCCATCATATTCTTTATGAGCATAGACGAAGGGTACCTCCAAAGGCATCTGCAGCTCTGCGCTGCTGCCATATTATTCTATAATCTTCTAAGATTAAAGAGGGTAGAGTGATGGAGCATGAAAAAGTTTTGATCTGGCTGTATCAGGTCTAGTATCACTCCCCTTAGTCTATTGTCAGTGCCTTTGCCAATATCTTAGCATCTACATTCAGCAATGATATGGGTCTATATATGTCCCATCTATCCGCCGGTTTCCCTGGCTTTAGGATGCAAACTTCTGTTGTGTCCGTAGATCCCCAGGCAATTCCCTTTTTTCATAAGCCTTAATACACATCTTTTGTAAGGGAGGTACCTCCTTCGCAGCCATATGACGAAAGACAATCTTTCACAGCGGCCTGTAGCTCTGCCTCGACATAACTATGAGTTACTCTATAAAACTCCTATAAACAACCTGCCACCATCTATGCTATAAGCTTGCTAGTTTGTAATTTGCCCCCTCAAGGGTTTATCATGGCTGTTATGTATGATCTTGCTGTCTCCCTTTTTGCCAGCCATGCAATCAGTTTCCCTGCTTTATCTCCCCTTTCATATATTTTCTGTTGTTGTGCTTAATATATTAATTTTACCTAGTTTGTGACTACTGCTTTATATTGTGCTCTTTTCTGTTCTAGTTGACAAGTTATGTCCTTTGATTATGATTGGGCCTGTCTGTCTTCTAATTGTCTTATCTCCCTTTCCAAATCTGCTCATTCTTGTCTTTCCTTCTTTTATGTGCTAGCCCTCTAGCTATTATCTCCTTTCGTAATGTCGCTTTGTATGCCTCATATAGAATGATCTCATCGGTGTCCATCTTCCTGTTTTCTTCATCTGTGACTTTGGCCAACCCCTCTACTTCCTCTGTAGAGATTAGGCTCCATGCCTCCACTCGCCAAGTTCCCATCCGTCTTGCATTGTGAGTCTGTATTCTGATCTCAAGGGGGGAGTGATCTGAGATACCCCATGCTTTAAATTGTGCATCTATACATCTGTGGAATGTCGGTGCAGGTGTAAACATATAGGGGGTTATTCCAACTTTGGAGGAGGTGTTAATCCGTCCTAAAAGTGACGGTAAAGTGACGGATATACCACCAGCCGTATTACGAGTCCATTATATCCTATGGAACTCGTAATACGGCTGGTGGTATATCCGTCACTTTTAGGACGGATTAACACCTCCTCCAAAGTTGGAATAACCCCCATAATCTATACAGGAGCTTATTTCACTCTTTGAATCACATTCCAGGGTATTAAAAACTGTGAAAACAGGCAAATTCCACACATGAAGAATTCTAGATTTGTCCAGGGAAACCTACATATATAAGAAATATTGTTTCTCCAGTATCTGAGTTTTCTTGCTCCCATCAGTGACATTGTCAGACCCTGAGCATTCATGCCCCAAGTTGTAAGGCTAAACAGATCCCCACCACCCTGCTTGAGGAGTCTTTTTTCAGCTGACACAAGCAAAAATGCCCATTTTAGCAAAGCCTTGGTAGGAAGATAACCTTGGATCTATTGTTTTGTTACTCTTTCTTCACATTACTGTCTGGACAGCTCTTTATTTGGTGAAGCAGGTCCTTCTTTGTTCTGATAGGTTCCTTTTTGTCTAAGATGTCTGTGTTTCCACAGTGTGGGAAACAGGATTGTTAAAATATGGGCGTGAGTGGTCACAATCTTGATCAGAGCCATGGCAAAGGTCCCAAAATGTCAAAACAGTCATATTTCTATTACATGAACTATTTTGTTTTTTAGGACTCTCTAGATTACTTTGGTAGTCTGGCACAAGCAGCAAGGCCTTTCTCAGAGAAAATTGCATATGGTACATGAATATCAGCACAAAAACTATATTAGAGTTAAGAAATAAGCATCTTAAAATTCCCTGACATTTTTCTTTGAAGCAATAAAAATGTAATGATTAACACGACACAGCAAAATGACATTGGTGATGCGTGGCTTCCACAATTTTTGCCCATGCCCCTTTTTGCCACTGCATAGTCCAGATTTACTAACACTGATATGTGGAGAGATAATTTGCGTTCCTTATACTTGAGACTTGGTTGATATCCTCTTGTTGATAAGTCAGCCTAACTACTGATTCTCATTGTCTGTGCACTGTGTCCCAATACATACCAATCACGGGCAACTCCCATATAGTATGCAAAAATGTGCCTATTCCATTGCATCCCCACAAGCACTTATCAGCTATTGACCTGTCTCCATATAACAGTACTTACCTGGTAGAACAAACTCTTTGCAGATTTTTGAGCTGCATAAGTCTAAAACTGGCTTTGATTATTGTTTCCTTGTTCAATTTATTGAATCTCAAGGCCCCCAGCCATTAGTCACCTTCTAAATTGCCTGCGTCCTGGACCCAGATAATGCTCAGCTTTGCCAAGTACCTGTGTTACAGAAAGGTTCTGGGACAGTACCCCACTGCGCAATTCTGTCTCCAACAATCGAGTTTCTCGAGGTGAGGTCTCATTTACTTCGAGGGAATAGGATGTGTTACTATCCCCTACGCATGCCTGAAGGGCAAGCTGGAGTTGTAGGTATCTAGAGGTCTGTGTACGCTCCGACTCATATTCCTGCTGTGTATGTTTAAATGGGACTATACTATTAATTCCCCACTCCTCACCCAATGTCCATTTTTCTACTATGTCAAATTCCTTGAACCTTGATAGGTTGTTCACCATGTTTGCGTATTGTAGCTAGATGTCAACCCTATGACCCATCCCATCTCGCTGTTGAGTTTCTGCCACATTGTGCCAATCACTTTAGTGCTAAGCAGAGTGTCGCCATATAGGAAATGTGAGTAGCCATTTGCATGCATAATATGACAATCTCGTCTATAAGCTTTATCGTCTTGAGAAGCAAAAAACCCTCCCATTGATATTAGTTGGTGGACAGCCTGGTAGTATTTCCAAACATTTGGAAGTGCTACTCACTTCCCCCAGAACAGGAGTCTGTGAAGCATCTCATGGGCTATTCTAGGGGATTCCCTCTTCCAAAAATGACTTCTGGCCTTATCTACCATTTGATGCAATACAGTCCCCAGTATCTTTGACAGCGTGTTTTGTATTATGTATACTTTCAGGAGAATATTGATTTTGGAAAGTTCAGCACGGCCCAGCAGAGACATAGGAAGTGATTTGCAGTCAGAGACACCAGTTGCGGCATTCTATAACAATGAGTATCTTCGTGGCAATAATCTGGATATCTCTGGGTCAACCAAATCGGGAATTACTGTTATTAATCTATTGGCAAACACCTTTTCTAATGCATTTGTCACTCTGTTACTTAAGGAGATCGGATGAAACCAACCTCCAACTCTCCTTCAGTTTTCCCTTTTTGGGGATCACACCACTATCACCTATCCCAGATTGACAAGTCGGTTTCCTTCTTCACAGGACTATCGACACATAGTTAACATTGTTTTGAGTGTTTCTTCTGACATTTTTTATGGAAGTCTGTTGTCAGTCATTTGGAACCAGGCATTTTCCTAGGCTGTAGTTGTGCTACTGCAGTCCTCAGTTCCTCCAAATAAGACCCTCCTCTAGTTCCTGTCTGTGTATTACAGTCAGGCTGCTTGTCAAGAAGGCAGACATAGTCATTCATTTCTGAATCAAGCCATTCCACTTCGGGAGCACAGTATGTTCCAAAGTAGTCCGCAGTTCTCTTTGCCACTGCCCACTCATTCTTTAGTCTTTCCCAGATGTTGATGAGGATGTACAAATTGTGCTGCAGCCTCTCGTCTCTGGCTTTATATCCAGGCAGGAAGCTATTAAAGCTGCTTGGCACGAACGTCTGTGCAGCTGTACTACACTGCAATTGCATTTTCTTTTATTTAGTAATCCCTTGCATGCATCTCTCTTAATCTGCAGTACTCTTGGCAGTCTTTGCTGCAGTTTTAAAGACTGTGCTTGGTGATACCTTTCAGCAAATTAACTTAAGGATCTCAAACTATTTCCACCTATTACTCTATTCCTTGACCACAAGGTGTGATGGAGCATTTAGCAGTTATGCTCTAAATTAGGTCAACAATCTTTGTGAGTCCTGCTTAGGGTTAAGCTAGAAAGATGGAAAAATCCATTCAGCGTAATCAAAATTTAAACAGTGTAACCTATTAGGACCCAAACTGTAAAAACCCAAGTCAGAAATCAAGCTTAAAGGGTTTTATTACAAGTTAACACTCAAGTTAATGTAAGTGATTCTCAAAACATGCTGTAAAGATACAGAATAACAATAGAACAACCATAACGCCAAAAGAACTGTAGGTGTGCTAACTTAAGGCAAACTAATAGTTCAGATACAGCATCACAAAATATCAACAATGTGATCTAATGCTCAATAAAGAAATACTGGTGCAAACTATTGCACATTAGTGCGATTTAAAGTCATCTAACTAAAGAAGCTATGGGCAATCAGGAATCTCCTAAAGAACCCTAAAGAATGCATATTTTGCAATCTAAAGCACACAAGGACAAAGAGCAAAAAGCCAAAATAGGACAAAAATAATTTGGGAAAAGGTCCTCAGGTGCACAAGGAAACCAAAGAAGGCACAAATTGAGAAAATAGGGAATATGTCAGCATACAAGAAGCTTGATCAAGAGTCTTCTCGGGGAATAAAGTGTTAGCCTAAGCCACACTCAGCAAGCATGAGGAAAGGGAATCAGAAGTCTGTACCTCTCAAAGTCCAAGGGAATCTATTGTAACATCAATTAGTGAACATCGTAGTTAAAACAATGGTTTGATTAACTAGTGCCTCCTCTGAACAGGAAAGTTCCAGTTCCATCTTCTCACATCTCACAATGCAATATCTTCATTCTTTCCCAAGACTGTCCTGGGACGGAAAACATCTTTGGTCTCTTGCATGACATTGCAACGTGGTTGAATAGTGGTCCTCCCTGATGTTATTCTGCAATGCTTTTAGTTCATCTATTGTATCTACAACCTTTAAGGCAAATGCTTCAGCTGGTTCGAGTTCTGGCTCACTTATCGAATTCCATTCATCCCTGAGTAATATACAGTTCAAGGCACAAAATCTTGCGACTTGATCCGCATATGCATTTCCCAGAGAAACATAGTCCTGTCCTTTTGTATGAGCACTGCACTTTACCACTGCAACTTCAGCTGGCACTTGAATGGCGTGTAACAATTCCCTTATCCTTTCCCCGTTCTTCACTAGGGATCCTGAAGAAGTCAGGAAACCTCTCTGTGACCATAGTTGTCCAAAGTCATGCACAATCCCAAACCCATATTGACTATCAGTGTAAATGGTGACTTTCATCAATGCGGACAGTTGACATGCTCTGGTAAGGGCTACAAGTTCTGCTACTTGTGCAGAATAGACTCCTTGAAGCCATCCCGCTTCCAAGACACCTGTTACAGTACATACAGCGTATCCTGCTTTCAAAATCCCCATCCCGTCTCTTAGACATGAACCATCAATAAAAAGAATTTGGTCATTTTCATCAAGCTTAGTATCCTTAATGTCCGGTCGGGGTTTTGTGCAAAATTCAGTCACCTGAAGGCAGTCATGCTCGACGTCTTCAGCGTTCTCAATTTCAGCATTTTCTCCAGGAAGCAAGGTTGCTGGATTCAACGTAGTGCACCTTTTCAGCTGCACATTCGGTGAGCCCAGAATAATCGTTTCATACCTTGTGAGTCTTGCTCCAGTCATGTGTTGCGTTCGGGAGCGGGTCAAAAGTATCTCAACTGAGTGAGGGACCATGACTGTTACTGGGTGTCCCATCACTATTCCTTCACTCTGAGTGAGGCTGATACCAACTGCTGCTACGGCGCGCAAACACCCTGGGAGTGCTGCTGCGACCGGATCCAAAGTAGCTGAAAAATACGCTACTGGTCTGTTTACGCCACCATGGGCTTGAGTCAAGACAGACAAAGAAAATGCATCACGTTCGTGGCAAAACAATGTGAAAGGCTTTGTGTAATCAGGCATACCTAAAGCTGGAGCCCTGCACATGCACTCTTTCAATTCAACAAAAGCATCCATCGCATCTCCTTTCAGTTCAATTTGATCCAAGGCATCCTTCTGGGTCAGTTTCAGTAAAGGCTTTGCTAGAGTCGAGAAGTTGGGAATCCACTGGCAACAGTAGCCCACCATTCCCAAAAACTTCCTCACCTCCTTTCTCGTCTTGGGTGGACTCATTTGAAGTACACTCGTTATTCTTTCCTTCATTATTCTCCGTGACCCCTTCTCTATCTGGTGACCCAAGTATTTCACTTTCTCCTGACAGAACTGCAATTTGGAAGGAGACACCTTGTGTCCATTCCTTCCCAAATGGTTCAACAGAGCAATGGTATCGG
Organism: Pleurodeles waltl; assembly: GCF_031143425.1. Lineage (NCBI taxonomy): Eukaryota > Metazoa > Chordata > Amphibia > Caudata > Salamandridae > Pleurodeles > Pleurodeles waltl. Next base: position 1,024,469,012 of record NC_090449.1, on the reverse strand, counting down.
CCGTGCAGCCACTTTCTGTCTTTGATGCAACCAGTAAGTCGTCAATGTACTGTACTAGGGTTGACTCGAATGGCAATTCTAATGCTTCCAAATCTTTCTTTAGAATCTGATTGAATATTGACGGTGACTCAGAAAACCCTTGAGGAATTCGACACCAACTGTACACTCTGTCTAGGAACTTGAAACAAAAGAGGAATTGGCTGTCCTCATGAAGAGGCACAGAAAAGAATGCTTGTGACAAATCGATGACTGAGAACCATTCGGCATCGCAAGGGACCTGAAACATTATCACAGCTGGATTCGGTACTACTGGGCAACATTTGACTATGATGTCATTTATTTTCCTCAAGTCCTGCACAAGTCGGACCTTTCCACTCGGCTTTATTAGTCCCATTATTGGTGAATTACATGGACTGCTTAACACTTCTTTCAGTACTCCCTGCTTTACAAATTCATCAATAAGTTGGGCAACTTTCATGAGGGTATCTTGTGCCATGTGGTATTGTGGGGTCTGGGGAAAGATTGCATTGGGCTTTACAGTCACTTTCACTGGTTCCACTCCTTTCATCAATCCCACCTCTTTCCCTGTCATATCCCACACTTCCTTTCCGACTGTTTCCCGTAATTCAACTGGAATATCTTCTTCAGTTATCATCGGGAAAAGACAAATCAGAGGATATTCTTCATCGACAGTTTCCATCTCATCCCCCTCTACACTGTCCTCTTCTTCCCCGTCACTGCTCGTCTGGATTGTTATTCCTTCGTTCGAACACATGATCGAACAACCCAATTTGCACAATAGGTCTCTCCCTAACAGTGCTATCGGGCTTGAGTCACATATCACAAACTGATGTACCCCTTGATAGTTACCGATGCTGACTGGTACCGGGTCTGTTATTGGGTTCGTCAGGTGCCTGTTTGCTACTCCCACCACTTGAACTGTCCTCCCTGAGAGTGGCAAATTCGGTACTTCACTGCTCTTAACAGTTGAACGTGTGGCTCCTGTGTCAACCAAGAACGAGACACGATGACCCATTACTCTTCCCTCTACGTACGGACCCTTTTGATCAACTTCCAAAGATGCAGCAAGCACACAATCTCCTTCTTCTTCTGAGCTTTCACTCTCCCATACATTGTTTATTCCACTCTCACTGTGTAGTGGGAACTGTTGTACGGTGCCATTTGTACTCATTACCTGACCCGAGACCTGTGGAGGAACCATCACTTGCTGCTGACTCATTGGTGCCAAAGGTATTTGCATTTGCTGATTAGGTACCATGGGTAACTGCTGTTGCATCGGCTGCATTTGCGTCATCTGCATACGGGGCATCTGCATCTGCTGCGGCTGCATAGGTTGCAATCCCTGCAACTGATTTATGGTCTGAAAATTTGGGTTTGGACCTCTCATTTTTGGTCCCCTCATTGTCTGAAATGCATTGACATCATTGTTTTGCTGACCAACACCTACACCTGCACCTGCACCTGCACCTTCCTGCACCACCATCGGGCACTCGCGTTTCCAATGACCGACAATTCCGCACACGTGACACGGCATCACCTTCTTCATTGCCTGCACACCCGTTACAACAGTGTTCAAATCCGGACCATTATTCGCAAAACCTCCTCTGCCTCTGCCTCTAGGCTGTGACTGAAACGCCATGTTTCCCTGCAACTGCGGCTGCGGTTGCGGTACCTGCTGTTGGAACCCTTGCATCCCTTGCAAACCTTGCAGACCTGTCTGAGCTGCTTTAAGTTGCATTATCATCACCTTCTCTTTCAACCTTTTCTGTTTCACTTCAATTTCGTCGCTACAGTATTTCGCATAATTCAACACCTCATCAATCGGTTTCGACTGCCAACAAATCAAATGCGACTTTATCATTTGACTTATTTCTGGTCTCAGCCCTTCCACAAATCTGAACACAAAATGAAGCATGTCCTTCGCCTCTATTGTTTCTCTGCCACTGTAGTTCTTAAACGCCTTTAACAACCTCTCATAGTAACTATGAATCGACTCTTTAGCCTCTTGGGCCGTTCTATCAATCTTCTGCCAATCCACATTTTTCGCGGCAACCTTCGTCTTCAAATGCTCAATCACCTTGTAGTACAAGCTCATCACCATGGGTGATGGTGCACCCGTCTCCCTGTCTCTTTCTGGTTCACTTGTCGGCCAACCTACAGCTCTTTTGCTATCCTCCCACAAATCTGCTGGAACTACAATCTCAAAGAGAGTATTCAGGTCTTCCCAAAGGCATTTCGCAAGCTTCACAAACCTATCAGTCTGTTGATACCATTCGATCGGCTTCTCTCTCAGTTTGGGAAAATCGTCCGTAAAAGACTGAATATCGCTTCTGTGCCATGGTACATGTATTAATTTTCCCCCTGCTGTCTCCCTCATTGGTAACATGGTTACTGCTTCGCTACTCTGTGGTCTTTTCTCGTTGAGCTCTGTAGCACTGTCCCTCCTCTTTTCCTTTCTCTTTACCCACCTGCTTTCCCACTTGTCTAAGCACCTCCACACTTGTGCACTCTGCAGCAATTCTCTAAGGTGCGCCTTCATGCCTGCTGACCTCATGTGTTCAAAATCTGTGGTCCCAAAATCCAACCTATAGCTCCTGCTCAAGTGTTTCGTCTTGTCTATATCAATCCCGTTTCTGTCCGCTACTTCCTGCAAACTTTTATGTACCTTGTTCACTTCTTTCGTAATCTTTGGGCATAGGTATCTCAGCTCTTCTTCCGAGTAGGACTCTAACCTATTCACACCCATAGTCCCTTCCACCAATTCTTGTGCTTCCATGTTCAACCTGACCCTATTCAGATAGTCTTCTCCCTTCCCACTGGCTGAACTTTGTGTGGAATTCAGACTGTTGAACCATTGTGTCAGCTGTTGCGCATTCAACCCCATCAGTGTAGCGTTCACATCGACCGCCATTGATGGTTGCGGCAACTTTTCAGTATTCGATGACAGCGGTATCACCAGTGGGGGACTCGACCTCACCAGTGTCGACTGAGCACATATGGGACTAAACTCCATCAAGGTCCCAGATCCAGTTGGCTGAGCCGCTATCGGAGTTATCCCTGGAGTGTTTTCTATGCACCTCCTCTCTGTCCCATTCTGCAGCATTGGTCCCTGACCGCTCATACCTAGATTAGGCTGACTGTACAAAGGTACCGGTGGACCTACAGTAATGGGTAGCGATATCGCATCTGGGTTTTGTCCATTCCCCATGTTCTGAGGTACATTCATTCCCACACTATGGGTCATCATTGCCGGCATGCCCATCTGACTCCCCGTCATCTGAGCATGTGCTGTTCCCCCCGCATCTGCTTTTGGGGCATCAAAAACTGAGTTGATTCAGCTTGTGTCATTGTTGGATTGTGACCATTCTGTACTCCCCTTACGGTTGGATCTAGAATCATTCCTGCACCATTGTCACTGCTGTAGTACCCTGGGATCTGCGGCTGATAATTTTCTGCTGGTTTCAACATGGGCACGTCTGGATATATTCTCCTAACCTGCGGTATCTGCGGGGTAAACAGTAAACTCGGGTCCTTAGATCCCGATGACGCTCCTGAACTCTGAGTTTCACTGTTCCGTACCGATGCCGGAGGGGCAGAACTGGTACTTGGACCTTGTCCATTCTCCGCATAAGGTGGTGGACGGTCGTTCAGCAATTGCATGATTAACTCCTCATCCTCCAGCTCCTCTTCTCTTCTCAACTTTTCCTCATCCTCTTTATCCTTGGAACACTTTCTGTCTGTCTTACAGGTAGCTTTCTTACCTGTCTCCTCTTCTTCCTTAGTAATTGCTGGAAACAATTTTATCCCCTGCAATACATCAGACCTCCACACCTTCTGTGCATTATCCCACCTAGCGTCCGCTAGTGTCTTTTCTACCTTCCTTATCCTGTTCTCGAACTTATTTTGCTGTTGCTGTCTAGCCATCAGTTCCCAAATTGCTAGAGCCTCAAACTGTGCTGGCCTTGGAGGTACCTTCATGTCGTACATCGTGAATCTCAAATTCTCTAGGATCCTTATATTGAATGTCCCATGTATCGGGAACGCTACGCTCCCATGTTTCTCTGTCAGTTTGTGCCATTGCTTTAGCCAAAGACACGGAGCTACCCCCTTCTCTTCCATTACAATGTAAGCTGGTGTACCTTCGGGCGGCGTCTCCTCTCCTACGCCCGCTTTAATGTAAGACTCCCCCTTCATCGCACTCCTCAATGCTTTAAAGAATTTCATTTTTCTCGTCTTTTATTTCACAAAATTTGTAATCAATAGGTGACTTTAATTCCCGGAATACTCTTCGCCTGCCTTTCCCCTTCCAATCGAGCCCCACGGACTGCGGCCAATCCGTGTGCGACCCTTCTCTCCAACCAACCTATCCCAGCGCGGTTCCTAGTGACGTCACACTCACACACACTGCGGCTGACAAAGCCTCGCGGCTAGTCCTCCTTCACTCACCTCTTTCCGTGACAACTTTTTGCATGTATCGCGAGCTACCAAAAAATAAAACAGATCTGTCGGTTTACTACAGGAAGGGTAACACAGTCGCTTCAGGACCTTAGGGACCTTTCACTAGCCTCGGCCGCTATTCCGTCTTTCTCGGTCCCCACGTTCGCAAGCAAATCTGACCCGCAGACCTACTCTCAACTTGTCAATGATCTGTTCTAGTGCACTTAGAATCTTGTCAAAGCCCGAAGTCGAAGTTCCTTTCACTCCCTAACACACGTACCGACTTGTTGACCACGCCCGATCAACCTACTAAACCGCCCAGACCACAACATAGATCAACATACTCCGGAGTCTCTTGACCTCGCAGGGCCCGCCTCAACAACAACAACCACGTGGACCTTTTTATGCACAAAGCGCCACACGCACATGAAGTTCGACGACTTCCCTACTCTCACACTCGGAGCCGCACCTCCGCTATTTCTATGAAGTTCGACGACTTCTCTACTTCTACACTCGGAGTCGCACCTCCGCTATCCTCTATAAAGAAAAAAAATCCTCGCAACCTTTTCACACACCCTGCGGCAATAAGCTGTGCAAGCGCAAAACCCTAACTTCACTCATACCATCACTAGTACCGCCAACGCTGTTTCCACACCTCCGTTCTCTCCATTCGCAAGCTCCGAGATCCCGGGAAAGTCGCGGTGGACCTAGCCCATCATCATTCTGTCAATCAGTTTTATCCAAGAAAAATCTAATTCAACTTCTCGAATGGGGGTCTCAAAATGCGTAACCGTTAATTCAACACCATGTACTTTAAGAGTACAGGGTCCCAAAAGACGAAACCGTCCTCTGCTAGTCAGGAATAACCACACCAGTTTATTGCAAAGTTAGTGAATTTATTTCCCTATATTAATAAAGCTAGCACAATGTAAATAAGTCTCAACACCAAATGATAAACATAAATGAACATTAATAGCTGTCCATAACGGCGAAACAAGTGTAATCTATGTAGCATTTGGATCACAAGGCATTCGATAATAGCAATGCAAATCACTAATACGATAATCTGTAATGAACTAATTGCATACATTTAGTCAGCATAACAAGGTCTCAAATTGCATCGTGCAACAAAAGGAATCCTCCTCTAACCTCAAATTAGCATCGGCATGTGGGACTTCATGCAAAAACAATTTAGCAACATTAATTTAGAAAACTCCTAGCTAGGGATCTTGTCAAAAATCAGCAGTTGGTTACCTAAAAGAAACACAATGCAATTTTTACAATTTTCCTTTCATATTTACCAATTACGATCAGCATACAAGGAAGTCTTCGTCTCACAGGTACCGTTTCTCGATCAGCATTGGTACCGTTTCGATCGGCATGGGACGGGGCAAAGGGGCAGGGGTGGACGGGGCGATTGCCTCACGGCGGCAAGGTAAAACTATTACTTCATGCAAAGGGATCAAAGTTAAAGTCTCTAGGGCCAGAATCGTTAAAGTCTCTTTCTCTCGATTAGAGAAAGCATCAAAGTATCTCTCAAAATGGCGTCGCAGCGAAGTGGGCCATAATAGCTACGAAGTAACGCAATGGGTGTAGTGTCCGGGTAATGGCCTAATCTCTTCTCGGGCACCTGGTTTTTATAGACAACAGTTCGAATCCAGTAGGGTCTTCCATTGGAGGGTTCATAGGTTAGCTTCAAATTGTCCAATCAAAAACAACAGTTCTCAAGCTTTTACTTAAGCATACATTATCCTTGGAGATGGGTACGCAAGTTGCAACATAGTATACCAATTAGCTCACTTTCAGAGCCTCCATTGTCCGCACCTGCAAATCGACCTTGGAGTAAAGAGAAAATATGCCAGGCTGGCACGAAACTTTAAGATAAGCATGTGAACGGTTTCAGTGGAAAAGTACAGCTTCAAGCAAAATACACGTTTAATAGCACATTGGAAAAATACGGGCATCTAAACCGTGAGACCAGGCAACTAGGCCAAAGCCTCCACTAAAGTTATGCTAAGCTAAAGCATTTCAAACAAGCAAATCGTAGCACACGTTTATGATTATGCCGGATTAGTGCAATTCTAATACATCACGTTATATAAAGCACGCTTATAAATGTTGGCAAACTACTCTGAGGGCACATTTTGTCCCCGTACAATCTTTGTTAGTTCGGTTAAAGTCACACATGATTATTTCACACTACGTTTATGCATTAATAAATCAAAACCTTCATTTTCTGCTTCATCAGTGGCAGTCATATTTCTTTCAGTCTCTCAGTGTACCTTTCCATGGCTATGTTCGCAGGCTGTCTGTGAATAAGACAATAGCATATCTATTTCCAAACTAACGTTTCTCTGCACAAATACCTAAAAGAAATGACATGTTAGCAGGAAATATGGAAAACAGTTTCTCACGTTCAAGAATAATATGATTAAGGCCTAGTTCAGCTAACCAAAACAAAAGCATTTATGGCACATTTATTTAATGTTTTACTAATAGCCTGCATGTGAATGTTTACAACGTAAAATGTTAATTATACTTGTCAGTTTAAACTCCATGTTACAGTGAAGTGCAAAGCGAAATAAATTAACACATATAAATGAATATGATGGAGAACTATATTTCTTCAACATGAATCAATTACATTTAATATAAATGTTATGAAATGTATTATCATTTCAGGGAAAATCACTTCTAAACACCAAAAATGAGGGTTTCAGAACCACCATAAATGGTTGCAATGTAAGTAAAATGGTTATACCCCATGGGTTTCATCTCCTACACTACAGGGAGTGCAGAATTATTAGGCAAGTTGTATTTTTGAGGATTAATTTTATTATTGAACAACAACCATGTTCTCAATGAACCCAAAAAACTCATTAATATCAAAGCTGAATATTTTTGGAAGTAGTTTTTAGTTTGTTTTTAGTTTTAGCTATGTTAGGGGGATATCTGTGTGTGCAGGTGACTATTACTGTGCATAATTATTAGGCAACTTAACAAAAAAAAATATATACCCATTTCAATTATTTATTATTACCAGTGAAACCAATATAACATCTCAACATTCACAAATATACATTTCTGACATTCAAAAACAAAACAAAAACAAATCAGTGACCAATATAGCCACCTTTCTTTGCAAGGACACTCAAAAGCCTGCCATCCATGGATTCTGTCAGTGTTTTGATCTGTTCACCATCAACATTGCGTGCAGCAGCAACCACAGCCTCCCAGACACTGTTCAGAGAGGTGTACTGTTTTCCCTCCTTGTAAATCTCACATTTGATGATGGACCACAGGTTCTCAATGGGGTTCAGATCAGGTGAACAAGGAGGCCATGTCATTAGATTTCCTTCTTTTATACCCTTTCTTGCCAGCCACGCTGTGGAGTACTTGGACGCGTGTGATGGAGCATTGTCCTGCATGAAAATCATGTTTTTCTTGAAGGATGCAGACTTCTTCCTGTACCACTGCTTGAAGAAGGTGTCTTCCAGGAACTGGCAGTAGGACTGGGAGTTGAGCTTGACTCCATCCTCAACCCGAAAAGGCCCCACAAGCTCATCTTTGATGATACCAGCCCAAACCAGTACTCCACTTCCACCTTGTTGGCGTCTGAGTCGGACTGGAGCTCTCTGCCCTTTACCAATCCAGCCACGGGCCCATCCATCTGGCCCATCAAGACTCACTCTCATTTCATCAGTCCATAAAACCTTAGAAAAATCAGTCTTGAGATATTTCTTGGCCCAGTCTTGACGTTTCAGCTTGTGTGTCTTGTTCAGTGGTGGTCGTCTTTCAGCCTTTCTTACCTTGGCCATGTCTCTGAGTATTGCACACCTTGTGCTTTTGGGCACTCCAGTGATGTTGCTGCTCTGAACTATGGCCAAACTGGTGGCAAGTGGCATCGTGGCAGCTGCACGCTTGACTTTTCTCAGTTCATGGGCAGTTATTTTGCGCCTTGGTTTTTCCACACGCTTCTTGCGACCCTGTTGACTATTTTGAATGAAACGCTTGATTGTTCGATGATCACGCTTCAGAACCTTTGCAATTTTAAGAGTGCTGCATCCCTTTGCAAGATATCTCACTATTTTTGACTTTTCTGAGCCTGTCAAGTCCTTCTTTTGACCCATTTTGCCAAAGGAAAGGAAGTTGCCTAATAATTATGCACACCTGATATAGGGTGTTGATGTCATTAGACCACACCCCTTCTCATTACAGAGATGCACATCACCTAATATGCTTAATTGGTAGTAGGCTTTCGAGCCTATACAGCTTGGAGTAAGACAGCATGCATAAAGAGGATGATGTGGTCAAAATACTCATTTGCCTAATAATTCTGCACTCCCTGTACAGTGAATGCACCTCATAATGCGCTTTAAGTGCAACACTTTACATTCAATACTAGATTATTTCAATTAACATATCTAAAGTATGGTCACATATAGATGACACTGTGACGTCAGGGGTGATAATAATCTCATCTATTCTAAGTGTTTTACTGCAAAACCAATCCCACAGTTTCTTGTTTGTAACAGGCCTCCTACTGATGCAGCTGGGCTGAAAATAGATCAGAGAGAAGATATGATTAGCAAGCAGGAAGGGCTTGTTTCCTAGGCAGTGATAGCTGTTCTCAAATTTACTCCACAAGGAAGTGTAATGTAAGGGGCTTGGTTGGACATGGGGCATTCCTCTAATGTACATCCTCAAGTTGGTAGTTAGGATGTATATCAGATGTATGTGTCTCCGGCACCAGCATGCCACGATAACAAAGGGACTGATTTCACACATTGAGAGTGTGCTCCAGATGAAACTGCATGAGTGCAGGCAGCACAGCCAGGGGCTCATGGCACCTCATTGCCGGTGAAGTTAGGTCTTTCTGGACTGAGCAGAAGGAGGCTAAGAGCATCAAATTTGTCCTTTAATGACAATTTGAGCCTGACTAATGCAGCGTTGTGTCACGCTGACGGCATGGTTCTGTTAACCTACACAGCAAATGGGCACCAGCCTTTGATAACCAAATTGCTGCTATTTTGTGAACATAATCATCATAAAATAAAACTGTGTATAACAGAAGTTTTGAATGTCGTCTCAAAGGGTGGAGTCGCGTCCTGGTGCTTGATACCATGAAACTGGTTGCGATAAGTTAGTATTCCCATCGGAGGATACAAGCAGATTACAATGGAAGCTACTGTATATAGATAGAAAGAGGGCTGCCATGTGGTCTAAAGGTACATTAATTAAATTAATGCCATAGGCATGTCTCTCTACTCCCACTGGTCAAGTCATACCAGCCACAGCTACGCCCTCTATGACTTACAGCGCAACCCCATGGTGGCCTGTGTAGGATACTGGTTGAGATCACATCAAGGGGCGTGTGCTTCGAATGGCTACCTGGCTAAAGGTGTGGTGGTGCATTGATGAATTCTCAACTACTGCTGTGTGCTGCAAGTGGTGGGACTTTACAGTGTAAGTTGACTCCGCTGTAAGAGGGAACGCAAAGCTCTGATTCGCTGTAGGGCTCTTACGCAAGCATGATTAGTGAAACAAAACAACTCTTGTGCATGCTGAGAACTGGTCAACTTATTATCAAAAATAATAATTTGGAGAAATTTATAGTTTCTAACCCTACTTTAAACGGTCAGTTAGCAGAAGAATCACTGAACGTCTGGTAAATCAAATGGTACGTATCTAGCAACCATCATTGCTAATTATTAGAAAACTTACCAGTTGCCGGCCTTGCATCCATTTTGCAGTGAGGCGCTTGAGGCCAAGCTGAGGCGGGTGTTTATGATGTTTTTACGTCATCGCCTGCCTCTTTTTAATTGGTTGGTGGTGAATGCAGATCAGGTAGCTGTTTTTATGGTGTCCTAGGCCGAAATATGGAATATTCAGATATAGTACCTCCGCATTGTTGTCTGACAAAAATGAGATTCGTTAACTTTTCCCCTTCCTGCACTAATGTTGTTACATTTATTTTAAAAAGGTGTTACTTATTATGCGTAAGTTAGTGGACGCAGTTCGAAAGGCACATTTGCAAGATGGTTGTTTAAATGCTGTGATTTTGATATTTAGTAGGTTTATGGCTTTGATAAACCAAATGAACAGCTACTTATTATTACTACTAGTGTAACAAGTAGTATTATTATTATCATTATCTTTAAGAGTGACTGGCTAGTAAGAAGCCACTGAATGGATCCTCTTGTCTTGTTCATGTTAGGGCGGTGCCACCTTGCCTTCTGCCAATGTGAAAGATGTTCTTTGGTCAGCTTGTTGGGGGCTCACACGTACAGTGTTAAAATAGCCCGGGTGTGATGGTGTTTGGGAGACAGGGGAGGAGGGCGCTAATATAGCCTCGCTGTACTGTGCTATACTTGCCATTAAAGGCCCGCTCTAACAAGGGAGCGGGCCTTTAATGGCCGGTATAGCCCATCTACGGCGAGCTGTAAGGCTGTTAGAAAATCCCGCCTCAAGAGGGCAGAATGTTCTAATTAGTAAAACAAGGGCCTCAAGAAGCCCAAGAAGTTCAAGGGGGTTGAAATCTTCGGGCTCCATGAGGCCTTTGTTCACAGCAGCAGCTGTGAAGGACAACATTGGAATGTTGATGTTCTGGGCCATTAGAAGCCTGGAGCGCCTCCATCGTCGTCAATGGAGCGCTCATCATTCCACTGGTGTAATTTTCCTATGAGTATGCAACCGATCTTTAGATTTCGGATAACAGAATGTGAGCACAACAAAAATATGTGGCATCACACCTTGTATTTGTAATTGTTTCAGAGTGGCGGAAGAGGGAATGTGTTTTTGTATTTAATATTCATATTGAGTATGGCGAGATCTAATACACAGGGGGGGGCTAGAATACTGTCTTCCAGTTCATAAAACAGCTGCTCTCATTACTACATGCAAAGAAAGTGTTTTCGTCGATCTCTACAAGAATAGGAACTTGTAGGTTCTTGAAGAGCGTGCCATCCCTCCATAAGCTTTCCTATTGGGATTTTAATCTGCCAACTGCAGGGTAACAGGAGAAGCATACCTTGCAGTAGGCACACTAGCTGCCTTACCTATACTCTTGGTATTGTAGAAGTTGACCTTGAAGGCTGCACACATCTGCTGGTATTGCTATAAATATACTGTCTTAATATTATTAACTTATGCTTTGTAACGCGCCTCTGCCGTTTCCAAGCACTGTAAATAGCATGTGTCAGTATTACCTAATTTAATGGTTCTCTGAATTTGATAGTGTAACCATTATGTTTTGCACACACCGCATAACTACCTCATTGTCTGTCTAGCCTGCCAGCCCTCCAAGGTGCCTTACTCATTTCAAACATTTCAAAGGCCTACAGGTTGCACAGAGATCTCTGCTGCAGACTCTTGACCTTCTGAGCACGGGGGGCTCCTCCAATATGGCGGAGAAGCGTCACCTCCTCGCCAGCAGTGGCAGCTGCAAAACCTTTACAAGGAAACGATAATAAACAGTGTTTATTATTGTTTCCTTGTAAAGGGGCGGGGCCACGGGGTGACGAGCGTGAGTACGCATGTGTGTTTGGCCGGCCGTCTCTGGCCGGCCAGACACATGCGCAAAGGGCTCTCTCCAGCCCAGCAACAAACACAGTTGCTGGGCTGGAGAGAGCATGCATAGGCTCCCAATCTGCCTGGGAACACCCTGGCTGGACGCTCCTAGCCAATCCTGACGCTGCTCTGAGCAGCGTCAGGATTGACCACGGGACAGGCTGGGAGCCTGGGCCTGCAGCATGCTGAGGAGACGGAGGAGCAGCGACAGAGCACAGCGTTCAGGTAAGCTTATTTATTTTATTACTATTTCCCGCGCACACCGCCCCGCCCCCTTTAACACCCGCGAGCTGCGACAGCTTCTGAGCTGCTTCATTGGGATTTAACACATAGCCTGAATGGTTCTCAATTCTCTGCAATATATGTTCATCTCACCGAGATATCACAACGTTCTATGTTTTTTTACTGGTATACCAGTGCAAGGTGCAGGATATGGTGTAGAGGAGGCCTCTAAATACCTGACACATTAATACCAGTAAATGCTGCAGATCAGAATAGACCAGCTTACCTTGAGAGGGCTCTTGACATCTCAGCAGTGGGGTATCTGTGCATGATGCTGAAGATAGCCCAGGCTCATCATGGAAGCTTTGCAAGGTATAAGTACTCTGCCAATGAGTGCCTATTGGTAAAGGAAGCAGAGGCCCTTGTGACAGTTCTCAGAGTGAGATAGTGGTGCATGATGCAGGATAGTAAACCGGGTGCATTATCGCTGTCTCATAAACGCACAGTGGAGGTCTGCCTGGAGGCTGCATTGTGAGTCAGGACTGAGATAACGGCAGACAATGCAGGTCATATCAGTTGGGGGGGGGGGGGGTGCTAGGTCTGCAGGTGTCTCAGTAGTGGGATCCCATGGTTTAGAATTGTCACTTCATAAGCTGAGGCTTTATGAAGCCTTGAGGGATGTTTCGTTGCCTGAAGACCAGCACACTGGGAAGGTCAGGCTACATCTGCTATGTGTACATATGTCTCATATACATAACATTTAAACTGCAGAAATAATTTGTGCGTGAGAAGTACCAGCTCAAAAGAACTGGAGTCGTTATCTCCCTGAAGACCCTGTGCATGTCCTGTGGTTGACAACCATTGTTCAGGGCAACATTACTCTTCTTCTGTGGGTATGTGTTCCTAGGCCCTTTGTTTTTTTTAATCTTCATTTAATCTTCATTTGTGGTGCTAAATTAAAAAATATTCTGACCAAGTTGTTTTGTGGTCATCGCTAGGGGAATTGTTGGCTACTTTCCAATGCACACTAGGTATTTTGCGGCATATTAAACTTCTTCTATAGTTATGTCCCAGTTGTGTAACTGTGTTTTATAGTGTGAGTGAATTTCTTTTGGTGTGGGCGATTGAATGAACAACTAAGAAGGCCTGTGTTTATCCAATGTTGCAGAAGAAGCTTGGTTGATGTTCATGGCACCCACGGCTTGCTGATCTCATTCGTGATTTTTCCCTTGTAGGTCTCTGCAGGTAACTTCAGTTTTCAAACAGACCTACTGTACCCAATGTAGCCTGGAAGTGGGCTTTGTGTTCGCTCATTACAGATAATTCATTGGCTCCCTCGTCTGTTTCAGTTCTGTCCCTCCTAATTTGACGGCTTCCCTCCCAATTCTTGAGTTGTCCTGCCCAAGGAGTTGCATCTTTCTGCTTCGGGTGTCATAACCCTGTATTACTGTGAGTGAGAGAGAATTTACTCTCCTGCTGGCCCTTTCTCTTTATAAATTATCAACAGGCAGGTTCCTCTGCCTTCCATAGCATTGTTGGGTGGCCACTGTGAAATGGATTTTTAAACTTTTTCACTATAGCTACCCTTTAGTGTACGTGCAGTGCGGGCCATCTTGGAATTTACTTTTGTTAAAAAAAAAAAAAATGACTGCCATGCATCCATGTGGATGAATGGAAGCGGTCTTTCATTGATTGTTCTTAAAGCAAAAGAGAAAGCATTCCAGTATGACTTCCGCATAGGTGCTGAATAAGTACATTCACACTGGACACCCAAGGGGAAAAAGCATTGGCAAAACCAATAGTAGTTGTGAGTAACACCTGTTGGCTTTGCCAGTGCTTGTTCTCTTCAGGTGTCCTGGTCCACAGGGCTGTTGACCAAGACTCTCATGCTACTAAAAATGAATGGAAAGAATGCTCCCTTACTTAAACATATGGCTTTTACTCCGACTTTGCTGTGAATATCAGGCGCCATGTCATGTGTTCTTCTCATGTTCTTCTCATGACTCTCAATTAATGCACAGAGCATCATTTTTTTCTGCAGCTAACAATAAAATTGGCTACATTTTTATTGTAGGCAGTCTACATTCGGGTGTTTTGTTAGGCCTCTACCAATGAGCATTGTTCATGTTGCTGCGGGAGGGAAGCGATATATTTGGAAAGGCTCTGAAAAGTGAACACATTTCTAGCCCTGAAATATTTCCCAGCCATGAATATGAACAGGGAGTTCTGACAGCACAAATTGCACATCTCTCAGTTACCGGAAATAGGTCAGCAGTGATAATGAATTCTGTGCGAATGTTGGTTTTCTCCCCCTCGCCTGCGCCTGAGAACGCAGGTCACGTGCCCTGGGTTTAATTTAGATGCAGCTGTGGTTACATAACCCCAGGATGCAGTTTGTACGGCGGGGGATGCTGCACAGATGAGCCGCCTGGACCTATGACCTCTCCGCCGTGTGGCTCGCGCCATGCGCTTACTCACGACGAACTGCAGAAGTTAATATCATCGACATGCATTGCATTTTCTATTCAGCAAAATGATGAAAAGACTTCCTGCAACATGGAGGCTGGTGTGAGGTGCGACTACTGCAGAAGAGAGAGTTTAAACTACCAACCTCTATTTGCCCAGAATCTGAGCAGAAAACAAATACTGAAGCACAAACACAGGCAAAGACAACAGAACATCAGGTGACTTCATGTCACCGAGGACATGGCGCTCGCCTCTTGGCTTAGTTTATGAGTCCTGTATAGTCTGTGCCCATCCCCGAGGCTCAGGTTATGCTGAATAGTACTAAAAAAAAAAGTTTGTCGCGATAGCTTGCAATGTTTTTTATTGTGCGAGTTGACCTGAAAAAGGTCTATTTGTAAAAGAAGAGCGGGGCGGACCATTCCGCCTTGTTGACATGGAACCATCTGGACATGAAGTAGTTTTATGACCTTAATGCAGTCTAAGGCTCAGGCATGTGGGACACATTTGTGCTCATAAAAGCATAGGCCAGGAAATACCACTCAGTTCATTGGTGCTTATTTTAATCACGCTTAGGATGAAACGTTGAGCAAGCCCTGCTGAAATGTAAGCATTATACAAACACACCTGCAATATGTCCACTCTTTGTTACACAATGTTGGCAAGGCCTCCTTAAAATAAACTACGTGAATGGGTGGGCTTCTTATACGTAAGCATCTGAATGGACAGCAAACTCCTGCCTGTGATTACCACACATTAACTCCATCAAGAGAAGATTTAGGGCAAGTTCCACTTAGATACAGGTCGCAAAATGTGGTTGCAAATTACCCACCTGTGTCTGATTCTTTGTACCAGTATGTTGCCTTAGAAAATCTCTAGTGGCAGGGGTCGCAGGATGACTTCCTAATGAGTACTATTGGGCAACCCCCTGTGATTGGTTAAAAACACAGGGATGGTGGCCTGCATGGCTCAGCATCCCTCTGTTAGCATTTACAAATGGCATTTTTTTTTTTTTTTTTTTTTTTAAGCAGCCAGTTTTCCTTAAAGGAATCGGTATTGCATTAAGAAAATAATTTTCTATTTGGGAAAACTTTGGGGTGGGGGCTGGCAGTGGTCGCTTGGACCTCTGCCTGCTCTCCCTGAGGTCACCCAACATCACTCACAAAGGGACAGTGTCCCAATAAGACACCCCACATTTTGCGAATCAGTTACCACTACTACTAGAGGCCTTTATTTGACCAATAATTTGCAACCGCCATTGCGGTCCCACACCTTGATACACTCCGTACCAAATTGCAATTAGGGGGGCTCCCGTTCACACCCATTTCTAATTGCTATGCAGTATGGGTCACTAATCCTATTTTACAAGCCAGGAAGGTTTTTCCAGGTTGCTAAATGGGATTCATAAACACCTAAAAGCCATTCTGTTGCTGTTAAAATCCAGTGATTTCGCAAATCAGAGGTGTACATCTGCAAAATGGCTTTGAACATCTGTCTCGTAGTTCACAATTTAAAAGCCACAGTGGTAGTAAAATCAGCAGGCTTGAAGCCATGGGCTAGTTGGATATATAGCTACCCAATCTAGCCTGGTCTTGGCTGCTGCATTTATAAAAATTGTCTCCTGAATGACAATGTCATTGACTGAAACAACTCTTTACCCTTTAAATGCGGAAAACAGCTTGCCTTTAACTGCTGAGTGATTTGCTTTTCCGTTTATAACATAACTCAGTTGCTGATAATTTGTCAAGCTGAATTTTGAATTAGCGTGAGAGGCGGGGTTAACTAACGCCTCCAACTGGCTGTAAAAGAAAATTAAATTAAATCTGGGTGGGGTACTTTATCTCCCAGCATGCCCATTGGCACAATCCTCTCTGCAATCTGTGCATCCAGGGATGTTGTGGTGCTTAGGGGTGTCTTCACCTCTGGATGGCAGGTTTTCGTCCCATACCTTTGTATCTCAGTTTTTAGATAACCTCACCCTGGGGGAGGTGGACATCGGTTTACATCGCACCACCTCCCAGAATTGAGTTTTAGGTGTATGATCGGGCTTGCATTTGCAATACTCTTGAATTCTATTGACTATTGTGTTTGAACCAACTCCCTGCCCAGACCACAAATACATATTGAATGTTGAAGTAAATTCATGTTTTTATGAGTCATTGTCAGTGCTTAATTTGTGCTGGTGTTTGCCAGTGCTCTGCACTTATTTGTAAATCCCAGCATATATTGATGATAATCCGTTACATGGTGGTGCTGTGTGTGTATTTTTTTAGCAAAGTTCATTGGTGCAGCATTTAACTATGTATTATATCTAAAAACATCATAAAACTGGAACTAAAAGATACAGCTTAAAGTGACGTGGGTTATACCAGTTCTAGTGGACCTGCGAGAGATACCTTGGGCCTTGGCACTTAATTTTCTTACAAATTAAGCAATGGGTATTGTGAAGGAACAGTTGTATTTGGAAAGGTCTGTTGGAAAGGTTGATGCTTTTTGTACCTGAAGGGAACCCATTTTGTTCGTTTGCAAAGATGACAAGGCTCTGGGATAGGCTGAGGCATATGCACACATGTTTTAAGGGTACACAGGATATTTGAGAACGTTCCAAACTTCATAGACAATTAGGTGTTCTTGGTAGCATGATGGTGTGCATGAATTTAGCATCTTTGTGTTTGCTGAGTTTCTTGTACTGGTCAGTTTGAGCTCTTTTACATCAAACCGATAGCACTTCACCATATACACCTTGTCCTGAACAATTAGACATCTTCCTGGACTCCGGCGGAAACAAGCATTTGTAAAGCCAGTAGATCTAGCTTTGGCAAGAATGCAGTTTTTTAAATTGGTTTCCAATACATGAATGAAAGCAAAATGTGAATTATACTTGAACAGACCAGTAGAAGAAAAGGGCTGACTGAAAGCCACTGTATACATGTCTATAGGTATGTATTTTTATTGTGATTTTAAAACATGAGGCTGGTGAGACATCTAAAGCTGCCTTTAGACCACACTTAAATAATTACACAAGATGTTTGTGGCAAACACTGTCGCGAACAGGTGATATAGTGCGCAGCTTGGAGACGGTGAAGGAGGGCTTGTTGCTAATGGTTACAGGTTACGCAATTATAGCTACATTGCCAAATACATCAGATGAGACTGCTGCTTTGTGCTGTTTTTATATGTGAAAACTTAGTGTAAATGTACTGCCATCACTCCTTAGACTGCTCAGTTTTAGCAAATGTGCTTGTTTCTTACCTCCACAGACTCTGTTTAGCTTTTCTCCAATTTTCTTCCTTTGCAATTTCACTGATAAGTGCTGTAGTGCAGGCAGTCGCGCTTTGCAACGGTGAATGGGCGGGGCAGCGCGCGCGGGGAGGGAGGGAGGATTAACATGGGGAGCGGGAGAGAGGGGAATTAAATAAAAAAAACTTTTAAAAACTTAACTGGGCTGCTGCTGCTGCCTTCCGAACCACACTGCTCCTCTGCCTGCAGGCGCAGGCTCCCAGCCTGCCCTGCGTCAATCCTGACACTGCTCAGAGCAGCGTCAGGATTGGCTGGAGCACCCAGCTAGGGCGCTCCCAGGCAGACTGGAAGCCTGTGCAGGCTCTCTCCAGCCCGGCAACTGTGTTGCTGGGCTAGAGAGAGTGTACAGCGCATGTGTGTTTGGCCGGCTCGAGACGGCCGGCCAAACATACATGCGCATTGAGGGGGAGTGCTGAGCACTCCCCTTCATTGCTTGTCACCCCGTGGCCCTGCCCATTTTCCATAAAAACGATAAAAAACAGAGTTTATTATTGTTTTCGTGGAAAAGGCTTGCAGCTGTCGCTGCTGGCGGGGGAGGGGAGGACGCTCCACCGCCCTAAGGGTGGCACCGCCCCTGAGTGCAGATACATCCTGAAATTCAGCAAACGCATACTACAAATACATGGTCACTACTGATAGCCCTACACTCAATTTACCTTACGCCACATATTACTGTGTGGTACCTTGTGCTGAGTGGTGTAACTACCTGTGATTTCGGGGTGCGACTTAGAAATGTAAACTTGCACGTGTAGATTTACTCACATGTAAATCTGCTTCTACAAAATGTGTAAGTATTGTTTTCCTCTGTTCACCATTTCCAAGTGTAGATTTACACCTATGTGTAGGCTTACGTGAACCAACCCAATGAAATCAAGCGCAGTGGCATCCATGGCAGAACTTGCGAGTGTAAAGTTACTGCTAATGACTTTTCACACATAGGCAGAGATCCCCACTTGACGGTGAACAGCACTCCTCTGCCTTTTGGACAGTTTTGTCCTATATAAATATCACATACATACATACAAAAATACATACCACAGCGGCAATCTCCTTAGGAGAAAGTGTAGTGGAATTAATAGAGTTTATTAATTCTTTAAAATATATATTTCTATACAAAATAAAATTGTAGAATCATTTAAAATAATTATTTAGTAACCCAGTGCTAATAATATTGAATGTTACCGCACATTAACTCATCAAATGTTTAGTAAAGAATTAATATATGTATATATTTATTTATTTATTAATCGAGCCCTCCAACTGGCATTTTAATATTTAATTAACATTTTGTAAATTTAACTATAAGGCATGTGTTTTGTTATATTTTCAAGTAAGTGGAAAATATGTATTATGTATCCATGTTTAAAATTTTACTGCGTGTTAAAAAAAAAAGGTAGTTGTTAATTTTAAAAAGTAGAACTGTTTTCAATTTAATGCAACCTTGTACCGCTAAAAAAAATATTTTATTTTATATATAATTTTAGTTTAGAAGTTGACATAATGTAATTTATGTACTATTATTTTCTATGGGATGTTATATTAAGTTCCTGCCTCCTTTATTTTCTGTGGCAGTGAGTTGCAGTGCCTGTGAGTAGCCTTGTGTAGTGCTGGATTTACACCCAAGCTGGGTTGGAGTAGATTTGCTACTGTTTTGTGAACTTGTGAGCTGTAGTAACTGCAGGATGGTAATTTGTGAATAGCAGTGGTTTTACTCTTTGGTGGATGGGTGTACTTAATAGAATGTTCCTTACCCCTCTGTAAGCTCCTTTTTGCTGCTCCCTGAATCCCTTCCCTTTAGTAGTCACTAGTATCCATTTTCTAGCCACTCCCATAGACCCTCCTCCATTTACTAGACACATAAACAACACAACCCTACATAAACCTACGTGTGGAGACCTATATTTCTATACAGAGAAGCCAAACACAGCTGCTACCGGACTATATAATACCAGAACGATAATAAGTGAAGAGTAACATCGCGGAGCCTTTGCACGTAACACGGGCTCTAATGTTGCTTTTAGTGCATGTGCAGTAATTCAGAAGCTTGTTTAATTGAAGCCATTTTAAATGAGTTGCTTTACATCCACATCTGCATCCAATGTTGATGTAATAGAAGGAAAGCTGATAAAAGAGAAAGACAAATCTATCTGAAGCAGAGGTGTGTTGGCCATGACTCTCCCTCCAGCAGGGATGTTCAGACCTCAAGCCTGACCTGCAAATGTCATTGCACTGCCCCCTGTATCACATCTCCTTTTGGAATGCCTGACTTTGCAATGGTGGATTACTGTTCCTGGGAAGCAGCTTCTGTTTTTAGACTTGCTGACATGAATCTGTCACACTCAAAGGGAAAACAGACCCATAATCAATCCGTGCAGTCTTGACTTCAGCAATGCACCCACTTTCGTCACATGGCGTACTCACTGCATAGGTACAGATGTAAAGGAATTTCCCAGAGTTGAAATTAGTCAGACAAGAGTCTGAGTAAGATTGTGAGTGGGAAGAAGAGAAAGATAACGAGAGAGAAGGAGGAAGGGGTGGTGGAAAGAGTTAGTAAGAAGACTGTAAAAAGGATTAGTTGTAATGAACTGTGTAGGTGTCAGATAAGGAGAGGGAGAGAATGAAACAGATATTTGTGGATTATTCCTTTCATGTATATAGATATACCATAATACAAGCATAATATATTTATATGTATGAAGCAATGGATCAGTGAACACAAACCCAAAAAAGCCCTGAAATTCTCCAGTTATGGTATGCATTACATAATGCAGACTTTAAATAATGCCCGCCATGCTCACTATATCCCTTTGCCAAAGTAATATCCTACAGCAATTCCAGAGTGTTTTTTGGTTTGTATTTGCTGAACTATAACTAACATTTTTGTATTTTTTCAGTGATTTTTATTTATTTAATTTTTTTGAGGTTCCGCATTCAGCCGCTGTGCACCCATTACTGTGCACGGCCTTTGGAAGTGCCCAGCGGAGAAAGGCTTCAAGGCCAGGCAGTTGGCCAGTCCAGCAGTCTCTCCCCTCCAGGCACCCTTCAAGACCCTGCACTCAACCATAGCCACGGTCACTAGAAATGGAAAAAAAAGAAATGCATGATTTTTTTTGTAAACTTGAGAATTTCAATATTCGCAAATATCCTGAAACTTGCCAAATCCTTTAAAAAGGTGCTGGTTTTTAAACAGAAAATTGTTGCTACCTGCTCATGAATTGCCTAAAAATCCTGCATTCACAGAATAGTTAGCGCACTATTGACAAATTATCTTACAATGTTTGCACCCCGCCATCATATTCACCCCCCTCTGGTGTTTTTAACCTGCCATCATGGCCGCCCTCCTCCCTGTGCATATTTTAAACATTGCAGATGTTGTCCTTTCTCGCCCTCCATTGTTGGGTTTCGTGATGTGCATTCTCCTCACTATAGCATGCAGGGCTGCCATTGCGACAACAAGAGTTCATTCTGGGTCTCATATAGTTTGCGCCTCCATACCATCTGCTTCCACTTGGTGGCAGATTGCAAGTGCAAAGAGCCCATTTGGAGTTGCTTTTGTGATTGTGAATCCTTGATACTTTGATATAATGATTCCTTATTTGCGAATCACAAATAAGAAATCGCTGTTTAGAAAATTTATTCTAATAAATTGGATTCCCCATTTAGACCTCCGAATGGAATTTGGGACACATGCAGTGGTGGAGCGTCGCCCCCCACCCCGCCAGCAGTGGGAGCTGCGCAACCTTTACCAGAAAACAATCCTAAACTTTGTTTAGGATTGTTTTCTGGTAAAGGGGAGGGGGCCATGGGGGTGACATGCACTGGGGGGGAAAGCACAGCACTCCCCCTCAAAGCGCATGTGTATTTGGCCGGCTGTCTCGGGCCGGCCGAACACACATGCGCACAGGGCTCTTTCCAGCCCAGCAACATGGTTGCTGGGCTGGAGAGAGCCTGCACAGGCTCCCAGTCTGCCTGGGAGCGTCAACCCTGGGTGCTTCCAGCAAATCCTGACGCTGCTCTGAGCAGCGTCAGGATTGGGGCAGGGCAGGCTGGGAGCCGTGCCTGTAGAGCCAGTGAGGAAGCAGCGGAGTGGAGTGCGGCGTCAGAGAACGTACTTTTTAAAAAATGTTTGTATTTAATATTTATTTCCTCCCGATCCCCCCTGATCCCAGCCCCTCCCTCTCCACGCCGCACGCCCCTTCCGAGCATGCGAGCCGCTATTGGACACATGGAGGGCCCATTTTAACATTTGTTTATCTTTTTGCGACTGGTTCATGAATTACTAATCTTTCGTATGTATGACCTTTTATATATTATGCAGGCAAGCTGCATTCGTTATCCTGGACCCACAAGTGCTTAATGTTGCAGGGTATGGAATCAGTATCCACGTGACTGTTCCCACGTTTTCCCTCATTCCACTGCTTTTTATAAATAAATATATATATATATATATATATATATATATATATATATATATATATATATATATATATATATATATATATATATAAATCTCCCTCTCCCAGGAAGCCTGCCCCACTCGATAATTTATTCTCCGAACATTTCCAGGAGATGGCACAAATCCGGTACGAATGATTCCTTTTACAAGGGATTTATGATTTAATTTCGTGACAATCAAAAGTACAAAGTGCGAGGTATACACACACACACATACTCAACTCCCTGCCAGACTTACACACACACCCCAACCCCCTCCCCCGCCAGATGCAAATATACTGCTGCCCCCACCCCGAACCTTCTCCACTGAGCCCTGAAAGACACTGGGGCTGAGGTGACAACACTTGGACCACAGCAAAGCCCCTGAATACTCCCTCCCCATCCACCAAGGCTCTAATGTGATGTGATGTGATGGGCCAGTGGGGGAGGGGCCAGGGGAAAGACACTGCTTTTGGGCTGGACTGAACCTAAGGGGGGGTGAGGTGAGAATGACCCCACAGCCAGAGCAACAAATGCCCCCCAGAGGGGCCTCTTCCCACTCACCCCCGCCCCAGCCCACTATAGCCTTAAGGGTATGGCCTGGCAAAGGACAATAAGCAGAGAGCAAAGCTTCTGGGCCAGCATCGGAGGTGGGGGTGGCAATGGGGCTGAAGTGAAGATGGTCCAACGACCATATCACCCGACACCAAATCACCCCACCCCACTCACAGCGAGGCGTCTTTACTCCTTTTGTCCCTTCTCTGATTGACAGTCCAGCAGGGGAGAAGGAACTCTGCATTTGGGGGGTCTTTGCAGCCCCACAGGGGCCAAGCTGAAGTCTGCGACGGCAGGCCTAGTGACGCAAGCCACTGCCCTGACAACCGGCCTGTCCCATATTACAGTTTCCTGGTGTGGGGCTGGCGGAGATAGCCAGGCTCTGTGTGCCGGGTGACAGAGGGTTTACAAAAATCCAGCCCACTGGTAATTCTTAGGCACCGGCTCATCATCCAATGCCTGACTGCCCGCTTTCCCAAACCGACCCTGGCTGCAGGCTCCGCCAATGGCCTGACAAAAGCCAAAGCTTTTTAGAGGTGGCGTTTCATGGTTCCTCACTCACAGTGCTTAATTTGTCAATAAAAATGTGCTGGTGCCCAAAGCCCTCCTCTTAAACACGCGGCTGCTGCAATTAAATATGGGAACACTGAATACTGAGGCGGCGTAATCCTGAAGCCATCTCGGGCGTCTTCGATCCATATAAAGGCACTCCTTGCCCCTTCAGCTCACTCTTTCAGCTTTCTGCTTTCTCCCTTTATGACGCTTTTTCGTTTTTCCCTTCCTCCATCTTTCCCCTATGTGTCTTTTGCTCGCAGCAAATGCTTTAGGCAGAAAAATAAGCCCCGGCCCTCAAAAATAAGTGCTGGTGCTCAGCACCGGAAACAACAAGCACAAATTAAGCACTGCTCACGCACTCTTGATCCAGCAACATTGTTCATGCCTGGGCCTGAGCTTTCAGCACCCGTGAACACCTTAACTGTGTGTTAACTCTTGGTGCTGAACCCCAGGGCTTATTTTACCATGCCCGTGCCACGTTTCAGGTTTTTTAACTCACTGCACGAGTTTAACCCCTTCACTCACAAACGGCTATTCGACACCACTGTATGTGTCCTAAACATTTTGTCTCACTTCACCTGTGCCCCAGCCCAGCGTCTCAAAGCTGCCTCAGATCAAATGATGATGGCACTTCTGTTGGGCAGCAGCAAGCTTGAGCAGAGTTTGGACTGTTTTTGAAGTTTCAGACACATTTAGTTGATCTTTGCTTAAAACATTTGAATGTACCTGTCCTTACCTTCCACTCTCTGCATGCCTCCTCTCTCCGAGTTCAGCCTACTCGAAGCTGCTTCACCAGTCTGCCCTAACCTCGTCTTATTTCGGTAAGTTACTCACACCGCATTTCCCAGATCACAATCTCTCCATCTTTGAAAGTATGCAATCTGACAAATTTCACCTAAACTATTCATCCCACCAACCATTGCATGAACTCACACGGCGCCCAATAATGACCACACCCAACTCCTAATAATTTCATCTACACCAAAAAAACAGGGGAAAATGCACAGAAGGATTTCCTTAAGAGCACCAGACTAATCCCAATAACTTAGAAGATTTACTCGATTCCTTAGTAGCATGCTACTCGCTATAAA
Source organism: Pleurodeles waltl (assembly GCF_031143425.1). NCBI lineage: Eukaryota > Metazoa > Chordata > Amphibia > Caudata > Salamandridae > Pleurodeles > Pleurodeles waltl. The sequence continues at coordinate 1,024,444,365 of NC_090449.1, read as the reverse complement.
GCGCTTCGACGCCTTGTCAGTGGTAGTGTGTGCTATATAAATGCACTTGTAATACAGTTTCGTTTCCCTCGCTGATGCAGACCGTGCTTTGATGGACCGCACTGAGGGATACCATTATCCCGGTCTGCACAAAGGGAACCGGGGGTACGGCCGGTCCCTGCCCCCTTGTTTCTTGACTCCTCTTAGAAAATCAATGCAGCTTCTTCCGGTGCGGTGTCACATTTTCTGTGATTCTATTTGTACACTCCGCAGGCCAGGCGGGCTGTCTCTCTGAGGAGCTGCTGTCGACAGGCTGCGGAGGAAAAACACATGCTCTTCAGTCAAGGGGTGGCCATCTGCTGCTGATGGCCGTCTCTGCTTACAGCTGCAGAGTTTGTGTGAACTGTGGGTGCCTTGGACAGGCCCCTCCCTGCCCTCTGCTTGGCCAAGAGAGAGTAGAATCCATGAACTGGCCTGCTCTGGAGAAATATTGTATTATGGGGGGATTTGGGACAGGCAGGGAATGTTCAATGACATTGTTACAATTCAGGGAGGTGCAATAAACCATACCACCCAAAATAGATATAATTCAGCAGGATGGCTTCCTACTAAGAGATGGATTCAAAAAGCCTCATAGGAAAGTAACGCTTAGTGCCCCAAACTCCCTTCAGAAGCGACTGCCACCGAGAAAATATAACACACAGTGGCTTCTTGGCGCTAAAACTCAGACACGACGTCTAAAATGAGGGACATGTCTCAGTTGAAATGCAGTAAATGAGGGGATCCACCCGGATCCTGGAGATACCACGCCAGAATCGGCTAGCCCCTGTGAAACACTGAATTTGTCCCGTGTGATTTGCCAGCACCGGAGCACATTCAGCGGCGCCCACACACACCTTCGGTGCAGCAACCTGCAGGCAGCGAGGGGGCTTTCTTATTTCCACTTCCATCTGGTCCCAAACCAAAGGCCTGATTTAAAGGGCCAACACTCCTACTTTTGTTAGGGGAACATCCTTGCTGGGAGCATCTGGAGCCTAACACTTGGATATCAATCGAATGGAGGGAAACAAAGGTACACAGGTACCTACGAGCAGCTATGATTTGGAGGAAGATTTTTGACTTTGTTAAACTCGTGTATGTAAAAGATATATCCATGCACTCCAAGAGTGTCCGGTAAATCTGCATGAGTAATTATGCAAATAATGATTTAAATCGTACTTACATTTTTTAGCTTATCCAGTGATACTCATCCTAATGCAGGGTGTCAGCACTTTGAAACACACACAATGGGTCATACAAGTGTGTAAACCAATGTACAGGACATGTTACACAAGACATGTGAGGGTTATGAAGGTGTCTGAGTCACATATATACTTACATATCTATTTATTTATTACTCTAGTCCTACTCTACTAGAGAAAAAATAAAATTAAAATAAAATAAAATCTATAAATAAAATTCAAATTATAAATAAATCTAAATATATATATATATATTAATAATAATAAAGAATAAATAAATTAAATAACAATAATGAACAAAAATGTGTATATATATATGTGTAAAAAAAATATAAATAAAGAATATTATATGTTTACTCTCTTGTAAGCTTTACTTTGTCTGCCCATCAACATGTGTCATGTCTCTATCAATCTATCTTCCATTCCCACTCTGACTCATCCCAAATCCATTCAACTACTTTCATCTCCTAAATAACCCTGCCTAAGCTCTTCCCTCTTCCACATCTAACTCACCCAAACCTCAGTTTACTACCATGATCTCCCAAACAACCCTACTAAACTCTCCCTCATTTATCTCACCTTTAACTCATCCAAAATCCCTCCTGCAACTATGATCTCTCTAACCCTTTCCACAGACTCTTCCCTCCTCCATCCCCCCTTTACTCATCCCAAGCCTCATCCTATTACTATAAACTCCCAATTAACACTTCTGGATTCTTCCCTCCTCCACCCCTCCATTACTCCAGTCAATCCAACTAAGAAACTCACAAATCCGCGGCTCGAATTAACTCATAATAATACTAAAATTGTACTCATATTTCCCTATACTAATCCACCACGAATTCCTTTCGGGTTCTGGAGTAGCGTGCTAGTCGCCGAAAAGCGCTTGGATGCCTCTTCAGGGGTAGCAAGCGCTATATAAATACTATTATAATACAATACAATACATATCCTTCAAACTTGTGGCCCTTATGTGTTAAGCGTGAATGGTCGGGGGAAACACAGAGTCAGGATTTAAAATGTAAAGCAGTTGTCAGGGTTTTATGTACTAACAGAAATCAAAACAGAAATCCACTTTGCTTTCTATATAAAACACAGATCTGGGATCTGCATGTTACAGATGCGCTTGGCAGCTGGCACATTAGCCCGCTATGCTGCTTTATAAGTCAGAACTGGCTAGACAGAACATCTCCCACTAAGTGCATTAGCCACCAGGGCTATATTGCCATTATTATTGTCCCATAAAAATTTCTAATCACACAAACATCACTGCAACGCGTACTAACCCTACAGAATATTTTAAATTGGAGCCTCTTTGTGGCCAATTAAGATATAGTGGCTAGCTGTCACATTCACCCTAATAACCGGATTACGGAGTTGAGAGTACGTGCGCAATCATAAAAACAATTTTGGTAATAGTTTCCGCTATAAAATGTTCGACCCTGCATGACGTGTACTCGGGTCGGCATAGTTTACATATTTTTTTGGCCCACCTTAAAACTGTTGGCAGTTTTGTGGGAACGTTTCTCCATGGCATATAAAAATGGGGTCACCATCATGCAGTAGCTTGCGATGAGTACATGCAGCCACCAGAGGGCGCAAGTAAGCTTGGTTGTTTTTTTCAAATAATTCAGCCTTCGCTCCTGGTTCCAGAAGGTGCTGAGGGAGAGGTTTCCTTTACCAGCACGAGCCTGCAAAGACGGCCGGAATGAAATGGCAAGACAATCCTGTCGCAAGAAAGTGAGGGGTCAGGGGGCCGCTTAAAAAGACTGGGGAATGCTTCTGTTTTTCTTCCGCGAGAGGTTTTCAGTCGAGTTTAAATTAAAAGCAATGCAGTCGCCTCTTCCATTACTGTTGTTCATAGCTGGCATCCAGCATCACACCCATTTAAAAAGGATGCCTTCCCTTCTCTACTGGGATGCATTTCTCCAAAGCCTTACCATGTGGTTTATTGTGATTCTAGTTACAATGTGTTTAGTGATATATATAATATATAATTATATTTTTTTCACGTAAAAAGACAAAGGTTACAGGTACGTTGTATTTAGGCTCACATCTTAAATGTACAAAACCATAGAAATTCAACCTATTATAGTTAGTTATCTCAAGTAACTATAACTCGTGCCCTAAGGTCTTTCTGGGTGCGTGCCCCCCCCCCCCCCAGCCCTGGGGACCACCACCTCCCCGGGGCCGATGTCATACAGTATTGGGGGGGGGAGACGGCCCCCAAGCAGTCCTGGGGACTGCCTCCTCCCTGGGACAGATGTAATATGGTATGCGGGGGACGTACCTCTGTGGTACTTCAAACAAATCAAACGCCTCCCCCCACAGCCTCAGGGACCACCGCCTCCTAGGGCTTTAATAAAAGAATGAAGGGGGAGCGACCAACACCTGCTGTGCACGGCCAAACACTGTGCGTAGTGCGAGATTGGGTGACCAACCTCCGTGCACGGCCAAAGGCAATGCGGAGTGGTGGTTGGATTAACGTATACTGATGACATCACTGGCTGCTGTTTGTTACATTCCTACGTATTTGAATCTGAGACGACGTATTTTGAATATGACTACTGTGCGTGAAACGCTGTATGTCACTGTCTTGCTTGTTCGTCTTGCCCGACTTGAGTGTCAGCCAAAGCGTATGCCCTATCTTGGACATCAGGCAAACCACTGTTGCGTATCAACCTAAATATTCCACTAGGTCGCATACAGTTACTTGCCCGGAGCACATCAATGCCCTATGTATCTTATCACATGCAGCAAACCTGTTCCTGTCCCGCCAATACTGCAGACTGCCTGGTGACTCTTCACACGCCACAGGTCCGCCCAGGTCACTCTACTAATCCTCCGCTCTCACAGGTGCATTTCTTCTCCAGTTTTCATTGAGTGTCACCACTCATATATCTCTGGTCAACTCTTCGCCAAATTGTTGTAGATGTAGACACAGATACACATAGAGGTAATCGCATGCTAATGTTAATTGGAGCTGATATGAAGAGTGACCAGAGCAACAGACTGCAGTGGGAACCGTGCAATTCAAAACATAATAGAATCTCACCCCAGTGAGAGTCTACTAACACAATACGAGGTGGAATGCACCCGCATACTACTTGAGACTATGTAACATTTTCATGCTTATTGTTTAAGAATAAAGCACCTCAAACATGTATTATGTCACTGGTTCCCAACCTGTGGTCCGGGGACCCCTGGGGGTCCGTGAAGCCTCCTCAGGGGGTCCACGACTGCTTAGAAAATTCTATAATATTATCAGATTACATCCCTAGCTTTCAGTAATGACTCAGTGGGGGTCCCCGGATTCCAATATTTATTCAGTGGGGGTCCCCGGGTTCCAGTAATGATAAACTGGGGGTCCACAGACGTCAAAAGGTTGGGAACCACTGTATGATGTGATATGAAATTGCTGCTTGTCTGTCTTTTTTGTAGCCGACAGAGGCTGAGTGTGTGGTATGGGCTGGTTGTGAAAGAGGATTTGAGCTGTGGTTATTTAGGGAATGTTCTCCACACAAACAACGGATAAAGCCACAGGTGGCGTAGAAAGTAGTGCGTCAAGCAATGGATTAGCCGCATACCCAAGCTGCTTTTTTGGCAGTTGTGAAAGGAAATTTCCAGCAGTGCTTATAGTGCAACCCAGGTTAAACCCCAAAGGCGGAGACATATCAAGGATTGCCCACCCGCTGCAAAAGAAGTGCCAAGTAGGAGCGAGGATTCTGGGGAGGAGGTTGGCGGGTAGGTTTGGGGTTTTACAGGAAGGAGCTAACCCTTCATCAGCGATGGCACATGGCCTGCCCCAGGTTGCTTTCTGGGGATATAAAGAGTATATGTAGGTTGCACCAGATATAGTGGAGTAAAAACAGCCCCCACAGTCCCAGGTGGTTGTAGGGGAGCCCGAGCTCCAGGGGACCCCCTCAGCTCAGTACCCTGGCCTGAGAGCTCCTGAGTGAGTTTGGGGGGGTGGGGGCTCTCCGCGTACTTTGCTGCGGGGGGGGCTCAAGTTTCGTTACACCACTGACACAATAAAAGCTATAATGCATATATAGGCCACAATACACCTAATACACAATGCACAGTAATACATATGTAGGCCACAGTACCCCTTAGAGCGTGCATGGACTCAAGATGTGTCTGCAATGCATCACCCAACAGGATCCGGCTGAAAAGGCAGACTGAGGATTTGCTGCTGCCAGTGCATATTGCACTAAAGCACTTCAGTGGAAGGAAATTCTTAATTTTGCACATATCTGCTACTGTGGCCGAGTTTGACACCTTTGTTGGCAGAATCTCGGTAGACATGTGGAGCACCACAATATTCTTCAGATGTAGAAGGAAGCTCTCACCAGTTGTATTCCTTCTCCCATGCATCTGATGTAGAGGTGTCCTTCCATTATACGGAATACAAATGAATGGCAGTTCTATGCCCATTGTTTATGGCATAATGATCTGTTATGTACTCTATAGCCAAGGTTGTAGCTTTAGTGGGGGTGTCTGGTGTGTGACACCCCCAAAATAAATGCACTCTTGGCTTGGTAGCTAGGTCTTGTGGCCTTGAGTCGGGTCTGCTACGTCTGTCTAGGTTTTTCTTGCCATCCTGATTTCACTAAGAGTTTTTAACGTGTACATTTTTGGATTGGGAACTTAAATATATATATATAGTGACAGCTTTACCAAAAAAGTATTAAATCTGCATCTCACAGAAGTACTCTTTGAAAGGGTGCTAGTGTCCTACTTTTTGGAATTCACAAGCGTTGGCAGCAGTAGGCTTGGAAGCTATGCCTGTGTCAGATTTCCCGGCATACGGCTGGCAATCAGACACCCAAAAAGTGATGGGATGAATGCTTGCAAATAGTCTAACCACTGGGAATCACTTGGGGTTTGCATTCCAACCCATAATTTTTCACCCACTGTGCCACTCTAGACAGAGGCCATCCTAATGCAAATCAGTACTGACCCAGCTCCTCAGGGACAGTCAACCACAAACTTTAATCATGCCACCTCTTCACCCTGCAGACCATTATTTTTGTGGTTGTTGGGAGAATTGAGATTCACCCCCCACCCCCAAAAGCTCATTAAGCTGTGCCACTGTACATAGCGTGACCACAGGTGTTTGTCACAATGCCAGATAATGTAAGGCTTACTTCCTCCCACTAAGTATGCCACTTGTGTACAATAACACATGTGGCATATGAGTAGAAAATATTTTTTTCCTAAGTTATGTAGGTTATTTTTAGATGTGGGGAAAATTTGTCAATGCATTTGTGGCTTTTCCACTTATGATGTGGTATTTGTTGGTGGATTAACCACCAGTAATTAACGAGAAATCCTGGTGCAACCCTGTGTAGCGACATTACATTTCCACATATTTGTACAACGCAGCGTTTTATTCTGCAGCTAGTCTAATTTTTGTCTCACCTGCTTTTTTGGCAGATTTTTGTTACCGCTCATCTGCATATCAGACCATTGGTTCTCGTTTTTGATTCCCGCCATGCAGCTGGCCTTCCAAAACTCTTGCTCCCACCAATGTATTACTGGCCTTATGCAAATAACATGGTGTAGCATCACAACGAATCAGGGTCTTATGGCTCAAGCAGCAATAATTACCCTCTTAAGACATGCAGTGAAAAATGTGAAGTAATACCAGATAACAAAAACAAATCTGTACTTTGACCCCTTGATGGGTAGTAGACTTAACTTTTTGTCCTGCCCTTTCCTTGAGTTGTACCTTGATGATTAAACTTTTGAAGTAAAAAACATATACATTATAAAAAACCTGTTTCTTGTATAGCGCTATCTGTTATATGCTTTCGATACACTATAAGTAACATGGATTGCACAACTAAATAACACTTGTTTCATTGACCTTAGAAGGCCTGGGGGCTGTGACTCCAACAAGCAAGTCTCAAGTTACATAGATCGCCACGGCAGGTGCATTAACCCACTGAGCTTACTGTATCAGTTTATGCAGCATAGTAAATTATTTCAGTAACATTGTGCAGAGTGTGGAGGTGTGGGTGTTGCGTTCACAATTGCACGATGCTGGTTTAGGTGTGAATTCTAGCCATGCACACTCATGTCAGACATCTCCCCAGAGTAGACACTTATCCACTCACATCAGCTATTGGTTTTGTGAGATTAAAATATAGAAATGTCATTGGTTGCATCAGAGACATAGAGCTTCAATATCAGTAGCTCATTCTGATGATAAGGAGATATGTGCTGGCTCATGGAGATGAGTTCTTGCATTGCACTTTTCATTGCTTCTGTACATTGTCTTGCAATAGATCTACAGAGAGTACTTTGCAGATCACACCAAGGTCACAGGGAGTGGTAATCGTGAGGTTGTGATTCAGATTTGTTATTGGAGTAGTCTATGTGGTAACTGCCCTGGACAGTTTCTTAAGTACTTGTGCTGGTATTTTTGGGCAAGGGGGAGGCTTGGCAGAATTGGTGCCTCTAATATGGCCAGCTGCCTTGGGTTTGTTAGAGCTTAAGGATGAACTTGTGGCAAACAATGAGCCAAAACCAAAGGTTACAGGGTCGTTAAAGTGAGGAAATAGAATTTTTTTAAAAACATAGAATTTCACTTAAAAAACCAAAGGTTACAGGGATGTTATAGTTAGGTTCTAAATTTACTCGCACAAAACCATAGAAATTCCGCAGTTATAGTAACTATCACTCGGCCTCGCCATGCACAATTCTTTCTTCAATAATTTGACTACTAATGTTTCAGTTATATTTTAATGATGTTATAGAAGTTATCATGAGTGCTGTAATATCTGGAGTAATTAGCAGTGCAAGGTGAGGGTGCGCGGTATAGTTACCTTAAGCCGCGAGTGGCGCTTCCTGGCCAGGCCCAGCGTCCAGTGCCCAGCCCCATATAACTGGCCACCCCCCATAGCCACCCAAAAGGCGGGGGTTGGCTGCCGGTTCTGTCTCTCTGGGTATGAGAATAGGTGTGAGAGGGTGTCTCTGGGTGTGAGAAGGGCATCTCTGGGGTTTCATATTGAGGGAGGCGTCCACGTGTCCCCTCCTCTTGCCATCTCCCGGGGCCCGGCCTTTATATATATTCAGGGCCGCCTTAAGGCAATGTGAGTGGTGCAACCGCAACGGGCGCCGACTTCCGGTGAGAGTGCTGTGTTTGTATGTTTATTATGGTTTCAAATGCACCTGCTGGCACGTTTCTTGCCTCCAGCAGTTTTCAGACAACAATACAAATTCCATGATTAATTTTCTTCCTTGAGAGAGATCAGAGCTTTGTCTCATAGAAGTTTTGTCTCATCATAAGGTAGCGCAGAGGGTTAATATGCCTGCTACAAAGAACGTCTACAATGCAGATCACAAAGTGTATATGCTGTGAATAGGTCAGTGGGTTACTGCTTTTGTGAGAGATTCTTTTGTTGCTTGCAGTTTAGAAGTTAACATCCTAATATAGAACAGTGAGCAATTAACTGACATCAAAGAGCTGCATGCAAACTTCAAGACATAGATTGGAGCATTATGATTTTTATCCCAGTCTTTCATTAACCTAATGTTGCAAAACCGCTACATTTGAGTAGAAAGCAATTCTCATTATTAAAGAGAAGCCCCAACTATGGTGTTACGTTTTAAATATTGAGTTTGTGCTTCGCCAGACCAAGCACTCTTAAACTATACTACCTACCAGTATAAATGACGTGAATCCTACACCTTGGAGTCCTCTAACCTATATAACATTTCCTATACAATGATTTGCACACCCATGACTGTTTATCTGCGTGTGATGTAAAGTGTCCTGACATCCTACACTGGTATGAGTGGCGCTATAAAAATAATGAAATGCATCTGAGAGAGAGTGGTTATGGAGACTTGAAGGGCACTGTTAAAGGGTGGTAGTGAGGGGATCCATGGCAGAGGTGGTCATTGTACAGCACCAACAAACATTGTTGCAACGTGCGCCACTAGCTTTAAAGCTGGCCCTTTACATATTTTATGTAATCAGAGGCCCATGCGGCCCACCTTCCCCAGCTGATTTCGGCCCCAAGGACCCATCCCTGGGGCTGGCCTCAAAACTATGTATTTTTGGATTTGGAAGGGGGGGGGGGCACGTGGCCCGGGGACCCAACCCTCCCGGAGCCCAAACTTAACATATTTTTTCTTTTGTTTGGCAGAAAGGGAGCTGTACGGCCCCCCCTCCTGGGCCAATCTTGGCCTTGAACCCTTTCCTCCGGGGCCTGGTCCTGTCACCTGGGTGGCCCCCATGGCACCCACTCCTCACTGTTCGGGACCGCGGGGGAGCCTGAATGTCCCTGCAGTCCAAGCCACCTGCCTTCCGCCATGTCAGAGCAAACAGCTATTTCCCCGGGGTGGGTACTCCGGGACATAGCAGTTACTGGCTCTGGGGGGTAGCAGTCCCCAGGGTCATTATTGGCTCCACGAAGGGGGCTGTATGGCCCCCCTCTAACCTTTCTATTTAGCCCTGGGGAGGCCCCCCTATTAATAATAATTTGGGCCTGGGGAGGTGGAGATTCATCAACCGGCACTAAAGATATAGGTAAGCAAAAAAATGCTTTTTCTATAGAAACTAGATCCTAGCTATAATTACCTAGTGGCAACCACTGCTAAGTTATAATATTAAGGGCCCAACCTGGAATTTAGAGGAGGAAGTAAAGGGAGTGAGGGCTTTGAGTTTCTGGGTTTACATAAAAACTTATTTTCCAAAACAAACAAAATCCTAATGTGGGGGTTTGTTGTTGGAAAAGAAGAAAATGGATAGCATGACACCATGAGAGTTTTCTCTCATAGCGTGGGGGTCATTTTTTTTATTTTTTATTTTTACTGTCTGTGATGGACAGGTAAGAAACAAAATCCATCTAACTGCTGACTCTAAGTACGACGGACTTTCAGGTAGCTCACCTCCAACAGCACGTACTCCCTGGGGCCACTGGAGGAAGGTTTACACTGAGAGAGTACATTATACTCCGTTGGCTTAAACCTGGAGGACCACCGGCCTCTAAATCAGGTGAGCGGACCACGAGTTTGGTGTACAGGGTTCTTTGTCACCATTACAACAGTGTACGCAGTCCACCAAATTCTAAATCAGGCCCTAAATATTTTCCTAAACCTCAATAGGCTTAAAGTATGTCTTGTGTGCATCACACAAATGCAGAGTTTAAAAAGTGGCACTCTATCACTAATGTATATGAATGCCAACCATTCCTTATAACATGCATTTTACAAGTATCATAAGAGGAATGTGTGTAAATATCCCAAAAGTAAGCATCCTTAGATAAACATAACCTGAACCTTGCATAGTTTACACATATATATGCATACCTTTGTGAATTAAGCTTTTGTTTGAAGTGTGCTCTGTTACAGATCCCCTGAACATGACACAGTCACGTGTTCGTTCACATAGCTGTGCAGTCAGGATGTCACAAGGTGAAGTGCCGGCAAGGGTCCCTAGAGACCTTCTAAGATTCTTGACAACACATGAAATGTTTCTGGTATCACAATGGGATACCCTCAAGACTGAAAAGAACAAAATGAAAGCAGTGAATGCTCCTTATTTTTATAAGGTCATCACTCTGAGCAGTCTTTGTTGGGGGCGCGTGCAGAGCTCTTGATTTTTGTATCTCTCTAATGCACATTTAGCATCAAAGGCTGCGTCTTCCGTGGCTTCTGCTCCACGTGGTGCACTCAGCTTTGACTCCTCCCAGCTTCATGTTTCTGTTGAACTATTTTCAATCTGAAACCTCAGTGCCACCTCGAGCTCACAGTGACTCCAGGACACCATGGCCGGGTACTGCAGGGGCGGTCTCCCCCGTTAGGGCAGCGGAGCATCGCCCCCTGCTACCAGTGCAACAAACGTGAAAAATAAAATGGCAATAAAATGAAGTACCAATTTATTTTTCACTGCTCCCAGCCCGAGAAGTATTTGGGGGCGGGGCATTGCTGCTGACTGGCAGCAGGGGAGCGACACCCACCCCGTTTATACTGCGCATGGCAGTTTGGCCGGCTGTCTTGAGCCAGCCAGCCTCACATGGGCGGTGTAAGCCTCTCCACTCAGCTGTAAGCCGGGTGGAGAGCAGGCACAGACTCCCCATGCCTTCTGGTGCGTCGAGGCAGCCCGCTTGAGCCAATCCTGGCGCTGCTCTCATGCCGCTCATCTGCAACATCGGGATTTGGAGTGGGGAGCTGACTGAGGCTCCAGGAAGTGCCACGTGCTTACTGGACGAGGAGCAGAAGGAGGAGAGTGAGTAAGTATATTTTTCTTTTGTTGGGGGCCCACTGACAGGCACTGTGAGAAACTCACATTGCCTCCAGCTTTAATTCCAGAGCTGTCAGTCACGGCCATAATAATAACAAGCAATGATTAAGAGCTTTGGAATTTGAGCCTAAAGGCACTGCGTGTTCTTTTACAGTGCTTGCCACTGGACTGCAGCTCAACGACCCTCCACTGGTAAGGATCCTCGGCTGCTATTGATCTACTGGAGCATCCGCCACACTGGATGTTAGTGCATTGCACTATTTATGGTTGTACGGATGCAGGGCTTCCGTTTGGGCCCAAGGCACAATGATGGAGAGAAGGGAATGTGATAGTCGATTAATCTTCCAATAGTGTGGTAACTCCTGGGAGAACATTATAGAGATATGAATTTAAATTTCACCCTCATAATTTTGGTAACTTTGTGTTACGCTTGCCACACGAAGTTCCTGAAGTTACACCACTTTGCGTAATTATGCAGCACTCGTGGTAAAAATTTACAGTGAACTCACTCAAACAACAGAACAATAGTGGCTGTTCTCAGTGCCTTTGTTTTTGCTGTAATATGTAGCACAAGATGGCAAATTTGCACTTCATGTAATTTCATGTGAGTTTGCTGGAATTCCAAATACTTATGCTAAAGCAAATTATGCTGACTTCGGACATCCCTGGAGACTTACTGCTTTTAGGACATTCAGTGGTGCCAGTAATTAAAAAAGAACTCCTTCAAAATGTGAACCGATCACTTGCAAATCTAGATTCAGATAGCGTGGCTGTCGAGTAAGTCTGATGTGAGGAGTGGCCCTTCTCATATACGCTTGGTGTTTTTTTCTCTTAGTGTATTTACAAAATATCTTGGAAGTTAATGTCCATCTTGGAGAAGGCTTTACTCTATTTTCCCAGCTGTTTAAGCAGAATGATATCAGCACTGCTATAACCTGGTTCAGGAAAATCTGGTGACCCACAAACACTGTGCAGTGAAAAGTTTGACACGTCCATTGGGTCACAGTGATGGGCTCACTATTATTCGCACTTACAGAGGCTTGCCGGGGCTCAGACAACAGATCACACCATAACAGCTGATGTGCAGTGGTGCAACAAGGGTGAACTGGCCATTAATGCAAGGTAGGAAAGTCTCCCCCAGCCCCTTGTCTGATACCAAAAAGGATGCATAGCTCAAGTCAAGTACTCTCCTCCCTATACTGTTGGTCCCAGTTCCACTGGCCCTTCTGACACTGCTCTGTGGAGGGCTGCAAGTACTGATGCCCCATTCTGGTACACCTTGGTGGGAGAATCCAAGACATAACTCCTGGCACCTCCTTGGGCACAAACAGCTCTAAACTGTATAGTTGGCCAACCATTCTACACATCCATAGCCTTGCACCAATATATGTATATAAACCATCGAAAAGAATCTACCCGAAACCAGTGCTTTAAATGGACCGGCCTTCTTTTCGATGGTTTATATACATATATTAGTGCAAGCTTTGCAAAAAAATCCAATTAACAGGCAAAGATGCCTGGCGGAACAAAACAGATGAAAGTGTCCTCTGGAACGCACATCTGTTCCCTTGGGATCACAGGATGGCACAATCTAGCCAGCTACTATCTAGTATAATCCATCACTAAACAATACACAGTCTCTTCTAACCTTGCCACCCATTATCCAATAGAACTCACCTCTAAACAAAACCGAAGTGTAACAAACTCATCAGGTCCTCTTCTACCTCAGAACCGTAAAAGGCACCAAGATTCCCAAGGTGCTCCAGGACCATGCACATCACAAGGATGTGCTATACAGATACACATAACAAAAAGCGATTGCATACAGGGATTAGTAGAAATTAAATTGGTTCGCCACCTCCCTGGAGCACCAATTTAGGGATACTCCATGCAGACTACGTCACTCATTCTTATAGGGAGTAGGGAATGTCTGATGGCCCTAAACCGTACCAAGAGCCCTCTGTGGAAAAATCCTCAAATCACAGGACTCAGGCCCTCATTACGAGTGTGGCGGTTTCAAGACCGCCACACTCGCGTTGGCGGTCGGACCACCGCAGAGAGGGCAGTCTGAGTGCCCTATTATCACCATGGCAGATGAGCCACAGTCCGACCGCTGGTACCGCCAGGTTGCCGGCCGACGACAGCCTGATGGTCTCAGCGGTCACAAGCCGCCAGGGCGGTGCTGCAAGCAGCGCTGCCCTGGGGAATTAGGAGTCCCCTTTCTGCAGGCCTTTGCATGGCAGTCTCACCACCATGCAAAGGCTTGTGGAAAAGGGCCATCGGGGGCCTCATGGGGGCCCCTCGCACATTTCACTGCCCGAATTACGTGCAGTGAAATGCGCGACGGGTGCTGTCGCACCCGACGCACCACAACATTGCCGCCAGCTCGATTACAAGCGGTGTCAATGTTGTGGTGAGTTTTCCGCTGGGCCAGCAGGCGGAAACGCTGTTTTTGCCCGCTGGCCCAGCGGAAAACTAATATGGCAGGCAAAAGACCTCCATTACTGGCAGTCTTTGGCCTGCCGCGGCTTTGGTGGTGCTAAGTTGTAATGAGGCCCCCAGTTTCCCTTCAAGAGCCAAAAGTGTCACGATTTGTGGAATTAGCTAACGCTGCGCTATATAAAAATTCCTAATATGATATGCAGGGCCTGCGTTGTACGGTGTTGAACTATAATGTGTGTGTGGAAAGAGTGCAGTTCAAAGCTTTACAGCATTACTCTGCTTCCTCGCTGGTTGCACCGAGGAGTTACTTGTGTTTTTTTTTCTTCATTTTTTACTCGTGTTGCCAGTGCCAAGGCCATCACTGGGACGCCTCTTTCAAAGTGTTTGACAGCTGCGGGTTCTCCACGCCAAGCCCTGGCTGCCATGCCAACATCTCAGACCCAGTGTTTAGTCTCAGGCTGATTCAATTGGTAGTTAGGGTGGCAGCTACAGAAAGGCCCGAGGCAGCTGTGAGAAGCCCGCAGCTGCTCGCAGCGCTTTATACTGCGGAAATCTATGCAAGGTTCGTTATCCATTAAATCATCCTGTAAGAGGTGTAGTTTACCTACTTTTCAGCCTAATCTGATACTAAACAGCCTTTTTCCATTTACTTTTGTATGTATTTATTGAAAAATATAAGTACCAAGTAACAACGAGGTTATAGGTGGCTAATATACCCGTTTACTCTTGGCTTTCCTTGAACAAGCCTAACTTGACATGATTTTACAAATTGAGCCAAAACTTAGAAAACTTACTAAGTGCAGCAGTTAATTTGTGTGTGGGTGCACAACTTTCATCCCTTCACACAGTGCACCCCTGATCAAATAAGCGAGTAGCTGTAATTTTTTTTGTGTAATGCAAATGTTATTACCTTTCAACCGTCTTTTTCAACCCTTCCATTAAAAAAACATTTTTATCTCCCTTTACTTATGTTTTTAATATGTTTACAGTATATTCCGTTAATCTTTCATGTAGTATAGTACTGTATAACAAGGGTTTTGTGTCATGGTGTGTGTATTGTCCTCATTTGTTTCATACTTTTTCTCTGTAAAGTGTTGTGCTATCGTTGTGGGTCGAATTTGTGCTATATTGTATTGTATTGTATTGTAATGGTATTTATATAGCGCTTACTACCACTGATGAGGCGTTGAATCGCTTTTTGGCGAGTAGCACGCTACTCTGTATATGGAACCCCGAATTTGAAACCCCACAATCTTTTCACAAGCTAACAGCCGCAGCCCGTCCTTTAGAGGCAGAGGGGCCACGCCCCCCCACCTTTTGCCCCTCATGAAGAGTGTCTGTCAGGCTGAGCAAAGGTCAGCCTGACAGACACTCTTCATGTTCAGGTCAGGCAGCCAGGAGCAGACATGCGCGATTTGCGCAGACTCCTGGCTGCCAGAGCTGAACTTTGCTGGGCTGAAGAGGTCACAGCTCCTATGGCCGTGACCTCCTCTGCTTAGCAAAGGTGCCTCGAGGCCCTCCCCCGGGTGACGAGGGAAGCGTCATCCATTGACTCCGACCAGGGTACTTCAGGTTTGAGCCCAGAAGCACCCAGGGCGAGTGTCAATCAGTGACTCCTCGTCACAGAGTGGGGTGGGGTCAGAAGTCTCACTGACCCAATTCCACTTTGTGACGAAGTTGGGACCTAAGGTCAGCCAGTGAGGGAAGGCAGCAGTCCCAACCCTCCTGGAACCTCCAAACTGAAGGTAAGTGTGTGTGTGTGTGTGTTTTTTAAATGAATGTTTGGTTTGTGCATTTATGTTTGAATGTTAATGAGTGCTGTGAATGCATGTGCGTGCTTGTGTGAATGAATGAGTGTGCTTACCGCCCGCCCCCCCCTCCTAACATGACCGGTCGCCACTTCAAGCTAACCTAAAATTCTCTTGAATATTTAGCTGCAATAAAGTGGATACACTCCTGTGTGAATTTCATCATTGGTTCTTGAGTACATTAAACTTTAATACTGCTTAAAGCAGTGGCTCCCAACCTGTGGTCCGGGGTCCCCAGGTAGTCTGTCACTGCTGAGAAAATTAAATAATATTAACAGATTAGGTCCCTAGCTTTCAGAAATGACTCAGTGGTTGGGTCCCGGGATTCCAATTATGATTCCGGGGAGGGGGTCCCTGGGTTCCAGTATTGATAAAGTGGGAGTCCACAGAAGTCAAATGGTTGAGAACCACTAGCTTAAAGTGTTGTCCTAGATTCCTTAGCCTTGGACTTCTTACAAGTTGATGGGGCCTTCCTCCTCCAGGCTACCAGAGGATCAGTTCATCCTTACACCTGCCAACATTTGTCCAGCCGTGTGTCACATTTAATTTTCCATCGACTGCCTAATTGTGTCTCCCAGTTTGGGGGTGTGGTGCTGTGGCTCAGTCCCCCTGATGAGGCCCACAAGACTGAAGCACATCTGGAGTTGTTTGTGGAGTCATTCAGAGAGGATGTGAATTATCAATTGAGGCTGGACTGCTCCTAGGGCAAAGGCGGATTCGAAGATGGCTTGGCCTCATCTGTAACAATAAAGATAAGTTAATAAACTGTGGAATGTTATGCTGCCTGGAGCAATTACCAGTGATTAAGACCGGCTCAAGCATTTTCATAATCAATTGCTGCTGCACGTGTGACTCGAGGATGTTGTTGTATTTGGCTGTCGGATTCCTTCTGACAGCAGAGTGTTTTGGATACCGAGGCAGTAGCCTCATTACTCCATATTAATTTTGAATGTTTAAATCACTGTTTTGTTTACTTATTGATCTGTGACACTTTGTCGCAGGTGAAGTTGGTTCACATGGTCAGCTCTTTGATGGGCCTCAGATAGTGGTCAAAAGAGTTTTCCAAGACTGAAATGCATGTGGGGTGGGTTTGGTCCTTTTCAACTGGAACATCGTATTTTAGCTTAGGCAGGGGGCCATTCAGGGGAGGGCAAGACCGGTCTATGTGTGGTAAGTCTGATTTGCATGAGGTTATCTGTGCCTCCAATGGGATTATGCTGACAAGTCAATGCAGTGGACAGACGTCACAGTGAATGTCCACTGGTAAACAGTAATTCAAGTATCTCTGTTCATCGCCTTTTTGTCTGACTGACTTCCATTAACAGTGAGGGTTTTCCCAATTCAACCCGATGGACTGTCCTACCAATCATATGCCTTTGATCTTTGTTATTGGTTATATCTACCATATGGAATAGTACAAATATATTCACAGGTAGAAATGTGTAGCTCTAGGTTATAGAAAATATGTTAAATTGTCATACATTCCAATCTTGCTACTGTTATGTTTGGGAGGCCTGGCGCAACCCATGTTGTATATAATTAAAAGGGGTCACAATTGTAGAGCCCCTACGAAGCGATAACTGGTTGGTCCTGACCGTGACGTCAAGACTGGTAAATAAAACAAAAAGTTTCCCGCCAAGAAGCTAGTTTATGAAGTTACTACAATACTTCTCTTGCATCCTTATTTGTGTCTAACGCTGCCGTGCCCCATACCGGGGACATACCGCGTAACAACTGGTGACGAGAGTGGAGACTCGTCATCGCCAATGCGGCGCCATACCGTCCCTGTAATTAAGGCCTGCCTCAACGTTACCTCACCTCCCCTGTCTCCAGGCGGAACATCGCCCCATGGGATAACGCCTCATCGCATTCGCCGCATTTCACCTACATGTGGCTGCCAGTGCAAGCGTCGTCCTCCTGTTCCTGAGCAGCTCCTTTTCCGATGGCTGCCGACAAGCAGGCTCCGCCTCTACATCCACGAGCCTCACAGCACCGCATGGAACCTGGTAGAAGTTAGTTTGGAGGAAGGAAAGCCCGCTAGCCTCGCTCCTTAGGCTGTGTGCTCTGTCTGCTGCCTGTAAGTAATGCCCATATGCCTGAAGGTCCCTGACAAGTCTGTGCACTCCATATTAATTTGGTCAAAAGGGCATTCATATGCTTACTGTGTGTAAGACTCTGGCTGACCCTGGATTACTGCATTTAATGTGAACATTCATAACCAATTGCAACGCACAAATTAATTGAAAAAAGGGACTTTTATTAAAAAACAAATTATTACAAAACAAGTCTTTTTTCGGAACAGTGGGCGGGGCTACACAACTCACAGGCAGTGACACAACTCCACAGTTGACAGCATCTAAAGATGGCGTCCATCCCTGCCCTTGAACCATTTGTGTGCAACGGACCCCCATCTTCTCTCGCGACAAAGTGGAAGGACTGGCTAGACCGCCTAGAAACGTACTTCGCCGCCGCGGCCATCGAAAACAACAGGAAGCGTCCCATGCTCCTTCATCAAGGAGGGGTCGCTATACACAAGATTGCTAAGTATCTCGGAGAAACAGGACCGCCATATACCCACAGCACACTAAAACAAGCACAACTTATTTTGAGCCACTCACCAATCCTGATTAAGAGCGCTTCTTACTTCGTCAAGCCAGGCAACAACCTGAAGAGTTGGTTGATGCATTCTACGCACGGCTTCAAGAGTTGGCCAATACGTGCACCCTGCCCGATGCTGCAGATGAAATCAGGGCACAATTCAAACAAGGGTGTTCCTCCACCAAACGGTGGGAAAACAATCTCTCAATGCCTGGAATATCGATGGCCAACATACTGATGCCCGGGCGCTCCAAGGAGTTATCCAAAGCACAGGCTGCATATATGGAGGCTGCTCTCCAACTGCATGTTAAAAAGGAACCAGTTAATGCGGTTGCCATCTCCACACAAGACAAACGGAAGACTCGTCCCCAAGCCATCATTAACACCGAAAACATGTCATTGGTGTGGTGGACCCTACCCTGACCAAGGGACCTTCCCGGCACATGGGAAGAGACATTCAGCGTGCAATAAACTGAAACACTTTGCCAAAGTCTGTAAGTCGACAGCTAACAAACCAGCGCAGAAGCCCAAAGTTGTGCACACAATGGCTACATCTAATAACCATGAAGATGATGACATGGATGACGATGAGTTTGAAGGGACGGTACATGTCATCCACATCACGCAACAAGGAGACCTGAAGGGACGTCGCATCCTCAAGTGCATCGTCACAGTGGAAGGACACTCCATCTCGGTGCTAATCGACACTCGTGCCTCCATCAACATTATGTCCGAGCTGGTCTTCCGGACTCTCCCACACCAGCCAGCACTTCGACCTACGGCCACTCAGGTATATGAGTTTGGATCTCCAACACCACTGCGGCTAGCGGGTGTTTTCTGGGGGTGGTGACCTACTGTGGACCTTTCCTCCCCAACCTCACCTCTCTGACGGCTCCTCTCAGAGAACTAACAAAATCCAACACACCCTGGGAATGAAGCCCCACACAAGAAAAGGCATTTCATGCGACAAAAGATGCCTTATCAGAAAATATGATGCTGGCCTACTTTGGCCATCGCCTAGAGTCTGAACTGTCCGTAGATGCCAGCCCCACAATACTGGGGGCTGTACTCTCCCAAAGACAGAACAACAGGGAATGGACCCCAGTGGCCTACGCTAGCAGAGCCCTAACAGACACTGAACAAAGATTCTCCCACATTGAAAAGGAAGCTGTCACCATCCATTGTGGGTGTTGACACTTTCATCTTTACTTCTACGGACATCCTTTTACCGTTCACATGGATCACAATACACTCATCCCGCTATTCTCAGGATCCTCTACTAAGCCACCACAGAGGATCGAAAAATTGATTCTGCAGCTTCAAGAGTACTGCTTCACAGTAGTTTACCAACCTGGAACTCAGAACCCGGCTGACTACCTGTCCCGACAGGCTAGACCAGCCGCTGCAGGAGAAGAATCAGAGGCAGACGAAATGGAAGAGTATGTCAGATTAGCGGCAGAAAGGTGGAGGCCACTTCCTCGCTCTCTAAATGACATCGTCAAGGAGACACAAAATGATGACTGTCTCCAACTAGCTATAACCGCCATCATATCTGGCAACTGGGACAAAACAACTCACAATCTATCTCGCTGAACACACAAGGCTGAGCAGACCATCACCTCCCTAAGGCGCGTCAAAGACGAACTGGTGCTATCGCCTGAAGGATGTTTACTACGGGGGCCTTGCATTGTGATCCCAAAAGTTTTACAACAAGTGGTAGACCTAGCCCACTTAGCACACCAAGGCATTGTAAAAACATCATCAAGGCTAAGAAGCAAAGTACAGTTCCCAGCATTAGAAAGCATGGTGGAACGAACAGTCAACCAATGGCAAATGTGCTAAGCGGCCAGACCCGCTGAACCACCTGCACCGACCCTTACGACCCCAAACCCCTGGCACCAAGCCAGAGCAAACTTTGGCAGTCTCCCCGACGGCCACACATGCTGGTTGTTATAGATGAGTTTTCCAAGTATCCCAAGGAGGAGATCATGGAAACAACTACGCCAAACCAGACAATCTTGCGTTTTGAAAAGGTCATGGCCTCACATGGGTTTATTCGAGATCTACGTACCGATAATGGACCTTCTTTTTCCAGAAAAAGACTTTGGCGACTATTTGAAATCTAAAGGTTTTCACCACCTCAAGATCACACCACGGTCTAATGAGTACTCTAAATAAGACACTTTGCATCGCTGTCATAGAAGGGCGAAACCTGGATGCATTTCTCAGAGAATATCGGCTAACCACGGGAGTCAGCCCAAATGACTTATGCCTCAGTTGGCCAGTGAATGACACTATTCCCCACGCTGAACCTTTTTCTGGCCTTCAAGATAAAGTTACTAGTGCCTTACAAAATCAGAAGATAGAGAACGACAAGATGTCTTCCCGGAGAAGGGTCAGACAACGATACCTGCGGGTGGGAGACCTGGTTCTAATCAGAGACCGACATCCGGGAAACAAGTTCCATCTACCGTTTGAACCTTCCCCATGGAAGGTAGTTCGAGTGAAAGGCACGATGATCACTGCCGCTAAAGGAAGAGAGATAATCGCGAGGAATGTGGTCTTTTTCAAACATTACAGGCCGTTTGACCAACCACCCCGAGCTGAAGGCTCACAGTTGCTGGAAGCAACCACTGGGGTAGGCAGTGAATTGAGCACCCCAAAAGTGACACTTCCAGACCCCCTGCCTCCCTGACGAGGAGCCAACTGCTATCAGTGGAGCCCCGGGGTGGAGAACTGACCCAGAGTCACAGAATGGTCCGAAGGCTAAAACCCTGTGCAGAGAGCCAAGCCCCAGGAACAGGAGGAGGGATCTGTGTTCTAGGAATACCCGATACAACCTTCGCCCCAATCCTGTGGCATCCTCATGGCTCAAGGATTTTGTTTGAGAGTAGGGCCTGAAGAAACCTTTTGACTACTGTTGGGAGGTGTGTATATATATATATATATATGTTGCGCAGAATTTCCATAACATGGAGAAGCGCGGAGGGCCCCAACATACAGGACTGGATCCGAGATGTTACGTGATGGGGGAGAGCAGAAGTTAGTGCCTTAAAGAGAGATGCAAACAGAGGACTGAGACGTAGGTTGCTTGCACCATTGTGGACTGAAGTGATGGATAGCTGGGAAAACAGATCTATAGGGGTTGACTCGCACTCCGAGAGCGGGACTGATGACTCGGGGATGAGCATGTAGAGGATAGCGGAGAGAAGCTTACAGCAGTGTTCTATGATACCTAAATAGAGGAGCACAGTAGCATTCCTTCCCCTCCTGATACGCCAATATAGGATACATGACCCCGGCAACGTATCACGTAGATTGGGCAACACGGCCAGGGACGTCGCACAATCACTCACGACTTAGTATGGGCAACCTGTTTGACTGTTTGTATTTGCTTTTGCTTTTGATTAGCTTTATGATTGTAACATTTTGGGGTTTTTGATCCTGACTAAACCCTCTGCTCAGACATACTATGATATGAGCAGAAAGGAGAAGAGAAAGGAAAAATAGCAAAGCAAACCCCAGCCACCCACTGCCCTCCGTTAACTAAAAAAGCTACCTGACAAATGTGAATTTTTTCTCAATATAGTAGGTATGTATATAAAGTAGTAATATTGGCACTGGTTTTATGTACTAACATATTTATCTGAAACCATTCCTGACAGATTTAAAGTATACTTACAAGATATATGTGCGTTGTATAATAAAATAAACGGATTATACCAATGTTATATGTACCGGAATATACATTGAACCACTTGAAAAGCCAATTAAATAAAAGTTTAAAATATATATATATATATATGTTTGTCTCTAGTCCTTTCTCTCGTTCATATTGTTTGAAGCGCCTATGGCATCTCTAGTGAGTGTTTTCTCGTCCTCTATATTTTTTTTCTTTATGGTTGGGGAGGGATGTTATGTTTGGGAGGCCTGGTGCATCCCATGTCTATAATTAAAGGGGTCACTTTTGTAGAGCCCCGTCGTCGAAGCGATAACTTGTTGGTCCTGACCGTGACGTCAGGATCGGTGAATAAAAGGAAAAGTTTCCCACCAGGAAGCGAGTTTATGAAGTTACAATAAGTGTGGGGCCTCCTCATACCGGGGCATACCACGTAACAGCCAGGGCATGCTCTGTTTCTATCTGAGACTTGCTGAGGAAGAATATTAAAATCCGACACCCACTCTAATCCTTTTTAATTTTACAATCGTGTCAGCAAGAGCTTTGCTTTGCTGCTGCACCCACTTGAACGATGGCAACCAGTGCTTAATTTGTAAATAAAAACGTTCTGGTGCCCAAAGCTCTCCTCTGAAACACCCGGCTGCTGCAATTAAATGTACGAGCACGCAATACTGAGTCAGCATAATCCTAAAATCATCTCAGGCTTCTTTAATCCATGTATAGCCACTCACTGCCCCTTCATCTCACTCTTGCAGCTTTCTCCCTTTGTGACGCATTTACGTTTTTCTCTTCATCCCCCTTTCCTCTTGGTGTCTTTTGCTCTCAGTAAATGCTTGAGGCAGAAGAATAAGCGCCGCCTCTCAAAAATAAGTGCCGGAGCCCCGCACCAAAACCACCCGCTCAAATTAAGCATTGATGGCGATTTATTTCCAGTGATGCGAATAAAAGTGCGCCGGGTGCTGCGGGGACCACAGCCCGCCACGTGCTCCAGCTCCTTGTCCGCATCCCGGCGGCACGCGCATCTATTTTTATTTAATTACTGGGCTCCTCGCTCAGAGGATTATCACCGTATAAACTAAAACACTAATTGCCGTGCCGGGGCCCGATGTTTCCTGGTAAAACGCCATCATTCCCTGCGTTCATTTGCGCCTCGCTTTCGATTATTCCCTCCAAACTGTATGATTTCTTGGCGCTGGGGAGACGGGCATTTTTCACAGTCTTGTTGCCGAAAGGGATTTAAATTCCAGTGCTGGAAAATTATCCTAGCCCAATTACCCCCCACCCCTCCTCGTTCACCCAGGGCGTCTTTCCGATGGAAAAGAAACGCGCGCCTTGTTGTGGAAAGTCTCCGCAGTTGCTCTGCTAGGAATTGCTGTAAATGAAATTTAGAAGACGTAAACCCACAGGGCTCTTGCAGGGAAGTCGTGGTATGGTCATTATTATCATGCACTTGGCAGCGCCATTAAGGAGTGTGCTGAGCAGAGATAAGAGATTATAAAATCAGGCCAAGCAGGATGCCTCCTAAACTCAATTACCCTGGTGAAACAGGGTTCTGAGGCGGTGGCATGTTAATAATTACTCGATGCTTGTTCATGGTGCCTAAGAAGATTCACAATCAGTGCTTAATTTGTGCTTGTTGTTTCCGATGCGGGGCACCGGCCCTTATTTTTGAGGGCCGACACTTATTTTTCTGCCTCAAGCATTTAATACTGAGAGCAAAAGACACCTATGGGAAAGATGGAGGAAGAGAAAAACGAAAAAGCGCCACAAAGGGAGAAAGCAGAAAGCTGCAAGAGTGAGCTGAAGGGGCAGGAAGTGGCTGTAAATGGATTGAAGAGGCCCGAGATAGCTTCAGGATTACACTGCCTCAGTATCCTGTGCTCACACATTTAATTGCAGCAGCCGCACATTTAAGAGGATGGCTTTGGGGCACCAGCACGTTTTTGTTTACAAATTAAGCACTGGTCACAATTGTGGTGTTGACACTCTTTGCAGTGTAATTTACAGTTCTCTTCTACTGCACCTGTAATGCGTGCATGGGTGGATTCCAAGTACCATTTAGTGACCTTGGGTGCAAATTCCCTTTGATTGATCTCCCATTGCCAGTAAGATGTATTTCTAACTTAGATACTTGTTGGATGCACTACTTTAATGGGGTGTGTATTTTGTGAATACTTTCAAAAGAAGATACCTGACCTTAGAATACCCCACAAACGCCACACTGGATCCTCAAACCTTCCACAGCACTGCTCCTCCGTGCCGCCAGGTGGTGTCACCCAGCTCCATGTTGGTTCCACACTGCCCGAGTGACAAAGCAGAGTCGCACATACACGTCACCACTGCACACTGAGGACAAGTTTCTCGTCATTTCCTTTTCCACGCCCTCCGATGCGGAGCTTCGACAATTGAAGGTAGCAGTGTGCTGAATGCCACTTTGTGAGCTGCTAAGACAACCATACACTTGGGAGGAAGAGGGCAGTGAGGAATCTGTGCTTAGATGGAGTATCCACCAAAAGTGTGTTACCGACAGTAACACACTTTCTGGTTCCTCACCTATAGCTACCAAAGCAATACCTTTCCAGGTGATGGGTCTTTGGAGTGGGCTCAGACCAATATGTCCTATATGACCGAGCGGGCAAAAGGTTCTTCCTTCCTGACATGGCTGTCAAGGCAGTAGTGCTTGGCATATGTTGAGGACAGGCATTCAGTGTGCATATGCAGAGGCAGCACCCATAGTCCTGATGGAATGAACTCTCAGACTTTCTGAAGGCTGTTTCTTGACCACTGCGTAGCAGTGGAGAAGTGTGGCACAATGGTTAGAGTGGCAGACCCTGATGCAGAGACCTGGCCCTGGACCAGGGTTCAATTCCCGCCTCAACGGGTCTTGGGCTCAATTCCCTTGGACCAGATAATTCTCGCCTCGGTGCCTAATCTAATTAAAGGGTCCCACTCTGTAATAGCTTGCTTAATCTCCACAACGGACCTCCTGGGGCTGTCCAGGAGTGGGCACCTCACAGGGAAAAGCCAGGAGGGGTTCCACAGCGGTATGCGTACAGCGCCTTGAGACCCTAACGGGTGAGTGGTGCGCTATACAAGTGCGAAGTTTACAGTTTACAGATCTTAATGCAGAAGGCTATTCACCTCAGCAACATTCTGTTTTGCACAGACTTCTCTTTCATTGCTCTACAAAATGCCACAAAATGCTGATTGTCCACTTACCCCTCTCTGGGATAGTCAATGCGAAGGCTTAAAGCCCTTTTGATATCTCACCGATGAAGCCTCTTCTCTTTTGAGGGGTGAGGAAGAGCAAAGAGCGCTGGTAGAGTGATTGATTGTCCAACGTGAAAGAGTGTCCTTTTGGGTGAGAAGGCCACCCGTGTCCCCTGGATCACGTCTAGTTAATAGGGGATATTATAGGGCAAGGAATCTGTGGTTAGGTAGAGTGTTAACAAAAGTAACCAACCTATTCTTTAATGGAAAATGTGGTTTAATGGTGGTCCTGGTTGGTTCTTCCAAATCAGTGTTATTTTGTTTTTCTTAAAACAAATATCCAGGTGGCATCCATCAACTGCATTAATGTAGTGAAGATTTTTGTTTGCTACTAGAGATGACGGTATAGCAGTGACTAGCTGCAATACTTCGCACTGACGTTTGATGAGGGGGTAAGTAAAGACAAGTGACACAAGGGCAGTAGGCCTTCTGCAGGTGAACCCCCATAGGAATGCCTAACCACAGCTGTACCTCTAGGTTCTATATTTGGTATGGCCGACAGTAGAATCGACTGAGAGTGGAATCTTCCAGAGAGGGCAATATAGTGCTTGGACAAGTGTTCTGCTCGCAGAGGTGGAATTCTGAGGATGTTCTGCTCCACTCTTAGAACATAATGCTTGACTACATGGTTCCCTTCCATCTGGCATATGATGGTTGCCAAACATTTTGGATTGCTTTCTTCAGGGGTTTGAAAAGGCCACTATGCAAGTTGGTTACTTTGTCGAAATTAGGATTATCTCTATTTATTAGAACAGTTGTTTTTCTTTGCACATATATTTTAATTGCACTGCTTTTTGATTGTGCAAACGAAAATGTTCTCAGAACTTAACCACTCCTCGCTGGTATGCCTGCACTATGTTTCTGTTGATATTATTGCAGTCATGGAAAACATTTGTTGTTTGCTGTAGAGAATCTTGACTGCTAGAATCACCAAAAACTTCCCATGTGGATCACTGTTTTTCCCCAGTTCACACTCTTAGGTTCTCCTGTAAAGGTGACTTGTCTACTTGAGTCAGTATATTTACAAAGTGTTTAAAATTAGGGTTAATCTCTCCTTGGAGGTCTATCCTTTTTGACCACTGGAGGAAACAGGTCACAGGTGAATGGAGTAGCTTGCCCTGAATTGCAGTGATTGGCTGGTCAGGGAGACTTGTAAGGGAGGATTGTGGGCGGAACCGGAACCGGAACCGGAACTAGGGTCACCTAGCTCCAGCAACAGGGATTTTGGAACTTGAACACTTGAAGTCATGCTCCATTTCAAGGAACAGTGATACAAACAATATTTTCTTGAAAACAGTCGCCGGATGAAAGCCAGCCAAGCCATTGGCAAAGCTTTTGTTTTAATTTGTAACCCATTTGCTTTTTTATTATTTCAAAACTGAGCGGGGACCATCTGTGCAGTTTCAACATGTGAAGCCACAAAACACTTTTTCTTAGGAGGTGGTTGGTCAGATCAAAACTTTGTTCCTGTCATGTGTACATTAAATGTTAGGTTATGGTTTGTAAGAGAACCATATACAAATGACGGCTGTAGTGTAAGTGAATAATTAAGGACAAATAATTTAAAAAGGTTTGGGAGGAAACATTTTGTCCTGGTCCTTCTTATATGTCCTCTCACCTCCTTTCCTTCTTCTCTTCCTTTTTCCCTTCCTCCTTCCTTTTCCAGGACTCCTTTCTTCCATCCCCATCCTACATTTTAACACTCCCCACACCTCTTTATTGCATTATTCTCCCGATTCTCCTAAAGGTATTTGAAGTGGCCTCTAGGTGGCATAAGGCACTATGAAAAAGAACATATGTCCTTCTCCATCACCCTTGTTTTGACTTTTTCCCTTGATTTTGCCCATGACTTTCCTGCTTTTACGCGTCTTTTTTAGTCTTGTTTTTGCTCCTCTTTCATTTCTCCAGAGTGGTTTGACTCCTTTTCTTCTGTTCTGTTTGGGCCTTCTCTTCCGTTCCTGCTTTGGCCTCACCTCTTCGATCTTTCTTTGGTCCTTCTTCAGTATTCCTTTAGCGCTTCTCATTCTCTCTTGCTTTGCCATCTCTTGTCCTTCAGTCTGTCTCTGGCCTTTGCCATTCAGCCCAGCTTTAGGCTTGTCCTATTCAGTCTTACTTTGTTCTTTCTCCTTAAAATTTGCTTTGGTATCTCTCCTTCGGTGTTCACTTATTCCTTCTCTTTCAGTCTTGCATGGGCATCTCTTCATCAGTCTTACTTTGTGTCTTCCCCTTCAGTCTTGCTTTGGCATCTCTCCTTAGGTATTCATTTGTGTCTTCTCCTTTAGTCTTGGTTTGGCATCTCTCCTTCAGTATTCACTTGTTCCTCCTTCTTCAGTCTTGCACGGGCATCTCTTCATCAGTCTTACTTTGTGTCTTCTCCTCCTATCTTGCTTTGACATTTCTCCTTCAGTTTTGCTTTAGCTACTGTCCTCCACTCCTGCTTAAGCTTCTGTTCCGCTAGTTATGCTTTCTGCCTTCTTCTTCAATCCTCCTATGGCACTTCTGCTTCAGTTATGCTTTGGCTCTCTTCTTCAATAATCCTTTGGCCCTACTTCAGTCTTACCTTGGCATCTCTCCTTGAGTGTTATGTTGTCTCTTCTCCTTAAGTCTTGCTTTATCTCCTTCTGGTAGTTATGCTTTGTGCCTTCTTCAATCCTCATACGGCACTTCTGCCTCAGTTATGCTTTTGCTGCTCTTCTTCAATATTCCTTTGGCCTCCTGTCTTGCATTGTCTCTTCTCCTTAGGCCTTGCTTTGGCTCCTCTCCTGTACTCATGCTTCGCGCCTTCTTCTTCAGTCCTGTTATGTTCAATTCACAAATTACCCCCAACCCTCTGTCTTGCTTTGGTCCTTCTTCTGCGGCCCAATGGAAAAGTATCAATATATTGAACTTAACTTAATAAGTTTGTGACTTAATGTCTTCTGTAGCTATGAATGGATAGGTAAACGTATTAAGAGACCCAACCCAGAGGGGAAAGTCTTCCATAGAAAAAAAGTTTTTTTGTTAGAAAAACCCTCACCCATCAGGGTTACGCCTTGGTGGCATGCTTCATCATTGGGATTCTTCCCGTTCTGCTGCAGAACGAGGCGTGCTGCGACTGACGGAATACATGGGAGCACTATTGGTATCAGCAATGCAGATGCTAGAAAAGGATAGGAGTGGTGGGGTCTTGGTAAATAAAAAATACCGCTAATTGCACGGCGAGGTAAGGAGTAGGTTTTAAGGCTGGAGTGTTGCTTTGAGGAAGTAAGTACTCTGCATACCCTAGACCAATGGCAGTGATTAGAACGCGGTCGTTGAGCTTGACCTTCACCGCATTTTCATTTGTGTATATTTTACAGCGTGCGACTATAAACTGTGTAATGATAGCAAACGTTTAGTGACCTCTAGTGGCGTTGGAAAGAACTTCAAGCAGGAGTCAGATAGCCACTTCAAGACGTTCATTATAACCAGAACCACTGGAGTTATGCAGCAGGGGAGGGCCAAATTATGCGTCAGGGTTGAGTAAATTATGCGTCAAGAAAAGGCAAATTATGCAGCATAACGGAGCACATTTTTATGTAGGATTGCTTGATTAGTTTGTATTTTTGACACTTGTTAACATTGTCTGGGCATGGGGTGCACCTCAGTACTGGTTTAACTCACAAATATATCAATAAGCAACAGAAAAGTGATTTTTACAAAAGGCCTTCCACTGCACTGCGACACGTGTTGCTGCGTTTTTAGTAACTTTTGAACCATTTGAGCTAGAAACCATTTTTTTTGTACAAATCTGCAAATTATACAGCAGATGATCGATTATGTGATAAATGCAGCTAATGTGTATTGTTACGAATCACATTGTGGCACAATCACATAATTCCAGTGGCCCTAATTATAACCATGGTGGCCATCATTAAACAACTGATGTGGTTTCTGTGTTTTGTGATAATGGGAGTGTTTGCAAAGCCTTACAAAGAATTCTATAGAACAGCTGTCTTTTCTATTTTAATAAGAAAGTAGATTCTTTCCCCGTTTTTTTTTCCCTTTATTCTCGCAGTCTGGAAGTTTCGAAGGGATTAAGCGTCAGAAGTTTAGTTTCTAGTTTGTGCAATCCTGCAGCCTGTTTCGCTTTCCTTCTTGCTTGCCACTGGAGCAACAGAAAGTGATGTTTTCGTGAGAATGTCAAAATGTGCACATTAAAATAATCGGATTATCCCACTGTTTTCTGCACCATTTGGCTTTGCCTTCCCTCTGACTAGTTGACAAGTGCAGTTCCTGTAAATGCATACATTTGTATGCTACAACAACCTAGAATTATGCACCCCTTGCATCTTAGGCGTGTTGGTTATTCTTTTTATTAAAATATACTCCTATGTTTTACGCTCAGGAAAAATCCAAAGTATTAAATGCTTCTGTACATTTCTTGCGAATGCATTTTTCTTCGGCAAGGTCAAAAAACATCACCATCTGGACTCGGAGCAAACTCTGTTCCTATCGTTAGGTCTCTCCAGACATTGTCAAGCTATAATAATTGGGCAGCAGACGAGCTTTAGCTCTTTATCACTTTCTAGGGATTGATGTCTCAAAGGCAAGGCTGCTTCATCAAAAAGAAGGCAGATGGATTGCTGAAAATATTAGCCCATGCCCTATAAAATCCTCACCGTTATATATTTTAGGTCGACTTCAGCCCACGACCCAGTTGCATCCTTTCGGGAGCTCGTTAAGTGACTAAAACAGAGTGTTAAGGTTTTTTGAGTCCCTGTGGGATTTTTCTATTTCTTGTGGTTTGTTTCTTTGCCGAACACATGGTTTTCATCTTTCCTAAGATACAGGAGGCAAAATTAAAGTAAAAGAGTCTACTGTATTAAAAAAGCATCCTTGACTATGTTTTGGTTTCTTAGAGATATCTCTCTGCTTGCCAACAGCCTTCATAACTTTTCCCATTGTGGTTATTTTCCTGTCAGTACTTTATTTTTAATATTGAGTATGGAAACTGGCTCTTGTGCATCATTGGGTGATTTTAGGTGATTGGGTGAGTTCTGCCACAAGGTGTCAGCAGCATGCTGGCGTCCTATTGCTTTATATATAAGAAATGTCTCCTTATCTGCAGACTCTGCACTGCAATATTAATACATATCACCAATTTGTAGGTTGCTTCTTCAAAACGCTTGTCACAGCGGAAGTGACACCACACCCTTTGACCCTCAGTGATGGTGTAGGGTTGGCCCCTTTTGTTACCCTTAGCAAACTGATGGACTCCTATTTGCTGCTAAGGTGCTAAGCAATGGGCAAATAGTGCACATGATATTAAGTAAAAAGGACTGTTGGATCACAGTTTACTTCCTCTTTTTACTTCTTCCTTCGTGACCTTACAGCCCATGCAAAGCAAGGTCAGGGGCAGGGAAACTACAAGACAGAGTTTGTAGCTGTTGTCGCTTGCTGCATTCAACTAATGCCCTTGCATGGTCTGTGTTAGAATTGGGGCCTCTAGTTGGCAGTGGTTTGCACCGTGTCCAGGTAGGGACCCTCATTCTGGTCAGGGTAAGGGAGTCACACCTGCTAAGGTAACCCCTGCTCCCCACCTTGGTAGCTTGACTCAAGCAGTTGGGTTTACTTCAGAGGCAATGTGTTAAGTATTTGTATACACAAACACACACACACACACTGAAATCACCACTAAAGTACTTCACACCAGTTTAGAAAAATAGCCAATATTTATCTGAGTAAAACAAGACCATAGCAACAAAAATCCAACATACACAAGTAAAGATACACATTTTCAGAGATGAAATGTAATATAGCACTTAGAAACACAATAGCTCCAACTGGGGCTATCAAAATGGCTTGATGGAATCGCTTCCAACAGTCCAGTGCCACCCGCGAGAGAGTGCAGCCGGCTAAGGAGTCATGTAGACCCCTGTTAGAGTACCTTAGACAATGAAGAGTAAACAATGACGTTGTACAAAGTCAGGAAGGTGAGGCATCGCTCGAACCAGTGCACCGTCAGTTCCTTACTGCCACCGGGAAGGTGAGGCGTCAGTTCCTTACTTCTAGGTAGGGGAGGCAAGGCGTCGGTTCCTTATGATTTCAGAGGGGTTGTTGCAGTGTTAGCAGCGAGGCGTTGGTTCCTTACGACAAGGCAGGATCGATGAATCCAGCTGGTCAACATGGGATGTGTCGACTTTGCGGTGTCGCGATCATACCACAGGGCAACGGGTGCTGCGCGGAGTTGGGTGCCACGGACGTTGGTGAAATGGCGCTCTAGACCCAAGCTGTCGCAGGACTTTGGGGGTGCTGCGGCAGTGTCTGGCCTGTGGCATCGGTTCCGGTCGTTGCACTCAGAGGGGACCACAGTTCCGGTGCAGGCATGGGCACGGGGTCAGAGAGCGGCACCTGTTCCAAAGTCGTTCTGGAAGTCGATGCAATAGTTTCTTCCTTGTTGCACCAGAACTCGGTTCCAGGAACTGGGTTTGGCACCACTTGGCAAGACAGGACTCTCAGCAAGAGAGCCCAGGCGTTGGCAGGTCAAGTCTTTGATGTCACTGAGACTTTGCAACAGGAGGCAGGTTCAGTCCACACCCTTGGAGATCCTTTGGAAGCAGAATGAAGAAAGCCAAGGCTTGTCCTTTCACTCCCAGGGCAGAAGCAGCAAGCCAGCATAACAGAGCAACAAGATGAGTGGCAGTCCTTCCGACACCATCCAGCTGTTCTTCCTGGCAGAATTTCCTCAGTCCAGAAGGATTCTAACTATGTGGTGTCAGAGGTCAAGTACTTATACCCAATTCTGTCTTTGAAGTAGGCACACATCAAAGAGAAGTATTTGTAGTGCACAAGACCCTGCCTTCCCTGCCCTGGCCCCAGACACATTACAGGTGGTTGGAGACTGCTTTGTGTGAGGAGTGTCAGCTCCTCCCACTCCTGTAGCTCAGGGATACCCATCAGCCTGGTGATGGGCCATCAGGATATGCGGGGCACACCTCACCTCCCCTTGACTGTCTAGAGTGAATGCACAAACACAAACAGCCTAACTGCCATCCTGACCCAGACGTGTATTCAGCACACAGGCTGAAGCATAGCATGGTTAAGCAAGAAAATGCCCACTTTCTAAAAGTGCCATTTTCAAACTTACAATTCAAAAGTCAAACTTCACCAAAATATGTATTTTCAAATTGTGAGTTTAGAGACCCCAAACTCCACATTTCTATCTGCTCCCAATTAGAAATTACACTTACAAGAAATTTCAAAGCAATCCCCATGTTACCATATGTGAGAGATAGACCTTGCAATGGTGAAAACCTAAATTAACAGTATTTCATTATCAGAACATGTAAAACACACCGGTACATGTCCTACCTTTCAAATACACTGCGCCTTGTCCAAGGAGCTGCCTTGGGCATACTTTAGGGGTGACTTACTGGTAATAAAAGGGAAGATTTGGGCCTAGCAAGTGGGTGCACTTGCCAGGTTGACATGGCTGTTTAAAACTGCACACACAGACAGTGCAGTGGCAGACCTGAGATTTGTTTGCAGGGCTAGTCATATGGGTGGCACAATCAGTGCTCCAGGCCCACTAGTCCCATTTGATTTACAGGCCCTGGGCACACACTGTGCACTGTACTAGGGACTTACTAGTAAATCAAATATGCCAATCATGGAGAAACCAATCACCAATACATTTTAGACAGAGAGCATATACACTTTAGCACTGGTGAAGTGCCCAGAGTCCTAAAGCCAACAAAAACAGGTCTGGAAAAATAGGAGGAAGAAGGCACAAAGTTTGGGGCTAACCCTGCAAAAATGGCCAAGTCCAGCGGTCTGTGATAGTCCTGAGCTGCAAGATAGACTCTGCCCCTTCCTACGTCACTAGCGCAACA
Source organism: Pleurodeles waltl (assembly GCF_031143425.1). Taxonomy (NCBI): domain Eukaryota; kingdom Metazoa; phylum Chordata; class Amphibia; order Caudata; family Salamandridae; genus Pleurodeles; species Pleurodeles waltl. The sequence continues at coordinate 1,024,411,237 of NC_090449.1, read as the reverse complement.
GTGCGATATTTTATTTTGTACTTTGCACGTCATTTCTGCATGAACATCAATTCACCAAAATACCGGGACGAGTAAAAGTGACATCACACGTCCTTTGACCTTCAGTTTTACTCACACATACATGCCGACACATATACACGTTACTTCAGCTGCCAGAGAAGGCCATAATCCAGCTAAATGTGCTCCGTTTTCATTACACTAATAGTGAATAGTGAACCATTGGTCACTGTTAGTGTAATAAAAAAAAATGAGAGAAAACAAAGAGAATGGAGACCCAGTGAGGGCCGTAAGGCGGAGCCCCACTGCGCTCCTGGCACGGATTTTGCCACCTGTGAGGCCAGTGGTCGCAAAGACAGTGCCAGGGGTCGCGAGGAGCAAACCAAGGGTCGCAGCTGCGACTCCTAAATGACGTCAATGCATTTCTGTAGTGAGGTTAAATCCGCTTGGCACGCTGTTCTGAAGGATGTCCCCATGTGTGCTGTCACACCCACACGTCCGTCCTGTCGGATGAAGTGAGAACATTTCCGTGACTCTTGGCGGCGACAGGTGACACCGCCGCGCTTACAGCAGCCGTGGCCGCCCAGTGACCACTTCCCAGAGGCTCCACGGCTCGGATAGACCCGGCCTCCATCACCTGCTCAGCATCTGTCAGCCGCGCGCCGGATTGTATTTTGTTTTCCGTAAACGAAAGGGGAAAAAGTTGCTCGCGACACCACCCGCATGCCGGAGAGCCTTCACTGACCGTGATAGCCCAGGAGTGTAACTGGTTCAGGCCTTGGAAAGATCCGATGGTGCCTTCTCATACGAGAAAGAAAGACAGAAATGCTGTCCCGAGACAGCCACTACGGGAAGAAATCTGAAAATGTATCTGGGGAAAAGGTTGTTTGAAGTCAGTGCTTAATTTGTAAATAAAAGCGTGCCGGTGCCCAAAGCTCCCCCTAAAACTCGCGGCTGCTGCAATTAAATGTGCGAGCACGAAATACTAAGGCAGAGTAATCCGGAAGCCATCTCGGGCCTCTTTAATCCATTTACAGCCACTCCCTGCCCCTTCAGCTCACTCTTGCAGCTTTCAGCTTTCTCCCTTTCTTACGCGTTTTCGTTCTTCTCTTCCACCGTCTTTCCCATGCGCGTCTTTTCCTCGTAGTAAATGCTTGATGCACAAATTAAGCACTGTTTATATGCCTTCTCCCTTCACAAACCATATGCGTTAAGACCTAATGCCAGCTTACAGTGGGCTCAGCGTCAGAGCGGCTTTCTTTTATGTCTAATTTTTACCCTCGCTTCACAGTATCACGCATTCTGCATAGCTTCGCTAAAAATCTTTTGCAGAGCCACTAAGGGGGTCATTCCAAGTTTGGCGGGCGGCGGTTGCTGCCCGCCAAACTTCCCCCGTCAAAAGACCGCTCCGCAGTCAGAAGACCGCGGGGGCCATTTCGACTTTCCCGCTGGGCCGGCGGGCGCCCGCCAAGGGAGCACCCGCCGGCCCAGCGGGAAAGGCCCTGCAACACAGGAGCCGGCTCCGAATGGAGCCGGCGGTGTTGCAGGGGTGCGACGGGTGCAGTTGCACCCGTCGCGATTTTCACTGTCTGCTAAGCAGACAGTGAAAATCATGCTGGGGCCCTGTTAGGGGGCCCCTGCACTGCCATTGGGCACATTATGGGGATGGTAATATTTTTGATCAAAAGTTTAAATTTTAAACAAACACATAGGGGGTCATTCTGACAGGCTGGCGGTGCTCCCACGAGCATTCTGACCGCGGCGGTTCAGCCGCGGTCAGAAGCGGCAAGTCGGCGGGCTCCCGCCGACTTACCGCTGCTCGGGGGAATCCTTCATGGCGGCGGAGCACGCTCCGCCGCCATGAGGATTCTGACAGCCCCTACCGCCATCCTGTTCATGGCGGGAAACCCGCCATGAACAGGATGGCGGTAGGGGGTGCCGAGGGGCCCCCGTAAGAGGGCCCCGCTAAGTATTTCAGTGTCTGCCTTGCAGACACTGAAATACGCGACGGGTGCAACTGCACCCGTCGCACCCCTGCAACTACGCCGGCTCAATTCTGAGCCGGCGTCCTCGTTGCAGGGGCATTTCCTCTGGGCCGGCGGGCGCTCTTTTGGAGAGCGCCCGCCGGCCCACAGGAAATGTCTGAATGGCCGCCGCGGTCTTTTGACCGCGGTGCGGTCATTTGGCGGCGGTACTATGGCGGACGGCCTCCGCCGTCCGCCATAGTCTGAATCACCCCCATAATCTGTATCTGGAGGTTTGGGCTGCACTTGCTCTTTAAGATGCCTGAATTCATTTACTTCAGTCCAGGGTCTCTTGCCCTGTGATTTTTGGTTCCCTGTGTCTCGCCAGTGCATTCCACATTACCTCCCGTCCCTCCCTCGCCTTCCTTTTAACCAATGAGGCCTCCCGCCTCCCCTCTAGACCCTCCCTTCCCCTTTCAAAACCCCCCCCCACCCTTATCCCCTCCTGTTCTTTTGTCTAGCCCACGCTAGACGGTTTTCTTTCCCTTTCTTACCTGCACGGCGGGGCCTGGAGGTCGTCGATGGAGGCACTCCTCGGGACGCGGAGCTCCGCGAGGAGTGCTACGGCTGGGGCGCGTCTTGAACGAGCAGCATGGTTGATCGAGAGGCGTGTCCTGGAGGCCGGCTGACGGGGTCAGCCGGCCCTCTGTGGCTGGGACGTTGATTTCCGGGTTTCAGCGCCGCGGAGCCGCGGGGAACCGAGGGAATTCAATTCTGAGATGCTCTCAGGTAGGACGGGCGTTCGGCCCGTGGTTTTTAGGTATTTGATGAAATAGGTGACCTCTTTAGGGATTGGTGGAGCCCTGATTGGGGGGAGGACCAGGTGCCTATATAGAGGGTAGTTTTTTGGGGTTCAAGTCAGTGATTATTTGTTTACCATGCCTAAAGTCCCAGCAAAGAGACGTAGGATTGTCTCTTCTTCCTCGGAGGAGGAGGGGGGTGAGGCTAGCATTACTACTCCTGAGAACTCACAGGTACCTGGCAGGGGTACTCCCCTCATGTCCAGAGAGGAGGTTCAGGATATGATTGAGGTGGCGGTGACCAGGGCACTACAAGCAGGCGTGGCCAGGACTGGTCAGTCTAAATGTGCGCACTCATCGGTAGCAGCTAGGAAATCCTCATCGGAGAGTGAGGATGAGGCCCCATCGACGTCATCTGGGGGGAAATATGTTTCCAGAGAACATATGTGGGAAGTGATGGCACATGTTCGGGACAATTTGGGTTTCCCAGTGTTTCAACCTGCAAACTCGGATTCTCATTTATTTCCTCAATATAAGACACCTTCAAAGTTTGCCATGCCTTTTCAGGGACCTGTGAGGGATATGGTGTTTCGTGAGTGGAAGGATGTGGATAAGGCTCAGGTTCCACGATTCCTTCAGAAACTTTACTTACTTGAGGGTGAGGAGGTTTTGCCTCCTTCAGTACGCCTGGACTCTATTTTGGCTACTCTGATTGGCAAAACGGCAGTCAATCCGGAGGATTGTGTGCCTACGGATGCCACTGACCGTAAAGTGGATTCGGGTCTTAAGAAGGCTTTTGCTGCGGAGAATCTGGCGCTGAGGGCAGGGATTTATTCTGCTTATGCGTCACAGTCATTGGTTCAAGACTTTGATAATCTGGCGGTGGCTGTACAGGAAGGGGCGGAATGTTCGGAGCTCCTGGCTGGTATGGAGCAGCAGGCCAGATTGTTGGCTGATGTGTCTTCGGATGTAGTCTGTACTTCGGCTCTGGCATCTGGGTCTTTGATTGGGGCTCGTAGGTCCCTCTGGTTGCGTTCCTGGAAGGCTGATCCAGGGGAAAAGGCGGCCTTGTTGAGACTGCCGTTTGAAGGTCGTACCTTGTTTGGAGAACAATTGCCATCCATGCTTTCCAAGGCTTTTAAGGAACGGAAGCATGCCTTACCTTATAAAGGGGGTTCTTCTTCGGGTACAGGGTGGAAGAAACATTCCAGATCTTCTCCTACTAGGGATGCTAAATCCTTTTCATTTAGGAAAAGGCGTTTTCAGCCGCGTTTTTCAACTAAGAAGTCTGCCACTGCGACCCGGGGTGGTTTCAAGAAGGGGTCCTGACAATCACTGTGGGCCTGGCAGAGGGCTGGTTGGGGGAAGACTGAGTCACTTTCTTTCGGCTTGGAAGGACAGTGTAAAAGATCATTGGGTACTAGACATTGTGGCCAATGGTTATGTCATAGATTTTGTGGTGGTTCCTCCAGATTCAGGGGTACGTCCCACACCTCTGCCTTCAGAGGGGTCACGGAGAAGAGCATTATTGGACGGAGTGCGGGACTTACTGGTCAAGGGGGCCATTTCCCACGTTCCGCTAGACGAACGAGGTCAGGGCACTTATTCGGTCTTGTTTCTTGTGCAGAAAGTTTCAGGGGGATTTCGGCCGGTGCTCAATCTAAAGGAGGTGAATACCTGGATCAGGACAGTGCATTTCCGCATGCTGTCCATTCAGACTATTTTTCCATTTGTCAGACACGGGGACTTTCTGGTGTCACTGGATCTGCAGGACGCTTACCTACACGTACCGGTGGCAAGATCCTCTCAAAAGTTCCTGAGGTTTGCTGTGGGTCAGGACCATTATCAGTTTTGCGTTCTGCCTTTCGGTCTAAAATCTTCTCCTCGAATTTTCACAAAGGTGCTGGCTCCTCTAGTGGCTTTGCTTCATTCAGAAGGGGTATTTCTGCATCCTTATCTAGACGACATTTTGATTCATGCCCAATCACGAGACCTTTTGCAGAAGCAGGTGGTCCATGTTCTGGGGGTCCTGCAAAACCACAGATTTTTAATCAATTGGGAGAAGTCAGACTTAGTGCCGTCCCAGGATCTGGTTTTTCTGGGAGCTCGGTTTCAGACTCTTCTTGGGTTGGTGACTGTGTCAGAAAAACGGTTGGGTGTCCTACAGGCTTTGGTAAAGAAGGTATTGTGGCGGTCTGCTCCCCGAGCTCTTCTATGGTTGCGTCTGCAGGGTCATTTGGCGTCGGTGATATTTCTGGTTCCTTGGGCACGTTTCCATCTCCTGTGCTTGATGACATGGTTCTTGAGAAGGTGGACACCAGGGTCCGGTTCTCTGAAGGACAGGGTTCCAGGGTCCGGATTGATTCACAGAGAGTTGCAATGGTGGTTGGATGCAGACCACCTGAGGATAGGGGTTTCTTTATCGCCTCTGAGACCCGTGGTGGTGACGACGGATGCCAGCCTCTCCGGTTGGGGGGCATGGATGGGGTCGGCTCAGATTCAGGGGTTTTGGTCCCCTCGGGAGGCGAGTCGGTCGTCGAATTGGCGCGAATTGCGGGCAGTATTCCTGGCTCTGGTCCATTTTCAGGATTCCCTGAGGGGTTCGGCGGTTCTGGTTCGCACAGACAACTTAGTGGCCAAGGCTTATGTCAATCGGCAAGGAGGGACCAGGTCAAGGGCTCTGTTCAATCTAGTCAGGGAGATTTTTGTGTGGGCTCAGGAGTGGGTTCCTTCTCTCAGGGCTACGTACATTCGGGGGGTGGTGAATGTTCGGGCGGATCTGCTGAGCAGAGTGATTCCTTCCTCTCAACTTTTCTCTCTCCGGAAGTCTCTGTTTCAGCATCTGGTTCGGCTTTGGGGTCTTCCAGTGCTGGATGTGTTTGCGTCAGTAGGGAATGCGAAAGTGGATCGCTTCTGCTCCCGGTTTCGATGTCCCCAAGCATGGGAGGTGGACGGGATGTCATGTCCTTGGCCGCAGGGCCTTTTGTATGCGTTCCCTCCTTTTCAACTACTCAGGGCGTTTCTGTTACGTGTGAGGGATCTGGGGTCCAGGGTTGTCCTAATTGCGCCACTTTGGCCGAGGGCGAATTGGTTCCCCTTGTTGAGGCTGATGGCGGAGGGGAGGATGTGGCCTCTGCCTCTTTGTCCGTCTCCCCTGGAGTTTCCCTGCCTCCCATTGGGGTCATTGAGAAGGTTACACTTGACGGCCTGGAAGTTGAACGACGGGGATTGACAGGTCTGGGGGTGCCGGTAGCTTTGAGTTCTACATTGCTGGCTTCGAGGAGACGTTCCACTTTGCTTTCTTATGGTAGACAGTGGAAGGTGTTTTCGTCATGGTGCTTAAGTCGTGAGTTAGATCCTACCTGCGCTTCTATCTTTGAGGTGATGCAGTTCCTGCAGGACGGTGCTCATTTAGGGTTGTCAGTGGCATCTCTTCGGGTGCAGTGGGCGGCTATTCAGGCATTCAGAGGACCATGGCGTAATCTTCAGGATGAAGGGCGCTTGATGCCGAGATTTTTTCAAGGGCTTGTTAATTTATTTCCTCGCCCGGTACGTTCTTTTCCTTCATGGGATCTGTCCTTGGTTTTGGATGTGTTGACGGAGCCCCCTTTTGAACCTTTGGGGGACTGTGATTTGCGCCATCTATCTTTGAAGACATTCTTTTTGGTAGCCATTACTTCGGCTCGTCGGTTGGGGGAATTGGGGGCATTGGCTTGTTCTTTTCCTTTTTGTAAGATTTTTCACGATCGGGTGGTTCTGGTTCCGGTACCTTCCTTTATTCCAAAAATCAATTCTTCGTTCCATTCCCGGCAGGAGGTCATCCTTCCTTCATTTTGTCCGAATCCCTCCTCAAGGGAGGAGGTCCGTTTGCATTCGTTGGATGTGCGCAGGGTTTTGTTGGAGTATCTGCGGGTGGTGGCTCCTTTTCGTAAAGGGGATTCACTGTTTGTTAATTTTGGTCCGGCTCGCAAAGGTGAAAAACCTTCCACGGCTTCCTTGAGTCGGTGGGTTCGATCTTTAATTCTGTTGGCCTATTCCTTGAAAGGGGTGGTTCCTCCTCAAGGGATTCAGGGGAGATCTACCAGAGGCATGGCGGCTACGGTGGCGGAGCTTCAGGGGACTTCCGTGGTGGAAATTTGCAGGGCCGCCACTTGGGCTTCTCCTTCGACGTTTGTGCGTCATTATAGGCTGTCGGACTTGGGTAGTTTGGAGTCGGTGTTAGGTCACCGGGTCTTATCCTCTATGAGATAATGTTTGGGATGTTCTTGGTGCAGGATATTAAATAAAGGTCTTGCAACTCGATGTCCGTCTCCTGTGTGTTTTCTTGCTATGTCTCATTGGTTAAAAGGAAGGCGAGGGAGGGACGGGAGGTAATGCTTCCATTTTCTTACGATAATGGCATTACTCCTAGTCCTACTCCCTCGCCTTCCTTTTCCGTTCCCTCCCACCCTCCCGGTACGGACTGTCCGAGTTGCAGCTTGGGCTTGGTTTTTGTACAGGAGGGGATAAGGGTGGGGGGGGTTTTTGAAAGGGGAAGGGAGGGTCTAGAGGGGAGGCGGGAGGCCTCATTGGTTACAAGGAAGGCGAGGGAGTAGGACTAGGAGTAATGCCATTATCGTAAGAAAATGGAAGCATTGGTGAGTTTTCAGTGCCTGGAGCCGTCCGAATGGGCACCAAACAGCCACCAGAAGATGACAGTGACTAGAAGGCTGTGCGCAGGGGAATGGAAATACAGTGTCACTGAGACCTCAGTTGATAAGAGCTGGCTCTTGATTAATATGTTAACAGGTTTGATGTATGCGATAATTAGTGCAGCTGCAAATGAAGTCGGAGGCTGCCAAGGGCCTGTTATGTCATGTTAGACTCCACAGACTTGCAAGATGCTGAGGACTTCCCAGCTGATGGGCTGTGAGTCGCCAAGAGCCTTTGGTTGCATATTAGGGATTTAACTTATCCTATGAACTGAGGGGTTTTCTGGGCTGGCACAAAGGCAGAGTAAGTGAATCCCAGAGGGAAGTTGCCAGAAGTGAGAAGATGCAGCCACCCTACAGTGCCAGAGACCATGGGGGCAATTGAAGCCCGTTAAGTGCCTAAGTGATATTTCTCTGAGTCCATGAGCTGCTCACTGGCCTTGAGGCCTTGAACGAGATGAGTGTTTGTAGGAAATTATTTCTAGGTCTTTTCTAAAAGGCCCTATGCACAAGGTTCCCATAAGTGCATTTGGAGATCTCTATAGCTGTGCACCACTCGCAGTACCACGAGTTTCCATTTGTCAGCACCTCTCAGCTTTGCATTTTGCTCCCAAAATGACTTATGCTAGTTTGGGTGGCGGTCCCGCTGAGAGCAACACGAGGTGCATTTTTAATTGCGTCTGCAAAGAGCTAACATCGATAGATTAGAGGCCTGGCGAAAATGAACAGAATTCCCAAAGGAGCTGTGGTCTGCTTCTCGATTCATGAGGTCCGCGGAGTTACCGCCGACAGCTCGTGTTCCCCCCTCAGCCCTTAGGGCCCAGTGATGCCTTGAGAGGTCTGCAAGCGCCGGCACTCATTAATTGTTCCAGTGCTGTGTCACGGTTTGTTTAATTTGTTTTGGTAGCTTCAGCAGGGCTGGTTTAGGGACACTGTGTGCAGTTTCTCCAGATTTTGCATAATGTGGTCCAATTTATTTTGGGGGTGTTTAAGGTGGTGGTGACCACTTTTTGAAGCGGATATCATTACAATGAGCACTTTACTAACCAGCACTCAGTCTTCCAAGTTCAAGTAAACGTTCTGGGCCTGGTTGTACGTCCCTCTTTGCAGAGCATCATAGCTTGTTGTCTGCTCGCGTGGACCAGTGTGGCATCCTGCGATCACCGGAGTCGATGCTGCCACGCTCTTCCGGACTTTGTTAAGCATAGTTAACATTTGTAAAGAGCAGCAAGTCGGCCCTGGGCTGATAGTTTATCTGTATATGAGATGTGGACTGACAAGAGGGCCGGCAGGGCGAGCATCCCACAGTGATATAGCGGCTGGGTTCTGCAACAGCGAGCAGGCTAGAGAGTCCGGGCTTGCATATAAGTGTTAAACTCCTGTGCACTCTTTTTTACCCTTTTCTAGAGGTGAGTACGCCAGCAAATTATTGGTGAGAGCCGAGCCAGGCCAGTGGTGAAGCTTGGATGTGAGCACTCGAGCACCAGCTGAGCCAGAAAAATGTTTGGCATGTAAACTGTGCAACAAATACAGTGCTTAATTTGACCCGGGGTTTCCGGTTCTCAGCACTGGCACTTAATTGTCTGCACAAGCACTTATGACAGTCCCCACATGGTAGCGCTGTCTGTTGAATTTTGGAATGAGCACAACAGTTGTTTAATAATTATATATACATGTATATATATATATAAAAATTAGTAATACCAGCCACCTAAGCCAGTGGTTCTCAACCTGTGGTCCAGGGACCTCTAGGAGTCCGCGAAGCCTCTTCAGGTGGTCCCGGACTGCTTAGAAAATTAAATAATATTAACAGATTAGGTCCCCAGCTTTAAGTAATAACTCAGTGGGGGGTCCCTGGATTCCACTAATGGTTCAGTGGGGGTCCCCAGGTTCCAGTAATGATAAAGTGGGGGTCCACAGAAGTCAAAAGGTTGGGAACCACTGACCTAAGCCATTCTTATAGCTCCGGGTGCCTGGAATAGTCTGAATTTTCACACTTGTAAACGTGTCATGGTTAGTAGTTGTGTTGGTGCGGTTATTAGCAGCCCTGGTAGGGGCAATGAGCAGGGCAAGCTGCAGCGGCCTCCTGACAAGGGCCCTGGCACTTATATTTTTACAAATTAAGCACTGAACAAATGTCATTATACACTGAATAAAGAAGTTTCAACATTCAGAGTGTTTTTCTTTTAAATGTTGAAATGTTTTACTTTAGTCCATTAGTTTATTTCACTTCACTGAGTGTCACTTTTTAGAAGTGACAGTTTCTGAAATCATCTTAGAAACATTCATGACCCAGCCCACCATGACGACGCTGCCACTAGCCATCCTAGAGGCAAGTTAGGTGTCATCAGCTCCCTATATGTGTAGAGTGTATTTCAAGGCAGTGTGTCTAAGCATCTCCCCCTTTTTATAAGCGAGATCAAAATAGTTTCAATTAAGCAAAAGATCATTTTTTTCAGTGACAGCAAATCTGTCAAAATAGAAAAGACCTGCTAATATTTTCATTATTAGAAAACTGAAATTCTGATGCATGGGATCATCAGCGGAGCTGGTTCACAACCCAGCGAGCCCAGGCCAAACATGTGCTAGGATAGGGTACACATTATGGACAAGAAATTATTAAAAATTGAGTTGCCTTGCTATGTAGTAAGGCATACTTTGCTGTCCCAGTGTCAGCTAACCCACAGCTTAACGCATTGGCGATAACACGCCTGGCCTCCCAGCATTTACTTGACGTTACCACTGTTGGCCAGCTGTGACCACAGTCATGGCTGTCCTCATCCAGCTCTTAGCAATTGAGACACTTACAGGGACCGGCTGTGGCACAGCTAATGAGTAAACGTCACAGCAATACAACATATAAACCTTTTCATCAGTATTCCATTGCAGGCAGTGTATTTCCCAGGCTGGCCATGGATCCACCCACCCGTGATTAGAAGCAAAATGGACAGAGAGTAGTAGAAGTAAGCGAATGGCCTCGCTTCCCTCTCCTGGGAACCACACTGTGCTTGGAAGGGCACCGCACATTTCTAGGTCGAGCGCGCAAGCACTCTGACATGTTGTAATCTATCTGTGGGCTTTTAACCAAGCCCACCGCACACCCATCGCTATCACTGGTTCATGAGCTTGCCTTTCAAAAATACTTTATCATCATTGGTAAAGGCTTCACGTTTGTTCCTTCTTGGGGCGATTTTGTTACCGCCATGGCCATTGACCCTGATACTTGGATAATTGCATGTTTGCCGATACGTTTGACTGCAAACAAACTTCTGTTTCCTTTTGTGTCTCTCCTTCTCGCTCATGGGCGTGCTTATGTCAACTGTTTTACTTTTCATTTTCAATTTATGTGGCAAGAAATGTCCAGTTAGGAATTCACAACACCAATAGCTCCAATTCGAGCAAAAAGGAGACCCATTGCATCGCAAATGCTTGTTTTTTATTCTTAACAACATAAGCAAACTCAGTGTTAAGTAAGTGACTTGATCCATCTTGCCTGTACCTGCTTTTTCTGCATCCAGTAGATGGGGCAGATTGACTCAAAATTGGTCTACTTCAGTGATCTTATCAGACGTGTGTGGGGAGAGTAGGGGGTAAGACTGAAAGACGATGCCTGTTGTGGATGATGTGTGTGGGGCGAAGAACAGAGAGAGGAAGACAGTGGAAGAGATGCAAAGTAAGGCCAGTTGTGAGAGATTTGTAAAGGAGAAAGAAAGGATGTTAGAAACTAAAGAGATGTCAACAGTGTGTACGAAAGAGACAAGCGGGATAGTGAAACATCTGCAGTGGGAGCGGGAGTGGAGAGAGGATGATAGGATCGCAGTTTTTGAGACAGCAAGAGCGTTGCGCTGACAGAGCTAGCAGAGGCTGGAAGGAGGGTGAGCTGTGGGTTAGATGTGGAAGGTGGGGGGTAGTGGGGGCAGGTGCAAGGAGCAGTGGGTCTGGAACAATGTTCAGAGTCGGGGTGCTTACAGGGGCGGTTTCTCCATTAGGGCTCTCGGGCTGTGCCTCTCTGAAATTCTTACACCTTTGTCACATAAAAGTATTAAATAGATCGATTTATTTAGAGATAGAATCATATCTATAAAAAAATCAATGTATTTAAGTCTTGGCTACCTGTCCCAGGCTGCCTGCCCCACCTCACTCTGAAGCAGTAACTCAACTTTCTGCAATGTAACACACAACACAGGGGGTACCTTTCTAAAGCCCTTGATTACCATTGCAGTCTGTGAGGTATCCACTGATACTGATAGGTCTGATTAAGACTGATTAAGTCATAGTGGGTTTTGGAATAGAAACTGGATTGTACTGGTGCTCCTCAATGGATATACAGGACGCCACTGAGTTTATACCTAGCCTACAGAGTGCTCAGACTTTGTGAGGCTCTGGCCGAGAAACATAAGTCCCACATCACTGCTTTGTCTTCACAAATGACTAATGTCCCACGTGTGGCTTATTTCCTTTGGTATTTGAGTCAAAGCTTTGGTGTCTGGCATGGGACAACGACTGGTGAATGTCCTACAGACCCATTGACTCTCTACAGGGCAGTAGACTCTCTACAGGACAGAGGCCTTTTTCTGCTGTTGCCTACTTACATTAGAACTCTTCCCCCCAAAAAAGGGCCATAAAAGGAATGCTATCGCAATAGGTTTTGAAACCTAACCCAACATCATAAAACAATGGGACATTCTGGAGCCCGCATTGTTGGCGGGCGTTGAATATTTAAGATTGGAAAAGGGGACAAGCTTTGTTTTCTTTAATGGATGGCCTTTTTAAGAACCAGTAGTAACTTATATGTAATGCTGAGTTGGCTCAACCGTCAGAATGCTTGGAATTCTATCACTAGTTAGAACATTGGAATGTTGAAAGCTCTGTTGAAGACAATGGTGCAACAGCGGCCTATATGAACTGGTATAGGCCTCTGTTCTCAACATTTCAATGTTAAAATACACAACATTTGTCTTTCTCTTTCCCTTGCCTCTCGAAAATGTATTATTTAGGCAGAGGGAAGCGAAAAGCAGAGGCCATACAGTAAGACACACGTAGGCTTCACCCTTCCCTCCTCCTGTGGCTTAGTCGTACTAGAGCTTCAGCAGGAGGGAGGGGTGAATGCTGCTCAATTCCTGGGTCTCCCTGGCTTGGCTGAACTACCGAGCTCGGGGAAAACCAGGGGCGGACTTCAGCCCCTTTTTACAGCCCTTGCTGTGAATGTTCAACAGCTAACAGCCGTAGCCCTGTGTGCGCTGTTAGCTGTAGGACATTCACTGCAAGAACTGCGAAACAAAGGCTTCAGAGCTGAGGGGAATTCAACCCCCTCAGGCTCTGACAGGCCTTTGTTTGACTAATTAGAACATTCTTCCCTTATGGGACGGAACTTTCTAATAGCTTTATAGTCCTCTGTAGCTGGGCTATACCGGCCATTCAAGACCTGCTCCATTGTTCAAGGCCTTCACCTTCGGCTCGGACCTTTAACGCTGGAGCGGTCTTTAATGGCCGGTATAGCCCGCTGTTAGAAATGGGGTCTTTGGTTGGCAGTCAGGTTACCCCCTGTCCAAGCAAGGACCCTCACTCTAGTCAGGGTAAGTAACACACAATCCAAATTATCCTGTGCCCACCCTCGGGTAGCTTGGCATTGAGCAGTCAGGCTTAACTTCGAAGGCAATGTGTAAAGTATGTGTGCAATGAATCATGCAATAACACAGTATAGCACCACAAAAATACACCACACAGTGTTAAGAAAATTATATAATATTTATCTGGATAAATGCAGGTCAAAATGATTAAAATGCAATAAGTATATGTTGAGATATCACTGTGAAAGTGATATAAAGTGTCTTTAGTCTTTTAAAAGCAATAAGTGTCTCTTTCAAGCATAAAGTACCTGGTTGACATTCAAAATCTCTGCAAAGAACCGCAGAGGAGGAGATGCGTGGAAAACAATGGGTGTGCGTCGATTTCTCAGGCCGCACACGGCGATGCGTCGTTTAGTTTTCACACAGGGACGGCTGTGCGTAAATTTCCGGCGCTCGGTTGTGGATCCTCTTCAGGTTGCGGGGTTTTCGGCCGCCGCCGGGGATGATGCGTGGATTTCCGGCGCTGACAGGACGACGTCACAGGGGATGTGTCGATTCGGTGGGCATTGCATGGAAATTTCTACCGCACGCCACGCGCTGCGTCGATTCCTCTCTGGAAGTCGGCCTGCGTCGTTCTGGCTCGGCTGTGCGTCGATCTAGTGGGCCATGCGTCGAATTTCTGGTCGCTACACTGGCACTGCGTCGAACTTCTCGTTTCGAAGTCGGGCTGCGTCATTTCGGTTCCACGTGCGGTTAATTTTTCACTGCGGTGCAAGCTGTGTGTCGTTTCTGGCAGGCTGTGCGTCGATTTTCGCTGCACACGGAGTCCTTCTTTTAGAGATTACGTTTTTTTGGTCCTTAGACTTCAGGGAACAGGAGGCAAGCTCTATCCAAGCCCTTGAAGAGCACTTCTCACAACAGCCAGAGAGCAGCAAGGCAGCAGGGCAACAGCAAGGCAGCATAGTTCCCTTTTAAGTAGTTTCCTTTGTCCTTCACAGAAAGCAGTCAGGTGAGTCCTTTGGGCAGCCAGGCAGTTCCTCTTGGCAGGATGCAAGTTCTGGTTTAGGTTCTCTTCTCCAGGAAGTGTCTGAGTCGGTAGGGGCAGAGGCCCTGTTTAAATCCTCAAATGTGCTTTTGAAGTGGGGGAGACTTCAAAGAGTGGCTTAGACGTGCACAAGGTCCCCCTTCAGTCCAATCCTGTCTGCCAGGGTCCCAGTAGTGGGTGTGGCAGACCTTTGTGTGAGAGCAGGCCACTGTCTTTTGACATGCAAGTGTCAGACCCTCCCCCCTCCCAGCCCAGGAAGACACATTCGAAATGCAGATGTATGCAAGTGAGGCTGAGCATCCTGTGTTTGGGGTGTGTCTGAGTGAATGCACAAGGGAGCTGTCAACTAAACCCAGACAGACGTGGATTGTAAGGCACAGAAGGATTTAAGTACAGAGAAATGCTCACTTTCTAAAAGTGGCATTTCAAAAATGGTAATATTAAATCCTACTGGCAAAGACGGAGGACCCAGCAGTAGCAATTTTTTTTTTAGTTCATTTGACATTATACTCCTATAGGAATCCTGGGCAAAGGAATCAACACCGTTAATAGGATTTATGGAATATTTTAGTCCAGCTACAAAACCCAGTAGGTCTGGCAGGGCGAAGGGAGGCCTAGCAATCTATGTTAGCACAAGCATCATAGCGAAGACCACAGAGTACTAGGGGGAAGATCTACTCTTTCAACTAGTCAGTCTTGATGGATGGGGAAAGAGTAAACAGGAACCATTGATCTTAGTCAATATATATATTAAACCAAAACAGGAAACAGTTGAAGCCAACAAGTTACTAAACCAACTGGTAAGGATAAAAAGCACAGTACATTGGCATATTGGCTAATTTCGGGTGATTTTAATCTCTATCTATTCCATAATCCTGGTGAAGATCATATTCAAACAGTGGCAATGGTGCCCGGCCAAACTCTCCCAATAAAAAGTTAGGGGAGAGTTTCATACGCATCTGTGAATCTGTAGGCCTCTTTGTGCTAAATGGTCAGAAGTCGCCCGACATCCCTCCAGCGTGGACAAGATCCTCCGGGAAAACGGTTTCTTACCTAGATTACACACTGGTAACTCCTGCTTTGTACACATTAGTGAGTGACTTTAGTATTATGGACCGCGTGGAAAGTGATCACAAGCCGCAGATAATCGGGATTCGATCATCACCATATAAGCCAGAGGAAGCGGTAGCCCTGAAAGGGGTGATTGGTACTGAAAACTTAAATGGTTATCAAATACTATTGAAAGCCAAGCAGAAGAGGCTCTATTAAGGCTAGAATCAATGGATATGAGTTTGGCAAATTTTACAGCGGTTTGGGAGAACTTTGCTATTGATCTCATAAACAAAGACTCCTCAGGAAATACAAGAAAGGAAGTTCAATTGAATTATCATAAATGCTTACATAAACAGCAGCCAGTTCGTAGAAGGAAAGCAATTGTAGGTAAACTACTAAGGCAACTGCCTAAATTCCCAGAAAATGGATCACTATTGTCCGCCTTGCGAGAGCAAAGGAAACTACTTAAAAGGGAACTATGGTCCTTTAAAAAACATCAGCAGGAGGCACTTTGGGCCAAACTACACTATGCGTCCAAAACATCTGACTCCAAAAGATTCTGGAAACTCATTAATACCATAGATAAGGGTCCAAAGGCAGCTAATAATACAATAATAACAGAGGAAGCGTGGGTGCGCCACTTAAAGTCTCATCTAAGAGAGTTGCCCACTGAAGAAGGACTGCTAACTCAGGGCTTCACTAAAAATTGGGAACCCGATGCTTCGAATAATTTGAAGATCACGGCATCAGAATTAATAAAAATCACTGGGAAGTCACGAACTGACTGTGCACCTGGCCCAAACGGTTTACTGCAGACACTGTTTAAACAAGCAACAGAAAGATGGGCCAATTTCCTGGCTGCAATGTTCAATCACGTGCTTACAACAGGAATTGTCCTGGCAACCTGGAGAGCTTCAATAATCCACCCCATATACAAGGGAGAGAACGCTGCTTCGCCAAGCAATTACAGATTAATCGCCCTCTTAGACGCTGACCTCAAATATTTTTCAGCTTGCGTGCTACAACACTTAGAGACATGGATTGCAGATAACAACATACTGCCTTTAAATCAAAGCGGCTTCACCAAGTACCAAGGAACGTTAACGAACCTTATGGCACTGGGACTGATCATTAACAGAGCAAAAGCAACTGGGACTCCCACCTATCTGTGCTTTGTTGACTTTAAAGCTGCCTTTGATTGTGTCCCCCGTTGCAAATTATGGGCCAAACTACAGCTTTCGGAGTTACCAGCTACTATTTTAAATGCCATCAAATTGATTTACTCTGATACATGGGTGAAGGTTAAATTGGGGGGAGGTTCACACCTATCTAGGGCAGTTAAAACAACAGTCGGTGTTAAACAAGGCTGTGTATTGGCCCCAACACTCTTTAACCTGTACATAGCAGATCTCTTTGCTAAGCTAAACGATGAATCAGCCCACTCCTCCTCTCTAGGTGGCCAACAACTATCTAATATGTTATATGCAGATGACCTGTTATTTCTTAGTAACACCAGAATAGGCATGCAAAAACTGCTAAACAATTTAGAAGAGTATGCAGGAACAAACGAATTAGAAATTAACCATAACAAATCTAAAATGATTACTATCAATCGCAGACCCACTAGCCAGCGTAAATGGTATCTGAATGGAAAGACCTTAGAGGACGTAAGCTCATACAGATACCTAGGAGTCGTGATAGATGTCAGAGGTAATTATGCGCCACAAAAAGAAGCAATAAAAAATAAAGCGCACACACTTGTTCACGCCTTTGGCAAGCGTGCAAATTGAATCTGTGGCCATGCTCTGAATCCATTGACAGCCATAATGAGAGCAAAATTACTTCCAACCCTCACCTATGGGGCCGAAATAATGAGGGGGATGGAGGTAGCTCTCCTGGATAAACTTCTGGTAAAGTCATATAAGCGTGTGTTTCGGTTACCAGGACATGCCTCCCCAGCCCAGGTCAGATTGGAATTTATGTTGGTTAAGTAGTCGCTGACTCGTCATGCGGCATATATCAAATGCTGTTACAAACTGAGCCGCGCCCCAGAAGGGTCACTAGCTAATTTAGTTTGGCGGGAAATTATTTTAGAAAGCGGGAATAGCAATTACAAAAGGTATTTGGAAAAGAGTATAACTCTTTTGAACTTAGGCGATGTATGGGATCAGTGGCTTCCCACTCTGGCTTTCAACAAAGCAATGAATAAATCAAGTAAATTATACAGCTGGCTAGAAGACAGGGAAGTTCTGGCTAAAAGGTCGCATGGTTGGTTGATTCTCAATTCTTATAAAACTCTCAAAGAATCACCACTTATGGCTGCCCCCCACTCACAGAAAATCAAACAACGCTTTCTAAGCCTCAGGCTAGGTGAAGTTCCAATGCTAGACCTCATGCCAAAATGGAAGAAGGGGCATCTAGCAGGCACCCATGAGTGCCACCTATGTCATCTGGCGGAAGAAAACTTGGTGCATGTGGTCTGCATTTGCCTAGCTTTGGCTGCTGAAAGAAGATGCTTATTGAAAAAAGAACTAAATGTCTTAGGGATCAAATAATGTAGACAAGCTGTAACTGAAGCATTTAATGCACGAAACATCACATTGAATATTAGGCTGTTCAATTTTTGGAAATTGTTTCCTCCAAAATTGCATGCGCCGAAACAAGCTAGTGATAGGGAGGGTGCCAATAGAAACAAAACCCATCTACTATGAATAAATATATTAAAGAGAGGAAGGCTCTTAGGTAACGTCGCTGTGCATCCAGTTAACCCTGTAATGAAGTCATGTACCAGCAACTGGAATTAAGAGGGGGCAAATCTGTAGAATGTATCAAATTATTTTTATTTCACAATTTTTAGTGCAATATAAATGTCTTAGAGCACCAATACTGTTCTGTTGATTTTATGTTGAAGGAATATGTTTATGGTTTTAATTAACTAATTAAATAAACATTCATTCAACTTCACCAGTCAGCAGGATTTTGTATCACCATTCTGGCCATACTAAATGTGACCTTCCTACGCCTTTCCGATCAGCATCTACCACTCAAACCATATATGAGGGCAACCCCAATGCAGTGCAAAAACGAATTTAGGAGTTTTACACTACCAGGGCATGTAAACTACACCGGTGCATGTCCTGCCTTTTGCCTACACAGCACCCTGCCCTATGGGTTACCTAGGGCATACCTTAGGGGTGACTTATATGTAGAAAAGGGGGAGCTTTAGGCTTGGCAAGTACATTTAAATGGCAAGTCGCTTTGGCAGTGAAACTGCACACACAGGCCTTGTAATGGCAGGCCTGACACATGATTAAGGAGCTACTGAAGTGGGTGGCACAATCAATGCAGCAGGACCACTAGTTGCATTTAATCTACAGGCCCTGGGCACATATAGTGCACTTTACTAGGGACTTCTAAGTAAATTAAATAGTCCAATTGGGTATGATCCAATGTTACCATATTTAAAGGGAGAGAGCATATGCACTTTAGCACTGGTTAGCAGTGGTAAAGTGCTCAGAGTCTTAAAACCAGCAAAAACAGTATCTAAAAAGTGGAGGGAGGCAGGCAAAAAGTTAGGGGTGACCACCCTAAGGCTGTCAGGTCTAACACCCGCTATGGCGGGTTGGTAAAGCTATACTATTGTTGTTTGCCTGCGCTCCTAAGTAGAATTCAAAATTAGAATTAGATTGTTGGGAGCTCCGTTGAAGACAATGGATTGGCTCCGGGTTTATAGCGTCTGGTATAAGCCTTCTGCTCCAATATACTAATGCTTGTCTTTTTGTTTCCCCCTTTTTAATTTACAACATTCTACCACAGTGGGTGGAGTGTTCTGATAGCCTTACAGCCCTTCTTCCTTGAGCTATACGAGTTGGTAACAGCCCTCTCCCTCATTCAGGTCCAGAACCTTTAACAGCCAGTGCAGTCCTTGGCAGCGAGCTATAAGGCTATTTGAGAAGCAGGGTCATAAAACACCCCTGGATAGTTTGCCTGTTTCCCTCTCTCTGTTGGTTGAGATTCATGTGCTGGTGGTCTCATTTCCCCACATGCTATTGTAGGCCAATAGCACGCTGTAGAGGGCTATTATACCGGCCATTAAAGACCTGCTTCAGTGTTAAAGGCCCAAGACGTATGACTCTGAATATTTCCTGGTGTAGTCTCTCCTATCAATATACATGCTTGTTTTACTGCCTGGTGTAACAACCTGCTTATCATGGAGATAGAGACTTTGTTACCCTTACTGGCCACCCCATAAGATAACAAAGTAATTTGAAATATGAAACTGTTTAGCCAATTCCAGTTAGACCAATAAAGCTCTTTAAACCTCAAGAGCAGAAGGCATTCCTGACTCTGTGACCTCATCTGCAACAGGTAGAACAATTTCTTGTGAAAGATGAAATACTGCCTGGACCGTTGTAATAAATTTGGGTTCTGAGTTTAAACCTATGGTGTCTGGAAAGAAGCTCAAATAAGGATATGAAATATTTGGAGCCGCAACTCACCCAACCTCCTATCTGTAGTGATTGCAATAAAAATTGCAGCTTTAGCCGATTGCCAGACTAAATCCACTGACTGGCTTATCATGGTCTGCAGATGGTCATGCTGCGTTGTCACTTACAATTACCTCAGTTACTCAGCAGTATAAAGTGACAGTCAGCCTGCTTTTTATGGGGTTTACACTTTTACTGTAAGCGTTACTTTCCATAGCATTCTGAGTAGCTACTTGGTCAAGTGGTTTCTTTATCTGTATTTACAGACCTGACCGTATATTATACTGGTCTACTGTGCAATTAGGGTTCACCACGGTCCACACTGCACGTCTTTTTGACTAATTGTACCATTAGTTACATCTGCTGAATATTAGTTGGCCATGCCATACGTTGGATTTTATTATTGGTTTTAACTGCTCTACTGTTGGAGCGTTGTGAAGGGTTGCCCTGGTCAATGGACTCACCCCATTCATTATGTTTACTACTGGTCACTCTCCACAGCTGCTAGACCACTGTCTCATTTCTTTCCACCTTTTGCAGCATTTGAAGGGGCTGAGGACGCCTCAGTGACTGGTTTGAGTCTCCCTTTTGCAGTCTACTTGCCTCATCCTTGGCGTACTGTGGTCCATAATTTGAAGGACTTCTGAGCATTGTCAGATGGTGTCTTCTTTCTATATCTTCATTTGGATTTTTAACATAATTAGTTAACTTTAATTCCATGCAATTATTCTATGTTCCCTTTTTCTCTACCATTCTGCACCTTAATCCAATTCCGTTCTTCAACTTTACGGGGGGCCCGGACATTTATTTTAAAGGTGTGACTCAATCTGTGTTTTTATAAGTTGTGCGTCACAATCCTGGGGCTGATTTTCACTGTTGGTGGTATAAACTTTAATCTAACTTCTTTTTGTATTTCATCCGCATGGCAGATTCCATTTTTGCTTGTTCTTTCAGGCTATATCAAGTGTGTCCCTCTGCATGGGTCTCCAGTGTTTCCTCCTCGTCTGCTTTCACAATCTTATCACCTTTTCACCACGGCAACTGTGTTGGCTGTTGAGTGTGATAATTTTCAGATTACACAACATTTACGTAGTAACTATTTTGCAAGTTTTGCAGCCTTGAAAAAGTCCTGTGGACGAAACACGTGTCGGCTGCTTCTAGGAGGAAATTTTGTATGTAATACACAGAAGATATGGATGAATAAACAGATTAAATTGAACAACTTGATCCTGTGACTGACTTATCAAGGAATTTGCTAAAACTCATTGCAGTGTGTGCTTTGGTACCATCCTCACAAATCTACTGACTTTAATGGTTCCAAAAGCTTTCCTTACAAACCTCTCAAAAGCACAGAAAGAACTACTGAAAGTTGGAATTATATTAGGAACCAATGGCTTCCTGAACCTGAAACTCTTTTAACAGCCTAAATGCTAAAGGCACCACCGTTGAGTTATCACCTGCTGATTCCCTAAAAGCGTGTAGCACAGCCCACTGTGAGGATGGCGCAGCTGGTGCTAACCCATTAAGAAATCCATCCCTCAAAAATTAATTATTTGAAAAGGATCACAAGATGTAGGATTTCGATTATTGGACAAATACTACTTCTCAAAAAAAATTCCAGTCTTTCGTGTAGGAGAAAAGAGCTCAAGATTTTCTTGAAACCTGGATATGAAACACTGCTTCCCTATACCATCGCATCTGCTCTAAACCAGTCCTCTCAATTTCCATGCCATGAGATTTAAATGTTGCGATTTGCTCTGTGACAATAGTGAATATTGTAGTGGAGAAGGTTCCACTGGGAGAAGAAAACACTTCCCCACCGGAATACTCAAAAACAGAGAAAACCAAGATTGATGTGGCCAAAATGATGACACCAGAATTACTGTTGCCTTCTTCCCCTGAACCTTCTGTAGTACCACGAGGAGAGAAAGCATAAATTACTTGTCAAGGATATAGACACGTAAGAGATTCCACGCCCCACTCATGAGGGCACCATGTATCGATGCAAAAGAAGGACACTATGGTTTGGAGCAAATCATTTAGCATTTTAAATAGAGAATATATCTAATTTAATTGAGTGCTGGTTAGACTAAACTTCACTGAGATTGACATTTTCCAACTCAGGCTCTCGGTTTGGTTGTTCAACTTTCCCTCAATGTACACTCCCCTCAAGGCAACCAGATGTTTCTCTGCCCAGCTGCTGATTTTTTCTTTACTCCTTCTGCCCCCTAGCCGCTCGAGGTAACTTCATGTGACCTGATTGTTCTTACAACTACACTTGTTGTCCAATTGGAGGTGGAAAACATGCAGTGTGTTCTACATTGCTAACAGCTTCCAACAACTGGAGGAATGTGTCCTTTCCAAACCCCAAACACCTGCTCACCCATTGGCATCTTTTACCAACTCAAGTCTGCATCTCAATCATGAACTCCATAGAGTTGGGAGCACCCACAGGCTTATGTCCCCACCACATCTTCAATCGCACTAGCAAGACGATTTGCAATGAGCTCAAGAAAGTCCTGAACACCTCCAACACCACGGCCTCCTTCCCTGAGGACTGGAAACACGCTGAAGTGAGGCTCCTCTTAAAGAAAACATCAGCTGACCTAGAAGATCCGAAGAACTACCGGCCCACTTTCCTGCTCCCCTTTCTGGCAAAGGTTCTCGAAAAGGCAACCAACCAGCAACTCATCGAACACTTGGACCTCTACAACCTCCGAGACCCCTCTCAATCTTGATCCTGAGCTAACCACAGAACTGAGACACCCTGATCGCAGCCACCGACCCCAGGGCCCTCCTGGCCCAGGGAAAAACTGCAGCCCTCATCCTCCTGGACCTGTCAGGCGCCTTCAACACCATCTCCCACCACAAATGGATCGTCGCATACCTCCTAGGAAGAACCCAGAAAATCTGTCTCCCACTATTCACCTTGGAACCCAAGAAGATTATCTGCGGCGTCCCACAAGGATTGTCCCTCATCCCCACCCTCTTCAACACGTACAGGAACCACCCAGCCAATACCATCAAATCGCACTGACTCAACATCATCTACTATGCCGTCTTTGGGAACAACGCCTCGCCAAGGAACAACACTTCGTAGCCTGCTGAACTCGGCCCTTCACCTTTCCGAGCAAACTATGACCCCATCACATTGTACAGAAAGTTATCTATGCAGAAACAGGTAAACATGGTCTTGTCCACCTGCTTCCACACACTACGCATGCTTTGTAAGATTTTCAGGTGTCACACAATCAACACCAGAAGGACCCTCACTCAAGCACTCATCACCAGCAGGCTGGACTACGGTAACACTCCTTGCATAGGAATAACTGCACGCCTCCTGAAGAGACTACAGACAATACAAAACTCAGCGGCAAGACTCATCCTAGACCTCCCCAGATGGACTCACATCACCCCGCACCTCAAGAAGCGACACTGGCTCCTGATCCAGAAGAGATAGCAGTTGTAGATGCTGACCCATGCACACAAAGCCCTGCACAACGAAGGACCAGCATACATCAACAATGACCTTCCACCAACTGACCAGACACCCCCTCCTCCCACCAATCTGCCAACCCAACAGCAGAGGATGCTTCTTCTCTCACATGGCGGCAAAAGCTTAGAACGACCTTCTGCTGCACTTCAGAAATGCTGCATCGATCCAGGAATTCAGAAAAGGACTCAAGACATGGCTGTTCAAATAAACTGAGCAACACAAATCAGCTAGCAACTTTAGCGCCTTGAGACCCTCAGGGTTGATTTGCCTTGCTTTAGAAATCCTGATTAATCGATTGACTGTATTTGGGACCACAACCACTTCCTTTCTTCTCTCTTCAGAGTCACTCCCAAACCCCAAAGGCTGGCCTCTGTTGTTAAGAGAACCAAGGTTGAGTCTGGCAAGGAACTCATCTTAGCACATTGTCCTCAGCAAATTACTCTGTCTGATATCTCCCTGGACTCATCTGATCGTAATTGCCTTATTCCTGGGCCCAGTGATCCAGAAGATAATTCACCAGGGGGTTTTCAAATGTTAGCAGGAGGAAGCACATCCACCATTGTTGCTGCCATCAAGCACTGTACCTTTCACCAAGCTCTGACCGCTGCTTGATGTTGAGACAAAAGATTTGAAAGATGGGATTGAAGAGATATGATTCGGTTCTGATGGAGATGCACACATTTCTGAATGTTGAAAAGGTTCTTTCCTGAGCTGAAACCAACTTGGATTTTAGATGATTCAGAATGAAACCCAATTTTTCCAGGCAGCTGCATACTCTCCTTTCACTCTCTTGTGCCTTAGAAAAGGAAGAAGCAATCAACGTCCAACCATCAAGGTGAAGAAAAATTGGAATAATTTAGAATTGCAGTGCTGCCACTGCTGGTGATGCTACTTTTGTAAAGACCCTTGGTGACCCTGAATGACTGAAGGGTAAAGCCTGGAACTACAAGTATTGATTCTCTATTGCGAATCATAGTATTCCTTGACTTCGATGGATGCACTGGGACATGAAAATATGCTTCCTTTAAGTCTAAAACTGCTATATAATCCCCTTTTATGATTAGCAGAATAAAAATCTGCATGGAAACCATCCTGAATGATTTAACCAATGGAAACTTGTTTAGAAGCTTTAAGTCCAACACAGGTCTGAATATCCAGTCCAGCTTTAATAAAAAGAACAAAATAGAATAGTGTCCTTCTCCCTTCTGGCTTGTGGGTGCTGGAACCATAATTTATTTTTGAAGTATAGAATGTACCCCAAATAGAATTGCTTCTCTTTTCAACCTGTCCCTTAGTAAGGGGTAGATCTGAAAAAGTCCAGTGGAGGAGGGTGTTTGCACTGTATGAGATAATCCTTTCTGTCAGTGGACTTCCTGGGCCATCTAGTCGTTTTTGCTGTTGATCCTGGGGCTGAAGGTTTTGGAGCTGGTATTTATTTGCAAATGCTGTCTTCTGGCCACAGGTCCCACCGTAAAGGAGCCGCCTATTGTCCTGTGGATTTGGCTATTTTGGAATACACAATTTTCTTCCCAGGGAGAATTTTAATGGTTGCAAAATGTGTTTCTCCTATGCTTATTTTTGAACCATTTCATTTAGCTCTGCTCCATACAGCTTAGGTCCCATAGAAGGTAGCTGGTAAATTAGCAATCTTTGACCAGCATCCGAGGATTTTTCCCCAACATCCTTTTGCCTTTCAGATGCAGGTTCTGCTGTCGGCCCAGCAGACCTGGATCGGATTGGGAAGGCGGGCAGTCAGGTATTGGGTGATGGCCTGGTACCTCTGGGTCACCTGTGATCTGGTTTTTTAGGGTCCCTGTGAACGGGCTCACAAAGACTTTCTGTCTTACACCTTCACCGCCGTGCCACTGTAACGAGGCGCCAGAATAATAGGCACTCCCCTGCCTTGTTGTCAAACTGAGGTTGGGAGTCAGGTGTTTTACTGGCCCTGAGGGCAGTCTCACCTCAGGCCCCCTTGTTTGGCCGGGCCAGTCTCATCCCCTGCTGGGCCATCACTTTCAGGCCGTGGTGGGCATGGGGAGGGGTGGGAGTATTCAGAGGCCTAGCAGGGGAACCATTCTGCATCCCCATCCCCCATGAGCTTCAGCAGCAGCCGCCCTGTGCTTCTTGACCCACCCGTGCCGGGATATTCCCTGAAGTTATAGTGGGCATGGAGCGGGGTGAATAGGTGAAGCGGCCTCACTAGGGGTCAAGGGCCATATGTACGAACACATTTTCCCATAGACACAGAATGGGCAAAACTGCTTGCTACATCTGGCCCCAAGTGTTGTCACCTCAGGCCCAGTGTTTTTAAGGCCTAGGTGGAGGGATCGGGGAGTGTTTGCATAGAGCTACCTCACTGTAAGGCCACCGTTTCCAGAGTAAAAAAAACAGAGGATGTAGCGTAATGTTTTCAGAGCTGCTGATGTTGGAACGGAGGACGAACGTACGATGTGTGGTGTCAGCTCAACATCCAGTGATTCAGGGCAAATTACTTAATCTTCCTACCCAAAATAAAAAATAATTTGATCTTGTGCAATTTAGCTGGTGCTCATGGTAATTGCTCCAATGCCTTTGGGCCCAGTTCACAGTGTATAAAACTACAGAAAAAAAAGACTTGGGAATGTGGGCCACTTTTTTGGGCGTGCCCGGGCCTAATTCTGATCCCAGTCTGCCCCTGCAGCAGAAAACAATGGGTTGAAAGTTGTATAAGACAGAAATTGTACCAAAAAGTTATATCTGTCTCAAGCTGGCAAAGGATCATTCTTCTCCTGGAGACATTTAGAGACTGAAATTCTTGCAATAAAACTTGAGTTCAATCAATCAGTGTTTGTTAAGCACACTACTCACCTGCAGGGCCTCAAGGCGCTGCATAAGTACCGGCTGTTACAGCGAAATTGCATGCCGCAGATAATCTGTGGAAGGTACTTTCTTCCTTCCTATCCAATATGTTTGGGAGAGTGGACTTTTCTGAAGCCTAAAAAGATGTTGAAACTGTTGTTCTTCAGATTTCTCCATAAGATACCGATTCTTTAAGAACTGGGGGAATGCTGGTTTTGTCAACATCTCCATTCTTTACAAATTATATTTGTCCGACTGTACTGCACATAAAAGTCACCCTCGTCCTGAGACACTTGCACAAACCCCAAGACCTCTCCTTTGTGCACAAGCAGGTTTAGCAACTGGGACCTTTGCACGCATTCGCCTCTGTGGCCACTGTCCTGGTCTTTATTTGATTCAAGCATAGTTTCTACACACAAGACTTATTCAGAGCAATCTCTACTGCCTCCCTAATAATGGTCTCTAAATCATTTCTTGAAATGCAGAGAATCTTTTCCTCCTTAGGGTCAACCCCAACATTGTACCACTTTTCGAGCACTTCTTTCCCACCAGGGTTACAGGAAATACTGACCACGCTGCAACACCGATACTTCTGCTTATATAGGAGTTGCCTAGAGGGTAAACCCCATATTGTGAGGTTAGACTCTATAGACAACCCGCGCAGTCTTCCCCATCACTCGCACACCCCTGGACTGACTGCACTTCTAGCTGGCAAAATAATGTTGCATGGTAAAGGACTCAGAGCACCCTCAACGTGTGGCCTCCTTGTGGTGCATCTTCAGTGCTGAAACATGCTCACATCCCTAGCCACACCCCTGAGCAGGAAGTACATTCCCAGACAGTGCAACATAAGATCAGCCCGCCCACTGAGATGAATTTTAGCAAATGCAAGGATAATAAAAAACTGATATTCACAGTTGTCTATGTTGGAGACAGGAACCATGTAGGAGGAATTGAAAAAGGAGGGGATTATTATAGAATGGTTTGTATAGACATACAAACTAAAGAAAACTTTCATTGGTAGTTTACTTTCACTTTGTACAGGTGATAAGGAGTTTGTTGCCGAGCTGGTCTACTCTTATCTGGATGGTGTGGTCCCTGAGCTTTCATCATGTCCAGTGGCTCACCCAGAGGCAGTATTGCAGGAGATGCAGCATGGCCCTGGGCCCAGGTATATGAGGGGTGGGCGACTCAGTGCTTAATTTGAGCCAGTGGTTTCCCGTGCTCAGCACCGGCACTTATTTGCTAACACCGGCACTTATGACAGTCTGCCACATGGTGGCACTGTTTGTTTTATTTAGAGATGAGCAAAGCAACAGTTGTTTATTAATTCAATATAATTTAAAAATAACTAAAATCTATCACCCAAGCCATTATTATAGCTTTGGAGGCCTGGAATAGCCTGTAGTAGTGTGATAGTGGGTGTGTTCGCACTGTCATCGGGAACCCTGTCAGGGGCAGTGGGTGCTGCAAGCTGCAGCGACCTCCTGACGAGAGCCCTGGCGCGTGCGCGCGCACGCTCGCGCACACACATATATATTACAAATTAAGCACTGGGCCCACTGCACCCCAGTTATGGCTATTGCTACCCCTCTGAGGACATGCAGGTAGGGTAGGGTGACCAGACGTTCCGGATTTCACCGGACAGTCCCGGTTTTCAGAGAACTGTCCCAGTATCTCAACACTTTTGTCATTTCAAATAAATGTCCCGGTTTTTGGGACAAAGTTCAGGCCAACCTGTGAACGCTTTTGTTATTTTTAAATAACTGTCCTGGTTTTTGGAACAAAGGTCAGGTCAAGCTGCGAGTCAGAAGTGAAAGGTATGCTCTAGACTCTTAAATAATGTAATTAGTAATTTATTAGTTTCTGCCCATCTGCTGCCGCCTGCTCCCTTATCTGTGAATGGCTCATGTACACATACAAGAGGCCAGATATAAAAGTGAGACTAAAGGCTTTAGTCCTTCTTTTATGCCTGACCCGTCCCGTATTTTTCTTTCCAAAGTCTCATCATCCTACGGTAGGGCCTGCGTGCCTCATGGCATGCTGCAGGGCAAACTATGTCGATAAGGAAGAACAAATGTGTGTTTGCCCTCCCCGCACTTAAGAAAGGTGCCAGGAAGCGATGCTCTGCAGTGGGCAATCTTATGTAATAAAATGCACCGTTCTGTTCCTGTTAACTAACCCCCCCAAAGTTGGCGATGGAACCCGCTGAGTTTGTGATGTGCCCCTGCACTTCTCGCAACAATAAGGGCTCTTCCCTGAATCTCACTCTCTTAGATAAATATTTTGTACGCAGCGGACGCTGATGTTGCCGGAGCACACTGAACTGTCCCGGTAAACAGAACACGCAATAAACGCGTTAATAACCATCAGCGCCTTGACACGGACTCGGTCCGCCTTCCAAATTTACCTTCCTGTGGCTCTGTGCGGAGAAAACAGGCTTTCCCGTGCAGATGGCAATTTATATATTTATATTCTGACCTTCTGGCAAAGTCCTTCCGAGCGTTTCCCGTCAAAAGCCATAAAAGCCATCAGCAGTTTTATAGGACAATAAATTGATGATGTCTTTACTCAGACACAGAGCCCCCTCTTAGAACGGGGGACTAGGGGCGTATCTGGGAGAGGTGAACCCGGAGTAGCTGGAAATAAGTGTTGGACGGCCCAGTCTGCAAACTGGGAGGCGCGAGCTAGAAACTCCCTGAACTTCCGGCGCCAGATGAGCATCGATGAGAAGTGCGGCTGGTCATTTCAATATGTAACTGACGGTGGTAGAATTGTAATCCCCTAACTCGTGAGCCGCGCGCGCAGGTGTCACTATAGTGCCAAAGCTGTGCATAAGGAGGGACATTAGACGTTTTGGCCCCGTTAGTGGAATTGAGGGAAGCGCTTTATATTTTTGCAGTTTGCAAAGTTTTCTCTTGTGCCAATGACCGTGTGACAACGCCTTTTCCACAACAAATCTCCCTTTCCTGAAATAATTCTCCCTAAAAATCGATTTGTGAGTGTTATTCTGAGCAAAATAAGTGACGGAACCTTCCAAGGATGTATGGTAGAATGAAAAGGTAGCCAAAGCGGGTCAAGGGTTGAACTGGTGGATTGAAGGGGAGTGTGCGAGCCTTGTGCAGAGTAGATTGTGGTCCTGGGCGGGAGGAGAGGCAGGCGGGTACCTCATTTAAGGCATCAGGGTGGATGTGGAGTGCATCCACATGTGTGCTCGCTTGTGTCTGCATGGATGCCTGCATGTGCTTGTGTGTGCATGTGAATGTGTGAGAGAAGGAGTGACCCATTCCAGGCTGCAACCCCTGTCATCTGGGACCAGCAGTGACATTTGATGCTTTCCCACCCACTGCATATGGGAGTAGTCTCTGGCACAATGGTGGGCATCATTGCTATAGGTTAAGCTTCCCTGGCAGTTCATGCAGTAATGTTGTTCATACTTGAAATACTGTGGACATCCTTGGCATTATCTGTAGCCTGGCATAACTGTGGCTATACTTGGCATATTGCTGGCACCCTTGCCCTAGTTGATGTCACCCCAGCCTATTGATTGCTTTTGTTGACATGTTGCTGGCAAAGTTGGCCTTCCGGTGCCCAGCTTGGGTATAGTGCCAGCCAGCGTTGGTATACTGTGGTACCTTTTGATGTCATCCGTGGAATAATGGTGGTAATACCTTGGCATATTGTTGGATTTCTTGTCACCCTTGGCATATGAGGCAGAATCTATCCGTGTGATGCAGTTGTGCGTGTGAGTGCTCGATGAAGACGAGAAGCTAATGTTTGAGAGCCAAATGTTTATTTACGAGAATGAAGACTGTTTTCTTAAGGCAAACGTTTAGGTTTTTTAGAGAACAACAAACATTTGTTTGTGGGACTTGTGTTTTTTTTGCAAAATTGAAAAATATACATTTGATTTGTACTTACAGAGAGTGGTGGTTGGAGACAATGTTATTACATTTTCTTTTTTCAACCATATTTTTTTTTGCAATTTTTCCTTCAAGGACATGAACCGTGACACAGCCCAACATGTCGCTCAATAGACAGAAAACAATGAAACAAGAAAGAAAATTAGAAACATGTCAATGTGCTGACAACAAGAAACAACATTCATAAAAATCACATTTTTTAAATCAAATTTTTCAGTCGGGTTAACACCTGTGGTGCTCGTCATTAAACGTTATCAGTCTTAACATTCCAACAGAGTGCTAAACCAGCAATTTAATCGAGTTGTAGAGACATTTTTCATTCCCAAGGTCCCTGATTCCCACATCAGTTGAGAAGTACATAGCAGTGGCACCTGATATGAGCTATGACCAAGTTCGTTTGGTCCGTCAGCATCTTTGGTCCTCCTTCGCTAAATATTATCTCTCTTAATGACCTGCGTTGAATCAAATTAGTGAATGAATATCCCAACTGACTCTGGTTCATCGGAGGAGCAGGACAATCTATGCATCTCGCCCATCCTTTCTGGTCTCTTAACAGGTTGAGCCAATCACTAGCCCCCGGCTGGCCTTTGACATGGCCTTGAATGGCTTCCATTGGTTTTCAGATTCTGTTCTTCCTGTTCCGTGTTCTGACTGTGTTGTGGCTTGATTGTGGAAATGCCAAAGCAGGCCAGTTGGTGATTGGCTGGCAAGGAAGGACCAAGCTCGGATCATTACTTCAACAAAGCGTATATATCACCGTCTTGAAGTCTCAAGAGTGTTGACAACATATATTCCTGGCATCAGTATTTTGCCTGCTAGAAGTTCAATAACTCTAGAGGTGGCCCCCAGAGAACCCACTTTATCCTGCTGCTATTTTAGGCAGCTCTGACCTAGACTATGGTAAGTTTGGACAGCATGTCCAGACTCTGCCCTTTCATTCCGCATAAATATATTGATCTGTGCTGCTAAATTTAAACATTTGTGGTAAAAGGCGCACTGACCATCACGAGGCACAGAGCATGAAGAGCGTGCACACGAATGCAGACGCGAGTACCCAATTGTACGCAGACCATTGACTCTAAAGCAGAACGGCGACCATGAGGCATCTCAGCGTCCACCAGAGCCCTCACACAGTTCAGTCTTGTGCTCTCAGCAGTAAAGAAGAACTCATTTATTCTTGGTGCAGGCCTCGTTATTTAATTTTCAACCTCATTGTAAGCCTTCTGCTCCAACATTCCCATGTTTCTCTTTCTGTTTCTCCCTTTTTAATGTAGAACATCCTGCCCTTAGTGGGTGGAATGTTTTAATATCCTTATAGTCCTTCTGCCTCACGCTGTACCTGTTGTTAAAGGCCCTCACCCTCATTATAGGCCCTCGCTTGCAGCTCGGGTGTATAACTCGGGTTCAGGGCCTTTAATAACCGATATAGCCCTCGACAATGGAATATAAGGCTATAGTGCAGTCAGAAAGGAAGGACAATACTTTTTTAAATACTTACCAATGACTCTTCAACAGGCCAGCCATCTGGTGTTGGATGTCTACAAGGAAGCAAAGAAAAGACTGACAAACGTGTTTGCAAAAGGTATCAACTTTGTTGTGACGAGGTTCACCCAACCACAGAAGGATGGAGAGACTGTGAATGAGTATCTGCGAAGTGCCAGTTTGGCACTTCGACTGATTAACTTATTAAGATCAATTGATAGTTCGTTGTCAGAGTAACAAAAAGCAGGAGAGGTTGTAGGCAGTAAAAAACCTGACCCTAATTGTTGACGTTGAAACAACAAATATAGTGGAGGAATCAAAATACTGTATGAAGGAAATGGAAACCAGGATGCAAAGTGCGGGGTGATATCTCACTTATAGATACAAATAACAAATAAGTGAATCTCACAAAAACCATCAAGCAAACCTGCCTGCCTTCAGCAGCAGGTATCTCTAAGAGAATGATGACAGATGTTTTCCGAGGGATTGCAAACATCTTCTGCTTTCAGGATGACATATTAGTGTCACCACATAGGTGAAATATTGGGCCAGATGTATGAAAGCTTTTCGCATTAGTAAACGGTGCGATTCCTTAAAATTGCGACCCTGTTCAGAGAGTCGCAAATTGCGACTCTCCCAATAAGAAATCGCAAATAAGGATTCCTTATTTGTGATTTCTAAGCACACGTAAGAAGCAATTCCTAAATGCGATTTGGGCATTTAGGAATCGCTAACCATGTGCAATTTTTAAAAATGCGTTTAAAATGCATTTTTAAAATTGACATGTAAAGCACACATGCCGTTTTGGCATGTGTGCACCTTACATGTTGCAAAAAATTATTTTGGGGTGCAGCAGAGGGGGCCTTAGGCCCCCAGCACCCTGGGGTTTTGCATTTCCAAAATTGCGATTTCTGGTTAAGAAATCGCAATTTGGGAAATGCAAAAAATTCGCAGATATGGGCCTACAGGCCCATAGGTGCGAATGGGGCCGGTATTGCAATTTGCGATTCGGTAATAGCATTTGCAATTTTTAAGAAATCGCTATTACCGACTCTCAAATGTGATACATTGCATTTTGTGAATCAGAAATAGCGATTTCTTAAAAATCGCTATTTCCGACTCGCAAAATGCCTCCTTGATACTTCTGGACCAATTTTTTTTGTCAAAACTGTAGAAGATCATAATTTAGCACTGAAACAGACTTTAGATTATGCATTACGGAAGGAGAAACATAAGTTTGTGGTTTAGTGTATTGAATATTTATGCTACACGTTATCAGCATGGGGAATTCAAGCCAAAAGTGGATCTTCTGAAGTCCATAAAATTGGCTGCTTCTCCAAAGGGAAAGGAACATTCCAGGTCATTTTTAGATCCTATTGAATATTATACAATATTTGTAAAGAATTTTGCAGACAAGGCAGAGAGTTTAAGAGAGAGATGGAAAAAGAGGCGCAGCTTTACTTTGGGTCAGTGACAACAATAATATTTTGATAGGGAGAACATTTTGGTACAGATAGATACGATATATATATATTTTTTAATGTAGATGTTAGTGCTACTGGAATAAGGGCAATTCTATCACAGGTTTGCAGCAAGTTTGGAAAGACCGTGGTGTTTGCTTCAAGTTCTTTGATGAAAAAGGAGTGCCTTTACTCCATCATAGTAAAAAGACAGCTTCTGGTGCAGAATGTATTAGGACATGTGTCTGGGGCTTACAAATTTAACTTCATACTGAACAAAACCCCATAGTTCTGAAAGACTATCTAAATTAGCGGCCAGGCTCCAGGGATATCAATAGAAACTAGACCATATCCCAGGTTGGCGACATGTTGGAGCTGATTGTCACGTCTCCCGGTGGATTGAGACGTGATGGATTGTGAAGCAGTTCGGGCTAAGGTGCAGTACCGAGTATGTGTGATGTTGTGGAGTCGAGTCATTGAGCTTTGACTATGGATAGGTGGGTGATTGAACCAGAATTTGACACAGTATTGAGAGTAGGGACCCTTCTCATCCATAAAGGTGGTAGGAGAGAAAGGGATGTACCATTTTCTTTAGGACTGTACCATAAGGTTGCTTTGAAAAGAGTAAAGGTGGAGTTTGCAAGACATAGATTAATCAGTTACTGTTTGTGCTATTGATACGGCCAATTTATGACAGATCCAATCAACCTCATCTCAACAAATCCTTATGTAGTACACCCAACAGTGTTGGAATATTATGGGCATATGACGCATTGTAATCGTGGGCGGTTCAAACTCCTAAGTAAAGTTTTGGGTTTGATATTTAACTAAATCCCCCTGCCTCTATGTGAAGTCTGGGGTTTGCTTTTGAGTCTGCTAACCCTATTCTGAAGGATTTAGTGTAATCTATTCTGCGCCCGTGAACCTAGACAATTGGTTACGCTCTGTGGATGGCGGTGGCTCGATCTGTTAGGAAGCCTATTATGTCATTAGCAAAAACTGCGATTTTATATGTGCCCGTGTTCGTGATTTTCCCTTTACTGCATGATTTCCATTGATGATTTTCTGTATCAGGCGCTCCATTGATAGAGCAAAAAGCAGAGGGAAATGGGTAAGATGGCTGCATTGTGATAGTTTCCTGTTTTTTTTTTGATTAGAGGTTTGTACGAAATTTTATTTGATGAATAAGATCATTATTGGAACTCTGGATGTTTTTGCTAGGGCTTTTAATGTAATTGCCTATCAACCCCATCCAAGGCTTTCTCCCCATCAAGCGAGAGAAGGACCGTTGTGATGCCTTGTTTAGCTGCTGCAATGATGAAGGCTCTTACTAGTTTAGAATAGTCACAGGTGTGGGGCCCCCGCACAAATCTCACCCCTGGAGGAGAAAATTAATGTTGGCCAGACTGTGCAGTCTGGAAACCAGAATCCAAGTGAACATTTTTGCATCTATGTTTAGTGTCACAGGGGGAATATATGAACTTCAGGGACTGGGGGCCTTAACCTGTTTTAGCAAAACTGTGACGACGGACTACATTCTCGATTCTGTAACCCTTCTTGCTTCTGCTGTATGATTGAACATCTTGGCCAATGGATTGAACAGTAAATCTTGGAATGCTTTAATAAAGATAATTGAATACCCATTGGGGCCAGGTGCCTTATTGAGGAGATCCACTGAATGGCAACTCAGACCTCAAGTAGGGAAATATGAGCCTCAAGCTCCTGGATGACACCTGGTTTTAAGGCAAGAGGTTTATATTGTGCTAAGTAAGCATCTTGTGCTACTGTATTCAGTTCTTGACCATGATATAGGGTAGAGTGATATTCAAAGAATTGTCCAAGAATCTCCTGGTTCATGGTAAGCTCATTCCCCTAGTCTTCCCTGGATCCCATGTGTTTAATTATGTGCCTAGATTGTTCTCAATTAATAAGCGAGGGTACGACCTGTCTTGCCTCCCTTCTTATAATACTTCTGCAGTTTATACTGCATTTTCCGCACTATTTCCTGCATCAATAAATGTTCCATTTTTCTCTGTGCCTTACACAAAGTGTGATAGATTCTGAGTTGGCAATTTACATTGTAGAGTTGCTCCATCTTTAAAATGAGAGCTTCCTTCTGTATTTTGTTTCATCTCGGTTCAATGTTTGAAAGGCAGATGTGTGCTATGTAAACGCCCCTCTGGCAACTGCCCATAGCACCATACAGTGCCCTGAGGGAGGCCTCTGCCGAGTCATTTTCATTAAAGTAGTGGTGGATGAAATTTTCAATTGTGTCCGTCAACACAACATACCTAAAGACCACCTTGTTATTACATTTTCAAACCATATTTACAACTTGTGTTTAAACGCTGAGCTGATGAGTTTTATCAGTGATGTGAATTCCTTGGTACTAGAGGCATTTGCTGCGTCGGCCATTGCTCCATTATCCGTTGGGATGCATTTCATATTGATTAAGCCTTTTATTCAATTACATTTGGTAACCCTGGCTAGTCGCAACGGGTGATTCTCCACGAGAAGGTCACTATTGTCATCTTGTCTGACCCGGTCACTGTTGAAACAGTGATATCTGTACGTCGCTTGGTATTGTTTTTAATGGTCGTTACCAGTGGTCGGGCATGTCACGTTCTGAGATACTTTTAAATCATCTCTTCTCAAGTAGGTTTCTTGGATCAAGAGTGAGAGAAAAGTTTGTATATCTTTAGTTGGACTGCTTCATTGGGCTAAGTGGTATATTTTGATTGCAAATTGTGGCCTGTAAGTGATGCTACAATTCTTTCATAGCTTTACAGAAATTGTTCCTAATACTTTATAGCAAGTGCAGAATGCCATCTGCGGACATATTCTGTCAATATGTCAATACTATTGTGCTTTATAGTCATTCATTGTACTACTGAAGTAAAGAACATGTAGTTATGAAGCATCTTAGTTGAGGCTACAATCTGAGTATTTTGAAGGGTGATAATAGTGACCAGAAAGCTCTCTCCATGCACTTGAGAACCATTATGTTTTTACCTTTATAATCTCTTGCTGATCAGAGTCCATTGTACAAGACTAAAATTCTTTGGATCAGGATTTCTCCAGCATCAGGGCAAGACATTTATTGATATGAATCCATTCATTCAGAGTAAAATTAAACAATGGCTGATCGTCTGCCAGGCTATGTGGAAACAGGCCCAATTTACAACTCCTGTCTTATGAATCTCATGTGGTCCATTTGGTTCCCAGTCTCAACTCTTGACTGGTATCCATGTGACAAAAGAGTCCTTGTGTCTCACCCAGAGAGGCAGAGAAAGCCTCTGCAACAACCATGTCCTTGTTGCACAGGCACCAGCTAAAAGAAATTACAATTGGCGTTATTTGTTGAAATTTGTTCATAGGACTACTGCTTTCATCATAGTGCCTTCTTACTTTTTGACAGAACCAGTTGTATTGTGTATGATAATATTTAGAAAAGGACAAGGTGAGTCCTGGACCTCTCCAGGACTCCAGGTTGAGTAAACCTCTCCAGGACTCCAGGATGAGTAAACCTCTCCAGGACTCCAGGTTGAGTAAACCTCTCCAGGACTCCAGGTTGAGTAAACTTCTCCAGGACTCCAGGTTGAGTAAACCTCTCCAGGACTCCAGGTTGAGTAAACCATGAGTAAACCTCTCCAGGACTCCAGGTTGAGTAAACCACGAGTAAACCTCTCCAGGACTCCAGGTTGAGTAAACCTCTCCAGGACTCCAGGATGAGTAAACCTCTCCAGGGCTCCAAGTTGGGTAAAGTTTTGTACATTTATGTTGCAGGGCTGAGCCTTACTACTGAATCAGGGCACACTAGAATAATGTTTCCCATTGTTAGCAGTGAAACATCTTGTTCTTGTCAAGCACTGAGACTTTTGTGATAAGCATCAGGGTTTATAAAAATGTGCTAATCCCACAGAACATATGTTATCAATATTTGAGGGCTCCTCACTGTTTCAGCCACCTCAAAACATCTGCAGGGCCTTTGAGACTGGACGATGGGAATAACTGGTCTCTCTTTTATCTAGTACCCAGTGAAGGTACATCATGGGTTCAAGTTACTTGTACAACTCAGAGCTAGAGTTCAAATTACTTTTGTTTTAATCTGATTTTGCTGACTGCTGTACTTTTTTGGTTGAGTACTTAATTCAACACTTTGTACTTGATCACTTGTGGCTTCTCTTAACAAAAATATTAATAACTTGTGTACTGCGAACCTCGGTTACCACTCTTATGTCCACTCAACAAACAACCAAGGTAGAAAAAATGACATCTTCCTGCCCATCTCTCATTATGAGAGAGCTGGCTCAGCAGAGCAGTGGCTTGGTCGGACTGATCTGCTGAAATGCTTGTTGCTGCTGCCTGGTTTCACTGCAACCAAGCTGATGGAGTCAGGTCAGCACATGAGCATTGTGAGCTATATCAGCCGAGTGCCATCTTGTTCTTTGCTCTACTTGGGTTAATGGGCCCCAGGTAGACAAGATGCAAGATGCAGAGCATGGACGACGGCAGCAGGGAGCCCGATGCTTCCAGTGTCTCTGGTTGAGAGAGAATTTGGTAGCGGCTATCTTGGAGAAACATAAAGATATCTTGGGGGCAGTCCCTTAGAAAAGTCAGCAGGACATTGCATGGCAGGTATCACAAATCTGCTGATGAAGGACCTGTAGACTTACAGCCTCATAGTCTGACAGAGGAGGAGATGTGGTAGAGATGCTTCATTCTGCCAGAGTACTAAGCACAGCACAGGAGGGGAGCAGATTTCAGCAGACGTGTGGTTCCAGAATGGGATTAGCAAGCTAGGAGTAGTGTTGGGGGAGGATTCTGTGTAACATATGCAGAACTGTGGCTTGTCCACTGTCGCCAGTAGGCATTTTTCCACCAAAGGTGGGAGAGTGTGTGTGAGCAACAAGAGTGACACTCCAGGTACCTTTGATGCACTTAAAACCCTAAGCGGTAAGGCATGTCTCCCTTCCACTCTCCTTAACTGTCCTCAGGGTGCGGGCATAGGGTCCTACTGTGGCTAAGGTGGGAATGGTAACACTCTAAGTTTCTCTGCCTCGTGAACTTACGCCCTTTGCAACTTCCCTGAAAGAAACTTTAGTATCCAATGTCCTTCCACCATTCCCAAATCCCTCTAACCTTCCTCACCTATCACATGAATCATACATGACCCCCTCACCTTACCCCCATTTTCCTTTGGCTCCACTCTGTACACTGCTTGTGCCTAATCCATTTTGGCCTAAGCTCCTGCTTTTCAATGTTTACCTATGTTGGTTTGCATTTTTCTCCTCGTTCCTCTAACAGTCCTTGCAGGACTCATACTTTGACCCTATTATCTTCAAATTTCATGCGTTCTTAGAATGTACATGGCAGCGATGCATACGCTGATATACATTTTACATTTCTGGATTGCACGTATAGCACATGTGCAGTGGTGGCTGGCTTGTATTTGGAATGGGGGGCATTGAGGAGGATACAATAATATATATATATATTTTTTTAAAGGCACATACCTGACGACGATCTTCTCTCCTCTCGTCGTCTATCCCAGCTCCGATGTGCGACGGTCATGGGACCCAGGAAACAGCACAAGTCAATCCTGACGCTGGTTTCATGCTGGTTGCCAGCATGAAACCAGTGTCAGGATTGGTGTGAGCGGCCTCTCAGCGCTCACAAGAGCGATGGAAACCAGTGCTTTCCCTACCCAGCTGTCTTAGAGAAGTTTAAAGTACACATTCAGGTTGGGTGTCGCAAGACGGCCATCCAAAGGGTCATGCGCACTTTAAACCAGTGCACACCTCCCTGATGCCACTCTGCAGCAATTGCCCTGCCCTGTCCTGAAACTCGGTTTACGACTGGGTGCTGAAAAATAAAATGGTGATGAACAAAGTTTATCACCATTGTATTTTTCCGTTTTGGGGGCATTTCTTCGGTGGGGCGACACTCCTCCGCCCACGTGGACGGGCGGCCCGTGCCCACCCGTATGTTCCTACTTTTACCTGGTGGAAGTCAGTCTCACGCCTGTAAAAGCTCTAGGAGCTGGGGCTGGGTAGTAATGTTTCAAGTGCACTTGCTATGAATAGAGGTCAAACAAAAGTTTCGAACAATATTTTAGTCATGGTTAATATTAACTAAGTGTTTAAATAGCTGCAGTCTGGCTTTAGGACACACTGCTGCAAAATGTGCTCTGTGGCTGCAGCCAACCGAGTTTAGATCAATTATGCGCTATTTCCTGTTAACACTCAGCTGCTTTCTGTTCTCTGAAGCTCAACGATTCTTTTGTAATTAATTGTTTTCAGCCATGTTGAAGGTAACTATTTGCCCTCAAACGCTGCATTAGTGTTGCTTCCAACATGTCAGTTGAATAGAGAGCAAAAACCTCATTTTTGTAATGACAGCCATGCCTCTACGTGGCTTCATTTATAGCTATACACATATTCTGTGACACCTGATGAGGATGGGGGGCAGATATTGTACATATAAACCTTTGATAGTATTTCAGTCTAAACCTACTGCCCAAGGAGGCTGTCTCCTGCCTTAAATCGGCTGTGCATTGAAACATTGAATGAACGGATCCTAACTTCTTAAACTTCTCCCCCTTAAGTTGGCAAAGCATATCTAGTCTAGGCGCTTTAGCTTTCGCTAGGTGGCCGTTGTGATGAGTTGTGTTATTGTTTGCCCATTCATGTGTGGGTAGATGCCCACAAGCTGAAAGCACAAGTTTTGTGGTTGAGTGTAGAGTGACTACTGAGTTTAAGTGCAGGAGACGAATGGCCTACCATAGCTCTGCAGACCCAGATAGAACCACTCTAGTCTATGTTAGGCTGCTACATTCATTTGCAGTTCCATTTATATAGTGCTTCAAACCCCTATGAGGCTCCAAGGTGCTTTTAGTGCATGAATAGGACAGTGTTCTCTACATTTTGGACCATGCAGGAGATCCTGGTGTGATGAGTATGGACTTTGATTCTCTATTGGCTAAAAGACATGCCGCATCAAGCATCTCCTACCCCGTGTCGTGGGGATAGTTATGGTTCAAGCTGCTTACAGTCCTTGTTCACAAGAATGTTTCCTGGGACCAGTGCGAGGATGCTGATGCTGTACTCTCAGAATTAAAATGCTCTTGAGAGAAGCCACGTTTTCAAGTCTTATTGCACTTGTCCCTCTAGGAAGCTAAAGTCCAGCTGCTGAGCTCACTTAAATAGTTAGCATGGTAGAGTCTTGTTCGGTATCTATCGGAACCTCATGCACTGTTGTGTGTTCTGAGCTGGAGAAACAGAGAAGGTGATGGGGAGAGCAGGCTGAGCTATGCAAACAGGGATGGCCCTTGTTTTCTAAAGGAGCCTGTCAAGGATTCAGTGTGTTGGACCGAGATTTCAAAGGGACTTGTAAGAAGACCTGGGTTGGTAAAAGAGGGGCCGTGTCAACCCTACCAGGGCCGAAGGCCACGATACAGTCCATATGCCACCTGGGCATACTGTGGCTCCTATCCTTGCCTGGCCATGTTTCAAATGCGTGATGATGTAGGCATGCATTCACCATCATTCCAGTGGCAGCAGTAGAGACTGTACTTGCACACTGAGACACGATGAGGTGACAGCGATGACTTTTTCTCCTACCCTGAGCCCATCAGCAGACTCTTATCAGCGACTGGGCTAAAAGGGTGAAGAAGAAGAAACTAGAGAAATTGAAGATGACTGTTGGAGCCACGTTTTTCTGTTTCTGCCTCCATCCCACCTACCTGATACCAGCCCTAGAGGTACCAGAGGGCAGGTGGCCACCCCCTAACTGAAGCCCATGAGTCTGGGGTGTGAAACTCAGCTCACCTGAAGCCGTCCTCTGTCCTGGTGGCTCAGATGTAGCCTGAGACACCTCTCTGGAGCAGAGTAAAGGTGCAAAGTGAAGAATCAGTGGCATGATGGTAGAAGAGAAGGACAAAAATGGAAATGACACTTCTCATGCACCAGGAAGAATCAAGGGGCACCTGCCAAGTGGCCAGAAGTGTGAAACCTTCAGATAGTTTTAGTTGTTAAGATAACAACACTTTGCCTTCTGGAAGTCGTGATTTTTAATATTGCTCATTATACGTGTAAGACAAGTCCCTGCTTGCAAAGTGCATACTGGGATGTGTAAGACAGCTTGCAAACCACTTACACCACGAATGCATGGTGCCTATGCTGTGGTGCCACTCGAGAACATAACTAACTTTGGAGCAGGTAGTGCAGTGGCATCAGGCCAAAGATGTAAGGGAACTCTTGTGACAACTTTCTTTGGAAATGACTCAGATAGACTAATGACCTTTGTAGAGTTGTTTGTTAATTATTGAGCTGTTTTAACAGGTTGTTCTGGGAAGATTACATAGTTACTGTTATTTGGAAGCCATGCAGTGGGCTGACACGTGTTTCAATCGCATGCAATTTAAATAGCCCGGGAGATTTCTCAATGGGGAGAGTAAAACCTTTTTACAACACTGTTATTCTGCTTCATTAAAGGCTGACTCAGAGTTGTGTCTGCCTTTTTTATAACTTTCGGTAACGGCTGACCCCTTTTCAGCAGTATCCAGCAGGGCTGATGTGCTGTAGTGACGAGGGAACAGATTTGGCGTTCAGGAACTATTCGTACTTGGCTGGCACTGATCTGAAGCAGGCTCGTCCCACTTTGAACCCTGTGGCATTGATAAATAAGAGAGTAAGGCAGCACCAGAGCCACGTGCCTGTAAAGGGCGCCCATTTTCATGCTTATTGGAACACTTTGAGACCCTGATAATTCTCAATGTGATCTTTACGCAGTCGTTTACCAGATCATCACTTTCCTTTCAGCAAACTTTAAAAAAAATCATTTTCTTTGGTACCCACTGTTAAACTACGTGTTGTTTCTTTATAATCCTGTTACAACCAGCTCTATGGAAACCAGTAGGTATTTGCTGATTGCATGAACAGCCCGTTTTCTTTCCTTGTAAAGCACGTTGCGTGCTGGCTTTTTAAGGAGGTGCCTGACTCTTGCTCGGGCACCATATTGCTCCTTCTCTATTTTAATCATTTTATGGTTCCAGTTTCTCCCATTTTAGTTTTCTTTGTTTATTTTACCAGTATTACGCCCTCACAGGTGAGCCTGTGGGCGGAGTACGGGGTTGCAGGCTCCTAGTTCTGCACCTATTTGTTTTACGCACCTGTTTTGGATGCACGCGCTGTGTAGGGCTGTGCGGTAGCCATGCCCTCCTTTTGCATGGAGGGTTATTTAAGGTCACATGGAGCGTGCCCTCCAAAGGCAAGCCCGTCTGCCCCCGTCCGTGCCTGGATCATGCTCGGTGCCCGTTACTCTGTCAGCCCTGACCCTCCCGTGAAAGACTCCCGTCGCTATTCCAGTCATGAGCTGCATATTTTAAGTACTGACTGTAAGACCTCAAACTACATCTGTGTAGATGTTGGGTCGCCCAGCAAAGAGACTTTATGTGAAGCTTGTAGAACTTTAATCTTTTACATGGACACCTTACATTGCTAATAATACGATTACTGCCATCACAGATAAAAGCACTAACAGCATATATTACACTGTGTACTATTGAATACCAGATCACTAGCTAAACACAGCACTGAATTTGCAGAGTTTTCAACGAACCAGCAGTTCCACATAGCATTTGTCACTGAAACCTGGTTGGACTGTACATCAGGACCTGATTTTGTAGAGGCCACTCCCCGGGTATCACATGTCACACATTAAATAGGCCACTTAAAATGGATGGCGGCTTAGCAATCATTTATTGTGACTTCATACCAGTTACCTTTAGCGCTATATCCCCTCCAGTATGGGAAGCTCTTGCCTTTACAATTATCTAAACTACAGAGATTAACAGGAGTCTTAGCCTACTTTTCCCCCGGGCACAAGAGGTGACTTTTCACAAAATGTGGGCTCATTATTAGAAGAGGGACTAGCAGCTAAAGATCACACAAGGCTCTGGGATTTTAATTTCCACTTTGAACTCTTTGAGGATTAAGATACGAAACCACATCCGAACACGTTGTCTAGTGCAGGTTTGGTACAATAAGTCCAAGGCTCCACCCACTCTTCCAGTCATTCGTTGGACGAAATCTTCTCGAATACCTGTCTTAAGTTCCAAAGCTCCCTTCCACTGACATGGTTAGACCAATACGTGGTCATGTTTGACATTGAGTTCTCATCTAAAGTGCAAATCAAAAATGCCCAAAAGTAGCACACAGCTAAGGTCTGGGACAAGATGAATAAAGATCAATTTGAAGGCACACTCACCTGCTCTCAGCTTGTCTATTCTGAAGATGTGAACCATAATGTCTCTACTTATACTAACTGGCTGCAGTCAGGCATCCCAATGTTGACCCCTGAGAAATCTGTATGCTCGAAGCATAGCATGCCTTCTACCCCATGGTATAATGATGGTCTTAGGAAACAGAAACAGCTATGTAAACAGCTCCAATGCAAATGGAGCAAATTTTCAGTCCTCAAAATAAAGAAATATATAAACTATCTCTGGCAAATTATAAGACCCTACTGATCACGGAAAAAGCAGCTTATTTTACGAAGCAGATAGAACTAGCAAAAAACTCCACAAAGGAACTGTTTCAGACAGGGTCAAAACGTACGGCTAGTCCGGGTAACGGACAAGTCGTTGGTAGTCAATCGTTTTGCAATTCTATTGCAAGCTTTTTTCTAAACAAAGTGGAACAGCTATACAATAAGTTCAAAACATCCAGGGGAAAGGGGGAAGAGAGGGCTATGCATGAGGTACCTGATAGTAAACCCACTCCCTTCTTGGAATTTAATCCATTAACAGTGGAACAAGTTCTTCTTTAAATTCCAGCAGCCAAATCTGGGTCTCCTTAAGACCCATGTCCACCATCAGTGATCAAACTTGATCCTGATATTA
The DNA here is from genome assembly GCF_031143425.1 of Pleurodeles waltl. Lineage (NCBI taxonomy): Eukaryota > Metazoa > Chordata > Amphibia > Caudata > Salamandridae > Pleurodeles > Pleurodeles waltl. The sequence goes on along the minus strand of NC_090449.1, from coordinate 1,024,367,528 downwards.
TTGCAGGAAACCTAACTTCAATATTTAATCAGATAATAAAATCAAGTCAATTCCCTGAACCACGGAAAGTGGTGTCTATCCTTCCCGTAATGAAAAAACCTAATCTGAGTCCCAGCAATCTTAACAACGTTCACCCTATTTTATGGCTTCCATTGCCGGCTTAATTTATAGAAAAAGCTATGAACGCCAAACTATCCAATTTTATTCAGGGTACTCAGCTTCTTAATTCAACCCAACATGGCTTTAGAAGCGGACACAGTACTGAAATGGCTTTGATTAAAGCCTCAGAAGAATTCAGAGCAGCTGTAGATACTGTCTTGGTGCTGTTGGACCTATCCACAGCCTTTGACCCGGTCAATCATAGTCTTTTGATTAACTGTTTGGTCAGGATCGAGGTTAATGGAACAGCTTTAGCCTTGATCCTTTCCTTTCTTTCTGAGCGCACTCAATCTGTTGTCCTTGATTCCTTGGTATCAGAACCTTTTTCCCTGCCTTGAGGAGTCATACAGGGGTCTTTGCTGAGCCCCACATTGTTTAATGTTTACGTATCTTCATTGGCTCCATTGATACGATCTTATGGCTTTTCACTTACTTCCTATGTGGATGAAACACAAATTGTCGTGTTGTTATCCAATCAGGTTGAAAATACAGGATCTAGGTTTCACGATTATATGCTTGCCATCAGTAGCTGGATGCAAAAGAATTGTTTACAACTTAATTCTGACAAGACTGATGTCATCCTGTTTGGAAATCCCTCTTCCTTTTGGTCATCTGCTTGATGGCCAAAGGATTTGGGTATCCTTCCGATGCCGGTGCAAAAGGCCAAAAATCTAGGCATTCAAATGGACAACAAGCTTACGTTTGCGGACCAAGTAAAAGCAGTTACTTCAGCTACCTTTGGTACTTTGAGAATGATAAAAAAATACTCAAATATATCCCTCTCAATATGCAGCAAAAACATCTGAATAAATTACAAACATTACAAAATGCTGCTGCAAGGCTGTTAACCATGATCCCAAAGTTGAATTCAGCAACTACGGCAATTAGGAAGCTACACTGGTTACCTGTCAGACAGCATATCAAGTTCAAAGCACTTTGTACTGCTTATAAAGTGTTACATGATCAAGGCCCCCTTTATCTAACACAAAACTTCAACTGGTACAAGCCCAAGAGAAATCTCCGGTCTGCAGGCACCAAGACTTTTTGTTGTATCCTGATTCAGCAGAGTTAAGTGGGGCGGAAGAAGCTTTTTCGTTAGCGCTGCTAAAATTAGGACTCAATTACCTTTCCATATAGATCCGCCTCCAGTCTGTTGTCTTTCAGGAAAGAGCTTAAGGCATGGCTTTTCAGGAATTAACCATCAGCCTGCTTGGGTTACTTAGAGATGGCACCTGGACACCTTTGGGTAACCATGCGCTCTACAAATATGTAGAACATAACAAAGGTGCATGCTTCACCCTCCACATAGCCTGGTATACTATGATAATCTTTACTTCACTTAGTGTTAGCATACACATATTTAGAAACATGTAACACCACAGAAGTGCTCAGATGTAGTCTAGTACCATTCCTCAGGCTCAATCCCCCTAGTAACTCTGTATAGTGTGGAAGTATTCACCTTGGAGCCCGCTCCACATTCTACTCCGAGCAGAGCACAGAGGCATTGACTCTTTGCCATAACATACACAGGAAGAGCACACCATATAGAACACCACACTTCCCCATTTCACCATCTAGCCATTGCTGAGTCCCTAAAAGCTAACTCCAAACCATGATCCATTTTATTCCCCTAAAATGCCCACAAATGCAGAGGCGTGCCTTTGTAGGTGACCCTTCATCGGTTCTTACCACATGCCCTAGCAGGGTTACCTCGTGGTAAATAGACTGAGTAATGGACAGCTGATCAGACTGGCTCTGACCTTCTAGGGCTACCCCTGATCTTCTCTAGTCATCCTCCAGCTCAAGCTCTATCACTTTACATGCAATAACCCCCCACAACGCTTGTACGGTCATGCATCATCCACCTCAGTTTTTCTCTTGGCAGTCTGTTTCAACTCTGGACACAAAGAAGGGAAAACATGGACTTGGGAATAAGGGCCTCTGTGTTGGAGTGGCACATCAACAGCTTTTACCAATCCAGCATGCACATATTTACAATAGTGAACTGGTGGCAGTCATAGGCATATATATATCTAATGAAAGCAAAAACTTTGGAAAGTTAAAGTCTATACAATAGCACTAGGTGTTGCATGTGGGACATGTTAGAGCAAGAACATTGCAAGCAGGGGAAGGTCTGGTAAACAGGCCAGTGTGGTACTATCAAACGCCAGTAATAATATTACCTAGTAACCATAACACTCTTTTAAATTTGACAAGTTGGATTATTCCAGGTGACCCAAAACTGTAAAAATGGTGTGGCCATGCCGGTATTATTCTTTTTGAATGTATATTGAATTGTTAAACAAATGTGCTGTGCTCAAAAAGAAACATACAGCACCGCCATGTGTTGGACTGTCATAAACAAGTGCGGTGTTAGGAATCAAGTGCCCAAATGTCAAACTGCCCCAGAAAGGCAGAGTCACTGAATGGTTTAAGCAAGAAAATGCCTACTTTCTAAAAGTGGCATTTTCAAACAGACAATTTAAAAACCAACTTCAGTAAAAGATGTATTTTTAAATTGTGAGTTCAGAGACCCTAAACTCCACATTTTTATCTGCTCTCAAAGGGAATCTGCGCTTTAAGGATATTTAAAGGCAGCCCCCATGTTAACCTCTGAGAGTGATAGGCTTTGCACTGTGAAAACCGAATTTGGCAGTATTTCAATGTTAGGACATATAAAACACCCTATTATATGTCCCACCTTAAACAAACACTGCACCCTGCCCCTAGGGCTACCTAGGGCCTACTTTAGGGATGCCTGACATGTAGTAAAAGGGAAGGTTTATGCCTGGCAAGTTGGTACACTTGGCAAGTTGAATTGGCAGTTTAAAACTGCACACACAGACACTGCAGTGGCAGGTCCGAGTCATGTTTACAGGACTACTAATGTAGGTGGCACAACCAGTGCGGCAAGCCCACTAGTAGCATGTGACTTACAGGCCCTGGGCACCTCCAGTGCACTTTACTAGTAAATCAAATATGCCAATCATGGATAAACCAATCAACAGTACAATTTACCTAGGGATCACTTGCGCACTGATTAGCAGTGGTAAAGTGTGCAGAGACAATAAACCAGCAAAAACAGAGTCCAAACCAGGAGGTCAGAAGGCAAAAAGACAGGGGGACATGCCAAAAAGATGCCAGGTCTAACAAAGTGCATAGACACTTTAGCAAATATCCCATATTTCTGTTAAGATGATCCCTCTGCTTGGTAGATTATCAGGTCCTGAACTAAGATGCATACGTTTATATTTACAATAATGTGATTTATTCAAGGCTATCTACATTTAGAAAATATATGTACTGTGAATGGAATACTGCAACGTAGTGATAGAGTACAATATGCATTTGAAACAGTTAACGATTTACTTGCATGCCATCAGCAAAACTGCTTAAAAAGTTCAAAATGTATTTTGTATTTCTACATTAGAAGATGTTTTATGCCTCATTGAAAATGATTGAAATACGTTTTATTATTTTATTGTGCTTGTTATCACTCATTGTCTCGGTCACTTAGAATAGATTGGACAAGTTTTTGACCTCTGAAAAGTGACCCCTGAGCCTATGTTTGTGCTAGACTTCCTTTTCTAGCTGATGGTGCTAATAGCCTGTGCTCTGGTGCTGTCCTGGAAGCCTTCGCATAACTTGTGGTGCGTGTGCAGCATTTGTAATCAGCTTAATGTGGAAAAGATCACTGAAAATAAACAAGTGGATTAGATTGGTATTGTTCATATTTGGAGGCAAGCCAAAACGTGTTAAATACTGTATTTTGAGAATGTTTTTAATGAATGCTATTTTTGTTATGTCTGATGTGTGTGCACTGCAGTGGCGGCTCGTGGTGTGCGGACGGGGCGGGGTGACACGCGGAGGGAGACAATAAATATTAAATTATTGTTTTTTTAAAACCCACTTACCTGCACGCCGCTGCGCCGCTCCACTCCTCCGTCTCCTCGGCTGCAGGCTCCCAGCAGCCAATCCTGACTCTGCTCTGAGCAGTGTCAGGATTGGCTGGGAGCACCAGGCAGGGCACTCCCAGGCAAACCGGGAGCCTGTGCATGTGTATGTGCCCGGCCCGAGACGGCCGGCCAAACACACAGGCGCTCTGCTCGTCACCCCCGTGGCCCCTCCCCTTTACAAAAAAACTATAATAAATACAGGTTTTTCAGCTGTAACTGCTGGTACAGAGTGGCGATGCTCATCCGCCCCTGGTGCACAGAAGGGTAGGGGGTGTGCTTTTCTAATGATGTCGCATCTCTACGTTTCTGGAAGTTTAACCTTTCCTTCCTCACTGCGCCGACTCCGTATGTCCAGGTTAGTGGCAGGGTTTGTAATTTTGATGGGTAAGTTTCTGAAGGCCAGAGAATGGTGGATGACAAGGTGCCTATATTAGCATGGCTTGGTTGAAAAACAGAAGTTATGAGCAGCGGAATATCATACAAAATCAAATCTTTGATTCAAAGGGACTTTTCATAGCTAGCATAGGGCAATCCGCAGTCTAAAAAAACCCACTTTTCCTGAGGATTTCTTTCATGGATCTGATTGTTGACATGACATTCCAGTCCATAGTTTGTGAGCCTTTTGCTGTGGAAGGTTTACTTTAAACCAGTCATTATTGTTTTAGGTCATCTCAGAACGACCTTCAGTCCGTGATTATTGTTCTAGTCATGCAGACTCTAAACATCAAGGCAGCAGTCCAGCAAGGCCTCAGTAGTGAGGTGTACAGTGTTAATGAAACCACCCTTTACCTGCTGAATAACCCCGGCATGGCTGGAACTGGACCATGTTGATAACTCCTAGTCACCCTGAAATTCAAGGCATAGCCCCTGGCAGTCTGCAGCGGCTGAGGAAAGACCAGGGGGAATCAGGGACGGTCGGGTAGAGGAACGGTGCAACGTTGGATCCACGCAGTTTGGCTCCCGGTTGGTGGAAGCCTCTTTTGCTGAATGGCCTGGACCCTCTGTGACACTTAAACCCAACTGAGACAGTGTCACAAAAGACATGGGTAGAACCAACATATAACAGTTTGTGCTATTAATGATGTAGCATAAACAGAGTCAGGATATAGCCCCAACCTAAACTATTTCTCCTGCTACTCACGACCACAGGAGTAGTTCCACAGAGAAGGAGAAAGCAAGGAGACCAAGCAAAGGTGCAGTTGAATAAGAGAGAATTTAGGAGAGGTAGCGGAACCGAAAGGATACAAAGGAAAACAACAATAATGCCACTGGAGAGAGCTGAGTGCAAAACTTACCAGAGCGGTGGAGCCTTCTAGCTCCACAGCCAGCAGGAGTTTTTGAAGGTCTGTTTTGGCACCTTCCAGGACCGGAACTGTAACACTGCCCAGCATCTTGGCTTGGGGCAAAGGTGACCATCCAGAAGTAGTTGGCATCCATCTTAGAATGGGTTTCTTGAGTATGGCCAAGGCCGACTGCCCTAGTCTCAATCCTGAGTTTGGATACCAGAGATGCTGTGCGCAAACAACCTTCTGATGCTGTCAGGCCCTCAAAGTCAGAGCCCTGACTCGCGCCTTTTCACCGATCCTTGAGAGACCCCGATGGCAGGTGCCACATACTGACATACCCGTTGAGTTCTCGCAACTTCCGGGCCTGTGCTCCACAATGCACGTTGAAGTTTTTTTTTTTTGTAGAAGCATCTCAAGTAAACGCTCCATCCAGTATATTAAAATTTAGCAGTGGTATGATGAAATAAACCTGTAAAATGATTGCTGTCGTTGAATAGTCTATTACCCCCAAGAACGTTATATGTTTTGTGAAACGTGAACAAAGGAAGTGGAAAAGCCGGTGTGGGGTGTGGAGGGCAGGGTGGGACTATCCCTTTTGGGGTGTGGCCAAGACTGATGTACGTGTGATTAACATGCTTACATTGCACGGTGAGCAAAAAATGATGGACTGGAATACATCTCTGAGTAATTAATTACCTGTGGCTGAGATTAATGTATGCATTCCAGCCATCAGGATTTTGTTATAAACGGATTCCTTAATCAGTTCCCCAAAGAAAAAGTAATGGCTGGTTTAAGGTATGCAAGTGAATTCCACTGTTTTGTCAGCTTGATTGTGAGATGTTTGCCAGTCGTTTCATTTCCACACCTGCAGCTTGCCATGAAGTGTCACAAGACCAAATACATTTGCATAATAATTAGATTTGTCTCTGTAGATAAAAAGGAGCTTCAAAAACAGAACTGAGAGAAACTCTTCCAGCCCAGTAAATTGATTCTTCAATTGGGGCGTAAATCGCAGAGAAATAAAATGTCCGTGGTCGGCTTTGGATGCTCACCGCATCCCTTAAATTAGCCTGCTCTCTGAATCCCATTTCTGTGTTCTAATTGGTTGAAAAGAGCATGTTCATTAGCTGTCGCAGTTACTGAAAATACTCTCGGTGCCAATTAAAATGCTGCGCGAGTTATTATTTAAATATATGAATAATTTGTGTGTTAGCTTTGAGCTAAGAAGTGATTTTCACCTAAGTCGGCTTCCTATGTACTTTTACATATTTTGTGTATGTTTTTGGCTATTTTATGAGGTGGTTTTTGAAAGATAAGAAAAGTTCAACTTAAATCTGAGAGGAGTCTGTATAGATGCTGAGTGATAGCTCTTGTATTAATGGTGCATTATTGTGCTTCATTTATCTTTGTAGTGTACTCTTCAATAGTTTTTTGGAGCCCATAAAGCAAAGGTTCTTTCATGTACCACCCCCAGTGGTCCACACTGAGGGAAGGGTCAGGTAATCATTTGGAAATGATGGAGGCGTTTTTCTTTGGGAAACAACGAGTGTTGGATTCAGTACCCTGTGGCAGAACTCCATTATATTGAGGGAATTCAAGCTGATCCATTAAAAAAACATGGATTTTGCCCTAGCGAGTTCTCTAAGACTACTAAGGGTACATGCAAAAAAATCTAAACCTAATTTTCCTAATGAGAGTGGATGTGCAAATAGTGCAGTTGCTGGGGGCAGTGCTGCTCTGTTTTTGTGTGATTTCTGACTATAGAGAATTTATGCATGTTTGAGTTGCCAAAGAGGAATAATAACTGTTCTGCGTGAGTGGCTTAGAAATAAAAAACAATATATTAGTGTTGCAAAAGAAAGGCACACCGCCCTCTGGGCCTATTGTGTGATATGCCTGAAGAAGCCAGTGGGCAATGATGCATAATGAACATTATGGTTAAAGACAATCTTATCTTTTCATCATGTTGAATTAGTCAGTGGCTTGAACTGCAACGAAGGAGGGGGGTTGGAGTCAGATGTATGATGATAGAAAATTCTATTGTATTTGTGATGAAACCGTAGAGCATGAAATGAAGGATTGTCATAGGCATCAGAAAACTGGCTTTTTTCTATTATAAACGTAGCCCTTTATCATGCTAAACCGAGTACAGCTAAGGAGAAATTAATATTTGCACTAAGCACTGTGGGATAATGAACCTGCAAATTGCTTTTTGTTTAAAAAAAATAATTATAAATAGCTTTTTAACTAGTTTAACGACTTTTAGAAAAGGAGCACAAGGCACTTTGTAATATTTATGACTAATTTTTAGATAGTTGCCCTTGTGTTTAATTGTTGCCTGACTTCTTTAACATTGATTTGTGAAAGATTTTCCCACAATATAACACTAGAGAGCATTTGATTTGACTTGGCGGGTCCTGTGTTTCCCCCGCACCGTCAGTCCTATTCCCCACATAGCCTGGAAGAAGCTGCAGTACATGCAAGGTGGTCCCTGCCTTGCCTCTGCACACTGTCTGTGTTTGTAGGCATCAAGTGGTTGCACTATTTGGTGCGTTTACCATGAAAGGTTCCCCTTAGGAATGATACTGCCACTGCCCCCTCCTTGAATAAGGACAACAGTGCAGCTGAGGAAGCTATACCATGTGTTATTTCAGAAAACAACACAGAATAACTTTCTCAACTTGATTGTTCTACTTATTCATTTTGAACTTCATCTCCTGTTTGATTACAGAGGTGGCCTGTGCCTTCCAGTGGTTTCTGATGGCCACCCTATCACTCTGAGCTTACACGATAGACAAATGTAGGGCCTGATTTTGAGTTTGGTGGATGGGTTTCTCCTTCCCAAGCATGACGGATCTCCTGTCCGTCGTATTAAGATCCCATAATGTCCTATGGGCATCGTAATATGGGGGACTGGATATCCGGATGGAGTAACATGTCAGCCAAACTCTAAATCAGGGCCTTAGTATTTAAACTGCATAAGAAGCAGCACTCCATTGTTATCCCAGAGGCCACGAGCCACTGTTCTGTAGTTAGGGCCACTGGAATTATGCGGCATGGGAACACCAAGTTATGCAGCAGGGTAGACTAAGTCATACAGCAAGGTAAGGCGAATTGTGCTGCATAATGTAGCACATTTTTCAATACTATTCCTTTACTATTTTGTAATTTTTACACATGGTAGTAGTGTCTGGGCAAAATTGAACTGCCATATACAGAAAAAGCGACCGAAAGATGACTTGTTAACCTTTGCAACGGGCCTGCCATTGCCCGCTAACCCTTGTGACCACGTTTTTAGTAACTTTTAACCAGTTTGAGCTAGAAATAATTTTTTTTGTTAAAATCTGCAGATAATGCATCAGACAATGGATTATGTGGCAAATGCATCAAATCCATAATTATGCAAAAAAACAGCGAATTGTATAATTCTGGTGTCCCTTGCTATAGTGCCTTGATGTCCGGACAACCTGTGCTTTTGTCCTAACCCCAATAGTGCCCGTGGCTCCATGGTGGCTATTTTGAGTCTACCAGTTTCAGCGCATCCATCTTTGTGAGGCGGTGCACAAGAAGCTGTATTGAGCAGGCCTTGCAGCGATACTGCAGTTGATTGAGTAATTTTGTACGCTTCTAAAGTATCTGTTATAAAATTCCATCTCTAGACACTGAACTATCGAACTAAGGGCCTGATTTAGAGTTCGATAGACTGGTGACTGTCACAAACATGACGTATACCTTGTCCACCTCATAAAAAGTGTGTTATATCCTACAGCACTAGTAATAAGGAGGGTCGGATATACATCACATTAGTGACAGAGTAACCCGTTCGCCAAAATCTATATCAATCCCATAGCCTTGTAAGGAAGGAAGGGAAAGTTATCCTGACAACAGGTACGTTTAGAGTGATGGGTCAGTGGATTGGTATAATGCAGGATTTCACACTCCCACTTTTAATGTTGTAAGTGCACATTTTGTGTCCCTCTTACCAAGTCAATAACTCAATTTGTTCAGATTTGTGAACTACACACACCGTAGGTTGCATCTATTTAACTTTTTATTCACCCAACGAACAAGTGTTTCGCTCTCAACCCCATTTGACTAGACAGCTTTATCAAATTGTTGTATGCAAAAAGGAGCGAAAAAGAAAACATTTCGAAAGATAGATTTTCAGTTCCTACTGGCAAAACAATAAAAAAATTAAGTCTGTCCACCAAAAAGCTGTCATCCTACTGTGTGTGCCAATTTCACTTACATTTCTAGTATTTTCGCAATGTGAGATACTTTTCGTACATTCTCTCCCGGGTCCTATATTCTAAGGCCACATTTATGCTGTGTGCTCCAATAGCTGACACGGTAGTTGCTGTTTAGCACAATCACATGTCTTGTCTTGCTATTTGCTGATTTTAGGTAGCCCGATGTGAATGGTTGCTTTAGGGCATTGCAGTCATACAAAGGCATGTTATATACTTCTGTTCTAGAGTCCAGTGTCCTCTATCGGTGCTGTTAGATCAAAGTTTTAATTAATCAATCAATCAGGATTTATAAAGTGCAGCTAATCTCTCGATAGGGTATCCAGACGCTTGCACGTCCTGAAGGTTCCTTTCGAACAACCAGGTCTTGAGGGTCGTTCGGAATTCTGGAAGTGAGGTGATGGTCCGGGGGTGCGTGGGGAGGCTGTTCGTGGTTTTTGCTGTGATGTGAGTGAAGGAGCATCCTCCACTTCTGCTTTAGTAGATGCAGGGAGCATGGGCAAGTGAAAGGGAGGCAGAGCATAGTCGTCTCAGCGTATTAATAAACATTGACTGTTTAGTGAAATGAATGATTCACCCATGAATATAATTTGTAGTGTTCTATTTTTTCCTTAGCTTGGCCTAACTAGGCCCAGACTCTATCTTGAATTCAAAACGTGACCATGTTTTATTGCTTACTGTCTCCATACGTGTTTTAATTTCTTACTCTCTCCATACGAAGCAAAATGTGCACAGGAACATGATAGGCTTTGTGGTGTTATTTAGTTTCTATCTATAATAGAAATAAAAATGATGATGCTGTTATTCTTGGTTACACAATTAAAATGTAGATTAAGTTTGTTTAATATAACTTTTTAATTCTGTATTACGGTTGAATATTTTTAAAAATATTGTACACAAATTTTGGGAGCAATCATAGTTATTAGCGTTTCTTGTCTTTGTCCCTCATAGCCATCATTTCATATGTCCTAGTGAGAAACACTAAATTTGATTATTTTAGAAAAAAAAGTCTAAAACCCTCTGCTTGCGTTAATCGCTTAGCAGTAATCGCATTTACACGTATTTAAATAGTGTAATTATAAAATATTAAAGCATCTGAAATAGAAGTCATTTGTGTGGACAGGTTTGCAGTTTCATATAGATATAGGGCCTGGTTACAACTTTGGGGGAGGTGTTAATCCGTCCCAAATGTGACGGATATACCACCAGCCATATTACGAGTTCCATAGGATATAATGGACTCGTAATATGGTGGTGGTCACTTTTGGGACGGATTAACACCTTCCTCCAAAGTTGTAATCAGGCCTATAGTCTCTTCTGTTGTGACGGTGGTCTCTAGGTGCTATATGTGTTTTGCCTCGTGAACTGCACTTTTGAGTCTCGCAAACCTGGATAGAGATGGTGTTTTAATTCTTTTGCCCACTTAGTATGCAAAATGTTTCTTGATAAAAAAACACATTTTTATACAATGATTCTTCTACAAAAAATCGGGTTATTTTAATTACATATGGATTGTAGCTTACTCAAAACGAGATAAATTATTATTTGTTTTAATTCGTCTAACAAGGAAGTATTAAGAAACTTCACACGTGCTACAGGAACGAATTCCAAAGGTCTCTGTGTGCGGAAGTGGTGACCTCTTCCTGAGTTGAGTGTGAAAAGCATGGCTGCCTGTGTGTGCTAACCATCAGCAGCAGCCCCCGTCTGACACCCACAGCAGCTAAACACAACCGGCAGGCTCCTTTAAATAGAGCCCCCTCTTCCTCCAGCAGGGAGTGACCTTGCGGTCTCTGAAGTGTTTACATTCGCCTGCCCCATAAATCTTGTATTTATTACTTAGGTCTATCATCCTGTCTCTGAGCACACTCCATCAGGCTGGCTGCTTGGAGCTGTCCTCCCTCTGTGTAATCTGTCCTGACCTTGTTAGTTGCTTTTCATTAACCCGCCTCCCCTCCTCATGCAGTCATCAGGTCCATCTTGTAGACATGTCCCCATGGGCTTTAGGGACAACTTTAACATGACAACTGATCAGCTTGACTGTGTGAGATGCAGGTCAAGGGTACCATGGGATGGAGACAGTGGTGTCTTGTTTCAACCATGCGACTGACAACTCTAAAGCAAAGACTACAGAACAGACATGTGGTCTTTGCTGTACAGAAAGAGGGACTTTTTATTGGTTAACCCATGATTTCAGTGCAATGTGAGTCGGGCCGGGTTATAGCACAGGCACACTGCACCTTGGGTGGGTCATTTCTAGATTAAAGGAGCCATCTTATAAAATCTAGTTGAGTAATGTATACAATGTAAGTTATGTTTGGAAACACAAAACATAGAGTTTAAAAAACAGTCCTAAAGCTTCAGTAACGTAGACAAAAATGATGGAAAAATGATATTTAGTATTCCATCTGTTGTAGCAAATGTATTCTTTTCTCACAACAATGCTGCATTCTGAGAAGAGCCCCAGCCCCTTAGATGCTAAATCTTCATCCTTGTGTACAAATGCTGACTCTTACATATACACTTTACAGGTAGATGCAGACATTGGGATATGAATTGCAAAATGTACAAGGGATTGGTTGAGTAAATAAACACATATCATGAAACTGTAGAACGGATAATCATTTTATTGGTAAAGTTCTGCAGTACTGCTTTGTCAGCTAGCTCTTGACTCCATTTATATTTGCATACTCTTCGGGCCTGATTTAGTTCTTGGCAGTGGGGGAATATTCTATCACAAATGTGGTGGACATCTTGTCCGCAGTATTACAATCCTATGATATACTATGGAGATCGTAATACAACAGACGGGATATCAATAACGTTTGTGACAGAATAATCCCGCCACCAGGCTCTAAATCAGGTCCTTAGTTTTGTAGGTCTGGTTACAGACACCATTCTCACTTTTGTAAGCTCTCATGTTATAAATTCAATAAAGTACAAGAAGTACAGAAAGAGCAAGAAAGTGGCCTTTTGGATCAGCCCCTTTCACCCTTCGGCTGTCATGTCTCTTATAGTTTGCTATCATCAGGATTGGGTGTCTATCAAGGCCATGGCATTTTGATAATGATTATATTGTATCATTGTGCATTTCTTAGACTGCAGATGGGACATGATATATTGCTTGTAATTGAGAGATAGTGTTTGTTCACTGATGTCTTTATGGCATTTAAATTTTTTTGTGTTGAGGAAGCATGTGCTGTTTTGTTGCCATAGCCTATTAGTAAGACACAAAGGGGGTCATTACAACATCAGCGGTAAAAGCCGCTTACCGCCGTGCAGAAGACCGCCAACACACCGCCGCGGCCGCGGAATTCCGCCACAGCTATTATGACCCACATCTCGAAATCCGACAAAATTCAGACACCCACACAAGTCCGCCCCACCAAAGGTCAGTGATAAACTGGCGAAAACAAAACCTCCACACCAACAGAAATACGCCCACGCTATCACGACCCACGAATCCACGCGGTGGTTTATCAACCGCAGTATTCCATTGGCGGTACACATAGCTGCGCTCAAAATACACACACTTCTACAAAACACCGCCACATTGGACAGATCGAAATACACACACCTGATACACATACACACACTACTCCCACACACCCCTTACAATATAAAACACACACCCACATCACCCACAAACCCCTACGACCACCATTACAGAGAGAAGGCCAGAGAGAGACACCACCATCCACAAACTAGCATCCACAGGCACTCAACACCATCACCCACACAACTTCCACGCACAAAACACCACACACCACTACATATCACCACACTTATCACCACACACACCCCCCACACATCACCCACACCACCCCATGGCACGGCAAAGACACCCCAGGTTCTCGGAGGAGGAGCTCAGGGTCATGGTGGAGAAAATCGTCCAGGTAGAGCCACAGCTATTTGGAGCACAGGTGCAGCACACCTCCATTGCAAGGAAGATGGAGCTATGGCGAAGAATAGTCAACAGGGTCAACGCAGTGGGACAACACCCAAGAAATCGGGACGACATCAGGAAGAGGTGGAACGACCTACGGTGGAAGGTGCATTCCGTGGTCTCAAGACACCACCAGGCGGTTCAGCGGACAGGCGGCGGACCCCCACCTCCTCACCCACAACTAACAACATGGGAGCAGCAGGTCCTGGCGATTCTGCATCCTGAGGGCCTCGCAGGAGTAGCTGGAGGAATGGACTCTGGTAAGTCAAACCTTTAACTACCATATCCCCCACCCTACCTGCATGCCATCACATACACCCACCCTCACCCCCATCACTCCAACTCCTCACAAATGTCCCAATATCACAAACCACCCATCCCAACACCAAGCCCTGCATGCAACAACAAAGCATGGACACCGATCACTAAAGCATGCCCACTGCACATACCCATACACCCTCCTAAACCATCATCACACAAGCCCCCACACAGGAATGCAAGCACTGGGGTACACGCTCACCCACCCATTGCACACCATGACACGCACAGATGCAATAATCATGGTTTTCCACCCCTGCAGGACCACTACCCAACATCACCAGACAGGAGGGTCCAGACATCTCCACCCCACCCACAGAAGAGGCCCACAGTGATGACAGCAGCTCTGTCCAACTGGATCTAGATGACCAGCCCAGACCATCGTGGGCCTCAGGACAGTCGGTTCCCCTCACACAGGCACAGGCCACCACAGACCTTCCACCCTCTGGTAACACCAGCACAGCACCCACCCAGCGGGCCCATACCTCCGTCCCCAGGACACGTCAATCAGCTGTGTGTCCATCACTACAGGGAACCCAGGATAACCCACCACCCCAACAACAACAGGGACCTGGGGGCAGTGGGCACACGGTCCAGGGTACGGAGGCCCAGGAACACAGGGGAACTGGGAGGGCTGCTGTGCAACAGGGGGCGGACAGGCCAAGGGAACCGACTCTCCACGAGGCCCTCTCCTCCATCATGGGAGCATACCACCACTCCCAGGAGACGTTGGCAACGGTCCTGGCCAAGTTTCAGGAGACCCAGCGCATGCAGGGAGAACAGTATTTGGGGTTCAGGGAGGAACTCAGAACCATCAGCTCTGCCCTGGGCACCATCGTAGGGGTGCTGAAGGAAATACTCAACACCAGGAGGGACACTGTGGCACTCCAAGGGGCCCCTGACACTAGCATGGACGATGAACTGCCCACCACCTCCGCCGGAGCTAGTGGACAGGAGGCACCGCCACAGGACCACCACACCAGCACCCTACCTCCTGCAGATAGAGAACCACCCCGCAAGCGGCCCCTGAGATCCAGGAACAAGACAGAGCACGATGCCAAGACCCCCGCCAAGAAATGAGACCACCCTGATTGTCAACCCACTGTCCCACTTTGTCACCCTGTCCATATTGGAACTGCCCCAGCTCCACTTCCTATGCCCATATGGGCAATGCACCTATGAGACAAATAGACTGCACTCTGCCATGGACACTCCTCCGCCATCACCCCTCACCATTTAACTTCCCCCTCCAATATTTTGTATGTAAATAAATACACCTAAACCACAAAAAGATCTGGAGTCTGTCTGTGATTTTGAAATAGTGTATTTGCAATTACAGTGACAAAATATCCAGCAAATAGTAATGTCAACATACCTATGTCACACAGCTCTAGTCCATGAGGAATCTAAGCAGATGACACACGTTGGGACCCACATCTGTGAAACCGTAAGGGAAAGTGACAACTCAGTCACCATACACTGGGTGAAATCGACAGACAGGAGAGAGGTAGAAGCGTAAAAGTACTAGTAGTAGGCAGGAATGTATTCTCACCTGTGTTTCACTGGAAATATTGCTGAATGACTGAGTCCCTGTTGTCAATGTCTTCTTCCTCTGCTTCCTCCTCATCACTGTCCACAGGCTCCACAGCTGCCACAACACCGCCATCAGGACCATCCTCCTGCAGAAAAGGCACCTGTCGTCGCAAAGCCAAGTTATGAAGCATACAGCAGGCCACGATGATCTGGCACACCTTCTTTGGTGATTAGAATAGGGATCCACCTGTCATATGGAGGCACCTAAACCTAGCCTTCAGGAGGCCGAAGGTGCGTTCGATCACCCTCCTAGTCCGCCCATGGGCCTCATTGTAGCGTTCCTCTGCCCTGGTCCTGGGATTCCTCACCGGGGTCAGTAGCCATGACAGGTTGGGGTAACCAGAGTCACCTAATAGCCACACCCGGTGCCTCTGTAGTTGACCCATCACATAAGGGATGCTGCTATTCCACATGATGTAGGCGTCATGCACTGAGCAAGGGAACATGGCATTCACATGGGAGATGTACTGGTCTGCCAAACATACCATCTGTACATTCATGGAATGATAACTCTTCTGGTTCCTGTACACCTGTTCACTCCTGTGGGGGGGGACCAAAGCAACATGGGTCCCATCAATGGCACCTATGATGTTGGGGATATGTCCAAGGGCATAGAAGTCATCTTTCACTGTAGGCAAGTCCTCCACCTTAGGGAAAACGATGTAGCTCCGCATGTGTTTCAGCAGGGCAGACAACACTCTGGACAATACGTTGGAAAACATGGGCTGGGACATCCCTGATGCCATGGCCACAATTGTTTGAAAAGACCCACTTGCGAGGAAATGGAGCACTTATAGCACCTGCACTTGAGGGGGGATTCCTGTGGGTTGGCGGATTGCTGACATCAGATCTGGCTCCATCTGGGTACACAGTTCCTGGATTGTGGCACGGTCAAACCTGTAGGTGATGATCAAATGTCTTTCCTCCATTGTCGACAGGTCCACCAGCGGTCGGTACACCGGAGGATTCCGCCATCTCCTCACATGTCCCAGCGGACGGTGCCTAGGAAGGACAACAGCGAGCACAGAGTCAAACAACTCAGAGGTATGTACCCACAGTCTACACAGAACACCATTCATACACAAAATCTGGCCTGTATGTGTGTTGAGAGTAGGCCTAGGTATGTGTGACGCAGTTGGTAATTAGGCCATGTGGGCCCCTGAAATGGCAGCTGCCTGACCTCTAAAGCGGGACAATGGGATGTGAGGTAACTGCGCTTGCGTTGTACACCGTCGCGGTAGGCGGTCCAAGGCCGCGGCGCTATGCTGCATTGGTTAACAATGGACCCTATGGGTCCCCGGAGCCAATGATGATGTACAGGGCGGTGATGGTACGCACCGCCGCGGACGTGACCGCCATTTTCTAGCTGTTGAATCACTCGATACCTGATCTTCTACAGGAGAGGACCTACACTGCAAGTGCTGCTGTGACCTCTGTCTGGAAGAGACAATGGCTCGTGCGTCTGGGGAAAGGGCCCCTGCCTTCACATCGGAGGAGTTGGAGAAGCTCATGGACGGGGTCCTCCCCCAGTACACACTACTCTACGGGTCTCCAGACCAACAGGTAAGTACACAGGGAGCATGCTGTATGGGCTATGCCTGTGTGGAGAGGGCTGGTTGTAAGAAGGAAGGGGGCAGAGTTCTGAGTGAATGAAAGACGGTGGGTGCATGTGCCACATGGCAAGGGTAGGGATGGGGGCCACTCACTTTGACGGTGCAGTTGGTAATGACTTCTCTTCTTCCCCTGTACATTTCATGTAGGTCAGCACCCACCAGAAGAAGGATATTTGGCGTGCCATCGCCAAGGACGTCTGGACCCTGGGGGTCCACCAGTGACGGAGCACCCACTGCCGGAAGAGATGGGAGGACATTCGCAGCTGGAGCAAGAAGACGGCGGAGGCTCAGCTGGGGATGGCCTCCCAACGTGGGAGGGGTGCCCGTTGAACCATGACCACCCTGATGTTCCGGATCCTGGCGGTGTCCTACCCTGAGTTGGATGGGCGCTTGAGGGCATCACAGCAGACACAAGGGGGTGAGTAGACTCTCATTCTGCTGACTTTGCGCGCAGTGGAGGGGTCTGGGTGGGGGAGGAGTGCTGTGAGTTTCCCTAGGCCAGGGCGAGTTCCGTAGGCTAGGCCCCTTCGTAAGGCATGGCCCTGTGGCCCTCCACCCCACCTCTGTAGAGTGCCAAGTACAGCTATTCATGCACCTGTGTCATCTATGTGTGCAGATGTCGTCCATAGCCTTGTAGGCCATTTCCCAGGAATTGCACTGTAGATCCCAACAGCGCGCCGTAGTGCAGGGGGCTGCTGTGTCTGTCTTGTCCGCCCACGGTAGCGGTAATCCATGCACTCAACCTGTCTTTCTTCTGTTCCCCCCCCCCCCCTTTTTGCGTTTTCCCTGTTCTTGTGTGTATTAGCATCAGGCGGAGGTGCAGTGGCACTGGAGCACGAGGGAGCTGCATCCCACATGGGCATGGAGGCCCACACTACAGACTCTGAATACACCAGTGGGACGGAGGGTGAGGGGAGCACCACGGCGGTCACAGGATGTGCAACCAGCGACACTGACTCGTCCTCCGATGGGAGCTCCCTTGTGGTGGCGCCAACATCTGTGCCCCCCACTTCAACAGGTACAGCCGCCACCCCCCCTACCAGCACCGCCCTCCCAGCAGCCCCTCAGCCTTCGCCCGTGCCCACTCACCCAGGAGGGTGGGCATCACCTTCGCCCCAGGCACCTCAGCCCCTGCCCCTGTCACCTCCACTGCCCTCAGTGAGGAGGCCATTGACCTCCTCAGGTCCCTCACTGTTGGGCAGTCTACCATTTTGAATGCCATCCAGGGTGTAGAAAAGGAGTTGCAACACACAAATGCATTCCTGGAGGGCATTCATTCTGGTCAGGCTGCCCTTCATCGAACCGTTCAAACTCTGGCCTCAGCACCGATGGCAGCCATTGTCCCTGTGTCTAGCCTCCCCCCTCCAACTTCCTCCACCCAGACCCAATCCCCTGTACCTCTGCCTATCCCAAGCACACCATCAGACCAGCCTGCACACACCTCACCACACAAGGGAAGCTCAGGCAAACATAAGCACCACACATCCCACAGGCACTCACGCAAGCATCACACACATACAGACACACCAACATCCACTGCCTCCACTGTGTCCCCCTCTTCGTCGTCTCCCTCCTCCCTCCCAGTCTCGTCTACACTCACACCTGCATGCACTACATCTACAGCCACTACTGCCATCACCAGCACACACACCACCACAACCCGCTCACGTGCACTCACCACCCCCACTACCATTCACACGTCCCCTGTGTCCTCTCCCAGTGTGTCTGTGACGCGCCCTCCGAAGATACACAAACGCAGGCACACACCCATCCAACAGCCATCCACCTCACGACAGCCTCCAGCGCATGCACCTGCACCCAAATCCACAAAAGTTACACCTCCTACAACCACCACCTCTTCCTCCACTCACAAACCCCCTCCAGCTATCCGTCCCAGTGTCTCCAAACAACTTTTCCTGTCCACCCTTAACCTATTTACCCACCGCCCCCCGTCCAACTCATAGGTCCCATACTAGCACCTCCGCCACAAAATCACCGGGACCAGTGGTGCCTGTTGTAACAGGTATGTGGAGTGCACCAGCCACCAGGCCAGCCAGTGTATCACGGAGCCAGAGCACAGCCAGTCCCCTCCCTATGAAGCACCAGAAGTTGGCCAGTGTCCGGCGGGAGAGGGGGAAGACTCCAGCCACCCAAGCCACTCACAGGGGTCCCGGGGGGAGTGTGGACTCAGCTGTGACTTCTCCCAAGGTGGGGAAGGGGCAGAAGAAACCCGCAAAGTCTGGGAGGACCAGCACGGCGGAAAAGACCGCCATCATCCCCGCTGGCCAGGAGGCCACCGCCAGCCCCATTGTCGCTGTCCAGGAGGACCCGCCAGCCACAGCCCAGCTGCCCAGGAGGACCCAGCCAGCCACAGCCCAGCTGCCCAGGAGGACCCAGCCAGCCACAGCCCAGCTGCCCAGGAGGGCCCCGCCAGCCACAGCCCTGCTGCCCAGGAGGGCCCGCCAGCCACAGCCCAGCTGGGCAATGAAGGACCGCCAGCCCCAGCCCAGCTGGGCAATGAAGGACCGCCAAGTCCAGCACCGCTGAACAGGGCAAGCACCACTGAACAGGGCAAGGACCGCCAAGTCAAGCACCGCTGAACAGGGCATGCACCGCTGAACAGGGCACGGACTGCCAAGTCAAGCACCGCGGAACAGGGCAAGCACGGGCAAGTCAAGCACCGCTAGCCCATGAGCGGCAGGGGCAGTGACGCAACAGGGACCGTCACGGGGTGAGTGATGCACTCTGGGCACCAGTCCCCCTCCAGAACTAGTGGAGACATGCATCCACTCCGTCTGTCCTTGGCAGGATGAAGCACTCTGGGCACCAGTCCCCCTCCAGAACCAGTGGAGACATGCATCCACTCCGTCTGTCCTGCACAGGATGAAGCACTCTGGGCACCAGTCCCCCTCCAGAACCAGTGGAGACATGCATCCACTCTGTCTGTCCTTGGCAGGATGAAGCACTCTGGGCACCAGTCCCCCTCCAGAACCAGTAGAGACTGTTATCCACTTGAGAGACTGTGGCTTTGCACTCCCCAGGGTTGAACAGTGGGCAAACCACCCACTTGGGAGACTTGAGAGACTGTGGCTTTGCACTCCCCAGGACTGAACAGTGGGCAAACCACCCACTTGCGAGACTTGAGAGACTGTGGCTTTGCACTCCCCAGGATTGAACAGTGGGCAAACCACCCACTTGCGAGACTTCAGAGACTGTGGCTTTGCACTCCCCAGGATTGAACAGTGGGCAAACCACCCACTGTAGAGACTTTTGAGACTGTGGCTTTGCACTTCCCAGGATACAGCAGTGGGCAAACTACCCACTGGAGAGACTTGAGAGACTGTGGCTTTGCACTCCCCAGGATTGAACAGTGGGCAAACCACCCACTGTAGAGACTTGAGAGACTGTGGCTTTGCACTCCCCAGGATTGAACAGTGGGCAAACCACCCACTGTATGGACTTGAGAGACTGTGGCTTTGCACTCCCCAGGATACATCAATGGGCATGGAGCCCCGTCGTGGATCTGGTGTTGTGCACTCATCCGTCTGAGGTGCCCCCCTTCCCTACACCCTGAGGTGCCTGTTGTGTTTCTATCTGATGCCCCTGCAGTGTTCTCTCCGTCATGTTCAGGTATCTTGTGTGGGCCTCGCCCATGCATTTTGGGCCCAGTGGTCCACAGACTATGAATGGTGCATTACCTGGACTCCTATTCGTGGTGTATATTTTGTTAATAGTGTTTATATGTATATTTTTGCTTGCTCTATTTTTATATATTACAATGGTTACACTCATTTCCTTTTGTCTTTGCATTCTTCCAGGGGGGTGGGGGGTGTTACTGTAATTTTTGGATATGCATTGGTATGTGTGTTGTAGTGGGTGAGGGTGGGGGTGGGGGTTGGGGTATTGCATGTGTGTGTCCCTGTTTTTTGCCTCCCCTATGTCGTAGGTGCAGTACTCACCGTGGTCTTCGCCGCAGGCGTTGGTGCTCCTGGTACAGGAGCAGGAAGACTAGCGCAGGAAGAATATGGAGTTCCGGCTCCATGGTGTCATCGTCCTCTCGTGGAGTGTGTAGAGGTGAGCGTTTTCCCTTCGAAATGCCTGTTTCCGCCGTGTTTTTATCCGCGGTGAATCCGCTCCGGGAAAGGTTGCGGATTGGCCTGTCATAATAGTGTGGGCGGTACATTGTCTCCTGCCTGTCTGTTGGCGGTGACCGCCGCGCTGTTTGTTTGTACCGCCGTGGTGGTCTGGGTGTTAAAGTGGCTGTCTTTGTTGGCGGTTTCCGCCACGGTCATAATTGCAAGATTTCTACCGCCGGCCTGTTGGCGGTCTTACCGCCACTTTAACACTGTCCGCCAGGGTTGTAATGACCACCAAAGTTATTCACTAATTGCCTGTGTGTGTTCATGTATTTAACTATATTGTCATAATAGCATCTTGTTGGATTTGTTCCTAACGTAAGTATCTGTGTGCAGATAGGCTTTATTAAGAGATGCAACAAAACTTTTGTCCGCTTATCGAAAGTATCTACTTTGCAATATTTTGATGTGTTTGCTTTAGGTTCACTTTTTAGAAGATAAACTTCATCTTCTGACTCCTTTTATAATACTCTTCTGTGAGGGTCGGCTTACTTCTGTAAATGCAGTCATTTCACCAGAGGAGATCTATTCCCAGCTTCCATGTAGCTAACATCTTGCTTCATTATGGTTTTTGTTTTCTAAGATAGCTGGGGGCAGCACGCACAAAGGTCCTCAACTATAGCCAAACACTTCCTCTAGCAATGCTTATTTAATTTTGAAGTGAATCTTCAGATACCGTGGTGTACATGTGTTATGTGTCCAGACCTCAGATAATATTTTGTTACAGTTCGATAACCGAATGACTCCATTTTCACAATCTAAGCGTAGCGAGGGCTCCTACTGAAGGTTTCCTCCCAGAACCGTGGAGGATTTCTGTCTGCCCATCCTTTTTTTCTCATCCTTACATTTTCCTTTTTACCCTTTCCATCTATGCTATTTTTTTCTATTTGTCCTACTCTGTATTTTTTTTTCATTTTTCACCTATCATATTTTTTTTCTCTTATTTTGTTTCCTTTACTATGCGTGGCAGCCCACGGACTCCCACCTTCTTGTGTGGATTTCAGAACATTTTGTCCATGGACCTGCAGATAGAAGAGGCTCATAAACAACTAATTAAAGTTTAAGTGTGACCAAGTTCACTAACCCATCAGTCCCAACTGCAGCGCCTCCTTAAGCTGCTAGAGTGGGGGTTTCCCTATGCCACTAGTTAAAGGTTTTAACCCAGTACAGCTCTACAATTCATAACATATGGGTTTCTATGGACAATGTTATCCTAAAAGAGAAAGGTTGCCATGTTCCTCGCTGCCTTCAAAACCTCTTGGGTCTTGGAGAAGTGATACAGAATACTACAATGTATCAACTTTGTTTAGTAGATGTATCTTTATTTCTCAATGCCAGTTCGGTGTTTGGGACAAGTGATCTAATTCCGGATGGAGAGACAGCGCCTAATTTGTAAAAGACCAAGAGCCTGATGTAGTGTTTAGCAGACAGTTTACTTTGTCGCAAACGTGACGGATTTCCAACCCGCCATATTACGATTCCCATTGGTCATAATGGCATCGTAATACGGCTGATGGGATATCTGTTTGTGACTGAGTAACCCCATCCGCCAAGCTCTAAATTAGGCCCTAAGTGTAGGGGCCTGAAATTTTGCTCAGAGACCCTCAACTGGCATAATGAAATGCCAGTGGTAACAAATACCAAGGCTGTCTAGATTTGATCCCACCTCATACCTCTCTTGCCCACCCCAGACACTCCTCACCCCTTTGTGCCAATCCTTTATGTTCTTTTTCTTCCTCCTCTCCTCCTTCCGCACTGTTTTTTCATCTTTCACTTCCTCCTTCTTTCACCACTTTTCATGTTTCTCTCTTTTGCACTGGGTCAAAGTCTACTGAGGAAAAATAAGTGCTGGTCATCAAATGTGAGTGTCAGCGAGCCCCACCTCCAGCCATTAGCTCAAATTGAGCACTGGGAAGAGACGTCTTGCACTCAAAGTCTTTGCAGGGCAAGAATACAAAAGTCTTGATCTTCAAGTGCCCGTATCTCAACTCGGACTAGTATTTGGGTGACGCGGCCCCCACTTCAAACCAAATACTAGTTCAAAATGAGGAAACTCTTGAACCGTGAGAGCTAGGAGGAAATTCTGATGGTTCTGGTATCAGAGCCTTCAGGACACTATCGTAAAGTTGAGGCTGAAGAGGACAATCCTCTTATGTCTCTTTCAGCAGAAAGGTAACAAATGCAATTTTGCACAGTCAGGGGTGAGAGAGAGTATGTTGCGACAATGCGTGTTTTTTACACTTACAGCTTTGGTAGGCTTTCTGTAGGTTCCTTTCAAGCTCTGATCCTCCATCGCTTAGACCAGTGTTTCCCAAACTGAGGATTGTGGCCCACTTCTGGGTCTTGATTTTTGGTGGGTTGCAAAAAGTCCAAACAATCAATAAAGAAGCCTTCAAATTCTGTATTTATTTTGTCATTTCTGCTGCGCTTCAAAGACAGTGGTCACTGTCAGGCTATGTCTTCTGACAGACTGCTTCTTTGTAGGTCATCTAGGTAGCGCAGATGCGCTATCTCTCGACATGTTGTAATCTACTTCTTTGGGCTTTCACCACGCCCATCTCACGCCCATCACTTTCATTCGTTCCTTGGTCTGCCTTTCAATATTCCCTTGATTTTACAGGTAAACACTTTACGTTTGTCCCGCTTTGAGGCTGCTTTGTTACAGCCTTGGAGACTGACCCTCTTACATGGATTATTGCAGGGTCAGCCATATACCTTAGTGTGGCACGCTACTTTTTTCTTTTGCCTCTCCACTTCCCGCTCCGTGTCCGTATTTTGTTTGTTTTTCTGCATTGTTTGTGAGCATGCCTCTGTTTCTTTGTGATGTCTGCACCAAAAGGCTGCAAGCTGGAGAGGTGCTTCTTTTTTTTTTTGTGGACGTTTTTTACAGCATGAACTTGATCGTAGGAGCGCTTTATATGAGTACCACTTACGTATAAGTTTAGCAGTTGAAAAATATACAAACTGGTGCATTTTAAACAAAAAACACATAAATCCTCAATGCAGCTCTCCCGGCTCAGCTGGAGAGCCGATACTATAATATTCACTGCACTCAGGAAACTCGCCCCATAATGCTTTGTGGGGCATTACTTTTACAAAACATTTTGGCCCATAACTCAGACTGTGGTGGCCCTGGGACAATGGGATCACCGCCAAACCTTTCAGCATGACGCACTCTTTCTGTCTAGGTCATCTCTGGGCCCCCACACTAGGTTGAGGGGGACCCCAAAACAGTAACCTCTCCCACCATTCAGTGTCTTTATAAGCTCTCATGGCTGGAACTTTTCTTCTATGGCTGGGAGTAGTTTGTGTTTTTCAGGGCCTTGTTTGTAACATTATTGCAGTAGGCCTGCTGGCCTGAAAATGTGTAAGGGACTATGGCCCTCATTCCAACCCTGGCGGTCATTGACTGCCAGGGTGGAGGGACACGGAAGCACCGCCAACAGGCTGGCGGTGCTTCCAGGGCCATTCTGACCGCAGCGGTAAAGCTGCGGTCAGAAAAGGGGATCCGGCGGTTTCCCGCCGGATTTCCCCTGGCCCAGGGAATCCTCCATGGCGGCGCTGCTTGCAGCGCGCCATGGGGATTCCGACCCCCTTCCCGCCAGCCTGTTTCTGGCGGTTTACACCGCCAGAAACAGGATGGGGGGAACGGGTGTCGTGGGGCCACTGGCATGGGCAGTGCAGGGGCCCCCTAACAGGGCCCCATAAAGATTTTCACTGTCTGCTTTGCAGACAGTGAAAATCGCGACGGGTGCTACTGCACCCGTCGCACCCCTGCAACTCCGCCGGCTCCATTCGGAGCCGGCTTCCTTGTTGCAGGGTCTTTCCCGCTGGGCCGGCGGGCGCCCTTTTGGCGGTCGCCCGCCGGCCCAGCGGGAAAGTCGTGATGACCCCTGCGGTCTTTTGACCGCAGAGCGGTCTTCCGACGGGGTTACTTTGGCGGGCGGCCTCCACCGCCCGCCAAAGTCAGAATGACCCCCTATGTCCTCTAGGGGTTAAATATATTGTTACGCTGCATTACTTTCTGCTATTCTCTTTTCATGTGGTTATGCCCTCTAAGGGCTGACTATATGGCTACATGACCATGTTTTTTCCAAATTCTATCCTCGAGGGGCTGTTCTACAATATTCGCAGCCCTTGGCAACTCGCTCCATAATGCTTTGCAGGACATTCCTTTTACAAAACATTTTTGCCCATAACTGACTGTGTGGTGGTCCTAGGACAATAGGACCACCTACAAAATGTTCAACACAACGTGCTCTTTCTGTCTAGGTCATCTCTGGGTCTCCACACCAGGTTGGGGGAGGAGGGAAAATAATAACCCCACCCACCATTCAGTGTCTTTTTAAGCTCTCTCATGGCTGGAACATTTGTTTTACAGCTGGGAGTAGTTTGTGTTTTAAAGGCTTGGTTGTAATATTATTCTAGTAGGCCTGAAAATGTGTAATGCACTACGCCCTCTAGGGTCTAAATATATTGTTACATTGTGATACATTCTGCCATTCTCTTTTTAGGTGGTTATGCTCTCTATGGCTGACTATATGGTTGCATAACCATGTTTCTTATAAATGCTATTTTTATTGTGGTGCCCTCTAGGGGCTGTTCTGAGCATTACAGTCAAGATATTACAATATTCGCTGCACTCAGAAACTCGCCCCATAAAGCTTTGCAGGGCATTCCTTTTACAAAACATTAATGCCCATAACTCACCGTGTGGTGGTCCTAGGATAATGGGGTCACCATCAAAATGTTCAGCACAATACACTCTTTCTGTCTAGGTCATCTCTGTGTCCCCGCACTAGGTTGGGGGACCCCAAAATAATTCTTCTTAAGTTCTCTTGTGGCTGGAACTTTTGTTTTACAGCTGGAAGTAGTTTTTTTGTTTTAAAAGCCTTGTTTGTAATATTATTCTAGTAATGCACTACAGCCCTCCAGGGCTAAATATATGGTTAAACTACATTATGTTCTGCCATTCTGTTTTCATGTGGTGATGCCCTCTAGGGGCTGACTATATGGTTACATCACCATGTTTCTTACAAATGCTGTTTTTATTGTGGTGCCCTCTATGGGCTATTCTAAGCATTACAGTCAAGATACTATAATATTCACTGCACATGGAAACCTGCCCCTTAGTGCTTTGTGGGGCATTCCTTTTACTGTGTGGTGGTCCTGGGACAATGGGGCAACCATCAAAACAGTCAGCACGATGTGCTTTTTCTATCTAGATCATCCCTGGGCCCCTACAATAGGTTGGGAGGTGACCACAAAATAATAATATAAATAAATATAATAAATAATGGCAATATTTTCATTTTTTGTTGCAGATAGAGGAGGAAGGTAAATGGAAGTGCTTTAGTTATATGCAGAGCTACTGGAACTATGTATCAGAGAGGACCAAACTATGCAGCAGGGTTGACCAATTTATCTGGCAAGAAAAGTCCAGTTGTGCATGTGCAACACCAATAGCTCTAACTCAGGCAAATGCAAGACCTATTGCATTGCAAATGCTTGTTTTAACATGCAGGCTGGTTTACTAACTCTTCTCACTTTACATTCACAGAAAGATAACATGACTCATGTGTCAATCTATTTTGTAACACAAAACAACATGTGACTACCTGTAAATGAATTGTACACACTCAAAAGTTAGGAAAACAAAAACTGAAGTACATTTTGTGGGTAATTCTAAAATGTGATGGAAACAAAGATTTTGATAGGATCAAAGAAATCAAGACAACTTAGTGATGCACAAATGATATTGAGTGAAACCCGATTATCCACACATTTTCATGTGTGTGCAACATGGTTTTATCAGTAAAACTGTTTGTGCAAATTTAGGGACCATTTCAGTGGAAAATGTGCTATCTGTAAATGAGAATACACTTTTACGCAATGCCTAAGTTACATTAAAACATCACCTGCCTCATGCTCATTAAAGCTCAGTGGGTCTCAAAGGTTTGTTGTTCTAAAAAGTGATTTGGGGCTTTAAGTGCAGATGCTGTTCCTTCCATGTTCACCATTTCATTAGCCTGAACGTGTTTGTGCAGTGACGTGATCTGCCCTCACGTTTCCATCACCCCTCCCATGCATTTCTTTACAGAGTGGAGGCAAAGCAAAGAAGAATACAATTTGAGGTCCTGATTATGCAGTACTAAGGGTCACCTTTTCAGCAAACCGTTGCATTGTTGGTTGCGACATCAGGCTCCACCTGCAGTAAAGCACCTTTATATGCACATTTGCAAACCCTCAGCAATACCTGCCTTCAAAATTTGTTGCTGGTTTTCGCCACAAGGTCTCTTCTGTAGTTAAAAGCTCAAGTGACGGGTCAAGGATTCATGAAAGACATTGGTGTAGAAGGAACCAAGATGCCAATTGAGTTCCTAGTGGGGCATTCCACCGCCGCCTGCTGCATGCCTACCAGAGCAGCCGAGTATCCTACCCACTGCTATGGTATATCAGGGATAAATGTGTTCTTCGTTCAATATCAGAGTGACTGAACAAATTACAACACAATAATGTTGACCATTAGTGGGAGTAATATATATATAATATCACACGGCTGCTGTAGTTATGTTGACAGAATATTTTATCGGCTAGTGGGAGGCTCATCAGAATCAAATGACAGCTCTCTAATTGTGAAAAAAAATCTGCCATATGAAATCTGTTAGTTGACAATAGTTTAAACGAGAAAAAGTAGAGCTACTTAAATGTATCACTTCCTTTCTTTCATTTAAAAGTAATGTGAATTTGAAAGGAGAATATTTTAGAACGTTTTATCCTTTTCTAACAGAATATATCTATTTAGTGTTGAAGAGTTTTATGATGAAATCACTTGCCCTGGGACCAGTAAGCAGGCAGCATAAGGCCCCGTTCGGTAGACTGATTTATAACACATTGCGTCTGATTCACAAATGGCACTTGGTGCTACGTTTTGAACTACTACAAAATACAAATCACAAGCTATGTTCAGAGTAGTTTTACAACTCCACACTCCCCTTAATTATGTGTGTGGCACTCTCCTGCAGAGTCTCCAGGTGATGAGAACTTCACACACATATGTATAGGCAGTGTGAAGTCATCAGGCCACATGTAGTTTGTGTATTCCCAAAAAGTAGTAAACTTACTACCAGGTGTAACTTTAACTTAGCGTTCTGCGCATGGAGAAACTGTAGCGTGCAGAAAATGTATGGTATAAATTTATTCAGACGCTAACGCTAACAGTAACGCTTCATCTGTTTGTGTTACATGTTGATAATTACAAATTTTCCTGGAAACATTCTTGGGTGTTGGTGTTAGGTAAAATATTGCATAAACCACCTCTTTTGTGCCTAGGTTGCAGAATGCATAAATTGCATTGCTGCACTGGTGAAATGTCACTATTGGTCAGTCAGTGCTAGTATTGTTTTTGCACTAGGTGCTAGCGGGTCGATGTACTGAATCTAGCACTTGGTCTCTGACCAGCCAGTAAAGCCTGGATGCTGTGTCCTAATCTAGTGAAAAGCAGTTAATATTTGGGGAAACAAAATTGTATATTAAAAAAAATAGTTATAATGATTTTTATTGTTGGCATCTGCATTACAAGAAAAAAACAGTACTTGTGATTTTTAAGCATAAAAAACAAATATAAGTAACAAGCATTTGCAATACAGTGGGTCTTGCGTTTGCTTGAGTTATTAGCATTGTAAATTCCTAACTGGACTTTTCTTGCCACATAAATTGAAAATGAAAAGAAAAACAAGTGACTTAAGCAAGCCCATTCACAGCGCCACAGCCGCCATGAGCATGAATGCAAAGGAGAGCACAAAAGGAAAAAGAAGTTTGCTCACAGTCAAAAGTATCGGCAATCATCCAATTATCCAGTCTGCAACGCGGTAACAAAACCGCCCCAAGGAGGGACAAACCTAAAGAATTTACCAATGATAACAAAGGGTTTTTGAAAGACAAGCTCATGAACGAGTGAAAGTGATAGGCATGCGGTGGGCGTGGTTAAAAGCCCCCAAGACTTGCAACAGGTTAAAGCTCTTGTGCGCTCAACCTAAAAATGCATCATTGGAATGCACACAGTGTAAAAACCCAGACTCTCAAAGACACGTCTACCAAGAAGAGTAGTATTTTATAACTGTGTAGTTAAAGTAAATCCTCAACACAACAATCAAGGCCGGATCCTCAATATTTGTGCAGAGGACACAATTTAATTTGATTCTCCTACATTATAGTCAAGCCTCCTGATTCTCTGTTTCGATGCATGTTGCAAAACTGGATCTGGACATAGTGCTAAACCTTTTTTAGTAGTATATCAATGAAAATACTCTGTATTGATGTCTTTATCCAGGGAAAAGTGTCATAAGCCTGAGGATCTAGCTCCAGTGCAATACTGAGCACATTGTTTCCCCACCTTAGGCTCCCAAAAGCGTTGTGCCTACAGCCACGCCCGTTATCTTTGCGGTTTCAATTTTACGAATATAGAACTATGTTGTAAACTCAGTCTGTTTCTGTATGTGTTTCACAAATATTGTAGGTCCCCAGTATGATTTTCTAATAAGCATCTCCTGGTGATGGTAGGTCTCGGGGCGTTAACACTTCTCTAGAAGCCATTCAGCCAGTTATTTGTAACTCAGACCTGTCAGGTCTCATTTAGGAAAAGAGATAGGAGTTTAGACTACCAAAGAGTGGATGCTGAACCACTCACATACTTGTTTAGCAGGCGGCGGCATTCAACTTAATATGCTGTTCTACGTTCAACCAGTACAGGTGTCTTCTATATCCTGTGTCCCTCAGGGGAGCATAGTGGCCTCAGTTTGCTTCCTGCTCTAAAAACCCTAAATGAAACCTTAGTAAAAAGAATTTGCAATTTTTGTTACATAAAGAATAAAACTGAACCAAGCAGTTGTCTTTTCATACTTGCTCTATGGGAATGCATTATCCTTGGTGCTCCCCAAATACGTGATGTTTTACTCCGGTAACCACAGAATGTTGCAGAACACCTGCTTCCCTACCTTAGTCTGTGTACAAGGGTTTTGCTGCTCTTGGTCAGCTTTCATTGGCTACCATGGCTTACACAGTCCGCTTGTGGCACAGGCCTATTACTGCACCAGTGTGTCTAGTCTAGGTCAACGTGTCCTACAGTCATCTTGTTATCCAAGTGTATTCACACAGTGCATCACATCTCCACACAAAGATGAAAGTAAATACCTGAATATAACCCATCAGGCTCATAGATGATAGAAGGTTACAGAGCTCACCGTTTTAGAGTGTGTGCTGCAGTGCACGGGTCTCATTGTTCCAACTGCCCATATTCTAATACAGACGTAATCTTGTTTCAGTGCTCCTCCTTTTTTAGGGATCTTGAAGTCGATAATCACCAATTTTCAATCAACTCACCCTGTATAAAAGGGTTGAGTAACTATCTCTAGTCTTACTTGGAATGGGTGCCGATGCATAACTCCTGTTCACTATAGTTTTGGAGAACAAGGGTCTTAAAAATCCTGATGAAATCTGTGCATCTTTCAAAGCACATGAAACATGTCAACTGAGAATAGACGCACTGGCGCAGTAGATGCCTCTTTGCATCATGTTATACTTTTAACCATATCACAGGGCCCCTATTTTTAAAGAATTGTGTTAGGGGTCCCTGGAGCTATTTTTCAGGTTTTCTGTCTCAAAATCCCACTAACAACATAGAGAATATCAAAGTGCTCCTTCCCACTGCGAGGTTGAGCCCATCTGGTAATGAGTACCTCACTAAGGGCCATATGTACGAACACATTTTCCCATTGACACAGAATGGGAAGAACCCTTTGCTACATCAGGCCCTAAAAGAGGACCCGATGATGAAAGAATCCCACATGATTAGCCTGTGGGTGAGGGTTGTGTATGAACCCATGCAGTGTGCCTGGTGAGCACTGAGGAGCAGGGCATAATGACTGCATGTTTTGGGAGACACCCTCCAGGTTTGGTTTATGCAAGTCTACAGCTGACCATAGCTGTAAGCTCCATGCTTTGTAGGGTTCTGGGTGTGATGCTGGATTACCTCTCTAAGTGATGCTGCCCAGTTAGAAAAGTTCAAAACACAACCGGAGAGTGAGGGATAGTAGAGGGTATAATACTATAATACCTGTGAGGAACAACACCGTACCAATCTCCCTAATCACAGATCCAAAATCACACAAAAAAGTACGGGGTTCACAAGATCATTGCAGAGCTCTAACAAAAGGGAATTCCTAGTGGCTCTTCTACCTCATTAGGTAAGTTGGTGCTAGTGAGAACTGTGTAGAGTCGAGATTCAAAAGAGGGGGAGATGGGGAAAGTTTCCTTTACGGACTAGGTGGTCTCACACACTATATAGTGTCATGCTTCATCATCTAACCACCTAGCCCCACCCAGGTAGGACAATACCACCTGGGCGGACTCAACCTCACTGTTAAAAGAACAGGAGGGAGTGCGTAAATTATCACTGTTCTTTCCCCATCTCCCCCTCTTTTGAATCTCGACTCTACACAGTTCTCACTTTTTTGTGTGATTTCAGTTAGAAAAGTTAACAAACATCCTGCCCAGGTAAGGCTTCATCGATAAATGTTATTGCTTAATCTACGAGAGAATAAGTGCTGGGGCCCAAAGATTTGTTCAGAAGCCCACGGCATGTGATATTTAATACCAAGATAATACCAAGGCTAAGTAGTCTTGATTGCACCTCATGTCTCTTTAACACACCACAAGCCACTTTCTGCCCTTTTATTTAACATTTGCTGGCTCTTTTTCATCGCTGCGTTCTCCCTCTGTCACTGCTTTTCTAACGTTCTCTTCCTCCTTTCCCATTTCTTTGTGTTTTTCTCTTGCCTTTGCTGGGCAAAATCTAATGGGGAAAAATAAATGATGATCCCCAAAAAATGAGTGCCAGTGTGCTTCAGCTGTGACCATTGCCCAAGGTCAGCCCTGGTGGTCCAGGATTACACCTGCACCTTGAGAATAGATCATGCTGTGGTTGTTTGACCAAAGAGAGCCAGCCTGGTTCCAGTCAAGCTGGGATTACTAAACTGAAATTGTGTGCCAGCACTTGGGCCCTCATTACGAGGCTGGCAGTCATCAGACCGCGGACCCGGCGGTAAAGACTGCCACATCACAAGTTGTGGGGTTTGGCAGACGCCAAACCTCCACAACGCTGCCTGGCCTGCCGGTGTGGTCCCATCGCCTCCCACCTAGCGGCAGGCCTCAGCCTGCCGGCCGGATGACCAGACTGCAGATCGCCAGCCTTTCTGTGGCAGTCAGCCCACCATGAAAACCCTGGCGGAAATGCACCCGGCGACAGGAATCCCCATTCCTGTCACCGGCACATGCACCCCCACACGTCAACACACTTAAAGACACTCCCTCACCCGTTCATGCACACATGCATTCACATACACACCCCTCGGCATACACATACATTCACACAGACACCCCCACACACTTGCATATATGCAGACACACCCCCATTCACTCGCATACATGCAGACACCCCCATTCACGCGCACATACTCACACACATTCACATTCAATCACATACACACTTGCATTCACCACCCCTCCCCCAGCACCGCATACTCGCACCCACAAACACCCCCCAACCATACACATCCATTTACACACCCGCACTTACACATACGCACCCCCATCCGCACACTTGCACACAGACACCCCCACTCACTCGCTCACAAACATGCACTCATACATCCCCATTCGCACACATACACACACACACCACACACATGCACCCAACACTCCTTCCCCCTATCGGACGATCACTTACCTTTTCCGTCGAGGGGGTCGTCCGGGAGGGGTTGGGTCCTGGCGGTATTGCATCGCCAGCACCATCACACCAGGAAGACTCTGCCAAGCCATATTACGGCTCGTAATAGGGCGGGCTGAGTCTTGCTGGCGTGGCGGTGCTGGCGATGCAGTCGCCTCTCCAGTGACTCCTAATATGGCGGTCAGCAGGCATGTTGGCTGCAGCAGCTTTGGCAGTCTTTCAAAAAGACTGCCAAAGTCAAAATGAGGACCTTAGCTCTTTTTTTTGCTTCTATTTAAGTGTACCCTGGTGCTTTCGATCCAATAACTGATGTCTTTCAAACATGATCGCAAATTTTCAGGTTGATTTGTCAACCATTCAGTTCCACCTCTATCAGTATGCCATTCACATAACTGCTGGAAGACTCAGGCCTAGATTGATGGCTAGAATCATGAGTATTTTTTTTTAAACCACAGTTGAAAGGAAAGATCCAAGCTTAACTGGGGTGGAGCGACCATTTCTGGAGTATGTCCTCTGTTGTCAGTGCCACTGTTATCAGAGTTTCCAATGGAACCTCCCATTCAGAACTGGAGTGTGTGTTACTAAATATCAGTCCCTTATGACAGGGGCTTAATACAGGCCACTGCAGCCCCTTAGGAAGAGGAGGCCAGCCTTCTGGGAGGCCCACATTTAGTGCAAGGCTAATGAATAGCTGTATAATACGGGAGACTTAGGGACCCATCTTCACATTCTGCGGGGAGACCCTATCATTATTAGTTATGTCACTGCCTGGTGACTGTGCCTTGCTGAGAGGAGTGTAGTGATGCCATAGCATTAGAGCTTTCTTCTCTAGAAGGTAAATTGGACCTACTCACAGACTAAGGGCCTCATTCTGAGTTCAGTGGGCGATTTTGCCCATTCGCCGAACTTCCGACAGGGATGCTGCCGCCATTGTGGCTACCTTCCCACTGTGCCCATTACGAGTTTGTAATAGGTCAGCGGGCGGAAACCTCAGTTTCCGCCTGCTGGTCTAGCGGGAAATGGCCTACCCCATTGTCTATGGCTCGTAATCGAGCTGGCGGCAATGCTGTAGGTTGCAGGGTGCATCAGCACCCTCGCAGTGTTCACTGTCTGCATAGCAGTCAGTGAACATTGTGAGGGTGCTGGCCAGGGGGACCGTTGCACTGCCCATGCCAAGCGCATGGGCACTGCAGGGGCCCCCTGGGGCACCCTTTACCCATTCTCTGCCAGCCTTTTCATGGTGGTGCTACCGCCGTGAAATCACTGGTGGAGAACATGGTCGTAATACCCAGGGCGTCGCTGCTTGCAGTGCTTCCCCGGCGGATTAGGACCACCACAACCGCCAAACCGCCGGGACCTCTGATCCTAGTGGTGCTGATGGTCCGACAGCGGCATGACCGCTGTGGTCGTAATATGACCACCATCCGTGAAACTGGCGGTCATGAGACCGCCAGGTTCTTAATGAGGCCCTAACTGTTACCCGCTCATAGAAAATATATTGGATGGAAATAGAGAACAAATTTGTCTGCCTAGACTGTGTTCCCTGTAAAGTGAAAATCGGATTTATTTTAGGTCTTTATTTTAGCTCTGAGCTACCTCCAAAGTGCAGTGCAGCACTTTCCAGAGAGTATTTATACTGTACCAAGAGTAGCATCAGGTGGTGCATATAGAACAGCATGCTGTGTGGGTTCCTGTTGAGTCCGGTTTACAGAAACCAGCACAGACTGCTTTCAAAAGAAAGGTTCACACGTGGAAAAGGAAATGTTTTGTGCAGGGTATCATCCCTGTGTTTGTAGCCAATCACAAGGGGTCGCAAAGAGTGACCTAGCTAATAAATATTAATTAAGCAGGCCATTCTGAGACCCCCTACAGCAGGAGGTTTTATGATTAGTACATAAGTCTCATTGCAAAATCAAAGAATAGTCGGTGAGCAATTTGCAACCACTGTTTATGACCTGTTTCTTTGTTCATGTGATGCAAATGTCTTTTTCTTCTCTTTTCTGGTAATTTTACTGTGACTGATTTCTATAAATAATATTAACACTGAAAATTTGCAATATATCAGTTAGTAACACAAGGTAAGGGAAACATTTTTGGATTTTCCGTTCCTATCTTTGCAGTCACAGAGTCTCTCTCTCTCTCTCTTTTTCTCTCATTTTCTCCTCCCCAAAATGTTTAGTACTTGATGCGATTGTTAATGAGGCATAAATGCGTCTTTTTTTTCTTCTTTTTTTTAATGAAAAACTAGCGAGAAAACAGTGCAAATCCATAAGCCATCCAGCTGCAAATCTAGTCCTCAATGACCGATTGCAGAGCAGTAGGATTTGGAAAGGCATCATTTTCATTCAATTATTCCCATATAAAATTTTGTTGCCATAGCGGAAGGAATCTGTGTTGTTCACTATATGTCTTCGATCAGTTATTGGCCGCAAATGTTCAAATGGGGTGCCAGTGCTGCTATGAACTTTCATTGACCTCTAGGCTCAAAGGTTTGCTCTTTATTTTCTTTGAAAGTTCGATATCATAGGTTTTTCATTTTATGTTTAATTACTCAGCATATTTCCAATAGTATTAATTAAGTTTTCTTATTGGTCTCTCTTCCAGAATCTTTACAGCTATCAGTGTGTAAGTGTTGTGAGCCTTATTTATATATTACTGTACTATAAGTGCCATTAGACTTGCTGCTAGTAAATTGTAAAGAGCAGACACAGCAGTAGTATATTTACCCATATAGTAATGTTAGCAATCCGCAAACACAGACATGGCTTTTGATGACAGAGGAAGCGGTGGCTCCTCCGCTATGGCGGGGGAACGTTCCTCTCCTACCCCTCCCCACCAGCAGCAGCTGCCGCAAACCTTTAAAAAGGGGCAGGGCAATTGGAACGACAAGCATATAGGGGGAGTGCACAGAACTCCCCTCAGTGCGCGTGTGTGTTTGGCTGGCCGTCTCGCACTGTGTTGCCGGGTTGGAGAGAGCAGGCAGAGACGCTGATTCTGCCTCGGAGCGCTAAGCCATGGTGCTCCGGCCAATACTAACCCTTCTTTCATGCTGCAAGCAGCATGAAAGCAGAGTTAGGATTAGCCTGTGCCTGCTGTTTGTGAGGATCGAGGTGCGTTGCGGCAGAGGCAGAGAGTAAGGTAAATTTTCTTAAATTCTTTTCTGTTTCTCATTCCCCCTGGCCACACAGCATGCCGCCCCACCCCTTTTCCATGCCACGAGCCGCTCCTGGACAGAGGAGAATACATTGTACATCATTTTGCCAATAGTACATGATGTGAGAGTTTTGATCCATCGCTTTCAGAGCACAGTGCACAGCCTGTAATTAGGTCTGAGCACATCGACCCACAAAATAGTAAAATTCAGCCAAATGTTACTAACTAACTACACATTTAACTGTCTGATTTTCATAGCATGTAAATTCACTTCATACAAATTGAATGTGGATGTCCTGAAACCCTCTCTCAGCCCAGTTTGTTCATTAAACATCGCTTTAAATGGTTGTCATGATTCCTGTTGCAGGCGAAAAGTACTTCTCACATTGACCTAAAAATGTCTCTGTTGTCATGTGGTTTGTAGAAAGCGAATACAATGTATTTAAAGAACTGTGATCTTTTGCCATTTCTTCAACATCGAGCTTAGCTACCATGGATTATAGTCAATACCACTTTTTGGCAAAATGTGCAAAGGCCATATCCTAGTTTATTAAAAAAATCTTTGAGATTGTTTCCCATTCTACTACGCTTATTCTAGTTTCCATAGAATATGATAATTTTGTTTTGCAAATTTACCTCTGATGTATTGTGTCACAAGAAGCTTGAGTTTCATTTAAGATAGCCTGAAAGAACCCCAAGCGTGTCAGAGCACTAATCAATCAATGTTTGGCTCCGAGCAGTAATGTGGGCACAGTAATTGTCCCATGTGCTTTTTGGTTTGTCCCCAGGCGGATGATGGAGTACACAGATTGTGGGCCAAAATGAGTGTCATCTGCTCAGGTGAGATCATCAGGCTGATGATGATACCAGAATAGCCACCTCCAAACATCAGGTCATAGGAAGTCATAGTGATTGGAATGAACTGGAAACTTGAGGTGCCGGGCTGGCCCTGTTCTCTCCAGGAGGTAGAATCTGGAGTGTGGGATGAGTGTTGTTTTATGAGCTTGATGCATGCACACGGATGAATTCTTTAGTAGTAGGCCGAGGCTGTCTTTTAGTGGTTGTTTGATCATAGTTGCTGTAATGATTGTGGGGGTTGTTTTACCTGTAGCATTACTGAAGAATGTGCATGTTACTTTGAAGAGTTGGCTGTTGCATTTAGCTGTATGTTTGCACTGCAGGCTTTCATGCATACAAGCTTTCACCTGATGATGGAGGGTAAGGCACTTTGGTAAGGACTTAGAGCATATCAAGAGATAAGATAAGCTGGGCCTAGGTGTAGGGGGTTGGGGTACTGCATCAGGATTCAAGGCAGTAACTGGATACAGTCCCTCCCTGAATATCTCTTCTTACACGGTTGAAGGAAAGCTATGCCTGGCTTATGAGCCATAACTAGAATTAAACTGATCCAGAGTTGCTTATATTCCTGTTTAGGAAGGACCAAGTCAAAGGTCTCCAATACATCTCCAAAGACTCTGGTAAGTTAATGTGTCATGGTACTTTATTCTAAGACTGATACTCATGACCAGCAGAGCAGAAAACACCAAGCAACTGCAAGGCTTACTTAAACCCAAACATTTCGTGGCCTTCCCCGCACTCTAGAACACACCCAGCAAATCTTCCCCTCATACACACACCAACCAAATCTCCATACCAAAATCAAAACATTACTATGAGGAAGAATCACATAGTTAGTGCAAAGTAAACTAACACTTATATCGCAAAGAAAGGGCCTTAGATTGTAGCTCTTACATATCTTCGGAAGCTTCCACTCAATCACAGACATCATCCTCCAGTCTCTAGGGAAGTTTCCTCTCAGCCATGAACCTCAGATGTCTACTCTCTTTGTGTTTTCAGCTGTCACACATACTGTGGTTTGTAATGACAGTTTTCATTTATTCAATCATTTCCCATCTTCTAGCAGTACCACATGATCATTAACTTACACCACTTTCCTTGGAAATTAAAACTTAGATTGCTCCTTTGCCACAGTACCAGGTATTTTTATTCTGACCAATCGCCAGTTTTGACATTCAATTGACAAGTATTTTTCCATTCATTCTTGCATGCATACTTGTTTTGTGGAACTTCCTGTTTGTGTTTAATAGATTACACTTTTCCCTTTAAGGCTCCTATTTTCCCCAACCGCAACTGCACCTAGAAGCAGGCCAGACCTGTCATTGTCCTGACAGGTTGCCTTAAATCCTCCGTGACTACTTGTTTGGCAAGAATTAAGTTGATCTTTTAAATTAATCCCTTGAGATGCAAAGGAACATTATTTCCTTCACAGTTCACTATGTTTTTAGATATGACAGGCTCCACCACCATAATCAAATAATCATTATGTGGCCCTTAGTCATTTCTACACTTTCACACTTCCTTTGTCTAATCTACACATTTAGCACCCTCATCTCAGGCTCATCACGTGGGGCCCGTTGGGCATTGCACCAATTGCCCATTGAGGAGCTGCCTGTTTTTTACTTCCCTTTTGTTGCAAACTTTTCTGTAACGGAACCCTGTGTGTCATTTTTAGGTTGTAAATGTGGTTTACCAGGTCGCGAACCCAAAGTATTCCTACCAAGGAGGTGTAAACTTCCGTAACTATTTTTGGTAGTTTCTGTTCACGATTGAGAACCCAAACTGTTTCCAATCTCTGACAAATAACCATAACTGAAGTCTCTCCCTTGAAATTGCTTAGGATGGTAGAGTATACTGTAGAGAAGTTGCCCATTAACTTAATTCCTAGGTCCAGAGCAAATGTAGCTCTGTGCTCTTTCTGTACCTGTCTAAGTACATGAGAGAGAGCTGCCAATGAAGGCATCCGTGCATATTGGTGTAAATGTACGCAAAGATGCTTCCCCAGGTGTTACACTCCTGTACGGGAAGCACCATTCCAAGAGGGAGACACATTGTCAGTATATTATGTTTGTCTTCGTGTATATTCTATGGATACACGGCCTCCAACTGATTGGTCTTAGCAGCCGTCCAGAAAGCCATATCATCATGGTTCATGGGTGCTTTTCCTATTGTAACGTCAATAGTTTGTGTGCTAATGGTCTGTGCCCATGCAGAAGCAGCAGATCCTGCTGCAACAGCAAGTCAGGAGCGCAATGTATCCTGTACAAACTGTACAAGTCTCTTGTATAAGGCGACTGTGTAATTTAACACCCTTACTACCTCGGCATTTATTACGTTGTCAGGGCGAGGAACTGGCTACGTACCCCTTCATTACTCAGGAAACCCAAACTGACATTTTGTGTGTGTGTGGTAACTGACCAGCAAACCAGTTCTGACGTTCCTGGTAAATTACATGGATTTCCAAATCTTGGTAAGCCCTATAGTGTGCCGGCAGGTCAACCGCTGTAGAGGCACGAAACTTCCTTAAGGCAGTATGAACAGGCTCAAACTCCACCCATAAGTAAAACATCTAAAAAGCATATGCTGGATGTGTAGCTATTACAGAAGTAACTGCCCCCTTGAACTTTGAGATGCTGAGTAACTGCGTCCCTGTAATTGTTCCCTATGACAATAAGTGCTGCCATAATCAATGAACTCAATTAAAAATTGGAATAAAAGAATATGAAAACCCACAGAATGGGGAATAACCTTTTACGAATCAAGCTTGACAAACTTACAGAAATAGGTGCCCTTTTATCCCCAGTAGGAGGTAACTGTGATTGCTACGGACGTCCCTGTAATGACGTAACAGTGGTTCAGATGTGTGTGATAAAGGAAAAACTGCTCAAGCCTGTAAGATACGTCGCCCCACGTTTGCGGGAACTGTTGCATAAACTACGACTCTGACGTAGTTTTGTGAAGTGTGGTTTCTCACCTACCGGTGACATGGGTGAACTTGGTTCAGTGCACCAGTGTGAAAGACAGGTTATTGTAGCCCCCTCTAAGCCCTACTCAATGTGTTATTGAAACAGAGGTATTGTTTTGGGTTACTAACAAGCCCTATGAAGGGATCAGGGTACCGTGGTAACAGTAACAAAACCTTTTTCGTTATTCACAGTATCATACACCCACTGCACTAGGAAGAACGAACACTTTTAAGTAAAAAGTATTTATTACTACAGCAACAACTTGTTTCTCACTACATCTAAAACAACTACTCAGATTATTATAAAACATCAAGAAGGAACATTATAAAGAAGAATAAAATGAACATTTCTAACATGGTTAAAATGTCACCTTGACCCTAAAACTAAATGAGCATGGAAGGCAGGGCAACTTGTAGTCTAGAGTTTCTTAGAGAGAAGAGACGCACTGCATACTTTGTTGATAGCAAACAATGTCTTTATCAGCAGAGGCGTAAAGACAAGTTACCAGTGAAGGGCAAACACACTCGGTTTCAGGCTTCAGACGAGATGTTTCGTCTGTGATGTGCAAAGTGTGCTGGCAGGAGGTGAGACAGTCTCTGGTACAATCTACTGCAATAATCTGGGCAAAGGATCTCTCCTGACAAGTGGTCTAATGGCAGTCTTCATATATTAAATCTTATCAGAAATTTGAATTTCTGAAATAAGTTTAGGTATATCTGTCACATTATCTAGGTGTGCTTTCCCGGTTTTTCCTTATGAACATACAAGGTAAAAGGACATGTGTCTGCATTTGTAATTTAACCTTAACATGGTGAAAAGCAGACATTTGACCCAAACAAATGCCACATCAGGTGTTATATCCATGTCATAGGTCAAATGACTTGACACAAAATCAGGAAAGATGGCGACTTCCCGTTATTTCTGTAGGAGTTGAGCACGTCAGCAAAAGTGGAGCTTGTGATACAGAACAAGGGCTTATGAAATAAAATGTGTAATAGCTTCAATTTAGAGGTAGAGCTGCTCCAACTCGAGACCCCGGAATATCTTTTTAACAGACACATTTCAGTGCAGTGCTTTCAAAGCAATGTCAAGAAAACATTTAGAACATCTACCTGAAGATTCTCAGGGTTGTTCCAGGAAACCCGCGCCAGTTGCAACTTCCCATCTGTAATCCTGTTAAAGGTTTGTGAATTCTATTTTTGCATGTGAGAAAATACACCTATTTATTCACAAGCAAAAATAATCCTAAAAATGTACACTTGCTTATTTTAGTTTTCTTTTTTTTCCTCTGGGAATGTATTTTTTATGGCTGAACTGCTGCCTCCGTATCCCTACCATTTTTTAGAAATGTTGCCTTCTCTTTCTCTCCCTGGACAAGGATTTACTCTCTCCGTTGACTGGAGTAAAAACAACCACCATTTCCATAGTGGGATGGTCTGGAAAATGGATTGTGTGAGATTGTTGTCATTTTAAACGTTCAAGGCATTCCCTTCTTGAAGTGTTTCATTGGAAGCTTCTATGTAATTACATTCTTTTATGAGTGCAAACCTTACTGAATTTGAAAATTGGGTTTCCACTCCTAAACCAAGATATTTGTTTGTGTATGTCTAACTTAATGGAGTCTACTCAGTTGGCAATTAGTTTGACTGTCGCAATATCAGTTTCTCCATTGCTCAAATAATGGAACTCAATTTTAAAAAGCACTCACTCACCCATGCTGCACGGTACCATATTATCTAACCATAACACTAATCCCCGGCTGGTGTATGCTCCTGATGCCACATCTCCTAAAACTGCCCAACCTAACTCAAAGTCCAAAACTTTACCCCAACTATACCCCTAAACCTAACTCCAACCATTGCACTACCTTAACCCTAGGACAGATTCCTGTCTTTCTGTTAAGGCTAACTTGTCTCTAACACTAACTTTTTCCCTTACCGATATCCTACCCCCCAAACTTCACCCGAACTTTAAGCCTTTCCCAAAGAGAAACTTATGGTACTAATCTATACGTCTTTTAAATATGTTACAC
This sequence comes from Pleurodeles waltl, assembly GCF_031143425.1. Lineage (NCBI taxonomy): Eukaryota > Metazoa > Chordata > Amphibia > Caudata > Salamandridae > Pleurodeles > Pleurodeles waltl. Next base: position 1,024,325,483 of record NC_090449.1, on the reverse strand, counting down.
CCTTTTTGTCTTATTTTTTCGAAACCTTTTGCTTGCAGGTTATTGGTCTTTCAAACTTTTAGTGTCAAGCTTTTGGTGTTTCTAACATTTGGATTAAAATTTTGACATCATGCCACTCAAGTATGTAGCTCCATTGCTCTAGTTGGCTGCAGAAACATAACTGCTGGCCACAAATGCCTGGTCAGGGGAGATTTCAGTGGCTGACTGTAGATTTCACCTCAAACAATGGGGGTCAGAATGGCGAAAGTAGGTATGGTTTATCTGAAAGAGACTTCTAGTTGCAAATTCCTTGCCTTAGAATTTCCCCCAGGTGTCAGACTGGATCCAGCGATTTTTCTTCAAGCAGTCCCCTTGCACGTCGATTGACTCCACGTTCGTTGTTGGCTTTGTGGTCGCCGTGATGATGTCTGGGTCGTACATAGGCGCCACCTCGGCGAAGTGATGTCAGTTCTTTTCTTTCTGTGCCCCGTGCTGATCCGGAGAGAGCTACCCTGGTAATTTTTTGACCAATTTCTACACTTTTGTCTTGTTTTTTGGTGACTTTTGGTATGTCGAGGATGTCCCCGAAGACCGGATTCAAACAATGCGAGGGCTGTCACTTCATAATGTCGATGACGTATACGCACCGGGTCTGTTTATGGTGTTAGGAGCACGACCATGACCTAAAGTCATGCTCCGAGTGCCAGGCCTTGCATTTGAAGGCTTTGAGGGAGCGGTCCCTAAAGCTCATGGCGGCCCGGCGCGACTCTGCATTTCTCCTGGTCGTGCTCGAGAGGAAGGTCTTGAGACCTCTCGCGGCGTCACCACCACTCATCTTCCTCCAAATGTTCAGGTCACTCGGGTAATAAGAAGTCATCGAAGAAGGCTAGGCATTCTTCGACTTCACCCCGTCACTCGGCTGATGAGACGCAGGAGAACTGTCAATGCTCCAGACCTCTGGCCGCAGAGCCTACTTCTCGGTCCACTCTTTGCCTCCCTGATTTTTCAGGAGCCGGAGCGAACCCTGCCCAACTACAGGAGTTCTATGAGGCCATACTTCTCATCTTTGGGCAGTCCAACTCCCATGCAGCGCCGTTTGGGCGTGGGTGTTCGGCTTGGAGCCGTTCTGGTTCCACGCCGGCAGCTTCGGCCTTGACCTCTGAGGGCCACTCTGGATCCGCTACCCGATCCATGCCAATGCTGGTCGTGCAAATGCGACTGGCTCTGGCTAAGTTGTCACCCAATCCTAATTCCCGATGACCCGGAATGGCATTGGCCCATGCTGCTTTCGACTCCGATGGCGCCTACTCACTGCAGGTCGGATTTGGACCCTTTTTCCTTGGGTACGAATATGAGGAGGGATTGGAGGGGTCGCTGGACCCTTATGAATACCAGCTGGATGAGCCTAACATGGACTGGGCACAGGAATTGGGTGAGGACAGTGGTCTGGATACTTCTCCAGACGCTGGCATACTTTCTCCTCCTACCATAGCAACAGCGGAGGGAGCCTCCTGTTCAATGGTGGTCAGTAGGGCGGTCCTTTGCCTCGAACTGCCCTCTGTAATGGTCAGGACTGATCTGCTGACTGAGGTGCTTCAGCCTGGGGCTTCCACTTCGGAGCCTCTACTCCCATTCAATGAAGCCCTCGCTGATGTCCTTTTGGGTACTTGGTCCAGACCCCGCATAGAGGCTCCTGTGAACAGGACAATCGCCTGCCGCCATTGGCCCGACCCAAACGACCCTAAATTCCTGTCGCAACACCCCACACCTGAAAGTCTGGTGAATCAGGATTCCTCTTCTTCCGCCACATTCCCCTCCGCTCCCCCAGATAGGGAATCAAAGAGACTGGACCAACTTGGGAAGAGGATGTTTTCTTCCTCCAGTCTGGCATTGTGGTCAGTAAACACCGGATTCCTTTTGGGCCGCTATATCCACTCATTGAGGGATACAGTCACACAAGTCTTGCCACAGATCCTGGAGGAGGCCAGGGCTATCATCTCTCAAGCTGTTGCTGATGGGAGAGACGCAGTGAAGTTCACTATTCACTGTGGGCTGGACACGACCGACTCTCTGGGTAGATCGGTTGCATCGACAGTGGCCTTGAGGTGCCACGCCTGGTTGAGGACATCTGTTTTTTCGGGGGATGTCCAACAAACCCTTGTGGACATGCCCTTTGATTACAACCGCCTCTTCGGAGACTAGGAGGACTCGGAGCTTGAGAGATTCAAGGAGTCAACTGCCCCTCACCCACAACAGTCCGCCTTTTGCCCCTTTCGTGGCCACGGAAGGGGCTCCCTGTCGCATCCCCTTCCCAGCCACCCACACTACTTAGCCCCTGCGTGGCTGCGGATGTGGAATCCCACTGGCTTGTGGGACATGGAACCAGAGGTCTGCCCAGTTCACCCGTGCCCCTGCTGCAGCTTCCAAGCCTTCCTAGTCTGGCCTCCCATCTCAGACCAGTTTGGAGGCACGATTTGCCATCACCTACCCCACTGGGAATCCATCGCAATGGACAGGTGGGCTTTGCAGATCGTCTGAAGGGGCTAGTCCCTCCCCTTCGAGACTGCCCCTCTGACCATGCCTCCATCCTACGGTCACTTAACAAAGGATCATCTGGCACTTCTCCGTGAGGAAGTCGCGCTCTCTTGGCCAAGGAAGCCATAGAGAGGGTCCCTGTGCCAGAAGCAGGTTGTGGTAGTTATTTCTGCTACTTTCTGGTGCCCAAAAAAGGACAAGGGCTTACGTCCTACCCTAGACCTTCGGGCCCTCAATCCCTTCCTCAAAAAGGAGAAGTTCAAAATGCTCACTCTGATTCAGGTCCTGTCTGCCTTGGACCCAGGAGACTGGATGGTAGCGTTGGACTTGCAGGACGCTTACTTCCATATACCCATCTTGCCTGTCCATAGACGCTATTTGCGATTTGTGGTAGGTCATGAGCACTTTTCAATTTACCATGCTCCCCTTCAGCCTTACCTGCGCCCCTCGTGTGTTCATGAAAGTTATGGTGGTGGTTTCAGATTATTTGTACAGGTTAGGGGTTTCAGTCATCTCCTACCTCAACGACTGGCTGCTAAAGGCGGACACGCCCCAGAGAATCGTTTCCCACCTTCAGACTACGGCAAACCTTCTGCCAACACTGGGGTTCACTATAAACATGCCGAACGCACACCTGACTCACTCTCAGACTCTCCCTTTCATCTGAGCTATTCTGGATACAGTGCAGTTTCGGGCCTATCCTCCTGAAAATCGAGTCCAGGATATTCAGGCTATGTTTCTAATGTTTCAGCCTCTATCCTGGGTTTTGGTGAGAATGACTCTGAGGCTGCTGCGCCTTATGGCCTCCTGCATCCTGCTGGTGACATGCGCCAGATGGCATAAGGGGGCTCTGCAGTGGGACTTGAAGTTCCAGTGGGCGCAGCATCAGGGGAATCTCTCCGACATGGTCCAGATCTCAGAGGAGACTGTGAAAGATCTGGAGTGGTGGCTTTTGAATCAGGATTGGGTCAACAGCAGATCCCTCTCCCTTCCCCAACCAGATCTTAGAGTAGTGACAGACTTGTCACTCCTGGGATGGGGCGGCCACATGGGAGAGGCGGAGATCAGAGATGTCTGGTCCCTGAAGGAGTCTGGACTCCACATCAATCTTCTGGAGCTCTAGGCAATCAAGCTTGCAATCAAGCTTGCATTGAAAGCAATCCTTCTCTCTCTCAAAGGGAAAGTGGTGCAGGTGTTCACGGACAACACTACCGCCATGTGGTACCGCAACAAACAGGGCGGAGTGGCGTCCTGGACCCTTTGTCAAGAGGCTCTGCACCTCCGGGCGTGGGTGGCACATTAGGGCATTACCCTGGTGGTTCAACATCTGGCGGGCTCTCTGAACGCCAGAGCAGACTAACTCAGCCAACGATGCATAGTCAATCACGAATGGCATCTCCATCCGGAAGTGTCGCAAGGCCTCTCAGCAGTGGGGAGAGCCTTGGTTAGGTCTGTTCGCCTCCGTTGAGAACGCGCAATGTCAGCTCTTTAGCGTGTTGGAGTTTCCAAGACGGCACTCGCTCGGCGACGCTTTTCATCTTGAGTGGAACTCAGGCCTCCTTTCCGCCTCTACCACTTCTGTACAGAGTTCTGAAGAAGATCAAGAAGGACCGGGCCCAAGTAATCCTTGTGGCTCCGGGCTGGGCACAGAGACTATGGTGTCCAGAGCTACTGAGCATGGCCACAGATCCTCCAGTCAGACTGCCCCTCCGGGATGATCTTCTGTCACAGCAACATGAGACGGTGCTCCACCCAAACCTGTCCAATCTTCACCTTCATGTGTGGAGATTGAGCGGCGGCAGTTGACAGCTTTTGACCTTCCGTCGAAGTCTGTGACGTTATCTTGGCAGCCAGGCATCCCTCCACCAAAACGTTATATACCTGTCATTGGAATAGATATGTGGCCTGGTGTACCAACAAGTCTGTTGATCCCCTCTCTGCCCCTCTCTCTGAGGTTCTTTTGTTCATCCTTTCTTTAGCCCAGCAGGGCTCTGCTTTGGGCACCCTTAAAGGTTACTTATCAGCTATCTCAGCCTTACTTAGATTGTCAGACCAACCTTCCCTTTTCGAATCTCCTATTTTTGGTAGATTCCTTAAGGGACTCACCCATTTGTTTCCTCTGACTCAGTTTATTATGCCCAGTGAGACCTCAATCTGGTCCTCTTTTACTTGATGTATGCCCCTTTTGAGTGGTTACACAATTGTCCCTTGCGGCACCTTACTTTCATAACTGCATTTCTTGTTGCCATCACCTCAGCTCTCAGAGTGAGTGACCTTCAAGCTCTAACTTCTAAACCCCCATTTTTGTCTATTCACCCTCACAAATTGGTGCTTTGTACCAGGGCCTCCTTCCTTCCCAAGGTTGTTAGGCCTTTTCATGTATGCTAATCCATCACTCAGCCTAATTTGTACACACCCTCACATCCTTCTCATGAAGAGGAGAGACTCTACCATCTGGATCCAAAAAGAGCGTTGGCGTTCTACCTCAATTGTACTTAAGATTTCTGGGTGGACGATCAACTCATCGTTGGGTATATCGGTGCAAAAAAAGGGATGGCGGTGCAGAAGCGAACCATCTCATGATGGGTGGTACTAATCATCAAACTTTGCTACTGTTTGGCGAAGAAGCAACCCACTGAGGGCTTGTGCGCTCAAGCCACAAGAGCAACTGCTACTTCAACAGCGTTAGCATGTGGAGTTCCTGTCCTGGACATATGCCAGGCAGCAACGTGGGCATCCCTGCACTCGTTCACAAAACATTACTGACTGGACAGTCAGGTTCACATAGATGGCTACTTTGGTCATTCGGCACTGCAGGACTTTTTAGTATGATCTTGGTTCGCAGCCTACCACCGAGGATGGTTTTGCTTGGGTATCTATTCTAAGGTAAGAATCTGCTACTAGAAGTCTCTATCATATGAACAAGTTACTTACCTTTGGTAATGGTTTATCTGGTAGAGACATATTCTAGTGGCAGATTCTTTACCGACCCACCCATTCTCCCCTCTTGCGAACTGATTTCTAGGAGCAGGGATTCCCTTTTCAGGGTCTTAGCTCTGGCGCACCATTTTCAGTGTTCTTCCTGGCTCCGCGCTTTGGCGTGAAAAGAAACTGACGTCACCAAGCCAAGACGGCACCTATGTACGACCCCAATGTCATCACGGAGCCACAATGCCAACGATGAACGCAGTGTCGACTGATGCCACTTGACGGCGTGCAAGGGTATTACTCGAAGAAAAATCTCCGGATCCAGTCTGAGGGAAATTCTAAGGTAAGGAATCTGCAACTAACATATGTCTCTACCAGATAAATCGTTACCCAAGGTAAGTAACTTGATCATTTACACAAACCTCTTTTTCTGTGTTTGAGGTAATCTTTCATGTCCGGCGCTGCCCTTCAATGAGCAGCTAATATGCTGTTTGCGTTTTAACGTGGAAGTTGAATTTTCAAGATTAAGGGTCCAAGGCCATCATTTGCTGCATATACAGTAACACATTTTACAAAATGATGCTCAGCGACACTGTCCATAAAACTGAGTTTATAAAACTCTTATTGTTTTTAGGAAGTTGGGGCAATATGTTTTTTATTATTCTTTTTTCTCAGTATTTTGAAAATGCAAGGCTTTATTCAGCTCCAAGGCTCAGCATATCACTTGACAGAGACGATTGTTATTGAAACTGAATAATTTCTTAAGAGATGGGGTACACAGAACAGCATTGTGTGTGGTTCGCAGTTAAAACTGCTACTTGAAACCAGAATTTTAGGGGAAGTATGAGGTGGAAACAGCCAATTGTTCAATATGAAAGTACACAGTCTATGTTTTTTGGCATATTTAGATTACACATGCTTACAGGAATTGTATTAAGGTGATAAAGTGTTTTCTCCAAAGTCACACCATTTTTTTGGAGAGTGGCAAATTCAGGATAAGAACACACGTCAGTAGAATTCCAACTCACCCAATGGACCACATCGCTTTCGTAAATATCAGCACCTCTGCAGACTAGCTGGGATTTTGGGAGAGGCAAAAATCTACTTTGCCAGACTGGGTCATTTTGGTTCTTTGTTCGAACCATATGAGGTATTTTTTTAGGGCTGTGGGATCTTGTCAGGTTCCAGATCTGTAGACCCGTTAAAAAACCCATGCATCCCCCCGGTGGAATTAACACCTGCAGTAGGCATCTGGGGAAAACAGGGAATGTGAATTAGAGATAAAGAGACATCAGACTTGATCTCCCTGTTTGATAAGAGATCTGTCTCAGCTGAGGGACAGCACAACCTTACTGTGATGTTTCGAATAGGTTTACTGAACCGGCTGCATAGAATACAAAGGACGAAAGGTAAGTAAGGCTTACCAGCTGGTTGAACGTTCATAATACAGCAGTGCTGGTAAGGCAAACCGGTTTTGGTAGCGCTTCCTGCTTTGACAAACCTTGAGCAGATCTGGATGCCATCTTAGGGCCCTGGCACGCCTCCGCAAACTCACCAATCACAAGCTAGGATGCAAGCGAGTGAGGAAGCGTGCATGCACAGCAACAAGGAGTAAGGGAGACTTAAAGGGAACAACTGAGAGGTAGGAAAACACGAATGATGGATAGTGAGGGCAGACTGGCACAATAGAAAATAGCCATAACAACTCACTACATATTGTTGGGCAAAGGCTGGCCACTATGAAAGGTCTTAATCCCTGCTCTGCCACCAGTAATCTGGAGGTGAGTAACTGAATTTATGGTGACTAGCAGTCCAATGTTCCCAACCTCTCAGTTTCTTCTGAACTGTTTCCAACCCTCTACTTATGTTACACCTAAGTGCATGTCTGTGCTTAGCCTGAGTTGTGACAGATCTGATGTCAGCTCTGTCCATGAGGTACTGTCTATGAGTTTTCTGTTACTTGCTGTGAGATCCTGGATTATTAATTGGTGTGAGGGCAAATTATAGGCTTCAACATAGACAGTGACCCAGAAGCATGTTAGATAACTACAATCTTTTTCAGAAAATGTGGGCTTACCTCTGGTATCTGTTGCAGTTAGCGGCAGGCTTTCTCTAATAGAAATACCAATATATATTAAAGCAACCATACCAAAACCACATAAAAGTCAAGAAACCAACCAATAAAATTAATATAAGTAAGCACAATGTGATACTTAAACCAGGAACAAAATGACAAAATTGGATAAATCGAGAGGTGAGAATTTTTTAAGCAAATGTAAAAAAACAAAAGTTATAAAATACGTAAAGGAAACAATGAGACTGTAAATGTCAATGTTAGTCTGTGCATTACCAAAGGAGACTGTTGGAGGTCACTTTTGAAACACACATAGATAAGTCAGCAGCCAACTTTTCTACCACACTGACTGGGAGGATAGATGCAGTTATCGTCCAGGCAGGTATATGTAAATACTGTGAAACTTCTCAGGTTGCTGCATCATTCGCTTAATCAATCCTAAAGTTCCCAGCCTGCAATAATCTGGAATAACAATGCACAGCTCTCAGTGAAAGGCAGGCTGAAGCAGTCGCTCCGGACCGTAAATGTCCCAGCTGCCTCTAGTCTGCAGGTTCTCAAATAAAGATGTCTGGCATGTTGCAGGGACTACTAGAGATCAGATGTTTGGACAACATATTGATTTAAGAATATCATGTGGACAAAATATTGTGTCAAGAATACCGAGGACAAAAGTATCATGGAGGTAAGTTTGTATGGGTAAACAACGTTTACAACACATAACTCCACATATATGAACCTTGACGATAGATATTTCTTCAAGGTACGTAGATGTGGAGTTAAGAATAGTAAATCTATACTTACCTTCTCGATAATTAGGCCCTCAATATTTCTGACACTGTGGGCTCTATCATGAGTTTGATGGACGCTAATGCCCATCCACCAAACTCCCAACAGGGTGTCCGCTGCCTACAAGTGAACTTCCCAGCTGGTGTTATGAAGAGTTACCTGCTATGCCGACGGGCAGAAACCTCGCAAGTTTCTGCCACCTATGAGCTGACCTCCCCGCCAGTGTTATTAAGAGTTACCTGCTAGGCCAGCGGGCAGAAACTTAAGTTTCCGCCCGCTGCCCTAGCGGGATCAGGCTACAGCATTGTGAGCCGCGGCAATACTGTAGCCTGCAGGGTGCACCAGCACCCTCGCAATGTTCACTGTCTAGACCAGACAGTGAACATTGCAACGGTGCTGGCCAGGGGGCCCCTGTACCAGTTGCCCGCCATCCTTTTCATGGCGGTGCTTCCGCCATGAAACCGCTGGCAGAGAAGGGGGTCGTAATCCCCAGGGCAGTGCTGCTTGGATTAGGACTACCACCATCCTCCAGAATGCCAGGATCTGAGATACTGGCAGAGCTGGCAGTTCCCTGGAAGCCCAGCTGCCTGGGCTGTAATTTGGCGGTCATGCTACATTTTATTTTTAGCTTTAATATTCTGTCAGACAACCGGAGGTCAGCTACGTTGACCCTGGAGAAGCACTTCCTGTCCATAAGTGCAGCAGAAAGTGGGGCGGGCCTCAGTACTTTTCAAAGGCAGTCTCAGCCTGCAGAGAGACCATTTCAGATTTGTCTTCAAGTCCACTTGTGTCCCCAAGTGCTAGTGTTGGGAAGCCCTTATTATAGTTGTCACTAGCTAGTTATTGATGGTAAGTCCTGATCCTATGCAAACATAGTACACATAGTTAAATCTGTCTTCTTATGTGGTACATCCTGTGACTTCACTGTCAGAAAATCCAGAAATCCATAATTTAGGTTGTTTCAAGATGGTACGATCCCTCTGTCATGGCACGGAGGTTTTATGGATGTCCTAGAAAAATGAGAAGACTCCTTGGAAAACCAACTGAGCCTCCTCTTGTGCAAACATAAGACAACTTGGCTGGAAGCAGGCAAGCCTCACATCATAGCCCAGTTTTATTTGAACATGTCACTGTGAGAGTCCTTTGTGGTGCCTATAGGATGTCCCTATTCACTCCCCTTCCTTCAAGCTCCCATATAGCTATGATCGAACCCTCTGTAATTACGTTCCTTTTGCATTCCTGTCAGAGATCTGCTAGCAGGCCAGGGTCTTTTGTTCTATCCAAACATAACTCTCTCACCTACTCAGCAGAGATGGAGGTGTTAACTACTTTAACTCAGGCAAGGGAAGCCTGATCTAACCGGAAATGGGCAGCTTTTCATTAAAGTCATCTGTGGGCCAGATTTTGATACCTATTGCATTTATTATATTGCATGTATCCCATTGCATATATTGTATTTAAGACTCCCAGTTTACTGTTTTTACTGATTTTTACAGATAAATACAGACAGAAAAACAATGTTTCCTGTCTGTAATTTTTTTAAGTCAGAAAAGTATTGAAAATTGTGCTTCCGGGACAACAGCTGAGAAGCTGTTCATACGAAGTTAAAAAAACAGATTGAGATTTCCCTAAGTACAGTAAAATGTTAACATTTGTAGTGTAATGCTGATAGTGGCCTGTAGGTGTAGTGTTTTGCTATGTTTGGCTGCTTAATGTGTACAACACAAAAGGGATCAAACTATGATTGAGTGTTTATCATTTAAATAAATGTGAAGTTATACCATTTTAAGACTTAGTTTATTCTCAAAACACGAAATAAATATGAATAAATGCCATTAAGATGGCCAAAAAATAAATATGGATAAATACAAATAAATACCATAAAACCGGAAGTCCTACTTAAATTGCAAGATTTACATAGATAATTTTCTTAACCCTTTCCTATGAAAAATGGGACTTTTATTCCCAAACAGGCCGTCACAATAAGGAAAGGCTTAAAATGATATATCAGGTGCACTTCTGTCTATGCAGCCCATGCCAATCGTTATATTTGGCATGTCTTTCTTCTTAGGTCAAGCATAGCAGCGCCCAAGAGATGCTTTTTTGACCTGTTGGTATGTTTCTGTGCTTTTAAAAACACCCACCTCACGCCCATCACTACCAATCGTTCGTGAGCTTGCCCTTCAAAAATCCTTTGATGACATTGGTAAATGGTTTACGTTTGTTCCTCCTGGGGGAAGTTTTGTTACCGCCTTGGCCATCACCCCTGTTACATGGCAGATAAGTTTGACTGCGAGCGAACTTCTTTCTCCTTTTGTGTGTCTCTTCACGCTGGTGCTAATGGCGGCCGTGGCACTGTGAATCGACTTGCTTATGTGAAACTGTTTTACTTTTAACTTTTATATTTTAGGCACCCATGCCTGGTGGCTTCAACGCAATATCTATGAGCTGCTTAACTACTGTAAAATTGGCCTTTGACGTGTTTTCTGCAGGTTTGGGCTACAGCCATTCACGACTGCAGTGGCAGACCTGAAATAATGTTTTTAAGGTTGCCATGTTGGAGGTGAAAAGCCACACCAAAAACCTACACCTAAACGTTATGCTTCTGAAACAATTTTCTGTGGATTTTAGTGGTCTCTATTAAAGGATCCAATATGTCAGATGGAATTAACCAGTGACTGATTAGATCAGAATACATGCACTAGGAGATGTTTTGCAGTATTCGAGTGCCTAGTCAAAAATGTGCCATTGAATCTGGTCCCATAAAAGCTAGAAATATTTGGAGACCAGGCAGAATTGTGAATTTTCCTTTTGTTGTAATATTACGTTTGCTAGGGATGTAGTCATGATCATATGTTAGCATTCATCCAAATACCGAACATCTGTTCATATATTCACTGAATATAAAGTTGAATCATTTGGTTTTCAAATATTTTTAATAACTGGTAAGTGCAATTAGTAAAAACAATTAAAATAATTAAAATACAATTAAAAGAGGAATTTCTTGGGAAATGAGTAGGGTGTATTTTTAATTTATTTTACAACTATGTCGCAGTTTTGTTAGGCTCGCCCGATGTCTTCTCTGGCTAAATTTTCAGACTGTTTTAGGAAAATACATTTTAAATAAATGCATTGCTGCAGGCTTCAGGTCCTGTCTGCAATAAGAGCGTAGGATTATCTGAGTTATATAAACTGCTACTTTCCAAAACAAAGAGGGAAGATGGAGATCCAGCACATGCATGTTCTAGTTGACGAAGCAGTCACAGTAGGTACAATTGCTGATGAAAAGGATGTGATTAACTCATGAAATGGCCTTTAAAATTCATGAATATGTCTTAAGCACATTTTCTGTCTACAATCAGGACATCAAATGAGCCATTACCCCGAATACATTCAAGTACAAATCATTCCACATGTTCAGATTCACGGAGCTGAAATGCTCATAATTATCAAACGGATTATTAATGGCTAAATCAGGCAGGTCTCTTGTGTTGAAACAAATTCCCTGCAGAGCTGTCTTCGTGTCACTGTGATAAACACATACACGCGGACCTGTTCAGCATTTTTTTGGTTTCATCTCAGGCTAATTAAAAAAAAAGAAATATGCAAATTTATAATGACAAAAGCTGCTGTATTCCATTTTCTGACATACTCTGAAAGGCGACAAATTACCAAAATAGACAATGTAGTTCAGCTGGCGACGAAGCAAGTTAAACAAGCATTGGTAAAGCCAGTAGGCCTGATGTTGGCTGCCGGCCTTATAGCTTTGTCAATGCTTGTTTTGTCATGGTTTTTGTCAAACTCAATACTTCTGGAAACTGCTGGGTCCCTGCCAATATATATAAAAAAATGGCTTGAAGCAAAAGTATTTTTTGGTCTCAAAAACCACATGCTTCGATAGTGATACACGGAACTGAAGGGAATCGCTTTGTGTACAGAAGTGCTCCTTGTAAGAGAGCAGTCTGTGGTCACAGTGAATTTACCCTATGAATGAAGTGGAACGCTCTATGCAAATCGCTCCAATACTGCTGATCAAGTTCCCGCTGTATAAAACTTAAGAGCGCCATGAGCGTGACTGAAAAACAAAACAAACAATTACAAGTAACTGGTAGTTATGCAAACCGATCCACTACTGCTGATCGAGTATGACAGTATTGGAGTGATGTGCATAACTACCAGTTACTTGTTATTGTTTGTTTTGTTTTCAGTCGTGCTTGTGGCACTTTCAAGTTTTATCCAGCAGAAACTTGCAAAGCGCTCCAATATTGTTGATCGAGTTCCCGCTGTATAAAACTTGAAAGTGCCATGAGCTCGACTGAAAAACAAAACAAACAATGACAAATAACTGGTAGTTATGCAAATCTTTTCAATACTGCAGATCGAGAGAAGGTCGACCTAAAAATAAAAAAAGTAGTCCAGAAATCATCCATAAAACATGGACGCTGCGTATGTTAGCATTAGCTGGCTGGTGCTCTCGAGGAGGGCTAAACACCGGAAAAGGCAGACGTATGCATGCCTTTGCCAAATTAAATTAAGGGAATTTTGAAAGGCAAGTCCACAAACAAATAAAAGTGATGGGCATGAGATGGGCATGGGTAAAGGCAGAGAATAGATTAAAAGAGGTCGAAAAGCAGCACTTTCGCGCTGCTATTTACTCGACCTAAAAATGCAATGCACTGTTGGCTAAATTGCAGTGATGTTCAGCAATCACGTTTAATAATGGAATCAAGAACATCATTCATTATTGGAAATCCAGTCTCTCTAAAAGTGTCCATAGTGTGGTCTATGATCAGAAATAGTGGCGGGGGGGAGGGGGGTGTAGGGGGGCACTCTTCTATTTCACCAAAATCACAGCACTGTTTTCACCCTGACGTTTGTGTTTGTTAGTCAGCATGCTAAGTGCTCCCCTTGGCAGAGCCTGCCACCCTGGACATCCGTTTTAACCCTCCCTATTGGTACCCCCCCCAGATTGAAGACATCAGGTATAGCACTGTGTGGTGCTGTGGGAAATAACCTAGCTCAGTGTGCTCCGCGCCTGCGTAGAGAGACTTTCAGCTCACAGGATCGAACATGTTAATAGTTTATGCCAGGAATATAATAAGTATTATAGCAGTGAGCAGGTTATCTCGAGTTATAGGAGTGTCACAGAGAAAGGGCACTGTGACCAGATATTTTCCAATGGTACAGATCATCTTTGCTTTAATTATTCAGCGGCAAAGGCATCCTAACTGAACATAGAAGTGATGCCGGAGTATAAATAGTGTATCCTGTATCCAGCCATGTTTTTGTTGTTTCTGGGGAAGCCTCCTGGGACCATACTGTTAGAAGAGCCACGGTATTTCTTACACAGTGCCACTGGATGAGTCTGCGGTGAAAAGGTCAGGCAGAGCGCAATAAAATGAAATAAGACAAGGGCTTATTTCTGTAGAGAAATAGAGATCCATTCTACCCAGTGCAGCAGGGTCAGGTGGGACCAAACGCACTTCCGGGTGCCGGAGTATGTGTGCTTTTGGGAACTCAATCCATTTCCCATTGGTCAAAGAGCATTGGGCTGCAGTTGTTTATAGGACCCTGTTTGTTGATGCAGTAATCGGTGTTTTAGCACAAAGATCTATTGTGTTTTTGTAATTGTCATTGTAAATTGAATTCATATAGCTCTTACTACCCCTGATGAGACGTTCAAGCGAATTTCAGCAAGGAGAGCGCTAATCTGGAATCCAAGATTAGAGGTTAATGGATTAGTACATTTTTTTCTATTCTTTATGCATGAGTTGTGTTAGGTTTGTGGACAGTTTAGAGTAGGGCTAGAGTGATGGGAATGGATTAGAAAGGGCCCAACTCAACTGGTACAAACCTCACTCCCTTCCTTGACATATGGGGGGTTATTACAACTTTGGAGGAGGTGTTAATCCGTCCCAAAAGTGACGGTAAAGTGACGGATATACCACCAGCCGTATTACGAGTTCCATAGGATATAATGGACTCGTAATACGGCTGGTGGTATATCCGTCACTTTACCGTCACTTTTGGGATGGATTAACACCTCCTCCAAAGTTGTAATAACCCCCATAATCAGCTAAAGGATTCTCCTGTGTTCTTCGAGTTTCTCTTGTGCAGTTTGTTGCTGTGATTTTTGGAGCCACTAGCCTTTAGTTGAGCGACTTTAGTAAATGTGTGGGTCTCCCTTAGTTCTCTCCGCTTTGAATCTACCATGCTTTGTATCTTATGGATGCTTCTTGTCAGGTGTATCTCTTGTAGATTGAAGGACAGCAGAGCAGGTCCACTGAGCAGACACACAAAATGCCACCCTAATAGGGAGAAGTCTCAAGTGGGGGGGGGGGGGGTGTCAGACACATACTCATCATTAGGAAGAGGGTCCTTTCTGGCTGCTTTTTCCCTCTCTCAGTCAGCTCAAGCTTTCCATAGCACCCACCCTCATGGATGCTCCGAGGAGTGAGGCCAGATGACTTTTAAAAAATGAATTGATTTTGATTACCCCGGCAACCCGATTTCATCGCTCTGGTTGTCTCAAGGGCCCAGGTACATTGCCTTGGCGCTGTGGTACCAAAGCAGACACGCCAGCTAAACAATATGTGATGCACAGTGAGATAATGGTTTTACATGGGCAGGGGCTTGGAAGGGCAGACCACCGGGCTTTGGGAAATATCTACACATGTGCACACGCACTTCCATCCATCCATGAGCGCACATGCTCCATACCTAACCACTTACAAGTACACCCATCCATTCACAAGCACACGTTTGCGCACATACACTCATTCGTTTACAGATGTGCATGCACATACTTTCACCCATCCGTTCACAAGCACAAACTCACACCCACCCATTCACAAGCACATACATGAAGACACTTTACTCACCCATCCACAACAGACGCACACAAATACACATGCATTCATACGTACACACACATGCACCTAAGCATTCAAAAGGGCACTTACCGGGCCGTGGCAGTGAAGACCTGACAAGCGTGTGGTGGGAGCGAGGAAGACAACAGCTCATGAGGAGCTGGAGCCTTCGAGAGGGAAAGCAGGAAATAGAAGATCCTGCTGCCTTCTGTCATTGGCTCACCTTGTTAAGGGTTAACCAATGAGAGGAGGACCTTCCATAACTCGTCACAGAGTTGGTGGGGTCAGTGAGACTTGCTGATCCCTCTCTACTCTATGACGAGTTAGTGTAAGGGTGTTGTGAGGTGTCACTGATAGAGAGTCATCCCTGGGCACTGCAGAGCTTAAACCTGAAGCGTCCAGGACTGGCTCTATCAGTGACTCTTCTCCTTGTCATGAGAGGGAGGATCCTTGCAGGGCTTTGCTTGACTGATGATGTCACTGCGGCTCAAAGCTATGAGATCTCAAGCGTCGCAAGTCTTGGCTCAGGCTGCCAGGCACTTGCGCAATGGCTCATGTAAAGTGTCTGACTGCCTGACCCTGACATGGTAAGTGTCTTTCAGGCTGGGCCTTTCCTCACGACATGTTCCATGACAGCATTAATAACATTATGGGAGCTGAAATGACATCACTGATGACACAAACATCTGAACTGAGATCATTTATGACAACAGTGTGCATGAGGGGGTGTGAGTTATAGTTCAGGGGATGAGCTATAGTTACTTGAGATAACTATAATTGGTGAACTTCAGTGATTTTGTTAGTTTAAAATGGTATATTTGAACTGACATTTTAACCTAACTATACCGTCCCTTTAAATTATGGTTTATTTCTGTGATTTTCTACGTTTTTTTAATGCAAAGAAAGATATTGAATTTTTAGTTTTTTTTTAATGTAAAGTAAAGTAATATTTTATTACCATACGTAACTCCAACCCCATGCTGGTGTCCAACCCTCCATGGGCACCCAACTCCCTGCAGGACACCAGACCCAACACCCCTCATGGCCTTCAGCTGTGCACAGAGTGTGGTTGGCCACAGGTTAAATATATATATATATATATATATATATATAATATATATATATATATATATATATATATATATATATATATATATATATATATATGTGTTTAATTTTTAGCAGCCAACGCCTTGCAATAAAAGTTGGTTAGGCAGATGAGTGTATGTCACAAGATGCAGTGTTTGTCTTTTTTTTATATTGCCTCCTGGTCATTTAGAAGCTGTGGTACTAGGGCATAAGACGGGGACGACAAATAGAGCTAGGACATGTTCCCCCATAAACAGTGCTTTTTTCACGTCAGTTTTGTTGTATTGTGATAATATTATGAAATAACTATAGATAATATTTACATATATTTATATACTATTAGAATATGTTAATAATGAGCATAATTGCTGTAAATAACGTGTTATTGGCCCACATTTATTTTACCTTCCTTGGTATGGCACAGCATATAAATATATATCCTGCCAATGCTGGTGAAAATAATAATAATACCATAATATTAATAATAGGAGCGAATCAATGACATGAACTGCACAGTCCATGAAAACAGGAGCACAGCCTAGTCTAGGGAAGATGGTGGAGAGACCTAAAATGGGAAATCCCTGAAAATTGAGGCGTGAAGTCGCCCTGGTAGGAATCCCAGAAACGCATGAAATAGAGGGGCCTTAAAACTCAAACATGCACTTAGGGTGGGGGGAGACAGACCCGAAGAGGGATGAGGATGGAAGGGGAGAACGTCCTGAAGTGACAGCTTCCTAAGAATGTACATAGGTGACCTCCCAAGCTGGCCCTAGATGACCTGAAATTGACTGTCCAGCAAGTCACAGCCCCCTGGTCAACTTACACATCACTTTGAGGGCCACTTAAGAGGTACTGGCTACAGGGGGCTAGTTTAGAGTTATAGCAGGGGGGCATGGGCCCTCATGCACAAGAGGAAAATGGGCCCCGCATCCTCTGGCTTGATAGTAAAAACAGCAGTAATTGAGCTGCAGTGGGTCCCTCAGACTCCTGTGCGCCGGTGTCACTAACCCTGCTGCACTGATGATAGCTGCGCCCTGGTTAATGTCAACTTTTGAAACTTCTCAGCTGAGTCTCTCTAGCGCCTTTGCAGTCATCAGCAGGATCTAGGCGCTGTCAGTGAGACGCTCACTTCGCTTCCCTTCTGCATGAGTCTGCAGTGCACTGCAAGTACGCCTTGGATAGGGAGACATTCGGCAGTATAGGTCATTAAAACAGATGGCCTCTCACTCTCCTAATAATGTTCTCGCCTTTATGAATTTGAAATATATTTATGCAGTATCTTCCATGATGCTCAGTGCATTTGGGACGCGTCATTCATCAGTGGTTTTCTTTTAACACGATTTACGTGGCTAATAAATAAATGAATGCAGCATTTCCTTTATCGACCTGGGGCCAATTAAATTTGAGCCACTTGAATTGCTCATCAGAGATTCATTTTTCAATTTCCTTTGAAAACCAACAAAAAAAGCCGAGCAATAAATTAAAATCGCAGCCCCTTAATGAAGCCTTTTTTGTGTTTGCAAATGTAAAAACTCGGGCAAGTCATTCAGTGTAATGAAGGGCGGCCTGTTCTGGCTAACTGACCATCGAGTACCTGCCAGGGAACCCTGGGAATGAACATGATTTAACAGAGCAGCGGGGCGTCCCCCGCACCCCCATCCGTGCACCCTGCCATGATCTGGAATAACATATCGATCCTGGGTACCAGTGCATGATGGATGCTGCGCCAGGCCCAGAGATGCTCTGAAATTGGCCAAGTCACGTTGTCGTTTCAGAAGTTAAGTAGGAATATTGGGTAAGAAAATACTTTCTATACCCTTAGTGATTATTGCGTTGCCTAATCAATCACATTTAGCCTGTGGATGATGCATTTGCGGTCAATAGTTTCCATTAGCTCTTATTTGGAAAGCAAAATGAGAAAAGCCATCTACTTTAAGTCTCTGACCACTAACTTCTCGGAGAATTACCCCCGGCTCAGTTGAAATTTCATAAAAGTTTTATTTTCATCCTGGGTCTCTTCTAGGCCTTTGGACTTCGTCTCTTCAAGGGTGCTTGAGGCATTCCTTTTTATGCATCGCCTCTTGAGAAGGACAGGGACACAGATGCTGCTTATAATGCCAGCTCTGTGATCTGAAGTGTGCCACGTGGGCACAACAGCCGCCTTATGCCAAGCTGCCTGCAGCAGGCTCTTTTTCAACAGGAGGCAGGATGAGGAATCTCATTTTCTGCTCTTTGTCACACAAAGATACTTCAGCCTTGCTTCACTCTGATCTCAAATTCCATTTCACTTGCATAATTTTAAAAAGCACAGTGTGTGCTTCATCTTGCAGAAAAATACTGCATTCGTGTATGATTACCTCTTTGGAGTCTAGCAAAGCTAGTGAAAACTTGATGTACAAATAACATGATTTAAAAAAAACACCCTTGAATATAAGGTCCCCACTACCTCACTCTAAGTCAGGCCTGTTTTTTACCAGTGTTTTGTCCAGTTGGTTCCTTGAAGGAAAATCAAGACCACAACTCCCAGAATGCATTTGGTTATTAAAGGAAAGACCAGGACTTCAAACACGGTGTCCTAATGACAGAGAAAACATGCGCTCTGAGCAATAAGTTATATTTACTTAAGGAGAACAAGATTCGCGACATTTCTTCACCCGTAAGGTACAATTACAGGCGATTCAAATGACTCCTGAAAATAGTGCCTCGTGGTTGCAAAAAGTGGCCAGTTTAATGTAATCTTGTCTTTTTAGTACAGCCTACAGTGGAAGACATATTGGGCCTAATTTAGATGTCGGCGGGCGGGTTTCTCAGTCACAATGGTGTAAATCCCACTATTTCCTATGGGATTTACATTTCGGCTTACAGGATATCCGTCGCCGTTGTGATGGAGTAACCCTTACGCTGAAATCTAAATCGGGGTGTGCTTACCATTATTGGCTTTCCTGTCACTCTTATTTGCCCGCTTTTGATTCGTATCCCAGCTTTCTATCTTGTTTGTCCCTCATATGGAGCATAGCATCTTCACCATCTCCTTTGAATAACTGACTTCTATGCTTCCACTGTTTGCCTTTAAAGCACTACTTTTTTATTTTTGTTTAAACACTCCATGAGAATGCATGTGTTTTCCAGCTGTCTTCTCTGTGTACTTCTCTTCCCTTGCACTTAGTGTTGCGCTTCTTTGCCTATGTGCTACTCCACATCCCACCATGTTGCACACAGTCTCCCCCCTTGCTTTTCCCTATGTGCTTCTCTCCCACCCGCTGCAAATGGCAGCCATGTAATTTAGTACCACACTGGCCATCAGATGGACAAGTATTCAGACATTTTTATTCCAGGACACCTTTCATCGTAATTGTTTTGAGTGAAGGGTGCTGGGTCTGATCTATTGCAGCCCGCCAGACCACGCCTGCACACTCGGCATCATCTAAGACAGCAAGCTATCCATGAAGAAACAGGTAAATGCAGTCTCACCCGCCTGCTACCACACCCTGCAAATACTCCGGAAGATCTTCAGGTGGCCTCCAGTCAACACCAGAAAGACCATCATTCCGTCCCTTGCCACCTGCAGGGTGGACTATGGGAACACACTCTATGTGGGAATCACTGTACATCTCCAGAAAAGACTACAGACAATCCAAAACTCAGTGGCCAGACTTATCCTTTATCCTCAGAGGAACCCACATAGCACCTCACCTCAAGAAGCTAGACTAGCTCCCCATCCTGAAAAGATGCCAGTTCAAGATGTTGACCATCACATAGAAAGCCCTGCACAATGAGGAACCAGCATACATCATCAAACGCATGACCTTCCACCAACCAACCAAACACCTACGATCTGCCTCCCTCTTCCTTGCAGACATCCCCTGGGTCCACAGAGGCACCAGCGGAGAACGCCTTCTCACACCTGGTGGCCAAAGCTTGGAACGACCTTCACCTGCACCTGGGGACCTCCCATAACTCCAGCATTCCAGGAAAGGACTCAAGACCTGGCAGTTTAATTGAACAGATCACCATGAAGCAGCTAGCAACACCAGCACCTTGAGACCCTCGCAGGTGACTTGCCATGCTTTCCAAATTTTTGACTGATTGATTAATTTGTTGTCAGTACATAAATATTCTGGGATCGCAGTCTCACACACAGCCCATTTAGTAGCTACCTTGAATGGACTTTGCAGATAGGATGGTGTTGCAGGTGTGACTGTTCAGCACTTCCATCAACTATCAAGATGCACAAAAGTACACAGCCCCTTCCCCTGCAGACATATCAGTCAAGTTGTTGCCTTAGTTGCATTAGCCATTGTGCACGCCTCCTCCACCCCCTGCTGGTGATGCAGTCACATGCTGTTTGACTCACTGATAGACGATGCTATGGTTTACTAGCAAATCTCTCTGCTTGCTTACTGCAGTCCCACTGTCTACACAAGAGGAGGAAACACCTCACCAGCCTTCCGGCCTTCATAGCTTTAAACAATGTGCATCGTTGAGTTGTGTCGTAAGAACAATTGTTAGAAACAGCACAAGCCTGGTCAGCCACCAGCTAGCAACTCACAGTAGCAAACCTTGTCTCCTCATGAGCTACTTCTGCATTCTGCGGCCAATCCTAAAGTGACCCTGTGCTGAACTTGTCTGGCACATTCAACCTACACCCACCTCTGCTCCAGTCAACCCTCCTCTTTGCCATGAAGTATCAGTGGTGGCATCGTTACACCGCCCCTCTGATTTCGGAAGAGTGATTATCCCAGCTTTCCCTTGTACATGACCTTAGGAACTCTTTCAGGCGTTCTTCTAGAGCCGCAGGGAGTTTAACCACTATGGAAACATTTGGTGTCCAAACTGGTGACAGAACTGGAAAAGCCACATCCATTCAAATGCACATCCATTCACCAGGCAGTGATGCTGGTAGTGTTCGAACCAGTGGAGTCAGTTTGCACCATGTTCAGACTCTGAAAAAACATCTTGGAGACAATGCTTCACCTCGAGCTGCAGTCACTTTAAGTCATGGTGGCAGCATCTATAGCAGAACATCAGTTCAGGCGCCAGTAGAATAGAATGCTGTATTTACACACAATAAAGCAAACAATGAAGCAAGCATTGGTAAAGTCAGTAGGTGCCGCCTTCTGGACCTATGGGCTCTACTAATACAAATAATAATAATAATAATAATCCTAATAATCATCCCTAATGCTTATTGAATGGTGTAGGTTCTGCCCAGTCACCCAGGCTGGCCTGGGCCATGCTAAAGACCATAAAGTACAAAAGAACTGAAAGTGAGGACAGATGGAAAAAACTAATAAAAATCCAATAAATATACAATTTCCTATTGGACTGTGACTTATTCCCAAGTACGTAAATGACACAATTTCAAAGATGCTGACCATCAATTTGCAAGCAGAATTTGTATATATTTTTTGAACAAACCATAGTATACAAGACAAGCGCTGGTTTACAAATTGACTATTGCTTATTAGTCCAATTTTTTTGACATTTAGATACCTACATATTTATATATAATAATAATAATACTGTACCTGGAGTGGTAAATGGCTTTTGCATTTTACAGCTCGGCGAGGATGACACTGTGTCAATACTATGCTTAAAGATTTTGCTGTACAAATGGCAAAATACTTTGGGGGTCATTCCGACCCTGGCGGTAAAACCCGCCAGGGCCGTGAACGACGGAAAGCACTGCCAACAGGCTGGCGGTGCTTTCCTGCCCATTCTGACCACGGCGGTAAAGCCGCGGTCAGAAAAGGGGATCCGGCGGTTTCCCGCCGGATCCCCTGGCTGGGCTGAACCATGGGGATTCCGACCCCCTTCCCGCCAGCCTGTTTCTGGCGGTTTTTACTGCCAGGAACAGGATGGCGGGAACGGGTGTCGTGGGGCCCCTGGGGGCCCCTGCACTGCCCATGCCACTGGCATGGGCAGTGCAGGGGCCCCCTAACAGGACCCCAGCATGATTTTCACTGTCTGCATAGCAGACAGTGAAAATCGCGACGGGTGCAACTGCACCCGTCGCACCCCTGCAACACCGCCGGCTCCATTCGGAGCCGGCTTCTGTGTTGCAGGGCCTTTCCCGCTGTGCCGGCGGGTGCTCCCTTGGCGGGCGCCCGCCGGCCCAGCGGGAAAGTCTGAATGGCCCCCGCGGTCTTTTGACCGCGGAGCGGCCAAGTGGCGGCGTAAGTTTGGCGGGCGGCAACCGCCGCCCGCCAAACTTGGAATGACCACCTTTGTACCTATCTAGCTCGGCATGGATAGCACTGTGCTGATCCAATGCTTAAAGACTTTGCTAGATAAACAGACATTTGAGGTGAGCAAACTTAGAGTGTCGCTGGTGTTGTAGAGTGCTCCTTACTAGAGCTGCTCTCCACCTAAATTTAGGAACTACCCAGAGTTCTCTCTTGTGTTTTGCACATGAATATACAAACTATACAAAACACTCACTGTATACCAAATTTGTTTTCTTGTCTGTCAGTATTCAGTTGAATAGCTTTGGTGGTACATTCTTTTATTTCGAGATCTGATCGACCTGTAAGTAGTCAACAAACAAGCAAAGCATTATAATGAAAGCCAATGTGTATGGAAATTTCATTCCTTGCTCAAAGACATTCCCAAAATGTTTAGTCCATAGACTCCTCCTCTGAATAAGGTTGACTTGTTTCAGCTGGAATCATTTACTGCCTTCTCAGGACCACAGAAAGGACTAGTACGTTTTGTTCGTAATTCAAACAAAATCTCAGTTGCCTTATATATACCACAAGAAAAACAGTTTATGTTTCCGCTACAGCACCAAGTGAAGCTCACTACAGTGATAAAAAGATGCACTAAAAGTCTCTCTGAACCTGTACAGTGTCCAGTACTGCCTTGATTCTTAGCAACATGGCTTGAAGATAATTAAAGAAGCCTAGGCGGTGGCCTCCTGCCTCATTTTGTTGGCTCATGCATCAAGCATGCTCATGCCCACAATATGACATGAGCATTCTTTTTTCTATACCCATCCAAGATGGGACATACACAAGAAGAGGAAGTAAATCCCCCTCAAGGTAATGAATAAGAAGCAAGCAAATGAGACTGACAATAAAAGTAATTAGTGGTGAGTAATGGACAGGTTCTGCCTACTAGCCCACTGTGAGCCGACCAAAGGTTTTTTCATCTATACATAAACACCAACTTCACATTGCTTCAGCAGTGGCTCCTCTGCTAAGGCAGAGGAGTGTCTCCCTTCTGCTTTATGCAGTGGAGAAAATGGAAAATTAAAATGATAACATAATGTTATTATCATTTTATTTTTCCTCTAGAGCTCAGTTGGGGCGGGACGAGGGCGGGCTAGGCTGGGTTGGAGGAGAGCTATGTGCACATAAGTGCGCATGACGCTTTGGCCGACCGTGTTGGGCTGGCCAAAGAGTCATGTGCACTTTGCATTTCTCCACCCGGCTGTATTGAACACTCTGTGCACCAGACTCCACGACATAGGAATCCGCGGAAGAGCCCTGGCATGGATCCACTCCTTCCTCCCCGAGAGGACGCAGAGGGTCAGACTCCCACCCTACATATCCAGACCCACAGGAGTCAACTGCGGCGTCCCCCAAGGATCCTCACTGAGTCCCACACTGTTCAACGTATACATGGCCACTCTCGCAGCCATCCTCTGAAGCCACGGTATGAACATTGTGTCATATGCCGATGGCACACACCTCATAATTTCCCTCACTGAAGACCTGGACACGGCCAAAAGGAACTTCCACTCAGGAATGGAAGCTGTCGCCACCTGGATGAGAGAAAGGTGCCTCAAGCTCATTTCCGACAGGACTGAGCTCATCATCTTCGGAAACGCCACCTCAGCTTGAGATGACTCCTGGTGGCCCACATCCCTTAGCGCCCCCCTGTACCGACTGAGCACGCCCGCAACCTAGGCATCATCCTTGACTCCTCCCTATCCATTACCTGCCAGGTAAACTTAGTCGCTTCCTCCTGCTGGCACATACTCCGCAGACTTCGGAAGATCTTCAGATGGATACCAGCAGACTGTCGCAGGACAGTCACCCACTTCTTAGTCACAAGCAAGCTCGACTACGGCATTGCGCTCTACGCCTTCAGCTCAACTAGAAACATAAAAAACTACAACTCATACAGAATGCCGCCGCCAAACTCATCCTGGAAGACCTGAGGGCCCTCCACTGGCTCCCGGTTGAGAAACAAATCACCTTCAAGCTACTCACCCACACGTACAAGGCCATACACAATGTAGGACCAGCCTCCCTGAACCACTGCGTCTCCTTCCACACCCCCTCAGATCCCTCCCCTCGGCCCACATTGCCCTGGCCACCATCCCTCGCATCCGCAAAACAACCTCTGGAGGGCGATTTTTCACCTACATCGCAGCAAAGAGCTGGAACAACCTCTCTTTGCACCTCAGACAAAGCCCATCCCTCACCATCTTCAGGAAGAACCTCAAGACTTGGCTCTTCGGATGAGGCCCCTCCTCCCCAGCGCCTTGAGACCCTCACGGGCAAGTAGTTGCGCTTTACAAAAACTGATTGATTGATTTTTTTAAATGTCAGGAAGTGCTTTAGGCAGAAAGATGATAGATGAAAGCCTTGTGCAGAAGCATAATGCTTCATAGTGTAATAATATATATTTTCCAGCTCGTGAATATGTGTCAAAATACAGCTATTTCTATTATCAAGCGCTGAGTTTTGGTCCAACCTGTCTTTCCAATTTCCATTTGATAAGAGGTGCCTAAGAGGTCCACATTGGTAAATCCAAAAGGCGAAACCTATTGCATTTGTGAATGCTTGTTTTGACTTTCTTGGATTTTTCTCTAAAAGCTGCCAATGTCAACAAGATTTTCAAAATGTGTTTCTTTGGAGCTTGAAGCCTGTGCCCTTGAAAAATGTCCTTTTAACCACACTGGGACGTTTTAGTCTTCGGACCAATGGTAGTATAGATTAGTAAATACATACATGTATAGGTGAATTCTGATTTTGATTGTGCGCCTTAGCAAATCTAACAGCAGCATCTTGGTGACGTATTCACTTTTTCCTTCTCTTGTGATCTAGAATTCTACCACATTTTCCAATAAGAGGAGCTCACTACGTTATGCAAGGAGAACATTTGGACCTAGAATCCTTAGTGAGGCACATTTCCCTATCCCATCACTACAGGAATAGGGTGCTCTAGAAATAACAAGCCAGAAAGATTTTAAGACATACACAATATTTTAGCAATCGATGCTGCGAGGCATCCCCCTCCAAGCGGTTGAGGTGCCAGCGAAAAGGTTTGCTAGTACTAGAACATTGTGCAGGTGATGGCCTCCAGAAACTTTTTTGATTCATGTAAACCATCTGTTAGTGCATAGAAGACTATGGACCTTTAATTACAAATGCTCCCAGAATGCCTTTGTGCAGAAGGGCTATGGCACAGCTGCTGCCTGGAGTTCTGAAGTGGTGACCCTGCTTGAACAAAGTACTTAATGCTGTTCTAAAGGCTTTCCTTGCTGCACCTATTCTTTGGTTTGTTTGCCCTCAGAGGCTAAACAGTGCGCATTTCGGAATGAGTATGATACGCGCCTTCTGGGTGAGGAATGAAACATAGTTGGTGCCTAGGGGTTACAAATGTGGCAACTAATTTAATTTTTTTGTTGTTGGTTTGAGCCCGAGAGAGCTGGTGCCAGGGTTTATGAAACTGCAAAGAGAAGAATGTCTTAATTGACATCAAGAAATCGAAAATTATACTTAGCCAACATTGTTGGCACACAACACATAATAGCTTTATGATGGAGAACACAGGATCTCAAATCCAAATAAAACAACAAAAGGTTATGGGCGCTTGCAAAGGTATGAGCCAGCGTCAAGCGGCTAGACTACAATCCAGCCCATCACATTTTGCCCATGCTACCACTCCAAGTGAGTGGAAACAATGTGAGGATCAGTCTTGTTCTTGCTCGAGTAGGAACACACCGGCCCAAACTGCGATGTCGCGCACCCTCCGAATGGGAATCTGGAACACATGGCCGGTTTCAGCTTTGCCGGGCTTCTGTATGAGAGGTGCATTGGATCCGCGGCCACAACATGCACAGGTCTGGTGTTTGGCAGACCTAGAGCACTTACAGTGTTACATTAAAACCACAAAAGGTGGTGGGTGGAATGCTTGTAAAAGTGTCAGCCTCCTGCAATAGCTTGGACTGCATTACAAGCCATCCTTTTTTCACTCATCGCATCGATCTAGACGATGAGCAACCACATTCAAATCTGTCTTGTTTCTGCTTCACTAGGGTCAGTCAGTCCAGCTAGAACTGCCAGGCATGGTCTCCCATAAACGGTAACACCAACAACCTTGCACTTCTGAGTTAGTGAAAAAATTGGTTTAGATATGCTTGAGTCTCGGTGAGTAAAAGGCAATAATGAACTTTAAGCAGGCCTGAAAATGTTAGCCTTGCCTTGATCCCTCTGTCTTTCCATGTCAGAATTTGAGTTTTTGCCAGATTAACCTTGTCTCCCAAATACTGGGTACATTTTGTAAACAAACGAAAAAATAATATTGCTCAAACATCATGGGTAGCAAAAGCAATAATGGAAACAAAGTTTGGGTTGGGGGATATTAGATTTCATACAAATAAAAATCTAGTCGTTTTATAAATTGAACTTGGGAAGAATTGTACTAATCTCTCTAAAAGAACTGTAGTAAGAATGTATGAATCAGCTTAAAAGAGAAAGATCGCAAGAATGATTCACAAAGCATTGAATTTTGCCCGGTTATTAGACCTTCCCGGCTTTTTGAGTCCTCTTACATTTTTCAGATTTGCTGGAACATATTGAATAACGTGTGGGGGTGTTCCCATGAAATTACCAATTCCATTAAAGTCTGTCACTTATTCGTTTCCAGTAATTCAGTGATATTTCATGGCACCGGGGTATGGTGAATTCAGGCTATATTGTTACTCTGCACTGAGTTCACCTAGACCCAGAAACTGAGGGACTGCCTCTAAAAAGCAGAAACGATGGGTAATTTTATTAGGATAATGTTTGACTTGATGAATTGTGGCTAAGTTACTGATCAAAAATTATATAGAAATACCTAGAAATCTATTTGAAAGTATATATATTTATATATATATATTTATGTATATATACACACACAAATCTATACACACACATATATATTTCACATTACATCTTGCCACCGTCAATCCCAATTACATAGCAATTCCTGATATTCCAGTGGTGCTTCCTCATTCCTTTAATACTAGTATAATTAGCTTCTCATTCAGCGTATTCAACCCCCTCCCCGACTTTTTTTAGACGGTAATTCCCATCCATCAACTTTGTACTTGAGGGCATGACGTATTATATGCATAATAAAGTAAATTTTATTTTTGTATTGAATTTTAGTTGTCAGATATTAAATTGAAAGTTGATGTTTGTATGGCCACTTTGTGCCACAAAACACACTCAAATATATAAAATACGAAAGCATATCTTTTAAATAATAATATTATAGCCTCGCCACTTCAGTAAAATTTTGCCTTGATATTGTGATAACCCTCATGGGTTATTCTTGGAGGAAGATCTGCTTATAGTAAGTTGGTGGGGGGTCTAGGGAAATCCTTGCATTTACTAAATTGAACCTTCCTATCTATCCAGGCTTTTATGCTTTTGACATTCAACCTTTGGATTGGAAATAAACAAATGTATGAAGATGACACAGGTTTTTGTATAAACAGTACTTAGGAATTTTCCAGTAGAGCTTACTAAGTCTTAGGAGTACATTTTCCAGCACAATTAAAAGTGGAATTAAAATATGACAAGATTGAGAAAAAATCCAGGACTAGTTATCTGGGTTATCAAAGGTGATTGAAAGGAAGCCTGATAATGATGCCTCACATAAACTATTGGACCCTATCTTCTGGGGCGGGCTAAGCCCAGCAGGAAACTAATGCAGTGGCTTAAGGTGTCCTAAGAATCTTTCCTGGGTTTGGGTTTGGCATACACACAGAAGAGGAGTAAAAGTAAGAGGTTTCCTTGCAGCAATTCACCAAGACAGGAGCTGATTGCACGCTGTGGTGGTTGATGTATGAGGCAGCAGCAGCTGTGGTAGTGAAGAAGTTGTTAGCAGGTCAGGTTTGAAGCTTTCCTGCAAGGATCC
Organism: Pleurodeles waltl; assembly: GCF_031143425.1. NCBI lineage: Eukaryota > Metazoa > Chordata > Amphibia > Caudata > Salamandridae > Pleurodeles > Pleurodeles waltl. The sequence goes on along the minus strand of NC_090449.1, from coordinate 1,024,297,082 downwards.
GTGAGGAGCAAAGGTATGAGAGACGCTCCAAAGTCCAAACAAGTTGCTGAGCTGGGCTATGGACACCAATACTGCTATCTATTGTCATTTGTAGGCATTGTGCCCCACAGAAAGTACAGAAATAAGCAAACTACCAAAATTGCACTGGAGCGGGTAGATGGGGAGGAGGACTGGCAATGGGTAACCAAGGGTTTCTGGATTCCATTGAGTCTGCTATTCCCTTAAGTCCAGGAACATATTTATCTTTTGTTGGTGCTACACCAGATTCATCTTTACTTGGAATACAAAGACAGATTTTTCTGTCCTGTTCTTGCTCTCCTCACAGATACGAGCATGAATCCTACCACAGACTTTTGCTTTGCTCTAGACCTACACTGTTTGACCTCATTTAAGTCAAGCAGTTTAGGATCCGTGTGAAAATAAATTAGGTGGAAGCGTCCCACCACAGCAACATGAGGGTGACTAAAGACCCTGCTTTGGTTCAATTTGGTAGCATTTTCCAAGATTCTCCTCTCTTCAAGAGTTGCTATTTTTCTGACCTTAGTGCATGCATAGTAGCTTCATGTACCTTTCTTCCTACGCATTTCTAACTATTCTTTTCTGATTACGTAATACAGTCATGTAGAATGTCAAGTTTTTCTGCAACTTAGAGATGATCCCCTTTTTTCTCTCAAAAGGCTGAAGGGCAGACTCTCAACACTCCAGCCCTTTAATTGCTCTTTCCATCCTGACCTGTGACCAATGAGTGCAGATTCTATTTTTTTTTATTGGCCTTAGCTAACAACACTGGATCTCCAACCCGGTTCCTCAAAGCAGTACCTGTGGGTTGCTGACCCTGCTTTGGTCTATCTGATCCCCCGCCCGTTACCCATCTTCTCTCACTGTGCAATTTCTGCAGGCATTCCGGCTCCTTTGTTCCATTGCATCACGGGAACACACCCTGGTGTCAAAAGATTTAGTCCACGACTCTATACTGACTGAGTTAACAGGAACATGGAGAGATATAAACTCAGTGTGAACAGATGACATAAACTGTGCCTGGTTGGTGCTGATTTGCTTGGATGTGCTATTTAGTGTCATGTTACACATCACAAGGGTGTGCTATTTTAGCACACCATTGCAGTCCACAAAATATGAGTAACTTCCTCTTTATGGTAAACCAGAGCCACCTGTGCAGTTTATATCCTCTTACCCCTGCAGAGCATGTCCTATGGGGGGGGGGGGAGATATGTGCGAGTCTGCAAATGGTTCTCAAGAAATGCATTTTTGGGTGCAATCTTGAACCTTCGTTAACAAGGAAAAATATCCTTATTCTGCATCTGTGATCCTTCGGCCAAGTGTTCCAACTAATGTTATGAATCCAGCTGCTAGTTTAGGACTTACAGAAGTTAACATTCTAACCACAGATAAACTCACCAACATAATTAAGTTGATTAATAGAATATTGTGGTATTAGCAGGAGAACTCAGTAATGAACAGTGAACTGAGTTTTTTCAGTTCTTTATATATACATATATATATATGTATGTATGATTTGTTTAGCATGGATCTTACCAAAGGCAGCAGAGCAAAGTACAGGGTCAAAGGCATGGATATAGTCGACATGTGGTTTGAGAGGCAACTAGTTTGTGGACTGTGTCGTCAGCACGACATAGTGTTCTTTAGCAGGTGTGTCTTCAACCTTTTCTTGAATTGGAGCAGCGTTGGGGTGGTCCTGACAGATACAGGGACGTTGTTCTAGATTCTAGGTGCATAGATGGAAAAGACTTGCTGCCTTGTTGTTTACTTTTTTTTACATTTCTTTGTCTCCATTCTGGTGGTATCCTGGCTGTGGGTGTGCTCAGAGCCACCAGAGATGGTGAGCTTAACAGCCAGGTAGGTAGGGTTGCTGGTCATGATGGCTCTGCAAATGATGAAACTGGTTTTGAAGATGGTGCAGCATGGCTGGGGAAACCAGTGGAATTCCATCAGGATGAGGTGATGTGATCATATTTTTTCAGACCCTGGATGAGATGTGATGCAGTGTGTAGGATACCCGAAAGGGGGGCATTGGATGAGTCTGCAAAGCCACAGGCCTCTGTTTTATTGCAGTAACGGTATCTTGGTTAAAGAATCTATCTGTTTTTGAATCCTTTGAAACAATACCCTGGAAGAGAATTAAGTGGTGGCTGGTAGTAGGCTACCTATATTAGTTCTGGTTAACATCCCCTGCTTGAGCAAGACTGAGGGGAGAATCCAGTAATTTTAGAATTGTGGAGTTTAAGTATAGGAATTTGCTTCTAGTCTCACATTTTATTACAACAACTTTTTGGTAGTGCTACCTCTCTACATTTAGTGAATCTTTCAGACATCCTGGAGCACGTTATTGCAACCCACTTTGCCAATATTAATTGCAATGTGGGCTATATCATACTAGAAATGTTTAAACAATGGTAGCGCCCTAATGTTGGTATATGTAGAAGCGGATGAACTTGTGTGAGGCATCCTAGTGGCCAAGGTCTCCGAATTAAGAGTATATGCACAGGAGGGATACTTTCAACACTTTCTAAATTCCTTGGATGTTTACAGTGGCACTGGTTGCTTTCTGCTGGTCCAACCAACATATAAAGCTCAACAGACATCAAGTACAATTAATTACCCTATAGTGTGGCTTTTTTAAGATAGTTGCCCCATTGAGGATGCTATGGACCAGAATGTGGCCATATTCCTTTGGGTTTGACTTTTGCACCCTAGTTGTAACCCCTCTGGAGTATTCCTGGTCACCTCGACCCTGAGTGGAATTTACCTCAAGTGACAGAAGAACTCTGGTCAAAGGTAGACTTGGTTCAACAGGATGCTCAGCTATTGTAACTGTATTTCAGTTTGGAGAAACCCACAAGCCAGTCTTAGAAGAGTCATCCTTATGGATGTTCTGAGCCTGGACAGTTCACGTGTCATCCTTTAGAGTGCTTCTTTACATTCAACACTGGGGAGGATAGGATTGGGGTAAAACTATGACCATCTGGATAAGATTCTGTCACACACTAGGTGTATGCAGTACACTGTGCCCCCTGTTTGCTGAGGAAAGAGGATTGTTGGAGTTACAAACGCCAAAAAGAGAGCAACAATCATTAGAAAAACCTATCCCCGGATATGAGCCTTAATTAACTGAGCTGCATAGACCAAATCTGAATTAAAATCGGTGCGATTTCGATTGGACTTTATATCTAAAATATTACCCTTCCCTCTTAATCTTTGCTCCTGTGATGCAACTTCTCTGTAATCTGTGTACTTTTTATGTGAGTTTTACCAAGGTGCAGATTTTTTAAACTAGTTTTCCTTTCATTGGGTCTTAAAAAAATAGGTCAACTTTTCTTGCTCTATCTCTGTTAAATTTCTACTTAATTTGTAATGCAGTAAGTGATTTGTGGGTATCATGAGTCAGAATCTGTAGGGGCGTGAGAAGTTTGCTGATGCTTGTCTGGCATCCTCATCATCTGTTCTTATATATTGTGGAGTGATTTGCTTTTATGATCTAGCACTCGAAATAAACTGTATTCGTAATTGATTGAGTAGATACCGTGTGTGTCATAGAAGTAAATATACAGCACTCCCTTGCCCCACTTGCTGGGTGTGTGCTGTATAAATGCCTAAAAACTAGTCAGCAGGCTCAACGTTTGACACCAAGCAGTAATGAATACTGAGACAAAGGGAGCAACAATTCACCCTAAAAGTCAACAAACACAACAGTAAATCTCACAGGTACCTAAGCCACGTATTCTCGCAACAACCATGAATAAAGAAGCTTTTCATTTGCCAAAACACAATCTACATTGCTCTCAATGAATATATATCCTCTCCACTCTGAAATCCCAGAGGCGCGCCCTCTGATTCAACATAACACTTTCTTAGAGCTAGATCCGGCCTCTTGTGAACCCAGTTCATGTAGGAAGGCAGAAGCACATTAACACAAATCCTTGCCATTTAAAGATGGCTGCTATTGAAAACCCAGTAAATTTAACAAAACAATGTAATCATTTTGTTATATTGTTTCTAAAGTAAATTACTTTTTTACAGAAGAGGACCAGTAGAGGGCTACGTTACCAGTTTTCTCCCATAAATTTAGTATTTTATCATGTTTAATCATTGAGGTTTCGCCCATAGTTTCACCTCTGTAATTTCCCACCAGAAATGTATTTAGTACAAAGTCCTAAAAACGTTTTTTTCACCCTTAAATTTCATTTAAACTGCGCATGACAAATTTAAATTTGTTGTTTGGTTTTTGATGATGTGATTATATTTATTTGATTCATTTTTAAAATTTTATTAATTAACTATTCCTCCTCAACCGTATTGTCTGGTTTTAACAGAAAGCCACATAAACAAAGTCCATTATGTGCATATGTTAAGATGTACTCATCACCTATGAAACTCTCAGCATAACTCACCAAGGAAGGGAGCAAATAGATGCAGCTCCTTTTTTATGTGAATTGCAAAATGTTGGTATGTAAAAATGAGTTGTAGTTTGCAGCCTCAGTTCTTCAGTCCTCATAGTAAAATTCCTTGGGAGGCACTTGCGTGTTTGTTCTGCCATGATGACTAGGCAGCCGTGGAATGATAAAAATGCTGGTACGCGCACACACCTTGTGACAGGGTGCTCTCTCTCACAATGAATAACTCTTTTCATTTACTAGCTTGTCAGAGTAGCCCTACATGCCTGCAAGCTCTGTTTGCTCTGTAGTATTTACAGAACTCTAACTATTTGCTGTTGAGACTATCCCTCCTGTTCAAACCACTTTCTGATACCAAGAAAAAAAAACTGAAGGTGAGCATGGATCATGAAACTTTGAGAATTGATGGATGTCTGTTAAAACTACATAGATGTGTCTGAGAAGACACGTGCATGTTTGATCTCAAGAATGGTACCGTTCTACTGGAATTGTTATGCCAAAATAATTAATGTACAGCCTTTTAATCACTCACTGGGCTTATTACATGTCCTCCGCCCACTTCGTCCATGTGTCTTAGATTGTGTTTGTCAATATCCCTGTTTAATGAAGAAAAAGGAGTCTATTTTCTGATACAAACCCGGTATATGAGAGTCTCAGACCCTGGCATAGTTATTCATATGTTGTAATTGTACTTTGTGTTTGAGTGCCTCCAAATTGGTTTGTGTCTAGATGTCTGGGTTATGAGTTGGTGAATTGGAAAAGCTTTTTAAAATTTTGAAATACTTATGCCTTCCCTTAATTTCAGAAGAACGTATACAACAGTACCGAATGTACTAGTGATACTTGCTACTTCCGGTGGAAGGCTTGCCTTTCTTTTTGTGCGTTGGAAGTCTCAGACTGACCTAAAATAACTTGAAGCTGGGTGCACAAATATCCCTTTTTAGATGAATACATTTTAAAGGGATAGCATCAGACTGGCTTTGCTACAGCTGTCGTGCATTTACGAGAGGGGTACTCACGTACAGATCAGTTTACACCTTTTCATATTAGGTAAGCATATGGATCATATAATATATATTGCTGAACTTTATTTTGGAGTTTTTAAAATTTTACAACCATACAGTGGAGATTCCATAACTGCACCCAGTAAGTTTGTTGCACTTAATTAACTTCAGGAGACATAGAATGCTGATACACAGATGCACATAGCTTGTGATCCATTAACTACTGAGCTGCTTGCTGCCCCGGGCGCATTGACCTCCCCTACCGCAACCCTGCAGTGTCTCCAGAAATCCGTCCGCACTCCTCTTCCTTGGAGCTAGTGTGGTCATTGCTGCCCCTCACTCATATGTTGCACCCATAGCCAGCACTCACTCCATCTCAACATTGGTCATCTGGGAATTTCCCTCCCCCCTGCAATGTACGTCCTGCTAGAGAATAAGCAAAGCTCATCTGAAAAGATTGTCTACATTTTATGTTTTTATTTATTGGTAAGATCCTTTATAGGGTCCCATGACTATTTCTACACTTGAAACAGCTTTGTTTCGACTAGTGGTGCAACCTCCATTTTTGTTTTTTGCGTACACCCTTTCTTCTGATATAGCCGTCTGCCAGAGTGACTGCACGAAAACAGTTCAGAGTCAATCTGGATGGAACATAGACACAGCTTTTCACCCCGGGACTATTAATTTGATTAATTTTGTATTTGTGATTTATTTTGTAAACGCATCAATTCAGGTGGAAGATATTTATGTATTGCCTAATAACTTTTTTAAAGAATATATGCTGTTACATATCTCCCTTTCTACTATTTATCTGAATTCTACAACTCACTCCCACCAAGTGATATCCACCAACAAGTTTCCATAATCTGATCCGGAATAGTGCTATACCATAGGCAGATATTATTTACAGGTTACTTCACAAGACAACTATTCTCAAAACTATGGGCTTAAGACCACCAGGGCCGTGGTGGCAGTCAGTCTGCCGCCAATGTGGCGGTCCAATAGCCACATTATGACCATGGTGGTTGCACCACGGTCGGACCGCCAGCACTGCCACTTCTCTACTGGAAGGGCTGGCAGTCTTAATCCGCCAGGGCAGCGCTGCAAGCAGGTCTCCCTGTGGAGTACGAGTCCCCTCTCCGCCGGCGATTACATGGCAGTAGTCCTGCCATGTAAAGGCTGGCAGAGATGGCGTTTAGGGTGCCCCACAGGGGCCCCTGCACTGCACATGCCTTTGGCATGGGCAGTGCATCCCCCAGTCATCCCCATCGCGGTTTTCACTGTCTGCTTTGCAGACAGTTAAAATGGCGACAGGTGCTGGTGCACTCTATGCGCTACAGCATTGCCTATGTCTCTATTATGAACCGGCATCAATGCTGTAGGCCGTTTCCCACTGGGCCAGCAGGCGGAAACTCTGGTTCTCCTCGCTGACCCAGCAGGAAACTCTTAATGGGGCCTTCGGGAATGCGACCGCACAGGCGGGATAACCTGACTGCTGGAGTTTGGTGGACTACCTTTTCTGATGGTTGAACTCATAATGACCCCTAGGTTTTCAACTGAACTATTATGCAGAAATGATATGCAGAATGAATTTAATATACATACCTGGAATAGAATATGCTTTAAATTATCTAAAACATCTGGATCTGCAATATTCATATTTTTAAGTTTATCACTCTGTTTCGAATTTATATTGATATTTTAAAAATGTAGGCAGGTGCAATGTGTCAGATGTTATTAAAATATAAATGTGCTAGTTCATTTTGGAAATTGGACTTGCCTGTGAAGTGTGGAATAGGAGGGTCAGGCATGGAGGTGGAAGCTGAGCTTTATTGTCTTGAAGAGCATTCTGCTTCTGTCGGTATATTACTTTGCTTTCCTCGGTGTGATGACTTACCTGCATGTTGCACGGGTGGACTTCAGTAACATGAGGTCCCCCGACCCGGCATCTCTGCTCCGCCGACCTCGCAACTGTCCCACGCGCCTGCAGAGCTACAACCGGCGGTAGATCATTCTCGCACCTCGCCGCCAAAACGTGGAACACTCTTCCCATCCTCCTCCCCCAGACCAAAGACCTCCTTACCTTCAGGAAACTTCTCAAGACCTGGCTGTTCGAGCAGGAGCAGCACCTTCGCCCCATTCGCCCGCTCCCTCCTCAGCACTTTGAGACCCTCACGGGTGAGTAGTGCGCTTTACAAATTCCTGATTGATTGATTGATTGATGAGGTCATTTGGTGTTTGTTTTCTAAATGTGTGGTTACGGTATCCAGGAACAATTATAGTAGTAAATATTTGGTATAAGTGGGTGGATGTGGAAAAGGGAATAGTCCAGAGCAGTTGATGTGTAGTGGGTGGGGAGGTTTCATTTACGGGCACGGGTATTAAAAGAGATGCCTTGAGTAATGTGCTGTTGAAGGAAGAATGGAAAAAAAACCATAGTTTGAACCTTTTAAATTGATCTTATAAATCAGTGGTTCCCAACCTGTGGTCCGGGGATCCCTGGGGGTCCGCAAAGCCTCCTCAGGGGGTTCGCAACTGCTTAGAAAATTAAATAATATTAACAAATTAGGTCCCCAAGCTTTCAGTAATGACTCAATGGGGGGTCCCTGGATTCCTATAATGATTCAGTGAGGGTCCCCGGGTTCTAGTATTAATAAAGAGGGGGTCCACAGAGGTCAAAAGGTTGGGAACCACTGTTTTAAATCATATTTTGGTAGAATCCGAGCTTTTTACAATCAGTGTTGGACTACCTAGCTCACAAAGAGAGATAATGGGGTGGAGTGACCATGGATCTTGTTTATGTTTTATGATGGTGTGTCTGTGGAGAGCACGGGATGCAGTTTGAATAGGATGATTTTATTCATGAGATTGCCATTATGAGGGAAAACATGGGAATAATTGACTGGTGAGAGGGCCATTATACTGAGAGAACACGTTTCCAACGATTTGAAGGTCAAATTTCGATTCACATCGAGTTGAATGGATGGTGTGACTCATTGTTAGCAGAGGGAACAAACTTGTTAGACAGATATTAAAGCATATCAATACAGCATTATATTGTGTTGAAATAGGAATGTAATTATTACAATGCTGCTTTTTATATTTTTACTTATTAGTTCACGGGAGCCTACTGATTTTACCATTGATGAGCAGGGTTACTTGTGGAAGTGGCTGGATGGTTAAAATTAACACTCGTCTTTGCACAATATTTTCTTTGATTTTCAGATTAAAAATGTAAAAACATAGGTAACCAAATTCAAATGTCAATAGCATTGCACTGTGTAATTCTCGTTAAATCCCTTGTTGTGTATCACCACCCAGCATTGTGGTGTTTTGCTGCACTACGGTGTAAACACGGAGGGGAAGAGAACGAAACACTTTAACAAAGTTCGAAGTGGGTTGTTCAGACTGGAAGCCATGTCACTTACTCCCTTGCATGTATGAAGATCTCATTTGAATCATGTCTAAAAAAAAAACAATGTATCAAAACACACTGATAGTAATGAGAAGCGCCAGCGGTGAAGGTGTGATCCTGTGGTCCATAAAAGACTGCCGTCAACAATTATGTCTTACACCAGTCAGTCAGTCAGTCAGTCAACACAAGCTTTATTCGATCAACTGATCATCAAAGCAATAACCAGTCATTTTAGATCACTCCTATTTCCTCATATTATGGTGCATGCAGTTGTTGGAAGCTTGTCCTTTAAATAACCCTCAGAATTAGATACGCCTCACTATTTGAAGAGTATTGATTGCACCGCTGCTTTCCCTAAAAGAGCCAGTGCAGGACTTTAATCACATTTTGTTTTGACATAGCTGTCTGTCCAGGAAAGATATGTTTGCGTAACAAAGACAGGAGTTAGTAATTTAGTACTGTGGCATTGTAGCTCTTTGTTGTGGATTGGGAAATGTATGATCCATTAGTGGTTTTGAGCCTGGAAAGTTTGCTTTTAGTATAGGGGCCACCACTGCATGGTAATTCAGGATGGTTGTAAATTATGTCCCATGTCCATCTTTGGGAGTTAGGTTCTTCTGCCAGCCTTTTATCCATTCATCAATGAAGTATATTCATTAGAGGTGGTTTGTTGAAAGGTGTTAAGTCCCACACTGAAACCGTGGGGTAGATGGGAGGCCTGATGCTTTATAATTGTATTCAGTTCTGCTTCCATCTATCTTGTAGTCCTTTGAAGACAATTCTTTCTAAGGCCGGGGTTAATTTGAAAAGTAGGCTCAACCCCTGAAGTTAAAACCTTTGGCTGCTTGTCTACAGAATGAATTTAGATGTTTGCCTGCCTCTAAATCAAGATTTGTATATATGCCTCTAAATCAAGATTTGTATATCTTTATATGGTTTAATCTTCCATTAATGGAAAGGCTTGACTGTTAGGGCCAGCGGTGTGAGGATGTGCATTGAGTTCCGGGCTCCCCTTGCATTACTGACAATGGTTCCAATATAAACATGCGTATTCATGTTTGCAAAATATAACAATTCAATGCTACTTAAAGCTCACAGAATGGTCCCAAATTATATGAAGAATCCTGTAAGCAATATTTCAGATATTTTGCTTTCGAAATGAAATGTATACAAAAAGTTCTAATTTGAAAAACTGTGAACTGTTGCACAAGTTTACGTACTGTTTCTCTGAGGAATCTTTCCTAAACTCTGATTTATGCATGCCAAACAAATAAGTTAGGCACTCAATTCCTAAAGAAAACTCCACAGAGATATGTCCGTGCATTAGTGCAGATTTATGACTTTCAGGAATTTGCAAAAGTTTACCAAAGTATACCTGGAAACCATACTCCTTGCAGAGTTTTGTGAATTCCATTTTTGCATGAGCAAATAAATAGATGCATAGGTTTAAATCCTGGTGGGTCCACTCAGTCTTTCCACCCTTCCAAGGTAAGATGCCCTACTTGCCCATGTGAAATCTGTATATTGTCTGTTACCTATTGTACAAAAAGTTGCTGAGCGATTGCAAATTCACTTTTTCTACACCCCTACTTCCCTCCAACGTCCTTCCCCCACCTCGCAGAAGCTTTACTCCTGACTTTGCCAGAAGTAAGCTTTCTACCTTTTCCAGTGTGGTAAGAGATTGAAGAGGATCTGGTGAATACATTTCAATGTGAAAGTTAGTAGACGTGCACCGGCTTACAGGGAGTTCCAACCCAGAAACTACTTGTTAGAAATTGGGTGTCTAATTGGCTGAGGTATGCACCCTGTCCAAGTAGGGACCACAATCCTAGTCAGGGTAAGTCACAACACAACCTAAATTATCCTGTTCTCACCCTCCAGTAGCTTGGCACAGAGCAGACAGGCTTAACTTAGAAGGCAATATGTAAAGTATTTGTGCAGTAACTCTTACAGTAACACAGTGAAACACCACAAAAGTACTCCACACCAGTTTAGGAAAATAGATCATATTTTTCTGAATAAAATAAGACCAAAACAACAAAAATCCAATATGCACAAGTCAAGATATAATTTTTTAAAGGTTTAAATGAGTCTCAATTCTTAAGAATCAGTGGTTGTAGCCTTTTAACACACAGTACCTGGGATGCACCAAAATAACGATGCAGAGGGGCCACAGAGCAAGAGGTGCGTTGATAAGTAAAGCGATGCGTTGATTTTTCTAGTGTAGCAAAGGCGATGCATTGTTTCTTTCCATGCTGCATGGCAGTTCGTCAGTTTACAGGAGCGCAGCCTTGGGTCCTCACTGCGATGCTGAGATATTTTGACACTCAGGGACAATGCATGGAAAACACAGAGTGCAAGGAGCAGAAGGCCACCTGTGCTACATCGATCCGGCAGGCGATTTGTTGATTTTTGCAGGCCTTGCGTCGATTTTCCGACACGCTCGGTTTTTCTTCTTTGGTGAAGTCTTTGATAGCCCTGAGACCTCAGAACAGGAGACAAGCTCAATCCAAGCCCTTGGAGGAGTACTAGAGGAAGAAGGCAGAGTCCTTCCAGCAGAGTCGGGGGTCAGCAGGCAGCAGGGCAACAAGCAGGCCAACAAGCCTTCCAGCAAAGCAGTCCAGATACGTCCTTTGGGCAGCCAGGCAATCCCTCTGGCAGAGTTTAGTTGTAGGTCCAGAAGTGTCTGATTTGGTGGGTTCACAGACCCTCTATAGATATATATCCAAAAGTGCCATTGAAGTAGGGGAAACTTCACAGAGTGGTTTGTGGTGCACAAGTTCCCCTTTCAATGTAGCCCTGTCTGCCAGGAGCCCTGTGGGGGGTTATCAGTCCTCTGTGTGAGGGCAGGCCACTGGCCTTTGAAGTGTGAGAGAGAGCCCCTCCACCCTTTCTGCCAAGGGAAACCCATCTGTATGAAGATGAATGCCCTGTGTTTATTGCTGCCTGGGTGGAATGCACAAGGGGAGCTGTCATTCAGCACAGACCACATGTGGATTGGAGACAGGCTGTAAGGCATGGGTGGCAGTAAGTGCAGGGAAATGCCTACTTTCTAAAAGTGCCATTTCTGAAATAGTAATGTAAAATCCAATGTCACCAGTAAGTAGGATTTCTTACCACCATTCCAGCCATACCAAATATAACAAGTCTATTCTTCTCAGAGCAGAAATTACCACTTAAAAGCATAAAAGGGAATCTTTAATGCTGGATAGGGAGATGAAAAGGCTTCACAGTAGTGAAAAACGACTTTGGGAGGTTTTCAAAACCAGGACATGTAAAGCGTATGAGTACATGTCCTGCCTTTTACTTACATAGGACCCTGCCCCATGGGTTACCTAGGGCCTACCGTAGGGGTGCCTTATGTGGAAGAAAGGGACATTTTAGCATTGGTAAGTAGTTTTAAATGCCAAGTCAAAGTGGCAGTGAAACTGCGCACACAGCCGAACAATAGCAGACCCGAGACATGGTTAAGGGGGTACTTACGTGGGTGGCACAATGAGTGCCGTAGGCCCATTTAAATTACAGGCCCTGGGCAGTTCTAGTGCACTTTACTAGGGACTTGAAGGTAAATTAAATATGCTAATTGAGTATAAGCCAATGTTACCATGTTTTAGGGAGAGAGCACATGCACTTTAGCACTGGTTAGCAGTGGTAAAGTGCCCAGAGTCCTAAAGCCAACAAAAACTAGGTCAGAAAAAGAGGAGGAGGAAGGCAAAAAGTTTGGGGTGACCCTTCAGAGTGGGGCATTTTCCAACACTACTGCTTCCCACCCATTTCCAGTCAGCAAATTTGAGCCTTGCTAGAATCCAAACCCTAATTTGGTATGAGCTTAATCAGTGAGTTTGTTATCGGAGCTCTGATATAATGTGAACGCTGCCATAATTTATCACTTCTACATGGCACCCAAAGGTTCAAGTGGTTTTCTTTTTTTACGGGACAAGTAAATGTTTGAAACATTGTGTCCTTTGGGCAGGATGATGTGTTAAAAAATTCCACAGCGCTGCAGTAGGATACAAGATCACAGACCTCCATTTGTCATGTGCTTATATCAAGCTTCGCCATGCAGAGCCAGTTAAGCTGAGAAAGGGAAGCCTACACTAACCAATCAGATAGAGTACTATTTCCCTGGCTCTCGTTCACTGAATGCGCATAATCAGCACTCATTATCTTGATTTGAATGGACAAGTTTTACAGCATTTTTTCACATTTTTATGTAACACATTTATATACTGATTATATTATTGCATAATAACTTTCACAATATACATTATTATTCATTAGTGTGCATTGTGTCATAATTACCAAGAACAGGAACTCTTGGGATTGCAAAGGTTAATATTAAGCCTTGATAAAGAGTGTCCTGGAGGGATAGGTGATATTTGTCTTACTTTATAAAATCTGACCTCCTAGAGTTAAGAATTTAGCTAATACAATAACACTTATTGCAAGTTTTTTTTTTTCATATGGGAAATAACATGCAGTTTTTGTTGCAAATTCCAGTATTTATTTACCAGACATTCCCCCCCCACCCCCAATTAATCAGTGGAAAAGACCTGCCAGGATGTATCTGAGGAAAAGTTCGAATGCACGGGCTTTATTTCACCCTGTAATTCTGGGGTGCGGTTAAGTTGGCACCATTCATAATTCCGAGCACTGCACAAAAGGACCTAGTATTTGAGTTGGTTATAATCAAAGATCAAATGGGATAACAATGCAATGAGTCTAGCACGTCTGGAAAAAGATTCACGGTTGCGTTTTAGGAGATTAATTTATTCACATTTAGATGGTGGGTGGTGGATTCGGATGTTTTGCTTGACCGTCTAACTTCTAATTTGGAAGATGTGCACAAAAAAAGTTGAGTTTGCAAAGTGGCAATACAAAGCGAGTCATATCAAATGTCACTCCTGGTAGAAATGCACGAGGGACAATTCTTAAGGTATTCCTACTTCCTGTGCACAAATTTGAACATCTCATTGCCGACCTAGATTTTGATTCCATTAATGAAGTGTCAAAAAGTGTTTAGCAGTTCCTTTTTGACACCTCCCATTAATCAAAATTCATGCAAATTCATTGATCTTCATTTTTGCTTAGTGCAGAATCTCATGTAATGTTCTTCAAGCCTGCTCTGATGTGCAGGGGTGCTCCAGAGGGAACGCCTTGTTATTGGGGGATTGTCTAGTCATCCTCTAATCGGGTCAGGGAGACCAGTCTTCAGTCGGCTTCTAGGTACTGATGTTTTGGTGCGGTACCCCGTGCATACCTTTGTCAACTACTCCCATAGGGTCATTTAATGGCTGTGTTGGGGTGTTAATGCCTGCAAAAACCCCCAGGCACAAATAAGGTTTACATGAGACTCGTATACATTTGCAACCAATTAACACCCATGTAAAAATAAATGAGAAATAATGTGAGAAAACTTTAATTGCACGTGTTGTGATGACGTGCACAGGGATTTGCAAAAGCAACCACCACCAAGGATAATTTAGTGCTGACTGCTGTGGAAACATATGAGCACTTCAATTTGCGCTGAACTCATAAACCGAGTTAATGGCAAAACGGGCATTTATATTCTTGATAATCTAAGCTACCTTGCTCGAAGTGAACTTTACCCTAAATAGCCCTAATTTTGTCTCAGTTATTAATTCACAAACGTAGATACAAACAACTAAATCTTCAGCAGGGATCTGTAAGCCTTCAGTCAACTTGGTGGTTTAATTTAGACTTTTTAGCTGCTTCCTGAGCTATTTTTTCAGTGGCTGCAAATGTATTCATCATTTGGTTTTACCAATTGTCTATAAGCTTCCTGAGTCTGAGCACCCAGAAAACGTATTTCTTCTTCAATACACCCATGCAAGTGAACACATTTGACACCACTGTTCTCTCCATCTCTCTCCAACAATGACTTTACATTGAACTTCTCGCTTTGTGTGTATGCTTGTGGTATTTGTATAACATGAACTTGGCCAAAAGACAGTGCAATGATGTACAAGGTCAAAGGCAAGGATACAATGGGTGACTCTTGGGGAAGCTGGGTTCTGAGAGCTGAGCTGTACTGTCCCTGCACTGTGGTGTAGTGTTCTTCAAAGAGGAGAAGGACCACTGCCTTTTTTCTTTTTTTGCATTTCTTCTCGAATCTAATATCGTCGTGCTTGCTGGTTTACCAGGAAACTTTGGAGGTGACCGGTTTGGTAGCCAGATAGGGGGGCTGCTCGTCTTCATTTAGATGATGCATCTGCTTTGACGATGGTACAGATTGCTCAGGGGGTTCAGTGGAGTTCCATCGGGGTAAGGATGATGTAATAATATATCTTCAGGGCTGAGTTGTGCTGCTACATGTAGGTTGTTGTTATTGGGGGCCAGTGTGGACTCTGAGTGCCCGGGTACAGAGCAGTTCCACCACTCAGAAGTAAGAGTATGTGGGCTTGGAAAGCAGTTCTGAAATTGCTCTGTTAAAGGAATGCTTTCACTTTCTTCAGTACACAGAGCTGGCACCAGGCCTCCTGGTTTTCTTAGTGATGTGTTCCTTCATGAGGTTGGTGTCCATGGTGAATCTGAGTGTCTTGACACTGGATGAAAAGTTGGGTTTCGAATCTGTCTAGATTCATATCGTTGAGCTAGGTTTGACTAGTTGTTGCTTGTTGTTGTTGGTGAATGGTAAGAATTCTGTTTCGGTAGGGTTGAACTTCAGGTAGATGCAGGACATCCAGGTGTGGATGAGATGCAGGCAGTTTTTCAAGTGTTAGATGTCTTAAGCAGAGGAGACTTTCAAATACACTTGTGTGTCCTCAGCATATAGGTGAATTTTAATGGTGGTGTCATTGAGTAAGAGTGCAAAGGGCGAAATGTAAAGGCTGAAGATCACAAGGGACATGATGGAACCCTGGGGACTCCACAGGTGAAAACAATCTCCTGGAAAGTGAAGGTGTCCTCAGGAAATAACTTGTACTGGTTGTGTAGGTAGGTGGAGCTCCAATGGAGGATGTTGCCACTGACTTCCATTTGAGGCCTGAGGGTGTGGATTGGCCCTTCACATCATGTCAACAGATTATTGAAAGTCACCCTCATTCTCCTGACAAAAAAAAACATTTATTCCCTATTCACCCCAGGATGCCAACCCAAGCTTTGGTTTTTTTTGTTTTTTTTTCACCATCACTCTGACAGTGCGATAATGGCTGGAGTAACTAAATCTGTGCTTATCCCAGATCTGGCCATACTGCAGTCTAAGACCAGGCTTTTATCATCAACAAGAAAAACTGTTTCCATCACACTATTCCTGTGCAACCTGTAGTGGTGACTCTTGAAAGCAATGAACAACATCAAAAGTGGACTGTTTGGTTTATAAAGTATTTCTGGTGGTCAGGAGAGGTCTTCGAAGCAAGGCTGCATTATTGTTTGGAAGTTTCAAGATTCAGAACCAATGTAACACCAAACCTGTCCTTCTCAGGAGGTCCTACTACTCTTAGGAGCTCAGTACCTACTGGTCTCATGGCAAAACCATCCCTCTTGCTTTTCAGATGATTTCTCTTTCTGAAGTAAGACTATCAGACTTGAGGGTCTTCTTAACATTTCTGTTCTAATCGTCCTACTTCTTTGGCTCCAGTTCTGCATTGCTCTTACAAAGCAGTTTTGTTCTGTTCAGAATGTAAAGGCCTCTGCTGCTATTCCGGTTCAGGAATACTGTCATAAACTTGCCAAATTAATAAATAAAAAGTGTGGTTTGGGTCTAAGTATTGCTTTGTCAAAAGTTGATGACAGCTCTTCATGATTCTGCCAAAGTTTAGTGTCGGAGCTTGATATGTTATGTTATGTAGATTTGCACAGCTTATAACCCAGTGTGATCCAGGTGCCCTTATGTGTTCAGGTAATGCACTTTGAGGAGCTGACTGCGGTCCATGGATGCTTGATCTATTTTGCTGATGTGCTGTTTTGCCCTGTTAGAAAGGAGAATTGTTGCAGGGCCCTCCACCTCTCTGGGAGCTATCCAATATGTAATTTTTTCAATCAGCTAAGAGTCCCTTTATTAAATTGTGGCATTAATCAGAGTATCAATTCCAATGCATTGACTGTTTTTTTCTGACCACATTTCACTTAGACTTCATTTCACAGTGGATCAACGTCCTGTATCCATCAGATTTGGTATTAGCTAATTAGATTTTTGGCCACTTTTAACACTGTTCAGCAAAATGCCTGCCAGGACCTTTGATGAGGTTTCCTGGCAAACATTTAAGGTATTAGAAGTAGCATGTCTCTGCGGTGAGCACATTGTCACTTCCTATTATATGCTGCCGGTCGGTCTTAGTTAAGTCAGGCAATTACCTATTAGTGGACGTGAGCCAACCTGGATGAGGGTATGGCTTGGCTGTTCATACAGTAAGTTATCAGTGAAGAATTGCTGTTACTCCTGGGAGCTTTCTTTTCTACATTTATAGTTTTTAAGAAGGATCCACTGTTAGTGAATGACAAAAACATCTTACACACACATGTGTATTCAGTTTTTATAGTTCTCTGATTTGGTTTCAATAGACTAGCCTTTTTTTCGAAAGCATCTACTTTAGCATAGTATTTTTCTCAGACATCTGGATATTTTGCAGTTACATGCAGTGTCTATGAGACATTCGGTGCTTATTGTGAAATAGAATGAGTATTGGTACCCAAAGCTCCGCTCAGTGCTTAATGTGAAATAGAATGAGTATCAGTACCCAAAGCTCTGCTCAGAAACCTGTGAAAGGTGCCTCTGAACATCAGTGCACCGATTACCAAGGCTGTGCAGTCTTGAACCTATCTCAGGTCTTCCAGTGCTTGATTTGAGCCGGTGGTTGGCGGTCGGGCACTCATTTTTGGGTCCTACCGGTACATACTGAAAGGAGAAGAAAGAGAAGGTGAAAACCCATCAACAGGGAAGAAAGCAGGAGTCTGAAAGAGTGAGATGAATCGGCAGGGAGTGTCTGACAGTGAATTAAAGAGGTATTCGGTTTGGGGATATTTAATACCGCCAGCTACTGTCTTTTGAGCAGTGCTTTGGGCACGACACTCATTATGTTACAAATTGAGTACTGGGCACTTCCATCCACTATTACACACAATCCACTATTACGCACTCCCTGCCCCTTTATCTCACTCCTGCAGGATTCTGCTTTCTCCGTTTGTGACAATTTTTCCATCCTTCTCTCCCTACTTCTTTCACTTTTGTGAGTTTTGTCCTCTCTTGCTCAAGGCGAATGTCTAATAAGGAAAAGTAAGTGCTGGTCCCGTAAAATAAAAAATGAGTACCTGTGGGTTCCACCACCAACCTCTGTCCCAAATTAAGCAGTAGAGAAATTAATAATTTTACAGATTCTTTTTAAAGGTGTTTTAGATGGTGCCCTGGGTTCACACCTGGTTTGTCTAACCTCCATAGGGTCACACTCAGACTAGCTTAACAACACTTAATATGTTTCATCTTTGTGCTTCAGATGAAACACGGCTCAGCTGCCCACCCAGTACTTTGTGTTCAGTGTGGTCCATCTCTAAAAAAAATAGTTATTTAGCTTTGCCTCGCTGAAGTAGAGAGAACTTTGCACATAGACTACATTGACGACAAGGAGCCAGGAGCCAGGTTCACCTGAGACTCACAGCTGCAGTTTAAATTAAGTAGAACTGTGTACAAAATAATGATAAAAAGCAAATCCATTGTAAGGGAAGTCTCTATGAAACTGCAAGTTTGCTGACATCAGCACCTTCTCTCCACAATTCATTGAGAAGACCACCGAGCCGTGTTTCACCTTAAAGCCACAACTGATGGCAGTTGTGTGTGCAAATTTGTTTTGAGTGCGGCCACATGGTAAAAGTTTGCATGTTGCTGGAACCCTAAATAATACAGACCTATAGCCCTGCATTGTTCCATATTTTTGCCCTCCCTTACAGCCAGCTGAAGCATTTCTGCAGGGCATAGGTATTTACTTAGATAGTATGGGCTAGTTATTAGCAGGAACTGCTTAAACCCTGTGCCACTGATACTTTTATGAATCAGAATTGGTACCATAAAGGTGGATTCTAGGTGATTCAAAAACAGGTGAATTGTTTACAAGGCTTATGTGACTATTAGAAGAATGGTGAATCTCTCAGAAAGATGTCCATAAACGTAAGCATCACCTGCCAGAGAGGGAGGGAGGATGGGTACCACTCTCACCAGTATTGTCTTCAAACATAAGCCTCACTCTCTGTATCAGAAAAGATGATTCTCTCTCAAAGACCTCTAATAAAGGAATCATTGTTGACCAGACAGGGATGTGTGATACTGTCATAGAAAATGTCTTGAAGTAAGTAAGTTGAGTAAGTGCTGCTGGCTGAAGGGATGGTTTATATTCTCACCAAGATGCCTCAAAAGTGAGCGCTGGTGGTCAGACAAGGGGCGGTGATACACCTGGACATCTTCAAAAGAAAATGCTTCTGCCCAAAGAAGGACTGATTATACAAACCCCAAAACATCTTCAAAAGGAAGCACTGTTTGTCAGACAGGAACTGGTGAAACCCGCACAAGGACATCTTCAAAAATAAGTGCTGCTGGTGAGACAAAGTGCAGTCATACTCACATTAGGACATCTTCCAAAGATTGCTGACCAAAGAAGGACTGGTGATACTCAGACCAGGACATTCTCATTAGTAACTGCTCTTGGCCAGGCAAGGACTAGCGATAAGCATAAATCAAACCTCCTTTATGTACATGATTTGATTCTTTTAAGTCAAACTAATGTTGGCTTACAAAGCCTTTTGATAAAATATTACGTTACTTGATAGCTAACGGTATGACGATTAACAAAAAGAAAACTAATATGGTAGTGAGTAACAGATTACAGAAAAAAGCACAAATGGTAACTACAAGGCCAACAACTGGAACAGGTTAAAACATACATATACCTGGGAGTACTATTTGATGAAAGGGTCTCCGTTCAACAACATAAAGATCAGTTGCGGAGGAAGGGACATACACTACTCCTCGCATTACATACATTACAGAGGTCAGTAGACAGACCAATTTATCTACCATTACTAAAAGTGATATCTGCAAAATTATTACCAAGTATCACATAGCAAAATGAGGGCCTGCAGGGCAGGGATGCTTCAAGTTTTAATATAATTCTTTCCAAAACAAATAGGTTGCTCTTCCGTCGTCTTCCCTGCAATGTCTCGCCGGCCCAAATAAGGCTGGAGTTCGGCATAGCGTATCAAACAATTGCTAGGAAAGGGGCGGGTATTAAAGTATGGAAAAGAATAAAGTCATATGAATCAAATCAATTATGTCAAGCTCTCTGGCAAGATTTACAAATAAATACAAATGCTCCATCACTGCAGTATTTAGAAGCGGGGATCAATGATTTGGCAGTTCTTCCATTTTGGGATATGTCCTTGCCTCTGGAGTCTTTTAAAAAAGATATCAACAGTCGGATGAAAAAAAATCTCATTACTAACAGGTAAAGTGATCTTTGCACGTAGATCTCCTGCTTGGGTGATACTAATTGACTATAAAACTCCCAAACCACTGCCCTATTTAGTGACAGGATGGGCCAGACATCTAAAACATGATTTCAGCAGGTTGTGGTTTGGTTTCCTTCCTGGTCTCTCCCATGCAATGCCTTGGATCCAGGACATAAAAAGTACTCTCTGCAGATTGTGTTCAGCAGAGGAAGAAAACATTATTCATCTGACTTATGTCTGCCCTCCACTCCTGAAAGAAAGGTTTAGGCTGTTAAAAACTTTCCTTAACCAGCAGGGAGTGCGTACGAGCCGGCAGGCAGGAATTGCATGCTTTACGCCATTGAATACCCCTTTGAACTGCAGTCATACGCAGTTCCTAAAACTGGAATGCATGAGAGTTACTCGACTTAACCTCGCCGATAGGAACTAACTATGTAGTTAAAAATGTTCCCACCCAATATTAAGGACACTACTAATGTAATGGAGTCAGAATGGTTACTAGTGTCTTAGAACCGTGTGTTGCTGCTTCTGCCTTCCTGTATTAACTGCCATTTAATCATAGACAATACATTTTATAGAAGAGTATGGATAAAGAAATGTTATGATGATTTTCTATCTAGCATTTTGTAGGTTACAGTCCTAAAAGTTAAAACATTTTTTTGTTTTGTTAGGATATTGTAAGATTTAAATTAATATAACAATAAAAAGGTGCTACGACTACTGTGACCGTCCACTTGAACATTAGGCTGGTAAGGCTTTTATCTAAGTTCAGTGAAAAGCTCTGAGTGATATATAATGTACAATCCCCTTAAATCATTTTAATGGTCAAAATATATTTATACATCAGTTTTAATGGTGTTTATTCTCACAGCTTTAGGGCGAACTGTGATCTTATATCTGTATAAGTCTTAGAGGTGTTTTTATGTTTCGTCTGGTAATTATGTTTTGCTAAGATTTTGATTAATCATGCAAATAAAGATCATTCAGTATTCGACTAGCGATTTGCACACCACACCATATCATCTGAAAATGTAAGTGCTGCTGGCCGGTCAATAACCGGTGAGATTCACGCCAAGACATCTTCAAAAATAAATATTGGCAAAGGCATTAGGTCTCGACTTTGAGACCTGTCTATTTTGTCAGTGTTTTTAGCCAGCATGGCTAAATAAAAAATAAAAAAACACAAAAGCCTATAAGGTGTCCAGTATTTTTTTCTTTATATTTACCAATCTGAGTGGGTTCTGGAAATAAGGAGAAAAGGGTGTGCAAAATCATGTTTTTCAAGCACAGGTGGAGGCGAGGAACATAGACGGCACAGTTGAGGGCGAGCAAAGCAGAGGGGCGGGAGGAGACGCAGAGATTGACAGAGGAGGCGCTTGTGGGGGAAAGGAACATGAAGGGCAGGGATATGGTAGCAACACGGAGAGGGTCGGGGAGGAGAAGCAACGGGCGACATAGAAGGAGGACATGGGAGGGAGGAAGCAGAACAGGGGGGGGGGCGGAACAACACGGAGGATAGAGTTGCTGAGGAGAAATAATGGGGGAGAAAGCAATGTGAAGCGGATCGGAGAGAAGTGCATGGGCGAGATAGTAACCGGGGAAGAGAAGAGAACGGGTGCAACGTGGAGTGAGTTGAGAAGAAGCATGCAGGCGTCAGAGAGCAGCAAAAGGTGAGGTGTGGTAGGCTTGACCTACTAAGTGCAAAAAAAGTGACATTCTTACCATATCTTCTTTGATATCCAAGGAAAAGGGTTTTGCAGATTATTTTCTGGACATGCTCTGTTGGCTTAATATGGACAGGGAAACCCGTTGATGACGTCTTCACCATTAAGCTCTGCTGGCCTGATGTTAAAGGGTGAAGTTCTCGCAAAGTCTTGGTCAGCCCAAAGTGATACAGTCACCAAGAGTGTGGTGCTTAGGTGCACTCCGGCAGACATTTTCATAACTTAGAGCTTGATTTAGATTTCAGCCGGTGGGTTACTCCATTACAACGGTGGTGGTTATCCTGCCCGCCGAAACATAAATCCCTTTATTTCCTATGGGATTTATATTTCCGAGGATGGGATATCCGTCACCGTTGTGATAGAGTGACCCATCCACCGAAATATAAATCAGGCCCTTGGCTTTGTTTTCTGATATTAAAAGATGACAGGCTCGTGAAATCATCTTTAGAATTGAGCTCTGTTAGCAAGACAGAGAAGTGTGGCATTCTTGAATGGAATTCTTTGGAAGAGAGATGTAAAGTCCAGCTATAGAAGTAGAAAGCATCACTGAGATTCTTCAAGCTCCTCTTGCATAGCTACCCTCAGCGTTCCTGTGTGGCTATATCCACAACTCCGGGAATCGTAGTGCTTCTCATCAATATGTGGCCACAGGGGTTCTTGCAAAAATACAGCTGGTATATAGAAACAAACTTCTTAACTACTCCTACTCAAGTCATTCCAATTTATTCCAATGATTCCACTAAGCTTGCGTTTGTCTAAATAATCATTTACCAACTTTTTGAATCATTCTCCGTTTGCTCCGAAGAGTACATGTGGACCACTGTGGCAGGGGCCATTACCCTACCCTAGTGCCATCTTCTACCAGACCTTCAGCTCTACTCCCTATTTTGATTGATTTTTTTGTTAGGGCTCCTCTATCCAGGTGCAAAGCTTTGTCCCAGCCTGTCATTGTGCAAGAGCTTAGTTTGGCCTATCCCTCTGTGCACTGTTATTCTGTTCTTGTGCATGAGTTTAGTGTGTTCTGTTCCTGTTTTCAGCTAGCATGTTCGCACCCTGCCTGGTGGTTTTGCACTGACGTGTGCTTGCCCACCCTTCTTTTTAGGTAGGAAAGTATCTGGGGGGTGGGTTCTCATATCAAGTGGTGGGCAAGTGTCATTTAAGATGCAGAACATTCTGCCATTATTTCTGCCTGTAACTCCTGTTCCCACATCAGTCTTCCTGCATAGAACCATTGAGGTGCCTGTTATGTCGAAGTGGGTTAGTTTCGTCTCTGCTGTTCCTTGCAAGACACTTACCTGACACCGGATGTGACAGTTTGACAGTTCCCCTATCATCGTTGTTTGTAGTGTTGTCACTTTATGACAAGGCATATTTTTACCTCATTTAAAACAAACTCCTCGAAACCAAAGGTAAGCATACACATTGGGCTTGACTCACACACTACAAAAGGTACTAGAAATTCCAATTCACAAACTACCTGTGGCATTTTACGCATCCGCATTACCTATTCTTATGTGTGCGGAGTTCTGTGCCGGGCTGCGGAATCTCTGCACACTTAAGTATACGTTTTAGTAGTAAATGTGGGTGGGACTGGAGGGAGTGGGTGGGAAAAGCTGCAGGTTTACTACCAAAGGGAATGGGATTAGGGATAAGTAAGAGGGGTAAAGAGAGGGTCATGGAGGGGTTTAGGGTGGTACGTCATCCACATACACAAGTGTAAGCCAAAGGCTTACACTTTTGTGGTGAGTTTGAACTCGGAGTTTGCGAATACCGAAATTAGTAAACTTTCTCTAAAATGTAAGTTACTCTTAAATGTAAACTTACTCAAACGTGTAATTTACTTTTGCGCATCAGGCCCAAAGTGTCTTATCATCAGTAGAGTTATTCCATGTTTCAGATGCATTAAACTCCAGGCAACAAACTAGCAGCGAGAGTGCCATTGCTATGTGGAGCTATTCATGATGTTTTCCTAAAAACGCAACAATGTAGCAATGGGGACTTTTGTGCCCTTGCACTGGAAAGGAGAATTTCTTTGGTGATAATCTGTGGAGAGGAAGGAGCTTAAAGAGTATTAGCGTTGAGAAAAAGAAGCTAGTAGTCGTTCTGCTTCCTCAGCAGAAAGCAGCAGACACCAGGGGCCCGGGTTTTTGTTCTTCACTACAATGCTGACTTTCTATTCATGTCAAGAGACTATGAAACATCTTTGGAAATTAGCATGTAAAATTGATTGCAGCACCAAAGCTGCAATCTTTTCTGTGCCCAGGCCCTTGGGTTTGTTGCTGCGGGCGCTTCAGCAGCTGTCGCTGATCCTCGAGTGATTCATCGAGCGCCTGCCCGACCGCGCGGTACAAGGCGCACAATCTGTTTATAGTTCCATTATACTCATTTACACATGGTTCTACTTTACCATCACAAGCAGAAGCCTACCTCACATCAATTTTAACAGGATAGCGACACATAATGTAGACCCTGGAGAATTTCCGCTTAACTTGAAATTGGACCATTAACATTTGTGAATCCAATTTCCTCGAACTTGCCAATCCTATCAATAAATGTGCCTTGGAGAAAGTGGAGCGATATGATTATTTGGGGCTGTACTTATCAACGTGGGACAACTAGAAGCTGAATACAAGCAGAGGCGAAATCAAGCCAAGAGGCTTCGGTAAACTGAATACTGAACAGTGAGAGAGGTGGCAAAGGTGTGTGCCAAATAGGTTTGGTTATTATGCAAATGTCATCGTAACTGCAATTTGTAGGGTTGATGACATAGTTAAATGTGAATCACTTCTGACTGTTCAAAACTACATCCTGGGTTAGTATAGATCCAAAGCCATAATCATTGTTTCTGGAGAAATTGGAGGTCCAAAGCATAGATCAATGAATAGTTATGAAATCTTGTAAGTAGAGTCAATATTTTTTTATTTATTTTTCGAATAGGCCTTCCATGAAAGAAAAATATCAGTTTCAGCATGGAAAATTTCTCAACAATTGGAGTCACTCTTTCGCTTTAAACTGTGCATAGAATTAGCGCATAATATCATTCCTCTTGCAGAGCGACAGTGTTAGTAGTAGTTCGCTCAAGCCCAGTGGAAATGCATGAGGCAATCTTAAATTTCCCTTAATTAGAATGTTGACAGCATATCCACGAGGTCATGGTGATCTGTCAACTGACTTAGGGACATGTGTGAGAAATAGGGTGCCCCAGTTGAGATTTGTTACTTCCTTATGAGCTTTAAAGTGGTGCAGTTTACCTAATTCATCTTCCTGTGTCACCTATTTGTAGTGGTCAGACATCCACATGGCCACACCGGGTGTTCGCAAGGCCTTCTGTTCCTTGTTATTGATCTCTTGGCCAGTATTACTGCCAAATCAGTGTATTTGCAATTGGAGTTTTCAGGTGCTGGTTGGGACATGAATCTAAATAGGCATAATTTGAGTTTGTACAGATTGTGTTTACACATCAAGTCAATTACCTGTTTCGACACTTCTGTCCAAACGCACTGAAGTGAAGGACATGCTCTTGTCACTTGGAAGAAGGATTCATTGTCCTCTTCGCATCTGGGACAAGTATGAGGGTGTATGTCATGTAAGAACTTTGGTGTTGGATAATTAGGAAGTCAAGTTATCGACAAATCCACTATCGAGAAGCCCTACAACACTTCTTCGAGCAAGAGCAAGTAGTTACGGTACTCATGTTAGATTGTTAAATGGAACTTGGCAGGATGGTGGAATCAACCAGGTCCAACAAACGAGTACTCTATAAATACCTCGGAAGGTGTTTTTCTTAAATGTGGACAGTTGATCACTCAGACAAACGGATACTTTTCAACATGTCTTCGCACATTACACTCCTGCAGCACTCTAGAATTAGAGTCAGGTCTTTGGTTTGTGAGTCTGTATGAGGATATATTGACCTACCCAGGTATCATTTGGTCATTTGAAACTATCTCCTGCAGAACATACTTGGTCTCACAGTAGTCTAGCTCCGAGATGTACATGTCCAACGTGCTAGCCCAAAATCTGCCTCCATTCTTGTTTTTCGTGCTCACATTGCAGCAATCGTACGACTGCCTACAACCGTTGCATGCTAAGTGCAATGTATGAATGGTGCAAGATACAATTAAAAAAAATTCAGCTCCCTGTCATCAATTTGTTTGATTTGCAGATCAGTAGTTCTTATGGAGAGTGTGGGAAGACAACAGAAAATGCTAACCGTGTGTGTAATATTGAATGACATAAATATAGGTTTGCATTGTTCTTTTGCCTCAAACGCCAATCAAACGAGGAAGAAATGTCTGTAAAATACATTATATTATATTTAGTATTTTGATATTGTATTACACACCTGCACTATACACCTACAGACTGTGTATGACTGAAGAGCTCTTTCAGTGCCTTAAGTGATGCTTCTCCTTATAGCTGGAAGAAGGTGTCATTATTGTGGAGATCCAAGCAGGAGGTTTCATCTACAGCCTAACACGTGGACCCACTTATTTTTTGTTGCTAGGACCTGCTAAATATTTATTTATTTATTTGCATTTTATAGAGCTCAGCTCAACTTAGAAAGTGTCAGTGCACAACTGCTGTGCTACTCTGAGTATGCTGCTCACAGTTATTGCAGGGCTGTAACAAGCACAAACATAGTTGCCTGTTAGAAGTTTATCATTAAATTATACCAGGGCCTGATAAGCAAAGGGTCTTAGAAGTAGTTTACTATTCACCTCTACTGTTATGGGCTGATGATGTTATACAGTGAGCAGTGATAGGAGATCTGCTAGAAACTAATACATATATATTGTGTTGTCTCATTCAGACCCTGATGCACACAGACATTGATACCTATCAGTATCACACCACTTTCCATTATTACTCCAGTCTGACACCGCTGCCTATTAGCAGTCTGCCACCCACAGTTACTATCAGAAACTGCTTTTCATAAACATTGGGGGCCCTCACAACTACTAACAGGGGTTTATCACTACAACTTACAATTATATCCCGACAGAAGCCGAAGTTGATGCCTTCTTCAGGTTTATCACACAAAGGTCCTGCTTTGTACAATCCACCATTGGAGTTTGCCAGTCCCTTTTATACTTAGACCCTGATACCATCTGAAGTTGATGACTTCTTGGGGTTTATCATACACAGTTCCTGCTTTGTACAATCCAGCATTGGAGTTTTCCAGTCCATTTAACTCTCATATCCTGATACAAGCTGAAGTTGATGCATTCTTGGGGTTTATCACATACAGTTCCTGCTTTGTCCAATTCAACATTGGAGTTTGCCAGTCCCTTTAACTTTTAGACCCTGATACAAGCTGAAGTTGATGCATTCTTGGGGTTTATCACATACAGTTCCTGCTTTGTCCAATTCAACATTGGAGTTTGCCAGTCCCTTTAACTTTTAGACCCTGATACAAGCTGAAGTTGATGCCTTCTTGGGGTTTATCACATACAGTTCCTGCTTTTTACAATCCAACCTTGGAGTTTGGCTGTCCCTTTAACCCTTAGACCCTGATACAAGCTGAAGTTGATGCCTTCTTGGGGTTTATAACATATAGGGGGTCATTCTGACCCGGGCGGGCGGCGGACGCCGCCTGCCAGGTGGGAACCACCAAATGGCCGCTCTGCGGTCAGAAGACCGCGGAGGCCATTCTGACTTTCCCGCTGGGCTGGCGGGCGCCCGCCAAGGGAGCGCCCACCGGCCCAGCGGGAAAGGCCCTGCAACACAGAGGCCGGCTCCGAATGGAGCCGGTGGTGTTGCGGGGGTGCGACGGGTGCAGTTGCACCCGTCGCGATTTTCACTGTCTGCTATGCAGACAGTGAAAATCATGCTGGGGCCCTGTTAGGGGGCCCCTGCACTGCCCATGCCACTGCCATGCCATGGGCAGTGCAGGGGCCCCCAGGGGCCCCACGACACCCGTTCCCACCATCCTGTTCCTGGCGGCCGCCATGGAGGTTCAGCCAAGCCAGGGGAAATCCGGCGGGAAACCGCCGGATCCCCTTTTCTGACCGCGGCTTTACCGCCGCGGTCAGAATGGGCACTGAAGCACCGCCAGCCTGTTGGCGGTGCTTCCGTTGCCCGCGGCCCTGGTGGTTTTAGACCGCCAGGGTCGGAATGAGGGCCATAGTTCCTGCTTTGTACAATCCAACATTGGAGTTTCCCAGTCCCTTTAACTCTTCGATCCTGATAGAGGCTGAAGATGATGCCTTCTTGGGGTTTATTGCACAAAGTTCCCGCTTTGTACATTCCAACCCTGGAGTTTACTACTCCTTTTAACTCTTAGATCCAGATACAAGCTGAAGTTGATTCCTCATTGGTGCTTACCACGCACAGTTACTATTAGATCCTGATTTAAACACAGGTGGGGATGCCTATTAGGAGTGTACGATTTACCATTACTATAAATGCCTGATAAACAGATTGTGTGCCTTGTAAGAATGTACATCCCAATTGCTGAGCCTGATACACTCTGCCATAGGTGCATACTAAGATGTGCATCACTGACAGTCACTATTAGAAACAGATGAGCATCTACTACATATTTTATTTCATTGTGTGATTTTTTAAAGTGCTGCTGATCACAGGACCATGGCATGTAGGCATGCTGTGATATAGGTACATTGTGATAGAGTTACGAGGTTCATTTGCCAGAACCTGGTAATGCAGAACAGGTTGATCATCCAGCATCAATGGACCGAGCCTGGAGATAACCTGCACTGAGTATGTCATCAACATCGCCAGACCTGGACAACCTGGGTGAAGAGGCAAAGATTGTGCTATGCATCTCACTAGTCAGAAATTACAGATCCAAGTAGAAACTATCACTAGCATCTAGAGAATATGCTTATCCAAATGGCAAGGTGAAGGTGAAGGCATGAACTTTTAAGGATTTTGTGAATTTTTGTTATTCATTTTCCAGTCTCAGTAGAAGCAGTAGGGAGTTCCATAAGGAAGACAGATCATTATTCACAATCTCCACAGTCTGGGAATGAGCAGTGGTTGGCAGACCCAAAGCTTCAGGCTCATGGGTACGGGGCAGACAGTTTTGGAAGATAGTTCGGTGAGAGGCCATGGGTTACCTGAAGTGCAAGGCAAATTCTTTTAAAAGCCGCTCTTTCTTTGATTGGGAACCAATGGAGGGATGTCAGGCCCGGAGTGACGTCGTTGTGTCGATTCAAACCAGACAACATGCAAACTTCACACTTTTGAACTTTGAGGGGGTTTGAGGGAGATGTCCCTAGAAACTAGTCTATAAGCTGTTGAAACTATCCTGGCATGACATGATCTCAGCTAGGATTGGTGAGATTTTTGGAGAGAAGTGGAGCTACGAGAGAGGTTGGCTCCATGGACGAGAACTGATCACCTTAAACCTATTGATGTTATGATTGTGTTTATTTGGCTGGATCTTTGTCTTAACATTATTTTAGTTGTTGATGTAGGTTGGGAAATGTGTGCATTTGGAGGATTCCACCCCCATTTGTCATTGATCGTGAGGGGAAAGGTATTGTTCAGTTTCAGATAGGGTCAATTCCAAGACTGAATGTTCACAGTATTGAACAGCAAATAGGTGTTAGATTCTTCTTCAAATGAATTGGGATAGGCATGCGCATTTAGTCCTGTGACGGGCAATGGGTGGATAGGATCTACATTTCAATCTGCTTTGTTTCAAGGCTATCGGTGAGGGGTAAAGAAAGTCATAGCACAGGAGGCAGTCATAAGGTGGGGCCTGGACCTAGTTATGAGGGTCATGATGCAAAAGAAAGTAACCCATCCGCAGAAATGGATGCAGAGTCACTTCTGGGGATGGCTGCTCCCAGCGCTGTTGTCGCTCTGGTCTGTCTGGCATCACATTACGTTCAGGGCGTCCTCTCCACCATACTGCGCTCATGAGCCAGGGAGAATGCAGCATACATGATCATTGCCAGCAATAGACTAGGTGTTGGCCACCAGTCACCAGATGAAAGACTCCCGATGGGAAAAATTCTGTTGCCTGCAGCTGTCCAGGTAGAGTACCCTTTGTGTTCAAGGTGATTCTGGTGGAATGGGAAGTGGTCAGAGGGTGGAAACTCGAGCCAGCAGTGACTTAAACAGCCATGATGGTGTTCATGGCATGGAAATGTTCCAGGACCTCCTGCATAGTCACCATTAATTGCTATAAATGTTGTATAGACACAAACATTGGGGGGCTTCCTGTTTATGTAGCACTGAATTTAAGAGGTAGATGCACGGAGGCATTGGTACTTATACAGAGTGTACCACAGATAGTTTTCTAGCAAATATTCCTTAAAGCCAAAATCATTCAGACAGATATGTATCAGAGTGGGCTAAATGTAATGCTTGTGTCGACTACCACACAAGAGGCAGAGATGGGCTCCAGGTGCATCCTGGAACCATACTGAGGAAAGGGGCAAGCGGCAGCATTTTATAAGTGGCAGCCCCTGTGGTGTTTTTTGGGTAATCTGACATGGTGGGCACTGCTTTAGCCTTGCTATAATTGCTAAGCAGACATGTTCTGATAAAAAAAAAGTCAGAGTGTGTCTGCCTAAAAGTGCTTTGGTATGAGCAAATCTGATTTCATCCGGCTTTTTTTCCCGACAGCAATGTTAGACTAAAGTCAAATTAGACACCAAAGCGTCTGACAGTATGATTTGCCCAGCACATGGTGTCAGATTGTTATTTTATGTTATAATATGCATTGTGTTCTTTAAAGCAAGCCCACTAGTTGCTTGGCCTCTTAGCGCTTTGGTGCAAACACTGTCGGCGGCCAATGTTGCACTGACATTTGGGCTGATGATCAGTGCAAACTTGTTTTGCACTTGCCAGGTGGTGCAAACGTTGATGCAAAATTGCACTCACAGCATTGCAATTTAATGCAGCCTCAAGCGTTCACTGCGCCGATGCTGTGGCTACTTTCAGCTTCTTGGTCCTTATCGACACAACTTCCGGTTTACATGTATGGAGCTGTTTAATTTGGGAAAGATGGACTTATTAAGAGTTGCTGCATGCACACATACCAGTGGCAAAAGGACAAGTGTTGAGACAATGTGTAATGAACGGTGGGACACAGACATCAGCATCGTGAACTGGTGAAACATGAGCCCAAAGGAACAGATGCTCTTTAGCTGAATCAGCTCTCAGTGCAGTGGCTCAGACAGTCTGTGACTGTTTAATCATTTGCAAGCCCCTCGCTGTTTAATATCATTTGGATGGCAGACACTGTGAGACTGTTCGCTGTGAGCATCTGTTACCTCTTGGACCGGGACGCTTTCCAAGGCTTGGCCGCGTCTTGTGATGGGAAGCCATTTGTTGCTGTGTGCAGCCTAGTCGTGTGCCAGGCTCTGCTCTTGCAGAGCCCTGGTCTGCATCTTTGAAAATTATATATGTGACTTGCTTTGAAGTAGACTGAAAACCATTATGCTTGAGATGTTGTGTTGCAGGTGTACTACATCTCTGGTCGATGCTTCCATTCCAGGCCCTCACATGTGGGAATGGTGATGAAGTGTTGTCAGCCCATTCCCAGTCGGGCTATGTACCATAACCTAGAAAAAAGCTACTTGCAGCTCACATTGCTTGGGCTTTCACTGAACTGTAGAAAGTTGGCACAAAGCACTGCTTTGATATCTGAGATGTCGGAGACATGTTCATTGGCGGATGTCTGGTCATCCCTCCACACACCCAGATGCTCTCCCCAAATCAAACAGAGATGGTGATGTAGGTCCTGTGTCCCATCCTACCACCCGAAGGGAAAGTATGAGACAGAAATGTAGTGAGTAAGTTTGATCTTATTTTTAATCCAGCCTAAAGGGCTCAAGTGGGATTTAAATTGGTGTCATCAACATTATGCATTCAACCTTGACACAGCTGGATAGGTGCTGTCAGTGGTGTCTGTATTCGTCTGGGTATTAGCTTAAAAGTGAAAATAAAAGCAGATAAAGTGGTCTCCCTTGAACTGTGCCCCACTCTTTCAGCAACAAGCAAGAAATGTAATTACATAGCTCAGACATAGAGGAGGCATCTGGTGAATGATGTCATAATATGTCTCAAAACCCAAGGTGACATCATCAAACAATCAAATATTCTGAAATGACTGATTCTGGTGATTTTCGGAGATGCAGGAGTGGGGAAAGAGAACAGAGCTTTTATTGAAACTGGATGGCCCATTAAATGTTACAGCAGCTTGAAAGAGGAGAGGGTGTTTTATATAACTACCAAAGATTACTTAGAAGATCCCTATTTTTCCTAAATTTACCAGTATACGTGCTGCCTTATTAACTTCACTATACAAATGGAGGGACAGCATCCTTTTCTAATGACTATATAAACCTTCTGAAAATATGGTATGAACACCTGGTCATTGTTTCATTAAATACGTTTTAAGATGGAAGCCTTACAACACGCTTTGCCTTGTCCCATCAGTATGGAGTGTCTCTGATTCTCTAATAGCACAAGCCATTCCATAACCAGGAACCATTCACACTTTGTCACCCTTAAGGAAATTCTTCAAATTTCACATTTGAGAATGTATTTTTAACACTTAAACAGAAATATTTATATCCCCACATAATTATACGTCTTCAGTAATACGGATTTTACTACGGGCTTCTGCATCCCTCTTGATAATTAAAATAAGGTCAACCTGCTTCATCACTCTTTCCTTGTTGACAGTAATGAAATACGATTTTAATTAACTTTTTGCTTTCTCTTCTCTCCTCAGTCATGTGACCGTTATCGCTTGTTTATATATAATTTCCACCAAATCATATGCATATCAATTTATAAATTATAATATATATATATATATATATATATATAATAAAGGAACGTTATAGTAAGGTTCTGAATTTGCGCACACAAAACCAGCACTTGAGTTATTTCGATCAGCTATAACTCGCACCCTAAGGTAATTATAACTCATGCTCCCCCCATGTCACCTGTGTGCCTCCCCCCGGGCACCCAGTCAGCACCATTAGGGACCACGGGGGAGCCTGAAGGCTCCCCATTAATCTGCATATGATTTGTTGGAAGATATATATATATATATATAGATATATATATATAGATATATATATAGATATAGATATATACACATGTATATGTGTGTATATATATATATATATATATATATATATATGTGTATATATATATGTGTATATATATATATATATATATTGATCTGCCTTGAGGCCTTCGCGGTCCCGCAGGAGCCTGCATTGCTGTCCCAGAAAGGGAGCTGCTAAGCATGCATCTCCCACTCTGTCACAGCAATTGTTTCCTCGGTTTCCCTGCCCGCATCGCCATGTATGGCTCCACGAGGGAGGCCGCACGGCCGCTATCCAATGTTGTATTAGCCTTTGGGAGGTGGTGGTGTCTGGGGCCGGGGTCTGCAACAGACCCTCTTCATTCTTTTATTTCCACCCTGGGGAGGTGGCGGTCCCTGTGGCTGCAGGGGGAGGCATGCCCTCCCATGTGAATAAGTGTTTGCCTTAGGGAGGTGGCGGTCTCCTTGGCTGCGGGGGAGCGTCCCCCCATGTAAAACAATGTCTGCCCCGGGGAGGTGGCAGTCCCCAGGGCTGCAGGGAGGGCCATGCGGCCCCCTTGCATTCATTCTTTCTTTTGCCTCAGAAAAATGGCAGTCCTTGTGGCCCGGGTTGAGAATCCACAGGACCTCGCTTATATAATTTGTTGATTTTGCCCAGGAAGGTGGTGGTCCCCAGGGCTGCAGGGGGCGTGTGCCAGCCCCATGTAAATTTATGTTTGCTCCGGGGAGATTGCAGGTCCCCGGGGCTGCAGGTGGGCTGTGCAGCCTCCCTGCATAAATTCTTTATTTTGCCCTGGAAAAGTGGCAGTCACTGGGGCCCAGGGGGGTCCGCAGTACCCCTCTTTATATAATATACTGATTTTATTTTGCCTGAGGAGGTGGTGGTCCCCGGGCCACGTGGTGAGGGGTCCGTGCCCCCCGCATTCTATTAAAATAAAGCCCCAGGGAGGTGGCAGTTCCTGAGGCATAAATAAGCCCAGGAGAGGGGCCCTGTGCGCCCCTCTCCTTAATTTCTAACAAGCCCCTGGCCCACCTGGGTGCTTTCTTAAAACAAGTGCTAGAGACCACACTTGTTTTTTTATTTTTTTTATTTTAACAAAAGATTTGCAACCCCATCACAAATTCGCTGCATACTTTTTTTTTAAAAAGTACTTTTTTGCTCTGAGGGGTCCCTCTGGGTCCCCAGCACCAGAGCTAAGGGGTCAGGGTGTCCCTACCCAGCCCCCTTTTTTGGTTTTCTACCTTTTTTTCTTGTTGAAGTATTGGCAGCCAATCAGATCTCAGCATGAGATCGAGAGGGTTCACTGGGCCTTTGCATCCCTATATATACAAATTTGTTTTTTCTTTAATATTTAAAAAACTACTGAACAGATTTACACCAAATAACAAAAAGTACTCCTTCTGGACTAAGAGCCTGCTGTCTGCCAAATTTGGTGAAATTCCATCCTGCAGTTTGGCCTCTATTCCTGTTCAAAATCCCTATGGAAATTAACATTGAGAAAATGCGTTTTGGAACCCCCTTTTTTTCTTGGCTCCCGCTTGACGGATCACCCTGAATATTTCCAGACATCGACATCAGCTGCAGTAATCGTCTTATTTTTTTGGGAAGATTTCATGAAGATTCATCAACCAGTGCCAACGATATAGGCAAGTAAAAAAAACACTTCTTCTATAGACACTAGATCCTAACCATAACTACCTAGTGGCGACCCCCACTAGGTAATATATATATTATATTCTTTTTGGAAGTCCGGAACCTCAACTTACTGGTTTTCCTGAAAAGAGCACCAAATTAGTTTGCCATGCACACTCCTCCAAAATAAAGTCTGAAGATTTCCCCTGCCATCGTTGAACTCTACACTCATGGATTATTCTGATCAAAATATGTGTATTTCCATGTCTAACTGTCCACAATAGCATACTTACCCAAGAATCCCTTCCTGGGCTTTCACAGCGGCATTTAGGATGGGTACCTTTTTGCCTCACAAAGGCCTAAGGAACAGAGGAGAGTAATTAGGCTTCCTTCTGG
Source organism: Pleurodeles waltl (assembly GCF_031143425.1). Classification (NCBI taxonomy): domain Eukaryota; kingdom Metazoa; phylum Chordata; class Amphibia; order Caudata; family Salamandridae; genus Pleurodeles; species Pleurodeles waltl. Next base: position 1,024,261,985 of record NC_090449.1, on the reverse strand, counting down.
ATCCACTCCAATCCTTCACAGCAACTCAACAGATGACAGTGACAGAGGAAAATACGGAGGGAGGCAGAAAGTTTGTGTGTTCCGCGTTAAAAAGGCAGCAGGCACATGTATTAGATGTACACCAGCATTTAAACTCGAGCCTCTTTGTGGCTGTGCTGGGGCAATTGCAGTACCAGGCAGGAAAGATTGGAGCGTGCATCTTGATGACAAGGCATCAATTTATAACTTCTGCACAAGCAAAAGATATGCACTGAAATTGCTAAGGATATACAGTTCTGCACAGATGTTACTATATGCTAGCTCACCTTAAGTGAATCAAACTTGAAATTGTTGCTTAATGTTGAGAAAGGAGAAACTTGAAAAGCAGGGCTCATACATAAATTTTCTCTTTGCATAGTAGTGGGGATCTGGAGTGAGGCAAGATGAGCAAATGAGGAAATGGTTGGTGGAGACATTTCCAGACCGACTACTCAAGATATCCTAGCACTGCCCGATCTCAGTCTTTTTTTTCTAATGCACAGGTAATATCGACTGATTAAAAAGTGCATTTTCTCACTGTTGAGTTTAAAGAGGTAACAGCCACAATGCGTATGCAGAGACCAAAGTCTATCTTGTGACAGAAGTCAGCCTTTGCCATGAGGACTGGGATCTAGAGTACGTCTTGCCCAAGAACAGTAGGTGCTGTGCACTTTTTCTGCCTAATTAGAGCACAGGAGATGGATCATTGATTTTGAATAATTGGGGACTCTTTGACCTCCAATTGAATGAGTGGAGGAATCACATGGACCTATATAAGGGGATCTTCTGACTAAATGCTCATGGATTCATTTTTATTGACTTTTCTCTGTGGTCACATGCCAAAGTTTGGTTAAGATAAGCGTTTACGTTAAAATCTCTAAAACATAATGAAAATGTTTGCTAGAAAAAGGCTTTAAACTTGTGACTGCTCTTCTTGTCTCTACTGTGCAGCTGGAATGCTGGAGTTGTCTTTGATTTGAGTGAGATTATTGAAATGGAACACAAAATATTTCTTACAGCTTGCCATCCCTACTTCTACTTTTCACTATTGAATTAGTGGTACAAGTGGATTGCCTCCAAGGTAGGACACAGTAATTATTTGATATAGGGTACACTGGCCTTGAATTGCTCGCAACACCTGAACATGAGGATATTATCAAATTAAAGTCATGATTTTTCCTAAGGATCATGTGGGAACAAACTTTAGGTGGTGTCTGAATGTGTTCTGGCTACAGGCAACAAAACAATATACAAAATCTGAGACCGACGTTCTCCTGTAACCTTGCATAGTGTGCACGTCTACAAAAGCAAAAGTGTTCGCTAATTACAGTGGGAAGAAGGCTGTTGGCCATTCACGTGTCGGTGGATGGTAGGAATATTTTGGCCCTGATTTAGAGTTCAGCAGACGGGTTACTCTATCACAACTCTAAATCTGGCTCCTAGTCTCTGCAAAATGTTTATGAGGTAGAAATTCCTTCTTTGGTACTTTATTGAGTTGAAGAATCTCTTTGTGTTATCTGCTGTAGATGTATGGAAGGGTCTTTTAGCCACCTGCTGGGGATGTGCATAGAAAGTGTTTGCTTGGACCTTCTCCATAGCATCGCATACCAAGGCTACGCTCAAGTGCTAAGAACGCTTTCCTGACCCTCTGCTTGCCCAGTAGGCTGCAGCACCTGATGCTTTTGGAAATTAGAAAGAATCGGGCATACCTTTTTGACTTTATACATTTTGTTATTTGTTCATTAATGAAGTTGGGTCTCACCAGTGATTTAGTATTGGATTGCTCCTCCCCAGTGTACTAAAAAAAGTGGGAAAATCTGCTATTGTTCAGCAGAGCTTTTGGTTGGATCTGTTATATTGCTCAGGGTTTTTGACTAGAGTCTTCTACGTGTTCGCCCCTGTTCTATTTTAATGCCATTCAGGAGGATAAAGTCTGAAATTTATATTTGAAATCTAAAAATGGAGGGCTTCCCCCTGGTCAATGATAGAGGACGGTGGACGGGGTTGAATGTTAAGACTGACCCTGTCTTTTGTGTAAAAGTAGGCCATTGGATCTGTCACATATTTATTTTTGGTCTGAATTTGCAGACACTGTGTTCTACGTTTGTAAGACCTGTGTTTGCTGAAAAGCAGATAGGAACTTTGCAGGCAGCAATGGTAAATGCTTGTTACCGCCATCTTAGATTGTTTTAACTCTTTTTTTTAATATTGTAATGCTGGAATATTTTTATGGTTGCTTGGCTACTTTGTGTTTGTTTGTTTTTATAAACAATATTTGATAAACAATATTTGGTAGTGATATTCTAAGAGGTGTTTTTAAAAGGGACAGCAGCCTTTGGATGCATATCTTCAAACGATTTACAAAAGATGAGAAGGTTCCAGTGCACACCATGAAATTAGATCTTTGAACCTCCAGCAAACCTAATGGGGTCAATGTGATGAGCATCATAATGCTTTTCTAATTACATGATTTGGATCAGAGACAATGTGCCTGGTGAGATGAGCATTTCTGAGTACTTATCTGGTGATCATAGAAATGACTGATAACTTTGTGTCTTCTGGAGGGCTTTAACTTTTGCCATCAACAAGTGTCACAGATCCTTTTTTGGGAATTTGAGGCTATCTACTGCTGCAATCCCTCATAAGCATTCATACACCATCCATGTTCTAATCACCTTTCTTGGTGGCATAATTTAATAAAGGGAAAAAGGGAACAAGCGTTTCCAATTCAATGTGTCTCGCATTTGTTCGAGTTAGAGCTATTAGCTTTGTGAATTCCTAACTGGACTTTACTTGCCACATAAATTGAAAATTAAAACAGTTTACATATGTGTGTTGATTCACAGCGCCATGGCCGCCATGAGCGTGAAGGAGAGACTTAAAAAGAAAAAAGTTTGCTTGCAGTCAAACTTATCAGCAATCATGCAATTATCCATGTTATAGGGACAGTCTGCAAGGCGGTAACAAAACCCACCCCAAGGAGGGACAAACGTAAAGCATTTACCAATGATGATAAAGGATTTTTGAAAGGCGAGCCCACGAATGAGTGAAAGTGATGGACATGTGGTGGGCGTGGTTACAAGCCCACAATACTGATAACATGTCAAAGGGCTTGCGCGCTCGATTTAAAAAAGGGTGAGCAGAAAGAACCTAGGGCCGGATGTAGCATGCATTTTTGCGAGTTTGCAATCGCAAAAATGCATTTTGGTATGTATGAATCCCAATTTGCAATTTGGTAACTTGTTACAGAATCGCAAATTGGAATTGCGACTACATACCGATTCGGTATTAGGAAGGGGTGTGTCATGGGCGTCCCTTCCTAATACCGAATCGCAGAGGTATGTAGGGATGTTTTGTGACTGAAATGCAGTCGCAAAACATTCGCATTTTACCATCTACTTTAAGTAGGTGGTAACCCATTCGCATGGACCACTGCCTGCTCTTAAAAAAGTGAAAAGAAAGCTTTTCATTTTTCTTTTTTAAAACGCATCCCATTTTCCTTTAAGGAAAACGGGCTGCATTAAAAAGAAAAAAAATATTGCTTTATTTAAAAGGCATTACAGACATGGTGGTCTGCTGAGCCCAGCAGGCTACTATCCATGTGATTATCGCCATGCACAATGGGTCGTAAATTGCGATCTACCTCATGAATATTTATGAGGTAGGTCAATTTGCGAGCCATTGGGAATCGCTAAATGAAGCTCCTGGAGTTTCATACATTCAAATAGTGATTACGTAATTGCGATTTGCAGATAATTGCAATTAGGTAATCGCTATTTGAAAAAATGATACATCTGGCCCCAAGTCCTGATCTCCAAGAGGATTTTTTGGTACTAAGAGTTCGTGCTTATGGAATAGCAGTAAACCCGTGATCTTGATTATCATCCATCGCAGATTTCTGCCAGATTAGGGTAGATATGGTGCTTATAGGCATTGGCTTCTTCCTTTTAGAGGAAGCATGACATACAACATGAGATGCCCCTCCTAGACTACATCAGGTGTTTGTTTCATAGCGAGTTTGTGATTCACTTAAACTATTTATTCCGCTATCCACTTTGGTCCCCACAGTGCTCACTAGTCAAGCTTTGAGCATCGCTGAAGACAAGTCTGCCTAAGCAGATGCTGTTTCTGTTGGGTTAAGACCTATGTGTCAGTATGATAATAGGGTTGGAACAAGAGGATCCGGCATGATTCTCAAAGTGCCACTTACTCCTGTGGGCGTGATCTGCTGCTATGTTATTAGCGCTTGTTCGTTGCAATGGTTTTCCCATATCATGCTCCTCAATTACGTATGGATTGTCGAGAATGGGGAACACTCAGAGTCCTATTACACGTGTTCATTAGTCATGGTTGCTGAATCATTTCACTTTTTTTTAAATGTGACTGCCTTCCTCAGAGCTGGAGACCTTTAAAGAAAGATTTTATTTCCTAGGTTTACTGTTCTTTGTATTCCAACAGGGCAGAGTGGCATGTCATAGACCAGTGGTTCCCAACCTGTGGTCCGGAGACCCCTGGGGGTCCGCGATGCCTCCTCAGGGGGTCCGCGACTGCTTAGAAAATTTAATAATATTAACAGATTAGGTCCCCAGTTTTCATTAATGACTTAGTGGGGGGTCCCCAGATTCCAATAATTATTCAGTGGGGGTCCCCGGGTTCCAGTAATGATAAAATGGGGGTCCACAGAAGTCAAAAGTTTGGGAACCACTGTCAAAGACTGCTAAAGTCCAATTTTTGTCAGTTTCTTGGCTGTTTACTCAAAGTGTCACCTTTCTGTTGGAAAAAAGAGTTCTGTGGCCGAATAAATACATTCTTAGTTGTCCGTTTTTCACCAGAGGATGACTAGTCGGTTGTTTTACTGGTGGTAATAGTCAACATTTTAAGTCTGAAAACAGAAAAATACTTGCCTTGTTCAGCCAGTGCAATAAAAATATTTTAATGAGCTTGGAATTTTTTGTGTATGAATTCCAAAGTATGGTGTTTCAAGGGACTAGAAATCAGATGTGACTAGCCACAAGAATTAGATTCTCTGAATACTTTTTTTGTGAATCATGTGTGTCATATACCGTTCATGGGGGCACAAGTCAGACAGGACCTGTTCGGCTGCAACCATGGCAGTTGAGGTAATTTGCCAGTCATGTCCTGGGGTCCTTCCTACTTTGGCTCTGCAAGCTGGTCCAAATACTACTCTTTCCGCACTTAACTCTCAGGGTAGCGAGGGCGAGCAGTCAGAGGCTTCTCATGAAGGGTGGAATGGGGGCTGAAACTCAGGACACAACCAGTGAAACAGCAGATACAATAAATCACGGTCTACCCCAGTGTTTGTCTCAATAAAAACAGAAGTACTTTAATATCACAGCAAACTGAAATACTAAAAATCGTACTGGGGTTTAGGTACAGAACTCTTCAAGAGTGCAGTCAAAACCAACGAATAAAGGCACACACCCACCATAGTGTCCTGTTTCAGTGGTGGCAGTTCCCTCCCTGCTACAGAGATCTAGAACAGTGAAGGCATCTCCCATTCTCGCCCAATGACCTATTAATGCAGGGAAGCTGAGGGCAAGGATTGGCTCAGGTGCGAGTTTGCTACTTTTTTTAGTTGCACAATCTCTCAGTGTGAGAACCCACTGGTCAATTCAGATTGTAACATGCCACCTCATTCAGTTCTGCACTTGTTACTCCTTTCAAGGCAGTTCTAACTCTAGTCTCTTCAGACAGCCTGCTGTATTATCTGTTTGTGTGAATGTGCTTCAGTGTTGCATTGGTGTATTGTCTCCCCTTCTTAGAATCAAGGGCAGCATCTCCATCAGTGGGAGCAAGGCCAGGGCTATGGTCCAGCCTCTCAGATCACATCACTGAAGAAAACAGCACAGCAGCCCTGGTTGGTTCAGCAATCATCTACCTTTGGCACTCGCAGCCTCCGAGCCATCGGTTGAGTCTTTCTTCTATGACAGTGATGTCTTGGTCCACAGGTCATCAGTAGTGGCAGGACAGATCCCTCAGATCAGAACAAAGTTTCTGGACAGCACATTACAACTTTTGGGGGTGTTGTTGCCTCATGCATTTTGTTAAATGACCCACACAGTTGAGGCCTGGTGACTTCACTCAGGTTGGATCACAACAAGGAAAGCACCTTTACACAAGTTGACTTCTTCTGAGTGTTCCGTGCACTGGGAAATGGGCTTCTCTTCCAGAACATTCTTTCTTGCTGCACAGCCAAGTACTCTACTCTCTGAGCATGCTGGAGGTTACTCAGTGCTAAATAGACCCACAACTTCTCCAATAGTGTGTGCAGGCTGATAGTAATGTCGTTTCCCCTCTGGGAGACTAACTTTCACACACAAGCTTTGGATCTTAGTACCTCTTCACGTACTCTGTGGAATACTCCTTTTCTTGGTCAGGAAGAACTGGGACCACTCCTTTCCTTGGCCAGTAAGCACCAGGAACTAGAACCAAGTGGGATGGTTGTATGTCACCTTTATATTCTGCATTTTCCATACAAGGGATGTTGCTCTACTGCCTTGAGCCCTGCACCAGTTTTAGGGTGGTTCCCTTTCAAATGTAATTTTCTGCCTTCAAGGCAGATACAGCCTTTATGCAAGGTAATGGCTCTCACACCAGATATTGTGGATGCTGGCTCTGAGCAGGAGTATCTCCAAAGACTGGCACAATGATGTGAGGAGATGCGGCTCCTGCTTGTCGTCAGCTTTCTTGAAGTAACATTCAGGAAAAGACAAAAGGACAGGCTATGTCTAGAAACGTTGTCACATTTAAGACAATCTGCTGGCATCCCTTGTGCTTCACCATTCACCAGATGACAGCACTAAGGAAGGACTAATCAGCCACCCCTTCCTAAAAGGTCCTGATTTCTAAGTAGCCCTGTGTCCATCTTCCCTCACTTCTTTGTCTGGGTCTTCTCTTCTCTGCTCCAGTAATGCAAGCAGTATTTTTTCACTGTCTGGGAAGCTGTATCCCATCCTGTTCTGGGACAAGCCAGGTTCTATCCAAAATGGATTCTACTGATTCCAGCAATCAGACTCTCACCAGAGCACTGAGTCCAGCTACCCTCTGCACATAGGTACATGCACTCGACTTGCACACAGGATGTCAGGGCAGTGTTATGTTTGCACGAGTGCAGCCAGTAGGTTGCACGCATCCTAAAACAGAAAAAAGGTCTGCTCAGTACTATCAGTTTACAAAAATTTTGGTATGCTACCAACAGCACTTGATGTCAACAACCAGGGTCTAACAGGCCCCATGCCAGTGCAGGGGCACGGTTGGTGAGTTCCTTCATGTTACAGAACAAGTTCTGGAACTTGGAATCACTGTGGGCAGGCGTAGGCCTCAGCACACACACTGGATTAATGTGCTGGCCAGGCCAACAAAAATCAGGATGCTAGTTTCATATGAAGTTGGGTCACTCGTGGCAGGGGTAAATGCCCGTTTGACACACAGGGGATTAGGGCCTGTTTGGCCATTTATTCCATTGGGCATTTCCTCAGTGTCCTGGAGATATTGAAGGCTGGATTTGAAGGTCGACAGGTGCTGTCTCTGTCTCCAACTCGCCTGGATTTATGAAAGCAGGCCCCTGTGGTTGTTGGGGAGAGATTGGAAATAAAGTGACTGGAATGAAAGACATGGGGAAAGAGCGGGAGCTCTTCGAACATTTTTTGCCAGGACTGCTTTCAGTTCCCAATCCAGGTCTGCAGGGGACATTCCCATCTCATCAATTTTTTTTCTTGTATCTGTAATAAAAGGTATTTGCCCATTGTGTATTCGGCAGATGTTTTGCTTTGGGGCATCTGCATGGGCCTGAGGCCTGCTAAACAGGCTGCTGACACTCTATTCACATTTAAGATAGTCTACTCTTCTCCTCCAGGGCTGATATTTAGGAGGCGGCCAGTTGTCACTGTGAGGTGTGAAAAAACTCAGTGCACTTTAAGTGACTGTCAGAGACACCCCTGTCTGGTTTTAGCTGTATTTCTTTAAAAAGACTTGGAGAGTGCATAACTTTTCATTCCCCTAGGCGAACATTATCATTTATTTTTGCCAAGCCAAGACATAATGATGCATGTTTTTCTGTAAACCAAATTATTGTGGTTCTTACAAGACCACAGCTGAGATGCTCCTAAGTTAATATATGCAATAATTAGTAACTTTGATTGGCAACTTCTATTGACATCATATCTGAAGACATTATAGATCTGAGAATCAAACTTCCAAATGTTAATATATAATTGAAATATCTCAACTGGGGAAACAAGAAACCCCACTATGGTAAAATGGAGTTCCAATCCAATCATTGACTGAAAAAGACAACATGTCACACTGGTGTCATGAAGAAAAATCCAATTAAGAACTGCAAATAAAGATTTCTAGGAAAGTGTCTGCCTTCCTGCTTTCAAATTCATTACCGCCATTGTGTGTTGATTAAGGGCCAGATATTGAGATAAATACTGAATCATGTAATCATAACTTCCCTTTGTGTAGCTTAACTCTCTGGAAGTGTTTTAGATTTTGGCTGACAGCATACTCCATCTCAAACAGGACAAGAGTAACCGCTCCACCAAACTAATGGTCCAACTGCCCTGTTTAGGGTCTGGAAAGCTTCCTGCGACTACCTGATAGAGTAAGGGCTGTCAGAGAAAGGGTATTACACATTCTACCCTATTTACTGTGGTCGGGATGATGTCCTTTTTTTTAATTATCCATGACCACCCGGTAAACCTTTTGGTGAGGGACAGGCAAAAGCACTGTCATGGTGACATCCCAAACACCACGCCCATGAAAAAACTCCCTGGTGTGGGGTCATTTTTTTCACTAATGAAAAAAACAAAAAGGTTTGTAAAAGTTTGGTGGTTGGCTGTCCCCTAACCATTTTGTACCATGACAAGAGCTGCCATGATGGTTGTTCTTGTCAAGGAACAGAGATCATCGCTGGGCCAGCAGTGATCTCTAAATTTGGCGGATGGTAGTCCAGCAGGGTGGCAGATGTAATGTCCTCTCCAAGCCTGATGGATGGAATACCAACCACCAAACTGCATATCTGGTTCTCTTTCTCTATTAATCTTGAGGTTCCTGCTCGTTGGAGAGATGTCTTTGCAGAGGTGGAGGCATGAAAACTGGTCTAGTGCGAAGTTTTGATCTGCATGTGAGATTGGTGCTGTATTGGCTGTGGCTCTCATTAGCAAGAAATAATTTTGAGACAGAAGTGCTACTATCAGAGGCTATTCTACTGCCAAGAATGTGAGTTTGACATTAGGCCAGTTAGGGTTTGGTTTAGGGGTAGCCTTCGATGAGATTCTAGCTTGACCCATTAAAGTGCTGTACTTAATCCACTCATTTTATTGTACTATTTGTACAGTTGTGAGGCCATGTGTGCTAGGACCCTTAGGTTCTGGGTGGACCTAAGAGAGAGATCACATAACTTGTTGGGAGGTGTCAAGGTGTGATTATTAATTATTATGACGTAATTAGAGTAGTGTGTGATCAGCAGAGATATTTCAGGATGTCATACGTCGAATAATTCAACCTGTCACGCATGCTTTTATCTACAGTGGTGACATACCAGTGTTTGAAGCAACACGAGATGAGCATGACAGAGCTCTCACACAAGTGTGCCAATTGCGTGCTGATGCATGTCTCACTCTGAACGCAGCAAAGTGTGCGTTTCAAAAAAACAGGCTTAAATTCTTTAGGCACATATTCTTTGATGGTGGAATGACTCCTGACCCAGATAAAGTTTAAGCACTGTCAGCTACATGTCCACACAAGATATCACCATGCCCCGATACTTCTTGGGCATGGCCAGTTATTGCTCAAGTTACATTCATGAATTTGGTACAGTGAGTGCCCCATTGAGGGAGTTGACGAAACTAAATGTCCACTTGCAGTGGTCTGCTGAATGAGATCAGAGTTTCAAAAAAATTAAACATGCCATTGAAAACGCACCTGAGATGGCCTATTTCGACCCTTAGTTCCATACTGAGATCACTGTTGATGTGAGCCCGGTGTGGTTGGGGGCAATCCTTGCTCACAATAATGGTCCTCCGAATGCTCAGAGACACTTTGTGGCCTATGCCAGTTGAAGCTTGTCTGACACAGAACGTGCCTATTCTCAGCCCGAGAAGGAGAGTCTAGCTGTAGGGTGGGCCTGCAAACATTTTGATGTGTTTCAATATGGAAAACGTTTTACCATCATTACAGACCACAAAGCGTTGCTCACCATCTTTGAGAACCCGAAAGCCAAGATGCCTACTCTAGATTGAGAAGTGGGAGTTGTGACTGCAAGAGTACACCTATGTAATTGTACACAAGCCAGGTAAAGATCAGAACCCTTCGGAATACTCTTCACAATTACCTCCACACAAACACAGTTCGATATTCAAAACAGCTGAAGAGTACATTAATTTCATTGTGAGGTCCAGCACGCAGGTAGCCTTATCTATTGAACAGATTTTTTTCTGCTACTAATGCTCATAAGAACATGCTCATTCTTAAAGACATCATCTCGATTCAGTCGTGAAAGAAGAGTATTCGACCTCTGGCTGACAATAATAAATTTCAGAAATATAAAAATGTACAGGACAAACTGTCTGTGGCCAAGTAATGTACTGTGTTGAGAGTTTCGAGGATAGTCGTACCCAAGAGCCTAAGACAAGTCTTATCCGAGAGCCTAAGACAACAAGTCATTGAACTAGTCCATGAAGGACATCGGGCATTGTAGCCACCAAAGGAGCCCTAAGAGACCGAGAGTGGTGCCTACGCCTAGACAAGCAAGTTGAGAAGGAACTATAGGAGTGCTTCTTTGCAACTACCTTTCTCCAAAGGTAAAGCAACTCCCTCTCCCTGGAAAGAGTTGTAGTTGATTCCTTTGGGCCCTTAGGAAATGGACGTCATCTCATGGTAGACATTGAGGAGTATTTACGCTTCCCTTTAGTGGAGGAATTGTCAGTCACCCATGACAAGTTCATTGAGCGACTGGACGACACCTTTGCAGCATGGGGTATCCCCACCATTCTCAAAGCTTACAATGGCCAGCCATTCAATAGGCGAGAATTTAAAGAGTTTCCAGTCAAACTAAACGTCAAGCATCAAAAGATTACACCTCTGAGGTCCCAAGCCAGTGGTGTTATACGATGGGTACCCTCAGAAGGGAAATTTAACAAGCATCAATGGAGAGAATCAAGCTGAATCAAGCCCTTTGTCAAGCACTCCACGCATATTGCTCAACTCCTCACTCGACAACTGGTGAGAGTCTTGACACCTTGCTATTTGGGAGAGATATCAGAACCAAATTGCCACAGTGGACCATTCCTAAGGTTTGCGTTCTGTACACATCTCGAAAGTGCAAGATGAAGGCATATGCTGATCATTGTCAACAAGCTCAGGAAACAGTTTTGGATGAAGCTGGTCAAGCAGAAACAGAAGAAGAAAACAGACACTCCATTTACTGTCGATCCTCTGAGGGTGGTGATGGTCAGAGGACATATAGTGACAGCACATCGTCCCGGAAAGTCCATCACATGGGACTCGTTACATTTTAGGCACTTACCTCAACGTCAGATTTTAAGCACTTTCCAGCCCCTGCAATTATGGATGAAGTGACTCTGCCGACAGTCCAGATTAAGCACTAGAACCTGTGCCATCGGTGCACGACCAGAATGCGTATCAGCTAACTCATACCACGCGATCTGGCCGACTACTGCGAGCGCCTCAACGACTCATTGATTAGATATGATACAACTATGGTTTGTAGTTTTTGTTTAACAAGGGGGAGATGTAGTATTGTGAGACTAGCTGCACTAGAACCCTTGCGGTTCTGGGCAGGCTTAAGAGAGAGGTCACATAACTTGTTGGGAGGTGTCAAGGTGTGGGTATTAACAGTTATGATGTAATCAGGTCAGTGTGTGATCGTATGTTGAGGAATAAAGACATCTAATCTAAAGCTCTGAGTGTGGCGTGTGCTTTTGCATGCTCCCAGGCTGGGGAGGACGCTACACTATTCTTGAGAAGAGGAGTAGATTCCTACTTCTTCTGCTGAAGAAATACACGGACGTTCTCTTCACTTTTTCTACAGTTTTTGCAGAACTGGTGACCTGTTACAAGGCCCAGAGAAGTCACTCTCCCGATTTCGTTCCCGGGTCCAGCATATGTGAAAGTTATGGGGAAACAAATTTAAAATGTGTATAAATGCGAACAAAATTACACCTGTCTTGGTGCTCAGATTATTTTCAATTTGTTTTCCTGACGGCCCGCTTGACACTTTCCTTCCTTGGGAATGACTAACAGTGTGTAAATAATTTCCTGATATATATAGCGAATTTTTTAATGGGTGAGTGACACCTATGTTTATGAATAACATGGAGGCAGCGAAAGCCAGAAAAGCTTGAATTAATCTGCACATTGCTCTAAGTGCATTCCACCCAACCCAATCTGCAAGGTCATCCGAATGATCACCAGCTCTGCAGATGTTTTTTTCCCTACTTGCATCTGACTCACACAAAAAAAATCTGTGAATTAGATTTAAGACCTGATTTCGAGTTTGGGGGGCGAGTTACTCTGTCACAACCGTGAGAGATATCCCGTCTGCCATATTATGACTCACGGAGTAACCCCATCAGCGAAACTCTAAATCAGTCCCTGTATTTCTTAATCAGCCTCTTTGGGCATTGGGAAGTGGAAATAATGCCAATTTCAAGGGGAGAGGAGAATACTAAAAATACGAGTGTGGATGTACATCTCTGCCTGAGTGTATTTTTGTGTTTTTTTCCTATCACCAACAGCTCCCATAGGGTGGCTGGAAAGTGGCCAGGCTCGGGTTTCCAGGTTTGGTCAACATTGGTTGAAGTGCATAAAAATGGTGTGGGAACTTTGAAAAGTGCAATGGGGGTGTGGTCAGCGAATTTGAGGGTGAGGTAACAAGAAGTATAGGAACTGTTAGCGTATTTTTTTTAAAAAAGATTGGGAATGTTGTTCTCAACAGATCCCACTTACTTTACTCCTTCAAGCACTGGGACTAGTGGGAATGGCATGTGACAATGCCCATAGGCTACAGTTCCTTCATAATGTAGACGTCCACCAAAGGAGAAAACACACGCTTTTTAATTTTTTTAACATTTCCACTTAAAGAGAAAGCTCTTCCCTTACACATCCTGGAAGGGTGCTTAATCCAGCTGTTAGCAGGAGTAAATTCATGACTATTTCCAGGGTGGAAAGGTATCATCAAGAAATTTAGGAATATCAATAAATGTAAATCTCTCTGGTTGTTCCCATACTTTAAAGGCAAAGTACTCTTTGGAGCGCCCACTTCCCTCCTCTTTAGTGGTATATACTGCAACAATTTTCTCAGCTGAAGAAATCTGCAGTAGTAAATGCAAATGTAAAAGAAATATTTTCAGTCTTACTCTGACATTTACAGCCAAAAGTACCTTTGTGAATTGGGTTCTATATCAGTGGTACCCAATCTGTGGTCTGCGGATCCCCAGGGGTCCGTGAAACATTTGCAGGGGGTCCGCATGCCTGAGATAGCAGGAAGCTACTTCTCCAGTTGGGGCCCCTCAGAAACACAGTTTCTCTATTCATTACTTTATTTATGCAGCAGTTTAAAAAGCACTGCAAATTAATCTACCAGCTTTCGCGCAAAAAATAAAAGCCTCAAGATAAGTCATGTGATTAATGTTCCTGGAGGAGAGAGATGGGAGTTCTGACTTGTGCCAGTTTTGACTCATCTTTGGTAGCGTAGAGGGTTAACATGCCTGCTGCAAAGAACGTATGTCATGCAAAGAACAGTATTTTATGTGCATAGCAAAGTGGGTTACTGCTTTTGTGACAGATTATTTTGTCACTGTGCATTTCATAAATTACAATCATAATGGAGCATAGTGAGCTATGAACTGCGGTCAAAGAGCTGCATGCAACCTGCATGGCAGAAATTAGAAAGTTATCTTTTTACCCAGTCTTTCATTATCCTAATGCCTGTAAAAAATGTTTGCTTGCATAGACATCCATTCTTGTTATTAAAGTCCATGCTAACCACTGTGTTATGTTCTGAATCCCGAGTTTTCATGTCTCCAAACCAAGCACTCTTAGAAAATGCCTACCACTATAGATGACATGTGAATCCTACACTTTGTAGTCCACTGTAAAGCGCTCTTATACCCTACACTGGTATTAGAGGTGCTATAAAACAAATGAATTACATGTGACAGAGAGGTTATGGAGAGAAGAGAGGTCCTTATGGTTTTACTTCCTTTCCGCACCACATTTATATGTGAAAAAGCTTCTCAGATCTTATGTACCTAAAAGTAGAAACAAATGGGCTGGGAAATGTAGAATCTGACCTGAGGATTCTGTTTCCCTAAATAAAACCAAACATTAAAAAGTTAGTCATCGAGATGCAGGGTCGACCTTCCCATTAAATTTTTTTGTTTTTTTTGTGCATATTTTCAAAATAAAATAATTCTATCATTAGCAATTTGAGTATTTGTTTGTTGTGTTCTCGTTTGTGTATTTGTTGTGAATTACTGTTTTAATGTTTGAAATTTAAATTGCACAAATTGCTTGGGGTTCCCCAGCTTCCAACAGTGATTCAGTGGGGGTCCTCGGGAGTCAAAAGGTTGGGAACCACTGTTCTATATTGTTTAGGTCTGGCCTCACAGCTTGTTGTCTGTCCCAGCTGATGACATAAAAAACAAGCATTTACAATGCAACGGGTCTCGCGTTTGCTCATGTTAGAGCTGATCGCGTTGTAAACTCCTAACCTGACTTTTCACCTATCGGGCAAAAGTGCATTTGTGTACACAACCCAAAAAAGTGAAATTAACTATGTAAAGCGCTCGACTTCTGCCAAGCGAGATCGCGCTCGTAAATTAGAGAAAAAGAAGTCCACGAGCCCGATGTAAGGGCTAGCCACCGGAAAAGGCATGACGTATGCTTGCCTTCGACTAATGAAAGCAAGCAGATTTTATTAGGCAAGCCCACGAACCAATAAAAAACACTGACATGAAGTTGACAGGGCTCCGAGCCCTTTTCTAAATACAAAAGCGTCTCGCTGCGATACGCATGTGCGAGTGCATGCAACGCAGGCTCGACCCTAAAAACCACACACGCCATAAAGCGTGCACATATACATAGGGGCAGCCATTAGCTGCGTTTCTTTTTATCGTCACGGTTTGAAATTGAAAGCATCATCCTCATGGATTCTTTACTTTTTATTAAGCTTGTTATGTTGATTGTATTACACTCTCTTGCCCTCTGAGTCCTAACTTCACGCCCTGCTTGTTGTTCAGAAGCAGGCCCCTTGGCGCATACATTTCCTTGTAGGGTGGTCTCTGGACGCGGAACAGAAAATCCCTTTCTGCAGTGCTAGCACCCTTGCAAATAAAATCACCGTCTGAAATCCTGCGAGTTCAACCTGGCTTTGTTTTTCTGCAGCAGGGTAGAAGGGACATAGCTCAGGGCACCAACAACGTGCAAGACTCGCGCGCCAGCAGCCGCTGCCAGCTTGCATCAAAAGAGACAGCCAGCCTGACCTGTGGCAACCTTCATCCATCCACTCATTCGAGATGCAATGTTATGGTGCCAGCCCCTCAGCGAGGCCCCGGAATGTAGCGCTTGGCAGATGGAATCTGTGTTCACTTACAGAAGAAAGCAGAATGTCCTCGTGATTTTATAAACATTCCCAAAATACCCCTGAAGTCTGTAATTAAAAAGATAAGCTGAACACTGACAAAATATCTATTCCCTTTATTCGTCTAAAATTTCTCCGTCATGCTCCTAAAACTTCGGACTCCGTGTTGCACCGGTCCTTTCTCAAGGCATTAGGGTAGCTAAAGTCAACTTGGGCATACATTTCCTCGGTCATGATGAACATCTCCCGATACGTGTTTCCTAGTTTTTGTCACTCTTCAGAGGCGAGGCTGGGCAAGGGGGCCGGTAGAGGTGTGGGCTCACCTGCTGGGTGTTGCAGTGCATGGTGCATTTAGCAAGCACAGACAAACCAGCAGAAGGCCTCCTTACTGCTAAAAACACTTCAAAGCCCTTATAGGAGATGTAGTGTGCAGTCTAAGGTGTTACCTCAGTTCTAACAGAATGCATTATGGGAGATCTTCAACCACATTCCAGTTATTTTTCTTGTTAAATATTTGCCCCTTCATCCTGGAAATCCCCTGACATGTTTCATGTTTTTTTCTGCCAGTATACGGCCCAAGACAGTTCACCAGCTAAAACCCAGTGACAGTTCCTGACCAAAAATGAACAATTACCACAACAATAGGATCTAGATACACAAATTCCTTAGCAATTCCTCTGTTTTAAAGATATTGTAGGGTGCCACTTGAAATAATGTTCCAGAATTACCCATAGTCAAAGTCTTGGTAATGCTGGATGCAGGTATCCTGCACAGTGCTTAATTTGTGTTAGTTGTTTCCGGTGCTGAGCACTGGCACTTATTTTTGAGGGCTGGCGCTTATTCTTCTGCCTCAAGCATTTGCTACGAGCAAAAGACACATATGGGCAAGATGGAGGAAGAGAAAAACGAAAAAACGTCACAAAGGGAGAAAGCAGAAAGCTGCAAGAGTGAGCTGAAGGGGCAGGGAGTGGCTGTATATGGACGGAAGAGGTCCAAGATGGCTCCAGGATTACACCGCCTTAGTATTTCCTGTTCATACATTTAATTGCAGCAGCCGCATGTTTAAGAGGAGGGCTTTGGGTACCAGCACGTTTTCATTGACAAATTAAGCACTGATCCTATATTGGTATTCTCTTCCTAGATGTAATGAGGGCGACGGTGTCGTGCCCTGACACACACCGTCATGCTCACATCCTGGCACACATATATTCTCTCTTCTCAGTCCACCCCCAACCACTGCTGTCTGCCCCTCTATCACACCTCACCGGTGGTGCTGCTAGGGCAAATTCTAAAGACATTCCGTAGCTGAAATTATGATGATGGAAGGAACTTGATATAATAGTGAAGTCGGCGATAATGAACCGCATTTCTTGGAATTAGATGAGTTTACAAGGCTGTAGGCTGTAAATGTAGAAAGAAAATGAAAGATTAAAAATATGAAGTAGAGTTGAGCAATTAAAATGAGTGTAACATACAGTAAGAATAAGAGACTGTTCGGTGGTTATTTGTTATTGATTTTGAATGTAGTATTAGCAAAGCATGTGAGTGTGCCAGTTAATTTATTCTGTTCAGGGTTCAAAGTGCATTAAAGAAAGTATGGCAACTGTGATCCTGAGTCCAATGGGGGGGGGGGGGGGGGGAGGGAGAATTAGTGAACGTAGGGGTGGTGTCAAAGGCGTGGCTAAAAAGAACAAAATATTCTGTATGTATTTTGTTCTTTCACCTTCAAGTAACTGCACATAAAATAAATGCAAGTTAAACTAATGAGCGAGAGATGCTCTATTTTAAGTTGTGAAACCTCTATTGGTTAATTAAATAACTGCAAATATCTGTGTCTGTAAGCAGAGAGCCACAGAACTGGATTCTGATCGGTGCAGTGGGGAACAGTAACTTCAGTTCTGTTTAGTGTTAAAAGGACCCAGAACTGTGACCATGTGTGTCATTATTTTAAAATTGCATAACAAACAACATATGACAGGTTGCCACACAGTACACAAAAAGATTTAGGTTTAAGAAAAAAAGTGCTTCCAAATTGAGTAATATGCAGGTTGTACCTAGTGCAAACAAGGTTTTATAACTGTCCATTAAAAGCATGCACTCCAAAGCTCATCAGGTCACCTTACAATACCTCCCAAAAAGACACGGCTTCCGAACAGCCTTTATATTTGCCGATTAACCAGTTGCACACATTTACATTTCTTTCAGGCAGCAGACACCATAGCAAGAAGGCTTGTTTCTTCTTTAGCTGCCTGTCACTCCCTTGGCTTCACAGCACAGGACACTCTCTCCCCTCCCCTTCAGCTAAGGTATCCCAAATGTCGAAATTAACTTCCCAGGACCGTTGCCTTTTAACATAAAGTAGGAGAACTATTTTTGTCAAATTAAAAATACTATGGTTCCATTGTACTCCTCAGATCCTGCCCACTTCGACCACTAATTGTATTGGAGAATTTGCAGAGCACTTTCATCCCCATAGGAAGCCGCAAAGCACTTTTGATCAAGTAAGCTGTAACTCAGTTTATTATGTATCATTAGTGCTGTGTGCAGCCGTGATCCAGGCAGATTGAGACACTATTCACAGAGGGGTCTAGAGGGTCCCAAACTGGGATATACACATTTCAGAAACTTCAGGAAACTTCAGCAGGATGCACTCCATCCCGTCAAGAGCACCAACAAAATACACAAAATTCATCACAGAACTGCTTGAGTTTCCACGGTCAGAAGACAGAAGACAATAGGCAGGCTTTTAAGTGTTTTGTAAATGGGGGACTTTCTGAGGTGGTCCTCAAAGCATGAGGGAGATAGAGCATTACAGTAACATCTCCACAAAAAGACAACCAGGAGGTCTTTGCTTTGTAAAATACAGGTACCTCCAGCCTGTGCTTCTCCCAAGTCCCCGTAAAGAGACCTAAATGATTCAATTGAGCAGAAAGGTAGTTAGGGGCACCACCATGCATAATCTTATGAGCACGACAGACCATTTTGATTTTATTTGGGATCTAAAGGCTGCTAATAGGGTTGCTTCAGTATGGGACTAATAAGGTTGAATGTGAATGAATGAATACATTTTATTGCATAAGTAATTAAAACCATTGCAATGTTCATGCATAGCTACATAAGTCTGTCCTCACTTTCCTTATGATAAGCCTGACTTATGATCCCTTCTCAAGTGTATGTTGAATCAGTCTTACAGCAGAATATGAATAAGATGTAAGAGAGTGCTGACTAATACTGTCCCCAATGTATACCCAAACATGTAGGTTTATTCTCAGCTGCAGTTTTTTGATGTTCTCCCATTTTTTGGTGGAGATTTCATGGCAAATAACATTGTTTCCTTCTGCTTTCACAGCACGCTCTGCTGGCAATAAAATTTGTGATGGCTTTCGTGATCCCGGATAAACCGTATGAGATCAGGATGAAGCTGGCCAGGTTAGAGTTTGAGTCTCTGGAAGCACTTAAACAGAAAGAGGTAAGAAGCACTTTACTCCTACAATCAAGCGTATCAATTTAAGAATGCACTGAGAACCCCAACGGCACTATTCTTGAGTTCACTTTTTTAGCTTTATTTTGTAATTTGACTTTGGCTGAAAGACAATCACATAGATACCAAACTGAATGCAAAACAATGCACAGCAATCTAGCTGAGCACTCTGTGATGGAAATATATGAGTAACAAACACCGTATAATGCACAATCACAAAGTAAAACAAAAATAGGAAAAACATGGGGAACTATTAAATCAGTAAGTTACTATAGTCAACATTCGAACATGGCTTAAAACACTAATTGTGACAGTCGCATTCTTAGTATATTTTAGGGAACTATAATCCAACACAGGCTCATCTGCAAAGAAGGCAGAAAGTAAAAGGAGTAGTGGGAAAGAGACAAGAGGCAAAAGGAGAAAAGATAAAGAGAGAAGCACCAGAACAGGAGAAGAAAGAAAAGTCAAAGTGAAGGACGAAATGAAGAAAGATATTTGTTTAAAAGAGAAGGGAGGCTTCAGGAGAAGGGCAGCTCTAGAGATAAGTAAAACAAAGGTCCTTGAAAGCCTTACGGTGAAGTAGAAAGAGGGAGATGACAAAGCAGAGATTGTTGAGATTTGACAGTACAGGATGTATGAGTGAGCTTTTTTTGTCTATTAAAACAGGCAAGTATAGACCTTTAGTTTGATCAAAAGGAAACAAATGTGCGTCCCCGTCCCATTAGAAGATTTTGTAAACACCTGGGAAGAGGCCAACCACATCACTGCATCCCAAGGTGGAGCTGGTAAACTGTGGGAGGTTCAGAAGAGAATGCAGATAAGGGTTCTACTAAACTCAATAGTAGACCTGCTGAGAACCCGCCTCACCGTCTGGGAGTAGCATGAGATGCTTTGCATGTAATTTGATTCAGCTGCTTTCAAGTCCTTTTCACTGAAGGTATCTGAAGAGTGGAGACTCTTTGTACATCCTGTGGCACACAGTCCAACTTTCACCAAAATATGGCACATTGTGAAGAAAACCCAGAATACATCTTGCCGTATCCATTTGGGCCATTTGGGTTTCCATCTGCAATGGAATGTAGGACTCAGGTAGACCATGTGAGGGATTCTGCCTGCATTTGTGGTATGGGATGCCCTTAAACAAGTACGCTTCCCTGCCACATTCGCACTCTTTGATATATCTGCCGCTGTTGTATCAGATCTCTAGTACAAATTCTCTGGAGCAAAGAGGGTTAGTAACAGTTTATTACAACAGGGGGACACTAGAGCCACCAGCAATTATGATGCATTTACTTTTAGCTAAAAAGAGTGCACTGGGTACATCTGTATACTGAAGGAAGAATTCAGACAACAAAAGATTTGTATGCTTGAACATATCGGACTGGATTCTAGTCCATCATTTCTAGCCACTGTGGCGCTCCATACAGGGAACAGCCTTATACACATCAGCCTTGGTCCTGCTCCAGTAGGAACAGTCCAGCCCAAACTGCCCGGCCAGGTCTCCTTTAAACGGGAGCACAAACTACTCCAGACCAGTGTTTGTCCTTGTTAAGTCTAATCAGTGAGGTGCAGTGTGGAAGATAAGTTAGAAGAGTTTTACTGAGGGGAGTAAGTAGCAAGGATTTCACACTCCACATACAACCTGCTATGTGCTTTTCTCTATTGTCTCACAAAGGATCATTTTTATTAAGATTAGTGTCACAGCTATTAAACAGGGATACTTTCATGAGCTCAAACAATATGGTAGAGAAGGACTGCATTGCAGCAGACACTGGGGCAGACCTTATTAATTTAATGAAAAGAACTGAGTGTACTAAGACCAGCCATCCATGGATGACCCAAATGAATTACGCTTCCCTGGTCTTATGGCCTTTGCATATAAGAAAAGTATTAGGCGAGGGACAGATAATGTGATCGCTATTCGTTCCTGGAAAATGTAGTGTCCCCTTATAGCTTTGCAGAGGCAATTAGTAAACAATATGTTTTCAGCTTGTGGTCCCGGGACCCCTGGGGGTCTGCAAAGCCTCCTCAGGGGTCCCTGACGGCTTAGAAAATTAAATAATACTAACAGATATAAATAAAGTGGCTAAATGTACAATTGAAAAATGTACTTTAAATATCATGGAATTTAAAATTGGAGGCAAAAAATTAAATTAGTATCCTCAGATTGATTAATGGGAGAAATGTTATTGTTCCACCTGCTGCTGATCCTTCATTGTTTTTGGAGGTTGTTAACACTTTTGTTGCTCTACCTGCTGCTGATCCTTCATTGTTTTTGGAGGTTGTTAACACTTTTGTTGCTCTACCTGCTGCTGATCCTTCATTGTTTTTGGAGGTTGTTAACACTTTTGTTGCTCTACCCGCTGAAGAAACTCAATATGTTTGGAGGCTGTTAACACTATTGTTGCTCTACCTGCTGTTGATCCTTCGGTGTGTTTGGAGGCTGCTAACACTGTTGTTGTTCTACCTGCGGCAGATGCTTCAGTTTGTTTTGAGACTGTTAAATCTGTTGTTGTATTGCCTTTAGATGATGCAGCACCTGCTACAACCATCTCTGGAATCTAAATTTAACAATGTCAAGTGGATTGAGTCTGCTGGAGTAACAAAGAATCTTTCTGTGTAAACTAGAAATAACTTGGAGGAAACCTGTAATGATCAGGGGAAATACTTATTTTAGCATCCGCTGGGGATATGTATCCTTATCTTGTCAGGTGTATTATAAAGCAATGTAGGCAGAAAAGGTGTAAGCGAGCTCACTGTATGTCCACCCGCCCCTCTCCTGATAAAAGAAAAACACAGAATCTGTGTGATCCTGGAACAAATGGGGATGTTTTCCATATGAAAGACATTCACCAAGATGGATTCTACATGCATTCCTCTTTAGTGGATCAATTGGGAAGATCAGTTCAACATGAGTAGAAGCTTTATCAACACAAAGTCTACTTTGACAGCTGCTCCAGGGAGCCTGAAGGTGTACAATGCTTGGAGACACAAGTTCCAAGTAGGCACCCCATGCTGTTGAAACCACTTTTCAATCTGACATGATAAGAAAGGGTCAGTGACTAACTGGTCAGTAACTCTTGGCTGAGGTGAGGTCTCAAGTCTTATTAAATTGTATTTGTATAAGACTTACCATCTCTGAGGAGGCACTAAAGCGCTTTACTGTTAGTAGCAAACTACCCGGGAGTCCAAGTACCCTTTAGAACGAGGAAATTAAATGGTGTCCAGTGTCCAGCCAATGCCATTATTTGGAAAAACAACAACCTTTTAATAACACCGTCATTTTTCCACACAGTAGACTATTGAAGTGCAATCCCCAAATCTGCAATGCTGCTCACAACCAGTGGTTCTTCCCAGAGCACTATTCGTAAAATACGCAAACTGACATCCTCCTGACCCTCCCATCCACATTGTTCACTCTTGTGGGGAATTCTGTGAAATATGCATAATCCGAACATACCAAATTCACATTGATAGCAGACTTTGCTTACACATCATGAAACCTTAATAAAATGTTTTTTTTATTGGTCCCCCCCAGGGCACCGAGGCTTGGAGTACCACTATCTTGTGATGTGCCGGTGGTGGTCACAGTCTTTGAACTTAGGAGGCCCAATACAGTGAAGTGTTGTGGGAACCAGGGGCCGTGACACAAGCAAGGAAGTGGACCCATCTGGCTTCCATTTGGATATGGAAAAAACGCTATAATTGGGGTGCAGTGGGCCCCTTACCTTCTTGGGCCCCAGTGCCACTGATCCCGCTACACTAATCATATCTACGTCCGTGACCCAAGGAGGCTTATTTGCCCAAAACAATAAACTTTTATATTTTTTGAACCTTTTGTTGTGGTCAGGAAATCCCAATGGGTGATGCTCAAGGGGACGAGGGTTGTCTCCCAGTGAAGGGATCTAGGTGAAGAAGCTGGTGAACAGCCTGTCCTCATCACACAGTGGGCGGGGGCTTGTTGGTGCACGGTGGGGCCTGGTCCTCCCCAAAAAAGTAAAAGGTAGTTGGTGGTATGGAGGAACGTGCTGCCAGTGGCGTAGCGTGGGGAGTGCAGGGGGGGCCGGCCGCACTGGGCGCAACATCTTGGAAGAGACTAAATCCACGGGTTAGGGGGCGCAAATTACTTGCCTTGCCCCGGGTTAGGGGGCGCAAATTACTTGCCTTGCCCCGGGTGCTGACAACCCACGCTACGCCACTGCGTGCTGCTGCTCTCGGAGTCTCACCTGCTCTGCTGGGAAGGTTCTTGGGGAGCTGTCCTCTGGAATATGGTGGATAGCACAGAGAACTCTGAACCATCTTTTCTGGACTCCTTCGGCTGTCTGGGAGCTCCCAAGCAGATGAGGCAGACCGAGGGCAGGCCCGTAGAGTCCAGCAGGGCTTCTACCTCAGTTGTGGTTTAGAAGAGATGGACAGCTCGTGGCTTCTAGTGTCAGGGAGAAACCTTTAACTTGTGTCTTCGCTGGTAGTCCCCTCTCCCACGCCCTCATCCTTCCCTCAGTCACTCCGTGCCAAGAGGCCCTTGTCTGTGGGAGCAGAGGGCGCCAAAGAGGAGAGGGCGCCAAAGAGGAGAGGGCTGTGCTTTTTAAGTCACCTTAAGATATCTTAAGTTTTCTAAGTCATCTTAACATATCTTAAGCTTTCTAAGTCATTTTAAGATATTGTGTCAAAACAAGGCAAGCTTAGACGCTGGGATGAATGGGATGTTTAAGGGAAGTTGCTGTCAAACTCACTCCTATGTAAGGTACACTGTTTACTCACTGTAAGGAAGTGTCTTTAGTCTTCAGGGTGAAATCCTGCGCTTGTTTGGCAAAGTTCAAAACTTTAGTTTTTAAGTAGTTTATTTTTAAATTTCTCAATTTTTAAAAGACAGACAACCTTATTATTGGCCGAGCCGCAAATCCAGTATCTTTGGCGTAGATGTAACTGTGTAAATGCAGGACCCCGTTTTTGAGGAGCGGGAAATGTTTTCAGCAAGAATTGCTTCAAGAGGCTTATGCGAAGCATAAACTTTACAATGAAGTTGTGCAGGAAGATGCTCCTGTTGCGATCCTTGATTTCCAAATATGTCCCACTATGTTTTTTTTATCAGTGCTCACCTGGGTTGTGAGGTGGATATTGGAATGCACGAGTAACTTCAATACAATTGGATGAGTACCCCAAGACTTGAACTCGACTCACAGGATGTTTCAAAGGTGGTACTGATGTTCACTGAAACATCAGCGCAGCGGGTCCTACCTCGAGTTGACCACTCCAGACACCAAGTAGAACAAGACAACACAAATATATCCTATATATATATCTTTTCTGTGCCATGCTTGAGACGTAGTGATCACATTTATTTTCACCCACTTTTTGCAGTTTGAGCAACAACATTGTTGCAAACAGCTTTCAGGCAGGTGCCAAGCAGGACTGCATGCAATGACGTGTTGGGTCAGCGCTAGTGTCTTTCCTGAGGGTGGTCACAAAGCGCTCTGCTGCCATGATGCAGAGCTTAATTGATCATATTGTGTCAGATAGCCTGCTTACTTCTTTTTCTTAATCTGGTACCCATGGGCTCTATTCATATGGTTTTGTTACACCTATAAGAGCCCACGAGAAGCATAAAAAGTAAACCTTCCTTGTTCCTGATTCACTGGCCTCTTACTCTGCCTTTTTAGGTGGACTTTTCTGGAGGAGGAATTGAGGGTTTTGAACAAGAAAAGAGAAGGATGGTGGATTGTCAGCATTAGTGTGACCATAGAAAATGTTGGCAAAGCCTTCAAACTCAGCGCTCTGTGGATATTCTCAAACCTTGTTTATACGTTCTTTCATTCTGATAGTGCCTACTCGAAAGTACCATTCCTTGTGTGGCCCTGAAAGCCTGGTTGCTTTTTCACATAGTCAGCCCCAGCATTTGGAATTCTTTCTATACCTAGTTCCCTATGCATTTCCGCTTTGCCATACACCAAGTTCCCTAGTCTGTGTAGCACTCAGTGCTTAATTTGTAAATAAAAAGGTGTCATTGCCCAAAGCCCTCCTCTTAAACATGCAGCTGCTACAATTAAATGTGCGAACACATAATACTGGGGCAACTTACTCCTGAAGCCATCTCAGGCCTCTTCAATCCATTTACAGCCACTCCCTGCCCCTTCAACTCACTCTTGCAGTGTTCTGCTTTCTCCCATTGTGATGTTTTTTTAGGATCGAGCGCACAAGCGCTCTAGCCTGCTGTAATCTCTCTGTAGGCCTTTAACCACGCCCACCGCACGCCCATCAGTTTCGATGATTCGTTGGCTTGCCTTTTCAAAACCGCTTGATTTCATTTGTGAAAGGCATGCATACGTCATGCCTTTTCTAGTGTTTAGCCCTCCTCGAACGCACCGGCCAACTGCTGAAAACATATGAGGCTCCATGTTTTCCACATGGTTTCTAGACTACTTTTTCTTTTTATTTCCTATGCAGCGCGATCTCGCTGGGCAGTATTCGAGCACTTTACATGACATCGACCCTGTTATGTGGATAATTGCATAACTGCTGATACGTTTGACTGCGAGCGAACTTCTGTTTCCTTTTGTGTGCTCCTTCACGCTCATGGCGTGGTGCTTTAAACCGGCTGGCATATGTAAAACTCTATTACTTTTCATTTTCAATTTATGTGGCAAGAAAAGTCCGGTTAGGACTTTACAACGCTAATAGCTCTAACTCAAGCAAACGCGAGACCCATTACATGGCAAAAGTTTATTTGTTTTTTCTCTTCCTTCATCTTTCCCATATATGTCTTTTGCTCGCAGTAAATGTTTGAGGCAGAAAAATAAGTTCCGGCCCTCAAAAGTAACTGCCGATGCCCAACACCAGAAACAACAAGCACAAATTAAGCACTGGTAGCACTACTCATCTCACTGATTTGTGAGATGCACAGTCACAGCGAACATTTGTACCAAGACGACACAAAGCTCTCAAGTCATTACACTACAGTACTTTACAATTGTAACACTGGTTGTGATTCAGCTGCGGGGCTCTGATAATCAGAGCTCCCCTGGAAGGTATAACTGAGATGAAAAGGGCTAGAAATGGTTTACTTTTCTTAAGTGATTCTCTCGCCCTCTGGAGCATATTTTTGCGGGCATGTTTGCGCACACGTGTGTGCCACCTATGGGGTGTCTGGCCAGTGGGTGGATGGAGAGTAGTTTTCCTAGTAGAGCCAGTCTGGCTCTTTCCTCAAGCTGTTGAGTCATAGTTGCCTGCGATGTTTATTACTGATGGGTTTTTGCAGATGTTTGTTTAAAAAAAAAAAAAAAAAAAACTAGTGTTCTAAGTTTTTTTTGTTGTCAGGCAGTAAAACTTTATTCGATTTTTATAATAAAAATAATACAAGTCAGTGGCAGCCGGCAGTTTTAGGAGGGAGGGGGGCAGGCGGGAAGCACACTCACACTCATTCATTCACACACACACGCACGCACCTCCATTCACAACACTCATCAACATTCAAACATACACTCACGCACCAAACATTCATTTAAAAAGATCACACACACACTTACCTTCAGACTCGAAGGTCCCAGGAGGGTTGGGACTGCTGCCTTCCCTCACTGGCTGATCGTAGCCAGTGAGGGAAGGCAGCTGTCCCAACTTCGTCACAGAGTGAGAAGGGGTCAGTGAGACTGCTGACCCCACCCCACTCTGTGACGAGGTGTCACTGATTGACACTCGCCCTGGGCACTTCAGGGCTTAAACCTGAAGCGCCCAGGTCGAAGTCAATGGGTGACACTTCCCTCGTCACCCGGGGGAGGGCCTCGAGGCATCTTTGCTGAGCCGAGGAGGTCACTCCCACAGGAGCTGTGACCTCTTCAGCCCATCAAAGTTCAGCTCAGGCAGCCAGGAGTCTGTGCAAATCGCGCATGTCTGCTCCTGGCTGCCTGAGCTGAACATGGAGAGTGTCTGTCAGGCTGACCTTTGTTCAGCCTGACAGACACTCTTCATGAGGGGCAAAGGGTGGGGGGCATGGCCCTTCTGCCCTAAAGGACGGACCGCGCCTGATACGAGTATACATGTCGAAAACATACCATCAGCATTAATACAAAAATATATATAAAGCATATGTCAGCAAGTAGTTAAAATTAAAGGAAAGACAGAAGCACACGGACAGCCGTTAACAGAGTGTCAAACAAGGAAGTAAATAGGCCAAGCTCCTGGAAGCAGAGCTCTAGTGACACACTCCTGTTCTAAGTTGCTGGCCCTGAAGGTCAATTCCTCAACTTTGACTTATGTAGATACGAGCACCAAATCCAGTGGTAATTCCTCAGTTGCAGTATTAATGTTAAGACAGTTTTGATGGTGCGTTACTACTCCGGGATTTGAGATCAAGAGCAGTAAACACTGCGTGAAAGTAAATGACCTGCTTTACTGCATTTATTTTTCACATTTCGGACATTTCGTTTCCACCAGTTTCTTGCTGTTGGAAACCCTTCATGGCACTTGGGTGATGCCTGCAAAATCCTGAGTCCCTGGTAATGATCACATCTGATTGTCGCATGTTTCTGCAGTTGCCAGGGGACTCTTAAGACCCTCCGAGTGTTGAAAAACAGAAGAATGGAAGTCGCATTGCTCTACAGTTCGGGGCAAAGTGTTTTGGAAAGGTTACTTGGTGATGAAGGTATTTCAAGTGAAGTCTCTGGGTGTCCCTAGAACAGATTCCATGTCCTCACTGTTTGGGTGCCTTTTGTCGCTTTCCTCTGAATAGCCAAGTGGGCCACCATCTGCTGTGGCTGAGACCAGTAATTTATGGTGTGTTTAGCACAACAAAATGTCTTGAGTTGTGAATATGATCCCCAGGTGTATGAACATATTGCTCAAAGAGATTCAAAGACGTCAGTTCACCAAAATACCAGGGGTAGTGAAAGGACATCCTGCACGTGTTGGCTTCTGATGATGTCACAGATATGCCCCCTTGTCTCACTCTTGGCTCCTCAGCAGCTTGTATTTGCTGCTGAAGAGATTTAAAAAAGGGCATTTAAATAAAAAATAAACAAGAGGTCTGATTGACTGGTCCCGGGATGCTTGTTTTCGGTCTTGGCAGTTCGGGATGAACTGTTCCCATGGGGAGCAGGGTCAAGGCTGATTTGCATATGGCTGGGTCTAAACTGGGTGACGTGGCGAGCAAAATAATTATGGATTAAACCCAGCTCTGTGACTCGGTGAGTGTTTGAAAAGTTTCAACCATCCGTCTATCATTTTATTTTGGTTTTGCTATGTGCACCCTAAGTGGCAAGGGGTAAGCCCAGAAGTGAGTTCCTTGCCCGGTGCAGCACTAGATTCGACCTAGCTTGGCGGATGAGGGGTGATACCCCGAAGCCGGTCCCAGGATGCTTGTTTCTGGTCCAGGGAGGACCTGGCCTGGCAGTTCGGGCTGGACTGTTCCCATGGGGAGCAGGATCATGACTGATTTGCATAATGTTGGGCCCAAACTGGGGGGATGTGGCGAGCAAAATAATGATGGATTAAACCCAGCTCTGTGACTGGGGGTGAGTGAAAAGTTTCAACACTCCAGCCTTCATTTTATTTTAGTTTTACTTTGTGCTCCTCCCACTCCTTTCCTGACCCTTAAAAATGGGGGAGCGAGCACAGTGGCAGGAGTACCAAGTAGCTATCTAGGAGTTGCAGTTAACACTCGTTCTTGACTACGCCACTTGATGACAGCAGATGCATCCCCTGTCACCAGAGAAACACTGCAGCTAGTACTGGGCCTTTTCTAGTTGTATTTTATTGGGTGTGTTTATACAATGTAAACCTAGCTCAAGGTAGCTTTTGAGACGTATACATAGTAAAAGGATTCATAGCCAACATGCGCAGAGAGGCCAGAAGTATGTTTACATTGAGAGGTAAGGACAGCAAATATGTAGAAATACAGAAGGTACACAGTGTCACAGTGGTGGAGGGGGGCTGGATGGAAGAATACAATCTCTGGTTGTTACAAGGTTATAAGGGTGGGTTTTGAAAACTTTCTGAATTGCAGAATTTAAGATGCGCATCAGAGGTGGGTAAAGGAGTCCTTGGGGTGTCTTGGTTCACATACCGTGAAAGCCTGTTGGCGTGTACATTCTCTGCAGCTCTTTCACCTGTTCTTTCCTGCTGGGGTGTGCTCCACACATTGCACTCACCACCAGGCAAGTTGAGTTTAGAGGCAAGGTGATTAGGTTTATTTCAGTTGAATGCTTTATAGATCACACAACAGCCTGACTTTGAAGTGGATTCTGGGAAGGAGCGCTAACCAGCGCATTTCTTTTGAGGTAGGGGATATGCGCTCAAAATCTCTTTGGTCAGTGATCAGTCAAGGTCCTGCAAGAGGAATGGCTTTCATTGTTGTCAAGGAGGATTCTTGGGGGGCAATGAGTAGTGCATTGCGCAAGTCGATGTTTGAAAAGAGGGCCTAGACTGTGGACCAGAAGTTTGAATGGGAGATGAAGGGTTTGTTTGGCTCAGTCATGTAAGCTGGATAAATGATGTTTGTGCTTTCATTTTACCAACCATTGTGATTTGGTTCTCCTGACAAGTGGGTCCATTTAAAGTCAATCAAGGGCACAGTATTCGTTCTACATGAAACATATTTTGTATTAGTTATTGGGATGTTTCAAGATGCATAATGGACTATGAAAACTCTCTACACTAAAAGTTGCAATAAAATGATACAACAGAACAATATGTAGACAGTAAAGCGTAGAGAGAGGTGTCGCAGAGAGAAAAAAGTCAAAGAAAGGACAAGAGGAATTGTTGCCCCTCTGTAATCAAAACCACCAAGAAAGCAACTGCAATGTGGGGTAGCCCGAATTCTCAACTTAGAACATAAGCGTCCCATTCGTAGGTTCATCAGACGCATCCAGTTCAGAGCCGTGTGCTACCTGCACAAAGCTATGCTTGATCCTGGTCCTACCTGTTTAAGGTTGGCGGCCCAGCCTTGCATCTCGAACCGCGCGCTACGTTCAGGTAGGCAGAATCTTGTTGTGATACCCAGAGTGAAGCCGGGGAGGTAAGGCGGGTGGTCCTTTGCCTTCTTGACCCCACATTGTGGAATGCTGGACCCCCTTTTGAGAAATTCAGAAAGTGGTTGAAACTTGGCCATTCAAATTTTCTATCTTTATGTACCACTGGCTTACTTTAGCGCTGGGAAGCCCCAGTGAGAGAGCCATGCACCCTACAAATAAGAATACACTGGAATATCCAATGAAGATATGGTTGTGTGTTGCGTTTTGTACCTATAAGAGGGCAAGGGTGGTCCAAGGGCGAAGCTGGTCCTGCAGAGTATACATTATCCTCTCGTAAGTTCCTGTTGTCATCATGTCGGCCGGACGGTCTATGTTGGGGTCACGAAGGACTGCCACAGTTTTGGAATGCCATCTTTATCCACAGTAGCACAGTTTCTTATTGAAAGCCCACCATGAAAACATTGCACCCTGACAAAATGGCGCCATTCTCACCTCTGATGTGTTTCACATTTGCACTAGTACCAGAGGCAGCCGTGCTCCTGTGGCCAGCTCTTCACTCACTAGGACCCATGCGTCTTTCAAAGCAATCTTTTATCCGGAGGTGAGGGCGCAATCTCATCCCGTGAAGTCCTGTCACTGCACCTTGTGTTGTGTTTCCTCAGCGTCGAGGCGTTTTAATTTGTTCTGAATCACTGTACCTGAGATTCACTTTCCAGATCGCCCGGAAAGCAATTTCTAGAGGGCGCGGGCCTGTCGCTGGTTTTAGGGAATGTGTTGTGACATTTTCTCTCCATTACTCCTGGGATAAGCGCATCATCTCCTGCGCGCGCCCTGAGGTGTCGGATGCGCGCGGTGCCCTCTGCTAGCAGATCAATCCCGTCTGGAACGGAGGCGAGTGGGGGTCCTTGTACGACAACCGGCAGGACCCCCGCTGCCTTCTTCTTTGCTGATTGCATTTTGACAGGAAATTCTATATTTTCTGAAGATGCGCCCATGTGGACCCCTGTGCCTCGTTATCTCGCTGTCATTGGGGGTGCAATTGGGTCCCGAGGATAAAAAGGCTCCAACACCTTAGGTCTGGCCGTGAGTTTTTGCTCACACTATATCGTGTTGCCGTGATGAGCTCTGCAGTCTTATCCGACGCCAATCATCTTTTCATGAATACATTTGGAACATTTTCCAAATTGCTTTCACGTTCCCCCTAAAAAAAATCAGCTCTGAAAATCTGTGCAGGCACGTGAGGAGGTTTCCTAAACATGTGGCCTACTTTGCATTGGAGGCTGGTGCGAGCGATCGCGCCTGTGATCAGTGTTGTCTTAAGGATTTTGGGGGCCCCAGTCAAGACATGTTTTAGGGGCCCCTTTAGGTAAAAAAAAAATGAAGTTTATCACCCATTGCCTGCTAATTCTAGAACGCAAGAAGCCAAAGAACATTACATTATATGTTAAACATTTAAAGGATCACACAAAAATAGGTGAAATATGCTTTACCTGGAGCCCCCCAAAAATTAAAATGACACTGGACAGGTAGTCAGAGTCAGAGATAGAGGGAGGCAAAAAACAGAGGTACAAATAGGGGATCAGAATAGATGGAAGCAATATAGAGTGAATGATTACTTTCCCAAGAGGTCCCTTGGAAACTCTTGTAGCCGCCCCGCCATTACCTCCTTCTCCAAGATTCCCTCACTACCACCCTCCATTGGTTCCCCTTTCTCTCAATAGCCCTTCCCACTAATGGAGTAATCAGAAGCAGTGCTTAATTTGTAAATAAAAAGGTGCAGGTGCCCAAAGCCCTCCTCAAACACTCGGCTGCTGCAATTAAATGTGTGAACACGGAATACTCAGGCAGTGTAATCCTGAAGCCATCTTGGGCCTCTTCAATCCATTTACAGCCACTTCCTGCCCCTTCAGCTCAATCCAGCAGCTTTCTGCTTTCTCCCATTGTGACGCTTTTTCGTTTTTCCCTTCATCCGTCTTTCCCATATGTGTCTTTTGCTCACAGCAAATGCTTGAGGCAGAAGAATAAGCCCCGGCCCTCAAAAATAAATGCCGGTGCTCAGCACCGGAAACAACAAGCACAAATTAAGCACTGATCACTTGAACCATACCTCTACTCACAGCAGGCACAGGAGAAAAGCAAACCTGGCCCTCCTTAGGAAAGTTACCTTCTCCCTTGATTTACCTCCATAAATATATGCATCCATCATTTCACGCATTCACTCATCCATATGTCCACATAGCCATCTATCCATACTTTCACCCATTCATCTTTTCACTTTCCCCCTCTTTCCATTCCCCGTCCTTCCACTCAGTCACCCTACAGTCTCCCAGTCCTTCTGCTCTTTCGTCCATCCCTCACCCTTCCATCTACTCACCTTTTTACCCTTCCATCCTGTCTTTCTCCTTTTCTTTTATTTCCTTTCTTTCCTTTAACCCTTCCTTTCTATTATTCTTTCCTTCTTGTATGTACTTTAGTTGGACTTTTTATTTGTCCCTATCTGTTTTCCCCTATTTTCGTGATTTCATCCTTTTCCTTTCTCTCTTTCCAATGCTCTGCATCTGTCCACCTCTCTGGCATTTATTGCCTATGGACTGTAATTTATTAGCACTTTGTCCCCAGACCTGCAGACAGAAGATGCCCAAAAACAACCAATTCATGTTCAGAGGGACTCATGCCACAGGCCCATGGCACACCATGGCAACCCCAACTTCAGCTGCAGAAGTGGGGGGTTCCCTACGCTCCTGCCTCCCTCCCTCCCTCATATTTTTGTAGAGCTACTCATACCAATGTAGGGTGTCAGCATGCTTTACCTCACATGCACTGTACAGAGACAATGAAGAATACAAGTGTGTAAATTAAAGTACAGGCAATGTTACATGAGATGGTGACAGGTAGGAGATGCAGGAGTCTCTTGTCGTCCTTACCGGTAGCCGTGAAATGTTAAGAGGGCTTGGTCTGGAGAAATGCAAGCTCAGGGTTTCAAACATTACACAGTGGTTGGAGTTGGCTATACTAGCAAGGATGCCTTACTACCCAAAGCAACCATTTTAGCAACCTGAGAATAGCAAAAGATTGAGGAAAAACAGAAGTTGCTGAATCTATGCCTTGCAGTTTGCATGCAGCTCTTTGGTGTCAGTTCATAGCTCACTGTGCTATATTAGAAGGATTGTAACTTATGAACCTGCAAATAAAAGGATGTCTGTGTGAAATGCAGTAACCCACTAAGCTAGCTACATTAAATCCAAATCTGTGATGTGCTTGTAATAAATTGTGCTTTGCAGCAGGGATTTAACCCTCCGTGCTACTTTATGATAAGTCAAAACTGTGACGAGACAAAACACAGGTCTCTCCAGCAAGTACATTAACCACCATGTTGTCTTGTTGCTATTATTATCTCCATAAAAATGCTGAGCACACAGAGATCTCTCCAGGATGCTGTTGTCTCATTCTGTCCTTCTCTGCCCCTTGATTTGAAAACAGCTTTTCAAGAGTTTCATATTGTTTTGTAGCATTTGTATAGCGCTTCATATCACTGGTATAGAGAGGTTTTAAGGCATGGGCAAAGTGGGCTTTCAAGGGTCCCCGTGATAGGGCCAGCTCTGTTCTGCAACGAGTCTTGTCCTGATGACCTTGTATAATTCCTAAGCAGATTGTTTTAAGTACCATTGCCTTT
This sequence comes from Pleurodeles waltl, assembly GCF_031143425.1. Taxonomy (NCBI): domain Eukaryota; kingdom Metazoa; phylum Chordata; class Amphibia; order Caudata; family Salamandridae; genus Pleurodeles; species Pleurodeles waltl. The sequence goes on along the minus strand of NC_090449.1, from coordinate 1,024,228,224 downwards.
AATTTATTTTAAGTATGGGTGATGTATGAGAGTCTATTACAGACATATTGCAGAGAAGTGTGTTTATGTTACATGCAACATCCATAAAAATGGTTTATTTTAGCTCAAAACAGGACCTCATGTGTGAAAGGGTCACAGAGATTATTTTCAGTAATATTAGTAAGCAACTGTTGCGTTACAGTATTGGAAACACATCACTGTCCCTGAATATTAGATGTAAACACCTTTAGAGTTCAGATGAGTGTGCCTATGCACTGTCAGTGAGCTGGCCAAAGAAGGCATGAAAGAGCTGAAATTGGATCATGAATTCAAAACTGTTCCAAACACGGCCCCCAAAATAAGTGCGGCCCAGGGCCCCCTTAAGATGTCGCTGTGCTATAGCACTGGGACACTCTGCTGGGCAGTCAGGTAAAAGACTACTGAGTTTGTTGTGTGAAGTTGGGAAACTATATGTTTATAAAGTGACCTTTGTGGCAAGCCTTGGGTGTCATGTGTGAGGTTTGAAGGAATGCTCCAGGGATCTTGGTGGTTTATGGTTTTGTGTATGGTGCATACAATCTTTTAGGTGCATCTTTTTTGTGAAGTGGAGCTAGTGCAAGTCATTCAGGGCAGGAGACGTGGTCTCGTAAGTTTACATGCAGCAGCGGTCTCACTGCTGTGGTCTGGATTCCTTGCGACCCCGCATGACTAAAGCTGACACTCCTTGGCATCGACTGTCAGCATAGTCGAGTCTTGATCAGACAAGTGAGATTGTTGCCTTGGCTTTCTGTGAGGATCTCAAGTGTGAGGGAAAGCATCTACTCGTGATCTCGTATGTACATGAGTGGCCAAATCAGGAGATGCTAGTCAGACATTTCTTTTTAAAAACTTCATATACTGAGCAGGTGAAACAGATTTTGGAGGAGAGTTATAAGAGATAAGCTTGCCTGGTTAGTAACACTTGGAGTGTGGAACCATGACAATATGATTTGCACCCATTGCAATGGTCACATGTAACTTATTAATTGATGATCACATTCATTATTGAGCATGTTACCACCCCATCACTGCTGCGGTTTAGGAAAAAGTTGAAGGCGCACCTCTCTAAAGAACATTACATCACAGTGCAGTAATAGTCCAAAAACTGGTTACTTTTCCTATTTCTCGTTGACGTTAAGTTAGGTTTGCAATATAGAAATGGTACATACATGAGTGTAGCTAGCCTTCTACTTCTTTGTATCTTAGGCAAAGTTTGCCAATGGAAGTAGATGAGAAATGTGTATAAATAGAAGCTAACCCATGTGCACAAGGTAAATGTCACCCTCTGCCAGGCCAGGTCCTCCCTGGACCGTAAACAAGCATCCTGGGACCGGTTCAGTTAACCAGACTCAGAAGTGTGAGGGGGGGGCCACATCCATCTTTCCGAGCTGATTACGTCTTGCGATGCCCTTCTTCTGAAGTGTTGGCTTTTATTTGCCTGTTGATTTAAGTGTCAGTAATATTTACGATTTTCTAACCACAAAGACAAGTTCAGGGAGTTTGGATAATATTTGGGAGGGTTTGCCTGTCTAACAGTCACAATCTCATGAATTGCTTTCTTTTACGACTTGCCTACAGACAGCGGTAGCTGTCTCTTGTTAAATACCTACTGTCAACAATACAAGATATTTAGGGAAAACTTTGGGGAAGGTCCTTGCACCTGATTGGATGGCTTCCTTGTCTAGCTCAGTTCTCAGCTTCTCATTTGATGGCTTTACCCCTATTTTGTGTTTGTCCCACTCCGGGAGCATTTTTTCTTTACATCATATCTGATGGATAATGTATATCCTAACACTGCGGACATGAGGCAGCCCCTTTTTTAATTGTCTTCCAGCATCCTTTGGAGCGCATCACATTCCTCACCCTCCAATCTCCTTGCATCCCCTTTGATCCGTTGTTCCGTTGTCTCTCCCCTTATCACCCTGTCATTAGTTTTAAATTTTTTATTTTTTTTTGCACTTGCTGGTTCAAAAGCTGTACATTGCTGCTTAGCCACTCACTTCCCCATTCATTGCTTCCTACCCCTCCCCTTCAGGCTTTTCTTTTTTTCAAATGTTCTTAATATTATTTTCTCTAGGAGAACCAGGCAGCTGCATACTGCTATTAGACCACTCTTTTTCTTTTACAGTGCCAAAACAGGTACTACTTCTGTTTTTAATTTACCATTCAAAAATGACCTTCAGCCATATTGGAAATGTAACTTAAAATGTTGAAGCGGCTGTCAGTGAGTGACTTTGCCTGCACATGGTGTACACAAATGGGCAGCCATCTTGGAATGCCTTTTATTTTAGAAAATAACATTCTAAGATATCCACCCTTGCGTGCGCCTTCATCGCCAGGCAGTTGTAGCCATTTTGAAATGATTATTCTTTATGAAAGGATGCCCACCGGTGCATCATGACATTTGTGTGCGCATACATCGTAATACACCATCAGTCATTTTGATAGAACCATGAGAACAAGTGTTGGGAAAGTCAATAACTAGAGACCTGCCTTTTGAAGGGGAGACCTGTTGGCAGTGGCAGCGGCTGCAAATCTCAGTGGGAGGGGTGGGCAGGGGGTCAAGGAGGGTCAGGGGGCATTAAAAGAATCATTTTTTTAAAATTACCATTCTGCTGCTGCCTGCCGCCTCGCTTCTCTGCTCTTGTGGTGTCCCAGCAGTCCCTGGGACACCAGCACAGGCTCCCCATGCAGTCCTGGCACTCCTCTCATGCTATGCCTAGCATGAGAGCAGCATCAGGATTGGTTTTTGAGCCTTGGTCTGTCCCTCAGACAGTGCACTGGGGTTTGTGCACTGTCTGACCCAGTTGTGCAACACATCCAGGTTGGAGAAACCTAAGTGCGCATGTCAGTTTGTCCGGCTATCTTAGGCTGGCCAAACTGACATGCGCACTTAGGGCACACCATTACTCCTCCCCCCTCCCATGGCCCAGCCCCGCCCCTCCCTGCACATGCTGGCTGAGCCAGCAGCTGAAAAATAAAGCAATAGTAAAATATAATTTTGTTTTTCAGCTGCTGGCTCAGCTAGTGGGGCGACGCTCATTCGCCATTGTGAAGGAGTCGCTCCTTCCTGTTGGCTTTGCCATGACTTGTGGTACATTGTTGTGTTGTCGTAGGTTTTCTATAGTGAAAAATATGTCAAGCATGACAGAAATATATTTAATTATGTTATCAACAAAACAGGAATACATTATTTCCTGAAATAATTTGATGTAACGGAGTAGGTAATAATAGTTAACACACAGTGTCGTTTTTTCATTATAAAACTTAAAAGCTATTAAGGGTCCCTTTAAAAAGTTGGCTTTTTTTGTACAAGGTTTGTATTCTTTTCATGTGCACTGTTCAGTATACTTCGATGATGTGTTGTTAACAAGACTTTGGCACATTGCATCAGTACTGTATGGCCTTCATTAGTATCGCAATAAAGGCCAGGGTATAGGTGCGAGCTGTTCCTCGTATATACTAGAAAACCATCCCCTTCTATGCTTTCTAGGAATGCGTAGTCACCCACCCGCCTAGAGGGCAGCTGGTTCTCAATGTGTTATGATTTCTAAAAAGAGCATGAAAAATGCCCCAGGGGCTCCCTATGCAAAATAAGGCATACTGCTCAGTCTTTTCTGTTTCCATTATTAAAGATGTTACTAATACATAAAAGATGATTGTATAGCAAGATCTGTAGAAGCAGCAATGCACAATTCATCCAAATGATGGCAATTGCACCATCATGGTTTTAAAGGCCTGAGGTGGATATGTGTGGAAGTGCGGTGCCCATTCTGCAGGGAATCTGTCCCGGAATCTCTTTCGCCTGCGTGAGCCTGTAATTTAGAAAATATTCATTCTGTGGCAATCCTTACCTCCCCACTTTAAATGATCCTTAACCTCCTGTACTCTAGATGGTGGGTTTGTTTATTTATTTACCATATCTTATAGTGCTTGAATTCTCTAAAACCCTCCAAGCACTAGAGACAGATGACAAGCATTAGGATATTAAGAGAGAGAGAACGCACGGGCCAATCTAATACGGCTACTTTTAGCTTTCTCAAACAATGCAAAATTCTCACACCTTTTCTAACAAGCATTGGCAAAGCCAGTGATCTCACCTTTATAATGTGAGTGCTGAGTTGTTGCCTTTTCCAATTTTCGTCTGAGAAATATCTTAAAAAGAAGAAAATATAAATGCTATAGCAAAAGCAAATACAGATCTTAGGTATCTCAAAACTATATATTGAATTCTATGGTTTGAATATTTATAATTGGTATGGATTCGTTTTCAAATACTTTTCAATCAGAAAAGTTTGAACATAATTAAAAAAGAATAAGGAAGTGTCAGACTGTAGAGAGTAAGGCTTGGCTATAGTTAATTTACTTTCCACAGGGTTCAGCCATTTGCTTCTCAGCCGTAGCCCGCGGAGCAGGTGTATGAGCCTCGAGAGGAAGTGTCATGTTATGTACACCCTCTACCTCAGACACCAGCTGAGTGAGTGCAGCAGATGGCCCTTTCCTTAATACCATGACAGCCTTTGTGTGCCAAAGCTTGTGCAGTATGTGGAATGCAGAAGATAAAATAAACACAAGCCTTAAACTCTGCTCTTCGCCTATACCCCAGTAAAAATATTCCTGCTGCTGTGCTTTTGCAAACAAACTAGAAGGGGTGGGGAGCAACACAACATGGTGGTGGTTGGGGTTATTCGAGGGGATAAGCGGCACACAACGGAGAGAGCTAGAAAACTGGTACACTCACCTGGAGTGCTAAGCAAAAACAAAAAAAATAGGGCCAGATGTAGCAAAGGTTTTTACCCATTTTGTGTCTATGGGAAAAAGTGTTCGTACATATGGCCCTTAGTTCCTTAAATGTGAGCAGTGGAAGGATACAAGTCAACTAAACAAAAAGGCTATGTTCCAGGGAAAGGACGAACCCAAGAAGAGGAAGGCCACCCATTGAATAAGAAGCAAGCATAAGAGTGATAACAAAGCCAACCAATGGTAAGCAGTGGGCTGGCTGGAAGCCCACTGTAAGCTCACTATAGGTCTTTCTTAATCACAGAGCTTGTGCTGTCCATTAGTCTCAACCTAAAAACAGAGGTAGTTTGACGTTGTACACGTGACGTGTGACGTTTTATCAATTAGTATTATATGTTTCAGAAAGTGCTGATTTGTGCCACAAATCTGTAAATAACAGGTATTCATTTTATTGACCTCAGAGTGAAGCATGGTTAAATTGGCCCCTTACTAGTGACTGTCAGTCGACACAGCTGTCATTTAAGTGTAAAAGGTGTGCATCTATGTTTTATTGTTTTTATTGGCATTTATGTAACGCTTTCCTATTCTTTCCAAGGCACAAACCTTTTTCCTAAATGGTCTTCTTGCATTATTTATGAGGTGCTTCATATCCCTAGGGATAGCGCATGGTGCTTCGAATGTGACGTCAAAATTGAGTGACAACACAAGGGGGTACAAAATCACACATGGTGCAGCACGAAGAATATGGAAGGCGTTTAAGAGCACGGATCACTCTTAGAAACACAATCGTCCTTGGTGCAAATTAAGAGGCACTGAAGGCTCACATTTTGGAGTAAAATTATATTTAGGTGCAAAACAATATTATGGTGCAAAATCGCCCTAGTTGCAACAGCAACAGGCGCAGATGTCATCTTTTAGGAACACAAATTACATTTATGATGAAAAACGTTAAGGTGCAAAATTACCTTTAGTGCATTATCAACAGAACTGTGTAAATACTTGCAGCAAAAATCACATTTAGGTGCAAAATCACGTTTAGTTGCAATGTCACTCTTGGTGCAACTCTAAGAGGCTTGTGAAGACATATTTTGATGCATAACACACTTAAAAGTAGAAATCACTTTTAAATGTACAAATATATGTAGATGCAGTGTTACCTTTTGTGCACAGTCAGCCGGATTATGGTATCACATCAGGACAGAGAGAAACTACTTTAGTAAAGTGTCACTTTAGATGTAAACGATACTCACGAATATAGCATCACATTTGGTTAAACACACTTTTCAAGTGCAAAATCACTGTTTGTGCAGTTTCGGTATTAGTGTGGAAAACATGTAGGAACACAGGTCACTTTTATGGGCAAAGCCACCTATTGTGACTTGATGGTTTCATATTTGGGAGCAATCTCATATTTAGGCATGAAATCACACTGAGGTACAAAATCACCCCTTAGGCAACATCAGAATGAGCATGGAAACATTTTAGGAGCACAAATCCCACTTAGAAGCAAGAACACATTCAGGTGCAAAACCACCTTCTAATTTTGTTATTTTATTTGGGGGGTTTGTACTGTGCAATAAGCCTCTTTGTAGTGGTCTCTCCACATTTACGTGAAAAATCACTGCTGGGGCATTTTAGGGACACAGATCTGCCACTAATGCAGGGCATGGATGCTTCTCTTCATCATCCATGCCCAGCAGTAGGGTTTAGGTCTGTTGACTAACACCATAGATGCTGACGTAAGGCCCCTCTCTGTGCATGCTTTTGGTGTTGGTGAAGTCATCCATGACATGCAGCTAAAATCTGTTTCAGCCAGACCTAAAAATAGCTGCAGTGTCTTATACCAGGTGGTTTTGTGATATAGACGTGACCACATACTCTGTGCAAGCCTTCTTCTTTGAAGAACAGAGCATTCAATGTATACAGTGAAATGTGATTTACTAGGTTCTCCTGGATTGATTTAAGTGCTGTGCATTAGAAGTGCATTCTGCAGCCTCTGCATTGAAACTTGACAAATGTAAAGCTTCTCTGTCTGGATGGGCTGTGTTAATTGACACCAGAGCTTGGCAGAGGAGAGGCACTTTAATCGCGCCGCCCACTCGGTGTTGATGTTTCACAGAGCTGCTCACATAGCAGCCTAGCAGATGACACGTCAATTAAAAATCGAGAATTCAGCCGGCTGGAACAATCTGTCCATTTTCTCCTATCATGCCTACCGCCCCAATGTGATAAGGGGAGCCCTCTGGCCATTTAAACCTTCAGCAGCACAAATACCTTTCCTGTAAGGACATTATCACACAATATTTCATTAATAATGTGATCTGTCTCAGACTCTCTCTCTCTCTCATATGTGCTTTATTGAATCATTTACGAATAATTCATTGTTGTTATATCAGCTCCATAATAAGAATTTCCAAAACTGGAGCCATAATAAAGTCACAAATTCATTATGTAGAGCAATAAAAAAATCCGTAAAGCCTTTAATAAAGTCATTCTTTGCTGGTTCAGAAATGGTTCTGGGTGGCTTCTAAGCACTTGGACAGCCCAACAAGACGTGTACAAAGCAAGGAGGCTTCCACCCAGGAGGTACACTGTGGGGTTAGGATTGTACATTCCTGGGCAGCAGGGTGCCAGGGGGTAGAAGCTGGGGCATATATTCTGTCTAAAATTTGAAGTGGGTATGGAAAGCAGGGGGCATGCCTGAGGGACTCATAGGCCAGTGTGGGCAGTGTTACACGGATCTATGTTACATCCTACGCCACCATACATTACTCCAGTGGCCCGCTCTTGACTGGGCTAGACCTTACGTAGTTATGGTGGTGTGTTACTGTTATTGATGCAAAGCCCAGTAGGACATTTTTATTCATGTTTAAGACTTTTACCAAATCATCCTCCTATAGCATGGGGTGGATGAGGTCATAGAAACTGCTTTGGAGCTGTTCCTGGTTCTGTCTTTTGACTTTTCATTCCATACCTTGTTTGAGGGACAGTGCACAACTTTGTCGTAGACACTGCCCATGTCAGTGGTCACTTCTCCATAATCCTATGGTTATCGCTTGTCATCTCTTTGGAATCATGCTGGTTCGTCGCCTGTGCAGTTTTGACTTTGGGAGTGAATTCTGCGACGTGAGGTATAGCAGGGATCTGGAATAACCTGCATTACTCCCACCTTGACAGCGAGGGTCAAGGGTAACTCAAGTAGGGGCAGACTGGGCATCAGTGCTTCTGGCACCTGCCAAAAAGGGAAGAAGTGTCCAGAGGGCTCCACGTTACGTTTTTGCTCCTAGTCTCACTAACACTTCCAAGGAACCTGATGAGTCTATCAAGCTTTTCTTAGGCTTTTGAAATGAATAAGGCACTTTGAGTGAATTTCTCCAGGTAAGACTACAACGGTAAAGAACCTGATTGAGAAAGTAACTTGCCACTAACCAATAAGGCAGAGCCTAGCATTTGTCTCACAGAACTGAGATCTAGGCCATGTCATCACTGTAGACACAGATAGTCCTGGATCAGCTCACAGAGGTTCTGAACAAACTCATGGACATGTAATGGACCTCTGCTGTCCGGCTTAACCTTGTTCTTGCAGAGCAACAACAGACGTATAAGACCGCACCCAAGGGAAGCTGTTTGAGATTTGATGCTTCAACAGACCAAAAACTGAAGGGGGCTAGGTGTCCAGGATTTACACCACCAAATCCAGACATCACAATGCCTTGCACTTCTTCCAAGACAGCATTAACAAAGCTTCATGTGTACCAAGACCACTAGATTTTATGTTAGGACAACAAACATTTAGATGGTAGGTGGACAGATATTGGGACAGGTAGTCCGTAGCAGGGCTCTATCTGCACCATTGACCTTCAAAATACACATCCCACATCCTGTGAGAAATAACACGAAAAGCACTTTCGTAGCTGCTCAGAACTACTCGTTTATCGTACTCTCTGTTTCCACTAGATCAGTGTCTCACACTTTCAAATAGCCCTTGGAGGTTGTAGCCAGCTCTCTGTGGAAGGGCAGACCTTGGTATGTATTTCACCCAATGGCTTGTCCCAGTGCCCTTGTTGATTGGCATTTTCCACCAGCTTTGAAACGTCAGTTTTAATTCTGTGGTGGAAGGTTTGTTTTTTTGCAAACGAGCTTCGAAGGTAGCGGTTATTTTGTATTACATTCAGAAAAGAACCTTCTGAAATTCTGAATATTCAACAGTTATCTGTCCATATCCAGTTTGTCAGGCCTGTATGCCATCATAGGGTTCACCTAACTGATATTGTCTCCTCACCCTTCCACCTTCACCTGAATCGCTTTCATTGGAAACCAGGATGAAGTTAGCTTTGCTTTTTTCACTCATATCTTCACTGAGAGTTTGGGTTATTCTCAAAACCAGCAGGATCAGAATTATTGAAGCAGGACACTGCATCTGTGGACTTTTTAAGAATTGTGATTGATACCATTGGGGCAAATCTGACAGAAGGTTATCGAACAACATCTACAAGAGCTGCAAATAGCCCTTAAGACTAGAACTTGTAGGGTACATTGCCAGACCCAGAAACAACAGTAGGGGCCCAAATCCCATAGCTTAATTATCAGTATAAGGCATGTGGAACTTGATATATTTGTGCAACAGGCTATTTGTCATTAGTGCATGGTTGGTGCATGTCAATGCACTGAACTGCCTTTGGACACAACTATTGGCCTTTATCCCAGGAGGAGACATGTGCCTTGACCTTCGCCATGTAGATGAGATCTTGGGTGCTGTCATTACTGGCACATTGACGTGTTATTGTAATTACTGGCTTTCATCAGACGCCCACTTTAATATGTTTTGCTGCTGTAAACTCTAAATGTAGTTGTATTTCCTCCCCTCTTTGGGAAGGCAGTGGTGTATGCACATTTGCCTGTTTTCATGTATATTAACCCTTTCTGTAATGAGGCGCACAGTGAAGATTTTCAGATCCAGTGTTCAGTCTAGTTGCAGCTGCTCTGCTTCCCAATTAGCATTTGGCTGGCAGCTAGCTGAATGAGAAGCTTTTTTCCCCTGAATTTGCTTCTTTCAGCTGATTAAAAAGAGAACTCAACAGAGGCTTGGAGGTTGTGAATAGCTGCCCAGACTGATAGGAAATACAAATTAAAACCGAACATGGCTCTGAACATAGCTAAGATGAAGAACGTTTCACGCCTGCATGGCGAGAGATATGAAATCACAGCGGGTTGCTCTACGCGAGCTGCCTGAAGATCAAGGGAGCTGTCGCAGTTTTTTATTTCGAATGATTTGAGGAGAGAAAAGAAAATGGGATGCTAAAACCCCGAAGATTATATGGTTGTCAGAAAATATTAGCTGTATAATAGGTATCTGTCTCCTATGAGACCGTGCTAATGCCCCGGCCTAGCTCCCGCACACAGAGGAAGATGAAGTATGGAGGCTTTGAGCTCCAGGATGACAGAATTACTCCATGTCAGGCTTACTCCACTTTAGCATGAAATATCTCACCTGTGATTCCCTTACAAATGGTGGGAGATTGAACTTTATTGTCTAAGAGGAAAGTTGATCACAGATCATTCAGTTCCATAATAGATTTAATGATAAGGAAAGGACTTGTTCCACTCCAACGATCGAGGTCAGCTACTAGCGGTGCAATATTTTTCAAGCAGAATGTAAGCAAGGAGCAGCCGAGTGCAGAGAGAATTGTGTAGGTGCTAAACCTGCAACGTGTGTAATGCATAATATTATCCCTACCTGCTAAGCCAGCATATAATTATATGCTCTAAGCAATAATACTAGATTCACGGACAGCGATGAAGACCAGAGACCAGATGACTGAATCAATACTGGAACTTATCACCATCAAGTCTAACCTTATATGAGGGGAAAATGGACATACACATTTCTAGGATCCTGAGATAGCAGTATCCTAGACTAGATCACTCACAGATCCATGATAGGATTTATCCAGTTCTTGTTTAATATGACTCATTACTAAACAATGCTAAAGTTAGTCTTACCCCCTACACAATAAACTACATTGCGGGACAAAACTTACTACAACCAAACACAGACATTACAGACCAAGTGGATTCCACTGAATCCTAGAACTATAATGGATACCCACATTCTAAAAAGATCCATACAGATGTGTAAATTTGTTAAACTAGTGCCTGTAACATATCATAACAAATACAGCAGAAGAAAAGAACTTCTTGAGCAGACAGTTCTCCGAACAGCTGGATTTATACAAGTTGCATATTTACATTTATCTTTAAGACCTTTTATCCCAGACAGCTCTAAATTGAATGCAGCGAATGTTAATTTTCTACAAATATTATTAACTTGTGTTTTATTTTGTACATCGTATTTTAGTTCTGCCATTTCTAAGAGCTATAGATAACACATGTTACTGTTAACCTTGTTATAGGACTCAGATTACTTCCCTCAGAAGGATGGAAGATTGAGACTGTCTTCCAGAAACTTGAACTCACACCTTTCAGATCACTGCTTTCGACAGCAGCGATCGTTCAAATCACTACGCCATCCTGCCCGTCGTTACTCCTGAGTGAGTGCAGGAAATTGTGGATTCAAATCAAAAGCTGATTTTAAGGGAGTGACCAGGTTGGTCACAAACAAATTTTCAGTGAAGTCGGGTGCTATCTAAACCAGCAGATCCTCTTCAGTTTACGATCACTAATTGTTACAGATCGAACTGTGATGATGATAAATGTACGTATGGCCTTATACCACTACTCGTTCTGCTCTGCCATTTATAAAGTGAGAACATTTTATCTGTCCATCTATCCACATCATGGTAGGTGATTTAAATCTACACAGGCACTCTTACCCAGGATTGAGACAGCAATGTGACAATTAAAAAGGACATATATTCCACAGAGTGTGTTTTCTGTTCAGGAAAATAGTCAATCCGGGTAGACTAGAGATTTGTCAGTAGATTACCAGGGATGACATTTTCTGACAAACTTTACTAACTGCCATGAAAATTTAAACTTAAATTGCCGCACAGGGACTGAAGTCTGGAGGCCATTGTAGGCTGAGTATCAGGGGATTGAATTTTGGTGTGAATGGATCAAGGGATCATCAGCTACCAACCTGGCAATTGCCTTCAGGGAACACACTCAATATTCCTGAAGACAGATGTATAACACCCCCCCCCCCTCTATCCCCCAAATCATCCTGAAGATAGTCAGGCTACACTTCCTCCTCAGTACAACAAGAGGCTCTTATGGACACATTTCCCATAGCAGCATTTAGGTCCCATAGAGTCCCACTGAATAAATCAGCATTCTTGTTTGACAGGAAACAAATACACCATGCAGACATTAAGTAAAATGCGTCAAGTCCATCGGGACCTGTTTAATTTATTTTTGGGAATCATCATGGCATATGATATGAGCCATCGCTTAGGTCCATTTGCTTCCAGGAATGTCTTGGCCCCTGGCAGGATATATAAATATTTCCTGTCTAAGTTAAGTTTGGAATCAAAGAAAAGGGAGAGACTCAATGGCCCACTAAAGATGGAAACTACCATCAATGGATGGGGTACATGCTATTACCACAAACACACACATTCCAAAAAGCCAGAACTACATTGAACAAGGGGAGAAAAGTTGGAACCTTTTTCCTTGGCAGATTAAACAACATGCATCTAAATACATCAATACAAAAGCCATTCATCCAGAAACTAGAGAGGTCTTTGACGATGCATTAGATGTTTTGTTGCATTCATTCAATAGATAGACTCTGTATAGTGAAAGAATGCCAACAAGTAGACACAATAATATCTGGAACCTCTGCATTTTTCTTTGCTTTCTAATGTTAATCTACATAACAAAAGAAGAAGGTAAAATGTTTTCATAGCTCTTAAGAATTGGAAAGCAGTGAAGCCACACGTCTTTCCTGCAGAGCTGCATAATGCGTGCCTAAAAATGAATCAGATGCTGATGGATTTATGTAAAGAATCTCTTTTCAATCTGCCTCTATCAAACAAGGCCAAGAGAATAATATAGGAAATGAAGGAAATGAATAACCCTGGGTGAAATTGTCTTTTCTTAATGAACATTGGCAACCATGTTAACCACAAGGCCCTGGCTGCAGCCTGCAAAATTGTTTTTCCTTGATGAATCATATTGAGTAATCTGGATTCATCCTAAATGAATTCTTTTATAATCCACTAAACAATATATACAGAACCACTGACCCAGCCTGCTCAGACAAGGCCCCTTTTTCTGAGAGCACCTTTACACAGAACAGTTATTGAAAGTGTAAACTAAGGTTTTGTGTGGCAGACATGGCAGATAATTGATCTGTATTTGATATTTGTATGATAGGGTAATCATTATAAATTTACATCGTGAAAGATGTCATTACAACAGGACTCTAGACACCCTTATTCTTATACATCTTTTTGGGACCATTGGCCCAATCAATCAAAATTAATTGGATAGGATCACATTTCCTGCAAGAGGCTGGTCTACAAAGGTTGGATTGTATGCAGATGAACTTACTGCACACTTCTAATGTTGTGTTCTACTTAAGAATGAATGTCACAGTACTAAGGTAATGTCCTCAGAACCAAAGTCATGAAGGTCTGTGCCTTTGTGCTACCCGAAAAGCTTCAACGCCAGTTATTTCTAGCAGTGTGGCTCAGATTATCAATGCCAGTATTAAGTCTGGAATTGTATCTGATCAGTGGAAAATTGCTGAGCAGGGGCAAGTCGGGAGACATGGACACACCTGTGATATGTAGCACAGGCATCGGTACGGCCTGTGCAAATACCCTACCGACAAGTCTTCAAAGAAGTGATTACAGGAAAAAGAAACTATGGGCCTCATTACGACCTTGCGGGTGGGATACTTCGTCACAAATATGACGGATATCCCATCCGCTGTACTACAAGTTCCATTATATCATATGAAACTTGTAAGATGGCAGGCGGGATATCCGTCACGTTTGTGATGGAGTATCCCATCCGCCAAGGTCGTAATCAGGCCTTATGTCTTTATCACTTCTATCCTGATTTTCCTGAAGTTTTTTCCATAGAAGAATGGTGCACTTTCAACACTGCCACACTAACATGTAACCTCTGTTAAATACTTGTATGATAATCTTCACAACATTGTCTGTATCATAGAGGAGATCCATCTGTTGTTCTGGACTTGAGAAAACACACATACTTTAAGGCAGTCCTTCTCGAGAAGTGCTCCACGTATCTAACACTCCTTCTTACAAGAACTTCCTTGAGCCTCATTGATCTTCTTCTTTCCAAGAGTACTGAAACCCCTTTCCCTAAAAACATCTCTCCGGGCTACACAAGACTAGCAAACAGTTATATGATCACAGCATCTACTGGATTTCACCTTAGTAATAAGCAGGCTAACCCTTCGTCAAGCATAACATAAACAGCTGCTACAAACTATGGTGACTTGCTCTTCTCACAGTTGTTAGATGAAAATATATCCTTTGCACGCATGTGCCTTATGCACAAGGCTATTGCCTGGCGTGCGGTCCATGCTAGTACACACATATTGACATGTTATTCTTACTTTTCTAAAGCTGTTGAACTTCTCTACCACCAGTGGCCACTCTTTGCCTATGTGTTGAAATTTCCCTTCTTCCTGTTATGGCATCTAACCACCTTAAGAAAATTTATCGTAAAGAATATCTGTAAATCTCTCAAGGGTCCTGACAATTCTTCTAGCATCAAAATAATGAATCTGTCACGTTTAACGATACCCAAACCAAAAATAAACACGTGAATTGGTCGCCCTAATTAAGGCAGTTCTGCTATCTTTTGCTCAGTGCTTCCATAGCCTCCTGCTCCTGTAGATATAATGTTTCTTTAAAACTGCACTTACCTCCCTCTGTGTCTTTTTCTGGTCTGCCATTTATTTACAAGTCCCACCTATATTTGGTTTCTTATGCTGAAAATTCTTCATTTTAGAAATTCTCAAGTCGAGCATTGGCTCTTAGATGTCCTAGTCTCAAATCACAGCTGAGATTTTAAATAAATATATTTGTGAAGGCCTGCTGCCCTTCCATGTGTAGGAAACATTGGACTCTGAACTGTTAATGTAGGGAAACAGCATTCACAAGGCGGCCCGAACCACGCATGCTGTTACATCGCAAGTGTTACAACGAATGCGTCTTTAACACGCATCCCTTTACCACGCACATCCTTACTACGACATGCCCTACTGATGCACAGACTGGTGTTGGAACAGTAAATTATTCTTCTACAAAGTCAAACACTTTCCCTAAGGCATCTCTTTGTAACAATATGCATGATAAGGAATGCGCAGGAAAGACCCATGCGTTGTAATGCCCGCGATGTAACAGCATGCGTGGTAAAGCCATGCATTATTGCAACATACAACCGTTAATGTATGAGTGCTGCATCTCCAAGCACTCTTGTAACTAACCTGTGATGTTTGTTCGAGAAAGACTTCATCAGGGCATGTCTTGGTGAAGGCTTTCAGAAAGGAACATCGCTGGACCAACAATTTTGATCCTTTGACTCCCCTGTGTGTGTGTATAATTTTCCATCTAATTGATGATTTGTTCTACGTGCATACGTAAAAAGTGCAGCCTGACATTCATTGTAGGAAACATTTGCCTTTTGCCTTTCTCTTTTTGGTACCCAGTATTTCCTTACACGGAAGATACAAGTCCTTCAGAATCTGGTTCTCAGTCTCATTTAAAATTCTAATTTTCGACAAATAAATTACATACCCAACAAGATTTTTGATTTTTACATTTTACAAAAATTAATATGAAATCTGCCATTTTGTAAACAAAAGAACACAAAATATTAAAGAAAAGACAACCGATCTTCCTTTTATTCAGCCCTGCACTGAAGCTGGGCAACATAAAGGGAGGATGCGCAGGAGGCCGAGAGGTATTTCCCTCCCCTCCTACAACAGGTGCCACCAAGACAGTACATTCATTGAGGCATCAGATGCCGGAAGCCTGTATCCTGCCTCCCACCACCTGCCTCAGCTCCATCAATATCCACCATAACCTAGTTTAAAAGCTGTTGGAGGCTGGGACTAGGCAGGTATGTAAGTGTCATAGTCTCCTTTGGCGGCTTCTCGAAACCCGCTCCCTAGCCCTCTCCGGGGTGCAGTCCGCTAGTACTGTCCTCCCCTTGCTGTACATTCTCTGCACCGCATCCTAGTGTCTCACATGCATCTGGTGTTCTGTGGCAGCCACCCTTTTTCCACCCTCCACCCCCATCATCTAGCATGTTGGTGCCCCAAATAGGGCATTGTTCCTCTTGTGCCCTTCATGGCTGAAACTTGGACTTTTCTGCCACCCCAAGCCTGGCATCCTACCTTCTGTGCTCCCCAGTGGTCACCCGTGTCACCACCGGCAGCACAGGGCCTCGTTTGCCCCCTAGGCTGCACCAGGACTCCCTTGTTCTACCCTGGCTGCATCCATCCTCCTTTGCCATTTCCAGTGGCTTGAAGCCTCCTGTGTTCCAGCATCTGTCCTTCCATAGGCTGCATGAGATCTGCCCTCTGTGGGCTCAGCTTGATAATGTAGCCCTATCAGCATTTGGCATCCTATGGCTACCCCTCATGTTGTGACCCTTCTTTCTTTTGGCATCTGACAATTGTCAGACTCTATAAGAATTTCCAAATGATCCTTTCTAAAGGAGAGAGGATGGCCTGGCTGCAGTCACTCTTGAGAGCTCCCTCATCCTAGAATGGCTGTTTAGCCATGTCACTCTAGAACATGATTATGTTTACAGTAGGATTCAATGTCACCAGGAACCTTTGTCTCCAGGACTGGATACTTTGTGGCCAGGTGACATGGAGCCACATTGGAAATCTAGGTGGGACTGAGCATAGGATTAGAGTAAAATCAGTTGCTTAAATGATAGCACAAAAATGCTGTAAACAAATTGTGTTTTTGGTCTGCAGGGCTCGCCAATGTATGTCCAGAGTACATTTTAGGGTCCGCTGGCAGTGCCACAGGCCTTCACTCCGGCCCCCGGTAAAGGGACATTACAATTTAAGCCTGTGGTTTCAGCACAGAACCACCCCCTCATCACTCTCCCCCACTGCTTCTCTTCGTTCGCTCTGCGAATAAATAACTTGATTTTCTGCTGATTAAGTTTTGTTCTTTCACCGGTTAAAGGTTTGCCATCCCTGGAGCAGAACTGTGGTGATTTATCCCCAACTCTGACAGCCATCCTGTATCCCCCTCTGTGTAGAAAAACAATAAAAACTGGGTATTCGATTAACCATTGCTATCCAGTTCATGTGGTACTTGGAGCTGTCTGTTCCATTCTTGACAGTGCTTCATTCGTATTGTTGCAGAGCTTTTCTTTCTGTTACATTGTGTTTGGCTTGAGGCCAAAGTGTATATGTTAAAAAACACAGGGACCACTTGGTATTAGGTGCTTTTAAAATGCAGTCAGTGAGTTAGTTTTTACTATAATTAAACAGCTTTGCAAAAGCTCAGTGGCTAAAAAAGATCTATTAAAGGGTTCTCTCTTTTGGTTCACTACTTTTTGTTTTTGAAGAAGAGGATATGTGCAGTTTGGGCCACAGGGCCTTAGATTAAACCACCAAAACAGGTCAAGCAGAATACAACCAGGCAGTTTTAGTAGCATCACCATCACGAAAAATTCTCAAAGCCAAACCCCGAAACATATTCAGTATGTTTCAGTTTCGCCAGGCGGGGCAGCACTCTCAAGGAAAGAGTAGAGCGATAAAGAGGATGAGGGGAAAGTGAAAGGATGGGGTAACGGCAAGGTTCACGACACAATCAGCCACCAAAAAGAAATCTGAAATAGCCTAAAGCCATGTTCCACATCCATACATTGACATGGTTAAGATACCAGATCGAGCACCCCGACCACAGCTGAGAGAACCGCTCCTTAATAGAGTTAGATCTAGAGCCATGAACCCACCTTCAAGAAATTACTTGTGTGCCTCAGCTTGAGTGAAGATCGCCGCTTCCTGTTGTGCACCACCGTAAGTCTTTCAGGATTCCTGACCGATGCTTCATCACCAAAATTCATGATTTGGCTGTGAATTTCTGATAGGTTTTTCCTCATAGCCTGAGTATCATTCCCAATCTTGACCGTCCACATGTAAGTGCTGCTTTAAGGCAGCCGCTCTTCTCAGATCGTGGTGACACTTGTTTGGGTCTCAAGGATGTAACATGATTGTCCCATACTCTGGGGAGGAAGGCATAACTGATGATCTAGAGGCCAACCTGTACATCCTTTTAACCATGGACTAACAAGGGTGGTGAGGGAGAGCAGATGGTCCGAAAAGGAGGTCCACATGGCAACAGTCAAATCCACCTCAGCAGCTACAAGTGGAAATCCAAAACCCTAATGTTAGCTGCTCTCATCCCAAGATCTTGAATCTAAATCCCGCTCTCCGGTTGAAGCATGCCTCCCCCAGTAGTCCTTGTAGCGACATCACCAGCTTAGCCTCCACAGCACTAGAATGTATCACTCTTCTCTGTACCTTGGAGTCCACTTTAGACACTGTGAACTCTACACCGAATACCTTCCTTTCATTGTGCACAAGATGTGATTCCTTCGGAGTAACTGCCTTCTCCTTGCTTCGGGGTTTCTTGTCTGTTACCTAGAGAGCCGCTGTTATGTCCTTTTGACTGCAGGCTGGGTTCACAGAGGTTGAACCCCCATCTCTCCCTTCCTTGCCTTCCCCATATTGCCTCCTCGTCTGAAATCCAAGTTAACATTGTGTATGCGTTGCTGCTGCTGTCCTAACGCGGACTAAGGGCTTGATTTACATATTGGCAGACGAGTTGCTCCGTCACAACAGAGACGGATATCCCGTTTGCCGAAATCTAAATCCCATTGTATCCTATGGGATTTAGATTTCCGCGGAAGGGATATCCGTCACCGTTGTGACGGAGTAGCCTGTCCATCAATGTCTAATTCAGGCCCTAAGGCTGGCAGGCACAGCACCGTGATCATTTAATGGTTACCATCAGCAACTAGGGAGTCCCTCCCATCATTGCAGTCTATGATCCTCAGTAATCGACACCTATCCAGACAAAGCATGAAATCACATTGGATTAAGGTGTCCCAGACGTAATCCGTCAGAGTGCCTTCGAGCCGCGGTCTCTGTCCAAGGCTCAAGAGAAGCAAAAGAAAGACCAGGTAAGGTGAGCACAAGTGGAAGTGTTGATTCCACTCGGTGACAGGCATAGCCCCAAGAGAGAGAAATCTCTTTTAAACAGAAAACATTAGCAAATCTAAAATCTTATTAATTTACTGCAATTCCAGTTATGTGTGTAAAACTCCATGCCTTCAATATTCATAAACTAAGCAGGTACCTTTATAACTAGCTCCACCTTTAATCTGTTCATATAGTTAAGGTTCAGGTTAGTAGCTGCAGTGGTTGCAGTTCCTCACACTGCTCTTGGTATCAGTAGTAGACATTTTTTTCTTTTTTCAATTTAGTGTCTTATGCTTCTGCATGTATGATGTGGTGGACGGGTGTTTGGATCATTGACACGGCTCTGTTCATGTGCTTTGTTATTTGTTTGTTCTTATTTAGTCTTTTGTTTTGGCATTCCTCTTCCACCAATAAGATAGTCAAAGCGGTTCAGCCAGGTTAGAAGACTATGGGGGTCATTCTGACCCCCGCGGGCGGCGGTAGCCGCCCGCCTGGCGGGAACCGCCAGAAGACTGTACCGCGGTCAAAAGACCGCGGCGGTCATTATGACTTTCCCGCTGGGCGGGCGACCGCCAAAAGGCAGCCCGCCCAGCGGGAAAGCCACAGCAACGATGAAGCCGGCTCCGAATGGAGCCGGCGGAGTTGCTTTAGTGCGACGGGTGCAGTTGCACCCGTCGCGATTTTCAGTGTCTGCTAGGCAGACACTGAAAATCTATGTGGGGCCCTGTTAGGGGGCCCCTGCAGTGCCCATGCCATTGGCATGGGCAAGGCAGGGGCCCCCAGGGGCCCCACGACACCCGTTCCCGACATCCTGTCCCTGGCGGTCAAGACCGCCAGGAACAGGGTGGCGGGAAGGGGGTCGGAATCCCCATGGCAGTGCTGCGATCAGCGCCGCCATGGAGGATTCACTGGGCCACGGGTAAACCGGCGGGAAACCGCCGGTTGCCCTTTTCTGACCGCGGCTTTACCGCCGTGGTCAGAATTGGCCTGGATGCACCGCCAGCCTGTTGGCGGTGCATCCGCGGTCCCCGGCCCTGGTGGTCCATGACCGCCAGGGTCGGAATGACCCCCTATAAGGACACCTTGATCAGGACTAGATGAATTGGAAGACAGATTATCACCTTCTTGTCCACATTCTTGATACCTGTTGTCTCATTGCAAATTCTTCCATCTGTGTTTAGAACCAAGTTTGTGAGACCATCTATAATTTGGTTTTGCTTCTCCAACTTATTTCCAGAGTCATGGCACATCAGCGTGTGTTGTTAACTCAAGATAGCAGAAATGGCATCCAAACCTGATGCTTGTATAATTCTCTGTTGTGATGCCTTACCTCTCTGAACCAAAGGCTCCTAGTCTGGTACCAGGTGTTGGGAGATTAGGTGGTGGTAATTCAAGAGTGTAAGATCATAGAAAGAGAAAGTTTATTCTATGAGTAAGCAATTGTTGACACCCAGAAGTTTACTGGCAGCAAATAAACTGGACCTTATCAGGTCTTGCTCTGCGTCATTGCTATTGAAACACTTTATCCCATTGAAACACTGTATCCCATATGCACTTTTACGTTGTGTCTTCCTTCTGGCCTTCCTTCATTTATGAATCGGTCCCATCTTTCGTGTAAACCACTGTTGGCTCGGAAACATACTGGCCGTTCATTTATACTTCAGTGGTTATAAATGTAACGTTGTTGACCATTGACAAGTGGTAGACACTGCAGGGTCCAGGTGTTAAGCTCTTCATTCTCCAAAGGTTGCACCTTCCTCTTCATAATAAGGAAATAAAAACATCTCATCAGACTGCACTGTGGATTTTGATCCTTTTGTTCAACACTGTGTACTCTACCTGTCCCTCTCCACTTCTCTGTGGCAGGTTCACAGTGACCTCTAGTGTCTGCAGTCAGCCTCGAATAATGACATGGGGTGAATGTATTTGCTTATGTCATAAGTAATGAGCGCACTGTTCCTAGTTTCAAGTAGTTTCAAGTGAGCATTTGTGCATGGCCTGCCTGCTGTTTAACTGTGCCACAAACCATTGTAGGTTTGCTGTCTTGCATACCTGTGCCTATATATGCATTATTTGTTTCCTAATGATTAAACACATGTGTTTGCACATATGGGTTTTTACACCATTGATGATGAAGCTCAACATGAATTAAGCCATCTTGGATATTGTCAAGTAGCCCACTCCAAGACTCTGATTGATGAACTTTCATGGCATCTCTTTCAATGACAGCAAACACTCCAAAATAGTTGTCATAGTCCTACATATGTTTTAGATGAGTCATCAATAAGTGCAACTATTGCCCGCATGATTGAGGCAGCGCCACATAAGACTAAGATCAAGCCACTTGCATCTGGCCGGTGGGCTCCAATAGGCCACCACAGCACCAATCAGGAGAGCTGCAGCTCTGGTCTCCTGTGATGGCTGATTTGAGACACTGTCAGACACTGCTGTTCCCTGCTTTATGACTGTGTAGGCAAATACAGCAACATAACTGAGGGCAACCCTAACATGGCAGCTGGTAGGAGCATACCAGAGTCTAGCCTGCCAGGCCCACCTGGCCTCCTGTATCAGGCAGACCAATGTTGAGAGTTGAATTAAGATTGAGAGTGTCTATAGACCTGACCAGGAAAGACAAGTCCAAGTAAGAACATAAAGAGAAAATATATAGGAGGTCAGTGTATAACAGTGATAGTGCTCTATGCAATCTGCACATGCACCTGCCAGATGACACTATGTAAATCGGTGCCCTTGTATTGCTAGCCTTAGTTATATTCAAGATAGTTTACTCACTTAAGTACACCTCACTGAGTGCCATCTTGAAGTTGTTTTTGTATGTGTGTGTTCGCATTAGTAGCTCCATAATGCGCATGCTGGTTACTGAACAGTGGCACCCAATACATTATCTATAGCAAACCAAGCATAATGGAGCTAATAACAATGAAATACATACATATGCAACTTCAAGAAGGCTCTATGTAGATCCCTACCCTAGTCATCACTACCAGTTAATTGCATCCAATAAGGAATAGTATAGTGAGGAACAATGTCCCCGTACCCATCAGGACCTCCCATCCCACCTTTGCTGAAGAGAGGCGAGAGGTGCAGGCGCACCTCTTTGAAGAACACTACATCATAATGCTTCTACAGCCCACAAGCCAGCTACTGTCTTAGCTCTCATGTTTATGTTTGTCTTGCACACTGCATGGCACTCTGCCGCCTATTGGTTAGGTGTGCACTATAGAAATACAACATACTTACATACATAGACTTACATGCATAGTGTGCCAGGGCTAGTGGTGGAAGGGGGTAGGAGCAGGCCTCGGCAGACATCTCTCAAGAGAAACCTTGGGTCGCATCAGTTATGACATTTGCAAGTTAGAATGGACACTCATGTACAGCTACCATGATCCCAGCCCCATCTAAATGTTTAGATTTTAAGGTTAGTTCGTAGATCTGTAGGAGAAGCCACTTTCTGTGGATGCACAATGGCACACACTGTGTGCCAACCAGAATGATATGCATTACTTTGCAACATTGAGAGAGATTTTGAAAGTGCAATTTTGTGAAACAGGTTTTTTTACTTTGAGATTAACTGAAGTATGTCATGCAGTTGTGTTGACACAAGGGTCATGGTAAATTACCACTGCAGCACAGTGTGACATGAATGCCTCGGTTGTTAGTGTGTGCGATGCAAGCTCTTTACAGTCAACCTCTAGAAAGTCCTTTCTCGAAACAGCATTGTCTTGTTTGTGATTGCCCTGAATATTTTCAGGCCTTGCGCCAACCATGTTATCGGTACCACTTGGGGAGGTGGTTTCTATATGATTTATTGGCAACGTATGGGCGCCTGCAGATTGAAAATATGTGATAGCAAGTCATAACTCTTTATTCATTGTGAGTTACCCCACCACTCCCAAGATACCTTGATGTAAATGGAAATTTGTTCATAATTGTTATTATTGTGAATTTTATCAAAAATTACAATTACAGTAAATGTGATTATATAAACTTATAATAATTATAATAGTAATTATGATTGTATTAAGTACACCAAGTAAAATGTATATATTTTTTTAATTAACTTATTTTTCCAGAGCTGGTTGTGAATAACCGTGCAGTGTCATGAAGAAAACTGTAACAAGCACATCATGTCCCTCTGATCCCCCGTGTATAATTCATTTATGGTCAAATGGAGTTACGTTGACAAGCCCACAGGACCACCCATCATGGAAAACTTAACTTTGTTAGGGACAGCTCAAGTAAGGAATTGCATTCCTCTGTTCGACATTGCAGGAAAAGTGGAAAGCCAGTATTTTACCACAGGAAGTACAGGAGCATGTTTACTATGAAGAGAAATTTACAGACTATTAAGCAAAACCTTAAGCAAGTGTCAGTGAGGAGCTGGAATTAGTGAGTGCACGAGTAAACGTTTAAACAGACGTGGATGCTGAAGAATGTATATTTTGTGGAAAGATAAAATGCTACAAGGAAACTTCAATGCGTGAGAAATTAATCAAGGTCACAGAGCTTAGAGTTGACAAAAGGCTTCGAGAGTGTGCAACCATTAATTGTGATTCAAAGATCTTAACAGTTTGTAGTGGGGACATAGTGGCTGCAGAAGACCATTATCATACAGCTTGTTATAGGAACTATACAAGGAGGAAGATCGTGCATCTAGCATTCAAACTGATGATCACTACAAAAACATGAGAGATGAAGCATATGATGAACTATTTCAATACTTTAAAACTGTCATTATTCCTTGGAAAAAGGTCATACTTATGACGAGTCTCACTGAAAGGCTTGAAATACTCATTACATGTTATGTTAAGTTGCTCATACAGCGCATAGCTACCCGAAGAACTTCCAGTGCCAAAAGACAAATCTCTACAACAATGTTTCAGAAAAAGGCCCTAGAACAGCCAAGTTTTGAGTGCTTACCGGAAGTTAAGTTCATGACTGGTTAGCCGAAGGCTGCGGGGAAGAGAATTCCACAATTTTGCTCCGAGATATGCCACTGTGGTACCTCCCATCTAGATTTTTTTACTCTAGGTATAATAGTCAGTGCTGCTGATATGGACCTGAGATCTCTGACAGGTATATAGAAAGATGCAAGGGTCTTTAAAAGAGGAAGACCTCTATTGTGTAATGACCTATGGATGCAGCACAATGATTTGAACTCTATGCGCTGTTCCACTGGGAGCCAGTGAAGTGAAGAATGGGTAGATTTAACAGAAGCATGCCTAGGTATCTCTAAGAGAAGACGAGCCACTGCGTTTTGAACCACTTGTAACTTCATTTTAACATAGTTGGGGGAACCAAGAAATAATCCATTGCCATAGTCCACTTTAGAAATAATGAGAGCCTGGATGATAAGTCTTTTTGCGAAGAACAGGAGAATTGCAAACATTTTCCTTAAAAGCCTCATTAATCTGAAGCAAGTAGCAGAGATTTTGTTAGCTTGGTGTTCCAAAGTAAGTCGGGGATCTAGCCAAACTTCTAAACTTTTAATATAATTCTTAGGAGGAGGCAGCTCCCCCAAAGAACTAGGCAGCAAGGGGTTCATGCCCGGACGGGCACAATGTCCCAGGATCATTACTTCTGTTTTGTCTCCATTTAATTGGAGCATGCTTTTAGTCATCCAGCTTGACACTGCCTGTAAACAAAGAGACAATGAGAGTCCATCGGTATCTCATTTAGTAGGAAACGAAACCACTAGCTGGGTGTCATCTGCATAAGAAACTATTGAAAGTCTGAATGGCTCCACTATCTTAGCCAGGGGGTGCATATAGATATTAAATAAAGTAGGACTGAGGGAAGAGCCCTGTGGCACACCACAGCTACATTTAATCCAGCTGGAAAGGTAAGAACGGTCTAGGACCTGAAATGATCTCCCCCTCAGAAACGATGAAAGCCAACTTAGTGCCTCTCCCTCGATTCCAATCTCCTGCAGAGGAATACAGGGAATAGACGAATCAACCAGAAGCATAGTAGAAGAAAATTGGACTCTGCATTTGGTGACAGCCTCCACATATTCCCAGACAACAAAGGAAAATTATTGGCCCATCCTAATAGTGTCATGCTACAGGATGTTGTAAGAGAAAAACAGAGTTTGAAAAGAGAATTATCAGTTTTAAAGGTTAAGGCAACAGACATGAAGAAGATCATAGGTCAAACATCATCGCACGTAAGAACAACTTAAACATTAACACCATGGCCATAGCATCCATCAGACGTTGATAAAGATTCATTTACAGTGCCTGATTACCTTAAACGGTTCCTATTAGAACTTCTGACTGGAGATGTAGAAATCACAAAACCATCCAAAAGGGTAGCCTTACTTATGTAATCATTCAGTCAGGGCATTATATATGCAGTCACAAATGGCCAGCAGAAACCCCCAAAGCATTTGTTGCTCCTTTATGCTGCAAAAACGCTGACAGGCTATGTTGAAATCATTTGCACTCTAAACAGACTTGGTCACGGGATTTCATACTCACAACTAGAAGAAAATGATACTGCCTTGTGTCTTCAGAAACGTGCTGCTACCTTAAATGAGCAAATTGTTCTTCCAGCAAACATTCATCCTCATGTCTTCATTAACTTTGCATGGAATAACATTGATAGGCTGGAACAAGACTCAACAGTACAGCTGTGTTTCCAAAGTTGTTTGGACCACAACTTTTTAAAGCTCCTCTCCCAAGCATTGAGAAACAAAAGCAAAGAACATTGACCACCACAAATACTGAAGAATTGTTCATGTATGTTTCTGGTGAACGAGTTGGGCCGTACCCATTGATGGCATGTTGCAAAGTCATGCCGGAATGTGTTGTCCAATTGAAGCTTGCACAAAATAAGAACATAATCTGGGTTGTTAGAAAATGAGAAGTGAGCCTTGCACAGATAATACTAAGTTGAACAGGATTTGACATCAGTACTAGAGTCTTAGTTAGATTACCACAGGATTCCATTGGCTACTTGCCCACAATTACTACAATTAAAGTCCCTGCAACTGTGTTGACAACTGTTCCTGAAATTTTGAAATAGTCAGAGCTGATAAGGGAATCATTGCATTTGGCGAAAATTGTAGTGGTCATGGATCAAGTTCTCTATGTAAAAGCAACTGAGATCGTGTGGAATATAAAGCAATGTACAACAGAATCATTTTTAAAATGGGCATCTTTCACACCATTTGCAATGTCATGTCCATTCTTGGAAAATGCTTTCAATACGCTGGCCTTCGCAACCTTTGAATTGAAGCAGACATGATAGCAGAATGGTCAGTATCATCAGTACTAGAAGGTTGTATGTACAATTGTGAGGTTCAAGTACGCAAGTGCGTGTATGAAGCGATGTTGAGACTGGCTTGTTTGCAACTTATCCCCTGGGTGGGGAAGAATTATGAAGAGAATATTGTGATAGTCTACTCCTTCATTGAGGATGTTAATGACTTTGCAAAAGACCTATGCTAACAGAAATTAGACGACCTCTTGCAGAATGCTGCCTTTGACGAAGTAAAACAGCTTTGGGATATATTCATGGAACATCTTCGTCATGACAATGGAGATCTCTCTGCGTTTTGGATGTCGTATGTGGATATTGTTAAAATTGTCTTGCTGGCTCTGCTGCTCGAGAAGGAAATTGGCATTTACATCTTACTGCCATACGCTCTGTGATCCCATGGTGTTTAGCGTATGACAGGATGAACTACGCTAGATATCTTCCTATATACTATGCTTAAATTATATTACTTGCAGTGAAACAACCAGAGGTACAACACAACTTCATCAAATGATGCTTTTCCGTTCAACTGTCAGATGTTAATCTATTTGGACAAATTCCACTTGATCAAGCGATAGACGTAACATGCAAAAATGACACACAGACTCTGGGTGGTAAGACAGGGTTCAACCTCAAGGCAGGTGCTGTGAAAAGAAATTATATGACGTCTGAAAACAGAAGCACCTTTTTGGGTCAGATAAGGAAAATGGTTCATAACAACAGATCAGATCTTGCTCACGCAGACCTACATAATAAGTCACAAATTGAAAAAGACAGATACTGTTATTACGAGAGCTTTTAGTATGGTTCAAAGCTGGATAAACCCATTTGTTAGGCCACATGATTTCATTAGTCTCTCCACTGCAAAAAGAGACATCTCGAGACATAGTATCCGACATAATGAAGGTGTATGAAATAGGTGAACAGTGCTATACAGACTTCAAACTTGAGCAACTTGAGATGAAAATGAACAAACTAAAAACTTTCACTAACGTGTCCAAGAAGAAGGCAGTGAACAGCAATGGCAGAACAATCATCATGAAAGCAGACAAAGCACTATTTGGTTGAATCTTTGTGACAGCACAGAATCTGAACTTTCAAATGGCGGATGTACTCTCTATCCCTTAGGACCTTTACCATGGGCTTTAGCAACTCCAGAAGGTCTGTTGCTAAAGAGAAAGACAAAAAAAGCTGTTTTAGCAACATAGTTGCAGAAAACTTACCCCTGCTGAGGAAATACCTGAAAATTCAGCCACACTTATTGGTGGTATAGTTCTTGTTCAGAGAGTAAAAGGAGAGGAATCAAACTTTCGTGAGGTTGCTATGTCTGTCTTGTCCATAGCATTGTAGGAAGGAAATAGGAGTCAAAGAATCAATGTTGTGTTTGATACGTACAATGAGATGTCTATTATAAACAGCAAAAGGACAGTCAGAGGGGAAGAACTTGGGCACAAGTTACAGAGCATCTCACCTTCCCAGATTATCAGACGTGAAGGAAATTTTTAAGCCACGTAAGGAATAAAACAACTCTCATTGCATTTCATGTTAACAAATGGAGGAAACCAGTGTATTTTGTAAAACTTGAGAATAAAACACTGTTCATGAACTTTGAAGATAAATGCTACAAAATCACATCTGAAGGGTGCCACGAAGTGCCCGATTTCAACAGTACACACGAAGAAGGAGATGGAAGTTTGCTGCTGCATGCTGCACATGCTGCTAATGTGGGTTATGAGGTAGTAATGATAAGCTCAGATGACACTGATTTGTTTATTATGTGTTTGGGATTCCATGACAGAATCATGGCTAAATTGTTTCTGAAATCTGGTAATAAAATACGCATGCGAGCCCTTGACATTGGGAAAATAGCCTCAACTCTTGGTTAAAATGTTTGTCGACCTATGTCAGGTCTCCGTACATTTACCGGATGTGACACGGTAAGCGCATTTTCTGGAAAAGGAAAAGTGCATTCAGAATCCAATCTGCCAACAGACACAGGCAGGAAACATTTTCACAGCTCAGAGACAAATGGAATCTCTCTGAAGAGCTAATCAACAAATTGGAGTAATTCTCGTGCTTGCTGTAAGCACCAAAATCTTTGGTTCATCACATGAATGACTTGAGATATCACCTATTCTGCGCAAAGAAGGGTGAGATAAACAGTCATCAAGTTCCACCTTGCAGGGACTGTCTGAAGAAACATTCCAAACTTGCAAATTATCAAGCCGCTATAAGGTAAAGATGTCTTTTTAATGATCCACTGACACCTAGTCCATTTGGGAGAGGGTGGAAGTTGGAAAACCACGAGGCAGTAAAGCAACTGGTAGTGGCCTGGGTGGAGAGGCAGGCAGCACTGCAGGCTGTGTTAGATCTACTAGCTTACAACTGCATTAGGAACTGCAAAGTGTACACATGTGTCTGCTGTCTAAATGACCTCAAGTGCACTGACATGTGCAGACTTCCCTCCTGTGAAAATCAAACATACGCAGAGAATGATGACAAATATTCAGAAGAAGATGATGTCGACGAATCTGAATGATAACATTGTGTTATGTTCACTCATGACATACATTGCCTATGTAAGATGTGATGTATTTTAAATTTTAAGTGGAAATTATGCATATAATTTATTTCAATATATGAGAAATACAATGAAGTTTTATTGTTATTATTTTAAGGACTATATTGTTATTATTACAACTATTCATCTTAATTATTTTTACGTTATATTGAATTAACCAATCTGGTGGAATTAGATTTATTTTTCCACATATTATGATGAATTTGTATTCTATATATCAAAAATATGAAGAACCTAATTTTTTTCAGCTATCGTTGCAAATCCAATGATGTCAGATAAAATGCAGCGGGTGATGACTTGCTATCACATACTCTTCATCTCTAGGCATCCATACCTTGCAAAAAAACATGATATAACCCATCCTCCTGAGTGGTACCAGTGGCCTTAAATTGATGCCCTGACTCATGGCCTACTTTACATGTTGTTTATATAACTTTCTTTCACTGGGTATTTCATTTCTCTTGATTTTATCTAAGGCAGTTTCAAAGCCCTGACCTAGCTATACGATGCAATACCGCAGCAAGGGAGTGAAATTTGCAAGCAAGATAAATTTACAAGCCAAGGTTGACCCCCATTTTTGTGTTTACATAGAAATTAGCATAAAATGCCATTCCATTGTTCCAAATTGCAGGTGAAGTTAGAAATCAATTGAAGTGATCTGTGTTGCGATTCTACCGATCAAAATACTGTGAAACTATCCTAAGTAGGAAGTCATTGTGATAGGAAATAGTTGTAATCACCCGATATTAAGCTTTTGTTATCAGTGGACAGTGAATCAGTATTTGAGGACAGGGGACCTAGCCTAATCAATTTCCATGATTTGAATCTCATAACAAAACTTAAAAATGCAGAAACCAGAGAAAATCAAACAAATACCTCAATGATTAAATATTGTATTTAATTCACAAAGAAAACATGCAAAAATCGACATTTTAATGGGAAGGTAGGAGCTTACAAATTTAATTTTAGTTCTAAAAGACGAGGCAATGTGCCGGATGCTAGGATATCATCTTGTCGTTTTTGCCCTACATGCATGCTTTCTTTTTGTTGCCATATATCAGTGTGCCAAACGAGGCCACCAGTCATCCATACTTGATTCCCTTTGTATGCTTGCATTTCTTCCACAAATCAAACTAAGATGCATATTTAATTATTAACCTCCAGATTTACAGAGTGTATTATTTTTTTTGGTTTTCATTGTTGATTTTTATATATCTATAGTTTATTAATCTGATAATATTATTTCATTTAAACAGTTGTGGATCTCCTGTGTAGACATTGCAGACCCCAGGTTAAGAATCACTGGTTTAAATGATAGCTTAGATGAGAGGTCTTGTTGGCTGCATCTCAGAGCCTTGACAACTTGAAGGTAGCAGGTGTTGTGGGATCAGGTAGGGGTGTGCGATCATCGAAGGAGAAAGCTTGTTCTCTGTTTTTTTTATATTAGCTGCCTGGATATTCATTTGTGTCGTTATGTGGCTGTGGGTTACCCTTTGGCATCTAGAGCCTGACAGGTAGTTAGCAAGATATTCCGTTTTGTCTGTGTTCATTGGAAATGTTTTATTACATTAGAAAGTGGACATCAGTTGCAAGATTGAAGATTGGCAGAAATATCTCTAAAACACAATTTAATATATTCTACTTAATTGCACACAGTCAAATGCTGCACCAAGAGTTGTACTTGTGAAACAGAGAGGTTCAGTTCACAATTTCATCCTCAATTTATATCACAAATTTTTGGCCTTTTTTCCTGAAAATAAAGTTTAGCTATGGCATGATGAAGTTCACTTCTTTTCTCTTGGCTGTAGACGTGTTGGTTTGGTTGGGTGGACGTAGAACAGTTTTTGATGACAGACATTGTTTTCTTCCATAACCACCGTAGGAGTTGCATGTGTTTTGCGAAGGTCTCATCTGATCTGCAAGATACCAGAGGTGATAATGCAGGGCTTATACCTGCTGTAGAGCTTGTTTTTCTGCCTTTGACCTCCTTGTAACATATAATGCAGGCGTTCAATTTTACATGTTATTTTTATTTCCAGTTTCTTGCCCATCCTACTCTTTGCAATAAATGTCACGAAGGTTTGAACATTGTAATCACAAAATAGATTTTGCCATCAGACCCTAACAAGAAAAACACCTCATTTAGACAAGACCTGATTGAATGAACCTCGCACCATGAATGTTTCATCACTGAGCAATCTAAATGTCTAAAGTGAGCTCAATCAAACATTGCATTTCCACTTATTGGTTGTAAGAATCAGTCACGTATATTCTTCTGCATGCACACCTTTAGGTCTATATTATACCTTTCAGTGGTCAAATACTCTCCTAATGATTCTCTTGGTGTTGGCATGGCTGCCACAATATAGCGCTCTGACATACAGAACTCGTAGTCAAACCTGTGAATAAATCTGAAATCTGTCCAGATTTTACTGTGCACTCCCATGCATCTGGCGCAATTATCTGGCACAATTCTCCTTGAACCACCTCTTCAAATTCCTTCTTCGACTTATCATTCGATACATGCTTCAGTAATGCTAAACTCCAACCACCACAACACAGGGTTTAACATTACTAAAGTGTGCATTGAATGGCAGGATGAACGAGGACATTTCTTTGATGGCATTCATAAAGGATAATTGTGCCAGAAGCAAGGGACTGCGAAATAAAATCTGGACATTTCACCAGATAAATTCCTATGTTCGGTGTAAGATCCAGATTTGTTTTTCTACCAGTAAATGATTGAGAGTGGGATAAGGGGATCAAATATTATTTGGTAACAAGCTTTATATACAGTCTATTTTGTAATATGACCAATTTCATTTTGCGCTCTTCAATAACTGCAAGACCCCATCAAGCACTTAACAAAACTCCCTAATAAATGAGCACATTGATGTAAAGCTAATGTGCCTCTGCTTGTGTCAGCCGCAATCCCTCCCTCACTATCCTAAATTGGATTACAGATTGCGCACCCAGGTCACTTGATCAATTAGATTCAGCTAGGTCACTATCAGAGCAAAAGACCTTGCATGTGTTTTAAAACTACAAAGACACAGTTAAACTTACCACCGCTTTAATCTAATCTTAAATCGCTTACTTTTCCCTGGAAGATGCAATTATGGTATTTTTTCTGAAGGGAGGACATCCAGGGGTAGCCATGCCAACCCTAAGTAGGCTAATTATAAGACCAGGATAATGAGGTAGTAGATATTTAGAGAGATCTGCTGAGAAGTACTTCTTACTTTAAATGCAGAGCTTTAAAAAGAGTTAAATAGGGTCAAATATACTTGCAAATTACACGCCATTGCGATATATTGCAAAATGCACTGCTTTCAATGGGAGCGGTATGAAAAAATAGCACGTTCCATCAAAGAATTGTAAAAAAAAAAGACAGTACCTTATTGTAGCATTCTAGTTGCAGCCTCTTATATAATACACTGGTTTCTGAATCATCTCCTGTTGTTCATAGACAAGCCTTTAGTCCTGTTTTTTGGACAAGCCTGCAACAGCACATGTGCTTATGAGAGCATGGTGTACAGTAAAGGCCTCTGAGCCCGCCCATTGCTTCCCATTCATTGACTTAGTTGCTCCTAATTGGCTAGCGCAGGCCAAGTGTCACATCCCTTCCTTTCAGCGCTGTGTATCATGTCTAAAAAAACATTAACAAAACCAATATATGTCGCATAGGTGAGACTTGCTGAATTTGCCAATCGTTATTTTTCAGTGTTAATGGTGGATCCCCCCACTAAAGACCCGGCAGTCTAAGCAGCCCCTTGCTTTTAAGTTCTCCAAGCAGCAGAGATTGAAACTTCTCTAAACATTAGTGTTTGTTTGCTTCTGAGAACTGCCAGCGGCCCTCGGTGACGATTGCCGCAGGAAGACCGATGCCACCAGAGCTGGAGATCTCAGCCTGTGCTGGAAGGAAAGGTCACCCTGTTCGTCACAGTTGTTTGTTCCTCTGTGGACCTCCAGGGCACAGTGACCACTGAGGCACAAGCCTTTTTCTGTTTATTTCTACCCTTATAGGTATAAGCCCCAATATAAAATTGAACACGTAGGTTTACACGGGCCCTGTCTTTCAGGGATCAGTGCTTGAGATTTTTAGTCACTGTGGGGAACAGTGGTCTTTTCAGAGTGGGGTCTCCAGCCTTTTTTGTAGTAAAAACGACTTATGTTGATGAAAATCGTCCAGAGTTACGAATATTTTTAGAGTTTTAATACTGACCACATCAGACAAGTTTACATGTTTGTTTTAAATATAAGCTTTCCAGTTTCTGTAGGCTGGGCTACACACAGGAGAGCTATATATGGGTAGCTCAAGAGCAACTAGTAGCTCACGAGCTACTCGTTGGAGACCCCTGAAAATGAGTAATACTTTCCTGTCCTCAGGGCACTGTCCAGGTCTACCATTTCAAGAAATAAATCTGTGCACACGAAAATCGAAAATAGCAAGTAATTAACAGGCAGTTGTGGTATTGGACTACTGGCACCTTAAGGAAGTTCAGGATGGTCAAGGAAGATGCAGGCAGACCAGGCTGCCCTGTTTGGCTGCTCAGTTGCAATCGTAATGAATGTGAGTCTGATGCAGCCAACATTATTCTGAATCCTTTTTGCATTCTTGGGTGGCACTGAGAGGCCTGGGGCTCTACAGACGTCCATCACAAGCAGAGTTTAGGCAGATTCTGCAAGCTCAGTGTTAAATGGCAGAAATCTCCATCTTCGTAAATCTTTAGTTCAGCAGACTGTCATAAAAGTACATATTAAAACACATCTAGTATAAAATCTCAATGAAACTATAACTACACATAATAGATATTTGGAGCCTAATTCATTATAAAACATACTTCATTAATGAGACTCCCAGTTTTCCGTTTTACTGATTTTTTTCATATAAATATAGACAGAAACAATGTGTTTTCTGCCTGTATTCATTTTTAAAATCTGAAAAATACTGAAAATTGTGCTTCAATTGAGTCACTTTCCATGCTATCTGTTGTGAGTTCTAAGACAACATATGAGCAGATAGAATACATGGGGAGTTAAAGAACAGATTGATATATCTTTAAAATCAGGCATATGTTAAAATATAGTTGTAGTGAATTGCTAATATTTAGCTATGGGTGTGTTGTTTTGATATATTTGGCTGCTCAGTTTGCTAAAACGCGGCAGGCATCAAAATATGAGTGCATGTTTATCACTTCAATAAATGTGGAAATGTACCATGGTTGACTCCACTTATTCACAAACCACAAAATAAATGTGGATAAACATTAATAATATGGCCAAAAAATAAATATGGATAAAAAAAAAATATATCATAAAACTAGGAGCCCTATACATGAATTCCATTTCAATATGACGACACAATTAGCACACATCATAATTGAAAATGTTATACTGTTCTTCTCATCCAAATAAAATGGTACATCCTTTAAAAGAGGAATAATAAATATGGACACATTACCTCAATGGTGCTTGGGTCAGTTAACTGGGAACTCAACTTTTGCCTAATCATTCACATCAGTAACAAGAACCGTGAGACAACAAAAACTTTGCATTGCATTATATCAGATTTCGGGATTAGTAGCGCCTCCTTATGTTTCCTGACACCTAATTTCCGGCATACTGGAATTATCCATTTTCTCCCACCATTCATGTCTGCTGCACAGAAGAAAAGGGCATGCTCCACCATTTCCTTAGTGGCTCCACAAGAAGGGCGTACCCACTGTGCGTCCCAGAAGTATGTGCCCATTTAGCTATAAATGAGAGGAGTGGCAGAGTCCCAAAACGAAACTGGAGAAAGAGCTTTCCTTCTAATCCAGGTTTAATCTCATCTAGGTACTGCTCTGCTTTAAATTCATCCTTCATCAAGAGAAAAAAATGGGTCAATGGACCCCGGTTGACTGGGCCTGCACTCATCTCTTTTTATACTTCCCATGATTTCGTTTGATACCTAATTTGGTGATTGTCGGAGTACCCATTGGGTCAACCCACAACCTCTTGTTCCCCATCTCTTTAAGGGTCTCTCTGACATACTTGATCCAAGTAATATTTCCTGAACCCGGAATTCCTCGCACCTCTTGTAGACCATGTCGATACGAACAAAGCTTGGGAGTGGCCCAGATCCTTCTCCAGTAAAGGATCAGTCTCACTCCAATCCCATCGGAGATGGGTCTGAACCCCATACTGGCCTAAGAGGGCACATTGGGGTGCTAATGGAAAATCCCATCAACTATCGCAGGAATCGATTTTCAGCTGCCACCATAACGTTTGCATCCTTATGCCCCCATAATTCTGCACCATGAAGAGCTGTGCCCAGGGCCTGATGTTTGTATATTTGGATCACCGGTAATACTGGATGAAATTCGGTACCTCGATGCACCTTCACCGACCACTGTCGGCTTCACATAGCTGCAAACGATTTAGCCATAGGTTGTTGCCAGTGCTTTAAATGGAAAAATAGAAGTGCAAGTACTCTGTAATAGAGTACCTGCTTGTTTCTGAGAAGTGCCGGTACTCACCAATTAAAAGTATTACGTTTATCTTGAGATATGCCGGTACTCTCCCTCTCAAAATAAAAAAGTGCTGGTACTCAGTACCGGAGAGTACCGGCCCATTTAAAGCACTGGTTGTTGCCACTAGAAATACAAACCTGGATATCAGAAACTTGAACACAGGCCTTCTTTAGTTTCAGCCCCTGCCCCTGTTTTGCCTCCAATAGATACTTTGGATGAAAAGGGGAAAACTGCTTTCAATCTTAACTACTCAAGAGCCACTGTCTTCACTTGTCTTCCAACTCTCCAATCTCAATTGCTGTTCACTGTAAGAAGTGCATTTTATATTCTCATGTCACTGTGGGCTCAGCAGATCTGGGGATTTTCTTCCTCTGACCAAGTGTGGCAATGTGGACATTTCTCAAGAACCAAGTTTTTGTACCTCAAAATAAGTTATTATATGTTATGTGCATTTGTGGAGTGCACTATCACCAGTGTGGGTATCATGATGGAAATTGGATCTTATTGCACTCCTGCAAAGAGTCATTGTGATGAACTGCCTGTTACCTGACCCATTTATGTTTATCCATTTTTCATCACAACAATTTGATTTTAATCTTAGAGTCACAGTATGTACTCTGAAAACATTGGCCGTTTCTTAGAATGGGTCTGTTCCCTGCATGGTGTGCAGTCACAACCCCATACATACTGTGTTTTGTAGTCATTATAGTAATACAAGACCGTTTTACTTGAGCCATGTGAATGAGGGGAGGGGGCCAGCTGGCCCTTTCACGTAAAGTTCTGCTGCGGACTGTGAACGTGGAATCCTAGCTTCTAGATCCCGTGCACCTGGATGCGTGAATGTATGCTAGGGAAGTTTGGTATGCACCACGTGATTGCCTGCATGAATCCGAGTGGCACAAGCCTGTGGACTCTGTTCAGAAGCCCCTGGCCGGGATATGTGCACAAGATGGCGATATGTTTTTTTGTTGCCAGACGGAACAACAGTTTTGCTGAAATCCTTCGACTAGGGTTTGGGGGGACTCAGACACTGAAGCGGAGAAAGATGAGACAGGCGTCCACTTAGAAATTCAATTTGGTCCTTTCTTCTGCTGATTAGCCTTCCTGAGGTGCTGTGTGGTGGATGGCTGGAGTGAGGGAGGAGGTTGCAGTTCTGTTGTCAGGTGTGGAGGCTCCTTGAGAAAGGGAGCAGCCCCTTGTCCCTCTTTCTGATCACTATGAAGTGTGGATAATGACAGTCAGGTGCGGACTGCTCACACCTCTTTGTGCCTCTGTTGTGGGTGCTCCCGCTTAGGGATGACTATTCTACTCCAGACAAAGGCTGAGGCTGGAGGACAACCTCAGGAGGACACATAAAGAGGCAACAGACCCAAACTGTTTGTAAAGACAGACAGGAAGTCCACATCCCATATGCAAGCTCTGTAAAAAAGTGGAAGATGCTGACCCACATAGTATTCCAGGTCTAAGTTCTCTGTGACAAACAAGGGGATGCTAATATTGTACCCAGAGGACTACTGTGTGAAAGAGAAGGTATCTGCATGACAGCCAGCTTCCCAGAGATGAGGGGACATTCCTGGAGCCCGATCTGGAGGAAGAACTGCCTGACTTCTCCAGAGAACCCAAGAGTCCTGTCTGAGTGAGAGAGAAGGCACAAATCAAGCCTGCAGGAGGAATTCCCCATTGGAAAGGGCTAGAATCTATTGACCCTGGTCTGTCTTACAAAGACCCACAGACTTCCTAATTGGCACGATTGAAATTGTAGGCCAGTCCTGGAGATCTTTCGAGGAACTACCTCACTTCCAAAGCGTGCCCAAGTGGCCTCCAGGTTCAAACCTTCAGTCGCCACCATGGCATTTGTGGAAGTATGCTCAAAGGATGGTCCTGACTGAAGGTGTGGTCGACAATTGCCCTATGGCACCTGCTGCACTCCTGCAATCCTAGAAGGCATGAACATGCTGCCTCGGCCGTCCCATAAGTGAAGAGTGTGAGGCTATGATGCCTGCCTAGGGCTCCACCCGAGTAAATGCCTAGCCCGCTCTGACCTGCAAGAGTTCCGCATGGACGATGCTGCTTTAAAGAATGAGGCTGTCACCTCAAGACAGTAGGTGCTGATTTAGCACCTGCCAACTGAGGTGCTAGAGACCCTAACACCCGATTGGACTGCTGCCATTGTGCCCCAAACAGTGCCGACAAATACCTCAGTCACCAGAGCCCCACATCTGAAGAGAGAACTGTTGAATCACCTCCAACCAGGGAGGCCCCAACACAACTAAAGGCGTACTCACTGGAGGACACATGCCCATAGCGCTTGTGGGGCCCATGTGCCCTGAGAGCCCACATAGCCCAGAAGAGGGCCACCGCCAGAAACTGCACCTGCCAAAGTCTCATTGTGCAGGCTCTGGCCCTTACCCCTCCTCACCAGGACTGCCGTGAGCTGCTCACTTGGTCCTTGGCACCACTGGTGAACCCGCTCGCCCGCAGGAGGGCCAGCGCAGCTTTACACCTCCAGGAGAGGAACGGATAACAGGCTATGCGTCAGTCTAACCCCAAGAATGGATTATATAGTAAGAGTGGTGTAGACTAGGCTACCAGGACCCCAATGCCACAGAGAGGCAGTAGAAAGGGTCGGGGAGATCGCCTAGCAGGGGCCACTGTGAAGCACGTGGGACTCATACTCGCGCATCGAGTATCTAATGCATTCTTGTAGTAAAATGTTTTGTGACTTTGTGTAAAATAAAGTACCGGTCTGTTTTTTCAAAAGAGAAGCATTGGGCTGGACAATGATATTACTGGGCAGCTGGGTGCCTTGTTGAGCGCTGAGACTATGCTCCCCCACTTTACCATTACAGCAAAGCCTGTGACTGCTTGTCATGGCTACCACTGAGAGTCAGGTGCTGAAGGGTAGAGCAGCGGTAGGACATACACCGGGAAAGTAGAGGTAAATAAACCCATCCTCCCCGACTTTGGTCCAGCAGGCTCCGCCTACCCCGTGGCCCTCTGAACAGGATCATGCACCATATTTCAATGTGAGAATACATTTTTACTCTTTCAACTCACTATTGCCCAGCGTCTGTTTTTAATCAAGTGTTTGGTTTGTTCGGTGCTGCATGTATTCTTCTATTCAGTTCAAGCCCCCGGGTATATCACACTGACATTTAAAGATGGAGCTTGGCTCTCAGGAAGTTTATCCATGGTAAAAGTCTGGTCAACTAAAGTTCAGATTGGCATGGGGCGAACCAGTACCAAGCCTCTGGTCCTGCCTTGGTAGAGACAATGTTCCTCAGCTGCGGAGTATAGTCAGAGGGAGTGCAAATGTCACTGTCCAGTTGGCCAGCAGATGAAGACTTCTCTGTAGTGATCATCTTGGGGTTTTCTTTAAAATTGGAGCTTTGGAAGGAGTTGCACATCCTTGATCATCATGATAGATTTCTGTCCGTGCTTCTGATGTCTGAGTCTGGCTGGGCTGATTGCTCAAAGTCAAGAAGACCTAAAGTTATGTGAGGGGAGGCAGTCAGGTGCTAGCTTGCGAAGCTGCCCAGTAAGACTTGCGGATAGGTTGCAGGACTTTAAATGTGAACCTAATTTCTATGAAGAGCGACATCCAGCTGTGACAGCTGTGGCTATTGTTTTTCTCAATTTCAAGGGGAACGTGTATCCTTAGGTCTAGATTCTCTGAGGAGTCTGCAGCTTCTTTGCAGGGTAGGTCAGTGTTCATTTTTTTTTACAGTAATACAAACAGTATAAAAACAGAATACCTGCATGCTCTACTTGACAGACTGAAGGAGCAGAAATACTTTACTAATGTATATTACTAGGACAATTTTTTTTTATTAAATACAAAAACCACCTTCTCCGCCACCGCGCTGCTCCTCTCCTCCGTCGCAGGTTGTAAGCACAGGCTCCCAGCCTGCCCTGCAGCCAATCCTGACGCTGCTCGTAGCAGCGTCAGGTTGGGCTGGGAGCGCCCAGCCAGGGCGCTCCCAGGCAGACTGGGAGCCTGTGTAGGCTCTCTCCAGCCCGGCAACTGTGTTGCTGGGCTGGAGGGAGCACACTGCGCATGTGTGTTTAGCTGGCCAAACATACATGCGCAGTGACGGGGAGTAATGTGCACTCCCCCTCACTGCTCGTCGCCCCCATGGCCCTGCCCCTTTCAAAGAAAACAATAATAAATAAAGTTATTATCGTTTTCTTTTAAAGGTTTTGCAGCTGCCGGTTCTGGCGGCTGGCCAACACTCCTCCGCCCTAATGGAGGAGCCGCCCCTGGTTATATCAGGATAATTGAGAGGTAAAGGTTGGGGGAGGCCAGCTCGGGGTTGCTGCTTACATTGTAAATGCAAGGCTTTGATATATATATACATTTGTGTCAGATGTACTTGCGGGCTCCTCGCCTCAATGGTTTCCTGCCAAACATACTGCTTCACCATGCAGGAAAGAAATCTTAAGAAAAAACTTTATTCCACATTGTTCCATATGCAACAGCATTTTAATGCCACTCTCATATAAAATATATTGGTTTCTGAATCATCAGCTGTTGTTCAGACACAAGACTTTATTCCTGTTTTTACAACGTTAGTGGTGGCTTCCCCCCACCAAGGGCCCGGTGTGCTCAGCTGCTCCTTGCTTTTAGGTTCTCCAGGTAACAGAGATTGAAACTTCTCTAAACATTAGTGTTTGGTTATGAGAACTGCCAGCGGCCATGGGAGGACGAAAGAGGAAGAAGGATGCTACTAGAGCTGGAGATGTCAGCTTCTGCTGGAAGGAAAGGTCACCTTCTTCGTCACAGTTGTTTGTTCCTCTGTGGACCCGAGGGCCCAATGACTGCTGCTGCACCAGCCTTATTTTTATTCTGTTTATTTCTACATTTTATCCACGTCGGAGATCATCAGCGCCACTATCGATCCCCAGCGCATTGAAGACATACATTGTATGTGTCAGTGCTTAACACTTCTGGTTATAGAAAATGTGTGTATTGTTAAATAGTTGACAAGACTTCCAATAAAGTTGCAAGGCACTCATACCAGTCAGCTGCAGCCGCCGCAAGTGTCAAGAGGGGTTGGGGGGGGGAGACGGGGGAAACAATAGAATAAAATAATAAAATGTACCTTACCCGCCACTCCCGCCGACTCCTGCCGCCACGCTCTTCTGCTCCTGATTGTTGGATTCCCAGCATTCGCGGGAGACACCAGCACAGGCTCCCCAGCAATCTTGGCACTGTTTTCATGCTAAACATAGCATGAAAGCAGTGCCAGGATTGGCCTGAGTGGCTCGGACTGCCACCCAGACACAGCCCTAGGGTTTGTGCAGTTTCTCCAACCCAGCTGTTCAACACAGCCAGGCTGGAGAAATCTAAGTGCGCATGTGTGTTTGGCTGGCCTGAGATGGCAAGCCAAACACCCATGTGCATTTAGATGCACTCCCCCACTCCTGTGACTCAGCCCCGCCCCTCCCTGCGCTGCTGAGCCAGCAGATAAAAAATAAAACAGTAGTCAACCATTGTTTTATTTTTCATCTCTCCTGGCTCTTGGCCAGGGAGGAGACACTCCTCCGCCATTGCGGAGGAGCCACCCCTAATACCAGTCCCTCTGGATGCAATGCTCAAGTGAAGTTAGAGAGCCCAGATGCAAACATCAGAGACATGCACTCCCACCACTGGATGCAGCATTCACCTGATGGCATCACACAGGAGTGTATTCTCTCTCCAGCATAATATAAATCTGGATAGAGAAGCCTCCACCCCCCCCACGACCAACCCCATACCTACCCCAAGCTGTGAACTATGCTGAAAACAGGCTGGGTTTGCCTGCAACTACAGAGGTTAGTTGTCCCAGAAACCATCCATGCTTTACTAATTATGGTATCTAGGTGCATGTTGAGACCTGTTAGTTATATCTGACCAGCCTAGTACCACAATTAGTGAAGCATGGATGGTAAATAGGTCACAGTTCGAACCACTATAAGAAAGAGAAAGAATGTCTTTATGAACTTAGGACCGACAATAAAACAGGGATGTGACATGACTAAACCATGTAGCTCTATTACCATGAGAAGACATTCGGTGTCGACCTGGGTTGACTGTAGCTTAGATGGACTGTACTCACCCCTTCCCTTATAGAATATGCATGTGATGTGAAGCCCATGCCACTCGAATGACTATCCAGTGTTGCCATCTCGGTTGCTTACTTGAGGTGTTTTTATGGCAAAAAACAGACCGAGGCTGGTCTGATACCCAGAGATTTGGGATAAAGGGCCTAGGGTACCAGAACTGCATTATGCACTGACTGCTGGATCCGGGGCTTAGTATGTCTACAGATGCTCATGCACTCCCCTGTTTTTGGAGATGGCCAGGCTCATTTGTCCATTGGAACCAGAATTTCAAGAGCTCCTTCCCTCACTTCCAGGCTGCCATGATAAAGCACCCAATGGCTTGGTGTTTCATTGACTGCCCTTGAAGCGCCCTTACACTTCCCCGTATCTTTGCACAAGGATTTAGTTCACAGCATCACCATTCGTGAGCTCAGCCCCACCCGCTTCCATCCCGGCTGAGCGGCTAACCTCTGGACCATCACCAGAGCCCCAAAGGGTTGTGCAGATATTAGAATATCAAAGGGCAGATGTGCTGGATAATAGCTGGACTTGCACAGGTGAGCGGCCTGTTTGATCCCTGAGGTGGGCACTTCCTTGGCAGGCAGGACTCAGTGAACCTGTGCTCCAGGTTGCAAAAGCCCTTTCGTTTTGTCGACCATCCGTACAGTGGATTGGGCACAGCACTCTATGCCAGTGGTAGGTTGCATTCGGTCACCCATGCGGAACCAACATGGAGATTTTGCACCCATGTCCTCTGTTCCTTGCTCTTTTATCAAGTCCTGGTTCTTGATCCATCAGTGATATGAACCTTGTGGATGACTTGAAGCTAGGCCTCTGAGCCAATGGTGAAGGTCCCTTCAGGTTGTGTGAATCATCAGCCTTATCCAATACAGTTGCGATAGAGATTGTCATAATAGCCAGCTTGGGAACCATCTCCTCGAGGTGCTTGCGAACACTGATTGGCTGCTTCATGATCAGGGCAGCAGTAAAGAATGATTGGGTAGAACACTTTTTCCAAGAAAGGTGATATAACTGTTGAGTTTTGCTGTCACTCTGAACTTTTAGACTTTGTTCATAATGCAGAAAAGCATTTTCACCAAACACCCCCCTTGCCTCTATCCTGCACAGAAAATTATTGATTTCCGGTTTATGTATTTGTTAATTAATGTTAGCTCATGTTTCATGGAAGGGGTGCCCTAGCGACTCCACATTTCTATGCTGTACAGCACACGGATACCGTCCAGGTAGAGTGGCAATCTATGAAAATGTAAAATAAAAAACATAAATCACTAACGGGGGCTAAAAGGCACCAGTCGATTCGTGCTAGGATACGGGCCTTTGAGGAGACATGCACTTTAATTTAAACTGGAGGTGAATGGCATACAGGGTGTACGCTCTAGTGAATTTATTTGTAGATTTTAGTCTGTGATTTTTTGGATAGAGCATCATTCACCAGGTCCTTCCCCTCTTTTGCTGCGCTGGGCCATCCCTCTGATTCAGGACCAGTTAATTGCTCAGCCACAGTATTATTCTCTGTATGGTCAGTGTAAATGTACTTTTTCCTGATGATAATTTAGAAAAGTGCATTTTACTTGCTATTATATTTAAATAATTGTGCTATTTATACAACACGTAATACTGCATTTTTAAAACGCCAAGTGTTATCATTTACACCTAATGATTCTCGTTTTATAGACCGGGGAAGTTTAGGCAGTGCTTACCTTATAAACAAAAATAATATTAATAAAAACTGCAGCAGCTGAATCTTTTTCCTAGGAACCCGCCACCGGTGATGCTGAGTGCCAGGGATGCTGTGTCCCACGTCTGTCTAATGTTGATTGCACCTCATGGCTTTTACTTCCACCACCTCACACATATTGGCCCTCATTTTGACTTTGTCGGTCTTTTGACCGCCAGGGTAAATGTGGCGGTTCCACTGCCAACTGGCTGGCAGTGAAGATAGCCACATCTCCACTCATACCGCCATGGCAGTTGGAATCCGGCTACCGGTGCCAAGAACACCCCCCCTCAGCATGCACTAAACCCCTCCACCCCTCCTTCCAGGCACAGCACCCCCATCC
Source organism: Pleurodeles waltl (assembly GCF_031143425.1). NCBI lineage: Eukaryota > Metazoa > Chordata > Amphibia > Caudata > Salamandridae > Pleurodeles > Pleurodeles waltl. The sequence goes on along the minus strand of NC_090449.1, from coordinate 1,024,184,748 downwards.
CCCCACTCTCCCTTCAGACACAGCGCCCCCACACCCCTCCCCTCATACATGCACACAGACACCCACACGCACCACGCATACACTCATTCACCTACACTTATATACACGCATTCACTCACACGCATCCTTAGACGTATTCACTTCAACATTCATACATGCATTCAAATACGCATACTCACACCCATCCAAACACGCATTCACCACAACACTCACATTTGCATACACACACGCATACACACTTACATGCAGACAAGCACTCACTTCAACATTTAGACACACATACCACCACGCATACACACATTCATGCACACACGCAGACACCACACACTCATACATGCACACACAACACCCCCCACCCTCCCTCCCCTGTCGGACGATCACCTTACCTGTTGCCGGTAGAAGGTCGTTCAGCAGGGTACGGAAGGGGCGCTTCCACCGCTGGCAGCGCCCCACCATCAGGACACCGCCAGGCCGTATTATGACTCATAATGCAGCGGGTGGTGTCCTACTGGTGGGGCAGGGCGGGTGGTGGAACCTCTAGAGCGCCTCCGCCCGCCAGCATAACTATTGCTGGATTTCCACCCAAAGTGTGGCGGGAATCCGGCAGTACTCGCGATATGGTGGGCAGAAGACCGTCAGCATTGGCGGTCTTCTGGCGCCCGTGGCATTGGTGGTCTTCTGTGAAGACTACCAAAGTCGTGATGAGGGCCATTGTCTCTTCATCTCACTCTGGCGGATTTGTTGTCATCTCTGCTTTCTGCCTTTGTCACTTTATTTCCTAATTTCATCCCTTTTTCTCCCATATCTGCCTTGCTCTCTCTTGCTCTGTGTCAAAGTCTGATGATCAAAAAATGAATCCCGCCCCTAATAAAGGTGTGCCACGTCCAGCATCCGTAAGCACCGGCACAAGTTAAGTAGTGCCTGGAGGCAACTAACCGTCTGAGCTATCCTATTGCTCGGTAAAGGAAACAAAAAGAGAAGGCGGCAGTCTGTACCTGCCACTTCTCTAGTTTGGTTTAATCTGGAAGGACTCTCTCTGCTTCCGCGTCGCAGGCATCCACTCGGGAAGATGTTGTGATTACCTTGAGTGACAGGTGGGATGACAGCGGCTGCTCGGCGCCGCCTGAGATTGACATGTTGTTAAAGTCTGAATATGAAATGTGAAACTGATTTGCCATTTTGTTGAATTCGGTTTTGTGTAATCAGAAGAAAATTATGTTTTCCAACCGGGTCATATAATTTTTCTTAAATGCATAGGCACAGCAAAGCTCATGATTGCCTATTCATTAAAATTGTCAGCGTGTAAAACAGCCATGTACAAAAAACATAACAAAATATGTGGGGGCTGCGGGTACAAATAGCGCAGCATCCTTCTCCTCGTGCATGTTTGGCCTGCGGAGCGGGAGCGCGCAGCGCGGGCCCCGCCCCCGCGCAGACAGGGCGCAGGATCCAGTCACACAATACGCTTAATTTGCGGCAGACAGCTATGGAGCTCGGGAGGCCCGCCGTGCCTGCGTGCTCTGAATCCATCGGCTGTAAATGTTCATTCAGAAAGTGCCAGAAGGCTGGTCGGTTGCCATGGCAGACCCTCTTCCCGCCAGTCCCCGGAGAGCCCGCTTCCCGCGCGGCGCCCGTGTTTTCATGCTTTGTCACGGCGTGGGCTCGCGCTCGCCTCGCTTCTGCAGAGCAAGAGCTTATTTTGTTTATGATCCGATGCGCAGGGCCCGGGCCTGCACTCCTGTGGACGGAGAGCTGTCACGGCGCCGCTTCCTGCTGCACAATATTAAAACCAGCCTCGCGAGCTGGGGCACATGGATTTAACACATAAACAAATTAAACCAAGGTGTTTGTGGTGGACTAGAGCTGCAGAGAGATGCACAGAGCAGTGACGCAAGAAACCTTTTACCAAATCTACCCCGCTCCCCCCTTCTTTACAGTATTGCTTAGATAACTTTTGAATAGAAATTGCATTTTTACAGCGCTTACTACCTCTGTCGAGGCGTTGAAGCGCTTTATGACGATTAGCACGATAGCGGGAGCCCAGAGTTAGTGGGCAGACCATCAGTTAATTGAGTTGTCATGCATGCTAAAGGAAACTGTTCCATGCATTGGTTTCTTTGTGCTACATTAGTGGCTCGTGTGTGACCATTAGAGGCGGATAAGTGAGAAGCAAATGATTTAAAAAACACTAACTCCAGACAGGCTTGAGATGTAAGAGTAGTTTATATGTATAGACAAGACATATAAGGTATGCAGAGGGGCGTTCAAAGTAAAAGAGAAATAGTCATTCTAGGTCATGCAGGACTTTAAGGAATATAGCAGGCAGTGTTTTTGTGACAGCATGCAACCTCTGAGTGCAAACCTGTGTAAACAAACGGTTTTAAATTCTGCTCTAAAGGAACGTGTTTTTTAAGGCTTGGGAGATACCTCAGTGCAAAAAGCAAGCCCGATGCTTGCTGAGACCCCTTTACCAGCAACAGTGCGACATTGAGCATCCCATAACCCTTTATTAAACTTTGACTTTTTACAGCAATCAAAGTTCAGTGCATGTTAGTGAGACCCATGCAGTGCCTGGTTTGTAAGATGGTGTCTGCTGCGTCCACCTGAAGAGCACCCCCCACAGAACCGACTCCGTGTCCAGCAGAATGGATGTGTCTGCGATAACCTCCAGCATCCACTTTCCTTTGTAGGGCTTATTCTGAAAAAAATGTGTAGGACCACAAAGACTTTCTCAGGAGCCCGCCACCAGTGCTGCAGAATGCAGGAGTAGCCAAATACCAAGGCTGCCTGGTCTTGATTCCACCTCATGCCTGTTTCTTCAACCACCCTACGCTTCCTGTCTCTTATCTTGGAGATTCTTTTCCACCTGTTGTCATTGTTTTTCTGTCTGTCTTATCCTCCTTTATCTGCTTTTCTGTTGCCCTGGCTCAGTCTGGTGATGAAAAATAACTTCCGGTCTCCAAAAAGTGAGTGCTGGTGCCCACCATCTGCAACCACCCACTGCTGACATATGCATGGGGTTGGATATAGTCTTTCATACAAATGCCCACTGTTTAAGGCCATCACATTAAAAAAAAGCCACTTCCATCAACAGCAGTGCCTTACGTGGGAGGCACAAGATGGGGTACCACAAAAGGTGGCAGTGGGCGGCCTAAGAACAGCGGCAGACTCTGAATTAACTTATTTTGGCTAATACAGTATCCTACATGACAACATTTTAGTACAGGGAAGTGGGAGATTTTATTTAAAAAAAAAGAATGGGGGGATGTATTTATCCATTGACTTCTGTTGAAGCAGAGACAATTTCTGGTGGGAGACAGATAAAATAAAGCAATTTTTGCCTCAGAAATGTGGAGTCTCTCTCCTGAATCTGGTTTATCAGCATACACGTCATACCGCCAGGTTGAAAGAGGTGTTTTGGGCATTTTTCCCTGTTTGTCTCGTTTCATGTGCTGCTTTAAAGCCGCCATATTGGAGGCATTCATATTCGTTCTTATAAGCATTTCTAAATTTAAACATGCTTCTAAAGCTGCTTAGTGCCCAATTCTTTAAATGGAAATTTAGAAGTGCAGGTGGTGAGTACCGGACAGTACCTGCACAGTACAAAGCACTGGGTGTGCCAGACACAGTCATACACATTGTGTTATGTCACAGTCACCTCTACAGAGCTGATGTTCACAATGTGCAAGGTTACACAAGGGATACCCTGCTGGGCTTTTAAGACAACCCATTCCACTCCAAAGCGGGTTTTCTTGGTATGGCCTTGCTATGGCCTACCTAGTGTGTATGGATACTTTTGTGCTTGATAAACCTGCAAGCAAAGAAGGTCTGGATTAAATAATGTGCTTTCCAGAATTAGTTTTCCTTTCTGCTGTGTCCCGTGACTGCATTTTCAGATCTCACGGTAGGAACATTTTGGAAGACAAACCAAGGACTCTTTCAGCCTTCCATGGCAGTGCACATTAATTTGTTTGCTTAGAAGGACTGTAAGTTATTTATCAATATAACTTGTGAAAATGATCTAGCTGGACTCCGTGGGCTTAGCTGCATGCAACAATGCACCTTTAGGCAGGATTTATTAATTAATGTTTGCATCTGTAATTCCCATTTTTGGTCCCTTTCTTTTATGCCTCTACTTATGAAAGTTCACTGGTTGTAAATGTTATCTACATTATGAGCAATAAATAAGGGAAAGTATATGACTATAATGTAATAGAATAGTTCTGTGGCCTTATGTGTCCAGTCTATTACACATTTCATGCTGACTTACAAATAATGTGTTCTCGCACTGTATTAAAGTCCATGTAAGCAATTACATTATTGCAAATGTATAATGATTAACAACATTCGAGTTGGATAACATTGCAAGCTCATCTGTCATACTGTATTCCAATTTAAGTTTATTGGCTATCACTTTGTGATGTGTAAAACCTTTAACCGTGTCAGGAAAGTGGAGTACAGTGCACGCTGACCGGTCCTCAGGTTTTAAGGCCTAAGTTCATAAGAGGTCAGGAATGAGGACTTTGGAAGACACAAACGTGGAAATTAGCATTGGAGATTGTGAAGTCACACTTCCGGGTTTGGGGCAGGATTTCCAGGGCATATTGGGCACTGCTAGTAGTTAAGACTCTCACCGACACTGCAACGTCACTAGTTGTTTCGGCTTCCCCTTTCTACACCGGTATGTCACATTCCATTGCGTCCCTACGCTTCTCTGTCTTTCTCCTTCCCTATTCCCATTTCCTCCCTGGGCTTTCATTCCTTCTAGAACTTCTCAGCCTTCCTTCTCCTTACCTGAGTATTGGGCGTCCTGCTTCTAGCATCCAGCCCGCAACATCTTCACAGTGCTCATGGTTCCTCCTCTCCATCTTTTGGCTCTGGGCCTGTATCCTGGTAGGCCATGACTAGTTACAGTCCCCCTGAGTGGAGGGGGAGGTAAGCTGCTAAGACCCTTGCTTCCTATGTTGTACATTAAGCTGTTTATTAAATCACAGTTTCTAGAGCTTTGTTCTGTATTTTATTGTGCCACGATTACTAAGCGGGGGTTCTATAACTATCCGAAGTTGCTGTTGGAACCATTCCGGACCAGTGTCTCTGTCTCTCACCCTTTAGCCCATTTCCCACTGGTCCCTAATTGAGGCATTTATACCCAGTATCTTGATTGAAATGGATGGATGATTGGAACTGTTAGCTGTATCTCTTGGAATTCTCATGCTTACTAGGAATCCTGACAAACTTGCAGACAAAACACACAACTTAATAAAACATAACATAATTTCTATTTGAATATTTCAAAGGTCTAGTCTGTGTTCTAAGAGGCTAATGATGGGAAACCTTTATAGTGTACATTAGCTAGTTTTTGTTTTATTTCTTGCTAACTGTCCCAGAGTTCCCTGCCAAGGGATATTATCAGTGGTTCTGAAAATGGATTGCTCCTGGCAGTGAACAAAGACCAAGTGTTTGGAAGGCAGCCCAGTTTAAAAGTCTTCCTTGCAGTAGGACCTGTTCAGAGCCATTGTGAGAATGGCCAGACCTCAGATAGCTCCTTTGAGATGCCACCTATGTTCCTGTTCTCTCCTGGCCCCCACATTCCAGGCTAAATGGGCAACAATTACTCTACTCTGCCAGTGACTGCTTCATTATCTCTGTGAAGAGAGGTATTTACACCACATCAAAGGCTTGAGGGCAGCTTTGTTTTTTCTAAAGTTGCCTTTACTATATTTAGCAAAATAAAACACCTCCACCACTGGATATTAAAAGCAGAATTTGAATGATTTATAAAGGCTTTTCCTAAAATGAATTGTGACAAAGTGACCTTTAATCACAGATATGTCTTCTCCACAGGAAACACACAGTGCTAATGCAGTGAAAGCAAGACTTTGAGCTAGTTACCCCAGGGAAATGCAATTATTAATATTTGACATGTCCTGCTTTTAAACATTAAGCCTCAGGTGTGTGGGCTACCATGCATGCTTAGAGGTGACTTAGCCAGTGTTTTAAAATTAAGCATATCTACATGTCAAAATGGTTTCTTTTGATCTGCCCAGTTGCAGCGCTTTAGGCTACATTCATCCAGGGTACAGAGTAAAGCCTTTCAAAGTCATATATGTAGAAAGTGTAAATGTCATTTGTCGCCCACATGTATTTATTGTTTATGCCACTGGTACATTTACTGAGCCAAGTTACTCTGTCCTTACCTAAAAGTTAAATGAGGCAAGTGGGTTTGCCAGTTTTATTCCATGTTTAGAAGTAATAGCACATGCACTGAGACACAGAATGGCAGTCTCTGTGTTCAAGCCAAAAGGCCAGTAATCCAAGACTATACAAAGTGAGAAATCTGGCTACATAGGCCAAAAGGAGGATTTCCTGCACCTTATATTTAACTTTCTTTTGTTACTGTTAAATTCCCGGCATTAGTAAAGGGACTCAAAAGTAAAGTGAAGCCTTTAATTTTGCTCTCTCTTTTAAAATCTGTTGCAGACAAATATCTCATTCTTGAGTCTATTCCTGCGGGCTGTAGTGCTTAATTAAAAATAGAACATTAAATGGTCACAAAAATCAAGCAACGACAATCTGCAAAATCTAATAATTACTAATGGAACAGCGGGCAGACTTTAGTCTTATCTGAAGACTAGAGAGGGAACATCAGACTGGCAAGTAGAACGAAAAATGATTTTCATTACAAAATTAGCATTGCAGAAAAATTTAGGATGATGAAAGGAAATGCAGAAAAAACTTCTGTGGCGTAAATCAGTGGTTCCCAACCTGTGGTTGGGACCGCTGGGGGTCCGCGAAGCCTCCTCAGGGGGTCCGCGACTGCTTAGAAAATTAAATAATATTAACATATTAGGTACCCAGCTTTCAGTAATGACTCAGTGGAAGGGTACCTGGATTCCAATAATGATTCAGTGGGGGTCCCCGGGTTCCAGTAATGATAGAGTGGGGGTCCACAGAAGTCAAAAGGTTGGGAACCACTGGCATAAATCATTTCATTCCATAAGCCTTTATGAAGGCAAAATGAGGTTAAAGCAGCCTCGGAGAAACTCATCAGCAGTCACCTGCTCTTTCGAGCTCTTTACTCTTGAAGAAATCATGACAGAAGATCTGGTATCAACACAATATTCAGAGATGGAGAGAATTGTATGTCTCATTGTTTCTCATCCATAGTGAACATTTTTACCTGGAAACTTGTAGGGCAGCGTGTGTGAAATTATCTGCTGTTTCCCAGTGGTTCACTAGTCCGAATGACAAAATAAATACCACCAAAACTGGCTTTAATTTGGGTACTGCCATCTCCACTAAAAGCTTAAGTTGACACTCTCACCTTTACTGGTGGTTTCTCTAACACAAAGGGATTCCCTGTGAATTGTTACATACAATGTGTCGCTTGAAGTGGGTGGCACTACCTCAGTAAACACTCAGTGTGCACCTTTTGCTTTCTGGAGCATGGTGTAGTGGTGTTTCTTCCGACTTTTGTTTCTGAGTCATGTTCCACCTCTGTCTTCTCTGTCCTAGACTGCTCTTCCTTTCCAGTATCATTTTCAGCCCTCTCCTTTTGATAGTCACCATAATATGTGGATGGTCTTGTTTTGTTTGGGAAGACTCTACTCCATACGCAAAGGTGATCTCAAGATGTTCATCTGCATGATTGTGGTTAAATTCTAGTGAGCTTGTTTTAGGCGGAGCAGGAAACATGGGATGAGCCTGAAGGAGAGCATACCAGACCTTTTGGTGTATGCTCACTGTTAGTGACATCAAGGAAAGCTGGGTACCAGAGACGTGTTTAAGCATCGCAGTCTGATGGGGGCGTGGTTCATGAATGATTATAAATGCTACAAGTGTCAGGCGCCAAATGAAAGTTAAGGATGGAAGCTCAGGCATTTTGTATGAGGTGTGGAGAAAAACAATGATTCTTCCGAACTAGAAACCTATTTCCAAGGAGAAAAGAGTAAATGAAAAGGCAACGTCTCCTGAAAGGCCTAAAAACGTGCCGTATGAGAAAATACAGGATCGTGTGATCCATGCTTACCTGGAGAAAGGCTCCTGGTATGTTCCTGACAATTTGTAGGGTGCTGCATCTAACACTGTGCAAAAGAAGCATTCTTTTCTGTCACACGGCTGACCAAGTGTACCTCTAATGGATATTCCCCCCTGATCTAAACACCCAAAAGGAGCTTTTTAAATCTGTAGACAACAAATTTAAAGAATGTCATGGAGTGATAAACCAGTGTGAAATTAGGAGAAAGGGAAGTTACCAATAACAACCATAGCAGAGATACCAGGGGGAATCTTGGTGTCTCTGCTGCTGGCAGCCAGAAGAGATGCTGTCTAAAGCTCTGCTAGTCTAGAGCAGCCTCAGGCATACATGGCCACACTTGGTCACATCTGAGTAAAGGCAAAGGACCAAAGAAAATATCTGAAATGAAGAAAGTCCATATTTTGAGGGTTGTTCGACCTAGTTAGGATGAGCGGTCGTAGGTGGCATGTTGGTGGATCTTAAGAGGAACGGTTTTATGTCAATGTGACGTAGACGGCAGGTAATGTGATAATTTTCCTCAGCCACTCTTTTCCTGATATCCTTTCCCATACTATGGAGGAGTGCAATCAGGAGCGGCTGCTCCATAAGGGCAGGGGAGCCTCACCCCCCACACCAGCAGCAGCAGCCGCATACCTTATCTCCAAAAACAATAATAAACTTTGTTTATTACCATTAGTGAGGAAAAGGGGCAGGGCCAAGGGGGTGACGAGCAATGGGTGGGAGTGCATGTGTGTTTGGCCGGCCGTCTCAGGCCGGCCAAACACACATGCGCACAGGGCTTTCTCAGGGAGAGAGCCTACACAGGCTCCCAGTCTGCATGAGAGCGTCCACCCTGGGTGCTCCCAGCCAACCTTGATGCTGCTCTGAGCATCGTCAGTATTGGCGCAGGGCAGGCTGGGAGCCTGTGCCTGCAGAGGAGCGGGCGGAACGGATGGAGTGGCACGCTGCAGAGGAGGTAAGTGTTTTTTAAAATTATTTTATTATTTTTAATTTAATCCCCTCCCCCTACCGCCGTTAAAACCCCCCTCCCTCACCTCTCTGACGCAGAAGAGGTGGGGCAGTGCGTGAGCCGCGTCTGAGTGTAATGGAGATAAACCGAAGGTGATTGATTGAATACCTTGTGAAATACATTTGTGGCCTTCAACAAGGGTCTTGTGGGTGAGGGATGCAACACATAAAGAAGGAACGGTACCATGGTGCTGTATCGTTTGTATCTTCTAACTGCTTCCAAGTCTAAAACTATTTTTTAAGAATACACAAAGTAAAAATCTGATATATTTTAGGATAGCAACAAAATATATGCCTCTAGAGTTTCTAAATCAAGTTTGATGATATGAGTATTTGGCATGCCGACAAGGATTGGATTTCTGTGAAACATAGTATCCTTTCCCGTGAGCACTTGACTGTCTTAAAAATAACATTCCAGAATTTTCAGAGTTCATTTTATAAACAGTTTGTCCCAATCAGTTACAGGATTAAATTATACACAACGTAAACTGTTTTGTTACTGTCTACAAAGTAACGTAGCCAATGTGGTGCTGTGGCTTTAGTGCAGTAGACTGCGGGAGGTTAGTGTGAGGTAAGGCAGAGTGGGAGAGAGGTGAAGGTTCTGTGGGTGGTGGTTGAGAGGAGATGCTGAGGAGGGGGAGAAGCCGCACCCTTGCTGTGGGCATCCTTGTTATGTTCCTGCTGCAACAGAGTTGAGAATAAGATCTTTACCTACTACGAAGTGTGGAAAATATTCACTATTACCAATAAGCAATTTTTGTTTTGGTAAAGAGGGTTTGCAAACAAAGATCCCTCCTGAAATGTAATTTAGCCATTGATGGATAGAAATGCCAATATTGTGGCCTTCTGTTAACACGAGAGTAGAATTACTTAATCAAACAAAAGTGCATTTGAAGGTTTAATAAACGCAATATAACTGGTCGAAACAAAAGGGGACACAAAAGTGACAACAAACATAAAGTGTCGCGTTGATGATAAATGATGATTGGGCTCAAAGACGGTTGAATGCTGTCAACATTTTGGGAAGGCTAGTCATTGTTATACATAGGTTATAGAACATCACATAGGTCAAGATTCAACTTATCTGTAATAAACCCCCCAAAACAATAACGCTTGATAGGCTGCATACATGCGTTACGCGTGCATAGATTTTCACGTGTTTGAAGTGTGTGCAGTGAGAAACGTGCTCATGGTGAACATGTATATGTTTAAGTATATAATAGTTGGCATGCTTGGAGTACATGTGTGGGAGGTTGTGGTCTCCCTGAATGGAGCTGGAACCATGTTGGCGAGGGTAGTACATATTAGAAGTATGCTTGCTGCATTTTGTTATCATGTCTGGTGCCAATGAATTTATGGAATGGCCTTTTAGCGTGTGCAGGTGGCTCTTTGTTCAGAGTATCCAGGCACTGAGATATACATTTGTAGGGAACTCTTCGGGTGGTGTCTTGAGTGATGGATTCCATACGAGGATATGCCAGCCATGCAAGAAGGTATACTGTATTTGTAGATTGATGTATTTTGCAGGGATTATGTTTAGGGGTCTGTGGCCTGAGTGGTTTAATGTTTTTTATGAGGATGGGTCTGATAGCTGGTATTGATTGTGTGCTGCACAAGGATGGGGTCACCTGGCCAACGGTTGAGTACTTAATCACTTGCAAGAAAATAGTGTCTACGGATGGTCGTGAACGCTGATATTGTGTCAGGCAGTGGCGTAATATAAGCCCCGGCAGCCCTGACCTCCAGGGTTCCCCCACAGCGAAAGTGGCAGGAGGAGGGTCAGGAGGGGTCCCCCTCCATGTACTTTGCGGGGGGGGCTTTAAGTTTCATTACACCACTGGTGTCAGATCTGGGGACCATATGCTCTCCAGTGAATGAGTCAGTGCCACACGTGCATTCGAGCTTGTCTGTTTGGGGTGGGGTCTGGGCACCTTTGGTTGGGTTTGTGTGTGGTGGGACCAGCCATGTGGGGTTGGGGCTCAACCTTTGTGTTTACATTGCTATATTTCCACACATACCCTTGCTTTATGTTGCATCTTTAAGGGGGCAAAATGTATTTTATTGTGTAAATTTACATGTGCACAGCTGAGGTCTGCGAGGGAGGACGATGCACTTAGAGCGCCAGGAATGCCCCTGTCCGCTAGATTAGTGGAGCAAGCTGACTGACCCTGCAATGACACCGTAAAAGGAACCAGCCACTGCAGAGAAAAAAATAGATCTTTTATCCTAGTCTTTCATAATTAACAACCACCAACAATAGATATTGTAGAATGTTCCTTTGCCTCATCATGTCTGGTTGGGTTTAGGTCATATTGTGACATCAGTCACCTGCAAACCACCTTTAAACCACAGTCTACATCAATAAGCCATGGATCGTCTTCATTTGTGGATGAACATGGAATCAGGGCTTTAAAGGAGCGCTACGAGGCAGGAGAAGGAGGATGCAGGTGGCTCTGCCAGAGCCTAAGACCCAAACCCCTCACTGCTCACCATGGGCAGTGCTCGGACTGGTACGTACTGGCACAGGAGGCGGCAGTGTGCTACTGGTGATGGAGAAGATGCGAGGATGGAGAGAGAAGGTGGAAGACTAGGAGAGATGAAAGAAGGAAAAGAGACGTGAGGGAATAGAGCGGGAGAAACAAAAGGATGGATTCTCCCATTTCTTTTCAGAGAGATGACCACTTCCTTTCTAAATGTTCACCATCCAGGCCGAGACAATTTAATGGAACGCGTGAACCAGGCCAGCATTTCATTATCAAGGGACTCTCATAACTTTACCAGGCTGAGAATTAACACCCCCCCCCCCCAATCCCTGGGGCCTAACATAAACTTTTAAACCATTAGCACAACTCAGCTTTTCTTTATAAAAAGTGCCAGGCTATTGGCTTAATCGGTGTTTTTTCGACTTGGTAGATTCGTTTGAGTTGCCTTGTTTATTTTTTTATTTTTTGGGTGTACTAGGTAAGCACTACTTTTTTTCTTCATACATTCTTCTAGCTCTTTTTTATCAGAAAATGTAATTCAGAGTTTAAAATGGAGCAGGTGAAAATACAGGCGCCCAAAGCGACCCAAGTTTCTTATGTGTAACTGTGTTTTTCACATTGTAGAATGCTCACGGAAATGTGCAATAACCTCAAAAGCAGGCGGGGGCCTGGGAAGAAACGAGATAACAGCGCATCGAGGCACCCACAGATCTCTTGTGGTTTCTGATGTTTCCAGGGTCTCCGAAGAAGTGAACCTCAACGAGTAATTGTGTTTAAAAGAGTGACAAAATCGTATTCTCTTCATTACACACATAAACTCATTTTTGTGAATTTTCTTATCCTAAGATATTAACTTCTTCCGAATGAGGTAATTAACTAATATCCATTGCAGTTAATTTTCAGATGAGGTCACAGTCCTTTTGGACTGATGCATCTGCTTATAGTTTTGAGGTTCTGCTCTTGTTAGTGTTACAGATGAACTCGACCACTTTATCAACATTTAGGAAGTCTTCCCTGCCTGGTAGAACATCGACCAGAACATACTTGCATCTTCTCTCTTTGAGGCAGAACATCTTCTCTTCTGCTGTTCACAAATGAGAATAGGTATCCCGCCGCCATCTTGTGAATTCAACCTACCTACTGTAGCTCCTCCTATGAATCTACTTTATGCACTGAGCTCCACTCCTCTGAGTGCAGATTCCCTTTTCTATATTAGAAGTATTTGTCCACGAGAATCTTTTTTTCATCCGGCCTATTTTATGCTTTTTAGGCACCAGTGGCCCCCGGCCAATGTGGAAATTGTGTATACAGGTAGCTTGGTCAGCAACCACAATGGGCTCTCTTTTTCCAAGTTATTCACCGCTTGATGAAAGTATATGGTTTCCTCCAGAAGGTTTGGCAATGCCCTTGACATAAGCCAGCTAAAATGTTGAAGGTGTGGAGCTGGAAAACAAGAGAGAACTCTGCCCCACTTTCGGAAACTTCCAACCTGCTGGGTCTTTGTTGATTATTGCAAGCTTTTCACTTTCAACAAAGGGTGTTCACCAGGCTGACCCACCGAGCCTTTGATGGAAACAGCATGCAACTTAATTCTCTAAGGTGACTTTAGGCTGCAACGTGTAAACATTGGTTGGAACCAAGCATTAGATCTGGTCTTGTGGAGGGCTTGCCACCCAGCTTTATTCAGCCACCTTGAACCCTCGTACCCATTACAAGCAGATTGGGCTTGCAGTAAAGGTCCCCACCTCGTGCGTCAGACCCAGCTGAAGACTTCCTTTGATACAGACTTCAGGGGGATGGAGCTTGAATGTCTCTACCTTAAACAAAAGAGAACACTTACATGTGCCCAACCATCACCTTTCATCCTTTGAACCTCTAGACATTTTTCTCAATTTAATTTATATTTTTCTTATTACATTGTTTTTGTTTTACTTAAATGTGAAGTGGATATTAAAATTATTTATTTCCTTAATTGCATACTTTTTGTTTTGGTTTCTTCAAATCTCAATCATTTCCCCTGAGAATTGCCTTGCTGCTCAGGCCATGCTATGTAAGGTGATCAAAGGTTACCATTATTGAAAACGGGTTTCCTCTGTGAAATCTTCCGCTTGGGCAGCAGGGCCGCTCAACCTCTGCTCGCATCAGAAACATGGCCTCTCTCTTCTACAGCCTGCCCAACAGTTTTCCTAGATATGTGGATAAGGGAATTTGCTTGGTCTCATATAAAATACTCTGATTCAGAGATTCTGATTATTTAAAGGGCTATGCACAAGGCAGACTCATCGATCCAGGGCTAGCACCATCAAAGATCTGCAAGCCTCTGTTAATTACTTTTACCAATACAGACTTAATTCAATAAATGCATCTCCATGTATGAGCTAATCACCCAAAATAAATGTTGGACGCAAACCAATATTGTGCATATATTGATCTTTGTATTCAATTCATTCATTTACATAGATCATTAATCTTAGTCAGATTCAAGAAAAGTACTAGTACAGAAGACGCACCGCTTACATAAATAACAAAGAAACATAAATAAAACCTACAATACAGTGACACATTGTAAATTTCTACAATGGTTTCCTGATTCATTATTAATCTTATGAGGGAGGCCTACACCATAGGCAACACCCATGTAGTTGTTCATGTTATAACCAAATAGGTGAATACTGTCAACGTTTCGACCCCTTAATAATTTCTCGGGTCTCATCAGGACATCGTTGTCCACCTAACAAACCTATAAAATTCAATAGGCACAAATTAGATACTATTTGCACATCCTGCGGTTATTTAAAGGGAGCATAATGTAGTTGAGAAATGATAAAGGCATGTTTCACCTCTTTATTGTTACAGGTGATTGAAATCACAAGTTCTGTTTAACGTCATAATTATAAAATTGTTATAGTCTGACATTTCACGGTGTTTAGCTTTCATTAGGCACACAGACACAATACAGGTGTCCTGGCACTACATAAGCGCTAAGCCATGAAAACATTGAACCGGAATACCTAAGCAGAAGTAGGAAAAAAGCATGTTTACAGCAGTTGGTTCTGTGTTAGCCCTAGGGCAGCATGCAGGAACTTCCATAGTTTTGTGGGGATCTAAATTCAGAAACCCTCAGGAGAGATGGAGAAGAGGCCCATAACATCTGTGCAGAAAGATAAGGAGTAAACCTGTGTTGCAAACACCGGGGACCACCGGCCGGTATGCAATGGTAGTCCGGAGTGAGAACCTTTACGGCAGTTTGCCTGGTCACCAGCAACCAGTGCAGGTTAGCCAGATGTGAGGAAACAGAGCAAAGCAGTGAAGTCTCCTACGTGGGTTGTTCTGTGTGTGCCTGTCCAGGCAAAGAGAACAAGCATTTTCAATGCAACGGGTCTTGCATTTGTTCGGGTTAGAGCTATTAGCGTTGTAAAGCAAAAAAAAAACGCAGCACGATCACACTATGTAGAATGCAGCGCGATCGCGCTGCATGGAAAATAAACAGATAAAGTAGTCCGGACTCCAGGCTGAAAACAGAGAGCCTCGTATGTTTTTGGTACTTTACTAGTGCTGTGTAGGTGGGCTAAACACCGGAAAGGGCATGACGTATGCATGCCTTTCACAAATAAAAGCAAGCGGATTTTAAAAGGCAAGCCCACGAACCAATGTAACTGACTGACGTGGCATGGGCGTGGTATCAAGCCCAAAGAGAGATAACAGAATGGACGGAGCACTTTGTGACCGAGATTGAGAAAGGTGCCATAATCAAAGGGAAAGGGAATTAGGACCTGTACAACACAACACAGTCATTTTGTGCTTAAGAGGAGGAAGAGTGATGATTTTGCTTAAAGTCAGGAAAAGTAACAAGAATGTGGAGGTGGCCATATTGATTTTTGGTACAATGAAAACGGGTGGTGTCAAAAGAGGCTCACCCAGAGCAGGGAGCAGGAAACCCAGCTGAAGGGCAAACATTCTAGGCTCAAAGCTTCAACTTATTCAGAATTCATGTCAAACTCTTGTTGTGCATCGAGGCGAACATGGGAATCAAGCAGGTTTGAAACTTATCTTCAGCATAAGAGTAAATTAAGTCAAACAGGCGGGTGAGAGCCATAACGCATGCCACATAAACAGTGAACAATGTTGGATGCAAGGTGAAACCCTAGGGAATAGATATGCTGTACTAAAAAGGGGCAACAACAACGTCTTCGGTGCACTCAGACTGCAAGGAAGAAAACCATTGCAGGGCAAGGGCCCGTATCCCAATTTTCATGATATCTAGCCAACAAAGTGGGGTGTGTGCGGGTGTAGATTTCAGTGGATAATCACGCGGGATCAGCGCTGCTGTACCATCACCATGCTACGGAGGGGATCCAACAGGGCTACAAGAACAGGCTCCTTGGCCCAATGAACAGGGCAGAAGCTTCCTCAAAAATATAAGAAGTTGATCAGTTAACACATTTGGAGAGGATGTCTGGACACGTTATTTGTCTAAAAAGAACACAAATACAAGATTTTCAGCTGCTTCTTTTATTTTCATACAAAAACACTCTTACAAGGCTGGGGCATATTTTGAATTCTAAACTTTTAGGAAGACATAGGTCTCTTCTTAGGTTGTCCTCTTACAGGATAATGCAACATAATTTAACAAATTGCAGGTTATCAGGCTGCACTTCTCTGTATTTCCCATTTAGTAATACTAGTCATTCTATCTCTGGGCTTTTTCCTTTCTGGATTCTTGCCATCCATGGTGTATGTTTGATGGGCATAGTATTGTATTACAGTCAAGTTAAGGTCTGTGAGTCTGTCTTATTCTTTCTGTTTTCTTTATTTTCAATGGTTATTAGATTGTAAAACTACTGCTTAATGTATGCAGTGCTCAACCTCTTGAGGTTCCTCTGAGTAAATGATAGTCCGTTTCCACTCTTTCCTTTATTTCTTATGTAATCATTGAAGAGTAAGAAAAAATATACTTTTGAGCTCAGTTTCAAGAAACTCTTGTAGAAAACCACATTTTCGGGCAAATCCATGAAATATGTGCTCTGTGTCTGCATTTCTGCAGGGCTCTGAATGCCGTTTGCGTTCCAAGTGACCACATTAAACAGTGACGTATAGGGTTTGAAGAAAGTTCATACAGTCTGAGTTCCAGGAACCTTGTCAAACCAAAGGTGGTAACACAAGAGCTGCAAGCAACCAGCCACTCTGTCAGAACCTTCTGAACTGAATCACACCCACTTGAATGTATTCGTAGACACAAAGTGAAATGGTATTCCTGGTGCTTTCTAGCTTTCACATTCTGATAGGAACTGAAATGGCCTCCACTGAGGCCAAGAAGAATTATAGTTCAGCGGCGACTCAGGTTTTAAGGTAATTTTCAAAGGTCTCATAGTGATCAGGTGTTTTCAAGGTGAGTGAGCATCTATTCTGTATTTTCGGGACCTACTAGCCTTTCACATTTACTTTTTCTAGGTAGAATTTCCTGAGAGGTAGACGTAAGTGTTCTACTGGTGGCAAAAACCAACAAGGAATGCTTGAAATAATCTCAGCCACTGGTGGTCACTCGGTCCTGCATTCCAGACCATAATTTTCACACAGAAACCAAAGTTGTCAGAAACCTGCCTTATGCAAATCAGTCTATGTGTCTGGATTATAGAGATAATAGTGTAATGCCCACCAGAAGTAGAGTTGGGAATCCCAATCCTCCCCCTTTTCCAGCCCATATACTAGATATTAATACAAAAGTTGGGAAAAATGGTTAATACGGAAACACATCGTAGATAGAAATTCTGAGTAGCGTCCACAGAAACTAATTCTCATCTCAGTAGTTCTGTAGGTTTTGAGCAACTAGTGTTACAAAGATATATTGGTATGCATGAAGAGTAAAAAAGCTAAAGATATCTTGATAGGTGAAAAGTTGTTTTTTGATTTGCCTAAAAAGTTAGGACTGTTTAATGATTTTGTAATAAATTTGGATATTAACATAATAAACTTACCCTCGGTATTTTTAAATTTGTGCACGTCCATCAAGGGGAACCAAAAAGTGTTCATTCGGTATCGTTTAACAATTCCACATTAAATTTATCAGTTGTTTAGCTTGTTTAGTTTTCTGTAAGTATGGCAAACCTTTGTCAAGCCAACAAGGAGGCAAAGTTAACAAGCATTTGCAATGCAAAGGGTCTCGCATTTGCTCGAGTTACAGTATTTGCTCGAATTGGTTTTGAAAGCCAGCTTGTACAAGAATAAGCAGGTAGACTGAGGTGATACAGTTTAATAGAAACGTTGGAGAGTCTAGTGAGAAACAGTGGAAATGTGGGAGATGGAGGATGGAAGTTTAACCTGAGGAGGAAGAGAAGATGAGGAAGTAAAGAGGAAGGGAGAGAAGGAAGAAAAGAAGAGG
The DNA here is from genome assembly GCF_031143425.1 of Pleurodeles waltl. NCBI lineage: Eukaryota > Metazoa > Chordata > Amphibia > Caudata > Salamandridae > Pleurodeles > Pleurodeles waltl. The sequence goes on along the minus strand of NC_090449.1, from coordinate 1,024,166,840 downwards.
AGAGAGAAGATGAGAAAAAGTGAGCATACAGTTGGATAGGCAAGACTTTGGTAGCTAATTAAAAGGTACTTCAAGTAAAGTTTGAACGGAGGCATTTTTAGTTTATTACAGAACTTGAGTCATGATTTTTAGAATCCAAAGTTTACTGAAAGAGAGTTCCATTGTGCAGTTTGCCTGCCAGCGATTGATAGCTTTTTGATGGGTTTTGAGTTCTGTATGCCTTGGTTTTGAAAGCTAGCTTGCGCACACTTCAAGATGTTCATTTGTCCTAGATAATTTGAGGTATTCGTGTACCTAGGCCACTGCATATGTAGAGCTTTGTAGTTAATGCAGTCTACCCTAATTTAATCCTAGCAACGAGAGGGAGCAACTGCAGTTCTGTGAGCACAGGAAAGATGTTATATTTTCATGTACCCGAAAGACGATAACATTTGAGCGGTGTACTGCCTTTATGGGGTGAGTGCTGCAGCTGGAGCATGGACCAAGATGGAAATACCATAATACGGCCTTGATATTATTAACGGCTGAAGAGAAGGTTTGACGTTGTCAATGGTGTAAAGTGCTGCTTTGATTTAGATGTAGCATTCTCCGTCTGTGCCGGAGGGTCTGCAATGCCATGTCGGCATGAAGATCTGTCCTCTTATATGTGATTCGTGAAGAAAGGCCGTATAGAGGGAGGTCAGCAGTCACATAACTGACGTCCCCCAAATACTGACAGGCTTCTTCCAGTACATGAGGGACGTTCAAATGGGTTTTGTATCTGTGTCTGCCAATCTTTCCATGGAGGGCCCAGGCAGAAAGGATGCCAAAAATGTGTTCTCAGGGGGAGAGCAGGGTGGCTAAACTCTTGGGTGTGCTTCCCTCATACTCCAGATGAGCTGGGGGGGGAAGAGATGCTCATTCAGGACCTCCATTATTTAGCAGACGCCCCATTACCACTTTTAAATAAGGCCCAAAGCCTTCACAAAACCTCATTGTGAGTGGGGTGCATGTTATCTTACTGACAATGGCTCACTGTCAAAGTGAAAAAATTATAATGGCGTAAACAACACTAACTCTTCTTCAGGCCACCATGTACCTCTACTTTTGTGGGATATATAGGTCTTGTGTGACCACTAGGTGGCCCATGAGCAGCGCGTGTTAGCTTTAGTAATTGAGTTGAAATTTAAGAAGTAGCACAGAATAACCTTTACGGTCACAGATATTTGTATTACATCAGTGTTTTCTTTTCTTGGCAATATCCTCTTACAAAATAGAGTCAGTATACACTGCATAACTGCATGCTGAAGGGGTCAGTGGGAGTGTGCAGAGAAGGGCAGACAGCTGTGTTCCAGAAAGTATGTTACAATAGCCCCGCTTTACTTAAAAATGCAGAAAAAACTTTCTGAATTACTGCATCAGAATTGTGAGAGAGGGCACATAAAGCCAGGCATCTGTTGTAATTCACACCAGGGACAACACACTGATTCCAAGCAGCTGCTGGCAATGATGCTGCAAGTCTACACACTGTGTATCATGTCTTCTCATCCAGTAAATCTTCAGTACTTTTCCAAACCTGGCTGTAAGTTGTGTTTTCCTTCAGGTGGGTACCTCTTGGGCTTTCTTCTGTACTTTCATACTCAAGAGACCTAGCTGGCCCATTACCAGCTATCTCTGCTGAGAAAGATGGGATCATGCAGATGTTAGATTGCCGCCCGTGCATTGGTATCATCCCACATTGATGTACTGATTTCCCTCCTCAATATTTCCCCTTGAGTAAGCTTTTTACAGAGCGTCCGACTGATAGTGGAAGCCAGGAAAGTCAATCATATTCCAGGTCACTTGGGCTCACTCATGTGGCTCCCCCTAGACCAACTTATCCCTTTATTGGGGTGTAATAGCTGCAAAGCTTGGATCATTTTAGAGACCCCCCAATTCATTGCATGCTCTTACCAATAACCTGAGTCAAGTTGATCCGCTGATGTGACCCACGTAGTGCAAGTAGGTAATAGCAACTAGGAACCACAACGCGTCCCTCAGGCACTGATTGAAAATGGTCATTTTATCATCAGTGCCCATGAATGAGAGTGTTTGTTTTCTCCTGGAACTCAAAAAATATTAACATTTCTGAGATTATGATGTCTCCAGGTAACAGTAAAACAATACTGCACAGAAATTGCTGTTGGCAAAAATTAGTCTTTTTCAATTAATATTTCGAGTCTTTTGAAATGTTATTCTGAAAACAGCATGAATAGATGACACTGCAGAAGAAGTAAGTTAAAATATTAGAGTACATCATAGATGCATCCAATCTCGCCTGACAGGGCTCTGACACGATTCACCAACGCTCTATTTGAGCTTCAACTGAAGGTTCCAAAAGAAGGAACCATAGTGGGGGAAGGATGGGGGGAAACAATGGAAGGAGGGAAGAACCAACTAGAGCAGTGTTCCCCAACCCCCGGGCCGCGGACCGGTGCCGGTCCGTGGATCAATCGGCACCGGGCCGCCCCACTGTGGCGGGCGGTAAATGTTTGATAATTTTTCCGTGGCCCGCTTGTCACACAATGGGACAAGCGGGCCACGGAAAAATTATCAAACATTTACCGGTCCGCGGCGATAAAAAGGTTGGACAACACTGAACTAGAGGATACGTTATAACACATCATTATAAAAACAGGCAATTCAGTGCAATAAACAGGGGAAACACGCCACACAAAATAGTGGCCCTCATTATGAACATTCATGCTGGCGGACTTTCTATTGACTGCCAGCTCCCCTGGGACCCAGCCGGCCGTATTATAAACATTCTGCTGGGCCAGGACATTGCCGGCGGCTCCACATGAAACCGCTGTCAATGCCTGTGTGCGGCGGGTGCAGCTGCACCTGTCACGCAGATCACTGCCAGTAAATCGGGCAGTGACCTGCGGGATGGGGCACTGCACAGGGGCCCCTGCACTGCCCATGCCAAGTGCATGGGCAGTGCAGAGGCCCCTATGGGGGCCCCGGAGCACCACTTCCGCCAGCCTTTCCCTGGAAACCTGCCAGGGAAAGGCTGGGGGAAATAGGATAGTTATCCGAGGGGCAGTAGCGCTGCCCTGTCGGATAATGATGCCGTCCACCATCAGGCTGCCTGTCGGAGGCAGCCTGGCGGTGGAGGAGGGCCGCTTATGGCAGCCCTCCCTGGCTTGATTATGTGGCAGTCTAAGCCGCCATGCCGGATGGCGGAATTTCCCACCACCGCCGGCATGGCGGCCCACACCGCCAAGATCATAATGAGGGCCTGTGTTTTAGCAACAGTTATTACCACTGTATAAATTTACAGTATAGGCACGTATTTCTAAGAATTCGTACCCACACGAATTCATAGATACCTCCCTAATGTAGTTCATTTTGATAAAGTGCAGTTCTTTATTCATCTGCTTTATTGCTAGTGCATTGTCAATAAAATAATGAAAGCAGACACATAATTCAAGCAATCAACATACAGCAGACTCCTGTTTCGTAGCTTCCTTTCTAATCCCGTCTTAACCAGAATTATTTTACGTCTCTCACTTCCTCAATTTCGAGACTTTACTTTAAATTAGCATACAATGTCTGCGTTTGGATCCCCGATTGTCCATCACTTTCATTTAGTTATTGTACCATTAGATCCTTTCCCTCTCCATGTGCTGTCTGGGAACACCCACACGTTTTGTCTCCATTGTGTTATGACCTTCCATTTAGTTTCCATTGTGTTATCATCTTTCCTTCCTTGGAATACAACATTGTTGTAAGATTATATTCTCTTTCAAAGCTTTCTTTTTTATTTGGGCCTATAAGTCAAAGTTAGAACATCCCACCGGTGAATTCCAATGATTTAGGTTGTGAGGGAGTGATAGTTGTAAGATTTTAAATACCTATTTAATATTTATATATGTGTGTATGTGTATTTGTGTAAGGTGAGTCTAACTGAAGGCAGTGGAGTGCTCTACGGGGTCAAAGAGAATTAGGATCCTCTCGTTTTTCCTTATATGATCAATATATTATCTCTGGGAAAAACTATTGAAATCAAATCAATCTAGGGCTGAATTCAAAGGTCCTTATGGGTTCAAAGGTGTATTTTTTTGCCGTAGTAAACAACAGGTCCCAGCTTAGCCTCATTGAAATATATCCTTTTCCACATGGAAATCTGGTAATTACACATCCGAATGTCTAAAAATACAGAGTGGCAACGCAATTGCCAGCACTGGAGACAACTATCCAAAACACTCTTACTCTGCTCAGAGCTTCTATTTCACCATAGTCTCCAATTGTGTGTTTGTTTCCTTTTTAGGGTCGAGCCTGCGTTGCATGTGCTCGCGCATGCGTATCGCAGCAAGACGCTTTAGTGTTTAGAAAAGGGCTCGGAGCCCTGTCGACGTCACGTCAGTGTTTTTCATTGGTTTGTGGGCTTGCCTAATAAAATCTGCTTGCTTTCATTAGTCGAAGGCATGCATACGTCATGCCTTTTCCGGTGGCTAGCCCTCCTCGAGCGCATCGACCAAGTACAGAAAACATGCAAGGCTCACTTTTTTCTGTCCGGCTCGTGGACTACTTTTTCTCTAATTTACCAGCGCGATTTCGCTTGGCAGAAGTCGAGCGCTTTACATAGTTAATTGCACTTTTTCGGGTTACGTACATAAATGCACTTTTGCCGATAGGTGAAAAGTCGGGTTAGGAGTTTACAACGCTATCAGCTCTAAAATGAGCAAATGCGAGACCCATTGCATTGCAAATGCTTGTTTGCATTTGCTTTTGCTTTATAACTTAACATTCATTCGCAGGTACTGGTGGCTAAAAAGGGACGAGGTTAAAAACAAGTAGGAAAGAAAGAACTCAGTTTTGAGGTTGTGGTGAATGGAAACAAGGCCCTAAGGGAAAGGCAAGCTGCTCGTGGTGTTATGTAGGGTTTTTTCTATCACTTCGTAGGATTTACTCTAGGATTGTACCTGGAGCCAAGATCAGGTACGACAGTCTGGCTCAAAGTCCACATTCCCTCCAGCCGTCAGAATTCTCTTGAGGCTAAAAATCTCAAAGTAAAATTGTGGCAGAGTTTCTGTGGTCCCCTTGGTGCCAGATATTGTCTTAGGTGCTTTCACCCCACACATTTTCCAGAACACCAGACCACTCTCCTCTCTGATCTATCTCACCAGCATCTCACTCAAATGGTTACAACATTTGCACGGCTCTCCCATGTTTCAGGCTGAAGAAGCCTCCAGTTTCCACAGTAGGAGGCTGAAGGTGAAGTAGAGATGAAGCTGAAACTGAAGGTAAGGCAGTGTGGAAACTGGCCACAGTGTGAGCAAAACCACAATCCACTGATGCATGGCTCTTCTCCCTCTCCAGGAGCAAAATACTTACCTCCTTTTAGTCCATCAGCTTAGAAGCAGCAACCATTCACCATACGTCAAAGGTTTTTAAATCACTGCTCTTGTCTAGTTTCTTGTATATTTGGAAGGACCTGTATCAGTTTTAGTGTACCACTATCTGGAAACATCTTATACATTCTCAGTGATTTAGTTGAGAAAATCACTTGATAGCATCTGTCCATTTGACTGAATGATTCAAAGTTATTTAGCATCTGGAATATTTATTGTGCCTCTACTGACAAAAAAGCTGATGCCATTTTAGTGTTAACTGCAAAGTTGATCTGTATATCATCAGTTCACAAGAAAACTTAGCATAGCATGGCCTTGCCAAAATTGTTTCTCGTAGACTCTCATAGATTTTTACATTCGTCTGTACCTGAGATACAGGATAGTAAGAAATATTTTTCCACTAAAACTCGATGTATAATTGACAAGGCAATTAAGGTCACAATGACTAATTTCTTTGTACATAATGGTCTAATATCTTGACTTCTTACCCCAGTCTGCAGTGGGCTTTCTATTAGATTATGGGCCTAAAGCATCCAGTTGCATTTCATTTCAATATATTTGTCAAAGATAAATTTATATTTTGGATTATAGCCCTACCTGGGCGGTGAAGGCTGTGGCACAGGCGTCTCCAACTGGTAGTTTAGGAGCTACCAGTATCTCACCAGATGTCAGAAAGTAGCTCACAAATGAGCAATTTAGTACACTTGTTAATCACAGTGTATGGAGCAAACCAGCACTCCGTCCTGCAAGTTGCAGGAGGCAGCGATGCCCTATTCCCAACTCTGTGAGTGCTGACTGCAAAGTGTGAGAATTTTTTCAACTGAACTATGTGACAATCTTGCTGGGGTACAGAGAGTGTGAAGGAACAACTCTTCTAGGGTGGCAATTCTTTTAACACACAACAAAGTGTAAATATATGTAACTGAACTGTACAAATTATTCACAATATATCCGCAGTTAAGAAAGTGCAAATGGAGACATTTTTGTAATTCTGAAGTTTGATGGGAACATAGATTTCAATAGAATCAAACAAATCAAGTCACTTACTTGGTGATGCTTAAATACTAAGGGGGTTATTACAACTTTGGAGGAGGTGCTAATCCGTCCCAAATGTGACGGATATACCACCAGCCGTATAACGAGTTCCATAGGATATAATGGACTCGTAATATGACTAGTGGTATATCCGTCACTTTACCGTCACTGTTGGGACGGATTAACACCTCCTCCAAAGTTGTAATAACCCCCTAAATATTTGTGAAAAGCGATTTCCGCACATTATCGTTTGTGTGAAATATATATTTATCAATAAAAAAGAACATCTATGCAAATTCCGTGAGCATCTCAATTAAAAATGACTGTGCACTACCACACTATTATTTTGTAAAATATGTGTGACAGTGTACTCCAAAGTGCCCCATCAGCCATACACCACGCCCTTGCTACCCTCTTTCTTAATGGACGAGGCTCATTTCCTACCATTGTTCTTAGTGTGAAGCTTGAATTTCCCACAAAGCTTGGGACTTCAGTGACGGAACATTGGCGTCCGCACCCCATACCCTGAAAATTGTTCCAGCCCCACTGTATTCTATGTGAAACCCCACCAACATGTTTCCCCTCTCCAGCAAAAGAAGCCCATGGTTAACAGTGTCATTCACTGTATCAGTTTCAAACTTTGTACCTGCCTCCCAGTGCACCTGTTGTATGAACTAAAATAAAATCTTCACGTTTTGTCAGTTCCTGTAGACACTTCCAGATTTTTCCTGGCCACAGCAACCCTTTTGAGTATGTGTGTGTTATTTCAAAACACCTGCTTCCTGTGTTCCGGGAGCATTAGATCATCTGATGACCCTTACTGTGTGACAGTGTTCATTACACGCCCAGTTCCCATCAGCTTTCATCAGTGGACTTACTGGCACCTGACCTTACTTAGTAAAAAGCCTTTCATATTAAATCACTTTTTTTGACTTAATGAGCCAAGGAGAGAAGTATTTGTTTCTATAACGTTAAGATTCTTAATAGGTTACCCGTCTCCGCCTGATGGTTCGAATTTGTTGAAACAAAATGTTGGTGTTTATAAAGCGCTCTCCTAACATCTCAGGGCAGTGGTTCCCAACCTTTTGATCTCTGTGGAACCCCACTTTAACATTAATGGAACCTGGGGACCCCCACTGAATCATCATGGGAATCTGCGGACCCCTGCCTGAGTCATTAATGGAAGCTGGGGACCTAATTTGTCAATATTTGTTAATATTTTTTAATTTTCTAGGCTCTCACGGACCCCCTGAGAAGGCTTTGCAGACCCCCAGGGGTCCCCGGACCACAAGTTGGGAACCATTGTCTCAGGGCATTAATATTAACCACACTGAGCTGTTTTGATCTTTTGCTGTCTCTGTCTTTTTTTTTTGCATTTTCCTCTCTCTTATATTTCTTCCACTTTGCTGGTCAACTGAACCTCCTCCTTTCAAGATAGAGATTTTAAGGGAATTTGGTATCAACCACTTAGTTTCTTTAGCAGACATTCCCATGGCTCTTCAAGGGATCTCGGGTTGTGTCCCTAATGCATTTTGTATCAAATCTTATTAATGCTGTAAGGTGCTGTATTCATTCCCCCGATCTTCGCATTGCTTGGTATATTGCATTCAGATATTGTGCTAAAATGCAGCAGGTTCCCTGTTCTTCTTTTTGCTGCTATTTGGCAGTAGGTGGACAGATCCCATATATATATATATATATATATATATACATATTTATATATATATGTGTGTGTGTGTGTGTAAAAACTAAACTTTAGCAGCGTCAACAACATAACCTTTTCCTTTATTCATCCGCTACTGAATTGTGTCTTCTGCGTCTCATCACTGCAGCTTGAACTGCAATCCTCAAGTCTCTGAGAGGGACCGGCCCTTCACCTGTGCTGGCTTGGGCAGCCCGCTATGTCTCTGTTATCTGCTCTTGAGAAGAAGCTGCCTTTACTCGTCATCTGGGTGTTTTTTTAATTATAGGTTTTTATTGCCATTAACAGTAGCATGACAGTATTTTAGTACGTTATGTGTGGCAGTACCCATAGAACAACTGAACCTTGTGGATGGTTGTTTTGGGAAAGACAAGGCAGCACATGCTCTCGACATCCTTCCTCTAAATCTCAAGCAGTATTTGATGCCTTGTTGAAACATCTTTCAATAAAAGCATTTTGTTTCTGTCCCATTCCATTTGGCCTCGACTCCTCATTTTGTTTCTTCATGAGTTTAGTTTAGGAAAATCAGTTTCTTTGTCAATAGTCAGTGAAGTGTCTCTGAGTATAGATTAAGACTTGTAGCGCCCAGACTGGAAGGCAAGGAAGTCGAGGGGCACCTGTCATTCGTCAGACAAGCTCTTGGTCACAGTTCATATCTTCTCGCATTTGAACAAGTGAAGGGTTGTGAAATGGCTGTGGTTGGGATACTTTCTCCACCTACATCCCTGCACCAGGACCATGTGTTTAATCTCCTTAGTTGTTGTTCATTGGATTTCCATTTCTCTCTCAGAAAATGATTGAGCGGACTTCTATCTCCCTACTTTTTAAAGAGACAAAACATAGATAAGTTGAATGATGCACTGTCGGGTTTATCTGTGTGTTGTTTTCAGCCGTAGTGTGGTGCCGCAAATACACCTGCACTACTTCACCACCACGTCGAAAGGCTCATTGAGCAAAAAACTAATTTCTAACATATAACGCGTATAATATTTGATCATATCAGTGAATACTCCTTGGGGAGCTACTGTAAAGAAGGCATGGGGCTGAAATTGCAGCTGCAGCAGCCAAGTGTCTAATGATGCTCAACATTGTGGGCTCCCACCTGGGTATATGGTGATTGTCCATCTCCGTCTGGTAGACATCTGCTGGCCTGAAGCCAAATTCATTTTCGAGGATATTGATTGAGGCTGAAAGTAAGAAACACATCCAAGGCGAAGGTTGGCCCGGAGCCCTTGTCGCGTGCTACATCTCTCATTGTTACCGATATGGAAACAAATTTTGCTGTAGCCTTTGTTCCAAAGGAACCCCCACCCCCAAGAAAGATTTATAGTTCATAATTATTTTGGGCCAACTAACCAAAGCAGGGTTAAGTTTGTGTTATGCCAGGACTAATGTGTATTATATATAACACTTACTGCACATGGTTCAAAAACCTATGCATAGGTGCAGTCTACCTATTTCCATGATGTGCACTCCATGTGTGTCCATAACATACTCATACATGTAAATTCTAACTTACATTTCAAAAGTGGACCTGTAGATGGTAGTGTCAGAGCACTGGCTAGAGAAACATACTGCTATTAGGTTGCCATCCAGAAAATGGTAGGTAACTGGGTGTATGTGATGTTTTTTTCTGAAGCACATCTTCCCAAGTTCTGGAATTGGCCCTGCGATATAAGACTATGCTGTAGATTGCGGAAAGATACTGCTGTAGTAGACTCCTTCCCTCTTTGTGTAAATTTGACCTGCATGGATAGAGAATCCTTGGGCACGGCTTAAAGTTTACCATTTTGGAAGGAGGACTCAGGAGGAAAGGTAAGGTGGGTAATGTACAGAGAACTGAATGCAATGTGCTCACTTAGCAAAGCAATTTGCACACCTAACCTCAGTTTAGGGGGGCAAATTGCTGGATTAAGGAATGCTAATCTTCATTTGGGATTCTCAAAATGTGGATTTATAGTCATAAAAATAATTACTCACATATTCTTGCACGTGTGAGTAAACATTCTCTCAGTTATCCTGAGTGCAGTGCGATGCAAGCACTTTAGTGGTGCAGACGGAAATGTCCAACAGCCAATAGAATTAGGTCAGAGGAGGAAATCCGTCAGGCTTAGCCAGGTTATGCTTGACAAGTCTGAAGTTAGTGGCCGGAAGAGCCAGTTGGAAGAAAGCCTGTTGTTGGAATGGGCGGACCGAAACCACTCTGTTAGAAATAGATCTGTTTAACAGTTTGCGATCAATAACCATACCTAATCAATTACACTTCTTTGACTCCTTGTTTCCTCTTGATTCCTAATCAGAGTTCTATAAGCCATCATCGTTGAACAGCAGGTTAACATTCCCCAACCCTTGACTGCCTTGATCCCCCATAAATGTCCCAGAACCAGTTGGTATATTGAATGTAAATCCTTGACTCATAAAGAAAAACTGAGCCTTTTCTTTGTGATTCATGGTGCTCAGTAATGATGTCCTTTAACTGCTTTGAGCTTTAGAGTATTTTTTTGATCTCTGTTCAGAAAAACAGAGCTGTGGTGTTCGGAAAACTCCGCCCACAGTGGTTGTGAACTTCACGCAACTTCGCCTCGGGGTGAAGTTTCTCAGAAAGCAATGTACTAGATGTTTCCCTGAAAAACTTCTTGTGCAAGAGAATTTGTCTCTAAAAGTAGATTTTTGCAATGTTGTTCCCTTACAACACCTACTTTTTGTAGGTTGCTTCACCCTCGATTTTTGCGTTGATAACTTTATTTTTAGCAAGCAGGGTGACCCTGGTTGCACCTGCATTTAATTTTCGCTTTATTCTCTTGCTTTTTTATTTACATTGTTTGGTTCTTACTTCTTTTTATAACACATATATTTGTTTATCCAAAGTGTTATTAAAATATTGTTGATTTACATTAAACATTACATTCAGTTTTAGATTAAAATAGCACCTCTGGCTGGACATTCCATCTTAATGGTAGCTGTAATAAAAGTGCATTAACTGCATTACCGCCTTCGCACCATCTCTTTTGAGCCACGACTTGAATTCTCGACCAAGGCACTTGGAGAATCATGGAGCCATGGAAGGGCGTCCCAACTGGTGATTGGACATTTGATATGGTCCCGTCCCCTCAGGGATCTGGGAAAAGCCTGACAGATAATATCAATATTATTTAATGATGATAAATCGGCTATAAAGGCAATCTGTCCATGTATTGCAGTAATGTAGGTTAGTTATAATGAAAATGACAAGTTGATGTTTGGGGACAAAGCCTGCATTGGGAAAATGACAGGCTATTATCTGGGTGAATACGGCTTTTGAGTCCAAAATAAAAAGTTTGTATTTGATACTAAAATGTTTGTGTTTTCAAAAAGTGGCACACTGATATTTGTTGACAAAATGATTGAATTTCCAAAATATATACCTGAGTGATAATTCACACTGCGCTCAAGATGTCCCTCGTTGATCTCACTTTTTTGGGGATCAGGGAACACTTCTGTGCCTCTTGTAGCAACAATCTATGTTAATAAAACCTGTGACTTCTGTTGATTGGTTGCCATGGGGATGGTGATCCCTCAACTGCAGCAGGGCTTGTAAGGCGTATGTGTTACATCAAGAAATATTAGAAAAGTGTGTTAGTGCCCATTCAGAACCCAGGATTCTTTATGTAAAAAGTCTTCTATAAAATGTCCTTTTTAAAAAAAAAAGAAATCGAGGGAAAATAAACCATTTTCCCCATTATCCCCCCATTTTTGCATTCACCCTTGCTCACTTCACGTGCTCAATCACTGCAATTCAAGGCAGGTTTTTACACCTATCACTTTCAAAGGTAACAAACCAACACTGCTTCTAATGTGTAAGAAACAAAACCCTGCTGAAGTGGGCCTTGAACTTCCATCCATGTGGGTGCAGAAAGTATATCTATAGCTCATTATTTTGTGTCAGCCTGGTAATTGGACACACAAGGAGGTCTCCCATAACATGCATGATTCGCCAGTAGATAGAGCATCTGTGTTGGGTGCCATAGTGAATTGGGCAAAGTGTGTATGAAACTGTCATACTCAGTTTGCATGTAAATGTATGGGGTTTGATCACTGCAGTCTACATTAAAAAACAAAAACACGAGTCTGTTAACCACCTTATTCTGATGGATATTTTTAACCGCAGATTCTTCACTTTAGAGTATTCCCAGGTGCCAGGCTGCATCCCAAAAATTTCTTCAGGAGTAATTACGCTAGGTGGTGCTATATGGTCCCTCGATGGCTCAGCACTGCCCCAGAAGTGATAGAATATATACTAGCAACATCTTTGCATGCTGACATCAGTTCTTTTCCTTCAGTGAAAGTGATGCAGACCTGGATGTATGCTCCTACTCTTGTTGGTCTTCTGAAATGACACTTGGGAAAAATTCCAATGTGCTAGGGAACAGTGTCACCACTCAAAATAACAGATTTCAAACCATGCCACAGCTGCTGAAAACAGATGTTGGTCAGGAACCACCACAAGGTTGTGACTCTGGTTCCTGGAAGTCAGACCACAACTCAATGTCAAACTATAAATTTGCCTTCATGTACCTAAAGGTGATTTGGGACTGGGAAATGAAGGTGTATGTTGCCAAACATAAGGAAAAGTTGCAGCCATCTCGTAAGCCCAGATCTAAGTCACAGGAGGACATCCTGTCCCACTCCAGAGGTGAGCAGACAACTTAGCACTCAAATTGCTCCGGTAAGTCAAAATCGAAGTCCAAGTGCAAAAAAAAAAGCAAAGTGTGGTTCGACTCCATTGCGTCTCTCTGAACCTAAATGGAATGCTCGAGAGCGCTCCATTGTCAGCCATTCACCTTCAAGGTCTCCAATCGAGGAGCTGATTCCTCAAATGATCCTCGTGTGCCCTGATTTTTCCGGGGTATAAGCAACACTACAGCAGATTGAAGCCTTCTAGCAGACCATGCTGTGGATTTCTGGTATGCTTCCGCTTCCCATTGGCAAACCTTTGGGCCCCAAGGCACTGCAGGGGCATCCCATTGGGTTACTACAGGTGAATACATCCTTGTTGCCATTTGACCCTTTGGGTCCCTTTATGGGCCCCATACTGTCACCGGTACAGACTTCTACTCCCGGTCCACACCTGCAGCAACCCCTTCCACATCGATGCCAGTACCGGTGCCACTGGTGGCAGAAAAGTGTTTGGTGCTGATATTGATGCCGTACACCAAACTGACTTTGACTTGATCTCTACCGATGTTGTGCTTCAAAATCACAAAAAGTGCAAGACAGGATTTTCTGGCAAGGTACAAGTCTCCCTCATGGGTATGCCATGTGATGGGTCATGCCTTTTTGGGGAGAAGGAAAGTAGAGCTATGGCACATTCCCCGAGTCTCTTGACCCCTGTTAAATAGTCTCCACATCAGGTCAAGAAGTTCAGAGGCTATTCCAGAGGGTCTATTGGCAGAGAAGGTCTCCCCAACCAGTACAGCAGTCTCTCCAGTCATTCTGAAGCTGTGGGCATGGGTCTGGCAGACAGTGCATGGCCGGCAGGGACATCAGTCCGTCCATTCCTCTTCACCGGCTGCCACTAAATCATTTGCCCTTAATGGATCAGTAGGGGCCATGATCCATCATTTCCTCTCGGGATGGCGATGCACCACATCCAATAGATTGGTACAGCAAGTTGTTCAATACAGATATGTCCTTCCTTTTTTACCCCCGGCAGATATTCTTCCCACAACAGACTGAATTTCACATGAGCAGCTGCCCATTCTTCTGCAAGAGGTGCATGCATTATTCTCCAAGAGTGCTATCGAGAGGGTACTGGCCTCGGAAAGAGAAGGGGATTGTTATTTTCTCTATCTCCCTGTTCCATAGAAGGATGGGGGTCTGAATCCTAATTTGGAACTTTGACCTCTGAATGCCTTCTTGTGGGAGGAAATATTCAAAATGCTCATGCGGACCCAGATCCTGACTGCTTTGCACTTGGTTGACACAAACATCTGCTTTCAGGGCAGGGCAGGAGCATTTTCACTTGGCTTTACTAATCTTTGGCCTCATCAGCTTCCCTCAGATGTTCACAAACGTGATGATGGAGGTCGCTGCCCACCTTCAAAAGTTAGTGATGCCGGTCTTTCCCCACCTTGATGACTGACTGTTGAAGGCTGGCTCTCTGTAGTCAGTGGTAGGCATCCTCTAGAGAACAGTCCTCCTTGACATTGTTTGTGTTTACTGAGCATTAGAGATGTCTTGGACACAGTGTGGTTCCTGGTGTTCCCTCTGCTAAAATGCCCCTAGTGTTCCCGGCCAGCAGCTCACCAGACCACCAAGCATAAAAAAACTTTGCTCAGGCTATGGTTTTGTAGAGTAAACTGCTAAGGTGATTTTGTTAAAACTTGTTTCCCTCTGCCTAAAAGCCAGTTCACTACTAATTCAGTTCTACCAGAACCCCCTCAAGTAGCAGTAATAACCTATTTTGAAAAGATGTGAAATATCTTTACAAATAAAGAAGGCCTGAGCCCCTGGCACGGAGGAGTTCATTACAATCCACCCACCTTTACTTACTCTGGAACCTGGGGAAGGGGAGCAATGCCGTCTTAAGGATTTTTGTGACCGTGCGTGAAACATATTTTGGGCCCCATGTTCAGACAAGTGAAAATTGAATCAATTTTAAGATAATTCAAGCCTTTGTGGTGCCATATAATATTGAATTATATGATAGAGTGTCAGAAATAAGAGTGGCAAAAACAGCTGAGTATTCAAGTTACCTGTCGTTCGGGAGCCAACTACTACCAAAAAGAAAGCTTGAGCAAACATTAATAAAGATACTATTTTTATAACTTAGAACATCGTTTTCTCTTGTGTACTATTTTACGTTGAATTTAGGGGCAGATGTACGAACATTAGGAATACCGTTATCCTAATTGCAATTATATCAGAATCACAATTTGGATTCCTAATGTACCGAACGTTTTTATTTATAACTTGCAATTCCTTGTGGGTCGCAAATTGGCCTACCTCATGAATATTAATAAAGTAAGTAGCAAATTGTGACTCATTAGGAATCACAGCCACCACAGTGATGGTGGCCTGCTGAGGTCAGCAGACCCCCATGTCTGTAATTGCTTCTTAATAAAGCAATATATATTTTTAAATGCAGCACATTTTCTTTCAAGAAAAATGGGATGTGTTTAAGAAGAAAAAAAATGTACTTTGTACTTTCATTTTTTAGGAGTTGGCAGTGGTTCATTGGACCACTGCCTGCTCTTACAAAATATCGTATCAATATTTGCTAATGTGAAAGGGTCCCAAGGTATCTCTTCCTATGTGCAAATTGGTTACCATCATCTTTATAATGGTGTTAAATTATTACTGTTTTGCGACTGAAATTTGGTCTCAAAACAGTAATACATACCATACCAATTTGAAAGGGGTGCCCAAAACACACCACCTCCAAATATCGAATTGCAAATTGTGATTCGATAAAAAGTTACTGATTTCACATTTTGCATTTTGTACATTCGAAAAAACATTTTTCCTGTTGCAAATGGCCCGATTAGTAGAATCAGACCATTTGCGACTGGAAAAGTACTAAGGGGGTCATTACAACCCTGTCGGAAGGCGGAGAACCGGCGGTAAGACTGCCAACAGGCTGGCGGTCTTACTCTGTGGAATTATGACCATGGCGGTTACCGCCATGGTCATCTGCCGGTTCTCCGTTCCGCCCGCCGGGCTGGAGACCTGGGGCTCCAGCCCGGCAGCCGTCACTATACAGCCGGCGGTATTTGGACCTGGCTTACCGCCGTGGATTTCCAGCGGTTTGAACCACCATGAAATCCATGGCGGTAAGCACTATCAGTGCCAGGAAATTCCTTCCCTGGCACTGATAGGGGTCTCCCCCACCCCTCACCCCACTCTGACTCCCTTCCCTACCCCCCCCACCACCCCTGCCACCCCCCAAAGGTGGCAGGGCCCCCCTCCCCACCCTGACCCCCAACATCACTTCACCCATACCCACACAACACGCACGCAGGCACCACCTACATACTTACACTCACACACGCCGACATACATGCCTACATCCACACACACAGTCATACATGCACACCCACATTCAAACATACATGCACACATCCATACAGACATACCCACAGACATACACGCACTTATTCCCATACACACACTCACACACCCCCTCTACATACACATACGCACACCCCCATGCACCCACACAACACACAACAACCCCCACTCCCCTCCCCTCACGGACGATCGACTTACCGGGTCCGACGATCCTCCGGGAGGGGACGGGAGCCATGGGGGCAGCTCCGCCGACACCACACCGCCAACAGAACACCGCCACGGCGAATCACAGGACGTGATTCGCTGGGCGGTGTTCTGTTGGCGTGGCGGTGAAGGTGGAGCAACCTCCACTTCCCCGCCTCCCGCCAGTATGGCTGTTGGCAGCTCTCCGTCCGTAAAAGGACGGAGAGCTGCCAACGGTCATAATAGGCCGAGCGGCAAACCGCCACCATTGGCGGTCTTCCGCACGGCGGTCCCTCGGCGGTCTTCAAAAAAGACCGCTGAGGTCAAAATGACCCCCTAAGTGTCTAAAACGCCTGTTCCTTCACTTGTCATGAAGACACAATAAAGGCAAGTTGGTGGATTTTTAGAAGCCATGTGCTTAACATTAAAATAAGACATTTGGTTGTAGGTTTACTGCCAGATATTCATAAACACAAAAGAAAATCTCACTGGCATTCTTGTTGCAACTCTGAAACATAAACCACTGCTTAGAGATCATCATCCCCTCTGGTGAAATCTGATGAAGGTAGAATGAGAGGCGGGGCTAAAGAGAGGTAGAAGTAGACAGGTGGGAAGTTGATGGACAGATAAGGGAGATGGAACTAGAGTGAAAAGGGAGGCAGAGGGCAGGTGAGGCAGTAAACATGGTGAGATGAATTGAGAGGATAGGTAGAGAAACAGATGGAGCGCGAGATGTGGGGGTGGAGAGATGAAACAGGTAATGTGGCAGAGAGAGAATAGTGGTAGAGAGATACAGGGCTGAGAGAAATAGCGAGGGAGAGAGATAGAGGTGAAATAAAGAGATGTGAGAGAGTGATAAAGTGGATGAAGGAAAGACACAGAGGTGAGAAAGAAACTGAACTCTGAGATGTAGTGAAAGGCACGAGGTAAAGAATGAGCTCAGGTAGTGTTCGTGGTCACATTTTCAAGTGTGTGCAATATTTTTCTACATTTTCTACATAAACTTATTATTCAAAATACATAAACACTCATTAATAATTTTTATTAAGGCACCTGCGCTAGCAGTAGAGAGAGGGTAGAGAAGTAGAGAGAGGGTAGAGAAGTAGAGATTTAGCGGGAAGCATCAAACGGTAGAGAGAAAGGATGTGATTTTAGTAGCGAGAGGTCGGCCAGAGAGATCAATTCAGAGAGATGAGGTAGACATTGGTGAGGTAGAGGGTCGTGAGGAAGAGAGATGCCGGGTGCACAGACTGTCATGGGGTCCTGTTATTTTGAAAGACGTCCAGAGAAGTGTTTTCTGCTGTTACGGTGAAGCAACACGAGCTACTCCAAAGGAGGGATGGATTGAATGGGGAAAGTTTCCTTGGAAAGGGCTAGGAGTTATCATCAATCATTGGCTTGTGACCACTATAAAAAGACTCCTCTCCAATAGCACAGCGGAATACAACTGGACTTGGAAAAAATAAAGGGGTAGGATGAATCTGCATCCGCGTGAAGGATGGGACTGAGTCCTGCCCTGCTTTCTTCTTGTACACAAGAATTGGTAGTGCTTCTCAAGGGTCAGACCAGCTTGCCTCCTGCAGAACCAGGAACATAAAGGACAAAAATTGACTCTTTACAGAAGAAACAGAAAATTTGAGGAAACTTGTGCTAGTGCTAGAGCCCTGGCTGAATAACATAAAAGACAATAAGAGCATCTTTAAAGTAGAACCACCAGGCGAGAAGGACTGAGCCTGTTGTGAGTTGGGCCAACACTCCACTTGCATCTAAGCGCTGGTATTTGGAAAGCTTTTACTTGCAGTTTGGGAACTTCATTAAAGGCGGCGAGAAATATGTTCAGCCCGCTGACATCTTTGGAAGCAATTGAGTGTACCAGCCTGCAAGATAGCTGATCCTACCAGCTCCCACCTATGGATGTGACAGGACATTTTGTGGACAGCTGTTTTTAAGTTGAGATGTTTTCTTCACAAAATCATACACCCTCAGTGGCTCATTACATTTGCTTCTGATTGGTTTCCTTAATGTTGGTTTGGTGCTGCTTAAATATTTAACAAGCATTTAACTGAGGAAAAACTTGCTGCTTTGTACACATGCTACCAGCGTAAGCCCAGGTGTTCTCATTTCTGAATTTTACCTAACAAGGTTCTAGTTTGGGAAGCTATCCCCGAAATAACTAATTTGATTTCTTACAGTAACACTGCTGGCAAGCAATTCTTGGACTAAGTTTCCAACCCTACAATCCCTGCCCGTCAGTCCAGTAGACCACTGATTGTGAATGCCTGTACTGGGGAGATAGTGCTCTGAGTTGTAACCCTCACTTAATGTTGATGGGGCCCCTGTGGCCTCTTCCATGGCAGTCCATTGGGCCCACCTACAGACTAGTGGGTGTCTGTGAGACATGCCATTGCCATTTCTTCTCGGCAAACACCACCCACAATAGATCAGCAAAAGGTTGGTCAAATTGTGAGCAGTGTGCACCATCCTCCCACCCACATTGTAATGCCAAATCTAGATTTGAAACTGGCAGAGACGGGGCATGTTTGACTTTGCCTAATTAGCACTCCTGGGTAAAGTTGTCCCCACCCTCACCGTTTTCATACTTTTCCTAAAATTGGAAGTCTCCACCTATTATAGTTTGGACTTTTCTAATTACCATTAAAACAATATGAAGTGCTACAGCTGGCTGTACAGATTGCCCATTAAAGTATAAAAGGTACAGATCTTCTAAACAAATGCTGATAACATAACATAATCTGGGCTATATTATTTTGGTGTTTGCAGTGTTATTTCCTCTGGCCTGTGTTGAACATTTGTTGGCTAGTAGCATCCCTGTGGAGCATCTGCACCTCCAGGGGGGATATGTAATGGGAGGTCTCCACCTGCCCAGCAGTAGGTGGGGCGACTGCTGGGAGACACTGGCTGCCCTTTGGGTTATGTGGTATCATCTGCTTCCCATCTCGTTGCTACTGACCGCATTTGTGGAATCTTGGTTAGTAGCACTGCAAACTTTTATTTGAGACATTTACTTCTGTACATCTATAGCAATTTTTGTGTTTTTGTTTTATGTTGTCGCTCAGAAGGAGGCCTTCTATTTTATAGTGGGTTGTAAATATAGCAACTGGCTGTATTGTGCTGAAATGTGGTCAAGTCTTCAGATGCTGGATGGTCCTGCCTAGACTTTTGCACTGGGAAAAAGTGAAAAAGATGCACTGGTGTTGGTGTGGGCCGCACTGGTGTTGGTGTGGGCCGCACTGGTGTTGGTGTGGGCCGCACTGGTGTTGGTGTGCAGCCGCGCTGTTGTTGGTGTGCAGCCTCAGGGTGTGACAGACCTGCCTATTTAACTCAGGTGAGCCTGCGGTAAGGAAATTGGTGCATTGCAAGTGAGCTGCACTGGCAAGGAGAAACAGAGAAACGCAGGCGTGGGTGTTATGCTACACTTGTTGTTGTCATCATCATAATATTTATAGCATATAAAGTGCATTAAACCTGGGTATCTTCTCAGTGTGGCAAGCATCCTGTTGTTTTTGCATTTCTCGCCCCAAGTGGGAAGAGTATGCCCCTACGTGGGTCCCGTGCTCACTGCACCACTGGATTCAAGCTAGCCTAGCTGATGAAGGGTGATACCCTGAAACCGGTCCTAGGATGCTTGTTTCTTCTCCAGGGAGGACCTGGCCTAGCAGTTTGGGGTGGACTGTTCCCATGAGGAACAGGGTCAAGACTGATTTGCATTTGGGTGGGTCCAAACTGGGGTGGCGTGGTGAGCAAAAAACAATGGATTAAACCCAGATCTTTGTGACTGGGCGTGAGTGTTTGATTTTCTCTGCTTTCCGTCCATCAACTGTTCTTTTTGCATATTTTACATCACCAGCAGTTTCTTGAAACCATATTTTGTTTTTACTTACGACCATGCAACTCAGGAATTTATGAAGGAGTTGTAAGCATTGAAAACAATTGGCAAGTGCCATGAACCTGTGAGGTACACCATAGATAGCCTGTTTTTCAAGTAGGCTTTGCCTGCCCTAGGCATACACTTGATTTCCAGCCCTTGAGAGAGGACTGGACCCATCTTCTGCAGCCTCAAACACTGTGACTAAGTGTTAAATCATGTTGGAGGCAGAAACACTGCTATCAATAGGGAGGATGGTGAGGAGCGGTAATCTGACATTGAGCAGGAGGTGAAGGTCAGATGTGTTTAGTGAGGGGGCCTCATGGATTTCCACCCATGACTTTACCTAAGAACTGCCTCTAAATTGTGTAACTTTGAGTGGAGGAGATGGAGGGCTGACACAGGGGACCAATGCCTTGATGTCAACCTGCATTAGGATAACATAGGCATTTCCCATTGGTACCTTTGGAAATATGGACCCATCCATCTTGATCCATAAGACAGTGGAGCTGATGAGAGGTACTTGTAACTGATTGCACACAGGGGCACAGAGCCCAAGCGCGTAACCTGCTCTGGTGACTGGCGGATTTCTGCACTGGTTCGTTGCATTTTTCATTAGCATAGGGCAGTTTTGCAGTGATATTTGCACTAAAAAGCAGCGGACAAACGACATTGGTATCGACTTTTACACCAGATGGTTGGTGCAAAGGTGAAAGACTGGCACAAAATTGTGGGCATCAGTGGAAGCTCAGCCTATGTGAGCTGCCCTCTCTCCTGTGATGGGAGAATGCAGTTTTGCAGTTATGCTTCTGCACATCAGTTCCTCCAGTGTAAACACTGCTCTCTCGAGTATGCGTTTCTTTTAAACTTCATACGGAGAGGAGAAAGGGCCTCTTCCACTCGATTGTTCTTAAACCGCGACGGATAAGGATGTTGCTTCCATTCTGTCGAGTGAAGATCTGAATCCATGAGCACTGGCACGCCGCAGGGGTCGTGGCCTCGTGCGTTTCGCGTAAGTGCATGTTGGCTCCTCCACTCGTTGTCTCTTAAAATGTGCCTTGAGCAGTGTTCGTGCACGCTGCTGACTGAGCTTATGCAGTAAATCAGGTCACCTCCATTTTTTACCCACCTTAGGTCCCCGATAATTCTGCCGCCTGTTCTGAACGTACAAGAGACCGTAAATGTCTTGATCTGCTTGCTGGTAGATTCACGTGGCTTTGTTCCCTGCGTTTATTTTTTACAAAATGTAATGCGTAAATTACGCTTTGTCAAGTGCGTAATTTATTAACGTTGCACGATAAATGTAAATCCCTTTGTTCCCGAAGTCTGAATACCGTGATGCGTGGATCTGTATGGTATTCACATGCATTACTGATTCACACTTAATTTACTAACCCTGTGTTTGCACAATTTATGCAATAAATGCTGCGAACAAAAATAAAATTTGATCATTGGAAATATTGTGAATGTTCTCTTAAAATTCTTACTGAACTGAACTTTATATACACGCAGATGGCCTTCTTCCTTCACTCATCTTGTAAAGCTAGCAGGATGGGTCATCACTTACACCTGATCTTTGTGAATGCCCTAAAAAGCACTACTTTGTCTGTGACCACCTCATGTGCATCGCATGTGTCTGGCCTCTTTGTGAGACTCCCCAGAGAAAACCCAATTTTGAAATCCCATGCGAAAAATAACCTGTGTGCATCCATGCATTGTGTACAGGATCTTCATGATAAATGTATATTGGTTCATTGTATTTTTTGTGTGAATTTATTACATGCCAGTTAGCAGAAAATGGTTAACTGACAAATAATGGGGACTGCAACTTACTAAAGAAATCAGCCTTGTATCTGCTATGATTGTATCCCTGATGGACCACTGCAACCTCATGGGGCTTCCAGGATTAGACTAACCAAACCTCAGCTCATCCAAAATGTCACTGTACGCATTGAATGCAAACTGCACAAATTTGATGACTTCCCCACTGCAGTGGTGGCTGGTGGGGCGATGTGCACTCTTCAAGGCTGTGTGTACGGCTCGCAGAATCTTCTATGGACAAGAAAGCCTCTGACCTACAGCATCTTCTTACCCCATAACACTCCAGTCACTCCCGGGGATCTAAAATAGTGGTTCTTCATTTTATTACCTCTGTGGACCCTTATCTAATTTTTATGGGGACCTGGAGACTCCTAATAAGTCATTGCTTGAAGCAGAAACAAACATTCGTAGAAGAATACACAAATAATGAAATATTCAATATTCACAAACAAATATAAAAAAAGTCCTAAAAAATTCAGTTTCAATGGGAAGGTTGGAGCCTTTCTAAATTCAATTGAGGTCAGTCGTTATTTATAGTATATTTTGTTTGATACACTTGCACTGCTCCCACAAAACAATCTGAGGATACTAACTTAATTCCCAGCCTCCAATTCCAAATTCCTTCTCATTTACAGAACGTGTAAAACTTTTCATTTTTACATTTCCCCTTCTTTAGTTAACCTGTGAGAATTATTTATTTTTCTAAGCGGTCACTGACCTGAGTAGGCATTGTGGACTCACCGAGGTTTCCGGCCCACAGGTTAAGAGCCAGTGATCTATGCGATGGCTACTGCTGGCTGTGTCTCGAGTGGCCAAGGGCACGTTGGAGACCACTTCTTCCAATACCAACAAACTTTGAAACTCGCTTCCTCTGAGCATCAGAGCATTAAGGAGCCCTTAGTCTTCAGATGAGACCTGAAGACATTTCTGTTTGCCTAAGTTATGAGGTTCTTTTACCCCCTTTTTTCTGTTGTGTGGTCCAGCACTGTCAAATTTAAAGGTGTTAACGCGCTGTAGTATTGTACACTGACTTTTGTATCCTTTGCAAAGCACTGTGTATGTATTCTCTTGTTATTGGAAACACTCATTCTTGTGAGCAAGACAGTTCTAAGAACTTGGAATATGGAATAGCAGGGATCTAGCAAGGTTCTGGGGCAGTTGGCTTTGAACGTCTTGCTGACAGGATGAGGCTTCTACACACTGGACTTATACTTCAATAAACCTGGTGAAAGTCGGAAGAAACTGTGTGCTCCATTACCTCATTTTGGCGACGAAGGTGACTAGAACCTCACAGACCTGAAGCCTCAACTGGATGCTGCCTTACAGCCTGTTTTCACTTCAAAATAGTTCTCGCCCCAGCTGCGCGTTGAGACTGAAGACAACTGCAGCCCAGCACTTCTTTGACTGTCAAGTGAGTCTGGGAGCCAGGAATGCGGGTCAGGAAGCAGCAAAAACTCTGTTTTCCGCCTCGCGCGTCTGATACAAGACGCGAGGCGTAAACGCTTTACAGTGCCGTGCGCGCGAGTACACAGTGTCCCTGCGTGCCGGCGCAATGCCGCGCTCACATAGTACCTGCGCGTGCCTCCTAGACAACGCAGAGATGCTTCCTTCAACTCTGCAGCACGCGTATAAAGCCGTGTGCACACAGCGTCACTGCACGTCCCCTAGGCAACAAAAGATGCTTCCTCCTGCGTTTCTGTACTTATTGAAGACAACGAGGGTGCGCTTCAGCGTCACTGCACGTCTCCTAGGCAACAAGAGACGCTTCCTCCTCCGTTTCTGTACTTATTGAAGACACTGAGGGCACGCTTAACAACACGGCTGATTGAACCTGAAGCCGTGTGTGTACAGTGTCTTTGCACAATACAAGGAAACGAATAAACACATAGTTTCTAAGAACCTGAAGTACATCTTTGTTCAACTACGTGGGAAACAAACATAAATATATGAAATTGGAACTTCGAAAATCTCAGTATATTTTGGTAGGTGTTACATTATACCATCTTTAGAGTATATATATAATTAGCAGTCAGCACCAGCATACTCACTCGCCTTCACCATGCAAAATGTACCAGCAGCACCGTTCTTCTTAGTTTCTCCTGGTGAGCCTCCCATTAAACAGCAGAAGTGGAAAAAGGTGTTTATGAATTATGCAAAAGTCTGTGGTACGTCTCTTAATGCGGAGAGGAAGACTTCCTTGTTAATGCACTGTCTAGGCACTGAGGGACAAGAATTATTTGAAAATCTGCCTGATTTGTCAGACAATGATTCCGCTGGTCTCAACGAATATGAGATTTGTATAAAAAAACTTGATTTACATTATTTACCCAAAGTCTGCACAGTTTTGGAACGTTATCAATTCGGAAAGAGAATACAACGACAAGACGAAACAATCGAACAATACATTACAGCGCTGCGTGGTTTTGCCACTAACTGTTCTTTTGGTGCTTCTTATGAAGAGCGCCTAAGAGACCAATTCATGTTGGGTTGCTCATTAGATAAGGCTAGAGAAAACATGTGGCAAAAAGACAATCCATCATTGGATGAAGTAGTCTCTATGGCGAAGGCCTGTGAACATTCTAGGAACTGTGTTCAGATTTTGAAGAACCGGAAAGTAACAACTTTTGAATATGACATAGAAGAAGGGGGTTCTGTTAAAACTATTAAAAGTTGTAAGTTTGTTAAAAGGTTGAAGTCATTTACGGGGAAGTGTTTTAGATGTGGCAATGTAGGTCACATGGCTAATAACAAGGCGTGTCTTGCTTGGAAAGTATTATGTAAAAACTGTGGAAAGAGAGGACATTTAACAAAATGTTGCAAGACAAAAATGGGTGCTAAGAAAGTGAATGAAGTAGTTTATGAAGACACAGTGATGAGGTGGATGTCATAAATGAAATTGATATCTTACAGAATACGAGTGGATGCTTGAATGGTCCCCTAGAAACAATTTTGGTGAATGGTGAAAGTGTGAAAGTTTTATTTGATTCTGGAGCTAAAATTACTCTGGTTCCTTAGAGTTTTTATAATCAACACTTGAAAGGTAAATTAAGCTTACAGAAGCCTGATATCTCTCCCAAAGGTTATGGTGGTGTGCCAATCAAATTACTTGGGTACTTTTGGGGTACTATTGAGTTCAAAGAACGTGTAATACCAACAAAAGTGTATGTGTCTCTAAAAGGTGATTCTTTGATAAGCTGGTTTCACCAACGTGATTTGCGTGTATACCTCGACCCTAATGAGGTCCCATCAGTACTTCTTAAGGATTTTTATTCTGTTGGTCAAGTGGAAGAACAAGGAAAAACATGGATAAACAAATTCCCAGAAGCTTTAAAAAAGAAATTGGCTGTCTAAATAATTATCAACTTGTGGTTAGTTTAAAGCTTGGAGCTCAACCCAAAATAGCAAAGTTGAGGTCGGTCCCTTTCACCGTCAACCATAAAATGAAAGAGGAGATAGACAGACTACTATGTAGTGGTATAATTCAAGAAGTAGAGGCATCTGAGTGGGTAGCTCCTGTAGTCATGACAAAGAAGGCCAATGGTGAAGTTGGACTTTGTGTAGATCTCAGAGAGTTAAACAAAGCTGTGGTAGTAGACCATCATCCACTTCCCAACATTAATGAAATGTTATGCTCTCTTAACGGTGCAAAGCACTTTTCAACTGTCGACCTTTCCTCTGCATACCATCAGATAAGACTACATCCATCTTCACAAGATCTCACAACTTTCATTACTCCTTTTGGTACCTTCAAGTTTCTCAGGATGCCTTTTGGCTTAATCTCAGCAGCATCTGTATTTCAAAGAGCACTTGAAAAGGTATTAAGAGGGGTAGAAGGTGTTAAGATCTATCAAGATGATATCTTAGTATATGTAGCTGATTTAACTAAACATAATGAGAGGGTGGGAATAGTCTTGCATAGGTTGAGAAACTCAGGTCTAACTCTGAAATCTGAAAAATGCAAGTTTAACATGCCTACCATTGAATATTTAGGGCATGAAATCTCGGGAAAAGGGATTCGTCCTAAATCTGCTTTAGTTGACACAATCATAAATATGCCAGCTCCAGAAAACAAGGAAGAACTAGTAAAATTTCTTGGGATGGCTGAATTTTATAATAAATTGGTACCAAAGTTTGCTGAGAGAACGAGGAACATGAGAAGTCTTTTGAAGAAGGGGAGTGAATTCTCCTGGTGCAATCAATGTTCAAATGAGTTTCAAGATATTAAATGTTCTCTACGCAGAGCAGGTGACTTAGGGAGCTATGACCCAAACGATGAGATCAAATTAATGTGTGATGCCAGCTCGAAGGGCATTGGTGCATTACTAACACAGAGAGCAGATGGTGTCAATAGGACTATTTTATTTTTTTCTAGAAGCTTGAAAGGGGCAGAACACAATTATTCTGTGATCGAAAAAGAAGCACTAAGCGTTTATTGGGCAATAAGAAAATTAAGAAAATTTTTATGGGGTTGTAACTTTGAAGTCATCAAGATCACAAGCCTTTAAAAGAAGTTTTGAAGAACAAAGGAATTGACTTGGTCTCACACCGCATTCGCAAGTGGGTAGTAGCCTTGCAAGAGTTTGACTATACAGTGGTCTATATACCTGGTGCACTCAATGTACAAGCTGATTGTCTCTCTAGGCTTTGTAAACCTTATTCTTCGGAAGAAACAGACAGGGAGTATGACAGTGTTGATGATGGACACTTTACAAGTGATGAGTTTGACCAGGATATTAAAGTGTGTCTAGTAACGAACTCAGTTATCCAAGAATCGGAATGGGGAGATGAACTACTGAAATATGCCACCTTACAAAAAGTAATTGAACAAACTAAAAGCGGATGGGGTGTTAAGAAAAGTTGTGAAGAAACTTTAGTGCCTTTTTGGCAAGTAAGAGATGAGTTAGCGATTACATACAATCTTTTAGTTAGAGGTAGTAAGTTGATTCCTCCTCTTTCTTTGAGGAAAGAATTAGTGGCACATGCTCACTCTAGTCATATGGGTATCTCCAAAACCAAAGAGAGATTAAGGTGTATTTATTGGTGGCCCACCATGGACACCATGGTGGAGAGAGAAGTAAGGGATTGTCTCTTGTGTGCCCAATCAGATAAAGTTTTAAAATGCAGGATACAACCCATGGTCTTAAGGGAGGACTCCTTAGGACCTTGGATGGATGTAGCATTAGATATTCTGGGACCTGTGAGGTTAGGTTCAATAGACAGGTATGTATTGGTCTCCATTGATATGTACTCAAGATGGCCAGAGATAAAGATTGTGAGTTCGGTAGAATCTAAAGACATAATTGCCTTTCTTGAGGAACTTTTTGAGAGGGAAGGGTTTCCTTCTTCTGTCCTTACTGACAATGGCGTCCAATTTACATCGAAAGCAACAGAATCCTTTTTGAAAGATAGGGGGATTAGGCACAAAAAGGCTGCTTTACATCATCCTGAATCTAATGGAGTGGTAGAACGCTTTGTCAAGGTTCTTAAAGAAAGCATACAATTAGCACAAAGACAAGGTGGGAGAGTGAAATTAAAAAAAGGTGCGTGAATATCGTTTGACTCCACATTCTTCCACGGGGGTGACTCCCTTCTGTCTGTTTAAGGGAAGGTTACCTTGCCATGAAGTAGCTCCTGGATGGGTGCAAGAGAAACGTTTGGGTATTGATCCCCTGATCGGTGATGTGAATGGATGGAGGGACAAGGAACGGGAAAAAAAATTCAAAGGAAAAAATGGTATGATGCACGCAAAAATGTAAAAGAAACCAGGATAAAAGTGGGTGATTGGATAAAAATAAAGTCGCCCAGAGGTGGAAAAACAACTAGCAAATTTCTAGGTCCATTTAAAGTTGTAAAACTCTTTAAAAATGCAATAAAGACGAATGATCATAAGATATGGAACTTAAACAGGGTAGCAAAATGTGGTTTCTGTAGTTCAGATGAGATTAGTGAGTCTGTCACTCCAGAGTCAAGTGTACCCGATGCATTTGATAGTAAGACTCACTTTTATTCTAATTCAGTGAAGAAGGTGGTTTCTAGACCTACAAGATTAATATGGAGACCAGAAAGACTACGAGACTATGTGTAATTTTATTCTTCTTCATTTGTGTTCATTATTGTTTTTTCATGATTCTTAAGTCTGTAATGCAAGGGAGGTGATGTAGTATTGTACACTGACTTTTGTATCCTTTGCTAAGCACTGTGTATGTATTCTCTTGTTGTTATTGGAAACACTCATTCTTGTGAGCAAGACAGTTCTAAGAACTTGGAATATGGAATAGCAGGGATCTAGCAAGGTTCTGGGGCAGTTGGCTTTGAACGTCTTGCTGACAGGATGAGGCTTCTACACACTGTACTTATACTTCAATAAACCTGGTGAAACTCAGAAGAAACTGTGTGCTCCATTACCTCACGCGCTCTGTAAATGCAACAATAATAATAATATTACATATATTGTCTGTTGAGAGATGGAAGAAGGAGATCAGAGGAGAGGGGGGTATCATCTGATACAGGTATTTAAATATGTCAAAAGCATCAACGCAGATTAATAAGGGGAGAGGAATGGGGATGTGATACAGGGATTTAACTATCTCAGTGGTAGGAATATGATAGAGATGGAAGGTTGAGGGGAGGCACATTAGAGACATTAAAATATTCCAGTAGTGTAATTATAATATAGGAGGGAGAGTGAGATGTGATATAGATAACGACTGTAGATTACATTTCATTTTTCTGAATACAATGGAACAGAAATAGGGCAGATGTAATATAAAAAATGTAATTAACAATATTGAAGGAGGGAATGGTCAGACGTAAAACAGATGTAGGCATGAGAATTGGATTTTATTTTTGTTTCACGGAACACAGTAATGAAACAGCCAAGGTTTGTGCATGGCAAAATGGGGAAAAAGGTATTAAAACACAAAGTTTCATGAAGGTTTTGTGTTTCCAGCTCATTTGTGAATCACGCGAAACACCACAGCCTTAGCGAAACATATGGCGAAACAACAAAATTAGGCGTAATTTTGCAAGGCAGAGCAGCTTAATGAAACCTGAAGCAAATCCATTCCTTGTGTAAATTTCCACCACAGGTAGATTTTGCACATGGGTATTGTGTTTCGGGGGAATGTCTCCCTCTACACTACACAGATGTGTATATGGCTGTGGTGTGGCCATTTGATCGTCCAATGCGTCGTCATCAGATACAACCCAAGAAGGCTTTGGGAATGGAGCACCAGCAAAGCAAGTTCCTCTTCCCAGAAAGGATGGAAAGCACATAGCATCAGTGTCGGCTCCTCCGTATGGGCAGAGGAGAGTTGCCCCCCCTGCCAGCAGCGGCAGCTGCAAAACCTTTTAAACAAAACGATAATAAATTATGTTTATATTCATTTTGTTTAAAAGGCGGCAGGGCCATGGGGGTGATGTGCATGTGTGTTTGACCGGCGGTCTCTGGCCGGCCAAACACACATGCGCTGGAGTCTGGAGGGCTGGAGAGAGCCTGTACAGGCTCCCAGTCTGCCTGGGAGCGCCCTGGCTGGGCGCTCCCAGCCAGTCCTAATGCTGCTTTGGGCAGCGTCAGGATTGGCTGCAGGGCCTGCGCCTGTGTCCAGCCAGCAAGGAAGAGGAGCGCAGTGCGGGACCGCACAGAACAGGTAAGTGTGTTATTGGTTTTTTTTTTAAATGTAATTAAATTACATTTTTGTGCCACCTCACGCCTCTTCCTCGCCCCGCCCCTACCGCGGCCTGCGAGCAGCTACTGCATAGCATGACCTTCCTAGAGGTAGGAGAAGGTCAAAACCAATACTGGCATCCAAGGAGGTCTAATAGGGCGTAGCGGAGTAAAGCTGTTTGAGCAGGAGACCGTGTTACCGAAGGAGTGAAAATATCCCACTCAAGGCCCTTTTACACCTACCTTCACTATACATACATCTCTGTGCTTCACAGAGTGTGAAGTTGACTTCTTAAAAATTGCGAGAGGTAGACTATATTTTGTGTGAGTGCGCGCGCCTTCAAAAACTGAATCTAATCAACTTTAACAATATTGTATTTAAGGTAGAGTACATTCATGTTTTCTTCGTCTAGACAGTGACCTACAGAAAACTGTTAACTTTCCTGTAACTTAAAGCATCACATACTAGAAGGTTCCCTTTTGGTCTCTTTGTTTATCCACCTTACTAGCAGCTTTTTGTGGTGATATTGTCTGGCATCGGTTTTGCTTGCACTGCATGTGATATCGGCACTCAGCAGGCACTGTAGTTTGGACTTGGAAGAGCAGTGCCTGGAGTCCGCAAGTCTGTGTTTATCCCCTTTCTTGTCCTGCATGATCCGTCACACACAATCTGTCTAGGCGGCCCCAGCCTGAAGGGGTTCTGACATAAATCAAAGCATTCATCCTTGTGAGATGAAACGTGATACTTTCACGTGACTGCACCGTGAATCAATACTTCATGGTGTGGAACATTCTGCCCTCGGGGCAGCCCAGGGGTAGGAAAACCTTATTTCATTGGACAAAGATCACATTCAAATTTGATTTACAAAATCTTAAGACTAGGCAGAATATCAATATTTCATAATTGCTGCAGGCTTTTTTGTACTAAGTTCTGACAAGCATGCCTTCAATTTTGAGCCATTCCATAAAAAACACAAATTATTTCTCCTGTTTGCTTACAGTGTTTCTTCTGTCTTTAAGTGGATTTGTGCTTGTGAGCAAATGTCTGCAAACAAGGGCATTTTGTTGCTGTACACTGAGTATAATTCACCTTCACGGTGATTCACATTAGTTTCCGCTTGAGGCATATTCTGCTGTAGCCTATTTACATCAACTAAATCTTGACCTTGAATATTACCTTCTTATGCCAGGGATTAGTAATTGAATTTGAATTTTATTTCATATTTGACCTTGAGAGAGAGACATTTCCAAACAAGTCTTTATCAACTTGTTGTGTTTCCCCCCTTAGAATTAACTCATCTCATTCAATGAATAATCTTTGTCGTAGCATGAATGCAAACTATTACATGAGGCAGTATTACTTAAGATAACAAGCATTTGCAATGCAATAGGTCTCGCATTTCCTTGAGTTAAAGCTATTGGTGTTGTGAATGCATAACTTGATTTTTCTTGCCATATAAATTGTTCTAACCTGCCGCATAATGTGGTCCTCTCTGCCACATAATTCCAGTGGCACTGCATATAACTAAAGCACTTCCATTTACCTTCTTCCTCTAGCTGCAGCAAAAATTGACAATATTGCCACTATTTATTTTATTGTTTCTATTATTATTTTGGGGTCCCCCCCCCCGACTTAGTGTAGGAACCCAGAGTTGCCCTAGACAGAAAAAACACATTGTTCGGTGAATTATGGGCAAAAATGTTTTCTGAAAGGAATGAGTTTCCCTGAGTCCAACGAATACTGTAATATCTTGACTGTAATGCTCAAAACAGCCCCTAGAGAACACCATAATAAAAACAGAATAAGAAACATGGTCAGGAAACATGGTTGTGCAACCATAAAGTCAGCCCCTGGAGGTCCTAATGATATGAAAACAGATTGTTAGAAAATAATGCAGTATAATTATATATGTAGCCCCCAAGAGGGCATAGTGCCTTACACATTTTGAGGCCTAGCAGGCCTACTGCAATAGTATTACAAAGAAGGCCCTTAAAATACAGTCTACTCCGAGCTGTAAAACAAAAGTTCCAGCCATAAGAGAGTTTTAAAAGACATTGGATGGTGGGGAGGTTACTGTTCTGCCCCCCCGACCTAGTGTGGGAACTCAGAGATGACCTTGACAGAAAGAGTGCATAGTGGTGAATATTTCATTGGTGGTCCTATTGTCCTAGGACCACCACAGGCTGAGTTATGGGCAAAAATGTTTTGAAAAAGAAATGCCTGCAAAGCATTATGGGGCGAGTTTCCCAGAGTGCAGTGAATATTGTAGTATCGGCTCTTCTGCTGTGCCGGGAGAGCCACATTGAGGATTTCTGTTTGTTACTGTTGTCGTCGCTGCAGTTTGTATATTTGTAACTGCTAAATTTGTGGTAGTCATATAAATCGCTCCTTAGTTCGAGTTTAAGCTATATGAATCTTCACTGTTATGTAAAGCGCGCCTTTGAGTTTGCGCTATATGAAACTTCACTTACTCATGTAAAACGCTTCTCTGATTGAGTTTGTGCTCTATGAACCTTTTTTTTTTTAAATGAAATAAATGTGAAATAAATCAAAAAGAAACAGCAGTATGCCTAAATAAAGGAAGATGAAAAACACAACATAAGGCCGCGTAGAGCGAAGCGGAAATGCAAAAGAAATAAATTGTGCTCCACACCAACAAACCTGGCCAATCGTGCAATAAGCCACGTAATAGGGTCGGTCTCCAAGGCAGTAACAAAGCAGCCTCAAGGTGGGACAAATGTAAAGCATTTCCTTGCGATATCAAGGGAATTTTGAAAGGCAGGCCAAGGAACGAATGAAAGTGATGGGCATGAGATGGGCGTGGTTAAAGTTCACAGAATAGATTACAACAGGTCAAAAAGAGAAGCGCTTGCGCACTGCTGTGCTTGACCTAAAAAGCAAGTGAGTGGATTTACCTAGCAGGAAGAATGAATGAAAGCAGTGTATATGCCCAGATTATATGTGCTTGTTTCAGCATCTTTACTGACCCAAACATTTAGCGGTTGGACTTAAGTGCCTGGAGGCGCTGTGTCACGTGTTGCATCTAAAGACATACTACCTTTTTAGCAAACAATACTTTCCATGGTGGGGATTTTGACTCCATACGTATATTGTTAAAAGTAAAACTTCAAGTCCCTGGATGTAATTTGCTCTTGGCAAAAAAGTCTGGATTGTCCCTGGTTATCGCACATGACGTGAGACTGCTTGTAAGCTAAATTTGGAACGCACCTTGACCATAAACTGAGGTGTGAACCACACTACTAGTGGTTGAGGAAAAGTTTAAAAACTGAAATATTCGGACTTGCTTCTATCTGAGCTTATAACTGAACCAGGGGTTGTGAGTGCAGAATATTGGGCATGGTAATTCACTCTGCTCTATTAGACTGTAGCCCCCTTTTCCAATCCTTTTCCAGTCTTTAAGCCATATTTTTTTTCTTTCTATCTGTGCACCATGCAGCACTTAACAAAGCTCATTAAGATTTAATTTTCTACATTTCTACATTTCTGTGCTTGTGAATTTGAAATATTGTTGAGGTTTTGTTTAGCCTACAGAGGGAGTTATTACTGAAGGTGTCATCAGTGTTTCATATTGATCCGTCCTTAAGTAATTGCCGGAGAAGTGCAATTCTTGGTAAAAATAATATATAGGGCCTGCTATATTTGGCCTTTTGGGGTAACTTCGCCTGTAGTTTGCAAAATCAAATGCCCTGCGGCAACAAAGAGTCTAGCCAGAATGAGAAAGGCACACTGTGAACCATATATATTGCCAACTACAACTTATTGCAACTCAGTAGGAGGAGGGGCCCTGAAAGGGCCAATTTACAGGCAAATTACCAAAAGTTGCCATTTGCAAAAACAGGGCCCAGATACTACTAAACACCACAACCTTATATTTGTCTGTCTCTCTAGTTTGTCAGTATTACATTCTCAGTAGCCAGGGGTGATATAAAGTCCACCTCCAGGGCTACGACCATTAGAATATAGAAAGTAGGAGATGTCTTACCATTCTACTGGCAGTGCCTGGCCCAAGACAACATTAAGGAGACTACATACATTTGCAAACTTTTCAGCACAACAGTTCTCTCACAAAGGTAAGATAGATTATCACTTTGTTATGCAAAGACCTTTCATTGTATTAAATAACAACAACCAGTATTGCTACTAATAAGTAAATGAGGAGAAAGCAGTCATTTTTCAGAGGCTAAAAGTGGCTTTAGAAACACATACAATGATTTGGTCGAGAATGTAATCAGTGGCCCTCAGAGTCAATGTCCTGCGTAAAGAGCTGAAACCACAGAAGGGCAGAATTTACCTCCTACTGATTCACTAACCACAGAATAGTGGAAATAACCCAAGAGAATAAGTTGTGCCCTCACACTAGATTTTAATCCGGTTTGTCTGCCCAGCATAAGTGGCGATGTAACCTGACATGTTATTACTCAAATACCCATACTGGGTACAGAGAGGCTAGAGCGAGGGAGGGTTAGGGTTTGGGGGAGGGACTTTACACATTGTTATTAACATGCCGGTGTCATGCGGATATTGTATGTTGATATGCCAATAAAGATTACACAAAAAAAGTGGATTTAGACTCTGCAGTGATTCTGGTGCACTTAGTCAATCTGTGGTCACCAGATTAGTACTACAAGACATCTGCTATAACCTGATCCTGTTGTAGAACCAACATCCTGCGTACAAAACTTGCCGTCCTACCTGGATCAATTCACAAGCCCTTTGCAATAGTCAATAACAGCATTGTATGGCCAGAGGTTTTTCCACTGTGCCTCTGTTGTTTTCCCACAATTAAGTTTTACAGGGTGATTTGTGGTTTTTCCCCCTACTTGTTTTTTCCTTACTTTACTTGTTTTTCTTCCTTCCTACTGTAGGCATCCTTGGTACATTTGATCAGATAGAAGGATGTGGATTGATCTGAAAGCTCTGTTCTTCCCCTCCCACCACCACTAAACTTCAGAGTCAGTTGTAATTAATCAAATACTACTGGTGCCCTTGCCTGAGAGCATCAGCATTGATTTTATGTCTCTGCAATAATGGGAAGCAGATACTCAAGCCATGCTGCGCTCCGGGCTCCTCAACTAAGTTAATTTGTGGACTCGGTGTACGAGTGTCGCATCAATGAAGGCGCTTTAAAATTTGATCCTGCAAGGCGGGGAGCTAAATTGAGAGATGAAGCGCAGAATTGATACATTCTTAAAATGTTGTTCTAATAAAAACTCCTAAACCACAATTGAAGCACTACTGACTCCCTAGGGTCTCTCTTTTTGTATGCACATCTTGGGACCAGCCATTTGTTAACAAGGCAATAGCAGCACCCAGGAACACAGAGTAACATATTGTGTGTGCTTGCATTGTGATGGGGTCTGTATGTGGGGTTTAATGAGGATAAGCTGCCCTTTGTGCTGCAAGTCTTACAATAAGTACTGATTCAAATGGCAGTCCATTAATGTGAAGTTTAGCAACATAAAGTGAATTTGCCGTTGTGTGATTCAGCACATTGAAATTAATGGAACCTCGTTTTCTGGGCCATGTTTACAACCAGAAACATACTAACATACTGAAAACAAAGTCTGAAATCCCTTTCGTAAGCACATTGCTTCCTATTCTGAAGTCATTGGTTGAAGTAACCATTGAAAATGTTTCAAGGTCTGGGACTCGTCATCACTACCAAAGCTTGACTGCTTATAAATAATGAAGGCCTGTGTAATAAATTGGATTATTTGGGGCGGTGGCAAGGACAAGTCACAGCCCTTGTCAGGGTGAACCCTCCAATTCACCAAATTAATCTGAGCTCAACCGCCTGGTAGCAGTGGCACAGAGCAAACGGGCTTAACTTGGGGCAATGCATAAAGTATTTATGCAGTAACAAAACAGTAATACAGTCTAAAAGCAAAAGAATAAAAACATACCTATTGTCAGTAAAGGGAGATTAATTTATTAAACAAATTAACACCAAAATGGCAAAAGTTCAATAAGTGGAAACGGAGATATGGATTTTTAAAGTTCCAATAAGAAATAGTGCCAAAAAGCACAACGCATCAATGATGGGTCAATGTTCGCAGTAGACTGGGGCCTAGCTGGAATTAGAAGCAGACCACAATTGAGTGTGGGTCAGTTACAGCAACCAGGTTCATCCCAGTCAACAATTTTACCTTCTGACTTAGTTGTTGAAGTACCAGTCCACCGTAGGAGTACAGTTCTAGGCCCCCAGGACCTCAGGGGAGGCACTTAGAGACTCACAGGGAGTCTGGCAGAGGCTAACAGCAGGGGTCAGTCCAGGTACAGTTGCCACTGGTCGGATGGGTACTTCCAGAAAAAGGCCATTTGCCTATTGTTGTCTCCCTAAAACCACACAGGAAGTCAGCCAGCTGACACTTGAAGTCCACCTCATCCTCCTGTGTACAAGAGGAAGCAGGTATAGTCTTTCAATGCTTCTGTCAGTTCACGGACAGCAGGTCCAGCCCTCTTCTGATGTTCCACAGATCCAGAAAGTGTTCTGAGATGCCATATTTATGCTTTCAGCACTTTTTGTATACTTTAATATTTATGCTTGGCACTATCTAGTGGGTGGGTGTAGCTCCTGGTCCCTTCCTAATCGAAGGGGTACCAGGTCCCAGAATGTAAACATCCCTTGTCCTTGGATACATGAGATTATGCATGGAAGCCATAGACACATGGGTCTGTATCTTGCATATTATGACTGCATCTATGGTTATGGTATGTTATGCTATGTTAATGCATATCATGTCAGATTTGGAACGACTTCCCTCAACACATTAGAGCTTTCTCCTCACTTCTTTAGTTCCGCAAGAAGCTGAAGACCAGACTCTTCGTATGAGCACCTTGGGGACCACACACCTGTCCAAGCACCTGGATACCCTCTCGGGGGATTAGTGTGCTACACAATTCAACATAACCTAACATATACTGCTTGTGAAGATAGCGGCCTTTGCAAAGCCATGAGGTCCAACTACATGGGTTGGATGTATACCCAGTCCTAAGTCTAATTTGTTCTGCCGGCGGTTGATTGTTTATTATGGTGAGTACTCTTGGAAGCTCTGTGTATGGATTTTCTGTTCTGCGTCGGCTTCCGTCTGATGTGTTCTATTGATTGGTATGCGTTGATTCCTAGAAAAAAGCTCTGTACTCAGCGACATCCAGACCCTGGTCGCCTCTGTCCTGCGCTAAGGTTGCGTGTAGTGCCAATCAGTGTGCTCTGTTGTGTATGTTACATATGACACCTGCTGCAGGTCTCTGATAAACATGGCATTCCATGATCGTAGTCCTGCCGTATCTTGGTGGCACCCAAGTACATATATGGTTGGGGGATTGTGTGTATACTCCTTTAGTAATATATTACCTCATGATTCTTATTGTAGTTATTTTCAGTTGAATGGTATCACTACCTGTGATGTCACCGGGTGAAAAGGCTGGTAATGTCACTTCTTTGGAGGTCATGGTCGGTTCAAAGGCACGGGATGCCTCGTCCGCTTCCTCTGGACTATTGGTGGATGGACCTCGCTGCTTCCTGTGGAGTCTGACCTGAGACCTCTTCTGACAGGCTGGGGGTGGAGTCGGTGTGCCACCAGTGTCCGAAAGTGACAGGCCACCAGCGTTTTCTTTCTCTGCAGCAGGGATGAAGGATTTTGAATGTATTCAAAATATTTTTAAATCGGAGATAGAAACCTCCGTCCTGTAATTGATGCGTTGCATCTTTAATGTCTTTTGCTAACCTGTTCCGTGTGCCAGCATCCATGCAGTGTCAGGCATAGATTAGCTTCCTCGTCGCTGCAGTTGGCATTAATTCAGAATTTAATTAGCCGAAATGCCAAGAGTGCCTGAGAACCGCCCAGGTGTAAATGAATTACTCTCAGTGCAGTCTGGTGACTCATGAGAAGGACGAACATGCTCTTCTCTTTCTCCGTCCAAATCTTGCACATTTGAGGCAGAGAAGATTTTCAGTTTTAAGAGAAATTTCCTAATTACCCCGAGCCAGCAGCACGTACCTTGAGGATGCAAGTTCTGGAATAAATATTCTTAAAAAAACAACCACATCTATATTTTGCTATTGTGTGTTTGCTGAGTGTAACTGAGAAAATGTACTTTTGACCCCAAAGAGGAATATTAGAGGGGAACTCACAACTTCAGCTTTCCTTTTGTTTCAATGAACAGTATCAGAAGGTTGGGGTGAGGTGCCTGCATTGGTTTATTGCAGTAGAGCAACTGCACTTACTTGCAGCTGATTAGAACTCAATCAGATGTATTTTAATTCGCTGGTTGAGTCATTTGGCTGGTGTTATTGACGGTGAAGAGGCATATCAAGGCCTGGCCCTTTCTAGCTGGAGCTAATAAGTCAGCTCTCTTGTCTTACCTCACCCTGGCACATAGGAGAGAGCGCGTGGTTCAGCCTCTAGACTTAAGCCTCGACTTGTCTGCTACAGTACGGTACTGGATATATCAAGCAACCTGGTCTTCACCTCCAAAAGTTAAGAACTCCACTCTGAGTAGGACATTTAAGGTACCATGAGATGTATTTCATCAGTAACCCCCTATATCTGAATTCCTGTTGGCTCCTACACCCTGTGCCGCCTCTCTTAAAACACCTGACAAATTTTGCTTCTTCTCGAATTTATTTTCTAGTTCTCTTTGTGCATTTTCCATTCACGTCTTTACTTGCAGTATCCCTCACTTCCAACTCAGCTGTTTAAGTAAGTGACACAGGAGGTCTGCCATTGTATCAGACATGTATATTGAACACTACAGTGGTCTTGAAGCTGCTTGGAACATGGAGTCACGTTGCAGTGCATCTAGTCAACTTCATGTCAAAATTGCATGCTGTTTTATATCACTGGCCAAACTTTAAATTTAAAATAATAAATTAAGTCTGGTTCCCTCGAATACCAGAAACTGATGTTAGATGGCACTTAATTGATCTATATTGTTATTTCTGGTGCTTTACATGTGAGATTCAATTTTCCGAAAACATTCCTCGTTATCTGTATGGTGTACTTGATCATACATCCACTCCCCATTGTGCATCGTTGATAATGTGTAGACTGCATTTTCACACTCGATTACTCATGTACACACTGATGTAGTACTGCTGCATTTGCAGCAAATTATCTACAGTGTGTAGAAGTGTGTTTTCCTGCTCTCTGTCAACTTAATACAAACACCATTTTTTCCCCTTATGACTCATGTTCTTTCCCGTGCTGGTGCCTCAGCAAGTTTCAGCAGCACACAGCCAGGCTGAAATATGCTTCTTTATTTCTCTGACATTGTGATGCTGCTGTGGGTAAACTTTCACCAACACAGCCTCCAACTGTAACATTAATTACAAGGTCCTTCCACTGGTTCACTGTACCCTATCCATTCGTATACCCTATTGTGGTTAATGTATCTTGTTTGAGCAACTCCAGACTATATTGGCATAGAGGAGGTAGAATTATTATTCATGTAGTGGGATAGTGCTTAGGTGCTAAGGCAATGTGATGTTTATTGTTCATGTGCTCTGATTTGCTCACATCACAGTCATTCTGCAGTTATTGTAAATTCCATATGTGATAGTAATGTGTAAAAACCCTTGATTTGGGGAGTGAGCCATAAGATGTACCTACTCTAGTAGGGATGCTGTCACTGCCCTGATTTTGTTGCTCACTTGGGACTTATATAAATAATTTCAGATTTTTCATTTCTGATTGCCTTTTCATTGAGAGCCTTCATGGCATTTACTTTGTATTGCCTTACTTTTGAATTTTGGAGGGAAAAAAACTAAAAAAAAATAATCTGAAATTCACTTATTGAGTTGGCCCATTTGTGTAATCGATTGATTTCCTGATATTTTGATACATTGGGAGGTCCCTTAACACAGGGACACATTTCCTCGTGAAATTGAGTGAACACTGTATCCGATCCAGTGAAAGTGGGCATTTTGATTAGGGAGAATTTTGTGGTGTCTACAGTCTTGGAGTGCCGACATAGGACAATCCACTCTTTGCCAGTGGCAACCCCACAAATTTCTACTGTAGCTGGAAGGTTGGCTATCTGTAGTGGTAGCAACAGGGGTTTTATGGGAGCGTTTGCTTCCAAATATCTAGATATGCTCCAAAATAACTTTTAGTCAAATATTCATGTACATCATGAAAGAAGAAACACACTTTAAACAAAGAAAGTCGTAGGAAGCATACATGCATAAGTAGATAATAGGTGTCAACAGGGGCATGCCCTGGGGTGATTGTATGACATGGGACTCTATATCAATCATTATAAACATTTTTTTAAAGGAGAACTTTGGTTGAAAGCAAGAAAATATCCCTGTCTCTTCCTAACCTTTCTGATGAGCACAACGCAGTGGTCTATGGCATACTCCTGTAAAGTCAGAGAGACTTGACTGGTGTGTCATATTCTGTCCTGATGTAAATCAAACATTTTTTTCTTATTACTGACTGCCAACAAGGCTAAAGTTCACCTGTGAAGTCATCTTCCAGAATAAATAGTATGCAGTGTGTCGGTGTGTCCCTGAATATTGAGACCACAATATCGATAGGACAGAATACTGATAGTAAAATATCAGGTCAGTGTAGATTTTCCATACGTAACTCCACATATATGTACGTACATGAAACATATATCTTCAAGGTATGTAGATGGGGAGTTGGGACTGGTCTGTACTTCCATATATGCTCTTACCTTTCGATATTTTGTCTGCCGATATTCTGTCGTCGATATTCCTGTACCATAATATTGTTGGTGTTGATACTCAGAATACTGATAGTTAAATATCAGGTCAGTGTAGATTTTCCATACGTAACTCCACATATATGTACGTACATGAAACATATATCTTCAAGGTATGTAGATGGGGAGTTGGGACTGGTCTGTACTTCCATATATGCTCTTACCTTTCGATATTTTGTCTGCCGATATTCTGTCGTCGATATTCCTGCACCATAATATTGTTGGTGTTGATACTCAGAATACTGATAGTTAAATATCAGGTCAGTGTAGATTTTCCATACGTAACTCCACATATATGTACGTACATGAAACATATATCTTCAAGGTATGTAGATGGGGAGTTGGGACTGGTCTGTACTTCCGTATATGCTCTTGCCTTTCGATATTTTGTCTGCCGATATTCTGTCGTCGATATTCCTGTACCATAATATTGTTAGTGTTGATACTCAGAATACTGATGGTTAAATATCAGGTCAGTGTAGATTTTCCATACGTAACTCCACATATATGTACGTACATGAAACATATATCTTCAAGGTATGTAGATGGGGAGTTGGGACTGGTCTGTACTTCCGTATATGCTCTTGCCTTTCGATATTTTGTCTGCCGATATTCTGTCGTCGATATTCCTGTACCATAATGTTGTTGGTGTTGATACTCAGTAGTACAGTCAGTGTGTCTGAGGGGTCACCTCAGACACACTGACTGTGCTTTTCAAATAGGTTCTGAGTCTCACTGTGCCGCAGTCATCTTGCTGTAAGTAAGGAACCTCGGAGGTCTGTTCACTTCTGAGCTCTAGGTTACTTCTCAGTCAACACTGTGATTTAAAGAGTCAACCTGCAGCCAGCTGTAGTTAAATAAAATCGCCCCCCTCATGCAGCAGGACCATCCATTTGTATTGAAAATAGCCCTTGCGATGGCCTGCTTAAATTATTTTGTGTTAGAGGTGTTTGTGTACCATGTAATGTACCATTGGAATAGTATTGCACTGTTAGAAGAGGTGTGGCGCCTGACAGCAAGGACCTGCTTTAGAGTTTGGGCGATGGGCACTCCATCACAAACATGACACATATCCCATCCATCTTAATACAAGTGTATTAGAATTTATTAGACTTGTAATACGGCAGACAGGATATCCGTCACACACAATTGTGGCGGACTTAAACTTTAAATCAGGCCCTTAGTTATGAGGATTCCATCTCAGACTGGATTTTAATTCACCTTGTGAGGATCTGTTTTGAGTTAAGTTTAAGTAAAAAAAAAGTATATGTGTGACCAATCTATAGGTGTATTTTATTTTGTCAGCATTCAAGCAGTGCTTAATTTGAGCCAGTGATTTTGGGTGCTCGGCATGGCACTTCATTGTGAACACCGGCACTTATGACAGTTTGGCACATGGTGGCGCTGTTTGTGTGATTTAGAAATCAGCACAACAACAGTTGTTTAGTAATTCGATATTCATTAAAATGACTAATACCTTCAGCCCAGCTATTCATAAGCTTTGGGGGCCTGGAATAATCTAATTTGTCCCCTTTTTTAGGTGTATGATGGTTAGTAGTTGTGTAAGCTAGTAGAGGCAATTGCTGGTGCAAGCGGCAATGGTCACCTGAATAGGGTCTTGGCATATATATATATTATATATATATATATATATATATATATATATATATATATATATATATATATATATATATATATATTATTTTACTAATTAAGCACTGCATTCTACTTTCAAGGGCTGGTACCCTGCTAACTTAGGGTTGCATCACAACATCTGCCTCACTCCCTAAGCCACTGCTGTAGCAAAGGCAACACACTAATATGTTATTACATTAACTTTGTATAAAACGATTGCCCAGTGTGAGTTATACAGGATAGCTTGTGTCCCAGACAACCAAATGTTTGGTAACAGAGGTGTGATTTTCTTGAACTTGTCTGCATCCCAGTGTGGCCCCGTTATTCCATTTTCAGTATTTCTTCTCAGAGCCCATAGTAGTCCAACTCTAGTATTACTTATTTCGAGAATTCCATTGAGGCAATCTTGATATTTTAATAAGAATAACCACGACAACAATATTAACAAAAACGTGTTTTATATAACTTAACGTTCAGTTTTCAAGGCCGCTGTGAATGGCCGGTGTTATTATTTCAAGGTTAAATGTTATTCTAGTTATCGAACTCAGGAGCATGAAAGGCTAAAGGCCACACGGATTACAGCTGCGAGTGAACAGCTCGCTCAGCCATTATTTCATCATATGCAAACACTCCCCGTGCTGCACAGATCTTCTTTGCACGTGCTATACATGTAGTCACGTGACTTTAAAACCGTGCTCCTCCGTTCATCTTACGGAGCTGTGCCGGGACAGTCACACCGAACCCTTCA
This sequence comes from Pleurodeles waltl, assembly GCF_031143425.1. NCBI lineage: Eukaryota > Metazoa > Chordata > Amphibia > Caudata > Salamandridae > Pleurodeles > Pleurodeles waltl. The sequence continues at coordinate 1,024,123,987 of NC_090449.1, read as the reverse complement.
GATGCTAAAACAGCAGCTCTAAGGAGCCCTCGTGCACAGCCGGCTTCCTTCTCTGTAGAGATGTGGTGTTCATTGTGCTTGTGTGATGGGCCGAGCACTTGCACCATTTAAACCTCAGTATTTTGATGACTCTCATCAAGGGGTTTAATGGTGAGATATGGCTCTGCTCGTAGAGCACAATGCCTCCGAGACCGAAGTGTGTCATTGTCACTGCTTGATTCATGGGCTACAGGGAAACATTAACACGTAGACCACAGACTGAGCAGGGGGGACAGCCCTGCCTTGGGAGACAGGCAGAGGAATCTGGTAACCTAAAGCCGCTCATCCATTTTATATTAAAGGATATTCAAATGGGATTTGTAATTAAGATCATCAATAATCCAAGGTGGCTAATGAGCCCATTCGTGCTAGAATATTCATAGATTGTTACTCCCATTGAGTGGCCCTTCAATAATCCATGTCAGGGCTGGTTAAAGACAATGGACTCCTTCAGAGCCAGGCATCTCTCCTGCTATCGGAATACAGCCCCTGAAAATGTGGACCCGACGGCGGCCGATAAAGGACATGACATTTCATGGATGTTTATATTGTCCCGTCTCAGTCTCCATGAAGTTTTGGGATGAGTCAGCAAACAGTCCTTTGTTATACCACAGACGCAACATGATATGGAGCTTGTAATTGAGAGCTAGTGCGTGTTCTTTATGTACTTACTTTACAACAACATTTTAATTGCTGATCTGTTGCTTTTTTCGTTTAGGAAGTGCGTGCTGTTTGGATGCCTCACCCTGCCATAAAAAGACAGCGCTGTTCAATAATTGCCCATGCACTTTCCCTTATTTTACCTCATTTTCATGTATGTATGTATATGGTATATCTATAGTGCAAACCTAGTCAAAAGGCAGTGAGGTACTATGCAGTGTTAAACACAAGCATAAAGTCAACAAGTTATAGGAGGGCCACTGGAATTATGCGATTGTGCAGCTGCGGCAATTTCCGCATGATTACAGATGTGCCACATTATCCATCATCTGCTACATAATCTGCAGATTTTAACAAAAAAAATATTGTTTCTAGCTCAACTGGTTCAAAAGTTACTAAAAGTGCAGCAACCCGTGTTGCCGCGCAGTGAAACGCCCTTTGCAAAACTGGACTGGTCACCTTTTTGTTGCTTATTGCTATGTCTGGGTATTAAAATGGTACTAACGAGGAGCAACCACTGCCCAGACGAAGTTATGAAGTTTAAAAATGTAGAAATAATAAAGTAATATTATTACATAATGTGCAGCATTATGCCACATAATTTGCCTGTTGCTGCCGCATAATTTACTATACCCTGCTGCTATATGATTTGGCACCCTCATGCCACATAATTCCAGTGGCCCTGCTTATAGGAGAGGTACCTGTGTCCTGGGTGGAGAATGCATTGTGAGGTAGCGTTCTCTAAAGAGGTAGCTCTTCAAAGTCTCCTAAATTGGAGCAGCGTTGGGGTGGTCCTGGTGCATAAGGACGGGATGTTGTTCCAGATTTTGGATACATAGTTGAAAAGGCCTGCTGCCCTGTCTTTTCTCTTTACACTTCTTAGTCTCCAGTCTGATGGTATCCTTGCTGCAGCTGAGCCATGAAGTACAGACATGACTGCACAAAGGCTCTCATAAGGCAACAAAAGGCAGTTCCTTTGCCAAAAGTATCTTCTAGCAATCTTTTGCTTTGTATTCCTTTTAAGTTCACAAGGTGCAGTTCATCTCCTGAATCCGCATTGGTTTTTGATGGTACTGCTTGATCCTGCCTTTCTACTCCATTCACCAAGGGGGCCATATCTCACGCTGCCATATTATTGATTCCCATGATGTTGATTCATTGTGGGAGTTCGCTCTGTGATAGCTGGAGGCCAACTATCCACAGTAGTGATGGGCCGATAGTTGCTGCAGGTTGGGGTGGCATGCGAAACCACCCAAATAGGCGTTTATCCTGTAATACCGGCAGGTCACAGCTTTCACCCAGGGCTGGCTTTAGGGCGGTGCGAGCAGTGCAGACACACCGGGTGCTGACCTCGATTGGGAGGCGGTGACCTCAGGGGGGCGCTGTGTTTAGCAATAACTTATGAAACTTGCGATTTAAAAGCACCTGCTGAAAACTTCCTTATGCGTCCAGCCTTCAGCAAGCAAAAAAATGTTGAGATACCTCTTGTGATTAATGTTCCTGCTAGGGTTAGAGATGAGAGTTTTGTCTAGTGGCAGTTTTGACCCGCCATAATGTAGCATAGAGGGTTAATATGCCTGCTGCAAATAACTGAACTATATTTTATGTGGCTAGCTGAGTGGATTAGTAAAGCCAGCCTTTACAAGCGCTTTAAAACAAATGGATATATGTGAAATGCGGGCTATGGAGAGATGAGGTGCACTTTGCCAGGTGGTAGTGAGGGAATCCAAGGAGGTGGTCATGGGGTGGGCGCCATAAAAGACTGCCGCACAGGGCTCCACCAGCGCTAAAGCCGGCCCTGCTTTCACCTGTGCTTCAGTTGCCACTTTGCTGTAGGTAACAACAACAATTGTACCATATGATAAATATCACAGCAGAGAAATGTACATTATATAATGTTGAGGAATCCTTTGCACACAATGATTTGCAGTCTTAATGCTTTCAGTTATCATTGTTTATAAAGTTATGCATTTTTATAATACAAGTGTATTGTTTTCATGCAAACCTGCCTGGAAAGTAGAGGAAGGGGAGGGGTATGGAGACATTTGGCCCTTTTTAGGTCTAGGATTGACAGCTTAGCTGCCAAACACTGCTACTGCTGCAGTTCCTGACACCTCAAATCTGCTGTGATCCTGGTGTGACAGAAACACACACTTGGGGCAGATCAAGCAAGGGCTGTGCATCGATTCTACCCCTTTAGGGAGGCTGCTGGGACTCAACCAAGCTGAAGGTATCTGTTCTATCTCTGTGTAGATGCCAGTCTGCTTCTCGCTATGTTTCTATCTGGATCTAGCTATGTATAGATAAGAGCACATTACTAGTTGGCTATTTCAGGATTCTGCAGCCACCACCCAGGTTAGTTAAGATGAAGTTTGGGGTCAGGATGCAAACTCCCACCGGGTCAGGACGCAACCTCCCACCTTATGTTCCCACCTAGGGAATCCGCAGCCCAGCAGTAGTGTGTGTCATACATTAAGATCTCACTTCCTCCAGTCTGGTCAATGGACAGACAATGGTGCGACCCAGCCACTCCTCTCCCAACCTCAGAAGAAGTATAGTTGCAATTTAGGAAAATGACACCACCAGGCGCGTGACCTCTCATGTCGCTGAGCTCCGATCCTTACCTACCCATCATGCATTTATCAACACATTCGCTGTTGCAGGATGTTGATTTCAAATAGGGCATTTTGTCTGGCAGAAAAGTAGAACTTAAATGTACCTATGCAATTTCATATTTAACAGCCATGTAAAGCAACCAAAAAGTAACGCCATAAAAGCCCAAAAACCTGTACAACTACTTGGATCTGTCAGTGGCCCTATTAGAAAGAACATATTGGGGGTTATTCTGACCCCGGCGGTTTGGCCGCGGTCAGATGCGGAAAACCGGCCGTCTCCCGCCGGTTTTCCGCTGCCCAAATGAATCCTCCATGGCGGCGCAGCTCGCTGCGCCGCCATGGAGGATTCTGACACCCCATACCGCCATCCTGTTCCTGGCGGTTCGCCCGCCAGGAACAGGATGGCGGTATGGGGTGTCGTGGGGCCCCTGGGGGCCCCTGCAGTGCCCATGCAAGAGGGCCCCACTTTGTATTTCAGTGTCTGCTTTGCAGACACTGAAATACGCGACGGGTGCCACTGCACCCGTCGCACCTTCCCACTCCGCCGGCTCAGTTCTGAGCCGGCGTCCTCGTGGGAAGGGGGTTTTGCACTGGGCTGGCAGGCGGCCTTTTGGCGGTCGCCCGCCAGCCCAGTGCAAAACCCAAAATACCCTCAGCGGTCTTTCGACCGCGGAGCGGTATTTTGGAGGGGGGGAACTCTGGCGGGCGGCGGAGGTGAGAATCACCCCCATATTCTTTAAAAAAAAAAAAAGAAATGTGGCTGTCTGTAAATGCCATATTTAATTTCAGTAGGGATCCCCCGGAAAGTCATCTTTAATCTCAGCAACCACCTGGATGCTCTTAGACATGATGTCTCTCCATGAATGCTGTCAAGAAGTTATCAACCTGGGAGAGGGCAGAGACTTGCATACTTGACAAGAGCCTCAACAGCACCTAAAGTCAGTTCTCCGCAGACGAAAAAATGTGCTTTAAATTGACAGTAATCCTGGCTCACCGTAAGGTAGCTTGGTCAAGTTCAAAACTTGAAATCCAAAGCTGGCCATGGGGGTTGCACAGGCAGCATACAGAAGTCATATCACTTCAAAAGATTAAATAAATTGCAAATATTTCATGAACACATTCACTTTAAGCTGGTTAGGAAAAAAACAACTAAGCCCTCAGTCTCATGGAATTTAGAGTTAGTGCCCTGAATATAGCCAATGACTGTATAAAATAACAGTGAACAAAAATAATTAGCTGGCTAAAATTGTGGTACAGAGCAGCACTGTTGGGGAGATGTAAGGGAGGGGAGATGTAAACACGCAGGGAAGGCTAGCTAGCATCAGTGCTTAATTTGTGTTTGTTGTTTCCGGTGCTGAGCACCGGCACTTATTTTTGAGGGGCGGGGCTTATTCTTCTGCCTCAAGTATTTGCTGCGAGAAAAAGACACGTTTGGGAAAGACGGAGGAATAGAAAAATGAAAAAGCCTCACAATGAGAGAAAGCAGAAAGCTGCAGGTGTGGTCTGAAGGGGCAGGGAGTGGCGTTAAATGGATTAAAGAGGTCCGAGGTGGCTTCAGGATTATGCTGCCTCAGTATTCCGTGTTCCTACATTTAATTGCAGCAGCGGAGTGTTTAAGAGGAGGGCTGTGGGCACCGGTACCTTTTAATTACAAATTAAGCACTGGCTAGAATGAGCCAGACAGAGCTGATGGGCAAAGTTATTTTAACACCAACTCTCCCGCTAGGATAAAAGCGGGCCACTGACTGTCTGGTCTTATACACATCACCAGAGATTGCAAGTATTCAGGCGAAGCCTGTGCACTTCTTGCACAGTTAAGCAGCAGTTTGCTGGACGCCGCACTCGGGATGTGGTTAAGCATCTTCGCTTGTCAAGCTTTTTCGCCTGGACTGCAGTCACTCGGGACAGTGGTCCCCAAACCATGCAGAGCATCAGAAAAGAAGTGCAATGGTGAACGGCAGAGTTCAGCAAGGGGCAAAGAATATCCAAACTTGGGTTTCTTCATATCTCTAGCTGGCACCATGAATTTCATGAAAGACTCATCAAGAAACCATGTAAACTGCCCTTTTCAAGATGTTGGTCTGTCCAGAGAATTCTGAGGTTCCCAATCCAGGATGAAGTACCGTCTCTTGCTGTAAAGTTAGTTTCTATTTGAATCATAAGTATGGAGACACCTACAAGTGATGGATGCGTTGCTTCTCACGCGTTCCTTTATAGTTTGTTGGGTTTTTTGCCAGCTACTGTTCTTCTTCCCTGCTGTCAGGGGGAGATTGGTGCCTTCAGTTAACTTCTATATTCATTTTCAACTTAAATCAAGAGTTACAATTTTGCGGAAGAGATATGTGTCCCTTGTGTTTTTTCCCTTCTAACTGGGACCGTCTTATGGTGACTCATGATCCCCTGGCTACTAGGAGTCACCCCTTTCCACGACAATCAAGCAGGAAATGTAGCAGAGCTTCTTCACATCTGGTTCCTGACATCTGGTGAAGTTAAGATGTCCTTTTGTTAGATGAACAGGTAATCCCAGTTTCAATGCCTGCTTGATACAAAAATACTTCAAGTGGTAGCAGGTGCAGATGGAGACTGATGAAGTAGGCAAGACCCCCGGATCAACATGGCCATTGGAATCTGTCTGTTTTTTCCTGAGCGTAGAAAGTCATCAACATGGTCAATTGTGCAAGAGGTGTCTAACAAAAACACAATTTACCCAGCTGAATTCAAGAGGATGCTCCTGGTCAGCATTCAGTGTGATCCAGAGACGATTTTTCTCACTAAAAGTTTTGCTTATGAATTTATTTAGAATCTAAACATTTTGTATGAATTGATTGACTGAGTCACAATTTGGTGGCAACCAAAACTCTTCTGGTGTGCAGAGAGAGCGTTAAATCAGCCATTGCAGGGTTCTCCGCTTGCAGAGAAGCCTACGGCAGAATTGAAGCGGGCACAGTTGTTCCAGGGGAGTCTTTTGTCACAGAAAGTCCTCCAGCTGGTCATGTGCCAAAATCTGAGAATTTTTTGTTACCACCTATCTGTGAATAAGAGCCTTTTATCGTTTATTTCACATCTTGATCTGGTTTTGCAAGAAAGTTGGACTCATCACTGTCTTTATCCCCCACAAGATGCAAGATAGTGGGGTTCAGGATTATTGATCATCAATCACCGGAAAAAAAACTAGCTTTTGTAAAAAAAAAAAAAAAAAAAAGACAAAGTGGTTGTATTAGACCTTGGTGGAATTCAGTCTGTAGGCCACCCTGACACACTGAGGACCGCAATACTTTGAGTACACTTGTGGCCCGGGGGGTGATCTCTGAGTGTTCACAGGTGCTGATGAAAGTTTGGTTGGGGGGGAGACGGCCTTTACTCCGCTGTGCACCAAACTTTATAGTTTTTCAGAAACAAACTCCCAAAGATGGATTTTGTTTCTGAAAAGTGAATGCCCCTCACACACCTCTGGAGTTTTCTCCCAAATTGTGGGGGTTAATATTTGTTTTCTGTTTGTGAAGGCCATGTTTTAGTGCATCAATCACTTCAACCATCTGCCTTACACTGGGTGGGCGGCGTGACACTCTTATTCCAACAGCACCTACTCAGACGGGCCATCTGAGTAAGTTTCTTGACAGAAAAGCCAACAGGGCCACCGCCGGTTGAAAACTGACCGTCCACCGACTCAAAATAGAGCAGGCGCTCCAGGGGTTTGGTGGACAAGTCGTCACTTTAATACCCTAGCTGCCAAACTTTAAACAAGGCCCAAAGTTTCCAGCATAGGTTTTTCATTGCAACATTGTGAAAGTGCCGAAGGGGGGGGGGAATGGGACAAGGCCAGGCTGACTAAGAAAATGTAATAGTCTATTAACATTTGCTCAAATCAAGACGATTCAGTTCTGCTGAAAAGGGGATACCCTTTTTATGGGCGAGCACAAAGTGCTCAGTCCATTCTGTAATCTCTCTTTGGGCTTCAAACCACCCCCATGTCACGTCAGTCACTTTCATTGGTTCGTGGTCTTGCCTTTTAAAATCTGCTTGCTTTAATTTGTGAAAGGCATACATACGTCATGCCTTTTCCGGTGTTTAGCCCACCTACACAGCACCGGTAAAGTACCAAAAACATACGAGGCTCGATGTTTTCAGCCTGGAGTCTGGACTACTTTATCTGTTTATTTTCCACGCAGTGCGATCACGCTGCATTTTACATAGCGCGATCGCGCTGTATTTTACATAGGGCGATCGCACTGCGTTTTTTTTTGTGCTTTACAACGCTAATAACTCTAACTCAAACAAATGCGAGACCCGTTGCATTGAAGATGCTTGTTTAACGAATGACAGCAGTTTCCAGACGTTGCAGACATAAAGTATTTTTGTAACCGTAGCTCTGCTTTGTAAAGTTAATAAACAGGCTTAGTAGAGAATAAAACCTCACAGTCTGTTTAATTAAGGTAATCCAAACGATGCATTATTTACTGCTTGAGGGTGTTAAAGAGGGATTCGTAATAACTGTGTAATAAAAAATATGTTTTTCTAACCATGTAAACTGCTGCCTGGGATTTACTGCCATGGTTGTGGGATTAACTAGGAATTATTTCTTTAGGATTTCTAAATTTTCTCTGATTTTATTGCAAGAAATTTAAGATAGCATCACATTTCCTAGATTCACAGTTAATCTACTCTTCCAAAATATTAAAACAAGGCACGAGCAACTGATGTTTGTGGCTCACTTCAATCCCCTTCCAGAAAGGTGTTTGGTCATTGAACAGAAGAATAACTGCATGACTTTAATGGCTCCTTTGACAATTCATAGCTACATTCAGCTACGTCACCGCAGGTCTACCTGAGTGCACTTTCATTTAGGAGCATATGGCAAGGATTTCTGTAGACTGAAACCCATTTTAATTTGTTTCAAATTGTGTGACACAAAAGCAGACGTTGTTGACATCAAGACAAGCACATGCATAAATTGCCTTGATGGGGGCAAAGGGATAAATTCATTGTGTATTTTAGTGTTATTTTTGCTACATTTTATTTATGATGTTGAGATACAAAAATGATTCACCCTCCTGTAGTTGGTTCACAAGATCAACTGTTCTTTGTCATGGCATTTCAGGTGAGAGGCGCACAGTCAACCCTTTTTTTCTTTGTGTGAAGTTGAGTGAAGTTCGACACTTTTCATTTGCATTAACTGTGTAATGTGGCATTTCCGGCAGCCCACAGTGTGTTACAATGAACACATTTAGCAATGTAATTGGAGAAGGAGCAACTGGTGGAACCAATCTAAGATAAAACTCTGTAGAAGGTGATCTACAGTCGCCCCAAAAAGAGCTTCAAATGTGGGTTTTAACTATTTTCTATTGTGGTGTAGCGTGGGTTGGGTTCTGAGTTCAAATCGTTAGTTGCAAAGCCTATATTGGGGAACCCACCCAGAAGAATGTTCCATAACCACCTGCTAGGCGGCAGAGGGGGCGATCTCTGTGTAACATGGTCCATCATGTGTCTGAGTGAGGTGACTCACATGGAGACATCACTATGTGTTGAAAGGTTACAAAAGATAAAAGTAACTATTGTTAGTAGTTACAACAGGTACCAGTATAATCCAGGCTTGCTAGCCAATGCAGAGCGCAATACAGCCATTAGGGAGTCGCAACGAGAGTTTACTGGCGTGGTCGCTTGCCCAAGTAAATGTTTCTTGATGATCCCTGGAACATATCATTCCAAGAGGACACTCTTGTTTGTCATAACAGTCACATTTGTTGTGGATATTCATAATGTCTTTGTTGATGCCAAAATCATCCTGCTCGCCGCACTGGCTCCTTGACAATTAGCACTCAGTCTAAACCAAATTTTATTAATTGTCAGTGCTCGCCTTCATGGATTTTTGGCTCCTTACTGTCCAAGAAGTAAACAAGCCAGTGTCTGTGACTGAATTTAAAAATCCCGTAGAGAGGACCAGATGGACCTCTTAAGTCCTCACTGTGATGTGCAGATTCAAACTCTTCTGAACATGTTTGTTTCAGGAGGGGACTTGTGCTCTCTGAACAGCACTGAGTAGATCTCACCTGAATAAACTCTCTGTTGCTGAGTAAATAAAAGCCCAATAAGTGTGAACGCTGAGTATTGACCAGGTTGGCCCAAGAGTGGCCACCGTAAAGCCAGAAGTGTTCCGCCTGCAGCAGAATGTATCAGTACTTTTTTTTTTTTATTCACAGCACAACTTTATGCGAGTTTTGCAATTTCTTAATAGTCTATGTTCCAGCTCAGTCCAAACTTTTTGCTAATTAGGAGAATATGTAAATGTCCAAAGTGTCTGTACACTATGTGCCATTCACAGATGTGGAATGCATTTGTGTACCAGCTATGTTCATATAGTAACCAAAGCATACATACTTATATGTACTGTCAACTTGCAAGATTGTTCCCAGGGGAGTGTCAGTGGGCGTGGACAAGGACATGCAATGGTTATTGGGTAAAAAGCCACCCAATGGTAACTTTGTGGTATTGATAGAAGTTTGGAAATATATTTCCACACTTATCCAGGCTTTTCACATGACATAAGAGGAAGAAAATTGTAGTTAAGTGCCCCAAAGTGTGCTGTAGTTAAAGAATTTGTGCAGGGAAGAGAAATGTGTGGGGCTGGGAGCGTATTCATCGTGTGGAGGAAGCAGTGACATTCTCACAGTGTGGTTAAACTGCAGATGGGCACATTGTGCTCAATGCATACAGGATGTGAAAAGGAAACAGGCGCAACTCACCTGCGCATGATAGCTTGTACGGATGCGGGTACATTACGACAGACGTTGTGAATCAACCCCACAATGCATTGCTCCTTGGGTATTACTTGAACTTGCTTTGCATTCTTCCTCCAAATGCAACAACCATGCACCTAGCTTATGGGTATGAATGGGTTAACATCCGGACCACTACGCCGGAACCACAACAACGTAGCTAACGCAAGCGGAACCACGTTTGCATTAACAACAACTCCCTATTTCTCTGCCTTAACCATGCATGTGCTGAACAACGCACATGGGTGGTTAAGGCAGAGAAAAAGGGAGTCACCATCGGGAGAGGACGCGGTCAGGTAAGTGGTACTGGGAGGTAGTTTTGTTTTTGGGGTGGGGGATTGAGATAATTGTGTTTTTTAGGGGTGGGGTGGGGGGTTGGGGTAATTTTGTTTTTAATGCGGGTGGGGATGGGTTTTTAGGAGCAGGGTCAGGGTAATTTTGTATTTAGGGCGGGTGGGGGGCAGGTTTTAGGGGCAGCGTGAGGGGTCGGAGTAATTTTGTATTTAGGGCTGGTGGGTGATCGGGGTAATTTTGTATTTAGGGCAGGGGTGGGGGGTTGGGTAGGACTCGCTGAGGTAAGTGGGGCTGGGAGAGGGTTGGGTGCAGTTTTTTAGGGTGGGGTGTTTTTTTTTTTTTTTTTTAAGGCGGAGGTGGGGGTTCGGGGTACTATGGTTTTAAGGGTGGGCGTGGGGGGCAGGGTCATTTTGTTTTTAGGGGCAGGGGTGGGGGGTCGGGGTAATTTTATATTAAGGGTGGATTTTTAGGGGCGGGGTGGGCGTCGGGGTAATTTTGTTTTTAGCGGCAGGTTAGTTTTATTTTTGGAGGGTGGGGGTCGGTTTTTAGGGTGGGTGGGTGTTGCAGTAGGTTTTAGGGCTTAGGGTGGGTGGGGGTTATAGGGGTAGTTTTTAGGGGCTGGTGGGCGGTCCGGGGTTGTTTAATTTTTGTGGTAGGGGGTTGGGGTAGTTTTATTTTTAGGGTGGGGGGTCGGGTAATTTTATTTTTAGGGGCAGGGTAGTTTTATTTTGGGGGTAGGGTCAGTTGTTTTTAGGGCAGATGGGGGGTCGGTAGGTTTTAGGGTTCAGGGTGGGAGGGCGGTATCGGGGTAGTTTTTAGGGGTGGGTGGGGGGTTGGGGTAGTTTTATTTTTAGGGCGGGGGGTCAGGGTAGTTGTATTTTTGGGGTGGGTAGGGGGATGGCATGCGAAAACCACGCATGCTGTTCCACACATGCCTTTACTAGGCATGCCCCTAGATTGAAAAATCGTTGTAAAGACATTCGTGGAAACAACGCAGTTGTTGTTCCAACCACGTTGTCCAGGCATGCGTGGTTGGTGCATGCGATGTTCCATCATACATCTGTATGAATGTGATGTCTAACTAGGTTAGTTGGATGTCGGGCATCTGCCAAAATTTGACGGATGCGCATTCCACCCTACTTAGAGTGACCAGTACATCTTCAAATTGCTGGTAGATGTCCTGCATCTGCCAAACTCTAAAAATACCCTTACAGTCTGCTGTGAACACAGTCTTTTTCTAGTCTTGCCTTCAGAGTCTGTGTATTGTACTGTCCTGCGTCGTATGTTTTGCTTCAAAGGAGAAAAAAATATTTTTATGGTAGATTTCTTTTAGGCATATTACACAGTGCAAGGAACCCTAAGAAGAAATTATATAGGATCTAGCATATGTGGGGCTTGCTAGCCATAACCGTCGCCTCTGAGTGGAGTACAAGTTTAAGTGACCTTGGTACCACTACCTCCAATGGAGGAAATTTCACTGGGACAATCTGCAGACAAAGATATTGCTGCTTTGTTTGTCATTAATGTATATGTAAATATTTGTTGTATGTGTTGTTGATAATTCATAAGCATTTTCCTGGCATGATGGAATAGCCAGGTAGGGACAGTTTGCCCTTGTGAGTTTGTTTTTCTGTGTCCTGCGTGAACTTATGTAAATAAATAATGTAAAGAAATGATTTTGTGAAGAAAGTATTCATGACTTTTCTTTGAAGAAAATAGAGTTATTTATCCTGTCTTTTGACCAATATTGTGCTACTTATTTGCAATTTCCCATCTGTAGTTATTTATGCATTTTTAATACCCCTCATTTATGCATCTTGGATTGCTAAATGTTAATTATTCTCAGAAGCTCCGAGCACTCAGAAGTGAGTCCACGATGTATACTTAGTATTTATTGAAACAGTATTCAAATCACCACTGCCCATGCCAATGCAAGTCTCCGACTCTTGTCAATTTCAGATATTATATATTCTTCGTATAGCATGTTATAATGTAGTACGTATATAGATCTGGGAGAGCGTTCCCAAGTCTGCACGGCGTCTAGCCCAACACCGCTACACGAAGAATACATACTATATCTGAAATTGACAAGAGTCAGAGACTTGCACCTATAAGAAATTAAAGGCAGTACAAATATGGGAGTTAAAGAGAAAGAGGCTTAAGCCCTAAAGAAGTCCACTGCGACTCAGACAGCATTGATGAAACACGTGTTGGCATGGGCAGTGGCGATTTGATTAAAGTTTCAATAAATACTAAGCATACTGCATGGACTTACTTCTGAGTGCCCGGAGCTTCTGGAAATTTGTGTGGATCTCTCCATTTGAGGAAGACAAGTTGGCTCTTCCCCTGTCCTAGAGCACCAAACATTTATCACTAGTTTGTTAGATACCAATTACTACGAGAGTGAGTGCACCGCCAATCCCAGCCGCCTCCACCCATGAAATTTGAATGCAAAATGTTGCTTGTGACCAGAAATGTGTGCCCTTATATTGCAGATAACAGCTGTATTTGGCCCTGTCTCATCATTCTATAGTTTGTTTTTGTCTTTTTAATTAAAATTTTAGTTTTTAGAGGTTGAGTGCGGTTAGAAGCTACTATATTTTAAGATGCATTGTTTTTATAATAATGTCATAAGCCCTGGTTCTGCAAATGTATGCTGAGGACCCATCCCCATAGGCTGTGGGACGATGCCCAGCATACAGTGTGCCCAGTTAGTGCCCTGCAAGTCCATGTTAAATGTATAAAGGTGGCTTCCCTGTCTTCGCATCTTGGACATTAAGGGCAGCGGTTCTTAACCTTGGTCGGAGGACGAAGGGGCTCTGCAACACCAACTCAGGGAAACTGCTACTCGTTACAAAATAAAATAATATATTAACAAATTAATAAAGTGTATATAAATAAAGAAGCCTAATGTAAAATTGGAAATTATAAACTATAACGTTCAGTAAATGTGAAGGAATTTAAACCTGGAGGCTAAAAATTAAGTTGGTATCCTCAGATTGATTCCTGGGAGCAATGCGAGTGCATCAAACAGAATTTAGTGTGGACAATAGGTGGTCTCAATTGAATTTAGAAAAGTTGCAACCTTCCCATTACAATTAACATTTTGATATTTTTTTTATTTTATTATTTTTTGCAAATTAAACTAAACATTTCTGCATTTGTGTGATAAATACTCCTTTCTGTAATTTTGTTTATTGTTTTGGAGTTCAAGTTGCCGAAATTGCGCAGGTCGGGATCCCCGGATTCCAATAATGAATCAATGGGGGTCACACTGGATTTCAGTAACGAACAGTGGGGTCACTGAATTCCAATAATGATTCACGGGGCGTCCCGGATTCCAGTAATGATAAAATGAGGGTCTACAGAGGTCAAAAGGTTAGAGGTTCTCGGGATATAATCTCTGCAGCTTTAGAGGGGACAAATATGTGTGGTGCGGGGAATGGACACCAAATAGTTGGAGTCTCTTGTTACTAGAGAGCTCCAGCACATGCCCTCTGCTAGGCTGTATCTGATAGTGGGGTCTGTATATCACCCTCCCATACCTTTTGTGGTCCTATCTCTATTTTCCTTCTGTCTTTATCCAGTGCCTTATAGATATTTAGCAGTAGTCTGCAACCTATCTCCTTTCCAGTATTGCCTTGAGTGTAGCTGAGGTTGTTGGGGTACTGGGGAACACAACCCATTCTTCCCTCCAGGTCCTGACCAGCTATGCGTATTAGAGGAACTGCCCGTTCCCACCCCGAATGCCTCCTGCATATCAACAAAGGAAATGAACTCCTCACCTGGATGCAGGTCCCTAACTGACCACCCTCCGTCTGGTGGTTGACATGTCTTGCCATATACACTGAAATGGTTGTAGCCACCAGATGCCTCTGGACTTAGTGAATGGGGGCTGTCCCGGGACCCTTTCCATGGCCAGCTGCCATGCGCTTGCTGTCAGGCGTACTATGCACTGGCAGATAGTCCTCCCACAAGTTCCGCGTAGTTGTCTTTTTTCCCAGTTGTTTGTATCCGCACAATATTTCGCAGAATGCTGCAGTTGCGCTGCTGCGTAGTATAATTCTAAATCAGACAGGCCGAGGCCGCCCCCTTCTCTCTCCATGCTCGTTGATCCGCTAGCACCTCAGGGACGTAAAATATGGCGCCATAGGAAATGGAGGGGGAGGTTAAATAGCCGTAATGCACAGTGAGTCCCTAATATATCCGCTATGGAAACTCCCTGAAGGAAAGTCTCTTTCAAATGTCTCCCATCTGCTATTCAGGTGTTTAAGTCCCATCTTAGCAACACCTCAGTATGGCCCCACCCACCTAGTTCTTACACATAATACACACTGAAAATCTGATTGCCCTCCTCACTAATGCACAAAATGACCACTCCAAAGACCAGTTACTGCTGGGAGACATTAACTTACACTGAATGGCAACAAGGATGCATCTGTAAAGCCATGGGCCTCATTCCTGCTGGCCACGCGCCAAGCATCGTGGTTTCCTAAGCCCACACTTCCTTTGAGAGCAACTTTTTACCTAGTTCTTGATTTTTAATCTTGTAGCGATGGATAATCAATTCAAAATGATTTGTCTGACCACTTTATATCCCTCTTCTCTGCCATCCTACTTAAGTCATCCCTGTAAACTCAACCCAAGCTCAGGGATGAACGGGTCAGGAATATGAAAAATCTATCCCTTGAAACCCTGAAACAGCGATTTCTTCACCAATAAATCTAGATCATGAAGACATTGCAACACCTTCGGCATGACCGTCATGGATACTCTGGTGCTAGTCTCTAAAAAGAATCTAAGAAACTACCACCAAAAGATGGGTCCCATCTTCCTTGAAAGCAGATGACTTCATTCAGGCCTACATTCACTTGAATGTAGATATAAAACTGCTGTACCACCCCCTTGGTCGTAAACCTATAACATCACCGGCTACTTACAAATCCACCCCATTCAACGCCGAAGGCACTTTTCACAGAGACCATATAGCATATGGCAAATTTAGTCAACAAAAGGATCCATGATAATTTAGATGAAACGGCAATCTGTTATATTGCAACATTTATATAGTGCTTACTAGCCTGATGTGTGGTGCTGATGCATGAGCCTAGTGGTGCCTGTATATCATCCTCCATACCTGTCATGTTCCTGTCTCTGTTTTCCTTCTGTATTTTTTCATGGTATGACCTGGGCCACTGGAATTATGGAGTAGGAGAGGGACAAATTATGCGGCGGTTATGTAAATTATGCGGCAAGAAAAGCCAAATTGTGCTGCATAGTGCAGCACATTTAAAATAGTGTTACTTCATTATTTCAACATTTTTAGGGGTGAGCGCAAAGTGCTCCGTCCTCTGATGTAATCTCCCTTTGGGCTCCTACCCACCCCCATGTCACGTCAGTACCTTACATTGGTTTGTGGGCTTGCCTTTTAATGTCTGCTTGCTTTCATTAGTGTAAGGCATGCATACGTCATGCCTTTTCCGGTGTTTAGCCCTTCTCGAGCGCACCAACCAACTACTGGAAACATAGGAGGCTCTATGTTTTCCATATGGTTTCTGGACTACTTTTTCTCTTTATTTCTCAGCGCGATCGCTTTGTGCTTTACGCAGCGTGATCGCGCTCAGTTTTTTTTTTCTCCATTTAATGTGGCAAGAAAAGACTGGTTAGGAGTTTACAACGCTAATAGCTCTAACTCGACGAAATGCGAGACCTGTTGCATTGCAAATGCTTGTTAGACTTGGTGACACTCTCCGGGCATTGGTTGCACTTCATTAGTACCAGTTTAACATCCAAATATAGCCATAAGAAACAGAAAGGTATGCAGTCCAGCTTTGCAAAGGTCCTTCCACTGCATGGCAACACGTCATCACATTTTCTGTAGCTTTTGAACTGTTTGAGCTAGAAATTTTTTTTTTGTTATAATCTGTAGATTACACAGTAGATGATGGAGTCGCATAATTCCAGTGGCCCCTGGTATGAGATACAATGAAATGACATACAATGAGATGGTCTATAGTAAAATTGTAGTCCACGGGTCAGTTCCACCGAGAAAATGGCAGTGAAATGGATGCAAAGAAATGCTACGTTCCCAGAGTTGAATAACTCACAGTAAATACTTCAGATATGTTTTATTCAGTAGTGATTACATCATGGTGACTACATCACAAGTACCCGTACACCTTAAGTCGCCATACTGCGCCAAACTGCATTCAGAGCCTGGTGAAGTTAAGAAGATGAAGGAAAAAAGCCTCGAGCCCATGAATGTGCAGCCTCATTGTATCAGGCAGGTGGAGTGGGCGGGTCTCAAGTGTCGGGCCAGCCAATAGGAGAGAGGTGTTGGTGAATTGAGGAGCTGTGGAGGTCGACTGGGAGCGCCTAAATACCAAGGCCTTTGCGAGGTATGTTCTTTTTATTCAAGATAAAGCATAGTGCATGTTTATTTAATTTCGGGTATTTACCCTGGCATTTTGCCTAATTTCGTGAAAAAAATACGCATTTTCGCAGACTGATTTCCCTCTATAACCAGGGCCAAATCACCCTGGCAGCACATAAAGCATATCCAGTCTTAAAATAGCCGACCTGCCGAGAGGAGCCCTGGCAGTCAGGAGACATTCCAGTCGATGTTCTGCAAGATGCCAAAATACAGAATAATCCAGGGCCGCACCATATCGCGCGCGGCTTCTTTATTGTGGGATTAGAACAGCTTTATGAATAGAAAGCCTCAGTAGGTTTTACGAATCTGGGACACAGCATAACATTGCATCGATTCAGACATGATTCATGCCCCTAAAAATAAAAATGAAAGGAGACGGCAAGACAGGGCTTTCTCTGCTGAAATGTCAGCGGAAGCCGACGCGTTATGAACAGTAACAGCCGAAAGAAATGTGAATTACTCGGTGCACTTAGCATACTGTTCTGGGCTCATTGATAAACACTGGCTCCTGGAAATATATACATGTCATTCGTTTTTTTCATCCCTCCTCATTTTTCAAACAAAGAAGACGGAGCTTTCGCTAAGGGCCCTCTTTTAAAAAAAAAAAAAATTGTTCCTTTTTTTTTTTTACAGCATAATTCAGTCAGGGAGGTCAGTGGAAGAACAGGCACAAAGGAGTCATTTTTTTTTTTTTTTTTTTACATTTGCAGGTCTCAGCCTTGCAGCAGGGAAAGGCTGTTTGGAAGTAGTCACCGTTGGTTTACAGTTACATCGGTGGCACCCTCCTCCCCTTTCGCTCATTGCAGACTGCAGTCTACCATGAGAATAAACCTTCCTTACACTGAAAAAATCTCACTGCAAGCAGAATTTTGCAAGGTTGTAATTTAAATACTGCACTCCGGCAAATGCAGGTGTGTAAATATATGTTTACATTTTTGACATGGCACACCATGACTATTGGTCCCATGCTTCTCTTCTGTTTTTTTGGAGCAGCTGTAAATTTCGCTGTCGGAATAAATGCCATTTCTCAGTAAATTACTTCTCAGGCTGGGGGGCTGCATTGTTCCCACCAGCGCCAGAAATGTCAGGGCTGCAGCTATTCCCAGAAGTGTCGAGAAGCTGTCGCTGCACAGAGCTCCTTTGAGTTTCATTTTGTAAAGTTGTGTGGCGGGGCTCATATTTAGGGGCATATTTGTGGAAAAGTGGTGCGTCATTCATGATGCGCCACTTTTCTAGCGCCCCATTGCGTCTCTCTAGCAACACCATGTTTGAGCCGTATTTACAGTACAACGTACCGTGGCAGTCGTGTCCACATTAGCGTCATAATATATGGCGCTTTGCTGGATTAGCACCATAAATTATGGCACTGTGCTGGATTAGCGCCATAAATAATGGTGCTTTGCTGGATTAGCGCCATAAATTATGGCGCTAATGCAGCAAAGCAAAGGGAGGCCCATTGTTTTCAATGGGAGCATCATTTTAACGCCTGCCCTAGCCAGACGTTAATAATGGCGCTAAAAATGACGCAGTGAAATCTTGCAAATTTCACTGTGCCATTTTTCTGGGCCTCCCAACGTGGGAACGTCCCCCTTGCATAGATTATGCCTCACGCAGGTATAATGTGCACAAGGGTTTACAAAGTGGCACAATGCTTGCATTGCGCCACTTTGTAAATGTGGCGCATGGGAAATGCCACATTAACGCCACATTTGTGTCAAAAAAATGACGCAAATGTGGCGCAAGGTGCTGCTAGGGTCATATATATGCCCCTTAGTTTTGTATTTGAACAGAAGACTTTGCACTTGTGAATGTAGCAGTTCTTGCCCCTCTTTCGAGCTCATGGAGATAAAAATGGATGCCATGTGTTTGCCACTCATTTGTAGCCTCCCAGACGAATATGCATAGGGCCCCGGCCCCTCCACCAAGCCACAGAGTGAGAGAAGGGGGCATGCAAAAGTTTTGTTTAGGTGGACTTTATTCGTGGTAATCTCTATTGTATCTGCTCTCCTATTTCTGAGGGAGCTTGTCTGATCCCACCCCTAGGCTGCCTTGTTTTCTAGTGTTCCTTCTTTCTTTCACTACCTGACTTCCTGTCCTTGCCACCATTGTCCGGCCCACCCCTATGCTGCCCTGTATCCTACTGTTCTTTTCTCCTTTTACTTCCTTTTCCTTCCAGCCAAAGAAAGTGGTATCTATTGACCACAACCCCTATCTGTTGCAGGGTCCTAATGGCCAACCTGACACTCGCCTACAAACCTGTGAAAAATATGGCCAAATAGAGCTTTTAATCCACATTTCCCAAATATATTGGTTAAGGAGCCATATGTTTTAGAAGCAGTGCCAGAGTATTGCTAATTAAATGTGAGTTAATTTTTAGGTTGAGCATAGCAGCGCGCAAGCACTGCTTTTTAACGTGTTGTAATCTATTCTGCTGGCTTTAAACACGCCCATCTCACGCCCATCACTTTCATTCGTTCCTGGGCTTGCCTTTGAACAATCCCTGGATGTCATTGATAAATGCTTTACATTTGTACAGCCTTGAGGCTCTTTTGTTATGCCATGCAGACTGACCCTATTACGTGGATTATTGCATGATTGCTGATGTACTTTCAGGAGGACAAACTACTTTTTTTTGGTAGCTCCCCTTCGCGCTCCCTGGCAGCCCTGGCACTTTAAGCACGGACCATGCCAACTTGGTGGATTTGGAGCACTAGTCACATTGTTCACACTGCTACCTAATCAGAGTCATTTCAGTTTTGTTTTAGTCTCTCCCCTTCGTGCTCCATGGCTTTAAAAAACACTTGTAATTGGTAAATACTTTACCTAAATTAAAAAACACAGAAATCAACAAAGTGGCTTTCCCGGCACAGTGGATGAGACAATACTACAATATTCACTGCACTCAGAGAATCCTGCCCCATAATGCTTTGCAAGCATTTTTTTCCAAAACATTTTTGCCCATAACTGAGTCTGTGGTGGTCCTAGGACAATGGGACCACCACCATAATGTTCAGCACGACACACGCTTTCTGTCTAGGCCAATTCTGGGTCCCCACACTAGGTTAGTGGGGACCCCAAAATAATAACCCTCGCACCATTCAGTGTCTTTATAATCTCTCTCATGGCTGCACTTTTTGTTTTACAGCTGAGAGTAGTTTGAGGTTTAAGGGTCATGTTAGTGATATCATTGTAGGAGGTCTGCTAGCTCTTAAAATATCTAATGCACTGCAATCTCTAGGGGCTAAATATATGGTTGCACTGCACTACTTTTTGCCATTCTGTTTTCACCTATATAGTTACATGATGCTATTTTTTGTGTGATGTCCTCTGAGGGCTGTTCTGGACATTATTGTCAACATACTACAATATTCACAGCACAGGGAAACTTGCCTGTTAATGCTTTGCAGGGCATTTTTTTTACAAAACATTTTTGCTCATAACTCAGCCTATGGTAGTGTTAGGACAATGTCTACATCATCACTAGGTTAGTGGGTACCCCACAATAAATAATAACCCATCCCACCCTTCAGTATCCTTTTAAACTCTCTCATGGCTGGGGACTTTTGTTTTGCAGCTGAGAGTAGTTTGTGTTTTAAGGGCCTTGTCTGTAATATCATTGCAGTAGGCCTGCTAGCCCTGAAAATGTGTAAGGCACTACACCCTCTAGGGGCTAAATATATGATTGCACTGCAGTATTTTTTGCAACTCTGTTTTCATGTGGTTATGCCCTCTAGGGGCTAACTATACGGTTGCATGACCATGCTTCTTGGTAATGCTATTTCTATTGTGGTGTCCTCTAGGGGCTATTCTGAGCATTACAGTCAACATACTACAGTATTCGCACCACTTGGAAACTCACCCCATAATGCTTTGCATGGCATTCCTTTTCCAAAACATTTTAGCTCTTAACTCAGCCTGTGGTGGTCCTAGGACAATAGGGCCACCTTCAAAACATTCACCACAACATGCTTTATGTCTACGGCATGTCTGAGTCCCCAGGATTAGCTTTCTTATGGCAAGAACCTTTGTGATGCATCTGGGAGCAATTTGTGTTTTAAGGGACGTTTGAAAAATATTCCAGTACGCCCACTAGCCCTTTATTTATATGAAGAGCCATTGGAATTATGTGGCAGAAAGGACCAAAATATGCGGCAGGGTTGACCAATTTATGTGGCAAAAAAAAGTCCAGTTATGCATTTACAACGCCAAGAGCTCCAACTGAAGTAAATGCAAGACCTATTGCATTGCAAATGCTTGTTAAGGACTATTACGTTACAAAAGAGTTGTATTTCTTTGCAGCAGAAACTTAGATGTTCCCATAAGTCATGTGTGCTCCTAAGAGAAGTAGTAGAAACACATCAGAAAATGCTTCGTGCCACAGGACAAACAGTACCTTCCTGGTACATTTGTTCCTTGCTGGTTTCCTCTCTGGTTTCCATGGAGTAGAGATCGTGGATGAGGAACATTGGACACTGGAAGGTCTAAGATTGCAAGGGGAACTGGGGTTACATTAGAAAACAGAGCATTGACAAACCCGGTCCCTGATACAGCAGAATAACAGGTGGGAAGCGTTTGTTGGAGAATAATTCATTTGGTGGTTATTGAAAATTTCTGTTATAGACCCATCTTAACCACACTGTTCAAAATGAAATTTCTGGCTGATTTGGTTCCCAGTGGTTACTATTAGCATATCCAGCAATAGTTACCCATAGAAACTTTAGATTCCTTTTCATGTACTAAGCAGGCACTCTGGGGTGGATTTACATTTACATTAGTTAAGCTACTTTGACATAGAGAGGACATACTAAATCTGGAGGGGGAGTCTATTGGTAAGAGTTTCCTCTACTATGAAGCAAAGTTTTAAGGAGGAACATCTACCGGGGGATTCTTCTTTGGATGAAATATTTCATCCAGGAAAAAAAAGAATTTTCCATCGCAACTCAATGCTAAAACAGACACAAGTGAATGAAATTAGGAAACTAGGAAACAGATAATGTTTAGGACACTGCTTATTTATATTGAGTTTTATAGAGCGCCACATGTTGCCTACGGCTTACTGCAGTGATGTGTGTTGCACGCCCTTTTCATGTATTGAGATAATATTGCATAGAATACAGGCCTTGTTGTATGTTAACATGATCACTGCTTGTGTATTGGATGCTTTGGGATGCATGAAGCAGTATTAAGGCCTTTACTAACATGAGCTGCTAAATTTTCCACTAGAGCAATAACGTCAAGTCTGTCTTTAATGCTTACCATTAACAGGGCCATGGGTCTCTTCCATTCTCTGTAGAGCTATAAACATCATGGAAGCTGAGGAGCTGGTTCAGGGAAGAAAGACATGGTCTTAACTTCTGGACCAGGGGATCAAGGGGTACAACATAACCGCTTCTGTGTGCTTCCTAAAATGCAATGGAGGCATTATTTATTACCTGGTGCAGTAGACACGGGAATTCATGTAAGCCCCTTCCTCACTTTGTAGAGTTCAGTGGACTGAAAATGTATATTTAACCACTGGCAGTTGGGGCAAGGCAGGTGTACTGGCTACTGGAGGGATGCTGAGAGGCAGGAGTCTGATTTGAGGCCTAGTGGCATAAAGGGACGCAGGGATGCTTTACTTGACCTGGCAAGGTAGTCAGATGTAGCTATACAAATATCTATATTATGGCCCGATAAAGCAGAGAAACAGACCAATTTGTAAGAAATGTGTGATGATATATGATTAAGGTATATCTTGCATTCATTTTGTTTTCCTTTTTGTTTGTTAAGTTATTGATACTAATGCTGATTATTCTTAATCATGTTAATTGGAAAAGCCATAATAATTACTAGTTAATTTTGAAATTCCAGTATGTGTGTGTGTGCTGAATTCGGGGTTTTGGGAGGCCTCCACTATATCCCCTCCTGACTAAAGTTTGTCTGACAGGGCTGTCTTCCCCCCCAACACCCTACTCCACAAGAGCATACCGCCGTGGACGGGGCGAGGGATACTCGCCTTTTGGGTCTAACGGCATCTTCCAGGTGCGACATCACTAAGTTTGGGGTAGACTGCTAGCATAGTCGCTTGAAGACTGAGAGTAACTAGCAAAGGGTAGGACAGTAGAAGTACCCAGAGGATTTCAAGGTGATAACCAGCTGAGTTGGAAAAAATGCACCCAATTCTGCAAGTTCTCCTCATTTACCCTGTCTGTCACCCAGAGATTGTGGCTGCCTTTGGGTGAAAAACAAGAAGTTTACCTAGTTACTGTGGACCAGGGAGAGGAATAAATGAAAAAAATACATGTGAATTTGCACCTTAATTTTAATCCTAAAACAGAAGATTTTCAGCTGTCAGGCTCTGAAGGTTAGGGTTAGACGTTTGCATAGTTATCTGTGATGTTTTGTGAAGTTTTAGGTACAGATTATGGGGGTTTTGTGAATGCCATTAAGTAGGAATTCCTCTGAGGACATAGGAGGCAGTCAGTGTTAAGGACATTTACAACTTTTTTAAATGTCTTTGTGAATTGTCCCCATTGTTTGTATGAATTAACATGCGTCCCCTGAATTGTGCTATGAATTTATTCATTCATCCCACCAAGTGTAAAACATTGGTATCTGCTCCCTCAACTCTCCACCATTCTGTTTTGCAGGATTGGATTCCAAACGAAAACCAATTGCACCATGTATATAGAGTTAGTTTGCTTCCTAGAGTAGGGAAGGGTGATATGAAACCTTGGACATCTTTAAGCATTGCACTTTTCTTCCACTATTCCATTGCAACCATTTGTAGTAGAGCCACATGTCACATTTTCAAAGGCTCCAACAGATGCTGTATATCCAAATGATGTACAAACTCACTGCACATTCTCCCGGGGGTAACCCGTCTCAAAAGCATCCAGATGTAAAGACTGAGGGCCTTATTATGAGTGTGGAGGTCTTATGACCACCACACTCGCCGTGGCGGTCGAACCGCCACATAACAACCCTTGCGGTTCGACCACCAGGGAACTGCCAGCTCCACTAGGATCTTGGATCCCGGCGGTCTGGCGTTGGCAGAGATTTTAATTACGACCTTGTTCACTGCCAGCCTTTTCATGGGGGTAGCACCACTATGAAAAGGCTGGCGGAGAACAGGTGCAGGGGGCTAGAGGGGGGGCCCGGCACTGGCCATGCATTTGGCATTGGCAGTGCAGGGCCCCCCCTGCCGAGCACCACTGCGATGTTCACTGTCTGCTTTGCAGACAGTGAACATGGCGAGGGTGCTGGTACACTCTGCGGGCCACAGCATTGACACCAGCTCGATTATGAGCCGGAGACAATGCTGTAGCCTGTTTCTCGCCAGGCCAGTGGACGGAAACTTAGGGAAACACCTAATGACTCTGGCGGGGAGGCTGCCGTGTAGGCTGCGGCTACCCTGTTGGGAGTTTGGCAGACAGGGTTTTCAGTCCGCCAACCTCATAATGAAACCCTGAATCCTTCATCAATGATTTGAGTTTAATGCAATCACTGTGAACATAAAATTTGACCTTCGATGTTGAAAACAACAGGATCACTTTTCCAGATGTTGAAATATATAAATAGAGGGGGGTCATTCCAAACCAGAGTGTTCTGTAAAAGTACAGACAGGAACACCAGTCTGCTGTATCCCAGTGTTCATCCAAAAGCACTGAAAAGACATCTTCCATATTCTCAGTTCATGAGGATTAGACGAATAACATTTGAACAAAGCTCATTTGCACAGTCTCTAGATGTGTAAGCTGAGCTTTTTGTCAAACAAGAATACCTCAAAACAGTGATACAAGATTCCATAACTAGATTACAAATAAAAAGCAGAGAGTCTCTGTTAGCACAACATCCGAAACCATTACAAACAAGGGTCATATTTGTTTCAAAGCTCTTAACCAGTTGTAAACAAATCAAGAACATAATTTTAAGAGGTGTGAAATTCTACAGTGTGACAGATTTTGGAGAACTTTGTTTGAAAAAGCCTTTGTTTGCCTGCCAATGGTTGAGGAATGTAAAAGAGATATTTAAAACCCATAGCATGAGGCCACACAACAAAGCTGGAAAAGGACAGTAAGATGTGGTAATTGTACCCATTGCAACAATATTATTTCTGGGACCATTTTACGCAACCCTATAGTTGGCAAAGGATGACTCTGACACATACTTCTACTTGAGAAACAAGAAATTGTATTTCTTCTTTAAAATGTCCTTGTGGCCTATTGTACATAGGTAAAAAAAAAACTCTTGGAAGACTACATTGAGAATAACTGTGCATATAAGCAACATTCACCTGAAATTGAAATCTTTAAGCTTTGCCATGCATTGGAAGGAGTTGAAACATAACATTAGCCAATTGAGGTTTCAGATTGCTGAAGTGGTGGAAACGCACAAGGGGATTGATAATAAGAAAAACTGTCTGCAGAAGGAAATATTTTGGATAAAGAGGTTGAACACACTGCGACTATTTGGTCTGAATGATATACTTGAAATTACATGTTTTTATTATTCAGTTTGTTGTGGCCAGGGGAACCGCTTTTAACATCTATGATATGGACAGATGAATGTTTTTGTGTTGGGAGGATACACATAGGAGATATCTTTTTTGGGTATCCAGATGTATTGTATTTTTAGCCATGGTTGAATTATTCTTTAAACCTTATGTGATAAATATTCTTGTTGTACAATCAGATATATTGTATATACTCTAGTATTGTTGATTCATGAGTTTATTAGTGAGTTTCAGTTTGTTTTTATTTCACAGTTTCTGCCTGGAATCCATTCTCACTAGGTGAAACCTGAGGATGTTAGGACCCACACACTTTCTTTTCTCCATTAGTGAACGACGATTTGTCCTTTAATCATTATTGATTCACGAGCTTATTGTATTATTTTTGACTCTGTCATCTCACTGATTCTTTTAGTTTTCTTAAACATTTTTTTATTTGGTACCCGTTTCAGTATGCTGCTCCCCAGGGTCACAAGGGGTTGGGTAACTGTTTCGTGTCTAACGGAAATGGCGCATATTGAAGCTGCATCATAATGACTTAATTTTGAGAAAAGCCACAGTACCAGTGTCTAGCTAGTAGAAGCAGATTCAGTATGACACTCTTTGTAAATGGTATTCAGGTGAGCGCTTGTTGCATTTTAAGGGTAGTGCTTGTTTTAGTTTTAAGTGGATTTTTCAGTGGATCGTGTACACTTTTTTTTGTTTTTTTAATTATTTTGGAGTATCTTCAGCACAACTTGACACACTGTTAAGTTAACTGGCGAGAAGTATTAATGGGAGGGGTTGTGCATGTGGTTCACCATTTTTGTACTAGCGCACATTCTAAATGTCATGAGTTCCGTTGCGCGTTTCGAGTGTCAGTGATTGGGACATAAACCTCTTTGGGTCACATGGCTTCAGTGGTTGAATTACTCAACGGGCTTAAGTTCTAGTTGGTGTCAGACATGTGGTGGCATCTAAACATCTTCCTGGTTAATTAATGTTATTCTTCTTTTTGGATTAAGAACGGCGATTCTGTCTTCAAGATTTTTGGGGGTTTAAGGTGGGGGTCTTAGAGATACTGTTGGGTGACATTTGCCATGTATTAAGAGGTTGTCTTGAATGAGTCTCCTTGACTGATGTGACTATTTTTTCAGCTTCTTTTCCCTGAAGAAAGGCACATGAATGTGTGTGTTCTCTCAGAACTAGTTTGACCTAACCAGAATGGGTTTATAGAATTAGCTGGGATGCTCCCTCCCACATTAATAGCCCAATTTCTGCAGCCTTTGCAGTTTTTCCTTTTATGAGATAATGCAGGGCTTGGTAAAAGACATGGGGGGTTATTACAACTTTGGAGGAGGTGTTAATCCGTCCCAAATGTGACGGATATACCACCAGCCGTATTACGAGTTCCATAGGATATAATGGACTCGTAATACGGCTGGTGGTATATCTGTCACTTTACCGTCACTTTTGGGACGGATTAACACCTCCTCCAAAATTGTAATACCCCCTATGGTCTTCTGGTGTCACAGCACAATGACTTATCTTCCCGCCTGACCATGTGGAAAGCAGGCGCTCCTGTGTTGCACTATTTTTTTTTAGGTCTGGTGTTAGTCAAGATCTTTTGGTGTGCCTGTTTGGAAACCTTAGCTTTGGTACATTCTCATGTACATGCCAGGGCTGCACTAAACCTCACTTCTTGTTCAGGATGTTCTAGGGAATTCTTTCGCCCTGCTAGTAACAGAACATCAGCTCCTTCTAATGTCTCCACGTCCCATGCGCGGGTCACACGCTGCAGCTGGCATGCGTAAGTGTCTTTTCTAGGGCTGGTGTATAGAACCGTCAACATGGTCTGCAGAGTACAAACAGGGAATAAAGAAAAAGTGATGGTGGCATACCCTCCACCTCTGGCTATGCTTCCATATTGTTTTTGCTGTTAATGGGTAATTGCATTTATTTTTTATCAGGTATATGGAAAATGTGCATGGCATTTCATTGAGTTTCTCATAACTAAACAGCTTGATTGCTTAAGCAATAAACTTTAACATTTCAAAATACTTCAAGCAATTTTTTTAATGTAAACTCATGTATGTGTCATTTTTTTGCCGAAGCAATGAACTAGATGTAATAAGAGACTTTAAAAAAACAAAATATAAATGAGAGAAAATCCAGAATAGATAATAATATGGAGCAGGCGAGAGGATGTGCTATAATATAAAGTGGAGAGAAAGTGGAAAAGAGTACCACTGCTTATCAACCAGTGGGAGGGAGACTAAAAGCCTGGACAGAGTGAGGGAACAAGCAGGAGCCTGGAGGTGGAAAGAAGAACTGTCCTGGGGAGTAGAAAGAGGCAAGAGAAACCGGATAAGGGAGAGTAGGATCCCATAGTAAATTTAAAGATACTACAAAGAAAGTGAAAAGGGAGCCAGAGAAAAGAAGGGAAACATCAGGTGTGGTTTAAGGCGCTGTGTAAAAATTAATTTCTAATTATCATAGAAATATGGAGGGTTGCATCTGGATGAAATAAAACACAGAGAGAAGAGGTAAAAATTGACCGCAGAGAGGAGATGGAGTTCAATACAGTCCGAAGAGCAGTATTTGAGACAAGATGAGAATTTTAGTAGAATGGAATGGCAGGAATTGAGACATTTTGTGAGTGTTGTAGAGGTGAAAACTGCCAGGCATGAGCAACTTAAGCGACAAAAGAACAGTAAGAAATTGAGGGTATAAAAAATAAGGTTTGCGGATAGAGATGTTCGCAAGAATGGCAAATAACAGCTGCGAATGGTAGACTCAAGGAAAAACTATAAGGCGGTCTTAGCAGGGTTAGCACGGAGAGAGCGAGAAGACACCCAGGTCTGAGCAGAGGAGAAACCGCTAGTACCATTGTCAAGAATCATTTGTGGGGAGAGAGGAGAAGTTTTGAAATTCACCAACCTACCAACATTTGGCGAGACAGCACGGTGCTTATTTTTAGAAGGCGGGGGGGCTCTGATGGATCCGCATTCGGGCCATCTCTTCATGGCCACAATTTGTTTTGGGAACTTTGTTCTGTTGAATGTGGTGTGCCGGTGTCTTCACGTTGCTAGGATTTGGGAATAGATTTCTAGTGGAGGTGGTCACCCTCACCCCGTTAAGATGTGGTGATAGATGTGTCAGGGTACTAGACTCAGAGGTGAAAGTGAAGGTCTGGTCTGTTCTCTCGTTTCCACATTGATGGAACTCTATTGATTGACGTCTGATGGTCACATGTGGTGAATTTTGGTGGATAAAGGCAAATTTATTGTCATGTTTACGTGGAGAGTAAACTGCATTTTATTACTGCAGTTGTAAGTATATGAATGTTTTTAGTGTAAATATCATCCCACCAATGAAACTATACCGTACTTTTATTTTGATTGCTTTTTGAGTATGTTTTTTAGAAAATGCTAATTCCTTTGGTTTGCAAAATGTCATATGTTGATTCTGTCTCACTAATTTACATTTTGCAGCATGTTTGCTTAAGGTTTCTCCTTCTCTTTCCAGCACCTGAAGCTCGCTGAGTCGCCGAATTAACAAGAAATGCCCCAGGACTCCAATGAAACGCTACGTTCCTTTACTGAAGTTTACAAGATTCGAACCCCGCAAGGGCTCATTGTGATGCTGAGAACACAGTGTTATCCATGTGTAGATAATTAACACTATGAAACACTGCATCAGAGCGAAAAGGACTACGATTTCTATGCACCGTCCCTCCTCCCCTTTGTCCGCGTCATGACCACATGTGCACTTAAATAGCAAACCGTGGTAGCGAATCTTTAAGACCACTTCAGTTCAGCAAAGTTAATATTTTCTGGATGTTGATGGCATGCAGGCTTTGCCTAGCACACTTGTGCAAGCCACCATCACCG
Source organism: Pleurodeles waltl (assembly GCF_031143425.1). Taxonomy (NCBI): domain Eukaryota; kingdom Metazoa; phylum Chordata; class Amphibia; order Caudata; family Salamandridae; genus Pleurodeles; species Pleurodeles waltl. The sequence goes on along the minus strand of NC_090449.1, from coordinate 1,024,094,810 downwards.
CAACCATGTATTATTTTTTATTTATTCAGACTGCTTTCTAAAAATCGGGGGTTGTGATGCCTTGTGATCCCACATGAACCATGGCTGCACACACATTTCACATTACATGTAACACGCCTACACAACACCACCACGTTACCCACTCCTTTCTGTCTTGCTCTCCTCTTGAGGATTTGTATCTGATGTGTTCCAACTGCGCACAGCATTTACCAATGAATGAGCCTCATCTCTTCTGAAGATGTAATTGTGTCATAATGTTTACTCCATCAGTCACATGAAATATGTAGAAGATCTTATTGCTTCCTCCTGGTGAATAAGGACTTGGTCAACTCAAAAAACACTGCTTCCCCCTTAGTTCTGCCTTATCACCCCAAAGAGGTGTAATTCAGAGGCATAAATGGCTACATCTCATGTCGTAGGCCTCACAGGACCTTCACCTGTAAGATGAAACAAGGATCAGGTTAAAAGTGACCCAAACAGTTTCCATATCTGTTTGTGCTTTATTGACTTATTGGTGGCCACAGTTCATTATTAAGCTAAATTAAATAAGTATGCTTTCAGATTCAATCATATTTAGCAGTGTTTAACTTAAGGATCAAAGAACCCAAGGAAATTGAGAGGATCAAAGATCAGGTCCATAGAGACACATCCCTCTGGCTTCCATCGTATAGTCTGCACTATCTTGACTCCCATGTTGGTACCATGCCACCTTATCGAACCGGTTCATGGTCAGTCCATCACTGTTTCCAAGATGTGTTAGTCTTGTGGTCCTGTTCCGCTCCTTGTTTGCGACTACATGGAAACGCCCGTGTCCCAAGGAATCTGATTGCAGAATGTAAGTGTGCATTACCTTTACAAAAGCATGTGAAACAAAATGGCGACTGAGACTAGAGTAGAAATGATAATCTAGAAAATTATCTCTTGAACAGTATTTTCCATAATGGAATAACCTGGGGGAATGGATGAATAACACCAATCTAATCTTTTCACATAAAAGGATGAATTGCTACAGTGGTAAGTGTTAATTGACAGTTATCTGCGACCTGCTTAAAAATACTCGGTAGTATTTATTTTTAAGCTAAATCTATAAGTATCACGTAAGTGTTGTAACAACATACACATATTAATTGTTTTCCAGCAGAAGGATTACTTGAAAATGAAGTCTACGAATTAGCATAAGAATGAAATTGCTGCTCATTGCTGTTCTTGAAAATGAGCTGTCCCTTTGCAGAGTGTGTGATTTTTCCAGTTATTTCTTTGGGCTGTCAATGCATTATATGTACGTGACGTTCTGGCAACTTAAATAATCAGTGCTGGGTTATAATAAAATCGCTAAACACAGGTCTTTCGTTCCGAACTTTTTGTGTGTACTGCAAAGTCTGGTATTGGCATGATCTCTCTTCTGTGTAAAATAGTCCTTATTATTTCAGCTACTTAAAAATGAAAGGTTTAACAGGTGAAAGTAACTTGTAAGGCCTCTTGGACCTTAGCGAATCAGTCATCGGCTTGGGCCACAGATGTAATAACATTATGCATCAGGTGACTTTTCTGAAATATTCTTTGAGCAGCGATCAAAAAACTTTGCTGAGGATGTTTGAGGGTTGCAAGCTGTCTTAAAGTGTGTACGAGCATCCCTCGGAGAAAGGCATGTGACCATTCCGACCTTCAGCTGTATCTAACCCTCAGAGGAGAGCATAGTAGCCAACCAGTATGACCTTACTGTCATTTTCTTTAGTTTAAGCTTGGAAAATAATGAAAATGATGTTGATGCCACAATGTGGCTTGAACCAAATGGTGTCACATGTGGTAAGTTATCGGCCTGAGTCCTATCAGCTGCATTGAATTTTGGTCCAGGGAGCTGCATGCTTTCCTAATGGTTTTTCCAGTTTCATGTTCTATTTATGGTTAACGTTGGTCTCATTATAGATTCCATATAACATACTTCTGGAACAACTACTGGTTGAAGGAAAATGTTGTGATATTGAAATGTTTCTTCCATTCGCAATGTGATTAAATAAAGTAATGTGACCCGCCTCGAGGGGGACCTGACTTGATGCAAGCTCTGCAATGTACAGCGGTTTGAAGCCGATCTAGCGCACACATGGACTCTGTGCAAACTGGATTGCCAACCAGTCTGCTTTTTGGTGTTGGTCTGAAGAACATGAGTTCAGCAGAACAGAAATATGAAACTTTATTTTCCAAAATGTAAGTCTATAATTAGATCCAACTACAAGTGAGAGGAAGAGAGATGGTGTGTGTATATATTTTGAGTTGGTGCATTCCTTTTTCATTCCGAGTATAATTGGACATTTAGGGTTTATTTTATTTAGGCTTCTCCTCACTAAGCACAAGAAGGATAGAGCTCCGTAGAAAAAGAAAAGTATTTTTCCTTGTTACGCCTCACCTCGGGAGGGGTAAGGTTTTAGCACTTCCCCAGGGTTCCATGATTTTGTAAATCTGAGGCAACATCAAAAACCATGGGTGTTGCGTGGGAAAACCCACCACAGCGCCTCCCCAGGTTTCCGTGATTTTGTAAATCTAGGGCAGCGTCAAAAATCAAGGATGTTACGTAGGAAAACCCACTGCAACACCCATGAAATGCCTCCCTACTTCAGAGTAAGGCAATGCAGTGATCCGTGCTGCCTCGCCTTACTCTATGCCTATGAGGCCTTTCCATGCATGGCTTCATAGCTCTGATTTCAAGGTTTGCTCCGCCTTGGGGCCACAAAAAATGACGCAACGGTAGCACAAGACTCTCATAAATATACCCATGGGTTTTTAGTATTGTGAATAAATCATACATAGTAAGGCTTATTTATTTTGGGGAGTTTTGTTGGCTACATTTAATTTTGAATAAGTTAAAAACAAATCTTAAGTTCAATTGATGGAAACAGAACACAGATCCTGAGGGGAAAAGTTGTAGGGAAAAAATATGAGATAATAGGACTCCATCAGAGAATGCAGAGTAAAGCGCATCGCCATGGGACGTTCAGAAGAGACCTTTTAGAGAGTAGGCACCCACAGAGGGGCCTGAGCTGTGCCATGACCTGGGGTATTTGAAGGAGGTTGAAAACTATCATTCTGGAATTGTCTCACAAATAATGTAAGATCACACACATATTACTAATAAATCCCCTTTGCCCTCAGGCTAGCGAGGGAGACAGACTCCACCCATAGTCTTCGGCAAAAGAGGGGTGGTGAAAAATATATCCCTCTGTCCTTGACCAAGGTAGACTTTTAAACACCCAATATACCCCACCACCACTGGGCAAAGTAATGAATAAAAGGCACCCTCTGATGCCTGCAGTATTTTTTTTATGTCTACTGCTGTTCGCAAACATGAATGAATAAAAAAAATGTTCCCCTTACCCTTGGCCAAGCACGGTTGGTGCATGTGTCAAGAAGCACCATAGCCCAGCCTCCTTTCCCTTGGGCAGCGCGGTTGTGTGGAAAAAGAGCTCCTCTGTCCTGGGGCAAGGAAATGGGTTTCATGGTGGTTCATTTCCCCTCCCACTCCACAGCCATTCAATAATGCTACAGAAACCTCCTGCTTGTGCGTATTCATTTTCAACAAAATTGCTAATTTGTTCAAACTGGTATGTTTTCATAATAAAATGGCAATTTTGCTATAAACATCTGAATCACACAGTCACTTTTTTTTTAAATCTGACTTAAAGTGAACATCGAGAGTGTATAAAAAATATGTATATATACCACCTCCCCTAGCCTCAGCCCAAGGAAGTTGTAGTCGATATTGAGAAAGAACCTCCTTGCCAACTAGGGAATGGGGTGGCAAGATGTCTTACACAAACCACTCCTGCCCTTGGGCAAGGCAGGGGGTAGATAACGCAAACCACCACCACCTTTGGGCAACGCGGGTGCAGGAAAGGTCTGTGTCGTGGCCCTTTAGCACACATCTCCTCTGCCTTTGGGTAAGGAGGAGTGGTTAAAACATTTACCCCTCTGCTCCTCCAAGGAAGAGAGACTGCAAGAAGAGGGTTCCCTCATCCTCACTTGGGGTGAAACAAACAAAACCCTGCCCTTAGGTAAGGTAGAGGAAGGACACACACCACCAGCAGACTTGAGCAAGGCAGTGATGTTGAAAAAACCTACTTTCTGCCACCCAAAGAATGGCACACTCCTGCTCTCTGCATGTGCTGGTGCACTTGTGGCAGCCTAGATCCAAAGCAGGTACCTTGGCTCCACGATGCAAGGGTGCCTATGTTGTGGTCAGAATAGGTTTTGTGCTGTAAAGGATGCCTTCCTGCACAATGACTATTCTTAGAGGCCTACGCCTATGTGTTGCACACATACAAAGAGGAAGTAACAGAGAAATAAAGATATCTCTCCTCGTTAGGCCAGCTTCGGGTAGGCACTCCATTTTTGCTCCAACCCAGGTTTACAGACTTTAGTAAACCTAGGTTTGCGTCGAAATCTATGGCCGGATACACGGAACACCCATGCTCCACCCATGGAACGCCTCCCAGACTCCAGGTAACATGAGACAGTGCTCTGCACTGCATTACTTTTCCTGTGATGAGGCCAGGTAAAGCCACGTAGACCAGATTTTTAGTGACTAAGTAAAAAAAGTGAGGCCACCTCAACACAAAATGTTAGGGCCTTTGTACAACACCATGGCAGTAACATTTGCAAGCATTACACGGTGTCAGCGGCCTACCGTAGAGACATACGTGGTCCCTTGAGGTGCTACTCATTCCTGAACAAGGAGGACACCTGCTGATATGTGTGGAACTATCTACCTTGGATCTGAACTGATAATTGAGAGTACTGTTGATCAAGGGTAGGATCCTCATTGAGTAACTTCAAAGAACAATATATGCAAGAATGGCCTTCTGAGGGAGGCGGCGAGGTGAAGGCCTTTGACCTATAATCAGTGTCTGGAACATGCTTTCAACCTCCTCATTTTTAAAAAATTCATTACTGATTGATTACATGTATTTGTTGTGATCTGTTAATGGCTATGCCTGTAGATAACAGTGGTGATGATGGATGGATGCCAATCAAATGTTATTTTGTTTTTTATTGTCATGAAATACATCACCAGGATGCAGTAAGGCTAAATTGGTATCCGTTAGACAGACATGCAAGTTTTGAGCCAAAAATACATGCTCGGTGAGGTCCAAAGTGAGGCTTCCTATTATGCAGATGAGATCCCTCAAAGACCCTAATTTTGTGAAAATCTGAAAAAGCTGGTCTAGCCTGGGGTGAGAGGGCGGTATGAAAGCACCTGCCATGTTGTGAATGCAGTGCCAAATGAGAACATCAGTGTCCTGTGTGCATGGTATTAAATGCACTCCAAAGGATGGGGGTGTGTGGTGAACCACAGTTGTGGATATTCTACTTCGCTAAGGAGGCAGTAAACACCTGCCCATTGAGTGGCATATTAATAAGTAGGTTGCTGCCAGCTTCCACCACACAACGTGGTACATGCGTGGCGCAAACCACTAAGTCATATATTTGAAGCCACGTAAAGCCACTTTGTGTGGCTTTGAATGGCTTCAAAAATCTGGAGCAAGGCCACGCACCACAGATTGCTATGTCGTCTTGCTCTGCCCTGGGTAGGCGTTCCATGAGTGTTGCGGTGGGTGCTCCCACGCAACTCCCATGGATTTTGACACGTTCCCAGATTTACAAGAACTTGTTAACCTGGGAATGCACCACCATTTGACGCCCATCCAGGAAAGGCGTAAAGAGAAGAAATATGTTTATTTTTCCTTGTTTTTTCCTCTTTCTATTTGTACTGCATTGTGCAGCACACATAGAAGAGGAAAAAGCATCTCAGAATTGTTTTTGTGGAGGAAGGTGTCCTTACCTGCACAAAAACAATCCTGCAGGCAGCTTATGGTGCTCCGGCGCAGGGGGAAGATGCAGGAAAGCGCTGTATGCCTTAAATACAGTGCATTCCTGCCGTTTCCCTGTGACGCAGGGCAGTGCAGCAGGGTGACTTGCCCTGTGCCCCGGAACCCATAAATATGGGCCTGAGTGTTTTGCCAGGGGAGGGCAGGTATCTTCACAGAGAGGGCTGTATTTGCCACGAGAAGAGCCACCTTTCTGCTGGAACTTCCATCAGGGCATATTAGCGCATGTGTAATTCTTACCACCTAATTTAGGTAGTGGAAATGTCCTGCCAACTTAAGGCCAGGCAGGTAGGGTGTATTACAGCTGAGACATATCTGGCCTTACTGGCATGCTGGGTTTTTCCCCAGCACGTTAAGGACCCCAAATGTATCTTTCAACGACAATCGGAGGTGGATTTAATGGAGTTAACTCCTCCAGGTAGGAGCTCCGACCTCGAGAACTTTTGTCAGCAGCATCTCCATCAGCTATGGACAGGACCTCTGGAATTATGTGATTGCGCGGCGATTTGCGCATAGTTACAGATTTGCCACATAATCCATTATCTCCCGCATAATCTGTAGATTTTAACAGAATAAATTGTTTCTAGCTCAAACGGTTCAAAATGTACTACAGATGCAGAAACTGTTGCTGCACAGAGAGAGGCCCTTTGCAAAGCTGGGCTGGTCACCTTTTTGGTGCTTGTTTCTATATTTGGGTAATTAAAATTGTACTTATGAGGTGCAACCAAAGCCCAGACAGTGTTACTGAGTTTGAAAATGATAAAATAATGAAGTAATACTATTACAAAATGTGCCACATTATGCCGCATAATTTGCCTTTTCTGCCACATAATTTACTAAACTCTGCTGTATAATGTTTCCCTCTCCTGCCACATAATTCCAGCCGCCCTGCCAATGGGTCGCCGGTACAGACAGGAAATTCGCCGTTTTGGCCTGATTATTTGTTAGCAACTTTGCAAATTAAACTGTTTCTAATTTGTTCATTGGATTACAGTACTGGATCGCGAGGAAGAGTCCGTGAAAAGCTGTGGAGGATGGAAACAAGGACTATGCTTGCCACATGCATATGTAAATTTAATTTACACATTTACAGGCGCTTTTGTTCTATCGTCTTCACGAGACTTGCCGAGACATACGTTTCGCTCAGTAAATCTTTCCCCGTGGCACGAAGTACTGGTTCGTGTCACTTCCCCGTTATGTTACGCACTTTACTTCTGTCTATTGCAGAAGTAACCATATTCACAGGGTCAGAAGGGGAGACGAGCGTCCCCAAAAATAGTGGGTGTACAGAGGTAGGAATTTCTCCTCGGGGAAAAATAATTTCCTGCCGAAGAAAAAAGTTTGTTAGTGCAGTTTCATACTTGCATAAGATTTTTCCGCTCGAAAATGAACATGGTGTACTTTTGCATATACGGAAAAGCCCTTTGGATTGATGTAATTGCAAATTCATGACATTTTCCAGTGCATCTCACCCATCCCCTCTACCTTCCAGAAATCTGCGGCTTGCACAGCATCCCAGCTGTTCTTCTCAAAACTGGCGCTGCCCAGTGCTTAATTTGTAGAGAAAAACGTGCCTGTGCCCAAAGCTCTCCTTTGAAAAACGAGGCTGCTGCAATTAAATGTGCGAGCACAGAACACTGAGGTAGCGTAATCCTGGAGCCATCTCAGGCCTCTGTAATACATTTACAGCCATTCCCTGCCCCTTTAGCTCACTCTTTCTGCTTTCTGCCTTTATGCGATTTTCAGTCTTTCTCTGCCTCCATCTTTGTCATGTGGCTTTGGCTCGCAGTACATGCCGGATGCAGAAAAATAAGTGCCAGCTCCCCCGAAATACCCAGAAACCACCGGCTCAAATTAAGCACTGGTGCTGCTAGGGAAAAAAATCTGATTTTAAGTAATTGCGGTCCCCGCGTGCCCCCAGTTTAGTCTTCGCCTGCTCATCTCTCTCACAGAGGTTTAACTTTCCATTAAAGTACAGGTTCTACTTCTAGGGGACATGGCTATTTTTAACTTGCTCTTTCAGCAGGTTTATTAATGAGTCCTTTTCTGTTCTGAGTTACTAACACTGAACAGAGTGCCGCTGTCCCGGGGTTAGGATGTGCTGGTTTCCTTGTCGGAAGGAACAGAGGAACACCAAATAAACAGTGGAAAAATCTGCACAGCCTCCGTCACATTCCGACTTAATGGTCTGCCCGGCCTCCTGCCTGGCACTCTCAGCCGCTGCTCTGCCCACCCTCCTGGCCTGGACTCCAAGCCTCTTCTCTGCCAAACTTCCTGCCCAGGACTCTCAGCCGCTGCTCTGCCCACCCTCCTGGCCAGGAGTCCCAGCATCTCCTCTGCCCAACTTCCTGCCCATGACTCTCAGCCCCTGCTCTGCCCATCCTCCTGCCTGCCACTCTCAGCCGCTGCTCTGCCCACCCTCCTGGCCTGGACTCCCAGCCTCTCCTCTGCCCAACTTCCTACCCAGGACTCTTAGCCCCTGCTCTGCCCATCCTCCTGCCTGGCACTCTCAGCCGCTGCTCTGCCCACCCTCCTGCCTGGCACTCTCAGCCGCTGCTCTGCCCACCCTCCTGCCTGGCACTCTCAGCCGCTGCTCTGCCCACCCTCCTGCCTGGCACTCTCAGCCGCTGCTCTGCCCACCCTCCTGGCCTGGACTCCCAGCCTCTTCTCTGCCCAACTTCCTGCCCAGGACTCTCAGCCCCTGCTCTGCCCATCCTCCTGCCTGGCACTCTCAGCCGCTGCTCTGCCCATCCTCCTGCCTGGCACTCTCAGCCGCTGCTCTGCCCAGCCTCCTGGCTGGGACTCATCTGCTGCTCTTCCCACGCTCTTGCTGGGACACTCAACCGCTGCTCTGCCCAATCTACTGCCCGGGACTCATCTGCTTTGCCCACCCTCCTCACAAGTACTTTCAGCTGATGCTCTGCCCAGCCTCCTGGCGGGACTCTCCGAACCCTGCTCTGCCCAACCTCCTGCACAGGACTCTCACCACTGCTCTGCCCAGCCTTCTGCCGGGACTCTCAGCCCCTGCTCTGTTCATCCTCCTGCCTGGGACTCTCAGCTGCTTTTCTGCCCACCATTCCCTTCAAGAACTCAAAAGTGCTGCTATGCCCAGTCTCCTGCCCGGGACTCAGTCCCTGCTCTGCCCAGCCTCCTGCCTGGGACTGAGCCTCTGGTCTGGCCAGGTTTCTGCTGGAGCTCTCAGGCCCTGCTCTGCCCAGCCTCCCGCGTGGACCCTCAGCCCTTGCTCTGCCCAAATTCCTGGTCGGGAACCTCAGCCACTGTTCTGTCTACCCTCCTACCTGGAACTCTAAGCTGCTGCTCTGCCCAGCCTCCTGCCACGATTCAGCCTCTGCTCTGCCCAGTTTTCTGCTGGGGCTTGCAGCTGCTGCTCCGACCAGCTTCCTGCTCAGGACTCAGCCTCTGCTTTGCCCACATTTCTGCTGGGGCTGTCAGTTACTGCTCTGCCCAGCCTCCTATCAGGGACTCAGCCTTTGCTCTGCCCAGATTTCTGCTAGGAGTCTCAGCCGCTGGTCTGCCCAGCTTCCTGCCTGGCACTCGGCCTCTGCTGTACTCAGATTTCTGCTGGGGCTCTCAGCCGATGCTCTGCCCAGCTTCCGCCTGGCACTTAGCCTCTGCTCTGCCCAGATTTCTGCTGAGGCTGTCAGTCGCTGCTCTTCCCAGGCTCCTGCCCGGGACTCTGCCCCTGCTCTGCCAAGTTTTCTGTCGGGGCTCTCAGTCTCTGCTGTGCCCAGCCTCCTTTCCAGGACTCAGCCCCTGCTCTGCCCAGTTTACTGTTGGGGCTCTCAGTCGCTGCTCTGCCCAGCCTCCTGTCCTCGACTTAGCCCCTGCTCTGCCCAGTTTTCTGCTAGGGCTTTCAGCTGCTGCTCTGCTCAGACTTTTGCCCGGGACTCAACCTCTGCTCTGTTCAGATTTCTGCACGAGCTCTCAGCCGCTGCTCTGCCCAGCCTCCTGCCCGGAACTCAGTCTCTGCCCAGATTTTTGCTGGGGCTCTCAGCCGCTGCTCTTCCCAACCTCCTGTCGGGGATTCAGCCTCTGCCCTGCCCAGATTTCTGCTAGGGCTCTCAGCCACTGCTCTGCCCAGCCTCCTGCCCAGAACTCAGTCTCTGCTCTGCCCAGTTTTCTGTTAGGGCTCTCAACTGCTGCTCTGCCCACCCTCCTAGCCAGGACTTTCATCCCCTGCTCTGCCCACCCTCCTGGACAGGACTCCCAGCCTCTCTTCTGCCCAACCTCCTGGCCAGGACTCCCAGCCTCTCTTCTGCCCAACCTCCTGCCCAGGACTCTGAGCTCCTGCTCTGCCCAGCCTCCTGCCTGACACTCTCAGCCACTGCTCTGCCCACCCTTCTGCCTGCCACTGCCAGCCGCTGCTTTGCCCAGCCTCCTGCCTGCCACGCTCAGTCGCTGCTGTCCCCAACCTCCTGTCCAGGACTCCCAGCTCCTTCTCTACCCGGCCTCTTGCCCGGCACTGCTAGTCGCTGCTCTGCCCACCCTCCTGGCCAGAACTCTCAGCCTCTGCTCTGCCCGGCCTCCTGCCAACCCTCCTGCCTGGCACTGTCAGCCACTGCCCTGTCCACTCTCCTGGCCGGGACCCTCAACCATTGCTCTACCCACTCTTCTGGCCGGGACTCTCAGCCCCTGCTCTGTCCACCCTCCTGCCTGGGACTCTCAGCTGCTTTCCTTCCCACCATCCCGCCTGGAACTCAAAACTGCTGCTATGCAAGTCTCCTGCCCGGGACTCAGTCCCTGCTCTGCCCAACCTCCTGCCTGGGACTGAGCCTCTGGTCTGGCCCGATTTCTGCTGGAGCTCTCAGCCCTGCTCTCCCAAGCCTCCTGCGTGGACCCTCAGCCTCTGCTCTGCCCAACTTCCTGGTCGGTACTCTCAGCCACTGTTCTGTCCACCCTCCTGCCTGTAACTCTAAGCTGCTGCTCTGCCCAGCCTCCTGCCCACGACTCAGCCTCTGCTCCGCCCAGTTTTCTGCTGGGGCTGTCAGTCACTGCTGTGCAAAGCCTCCTGCCCGAGACTCATCTGCTCTGCACAGTTTTCTGCTGGGGCTCTCACCCACTGCTCTGCCCAGGCTCCTGCCCAGGACTCAGCCTCTGCTCTGCACAGATTTCTGCTGGGACTTTCAGGCGCTGGTCTGCTCAGCCTCCTGCCTGGGACTCAGCCCCTTCTCTGCCCAGTTTTCTGCTGGGGCTCTCAGCAGCTGCTCTGCCCAGTCTCCTGCCAAGGACTCAGCCTCTGCTCTGCCCAGATTTCTGCTGGGGCTGTCAGGCACTGGTCTGCCCAGCCTCCAGCCTGGGACCCAGCCCCTGCTCTGCCCAGTTTTCCGCTGGGGCTCTCAGCGGCTGCTCTGCCCAGTCTCCTGCCCAGAACTCAATCTCTGCTCTGCCTGGATTTCTGCTGGGGATCTCAGCAGCTGCTCTACCCAGTCTCCTGCCCAGAACTCAGTCTCTGCTCTGCCTAGATTTCTGCTGGGGGTCTCAGCCGCTGCTCTGCCCAGTCTCCTGCCCGGGGCTCTCAGCCGCTTCCGCCGGATTCCACAAGGCATTGAAACCAGATTGGGTTTTAATCCCAGACTCAAATGACAAACATTACCTCTATCTCGTTAAAACCAGATATTCGGCGTGCACGTCTCGGTAAGGCTCTCAAAATAAATGAATGCTGAGCTGAACTAATCCCAAGGTATGCGGGGGGATGTTCTAGGGTATAATTCGTTCTGTTCAGCATCCCAGAGGAAGGGAAGCATTTGTGCAGTTCGAGGAGAAAACAGGACTTTATCAGAATTCTTTTATGGACCCCAGTCTTGTTATCTATCCTTTTATATAATAATTATAGATGCTGGGTACATCTCCCCCATGAGTCCGCTCCACCCCCGTAGTTTGCAGAGGGCAGTTATGGTGGTAATAGTAGGCACTGCTTCCATTCTCCAAACATTTAGGTCCAGATTTGCAATGCTTTGCCTTATTTGTTTTAAGGCAAACTGCGTAAAATATTCAAGTGGGAGATTCTATCTAACCTAAAATTGCGATTTCTGTTGGATGGTAGCACAAAGTAATGCACAGTTGTGCAATGGTCAGCCTTGAAATCGGAGGGAGCCTGTGGGCTCTTTCCATGGTCTCTGACCATCGAAATATGCCTACAGGTCCCATAGCGCCTGCGCATAACCAGGCGTTAAATAATTGAGGTAAGCAAGCTTAGCGCTATTATTTAAGGCGCCCATCCCCCCGTGCTGGATTTTAGCACGGGGGATAAATATGGTGCTATGGCCATATCGTCCTTTTCTGGACGGGAACACCTACCTTGCATCTCGTTGACGCAAGGTAGGTTTTCGCGTCCAGAAAACGACGTTAACTTCATAACTTTGGCGCTAGAAGTGTCTAGCGCCAAAGTATAAATATGGAGTTAGGGTTGCGCTGAATTAGCGTAAAAAAATTGACGCTAATTCAACGCAAACCCAGTATAAATATGGGCCCAAATATCTAGATATGTGGCAATCTGTAAATCTGCCACCCCTCCCTTAGAGTTCACTCTTTCCATATATTCTTGGGATTTGGTATTAGCCAAGACCTTTTGATTTTACTACAATTACATGTATACTATACTTAGTGGGGCTATCAACCAACCATCTTTATCCATTGGTCTTTTTTTGTGTCATTCATGTTTTTCTTTCTTCCATTACAGCATGGGACAAAGGGTCCACTCACTTTAACCAGTGCCTAACTCCACTGTGAGAGATGGCACCTGCCAATTCACAAGGAGCATAGCCACATACAAAGTAATTACCTTCAGTGCAGAGGCCTACTATGTCAATGTGAGGCAAAACAAAAAAATGTATTTTGCTTTTAGCCTGTAGTTTTTTGAGTTTTTAATGACCAGGCAGACTTATGTCAAAACAAAGCTAGCATTGACAATGCCAAAAGGTTGGCAGCCAGAGCAACTGGCTTTGTCTTGCTTGTAAAATCTGGTGTTATGCATCCTTGGGGCTCTGCTCTTTAGTTTGCCATTAGAATGCTGAAAACCAGTATCTTGGTAAAACGAAATGAAGACATTGGCCCTCATTTACAAGTTTTTGCCGCTCGGCAGCACACCAAGGCCCATATTTATATTTTTTTTAGTGCCGCATTTGCGTCATTTTTTTTATGCAAAAGAGGCGCAGACATGCAAAATACAATTGTATTTTGTAAGTTTGCGCCGTTTTTGCATCAAAATGCGGCGCCAATGCGGCGCTAAAAAAGTATAAATATGGGCCCAAGTCACTTTGCTGCCCTGTGTCAAAAGGAAAGGGCAGGAATGCGCTGTATTAATGAACTACGCAACATTCCTGTCACCTCTGCCTGTGCACAAATTGGTGCGTATCGCCAATGCAGGCACTCCTGCACTATGGTGCAAGGCTGTCTGCTTTGTTGGCACAATTGTTTTTGTGCAGGAAGGCACACCTCCCTGCACAAAAACAATCAATGGAGGTGTTTTCCTCTTTCTATGTGTCCTGCAGAATGCAGCACATTTGGAAAGAGGAAAACACAGGGCGAAATAGTTATTTCTCATGGTTGCGCCTCCCCTGGGGAGGAGCACAGTTTTGACGCATTCCCAGGTTTACAGATCCTTGTAAATCTGGGAATGTGGGAACACCCACCGCAGTGCCCATGGAATGCCTCCTTGATGCAGAGTGAGGCAACGCAGTGTTTTGCGCTGCCTTGCTTTACGAGGCCATGAAAAGCGACTCAAGGTGGCTTTGTGTCGCCTCATAGATATGATTGAGAGGCCTGCGCCACCAATGAATCATAAAAAGAGTCTCTCCAGCGCTGCAGGCCGTTCGTAAATGAGGCCCCTTGTACTACGCTCAATGCCACTTCTTGGTTTAACCATTCTCAGCCAAGAAGTGAATATTGGCTGCCGGCTCTGCATTCAAGCTAAGTAAAGCTAGCGCCTCCTCCCTCTTACTCTCTGCGAAGGGTAGAGTGATCTCCACGAACTGCAGCCTGCAGGACTGACTGCTGTTACTCCCACATCACAGTAGTGAGAAGCAAAGCTTGTTTTGCCCTTCAGTCCACGTTATTTCTATGTTTAAAATACTACAATTCAAAAAGCCTTTTCACAAAAGCGCACAGATTTAGAAGCCATGTTCAACATAAACTTGTAGATGACTTACTGAATAAAGAGGATGGTTTTCACTTCTGATTGACATTACAGACAACTCAAGCTTCGTTCTGGTCGTCCATTCGAGGTAACTGACCGTCTCTGTGAAAAACACCCATAACTCTGTTATTCAGCTGTCTAAACAGTCCTTTGCATTTGGAGGAGAAGTGCACCGCAGGGAGGGAGGTCTGAACTTCAGACAGTAATATTTGGCTCTGACTTGCAGGAAGAATACATCTCCAAGCCTCTCTTTCTCAACGGTTGGGAAGTTCACAAGGAGAACCCTTAGTAGATGGCAGCTTTGTGAAACACTGCCCTCTCATGCTATAACATAGCTTGACCAATTAAAAAAAATCCCAGATGGACTCGCTCCCATGTGTGCAGCAGAGAACTGTTTTGGGATAGGAGACTTGACTCCACTCTGCTAACAAGAGCTTACAAAAGGTAAATCCATGCGCAACACAACTGATTTCCAGACCGATTTATGTATTGAGAAGATTGTGGTGTATTATATGCATAGTTGTGCAACCGTACCATGTAATATACTAACAAAACCATCTTGGGTCGAGTCAGGCTCATTTGTAAAACCTCTAGCTCAGTCCTGGGTAGTGGTGGCTTCAAGCAGCAAGGCTTAAACAAAGGATCAAGTGTAAAGCATTTAGAAGCACCAAATAACAAAATAAAGTCAGGAAACATGAAAGAAATCCAACACTATTTTATAAACATAGATTATATTTTTAGACACCAAGATAAGCTAAATCCACCAGAGGGTCCAGAGATACAGGATTTTAAGTAAAATGTATATCTTAGCTTTTAAGTCCAAAACACAAACAAGCATTGGTAACTATGAAGTTTGTTAACTTTTGAAAAGCTTCAAAGAGTTGTGTTTGACTACCCCGGCTCAAGTTGGGCAACCATTTCCAAAAGGGAGAAGGTCACGGAGCCATTAAGTAGTACTTGGACAATTAGCTGACCACCAAAGGAGTCCCAAGTCCAGTTCCACAATTTACATCAAGACAGTAATAGACTTCAATAAAGTGGTCCTGATGCAGGATGCTGAAAGATGCTCTGCATGCTATGCGATTGATGCGGGCCATCATGTGGTTAATCCACGGGTTCAGTGAGGTGAGTTGACTTTGGGCACTGTGGTCAGAGTACCTCAAAGTCTTCTTTGAGTCAGCAGAAGTCCAGCTGCGTCTGTGCTATTGATCTCCAGACACAGCGGATCCAGTAATATCAATTGGTGAGGGCTTGTGTCCATCTTTGGCGACATCCACACTCTGACGACTCTCCCGAGTCAGACGGACATGGGTGCAACTTTCAGTTCAGGGTGGAGGTCATCTTGGCTGCACGTCGGTGATCAGTGGCGATTCCTTACATGTGGCTACTGACTAAACAGAACAGGTGACTTCAGCTTTTATGGCCGTGGTGCTGAAACAGGGGGTCAGTAAACTGCTCTTTGGAGGCACAACTTCATTCTTGGGCTTAGGAGCAACTTTTCCTTGAGCCAGCACCACTGCCAGTCCTCTCTTTGCTAGCCCAATGAGGAGCAGGTGCAGATCGGCGGTTTGTGCAGCTTCTCCTGCATGTTCATGGGTCAGCAGGGCGGTACTTTTGTCCTTAATTTAGTCCAGATGTGATCTGAGGTTCAGGGTGCCAGAGGGGCCATATTTATGCCCAGATAGTGCACAGGGTTAGGGTAATGCAGTAACTAGCCAATGGGCTACAATGATCCCTCCTGCCCTATTATGGCTTCAAGTTATGTGCAGCATCCAGCAATCCCAGAGTGCACTATTCTGCTCACTCCCAAGATGTCTGAACCCTTCTTTGGAAGTTAGGATCTTAATAGCCCACCCTAGACTTTGGCTACCTGTGGCTGCTCACCCATGGAAAAAACAGTTTGGCCACTGGTTTCCCCTCTGTTCCCGTCAGCACATCCACCTGAACAAAGCGGCAGCCCAACATGAATGTTATTGCCATTTGCCCACCAAAGGCGGCTTCCCAGTTGACACTCGCCTTTCAGCCTGTTTGGCTTCCTGCTGGGAGGTTGTAACACCTCCTTCTGTAGCAGGCTTCTCTTGGTCCTGAGTCTGGGAGTCCTTAACACTACTCGACAACTGGGCGGAAGGCTGTCTGGTGGGCTTCAACTTTGAAGGCCACCAGATAACCTGGGCAACAGAGTGGCAACTTTCTTAAAGTTGTCTGTCTCTAAAAGTGACATTAAATTCAATTTGGGCATCAAGTGGGGTTTAATGCCACGATTAATTTGATACTTTGAAGTGGCCATTTTAGTAGTCTCATTCAGAAGCTAGTCGAACTTAGAGGGCACCCTTTAACTCTGTATTAGCAAATGGGGCTACTAATGTTTCCACAGCAAAACAGCATTTTCGGAGCTTGCTGCTGGAACACATTAAAGTTTATATCCCACTTAATAAAATACAGCTCCCTGCCTTAGGGCTTGATAGGTCTTCCTTAGGAGAGACTCATATATTGAAGTGGGGGCTTGCCATTGGCTTAAATGACAAAGTCTAACTAGTAGTTTTAAATCTGTTCTTCCAGGCTGCAGTGGCAGGCTAAGAGCCATGTGTACCTTGTCACGTGCAGGGTGGCACAATCAGTGCTACAGGCCTTGGTGAACAGTAACTTACATGCTCTGGGTACCCTTGGTACCATATCCTAGGCACTTATAAGTAAGTCAGCTTATGCCTACTGGGAGTAGCTAATTCAATATATATTTTAAAATAGGTTAGAATCCTGGCACTGAGGTGGGGTTGGCAGACCTCTGTGCACTCTGAATCGAAAAACCAAAAGCATCAGACCAAATCTTTGGGGGTGAGCACGCAAACAAAAGGCATTTTCTTACATTTATCATTCCATCGTGTCAGGCTTTCCAGAGTCCATTGTAAAATCATTTCATTAGCTTCTACTGAGAAATAATGACCTGATGTACGAGCTCGTTTTTGCACTGGCAAAGCCTCCAGAATGCAAAATTGCAGGCTTGCAAGGACAAAACACAGTGACAATGTGAAGTGACATTATGTGCCACAAATGGCTTTGCAACTTGCAGTATCCACATTACATCACCTTGCAACTTGTATGGACGGGGGTGTTAAATGGGTAACCTCACCCTCTTATTTGTGACTTCCAAAGTACCAATGGCCTGTACCTTGAAGGCTTCCAATAAGCCATTTGCTAGGATTTGGAATGAATCCTACCTCATTGATAAACTTTAAACACAATTTCTCTGAATCCTAACAAATGATTGGTTTGTGCTTCAACAGATTAGTTCATCGAACTCAGCGCTGAGAAAGCATGCATTTTGTATTTTAAAATCAGTCCTTTATAATGAATACACCATTGAACATGTATGCCTTAAAATGCAGTGTTTTTTAAGCACCTTTGCTGAGTTTACTATTTAACCATTAACGGGTTCTTAAGTTACATGCATGTCTCGTATGTTACATTTTTACAACTCCTCCATAAAGTACACATTGTCCTCAATCAAAATTAAACATAGCCAATACATTGCAAATAACCTCCATCTTGACTCAACTAGTCAGCATTTGAATTATTTACGGTGGGCTGTGTGTGCGTTATCTTTTAATTTATTACAAGCCCCCCTCCCTGTACGTAGGTGTCAAATCGAAGTATTCATTAAAATGTTTGTGCTTCGCAAGTTGACATGCATAATCAAGTTTCATTTGACACATTCCACATGTCTGTTCTCTTTTTTTGTACTGGGAAGGTCTCAAACCAGCTTAGCACCTCATCCACTGATCAGCTAATGGATGCAGCTGTCTACCCCGCCTTTCCTCCACTCGGAGCACAATGGGGCATATTTTCAAGAAACTGGTGCATTAGCACTGATGCGTCACTTTTCTTGTGTCGCCCCTGCCCCACCTAACAACACCATGGGTACGCCATATTTACAATACCGCGCACCATGCTGGTCGTTAAGCCAATAGCATCAGAATTTTTCATGCTATTGTGGCGCTTTGCTGCAATAGCGTCAAAAATGTTGACGGTAGTGCAGCAAAGTGCAAGGGAGCCCATAGGTTACTATGGGTGCGTCATTTTAACGCCTGCTTTGAGCAGACGTTAAAAATGATGCAAAAAATGGCACAGTGAAATCTTGTAAATTTCACTGTGATAATGTGTGTGTGGTAGTGGTGGAGAGATGAGGGTGTCCTTAGTTTTGGACCCCCATCCTTGCATCATTGTGTGCAATCCCCCACTGTTGATTCTGACATTCTTCTGGCCAATAGAAAGCCTCCTACTATAGGGAGACCAACTAATGGTACTGTTGGAGTATATCAGTGGGGTATGCAATATTTTCTTCACAGTCTTCTTCCCGCAACGTAGGGATAATCCTAATCCATTTTGGCCTAATTTGTGTGTTAGATGACCCCCCTCAAACAAAGATGTCAATGCTGCCAAGTTCAGCTGGGTACCAATAAGCCCTCTATCTTCCTGAATATCGCCATTGAGCCACCTGGCTACTCACTGTAATAGGGCCATCAGAAAATTTAGCTCACAATCCGGGGTCTCCGTGTCTCTTTCCATAATGCACGTTCTAAGCAGTTTACTGCAAGGCTGTGTCACTGGCCATCCCAAACTAGATCCCAAAGTAAGTAGAGTAAATCAGTGAAGCAACAGGTTAGTATCCATCCTGGCAAGTTCACAACAAGGTATAGCAATCTTGGAAGGATTACCCTTTTGGATAGGGAAAGGCAAGCCATAATTGGCAGATTAAGAGATCTCCAGAAGTTCACTGCACCTTTTAACAACCGTTTGACATATCCAGGTCCCCTTCCCCATCTGTTTCTCTAGGGTAAATATTTAAACCAACATATTGCAACATATGTTGTTCTCATGTAATATTACTAAGGCCCACCGGAAAGGTAGTTCAAGCATCAGTTGGGAATGCATACGTTTTGGCCCAATTGGGTTTAAGACCCAACGTGCGCCCAAAATCCTCAAGTAGCTGGATAGTTGAGTTAAGGCCCATAGTGCCATCTCCAAGAAATAATAAATTATTTGCATAAAGCAAGATTGTGTACACTTTATCATGAAAGGGTATATACCTAACCCCCCACCGCCATTCTCATAAGTTTAGTAAATAGCATTAGGGGCAGCAGGCACCCTTGCCTAGTGCCACGAAATAGATCATACTGGTTAGAAATGTTTACCAGTTTGCAACTGGTTCAATGAAGAGTAATGTAATCTATTTAATCAATCGCACCCCCATTCTAGACAGTACTGTCATGAGGTACTCCTAGTGTACTGTATCAAAAGCTTTTGTAAGTCAACAGACCCACTATCGTCTGTGTTCTTATGTCTTCCAGGATTTCTTTTAAGAACCTGAACAACCTTCTAGTGTCAAGTGAGGTTTTACATGGGTATAAACAGTTCAGGTCTCTGTCGATGACATTAGGTCGGGGTAAGGCATGTTTCTCAAAACTTTGCCGAGGAATTTTAATCCACTATTAGCATAGAGTGGCCTATATGAAGCCACTTCCCTCACATCCCGACCAGGCTTAAGTAAGGATACAATCAGGTCTTCTCTGGCCATTGGCAGGAGACTACCCTGCACTAGCACATACATCGAAGGTAAGTATGAGATAAGAAGTTTAATATAGCTCTGGTAAAATTCTGTAGGCAGGCTATCCGTGTCTTGCCATTCTTACTGCCAGATCATTATTATCATTCCTAATGTCAGTAGTAGGTGCACCAAACAAGTCTCTCGATTTGGTTCCTATGTGTTTGAGAGTCACTCTATTCAAATATGCCTCAATGACCTTCCCAGTAGTTCTTTTCCTTCCTCTCGTATAGTTCACTATAATATTGCAGGAAAATATTATTTATGTCTTGTTGCAAATGCATGATTCGCTTTGCCTGATTCCATACTACTGTAATCAAGGTCCTCATGATTCAGTTTATATTAACTTAGCCACCAGCCTTCCAGCCCACTGTGACTCCTCAAGCAACCATGATGTGTACTATCATGTATAGATATCTTATATGGTCTAATTCCAATGTCATTTTTATATTAATCGGAAGTGCTCATTAACCTTAATATGTCTGCAAAGTTGCATGTATTTTGGAGGCCTAGAAGACTTCTTCTGCACTGTGTAGTGTCGTAGGACTCTTAACTTGGGGGTAAGACTGCTTAGCTTGGAATGGCGGCAGCACTACCGAGTTTAAGTGACTGAGTCAGTCCCACACCATCTGGAAGGTGTCAGCCTGACTTTGTGGACTGGCTAGAAGCTCCTCACCAAAACCACTCCTGTACCATTGTCGGTACAGGAGTGCAGGGTCCAATACCTAAAATGAACTACAATTACCTAAAAGCAGGCTAAAATATACATGAAGGAGATAAAAATGTCCAAGTTGAAAAGCAGACCGGGCTGAATTAAATGGGCATATTTGAGAACAGGACAACTCAAGATTTTTTTTAATTAAAACTGCCAAATTAACAATAATCGTGATCCTGCAGAAGGTCTCTGAGCACATCGCTGGAGATGGAATCCAGGATGGACCCCACTTCAGCAAGCCATAAATCCACCAGCTAGTTAGTCAAAAGGTGGAAGGAGCACACATGCTCCATTGTCTCAGCCACAGTTCTGGCTGAGGGGGCAGCGTTCCGCGCCAACCCAGCTGTTGAAGCACCAGGAGCCACTAAATCCACAAAAGACGGCTCATAGAAAGCATCCAGCATCCTGCAATCTCACTAGACAGGTTCAGCATTGAACCCTCATAGAGAACATCCTCAGCTTTACAACCATAAAAGGTACATGTTGCAAGACAAGACACACTTCCGGTGCGCATTTGGGAGGGCACCATAAGCAGTGGAAAACGGGCTGCACACAGTTGAGAACTAGTCGAAATGACAGTGACCAATTCCTGTTCAGTTTTTTCAAGAGAAATGCTCCAAAATACTGCAACATGTATTCACAACACAGTTGGACTGGTGGGACCTCCATCATTTCTCTTTGTTGAGATGGAGCAGCTATTGCAGATCAAAAATAGCAATAGCAACATACAGCTAATTAATGTCAATATTAAAGGGAATCCTCCAAAAACACTCGAAAAACGTGAGTGGATGACTGAAGGTATAACTCGAACACAGTGTGGAAAGTGCTGACAAAACCAAAACCTACAGCCTTACAAAAGTGTACAATCCAAGCGGTGTTAGATGCATTAAAAATGTGACTGACCAATTCACCAAATTGTTTTGGGAAGTTGGTATTTAAAAGGGTCTCTATCCCTCTGGATTCCAGGGGCTGATGTGAGCGCCACATGTTTTTGAAACAAAAGAGCTTTCTGTCGTCTCAGTTTGTCAAAATTTACACTATAAGTAGCACTGTAAGGCCACATATCCACTACTTTTAGCTCATGTGTGGGGCGGGAAAAGTACATTCCTGCAACATGTCACAATTTCAATTTAAGAAACCAAAATCACATAAAGGAAACCTTCTCTCATCTCACAGCAACCTTGATCACTCAGCATCAAGTAACTCCCATTCGAAAGTAACTGAAACACTGGGTGAATCAAAGGGACGGGAATGCCCTTCAGATAGCAAGCTAAATTTGCCACAGACACGTTACATGCAACATGCAATACCATCTGTTTACAAATCATAGAATGGCTTATAGAAGTTTCATATTCAGTACTGGTAAAAAACAACTCTTTTTCGCCATTCAGGCATTTGTAATCAAAGGGCAACTTCCACACCTCATGGATGTAACTGTCTCCTAACTGATCAAACCTGCCTACAGGAAAATGTTTTAAACATGAAGTGAATTGAAATGTTGATATCGGCAGAGAGATCACTCCATGTATTAACCACGCTGACGATAGTACATCAGCTACAGTGAAAGGTAACTTTTAAATGTTAAGCATGATGTAACTAGCTACCTTCTTAGCCATTATTTGTCGTCTTCACGTAAGATTAAATGCAGCAAATAACTCCTTAACGTTAACATGCTTCCAAGGCATGGAGTCATTTTTCAGAACTTGTAATGTCCAACTCAGCTGCATAATGGACCTAAGTTGACTCTGTCCATGGTGTAAAAGTGACATGTCATTTTGAATGATGCAAATAGCAAAGCACACAATGTTGTTTAATGTGTAAATGCAGTTGGATAATGTGTTCATACCATTACCGACTTCAGCTAGAGCTTTCTCTAAATTCTCCTTGCCTATTTGCCTTAAATGTGCAGCAGCTTCCATTTGCGAAAGCTTTCATATTTCATTATATATAGCATATAAGACACATTTGGAGTGTGGTTTTCTAGGGCCTAACAAGAAATCTTGGAAGTCTACTTCTTGAGAAAGGAGACTAAGGTGTTCTTTTTCAGCTGTTAATGTGAAAGATTGTAACCATTGTTGACAAACTGTTGACAAAATGATGATTGAAAAGTGTTGTGTGATGGCGTAACGAGGGCCAGGTTTGCTCGCTCTAAAACACTGTGTAGAGTTAATAAAACGTGCATGACAACCAATTCTGTCCAGTGGCCACAACAACCACCCGTTGGGTCTTGAAAGTGATTAATTAAAGGTATTGTTCTGGACTCAACCTTTAAACTGTTGTTCTGTGACATTTAGAATATTCTGCCAATTTTCAGTTTTAGCTGGTGAGGGAATAATGGGTGCATTCATGTCCTTTATTGTTGCTAATGCTAGGCAAGTTGTTTCCTGTACGGTGTAATTTAGAAATATCATTTGCAATGGAATTAAGCAAGCTCTAAATAAAGCCTCCGTGCCTGTATGTGCTAGTCTTTCATTCCCCAAACACTTTTCAAATCAATCGATTTTTTCCAATATTCATAGCCTTCTATGGCCAACTTACTAACATAGAAATCAGAATAAATCAATTCAATATTGGTTAACAATATTTTCCTTGCTTCCGAATGGGATAGTTTGAAATAGACTCAGCATTTTTAACATCATACCCAGTAAAATAAGTAAACTTTTCTACATATGTTTTAGAACTCCCCCCTGAGTCAGACAATGTTAACACTGTGTATGATTACAAAATACTCTTGGGGGAGTACGCTCGGAGTAGAAAATGGTGTCCAAAATGGTAATAACAGAAAATGTCCCCATAATTTGCAGTGTTCATGTAAACATCTTCACTTTCAAATACAGTGTAATATTCAAGCTTAGAAGAGCATAAAATCAACAGAAACAACCCCAGGTGTAATAATATAATTTGTTGATACTTTAAACACATATAGAATTTAAATCATTTCTGTAGGGCCGAAGATATCAAATGGTACTTTATCCTAAATAATCCCATCTGGAACTGAAACAGCTGAAATGTTCTCAAGGGCCAAGTCTCTTCACACGTTTTGTGAGGATAAATGTGGCTTTAAACCTCATCCACCAGTTCAACAGCAGAGCATTCATGGACAAACCAAGTAGTTATGTTTAAGCCAATTGAAAAGCTTACTTATTTTTGAAACAGGTATAGTAGTCGAAGGTGAGGAGTTTGAAGAAAAGTCATCAATGTTGGCAAAGTAACCAGGAGCAGTCTGTACATGAATGGGAACTGGTGCAGGTGAATGAGAACTGATAGATGTATCCATAGGTGGTTCATCATAAATGATTCCATCTGTTTGTATTGGGTTGGAAAATTTCAAATTTATACTCTATACATTTCTTGTCAATAAAGTTGTGACAGAAATCAACAAAAGTTCATTCTCTAGTCTCGGGGAAATAATTTCAGCATTGCTTAGTGCTTGAAGAGGTATGTCCTGGATGGTAGTAAGAGGGGTAAGGGAACTACCCAGTAATCCTCATGGTCTACTCTCTAGGATGTACACCCTGGTGCAATCTGACTTTATCAATGGAGACAAAATGGTTGTCTTTAGAACCAGGCATCAGTGGCAGAATAACAGTTCTGGTACCATGTATTCCTTGAACTTGAACCGGTGCTCTGTAAGATAGGTCAAACTCCTCCTTCACAGGTATCTTCTCACAGACTAAGGGCCAGATGTAACAAAAAAGGCATTTGCGATTCGGAAATAGCGATTTTTAAGAAATCACTATTTCTGATTCGCAAAATGCAATGTATCATATTTGCGATTTGGTAATAGCGATTTCTTAAAAATCGCAAATGCTATTACTGAATCGCAAATTGCGATACAGACCCCATTCACACCTATGGGTCTGTAGGCCCATATTTGTGAATTTTTTGCATTTCCCAAATTGCGAATTCATAACCCTTACTGCTCCACTCCAAAGGGGATTTATTATTTGGAGTGTGTTAGCAGGGCCCTATGATGAAGCATGCCATAATCTGTGGGTGAGGGCCGTTTTTTCTAACATTTTTGATTTTTGTTGGAGTTTGACCATATTTCTTGTCCTTTAAATGCACCCCAATAACCATTGTTGCAATGGTGTCCCTGAATGTCCTGGAGGTAAAAGCAGGGCCCTGGTCCGAGTGGAATGCCACAGCTGCATATGTCCAGGTGAAGACTTGCAAATCTTTAATAACTGAGCGTCAACCAATTGTGGTGGCGACACCCATTGAAATCTGGAGCATGAATTAACAGCAACAAGAATATATTTGTATAAGAGGGGTGTCTGGGTGGGCGTTTAACGGTGGACCCTTTAATTTGTTGGCAAATGTCACCAGTAAGGACATACTGCTTTGTCTGTACAGACTAGGACACCAATAACCTTTCTGTAACAGTGAGATGGTAGCCGCCACACCAGCGTGGGCAGAGCAACACCCTTATGAGCTGCTTTAATCAGATTTAGTCTATGGTCTTGGTTGGAGATCACACAATAATCCACCCCTGGTATTGTAACAAAGGAGGTGATCTTTTGGGCACTTAAATGGTAGGAATATTTTGCAGGATATGCTTTGATAAGGGCTTACCATCAGTCAAGGCTTTCACAGCAGTGAATATTTCACCAGCCAACCTCGTATGAGAATGAGGTATCACAACAACAGAAGCCATAGCAACTCCATATTTGGCAACTTTGCAATCCAAAGAGTTTCCTACAACGTGTACTCCACAACATTGATAACCCAATGTATGTACAACATGAAGCCATGGCAGCTTGTCTTTAAGATCTGTCACTTTCCCACAGAGAAATCTGTTTTTTATGGTGTTTCCTTTGGAATCTCTGAACCCATTAAAGCACCAGTAGTGTAAGTATTCATTGAAGGACTGGGCACAATAATACAAATTGCA
The DNA here is from genome assembly GCF_031143425.1 of Pleurodeles waltl. NCBI lineage: Eukaryota > Metazoa > Chordata > Amphibia > Caudata > Salamandridae > Pleurodeles > Pleurodeles waltl. Next base: position 1,024,069,568 of record NC_090449.1, on the reverse strand, counting down.
CTCAATCAGTGTTGACAGTTCTGGATCCGTGTGCTCCAGTACCAAAATCAAAGCTTTGAGCTCTAAAAGATGTGCTGTGCAGTCCCCTAAGGTCTGTGTGTAGGTTTGCTGAGGGAGGAATTTACCATCCCTCACTACCCCAGAAATGGCTGCGCAAGCCACAGAGTACTGAAGTTTGGTACCTACAGCTGGTTGGGCTGAACCACTGGCATAAATGATGATTCTGTATTATTGAAGAGGCAGAATGCTCGTAGACATGGGTTATTCAAGTTCATACTGAAGGAATTCTTGGATCTGTAGGTTTGGATCGAAAACACAATCAACATCCGTGGCAGTCAAGGAGGTAGCCCATTCTATCCAACGTGGATGTAGTGCTTTTGCATTTGGCGCACTTGCTTCTGTAACAGCCCCCAAGGGCTGGTATTGGGGTAACAACAATTATTTTTTTTCCATGGGCTAGTGGTCTCTCCTTTATGACAACCATTTGGACAGCAGTCAGTATTATTTTTTTTTGCTGGAGCAAAAAGCTGCTCTGCATTAGAGTATAGATGAGATGTGTACGATTTGGGCACAGTGTCACCTTAATTGAATGTGACATGTGAACCCGATGGCACCCGGAATGACCTAGTTTACAAAATTTGTTTTGAAGTGTGTGTAAATGTTTTGCTTCTAGAATGTCAGTCTGCAATGATATGTGTGTTGTTTGGTGTCCAATGTTTGCTTGAAAAATCAGGACGAATTAAGTCATAAAGTGGTTTGATGCATTGTGCATAATCTGGAAAGTATGTTCTGCCAAAGTTAAAGAAACCAAGCAATGATTGCAGTTTCTTGAGGGTATTAGGTGGTTGCAATTGCACACATTTCTCTAAGAATTGTGGTGCTTGGCTGCTTCCCTCATTTGATAGTTCGTACACTAAGAAAAGCAATTTTTGTTGAAACAGAACTTGTAGCCATGAGCAGAAAATCCCAAAACAATGCCATCCACCCTTGCTAAATATGTGTTGAGGTCGTCATCTGTCAGGTAGATATCATCTGCATAGGATAACGCCTCAGGATCAATATCATGCAATATTCATGTCACACGGGCAGAGAATAGTCCTGGACTGTTCTTATACCTTGGAGGGAGATTTAAAAAAATCTCGTTATGAACCCAACATGGAAAATATGCTTAGAGCCCAGCTTTCAGGCAGTAGATTTTGGCAGAAAAAAAAACATTGGAGATATCCAAAGTTGTTCTGTATTTTTTGCACACTATGTTGTTGATTAGTGCTGTACTGTGTGTGTTTTGTAAAGCAAATGTGCATGTGACTGTTTAAGTATCAATCTAAGACTATTCTATATGAACAGTTCGGCTTAGCTATGGGAATCAAAGGGCTATTCATAGGAGATACACAGGGTTCAGGGTACTTAAGTTGTCAGAGAATTTCCCTCACTGGGGATTTAGCTTCTTGTTTAATAGGATATTGAGGTTGTATCTGTGGATTGGATTGGAGTAATATGGTATGGGGAATCCCTATCCCAACCCACATGGTCGCGGTACAGCCCTGGAGCCTGCACCAAAGCCCCATCTGCGGAATAGGTTTCTTGTACTGTGTCAGGAACAAGGACTGGGAGAGAAGGCAAGATAAGATTTTCCCCCTCTGGGAGCTTACAGACAAATTCAGGTGGCCAATCTTTTTCTGCCAATAATACGTTACAACATAGTGTTAATCTCCCCCAGAAGATCGCATTAATGGTGCGCTCAATTTGTATTCTTAATTTATAAACCATGTTGGGTGGGGAGACACACTTGTCCGCTGTTTCAGATTCAAGGAAGTTGTTAGTTGCTGTCACATCCAGAAGGTCTTGAAGATTCTGGCAAACTACTGTGACCTCTGCCGCACTGTCACTGCCCAGGTCCTGTTCTTCAGTAGTGTTCCCAGTATGTCTGGCATATTTAGCTGAAATTGCCTTGTCTTTATTATTTTTCTGTTTATCCAAGCCTTTTTAAGAACCCTGTCCTTACCGGAGTTACCTTGTAATTGTGATTTACTTTGTCTGGCACACAGACTATACCGACCTATACTAGTATACGTCTCGGTGATAATCTTTGCCAGCTCCTGATCTTGTGGTGGAGGATCCCGGAGCTGCTGGTGTACTGCCAATGCTACTGCCTCCCCTTTAATATTACTTAATATGATTGAAGAGACTGTGGCAAAATTGCCCATTAATTTCATTCCTAAATCCAGGGCTGGGGCCGCCGTGTTCATTTCCAATTTGTTTTAACACTTCCAGTAAATTCGCAAGTGTCAGACTACTATGTGTGGTAGTGTATATTGCAGCGAAGACTGTGCCCCCAAATGGTACAGACATCTATAAAGGTAACCATTCCAAATGGTAAGCACATTCGATCATTCTATGTTTATCTTGGAGTCCAGTATGGGCAAACTCTGCTTCCAGCACATCTGTTTTCTGTGCAATCCAGAACTGAATTTCATTGCGTTTGGAGGGAACCTTACCCACTACTGAATTCAGTCACAGGTTTATCCTGGTTGTAGCCAAATGTGGTGCTCCTGGAGCAGCCCTTGCTAAAATCTGCATTACGAATTGTATTAAACATTTATACATGTCTATTAAATAAGCAGCATAACTCTGCTACTGGCATATTGTGTACACTGAGATGTGGTGTGTATGTGCCTAATTCTGGACATGTAGGTCCATCATTACTTTAGGGTCCTAATCTAACATTTATTATAATGTGTGGAAGGGTTCCTTGAAACCAATTCAGGTGTTCTTGATGAGAGATGTATTTCTAAATGTGCATAAGCTCTATATTGTGAAGGTGCATTTGGGAAAGTGTAATTTTGAAAATTGTGCGAGTTTGCATCTACTGCTGGAAAGGTGACCCATGAATATAATATTTCTGTTCTGTACGCTTTGTGCCTCTACCATGAGTGTAACTTCTCTACCCTCTTCCGTAAGTGTATGGGCTATTAAATATTGTGTGAGAGTAGCTCTCATATATAATGGAATGACTACTCCTTGTGGGTCTTCCATAATTATTTGGGTAAATTCAGAGATGGAAACTCCAAATTGGGGAATCCTGTTAAGGTTGAAACTTGAACAACCTACAGTCTAAGATAGGTGCTACCTATTTAGCGGAAGAAGATTCTTCCCTTATGCCACTGACACCTCCGTATAAAGGAAGGTAATTAGGGTACCATTAGCATGCAAAAGATAGATATACTCAGGAGATCAGTTAAATTTGTGCCTGACCAAGCTTAGGTGGATTCATGTCATAGGAAACTTACCTTGGGGGGATAAGACTGCTAGGTTTAGGGCAGCAGCACCATTAAGCGTGGGGGACTGAGTCCGTCCCACACCAACTGGAAGCTGTCAGCCTGACTTCGGCGGCCAGCTAGCAGCACCTCATCCAAACCTAGAAAGTAAAGGTGATTTGTGGCAGCCTGAGAGAAGTTGTGGTGAAAAGATCATACCTCTTTCTCTCAATTACACAAAGTCTCATACATGCTAAGGCAGACAAAGAGATGCTAGATATGTTTCAATGTATTTATTGATGCTATTGATTCCGATTATAAAGTGAGCTGCGATTATTAGGAAGATGAAACATAATACAGTGATTGTGAACGTTAGAGTGAACAATATAAACAGTCCCACCTACCTGGCCCTATCATAAACTCCAGTGATTCCTACCTATACCCTAATGTCTAAACCTGAGAGTATATTAGCCCTTCTGCCTGTCCTGATCTATGGGAAGAGCCCAGATCCAATATTTAGAAAGATGGGCAAGGATCTACCTGTTGTCGGCTGGCAATCTTCCCACTTGGCAGGAAAGAATGGGCCAGGATCAGCGCAACCGTCAACAAAATGGTGTACACCCTCAGACGGCCGTGGCTGGAGTTCCCTCTACCCTCCTTAGGCCCATATAGTGTATATATAACAAAATGTGTTCTAAAAACAGGCCTGACGTGATAATGTCTGTAGCTGAGGGTTGACTCCATAACTCTTGGAGCAACAATACTAGGTGAACTATTGTGTACAAAACATAACAGCCTTGAGCAGAGCAGAGTGAAATGAGTACAACGGCGGATAAAAATGTGCAGCACGAACTGTGCCTTCTCCAAAAAGCAGCGGATTATAAAATATAATCAAAATGAATATGGCACAGGCTATGGGCCTAGAGCTAAAATAGGGGGGCCCAACCTAGATACTAAACGTAACCCACAACAGCATTACGCATAGCCTCGTTAAGACGTTTGGCAGTAAGAAGTATAACTTAGGCAACAGTGAAATTGCATTTGTAGCTGTATCGTTCCTTTGAGCCCTTTTTGCATTCTCTTGGGAGAAGATCCTGCCTCCTGCTTATTAGTTTTGTTGGATTAACAGTGTCTGACACTTGTCCACACTTCCATTGAATTGTACTGAGAGAATGTTGGACATGGCCCTTCTTAGGGGATTTCCCTGAAACTTTTCGCTTTTTTCTCCCAGTTTTTGCTGACTCTGTGAGCGTGGCCTTATGACTCTGAGCACCTTCCCACTGTACTACAGGGGGAAAGTGCGTGCGTCCTTGCTATTAATTCCATAAAGAGGCACTTATCTGATCGGTTGAGGTGCCATACTTAGAAGTGCCCTCCATAAAGGTGCACCACATAACCGGGACGGGTACACCACTGGGCACTAGTGGGACATTGCACTGATTGTGCCACCACACCAGAGTAGCCCGACCAACATGTACCAGGTCTCGTAGTCCAGGCCTGTGGAGGCACAGGTGTGCCTACGCTCAGGGTGGCATCTTCCTACTTGGGCCAGCCCTCAGTAGGCCTTCCACTACTCCTGGAGCAGGAGGGCGGAGAAGGTGGTAGTCAGAAGGCAGGGCAGATACACAAGGGTGTCCCATGCCCTGGTAGGGGAGAACCCCCACATGGGTTTCCCTACCGAGGAGATTGGCTCTTCCTTGAAGTTTTGCTGATCCTCTCTGAGTGGCCTTAGGGCCATGGGGACTTTCCCACTGTAATACAGTGTGAGAGTGGATATGCGCCCTCCTTACATAAGATAGGAAGTGGTGCCTACGAGTATGTCCACACTTGCATATTGGTGACTTCATGTATATACTGAGCCTGGCCTAGCTTGCCTATATGTGCACACTCGCACATTGGCGTTTGCATGCATATACTCATCCTGGCATGGCTTACCTATATGTGCACACTTGCACATTGGCGTTTTCCATGTATGTACTGAGCCTGGTTGGCCTATATGTGCACCCTTGCACATTGATGTTTCGATGTATGTACTAAGCCTGGCACACCTGCACATTGGTGTTTTCTGGTATATACATGGCCTAGCATGGCTTGCCAGTATGTGCACACTTGCACATTGGGGTTTCCATACTGAGCCTGGCACAAATTGCCAGTATGTGCACACTTGCACATCAAAAACAAAAAAAACAAAAAATATATATATATATATATATGTATTTATTTATTATCACAGCAGGCCTGTATGGGTGCCCCTGCAGACTTGTGCGTGCGCCAAGGCACATGCCTACGGAGTGAAGAATGCCCATGTGCATTTTCATTACCATTGAGAGCTGCTCTCTCTGCCTGTAGGTTAATACGGGGGAAAGTTTATAATTAACCCTAGATGCAATAGTGGATTGAAGTGGAGCAGCCTCATAATGTTTACTATCATTAGATTCCTAAAGACAAACCCTTTCCAATGGTAAAGGTGGTTTTGTCAGTAATACCCTGGAAAAGCCACTTCTAGAATGTGGGCACTTCCATGTTCTAAAATCGTTTTTATGGGCCTTTTTAATTCAAGCTACAGTCCACGGGGGGGACTGGAGTACTACATCTGTGCATTTCCCAGCAACAGCTATAAAACGTGGACGACTGAACAACCTCAATTAATGGTCTGGCTGGATAAATTGGAGGGAGGTTTCGACACTTGGCCTCTCAGAGTCAGATCATGTCACCAATAAAGATAAATATCTACTTTCCATGGCAGATATGCCTGAAATTTAGGGGAGACATCTGTGGTTCAAAGGGGAACCCTTTGAATCACCCCCAAATTCAAAGGCACACGAGTATAGCTAAGGATACCACACTTCAGCAATTTAGAGATACACATGCAGGAGCGCAGGATGGAGTCTCTGAACTGCATGGTGCAGACTGCCAGAGAAATCTGTTGTGCAGGAAGGGTTTGTGCATCCTTCCTGGCCTGGGCACACTGCTTCCTGCTGGGTGGCATTCTGAAGTGTGCTCTCCGAGGGCCAGTTGGCTTGCCCCCTGTTCTGTGTGGAGGTCTCCCAGACATCAAAGTCCTCCTTTAAGGGACCTACACCTTCTACCATGTTGTATGGAGAGCGGTGCCCTCCTATGCATCTACTTTGTCTCTGGACTCTACCGGATAGCAGCTGTGTGAGCATGGAACTGAGGGCCTGATTTATACTTTTTTTAGCGCCACATTGGCGTCTTTTTTTTGTTGTAAAAGCGGCACAAACGTACAAAATTATTGAATTTTGTAAGTTTGCGTCAACAAATGACGCAAATGCAGCGCTAAAAAGTATAAATCAGACCCCAAGTGTTGTGTCTGGGGACCGGATTTGCCTGGTGCAGAGCTTGCAAAGTACTGTCCGCATTCAAGGAGTGTGGCCCTTCATTGTGGGCCACATCACGCATAAGCGTTTGGTTGGTAGTGGGCAGATTACTGGTCGAAGTGCCCCACGTGGCCCGCATTTCTCTTGTGTGACACCCAACTGCATGTTCATTGCGTGCGGTGTCTATGTCACTGGTTGCGACCTTGGGGGGGGGGGGGGGGGGGGGGGGTGGGGTGTGTGTGTGTGTGTGTGTGTGTGTGTGTGTGTGGGTGGGGGGGGTGTGTGTGTGTGTGTGTGTGTGTGTGTGTGTGTGTGTGTGTGTGTGTGTGTGTGTGTGTGTGTGTGTGTGTGTGTGTGTGTGTGTGTGTGTGTGTGTGTGTGTGTGTGTGTGTGTGTGTGTGTGTGTGTGTGTGTGTGTGTGTGTGTGTGTGTGTGTGTGTGTGTGTGTGTGTGTGTGTGTGTGTGTGTGTGTGTGTGTGTGTGTGTGTGTGTGTGTGTGTGTGTGTGTGTGTGTGTGTGTGTGTGTGTGTGTGTGTGTGTGTGTGTCAGACACACACAAAAAAAAACAATTGGCCTGGTGCAGTTCTGGTCATTGCGCATCAGAAGTTATGCCTCAATCCAGGGAGGGACGGAACGGGAACGGATTGTGTTTTCAGAAGTGCCTGGTGTGACACAAGTCGTGCACCAGGCACTGCGTTTCATTCCAAGGAGGCACCGCAGTGAAAACCTTTTGTGTGCAAGTGGGATTGTCTGGTGCGACTCAAATAATTGCACTCTAGATGTTGTTCCTCATTCCAGGGAGACACAGTATTGGAACTCTTCATGTGCAAGCAGGATTGTCTGATGCGACTCAAGTCATCACGCACCAGACGTTGTGCCTCATTCCACAGAGGCACAGCATTAGTAACTTGTGTGCATTCAGACGTGTCTGGTGCAACTCAGGTCATCGCACACCAGACCTTGAGCCCATACAAGGAGGGCCCAGAATTTGGTAAACTCTTCATGTGCAACCAGGAGGCCTGGGGCAGTCCAATTCATCATGCCCCAGACGTGGTGCGTGGTGCCTGCTGCCCTGGGAGATGCTGAATATCTGAAGTTGTGGTCTGGCTTGGCTGGGCACCACTGTGAACAGCATGTCCCAACCCTTTCCCTGTGCTTTGCAGACCAGGGCCTGCGCCCAGGTGGAGACCAAACCTTCATTTGCAAACTTCTGCCTGATCAGCCATTCTCTCTTTCTTCCCCTGTACCTTTGTCCCCGGATCCTGATTAACTGTAACCACCGGCCACGAGCAGCCTAGTATCCGGGAAAGGTTGCTTCATTTCTAACTCATAGGGGGCAGGAATTGGTTGGAGGAAGGTTTGGGTCCAAGAGGGGTCTGCAAACTCATTTACACCTCACCTGCCGGCTTTTGGAGCACCGCATTAGGGTGCTGGGAGCAAGTGTGCAGGTATGTTAGCATGACTGATAGCTGAGCAATACACCACTGACCTGGTCAGTGAACTGCTCTGCCTCCTGTAGCTCCACCTGTTAAATAGAGCCCTCTGAACTTCTGACCCCTGTCAGGAGTTCGAGGCCCTCCTCCACCTGCAGACTTCTGCCTGCACCTCATCCCTGGTATCTAGTGGGAGAGCTCTGCTTTCCTACTAGGCTGCCTCTCTACTCCTTTTCTCTGCTTTGCTCTCTCTTCCGTGTCTGCCCCCTTGTATCCCTTTTTGCTGTTCGCTCTCCACTGTGCTCTTTGACTTTTGCTTTATTTCTGTGCTTTTCCCTCCACTCTCTCTCTCACTCACTCTCCCCCGCCGCTGTTGCCCCTGCGGCCCGCCCCCCTCCTCTCTCGCTGCACTCCCCCTGCTGCTGCCCCTGCGGCCCCACCCCCTTTTTCACACCGTTTTTGCCCCCACCTCCCAGCTGTCCTCTCCTCCCCTCCCTCCCTACTTAATGGTGGCCTCTGTGTAGCCGGGAGAAGCGGGTGCACCGCAGGTGTGCCAAAGGCAAGCCTGTCCACACCTGGACTGCACCCAGTGTCAGAATCCCTGGCTCTTGCCCACCCCACTGCCGCTACACCCGTCTTCGTTACAACGCCACCACCCTTCACACCGGCTGCTGAACCATCTGTCATCAAGCCACCCCGCAGCTCACCCGCAGACCCTTCTCCTGCCAGAACTGCATCTTCCCTAGCCTCCACGTCAACAACCCACCACGGCAAGACACAACCATCTCAGATGCATCCTACTCAACACCCGCTCCATCCACAAACATGCCATTGAACTTTGGAATTTACTCGACTCAGCTTCCCCAGACATCCCCTTCCTGACTGAGACACCTACCCCTCCCTCAGCACCCGACATCGCCATAGCCATCCCGGACAGCTACAAGATCATCCGCAGGGACTGCTCCAACAAACCAGGGGGAGGCATCACCATCGTCCACAAGAACACCCTCAGGATCACGACCAGCACCGTAGACATCCTCGGCACTGCCGAACACCTGAACTTCCGATCCACACCGACCCAAACACCACACTCAGAGGGACCCTTGTTTATAAGACCCCATTCCTCCCTCCCCCTTGGCCCCCCACAGCAGTTCAGCGACTCCATCACCGACATCATCAGCACGCACGCTCTTGCATCCACAGACTACTACATACTCCTTGGGGACTTGAACTTCCACCTCGAGAACACCACCGATAACAACTCTACCAGCCTTTTCGACAACCTCGGCCTCAGACAGCGCGTCACAACACCCACCCACTCTGCAGGACACGCGCTTGACCCCACTTTCTCCTCGCCAGCAAACACGTCTCCTTCAGCCACACCACCAAACTTCACTGGACCGACCACCGCTGCATCCACTTTTCCTTCGAGAAACCCACAACACACCATCACCCGCAACGGATTCGCAGATGGAACAAGGTCACCGAAGACCAACTGATCACTACCCTCTCCCGTAACCCACCCTTCGACACCACCAAGACTGACACAGCAGCCCGCCACCTCAGGCAGTGGGACTGTGCCAACACTCTCGGCCGATCAAAAATCCTTCCAACAGACGCACCAACAGAAAGGCCTTTTGGTTCACTGCCGACCTCCAAGAAACTAAGCAAACATGCCGAAGACTTGAAAAGAAGTGGCGCCAAGATCAGACACTGGACAACCACACAGCCTTCAAGAACGCCATCCACAGACACCACCAACTCATCCGAGCCACCAAGAGAACCACCTTCAAAGAACACATCAACAAGAACGCACACAGCCACAAGGAACTCTTCAGCATCGTGAAGGAGTTCTCCAACTCCGGCTTTAACGTCAACAACATCCCACCATCAGAAGACCACTGCGACTCCCTAGCCACCTTCTTCCACCGCAAGATCGCAGACATTCACGACAGCTTCAGTACTCATTCCCCACACCCCCACCCCCACCCCCACCACAGACTCACCACCCACCAGCCTCCTGCTCTCCTGGACCCACATCGACAACGACACCATCAAAGTCATGAACACCATCCACTCCGGCTCACCATCCGACCCCTGCCCTCACCACATCTTCAACAAAGCAAGCTCCGTCATCGCACCCCCAACTCCAGTAGACCATCAACAGTTCCTTTGAGTCCGCCACCTTCCCGGAGAGCTGGAAACACGCCACGATCAACACCCTCCTCAAGAAACCCAAGGCGGACCAAAGCACATCACGAACTTCCGGTCCATCTCCCTGCTCCCCTTCCCAGCAAAAGTCAGAGAAAATTGTCAACAACCAACTGATCTGTTTCCCCGAGAACAACACTCTGAACCCATCCCAGTCCGGATTCCGCAGCAACCCCAGGACCAAAACTGCCCCCATCGCCGCCACCGACGACATCAGAACCATACTGGACAGCGGCAAAACCGCGGCCCTCATCCCCCAGGACCTCTGAGCCACGTTCGACACAGTCTGCCACCACACCCTACTCACATGCCTCCGCAACACAGCAATGCACGACAGAGCCCTGGACTGGATTACCTCCTTTCTCACCAGCATAACTCAGAGTCCGCCTCCCTCCATTCTGCTCTGAAGCCAGCAAAACCATCTGCGGCATACCCCAGGGTTCATCCCTCAGCCCGACCCTCTTCAACGTCTATATGGCTCCACTCGTTAACATCGCCCGATCTCACAACCTCAACATCATCTCATATGCCGATGACACCCAGCTGATACTCTCCCTCACCAAGGACACCGCCAAGACTAACCTCCACGAAGGAATGAAGACCATCGCCAAATGGATGAAGAACAGTTGCCTGAAACTTAATTCCGACAAGATTGAGGTACTCCTCTTCGGCTCCACCCCCTCTACATGGGATGACTCCTGGTGGCCTACCACACTGACACCCACGCAACCTGGGATTCATCCTGGACTCTTCACTATCTATGACCCAGCAAGTCAACACCATCTCCCCCTCCTGCTTCAACACCCTTTGCATGCTTCGGAGGATCTACAAATGGATCCCCACTGAAACCATAAGAACAGTCATTCAAGCCCTCGTAAGCAGCAAACTGGACTACAACAATGCCCTCTACGCAGGAACCACGGATAAACTCCAGAAAAGACTGCAACGCATCCAGAATGCCTCTGCGCGCCTCATCCTGGACATCCCCCACCACTGCCACATCACAGCCCACCTGAGAGACCTGCATTGGCTCCTCGTCAACAAGAGAATCACCTTCAAACTCCTCACCCACGCTTACAAGGCACTGCACAACACCGGACCAGAATACCTCAACAGACGGCTCTCCTCCTACACCTGGACCTGACAGCTTCGCTCCACCAACCTTGCCCTTACCACCATCCCACACATCCGCAGAACCACCGGCGGAAGATCATTCTCACACCTCGCCGCCAAGACCTGTAAACACTCTTCCCAACCACCTGCGTCAGACCAAGGACCTCTTTACCGTCAGGAGACATCTCAAGACAGGACTTTGAGCATTAGCAGCCCCGCCTCAGTGACTTGGGACACTCACGGATGAGTAGTGCACCTTACAAAATCCCCTGATGGATTGATTTTGGCAGTGCATAGCAGTGCTGAGTGTGGGAGCGAATGTCTGGGCTTGACTTCACCACCCGGTAGCGTTGCCCTGCACATTGTTTACAATAGCGGATGGCATTGACCTTTACTGGCTGCAGACCTATTTTAAAAGTGCTATAGTTCTCTGTATGTGTACATTGTTTTTATTGTTGGGAACCGGGATGCCTCCTACAACTATTTTATATTGAATTGGGGTGAGGCGGTCTGTCGTTCAGTTGGGGTTGGTCTCATGCTGCCAAAGCAGTAGCACTGCATGAAGGTGCGGAGAGGGGAAGTATTGTTTCTCTCACGTGCACATACTGCTGATGTTGTATTAACACTCTTGGCCCTACTACTAGTGATCTTTCAAAGTGTGATTTATGCCTAGATTTACACGATGTTCATGTGATGTTAATTCATGTGTGTGTTGAATACAAACTTTACTTACATACACCTCGTGTGCAGTGTCGTTTGGGACGCTGGTGTACTTATTGTGTGGACATGCTGTGCCAATGCTTTACACATTGCCTCTGTGATAAGCCAGACTGCTCTGTCCCAAGCCACCCAAGAATGAGCGCAGGTTATACAGTCAGAGTAATCATCCAGCCCTGATGGGAGTGGTAGGTTCTGCCTGGATAGGGCCTCGCATTGGTCAACCAGAACATGCCACCTCCAACAGAGAACATGTATAAAACTGAGGAACGTGTTTAGATTGTAGTACGATATGCTCTAGCAGGATTTGAGCTGATGCTCTGGTCCACTGAAATAACTGCCACCTATTAATTTGCATGCATATTAATTACTTTTGCATTTTATGAATGTTAGACTATTAGGATTCCAAAACTGCCATGTTTTATTACATCACAATAATGGATCTGGTTGCATCGCAGCACAAAAACAGCAACTGCTTGGCAAACCGATCTTTAGAATGTAGGGTGACTAGAAGCCTTCACCCTGCGCACAATTCCCTTTAGTTCATGGGAGTCACAAAGCTGTACCAGTCGAGGTCATGGGTCACCTGCAAAGTATCCTTTTTTTTTTTTAAGTAGTTGATGGCGTCCTTAAACTGGAAGCACCAAGGCCCGTATTTATACTTTTTTTAGCGCCGCTTTTTGACGCAAAACGGCGCAAACCTACAAAATACAATGGTATTTTGCAAGTTTGCACCATTTTTGCGTCACAAAACGACGCAAGTGCGGCGCTAAAAAAGTTTAAATACGGGCCCAAGTGCTCAGCAGGGGTCTCCCAAAGATCCCTACTTGAGCTGACCAGATTATTTTTTTTTGGTAGAAATTGTCTTCAATACATTATTGAAACATACTTCAGGATCAGAAAAGAAAAAACCTGACACAGGAACGCTGTTGATCAAAGGATGTGAAGAAGCCATTAAAAGTCATCAGGAAGCAGAGAATGGGGACAAATGGCTTAGGAGTGGAAAGGTTCCTACTGAAGACGCAGATTCTCAAAGGCAGAGCAATGCGCAGCATTGGAACAACCACTGAGAATCAATGTCCTAGTTCTGCAATCTGGAGAAATTAGCATTACTAGTGGCGTTGGCTGTTTCCAGGGATAAACTAAGGTCTTAATCGGAACTGTACCAGCCAGTGAGAACATCTCCAGAGGCTTTTTTGCTCCCCCTACAAATTGAGGAAGAATGACAGTTTTCTTTAGTTCATGACAGAAGGCCAGGAGGGCTTTCCCAACATTCATTACTCAAGTGCAATCTTTGACAATTGTATGAAAGGATTTCCCATATTTTCCTTTATGTGCCATAATTTGAATCCAGTAGCACCAGGAAGTAGGGTGAGCATGCAAATTCAATTTTGTACAAAAAATAAAGTGTAGAATGATGAACTATTTTAGATTACTGGGGGAGGCGTAGGATTTTGAAGTGGTAAATCTGGGAATGCGCCAAAATACATGGACACCCACACTCTACCCATGGGACGCCTTTCCAGGCAAGAGTAACACACTGCAGTGATTTGTGCTGCGTGGTTACTCAAGATTTATTAAGCCACGCAAGGTGACCTTGCATGGCTTGATTAATCTCACTTAAGAGTTGCATCGCTTTTGCTCCCTGTTGTGAGGCACAAGAGTGATGCAACTCTTTGTTAAATATGCCCGTTTGGGTTGTTGAACCAGAATAATGGCCCCAAAAGAGTTGAGTAATAGGGCCCCAAGGCACAGACAACACTCTCATGAGCATCAGTTGGCAGGCGCTGGATGGGGTGTTGGTCAGCATCACTTCCTGGACTCAGGTAAGACTGAAGAACAATATCATGGACCCAGATGTATACCAACTCATGGGGGCAGATCTGTGCAGGGATGGGCACATCAAAAGAAGAACAAGCTGGACTGGTGCAGAGTGATCCTACAGATAGGGTGGCATGGAGGAGATATTCTAAAGGGAGGCCAAGTAAGGACGACCACAGTCTTTCTTGTGTAGCCTTTTTGCAATATAAACTTGGCAAACATTAATACCAAGGCTACTGGAATATTGTGGCATGGAAAGACCAAATTAAGCATCAAGGCTTGACTAAATTATGTGTCATAATGCATTACCTCTTGTTTTGTCCTTTTTACACATTAGCACAATCTGGCCAAAGGTTTCATCTCATCAGTACCAGTCTGACACCCACATACAGCAATAAGCAACAGAAAGGTGACCAGTCAATCTTTGTGAAGAGCTTTCCACTGCACAGCAACACGTGTCACCACATTTTTAGTAGCTTTTGATTTGTTTGAGCTAGAAGTAAAATGTTTTGGTTACAATCGGCAGATTATGCAGCAGATGATTATGTGGAGAATCCAGAATTATGTCAAAAAAGCCACAAAATTGCAAAATTAGCAGTGGCCCACTTACTACCATTGTGTTCCTCATCCTGACTGGAAAGGGACTGAACAGCAAATGAAGAGCAGTATGATTCAGTTCCTTGGATGAGCTTAAGCTGAATGTGGCTCAGGGCTTGGTGGAGAGAGGAACCAAAAGAGCCTGAGGTAACCCCAACACTTCCCACACTGGTCAATAGCACGTGACCTTGCCATCATCTGCAATTGGGTCTCAGGCACTCGCACAGATCACTGGTCTCTAAGTGACTGCTTCTGCAAACCAAATGGTCGCATTCACCTTCTAGGTGGGTATCCATGGGGCACATACTGTGCAATGTGAGTTCACTGCACAACAATGCTTGTAAATGCATGAGACTTTTGCCTTTGGTTCAACAGGCCTGCCCACAATTTGACAATGGGAGCATTTCCCGTATCTCTCTTGTCCACCCGTTCCTGATCACACCACTAATGCCGTTGAACTTGAGCACAGACAGCCTAGGCATACATGTTTAGAAATATGGGTACCTTAGTCAGTGTTTGAGATTTGCATGTCATGACTCACTGACATCTCACTTCAACTGGGACAAACGATGGCCGAAGGGGAAACTGCCCCAGAGACTGCCACATCTGGGCTGAAGGTACACTCAGAACAGATGCGATGGTGTATGCCCCTCTTATTGTGAAGTAAGGAACTGGCCAGTACACTTAAGGTCTGCATCGACTGGTAACATTTGTAGTCCCTTTAAAGCGCCACTGTCACCAAATGCACATGTGCAGCATAGGTTGCCCTCCATGCCGTGTGAACCATGTATGTGACAACCTATAGTACGACCCATGGGACAGTACATAAATTTGCCGTGGATGGCATACCTTTCAAGCTGTTCTATTCACGGAGGATGAACCTGCTATTCAAAACAAAATCTTACAAAAGAACAGAGTGAATGATACATCCAGAATAATTTACCTGCACAGGGAGCAAATGCAAGCTGCCATACGCAGTTTATAACCACCAACTCTATCATTATTGCAGCATTTATTTGAAAGCCAACATACAGTACTGCATTCCCCCAAACAATCACTGGCATGGTCTGGCATGGTCTGGCATGGTCTGGCATGGTCTGGCATGGTCTGGTCTGGTCTGGTCTGGTCTGGTCTGGCCTGGCCTGGCCTGGCCTGGCCTGGCCTGGCCCTAGTCTACCATGTTATGGCAGAAGATCAATATAATGAAAGCCTTCGGTCTCTGCTTGAACGCACCTCACAACAAACAAATATCGAGGTGGCTGACAAACATTTGGGTTTAACCAGCTAGCAGCCAGTATGAAGCAGGAACCCAGTCACACACTTCATTTTATATGACTATGTGGGTACAGAGATTGGCTAAGATTGTCCTTCCTAATTAATGGACCAACCAATCTCAGATTACACAGCTGGCATCAGAATTACCGTTCTAATCCAAAGGATTAGGTTCAACAGACAAGCTCTCAAGGCGATAGCAAACAGAAGCTATGCTTCCAAGAGGCCATAGAAACACTATGGTTTGCACCTCCTTTTAAATGGCACCTCACAAAGGCTTCCAGACAAGATATATCATACCACCAAAACCTGCAACGTCAAGGGCTGCACATGAAACAACATAAAATCAAAGGATAGGTCAATTAAACTGTTTGGATCAGAATTAACTTATCTGGAGAAAATTACAAATTAGAATAATTTTGATGCAATTGAAAAAGCCCATTGAAAACACAAATGAATGGATATTGCAAGATGACTCTGTTGGTAACGAAGGACCACTACACCATGATCAGGCTTTCAATCAAACCAGTAAATTGTTAATCTTCACAGAACAGACTGAACCAGAAATCAAGAATGTCTCAGGTGCCCCGCACCAGCATTGTGAACATTTTAGAGGGGGAGATCAACAAAATACAGGCCAGTACCCAGGAAAGCCCAACAGAACCCATCTTTGGTTCTCCTGCACCGCCTAGGAAACAGGCATCGTGATCTCAATGGTAATTATGAGTTTTAAATTGAATTAGAAATGGCAGTACAATGTCATCCAAATGTTTATCGTTGGAGCTTCGCAACTTAAATATCTTTCAGTACCAATTCCAATCAATTTCCAAATGTTTTTGACAACACAGACCTAGATTCCACTCCTAAGAACCCCAAATTATGAAACTAAATAATCAATGTCTAAGGCATGTATAATGTAGGGTGAAGAACAACCTGTGCCTAATTCACCAGCCAACCATAGAAGCCTCTCCCATTAGCATAGTCCCAAACATTAGGTGCTGCTCCAAAACCAGAGCTGAAATAAAATTGCATGACTACCCTTCAACTCACTCCTCTCCTCAGAGTAGATCACAGCTGTCATGAAGAAGAATGTTTAGCTAATGATGCTGCGGGTCCTCTTACTCCTGCAAAGGAAACAGTGAATTGAACTGACATGGGTTCTGCTTTCACCTAGGCTGGGCTACTGAACACAGTTTAAACATGTGCATGAAAGAAGACCCAGAAACCTCAAGATATCCATAACAAAGCAGGAGGGCTTTTCCACAATTTGAAGTTGTACTACATCCAGACTTGATGGAGCTTCACTGACTTCTGATTGAACAAAGAATAACGTGTAAAAAGCCCTTCACCACAGAGGATTTAAATAAATGTGACAGCCAGATCCAAAAGGAATCAGCCAGTCAAAACTATAGATCAGATAATACAAACTTTCTTGTTCCAAGTGGAGTTCAGGCATGAAAAACAGTGTTGAGACTGAGGTATCCAGTGAACTCTTCAGTGAGAAACATGCCATACTTCAGCCTTTAAAAGGAAGCCCTGAAGACACATCAATTGAAGGAAACATCCAGCACATATTCTACCACCTCAGAGACCAACATCTCATTCAATAAGGGAGTGGAACTCAAAGAAAGGTGCGCGTGAGCTATATAAGATGGACTACTGAGCCTAGAAATTAAAACCTCCACTGAATTGTAATGAGGTCCCTAAGTCTCTGGAGATCGATTAAGTGCTCTGTATGCTTCTGATGTCTTGCTCTGGAAAACATCTGAACTAAACCATGCTCGCACTTTATGAAAAATAGCCAAATATTGATGGTGAACCTATACAAGTCCAGGTGTAGGCCATTTTTTGGGTCGAGCCTGCGTCGCATGCGTTTCACTAAGCGAGACGCTTTAGGAATTAAAAAGGGCTCGGAGCCCTGTCCACGTCACGTCAGTGTCTTTCAATGGCTCGTGGGCTAGAATCTGCTTGATTTCATTAGTGGAAGGCATGCATACGTCATGCCTTTTCCGGTGGATAGCCCTCCTCGAGCGCATCCACCAAGTACAGAAAACATGCGAGGCTCGCTGTTTTCCAGCTCGTGGACTACTTTTTCTCTATTTTACCAGCGCGATCTTGCGTGGCAGAAGTCGAGCGCTTTACATAATATCGACCCTGTTACATAGTTAATTGC
This sequence comes from Pleurodeles waltl, assembly GCF_031143425.1. Taxonomy (NCBI): domain Eukaryota; kingdom Metazoa; phylum Chordata; class Amphibia; order Caudata; family Salamandridae; genus Pleurodeles; species Pleurodeles waltl. Next base: position 1,024,051,636 of record NC_090449.1, on the reverse strand, counting down.
ACTTTTTCCAGTTACGTACATAAATGCACCTTTGCCGATAGGTTTCATTACGAGTGAAAACGCGAGACCCGTTGCATTGCAAATGCTTGTTTAGTTTTGCCTGCAGAACGCTTGAACTGTGCTTGTGAAATCTATTGTGTTTATTATATCCTTACATCCAGCCTTTACTTTTTATTGGTTTGTGTGCTTGCCACTTACTTTTCCTCCATTTCTATAGGCTGTTGCACACTATTTCCTTTTGTTCTGTGTATATTTGCTCTTATCAATGTCTCAAGGCCCCAGTACTCCTCTCCATCCGCTTGAAATTCTTTGTGAGGCTGCTCTCTTAGGCGTGCTTGTACAGGATGTTGAGCCAGCGCAGAGACTCACACCCAGCCTCATTTCTATGAATAGTCGCCAAGGCAGGCCTTTAGACGACCTTGTTTCATGGTGCAGAACGTGCAGTATAGCACAAGGGCCAAAAGCTCCAGGAAATCCACTGAACACCGGTTATACCCAAGATGCTACTAAGCAAGCAGTCATAAGCGCAGTTACCTTGCAGGCACCAGGGCCATGATTTGGGTGGAGCAGTAGGTGCAGTGGCACAGGGGCCAAAAGGTCCAGGATTCCCACTGAACATTGATTATTGCTATAGGTTGCTACTAAGCAAGCAGTCATGAGCGCAATTACCATACAGGCACCAGGGCCATGATTTGAATGGTGCAGCAGGTGCAGTGGCACAGGGGCTAAATGCTCTAGGAAACAACTGAACACAGTTACTGCTATATTTTGAGTGCTTTTTTGGTTCTTTTGTAACTACTGCACCCAAAGTAACACACAGCTTAAAGTACCACTGTAATAAAAGCTGTAACTTATTGTATTTTTCTGTCTACCTACATCTTATGTTACATTTAGCACATTTATATGGCACATTTTCTCAGTTTCTGTATGGTCCAAAAATGCTTCTGAAACTGGGGACACTAACACCATGGCAAGGGCATTTTCAATTCTAGAACATTGGCATTTCAGCCGTTAAAAACACTATATAAATACTTATAACTTACCATTTAGCATTCCATAACAATCACTGGCAAAGCCACTAGGTCTTGCCTATGCAAGATGTATCTGCTTCGCCAATGTTTTGTTAGCCATTAAATACAGCAGCGCAGAATTTAGTGCACCATAACTGAGAACAAATAAAAAAGTGCTATAACACGGACAGCAATGGCTGTATCATACAGCCTTTTTTACATTACTTTCAGTCATTTGCAACATGGCTAACAACATTAGCAAAGCCAATATATCTCACATAGGCAAGACCTACTGGCTATGCCAATGCTTTCAGCTCTTTGCTTAAATTGCTCATTTGCTCACCAACCTACAGCTTATTAGTAATCACATAGGTGAAACCTATTGCATTTACCACTGCTTGTTTCCTGAGCTAAAGGTACCAATTAAGTGAATGGGGAGTCTATTGCAGATATCAGGTGAGGCTACTTCAGATGGTAACAATGGTTCTGAAGATGGTGAGGACTACAATAAGCAAATGACTTGATAGGCCACTGTGAGATGAACTATCCCTTCATTTCACTTACCTGACCCTGCAGTTTGTATATAGAATTGGAAGATAACACTGACGTACTGATGGAGAGAACTGAGGAAGGGCCAGACCGTCAGCTGGTGCTGGGCCAGTTCCCAGAATTGATTAAGGGCATCATTTAGAGTTTGGCAGAGGGGTTACTCGGTCACAACATTGACTGATATCCCACCCACAAGAACTCTAAACCTCATTATATTCTATGGGATTTATATTTCAGCAGACGGGATAACCATCACCGTTGTGACGGAGTTACCCCTACAATATCTAAATCAGGCCCCAAATCTTGAATGGGACTCTTTATGGACCTTTTTCTTATGGCCCCTCAAACACAGTACTACAAATATTTGCCCTCCCCTCCCCCGCTGAGTCGCTTCCCTGCTTTTGCTGTGCAACTGCGCAAATTAATGTAAGATATTGTTACCAATTATGGTCACCTACTTGCATATAAAATATAGTGTCCTCTCCCACTGTTCTGCAGCAAATTTCCGATCTTTGAGCATGGCCACACTTATAAGACTTGGAAAATGACGTTGCAGTACCTATATAGGTGTCACCTAGGCGCACAACATCAGTTACTTTTCACGACTTTCCACGCCAGAAGGGCAGAGCCATGAAGTACAGGGACCACTGGTGTGAACCACTAGGGCACTTAAAGGGGTCAGCCCTATCCCTAGAACTCAGTTCACGGAGTGGGGAGGATGGGTGGTTCATTAAGGAATCTGCAGCTAGATATAGTCTCTAGCAGATAAGGCGTTACCACAGGTAAGTAACTTGTTCATCTCATAGAGACTTATAGCTACAGATTCCTTACCAATGAATGGATACCCAAATACCTCCCCGGAGGTAGGTCTGCGGATCAATTTCGAACAGGGAAGAGCTGCAGGACCAACAGAATGGGCAAAGTGCCCATCCCTACGGACCTAACTGTCCAGGCAGTAGTGTTTGGTAAATGTGTGTAGAGGTGTTCACGTTGCTGCCTGGCAGATGTCCAGGCCCAGAACTCTGCATGCTAATGCAATGGTCGCAGATTTAGCTCTGGTGGAATGAGCTTGCAAACCATCCGCAGGGTGCTTCTTAGCCAGTGCATAGCAGATTTGAATGCTGAGCACAACCCATCTAAATATCGTCCACTTCTGCACTGCACAACCTGTCTTCGCACCAACATACCCCATGAAGAGTTGGTTGACAAACTGGAACTCACACTTGCAGTCAAGGTGAAACAACAACGCTCTTTTTGGATCCGGACGGTGGAGTCGATCCTCTTCTTGTGAGGGATGTGGAGGAGCAAAAAAAAGGTAGGAAGTGTGAGTAACTGGCCTACATGAAATGGTGTGACAACTTTCAGCAGAAAGGAAGCCCTTGTACTAAGTAGCACTTTATCAGGGTAGACAGAGGTAAGGTGGCTTAGATGAGGCCTGCAGGTCACTCACTCGGCGCGCAAATGTAATAGCCACAGGGAAGGCTGTTTTAAGTGTCAGAAGCCGGAGGGGACAGTAGTGGAGAGGCCCATAGAGAGCACGCATTAACAATGGTAACACCAGACTGAGATCACACTGAAGCTTTATAAATGGCAAAGGAGGAAAAGATGAACCAGACCCTTGAGGAACCAATGTACAATAGTGGACTTGAACAAAAAGGGTTTGCCAGCCAGCCGCAAGAAGGAAGACAGGGCAGAGAGATAGCCCTTCAGAGTGCCCAGAGCAGAGCCCTGCTTGGCAAGAGAAAGAATAATAAGTTAGACATCTGAAAGTGGGGCAGAAAGAGGATCAACATGTTTCTATGCACACAACGCCACAAATTTCTTCCAAAGGCAGGCATATACTGGGTTGTAGTGGGATGTCTGGCTGGCAGAATAACTTGACAGACTTTGGGAGGCAGACCGAAAGCTGCCATCTGCCCCTCCTCCCTCTCCATGCAATAAGGTAGAGGTTGCACAGGGCCGGGTGAAGAACCCTCTCCTGCAATAGAAGATCCTCCAGAAGGGACAGCTTGATCGGAGGGTTGAGGGCCATGCTCAATAGCTCGGGATACCAGACTCTGTGCAAAGTCCAGAGCCACAAAAATGACTTGGACCCGGTAGTTCCTTATCTTCTTGAGAACTCTGGGCAGAAGTGGTATGGGTAGAAAGGGATACAAGAGGCATGAGCTCAACTCAAGGGGAAAAGTGCATGCAAGTGAGACCTGCCTTTGAAACTCCCCCATGCAAAACTTCTAACATTGTGCGTTTTCCCCACTGCTGAACGAGACCTTGCGCCACCTCCAGATAGAGACGCCATTCGTCATCGGCTAGGAAGTGACAGCTAAGATAGTCTACGCTGATGTTCAGAGAGTTCGCCAGGTGTTGAACCACCAGGGAAAGGTCCCGTTGTTCCAGCCAAGTCCAGAGATGTAAGGCCTCTTAACAAAGGATCCACAACCCCACCCCACCATGTTTGTTGCAGTATCACATGGCAGTGGTGTTGTCCATGAACACCTACACTAGCCTTCACTTAAAGGAGACTAGAAAGGCTTCCAACATCAGTCGGATCGCTCAGAGCTCCAGAATGTTGATGTGAAGTCCTGCTTCTGCTGAAGAACAGAGTCCTCTGATCTCCACCTCTCCCAGACGCTTCCACCCCCCCCCCCCCCCATCCCAGGAGTGATGCATCTGTCACTACTTTAAGATCTGGTTGGGAAAGGGAAAGGGGTCTGTCTGTGACCCAAATGCGGTTTGTTAGCGACCACTGCAGGTCTTTTGCAGTTCCCTCCTAGATGTGGACCATGTCGCAGAGATTCCCCTGATGCTGTGCCCACTGGCACTTCAGGTCCAACTGCACAGCCCACATATGCCAGCGGGTATGTCACTAGCATGATGTAAGAAGCTATGAAACCCAGCAGCCCCAGAGTCAGTTTCACCGAGATCCAGGATGGAGGCTGAAACATAAGTATCATAATCTGAATATCCTGCACTCGCTGCTCGGGAGGATAAGCCCAAAACGTAACCAAATTCAGAACAGCTCTGATGAAAGGGAGCATCTGAGAGGGAGTCGGTGTGACTTCTGCCTGCTGATAGTGAACCACAGTGAATGCAGAAGGTCTGCCGTAGTCTGGAGGTGTGAGACAATAGCCTGGGGCGAGCTCGCCTTCAACAGCTAGTCGTTGAGATAGGAGAGGACTGGCAACCCTGATCCCTGCAGATGAGAGCAACCACCCCATCACCTTAGTAAACACCCGAGGAGCGCTGGTGAGGCCAAAGGGAATCAAAATGAATTTGAAAGTGCTTGTGTCTTACCGTAAACAGAACATAACGTCTGTGGGCAGGAAGGATGGGAATGTTGAAATGTGTTCTGCAAGTCCAACTCTACCATCCAGTCTCCGGGGTCCAGGGCAGACAAGACCAGAGCCAACGTGAGCGTTTTGAATTTCTACTTCTTGATTAAGAGGTTGACGGTTCAGAGATCTAAGATATGACGAAGGCCCTTGCCCTTTTTGGGAGCCAGAAAGTAGCAAGAATGGCAACCACAGCATACTGCTGGCACCGGAACTCACTCTATAGCTCTCACTCTATAGCTCCCTTAGCAAAGAGAGCTGCGACTTCCTTGTGGAGAAGGGACAGATGATCGTCCGTCAGCCAGTCGTGAGATGGTGACATGGAGTGAAAGGTAGTCTCGAAGGGGAGGGAGTAGCAGATTCAGACAATCTGCAACACCCACTTGTCTGATGTTATGGACTGCCAGTGGGGCAGGTGATGCAAATCTGCTGGTAACTGGATGCCCACAATGGTAAAGGGGTAGATTAGGAAGGCTTGGAATCTGCAGCTGCCTGGGAGGTTTTGAACTGACCAGACTGCTGGCTACCTGACCCAAGAGCCTTGTGGGTACTGCATTGTCGGCCACGTGGCTCGGTGGCTGGAAGGGAATTGGCGTGGCTGCAAGCCCCTTTCGCATCCATGAAAGGAGGGAAAGGAATATTCGGGATGACGTGGGTTGCTGAGAGGCCCAAGGACTTGGCCTTAGCCCGTGAGTCCTTGAAGCACTTCAGTGCCAAATCTGCCTGGTCTCTGAGGAGAATGGTGCCATCAAAGGGCATGTCCATAAGGGAAGCCAGATGTCCTCAACCAGGTGTGGCGCCTCAGGGCAGCGGTTGATAAAACCGCTCTGCCCATTAAACCGGTCATGTCCACTTCATATTGTGAACTTTGGTGCATGTTTTCCTTTGGCAACAGCCTGAGGGAGTACAGCCTGGGCCTCCTCTGGGACCTGTGGCAGCACTTGCGTAACCGCTTCCCATAATTTGCTGGAGTAATGGCCAAAACGGCATGCAGTTTGAGAGTCCAGCTCTTTAGATTACTGGGGGGGGGGGGGGGGGGGGGGGGATGGGCAAGGAGGAGTGTGTCAGGGCAGACGTTAGTGTGCGCGCCTTGGTATGTTGAAGGTTGGACCACCAAAGTTCTATGGGGTAGGGTGAGGAAGTCTGGGTCACCACGGGCAGGGTGGTAACAGGGGAGCGATTGTCCTATTTACAGGGGCCCTTGTGTTGGTTTTGGGCCAAGTCCCCAATAAGCTGTCCGTAAGGGTGTCACTGAACAGGAGTATGGGTTCTGACGAGGAAACTCCTGGTGCAACACCTGTCAAGATGCTAGTCTTGACTGCCACCAAAATCAACTGAAGGCCAAGGACCTCAGCCCCCCTCTGCACCACATTGCATAGGAAGCTCCCTTCTTTGTAGCCACAGTAGTCGGAGAAAGCAGACCAGTATCTTAAGAAGTATCCAGTCCACAGGCTTCACCCAGGTCACACACCAGTCCATAGTTGGGTCTTATGTGTAGGGCTGGTATTTTGCAGGGTCCATCGACCCCTACGAGGCCTAGCCCAAAGGAATAGGGCTCAGGCTCCGATCTAGGAAGCAAGGTTACTGCTGGTGTCGAATGCAGCACTGTATGACACCCCTCTGGCCCTGTGTCAGAGTCAGGGGATCACAATGAGGATAGCACGGCCAGTGGGCGTCAACGGCATTTGGAGTGTCAACATCAGGCCAGAGATGGGGAAGGTCGAGTTGGTATGACCGGCACCGATCCGGATCCAAAAATGGATCTCTGAGGGCCACTGGGGTAGAGGCCAAGCCGTGGGCATGAAACTAGATAGGGTGCCCTCCAACCCCTCAGGCCCAAAGGCACATCATAGGGGTGGGGCCACCAAAAACGAGGCACATGGCCTCATAGAACTCCTTCTGTTGGGTGGGGGTCACTCTGGCTTCCGCATAGTCAGGAAGGCACAGAGTCGGCCCATGCGCAGACTCCGAGGAACCAGGCTTTGAATGTCAAAGCTTTCTCATCAGCTGATGGACAAGGCGAAGTCGAAGACCTCTTCGACTTCTTGTGCCTCATCTTACCCGACCGTTCCGAAAACTTGGACAGGAACGATGAGAACGGGCTCCGCAGGATCTTCTTCTCCACCAAGACCTCGATTTGCACCATGAGTTTTGGGGGCCGCTCCCTCAAAGACTTTGGGTGCATGGAGTGGCAATCGGAGCACAACTTTGCATAGTGGACGCGCTCCAGACAACACAGGCAGACAAGGTGCAGGGCCGTCACTGACATCAGCCGAAGACAGGGCTTGAATCCTGACTTTCTAGATGGCATGATCTACACACCAGGAGGAAATCCCCAACAATTCTCGACAAAACATTGAATAAAGCCTGAGGGGTATCTCTTCTCTAGCTCAGCGCTGACTTGCATGGAGAGAAAATAATGGACATCAAAGCACCTGGGTGGTGCCTATATTATTGTCATGGTGTCACTCTGGTACGGAAGACACCACTGATGCATGCATAGCCGATCAACGCCACCTTACGGTGCAGTCTGATGCCTGGGAAATTCAATGTAAGGAATCTGCAGCTAGAAGTCTCTATCAGATTGTAATTTTCATGCTGAGTGCTGCTTCTTGGTCTTAAACATTGGTTCCGATGCTTGTTGAGCTTGCAAGGGTGTGTCATTCAGACCTCGAGAGACAGTCTGTGCTGAATTCTCTTTGTGCTGCTACTATGCCATTTTCTCTGCCTGTCAACAGGTTGGATAGGTGTTGTTACAACTGGCAAGATTCAGATAAGTTCTTTGTCCGACTCCTCTATTTTTGTCTCCATTTTGCACTGCTTTCTCCTAGCCTCTCCTGCTCATAGCCATTTTTCTAGATTCCTAATTTATGGTGGCCACTGATCAAGAACGCATCCTTATTCACTCCTAATCTAGATTTAAGATTATGAGGACTCTGTAGTTGTACCATCAGCTCTACTATAATAACTCAGCACTTTTGCATGCTTGTTTTCCTCTGGTCCATGTAAAATGATCAATACCATATTGAGTTTCCTTTAGGTTCATTCTGCCATTTGAGGAACAGACACTCAAGCCCTAAAATTGATAAAATAGGAATACAACCTAACTCTTCATCTTTCACGGCGTTCGGGAAGCTTCAAGCACGATGCTCTAAAGTCAAAGTGAGAGATGGCAAGAGGGACAAAAGTCTTGGATCCATGCTCTGGACAAAACATAACAGTAAAATACATTTTCATAAATCATAGTTTTCACGTTTAAACTCACATGTCTGTCTCTTCTTTTTGGCGAGTGGGAGGCATACATAAATAAGTGAAAACGTGGTAGCCCAGGCTGAAGTTGTAGAACTCTTCTGGAACAATTAGGTCCTGATGGAGATATGCAATACCGAAGAGCCTTGCTTAGACATGCTGCTACGGATCTGAAAATGCCCACGGTCCTTGGGAATCCATGATTATTTAAATGGTTATGGATATGATGAGGCTACCAACGACGGGGAACTAATGTTTAGATAATTAAGGTTTCTCTATCAACAATGATTATGGACATGTATGCCTGACAATTAAGGCTTTACAATTTTACATGTGCCATTTGGTTCCTTTGCAGATTTTGAAATCGGGTAACAGTGAATGAGGTAAGCGTATGAGCACATTTGGAAAATGGAAATAAATTGTTTCAGTCAGAAAATGCACGTACATGTGGGGTTATATGAAAAGACAATACACTAAGTCGATCTGAGATGATAAATGCATTTGGATCAATATATGTGCAAAACAAATGAATGCTCTAAATGGGCAGAAAGTGAGGTGAGGTACACAAATGCAACAAGGCAGTGTTTAACCGCAACTACTGGCCATACCTGGTAGAAACAGATCCACTTTTAATAGCTGCTTCAATTTTTCCCCTTCCTTTCATTACTTGAAGGGATAAAGTGAAGCGCTTACTTTATAGAGTCTTATAACAAAGCACCTATTTATAAATAATATATCCCTGCTCCTTTATGGTGGAGACCACAGACGCGAACCAGATTTTTAAAGTGAGTGGGAAAATAGAAAAAAAAGGAAAACAAAACACAAAAAGAAAAATGGAAATGTGACACTACAAAAATAAGGAAGATCCACACAGCTAAAGAATAGACATTGAATATACTGATGTGCAGTAATATTTGCCTCCAGTGTTTTGATTGGTCTCTGACAGTTTTAAGTATTTGGTACTGCTTGAAGAATACCAATGCTCAGAACTGTCAAGGTAACCATATTTTACGACTAAAATCACATACTTCAAAGTTCAATAATAGGACATCGCTTTTATTAAGTGACCTGAATTGTTACACACAAGTCAACCACCGCTGTAGATATACAGGCAAATTAGAATCCAATGATATTGCTATATCACGTTGCCTTAAGCATACCAGATTTACTTGGCAAAAACCACTTTTATTTAAAATTCATTTATTATGTATCTTTACTGCCATTCTTAAAACTGTTGAAGATTGTCACACTTTAAATACATATAAATTTGCTAGTTACATAATTGTATTCACATACAGAAAAATACAAGACCAATTGCTTTTCCACAATATTCAATTTATACACTACTGTAACTTAATGAAACTTTAAGAGACAGAAAATAAGAGTAGGTAACTGGTTTGGTCCAATATCTTAATGTAGTGGTTATTCTCTCCCTTTTATAGAAAGCAAAACGACATACAACACATGCACAACCATTCACCTTTTAACAACTGGCGAAAGGACAACAACCGGACTAGGATCAATACACCCAAAAATTCAATCAACCATAAAGAATAATATGCCTATATTATAGCTATATACAGCACAAATGGTCAACATTGCTGTTCTAAAGAGAGCACCATATATACATATGTATATTTACACATATAAACATTGCCAGGGGAAAATACACAGGTATGGGTAAAAGGTGACAAGGCTGTACATCACATTAAAAAGTATTTACAGTAACTGGAAAACAGCTGCAACAATTAATTTATTGCAAATGCCCATTAGAAATGTTTCTCTTACTGCACTTTGATACAGATGCTAGTCTCACTGTTGGCAATCATGATCACAAATCCATTTTTTAAAACTTTTTTATTGCCTCACTTCAAACTAGCAAATTAATGCATTTTTGTTCCAACTAAGGTGCCCTAAACTATAATTTGCTCACAACAAACACTTTCATATATTTATTTAAATCCACAGTGAAACTGGACTGTACAAGTATGAGTGCATGGGGGCCATTTTTCTTTTAGCCGATGATAGTATATTATACTATAGGTGCTAAACAATAGTTTTTGTTTAGGGTGGACAATAAAAAACCATCATCGGAGGATTCTTCTGTAATTTTATTCATTGTAGAAAACTTCCCCTGGGGCACTATACTTCTATTTTTTAAGGCCCCATGAACGTTAAAACTTATGCTTTAAAAATACAGTCCCCGACTCGCTACATTACTTGCCAAATGAAATAACCCGGAAAAGAGCGGGGGAATAACCCTGCCACAGGGTGCACAACGGCAGGGGCTTACTAGCATAAATAAAAACACACACACCCCCACGCATCCCCTTTTTCAATTAATTCGGTCCAATTTCATAAAGCCAGTGTATATGACAATTTATCCCCAAATAATGTTTTTGGTGCTCTGTTCGTTCCACAAACTTAATGAAATGCACTGTCCGACCATTCTCAGCAACTGAAGATATCAAAAATATGGAATTGCACATTGCCTTGTCACCACGTATATCGAAATGGTAACTCAAGCTACTGTACAGTAATAAAATAAAACAAAATTGTGCTCCTTACATAAATAAGAATGTCACATTTTATTTTGCATACTAGAATGCCTCATATCAAACTTAAATTGGTCAAAACTAGTCTTCTGCGGAGGAATTGTAGAGCATATATTTGCCATTTTACTGTGGCGGGGTGAATAAGGAGATGGGACAACGGAAGAAAAGGAGCAGTTTTTGTTGCAGTAAAATAAAAACAAAGATGTGTCAAAAGATTGACGTCGCCTGAGACTTTATAGAAAAATACGTGGTGATATAAAAGCATAAAAAATTATCGGAGACACTAACGGAGCAATATAAAAGTTGGATCTCTGAAGAATAAGGGGACAGGGAAGCGGTGACCCAACTCTACTGGCGCTTTTCAATAAATACCTAAAACAGATCTACAGTAGTTAAACCTTTACAATCCTTACGGCTTCGTATAAAAAAAGACTGCGGAGTCTTGCACACAATGGAATTTTCAACAGACAAAGAATATCAAAGAATATCCTGCTTACTCAATTGGGCCATATCATTGAAGATTAATCATATTTACAGGATTCATAAAGGGCACACTGGCAAATCATAAGTGATATACTTACTACAGAAATAAAGTTGTACAAGAGGTTTCCAAACACAAACTAAAAACTTTCAGAAGAATTGCTGACCCTTAATTATGGCAGGAGATGATAAAAACAAGACACTCTTGCTTGTACCGTTCACAACAGTGAGGGTACAGAATATTGGGAGACGGGAATATGGAAGTAAGTCTGGTTACTTTGCCAAAAAACCTTTTTAATCATATTCCTATCCAAAACAGCTTTCAGGTCTGGAGTTATATCATACATTTAAATATATTTTCGAGGTTAAGACAAACAGGGATGGACGGCACTCAGCCAAAATAACTCATTTCCAGTGCAGCCTTGCTTGCATAAGCATTGGATCATCTGTACGTCCCGAATGGGATTTTCCACATCAAATCATTATTGCTTTGGTTCGATTTCAGACACTAAATATGCCTCAGCACATATTTCGGATATTAGGGAAGTCTGAATAAGTTAACATTTCACAAGGAAACAAAAGAAAGCTTTTTTCACCTAGCTTAAGTGCTGAACATGAAAGTTGTAAGTGCTTCCGTTACACTACGGTCTAGAGTACTCTTTTACACAGGGTTTTCCCATACTAAAACTATAGATGTAGAATTTCCACAATAAAACAGTCTATTTCCTCGAAAAGAAAATGCATTGCCTCGCAGCATGCACAAAAAGACCATGCACTGTGGAAGCAACTAACAAATTAAAATGCAATAAATAACTGTTCAAAATCCCACTTAAAAATGTTAAGAGAACAAAATGGAATACACAAACAGATGTTCTGAACAGATATAATAGTGACAAGTTAACACACTAAAGACAAGCTATAGTCAAATGACATGGCAACAACTTGTCTGACTGGAGGTGCAAATAAGGTCCTCTATGGTATTTCGCTGAATATTAACAGACAGTGTCTTTTCACACAGAGGTAGTTGTAGAACATTATTTTTAAAGTTTTTGCTCTTTACTAATTCCAATTCGTTTGTTGTGTCTGACATTTTTTCAGCGAAGAACTTTAAGCTACCCACTGGTGAAATTTTGCCTGGATTCCCACTGGAGCTTATACACATTTTCCACATGGACTTCTCTTGCACTTTAACACTGGAAAAAGAGAAGTTATTTTGAGGATCAAGAATGTATTTCGCATTGCTTTGAAGCTGTGAGCCCAAGCAAAGACTCATTAGTTTTAGGCTTTCCACAAGTTCCTCTGCAGTTCTGGGTGACTGCTGCGATGAATTTCCAGATCCTGCACAACTGCGTGTTGAGCCAGAGGAATTGTTACTGGTACCACTGGATCCATTGGAGGGGCTATTTCCATCTTTATTGGTATCATTAGGACTTGCTTTATCCACACTTCCATTTCCATTGCTTGGTTTGCCTTGACCACCACCATCTCCTTGACTGCCGGGCGGGCCTTCACTGCTGTCACGTCTATGCCAAGAGTATGTAAACCCACTGTCTTTATCTAGGCGCCGTCTGGTTTCTGAGTCGTCATCGCTAGTTTCTGAGCTACTACAGCTTGACCCCCGGCCTTGACTTTTCCTTCGATGATAACGCTTGTGTACAGTCCCAGGAGAGGCAATATTCATTTTTAATCGACTAAGTTTTGGAGGCAAGTTTTCATCCATGTCAAACTCGTCATCCGATTCCCCTTCCTCAAAGATCTGATTAAGCACTGGAGCACTCTTCCTAGAAGTGAGGCGATTTGTAACAGAAGGCTTGCGCCTCAATACCACTTGTGCTGCAAGAGGAATAGGTTTTTTATCTTCTTCATCTTCCTCTTCATCTTCCTCAACTCGGAATAGACACTTTCGGCCACTAGTTGATGCATTCAAGCTTACTGGTGGAACCCCAGACACAGATCCAAGAGACTCCGGCAGATCTTCTTTCTTTGCAGATTCACAAAGTGCCTTATTTCTATGACCATTGAGCACATTTTCAACAGTACGGACTGGGGAAGGAGAAACAGTAGTATGCGATAATGGAGAAGAAGTAAGATCGTCTTCCAGGTCTTGTGGAACATCAATTTTTGTAGGCCACGACTGCCTGCATGAGAGAAAATAAAATGTTAATGTAAGCGACCATCATGTTATCTAAAATATGGAGCGGGAAAACCCAAGAAAGGGCATCACCGACTGGCAAAAAAAAGCAAAAATAAAACTTGGAAAATATGTTCACAAAGGATTAGTCAATGAAATAACAAGTTTAGGCAAATAAACAGGCAATGTCAACATGTGAAAACAAACGTGTACAGTACATTGTCACAGAAGGATGTAAAGTTTGTCAAGTTACCACACTATATATTTCCTCATAGATCTCTCCTATAAAGATATATTGAAAATGCTTAATTTAAGAATCCAAAGAAGTAATTTGGATTCCAAGATCTGGTTTATGCAAAGACACTGTATCAGGAACAAGCAAACTGCAAAAAGTGAGAGGGAAACTCTTGAAGCAGATGAGCAAGAAAGTGGTAGCATATGAGTCGAATCAAGCAACACAGGTGAGAAAAGTAGACTTTCCTAAAATTCAGTGTTCCTGGGGAGCTTACAGAGACTGTGCAAAGCGAGAAGGAACTATGCGATAGTGATTACTGAAATACACTCTTCATAATGTTCAGTTATTTGCAATACTCCATAGGCAATGAAAGGTGCTCTGTTTTTACTGTTACAAGAGCCAGGTGATAAAGTAAGAGATTTACTAGCAGACCACCCCTTTCTATGAATGTTTGGAAGGATGGATTTCCAGCATTAGTTTTAAGATACAGGCTTTTAATACAATAGAGTGTAACGAAATGAGGCCTCTGTGGATGCTTCTTCAGGTAAATAGGAGTGTGTTGTAACAGCAGCAGATGGTAGAAATAAGGACTACGTGGATCCTCTTTTTGAAATATAAAACACGCCTGTCACGTTTTAAAGGTTCACATCAACTATTCTGAACAACAAAAACAGTGAGCCGGGCAACCTTTCAGCAAATGTTCAGCACTTTTGCCAAAGACTTTAAGTCGCAGATACATATTTAATGTATTTTCCCTTCACTTTTGCGGCAGACCTGTTAACCATTAGTTCAATTAACCACAAATGAGCAATTTATAGGCCACTTACACAGCCAAGATAAGAAACATAGGACATTCATTGCATGAACATATGCAATCAGGTATTGAAGACATCATCCTCGGCCACAAGGTATTTATTTACTTTGTTAGGTCCTACTTTAAAAAACGAAGGCAACAGCTGACACCATCTTTTTACTCCTCCATCAAGTTATCTTCCTCTCGTACTCTTCCCACTTAATACTTTAATCAGTAGTAGAACATCATTAGGGATACTGCCTCAGCTGAGTAATTCCACTAGCCGGACACAATGCCGATGGGACACTCCTCGTAGCCGGACATTTTACCCCTGCGTTCTCACATACCCAACATGTATCATCCACATTATTTTACAGAAGGGACTAGGATCCACAAATACCTAATTCAGGATATTCTAACCCGCGATGTTAAGGGTTTAATTGCTTCTATTAAAAATAACAAATTATTATACACTTGTATGAGGGGAGACAGAACTTAAAAGTAAACGAGTAAGATGCTTTTTCATCTGCCAGCTTCCCAGAAGAGCAGAATGGCTTCTGCAATTGTGAAAAAAAATCCTCAACATAGTTTCCTGGCTGGGAAGCTAATCCAGAAAGGCGATAGGAAATTGTTGTCTGTATACATCTGTATGGCGCCACATAAGACGGGCCCAAATTTTGAAAATGTAATTATAGCAAAATTAAATCCAATTCTCTAAGTATGTCAGCAGGTTTTCTGCTGAAAAGGCGTGGCTCATCTACTATCTGACGGGTCAGGATTTCACATTCTTCTCTTTCATAAGCTATTTGACGATAGGTATCATTGTAATTAGGCCATACATTTGATCCACAACCAACCATATTATCAAAACAATTTGCATCACAGACTACGCATGTATGCAGATCATGAGAACTGTAACTCCTGGCGAAAAAAATATTAAATTATGAAGTTTAATGATAAATTACTAGATTCCTTAGTCATTAAAAATCTGCTATTTTTATAAGACAAATAAGACTTCATACAATGATTAAACTATTTTATGGGGTGCAATGAAGTGACCAATAAAAAGTAAACTATTGCCATAACAGCTAAAAAAACAAAACAAGTACTGACAAAGCCGATTGGTCTTTCCTTCGAAAGGAATCAGATGACCTTTTGATTTTCACAATGCTCTTTGCCGATGTACAACAGCATCAGCAACAAAAGATGGCTATTGCCATAGTCGATGACTATCGTTAGCAAAAAAAAAAAAAAAGAAGAAAAGAAAATCGATAGAAGATTAAATAGATAACCTCCATGTGATAATGTATATATTTACATGAGTCAAATTTGCATGTGCAAATTGGACAAGTTACTTACGTTCAGGAACGCCTTATCCGGTAGAGACAATATCTAGTTGCAGATTCCTTACCTTAGAATTTTCCCAGGCGACAGTCTGGATCCAGACATTATTCTCAAGCAGTACCCCTGTGCGTCAATTGGCTCCATGTTTGTTATTGACGTCATATGCACCAGATATGATGCTGTCGGACCATAGACCTTCATGGCGAAACTCAATGCATTTCTGATGGAATGTTTCATGAAGGATTCCGATTGCCTGTGTGGCATCAGACAGGACTGTTTAATTATTAACTGGTGTTTGTATCAGATAGTCAGGGGGTTAGTTCCCTCCTTGTGTACCCTAGATGTGGCGTTAGTGGGACTGGAGAAGGTTACCTGTGCTTGTTTACATGATTAATCAGTGTTGTTTTTGCTGCTCGAATTTCTTGTATAAACTTGATGATCATATAAAATAGGCACCCATTTTATATCACGCCGTATGTGGATATATTCAAATATAGAATTGGTCCATTCTTGGACTATAATGTTGATATTCATCTATATTGAGTTCATTATCAAAATGAGTCCTCCTTGAACATTTGTTACATTAGAATTCCAAGTACCCAGTTCTTGGGCGAATATCTATTATGGTAGTGGGTCCTATATAGGCACCACCCCGGTGTGCTGACATCAGCTTCTTTTCATGACTTTCCACACCAGAAGTGCAGAGCCATGAAGAACACTGACTACTCGTGTATCAAAACTAAGGTCCGGAAAGGGTGTCCCTGTCTCTAGAAATCAGTTTGCGGGGAGGATGGGTGGGTCTGTACGGAATCTGCAACTAGATATTTTCTCTACCAAATAAGGCGTTACTGAAAGTAAGTAACTTGTCCATCTGACAGAGACATCTAGTTGCAGATTCCCAACCTAGAATAGATCCCCAAACAATACCATCCCCGGAAGGGGGTCTGCGAACTAAGATCATACTAAAAAGGCTGCAAGACCAAATGGGTAAAGTGCCCGTCCCTACGTACCTGACTATCTAGGTAGTAGTGTTTGGTAAGTACACGTGTGCATGCATCCCCCGTTGGTGCCTGACCGGTGTTTGGAACTCCCCATGCTATCGCTATGTCTGGAACTACGCCTGCTATCGCTATGTCTGGAACTCTGCATGAAGCTGATGAGCATGCAAACCCTCAGGGGGTTGCTTCATAGTCAGTGCTTAGTGGATTTTAATGCAAAGTACGACCCATTGGGAGATGGTTCTCATCTGACCTGCCGGATCCTTCTTCGCACCCACATAACAGACAAAGAATTAATCACCCACCCAGAACTGTTTTGTACGATCAAGGTAGAATGACAATGCTCTTTTTGGGTCCCGGTGGTGGGGTCTCTCCTCCTCCTTAGAAGGATGTGGGTGTGTGTAAAAAGTAGGCAAGGTGATAGATTCTCTTTATACATAGAGCATTGAGAAACCACCAACACTCAGTTGGATTTCAAGCGAAAGAGGGCTTAAAGGATCTTTTTTTTTTTAGGGGGTGGTCAACTCCCCACCCAGAGATACACGGGGGGAGGTCCACTCCCCACCCAGGGATACACCCTCCCAATTCAATAAACAATCACAATAAATAAGTAAAACTGGACCTAGTCACCAGTCACAATTATGACCGTTCTTCACAATGTGGTCCCTTTCCCCTTGAAGAAAGAAGTTCTTGCCCAGGACCTTATAGGCATTCGAAGGGGCTGAAACATGTCGACACCGATTAATATTCCAATTTAGTCTAGGGTTCTAGGACCATAATTATCTAGAGATCCCCTAGTTGTGCTATACTTTAATCATACCCACGGGCAACACAAGTAAAGGGATTTAGACCCGCATAGGATCTATCCTCAGTGCTCCCATAAGTCGGTTGGAGCCCACCCTGGCCTCTAGGAGCTAAGGTGGACGATGATGAAGCATGCCACTACTAGAGTGGGCGAGGGTCACTAAAAAAGAAAGAATTTCTTTCTTCAAGGGGAAGGGAACCACATTGTGATGAGCGGTCATAATTGTGACCAGTGACTAGGTCCAGGGTTATTTATTGAAGGTGATGGATTGGCCTACATGAAAAGGCATGACCACTTTTGGCAAAAAGAAAAAGTGCAAAGCACCATTTTGTCAGGATAGATGGAAATATAGGGAGGCTTAGATGACCATGCCTGCAGCTCACTCACCCTGCGGGCCGATGTAATGGCCACAAGAAAGGCTGTTTTCAAGGTGAGAAGCCTGAGAGGACAATGTACCACTAGTTACCTCTCCTGAGAGGCTGAGTTGAAATGAGTTTGAGGTGGAAAAACAAATGTTTGAGCACCTTCTGTCTGACATGTGCCTCTATTTACTTGTATGGCAATGCAGTAATGTTTTGAGAAATTATGTTCAGAAGACCTGTCCTGCAGACATCTTTGATGGAGAATGGCTATGAAGGACAATGTGGGCTCTTTTTTTAATTATAGAATGCACCTTTGGTCTTTGTGTTAGCGCGGTGCTCACCAATTTGTAGCAGGTTTAGATTATCTTCTACCCATTTTGAGGTGGTTCTCTTGGTTACTGGAAGTCCTCTGTTGTTTGGAATGAAGGAGACAAAGAACCAGCTTTGTTTTCATGATGTCCTTTGTTCTCTGCAGGTAGTAGACAACAGCCTTTCTTACATCCAGAGTGTGCAGGTCTCTGCTTGTATTTTGGGGTTCTGAGACAAAGCTGGTAGCTGTAGTGTTTGACATTGAAGTAAGAAATTGTCTTCGGTAGGAACTGTGGATTTGTCTTCATTATCCCTCTGTCCTTGTGTATCTTCAAATGTTGTGAGTGCCTGTAGCTCAATGACCTTTCCTAAGAAGTTGACTGCTATTAAAGGAAGAGAGACTTGAAGGTTAGGAGTTTGATGTCTGTTTTGTGTGTTGGCTTCAAAGGACTAGCCTTGAACTGGGTTTGTACCCTATTTAGGTTCCATAATGTTGCACCGTCCTTGGTGCTATCTTTTTTTGCCCTTTAAGGTACATATTGATCACTAGTACCTTGAAGAAACTTCTGCCCATGATCCCTCTGGTGTAGGGGACTATGGCTGAGAGGTGCACCTTCAGCAAGGCATTTAAGAGACGGGTGAGGGTCTTTATTATTGTGGTCTCTTGTGCCCATCTGTCCTTGACTCTTATGTACTACACCAGTGTGCAATTCTACTTCACTTTACTGTGTAGCATTTTGTTGTGCTGCCCCTTCTGGCCTCTTCAAGTACTTTCCTGTTTGGCAGGTTTAAGGTGGCCAAATTCTACATCCTCAGAAACTATGTTGCTAGGATGAAGGTGCTAAGCCCCCTTCATTTTTCGTAAGTACTGGTGCGACTGTAGCTTTTTCTGCCATTTCCATTAGAAACGAGAATCAGGTATGCCTGACCCTTTTTGGGGAGATCAGTACTGATGCTCACCTGCATCTATTCAGAGCCACTGGTCTCAATGGCATTGTTGGAAGAGCATACACAAATCTCCCTGACCAGTCTAATGACAGCGCATTCCCCTCCAATCTCTGTTGCAGGTACCTGGAGGTGAATCTTTGGCATCTTGTGTTTACTCTGGAGGACTAAGTGTGGTGTTCCCAATCAGTGGAAGATGTCGTCCACAACCTGATGTTTGCGTTCACATTCATGGAAGGAGTTCTGCTGTCTGCTTAGCTTGCCTGCTTCTGTTATGCACTTCAGGCAGGTGGATGGCCGACAGAGCTATGTCCCTTTAGTTGGCCAACCTCTAGATGTCTTCTGCTAGCTGAGATAGTAGGTGTGATGTCGCTCCCCCTTGTTTGTTGAGATAGAATATGGTGGTAGTGTCGTTCGTTTTGATTTAGACCACTTGTCCCCTTGATATGTTTTTAGAAGGCCTTCAGTGCTACGAAAGCTGTTGCTAGTTCCAGAAACATTATGTGCTTCACTGCCTCCTCCAAGTTCCATATGTTTCAGATGTTCAATATCCCCATGTGTGCATAGCACCCTGCATGGGATAGATCTGTTGTAATGGTCGCTGAGGGGGAGCTGCCCAGTGTAATGCTCCTTGTGTTTCACACTATCTTCTCCTCCTTTTGTACCATTGCAGTTAAGAGAAACTAGATCTTCCAGACTTCCGGTGGCATGTGACCACTGTGCTTGTAGCAATATCTGGAGGGGTCTCATGGCTAAACAGGCAAGTAGTACTAGTGGGATGCAGGATGCCATGATACCCGTTATTTTCCCAATGGTCCTCCCTGTCAGAGACCGTCCCTTCTAGTACAGGTAAGATAGCTACATCAGTGTCTGTGTTCTCTTGTTGGTTGGAAATGCCTTCGCTGAGTTCAATGTTGCGCCCAGGAAGATCTTTTACCTTTGTGGGGTTCATAGCAATTTCACGGTTTATGGAGCAGCCCAGGCTGTACAGTGCTTGCATAACTGTCCTTATGTTCCTTTGGCACTGGCCGAATGATCTTGCTCTTACCAGCTAGCAGTCCAAATTAGGGTTGACATAGATTCCTTCACTGTGAGGGTGTGCCGGGACTACTGCCATGCACTTTGTGATACCCTGGTGCTGATTTTATACTGAATGAGAGCGCCTTGAACTGGTTATCCATCTAGACCACAAACCTCTGCAATGTTTTGTGCCTGCTGTTCATTGGAACATGGCAGTAGGCGTCTGATGTCTGTTGTTGCCAAGTAGTCGCCTAGCTACAGGCATAGTATGACCTCTTGCAATATTACTATCTTGGATTTTCGTGTTTTTGTTAACTTGTTTAGGGTGCCCGGATCTAGAATATGTCTGAGGGTGTGGTCTACATTTATTACCAGAAAAATACATTGTGTACACACCTTGCGCCTTTTGTAGTTTTGGTACCCTTTCTATTGTGTTTTGTTTAGGAGGTCCTTTAACTCCTCCAGTAGACACACTCCCTCTTCCTTGTTGCGAGGTCATGTTCTTGGTCTTATGTTTGTAGGTGTTCTTAACAGTTCTATGTAGTATCCATACTCTATTATGTTTAATATTCACTTGTGGGAGGTGATTTGTTTTTGCCATGCACTGAGAATTTTTCCAGTTCTGCCCCCTACTAGTGTTCTGTGTGGTGCCTCTGCCCCATGCACTGCCACAAAAGGGCTGTTCTGCATGCTGGGATTTCTCCACTGTTGTACCTGCCCATGGGGAAGAGGGGAGTTGTTTGATGAGCAAAATGGTTTGGCAGTTGGCAATTAACCTACCCTTCCTGCTAGTTTCCTCCGTTGTGCCTGTCCAACTCTATAGGCTCCCAATGCCATCACTGCATTGCTCTCCTTTTTTATTTTCTGTAGCGACTCATCCACTGCAGTGATGCAAACGTTGTTGCGTGTGAGGGGCATGTCCAGTACTGGTGCCTGTACTTCCTGCTTAAAGCCAGTGACCTTCAACCATGCATGTCTCTTTAATGTTGAGCCCACCCCTCCCCCAAATAACTTCCTGCTAGCTGTCTCGGTGTGGAGGGCTGATTTGAGGCAGGAGTAGGCATTGTTCTTGCCTTCCTCTGCTAGTGTTTTTGCTTGATACTGTTGTGGGAGGTGCTGCATGAGCTCCTCCATTTTCTCCCAATCCCGGTGATGACAAGTGGTTTAGGGGAATGCTCAAGTTGACAATGCGGCAATATGTTGCCCATCACTTCTCTGCGTTTTTCCCACCATCTCCATGTTCTTGCTGTCTCGGTCCAGTCGGGGTGGGGCAAAATCAGTTTTCAATTTCGAGGCCAGTTCTGATGGTGGTTCGCCAAAGGTGTCTTTTGACTTCGACTCATAAGGTTTGCTATGTTTTATCTTTCCCTAAATCACCATTGGTTTTGGTATGAGGGTAGCCTTCTGTTTGGACTCCAAGTGTCTAGGTTTGGTGACAGGGCATCCCAGTGTAACCTAACATTTTTTTCAGTTCCTTTCCCCAACTATTTCATAGGCCTACTTTTTCCACCTCAAGAACTTTTCAAATGTCGAAGTTCTCCCCCCGAGCCAACTCGGTGTCTGAAAGGTTCTCCACCCCACTCGAGAGACCTAGGTCATTCAGGGATATCTTTGACTGTGCCATGGCGTAATGTTACCATCTTTGTTTTTCTCTTGCTTTAAGGGCCTTGGGCTGGAATTCCACAGACACAATACAATGCTCTGCACTGTATTTTTTTGAGAGCGACAAGTTGCAGACCTCTTGTGTCTTCCTCTGGGTGTACTTGTTGTGGCAGTGTGGTCAAAAGCTAAAGGGGGTATAAGTTCCATTCTCATCTTCATTCTCTGACCCTTGTGGTTGATTTCTTTCTTTTTTTTTGGTCCAGAAACTCAGTGAAAAGACGTAGTCTTCTCCGAAAATGTATTGCATGTTCACAGGAAAGGAACAAAATAAAAAAATAAAAACTCGGGACCAACCCACTAGATGGCAGAATAATGTACAGCCTATGAACCCAAAAAAGATTTGCTCTAATATAACAGTTTCTCCTGCAGGGCCACACAAACCACAGAAGTGAAAAATTAATTACTTTCCTTGGGTAATGTCGTTTGTGGAACAGGCTCTATCTAACCGCAGATTCCCTGATTCAGAATCTTCCCCAGGCGTCAGACTGGATCTGGAAAATCTTGAGCAGTAACTGTGTGCCAGTAGGTGGAGATGTTCGGCTCCACATTGGAGGTGACGTCAGACTGGGATGCGGACATCAGTTCTTTCACGACTAGTTCCGCCACAAAAACGCAGAGCCACCAAAAAAAACAAAAAAACAAAGGAACCATCTTGAGTAATGTTCAGTGTCTAAAAGCATATTTTTTGGGGGAAAAAGTGCCCAGTTCACAGAGGGGGGGACGATGGGTAAGGAATTTGCAGTTAGATAAGAGCCTCTACCAGATAGGCCAATAACGAGGATAAGAACCTGCAATAGGTCCAGGAAATGGAGTCTCACCTCCTCCTTGGAGAGATGAGGCAGAGGGTAGAAGGCAGGTAGAGTAATACTCAGCTAATGTGAAAATGGGTGATCACTTCCGGAAGGAAAGATGCATATGTTCGAAGGATCAGTTGGTCAGGGAAGAAGTTGGTGTATGGGAGCTAAACTGACCAAGCCTGAAGTTCACTGATCCTCCTGGAGGATGTAATGGCCACCAGGAACTCTGTTTTCAATGTCAAGAGAGCTGCAGAGGGCAACTAAGCAGGAGCTCAAAGGGAGAACCCATAAGGGAAGTAAGGACCAAATTGAGGTCCCTTGGGACTGCAAAGAAGGCGCAGATAAGAACAAATATTGCAAACCTTTCCCAACAGGTGACAAATAGGGAAGGTTGATCTGGCAACCACAAGAAAGCACAGATGGCTGACAAATAACCTTTAACAGTGCCCAGAGCAAAGCCCAGAGCAAAGCCTGGCTGGGCTAAGGAATGAACAAACAACAAAACCTCAGCAAGAGCTGCAAAAAGCAGGTCCACATAGCGTGAGGAACACCAAGCAACAAAATTATCCCAACGGCAGGGGAAGACAGTTTTAGTGTAAGAACGCCTGGGTGTCAGGATGACATCACAAACCTTGGGAGGGAGATCAAAAACCCTAAACTCTAGCCAATCAATCTCCATGCATGAAGGTGGAGCATGTGCATATGCAGGTGTAGGACTCTGCACTGCTGCTGCAACAGGAGATCCTCCCTAAGGGGCAGCCTGAACGGAGGACAGATGCTCATGCTCAGCAGCTTAGGATGCCATACTCTCCAGGCCCAATCCAGAGGTACTACAATGACTTTAGCCCGTTCGGTCCTGATCATCTTGAGAACACAGAACAGAAGTGTTATCGGCAGAAAGGCATACTGGAGTCCGGAGTCTAACTCGAGACGGAACACACCTCTGAGCAAGAGCAGTTTTGGAAACTCCAGTGTGCAAGTGTAGACATTGCATGTTCTTGGCAGTGGTAAACAGATAGAACTAAGGTTCTCCTCAGACTAGGAAGAAATCTTGCACCACTGCCAGATATAGATGCCAATCGGTCAAAACATCCTGGCCTGAATACGCTGGACTCGCAGCTCCTGAGGATAAGCACAGAACTACACTGCGTCCAGAATGGCTCAGAAGAAAAGGAGTGACTTCAGCATGCTGACCATGAACCTGTTGACCATGAACCCCAGTGAAAGCAGAAGGTTTTCTGTAGTTTAGAGGTGGGCGACTACTGCTTGGTGCGAGTGCACCTTCAACAGCCAGTCAGCGAGGTGGAGGAAGAATGGCACCCCTAACCTCTGCAGTTGGACTGCAACTACTACCATCACTTCTGTGAACACTAAGGGGCGCTGGTGAGTCCAAAGGGGAGCACAGCAAAGTGAAAGTGCTCGTAACCCATCATGAACTGCAGGTAACACCTGTGTGGAGAAGTAAGCGCCCTGCAGGTCTAGCACTACCCATCCAGTCTCCAGGATTCAGGGCATATAGGACGTGATGCAATGTGAGTATTTTGAATTTTTCTTTTTTTCAGAAAGTAGCTGAAAGGCTGTAGGTTTGAGCACAAATTCACCGACAGATGGTCCCCATTATACAGTACTTTATCAAACTAGACCACTTCTGCTTTCTCTCCTCAAGGAGTGAGAGCTGTTAATTCATTTGACCACTGAGTTTGTGACACTCATTTTGCTAGTGCACAGGGTTGAATACAGTTATGTTGAGGAATTTAACCTAGGGAGAACCTTAAAACCCTCTGAGACACAATGTCTTGTTATGTGATGGCTTCCTATGGCACAATGCCAGCACTGGTTATTTGGGTGCAGTTGAGAGGAAGAGGGGAGTCGGCAAGGGGACATCAGGGGGTTGTATTCACTTGTTTTGGGGCTTCTCTGTTCCACACTCAATGTTTGATTCCACAACTTGACATTTGACAGCAGTCTACATAATACGTATTAAAATAATTCAAGAGAAAATGGCAAAGGCTGTTTTCCATAGCCATAAGAAAGAATTCCTGCAAGAGTTTCTTAACACAATTTAAGTGTCTAGCATCTGCAGTAATACATTTAATCACCAATGTTAAGCCATTTTAGTAAGAGATGCCTAACTCTTGTCTGAATGCCTAATTTGTTGGCCACAATTCTTTTAATTGCTAAAGCGGTTATATTCCATTTTAATTGCTACATTTATGGCCTAGGCACGTATGCGCCTAGGACACACAAGGCTTCTGGAAAAGACACGATGCCCCAAAATTATTTAATTTAGTAAATTATACAGTTTCAATGAAATACTGTTATATCAGTGACAGGAAGCCTCGCCAAAAACTGCAATGACTGCACTTCTTCAGCAACAACCCACACACTGGCATGTAACACCAAGGTCTTATGTTTGTCACCTGGAGCTATATTTTGACACAAATGACAAACAATGGCTCTTATGTCCAGCCATCTTTTAATAACTTGAACTTGTTACTCCTAATAAATTATTCCTGCAGATTTCCTAATAAGAAAGGCATAACATTTCAAATATATATTGCCCCTTCTATTGTGAGGTAGCAACTATCCATAGTTCCTAATCATGCTCCATCCACCAGCAGAGAACAGAACCAACACAAGCAAGTTATTGTTCATAGAGTCCTGAAAACACAAGATGCTGAACTCACCTTATTAGGAACTGTAGATCGATTCCAGCCCTTC
This sequence comes from Pleurodeles waltl, assembly GCF_031143425.1. NCBI lineage: Eukaryota > Metazoa > Chordata > Amphibia > Caudata > Salamandridae > Pleurodeles > Pleurodeles waltl. The sequence continues at coordinate 1,024,026,342 of NC_090449.1, read as the reverse complement.
ACATCAAAATATTTTGTGAAAGTAGTAAAATACTAATTGCAACCATTTGTCAAAAACAATAATCTGCTGGACAAAGTGAAAACAGCAAACAATAAGTTGTTAGTGCCATCTTTAATGGCCTTCAGAAAGATATGGATGGCACTGATGTCAAAGTGCTGATCCTTGACATATCGTACTAACAATGTACTGCTCTCCTGGCACAAACTGATGACTTGGTGTTTCGTTAATCCATTTTTAGAGTTTATTAGTGCACTACCATCAAACATTTTCACTTATGCTGAAGACCAGCGTCTTCTAGTGAAACTTGCCAAGCCTGTCTACTGGGACCAGAAGTCCATTACTGGATGTGAAGTAGATGTAGATCATTAGATCACAACATTTGAAAGTATTCCCGTTCTAGGCAGAGATCTTGTTAAGAGGAAATTTTCCCTCACCCTGGCCAAACCAAACCTGGTTATCCCTTCTACATTATTACTACTGATAACTTGGGCACTATCATGAATACTGAATTAACCACGGTCCCAGAGCGTTCCATGTCGGTCCACGCATCAATTTACAGTCTCAATCTGAAAATTCTCATCTACCTGTCCTTTACCCATAGGGTCAAAGCAACAATGGCCTTGATCCTCTAAAGAGAATAAAGCTTACCTTGGATTCCCTTCCTATTTGATACAAAAACTTCAGCAGCGTCTAACTGCAGCAGTCTGAAGACTATGCCATCTTATGAAAACAGCAGGTGACTCCTCACGTCAGGGTTCTATGTTGGCTGTTAATCACAGAAAGCATTAGATTAAAATCTTTGCGCATGATTTCACTTATAAAACTGTATTCATTAACCTTGCATCTGCTTCACGTCAACAAGGTGTAGCTAGGGAGCTCTCCAAGATTTTAGCTCAGGCTTTGCAGTTTTGAAATTCCCTTCGGCTGCATCTCAAGACATTTTAAGATTACCACTCCCTCCTTTTGTAAAATGTATACTTTCTTCTTCTCATTAGACTGATGGTCTGAGCCACTCTGGCATTTGCAATAACCAAGTATTACTGTTATGAGGGCCAAGAAGCCACAGTTGGGGAGGTAGCTGTGCTTGACAAAACACTTAACACAACAAGTTGTATTTTATGCCTACTAATAATTCAATTAAGTTCAGCTAAGATATTTCCCCCCACCACAATCAGGTTCTGTTGTTAATTAGGTAATAAAGTAGCTTAACAAAAGTGTTCAGTAGCTAACATCAGATGTCGCAAGCTCAGATAAATGTACTTGAAGCTACAGGTCTTGGGGCAAGCTTATAAGAACCAGACAAAAGTAAAATACAATGTGTAAAAAGTACAGAGGTTAATTTTCAACAAGTGCTAATGAGTTTGAAGTAAGGATTTTCTTCAGTTCTCTTCACCCCAGACTGTAATTTGCCATTTATGTAATCGTCCTTTTCCTCCCTCATCCGAGTCCTGACTTGTGAAGTTCCAATCCCATATGTTTTTATTCATCATATGCTTAAATCGGGATTCCATGGAGATACATCTGCTTATCACTGTGCAAAATGTCATCTGAAATGGGTCAAAATTGAGTTAAGTCTTTAACAGAACACCTTAGCTAGGGAAGGTGGCTGAGATATAGGCAGAATGTCATCAGACTCCAGTGTGGCTTGTGTCATTAATAGTGTCCCTTCAGCTAAATAGGTACCTGCCTATGAAAAATAAAAGTTTGAATACTTAAAGATTTTAGCTGATTGGCCAGGACTAAAATCAGTACTCGTGGGAGGAATAGGATTGCTGGCTGAGGTGGAGCATTAACTGATAAACAAAGGAGAAGAACAATGCCACCACTATCTCCTGTTCTGGAAAAAGGGCCCAGGATTAGGTTTAGTATGTGCTGACACACACTGCAAAAAGAACTTAACAGCTTTGATGATAAGGAGGATCTGTACTGTGGAGCACATTCATGTTTCCCCATTCATTACTAGCAGTGACGCCTACTTGTGCATTGGTACACCACGTGCAATAATGCTCTACATAAATGAGGGCTTTGCATATATAGGCCTGATAGTTTAGCCCCTGCCAAGCCTACTATAGAAAACTTCTGTTTGTGTCACCAAAGTGTTATGGTAGGAGGAGAAAAGAGGGACAGTGAGTGTGCAAAACCAAAGAGGCAACACACAGAAGATAAAGATGGCCATATTACAACTCAACTGTATAAACCCACCATTTATGTTTTACAAAAGCGAATATTGTTATTTTCCTGCCAGTGAGGGACAGAGGAACTTTAAAATAATCACCCAAACTGGAGGCTAGTTACCCCACTGAAGACAGCCCATCAAACAGACAATTATGTCGGTCTGGAAGCAAATAAATTAACCAAGAGAATTCCTGATCTTGGAATACATCATCTATAACACACCTGCCCTGATTACTGTTTTTACCAAATATTCAAATGCTTTTTGAACATGTACTGCTTGAGCGATGGGAAAGCTTGTGCTCAATGAAAGAAAGAGTAAGGGCATTCACCCTGCTACTAGGTGTACATCAGCATCATAAAGACCAAGGCTGAAACTAATTAGGGACCAGACTTGGATCTTGCTGGCACCAACTGAACCACTGGGTTGCTGCACTGAGGTAAGAACTGAGCTTATATAGAGTCTGATTATACCAGTGGAAAGGCAACTTGGATTGAATCATGGGAGGACTGCATTTTTGTTTGCTACGGCGCGAGAGCGAGAGAGCGAGAGCGAGAGATGTTTGAGCAGAATCCATTTAACAGGCAATTTCTAAGGAAATGGAAGTTCAGGCCTTACAGACAATGAACTGGAAATCACGTCAAGTTGTTTAATATCTACAGGACTCACAACCATGCTAGCCTTGGTTGACTGTCTCAAGATCTTATGTATTACAACACCACCAGGTGACCAGAGGGTATTCACGGCTGCTTCTGTGGCAGAAGAGCACGGTGCTTCCCAAAAAAACAAATTAAAAAAAAGTTTTTCTGGCCCTCTTTAGCACTGCAGGCTTGATGGACCCCAAATAGCAAGACAGAGTGATGAGTGGGTGCCAGGGCAAGCACTTTGAACATGCCCTTTTCCCCAACTTGACTGCTGAGTCAATAAAATTGAGTAGATCACCAGGTTGAGCATGACTGCACAAGATGTAAGCTTTTTAGATAACCGAGTCACAGCCCTGGCAATATACAGTGAGAGCTGTTTGGGGTAGGCATTCTCCATTAACATGCAGAACTCCTGCCTGACAACTGAGATTAGGCTTGGCAAAATCTGTCAAAACACACCAAAAGCATGTGTTGTATTAAAAAGTGTTATGGGACACCTCAGAGTACTCTCTGGAACCGTGAGAGTCTGACCCAGTAAATTTAGGTCAAACCAACTCTTCAGAGCTCGGTCAGTATGCCTCAGCTTTGGAAATGTACTGCTGGGTACACTGCAAGGGCACTTAGAAAGCAACACTGGTACAGCGGTGACGAGCACTTAACAAGGAGGTCGTCTTGCTCCACCATTCGTGCAGCCTTTTAAATAATAGCTGATTTATTTTACTATTTCCGGTGAAGTTTGGGACTATGGTGTCTACAATCTGAAAGCATTATGCCATCAAAGGAGCAAGGCTTTCTGAACTGAAGCTGAAAGGGGATTTCATAGAGCAGAGGCAGGAAAATAAAGTGGATGGGCCCAAGCACTCCAAAGAGAGACCACAGACTGGAACCAGTAGAATTTGCAGGAGATCTGGGCAAAGAAGCAAGCAGCCAGAACATTTAAGCAGCTGAAAAACAGAAGGGGTGGTGAAGTACCAAACCAAGAATGAAGGACTTTGAAAGAACACATTCAGCTCTAGCAATGAAAATAAATAAAACAAGAGTATGGAAACTGGAAGGTGTGTTCCTTGTGAGTGTGTGCAGGCATATAGGCAATGGGGCCCTTTACTAGCACCAGGCTGAAGGAGTACTTTATAGAAAAGAAACCTTACATGTAGGATTTACTCTATCCTAATGAAAAGTACAAACTATTGTGCCACACTACAAAGGACAATTGGGACATTAAGTTTATTTGGGAACCTCAATCTTTTATAACTCGTGGGAAACGTTAACTCATGCTACGATGCTATTATGTGGATACAAATTCTGTAAAACTGAAGATTATAGCAGAGGAAGAATATCTGGCATTGAAGGCACGAGTGGGGAAATTAAATTTACTCTCTTACTTAGTTTTGGTCTTAAAGATACAGGGGGTCATTACGACCCTGGCGGTCTGAGACCGCCAGGGCTAATGTGGCATCCGTACTACCAACAGGCTGGCAGTACGGAGACCCATATTTTGACTGGGGCGGTAGCGCCGCAGTCGCGCCGGCGGTTTCCCGCCATTTTAGCCCCGGCGGTGATAAGCCAGCGCAGCGCTGCCCTGGGGATTATGACTCCCCTACCGCCAGCCTGTTTCTGGTGGTTTGCACCGCCAGGAAGAGGCTGGCGGTAAGGGGACTCCTGGGGCCCCTGGAGGCCCCTGCACTGCCCATGCCACTGGCATGGGCAGTGCAGGGGCCCCCTAACAGGGCCCCGTGCTGCTTTTCACTGTCTGCATAGCAGACAGTGAAAAGCGCGACGGGTGCTACTGCACCCGTTGCACGGCCGCAACACCGCCGGCTTTATTAGGAGCCGGCTCCTATGTTGCGGCCGCATCCCCGCTGGGCCGGCCGGCGTAAACTAGGTTTGCGCCCGCCGGCCCAGCAGGGATGTTGTAATGGGAACCGCGGGAGTGTGGGCGCACAGCGGTTACAGCTTAGCGGGCGGCGTTAGCCACCCACCAATGTTGTAATGACCCCCACAGTCTTATTTGTGATGAGAAAAGGCTAAATGTCATGTTACTTGGAAATAGGGGTTTGAGTGGGGAGGCCACAGGGGATCTTCTCAGATTCACATGATCTACTATTAATAACACCTTTTGTGTCAAATTTCTTGTACTGCAACAGTGTGACACCAGGTTCTTGCGACCAGTATTCACACGTGAAATTCAAAGAATGTAATTAGTGAACACGTAAGGCAACACAATTTTATGTTCATTTTTATTGTGTCAGAATACGCCTGGGGGGGGAAGGGGGGGTGATGTGGATATAAAACCTACAGAGGCGTATGATTGTCTAAAGAACTGTTGTGTTCTATTATAGATTTTTTGTACTGTATGGGTAGATGCACGGCCCTGCTTTTCAGCTCTGCCAGACACAGATCCATTTAAGGAAATACACTCCTGTGAGATTCACTAGTATGAGTTCTCAATGTAATTTCGATCACAACAGAAATAACCTCTAGGTGTGACCAGCTATTGCTACACTGAAGGAAAACCAATATTAGGAGAATTATCTGGTCAAACAAATTAAACAAGCACATGCATACAAAATACGAAATCGTAGGATGATGTTTAAACAATTAGTTGTTGAGGAAGGATGCAACAACCACCATGTAACAAACAAAAGGCCACAAAGACAACCTCTCAAGAGGGATTCTATTACCTGAACTGAGCCTTGATGTTGCTAGGACTGGCTGATCTAGTTTGTATTTCTTTCTCTTGTTTTTCTCGCAGGATTCTTTCAGCTAGCAAGAAGTACGTAGCTGTGATGTGATTATATTTGTTGGTTTCCAAGGCCCTTGAAGAAAGATAAAAGTGTCATTTTAATATAAAAAAAAACAATAAAATCCATGTTCTCGCACTTCAACAGTAAATATTGTTTGTCGTGTTTATTTTGTTTAAAGGCAATGGATGAAAGGTGCAGTAGTTTACTGCTGTAATTCACACACAAGGGTACCTGCAGAAAAAGAACCGGCTTACAAGTCAGGTACGACCACGATAATTAGAGGATAATGTAGTTTTTCTCACTCAGTAAGACTGTCCGAGTGATCGGGTCGGCAACAGAATCCGGTAGGAAGACAGGGGGTACAAGATGGTGGAAGAATGGATGATAAATGCAGGTCTTTCGTAAAAATAGCAACGCCAGATACCTGCAGGTTTCGCCAATGACAAAGACAACCACTGTTTCCACAGCAGGCTAGCTCACCAAAATCAGTGCTCGTGCATGCGTTCTAAGGAACATTTTTAAATTTAAAGATGCTGGCTCTCTATATATCCATCAATTTAAACAATTTCTGGAGTACCAGAAAATACTCTAAATAAGAAAACTGAAGGGGAAAACTGGCCAAAGACAACTGACTTATTTCATATGTAGTTACAGCGCTTAGATAGCAGATGTTTGAAGACTCTTTGAATTTCCACCCAACATTATTTGGGTATTGAATTGCCCACAACATAAAATAACAGTATCAGAATCATCCAGGTTTAATCTTTCTTATTATAACTTCTCTCATAATGCAGGGATGTGGAATTCCTATAGCCCGACGCCCGGGACATCTTGTTTGGGGTCAAGGGCAACAAGTTTTTATGTTTACTTTGTCCTTGGGACAAGTAGGCCCAACCCTCTGCAGCACAAACCCTTTGGCTGCCTGTTTACAGAGAGTGGAACTCTCTACAGTTGAGGTAATGTGTTTCCAAAAGATAATGCTGTTCGAACTTGTATTTATGGTTCATTATTTGAAAACCTTCATTATTAGGGTGAGTGCTGTAAATAAATGTTTTAAGGTCACACTTCACTACTGACGTTGGTTCCAGTACAAATAAAAAAAAACGTGTATACACGTTTGAAAAGTTTAGGCTATGAGGCTAAGTATTATGCTCCCAGAATGCTCTCTGATTAGATGCAAATGAGGTGTCATTTAGTAAAATGTTTTGATGCATGCTAGTATTTCCCAAAAATATTTCTAATGGAAAATCAGTGTAACCATTTTCAACACGATTATGGGAAGCATGAAAATAAACAAACATTGACAAAGCCAACTGATCTGACATTTTTATAAGTCTTTTAGTTTCATCAATGCGTGTCTTGTTTTAACATGGCTTTTGTAACACTTTATTGTTGTGGGAGCTACCAGGCCCTCAACATTGTAACAAACACTGGCAAAAAAAAAAAAACGTTTTTGAACTCTAAAAGCACACGTTGCCACCAGTGGCATAACAAAGGCCCCGCAGCCGCCCTCCAGGGGGCCCCTTCAGCACAGCACCTGCCCTGAGTGAGTCTGGAGAGGGGGCTCCTCCATGTTCTTTGCAAAGGGGCACCCTCCAGTTTCGTTACGTCACTGATTGCCACTGTAGTTCCTGACACTGAACAAAACTACTTTGTGTGCCAATATGCTCCTTGTGGAAGAGAAGAATGCGATCACTCACAGTAAAGCCAGCCGAAAGAGAGAGAAATAGAAGTTTAATAAAAACAAAATGTCTTTGTTAACACCAGACCTAATTAGGGACCAAGACCCACATGTAGGTAGCTTTTTGCATGTCGCAAACAGCGACTTTCGCTGTTTGCGACGTGCAAAAAGCACATTGCGATGCACAAACCCAGTTTTGCGATGAGGAAGGGGTGTTCCCTTCCTAATTGCGACTCGCAGTGCAATGTAGGATTGTTTTGCGAACGCGGGCGCAAACCAATCGCAGTTTGCACCCATTTCAAATGGGTGCTAACACTTTCACAAAAGGGAATGTCACTGTAAACATTTTTTCAGAGCAGGCAGTGGTCCGCAGGACCACTGCCTGCTCTGAAAAAATGAAACGAAAACGTTTAATTTTTCGTTTTTGTAATGCATCTCGTTTTCCTTTAAGGTAAACGGGCTGCATTACAAAAAAAAAAAAATGCTTTATTGAAAAGCAGTCACAGACATGGTGGTCTGCTGTCTCCAGCAGGCCACCATCCCTGTGAGGCCGCCATTCGCAAGGGGGTCGCAAATTGCGACCCACCTCATGATTATTCATGAGGTGTGCATTTGCGAAGCCCTTGCGAATCACAGATTGTGTCAGGGACACCATCCTACATTCAGATTTGCGACTCGCAATTTGCGGGTCGCAAATCTGAACCTACCTACATGTGGCCCCAAATTCTTAAAGAAAGTCACAAAAGTGCACCCATGGTATATGTCGTACCCCTATAAAATATTTGTGAACTGTATTTTAGCATGGGTAAATACGCATATGTAGATTTGCCCATGTGAAAATCTATTGAGCATTTGCAAGTTCATTTTCCCTCCAGCCACTTTCTTCCCAACCCTGGAAGAAGTTCTAATTCTGCCATTGTCAGGAGTAAATGTCCAACCTTTCTTATTATGGGAAAATATTAGAGAGAAGCTGGTGAAGATCTTTAAAACATGTAGGTTAGTAGGTTTGCAGACTCAAAGGCATTCCAGCCCTGGAACTATTGCTTACTGCTTCCTCCAGCCCCAGTATGCAGATCTGTACAAAGGTGGAAAAAAATGGAAATTGCTACAGTAGGGATTGAAACTGCAAGTATTCAAGCCCTACTATGGTAGTAGCCCTGGCATAATCAGAGAGGCTATTATCAGAGCTCTTACATAATGAGATTGCTGCCATAATTTGGCGCCACACTACATGGCACCAAAGGGACAAGTAGATCTTTTTACAGGACAAGTAGATTTGAAAAGCAACCTGTCCCGTGGACAAGTAGATATTTTAATAAATTCCACACCCCTGCTCATACTTTAACAACTCAAAGTGAACACTTGGCAGCTGAAAGTCACGCTTGACGTCACTTTGGGTTCTCTGAAAGGCACAAATAAGTATGGCAAGAGATAACAGTAAAACAAAAACTTTACAAGATAGCCATCAATGTGTGTTGAGATTTTTTTCATAATAAAAGTAATACAATATGGACATAATGCAGGTATACCAACAAAATAAAATGAGCGCTCCTGTACCAATGTATAGAGAGCAACCAAGTCCTCACAAAAAAAGGAATAACAAAAACAAAAAATCAACACTTTCCCAGAGTTGGAGGGTGGATACTGCTTCCCAGACAGAGGAAGCGTACTGACTGTGTGCCTGTCGCTGGAGGAAGGAGGATCAGATACTGAAACGAGGGAAGACAGTAATAGGGCTCCCCTCAGAAATTCTATGAACACAGGGCTGCTGACTACCTCTTCCAGAGTACTGCCATTTGGTAGATGGGAAAGGGTGCGATTGTAGTTCCTATTGTTCAAAATCAGACCCTTATTGCAGCTTCAGGCAGGCTTATTACAGCCAAGTGAAGACATCATACAGTTTGAGCCCTTGTTTTGAACATACCTACTCGGAGCCAGCATTACTACAAAAAGCTTGCATCGAGGAACAGCCAGAAAATTACATTTGAAAGGAAGCCAACCAAAACCGGTTCCAAAACCTTTAGACAGTGGATCTACATCACCTGTCTGGAAAATGTGTATAAAAGTGGGATCAAAATCACACCATTGTGTTCAAGTACAAGCTGTTTTTGAACAGGGAAGGCGTGTTCAACAGAGTACTCTAAGAACTGTTGTGACAGGGCTGGTGTTTCTATGACCGCTCCCAGAGGTGAGGTGAGAGGTCACCACCTGAAGTCTGCACTATCTGCTGAAAGAGAAGAGTGAGGGTCTGCCTGGAGCCCGAAAGTCTGCTAAGAGGTGAAGGTGTGTGCTCGACCCTGTAGGAGGAATGACTGCTAGTAAAAGAAGTCCATTGTGTGTTCCTGGTGAAGGGAATAGCCAGAGAGAGTGAGAGACTGCAAAGGAGCAAAGTCAGGAACTAGCTGGGTGCGTGAAAGTGGTCACCCAGTCTCCTTGAATGGTTCTTATCAAGTACTGAGTGTGATGGAGAGTCTGTTGTGACAGAGTGATGCTGCCGACTTCAGAGTTGGAGAGCTCCGTCGACGCTGAAGATGGGCACACTCATCAGCCTAGAGGCCACAACTACTGAAGAACTACACAAAACCCAGAAAAGCTCAGAGGCTGCACACATGCTGTACAAGCATCCCATCTGCACCAGGCCCACGGAAGCTCTATCAGGGAAAGATCAGAGCTGCAAGTGGAGCCACTATGCTCGGAAACGCCAAGTCATCAAGTTCTGTGTGAGGCTGCAAAGGCAGTGCCAACAGCTCAACGTTGCCACAAGAGCACGACCGCTAAGCCAGTTGGAACAGCTGATGACTGCAACAGCACACCGTTAACGCAAGTTCCCTAGTACTGTGAGAGAATGTGCTGCAGATCGAGGTCTGCATAGCAAACTAAAGAATAAGTGAACTGTGGGGCGTACCTATGCCAAGGAGGTCATTTGAGACTTCTGCACCTGTGCTTAATCTGTGTCTTGTTCCACATTACACAAGAGAAATTGCAGAAGCTAAAGAACTCAGTCACTAGAGGAAGGGTGCCCAAGGGTGCAGCATCTAAAGGTGAATTGCAAACAGTAGTCCAGCCCTAATGAAGCATTTCTTTTAATTCAAAAGATAAGGCACTGGGGTGGACAAACCATTAATGTTGCTGTTAGCTGCCTGTTGAGTTCTGAGCTCTTTCCCACATTACACCCCTGAGAGGTGCGACTGCTCCCTGCTGTTACCCTGAGAATCAAGTGCAGAAAGGGTGTACTTAAACCAATTTGCAGAGCCACAGAAGGACGGACCCAGGACAGTGGTGGCAAACTACCTCACCTACCACTGTAAGGGGCCCACCTGTACCCCTCTCTGTCCTGTGCCCCCACTCCTCCACTTTCACCCCTAAGAGAAAGGTCTGACAGAAGACTTCCTATGACCTTGCCATCAGGGTCGGCAACAGAATCCGCTAGGAAGACAGGGGGTACAAGATGGTGGAAGAATGGATGATAAAGGCAGGTCTTTAGGAAAAATAGCAATGCCAAAGACCCCGACATCTGTAAGCTGCAGGCAGCTCAACACCTACCACTTTGCACCTGGGGCACCCTGAGCGGACGCTGCGGGTAGTATTTGTTCATTCTACTGGGGATAAGGTATGCTCTAGGGATATAATAAAAATTGATTAGGTTAAAGCAAGCATTTCTAAACACGCGGGGAATGCCAGCCAGTTATTTTCGACCAGTCCACGTCAGATATAGAGATGCGTACATCCATCGCCCATGTGTCTCTAAAGCTATGGAGTAGGGTGCAGGTGTCTCCCCGAAATGCATCATTTAGTCCTGTGATTGTCTTATGTTTGCGGGAGGAGCTGTAGATAGTATGTCAACCCTGTAATACTTTAGGTTCGGCCTGCCCGTTCTGTGAATTCTGCCTCAGTGTTGCAGTTAACGTTTCAAAGAAGAGGATTTGGGCTGCCGGTAAGTCACATGTGACTTCTAACTCGTGAGAGAACCTCGACTGTCCCCACATCTAAGGCCAACCAGTCCCCCAGGTTACCTGTAGCATCCTCCCAGAGGAAACAAGCCAACCAACGTAAGGGTAGGCTAGGGCAGTACGGAGTAGGTACCTTGGAGTTGGGCCTTCTGTAGATACCGCAGCCAACAATACCTGGCAACTGGCTGCAGGTTATGAAGTTCCACCTTAAGGCATTTGGGCTCCAACAAGAGTTGAATCAGCCACTGAACGATAGGGGTATCCGTTCCTCCGGTGCATTGCACCACATGCTTTTAGTGTACCATCTACTTACCCACTGCAGCTGAGCCGCCAGGTAGTACGCCTCAAAACCGGAGCCGCCAAGACACCATCCTGCACCGGCTGCTGCAGTTTTGTAAACGCCACTTGGCATCTCCCTGTCTTCCAAATTAGATCAACAAGTTACGAGCATGCGCCCCGGAATTTACCAGTGGGGATTATAGCAGATAAGGTGGTAAAATGATATAGCAATCTTGGAAAGGTTATCATTTTAGCAACTGTCACTCACCGCGCTACAGATAGTGGGGGCGATTTACAGATTTTTTCCTACTGCGGAGCGCCAGAAGAGTGCTACCTATGCTACCTTCTAGTAGGTCTGGTTCTGTCCAGCAGAGCTCCCAAATAGTGGAAGGTTATGGTTTCCCCGTTAACCGCCGCAAGGGAAGAGTTGCCCTCAGGCATGGGACGCAGGGAAAACACGTTAGTCATCTGCCAGTTTACTCGCAGGCCTGATATATTCCTAAAGTCCTGAAGGTGGCAGGAGGCCCCATGGATGTCAGCTCGATAGTCTTTGAGGAAAATCAGCATGTCATCTGCATAACTGGTGGTAAACATCACCTCGGAGTATTATACCCTCATAAAATGTACCTTGCCGTGCACTACATGCCAGGGGCTCCACCGCAATAGCAAATGATACTGGGGGATGAAGGACTGCCAAGACTCTTTCCACTCGGTACACGTCTGAGATTATACCCACCTTTTAACCCTTCCCTGTGGGGTCCATATATATAAATCTGGTCCAGGTAATAAACCCGCCGGCCAGACCCATTTTGTGCATGACTGCATATAGGTAGTCTCAGTCAAACCTATCAAAGGCCCTTTCGATGCCCACAGACATCAACATTAGGTCCTCATTTGTAGCCCATGCAGCATCGTTGTTAACCTCCTAATATTCATATATGTGTTCCGCTGTGGTCTCTATTAGCAGATAAAAATGTGGCAGCATCCGTGCTGCTAAGATCCGGCTTAGGATGTTGTAATCAAGGTCTAGTTTAACATCAACAGTAGCCTACAGACAGTCATATCATGTGGCAGCTGTCTCGGTTTAAAGGAGATTATCGAAGCCTCTATCGTGGTAGGGGTAGAACACGGTCAGTCTTTGCCTGTTGATCAACTTCAGTCAGGTGTGGGGTCAGTTAGTCAACACAAGCAGCATAAAATTCCATCGGGAGACCATCAGAGCCCGCTAACTTAATCCATGCTATAGGTTTAATTGACACTGACACCCCTCCTAACTATATGTCGGCACCCAATGCCTCTGCCATATCTGGTGAGAGAAAGATTAAAGGCTGTATGTGGATGGCGTGTGTATAATGTGGAGTAATAGGTTTCCAAAAGAGTGTTAATGTTTCGCTAGTTGTAGACACAGGTTTTCAATTCATCAATCATCTCTAATAGTTGCGATCCACATTTATTGGGTCCGCCAGCCAGGCCGGAATGCTCCAGCAACAAACATCACCCCCCCTCGTAAAATTGTCCTGGGGTAGGCAAGCCAACTGCCTTAAAGTGAGCAATGTCCCACAGTTCAGTCCAGGCCCACCACCATACCTACCAGGGATTTTGTCTTTGGCCTCCAGATCGAGGACACCCATCCCCAGGCGCTCCTCGATACAGACCAGTGCAGCAGTCCGATCACCTGGCTGCCAGGTACCCTATGAAACAGTCCTCTGTGTCAGGGCACTCACCGGGGATCCAGGCAGGTGCCACCATGCTCTACCTCTCCTCCCTACTCACCTTGGTTCACTGAGCCCCAGGGACACCGACTCTGGCCTGTATTCCTCCGCAAACCAAAGCGGCCCGGCTCCAGGCAAATCTTGCTCCTTTGCTTGTTGTGCACCCACACTGCGGTCGGCTAGGCACCAGTGCAGGGAGGGGGTTCCAGCTCTAGTGGTTACCAGCAGGGTATCTAAGCAAATCAACGCAGGGCCAGAGGGAGCGCCGTAGTTGGGAGCACATGGTCAGCCCTTCACTTTTCCACCGCGGGTACCCCTATCTTGTTCGGCCACACACAAGAGGGAAATCCCAGCTCAGAGCCCCCACAGAACGGAAGCAAATGGCACAGCCCCCTCTGACACAGTTTGGTGACTGGCAGAGTGGGGGGAGCGGGGGATCTTGATGGGGGCAGGGGTATATAGGGGTCTCTTTCCAAAGTCCTGAACTGAAGTAAAACTATTAGCTGGATAGAGCAAAGATTTACTCTGTTGCGGGGGTTTTAGGGGAAACCAGGTCAACCAAAGTACTAACTTTGTACATTCTAATCAGGAGGAAGTGCACTGCACAGTAAAAAGGCCCCCTGGTCCTCACTATCATTCTGGCAGATTCAGTATGTTATTTTGTTCAAGAACCCTGCATCACAAATCTCCTCACATGTGTGCTAAATTATTCTCACAAGCAGAGTGCCAGAATCGGTTTGCTAAAATGTAATACATTGTGGCTTAATAGAGTCATTGGGTGCTGGTGGTGGGCTCTAGCACTCAGTTTCAAAGATCAAGACTTATTTTTCATAATCTGACCCAGTGCAAGAGAGAGAAGTACAAAAGAAATAATGAAGTATGAAGGCAAATGGAGAAAACAGTGAAAGTGTAAAGGCAATAATGAAAATAACCTGCAAGCCTGAGATAGACAGGGACTTTGGGGTCATGGAAGAAAGAGGTATGGGGTAAAATCAATACTAAGCAGCCTTAGAATCTTCAACAATAGCAATCCACTGCAAGTTTATAAGAGAAACTTTGGGTCCATACATTTATTTATTAAGCAATGGGAGTAACCCAAAATGGTAACACTTTTAAAAATGGGCGGCATTACACTAATGGATGGCGGCAGATGGGTATGGTAGTGGGGCGCAGGCCTTTTTACCAGCACCCCAGCAGGAAGACAGCCTAAGGGCTCTCTGTGGTACGTTCATGTAGTTGTGATGGGGTGTCTGACTATATGAAGAATGAAGTGCTCATAAGACAGCTTGTGTACATGATAGGTGTTACCCCTGAGCTGCCTCAACCCTGGATTTGCGTAGCTAATATGCTTGTTGGTTATAGTACTAATCACTCCTTTGGTTCATGCATGACCCCCTCAGCTGCTCTTCTGATTCTCTAACAGGAGGTGAGGATTATGCTTATCTTTATCTATCCAGCAGCCATTTTCAACATTAAATCAAGAATTAACTTTCCCATGAACACTAGGGAAACTGGAAGTAACAAGGTCAGTCAATCAGAAGTCCTGTATGGATAAAACAGTAATTTGCCACACGTCGTGACTCTTCTTTCTTCGTTGCTCCAGCAGCTGCCAGTTAACTATCACCAACTCTCTTTCAGATCTGGGCCTTTGCTTTCCCTCTAAGTGGCTAAACTGGTTAATATCTGTTATGCTTAACTCTGTTCTATTTCCTTATTCAGCAGCACATCTAAATACTGAAGCAAGACTGCAGTTTTGCAAATCAGTTCTCCAACCACCTGAGGGTGCTTCCACCACTCTTGCATTTTATACACTGCACTATATCCGCAACCAACGTGTAATTTCCTCCACGGGATATTCTGAAGTTTGAGAAGCCCACAGATCACGGAATAATACAATTATAATTCCAGCTGCCCCACAGTCTGCCACCTCTGGCCGGGATTCATACGAGTTAAAACACCACTTGCCTCCCAAAATAAATTGGGACACTGACCAGGGAGCAAACCCTTATAGAGTACAAGCAGTGCACAGGTGTACCTGGGTGTAAGACCAGACAGAGCCCACTGAGATGGGGGTGAGGGGGGGGGGGGGGGGGGGGTTAATTCACCTGGACTGCCGAGGAAAAACATTTGCCCAACCATGGAAAACTCGAAATATCTACTCGCCCTCTTGCTATGGCGAGTCATATTTTATTAGGTCGAGCTATTTTTATGAGTTACTTGCCCCGTATAATGGGTTGACAAAAACCAGGTGGTAAAGGCACCTTTAAATCTTGCTATTATCTTGACATATTTACTCTGTGTTCAAAGACAGAGGTTAAAGGTCAGTTCGTCTTCTTACAATTATTTTTCATTCGGACTGCAGAGTTCCAGGATTTTGTAAGGTCTGTGTAGGTTTTTCCTAACACACAACATTTAAATAACTAAGTTAACTGTACAAACATTTCAAAATATATTTCTGTAGTTGTGAAAGCTCATTTTTTGTACTTCTATGTGATTTCAAAAATATTTTAATAGGATGAAGACAAATCAGAACACTTTACTTGGTGATGTGCAAATGATAACTGGGTTTCTGAAACCTAATTTTCACAAATTATTGTTAATACACTATATAGTTTTATTAGTGAAGCTGCAAGTTGGTGGGACATTTTTGGGAAATTTACTGTCTATAAATGAGTGTGCTACCACATCATGCTTTGTAATATATATATATTAAAAGTGTGTGCTTAACCAAACTGAGTAACACTCCTGCCCTTGTGGCAATGTTATTAGTAAACTAAGAGGTAAGTCATGGATCATATGTACCCTATAAGTGGGCTAGATTTTTATTATACATGGAGCAAATGTTTAGTCTATTTGATCAAACAAAAGATTTTTTTTTAACAGCAGAAATGCTGAACTCACATACATGAAGGTGCACTCAAGCGAGAATGAAGAAAAAGGAGACTGGAAAATAAAATATTTGGCTAGGATCACAAGTAGATCAGTTAGGTAGAGAAGAGTATTCAAGTTACTCAACCTGCAGGTCTAGTAAAATGTTTATGATTTACCTCAGTCGACTGATGCATCCGCTGTAGGAATATGTGTTTGAAACAGTGGTCAAAGGTTGAAATCTCAGCAACCTTTAATCCTTCTTTGGTTAATAAACATGTACCATTGAAACGGGTAGCAAGAATGATCTATTAATGGTGAATAGTGTAAAGAGACCCTTTGGGCTCTGCAAATACATCATTTATGTGGTGTTATATTTAACTAATTTTCAACATGTGTAGCAGCAGTAGTGGTGACATTGACTGAGTCAGATATTGGAGGGTGCATGGCACACGATTAGCTATGCCCGAATTCTATGAACCCTTCTGATGAAGATCGATACATGACACTTTCTTCCTCTGCTCAGCCAGAAATTTAGAGGTATTTTGGACTTGTAAATTACTCCCTGCCCAGAAAATCTTTCAGTGACCTGTACCAGCACTACAAACCTTTCAGAAGCAAATCTGACAAGTGACCGACCCTTACTTACCTCACCTGCATTTTACAGGTCATGTGACCGACTATTTTGATAGTACAGAGAGTCTGCTAATGAGGATGAGGACATGAAATAGACTGCTTCAAGTCTACTCACCTTTCGGAGACAATCTTCACAGGTGAATGAAGTGCTACAAAGTTGCCCCACATTATTGTGACACCTTCAGTCAGTCAGGAGGGCCTTTAGCCAGAAGCACCCTGCCTTCAGGAACTGTAGTTGTCTCATCAAGCGAAAACCAGGCTGTGGGTTTTATTGCATTAATTTGGGAACTAGGGGTTGAACAGGAGGATATGGGTGGTGGGGGGGGGGGGGGTATATCGAAGATATAGAACTGGCTGTTCTTCAATCCTAGCATTCTTTCAGAAGATGGTTAGGAAAAAAGTCAAACATGCATTAAAATACAAATTATGTGAAATCATAAAAAGGCGGACTAGTATTGCTTAAGTAAACTCCAGAATTACTAAAATTATATACAAATGGGTAGTTCTGAGCACATTTCCTTATATAAAAGTAATTGGTGATTTGATTCCTTCTCCTAGCATATAAAATGAAAAGGCTCACTGGGGGCAGGGAGGAAACTCTTTCCTTACCAGGAAATGAGCTCATGCCAACTGGAAGTACAGAGGCGTTACGAGGACTCCATCAAGAAGGCCCTGAAATAATAGGTGGCTCAGGGTCCCATACTTGATGAAACTTGGACGGAGATATTAAAAAAAAATAATAATAATCACTAGAAAAATAACTTGTAAAACATTTTTCAACATGAACGACATTCAGAAAGTAAAAACTTGGCGAACGTCATTCATTTTGAAAATCTGTTGACACTATTCAAGTGGAAAGTGATTGACAAGGCGGTTTTGGTCTGAATCACATGAATATTTAATCCACAAAAGCCAATATTAAAGACTTTTTCATACATATGTCGAAGGACCATAAGACACAGGAATAAACAACTATATTATGATTTTTGCAAGCAGCATTTACAATGACAATTAGACAGCTAACTTACTCTATGATACTATCACGGTCTGCAATATCCCCAAGGACCATGCGCTGTATTATACTGTTGTGCTCTTCCTCTGAAAGGTTCTTGTATGAAACAAGCGGGATGTTATATTTTGTTGCAGGGGAAGGATCGACCCCTTGAAGCCACGGATGGTTCTCAATTTCTTCCAAAGACGCTCGCCTCTTTGGGTCTCTTTGCAACATTCGAGTGATTAGACTAGAAAAAAAGTAAATGTATGTCAGCATTGCGGTTACGAAAACAAGATTGTTGCTTGCAATGTGGATGCAAGCAAGCACTCCTAATGGTGAACATGCATCTAACAAATCGCATTTAAAAGTTACCAATTGCATTATTGTACAAACTACAATAGACTAAAAATGTACATTTAACAGTCAAAGGGGAAAATATTTAATTCACTTTTGGCTGCTTAACAAATTAGTTGTGCATTATGTTATATCTAATTTTTTACAAGCTTCTGAGCAACCTCATACATCCACTGGTTTCCCCAAGGCTTTGTGCCAGGACTAATGCTAGGGAGATGAATTCCTCAAAAGATGACTCACTGCAGCCCGTTTGGTTCTGCAAAGACTAAGATTACTTACAGGCTTTCAATTAGTAGAATTTATTCACGCAGGCAGTCCAATCACCTGCAAAACAATTTTGTCTGGATGGCAGTGTCAGTCACATAGCCCGTTCCCACACAGTGGCAGAGGGAACTATGCCACTATCCAAATATTCTTAAGTAGTCATAAATTGGCAGAATTCAAAGGAAAAGGTGCCTGTAATAATCCACACCTGAGCTGTAATGTGATTAGGCACCATCACTGAACTCAAGGAATCCAGGTAAGCGCCAGTATCGTTGTACCACTAAAATGTATTACCAAGATCCTTGTAATGGAAGCAACTGACCCCAGTCCTTTGGCCCACAAGGTCTAACAATCCACAAAACGATAAGGCTCCGTGAAAACTATTTGACTCTGAACTTTCACTTTCGGTGGCTCAAATAACATAGCAGTCAAGGTTGGCAACATACAGTTCTTGTAATACAAAATGATTTAACTTCTTCCAGCCAATTTTAGGGTGGAGTTGACAAGAGCCCCTGCCATGGCATCTACACTACTTCAACATCTACAAAGCACTTCCTAAGAAACTCAGTACCGGGCTACAGAGCCAGGCAGGCAGGCTGTGCCTAAATTCCACAAAGATGATACCAGGCCGGCTGCGATAGCGCTCCAATGTCTTTCACCCAAACTCGGGATCGAATCCAAGGTCCTTGGCACTTCCCTTGCAGTTTACTGGGGCACTACACTCGAGCTAGAAACTGCAGCTCTTTAGATTCTCCCCTTATAAATCAACAACCATGAATGAGACTGGAAAGTGCCACAACACCATCCTGAAATTTGAGCTGGACCACTTATTATTCAGTAAGGAACTAAAAAATGAACTATTCAGACTTATTAACTCGATGATTAGGGGTGGTGATCAAGGAATCAGACACTGACCCTCATCCATCCTATCCTTTTTAGGTCGCAGCCGACCAGACAGAGCAGCTGTCCGGTTTGCTAACAACATCTTGGGGATATTCAGAAAGTTGACCTAGAAACGCATTCTGCACCTTGCTTGCCATTAGCTTTGTGGTTTGTAACTCACATTTTCTTGCTTTCCATTTGCTGGCTTGATTTGTTTTAGGCTGTCCAGCCTGAGTTCGGTCCTTCCCTTGCCAAAAACCTCATTTACAGTGTCCTTTCGACTGCTCCTTTTCTGATAACAGGCCCGCAAATCTTGTTCTTATCTCATCAGATTTGCTGTGCATTCAAAGAATGAGGTAGAATGTCAGGTACTGTCTTCCGAGGGTGTTTGTTTACTTTTCTTTCTCTGACTTTAAAGTGAGAGGATTTATGTGACAATCTTTCTGGACACTGGGGGTAGGAAAGAGGCTTTTTCTAGCACACGACAACATGTAAATGAACTGTGTAAGTATTTTAGGATATATATTTTAGGAACATAATGAAGCATATGTTGTTATTTCCGAAGAGTGTTGGAAACAAATACTTTAATATGATGAAAACAAATTATCATATGCCATGCAATTTCCCCACATTTTCATCTGTGCCCTGTATAGATTAGTGAAACTCTATGCCTGTGCAAATGTAATGGTCCTTTCAATTGAAAATGCGTTGTCTGTAATGGCAGGGCGCTACCACACCATGAATACTCCACTCTATCCTGCACCACTCCACAGCACTACTCTTCTCGACGGCACAGCAGTCTATCCCGCTTCACTCTACCCTGTGCCTCTATTCTATGCCAGTGCACTAATCACCACTCTACACTACACCACTCCACTTTTTGCCACTGCACTCTACACCACTCCAGTCTAGGCCACACCAATCTACTCTGCACAACTACATTCTTTGCCGCTGTGCTCTACAACACTGCACTCTATTCCAATACACTCTAACACTCAACTCAAAGCCCCTGCACTATATGCCAATCCACTGTACGCCACTCTTATCTATTATGCACCACTGCACTCTATGCCTCTGCACTTTACAAAACTTTACTCTGCCATTACACTCTATGCCCGTGCACTCTACCCTGCACCACTCCATGCCACTGACTACACCACCCCAGTCTATGCCACTGCACTCTACATCACTGTACTCTGTCACTGCACTCTAAGCCACTCTAATCTTCTCAACTGCACGGACACACTCCTCTGCAACACTGCACTCTACGCCATGCCACTCTCCTCCTCACCACGCCACTAATCTAGACCACTGCATTCAACGACGCTGCACTGTATGTTGGTGAATTCAATGCCACTATACTCTGCAAAACTCTACACCGATGCACACTACACCAGTCCACTCTAGTCTATTCCACTAGTGTATGCCACTCTACGTGACTCCACACTATGCCACTCCAATACAAGATACTCTCTGCCACTCCACAACACTTTACTCCACTCGTCATTCCACAGTATGACACTCCACGCGACTCTCCTCTACTCCACTAACTTTTAGCCATGCCGAACAGCAGGTATGCTGTGTACAACATGGCTAAAACACATTGTGAAAGCCAATAGTGCTTGCATAAGCGAGACTTATTGTCTTTGCAAATGTGTGTTCTTCCAAGTGTTTGCTCCTCGATTGCTCTCAAATAATTTCAAAAGGCAAAAGCATATTTAACAAGCTTCAGCAAATTCAACATCGTCTCGCCTATGCGAGATCTATTGTCTTTATCTGTTATTTTTTTAGCCATGCTGTACAGCAGCATGGTTGAAAGTATTTATTTATAAAAAAGTGCTCTGAGTCAATGTGGGTCGCATCACAGGGCTTTTCTTTTTTTGTTCTAATTTTAACCTTCAACCATTAGTGCAAAGCTGCCGCAATGCTGTACAACATATCAAAAACAAAAATTGATAAAACCAACGGATCTCACATAAGCAAGACCTATTGGCCTTGTTAATGCTTGTTTTTAAAATATGTTGTGGAAGAGAACCATGCCACTGTCCAGCCATCACTCCTTTTATGCTGCAGGTTTTCCTTTGGGCCAAGTACCACTAAAAAATGGATCCGTGGCTATGAACCTGCTGAAGACCATTACACTTAAAACTGATACAGCAGAATCTGGTGCTGCTCACCATATCGCTGGGCACCCTTAACGAGCACAAACTATTTAACCTCGTACACTACACACATGGCAGGAGACACTGACAGTACTAAGGTGAAAATGCACACTGACCTGCCCAACCTCACAGTCACATTACAGATCCTGATTGCACGCTGTATGATTACATTATATAGTGTATGGATGAGTAATTCCACCAACCTAGTAGCGTTCTCAAAAGAAACATGGCACTCATCTGGGCGCAGTTACTCTTGCCAGTAAACAACTAAATGCTTTTTACTATAACAAAGGGAACAGACAGGCATTGCCAAATCTTGCTTTGTATATCCCCATCGAAGTTTCCTGATGCCAGACAGTGTCGGAGACAAGTCGCATCTTTGCTGCTACTGTAAATTCTAAGAAAGCTGAATAGGTTGGGGTGTCTGCTGCAGGCATACTTGCGAAATGGAAGTCGCAGTACAGAGACTGCGCAGTACATTGTTCCAAATCAAGGGCGGTGAGATTTAGAATCCCAGCTGAGAAACAGTGGCATGTTTCATGCAGCACACATGTAGGTTTATATGGCATGCTTTGAAGACTAACCACCTGATTTAGAGTCTGGCGGAGGGATTGTAACCTGTACGCTAAAATATAAATCCCACAGGATATAATGGGATTTACATTTCGGAGGGCGGGATATCCATCATGTTTCTGATGGGGTAACCCGTCCGCCAAACTCTAAATCAGGCCCCATGTCTGTAAGCAAGTGATACAAACATACTTTATTTAATCTTATTATGTAGCGGGAGTTTGGAGTCTACAGGACTCTCATCCCTATACATTGCAGAATCACCTACATTTTGCCTTAGCGCAGAGAGGCCATCTAGAGAACAACAGGTGCTGTATTTGAAACCTCACTCCTTCCAACCTGGGGGATCAGTAGTCTGCTGCCTGGCCAGGGGGCGGTCGGGCATGGAAGGTTTGCTACAGTGGCAATGGACAGCCGATTCCAAAAGTCTGATACCAAACAGAGATGTTCTGTGGTTCCACTCACCAACCACACGATCGACACATCTGGATTCACACCCAACCATTCCACACACGATTGGGACTTCCACTAGATACACTGGTTTGGACAAGGACCAACCAATCTGACCCCTCCTTGATTGCAATGCCAGTCACAGTAACACACAACATCTTTCCAATGCTCATAACAAGTGGGCCCTCGGTAATCAAGACTGTGGTTTGAATGAAATCGCAAAGATGAAGGGAAAAATCCAGTGAACCCATGCGCTGAGAGGCCATGCAATTGAAGAACTGGTTACATACAGAAAAAGGAACGCACCTAGAGCAATGATTTTACTATACCTATATCATTCAGCAGAATCAGACCCATTTAAAAGATTTTAGCATTGGCAAAGGCAGATTTCCCCATTTCATTTTTAGGAAAAGGTTTAGTTTTTTATTCAAGAAGCAGCCATCAAAGGTGAAACCTCAGGACATCTTGGTTTACTGTAAGATGAAATTCGATAGAAAGGTTTAACTTCTTAAAAGGCTGTAAAACGCGAGACCTACAGCAAGAATGGAATATAGTCCAACATATGAATAGGAGACTGATACAGAACACCATCGTCAGACTAAAGCATGCCTTCGACACTAGGAGGCCACCTAGTTTTATACGGGTGTAAAACATTGAAAGGGAGTATGAACCCAGAATAAGAATGATTGGTCAAGGGGAACTACATAAGGGTTCAAACACAGCAGACTACCATTGACGCAGCAAGGACTTCCCCAACAAGAATGCAGTGGGGCATTGTGTGTGCAGGATTTTTAGCCACAAAGTGAAATCACACAGAGACCTAATGATGGTTGCATCAGCTCCCAGCTTGACAACATCACACACTGGTGTAGACCAGTGGGGCTTCAGTTTGTGTCTTGGCTCAGGTCCAAACCAGATTCTCCACAGCTTGCAATACACTACATACTCATGTAATAAAAACATTAACAAATGCCAGATCCAATCAATCCTGATGGATTAGTTATAATTTTACTGGATTTTACCATGCACCAGGTGGCAAGGAGGATCTTAAAACTCAATTACATAATGGTAGTGAATAAGGAATAAAGAAGAGAAGGTTAAAAGTTCATGACTATATTAGCTCTAGCCTTCGATAGGATGGAGTCACCATCAACCATTCAAGCCCATTTGGGGAAGATGAAGATGCATTTGCCTGTGGCATTGATGATTCTCCAGCAAATGGATCCTTACTAGAATAGCAGATTTTTTTTTTTAACAACAAATCCAATTTCAGGCAAGTCTTCCAGAATAACTTTGTTTCTCTTTCACACGCTGGAACACTGTCACTTTTGAAATGTAATTGCACAATTCAGTTCAGCCCTTTTGTTCTAAGCGACATGGATTTCAGCGATCACACGATACGTTGCAATTGCTAACTTGACAAACCTACTGATTTAAGAGCTAATCTACTCCCCTTTCAACAAACAGTTCTCTCAGTCATCCTACCGCTTATAGGGAAGCTGCAACTGAACTGGTTACAAGATGAAACCCAGCTCCATGAAAAGAAATACCCTGTGTATTGTTCGGAAAGGCATTCCTTGCAGATATTGCTGGTGATCCCAAAGGACAGCAGTGCACTAGGCAGGAATATCTGCTGATGAAGATACGTGTTCGTGAGGTTAAAACTAGCAACAGACCACAATGCTTGTTTACGGATATTAATTTCCCATTATGACATCTGGGTCGGAGGCCTTTCTTCAAATGCCTTGGTATCTCTTGCCACTTATTGTGAGGTCATTATCAGGCCAAAGGTTGTAGGCTATATTTTCCACTGGTGTCATCAATATACTATTAAGTAATTTTAAAAATTTGAAAAGTTCACCTCCTTTCGGTCACAGAATGGTGAAAAGTACTCATGGGCTATCTTAAATTCCTTTTTGGTGAATGACTCGGAGATACAAGTGGCAGAACACCAAGGTAAGAGATACTGGAGAATAAGCTTCATAGATCAGTAAATGTCTTCCCCCCCAGCATGACTGCATCTTAATAGTCCCATGCTTCTGAAATAGATTACTAGAGAGGCTTGAAAGAGGGTGTGCAGGCCAAGCCTAATCCACATGAGGTGTGGGTCTACCATGAGATTATAGATTGTATTTCATCCAGAATGGAGTAATGGATATATAGTTGGGTGCCGTGCAAATAACTGTCAGATTATTGATAGGCAGCAATAACACGGAACTCGGTCTGCTTGGGAATACCCTGGTTAAAAGTTGGTATTCATCGCAATAGACAATTTATGACACAACATGCTTGGGAGACACTGTACAGTATAAAGAGAGGTGCCCTATACTGCACAGAGCTGGGTCAGACTCCCGAAAATCCCCTTCACATAAACTTGGGATCGAAGCACTCTTTCAATTCAATTTTAAATACCACTACAGCTCTATGTATGCATACACAAACAGCAGGCCTGATGGCAACAACAAACCCAGTATCGCAGGGGAAGAATGATAAGAGATCAATTTTGTCTGGATTACATTACATGCCCAGCAGGAATCTATCTGATGCAAAGTAAAAAAAAAAAGTTTGAGATGGATTTCCTGAGAACGAAATGCATCTGAACACTTTCTCGAAACAATATTTGACTTTTTAAAAAGCATGAAAAAACAACCAATGTGAAAAAGAGATCACATTGCTTTCAAACTCCTGCTAAAGCATAACCGCATTTCTTTTTTTAGAAGCAGGAAGTAACTCTAAAGTATCAAAGGACTCTGGCAGAGGACTGATGTCACGAGTACAGGAAGAGAACGCCAAAGAACCATTGCTATGGGTATGCATTTGTACGAAACGCTTCGCAAGGATTAAAAGAAGAATAAGGAGAGCATGAAAATGTTTTCTCTGTGTATGCATTAGGGAAAGATGTCAAATAAAATATGAACACACATTTGACTAATTAAAAGAAAGTAGCCGTTTAGTTCAGACACAAAAAAATATAAAGGCTCTTAGAAAATAAACAGTTCTTCTGGGAAGTATACTTTGTTCTAAAAAAGAAACTTTTCCACTTCCTTAAGAATCTATGAGCAGAACAAAGGGAGATCCGGTTAACTGTAATTGAAGGCCTTAGAA
The DNA here is from genome assembly GCF_031143425.1 of Pleurodeles waltl. Lineage (NCBI taxonomy): Eukaryota > Metazoa > Chordata > Amphibia > Caudata > Salamandridae > Pleurodeles > Pleurodeles waltl. The sequence continues at coordinate 1,024,000,874 of NC_090449.1, read as the reverse complement.
ATCAGGCTAGGAGTACAGAGACGTGAATATAAAATGCTCAGGCTTTTTTTTTTGGTTTTAAGAGAGAAATTGCTCCCTTCGGATATTTGACCTGGTTCTAATACAACAGGTTTTGATGAACAGGGGAACCGAGGGTTCAGAGAAATAAGGTTTTCTGCCCAAACTGTTAAACCTTGGTCAAGATGGGCAGCTAGAATTATACCAAGCCTGGTGTATTAAAAAAAAAAAAACGAGAGGAAGCATTTCGCACTAAAATATAGCGTGAAATGGCAGATTTGCATTTTGCGTAAATGAGTGATTATGAGAATCGTGCACGGCCCTTGTTGAAGATCAGGAACTGAGAGATAGTATGCAGGAACAACAAGTAGCATATTTTGAAGAACAGTTTGCATGCTGTGCTTGCGAAATCACTTCTTCCAACCAATAATGTTCTGAAAACAAGCTGTGTCAAGAAACGTTTGTGCTGAAGTTAAGTTCATCGAGTGTCATAAATGTACCAGCTGCATATCTGGGAACGGTATCACTTTTATATTCTACTGCAGAGGAATGATTAAATCGGAGTGAGAAAATTCTCAAAGCAATTCAGATAGTCCATTTTATTGAGTGCCTTCAGGCTTAAGCAATGCATATTGTCAAAGGTTCCCAAATACCTATGGTTGAGGCGGCTGCTATGAAAGCAAGTACATCTACAGTGTGGGCATAATGTTTCCAATGTTTGCACTGGGTAGCAACACAAGTTCAATTGTAAATCTGAATATAATTCTACAGTTATGACACGTGATTTTTCTAACCGCATTAACAAGCAATCACGCAAACTCCACATATATTACGCAAACTCCACATCCACTTCAGCCCACAATCAAACCCAATAGACCTTGTCAAACGCCTCGTTATCTTATTTATAGAACCAATGCTAACCACATGGCCCATCTCCACCTCAGAAGAAACTGCTGCCACCAGGACGCCATCCCCTCAGGGGCCCCATCGGAACCCTGCCCCCACCACGCCTACTCCAGAGGACTGCAACCCATCAGCACCATACTCACACCCATTCTGAGTGCCTGAATCACTGCCATGGATGACATTTGCATGATTCTGGACAAAGGACACACAGCAGCTTTCATCTTCCAGGACATCTCCACAGCATTTGATAGTCTCCCACCCCATTCAACGCCTACATGTCAAGGGAATTCCAAGGCATGCAATTCAATGGATCTGCTCTTTTTCACTTGAAGGACCCAGTCAGTCACCCTGGCATCGTATAACTCAAAATCCTGCACCATCATCTGTGGAGTTCCACAAGGATCCTACCTACGTCCGACCTTCTTCAACACATCCATAATACCTCTAGCCCGCATCAACCATTCTCACGATATCAAAGTCTTCTCCTATGCTGATGGAACGCAACTGAATTCTCCCTTGCAGAAAAGGCAGCCAGTACTTGGATCGAGTGCAATGTTTGCATGACCGAACTCGCCCATCGGATGAAGACCAACTGGCTAAACCTGAACACCAACAAGACTGAAATCGTGATAGTCAGGAAGAGTGCATCACCATGGGACTCCACCTGTTGGCCAACAGATCTAGGACACCCGCCTCCTCAAACTTGGCATGACCGCCTAAGTCAATGCCATCACTTCTCCATATTTCCATACTCTTAAGATGCTAAAGTAGTTTTCCAAAATAGCTCATAATTAACACCTGGAACACCAAAATGCATGCCCTAGTCACAAGCAAGCTGGACTATGGGAACACCCTGTATGCCGGGCTCACAAAAACTCAGACAGCTCCAGACCATTAACAGCTTGGCAGTCAGATTCTCCCCTCAACCTCCCATGCCAAATGCACATCACACTACATCTGAATGAGCTCCACTGGCACAAACTAGCAAAATTCACACTCCTCACCCAGACTTTGAAAGCACTACAAAACATTGGCCCAGTATACCTTAAAAATCACATCGGACTTCACAAACCTTACAGAAACGTCCACCTGTCCACACTCTTACTTGCACAAATCTCACACATACAGAAAACCAGAAATGCGGTCAACCCTTCTCCTACATCGCTCCTAACACATGGAACGAACTGCCACAACACAAGCCTTGTTCTCACTTTTGAATTCCACAAGAAGCTGAAGACCTGGCTTTTCGAGCAGTCCACTAGGCCGTAGGAGTGCCCAGACTCGCACCTGCTTAGCACCAGGATACCCTCCAGGGTGATTGTGTACTCTACCAATCTGCATAACATACATGGGTACAAGAGTGTGCTCTATACGGACTGCCTGGCCTAGGTCTGCAATTGGCACTGAGCAAAAATACTATGTGGTCTGTGATGCAGCGCAGGGAGTTTTTGAAGATGTAAAGCTCAATGTGCTTGTAGATACATCAGTTTTGGGTTACTCCACTGCACAGGTAGGTAAGATCAATGCCGTCTTGCTTGCCCATCAGAAAGCTAATCCATCAATTTCCCCACTAATTGTGTCGGATTCGGCATTCTGTGTGCAAGGTTGTGATGTGGGATTACCACACTGGGGCTTGAAAGGATTTAGAGAAAGGACCACAACACCTCATCCTTAACTGGAGAACCTCACCACCATTGGACTCAAACAACTGGTCACAACTCCAGCCCTCTCAGCAGGACATATGCTCCACTCCATCTTCTCTGCAAGTAAAAGCATCTCTGTCAGCCACACTGGTCCGACCACCACTGCATCCACTTGACCTCACTAAACCCACCGTACGCCACCAGGCCTACCGCGATCCTCGCAGAAGCTGCAACAAGGTCACCGAAGACCAGCTCACCACCTTTCTCAGCAAAACCCCACGAATGACATCCAAGGATGCCAATACCTCGGCACGCAACCTCCACCGATGGATACCTAACTGCGCCAACACACTGGCTCCCCTCGGAAACCCACAGATAAGCAGCCCTCCAAGAAAGCCAGCTGGTTCTCCCACGCCCTTTGAGAGTCCAAGCTCACCTGCAGACAAATCAAGAAAAAAAATAAAAAGGAGGAGCAGGATTTTGGCAGACCACGCAGCCTTCAAAACCACCATCACAGCACACCACCACCTCATCAGAACAGCAAAGAAAGCAGCCATACAGGAACGCATCACAGCCAAGGAACACAACAGCAAAGAACTCTTTGTCATAGTCAAGGAATTCGCCAAAACCAACACAGAGACAGCAGACATTCTCCCCTCTCAAAACCTCCGAGACAACCTTGGCACTTTCTTCCACTGCAAGATCTAGGCCAGCTTTGCCACCCAAGACCCACTCACTTCACCCGCAACCACCGCACCCAATGGCTCCAGATCCCAGCCGACCTTGCCCAACTGGACCACCCTCACCTCTGATGACACCCTCAGGATCATGAATAGCCCCCTCGGACCCCTGCCCTCACCATATCTTCAACAGAGCCGGCACCACCATCGCACCCGAGCTCTACCACACCATCAACTCCACAACCTTCCAGGAGGACTGGAAGCACTCAGAGATTAACCCTCTGAGATCAGCTGTGAAGTGCCTCCGGAATGCTCTCTGAGCCTCACTTGCAGCCATCATCAAAAGCCAAGGACTGAACATCGTCTCCTACTTAGACGACACTCTGCTGATTCTCTCGACGAACCCACAGCCACCAAAAGCAACTTCCACAACGGGATGAAGGCAGTCGCCACCTGGATGAAGGACAGCTGCCTCAAGCTTAACTCAGACAAGACCGAAGTCCTCATCCTGGGCTCCATCCCCTCTGCCTGGGACGACTCCTGGTGGCCCGCAGTGCTCAAAATCCCCTCTCCCACCCACACCCATGGACCACACACAAAACCTCAGCTTCATCTTGGACTCCTCACTCTCAACTGCCAAGTCAATGCTGTTTCGTCCTGCTTCCACACGCTCTGCCTGCTTTGTAAGATCTTCAAGTGGATCTCCAATTAATCCAGGAAAACGGTCACCTATGTACTCATCCGCAGCAGACTCGACTACAGTAACACACACAATGTCTGCACCACCCAGAAACGCCTAAAGAAACTGCAGAACATCCAGAACACCTCAGCCAGACTCATCCTGAACATCCCACGCCGCAGCCGCATCACCGGCCACCTGAGAGACCTGCACTAGCTATCTATCAACAAAAGAATTACCTTCAAGTTCCTCACGCACGCCTATAAAGTCCTCCACAATGCCGAACCTGCATACCGCAACCTCTCCTTCTACATTCCCACCAGACATCTCCGCCCACCTGTCCCTCGCCACCAACCCACAGATTTGCAAGACCACGGATGAAGGAAAATCCTTCTCCTACCTCACTGCGAAGACCTGGAACTCCCTGCCTCTACACCTCTGACAATCACCAGCGCTGTCGCAATTCAGGAAGGACCTCAAGACCTGGCTCTTCAACTAAACTGCAGATCCAAAGACTGATACAGCCACAATGATGACAACATAAACAATATGTGCAGTATATAAATACAACAGAGTCTAAGCTTGATTCATTTGATACGGTCTCCCGATCGAACTGGTTATATTAAGGAAGTTAGAGAAACACTCTTCAATAAAAATACTCTGACTACACCACTGAAGAAAATACTACTGACAGATGGCTTCCTAAGGTAGGAAAGCAAATTCAGGAACGCATCCCTGACAAGCAAGTCTTCAGTCCATTTTACAGATTAAATGCTCCAGTGCTTGGGTTAGAAGGCACATCCCTAATAATCCTGCCACCACTCCCAGGTGCAAAGAAAAAGACTACGGTGTCAACTTATCACATCAAGAAGAACTATATAGGAGATTCTGTTCAGTGTTCCCCTGATGGCAAAAAGTCTCAAACTTCTGAAGAATCACAGCTCTGGAGACCCTAAGAAGCGTAGAGCAGCACTGAAACAGTCACAATTCCAGGAACTAACAGTCCTGCAGTGCCTCCAGTTTTACACCTATCATCAATTACTGATAAAGGCTTGTTGCAGCTGTGACTACAAGTGCTACATCAGAAACTGTAAATGCACCACTGTAAGAATCTAAACCAGCTGAAATGACAAGAGATGCGAGAAATCGCACTATGTAAAGACAAGCCAATCCAGATCCTGAAACAGGAGCTTTTTTTCTTCTGTCTATCCAAGAAACAAGAAACGTCCACTCGTACAATTAGTTGATGTGACAGATGGGTTCTTACCTATTGCCGAGGCCATGGCAGTCATATTAACCCACCACAGTCCTACCTGTGGATCGTTAATGCAATATCATTGTTCATTTCTGTGGTTTACAATGTCATTATTTAATTAATGGTACCTGTAACATTACATCGTGGAGCCAGGTGGGAGACCCTTCTGGCAAACTGATACTAATAGTGTGCATGCATAGGTTTCTAACACTACAGGTCCACTAGCATAGACCCTAGGTATAATTCATATTCATCAATGAAAGTGACTACATTTACAGATGGTTGCCAAACCTTTTATAACTGAACTGCGAACCTATTTTCAGAACAAACTTTCGGGCCCCATCTAGCTTTAACAGACATAGGACAGGGGAATTCTCTAATGTAATAGTAGACATAGTTTCTATCCTCTTAACAGTTTTCCTCTCAAACAGCAATTGGTTGTACACATTTCCCACACCGGACTACGCCCTTTATCAGACTGCGGTCAAGATAGTGATCTGCCCATAAATGTGGCAGATGGTGAACTGCACTCGAGCTGGACCACTTTTCAGAGTGGGATGCTGGTATGTGTCATCAGTTCACTAAAAACACAAAGCTTCTGAAAAATATTGGTGTTGATACCAGTCATTTTTTATTCAATTTAAAACTGGGTGTTTCATTTAGCATCACTGTAAGACTTCAATGTTAATTTTCTTTCCACATTTGACTACTGTTCTAAACCTATGCATTTGACTTCTCTAGTAACCACGTGGTATATCTTGTGTATTGTACGAAAATCAACAAAGAACTGAGATAGAAAGTAAAGTGTATATAAGCCTGGGATAAACATATATTAAGCAGAGAGACATTTTCGGCTCTTCGTGTGAGCTCTGCACAAGCTATGCAGCAAACATCCTTAGCGAAGTCCAATGGATCCTAAGACAGGCCCTTATCAGCTCTGGAGTGCCAGAACTTAGAGAGCGGCATTCTCAAAGTACAAGAGCTTACTGACTAGTTGTTCATCTAAGGTATGCAGGCTAGAAGCCACTTATTAAAATAATGTGCTCAAAAGGCTTAGCAAGGAGCTATAAACGAGAGGATATTACCAAAGAATGATTTGGTTACTTAATTCTTGAATTCAGTAAATACCACACTTCCTCCCAAATTCACTGCTTTCTTCAGTTTTGGTGTAGCTCATCTAGGCAAAGCCTATTAAAACTACCCCTATTATCTGTATGGAGATGAAAAGTGATGCTCACATTCTGTTGCCCCTGAAATTATTAGCACTCTCAAACTGACTTGTGTCTGCTTTTGAACAGACACTTCAAACAATGGGTCAGTTTTACATACTCTAGCTGCTATAGTACCTAGAAAGTAATTCCCAAAAAAACATTTTTTCTCCATGCAACGTCTATGGGGATTTTGCAGTCTTTGGACACGAGTACAAACTGAACTACACCAAAATTTGCAGAAAGGAAGATCTGTAGATGTGTAGAAAGAGCCTTTTTTGTATCTAGGAACATGGATTTGCCTATACCCGCGAGGATCCACGGGTACCTGCACCTACGAGCAAGAAGCAAGGCCCCGATTGGCTGGCCGCAACCTTAAGGTTGAAGAAGCCATTTTGTTCCTTTGCTGGGCCCTCGGGAAGAAAACAAATAAAAACACACATAAGGGGTCAGGATAGAGGTATTCTGACCCCAAGGCACATGCAGGACCTCTAAAAGACACCTCATGGGCACACAAATTGTCCTTTTTTTATTTTATTGGTTATCTGTGCTGGTGTTACAACAGAGGATTGGAATATATAATTAAGAGCTCTTCAACTTACTCTTTACATTCTTTGGATACATGCAGTGGCACTGTGTATTTACAGTCCATAATCATGGTCAACGTCTCGCTGTCATTTGCTTCTTGGAATGGAGGTGTTCCGCATACCAGCATGAAAAGAATCACTCCCAGACTCCATATATCTGAAAAGAAAAGGATATATGTAATGAAATGCAATTGACAACAAAAAGGTACAGCACACAGTCTAAAGCAACTCTGGTCATAAATACATCTTTCAAGTGGGTGCTTTACCCAAGAATATCACAAACATTTACTCTTGCTGTGCTAGTTATGTTTAAGTTATGTTTAGGTGAAGTTGGTCACGGCTTCTTCCTGATCCATCAAGGGTGAACAGAAGAAACAAACGCAATACAATAACCATGCAAACTGCCTTACTTTTCTGAGGAATTCATTTTTCTGCAGTAGTTACAAATGAATCTGTGCTTCGTTGTATATTTTATAATTCTACAATCCATCTCCTATTATTCCAGACCACACCACTCCCCTTGAGCGCCATCCCAAACTCCGTAGTTGAGCTGGCCAACTTCTCTTTTCCTCTGGCCCCCAATCCTCCTCTTCCTGCTTCCAAAGTGGCTCGCCCTTCACTTTCTCCTGCTCCATCCACTGCAGGCTCTCAAAATGCGGTTTAGCGCCCGCTCTCTTTGAAACTGCTCCTTATACAATTGGCCTTCTCCCTTCAAAGTCCAAAATTGATCTAAAGTGAGCTAAAAGCAGAATATGGATTCCATTTAAAAAACACAAATAAGCAACCAACACTTGTTACGTTCTGCCACTGCACTGCAAAAAAGGTTGTTACTGTCAAGCATGTGCTCAGTGCATCCATACCCTGTGCAGGCTGTGTCTTGTCTCTCTTTATTTGCTTTTAACAGCAAGTCACTACCCAGTAATACAATCAATCTCCGAGCAAGGCATTATCAAAGCCTTCTGACAACATGTTTAGCAGATACGAATTTGGCAATCTTACTGGCCAATCTGCGCACACGTATGAATTAAAAATCCCACCTTAATAGGTGGTCGGTGCCACATGCCACACTGACCCAGTGGACAGGCTTTTCAAAGAACCCCAAAGTTAGCCTTAATCTAGAATAAATGATATGACATCGTCAGGGAATCTCTTGCACCTGCACTGCTCCCCAGCGGATATAGTGCAGTTTGTTTTGAATCACATATCAAATCAAATTAAATTCAGAATTAGGGTTACAGTTGAGATAAACTAAACCATCCATGATGTCAATCCCTATCCCCCACAGGAGGTCTTTGGGACAAGGGCTCACTGAAAGAAAGGTGGCGGACATCAATACAAGACCGCTCACAGGAGGACGTGGTAGTATCATTCAAAAAGATGCAGAGGTCTTCGAGAAGAACGCTATGTTATTTTGGTGGGGTAGATATTTCATTTTAAATTATTTAATTTCTGCAAGAAGTGAAACAATGATCAAAAAGTATGAAATACTTTCGAAAGCAAGTTTAAAACATCCACCTTTCACCTGCGAAATGTCAGAAGATTTCAAAATACCGCCATTTCACAGAATGTATAATATGTAATCACAGGGGAGTAAACAAGAACTGGGCACAGCGGAACAGCGTAAAAGTGAGAAATGCCTTGACCATGCAGCAAAACCCTCAAAAGTAAAAGAGAATTTCACACTTATGCCAGGTCCAACAAACATTACTTTAGACCAAGAGCTTCACTGAAGCACACACCACTGCCTCTACCGGGCACGCTCCTAAAGAGTTTGTCATGCAATTTTTGTGATTAAATTCTTGCGGAAGCTACGTTTACAGTGGCCATCCATAATGAAATAATTGAAAGATTCTGGTCAGTGGAATAATTACTTATCTTCTCAAGGTTTTACTCAACAGTCAAACAAAGAAGATGCAGGCATGTGCCTCGTGGATGCTGTCCCCTTTCCAAGGATACAAAAAGTAAAGGAAACCGAGTCTTAGTGATTTAATATTAAACAAGTTCATAAGTAGCATAAAAATATGAAAAACAGGAAAGGTGGAAGTTAATATATCAATATGTTTTTATATAGTGCCACTCTATCAGCATATGTAATACACAATTTCAATTATGGAGCTGGATGAGGCTAATCCAGTTAGAGACTAAGTGACAAGTGATAAGTTTAAGTTTCAAAGATAGTGAAAAGATATTTTGTAGTTAAAAACCAAGAATGGAGAATCAGAATGGAAATGTATGCATAACTAAAAAAAAAGTGAGCAAGACTGCATCATGAAATTCTAGAAACTAAAAAGCCAGGTGCTGTGCCAGAAAGATATTTATAAATAATGCAGAGGGTTTTAGCGTGGCTCTAATGTCATTGGCCTGCCTGCAAAGTTGAGTTAGTAGAGGTTTGGCAATTCTAAGCAGGGAGAAAGATTCCCGCTTGATTTTTGAAGCAATGTAGTCACAGGTTCCTTTACCCTGAAGTAGAGAGAATTACAATAATCCAATCAGGATCTAATTAAGGCACAGATTGGCACTCTAACTTCATATGTAAGGCGAAGCAGAATAGGTCTTAACACATCCATGTAACGTGCATGATGACACCAGCAGAGACTTGTGCCTCCATCCTAAAGTCTGGAATAAAGTTTGAATCCCAGGCATTTTACTGTGTTAGTTCAAGGAAGACCCAAAATTAGAAGGCCAAAGCAGGAAGAACCATAAAGCAGGGATGCCACCCGACATAACAATCTAATTTGTTTTCCCAAGATCGATTTTCAGACAGTGAGGGTCCTCCCTTTTCAACAGTCTAGTGAGGAATTCTCAAATGATGAAGGAATTGGAAAGTTTGTTGTGCATATGGCAGATCAGCGGTCATCTGCATAGGTACATAACTGAATACCAAAACTTCTAAGGAGTACAGAATAAGGCTGAACACAGATGATGAATAGAGGGCTAGAAAATAAGCCCTCCTGTATTCCAAATGTCACCGAGGTAGAAGATGCTAAAACTGAACCACATTCACTCTAGCTGTGCTCTGTCTTTTAAAAAGGAAGAAAACCACTGGAGTACACGTCAGACAAATTAATGGTGGCCTCATGCAGATCGTCCATGGCAGACTCCAGGCTTCTATTGGAACGGAAGAGGAGGTAAGCGTCAGCAAGAAAATAATGTTTTATGTTATGAACATAACTGCTTACAACATGTTTCTCAGGAAATGTTGCCGTTTCAGGAACTAGATGGAATAGAGGGATCAAGATCAGGTTTTTCTCCACAAGAGGTTTTAGAAGCCCTTGCTTGAGTTCTGCCCATTTGGAGGGAGAAGCTGATTGCATTTCCTTTGCAGTTAGGATTTTTAAGATGAACATGTATTGGCTTTGCATTCCCAAACGAAAGTCGACCTATGTGCTGACAGCATAGTAGTTTTTCAGATTCTCAAAATAATCCTGAGCCAAGATACTCTTACACAATAACAACCTATTTTATGCACCTTCTAAGATGGCAGGTCTAATGTGACGGAAGAACATTATTAACATTGTCTGGCAAACTGCAACACATATGGTTCTAAATAGGACTTCTCACACAAGGGGATGAAACCCGTCACCAAATATCATATGTGAAATAACTTCTATTTAAGGGTGAGTCTTCACTGTGGAAGGAAGTCTCGTTTCACACACTCAGATCAAATCTTGATACGACTATATTTTAATACCTCAGGAGTCAAGAGGCCATATTGAACAAGGCAGGAATCCGAGAACAAAATATTGCCAGCACGAACTAATATGTATATTAAAGTAACAAACTGCACCGTATCAAATGCAGAGTACTTTAAAAGCGGGAAGATAAACAGCTGAGATGTCCGCTATTTTCGTCTTAAAATGTGGACCAATTAATTCTCAGAAGCACTTCACCTCTATTTTTAGCCTCCTTCGGAATACATTTCTGTGACCCAGTAATACAACGCTATAGATGATCCAAGATGGTTACAGTTCTTAAAACAATGTCATTATGTAACATAATTCAAATACAAACAACGAAGAGGCAACTTTTATGCCTCCTATTTGAACAATATTATGTATACATTTTTGTTTTCTTATATTCAATAATGAAATGCCGACTCAGACTGCTTTTGTTACTGGGTTCAATGGTTAGCAGAGTATGTGTTGATTTTTTGTTGGAATAGTGTCATTAGTTCGTGCAGCTGCTTTTAAGCCATTGCTGTAGATCATAAGACACATGCCACCATTTCAGTGTGATGCAAACAGGATTCAAGGCTTCACTTTAAAAAGAGTTCTTGATCAGCCCAGGTAGCTTCTGCTACACAAGTATCCATTTCTATCCCTGTAAAGCAATCTTATGTGGCTTTCACTGTCTTTAGCTTCCAGCCATACACACACACACAAAAAGCTAATTTGATTGTGTAATAATATTTTGTAACGAGTCTTCCCACGTACAGTGCAAACACAGTTTGGTCTAATGTACAGACTGACAACCAACAATATCCAGCTGTTCTCACTCTTCTGTACAAGAGAAGTAAATGCTCAGGAGGCGAACAATACCAAACGAACAGGGTTCAACCTGGTTAGGCAGCAATGCAAAATAAAGAAAAGAGCAATTAAAATATTTTTGGTGTGTGTTTTTGCAAAATCCAAGCTCAAAAGCATTTTTTTTTTAAATTTGGATTCACAGATTTTTCCCAAACTTAAAAAAAAAAAAAAGAGAAGAGAAGGTCTCCGGTGCTTTTCCTTTTCTTTGCCCCTGGGTGGGCCAAACACTCTGGTTCCAGCAGGCAAGAGCTGTTAAAGTGCTCCCACCCGCTGGAAGCAGAGGTTTCATCTCTGCTTCCCTGCCTGCAGAGATGTGGGTAGGGAAAGAGAGAAACGATTGCTCTCACACAAGAGCTGCATGTTTAGCAGATCCCTGATGGCAATAGCAATGCCGGCTCCCGCAGGACGTGGCAAACCGACTACCAGGCCTTGATGCTCCCACTGCAGTACCACTGGGTGCCACGGGGAGGTGGCGGTCCTGGGGGCTGCAGCAGGGATCACCCCCTACATCCCCTCTCCCCCGACTGCAGTGGGGATCACACCACTCCCCCCTGCATTTGTTGCAAATTTGTGCCCCCGGGGAGTTGGAGGCCCCCGTGGGGGTTGGGAGGGCAGTTTCTGGACCAAGTGCTACCTTTCTGCCAAATTTGGTGGAATTCTGGCCAGTGGTTTGGGTGCTTTTCCTGTTCAAATTCTCTAAGGGAATTAACATGGGAAACAATTTTTTTGACACTTCCCCAATCCCCCCTCTGTTTCTCTGCCCCCAACCGACGGATCACCTCGAAACTTTCCAGACATCAGCTGAAGTGATTGTCAATTTTTGGGGAAAATTTCATGAAGATTCAACCAGTGCCAAAGAGATAGGTAATTAAAAAACTGCTTTTTCTATAGAAACTAGGTCCTAACTATAACTACCTAGTGGCAACCTCCACTACGTGATATATATATATATATATATATATATATATATAAAAATAATGAACGTCTTTTGTTTAGAAGCTGTGTATGTTTCTTATACAATGGAAACAGTGTGCAGCTGAATCTTTAATTGACTGCAGGAAGCCAATCATCACGTTTTCCCTCTTAACAACATATTGTTGGTAATAGCTGTTGATTAACACACAGGAGGAGTACAAAGGATTTCTAAAGTGGGAGACAGGGGGAAACTTGAAACAAGAATGTTGTGCAGTCTAGTTGTTTTTAGATAAGGGGGTGGGTACTGGAAAACTTTCCTTTTTAAATGGGCACTCTGCATGATGTGACTATAGGGCCCAGAGGAAGGCCATTACTGAAACATGTTGCCCATTACTGCACTAATGCATTATCGGAAATAAAATATTTTTTTCACCACATACCCGATTGTTGTGCCACTTCTCACCTTGACCTGTACTCTGCATTACAACGGGGTAGATACTGTGGGATTCTGTGGCGAGGAAAAGGAGTGGTCGATACATACATATACGCGTACATACAAACATTAACTAAAAGCAAAAATGTATTTGGTCCTCAAGAAGTGCATAGTCACTGTAGTATCAGGCACAAAGAACTACTATGGGTGAGGCTGTGAGCTTGCGAAAAGGCTGTATGCAGTAAATCAAAATTAAGTTGGTCAATGGCTAAGTACTGTATTATACTGCAACATTTATATAGTTCTCATTACCACTATGTAGGGTGCTAAAGAGCTTGGCTACATAGCTAGCATGCTACACAATGTAGGGTGTGTGATCGAAAGGGTGTTGTTTTGATCCTATGTGGGAAGGGTTTCAAGGTTGTGAGTGATGACAAATAAGGTGCAGTTCGCATGGTACTGGATCCAGTGCTTAGCAGTGTGATAGATAAAGAAGTGGAGTGAGACACAAGCAGTATATGCTTTTCAGTGAGCTGGGACCATTGAACAGTTCTGCAGATCCCTTTATGGTATTTCTTATGATCATAGTCTACTTAGCTGGTTACTGCACTGTGATGTCCATTCCAAGATATATTTTTAAAGCTTATGGTCTTGAGCAGACACAGGCTGGAGAAAGACATAGTGGAGAAATCCGCGGAGATGAATTCTGGAAATACCCCAAATCTGATTGTCATTGTGAGATATCAAGGACTGATCTTAGATTGTAGCTAATGATGGTCTAAATTAAAGTCTTTCACTGGCCATCATTATTTGGCAATCCTCTTCAGTTATTCTATGCCTGGTCAGTTGTACAACATTGGGTGATGGAAAGGCCATGATCTGAAGCAGTTTTGTCTTATGCGAGTGTCAAGCCATATAATGAAATTATTATGCAGTTTGTATGAATTACAATTCAGACCACTAAGTGATATGGTGTATTAGTGATGGCCAGGAGAATTGTACATTGTATTGTACTGTAACAGCATATAAATAGAGTGCTTACTTCTCCTGATGAGGCGCCGTAGCACTTAACAGGGAGCACACTACTCGAGCACCCAATGTTAGAGGTTATTCAGTGGTTATTAGGAATAGGTTTGGACTCCTAAGAAAGCAATTCCATGCATTATTCTAGTTTTTACCTGGTAGATTAAATTAAAAGGAAGGGTGCTCTTTACTTGGAGATGGCATGTAAATCCATGCAAATGAGCTGCAGTATGATGGGCATTATTAGGCTTCAGGAATTGCTTTTAGAGGAGAGGCCATGATCTCAGAGATGCGCTATGACAGAATTTGCAGAAATAGGATAATGAAGATTAAGTGGCACAAGCACATGGCGGTTGTACTCACAGAAAGGAGGAATGAGAAGGATGGTTCGCCAATGGGAGGTTCGTTTGAGGGACAAAAGTAGAGCCAGCTATGAGAATTTTTTAATTCAAGATACATTTTCATGGAAATGCAGAGAAAGGATTTTTGAGATTGCATGCAATCTTAGGATGCAAAACTGTAGAAAGAAAACATTATTGTACACAGGGTAGTGCTGTAGTAGGACATTTTGCAAAGTACTAGATTCAGACAGTTTATCCCCTGAAAGGCTTCCCAGCAGACCACCGCTTAGCAAGAACAGCTAATCAACTAAAAAGCTGGAATCATACAGTAATGGCTGGACACATATGGAGAAGTGTCCAGGCTGCCCTCCATTACAGTGTTAACCTCATGATCATAGTAACGTGTGTGAGCATAAGTGGAAAATAATGCCAACATCGAAAATTAGGTTAAGCTAATGCGAGAGTCTTCTGATGTGAATTCTTAAAGGAAACATATTATGCATACAATTTCAGTAGAATCAAAAGGTCTTAGCTAACACATTACCTAACAAGCATTTGCAATGCAATAGGTCTTGCATATTTAGAGCAAGTTCATTTTCATCTTTTGAGGAAAAAAACTAAAGAAAACATGCACAGAAACTGAGAAAAGATGACGTGGCAAAATTAAAAAAAGTTAGCTTTAAAAAATAAAACTTTGCAATTTTGTTTGTCCTGCTGGGAACGTTTTTGCTAGTCACAAGCCTTCTGTTTGCTGGGCACTAGAAGTTAAAAGGAAAAAATAGTACTTCGATCACGTTCGGAGCAGCGGACAGGTCCTAATTAAGAAGAATCAACTAGTACTTGATCCCTGCTCTACACAGAGAAACGGAAATGATGCCAGGCATGCGTTGACGAATTACAAAGCTGTAAAGAAGAGTGCCACGTAAACCAACAAATGGTGAGTAACAGGTGGTCTCCAAGCCCTTTACTGAACACAACAGAGTCTTGTAAGCGAGACGCATGCCCTAGCACATGCACATGCAGGCTCAAGCCTAAAAATGCAGAAAGGGAATGCTAGGCTAGAATACTGGTCGCTCTGTTAGCGCTGTTCACTCAAGAACAGAGAAGAGAAAAGGAATTTCATAAAGCAAAGATGGCATCAATGTGAAAAGAAGAAAACTGGGATGCTACATACATCAGACAGAAGACAGAAAGGTAACAAGAGGCACTTTGAAAACCAAGGCAAGAAAAGAAACATATCTGAGAAAAACGTTCACTTAACGGAGGCAGCTGTCCAGCCATTACAAGGAGAATGTCATTTGGAGCAGGCAGGAAAGGTGGGAGTCTGATTTCAATGCCTACACCACATGCTGCTGCCTGCAAGCAGGTCTCCGTGTGTCAGACATCACTAAACATAGACATCTCTAAACATGAACAAAGCATCTTTATCAGGTTAGAGCTCAAGCACTGCAACTATAGAAGTTCCAAGTGCAAGCTTGGCTAGTATCAGTACTAAACTGCAGCTCAAGCACACGCATGGCTAGTATCAGTACTAACCTGCAGCTCAAGCACATGCATGGCTAGTATCAGTACTAACCTGCAGAAACAGACATAGAAATGCACAGGTGTCCTAAGACTCGGCATCAGCTGGAGCCAGAACTTGAAAAGTGTCTTTTCAGCTGCATAACATTACCTTGTATTGACAGTACCTAGAAAAGGGAACTGTAAATGGTTAAAAATAAAAAAACCAAGGTTTGGAGAGGTTGGAATCTTGAAGCTACCAATGGTCAGATGCTGAAAAAAAGATTACTATTGTTTTTGACTGAAGATCTGATGTCAAAAGCAGGGCCAAATGACACACAAGAATTCTCACAATCAAAAGGGCGAAAGGACCCACAGAAATGCAAGATGCCGTGGAAGCTTTGGAACCATGAAGTTGTTGCAAAGATGCAAGCTAAGAAAAATAGTCTGGGCTGCATTTTTGTATAGACAGGGCTATCTAAGGAAAACTGAGAACGTTATCTTGATAGACAAGTGGAAGTTTGAGTTTTGGAGGTCAAGGTAAGACACCCATTATAACCATATTTCCATCAACATTTTAACATGTAAATACACTAACTAAAGTATCAAGAGTAAAAACTATCATCCATCAGACACTCTGATAGTAATTCAAATAGGTGTGCAGTAATCTGCAAAGACTCTGAAAGATCAGTACTATTTATGAAATGATGAAGGGGCAGCTCAGGGCAGTTGGTGGAAGTAATCCTAAATATAGTTCAACAACCTGTGATCTTGGGTGATTCATGTTCACTGAAGGAGAAACCTGAACACACTTCTTGCTACTGAGGAAGCATGTTCATGAACAATCAACACAATCAAAGGAGGCAATCCCATGAGGGAATCATGCTTTTGATTGAATTATGGGGGTCACAAAAGAGGAAGTCAGGTTTGGTATAACATCCGCTCACTTGCTGGAATTGTTCGGCATTTGGGGCTTTGTAAGCTCTACAAGATGTGAAGGTTACCTAGCTGACCCAGTTAAGATGGCACTTAAACTTGGCCATGACAATACACATTTCCTTTTCCGCTAAACCACATCTGTAAAGTGAAAGTGATTTTTTTTTCCAAAGGGCTCCAACCCTTTGCCTTCAACGTCATGAGGCACCAACATAGACTTAGTAAATGCAGAGCTAGTTAAGTACCAATTAATTTCAAGGAAAGATACTGAGAGGGTAAAGAGTAGCAAGCCTTTCCTCTGGCTATGTTGCTTACATAAATAGACAAGCCGGAAATCAGGAACTTTTTTTTTTTTTTTAATGCTCGTCCTTCAGACTTTGGCCTTTTCGTCAAGGTCAGATAATGCCAGAGGAGTAGCCACAACTGCAGAGATTAAACCTGACTTAGAGGTTTCATGTTTGACATTAACGTTTCTAAAGTTCACCGCCCCAGTTTATTGGCAACGTACGAATAATGGGGAAATGGCTAGAAGAGGTTGAGGCACTAGCTAAAAATCCTGCAAGGAAATGATGAAGACAGACAAATAAGTATAAATCATCACTAACACCTGTTAGAATCTGGTATAGCAGTGCTAAACCTTCGTTTCTTGTGTGTGTCTTAGTCTGGTCTAGTGCAACAAAAAAAGTATCTGGGAAGCATAATGGTGTGGGCGACTTCATATGATGTGACCTTTGCCACAGTGAAAGCCAGCAATGAATCGCTTGGCACAATCTCCAGAATGACAAATCAGAACAAGAAAACAAAAGAGACGAATTGAACAGAAGAGCTAAAAAAAACTATTTGGGAGGCACAATAAAATGATCTGCAAGACAATTTGTTTCTCTATTAATTCTAATACATATAATGGAATAGGAGGAAGATGAAACAAAGTATGACTGAGGACGATTTACAGAACACTTAAAAGGAGAACTTACTCGAGTAGGCATTGGTACAGACCATTTATATAAAAAAAAAAACATTACGTTCAATCGTCTTCATAATCTTCTTTGGCCCTCTGGGGTTCAGAGGAAACAAGATTAAAGAAACTAGGATGTGAAGATTTGAATGGGAACATGTCGCTGGAAAGTACAAGACACAACAGCTGAGTTTTTGTTCTCATCATTTAAAGTAAAACTCAATTATACTTTTGCAATACCCCTCTACAAAAAGGCACATCAAGATAAATTTACTGGCCCAAAAGGACTATTTTTGGTCAAGTGCAGAAGTGATATCAGAACTTACATAGTGTGAAGAAAAACAAGAAACTAAGCCATCAGACAACATTCTGTATTGCTGAAAACAAATGAAATGCAAATATTGTTTCAGTATGTAATCAAACATTGTGCAAGTTACATACTAAACTGAAGCCTTACAGGTTTCACTGATGTATGCACCAAAATGCGACTGAGTCTAAAATTCTGTAATGAAGTTTGTTTATGGAATAAAAATTCAAATTTGTCAATGCCACTGAAGCAAGGAAAAACAGATTGTAGATTTACCATAGTGCATCCCTCAGCTCAGTCTTTTAGGAGGAAGCCAGGCCTAACGATCCACATCTCCCAAATCACTAAAAACATTTGCAATATTGGGAGGAGGAAGTCCTTAAAAAATTCAAAGGCATTATCTTGTTTTGTGAAAACTAACAATACATTCTGAGTAGGTCTGTTTTTAGTAGAGCTCTGCAGGAAGACAAGGCCATTGTTAATAACTTAAGAGACACAAACAGTTAAAAACTTTTAGAGGCAGCATAAGATAACATTCATAATTGTGACTTACCTACGGCAGGAGCATCATACTCATCACCGAGAAGGATTTCTGGTGCTGAATAGGCAAGAGATCCGCAGCTTGTGGTGAGCTTCTTCCCAGGCTGAAATTTGTTACTGAAACCAAAGTCTGTCAGTTTGACCAATCCCTGCTTTTCGAAGAAGACTACATTCTCTGGTTTCAAGTCCCGGTGAACCACGTGCAATTTATGGCAATAGGAAATGGCATGAACTATCTGTGCAAAGTATTTCTTGGCCAGATCCTCGCTGAGCCCTTCTTCGTGCTTCATGATGTAATCAAACATATCCCCTCCATCGCCCAGCTCCAGGATCAGATATAGTTTGGTCTGGGTATCGATCACTTCGTAAAGACGGACAATGTTGGGATGCTGCACTAACTTCATGCATCTCACCTCTTGGAATAGGTGCCCAGTTGCCAGAGAATCCAGTTTGGTCTTATCAATTACTTTTACTGCTACCTTTTCACCCGTAAAAACATGACGGGCAAGTTTGACAACTGCAAAATGGCCCCTTCCTAACGTTTTGTCCAAATCGTAGAGCCCAGCGATTTTGCCATCATAGCCTCGTTTGAATCCTGCCATGCTGTTGTTCCCAATAAAGCTGAGTGCAGTTTCAAACTGCAATCTCATATAAGAATGTCCGAAGCAAGAAGCCATCCCATTTTCACTGTTGTTAAACACATCTGAAACACAAGAACACATTTTTACTGCAGGGTATGTTTGAGAAATGAACACAATTACGGTAAATAGAGCTTTCTATCGACAAATGTACTTTTCCATTACTTGTAAAAAAAAAAAAAAAAAAAAAAAACACTATCTTATTTTTAAAAGACATGGTTTTTTACTCATCAAACCCTAAACAACAAAATGAAAGTCACTCAAAAAAAAAAAAAAAAAAAAAGTCTTTATCTACATCCTGGTAAAATGCGCCAGTCTTAACTGGCATGTGCAAAAGGTGACACAATGGATTGTATTTTGTAGACTGTTGTGTTTGATGCAAATGTGAGAAAATCATGTCTTAAGGCAAAACACTGTAGTTTGCCTTTCACCAGATGAAGAAAATCCTGCAAATCAATGCAAGAGACCCCTCGCTGGGTTCGAAGAACTCCCTGAACAATATATGGCGTGGTTGATCTACGCTGCTTTCAAGCACTTGGGTCCTAAGGGCTCGAAACAACTAACATGTAACTTTTAAAAAATTGGATGAAACCATAAAGCCAGAAGGCAACTGGCTTGGCTCCATCTTATGGCTTTCCTTGGTATATGAGGTAAATCAACCAAATGTGGGCTATCGTTTTTTGGTCGAGCCTGCAAGGGCTTTTCGACCTGCTGAAAGTACTCCGTGGGCTTTTAACCACTCTCATCTCAAGCCCATCACTTTCACTAGTTTGTGGGGTGGCCTTTCAAAAGTTCCTTGATGTCATTGGTAAATGCTTTACGGTTGTCCCGCCATGGGGCGGTTGTGTTACCGTTCTGCAGAGGACTCCGTTACATGGATTACTGCAAGACTGCTGATATACTTCAGCGTGGGCGAGCTATTTTTCAGAGAAAGGGCTGATACTACAATAGTCACTGGGAAAGTCGACCCATAATGTTTTGCAAGCATTCTTTTACAAAAGATTTTTGCCCTTAACACAGCCTATGGTGGTCCTAAGACAATGGGGCCACCACCAAAATGTGCATGATAAAGTGCTCTTTCTGTCTACACCATCTCTGGGTCTCCACACGAGGTTAGTGGGGACCCCAAAATAATAGCCCCCCCTCCCACAAGCTAGTGTCTTTTTAAGCTCTCTTATTGCTGGAACTTTTGTTTTACAGCTGAGAGTAGTTAATGTTTCAAGGGTCATGTTTGTAATATGGTTAAAGTAGGTCTGCCGGTCCTGAAAATGTGCAATACACTACGCCAAAGGTTTCCAAACTTTTTAATGCCGAGCACCCCCAGTGGGAAAAATAAATAAATAAATAATCAATCGCCCCACCCTCAAATTAATAATTGTGAAAAATTCTAAGTTGGCAATGTTTAAATATGTCTAGACTTGTTCGAACATTGCAGTTAAGTTCTGTTACCTTTTTAAAAATGTAATAAATGTTTTTCTGCTTAAAACAAAGCACTGTTTTCTGCATAATGCTTCTTTAAGCCAGAGCCTGGTGCGGCCCCTCAGATCACTTGAAGCTCCCCTACGGTGGGGGCTTGTCCCCCATTTTGAAGACCCCTGCACTACGCGCCCTAGTGGGGCTAAATATTTGGTTGCACTACATTATTTTCTGCCATTCGGTTTTCTTGTGGTTATACCCTCTAGGGCATAACTATATGATTACATGACCATGTTTCTTAGGAATGCTATTTTTATTGTGGTCTTCTCTAGGGGCTGTTCTGATCATTACAGTCAACATACAACAATATTTGCAGCACTAAGAAACTCACCTCATAATGATTTGCAGAGCATTCATTTTTTTAAAACATGTTTGCCCATAACTCAGCCTATGGTGGTCCTACGACAATGGGACCACCTTCAAAGTGTGCTTACCACAAAGTGTTCTGTCTAGATCATCTCTGGGCCCCCACACTTGGTCAGCGGGGACCCCAAAATAAAAGCCCATCGCACCATTCAGTGTACTTGTAAGCTCTCTTATGGCTGAAACTCATTTTGCACCTGGGAGCAGTTTGTGTTTGAAGAGCCTTGTTTAAAAAAAAAAAATATATATATATATATATATATATATATATACTCCAGTAGGCCTACTAGCCCTTTAGTTACATGGAGGGCCACTGGAATTATGTGGCAGAAAGGACAAGACTATGCAGCAGGGTTGGCCAATTAATGTAGCAAGTCCAGTTATAAATTTACAATGCAAAAGGACGGTTTTCACTTTGAAAAGTGCTGTTGAGTTTGCCACCTACTATACACACTATATAATAATGATGAAAGGGTTAACATACGGAATTATAACAAAGCATCACTCAAACTTTTTTTACTCATGCCATATCTTAGCCCCCATGGCAGTGAATGGGGAAAGTAGTTTTCAAATAAAATCAGATTCACATAATAATAACTGGTAAGAGTGTTTTTTTTTTTTTTTATTTTTTTTTTTTTTTTTAAGTTCTTCCTGGTCCTTGGTGCCTGCTGTGTACAAGATAAAGTAGCACAATCTCAGGCCTGCACTTAAATCCACCCCAGCTCCATAATTCACAATAATTTGCAAGAAGATAACACCAATTTGCTTAACACTGGATTATTCTGTACAAAATGCTAACACCAAAATGCACTTTGTGACTGTTTCACAGCAACGGATATATGGTTTTGCAGAATAAACAAATGTGAAGCATACATCATGTAATACTAATGCAACAGTCTGCTACTAGTGGGGCTACTGTGCCACCATTCCAAAACAAATAACTTAATACCCATTTTACACATTTAACATTGGAACACCAGAGTTACTCTTAGGATGGCAAATGAAGATGAGAAACATTTAAATGGACAACCAATGTAATATCGACCACAATCTGAAAAACATAAGATTATAACAAAGAAGGGCCTATTAATTTGATAGGTGAAAGCACTAAAAAAACGTTAGAAGACATGTCCCTTAAAATAGAAAGTGTGCCTATTCAAACAGCACAAAGAAGGTCTATTTATTTTGCATTTTTAGGCAGCGCATTTCTAACAAACAACAAGTGTTAGTGAGTTTATAGAGTTAATAATGGAGAAGGCAGATCTAACAAATAATGGGAAACTCAACAACCATAAACCAGGGAATCATAATTAAATTTATATTTATGGAGTCTTAGTGATGCAGCAGCAGCACAAGTGAGGGAAGGCAAATAAACAGAGTAATTGATCAGGTGGGAAAGGAGAAGAAAGTCTAACAAAAAGTATAATGCAAGCCTAAAAGGTGTGACCAAGATCAGAAAGCAGGATCAGGGCAAAGAAAAGTCAAGTGATGGGTAAAACATGAGGCAAGATGAAATTGATTGTGCGGTTATATGTAAAAAAAAAAAAAAAATGGCTACAGAGCAGGGTAATGTCTAAACAGATATTAAGATGTTTATGACTCGCTGGAGGATTTCTTATATTCAGCAGTCTTCTGGCAGAGTTCCACACAGAGGACCACTTAGTCAAGCCTAGTTTGGATTTTAGCTTCTTTAGAAGCCACTGAATTTGTCCAAAGATGCTGGGTAACGTGGTGGATTTGTTTTCTACACCTTCAACAAGTCTGACTGCAGCCTGCATCAAGACTATCAGATGCCAAAGTGGATTGAGGAATACTTAGCAGGGTGGCATTTCCAGAATTCGTTTTTCAATGTACCTGTAATTATTCACAGTCATTTTTCGTTTTCCTGGAACACACTTTGGTTCTGCTCTTAGTAAGCATTTAATGCTTGAGGCAAATGAATAAAATCAACTAGGATTTCAGCCATTAATTTAATTTCTCGGTTGCAGAAAACACATATTAACACTGCAGTAAGTTACTTGCAGCAGTGACCTTGTGGTATGATTCCTAATTAACATTGAAACTATTAGTCCTGCTATTGGGTGCAAAGCATCTGTCACTGAAATGAAGTGGCCACTGAATTATGTAGCAGTAGGTTTTAGTGTTAGGCTTGTTGCTGACTGGCAAATCATTAAATTCTGTGAAAATGAAATGAATTGTGACCTGTTATTAATTGGACTGAGATGTTTTCCAATACTGTATGGGAAATGTGGTCTTGTACCTATGAATTTCCAAGTCGCTGGAGAGCCACAGGGGTGATGTGATGCTCACTCTCCTATCTACTTTGTTCTTGACTGATTCTGGCTCTTATTTGAGGAAGCAAATATAGCTTCTACTGTTGACATCCAATAAAGCCTAGAGTGGAACAGATGAAGCACTGACTGGACCGATGGCTGGAACGGGGACTGCACCGTGGCTTCAGCACCCCAATGAGGAATTTGGCATTAGACAACTTCTGGGCACATGGATACCAGGGCTTAGGACCAGCTACAGTTCTGGAGATGGGGTCTTGCATGGTGTCCTACTGTGGGTGGAAGAGTAATCAAAGCAACAGAAGACTAATCAAAGCAAGATGATGGGTGTAAAACTTATTATAGTCTCTTTCTTGTTAACAACTTTGTGACATATTTCAATGTTGCATTTTTGCTACATAAAAATGCTTATATATCAGGCAAGAGACCACTACTTGGAACCCTTCTAGTCCAATATCGAATAGGGAACAGTCCAACAATGAAGAGTGACATAAGCATTTCAGATGTAGATACCCAAGAGCAGCTGGCAAGTATATTCAGTCTTTACATTTGCCTTGCCCTTTATAACACCACAGTGTCCTTTACATCCACCTCTGCCACTATCGTGTCTCTGGTCGACCCCTGGCTTTCCTAAGTTCTAATACTTATTTACAGCGCCCTCCTTGCAGTTACAGGCGCTGCCAGTCTTTCTCTGAAGTTTATTGATAAGATTTCTCCGTAACATTTATAAATCTGGGGTGTTTATCAAAACTAACTATTCTCTGTGACCCACATTGCAGATGTGAGGTCAAGCTTCATAGCAATCTCTCTGTGCAGGCCATGCATCATCTTTGTCCGTTCAACGGTCTTCTACTGTGGTTATTCTTCATAGCAAAGAGGCTTGAGGAATATGAAATTAACTATTGAGATATCATGAACTTAAACCAGCTAAGTCTCTCTGTCCGCTTAATATTTGTTTGGCTCTATTTCCTGCCTCATATGAAGACTTTGTGGGTACAGGCTTACAGAACAGGGAGAATTTTCCACTGCTCCTATTGCCAATAGACCTTTGTACTCCCCTACATACCAATATTCAACAGCTTTCATCTATACTATATCGTAGTTGCCACTTCTCCAATGGTGGCAACATATGTCTGACCTACAAGCACTGACTGGCCAGACTCTTGGACTGATGTCGTTAGCAGTGAAATAGCTGAAATGTTATTGCTACTCTGACATCACTGCAATCATCTATGTGACAATCTTTACATTTTGTTATTTGAAATCTTAACAAATTAATTGGAAAGTGCTGAACTGAAAGCCTATATTAATGTGCATGCACTACAGAATAGTGATTTTAAGTGATGACATAGCCCTAAAACCTAATGTCTGACTAATGAATTTGCTTCATGTGTTTCCTTAGCATATTAGTTCATAGTCTGCATCAAATAAATAATTAATTGCTAAAAAGAAATGATTTAAATGTTACATACATTGTTAAAAATGTAGTTGTACGTTATTTCTAATGAAATGCATTAGTTATTTTGTTTAAATCTAATGTAATATTTACGCTGACAAAGTTTATTAAATAAGAATTTATGATTTAAATGTTAGATGTGCCTTGCTTGATATAAATGAATGTGCCATTTTAAATTCTCTTTAGTTAGCCTATGTGTGACAAACAGAGCCCTGTTTCCTGACTGTGTAGTACAATGTTTAGTCATTCTAGCTAAAATTTTGTTTCTTTCAAGTTCCGCTTCCATGAAATTCTAGCTTGGAAATAGATATCCTATTGCTTTATCCATAGTGAGCCTGAGAAAGTAACCTTGAACCTAGTACATTAAGGAACTGTGGATATGGACTATACACAAATGTTTCGACCCCTATAGATGAGCTAAGATTGATGCCTTTGGTAATGGCAATCTTTCCTGATGTTTCAAGTGAATGTCATGCGATGAACTTTGACTGGACAGTGAAATCTTCTGATTAGGTCATGCAGCTGATGGACAAATCATCACTCACTGTGGACTTTAATATAAAACATTCGCCAGATAGACTCTTCTCACTCCATTCCTGATCCCCATCTGGACTCTGAGAGGTACCCCTCTCTACTGTTACCCTTCTTTATCAATGCTTTGCTGAGACTTAGATTTTTTCCCATGAACCAAAAAGACTCTTAACCAAGCTTCTGAAATGCTGATGTCTTCCCTTTTGACGTATTTTTTCCGAACCTTGGTTAGTCACATTTTGCCCCAGATGTCATTTTTCCAAATTCTTTTTGTTCCCTATTTTCTTTTTACTTTTCACCTCATGTATTTTAACCCAGCACATGCTAATATGAAACTTGCTAAACTGTAGAGACCTCCCTTAGCCTAGCTAGCTAGCTTAGATGACTCAATCGCCTTCATGCTTAAAAGAACTGAATAGTTCTTGTTTTCTACTCATCAGATCATTCTTTTGATGTTTTGTATCTACTGTTGAGTGTTCAGTTGCTTTAATGTTAGTTCGCTTGAACCTTTTAAGTTGCCTTGGACAACCCATGGTGAATCTATATCTTTATAGTTTAGTTTTGTTTTGAGTATCATTTACATATATTTGAGCTTGAATCTGTAATAAAAACCTAAACTTTTTTTCAGACTAGAGTTTTCCTTGTATGGTCAGATGGGTTATACTGTCATTTAAATTGTGCTGTTTGAGATTTGATGCCAAATCTCTCTACCCGTTATGCTGGGTGAAAAAGACTCATTGACCTTGTTAAAAGCATAAATGAGAAACGCTTTACCGGCAGGAAAAAGACAACTGTGCTGCAGGAGGATACCAGGAGAGGTTTTAAAACAAATACCTAAAGATGCTTCTTTATTCATGCACCTAAGGGGTAACATGTCCTGTAGCAGCTCCCGGCATAAGGCAAGACCTGCTCTTGTCCGACGCCCCATAGTGCTCTGCGAGTTCGTCCAATTGTCAAATAAAGAATAAGTATATTGTGGCACTGCTTATGCCTATCTACACATTTTTCCCAGTTCTGTGTGCACTGTGTCAAGTTAGGCAGACTGAGGCATCTAGTTTGTGTAAATCAAACATGTAGTTAATTATACACATCAAGGGATAAATAAATAAATCCAGGATTTGTAAAGCGCAACAAATCACCAGTGAGGGTCTCAAGGCGCTGAATTGTAGGCATGGGCAGATTAAGTGATTTGCCCAGAATCACAGGGTGTTGAACTAATGCCGAGACTCAAACCTGGTTCTCCCAGCTCCAAGGTTGGCAGCTCTGGCCGAAGCAACCAAACATTAAAAGAAATGCACCCATTGAAACAGGATTTTAAAACACTATTTATAACCTAACTCAATCAAATATTTACTATACAAACCTAAAATTGCTCCTTTCAATTTGTACATGGTGCTTGAATCACAATCAAAGTAAAACACTCTGCCAAAGCTTCTCTGGGGGAAGACCTCAGGATACACTTACTTTAAGGGAGACAGAGAATTCTAAACAAACCAACACAACGGTCCATCCACGCTGATCCAATTATGCGTCCCCCAAATAGTTTAATATTAGTAACTCATTCTCAGTTAATCTCTAGGCAATCAGTACTTTCATGCTGACGAAATTCTACCAGGTGTTATACCCAATATTCAGAATGGAAGATCACTCAGCTGCTGAGAAGCACTACTAGGAGCATTCTATAAAAAAATTACCAACTAACCGGCAACACCAGGTTAATAGTTATACAGCGCTTTCATCACATTTTACTGTATATGTAATTGGTAAGGTGCTCAGACAATGACTTCACTCACACTATATAAAGCCACAAAACTTGAGAGGCAATTTAAAGAACAGTTGTAAGAAAATAGTTGCTGGCAAATACTAATAGCCAGTTTCAATGCACGAAGTCTCACAATGAACAAACTGACATTCTGATAATTTTCCTTTTTTTGAACTGACAAGCGACTGCCATATAATTTAATTTTTCCGGTCAAAAACCAGATTTTTATTGATTTAGAAGTGCAGGAAAGATTACACAAAGAACCTATAGGCTTCTCTTCATAGCATTCCAGAGGGTTTTACAGGAACATATTCCTAATTCAAAAGAAAGGAGAATCTTACAGACTACTAGTACTAAACCCCAAAGATTTTAACCACTGGATTATTATTTTATTTTAATTTTTTTACAGACACTCGAGAGGGAGGGCAACCATCTTTTAAAGAATAGTCTCAAAGAGAGAGACTGGATGGTCCATTTGGACCTCAGTCACTTATCTCATAGTCCCCATAACTGAGTCCTGCAGACAATTTCTGTGGTTTCAACAGGAAGATCAATGGTATCATGTTTTAGTACTGCACAGTTAGCATCTCCTGGGTGCCTAGGTGTTTCGGCAAAGTGCTGATACAAGTGTTGGCATTGTTGAGGGCAAAAGCAGTATGGTTAATACTATATCTGAATAATCTTATGATGGCACAAGATCAGATGCACGTGATGCTTCATTTGGCATGGTATTGCAGAGTATAGAGTTCCTGTGGTTCCAAGTGGATTCCCTTATGGCTCAGTTGCAGCAACCCAAAGAAAAAAATATAACAGACATTAAATGGAGAAAGAACAATGGAATATCTAAAAAACGTTCTCCAGAAGATCTTTCTCCATTTCATATTATCTCCTCCTACCACTGCCTTTTTAGAACCCATCTGGTACAACTTTTTATTTGTCTTTTAACTGCAAAGTTTCTGCAAGGTGGAAGCATGCTAATGTGCACCCTTTGCTTAAAAATCCTCAGCAGACTCATCTAACCTTTCGAATTACCACTATAAATATCTCTGTTCCAATTTCTGGACAACATTTTTGAAAAACCCATTCAACAGTTATTACTGCTGTGTTATTTGAATGGTCAGCTGTTTGCGTCTGGATACTCCCTCGGAGTGATTTGGCGAGTTACAAATTCATATAAGATAACATAAGAGAGAACTTAGGACCACCTTTAACTAATAACTAGTGTATGAGAGACTGTCAGCTCGGATAGCAGGACTCTTATTGTCAGTGATTCAGGCAATATTTCTTGGACCTCTACACTACAGAGGGTGAAGTTTCTACACCTACAAAAAGACCTAGCGTATGGATTAGATCACACATTCAGGGGAAGTTATCATGGTGGAAGGAGCACACTGAGGCCTGCAACAGCAAAGCCATTTTCGGTTCGCAGCCAGATGTTATAGAATCATATGCGAGCAGGAGGGGTTGTGGAGCCAAGTGTGGCATGGTCTCCACAGGAGGTCAGATATCACAAACAGAATTTGAGCTTCACATCAACTGCTTACAGCTCTTGGCAACGTCCTTTACTATAAAAACTCTTATCACCCTGAAAGACCAATTGTTGCATATTACTTTGAATGGACAACATCTCAGCACTTCAGTTTACCAACAAGTTATGAGGCACAAGGATGCTAGCAGAGACAGCCGAAGATTTCTGACACTTGCCTTCAGCACAGGATTTCAGTAATGGCGGAATACCTTTCGCACCATAGGAATCCAGAAGGTGACTGAAATTTCAGGAATCTGATGGAGTCCAGTGCCTTAATTTTGCATCCATTGGGGTTCCCAAGGTATATTATCAGAAGCAGGGTCCATGCACAGTAGGCAGTTTAGCATTTTGGTTAAACAGAAAACTCAAGGAGTTCTTCAGCTGCAGGCCAGAAAAGCAACAGGGGCATTCCTGCAGGAAAAGTTTGTGTACATCCAGTATGTATTTATCTTGTTTGCTATGATTTCTCAAGCAGCAGCTCATGCGAGGAGGCAGAAAACAAACAGTTCCGGTTCTAGTGACTGTATTTTGGAGAGCACCACCATGATTTCCAAAACTGTTGGAAATGTTCAGGGATCTCCCACTTAGGTTACAAGTGTTTCCAGAGATTCTGAAGGACGCAACAGGATAGACGCACGCCTTGATAATGACGGATCATCTGACACTCAGGGAATAGAACGTTTCAGGAAACGTTGGCAAATGCTAGGGATTTTACACCAAGATATGTTTTTCTTCAAGAAAGCTTGGCCACACCTTCCAGGAAGGTGAAGTGCCTCATGTGTGAGGTCGGCATTTATGTTAGTGAATTCGGGGCACATCCTGGTAGGGGAGCTACAGCTTTAAAAAAAATGTAGGTTCTAGGTTAGACAATATCATGAAAGCAGAGTATCAGTCCTCAGATTCAACATTTAAATGTTTTATTACAAACCTCTTATGAATGTTTCTTTTGTTGTCAAACCTAATCTCTGAAAAAGCATAATCTGAGTCTCTAGTACTGCCATGGAATAAAAAATTGCACGACTCGTGTCAAGAGTTTTCACTTCCATTAAAGACAGGGAAACAAGAATCATCCCACCCATGATATTATTGTTACCACTGAAAGGTTCAAAAGAAATATAGTTGTAAGTGTTATATATGAGTTTAATACTGTGCTACAATTGTGCCTCAATTGTTTAAAGAGGATATCCAGAAGATGTGTTACTTCGGAAATGTCTACTGCACAAACAGAACAAAAGCAAAATTAACAAAGGAGGCTGGCTTGGGAGCATGCAGCAACAAATGCACAGGAAGTTCGGGAGACTGGATTACGGATTGAATGAAGCTGGATGGTGTTAAAACCTCAGACTGGAAATCTGTACAAATCTGGGATCACTACTGTTTAAATTTACAGACTGAGGTTAAAACAAGTTTGCAAAGAAAGAGGCAGCAAGATGGTGTCTCAGTTTTGAAGGGATAGTTGGACAGTCTGATAATATGACTATACGTGCTCATGGGACATGTAGTTTAATATTGTTCACTTTGTTATTGGTTGTTGTTAAAAATCATTAAGGAAGCAGCATAATCATTGCTTCTCGGTCCTTAATGGAATTTAAAAATGTTTTACTCTGCAATGAGTAGCATTTAGTTGCTTGAGGCTGTCACAGCCAAAGTGCACAGTCACAATGATGCGGTCAAGACAGGCCTGAGAGAATATGAAATCCTACTGGTGCAGCCTGCACTGAGAATGGAAGTAGACTCCTGTTCTCACAACGTGCATCAAGCATGGAGCAAACCATCCTTCCTTCCACATCAAGGTAGGAGCTACACTTAGACAGGAGTCAACGCTAGCACAAAGCATTTGGTGCGGTTTTACAGAACACAATTTAAGCAGACTTCAAAGGATTTTATTTCAGGGGAATACTGACCAGTCAAAAAACATCTAGTACACTCACTGAATCCCCGTTTCACCCTTCTGGCCGTACAGAGGAGAACAGATGTTAAGTAATAAAGACCTATTAAATATGCATGAAGTGAATCAACTGTTTCACAAAGCATTGTGCAGCCCGTTCAAGCGTGGTCGGAGCTGGCACTAATTTTGTATCTGCACATCATGGCACTGAAGGCCAGGCACAACCCTCCCCTAGGCCGGGATGGAAGGGAATAGCTTCCCCTTCCACCCCCACCCACCCCTTGACTCCCAGTGGCGTCTGATGACATCAGCGCGCTTTCGCACCCTGACCTCATCAGAGGCCTTCCCTCCGCTGCTGGAAGCTCAGCTTCCAGTGCTCGATCAGAGGAGAAATGCTTTTCACGTGGAGGAGGCAGAGAAACCTGAAAGGAGAGGAAAGGCCTTTCCTCTCCTTTCAGGCTTCTCTGAGCATTTCTGCTGCCCGATCACGGTGCGATTGGGCAGCAGAAATGGCACTAGACACAATTTTTTAGTTATTTGAAATAAGGGGAGACGCCCCTTGGGCAAGGGCCGCTCCTTTTGGGGGGGGGGGGGGGGGGGGGGGAGGCAATTTGTTTCTTGCCATTTCTGCCCCCCGGCCTATTATTACGCCGATCTGCCCCCGGGGGTGGCAGAAATCCACTAGACACCAGGGATAAAAAAATGGTTTTATTTTTTTATTTTTTTTTATGTTTGGGGAGCGACCCCTTGGGCAAGGGTCGCTACAGGGGGGTGGGGGGTAATTGTATTTAGGCCATTTCTGCCCCCGTTGGGGGCAGACCAGCCTATTTTTGTTAGGCCAATCCGCCCCCCAAAGGGGGCAGAAACCTCTAGACACCATGGATTGGTGTGTGTGTATGTGTGTGTGTGTGTTGTTTGGAGGGGGCAGCCCCTTGGGCAAGGGTACCTCCCCATGGGGGCAAATTACTGTTGCCCATAACTGCCCCTCTTGGGGGCAGATTGGCCTATTTTGGAAGGCCTGTCTGCCCCCAAGGGGGGCAGAAAGCCCACCAGAGACCATGGAAAAAAAATTTCTCCCCAAAATAAGAGGTTGGGGGTATGGCCATGCCCCCACCCCAAATAAATGGTGCCAAAGTTGTTCTGCCCACCAGTGGGCAGATTGGGCAATTACCCCCAATCCACAACCCGGGGGACAGAAAGTCTACTAGATGCAAGGGGGTAAAAAAAATAAAAGAAAATAGTGGGGTGGTGGCTACCAACC
This sequence comes from Pleurodeles waltl, assembly GCF_031143425.1. NCBI lineage: Eukaryota > Metazoa > Chordata > Amphibia > Caudata > Salamandridae > Pleurodeles > Pleurodeles waltl. The sequence goes on along the minus strand of NC_090449.1, from coordinate 1,023,969,249 downwards.
AGTATGGGCCGGTTATGCCCCCAACCGAACTGAAGGGGCTAACAGTCTTTCAGCTCTCCCCTGCACACTAAAACATCTTATCCCATGGCAAGCAAGAGGACATTTGATTATTTTGGGGTTTTGTTTTACATTTGGGCTATGAGAGCTTGGTAACTCTCAAAATCGTCCCACTTGGAATGGTGAGGGCTGCACTTTTTTTTTTTTTACTATGGGATGCTGCCATGTAGAAAAATCCACAAGACCTAGACACATCTGAAAACTAAACATCTAGTTGATTCCAGGGTGGTGTGCTTCACATGCACCCTGCACTATTTCCTTACCCACAATGCCCTGCAAACCTGCAACTTTGCTGGAAAGCACACATTTTCCCCACATTTTTGTGATGGAACCTTCCGGAATCTGCAGTAATCTACAAAATTCCTACCACCAGCATTGTCTCATCTATACCGATAAAATTTCTGCTGCACTTGTCAGCCTAAAAATGTTTTTTTTTAAACTGTCCTTTTGGACCCACTTTGGTTCCCCCTCAATTTCGACGTGTTTTTGGCTCTTCCCTGTCACAAACACTTAGCCCACCTACACAAGTGAGGTATAATTTTTACCGGGAGACTGAGGGGAACGTTGGGTGGTAGGAAATTTGTCCCGGTGCAGTGATCCCACACAGAAATGTGGGAAAAATGTGATTTTATTTTTTAGCTAAATTTGCGGTTTGCTGAGGATTCTGGGTAAGTAAATATTGGGGGATCCATGCAAGTCACACCTCCCTTGACTCCCTCGGGTGTCTAGTTTTCAGAAATGTCTGGGTTTGGTAGGTTTCCCTAGATGGCTGCTGAGCCTAGGACTATAAATGAAGGTGCCCTCCCCCGCAAAAACAGGTCGTTTTCTATTTGATAATTTTGATGTGTCCACGTTGTGTTAAGGGCATTTCCTGTTGCGGGCACTAGGCCTACCCACACAAGTGAGGTACCATTTTTATCGGGAGACTTGGGGGAACGCTGGGTGGAAGGAAATTTGTGGCTCCTCTCAGATTCCAGGACTCTCCGTCACTGAAATGTGAGGAAAAAGTGTTTTTAGCCACATTTTGAGGTTTGCAAAGGATTCTGGGTTACAGAACCTGGCGAGAGCCCCACAAGACACACAGTCCTGGATTCCCTGTGGTCTCTAGTTTTCAAAAATGCACAGGTTTGGTAGGCTTCCTTTGGTGCGGCTGAGCTAGAGGCCAAAATCCACAGGTAGGCACTTTGCAAAAAACACCTCTGTTTTCTGTGGAAAAGTGTGATGTGTCCACGTTGTGTTTTGGGGCATTTCCTGTCACGGGCACTAGGCCTACCCACACAAGTGAGGTACCATTTGTATCGGGAGACTTGGGGGAACATAGAATAGCAAAACAAGTCTTATTGCCCCTGGTCCTTCTCTACATTTTTTCCTTCCAAATATAAGACAGTGTGTAAAAAAGACATCTATTTGAGAAATGCCCTGTAATTCACATGCTAGTATGGGCACCCCAGAATTCAGAGATGTGCAAATAACCACTGCTCCTCAACACCTTATCTTGTGCCCATTTTGGAAATACAAAGGTTTTCTTGATACCTATTTTTGACTCTTTATATTTCAGCAAATGAATTGCTGTATACCCGGTATAGAATGAAAACCCCAGGTGCTGCTCATTTATTGGCTCTGGGTGCCTAGGGTTCTTGATGAACCTACAAGCCCTATATATCCCCACAACCAGAAGAGTCCAGCGGACGTAACAGTATATTGCTTTCAAAAATCTGACATTGCAGGAAAAAGTTAGAGTAAAACGTAGAGAAAAATGGCTGGTTTTTTCACCTCAATTTCAATATTTTTTTATTTCAGTTGTTATTTTCTGCAGGAAACCCTTGTAGGATCTACACATTGCTGAATTCAGAATTTTGTCTACTTTTCAGAAATGTTTAGGTTTCTGGGATCCAGCATTGGTTTCGCACCCATTTCTGTCACTGACTGGAAGGAGGCTGAAAGCACAAAAAAAATCGTAAAAATGGGGTATGTCCCAGTAAAATGCCAAAATTTTGTTGAAAAATTGGGTTTTCTGGTTCAAATCTGCCTGTTCCTGAAAGCTGGAAAGCTGGTGATTTTAGCACCACAAACCCTTTGTTGATGCCATTTTCAGGGGAAAAAACACAAGCATTTTTCTACAGCCCTTTTTTCCCTTTTTTTTTTTTAAAATGACATTTTCACTGTATTTTGGCTAATGTTTTGGCCTCCTTCAGCGGAACCCACAAAGTCTGGGTACCTCTAGAATCCCAAGAAATTTGAAAAAAAGGACGCACATTTGGCGTGTGTAGCTTATGTGGACAAAAAGTTATGAGGGCCGAAGCGAGAACTATTCCAAATAGGCAAAAAAAGGCCTGGCACAGGAGGGGGGAAAAGGCCTGGCAGCGAAGGGGTTAAAAGGTTATCTTTTCCTTACAAAGGAAGACCTTATTTTGAAAAGAATTCTTCATATTTTCACTTCCTGACATCTAAGTTTTTGAGCTAAGGAAGAAATAAAGGCCTAAATCTATAGAATTCATGCAGCCTATTCTATTAACCAACTAACTTATCAACATGTTCAGTCAATGAACCGCAGGAAATGCTGGTCTTAGCAAAGAACATGGATTCCGATATGACAGGTTGTTCAATGGTAAAATTATTTATTGTGTGCCGTAATCTGAGGGTATCAAGGAACCATCAGAGTTCAAGCAAAACATTCAATCAAGGATCCTAGGAAAGAAGTTATTTCACCCTGCCCTTGTACAGTTCCAGGCTGTCCAAAACATGATTAAGGGGATGTTTATCCTATACTTCCCTCCCAAACTTACAAAATGTTCTCCCACTATAGTTCCTTTGACCATAGGAGTTTCCAACTATCCCCAATCCCGTGACCAGAGTGAGCTACACAGCAAATTCACATTTAATGTTGTTCTCTACTGCACAAGTCTCCATCAGTGATCAATCTTGTGAAAATGTTATTAATGAGCAAGTATTGCCAATCTAAGGAAGAAGTAACTGCAGTAACAAAGCAAAATATAATCGGCCTTCTAAAGTTGGTGTGAGGAATATTTTTGTTTTTGCAAACACAAAAATATTTAAAATGGTAAAAAAAAAAAAAAAAAATGTGCGTCATCTGAATGTGGCTGTCTTATGCTTGAAGTAAAAAATGTTAAATTTTGAAACATTCATCGATGAAGTGGTTTAACTAGTGGTGCCATTCAAAAAACAAGCCTTTCAGCCGTGCCATGCAGGTTATCATTATTATTACTATTACAATTATATGTTAATGAGCCAAACAAATCACCATCTGACCAAGCACTCAAACTGCAAGCAGCTACAATGTTACAATGCCACTTTACACTTTGTAAGAGAAACCATAACATAGGAGTCTAGGCATACTAAATAGCTAGTATTTAAAGTTAATAAATAAATAAATAGAACAAAAGCACACTTTGAACCGGCTTAGTAACTGAAGAAAAAATAAACACATTTTAAACAGAAGTAACAATGTCCACAGGCTTAGTGCAGTCACTCAGACTGAAGGGAGACAATAAGTGGAATTACCTCATGCAGTGGAGGACAGAAGCAAATTGCGAATGACAAAATCAACTGCTTACGTGATGAGGACGGAAGGGTTCTGTCCTCAACCATGATGGTTGTGTGCAGAGGACGGAACCGTTCTGTCTTCTGCACATGGCAGGAAATCTGAACAGCAGAAGGATTTCCTTTTTCTAAAAACAGCCTCGGTAGCTGGGAGAACAGCTTTTCAAGCTCCAGAGGATGTTGTTGGCTTTCAGTGAAATAATGAGCAGTGCGCATGCCACGCTGACGTCATTTCACTGAAAACAAAAGTAAGATAAGATCATTTCATCAGCTCATTTCACTTTCATTGTCTAGCTGCCCGCTGGGCTATCTCAGACCCCAAAGTAAATAGGCAGATGGGAGAGGTATCACTGGGAAGAAGAGTATCTCCCCTTTCCAATGGCACCCTTCCATAGTGGATCCATGCTTGGGGGATCGCCACAGGAGGGCGATCCCCAAGCAGGGATCCACGACTTGGAACAGTAAGGGGAGAGCTGCCCTCTTTGGCAAGGGCTTTTGCTCCCATCCCCCATTTAGTATTTCTGTCCCCCCAACACCCCTCCAGGGGGACAGAAAGCCCACTAGGCAACAGGGATTTTTTTTTTTTTAAATCCATAGGTGTGGGGGCTGGCCAAAATGGGCATGCCAATGCCCACCACCGACACTAATAGGAACAGATAGGCGTTATTAGCTCCCCGGTTTGCCACTGGGATGGGGGACAGAAAACCCACTAGAAACCAAGGTTTTTTTTTTGTTCTTTTTTAAAGAGGGCCTGGGGATGCCCACAATGGGCATGCGAATACCCCCCCATCCTCCAGACACAAAGAGTACCAGTCTTTCTGCACCCTCCCGAGGGGCAGATGAGGGTTATTATCCATTTATTTTGGGTGGGGGGGGGGGGGGGGAAGGGGGGCAGGAAACCCACTAGACACCATGGACTTTTTTTTTTTTTTTTATTAAAGAGGGGTGGGGGGGCTGCCCGCAATCGTATGCCCCCATCCAATTATAAATGGAGACTAAAGTCTTTCTTCCACCCGGGGGCAGATAGGGCCAATAGCAGGATGGGTGTTGGTTTTTTACAAATGGTCCAGAAGAATTTGTCCAACTCCCAGTATCATCCTACTTTCAATGGTGAACAGCTGCACTATTTAGACTTGGGTAGGCTGCCAGCTAAAAAACTACGAGACCCAGACAGTTCTGAAAAGTAGACATCTTGGGGTGTCCAAGGTGGTGTGCTTCACATCCACCCAACACCATTTTGCTTAGCCACAATGCACTGCAAACCTCAAATGCTGACTAAAAACACACTTTTCCCTCACATTTCTGTGGTGACAGCTTTCGGATTCTGCAGGAATCCACAAAATTCCTACCACCCAGCATTGCCCCCTCTCCTGACAATAACAATGCTGCACCACATGTGTGGTTGGACCTAATGCCAGCCACAGAAACATATCCAACCAATGTCATTAAGAGTTCCCACGCTGACACTAGGCCCTGCCACACAAGTGAGAAACCATTTTTATTAGAAGAATGGAGGGTGGAAGGAAAGGAAGGATGTTTGTGGCTCTTTGCAGATTCCAGAACTTTCCATCACAGAAATGTGAGGAAAATGTGTTTTTTACTCTAGGTTTGAAAGGGATTCTGGCAACACAAGCTGGTGAGAGCCACATAAGTCACCCCATCCTGTATTCTACTAGGGGTCTAGTTTTCAAAAATGTACATGTTTGATATGTTTTCCTAGATGCCAGCTGAGCTAGAGCCCAAAAACCACAGCTACCCACATTGCAAATAAAGGGTCAATTTTGCATGGAAAAATTATATGTATCCATGTTGCATTTGGGCAGTTTCCTGTTGCCGGCACTAGGCCTACACACACAAGTCAAGTACCATTTTAATTGGGAGACTTAAGAGAATGCTGGGTGGAAGGAAGATTGAGGCTCTGTGCAGATTCCAGAACTTTCCATTACAGAATTTCGAAGAAAACGTGTTTTTTTTTTAGTCAAAGTTTGAGGTTTGCAAGGGATTCTGGGTAAAACAACATGGTGAGAGAGACACACGAGTCACCCCCATCCTAGATTCCACTGGGTGTCTAGTTTTCACAAATGTGCAGGTTTGCTAGGTTCGCCTAAATGCCACTTTGCAAAAAAATGTGTCAGTTATGTGAGGAAATATTTGATATATCCATATTGCGTTTTGGGCCGTTTCCTGTTGCAGGAGCTAGGTCAACCCACGCAACTGAGGTACCATTTTTATTGGGACACTTAAGGGAACACAGGATAGTAGAACAGGTGCTATGACCGATTGCATTTCTACGCATTTTCCAAATATAAGAATGTGTAAGAAAGAAGTAATTTTGAGAAATACCATATAATTCAATAGTATGGGTACCCACAAATTCAGATATGTGCAAATAAAACCCGCTTTTAAACTCTATATCTTGCGCCCATTTCAGAAATACATAGGTTTCTTTGATACCTGTTTTGCACTATTTATATTTTATCATATGAATTGCTCTTTACCCGGTACACAATGGAAAAACTTGCAATGTGCAACTCAGTTTTTGAACCTTGGTTTCTTGAGTTCTTGGAAAACCGACAAACCCTATATATGCCCACAACTAAAAGAGTCTAGCAGAAGTAATGGTATATAGCTTTTGTGAATCAGCAATTGTGATGAGAAGTTACAAATTAAAACATCTCAAAAATGCCCGTTTTGGCCTACTAATTTTCATTTTTTTTTATTTCAGTACTTGGTTTCTTTGAGAAAACCTTAAAGGATCGACACAACAGACCACTTTCTGAATTTAAAATTTCGTTTTCAGAAATGTATAGCTTTCAGAGATTCACCATTGGTTTCACATCTGCTTCCACCACAAATTGGAAAGAGGTTGAAAGGACAAAAAAATAGCCCATTTTCCTATCTCCCAGTAAAATGCCACCGCTGTTAGAAAATGTGGTTCCTGAAAGCTGGGAAGATGGTGATTTTAGCACTGTCAACCGTTTGTTAATGCCATTTGCATAAGAAAAAAAAAAAAAGAAATTATCTTCCATAACACTTTATTTGCATTTCCCCATGCACCCCCACACCCAAAAATGTGCTATATATTTGGCTAATGTCTGGGTCCCTTCTGGTGGAAGCCACAACCCCTGGGTACCTTTAGAATCCCTACGATGTTTGAAAGAAAAGAAAAGTTAAAAAATAAAAATAAAAAATAAAGAAGGATGCAAATTTGGCATGGATAGCTTATATGAACAAAACGTAATGGAGGCCTAAGCATGAAGCACCCCAAATAGCCAATAAATGGCTTAGCATTTGGAGGGGGGTGGGGGAAGAGACCTAACAGAAAAAAAGGTTAACCGACAAACCTATGATGTCCATTGACCAAAAGCCCTTCTGTGTAGAGACAGTATGTGATATTTTTGGGAAAAACAGTAGTCTACTATGACAAAGGCCGGGCGTAAAAATAGCCTGATGGATAAGTACTTCTACAGCTCACGCATCCGCAGCCTATTCCAAAACTGGGCCCAGTCAGTGAAGGGGGGGGTGGGCTCTTGTCCTCCCTCCTGCAGAGGCACTGTGCAATACGGGACAGCAAACAATACATTTACAGAACTATTTTTAATTTAGCTCTCTATCTGGCCGTAGGGGTGCAAATCACTCCCACCGTGCCTCTCTCCTTACAGCATTTTAACTACAATACCGTTCAGGTTTTTGGCCTCCTTTCACCAAAAAGGCAATCTGGTACAATTCCAGTGTGCCTGATAAAGTGTCAATAGGGAAGGGGTATCAACTCAGTATACAAATAAATTGTAACTGTTATATCTCTAATTCGAGGTTCAAAAGTATGGTGTAGGCTTAATTAGCACCACACCATACGTAAATACAAGTGTTGTGCACTGAAGCAACACTGGGGTTCAACAGATGAAGACTTCCCTGACTGTCACCCTAAAATCTGGTGTGCTGAAGCACTTCAATCAAACTATGCGGAGCAAACCATAACACATGGATGCCACAATATGAGCCTTAGACTCCAAAGTGGGGGAACATACTATGCAGAAGTGTGAAATGACCCCACGATGGAACAAGCCCACCATAGCAAACTGTATGAGACCTGCTTCTGTAAACGAGTTAAATCCAATGTTTAGCCCAGGCTGTTTTGGTGCAACTATTAATAAAAAGACACTTTATATTTCAAATATCTCATTGAAACTTTATATAAGACATATTCACCTCCATCTGAAGGTCAGTGAGGCAAAACATTTGGGGGTAGAAGAGGTGAAGCAGGGCATCAAAGGTAGACAAGGGGAGTCGGATAAGGAAGGGGTGGGGAGAGTTTTTAGAGTTTATCCCCAAAAGTGACAACCCTTGCGAGGAGCATTAGTCACCTCTGATCAATTGGTGTGTTGATTCTCGCCTTTCATCAAGCGAAGCACCCTACGATAATGAGAGCAGGTAAATTCCTGATAGTCATGGGCAAGGAAGCAAACACACGAGCCCCACATGTTATCCACGCGGGGCAGTTGGCATATGAAGGAAGACAAACTTTTTGAAAGCAACAATGTCCCACAGTTTATGCAAACAGAGTGGGTTGATGTGGTATCCGTGCCTCAATTTGATACGATGACTTGTATTGCAGCACATAGGGCCATTTTGTTTTTCCCTGTCTTATGAGAGTGGATGCGTTAGCGGGATGGGGAGACCCAAAAGCAGGGGTCTCCAACATTTTCTGTACTAAGAGCTACTTCCGTTCAATGAAAATCACCCTGAGCTACTAATATTAGAGTTGTATTAGTGACCACACCAGACATGATTACATTAGTGGCCGCCCTATGGAAGATTGCTAGCAGTGATCACCTTAGTACATCAAGCAGGATTGCCAGCATTATCAATTTTGAATGCCTCAATTGGGACATTACATAGTGGCGATAGTTGCAATGCCCCTGGCACCAAGGTTTTGATATTAGTAATAAGTGTGGCCAAGGCCACATTATTTTTCCACTCAAACATCAGCTTTACATATATTTTGAAAATTGAACCGTTTTCATAAAACATCAGCTGAGTTCTGAAAGTACACACAGTTACTTCTTAAATAGACACTCTCAATGTTGGTATAAAAATATTAATTTAATCAACTTAAAGCCTCTAATTTAGTAAGCTGGACTGCAAACAGAAAAGCTACTCACAGGTAGGTGGAGAGCTACCAGTAGCTCACAAACTATTCGTTGGAGAAGCCTGCCCAAGTGAACGTAGCTTGAAAAACGAGGGATGTCTGTCAAAGATATCATCAGTGTCCTTAAGTATCTCCCTCCCAATATAGCTTGATTTGTAGGCATCTCCAGAGTAGGTGGTTTAGCGTGCCCGTTTGTCAATAGCGTCGCCAGCAGATGTCATCAGCATTGGGGTTGGGGCTCCACTTAGCAAGTCTAGCTGGGGTACAGCAACAATAGTGAATGGTTTCCAAGATCGATTCTTTGCCTGCGGTAAGGAGGGAGGGGGTGCGAGTTGTGTATTAGGTATTGGCCTATTCCCTGGGTAAAAAGACACTTTAGTGGTGTACACACATGTAATAACAGAAGATATATATATATTTATATATATTTTAGGTATGAAAGCCCCACCTGAAAGAAAAGCAACTAAATGCTATGCTCCTCTGGCCTACATCAATAATGGTGTAAAGAAACCACCATATGGCACTTGAACAGCCCTCCAGCTTCTGTCGCCAACAATAAAGCACAATTCATGGGCTGTGAACAACCATAAGCTGATGTACAGATGAACCATACAGTTTTCTTCACTGAACATCAAAATGATTGCACATCTACAGCAATACAACTGCATATTAATACAATAAATGCTCATTACACATTTACCTCCTGACTTTACAAGTTAAGAAAACATGGCAAATTATTCAACTGCAGTGCAATACTTTCACACCCAGTGTTTCAACATTCTGGGGACGTACGAACAACACATCCTAACAGGTTATAGCTGGCTCAACTCCAGAGGGAATCCAGGCAACATTACAAACAAGGATACAGTGGGTGGAAACTTGCATTCCCAGTTACGTTTAGAAAGGCGCGTGTCGGCAGTCAAAAATACTGCGTTCCTAAGTCAGATCCTTATGCTCCTGCTACGCGTAAACATCTTATCCCCATCGACCCCAACAATGTTAACAAGTGTCCAGGTGCCGACAGGGCAACCAAGTTAAATATTAGGGATGTTTAGTAGCACTGTCTAAGAGGTGTATGCCTATTACTTAGGTGTGACTTTCCTTGCTCTCATGATTCTTTCTTTTAAGAAAAGACCCCGTACAAGTCTATCAGCAGTGCGTCAGGGTGCATCTGTCCTGTGGCGTTTTCCATACTCCAAAGAACGTAAGATTAGAGTCAGGGAGCAGAGCTCAAACACCATATTTTCAGTAGCGTACCCAGTGTGCCCTGGGCCCTAGTGCAAGCAAGGAAATGTTGTGTAGCATGGTATTATCAGATATAGTGCACGTGGGTTCGAAGTATTTTGTTGAAGTGCGCATTGTTGTTTTGTCTCAAATCGTGATGTGATGGTGGGTGAAATTATGCTGTCTTGTATACCAGCATGGACCAATAAAACAGAACATCTACCTTTTTTCCAAGCAAACTGGACTTCAAACAGATGCTAATGCCCTAATAAGGTACAGAGGCACCCCAAAATTAAGAAATCTATTTGGCCACTAATACGTAAAATGCAGTTCACCAACCATTGTAGACAATGGCAAAGGTACACAGCAGCACATCGTAATGAATGATTTAATAGCGATTTCAACTAGCTTTGAGCCAATTAAAGACAAACTAAGAGCATCGGTAAACACACGGGGTGCTGGACAATTTGGGACGCTGAAATACTACAGCGTGCAAGACGTCAGGAACGGACAGGTCTATAAGATTAAAATTCAAAGAAATTTCCTTCTCAAGTCAAACCTATAGTGTAATTTTTACAAGTTCTCACTAAGACATGTGGATTTTGTGTTACAAAAATAGAACATTGGGCAGTGTGCTCCCATGTGATGTACAAAATAATCGAAGATTGATTACAAGAGCAAAAATAGATAATGTCTAAACACTTGAGGAAAAATGCGCATGGCTATTTTTTTTCCAAAACCCACACAAAATAAATGGCATTAGAAAAAGCTCACACTTGTTTGTATTGCAGACATGCTACAGGTTTTGAGGAGTAGCTTCAGAAAAAAGAGAAAAGAAGTAAAAAAGAGACAGATAAGGTTAACAGATTTTTCACTGATGGTTTGAAGAGTTGGGGCTCCAGGATTTAGGCTCACGTGAAACGCACACACTAAGGCATAGGATTAAAAAATAATGAAGAATTAACTTTGGGTAGGTCTGAAACTCTACGAGTTTCTAAAATTCAGGTCGAATTCTTCTAGGGAACGTTCTCACTTTCTTGTGTAGAGTTCCATACCTCAACACAAACAAACGTAAACCAATAACATACAAAAAAAATAGGTCTCATTTTATGTTGGGGAAGAGTGTTGCTTAAAACTAAAAGCAATACGATGCCCAAGACCAAAGCACATCGCGGATGTAACAGCATCACAAAACCATTATCTACAGTTTATCAATCTATACTACTTCATTGGCATAAAGCAGTGTTCATTTATGAGGTAATTTTAGTAATACTGCGGGTATACCACTTTGTTTAGTAAATACATTCCACACAAACAGTGTGCTATTCTTATAGGGACAAGAAACATTCCTTGCTCGGGTAGAACAGTTTTGCAACCGCGCGATGTGGATAGCTTGCAGCAGAGAAATACGTTAATACTTACATTTTAGCAATAGAACAACAAGGTTTTCCTTTGTACAAACTATGTTCAGCGTACAATATTACAAAGTTGTTTTCACGGTATTAACTACTAAATATACAAAGTTTCAATAAAAGTTAAAAAAAAAAAACTGGATAACACTTAACTAGCCAAAATGTCTCCAAAAGGCCCAATAATAAAGCTTCTAAAATGCGATCATGATGCGTAGTGTTTCGGTCTTAGCCTCGCTTCAAATCACCTTACCGAATATATCAGTGATGGGCAAGAAATGGGGGGGTTCTAAAGGCAGTCAAGAAAGAAAAGAATTTAAAGAGGGAGAAATGTGGTAGTGAGTCGATTATCTTGCGTGAACCGTATATGATCTAAAGGAGATGGAGGGTTCCTGACGACATCACAAACGAGGGGTGCATTTTATCGTCCAATAAAAATAAATAAAAATAAAAAAAACTAACACTCCATTTTAACATTTCAAAAAGTCCACCGTGATCTATTTTTCAGTCAGACTGCCCAAGCCATTCAGAAAGCACTCCCCTCCAACCTGCCACAAAACTATACAACTCTTAAATGGCTCGTCCAGTGACCGAACTAAACAGCTCATCTAGAATGAACGAATGACAGCCTAAAGAAACCAAACACCTTGTACAGTTATCGAAGCGAACACCCATCTCCAGTAACGTACTCGTCACCTGTTTCAGCCAGGCTCAAGTGACAGAGACCTCCCTTAAATAACAGAGCCACACTCAATGCAATGAGACCCACACAGCCTTCCCTCCAGTGACAGAGGCATCACCCCGGTAGCGGCGCAAACACAGCCTGTCTCCTTCACAGACAAAACACGTCACCTTGAGACGCACAGGCCAACTCGTTCAAATTCGGGACGGCCAGCCACTTCGTTTACAGTATATCTCCTTCACCTTCAGTGACAGATATTCACTGCTTTAGTAACGAAGAAGCCCTCTCACAGCCGAGAGTCGGGTCTTCAGTGAGAGAAACCTCCACCGACCTCCATTTAACATACTTCAGATCCTGCAGTGACAGTTCCCAACCTTTGTGAGATACAAGGAGCATTGTCCGGTGAAAGACCAGAGACCCGTGCCTTAAGTCCCCCCCACCACCCCCCCCAAGTTACTGAGAGTCTTTAGTGATCGCAGGCCAGGCCTCTGCTTCGCGGTATGCTAGTGCAGCGAGCGAGCCTCATGCATACAGGAGGTGGGTACTACTCGGTATGTGCAGTGTCAACAAGAAAATAAATATAAACTTACTGGTGCAGGTCCTGGGTGCCGCATCCCTCGGGCTGCAGATCCGATGCCCCTTGGACTATGGCACGGGGTGCAGGTGGACGTCCTCTGTTTATGAGCGACCCAGAGCCCTTACCCTTTACTGGTTCCAACTGGTAGCCTCGGACCAAAACGCCGAGGTCCAAACCTTGGTCAGCGGTCCAAACCTTTGCGTCTATCCACCTTCTGAACACATCCACTGAGATTTCAGAATTCAGTATCAAACAGTAACCCTGGGTGTCCCTGTTCCATTGGTCAGGCCGTAGTCCGGGCAAGAAGGCTCGATATAGGACTGCACTTGGACATCACAGGTCATTGACAAATGTTCTGCACGGCGTGGAAATGAGGACCATGGACCCTTGAGCTAGGTTGAGCAGCATGCAGACGGTTGTGTTCCTGAGCTACAAATTAGGCCACAGAGCCCACTCCTGTAAGGAAACAAGACAGCAAAGTTACTGCTTAGAACAAAACATGTGGGGTCACTTGTTAAGTGGCATATCGCAACCATGCCGCTGGAGCTCAAACACATTTCACAGCTGTTCGTTCAAGAGATCATTGACGCACAGCCACCACAGTGAGAGAGTTAGGGGCTCGTCCACTGCTTTCTGCATCACCTGTTAGCCTTCGAGAATCAGATGACTACACGCACGGCTGCCTGGCTCATAGTTATACAAATAAGCGATATCATCATTGCTGCCCTCCTGTGTGAAAGTGGTCTGTGGCTAAAGAATGGGGAATACAATTAAGGTGGGTTGGATAACAACCAAGGAGATCAAAGGACAGTAGGCCAATAGATTAATTAGTTGTTATAACTTAACCAGTTTACTTTTTTTCCAGAATTGTATGATACACTTGCAACTGTCTGATAAGAAGCTTTTAAAAGATAAGGCAAGAAGGCTGATGATACTTTTGGCAAAAAGGTGTCACGGAAGTGGCCCTCCACCTTCCCTCGAGTCCCAGTGCGAGCAGAAGGCAAGAAGTTCAGACCCAGGCATTAACCAGCTACATGTGGGAAATATCCTTGCAGCCCTAATAACTCTTCCGCAGGGACAAAACCTTCCCAACAAAGCAGCCCCCTGTGACAGCAGGAGGCCCCCCGGCTCATGCGCACAGAGGCCCAGGACCAGCTGGTCGCCTGCCGCTGGAAGTCCCAGGCAGCATGCATTCGTCCCGGGCTGAGCCCCTTCCAGAGCCGGTGGGACACGGGTGGTAGAACAGCAGGAGGGTCGAGCATGGAGGTGGCGCCTCACCAGGGGTTGGGGGTCCGGGAACCCTCGCCGCACCGAGGGGGATCAGGGCAAACCCTGAACAGGGGGGGAAAGCACAGCCCCCGGGGTTCAGCGGGTGAAGGGCCCGAAGGCAGCCCCTCTGGGCAGGTGAGGGTCGGACTCACAGCATTGGTGAAGACCCCGGGCAGGGTTGCCGGTCCGAGGAGGCGGTTACAGGAGCAGGAGAGAGGCCGTCCAGCAGAAGCCGCAGAGGTCGGCCCGAGCCCTGCGCACACAAGGGGCAATCTGCGGCGGCTCAGGGCGGGGAGCAGCAGCAGGGCTCCGGAGCAACGGGAGGGCGGGACTGAGGGGCGGGCCGCAGGAGGTGACGCTACAGTGACGTTGACGCAGCCCGGGTGACTCGCGGCAGTGGAACGTGTTCATAAAAGCTGCTACGAGGGGGCAGAGTCGGGTCCACAGCAGTTCCTGTTTGTGCGCGTCACGGCTAGGCTCAGGTAATCACCGTGAAGAGAGTCGGCGTCCTTGCGTTACGGCCTCTCTTTTACACGATAGGAAAACAGTGAACACTAATTCTGAGGAACCTGCGCTCGTCGGGGACCCTCAGCCAATGGGTAACTTGCTAACGTTTCACCAGCTAATCCCGTGCCACAGTGCCAAGCTCCTAGACATTTTAGCCAATCAACAATTCACAATAGCCACTGTAGCCAATGCCATAGTACGAGTCCTCTGGACCAATCTAACATCACCAAACAGTCAAAACTGTGACGACAATTTAATTTCTCTTATGGGATTGGTCGCTACCCTTTGAAGTACTTTAACTTGGGGACAGGCCTTGTTCCTCGTAGTTGCTGCCACTGAAGTTGGTCCTTCTGAGAAGTAATAATGAGTAATTTCCTAGCTATGGAGAAGAAAACTTTCGATTCTGTTAAGGACAGGGAGCATTATGCATTTTTCTTCACTTTTTATTTAATAGCCAGTTCAAAGGTTATCAGAAAAAAACATTACATATCCCATGGTTAAAAATAACGGTTTACATGCCAATCAATATACACACACAGACAGACACACACACACACACACATATATATATATATATATTTTTTTTTCTGCTCCCCCAGTACTTCCTCAACTTTACTGCTGGAGATTAATTTTAAGCACCATCAATCCATCTTGGAATCATATCCTATTGGGAGAACACATTTTGTTGAGACAATTCTCCCACTTGTATCATACAGGAGAAACCCGTGTAGCCAATAACATTGTGAAAAACTTAATTTGTAAAGTAAGACCACCTTCCAACCAAAAAATGACATTGCCAAAGTCTCATATTTGTCCATCAGTTGATGATAGTAACAACATACCTTTACATCAATCATATATATGGAAAAGAAAACCAATACTACCTCTTAGTAGCTGCACTTACTGTTGTCCAGAAGGGTGAGAAATGCATCTCTAATGTGTCGGGAGGGATAATCCTCGCCTCTGTGTCCTTAACCTTAATAGAAGTGAAACCTTCCTTCTCAATAGTTAGGAAATTTCTCATTCTATGTCAGGACCAGAGGTGAGGATTTTGCATGTTCAAAGCTTATTCACCACCAAAGCAGCTGCCTCGTAAATGGGTTTGAAATAAAACCCTTTAAAGGTAGATTCAGATGACCAGTCAGCTGCATTCATGATATCTTCCGATCTACCACCTACCTCTAAGGCTGTAGAAGCTATCACAACTCTTGAGGAATGAGCCCTGAAAACCTGGACATTGATTCCTGCTTCTGCCAGGATCTTCCTTACCCACCTTGCAATGCAGGGGCACAAAACTGCCTTAAATGGTTTCTTAATGGAAATTAACAGGTGTCTTTCCCCCAGCGGCCTGAATTCCGCCCTCACTTCCTAGTATACCTTAAGGCATCTGACCACACACAGCTTAGGAGAGTTCTCCAAGGCAAGGTATGTTACTGACCTGGTATTGCATTTGGTCCTCTTAGAAATGGTAAAGGTGACTCCTTCTGGTGTGAATATCCTAGCCGTAGTGTACAGGGCCCTAATATCTGAGACCCTTTTGCAGGAAATGAGGCACAAGAGAATAACTAGTTTAGCTGAGATCTCCTACCTAGAGAGGTACTAGTTATATGGCCAAGATGACAGAAAACGTAGAATTATGTTTACGTCCCATAGGCCAGAGAATCTTAGTTCAGGAGGTCTGGACATCTTGATGCCTTTAAGCAGTTTACATACCCAAGGCTGTTCCCCTATAGGTGTATTGTGAAAGGGTGGATGTCCCGCAGATATAGCTGCCCTGAACGAGTTCACAGTGCAATAAGATAAGCCTGAGTTTGCCAGTTCAGCCAAAAAAAAATAGGTATCTGTAATCTAGGCCACCATGGGATCCAGGTGACTTTTCACACACCAAGAAACTCATCTAGGCCAGGTGGATTTCCATCTCTTACTTGTCCTAGGGGCCCATGCCTGCTGGATGAATCCTTCAGCCTCCTTCGAAAGTCTGGTGTCTTCCCATCTGTGCCTGAAATTCTCCAAGGCATGAGATTCAAGTGGCTCTGAAGAACCAGATGGTGTGGTTGGTTTCTGGGGTCCAGGAGCACCTGAGGAGATGTTGGGATCAAGATTGGGGTGTCCCAGGACATTCCCAGAAGTGCAGGAAACCACACTTGTGAGTTCCACAGAGGGGCTACCAGAACAACCGAGGCCCCCTGATGACGAACTTGCTCCGTCACTCGGTATCAGGAGAAAAGGAGGGAATGCATAAGCTTGTTCCAACTTTCAGTCTTGCAGGAAGGCATCAACAGCTGACACCCTCAGGTCCAAGCGCCAATTGAAATACCTCAGTAGTTGTGCATTCAGTCTGGACGCAAGCAGACCCGCCATGCTTGGACCCCACCGGATAAAGATGTTTGCCCAATTGCCAATCACTGGTATCCCCGTAATGTCTGGAGTTCCAGTCGCTAACATATTCTGTGACTTCAGAAGAAACTCCGCTGCCACTGAAATCTGGTTTTGGAGGCAGTAATGCCAACAAATTTTGGCCAGTTCCGCCAGCGTCTTCAAGCAAGTGCCCCCAGGCGATTTATGTATTGGACTGCGGACACACTGTCCGTTCTTAGAAGACTACAGCATGAAACCTTGTCCTGAGTCAGTGACTTGATTGCAAAGGATCCCGCCAGGAGCTCCAGGCAGTTGATATGCAGTTTGAGCTCCTCTGTAGTCCATCTGCCCCTCATGGATATCTCTCCACATCTGGCACCCTAGGACTGATGGCCAGCATCGGATTCGATCATGCAGTTCGAAGAGGATCCAAAGATTGCCCTGCTGTTCCACGCCTCCATCTTATCTATCCACCACTGTAACTCCATCAGTGCCTCTGGGGAAAGGGAGATCAGTTGTGAGTAGGTCAAACCCCATCTGAGGCATGAGACCTTCAGTCGTTGTAAGGTCCTGTAGTGCAGGAGAACCAGGAATATGGCTTGGAGGGAGGAAGATAACAGTCCTACTGGCCAATTGCCTGAGGGAAATCCTGTCCCACCTCAGAACCTTTCCCCAGTTCTTTCTTGATCTTGCTTACCTTTGTGCTTGGGAGGCTGAGAGAGGCTGCGTTGGAATCTATAAGTAATCCCATGAAGGTGATAGTCTGCAAGGGTGATAACTCCAGCTTATCCTGATTTATGACAAAACCCAGATTCTGCAGCAAGATAATAGTCGTGTTCAAATGGGACATGTGTTGGGATTGTGACAGATCCATCAGGAGGATGTCATTGAGGTAAATTATTAGCCTGATCCCCTGTGTCCTGAGGGTTTCTACTACTGGTTTG
The DNA here is from genome assembly GCF_031143425.1 of Pleurodeles waltl. Classification (NCBI taxonomy): domain Eukaryota; kingdom Metazoa; phylum Chordata; class Amphibia; order Caudata; family Salamandridae; genus Pleurodeles; species Pleurodeles waltl. The sequence goes on along the minus strand of NC_090449.1, from coordinate 1,023,951,512 downwards.
AGGAGTTTTGTGAAAGACCACAGGGCTGACGAAAGTCCAAATGGGAGAGATCTGAATTCAAAGACCTGCTGCCTCCAGATGAACTGCAGAAACCGGCAGTGGACTGGAAAGATCGGCACTGTGAGGTACGCATCCTTGAGGTCCAAGTGCACCATCCAGTCTCCCTTTAGGAGAAGATCCCTGAGCAGGTGAATGTCCTCCATCTTGAAGTTTCTGTATATCACCCACTTGTTGAATGCATGTACATTTATGACTGGACGAAAGCCCTGGTCTTTCTTTTCCACTAGGAAAGATTGCTCAAGAAACCTTGAGGGTGCAACACTGACCTGCAAATGACTCCTTTGCTTAGGAGCTTCTGCACCTCTGCATCGATCAGAGCCATGTCTGCTTGTGAAAGGATTATTGATGTTGGTGGTGTTTCCTGAATCAGGGTTCCTAGAAACTCTACATGGAACCCCTCCACTGTCAGTAAGACCCAAGGGTCCGAAGTAATTGTGATTCATTTGTGCATAAACCCTCTCAACTTCCCCCCCAATTCTAGAGGGGAGGAAAATGTAATGCTTACAGTTAGGTCCTCCAGGGGCGTTCGCCCCACCGCTGCGCTGGGATTGTTTTTGTTCTTTCCTCTTCCCCTTTTGGAGAAGACCTTTCCCTGTCGGCCATCCTGCCATCCATTATTTCTTCTGGTTGTTCCTTCGCCGGGGCCGTGGAAGCTGGAGCGTCCGTAAGAGCGACCCCTGCCTCGTCCGCCCCCCTGTAAACCCTTCCAGGAAATTTTTTCTTAATCGAGGTCTGTGCCTTGTCCAGCACCAAGAATGTAGCCATGAATTTTCACAGCTCCTTCACAAAGGGATCGGCAAACAGGTTCCCATGTGCGATGGCCCCTGCTTCAGAGTTGGAGCGCTCCCCCAGCTGTGGATCTATTTTAATTAGTAGAGATCGGCTCATCTCCATGGAGATGGCATAATTGATGTTGCCCAGAAGGCACACTGCAATCTGGGCCCATCCTGCAACTATCTCTTTGGGAAGGGCATTGCCCGTGTGCTTTGACTGTTCAGCAAGTTGTATGATCTGATTGAGGGGTCCCAAAATGTCCAAGGGTTTATCCTGACATGCTTTCCAGGAGCGGTCATTGCCCTTCTTGGGGTCCCTGGTGTATTTTGCAAAAAGGTACACATTTGCACATTTTGGGATTCGTGTCTGGTGTAGCCGCCACCTTGCCCTCCATCGTGGGGTGAGGGCATTCCGCCCTCAGTCGAGCCCACACCTCTTCATCATGGGGCTGACGTATTTTGTTGGCCACATACTCAGCAACTTTCTGGTCTGGCCGCCACTCGGAGGATCTGGGGTGATAAATACCCTCCAGGGCAAACATGTCAGAGATGGTAGAGTCCACTTCGTAGGGGTCTGGTGTGGTTGAAGCTGTGCACCAAGGTGAACCAGAGTTGCTGTCCTCATTCGAGGACGCTTCCTCATCTGTCTCACCCTGTCCCGGAATGGGTAACCCTATGTCAGGATTAGATTCTGGGCAACTTTGTCACCTGTCTTCCTGGGCAAGTCAGCCTCCGGGTAGGGTGCATGCTTTAACATGCACGCACTCTTAAGGCTTCTCTCAGGTGATTGAAGCCTTCTAGGTGCCCCGCGTCACATTTGCGTGTTTTCTTGGGAGCAGACATGTTACTGCCACTAGGGCCTGCTCCCGTATCCCCAAACATGCCGGCCCCATTAGTGACCTGGACCATCAACTTGGCCACACTCTCCTGCAATGGGGCAAGTGCCTTAGCTATAGCCTGGGCCTGCTCCCGTATCCCCAAACATGCCAGCCCCATTAGTGACCTGGGCCATCAAGTTGGCCACACTCTCCTGCAATGGGGCAAGCACCATAGCTATAGCCTGGGAATAGCTTGCCCTTTTCAACAGGGAGGTGGCACTGAGGGGGCCATTCCTTCTCAGCCATGGTGGTGGAATTGTCCTGGTCCTGTAAGGACTGCATCATTAGAAGGGTGTGAGCACTGGACAGAAAAGGAAAAACTGTAGAAATCTAGTTATGCCCTGAATACTATGAAGGGCAGCCCCCTCTCCGGTGCTCTGGCCAGTGGCGCTGGCCAGTCAAGTTTGTCTCTGTTTAAAATTGCCAGCAGGAGGCAGTAAAGGAAGACAGGCCTGGAAGCAGGCCTACTACATACCACTGCTGCAGTGTCAGGCGAGGGCTGGAAGGGGTTAAATAAGCAAAGCACCCACCCTTGGAAAAGCTCTCAAACCTCAGTGCACAGCGTGAAACTGATCGAACGCTGTGGCACTGTGCGACTCGATTCAGCTCGCACTGCGCAGTACAGGCCTCACAGACGGTGCAGAAGAGCACCCTCTCTGTATAAAGAGCCATGATGCGCTCTGGTCAAAGCCTGCCACGCGATCAAAGCACACAATAAAATAATAATGGCAAAGACAATGCAGTGATATATTGCAGTCAAAATATACAACTCAGTCAATTCCCACACATTAGCGCCTTAAGGAAAAGGTAGTGAGGGAACTTAGCTGACACTCAGCAGTGAAGAAAGAGGAAGGAATTGGAGAGTGGTTAATATATATAGACAGTCAGACTGTGCCAGGATTGGATATTGGATGTCATGGATAACGTTATTCTGAACCATGGGATAAGTAGTGTTTTCGTTTTGAACTTGCTGTTAAATAAACAGTGAAGAAAGAAATGCATAATCCTTGCCTCCGGTCCTGCCATAGAATGGACAGCAGCTTTCGCTTTCATGTTACCAATTACTGATCAAAAGCACAACTTAATATGACGACAGATGAGCTCAACCTGGTTCATTTCCCTCTGCTAATATTATACTAAACATTCAAGTTCTGTTAGGCTAAAGGTCTAAAGCGCCGAAATCTCTCATGGGTGTCTGTGTCTGATGCTATGATGTTGCCGAAAGACCTTAAAATTCCAAATTTATCTGTGCAGGAAAAATCCAGTGGGTAAACCTATCCTCCCTCAAACTCCTCCAGAAACTATGCTCAAATAAAAGACAATATCCAGATCCAAAATATATGCTGCAGTGCTAGCGAGGATGGGTGGCGCGTTCCCACGAGGACCCTACCATGGTCCCAGTAAGACTGTGACTATTGCCAGAATTGAGGCACATTTGATGACTACTGCAAACAAACATTACAGATACAATTGCACTGAACTTTTATAGATTGATATAGGATTTTGCATTATGCCAAACAGCCCTGAAGAAGTCCTTGAATGGGACAAATCATGTTTGATACCGGGAAGGAAAAATTGATTTTCTTGTGAAAAAGAAGAATAAAGAAAAAAGAAAGGTTTGAAAAACTAAATGGACTGAGGAGTTGTTACTGCACGTGGCTGTTTCTTAATATGGTTGAAATGATGAAACTTTTTTGAACTGATTGTATTTGGGAATTAATAAGTGGTTCTGGATTCCTCTTTCTTGTTGATGTTTTAAGGGCATCTTTGCCCTATCGGTGGGTGAGGAAGACTGGCCTCCCAGCTTTGTGCTCCGAGGGTTGCGAAGATATTTGCATACTGAGATACGTGCAATAAATTGTGCCCCAGTCTTCCTGTGAATTATTTGATGTAAAAGACAATTTCCATTTTTGTTGGTATTCTCTGACCAAAAAGAGGAAGAGGTTTTTTTCAGGTTTCAAAATTACTAATTGCCCTAACAATGTTACCATATGACATAACCATAACCAACAAGCTTCCTAGGTCCATGTGTGACTAGTTGCTCGAGTCGAGGTTTTTTGCATTCTGGGTCTTGTATTCCTGACTTTATAATGAGGTATATATGTATAATCCTTCAAATCCCACAATGCAAAGAAAATAAGCATTGTCAAAGCCAGTCGTTCTAACCTTTTCAGCCCATCGGTTTTGCAGACACTTTTTTTCCAACTATTTAGAGCATTATATAAAAATATATTTTTTTGCCAATGGTGTGAAACATTTGCAAAAAAAAGAGCAACACGACAGCAACACAGTGTGATAATGTCTGCACGCACATGAGGTATGACAGCCACTTTTTTTGTTTATTTTTCATTTACCTTTTTAAAGATGGCGGGAATGCCTTGGAGAGGTAAACGAAAAAAAATGAAGTGATACATGTGTGATAAGCATTTTTTAAAAACCGAGCAATTCAGTAGTAAATGCTAGCCGCTCCAGAAAAATTAGGAGTTTTTCTAAGGAGCCACTATGAAAATTGTGGGTGAGCAAGGCAAGGAGGGTGTAAAGCGACCAGGAGAAGCAAAAGAGAATGCGAAAGGAGCTACAGAGAGGCTTAAGGTGGGGTATCGGGGACAGGGAAATTAAAATGAAAAATCAAACAATCTGGGTTAGGGTAAGCAGTGGATGAGATGGATGAGGGAGGGAGCAATATGGTGCACACAGAGGAGAAGTAGCATAGGAGTGAGAGAGCAAGAAGACACATGCACTCTCACAGTGTGCTGAAAGGAAAATAAAAATAGTTCCCTGAATTTTAAGAGTGGAAAAATACAAATAATCCACTCAAAAGGATGGCAAAGATATGATGCTTCAGAAAAAGGGCAAACAGATAAGAAGAGGAAGGACACCCATTGAATAAGAAGCAAACAAATGCAACTGAAAAGCCAGCCAGCGGTAAGCAGAGGGCTGGCTGAAATCTGACCTTAAGTTTTGGTAGGATCCACAATAGGTCTTGTGACAGTAGACAGCTTACAACTATCTGCCGATGAGATCTAAAAACTGCTTTTAAGCAACTAGTCAAACATGGACCTTGGAAACCTGGCCATCTATGTATAAAGCAAGCACTATTGAAGCCAATAAGTTTCACCTTTGTTTTTTCTTTTGATCGAACTGGATTATAAAATATTAGAAAAATGCTATAATAATGTGTGTTTTGACTCTGAGGCTGCCCTCTCTATTGATCTTCTTATTGACTTCTCTGTGCTCCTTTCACTGAAGACGTCTATCTTTTCTTTGAGTACTATGGCTTTCAACTTGGGTTTGGAGAAACCACCTCTGGAAATTGGTTGGGAAGGGGGGGATTGTACCAGCTGTCTGGTTCCGGGTTTCAGTAGTGGGGTTCGGTGTGGGTCTGTTGGCCCTTTCTCGTTCTACCCCTTCCTATGAACTGGTCTCTTTCTTCTGGGTCTTCTTATTGGGACTGTGATTGTATTTTGTTCCTTTTCTTAGGTCAGTGGTTTATTTTTCTCTTGACCCACTTGGTCTTTCTCTGTCTAAGTGGGTGAAGGGGGGGTGGGCTGCCCATGGACTAAGCAGCGAGCGTCTATGTTTGATTGTTTTCTGGTTGTAGGGGTCATTGTCCTTGGCACCACAAGGCATTGAGTGTAGGGGAGGGGTTGGTCCACCCATATAGGGACCAGGGGTGGGGTTGGGTTCTGGGGTTGGCCAGGTTTGGTTTGGGTTCACTGTTTTTTCTTTTTGCAGGGCATTTGGGGTAGTTCTTCTGGAGCGTGATCTCGAAAATGGCATATTTTGATAAATTCCGTATCACTCTCAGGGAATTGGAGTATTTCAGCCTGTTAGGTGGTGAAGTAACCTCTGGGGTGGTGGTGTAATGGTAATTACTGGCAATGGCAGCAGTCCTGGTCAGCAGCTGCATAGTCTCTCTTGGAACATTGACAGAGTTAAGTCGCCACAAAAGCGCAAACTCATTCAGGAATAATTTTATGTGCTTCGGCCACAAATTCACTGCATGCATCCGATGCATCTATCTCGGATATTGGGTCTTATCCCTTTCCTGTTTTACTTCTTCACATAGATGGATTGCGCTGTTGGCATGGGACAAAAGGTGCCAGGTCCTTCGAGAAGAGACAAATTTAGGGTGTGGTGGTTGTTGGCGACCATACGGAAGGACAGGGATTGTTTTACTATCTGTGTTGTGTATGGGCCGAATGAAGATGACCCGAAAATCTTGGATTTTCTTCTGAGTTGCATCTGTGGGCCCCTCCCTATATTGTGTGTGGGGATTTTAATGTGACATAGAGCCCAGAATTGATACTGCATCTCAGCTGGGATCCCCTCATTAGTTCATTATGATCAGGATCATTGGGGTAAATATTGGCCCCTGGTGGCGGGCCAGCAGTTAATCTCTTCCTACGCTTTGGTAGATATCTGGTGTTTTGAGCGTCATAGGTAATCCCGATTTACGTTTTACTCTGCTCCTCACAGAGTCCTTTCGAGGCTAGATATGTTTCTGGTCAGCAGTACGCTGGTCCCCTTCTCAAGGTTCATAGTCAACCAGAGAGTCCTGTTGGATCATTTCTCTCTCTCTCGCTGGTTACACAAGTTGGGGATATCACCCAGGCATGTTGCACTCGGAATTGGACTTTTGAACGTAGACACTTATTGGAAGACAGTTATTTCAGATCTATGAATTCCCATGTAAGGGAGTTCCTCGAATTTAATACTGGATCAGCACCACTGTTGGTGGTTTGGGATACTCTCAAAGCGTCATGTAGTGGACAGCCCCTCCAATTTACCTACCATCAACCCAGAATGGTTATTGAGGAGGAAATCTCGACTCAACGGATTCTTATCTCTCTGGAATCGGAATTGGCGTTTCAGCGTTATGGTGAAGAATAGGCTTCGGGCAAACCAGGTGATGGAGCAGTCCACTGTCCTCCAGGCTTCTCTCAAAAAACAAATCTGGGATACAGCAGTGAAAAAAGGAAGGGCCCGGCAGATGTCCTTTTTTTGAAAACAGTGAAGAAATTGGGCAGATTCTATAGTTCAACGTAAATGACAGATCTAGTTTTAACATCATCAAGCAAAGGGATGAGAATGGTATTCTTAACTCTGATCCAACTGCAATCTGTGATATTTTCCGTAGGTTCTAGCAGGGTGTTTACAGGGAAGATTGTTTTCCTGCCACTGAGGAAATCTTCAGATTACTCAGCAACACGTTGACCATCGAGTGACACCTCAACGATCTATGCTGGAGACATCTATTTCACTCACTGAAGTAAAATACACCATTGGGTCCCTCACTAGGGGGAAGGCTATGGGCCCTGGCTAGATACCTTTGAGTTTTTATCTTATTTGTTCTCAGATTCTGGTGCCTGTTCTAAGAGACCTCTTTAATTGTTTTGATTGGTCCAATAGGGTCCAGAGTCTTAGAGACAAACAGCATTATCTTTCAAAAAAAGGAAAAGGATCCCATGCTCTCAGTTATTACCAGGCAATCTCGTTAATCAATACTGATTCTAAGATCTCTACAGGGGTCCTAGCTAATAGACTGAGCACTGTTATCTCCATGCTGGTTGCCCCGAGCCAGCATGGTTTTATCCCGGGCCGGGATACAACATTGCATGTCAATACGGCTATTACGGCCCTGGAGGTCGCCTCAGTGAGCAGGGGTCCTATCGGAATGCTTTGCTTAGATGCAGAGAAGGCCTTCTACTGGGTCTCATGGCCCTTCCTTTGAGGTTTCATATATTCTGCTAGCTTGGGACCTTCTTTGTCTCTAGAGTTAGGAGGCTCTATTCAGATCTTAAGGCATACATTTTCAGCTTGGGTGTCATATCAGATCCTATTTCTATTCTCCGCAGTACCTGGCAGGGGTGCCCTCTCTCCCCTCAGCTATTTGCATCATACATAGATCCGTTTATTCAGTCATTAAAGAGGAGGGAGGAAGATCAAACCCTGAGACTGCACCATTATGAAGTTAAAATCTTGGCGTAGGCTGATCATATTACCGTTCTGACCCCTGCTCCGATTGGGGGTTTGCAGGCCGTGGTTGATGCTGCACAGTCATTTGGTGTAGTAGCTGGGTACAAGTTAAACTCAGATAAGACTCATATCCTATACAATTTGGCATCACCCTGTCAGGATGAGAGGCGGGTACAGTCCCTGGTGTATCTTGGGGTCACCTTATCTACTAATACCTCCACGATCTCGGTGAATAACTTTGGGACTCTGTACCAACACTCAGCGGATGTTTATCTGAAATGGCATTGCTGTCCTCCAGGGCTTATCAGCCATTGCAATCTAATTAAGATGGTCATTCTGCCACATTATCTTTATTTTTTTTGTTGCGTTCCATTATTCCTCCCCATGGCGTTTTTCACCAAGGTTGAGGTGTTGTGGCAGAAGTTTGTCTAGAGCTAGCAGAAGCCTTGATGCAAGATCCAGTTCCTGCAACAACCCAAGGAGAATATTATCTAGCATATTTTTTTCCCGTCTTTGGATGGTGTTGGACTTGGAGGGGTGGCGTCTGGGTCGCATGTTCACAGAGTTTCTTCCCCGGGTGAAACAGCAACTGCTGGGGTGGGTATTGTCTGCACAATGTACTTTAAGGGAACCTGCTTAACGACACTCACGTTTTCCATCTTATTTGGGATTCTTTAAAGAGAGTGGTTCCTGGCATTGCTCCATTTAGTATGCTTACGTGTTTGGGTTATGACCCCAATCTCCCTATTAGCATTCATGAAGGCTTTAGGCAGATATGGTGAAATGTTAATCTCCTGACCCTTGAACAATTTGTTGATGGAGATATTTTTTCTTCATTTGAAAACGTACAAAAACAGGCACATTTTCCTTATTCTACTTTTTTCGGTATTTGCAAATGTGACACTTTATCTTCAGCCCTAAGGACAATGATTTAAGTTGATCACATAATCCTTGTCTGGATCTCATTAATCTGGCCCCACTGAAGAGAAACATAGGGCTGGAATATAAATTAATCTGCACGTCTTCTAATAATCAGGAGGAGGATCCCTTTCTGTCCTTCTGTTTTGTTCTCAACATTAAAAACCACAAACAAGAATGATTCCACCTGGCACCATTTTGTTTCCAAAACATGTTTTATTGGTTTTACATTATTATGACAATACATGTTACTAAAGATGCAGCACATGACAGTGTACACCACTTTCAAATGATACATATGAAGCATTAATTACATTGCAACCTATGCATGGACGTACTGCATAGGAAAGTGAACTTAACATCGTTTGAAAGTTGATAGTAGAATCATTTACCTGTTAGAAACAAAAACAGCTCCAAGGAGCTTAACAGAGTTGCCCTAACGTCCCACTTTCATCGCTCCAGGGACAACCCTTGAAGTGTATTTAGTGGAAACATAACTAGATCCTAATGAAGAACTCAGATGTTTGGCATTGAACCTGAGCATACTGAGAAGAGGTCCAGTATCCTTAGGTTAAAGGTATGAAGTTCAAGAGCACTGAGTTGCAGTTGTGGCTCGCGGTAACCAGAAGGGACAGGGCGGTGTGGGGGGGGATAAATAACAATTAAATAAAAAAATAAAAACCACTTACCTCCTCCGCCGTGCCGCTCCTCTGTCCCTCGTAGCTCCAGGCTGCAGGTACAGGCTCACAGCCTGCCCTCCGGCCCATCCTGACACTGATCAAAGCAGCATCAGGATTGGCTGGGAGCACCCAGCCAGGGTGCTCCCAGATAGACCGGGAGCCTGTGCAGACTCTCTCCAGCCCGGCAACTGTGCTGGTGGGCTGGAGAGAGCCTACGGCGCATGTGTGTTTGGTACACATGGGCTCTGAGGGGAGTGCTCATCACCCCCACTGCCCCGGCCCTTTTCAAGAAAATTAAAATAAGCACAGTTTATTATTGTTTTCTTGAAAAGGTTTTGCAGCTGCCACTGCGTGCGGGAGGGCGACGCTCCTCCGCCCTAATGGAGGAGCCGCTCCTGCAGTTGTCTGTCTTCCACTTATGAGGGGTTTAAGCGAATTCAGGAGTTCTGTAGGGAGGGGGTTAGAGGGTGAATGCCGTGAGGGGTATTTCATAGGTGGGAAGGAGGGGGACAGCGCATTAGGGGGCCGGGGAGGGCACTCAAGGAACTGAAGGAGGGGCATGGTTCAAAGTGGACGCACATCATCTTTCATGTGCTCTTTGAAGCGATGTAGGAGCTCATTCCACTGCCCTGAAATTGGGTGCCTTCGGAGTTCCCCTTTTTAACTCATATCTAAGGAAACTACTCTCGGCCTCGTACCAGTATTTGACCGCCTGTCTCTACCCCATCAATTGCAGGGCATGTTGAAGATAGTGCTGGCTCGTTTTGCTAAATTCCACTTGGCACCATACCTAAGTAATGCCCTTCAGATTTTATGATCTCAGAAATTAATCCTTAGCGCTATTTTTGAAGAATTGAAACTTTCGAAACAGTGGCATGGCTTCCAAAAAGTTTTATGTGGCATTATATGACGTTTTGTGCAGAAAAGGAAATGAAGCACAGAAGATAGGAAGGTGTATTTCTATATGAACAATAACTACATTCAGCTTTATGTGGCCTAGTTAATTTGCAGTGCACTTTTTGAAGAATTAAAACTTTCAAAACAGTGGCATGCCTTCCAAAGTTTTGTAGGTTCCATTTTATGACGTTTTGTGCAGAAAAGGAACTGAAGCACAGAAGACAGACAGGGAGGTATATTTCTATATAAACAATAAATACATTTAGCTCTAAATTGTCTAATTACTGACGGTAATCATTTTTACACCAAGTTCTCGCCTTCTTGTCACAATTCTTACTAATTGAGGTATGTTAATAATTCACAGCATTATGTTGAACAAGGTGACCTACTTCTATTTCCTTCTTTTTCTAGACTTCGCCCACTCACCAAACCAATATGACTGCGGACTCTGCCTTTCACGCTTCCTGTTTATGTCCACGTCATTACGTCAGCTGTTCCAAAGGAGAGAAGAAAGAGCTGTCAAAAGGAAGAGAAAACTCAATGTAATTAGAATTATGGATAAGCAGTCAGTCTATTACCATCTCACCTCTGTTTCTTGTAACAGTAACTATTAATTGGGGAAATACTAAAGTCATGTATAGGCACGACATAGGTCTAACAACACTACACTATGGTTTTACACAACCAATATAAATTTATGTTCCCCTACATTTTGGGAATTACTGTATCAAGCTCAGGTCGGAGGTATTACCCTCTGTAGTCACACATTCCTCAAGAGTTGTACTTGCACGAGTGGCTGGTTACACGGGGGCCTAGTATGTTGTCCCGCATGGAAATTTACATCAGTTGTTAAGGTAGGAGTTTTGTTTACAACAACTGAGCAACTGACACTATATTGAGATAGGCTTACCTTGGGAAGACAGGGATCCTATCCCCCCTGATGAATGCCCCTGACTGTTAGCGGCAATAGCAAGAGTAGAAACGTGTTGGCTTAGTATGGATGGAAGGGTCATTGACCATAACTACTATCACTTGTTTGTTTGTAAACCTACCTAAGGTATCCATTAATAAAGGTACAGTTCCGGGTTTAACTTACAGTATTTTTTGTTGATCAGGATCCTGCCTTTATCCAGCAAACATTTATTAACAACTTCCTCTCACAGAGGTTAAGGCTGTCCTGGTCGTACGATCTTACAAGGTGGTGTGAGGATGCCAAGGATGAAGGGAGCCACAACCTCATTCATTCTAAACTGGCAAGTCTAGATTGGTTAGGTCCTAAGTGGCAAAAGTAGCTAGGTTCACCTGACTGATATCATTGATTGATTGCCAGCCAAGCACTAATGATTGGGATGTATTGGTGAATTTTTGGAGGATGTGTAATAATATATACCTCTAGCTCTCATTTTGTGATAATTGAAAAGAAGTGAAAAACATTCATAAGAAACTAAAGATTTCAACTTCCAACGTTGGTGGAAAAGGTGCCTTGAAAAATCCTCTTGCAACATTGTATTGCCAATGGAGTATCAAAACTGAAGGTTCCGTCGCCAATGCGGAACACCAAATATGAAAAGACAATCAGTGACAAATGTACTTTAAAAGTAAGCAGATAGCAAGATTGCTGGACAGCATTGTCCCCCTCCCTGGACAAACAAAACCCCTCTAAATCTAACCTATCAAGCTTCACACCAAGCGCTGAAGCTAAATCAGCACCAAGAGTGATGACTCGAGGGTTTTTTGGGAGATGGGCCATATCTGTTTTTCCCCAGTAGCCATCAGCTCTAATACAGGAAGTCTTTTTGTACCTGAACATATAGTTTGAACAACTGATATTGCGCAGACAAAGGCAAAAAAACAGAATACTCAATTGGGGTGTTCCTTTTGAGGTAATGCCATCTATAAAGCACATATGACTTCTAGTATGTTAATGAAAAATATATGGTGTCATCAGACATAGGTGTCACTTGGGTGAAAGTCTGGCATTATTTACCAGGGATGTCTTCAGCACAGATGCTGGTGCTGGAAAGGGCAATGAGACTGCCAGTGCCTGAATGGTATCAATGAAACCCTTCCCCGAAGAGTTCTGGGAGTCGGAGCACCGCAGTTTCCATGCATGTCAAGGATGAAGACCATACAAACCAACACGGCTGTCCTCCTAGTGAACAGAGGTCACTGCATGTTGATCAGGGTTTAATGAATAAAGAATGTGAGTGAGCATGCACTTTTCAAATTAGGCCGCCATGAGAAGACTTCATCCAGACCTTAGCATCAATGACAGACATTGTAGGCTGGTCTGGAGCCTGCTGGTTCACGACCCCCCCTCAGAAAACTGGAAAACAACATTTGCAACCGTATCTGGAATCCAGACATACAACATAAGTTTCTGCTCATGTGTGGAAAACTTGTCTGAAACCTGACACTGCTTGGTGAGACCCTAAGATGCCTGAATAAGACATGGAAACCCTACAAATGGAGCAAACACCATTGAAAAGTTTCCAGGCTGATAAAAAAAACTATCCTTGGTGACACCCCTCTGTCCTCTTGAGACCAGAGCAGCCAAACAGAACTGATATTAATTGGCAGCTCCAATGCAGATGCTCTATGGGCCAGAAGGGCTGTCAGATGTACTAGGGGCCAGAAGGGCTTTGACCCCAATGGAGGGGCCCTATTTCCAAATTGAAAGGGTGACTTTTACAATCATCTATGGTTGCCATCATTTTCAGACAGCAATATTTCTGTGGTCGTTCATTCTTAGTCCCAACCCACAACCACAGATTTGCATGTTGTAACTTTGGGATTTAGGGCCTGATTACAACTTTGGAGGAGGTGTTAATCCGTCCCAAAAGTGACGGTAAAGTGACGGATATACCACCAGCCGTATTACGAGTACATTATATCCTGTGGAACTCGTAATACGGCTGGTGGTATATCCGTCACTTTACCGTCACTTTTGGGACGGATTAACACCTCCTCCAAAGTTGTAATCAGGCCCTTAGATTTCTCAGTCCTTTTATTACAACAGCGTTGTTACTCCTTCAGATTATGTTTTTTACCCAGAGCGTCAGCATAGCCATGCCAAGAGAGGTGAAAGTAGCCAAACCTATTGCATATTTATGTGGTGCCTACAGCTGACCAACGAATCACAGTACTAAGATTTGTGGAGGACATGTTGGAAAAGAACAAGCATTATGCAGTGAATGAGTGCACTGTAGCAGTCACTGAAGATGGCTTACTGCTGCAAGACACGGGTCATTCTGACCCTGGCGGTCATCGACCACCAGGGTCGACGACCACGGAAGCACCGCCAACAGGCTGGCGCTGCTTCCTCTTGTATTCCAGCCGCGGTCACCCAGCTGGGTCCGACGGTTTTCCGCCAGATAACCCCCGGCTGGGAGAATCCTCCCGCCGCCATGGGGATTCCGACCCCCTTCCCGCCAGCCTGTTTCTGGCGGTTTTCACCGCCAGAACCAGGATGGCGGGAATGGGTGTTGTGGGGCCCCTGGGGGGCCCTCCACTGCCCATGCCACTGGCATGGGCAGTGCAGGGGCCCCCTAACAGGGCCCCAGGGAGATTTTCACTGTCTGCATTGCAGACAGTGAAAATCGCGACGGGTGCAACTGCACCCGTCGCACACCTGCAACTCCGCCGGCTCCATTCGGAGCCGGCTTCATTGTAGCAGGGCCTTTCCCGCTGGGCCGGCGGGCGCTCCTTTGGCGGGCGCCCGCCGGCCCAGCGGGAAAGTCAGAATGGCCTCCGCGGTCTTCTGACCGCGGAGCGGCCATTTGGCGGTTCCCGCCAGGCGGGCGGCGTCCGCCGCCCGCCATGGTCAGAATGACCCTCACAGTGTGCCCCAACAAGCAACACAAAAAGGGGCCGCAGAGCTTCAGGAGTATCAATCATATGCAAAGAGAAGGTACAGGTGGCTGGTGGCTTCATTAGGAGAAAATCCCAAAACAGTAAGCGACTGGCCATGTTGGACAGAAGCCCTAGTTTCTAAGCCTACTGCAAGATACACACCCCATAAGAAACCATAGGCAGCCTAATCCAATATGGCACCATCAACAGTAAATCACAGAAGCTTCTCTGTCCAAGATGGCAGCCCTATGACTACTCACTGCACACAGGAGGATGTTTCCCACTGTTTCATCATATAAAAGACATTCTGGGAAATCAGGAAACCTTATTACTTACACGAAAGGCCATTCTGGGCCAACTACTTGGAGGAACTGTGTTTTTTGGTCTACCCATGAACAAAAGTCCTTTCGTTTCTGCTCTGGGATTTACCTGTTGAGGATTACTGCTGCTTATTTCCTTTGATTTACTCTCTTTATTTATTGTACATCTTGGAGATTTCTATTTACAGGTCATTGTTCATAGGGAAGTTCAAGTGAGAGGTTACCTTCTAGCTGATCAGGATTTCACAGCTGCCTCCTATTATATAATTTCAGTTGTCCGCTCAACTGTTGCTTCTGGGATCTCCTTTTGGTCATTGGTGCCTTTACAATGAGCTCGCCTCGTTCCTCATGGTTCCGTATTTGCAGATGAATGGAAATGAGCTGCTATTGACCTAGGTGGGACTGTCTTCTTCTTAGCTGTCTCATCCGTAACTGGAGAAGTATTGTATACACAGTCCATGCCAGAAAAGACAATAGCAGCTCATGGAATTTCATAGGAACTCCAGTCCAAACACAAACACAATGTAAGCAGAGGGAATTCCAGAAAATGCAACGTGTTCGATGTCTCAAGATACCACATGTGGGACACAAGCAAAGTGATAGTTTTAGCGGTTCACACAAACGATAACACAGTGCTGACGTTTGTGCGTGCTTGGTAAGGCTGGTCTGGCTGTAGCGGGCAATGGGCGTTTTCAGGGAGGCTGGAAGGGTGGGGGATGATTTTGCAGCGTTGGGGGGCGGTTTTGTAACAAAAGCAGCAGTGCTTCACACTTGCACCCTGCCCCTGATCCTGGGGCTGGTCAGACAAAAGTGCCAGGGGTGCTTTGGGTTCTGACTCCGGCCCCAGTGCTTGGTAGAAAGACAAATTGCAACAGTGTTACAATTCCTGAGAGGATACAGAAATTTCCTGCTCTCATCCATGGACTGTGCACCTGTAACGGTAATGTTTAGCCATCTGGTAAAGTCAATAGTCTATAATTCTGAAGACTTGTCATGGTGAGGAATAGACGTATCTCAAAATGAGAACATAAGATAGTCAGCCAACGAATGGTTTCAGTGTCCCTCAAATGCAAGTAAAGAAAGCAGTGTTGGTGAGAAACAGTGAAAAACTTTGAACCATGCACCTTACACGTTCTAGCACCAAAAAGAACCATGGTGACCTGAGCAAGATGTAACAAACTAGTTACCTGTAATTCAAATGTCTCCAGAAGAATCTAGCTCAGAGGTATTGCAAAAGATGGAGCATCGCGACCTGTGGAAGAACTCTCCGAACTTGAAGAAGTTGGAGACACCAACACCAGAAAGTTTAGACACCACCACCATCATCTCCAAACACTCCAGGAATTTCCACAGTTCGATCACTGTAATGCCCTGGCAGAGGAATGCCGTGCCAGAGTGACCTCTGTTCAGTAGAAGAGCGAAGTTCCTTCTGTTTTCTAATCCAGTAAGAGCACATGTCTCTTAGATTCCACGATGCCATTTTTGCAGTCACCTTAAAAGGGGAGCGCTTCAATTGCATACATTATGCCTGGAGCAGGCATAATGTGGCGCAAGGGGTTATAAAATGGTGCAATGCATGCAAATATGGTGAGGCAAATTTGGCCTCATTGGGCCACATTAGCGTCATAACAAATTACGCTAATGTGGCGCAAGGAGGCGCTAGGCCCTCTTAAATCTGGGCCTATGTCACTTGATGCTAACACCTCCATCCCTTTCTGGGATGTAATGTTCTGGTTGCAGACTGCACCTGTATCTGCAGTCCCTTTATGGATATTCCCACACTTAAGCATCCGCATAGCGACACCTATGAAATCCTCATGCACATAAACCATGCTGGCCCCTGGGCTTGCCTGAAGAACAGTACCAGTGCTGTGGTTGCTGTAATCTGCTCTTGGCACATTGCTATGCCTGTGCTCACCGCACACTGATTCTGGGAGTTCAACAATGTCTAATATTAAGGACAGCAAAAAATAAAGTATCATTCATGCAGCGCATGTATCAAGAAGATTTCTTGCTAGTTTGCGGGAAACAGTGCGGAAGTATGCGTGAATGCATTTTAGGTGGGTAGATCATTTTCATTTATTCAGATATTGCACTCCACGTAAAGTTTCCTCTGAAATTTTCAAAGGTGTGAAAAAACTTAGCAACTGCAGACAACCATGTAATGTGCTCGACTTAAAAATCATACTGATTCCCACAACTGACACAAATAATCCCTACAAAACCCACAGTGAGCTTTTAAACTGGTTCAGCCCATATTTAATAAAATGTGGGCTTCAAATACCCAGGTGGTGTGATTCATTAATAACGTTTGTGGGCTTCTTACAGGTTTCACAGTTAGTCCCTTTTCTATATTCATGGTTGAGAACAGTTCGGAAACCTCCCATTAGTATTAGTACTTCTTCAGTTTTAAGTGGTTTTGCTTCACATGCAATATTTACAAACAACGCCTCAGGGTTGATAGCACAGTCAAGAGGCAGAGTAATTATCGAGCAATGCAACACCTGAAGGAGAAGAAGGATTGGGAAATATATGATCAGGCTGCCAGCATCAGAATCGCCTCCTGTTTGAACAAAACATCTGGGAAGTGATGTTGTTTAGCTGTCAGAGTGTGTTCTTCAGTGGCTTTGGATTGTGCCATTAATGGGTGCGGCCCAAAGCGTCCACTTATCAACTATGGGCCTGATTTAGAGTTTGGTGGGGGGGTTACACCATCACAACGGTGACAGATATCCCGTCCGCTGAAACATAAATCCCATAGGAAGTAATGAGCTTTATTAATAAAGAGGACCTAAAAAACGTATAGATAATAGGATAGTCTGAAAATTGGGCAGAACCACAATCTTGCATGTAATTCTGTATTTTTTTATCCTTATTACATTTTCACAAATTGGAATATTTTCTAAATGGCGAGTAAAAAAGGCGGAAGAAGATAACTTGGAATGCGCAGAGAGGGTATACAGATGCAACCATTCTGAGTAAGAAAGGTTTATAACTTACATAGTAAAGCCGAAGCCAGACCCACCTTACAGCCTCTGTAGCACTGTAGAATTGAGGATGCTTCATCACGATTTTAGAAAACCTGAAATATGTTTATACGCCTACATACAGATCACTTGCGATATATAGGTCTGCGGACAGTGCAATGTGCAATCTAAAGATTTTGAGGAAGGCAAGGATGGAGATGGTGTTTTAAAATGGTCTTTTTTTAAAGACACAATTACTGATTTTTATATATATTGTTTGACAATATAGGAATTTTGCAATGCAATACAACATAATAACCATACAGCAAGGTGCCATGCTTTCTCAAGTGTCCCCATGCCTCCCAATAAATATAAATTACCAAATACATATAAGAAAGACAATATAAGTTACAAATGACCATATCTAATGCATTTGTTTGATTGTCAGATTGCATGATGCCCCTATAGTATGCCAAGCGTTGCCAGATTTTACGTATGCTTGAGAGCACCCCCTAGCTTCGTACACAGTTTTTTCTCTGTTCAAGCACCAGTCTAGGCACCTCTTCCATTCCTCAATTGAGGGCAGTGAGGTACCCTTCCAGTTGCAGGCAATGTCTCTCTTAGCCACTATCATGCTCATCTTTAGGAAGGTGTTTGTGTATCAGTAGCCCTCAAACTCTGCTGATAGGTGTAATAGGATCAATTTGGGTTCCAGATGTATGGGGCGCCCTGCAGGTTTAAAATGGTCCTCTTGATACCTCTTGTGATTGCTGCAGAAGGCACCAACTTTGTGAATCATAGGAAGCATGTTGACAGCATTTACTCAGAGATGTATGATCCTGGCTGCCGATCAAGATGTTAGGTCACAGTGAGAGAAAGGTGGGGGGAGGGTCAATACATCTTAGGAGGATCTTAGTTTGGGAATATTGAGGTAAAGCAGTTGAGGGGCACCCCAGAGTGGATGGATTTGAAGCATCTGAAAAAGGCTTGTTCTAAAATGATCCAATGGAAATAGAATGGACAGTAATCACTGCATATATGTAAGTATACCCAGTAACTCCTAGTCAGGCATGCACTGTTTTCAAGTAGACAGTGAATCTCCTTTTAGGGTTTTTGTTTCCACCTCTAATGTAGTGCTTGCATTGAACTACATGGGGCACTACTTTATAAACTTTGTGTCTACTGCCTGCCACCGATCTTGTCCCCCCCCTTCTAACCCTCTTCCCCATGTGCTCCTTGTTCCCTCCTGTATGCCACCCTCTGCCACTCTGCCTATCCTTGGTTCTCTCCTCATTTTGCCAACCACTGGTTTCCCCCACCTACTCTTCCTTCTTTGTGGATTCTTTTCAAGGTCTCCTGCCCTAGGCATTTTTTCTTTTTTCCCATTTCCTACAAAGGAAATGAGGTCTACATTTAAGGCTCCCTTCAGTAAATATATTGGATACATAGTGCTTCCTGTTTTATTCTATGCCAGAGAAACCCAAGAAGGTTTATATTCAAGGATCCCTTGCCACCTGACATGTATTTGATAAAGAAGCAAACCAAGACTCTATAAAAGACAGTGGAGCCTTCAATAAAGACATCATTTTGTTTCATTTTGTGGCTTTATCATACCTTTGGTGCTGTCAAGGACTGGCTGAAGCGAAGTCCTTCTAGATTGCACTAAGGAAGGGTAACTTCTCCCAGTAGCCAAAGTGCCTCCCTGCACTTAATAAAAAATGATATAGAAGTTAAAAACACAAGCGGCAAAATACAGTGTTGCAAACTGGTTGTTCTTGATTGAAGATGGAGATTAATATAGGAGAAGATAAGGCAGGCACTAAACTCTCCTTGCCATCAGGGAAGAGAAAAGAGCTAAGCCAAGTCATCAACAAGAAGATCCTAAATGGCAACTCAAATACAAGGATCTAAAAAGGAACACAAAAATAGGAGCAAGTGTGTGATGAACGCAACAAAAACTAGGTATGAAATATAAGGAATGCTTTTTCCACTCACGGTTGCTTCCTTTATGTGTGCTTATTGAATTTATAATTAGTGCTATTAAAATGGATTTCTAGGCACATGAGTGAGAGATAAGATGATAAGTTATACACTAGGCATGTGAGACCGCCTAAACTTCACCAAGGATGTCTCGGAGCGCAAGGGTAGAGGTAAACACTTTCATTACAGAGGTGCTCGAAAAGAGTAGCTGGGTCCACAGGATCTAGCTTACCATTTTGTGGGGACCTTTAACAAATGGTGGCCCCCTGAAGTCCACTCTGGGAAATACGTCACCAAGCACTTTTTTTAGGAAGTTGAAGGCATCTCTTAATAAGGATTTGTGGGCCTGACAGAACATATTTAACAGCATTTTATGTCTAATGGATGACAAATTGGTCTGATGTGCTCAATCCTAGAATAGCCCACAACAAAGCATGCTGCTTAATTTTGAACTGCAGTGCATTTGTTAGTTGCAGGGGCAAGTACAGATACACTGCACTTGCATTGTTGAGACAATGAAGGCCCTTGCTGCTAGATGCTTTCCTTCCGAATTAAGAAAGGGCAATATTTTCTGAAGTATTTTGAGTTGATGACAAACCGAAACTGTTGATGATTTCTGCTCTACCTAAGTAAACTGGGAGTCAAACTTGACCCTTAATCTTTTAACAAAAGTGGCAGGATAGGCCAATGGATGTCCAGTTATAGCTCAGTGCAGCCATTCAGTGTAAAGACCTCTGTCTTCTCTGCATTGAGCTTCAGTTTATTGCTCTCCATCCAGTTCCAAATAAGTTACATACCGTGTTGGAACTCAGCATGAACGGGAGTAGCAGGTTTAATCAGGGGTGATACCTCTACTTGAGCGGAGGAGCATCGCACCGCTACAAAAATGTCCCCAAAAATGCCACAGAACTGAAAAATAAAATGGTAATAAATTTTCTTTATTACCATTTTATTTTTCAGTACCCCACCCTGAACAGAGTGTCAGGACGGGGCGGGGCAATCGCTGCCAAGTGGCAGCAGGGAGTTGTGCATTTGTTAAAATTGCACATGTCCCTTTGGCCGGCTGTCTTGCGTCGGCCAGCCTGACATGAGCACTTTAAACATCTCTAACCCAGCCGTCTCCAGACAGCTGGGTTAGAGAAAGCACATGCCTCTAGCGCTCTTGTGAGAGCTCAGAGAGCCCGCTCCCACCAATCCTGACGCTGCTTTCATGCTGGTTACCAACATGATAGCAGTGTCAGGATGTGTTAGTGCTGTTTCCTGGTCCCCGCGTCCACGCTGGAGCTGCCACGACGAGGAGAAGAGGATGCCGCGAGGAGAGGAAGATGCCCGCAGGTAAGTGTCTTAAAAAATATATATATTTTCATTGTACCCCGCCCCGCCGTAACTACAAGCCAGCCGCCACTAGATTTAATATTAAAATGCAGCAGGATCTGGATGGCATCTGTGTACATAAAGGCTGACTCCCTCCTGTGCCAGCACACCTGCCCACGGTCTCATATCAATATTAGGAAATAAGTTGACAATGAGGAGCATTGCGGACCCTGTGCACCTCATGAGTTCCTTTAAAAAGAAAAAGAGCAAGCATATATGCCTGAGATCGAGTAGTGAAAATGCTGTGCGGCCAATACCGAGGGGGTCATTCTGACCCCGGCGGTCAAGGATCGCCGGGGCCGGGGTCGGCGGTAGCACCGCCAACAGGCTGGCGGTGCTCCGCCGGGCATTCTGACTGCAGCGGTACAGCCGCGGCCAGAAACGGAAAGTCGGCGGTGTACCGCCGACTTTCCGCTGCCCATGGGAATCCGCCATGGCGGCACAGCTTGCTGCGCCGCCATGGGGATTCCGACCCCCTCACCGCCATCCTGTTCCTGGCGGTTCCGACCGCCAGGAACAGGATGGCGGTGAGGGGTGTCGTGGGGCCCCTGCAGTGCCCATGCCAATGGCATGGGCACTGCAGGGGCCCCCGTAAGAGGGCCCAACTTTGAATTTCAGTGTCTGCTCAGCAGACACTGAAATTCGCGACGGGTGCTACTGCACCCGTCGCACACCTTCCACTCCGCCGGCTCCATTCGGAGCCGGCTTCGTCGTGGAAGGGTGTTTCCCGCTGGGCTGGCGGGCGGCCTTTTGGCGATCCCCCACCAGCCCAGTGGGAAACCCAGAATGACCGCTGCGGTCTTTTGACCGCAGTACGGTCTTTTGACCGCGGTACGGTCTTCTGGCGGTCCCAGCCAGGCCGGCGGCTACCGCCGCCGGCGGGGGTCAGAATGACCCCCCGAGTGTCTTGATATGGTCCATAGGAATGGTATGATTGACCATATCGAAAGCGGCTGAGAGGTCCAACTGAATCAGCGCACTGGCATGCCTCGGGTCTAAGTCCACCCAAGATGGAGACCAAGATTAACTCTGTACTACGTTCTGGGTGGAAGTCAGCCTGCATCTCATTTAGCCAGTTTTAATGCAACTATTTACAAAGTATTATTTTATATAATTCACACAGGAATTGACATCACAGGAAAACTCAAACTTATATTAGGAGTCTCTGATAAAGATCTCTGGACAAGCTGTCTTGGAAAGGGTTTGTCATAAGTTCAACCTCAGCCCTTGTCTCAGAATCATGACATTGTCTTGACATGGAAAGAATCTTAAGAAGACATGCTTTGCCCTCTACTGTAGTCTGCGGCTCGGCCTGTCCTTAGCAATGCTTCTAGCTATTCGCGGAACATCCCCACTGTAACTGTCAATGCATTCCAGGATGTGCGGACAACTAGGTGGGCACTGAGAGCGGTGTCTAGCAACATGTCGCCTGAGTGTGTGATATGTACGCAATTTTCTTCATTACACTTACAGACATAGGACAGCTTCATGTGTTAAATTGAACCTAGATCTACTGTATGGGCCAGTGCTTGTTTTAAGTCTGTAGCTTATAATAGGATGGTCAACTGTGCTCCTTGTTGAAAGTCAAAGACACCAAGTAGAGTGCTTGTGTTGCTTGTAGTCAGTCAAAAACCAGAACTGGTGCTCATCCTTGTTGGGATGAGACAGCAGGTGATGCTCGACTGGTATGGTAACGATTTTGCAAGGTAAATTTAGATAGAAAATTATAGCAGAACATGCTATATCTGTTGTAAGGGACCTTTCTTTGTGAATCTTCTTGCACAGTAGCAGTGCTGTGGATCAGTCGCTTTTTTCTGGTTGAATGTATGGTTTGGCGCAAACCCTTTTACAGCATTAAGCTTTTCCTCTCATTGTATGCTGGTGGTTATCAATCTGGATGTGTTTTGCATAAGTCAGTGAATACGGGATGACACTAATTATTATGTTCACTGCTGGTTTTGTATGATTGCTGTGTGCATGTAGAACACTCCAAACATGCTTAATGCTCTACATAATGTAAGAACTGTGTACAATCACAGTTCCTTTAACACTGCAGCAACAAAAGCTGTAATTATACTGAATGAAAGGTCTGCCTAGGGTTTGGAAAGCTTATTTTATTCCTGGCAGAACAAACTCCATAAATCTCATTTCACTTGCTTTGCCAGATACGATGTGTGTGTTGGATGCTTCAAACTTCCGCTAACACAAAGAAATTATTGTTTGGCAATTTAAGTTTGTGGGCCACACTCACCTTCAAATTCCTCTTTTGTTAGAGCTGCTTTGTTTGTTAAAAGGTCAGGGAATGGTTGTGTCCTCGCTTCCTATGCGGCGGAGGAGAAGGGCCAGATAACATTTTAGATGGTACAGACAGCTATTGAGGATCATCTGCAGATTCTCTGCGCTGGGATTATGAAACTGGATGTGTTAGGCTTGCTTTAGAGTTGGGCGGTAATGGAAATCTAATTTTTGCAGGCAATTTAGAATTCTTAGTTTACAAGTATTTGCTGCACCTTCCCTAAACAATGCTTATTTATGCAATTCTGGAATTTAGAATGTAAGTTAGTTCTTTCTTATATACAGAATATTCTATACTTTACTGTTTGGTGAGTTGAGTTCTGTCCTTTGCCAGCTGTTTGGGCTCTTTGCTCTGTAACTTAAATACATATATTTTACCTACTGTAATTTGTGAATATTTATTCATTTCCAAATTGGCAACGAGTTGATGGGATGCCAAAGAAACAAATGAGTGTAGCCCATGCTGGAGCAGTGTCCTCATTGGAGTGAAGTTGCAGAGGAAGTTGGTCACTGTCTTGAGAGAGCAGTGATTTAAGCTGCCAGTGACTTACGAGGACTAGTGTGGGATAAGGTTATTCTGTATTGGAGGCTTGAGGAGGAGCTGTTGAAGCCTTAGTTTGAGTAAGGTCAGGTACCGACATGTAGTCTGAGGGCAGATAATGTTATTTAAAGGGTGTTCAAGCAATGCTGGCGTGTTGCGTCATTATGCAATGTGGTGGCCATATTTGTCTAGGTCATATTGAGTGAGACTAGTAAATATATTTGCGAATGCTTCCAAGCAGTTGGGGAAGCTTCTCATGTGACTTATAGGAAGACTACAAAAAACTGTGACTAAAATAAATTCTTTATTTTGCAAGTACTGTGAAAAAAGGAAACCATTGAGTATAATGAGCTGCTGCCACAGTTTACATCGTTTAGCAATGGTTTATTTTTCACTACGTGTTCCAGTTGGATACTCAGATGTTTTTGTTATAACGGTCATTACAGATAAATATTTGTCCAGGACCAAGCATTTTTCTCTGACCTTGTGGAAAGTAATAAGTGAAAAAGTCATGACATCAGCACAGAACATTTCAGCTCCATCACCATATCTACAAAGCATTGGGAAAGAACCTGTTACATGTAATAAATGGTTATGGGTGCTTGAAAATTATATGCTATCAATAGATGGAAGACGGATGGATTGTGACAGGAAATTTCCTATTTTGTTCAATGCTTTGGGATCAGAAATCAGAAAACCTTTAGATCATCTACTGGAAATAGAGCCAAAACTAGAAGAATTTGAACATGGAATGTGTATACAAAAGCAGTAAAAAGATCAGAGCGACAATTTACAGAAGAACCAAGTTTGCTGCGGAGAGACAACATTTCTATTCCAGAAAACAAAGTTCAAAGGAAACTACTGATGAATATATGACAGTGTTAAGAAATGTAATATCCACTTGTGAATTTGAAAGCTCATTAGACAAATATGTACAAGATCAAATTGTTACCAATAGTTATTTAAAGAAAGTTCAAGAAAGCTTGTTATTCTGCAGAAACCCTACTTTGCAGGAATAAATAATATCACAAAGTGCATAGAAAACTCTCTGGTATCAATCAAAGCTTTAGTCAAGTGGTAAAGGATCATAATCAATTCCAAATAATAGCTAGAGGAACTGTGAACAGGATTATAGTAGACTAAAGGAAAAAATATATATATAAATTGCTTTACATGTGGTTCTCGTACACATCTAGGAAGTATTTCTGAATGTCCATCTATTGGAAAGAAATTTATGGAATGAAAGAAAATTTCACATATTTTTAGGGTTTGTCGATTGCATGCAAGAAAATGTTGATTATGTCAGGGATGCCACGTCTAATCTTGTTTTGATGGCGGACTTGGAAAATGATTCTGAGGAAATCATGAAAAAAACAAAGACCATTTTGCAACATATACATTGATGTACAGAATGTAGAGGTAATGGCTGATTCCGGATCTCCTGGCACTATTTTAGATTAAAGCATATCCAAACAATTTTGGGAGAAAATGGTTGTAAAAAAAATCAGACATTAAAGCTGCGGTTTATGGAGGACATACAATACATACTGTCGATTGTTTTCAGACAGATGTGCAATTTAATAAATGTTCTATTTATATAACAATATATGTGGTGAAAAAAGGGAGAGAGATTATGGGATGGGTGGATCAGGGTACATTGGGCATCACTCTTAAACCAGGTATTCATACTCCAGTTCTGTTAGTTGCACAGCTACAAGATGATTTGGCTTATATGTGTTTTTTAATACAACTGGAAAAGTAAAGGTTTAAAAGCACAGAATAATTTTAAAGGAACGTGCCATTCCTGTGGCATATTAAGTCAAAAATGTCCCGCCGAGTGTGACAGATGAGTTGCAATTGAAGTAACAGAGTTTTGTAAACAATGGATGATTAAATATGTAGATGCAGCTGAATGGAGTTCTGCAGTTGTTATTATTTGAAAAATGGGGGGCAAGTAAGATTTTGTGTGGATTTACGTTCAATGAACAAAAACACTGTAATTGAGTGCTATCCTCTACCAAGAATTAAAGCAATGTTGGCAATCTGATGGAAAGCAAAATATTTAACTACAATTCTCTTAAAAGCGGCATACCATCAGGTTCCTTCAGCCTTCTTAGGATTTCACAATGTTTATCACTCCTT
The DNA here is from genome assembly GCF_031143425.1 of Pleurodeles waltl. Taxonomy (NCBI): domain Eukaryota; kingdom Metazoa; phylum Chordata; class Amphibia; order Caudata; family Salamandridae; genus Pleurodeles; species Pleurodeles waltl. The sequence continues at coordinate 1,023,925,857 of NC_090449.1, read as the reverse complement.
GTGGCTGCCTTTCAGTTTGGCATCAGCTGCTAGTGTATTCTAGCACCTAATGAAATAATTATTCAAATATGCCTAAGCATGTCAAGGCAATAGTTTAATTTATGATGAGGATATTATCACACACAACTCCACATTGCACACTGTTTTGTCCATTCTCAGATACATGGGAATGACCGTAACAAAAGATAAATATAAATGTCTTACTCAGGAAGTGAAATATTTGGATCACTTAATCACACAATCTGGGATATCACCTAAGAAAGATTTGGTTGATGCAATTTTAAAAGCAGCAAAGGCTTTGGCTAAATTATTTTCATAGGATTGTGTGGTTATCATGCATGTTTCATCAAAGGTTATACTATTATAATGGAATCTTAAAAAAAATATTAATAAAAAGCATTAAATGTACATGGATTGAAGAAACAGAAAAAGTGTTTACAGTAATGAAAATTAGTAATGCTTCAGCCTTAAAACCTTTATTTGGGGATATGTGTGTACAGTTAATGTAGATCCAAGTAATGTGGAAGTAGGAGCAGTGGTGTGCTAGTGTGAGGATGGTGAGGAATGCACAATAGCATTTGCATAAAAAATGTTAAGCAAGACTGAGAGAAAATACAGTACAATAGAAAGGGAAGCTGTTGCATGTTGTTTGGCAGTTGAATAATTCAAAACATACTTAAGGGGTAATCATTTTATTTTAAAAACAAACCACAAACCATGAATGTATATGATGGGCGAACATAGGTCTGGTTGACTATCTGCACGTCTTGCTTGGTTAATCTCAAAATGACAGGAATACAACTTTGAAGTGAATTAAGCATGAAGCCAGATTGTTTTTGAGGTTACTGTGGGATACTGAAAATGACGTGAGTGAACATGATGACTGTGAATGTCATAACAGCTGCCTATATTTTTCAATCAAGCATAGGTATTCTGATAGAAGAGAATTGGAAGGTAATTATAAACAAATGTAATCTTTCAGAAAGTTTGTGAGTATGTGAGAAAAAAGTGAGAACATTCATGTTGATTTGCAAAGTTTTGATCAATTGTCTGCAGAATTGAGTTTAGTATCTGGAGTCTTGTATAAATATATTCTATTAATTAATCTCCACACTAAGGGCCTCATTATGAGTCTGGTGGTCCATGGACTTCCAGACTCACAGTGGCGCTCGGATTGCCGCCATAAGGGGCGGTCTAACCGCCCTATTATGACCGTGGCATAGCTGCCAGGGTCCCACTGCCGGCACTGTCAGGTTGCCAACAGCCTGGCGGTACCGACTATCACAATCCGCCAGGGCAGCGCTGACCTGGAGATTACGAGTCCACTTTCCGGCCGCCATGCAAAGGCTGGCAGAAAGAGGGTGCTGGCTGCCCCATGCACTTGGCATGGGCAGTGCAGGGGCCCCCATGGACAGCCCCGTCATGCTTTTCACTACTTGAATTATGGGCAGTGAAAAGCACGACGGGTGCTGTCGCACCCGACGCACTGCCACATTGCTGCTGGCTCAATTATGAGCCGACGTCAATGTTAAGGCCCTGTTCCCCTTTTCTCCAGCCAGCCCTGCGGGCAACTTTTAATAAGGTCAGCGGGTGGAAGAAGGGCGTGGTGGTCTTCCGTGCAAATGAGTTTGACAGGCAGCCTCTGCCGCCTGCCAAACTCATAATGAGGGCCTAAGTTATTTTCATGATCACATTTGGGTCATTTGTGATACACTGCACCGAAGCAAATATTAAAAAGAAAGTTTTGGTGGCCAAGGGTGAGAGGATACTTTTGTTAATGTATGTAGTGAGTGTTTACATTCAAATAAAAGTAAAATGTGAGGAAGACATTTTTTAATATTGGTTCCTTTTCCAAATGCATTGTAAAAATGAAATAGCTGTAGAGTTTGCTGGAGCCATAACATCTACACTGGTGAAAAAAACATTACATGATAGTTGCTGTGGTTTGTTATTCTAATTGGATCTACTATGAGTTTGTAAATAGTGCTGATATGGAATCACCTTTACAATATTTTTAGGAAATATTTAGACCTGAGGGACCCAGTGTTCAGTTAATTTCAGAGAATAGGATCCAGGTCGTATAAAATAGCGATACTGTTGCTTTATTCAGACACCAATGTATTGGATTAGTTGAAAAGGCTAACTTAGCTATCAAGGAAGGAGATCGGTTAGCTAATTCCTCTTGGAAGGATATGGAATTGAAAATATCAGAAAAAAATTGGCAATACCATAATGCACCACACAGCACTACAGGTTGGATTTCACAGTGACTGTAAAGAGGACGAGAGGGTAGGCCTAATCTTAGGCCTGAATGATTAAGATAGTTAAAAAATCAGAAAAACTGTAAAGTGATGAACACGCTAAGAGGAAAGATTAATATAATATGAAATATGAAGTAAAGAAGCTTACTCTGAATGTCAGAGAGCATGTGTTGTCAAGAATTGTTGTAAAAGAAAGTTCAGTGGAATATAAACAGGTATTTTTGTTTTTATAAATTACATCATTATGTAAACAAAGGATGAAGTAAGTACATTCTGAGAAAGAAATAATGACTTAATGTGCCTTATCAGGAGCAAAACAATGGGTAATGATAGAAGACTGGCTGTTGAGAGTGGGAATAAGAACGTGGATGAAGATAACCTTAACAATATCTGTGAAGGAGATTACAACCAGGTGGACAATGAACTCTTAAATGAGAATGCTGCATTGAATATTAGATAATTCCATGGAGTATGAGCAGTGAAGAATGTAATGATTCACAAGGAATGGTTTGATGAGTAATTACGTGTCTTCCAAATTGGCTAGAATTGTTCGAATTTTTTTTCACAGGTTTGATGAATAGTGATTATATTGATACTCTATAAAATATATTAATCTATTACGTTTTGGGATTTTGGAATGTTTTGTAAATTGGAATTATTTAATTATTTGTTCTATTCTGTAGTGTACAAGTACTTGCTATGGAGCAGTTTCTTGAATCAGTGCTTGTTTGTTCAATTCGGGAATTGGAATGTAATTTAGTACTTTGTTGCACACAGAATATTCTTTCATTTACAGTTCGTGAGTTGAGTCCTGTCCTTTGCTGGCTCCGGATGGTGTATTTGCTGTGTAACGGAAGTACATATATTTTATCTACAGTATTGTGTGAATATTCATTTGTTTCAATGCTAGTGATTTTTTCTTTATCTGAGGGATAAAATGGTCAACGAATCTCCACAACAATATTCATCTGTAGATTTGTAACATCCCTTTGAGGATTTTCTATTGTCCCCAATTCTAAATTAGGCCATTAGTATTTAGTCATGTTCCAACAAAAGGTTGTAAGGCAAAAAAGCTTGAAACTGGGGGCCGAGCATGTCTCTATGCCTTGTCTCTTGGGTCACTGATAGGCAAGTTTTCACTGGTCTCAGCCCACCCATAGAAATGCAGAGGCCAGATTCCGTAGCTGGAATCATGGCTGAGTGCGGAGCCGTGAAGAAGGGTAAAGGTCTTGCAGCTTGAGGGATAGAAGAAATTACCAAGGTATGCCTCCATCCTTCAAACACAGCAGCCTCAGGATGATGCTTGTAGATGCGTCCCTGGAGCAGGAGATGTGTACCTCATGGCAGCCACCTCTGCCTCTTTCTTTCCTGCAACAGTTTCTGGCTGGAGACATGGCCTTGGATGGTTTGACGGTGAGCTCGGACAGTGCCTGAGACAGCATTACATGCCAGGAGGCACTGTCCCTGTACAGGGAAGAGCCGAGGTCCGGGGCAGTCATTTAAGTTAAGTGCAGCTTAGAAAGCATGGATGGTGGACCCAAAGCACACAGTGCTCCTACATCTCAATGTAATTTCTAAAATACCCTTAGGGTTGCTTCTTTGTATTCCATGTCTCATACGAGGAGCCACATATATAAAAGGAAATTAGTTAGAATGAATGACTGTTAGTATGACCTATATGGTTTGTATCTATTGATGACCTGTTAACTACTGACTGTTTTTTTTTAGACTTGGGGCCAAAATATCCCGTACTGATAAGCGACCTCTCATGGTCTTAACAGACTTTGTTGCACAAAGTTTCCTTCTTGAAGGAACGAGGGAAGGGGACTGAGGTACCAACTCCAGCTGCAAATGCCTCCAAAAAGTCACAAAAAGATCTTTGTGGCTTCTTTGAGCCTGCTATGGTACCAGTAGCCTAGGCCTGGTGGCTTAATGGACTAATGTATCTAATTCAGGGATCTGTGTTTGACCTCAGTTTGAATCCTGGTGGGTTCACTTAGCCCTTCTTCCTTCTAAGGCTGATAAAACAAGTACCATTGAGCATAGATGTTTTAAAGCATGGACGAAGTGGGCAATTGTTCAGGGCCCCTACCTTCCAAGGAGCCTCTGACATTTCACTCTGTTTCACATACGGCTATTTCTCAATCTCAGCATTCAACATATTACACAATATTATTTGGCTACATAGGACTTGAATTAGCAGAGAATGAATATTACATTCAAAGTTGTTCCGAACAGGGGCCCTAAAATGTGTTTTGCCTGAGGCCCCCAAAATCCTTATGGTGACACTGCACTGAGCTAGGTAACAATAAACATTTGTTATGTCAGTGCCAAGGTATCCTTCTTTGTAAACGTGTGCTTAAATGCACTAGTTAATTTAGAGCTGACAGCCTCAAACTCAGTGCCAGAGATGGTTGACGAGAATTTGACCATTGGTCTACCTAAAGCGAATCTCCTACAGTCCTGCATTAAAATTGAGCCTCGTGGAGACTTTATGGAAGATTTGGCAAAAGGCCTACAAGGTCTCAGATACGACCTATACAGCAAGTTGGAAGGCATGAGAAAGCATGTGAAGTCCCTGGCAAAGATGGTGTTGGAATTGGAACCCAAAGTGGATAGACATGACTTTGCTGAATTGCCAATGGCAAAAAGCTGGAAATATGTAAGAGTTTAACTAAGACGGCCCTTTAGAGATGTGAGGAGGTGGAGAATTGCCTCCCCCTAAACCTTCTTAGTGGTATTGTTTTGTGGGATTATTTTCCTCCCACTTTGATAACTTACACTCAGAGATAAAGTTTGACATTGTTCCCAGACTGAGAGTTATCTTAGCTAAATTCCTCTACTTCCCTGAAAAGGAAGAGATCCTAAGGGTCGGGAGATGCATGGTGTAATAGCGTTTCAAGACAAAAACAAGACATCTGTTCCAGGATGGCCCTCCTAATACAGTCTTGAGCAAGAACATATTCAGACCAGTTCAGAAAGATCGAGGGGTGAAAGCACTAGATACATGTGAAGCTTTTGCTCTGGTTATTGTTTGAAAAGGGCAACAAGCCCCAGCACTCCAAACTTACATGTGTTTTCTAGTAGAGCAGCAACTATGCAAATATGGAGTCACTACAGCTTTTGGTCGATATGAGTTGAGATGGATCCATGGCTCAAGGCTAGAGCTTAACGGCACAGAGAGGTGAGCAAGAAATCAGAGACAATAGTAACCATGCTGGACGGCCGATGTTTATATGAAGGAAGCTGTGTTTGGTTTTTACTGAAATAATACCTGTTCCTTTTTTTTTACAGGTCACCTCTATTCAGGAGTGTTTTGCTGTAGGGAATATTGTTGTGGGTTCATTTTCACACCTTGCTTAGGCACAAATATTTTAGCTTAGTTTAGGCCTGCGGCCTGTGCCCTTTTACACAGCTATATGCTCTAATTTCATTTATTCATTTTAGTTCAGCTTGCTTTTCAGTGGGGATGTATTATTTTTTCTAATCGGCTGTGATTCTGTGAAAGTGTTGTTAGTATTTTTGTGCACAACGTTTCACCATGTACTTCTGCCCAAGGCTGACAAGAACTGTACATGATAATCCATCTAGTATTATCACCACAATAGTACGTAAACAGTCCAACATTTGGGCACATTCTCATGTCAGGCCTATTTCACAGAACATAAACATGTTTCTTATTAAAAACATCATACAGGCAAGGGAAAGAGAGGGAGGTCATTCTCGCCAGGATACCCATCCAGGCTGTATGCCATTTTACTGCTGACCTCAGCCCTGTCTCTAAAACCAGCCAAGGAGATGGCAATCAAACCCCTGTTCTCAGGTAATGGGGGTAGCTGCTCCTCTCATGGACTAAGTACAGGCAGATTGGGCTATCACTGCTATGCTCTGGCTAAAAGCTACATGTTAGGTTGGATTCCGATCCACATGATTATTCCAATATGCTTGGGATGTTTATTTGCTTTTCACTGATCGTAACAATCCTAATCTTGCTATGTCTCAGTGCCCTAATAATTGCAGCTCATATATTTTAATGTAGTTTGCAGTCTTTTCAATAAATGTATTAAAAACCATCCTGCATCTTTTCCTTGGGCTATGTGTGTGTGTATGAGACCTTTGCTAACAAGAGAAAGAGTTGAGATTTGTCGACCATGACTTCCCTGAGAGGTCACTGAGTGCAATGCATCAGGCTGCACAAATCACCTTTGTTTTCTATGTTTGGGTGACAGGGTTGGGCCGACTGATGCAAAAACGGTGTGGGATTGACTCAGCCACCCTCAAGCAGTGGTGCTGCCGCCCCAAATCCAGCAGTCTTGTTCCAATAGCAAGAGTCCTACGACAATATTGTGTGACTGTTATGGTTTGCACTTTCAAGACACACATCTCTGTGGAACAGCAGAGTATTAGGGAGTTGTTACAATGTCCAGCCAGGATAAATTCAAGAATGATTCAGGGCACACTTGTTTTGGTAAGAAGGCAGGTGTTGGTGCTCCTGGCTCCAGGGCAGGTAGTTTTCGGTACCTGGGTGTGTCTCCTCACCCACCTCAGAGACTAGCACTTCTTGGCCCCAAGTCCTGTCACAGGCTGAAGTCTTGCAGAGCTTCTCCTCCACGCAAAGCCTGATTGGCTGCTTGACAGTTGACAAGTTAGGGGTCTCAAGGTGCCCTTCTTATAGTCCTTTTCCAGACAGCAAATGTAGTTTAGAGTCTGAGTCTTTGAGGTTTGTGTTGGGGGTCTGCCTACTTTTGAAGTGCCCACTCCTCTGCACTCTCTTCCTCCAGAAATAAGTCTGTCACAGTAGGAGCGATTCCAAATCTGATAGCCCAACAAACCAGGCCATGGTAGTGAGTAAAAGTTCACTCCTGGATGTGAGCCACAGTGATATGTTTATGAAAAGGTTACCCCAGTGTCTCAGCCCTACTCTTTATGATTCTTTTATGAACCCCAACTCCTTTCTGAGATGTTCCTAGACCCCTTCATTGTGACCTCTCTCTGAAGCAAGGAGCATCACTTGACATGTGCTGGAGAGCCTGTCTGTCCCTTCCTCCAGTGTGTCCCACTGAGCTTACAGGAATGCAGAAGGACAGGCTCACCAGGTAAGTGAGGGGAAGGGGGGAAGGTGCCCAAGCTAATATTGAGGGCACGCGCACGCAGGACTCACTGAGGCCCCATGCCCAATTTGGGGGCTTGTGCGAGAAAGTAAAGCACAGAAGGGGCCCGGCACGCCTGCGCCGCGGTCCACCGCAGTGCGACAACCCCTACTGATCACTACACGAAATGGTGCCACCAACGCGCTCGTGCTGCTTAACTCCTAGCAAAGGCTGTAGCCATTTACCACTATGAGGGTAGCACTTTGAGATCCATGAAGCAGGCCTATTTCATGGCATGCATGCATGATCCGTGTTTGCATATGACAACAAACAGTCATGGCTGGTGACTTGGCATGGTGGCGGGGTGGGGGAAAGCCAAACAAATGTCTATATATAAAATAAAGTTAGAAAATGACTTACCTCATCGCTGCGCTGCTCCTGCGTCGCTGCCGTCGCACTCCAGGCACAGGTTCCCAGCGCAGACTGGGAGCCATTGCAGGCCCTCTCCAACTCGGGACCATAGTGCCGGGTTGGAGAGAGCCCTTGTGCGCATGTATGTTTGGCTGGCCCAAAACTGTCGGCCAAGCATACATGCACACTGAGGGAAGTGCTCTGTGCACTCCCCTCCATGCTTATCACCCCCATGGCCCCACCCCTTTAGAAACAAAACAACAATAAACAGTGTTTATAGACGTTTTGTTTCTAAAGGTTGCTGCTCCTGCTGTTGCTGGAGGGTGGGGGGTAACGCTCCTCCACCCTAACAGAGGAGCCACCCCTGACAACAAATTTCAGCATCAGAAATCAAGTTTTGAGTACTGTTGGGGCATAGTTACATTTTCATTTGCAAAATGTTACTTGATAGGAAAACATGAGTTTGTTCTGCAATTGGCTGTGAAAAATAGAAAAAAAAATGTTATGCCCATTTTAAAAGTGATTCTTTGTGGAAGGCAAAAATGCCAATAAGAAAAAGATACATTTAAAAGTAGACGATGATTTGTGCTCTAACATTTATTTTATCAATGGCTCTGTGGGCATCCGCATCTTGATGTTGTGCACAAGTTGGAGGTATTTCTTCTTCATTACTATTGTCCTCTAAGATCTGTATAGGCATACTTCTTTGTGTTGCTACATTATGCAACATAGCACAACATGCAATGATTTAAAAAAAAGTCTGGTCCATACTGCAGTGCTCCTCTACTCTTATGTAGGCATCTGAAGTGTCCTTTCAGGAGTCCAAATGTCCTCTATCATGGACCTGGTCTGTTGGTGTGCTATATTAAATCTCCGCTGCTTGCCTGAATGAGGACTTAGAAAGGGTGTCATAATTCATGGGCGAAGAGCATATACTGTACACTGTCACCTAAAAGTACATTAAACATTATAAGAAACCCTGCACATATATAGAAAAATAATAATATTGTAGTGCATACCCGGTAGAAAATCATCTCGAAGATGTCCTATAGCCAGACGGGTGTACAGACCACAGTGCTGGAGCACACAGGAATCATCAGTACTGTCTGGATAAAGTGTTACAAAGTCAGTTATTACACACTCACTATTACACACTACTTATATACTTAAGGAGTGGTCGTTTTTCCTAATTCTAGCTAAACACTGAGATCGACATGGTGGGCAAATTGCAATGTGTGTTCCATCAATGCAACCAATTGTCCTACTATGAAAAAATGTCCTACTATGAAAAATGCAACTTTGGTGTCTAATAGTTCACCCTGACGTAAAGTCCCTAAGGCCAGATGCCACCTTGAGCAGGCCAAGATTCAATTTTCTCTATTTTTGCATAATCATTGACATGTCTGCCTTTGAGGCAGATGTTGTTTATCCTTAACTTTCCAAATACAGGCGAAAGTATCAAGTCACTGAGACAATGACATCAAAAAGAACACCTGATGTGACATCGGTCTGGGACAAGTACATTGTTATCTCTGTCTGAAGGTCAGATAGTAATAATAACATAAACAGTGTAGTTTGAATTGATTTGTTTTTACCTTATTTGTTTATAAGAATGCGCCTACTACTATCATTTTGATGCACACTTTATGTCAGACATTCCTACAGTCATGCCCTAGTATTTCCAGTACAGAAGGCTGACCCGTCGGTTCCCATACATATAGGGGGTTATTCTAACTTTGGAGGAGGTGTTAATCCGTCCCAAAAGTGACGGAAAAGTGACGGATTTACCACCAGCCGTATTACGAGTCCATTATATCCTATGGAACTCGTAATACGGCTGGTGGTATATCCGTCACTTTACCGCCTCTTTTGGGACGGATTAACACTCCTCCAAAGTTAGAATAACCCCCATAGTCTCCAATTCATCTTTTTGTGTGCAAGGGTACAATGTAGATTTGAAACATTGGCCCTGAATGGATTAAAGAATTCAAAGGGGAAACCTATTAAGAATAAACTGCTGCATGAAATGGTAGCTCTCTTACAAGATAAGCTTCCATTGGTCCATGTGGCACACACTTTGGGCCATCAGCGTGATAGGTTTCGTACCAAAGGGAACATGGCGGCTGTTACGGTTCATGCCACTGTGCACATTACAGCATGCTCATAATGCATCTACTGTCCACAAGTTACTTGTTTATTGGTGTCCCCCCACCAAGGTATATGTTCAGTACAAGTAATGTTCATGCACCCATCTAAATTCCTGGTGGTAGTGGTGTGCCCTTTATTCTACACAATCATGTTTGGGTATACTTTGTCATTGTTTTCTAATGTACACTGTTGCGCAAGACTGTGTTCAGCATTGCCATAATCCCCGGTGGCAGGCTCTCAAGAACATTGTATGGACCAATGTTTGTTTGAAATGTGGCCGAGCGCGCGCTCCAATATAGCTTAACTGCTAACACATGTATCAATAAGCAGGTAAACAAGCCCTCAGCAGTTCCTATGTGCCGGCGGCCTTTTTGGGAGGGCACAGCTATTTAAACCGCACCCTCGCTGACACTGCTTGACACAACTTAGCCTCTTCAGCATTGGACCACTCACCAGGGCTCCTGTTCCAGATTCACGTATAGGCAATTCCCGTTCCCTGTGGCCTCCTGCTTCTGCTGCGCAGATCTGCATCGGCAACCTGTAAGGAAACAAAAGAAGAGAAGAATTAAAGGTGTTTTCAGCACCACAGAATGCGGCGTCAACAGAAAGCTGCCCAAGGTAAAGATGACCATCGCATAGTTAAAGCTGTAAAGCCCAAGGCAATTTATCACTTCTTTATTTGGACGCATTTTAGATTACGTACCCTGTATAGGTACTAGCTATGTGTGTAACGCTTTTAGCATAAGACAGCATGATTTGAACATTGAATTAAGGGAGAGTTCCCTGGAGAAAGAAAATGAGTGCAACCATTAACCACATTAACCCATGTAACATCTAATGAGAGAACATACGTGTGTGAACCACTGAGGTGCAATTCTCTGTGAAGTTTGACCACTGTTATCCTTTGTATGTGTAACTGCATGCTGAGCCTACTTATGTAACCTAAGTATGTGTTGCAAGTACTAATCAAGTCTGTCATTCATAGATATACCGTTTGCGGCTTTGAGCCAAAGCCAGTTCCTTATAGTCAGTGACATCCAGTCAAGTCTATGGCCCGTAGACATATTCCGACCACAAGGTATTCTGCATGTTCTCTCTACTCTCATTCCAAACCACTCTTCCCTTTGGGGAATAACGCCTATGCAGTGTTCAAAGGTTTCTACCACCTTAGCTGCCAAGGCTGCAATACAGACTGTCAGAATAGCAGTCTTAACCAGATCCCAAATGACACAGATCTATTACCAGTGAGTCGTGCAACCACTAAAAGGTAGAACGCTTCCAAGAGGCATTCCTCCTAAGAACTTCTATACCCTAAATTAAAAAAAAGCTTCTGTGGCTGCTATACCTGGAGTGAGGGACAGGACTAACAAACTTAATCAGGGAAGATAAATTTAATCAGAGAAGCACATAAGCGATTGGCATCTGCCCATTCTGGTATTCTGGCAGCTGCAACAGCAATGCTACTGGTAACCCTGTTTATATAAACAGACTAGATATTATGTTAGATGAGGCAATATTTGTCAACAGATTAAAGGTTCTACTGTTAGAAGACCCCTGCCAACTACCCTCACATGCTCCAGTATCCCATTCAGGGTGATTTATGTGGACCATATTTACCCTATAAATTCTGTTAACCAGTATAAGTACAAAATGGTAGCAGCTGATTCATGTTTTCGATTCTTATGGATTTGGCCACAGAGATATGGAAGTCTTTGAGCAGTCATAAAGAATTTGTAGTGTCTGGCAGCAATGGGAGTAGTTCATTCATTTCATTCAGATAATGGTTCTAAGTTCGCCTCCAAGACTTACAGGGATGCTCTGCTGATCTGAGAGTTTGTCTACAGTTCAGAAGTCCTTTCTGATCGAGGCAGATGAATTAGTTGATCATGCTAGTAGGATTAATAAACAAGCCTTGACTGCTTGGGTATTAAGTGCAGCTCTTAGTTGGTACCATAATCTGTATGGAGTACAGAGAACATCAAATAACGTGCCTGAATGAGTTTTGGGAGGGTGCACTTCAAACAAAATGTTCTTTGTAGTGCCTACATTTGTATCTGGCCTATATACTCCTAGGAAGGTGGGGGTTGAGAAAATGTTTGACCTGAAACAATGTTTGACTGTCTTACAGAATGTCTATTAGGCCAAAAGCGAAGAAAAGGTTTTAACAGCTACTTACAGGTGGGTACTAAAGTAGGGTATCTAATTCAAGACAATATCCATGACAAACAAGGCTTTGAACCATCTTACAGACCACCCATTCCAGTCCTTGGGGTAAAAGAAAAACAAACTGTGATCTTGTCTCCTTTGTCGGATACAAAGAGAACCAAATGAAGAAGCACCATGTGGCCGATTCTGTACAGCAGACCATACTGGACTCCAAGAACAATTCAGAGTAGAACTTATCAGCTGCTCCCTATTCTGAATGAACTACCCGTAGAAGAGAGCCACAACATTACTAGCTTGACTACACAGATAGGGAAATGTGAAATTATTGCATCTCCAACTTTAACACAAAGCAATGGGTTCCACTGATAAATCTGATGCTGCCATTATTACAGTTGCAAATGTTCAACGCAATTCCATGGTTTATTATGAACCACCACAAGAGTCACTATCAAACAAGATGATGCCTTTTCGAGAAACAACAATCTATGAAAATGAATCTGAATTCTACACAGAGAACGTTTCACTATGTTCCACAGTCACTTTACACCAGCGATTTCTTCTTGCTTATTATTGGTTGCACAATAGGTACTTGTGACCACCTAGGTCCTATGTTTGGCTATAGGAGTGTTTTATTGTCATCCTTTGGCAAACAATGATCGTCATTCTACTGCTACTGAACAGATATTTCATCCCTGAAAGAATAATTCCACAACCTATGGTTTGGGAACTCAAACCACATCTCTCAGCAACAGAGCAGGAAAAGATCTTTATGCCCCAAACATCACAGCTTATCCTGTTCCTGAGGGCAAAGCTTGAGAAAAGGTTCTTTATCAAATCATGGACTGACTGAGACATTGGAATTACCATATTTGTTGAAAGTTTCAATGAATGATGTGATTATTCCTGGTTCAATTTCAGATGACTGGGATACAGAGACTGTAAATGTATGATGTCTGATTTACAGGCATACCCTACCTTGAACGTTGAAGACCCTTATTTGAATGCACGGAATTCTAAAGAAATGTACTGTTTTTATCATTATGCACACTATTACATACATTGAACTCTAGTTTTCCTAGGCAACCATACCATTACACACAGTGGGAACATTGTAAAGTTCTGCCTCCTAATAGTCACCCACATTTCTAAAAGAAATTTCCCTATTTTCAGAGTGAGGTCAGGTAACATTCCTTAGCTTTTTGTTTTTCACAACATCCACAACAATTCCAGGAAAATGTAATCACTACTAATAAACTGATTTATTCAGCCAAATTTAATCAGAATTTGGCTATACAGGGACATGAGTATGATAAAGAAAACATTGATGAGAAAATCATTTCGGGAACAAAAGTTTGGCAGGTCCAAGGCAATGAAGCCTTATTTCGAGCATGCATTATACCTATAGAAATTATTTTTCTTAATAAAACCATCCGGTAGACTACCTGGGATTTGGAACCATGAAAGGCATTAATAAACCCACAGTACCAAAAGTTAATTTAACCTTGTGTACTAATTGGCGAACACAAATGAACATTTCAGATTCTGAAATAAATTATATGATCCAGAATGGAACCTATAATTCCTCTCAGTTCCTTCATGAAGGCTTAGCCGTATGGCCTGTGATGTCAATACTTTAATGCTTTGTTTTCTTACCGGCACCACTGGTCTTAAGGTAATCACCCTAATCCGCGATATAGCACACACATACCTTTAGTCGTTACCACGGATGGTGTGGACAAACTGTTCCAATGATGATTAGCACATTCCAGTCTTTCAGCTATGAAGGAGCATTTGTCCTTAATTAAAGAAAACTTGGGTTTTTCTTATTGTCCCTTAGCACCAAGCTTTACTAGAAATACTCACTTTTATGGCAACATTGATGTATGCATTTATAACAGGCGGAACAAATACCCAGAAAAAGAGGCTGCCGAAAGAGACAAATAGATTATGTAATCTGCAAATAATTTTTAAAGTTATCACCAGTGGTAAACACACGTTTTCTAAAAGAGCGTATTTACTAAACATCATCTTGTCTTCAACCTTAGATCTTCTTAAGGGAGCCTTGGGTCTATTACAACATGACCAGGCTCAGTTAAGAGTCATAATACAGATGAATTGTGCCCTGCAAACTCTTAGATCAGGTTATGTGCCTTGGAAACTTTTGAACGTAACAGCCATTTTTGAGCATTATACTCTCTCATTGACACAGAAAGCAGTGGCTAAAAACAGTCCATATAGAAGTTGTTGAGTACTGAAGAAAATGCAAGAAACAGTGTTTTCAGTTAGGGAAAACCCACCTGTTACATAGTTGTACAAGGCATTATTTCCCTACTTATTGCAACTTTTCATTTTCATGACCGTCAGAAATGCAAATCTTTAGGATGATATGAACAAATGCACAATTAACACTTATTCCATTCATGGAAATGTCTCTTTTCTAATGTGTTTAAATGAAGATGACCCTGTGTTTATCAAAACTTCCAGCTGTAGAAGTCCTTTGGGCCTTCCTCTTGTATGTGATACATTTTCCTTGATGCTTGGGTTAAGATGTGTCCCATCACTTACTCCCATTTTGTCCATTCCCAGGCGCCATGAACTAGTGTACAACAATTCTTATATGATGTTAACCAACATCAGTTGCTGGGAGTTGATACCTAGCCCACTTTATGTAATTACGGTTTCTAAAACAATACAGTACTGTGAAAGAAACTTGTATCCACTGCCTCAACATGTAATGAAAGGTGTCCTTTGGACTAGTATTAATATGAGGGGCATGTTTTTTCACAAACTTAGCAAATTGGTTGCTGTGTTACTACAAATAAAATTCCTTTGACATCTGTGGCAAAAACTTATACCTGCTGATAGCCGGAACTGCTTTGGAGATTTAGAGGCTCTTACAGTCTCAATACTCAACTCACTTTGCTGATGTTGTCAAATGATGTTTAATTCCTCAACAACAACTGGTATTGTGCACTTTTTCAAGAACATTGACTTTGGCCTGCAATTGGATTTAAAGCTGCGTTCAGACTGATACCATGATTTTGTTCACTCTTTACTCCCCGGTCTTTTTGGAGGATTTCCTACCATTCTCTTGCTGATCAGCTGTGGTATTGTCATCTTCCACCAAGGAAATCAACAACATGGAGTAAACGTATCCTGCTGAATAAAAATGCAGAGAAACCCTATCACGCTATCTGGAACGAAAACTGGATGTTGTATTTTTTGCGACATCGATGCTATGCAAGTGAAACCTGTGTCCTGGTGTATGAACTGCCCATCCAAAATCATCTTGGATCTACATCTGGAGCAGCTTCCACTGGCTTGCCTACACGTGGAAATGCTCCTGACACCATTGCAATCACACTAAAGATAATGCTGAGCAAGACATCTTTCCCTAGTACAAGATGCTAATTATGATGGATCAATCTGACCAGAGTCATCTTTGATGAGATTCCAGAGAACTGGCTTGCATCACTGCTGTTAATCAAGCCTCCAAAGAATGTACTCTCACAATCACTGAGTGCTTTGAAATCCCAACCACTTGCAGGCCCATCTGCTGTGAAAGCTAATGACAACAAGTACACCTTGATTGCTTTTCTTCATGACCACATGTATTTTGCATGTAAACCTGATGACGTTGAAATATCCTCAGATGAAGACTAGGAGCAACTCATAATTTGGCAAAAAACATGCACAGGATCTTGTATTTCCTGCACTGCAAAGACTGTGTCATGAAGCAGAAAGATTTCAAAAAACTATTTTTTTATTTTGAAAGCTGCATTACTTTCAATCTGGCATACTCAGTATCATGCCTGACCTGTTTAATTGCCAACACGCATCTTTCTTAAGTAAACCATCATAAGATAATGGGGGTCATTCAGACCTTGGCGGACGACGGAGGCCGTCCGCCAAGGTACCGCCGACAATTGACCGCACCGCGGTCAAAAGACCGCGGCGGCCATTCAAACATTTCCGCTGGGCCGGCGGGCGCTCTCCAAAAGAGCGCCCGCCGGCCCAGCGGAAATGCCCCTGCAACGAGGACGCCGGCTCAGAATTGAGCCGGCGTAGTTGCAGGGGTGCGACGGGTGCAGTTGCACCCGTCGCGTATTTCAGTGTCTGCAAAGCAGACACTGAAATACTTTGTGGGGCCCTCTTACGGGGGCCCCGCGGCACCCCCTACCGCCATCCTGTTCATGGCGGGTTTCCCGCCATGAACAGGATGGCGGTAGGGGGTGTCTGAATCCGGATTCAATGGGGCAGCGGTAAACCGGCGGGAGACCGCCGGTTTACCCTTTCTGACCGCGGCTGAACCGCCGCGGTCAGAATGCCCTTGGGAGCACCGCCAGCCTGTTGGCGGTGCTCCCGTGGTCGGTGACCCTGGCGGTCACCGGCCGCCAGGGTCAGAATGACCCCCTATGTGTTTAATAATAATGTTCTTCATGCTATCCTTAATAGACGTGTCTTTCATGGCTTGAAACATGCAAGACTTAAGAAAAGTATCCATGCTAAGCTTACTGCATTATTTCTATTTTATTAAGTTACATTTATGTATATACATTTTTATGCCTTATATACTTATCTTGAATCTTGTTGACTAGTTTGAGATATAGAGTTTTATATCTCACTATATTGAGAGCATGGATTTCCCTATAAATTAGATAAATCCCTAAACATTTTTCCACCCACGTTATGTCACATTCAGCTGCACAAGCCAGGGACCTTAATGCCAAACTCCATCTTGAGCAGACTGAGACTCCATTTTGTCTATTATTGCATAATCATTGCCTGTCCTTATCTTTCCAAGAACCCATGAAAGTGTCCAGTCACACAAACAATGCAATTGATAAGAGCACCTGATGCAACATCAGTCTGGGACAAATGTGTTGTTATCTCTATCTCTACATCAGATAATAATAATAATAACATAAACGTTCTAGTCTGAATTGACATGTTGTAACCTCATTTGTTTATTAGAATGTGTCTAAGACTAGCATATTGATGCACACTTGTTATGTCAAACATTTCCATCTGAGATAAGATAGAGTATAAAAGGCCCGCCAAATGACCAATAGTCAGGAGAGGTCCTTTGCCACAGATTATGGTGCAAGATGCTAAAAGAAGATCTTGATGGAGACTGCCAAACTCCTGTGATGCCACAGTATCCCATTCTGCCTGAAACTTGATACCAAGACAAGAATGTTATGAGAGTAGCTGCTGCTGATGTGTGTTTTCCTTTCAAGGGAACACTTCCTCCCAGTAGCTGATAACTGCAATGTTTTGCTGTAAACAAGTATGAGGTATGCAGTGTGTTGATTCTCCCTAAGGAACTCTATATGCAGGTTATGCTACTCCATGCTCTTATAGTATAGCGCATAGAAGTAGGTTTAGGGTGTTAGGTTGGTAGATGAGATTTCAATTATGGTAGAAATGTTAATTTTATTCTTGATGTTCACAACATGCATTAGTGCTGTTTTAATAATATTGAGTGGTTATTTTAAATGTGTCAAGCAACAGGATGCAACTGTTGAAATAAGCACTTTACAGTTTAAAGTAACTTTCTCTTAGTGCAGTTCGTGTGTGTGGTATTGTAAAGAAAGAAATTGGGCTTTCAAACTGCCACTGCGACCCTGGATTCCTGTTTAGGGACTATTAGTAACCTAAAAAACATGGACACCACATCAGCTATGTATTGAGTGGGGTTGTGTGGGGCTACAACAACCTTCTTTTTCACATTCAGTTGCTGGGTCATTGAACTAAATTCACTCATGACACCCATGCGCATGAAAGCAAACTTTGTAGAGCTAAGCCAGATTATTATTTTACGCAACAACCTTGTGTCTGAGGAAACACAATGTAAAGTTTCATGTATAGCAACATGGCTTCAAGAAAATGTCTGAAAACCTGAGATAGTGCACTCTGAAATACCCCCTGCCTCAATCACAATGGCTTTGTAATCCCTTATGCCAAAAGATGTAAAGATCACAGCACTTGATTGTGTGTTTATTTCTGATAAAGAGTGCAATTCATTTATTAAACCTAAAATAGCACTACTGGTAAGGTCATACTCTGTACAAATCTCCTCTGCTTGGTCAAAAAATATAACTCTAATCCTATAGATTCTATCTTGCTTGTTCCTTCTACTGTGTACGACTGCCAAAATGTGCCTTTGCCTCACAACTGCATACAACACAGTCCTTCTGAAAAGAAATGAAGCATTCTGGGCCCCTTTTTATAGTTTGCTCCAGGTACCACCTGCATCCACTTGGTGGTAAACTGCAAGTGCAAACAGCTTCTTGTACAACTAATGGCAAATTGTGAATGCTTTGAACATACAAACCCTGAATCGCTAAATTGATTTTGCAAGGACCTATTTGCAATTCAGAAAACATTGACATCCCACAAATGATAAACATTTTGTTTGCAGTGCCAAAATAAGCAATGCTTACAATTTAACCTTTCAAAAATCCTGATACAAAGTTTTAGCAGTCGCATACCAGTTTGCACTGGTTTGCGAATCAATAAAAAAAAAAAAGTAAGGCCCCATGTGTCAAACAATAATGTTGGAAGGGATATTTCTGCAGCTGGCTGAAGAGGAGCAGCACCTACTGCTATTGGTGGAACAAAGCACTCAGCTCTATAAGATAGATATTAAATAGAAGCAGATTTAAGTAAACATGCCACCCTCATAACAAAGAATTAACAGGTTCAGGATTTAACATTGACACCAACAGAGGAAGAGCAGGTATCAGTAGTAACCTCTGGGGAGCAACTAACAGAAAGGCAAAAACTCACAGCTATGCATGTTAATAAGGAAGAACCTGTTGTTATTCCCAGAAAAGCCTGTAAAAACTAGATGAGTCTATCATCCTATTGTCTCTCCACCTAACGTGATAGACAATGGGGGTCATTACAACATTGGTGGTAAAAGGCGCTTACCGCCGTGCAGAAGACCGCGGCCGCGGAATTCCGCCACAGCTATAATGACCCACATCTCGGAATCCGCCGAAATTCAGACACCCACACAAGACCGCCACACCAAAGGTCAGTGATAAACTGGCGAAAACAAAACCTCCACCGTCACGCCAACAGAAACACGCCCATGCTATCACGACACACGAATCCACGCGGCGGTCTTTCAACCGCGGTATTCCATTGGCGGTACACACCGTCGCGCTCAAAATACACACACATCTCCAAAACAACGCCACATTGGACAATTCAAAATACACACACCTGATACACATACACACACCACTCCCACACACCCAACACTATATAAAACACACACCCACATCACCCACAAATCCCTGCGACCAAAAATTAGAGACGAAGGCGACAGAGAGAGCACAGCAATAGACAACCCCACCACACAGAGGCACACCACACCATCACCCACACAACATTACACGCACAATACACCACACACCACTACACATCACCACACACATCAACACTTACACCACCCCACACATCACCCACACCACCTCATGTCATGCCAAAGACACCCCAGGTTTTCCGAGGAGGAGCTCAGGGTCATGGTGGAGGAAATCCTACGGGTAGAGCCACAGCTATTTGGCTCACAGGTGCAGCACACATCCATAGCCAGGAAGATGGAGCTATGCAAAGAATCGTGGACAGGGTCAACGCAATGGGACAGCATCCAAGAAATCGGGAGGACATCAGGAAGAGGTGGAACGACCTACGGGGGAAGGTGCGTTCAGTGGTATCCAGGCACAACATCGCGGTACAGCGGACTGGCGGCGGACCCCCACCTCCTCCCCCACAACTAACAACATAGGAGGAGCAAGTCTTGACCATCATGCATCCAGAGGGCCTCGGAGGAGTCGGTGGAGGAATGGACACTGGTAACTTAAATCTCAACTATTATACCCCCCACCCTACCTGCATGCCATCACACACCCCCACCCTCACCCCCTCCCCTCTCCTATCACTCCAACTCCTCACTAATGTACTCATAACACAAACCACACATCCCAACACCAAGCCCCGCATGGAAAAACAAAGCATGGTCAGCCCTCACAAAAGCATGCTCACTGCACATATCCATAACAACCCCCTAACCATCATCACAGAAACCCACACACAGGAATGCTTGCACTGGGGTACACAAACACCCACCCATTGCACACCATTACTCACACACATGCACTAATCATGCTCTTATATCCCTGCAGGACCACTATGGAATGTCACCACACCAGAGGGTCCAGACAACTCCACTCCACCCACAGAAGAGGCCCACAGTGACAACAGCAGCTCTGCCCTACTGGATCCTGATGACCAGTCCGGACCATTGGGGGCCTCGGGACAGTCGGTTCCCCTCACACAGGCACAGTCCAACACTGACCTTCCACCCTCTGGTAACACCAGCACAGCACCCACTCAGCGGGCCCATACCTCCGTCCCCAGGGCACGTCAATCAGTGGTGTGTCCACCACTACAGGGAACCCAGGATAACCCACCACCCCAACAACAACAGGGACCTGGGGGCAGTGGTAGTGGGCACACGGTCCAGGAGACGGAGGCCCAGGAACCCAGGGGAACTGGGAGGGCTGCTGTGCGACAGGGGGCGGACAGGCCAAGGGAACCCACCCTCCACGAGGCCCTCTCCTCCATCATGGGAGCATACCACCACTCCCAGGAGACGATGGCGACAGTACTGGCCAAGTTTCAGGAGACCCAGCGCCTGCAGGACGAACTGTATTTGGGGTTCAGGGAGGAGCTCAGAACCATCAGCTCCGCCCTGGGCACCATCGTAGGGGTGCTGAAGGACATACAAAAGACCATGAGGGACACCGTGGCACCCCAAGGGGCCCCTGACACTAGCATGGACGATGAACTGCCCACCACCTCCGCCGGCGCTAGTGGACAGGACGCCCCGCCACAGGACCACCACATCAGCACCCCACCCCCTGCAGACGGACAACCACCCCGCAAGCGGTCCCTGAGATCCAGGAACAGGACAGAGCAAGATGGCAAGACACCCGCCAGGAAATGAGACCACCATGATTGTCCTCCCCCTGTCTCACTTTGTTACCCTGTCCCGATTGGAACTGCCCCATCTCCACTTCCTATGCCCATATGGGCAGTGCACCTGTGTGACTAATGGACTGGACTCTGCCATGGACATTCCTCCACTGTCCCCCATCACCATATCACTACCCCCCTCCATTTTTAAGCACTGAAATAAACACCCTTGAACCACAAAACAATCTGGAGTCAGTCTGTGATTTGGTAAATATGTATAATCAATGACAGTGTCAACATGCTTTCCATTTTTATAGCCAACATACCTATGTCACACATCACAAGTCCTTGAAGGATGCAAGCAGATGACACACGTTGCTAACCACACCTGTGAAACCGTAATGGAAAGGTACAACTCAGTGACCAAATACTGCTATGAAATGACAGACAGGTTAGAGGTAGAAGTGTGAAAGTGAATGTAATGGTAAAAAGAAAACTGTTCTCATCTGTGAGTCACTGGAAATATTGCCGTATGACTGACTCCATGTTGTCTATGCCTTCTTCCTCAGCGTCCTCCTCATCACTGTCCACAGGCTCCACAGGCTCCACAGCTGCCACAACACCGCCATCTGGACCATCCTCCTGCAGAAAAGGCACCTGGCGTCGCAAAGCAAGATTGTGAAGCATCGAGCAGGCGATGATGATCTGGCACACCTTCCTTGGTGAGTAGAATAGGGAACCACCTGTCATATGCAGGCACCTGAACCTGGCCTTCAGGAAGCCAAAGGTGCGTTCGATCACCCTCCTAGTCCACCCATGGGCCTCATTGTAGTGTTCCTCTGCCCTGGTCCTGGGATTCCTCACTGGGGTCAATAGCCAGGACAGGTTGGGGTAACAAGAGTCCCCCAATAGCCACACCCGGTGCTTCTGGAGTTGACCCATCATATAAGGGATGCTGCTATTGCGCAGGATGTAGGCATCATGCACTGAGCCAGGGAACATAGCATTTACCTGCGAGATGTACTGGTCTGCCAAACATACCATCTGTACATTCATCGAATGATAACTCTTCCGGTTCCTGTACACCTGTTCACTCCTGTGGGGGGGGACCAGAGCTACATGGGTTCCATCAATAGCACCTATGATGTTGGGGATATGTCCAAGGGCATAGAAGTCACCTTTCACTGTTGGTATATCCTGCACCTGAGGGAAAACGATGTAGCTCCTTACGTGTTTCAGCAGGGCAGACAACACTCTGGACAACACAATGGAAAACATAGGCTGGGACATCCCTGATGCCATGGCCTCTGTTGTCTGAAACGATCCACTTGCAAGGAAATGGAGCACTGACAGCATCTGCACTTGAGGGGGGATTCCTGTGGGATGGCGGATTGGTGAGATCAGGTCTGGCTAAAACTGGGTACACAGTTCCTGGATTGTGGCACGGTCAAACCTGTAGGTGATGAGTAAATGTCGCTCCTCCATTGTCAACAGGTCCACCAGCGGTCGGTACACCGGAGGATTCCACCATCTTCTTAAATGTCCAAGCTGACGGTGCCTGAGGAAGGACAACAGCGACCACAGAGTCACCAAAATCCCAGGTATGTACCCACAGATACACAGAACACGACACCAAAGACAAAAATCTTCCTGTATGTGTGTCGAGTGTATGCCCAGGTATGTGTGGCGCAGTTGCAAATTAAGCCATGTGGGCCCCTGAAATGGCGGCTGCCTGACCTCTGAACTGGGACAGTGGGATGTGAGGTAACTGCGCTGGCGTTGTACACCGTCGCGGTAGGCGGTCGAAGACCGCGGCGCAAAGCTGCATTGGCTAACATTGGACCCTATGGGTCCCAGGAGCCAATGATGAAGTGCGCCGGCGGTGATGATACGCACCGCCGCAGACATCACCGCCGCTGACGTGACCGCCATTTTCTATCTGTTCAATCACTTGATACCTCATCTTCGACAGGAGAGGACCTAAACTGCAAGTGCTGCTGTGACCTCGGTCTGGAAGAGACAATGGCTGCTGCGTCTGGGGAAAGGGCCCCTGCCTTCACTACTCAGGAGTTGGAGAAGCTGGTGGACGGGGTTCTCCCCCAGTACACGCTACTCTACGGTCCTCCAGACCAACAGGTAAGTACACAGGGAGAACGTTGTATGGGCTATGCCTGGGTGGAAAGGGCTGGTTGTAAGAGGGAAGGGGGCAGAGTGCAGTGAACATGAAGGACTGTGAATGCATGTGCCACATGGCAAGGGCAGGGATGGGGGCCACTCACTTCGACGGTGCTCTTGCTAATGACTTCTCTTCTTCCCCTGTGCATGTCATGTAGGTCAGCGCCCACCAGAAGAAGGACATTTGGAGTGCTATCGTCAAGGCCATCCGGACCCTGGGGGTCCACCAGAGACGGAGCACCCACTGCCGTAAAAGATGGGAGGACATTCGCCGCTGGAGCAAGAAGACGGCAGAGGCTCAGCTGGGGATGGCCTCCCAACGTGGGAGGGGTGCCCGTCGCAACATGACCCCCCTAATGTTCCGGATCCTGGCGGTGGCCTACCCTGAGTTGGATGGGCACTTGAGGGCATCACAGCAGACAAAAGGGGGTGAGTACACAATCATTTTGGGGACTTTGCGCGCAGTTGAGGGGTCTAGGTGTGGGAGGAGGGCTGTGGGTTTCCCTAGGCCATTGCGACTTCCATAGGCTAGGCCCCTCCGTAATGCAGGCCATGTGGCGCTCCACCCCACCGCAGTAGAGTGCCAAGTACAGGTATACATGCCCCTGTGGCATCCATGTGTGCAGATGTCCACCATAGCGATGTAGGCCATATCCCAGGAATTGCATCTGTAGAGGCCAGGAGCACAGCGTAGTGCAGGGGGCTGCTGTGTCTGTATTGTCCGCCAACGGTAGCGGTATGCCATGCACTCAACCTGTCTTTCTTTTGTCGTCCCCGCCCCCCTTTTCTGCTCTCCATGTTCTTTTGTGCATCAGCATCATCAGGCGGAGGTATAGTGGCACCGGAGCACGAGGGAGCTGCATCCCACATGGCCATGGAGTGCCACACCACGGACTCAGAATGCACCAGTGGGACGGAGGGCGAGGGGAGCTTCACGTCGGGCACCGGATCACCAACCAGCGACACGGACTCGTCTGCCGATGGGAGCTCCCTTGTGGTGGCGGCACCATCTGTGCCCCACACTTCTACAGGTACAGCCGCCACCTCCCCTACCAGCACCGCCCTCCCAGCAGCCCCTCAGCATTCGCCCCGTGCCCGCTCACCCAGGAGGGTGGGCATCACCTTCGCCCCAGGCACCTCAGCCCCTGCCCCAGTCACCCCTGCTGCCCTCAGTGAGGAGGCCATTGACCTCCTCAGGTGACTCACTGTTGGGCAGTCTACCATTGTGAATGCCATCCAGGGTGTAGAAAGGGAGTTGCAACATGGTAATGCATTCCTGGAGGGCATTCATTCTGGTAAGGCTGCCCTTCATCGAACCCTGCAATCTTTGGCCTCAGCACTGATGGCAGCCATTGTCCCTGTGTGTAGCCTCCCCCCTCCAACTTCCTCCACCCAGACCCAATCCCCTGTACCCCAGCCTATCCCAAGCACACCAACAGACAAGCATGCACACACCTCAACACACAAAAGTAGCTCAAGCAAACATAGGCACCACACATCCCACAGGCACTCACACAAGCATCACACACATACAGACACAGCAACATCCACTGCCTCCACTGTGTCCCCCTCCTCATCGTCTCCCTCCTCCCTCCCAGTGTCGTCTACACTCTCACCTGCATGCTCTACCTCTACAGGCACTAGGATTCGCACCAGAACACCCAGCACCACACCCCGCTCACCTGCACTCACCACCCCCACTCCCATTTACACGTCCCCTGTGTACTCTCCCAGTGTGTCTGTGACGCCCCCTCCCAAAGTACACAAACGCGGGCACCCACACACCCAACATCCATCCACCTCACGACAGCCTCCAGTACCTGCACCTGCACCCAAAACACCTAAAGTGACACCTCCTACAACCACCTCCTCTTCCTCCACTCCCAGACCCCCTCCAGCTACCCATCCCAGTGTTCGTCATAAACTCTCCCTCAGCAACGTTGACCTCTTTGCCCCCATCCCCACCCCTCAAATTCATAAGTCTTGTAGTAGCACCTCAGCCAAAAAGACTCCAGTACCAATGGTGCGTGTTACAGGTGTGTGGAGTGCACCGGCCACCAGGGCAGGCAGTGTGACACGGAGCCAAAGCACTGCCAGTCCACCCCCTGTAAAGCATCTCAAGTTGGAAAGTGGCCGACGGGACAGGGTGAAGACTCCGGGCGGCAAAACTGCTCACAAGGGTCCCAGGGGGATTGCAGAGTCAGCTGTGACTCCTCCAAAGGTGGTGAAGGGCCAGAGGAAGTCTGCACAGTCTGGTGAGAGCAGCATGGCGGAGAAGGGCGCCATCCTCCCTGGCGGCCGGGACGCCACCGCCAGCACCGTCATCACTGGTCAGGAGACCACCGCCAGAGTCATTGCCCAGGAGGGCACGAGTATCGTCACTGGTCAGGAGACCACCACCGAGTATCGTCACTGGTCAGGAGACCACCACCAGAGTCATTGCCCAGAAGGGCACAAGTATCGTCACTGGTCAGGAGACCACCGCCAGAGTCATTGCCCAGGAGGGCAGGAGTATCGTCACTGGTCAGGAGACCACCGCCAGAGTCAGTGCCCAGGAGGGCCCCGGCTGCCACAGCCCCGCTGAAAAATGAGGGACCGTCATGCCACACACCAATGCACAGGTCAGAGACCGCCATGGCAAAGCACCACTGAACAAGGGAATCACCGCCATGGTGAAGACCGCTGAACAGGGCACAGCACCACTGAACAGGGCAGAGAACCGCTGAACAGATCAGAGACCGCCATGGCAAAGCACCGCTAAACAAGGAAACACTGCCACATCAAGCATCGTCATCCCATGTACAGCTGGGACTGTGACGGTACAGGAACCGTCACGGGGAGCTAAATGCAGTGTGGGCACCATTCCCCCTCCAGAACCGTTGGAGACTGTTATCCACTTGAGAGACTGTGGCTTTGCACTCCCCAGGATTGTTCAGTGGGAAAACCAACCACTGTATAGACTTGAGAGACTGTGGCTTTGCACTCCCCAGGATTGTTCAGTGGGCAAACCACCCACTGGGGAGACTTGAGAGACTGTGGCTTTGCACTCCCCAGGATTGTTCAGTGGGCAAACCAACCACTGTATAAATTTGAGAGACTGTGGCTTTGTACTCCCCAGGATTGTTCAGTGGGCAAACCAACCACTGTGCACTCCCCAGGGTTGTTCAGTGGGCAAACCACCCACTGGAGAGACTTGAGAGACTGTGGCTTTGCACTCCCCAGGATTGTTCAGTGGGCAAACCACCCACTGGAGAGACTTGAGAGACTGTGGCTTTGCACTCCCCAGGATACATCAATGGGCATGGAGCCCCGTCGTGGATCTGGCGTGGTGCTGTAATCCGGCTGAGGTGCCCCCCCTTTCCCTTCCCCCTGAGGTGCCTGTTGTATTTCTATCTGATGCCCCAGCAGTGTTTTCTCCGTTTGTGGACAGGTATCTATTGTGGGCCTCGCCCATGCATTTTTGGCCCAGTGGTGCACGGACATTGATATGTGCATACCTGCACTGCTTCTCGTAATGTATATACTTTTGAATGTGTATATATATATCTGTATATATTTGGTAACTGTATTTTGATACATTACAATTTTTTGATTGATTTCCTTTGGTCTTTGCATTCTTCCGGGGGGGTTGTGGGTTGTTACTGTGATGTTTTGACATGCATAGCTGTGTGTGTTATAATGTGCGAGGGAGGGGGTGGGTGTTTTGCGTGTGTGTCCCCCTGACTTTTGCCTCCCCTATGTCGTAGGTGCAGTACTCACCGTTGTCTTCGCCGCCGCCGTTGCTGGTGTTCATAAATGAGCAGAAAGACAAGGGCAGGTAGGATTTGTAATTCCGGCACCATGGTGTCCTTCCTCGTGGAGTGTGTTAAGGTGAGCGTTTTCCCATTGCAAAAGCTGTTTCCGCCGTGTTTTTATCCACGGTGAATCCGCCCCGGAAAAGGTGGCAGATTGGCGGGTTGTGATACTGTGGGTGGTACATTGTCTTCCGCCTGTCTGTTGGCGGTGACCGCCGCACTGCTTGTCTGTACCGCCGTAGTGGTCAGAGTGTTAAAGTGGCTGTCTATGTTGGCGGTTTCCGCCACGGTCATGATTCCCTTTTTTTGTCTGCCGGCCTGTTTGCGGTATTACCGCACCTTTAACACCGTCCGACAGGGTTGTAATGACCCCCAATGACCCTACAGAACACCCACAGCAAGAAGGAAAGCAGGAGAGGTGAAAAAATGCAAAAAATAGATTATTGAGCCCTCCAGAAGTGTCTGGTTTCTCCAGTTCTGCTGGTCCCCAAAGTTGATGCAAGCATCACATTTGGCATATAAAGTGAATTCATAGAAATGGAATACATTGAATTGGAAAGTGAATTAAGTGATCAAATTTGACACCTATCCATTGCCAAGCATGGATGGATTAATTGAGAGCTTAGGACAAGCTAAATACACATACACAATTGACTTAATAAAAGGGTATTGGAAGATCCACTTTACTACCTCAGCAAAGAAGAAAAAGGTGTTTTTAACACCTTCAGGCTTGTACCAATTCAGGGTGCTGCCTTTTGGATTACATGGGGTTCCAGCCATATTTCAGAGATTAATGGGCAAGATTGTAAGACCTCATCAACATTATACTTTGATGTGCTTAGACAGTGTCACTGTGTTTAGCCCCACATGGAAGAAACATTTAAAACACTGTGAGAAAGGCCGTAAAGCATTATAGGTAGCAGACTTGCTGGCAGATCCCAAGAAAAGTCAATTACGCAGTAAATTCCATGCTTGGAGAGGAAAAGATAAAACCCCAGGTGGAAAAAAACGTAAGCAATGCAAAATATCCCACTACCAATAACAAAGAAGGGCATCAGAACATTTTTAGGATTGGTTGAATATTATAGAAGATCCATACCCACCTTTCCGGAACTTGATAAACTACTCACAAAGTTAATACAAAAGTGTGTACCCAACAGATTACAACAGTTCAGTCAATCATATCAATTCATCTTTGAACATTCGAAAGCTAGTGTATGCAAATATTCAGTGTTAAGTTGTCTACATTTTAAATCATCCATTTTTATATTATGGATTGATGCTTTAGATATGGGGTTACAGGTGGTGTTATACAAACTACACGAGGATGGAGCAGTAGGATCCATCACATACATCAGAAGAAAGTTATTACCTAGAGAAAAAAGCTATTGCACAATCAAAAAGGATTGCTTGGCAATTAAATGGGCAGCAGAGACTCAATATAATTTATTGGGATGGAGATTTAAACCGCATACAGATAATGCTCCATTGGCTTGGTTAGCTTGCCACAAAGACAATTCCTTGGATCATGTTAAGATGGTTTTTGACTCACCAACCTTTTTCATTTTAGACAGCCCTTAAAGAAGCACAGCTTTGAGATAATGTGGTCTTTTTGTCTAGGTACCCGAACTTAGTATGGCC
This sequence comes from Pleurodeles waltl, assembly GCF_031143425.1. Taxonomy (NCBI): domain Eukaryota; kingdom Metazoa; phylum Chordata; class Amphibia; order Caudata; family Salamandridae; genus Pleurodeles; species Pleurodeles waltl. The sequence goes on along the minus strand of NC_090449.1, from coordinate 1,023,897,183 downwards.
CAAAAAGCCCTAGGTTGCTGGGAAGGTTTCTAGAAGGACAGAACTTAGGATGCCTTGAACATCTATATGCTGGTAGCAAGGTTTGTGGAAGGAAGTCAGCACTGTGGAAAGGTGACCATGGAAGAAATTAGCTACGTTTGCAGAGGGCACGCTTTTCAAGAAAGTAGAGGAAGATGCTAGAGAAAGTCTTGAAAAGGAAATCAAGTCAAGCCACAATACCAGTGGAAGCATCTGAAGAACTAGAGCCTAGGGAGGAAGAACTACTTGGGACGGAACTAACCGGGATAGAAGGATACAGCCAGGCGAGATCTGATCTGGTCAGCTGCCTCGAAAGCACAAACAGATTCAGCAGCTCAGGGATTGAGGCTACTGGTTTCCAATTGGTCATGGATCCCGGAAAGGACCATGGCTTCAGGCAAGTGTTTGTGGACAGGTGGGCTCATTCCCGGGCCTATTTGGGTTGACACATTCCTATTGTCAGTATCTACTAATGCATGGTTGGAGCACAGGGCTTAATGGGATGTCATGACTACTGGATATGATCACGCTGAGGCAAAAAGAATCCTCACTAAAGGAAAGATGATAGGAACATACAGTATAAGAAGCCAGATTATGAGATGAACCTGAGCTTTACTACCGCCTTTGTTATGTTTTGTTGAAGGGAGCCAGAGAAAGTGACCCTCCTAACAGGCAGGGCTGAAGTCTGGGGAAAACCAAGTGGAATGGAAGAGATAAAGAATTCCAAAGTAGCCATTTTGCAATACTTACTTAACCGCTTCTGTGCCTTGGACGAGATCATCACCGTAGGCAAGGGTCGTTCCCGGGCAGGGGGGGTATAGGGGGGTTGGGGGGGGGGGCAAATTTATTTTAGGGCATTTCTGCCCCCCCCTGGGGGCAGATTGGCCTATTATTAGGCCGATCTGCCCCCAGGGGGGGAGAAACCTCTAAGCGCCAGGGCACATTTTTTTGTTGTGTTTTTTGTTTTTTGTTCGTTTGTTTTTTTAGAGATGGGGAGCGACCCATCAGGCAAGGGTCGCTCCCCTGGGGGGCAAATTGTATTTAGGCCATTTCTGCCCCCCTTGGGGGCAGATTGGCAGATTTTAGGTCAATCTGTCCCCAAGGGGGCAGAAACCACTAGGCACCTGGGATTTGTTTTTTGGCGCCAATGTCACGCAGGGGGAGCGCCCCGTAGGCAAGGGTCGCTCCCGGGGGGGGGGGTTGGGGGGGGCAAATTGTATTTAGGCCATTTATGCCCCCCTTGGGGGCAGATTGGCTGATTTAAGTCAATCTGTCCCCAAGGGGGCAGAAACCACTAGGCACCGGGGATTTGTTTTTTGGCGCCAATGTCACGCAGGGGGAGCGACCCCGTAGGCAAGGGTCGTTCCCGGGCAGGGGGGGTATGGGGGGGGTCAAATTTATTTTAGGGTATTTCTGCCCCCCCTGGGGGCAGATTGGCCTATTATTAGGCCGAACTGCCCCCGGGGGGGGGCAGAACCCTCTAGGCGCCAGGGCAAATTTTTTTTGGTGTTTTTTTGGGGGTTTGTTTGGTTTTTTAGAGATGGGGAGCGACCCATCAGGCAAGGGTCGCTCCCCTGGGGGGCAAATTGTATTTAGGCCATTTCTGCCCCCCTTGGGGGCAGATTGGCAGATTTTAGGTCAATCTGCCCCCAAGGGGGCAGAAACCACTAGGCACCTGGGATTTGTTTTTTGGCGCCAATGTCACGCAGGGGGAGCGACCCCGTAGGCAAGGGTCATTCCCGGGCAGGGTGGTTTGAGGGGTGGGGGGGGGGGGCAGAATCCTCTATGCGCCAGGGGAATTTTTTTTTTTTGTGTTTTTTTTTTTGTTTGTTTGTTGTTTTAGAGATGGGGAGCGACCCATCAGGCAAGGGTCGCTCCCCTGGGGGGCAAATTGTATTTAGGCCATTTCTGCCCCCCTTGGGGGCAGATTGGCCGATTTTAGGTCAATCTGCCCCCAAGGGGGCAGAAACCACTAGGCACCTGGGATTTGTTTTTTGGCGCCAATGTCACGCAGGGGGAGCGACCCCGTAGGCAAGGGTCATTCCCGGGCAGGGTGGTTTGAGGGGTGGGGGGGGGGGGCAGAATCCTCTATGCGCCAGGGGAATTTTTTTTTTTTGTGTTTTTTTTTTTGTTTGTTTGTTGTTTTAGAGATGGGGAGCGACCCATCAGGCAAGGGTCGCTCCCCTGGGGGGCAAATTGTATTTAGGCCATTTCTGCCCCCCTTGGGGGCAGATTGGCCGATTTTAGGTCAATCTGCCCCCAAGGGGGCAGAAACCACTAGGCACCTGGGATTTGTTTTTTGGCGCCAATGTCACGCAGGGGGAGCGACCCCGTAGGCAAGGGTCGCTCCGGGGGGGGGAGGTGGGGGTTGGGGGGGCAAATTTATTTTAGGCCATTTCTGCCCTAAACCAAACCTGGTCTGAGCCCCGCAAGTCACCCCTCCTTGGATTCCCCTAGGTCTCTAGTTTTCAGAAATGCACAGGTTTGGTAGGTTTCCCTAGGTGCCGGCTGAGCTAGAGGCCAAAATCTACAGGTAGGCACTTCGCAAAAAACACCTCTGTTTTCTTCCAAAATTTTGGATGTGTCCACGTTGCGCTTTGGGGCGTTTCCTGTCGCGGGCGCTAGGCCTACCCACACAAGTGAGGTATCATTTTTATTGGGAGACTTGGGGGAACGCTGGGTGGAAGGAAATTTGTGGCTCCTCTCAGATTCCAGAACTTTCTGCCACAGAAATGTGAGGACCATGTATTTTTTTAGGCAAATGTTGAGGTTTGCAAAGGATTCTGGGTAACAGAACCTGGTCCGAGCCCCGCAAGTCACCCCATCTTGGATTCCCCCAGGTCTCTAGTTTTCAGAAATGCACAGGTTTGGTAGGTTTCCCTAGGTGCCGGCTGAGCTAGAGGCCAAAATCTACAGGCAGGCACTTCGCAAAAAAACACCTCTGTTTTCTTTAAAAAAAATGGGATGTGTCCACGTTGCGTTTTGGGGCGTTTCCTGTCGCGGGCGCTAGGCCTACCCACACAAGTGAGGTATCATTTTTATCGGGAGACTTGGGGGAACATAGATTAGCAAAACAAGTGCTATTGCCCCTTGTCTTTCTCTACATTTTTTCCTTCCAAATATAGGAGAGTGTGTAAAAAAGACATCTATTTGAGAAATTCCCTGTAATTCACATGCTAGTATGGTCACCCCGGAATTCAGAGATGTGCAAATAACCACTGCTCCTCAACACCTTATCTTGTGCCCTTTTTGGAAATGCAAAGGTTTTCTTGATAGCAATTTTTTACTCTTTATATTTCAGCAAATGAATTGCTGTATACCCGGTATAGAATGAAAACGCACTGCAGGGTGCAGCTCATTTATTGGCTCTGGGTTCCTCGGGTTCTTGATGAACCTACAAACCCTATATATCCCCGCAACCAGAGGAGTCCAGCAGACGTAACGGTATATTGCTTTCGATAATCTGACATTGCAGGGAAAAGTTACAGAGTAAAACAGAGAGAAAAATTTATGTTTTTTTCACCTCAATTTCAATATTTTTCTTTTTCAGCTGTTATGTTCTGTAGGAAACCCTTGTAGGATCTACACAAATGACCCCTTGCTGAATTCAGAATTTCGTCTACTTTTCAGAAATGTTTAGGTGTCTGGGATCCAGCATTGGTTTCATGCCCATTCCTGTCACTGACTGGAAGGAGGCTGAAAGCACAAAAAAATTGCAAAAATGGGGTATGCCCCAGTAAAATGCCAAAATTGTGTTGAAAAATTGGGTTTTCTGATTCAAGTCTGCCTGTTCCTGGAAGCTGGGAAGCTGCTGAGTTTAGCACTGCAAACCCTTTGTTGATGCCATTTTCAGGGGGAAATCCACAAGCCTTCTTCTGCAGCCACTTTTTAAAATTTGTTTGAAAAAAACGAACTTTTCACTGTATTTTGGCCAATTTCTTGGCCTCCTTCAGGGGAACCCACAAAGTCTGGGTACCTCTAGAATCCCTAGGATGTTGGAAAAAAAGGACGCAAATTTGGCTTGGTTAGCTTATGTGGACAAAAAGTTATGAGGGCCTAAGCGCAAACTGCCCCAAATAGGCAAAAAAAGGCCTGGCACAGGAGGGGGGAAAGGCCTGGCAGCGAAGGGGTTAAAGAATGTTTCTTTCTTGTGACTGTAAATCTTGTTCCGCTAAACTGAAAAGTATTAAAATTGAAGCCTTGGCATAACCCCTGAGCAAAGTATTATTGATTGAGACAAGGATATAAGATTGACAGATGACTTCAAACTAGTTTGGGATGCTTCTCCAGACAGGTCAAGTATGAGTAGAGGCTTGGCTAATGCCTTCTGAAAACAACATATAACCTCGGCACATCCAATGGTTTATGAGCTGTTTGGAGGGAACAAAATTAGCAAGATGGGGAGTGTATGTTATCTCCTCTGTCCACGGAGCATTCTTTAGCGCAGATAATATTTTTGTGACCAATGTACTGGTACTGCAGGAGGGGCAAGCAGACTTTGATGTGATATCAATTTCAGAGCCCACCCCTATGACAATGTAGGGGAATTTGGGCTTGAAGCAATCTGGCCTCCAACCCACTTTACTAAGGGACCCCATTGTAAAAAAAAAAGGAAATAGAAGCTCTGATTAAAAAATCATTTGAACTCAATGAAAGTGAAACAGTTGCAGCTGATGGTGTTTGGGACACTATCAAAACAACGGTAGGAGAATGTATTCCTATGATGGCAGAGCTACGTAGAATGTGGTGATCTGGAAATACAGTGATTAAAGAGGGAAATTAAAGAAGCTGAACAACTACTAACAATTTGCAAGGCTCAGTTAACAACTATTCACGCTAAAAAGCTTAGTTGTAGCTACTCCAACTCCAGAGACAATCGTATGAAGTGAACAACAAAGTAAGAACAAGATTAGCCCTTCTACTAACATTTGGAGACGGCACATAGATCATGTCTAGCTCAGGAGAAAAATTAATCAATGAAAATGACAATGTAGAAGTGTTTAAAATATTTTATGCTCAGCTCTTCTCCTCAGGCAGATAATCCCTACGATGAAAGAAAGTCTACATTGCACAAACAAACCTTTCAAAAATTTCCCATCTTCACGTTGAAGCTGTGGACGAGGCCATCACTCGTATGCAAGACACATAAGCCACTCAGTCCATCACTCTGAAAAAAGCCTTGGGTCCTGCAGGCTACAAAAGCAGTTTTTTACAAAATGTTTACCCCATCACTTAGTAACCACACTCGCAACCCTGTTTAGCCACGTAAAATGGAAAAGTCAGATGCCCTCACACCTCATATGCATATCTCAGCATGGCAGCCCATACACATTTTTTTGTGTGGGACCCTATAACAAGAAAGCAGAATCTTACTTTACAACACATTCCTTTCAATCCCAATCTTGCATTATAGACCTGACGGAAGGTGGATGCTGGCTCATCTCAGTCATGTATAACCAGGCATTTAAATCTTTCACATGGTGCAAAATGGAATCCGGACTGGATGAGCCGTAGAGAGTGTGCTACAATGAATGAGTTGGAGAGTCTGTTCTACAAAAATAGATGCAGTAATTTGTGAGAGAACCACTTTTCAAACCTTATTCACTACAATTTCATCTCATGCGTGGATCATCTCTAAAATATATACAATACTGGTTGACACCAGGCCAACCCTACAGAGTTCATGTAGGGATAAATGGAGACACAACCTAGGTGTAACAGTCACAAATGAGGAACACACTATGAAACTATACATAGTTGAGAGGGGCATGGATTATAAGTTAATGTACAACTTTGCCTATACCCCTTAGAGACTAAATCATGTGTATCCTGGATCCAACCGACATTGCTGGAGATGATGTGACAAAAAATTAGACGTTATGCATATTTGGTGGACTTGTCCAAAGGGAATCCCTGTTTGGAAGGAGGAACTAGCTGTGATGATAGATATAATAGCCTTCCCTTACCAGAAGATCCAGAAGTGATAATTCTAGGACTGCGGCAACAGGTTATTTGCATATTAAATGCCATGGTTGAAGACTAATTTAGCAATGTATAGGTGTGGTAAAGTTTATTGTTGCAGCATCATGGAAGAACAAAGACACTCCTTCGTTAATGCAAAGGGACTCCAGAATATGGAATATTTTAGTGATGGAGCACCTCATTGCTAATGTAAAGAAGGAACATCTAGGGTTAGATATGATCTGGAAACCCCTGCTGGAGTCACCACCCTTACATCACTGATCATTATTCCCTGTAAGCTGAAGGGAGAGAAGCTTGGGGTAATAGGTTCTTTCTCTCTATTTTTATTTGCTATTTTTAAGACCATATTCTTGAAAATCTGCACCAGTCAATCGTCATGTGAAATCGGGATCATGTATTCTTGCTTGTATTAACTTGTTAAAACCAATAAAAGGTTGTTAAATACTTGAAACATGAAGCCCAAAAAGGACAGCATAGCATAAGGATAGCAGATAGCAATGCACAACACATGCTAAATGGCATTTGGAAGAGGACTATTGCTGGTGTCCACCATTAGATGTAAATGATCACAAAAACAGCATGGTGTGGGACATCTTTACAAATGACTGTTGAGTACATCTTCTATAACAGAAAGGGGGAAATATGGAGATGAAAAGGGTGGAAAGCAGAAATCAAACGTGGACAGAAAGGAGAGGGCAAAGTGGAGCATCCTGGGGCCTCAAAAAAACTAAAATGGAAAACACTTCATGAACTGTAGTGACAAGACAGTTCAACCCCTCTTTTGGGCTAAAAGTGTCAAAATAAGTGATTTTGATATGAATACATTTGGTACTTGATAAAGATGGAGAAGTTACCCAAGCAGTGGCTGCAAGACTCTTCAGTCTTCAGGGCGAGGCATGCCTGTCTAAGAGTTATTGAGGCCTCTCAAACATTTTCAGAAATAAGAGCTACTCGTAGTCAATGAAAATCATCCTGAGCTATTAATAATACTGGTGCCATACGCATAAGAAAAGATTATATTAGTGGCCACCCTATGCAAGATTACCAGCTGTAATCACCTCAGTGAAGGATTACCAGCAGTAATGTAAAAACAGCATTTTAAATTTGAATACCTTTACAAGTGCAATATATAACAGCCACTGGTGCAATGCCCATGGCACCAAAGTAATAATACTAGGGTTATATTATTAGGCATAAATCTCCCAATGCATGATTTATCAACCAAATATCAGTTTTTAATGTAGTATGGAAATTATGGGTTTTGAAAATACACATATGATCCTTGAATACTCAGTTTTCTATTTTGGAATACGTATATTAATTCAACCAAGCAAAAGCTTCTAGTTTAGTAGGCTGGGCTACACACAGGAGAGCTACTCATAGGTAGCTGGAGAGCTACCAGTAGCTCATGAGCTACTCCTTGGAGAAGCCTGAGTTATTGTGTCAATGCTTGGTGGATAGCCCACAACACCACCTTTACACCTGCGGTTCAGAACTCTTTGCCTTATGTGGTCCAATTGGGATATTCAGACATCTAAATGAGGAATATGAGAGAGAGAAAATGCAGACATTAGACTATAGTCCAATTTAAGGATTTTTGAGGATTTCATTGCTTTTATGCCCTACTTACTCAAATAAAGTACTTGCAATTGATTTTTGAGTTATGAACCATGGATTAACAGATATGTACCAGTGTCGGTGTGCCAATGTAGACATATAAGGGATGTGGGGGTACGGTGTATGGAGATTGAAATATAAGAGACAGTGCAATGTGGTGTCTTACCACAAAGTTGCATTCAAAATGTCGGCCAAAACAAATATTGCATCCACAATAATGACCTTACCGCCGCACTGCAAACTAAGGTCTAGGTGAGTGGAAGTGGAGTTGAGTGAAGAACAGTAAATACACACATCTTGACAATGTGATAGTAGGCGACAGATCTAGCGTGACCAACAGAACATGTATAGTTACTTTGATGATATAAAATTACTAAGTGATAGATCTGGAGTTTAGAAAAGTAAGCACAAACGTACCTTGGCAATGTAACAATATGCTATAGTTGTGAAGTGACGACTAGTAAATATATAATTACCTTCATGATGTGGTAGGCAATATAGTGCTTGCAATACTTCTGTAATTCGATATTTTTTGCACAATATATTGACATACAATCAGGGTGTATAAAATGAAGGAATAAAGTGGAGTAGACGAAGGAGAATGGACAGGCTGAAGGATTGATGAGAGACAAGACGGAATGTTGAGATACCCTGCAAGGTAGGAAAGCAGGTCCCACAGAGAAAGTAGACTATCAACAGCACTGTGTCACGCTCCATATAGGAAGAGGCAGTTTTTAACCCATCATAGGTCACAATCCATTTATCTGCAGCACATGATCGCACACCAGGGTGTCCAAAATCACTGCATGTCAACGCTGAGCTTGGGCGCCAATGTAATTATTCAGGGGTTATGGTTACAATGCTAAATGACGATTAACAGAGTAGATTAGGAAGGTACTGGTGAAGGGATGGCAGAATGTGATTTATGGAGATTTAATGACAATCAAAAGTTCTCGATGGAAAAATCCATTTAAAAGCCTTTCTTTGTTACCTGAGCTTCCTAAGGACTTTTGACTGTAAATGTATACATCCAGTTTTGAATAAAATGCCTAGTATTTTGTTTCAACCCATTTCTACAAAAGCCTAATTTTTGCATATGGGGTGATGGCAGGGTTTGGACAAAGTCCATCAACTGGGGCCCTTCGTTTGTATATGTGTGTGTGTGTGTATATATATATATATATGTATGTATATCTGGAGAGCAGTGTGCGCTCCGAGATGACTATATATAAACATAATAAGCGCCAGAAGTGAGCGGCACACATTGCAGTAATGTGGCTGAAAACCTCCCTCTCATTGCCAGAGCATCAGATCTCATTTGTAGTGTGCCACTGTAAGTAGGTCACCTCATTGCCAGTAGCAATCCTGTCTCACCAACAAATGTGGAGAAGCAATGATTCATCACATGGTCAGCAGTTCTAGGCTATTGCTTGTTAGACACAAAAATACAGTGGAGTTATTCACCGACTGAGCGCATTTATTTATAGGAAATGCAATGTTCTGCCTGCACCCAAGAACTGTGACGTCCTTTGGACAACCACAGCCTATTATTATGTGGGCTGGAGGGAAGATCTGAAACAGGCAGGTGACACAAATTTCTTGGATGTCCGTGGAAATGCTGAAAGCAAAAGGGAGAAATGCAATAGTTTTGAATGACTATGTTTGAATAGATTCTTGTGAAAATACACGTTTTCATTAGGAGGTAAAACATGGGAAATAAATAGGACTCCTGGTTTATAGTATTTATTTTGTATAGGTTTCCCTCTGTAAGGATCCCCTATTTATTTGCTGCTCTTTTTAACTGTATTCATCCATATGTAGTTTCTGGTTTATGAAAAAATTAACAAGAAACTAATATTTTCCCACATTTATTTAACCGATAATTGACACTCGCAACTAAATGCTTCTTGGGTTACACTGATTAAGATGCCATATATAATGCATCGCTTATTTACAATACCCTCCTATGACACTAGCATTTTAGTACACATGCACATCTTCAACTGTTTAAAGTTTCATTAGGAAAACTTGCCCTTTAAAAAAAAAATTCTCATGTGTTTGTCTGTACAGCTACTGGCCTGGCACTCATAATACACAAAATCAAAGTCACTAAAAAAACACCTATTTTCCCAACGTTTCCTTATTTGCAAATAGTAGACAGAGAAATAGATGGTTTTCTATCTTTATTTATCTGTAGAAAATGGAAAACTGAGAGCATTTGCAATAATACATTTGAAGTAACCAGTGTGCGAAATTTAAAAGGAGTATATTTTCTTAATTTGTAATGCATGTTTACAAAAAAGGAAGTAGCTTGTACACCAGCTTTTTCCCCTCTCGTGAATATCCCGGTGGCTCCTCACCACAGGCACCGCTGCCAAGGCAAGCACCAGCAGAGAATACTGGTAGGGTTGGAAGGGAGGTGGAGGCCTGGAGGGGCACCCCACTTTAGAAAAAAAAGAGGGAAAGAGTAATTAGCAGCGACTTGAGTTGCAGTGGAGAAGAACAAGATGGCCGCGGGACATGGAGGAAGGCTGTGGTGCCAATCACAGGTTCATTGCTGGGCCCTTTTCTGCTTCCATGACAGTGCAGTTTACTTCCTGTCCTAAAGCTGGTTTGTTACTTGTCCTTCTTCCATACGTTTTTCCTTGAATGGGTCTGTAGCTTTGCAGTAATGGGATAGAAAACTAAGCAGGCAGACCAACAGGAACTGAGCCAGGGAATTAGAGGTGAAACCAAAAGCAGTCATGTTATTTAGTGCTCCATACTTTTATACATCAAATATAAACACTATGGGATGAGAACCTGTGTGCACAGTATTAATTATATTGTTAGCAAGTGGCTGTTTTCATCTGTAGTGAGAGCCACATTTATATAGTACAATGAAAACTTTTCTAGCTTACGCGTCAAGAATTTTCAATTCTATTAAGGACACGGAGGCGAGGATTATGCTTCTCTTTCCATGCTTTATTTATCCAGCAGCCAATCAAAGAAGTTTTAGAGAACAAAAACATATCCCATAAACCATATTAACATCATGTGACTGACCATAGAGAGGGACAATATATAAGGCTGTTTCAATAATACATTTCTCTTTCTTTGCGTAAAGGCCATGACGTAGCCCTGTATCAAAATCAAAATTCAAAAATGCAAAAAACAATATCAATGTCCGGTCAAGAATCGAACCCAAAAAAACAACCTGCCAACGGGAGACATCCATCTCAAGGAATTAACAACCCATATCCGTAACATAGGATATCCAGGCTATGAAGAACGAACATCATCCGTCGACAACCACGAACTGAAGATTTCTGAATTATTTCAGTTCGAAACCTAGGAAAAAACATAAAGAAAAAAACATAATATCCACTAAGAATAAAACTAGACTGTATAAAGTAATAATATCAGCAAAACAATTGTTTAGCATAGCAGGGTGGGTAAAGCAATGTTTCATCTCAACGAAAAAATTAGTACTTAACTCATTAGACCAATCGTCATGTATCATAGGGTGGGATAATCCTCTCCTCCATGTCCTTAATAGAATTGAAAATTCTTGACGTGTAAGCTAGAAAATGTTTTATTCTATGTCAAGACTGGAGGCTCCGATTATGCTTGCTCAAGTCTGGTCCACCACTACAGATGCGATATCCACAGTGGGCTTGTAATAAAAAACCTTGAACGTTGATTCTGTCGACCAATCCGCTGTTCTCATAATGTCTTCGAATCTAACCCCCAAATTAAAGGATTTAGAGGACATGGCTTCTCTAACTGAATGAGCTCCAAACGTGGAAGTGTCAATTCCCGCCTCGGAGAGTAACCATCTAATCCAACTAGCCATGGTGGCAGAAGTAACCGGGTTAAATGGTTCTAGGAGAGCAATTAAAACCTGACCATCAGGATCTCTCCTGAGTTCACTTGTAGCTCCCTCATATGCTTTCAGATATTGCACTACATATAACTTGGAACTGTGGGGAAACGCTGGATAGGACACAGAGTTAGTACTCGTTTTAGTACATCTGGAAACAGAAAAGGAGACCGCGTCCGGGGAAAAAATCCTTCCTGCTAAGTCAAGAGCTCTGATATCTGTTACTCTTTTGCAAGATATAAGACACAAAAGTAACGTCAGTTTGGCTGACAACTGTTTGCAAGATAAATACTTATTCTCCGGCCACATGAGAAGAAAAGATAGTACTACATTAACATCCCAAAGGGATGAATAACGAGGATGCAGGGGATTAGAGAAATAAATGCCCCTCATGAGCTTACATACCACTAGGTGTTCACCAACTGGTCTGCCAGAGACAGGCAAATGACCTGCCGAAATCGCAGATCGATAATTATTAATAGACCGATAAGCCAGACCGGAGGCTGCCAAGGAAGCTAAAAAGTTAATTACTAAATTGACATCAGCTTTAAAAGGATCAGAATCCCGTTCTGTACACCAATGCACCCAACGTCTCCAAGAGGAGGCACATCATTTGTGGCTGCTAGAGGACCAAGCCTGGTGAATGTAGAAAGAAGCCTGTGACGAAATGCCTGGCTAGAGCCAGTGTTTCCTGAAATTCTCCATGCTACTAACCGAAGGTTGCCCATTGGTATCAAAGGATGTGGATTCCCCAATGGGTCCTGCAGCAAGTTGTCCCGAACTTGGATCAGAAGAGGGGCGTCGCACAATAGCTCCAGAGCAAGAGGGAACCAAGCTTGTGCTCTCCATAAAGGGGTTACTAGGATGATCTCTGCCCGCCTGTGACGAACTTGCGCCAAAACCCGCGGGATCATGCTGAAGGAAGGAAAGGCATAACCCAGGAGAGAGGACCAATTATGAAGAAATGCGTCCGTGGCTGCAGCCTCTTGATCTGGCCTCCAACTGAAGAACCTGGGAAGTTGATGGTTCAGGCGAGAGGCGAACAAGTCCATCAAACATAGGCCCCATCGCTGATTGATCCAATGAAACACACTCGGTGCAGTTTCCAGTCCCTGCCAACCCGGAGAGCCTGGAGTTCCAGTCCGCTACTGAGTTGTTCACCACGGGCAGATACTCTGCAATCGCCGAGATCCAGTATCCGGTATCTACGATTTCGTACCACCTAGCTTGTTGACATATCTGACTGCTAAAATGTTGTCCTTCCGCAACAGAATGTAACAGTCCAACCGAAGAGGAGAGAGGTTCCAGATCACAAATGATCCCGCCAGCAGTTCCAGACAATTTATGTGGAGATGGAGTTCCTCCTCCGACAACCGCCCCCCTGTAGTCAGGGTCTCGCAATGGGCTCCCCAACCCCATCTACTGGCATTTGACTCCAGAATGACATCCGGTGAACTGCCGAAGATCGTCCTGCCATTCCAGGCCTCCATGTGTTTGAGCCACCAGGTTCTCTCCATCCTGGCCTCCTCCGACAGAGGAATCCTGACTGTATAAGACAATCCCCTGAGTAGATGAGAAATCTTGAGCCTCTGAAGAGCTCTGTAGTGAAGGGAGCTCGGTAAGATAGCTTGGATAGATGACAATAGAAGTCCCACTATCCAAGCTAAAGTCCTCAGGGACACAACTTGTTTGGTTAACAGTAGACGTGACTCCTTCTTTATGTTGCGCACTTTCTGTTGGAGAAGGATCAATTGAGACTTCACTGAGTCTATCTGGAAGCCTAGGATATCCATCTGCTGGGATGGAATGAGGCAAGACTTTGTTTGGTTGATCAGAAACCCCAGATTCTGAAGAAGTTGAACAGTCCACAACAGATGATTGTGAAGGATCAAAGGATCTTATGCCATGAGGATCAGATCGTCGAGGTATATGATTAACCTCACCCCTCGAGCACGAAGGGCCTCTACTACAGGTCTCATCACTTTGGTGAAGCACCAAGGAGTGGACAAGAGTCTGAAAGGAAGGACCTGGAACTCAAAACATTGATCGAGCCTAAGAAATTTGAGGAACCGTCAATGAGGAGGAAATACCGAAATGGTCAAATGTGCATCTTTCAGGTCTAAATGGACCATCCAATCTCCTTCTTGGAGAATATCTCTCAGGAGATGGATGCCCTCCATTTTGAAATGCATGTAAACTATCCAGGCATTGAATTCTTCTAGGTTTAAAACAAGACGTGAACCTTCTCCCTTCTTGTCCACTAGGAAAATGGTGCTGATAAATCCTCTGTGGTGTTGAGTAGACCGGCAAATGGCCCCTTTTTCCAGAAGAGACTGAGGCCCTCATTATGACATTGGCAGTAAATCCCACTTACCGCCATGCCGACTGCCGCCAACATAACGCCATATTATGACACACACATACCAATCCATCACTATACAACAACACACACAAGTCTGCCAGCCCAAAGGTCAGTGATAAACTGGCGGTAGCAAAACCCACACCCTTATGCCAACAGAACTACGCCCACAACATTATGACCCACGAATCACCAAGGCGGACATTCAATGGCGGTAAACCATTGGCGGTACATATTGCCACACTCAAAATACACACAACTTAACAAAACAAAACCACATTGGCCAATTAAAACTACGCACATACCTGACACACATACACACACCACACCCACACACCCACACACCCACACACCCACACCACTATAAGACACACACCCACATTACCCCTTTATGACTAGAAATAATTGCCAGCAGAGAGAGACAGCAAGAGCACACACACAACCAGAGCCATATACCACCATCACCTATACACCACACACGCACCTCACAACACACACCCCAACACATCACCCTACAAACCCTCACCCATACCACACTCATGGCACCACAATGACACCCCAGGTTCTCTGAGGAGGAGCTAAGGGTCATGGTGGAGGAAATCATCTGGGTAGAGCCACAGCTATTTGGATCACAGGTGCAGCAGATATCCATTACTAGGAAGATGGAGCCATGGCGGAGAATCGTGGACAGGGTCAATGGCGTGGGACAGCACCCAAGAACAAGGGATGACATCAGGAAGAGGTGGAACGACCAACGGGGGAAGGTATGTTCCATTGCAGCAAGACACCAGCTTGCAGTACAGAGAACTGGCGGTGGACCCCTACCTCCTCCCCCACAACTTACAACATGGGAGGAGCAAGTCTTGGCAATCATGCATCCTGAGGGCCTGGCCAGAGTAGGAGAAGGACTGGACTCTGGTAAGTCAAATCTCTATTACTATCACCCCCCGACCTGCATGCCATCACATACCCACACCCTTACCCTCACTCCCATCACTCTATCACCTCCCACATACCCCACCATCACAACCTACTCATCCCAATACCAAGCCCTGCATGCAACACCAATGCATGGACATCCCTCACAGACCTGCATGGACACCTATCACCACAGCATGCACACTAGAGAGAATCACCTAGCCCACCAAATAACAACTCACACAAGGCAAAGCTGCAAGGGCAATAATAACCCTAGAGGGCAACACAACCATGCACAATATGCCACACGCAGAAACAGGGTCAAGACTGATTTGCATATGGCTGGGTTCAACCTGAGGTGGCATGGGGAGCAAAAGAACGATGGATTAAACCCAGATCTGTGACTGGGGGTGAGTGTTTGCATTGTTCAGCACTCCGTCCATCATCCCTTTGTGTTGCTAAAGTTCCCTAAGTGGGAAGGGTATGCCCAGACGTGGGTCCCCTGCTCATTGTGCCACTGGATTCAAGCTAGCCTGGCTGATGAAGGGTGATATCCTGAAACCGGTCCCAGGATGCTTGTTTCCAGTCTGGGGAGGACCTGGCTTGGCAGTTTGGGCTGGACTGTTCCCATGAGGAACAGGGTCAAGACTGATTTTCATATGGCTGAGTTCAACCTGGGGTGGCATGGTGAGCAAAAGAACGATGGATTAAACCCAGATCTGTGACTGGGGATGAGTGTTTGCATTGTTCAGCACTCCGTCCTTCATCCTTTTGTGTTGCAAAAGTTGCCCTAAGTAGGAAGGGTATGCACAGACGTGGGTCCCTTGCTCATTGTGCCACTGGATTCAAGCTAGCCTGGCTGATGAAGGGTGATACCCTGAAACCGGTCCCAGGATGCTTGTTTCCGGTCTGGGGAGGACCTGGCTTGGCAGTTCGGGCTGGACTGTTTCCATGAGGAACAGGGTCAAGACTGATTTGCATATGGTTGGGTTCAACCTGGGGTGGCATGGTGAGCAAATGAACGATGGATTAAACCCAGATCTGGCACTGGGGGTGAGTGTTTGCATTGTTCAGCACTCCGTCCATCATCCTTTTGTGGTGCTGGCAGACATGGCCAACAGTATGAGGGAGGCAGTGGCACACCACGGGCCCCTGACACTAGCCAAACCAGCAAACAGCCCTCCACCTCCGCTGCCGCTAGTGGACAGGAGGACCCGCCACAGGAACAACAGGCCACCAGCGCCCCTCCCCCTGCAGAAGGAGAACCACCCCGCAAACGTTCCCTGTGATCCAGGCAGAAGCCAAAGACTAGTGCCAAGACCCCCACCAGGAAATAAGACCCTCCTGATTGTCACCCTTGTGTCCCACCCTATCATCCTGTCCACCTTGAACTGCCATTGCTCCACTTCCTATGCCCCCTTGGACAATGCACCTGTGATACAAATAGACTGGACTCTACCCTGGACTTTCCTCCATCATCACCCCAGCCTATTGCACTATCCCCTCTTCTTCAGAGCACTGCAATAAACACACTTTGATAAAATAGAAGTATGGCGTATGTCAGATGTTTTCAAAAGGTATTAGTTTAACAAAGGTTCAAACATTGCAATTCAACTGTACAGTAATGTTTACATTGGAAAGACCTGTAGTTGGCTGCACTGAACACACCAGGAGCAATAGTGGGGCACCAACATCTGCAAAAATAGATGCCAAAGGGTACAGTGAGTGGGCACAGAAGTAGGAATACACAGCCTGCCAGTGACAATGTCACACATCATACTGTCAATTATATGTGTATCAACACTGTCTTACCTGTGTTTCATTGGAAGTATCGACGAATAATTGCACTTCTGTTGTCGTCATCCTCATCCTCTGCCTCCTCATCTTCACCGTCCACAGGGTCCACTGCTGCCACACGGCCATTTCCAGCCTCCTCCTCCTGCAGAAGAAAAGGCCCCTGGAGACGCAAGGCAAGGTTGTGCAACAGACAGCCTGCCATGATGATCTGGCAGACCTTCTTGGGTGAGTAGCACAGGGCTCCACCTGTTAGATGGAGGCAACGAAACCTGGCCTTCAGAAGGCCAAAGGTACGTTCAATGACCCTTCTAGTTCTCCCATGTGCCTCATTGTAACGTTCCTCTGCCCTTGTCCTGGCATTCCTTACAGTGGTCAGCGGCCATGAGAGGTTGGGGTAACCAGAGTCACCTGCAAATATCGAGGGACAACTGTTAGCCACACACTAACCCTTAGGGCCCAAACCATACACATACACCAACATGTACTGGGTGGGGACCAGGGCTCACTTATTAGCCACACCCTCTGCCTCTGTAGTTGGGCCATCACATTTGGTATGCTGCTATTCCTCAGGATAAAGGCATTGTGCACAGAACCAGGATACTTTGCATTGACTTGGGAGATGTACTGGTCCGCCAGGCACACCATCTGCACATTCATGGAGTGAAAACTCTTTCGATTTCTGAACACCTGTTCATTTCGCCAGGTGGGGGGGGACAAATGCAATATGTGTTCCATCAATAGCCCCAATAATGTTTGGGATATGTCCCATTGCACAGATGTCAGCTTTCACTGTAGCCAAATCCTCCACCTGGGGGGAAAACAATGTAGCTGCACATGTGTTTAATCAGGGCAGACAACACTCTGGTCAGCACTATTGGGAACATTGGCTGCGACATTCCTGCTGCCAATCCCACTGTCACTTGGAATGAACCAGTTGCCAGGTAATGGAGCACTGATAGCACTTGCACAAGAGGGGGGATCCTGGTGGGGTGACGGATAGCAGATATTAGGTCAAGCTGCAACTGGGCACACAGTCAGTGATTGTGGCCCTGTCAAGTCCATAGGTGAGGATAATGTGCCTGTCCTCCATTGTTGCCAAGTTCACCAGGGGTCTGTACACGGGGGGATGTCTCCATCTCCTATTCATCCACAGCGGTTGCAATCTATGGGCCAAAAGAGTAAGCAGCTGGTCATTATCTGTACATTCTGTACATTCCAATCCTTACTACAGTTCAATGCATGTTGTGATTGTAACATTATTTTGTTGGAGATGTCCAAATGGTGCATTCGTGTACTGTGACGCAGTTAGGAGCCATGGCCTGCACCCCCCCCTTGAAATGGCATCCGCCTGTCCTGTATGGAGGGACAGGTGGAAATGAGGTAATTCCGCTGAAGTTGTGTGCTGTTGCGGGAGGCGGTCGAGAACCGCCATGCAACTCCTCATTGGTTAACATTGGGCCCTATGGGGTACAGTGGCCAATGGTGATGTACGCCGCCGGTGACGGGATGCACCGCTGCGGACATGGCCACCATTTTCTATCTGATTCCTCACTTGCTACCTGACCTTCAACAGGGGAGGAACTACACTGCATGTGCTGCTGTGACCTGTGTCTGGAACTGACCATGGCTCGTGTTACTGGGGAAAGGGCCCCTGCCTTCACCTCAGTGGAGTTGGAGCGACTGGTGGATGAGGTCCTACCCCAGTACCGACTGCTGTATGGGTCTCCAGACCAACAGGTGAGTACACCGTGAGTTCGATGCATGGAGCATGAATGCTTGGAGTGCTGGGTGTGAAGGCCTCATGTGTGGGGGGGGGGGTTGGAGGATGGGCCCTAGGCAGCGTACAGCATTTATGGTGGGCCATGTGTGTGCAAATGGCGATGGGAAGGGGCATGGTGGGCCATGAGTGTAACAGGCAGGACGGTCAAACTAAGACCTTTCCCTGTGTCCATTTCCCTGCAGGTCAGCGCCCATCAAAAGAAGGGTATATGGTGTGCCAAGGACGTGCGGACCCTGGGGGTCTACGGCAGGCGGTACACCCACTGTCGCAAACGGTGGGAGGACCTGAAATGCTGGGCATGGAAGACGGCGGCGGCCCAGCTGGGGATGGCCTCTCAATGAGGAAGGGAGCCCGTCGAACTCTGACCCCCCTGATGGCCCGCATACTGGCGGTGGCCTATCCGGAGCTAGATGGGCACTTGGGGGCATCACAGCAGCCACAAGGGGGTGAGTACAGTGCCCTAATATACAACGTACGCCTCTTGGGATGGTATCCAGGTGGGGGGTGTGGGCCCTGTGGGTGCCCATAGCCCAGGCCTGGCATTGCAGAGTAGGTCCCATGTTGGGCAGGGTTCTGATGTGAAAGTACTCCAACCAAGCTAGTAGGCAGCCACTACTGGGCAGGGGTCTGTGGGTCTCAGGTATGCTGCAATTGGCATTGGGTGTCCCTATCCATGGCCTGGTGACTAGCATTGTGACTGGTGGTGCATTGCCTAGTGCATAGAGCTGTTCCCTGTGTGTGAGTGTGTTGTGGACGCCAATGGTGGTGTTGGTGCCGCCATTGACCAAGTGTCTCCTTTGTCTCTCCCCCACTTTTTTTTTGTCACTCTTTCCTTATATGCATAAGCATCACCTGGCGGAGGAGCAGAGGCACCGGAGACTGAGGGATCTGCATCCCACAGGACCCAGGAGGCCGAGTCCACCGACGGTGAGGGCACCAGTGGGACGGAGGGCGAGGAGAGCACCACGGCGGAGACAGGAGGGGACAGTTGGGACACGGATACCTCCTCCGATGGGAGCTCCCTGGTGGTGGCGGACATCTCTGTGCCCATCCCAGCTACAGGTATAGCCGCCACCCCCGTAGCAGCACTGCCCTCCCAGCAGCCCCTCAGCGAGTTTCCCGTGCCCGCTCACCCAGGAGGGTGGGCATCTCCTTTGCCCCAGGCCCCTCAGACCATGCCCCAGTTAGCCCTGCTGCCCTGAGTGAGGAGGCTATTGACCTCCTGCGATCCATCTCTGTTGGGCAGTCAACCATTGTGAATGCCATCCAGGGGCTGGCAGCCCAAATGCAACAGACAAATGCGTTCCTGGAGGGCATTCACACTGGCTTGGCGGCCAAACAGAGACCAATCCAGGCTCTGGCCTCCTCTCTGATGGCAGCCATTGTCCCTGTTTCCCCCCTCCCCCCTCCGACTTCCTCTTCCCAATCCCATTCCCCTCAACCCCAACCTATCCCAAGCACACAGTCAGATGAGCAGGCACCCAGGACAACACTCAAGAGTGGACATGGCAAACGCAAGCACCACACTTCATCCCACAGGCACTCACACAAACAACATCCAGAATCTGACATACCAACATCCACTGCCTCCATGTGGCCCCCTCCTCCTCATCGTCCACCTCCCTCCCAGTTGTGTCTACACTCACACCTGCATGCACTATATCCTCATCCATTACCACCATCACCAGCACACCTATCAGTACACACCCCTCACTTGCAGTCACCACCCCCACATCAATGCACACGTCCCCTGTGTCCTCTCCCACTGTGTCAGTGCCCCCTCCGCCCAAAGTACACAAACGAAAGCACTCAGACACCCAATAGCCATCCACCTCACAACAGCATCCGGCCCATGCACCTGCACCCAAACACAGCAGACTGACACCTCCTACCACCACTCCCTCTTCTTCCACTCCCAAACCATCTCCCTTTTCCCACCCCAATGTCCCTAAGAAGCTTTTCCTCACCAACATTGACCTCTTCCCTAGCCCCCCTGTCCCTCACGTCAGGCCAGGGTGGTCAAAACCCAGCCAAGCGCCTCAGCCACTCAGTCCATGGGCACAGTAGTGTCCCCAACTACTCCAGGTGATCCTGGCCAACAGCCAGCCAGATGGACAGGGTGCCAGCCCCAAGTGCGTCAAGGAAGGGCACGGAGGCAGCCCGAGCTGCAGGAAGGAAGGGCAAGGAGGCAGTCCCAGCTGCAGGAAGGAAGGGAAAGGAGGCAGCCCCAGCTGCAGGAAGGAGGGGCAAGGGGCCTGCAACAGCAGGCAGTAGAGACAAGGGGCCTGGTGCAGGGACTCAGTCAGAGCCCCCACCACCAACCATGGTGGTGCCGCCATCTGAGGCTGCAGGGGATGGCCTGGAGCCTCCACCCCACCTCTGCCAGCACCGACACCAGCACTGCCACCAGCACTGCCACCAGCAGCAGCACCCCTAGTGGGCAGCCATCCGAGACTGCAGGGGATGGGCTGAAGCCTCCCCCCACCACTGCCAGCACCGCCACCAGCAGCAGCAGCCCCAGTGGGCAGCCGTCCGAGGCTGCAGGAGATGGGCTGGAGCCTCCCCCCACCGCAGCTCCACCATTAGCAGCACCACTGCCACCACTGAGTAGCCGTCAGCTCCGGCGGACAGTGTGTAGTCCTGTGTACATGGGCTGTTGTGCGGCCTGGCCCCTGCAAATCCTGTGGGTCTAACACCCAGATAAGAGACTGTGACCTTGCAATCCCCAAGATCTGCATCACTGGGCACAGGCCCCCTCCAGAACCAGTGGAAAAGCCATCCACTCACCCCATCCTCCACAGGATGAAGATCACTGGGCACAATGCCCCCTCCAGAACCAGTGGAGAAGCCATCCACTTAAGAGACTGTGGCCTAGAACTCCCCAGGACAGAGTAATGGGCATGTTGCCCGCTCCAGAGCCAGTGGAGAAGCCATCCACTTGAGAGACTGTGGCCTTGCACTCCACAGGACAGAGTACTGGGCATGTTGCCCCCTCCAGAGCATGTGGGCAAGTCACCCACTTGAGAGACTGGCCTTTCACTCCCCAGGACAGAGTAATGGGCATGTTGCCCCCTCCAGAGCACGTGGACAAGTCACTCACTTGGGGCTTTGCACTCCCCAGGACGGAGCACAGGCCATGTTGCCCCCTCCAGGACCAGTGGTGTTGTACCATCTTCCGGCTGAGGTGCCCCACTGTTCCCTGTCCCCCTGAGGTGCCTGGCTATTTTCGACCTGATGCCCCTGCCGTGTTCTCTCCGTGTTGTTGCAGGAGTGCAGTGGGGCCTTTGACTTTGTGATGTGGCCCTGTGGACATTGAGGACTGGGCAGTGTCCCTACATTTGTAAATTTGTATATACTTGTTAATTTGGATGCACGTATTTATACTATTTTATCTTATTACACTCACTTTAATCAGTTCCTTTTGTCCTTGCATTATTCCTGAGGGGTACGGGGTGAATATGTAATGTTAGTGCATCTGCTTGTGTGTATAGTGTTGGGGGTGGGGGTGTTGCGTGTTACGTGTGTGTGTCACTTTCTTTTTCCTCCCCCCTCCCCTGTGTGCCAGGCGGCAGTACTCACCGTGGTCGTCTTCGCCGGCATTGGTGTTCTTAGTGGAGCAGAACGTAGAAGAGCATGGGGAACACATGCAACTCGGGATCCATGGCGGCGTGGTTCTTCCTTGAGTCTCCAGAGGTGAGTCTTTTCCCTTCTGTGCAGTGTTTCTGCCAGGCTTTTGATGTCGTTGGTACCGCCCCGGAAAAGGTGGCGGATTTAACTGTCATAATTCGGTGGGCGGAACACTGTCTTCCGCCTGGCTGTAGGCAGTTACCGCCGTGGTGGCTGTTGATTTCGCCCAGGCGGTCGGTGTGTTACAGTGGCTGTCTGTCTGAGCGGTTTCCACCGTGGTCATAATTTCATATTTATTACTGCTGGCCTATTGGCAGTATTACCGCTACTATATCACTGACCGCCAGGGTTGTAATGAGAGCCAGAATCTCTAACAATATGATCTCTTGATCTCGAAGGGAAAAATGGAAAAGAAGAGGAGGGGAAACTTGAAAGGGGGATTGGTAAAATTCAAGCTTGAATCCCTGCATTGATTCTAAAATCCAAGGATCATTGGTCAACTTCTGCCACTCGGTCAGAAACAATTGAACCCTGCCCCCAAGAACCACCTCTGAATAAGGGATAATTCTCACCTGAATTGTAGGACTCTTTTTGAGGTATTTTGCTGTCCTCTGTAATAGTTCTTGGGGGAACGTGATCGTCCACCACGGGACCGGGTAGGGTAGAAGGTAGAGTCTGCAGCTTTCCCTCTATCATATCCTCATCCACGACTTGAGTCACGTCTGCGGCCTTGATTGTAGTAACGGCCTGACGAGCGACCCCGCATACGTCCGGCCCATCGAGCATAACACCATTTTGAGGGACAACTGGGCTTTGTCCATAGAGTTAAAGGTGGCTGCAAATTTGGAGAGGTCTTTAATGAAGGGAGCTCCAAACAGCAGTGCCTGAGCCACAGGACCCGCCTCCCAAGTGGCAAGTTTATTCAGTTGAGTGTCTATCCTCATAAGAACGGATCGTCTCCGTTCCGTGGAAATTGCCACATTGGCATTACCCAAGTGACAAATAGCTATTGAGCCCATCCCACTAAGATGTCTGGGTCAATAGGGACGTTTGACTCCTTCGCCAGGAATGCTAATTCCAGGATTTTAGCCAGCAGGCCTGAAAGATCTAGTAGTTTGTCCTGGCAAGACCTCCAGGCACGATCCAAACCCTTCTTAGGGTCTTTCGGACACTTTTTCATAAAAGTGACCGTAGAGGGGTCAATCTCTGGGGTATTGGTGACCTTTCCTTCAAGATCGGGTCTAGGACATTCCGCCTGAAGTCTGGCTCTCACTTCTTTATTGACAGAGAGTTGTACACTATTGTCCAAAGCTCCCACCAAAATTTCTTCCAAAGAAGGAGCGTCACCACTAAAATAATCATCATCATTATAAGAGTATGATTGTGCCATTATTTTAATTCAGGTAGGCCCCAAAGGGACTGCGGATCATAGAGTAGCTGAGGGCAACAGTCAGGGGGAGTGCACAACCCCAGCAGGCGTGAAAGTGAAGATAATAGAGCACGGAGGGAGCTGCCTGCAGCTCTCTAGGCAGAGGCTATGCAAACTTTTCCAACCATGTGCAATCTTAAGCCACAGGGCATAAGGGAGCAATAATGATGAGCACTCGAAATAAGGTTATATAGTATTGCACTAGAAGCTGTGCAGGTACGATGAAAAACAGCCACTCAACAAAGAGGGAACCTTCTGCAAAGGAAATGCTTATGTTTCCAGCCTCTCTGACAATCATGCGTTCGTTTATGAGCACCGCCGCTAAATGAAGCGTGCAATGGTCGGAGACGAACGCATGCATGCTCACAGTCTCAATATAGACGCGAGCGATGCGTGCACTAAGAAATATAAATATAAATACAGAGCGTAGTGTGATAGCGCGGTAACAGTGAACATGACAAAATCAGAAAGGAATAAAGGCACTTAACTGGCTGTGGGAGCAGCAAAGAAAGAGGAAGTGTATTATTGTTACAGCCTTATATATTGTCCCTCTCTATGGTTAGTCACGTGATTTTAATATGGTTTATGGGATATGTTTTTGTTCTCTAAAACTTCTCTGATTGGCTGCTGGATAAATAAAGCATGGAAAGAGAAGTATAATCGGAGCCTCCGGTCCTGACATAGAATTATAATCAGTGTTTTGGTTTATGTTAACTGTGCTCACCTGAGTGCAATTTTCTCTCCTAATGTTGGCCGGACTGTGACTAGGCCCAAGCTACTTTAACCGTTTTCTTATTAAATGCACTGCAATTTTAACATTCTTCTTTCCTCTGCAGGTGCCTTATCACGGAGAACTCGCCAGTTAGAATAGGCTTTTGTTTATTGTTTGGAACTGTTAGAATGGTCAGGTTTAACTGGAACTTAGCCGTGGATATGCAGTGCCTTGGGATGAGAGAGAGCCTCCTGTACAAGTACTGAACTGTTGCTATTTTCCAAGTCTATGCACATGTGCCACTTTTTTGATGATGATAACCTGAGGAGTCTACCTGCTTCCAAAGGGTGTGTTGTGCAAATGAAATTGCTGGGCTTAGATCACTTACTAGTTTGTAGTGAACATTATGACAAAGTCCTCTCAAATAGTAGGTCCGCCTCCAGGTCTCCTGTCTGATGTGATCTGGGCTATGGGGTATATACATGTTGCAGAAATAGACAAAGAGGGCCCAAGGAGTAGTTAAGACCAGCGAGTACTGACTCCTAATGCAAATTCATAACACACAGAATACTCCCTGGAAACATAGAGACAACCCTTTCCTCGAGCTGGGATTGTGTGCCATGCAAGTGAACAGATCAGAGTATTCTGTGCGTGTTGTGAGTTTATAAAGGCATAGCACAACTACACACTTGGTTGTTAACCGTGTTATGCAAGCACCTGGGAATGTATTTCAACCAGTGTAATCCTACCTATGGGGCTTGAAGTTGTGGGTTGCACAGTAGGTGGTTTAACCTGCTGTATATTCTCCATCGTGGAGAACAGCAGACAGCCATGAAATGTGTGTGGACTCAGGCGGGGCTTAGGTAACCTCTATGGCATTCAGTAACCTCCACTTCATTGTTAATCGAGACCCACATCTGGAATCCATTGACTGTGGCGTCCCTTTGACCTCACACTAAGGAGCCCCCACCAGCAACACATTCTACTCATCTGTCCTCTACCTGCCACTCTTCACAACAGCACGTAAAACACCTGGGCTCTGACACAATGTTGCATAACGATCTGCTAACCTGATTTATGAGTTAAGGAGTCCATGACCACACACTTGCCTAGCACACTGCAGGGAATCCATCTTCCGCCCTAACAACCTGAATTTAATATCTGACTCACGATGTGAATCACAGCTCACTGCCTAGTCCTACCCGTTTTAATGTGTTCATGTCTCCTCTTGCCGAGCTAATAGGTAGCTCTGGGTTCTCCTTGGCCAGGTGTGCAGATGACACACATCATCAGGCTTGAGTGCAACTCAACCGGTGTGTAGCAGGAACCTCATGTGCGGACAAAACCGAAGTTGTGTAGGAGGCTCTTTACCTAATTTCCTCATGGTCCTCCAACAGGTGGCCTAAACATCTTGGTTCTCTGCAATGTCTGTCTTTAATGTTGGATTTATGTTTAATCATCACTTTCCCATATTACGCACATCAGGAAAGTGTCATCTGTGTATTTTGATCACATCTACATGCTGCACAGCATGCCACCTCTCTGCCACTGCTGATCAATAATCAGTTATCATCTGCTCTTGGAAACATCCTCCTCGATTCCCCTCACAAAGACCTCGCTGCCCTGGCTAGACTCTTTTGACCATACTAGCCAGGCTCAGTCACACATTGCTATCCAGCAGATAAATCCATACTGCAAAAACTCTACACAACCAAATCTAGGTTTTCAGGCTTCGAAAGATCCACTCGCCCACGCTTCGTGGCAAGTCCGTTTTTTTCAGAGCAAGCTTGTCTTCCTGCCTATTAGCTCATTCTGGTGAGTGAGCTAATGCCTAATTGCAGCGCTAAATATAGTCAGTGTATTGCAGCTCATTGCATGGGGCACGAAGCTATGATGGCCTTGTGCTATACAATAAATATATACAATACAATACATTTTATAAAGCGCACAGCTGCTTCCAAGGAAGTGTCCCTGTGCTAGCAATAAGATGCCAGTGACAAGCAACATTCTCTAGAATCCTGGAACATAGAGCCTGGGCAGCAAAAAGGAAAGTCTTCAGATCTTTGCAGAAAATCAGTTCTGAGTACGGCAGAGCAATAGGGAGGGACTTCGAAAGTTTGGCAGTCACGAACGCAAAGGATCTCCCCCGACTTCTCACCTGGTTTCGCAGCGCTTGTACGAAATTCTAGCAAATGTTATGCTGACGGTAGCGCTTTAGGGGCCAGATGTATGAAAGCATTTTGCATTCGCAAACGGTGCGAATGCCCGTTTGCGAATGCAAAATGCCATTTCAGAATGTATGAAATACATTCTGAACGCAATTTTAAGGAATCGCTAAATTAGCGATTCATTAAAATTGCGACCCTGTTTAGAGAGTCGCAAATTGCGACTCTCTAAATTAGAAATCGCAAATAAGGAATCCTTATTTGCGATTCCTTAGCACATGTATAAAGCAATTCCTAAATGCGATTTTGGCATTTAGGAATCGCTAATTACCACCAAGTTGAACTTGGTGGTAACCATGTGCAAAATTTAAAAATGCATTTAAAATGCATTTTGAAATTGTACATGTAAAGCACACATGCCCTTTTGGCATGTGTGCACCTTACATGTCCACCAATTTTTTTTGGGGGTGCGGCAGATGGGGCCTTAGGCCCCCAGCACCCTGGGGTTTTGCATTTCCAAAATTGCAATTTCTGGTTCAGAAATCGCAATTTTGGAAATGCTAAAAATTCGCAGATATGGGCCAACAGGCCCATAGGTGTGAATGGGTCCGCTATCGCAATTTGCGATTCGGTAACAGCATTTGCGATTTTTAAGAAATCTCTATTACCGATCCGCAAATGTGATATATGGCACTTTGCGAGTCGGAAATAGCGATTTCTTAAAAATCGTTATTTCCGAATCGCAAATGGCCTTGATGATACATCTGGCCCTAGGTGACCATACTAGGAGAGATTAGAGGAAGCTAATCTAAATGAGGCACATCTGAATACAAAGGCTTTAAAGGTGTGCATTGTTTTGTAGGGACCTGCTCCAATCCCTCGGACTGCATACCTGCCAAATTGCAAAATATTCTCAGTGTGAGGGGGGCGGGGCCTAGGAGGGGACAGAGCCTGGGGCCAGATGTAGCAAACCATTTGCGACTCGCAAACGGCGAAAATCGCCGTTTGCGAGTCGCAAACGTGGGTTTGCCATGCAGAAATGCATATTGCGAGTCGTTACCGACTCGCAATAGGCATTTCCGAATCGCAAATAGGAAGGGGTGTTCCCTTCCTATTTGCGAGTCGCAGTGGGATGCAATACCATTTGCGACCGGGTACGCGGTCGCAAATGGCATCGCAGTTACCATCCACTTCAAGTGGATGGTAACCCACTCGCAAATTGGAAGGGGTCCCCATGGGACCCCTTCCAGTTTGTGACTGGACCCAAAAATATTTTTTCAGGGCAGGGAGTGGTCCAAGGGACCACTCCCTGCCCTGAAAAAATACCGAAACAAAAGGTTTCGGTTTTTTTTTTAAGTGCAGCTCGTTTTCCTGTAAGGAAAACGGGCTACACTTAAAAAAAAAAAAACTGCTTTATTTAAAAGCAGGTCACGAACATGGAGGTCTGCTGACGTCAGCAGGCCTCCATGTTAGCGAGTGCCTATACTCGCTATGGGGCCGCAATTTGCGACCCACCTCATGAATATTCATGAGGTGGGTCATTGCGACCCCATAGCGAGTCGCAGTCGGTGTCTGAGACACCGTACTGCATAGCAATTTGCGACTTGCAAATTGCGAGTCGCAGGGACTCGCAATTTGCAAGTCGCAAATTGCTGTTTTGCTACATCTGGCCCCTGGTGCCGAAAGCTGAGAGGCACTCTGCCCTTGACCGAGCCCCCACCTCCTCCCAAAAAAATAAATAAAAAAAACAAAAAGTCATCGAGGCTGTGACTAATGGCCTGATGTGTTTTCACACCTTTAATGGACAACAGCTGCTTACAGCCTCCGAAAACGGGCTGGACACCCACTATTTACAGTGGTTTTCGACTTGTTTTCCCCGCCACCGTGTGATTTCGGTTCCTCATCTGGTGACCGTGTGAAGGGAGTCAAAATCGCGTCGCACACGGTGGCACAGTCTGAGTTGGCAGGTCTGACCGACCCACATGACTTGACAAACCTGCAAAAAAACCTGCGTCTTGCATATTGTTGAGTCCAGGTGAATGAAAGTGTGTTACCATAAATACCATTTTAAAGATGTTTTATATATATGTGTGCTGCTAACTCTGTCATTTTTCTTGTTATTTTATTCTCTCTGTTCATGACTCGGATTCGCGCTGCTGCGCACCCAGGCTGCTGCATTTTGAACTTCTTGCTGACATTTAATCAAGCTATCCTTGGCTCCCCCTGCCCTGACGATAATGCCATTACTGAACCAAGAGGCCAATGAGTTATTGTGTGCACCCAACTTAGATTGTTTTTAAATACATGGGAAAAATTATAGTCTATTAAGTAAAACACAACTCGATTGTGTACAGATCACATTCTGAGCTCATGTATTTGAAAGTGCTCTCATGTGATAATGAAGAAAAAAGAAACTTGGTGAAATAAAATATTTGCCCAGGATCACACAATTTGGTCAAGCTGAGGTTTTCTGTTTTCACTTTTTGCAGTTCAGCCACTTGATGGGTATATGTTTCTCTCTCTCCTGATTTACAGTAAATGTTAATTCTGTATCTTTAATTCTTGGTGCATTAGGTTAGAGCAGGGTTCTGCAAAGTCGGTCCTTGAGAGCCGGGTCCATGCCAGATTTTTAGCATATCCACATTTAGAAAAATGTAGATTTCTGAAACATCTTGTATCTAAATGTGGATATGCTAAAAATCTGGCATGGACCCGGCACTCCAGGACAAACTTTGCAGAACCCTGGTTTAGAGCATGGGTGCTAAACAGAAGCCATGTGAAAGCTTGGGTCGCTTTAGACTTGGGGGCCCAAAAGGACCTCGGGCAGAGCCAGAGTTAGGCATCTGGTTTAAGTGTGGCTCGAGTTTTCAGTTGCTTGCCTGCCTCTACTCCACATGTGCTCTTTAGTTCAGGCAGTACTAGCTGGCATAAGTCCCTATCTTATCCTATGCTCTGGATGTGTGTGGGACTCATGGACACCTGCGTGGTGACAAACTAGCCTGAGGGCTCCCTCCTGACACCAGCAGTGGGGGTGGTTGTATCCAAGTCACTGCATGCACACAGTCCCCCATCACTAGGATTGTTCATGATGCTTGGCTGACTAAGTTAATGATCACTGACACTGTCTGCCTTCTCGGGCCGGCCTCCGCTCTGACCTAAGCTAGACCGGGTTCAGTCTTTTCTCCTCCTCCAGTCCTGACTAACAAAGGGTCTTGTCACTTGGGTGAGAAGTTACACTTAACTACTTGAAGTAATGTGACTTTATTTTTTAAAAACATTTTAATAGGATTGGCGGTCGGTTCTGCACCTTTCCATTTCTGCTTGCAGCACACATGGCACTGTGTGAGACCAGTTTGTGGGTTGCGTGCACTACAGTCGAGTAGATAATTCAAGTCACTTGACCTGCAGGTCTGGTAACATTTTCAAGATTTTTTGAGGCCTGCAGTTTTCCACCCACTTACACCTTCATGAATTTCATGAAGCAAAAAGCCACCCACATGCAAGAACAGCTTAAGCGTGTCTCATAAATAGGAACTTGCTCTGCATCACGTGATCAATCAATCAATCAATCAATCAGTGTTTGTATAGTGTAACTCTATCACCCCTGAGGGTATCCAGGCGCTGAGATTTCGCAGGTTTCAGTCGAGGAGCCCGATCTTGAGTCTGCTTCTAAAGTCTGCCAGGGAGGGTGCTGTTCGTATGTGGAAGGGCAAGTTGTTCCAGGTATTGGCAGCGATGTTAAATTAACATCAAATAATGTCACATCACCATTGCTGAAAGAAACAAGAACCACTCTGTATTCAAAAGAGTGAAATATTAGCAAACTCTTCAGTAAGAAAGTCAACAGCACTGTGACCCAATTATACATACAGCCCAGCCATCAGACCTTCAGCCCAATGTATGATACCAAAATGGAGGTGTTTCAAGCATGGATTTCACCTCAGTCTTGAATGCATTGGATGCTTGGTCATGGGATTAGAGTATCCTGCTGTCCTTCATCATGAAATCACTGACCCGAGATGCCTCCACATGCCATTCTTGATGTTAACAACACCTCCATCACACTTGGAAGCTACCCCACAATCATCTAGAATGTTCAAATCCCCCTCCACAAAAGCTGCACTTCAATGACCTCAACAATTGCTGCCTTTTCACCCTCCTCCTCCTTGGAGACACGGTTGGATAGGTACTCCATTCAATTACAGACCGATGTCGATACTAAAGATGTCGTACACGTCTATGGGTCTGGCCTCTGGTCTTGATGCAGCACGGAAATAAGCATCATTTAGGTTGCGGATAACATCCTTCACAGATTTGACACAGAGAGCCCGCTGACTTCTGGTGCTACTGTATGTTTCAGCAGCCTTTGGCAACATCAATCACAAATATCTTGTTAGCATCTTCAGCTGCAAAGTAGGGATTAAAGACAAATATTCCTATTTTGTCCCAAAATTTACCAAGGCAAACAGCACTTATTCATCCAAGATGGGATGCTCTGGATCATAATGGCAACCAGCTACTAGTGGAGTCCATCCTCATTCTGCATGGACATCGTTCATGAGATATCGATTTTGGGGGAATTCTGTTTCAATTTGGTGGGGCAAAACAGGTGGTTGCCGAGGTTATATTACACTCTTTGCCTTCTGCAGTTTTGTAGGGGCAGTGCTTTTAAAAGATCAGGGAGTGTAAAATTCAGTGAGGTTTGGATAATCAGATTGTGCAGAATGATGATCAATGAAAAGATATTTGGTTGCATTTCTGATAAATAGTTTAACAAGTTCAAGGTTTTCCTTTGCCTCTTGTTGACCTCTCTCTTTGTTTTATTGCTGTGAGGAAACTGGGTGTATTATATGGTGTGGTTGTGTGACTTCACCCTGTAATGCACTTACCAACCCATTTAGGTCCAGTAGGTTTCATTTGTGAAACCCTTAGTTCAACCATGGGTAGCTGTGGTTCTGACCAGTCAGGCTTACACAAAGGAACACATGGTAAGCATTTAAACAGCCCCAGAAAAACTGAAGAAGAACCACACAAGGCACTCAAGAAACCCGACACCAAAAATAGACCGTATTTTTAAGTATTTTTAGACTCCAAAATAAAAAAGATCCACTGGAGGGTTCCAGAGGTACAGCATTTACAAGATACAGTAAATATGCACTTTTTACTTAACCACAAACAAGCACTGGTAAATTCAAAGAATTTGACACTTAGAAACATTTAGAAGAAAAGCATAGGAAAGTATCAATGTGGTTACAGTTGATTTAGGTGATCAACTCCAGTAAGGAGCCAGTGCAAGGGACTAGCATGGTCCTTAAAAACAGTTACCTCGAAGGAGAAGCAGTCTTCAATCAGTTACAGAAGCTTTTATTCTGCTGCTATAGGTTCCTATGGAAATGATCCAGATGCAAGGGATACAGGATCCTGAAAATGCTCAAGGATGCTGTGGAGGCAAGGCAATCAATGGGGTCTTTCTGCAGCTACTACTCGGGCCAAGAACTTGGTGAGGTGGACCTTGCCACAGGGGTTGACATCCCTCAAAGTCCTATCAGACCTGGCAAAATTCAATCACCACTGGACTACCAGTCATCCGCTATCGTGGTTACAGCAGAACCTTTGGTGATAACTTGTCTTCTGGGTAACCAATCTGCATTCTGATGACTCTCCGCAATCCAGCAGACTCAGTGCAACTTTGAAGATTGGGTCCTGGTCCCTGGTTCTGCACAGCAGCAATATGAAGATCTGGGCTACCAATTTGCCCCAGCAGGCTTCTTTGGCTGCTGTGACCCTGCGGTGCGAACAAGAGGTCAGCCAACTGACCTTTGGAGTCTCTTGCTTCAGCTGGGTTCCAGAGAAGACTTCTCCACGAGCAGGACACAGCAGACACAGGCACTTTTCCTTTGTTAGCCATCAGGTGTAGCAGGTGTAGTCTACGTTAATGCAGCTTCTCTTCGCTCCTTGGTGCGGTCAGGGCTTCTTTGGACGTTTTTTCCAATCCAACCAGATCTGAGTTCTGGGTGCCAGGGGTGCCTTTCTATACTCAGAAAATGCCCTCAGGGTAGGATATGATTGGTAACCAATGGACTACCATGTTCCCGCCCTCTTGATGGTCACTTGCTGCAAAGTGTGGCATCTGGATGTCCCAGGATGCATCATTATGCCCACTTCCAACATGGCAGAACCCCTCTCTTGGAGTACAGAGCTCCCCAGCCCAACCCAAAGGTGTGGCTACCAAGGGGGTACACACCCTTGGAAAACCAACTTGGCACCTGGTTTTCCCTCCCCTTCCCAAGTGCCAACCTGTCTGCCTAAACAATAGGGCAGTTTCTTTCTTGAATTTTCACCATTTGCCCTTCAGAGGCGGCTTCTCCTTTGAAGCTTGCACAGGCTTCCATTGCCTCCCTTCTGGGAGTCACTTGCACGTCTCCCAGGATGGCAGAAAGCTGTCTTAGGGACAGAGCCTGTGTGCACCCGTGGGGGTACTAGTCTTTTTCACAGTAAAAATTGCAATTGTGTTTTTTACTGTTGGAAAATGTATAAGTACATGTTCTACCACCTACCATACAGCACAATGACATATATATTAAGAAGGGAATGCTTGGCTTCAGCTCACTCCGCCACACTTCGTTAGCATGACGACGCCTATCCCGGAAGGAGACCTGGACACCCGGAAGCGCTCACCGCACTCTCTGCCAGCTGGCGGCTGCCTGGTAGGACCTCCTCACTCCAAGCTTGCTGCGGGACGCCAGACAGCCGCGGTCCCGTCGCTCCCCCCACTTTGCTCTTTAATCCTCCAGTCCCCCACAGGGCAGTGAGGAGGTGAGAAGGGTAGAAGGCTGGTGTAGGAGGAGGAGTGGGAAGAGGGAGGTAGGCCCAGTGATCCCCAGGCATTCCAGCAGCAGCCCCCATTCCCCTCCGTGCCTCGCAGGGCAGCGAGGAGACCGGCGAAGAAGGAGGAGGGGAAGCAGGAGGCAGGCCCAAAGGTCCCAGTGACTCACAGGCACACCAGTTGCTGCCTGGACAGAGCAAGCGCGGCAGCCGTAGCTGGCTGCCACTAAGTGCGTGCCCTGGTCCTCCACAGAAGCGGCCCAGCTAGGCCTGGATTTGGCTTGTGGGGAGCACCAGAGAGACCCGCTCACCACCAGCCCCAGCAACAAGCAGCAACCTTCTTAGAGGCCCCAGAGGCTCCCACGCAAGGGGACCAAAAGTCCCCTCATCTCTTGGGCATCCCATCTCAGGACACCTCAGGACATCTCAG
This sequence comes from Pleurodeles waltl, assembly GCF_031143425.1. NCBI lineage: Eukaryota > Metazoa > Chordata > Amphibia > Caudata > Salamandridae > Pleurodeles > Pleurodeles waltl. The sequence continues at coordinate 1,023,863,662 of NC_090449.1, read as the reverse complement.
GCCAGAGCAGGTGAACACAGGAGAACGCAGCCTGGAAGCAGAAAAAAACACTAGTGGATCCAATGCAGCCTCAACGGCTAACGTTACGTTCAACCGACTCAGACGCACTCCGAAACCTCGCTCTTCCCTTGATTGGTCCTAGAAGCATTCACGGTAGACCACGACCAGTGGCACGAGCTGTCTACCTAACCTCACAGCTCAACCACCTAGCCCGACCCCAGCGGTACACCGCGGGTTCCTGTGAGGAGGGTTTCAGACCAACCTCCCATTCTCTATTAGAAGCTGCAGCAACTCATCATGGCCCAGACATAACGCCAGTACAAGCCCAGTGGAAGACCAGCATAAAGCCAGCGGAAGGCCAGTGCAAGGCCCCTGCACAAGGTGCTGACTTAACTCAAGCCAACTCAAGCCTACTCAAGCAGGCCTAAGCCAGTCTGGCAGCGTCCAGGACAGCGAGAACACAGCGCTGAGCACAGGTAGTCTCAGGAGGTACCCAGCTGCCCCAGGGGGGCCCACAAACACACCCACAGCCACAGGGAGCAGGACCCTTGCCACAGCAACAGGTACCAGCAGCAGCGGCAACAGAAGCAGGAGCAGATAGCAAGCGCAGGCATGGGTCCCAGACCTAGCGTAGCAAGTGCTCAGCATAGTGCGAGCGCGGCAGTCGTAGGCGGCTGTCGCCGAGTGCGCACCCCGGTTCCCCCCCGGAAGCGGCCCAGCCAGGCTTGGATGCAGCTTGCAGGTGATGAAGCTGAAATGAAGGTTTTACATTAATTTGACGCATAAACGTAGTGCTGCAATAATCATGTGTGACTTTAACCGAACTAATAAAGATTGTACGGGGACAAAATGTGCCCACAGAGTAGTTTGCCAACATTTCTAAGAGTTCTTTATATAACGTGATGTATTAGAATTGCACTAATCCGACATAATCGTAAACGTGTGCTATGATTTGCTTGTTTGAAATGTTTTAGCTTAGCATTACTTTAGTGCAGGCTTCGGCCTAGTTGCCTGGTCTCACGGTTTAGATGCTCGTATTTTTCCAATGTGCTATTAAACGTGTATTTCTGCTTGAAGCTGTACTTTTCCACTGAGATCGTTCACATGCTTATCTTAAGGTTTCGTGCCAGCCCGGCATTTTTCTCTTTACTCCAAGGTCAATCTGCAGGTGCGGACAATGGAAGCTCTGAAAGTGAGTTAATTGGTATAAAATGTTGCAACTTGCGTACCCGTCTCCAAGGATAATGTATGCTTAAGTAAAAGCTTGAGAACTGTTGTTTTTGATTGGACAATTTGAAGCTAACCTATGAACCCTCCAATGGAAGACCCTACTGGATTTGAACTGTTGTCTATTTAAACCAGGAGCACGAGAAGAAGGTAGCCATTACCTATTGCAGCCATTGCAGCCATTATTGGACTTCGCCCATACCCGCCATTTTGCAGGACATTGCAGCTATTATGGCCCACCTTGCTGCGACGCCATTCTGAAAGAGACTTTGATGCTTTCTCTAAACGAGAGAAAGAGACTTAAATGATTCTTACCCTAGAGACTTTAACTTTGACTTGTCCCTTTGCATGAAGTAGTAGTTTATCTTGCCGCCGTGAGGCAACTGCCCCGTCCACCCCTGCCCCTTTGCCCCGTCCCATGCTGATCGAGAAACGGTACCTGTGAGACGAAGACTTCCTTGAATGCTGATTGAAATTGGTAAATATGAAAGGAAATTGTAAAATTGCATTGTGTTTCTTTTAGGTAACCAACTGCTGATTTTGATAAGAGCCCTAGTTAGGAGTTTTCTAAATTTATGTTGCTAAATTGTTTTCGCATGAAGTCCCACATGCCGATGCTAATTTGAGGTTAGATGAGGATTCCTTTTGTTGCACGATGCAATTTGAGACCTTGTTATGCTGACTAAATGTATGCAATTAGCTCATTACAGATTATAGTTCTAGTGATTTGCATTGCTATTATCGAATGCCTTGTTATTCAAATGCTGCATAGATTGCACCTGTTCCGCCGTTATGGACAGCTATTAATGTTCATTTATGTTTATCATTTGGTGTTGAGACACATCTATATTGTGCTAGCTTTGTTAATATAGGGAAATAAATTCACTAACCTTGAATAAACTGGTGTGGTTATTCCTGACTGAAAGGTCAGGGTTCGCCGAAAATGTATTCTGGATTAATTGTTAAGTGTTATGTTGATCAGGGGATTGCTTATGTTCGATATTGATTATTGATTTGATTAAATTGACTGAGTAAGGGTGGAGAGGGTCCCACTTAGCCAAAAGATTCATCGGCCCAAAGAGCGTCCAAAGTATAGGTAAATTACTAGTACGGAACGCTCTATCAGTAGATGGTAGCAGAGGACGGTTACGCCTTTTGGGACCCCGTACTCTTAAAGTACATGGTGTTGAATTAAAGGTTACGCCTTTTGAGACCCCACTCGAGAAGTTGAATTAGATTTTTCTTGGATAAAACAGATTGAGAGAATGATGATGGGCTAAGTCCACCGCGACTTTCCCGGGATCTCGGAGCTTGCGAATGAAGAGAATGGAGGTGTGGAATCGGCGTTGGTGGTACTAGTGACGGTATGAGAGAAGTTAGGATTTTGCGCTTGCACAGCTTATTGCCGCAGATTGTGTGAAAAGGTTGCGAGGATTTTAGAGAATAGCGGAGGTGCGACTCCGAGTGTAGAAGTAGGGAAGTCGTCGAACTTCATAGAAGATAGCGGAGGTGCGACTCCGAGTGTGAGAGTAGGGAAGTCGTCGAACTTCATGTGCATGTGGCGCTTCGTGCATAAAAAGGTCCACGTGGTTGTTGTTGTTGAGACGGGCCCTGCGAGGTCAAGAGACTCCGGAGTATGTTGTTTTATGTTGTGGTCTGGTCGGTTTAGTAGGTTGATCGGGCGTGGTCAACGAGTCGGTACGTGTGTTAAGGGAGCGAAAGAAACTTCGACTTCGGGCTTTGACAAAAATTCTAAGTGCACTAGAATAGATCATTGACAAGTTGAGAGCAGAGTCTGCGGGTCAGATTTGCTTGCGAACGTGGGGACCGAGAAAGATGGAATAACTGCTGAGGCTAGTGAAAAATCCCTAAGGTCCTGAAGCGATTGTGTTACCCCTCCTGTAGTAAACCGACAGATCTGTTTTATAATTTTTGGTAGCTCGCGATACATGCCAGAAGTTGTTACGAGAGGAGCTGAGTGAAGGAGGATAAGCCGCGAGGCTTTGTCAGCCGCAGTGTGTGTGAGAGTGACGTCACTAGGAGCCGCGCTGGGATAGGTTGGTTGCAGAGAAGGGTCGCGCACGGATTGGACGCAGTCCGTAGGGCTCGATTGGAAGGGGAAAGGCAAGCGAAGAGTATTCCGGGAATTAAAGTCACCTATTGATTACAAACTTTGTGAAATAGAAGACGAGAAAATGAAATTTTTTAAAGCATTTAGGAGTGCGATGAAGGGGGAGTCTTACATTAAAGCGAGCGTAGGAGAGGAGACGCCGCCCGAAGGCACACCAGCTTACATTGTAATGGAGGAAAAAGGGGTAGCTCCGTGCCTTTGGCTAAAGCAATGGCACAAATTGACAGAGAAACATGGGAGCGTAGCGTTCCCGATCCATGGGACATTCAATATAAGGATCCTAGAGAATTTGAGATTCGCGATGTACGACATGAAGGTACCTCCAAGGCCAGCACAGTTTGAGGCTCTAGCAATTTGGGAACTAATGGCTAGACAGCAGCAGCAAAATAAGTTCGAGACTAGGATAAGGAAGGTAGAAAAGACACTAGCGGACGCTAGGTGGGATATAGCGGACGCTAGGTGGGATAATGCACAGAAGGTGTGGAGGTCAGATGTATTGCAGGGGATAAAATTGTTTCCCGCAATTACTAAGGAAGAAGAGGAGACAGGTAAGAAAGCTACCTGTAAGACAAACAGGAGGTGTTCCAAGGATAGAGAGGACGAGGAAAAGTTGAGAAGAGAAGAGGAGTTAGAGGATGAGGAGTTAATCATGCAATTGCTGAACGACCGTCCACCACCTTATGCAGAGAGTGGACAAGGTCCAAGTACCAGTTCTGCCCCTCCGGCACCGGTACAGAACAGTGAAACTCAGAGTTCAGGAGCATCATCGGGATCTAAGGACCTGAGTTTACTGTTCACCCCGCAGATACTGCAGGTTAGGAGAATATATCCAGATGTGCCCATATTGAAACCAGCAGAAAATTATCAGCCGCAGATCCCAAGGTACTACAGCAGTGATAACAGTACGGGAATGATTTTAGATCCAGCCGCAATGGGAGGACGGAATGGTTACAACCCAACAATGGCACAAGCTGAATCAACCCAGTTTTTGATGCCTCAAAAGCAGATACAGGGGGGAAACGCACATGCTCAGATGACGGGGAGTCAGATGGGCGTGCCGGCAATGATGACCCATAGTGTGGGAATGAACATGTCTCAGAACATGGGAAATGGACAGAACCCAGACGCGATATCACTACCCATTACTGTAGGTCCGCCGGTACCTTTGTACAGTCAACCTAATTTAGGAATGAGCGGTCAGGGATCAATGCTGCAGAGTGGGACAGAAAGGAGGTGCATAGAAAACACTCCAGGGATAACTCCGATAGCGGCTCAGCCAACCGGATCTGGGTCCTTGATGGAGTTTAGTCCCGTATGTGCTCAGTCAACACTGGTGAGGTCGAGCCCCCCACTGATAATACCTCTAACATCGAACACTGAAAAGTTGCCGCAACCATCAATGGCAGTCGATGTGAATGCTACACTGATGGGGTTGAATGCACAACAACTGACACAGTGGTTCAACAGTCTGAATTCCACACAAAGCTCAGCCAGTGGGAAGGGAGAAGATTATCTGAATAGGGTCAGGTTAAACATGGAAGCGCAAGAATTGGTGGAAGGGACTATGGGTGTGAATAGGTTAGAGTCCTACTCGGAAGACGAGCTGAGGTATCTATGTCCCAGGATTACGAGAGAAGTGAACAAAGTACATAAAAGCTTGCAGGAAATAGCTGACAAAAACGGGGTTGACATAGACAAGACAAAACACTTGAGCAGGAGCTACAGGTTGGATTTCGGGACCACAGATTTTGAACACATGAGGTCAGCAGGCATGAAGGCGCACCTTAGAGAACTGTTGCAGAGTGCACAAGTGTGGAGGTGCTTAGACAAATGGGAAAGCAGATGGGTAAAGAGAAAGGAAAAGAGGAAAGACAGTGTCCCAGAGCTAAACGAGAAAAGACCACAGAGTAGTGATGCAGTAACCATGTTACCAATGAGGGAGACAGCAGGGGGAAAGTTAATACATGTACCATGGCACAGAAGCGACATTCAGTCTTTCACGGATGATTTTCCCAAACTGAGAGAGAAACCGATTGAATGGTATCAACAGACTGATAGGTTTGTGAAGCTTGCAAAGTGTCTCTGGGAAGACCTGAACACTCTCTTTGAGATTGTGGTTCCGGCAGATTTGTGGGAGGATTGCAAAAGAGCTGTAGGTTGGCCGACAAGTGAACCAGAGAGAGACAGGGATACGGGTGCACCATCACCTATGGTGATGAGCCTGTACTATAAGGTGATTGAGCATTTGAAGACGAAGGTTGCCGCGAAAAATGTGGATTGGCAGAAGATCGATCGAACTGCCCAAGAAGCTAAAGAGTCGATTCATAGTTACTATGAGAGGTTGTTGAAGGCGTTTAAGAACTACAGTGGCACGGAGACAATAGAGGCGAAGGACATGCTTCATTTTGTGTTCAGATTTGTGGAAGGGTTGAGACCAGAGATAAGTCAGATGATAAAGTCACATTTGATTTGTTGGCAGTCGAAACCTATTGACGAAGTATTGAATTATGCGAAATACTGTAGCGACGAAATTGAAGTGAAACAGAAAAGGTTGAAAGAGAAAGTGATGATGATGCAGCTTAAGGCAGCTCAGACAGGTTTGCAAGGTCTGCAAGGGTTGCAAGGGTTCCAACAACAGGTACCGCAACCGCAGCCGCAGTTGCAGGGAAACATGGCGTTTCAGCCACAGGCGAGAGGCAGAGGCAGAGGAGGTTTTGTGAATAATGGTCCGGATTTGAACACTGTTGTGAATGGTGTGCAGGCAATGAAGAAGGTGATGCCGTGTCACATGTGCGGAATTGTCGGTCATTGGAAACGCGAGTGCCCGATGGTGGTGCAGGAAGGTGTAGGTGTTGGTCAGCAAAACAATGATGTCAATGCATCTCAGACAATGAGGGGACCGAAAATGAGAGGTCCAAACCCAAATTTTCAGACCATAAATCAGCTACAGGGATTACAGCCCATGCAGCCGCAGCAGATGCAGATGCCTCGTATGCAGATGACGCAAATGCAGCCAATGCAACAGCAGTTTCCCATGGTACCTAATCAACAAATGCAAATACCTTTGGCACCAATGAGTCAGCAGCAAGTGATGGTTCCTCCACAGGTCTTGGGTCAGGTAATGAATACAAATGGCACCGTACAACAGTTCCCATTACACAGTGAGAGTGGAATAAACAATGTATGGGAGAGTGAAAGTTCAGGAGAGGAAGGAGATTGTGTGCTTGCAGCATCCTTGGAAGTTGATCAAAAGGGTCCGTACGTGGAGGGAAGAGTAATGGGTCATCGTGTCTCATTCTTGGTTGACAATGGAGCCACACGTTCAACTGTTAAGAGCATTGAAGTACCAAATTTGCCACTCTCAGGGAGAACAGTTCAAGTGGTGGGAGTAGCAAACAGGCACCTGACAAACCCAATTACAGATCCGGTACCAGTCAGCATTGGTAAATATCAAGGGTTACACCAATTTGTGGTATGTGACTCAAGCCCGATAGCACTGCTAGGGAGAAACCTATTGTGCAAATTGGGTTGTTCAATTATGTGTTCGAACGAGGGGATAAAAATACAGACGAGCAGTGATGGGGAAGAAGAGGACAGTGCAGAGGGGGATGAGATGGAAACTGTCGATGAAGATTATCCTCTGATTTGTCTGTTCCCGATGCTAACTGAAGAAGATATTCCAGCTGAATTACGGGAAACAGTCGGAAAGGAAGTGTGGGATATGACAGGGAAAGAGGTGGGATTGATGAAAGGAGTGGAACCAGTGAAAGTGACTGTAAAGCCCAATGCAACCTTTCCCCAGACCCCACAATACCACATGGCACAAGACACCCTCATGAAAGTTGCCCAACTCATTGACGAGTTTGTAAAACAGGGAGTATTGAAAGAAGTGTTAAGCAGCCCATGTAATTCACCAATCATGGGACTAATAAAGCCGAGTGGAAAGGTCCGACTCGTGCAGGACTTGAGGAAAATAAATGACATCATAGTCAAATGCTGCCCTGTCGTACCAAACCCAGCTGTGATAATGTTTCAAGTCCCTTGCGATGCCGAGTGGTTCTCAGTCATTGACTTGTCACAAGCGTTCTTTTCGGTGCCTCTTCATGAGGACAGCCAATTTCTCTTTTGTTTCAAATTCTTAGACAGAGTGTACAGTTGGTGTCGCATTCCTCAAGGGTTTTCTGAGTCACCGTCAATATTCAATCAGATTCTAAAGAAAGACCTGGAAGCATTAGAATTGCCATTCGAGTCAACCCTAGTACAGTACATCGATGACTTACTGATTGCATCAAAGACAGAAAATGGCTGCACAGCCGATACCATTGCTCTGTTGAACCATTTGGGAAGGAATGGACACAAGGTGTCACCTTCCAAATTGCAGTTCTGTCAGAAGAAAGTGAAATACTTGGGTCACCAGATAGAGAAAGGGTCAAGGAGAATAATGAAGGAAAGAATAACGAGTGTACTTCAAATGAGTCCACCAAAGACAAGGAGGGAGGTGAGGAAGTTTTTGGGAATGGTGGGCTACTGTCGTCAGTGGATCCCCAACTTCTCAACTCTAGCAAAGCCTTTACTGAAGCTGACCCAGAAGGATGCCTTGGATCAAATTGAGCTGAAAGGAGATGAGATGGATGCTTTTGTTGAATTGAAAGAATGCATGTGCAGGGCTCCAGCTTTAGGTATGCCTGATTACACAAAGCCTTTCACATTGTTTTGTCATGAACGTGATGCATGTTCTTTGTCTGTCCTGACTCAAGCCCATGGTGGCATAAACAGACCAGTAGCGTATTTTTCAGCTACCTTGGATCCGGTCGCAGTAGCACTTCCAGGGTGTTTGCGCGCCGTAGCAGCAGTTGGTATCAGCCTCACTCAGAGTGAAGGAATAGTGATGGGACACCCAGTAACAGTCATGGTCCCTCACTCAGTTGAGATACTTTTGACCCGCTCCCGAACGCAACACATGACTGGAGCAAGACTCACAAGGTATGAAACAATAATTCTGGGCTCACCGAATGTGCAGCTGAAAAGGTGCACTACGTTGAATCCAGCAACCTTGATTCCCGGTGAAAATGCTGAAATTGAGGACGCTGAAGACATCGAGCATGACTGCCTTCAGGTGACTGAATTTTGCACCAAACCCCGACCTGATATTAAGGATACTAAGCTTGATGAAAATGACCAAATTGTTTTTGTTGATGGTTCATGTCTAAGAGATGGGATGGGAATTTTGAAAGCAGGATATGCTGTATGTACTGTAACAGGTGTCTTGGAAGCGGCCTGGCTTCAAGGAGTCTATTCTGCACAAGTAGCAGAACTTGTAGCCCTTACAAGAGCATGTCAATTGTCTGCATTGATGAAAGTCACCATTTACACCGATAGTCAGTACGGGTTTGGAATTGTGCACGACTTTGGACAACTATGGTCACAGAGAGGTTTCCTGACTTCTTCAGAATCCCCAGTGAAAAACGGGGAGAGAATAAGGGAATTGTTACACGCCATTCAAATGCCAGCCGAAGTTGCAGTGGTAAAGTGTAGTGCTCATACAAAAGGACAGGACTATGTTTCTCTGGGAAATGCATATGCGGATCAAGTCGCAAGATTTTGTGCCTTGAACTGTATATTGCTCAGAGATGAATGGAATTCGATAAGTGAACCAGAACTCGAACCAGCTGACGCATTTGCCTTGAAAGTCGTAGATACAATAGATGAACTAAAAACATTACAGAATAACGTCAGGGAGGACGAAAGAGATTCCTGGATTAAATCACAATGTATAAAGAGACCAGATGAGTTATGGGTTTCAAATGAGGGAAAATTTGTTTTGCCAAATAGTCTCTTATCACAGCTTGCGCGGTTCTATCATGGGCAGGCTCACCTAGGGAGAGATGCCATGATAAGATTGTTCAAAACTGATTGGTTTAACCCCAGATTCCGTCAAGCTGCAGAAGCAGTTTGCCATCGATGTGTTATTTGCCAGCAGATGAACCCAGGAAAGGGAACAGTTGTGAACGCGAGCCACATTGGCAGAGCCAGTGGCCCGTTTAGTAGAATGCAGATGGACTTCATTGAGATGCCTGTGCATGGAGGTTTGAAGTATGTGTTGGTGATTGTGTGCATTTTTAGTCACTGGATTGAAGCATACCCCACACGTAGAAATGACAGCCTTACAGTTGCAAAACTATTGTTGAGGGAATTAATACCACGTTTCGGATTCCCGATCTCTTTAGAATCAGATAGGGGAAGTCACTTCAATAACGAGGTGATAAAGTTACTTTGCGCAGCGCTGAACATTGAGCAAAAACTGCATTGTAGCTATCGCCCTGAAGCCTCAGGACTGGTGGAACAAATGAATGTTACATTGAAATCAAGAATGGCGAAAATATGTGCATCGACAAATTTGAAATGGCCTGACGCATTGCCCTTGGTGTTAATGTCAATGAGAAACACCCCTGATAGAAAGACTGGATTGTCTCCGCACGAAATTCTCATGGGCAGGGCTATGAGACTTCCTGCAGTTCCCGCAAACGCGCTTTTGAATATTACAGATGATATGGTGTTAGACTACTGCAAAGGTCTGGCTGACGTGGTTCGCTCTTTCTCTCACCAGGTGGAAGCAACCACCTTGCCACCGATCCAAGGTCCAGGACACGCACTGAAAGCAGGGGACTGGGTCGTGGTAAAGAAGCACGTGAGGAAGTCGTGTCTGGAACCCCGTTGGAAAGGCCCTTTCCAAGTGATCCTGACGACAACTACCGCTGTGAAGTGTGCGGGAGTTCTCAACTGGATTCACGCCAGTCACACAAAGAAAGTGTTGTGTCCCACAGACGAGGAAGTTGAAGCGCTGAAAATACCAGTGCCTGATAAAACAGTGCTGAGCGCTGAGACAGAGCAAAACCAAACTGAAAGCGAACAGGCAGGAACGGAAGAGAGAGAGATATTCTCTGAGGACGAAGAGACCAACTCACTTGGGGAAGACCAAGGAGAAAGTTCAGACAGCGACGAAGCAGCTGAAGGTGACAAAGAACCTGAAGCAGCTGAGGGTAGCAAAGAGCCTGAAGCAGCTGAAGGTGACAAAGAACCTGAAGCAGCTGAAAGTGATAAAGAGCCTGATGAAAGTAACGGTGATGAAGGGCTCGAGAAAGGTGAAAAAGCAGGAGAGCCTGATCAGAGGAGGGCTTTCCCAGAAGCAGACGATAGAGAAAAAGAAAAGGAGAATGTGATTGATTCTCCAGAAGGAGGGGACAAGGCAGAACAGAACAAAACAGTTCAAGCTTCCACAGAAAAGATCGCAGGTCCATCAAATGGACTTGGTGCAAAGAGGAGACTAAGTATATCACCAATAAAACAAAGGACTAAAGAAAGTTTGAATGACGGAGACAGGCCAAAAGTGAAAGAGAAAAGAAAGGAAGTGACTGTCGTGGTACCATCCACAAGTGAAGGAAAAGACTTGACCAAAGAGGAAAGTACCAGTGAGGCAGAATCGAAAAGAGAGGCAAAATTGAAAAGGAAAAGGATACCAAACAGGAGATATTCTGGTCCAGAATGGGCATATGCAGTCAATGACGATTGGACTGACGAATTCGTGTCTCTTAGCCTCGAGAACGAAGAAGAAGAGATACCAATAGAAAAGAAAAGTTTTATGGACTCTGTCGACTGAAGGGGGTGATAAATGATATTGCTTGCTACAATCTAACGTGATACGAAAAAAAAAAAAAACAGCTGAGACATTGCTAAACCGGATGAGACACTTGCTGAACTGATAAAGACTGAGTTATTGCCGAATTGAGACAAATGCTGCTAACCGATAAGTGACTGGCCTCTTGAAGAAGACTGTGTGAACATTGCGCTCGCTCAGCTTTGTAACTGAATTGCTGAATAGTTTCTTTTACAGGTGCTTCCAGCTCTCTGATTCTATACAGATCATGACGCAAAATAGTAGAAAGAAATATTGTAAATATGCGTGTATAGGCTTGGTAATTGCATGTGTACTAATAATAATGGCAATAGTGCTTGGAATGCATGGTAAGGGTGAGAATGAGAAAATTGATGCTTCTACTTTTGCTCCTGTTACTGTCACTGAACTAACCGCATTGAAGAGACTAGAATTAGATGAGAGACACTTGCATGATAAGAAAGAACTTTCGTATAATGTTTTCTATCGCTTGCTAACAGAATATGTTGAGACTATGGATGCGAAAGATTGTTATGTGTGTACACAGATACCGACATCAGTAAAGGAAGGGGTGACTTATCACCACATGCCTCTTACATACAGGATTACATGTAGTATAGTAATGTCTAGGTTTTATGGTCAAACTAACATACAGTATTTTTACTCAAATTATGATGTTACCTTTGCATATGTTCCTATAATAGCGCAGCTAAGCCAGATTGCTAAAGATTGGGATGCTAAAATAATGAGGGAATTTTTCGAGCCAATGCAACCTTTTGAAACAGCTCACGCTCATAGGGAAAATCTTACCTGCTCGCTATCTGCAGTAGAAATAAGCTTTTTAGATCGCACAGATGATAGAAGGGCACAAATGAATGCGAAATTAGAAAAAGAACTACATAAGAGGACTTCAGTAGATAATTATGATTTTGCCGCAATAAAGACACAAGGGAGAATTGCTTTAGATGCTTGGCATGTAGGGAAATTTTGTATATATCGAGGTGAATCTTATTATGATAACATTTTCGTAGGAGCGAGTGAGTGTAAACATACGTTTATCTTTAAGGCCAAATGGACATTCATGATGAACGGACTTGACCCTGTCATTCCAGGTGTATATTACATTTGTGGGTATAATGCCTATTATCGTCTTCCAAAGGGATGGTGGGGGAGATGTTATTTGGGTATAGTGTTCCCAAAGGTTTATCAACTGGATGACCTATCGATGATTCCAAAGACATCTGGATCCCATCGTATCCAGAAAAGAGAGACCGCAGCTGCTGTGGTAGGAGATATATTTGGAGCCATGATTCCTTCGTTGGGAGTTGTGCTGAATTCCATCAAAATAAGAAAGTTGTCTACTATAGTGGATAACATGTTGACAAAGTTTTCAGGTGCTATAATCCTGATAGATGCTGAACTTGCAGCGGAAAGAGCTATGACTCTTCAAAATAGGCTTGCCTTAGACATTCTTTTAGCAAAGGATGGCGGAGTTTGCAAAATGCTTGGTGCACGCCACTGTTGCACGTATATTCCCGACAACAGTGTGAAGATTAAAACAATGCTTGCTAATCTAACAAAAGAGAGTGCAGACTTGAAGGAATTGAAAGAACCAGGAGTGTGGGAGAAGGTTGGAAAAGGACTTGCTTCAGTGGGAAATTGGATTGGGGGAATTTGGAATGGAATATTACTAAAAATAATACAGGGAATTTTAATAGTACTGATTTGCATATTTGGAATTTGGGGAATAAAAAGGGGAATAATAATGATTATGGAAAGAATTAAAAGAAGGAAGGAAGAGAAAATGATGAAAAGAATGGCAGAAGAATATAAAGCGAAAACTAGGGGAATTAAAAGGAAAAGAGAACTGACAGAATTTTAATGGAATAAAATTTGTGGGCATGGTTTGGTGTGATGACAAGTAGTCATCAGAGGAGGGATTGATGAAGCTGAAATGAAGGTTTTACATTAATTTGACGCATAAACGTAGTGCTGCAATAATCATGTGTGACTTTAACCGAACTAATAAAGATTGTACGGGGACAAAATGTGCCCACAGAGTAGTTTGCCAACATTTATAAGCGTGCTTTATATAACGTGATGTATTAGAATTGCACTAATCCGACATAATCGTAAACGTGTGCTATGATTTGCTTGTTTGAAATGTTTTAGCTTAGCATTACTTTAGTGCAGGCTTCGGCCTAGTTGCCTGGTCTCACGGTTTAGATGCTCGTATTTTTCCAATGTGCTATTAAACGTGTATTTCTGCTTGAAGCTGTACTTTTCCACTGAGATCGTTCACATGCTTATCTTAAGGTTTCGTGCCAGCCCGGCATTTTTCTCTTTACTCCAAGGTCAATCTGCAGGTGCGGACAATGGAAGCTCTGAAAGTGAGTTAATTGGTATAAAATGTTGCAACTTGCGTACCCGTCTCCAAGGATAATGTATGCTTAAGTAAAAGCTTGAGAACTGTTGTTTTTGATTGGACAATTTGAAGCTAACCTATGAACCCTCCAATGGAAGACCCTACTGGATTTGAACTGTTGTCTATTTAAACCAGGAGCACGAGAAGAAGGTAGCCATTACCTATTGCAGCCATTGCAGCCATTATTGGACTTCGCCCATACCCGCCATTTTGCAGGACATTGCAGCTATTATGGCCCACCTTGCTGCGACGCCATTTTGAAAGAGACTTTGATGCTTTCTCTAAACGAGAGAAAGAGACTTAAATGATTCTTACCCTAGAGACTTTAACTTTGACTTGTCCCTTTGCATGAAGTAGTAGTTTATCTTGCTGCCGTGAGGCAACTGCCCCGTCCACCCCTGCCCCTTTGCCCCGTCCCATGCTGATCGAGAAACGGTGCCTGTGAGACGAAGACTTCCTTGAATGCTGATTGAAATTGGTAAATATGAAAGGAAATTGTAAAATTGCATTGTGTTTCTTTTAGGTAACCAACTGCTGATTTTGATAAGAGCCCTAGTTAGGAGTTTTCTAAATTTATGTTGCTAAATTGTTTTCGCATGAAGTCCCACATGCCGATGCTAATTTGAGGTTAGATGAGGATTCCTTTTGTTGCACGATGCAATTTGAGACCTTGTTATGCTGACTAAATGTATGCAATTAGCTCATTACAGATTATAGTCCTAGTGATTTGCATTGCTATTATCGAATGCCTTGTTATTCAAATGCTGCATAGATTGCACCTGTTCCGCCGTTATGGACAGCTATTAATGTTCATTTATGTTTATCATTTGGTGTTGAGACACATCTATATTGTGCTAGCTTTGTTAATATAGGGAAATAAATTCACTAACCTTGAATAAACTGGTGTGGTTATTCCTGACTGAAAGGTCAGGGTTCGCCGAAAATGTATTCTGGATTAATTGTTAAGTGTTATGTTGATCAGGGGATTGCTTATGTTCGATATTGATTATTGATTTGATTAAATTGACTGACTAAGGGTGGAGAGGGTCCCACTTAGCCAAAAGATTCATCGGCCCAAAGAGCGTCCAAAGTATAGGTAAATTACTAGTACGGAACGCTCTATCACAGGCACCGGTGAGACCCGCTCGCTTGACCTCAGCTCCCCTCGCTGCCAGGGATTGCAAGTCAGATGAACTCCAGGGGGACTCCAGCCTTTCATCTTCTGTCACACTCTCACACTCACCCCATGATTAAACGAGGAGAAGGAGGAGTGCCCACAGACTTTGAAATCCTCAAGGGGGACCAAAAGAAAGTGTGGTGAGCGCATGAGGACCCACAGCTCCCTTCTCTTAATGGGACATGAAAGAATACAAAATGTAATAAGGAGAGAGAAGGCTGCCCCCAACAAACAGGGGAGGCAGGCCAAAGGAGGGAAAACAAAGCATGCCACAAAGCCCCAACTCGTGCCACAGATGTCACCAAAGGGCGCAACGGCCTCCATGGCTCTAAAGGTGGGTTCCCCAGGACCCAAGGAGAAGACACACAGGGGAACCCAGAGGATGAAGGGTGGACCCAAAAAGATCCCTGAGTACTTTATGCCTCTGGAGAAAAACACTAGCCTCAAAACCATCACCGAAGATTCAATCCCGAGATGCCATCCGGGATGGAGATCTTTCATTGACAGAGCAATCACCCTGGGAAGCTCGTGGGCGGACTTCCCTCCAAGCTACAATGCTCAAGAATCAATGAAAAATCTTTCACAACCAAGATCCATGCCCCTCTTGAATCCCTCACGCAACAAAACTGGGCATACTCTCCAGCAATTAAAGCAGCCAATTGCTCTATCACCCACTGTAGGAAAAAGTTGCAGTTACCCCCCACTTTTTGCCTGGTATTGATGCTGACTTGACTGAGAAGTGTGCTGGGACCCTGCTAACCAGGCCCCAGCACCAGTGTTCTTTCACTTACAATGTACCATTGTTTCCACAATTGGCACACCCCTGGCACACAGATAAGTCCCTTGTAAAAGGTACCAGTGGTACCAAGGGCCCTGTGACCAGGGAAGGTCCCTAAGGGCTGCAGCATATGTTGTGCCACCCTAAGGGACCCCTCACCTAACACATGCACACTGCCATTGCAGATTGTGTGTGTTGGTGGGGAGAAAAAGGCAAAGTCGACATGGCATCCCCCTCAGGATGCCATGCACACAAAATGCTGCCTGTGGCATAGGTTAGTCACCCCTCTAGCAGGCCTTACAGCCCTAAGGCAGGGTACACTATATGACAGGTGAGGGCATAGCTGCATGAGCAATATGCCCCTACAGTGTCTAAGTCTATTCTTAGACATTGTAAGAACAGTGTGGCCATATTAAGTATATGGTCTGGGAGTTTGTCAAAAACGAACTCCACCGCTCCATAATGGCTACACTGAATACAGGGAAGTTTGGTATCAAACTTCTCAGAATAATAAACCCACACTGATGCCAGTGTTGGATTTATTACAAAATGCACACAGAGGGCATCTTAGAAGATGCCCCCTGTATTTTACCCAATCCTTCAATGCAGGACTGACTGGTCTGTGCCAGCCTGCCACTGAGACGAGGTTCTGCCCCCCTGGGGTGAGAGCTTTTGTGCTCTCTGAGGGCAGAAAAAAAGCCTGTACTGGGTGGAGGTGCTCCATACCTCCCCCTGCAGGAACTGTAACACCTGGCAGTGAGCTTCAAAGGCTCAGGATTTGTGTTACAATGCCCCAGGGAACTCCAGCTAGTGTAGATGCCCGCCCCCTGGGCACAGCCCCCACTTTTGGAGGCAAGTCCAGGGGAGATAATGAGAAAAACAAGGAGAAGTCACTCACCAGTCAGGACAGCCCCTAAGGTGCCTTTAGAAATCCTCCATCTTGATTTTGGAGGATTCCCCCAATAGGAATAGGGATGTGCCCCCTCCCCTCAGGGAGGAGGCACAAAGAGGGTGTAGTCACCCTCAAGGACAGTAGCCATTGGCTACTGTACCCCAGACCTAAACATCCCCCCTAAATTTAGTATTTAAGGGTGACCCTGAACCCAGGAAATCAGATTCCTGCAACCTAAAGAAACCAGACGGACAGCTGACCTACAAGCCTTCAGATAAGACGGACATTGGTTTCTACCTGAAACCCGATGCCTGCTTTGCACACTGCACCCGGCCGCCCCTGTGCCGCTGAGGGTGAGTTTTTTGTGCCTACTTGTGTCCCCCCCAGTGCTCTACAAAACCCCCCTGTTCTGCCCCCCAAGGACGCGGGTACTTACCTGCTGGCAGACTGGAACGGGAGCACCCCTGCTCCCCATAGGTGCCTATGTGTTTTGGGCACCTCTTTGACCTCTGCACCTGACCGGCCCTGCTCTGCTGGTGTGGTAACTTTGGGGTTTCCTTGAACCCCCAACGGTGGGCTGCCTATGCTCCAGAACTGAGACTTGTAAGTGTTTTACTTACCTCCAAAACTAACCTTTACTTACCTCCCCCAGGAACTGTTGATTTTTGCAGTGTGTCCACTTTGAAAATAGCTTATTGCCATTTTTACAAAGACTGTATATGATATTGCTTTTATTCAAAGTTCCTAAAGTATCTAAGTGAAGTACCTTGCATTTAAAGTGTTGACTGTAAATCTCGAACCTGTGGTTCATAAAATAAACTAAGAAAATATATTTTTCAATATAAAAACCTATTTGCCTGGAGTAAGTCTTTGAGTGTGTGTTCCTCATTTATTGCCTGTGTGTACAACAAATGCTTAACACTACCCTCTAATAAGCCTACTGCTCGACAACACTACCACAAATAGAGCATTAGAATTATCAAATTTTGCCACTATCTTACCTCTAACGGGAACCCTTGGACTCTGTGCACACTATTTCTTACTTTAAAATAGTATATACAGAGCCAACTTCCTACACCCACCATAGTGGTAACTAACAGAACCATAGTTACTGACGACCTTCCCATCAAAAGGCATTGCTTTGGGGAAATTCAAAAAGCCAGCTGGGACAATCTGGCCTCAAAACTATCAACCCCAAGGTGAAATTAGCCCAACAATCCCAGTGAGCCCTCTCTAACACTGGAGTAGTTAGAGGAGATCTTCACCATTGACGTAGATGAAGACGATGACCAACTCACACCCACAAAGAAGACCAGCAACCAACCTCTCACAAATTTGTTGCTCATGTCAGAAACCACACAATATCAGAGGCACATAGACTCTGACCCTCTTCTCCTGACAGGACGAGCCGCTCTAAACAAACGCCTCAGAGCCATAACAAATGCTACTATTTTCAACACAAACTAGACATTCAAATTAAAATCTTGCAAAGTTTGATTACCACAACTATGGCCATTGATAACAAGCTGTACAGATTGAATTCGCTAATCAAAATAGCTCAAGCACAAGTGGAGGCCGACAAGGAGCTACCCACCCAGGGCCATCATTGCCACTACAGCCCAATCTCGAATAAACTGCAAGAATTGCCGTCAAACATGTCTACAATAGTAGTAAACTTAAAACAGGAAGCCGAACAATGGAGAAATGGCAGACAATGGACACATGATCAACTAACCCCAGGAACAACAAACAGACCTCAAATGGGAGTTCCCAACATGGTAACACAGCACGAAGCATGCCCAGTGCACATGCTGGGAGCAATAACGGAATGTCCAGAAAAAATGTACACCCGAGATGAAGGCCCCTTTCTTCCGGTTCTGTTTGGGAAAAACAGGAAACGGCTAAGGAAAATGCACAATAAACCATCAATGGGCCAAGAAACTAAAGCCCATCCGGGACACAGAAACTGGTGCAATAACCCATTGGGAGGAAACTCGGAAAAAGAGTCAAGCATCAGAGCGGAACTGATAAAATGCCCGCCTCCCTCCCAATCGTCAGATAGCAAAGCTCTGCCCCCGAGACCACAAGGTGGCAACCATCCTCAAAAGCAGCAGATAGAGGAAAGAACCATCTCTGCTAGAAGCATGAGCCAAGGATTTCACAGCAATGCTGCAGTACCGGACAGGCCAAGCGAACCCCAATCAAACTGCTTCCGGTCAAACACCCTCTTGCTCATCCCTTCACATCTCACTTTTCGTGTCCTGGGTTGAGCCAGAGGGGAACACGGGCCCCAGCAGCTCCCAAGGGGCTCACCCCACATTAACTAATCCGACGGAGCTTGACATAAACCACGCTCAATCTGACAAATACGCAATTTCCACTTAGGCCACACCCACCCGGGCACAGTCTGTGAGAAGACAAGGGATCAATTGAACGTTCCTTCCAGAACGGGTGCTTCCTCCTGGCTAACGAGACCCTCTGGGCCCATCACAAAGACTATAGTCCACTCGCCTAACTCAAACTGCATAGATCAAACACCCACCGATGCGGAGCGAATGATAAACACTGATGTTGAAATTACATCAGCACTGCATTTTGCAAAGCCCCACACAACTGCGCTCCAACCCTCTTCAGAATTCAGTGGATAAGGACACTCATACCCTAATCTTTCATCCCACGTACCACTCTCAGGGCCCTTGGACATCTTAAATAGAGGCAACCTCCTGAGAATCTGCAATGCCATCCCAGGGTTGGAACAGCTAAACAGCAAAGACGTTGAGAATATAGCCTTTCTAGCACCAAGGAAGAGCGGCACAAACAAGTGCACGGAAGTCTGCCTTAGCAGTGCGGAAAACGTGAAGCTAATACTATCAAAATCGGAGGCCTTTGAACTTTGGGGCATAGAACTTAAAGAAGTGAACAAGGCAAAGTACCCAAGTTTCCTCATCTCGTATGATACCAGGGGAAAAAGCAACAGAACACAGACAGCAAACCACAGGGATGACGCTCGGAGATCAATCCTACAACACGCCAAGGGAGATTCCTCCCCCTTCCCCCTGAGACCCATGGAATTCATAATCTTTATCATACAGGAACACCAAGCAAAAAGTCAAGACCTGGTAATGGACCTACAAAAAGAGGAATTAGGTTGGAACAAATTATTCTCTCAACCCTAACACACCTCTGTTCCCCAAGACAGGTGGGGGATCCAGGATCACTACTGAAAACAAACTGCAATCTCTAAATGCCTCGCACAGAGTGCATCCTGGCTAATCACAGGCGATTTCAACCTAAATAGATGGGCAACCATAGGTAGAGAAGTACCAGAGAAGGAGCCCTAGATCAATACCTGGGCTTTCCACAGCAAGTATCACGCCACAGCGACATGGACAAATTCGATCACCCACTGGTGAGAGCATTGGAGGCTTTAGGATTGAGGGCCTTGAACGGTCATTTCCCAACAGACAGTGCAATGAATCCAACGCACATGTCAAAGAAATCAGATAGCACCCTTGATTACACATTGACATCCGTAACTTTCTTCAATCACATTCAAGTATTTAGCATAGAAGTAAGATGCGAAAGTGATCATCACCCGCAAGTCATGGAAATCATGAACAACAATCACTACATGGCACAAATGCACAACATAGGGGCACAGGATCCAGGTAGCTATCTCCACCGAATAAGATGATCAAATCTGTCTATGGGAAAATATGAGGCTTGGAAATCAAACTTATCATCCAACCCAGGGACCCAGCCGGATATAATCATCAGATGGGAAGCAATGCTAACCTCACTAAGGGACCAGCTGGCTCCCATACAATTGCACAGACTCGGACCCCCACAGAACAAAAGCTAAGGCTTCATACAACCTCTAAAACAACATAGCAACAGCTCAACAAAGCTGCCAGAGCACTACAGAAACAATACATGGACACTAGACAACACGGTTCCTTCCAAGCTTTAAGAAAGATATACAAGAAGGCAGTCTGGGAAGCAAAGGAGGCACACCGAGACCAGGAATGGATCAAAGTTGTGGAAGCATGCAAACAAAAGAATAGCCGCCCCCTTTAGTTCATCATCAACCAACTGGAACTTGGGGCGGTAGCGACCTTAAGCAACACCGTGCCTGAAGCAAAATGGATCGAGTACATCTCCGAACTATATGATTGTCAGGAAGCGGAGGAACGCAACACATGCTTAAACCATGACCCAAATCACTTAATCTTCGAAGCACAACAGATAAAAGAACACCTTGGGCACTGCAGAACCAATAGGGCCCCTGGCCCAAATGGCCTCGAGACTGGGGTCTTAAAACACGATTTGGAATTTTAGTCCAACCAATTTAGTAATCTGTTCAGCTCTTGCGTCACAGAAAATAAAATCCCTGACTCATGGCAATTCTCCATCCAATTTACAAGAAAGGACCGTATGGGAACCGCTACAGCTATCGCTTGATTGCCCTCCTCGTCACTGATGCAAAAATATTCGCAGAGTGGTTACTAGTTGAGATAAAAGACTGGGCTACCAAACAGAACCTAATCCCACTGAACTAAACAGGTTTCCGTCCCTCATCATGCACCACTGACAACCTGGTGGCACTAGCATTGCTGGCGGAAAAATATACAAAAATGAAAATGGCTTTGTACACTTGCTTTGTGGACCTTTCTAAAGCCTTCGACTCTGTGGAACAGCACAGATTGTGGAAAAAATGAGTGGAACTCCATATACCATCAAACTTGCTAAAAGGAATTCAGCTCTTATATTCTTATAACTGGACCAGGGTAAAAGTTGGCTACAATGGAAGAGTCTCTGCAAAAATTTCCAATAGGAAGAGGAGTAAAGCAAGGCCTCGCCCTAGCCCTGATGTTATTCAATCTATATCTCTCAGACCTGTGTGCAAAGCTGAACTCTGCCAGTTCCCATCCCCCAAATTAGGCTACCAACTTCTAACCGCACTTCTTGATGCAGATTACATCGTCCTCTTGAACCTATCAAGCACAGGGCTTCAAAAATTGCTAAACACCCTGGATCAGTACTGCAAATCCAACAAGTTGATGTTAAACTTGGAGAAAACCAAGGTAGTTATATTTGGCAAGTGCATAATAAAGAAAAAGCAGTGGCTCTGTGGAAACCGGCTTGTGGGCAGAACCAATAGCTACAAATACTTGAGAGTCTGGTTGCATGAAAGGTGGTCTCACAGCCTGCATTTAAACACCCTGAAAGCCAGAGTGGCATCACAACTTGCAGCACTTCAAAAACTATCGACGAAACTGCAAAGCCCAACCTGGAGGCTGCTAATCACGGTGAACAGAGCAAAGTTCCTGCCCTCCCTGAATGTTATTATGGCAAGTTTAATGCTTTCTTGAACATCGCTCAGAGTAAAGTTTTCCGACTTCTCTTCAGCCTACCACATTGCTCCTCACCAGCACAAATCAGACTGGAATTCGGGCTACAAGACCAAGCCCTGATACAGCCCCTCTATTAAGACAAGCACCCCCAAACACACTTAAAGCACTAATCTGGGAGGAATCAGGCCTGAACTCACCTGGGGACTTAATTTTACGGTCTGACAAAACTGCCTTAGCAATCAAGCAACTTCAGGCAGAAGAGCTGTGGCAAAAGTCCTTACCATGTAAAACATTTAGGAAGCTAATAAATAAGCAAATAAAACAGCTATCGTGGATCAAGGACAAAGACAAGTTCAGGTCACGGTCCCACTCATGGATGACTATAAACACGTACAAGACATCGACAGCACAGGCATACCTGGGAGAAACTCTCAAAAATTCCTAAAAATAAAGGCGCTGCACGCCAGGTTGGGTCTTCTCCCCTCACTAGACATGGTCCCAAAATGGCGCAATCCCTCACAAAATCGGAGATGCAGGCTATGTGCACATCATCAGGAAGACTTTCTACATCTTCCATGCATATGTCCTGCACTGTCACCCTGGCACAAATAGTTCCTCAAAAACATCTTTAATGCAAATAACATTCGATCATGCAGACCAGCCATCTTATTTTGTCTCAAAGGATTGACACCTCAGCACATGGCATGTGTAGCAATATTTATATTAAAAGCAGAACTCCTTTTAAAACATGCGTTAACAAACTCTGGAATCTGAGGAAGACATTCATCTCATGATTAAACACCCTCCTTCATTGTACTCTCTCGCACAGCCTAGATGCAGAAGATAACGGTCAGCACGGAATGTAAGAGGCAGTTTTTAAGTAATCATCACCCCTAATGAACAGCCATCGTTTTAAGTGGACTTCTTCCCCTTGGCTAGTGCCCGTTGTTTTATACTATGTGAGTTTGAGATACCGTTGGTTGTTTCCGGCCTACCAGTTTTATCATTTATGTAAACTGCTGATTGCAACGATTTTTATTAATTATGCAATAAAGGTTTATCATTAATTCATTCAAGAAGGGAAGATTGGGCTTTGCCATTGCTATAGATGGCAAAGTTGAGTTAGCAGTCTAAAAATTACTATTCCAGTCTATGGGGTCAGACTGGAAGCCATATTTTACTTTGTCACACTCCGGATGGCACAACCAGTGCTGCAATTCCAGGGGTAACTCTCTAATTTACAAGCCCTAGGTACATGAGTACCATATACTGGGGACCTACAAGTATGTTAGCTTTAGCCAATCAGGTGTAAGCCAATCAAACATACACACTTTAAGGTCAGGGCACAGGGCCTGAGGCACAGGCACTCAGTACACTCTCTGATTCGAAACACCAGCAGCACTAGTTAAAAACTTTGGGGGTTACCATACAAAAAGAGACATTTCCTTACAATGGCCCTGTTTAGCTCTATACAGCACTGATAAGGTCCTCCTTGGGACCCTGATAGGAGGATGCTCTCACCTTCCAAGTAGTTTGGGGCAGCAGCATGTAGGGTTGGTACCAGAACAGTTTTTTGACCGACCTAGTCGGTATTTTAATGAGAAAACAGGTACAGAATATAAAGACAATTATTAGAATCTGTATTTTCCATTTCACATGTAAACTTCAAGCAACAAAGACAAGATGTAATATTAATGCTACCTCAACTATTCCTAAACAGTTCTTAAAGCAAACGGAGGAACAATTGCTGTGCCAAAAAGAATACAAAATAATTTGCACAAATTATTATTCCAGTCGTAGCTCCAGGCACCTCATGGGCGCCATATCACACCCAAATGGCTGGTATTTTCTCTGAGAAAGGTTGCAACCTTAGGAGCATGTTTTTACGCAGTATATGGCCTGCTACAGTGCAACTGTACGTTTAAAAGATGCAAGCGGGAGCAGTGATTGTATCAGCAACGCAGAACGTTCTGCTTTTACTGAGTCAGACCACAAACTCTCTCTCGCCCTCCCGCTCCAAGTCACCATGCTCCCTCTTACACGCAGGATAATGACTGACCTTGGCTGTCAGTCATCTGCGCGAGCTTGGACCTGAGACGATAATACCTCCCAGTGCTTAAATTGTAAACAAAGGCGTGCCGGTGCCCAGAGCACTCCTCTGAAACACGAGGCTGCTGCAATTAAATGTGCGAGCACAGAACACTGAGACAGCCTGATCCTAAAGCCATCTCGGGCCTCTTTAATCCATTCACAGCCACTCCCTGCCCTTTCACCTCACTTTGGCAGCTTTCTGCTTTCTCCCTTTGTGACGATTTTTCGTTTTTCTCTTCCTCCGTCTATCCCATGTGTTTCTTTTGCTCGCAGCAAATGCTTGAAGCAGAAAAATAAGTGTCGGCCCTCAAAAATAAGTGCGGTGCCCCGTACCGGAAACCACCGGCTAAAATTAAGCAGTGATACCTGTGTCTCTGTTTGTTCCATTCACTATATTGTTGTTACTGGGCCACGACTCCTGTCTTGACGAGGCTGAAAAAGAAGATAGGACAAGGTGGCACTGATGGAGCAAAATCCAGAGGCGGCAACATCGACCATGTGGGAGGGTTTTCTTTGTGGTAGGGATGGGGGTCAAGCGTTAGGTGAGTATATGTGAGCATAAGCATGTTGTGTGTTTGCATGTGCCGTTGATTGTGTGCACTTGTTTGGATCTGTGCAAGAGTGCCCGTGTGTGTGCCATTTGTGCACATGTCCGGTGGTCAGCACCTGCATCTGTGGTTGTTGTTGGCCCATGGCTGCACACTGGCATCTGGTGACTGCCAACTCTTATGCATCTGCTGCCTGCCCCTTGACATATTGTGTACAGTTTAGACATTATGGTGCCTCTAGCGTCAGATTCCTTTTGGTGGCATATTAGTGGCATTCTAGGCTTTGTTGTGGCCCGGTATAATGCGGTCCTCACTGGCATAATTTGGTCTCCCTATACCTAGGCATTGTGCTACGCCACCATAATGTGGCCACACATGGCTTCTGATGGGCGCTTCACATAAAGAGTGACTGTCATTGTATGGCTTCCCTATGGCATACAATGTCATCCATGGTATGCATGTATGATACATGGGCCCGCAAGGCAGATTCTATCTATGTAAAACATTACAACTTGGAAATACTTGTTGGAAATCACAGGCTGGGGAATTAGGTAAAACACGTGGATTTATTAAATGTAAAGCTGTTGTTTTATGCACAAAATGTGGGTATTTTCCAAACTATCAAACCAAGGTTTAGAGAAACAATTGATTATATATTTAATGCTGATGTTTGAGTGATATTGAGTGCAAGGATTTGGAACATGTTGTTATTGTTAATTTGATTTCTGCTTGAGAGCATCCACTGCAAGTTCCATATTTTCACCATCTAAATCAGTGGTTCCCAACCTTTTGACTGCTGTGGACCCCCATTTTATCATTACTGGAACCCGGAGACCCCCACTGAATCAGTACTGGAATCTGGGGACCCCCCACTGAGTCATTACTGAAAGCTGGAGACCTAATCTGTTATTAAGCAGTCGGGGATCCCCTGGGGAGGCTTCGCGGACCCCCAGGGGTCCCCGGACCACAGGTTGGGAACAACTGATCTAAATCAATAATTAATTTTTTTAAACCTCTTTATTTAATTTTTCATAAAAGCAAACAACATAACACCCCTTCCCCAACTTCGAGGACATGCGGATACAGTATATATTCGAAATTACATGTAACTATCCAGGGGTTGGGTGAGGACAGTATAGCAACATGGCAAACAAGACTTTTTCACTTACTAATCACAGCAGGCCGGGGATCCCCTCACTCCCCTCACTCTTCCCGCAGTTGAGGTCTAGTCCGCCTGTCTGTGGGGCTGGCTTCCTCCATCCTGGTCTCTCTCCTCTCTCCATGGGCCCCAGACATTCTCAAATTTGCATGGGCAGCCTCGTGCCTGATATACTATTTTCTTCGCCTCCATACACCAGTCTAGAATCAATATATCATTTAATGCCACTATTATCATCAATACTGACTGTTGTGCTATTGCCTGCAAGGTTGGCATATCTTTACAGATATATATGCTGTTTGAAATCATGTCAGCTACATGCTTTATTCTTTATTTATTTTGCATTTTTATAGGTCGCCATACCACTAAAATTTGTCTTAGCGCTGAACAAACAACAGGTGAGATGCAGAGACACCCCTTACAAAGGAATAATGCAACAAAACATCGACAGTGTTCAAGTCACATCAAATCAGCACTACAAAATACATCCATACAGAACACATTCAATAGGTGTAAGACCGGCTTGCCTCCACCGTTGCTGAATGCAAATTCAAGACATTTCACTTAAATATCGATGCCAAAATATTGTGGTCTAAATATTGTGACTGTAAAAATATCATGAGCAAAAATGTCAAAGGTAACTATATATAACTTAACTTTTTTACAATAATATTACTCAAACAATAAAACATTGTTTACTATAAACATTTTTAATTATGTTGTTTAATTGTACTGTATCATATTTGCATTTCACTATATCATTAACAAAGTTATATTTAATTAGTATTTTTTAAAATTATTGTATAATTTTAGAGTTTTAGGTTTATTGAGTGATTGGGTGGCTTTTTATGAAACAAAATGAAATATTAATATAAATAATAATGTATTAAATTATATATGTCACTATATTAATTATTTTTGTAGTTGGTATTTGCTTTCATGTTTATTTGTTTATTATGTAATACTTTTTATTTTGGTTGTGGGATTTATTGCAGGATTGAGCAGGTAGTGTTTTCAACATAATATGTACACATTGCTATTAATTGATGAATGTATTCACAATACACTTTTTCACTGGAAATTATTTGTACATGTTTAATTTACAATTATTTATTTAATATTAATATTCTGTTTAATATTATCTTTGGGATTTTTTGTTTACTGGAGGAGTTGGTGGGTAATATTGTAACTAAAATATATAATTAGTTTATATCCAAGCAATTAGTTTAAATCAATTGATTAATATTTTAATCTATACATTATTAATAGAATAGTATGCCTGCCCCTTCAATGTATGTATTCTCTCTATTGTTTGTCAAGCTTGAGTTAGAATAGCATATTTACCCTTGCCCCCAGGTATACACTTACCCTACTGTTAGTTAGACTAGAGCTACAATAGTCTATCAGACCCCCCATTATATGCACTTTCCCCAATATTTATAAGACTAGAGTTAGACAAGTAGATGTGACCCCCCATAATGTATGCATGTTTCCCAATGTGTATTAGACTGGAGTTAGAATAGTAAATCTGATGTACACCTAATGTATGCACTTTCCCCAGTAATATTTGTGCATGATGTGTGGCATTGATGTGTAAAATGGCGATCATTCTATAATTAGTTACTTCACTAGAATCCCTTATTTAATGGTTTTGAAGCTAAATGGACCCATTTCTTAAGGATGGAACATTCTGCATCTCAAATGCAGAGCTGTCAGAGGTGGCTACCAAATTCAAGGTGAGTCTTAATAAGGATATTTGGCAACCCCTTGGGTCCTTGGGCCGTGTCAGATTTCAAAAACGTATTAATACTACAAACTGCACTGTGTTCAGGTGGATTTGGTTAGAACAAACATGATCTCCAATTTACCTTCATCGCCCACATATAGCAACCTAATGTGTGCAAAACAGCAGTGCTTTGGCATCAAGTTGCCAACTTCACTGAATTTTAACAGTTCAACTCCTTATAAATCGGTAACAAAATGTGGGCAGACAGATCTGCAAATGTCAGTTAGTTTTAGCCATTGCCGCTCTATATGAGACCTCCTCGTTTCCCATATCAGTTTATAGTTTTTCCTTACAACTTTCACCTCATTGAATAGTGGAGAATTAGAAGGTAGCTTCCTGACCTTTCCCCAGCTTCAATTTAAAATTAATTTCTGCTCTCTTAATTTAGTAGTAAACTGGCCCTTCTTGAAATACCTTTACCTACAGTATGAAATATATTAGTGAAATTAGAGAAACATAGATGGAGCATAAATGTTGTGATTTATTCCCAAGCAACACCAAGTTATGCAGATGCCCTACACCTGTCTGTCTCCATCCATTTTGCAAGCATCTCAGAGATGGCACAAGAACAAGAAACTTCTTTTAACTGCTGGCAACAACTGACTTTACCTTTGAAAATAAGCACCAGAGAGAGTATGATCTGGCAGCGTGAGTGCTCTCTATTCTTGTAATAATTTCAGAGGAAGTAAAATATGTAAAGTGCTTTGATGAAACCGAAGTGTAATCTAACTAAATAAAATGCAGCAGTTATTTGTTTTGAGAAGTTTGTGCACTCCTTGGGACTATTAATGATGAATCTTCCATTCAGTGATGTGCAGATTGAAAGCATTGATGGGGGTTCAACCACTGTTGGTATAGGCCATACTAAATCTGCATGAACAAAACCTGATCAGTTATGTGTCAGATTAGGATAAGAATAAAATGACCTCTTAATATGATGCACACATTTTTGTCTGTTCTCCTGTGAGCATATTAAGTGTAGGTTTTTTTTTTAACATTGTTTTTCAAAAGCTTGGAGGTAGGGTAAAAATAAACATTCACGTTCACCACATACTTTTCATTTTAGCTCTAGTGCCTGAATGTTTTCACATTTTAAATCAATTATATTAATTAAGGAATCAAGAGAGTTTGAAATGTAAATACATAAACCACATTTTTCTATCCCCTAAAGTTTCTCTTTACCAGCATATATCCTTTATGAGCGATCACCTAAAAAGGCAGTGGCTCAAAGACCAAAGATGCTTGTGCACAAATAATGTCATTGTCAGACAAGACATTACAGGTATCCTCATCTCTAAACAGGTTGGTCAGCCTTCCACATTCCTAGAGATCAGTGAAAGAGGTATTAAATCAGATGCAGACAAGCTAGAAAGTTTTGTGTCAGTTCTATCTTTGATTGACAATGTGCGAGGTATGTGCCGTCGCCAGCAAACTCTAACTTTCTCCCTTTCCCAAACTATGGTTGCCATTACGTTGAATAAAGACTACATTAGTTGCAGTTCAATGGCCAAAGATTGCAAATGTTCCCTTAGCACACAGTGCCTTATCAAAGTTTTGGGGTGTCATAACTAATAGTGAATCTTCAACCCATTGAGGTCCTCATTGATAGAACGCTTGCCAAACTGCAGGTCTGGTGGAAAATACTAATGCGTCACATCGCAGATGGACTTTCTGCTGTATTTTATATTCATCACCATTGTGTTGGGCTATTTCCCCTGAAGCTGCTTCTGCCACTATGGTGGGAGCTACTTTGGGAGAAATGGCAACAGGTCAACCAGTTCATTGGGACATGTTAGACTGTGACTGCGAACGTTCATACTAGCAATGTACATGCATAGTAATGAGCCATCTTCTCTGGCCCTAAATGGAGCGTGGTAACATACAGACAAGAGAACTAGACATTCACCATAGATTGGCAGGAGTTCAGAGACCAACCTCCAGCAAAATTACACCCTAAGCCAGAAACACTGTTCTGAGCAACATCCTCTCGCAGACCTGTCGCTATTTCTTTCCCAAGCCTACGGAAAGCATTCTCCGGATCTGCTTTGAGTTTAGAGGAATCCTTAGACATGAAACCCAGTGAGTAAGTCTCCCATGTATGCCGTTGGATGCCTTTTAAAAGCTAGTTTGATATTCTTATGGTTCATTTGGGAGTGTTTTGGATAAGTTATTTGCTTGTTTCTGACTTTGTACATAAGAGATACTGGTAAAATAATCACCTTAATTATGTGTGTGATACAGTTGCTTTTAGTGGTATGACTCTCTAGGAGTTTATTTAACATGATTCATACATCAGCAGCACATTGATGGATTTTCGCCCATTTATCACATTGAAGGTTTTTAGAATTAGGGAAAGTGCATGAAGATTTTTCTCCAAAAGAAACATTGCCATTTTAGCTAAATATAAGATCTTTTATCACAACTCTTCTGAAAATGAACCTACAGTGATTTTCACAAATAGTTAATCATCTCTAGGGTCACGTTGCTGGCTTTTTTGTATACAGTTCCACCCCCCAGGTAGTGCTTGCATTCTAATGCATGAGTTGCACTGTTTTAAGAAAGTTGCAAGGACTATTTGGAGAAAGCAGAATCCATCAGCGAAAAAATGTTTGCCCCTCCAAAAGAAGCAAAATGTGCAAGTTAAACTATTTTTTACATAAATTATATTTTAATAAATGTGTAAATGCAGCATAGTGCTTCTAAGATCTTATTTTTTACAGGATGTTGTGCAAAAATACATGAAACATAAAAACAACAACTTGTGTTTAAACAGATTGAGACCTCACAAGTATTATACTGCATTTCCATACTTTCTTCAGCTTACTTCATGTAAACATTTGTTTTTTATGTTGTGCTTTCTAAAATGTATTCTCTATACCATTGACCCAATGGTGGCAGGTACTTCCATTTTTTTATATTTCTCAGATGCCCTTCCTTCTTTCCAAGTCATCACAGTGACAACAACTTCCCTCTGAACAAAATCTAAAATTACATCTCCTGCAGACAACGACACAAAACAGATCACCAATAAAACATTTAATCCTCTGATGTATGCTAAGCAAAGGACAGCAAAGGTTTTTCTTTGATGAGCATTTGTCAACAATAAAAAAGACCCTGGGGTTTCATGTTGAAAAGTTTTTGTTTCACAAAGAGGCATTTGGTAAGTGCACTTGATTTCTTTTTTTTCAGTCAGAGTGGAATGTTTTTTGAATAAATATCAGCGATATGTTAGGATGTAAAATGTTTCCATACACACAATCAACTCTAAAAATGAGAAGAAATTCACAGTCATACATTCGTGCTGGAACAATTTTCTGAATGGGGCTGCAGGCATCAGTGTTACAACCCTGGAGTCATAGGGATTCTGAAAACTCCAAGTGTCACACTGAGAACAAGGTAATGCACCATCCTTTTCAGGCAGCACATTTCACATAGAAATGGCTCATACTTCACAATGTCATGGAGTTGTTCTGATAAAACTATGTAGTAGACAATAATGTGTGGAAATAGGTTTTCAGCAAATATTTACCATTTACACATCACCAAGTAAAGTGTCTTGATTTGTTTTTGAGCCTATTAAAATCTTTGTTTCCATTACAGTTCAGAATTACAAAAAAGTAATTCATTTCTGCTCTCTTAACAACTGATGTATTTTGCAATATTTGTAAATGTATTTTACATGTTATTAAATGTTGTGTATTAGACTAGGACATCTTTTCCATTCACACTCCCTGTGCTCCGGAAAGATTAGCAGATAGTTCACTTTTTATGACTGGCGGCTTTGGAAACTGGTTTTAGTTGTCTTCTGTTGCCAAAACATTATCTCAATTATACACATGCACATTGGACTGCTTGCCAGGCTATGCTGACCATCTAGGTCAGTTCAATTGCCTTTGTAGATAAGCACTGTCAAAACCAATAGGTCTGGTCTCTATTTGATTCCTGATTAAAAGATTGAAAAAACAGCCCGCTCCAGTGAAAAAACAACAAGCATTGGCAAAGCCAATAGGTCTTGACTTTGGAACCTGCTGGCTTTGCCAATGTTTCTACCTGTGCTGTTTAGCAAGGCTTAAAAAAAAAGCCATACGCAGCCGGCCACATCATTTTTGTAGACCAGCGCACCTAGAAAATAATGTAAGTGCTTTCTTTTTCTGTTTGCTGATCCAAGTTGGATTGGTATATAAAAAAAAAGCATTGAGGGAGGGGAAGCAACAGAGGGGATGTGGAATCAATGAGGGGCAACATGGAGGGGAGATGAGCAACATGAAGGGGGAAAGCAACCGGAGGGGGTGCACAAAGCAACACGGGAAGGCAGGTATCGAAGCAACATAGAGGGCGCGGCAAAGGAACAAAGTAGGGGGCTGAGAGAGATGAATGTAAGGGGAGCAAACAAATGATAGAGAGCGCAACATGGAAGTGGGAGAGAAGCACAAGGGCAAAAAAGCCATGAGGGGTATGGATAAGCACACATGGGTGGGGGAAGCACACGGGCGGGGAGCACAGAGGAGGGGAACATGTATATGAAGAAGACAGCAGGAAAATATGAACTCTCATAGAGTGCTTAAAAAAGGTAGCTTCTGAAAACAGAGCACCTAAAGGACATAAATAATGGGTCCACGCTCTAGTGGAGGAAAAACATCAAGAAGCTCACATGTGTTAACAAATTAGAATCAAGCAAATGAGACTGACAATGAAGCCAACCAATGGTAAGTAACGGGTGGGCTCTAAGCCCACTGAGAGGCAACGAAATGTCTCACAGTAGATAGTGCATGCTCTGTTGTAGATGACACCTACAAGAAAGATTGTGTTCTGTATAGACCGCGTCTAGGGGAGAACATTTAATTTCTGATGAGTCAGAGTACTTTTGAAATGTATAATATTCCCTTAAGCACTGCAGTACAATTATACCACAGAAGGTGGAACGATATCCCAAGCAACTAATTGCATTAGCTGAAAGGGTAATACTCAAATCGGTGGATCAAAGCTTCCTTCATCTATATTTTAAACAATTTATAACAATAATAATCCAGGATTTGTAAAGCGCAGCAAATCACTAAGGAGGGTCTCAAGGCGCTGAATTGTAAGCACGGGGAGATTACATGATTTGTCCAGAATCACACGATGTTAAGCCGATGTTTAGACTTGAGCCTGGTTCCCCCGGCTCAGAAGTCGGCAGCTCAGACCCTTACGCCACCTCCTCTCCCACAACAATGCGTCACACAGACGCGTGCTATCAGCTGCCAGGCTGATTATCATGCCAGGAAACTGAGGGATGAAGGCGGCTAGTGCATGTCCCCTTGATCTCTTTTAATTGTAACTCCGAGCTGCTTACATTGATGGTGTAGATCAACCCTAAAAGGTGTTGTTTTACAAAAATATTTAAAAACAGCTTTTATTTGGATAGGTCACCCATTCCAGCATCTTCATGAAACTGAACTCACTGCGGCCGGGCGATGGGTTTTGCGGTCTCTAATAATCAGTAAAGTGCCCCACTCCCAAGTGCCTTGACTATTGGTTTTGTTTCTCACAATTTTCTCAAATACTGTAAAATACACATACATGTGAATGTCCATGCAGTGTTTGGACTTTTGGAAAAACTGGCAATGACCTTGCTTATGTCACTTACAGCAGTTATTTGTTCCTGCAGTATGGGCATACCAATTATGCCATTTATTGTATTCTACATTGATGATCTGTGAAAAGAGGACTCTGACGTTAATTTCAGAAAATGATATCCCTGGAAGCGAGCGAGAATCCTACCACCCTCGCTCTCCAAAGTTACAATAAAGTGTCATGATGGGAAGCTTCTCTGATATCCAGATGATATGGTATGTGTTCAAGGAATATAAGGTGACTGGTATCATGGATCTATATGACATGGGAGCCAGACGGATCCTAGTTGGGCTTTATTGTTTGCTCATTGGCTCCTAAGTTTTATTTTGACCAGCAAAGTTGTGCTAGGGTCCCGATTTTTAGCCTTTGTCAAATATTCCGAGCTCTGCCTATTGCCACCACTCCCCTCCTGAAGCTCATCGCTGACTTTTATTTAGTTGGGTATAAATCCATGCTTGATGAAAAATGTATGACTTGCATGCCCCAAAAATTACTCACTCAGCTACGCCCCTGTATGGAACTCGATTGCTCTTCAGCTGTGGTTAGTGTTTTTTAGTTCCTCTACATTCCTCTAATTGGAAACCTCATAACCATTAAATTCTCCATGCCAAACCAGCCTAGCTGATAAAAAGGCTTCAAAAGCATTTACATACACATAATTATGTCATCTATGTTCATTAAGTGTTGCAGCATGGAACAGAAAAAAAATATATTTTTCAATCCAATGTTGTGTGAGTACTGTTGTGTGGCAACTAGATTTCTGAAGATAAAGTATTCCAATTCTACTGCAACACAAATGCCTTATACATCCAAACTCCACTTTCTCCCTGACAAAATGTGCACAGCTCATGCTCTCAGTTCTATTTAAAATCGTTATTTTCTATCATTAAGATTGGTCATATTTTTAGACAATAATAAAAACTTTCCTGATGCCAGAAAAATTGAATTTATTTCTTAGTCAAATCTCTTCTATCACAGTTCAATCATGTTGTTTCTAGTAAGTTTTAACACTAATGGAAAACATACTCCTGTAAACGGCTTAAATAAAGTGTTATGACTGTCTGCATCCTACTCCCACGCATGGCATTCACAGCACTTAGTGTGACTCATACCTCAGACCTGTTGAGCTGCAGTCAGATCTGCCAGTCTGGTGAGTTCTGGCATTAGCCTGGATCTGTCAGTCGGGAACGACCTTTTTAGTTTAACAAAATTACAGCTGTTTATATATGTATATATACATATGTGTATATATATATATATATATATATATATATATATATATATATATATATATATATATATATACATATACATATATATATATATTCACTGAAAAAAACAAAGGTTACAGGGAGATAGGAAATAGAATTTTAAAAAATCCATAGAAATTCACTTAAAAAAACAAAGGTTACAGGGATGTTATAGTTAGGCTCACATTTTAAATGTACAAAACCATACAAATTCACCTGTTTTAGTTATAGTTATCTCAAGTAAAAACATTTTTTACTGCAAATATAAAATTTATATTATCAATGATGTTATCAAAGGTGTCATGAGTGCCATAATTTGTGGGGTAACTTGCAGTGCATGGTGAGGCAGAGAGTTATAGTTACCTGTGGCCAGGCCTTGTGGCCAACCCATATAGCAACCCAACCTCTCACTGTGCACGGCCAAAGGCCATGCAGCGGGTGTTGGCCACAGGGCCTGGTCTGTGGACAGGCCCTGCGGCCACCCCTATAACCACCCAACCTCACGCTGTGCAGAGCCCTTGGCTGTGCGCATTGGGGGTTACCGCATAGGCTGGGCTGCGGCCAGGCCCTGCATCAAACCCCTACAACCACCCAACCCCCCTGCTGAATGGCTGTGCTACCCCTCTCCCCAGGCCAATCGCTGCCTCCGGGACCCCATCCCCCAAGGCACACCCTATATACTTATTTTTTGGGGGGAAGGCGGCATCCCTCCCGAGGACCTCATTGCTCGGGACCAGGTCTAATTATTTAATTAACCCAGCCATGAGACCTGGGTTCCCTGCAGGGCACCCACTGATAATGTTGGGAACCATGGGGGAGTTTGAGGGCCGCCACGGTCCCAGCGGGCTCCCCACCTCCTGTGGGTGCCGGCATTGCTGTCACAGAGAGGGAGATGCAAAAGGAGCTCTCTCTCTGTGAGAGCAATGTTTACTCTGTTTCCCTGCCTGCATCTCTGCAGGAAGGGAAACAGAGGAAACCTCTGCTCACAGTGAGTGTTTGACAGCTCTCCCTCATTGCAAGCAGAGAGTATGCTGTAACTTGGTGGAAGCTGTCAGCTCCGGCTAAGTCACAACAAACAGCTATATCACCAAGGTAGGCAACCCCACGACATAGCAGGAGCCGGCCCTGGGGGTGGGGGTCCCCAGGGACATCTGTGGCTTCGCAAGGATGGACGCCCGCACCTCCTCCAACCTCAATAGCCCCTGGGAGGTGGTGGTCACCAGGGCCCGGGGGTCCTCAATGTGTTTTGAAAATTTGTGCCCATGAGGGGAATGGCAGTTCCCAGGGCTGCAAGGGGAGGCACCCTCCCCACATTAGTTATGCATATGTGTCCCGGGAAGGAGGCGGTCCTCAGGGCTGTGGGGGAGCCACAGAGCCCCCCACATTGATTTCACAAATGTGCCCTGGGAGGAGGTGGTCCCCAGGGCTGCTGGTGGGGACATTTTAGTCTGGGACTCGGCTGAAACTGAGTCCCAACATGGCTGCCAACAATTGCCTATTGATGTGTTGGCAGCCAATCAGATCTCAGCACAAGATCGGGAGGGTTTGTGAAGCCCCCGCGTCCATACATATACAAATTTGAATTTTCTTTCCTTCATCTGAAACTACTTAATGGATTTACATGAAATGAAAAAAAGGGCTCTTTCTGAACCAAGAGCTATCTTTCTGCCAAATTTGGTATAATTCTGTCCAGTGGTTCAGGCACTATTGCTGAACAAAAATCCCTATAGAAAAATGCAAAGGAAAAAGCATTTTAGGACCCCCCCCCTTTTTTTCTCTGCTCCAGTTTTATAAAAAAAAAAAAGGAAAAGCAAAAAGAGCTCTAACAAATCCAAAAGGCTGGCAGCCAAGGTTGACGTGTGGACTTTACCAATGCTTGGTTATATTTTCATATTATTACTGAAACAAACATTGCTGCAAGTGGTTTGCCCCAACCTTACGAGGTGGGTTCTACCTCTTATGTAGTTTCAGATCATTTATACTTAAATGACACCAGGTCATATGCAAGTGCCCCTCTATTACTAACTGAGAGCTCTTACAACTTTTAAAGATCTGAGAGCAGCCTTAAACAAACACTGGCAATGCAAACAGATTAAACATAAGTGTCAAGCTATTGGCTTTGCCAGTGCTTGTTTTTAAATCATTGTTCAAGAACACATTTTAAAAAATCAAAATACTGAAGGAATTCAAAGACATATCTTAAAGTATCTCAAAACTGTACAATGAATTATATGTTTTCAGTCTTTATAAATGATGGTTTATTTTACAAACCACTTTTACTCTAGAAACTCAACAGAATTTAAAAAGTGTCAAAATGTAAAGGAAAATCATTGCCGAGTCCTGGGTTACTTTTAATGAGTGATTTCCAGGAGAAACGAAGCCGACAGCCCCGATCCCCACCAGCACCATCAAATGTTTTGTAGGCAGGGGTCTGTGATTTCATACAATATGTAAAATGCAGGACTTAAAAAACCAAACACCCCTTAAATTCTGCTCATGATACTGCAGCAAACATATAACTGCTGCTGTTTTTAAAGACAAGCTGGTAGGATCGAAACTGAAAATGCAGAGGGTATCCAGGGGGAGAAGCTGCTCTTTTGTCACACTGCAGCAAACATATACCTGTTGCTGTTTTTACAGAGCAGCTGGCAGGAGTGAGGAGCAAAACTGAAAGTGCAGGGTCTATCTGAGGGGAGAAGCAGCACATTAAGGAGAGAGCGAAAACACATGCACCTTCATGGAGTGCTAAATGAACAAGCATTTTGCAATGCAGTGGGTCTCGCATTTGCTCGAGTTGAGAGCTTTTAGCGTTGTAAACTTCTCACCTGTCTTTTCTTGCCACATGGATTGAAAATGAAAAGTAAAACAGTTTCACATAAGCGAGCCCACTCACAGCGCCACGCCACCATGAGCATCAGCCTGAAGGAGCACACAAAAGGAAAAAGAAGTTCGCTCGCAGTCAAACGTATCGGCAAAAGTGCAATTAGCCATGTAACAGGGGCGATGGCCAAGGCGGTAACAAAACCTCCCCAAGAAGGGACAAACAAACGATTTTTTATGGGCAAGCCCACAAACGAGTGGTAGTGATGGATGTGAGATGGGCGTGGATAAAGCCCAGATACATACCAACACATCGGAAAAGCAGCGTTTTCGCACTGCTATGCTCGACCTAAAAAGGAAAAGTAGTTTCCCAAATGCGATCAGTTGCAGAATACAAGTCAGCTAGTGAAAAGGAGAGTAAAGAAGTTATGCTATGAGGCAGAACAAACACAACAAAATGAAGAAGCAAGTAATTTGAGAGTTACAAGAAAGCCAACCAATGGAAGGCTGTGGGCTGGCACAACGCCTACTGTATGTTTTTGTTATGGTCCACATGAGGTCTTTCTACAACAGACAGTTTAAAGCTGTCTGATTGCAAGACCTAAAAATGGGTCAAATCTTCTTTCTTCATACTTCAGTTCAACTCCTCTGCTGTGAACCACTCTCCATGGTCAGATACCAGCTCTGTCAAAGCACCCAGAAAGACAGACTAAAATAAATGCCTGATCTCTTTTGTCCAGATTGTAACCCTTCTCTATAGGATGATGTGTCATTTGTCTCCCGCTCAGTCTCTTTCCCATCCTATCCTCACCCTCTTCTAGAGTCTAATTTGTCATTTATGTTCTACTATAAATCTGAAAAACAAAAGTTTTCGAAAAAGGAGGTGGTGATGACTTTGGAGCTGTGGAACTTACATCCTTCTGGTTGGATTCTCAGAGTTAGAGCTGCTGCACACCACAATTACGGTAACATTTTTAAAGAAATTTGAGAAATATAAGATTTATTTTGTAAATGACCATGCACAAGAGAATAATCTAATAGTAATATGTATAGTATAGTAACTGAGTATGCTCAGTGGACCTGCCAAAGAAGACCTGCGAGATATTAGAGCCCTGGACTGGTCTATTCAAAGGCAAATATCTTGCTTTTGTATTTACTTTTATATAAAATGTTAGTGTTGCAGTTGAGGAGGGTGACGGTGTAGTATGAAGTGCAATGCAAAGTATTTTTATTGGATTTGAGAATAGGCATTAAGACAGACTCCATCATTGTAGGGGTGACCAATCAGGACTCTAAAATGTATTGAACAGATACAAATTGTGCCCCGCCAGAAAATCACAATGAGTTTTATAAAAAAAAAGTGCCAGAAATCCTGAAGGCCCTGGAGCCTTTAAACAGCACTGTTCTTAATGACCCATCTCTCACATTAATTATATGCTAATATAGAATATTTAATCAACTACATGAGTGACAAGATATCGAAGGGTGAAAAAGTATACTACAAACATATACTATAATGCATGGACGAGGGCTAGCAGAAAGGATATCACACATCCTTTGACCCTAAAGCCATCACAACAAGATGACATCTTAAGGCCTTTGACCCTGAATGTCCTCTGGAAGCTCTCACATGAATTTAACTCTGAAGACATCAAAATAACTGACAGTCCTGAGATGTGATTATAAGTGCATGAATAATTTAACATAACATAGCCAAATATTCATTTTAGAAGCCACCTATATTAGGGCACAGACATGATCTTTAAAATTGTTGGAAAATAATACCCTGAATTGCAACGAGCCAGACCTTTTCTCGGAGAGCTTAGGGGAGGAGTTTTTCCCTTAGAACAATCTGAAAGAAATGAGGTCAAAGAGTACATTTAAAAGCACATTTTTCACATACATTTCCTAAAGAACCCACACAACACAGTTTATTATCATTTTCTTGTAAAGGTTTTGCAGCTGCCACTGCTGACGGTGGGGGTCGACGGTCCTCTGCCCTAGTGGATGAGCTGCCGCTGCCCAGATGTCAAAAGTTACCTTCATTGTGATAGGGCCAGCATTTTGTCCTGGATGCATCCTTATGCCAAAAATTACCTACAATATTGCAGTGTCAGTGTTGCAGTTAATGCCATCCTTATACCCTGGGTTACCCTTATGTCTAAGTTACCTCTAGTATGTTAAGGCCAGTATTTTGCCCCACCCCCATATGCCATAGGTTTCTTCCCTTATGCGAAGAACTATCTCCAATGAACTAGTGACAGTATTTGTACATGGGGGCTCGGATGCCAAGAATGACCTCCAGTATGCCAGTACCTGGAATTTTTCACAGGTGCCTATCATGTTAGCAATTTCCTCCTCCAGTATACCAGCAGCAGTATTTTGCATGGGCGTCTCTTTAAGTCAAGACCTACATTCAGTATGCCGGGGGCAACAGCAGTCTCGCAATCATAACACCACATTCTCACTTACATTCACACTCAATTACATTCACTCACTCACATTCAATCTCACTTACTCACACTCCTTCATTAAATCTCATTGACTTGCACTCATTCATTCTCACCATCTTGCCCTCACTCTTAAACACTCACATTCACTTTCAACCATTCAAACTCTGACTCAGTCATACTTACTCATACTCACTTGCACTCATTCTCCTTCATTCACACTCAACCTGACTCACATTGACTCTCTTCCACTCATACTTTCTCACTCATGTGCACTTATTCTTACTTATTCTCACTTATTCACTCATATTCACACACTGTCACTTCCACTCCCACACTTTCATTCTCATTCATTCTCTCTCAACCAGTCTCACTCATTCTGACTTACTCAAGGTCCAGACACTCAATCTCACTCATTCTCACTCACTAGGGGTCACTAACTCTTATTTAATCCCTGTGACTCTCACTCACTTCCACTTACATACACATGCTCACACATATACTCGCTCACAAACATACAGCCTGTCACCCTCAAGCACTAATAACATACATTTAAAAACATGTATTTATTTACATCACCTGCCAGTGGAGGGCACATTTCAGTTCGTAGTGCTCCATTCTTATTGCACTAATTGTGAATAATATATTATAGAAAATATATTAATATAGTAACAAAATAGGAAGAAAACAACAATGAAGTACGGATACGCATAAGGTTGAGATGCCTCTGTCTTTTTAGGTCTGATTTTGCTACCTCCTACGCCAGGGGTCAGAACAACAGTGCAAGGGAGTGCAAGGGGGAAACCAGGGGTCACACCTGCCTGGTGACCTCTACATGGCATCAATGCTACAATGACATAACATTTTATAATATAAGATTTTGCAATGAGACTATTTAGAACATGTAACCATTGATCACAACTCAATAGTCCAACATACATGTAAGCTAGACTGACTTGAGCATGATGGCGCATTATGGAAGGCTGTGTCAACCATTTTGGAGGCTGCTCTGAAATAGCCATGAGGGCCTTGTCATTTTGCCCATCAACACATACAGGCCCTCATTCTGACCTTGGCGGTCTTTTCGCAAGACCGCCGAGTTACCGCCGCGGTGAAGACCGCCGACCGCGGCGGTATGCCGCTGTGCGCATTCTGACCGCTGGGAGCGTTCCGCCGGAAAACCGCCAGCAGCCACACTGGCGGTCGGCGGGAAAGTGGAGACTGGTCAACCTCCACCGCCACGCCAGCAGAACACCGCCCACAGAATTACGACCCACATTTCTGTGTGGCGGTCTTCTGTTGGCGGTCTTCTGTTGGCGGTCACCTCCCCATGGCTCCCGTCGCCTCCCGGAGGACCAACGCACAAGGTAAGTTGACCGTCCGTGAGGGGAGGGGGTGGGGGGGTGTTGTGTGATGTGGGCGTGCATGGGGGTGTGCGTGTGAGTGTGTAGAGGGGGTGTGTGAGTGCGTGTATGCGGGTGGGGGGTGCTGCTGTGTCTATGGGTAATGTGTGCTGTTCGGCAGGTGCGCATGTCTGCATGTATGTGTGCGGGTATGTGTCCCCGTTGTGTATGTGTGTGTAGGGGGTGTGTATATGTGCATGTTGGGGGTGTGTGCATGTCGGGGTGCATGTATGTGCATGTCGGGGTGGGGGTGGGGAGGGGGTTCGTACCACCTCTGGGGGGTGGCAGGGGGGTGGAGGGTGTGGGGGGAGGACTCAGGTGGGTAGTGGGGGGTGGGGGAGACCCCTATCAGTGCCAGGGAAGGAATTCCCTGGCCCCGATAGTGCTTACCGCCATGGTTCGCACGGCGGTTCCCGCCCGCAAGAAACCGCGGCGGTAGGCAGGGTCATAATACCCTTGGCGGTCTTGGGACAACCGCCGGGCCGGAGTGCGCAAACTCCAGCCCCGCGGTCATGACCGCCGTGGCGGTCGGAGTGGAGAAGTGGCGGTCGGTCGCGGCGGGGACCGCCGCGGTCATAATGCCATTTTTAATACCGCCGGTCTGTTCGCGGTCCGACCG
The DNA here is from genome assembly GCF_031143425.1 of Pleurodeles waltl. Lineage (NCBI taxonomy): Eukaryota > Metazoa > Chordata > Amphibia > Caudata > Salamandridae > Pleurodeles > Pleurodeles waltl. Next base: position 1,023,822,267 of record NC_090449.1, on the reverse strand, counting down.
CCGTCTCTCCGCCGACCGCCAGGGTCAGAATGAGGGCCACAGTGCTTTGGCAATAAGCAGCATTGTATCCTAGACAAAAACAGTTTGTGAGACGCCTAGACTCTCAGAAAGAGTTCACAGATGCTTTCAGGATGTTGCTTCTAACAGCACCTCCTGGGATTTATTTACAGTGGTCAAATTCATGCCATTCCACAACTACAACAGCTCTAACCTTGCTCTCAGATGTTAAGTTATCTCCTCATTTTGATATTTTTATGAACTCTCAGTTGGGTGTACAGTCTTCCACCTATACACAGGTTTACATAAAATGAATCCATCCAAAATAGTGCAAAACATACTGCATGACACTGAGTGCAGATTGCATTGTAACAATCTCCATTTTCGTAATCGCAAGAAGAAGAGTATTGCCTTTGAGACCAAAAGAAAACCCAGTCTTATCTCTCGTGATAAGAGGGATCTTCACCCCTAAGGTTGAGGCATCTCCCACAGTTGGACTCTCATGTACCATGTTTGAATCTGACGTGCCTCTCAGTAGTCGGGTAGGAAATGTAGTGGGCAGCTGCTTTCAGTGACCGGTCATATTAAGGCCATTTTTGCCCCAAGAATCAACCCCACAATAGACTCGAGTACAGTGCTTAATTTGTAATAAAGTAAGCGCCGGGGCTCTTCTCACGAGGCCACTGCAGATATTACCCCTATTTCCCCTGCCGCCGCTGCCAGTAACAATACCAGCACAACCACTAGCATCGCCGTCATGTTTGACAACTCAGACAATTCCAGGCCACCCAAAGCTATAAGAATGCTGCGGGTAGCTGGTACTATCCATTTTAATGTATATTAAATTGATAAACACTGTGCTTTTGCTCATCTCAAAATTAGACCGATAGCGCCACCATGTGGTGGGTTGTTATTTGTGCCTGTGCAGAGCAACGGAAACCACTGGCTCAAATTAAGCACTGCTCGAGTAGCAGTAGCTGCAATTAGTTCGATACTAGAGTACTGCATCTGCCTCTAGGCACGTTTGCCAGCTAGAGATGTGAATCGGCTTAACAAATGCTTGGAATGCCAGGATTAGTGCCATTGCAGGTCTCGGCTGTGGAGGCCATGTACCTGGGGCAAGAAGAGTGCTGCTGCTAGGAAGAGAATGTGGTTTAAAGTTCACTGCACAAGCTGTCAGGAAGCAGGGCTGGAGGTACTGCTTGCCTCTTTGTGGGGTCCAGGTGTCTGGAAGCAGAACACCAAATCCGCTTGCACAGGGTGCCACTGAGCGAAAGAAAGGTTGGCCATCAAGACTGAGTGCTGGTGCTGTTTGGAATGAAGATGCACACCAATGGAGGACACAAGGAGTGGCATCATGCTTGAAATTAACTATGATTTCCTGCACGCCACAAACTCTGGCCCATCTCAGAGAGACAATAGCCATCTTGGATTATCAATTATAATTTTCCTTGTGGTTCAAGACATCCTTTGATAGGCAATTTTTCTAAAATGTGCTGCAGCATGACCTTAAAACATGGATTCCAAATTTCCTTGCAAATACCATTTGCTTCTCAAAGGATTATTTTAATTTCACAATTAGATTACAAGACGTACCGTGAAGTCGTGTTGATGGTGAAACCAACTTTGAACTATTCTTGTCAACATTTATTTGCACTATTAGACTGGGTTATATTCAACTAAATTACTCTGTGAAGAAACAAATTGGTCTCTTGAAGTGGATTATGACATATGTATTTATAAATCTCATGAATAAGTTCCATACACATCAATTAGACACGATAACCCATCTTCCATCAGAAAGGTGTAGTGACCAAGTGTGATGCAGATATTGTAACAGTAGGTTGAACTAGTATTGTAAATAAATGTATATTTCAGATACTTATTTTTTTGCATATTTGGGTTTCTGAAGTTACCCATTCCATATGAAAGTACAGAAAGTTGGTTATATAGAGATAGTACTCAGGTCTATTCATTCCCAATTGCAGTTTTGCTTAATCCTCTGACTGGTGAACTCCTGCATCTCTGTTTTCTCCCACATCCTATGCCCCTTTCCCTTCCTCTACAACTGGCCTTTGTATTTTTGTGTATGTGGTCACTGGTGAGGATGGTGAGAGTCACTCCTGTTGGATGCTGCACACGTTAGTGCAATCTCACATAAATGCATCAATGGTTTGATAACTCAATTTCTTGCCAGCCAGATCTCTCTCTAATGCCAAGTCAGAGCCTTAAGAATCCCCAAGAAAAACCCTGCTGCATATTTCTTAGGTCAGACAGAAGAGAAAATCATGTAGGATGTTTCAGTTCTGGAACCACTTACTGGGAACTTTCTCCACCTGGTCATGCTATAGTTGTCCAAACTTTCATCTTTAGGGAGGCTCTCAAAGTATACTTTAATGCTGCCTCTCAGGGACCATTATGGGAGTCTGTGTCTCATAAACGTGCTTAATCAGTCAATCAATCTGGTCTCATTAGACATATTTATAGAACACACATTCTGTTAGTAGTATGGTCTTGTGCTGCTATCGTGGTATGGAGGCTTCTCGCCCTTGAATCAAGTATTCCGCCAACGACCAGAGTTTGTTTGAGTGTATGAGCTGTAATATCAGTAGTATGTTTGTGGTATTTCAAAATACATGTTTTAGTAAACAATCAATTGACTGTGGAGTTTAGTGGTAGTGGCTGGGGGGCTTGACAAATGCATTTGGTTGCTGTCTGAGTTAATCCCCTTTGTTTATATGAAATTACTTTGACTGAATTTAGTAGGAGGCATGGTAACCCTCTACTGCTATATCTGGTCTATGTTGGGTGGGTGAAGGGAAACCTGGTTAGCATGATCTGTTGGTTAGTTGTTTTTCAAAGTCTCAGGTAGGATGCGTCCTGTTGAATGACCAACTATGGGGTATCTGAGCTGTGTGTGAGGTGTGAAGGGCATTCTGTCTCATATACCATGTTGGTTGAGTCTAGATGGTCAGTGCTGTTGTTACAACACTGATGTCCAACAATCAGTCACATCCAGTGCTTTAAACGGAAATCGAGAAGTCCTGGGGCACACTAACCAGAGTATCTGTTTGCTCTGGGAAAGTACTGGTACACTGTCACGAAAGGTATTGTAGCAGTGCAAGGCTGCGCGAGTACTCTCCGTTTCATGCTAAAGAAACACAGGTACTCAGTACAGGACAGCACCTGCCCATTTAAAGCACTGGCCATATCTGTGCAATATTACATGTTTGTGATACTCTATGGCGAGTATGCGGTCTTCGGCCTCATCAAGCATCGAGGACAGACTGTGCCACTATTTCAGATAAAAGGGGGGTAACTGTTCCAGTATTTCAGATACAAGTGGGTAACTGTTCCAGTATTTCATTAATATGCACAAGAAAGCGGCTGCATGCGCACTTCTTCAAATGACGTTTCATTCCCCATGCCTCGAGCTAAAAGTGCCCATCACATAGTTGGTAAAACACTCCTACCCGTGACGAGCGTGTTACTCAAGGGAATGCCCTGGACACGGTGCCCAGCACGTGTTTCAGTTTCCTTTTCACGCAGCCTTGTTCCTCACCAAGGCACATATTCAGACTTGTTGCCTGAGTCATCACTAATTAAGTTCCTTAGATTTCACGTCGACAACAACCTGTCATCCGATATTCCGCTGGTAGCGCTCTCATCGGCTTTGTTAGTAAGTGGCCTGGAAGCGTGAGGTCTCGTTGCGACATGTTGGAGATCCACCCTCCTTCCTCACGACAGCAGTGCCGAGAAGTGTGTCTGCGGCCTGCGTAGGCGCTCCGCCGCTAGGCGCTTCCTCAGAACTGTTCCTTCCCTCTTTCATTCTCTTGTGCAGGAGAAGCGCGTCACTTCCCCGCATTGGCATCACCTTAAGAGCAGGCCATGCCCCAGGGGGGCCAGGCTACGTAGGGGCCCACCGCAAGGCATGCGACCCCCTCTAATCCAGGCCAGAGAGACGTCATTTTTCACTCCTCTCAGGCAGGCTGCGGCAGGGTCAGGCGTTTGGCTTAATCGGACTGTGAAGCATTTTAGAAGAGGATGCCTAAGTAGAGGTTGGGGGGTGGGACGAATGGGTAGGGGTGCTATACCCCCCAATAAATGAATTTTCCTATAAACAGTTGGGTACAGATGCTTCCAGTGGGGATGAGGAGATGTCTGCTGGATTTAACCAGGAATTGTTACATACATTCAGACAGCGCACACCACACTCCCTCACAGTTTTTAAACTCGTCAAAAATATTGGTAAGTTTACAAAATATTATGTTGTCCCTCACTGAGTACCCCTACCAGTCCACAATCCTCTTGCTTTCCAGTGCCCCTTAGGCCCCTCCCATGCACCCTGCTGGTCATATAATGTATTTTAACAAGCAATGCCAGCCTGGTTGTCAGAAAATCTGAAGCTCACCCCCCCAGCCAATCTTACTGACCAAGCTACGCCCTTTGCCTCAGTGATGTCTGTAAACTGCAAAGTATGTACTTCCTCAGTGCTGCGCTAAATAATTCTAATGATAGGGGTGGGCAGGCATCTCACAGTTTTTTTCCCAGATGTATCCAGGGGCTGCTCCTCCATTAGGGTGGAGGAGTGTCGGCCTCCCGCCAGCAGCGGCAGCTGCAAACCTTTACAAGGAAACAATAATATTGTTTCCTTATAAAGGGGCGGGGCCACAGGGGTGATGAGCAGTGAGGGGGAGTGCTCATCACTCCCCCTCAGAGTGCATGTGTGTTTGGCCAGCTGTCTCAGGCTGGCCAAACACACATGCGCAGTAGGCTCTTTCCAGCCCAGCAACACAGTTGCCGGGCTGGAGTGAGCCTGCACAGGCTCCCGGTCTATCTGGGAGCACCCTGGCTGGGCACTCCCAGCCAATCCTAACACTGCTCTGAGCAGCATCAGGATTGGCCGCAGGGCAGGCCGGGAGCCCGTGCCTGCCTGCAAGCGTCAGAGGAGGTAAGTGTTTTTAAAAAAAATGTATTTAATTTTTATACCCACCGGACCCCCCCGTGCGCCACCCCGCCCCTTTCGCGTGGTGCGAGCCGCGACTAGATGAATCACGAGATAGATCGCACATTCACTTGTGTTGTGTTGTTCTTCTATGGAGCTCAGATATTTATCTGTTTCCATGGACTTCATTGCTTGATTTTGCTCGTGAGAAAGTGTCACTCTAAGTGTCACACATTTCCTCATTGAATGTCACTCATAAGTACACTGAAACCATGAAAATGTCACCCATAAGCAATCTGAAGCCTTGGCAGCTATGCTCCAAAAAGGTTCTGGAAGAGCCCATTGGTCCTGACAAAATCCATCTAGCAGTGCACCAGATGGGGAACAAAACTATGTGCCCAGACTGTCTTACATCTGGCTCCTACAGCTACAGGGAATTTACTCTTATCTGTGGCAGGATCTAGCAGTCCTCTGCAATTCTTTCAACTGGGCGCAGGGATACCCTTACTATGCAAGAAGCAGATATCATTCCTATCCTTAAGTAGGGGAAGGCTCTGAAAACCACACCTTGTATAGGCCAGGCACTCTCTTAAACACTGATGTTAGTGTGGTTGGTGAGGCAGCACAGATCCTACTGCCTGCAACACAATCCTTACTAAAACAGTGCTAGCGGTCTGGGACAGTGTGGCCTTTCAGAGTCACTTCACCTCATACCCCTCTGCTACAACTACAGTTCACTAAAACTCACTCTGTGCCCCTGCAATTTATGGACATTCCAGTGAAAAGTGGAAGTGCGGCAACTTGACCCTTTCAGATCTTTTCAACCAAGGACCCTTCAAAGGTTTTGAGACCTGCAAAGCAAGGTTTCAGGTGGGGGAGGAAAATATGCTCCAATACCTGCAAATTCGTCATTGCCGGGGAGAGGTTATATGTGCCAGGAAAGCACTGGCCCGAGACCATGAGTAGCCTTTGAAAACTTTATCAGAAAGTAAAATGGGGAGAAAGGCCATGTATCAGCAGTCTAGAAAAATTAGCGAGTGGCATGGGAACCATCTTTGGGGGAAGGCCGTTGACGAGTAGGATTGGAGGGAGAAATGGCAATGTTTTGCCCACAACTTCAAGTATATGCTTTGCAGGAAAGCAGCCAATGAACTCCTGTCCCCGTAGTACTTGATACTTACATTTCTTAAGCTTATCTTCCCCGCCACATCAGCTGTCTACTGGAGATGTGGCCAGGAGGTGGGTCTTTCCTTCACATTTTGTGGGGATGCATTGGTTTTGCTTGCTATTGGAAAGAGGATATAAGCCGTATTAAAGAAGTGATCCTAGGACCTGGGTTTATGCTTGCTGGGTGCATTCTACCATCAGGTTAAAGGGATGAGAAGAACCAACTGGCATCGTTTACAATTACTGTTTTGTGCAGCTAAAATGTTTATAGCTCCTTCCTGGATAAAGTTGAACACCTGGGCATTGCTTCCACGTTTCACAAACAATGACTTTTGATGGGTATGGAAAATCTGTCCCATGGCTCGGAGGGTAAGAGAAAATGTTTTGAAGATACCGAGACCTGTAGCAGCAGATTGCCATCACCTGGAACACAGATGTTTCTATCCAACTAGACTTACAGCTCTGCAAAGTTTTAGGTCTTGTCTACCAAACAGCATTTAGGTATCTGTGGATGAAAGTCTCTTGTGGACCATACCAAAAACATACAGTGGGCTTAGAGCCCATCCATTGCTTACCATCGGTTGGTTTTATTGTCACTCTCATTTGCTTGCTCCTTATTAAATGGCTTGTCTTCTTCTCCTTGTGTATGTCCCTCCCCTGAAGCACAGACTCTTTACCATCCTTTTGATTGGCTGTCTTGTGTGTCCTTCCACTGTTGGCATTTAGCAAACTACTTTTTTCTTTACTGACCTAAGTGATGGCCACCATCTTAAATCAGTAAATTAAAAAAAAAAAGTAAATGGTGCCTGTGTCATTCCGGAGGCGAGTGCATGTATGGTGCACATACATATGTCATAACCCATGTTTGCACCTAGAGAATGACAAGTCCATCAACAGCGACCCCCTCAAATCACCATAGTTTTCTCTTTTCTCTTTTTTTTTGTTTTTGCTGATGCTGCATAGTACTGGCAGCCTGCATTGGCATGCATAGCCAAGTCAAGACCTATTGGCTTTCCAATGCTAATTGAGTCTGGCCAATGATGGTAATACGTCTCTGTCCTTGGACTAATAGTGAGGATGTTGAGGCTCATGTACTTCGCCGTATAACCGATGGACTTCCTCTCATCTCAGGGGTGGAGGAGGAGGGATTGGGATTTTGCATTCCAGATTTTTTTTAATATCAGCCTGCCTTTGCTAGTGTTTTGTGCATACCTTGAATGCTGTGACTAAATGCAAAGGATTTGAAGTAAAAGGCTGCTCGTAGACATGGAGGGCAAACTATGAATTCATAAATTTAGAAAGTGTAATTCAATTGTATATTTAAATAAGCTTAAATGAATTTACCATTCAATATCAATATTTTTAGCTTCTTGATATCAATTAGTATCGAATCCTAGGACGATTCTTAGAAATGGAAAAATTACTTTTAAGCCCAAAGTGTATTTAAAAATGAATTTTGTTAAACCAAATTAATTATGGCGTATGAAATTGAGGATGGCAAATAGGCTACAGATTGCAGCTATACATATGACATTCATACTAGAAATGGCTCCGGTGATCCTGGATTCGTTTTAAGGGTGCTCTGAAACAATAAAAAAAAAACGAAGATATTGTATCACACTTCTAAATCATTTTCGCAACTCTCGTGAAAACAGGGTTTGAGTCGACGGAATTTTTAGAGTTATAATTCTATTTAATACGAGGAACCAAACACTAAAGTATTTGCACTGCTAAATTTCCCCTAGGTATCACTATACCTTAATTTATGACTCCCAATTTCCATTTCCGAATCACGGAAGCAGGAATGGTAAAGGTTTTCACCAAAAAAAGAGATTTACTGCATAGAAACCTCTACCAGAATGACATAGTTTCTCTGTCAGCAAATCTGTAGTCAGGTTTCATTTGTGGGCGTCCCAGGGTGAATCAGCTTTGTCAAACACAAAGTCACAGGTTTACAGTTAATGTCCTAATTTGAAAGCGGTTGAAGATTTATTCCAGTCAAGCACATGGGTGCTTACAGTTTCTGAGTCGCCTGGGCCCATAATTGAGGGTGGGTGGGTGGGGTGAAGAGATACATCAGTGGGGAAAATATTCTCCCTATAGACAACAAACATTATTGCAAGCAGAAATGGTTGTACATGTTACTAGTCCCGGAAAGCTTGGACTTCTGCACCATCTCTGTGGTATTACTAAAAATTCTTCTTGAATTCCAGGAAAGTCAGTATATTACTAATTTTCTGACGTGAGTCTAATGAAAATACTTTCTTAGTGTGTGGGAATTTGGTTTTGTCAGTCAGATAGAGCTGAACTACTGAAGCTTTTGTGGTAATTTCACAATTTCCTGACATGCTAACTTCTGCTTCTCCTGAGAAACCTAAAACTGTGCGTCACAATGTTTACCACACAACGTTTCGCCATTATGGTATCTTGCCGCATGCACGGGTATTGTAGAACGGGTGTCTCAAACCTTTTCTGTAATAAGGGATACTTAGGATTAATGAAAACCCTCCAGAGCCACTAATATTATTAGAGAAGGCATAGTAACCACATCACACAAAATCACTTTGGTGGCCACCAGGTGCAAGATTACCAGCAGCCATCACCTCAGTGTATCAGGCACGGTTGCCGAAAGTAATGTAACAAGCATTTGCAATGCAACGGGTTTTGCGTTTGCTCGAGTTAGAGCTATTAGCATTGTAACTTCCTAACTTGACTTTTCTTGCCATTTAAATTGAAAATGAAAAGGAAAACAGTTGACATTAGGGAGCCGATTCCAAGCGCCACAGCCGCCATGAGCATGAGCGCGAAGGAGAGACACAAAAGGAGAAATAAATTTGCTTGCAGTCAAACGTATCAGCAAACGTGCAATTATCCAGGTACCAGGGTCGATGGCCAAGGAGGTAACAACACTGCTCCAAGCAGGGACAAACGAAAAGCATTTACCAATGATAACAAAGGATTTTTGAAAGGCAAGCCCATGAACGAGTGATAGTGATAGGCGTGCGGCGGGCGTGGTTAAAAGTCCACAGTTAGATTACAACAGGCCAGAGCGCTTGCGCGCTCGACCTAAAAATACTTTGTCAATATAAAATACCTCTACATGGGTATTACATACCTGCAACGTCCGTAGCACCAAGTTAATAATATTACTGATAGTCTCCCCAACACCATTTGATTTTTATGACTCAATTACTAGCTTCAAATAAGTTTAGGAAATGCAAACATCAGATTATATACTATGAAAATAAACACATTTTCGTCTCGCATACATGCTTTTCTGTTTTCGTATAAATGTATTTATCCAATCAAGCTTGCTGGACTGTACACAGCAACACTACTTACAGGTAGGTGGAGAGCTGCCAGTAGCTACTCGTTGGAGAAGGCAGTTGTAGAACTACTAAGGTGCTCGATTAATACTTCTTTAAGATATGGACGGAGGCTGGAAGTACCTCAACAAGTATATGTCAACCTTCTGTTGAAACTGTCAGAGGCATGGCCGGAGTTATGACAGTATTCATCCGGGGTGTCCTTGTAAAACTGTTGGAAAGGGCAGTCATAAACCGATGACAGCTATGTATGCTACACATTCCCCCACCAGTGGCTTTACGAAACTTGATGGGGCCCCGTGCAAAGTAAATGGAGGGGCCCCTTTCCACTCCTTCCACTCAGGAGCTCTCAGGCCATGGTACAGTGCTGGGGGAGGGCCGTGGAGCTCGGGGGCTCCTCGCACTCCGCAGAGGCTGCAGGGGCCTTTGCTACACCACTGTGTTACACCTCTGTCCCCCACCTGATACCCTACTAACCTGCGACCCTCGCCCGCGCTATCTCTGTAACCCCAATTATGCAACAGGGTATAAACAAAGTGAGCATTAGTATCCACTCTTCCTTGCAGGAGGTCTGTGTTTCCCCTGACAGCTGGGCAGAAGCGACAGATCTTGTCCAGGGTCTAACAGGGTAGAACTGCTCGGAGGAATGAGAGTGTGAGGGGGTAGAAGGGCAGGGTGAAGGTTTGTTGCTGCTCTCACTATGAGTCTAGACCTGCATGTGGGTGGTGGACTAATATCCTCCGTCTCCAAAGGGGTTAATTTGCAGTTTCATCCTTTCTTCCACTAAATGCATACTCTTATGTCATGGCACACCTGGATGCGACCTTTCCACTGGCACTTGAACCAGGAAAGCCAGTTGCTCACTGACCACCACCATGTCTGCGGTGTCATGACCTGCAATCCTGGTGATAATTCCATCTCCCCTCTGTGCAGTGGATGCTGCAGCCCTGTCCATGGAGGGGTCAACTTATGTAGGCGTCCTGCTATCATCTTCCGCCTGATGAGATGGGGTGGGTTCCATGCCTCAATAACTTGCCACAACTTCCGGGGGAGTGCCATATTGGTCCTCAGACCCGTCCGTCATGTTGAGATTCTTTCTGCACCGCTGGGCTGCAGTGGAGCTTGAGGGAGGCACAGGTGGTGTGTAAGAATGGGAGGTGCATCCTGCTGGGTTGAGGATGTCAGTAGTTGTGGCAGTTATTGCACACACAGGTCAAATGAGGAATAATCTTAACTACATGTATATGGGGCCATTGTAAGGAATTACTAGTACTACTGTAGTGGAACACAATCTGTTCCATCCACAGTGAAACACAGAGCACAACTAATTGCAGGGTCCTGTAAGTAAAGAGCCTCTTGTCAATTGTCCAAACAAATCTGCCAAACAATTGAGAGCAGAGAAAAACATCCACCTCCTCGCTCCCCCAATAAATGGGCCAACACAAGCCTTGGTTTTTGTCTTGTGCAGAACTCACCAATGTAATAAAATCATTGTTTGAAGGTTTTCTGACATCATTTCAATTTTGAAGCAATTACTGTTGTCTTGCAAGAACTTGCACACAGTTCACCCACACAGCCACTTACCTGAGAAGGCAAGTTACAAGGATATTGTGCATAAAGGCGGTGCACCACCAACATGGCATCAGGCAGGGATGGTGATAGCAGTCAAACACAGGAACAGAATGGCCCAGTTTAGCTTCTCAAACACATGTGAGTAAAGCACTCCAGTTATGAGTAGAGCTGACATGGGGTTAAGATAAACCCAAAGTCGCCTCGGTGAGCTTTCAAGAAGGTGTCTTTGTTTGCATCTTGTGCCCTGAACATGGAATGCCCTGTTCTTAAACTGTCACAATGGTAGGATTCCTTCCAGTGACAATAGGCACTTGCAAGACTACCTAACAGCAAAAAGAGTAGACTACTGAGTACAAATATACAGGAATCCTGTGTTAGGATTTTATTACAAGACAGGAGGCTCATGTTATGCTTTATATTTCTCAACTTGTGTCTTCGATTGTGGCAGCCATGAATCATAAACAACTACATGTTGTATCTTAGCACATTATCAACTTGGTTGTGTGACGATAGTATCTGTATCTTTAAACCTAGAATGGTATATTACCAGTGTTCTTGTGTTCTGGTGTACTGTGACTCTGCAAGGGTCTCTCTTGAGTGAGCTCTTTGCTGGCTGGAGAGGGAGCACCAACTGCGGTAATTCATGTCTCTAATAAATTACCCATTTTAACTTATCTTTGGCTGTGGAAGATTGGATCTGAAGACCACACTTCCCTGCAAACTCGGGATCACAAACTACAGGTGTTGGGGAAGTGAAACCACCAATCAGTCATGAGCTTAGTCTATATATAGTAGATATATAGTAGTCATCAGGAAGTAACAGCCTGTTTTCTTGATGCTAAGCCGCACACTCCATGCCACTCCTTTGTTACAAATGTGTTTGGTAGTGCATATCTGATAGAGTTTGACTTAATTGGGCTGTATTTCACACAATTGTGCTTCTGATTTGCTATGTTTCTTATCTCTAGAAGGTTTTTGGGCATTGATTACCCGTTATTGCTACTTGGGCTCCCACTGGTGGTGCACCATACTTCATGTACTGACATTTTCTTTAACGAGATGATATGGACTGTATTATGACCTCCATGTATTTCTATTGTAGATAAGATGCAACACTGGAGTAATTTACTGACTATAGGGCCCATGGCTGCCCACATGCATTTACTGCTTGCTCCTGGGACTTATGTCCATGTCATTCTAAAGAAGCATTGATGAAAATACATGGAGGGGTGATGGTTGATGGTATTTTGTATGTAGAAGTCAAGATATTTGTTGCATGGCATAAACAGTACAATGGAAATTGCAGTTTACATGGGTGTGGCCCTTTTGATTTCCAAACCTTAGATTTAAATTTCAGTACACACACACAAACACACACACTCTCTCTATCTCTCTTTCACATACACACACACATACTGTATGGATACTGATGTAGTGGTTTTCATGTAAATTTGAGACTATGATAAAAGTAGTTATGAAAGGCTTGGGAGTGCTTTTATTTCAGAATTGATAAAATACAACCTATATTCTTCCCTCTCTATTTCTGTATGAAAGATCATGGCTTAAGAAATTGGCTCCTTGGCCTGTGCACTTACTGAAAACCTGACCCTTAAATGCTGTAGTCGCTGGCTGTGCACATCCCATTCCGAAGGAGCGCACTCTTTTGGTGAGTCCGTCTCTGTAGCCAGAGAAATTCAGACTTCAACCAAAATAGGTAAATGTTTTACTTTTAAATAAAATGTGCATTTTCATATGTTCCATGAGCCTTATATTCAATTGATTGCCTAATGAGCTAATATGGTGATTGTGATCCTCACCTTTGGAGGATGCAAGACAAATAAATAACCTTCTGTCCTTTTGCAGAATGCACAAAAGGATGCTAATGATATTTCTAATACAACTGCTTCAGACAATGAGTGGGATGATTAAAGTACTTTTGGTATTGTGATTATAAATTCCTAACCACCCACAGATAACAATTACTCAATCCTTTGACCCTCATGACAGGAGATAGAATGAAAGTGAAAGAAATAACCTAATGTTGTTGTAAGGAATGCACAAAAGTATGAGAATGATAATTAGGATACCTCTGAATCAGACAATGTACTGAAATGAGTCCAATACTTTCTTCTTTGGCCCTGACCCATCAAAAAGATAAAAGAGTTTGATTGCCTCTGTTCCTTAAGAAAGGACTATTTCAGAACTATTGTCAGTTGTTCTACATGCCAATGCCAACCCTATGGTTGATCCATCTTTTATTCGGCACCCAAATTCCACAGCTGCCCCTGCACTAGAATCTAGAATAGTTACCTTTTTCACCACAAGAGAGAGAGTCACTTGTGGCTTATAGCTTAAGGTGCAAGACACTCAGCCTGAAGGTTAAGGATTCGAGTCCTGCCATCTCCATAGTCATCTGTCTCTTTCATTACAAAATGTTTCAATGAAACAAGTAAAAGATGATTTGTTTCTGTAATTCTAAGAAGGGCATTGAGATGGCCTGTGACTCTTGCTAGGACAATATTTTAGATGTGGTGGCCCCCCATACTCGAATTTTAGAACTCGCAGGCTGAACCAAGGGGTCTGGGTATTCAGTGGACTGTCTTGTCTAACTGGGCTCAACGAAATTTGTGTTTTGCTGATAATGCATATGTAGTTATTTTGCTAGAAAGTGACAATGTCTTGTTCATTGGCTGATTAAACATTGCGTGAACTTGCAAGCTCAGACACTGGTCAGCAGCTGAGGGTTTCCTTTGTTTCAGTGACCAGTTTACAAAGAGAATGGGGATCTAGATTAAGGTTTTTCCTCACTATACAAAGTACACTGCTCTCTGAAGAGGGTGTTGGGGAAACATTTGTTGAAGAAGCCAATCGATCTAGGAAGTGTTGTGCCAACCATTACTACTTCAGTAACCAGTTACAGCAGTACCCATATGGTGGTCAATTTTTTAGGAATATTAATGACATTCCTTCTTTCCCCAAAGGAGAACTGGCTGATATTTCCCCTACAGCAGAGGATGAAGAAGAGCTTTTTCTGAAGCCTGCATCTCACTTTCTAGCCCTTTTGTTAATTGATTGTTCCTTCAACTTTAGCAAGCAATTTTAGAGAATCGTTGCATTCTTCAAGCTGCATGGGGCTGCTATACAGAGTTTTTCTTTTCTTTTGTTTCAGGGTTTTCTCTAAGGCAATTTGTTTATGTGTAGAAGAATTACAGCTCATATAATGTAGGAAAGGTTCTTTCCAAGAGAGCAATGGATTCACACCTTCCTAAAGACGTTTGTGACCAAATGTGACCAAAACAAAAGTGAAGAACAAAAAAGAACAATCACTTGAAAGGGGAGGTAATTCTTCCTTTCAAGGATGTTCTTTTTACAGGAGAGTGGATGGTGAAGCTAGCCCTTAAAACTCTCTGTTCCAGTTTGCCTGGGACACAGGAGGTTCCTTAGATTTCATTGGCACACCAGGGTTTATCACGTCTCACTTCTTTGATTCTTTCTTCTGTCCTTTGCTTTACCAAGTTTTTCTGTAAAATCCAAATAGGAACATTTATGACTTCCAGAATCCAAGTTAACTCTTATAAAAAATAAGGATGATGTTACACCGTCACACATCTCTCAGGCATTTGGCTGGAACAGTAGGACTTTTGACATTGTCTTAGCTGTTTTTCCATGACCCCCTGATTACAATGCATATTAATGTGTGGGGATCAGACATTTACAGAGTTGTCTCTCTTTAGAGACAAAGTACCCTTAGACAAAGATCTTTGAGAAGGAATGTTATGGTAGCAAAACCATTTAGTGCCTTGGAATGGTCGTACCATCTTTGCCAGATTCCCAGATCTAGTCTTAGTCACATTCCAGCCTGTGGAGATAAAGTTATTGGAATGTTCAGTAATCAGCTTGGGTGGGGCCATGATATGTGAAGGAATTGCCAGTGCCTATTAACTGCTCAGATCTTTTTGCAGGATCCAGTTTCACCAAGGACAAGGCACATTTCACCACACTTTTGTGGATGGATAATATCTTAAATGGTCCAATATGTAAACAATCTGGGAGGTGCCAAATCTAAACACCTGGTAGGGTTGGCATTGTGGGAGTACTGTCCTCATCCATAAAAATCAATTAGTGCAGTATTTGTTCCTGGCATTCACATTGTGGCAGGTTGGCACTCCAGGTACTAGTAGTTTTCCAAACACCGAATCATCACTGGGACCTGATGCCAATATATCTTTATCTAATGTTTAGAATCACAATTGCCCCACTTTTATAATACACTCTTACAATAGAGAAGTTCTTGAAAGATTGGTCACATTTATGCTTGTCATCGTTTTGTCATGCGTTCAAGGTGTCTGGCTCAGAATCTTGGATAGAATGTCTTCATGGGTCTAATTTCCCTACTCTCGATGGTCCAGACCTGATTCCCCACTCTGGATGATGCAGGCCTAGGTCCCCTCTCTGAGTGTATTTCTCCTCCAAGTGACCATAGATATTCCCGTATTGCTATCATCACCTCTTCTAAGATCCCTACAGCAAGTTCCACAATCTGATCATATCCGCTAATCTAAAGGTGATGGCTTCGAACCTTTTTGATATTCTTGGTCACTGAGGAGTCAAGTCTTTTTACTTTCAGCTGCTAACCTTCGAAACTCATTTCGGGCCCTGGCTGCCATAAAGACATACAGGAAAGCTTATCAAGCTTGGAGTTGTTTGGTGTGACATAAGGAATCACTATCTCATTTTAGGAATTTTCCATTCAGTTCTGAATTTTCTTTCCTGTTTGGTATCTCAAGGCACAGTTTTCAGGACTACAAATTGCCACACATCCAGTGCTTAATTTGTGCTTGTTGTTTCCGGTGCTGAGCACCGGCACTTATTTTTGAGGGCCGGGGCTTATTCTTCTGCCTCAATCACTTGCTGTGAGCAAAACACACATACGGGAAAGACAGAGGAAGGGAAACATGAAAAAGCGTCACAAAGGGAGAAAGTAGAAAGCTGCAAGAGTGAGCTGAAGGGGCAGCGAGTGGCTTTATAAGAATTGAAGAGGCCCAAGATGGCTTCAGGATTACGCCACCTCAGTATGCCATGTTTACACATTTAATTGCAGCAGCCGCGTGTTTACGAGGAGGGCTTTGGGCACAGGCACCTTTTTATTTACAAATTAAGCACTGCACACATCAATCATCTTTTCTGCTGGCCCTATGCTTTTTGATGCTAACTCATACAGCCACATCCTATAGTCTATAATGTGCGAAAGAAAATCAGGAATTCCATCCTCTAAACTCAGTTATTCAACATGGGATGTTAAATTAATTCTGAAATTGTTCCAAACATGGCCTGATGACTCCCTAGCATTGTAAAACGACCTCACTAATCTACTAAATATAAATTTGAAAGTCTCAAATGATAGGTCTCCCAGTGTTTCTAATAATGAAATACACTGTTTCTACCAGACGTTCACCTTCATGGTTATTCTTTACTGTTACCAGAGACATAAAGAATGCCTACACTAGTATAGAGTATTCTTTTTTTACTTCTCATTCAAAGTTATGCTTAGTAATTTTAAAGAACATGAATTACAGACTACTGATTTAATGTCCTTTTCTCATTTGTTAATCATTATTAAAAACATGCTCCTGTATCTTTTCTTACTTCAACCAGATGGACTGAGGGTATGTCTTTAGCTGAAAACAAATGTAAAACTCTTTGGAGCTCATTCCGCAAGATGAGGCAAGACCTCCAGAGCCTTTTTGTCTGAAACAAGGTTAGAGGACATTCTTAGATCTGCTGACATGGCACAGCCCATCAACATTCAGGATATTGTATTGTAAACTGGTGGCTCGTGGCTGTTTGGTAATGGTGAATGGGCTTTGAACAAGCATAATATGAGCCTACGGTCTTGTAATAAAATGCAGATTTTCCTAGCTAGAATAATGATGCCTGATTTTGTTGAAGACACATAGGCGAATATTATCCTTCCACTGTCTATATCGTGTCAGATGTTTCTCTACCATTCAATTTTCTGCGGTACGAATAATGTTCTTGATTATTTCTTTCAGCTTCTTTTGCTGCAATTCCTGTTTGTTCCTAAGACGTCATCTCAACAGGAAACATATGAAGCTCAACTGCCTAGGCTTCTGGATATTTCAGAAAAATCATCTGGGGATTGAAAAGAAGTTGTTCTTTTGTTTCTGTTGGGTTTCTTCTTAGAGTGATTTTCCATTTCATTCACGAGGTTCAATTTGCCTTCACATAAAGAAATTTAATGAATAGATTAAGCACATAACTGATTAGTGGTTCAGCTGAGCCTCCACTTGTACTGTGTTACTCATGGTTTGCTGGGAAGGTAGTTTGTTGTGATTTGTGGCAGCTATAATAAAAGGAGCAAATTAGGAAAGCATAAGCATAATATTTGCCTGCATGTCTTTAATAAAATCAGGACTTTCCATTGTTGCCCTAGTTAGGAAAATCTACATGGATATGCAAGGGCAAAGGCTAATTCTGAATCTATTTCTGGCTACAATAGGCAGCCAGTGTAAATTACATAGGTTTGGTGGTTCTGTGGTTGAACTGTCTGGTGAAACAGACAAGTATAAAGGTGAAGCGAAGCAAAGAATTTGGAAGAACTTTCTGTACAGCAATTCCAAAAACCACTCAGTGGAGACCAATGGAGACCAAAGCTTGGACTACATGCCTCAGATAGGCAGGTGGTTTATATTTTTGAGAACATGCAGGTAAAATTTTGAAGAAGTGGGTTGGGAATCAGGATGTTCTCAGACTCCAAGCAGATGTTTCATACGACAGGTGAAAATTATGGACATTTTTGAGACTACATCTTTGCAGTAGAGTTATGGGTCATCTACATATTGGTGGAAACTCCAAACAACGAAATTAGTATCCCAAGATACATATTGAATAAAGCAGGTGCTAGGCCACAACCCAGTGGTATATTTTTATAGTGGTATATTCTTCCTTAACTACTTTTTTGACAGCTGACATTAAATGGGGTGTGGTGCTGTTTGTGTTTTTTATGACTCATTAACTGGCTTATACAGAATTTGTGAAAAAAACATTTTGCTAAAAAACAATTAGTCTGAAAACCTTAACTTATACTTAGGCTGTTACCTTACTTGGATGTTACCTCCACGAGAAAGACTTATGATTCTAAATCAAGTCAAATTTGGGGCTAGAGATGAGTAATTGTAGTGGTAAACTGTGGCAATGTTTAAAGTTTAAAGCATCGTCAAGGAGTTCTCCAACCCCAGCGCCAACGCCAACGCCGTCACGCCCTCACAGGATCTATGCGAATCCCTCGCCACTTTCTTCCATCGCAAGATCAGCGACCTCCACGACAGCTTCGGACACCAGACCCAACCTAACACCACCGAACCCACATCCCCGACCATCACCCTCAACAACTGGACCCACATCAGCACGGAAGAAACCAAATCCATCATGAACTCTATCCACTCCGGCGCCCCTTCGGACCCCTGCCCGCACTTCATCTTTAACAAAGCCGACAACATCATCGCCCCGCACCTCCAGACCGTCATCAACTCTTCTTTTTCTTCTGCTACCTTCCCCGAATGCTGGAAACACGCCGAAGTCAACGCCCTACTAAAGAAACCTACGGCTGACCCGAGCGACCTGAAAAACTTCCGCCCCATCTCCCTTCTGCCTTTCCCAGCCAAAGTATTAGAGAAGACCGTCAACAAACAGCTGACCACCTTCCTGGAAGACAACAACCTGCTCGACCCCTCACAGACCGGATTCCGAACCAACCACAGCACTGAAACCGCCCTCATCTCAGTCACAGACGACATCAGAACCCTGATGGACAACGGTGAAACAGTCGCCCTCATTCTTCTTGACCTCTCGGCTGCCTTTGACACCGTCTGTCACCGTACCCTAATCACCCGCCTCCGCTCCACCGGGATCCAAGACCAGGCCCTGGACTGGATCGCCTCCTTCCTCGTAAACCGCTCCCAAAGAGTCTACCTCCCTCCGTTTCGCTCAGAACCCACTGAGATCATCTGCGGCGTACCTCAAGGCTCATCACTCAGCCCGACACTCTTCAATGTCTACATGAGCCCCCTCGCTAACATCGTACGCAAGCACGACATCATCATCACCTCCTACGCCGACGACACCCAACTTATACTCTCCCTCACCAAGGACCCCGCCAGCGCCAAGACCAACCTACAAGAGGGTATGAAGGACGTCGCAGATTGGATGAGGCTCAGCCGCCTAAAGCTGAACTCTGAAAAAACTGAAGTCCTCATCCTCGGCAACACCCCGTCCGCCTGGGACGACTCCTGGTGGCCCACGGCCCTCGGCACCGCACCGACCCCCGCAGACCACGCCCGCAACCTCGGCTTCATCTTGGACCCCCTTCTCACCATGACCAAGCAAGTCAACGCCGTGTCCTCCGCCTGCTTCCTCACCCTCCGCATGCTCCGCAAGATCTTCCGCTGGATCCCCGCCGACACCAGAAAAACCGTGACCCACGCCCTCGTCACGAGCCGCCTGGACTACGGCAACACCCTCTACGCTGGGACCACCGCCAAACTCCAAAATCGCCTGCAACGCATTCAAAACGCCTCAGCCCGCCTCATCCTCGACGTACCCCGCAACAGCCACATCTCCGCACACCTGAGACACCTGCATTGGCTCCCAGTCAGCAAAAGGATCACCTTCCGACTTCTCACCCACGCACACAAAGCCCTCCACGACAAGGGACCGGAATACCTCAACAGACGGCTCAACTTCTACGTCCCCACCCGCCCCCTCCGCTCCTCTGGCCTCGCACTCGCCGCCGTCCCTCGCATCCGACGCTCTACGGCGGGTGGGAGATCTTTCTCCTTCCTGGCGGCCAAGACCTGGAACTCCCTCCCCACCAGCCTCAGGACCACCCAGGACCACTCCGCTTTCCGGAGACTCCTAAAGACCTGGCTGTTCGAGCAGCGATAACCACCCCCTTTGTCCCTAGCGCCTTGAGACCCGCACGGGTGAGTAGCGCGCTTTATAAATGCTAATGATTTGATTTGATTTGAAGTTTGAGAAGCAAATGTTAAATTAAACTAAATGTGTTCAATCTAATAGTTTTAAGTTATTAGACTATCAGTGAATCAGTCTCTTACATTTACGTTAATTGAAAGGTCTGTTATGGGTTTGCATTGAAGTAAGGTAAGTGGCTCCTGGGGAATACTCCGTTTTGTGCTTTTACCCTGGACGTATGGTTCAGGTGATATACACATCCCAATTATTTTTCTGTATTTTGGGTCTTGACATGTTTATCCCATTACAATGTTATATCTATAAGTACTGCAACACAAAAAAAAACAATTTGGACTGCAAAATCTATTCAGCCGTGGAATCTGGTCCAGAGCTCTCAAGTTTGCCACTTACGTGTGTGCATAGTTTGTCCAGACCAGTTTTTTTGTTGCATTCTGGGATTTGTAGTCCTCTGTGTCCTGTTATAGAACCAGGACTACAAGTCCCAGAATTCAAAGAAAAATCCTGGAATGGATGAGCTACTCGTGCATTCAACTGGGAAGCCGGAGAGCTCTGAGACTCCTAATGTGAGTTTAGAGATGTTGTTTAACTAGCTTTAAGTGTAGCACTTACTACCCCTGATGAGGCATTGACATGCTTCACAGTGAGTTGCACGCTACTTCAAAACCCAAGATTGGTTGTTAATCCAGTGGTTATTGGTTATTGTTGCTTATTAGGATTAGTCATGTGCTCTCATGGTAAACATTCAGTGCATTTGCAAAAGTTCCCTTGTGGTAGATTAACAGTAGTTAAGTATGGATGTTAGCAGGAGGAGATATGTGAATTTATAAATATACTAGATATGATGAGTTGATAGCCTAGTGGTGATTTAGTCTTGTTAGGTTGCGGGAAATAGTTTAAAGGAAGATAGATTGTTATATGTGAAATAAGGTGTTGGTTATTTACAAAACTATAATAATAGACTTTAAAGACAGGCAGGCATGCAACTTTGAGAAATATGATATACTCAGATACAGGAGGCATGCAGAAGATGTACAGTAAGGAGAGGGTCAGTGGAAGTAAAACAAAAAAAATTGAAAGATTTAAGTCAAGATGATTTTTTCATGCAGGGTTTTAGGAATCTATTGGGAATAAGCATTTTGAGGTACCATGCAACCTGAGGAAGCAGAACTCTTAAATGAAACAACATTATATAGCACTGTGTGCAGGGCTGATTGCTTAAATATGCATGGGAGAGTGTGCAGATCATTTTAACATTATGAGCCTGAGCTTGCTATGTGCCAGGTTGAGGGCAGACCATTTAAATACAGTCTGCAGTACCCAGCGCTTGGTACAGGCTTCACATGTTGTCGGTGGGGAGGTGGCGCAGATTCCTTTGTTGGGAAAAGTCTCATTTAATGCTCCCCTCGCTATTATCAACAGGGTCAGACTGCGACAGAAAATAAGCTTAGGCAAAAAAATAGAAGGGGCTTCCATTTGTCAACCAGGTAGCTAAAAAAGAGGGCCACATTTGCAAATCAGGGCACATGTAAACTTCTGAAAAAACACTAGATAGGTGTTTTACAAGGTACGAGAGACTGAATGCATTTGTGCCTGCTGCCTCCAGACCTTAAAACAAGCCCATAAACTGCCATAACAAGCATTGGCAAAGCCAGTAGTTCTCACCTTTTGGATATATTGACTTTGCCAATGTTTTTTAAACATGCTGCTTTGCGAAAGAATTTTGAAAAACCTTTGACGCGGCTGCCTAAAACATTTTGTACGGCTGTACTTCA
The DNA here is from genome assembly GCF_031143425.1 of Pleurodeles waltl. Classification (NCBI taxonomy): domain Eukaryota; kingdom Metazoa; phylum Chordata; class Amphibia; order Caudata; family Salamandridae; genus Pleurodeles; species Pleurodeles waltl. Next base: position 1,023,800,476 of record NC_090449.1, on the reverse strand, counting down.
CACATTTGCGTGCCTCTATAATGGTGCCGGCGCTTTTTTCTGTTTCATTACCAATTGGAGTTGGATCACTGACAAGATTTTTTTAACACGAGTAGGGGAAGCAGTCAAAGTGGGAGTGAGTAGAAGAAACCACAGGGGGGTGAGGAGAAGCAACGGGCAGGAGAGAGAAGTGGAGTGGGTGGGGAGAGGCACGTGGTTGAGCAGCCAAAAGGGGGAGTATGTGGGTGGGGAGGAGAAACAATTGGCGAGAGGTGAGGCCATGGGTGAAGGGAAGCAACACAGAGGGTGGAGAGGAGAAGCAACGAACAGGAGGGCGATGTGGAGTGAGTGAAAGAGAAGCACTTGGGTGAGGAAGCAAGGAGGGAAGTACACGAGGGTGAGCGCAACATAGATGAGGTGAAGCACACGGATGACAAAGGGCAACACATAGTGCAGGGGAAGAGAAGTACATGAGGGAGGCAGCTGGACAAATATGCAGTCTCATGGAGTGCTAAATCAGAATTAGTACTTGAAAAACAAGCAATAGAAGGAAGCACAGAAGGTAGCCACTGATAAGTAATGGCAAAGAGGGTATGGTCCGTGGGAGGGACAAACACAAGATTGACTGGCTGGGACACAAATAAGAAACAGAGAGTGGCAAATGACTATGCCTACTGAGCTCTCACTCAACACCATGCCATTGGTGAAAATTACTGAGCCCCCCACCTCAATACCACACTCATCGGATGCCCAAGGTGTCTGGTTGCAAAAGACATATTGAGGACTTACCAAGAACATGCAAGGGCTTGCTGCCTGCCCATTGCTTATCATTTCTTTCTTTCTATTGGATGTCTTTCCTTGTTTCAGCCTGTCCATCCTGTGTTTATCCCTCCCTTGAAGCATAGTCTCTTTACCATCTCTTTGATTGGTTGGTTTCCATGCTTCCTCTGCTAGCTTTTAGAGAACTACTTTTTTCTTTTTGTTTAGGCACTCCATGAGAGTGAATGTGTTTTTTCCAATGTTTCCCTTGTATGCTTTTGTCCCCTCCCACTTTGCTCTCTTTTCCATGTGCTTCTTTCATTCATCCACACTTGTGTTGCTCTCTTTCACCTGTATCCTCTTGCTTGTGTTCCTTCTCCCCTGGCCTGCTGTGTTGCTTGTCCCCCAGCCTGCTGTATTACTTCTTCCTTGGCCTGGGAGTGACTTCTCTTACTTTCCCACAACTTGGCCTTTTCTTTTTTCCTCCCTCTAGACCACAGCTGTCAACTTGCCCCACGTACCTTTGTCTTTCAACCACCAGCATGCTGGTGCTTTTAAGACCAGATTTCAAAAGGGAAAAATGGGAAAATTGGAAGTTCAAGCCCTACAATGCTCAGTTTTCTGAAAACCAGGATTGGACAAAACTTTCATGATATGAGGCTAGGTGACACACACATAAAGTATAAGAAAATAGTTTACACGTGCATTGAAGTCATACTTTATCATAAAAAATACAAAGTGAGATGACTGAATTTGCTTATTTTGCACTAGAATTGTTATTTCACCTGTTTTTCTTTTTCTTGATCTAAGTAGGAGCTCAGCCTGTATATTGATTCCCGTGTCATATTTAGCTGTTTTGCTTGGTTTACTGATTTAAAAATGTGGTAAGTCTACAAATGCTACTAGTGACACTCTTAAATAAATGTATGTTCTTATTATTTCTGGTCACGAATATGTGACCCTGACTCCAGAACACCTGTTCAAAATGCTCAAATAAGGTGAAAATTGTACATCGGATGATCTTTCATCCAATCAGGTTGTTGACTTCCGTCAATGGTGCCTCCCACAATTTGAAAATCCGAACTGCTGAAGATCGCTAACCTTCAGTTGTCTTTTGTGTTTTCTGTAACTTATTTTACCCCAACAGTAAAACAGCAGAGTGGACTTTACTGCCGGGTTTTATTTTCTTGTCTGTAATGTGCAGTGTCTACTGCTGGCAGTAATTTTCAATTGTTGTAATTGCACATGGATGGAATGTTGAGGGGAGGACAGCCAATCAGATTGCTTGGTACACAGTCCATCACTAGCAACACAAAAGGATGATGGACGGAGTGCTGAACAATGCAAACACTCACCCCGAGTCACAAATCTGGGTTTAATCCATCTTTTGCTCACCATGCCACCCCAGTTCGGACCCAGCCATATGCAAATCAGTCTTGACCCTGTGCCTCATGGGAACAGTCCAGCCCGAACTGCCAAGCCAGGTCCTCACTGGACCGGAAACAGGCATCCTGGGACCGGTTTCAGAGTTTAACCCTTCATCATCCAGGCTAGCTTGAATCCAGTGGCACAGTGAGCAAGGGACCCACGTCTGGGCATACCCTTCCCACTTAGGGCAACTTTAGCAACACAAAAGGATGATGGACGGAGTGCTGAACAATACAAACACTCACCCCCAGTCACAGATCTGAGTTTAATCCATCGTTCTTTTCCTCACCATGCCACCCCAGTTTGGACCAAGCCATATGCAAATCAGCCTTGACCCTGTGCCTCATGGAAACAGTCCAGCCCGAACTGCCAAGCCAGGTCCTCACTGGACCGGAAACAAGCATCCTGGGACCGGTTTCAGAGTTTTACCCTTCATCAGCCAGGCTAGCTAGAATCCAGTGGCACAGTGAGCAAGGGACCCACGTCTGGGCATACCCTTCCCACTTAGGGCAACTTTAGCAACACAAAAGGATGATGGACCATCACTACCTTCACTGGGCCTTTGCTTCGCTCTCTAACAGTGGGCAACCAGAGGAGAGACAGGAAGGCCTACTGTCTCTTCATGTGCTATGGGCATCGCTGACGTTGGCTCCTCCTTACAATGTAAATTAAATGTGGGTCAATATCTGGTTTTACTGACTGATTCTGTGGTCATAAATACTACAATATTAACTAAATTTATAGCGCCTGGTACAAACCAAGGTTATAGCGCATGATACAAACTGATTTTTATTGCACTTCTATGGTGGAATACATGTCTCTTGAAATGCAGCATTTAATCAAAATTAAACAAAAACACTAATAAGGTAATACTGAACGCAAGGCCGACTTTAGCGCAGGTGGCGCCCTGTGCGACAGTGTTTTTTGGTGCCCCCCACCCCACGACCACCCCTTCTGATTCATTCAATGGTACCTGGCAAAAGTGCCCCTCATCTCTCTTTAGTCCCCTTTCACATACATTCATTTGTTTTAAAGCACTTGTAAAGGCTGCCTTTACTAATCCACTCAGCTATCCACTTAAAATATAGTTTGGTTCTTTGCAGCAGGCATATTAACCCTCTATGCTACTTTATGGCGAGTCAATGCTGCCCCTCACAAAACTCCCATCTCTCTTCCTAGCAGCAACATTATTCACACCAGATATCTTGACATTTTAATTGTTTCCTGAAGGGTGTAGGTCACAAGGAACGTTTTAGCAGGTGCTTTTAAATCGCAAGTTTCGAAAGTCATTGCTAAACACAGCGCCCCCCTGAGGTCAGCGCCCCCAATCCAGGTCAGCACCCGGTGCGGCCGCACCGCTCGCACCGCCCTAAAGCTGGCCATGACTGAACGCACACAACCTAAATTCCTACTGGTACTTGTTTTAATGAATGGATTCGCTCCCCGTGCAGTTCTCACGCCCTTGCTATTCTCAAGGGGTGTACTGAACATATGTAAATATGTTTTTTGCACATCACCAGCACATTTGTTTGGTTTATGTTGTCATTCAGCTTAGCGTCCTGAACCAGTTTGTCTTTTTCATTAGCCAGCAGAAGCTGCTGCTGGCACCGCCGCCCTCAGTGCGATGAATGACAGAGTCCGCTGTCGGGGCCCGCACCCTCGTCTCAGTCGTTCGCGTTTAGTGCCAGTCACTGCTTTCAATATTGATTTATGCGCACGCACGCGTGAGCACGCAGACAGGCGCCCTTTACTTTTCTCACTTCCGTGTTCATCCGCATTGTTGAAAGTGTAGAATCTCTCCTTTAGTCCCCAGAGGATCCAATTCAAGCTGTTAACCAGGACATTTGTATTAAAAAGTAACCCCAAACCCACTTGGGCCACACAGTCCTTGACATTGGTATAGGAAGACAGGTGGAATACATAAGGAAAAATCTAACACAACCTGTGACTTTCTCTCTATAGATAGATGGATACATCAATAGATCGATCGCTCAGCTCGGTATAAGGCGGCACAAATGCAAAATTTCAAATTTTTTCACAAATGTGAAAAATAGACATTTGTTCACAAATGTAAAATTTCGTTATTCTCTGGGTCAATTGAGCCCTACACTCTGCAGACAGTTTCAAGACACGTGACTGGAGAAAGAGATGTGGATAAGTCGGCCTTTACACTCTTTTTTTAGAAGTAACAGAGGATGGGTTCATTGTTGCAGCAGAAGTGATGAAATTCCAGACTTTGGGAGCACTCCGAGAAGGCCTGCTTTAAGGGTCTTGCTTTTTTTGAGACTGCAGTTTCTGGGCGAAGGGTATTATCCCATTGGAGTGACCACAATCTCCTGACCTAGCCAGTTTATGCATCAGGTACTTCATCACACCACATGCAGGCTTTTATATGGTACACAGGCAAGCTTGAATAGGCTTCTGGCTAAACAAAACTATTTAAAGTGATTACAAATGGGGTGATGTGTTCTGATCGTCTAGTTCCAGATAATAGTCAAGTCATGGGGTGTACAGTTACTTTTAAGGGAGCCAATCGATTCTGCTGATGCCAGTCAGTAATTGGTTTCTGTAATCAAGCAATAAGGGGACAAATGATTGCACTATTGTTTTAAAGTCTTCTGCAGGAATATGAATTATATTCCGCGGAGGCGCCTGATCCAATATTGAGCACAACTGGAGTGCAGGTCCAGCTTCTTATCTATCAATCAATCAAACAAATTTCTTAAGTGCACTACTCACCCGGTAGGGTCTCAAGGCGCTGGAGATTGGGGGGGGGGCGGAAGGAAGCCATGTTTTGAGGTGCTTACTGAAGGTTAGGAGGCCCTGGATCTTGCGTAGGTTGGTGGGGAGGGAGTTCCAGGTTTTGGCAGCGAGGTGAGGGAAGGATCTAGGATTCGGGCAACAAAAAAATTATGAATAAAATGCTTGATTTAATCTCAGCCACTGGTAATTACTCTGGACCACAAACCAGCCTGCCATTTTTTTGCCCACCTTGCAGCCTCAGACAGGAAGCATATACTAATCAGCCTCGGCCCTGACCTCTGCACCAATAGGAATAGTCCAGCCCGAAATATTAGACTATGGGCCTCATTACGAGTTTGGTGGAGGGGATTACTCCATCACAAATGTGAAGGATATCCCGTCCGCCGTATTCCAAGTTCCATAGGATATAATGGAACTTGTAATGTGGCGGACACGATATCCGTCACATTTGTGATGGAGTAATACCCTCCGCCAATCTCATAATGAAGGCCCTGTGTCTTGGCTGAATGGGATTACAAGCAACCTCAGACCATAGTCCCTCGTGTTAAACCTCATCAGTCACGAGCAGCGCGGATCATGTACCCAGTGAACACGAACAAAAAATGGCTTCTCATTAAAAAAACAGAAAGTAACGAGTGGAATGCTTGCGAGAGCCTCAACCACTGGCAGTCGCTTGGGCCACATTCCAATACATTGTTTTTTGCCCACTCCAGTCTGGGAGCAACCATATGCAAATAAACCTTAGCACACCAACCCAAATGGACATAAGTACCACAGAGGAACTGAATTCTGTGGTTGGAGTCACCACCTCAGTTTTGGGCTGGGATCCTTACCCCAGAGGTGTGCCCACATCAGCTGCATCTGAGAGGCAAAAGTGCCCATGGTGGTCCTTGTGTCAGAAATCATGAATTCACAGGCAGCAAGGTAAAGTAGACAGGAGTGACAAATCCTTGTTTACTTTATGTAATTTTCACTACTTGATCTTACCCTATCCTGTCAACAAAGAAAAATAGACTGTTAAAGAGCTAAAGGGTTAAACCTGTGAAGTCACCGGGTATCAAATGGTAGTGATGTCGCTTACAGTGTTCCTGGCATTTTGGTGATTCGTCATACCTGTTCGCACCTAATGAGCAGGTAATACATCATGCTATAAGCAAATTATACACCTATATTATTTTGTAAATACAAATAAATCCCTAATACATCCTGGCTTATATTCAGGCCTTTTAATTGTCTTGCTGAGCTCGACCTTTAGTAATTAACCTTTATGTAAGTGATGATAATTCGACTCCTACGTTTGCTAAAATGTCTTTGCACATGGGGTTTGAATTCTAAGGCATGCAGTCCCGAAGCTCACTCCAGCCGTCAGTCTGCGAGTAAATGCTGCCTTGATGCATCAAAAACTGGCCTATTTTTAAAATCTATAAAATGGGCAACCTGGCGCGAGCGCGCACAGTGCACAGAAATTGCAGTTTAAGTATAATTATGTTCTCTAACTTGACATTCCTTAATGGGCTTCATACGCGTTGGCTCACTGTTCAATCAAGGTGCACTTGAGTTCTTTTTATAACTTCAAAGGACAACTTTATGTGGACGCCAGCAGCACCGCCTAGCAGGTGCTGCTGACGTCATTTCTGTTCAGACCTGCTAGCAGCTTTTACATTTAAACTCAAATACAGGGCCTACTTTGGAGTTGAGCAGGGAATGGAAAATCTTCTGATTTTGCTAGATGCAGGGGAGAATCCACTGATGGAATTTCCTACAGCCTACTGTCCCTGTGGTGTAGGACTTTCAACTAGCATGTTATGCTCCAGAAGTAACACCTCCTGTAGAAATTGGAGGATTTTCACTTTTCACCCAGATGTAAATCAGACATACAGTACACAGCTCAGGCACTGTTATCCTTCTGAAGCCAGAGTGCCATGGGTCTCTGAATGCACGGAACCTTAAGTGATTGGGTTCACCTACTTTTACAAGTAGAATTCAAACCTACCTCTAACCCTGAAATTTCAATTGTGGAAATTCCACTATATTTGCAGAATATTTATATTCAGAAATGTCATGCACGCCAGCGCCTTGAGACCCTTAACAGTGAATTGCAGCGCTTTATAAATACCTGATTGATTGATTGATTCTGCAAGTGATGAATTACATACCAAACTATAATAAACCATAACCTATCACGTTTATGTTTGTAAACTCCCACCAATCTGTGGAAAAAGTATTCGGATTTTGCCCTGAAATATTGATTTCTTGAGCACCTACATAAATTGAACACATGCGTGCAAATATATTTGTGAATCAGTCACTTAGGGGGTCATTTTGACCCTGGCGGAAGGCGGAGAACCGGCGGTAAGACCGCCAACAGGCTGGTGGTCTTACTTTGTGGAATTATGACCATGGCGGTTACCGCCATGGTCATCCGCCGGTTCTCCGTTCCGCCCACCAGGGCGGAGACGACCGCCGGGCTGGAGACCTGGGTCTCCAGCCCGGCGGCCGTCACTATACCGCCAGCGGTATTTGGACCCGGCTTACCGCCGTGGATTTCCAGCGGTTTGAACCGCCATGAAATCCATGGCGGTAAGCACTATCAGTGCCAGGGAATTCCTTCCCTTGCACTGATAGGGGTCTCCCCCACCCCCCACCCTGACTCCCTCCCCTACCCCTCCACCACCCCTGCCACCCCCCAAAGGTGGCAGGGCCCCCCTCCCCACCCCGACCCCCAACATCACTTCACCCATACCCACACGACACGCATGCAGGCACCACCTACATACTTACACGCACACACGCCGATATACATGCCTACATCCACACACACAGTCATACACGCACACCCACATTCAAACATACACGCACACATCCATACAGACATACGCACAGACATACATGCACTCATTCCCATACACACAACACCCCGCAGGCATACACGCACTCACACACCCCCTCTACATACACACACGCACACCCCCATGCAACCACACACCACACAACACCCCCCCACCCCCCTCCCCTCACGGACGATCGACTTAACTGGTCCGACGATCCTCCGGGAGGGGACGGGAGCCATGGGGGCAGCTCCGCCGACACCACACCGCCAACAGAACACCGCCACGGCGAATCACAGGACGTGATTCGCTGGGCCGTGTTCTGTTGGCGTGGCGGTGGAGGTGGAGCAACCTCCACTTCCCCGCCTCCCGCCAGTATGGCTGTTGGCGGCTCTCCGTCCGTAAAAGGACGGAGAGCTGCCAACGGTCATAATAGGCCGAGCTGCAAACCGCCACCACTGGCGGTCTTCCGCACGGCGGTTCCTCTGCGGTCTTTAAAAAAGACCGCCGAGGTCAAAATGACCCCCTAAGTTTTCTAATTGCGCTAGTTTTTTAATACCTTTATTTTTCACTTTTTACAACCACACAAATATAGCAAACAATGCAAGTCGGCAGTTACAGGTGTCTTGGGCTCCGTCTACATTTCCACCTTCAGTATAACATCTAGAGCAGTAGTTCCTAACCTTTTGACTTTGGTGGACCCCCACTTTATCATTACTGGAACCCGGGGACCCCCTCTTAAATCATTATTGGAATCCGGGGATCCCCCACTGAGTCATTACTAAAGCTGGGCACCTAATCTGTTAATAATATTTAATTTTCTAAGCAGTCGCGGACCCCCTCAGGAGGCTTCGCGGACCCCCAGGGGTCCCCGGACCACAGGATGGGAACCACTGATCTAGAGAGATCACTGCGATTTGAAGCAAGTCAGTGAGTTGAAGCAGTACATGCATATTTTGACTACTCCTGGTGAAAATATCAGTTATACCAGTAGCGGTTTGACGGTCGCTGAATGGGCGGGGCTGCGCACGGGGGGATTGGGAGGGAGGGAATAATCATTTATTTTATTTAATAAAAAAAATAAAACACTTACCTTTCCTCGCTGCCGCTCCTCTCCGTCACCGGATGCTGCAGGCACAGGCTCCCAGACTGCCCTTCGCCAATTCTGGCGGTGCTCAGAGCAGCGTCAGGATTGGCTGGGAGCACCCAGCCAGGTCACTCCCAGGCAGACTGGGAGCCTGTGCAGACTCTCTCAAGCCCGGTAACTCTGTTGTCGGGCTTGAGAGAGCCTACTGCGCATGTGTGTTTGGCCGGCCCGAGACGGCCAATCAAACATACATGCGCAGTGAGGGGGAGTGCTGAGGACTCCCCCTCGTTGCTCTTCATCCCCTTGGCCCCGCCTCCTTTACCAGAAAACGATCATAAACAAGGTTTATGATCGTTTTCTGGTAAAGGTTTTGCAGCTGCGGCTGCTGGCATGGGGGCAACGCTCCTCCGCCAAAACGGAGGAGCCGCCACTGAGTTATACACATCTATAGACAGTGACCTTAATTGTCCATATCTTCTGAGTCAGTATCATGCGCGCCATGATTATTAAATCTTTCCAAAAGTAACCATCACTTTTCCACATCCTCAGGAGCTTTCTCTGACATAACACTGGAGTTTGTAAGACAGACTGCTGCTCTACTCACTGCTTGCTTCACTTCACTAATAATCAACCATTTCATGGCTACTTCTTTGGAGATTTTGCAGTATAGGACAAAGTTTCACAGTTCAAGGCTCATGATAATAACCAAAACCACTGAATTTGGATGGAAAGGAAATTTACCATTGCAAGAGGATGATAAATAGGATGTTAGATTGTCTCTTCTTAAGAAATTACTAAAAGTCTATCTTAAAACAGTTAGAATTACCTTGTAAGTATAAATCACCTATATCATATCATATCTGTAAAGGACTGATTCCAGTTTCAACGGTGGTCTGCAAATATCTGTGCATTTCCATTTGTTATTTCTGTGGATTTCTATAGAAGGCCTGAACTCTCTCTTGGTTTCTACATTTTAAACTTGTTGATGATTGAAAATAGCATCTCCAGAACATAGCCGGCCTTCAGAAAAAAAACCTAAAAGCATAATTGTTTTATAATTTAACAAATTGAGAACAGACACCTTATCTTCGGTCTCATGCACAAAGATCCTTGAAGCCTCACATTAACCACATTGTAAATTCATCAATTCACTTATTTAAAACACACATTTTATATACGATACACAGACAATTGAAAGTAATGTGAGAATATCTATGCTATTTCTTGTCATGGTAGACCCCCCTTTTTGTCCTTCATACATTTATTTCCCTTTTACCAAGGCCTGAAGCCTGGGCCTGCTTTTTCTCCCAACACTGCACATGGAAGGCAATTCAAATAGCCTTACTATTCTTACACAATTTTCGCCCCCCAAATTTACCATTTATCTCTCACAACATGGTCTTGCTTTGTTGACTTCCTCTGCCTTAAACTTTTCTATTTGTCTTCCTGTTTCCAGCACCTTTTGCTGTTTCTTGCATTTTGTGGCATTGCACCTTTATAGAATTTGCATCTATGAAGGCTTAAATGCGTATTTTTGAAAAATAGAATCCATCAGCTCAAAGAGGCAAATGGTGCTGCAGGAAGGGGGCTCAAGAGGTTGCTGAAGCATTTCTCCTTTGCAGGATAATTCTTAACTGAGGTCAATGAATCTTCAGACCCAGCATAAGGGTGTGGAGAAAGAACCATTAATATTCATAGCAAATCATATTCAAATATAGCCAACACAAGAAAAACTGCAGTCTGAAAAAAAGTTACGGAGTTTTATTACAAGCTCAAACTCAAAGTCATGTAGACCAGTGGTTCCCAGCCTGTGGTCCAGGGACCCCTGGGGGTCTGTGAAGCCTCCTCAGGGGGTCCGCGACGGCTTAGAAAATTAAATAATCTTAACATATTAGGTCCCCATTTTTAAGTAATGACTCAGTGGGAGGGTCCCTAGATTCCAGTGATGATTCAGTGGGGGTCCCCGGGTTCCAGTAACAAAAGGTTGGGAACCACTGATGTAGACAATTCTCAAGACAAAGTAGTAAAGATACAGATTCTCCAATGATTGACCTAGGCGATGAAAGAGATTCAAACAAACTAACCTCAGCAGAACTAAACACTCAACAAAAACAATAAAAAACATCAAAAGTATCACCTGACGTACAGAAAGCAAGTGCTATTCACTTCTTACAACCAACAAGGCAATTTAAAAATCATCTAAGTTTAGGTAGTTTAGGCAAGAGAAACCCTACAGATCAGCCAATCAAGGATTAACGTGTGCTGGGCTAAACACATGTAGTCAAAAAGCACCAAAGGACAAAACGAATTTGGAAAAAGGAAAAATGGGGTAACAGGTTACTAAATAAAGTAGGCAAAAAGTAGGTAAAAAAGGGAAGGCTTCAGCATTTCAGAAGCTTGATCAAGAGTTTTCGTCTCTGGGTCAGGGGAAAAGTCTCTAAATCTCAGCAAAGCATTTCAAAAGGGCAATGGCATAGAGGACTGGACCTCTCAGAGTCCAAGGGGTTCAGCTTGCGTCGAAGAGTGGGGAAAATCTGAAATCTGAATTTATGTCCAACTGGGGAACGATATATTAAAGTTCATAGGGCAAGATGATTTGTCAATCCATCACTCCATGTGACACAGAAGATGTAACATCCAATACAAATCGATCATGCGATACAGGCTGAAACACTGCTGAAAGTTTTCCATTACCAACAGGTTTGATACATTTATATATGTTGCCAGTCCACAGTTCTGAATGTTCAGGATTCAAGGTCAAATTTGCGAACTCTCTTTGTGTAAAACAATAAGCCAAACTAGCTTTCTCATGAGAACGAAATCTGAAAGAAAGATTCACGTATTCACGTAGAATGTAGTGATTACTCCATAACCAAATGAGCTTTTAGTAAGTTATTTAATTATAAATGAGCTACACGGTGACAGAGAGCCTACGACAGGAGACCCTCTGCTGCCAGCATATGTCCAGACTGTCATTCGCTTGCACAAGGATTCTACCTATGAACATTGTATGTGCAGAACGCACGCAACAGGGAGTTCCCTTTAGGAAATTACCCAATGTAAGATACTACAAAGAATCACTAAACATTTTCTGCACAGTCACGAAGCAGTGCCTTGCACGCCTCGCTTAGGCTAATGCAATGAACTAAAACTTCCTATTCTTCTATACATTCAATATACATTTTACATTCTATACCGTAACACAATATCAATAAGCTACCAGGCTTGTTATGCTATAATACATTTTGAAACGCCATACGACATACATATTAACTTTGCCCTAGAGTGAATGCACATTAATGTAGCATTTCAGTGCATCACTTTACAATTAAACTATGAGTACTTTGATTAACATAAGACATAAACTGTCACTCATAGATGATTATTGTGACATGAAGGACAGTACTAAAATTCCGGCTAAATCAGCTGGATATGTAGAATTTTGAAGCCCAAGGGAAATTCCTTGGCTTTATCACTCTCAGTTGTTCCACCGAAAAAGGGCAAAGTGATCTATCTAATATATTCAAAGAGAGTAGCCTCAAAGGGCATCATTTTGTCCCATCGTCTCTTGACCTATCCGCCCCGTCCTCTTCTGGCACACACTGGCCCCTCATCCTCCTGCGGCAAATGAACTGCCAGTTAGGACCCGAGCACGTTCACAAGGACACACTGAGAGAGAGTAGGAGCAACTGACTGCACTCATCATTGCAGTTCTTGCAGATAATATTAGGACATAGGGAGACATGGTTGGTCTTTCCATCAGGGTAGGAAGAAGAACAACTCCTGATGCATGAAGTGCTTAAATAAAAAAAAACATAACTGCAGAGACCCAAAATCTTTCTTAGCAGCCCACCTACTGTGCTGCAGTATGCAAAAGGTTTTGAATTCCAAAGCTGCTTAGTTTTGATTCCTCCTCGTTTCCCTTTTGCACACACCCTTCACCACTTGGCTCTTTGTTTCATTTCTCCAGGTTCTTTTTCATCCTTTCTTTTTCCCTTTATCACTGTTTCCCTATCTTCTCACCCTCTTCTTTTCTACCTTTTCTGCCTTCCACATGCTTTTGGTCAAACTTTGATGTTGAAACTAATTTCCAGTCCCCAAACTTCAGCACCAGTGCCCACTTCTGGCAACCACCGGGACATATTAAGCACTGCTGACCCCTTCAAACTAATGCCAACTGTTGTAAGGATGGTGCTGCAAGCCTCATGTTTCCAAAGAGACCTCATGATTTTCACTAGCGCACCCACACTTCTATACTTCAATGTTCTGTTTTTAATGCATTGGTGAAGCTCTGGAGCAGGTGGTTAGAACTTCTTGGGGTGACATTTGGAAAAAGTGTGTTCCTTCTCGCCAAATTTGGGAATGAGGGATACAGATAGGGCTAGGTGGTCTCGGTTCTTAGGCTTGGTTCGGTTGTGAAAGAGAAGATGCCTCCCGGGAGTTTGGATGTAGGAACCATCCGAAACATGGCTCTTATTTTGTGAATGTAAGAAACGCCAATAACAAAGAGGACTTTGAAAGACCTTAAGCAACACAGAGCAAAAGAAAATTAGCAGTAACTGCAAAGGAAACATGTTTAGCAGTGAAGGAAAACATGGGTACCACATAAGACAGTTCCTCTAATATCTCTGAGTCCACATTGGAAATGCATTGCTATGGTTGTTCAAGACCCCGGTGATGAGCTCTCTGGGAAGTGTCCAGAGATAGTTCTCTCAGGGGAGATGCTATACACACAGTTCACCCAGGCTGGCCAGCAAAGGATGCTGTGGAGTGATGAGCTATGGCCAGCTGTACAGCACATGGCTGGTGATCAACAGGACCACAACACAAAGATGTGGTACTTCAAGACTCTGCTGCAAGGACATGTAGTCTACCGGCGTGAGCTGCCGACTTTCAAACTGAGGAGCCTGGTTCAAGCCCCAGCATCAGATCCACATTCCGTGACTGTTGCCAAATCTTTCCAGGCCTAAAAACAACCTTACCTAAAATAGCCTGTTGCTCAAGTCAAGCACTCTAATGCCATTGGTCCAAGTTTGCTCTATATGGAAAAAACAAAAAATGGTCTTCGCTGGCATTGAGCTCTGAACAGGGCTAAACCCTGAGAATATATTTGAAAGGAGATCAGAGTACATTGAGTGTGAAATGCTGCAGAGACAGGTAAACACTGTTTTTGAAGAATGTCAGAAACAAAACATATATGAAATATCGAAAAGTAGCATGGATTTCTCCATAATGCTTTGCCTGACAACAGCTAAGTTAGGGAATCGGGTACATGCCTAGTTTTTTGCCCTTTGGTGACCCTTCCTTAGTTTATTTGAAGAGTAGTTCTTTCCTTGCTTCTCCTAGGACAGATGGATAGTCGGATCTCCTTTCCCCAGGCTTCTCCTGTGCTCATCTGACCTACCAACCTAAGGTGAAATATGTTTACAGTTCTTCCATGTTTACCTGCACCAACAGAGGCTATTTTTGGACTCCAACATTGTTTAAAGAGTTAAAAATAATATATATATATATATATATATATATATATATATATATATATATATATATATTGGGCTCTAGGTGGAAAGAATGTGCAGTTGCAGGCATAAAAAGCCACCCAGCAGGCAGAATATGATATGAAGGGGTGAGCAGCAGAGGCCCGAGGAAAGCAGTAGCTCTTCTTCTGCTATTCATTTATATTCACCACATGCCTCTTGAGGTGTGCCACAGATAACTGTTGTAGTGCTCCTTCCCTGTTTCCAAATCTGAAGCTCTACTGATGAACCAGGAACATTGTTAATCCCCAACGGATTTTGATGCTTCAGAAATGGACTTGGGCAACATGTGAGTCAAGTATCAAATACCATTTCAAGGTTAAATGTAAAGCAAATTAGGCTTCCCAATAAAAACTGACAAGTATTTTAATGAAAACCATTAAGGCTTTTTGGAAAATTAAAGGCATTACATAAGACAAAATACATGAGAAAGAATCAGCCACTAGCCATTTGTCCTATAAAAGCATAAAGCACAGAATAAAATACAAATTATGTAAGGGCAGAACAGAGTATAATACAGCTCAGTAAATAAGTCAGGAATCAGAGATCAGACCGTCATAGTGTCACCTTCTAAAGATCAGGAGAGAGTGAACCCAACACCATCCCGGTAAGGGCCATTTATAGGGTGAAATATAATATGGTTTATACATTTTATGTGAATGTGCAAAAGGCCACGAAATACCAAGAAATTATTTTATTAAAAAAAGTTTAAAATCACATTCGTCAACACTGTCCCACATATTCATATGATGTAGTTCCTATCCCCGGGCTCCTTTGACATTCTATGGTTAGTACAAATTCTGATGCACATCAAAGTTCTCATGAGAACAGCATCCTGGTCCCAATAGGTGAGACCTTGAGAAAGCATTCACTATGCTAAAACAGCATAAATCAAAGCTTGAGAATGGTATGTCATGTTGTACGTGAGAGACTTACATCATGTTTCAAAACATTGTGTCTGTTGTGTGCTGAGTGCATGGTTTGGAAAGACAGAAAGATGTCTGCGTTTTCCCATGATCAATTCTGGCAAGTCGACTTTATTGGGGAAAAGGCTCAGAAAAAAAGGCAAAACATTCAGAATGAAGTGTGGTAAAAACGATTCTGTAAGTTATTCCACCTTCGGTGGTATCTACCAGACATGGTAAATACCTCACCATAGTTAATGGTAATTACCGCATGTGGTAAATACCCCACCCTATTCTGTCCAACACATAAGGAGTGCCAACGAAGAAGTGTGTTTTGCCTGTCCTAAAGCAACCGAGTGTTAGGTAGATAAAAAGTTAGTTCCATTATCTACTGCACAAGATGCTAATATAGCGTGGAAAACTGCTTATTAAACAATCACTAAAGATTAAGGACAAAATGCACAATTAGATGAGGAACTTTCATAGATGATTTTCACGATGTTTTTGGGGGTTTGGTGATACCAAGACTTACACATTTGAAGTCTACACTTTTTTAAGCTCTATGACTCAAATCTGCTGACCTACCTGACACTGGACCTACCAAAACTGCCAAAGGTACCACAACAACATCAGACTTTGTTCTTCTGATCATCCAAAACTGTGAGCAACCACTACCAATGTTACTACAGCATCTTTCTGAAGATTTGTGACTGGTAGTCGCAGTAGGTTAGGACAATATGTGATACTTTGCAGTTGATGGTCAGATGCCTAATATCAGCTAGTGCCTCACCATTTAAGAGCAATTACAAGACTTTGTAGTTAGCACAGCTCAAGGATTTTACATTTTCTTTCCTTTACACGGAGGTTGGTGTGAAGGCCTGGACACTGAGTAGATCTGTGGAGTCCCCTTCTTCATTTCCTGAAGAAAGGGCGATTCATCTCAGTTTTCCTGGTGCCACCCCACCGTTAACAGTATATTTGAAAAGCGTCAAGTATCTCCTTAAAAGGGTATCAGTTAGGAAAGAAAACTTCCTTTGCAATCTAGTCACTCTTGACAGAAGATGAACATTAATAGTGAAGTTATCAGCAAAGCACCAACTCCAGACATCAGGAAGGAGGAAAAAGCTCCAGACATCAGGAAGGAGGAAAGAACCAAGGATATCCATACGTAGATCCACTAGAATTCCAAACTGCCAGCAACAAAAACAGAACTTAAAAACCTAAATAAAAATACAAACATGATGAAAAATAAGGGAATCGATGTGTTCTGATGCATTCCTCAATTGAAATTGCCTCCTTATATGTGATTCAAACAGGCTCAAGATCACAGGAAAAAGATTGCACTTCACCTTGGATTTGGATCCTTGGACAACTTTCTAAAGACAGACTACAGCATTTGAAAGGGTTGTTTATAAGGAATACCTTTGTCTCTTTTTTGAAACTCAGTGTTTATTTAGCACATTATCCTTTGCCCAGTATTCTATTCTGTAGTCTTCTCACCATCATTCGTGATGCTCTATGCAGCTTGCAGAACACCACTCGAAGTGACCACGAGTGTGGACACACCAGTGTGGTCTAGGCAGCAAGAACGCATAACCACATGTTGAGGATGTTGTCTAACAACATACTGCATGATAGTGCAAGGAGTGCTCTGTCTTTTCCTGAGTGAATGTTATCTCTGATAGGCTCTTGGCTCAGCTCTTCTCAGAGATGCTACAGCAGTTTATTACCAATATTTCCTACTGCTCTACTGAATGCCATGGTTTCCTGGATTGCTGCTCCTTACTTCCTTGTATCCTCACTGTGTGCTCTGTGACTTCTTTTGGAGCTATGCAGTGCTTCACAAAAATAGTGAAAAAAAGAAAGTGCGTATTGTGTGCTGCAGAAGTCTCTGGCACTTTCTCCACTGCATCATATAACCGATGGCGCATAGATCTGACCCTAGAAAAAACAAGCACAAAGCTATCACTGGTCTTTCCCGGAATCTGCTAATTCCACTTTTTGGGTTTAATACTGAAAACCAGTGGTTTTCAACAGGACTCTCTAGAATTATTAAAGTTCAATCAACAGTTGTAGAACGTCACCACTCACCAAACAGTAGGCTTTGTGTGGGCCATCTTAGTTGACGTACAATTAGTGAGGTCCATTGGTCAGAGTGAATAGTTCTTGATGTTGATGAAAGCTATGGCGATGGAGGACTGTGGCTTGCTGTCCAAAGAGACCAATGGTGTCCTCAGTGGGATGCCACGTTACAGTGAGTTTATCCTTGGCTCACAGATGGTGACCCCTGCCTCATTTGAAATACTCAAGCAGAGATGGTGACTGGGTGCTCCTTTCCCAAAATGGCCTCACATTCTGATACACGACCTAGTACTTTCTTGGCCACCTCTTGCCAGCTTAATGGCATAGTAAAGTGTGTATCCAAGTTTGTGACCTGGCTAGGGCAATTCAAGTCTTAAAACACATTAGCAAGTTTACTAAATATAGTGCCATTTACTCTAGTGATGTATACTTTCTTCTCCTTCCATCTTTTCAAGATGTAGTTGAGGGTGTCAGTGATCAGCTCCTGATTGATACCAGCTATCATCTTTTTGAATAGTAACTAGTTAGCTGTGACATTCCACTTGGTATGAGTAGGGTATGTCTGCTACGCGTAGCAGTGTCAAACCCTCCAGCAATTCCATCAGCAGTTTATGCAGGTACTTCTAGTAGAACAGTTCACAGTTTATGATTAATAGATTAT
Organism: Pleurodeles waltl; assembly: GCF_031143425.1. NCBI lineage: Eukaryota > Metazoa > Chordata > Amphibia > Caudata > Salamandridae > Pleurodeles > Pleurodeles waltl. The sequence continues at coordinate 1,023,782,447 of NC_090449.1, read as the reverse complement.
GGTGACCTGCAAGCCATTAACCATCATCCACTACTAATCCATTGGCTACTGAGCCTCTGTAGTCTTGCTGAGTTCTTGCATTTTCACTAGTAAAGTATATCTCCTGTTGTAGGTGTTTCTGTTTTAAGACCCTGACTATGATCTCCTGGACTAGGTCAGTGAATCTGGATATTCTCTCTCTTTATTCTAGACACAATGTGAATCACATTACTTTATCTTCTTTTGCCCCACTGATCGCCTGCTCTACTCTGGTAGAGTCCATTTCTGCACTTGCAATGTCCTTCTTCTTGTAGTCCTGCTGTAGGGTTTCCTCGATAGCGGTTGCCTAATTTTTTCTGCTGTTGGCTGTTCATGTAGCATAGCAGGACTTCTTCCAAATCTCAGTGCATCCAGCAAAGGTCTCAAACATGATGAGTACTTCTGCAGCAGAGGCAACAAGATTTCATGTTCTAAAGTAGCAATGTCTTTGCCGTCTGACAGCCCCTAATTTGAAGATCCTTTCCTTCAAAAAGCCTCTGCTTCACAGTATTTGAATACTTCGTCATCTACAGAAAAGACTGGATCCCTGAAACTGTCCAAGAACCTCACATATTTCAACATCAGGTTATAGAGCTATGCTAGGTTATTGATTGTTTAGCCAAAGGGGGCGATAACAGAGCTGAAATTATATAATTGTGACATTTCTCTCTTGGCATGGTGACTGTGATGATTCCCAAGTTCAAACAATCCGAGGCTGCACAAGTGTTTAGATTATCCGCATCTCCTCCATAAAGATCACAGATGTCACACCAGAAGGACCAAGTGTTTGCATTAGGGATGAGGTATTTCAGACTGCTCCCTTCTCTAGATCCTTCAGTTCCTCCAGCACCTGGGCTTCTGTGATCCAGGGTAGGATGCCTCATGTTACAAAGAACTTCTCCAGTTAGCTGTCCATAGTGCTTTGTATTCCAGCAGTACTTTTAAAGGAGGAAATATGGAATAAACATAGCAGGAAGGGTTGACGAGCAATAGAAGATCAGGCCACCTAGCCTAAAATTCAAAGGCGGCTCCCAAGAAGCTTAGATTGATCGATACTGTTAGAAATGGGGTTTTTGGTTGGCAGTTAGGTTGCCCTCTGTCCAAGCAAGAACCCTCACTCTAGTCAGGGTAAGTCACACACAATCCAAAATCAGCCTGTGCTCACCCTCCGGTAGCTTGGCACGAGCAGTCAGGCTTAACTTAGAAGGCAATGTGTAAAGCATTTGTGCAATAAATCATACAACACCATAGTATAACACCACAAAAATACACCACACAGTGTTTAGAAAAATATAGAATATTTATCTGGGTACTTGTAGGTCAAAACGATCAAAGTTGCAATACGAATTTGTAAAGATATCACTGAAAAGTGATATTAAGTGTCTTTAAGTCTTTTAAAAAGCAATCAAGTGTCTTTCAAGCACAGAGTACCTGGTTTCTGGTGGGAAATCTCCTCAGAGGGCCACAGGAGAAGAGATGCGTGGAAAAAGGGGTGTGTGCGTCGATTTCTCCTCAGCACACACAGACTTGCGTCGTTCTTTTCCACGCGGGGAAGTCGGGCGTCGTTTTCCGGCGCGCAGACAGTCTCTTTTTGTGGATCGCGGGGATTACCAGATGTCCCGGGTCTGTGCGTGGATTCTCCTGCTTATTTTCCGGCTGCGCGTCGTTCTGCGGGGCTGCGCGTCGAAGTTTCGATCTCACGGTAGGCGTCGCGTCGATTTCTCCTTGGAAGTCGGGCGGCGTTGTCCTTGCGAGGCCGTGCGTCGAAATTTTGGTCTCACGGCAGGCGTCGCGTCGATTTCTCCTTGGAAGTCGGGCGGCGTTGTCCTTGCGAGGCCGTGCGTCAAAGTTTCGCACTCACGGTAGGCGTCGCGTCGATTTCTCCTTGGAAGTCGGGCGGCTTTGTCCTTGCGAGGTTGTGCGTCGAAGTCTCGATCGTCCCGAGGGCGTCGCGTTGATCAGCGTCGGTGTGCGGCGTTTTTCTCGCCGCGAAACAAGCTGTGCGTCGAAATTTTCGGCGCACGGAGCGTCCACGTGAAAGGAAGAAGTCTTTTTGGTCCTGAGACTTCAAGGAACAGGAGGCAAGCTCTATCCAAGCCCTTGGAGAGCACTTTCACAGCCAGACAAGAGTTCAGCAAGGCAGCAGGGCAACAGCAAGACAGCAGTCCTTTGGAGAAAGCAGACAGGTGAGTCCTTTGAGCAGCCAGGCAGTTCTTCTTGGCAGGATGTAGTTTCTGGTTCAGGTTTCTTCTCCAGCAAGTGTCTGATGAGGTAGGGCAGAGGCCCTGTTTTATACTAAGTTGTGCCTTTGAAGTGGGGGTGATTTCAAAGAGTCTCTAAGAAATGCACCAAGTTCCCTTTCAGCTCAATCCTGTCTGCCAGAGTCCCAGTAGGGGGTGTGGCAGTCCTTTGTGTGAGGGCAGGCCCTCCACCCTCCCAGCCCAGGAAGACCCATTCAAAATGCAGATGTATGCAAGTGAGGCTGAGTACCCTGTGTTTGGGGTGTGTCTGAGTGAATGCACAAGGAGCTGTCAACTAAACCTAGCCAGACGTGGATTGAAGGGCACAACAAGTTTTTAGTGCAAAGAAATGCTCACTTTCTAAAAGTGGCATTTCTAGAATAGTAATATTAAATCCGACTTCACCAGTCAGCAGGATTTTATATTACCATTCTGGCCATACTAAATATGACCTTCCTGCTCCTTTCAGATCAGCAGCTGCCACTTCAACAGTGTATGAGGGCAGCCCCAATGTTAGCCTATGAAGGGAGCAGGCCTCACAGTAGTGTAAAAACGAATTTAGGAGTTTTACACTACCAGGACATATAACTACACAGGTACATGTCCTGCCTTTTACCTACACAGCACCCTGCTCTAGGGGTTACCTAGGGCACACCTTAGGGATGACTTATATGTAGAAAAAGGGGAGTTCTAGGCTTGGCAAGTACTTTTAAATGCCAAGTCGAAGTGGCAGTGAAACTGCACACACAGGCCTTGCAATGGCAGGCCTGAGACAAGGTTAAGGGGCTACTGAGGTGGGTGGCACAACCAGTGCTGCAGGCCCACTAGTAGCATTTAATCTACATGCCCTAGGCACATGTAGTGCACTCTACTAGGGACTTACAGGTAAATTAAATAGTCAATCATGGATAAACCAATCAATAGTACAATTTACACAGAGAGCATATGCACTTTAGCACTGGTTAGCAGTGGTAAAGTGCTCAGAGGTCAAAAGCCAACAACAGCAGGTCAGAAAAAATAGGAGGAAGGAGGCAAAAAAGTTTGGGGATGTCCCTGTCAAAAAGCCAGGTCCAACATGACCCCCCACCAGCCTAAAGCCAGGGGGGAACAATCACTATCCTGATGTACTTCCCTGTTTGAGGCGACAGAACAAGGACCCAGGCCCACAACAGCAGGGGCATGCTCCAGTTCTTCGCCTTCCTGACTCCAATTGGATCCCTCTGTCCATACTCTCAGGGCCCACTAAGCCCATCCATGGGGAACCTTTCTCCTTTCCTGCGGATCCCATCTGTGCAGCACCTAACCTTACTTTGCTCACAGATGTATCCCAGGAGCAGGATAGTACCCCCATGACCAACATAGTGGTGTTGCCCACTCTACCCCTGGGGTGTGACACTTGTCCCCTCCCCAGGGATAACTCTGTCCACCCGGACAGCAAGCCACAGTGATTACTGACAGCTGCCAGGGATGAGAGCCAGGCCCCAGGCCTCTCAAAGCTCTCCAACCACTGTGGCTGTGGAGGGTGGGGGGCGGTAGCCCCAGGTGCTGGGCACCCTTTAACCACTCTCCCTTCCACCAGGTCAGGGATGACAGCCTGAACCTGGTCCTCCCCTCTGGGGCTTTGTACCCTCCTTCCTGGAGCGGTACCCCCAGAGTCCAACATGGCCAGGGGGCTTACAGAAGTCGCCCTGTACCATTCCTCCACCAGTGCAGGGCTGTTAACCTGCCACTGGCCCTCCAACCTGGGGTCTGTACCTTCAGGTGGGACTAGGGCCCGGGGTGAGGCTTCCCTCCCCCTGCCCTCCCTTCTGGGGTCCAGCACCCTCCAACTAGGAGTGGCCTCCTCAGAAGACAACATGGTAGGGGCACTGTTATCAGTAGCCCCTCCCTCCAGGTCCAGGGGGACACCCTGAACCTGGTCTTCCAGCCCAGGGTCTGTACCCTCAGACTGGATCACCGCCTGGCAAACCAGGACTTCCTGGGGGGCACGCCTACCCCCCACCAGGTCAGAGTTTAACCTCTGCACCTGCCCATTCAACTCAGAGTCACCACCCTGAAGTTGAACAATTGCCTGGCACGCCAGGACTTCCTGGAGGGCACACTGACCCTCCACCAGGTCAGAGTTTAACCTCTGCACCTGACCATTCAACTCAGAGTCACCACCCTGAAGTTGAACAATTGCCTGGCACACCAGGACTTTCTGGAGGGCACACTGACCCTCCACCAGGTCAGAGTTTAACCTCTGCACCTGACCATTCAACTCAGAGTCACCACCCTGAAGTTGAACAGTTGCCTGGCGCACCAGGACTTTCTGGGAGGCACACCTACCTCCCACCAGGTCAGAGTTTAACCCCTGAGCCTGGTTCCCCAACCCAGGGTCACCACCCTGAGGTTGGGCAATTGCCTGGCACGCCAGGACTTTCTGGGGGGCACACCTACCCCCCACCAGGTCAGAGTTTAACCTCTGAACCTGGTCATCCAACCCAGAGTCAACACCCTGAGGTTGGACAATTGCCTGGCACAGCAGGGCTTCTTGGGAGGCACACCTACCTCCCACCAGGTCAGAGTTTAACCTCTGAACCTGGGTATCCAACCCAGAGTCAGCACTCTGAGGTTGAACAATTGCCTGGCACGCCAGGACTTTCTGGAGGGCACACTGACCCTCCACCAGGTCAGAGTTTAACCTCTGAACTGGGCCATTCAACTTAGAGTTACCACCCTGAAGTAGAACAATCGCCTGGCACGCCAGGACTTCCTGGAGGGCACACTGACCCTCCACCAGGTCAGAGTTTAACCTCTGAACCTGGTTCTCCAACCTAGGGTCACCATCCTGAGGTTGGACAACTGCCTGGTACACCAGGGCTTTCTGGGGGGCACACCTACCCCCCACCAGGTCAGAGGTTAACCTCTGAACCTGGATATCCAACCCAGAGTCACCACCCTGAGGTTGAACCATTGCCTGGCAGGCCAGGACTTTCAGGGAGGCACACCTACCTCCCACCAGGTCAGAGTTTAACCTCTGAGCCTGGTTCTCCAACCCAGGGTCACCACCCTGAGGTTGAACCATTGCCTGGTATACCAGGACTTTCTGGGGGGCACACCTACCCCCCACCAGGTCAGAGTTTGACCTCTTCACCTGGTAAGCCAACCCAGAGTCACCACCCTGAGGTTGAGCCATTGCCTGGCATTCCAGGACTTTCTGGGGGGCACATCTACCCCCCACCAGGTCAAAGTTTAACCTCTGAACCCGGTTATCCAACCCAGAGTCACCACCCTGAGGTTGAATCCTTGCCTGGCATGCCAGGACTTCCTGGGGGGCACTCTCACCCCCCACAAGGGACACGCCGTCCCCAAGGGCCACACAAGAGTCTGGTTGGCGCAGGTCTCCCGACCTCTGCCCATCCGGCAGAGTCTGGGTTTCCCCCAAACCAGAAACGGTCTCACCTGGGTCATTCCTGGGGGGCTCTGCTCTCAGAGCTGACCCCTGACTTTCAAGATCCTCCACTGGGGTCTGCCACCCCCTCTCAACCCTATGTCTGGACTTCTGCACCCCCTCACTAGGAGTGGTACTGCCAGACACCAGAACTGTTGGGATGCTGTCTACAGTCATCCCCCCAAGTTCTTCTGCCACTGCGGGGCTTCCCTCAAAAGGTGGCCCTACGGTACAGGTTAGGCTCTGAGACCTACCTGGGACACTACAATCCTTTCCCACCTCACTTGGTCGGGAACCACCTAGACCACTCCCTTCAGGAGCACCCCCAAATGCCTCTTCAGACTCTCTGGTACTCACCCAAAAGTCTGCCTCCACTGTAAGTTCCCTGGGGTCAGAGAACTCACACTCCACCTGGTGTTGGCGTAGCTCTGGAAAATAAGGACCAGACATATGCTCTCCAGCAATTACATCACTCTGCCCTTCACATGTATTAACCACAGTACCCTTCACCCAACCACCTAGTAACTCAACCTTGGAAAAGCACTCTACTTCACCCTCCTGAGACTGGTGAGACAGTATCTGTCTGTCCCTGACACTCAACCCAAACTCTTCTGGGATGTCTCTACACTCTATATCCAGGACGTCCACCAGGGGGGAACCCTTTTCTCTGTCACTCTCTGCTAGAGTCAGTAAAGTGTCCCTCCCCCCAGTAGGAATATGACTCCCTGTGCCAGTTCCCCAATCCTTCTCAGGGACCCTGTGCATAACGGGAACTACCTCATACCCTTGAACCGCCTGGGGTGTGTCAACTCTCTTCTTCAAGTTGGGTACCACATCTCTGGGCTTGTGCCCTTCTTCAGCAGTACTAGATGCAAGATTTTTGCTGCCACCATCTGAACTGGACTCAGCCCTTCCGGCCTCCAGTTTCAGCTCTTTACAGCTCAGCTCTTGAGCTGCAATCTTTTCTTCTTCCAGGGCTAAGAGACTTGCTGCCTCAGCCCTTTCAATAAACTCATCTAGCTCTTCCATCCACCGTGCTTGAGCCATGAGCCATTCTTTTTTCACTGGGTCTCTTTCCTCATCTGAGTCGTCCTCCTCCTCCTCTGAGGGGTACTTAGTCATTTGGTTTCTTGCTGCCTCTCTCTCTGCCCATCTGTCTTCCTCCCAGACTATGTAGGCACGTAGCATCTCTGCTTTAGTAGATCTCTTTGCTACAGGAAGGCCACATTCTCTGCAAAGCTTCCTTAGGTCAGCCTTAGTGAGGTGGTCAGTAGGCAAAAAGAATAAGTAGGTAAGCGATCCCATTCTGATAGGATCTTACCAGCAAAAACCAAAATCCAAAGTTCAAAATATCAATAGTATATCCAGGAGGACATCAGAGACCAAAAGTCAAAAAAGAGATAAAAAATCAAGTTGACCTTCAACTGTGGGTAGGTAGTGAAATACTTAGCTACTGTATGTCACTGCACAAACACAAGTCCTATCCTCACCGCTGATCACCAATGTTAGAAATGGGGTTTTTGGTTGGCAGTTAGGTTGCCCTCTGTCCAAGCAAGAACCCTCACTCTAGTCAGGGTAAGTCACACACAATCCAAAATCAGCCTGTGCTCACCCTCCGGTAGCTTGGCACGAGCAGTCAGGCTTAACTTAGAAGGCAATGTGTAAAGCATTTGTGCAATAAATCATACAACACCATAGTATAACACCACAAAAATACACCACACAGTGTTTAGAAAAATATAGAATATTTATCTGGGTACTTGTAGGTCAAAACGATCAAAGTTGCAATACGAATTTGTAAAGATATCACTGAAAAGTGATATTAAGTGTCTTTAAGTCTTTTAAAAAGCAATCAAGTGTCTTTCAAGCACAGAGTACCTGGTTTCTGGTGGGAAATCTCCTCAGAGGGCCACAGGAGAAGAGATGCGTGGAAAAAGGGGTGTGTGCGTCGATTTCTCCTCAGCACACACAGACTTGCGTCGTTCTTTTCCACGCGGGGAAGTCGGGCGTCGTTTTCCGGCGCGCAGACAGTCTCTTTTTGTGGATCGCGGGGATTACCAGATGTCCCGGGTCTGTGCGTGGATTCTCCTGCTTATTTTCCGGCTGCGCGTCGTTCTGCGGGGCTGCGCGTCGAAGTTTCGATCTCACGGTAGGCGACGCGTCGATTTCTCCTTGGAAGTCGGGCGGCGTTGTCCTTGCGAGGCCGTGCGTCGAAATTTTGGTCTCACGGCAGGCGTCGCGTCGATTTCTCCTTGGAAGTCGGGCGGCGTTGTCCTTGCGAGGCCGTGCGTCAAAGTTTCGCACTCACGGTAGGCGTCGCGTCGATTTCTCCTTGGAAGTCGGGCGGCTTTGTCCTTGCGAGGTTGTGCGTCGAAGTCTCGATCGTCCCGAGGGCGTCGCGTTGATCAGCGTCGGTGTGCGGCGTTTTTCTCGCCGCGAAACAAGCTGTGCGTCGAAATTTTCGGCGCACGGAGCGTCCACGTGAAAGGAAGAAGTCTTTTTGGTCCTGAGACTTCAAGGAACAGGAGGCAAGCTCTATCCAAGCCCTTGGAGAGCACTTTCACAGCCAGACAAGAGTTCAGCAAGGCAGCAGGGCAACAGCAAGACAGCAGTCCTTTGGAGAAAGCAGACAGGTGAGTCCTTTGAGCAGCCAGGCAGTTCTTCTTGGCAGGATGTAGTTTCTGGTTCAGGTTTCTTCTCCAGCAAGTGTCTGATGAGGTAGGGCAGAGGCCCTGTTTTATACTAAGTTGTGCCTTTGAAGTGGGGGTGATTTCAAAGAGTCTCTAAGAAATGCACCAAGTTCCCTTTCAGCTCAATCCTGTCTGCCAGAGTCCCAGTAGGGGGTGTGGCAGTCCTTTGTGTGAGGGCAGGCCCTCCACCCTCCCAGCCCAGGAAGACCCATTCAAAATGCAGATGTATGCAAGTGAGGCTGAGTACCCTGTGTTTGGGGTGTGTCTGAGTGAATGGACAAGGAGCTGTCAACTAAACCTAGCCAGACGTGGATTGAAGGGCACAACAAGTTTTTAGTGCAAAGAAATGCTCACTTTCTAAAAGTGGCATTTCTAGAATAGTAATATTAAATCCGACTTCACCAGTCAGCAGGATTTTATATTACCATTCTGGCCATACTAAATATGACCTTCCTGCTCCTTTCAGATCAGCAGCTGCCACTTCAACAGTGTATGAGGGCAGCCCCAATGTTAGCCTATGAAGGGAGCAGGCCTCACAGTAGTGTAAAAACGAATTTAGGAGTTTTACACTACCAGGACATATAACTACACAGGTACATGTCCTGCCTTTTACCTACACAGCACCCTGCTCTAGGGGTTACCTAGGGCACACCTTAGGGATGACTTATATGTAGAAAAAGGGGAGTTCTAGGCTTGGCAAGTACTTTTAAATGCCAAGTCGAAGTGGCAGTGAAACTGCACACACAGGCCTTGCAATGGCAGGCCTGAGACAAGGTTAAGGGGCTACTGAGGTGGGTGGCACAACCAGTGCTGCAGGCCCACTAGTAGCATTTAATCTACATGCCCTAGGCACATGTAGTGCACTCTACTAGGGACTTACAGGTAAATTAAATAGTCAATCATGGATAAACCAATCAATAGTACAATTTACACAGAGAGCATATGCACTTTAGCACTGGTTAGCAGTGGTAAAGTGCTCAGAGGTCAAAAGCCAACAACAGCAGGTCAGAAAAAATAGGAGGAAGGAGGCAAAAAAGTTTGGGGATGTCCCTGTCAAAAAGCCAGGTCCAACAGATACCCATTCTGATGGGAGGATGAATGGCTGGTGTGCTGTTTGTGATGACATATGCTGAGAAAGGACAACTGCACATAGAAGATATGGATATGGGCAGGGCTCCTGCAAAAAGTACTGAAACCTGGTTTTTAGTCCCTTTGCCATTCATTTACCTGTGTTTGGGAAGGGGTGGGAGGGAGTTTCAAGACAGACTGGCAGATGGAGGGAGGTTGCAATATCTGGAAAGCTGCCTTATGAATGCAAAACACAACCAACATGATGTGGGTAATAGCCAGAAATACAAATAGATTTGGTTTACAGTATGACCCACTCAGAAAATATTTACGGGAGATACAGCTCTAATAAAGTGTGGCTCCCTCTAGGAAGAGTTTAGCAATCTGATTTTAAATTGGCTACTAGCCCGTTCTTTTCCTCCCTGCATCAAAATGCCAATCTGAAATGCCAGTACCGAACTTTCTTTGTACCACGTCGTTCTCCCAGTGTGGAAAGAAAAGGCAATGTATTTACATGTTTATCTAGCCACCTGCTGAGATCAAGGTGTATGTTTCTGGAACAGCACCACTACCGATGGAGGCTTCTTCTGGAAACAGAAGATCTTTGGCTTCCAGAGTGAAAGGTCTCCCAGAGGTAGGCAATCCACCTCAGGCTAGTTGAGTTCTGAGTCTCCTTAGCTATCCGTAGTGCAGATAACAGCAGGACTTAGGGGGAGAGGCCTGAAGATGAAGTTACAGCAGCAGTTCTTTGACCTCAGAAGGTCCCCGATGAATGCGCATAGTACACGTCTCGAGGTTCCATTAGCTCCTCCTCCACTCAGAATGACTGACAACGAATAGCCGGGAAGTTGGAAAGAATTCACCATTGAGTCTGAAGCCCACCTCAGGAATCTACAACCCCTTCCTTGTGCACAAGATTGTTGAAAAAAGGCCTCCTGGTGTGGATTCCAGTCAGGGCCCAATGTGTAGTCTCATTTGTAGACATATGACCCTGGCCATGCAAGGAGACATGCCCGGCTTACAATAGCTGAAATTCCAGTCTATAGATTCATCAGACAGCCCTCTCATGCCTCTGGTTTTCTCTTGGAAATATAGACCTCACAGCACAGCACTAGGAGACCTATCATGTAACAACTCTAGCTCACTCGAGAGAATGGTGGCTGGGCATAAACATATTAGCTTCAACTGAGCTACTCTATGCAACTCGTTTTGAGAGGAGGACAGAAACTCCCAGCTGGTATCATGGTGGCTTAATGTGAGTAAAGGGAAATTGGTGTAGTATTGTCACATTCCAAGTATTCAATCAATTCATAGCAATTGTCACCTTCTTTTACGCATGTTTGCATACGGGGAAGTAGGGTGTTCGTTGGGTGGGACAAGGCATTCCCGAGCTACCAGGCCCTGAAGATAAACATTCACTGCTAACCTTTCCACTCAGGCTCTTCCCTCAGGCCAAGCCAATAAAGTCCTTATGCAGTTCAGGCCTTTACTGCATCTTGCACTTTGCTACATCCAATAGCAGAGGCCCTTTCCTGGAGTTCCTGACAATAACTCTTTGCCTACTTTCGGCTGGTCTCTGTGATTTTTGGACAGTACGCTGGCGAGGAGGCCGTTTTTACCCACATGTGGTGCTGCCGACATTTGTACTTCACGTGATCCAGGGCACATTTTCCCTGTGCTTTCCAGTCACCCTTCAAGATAACGAGGGGGACTAGTCCATCATGGAGGCACCCAGTTCCCTCAGTTGCACAGCGGTCTTCAAAGGTTCCTCAGGATTGCTCACATTTGCTGATCCTCGGCCTTACATTCTTGAATCCTGAAAACTTGGGGATGTTGGTGCCCCTAATATCACATATGTCAACCTCCTGCAAGGGCTGTTGATGCACTGTGTACCTTGTACAGCTCAAATACAACCATTGGTAGTGTTATCTCATTACGCCTATTTATAATAGACAGGATCGATTTGCCCACTTGTTCCCAAAAAGTACGTATCCCTGGACACTGCCACCAAAGATGGATATCATCAGCTCCCTCTAAGTCACACTTTGGGCAGTTGCTCTTTCCTTGGATAGCTATTTTAGTAAACCTTTTGGGGGTCCAGTATGCCCGTTATACAGTGAACAGGTGGTTCTGCCTCAAGGAGGCAGGTTTAACCACAGACCAAAGAATCTTCTTAGAGGCCCACAAGTAATAAAGGTCTAGGGCAGGAAAAATGAGATCCCATCCCTCTGTAGAGGGAGGAGAAGATGCCTCTTCAGCTTGTATGAGTACCCAGTACCACTTTGAAACCTCTTTTTTTAACACTGTGGACCAGTGATTTCCCTCTCCCAAGTCGTGGAGCACCCGGCCTCCGGTACCCCATGCGCCCAGGCTTTAATCTGCACATATTTAAATCTGGACAATTTAGCATTAGTTGCTTCGGTTAGAGATTCTCAAGAACTAACAGAGCCCAAACTAGCTAGCTGTCCCCACTGCATAATTCCTCCATCTCCCAGTGGCTTGGCTAATACATCCTGGAGGCATACCGGGGTATTGGGAGGGTTCCAAACTGGGGCCAGTTCACTATAATACGGAATGCCCAGTATCCTTCTTATTGCATACCAGATGCTGCAAGCCTTATAGAGAACATTTAGCCTGACTTTTTTGTAGTATCTGGGGTGACCAAATTTATAAAGAAGCTGTGTACCCTGGTCCCGGAAACACCCTGTCAGTGCCTTAAGTCAAGGGGCTAATTTTCCTTAGAGAGGAGTGATCTGATATTTTTCAGCTGAAATGCCCAATAATAAAGCTGGAAATTGGGAAGTGCAATTCCCCCATCTAGCTTTTTCTTCCTCAATTTTTTCCAAGCTATTCTGTGGTTTTTATATGACCAGGTAAAACTAACTAATTCACCCTGCAGTTTCCTTAGCCATTCAGTTTTAAAAGACAGTGGGATAGCATTAAAAATAAATGTGAATTTTGGCAGTACCACCATTTTTATTAGATTTGTTCTGCCCGATATAGAAAGACGTAAATATGACCATTGGATGAGTAACTTCTTAGTTTCCCTAAGGCGCTACACAAAATTCACTTGGGCCATCTCTGCCAGGTTCTTGACCACTTTAACCCCTAAATATCGAATTTCGTCTCTCTCTAATGGGTTATCTCGCGGGCCATTCCAAGACATTAGTTCTGATTTATCTATATTAATTAAATATCCAGAGATCCCTCCAAAGCTAGCAATAATTTCCCAGAGTGCCAGGACAGCACATTGGGGATTCAGTGTATATATCAGGAGATCATCCACATAGAGGGCTTCCTTCAGGGCCCCATCATGATACTGAAAAGGTGTAATTCTCTGATCTGCCCTGATTCTCCTAGCCAGCGGTTCACTGTAAAGATTCAAGAGAAGAGGGGAGAGAGGACAGCCCTGTCGAGTACCCCGTTCAATCTTAAACTGTGGGGATAGGATATCGTTAACCAGAACCTGAGCAGAGGGAACCTTATAGATAGTTTTGATTGCATTAAGAAAGTTATCTCCCAAATTGTTGCGTTCCATAACCGCCTGCAGAAAGTGCCAATTCACTCTGTCGAATGCCTTGGCAGCATCAATTGTTAATATAGTTAGGGGCATATTCATAGTAGTTGCCAAATCGATTGCGGCAACCAATTCATGGGTCAGGTCTCCTAAATATCGATTTCTCATGAATCCTTTCGGATTGATAACACTAAGACGCCAATCACCTTATCCAGCCTCCTAGCCAGTATTTGGGCAAAAATGTTATCGTCGTTGTTAAGCAATGAAATTGGTCTATAAGACTTGCATCTTCTGGGGTCTTTCTGAGGCTTTAATATTAAGGTTATGATAGCTTCATTCCAAAAGGGCGGAGCCGTAAAGGAATCTATAAAGATTGAATTCATCAGCTGCGTCAGAACAGGCGCAAGCTCTTCTCTCAAGAGTTTATATACTTCTGCCGGTATCCCATCTGGACTAAGAGCCTTCCTGTTTTTCAAGCCAATAATAACACTATCTACCTCAATAAGGAGCAAGCATTGATTAAGGCTCAAATTTTTAGCTGGTTCTAATCTGGGGAGTGTGTCCCCCTTTAGCCAGTTTTCAATTGCCACCGCTGAGGTCTCAGAGTCATCTCTGTATAGTGTAGAAAAAAACATGTCAAATTCTCCTACGATGTCGTGGTCTTCTGGGGATGTTCTGCCTGTTTCAGCTGGTATTATTTCTTTAATCTTATTCCTAACCTTGTCAGACCTCATCTTCCATGCTAATAACTTGCCACAGCCTTCGCCATACTCAAAATGCGCCAGTTTACTAGCTTCCCATTTGTTTTTCACAATTGATTCTAAAAAGACCTCAAGTGAATTTTGCACTTCTTGAATTTGGTGCTGTAAGTCTTTGTGCGTTGTTGCATCCTGAGAGGATCGACTTTGGGCTTGCAAAGTGCAGAGTTTATCCTTAAGAGACTCTATTCTAGTTCTGGTTCTCTTAGCTCTGAAGGCAGCATAGCTAATCAATTTTCCGGGAAGAAAAGCCTTATATGCTTTCCAGACCGTGGCTATTGACGCGGAACCTTAATTAATCTAAAAAAATTCCTTAGAGTCTTTTTTCAATATTAAGACGATCTCTTCTTCCCCCAAAAGAGAGCGATCCAATGTCCATCTAGTACGTTCACAGGAGTCAACAAGGTTTATAACCAGCTGAACAGCGAATGGTCTGAGAGTTGACTAGGCTGGTGGGAGATTCCCATTAAATTATTGCGAAGTTTTGCATCTATCAGAAAAAAGTCAATTCTGGAAGCATGCCCAAGTTTCTTATTCCAGAAGGTGAACTCTTTAGTCTGTCCTATTCTGTTGCCCCAAGAATCAATCAAACCAAGATTTTCCATTATTATATGCAAGCAAGTTCTCATATTCGGTGTACTGACAGTCGGTCTGGGGGTAGAACTATCTAAAGAGGGATTAAGCAAGACATTAAAGTCCCTGCCGACTATTGTCATATTCTGAGCTCTTCCAATCAGTTACCTGAATAGATACCTGCGTGGGCCCAAGTCGTCCACGTTGGGGCCATAATAGGAGACCAGAGTGTGTTGAACTCCTCCTAACTTGATATTTGCCAAAACCCATCTCCCCCTAGGATCAGCACTGACATCTGTCAGCTGGCTTCGAATTTCACTCTTTGCAATAATTGCTTACCCCCTCTCACGTTGCAGGATTGATTAGTACAAGCAAGGTGTGTGATCCACTTTTGTGACTTAAGAATACTCATCCACTCCTCATGTCTTAGATGGGTCTCCTGCAGGAGAATGATCTGTGTAGGAAGTTGCCTCTGTATGCACTATTTCAAAGTAAGGAATAGTATGCACAGAGTCCAAGGGTTCCCCTTAAAGGTAAGATAGTGGCAAAAAGAGATAATACTAATGCTCTATTTTGTGGTAGTGTGGTCGAGCAGTAGGCTTATCAAAGGAGTAGTGTTAAGCATTTGTTGTACATACACACAGGCAATAAATGAGGAACACACACTCAGAGACAATTCCAGGCCAATAGGTTTTTGTATAGAAAAATATATTTTCTTAGTTTATTTTAAGAACCACAGGTTCAAATTCTACATGTAATACTTTGCATGAAAGGTATTGCAGGTAAGTACTTTAGGAACTTTGAATAATCACAATAGCATATATACTTTTCAAATAAAACACATATAGCTATTTTAAAACTAGACACACTGCAATTTTCACAGTTCCTAGGGGAGGTAAGTAATTGTTAGTTCTTGCAGGTAAGTAAACCACCTACGGGGTTCAAGTTTGGGTCCAAGGTAGCCCACCGTTGGGGGTTCAGAGCAACCCCAAAGTTACCACACCAGCAGCTCAGGGCCGGTCAAGTGCAGAGTTCAAAGTGGTGCCCAAAACGCATAGGCTTCAATGGAGAAGGGGGTGCCCCGGTTCCAGTCTGCCAGCAGGTAAGTACCCGCGTCTTCGGAGGGCAGACCAGGGGGGTTTTGTGGGGCACCGGGGGGGGGACACAAGTCCACACAGAAAGTACACCCTCAGCAGCGCGGGGCGGCCGGGTGCAGTGTGCAAACAAGCGTCGGGTTTGTAATAGTAATCAATGGGAGACCAAGGGGTCTCTTCAGCGGTGCAGGCAGGCAAGGGGGGGGGGGCTCCTCGGGGTAGCCACCACCTGGGCAAGGGAGAGGGCCTCCTGGGGGTCACTCCTGCACTGGAGTTCCGATCTTTCAGGTCCTGGGGGCTGCGGGTGCAGAGTCTTTTCCAGTCGTCGGGATCTGGGAGTCAGGCAGTCGCGGTCAGGGGGAGCCTCTGGATTCCCTCTGCAGGCATCGCTGTGGGGGCTCAGGGGGGGCAACTCTGGCTACTCACGGTCTCGTAGTTGCCGGGGAGTCCTCCCTGAAGTGTTTGTTCTCCACAAGTCGAGCCTGGGGCGTCAGGTGCAGAGTTGCAAGTCTCACGCTTCTGGCGGGAAATGCAGTTGTCTTTAAGTTGCTTCTTTGGAAACAAAGTTGCAGTCTTGGGTGAACAGGGCCGCTGTTCTCAGGAGTTTCTTGGTCCTTTTAGAGCAGGGCAGTCCTCTGAGGATTCAGAGGTCGCTGGTCCTGGGGAAAGCGTCGCTGGAGCAGTTTCTTCAGAAGGGGGGGAGACAGGCCGGTAGAGCTGGGGCCAAAGCAGTTGGTGTCTCCGTCTTCTCTGCAGGGTTTTTCAGCTCAGCAGTCCTCTTCTTCTTAGGTTGCAGGAATCTGAGTTCCTAGGTTCTGGGGAGCCCCTAAATACTGAATTTAGGGGTGTGTTTAGGTCTGGGAGGACAGTAGCCAATGGCTACTGTCCTTGAGGGTGGCTACACCCTCTTAGTGCCTCCTCCCTGAGGGGAGGGGGGCACATCCCTATCCCTATTGGGGGAATCCTCCATCTGAAAGATGGAGGAATTCTAAAAGTCAGAGTCACCTCAGCTCAGGACACCTTAGGGACTGTCCTGACTGGCCAGTGACTCCTCCTTGTTTTTCTCATTATCTCTCCTGGACGTGCCGCCAAAAGTGGGGGCTGTGTCCAGGGTGCAGGCATCTCCACTAGCTGGAGTGCCCTGGGGCATTGTAACACGAAGCTTGAGCCTTTGAGGCTCAATGCTAGGTGTTACAGTTCCTGCAGGGGGGAGGTGTGAAGCAACTCCACCCAGAGCAGTCTTTTGTTTCTGTCCTCAGAGAGTACAAAGGCTCTCACCACATGGGGTCAGAAACTCGTCTCTCAGCAGCAGGCTGGCACAGACCAGTCAGTCCTGCACTGAACAATTGGGTAAAATACAGGGGGCATCTCTAAGATGCCCTCTGTGTGCATTTTTTAATAAATCCAACACTGGCATCAGTGTGGGTTTATTATTCTGAGAAGTTTGATACCAAACTTCCCAGTATTCAGTGTAGCCATTATGGAGCTGTGGAGTTCGTTTTTGACAGACTCCCAGACCATATACTCTTATGGCTACCCTGCACTTACAATGTCTAAGGTTTTGCTTAGACACTGTAGGGGCATAGTGCTCATGCACATATGCCCTCACCTGTGGTATAGTGCACCCTGCCTTAGGGCTGTAAGGCCTGCTAGAGGGGTGACTTACCTATGCCACAGGCAGTGTGAGGTTGGCATGGCACCCTGAGGGGAGTGCCATGTCGACTTAGTCATTTTATCCCCACCAGCACACACAAGCTGGCAAGCAGTGTGTCTGTGCTGTGTGAGGGATCCCTAGGGTGGCATAAGACATGCTGCAGCCCTTAGAGACCTTCCCTGGCATCAGGGCCCTTGGTACCAGGGGTACCAGTTACAAGGGACTTACCTGGGTGCCAGGGTTGTGCCAATTGTGGAGACAATGGTACATTTTAGGTGAAAGAACACTGGTGCTGGGGCCTGGTTAGCAGGGTCCCAGCACACTTCTCAGTCAAGTCAGCATCAGTATCAGGCAAAAAGTAGGGGGTAACTGCAACAGGGAGCCATTTCTTTACAATTAGGCTATCAGATAACCTTAGGAACTCAAGAATTCTCCTCCCTCTACTACTCACTCTAAGGCCGTTTACATTCCAAGTCAAGATTTTAAGTTTGAAAGTGTTGCCGGGTTCCATCCTCATGTCTTTATCCAGATAAAGAACTCTTGTATGACCCCAACAGTTATACCCTCCCTGGGGAATCCTCCTTGAAACCATATTGGGTCACTCATACTACTCATTGGGCCTCAGCCCTCCGCAACTCGCTGGCTCTCCCCCTTTATCTGATCAATCAAAACTCTAGCTTCCTGGGGATCACAGAAATTGTCAATTTTGATTTTCCACATTACCCGCAAGGTGGCAGGGAACCTCAATTGTGGAGTGGCACCCAGAAACTTGAAATCTTGCATGGCCTTCCCCAGCTCCCAACATCGATCTAGCGTTGCCCTGGACATATCGGATCTTATTAAGAATGACCAACCCTCATGCCAAAAGCCCTGGACTTTAAGAGCTTCTGCAAGAATCAGTTCTTTAACTCGATATGAGGCAAAATTAACCAGAATCTTTCTAGGTTTCTCCTTGTTAGGATTTCTCTTGAAAGGGTCCCGGTGGACTCTCTGAATTTCCAAGGCCAAGTCTAGGGAGGTCACCGTCTGGACATGGTCTTTAATCAAGGATATTATAAAGTCTTTAATATTGTCTCCTTATGCCCCTTCTGGAACATTCTGAGGTTATTCCTCCTGCAGTGGTTTTCCAGAGATTCTAGCTTCTCCCTCAGCTCCTTCCCACTTCGCTTCAGTATTTGGACATCACAAGTGTTCGACTCCACCTCTGCCTGTAGTGCACAGATAGAGGTCTCCATAGCAACTAGCCTCTCTGTTAGATTAGTGATTTTCACATCTAGACCATCACAAAGCCCCGGGATTTTGGCTTGATTGGATTTGGAGACAGCAAATTTGTCTCTCATCTCATGTAGAAGTGACTGGAGAAGGGAATCCGTATGGGATGGACTAGTTTGTTCAGGCTCTAGCTCATGCGGGGACACCGACGCCCATCCAACTGTGTCCTGTTCTTCCTCCTGCATAGGTGGGCTGTGTAATAAAACAGATGAGGTGGGGGGAACTCCCGTCATGTTAGCCAAATTCACAGCCGTTCCTCCCAAGGAAGTAGGTGCAGTTTGTAGAGTACTGGACTTATCTAATACTTTAAAGAAAGACCTAAGAGATGGAGTAACTTTAAGTCGTCCAGTAGTAAAGCTTGTGATGATTTTAGCTGGTGGGGCTTGATGCTCTAAAGGAGAAACCCCTCCCTCAGTTCGTGAATGAGAAGGCAAAAATAAAGAGGCTTTACCTTTATTGGCGCACTTGCTCCTTACCCCAGGACCCGGTAGAGACAGCACTGATGAAGCAGGTAGAGAAGCAGATAAAGAAGCTGGAGGGTCCAACCCAGATTTTGAAGATGGCAGCTTCCGTCCCCGTAGGCGAGTTCTGGCCCCTGGCCCTGATGGGTGTCTGGGGGTCATGCATGAGGGCCGGTGGTCGAGAGCCTGGTGTGTAAAATTATGTTGACGAACAATTTTGTTGCAAGGGAGCTCCAAATCCTGCTCCCCGAGAAGGTCCTGGTTCAGCCCAGGCAGAGCCAAGCACAAGCCTGTGCTGACTCTGCCCCTACTGCCCTGGAAGCAGAGCCTGGCTGCCGCCCCTCTGTGTCGGTGGAGCGACCAGGCTGCTTGAGTCCAACGTGAAGGGTGCTGTGGCTCGAAAGGGGCCCCTAAACACGGGGCGCCCATCTGCCGCGAGTGCCAGGTAAGTGCAAGAAAAAAAAAAGCGAACCGGGGCTCATCCCCACAGCGGGGGAGCCGGCAATGTAGAGCGGAGGGCTGAGACCGCAGTCTGCGCGTCTCAGTAAGCCCCCATGTTCCCTGATTATCCCAGGTTCAGAGGCAAATGTATAGTCAACAAGTGATTGAAGGGTTCAACGAGTGAGTGCAGGACTAGCTGGGTTCTGAGAGCAGGAGTAACATTTATAAATGTAGATACATTAGTCTTTCAACTCATCGATGACATGGAGACATCAATAGCAGTGGGCTATTTCATCTGAGGAAGCTTTAAAGTCTTAAATCGTGCCTTCTGAGCTTCCTCATTGGTGATTCCCATCACAGAGAAGCCTCAAAAGCTGGAAGATATCCTTGCCATGGCCAGGGCTGTGCACTACAGAATGCTAAGAAAAGGTGAAATCTTGTCTGAGGCAAGATACGTTCTTGGCACTCTCTGCCATATCAGTGGCCCGAGAGCGTAGGAAGACCAGCTGGAAAGCTCTTTCGGTGGTGTGGGTATGGCCTACATCATGTTAGTTCGGTCCCAGATGCTGAAGGCAAAATCCATAAATGCTGAAAATTTGGACAATTTTTGAGTGTATGTAGGCGCTCTGTCAAAGACGAATCAAGGCACTCCTTCTGCAGCAGGGCAGGTCACAAAAGATTTTTTTAAATGACAAAAAAATTGTGCCCAACACCAACAAATATGGTTGAGATTGGCGGCGGGGGTGGCCAAATGAGATATAGTCAAAGTATGGGGAGCAAGTGGATCCCCGTCGATTTGTGACTGGACACACAACATAGATTGGTGTCAACTAACTAAACAGGAGATTTATAAAGGCAGGAGCAACCCTAAGAAATACGATAAAATATGGTCCCATCGGCACAATTATAAAGACCTATGAACCGGCCCACGGCATGGGGCAAAGTCATAGACTAAAACAGAGCACTGGTTAGCAAACTGGTTGCTGGTAGACGCATGATCGACATTGGACTGGATGTTGAACAGTAGATGTGCTCTCTTGCTGATGTGTCAGATTGAAATATAGTACCTTTTTCCTCTAGATGCAAATTGGTATCCACATAATGATGATGACATTGCTTTGTATACTGAGCATTTGTGTAGATTAAGAAAAAGAGTTTTTTTAACAAAAAAATGACGAAACCAGATGAGTGTCAAGTCAATAACGTGGGGCAAGGGAAGTGTTAGCCAGGAGTAGCTCGTTTGTGAGAACAGCAGGAACGATTTAAGACTTTGAAGCTTCCTCAGGTGAGAGTCAAATTCAACAAAGCCGACGCCACCATCGCCCCCAAACTCCGCAAGATCATCAACCTCTCCTTCAACTCCGCCACCTTCCCAGAAAGCTGGAAGCATGCAGAAATCCAGCCCCTCCTCAAGAAACCCAAGGCTGACCCCAACGATCTCAAAAACTTCCGACCGATCTCTCTCCTCCCTTTTCCAGCGAAAGTCATCGAGAAGATCGTCAACGCACAGCTCGCCCACTTCCTAGAAGTCAACTCCATCCTAGACCCCTCACAATCTGGATTCAGACGTAACCACAGCACTGAGACCGCACTCCTCGCCGCCACAGATGACATCAGACAACAAATGGACAACGGCGAAACCTCAGCCCTCATCCTCCTCGACCTATCTGCAGCTTTCGACACAGTCTGCCACCGCCCCCTGCTAACCCGTCTCCACGAAGCCGGCATCCAAGACAAAGCCCTCAACTGGATCTTATCCTTCCTCTCCGACAGAACCCAGAGAGTCCGACTCTCACCCTTCCGCTCCAAAGCCACCAACCTCATCTGCGGCGTCCCCCAAGGCTCCTCTCTTAGCCCAACGTTGTTCAACGTATACATGGCCCCCCTCGCACGACTGGCCCGTCAACACAACCTCAGCATCATCTCCTACGCCGACGACACCCAGCTCGTCCTCTCCTTGACCAAAGATCCGCTCACCGCCAAAACCAACCTCCACGAGGGACTAAAATCCATTGCCGAGTGGATGAGCAACAGGCGCCTGAAGCTCAACTCCGACAAGACAGAAGTCCTCATCCTCGGACGCACCCCCTCGGCCTGGAACGACTCCTGGTGGCCCACCACCCTCGGACCCCCTCCCACCCCAGCCAGCCACGCACGAAACCTCGGCGTCATCCTCGACTCTGCTCTCACCATGTCCAAACAGATCAACGCCGTCTCCTCTTCTTGTTTCAACACCCTCCGCATGCTCCGCAGGATCTTCAAGTGGATTCCAACAGGAACCAGGAAGATGGTGACTCAAGCCCTCGTCAGTAGCAGACTTGACTACGGCAGCGCACTCTACACAGGCATCCCAATGAAAGACATCAAACGACTCCAACGCATCCAGAACGCATCCGCTCGCCTGATCCTCGACATACCCCGCCGATGTCACATCTCCCCCCACCTGAAGGACCTCCACTGGCTCCCTGTGGACAAAAGGATCACCTTCAAACTCCTCATCCATGCACACAAGGCACTACACAACACCGGACCCACCTACCTGAACACCAGACTCAACTTCTACGTCCCCACACGTCAACTCCGCTCTGCCAACCTCGCCCTCGCCATCGTCCCCCGAATCCAGCGCAAGACCTCTGGCGGCAGATCCTTCTCCTTCCTCGCCGCCAAGACCTGGAACTCTCTCCCCACCTCACTACGCCAGACCCAGGACCTCCTCACCTTCAGGAGACTCCTCAAGACATGGCTCTTCGAACGCTAGCAGGACCCACCCCCTCCCCCCCCAGCGCCTCGAAACCCTGACGGGTACATAGCGCGCTTTATAAATTCTTGATTGATTGATTGATTGATTGAGAGTCCATGGTTTCTCAGTGCATAGCTTCCTTGTTAAATTACCTGAAAGTTTTGAAAATTACTAGGCAGCTGCAGCCACGTTTCATTTGACTGCACAAGCGCTGGTGCATTATTGCACCATTGTATCTGGATTGTCAGTGACGTTTGCTTTGACTTCTGTTCCAACATTTATGTTGACCAACATGCTATTTTTGTACGCGCACTCTGAGCTGCAGAAACCTCAGTGCTCACCCTGCAGTAAGCCTGCTCAGAACTAGGCCCATCTCGTTTCACATGTTACAGTTCTCAATACATCTGTCTGCTTCACAGGACAGCAGGGCGTCAGTGTGACCTGCAGCGGGGCACCACGAACGCCCCCTTGTGGTGGTGGCTGCCACTGGGCAATGTGTGCAGTAGTGTAGCAAGGGTGCCTGGGCCTTGGTGCAAGCAAGGAAAATGCCCCCTTTGACTGCTGTTGAGGTACTAAAATACAGCAATTACCAGAGTTCAATAGACCCCGGTACCACTGCACCTGCTGCACAAATGGTAGCGATGCCCCTAATTGTGCATAACTTAAAACCTTCAAAATATTGTTTATGGCTCATCTGACTGTGAGTGGAAGCACTGGTCACCAAACATTAATACCGCTGCAGGAAAATAATATGAGGTAGCTGCAAGGATGCATGGATGGATGGATGAGTTATGTTGGTTGAGTGGATGGATGGATTTGAAAATTGCCATTCGAGATCTGGTTCAAAGTAGAGATATGTTATATTTCTGCCTACTCCCTTGTGCCTGATTGATTTAATTGTGCTTGACGCGAGGGCCAAGTCCCAGCATGCCACGCTGCCAGCCTGATGAGCATTCGGATCACATCTCTGAAGAGCGGTTAAAAACATCAATCTTCGGATCCATTCTGCGGTGCCAGCTATTTATAAGCCGTTCTTAGAGCATATATCAGAAAATCAGTTTTTTTTTTTAAGCGAGGTGCCCGCAGAGTGCGACATTGCAGCAGCCTGGCACCTGAAGTGGCACCTGCCAAAGCAAAGCTGCTTTGTGGCTGCCGCCTGCAGCCCTTTTTTGAGCCTCTGCTGTAGAAACTGTCACCATGGCAACAGAGGATGTGTGACCATATCATCCGTTTCCAGGAGCAGCAAGCCTGACTGGAACTTATTCCAGGATCAAAGATTCCTGCAAAGCTGGAACCAATTTCTTGAGAACTTGCCGTCCACCACCGCCGCAAACACGTCCTACGTGCTGCACGTGAGAGGCGTGACCCAGCGTCAGTGCACGTGCCGGGCTCTGATCATTGAATACTTGTTTGTACTGAAGGAACCTCAAGGTCTGCATGGGTTCTTTGTGAAAATATGAGTTCTTTCACTTCCAAAATTCACAAAACGCGGACTGCTGGTTATATTTGAAGGCATCCTTTTCTTAGGTTATGTGTTATGTATTGTCAGCCTGTAGTTTCTTCATGCTAAGTAGTGTTAACTCCAGGCCTGTTTTATACCTGAATGATCCATATGTTAACGCAAGGGCCGTTACCCAACCGCTATACCAGCTTAAGTGAGGGTGATACCAGCGGCGGCCGCTGCAAATGTCAGGGTGTGGGAGAACAAATAATAAAAAATAAAAAAAACACTTACCGTTCCACCGGTTCCTGCCACCTCACTCCTCTACTCTTCTGGTGTCCCAGCATTCACTGGGACACCACCACAGGCTCCCTAGCAATCCATGCACCGCTCTCATGCTATACCTAGCATGAAAGCAGCATCAGGATTGGTCTGAGAGGCTCAGACTGCCACTCAGAAAGTGCACTAGTGTCTGTGCAGTTTCTTCAGCCCGGCTAAGTATGCTGGCCAAACACACATGCGCACTTAGTGCACTCACTCCACTCCCACCTCCTTCCACCTCCTGTGGCCCAGCCCTGCCCATCTTTGAACATGCTGGCTGAGGCAACAGCAGAAAAATAAAACAATAATGAAATATAATTTCATTTTTCTGCTGCTGGCTCTTAGCCAGTGGGGCAACGCTCATTCGCCATTGAGGAGGGGCCGCCCCTCGGTGATACAGGAGCAATTTATTTATGACCCTTACCTTTTAACTCGGGCTCGCATGTCACCTAGCATTAGGAGAAACTAATGCATTCTGCAAGATTAAACTACAATAACTCACCTGCGGGGTGGGTACCAAAAGAAAACCTAAAAGTGGCATAAGACGGTGACAGAGAGAAAGAATAATTATCAAGATGGCAAAGAAAAGGTGAGTTAGAGGCAAATGGAGTGAGAGTATAAAGAAAAGAAACTAAAATACAAATAACGAAGGAAGAAAAAAGAAGCATTATGGAAAGAGGGCACAAAAAAATGGGGAATAAAGAAAATGATGTAAAAAAGAGAAACAAAGGTAAAGGAAGAAAAAAGAATGGAAAAAAGAATAGGTAGGAACAATTAAATAAATAAGAGCAATTGAAGGAGAGGAAGGAAGCACAACATTATTTTGGAATAAAGTAAAAATGTGAGATGAAAGGATGGGGACAGGAGGAAAGAAGGTAAAAAGGAATTAGCGAATGGAAGGAATATAAAAAGAAAAAAGGTGCGAAGGAACAACGCAAGCATGATAAGAATAAAGGGATACGAAGAAGGATAGGAAAAGTCAGATGGAATTAGAGAAGAATAGATGGAGGAAAGAAAGATGAATAGACATAATGTAATGTGCATAAAAACAAAGGGAAGATGGCGGAAAGAAGGAAGGGAAGAAGCGTAAAAGGAAAGAAAAAAGGTGGAAAGGCTGAGTGAGAGAAATAAGCCAGTACTGGTAAATGTGTAGGTTTTGGCCAAATTCCTTTAAAATCTTTCTGTAATATTTATAATTTTGCACCCTTTTCTGCAAATTTCCCCCAGGGCTACAATGCCCATGGCACTTCATAGTAAGGGCAGGGATCACTCACTTTACTCGTATATTTGGGTCAATGTGGGAGGTATTTTATTTTTCTGGCTACTCGTTTGTGTTAACCTCCCGGCCCACAAAAATAAGAGGATTCACCCAAAGCCAGTACTTTCCCCTTATCAGTACATACTTAAAACAGAAAATATATGACAAAAACACTTCCACAGCTGCCTTAATGACCCGACTTTGCAGAATGTTAAAACATGGACAGAAGGGCAGTATTTTTCTCTGGGGAAAGATGGCAACTCTCATGCTAACGAGAGGCGCTACCAGTGCTGAGAGCGTAAAAGATGTTTCTGCAAGTACAGCATAGGCTGGGTGTTCAGTGTCATATTATGTCAACCTGTGGTATGGTTGTATGTTATTTTGTTATCATTTGTATAGCTCACAGTCTGCCATTAGCATGACCTTGTATGGCTGTGAGGGGGGGGGAGTTGGCATGTGATCAGTGGTGTAACAAAACTTGAGCCCCCTGCAAAATACATGGAGGGCCCCCCACACTCTGGACCCAGTCAGGAATTGTCAGGTCACGGACCCTCAACCCATCCATAGTGCCGGAGGGGGCCCCCTGGAGCTCAGGCCCCCCGCACTGCGTGGGCTGCAGGAGCTATTGTTATGCCATTGCATGTTATTCTGGGGTTTTCAACAGTGCAGATCAATTTGAAATCAGTAGCCTTGACTCCTCTTTCTTGAAATCACCAGAACAACCACCCATCCCCTGGAAAGAATGGCAGAAAATGTTCTTGAAGGGGTAAGAAAGAAAGCTCTCTTGATGCACTGGGCACAGAAGGGCTGAGGGAATTTGAGTTTCATAAAAAGAGGGTGGGTGAGGAAGCAAATGCGAGGAAGCAATACAAAGGCTCAAATAAGATTATTGCAGACTAGGGTCAACCCATTTTGAGTTGGTGCTAACAACATGTTCTTGCAATGATGTAGTGCTTAGGGCCAGTGGCTGCAGGCGGTGCCCAGCAGCACTCATCTTTGGGGACTGGCAGTCATTTTTCCTCAACAGACTTTGATCCAGAGCAAGAGAGAGAAAAACACAAAAAGAGGAAAGAAGGAGGATGAGAAAAAAGAAACAAACTGCAACAAAATAAGAAAGCAGTGTTGAAAAAATACCGCAAGAGTGAGGTAAAGAGGCAGAGGAGTGTCTGGTGATAGATTAAATAGGCATGGGGTCGAATCAAGACTGTCTTGTCTTGGTATTTGGCACACCGATCTTTGATAGCACCTGTTGTGGCCTTCTGAGCAACACTTTGGGCCCTGCACTTTTTCTTTTACAAACTGAGCACTGCAATGACTTCTAGACATATCTTAGTGAACAGGCACTGATGGTACATGATGGAGTACAAAGCATCATCGAAAAACACAAAGGGGTATGCACTAATAAGATAAGAGTTCTAAGAAGGCACAAATTCGAGTCAGATTAAAAGAAGACGTCCTACCCTGGAGGTACAGTTGAAATAGCATTCCTATTGTGGTAAGGGAAGAGGCCAGGACAATGCTTAAAATAATGGAGAAGGAGGCTGATAACTAAACAAGTAGAATGTACTGATTGGTTGTCAACTGTAGTGATGTCTAAGAGGTTGGAGTAAACGTTAAAGTTCTGGGTTGATTTGCACAGTGTAATTAGATGTATTTTCCTGGACAGCTGCTCATGGCACACCATCAAGGTGAGGTGGATGGTAAAGGATGCAAACTACTTCAGCAAATCAGAGGACGTATTAATGCCTTCAGGAGTGGCCTGCTGTGCCACTGAGGTGGTGGAGGTCATGTCCACGACACCTCCTTTCACAGCACTGAAGATTGACTAGCTGGCATCATGTTTAAAGTTCATGTTCAGCAAACCTTTTTTGCTCCTATAAAACCAACTCCCAAAGCAGGAGCTCATGTAGATGTCTCCAATGTGCAGGGAATCTATCCTTGCATGTGGGAGCCATCTATAATTTTCCCTAACAATTTCTGCCAGGCCTCCGACAGGATGGCTGTCCTGTGACCCATTAGCAGATGAACCACTAGGTGAGGGGTTACTGACGGTATAGCCAGCGGAGGCTCCACTGACCGTAACCCAGCGTTTCCCCAAAATTTAAATAGACTGTGAAGAGAGATTTGAAGATCTGACAGGGCATGAGGACCACCAGTTTGTGACATACCTTCTACTTAGCTAAATCCGCAATAAGGCCCTAGATCTTAAGGCACACCAAACCAGACTGCCCCATAAAGCAAAAGCTTTTACTGTATCACAACAGAGGGGACATTTCTGCTCCCTGGTCGTCCATTAGGACTATCCAAAGCAGTATCTAAAGCAGTTTCTGATTTCCATTAGTGGCTAGTAGGTTTGATAGTTTTTTTCAAGATGACATACTGATTGATGGGCAGAACTAAAGGAAGTGTAATAAAGCCATAGACATGGTCTTCAGGAGACTAGCCATGACTGGTCCAACTTTGCAGAAATGCTGATTCTTAGAGAAAGAAATTGAAACAGTTGGAGCAAACATGACAGACATGAATGAAATTACATCTTTATCCCTAAACAAGAATTACTGGAAGCTTGATGCTGTGGCAGTATTTGGCAAGAAGCTGTAGATAGAACTGAGGTCTGATGGGTTGAAAGAAATATAGATTTAGGACTCCGAGTAGGATTATAAAGAGACTGTCACTCGAGGATGACATCTTACTAAGGTGCACCAGGTTGCTAGCAAGCTCTCTCCAAGAAGCAGGATTCTGGCTTTCATGCATGAGGGTCATTTGGGAAAACATTGTTAAAATATGGCTAAATAAACATATTGTTGCCAAGGATGGGCACAGATATGAACCAGTGAGTGAGTCATATTTAAGAGTAGAAATAGTGTGAACAAGCATTGGCAAAGCCAATGGGTCTGGCTAATGCAAGACCCATTTTCTTTGCCAATCTGTTTAAGCCTGTTGTACACCTGCATGACTGCTATTCAGAATGGCTGAAGAATAGTGGCCTTGAGGAGAGTGGTGTGGAGTATTGTAGACTGGCTAGAAAGAGTGGAGTAGAGTGCCATAGAGTGGAGTGGCAGATAGTTTTGTGCTTTGAATTGGCATAGAGTGGAATTGCATAAAGTGACGTACAGTGGAGTGGCATTGAGTGGGTTAGTTTAAGTTGCATTGGCTTAGAGAGTTGCAGGGTATGGAGGTGCAGAGTGCAGTGGCATGACATTCAGCAGCTCACAATGCAGCTTCTTATAATGCAGCAGCATAGATTAGAGTGTTGCATAATAGAGTGCATGGTGCAGAGAGGAGTGGTGCATAGTCGAGTGGTACAGAATTCAGTGGCTTAGAGTGCAGTGGTGCTGAGTAGAGTGGCATAGAGTGCAGTGGCATTGAGTATAGTGCTGTAGAGTGGAGCACTGCAGAGTGAAGTGGAATAGAGTGGAGGGATGCTGAGTAGAGTGCAGTGGCATAGAGTGCAGTGGCGTAGAATGCGCTGGCATAGAATGCAGTAGTTCGTAGAGTGGCGTTGAGTGCAGTGTTGCAGAGTACAGTGTCAGTGGGCAGTGATGTGGGGTGGTGCAGAGTGCATTGAGGTCCAGTGGCGTTCAGTAAAGTGACAGAGTGAAGTGGTGCAGAGTAGAGAACAGTGGTGTAGAGTAGAGAAGTGTAGAGTGTATTGACACAGAGTGTAGTGGCATAGAGTGCAACAGCACAGAATTCAGCGGCGCACAATGCAGCATAATAGAATGCAGTGGTGTTGTTTAGAGTGTTGCATAGTAGAGAGCAGTGGTGCAGTGGCAAAGAGTGCAGGGGTGTACATCATAGTGCCGTAGGGTGCAGTGGCATGGAGTGGAGTGCTGCAGAGTGCAGTGATATAGAGTGGAGTGATGCAGAGTAGTGTGGCGTAGACTGCAGTGGTGTAGAGTTCACTGGCATAGAAAGCAGTAGTGCAAAGTACAGTGGCATAGAGTGCAGTGGGGTAGAGTGGCATAGAGGGCAGTGGCGTCAAGTGTGGCTGAGTAGAGTGGTGCAGAGTACAGTGCAGTGGTATAGAGTGGATTTATGTAGAGTACATTGTTGTAGAGCGTAGTGGCATAGTGCAGTGGCAAAGAATTCAGCAGAATCCAATGCAGTGTCTTAGAATGCAGTGGCATAGTTTAGAGTATGGTGGTGTGGAGCGGTGCAGAGTGGAGTGATGCAAAGTAGAGCAGCATAGAGTACAGTGGCATAGAGTGCAGTGGTGCAGAGTAGAGGTAGAGTGGCATGGAGTGGCAGAGAGTGAAGTGGCATAGAGTGGTCCAGAGTGGAGTGGCATAGTGTGCAATGATGCAGAGTAGAGTGGCGTATAGTGCTTTGGCATAAAGTGCAGTAGCGCAGAGTAGAGTGGCATAGAGTTGAGTGGCATAGAGTTGAGTGGCACAGAGTGGAGTGCAGTAGCCTAGGGTTCAGTGGCATCGAGTGCAGTATCATAAAGTAGATTGTTTAAGAGTAGAGTGAAGTGGCGTAAAGTGGAGCGGTGCAGGGTAGAATGAGGTGACATAGAGTAGAGTGATGTAGAGTGTAATGGCAAAGAGTTAAGTGGTGTAGAGTGCAGTGGCATAGAGTGCAGTAGTGCAGAGTAGATTAGAGTGGCGTACAGTGGATTGGCTTAGAGTGCAGGGGCATGGAGTAGAGTGGTACATAGTAGAGTGTATTGGCATAGAGTGCAGTGGTGTAGAGTCTAGTGTTGCAGAGTGGCGCAGACTAGAATAGCGTAGACTAAACTGGCATAGACTCCAGTGGCGAAGAGTGCACTTGTGTACAGTAGAGTGGTGTAGAGTGCATTTGCAAAGAGCAGAGTAGAGTAGAGATGAGTAGAGTGCAGTGGCGCAGAGTGCAGTGTCATGGAGTGGTGTAAAGTGGAGTGATGCCAAGTAGAGTGCAGTGGTGTGGAGTGGTGCAGATTAGAGTGCAGTGCATAGAGTGGAGTATGCATGTGTGGTAGCACACTCTCATTACAGTCAACACATTTTCAAGTGAAATGACCATTACATTTGTGCAGACATACAATTTTACTAGTAAAACTATACAGAGCACAAACGATAATGTGTGGAAATAGCATCATGTAGTGTATTGATATGTTTTGATCAAATTAAAGTATTTGTTTCCAAAGCACTTCAGAATTAACAAAAACATGCTTCATTTGTGCTTTCCTAATTACCTAATTCTGATATTTTTTGAAATACTTGCATATCATTTAAATGTTGTTGTGTGCTAAGAAAAAACCTTTCCTAACCCCTGTATTCATCAAGATTGTCACATAAGTCCTCTCACTTTGAAGTCAGAGAAAGAAATGTAAATACCAGGCTACCTCGGAAGACAGAACCTGATATTTGACCTCTGTGTTTGAATGCACTAATGTGACAGGATAAGAACAAGACTTGCATACCTGTTTACAGAAAGGGCACTCGTGGAAGAATACAAGGGGAGGTAAAGTGAAAAGGCTTTACTTCTTGGGAGGAATGAACTCACACTGGACAGCCTAAAACAAATAAAGCAAGCAAGTAGAAAGTCAGAAAATTAAAATTACAAACCACAAAGCCAATGGTAAGCAACGGGCGGAATGTATTCCCAGGGAAGCTTTCTGAATGTCCCCATGATGTTTTTCGAAAACCAGATGGCTGTGCTGTCTGGTAAGCTTTGACCTAAAAAGGTTTGTAACCTGCACAACTCACAAGTACCACAAATAGAAATCTTTGGGACCAAATAGACATGGACGTTATTGGTTCAAAGTTGGCATTACCGCTTCATTGAGGACACGTAAATACACTATAAAAAGCCAAGAATAACATTACAATTTGTGGTTTTGTTTGTTTATATCCATGCGCTAGTCAAAAAAAGTTGAATGTCTGGCACAATGTCCAGGCCCTGGGGCAGTTATTGCTCATTCTGCTTACAGTCATGACTGCTCCCATTTAGAAGAGCTATTTTCTGTTTTTTTCTGAGCTCTTTGACGATGAAAGACTATGCATTTTACTAAATATTTCCACATAGAGTTGACTGCACTATTAAACACAATAATTCAGGTTGTAGCACAGGTTAGAAAATACCTATTCCGTGTATCTCACATGTACAGCCTCCTGTGCCTGCTCCATGCATGTCATGTACTGCCTTATTTGCTGCTCTCTTTAACACACATGCACAGCCTCATGTGTCCCTGCTTCCTGTCCCTCACATGAAGTGTCATGAGTTCATTCCCTGTACCTGAAATGCATGCATCATGTCAGCTAGTCTTTGTACTTCACATGCAGCCTCTTAAATGCCTACTGTCTGCGCCTCACATACAGCATCATGTGTGCCTGCTCTCTGCACAGCCTGTGTCATGCGAGACTGTTCCCTGCACCTCCCACGCACAGCATCATGCCTCTTGTTGCTTGCATGCAGTGTGCCTAGACTCATGTGTGATTGCCCCCCGCATGCAGCCTCCCCTCTCCCTACGCATCACATATGCAGAGTTGTTAGTTTGTTCCCTGTACCGCCCATAGCTTCATGTCTGTCTATACCTCAGATACAATGCTCGCTCTCTCTGCTCTTTAAATGCACCTGCACATTGTCTGTCCCTGTACCACACAAGCCCAGTTCCCAGCCTGCCTTGCTCCGAAAATGTTTGAGGCTGCTTCCCAGACACCGAACATGCAGCTCTCTGTCCCTTCCTGATCCTTTTTTATAGGAAGCACAGCTGCTTGTCTGCCCAGTCTCTGCTCCTCACATGCACAGATCACTAGAGATGTTCCCAGTGGCGGTTCCTCCGTGTGGGCAGAGGAGTGTTGCCCCCCAGCTTGCAGTGGCAGCTGCAAAACCTTTTAAAGAAAACAATAATATTATCATTTTCTTTGAAAGGGGCGGGGCCACGGGGGTGATGTGCACTGAGGGAGAGTGCTCAGCACTCCCCCTTCACACCGCATGTGTGTTTGGTCGGCCGACACATGTGCTGTAGGCTCTCTCCAGCCAAGCAACACAGTTGCTGGGCTGGAGTGAGCCTGCACAGGCTCCCAGTCGGCCTGGAAGCACCCTGGCTGGGCGCTCCCAGCCAATCCTGACGCTGCTCTGAGCAGCGTCGGGATTGGCACAGGGCACGCTGGGAGCCTGTGCCTGCAGAGGCAGAGGAGCGTCGAGGGACAAGGAGGTAAGTTTTTTGTTTCGTTTTTTAAAATTAAATTTAAAGTTTATTTCCTCCCTCCTCCCCACCTCCCGCACCCCCCCATCCCCGCCTTCCGTGGCCCATGAGCCGCTACTGGCTTTTCCCTGTACCTCACAGGCAAAGGCCCCACTATCTGACACCCTCAGTCCTGCTTTACATATTGAAATCCTACAAAGACAGCACTGATTACAAGCATATAACCTTCATTGCATGGACCGCTGTGTAGAAGTACTAGTCCCACAGTGCAGCAAGAGGAGAACCTTCCTTAACCACTCCTACCCTTGGGAACACCTGGCCAAGCGGTCCAAGGAGACCCGGCAAACAGGTGAGTTTTGCAGTTGTTATGTTCAGGGAAGGTCATTTAAAAGTCACTGGCGTTTCTAACTCTGTAATAACACTCTCACTGCACCTTTCCAGGTGATGGAGAGAGGCACTGCTTTCTGGTAAGGGAGGCAGAGGTTGCCAATGAAATTCAGACACATCATGCCCCTCTGGGAGGGTGTTTGACCAAAACAAGCTCTTTGCCAGCTCACAGGATCATTCACTGACAGTGCAGAAGGTCCTTCCTTCTTTGAAACCTCAGGGGAACCTTCATTTGCACAATGTAGGCTCTTTTCCTGTCAATTCAAATGTTTCTGCATGGATCTTCGGAGGCTTCCTAGCCGATACCTCACTGCTCCTTGCTTGAGAGCCACGACCTCAGCCTCCAACAACTTACAGGCTCCTTTGCTTGCACACTAGATGCTTCTCACTGACAGGTCACAAGCTTATTTGCCACCTCCTTTGTCACCTCAAATCAAATCAAATCATTAACATTTATAAAGCGCGCTACTCACCGGTGCGGGTCTCAAGGCGCTAGGGGGGAGGAGGGGTCACAGCTGCTCGAAAAGCCAGGTTTAGAGGAGTCTCCGGAATGCGGAGTGGTCCTGGGTGGTCCTGAGGCTGGTGGGGAGGGTGTTCCAGGTCTTGGCTGCCAGGAAGGAGAAGGACCTCCCACCCGCCGTGGAGCGGCGGATGCGAGGGACGGCAGCGAGCGCGAGGACAGAGGAACGGAGGAGACGGGTGGGGGCGTAGAAGCTGAGGCGACGGTTGAGGTATTCCGGTCCCTTGTTGTGGAGGGCTTTGTGTGCGTGGGTGAGAAGTCGGAAGGTGATCCTTTTGCTGACTGGGAGCCAATGCAGGTGTCTCAGGTGTGCGGAGATGTGGCTGTTGCGGGGTACGTCGAGGATGAGGCGGGCCGAGGCGTTTTGAATACGTTGCAGGCGTTTTTGGAGTTTAGCGGTGGTCCCAGCATAGAGGGTGTTGCCGTAGTCCAGGTGGCTCGTGACGAGGGCGTGGGTCACGGTTTTTCTAGTGTCGGCGGGGATCCAGCGGAAGATCTTGCGGAGCATGCGGAGGGTGAGGAAGCAGGCGGAGGACACGGCATTGACTTGCTTGGTCATCGTGAGAAGAGGGTCCAATATGAAGCCGAGGTTGCGGGCGTGGTCTGAGGGGGTCGGTGCGGTGCCGAGGGCCGTGGGCCACCAGGAGTCGTCCCAAGCGGACGGGGTGTTGCCGAGGATGAGGACTTCCGTTTTGTCCGAGTTCAGCTTTAGGCGGCTGAGCCTCATCCAATCTGCGACGTCCTTCATGCCCTCTTGTAGGTTGGTGTTAGCTCTGGCGGGGTCCTTGGTGAGGGAGAGTATAAGTTGGGTGTCGTCGGCGTAGGAGGTGATGATGATGTCGTGCTTGCGTACGATGTCGGCGAGGGGGCTCATGTAGACATTGAAGAGTGTTGGGCTGAGCGATGAGCCTTGAGGTACGCCGCATATGATCTCGGTGGGGTCTGAGCGAAACTGTGGGAGGTAAACTCTTTGAGATCGGTTTGAGAGGAAGGAGGCAATCCAGTCCAGGGCCTGGCCTTGGATCCCGGTGGAGCGGAGGCGGGTTATTAGGGTGCGGTGACAGACGGTTCGAAGGCAGCCGAGAGGTCGAGGAGGATGAGGGCGACTGTCCATCAGGGTTCTGATGTCGTCTGTGACTGAGATGAGGGCGGTTTCAGTGCTGTGGTTGGTTTGGAAATCGGTTTGTGAAGGGTCGAGCAGGTTGTTGTCTTCCAGGAAGGTGGTAAGCTGTTTGTTGACGGTCTTCTCTATTACCTTGGCAGGGAAGGGGAGGAGCGAGATGGGGCGGAAGTTTTTCAGGTCGCTAGGGTCAGCCGTAGGTTTCTTTAGTAGGGCGTTGACTTCGGCGTGTTTCCAGCTTTCGGGGAAGGTAGCAGAAGAAAAAGAAGAGTTGATGACGGCCTGGAGGTGCGGGCGATGATGTCGTCGGCTTTATTGAAGATGAAGTGAGGGCAGGGGTCCGATGGGGCGCCAGAGTGGATAGAGTTCATGGTGGTTTTGGTTTCTTCAGTGTTGATGTGGGTCCAGTCGTTGAGGGTGATGGCCGGGGGTGTGGGTTCAGTGATGCTTGGTTGGGTCTGGTGTCCGAAGCTGTCGTGGAGGTCGCTGATCTTGCGATGGAAGAAGGTGGCGAGGGAGTTGCACAAGTCTTGTGAGGCCGTGACGGCGTTGGCGTTGGGGTTGGTGAACTCTTTGACGATGCTGAAAAGTTCTCTGCTGGTGTGGCTGTTTTTGTCCAGTCTGTCGGTGAAAAAGTTCCTTTTGGCTGCGCGGATCAGGTGGTGGTGTTTGCGGGTTGCGTTTTTGAGGGCGGTCATGTTGTCGGCGGTGTGGTCCTTGCGCCAGGCCTTCTCGAGGGCGCAACATGTTTTCTTCGGTTCTTTGAGGGCGTCAGAGAACCAGAGAGGTTTTTTGGTGGTGGCCTGTTGATGCGTGCGTCTGAGGAGAGCAAGGTTGTCTGCGCAGTTGGAGATCCAGTTCGAGAGGCTGAGGGCTGCGACGTTGGGGTCGGTGGTAAGGGTAGGTTGGTTGACGGCGAGAGCGGAGAAGAGTTGCTCTTCGGGGATTTTGTTCCACTGTCGACGAGGGATGGGTTGAGTGCGGAGGTGGCGGGTCTCGCGTCGGAATGTGAAATGTACACAGCTGTGGTCGGTCCAGTGTAGAGCGGAGGTGTGGCTGAAGAAGACGTGTTTGCTGGCGGAGAAGATAGGGTCGAGCGTGTGTCCGGCGATGTGGGTGGCGGTGTTCACCAGTTGCTTGAGGCCAAGGTTGGCGATGTTGTCGAGCAGGGCGGTGGTGTTGGGGTCGTTGTTTTGTTCCAGATGGAAGTTGAGGTCGCCTAGGAGGATTTAGTCCGGTGAGGCGAGGGCGTGCGGGGAGACGAAGTCGGCGATGGAGTCGCTGCAAGGGGCGCGCGGTCCGGGGGGACGGTAGACGAGGGATCCTCTGAGGGTGGTCCTGGGGTCGGTGCGAATCTAGAAATGCAGGTGTTCAGCGGCGAGGGGGGTGTCTTCGGTGGAGGTGGTGACGCTGATGGAGTCTTTGAAGACGATGGCGATACCTCCTCCTACTTGGTTGGTGCGGTCTTTTCTGGAAATCTTGTAGCCTTCGGGGATGGCAGTGGCGATGTCTGGGGCCGAAGAGGCGTTCATCCAGGTCTCCGTGATGAAGGCGACGTCCGGTGCTGTGGAGCCCAGGAGGTCCCAGAGTTCAACGGCGTGCTTGTGGACAGATCGAGCGTTGACCACGATGCACTTGAGGTGGTTGATGGCGCGTGGGCTGGTGGTCGTGGTAGTTGCGTGGTGGAAGGTGCGTTTGCAGGAGTTGCAGGCGAAGGGTCCATGGGTGCGTTTGGGGTGAGCTTGGAAGCAGGTGTTGGGGCGCCCTGGGTTGAGGGCGTGGAGGGTGGTGGGGTCGTAGCAGAGCAGCGGGGTTTGGGAGAGCTGGGGACCAGGGGTCGTGGCGATGGGCGCGGGCAAGGCGCGGACTGGCGCAGACGGGCTTGCCTCTGGCGCGCAGGCGCGGACGCGCAGCGGCCGCCATAAGAGGGAGGGGGGGGGAGGGGTCAGCTGGGGGCGAATGGGAGCTGGGGGGCGGGGGCGTGCAGGAGGTCGCGGCGGGAAAGTGGGAGGGAGGGGGGGGACAGGTAGAGTGAGAAGAGCTGAGGGAGGGGGGTTTAAGGGTGGAGGGGGGTGAGTGTTAGGAAGTTTAGGAGATTAGGGAGAGCGATAGGAGTAGGGTTGGGAAGATAGGGGGGGGGGGTTGTAGAGGTGGGTGAGAGGTAGAGTGAGAGGATAGGAAGATAGGTAACAGAGGGGGTGGCGGAAAGGGGGGGAGAGATAGAGAAATAGGTGGAGAGATAGAGAAATAGGTAGATAGGAGGAGGTGGTGAGTGAGGGAGATAGATAGTGAGATAGAGAGATAGGTAGATAGGAGGAGTGAGGGAGGCAGATAGCGAACGGGGTAGATAGGGGTGATAGAGAGGGGGAGGCGAGTGAGGGAGGGAGATGAGACAGGAGCAGGAGGGCAGGCGCGGGAAGAACAGAAGACGGAGGACGAAGAAAGCAGAAGAACAGAAGACAGAAGAACAGAAGAACAGAAGAACAGAAGATGAAGAACAGAAGACAGAAGACAGAGGACGAAGAAGCAGAAGACAGAAGATCACAGAAGAAGATACAGAAGACGAAGAACAGAAGGCATAAGACCACAGAAGAAGATGAAGAAGAAGAGAGGCGACAGGAGAGGCTGAGAAGCACACAGATGAAGAGAGAAGACGGGG
This sequence comes from Pleurodeles waltl, assembly GCF_031143425.1. Classification (NCBI taxonomy): domain Eukaryota; kingdom Metazoa; phylum Chordata; class Amphibia; order Caudata; family Salamandridae; genus Pleurodeles; species Pleurodeles waltl. Next base: position 1,023,745,650 of record NC_090449.1, on the reverse strand, counting down.
AAAAGAAGAGTACAGAAGAAGATTACAGAAGAGGAGCGAGGAGGAAGAACAGAGAGGAAGAAAAGAAGCAGGAGCAGGAGAGAGGGTGAGTAGCGCGGGGCAGGGCGAGGGGCTGGGAGGTGGGGGGTACTTACTGCGAGGTAGGTCTCAGAAACCTGGAGGAGCTGGAGGAGCTGCGGCAGCAGGGGGAGCGACCTACCCTTGGGTCAAGGGTCGCTACCACTGTCGCGCAGCGGGCGCCATAAGAGGGAGGGGGGGGGGGTCAGCTGGGGGCGAATGGGAGCTGGGGGGCGGGGGCGTGCAGGAGGTCGCGGCGGGAAAGCGGGAGGGAGGGGGGGACAGGTAGAGTGAGAAGAGCTGGGGTAGGGGGGTTTAAGGGTGGAGGGGGGTGAGTGTTAGGAAGTTTAGGAGATTAGGGAGAGAGATAGGAGTAGGGTTGGGAAGATAGGGGAGGGGGGGTTGTAGAGGTGGGTGAGGGTGAGAGGTAGAGTGAGAGGATAGGAAGATAGGTAACAGAGGGGGTGGCGGGAAGGGGGGGAGAGATAGAGAAATAGGTGGAGAGATAGAGAAATAGGTAGATAGGAGGAGGTGGTGAGTGAGGGAGATAGATAGTGAGATAGAGAGATAGGTAGATAGGAGGAGTGAGGGAGGCAGATAGCGAACGGGGTAGATAGGGGTGATAGAGAGGGGGAGGCGAGTGAGGGAGGGAAATGAGACAGGAGCAGGAGGGCAGGCGCGGGAAGAACAGAAGACGGAGGACGAAGAAAGCAGAAGAACAGAAGACAGAAGAACAGAAGAACAGAAGAACAGAAGATGAAGAACAGAAGACAGAAGACAGAGGACGAAGAAGCAGAAGACAGAAGATCACAGAAAAAGATACAGAAGACGAAGAACAGAAGGCAGAAGACCACAGAAGAAGTTGAAGAAGAAGAGAGGCGACAGGAGAGGCTGAGAAGCACACAGATGAAGAGAGAAGACGGGGAAAAGAAGAGTACAGAAGAAGATTACAGAAGAGGAGCGAGGAGGAAGAACAGAGAGGAAAAAAAGAAGCAGGAGAGAGGGTGAGTAGCGCGGGGCAGGGCGAGGGGCTGGGAGGTGGGGGGTATTTACTGCGAGGTAGGTCTCAGGAACCTGGAGGAGCTGGAGGAGCTGCAGCGGCAGGGGGAGCGACCTACCCGCCCCATCCCTGCATCTACTCGCTGGCACATTTTGGGTTCCTTCCCATGCCCATCTGATGGTCCGTTTCTGGTCCGTTGGCTCCTTCAGCAGCACCTCAACGGTTCCTTCTCCTTCAGCTGCCCATAGTCTTACCAAGTGTACATTATTGAAAGTTTGGCTTGTATGCTAAATAAGATAATAGACATTGCAATAAGCCCACAAGAGAATGAAATAAGTGATTCTGCTACAGCCCTAGTTTTGATGGATGTAGAGGACAAGGAGATTGAGGAAGTAATGGTAAAATCAACACAATTGTAACATTAGTTACACCTACACACAGTTCCCATACAACAGTCCAAACAGTTTAAAGTGAAATCATACAGATGTATACTCATTTCTTCTCAGGGCCTTCCACAATACAGCTTCTCTTTACATTTTTCTAACCTACCTTATCTGTCACAAAATGAGTTACATAGACGAGTCTGTACACTACAAGTGTGTCCTTGAGTATGCCACCAATTATAACATTCCATAAGTATCACAGTAAAGCATTTCACCTGGGAACGAAAGCAAAAGAACATTACATTCAATCATTAGGACTCTAGTTTCTTCTAAAAATATAATGCACATGTCTCAAAAAGCAGGATGCCAGCCAAGGTTAGTCATGTTAAACGTAGGACTACATTAGCTATGATCGTTCTAAATGTTTATAAAAACGAATTCTCTTCAGCAATTACATTTGCATCTATGTGTGTTAATGCCAATTTATTGGGAAATACTTAATATGAAACATGAAAACACCACCTCAAGGGCGGTGGGGGTGGGGGATTGAAGATCTTTGTCTGTGTTCACTGAAGCAGTGTCTTTGAAGTGCAAGTGGGGCTGTGCACAGCTCCGTGCCACCCCTCATCTTGTCAGAGCCGTCTGTTCTACCATCATCAAGTTCCTTTATTGTGTGGCTGTCTGGGAGGAATACACAAAGGTCAACTGCCAATTACACCTAGTCACATGACCCAGGAACAGGCTACAGGCACCAAATGGTTACGACAAGAAAATGCCAACTTTCTAAAAGTGGCATTTCAGAATTGTTACTTAAAATACGACTTTGTGAGTGCTTCACTGCCAGGACTTGTAAAAATAAAAATGCATGTCCAACTTTTTAAATATAGTGCACCCTGCCTTATGGGCTGTTTCCGACCTACCCTTATATGTATCTCAAAAATGAATATTTAGGCCTCTAATTGACGGTTTAATTACAGCCCACAGGCCCACAAGCTGCAGTGGAAGGCCCAAGACATATTTGGAAGGGCTACTTTAGTGGATGGCATAAAAAGTGGTGTGGGCCTCCTAGTAGCATTTAATTTACCAGCTATGATTATATGGTATACCATTTTACTAGGGACTTATAAGCAAACTATCTATGCCAATGAGGTGTAAGCCAATTTTACCATGTTTTAGGGAGTGAGCACCAGAACCTTAGCACTCTCCCAAGCCGTTCCCTGCTTGCACCATGAACATTCTTATTGTGCTGACTGCCTACCTCCTCCATATAATGTACTAGCTGTTCGGTGATAATACCTTGTTTTCCTATTCTTTCTCGGTGAGAAAGAATAGGAAAACAAGCACAGCTTACAATGTGGAAAATCACAGACAACTTAAACATAGCAGTGTCTAATGCTATGATAAAGTCAATAGGCATCTAAACTGAATACAAAATGTAATCTGCAACTGGTGAACACTGGACAGCTAATCCAGGTGCAAAGTGGTGCAACACAAAGTCAGTGGTCAAAAACACACATTTCACTACATCTGGACATTTCCATTGCCTAGCAAGGGTGTGGTTCACATGGTGTAGTTTTTATATCCTTCTTAGTCAAAGATGGCCGTCAAAAATTCAAACTCTTGTGCACCTGTTCTGGAACTTTCTAGCAGGTTCTGGAAGCTTCTAGTAGGTTCTGGAAGCTTCTAGCAGGATCCAGAAGCTTCACAGCTTTTACGTGCATGTAAGTGTGCTTCTTCCTGGATGCTTAACATGCTGAACATGTTACTTTCCCTGAGTTACCAGGCTAGATTTTGGGTACAATTCTGTGGTGACATGACACAATCAGTTTCATCCCTGATACCCTGCACATTATATGCTGGTTGTGCCTGAGGCTGTGGATGATCATGCTAGGTGTTTCCATATGCACATCCACTACGTCACCCCACCTATGTTCATTCTAGGTGTTTGGTGTTGTTTTAAGGAATGCTATCTCAGCGGTTGTCTTGGCTTAGCTGGATGTTGCTGGTGGAACTTGTGTAACAGTCAGGGTGCATGGGGATGGCAAGCAGGTTCCATTCCATTAGATAATACACACACCCTCTTTCTACCTTTGAGTCTAAAATTTGTTTTACTTCATATTAAATTTCCCCTTCAACCTTCAGAGAAGGCGGAGGTGTGTTGAGATGGATATCTGGATGGTAGGGTTTAGCAGACGGACATAAAACACTGGCTGTATGCGAAGTGTTGGTGGCAATTTCAGGGCTACTGCCACTGGGATAATTATCTTCATAGTCTAAGTCCAATGTACCTTGGTTAAAATTTTCTATTTCCTTGTAGTGCTAAATGTTTAGTTGATAACCAAACACAGCTTCCTACTCGATAATCAGGGTCTGTGGATTTTTTGTTTGTGTGAATCTTCTGCCTACCCTTCACCTCCTCCAAATGTTACTTAGTCTGTCTGAGAATTGCTTGGAGATGCACATGGTGTTCTTGCACTGTTAGGTGATTGGATGTTGCCGGCCACTAAAACAGCAGTATCCTAGGGTGAAAGCCATGTGAGTTAAAGCATGGAGAATACCCTAATATTGAGTGTTCAGAGTCATTGTACACTCTGTCATCCGCAGGTGTTTACTCCACTCTTCCCCTTGCTGAACGGTTATACACCTCAACTACTGTTCTAGAGGTTGGTTAAGGCATTGAGTTATACCATTGGTTTCTGGGTGAGAACTTGTTGACATTCAGGCATCTATTTTCATATTTTGACAGATTTTGCCAAAACCAATCTGCAAATAGAGGGACCACTCATTTCCATATCTTGCTTGTTCTCCCCACTTTGGAATGCATATTTCTCCAGTTTGTGGTTGTGTGGTGTATTTGCCTCTTTGTCGTGGACCATGGTAGTTTTGCACTATGAGGTTTTCCACTCACCCCTTGCAGGTGATGTTGTGAAGGTCGCCTCCCAGCAGGGCATCAGATGTTTGTTTTTGTTGTTGTTTTGTTTTGGGCAGTGGATCAACAAGGGTGCTCCCCGCATTCTCAGCCATGGGATCTGCCTCTGGGCCCCCCCTCGGTTCAGGCTCAGACATTAACTGAGATGTTGTGGTTGGTATTAGACCTGTCAGACTTAGGGTGGTCTTGCCCTAAACATTTTGCCTTCTCCCCTCTTGTTTTGTTGAATTAGTTTTTGTTGGCCCTAAGACTCGGTGCTCTTTACTGCTACTAACCCTTACTGAAGTGTTTGTGCTTACTCCCTAAAACATGGCAACATTGTTTTACACCTCATTGACATACTTAATGTACTTGTAAATCCCTTGTAAAGTGGTATACCACGTACACAGGGCTGGTAAATTAAATGCTGCTAGTGGGCCTGCATCACTATTAATGTGACTCACTTAAGTAGCTCCTTGAAACATGTCTCAGGCCTACCACTGCAGCCTGCATGTAGTGTTAAACTGCAAATTGGACATGGCAAAATAAATCCCTTGCTAGGCTTAAAACTCCCTTTTTATTACATATAAGTCACCCCTAATGTAGGCCCTAAAAGGTTGGTGTCTGCAGCCTGTTTCCTGGGTCCCACACAGCCACACAATAGTGGGGCTGGGTGTTGGCAGGATAAGCCATCCAAGAAGGTTGGGGGAGCAGAGCTGTTCGCAGGACCATTTGCACTTCATAGACATGGCCTCAGCTTACACACATAGAACTTCACACTAGCCTGTTGTGACTGCAGGCAGCCTTGGGCTAGAGCAGGGAGGTATAAAGCTCCAGACACTTCTGTGGGTAGAAAACTCCAGAAGTTTCTTCCACTTCAGGTATAAAATTAGGACCCTCAGACTCACTCTTCAGCTCACTTCTGGACCTGTGAAAGGACTCTCAGAGGACTGCCCTGCTGCCTGTGGCCTGCTGTGTACTTCAGAGAACTGCCCTACTGCACCAAGAAAACTGTTTTTGTGCCTGAATCCTGCCCTGCTGTCTGAGACCTGATTTGCGGCTTGAACCCTAGACTTCCAGAGAGACTCCAAAATATAGTTGGCTGGCCTCCTGATAAGAGGCTCAGTGACAAAAAATGATCCAACCATCATGAAACTGCACCTGGACCCAGCCTGATTGAGCCCTGACCCTACAAATGGTGCTCCTACAGTTGTGGACCATTGGAAGGATTGCTAAAGGTAAAGGTACCCACATAGCTCCACTGTGAGCACAGAGTTCAGCAAAACCTCTGCAACCGCCGCGTGGCGGAGTTTATAGACACCCACCCCTAATTATTTTATCCACACACTGCTTCGAGTGTTCCAGACCTCAATGAGAACTGCCTACCTGCACATCAGCAGGAAAGGAAAGTTGTCCTTGCCTCATGGTTCCAAATTACATGGTTATGCAAAGCCGGTGTAGCGAAGTCAGCTGTGTTTTCAAACTGGTCATTTCCATAACTCTCTGGATGGAGATTAGCCTTGTTCTTTAAAAAGTCGACATTTGCAACCTGTCTTTGTCATTGAAAAGCGAAGTTTGTTGCTTGTCATTAGAGCCTCAGAGTGGGAGTGTGTGGCACAGAATAAGGCCACAGTGAATTTCTAAGGTTGTTTTAATTCTATTTCCTGACTATAATGTCCCTCTAACCTTTGTTTTTTCAGTGAAAATAAATCATATATATTCACTAAAAAACCAAAGGTTAGAGGGACCTTATTGTTAGGCTCAGATTTTGCATTCACAAAACCATAGAAATTCAACAGTTATAGTTATACTTATCTCAAGATGCTTTAACTTGTGCTCTAAGGAAACTACAACTATTAAATTTCCATAGTTTTTTGTGCACGTAAAATCTGAACCTAACTATAACGTCTCTCTAACCTTTGTTTTTTTTGTGAATTTCTAAGGCTGTTTTAATTCTATTTCTTAACTATTACATCCCTGTAATCTTTGTTTTTTCCAGTGAATATCTAAGGTTTTTTTTACGTTAAGTAATATTAAATTACCTTCCGTTAATCCAACTGTAGTAACCACGCAGGATCACTGAAGATTAAGGAATCCTTTATTTCAGAAATGCTTCAATGAGTACATCACAGATAACTCCCAGCCCGCTCCTTCTTCCTCACGCTCCAGTCCTCTTCTGATTCCCAACCTTCTAATTAGTCCCACTAGAATGTACCTTCCCTCCACATTCCATTCCATTCCTATAAGCACCTTACTGCACCAACCCTAGCCTCGCACGGCCAGACCTTGCTGCCAATCCCCCATAGGCATCCAACTCCCCACCATGCACGACCTTCGGCAGTGTGTGGCGGGGGTTGGCCACAGAGCCTGTGGCCAACTCCCTATAAGCACCCAGCCCCCGTAGAAGCGAAGCTTCAGCTGGGGCACCTGCTATGTTTATATTTGTAGTTGCTTCCTTTTGAGGTTTCATTTATGTGAAATGAGCACCAGTTCCAAAATGGATCCTCACCTGCTCATTTATTCAACAAGAGTACACACTTTCGTGGAAAATGTCTATCCAACTGGAGTACTTTCTACTGGCTACTTAGTAAGTGTTACCTTGGGTAAATGTATAGTGCACATTCAATGCTACCACTACATAAAAGGCCACGAGGCAATACCTCCTGTGACCATCTCCGGCGTAATTTTGGGAATGTGACTGTTCCTCAACCGTCTTCGTACTGAGATCTGTGCTAACATTAATCCTCGTACAGAGAACACAGTGATTCAACAGAGTTAAATCTCCACCAAAAAAAGTTACTTCCTCTTAATATTCGGAACTAACAGTTTCTTTGTTAGGTGGAGATGTTCTCATTTTCATGTGCACCACGAATGCTCGGGGGGGCTTTTTGTAACTTGTCCATCAAGCTTGAAAAAGGCGGGAAGAGCGATGCACACTGCTAACGTATAAAGGACGAGGCCAAACAAGTGGAGCTTAGAGTTAATTTTCTGAATTTGCATACTGGTAGTAATTAAAGAGATAAAGGATGGACTCTGCTTTCACCAAGAGATGACAGGAAAGATCCTGCTTGTCTCAATCGACAGAGAAAAGATTGCGCTGCAATAGAGCAAGGATGCATTCATCTCCATCGAGTATGTTACAGCGTTTTTCAATGTGGAATTACAGAGCAAACAACCTTGCTTTACCTTGGATAAGCCAAAGAAGTTGTGAGGATTTGTCCTTTACAGAAACTGAACTTCAATTGAGGCACCGCCTATGTTTATATTTGTAAGTGCTTCCCGTTTTTGGTTAGAAAGAATATCGGAAATAGAAATATTGTGGGCCAAAATATTGTGTCAAGGATAATGAGGACAACAATATTATGAAGGTAAGTTCTATAAGAATAGTAAATCTATACTTTTGTGCAAAACTGTACTGTTATAGACCTTGGAGGTAGCCTCAATCCTCCTGCGGTCTCATTGCTCCAGCAAGGAATGCTGTTCACTGCGCTCAAGAGGAATTGTTTCATCTGTTTTCTGCCCGCTTGACAGAGGGCAGGAAAAAAGAAGAAAAGTCTGCTTCCAGCGAGCTGGAGCAGTTTCCCTGCTCCCGCCCGCTGGGAGAGGACTGACAGTTTGCTCTTGCTCGGCAGAAACTGTCCCGCAAAGCGACAGAAAACTACCATAGGGACATAGGGAGCTGACGCTGAGGGGTGGCAGTGCTCAGAACCATTAATGGCTCTTTACATAAGGCAAGACCTGGGGAGGCGGTGGTCCCCAGGGCTGTAAACAGCCTGGGAGGAGGCCGCGCAGCCCCCTCCCTTTCCAGAAGTAGTGCAAGCCCCGGGGAGGTGGTGGACGCCAGGTCCCTATGGGACCTTAAGAGGGGGGGACGCAAAACCATAGAAATTCAACAGTTATAGTTATACTTATCTCAAGATGCTACAACTTGTGCTCTAAGGTAACTACAACTATTACATTTCCATGGTTTGTGCACGTAAAATCTGAACCTAACTATAACATCCCTCTAGCCTTTGTTTTTTGTTTTTGTGAATTTCTTAGTTTTTTTTTACATTAAGTAATATTACATTACGTTAATCCAACCCTAGCCGCGCACGGCCAGACCCTTTGTAAGATGGCCACCTCCTGCTATATTTTATTCTTTATTGCACACTTACTGGTTGGGTGGCATGTTTTCTTTTTACTACTTTTATTCATTTAATTTATCTTACATATTTTAGGTTTCTTTGTGGATGGGTAAGTGGGTGAATGCAAGCATGAATCAGTGAGTAGACAATGAATGCATGTGTGGACGGATGAGTGTCAAAGAGCATTTATGATGACACATTGAGTGCCTAAACTCAGCAGTGACTGAAGAAATGCTTCCAGTAAAAAGTCAGACCTCTTGACTTTTTCAAAGCTTGTTAATCTCTTTAATGCCAATAAGTGTCTTCTGCACTGTCAGTGTCATGAGTGATAAACTTGAATGCAGTTATATGCTTGTAATTGTCTGGATAAACACTGCTGCTTCAAATCCTGACACCATGCATCCACCTGTAGATTTTGGTCTCCAAAACCCTGAATACTAGCCCCAGACTAGTCATCATCAGATTTTGGCCCACAGCAAAAGAGAGAAAGACAGAAAGATGGAAGAGAAAGCTGGGAAAGCAAAAACAAAAGGAGGAAGCTGGAATGAGAAAGGAAGCTGCATGTGTCAGATTAAAAAAGTAAGTGTAGGGCGGTAGAAGAAAGAGGTGTGAGATGGAAATCAAGGATATGCAGCCTTGGTATTTGGCAGCATGCTCGTAAGAACAGCTTTACTCCCTTTTACTTATTTTTTTAATCAAGCAGTGGAATTAACACCCACAATTGATTCAGAGAGAGTTTGTCAATTATTTCCTTTTTTTACTCAAAATTATCTGCTGTGCTGTAAGATCATAATGACCCACAACCTGGAATAAAGCAGGGAGTAATGAAAGGGCACACCCAACTTCACAACCATGCAACATCCACGATTACATAAGGTGCCACTTCCAGGAGGGCTATCTTGTTCACACAATAATGAACTTATAAGGAGAACACCCAACTGTACAGTCAAGAATAGACGGGGAACATAGTAAGCACATTAGAGACTGGACAAAGTGCATTGCTCTATTGTTTGTGACTATATAACTTACTCTGTGGGGAGGAAGGCCAGAGTGTAGCGACAAACACTCGCCAATGCCCAGAGATGCCCAATGCAGAAAACAAGCATTCAAATTTAATAACACTGTTTACACTGACATTGTATGGGAGGGAGGAATCAGTGTTATCAGATTTTGTGGTTAGTAGTCAAAGTAGTATGTGCACATAATATACATATTAAACTCTCGGTAGATGAGGGCATCTTACTTTTATTTGCACACACAGGTGTCTGTGCTTGGGGTTTGCCCAGGGCAGGTCATCCCTACGGTGATTTATATGGAAATATATGTGATGTGAGTGCAGACCAAGCATGTTCTCTGGTCTTAACATGGTATAAGAAAGCAGGAGTAGCTTACAGCAGGTGGTGAGAGGAGCGCTCATGCATGGTGGGCAGTACATGAAGAGCATCAGGGTGGCTTGTGGACATTGCTGCAGGAGTACAAAGCAGGGGGTTAAGTGATGTCCAGGTGTTTTGTGTGATAGCCGGATGTATGCGCTGATTGTGGCCTGGTAAGCAAGACCCAAAGGCTAGTGGAAGCCCAGTGATACATACCAGCATTTGGTGTAGTTGAGAGTTCCCCAGTGTCCCAATGCAGATGGATAAATAGTTGAAGCAGAAAGTGATGGACAAGTACAGGCAGGGACCCATAGTTGGATATATAGAGGCTTGGACTGGGCTTCTAAAATGGGTGCTGGATTCTAGCGTAAAAGGAGTGGGTTCAGTTACGGAAGTTCACAGCTCTATCGGAAGAGCTCCAAGGCCAGGTAACTCAAAAGCAAGTAGAAGTTAAAGTGTACTGAATGGCTTGGTCCTGTGTGGCAGAAAAAAGGTGTATCTGAAATTGAGTGGGATTTGAGGGTGAAACTCGCAGTGCAGCTCAGACCTTCAGCAGGTAGGTCAGTCCTGCTCCTGAAGCTCATGGCATTATTTCATCCAGACATAGCTTAATTAGGTATAAGGAAATAAATCAGCCTTGCTGACCCCATGTCATGAACATGTCTGATATTGGCATATAAAGATGGCATATAAAGATGAGTCTGGTTGATGTGGCTACCAGAAAGCTTGAATTTTTATCTGGAGTTTGATTTTGAGGGAAGACCGCTCCTGCTAGCTTGTCAGAAGTCTTTGTGGTAGGAATGTGGACCCCACATCATGTAGGGATGATGTAGAATGCATATGGCTTTAGGGAAAGCTCTCATGGGTGCAGGAAGCCAGTGGGGAGCATTCAGGGCTGGGGTGATGTGATCTCTGGGTTGACTATGGAGTGATATTCTTGCAACTGACTTCTGTACTCTTTGGTGTCTTATGGGATGTAGGCAGGAATGCTGAAATGAAGAACTGCACTTTGCTTTCAAGAAAGAGTATGAGATTGAAATACTGGTACATCATGTCCTGTGAGCACTCAGTGGAAATAACCACATCATCCAACTGTTCAAAAAGATTGAATATTCTAGCTGCAGCCACAAATAAAAATCATATCAAGCATGAATACTCTTCCTGATGCCCCCAATAATGCCCATTTTCATTGATGACACATTAATGCAGGTTTTTTTCAATTTGTCAAAGATAGAGTAATGCATATTCCTGTTCCTTCAATGATGCAGTCGGCATACATTTACCCCATTCCCACAGCAACACAGTAATGCACATTTTCACATCTCCCAATTTAAAACTCTCTGCTTAGTTCACCATGGTCAAGCCCGATCACACCAGCAAAGAGTCCCTTATCCGTACCTGTCTCACGGATACTTGAGTTCAGCCTTCACAAATCTACTGTCAGTTGAGCCGTACAAACTCAAAATATTTGGTGGAAGAAACATCCTGGTACACAGCTCATTTGAAAATCTCAGTTCTCTGGAATCCCTTGCTTTAAGAGGATTCCCTAAAATGTTTATTATTTTTTATTATTGTTTGGGATAGAGTACAAACAGTTATCAAAGCATTGGCCGCATCTACAATTTCATATCATAAATACCAAGTTCTTTGCAGCCAAGTCATAATTCATCTTAATGCAAAATTGTAGAAATTCACAGTGTGAAAGCCCATTCAGAGAGCACTTATTTCCACAATATACCCATTCCTAAAATGTGAAGCAATAAAGTGTCAGTGCGAAAGCAATTAATGAAATATAGCCAGGCAGATAGCCACCTGCTTAAACCTAGAAGGCAGCGAACTGGCTAATAGCAGTGCGACTCACACGATTAACAGTCTTAATCCTAGTGTCCTGATTAGTCATAATCACATATTATCAATTTTTTCTAACTTGATACATAAATACAGAATACGACAAGCTGCAAATAAAATAAATTAAGCAATAAAGTGACAGTGCAATAACAATTTCAGCATCTAAGATTGAGGAAAAAAATCTTTCTCTATGGTCAGTTGAGTCTCAAATGGAGTATTTCAAAGTAGTTTCCATCTAACTTACCTTTGCAATAATTGTGTCATGTCAGGAGGATCCATCGACTGTTCACTGATCACTTTTGGACATAACGAACATGGGAACTGCTAAGATGGCTTGTATTTTGCAACTTTTTTCCCCTTTGCCCTCTGGTACAGCAAGTATGTGAAGGGCAGCCATTCATAAATACATTTGTAAACCGAGTGAAGTAACTACTTTTGTGCTAAAGAGTGGAGTTCACTTTGGGCCTGAATTAGATTTCGGCGGACGGGTTACTCTGTCACAACAGTCATGGATAGCCGAAATCTAAATCCCATTATATCCTATGGGACTTACATTTTGGCAGACAGGCTATCCATCTCCGTTGTGACAGGGTAACCCATCTGCTGAAATTTATATCAGGCCCTTGTTACAGGATGTTAGACCATTAGCAAGTGGCTTCACTGACCCAGCCCTGCTCTTCACCTCAGAAGTGTAACGCAGAATGATGGGGCCTCCTGCAGAATGAAATGATGGGGCCCCCTGAAGATTGAAATGATGGGGCGCCCTGAAGAATGAAATGATGGGGGCCACCCTGCAGAATGTGAATAGGGTCTCCTGAGTCTCCCATAACTCACAGATATTCATTGACTCTGGGCTCAAGGGAGCCCCATAAAGAATTGGGGAGGGGGCCGAAGGGCTGATGGCTGCCCTGCACCTCGGGGGCTGCAGGCGCCTGCATTGCGCCCCTGATCTCAGACCTTTTATCTACAAAATAGAAGCAAAGGCTACTGCCAGGGTTGACATTATGTCCTTCAAAAAAACAATCAAAGATTTGACTCATGGTTGACCTTGACTGACACCTCTGAAGGAGAGACCTTTCCAAGGCAGCGCGCTGTTTGAAAGCCCTAGTCCTGTTGATCTGCAGAATGTGTTTGATGTAGGGAGAGGAGCCACCTAACAAAGAGAAATCAGGGCTTGCTAGAGTCACTGGTACATCAGGCGGTGCGGTGCACCTCTGCATGGACGTCATTTAGGGGTCGCAAGGTGTCACAACTGAGACCCCTGGTTTGGCCCTTGCGACCCCTGCCACTGCTTTTACGATCCCTGGCCTCAGGTTGTGTCATGAGGTTCTTTTAGTAGCTTTTATGGGCACGTCATTTTAGTCATAGGCATGCAGCTTGTGCCCTTTAGCTTAGTAACAATTCATTTTATTTTCTGAGCAGAAGCTCTCTTTTGTGGTGATGTTGTTTTTCCTTTATCTCATAGGATGTTAGCACAGAAACTGTTTTCATTCCTTTTACTCTGACATTCTCGTTCTGTGCTTTGCTCAGGGCTGTCTCCAATATGTTGTCAGTCCAAAGTGAAACACTGCAATCTTTGTCACTTCACGATAAAAATATGTGTTCTTACGTTAGGGCAGGTTTCTCAGAACACCAGCTGTTTTATTATAAAACATCCATCTGCCCCCTATACGTTAGCGGGAGAGTTCCAGCCAGAAAATTGCCACTGTATGCTTTCGCTTCACTGCAGCTGTCTGCTGAGTCTTGGCGACTTTCCATTTACATGAGAGAGGACTCTCAGTAGACCAACAGCCCTCTTCACCACTATTATATTCAGGTATTGGGGATGGTGTCTTCCCAGGGAACCTGAAGGACGGATTAGGGCTAACATTGCTGTGCTCTAGTATTACCTTAGTGGCGTAGCTCGAATTCCTCACACTTAGCACTCTGACACTATGGTGGGGCTTTTCTTGTGTTTCACTTTTCTTGTCACTACCTGGCTATTATTCTATTTTATCATCCTAATCATTGCAGTCCAGACTATTTTATCTAGAACACAGTTGATTCAATAAAATATATTGAACTGATTTCTGCTTCTGTTTGTCTTTGCATGTGTGAGACGCATGTAACTGAGAGAAAAGGGTGAGATCTGTTGCACCACGATTTCCATGAGAAATCAGAATGTCATGCGCACGGCTGCCACAAATCACTGCCACTTCCAGGTGCCGGTGAGGTACTGCTAGATGGCCGGAAAGGTTAGGCCGACAGTTGTCACACGGAATGGAATTGGACTCAGCTCCCCACAGCCTGGTGGTGCTGCTGCCCGAATCCAGCAGTCTCGTTTAGTATAATGAGAGCCAAACACGACAGTGGCAAAATCAGTACCAGGAACACAGGGGGCAGCTCGTCCTTATGAACACTGACTGGGGCTCCATTTTCCTTGTTTTCTGTCAGCTTATTATTACACTAAAAGTGTATAATAATATATTATTCACTATTAGTATAATAAAAATGCAGTGCAATTAGCTGGAATAGGACTCTCCCAGTCAGCCGAGGCAAGCAAAAAACAATTTTAAATATATATTTTACGTGTGCTTGCAGGGCTGTGTTTATGTGAGAGACAGTGTGTGTGTGTATGTGTAAACATGTGTGAGTAAAAGTAAAGGTCAAATGAAGTGTGATATCACTTCTGCTACCCCTGGCACTTTGGTGAATTGACGTTCATGCACCTCTGATAGAGATACCCTGCCAATGAAGGGCACTGAAACCTCCATCTAGTGCAACTTCCAGTGTTTTTTTCGGGTATTTATCTAGTAAAGGTGTATATTGTAGAATCGAACCACAACCATCTGCATACATTACATACTCTCTCAATGGTATGCATGGGCTTCTGCGGGGGTGGGGCAAGAAGGGGGCGCTTGCTCCACTTGGATTTAGGTACAGCCTGGTGTGCAGGCTCACAGTGCAGTGTAACACTACGTCTGCCGCCCCCGCCAAAAACAGTCCGGGACACCCCCCCAACCCTCCCCCCCCCCCCGAAACATTCTTTGCGGACGCCCATGTTGGTATAGTACCAGAATATCGTGGTCTAAACATCATCTGACAGAAATATTGCATCCTCAACATCGTTTACAAAGACTTTCATTTACTAATTACAAAAGCATTACTTTTCTAATTGATTTGATTAAATCATGACATAAACTCTACAGCCAATCGTATGGTATTTTTTTAAATGATACTTGGAATATGGCATTTAGGTCTGAATCAATTTTTTGGCAACAGTATTCTCATATACAGCTAGGGGCGTAGCTAACTCAGTAAGATGGGTGGGTGTGAACTTCAGATTTCCCAACAATTAGGCTGGCATATAGGCGGTCATTCTGACCGCAGCGGTCGGCGGTCGCCGCCCGCCAAGCGGTTCCCGCCGAAAGACCGCTCTGCGGTCAAAAGACCGCGGCGGCCATTCTGGCTTTCCCGCTGGGCCGGCGGGCGACTGCCAGAAGACTGCCGGCCGGCCCAGCGGGACAGCCCCTTCAACAATGAAGCCGGCTCAGAATGGAGCCGGCGGAGTTGAAGGGGTGCGACGGGTGCAGTGGCACCCGTCGCGATTTTCACTGTCTGCACAGCAGACAGTGAAAATCTTTGTGGGGCCCTGTTAGGGGGCCCCTGCACTGCCCATGCCAGTGGCATGGGCAGTGCAGGGGCCCCCAGGGGCCCCACGGCACCCCTTCCCGCCATCCTGGTTCTGGCAGTGGACACCGCCAGAAACAGGCTGGCGGGAAGGCGCTCGGAATCCCCATGGCGGTGCTGCAAGCAGCGCCGCCATGGCGGATTCCCTGGGCCAGCGGGAAACCGGCGGGAAACCGCTGGCTCCCCTTTTCTGACCGCGGCTTTACCGCCGCGGTCAGAATCGCCCAGGAAGCACCGCCAGCCTGTTGGCGGTGCTTCTGCCGCCCTCCGCCATGGCGGTCATGGACCGCCAAGGTCAGAATGACCCCCATAATGTTAAAATATATCATACAATAAACAGGGTGCACGAGAGGGGCTAAAGGGGCAGCAAAAAAGGGAAAGGAATGCAGATTGGTGGGGCTACTAAGTGAGAGAAAGCACATTATTTTGTGAAATAACCAACAATTGTGAAGTATTTTCAAACATGGAGGGAGAGAAAATGTGTGTGCGTTTTTGCCTGTGTGTAAAATAGGCCTGGTGAAATCTGACGGACACCTCACCATACCCGACTGGAAGCACCTGTGCCTATTTATGGCAAAACACAATTATTAGGGTGGTGTAACACCCCTAGCACCCTCATCCCCGATGCTACGCCCCTCTACACAACACTTGCCAAGATACTTGATCCAAGCAAAATAGCAGTGTTAGAAAATGATACGAGATTGAAGGAGCTATGCAGAGAAAAGGTCTGTTTGTCAGCAGTGCTTAATTTGTAAAGAAAAACGTGAAACACACGGATGCTGCAAAAATATGCAAGCACCGAATATTGAGGCAAACTAATCCTAAAGCCGTCTCAGGCCTCTGTAATCCATTTACAGCCACTCCCTGCCCCTTGAGCTCACTCTTGCAGCTTTCTGTTTTCTCCCTTTGTGACGCTCTTTCGTTTTTCTCTTCCTCCGTCTTCCCCACATAACCGTCTTTTGCACGCAGTAAATGCTTGAGGCAGAACAAAAAGTGCCGGCCCTCAAAAACAGAAGCCGGTGCCCTGCACCGGAACCACCGGCTGAAATTAAGCACTGTCTGTGAGTAAAGACCTTCAGTAACTGCACTGCCTAAGACTGGGGAGACGGTCGCCAAGGGGCGATTGATTGGTTACCACAGATGAAGGCTTGTGTCAGCGGTTTGTGTCCGTGTCAGAAGTGTTCTTGCACAGCAAAAACACCGACCCTGGGGAGAGACGAACAGGCCTCGTGTCCGTGAGGTAAAAACAACATCACGTCGCCCACGACCTTTAGAAGGCCCAGCTCCCAGTGGCGGCATTATACACATGCTTCAGCAACCACCTTCTGCTTGGAAAAGCAAGGTTTATTAGATAAGTGGAACAAAAAATACGACCCTAATTTAGATTCCCCCTGTGCAGTAAATACAGAAAATACTTTCCGTTAGTTCTTCACCCTTGAGCTTTGTGCTACCTTAGAATTTCACCACTTTTAATAATTCATGCCTCCAGAGGGTATTTATCAGCAAACAAAATGCAAGCCAATAACTTCCGCTCTGCTTGCAGTTTCTTGCCGAAACCTTTGTAAGTGGCTGCAAAGGCCTGTGATGTGTGAGGACGAGTGCAGGCAGTGTTTAAATTACTGACCCACAATTCCATAGCTCTGAGTCCATTCTTCTGGGTCCATCGTTACAAGTGAGGTAAGTGAGGGGTCCCGCCCCCCCAAAAAAAGAACAGGTACGCCAGACCATAGCTCAATTTCTAGCTGAATATTTCGGTCCTCACACACCCACCAGTGTGGAGCGCCTACTAAGAAGACATCCTGAATCGCCCACAAGCCCCCTGCTTGGTCCGGCTCAGCCAGCGCCGCCAACACGAAGATATCTGGATTTAATGACTGGAAAGAGGAGGATCGCTCTCAGAGACGTGTTCTTACCAGTAAGTAATTCAAACATTACCTCCTCATTCATATTTCTTTGTTATGGTCATTGCAAGAAAGGGGTTCCAAGGAAATGGGCCATAAAGCACCTTGCTACGGCAACACAGACCACATGTACACCAAAGTGATGGGATCCCTGTCCAGAACCTTTCTCTGAGTCCAATTTTACACATATTTCAGCACGTAAGTAAGAATCTTAGTATAAAAGCTGCCAGACACTGTCTCCTTCCTGTGGTGGGAAAAGCACCTGGCAAGGGAGCAAGGAACTGCCCCTCAGGCAAAAAAGACTGAATCGGAGATGCGCACTGAGCCCCTTCCCAGAAAGCTCACCTGCTCCAGGTGGAATATCCCTGGGCCCCTGAGCATTCCCCGAACAGGTCACAGGCTGAACCTCTCACTCAGACAAAATGGCAGACCCAACACAATGACGTAATGTGTGTGTGATCGGATCCAGCCCCCTACTGGCCTGGCCAAAATTCAGGAACAGAGAATAAGAAAAACAAAAAGAAATTAAATACATCACACTGCCATCCAGACATTGAGACTGTACAGTAGAATTTCCTCAGGAGAAGAAGGCTAAGAAAGACATATCTTGACCAAGATGGAGGAAGATGCACCATTTTCACGATGAAAGACCCAATGGTTAAAACATGCCCACTAGGAAACTCCTAAGGAAAGTAGGGCTGTAAGACTACGCCCTCAATTCACCCAACATCTGGGCCCAACTGATCGCTACCACGGGAAGACTCATTCTGTGTCAAGAATGCAAACCCCATGACTCCAAAGACTTAGAGGTCCGTTCTTCAACCTCCACAATACTAGCAGCAAATTCACCCCGGAACAATATCCGTCCATGGAGGACGAGACACAGACAACACCTTCATGAGCTGCAGATGGTGATTCTCCAAGTCATACATCCCGCCCACTCTGGGCTCCCAAGAGGCTTAACAGAGGCCCAGTGAAAACAGTAAAGCAGTAATCAATCCCAAAGTGAAATCATTATGCGAGGACCATAAATTGTTCAGGTCATCACCTGACTTGGGGTTCACTCCCTCAGCATCACACCACCTGTGAAAGGAAGTCCAGTGATGTAAGTAGACTCATTCGACAGACTGACGTCTTGACGCCTGCACTGCGATAGGTAAAGCCCCGGTCTGACAGGGATAGAAAATAAGCCCAGGCAGCAAAACAAAAGTGGCCCCCATTAGCGAACAGAGAGCTAAAAAGTGGCCCACAATAGCAAATTTTATATGAAACAGGTCTACCCCTGTGCTTTACCAGAGCCAGGGTAGATAATAGGAACCTGCTGCAGTGGTCCAGTGGGACTGCTTAGAAACATGTTTTGTAAAAATCTCAAATCAATCAGCATGTATAACTCAACACAAACAAATGTACACAAGAGCCTCTTTCGTGAGAACAAAAAAACCTCTGTGATCATATGTCCCAGCATGGAAACAATTGCTTAACAATCGTGTAGATAGTTCAGAAAGGATGAGTCCGAGTTGTCAAGGGATGTAGAGTAAATAATCCAGGATTTTCCAGAGTTTAATTCAGAATTATGGTTATCGTGATGCTGACAATTTAATTCCATCTTGGAAATATACTATGCGTAATACCTTTAAAAGGGGATTAGCCTTTTGGAGGTGACTTGCTGTGACGGGCTTAGTCTCAATTAGTGGGAGATCTGCTTCTGATCAACTTGCTTGACAGACTATTTTTGAAGATTGCTGAGTCAACTGTTTGATTATTTTGCCATCGACACGAAGAGCTTTGCGCGGTGTGTTGATTTCTCAGCCAATCATGGTACACTTTCCTATTGGTCTATGGCTTAAGGTAGGGGAGTTTAGTAGTGTGCCTGGGAACTGTCAGAGGTCAGTAAAAGTGGATAAATGGGTGAAATGAATCCAGTTCAGAGGGAATGTGTTGTTATATTGGGAACTGAACTGAACAGAATAGTTAAAGGTGATTTTCAATCTATTGCTGATCCTCCAGTATTGTGTATTACAAGATGGAGTTGCTATTTTCTGAGTTTCTATGGAAAGCATCTGAAAACGGCGAAAGAAAGACGTGAGTGGTTTGACTATGAATGTAAGAAACAGAGGTATTCAATAAGGAAGTTCTATAACATATAACAATAATTGTTTTCCTGTGTAGTGTAGATCTAATCTCATGTGTTAAAAAGAGCAGTGGATTCAAAAGAGTCACAAATCTTCTTGCTATTCACGACCAACGACACAGAAGATCCTCATTCGACTGCTATGAAACTTGTAGCAGTCAATGAAGCCTCATGGGCTGAGTTTATAACTAACCTTTACGGCAGCCCAGCGGTAATAAATCCGTCACTCACAATATAATGGAGTCAGCCGATCACTGTGGCCACACCCATTGAAATCGAGAACACGAATCGAGAGACAATAAAATAAATTTAAACATACCATCCGTATGGAGTTGTTCACAATGATCTAAATAGCCACATCGTAATGGTTTGCTTATAGCTAAAAGGGGTGTCTGTGGTTGGCGTGCAATGGTGGAACTTTTAATTTGTTGACAAATGTCACAACAAAGGACATATTTTTGAATCTGTTTATATAGTCCCTGCAACCTGTAGTGCTTCTGCAACAAGAAAACTGCAGCTGCCATAGCAGAATGGGCAGACGCTAGTCCTTCATAAGCAGCAATTATTAATTCTTGCCTGCGGTCCTGGTTGGATATCACTCGATCACTTACCCTGGGAATGTGGACAAATGGAATATTTTGAGAACTCAACAGATTATTTTGCTGGATAGCTTAAGTTTGAGGTGTGCCACTAGCTGAAGCCGTGACCGTGGCCATCATATCATCATCCGCCCTTGTATGTGAACGAGTAATCGCAGCTACTACAACAGTCTGAACAGCAACTTTGGCGGCTTCATCATCCAATGAATTCCCTACAATGTGTATACCA
This sequence comes from Pleurodeles waltl, assembly GCF_031143425.1. Lineage (NCBI taxonomy): Eukaryota > Metazoa > Chordata > Amphibia > Caudata > Salamandridae > Pleurodeles > Pleurodeles waltl. The sequence goes on along the minus strand of NC_090449.1, from coordinate 1,023,725,425 downwards.
ACATGTTGATGACTCAATATGTGAATGACATGAGCCCGTGGCAAAGCATCCTTCAATGCTGCCACCTTTCCCCCAACAATTTATGCTTGATAGCGTTACCTTTAGAATTTCAGAATCCATTCCAGCACTAATAATGTAAATTATCATTATAGTACTGGGCACAGTAATAGGAATCACACACTATGGCCCTCATTCTGACCCTGGCGGTCTTTGACCGCCAGGGCGGAGGACCGCGGGAGCACCGCCGACAAGCCGGCGGTGCTTCAATGGGGATTCCGACCGCGGCGGTAAAGCCGCGGTCGGACCGGCACCACTGGCGGGGTCCCGCCAGTGTACCGCGGCCCCATTGAATCCTCCGCGGCGGCGCAGCTTGCTGCACCGCCGCGGGGATTCTGACCCCCCCTACCGCCATCCATATCCCGGCGGTCGGACCGCCGAGATCCGGATGGCGGTAGGGGGGGTCGCGGGGCCCCTGGGGGCCCCTGCAGTGCCCATGCCACTGGCATGGGCATTGCAGGGGCCCCCGTAAGAGGGCCCCTAAATGTATTTCACTGTCTGCTGCGCAGACAGTGAAATACGCGACGGGTGCAACTGCACCCGTCGCACAGCTTCCACTCCGCCGGCTCGATTCCGAGCCGGCTTCATCGTGGAAGCCTCTTTCCCGCTGGGCTGGCTGGCGGTCTGAAGGCGACCGCCAGCCAGCCCAGCGGGAAAGTCAGAATTACCGCCGCGGTCTTTCGACCGCGGAACGGTAACTTGACGGCGGGACTTTGGCGGTCGGCCTCCGCCGCCCGCCAAGGTCAGAATGAGGGCCTATATGTGTTGGGAATTCTGGATCCATATACTGCAGTGACAGAACCAAAGCTTTCAATTCAGACAGCTGAGCAGTAAAATCACCTAAAGTTTCTGTATATGTTTTTTGTGCCTGAAATACTCCATCTTTCATAACACCCTTTACTGCAGCACCTGCTGCTGGGTACTTAGGCTTACTACCAACCGCGGAATGGGCTGAAACATCAGTACATTTAATGTAAGCATACTGATCTAGAGGTAAAATTTCATTAGATATTGGGTATTCTTGTTCATACTGGATAAATTCCTGTGTTCTCAATGTAGAGTCAAAAACATAATCTACATCAGTAGCTGTTAAGGAAGCGGCCCACTGGATCCATCGTGGACGTAAGGCTTTCACATTAGGAATGCTTGCCTTTGTGACAGCCTCTAAGGCTGAAACAGGAGACACCACAATTATGCGTTTCCCCTGAGCCAATGATGGTCCTTTAGGACAGCTGTTTGAGCTGCAGTCAGAATCTTTAATGTCAATGCAAAATGCATTTCAGCATAGGAATATAAATGCGATTTATAAGCATTCGTTACAGTTTCACCTTTGTTAAAGGTGACATATGTGGCACCAGTGGAACCCGCAAATATGTGAATCACCAAATTAGTAGTGTTAACACGATTAAGTGTTTAGCTGCAAGCATGTCTGTAGTGTTCAGAGAATAGTAGTATGTTCTGTAGTCCAATGTTTATCAAAATCATCAGGACAAATTAAATCGTAGAATGATTTAACCCGTCATGCATAGCCTGGTATATATGTTCTACCAAAGTTTAGAAAGCTTAAAAGCGATTGAAGCTTTTTTAAGGTATTTGGTGGTTGTAAGAAAGCACAAGGCGTCTGGTGCAAGGCTTCTGCCTTCATTTGATAATTTGTATTCTAGAAACAGGACACGAAGAAAAACTATTTTACATTTTTGAAAATTAAATGTATGTCCATGATCAGTGAATTTTAGAATTATATAATCCACTCTGGCCAAATGTGTGTTTAAATCATCATCTGTGTGGTAAATGTCATCAACGTATGACATCGCTTCTGAGTCAATTTAATGTAAAAGTGACATTACTTGGGCAGCAAACAGACCTGGACTATTCTTATATGCTTGTGGGAGCTCACAGAATATTCTCTGAGTCCCTAAAATGGTAAAGGTAGTTAAATCCCTGCTTTTGGGTGCCATATTTTGATTGCAAATGTCCAATGTAGTTTTGTATTTTTTACGAACAATATAATTCATTAAGGTTGTACTGTGGGAATTTTGTATAGCAAAAGTCCATGTACGACTGTTTAAATGTCTATAGACTAAGGGGGTTATTCCAACTTTGGAGGAAGTGGTAATCCGTCCCAAAAGTGACGGTAAAGTGACGGATATACCACCAGCCGTATTACGAGTCCATTATATCCTATGGAACTCGTAATACGGCTGGTGGTAAATCCGTCACATTTGGGACGGATTACCACCTCCTCCAAAGTTGGAATAACCCCCTAAGACTATGAAATAGTAATGATCTGGTCTAGCTACAGGGAAAAAACTGATAAGATACAGGGCTCAATCACACCTTGATTTCTAGTTGTAAAAGAATTTTCCTAACAGGGCATTTAGCTTCATGGTTAATAGGGTATTGTGTTTGCACCTATGGGCCGGACCTTATAAGTATTATGTGATAAAGAGAGTCTTTATCCAACCTGCTTGATTGTGATATAATGCCAGGGCTTGTGCAAGAGCCCATCCTGCAGCATAGGCCTCTTTAACTTCTCCAGGACAAGAACTGAAAAGGATGGTAATATTACATCCTCCCATGTGGGGCTTTTCTAACAAACTCAGGCGGCCAATCTACCTCAGCCAAGAGAATTTCATATGTATTAATCAAATTCTTCCAGAATATTGCTTTAATTGTACATGGTATATCACCCTCAATTTGGTTGTCAAAATCATAAGTCTATCAGGAGAGCTTAGCCGCTGATATAGAGCTTCAACTTGTATGTATTCATTAGTAGGTCTCGGCATTGGAAACTCGTGAAGAGTCTGGTGAACAATTGTGACTTCTGCTGCGCTGTTGAGTAGAGTTTTCTCACACATTTTGTTCAGAAGAAGAGTTCTCAATTTTTGCGGCACATTTAGCAGACATTCCTGGCACTTTCTTTTTTTAGTTTGTGTATTTTGTTTTGGAAGTTTCTCTTCCTTTTTTATGATGAGATCAGAGGAGCGTTGTGAGTCAGTTAATGGTTTCACATACTCTTCCTGTCTGTGTTTGCCTCATCCCACTCTCTATGACTTTCTATCTGAAGAGTCCTGAAAGGAACAAGAAGGACGTGTATCAGAATACTGAGACCTATTAGGCTGTTTAATAGTATCAAGGTTACATAAATTGTAACGTTTTTCTGAAGACTCTGGTTGTGGATTTCCAGTCTGTGTTTTAGTTTTATCTTTATTTTTATCCCAGCGCTTTGTAGAAGACTCCCACTAGGTTTAATGATGCCCACTCTTGCTATTTAGTCTTGGTTGTGCTTGTTTTAAATGCTTAATTTTTATTGGTGTATTTTGTGAAATGTCACCCCTTTTTGTGCTGAGTTCCCTCCCAAGCGATTTCACTAAGTGAACATTTTTGTTGACCATCACACACTGTCACCCTTCCTCCTGTTACAGCGTGTGATGACCCCCTCCTCCGGTTTCGGTTTGCCTTTCATCCCAGCCGTGATCCTTTCTAGACATTCAGACAGGGAGCCAATAACTCTTGCGCTCATGGTGTCCATGGCGCCTTGATTCGACTTGCTTATGTCAACTGTTTTATTTTTATTTTCAATTTATATGGCAAGAAATATCCAGTTAGGAATTTACAACACTAATAGCTCTAACTCAAGCAAACGCGAGACCGATTGCATTGCAAATGTCCTTGTTTTAAGTTTAAGTTACAAAGTTTGATTTTATAGCACCGAGAGGCATGAGTATGCTTGAGGTTAAATAAATTACCATAATATAACCTTTGGTTATGGCCTACCAACAACAAAAGCCCCAAAGGTGGTTTTGTGGGAGTGTACCATTTTGTCTAGATTTTATACTAAAATCAAATATATTTCAAGGTTTTTGTTGTAATTAGCTACTTTTTTGAAGCCATCGGGGTTGAGCCTGGATTGCATAGCCTCGGTCAAGGCTACGGAGGTGATTTTGACTCTTTCAATATGAAAAAAACGAATTGGCCAAAAGTTAATCTTCGTGAGTCAATCCGAATGCTCTAGCGCCAAGAAAAAGACCTGTGGTGGTTTGTTTAATAGGTTGAATATAGCCACTGATTTCTGTTTCCTTTATGGTGTTGCCCAGACAAAAAGGGAATTTGAATTATGTAAGGGATTTAGGGCCAGATGTAGCAACCCTTTTGCGAGTCGCAAACGGCGAAAATCGCCGTTTCCGACTCGCAAACGTGGGTTTGCAATGCACAAATGCATATTGCGAGTCGTTACCGACTCGCAATATGCATGTGCGACTCGCAAATAGGAAGGGGTGTTCCCTTCCTATTTGCGACTCGCAATGGTATGCAATACCATTTGCGACCGCATATGCGGTCGCAAATGGCATCGCAGTTACCATCCACTTCAAGTGGATGGTAACACAATCGCAAATTGGAAGGGGTCCCCATGGGACCCCTTCCAGTTTGTGATTGCACCCAAAAATAGTTTTTCAGGGCAGGGAGTGGTCCCAGGGACCACTCCCTGCCCTGAAAAAAACGAAACAAAAGGTTTCGGATTTTTTTAAAATGCAGCTCGTTTTCCCTTAGGGAAAATGGGCTACATTTTAAAAAAAAAGAACCTGCTTTATTGAGCAGCAGGTCGCTAACATGGAGGCCTGCTGACGTCAGCAGGCCTCCATGTTAGCGAGTGCCCATAGTCGCTATGGGGCCGCAATTTGCGACCCACCTCATTAATATTAATGAGGTGGGTCTTTGCGACCCCATAGCGACTTGCAGAAGGTGTCTGAGACACCTTTCTGCATCCCAAATTGCGACTTGCAATTTGCGAGTCGCAGAGACTCGCAAATTGCAAAACGCAATTTGGTTTTTTCGTACATCTGGCCCTTACTTCTGTAAACCGGATCTGAAGTATATGAGTAATCTGCAGATACTTTGCAACATTCCTGTATTTTTGTCATGCTTGGTCAGAATGAAACTATTTACAAGAATTGCAAGATGGAAACGTACATGAATATTTCTGATCAAAAGGTTACCTTTAGTCCTCTGCCATCGCGTTTATAGAAAAAATAAGTTTTTTTTTATTTTGTGTGGAGTGTCAGTGTTTACAATCAGGATCTGATAAATTGTTAGATTAATTGTTTAACTGTCCAAACTTTACTCCTTTGAGGATACGATACATTACAACTGTTTTAAGGAAATATGGCAAACCTTTGGGGGAAGGGCAATGGGTTTATAGTGTCATCTCAAAATCATGATATTGTTTAGCTTGCAGCTGTAAAGCACAAGAGAGTGAGCTATCGAGATATGCACTGTAATCATTCTTGCTTTCTTAAGCTGTAGGGACATTGATTTATGTAGTCGCCTTTCTCTGAGCATAAAAAAATTAGTCAAACTTCTCCAGCTTTCATTATGGAAGTTTGTTGAACAAATGAATGATTGTTGTGCCACCCATTTTAATGGTATCGTGATGCACATAATGACTGTGAACATTAACTTTCACTTTACATATAAGGACATTGGTATTAACCCTGGATGCTGCTTTTTACATCCAAAATTAAATTATGGTGCAACCAGCAAATACAAATGGCAGAGGCTCATGGGTGTGGGGTAGCCACTTGAGTCTATGACATGGGCAGACCAATCTAGGGTCTCCCCATCCCAGGAGTCACAATGGACCATCCTTGAGAGTACTAGATTTGCGATTTGGGTGTTTTTCGTGATTTGTGGCCCCTCAATCTTGGCCAAACAGTGAAAATGCTTAGGACCTTCTGGGAAGAAAGTAAGTTTGCTTCCCTGAAACAGCTGATACATCAAACTGGGCACTTGTACAAGGACAGATAGTTCAAGAAAAAAATTGAGTAAAGTGGGCACACCACTAATTTCCACAGTAGTAAGCCCGCTTAAACACCCAGGCCCACATTACGACATCGGTGGATGGAAAAGCCCGTCCGTCAAAGCTGTGTGGTCAGAAAACAGCCAGTGCGATGACCTGACCGCGAGGGCTATTATGAGTTTCCCACTGGGTCGGCTGTTTTTGCTGTCCGGCCCAGCTGGAAACAACCCACAACATTGAGCCGGCGGTAATGTTCCGGTGCGTTGGGTGCAGCAGCACCCGTCGCACTATTGACTGTCTGCCATGAATACAGTGAAAAGCATGACAGGGCTGGCCATAGGGGCCCCTGCACTGCCCATGCCAAGGTGCAACCGCCATGTAAAAGCTGGTGGAGAGGGGACTCATAAGCTGCCCTGGCGGATTGAGACCACCGGCACCACCAGGCCGTCACCTGCCGAAAAAGTGGCGGTGCCGGCAGTCCGACCGTGGCGTGTTCACCATGGTCATAATGCGGAGGCCGGACCGCCGCACTGACGGCGGTCTGACCGCCACCCCGAGCCTGGCGGACCTAGGACTGCCAGACTTGTAATGAGGGCCACAGGCTTGTGTTGCCTTCCTCTGCACCTGGTAAGGCCTAACACAGGAAAATTCACTATGCACACTGAAGACTAATATGCCTCTGAGTGTATTTCTATGCCCGGTATATCAATGTTCATGCAGTGCACCGAATCTCTTTGCTAACCTGTCCTTGAAGTTAGAAAGCAATATCTTTGCATCTCTTCGGAAGGACTCCTTAAGGGCCATCAAGAGAAATTAGCACTGAAACCCCACATGAAATGGATAGATGTCCTAATGCTGCCAGGAGCCCCAGTCTCTTACTACACACCAGACACTCAGTTCTGTACTTAGGAACAGGTGGCTGCCGTCCCAGCTTTCTTGAAACATGAAATTAATTTAATACATTTGTTTGCTGTTTGTTATAAAAGCCCTTCACAGATGTATGGCTGATTTATCCGAAATTGGGACATTTGCTTTGAATACAGTTACGTGGATGCCACCAAAAGTATTATCAATTTGAGAATGACCACCTACAGGGGCATTAGTGGTGCTTCTCCAACATTTATAGAGCAACAGCTCATACTAATTATCCATGACCAACATACACACATCAGCAGTGGTTTCACTTACAAGGAAAAAAGTTTGTTTACTCTTGTACCTCATCCTGTCTTTTCTCACCCTGAGACCTTCTAAATATTGGGGGAGGGTGTTTCTGGTGATGGAACAGAAGTGGGAGGTAGTGGTCATCCTTGATTTTGATCATGCTTGTGCTTGCAATAACTTAGGAGACAAAGGGGGTCATTACGACCTTGGCGGTCTTGCAAAAAGACCGCTGAGGCCGCGGGAGACAGAATACCGCCATTGCTGGCGGTATTCCTGGCTCCCTATTATGACATTTCCGCTGGGCCAGCGGACGGTAACAGTGTTACCGTCCACTGGCCCAGCAGAAATGTCACATCAACATTGCTGCTGGCTCGTAATAGAGCCGGTGGCAATGCTGATGTGCAGAGGGTGCAGTAGCACCCGTCGCGCATTTCACTGCCCGGAAATGCATGACGGGGCTATGCCTGGGGACTCCTGCACTGCCCATGCCAAGTGCATGGGCAGTGCAGGGGCCCCCAGGGGCACCCCAAGTCCCCTTTCCGCCAGCCTTTCAATGGCGGTGTTTACCGCCACGGACAGGCTGGCGGTCGGGGATTATGACCGCCAGGCGGAATCCTGGCGGGATATTGGAGGGGCTGGCGGTATGGCCGTGGCAATTCCGCCACGGTCATAATTACTGGCGGAACTCCGCCAGCCTGTTGGCGGTCTTACCACCAACTTACCGCCGGCCGCCAGGGTCGTAATGACCCCCAAAGTATTTTCTGAGTAGCACTGCACTATTGTAAGAAAATAGATTATTATTTGGGGTTGGTGACTAACCACCTCAAGGAATAATCACAACCATTTAAGTGTAAATTAACCTCGGCTCAGTGCCCTGATAGCTATGGCACAGAGCTAACATGCTTAACTTAGGGCAATGTGGAAGGCATTTATGCAGTACTGAAACGGTAATACAGTAAAAATGCAAAACAATAAACCAAATTAGAAAATAGAGAATCATTTAAATAAATGTGACCAACATTTTTTCAAAAGTAGAAATAGTCCCAAAAGGCACAAAGTGCAAATGATAGTCCAGGGTTGCAGTACACTGGGTCCTAGGTGGAATTTGAGGCTGACTACAAGGCACGTCGGCGGGATACACCAACCTGGGAGGCATTTCACACTTTCTAAAACATACTTTTCCTTAATATTTATTAAAAGTCCAACTTCACCATTGAATTGAATTTGTATTACCAATTAAAAATAGTTGTTTGATTATTTTTCTAGCTACTCCCATTCACGAGATACAGTAATAGGATTGTAATCTGTGATCTGGTTTTCTACATAGGCCAGCTTGGCCGGCCACAGTGAAAAATAGTTTTAGGGTGCTAGCCACTGTAAGGACAATGTTACATTAAATCTCTACATGTGCTACATTTAAATTCCATGCACCGTGCCTTGTGGACTTTAAGGCCTACATAAAGGTGACTTGTTAATATTTAAAGGAAGATTTTGACCTTTCAAAAGGGTTCATTTTGACAGATCGACTTGCATCTTTTATAGCACTACAGTCAGGCTACATTTGGTAGGCCTGAAACCATGTTTGCACTGCCACTGTAGTGGATTGCACAATAGGTGCTGCAGTCCAATGGTGGCATGTAACTTCCAGCCTCTGACTACCATATAATAGGGGCATATAGTGAAGTTAAACATGCCAATCAGGAATTGCCAATTCAACCATGTTTGAAGTAGGAGCAAAGGTAATTTACTAACGGTTAGCAGGGTTAAAGAGCACAGAGTTCTAAACATATTGGCTCTAGAAAGAGGTGAAAAATCTGGGGTGACCACGCAGAAAATGTGTATTTCCTACAACTGTTCTTTCAGAGTCATGTGCATGGCGCTTCCTGCGTTTATGCCTTTTATCTACAATAGACATTGGAGCTTTTAAAATATTGACGTGTTCTCACTGTGATGGCCAATACTGCCAGAGATAGGAAGAAAAAAGTAGTTCCTTTGATCTATTGATCATCTCCCTCTATGAGATCACTGTTAAAAGGGAAGCCAGAGAGTCTGAAAGAATGTTAAAATGAGGTAGTCCAGGGCCAACTAAGGAGATGCCAGTGTGATTAGGGCAAGGCAAGATGTTAATAGGGAAGGAACTGTTTTTTGTAGCAGGCTTATGGGCAGAAAGTATGTTGAGCATTCTGAGTTGAGGACAAATTCCCAGATGTGATCAGTGAGGATTGAGTACATCTGACGCTTTTATTGGTGGTGATTTGTGCTAATTTGCTGGAGACAGCTACAGCCGACTGTCGTAGACAGCACTGTATGTAATAGTACTCAGAGTCAACACTTGCGCATGATTAGATGACTTTCTTGTTAATCTTTGTTCCCTTCTCTTTATTAGATGGGTTCCTCCCTGTTCTGTTTGTCTCTTTGCTGAAGCGTTGCTAGTTTATCATTCCTTTTGATTCGCTATGGTGTAGCCTTCCACTGGTGTCATAATGGAACTACTTTTTCAAGTTAATTACTTGTTACACACTCAATGAGAGCTCATGTCTTGGCACACGTGTTTTCTTTTTCTGCCCTTTCATCACATCTCTCCCCTCCCACCTTTGCTCCTGGTGCTTCTTGCTGTGCACTAGGCACTGGATGGCACCATTAGTAATGCCTTGGGTGCTGTCCAGTTGCACCTTTGTGTGTCCCTTTCTTTTTTTAAAGATTTTTTTCTCTCTCCTGCACTGTCACCTCTCTCATGCTGTGTTGGGAGACTCTGCTTGCTGTGCCAATGCCGGAGGCATATATAGTTCTCCCGCATTGACAAAGCCAATAGTGCTGACTGCCTATTTTAAAAGTATAGTAACCACAAGAGATTGGTTTCTAAACTTCCAAGATGGCCACCATGATGCGTGATACAACATGTGTTACGCTGTCACAATGCATCCACAATGCAACAGCAATCTTAAATGTATTGAAAACAATGATTTCTTATACTTAAAATGAGGAGACAGTGTTACGTGACGCATTATGAGGTATGCTGTCATGTTGTAGTATGCAATAGAGCAGCCAGCTAGAACGTATAGAAATCATTGTTTTCTATACTTTCAAAATGGCTGCCATGTTGTGTGAGGTGACGGTGCAATGCATGTTGCACCACAGAACTCTGTGGCAATCTTAAAATGTATGGGAAACTATTTTCTATACTTTTAACGTAGCCAGTAAAGCAATAGTAAAGCCAACTGCATCGCTCACTCATTGTCAAGATGATTGGCTATTACCTTTTCGCAGGAGTGAAATGGGCACGAAGTAGTTCCCCAACTTCTCCACTTCCCCGTGAATCAAACAGACCATTAAATAATCAAGTCAGACCCACCAGAACAAAGGGACGAAACTTGGTCAAGGAGGACACGGGTCTCCCACTAGATGACATCGAGATTGTCTTTCCACCTTCTAAAAAATAAATAATACTGCATAGAATTAGAGCTACAATATGTATGGATAAGGTTATTTAATAATTTCATCCACTCCCGCATACTTAATGTCCCTTCCTCCTTTAGATAAAATCGTGGTTACTTTTAGCTGAATCCACCATTATTATAAGTAGGAAACAGAACTCAGAACTGTTAATTCATAGAACTCATACAGGAAAGCATGTTCCACAAGATCACTACCTTAACAACAATTCCTCACAGGGTTATAAGTCAGTATTTATGCTATTCCTCTTTTTCCATTGGTATGCATCTCCTGGTATATGGAATTCAACAGTTCATCAACATAAAGACTCATTTAGTTTTCCAACAAGTTTCATCTCCTGATTTGTTAATGTTCGACATTTCATCCAATCATAAATTCATAATATGAATTCCTCCTTGAATTATTTGAACAGTTGCAAGTCCATCAAACTTAAACGAAATAATAAGAATAAGCACCCGACACTCACCACTGGCAAGCAAGACTGATTTGTGTTGCCAATACTTGTTATAATGGAGGTTAAGGAAGGTGATCAGTAGATTTGTGTGAGTGACGATTACATTTGGTGGAGAGTTAAAGGAACACCACCTGTGAGAATCCTTTCTGGTGCTCCAAATATTGCCACAGAAGATTCAGTTGTGGGACAACAACTTTCAGCAAATGGGAAGAGACTGGGTAGCTTGTTCCCTGGTGACGGGGTAGCCGCTTTGATCTCAGTGTAACCGAGATGTCGAAACAGAAAAGAAAGGTGGGATGAAGATCTGAACCTGGGTGGTATTGCCCAAGAGTGCTTAATTAAGGCGAACCACTATATTTCATCTAAAAGATGTATTAGCTTAAAAAAGCTCTACACATAAAGTTCAGGATAAAGATAGTGGTTTTAAAGTTCTTGGGTTTTTGGAGAGTGGAGAGGAGGTCAATAAGAACAGGTTAATGTGTTCATGAGTGGTGAGGTTTAGTATTAGGCATTATAATGGTGGTTACATTTTAGTTTCAAACATTAGAGCCAGGGTTGTTGTTATGAGTACTGAGTAGTCCCTATTACACACAACCTTTTTCAAAACACTTATGTATGTATGGGGTGCACCACCCACACTGATAGCATTCAGTTGAATTATGCAAATTGTGTTATTCCAGTACCTCTGTGTTTACAATGCCTCATCCAAATCTCTAAAGTATGTGAAACTTACAGCACATATGCCCTTAAAGCATACTGCTGATTTCATATATGCTGTTGTGGATGAGAGGACTGAATCAAAAAGTTACCTTAATAAGCATGGGCAAAGCCAAACTCTCTTGGCTTGGCAAGCTGGCGCAATGGTTATTTTGTTCAATTGTTAGTTGGTAGCATATGCCACAAAAACACAAAACATGGCTGCCAGGTGCTTGCAAAAAGAACTTGGAATTTAAAAAAGCATTCACTGATGTGGTTATTTTACTAGTGATGTTATTTAAATAACATGCGTTTTAGTTGTGCCATCATTTTATTATTATTTGTGAAGGTGACAAGAATAAATAAAGACCTAACCACACCCTCGGATTGCAGGCTGCTACAATGTTGTGGTGCCACATGGGTGCCTTATAAAAGCATCTTTAAAATGGAGATGGAAAATAAATCAAAATGCAGTTAAAATAAATAGCAGTTTCGGAAAGATAAAAAATATGATAAAAGAGCAAGTTTTAAACCAGCTTTGTTACTGAAGAGAAAGGAACTACTAATAGGTGGGTGTGAACCATGTGCACAAGATTTGTGTTGTCACTTAAAGTGAAGGGATCAAATGGGTAAAGTGGGCTGACCCATCGCCCCATGGGGTATGCTGGGGTGGGCGGATTCATGAAGACCCACTGATCGAAAGCCCTTCTACACATGTACAGGGAGTGCAGAATTATTAGGCAAATTAGTATTTTGACCACATCATCCTCTTTATGCATGTTGTCTTACTCCAAGCTGTATAGGCTCGAAAGCCTACTACCAATTAAGCATATTGGGTGATGTGCATCTCTGTAATGAGAAGGGGTGTGGTCTAATGACATCAACACCCTATATCAGGTGTGCATAATTATTAGGCAACTTCCTTTCCTTTGGCAAAATGGGTCAAAAGAAGGACTTGACAGGCTCAGAAAAGTCAAAAATAGTGAGATATCTTGCAGAGGGATGCAGCACTCTTAAAATTGCAAAGCTTCTGAAGCGTGATCATCGAACAATCAAGCGTTTCATTCAAAATAGTCAACAGGGTCGCAAGAAGCGTGTGGAAAAACCAAGGCGCAAAATAACTGCCCATGAACTGAGAAAAGTCAAGCGTGCAGCTGCCACGATGCCACTTGCCACCAGTTTGGCCATATTTCAGAGCTGCAACATCACTGGAGTGCCCAAAAGCACAAGGTGTGCAATACTCAGAGACATGGCCAAGGTAAGAAAGGCTGAAAGACGACCACCACTGAACAAGACACACAAGCTGAAACGTCAAGACTGGGCCAAGAAATATCTCAAGACTGATTTTTCTAAGGTTTTATGGACTGATGAAATGAGAGTGAGTCTTGATGGGCCAGATGGATGGGCCCGTGGCTGGATTGGTAAAGGGCAGAGAGCTCCAGTCCGACTCAGACGCCAGCAAGGTGGAGGTGGAGTACTGGTTTGGGCTGGTATCATCAAAGATGAGCTTGTGGGGCCTTTTCGGGTTGAGGATGGAGTCAAGCTCAACTCCCAGTCCTACTGCCAGTTCCTGGAAGACACCTTCTTCAAGCAGTGGTACAGGAAGAAGTCTGCATCCTTCAAGAAAAACATGATTTTCATGCAGGACAATGCTCCATCACACGCGTCCAAGTACTCCACAGCGTGGCTGGCAAGAAAGGGTATAAAAGAAGGAAATCTAATGACATGGCCTCCTTGTTCACCTGATCTGAACCCCATTGAGAACCTGTGGTCCATCATCAAATGTGAGATTTACAAGGAGGGAAAACAGTACACCTCTCTGAACAGTGTCTGGGAGGCTGTGGTTGCTGCTGCACGCAATGTTGATGGTGAACAGATCAAAACACTGACAGAATCCATGGATGGCAGGCTTTTGAGTGTCCTTGCAAAGAAAGGTGGCTATATTGGTCACTGATTTGTTTTTGTTTTGTTTTTGAATGTCAGAAATGTATATTTGTGAATGTTGAGATGTTATATTGGTTTCACTGGTAATAATAAATAATTGAAATGGGTATATATTTTTTTTTGTTAAGTTGCCTAATAATTATGCACAGTAATAGTCACCTGCACACACAGATATCCCCCTAACATAGCTAAAACTAAAAACAAACTAAAAACTACTTCCAAAAATATTCAGCTTTGATATTAATGAGTTTTTTGGGTTCATTGAGAACATGGTTGTTGTTCAATAATAAAATGTATCCTCAAAAATACAACTTGCCTAATAATTCTGCACTCCCTGTATATTAGGTATTTATGTTTTGGAAAAACATTTATCTGGCAGACAGTTAAGGCTGTATCAAAGACCAGACCGAGAAATAATTAAACTTGCTCTTGTTATATATACAGGAGTCTGCTCACAAAATCACAATTAAAGCATGTAAGTGTGTATGAATATGGTAATTGAATACTGTGAACATAATTGGAAGAGAGGGAGTGCTGTAGTGGGACATATGCAAAGCCACAGTGATTGGTTGACAGAGTAGCTGGTTTCTGGGAGCTGAAGTTGACTGTTACTGCATAATGTAGTCTTTTTTAATTGGGTGTGTCTTTGGCTCTTACATAAATTGGAGCAGTGTTGGGGTCGGTGCTTATGAATACAAGGACATTGTTCCAGATCCTGGGTGCATAGTTGAAAAAGGCCCATTGCCTTCATGTTTTTTGCACTTCACTCCAATATAATAGCGTCTGGCCATAGGTGAGCCAAGAGCCACATGAGATTATGAGCATGTCAGCCAGAAAGGGATGGGGTCATGATGGCTTGGTAGATGCAGCCGCATGCATTGTGTGCAATTCACAAAGGTGCAAAGCACATGCATAAGTTTGTTCTACATGTGCATAAAGTATGCAACATCTGCCTATCTTTGCATGTGTAATTTCCGAGTTGGTACGCAAGGGGGGTGTTCCAGTTGACTGTATGAAGAGCAATGAGGGACATTTAACGCAAAGTACGTGAACACACACAAAGTAGCAATTTATTGTGGATTTACTCATCTTTGGACCTTCACTGAGTAATTTTTGGTATTTGTTGTAGAGAAAGTACAAAATGCACAAACCCACACAAAATGTACAAAATATAAGCAAGAAAAGGAGGGAGGTGCGTGAAAACTATGTAAGTGGAAGGAAATAAGGGCACATGAACGTAGCATTTTGCACATCGCAAACAGCGAATCAGGCCGTTTGCGACGTGCAAATTGCACTTTGCTATGTTCAAACCCATTTTTGCGATTCAGTACACTATTTACCGAATCGCAAAAAGGGATTGCGAGTCGCAATTAGGAAGAGGTGTTCCCTTCCTAATTGCAAGTCGCAGTCCCAAGTATGATTGTTTTGTGACCGCGAATGCGGTCGTAAAACAATCACAGTTAGCACCAGTGTCACACTGGTGCTAATCCATTCGCAAATGGGAAGGGGGCCCCAGGGGACTCCTTCCCCTTTGTGAATGGCAGTAAAAAAAAAAATTCAGAGCAGGCAGTGGTTCATTTTTTGTTTTTGAAATGCATCTCATTTTCCTTTAAGGAAAACGGGCTGCATTTAAAAAAAAAACTGCTTTATTTAAAAGCAGTCACAGACATGGTGGTCTGCTGTCTCCAGCAGGCCACCATCCCTTTGAGAGCGGCCATTCCCAAGGGGGTCGCAAATTACGACCTACCTCATGAATATTCATGAGGTAGGACATTTGCGACCCCCTTGCAAATCGCAAACAGTGTCATTGACACTGTTCAACATAATGTTTTGCGACTCGCAAATTGCGAGTCGTTCTGACTCGCAAATTGCAAGTTGCTCCAGCTCGCAATTTGCGAGTCGCAAAACAATACTTTCGTACATGTAGCCCTAAGTGTTTATAGATGCAATCTTTATGTTGCAGAATCCTAAACTTGCATGATGTACAGAATGCAAACCGAGAGTAAGGAAAAATGGTAAGCGTTTTTGCTTTTACACAGATACATTACACTGTGTGATATATTATGCATGTGTTGTAAGGAATTATGCCAGAATATGCAAAAAGTTGTAGACCTTGCTTGTGCATAACTTAAATCATGCAGTGCATAATTTATATACGTCTAAATCAACTGGTACTGGTAAAGTGGTACAGAATTGTGATCCAGTTTCTGATCCTTTCTTTGATGTGTCAAAAAATGTAAAAACCCAGAAGGTGAAAAACTTTGGAGAAGGTGTAGATTTGTTTAGCATCCCCAGCCATACAAGCAATTCATAAAGGGTCAGGAAGAAAAGGTTTTCTTTGTAGTGATAATTTACTCCAGTCTGGCACTTCCTGCTGTCCACCAGAATCCGCTGGTTGGCTCCTGCATTCCAATATTTTTGATTGGATGCACACTTAATTTTTCATATTTATATGTGCAGGACAATTTTCCTGTCACTTCTGATTTTTGGTTTGTCTACCAAGTTATTCTAGCAATTCTCTCTGCCATACTTGAGGTCTGATATGCTAGTATGCAGGTTGCAATTAGTGGGTACAAATTGTGTACCAACATTTTACAGCCTGCCTGTCTTTGAAATCTGACCTTTTTAGCAATAGGTTGCCTCACACAATGCCCTTTTGTAAGGGGTCACAGAACAACCTGCTTAATGAATACTAACCAGGCAAGTTACAATTTGCTACCCCATTATGTGGAGTAAATGCAGGGTTGGAGGCCTACAATAGAAACAGTCCGCCATCACTTATTTTTGTAAACAAATGAAACATTGTTTCCCTTTAAAAGCTACCCATGACCATTAATTGAGGCTGCTTTTTTGAATCCATGTCCCCCACTGCTCCACCACCCCTCGCCGTAGGCATTGGTAAACAATAGCGGTCACAACCACTGATACATAGCTTTATAACTTGTAAATAAAAGTGGGCATCAATGTCAAGCTTTTTTCTATTTGTGATGTGCCAATAGTCGCAAAAGCATTTTTAAGTCTGGCATTAGTCAAGACCTTTTGAGTTTACTAAAGTATGTATAACATACTTGCATATAGGGGATGGGTACTCATAAACATTTTCACAGGAGCCAAAAAGTATAGTCTGTGGTGTGAGCAAGAGCCACACTGATAGGGGTGGGCATTGCAGGGGGTGTGAGCTGCATGTAGGGGAAGTGAAGCATGTATATGGTGTTGACAGTGAGTCATGGATTATTTTGAGGGTTTCTTTCCATACTGCCCTCTAAACCTGGCCCCTAGTCTCTAGAAGAGTCATAGATGTAGCAATGCTATAATATGCTGTATCTGAACTGGTATCCCTTTACTGCACTGAAGGGTAAGCCTTCTCTGCTAGCTATCACTACATTTCCGACTCAAGTGTACAAAGGAAGTAACGCGCGTATTGAATGTGAATTAAATAGAATTGCACAATGTGAAACCAGAAAACCTGGGAATCAATCCCCAGTTCCCCACTTGACCAAGTTGTGTGATCCTAGGCAATTGTTTGATTTCACTTTACCTTGTTTCCTTCATTATCATTGTCACATATAATAGCACCTTGAAATACATGAGTTCAAGATGTGTGCTATACAAAAAACTTCTCTTGTGCATGATTTAATAAACGATACTGTTGTCCACGTATAACAACAACCTAGGCTACTCAAAGGGGTCCACGTGGCAACTGACTTTGGTGTTTTTTCACTATCGACATTGTTGTCAATGGGTGCTTCTACCTTCATTTTTTAAAACTATCACTTTGAAAAATACTTCTCAATACACTGATATAATCTGATGTACTTAAGTGAAACACTTTTGCATGTTAATGAAATACACTTTTTGGAACTTTGAAGAGACTGTCATATTTTTACACGTTTGTTGCAAGATGTCATTAAAAATGAATGTGTTCCTGCAAGACACCTTGTTAGCTTCTTTTCTTTTACTTCAGTTAGCATGTAAACAAACCCCTTTTTTTAAAGATCTTTCTGAATGTTAATGCTCTCTCAAGTAAACAGCAGTCCAGTGCTGCTATTGACTGGGAAGCCTCCTGTAAAGGTCAGGCCGGTGGAAACTGGCCCCCAGGCCGTACTTTGAGTATCATCGACAAAGGGGCTTTCAGCCACCTCTCTTCATCCATTATTCTGTTGTATCATTCACATTTAGCTTCCGTACGCTATAGCATGTAGCAAGCCTACTTAAGCCACTGGTCAACTTCACTTTGAGTGCCTCCATTCTGCTCTTTCTCAAAGGGCCTCTCAGCCCACAAGCTGGTTCCCTCCAGTGTCAGTGTTTGTTGTTTTTGTTTTTACTTTATAATTACTTTAGTGTTGCCCTTGTGTTTAGATCCTGATGAGATAGCAGGCCGCTTCTGATGCACATTCAAAATTATCAGATCCCACCTCCAGCCAGTGCTGTTGTAAATTCCATTTGGAGTGTTTTACGTTTCTGACTGTTGCTATTTCACAGCATACCAGATCAGATTGTGTCCATTTATATTAAATTATCATCTTTTTACTTTTTTCTTTCTCTCCTGCTTGCTTTCTTGCCTTCCTTTTTCTTTCTTTCTCTTTCTGAAGAGTGTGACAGAAAAGGCATCTGCATACTGATAAGCTTCCTGGGGAGAGGGAGATTCGTTCACACCTTACAAGTCAACAGGCTGTGTCTTGCCCTCACACAAAGGACTGATAACCCCCTACTGACGTTTGGAGACAGGTCTGGGTTGAAAGGCTTTTGTGCTTGACTTGAAAGGACTTCTTTGAAGTTACCCTGTGAACAAGGGCATTTTTGAGTATAAGTGGAAGGGCTCTTGCTCCCTGATTTTAGAGCACTTTTGGAACTGGGACCGAACCTCTGCCAGAGGGACTGCTGGACTGCACCAAGGATTCATCTGGACTGCTCTTCTTTTGTTACTCTGCTGCCTGGTGCCTGCTGGGTGGCCAAAAGGGCTCATCTGGATTGCTTTCTGTTGCCCTGCTACCAGCTGCCCTAGTGACCTTGGCTGCACTAAGCACACCAAAGACTGCCATGAGGAACAGCAACTTCAATCACTTGCTTATATGTGCTGGCCTGCCTGCTCCTGTTGTGCCCCCCTTTTGTGTCCCCCCTTTAGTGCCTCCCAAGGAGCCCAGCGTGGAGAGGGTGCTGTTTTCCTGCTCCCTGTACTAGCACTTGGCAAGCACTTTATATTGTCCCTAAGCACCCAAGAGGCATCCCTTCATAACTCCTTGGTGCTCTATATGGCCAAGAATTCAGCTGTGCCTTAGTGTACCTTCCCATATCCTCTGGGCTCGCCACTATGCCAGGGCCTGTGTGGTGCGGCAGGAGTTGTTTGACCTGTGGGGATCGCAGCATGCCTAGAACCAGGGCGCAAGTTTTAATCCCCGTGCGGTGCACGAGGTCACCGCCTACCCCCATCAGAGCAGTGCTGGACTTCTGGGTGCACCACCAACAGCCCTGAAGGGATTCCTGGCTCTGCCCTCATGGTCAGAGGTCAGGATCTGGACTAGCGAGGTGGTGTATCACCCCTGCGTCTTTCTCCTGCTGCAGCTTTGCTGTGCCCCATGCCTGGTAGGGCCATCACTTACCCAGAAGGGAGCTTGTTGGCGGAAGCGGCTGGAGGTTTCAAGCCACGCCCCTCACAGCCAGATTGCGCTTCTCCGGAGGAGGAGTGGTGTACTGGCTGAGGACTCTGTAGTTGTTAGGATCAGACAAGAGCGGTCCTGGTGTGATTGCTCGGCTACAAATTGTACCGTATTGCAACTGATGGGGCTGCCCCAGCTAGGCTGTGATTGACTCATCAACAGAAGTGGCGGTGTCTTCTGGTACCTACCTTATTCCTGCTAGTGGGAGCACAGAGGCGCTGGGCCCCATGTCTATTTATGTGTTTGCCCCTAAACAAGTCGGTCTTATCAGCAAAGTGAGGATAGTGGGATCAGGATGTCGTGTTGTCTCATAATCTGACACACATTTCGTGCCCTGACATGAGAACACATACGGTTTTGATGCTTACATTGCCAGGCACAACAGTAAGGACCCTATTGCGACTACTATCGTATGATTGCTAAGAGGAGCGCAAGTGCTCTCATGCCCCATGGTCTATGATTATTCATAGCTCTCATATGGGTGCCTCTGAAGACTGCATTGCCTGTGACGTAATTGTGGTCTATGTTTTGTGCATCCTTAAGCTTTATTAATTCCTGCAGAGTAGTGTCTAAGGTGTACTATCCTGACCCTGGCCTTATCAGGATACCGAGTCTCATATATGTTTTCCTGCCTAATATCTCCGATATATGTTGTTTGGCCTTGCATTGTCAAGATATCGTGTATCATCCCTGTATTTATCTGATATACCCAAGATTCATGTTTTGTGACACTTATGGTCTAATGATATATTTACGATACAAGAACTCTATTTTCGTATAATCTTGCATGGAGACTCTTTTGCGGTGTATTTCTTGTGTCACTGGTGTTTGTGTTTTGTGAAAGCGCTGTGGTGAATCCATATTATTTTTTATTGGGAAGCAGGAGATTAGTTTAGCCCTTTGGCTTGCAGTCCTGCGCCTCCGTCAGCTAGTGACTTTTAATCTACTTAGCTTGCTCTGTCTTAGCCCATTAATTTTATTATTTCTTTTAAGAATGCTGCTATTGTTTACAGTTAGAGAAATGTTTTGATTTGCGTTATCAGTGCTGCTCTGTGAAGGTGTCACATCAGCGTCATAACCCAGTGATGTACACAGGTATTCACATCATGTCCCTTTCCCACTTACGTGTGACAGGGACATAATGTACATTTGGTGGGAATTGTTTATATAAATGCTGCCACAAGCCTGCCCCTTTATCTATAGCTTGGGAACATACCTGCATCAGGAGTCCGACATTATTATCTGTATAAATACATCTCACACAGACAAGGCTATCAGAGGAATTCTTACCAGATGCCGTTTACACTATCTATGCTGCAAGTCACGCTGCTGCAGAATTCAGCCTTTGTGTCACCAAAGAGTCTGACCTGGAGACCTAATTCCAAGGTAACTAGGGCTGGGGGGTGCTCCTCATGGACATGGTACTGGGGATTTGACATTTCCTGTTTGTTGGAAGATGGTGGGGGTCTTTGCATTCACGATGCTCATCTCCACAATTATGCTTCTTTTATTGTTCATTATCCTACTCATTGCAGCTCATGCATTTTACCGTAGATTGTAGTCTTTTTAATAAACCTATTGAAAACTTTCCTGCATCTCCTTCATTGCCTGTGTGTGACTGAGACTTGTTACTAACGTGAGAAAAGTGTAACTTCCATTCCACCAGGATTCCACGGAGATGTCGCAATCTAGAGTCCATGCGTAATGCTGCCAGAAATCACCTTTCCCTGTTTGGGTTTTTGGTGAGGTACTGCTTGTGAGCCGGGAGGATTGGGCCGGCAGTTGCGACTTGTTGTTGGATTGCCCTAGTCACCTACAAACAAAAGTGCTGTCACCCCTAAACCAGGTGTCTCGTCTAGGAGCGAGAGTCCAACTATGACAGCCCTTTACACATGACCTCTGGAGATAAGCCTGACTGCTCTGTGGCAAGCTACCGGGGGTGAGCACAGGTTATCTTTGGTGTGTAACTTACTCGCTCTGACTAGAGTGGTGGGTTCTGCCTGGCTGAGATGCATATGCTAGCCAACCAGAAACCCCATTTCTAACATTCTAGCTTTTCACTAGTTTAGGTTTCGGGTCCTTTAGTGCAACTAGCTATCTCATTCACTATACCTTTTTATGGTCTGACTTGACAGACCTGTTGTCGCCAGATAGTTATGTCAGCATCATTACACAGGGGCTTTGGCTCCATCATATGTACATGCTTTGATTGGGCAGAAGTTGTGTGCTTCCACAAAAAAGTACTAGCTCTCCACAAAGCTGTGATCATGTTCTTTACTTATCCAGCTGCCTAAACTTGAACTTTCAGGAGCACACACATGGCATTAAAATGCTATTAAAGTGTCTTAGATAACTAGTATTGTAAATCAGAAGGTAAAATGTGAAGAGAGGGACCAGAGAAAAGGTCACTCCTTCATCCTCTGTGCTTCACCCTCAATATAACTGAGAACATTCTACTGAGGCATCCTTTCATCTTCATCCTTTGCACCATTCAGTGGTGTAAAATGAGTCCCCGCAGCCCCTGCAGTGTGGGGGATCTCCGAGCTCCAGGAGGCTCCTCAGCACAATAAACTGTGCACTGGAAGCGGGCCCCTGGCCTGAGAGCTCCTGATTGGGTCCAGTGGGGGACCCCTCCATGTACTTTGCAGGGGGGCCCTCAAGTTTCATTGTGCCACTGGCACCATTCATAGCCCACCCATAGAGGAGAGTTGCATGGTGATCTATTATCATGTTGTGTAGATGTATGGGGCAGAGGTTTGTTGTGCTTTGTCTCATGTGAGGATGTGCAGCTTTCCCTTTCTCCATGGTAATGCAGGAGTGCATGATGAAAGTTAGTGAATATGTCTTAGAAGAATTCCAGGAGACCGTGACAGGCTTAGCTAACCACTCACCGTTAAGTGCCCCAGTGGCAAAATGAAGTTTTTTGGCTTCATGCGGAAGTTTGGTATCACAGAAAGGGCCACAGATGCTTGCCCCCTCTGTAATACAAGTTACACATGTAGCACTTGTGTAAACTTAAGAGGGGGGGTGTCCCTCATTTGCGTGGGAGGGTGGCCCTATGCAAATAAACAAACTCTTTGCCTCGGTGTCTGTGCCATTTTACAGCCATCGGTGCAGAGGCAAAGGAGCCTTCGGGGGTGCATTAACACTGCAATGTAGGGGTGGTAAACCCCCAATGGCACCCCTAGGAAGGAGTAAGAAGGAGGGACCCCTCCTCCCCCATGCAGGCGACTGCAGCGACTCACTGCCTTTCTCTAATGCGCTAAACTCATGACAGGCGCCATTTTGTGGGGATTCAATGTGCCAGGGTGCCATTTTGTGGGGATTCAATGTGCCAGGGTGCTCTGACCTGGTTCACGCCCGGCGCACCCAGTTAAAGGTGCACCTAAGCGCTAAGGTGCAGATCAGGACACTAGGCACTGCCAGTAACATGGGTCAGGAGTACTGAGATGTAGAAATTATTACCATCATGAAAACGTAGCATTTGAACATTTGCAATGAGTAACTTTTTCGATCCCTAGAGAAACCCCTTGTACAAAATTGCCAACACATATGGGGGTGTCATCCCCTTTCTGTCTATGAAAAGAGATTTCCTCCTGCCTTGAAAGCCAACGGTAAATCTCTGACGTTTTCATGGTGGAAAAGTACCTGAAAACAGAGTGTAAATACACACACCTGCGGGTTTTGGGGGATTCACCAACTTCGAGACGTGTCCCAACCTTGTCATGCCCACAACCTGTTACATACAATCACACTGTACTGCAGTAATGTTATGTGTCAGTAAAAACATTTAAGAGCACGTATTTGCATTTTGTCTTTAAGAAAGTTGAAACCTCATGTGTGGTTCTGCTTGCACACATTTACTACACACCATTTTGGATCGCAAACACCTTTGCTAATTGACCTAAAAGTTTTTATGTAGCGCCGACATACCATTACTGGCAGCCTTAAAGCTCTTTTGATTGCTGCTTTGAAATGGGCTGGGCGCCTTTCTTTGCCCATTGTCTATGTTCCTTGTCACACTCTGCGTACAGGAAAGAAAAAGGGGCATTTGCAGAGTTGGCAGAAATGCCACTTGGTGCATGGCACACCGAGAGCCAGGTCTGTGATGATAGCTGAGCTCAGAACATCTTCCCAGAAAGTACACGTTTTGGGACAGGGTGATTCGAGCGCCTATCATCACCCAAAGGACACGTGTGGCACGCGTCCAGTTACACTGCAGCGCCAGGGCACAGTGTGTCCTTGCACTGAAACTAATCGAGACAATGGTAGGCCACGCGGAGCGATACGTCAGCTCTGCTGGGTGCCTGTCTATTCATGGGCCACGTTCCACCGTGGTCCCCGTTCTGTGCTGCTCAATGAACTTATTCTGTCTCAAAGCCTGTGACCCAAGTCCACGTGTGTGATGGAGAAGGCAAGGCAGTGGAGTGGGGCTGGAGCAGTAAAAAAACATTTCAGTCTTGCCTGGCCTTCGAATAGGGGCGTAGCTTCATGGGTGTTACACCTCCCCTAATAAATCTATGCTTTAGTAAATATTTGGGTACAGGTGCTTTCAGTCAGGTATTGTGAAGTCTGTCGGAATTCACCTGGGATTTTTACACCCTCCCCTCTCTCTCATCTCTGTTATGAAGGTCTTAAACAATGTTGGTTATTTTACCAAACATTGGCCCATATTTATACTTTTTTTTACGCCGCATTTGCGTAATTGTTTGACGCAAAAGGCGCAAACGTACAAAATATAATTGTGTTTTGTAATTTTGCACCGCTTTTGCGTCAAAAAATTATGCTAATGCGGCGCAAAAAAAGTATAAATATGGGCCCTTGTATGTTAAATACCCCTTAGAATCTGCACTTTGCTCCCTTTTCACCGCCCCTTCAACTCCCCTTCTGCACTGATTATTTTATAACGTATTTTAACATGATATGCCAGCATGATTGTTGGAAAACCTGAATCTCACGCCCTTCTGATATTAATGACCAAGCCACACCCCTGCCTTCGACTGACTCTGTCCCAATCCTGTTTGCTAAGAGACAATTACCTGCAGACAAAATGCAGTTTCCTATTGAAAAAGATTTGGATAAATACTGCCCTTAAAGCAACATTTTCACATAAATCTGCTAAAAGGCCATGGGCACTAAAAGAGCACTCAATAAATATTCCAGTATTTTCTTGGTGAGACAGGGAACCACGGCCCTTTTCAGTATTAGATTACATTTTTAGTAAACATTTCCACAGGATCACCAACCAATCAATCAATCATGGTTCTTGTATAGCGCGGCTAATCACCTGTTCGGGTCTCAAGGCGCTTGTGGATGAGGGGGGTTCTGCAGCTTGTTTGAAGCGCAGGTTGGCCAGTTCAGTCAAAGAGCCAGGTCTTGAGCTCCTTCTTGAATTGAGGGAGAGAGGTAAATATCATGAGATGAAGAGGAAGAGAGTTCCAGGTCTTCGCAGCGAGGAAGAAGAAGGCTCTTCCTCCGGTTGAGGTCTTGTAGATCTGTGGGATGTCGGCCAGGGCCAGATGAGCGCATCGGAATTGTCTGGTGGGTGTGTGGAAGGCGAGGTGATGGTTGAGGTATGCAGGTCTGATGTTGTGGAGGGCTTTGTAGGTGTGGAACCAAATTACCAAATATATTAGGATTTACTTCCAGTATGTTAGGACGAGAATGTTCCCATGGGCTTACTCATACTTCAAGAATTACCTCCATTATGCTATGCATAGCAATTTGTCATGTGTATCTATTGCAGTGTCAAAACTTATATAAAATAGCCAGTGCAAGACTTTTGCTATGGAAGGGCCCCAAGTACCAACAAGCATTGGCAATGCCAATAGGTCTGGCTTATGAATTTGCTATCAAGTCAGACCTAAAATTCCATGTATGTTAATGACTGCCCTCCTACCGTCTGTGCTGCTGCCAGAGAGAACAGCCATAAATTATGTAGTTGATGATGTAAGATGCTTTAATAGCATTTTAATGGCATGTGTGTGCCCCTAAAAGTTTAAGCTCAGGCAGCTGGATAAATAAACAGAATGATCACAGCCATATAGAGAGAAAGCACTTTTTGGTGGAAGCACACAACCTCTGCCCAATGAAAACATGGACTTCTGACTCCCAAAATGTGGGCAGAGCCAAGGCCCCTTTCCTGGGGATGCTTACATAATTGTCTGGCGACAGCTGTGCTGTTAAGCCAGATCATAAAAATGACCTTCAGTCAGCAATGTCCAGCATTTTGTCATGGGTGTCCACGTACCATGGTGTATTTTATGCAAAGAATTACCTTAAATATATCACCATCACCACCTTGCTATTGGTGCCCCCGCTGGGTGCCACCACCCCATGTGCTAAACATTACCTCCAGTATGCCAGAGACAGCAGTACACTCACTAGAATAACATGCACACACACACACACACACACACACACACATGCATTAACACACTCTCATCTCACTTACTCACTCACAGTCACTCACAGACACATACATACACACACACACACACACACACACAGGCACTAACACACTCTAACACACATGCAGTCAAGCACACATACACTCTCATGCCGTCAAAAACAAACTCTCTCCTATATTCTCACTCTTCTACATACTCACACAATCCTCAGTTACTCACACACTGTTACTCAGTCACTAACACACAGTCACTCACACACTCACTCTCACACACAGTTTTACCAGTCAGCATATGTTGTGTGAAAAAAACCTGCACTGCTACCACCCCTGCTGGACCTGCCTTACCAGTTAGAAAAAACTTAGTAAAAACATTTTTCTATTCAGTATTTAAATACCAGAACAAATGGTATATTCAATGCTTGTTTTCATGCATGATGTGCATGAATTAGTGCACTTCCGCAAAAGAGCTGAACTGGGTTTACATTTGATTTTACATGTGGATCAATAAGTAATGGTATTAGAAATGGAGAAGTTAGCTTTGTACAATTTAATACCTTAAGGTCATGGGTGACCCCAGATAATCCTGTCTTTTGGGCAGCAACACTTTGTTTGATGGGACTTCCCAGAACGAAGCTTTGATGGGCCAGGGCCCACTTGTCAACTAGGTAAAAAAGTATAAAAACTCACGTTTGTGACTTTTGGCCATTATTCTTGGAATCTATCAAATTTAAAATGGTGAAACGGCAAAGATTGCATTTTATATGCAGATTTAAGAATTCCAGTGCTAGTGGGCAGACATTCACACGCCTGCAAAGCAACACAACCTCCTACAAATGTACTGCCCACCCCAGGAATCAGGGGTCCATTGCAGCCCTGCCAAGTTTCCCAGGACCATGCGTAGTGTTGCACCAGTCCAGATTTTTTTCTTTGCAGTCTGGGAGTTTTAGTCTTGTTTATTCCTTTTTAAAACAGGATTACACGTCCCAGAATTAAAAGAAAATAACTTGGACTTGAGTAGTGTTGTAAAGAGGATGTTTCAAAACTCTTACAATAAGACTTTTCACATAGACAAATTACTCAATATATTAATGACTACAAAGCAACCAACAAGTTCTAAAGCGAATGAGAAACTATTGTACAAAATCTTCAAGATGTTTCGGTGGTCTGCGAACTCTTATGCATCTGTCTAACATGGGACTACTGGAATCATTGGACTTCGTAACCTCTCTCACAGTTTGGGAATCCATATAATTCATTTCCCTTCCAATGTCAGGATCATGTTTAAGCACATAACCCCTGCAGCCCTCATCATTTTTGATAGGACACTCATCTCCCCTTTGATATAATGCCACTCTGTGTCCATTCCACCGCTCACCATTCTCCAAAAGAACATAGAATTGATGCACTTGGTTCACCTTATACGGACCGCTAAAGTTGGATAAACCTGTCATCACTCTACCTGCTCTGACTTTTAAACAATTGCCAGTTTTAATGGAATTAACAGTAGTACCTCCTTCCTTCACTCCAGTCACATTGTAACTTCCTCCACATGACACCCATTCTCTCATCAAAGATGGCACTAACTTTGTACCGGGAACTCTCCCTCTCAGCTCTAAAGGAGACATCTGAATATCAGCTTGTGGAGTTGTGAAATAAGTCCATAACATCTCCTCCACTGAGCTCTCAACATTCATTCCACTCACAACTGCCATGTGAATGACGCCTTTGACCAATCTATTGGCCCTCTCAACTATGCCATTCCCTTGAGGGTTATAGAGAGAGGTGCAATAGTGTATAATACCACATTCTGACAACAAAAGTTTCATATCAACTGAGTACCATTCTCTGTTATCAGTATTGAAGGAACACCTTCTTCCAAGAATCTTTGCTTTAAACAACAGATGGTAGTACCAGTCGTTATCTCTTTCAGAAACTTCACATATAACGACTTTGACAAAACATCACTGACCACAACCACAAACTTGTTTACATAATGTAACTCTGCCATTGGACAAATAAAATCTAAACAAACTCTATACCATGCTTTGCCAGGATTCGCAATCTGCCCATTGACTGAGTTGGCTCCTACCTTCAACCTCTTCTCTCCTCCCTTACAAATGGGACACTTTTCAATTCACACCACAACCTGATCGTCCATACCTGGCCACTAAAACTGAGCTTTGAAGCAACGTTGGGTAAAACACTGCCATAAATGACCATCCTAAGCTATGAGTTTGTTTCTTAGCCCCAAAGGTGACATAAACCTGGCCCATCTCATCAACACTTCTGTTATGTTATGTTATAAAAACTTCTAAAGCGCACAGATACCCCCAAAGGTGCCTCCCAGCACTAGTCACAGGTGAGAAATAGCAGCAGTAAGACACCAAATGGTAGCCTAGCTGGAAAACAGCCAGGATTTCAGTTGTTTCCGGGACTGTAAGTGGTCCTGAATTTTCCTAATGTTAGGTGGAATAGAGTTCCATAGGGTCGGGTCTAAGACACAGAAAGAGCAGCCTCCCATTCTGGCTGTACTGTAGCGGGGGACATAGGCCAAATTTAAATCAGCAGAGCAAAGTGATCCAGAGGACACAAGCCAGTATAGAAGTTTGTGAGAAGTACACAGGGCCTTAAATTTAGTACGCTTTTCGATAGGTAGCCAGTCGAGCTTGACAAGAAGATGGGAGACAGAACTGAACTTGGGGAGGGAAAAAAAGAAGTCTCACAGCAGTATTTTGAAGGACCTGCATACGATTCAGAGCAGATTTTTTTTGTCCCAGATAGAGGATGTTGCAATAATCAAGTTGCAAGATAATCAAGGATTGCACAATCATTTGGCGTATTTGTTTGGGAAAGCAGCCCAAAATGGGCTTAAGATTCCTGAGGATGCCAAAACAGTGACCGGCTAGTGTTTTGACTTGTGTTTCAAAAGAAAGACAGTTATCCATATGTATCCCTAGGTTTTTTTACACTGATTTGGGATCAGGGGAGAACTTAAATTTGCTGGCCACCATTGGTCTCTCCAAAGATGTGTATGCCTGCCCAACAAGAGAATCTCAGTTTACGTGGTTTTACGTTTAAGGAAATTTTTGTGCATCCATCCTGCGACTGCAGTTCAACGGTTTTTAACATTGGCGAAGTCGGTGGGCGATTATGCAGGCAAGGAAACGAGCAGCTGAGTGTCGTCAGCATACGACACTAGTGAGATTCTGAAATATTTCACTACTTCAGCCAGTGGTTTAACGTAAATGTTAAAAAGGGTAGGGCTAAACATTGAATGCCGAGGAACAACATGCGCCAGTGTCCTGTGGGATGATGCAAAAGGAGGGGGGAGGCACTTGAAATGATCACTCTTTTCAAAACGAGGCAACCAGGGCAGAGATTTACCCTGTACTCCCAATTCCCAAAAGGCGTAGAAGTAGAATTGCCTGGGAGACAGTATGAAACGCCACACTTAAATCTAAAAGGATCAGAGCCTGGGATTTGCTGGTGCCTATTGAGCTGCAAAAGGCTTCAGGGACTGTTAAAAGAGAAAGTTTCAGTGCTATGAGACGCTCAAAATCCATTCTGAGAGACATTAAGGGGGTTATTACAACTTTGGAGGAGGTGTTAATCTGTCCCAAAAGTGACGGTAAAGTGGCGGATATACCACCAGCCGTATTACGAGTTCCATAGGATATAATGGACTCGTAATACGGCTGGTGGTATATCCGTCACTTTTGGGACGGATTAACACCTCCTCCAAAGTTGTAATAACCCCCTAAGTGTTTGATTTTGTTCTAGATATTTTGTAAGGCAGTGGTTCACATGCTTCTCCACCACCTTGGATAAAAAAGGCAGAAGGGAAATGGGACAGTAGTTTTCAGGCTGAGTAGAGTCTAGCAAGGGCTTTTTTAAAAGAGGGATAACCTTGGCATGTTTCCAGGAAGCAGATACTTCTGCAGTACTCAGCGAAAGGTTGGCTACTTCCAGAAAGTTAGGGATGATACTCTCCCGAAATTTTAAAATAAGATCAGATTTCCAGGGGTCCCGATTTTACTTGACACATTAAAGTGGAAATAGTGTCAATGTCCTGCAGGGCCAGTTGGTCCAGGGGTGGCCATTTCATGGTGGTGTCCTCAATACCAAGGACGGGAGACAGAACTGTTTCCTTTCCGTTACTGAAGCTGCAATAGATGTCATCAACCTTATTAAGAAAGTGGTCAGTAAGTTTATGGCAGTGGCTGTTGGGGGCCACCGCTACATTAGAAAAAAATGTAGGATGTAGGTTTGGTCAAGCTATTGACAATAGCAAAGATTTCCATTGAAGGATTTCTGCTGTTTTTAATTTGTCAGCAAAAAAACTCTGCACAGGCTTTTTTAATAGATTTATGGTAGCCTTTAATCGCTGTCATGTAATGTGATTTTGCTGTAGCATCGTAAGATTTGCACTGGATGAGCTCTAGTTTTTTGCAACGCTTCTTTTCCATGAGCAGTGTATCATTGAACCGTACCGCTGGGGGCTGCTCCCTGGTTCTACAGGATTTACTCGGATTAAAATGATCCAAGGCTGAGGTTAACCAAAGTTTGGTGGCCACCTCTACCTGTTCAGTGTTGGGTGCTTTAGAAGAAACCTTCTTTTGATGAAATCTAAGAAGGCAGACAGATACAACTTATACCATTGCCTTCTCATCGTATAGTTAGTGGTGATATCAGTCTTAGTATTTGGTAAATCTAAAATCATAGGTGCAATGTGATGGTCTGACCAGGTCACTGTAATAGAAACAGCTGTTTGCAGGTAAACAATGTTGGAGAACACATGTTGGAGAACACAGGGTCCAGCAGATGGCCGGTTTCATGTGTGGCGTATTTTACTAGCTGAACTAACTGCAAAGTAGTCAGGTCATTAATGAGTTCTTGACTTTCCTTATCATTGGTTGATCGAAATTCAAGTCTCCAATGATACTGAAAATAGATAATGGGAGTGTGAGCGACGAGCAACACTCTACCAGGGAGACCCTAAACTATTTTGAAGGGCCAGGGGGTCTATAAGTCAGGAGGCCAGAGAAGGTGAAGTTTTTATTAACCTGTACTTTAATATAGGCTTAGAACCCGCAGTACCGGGCTCTACCGGCTATTAAAGGCCCGCTCCCCGCGTTAAATGCCCGAGCCGAAGGCGAGGGCATTTAACAAGGGAGAGGGACTTTAATAGCCGGTAGAGCCCGCTACGGCGGGTTCTAAGGCTATTAGAACATTCTGCCACACAGGGCAGAATGTTCTATTAAAAAAAAAAAAAATCACGGAGCCCGAGGGGATTTAAATCCCCTCGGGCTCCGTGAGACTTTGTTCACAGCTGTTGCTGTGAACAAAGCGAACATTGGAATGTTGGCGCTGCGGGCTTTTACCGGCCAGTAAAAACACGCAGCACTCCATTGTTTTCAATGGAGCCTCCAGCATTCCAATGTTCTAAATAGCATGCTTTCGCAGTCGTGAATGAGGCCTGGGGACAGAGTGCATGCCATGCAATACTGCCCCCTCTGAGCCTGGGTCTATCATATCTTTGAATGCGGTAGCCTGGAGGGAGGGCCCAAACAGGTTCTGCAAGTGTGGAATGAGTAAGCCAAGTTTCTGTAAGGAATACGATGTCAGGCTGATGGTCTAGAAGTAAGTCATAGATGTCAGCATAATGCTTGACCGGCGATCAGCAGTTAACGCAGTACATTTTTAGCCTAAGTAGCATGGATTTGGCCCTAGAGGGCACGCAAATAGAATTAGTAAATTTGTCCTGCAGTGCAGTGGCGTAGTAGCAGTGTCTACAGTGTATTTTGGTGGCCCCGTTTCCCCCCCCAGGATAAGAGACTGTAAACAGCCCTTTGCGCATGGAGGTCTAAGAGATTGCAGCTGAGGAGCAGAGCAAGTAGTCCAGGGCAAAGTGGGAGAAACAGGGGTCCTGGCCTTTGGCGTGCCTTTGGCACATCCGTGCATCAGCCGCGTTTTTATGACTGATGGGGAACATTGGGGATTTCCCTCTGATAGCAGCCACTATACTGCTGACCCTTCTCACTCGATGGCCCAACCAAAATGGCCTTTTGGGGAGAGTAAAGCCTAGCACAAGATAAGAGTTAGAAAAATAGCACTTTCCCCATGTGCTCCAAACAAAGGAGCAATAGCAGCAAAAAATATCAAAAACATTTTTTTAAAAAGATTTTAAGAAAAAGCAAATTTCCATAAAAAGGATTCAAATGCAGCGCTATATTTAGCACCACAGTGAATGCAGTACTTCAAAATCAATTGTTTTTTGGCAGTAATTAGAGCATCCGGCTACATGGAGCTCCCTAAACAATTAAAAATACTCCCCCACATAACTGCGACAGCTTTCCCCACGTACAGAGATTCAATTCAACAGTAACATCATGTGAATTAGGGCAGTTTTAAAGCAGTCCTATGAGCTATTAGCATCAGTGTCTCACCATAGATCCCAAATCTGCACATCAGCCACGTTTTTATGGTCGATGGGCACATAAGAGCTTTCCATCATATAGCAGCCACTAGATTGCTCACCCTCTCACCCGATGGCCCAACAAAAATGGCCGTTTGAGGACAATAAGTCTAGCACAAGATAATAGTGAGAAAAATTGCACTTTTCCTATGTGCTCCAAACAAAAGAGCAATAGTAGTAAATAAATATCAAAAATGTTTTTTGAAAAGAAAGATTCTAAGAAAAAGCATATTTCCATAATAAGGATTAAAATTCAGTCCTACGATTTAGCAACACAGTAAAAACAATAGATTTTGCAGTAATCAGAGCATCAAGCTATACAGAGCTCCCTAAACAATTAAAAATACTAACAGTGACAGCTTTCCCCATGTATACAGATTCAATTTGACAGTAACAACATACAGATTAGGGCAGTTTTAAAGTAGTTCTATGAACTACTAACAGCAGTGTCTCACCATAGACCTTGCCACCACATACTGACAACCTGTTTGAGATGAGGTCTCACTGACACTGATGTACAACTCTTTCTTCTGCCTCCCAAATTTACCATGTGCAACACTACTCTAAGAACATCATCAGCATCCATCTCTGAAAGCCATTCATCAGCAGTTAATGCACCTTCTGCCTCCATTACAGCATCTTTAACCAATGCTACTGCAGTATCACCTTCACTATTAGACACCGGGGCACCAGTAACCAATTTCCAGTCCACTAGCATTCTCGACAAAGTACTTAAGTACTTTTCCAACCCTGTACATATTTCACAGCAGATTGATATTCCTGAAGCCTTTCTGTCAATCTTGCTAGTCTAGCTGAACCCTTTCCTGATCCTTCTGGAAGTAAAACCCTAACTAAAGGTTTGAGATCTGTTCTTAAGAGAAATTGAGTCCCCACACAAACATGCAATAATACTCCACACCCCAAGCTTCTGCCAATGTCTCTCTCTCTATAACAGCAATTTCTTTCCATAAAAGTGAGGGTGCTAGGTGCAAACTCTACTGTTTTCTCAACAGTACCACGCTTTTGAGAGAGAATTGCTCCTAACCCAGTGGCTGGTGTCCACGGTCACTATGGACTTAAGTTTAATGTCAAATGGTATCAAAATGCCAGCTCCACATATGTCCCTTTTGTTGAATTAAAACAACCTTCACATTCTTTATCCCACGTACAATTTGCTCCTTTTCTAAGTAAGGACTCTGTCTTATCCGCAAACCTTTCTATGAACTTCGCCTAGTAGTCAGTTAAGCTCATAAATTACCTCAGTTGTTCTTTATCTATGGGGGACGGTGCTTATTCAATAGTTTCCAGTAATTTCTTTTTGGTTTATTACCATGGGCAAAAATAGTATACCCCAAATACTCAGTCTGCTCCACCAAAAACAAACATTTGTCTTTTCGAAGAGTTAAACCCAAATCTACGTAAAGCTTGTTTTAATACAGCATTGTGGTCTTTTATAGTTTCACCAAAAATCAAAATATCATCTTGAAAGTACACTATATTATCTAAACTTTTGAAAATGTCAGTGACCATGCACTGAAATACATTTGCTGCTGATGACAAACCAAAGGTATTACAAGAAAACTGAAAGGTACCTTTGGTGGTGATAAAGACTGTCAAAGGTTTGGATTCTAGGTGGAGCTTTATCTGGTACCCACTTTTCAAGTCTAGTTTGGAAAAATGCTTATCCCCCTTTAACATTGAAACAAGTTCTCCTATATTAGATAAGGGAAAAGTGTCAGTTATTACACTTTGATTTAGAGATCTGAGGTCTACGCAGAATCTTAACCTACCATCAGATTTATTTTTATCACTACTGATGACACCCAACTTGAAGCTTCAACAGGCTTTATAAACCCTTCATGTAACATCTCCTGGATCATTTTTTTTTTACTTCTTCACAAATTACAACAGGTACTCTCCGAAGTCTGAGTTGCACTGGTAGAACATAACCCCTGAGTAGATCAGGTTTGCCCTTGAAAACATGTTTTACACTTTTCAGAAATTCTGATATTGGTTGTTGCTCCAACACCATAACATGGTTGAAGCTCTGAAATCAACTATTATATAAAGGTCGTACTTGCGCATCCACCCTAAGATTGGGAGTCCCTGCTCTGCCACAAATACCTTGCCTGGAATGACTCTTTTTGCAAAAGATATATGTGCATCCATGTAACCCAATACATCTATTGATTCACCTTGTTATCCCACTGGAGAAACATCTTTGAGTTTTAGTTTCACACCACTCCACTCACATTCAAATACAGACTTGGGGGTACTAGTAAACTTTGACCTTGTATCTACCATAAGCTGGATAATCCAATCTACTGATTTTAAAAGTGGCCTTTGGTCTGTTTTTCTGTTTGTCATCTTCTGCCTCTCTCTTCCCACTTTCAACACTCAGTATTTTATCATGAACTTCAACTTCTACATTTGAGAAATCTGAAACCACAGCTATTTTACTTTGCCCCTTAGATTTGCACATCCTTGTAAAATGATCAATGCAGCCACATTTCCTACATTCTTTGTTACTGGTAAAAAAAAAAAAGTCCGCCATGTGACCTGTACTACCCCATCACTTACAATTTTTAGTAGATTGTTTAGGCTGAGCAACATTTTTACTAATTTTTACAGACAATTTCAATGCAGCTACAAATTCTAACTTGTAGATCTCCCCCCTTCAGATACCTCATGATCACGATTTCTCTTTTCTAGCTCATGCATGCACAAATCAGACTTTTCAACAACTTTGGCTAGATCGATTGCATCTTTCAAAGTGTGGTTCTGAGCTACCAACAGTCTCTCCTGGATTTTCTTGCCTTTATACGCAACTATCAATTGGCCACAAATAAGTTCATCAGTCATGCCACCGAAAAGACATTTGGTCGATAACTCCCGCAGCCTATCTACAATTCGTCAGATGATTCTTCAAGTCTTTGATGCTGTGTATAAAACTTATATCTGGTCATTACCAAATTATTTTCTCTCACTTATCAGATTTCTAATCTGTGTCTAGCCTCCTTATAAACATCTTGTATTGGTTGCCCATTCGGTTCAAGTGCTTGTGGCAAATATCTAAAATCACGCTGACCTTCTTGTCCAAGAGTGCTTAAAAGTAAAGCTTTCTTACCAGCAGGACGAATATCCTGGTCATCTAAGGCCTCCAAAGTGTTATCAAACATTAAAATCCAATCCTCCCATGGAATTGGAAGGGCACCCGCTTGAGATAAAAACAAGGAGGGGGAATCACTAAAATGTGAGAAGATGCCATGCTGTTACTGTGTTTTGCAAGTAACATTAACCTATAGAGTAACTGACAAATAATCAACTTTTTGAAATCACATTATTTTAAGAAAATAATTGATCTACTTCAGTCTATGACAAAGGTGTGCGTTTCACCGTTGTGCACGCTGACACGCAGAATCGACTTGCAAAAAGGGTAACACCGGTCAGAAATACTTTTTACGGATGTCTGTTTCAAAGTGTGCACATCACCGTTAGTAAATGTTAATGTGTGCACATTCCGATTGTAAGATGTACACACTGTGCTCCTACAGATGTGTGTATTGGTGTTACCAAGAAACCAATGTTATTCCTCAAACTGTGCGATTCGATGAACAAAACGATTTATTGGCGTGTGCATCACCGATCCACAAACTAATTGCCGAATACAAAGCGTTGGGCTATCACGCAATAAGCGATGAGCTCAAGCCAAGATGGCCGCTGTACGTGTTGACGCACTTGCGTCACACTTCTCCAAGGATGTACTGTGCAGAGGCCCAAGAGCCCTGATGGGAGGCCGGCTCACAATGTACCTCTTCAATGGCTCACTCCCTCTGATTTCCTAATACTTGCTGTGTCGGCTAACCAGCGAGAGCCATTCTCTCTGCATGCCACTTCCGCTTGCTTTGTGACACCGTCGGCTCCATCAACTAATCCGAGGGCTTCAAGGGTCAATTCCAGCTGACGCCCTCTGCGACTCTGAGCCCAGTAGCCTCCGCAACTCTGTGTGTCCCGTTCGCTCTCTCCTCTACTTGCTCCCAAACTCTTCTCCGACACCTTGACCAGCTCATCGCCAATAATGGTTGTAAAGAGGACAACACCATGTAAGTTGATTTAATGTTGTTTATTTAGGAGTAGTGAAGAGAAGCAAACATTGCCAAGCTGGTCAAGGACAACTGCTCACATGAGAATGTTCCTTTGTTCAAACCCCACACATGGAATCTGAAGGACGTAAGATTTCTTGACAAATCTGTGTGCAAGAAGCAGAGACATTATAACAAGTAGCACATCATCAGGGGCATCGCTTGGTCACTAAGATTGGGGGGGTGCTTCAGATTTTCTCACAATAAAATGTTATTACATATTATACTAGAAGCAAGGTGCATGAGAGGGACTTAAGGGGCAGTGAAAAGTGATAGGAATGTGGATTGGTAGGGGTGCAAAGGGAGAGAAATCACAATATTCTGTAAAATAACCAACATTTTTAAAGACTTTCAAAATGAGAGAGGGAGTGTGTATTTGTGTTTATGTCTGTGTGCATGCATAAGGCTGTGGTGAAACCTTACAGACACCTCACCATACCCGACTCAAAATACCTGCACCCACCTATTTACAAGAAAATACATTTATTAGGGGGGTGTAACACCCAAAGACCCCCCAGGAAGCTACGCTCCTGCACATCATATATGGACCCCGGACACTTGGCAACAATGCCTTTGTCGTAACACCACCTGCAACCTGTGTCTATGTGTTTTTTCGATGTGTGGCAGCAGCAATGAAATCCATTTGAATTTAAAAGATTAACAGAATGCCTCACTGCAGGTACCTCTGTTTCCATACAGACGAATTCATGAACCCTTGAGCTGAAGTATTTCTGGTGTTCAGGCCTCAGTGCTGTCCAGAAGCTGGCAGTTGTGTAAATATAGCACTTCTGTTCTGTCCTTAATGAGGAACTTTTTGGATCTATCTGACTTTCAACCCGGAAGAGATACACTACCTGATCATTTGGAGCAAATCTAGAAACTAATGTGTTGGTGGTTGAGAGGGGGAGATTGTCACAGTGAGCATTACTCATTGGGTCTCCCATCATCAAGGCAATAGTTTTACTTCCAGGATTATGGTCTTGCTTGGAGTTAAGTCCTGTTTGCACCCAAATGAGATTTGCAGTCCCATCCTGTTCAGGGTCTTAATTGATTTTTTTTTCTTTAAGTGAAAGACGTGCATTTGAGCTTATTTAATGATTTTTCAAGTATTACAGATACTCAAGTGTCACAATGATAAATAAAAACCTGCACTGTGGTTAAGGAAACTTGAGAGCTCTGCATGCCCTTTACTATAACTTTAAATGATCCACCCACCCAAGTCAGCACATTTTATGACTAAAAACTTAAAATTCGTTTGTGGAATTTCCATGCTCAAAATTATGGAAGTGTGTGACCGCCAAGGCAAAAAGACTCGAGAGGAAGTTGGTAGGTGAGTGATGGGGGAAGTCAGAGCAGCCAAATCGGAGTTGCCATGGCTGCTATTTTGTATGGTTTGGAGTTTACAATGACCAAAGAAATTGTTTTGTTGGCCAAAGAAAAGGCCACAAATATCCTTATTCACCTATCAGGTCCCACCCACCCAGTAAAACTTCAATCTTCTTATAGTGGAGTTTATAACAGGAACCTCAAACATGGCGGCTGTATTGCTTTTGTCATTAAAAAGGCATAGCAGTGGGTATCAGGATAGAAAAACTGCAAATGGATGAGGTTACCCCCTGCACACATCCGAAGTATGTGTCTGTTACCATTTGTAAGCATGGCAAGCATTGAAGAAAGGTGTGATAGCGCACTTGAAAAGTGGTCCCACACCATGCGTGACACAGTCAGCCAGTTTAGTCAACAGCAAACAACTCTGCTGGAAAGTCTCCTCGACTGCAGGCATCTGACTCCTTCAAAACTGGACATACCGCAGCCAGACATGAATCTCCAGCACCTACCAGCTTAGCCCCAGTGTGACACAATACCTTTTATTCACCATTAAAAATAAGCAACAACTAGTCCAAAGTAGTCCAACGATATGAGCCTGGATGGATTCCAACTGTAACTTTCACTCAGTGCTCAGAGTCAGCATGAACACCGACCAAACCCTCAAGGAGCACATCATCTAGAAAAACAAGGTAACCTGGTACCACCGTCATCTTCTAAAAAAAGTGAAACCATTCCTCCCAGAAAGTGATTGCAGAACTGCCACTTTGGCCGTCGTACTCATGCATCTGGATGTTGGAAATGTCCCATCCCAGACTCCACAATGGGTCCAGTAAACACATCCTACAGGCATAGCACACCTCATCCGGCCCCAATAAACATGACATGTGGAACTCCACTGGCTCCCCTTGTCAGCCTGCACCATCTTCAAAACCATCAACAGCATCTACAAAGCCGTCACCCCTTGCCACCTATCTGGCTGGCATCTGACCACTTCCCCCAGCTTTTTGGCCCACGCACCTAAGACACCATCAGAAAAGAGACGAAGAAGTACCAAAAAAGGAAGAAAGGGGACCAACCATCTCCATTATGCACCCAGGATATGGAATGGCATCCATGTATCAGAAAACACTACTCAAGTCTGCTCCAATTTAGGGAAGAGCTCAAAACAGAATTATTTAAAGAAACACAGTGAAGTAATAGTTAACCTCCACTCTCAGAAGACAGCTTTCTCTCCAATTATTCATTGACTGCCTCTTTGCTTTTAATAGTGTACAGCGCTGTTTTTTTTTTTTTTTTTGGCTAGTTTGCCCTATACAAATATATTTTGCATACATGTATATATAGATCATGCAGCATTCGGGGAAATGCAGTTTTGCTTTAAATCATATGGGTTCAAAAACTGCAGCATGGAAATTGCTGTTGTCTTAGAATTAAGGACTGGCTATAGAGGACACACATGACATGGGATCGCTTGACAGCTTTGTCCGGCAGAAAAACATATATAAAAACCCTATCTGAGTACAATATCGAAGCGGCCAATAACTCTCAACAGTCATCAGCATCCTTTCAAAAGCAAACTCGAATTTACTCAGAATTCCCAAGATATTTGTAATGACTTCATTTTAAAGGGCATGACATTCTCAGAATAAATTCTGCCTTGGACATGCTGCAAGTCCCGAACTTCTCAGGGGCAGATGACTAGCTTTTTTTAATAGATAGAGTCAGTTTTTAGAACGTAGTGCTGGCGCCCTTCCACCACCACAAGTATTTTAAATATTTAGGTCTGTGCGACAGCATGCCTCAGCAGCTCCCACAACCCGAGGCCGGATGGTGTGTCAAAGGCAAAAAACATGTTGATTTGAGAGGATTCTGGGTAACAGCTGAACTGCAGACTGGTAACTCTTCTTAAAACAAAACGTTTCAGAAAGCCAGGGATTTAAAAGTGAGATATTTGCTCTCTCAGGTCTAGTTTTATGGGATTCACAAATGATTCCAGGTGTACTGAAGGAAATGTACATTAGTCATAGATTTCCTGGAGTAGTCCAATGTGAAAGATTTCTGCAAGGGGAAGTTCCACTAAGTGGAAAATTGTGCATGCAGAATCTATGTGCAGGAACATTGTGTGTTGTTTCTCCACCGGGAGGACATTTCCCCCCTGAAAAAACACCCTGATCCAAAATCTACAATGAATGTGGTGGTGTCTCTTCCTGTTTCCCATCACAGAAACACACTGTTGTCAAGACACTAGCTATTCGACGGTGCCCCCTGAAGACTGAACTACAATATCGGTGGGGCAGAATATCGAGGGCAAAAAATTAAAAAAAATATCGACAAGAAACTAAATCTAGATTTTCTATACCTATCGCCAATTTATGTACCTATGTAGTACATATCTCTTCAAGGCAGGCAGATGTGGAGTGAAAAATAGTAAATCTATACTTCCCGAAATGCACTTACATTTCAATATTTTGTCCCTTGATATTCTATCCT
This sequence comes from Pleurodeles waltl, assembly GCF_031143425.1. Lineage (NCBI taxonomy): Eukaryota > Metazoa > Chordata > Amphibia > Caudata > Salamandridae > Pleurodeles > Pleurodeles waltl. The sequence continues at coordinate 1,023,685,361 of NC_090449.1, read as the reverse complement.
CAATATCCTTGTACCACAATATTACTGATGTTGCTATTCAGTAGTGCAACCTATTTGACTAGTTTACATGAGGCTTCTTCAGCAATACAAAAAAGTCTTTCAAAAATCAGAAAAGACAATTTTGCGATCATAATGATTTAATCGCACAGAAGCTTCAGTGTGAGCAAATCTCCTCTTGTGGGTGGAGTTTGCACGTTCCATGGCCAGGAAATTTGTGAGTACCCTCGCAGGATGGCGGTATTCACAAACTACTTTCTTGCCTCTGCTAGAAGTAGCTGCAGATTTACTCTTGTCAAGAGCAGGAATAAATCCATTACTATGATAGAAGGGGTCCCACCCCCAAAATTGGTGGTGATGTAGGTTAAGGGATTGTTCCAAGGGGAACAATGTTTACCATGTGGAGGAAAAAAATCAAAAAAAATCAAGTGTGTTTGGACTTGTCCTATTGTAATGCTAATATATATATATATATATATATATATATATATATATATATATATTGCAAAGCACAACGATCCAAACGGGCCTGCAACCCGAGGGGGGTGGACCGTGCACCAGCGGAGCACCCCAGTAGAAATATTATTACATCCCACAGAAAAAACGCTCACTCAGAGGGAAGGGCAAAAGGGTATTTATTCCATATACAACGCGTTTCGGCCGCGTATATATCTATCTATATATATTTATGTATACAACTATATATATATATATATACACACACACATATATATATATATACACACATATATATATATTCATGCATATTCTTGTCTGTGTATATATATATATATATATATATATATATATATATATATATATATATACATGCATATTCTCGTCTGAGAAAAAGGAATTACCAAATATGTTTCTGGCTTATGCCTGAAAAGAAGTGATATGTATCAAAAAGACTTTGATTGGCCCCGGTGCAGATAAAGTCACGTGCTGATTCTAGACCTAAAAATAAATCATTAACTGATGGCTGCTTCGAGCGCCATCTGTTGGATATCATCCGTGGCTCTGGTGAACTTCAAAAGAGGTGAGAGGTAATTCTATCCCCGAATTCCCATCTAGCAAATCAAGTGAACCTGACTTCTTGTAGGGGAGTTTAGGGTCTTTCTTCCAGTGAAAAGTGCGAAAAATGGCTATAAATAGTATACCTTGAAGTACAATGTTCACTCAGATTTGCTCAAAAGCCATTGCTGTGCCGAGCCAATAACGCCTGATTCCATGTAGGTGCCACATTTTTTCCACAATGTGAAGTCGGTGCCCCATCTGCAATAATTATCTCCATTCTGCTAGGGCCCCCATGCGGTCATGGTTGCTCACCTTATGCCGTTAGTACCCATGTCACTGCTTAATTTGAGCCAGTAGTTGCCAGTGGGGACCGTCACTTATTTCTGCATATTGGAGATTTCCCGAGACCAACAGAGGGAAAAATAAACGAATCAAAAAGACGGAGGAAGAGAAACACAGACAATTCCTCACAAAGGAGAAAGTAGACACCTGTAAAAGTGAGGTAACGGTCAGGGAGTGCCTAGCAGTGAACTGAAGCAACCTGAGATGCAGTGCTTAATTTGTCCTTGTTGTTTCCGGTGCTGAGCACCGGCACTTATTTTTGAGGGCTGGGGCTTATTCTTAAGCCTCAAGCATTTGCTGCGAGCAAAAGACACATATGGGAAAGACCGAAGAATGGAAAAATGAAAAAGCGTCACAAAGGGAGAAAGTAGAAAGCTGCAAGAGTGAGCTGAAGGGGCAGGGAGTGGCTTTACATGGATTGAAGAGGCCCGAGATGGCTTCAGGATTACTCTGCCTCAGTATTCTGTGCTCACACATTTAATTTCAGCAGTCGCGTGTTTGAGGAGGGCTTTGGGCACCGGCACCTTTTTATTTACAAATTAAGCACTGCTGAGATGGATTCAGGACTGCGCACCCGCTCTGACATTTTTATAGTGCCAGCCGCAGGTGTCTGAGCAGCGCTTTGGGCACCGGCACTTAGGCCCATATTTATACTTTTTAGCGCCGCATTTATATTTTTGTAAGTTTGCGCCGTTTTTGCGTCAAAAAGCGGCACAAATGCGGCACTAAAACAGTATAAATATGGGCCTTAATATTTTACAAATAAAGCAGTGACCCATTTATGCCAAGAGCCATAAATGACCCATATGTCACAAATTATATCTATTATATGTTAAAGGTAGGATTTTGTCGTGGTTGCCTACCCTAACACCCACTGTATAGCAATGTTGTCCACCAGTGGCCTAACGAAAATCTGAGCCCCCACCCTCCCAGTCCCGCAAAGTCCCTGGAGGGGACCCCCTCCCCTCTGGACCCCGTGCCTGTTGTCCACCCTAATCCAAAGCATTACGTCCAGTATGCCAGGGCTAGCATTTTGACGTGCGTGTCCCATATACAAAGAATTATTTCTGCTAGTGTGCCAGCAATAGTAATTTGTCTCATGTGCCCCTTAAGCAAGAATCACCTCCAATATGCCAACGTTTTGTTTGGGTGCCCCTTATGCCAAGAATTATGTACCGTATGCCCGCAATTTACCACAGTCGTCATATGTGCCAAAAAATACTTCAAGTGTGCCAGCACCACTATTTTGCTGTGAGCACAGCTTATGTCAATAATTACCTTATCTAGCCATGACTACCCCATAGTTCAACAACTGGCAACTAGCAACTAGCAAGCCGGAACAGCGGCAGACTCACACGTGTAATACATTTACGAACACACTCACTCATTGCTGCTCACTTACATTCACTCACACTTCTTCTCACTTACACCCTCAGTCATTCACACTCATACTTCCTCAATCTCCCTCACGCGGATTTATTTATACTTACTCTCACTGCCCTTGCACTCATTCTTAGTCTCAACCTCTCTCACAGTCTCACTGTCGCTCTCATTCTCACTCAGTCTCTCTCACTCTGGCTCACTAATTCTAACTCGTAGTTACCCTCATTGTCACTCACTCTCACTTATTCTCACTCACTCCCTATACCTGTTCCCATGAGTTTGTATATACCCTCCTGGCTGCAGAAGATTGTACAGCCACACCTGGCCCCATGAGTTTGCATATACTTGCCTACCAGCAGAGAATGGTACAGGCAGACCTGGAAACAGGACCTTGTGCACACTCGCTTGGACGGTACAGGCAGATCTGGAAACAGAACCTAGTACACACTCGCTTGGACGGTACAGGCAGACCTGGAAACAGGACCTGGTGCGCACTCGCTTGGACGGTACAGGCAGACCTGGAAACAGGACCTTGTGCACACTCGCTTGGACGGTACAGGCAGACCTGGAAACAGGACCTTGTGCACACTGGCTTGGATGGTACAGGCAAACCTGGAAACAGGACCTAGTACAAGCAGACCTGGAAACAGGACCTAGTGCACACTCGCTTGGATGGTACAGGCAGACCTGGAAACAGGACCTTGTGCACACTCGCTTGGACGGTACAGGCAAACCTGGAAACAGGACCTAGTGCACACTCGCTTGGATGGTACATGCAGATCTGGAAACAGAACCTAGTACACACTCGCTTGGACGGTACAGGCAGACCTGGAAACAGGACCTTGTGCACACTAGCTTGGACGGTTAAGGTAGATCTGGAAACAGAACCTAGTACACACTCGCTTGGACGGTACAGGCAGACCTGGAAACAGGACCTTGTGCGCACTCGCTTGGACGGTACAGGCAGACCTGGAAACAGGACCTTGTGCACACTCGCTTGGACGGTACAGGCAGACCTGGAAACAGGACCTTGTGCACACTCTCTTGGACGGTACAGGCAGACCTGGAAACAGGACCTTCAGCGCACTCGCTTGGACGTTAAAGGCAGACCTGGAAACAGGACCTAGTGCACACTCGCTTGGAAGGTACAGGCACACATGCAAACAGGACCTTCTGCGCACTCGCTTGGAAGGTAAAGGCAGACCTGGAAATAGGACCTAGTGCAGACTTGCTTGGAAGGTACAGGCACACATGGAAACAGGACCTTGAGCACACTGGCTTGCACGATACAGGCACACACAGAAACAGGACCTAGTTGTAGGAAAGTACCATCTTGCCTGGCATGTTACCCCCATATTTCACTGTATATATGTTGTTTTAGTCCATGTGTCACTGGGACCCTGCCAGGCAGGGCCCCAGTGCTCATAAGTATGTGCCCTGTATGTGTTCCCTGTGTGATGCCTAACTGTCTCATTGAGGCTCTGCTAACCAGAACCTCAGTGGTTATGCTCTCTCTGTTTTCCAAATTTGTCACTAACAGGCTAGTGACTAAATTTACTAATTCACATTGGTATACTGGTACACCCATATAATTCCCTAGTATATGGTACTGAGGTACCCAGGGTATTGGGCTTCCAGGAGATCCCTATGGGCTGCAGCATTTCTTTTGCCACCCATAGGGAGCTCTGACAATTCTTACACAGGCCTGCCACTGCAGCCTGAATGAAATAACGTCCACGTTATTTCACAGCCATTTACCACTGCACTTAAGTAACTTATAAGTCACCTATATGTCAAACCTTCACCTGGTAAAGGTTGGGTGCTAAGTTACTTAGTGTGTGGGCACCCTGGCACTAGCCAAGGTGCCCCCACATCGTTCAGGGCAAATTCCCCAGACTTTGTGAGTGCGGGGACACCATTACACGCGTGCACTGTACATAGGTCACTACCTATGTACAGCGTCACAATGGTAACTCCGAACATGGCCATGTAACATGTCTAAGATCATGGAATTGTCCCCCCAATGCCATTCTGGCATTGGGGGGACAATTCCATGATCCCCCGGGTCTCTAGCACAGAACCTGGGTACTGCCAAACTGCCTTTCCGGGGTCTCCACTGCAGCTGCTGCCAACCCCTCAGACAGGTTTCTGCCCTCCTGGGGTCCAGGCAGCCCTGGCCCAGGAAGGCAGAACAAAGGATTTCCTCTGAGAGAGGGTGTAACACCCTCTCCCTTTGGAAATAGGTGTGAAGGCTGGGGAGGAGTAGCCTCCCCAAGCCTCTGGAAATGCTTTGATGGACACAGATGGTGCCCATCTCTGCATAAGCCAGTCTACACCGGTTCAGGGATCCCCCAGCCCTGATCTGGTGCGAAACTGGACAAAGGAAAGGGGAATGACCACTCCCCTGACCTGCACCTCCCAGGGGAGGTGCCCAGAGCTCCTCCAGTGTGTCCCAGACCTCTGCCATCTTGGAAACAGAGGTGTCTGTGGCACACTGGACTGCTCTGAGTGGTCAGTGCCAGCAGGTGACGTCAGAGGCTCCTTCTGAAAGGCTCTTACCTCTCTTGGTAGCCAATCCTCCTTCCTTGGTAGCCAAACCTCCTTTTCTGGCTATTTAGGGTCTCTGCTTTGGGGAATTCTTCAGATAACGAATGCAAGAGCTCACCAGAGTTCCTCTGCATCTCCCTCTTCACCTTCTGCCAAAGGATCGACCACTGACTGCTCAGGACCCCTGCAAAACCGCAGCAAAGTATCAAGACGACTACTAGCAACCTAGTATTTCTTCATCCTGCCGGCTTGCTCAACTGTTTCCAGGTGGTGCATGCTCTGGGGTTAGCCTGCCTTCACCCTGCACCAGAAGCTCCGAAGAAATCTCCAGTGGGTCGACGGAATCTTCCCCCTGCAACCGCAGGCACCAAAAGACAGCATCACTGGTCCTCTGAGTCCCCTCTCAGCACGACGAGCGTGGTCCCTGGAACTCAGCAACTCTGTCCAAGTGACTCCCACAGTCCAGTGACTCTTCAGTCCAAGTTTGGTGGAGGTAAGTCCTTGCCTCCCCACGCTAGACTGCATTGCTGGGTATAGCGTGATTTGCAGCTGCTCCGGCTCCTGTGCACTCTTCCAGGATTTCCTTAGTGCACAGCCAAGCCTGGGTCCCCGACACTCTACACTGCAGTGCACAACCTTCTGAGTTGTTCTCTGGCGTCGTGGGACTCCCTTTTGTAACTTTGCGTGGACTCCGGTTCACTCTTCTTCCAAGTGCCTGTTCAGGTACTTCTGCGGGTGCTGCCTGCTTCTGTGAGGGCTCCCTACGTTGCTGGGCGCCCACTCTGTCTCCTCTTCCAAGTGGCGACATCCTGGTTCCTCCTGGGCCACAGCAGCACCCAAAAACCTCTACCGCAACTCTTGCAGCTAGCAAGGCTTGTTTGTAGTCTTTCTGCGTGGGAACACCTCTGTGAGCTTCATCGCGACGTGGGACATCCATCCTCCAAAGGGGAAGTTCCTAGTCCTCTTCTTTCTTGCAGAACTCCAAGCTTCTTCCAACAGGTGGCAGCTTCCTTGCACCCTCAGCTGGCATTTCCTGGGCTCCTGCCCACTCTCGACACTGTTGCGACTATTGGACTTGGTCCCCTGTCTTACAGGTACTCAGGTCCGGAAATCCACTGTTGTTGCATTGCTGGTGTTTGTTCTTCCTGCAGAATCCCCCTATCATGACTTCTGTGCTCTCTGGGGGTAGCAGGTGCACTTTACACCTACCTTTCAGGATCTTGGGGTGGGCTATTTTTCGAACCCTCACTGTTTTCTTACAGTCCCAGCGACCCTCCACAAGCTCACATAGGTTTGGGGTCCATTCGTGGTTCGCATTCCACTTTTGGAGTGTATGGTTTGTGTTGCCCCTATACCTATGTGCTCCTATTGCAATCTATTGTAACTTTACACTGCTTGCATTACTTTTCTTGCTATTACCTGCATAATTTTGGTTTGTGTTCATATATCTTGTGTATATAATTTATCCTCATACTGAGGGTACTCACTGAGATACTTTTGGCATATTGTCAAAAAAATAAAGTACCTTTATTTTTAGTACTTCTGTGTATTGTGTTTTCTTATGATATTATGCATATGACACCAGTGGTATAGTAGGAGCTTTACATGTCTCCTAGTTCAGCCTAAACTGCTTTGCCATAACTACCTTCTATCAGCCTAAGCTGCTAGAAACACCTCTTCTACACTAATAAGGGACCTTGTGCACACTGGCTTGGACGGTACAGGCACACACGGAAACAGGACCTTGTGCACACTCGTTTGGACGGTGAAGGCAGACCTGGAAACAGGACCTTATGCACACTCTCTTGGACGGTAAAGGCAGACCTGGAAACAGGACCTTGTGCACACTCGCTTGGATGGTACAGGCAGACCTGGAAACAGGACCTTGTACACACTCGCTTGGATAGTACAGGCACACCTGGAAACAGGACCTTGTGCACACTCGCTTGGATGGTACAGGCAGACCTGGAAACAGGACCTTGTGCGCACTCGTTTGGACGGTAAAGGCAGACCTGGAAACAGGACCTTGTGCACACTTGCTTGGAAGGTACAGGTACACCTGGAAACAGGATTTTGTGCACACTGGCTTGGATAGTATAGGCACACCTGGAAACGGGACCTTGTGCACACTCGCTTGGATGTTAAAGGCAGACCTGGATACAGGACCTTGTGCACACTCGCTTGGACAGTACAGGCAGACCTGGAAACAGGCCCTTGTGCACACTCGCTTGGACGGTAAAGGCAGACCTGGAAACAGGACCTTGTGCACACTCGCTTGGACTGTACAGGCAGACCTGGAAACAGGACCTTGTGCACACTCGCTTGGATAGTAAAGGCAGACCTGGAAACAGGACCTTGTGCACACTCGCTTGGATAGTACAGGCACACCTGGAAACAGGACCTTGTGCACACTTCCTTGGACAGTACAGGCAGACCTGGAAACAGGACATTGTGCACACTCGCTTGGACGGTAAAGGCAGACCTGGAAACAGGACCTTGTGCACACTCGCTTGGACTGTACAGGCAGACCTGGAAACAGGACCTTGTGCACACTCGCTTGGATGGTACAGGCACACCTGGAAACAGGACCTTGTGCACACTTCCTTGGACTGTAAAGGCAGACCTGGAAACAGGACCTTGTGCACACTCGCTTGGACGGTACAGGCAGACCTGGAAACAGGACCTTTGTTCACACTCGCTTGGATGGTACAGGCAGACCTGGAAGCAGGACCTTGTGCACACTCGCTTGTGCACACTCACTTGGAAGATTCAGGCAGACCTGGAAACAGGACCTTGTGCACACTCGCTTGGACGGTAAAGGCAGACCTGGACACAGGACCTTGTACACACTCGCTTTGAAGGTACAGGCAGTCCTGGAAACAGGACCTTGTGCACACTGGCTTGAATGGTACAGGCAGACCAAGAAACAGGACCTTGTGCATACTCACTTGGATGGTACAGGCAGACCTGGAAACAGGACCTAGTGCACACTGGCTTGGATGGTACAGGCAGACCTGGAAACAGGACCTTGTGCACACTGGTTTGGACGGTACAGGCAGACCTGGAAACAGGACCTTGTGCACACTGGCTTGGACGGTACAGGCAGACCTGGAAACAGGACCTTTGTTCACACTCGCTTGGATGATACAGGCAGTCCTGGAAACAGGACCTTGTGCACACTCACTTGAATGGTACAGGCAGACCTGGAAATAAGACCTTGTGCACACTCGCTTGGACGGTACAGGCAGACCTGGAAACAGGACCTTTTTTCACACCCGCTTGGAAGGTACAGGAAGACCTGGAAACAGGACCTTGTGCACACTCGCTTGGATGGTACAGGCACACATGGAAACAGGACCTTGTGCACACTCGCTTGGAAGGTACAGGCAGACCTGGAAACAGGACCTTACGCACACTGGCTTGAATGGTACAGGCAGACCTGGAAACAGGACCTTGGGCACACTCACTTGGATGGTACAGGCAGACCTGGAAACAGGACCTTGTGCACACTGGCTTGGATGGTACAGGCAAACCTGGAAACAGGACCAGGTACAAGCAGACCTGGAAACAGGACCTAGTGCACACTCGCTTGGATGGTACAGGCAGACCTGGAAACAGGACCTTGTGCACACTCGCTTGGACGGTACAGGCAAACCTGGAAACAGGACCTAGTGCACACTCGCTTGGATGGTACAGGCAGACCTGAAAACAGGACCTCGTGCACACTCACTTGGATAGTACAGGCAGACCTGGAAACAGGACCTCGTGCACACTCGCTTGACCTTGTGCACAGTCGCTTGAATGGTACAGGCACACCTTGAAACAGGACCTTGTACACACTCGATCGGCTGCAGAAACTCGTGTAGCTTTGTTAAATCATAGATGCTGTTTTGTGCCTAACTTGCTGCAGGATCTGAAAAGGCTCCACCTATCTGCAGGACACAATACAACACCCTTCTTAACAACCATCAAACAACAGGATCATCCATACAGAACGGGGTCCCACAGCATGTTCCTCCACCTTATATGCATCAATGTACAAGGGAAGGGGAAGAGAGGAAAGGGAGGAATGAAGGCAGGAACGACCCTATGCTCGTCTGGCAGTAGGAGGTGGTATATGGCTGTTTGTATGTAGTACATGATGGCATTCTAAAATAGCTGGTATACTCTTATCTAGACGGAGGGGGTGGTATATACCTGTGCATCAATGGTGGCCAGAACACTACCAAACTGTAAAAAAGGCATCGGCATGGCTGCCTACAAGACCCGGTGTATGTTATATTTTACTATGATGTGCTGTGCTTTGCTATTCTAGGGTTTGCTATAAAATGTTGCACAATTCACCCAATGCCAAATCTCAGATTTACCCTGGACACTCATCTCACCCTCAAGGAATACATTGTCAAGGAAGTTAAGATTGCAGGGGGCCAGGTCTATCTACCAAAAGGAAATCAGTTTCTTCCAGAAACCAACTTCAGAACATCTCTTCAAGCCATCCTACTCTTGCATCAGGATGATGGTAATGACATTCTCCTTCACCTCCAACAGTCAACACTGGCTCCCTAGAAGAGCATCCTAAACACTGCAGCAAAATCCATCCAAGGCCTGAAGGAATATGACCAGGTCACCCATGATGGAGCTCGAATGACTGCCCTTGCTGGCCTTCCCCATATTCAAGACCAGTTACATCATGTGAAAAGCCATTATGACCAGGGCAACTGGAATTATGCGGTAGGAGAGGGCCAATTTATGCAGCAGGATTGAGTAAATCATGCGGCAACAAAAGGCAAATTATGTGGCATAGTACGCCGCATATTGTAGTAGTATTACTCATTATTTCATCATTTTTAAACTTGGTAACCCTTTCCGGGCTTTGGTTGCACCTTATTAGTCCCAGTGTAATACTCAAATATAGCACCAAGCAACAAAAAGATGACAAGTCCAGGTTTGGAAAAGGCCTTTCACTGCTCAGCAACACGTGTCGCTGGCATTTTTTAAAACTTTTACATCATTTGAGCTAGAAACATTATTTTGGTTAAATTCTGCAGATTATGAGGCAGATGATGGATTATATAACAAATGCGGCAAATCTATGATACTGCGAAAATCACCACAGCCGCAGAATTGCACAATTCCAGTGGCTCTGATTATGACTAGCAACCCTGGCTATCTGGCTGACAAACTCACCATCTCTTGTAACCCTTGGCACGCCCGCAGCCAAGACTCCATCATACTGGGGACGAAGAAGTGAAAATAAGAAAAAATAATGCAACAGGACATCTCCAGCTATGCGGCCTGTACCTGGAACGGCATCCCTATAGTCATCAGGTCCACCCAAGACATATCCCAATTTAGTAAGGAGTTGAAGACATACTTTCTTTAAAGAACAATACACCATGATGCAGTAACAGTCCACAGGTGCTCTCAAAAATCAGCTTCCAACCAGACGTTGTAGCGGCTTTGCTTGGACCCTGTACAGCATCCACTGTCTTTTGCTGTGTGTGTGCTTCAGAAATATGATATGCATACATACATATGCTATGATACAGATGCAACAGCCAAATAAACTAATATTAAGCGAGTGCTATACATATGCATGAATTGTAAAGAAGATGTATTTACTAAGCGATACAGTGAAGCATCCACTCATTGACTGGATTCTATTGATACAGATGGACGTCTGGAGGAGAGCTGAAGTGAGAGATGAACCACTGTAAACGAACATCTATAAATAGAGATGCAGGGAGAGGGCGTTCTTCATCTCAGAGTGGTCCTTGCATCCTCTGCAGCACTGGAAACATATGAGCAGGAGTGAGAGGATTAGATTGCATTTCATAATGATTGCTTTTCATGTCTACATAATTAATAGATGAAGGGATGAAATCCAAGGTCAACCAAGAGCCATGACAGCTTTACACACTTACAGTGAAGGTTGATTAATGATAACATATCCAAGTGGGTTTCATTGTGTATTTTGCACATGCATTTGATAAGCGGCTGAGCTTTGTTTGTTACATGCCATTTCTACCCTTATGTGACGTACTTAACGCAAAAGGCTGGGGACAACATCAGGACCCTAGACACCACTTTAAACAAGCATTGGCAAAGCCAGTAAGTCTCACTTTTTTCACCTATTGCCGTTGTCAGTGCCAGATTCAAGGCGGTGCGAGTGGTGCAGCCGCACCAGATGCTGACCTCAGGGCGGCGCTGTGTTTAGCAATGATTTACGAAACTTGCTATTTAAAAGCAACTGTTGAAAAGTTGATTGTGCATCCAGCCTTCAGGAAACAATTAAGATGTCAAGATGCCTCTTGTGAGTAATGTTCCTGCTAGGGAGAGAGATGGGAGTTTTGTCTAGCGACAGCTTTGACTCATCATAAAGTAGTGTAGAGGGTTAATATGCCTGCTGCAAAGAACAGAACTATATTTTATGTGGATAGCTGAGTGGATTAGTAAAGCCAGACTTTACCTGCGCTTTAAAACCAAGTAATGTATGTGAGAGAGGTGCTATGGAGAGATGAGGGGCACATTTGCCGGGTGGTAGTGAGTGAATCTGAGGAGGTGATCATTGGGTGGGGGGGCGCCAAAAAAGACTATTGCACAGGGCGCAACCAGCGCTAAAGCCGGCCCTGGGCGTTGTTGACATGAGCCCTTTTTTGTATTTTTTTTTACTGGTCTGAGTTGGATCAGTAAACAACTTTTTTTAAAGTAGTGTGAGTGAGTGGTAGGAAGCAACACAAGTGATGAAGCAACACGGGGGGTTGGAATAAGAGGGGGCAGGGTTGGGAAGCAATACGAGTGAATAGAAGCAACATGGGGGCGCAGGTGGGGGGGAAGCAACACAAAGGGCATGGGGAGGGAAGCAAGCAGATACAGCTCAACAGGGAGTGGGGGAGAAGCACATGGGCAAGAAAGAAATGTGGGGGGATAAGCCGATGAGGCTGAACACATCATGGAGAGGCATAACAGTAGAAAAAGAGCAATACGATTCCGATAGAGGGTGGGAAGTAAACAAGGGAGAAACATGAAAAACACATGCACTTTCATGAAAAAAGAAAAATTAGTGCCTGAAAATGTAACAATCGAAACATACAAGTAATGCGTCCATGCTCCATGGGATGGATAAACAAATGAAGACGAAGTAAAGCCCACACATGATAGCAGATAAGAAGTGAGCAATGAAGACTGTAAATTAATCAAACCTATGGTAAGCAATATGTGGGCTCGAAGCCCATTGTAAACTGACACTATTTCTTGCAACAGACAGCACATTCGCTCTTTAGTAGGTGAGACCTAAAAATACAATACTATGGGCCAGATGTATCAAGCTCCCGGTTTGCATTTCTTAAATAGCGAATTTTAAGAAATCGCTATTTTAGAAATGCAAAATGGGATGTATCAAAATTGCGAGTTGGTATTTGCGATTTCTTGAAATTCGCAAACGCTATTTGCAAATATCGAATCGCAATTCGGTATCTGAAAATCGCAAATTGCAAAAACGGAATACCGGAACAGCATGATGATATCACAACCAGGAAGTGTCAGCCCATGCTGTTTCCAGGAGCCACACCCACGGGAGCAGGCCGGGAGACACAGCCCAGGACCAGGGAGCAAGCCTTGTGATCCAGCCAGGACCAAATTGCAACATGGCCACTGATGGGAAGGACAAGGGAGAAAGGAAGTGCAAGCTCAAATTCAGTGAGCAGGAATTGGAGGTGCTCACTCAGGAGGTTGTCAGGACCCATGACACACTCTTTGGGAAGAACTCACTACAGGTCCCTGAAAGTGAGAAAAAGAAACTCTGGTTGGAAATCCAGACAAAAATCTGTGCAGGGGAGGAAATTCGCAAGAGGTAGTATGACCTGCATTCCCGTGCCAAAGAAAGGGTAGCCACCAGGCTAAAGCAGGCAAGGAGCACCGGAGAAGGACCACCCACCCAGACACCATCCACACCAATGGAAGACATGGTGAAATCAACACTCCTTCCGGAAGCCGTCAGTGGTGTCACTGACATTGGCACCTCAGGGACACCCAGCACCAGCAAAGGTAAGGGCAGTAATGATGTGTATCCCCATATGTGCATGTACAAATGCCACCTAGAAATAGCTATTAGCCTGATGCAGCATGATAAGTAGTCCATGCCACATCTTACATACAACACAACAATGCCTGATGGGAGTGATAGGCCACAATCAGAAGGTCAATAAACCACATTCAAAGCAACTTGGTGTTAAGCCACATAGAGAAATAACACACACACGTCACAGTGATACAATGTCAGAATAGACATTTTACTTTTGTGCTACTTATTGTGAGATATACATTCATGACATGCTACACATTGTCGTTGCAAATGTCCCGGGCCCTGCTGCAGCAGAAAGTGTAAATCTGGGGGATGCTGAAACACAGCCAAAGTCTGACTCCAACACAAGTGAGTCTCTCAGTATTGCACTAACCAGACGCAGGGCTGCACCAACCCGACGCAGGGCAAGGGTGTTACCTCTCCCAGAGTACAACCTGGACTCAGGTGAGATGCCGGATGAACTCCCCACACCACCCCCCGAGGATAGATCCACAGGAACACAGCAGTCCCTTCCCCAGCGTCAGTGAACTCCCCTCAGGAGGCGTCACGATGCAGGCAGACAGTGCACAGAGGAAAGAGAGGTCCCATCAATGTTTGGCGGACTTGACGCTTCCATGCTGAAAGTGCAGCGCCTGCAATGCAAAACACATGAGGTCAATGCACAGGCAGTTGGCGTCATTCAATCAGAACATGGCACAATGAACAAGCATTTAGAATCACTGCACGAGGGACAGCAAACAGCAGCCAAGAACACAAAGGACTTGACAAATGCCATTAGGGCCCTCTGCACTGAGATTCAGCAGGAACGTGTCATCCACAGCAGGCGCCATCACCAATTCATGAGAAGGTTTGATGGGTTCTGCAGATCGGTCAATCAGCTTGCTAGCTCAACTGCCATGATGTCACGACGTGCTGTGGGCAAACAGGTGGAGATGTCACACTGCAGTCGGGACGTTGCACAGGGCTTGGTGCAAATAACCAATGTCCTGGATTCAAGGCAGACAGCACCCAGTGCTACAAATAGCGAACTGGGTGGTGGAGATAGTGAGGAGTTCTCTAGCCTCAGCAGTCTTACAGCCCCTGTGATGGACCCTACGCATTGCAGTACCACACACAGTACTGCCAGTGAACCTGCTACAAGAGGTGCCAGTAGGCCACTGAGCACTCAATTGGAGTGCGTGGACGTAGGAAGTAATGTTAAGGCCCACAGGGGACTACCGTAACATGTACAGTTATACTATTATGCTAATAGTATGACACTGTGATTTGCACATGGTAGCCTATGCTTCATGGCTATCTCCTATTGACACATACGTTACCTGAATTCAAGTTAATAAAGTTGCTAACTGCAGAAAGACATAAAATTGCAGTAGTGTTGTCATTACTTACATTAGAAATGGTTGCGTGTGATATCAGCACGTCTTTGCCTGCCCTCTACTGCACTGGTCCTGTCTACTGGGTGATGGGGTGTTAAGGGATCACCATCTTCATCTGTGTCCAGCTCCATTGGTTCAACCGGTATGCCCCTTCTTGTTGCTATGTTATGTAACATTGCACATGTGGCCACTATTTTACATGTAGTCTCTGGGCTGTACTGTAGTGCCCCTCCACTCTTATGGATGCACTTGAAGCAGCTCTTCAGGAGACCAAACGTCCGGTCCACCACACTGCGGGTTGCCCTGTGTGCAGCATTATACCTCCTCTCTGCAGGCGTTGCAGGGTTCAGGTAGGGCATCAGTATGTAGGTGCGCACTGCGTAGGCACTGTCTCCTGGAATGAACAGAGGGTAAAATGAGTACTGTTGGAATCTGACGTCACTATTACTTCAATGCAACATAGTCATCTATTAATTTACCCAGTAGGTATCCTTTGCCAAACTCCCCAGCTAGCAGTCTTGTATGAATCCTGCTGTGACAAAAGATGTAAGAGTCATGTGTGCTACCTGGGTATCTGGCCACGAGATCGGTTATGATGTTAGAGGCATTACTAATCACCTGTATGTTCATGGAATGAAGGTTTTTACAGTTCCGATAAACATACTCGGTGGCCGATGGTGGACAGATTGCTACATGTGTCCCATCGATGGCACCTATGACATGAGGGAATTGTGCAATCTGATAAAAATTGATTTTCGTTTGTTGTAATTCCTGTAGGGTGTTGGGGAATCTTATGTGCTCTTGTAATTTGCTCAACATGGCATTGAGAAATGCATTGAAAATCATGAGAGAGCACTCTGTGAGGCCCCTCCTGCTGCTGCTATGACCCCTTGATAGCTCCCTGAGGCTAATAGGTGCAGAGAGCATAATACCTGTACATGTGTGGGTATGCTATTGGTCCTGTGTGTGGTGCGCTGCAGTATGGGTTGTACATCAGCTATCAGGTCAAGTATCATGTCTGAGCTTAACCTGTACTTCTCATAGATTTCCTCCTCTGTCTGGTCAAAAAGGGTCATGCGCACTCTGAAAATGCGCTCCTGTCTCCTCCTCCCTCTCCTCAAACCTGCCAAGATTCTCATCTTCCTCGCCATCACGTAGAGTGCAGGCATTGTGGAAGAGCGGCTGAGGCATTTTGGGCCTCTTTATATAGGTTGCACCTGGTTACCACCTGATTTCAATTTGTGGTAAATTGCATGTGCAAAAGGCCATTCTGCGAATTTTCGCAATTTGCGACTTTTTGATCAGTCCCATTGCAACATGGTTTTGCGTGTCGCAATCAGCATATCGCAAATAGTGACATGAAATACCGAATCTCTATCTGCGATTCGCTAAACTGTGTTGCAGTTTGCATCTCGCAAATAGCGATTCGGTATTTCATGTCGCTATTTGCGGTATGCTGATTGCGACACGCAAAACCATGTCATATTCGCAAAAATTCGCAATTTTTGCGATTCCGTATTTTCCCACTGCGAATGCCTTTCATACATCGCAGGACCATTTTTGCATTCGCAAACAGCCGATTTTTGCAATTCGCAAAGTTTGCGAATGCAAAAAAGCTTGATACATCTAGCCCTATATCTCTGGTTTTAAGCTGTGGTTACTGTACAAAAGTGCTGCAAAGATCAGTCCTGATCATGCCCATTCTCTGTGTCTGGCATAATCAGAGGAACCTGGCTCTTTCCAGATACTTTGCTGCATGTCGCTGTGACTAGCTTAGGAAGGGACTTGGACGCTTTTTAGTTTATGTTTTTTGAAACTGCAATCAAAGTTTTTTCCAACAATTGTTTTTTAGAGTTGTACAGGGAATCCAAATCCTGAGCACATCCTGTTACTTTTACATATAAGAGAAGGCATGAGAGTGGAATTTATCCTTTAAACTACTATAGAAGGGGTGTATAGATATGGGAGTTGGTAGATATGGACTTTGGCTTAGTTTTGAAGAGGGCGTATATTTTTGATTGCAAACTGAGCTCAAAGGCAAACACTGAATACTATATTTTTTTAAAGGAAAGGATGAGGTTCCAGCGGGCCATCAGGCATCTGTTATGTGACCAAACAAATACATAAAGAGGGGAGATGTCCTTGTTCAAAAAAGGATGTATAACAAACACAAATGTTAGATGCTTTCCAAGGAGGGAGAAATTGGCATCTAGGCTCACTTCAAGGCAGCTCTACGGGCATATATGATGGCAGCGCTCCAAACCTATATCACACAGCAGTTCAGAAATAATGGTAGCAAATCAGACATACATGATGGCAGAAGGCCAGACTTATATGATGACTTCAATCTAGATATGGTTGATGACAGCACTCCAGATATTACTGATAACAGCACCCTTTGAATGACCATAGCACTCCAGATATAATTGATGACAGCACTCCAGTAATAAATGTGACAGCGTTGTAGACGACCTATACCCAGTGGTTCATTTGAAGTGGTGGAGACTTCAAAGAGAGGCTTTTGAAGTACACAGTCCCTATCCTTTCTGCCCTGGCTCCAGACCCAATGCAGGGGGTATGCAGCAATTTGTGTGGAATCAAGACACATCCCATTCAGATGTAAGTGTCAGCTTCTCACTTCCATCTTCCCCAGGATGGCCCATCAGGCTGTGGATGGCCCATCAATGGCACCTAAGCTCCCTTTGTGGGTGTCTGTCTGGAGATAATGCACAAGAGCCCAGCAGTCACCCGCCCAGACATGTATTCAGAAACAGGCAGAAGGCTCCACATGTTTCTAAAAGTGGCATTTTCAGAATTACAATTTAAAATTTGACTTCACCATAAGTTGTGATTTTAAATTGTGATTACACGGACACCAAACTTGGGGGTACCATCTCTTCCCAATTGGGAATTACATTTATAAAATGTAATAAGGTAATCCCAATGTTATCCTATGGGAGAACTAGGCCTTGCAGTAGTGAACAACACATGTAAGAGTTGTTCACTAATAGTATATGTAAAACATAAACATACATGTCCTACTTCTTAAATTCTTAAATACACTACACCCTGCCCTTGGGCTGTCTAGGGCCTACCTTAGGGAAGGGGTGAGCTACATGTATTAAAAAGAAAGGTTTGGGCCTCACAAGAGGGTTAGCTTGCCAGTTCGACATGGCAGTTTAAAACCGCACACAGGCTCTGCAATGGCAGTCCTGAGACATGTTTGAAGGGCTACTGAAGTGGGTGGCACAATTAGTACTGCAGGCCCACTAGTAGCATTACATTCAAAGGCCCTGGGTACATGTAGCACACCTTACTAGGGTTTTATAAGTAAATTAAATATGCCAGTTGTGGATGAGCCAACGTTAGCATGTTTTAAGCAGAGAGCACATCCACTTTAGCACTGGTTCGCTGTAGTAAAATGCCCAGAGTCCTAAAGCCAGCAAAAACGAGGTCAGCAAACTAGAAGGTCTGAAGGCAAAAAAATTAGAAGAAACCGTGACAAGGATGGCAGGTCTAACAATGCATTACTACTTGAAGAAAGGAAATCAGAGCTTCTACCGAATACTATATTACTCGGTACAATGCAGCCTGAAACTACATCTCCTATAATTGGGCCACTAGAATTATGCATCAATCCAGGGGAAAAACATATATAAAGGTTGACTGAACTATGCAGCAAGAAAAACTAAATTATGTGGCATAATACTGCTCAGTCAAATGTTCTACCACTTTAGTTTGCGTTAAACATGTAGGCACATGCTATCAGCAAAAAAAAACAAAAGATGACATTTGACCTTTGCAAAATGTTCGTGCCTTTGTGGAAACTCTTGTGTCTTTTCTTCTAAAAAGTCTTTGCTTCATTTGAGTTTGAAACAGATCTTTTTTGTTGATATCTTCAAACTATGCAGTAGATACTGCAAGGATAAGAATGTTTCAGTAAGTTGGAATTTTTGAAATGTGGAAAAAGCTACCAATTTCCAGTGAGGTAGGCCACATTAAAGATAGGCATTAGCAAAGCTTTAATGTACCAACAAATGTAAACATACGCATTCACGAATGCTGTTTGCATGGATTGTACACACAAATGTTGTTAATCATATTAAAGCCTGCCAATCCTGGGCAAAGTAGCAAAATATATTGTTTTGTTTCTGTAGGATGCATAGTTGAGTTTATTTTTCCAGGTGTAGAACAGTCCCTCTAATGGAAGCTCTCCTTAAAAGCAGAATGATACATCACCTGCTAACAGCATGAGGTCAGGCAATAATGCTCCTATGGGTGGAGCCAATCCGGAGCCCACTCTTTGCATATGTCAAAGAATTTGAAACCGTGCCATCCTGAGAGCTGCAAATGTTAAGCCACATCTAAAAAGAGAAAGGCATTAAGAAGAAAAATTTAGAATAGTCGTGCACTAACACTGGATGTATTTTGTCATTAACGGACATATCTTTCTGGGGGTTATTTAGAGTGTGTCGGAAACTAAGAAAAATCTTGTGAAATGTGTAGTGGCGGCTCTTCCGTTAAGGCGGAGGAGCGTTGCTCCACTGGATTGTGGGGAAAGGAAAAATAAAATGATAATAATGTTACATTATTAGCATTTTATTTTTCTTGGGAGAAGGGGTGGGCTGGGATGGAGGGAGTGGGCCAGAGGAGGGTGATGTGCACAGAAAGTGCCCTGTTTGTTTGGCCGGCCGTGTTGAGCCGGTCAAAAAGACATGCGCACTTTGCATGTTCTCTACCCGACTGTATAGCAGAGACAAGTGAAGAATATGCCCAGGTTCCCATTCCTAGTCTGAGCGGTGAAGCAGGCCGCTCAGACCAATCACAATGCTGCTGTTGCTGGTGACAGCAGCATCGTGATTGGCTGGGAGCCTGGGAATAGGAAGAGGATGAGGACGGAGGGGAGACAAGCACGTCTCCCCCACAAGTAAGCTTTTTTTAAAGAAAGTTTTCACTCCCCCCCAGACTCTGTCCCCCACCATCCCCTCCAACCCCGTTGAGTGGCAGCCGCCACTGGAAATATGTGGAAAGTGCCTTTCAGTGCATTTATCGCTATCCTTGCATTTAGAGAAAAGTACTGCATTCCATGTCCATTAGTACCAGAGCACAAGCAAAAAGCCGGAGCTAATTTTACATCTTAATAGTTGTGGAAAAAAAGTCAAAAACCATGCTTTTGCTTTAATGTCATGATTACAGGTTGTGTAACGCTATTACCAAATTGAGGTACAACAGCAAAAACTCTGACATTCTCCAGATGACCCCATTAATGGTGCAATGCTCATTTCTCTCACATGGCAATGCAGCAGGTCCACTGTACATAAATAACAAAATATACTTTATCAGAGCCCTGAAAGGGCTTCCATTAATGATATAAAACCTTTTTTTAAAGAGCTTTTTTTTAATTTTGACTAACACCACGCCTTATAACGCCATCCATGATGTCACCAGGTAACTCCGCCCCAGAGTTACTGAAACGACATCTCCTATAATTAGGCCACTATAACTCCAAAGAGGGAAACAGGAATAGAAATTACAGGAATCACAAGTCCCCTTAGAAATTAGGGCCCATATTTTTACTTTTTTAGCACTGCATTTGCATAATTATTTTACGCGAAAGCAGCGCAAACTTACAAAATACAATTATATTTTGTAAATTTGCGCCGATTTTTTGTCAAAAAAGTATAAATATGGGCCTGGGGTTTTTATGGTTCAGGGATGGGTGAAGTAAAAGAGTTGCAGGTGATTTTTAGTATTTAGGGAAAGGTAGCATGAAGGGTCAGTAGAGTTTTTTAAGGTTCAGGAATGGGAAGCTGTAAGGTGAATTAAGGGATTTTTAGTGTTTAGGGATGGTTTATCTTAAGATATAGTACGGGTTTTTAGGATTCAGGGAAGGGACGCATTACTGGGTAGTATCAGCATTGTAATGTTTATAGGAGCCAAGGAACTTACAAAAGCCTCTACATACATGTCTCTGCATTCCAAAATAGATCTTTAAGTTAGGAAGTAGAAAGGAAAAACAATATTCTCTTAAAAGGTGCCATGTTAAGGCCTCCCTGAAGTTGATGGTGGAAAGAGAAGGGAAGAGATGGCTGGGACTATACTACGGCCGCACATTCCTCCTGACTACCCTCATCCCATCTGTGCTGCTGCCAGAGAAGAACATACACTATAGCGATCTAAGGAAGGCCACGCTGCAAGCCCACGCCTTTCCAACAATGCACTCTGAAGGGTGCCTCAGTTAGGTGACCACCATCAAAGTGCTCAGGAGTGTGGAGCGCTATATAAATACTGCAATACAATGCAATATAATATAATACAGATATTTATTGATGGAAAAAGAACTGATCAATTTATCTCTTTGAAGTGATATTGAGCTGGGCGGTGATGGAGCATTGGTGTTATAAGACATCCCTATGGCAATCAACAATGGTCAGTCTGGAGAGTCTTCTAGACAGACTGTGGCAAGAGGACTTCTGCCATCTTGAACTTGGAGGTCTTTTACGCCTGCTTTATCAATTCAGGGGGCAATTTTCTATCTACGTGGACGACAGCCTCCTGATTTTCATCTTGGCACATAAGGAAGGTCCCGCGGCCATGTCCTTGGAATTTTCTACTGTGCTGTCCGTCTAATGCACTGGATGGAGTTGGAGGTCCACTAAGTATTTGAGAATTAACCCAACTAAAAAAACCTTCTCATCACTTAGGACAATTCTGCCATCTGGATTCCAAATCACACACACACTCTCTCTCTCAAAATAGGTCTTCAATTTAGGCAACTACACAGACAGAAATCTCTCTCTGAACAAGCAGATGGTGAAAGCGTTGTGCTCCTGTCTTCTTCAGATAAAAAAATTAAAAGGAGTTGCCAAACATTCATACTAATCATCACATCACAGTCAGAACTGCCTTAGTACAATGAAGATTAAACTGGCTTAATTCGATTTATCCTGGTTTCCCATCAGTCATTTCTGAAAAGCCTCCAGCGGGAGCAGAATGCGGCAGCTCGTGTCATCTCAGGATGCACCCTTAGAAGAGATCATATCAGTCCTACACCCAGCTCTCCATTAGTTAAATTACTCACTATGGTACATAGAGCCTTTTATCAGTCTTCTCCTGATTTTTGGCTCTAAAACCCATACACCACCAGCAACAGCGCTCTTTTTGTGCAACTGACAAGGCCCTCCTGAATGACCCCAAAACCACCTAAAATCACTATGTGATAGGGGATTCTCAGTGGCCATGGCTTTGGCCTGGGATGCCCTGCTCACTTGACTCCTTGGCTGATTTTTCCAAATCACCTTCTTAAACAGTAAATCTGTCCTTTAATGTTCATTTTCTCTATTTTGGCTACTTTTCTCTGCTGATGTTTTTAGCTATCTGTTTTATCTCCAGTTGTATTACTGAACAGCACCAAGATGATTTGGTGAACTCTTCTATAAATAAAATGTAACATTGTGGACTGTGTTTTTCTTCACTGCACAGATGTAGCTTTTTCCTTCTTTCTGTTACAAACTAATGTTGTTTAACAGTATTATACAAAGGTAGATGTGTGAAATTTGTGTAATTTGCCTTCACATAAATATGCACAATTACACAAATAATTATGTGAAATTACATGTACTTATGCAAAATGCATCTCCTGCACCTTGTGTCAAAACTTACAACGGAGACGCATTTTGCATCCAAAAAATAGCACAAACAGCAGTCCGCGATGCACAAGAGCATGGCTGTGTTGTTTTACTTCAGTCTGCTCCTGCTTAGCTATCCCTTGTGTTTTGATCTCCCTGTGCCCCATCCACCGCCATCCTCCCCACTCTCGTCCAACCCTCCCCTTTGATTATCTTTATTTTCACCTTTTGCTAGGTTCTGACTTCCCCTGTGACTTGTTTTTCATTTTTTTTGTTCCTTTTTAGGGTTGAGTCTGCGTCGCATGCGCTTGCGCATACGTTTCGCTTGCGAGACACTTTAGTAGTTAGAAAAGAGCTCGGAGCCCTGTTCATGTCACATCAGTGTCTTTCATTGGTTCGTGGGCTTGCCTGTTAAAATCTGATTGCTTTCCTTAGTGGAAGCATGCATACGTCATGCCTTTTCCGATGGTTAGCCCTCCTCGAGCGCAGCGACCAAGTACTGAAAAAACATGCGAGGCTCGCTGTTTTCCATCTGGTTTGTGGACTACTTTTTATCTTTTTTCGCAACGCGATCTCACTTGGCAGAAGTCGAGCGCTTTCCATGACATCGACCCTGTTACATACTTAATTGCACTTTTGCCGGTTACGTAGATAATTGCACTTTTGCCGATAGGTTTCACTATGAGTGAACTGTAGCAGCGCGATCGCGCTCTTTTTTTTCATTTAATGTGGCAAGAAAAGTCCGGTTGGAAGTTTACAACTGCTAATAGCTCTAACTCGGAGAAATGCGAGACCCGTTGCATTGCAAATGGTTGTTTCTCTAGCTATCCACATTTCCTCTTCCGACCTATGGCAGAGGAAGGCACTGCAGGTCAGTTGTATCTGAGTCCTGCACCCCCTGTGGATGATGGTGGCACAAAGGTGTAATCCACCCCATTTTCAAAGAGGTGGTAGTCCTCATTTTTTTGTGCAGCGCCACCGCCCCTTCATGCTGCCGGCTGTCCCAGAAAGGGCTACAGCCTGGCAGTGTGTACGGTGCACTGGAGAGAGCCTGGTGCAGCATGCCCCTTCACATCAGGGTCTCATGCACCAGCGGCAGGTGATGGACTGCTGGGCTGATGTAAACGAGCGAGGGTGGGACCTGCTTGGCATGGAAATGGTGGGGCTAGTAAGCAGTGTGGTTTAAAAAAAAAATTGATATTAATTCATTTTCAGGAGGCGTTATCTCACTGGTAAGTTTACCATATATATGTAAACACGTGTCAGGGTCGGCGTTTGCTCATTCCAGGTTGGCTTGGATGGTATTTTACCAATCCAGAGCTGTAATACTGTGCCTGGAGTAGGGAAAGGCTCTTGTCATTTTACAGCTCAGCGAGGATGGCACTGTGCCAATCCTAAGCTTAAAGATTTTGGTGTACAAATGGCATAAGACTTTGCGCCACATGTATCAAAGTACTGTTTTGTATTTCTTAAGTAGTGAATTTTAAGAAATGCAAAATGGCATGTAAGAAAATAGAGATTCCCTAATAGCGATTCCCACAGAGACGCAATCGCTATTAGGGAATCACTATTAAGAAATGCAACTCCATTCGTTCCCTTGAGCCTTCAGGCCAATAGGTGCAAATGTTTTTGCATTTTCAAATTTGCGATTCCTTATTAGGGAATTACAAATTAGGAAATGCAAAAACAAGGGTGTCAAGGGCCTAAGGCACAATCTGAGGCACCCCAAAATGTCATTGTGCACATGTGAAATCCACAAATGCCCTAGGGGGCATGTGTGAGCAACATGGCACTTTTACAAATGCATTTTTTATGCATTTTTAAAAATTGCACATGGTTCCTACCAACTTGGAGTTGGTGGTAATTGCATTTCCTAAATGCCCAGTTCACATTTAGGAAATGTTTGACATATGTGCATTGGGAATCGCAAATAGGAATTCGCTATTTGCGATTTCCTATTTAGGGAATTGCAAATTGCGATTCCCTAATCGGAGCCGCAATTTTAGGGAATCACTAAAAATTGTGAATAGCTAAAATGGGACTGCGATGCCTTTCATACATCGTGAAAGGCTATCTTGCATTTGCGTATGGTGGAATCTTGCAATTCTCAACGTTTGCCAATTCAAAATGTTTTGATACATCCGGCTCCACGTTTCTTTGTAGTTTGGCATGGATGGCACTGTGCTAATCCGATGCTTAAAAACGTTTCTAGAAAAACAGACATTGGAGGTGAGCAAATCTAGAGTGTTGCTGGTGTGGCACCTAAACTTGGGAACTACCCAGAGTTCTCTCTTCTTTTTTGCAAAGAAATATATATATATATATATTTTTAACTAAAATTACAGTGGTTAGAGGGACATTACAGGTAGGTTCAGATTTAACATACCAAAAACCATAAAAGTGTTACAATTATACTTTTCTCAAGACACTATACCTTGTGCCCTAAGGTAACTATAACTCGCACCCATTTTTTTTAGTGAAATTCTAAGGTTTTTCTGTATTCTATTTTCTAACTATAACATCCCTGTAACATTCATTTTTTTCAGTGAATTTCTAGTTTTTTTAATGTTAAGTAATATTTAATTACCTTACATTAATCCAAAACCCACTGTGCATGACCTTTGCTGCGGGGGTTGGTCGCATGGCTTCCATAGGCACCCAACCCAATGCTATGCATGACCTTTGGCATACTGAGCAAGGGTTGGCCGGAGGACCTGGCCTGTGGCCAACCCCCATAGGCACCCAATTCCGCGCAGGGGTCGTCGCAGGGCCTGGCCTGTGGCTAGGCCCTGTGGCTCACCCCTCATAAGTAGGCACCCCAGGAGGGGGCATCAGCCCCCCTCCCCGGGGCAATCCAATTATAAAAAGGGGAGGGGCTGCCAGGCCCTTCTCTCTGGGGAGATTGTGGCTCCAGGACCCCACTCCCCCCCGGGCCGAGCCCGTTACTAAAAGGGGAGGGGAGCTGTGCAGCCCCCCAAGCCAATTTTGGTCCCAGTGACCCGATCCCTCAGGGCCCGGCCAATTTGCTAGTTTGCAAATTGGGGCCGTTTTGAACTTGTAAAGACAAACTGTATAAATCTTTTGCAAGGTATGGATGACTGAATGGATTTAAGCTTGCTGCAGGCAATGTTTGTTTTAATGTCCGGGAAATCAACAATAAAACACAGCCTATCAGACCGTGAAACAGGCAGCGGTGGCTGCTGCAACTATCAAAGGGAGGGGTGGGGAGGGGGACAGGGGTTTGGGGGGAACAAATAAATGAAAAAAAGATTAACCGTACGCCACTGCCATTCTCTCCTGCCGCCCTGCTCATCCTCCTTTCCTGTTCTTTTTCCCAGCATTCACTGGGGCAGTAAAACAGGCTCCCCAGCAATCCTGGTGCTGCTTTCATTCTAAAGCTAGCATGAAAGCAGCATCAGGATTGGGTTGAGAGGCTCGGACTGCTGTTCAGTTTCTCCAGCCTGGCTGTACTACACAGCTGGGCTGGAGAACCCTAAGTGGGCATGTGTGTTTGGGTGGCTGTCTTAGGCTGTCTAAACACACATGCACACTTAGGTGCACTCGATTCCTCAGCCCCTTAGGCACATATTTTGTGGTAACAGAAGATTGTTGGTAAAGTGATCAGGAATGATTGCAGGCTCACAAGATGTAAGTTGACAGGAAGCCTTTTTGAGCAAGCAGTTAACAGTACAGGAATATAGTTGGTCATAGACCCTAAGAGGACGTTGTGCACAGCACACCGCAGGTCTTACTCTACAATGCCAACTCCATTGAAGTCCCCCATCATACAAGGTCCCATGATGTCATGAACGACCATCATGGCAGGATAGTAATACCACATGACCTTTCCATTCCCTTCCCTTCCTTTCATCATTGTTTTCTGATCCTTTCCTAGCAATTTCCTTCTATTATTTTTTTTTTTTAGATAACATTGAATTATTGACTAATGACTATTTAATTTTTAAAATGTCAATTCAATCCTTAAAAGTAATACTGTGGATAGTTATAGTTTCACATTAGTATATTAAGGTGTTGTTTTTTATCTTGTGGAAAATACTGTGGTTGCCACTAATATTCTAAATATATGCAGTATGTTTCTGTTTAGGCCCTGAAGTACTCCCAGCTGCTGTTGCTGCTGTTCAGGGTGCGGACCAACGTGTTGAGGCAGGGGATAAAATGGTTGATGGGTGATAAGTCACTTTTCTTTCTCAATGACAGTTGCTGCCTTTGTCAAGGAATATCTTCCTTGCTTCCAAGCCTGAATACCAACCCTTTTATACATTAGCCAGCCTCCTATGTATCTCTCTCTGTCTCTTTATCCTGGAAAGTCATCATGAGTGCCGAATGCCCACTCATACCTACCGGCTTTTTCTGTTACAGCCAGCCCACAATTTGCAAGCCCATCTCAGCAAATGGCACATTTCTCCCACAATTAGGGGGTGCAGGACTCAGACACGACTGGCCTGCAGTGCCTTCCTCTGTCATCGGTGGGAAGTGGAGATGAGGATAGCTAGACAAAAAAGGAACAAAAAATGAAAAACAAATCAAAGGGGAAGTCAGAACCTAGCAAAAGGTGTGCTCTAATAATCATTCTGAAAAATACATTTAAACTGATTTTGCCATGTGCTGGTTGTTTAAGGTTTATGTTTCAGGAGGGGAAAATACCAGGTTTCACTGCTTTTCTCAATATGTTTACTGGCCTGGATTTAAAAATGTAGGCCAAGCTGGTAAAGCAAAGATCAGGTGGCAACCCTATTTCCACAGGAATGGGCCCTCACTTCCCAGCTCTTATTTGCCCATGTTGGCTCTTGAGTCTTGGTACGATGGAGTTTGCTCAGGGAATGTTTAAAAAATAAAACATTTTATTTTGAACTGGATGCAAACAGTTAAGTTCTCCCACCACAGGAGCACTGTCTAGAGCTCCACTGTCATCCAGAAATAGTTTGGCAGAAGCATGAAAGAGGCAAGGGAACAAAGGAGAGAAGGCAGCCTTCAGAAGAGCGGCCAGCTTTGAATGCCCACCGTTAACGCATTAAACAGCACACTCCTGCCTTGTCAAAGCAATCTTTTGATAATTGGAAACCACAACAGAATTGATTTGTTGCATCAGACAAGAAAGGGCCTTGTCAGATGAGCCAAACACAATGAGAAGATATTGAAATGTTAGAACATCAGTTAGCTGCACTTCAGATACCCTATTCAAAATGGTGCCTGACAACCTGAAACAAGCCTGGATGAGTGAGGGAGTGGTACTCTGTCGGACTCCCTCGGGGGTGCTCAAGTGAAAACAGAAAACTGGTTGTTTTAGCCACACTAATCAACCCATTGATTCCCTGTAGTCTGGGTACATTCACCAATCTAAAAAGCCAAATCTTGCAAAAGAGATAACTTTTTATTATCATAGCATCATAAAAGAATTTAAAATGATCATTAGCTTTTTCAATTACAGATGTCACAGACGTTACCTGCAGTAAGCCCTGAGCTCGGTTAAAAGGCAAATGTGTTATACAATCTACACAAACATCCAAGGCAGATATGGGATGATGGTAACAAAGTCCATTCCAGTAAAACTGCAAAAGGCTGGAAAGGAGATGGAGAAAATCATACAGCACATCCGATAAACTAGAATATAGGAAAGGCATTAGACATTTCCATGGGGGAATTAAAACAGCCCAAAGAATTTATTATTCGACAGTTATCGAACAGAATGCCAACTCCCTCAAAGTAATTTTCCAGGTTTTAAAAGACATTGCCTTTCCACAGCATCAGCTAGAAGGAGTAGAAGCCTCCCACAAGCATAGCAATGATTTAGCCTCTTTTTTCCAGGAAAAAATCACACAGATTTATTTAGCCTTTCAGGCCAATCATATGAGTCAGTCACCCCCGGAGCCATCATCCTGTGTTGCATCTGCCAGGTTCTCAGATTTCCTTCCAATATCATGTGATAGTGTTATTAGAGCTATGGACACCCTCAAATCAGGCTCTCCATTTGACCCTGCCCCTCCGAAGGTCCTAGTCTTAGGATCATCAATAATTGCCCCCATTCTTACCAAAGTTTTTAATTTGTCATTGGAGAAGTGCACCTTTCCCGCTCACTGGAAACATGCGATTGTGAAACCCCTTCTTAAAAAACCTAATCTAGACCCTTCAATCCTACAGAACTATAGACCCATTTTCTTGCTGCCAGCATTTGCTAAAATATTAGAGAAATATGTAAACACCCAGTTGTCCAAATACCTTGAGGACAACAACATTCTACATCCCTCCCAAATGGGTTTCAGATCAGCCCACAGCACTGAATCAGCCCTGATCGCTGTGATGGAAGCGGCTAGATAGCACCTAGATGATGGGTTAGCATCAGTAGTAGTGCTATTGGACCTAAGCGCCGCCTTTGATACAGTGGATCATAGTATTCTTCTTCATCGGCTAGAAGAGATAGGCGTGACAGGCGCGGTATTAGGCTGGTTTAGTAAATTCATAACCGCACGGACTTGCCAGGTACTGGATAGATCTTTCTACTCACAAAGTTTTAATAATAAATGGGGTGTACCCCAGGGTTCCTCCCTTAGCCCCGCACTATTCAATGTATACATGCGGCCTCTCGCTAAGGTTGTGGAGCCATTTGGTCTCTCTCTTATAACCTACGCCGATGACACACAATTGGTGTTTTCATTGACCTCTAACCAAAATTCCTTAGACACCTCATTAAGTCCTGGCCTGTGTGCCATTTCTAATTGGATGTCAGAAAGTAAACTGAAACTTAACACAGACAAAACGGAGATCATGTTTTTGGGCTCTGAAGTTCTGCTATCACCATCTTCCTCTGCTATGCCGTATTTGAGAGAGCTGCCTGCTCCCAAGGAATATATTAAGAGCCATGGGCTTTGGCTTGACCCATTGTTAGCCATGGACCAACAGGCAAAGAAAACCTCAGCCGCGTGCTTTGGTATATTCAGACTTATAAGGAAGGTGTTGAAAATTCTTCCCTTCATGGCCAAGAGACTAATTATTCAGGCACTGATTAGTTACCGACTGGACTATGGGAATGCCCCTTTTTTAGGGTCCCCAAAATACGTTAAGAGGAAGCTTCAAGTGGTTCAGAATACGTCTGCTAGATTGATCTTCAATATCCCTAAATACGAATCTGCTCAATCTGCTCTTCAAACCCTGCATTGGCTTCCAGTTGAGCAACGTATTAAATTTAAGGCCCTTTGCTATATACATAGATCTCTACATGATAAAGGTCCTCCAGATTTACAATCTCAGGCAACGTTTTATAAACCATTGAGAAACCTTAGGTCCTCATCTGCAGCCCTAGCAGCAGTCCCGCATATAAAAAGGGCCAGATGGGTGTGGCAGGTCTCTGTCATTTTTAGGGACAAGGCTATGGAATTCTCTGCCTCTACCCCTTCGTCTCACTGACCAGGAACTTAGCTTTAGGCGGCTATTGAAAACATGGCTATACTAACTTCCCACATCTTCTGACCTCAGGTTCTGTTAAAGCGCTGGGCGGCCTTCGGATAGCTATGCGCTATACAAATTGAATGAACATAACATAACATAACATAACAGTATATTGCCCCGCCACTTCTCTCCCTGACCAACACCTGCTCATGACCATAAGCTTTAAACAAAATATCTGCTTGAACTGTGACCATAACAAGTACCATGAAGGGACCTGCAGGACTGCTCGGAGCTGCCAGCTTGCTGAAAATCATAACCTGCATGTCTGTCTCTCACACCTCTACATCCACCACACTGCTAAGTGCTGCATCGCATAAGGACAATAACTGCACCTCGGTGGTCATCGTGCCCAATGTGGAAACACTAACTGCATAGAAACATAAACAGAAACAACATCCAACCACACACCCTACAAAGTGTAGCTTGCTGCCCATGTAGGCAAGCGCTTCAGTGCCCCACCTGGGAGTAGTAGTTCTATATTCGTGTTTCAATACAATGCAACTTTTCAATGCCTAGAAAGTAAAACAAAGTCTAAGCTCCAATATACAAATGTCTGTGGCCATGGCAGGACTGGGCTGCTCACACAGGAGACTGTAATACTCCTGGTAGACTACTTTCAGGGTTTGCTATAGCCCTCAAAGCTTCCCTGAGAGAGAAGAAAGCAACATTTTACTGGCACATAGATGATTTGAGTCTGTAGAGAAATAATGTTCCTAGATGTAGTGGAATAATTCATCATTTTCTCTTAATAATGGTCTATAAAGCCTAAAGGCCTTAATTAATTAAGCAGATGGGGTACTCTGTCAAAGCACTGCAGACATCCTGTCCGCCTTATCACAAGTGTAGGCTATAATACACTCGTAATATAGCGGAAAGGACACCTGCCACATTTGTGATGGTGTATCCCATCCTCCAAACTCTAAAGAAGGCTCTATGGGTGTGATTTACATCTTGGCAGTCGCACCAACAAGCTGCGCCCGGCGGCGGGCCCAATAAGACCATCAAGACTGCCAGACATATTTACATGTTACAGTTCTGCTGGCGATCTGAATGGTGACAGGTCACTGATGGCGGCAGAGAGCGACAAGGCTCTATGGACTTCATACAATGGCAGGGGCTATGGAAGAGAAATAAGTGAAACACACACTGTCCCTTAGCCATTGGTGTACTCCCGCAAAACACACTACACAACACATACACACAATTCCCATTGCCATTCCAACACAACACAACCCGTACATGCTGAAACCACACATTGACATTCATCCATGACATAACAAACACATACCATTGACACTACACTCACACATGACACAATCACAGTAAACTACACAACTACATACTCAGTTACACAAACACACTCACACACATCAGCTGTCCCCAACTCAACCAAACAATTGCATCACATGCACAGATACATGTAATGACTCACACACAACTCCCAGCACAGCATGACAGGTACAGGTCCCCTGGTGATCTGCACATATGGACACAATTGGCAGGTGTGAATGTACCATCATTGTGGTGCCAGCATTGATTTCCCAGTGAATATTGGAACCATAATGACAGCTGTGTATCTGTGCGACATGTGTTGTGTACCCGTGTGTCCCCATCTGTGTCTGTCCCGCTCGTGCCCCCCACATATGCATATTACAGTGATAAAAAAATGACTGTGACATGTATATGTCTCCAGTGATCCCCACCTCCCGTTCAGTGCCCACCCAATGTACCTTGGTGATGCAGCATACCTACCTTGGAGAGCATCAATGGGGTAGGTGTGTTTTCTCCGTGGGCCAGTGGCAGCAGCGATGGCAGGTGTTGTCCAGTTGTGTCCAGTCAAAAATGGGGTGTGGGGAGTGGGAAAAGGTGAGTTTTCACCCCTCCCCCGCCAAACCACCAACTAAGGAGTGGTGGTCGGACCGCCATTTTTTCATTGGTGGTAAAGCACATCTAAATCTGCATGGCAGGAAAGCAGGCTGCTCTCCTCCCTGCATCCCCTTTTCCCTTTCCCACTGTTGACGCGGCTGGGTTTCCTTGACAGAGACAGCGGTTTAATTGCGGTCTTTTATCTATGGGACCTACAATGTCTAAGTTTGGTGAGCAGACCGTTGCAGCGGTGGGCGGTTTTCCAGTCGAAAAGTCGATGGCGGGACTGTTACTGCCAACATCAAAATCAGGCCCTATGCCTTTTTATCCAATATATATACAAACTGTGCTGTAAAATTTATTGTTTGCCCCTTTTTTTGTATTATCTTAGCATACTCCAGCCTACCTTTCCAGACTCCCCGAACTTTTCAGCAGAGACTCAGACCTATTTGCAAACACTCCCTATCTTGATGCATTTGGGGTTAGTGTCAAAATACGTTTTAAGGTTGCATTTCTCTCACGTTCAAGCACTGCGCCTAGGTCAAAAGGGCAGCGAATGCAAAAACAACAAGGTGATGGATGGAATGTTTGAATTATTCTCAGCCACTGGCGATGGCTGGGCTGCGTCCCAATCCATTGATTTTTTGCCCACCATTCCATCTCAATTTGGACCAGCCATGTGCAAATCGGTCTAGATCCTACTCAAGTAACCTAGGACTAGCTTCTCCCTAGTTAGTGCTCTAGAGGGGGGGGGGGGTCCACGTGATTTAGGGAGATTGTGTGTCCTTCGTTTCAGTAGTTCTGGTGACTGGGATCGGTGTGATGGAATTAAACACAACAGAGGATACTGTGGCTTCCTCAGGCAGTACGTGATTCTTTCTCTTATTGAACAGGACCCATGCTTGCATTGTAGCTCTTCTCCTTTTTACCTCTGACTAGTCCTCACCTGAACCAATGCAAAAAAACAAAAAAGCCTCTGCATGTTATAGAAACTACAATGGCCTTGGAATCAAACTGAAAACCCCAGTGAGATTAAGCAGTTTAACTAAGAGGTATAGCTGGCTAAACTAACCCTCTTCAACTTTTTATCTTCTCAAAAGGACAATCCGAAGCACCTGAACAGCGGAGAAAGATGTTAGATTGGCCTCCAACGACTGCAAAGGCCTTTGTAGTCAAAGCCTAAGGTGATCTCTCTAAGCAGTGTCTCCCCTCTGTGTTCGTATCCAGCGCAGGTGGTCATTAAAAGGTTTAAGGGCATATTTACAAGAAAGTGGCACATCGGTCCCGATGCAGCACTTTTCTCCTGTAGCCCCTACCTCACCTAGCAACACCATGGTTGCACCGTATTTACAATACGGTGCATCATGGCAGTCGCTGGGACAATAGTGTAAAAAATGTTGATGCTACTGTGGCGCTTTACTGCACTAGTATAAAAAATGTTGACACTAGTGCCGCAAAGAACAGGGAGGCCCATTGATTACAATGGGTGCATCATTTTAATGCCTGCTCTGTTACTATGCCATTTTTACAGGCCTCCCTATGTCAGAGCGCCCCCCCCTTGCATACAATATGCCTGACGCAGGCATAATGTGGTGCAAAGGTTTACAAAGTGGCGCAATGCAAGCATTGTGCCACTTTGTAAATAGATTGTGGGAGAAAGGCCTCCTTAACACTGCCTTAGTGTAAAAAAAGATATGTTAGTGCGGCGCAAAGTGGTGGTAGGGGCTTGCAAATATGCTCCTTATGCCCAGAGATAGCAATGTCATCTTAAGAATTTTTGTGGCCTGGGGCAAGAATTATTTTGGGGGCCTTGTTTGAAACAATGTTGAATTTAATTTTCCATTTTCTGCTCATTAAAGACAGTAAGGTACCAAGCAATACTGACTCATACACTAAATGATCAGAAACGGGAGTCACACAAAACAGCCAAAATATGTTGTGGTTGAGAACCTAAAACCTTAAGATGATATTGGGTAGGGAATAACAGAGTCTTTGGTAACGGAAAGCCAACAGAGGGGGGAATGTTGAGATAGATTAATACAGGGGATAGAGAAATGTAACCTTTGCAGGGGACCCCTGGGAAGATGAGGGTCTCAGCAATTGTTCACTTTGCCCATGCCTTAAAACGTCTCTGGAGATAGGATGACCAGTCCTGGGCTACAAAGATATTCAAGAAAGGAAGCCCATCCAGTTCCTCATTAGGTAACCCTTCACCACATATGGACATAGCACACGGGCTGATAGCAGTGAAATATCGAAGCATGGTTAATGCACCAATCAGATCCAACTTTTGGGCAAACATTTGGGGTGTTGTTGACCGTGTCTCCTCATTGGACTTGTCCAGAGACCTTTCTGTAAACTGTGTTTGATTTTGGCATGGGCATGCTGAGAGATCTTTTCTGTATAACTCACACATAGAAACATGCAAATGAGGTGAACTCTGTTAGAATATTTCCTATTGGGTTGTAAACTGTAGCAAAACGGGAGTACACACAAACAGCAGATTATTAGAAGAACACACCAGCGTTTTCATAACTTTTAAAGCTCATCTGGAGAATGGAGTTATTCCTGGGAGTGATACAAACATAAAGCAACATTTTGCTATTATTTTGCACAACCTCTAATATCAAAATACTGGCTGCAGAGACCTTTAACATACTCAATGGTTCCCAGCTTTTCTAAATGTCACTCTGATTTTTTGCATACACTTATTGAATAACTGATACTCTTATTCAGTAGCATCATTTGGAATCATATCAATGGAGAAAGTGAAACGAGATGTGGGCTGTCCTGTGTCTCCTAATGTTCCAAGGCATTGCAGCAGACAAAACCTGGCATTTTTAGGATTAAAGCCTCACGGCTTTCAAAAAGACTCATTGCTAACATTACTGACTCAACTCCTTTCAAACATTAGCTTTCTTTACTAGCCTCTTTCAATGGTTGGCTTGAGACATTGTTAACTACATCTTTACCCTGACCAATGGAGTATTCATCTCTCACCTGATGCTACTTGTTGTTTGGACTTATCTTTCCTCAGCCACTCAGGTGCCTGCATTGAGCTGCACCAGGGAGCACTTTACAAGTATAGCCCTCTCGTATAGCCTTCTCATCGGAGGAAGTGAGCTGCGAGCCCTGTATGGAGAGTGTTGCCGTAGTCTAGTCAGCTGGAGATGAGAGCCTGGGTGATGGAGCCTCTGGAGCTTTGTAGTAGCCATTTGAATATCTTACGAAGCATGTACTACCTTAAAACTAATGTTTCAGAGTGACACGAGGCTGAAAGGACTAAGGGGGACTGATTCTTCAGTAAATAGAGTGTGCAAAGTTGTTAAAAAATTTTCCCACATACTTCCTGCATAAAAACTACAAGAAATATCTGAAAGTTGTGATGTTCTAACCGAGATGTGGTTTCATGTGAAAGTCTGGACTTTCGCAGGCATTTCGTATGCAAGTTTAATTTGTGTTGTGTCACTCTGTAGTAAAGTTAAGCAAGGTATGAACTTACGTAAAAAATGTTCGCAAGTGCCTGGCGCCCACTAACACCCCTGAGAGGAAACTACGCAAGAGCATCAGTAAAAAAAGCAGGAAACTGCTGTGAGAAATGGGTCGGTCAGTAATCAGGAACTATGCAAGCCTCTGCTCAAGTAAGAAAAACTTCACATTGCCCTACACGTGGGCCAGATACCTCACTTGAATTCGTACTTTAATAATCTTGTTATTTCCCTCAGGCTGAATGTGTGGCATCAATCAGTCATCTCCGCGATATTGGAAGGATGGATGTACAGTCAAGGACATACTACAGTGTTTTAGTATGTCTGAGTACATGGCACTACAGCACTTATGTTTGAAGTTTGTAAAGAACAAACTGAACCTAATTTGGCATTGCAGAAGTAAACAAACTGAGACCCAACTGCTGGTGTCAATATCACAGTCTCAGGTTTAATGCACAGTGAATTCGAGGGGGGCTGTGGAGCTGTATGTGTATTACTCGGTTTTATCTGCCACTGGGTCAGATATCACTATTGTCACTAACATGCACTACATCATTCCTGTAGTGAATTTGTGCAGCTTTCACCCATCAGATTTTGATTCCGGTTGTTACAAATAAAGCTGTCTTGTGTATTGTTCGGATACTACACTAATAATAATCCTGCTACAAGTTCAAAGAGTATTACTAAATCTTCTACAAAACAAAGTCACGCCACCACCAAAACACAATCCCTAGACTTATTAGTAAATGCTCAACAACTTTCTAAAAACAAGCACCACATCTACAACCTACTCACTAACATACAACCTGACTTACTCTTCCTAACTGAATCACTGTGGGGAGATGACGTGGCCCCAGTGTTGCTTGAAGCTGTGCCTCCGGGCTATCAAACTGTCACGCAAAATTGGATAGGCAGAAGAGGAGGCTGACTAGCTGTAATTTCAAGGAAACAATACATCTGACAACATGTCCTTACAAGGTGGTGGGGCCCATATCACAAAGAAGGGGGGAAGCACGGAATCGGGGTAGGTGCTACATAGGGCGCCCATCCGGGCACAAATTAATAGACTTGTCAAGGCAAGAAAACCCGTTGCTAACCCTATTGGCCCCATCCTTCAGAATTGAGGAGGGCTCCTACCAAGATATACCTATTTTGAATGTAAAACAGGGTATGTGTCAACTTGACCGTGAGGATTAGGTTATTCTATGTATAGGTCCTGACAAATCGCACAGAAACATGTTGACCGGCTCACTATAAACAGTGCAGGGATTTCCATCACTGTACTCTGCAAGTCAATCCCTAGAGTAAGGGTACATGGCACTTCTCTTTAACCACCAGTAGGGGATTTGAGCCATTATACTCACCTTTGCTTTACTGTGGTTGTTTTTAACCTAGGTAGTCTCAATAAAGGTGACTACTGGCTCTCCCTAGTCAATTTTAACAATTTAATCTACCAATCCCACATTATTGCACTCACCACCGGCAAACATCTTCATAAGATACCTTGAGGGGCCCATCAGGCATTGCAGTGCCGGCCTGACGAAGTGTCACGAC
This sequence comes from Pleurodeles waltl, assembly GCF_031143425.1. Taxonomy (NCBI): domain Eukaryota; kingdom Metazoa; phylum Chordata; class Amphibia; order Caudata; family Salamandridae; genus Pleurodeles; species Pleurodeles waltl. The sequence goes on along the minus strand of NC_090449.1, from coordinate 1,023,648,616 downwards.
TCACGTGCTGCTTGCGCCTGGAGTTTGCAGATCTTGAGGCGTGGATCTTGAGAGTTCGACTTTGGCCCAAAAAGGGGCGACTCTTTCTGGTAGCCACGGTGCTGTAGGCAAGGGAAACGCCAAGGACAGACCGTGACCGTGAGAAAGTAGCGCCAGAGGGAAAAAACCCCTTCAGAAGAAGAGGAAAAAACCTCCAAGAAGATTCGCAGAGGATTCCTGAAACAAGAACAGAGGAACAGGAATCAAAAGAACTGACGAATAACCCAGAAATGGCGAAATCCAGAGCTAAAGGCTAGGAAATCAGGAGCGAGGACACTAACTGAACAGAAAGTGTTGCAGCGCAAAGAGGAGAAGAAAACACCACCCTTATATACCATAAAACAGGAAGTGACCCACAGGAAGAAAAAGGACACCATCTTGGATAGGGAAAAGTAGATAGAATAGACTGGAGCAGAAACCATAGAGAATAGGGAAGGAGGAATGCTGGGAAGACAAGGGTAACCTGGGAAGGGGAAAAGACATAAAGGAAAGAGTAAGAAACAGACCCAAAAAGGAAGAAGACAGAAGAAAGAAGAAAAGGAGCCCAAACAGGTAAGAGGGGTCAGGAGACCCCAACAAAACGGAGGGAGAGAGCAGCGCGAGGCCCCAAGTAAGCCCTGGGGCCTCGTAGTGTGCAGGAAAGGCTCGAGGCGCGCCGCGTCTTAAAGACGCGAAGCGCGGCCCGAGCCGAACGCGCGGCTTGTGCCGAACGCTCGGCTCGCGCCGCGCGGTGCGGCGCAACAGTAGGTCCCCCTCCCGAAGGCCCTGGTTTGAAAGGAAATAAACGGTGATAGCGCTGAGTCAGAAGAGGAGCATGAACAGAAGATGCATCTTCCCAAGAACATTCACTGAGAGGATAACCCTTCCAATGAATCAGATACTGCAGACGGGTGTGAAAAAGACGAGAGTCACAAATCTCCTGAACCTCATATTCAGGAACATCATCCACTAAGACAGGAGGAGGACAGGAAAACTGACGAGAATACGGATCCGGTACATAAGGTTTGAGTTGGGAGACATGGAAGACTGGATGAATCTTCCACGTGTGAGGCAAGTGAAGACGGACAGTGACAGGATTAAGCAACTGGAGAATGCGGAAAGGCCCGTAGTAGCGAGGTGTGAATTTGTTCTGAGAAAGACGTGAGGGTAAGAACTTTGAAGAAAGCCAAACTTTATCCTGTGGATGGTAGTCCGGAGAGGCCCTACGTTTCTTGTCTGCGACTTTCTTCATATATCTCTTGGTGTGTAAGAGATTAGAACGAATCAGTCTATGGATTTGTAGAAGACGTTTGGAAAAATGAGTAATAGCGGGCAAGGGAGTGGGAGACAGAGAAGAAGTAGGAAAAGAGGTAGGATGAAAACCATAAGAACAGAAAAAAGGAGTGGTCTTGGAGGCACTATGGACTGAATTACTGTAAGAGAATTCAGCAATAGGGAGATAAGTGTTCCAGTTGCTTTGAGTTGAGTTGCAAAAACAACGAAGGTATTGTTCTAAGCCTTGGTTCAGACGCTCGGTCTGTCCATTGGTCTGAGGATGGAAGCCCGATGACAGAGCTCTATCGATGTTTAGTGTCTTACAAAAATACCTCCAAAACCGGGAAATGTACTGAGGTCCTCTATCAGATATAATAGTATGAGGAAGTCCATGAAGACGGAAGATATGTTCGATTAATATCTGGCTTAACTCTTGGGATGTAGGTAGCTTTTTCAAGGCAGTGAAGTGAGCCACCTTAGTAAAGGAGTCCACAGTGACCATGATTACCCGGTTTCCTGCTGAAAGTGGTAACGAACACATAAAATCAGTAGAGATGGTGTGCCATGGAGTTGGCGGAACCGGCAAGGGCTGGAGTAATCCTGCAGGTCTGGTTCGGGGAATCTTGACTTGAGCGCATGTGGGACAAGCCTGAACGTATGTTTCAATATCCTGTTTCCAAGTAGGCCACCAGAAAAATCGTGATAACAGTTCTTGTGTGGCCTTGATGCCTCTATGACCAGCAACCGGTGAATCATGACACATTTGTAATGCCTTTTCTCTCACTCTGTTAGTAGGGATGAATAACAGATCGTGATAATAATAGAATCCTTGTCTCTTATGTAAAAGAGGCCTTAAGTTCTCTACTTCATCATCAGATAGATTGGGGTATTCCAGTTGTACCTCCTCCAGAAAAGACTGTGCTACCCCAATGATCTTATTAGGTTCCAGTAGGGGTTGAACTGGGACAGGAGTACAATCTGGATAACGACGCGACAGAGCATCAGCCAGAATGTTTTGGGAGCCAGGAATATATGTAATGTAGAAATCATACTGGCTGAAGAAGAAGGCCCAACGAGCTTGACGACTATTTTGGCATACAAAATTTTGTAAACATTGTAAGTTTCGATGGTCGGTTCTCACTTCAAAAGGTTCCTTGGAACCCATCAGAAACTGTCTCCATTCACTACAAGCTGTTTTCAGAGCCAACAATTCCCTTTCCAGTACTGAGTAATGTTGTTCTGCAATAGAGAGTATGTGAGACAAATAGAAAACAGGATGTTCAAGACCATCATCCTCTTGTTGTTGGAGTAGGACGGCACCAATGGCCTTTTCGGAAGCATCGGTGACGACAATAAATTGTTTGTTGGTATCTGGATGTCTTAAGATGGGAGCTTGTGTAAATGCCTTCTTTAAATCCTGGAAGGCTGTTTCGGCAGCTTCAGTCCAGACAAACCCTTTAATAAGATTTTCCTTCTTTAAAGTGTGAGTTATATGGCTAGTTTGTTTTGCAAAGTCTGCGATGAATTGTCGATAGAAGTTCGCTAATCCTAGAAAGCATTGTGTTTCTTTAATAGAAGATGGAGAAGGCCAATCTAGAATAGCTTGTACCTTTTCTTGATCCATAGCTACACCGGTGGTACTTAAATGATATCTTAGATATTTGACTTCCGTCTTGTCAAACTCACACTTTTCGGGTTTGCAAAATAGTTGATGTGCCCGGAGTCGTTGAAGGACTTGTTTCACATGGGAAGAATGGAGTTCGGGATTTCTGGAATAAATAAGAATATCATCAAGGTAGATTACAACTGTCTGATTCAGGAGATCCGAAAATACTGAGTCCATAAATCTCTGAAAGATTGCCGGGGCATTAGTAAGACCGAAAGGCATTACCCTGTATTCAAAGTGGCCAAATGGAGTCCTAAAGGCCGTTTTCCACTCATCTCCTTCTTTAATGCGTAAGAGGTGATAGGCTCCCCGTAGATCTAGTTTGGTAAACCGTCGGGCCCCTCTGACTGCCTCTAAAATGTCCCTTATGAGAGGCAAAGGATAACGATCTTTAATAGTTATTTTATTCAGGCCTCGAAAATCCAGGCAAGGGCGAAGATCCTTTGTCTTCTTGGGTACGAAAAAGAGAGGAGCCCCGGCCGGAGAAGACGATGGAACAATAAGACCACTTTGAATATTTTCATCCAAATACTCCTTTAGTACTTCCTTTTCAGTTTCCGTGAGGGAATACATCCTGCCAAAAGGAACGATAGAGCCAGGTTCCAAGGGAATAGCACAATCGTAATCCCGATGTGGAGGTAACACAGGTTTGGAAGGTTTTTGGAAGACATCTTGAAAATCCAAATAGTGTTCAGGAACTCCTTGGACTGTATTTATGGTCGAACCGGTAGTACCCTCCGTGATTATTGATTTCTTAGGCGACCAATACTTGTCTGAAGCAAAACAGTGCTCGTGACAGAACTGTGAAGACAAGGAAACCGTCCGGGTAGCCCAGTTCACATATGGATTATGTCGGATGAACCACGGGATTCCAAGAATGATGGTATGGTTGGGGGAAGTTATAAGATCAAAGGAGATGTGTTCCTGATGGTTACCGATCTGTAGATTCAGCATCAGGGTAGTTGTATCTACTGGACCTGATGATATCAAAGATCCGTCCACTGTGTGTACTTGTTCTGGAATCTCCTTAGGTTGTATAGGAACTTGTTGAGTAGTGGCCCACTTCTTATCCATATAAATACCACTAGCTCCACAATCTAGTAGTGCCATAGTCTTCTCTTGACGGCCATCAGGTAATTGTAACAAGACTGGTAAAATGAACAAGGATGTGGTATTGTCACTGAAAGAACTGATGGAAGGTATAGCTGCAAATCCCGTCCCCTCCCTTCTTACAGAGGACGGGAAGCGGCGTTTCCCGATGGTCTTGATGGACGTACTGGACAGGTACGCAGTATGTGGCCGGCAGAACCGCAGTATAAACACAAACCCTTCTTTCGTCTATCTTCTCGTTCGCTAGCGGAGAGAGGGCCTCGAGTTGTATCCACCTGCATGGGTTCTCCTTCGGTGTCTCTGACAGGAGGGCGAGGTTCCTCAGAACGATGCGGAAAAACTCGTGAGGTGCTTGGTGGAAAAGACCCTCTGCTCTTTCTCTTCTCTGTTCTCCGTTCCTGAAGGCGATACTCGATGGAGAGGGCCTGATCCATCAGGCCACGAAGATCTTCCACTCTGGTGGAATGTACTAGTTCATCTTTTATTTCTTCTTTGAGTCCTCTACGAAACAAAGTCACCAAAGTACGTTCCACCCAGGTGGTCTCTGCCGCTAGTTGACGAAAGCGTGTAATGTATTGAAGGACATCTTGTGAACCTTGATGAATATCGCATAAGGCTTCTTCCGCTGAAGCCTCCAATCCCGGACGACTAAACATCAGCTTGAAGCGGTTCACAAAGGCGGAATAATCCGACAATACCGGATCGTTAGATGATACCATCGGGGTTGCCCAGGCCAAGGCAGGACCAGATAAGGCACTGATGAGATAACCCACCTTTGTTCTGTCATGGGAGAATTGGGTGGGTCGGAAGGCGAAGTACACTGTTAAGGAATCAAGGAACTCATGCAGCTTGGTTGGTTCACCAGAAAAACGATGGGTAGAGGCGGAGAGCGTCGGAACATCACCACTGCGGAAAGCCAAAGCCTGTCGCAGCGCAGCATTCTCACTACGTAGTTGCTGTAATTCTTGAGCTTGTTGCTGAATTGTAGTTAGAAGAGTTTGATCCGGATCTGCAGCAGCTACCACAGTGTCTTCCATGGTGTTAGAAGACGTCGGGATGGTTAGGCGCTGCAATCTGTCACGACTCACGTGCTGCTTGCGCCTGGAGTTTGCAGATCTTGAGGCGTGGATCTTGAGAGTTCGACTTTGGCCCAAAAAGGGGCGACTCTTTCTGGTAGCCACGGTGCTGTAGGCAAGGGAAACGCCAAGGACAGACCGTGACCGTGAGAAAGTAGCGCCAGAGGGAAAAAACCCCTTCAGAAGAAGAGGAAAAAACCTCCAAGAAGATTCGCAGAGGATTCCTGAAACAAGAACAGAGGAACAGGAATCAAAAGAACTGACGAATAACCCAGAAATGGCGAAATCCAGAGCTAAAGGCTAGGAAATCAGGAGCGAGGACACTAACTGAACAGAAAGTGTTGCAGCGCAAAGAGGAGAAGAAAACACCACCCTTATATACCATAAAACAGGAAGTGACCCACAGGAAGAAAAAGGACACCATCTTGGATAGGGAAAAGTAGATAGAATAGACTGGAGCAGAAACCATAGAGAATAGGGAAGGAGGAATGCTGGGAAGACAAGGGTAACCTGGGAAGGGGAAAAGACATAAAGGAAAGAGTAAGAAACAGACCCAAAAAGGAAGAAGACAGAAGAAAGAAGAAAAGGAGCCCAAACAGGTAAGAGGGGTCAGGAGACCCCAACAAAACGGAGGGAGAGAGCAGCGCGAGGCCCCAAGTAAGCCCTGGGGCCTCGTAGTGTGCAGGAAAGGCTCGGGGCGCGCCGCGTCTTAAAGACGCGAAGCGCGGCCCGAGCCGAACGCGCGGCTTGTGCCGAACGCTCGGCTCGCACCGGGCCGTGCGGCGCGACACGAAGCATGTCATCGAGAGGTGAGTGAGGGCTCTTGTTCCTAGTGTTGCACACTCTTAGGAACCAGCTGATTCCTCCCCGAATAGGTATTGAGGACCCGCTTCTCCTGGGGAACTGTGCATCTGTTTTTTGTTACATGTGTGGTGAGGCCCTTATCACCAGATTCAACCCAACACCAACTTCCTCTTGTAACTTCCTCCTTCTTTACAGACCACCACCTAGCGATGCAACATTCACAGACATGTTTCTAGATACTGTTTAAAATCTGATGACATTACACTTCAAGCTATGTATCCTTGGTGGCCTAAAGATGTGGTTTGACAAACCCAATATGCCCCATACAAGAGCTGTCATCATTGGCATAGACACCCGGGACCTACATCAGATCATCCACAAAGCCACACACTTCACGGGACACACTGTATATGTCATTTTTGCACATCCAGCAGTAGTTCCCCCACCTAGGCTTCCCACACAAGGCCCAGGCTTTTATCTATATTGTACTGTCTAAACTTGATTACACCAATATCCACTACCATGGATCATCTTTATCAACGATGAAGAGACTACAATAGATTCAGAACACTGCTGCCAGACCCCGCTACATGTAAAGCCACAACCCCCCATCTGCCCTGCCTTGAGGGCTCTACATTTGGTTACCGGTTGCCAGAAGATCCACCTTCATGCTGCTTGTATCACCCACAATGCAATACATGGAACAAGACCACCTTTCACCAGGAACAAAATAACCAAATAAATACAACAAAGAAACGTCTGCTCCAGATTGGCACCCGGCCTCAATACCACAGCATAAAAGAAAAAACACGAGTGGTACATCTTTCACTGTCCAAGCTGGCAAACTAGGAAAGTCGTTACCCCCAAACATCAGATCCATGAATATCTGTTTTATCTTCAGAGGACTACTCGGGAGTTGCCTCTTTCCTACAAGATCACCTTACTCTAAACACAAATGTACACCATGTGCTTGTGTATGCAAACATGTATAATTTGATTAAATGTATGTAATCAGATATGTACATTTTATGCTTAACATGTATCTATAGGTTTCTGCTTAGTTTACGTATGAGTCATTTGATTATATCCTTATAGGTCTCTCTTTTTATTTTATTTTACCTATCACAATGTATGATAAGTTATATAAGTTATTTGAATATAACTTATGGGTCTCTGATTTATTTCATATTAAAATAAATAGCGCTATATAAACACAAGTACAATTACATTTACGATATTGTTACTGTTAAGACATGTCACATCAAAAACATTATTCACTTTAAGCCACAATGAAATTTATTAGTAAATAATGCAAAATATTTTCTCAACATTTACATATTTAGTCGTGGAAAAGCAGCCTCCTCCAGGAAACACTATTGCTTTTCTAGATCTGCAACCCATTTTCCTAGTGAGTTTTAGCAGGAGTAACATTTACACATGAATCTTCATAGAGAGAAATGTGAATGAATGTAATCATTTTCGAACACGTGATCAAGACAAAACTCTAAATAAACTCAAAATGCCAGGAAAGATTAAACTGAGAATGCACGAGAAAAGCTGACGATAACATGAGTCTCAAGTGCACCTTCTGCGTACTGATCTGTCGCAACACCATCTGTGCACACTACGTATACAGTGAGGGGCAGATTTATGAAGGGCTTGCAATGCCCTTGCATCACGCAAGGTGACGGAAGGCAACGCAAGCCAGATTTAGTCAGATTTACTACTATGCCATGCTCTGCGTAGCAAAGTACAACTGGAGTAATGCAAGGCAGCACAAGTCGCTGCCTTGCAGACTCCGCCTTGGGAATGCATTCCATGGGTGGGGCCTGGGTGTTCCCACACATCCACCCATGGCTTTTGGCGCATTACCAGATCTACAAACACCAGTAAACCTGCGAATACATCAAAATGCCACACCTTTCCAGGTTAGGCGTAACAAGGAGAAATATTTGTATTTCTCCATGGTGTTTCCTCTTTCTAAGAGTGCAGCATTCTGCAGTACACACAGCACATAGAAAGGGGGAAACGCCTCTGAGTATTGTTTTTGTGCAGGAAGGTGCCACTCCTGTGCCAAAACAACCCTGCATATAATGTAGGCACTATAGTGCCATGGTGCCTGCATTGGCGCTAGAAGGGAAACAGCAGAAAAGGGTCATGTCTTAGTGGATATGGTGCAATTCTGCTCTCTCCCTATGCAGTGCAGCACAAGAAGTTGTCTTAAAGTGTTGCGTGACGTTAATAAATCTGCTTCTAAATATGTACACTTTACATATGGCAGATGGGACAGAGACTAAGGGGGTCATTACGACTCTGCCAGCCGGCGGTATGTTGGCGGTAACACCGCCAACAGGCTGGCGGTGTTCCGCCAGTAATTATGACCGTGGCCAGTAATTATTGCCACGGCCATACCGCCGGCCCCTGCATTTTCCCACCAGGATTCCGCCTGGCAGTCATAATCCCCAGGGCAGCGGTGCAAGCACTGCTGCCCTGGGGATTATGAGTCCCTGACCGCCGGCCTGTCCGTGGCGGTACACACCACCATTGAAAGGCCAGCGGTAAGGGGACTTGGGGTGCCCGTGGGGGCCCCTGCACTGCCCATGCACTTGGCATGGGCAGTGCAGGGGCCCCGAGGCATAGCCCCGTCGCACATTTTACTGCCCAAATTTCGGGCAGTGAAATGTGCGACGGGTGCTACTGCACCCGCTGCACATCAGCATTGCCGCCGGCTCTATTACGTGTTGATGTGACATTTCAAAAATGTCAAAATAGGGAGACAGGAATACCGCCGGCAATTGCGGTATTCTGTCTCCTGCAGCCTCGGCGGTCTTTTCAAAAGACCGCCGAGGTCGTAATGACCCCTTAAATTTGAGAAGTTAGCCCGCATCTTCCAAACTCTAAATCAGGGCCAGCAGGCAACCTTTGGACCCCTGGCTTTCTACTTTCAGAAACATCATCAGTGGACCGAAAACTGCCAAACCTCGCCAAATGCTGGGTCACAACACCCTCTTCAGAGTCCACCTTATCAGTATTGACATCGCCATTGAAATTAAACTAACCCAAATCACCTTCACCAGCCATCATTCGCTACGTACACTTACCAACAGTGCCGCTGCAAATGAATATTCCCAAATTACAGAGCCTGTCAACCTTCCCTCTTAGAGTTTTATCCAACACCTCCAACATCATTATTGAAACCCACAACACAGTTTTCTCCAGGAAACAGCCTTTACAATGCTGCAATTACCATGCACTGCCTTTTAACATGTAGCTGTTACTACGCGTGCATTTACCACCCGTGCATTTTTTTATAAGTTTACCATGCATACCTTTACCACACATGGTAAGTCTAGTTAAGGTAAGTGTATATGTGTGTGCGCTTGTAACGGTGTTTTAGGGTTTAGAGGTGGATAAGGGTAGTAGGTGGAAAGAGTATTTTTAGTGTTTAGGGGTGGGTAAGGGTACTGAGTGGAAAGGATAAGTTTAGGGGTGGAACATAGCACTGAGTGGAAAGGATATTTTTAGGGTTAGGGGTGAGTAAGGGTATAGGATTGTAAGGGTATTTTTAGGGCTTAGGGATGGGGAGGAGTATAGAGTGGTAAAGGTATTTTAGGGTTTAAGGGTGGGTAGGGGCATAGGGTGGTGAGGGTATTTTTAGGGTTTAGGGGTGGGAGGTGTATAGGGCGGTAGAGTATTTTAGGAGGCTTAGAGGTGAGTAGGGGTACAAGGTGGTAAGGGTATTTTAAGGTTTGGGGCTGGGTAAGGGCATAGTTTGGTAAGGGTAAATAACACATGGTGTTTCCCTCAAATAAAAAAAGAATTTATTTATTTACAAAAAATATATATATCACCTTATTTATACTTACTTTGTGGTAAAGGCAGATGTGTGGTAAGTGTATGCGCTGTAACAAATGCATGGTAAAGGCATGCCTGCTAAAAGCAAGCGTTGTAACAAGGTACAAATGCTTCTCCTTTCCACTATCCATTAGGGAGCCAAACCATTGACTTAAATGTTTCTTGTAGCTCTTCCTTTCCTTGGTGAACGCTTGTGCAATCCAGCTTCTTCTGAAGCTTCTCTGTTCTCTCAATGTCTCTTTATCCCCCAAAGAAGCTCTCACAACACCTTTCAGACAACCAGCTGGCACACCACACTCTTGTTGCTAACCTGCCCCTCAACTTTTTTAATTGGGTTTTTCAAGTCTTTGATTGTGGTGTCATCCAACTTGCCAACAGATTGGCCTGACGTGATCTACGCTAACACAAGTGAGATATGAGGTTCACTTGATTCACAAACCGATTAAAAATTCTCCTTGCCCACTGCCTTCAGGAGCAACTCTTTTGCCTTCTATTGCCAGCACTGAATTTGAGCCAGTGGTTGCCGATGTGGCTCCCCGGCACTCATTGTTGGGGATCGGCCCTTGTTTTCCTCATCAGACACTGACAGAGAGCAAGAGAGGGAAAACACAAAGGGCAATGAGGATGAAGAGAATGACAGAAAAGGAATCACAAAGGTAGAAAGTGGGAACCTGAAGGAGTGAAACAAAAGGGCAGGAGGTGTCTTCTAGTTGTGGATTCAAGACTACACTTTTCGTGCTGGCATTTAATAGCACCGGTTTCAGGCTTCTGAGCAGAGCTTTGGGCACCGACACTTATTCTTTTCCAAATTAAGCTTTTCCTCCAAGAAACTCTGAATATTCTCTGATATATATAGGACCCCATTGTCCAAAGCAAATTCCAGAGGAATACTTTGTTGACAAACAAACATGTTCTACAAATGAAATAACTGTACCTGTTGTCACTTTATTATCACACATTTGAGCCTTCAACCTCTTGAATTAGTAGCCAATTAACATTAAGGTGTAGGGCTCTTTCTGGCTCTAACCAGCAAACAGCTCCATGATGTCAGCAGCCAGTTTTCACTAAGGCAACTATGGAAAATCAAACAAAGAAGTTGGAATTACACAAGGTTTGACCATCTCATTCCTATTAGTATGTATACAACTCTTCTGTACCACCCTGTGTAACTCTGCGCTCAATTCAACCCACAAAAATATGGCCAAATACTTGCTTGGCACTGAGCATACAAATATGACCTTTGTGGGCTCTAACAATGAATATTTTCCATAAATGTAAGGAGGGACCATTATGTACCTGGGCTTTAAAGTGCCACTCTCCACTGATCCCATCTGAATCTGTGGAAAACCTGAATATCTCCTTTCCAATTTTTCTCATTAGGCCAGGTATCCTCTATACATTTATTAACCATCATTAAACATTAATCCTCACCAGATTCTTCTCCCCATCATCCTTTTGAAGGACCATTATGGTAGGAAGTCATAAACCCAGCTCCCAAGCCTTACTAGTAAAAGAAATGTCACATTCCTGAACCTGTCATAAGGGAGCATGAATCCTTACAGTACCTCCCTTCTCCATGAAACCTAACTCCATCCAAGCACCCTTGATCTCCACCACCTTTCACAGGACTAAATAGAAGATTTGTTGGGAATCTGCAATGGAACTCTTTTATTAAATCAGGGGCATTCACAAACAACACAGATTGCCAGAATATTTCTGATACATCATAACTTTTCCACCTAATTAGGTACTGTAGTTGTTATTTTTATTTGGGTTCAAGTTTTTGAGTTCAGAGATGGTTTCCACTTCAAGCTGAGGTTCCCCATTAACCACTATTGTCGGATGAGGTTTCAGCCCTGTGAATAAGCTGGTTTAAACCATGCCATATGTATTGCAGGATGCATAGTCCACTTCTGGGAAACATGTAACTGGGATGCTGCAAGACACTAAAAGGACTAAAAAATGAGAGGTGAATTTTTGATGACTATTTGGTAATTTCAAATATTTTGATTACAACCATAAAGTATCTCTCTTATTGTGCCTTGGAGAAAATCATCCAGGTTTATCAGCAAATCATTGCTAATCGGGTTTTGCTTTTACTCACAGTGGAGTTCTGAATATCATTGATATGCTGCAACAGGTATTAGGCAAAGAGAATGGACACTTTCTTAAACTGAGAGGGGTAGATCCCAGGGTGTACACCATAAGGACAATCGAAAAGGGAATAACCCAGAGAAGTGCAGTTGGAGATTTCATAAGGGAATTCAGAAATAAGGAGCCATTTTCTCCAATCATGAAGGCAATTCATCAAAAGTCAACAAAGATAATGGTCCCGAATCAGGTTTACTCTTTCCGTTATCATCTGTATGTGGACGATGGCTCCTTGATTCATTATTGATGCTGCACTCCTTATTCAATAACATAGATCTCGCAGATGAAATACTCTGTCACAAATGTAACGGATATCCCGTCTGCTGTTTTACGATCCCCATAGGATATAATGGGATCGTAATACGACGGACAGGCTATCCGTTTAGTTTGTGATGGAGTATTTCCCGCCGCCAAGATCTAAATCAGACCTTTATTCCCGATTCTGAAAATAAACTATGTTTCCTTATCGGTGATGGTTATGTCTGGCAATCCATGTAATCAAACAATCTCTTTAAAAAATACTTCAGCTAATTTGGAAGCAGATGGTAGGTTTTCTAAAGGAATGAAAAGAGCCATAAACGTAAAAGATAGACCAGCACTGATATTGTAGTACATCCTTGTGATGGAGACAGATCTACTATAAAATTTGAGAATATACAGTAGCAAGGTTGACTGGGCACTTGTTCAGTTGTCTTATATTATAATGGCCACCAGAACATGTGTTATAACTATTCCTTATTTTTCCTAATGCTATGAGACCCGCTGTAGGAATGTCATGGCAAAAAGCTATGTAAGTATTCTTCAAAATTGCAGTCTTCAGTCATGTAATAAGAATCCCCTCTGAACACTTCATTCTGTATTTCTTTCATTCACTCCTCAATAAATCAATCAATCAGTATTTGCAAAGCATGGCTACTCACCTGTGAGGATCTCAAGGCACTGGGGGGGGGCCTCATCCGAAGAGCCACGTCATGAGGTTCTTCACAAAGATGGTGAGCAACGGGCTTTGTCTGAGGGGTAGGGGGAGGTTGTTCCAGCTCTTCGCTGCAGTGTAGGTAAAATATTGTCCTCCGGCGGTGGTTTTGTGGATGTGATGGACGGTGGCCAAGGCCATCTGGGCGGAGTGGAGGGATTTGGCGGGGTATTGAAGGAGACGCAGTGGTTCAGGTAGGCTGGTCCTGCGTTGTGTCTGTGTAGGAGGCTGGCCTGGCTTATAGTGGGTACCTTGTGGTACTTACACCTTGTGCCAGGTCCAGCTATCCCTTATTAGTAGAATAGAGGTGTTTCTATCAGCTTAGGCTGTTAGAGGTAGCTATGGCAAAGCAGCTTAGGCTGAACTAGGAGACATGCAAAGCTCCTACTATACCACGTATATCATATAGCACAATATCATAAGAAAACACAATACTCAGAGTTACTAAAAATAAAGGTACTTTATTTTAGTGACAATCTGCCAAAAGTATCTCAGAGGATACCCTCACTTAAGAGGTCAGTAATATACACAAATTATATGTACACAAACCCAAAACAGGTAAGTAACAGTAAGAAAAGTAGTGCAAACAATGTAGAATCACAATAGGATGCAATAGGTAGACATAGACCTAGGGGCAACACAAACCATATACTCCAAAAGTGGAATGCGAATCACAAATTGTCCCCAGGCCTATGGGAGTTTGTAGAGGGTCGCTGGTACTGTAAGAAAACTGGTACTGTTAGGGTGTCCAAAATACCCCACCCCAAGACCCTGAAAAGTAGGAGTAAAGTTACCCTACTACCCCAGAAAGACAGTATCGTCGTGATAGGGGATTCTGCAAGAACCACAACTGCTACCAAGGCACTGAAGATGGATTCCTGGACCTGAGGACCTGTAAAAGAAGGGGACCAAGTTCAAGAGTCACGCAAGTGTCCATGGGGGGGCAGGAGCCCACTAAACCCCGGATGAAGGTGCAAAAGGGCTGCCTCTGGGTGGAAGAAGCTGAAGATTCTGCAACAACGGAAGATGCCAGGAACCTCCCCTTTGGTGAGAAAATGTCCCATGGCGTGTTGGAGGTTGCAGAAGTGTTTCCATGCAGAAATACCGCAAACAAGTCTTGCTAGCTGCAAGAGTTGTGGTTGAGGATTTTGGGTGCTGGTGGGGCCCAGGAAGAACCAGGATGTCGCTCCTTGGAGGAGGAGACAGAGGGGGCGCTCAGCAACTCAGAGAGCCCCCACAAGAGCAGGCAGCACCTGCAGAAGTACTGGAACAGGCACTTAGAAGATCTGAGGACAGCGGTCGACTCAGAGTCACAAAGGAGGGTTTCACGACGTTGGGGTCTAACTCAGCGAGCTGGGCAATGCAGGACGGAGTGCTGGGGACCCAGGCTAGGCTGTGCAAAAAGGAAGTCCTGGAAAAGTGCACAGAAGCCAGAGCAGCTGCAAATCACGCAGTACAAGGTTTGCTGTCTGGTGTGGGGAGGTAAGGACTTACCTCCACCAAATATGGACAGAAGGGCCACTGGACTGTGGGAGACACTTGGACCCAGCTCCTGTGTTCCAGAGACCACGCTCGTCAGGATGAGAGGGGACCCCGAGAATGGGTGATGCAGAAGTTTGGTGCCTGCATTGGCAGGGGGAAGATTCCGTCGACCCACAGGAGATTTCTTCATGGCTTCCAGTGCAGGGTGAAGGCAGACAGCCCTCAGAGCATGCACCACCAGGAAACAGTCGAGAAAGCCAGCAGGATGAGGCGCTACAATGTTGCTGGTAGTCGTCTTGCTACTTTGTTGCGGTTTTGCAGGCGTCCTGGAGCAGTCAGCGTCGATCCTTGGCAGAAGTCGAAGAGGTAAGTGCAGAGGAACTCTGGTGAGCTCTTGCATTCGTTATCTGAGAAATAGCCCAGAGGAGAGACCCTAAATAGCCCAAAAAGGAGGTTTGGCTACTGAAAAAAGAAGCTTGGCTACTAAGAGAGGTAAGCACCTATCAGGAGGGGTCTCTGACATCACCTGCTGGACCTGGCCACTCAGAGCTGTCCATTGTGCACCAACACCTCTGAGCACCTCCTCTGGGAGGTGCTGGTCAGGGGATTGGTCACTCCCCTTTCCTTTGTCCAGTTTCGCGCCAGAGCAGGGCTGGGGGATCCCTGAACCGGTGTAGACTGGCTTATGCAGAGATGGTCACCATCTGTGCCCATCATAGCATTTCCAGAGGCTGGGGGAGGCTACTCCTCCCCAGCCCTTCATAACAATTTTCAAAGGGAGAGGGTGTAACACCCTCTCTCAGAGGAAATCCTTTGTTCTGCCTTCCTGGGACCAGGCTGCCCAGGCCCCAGGGGGGCAGAAACCTGTCTGAGGGGTTGGCAGCAGCAGCAGCAGCAGTGGAGACCCCGGAAAGGCAGTTTGGCAGTACCCGGGTTCTGTGTTAGAGACCCGGGATGCATGGAGTTGTCACCCCAATACCACAATGGTATTGGGGTGACAATTCCATGATCCTAGACATGTTACATGGCCATGTTCGGAGTTAACATTGTGACGCTACTTATAGGTAGTGACCTATGTGTAGTGCACGTGTGTAATGGTGTCCCCGCACTCACAAAGTCTGGGGAATTTGCCCTGAACATTGTGGGGGCACCTTGGCTAGTGCAAAGGTGCCCACACACTAAATAACTTGGCACCTAACCTTCACCAAGTGAGGGTTAGACATATAGGTGACTTATAAGTTACTTATGTGCAGTGAAAATGGCTGTGAAATAACATGAATGTTATTTCACTCAGGCTGCAGTGGCAGTCCTGTGTAAGAATTGTCTGAGCTCCCTATGGGTGGCAAAAGAAATCCTGCAGCCCATAGGGATCTCCTGGAACTCCAACACCCTGGGTACATAGGTACCATATACAAGGGAATTAAAAGGGTGTTCCAGTGTGCCAATGAGTATTGGTAAAATTAGTCACTAGCCTGCAGTGACAATTTTTAAAGCAGAGAAAGCATAAACACTGAGGTTCTGGTTAGCAGATCCTCAGTGATACAGTTAGGCACCACACAGGGAACAAAAATAGGCCACAAACTTATGAGCACTGGGGTCCTGGCTGGCAGGATCCCAGTGACACATATCAAACACACTGACAACAGAGGGTTTTCACTATGAGCACTGGGCCCTGGCTAGCAGGATCCCAGTGAGACAGTAAAAACACCCTGACATTTACTCACAAACAGGCCAAAAGTAGGGGTAACAAGGCTAGAAAGAGGCTACCTTCCTACAGTATGGCCTTCTACGTGTGGGTGAGAAGCTTGAAGGTAATTCGCTTCTTGGCCGGTAGCCAGTGGATGGTCCTCAAGTGTTGAGAGATGTGTTCATGGCGAGGGAGGTCCACAATGAGTCTGTCAGCAGCGTTCTGGATGAGTTGATGTTTTTTTATGTTCCTGGTTGAGGTGCCAGCGCAGAGGGCAATGCCGTAGTCGAGCTTGCGCTTAACTAAGGCGTGGGTGACTGTCCTGCAATAGTCTGCTGGGATCCATCTGAAGATCTTCCGGAGATTGCGGAGTGTGTGCCACCAGGAGGAGGTGACAGAGTTTACCTGGCAGGTCATGGATAGGGAGGAGTCAAGGATGATTCCTAAGTTGCAAGCGTGCTCAGACGGCGCACGGGGGCACTGAGGGATGTGGGCCACCATGAGTCGTCCCAAGCAGATGTGGCGTTTCCGAAGATGATGAGCTCCGTCTTGTCGGAGTTGAGCTTGAGGAAGCTTTCTCTCATCCAGGTGGCGATGGCTTCCATTCCTGCGTGAAAGTTCCTTTTGGCCCTGTCCGGGTCTTCAGTGAGGGAAATGATGAGTTGTGTGTCATTGGCATATGACCCAATGTTCATACTGTGTCTTCTGATGACTACAGCAAGAGGGGCCATGTATACGTTGAACAGTGTGGGACTCAGTGAGGATCCTTGGGGGACTCCGCAGTTGACTCCTGTGGGTCTGGATGTGTAGGGCGGGAGTCTGACCCTCTGCATCCTCTCGGAGAGGAAGGAGTGGATCCATTCCAAGGCTTTTCCGCGCATTCCTATGTCATGGAGTCTGGTGCGCAGAGTGCTGTGGGAGGCCGAGTCGAAAGATGCAGAGAGGTCGAGAAGTATGAGTGGTGTGGTGTGGCCGCAGTCTAGGAGTAATCGGATGTCATCGGTGGCTACCAGGAGTGCTGTCTCCGTGCTGTGATTGCTGCGGAAGCTGGACTGGGAGCTGTCCAGGGAGTTGTTGGTCTCAATTAGATTCTGTAGTTGTGCGATGATTGCTTTCTCTAGTACTTTGGCGGGGTAGGGTAGCAGCGAGATGGGCCGGAAATTCTTTAGTTCTGATCGGCCAAAGGTTTCTTCAAGAGACGGTGTATTTCTGTGTGTTTCCAGTCCTCAGGGAAGGTGCTCATGCTGATGGAGCAGTTGATTGTGTTACGAAGCTTCGGGGCGATGGATGCACTGGCTCTGATGTATATGTGGTGCGGGCAGGAGTCCAAGGGGGCTCCGGAGTAAGTGATGTTCATGATGTTGACTGTTTCCTCTGTGGTGAGCTTGAACCAGTCATGGATGGTCTGGGTGGGTTCTGGGGAGGTGGGTCAGTCGCAGGTAGATGTCCTGGACCCTGTGGTGGAAAAAGGAGGTGAGTTTGTCGCAGAGGTCCTGTGACGGGGGCTTTGGAGGGGGGATCTGTGAACCCGTTGATGACTAAGAAGAGTTCCTTCGAGTTGTGTGCAGAGGAGTTGATGCACTCCCGGAGTGCATCCTTCCTTGCGTTCTTGATTTTTTGTCGGTGGGCGGCGGTAGCGGTTCTGAAAGAGGCGAGGTCTTCACTGGATTGGCTGTTCCTCCACTTTTTCTCTAAACATCTGCGGGTACGCTTTGAATCTTGGAGTTCGGTGGTGAACCAGCTGGCCTTCTTAGATACGCGTTTGTCCGATGTCAGCCGGAGAGGGGCTAGAGTGTCGGCGCATTCAGTGATCCATGGGTTGAGGTTGCGCGCTGCTGCGTTGGTGTCTTCAGAGGGGGGAGGGAGGGATTTGGCAAATGATGAGGTGAGTTGCTCGTTGGTGAGTTTGTTCCATTTCCTGTGGGGGGTCCTGGAGGTGCGGGTGTGGCTGCTAGGTGCAGTGATTGTGAAGTGTATGCAGCAGTGGTCGATCCAGTCTGGGGTGGAGATGGTCTTGATGGTGATCCGGTTGCTTGAGTGAAGATGGGGTCCAGTGTGTGTCCTGCGATGTATGTGGGTGCGGAGACCAGCTGTCTAAGGCCGAGGGTGGCAAGGTTGTCGAGTAGAGCGGTGGTGTTTGGGTTGGTGCGGTCCTCAAGGTGGAAGTTCGGGTTGCCAAGGAGGAGGTAGTCAACTGATGCCAGGGCCTGGGGGGTAGCAATGTCTATGATGTCATCTATGAAAGCTGGGTGGGGGCCGGGTGGCCTGTACACCAGGGTGCTGCGGATGGAGGAGTTGTGGTTGGAGTGGACCAGGAAGTGAAGGTGTTCCATGGTGGTGCAGGGATCTTCTTGGATGGCCTTAACACGTAGTGAAGACTTGTGTACGATGGCGAGTCCTCCACCTGGGGGGGAGGGCCGGTCCCTCCTTAGGATGCTGTAACTGTCGGGTATGGCAGTGGCGATGTCTGGACCCGAGGTGGGGTTGGTCCAGGTCTCGGTGAGGAAGGCGATGTCCTGTTGGGTGGTGTCGATCAGGTCACAGAGTGTGTTTGTGGAGGGGGTGGATGTTCAGGAACAGGCAGTTGATGGAGCTGTGGAGGTTGTTGGTATCTTTGTGTGCAGAGAGTATCTTTGGCTTTTTGAGGTTGGCGCTGAAGTTGCAATTCCTGCAGGTGAAAGGTCCTTGGGTATCCTTGGGGGAGATGGTGCAGCAGTTGTTCAGATGTCCGTTGTTGAGGTGGAGGAGGGTCTTGGAGTCGTAACAGAAGTAGTCCAGGGGGTGGTTTAACAGTGATCCACAGTTACTGTCGCTTGCGCGTCCAGGCGCGGACGGGCGCAGACAGGTTTGCCTTTGGTGCACCTTCGGCACACCAGCGGTGCGCCCGCTGAACGCGGCCACCATTAGGAAGGGGAGGGGGCCAGGGGCAGCAGTCAGCGGGGAGGCGGGTAGGGAGAAAGGAAAAAAGCACTAGGGAAAAACGAGGGGTGATAGAAGAAAAAGGCGGAAAATGCAAGAGTGAAAGAGCGACAGAGAGAAGAAAAGAAAAGGAAAATAGTCACTGGTGATGGCTACTAGACCACCAGGGATGAGGGCAGGGACGAGCCTGCGGGTGGAGGAGGGCCTCAAACTGAGAGTCAGGAGACTCTCAGTTAGTCCCAGGCAAGAGGCCTACCCCAGAGGAGCTGGGGAGGGCAGTGCTTTCTGACTTAAATTGTCAAAAGATTGATATTTTTTAGGTATCTTCTCCTCTAATTTCTTCACAACTGCAAACTTAGTGCATTAGTGCATTAGCGTGTGGAGAATGCTGCAGTGTGGAAAACAGTGTTCCTCGCAAAATTCTGAAGAAAACGAAATAGAGATGTACTTCCCATAAATTCTTGATGCATGACATCGAAACAAAGTCATTCCCTGTATGACAATAAATGTGAAAGCCTCAATAAGGTAAAGTGAGAGCAACTCTATGGCCCAGATGTACGAAATTCTGGATTTGCGATTTCCAAATAGCCAATCTGTAGAAATCGTTATTCGGGAATTGCAAAATGTATATGACCGCTGATTACACAAATAGGGGATCCTACGGATTTGCGTTCTCAATTAGGAAATCCCAATTTTGGAAATTGAAAAACTGCGAGTTCCTAACAGTAAATTTCAAAATAGGAAACAGAGCTTTCTGGATTCAGATTGATGATGTCAGACCAGGATGTTTACAAATATAGGGTGTGGCCACAATCCAGAGGCCTGGGCTGGAAGTAAGGAATGCTCCTGCATCACCACTGCCACTGAATAACACCATCCCTGGATCATCCCTGGAGAAGACCCTGGCTACAGAATATAGCAACAAGGGCTCAGGGAGCAGGAAGAAGAGACTCACATTTTCTGAGAAGGAGCTGGGGCTCCTGACAGAGGAATGTGTGGTCATATGGATCCACTGTTTAGGGGGCCTCCTTCTTCATGCCAGAGCCAAAAGACACGGATCTGGACCAGCATCCTGGAGAAGGTTAACTCCCTAGGAGTCACTCAGAGAACCATTCCTGAGATTAGAAAAAGGTGGTATGATCCAAGGTTTCGTATGAAGGAGAAGATGGCCAGCAGGATGGCAGAGGGATGTGGAACAGGTGGAGGTCCCTCAAAACACCCCCCTCTGACTCCCATGGAGACACTCATACAGGGGACCCTGAAAACAGAGAGTGTGGTGGGAGTAGGTGACATCGACACATCCAATCCAGCAGACACTATTCATGCTAAGTCATCTTCCCTTTACTTACCTAACAAAACATAATGTTAGCAAACGTTAGCAAATACATATATCATACATCACAGCATGTATAACTCCATTGAGATGCTTACCCTACCCTGGAAATACATCATGGGAGTTATAGTGCACATCATTGGCTTGCTGAACTGTGTACTGACCACACCAAACATATCTGTACAACATGTACAACATAACCATGTCACAAGCACATGAAGCAGAGTGACAGCAATAATGTGGGCAAACTTTATCCATTTATTTACACTAACTACTTACATGTATTTACACAAATCACAGCCTGGATGCGTCAGGAACCATTGCAGCCGAAGGGCCTACTGAGACTCCAACTGGCAGGAGAGCAACCATCTCACCACTGCCAGAGTTTGTGAACAGTGAGGAGGGTCAATCACAGAGCAGGGACCCCACAACATCTGAGGCCAGAACACACAGACAGCACAGAGGGCAAAGATCAGCAGGCTGTACCAAGAATGTGTCAGATGATGTTGGAAAGTGCTTCTGTGTATGGTGGGTTAAAGAGGTCCATTATCGCTGTACAGCGCCTACAGACAAAACAAATACGGAGTGACAGTAGTCATCTGCACGTGTCAGTAGCAACAACAATGCTAGCACGGCGGACTGTAAACATTCAGACTGACATGGGGCATTGTTGGCAGGACGTTGCAAGTGGGCTAATGAAAGTAACCACAGACCTTGAAAATATCTGACCCACAACCTCTGTGTCCCCAACATCCTGCTCCCAACTGAAAGCAAAGAGGGCTCTAGCCTGAGTGGCACATCCATTCAGGAGGCATGCAGTACCAGGCGTTCATACAAACACACTTCTGTGACTGATATGTCACCAGTTCCACAGCCCAGTGTTGCTGACAAAGCACTCAACACCAGAGGCCGAAAGAAATGAGCCACTGTACACTCAGAGGAATGATTTGCTTGTGTTTTGTTTGCCATTACTTATTTTGTTGTATATTTTTATAACAGTGTTACATCCCCAAGGATACAGTTGATCCTGGAGTGAAACAATGTTTTTTCTACCTGAATAAAAGGTGTTCTCTCAGTTATGCACCAAGCATTACCATCAAGAGTGATGTCCCATGATTGGATGTTTTAATTTCTCTTACCTCAGAAATACTTGTTGGGGACCTCTGAGCGTCGTGCACATCCCTCTGCTGCACTTGTGCCCCACTGCTGCACCTGCTGTGGTGGTAAGTCATCATCAGAGCCAGGATCAGGCTCTGTGGGGATGTCATGCAGACCCTTTTTTTATTGCAATATTGTGCAGTAAGGCACATGTGCCGATTATCTTGCTGCATGTATCTGGTCTGTACAGCAGTGCCCCGCTGGTCTTGTGCAGGGAGCAAAAGTGGGACTTCAGAATCCCAAAAGTCCTCTCTATTATTGAAAGCATTGTCCTGTGTACCCTGTTGTACTGCCTCGCACTTCTTGTCCTCGGTGTCAGGTATGGTGTGAGTATCCAGGGAAGCAAGGCTTATGCACTGTCACCTTAAGAGAATAGGAAGGAAAACCATTAGGTCAAATTACACACACCGTCCTGACCACTGTAATAATTGAGTCTGCAAATCTCTTACCTAGAAGAAACCATGGCCAACTTCACCCTGTGCCAGTCGGTTTTGTATTCCACTGTGGTGGAACATGAATGAGTCATGTGTGCTGACCATGAATCTGGCCACAAGCTCTGTTATGAAATAGGCCGCACCATACACTGCCTACACATTGGGTGAGTGTGAGCTTTTCCTGTTCTTGTTGCTGAGGGGGAACATATGGCAATATGAATGCCATCAATACAGCCAATGACATCGAGGAACTGCGCTATCCTGTAGAACAAGAATTTGGTTTGTTTCAATAATTGAGGGTATTGGGGAATGATATATATTGGTTAACCTTGCTCACCATGATGTCCAGTAACCTACAAAAGAACCTGGAAAAGGCACTTTGTGATACCCTCTGCCACTGTGATGACCCTCTGGTAACTGCCAGAAGCTAAAATGTGTAGGCAACACAATACCTGCACATGTGGTGGGACTGCATTGCTTCTGAGTGTTGGGGACTGTACCTGGGGTTGTAACTCAGCAATTAAATCATTATCTGACTACTCAGTCTGTGCCTCTAAAAAATCTCCTCCTCTGCCTCCTCTGTGTTCAAGGAGGATGACCCTCGCCCTAAATATCCGCTCCTGTCTTCTCCTCCTCCTTCTCTGCCACACAGCAAAAATCTGCATCCTCCCTGCAGAATGTACAAAGCGCCATTGTGAAAGAGCTTGATGCATTTTGGGTCCTCACATTAACGAAGTTCCATCAGTGCCTTTTATTGACTCAGGTCTTTCCTTGTTCTGCAGAGGTGTTCTGGTGTTTGAGTGAACTGTAGCAAACTCCTTTCTTTTAATCAAGCTCACCTTGGGTTTGCTGATAAAAAGGCTGGGCTGTTTTGTTTTCCCAAAAGCCTGGAACACTTTCACAAATTTACCTTATTTGCCACAGATTCAACAATGTCCTTTTCTGTCTTTTCCTTTTTGTCCTTAGTAAGAGAATCATCTACTAATCCACTTTGCATTTGTCCTATGGGATCACTTTCTCACTTATTGACATCCAAAGTTGGAGGGGTGCAGCCCATCTTTTTCCATTGTCTTTGTTTTCTTGGTCCATAACAATTTGCAATGTATGGAAGAGTTCATAGTTGTAAGATAACAACCAGTGCTAAAGCATCTCTTAATTCCCCTCCTTGCAGTGGTAAAATGCAGCAGTCTGATCAGTCCAGGTTGCTTCCTTCTTAAGTTGCTGGCACTGGCTAATCGAGGTAATGTAGTTGCTGCTTCCTTGATGTACTGTGAGCAGACAGAGGTGAACTGAATGCGGTGTTTGATTATGACAAACACAACCATGAATCACACCAAAAACTGATAATAATGATTAAAATTGCATTATGTTTGTTCATGAAAAGAGTAATGCCATTTTTATTCAGATATGGTAACATAAAAGCACCATTACTGCAAGAGTAAATCTCAGTTTCCAAGACGGTAATGGTTTGGCAAAAGAGTCTGGTGATTACCACAAAGAAACATTTGTGGTTGCAGAGCATTCAGTGCTTTCCTACCCTGGAATGCTTGTTCCCTGGTGCTAACTACCCTGACAAGTTTCCCAGGTCCATGACTAGTTGCTGTAGTCTAGGATTTTGCTGTGCATTCCGGGGTATACAGTCTCCTTTATTCTTTTAGAACAGCAGGAGCCACATTGCAGACAGTGCCCTGGGGACACAAAGTACGTGTGCGCCTATTTTTTGCTCACCTGGGGCACTATAATGTCACTGAAAGAGGATGCAGATGTTTGTGCAGCCCCTTCTGTAATACAGATAGTGCCGTGCACATATAATGATGGTCCTATCTTAAGGCGGCATTCCCTCTTGTACATGGGAGTGAGACCCCATGCAAGTGAAGGAATGCCATTGCCTGTTGCATATTATGGATGTGGGCTGTCAGGTGGCACCATAGACTGTTCGACAGAAAAAGGGGCGCACGGTCAGGGTATCCCTTGAGGGCACCACTATGAAGGGAAGTAAGGAGATTTAATTGGCACTGCAGACAGCCCCATACAGGAGGACATTTATCCCCCTTTAAAGTGGTGGCGGATGCTGCAGGCACAATGGAAGACAGAGTGGCTGCTTCAATTAAGCACTCAATCTTTCACTAATAGGGTGTACTGTGTCTGTTTGCACCCTGCACACTAGTTTGAAGTTGCACCATGGTGCAAACAGGGAAAGTGTGCCTTATTTGTGATATAGGGCCAGATGTAGGAAGCTAAAAAATTGCGAGTCGGAAATTGCGAGTTGTTGGGACTCGCAATTTCCGACTCGCAAAATGGTATTCAACAAGAAAAAGCGACTTCATTTTGCGACTCGCAAATGAAGTCGCACTGAAGATTGCGAGTCTGCTGTTAGCGAGGTCGCTTTTTGCAACCTCGCTAAAAACGGACTCGCAAATTGCGACTCTGCCGCAAATTGCATGCAGGTGCAGCAAAACAGTCTGAAAAACACTTCCTGGCTCTTGCTGATGACATCACAGCCAGGAAGTTATCAAATACACCTGGGAGGACGGAGGACCACACCCTTTTCTAACTGCTGAGCAACCACCTGGAAGAACAGCAGCAAGAATGGAAGACTCAGGCAGTGCAGGCAGGAAGAGAAAACTGAAGTTCTCTGAAAAGGAACTTGAGGTGCTGACAGAGGAATGCTGCTAGCACCATGACCAGCTGTTTGGAAGGGCTGCCCTGAGTGTTCCAGACACGGAAAAGGAGGATCTGGCAAGACATCCAGGAGAGGGTCAACACCATAGGGGTGAGCCACAGGAGTATAGAAGAAATAAAAAAGAGGTGGTATGACCTGCGCTCCAGTACAAAGGAGAGGGTGGCAGAGCGCCTCAGGGAGATGAGGGGCACAGGAGGAGGCCCATCCACCGTCCCACCACCCACACCCATGGAGGAACTGGTGGAACAGACCCTTGAGCCTGAGGCAGTGGCAGGAATGGGAGTACTGGACACGTCAGCACCAGGAACATCAAAAAGTGAGTACCATGAAACATGCATGTACACCCATAACTGCCATACCCCCACCCACCCAGTACACAGCAGCATGCACAACCAAACTAGCTCCATTCCAGACTTGCAACCACCAGAATGGTGCATTATGGGCAATGTAGTACAGTAGTCAGCTTATAGGCAACAGTTTATTAGGAGGCATACAACAGATGTTGGATACTGACAGTGTGTTCCCTATGTCCCACAGGTCTCCCACAAGACACCCCCACCAGCCAGTCCGTCCAGGGTGCAGAAAGCAGCCAACAGGCAGCACAGGAGTCTGAAGCAGCCACTACAGGGCCCAGCACCACACCACCACAGTTCCCTCCAGCTGAACCAATGTACATGGTGGAAATAGACACAGCACCTGGTCCCAGCCACAGTGCCAGACAGCAGGACCTTAAACCACCACTGCGTCGCAGACGCAGACTCCATGTCCAAGCAGTGTCCCCGGAGTATGGAGGTGACTCATCCATTTCCGCAGCGGAGGCAGCCCTCATATTTGGTCAGCGCCTGCAAACAAGGCAGATGAGAATCATATCTGGGGCAATGCAACGGATGGAGCATAATTTCACCACTGGGCTGGAACAAGTGAACACAGAGTTCACAAGTTTGAACGATAATGTCGGTGACCTTGCTCTCTCCATACGTCAACTGGTAACAGAACTAGTGTCAGAGAGACAGAGTGCAAGGTGCCGTGAGCGGCAACTGGTACACAGATTGGACCGCATGGCTGCATCCATCGTCCGCCTCGCAGTCAACACCACAGGGCTGTCACGCCGTACTGTGAGTTTGCAGGTAGACTTGGGCCACTTTGCAGGGGATGTGGCTCGGGGACTGGGTCGCATTAGCCACGCTGTGGACATGCTGGAGGCTAGACAGGTGGCTAGGGGCACGGCAGAGACACCTCAGGATAGTGAGGAGGGGTCCACCGTCAGCAGCGCATCTGCCACAGACACACGTGTCTTGAGGAGTGGCAGTGCACGTCAGGGGTCTGCTGACACACAGAGCACTAGCCATGCTGGGCTTCCCAGGCGGAGGTGTTAGGCCCATGCACTGCAGGACACATGAGGCACATGAAGTGAATGTGTTCTCATTGCAGGTGGGCATTTACAGCCCGTTCACAAAAGTTCAGTTCTTCACTTATTAGGTTCACGTAATAAAACTTCTTGTTTGTTCCACTTCACAACTGGGCTCTTTGTGTATGACATTAGTGTATGTGGTGACAGTTACCACGTACCTTCCAAAGTATTGGTTTGCAATGTGGTCCCGTCTCTGTTTGCCTTGATTTGCAATGCTTCGATCCCCAGGATGGCAATGTGGTAGCTCTTGCTCGTCATCCTCCGAATCTGGGTCTTCAGGGGTGAGATGTAGCCCACGTCTGGTGGCAATGTTGTGCAGTATACCGCATGCGCCAACGATCTTGAATGCTGTTATTGGGGCATACTGGAGCGCACCTCCACTTCTGTGGAGGCATAGGAATCTTGCCTTTAACAGTCCAAAGGTCCTTTCTATTACATTTCTGGTCCTCCTATGTGCACTGCTATATCGCCTCTCATTCTAATTGCTGGGTGTTAGGTACGGGGTAAGTATCCATGGTCGTAGCGCATATCCACTGTCACCTGTTTGGCAAAAATTAACAATGTTAGCAGGGCATGGGTGGTTTCTACAGTGACCTGTGTGTATGTCTTCAGGGTGTCTGCAGCGATACCTAATAGATATCCGTCTCCAAACTCCCCACGTTCTAGGCATTGGTGTATCCCACTGTGCCTGAAAATGTACGAGTCATGTGTACTCCCTGGAAATTTGGCTACCATGTCAGTGATGACATAATGGGCGTCACATACCACCTGGATGTTCAGTGAGTGGGTACACTTCCGGTTGAGGAACAGATATTCCAGATTTGCAGGAGGGCATATTTGTATAGGTGTCCTGTCTACACACCCTATCACATGAGGGAAGTTGGCAATTCTGTAGAATTCCAACTTGGTGCTGTTGATTTCTGCCTCATTCCTGGGTAGGTATATGTATCTGGACGTGTGTGTGAGTATGGCATCTAGGAATGATCTGAAGAACCGTGAGAGTGCACTTTGAGATACCCCACCTGCCACAGCAATGACCCCCTGATAGCTACCAGAGGCCAAGAGGTGCAGGGAGCATAGCGCTTGCACATGTGTGGGGATGGCGCTGCTGCGCACAGTCTGGCGTTGAAGCTGCGGATTGAGTAGATCTATTAATTCTAATATTGCTGCACTGATGAGTCTGTATTTATCATATATCTCCTCCTCTGTTTGTTGGAAAAGTGTCTGCCTGGTTCTGTATATCCTCTCCTGTCTCTGGCTCCTCCTCCTCCTCCTCCTCTGCTGTGCGGCGTGGACTCTCCTCCTCCTTGCTATCACATATATCTCAGCCATATTGAGTAACCCAGATGCCTTCCGGGTCTCCTTTTATACTTTGGTTATGGTTACCACCTGCTCTGAGTTAGTGGTAATTTGGGTGTGCAAAATGGGCTTTTTGCGACTAGTCGCAATTTGTGAGTGGCTTTTTCATATGGTTAGCGACTCGCAAATTGCGTCTCCCTATTTGCGAGTCGCACAATGGGGTCACAGAATTTGCGAGTCAGTAATGGCTTGCGTCGCAATTTGCGATTCGGAAATGGGGTTCTTGCATCCCATTTCCGATTTTGCGGGGTCGCAAATTGCGATTCAGGACATTTGTGACTCGCAAATTTTTGCTACATCTGGCCCATAGTCCCAAGTATACAGTCCCAGGATACAAAGAAAAAAGCCTGGGTTGGAGCAGGTAGTCACACACTGATATGGGAAATCTCTCTCTCAGCTGTGGAATAGATTTACTTACATAAAAATCTTCCTTTGGATAAATCTCTTTTGAGACCAGCAAAAGTTATTTTACACTCCTAAAAATGCCCATTTGCATGTGTAAGCTAAACGTATGTATTGAAACAGTTTGTGAATCGAGCCCTTGGAGTGGGTGCACCTGTCAACTCGACCCTGTTGAGTTCCCAGGTGAGACATACACTGGGTTGCTTAATACATCAGCACGTTTGGGATGAGAGGCACCGGGTCCCTCTGTTCATTATGTCCTGCCTCCACCTCATTGCACACTGAGAGAACAATCTGACAGCCAGCTCGTTAGTTTCTGCTGCCCTTTAACAGATAAATGGCCTGCCACCCTTCCAGGCGATCCACCACCGCGTACTCTGCGTGCCTGAAATCTGGACCCCCCATTACTTACATGTGCCATTGCCAGCTATTCTCCTTCTGCCATTAGAAGCAAATTGTGTGCATAATTTGAGTCATAAAACCAGGCTGCCAGCTCATTTCCATGATTTTCATTTGATGTTAGTGTTGTCGCAATAACGAGGCAATTATGCCTCATTTAGGCGAGAGGTCAATTATTTTTTTTCAAAGTGAAAGAAAGCAATTCTGAACTCTACATTAGTACCTTCCTGGGCTTCACACCTAGTGAGGGAAGCAGTGCATGCGTGTAATGTATGCAATGGCGGCGGCCACTGAATGGGGGTAGCAGGGCGGGACGGGCAGGACGGAGCGTGTGGGAGTATAAAAAAAAACATTTTAAAAACACTTACCGTCTCCCCTCCGTCCTCTTCCCAGAAGCACACAGGCTCACAGCCAATCATGACGCTGCTGTCATGTGGTTATCAGCAGCATGATAGCAGCGTCGTGATTTGTTTGAGTGGCCTGCTCAGATTGGGAGTGGGAGCCTGTGCATGTTCTCCACTCTGCTGTGCAATACTGCTGGGTAGAGAACTGCAAAGTGCGCATGTCTGTTTGGCCGGCCCAACACGGCCGGCCAAACAGACTTGCGTACTTTATGGTGCACTTACCCCTCCTCCCGCCCTCCTCTGGACCTCTGAAGCCCAGCTCCGCCCTGCCCCTTACTCCCAGGAAAAATAAAATGAGAATAACATAGCATTATTATGATTTTATTTTTCCCTTTGCTAAAATCCAGTGGGGCAATACTCCTCAGCCTTAGCGGAGGAGCCGCCGCTGAATGTATGTATGAGCAGAGTTAAAGTGCACATCTATCGTTTAGTTATCTACTAGTGCACAGGCCAATCGGAGTTAAGGCAAGACTGCCATTGGTACTAATGCAAGTAAGAACAGTAGGCCCACCCGCAACCTTGTAGGTGACAACCTCACTTCGGTCTTTAAGACACTGTCTCCACTCTTGAACCTTTCACCTACAAATCATTGTTTTCATGTGTTAGTCTAATTAATCAAATGGAAGCAAAATAAGACTACAACTCCCAGAATGCATTAGGTGATCACATGAAAGATTAGGACTGTAAAGAGCATCCGTAATGACATAGACCAAAATGGTCAACACAAGCCACTTGCAAGGTAGAGAAAGGCAGCCATAATGTGCGTGCAGGAGAGCCCTGATACTTCTAGGTGCTCACACCCCTCGCCTGCTGTGCCCCTGCACCAACTGCACTGATATTAGATTCTCCCTGGGCAACATAGGTCTGAGTTTAGGTTTCCAGACTACTTTTTGCCTGTCCTCCGCATAGTCTTGTTACCTCTCCCTAAACCCACACCATACCCCACCCTAATCATCTTTCATTTTCCATACCCTCATTTTTTCATTTTTAAGCCACTCTCCCAGGTTCCTCCCACATGTTCTACTGTGTTCTATGTGTGCAGAGACCTCCACCACCAGGGTGGAGATTCCTGACTTGAAAAGATAGGAGAGGAGGAAGTGGAGCTCGCCGCACATAGGTTTGTGAATAGCATTTCACAGTACATGATTAGTACTTTTGTAGTACTACTAAACGTACTGCAAAGTGCAGTTTGCAAATAGGTCCAAAGATGCATAGTATATCCTAGTGTGGCGAGGAATCTGTACATGGACACAAAGCAATATCTGGCTCACGGAACTGAGTGAATAGGATGAGGATGTGCTGTGTTGTGCTATGTTATGTCTATTTGTATAGCGCTCTAATCACCCATGAGGGTTTCCAGGTGCTGTAGCCGGTCTGCAGGTGAGTGTCTCAGAGTAGTTCGAGGAGCCAGGTCTTCTGCTTCTTGCGGAACTCAAGAAGTGATAAGGAGGCTCTGATGTGTTGTGGGAGGCCGATCCACGTGCTTGGTTCATCTATGAGAACGACCCACTTCCTGTTCTGCTCCTGTGAATGTGGGGGATGTGTGTGAGTGAGAGCGAAGCTGAGCATGGAGGTCTGTTAGGCTGGAGAAAAGTGTATGCTGCATCTGTGAATGGGGATGTAACAGAAGAAGACCGCAAGATGGTGTCATTAAATATTCTCAAGACAGCGCTGTAATGCAAAATGATGGGCCTCCCCTGCAGAATGTGATGAGGACCCTCTCAGTCACCTATATCTCACAGATCTAGATTGGCCTTGGACTGAATGCTCCCACCCCCCTTTGTCGAGTTGGCAGCTCCTTGGGGGTAAAGGGATCTTCTGCACTGCAGGGGCCGCAGGGGCCTGAGTTACACCCCTGTTTCAAGACCTCTAAGGACCTGCCATTATATTTCATACCCAAAAAATATTACACATAGAAAACATTGGTCACCAGTAAAGAAATACAGGTTTGCTGTGCAGGAATATGGTCTCTGCTGGACTTGTAACAGGGGTCAATGACCCCTGGTCAGTATGGTGTGGGGTTGCATGAGAGTGAAGATGATTTGAAACTGATGACCTGATTTATAATTTTTTTGAGCCACATTACTGACATTTATTGACACAAAAGCAGCGCAAACTTACAAAAATTATGGCAATGCAGTGCAAAAAAAATGTAAATCAGGGCCTGAGTATTTGAAAGAGCTCATTTTTTACTACTGGAGATCTCTGGCAATTTTATGCATTCTTCCTACCTAGCAGACGTTTCCAAAACACATCTCTAATTTTGATTTTAAGGCCTTACTGGTAGCCAAAAGAATAATGCTGAGGCACAGGAAATCATGATATAAGCTGACTACCAAGGAATGTACTGCATATATGAATAATTTCATGATATATGAAGAATATGGATTAAAAGTAAAAAAAAATGGGTTTGTCGATCCTGATGTCCGCTAACATGGGCTAACTGAAAAAGTACAAGCCAGAAATTTCCTTCTCTTGCTGACAAAAGAAGGACCAGATGTTACATTGTAATGGTCACAAAAGCAGGTCGCAATTTGTGACCAGTATTTTTGCGTCTAGTATAAAATATATAAACAGACCTATGTACTTATAGGTCAGTTCATAAAATTCCAAATTGTAGTGGGTTGCAATCTGACTTATCTAAATAATATTAATTAGGTAGGTCACAAATTGTGACTCACTCTTATTGGATCCAATTGCAGGAATGGTAGCTTGCAAGTGTCTGCAGACCACCATGTCTGTGACAGTGGTGTAAGAAAGACTTAGGGTGGCCCACTTCAAAGTATGATGATGCCACCATAGCCCAACCGGTCTTGCCCCAAAAGAATTTACCTTTGCGAAGTCTCACAGAGACTTGTTTAGCAGGGAAAACAATATTGGTGATTCCTGGGACAAGGAGCCTCTGGGGCATGCTATTCACCATCACCGGGGAAAACTCCCGTCAAGAAGTTGTTTTTTAGATGCTATTTATTGCACTTGATAAATTCTAAATTTAGGATTATTGAAGCTATAGATACCAAATACAACTCAGAGGCACTTGTGATCAGTATCTATATGATGTATTTCCCTTTCACTTCTCCTCTTTCACTTCCTCACTCTGCTCATTTGCTGACCCGTCTCTTTAGAACCGCCATCTTGTGCTTTCTACTCAGGGGTGGCCCCTCCGCTATGGCGGAGAAGCGTCGCCCTGCTGCTGAAAGCAGAAAAATAAAGTGATAATAAAATTATTTTATTATCACTATATTTTAATTCTTAGTGAGGGCGGAGCCAGCCACCCCCATGTCACCAGGAGGGAGGAGGAGTGCTATGTGCACTTCTAAGTGACCGAGGCGGCCAATCTGACATGCGCACTTAGAACTCTCCACCGGGCAGACCAAGCACAGGCTCCCACTCCCTCCCTGAGAGGCATTTTTGCACACTCAGGCCGATCTCAGCACTTATTGCATACTGGTAACAGCATAACAGAAGCGGGATTGGGTGGGGATGGAAGGAAGAAGACAAGAAGAATCGAGGCAGTGGGAGCGGTGGAACACCAAGGCGGCTGGTAAGTTTTTTTTCCCATTATGTGTCTCACCTCCTGCCTCCCTCTCCTCAATGGCAGCAGCCGCTACTGTTTCTACTGTCTATGTATCTCTGTTAGGTGTCTGTTAGTCAATGTCTCTCTCTCTTTCTCGCCGTCTCTGTCACTTTCTTCTCTTTTTTAGCCTCTCTCTCTTGTCTCCCCATTCTCTTTCCTATTGTCACATTCAGCTACTTTGCTACCTCTATATAAACGTGCTCTGACTCTCTCCTTGTTTCTCTCTCTTATTCAGCCGTCTCTAGCTCACTTGACCCTTTTTAGCTTGTGACCTTCTTACTCCCTCTACTCTTCAGAGTGCCCTCGCTGCTCATCATTTCTCTTTCTCTTATGGCTCATTCTCTATGTTTATCTGGGCTTACTCTCCCTCATGTGTGAAGTGACATAGAGCAGTGGTTCCCAACCTTTTGATTTCTGTGGACCCCCACTTTAACATCAGTGGAACCCAGGGACCCCCACTGAATCATCATTGGAATCCGGGGACCCCCGCCTGAGTCAATACTGGAAGCTGGGGACCTAATTTGTCCATATTTGTTAATATTTTTTAATTTTCTTAGCTGTTGCGGACCCCCTGAGAAGGCTTCGCGGACCCCCAGGGGTCCCCGGACCACAGGTTGGGAACCACTGACATAGAGCCAAACAGGTGCCTTTTCGCGGTGGTTTTCTGTATTGCAACAATACAGCAATAAATGTTGCTTGAGGGGGCCCCTGGCTGTGCCTAACTCACCGCGGGGGAGGTTGGGTCTTGCATTACGCCCTTGCTCTGTGATTGCTTTTAAATAAAAAAAAAAAATGTTTTTAAAGCTGACAGATTTCCTTCAGGGAAACAGAGCTGTCTTTATTTTTTTATATACATGTTTCTCTGAGAGTTGGCTATGGTTCTTTTCGCAAATATGTTATCATCCCAACTTGTGAGTCTGTAACTTTTCAGTGGTTTACCACCAAGATGCTGGTTGCAAACCATTGATACAGGTGTTACTGAATTGCAATATGGAAGGGACGACCACAAAGCACCCCTTGCGAATAGAGATTCGGTGACCATTCAGTCACATTTTGGGAGTTAGTAAATATTTTCCCAACTCCTAAAATGGGACTCCTACATATGAAAACATAAGTTGCGAACACTCTGCTTCTGTGAATTGGAGTGTTTATAACGGCAGAAAAGGTTAGTACATCTGGCCATAATCATTATTGGAGGCAGGAGTGGGACGAGGCGGTGCATGCATGTGAGGGATGCAAAGGATCAGGTTTCTCCATGGGGGAATAATATTTTGCGTGTGGAGAACAAAAATACAGTTTCATTGAGCCGATGCAATGTTTCTAAGTATTTACATAAGTGTAAGCTACATTTCCTCGAGTAGGCGTTGACAGCTGCCAGTGTCACAGCTTCCCAGGGGCAGTCCTGGAACCTTTGTTTCCATTTCTATATCACACAAACTAGATCTAAAGGTATTGGAGCGCTTTACATAAATACCAGTTACATTACACCAGGACACATTCATGTTTTTTTGTGCTTTTTAGGCACAGGATGTTGAGTTGATGCAGAGACCTGAATCTGGTTCCCCAGTTCCAGAGTCAGCAGCTCTGGCCGTAGCACCACACCCCCTCCCCTATGAATCTTTTGTGAAGTCCAAATAAATCAGATACCTACGAGATTGCATTTAATGTGGGACGATTCACAAAAGCATGTAAATGCTTAAGAAGTAATGATTCAAGAGTACTCTTTAATATGCTCTTACAGCTCTATAGGTTCCAATTCCTCATAAGAGCAAAAAGACACCATTTTTCAATTTTTTCTAATTGTATATGAATATATCTCTGAATATTCTCATTTTAGATGTTGTGGGGCCAATTCACAAAGACATTTAAGAATGTATACGCAGCCATGACAAGTTTCCTAGGCCCATGCGCGATGTGCAGCTCCAAGCCAATGTTTTTTTCTTTGAATGCTGGGACTTGTAGTCTTGTTTGTTCCGTTATAAAACAGTACTACAAGTCCTAGAATTCAAAGGAAAAAAGTCTAGACTGACTCTATATCACCTATGGACCTGGGAAACTTAGTAGTTATGTCTACACACTTTCACGCGCCCCATTTGTGAATAGGTCCTAATGCTGTCCTTTTGCCAGACTGTAGATGAGAGTTTCACACTGCACACTCTGATGGTTGTATACCTTTGGACATCGAAATAACTCAGGAGGGGAGTAGATCATTGAAATAACTCTGGAGGAGAGTAGATCATTGAAATAACTCAGGAGGAGAGTAGATTATTGAAATAACTCAGGATGTGAGTGCATCAGAGAGGGGGGCTGTGCATCCTTTACACTGTGCACACAGAGCAGTAGTCATTAGGCATGCACGTTCCAGCAACATCTAGAAGGCTCGGCAGGCAGCCGGAGGAGTCCCCGGAGGCGGGACTGATCCCCCGGGGAGCGCGCGCCTCGGCTTCTTATGAACATTTGTTTATTCTGCGGCTCCAGGACATCGGCTTGTTTTGTCGCTGCCTCTGACCTACTTCCGCTTATAGTTCTCTGCGTTGCAGAAGACCTCAGGGGAGCACCGTTTTACGTTGCTCCCTGCAATTTTATACGTTTTTGAGTTCTATCTGCATTTGTGTATTTATGACTCCGGAGCCCGGGTTTCGCGGCAAAAGCTGTTGGACTGTGAAAGTGTTGGTTTCGGAGCTGCAGCAATTGATACATTTCTTTTCATCTCGCATTTAGAGCTGTGCCGGTGTTTGCATATTATTTTATTGAAGAATTTGTTGTCCTAATACAAGTTCTCAGCTGTGCATCACGGGGTACAAAAGAACATTCGCATTATGGTGGATTAGACAAGGTAGCAGATTGATGACGTGTGTAGAGAGACAGAGGCATTGTAAGCAAGTACAGACAGACGTTGTAAGGAGGTACAGACAGGGCTTTAAGTGGGCCGGATCCTGCCGGTGCTCAGACCCGACAGGTCAAAAAAGCAGATGCCGAGACGGGCCTCTATCGGGCTCTCCATTGTTCCCCTCACCCTCCAGGTGGAAAAACATAGTAACTCGGCAGCAGTACCACCGTGCGCTGCTCTGACGTAACTTCAAAGAGACTAGTTATTGTTACTTCAGTCTCATCATTTCAGAACAGAATCATTTCAATATTTTATACAACAAAGCCATTGTTGTGGCTTATGTAATTTAAGCTACTAACGACCATTGACAAAGCCAATAGTCCTGTCTTGTTGTACGTGTAATGTTACTTGCTGTATTATATATCTGGAAGCAGTGCCAGAAAGGAGCAGCAAAATACAATTTGGGACACTATGCTAAGCACAGATTTTTATTTTATGTGTTTTCAAGCCACGTCTTTAATTACATCAGCCCCGCCCCCTTGAGAGACCCCATCAGTCTTTTCGTCCCACTTAAAGCGCTGGGTTCATGTATGCACATATTATCTACAGTGCTTGAATAATTACATTTCCCATGTAGGAGGATATGGGGTAAGTCGGTGGTCCTGCGCTCCCAGGTTCAGAAGTCAAGATTTGAGGTGGAGTTTAAATTCTGCAATGTAGGGCGTGGCTGAGAGTTGATCGGAGAGAGCATTCCAGACAGGAGGTCCAGGCAGTGTGAGCTCAGCAAGGCGATGAAGGTTGGCCTGATGTAGGGACCGTGGCAGGATGTGGCTTTGTGGCCATGCTCAGTGGTGTGAAAGGGTCACTGCTGCGAGCATCTTTGAACATCAATGTGGATGTCCTGTACTGTGACCTCCTTTCAGCATTGGACTAGCCGGCTGCTTGGCCTCTTCATATGGAGTGAATGGATACTGGGGAGCCTCCAGACTATGCTGTTGCAATGGTCCTGCTTGCTTCTAACAGCTGTATTGATCGGGGTCTTGGCCTTTGTTAAAGGGAGTTGCTGACAAATGTTTTTGCACAATTAACATGAACCTCTTGGTTGCCGGATCAAGGTATACAGTTTAGGTGAGCACACCTTGCTAGATCTCCATGGTCCCAAGGGAATACTGCTTGGTGCAACTACTAGGGACATGAGAAAGAACAGGTGTTTTTAACTCTGCTCTATGATAAATGAAACCTATTCAAATTCAGAATATATGTGTGTGTGTGTTTGTGTATATATATATTTGCATATATATATACATATACACATGTATATACGTAGCAACTGCACCGTGTTTTGACCACACTGGTCTTAAGGGAGGCCAATAAGGGAGGTAACATAGTGGTACTCAACACACAGGACTACATGGCAGAAGCTTACAGACAATTAAATAATGTAAATAATTATGAAAGATTGCAAGAGAATCCGATGAATCGAATAGTTCATCTAGTCAATTCTAATCTTTGGGCTTGGCATGAACAATTCCTTTTGAACAATGATGAATATACATTTTTGAAAACTGAAAACCCTACAATGTCTGTGATTTATTTTCTTCCCAAGATACATAAATCTATTGTGAATCCTCCTGGCACACCTGTTGTGTAGCCATTTTAGATATAGCTCCATACACGTTATTCTAGCAAACTAGGCCTGCCGCTGTGCACTCTAACCTAGATATATTTTATTCAGCTTTGTTTACTATTTTAACAATAGCCACATTTGCGGTCTTGTTTTATTTCTCTCTATTTAGCTGTTCTCTGCCTAGGCCAGCACTGCATTCTTAAACAAGACATTTCTTTTACTCTGTGTTTTTTTCAAGGCTGCAGTAAGATAGGTTGCCACTAAACGTGATAACGCTTTGTCTCTAGTGTTCATAGCCCCAGCTTGTGAATCACCTTTTGAAAAAATCTCTGATTATGTGGATTATTACTTGGCACCCATTGTTAAGACATTAAGCTCCTATATTAAAGGCTCAGGAGACTTCTTACAGGTTTTGGCAAATATCAACCGGAATAATGAGTACCTTTTGGCAACCATCGATGTAGTATCCCTGTACAAATCAACTAAGCATGAAGTAGGCTTAGCAGCATGAGAATATCTTTTAAAACAACAGAACATTAAAGAACTGGAACATTCTGAAATGCCGCTTTCCATGATAGGACTATGTTTGAATTTTTTAATCATGAAATTTTCCATCAGATGTGTGGTACAGTGATGGGCATTTTTCTATCTCCAAATGATGCCAACTTAGTAATGGGTTGGTGGGAGAGAGAAATAGAATGGGGTCCAGCAAATGAAATCTAACTTGGAAAGATTTCTTTATGGGTAAGATACAGAGACGATTTGTTTATAATATGGCATTTAAAACAGGAGGAGTTCATGACTTACT
Source organism: Pleurodeles waltl (assembly GCF_031143425.1). Classification (NCBI taxonomy): domain Eukaryota; kingdom Metazoa; phylum Chordata; class Amphibia; order Caudata; family Salamandridae; genus Pleurodeles; species Pleurodeles waltl. The sequence continues at coordinate 1,023,611,175 of NC_090449.1, read as the reverse complement.
TTTCCATTTTAAATCCCAATGATTTAGGACTACAATTTACATGTGAGTTTAGTCATGAGAGATTACACTTTTTGGACCCTACAATATATATTCAAAACGATCAGATAGAAACCACGTTGTACCGGAAAGAGAAATCTACAAACAGTACCCTACATGGAGAAAGTTTCCACCCGAAGGCATTATTAACCAGCATACCATATGGTGAGCTTATTAGAATGCTGAAAAATTGCTCGAATGATGAAGATGCACTCAGAAAATTTGGAGACACTATGCAAAGATTCAAGATGAGAGGATACAAACAGAGTATTTTCGAGAAAGGTATGGAAAAGATAATGGGTGTAAAACGCAATGATATGCTAATTCCAAAACAGAAGTGGAGGAACAATGAGGTGGATGAACCCTTGAGAATAATTACTACTACTGGTAAAGAATGTGGAAGTATAAGAAAAATCTTGCAAAAACACTAGGATCTGATCTAGAAAGATCCGGATATTGGCCCTAGAGTGGGAAAGAAACCACCTATAACATATATCGAAAGTTACCTTCCATAAAAGACAAGTTAGAAGTCATTTTTCTTTGAAACCAGCAATGAATTGGCTAACAGAACAACAGATGGGCTTTGTTAAATGTAACAACTGCAAAGCTTGTAAAACTGGGCGTACAACTAAAACATTTGTGGCAGAGAACAACATTTAAGTTTATATCAAACATAGAATAACGTGTGAAACCAAATTCACGGTATATGTCATTAAATGTCACTGTGGTCTCAAGTACATAGGAAGCACAACTTGTATGCTTAGAAAGAGAATTCTTGAACATGTGAGAGCAATTATACATAGGGATCAGACTAATGCGGTAGCAAAACACCTACAAATACACATGACAAATGATTGGAGATCACTGAGATATTATGCAATTGACCATGTGGTGAATCATGAAAGGGGAGGAGACAGAACAAAAAGATTACGTCAACTTGAACCGAAATACATTATTCAACTTCAGACTAATGTTCCTTCTGGGTTGAATTACGATGAATAACTTCATGTTCATCTCTGAGAACTATTAATATCATATGATAGTCTTACACAGATTTTGATATGAGAACTGTAAGATTATGTGTATTATGAGAGCTATCCTTCTGTATGACAATTGATCGACTGATAATTTGAGTTAGAAAACCATGGACCGAGAGTGTCAGTATGATTTAATTTATCAGCTATTGCATATATTAATTAAGGTTTGCCAACCACAAGAATATACATTATTTAAGGTTGTTTTTGATCTTTTCATATCGATTGTGTGAAATAGACAAAACTGACATTTCATTTTTGGTCGAATTGGGCTGTGATTTTGGTTTTAAACCACAGTTCCCAGAATGCCTCCAAATGGACCATTGGGACGATCAGTGTAAAAGGAGAACATAGTGAGAGGACTCACTAACCTTGAAAAAGACTGGTGTGGTTGAATCGCTCGGTGCAGTTGCTACGTTTGTAATAAAGGATATTGAAGTTCACAGAGTGCTGTGCCAATTTCTTCGGAACACTGATCATGATTGAGGTGGTGAGTCTCCCCTCCTAGCATGAGCATCAGCAGTTGAGCGTGTTGTTGTGACGACTGCTTTATGGATATCTATCTATCTATCTATCTATCTATCTATCTATCTATCTATCTATCTATCTATCTATCTATCTATCTATTTATCTATCTATCTATATATATATATATATATATTACCTAGTGGCGGTCGCCACTAGGTAGTTATAGTTAGGACCATGTTTCCATAGAAAAAGCATTTTTTGACTTGCCTATATCTTTGGCACCGTTTGACGAATCTTCACAAAATGTTCCCAAAAAAGTGTGCAGATGATTCTTGTTGCAAATGGAAAGTTTCAGGGTGATCTGTCAAGCGGGAGCCAAGAAAAAGGGGGTAAAACGTGTTTCCCATGTTAATCCCCACTGAACCTTTGAACACGACTACAGCCTGGACCGCTGGGTGGCATTACTCCAAATTTGGCAGAAAGCTAGCTTTCAGTACGCAGATTACAATTTCACTTATTTGGTGATCAGTAGTCTGGGAAATATTAAATGTTAGATATCTAGGGCCGCGGATCAGTTGAGTTGTTTTTGCAGCTATCGCAACTTATTCATAAATGCATGTGACATCAGGAATGCTGTGATTGGCTGGCCACAACCTGACTAGAAAGTTGTAGACACCATTTTATAGTATGGGAGAGTGTCCTGGGGCTGAAAACAGAAATGATAAGTGGAATAAGGGGTCAGGAGGGAGGTGCCCTGACCTCAAGTGTGTGGTATGTGGGTGTTAGAGGGATAAATTATGAGTTTAACATTTTTCTTCACCATGAATGATATTCATGAATATTCGAGAATATCCTCAAATATCCTCGAATATTTAAGAATTTTGCACAAAAAACAATCGCAGACTCATTCATACACTAATTAATTCACTCATGCATGCACTTAGAGACTCATGTGCCCACTCACACAACCACTAAGACACTCATGCACCCACTCGTAGACTCACAAACCTACTTTCATACCCACTCAAACTCTCACGTACCCACTCACAGATCCACTGACATAGACAGGCCCTGTGGTCAACCGCTGCTGCACACTACCAAAGGCCATGCGTGCACAGGCTTGGGTGCTTATAGGGGCTTCCCTGCGGCTGTCCAGCGCTGCACACCTCCAAAAGCCATGCGCGGCAGTGGTTAGATTAACGTAGAGTAATTAAAATTATGTTAAAAAAACATAGACATTCACAGAAAAAAAAAAAGGTAACAGGGATGCTATAGTTAGGTTCTGAATTTACTCGTACAAAACCATTGAAATTCAGTAGTTAGAGTTATTTCAAGTAACTATAACTCGCACTTTAAGGTAACTATAACTCACGCCTTCGCCATGCACAGCTAATTACTGCACATATTATATCATTTGTGACATCTTCTATGGCATCTTTGATATTATTACTGCAACATTTGGAATAAACCTATTGATAAGAAAATCGTGCATGGCGAGGGTGCAAATTATAGTTACCTTAGGGCGTGAGTTATAGCTACTTAAAATAACTCTAACTATTACTGCTTAATTTTTATGCTTTTGCACAAGCAAATTCAGAACCTAACTATAATGCCCTGTAACCTTTGTTTTTTTCAGTAAATATATATATATATATGTATGTATATATATACTGGAAGATGCAGAATCACAAGAAAACAACAGCCAGCCAGGGCAAAAATCTGGATCCCAAAGGATACAATGAGCCACAAGAAAATGTAATATCCAAGAAAGAAGTGACTCAAACAGATGATCTCACTAAAGAACAAAAATATATTTCCACTACAACGTTTCAGCTTCCGCCTTCCTCAGGTAGTACAAGATTGTTTGCTCAGTGGCTGCACAGCTGACACTGGTGGATTTTCAAAAAGCATCAAGAGTGAAGATTCCAATTGGAATGTGGAATCAATGCAGTCCTGAGAACTCTTCAGATATGCAGAAATCAAGTGGTATTGTCAGTGATGTTCAGTCCATCTGGATGCAGTGATTTTAAACGGTACATCCAGAAATTTTCTCTGATGTCCAGTAGTTCTTCCTTTAAAACATGTTCCACAGGGAAAATCTTCAAATCTGATAGTAAATGGTCCACAAGGTTAAAATGGTTGGCTACAGGCTGGTCAAGTTTCTTGTTAATTATTGACGATTTGTGGTTCCTGAATCGTGTACGGAGGTCATTCACAGTTTGACCTACATATTGTTTTTTACAGCTTTGACGTTGGCACTGAATCACATAAATAATGCATGTAGAGCGACATGTAAGATGCTGTCTTATTCCATAGGTCCTTTTTGTAACAGAGCTAGTTACTGATGATGTTTGTAAAAGGTATTCACATGTGATGCACCTTTTGGAATCACAGCAATGAACTCCTGCATTTGTTACAGCTTGCTTAAGTTCAGCTCTCACAATAAGTGATCGTAAATTGGGAGCTCTGCGGTAAGCAATGACTGGCGGTTTTGGAAAAAGCTTTTGCAATTTTTCACAAGTAGATAGTAAGGGAAAAGTTGTTTGTATTATATTTCTGTAGTTGGGAGCTGATGGATGATAGTCAACCACAAAAGGGATTCTGTCACTTTTGGTTCTTCTGTTGTTATTCCAAATAAGTGCTTCCCTGGGTAACTGCAAAGACTTGTCAATTTGTTGCAGAATGATATTCAGAGGATAGCCTCGCTTTTTAAATATTCTAACAAGCTCCTGTAAATGGCCTTTACAAGTGTCTTCATTGCTGCAGATGCGTCTTATTCTGAGTGCTTGGCTGTAGATGATGTTTAGTTTAGCGTGGCGTGGGTGACATGAAGTCCAGTTTAGATACAAATGAGCATCTGTAGGCTTGTGGTACAGATCAGTTATAATTTTTTGTTCATGAATGGTGAGTAACACATCCAGAAAAGGGAGATGACTCTTCTGTGTAGTATTGCTGCCAGTGAATTTGATGGTAGGATGGATACTGTTGGTAAAAGCTGTAAATTGCTCAAGTGTTCTGCTTCCTGCATTCCATATTATAAATATGTCATCAATGTATCGTAGCCATACCAGTGGTTTGATGCTAGAACTCGCAAGCATATAGTCCTCCAGTTTTCCCATGAAGATATTTGCATAGGAAGGAGCCATCCGAGTGCCCATAGATGTCCCTTGTATCTGCAAATAGTGTTTACCATTGAAGGTAAAATTGTTGGATTTAAGGATAACTCTTGCAAAGTTGGTAAGCACATTTGTTGATGGTTTTTTCACAATTCTTTTATTAAGAGCTTCAGATAATGCCATAAGCCCATCATCATGTGGTATATTGGTGTATAACGATGTAACATCAAATGTAGCCAGAAGAGTGTCATCATCAAATGTATAGGTTTGGTTTAATTTTTCAATAATCTGAAGAAAGTGACTGGTGTCCTTAACAAATGATGGAAGTTGTTGGACAATGGGCTGGAGGTGCAGGTCAACAAATAAAGATAGTCTCTCAGTGGCCGTATCATTGCCAGAGATGATGGGGCGCCCAGGATTGTTCATTTTGTGAATTTTGGTAAGCATATAAAATCTTCCAGGTCGTGGTTTGGGGTGGACAAGTATATCTGCTGTATCATCAATAAGGATATAGATACATAGATAGACTACTGGCGGTCGCCAGTAGATAGTTATAGTTATGACCTAGTTTCAATAGGAAAAGTGTTTATTGTGTTGCCAATAACTTTGGCGTCTTTTGACAAATCCTCACAAAATGGGATCCTGGGCAGTGCGTACGCTCAACGGATGAGTTCCTGACTTAGCACCAAGTCTCCCCTTCTTCTATACCTTAAACAAGCTAGGAAAGCATTCTAGAACACCCTCCCCTATGTTATGAAATCAAACGCTGACTGTACTTCGACTGCACCGAAAGCACGCAAAAAGAGCTGGCCACACTCCCAGTGCTTGTTTTGAGGCAGAACTGTACATTTCTCTGATAAGACATTCTCAGACTTGTGTACTCATATCTAGTTAACATCCCACATAATATGTTCCAACACAGTGAAGAGAAAAACATGTTTTGTACTTGTGCTGTCCTGCACGGTAAACATCCTGAACAACTAGGTCTAAACCACTACTTGCCTAAACCACTACTGCTAAACAACTAAAAAGTCTCTACAACTAAGTACTCAACAACTACTGTCTAAAAACAATTGTGCCTGAATAACAATTGCCTGAACAACACATTTTAAGTTAAGGTTTTCTTTTTGTTTTTTATGGTTTATTAGTTGTTTAGAATATATATTAGTTGTTCAGGCAATTGTTATTCAGGCACGATTGTTGTTTAGACAGTAGTTGTTCAGTACTTAGTTGTAGAGACTTTTTAGTTGTTTAGCAGTAGTTGTTTAGGCTATAGTTGTTTAGGACCTAGTTGTTCTGTCACATATTCATCCTGCATCTGCAGCAGGGCACAACATGAAGTCAATGGTCAAACATGGAGTCAGTGGTTAAATGCACATAGCATTACACCATACCTGTTAACCATTGACTCTATTAGTATACTTGTTTAAATTCAATTCTTTGTGTTCTTAGTATATTGATTAGATTAGGTATGCATTATGCACAGCAACACAGTCTTATTATAACACAGATTACCATAATGATCCCACCTAAAATAGAACGAAGTTGACCAAAATCAGGCAGCCAGTTAAATAACCAGTCCCACCACCCTTTATCTACATCTTGCTTCACTTCCTTTACCAATTCATGCAGGGCTCAAATGTGAGACGCAATAGATTTAGAATGATCTGATAGTTTAAAACAACAGATTCCTTCAAATTCTGAGCAGCCGTGGTCATGCTTTAGAAGCAAGTAGTCAATGGCTGCCTTGTTTTGCAAAGCAACTTTTCTAGTGCCTCGTGTATCTAGTAATAGTTCTGCCAAAGCAATAGATGTATGATTAATATTCTTAACCATCAAAAATGCTAGTTTGTTCAGAACTCAAGTATTATAAACAGGTAATCCTTAAACTCCTACTATAGAAAGACCTAAGATTACATATTCTGCTCTAGATAATAACTGAACTCAAGAGTCACAGTCTTCCCTTAGTTGAACAGTTTCTCTGGTATTTTGAGTATGTAATACTGCGTGTAATGGAAACATCATGAGTCCTAGCTGCGTAAATGCACATGGCCCTCCTGTTATATTTGCAGTTATTTAGGTATACGTGAATTCGCACAAGAAAATAGCCATCCGACAGGAAACTTAACGTGCTTAATGGGACTGGCAGCAGAGACTATATTCTTGCAAGACATACTGTTATTTGTCAGTTTGTCTCTGACATGACACTTGTTGTTCCCATGAGATCTCTCGAGGGGGAACCATTGTCGCTTCGAGGCGCATTTGAGTGCACTTCCCGATCGTTTTGGTGTCACATGTAAGATTTTAACAAACGTCGCCCAAGGTGACATTGTAAGCAACGATGTGGGTTAGATTGCTCCATCTGTTGTCGGTAGTCTCTTGGCAAAACCAGCAGTACTCATATGGTAATAAATGAGAGCTTATGTCACTTTCTTCCACTACCTCATCCTTGTTGGTGGCGTTAAATATTTGCAGTAGAACACTAAAGGGAGTTGGAATAGCAACGAGGCAGGTGGAAATTGCATCAGCTGTGCTTTTCGTATTCATCATGCAGATGCCTGACCTGTTCAGAAATGTCTGAGCCAAATGTACCCAAACGTTCTCGGACTGGTGCAGCAAAGGTGTTGATCAATTACTTCAGAGCTGGGGGTTTTCGGTCCCTCCCGGCCCCTCTCAGACACGCCCGAAAATGCTCCAAACAGTGCAGTCAGCACAAAGACACCTCATAGGACGATCTGTAAAAGAGGCAAGTATGATCACTCTCACGAATAACATTTATCACCTGGTACATGTTCTGATTTTTCTTGTCCTGGTTTCATGACTAACGCAATGTTGTCTTTGCCCTTTGCTATGGTTTCTGCTGGTTCAGGGGAGCAATTTGGGTATTCTGCCAACACCTTAGCCCCAGAATTTTATATCAGTGGATCCAAAGCATCCTTCTCTCGCACTGTAAAAAGGGCTGGGGCAGTCTCCTTTTTAACTATTCCTCCATACACTGGAATAATTATGATTTGAGTAATTCTGTCTCCATCTTGTATTATCGAATCGGCATCTCCACTGCTCAACAAGATGACTTTAATTTCGCCTTGGAAGTCTGCATCAATTACTCCCCCCAAGACTTGAATACCCTTGAGTGCCAGCCCAGATCGAAGGACAAGCAATCCAAAATGCTCTGGGGGAATTTGTATTCTGACTCCTGTCTCAATAAGTACCATGTCTCTTGGTTTCAGTCTGTACATGTTCAAAACATGCAAATGAAGACCTTCAGCTTCTGGTGTTGCTCGGTACAGAGCTAAAGCTCCTGTCTTTGTCTCCCAATACATAATCATATTAGTTGCCACATGAGGTTGTATCTGTAAGGCTAGGGGTCAGCTTTCACATTAAAGGAGTTTCTGCATTTGTTAAAGGTCTATTGTTTAATACTAGTAGTGCTTTATTTAAATGATCTCTCCAATTTTTCAGTGATCCACCCGTCAGCTTATGTAATTGAGAATTCAATAAACCATATATTCTCTAAATCAATCCTGTAACTTGTGGGTAATACTAAATATGATAAATTCACTCTATATTGTGCTGCAAACTTCTTGCACCAACTTACCTTTAAAATGTGATCTTTTATCACTTTGGATCTGGAGTGGAACTCCATAGTACAACATCAACAAGTCTAGTATTTTAATCATATTGGACTGAGTAGCACGTTTACATGGAAACGCTATCAAATAGTCAGAGTAAGTATCTACCTCTGTGCAGGTGTACTGGCAGCCGCGACTAATGGGCATTGGTCCTATGTAATCAATCTGCCATATCTGCTGGGCAACTTTCTTCTCCCCAACTGACCTCTGACGGTTTGCAGGACAGATCTCTGCAATGTGTGTTGACAAATAGGACACTGAATTATTACTGTTTTAATTACAACGAGGGGAATGTGCATCCATCTAACCTCTGCCCACCTGTTAGTGACCTTTTCTCCCAGGTGTCCACATTTTTGGTGAGCCCACTTAGTCATCCCCAAAAAGTCAGAATCCTGTGTTGCCACTTCTGCTTCCAAGATATTCGTTTTTTATCTGTAAGGGAATTAAACCACCATTCTAGGAAATCAGTCAGACCGTGTGCATCTACATGGTACACAGTGATGGTACTTTGCTGTAACATTTCCCAAATTTCTTGCCACAATTCTTTGCCCTACACCTCCTTCGAATGTATTTGCCAGTTATGTGCATGACATGTGAGGAGCCAGGTAGCTAGCCCATTGGCAGTGGACCAAGAAACAATGTAAATGTGACATTTTCCAGGTAAATGCTATTGTAAGGCTTGATACACAGTATACAATTCTGCATATAGACTACTCTTCCCATCTCCAGTTGTAGAAAACAACTTCTTAGTTATTGGATTGTATGACACCGCCTTCCAATGTCTCTTGACCCCCACATACTTGGCTGAATCATCGGTGAACCACACATGTCTCTTGTCCTCCCAGGACAAGGACTCAAATTGCTCACCCTACTTCACTGGTAACTCTTTTACCTCTGACACCTCGTGCAACACAACCTCCTATTCCACAGGGACCTGTGCTATCTGTTAATGCAGGGTTGCGGTTCCTGCTGGTCCCACTCGAGCCCTGTCCTATATGTACCATTTCCACCAAATGACACCTGATTCTTGTGCATGTCCTATTCGGTGAGTTTTGGGTGAATTTATCACCCACTGCATTATCGGGATCTCAGGCCTCAGGATCTCATTACACCCTATTGTCATTTTGTCAGTATTCACTAGAGCCCAATAACACGCTAGTAACTGCTTTTCAAAGGGAGTGTACTGCTCTCCAGTGCTTGGTAACGCTTTGATCCAGAAACCTAGGGGCACCCTTTTCCTTCCCTGTTTTTGCCGCATACTCCAATTTGCATATTGCCCCCGAACTGTCACATGTAGTTCAATGTCTCCCTCCTGTACGGCCACAAGTCTAAAGCAAGTTGAATCACCTCCTTTGCCAATTCAAACGCACACTGCTGCTGCTCTCCGCATTCAAATTCATGTTTCTTTCCAGTCACTTTGTACAAAGGGGCCAAAATCTGAATCAAGTGAGGGATATTCTGCCTCCAGAAGCCAGACAGTCCAATGAATCGCTGAGTTTCCTGCTTATTACTGGGTGTGGTAATTTCCAGTATCTTTTGCCTTACCTGTGGCAACATCTCCCTATGTCCCTGATTCCACTGAATTCTTAGTAATTTCACATTTTGGGAGGGTCCTTGCATCTTGTCTGGTTTTATCATCCACCCTTTGCTTTGCAAATGTTCCACAACCCTGTCCTACTGAGTCTGCCCCTGTTCTTGTCTTGTGTTTCTCCCTGAATCATCACTTCATCAATATAATGAGAGAGCTGCACCCCCGGGGATTACAGGTACTTCGTCCAGGTGCTCTGCCACCAGCCGGTGACAGATGGTGGGGTGGGGTAATTTTAAGGATTTAAATGATCTCCTAAGCCACGAAAAACTGAATTGCTCTTGGTTCTCAGAGGCCAATGGTATCGTGAAAAAAGCATTGGCAGTATCAATTTTAGTATACCAGGCCCCTTTGTGTTTTTGTATCCTTTCAATCAAAGTGAGGATGTTGGGGACCGCAGCAGTCAAAGGGGGTATATATTTATTTGATTCTCAGTAATCAGCAGTCATTCTCCAGCTCCTATCAGGTTTGCGCAAGGGCCACACAGGATTATTGCACACAGTGGTGACTGGGGCCTCCACCCTTGCTTCTACTAAATCCTGTATGGTCTTACTTATCTCTTTGTGCCCTTGTGGAATCTTGTACTGCTTTAAGTGAACTACCTTAGTGGCTGGGGATGAACCTTACTGTGGGTATCTTTAAATGACCCACCCTATTGCTGCCGCTGAGATGTATCTCTTTGATACAAATTGATAACACCTATTATCCAAATATAAAGTCATTCTCTTCAAAATATCAATTGCAAGAATATATTTAAAGAGGGGCACTATCAAGACAGTGTATTCTCTTTTTGGCGTTCTCCCTATTTTCATGTGAACACTGGTTACTTTTCCACCTAGCTCTGTAATGGTATAACGCTGTCCTTTAAACTTTTTAGGATTTCTAAATATCAAAGAGGCCTCAGCTCCAGTGTCCACAAGGGCCCGGACCTTCTGAACATTTCTGTTTTTCCAACAAATTTCTAAATCAACATGGGGTTTGTTATCCTTGCAAGCCCATCCCTGTACCAGAGTTTGACCGATTTCCTAATCTGATTTAAACCTGTCAACCTTTGCCTAGGTCATGTCCAGATATATACTTTCATACTTGCAAGGAGATTCCCCCCCCTTCCCTGTTCTCCTCAACCATCCAATCAGTATTCAAATCCTCCTCCTCCTTCAACCTTGCAGAACATTTTTCTCTCTCTCTTTCTCTTCCTCCTAAATCTCTGACTTGCTCTGACTTGCCCGCTTATTATCCTGCTTATTCACCTTTCTGCTCCCCTCCTTTCTGTCCAACCTTCGCTTTTGATACATTTCCTACAGACTCCTGGTATCTATTCCATTTATCTGTTCTTTCTTGACACCATCCTTCAATGATGCCATGAACATATCTCTTCTAGATACTCTCTTATTATCTGTGTGGCTTTCAGATCAGGAGGTTCTTTCAGGTTTCATCCACTCTCCTAACTCACCTAGCTCACGGACTGCCTCAAGTACATCTTTTAAGGGATTACCTGTGTGGTTGATTAACAGGGTCATTATCACATGTTTGTAGGCTGGGGAAGCTAAATAAATTATTTTGGTTTGCACTGACACTGTCAGCGGATCATCCAACAAACGGTGAGCATCACCCAGAAAAATGGCGGTTTTCATACCTTCTTAATTCTCTGCATTGCATCTCTTAAGGTAAACCAGGGCTTGTCATTTTGTGGCCAGTCTGACTATAGGATATTTATGATTACATCCTGTGACAGCTAACTGTAATAGGGTAATTTTACTGTTGCCCTGATAACCCCTACGCTGCTCATGTACAGTGGGGTCAGTGCTCAATATACAGAACTTTGTGCATCTCTGACATCTAACATCACTCCAGAAGCTCCTATATCAAATAATTGCACTATCCATGCAAGCAATGATCCTCCAGGTCTCTGCTGAAATCTGTCTATGATGTCATTAATCTAGTGCTGAGTGTAATCCTCCAGGTAGTCCATTGTGGCCCCCTGTGGGTACTGTGGGCCTGTTTGTATCTTTATCTGTGTATGGGCTGCGCACAAACCACTTTCTGCTCTTCTGGCTCACCCTGACCAACAATGTTTTGACAAGTCTCTTTCCCGGAGTCAGAAAACTCGGAGGAATCCCAAATGTTCCCACCCCACTCCTCCGGGTTCCAGTCTAACCCTGCTTTGACAATAGCTAAATGAACCTTTTCCTTATTAACTCTTCCTTGTCTCGTCTTGTATTTATACTGAGCCACACGCACTGCAGCCCTCTCAGCTACAATTTGGTAGGTCTCCAGTTTATCCTGCAACAATTTATTCTGACATGTCAACATTGTGGAAGTATTTTTGGCTTCTACTGTTTTTCCAGCTGTTCACGTCCTTGTTCTAACTGAACACATTTCTCATGCATTTTAGGATAAGCAAATAAGAGGATCCAGCCTCTGCCTTCTAAAGTAGTAAGCTCCCTGCCTTTGTCTATTGGTACTTTCTGCAAACAAGTTAATACATTTACCAGCTCTGCACCTGCTATACACGCGTTCCAATTCTCGTTCAAGCCAGCACAATGAGCCCACTCATGAGCAAGCGTATGGTACGGGGCTGTTTCCCACCCCGGGATTTAATTTGGTATCTGGGGAACTGCCTTTGCCTTTTTGCCAAACATTTTTTACTTTAATCATTTACCTCATATCCTGCGAAGTGCTGCCAAAATGTTTTGTTCTCAGTTACACCAAGAGGACACAATGGCAAAAGAATGCAACACTCTTAGTCTAATTAATTAATTTATGAAGGCAGTTCCCAAATATCAAATAAAAGTCACACACATATGAGAATATATAAATAACTCAAATGCAGCAGAACCTGTGTATATACAAGATGAACAAATATATTAAGTGGTCTAGATTTAAAAAGAAATATGCAATATATCAACAGAGCATGTATGCATAAGCTAAATAATCAAGATTTAAAATGCATCACCATGGGGTAAGCACCATCATCCTCGTCAGACAGACTGGATGAACCCTTTCATCAGCCAAGGCAGGAGACCCCCTCATCACCAGATGGAATCCTGCATAGCACGTCCGCTCCACAGGTGAGTTCCTGTCTTAGCACCAAGTCTTCCTGTCTTTTATACCTCAAACAAGCTAGGACAGCATTATAGAACACCCTCCCCTCTGTTTGGAAATCAGACGCTGGCGTACTTCATCTATGTTGAAAACACATAAAAAGTGGTGATCACACTCCCAATGCTTGTTTTGAGGTAGAACTGCACATTTCTCTGATAAGACATTCTCAGCCTTGTGAATTCATATCTAGTCCGAATCCCACATGATATGTTCCAACATGGTGAAGAGAAAAACACGTTTTGTACTTGCACTGCCCTGCACCTGCAGGGGGGCCCAAAATGGAATCACTCCGGCAAAATGGAGTCAGTGGTCAAACATGGAGTCAATAGTTGAATACACATAGCATTATGGGGTCCCACCCAAACACTCCCCTCCCCCCCCCCCCCCCCCCCTTATTGTCTGCCCACAACATAGACAACATGCTCTGGCAGCACTTGCAGGACTCTGAGGCATTGTCCCCACTGAAATGCATTGTAGTGATTGGCAGGTTTTGAGAGTCACAAAAATAGAACGTATAAAGGGCGTTAACAAATTTTAGTTACAATATAAATCATTTGTTGATGGTACCATAGTCATTGTAGGAATTGTGTTGTGTTCTAATGTGATTTTACCCTGTGAAAAACATCTTCAGCCGGGGTTTCCTGAATCATATTTGACAGAAAACTGTGTTCTCATGATTTCCATTGGAGGGTATGTATATTTTCTGTAAATTCACACTATCTTTCTCAGCCATATGAGAATGAAGTCAGACTTTCTCAGTAAACATGTACCTCCAGCAGAAGCATGCTGTCAGTTGATTCCCTTGTGTTGTACTGCAGCTCCCAGAGTGCTCTAAAGAACAACTTGAGCGCTAACATTCTTACTTATGACAAAAGTGTAGAACACCTGAAGCCATCTTGATTGAATCAAACTGGTAAAACAAAACATTTAATTTCTAAAGGAACAAAATGAGGGGGTTCATTTTGTCATATAAATGATGTCTAGTGCCGTAGAAAGAAACATTAGGACAGTTCTCGTATATCTTCCTTATCTATTTTATTAAAACATTCTGGCATGCAGACTGAAACATGCACTTTCAACACCAGCAGCAGACTGCCAGTTTACTCCCTGTTAATCAGCAGCTTTACTACTGTGTTCTAATGTTCAACTAGAGTGGCAACATTCTGAATTTGTACCAACATTATGCACATCTTGATGGAATCAAAATGGAAAACTGAAAGCATTTTCTACTGAGAATACAACAGTAAATGAGGAAATTCGGTAGTTTCACAAATGTCTCCCAAGATGGCCACCAGAGAAAACTGAGCTCAAATGTAGCACAAATATCACCCAAATGTAACCCAAGTATAGCCCAGTGACAGAAGTGTGTGCACAAACTCTTATTTCTTCAGTTGTTTCCCAGTTTTATATAGTGCAGACTTGTCCCGAAGGTATTGGAGTGCTGTACATCAGCATCAGTTACATTACACAAGGACACATTCATTGTGGTTTTAGGCATGGGGAGATTAAGTGATTTGCCCAGAATCATTGGATGTCAAACTGATGCTGAAACTCAAACCTGGCTCCCCAGTTGCAAAGTCTGCCACTCTGGCCAGATTACTACATATTCTCCACTAAGTGTAACATATAATCAAATGATCAACTAGATAAAAGATAGCAAATAATTTAAAAATGCTTCGTCACTATTTGAGGACTCCTCATTTTAGCTTTTTAGAGCTCTAACAATAATTTCTATTGGAATAAGACACTCTCATTCTTATAATTTCTAAGGGAAATGCTTTAGACATTACAATTTTTAATACATCGAGATGACATCAGGTGTGCCACAATTTTGTAATAAATATAGAATTTTAGCAATAAAGTTGTTCATTAGAATACTGTGGGGAGGCCGATATCAGGGGCAGGGTCTCAGATAATTGAGGGCAGGGAGGAGAGTGCAGAGGGTACAGGTTGACCACACTGGGCAGACCTGATTCAGGCAGGACACTGCCAATGTTTTTAAGTCCAAAAGGGGGCATGAGCATGCACAAAGGACCATGGAGGACAGAAGGGAGGGGTAGGGGCTGGACACAGACAAGGGAGGGCAGAAGAAGGGGCTTCAAAACAGAGCAGGACTGGCAGGAAGAAAGAGCAGTTGCAGCACAACAGAGCATGGAGGGCAGAAGGACGTGGCAGCAAGATGGGCCATGGAGGATAGGAAGGAGGGGATAGGGTCATAGAACTCAGACTGGCAAGGTGGAGGTAGCAGGGACAGGTGACAGCTATTTGACCTTACCAGGCAGGCGGTATAATCAGTGGCAGTTCAAAAGAACACTCAGAGTAGTTAGGATGGGCAGAGGCAGGTCCATGGGGCATGGTGGGAAAAAAGGAGGGAGCAGGGGCATTCACACAGACATTGGAAGGCAGGGGGAAGGTGGGTAGGGGCAACAGGCTAAGCATAGAGCCTAAGCAGCAGGGCAATGATGGGGCATTGAATTGGGCAATGGGGGGCAAGAGGAGGGGGCAGGGACATCAAGCTAATTGGAAGGCAGTGGCAGGACATCGGACCATGCAGGACAGCAGGGAGGGGGCTGGTGCATGGATTTGGACAACAGAGCAAAGGGAGGAGGTGGGTGGGGCAGCAAGCTAACTGTCCAGGGCCGCCAGGAAGGGCAGTGGCAGAGCAACAGCCACACAGGGCTGGGACGAGGGAGCAGGAGCATTGACCTAGACAATGGATGGCAAGGAGGAAGGGTGCAGGAACAGCAAGCTTAGGTGGGGGCACCACAATGCCTGGCCAGCCCGGCACCCCTCCCCCCTCCCCCGACGTGCATTGCAATGGGCATCTTACTTAATGTAGAAAAAAAACCCATAGAAATTCACTGAAGAAAACAAAGTTTACAGGGACGTTATAGTTAGGAAATAGAATTTAAAAAAACCTTAGAAATTCACTAAAAACAAAGGTTACAGGGCCATTATAGTTGGGTTCAGATTTTACACGCTCAAAAGCATAGACATTCACCTTTTATAGTTAGAGTTATTTCAAGTAACTATAACCCATGCCCTAAGGTAACTAGAACTCACGCCCTCTCCATGGACAGTTTTCTCATCAAAAATGTTACTGTAAATATTACAGTGATATCAATTATGTCATAGAAGATGTCAAGAGCAATGTAATATCTGGGCTAATTAGGATTGCATGGCGAGGGCACACATTATAGTTACCTTTGGGCATTAGCTGTTGTTACTTGAAATAACTCTAACTATAAAAGCTGAATATCTATGGTTTTGTGTGTGTAAAATTTGAACCTAAGTATAACAGCCCTGTAACCTTTGTTTTTAGTGAATTTCTAAGTTTAAAAAAAATTCTATTTCCTAACTATAAAAGTTAACATAAATATGATAAGATTTATGTGCTCATAGTTATAAAATACCAACAGCTATTTTGACTGTTTCAGTATGAAGGTTCTTGCATTCCAACAAAACATAGCCACACTCCAGGAGTGTGTGTGTTCATTTTGTTATCAGTGTAACAGATACACACGTATTTCAACTTCTTCAATCTTGGTCACTGTGGCCCTGTGTCCAACCCCTGAGTGGGTCTGTCCTCCAACCGTGCTCAGTGTGGGGTGCTGCGCCATATGCCTAGCTGCACAAGCCTTTTGCCAAATCCCCGCTGGTGGCCAACTCCCACAGTGATCTAACCCCATGCTGCATATAGTCTCGCAAAGTGAGATTAGGCCAGGCCTTCTACCCAGCACCCACAGGCGGCCAAGACCCTGTTGCTGATCATCTGCTGTAGTCTTGCAGGGCCCCAAGGCCCCAAATATCTTTTGGGGTACTACTGCAAAAATACATGGGGATTGGGCTGAATGTAGCAGTGGTGCCACCAAAAATAATTATTTTTAATTTGACATCTGGGGGTGTGCCTCTGGGGTCTGTCCCTCCCCTGAAGTTCCAGATGGTAAGCACACTCTTACCCTACTTCTCATTCCTTATTTTTATTTATTTTCCACAACACATGACCATTTACCCATATCAGAAAAAAGCAGTCACAACTTTATCTTCATGTTGTGACAAGCCAATTAAACTGCATGTTTTGAGCTCACTGTACCACAGTTCTCCACAGTAGTACGGGTTTGCAATATATATAAATTGTGAACCTTAATTTTTTTTAAACTACTGAAAGGATTTATACGACAACCAAAAAGGACCCTTTCTAGGTAAAGATCTAGCTTTCTGCAACATTTGGCATTTTTTTGATGTTGCACTGTATAAAATTCCTATAGAAAATTGCAGGTGAAAACTGCATTTTGGAACTCCCCCTTCCTCTTGGCTTTCGCTTGATGAATCACCCTAAAACTTTCTGGGAAGAAGCTGAGGCGGATGACACTTTTTAATGGAAAGTTTTGTGAAGATTCGTCAAATGGCAAAACATAGAAACACAGTCCTAACTATTGAGACGGCCACCGTGTAATATATATATATATTACACAAGAATAGGTCAAGTAGCAGTGGGGAGGTCGGGGTGGCAATGAGTTCTATTTAATAAGTTATCAAGGGGTTAGAGGAGGCTCAAATCCATGATGAGAAAATCTAAAATCTGACTAAAATGGCACCAAGAGTTTGCTGTTTTTATGTGGTTGCTTAGGTGAGCAGCTACACCTTTTCAACTTCTTGATAGATAGGGGAGGCCCCTTATTGGTGTGAAATTTTCTGTTTGGGTAAGCTCAGCTTTGGATTTCTTTGGAAGTTGCTGAGTTCTTTAATCATTGGTGGTCGGATAAAATTGTTAATGTAAGGTGAGCACGTAGTTCGTGTGATGGTTTTCTCAAGGTTTTGTGTAGTGACATCTCTAGTGTGTGTGTCATTCTTTAGAGCAGTAAATTTAGTTGGGAATTAGCTATCAGAATCATTAAACCTGGACTCATTAAGGTGATGGTCAGTAGTAGATTGTAGTTTTATAATGATAAAAAGTTATTTAGGGTGGTTTCACATGGATGTTTTCTCCACTTTCATTAGTCTGTTTGCAGTGCTTGCCTGCATCACTTTCCTTGGTGAAATTACCAGTGGGAAGTTTATTTTTCTCTTTCTAGTTTGACAATAGGATGTGTGATGGTGTCCAGAAATAAAGTGAATTTGTGGTTATACTCTTGGATTAGAAAGTCAGGCTTAGTACCTGCTTAGTCTTTCGTGGAGGTGACATATCCTTGAAAACTTTCAGTCAATTGTTTAAGGTCTGTAGGGGATTTCAAGGTTTTAAGGGTGGTATATTCTTTGTAACAGGCACTCGGTCGACAAGGAAAGTGATAAACAAGTCATCAAAAATGTTAAGTTGAAGCTGTCCTGGACAGTAGGAAGGACAAATATGTATTTACTAAGTGTTCAGTAACTGTTGGACAGAGATTACCTAAGGACAATTCTTTTGTGCAGTTCAAGACTACCAGGTTATGAATTTAAAATACTTAACCAAAGGTGTATACCAGACTGACAGGTTTGACAAGGATGGAGACATATTTGCCCTTTAGTTAACCCTGTCGCAATTACTTGTTTCAATAGACTACAACTTATCCCTTTCTCAGGCCTGAATGGGTTTTCATTCACCAGTAACACTTAGAAGGTTGGAATGTTGTGCCTGCAGTTAATTGCAGGCTATAAGGAGTCTGGGTAATGAGTAAAATTTTCTAGGATGACTTTGACAGTCTGACAAATTGCCTGGAGACTGGATATGCACACAGGTGCTTCACATAAAGTGAATGTAATGATTTATAGCCAG
Source organism: Pleurodeles waltl (assembly GCF_031143425.1). Taxonomy (NCBI): domain Eukaryota; kingdom Metazoa; phylum Chordata; class Amphibia; order Caudata; family Salamandridae; genus Pleurodeles; species Pleurodeles waltl. Next base: position 1,023,592,441 of record NC_090449.1, on the reverse strand, counting down.
GATGATGTGGACAGTGATTCTTTGCAAACTGTAATATCTAGCACTTATTTGGAAAGTCTCTGTACATCATATAAAACACTTGGAAGACCACATTGACGTAGAATTAGAAACCATATTTGATGAATGCGATATTGTGAGTTACAAGTTGGGCATAGAAGAATTGCTGTTTGACACTCATGACAAAGAACTTAGGTTGACTTATCCTTAAGCAATTAAGAGAGTGACACTTCTGCTCCTATTTCCAGCTACACTGCATCATACCTAATGAATAGTACATTTAAAAAAGAAGTGTAGCATATTATGGGTGTCATCCAACTTTAAGCCTAGGCTGGTGCATCTATTGCAGACGCCAGTAAGGGCACTGATACTGTATGCCAGCACAACAATAGTGCACTAGAAATAGGAAAGTACCCCTTTTTGACATGGTGACCTCCACTTTTTGCATGGTATTCAATGCAATTTTGACTGAAAGTGCACTGGGTTCCTGCTTACCAGATCCCTGGTGCCATGTCTCTTTACCCAAAACTGTACAATTGTTCCTCAGTGTGCAATACCTTTGCCCCCCGTAAGTCCCTAGTAGACAGTGCCCATGGGACCTAGGGCATGAGTACCAAAGAGGGTGGCAGTACTAATTGTGCCATCCTCCGGGACCCTCACCTAGCACATGCAGACTGCCATTGCAGGCTGCATGTCGGTGTAGATAAAAGTGAAAACACGACATGGTACACCGCCTGTGCGCCATGCGCCCGAAAACTGCGTGCAATATATGTAAGTCACCCCTACAACAGGCTTTACAGCCCTGAAGGCAGGGTGCATTTTATTACATGTGAGAACATATCTCCTGGAGCAGATATGTCCCTGCTATGTCTTTGTCGAGTCCTAGACATGGTGAGTGAGCCTAGAAGCCATTGTAAGAACATGTGCTGGACACTGGTCAATACAAGTTCCCGAGCTACATGATTGCATCACTGAAAATAGGGATGTTTGGTATCAAAAGTCTCATATTGATGAACACTCACTGATGCTAGTAGTGGATTTATCAATACATGCACCCAGAGGGCACCTTAGAGGTGCCCCTGGAAACCTATTAGCTACCCATTTGGGGGACTGACCAGTTTTAGCCAGTGTTCCACTACCAGGCATCAGGTTGACCTCCGAGGGTGAGGGCATGTGCTCTCAGGCGGTCAATCACAAAAGTGTGCTCTCGGAGACGTGTTTTACATCCCCCCAACAGGATGACATGTGAATCTGCAATCTGCATTGCAAAGCAGGGGGCTTCAAAGAGGCCCACTGCTCTTGGTATGGAGATCTGGCTTCACTCACAGGGAGAGGCCGACCCCTGCTCCAAGGCCCATTTGGCACCTGGACTGGAGGGAAATCCTGTGTTCAGGGAGGTGTGTCCAACCTTCAGGTCAGTCCCATTCTTTAGTTGACCTGCCCAAGTGGACACAAAGTTTTGAAATCTGCCATCTTGGTGTTGGCAGATTTAGGAACTATGGGTCAGGGTTATGCCCCTTCCCAGAGGAAGTGGTCATATAGGGGGTGAAGTGATCACAGGGGTAAGTAGCCCATTGGCTACCACCCTACACTCCCCAAAATGCCCCTAAATGCAGTATGTGGTGTTCCTGGTACCAGGAAATCAGATTCCTGCTGACTTAAGAAGAAGGACACTGAAGAGCTGCAAAAGAAAAGGAAGAAGCAACTGACTTGGAACCAACCTTGCTGGCCTGTCCGCAGCTCCTGCCGAATTGCACCAAATTTGACTTGTCCTGCAGCTGTTGTGCCTCCAAAGCCCAGGAACTCCTGTGAGCAGCGGAACTGCTTCCCTGCATTTTGGCAGGCACCCCAAGACAAAACATTTGAGGACTTCGGACTGCTAAAAACCTGACACCTGAAAGCACCACTGCACTCATACCACACCTCCCGAGTTGAAGCGGACCAACGGTGCTAGCATAGTTCCCTAGCCTTCCATAAACAAAGCCCACCTTAGACTTGTCCACTGTAAACCCTCCACCGTCCCCTGCAGCCTCTGCATACAAGCTCCCCTGACCGCAAGTGCTCTGCTAAAGAAAACTTGATGCTTCAAAACACCTCTGCACCTGTCGCCCTTGGCCTGTGGAGAAGAGGGCCCGAGGTGTCGCCAAGCCTCTGGACATCTCAAGATTGTAACCCACTTGTTGGTTCTTCCCAATTGGAGCCCTAGTCTCCACCTGAAGCATCTCTTTGACCGGACCAATCTCCATTGAATAACATTGGGTACCCGCCTAAAGCCCAGGAGATTGGCCTTATAAGATGCTGATCTATACCAGAATGCAATACTTGTTGTTCTTGTCATAGGATAACATTGCCACTTCTGATAAATGCACTAATTGTCAACTTTCCAAAGCTGCAAAGATTCTCCTTGCAAAAACATGCTTACCTGATCGTAGTGATTCTGGTGCCAAAACATATATAAAGATACTTGTTATTTTTTTTAATTGGTGTGGGTCTCCTTGAGTTATGCGTCTAATTTATTGACTGCATGTACATTGGCAGGTGTCTCACACTCCTCTCTGCTAAGCCTAAGGCTGCTCGACCACACTACCCCCTAAAAGGGTACCTTGGGATTGCTACAGCAAGCCCCTGTCCACTATTACGGGAAACCCCCGGACTCTTTGCATGATATATCTCACTTTGATATATCACATAAAGACAAGGCTTCCTACATTTGTGGCACGGCGGTGGGATGTAAGATCTTGACATCTGCTGTACCACTCGGTTGATAGATGATTGCATGAAGGAATCTAAAATTGTTGTTAGTTAGGAAATATTTATCCAATCTTTTTATTTTTCTAAATTGTTTATGGATCAAATCTGTTTATTATTATTATTTCAAGTTATACACATCACAAGAGCAGCTCATCTAAGTAATACGATCACAAAGCAATATTACATGTCTGGAGGTGCGGAATTAGGCCGCCAAACTCTTCTTCTAACCATCTTACCCCAGGAGGCCACCACACCACCTCCTCTACTTTCTCGCACCCCGGAAGGGGACGCCCCCAGTCATGTGCTGCAATATGAAGCATGCTCCAAGTGCAGTGATACAAAAAATGAATAAAACATGAACAAAACATCAACTTTGTTTCCCTGTGACTGGCACGTCATACAGCAATCACTCAAACCCAGGCCACATTCCAATGTGATCCTGGTCCTCCATAAAGTCTCCACTGCTTACTCACTCCCATTCGCTCAATTCAACTCCAGCACCCTCAGATATGCCGGACATGTCAATTCTGTGAACTCTGTGGATAATATTTGTAAAAATGGTTGCCAGAGTTCCTTAAAGTCACCACTGCGCTGCTGTGAAGTCAAAGTAAGCTTTTCCATAGCGAGAATGAGCCACAGCTGATGAAGCCATGATGTTAATGTCGGGGTCTTGTCAGTACCCCACATAGCTAATATCAGCTGCAGTGCCGCGTTTAGGGCCAAGGCCCTCTGCCGTCCTTTCAATGATCTCAAGGGGAAAGAGAGCGGGTTAGGCAGGCCCAGCAAAGTGTACGCAGGGAGTCTGGGAATCTGAGTATCAAACGCCGCGTCACTAGTGTCTATAATATTCTCCCAATACCGATGAAGCTTAGGGCAATGCCATAGTAGATGCACAAGTGACCCCCCACCCCTACCCTCCAACAAAGGCTGGACTTAGTGGGATCCCAAGCCTGAATCCTTGCTGGGGTGTAGTACCAAAAGGAGGCCACCTTATATGCTGTCTCTGTACCTGCTGCATTGTAAGCCGTGTGATGTGTCCTGTAAAAGATGCCCTCCGACTCCTCATCAGACAGTTCCCTTTCCAGTTCCCTCTCCCACCGCAGCTGACCCTTAGTCTTAGGCGAACGGGCCTCCCTGTAAGAGACTGTAAAGCTCCGAGATCACCCGCTTATCATCCTTTTTCACTAAGATCCATTTTTCAAACAGTGTTAACGGCCTGTCTATTAATGCTCTATTAGCTGGCAACGTGGCCCAGTGTCGTATTTGATAGTACATCATCCTGTCCGCCTCTGTTAAGATATATGTCTCCCTCATCTGGTCAAAGGAGATCACCCCATGCTCGTTGAAAAAGTATCCAACCCTTTTGCAGCCCCCTTCATGCCAACGGCGCAGTGCCTCCTGCTGCAGGCCCGGTCCAAAATCAGGGTTCGCACCCAGGGGGGTCATTGGGGATGGGAACGTCATCAGGCCCAATCTGCTAGCCACCAGATCCCACACCCTCATTGACACTTCCGTGACCGGAGATGCATACAACCTGCGCGCTCTGTGGCGGCGCTGGAGCCAGGGCTCCTTCCATATATGGGAGCCCGCCACCGCTTGGTCCATAAAGCACCAATGTTTCTCAGAAGACGGGTGACTCCATTCTAATAGAAAACGCAATTGTGCTGCCTGAAAGTATCGTAGAAGGCAGGGGACCGCCAATCCTCCCTCCTGTTTGGGGCGATATAGCACCCGACGTGGCAACCGTGCCGCCTTTCCCTCCCAAATGACTATCAGAACCGCCGTTTGAAGGGTCGCAATCGTTCGTGGTGGGGGCTCCACCAGAAGTGCCTGAAACACATACAGAAAGCGTGGTAGGATGGTCATCTTCACCGCCGCCACCATGCCCAACCAAGACAGTTTAAGTCTCCCCCAGGTCTCTAGATCGCGCTGCACCTCCCGGGTCAATTTCGTGTAATTCAGTGTCGCCGTACGAGCAACAGAGGGCGATAAATCAATCCCCAAATACAGGAGTTTTGAGGAAGACCATATAAAATGGAATCGGGCCTTCAGATCTCTTTCATGCTCGGCACTGATAAACCTGGTCATAGCCTGTGACTTTAGCATGTTCATTCAGAATCCCGAGACCCGGCCAAATTCCTCTAGTATCCCCATTAGTGCGGGCTATGAGGTCGCGGGTTCCGCCAGGGTAAGAATCACGTCATCCGCATACAATGAAATTTCTAAATTGTTTAAAGTTAGCTGTAGCTTGTGTTAAGTCCCCCAGCCCCAAACTGTTTAGAAGTTAAAATACTTTAGCTAAATTTGAATATTTTTAGTAATTCACATAGAATTTGTTTTTAAAGTTTCTAATAAGGTCCCAACTTCATTAAAACTATGACTGAGGCAGCAGGTTCACCCCAGGAGCTGATCCTGGGCTCCAACAAAAACCTTAGTGTTCCCCAACCAAAGGCCCTCTGCCAAGCATGGAACCTTGCCATGGGCCCTAAGCCCACAATAGCTCAACTGTAGCTGTTGCTAGCAGAAAATCTTAGGGCCATGGTAGAAAAAGAGTCCCCCCATTGGGAAGAAGAGTCTGAGGAGGATGACGATTCCTTCAGCACTCCCTTAGACAATAACACCACTGGAGGCACTTCTGATAGGATCCCAGAAGATGGAGACAGTGAAGATGCTGAACTCCAGAAGCTAGCCCGGGGGATAGAATTAGAGTCTAGACTCTTGGCTATAGAAAAAGAAAGAGCTGAGTTGGGCTTAGGACCCATCTCTGGTAGCAGCAAACCTTTAAATAGGAAGCAAGAGGAAGTGTTTTATCCTAAGATCCCCAAAGAGATTGTTCCCAAATATTCAGAGGGTGATGATATCACCAAATGGTTCACTGCCTTCGAGAGAGCCTGTGCTATGAAGAGACTCAACACAAGTATTTGGGCTCTCTACTCTCAGAACTATTCTCAGGGAATTTCAGGGTTAGACTCCTGACACTGATTAGAGCAGATACTGAGTTCTATGACCGAATTAAAGATGCTCTGATTGAGGGATTCAGACTCACAAGTGAGGAGTACAGGATTAAGTTCAGGGAGACTAAAAAAGATCTCTAGTCCGTCCCTGGTAGATTTTGTTAACTTCTCAGTCAAAACACTAGGTGGCTGGTTATAAAAATGAAATCAGGTGCAAGACTATGATGGGCTTTATAATCTTATTATGAAAGAGCATCTGTTATGTAACGGTGTCTCCAAAAATTTGCATCAGTCCGTGGTAGATTTGGTAAATAAAGCAGACAACTGGGTCAAGACTAAGATATCCAAGGCTACTCAAGGCGGGGGTAACCAAAAGAAAGGGGCTGCTAAGCCCCCCAAAGGAGAGATGGTGACCAGTGTAAAGATAAAAACAAAGAGTCTTCTAAAGGCCCCCAGAAACATGATCAGGATGGTGGGCCCAAGATAAAACACAAACCAAGCTTGCTGCTTCAATTGCAAAGCCAACTGGCACCGAACTAGAGACGGTACCTGTCCTAGAATGAATCCCCCTAGTGTACCTGCAGCTCCTGCCACAGTGGTAGATTTCCAGATAGGATCCCAGGTGGGCCCTGACCATGTCGGAGAACTCACCGAAACAACGTTAGTCTCCGAGGGAGGGGTGGATGTAACTGTTCTGGCTGTCTGGCCCAGTAATCTGGAGAAGTACAAATATAGGAAAGTTACCTTTTTCTTGGCATGGTTACCTACATTTTCTGCCTGCTGTCAGCGTGTTTGACTGTGTTCACTGGGATCCTGCTAACCAGGACCCCAGGGATTATGCTCTCTCCCTTCTAACTTGGTAACTGTACCTTTTACTTCCCACAATTGGCATACTGGTCCCCCCCATTTAAATCCCTAGCATACGGTACCTAGGTACCCAGGGCATTGGGGTACAAGGAAATCCCTATGGGCTGCAGCAGTTATTCTGCCACCCATAGGGAGCCCATGCAAAAGGTTCTGGAGGCCTGCCAATGCAGTCTGTGTGAAATGGGTGCATGCACCCATTTTCACTAAAGGTCACTGCACCAGGTCACTGTAAGTCACCCCTACAGAAGGCCCTCTGAGCCCAGAGGGTAAGGTGCAGGTACCTGTGTGTGAGGGCACCCCTGCACTAGCAGAGGTTACCCCACAACTCCAGGCCCATTTTCCTGGACTTTGTGAGTGCGAGGATGCCATTTTACACGTGTACTGGACATAGGCCACTACCTATGTCCAGCTACATAATGGTAACTCCGAAAATGGTTATGTTTGGTATCAACATGTTGGAATCATACCCCAATACTGTTGCAAGTATTGGAAGTATGATTCCATGCACTCTAGGGGCTCCTTAGAAGACCCCAGCATTGCTACCACCAGTCTTACAGGGTTTTCTGGGCGTCCCAAGCTGCTGCCATCCCTCAGACAGGGCTGCAGTGCTGACCTGTTCTTCCTCACTGTTGACCAACTCCCGCAAGTACAGCTGGGTGGGTAGTAGCTTCTACTCCTTCTGGACTCCACTGACACTTTTGGGCTTGGTCCCCTCTCTCCACAGGTCTACTTCTCCAAGAATCCACCACTGGTTTCTTGCAGTCTTGTCTGGGTGTCCTCTTTTCCTTCCTTTTGGGTGGTTTGGTGAAATTCCAGTTTACTCCTACTTTCCTTGTCGCTGGTGGGCACTGTGTTACTTCCCTCTGTGGTTTTCTATTACTCCCAGCTCCCCTCTACACATTCCACTTACCTACGTGGGGTCCTGGGTTCGCATTCCATTTTCTTAGTATATGGTTTGGGCTCCCCCTAGGGTCACTATTGGTTATTGCTATTTGAACTGTTTTCTAACCTTTTCTATGCTTATTACTTTTTACTAGTGTACATACTTAGTCCCTCATTACAACCCTGGCAGTAAATCCCGCTTTCCGCCGTGCAGAAGACCGCCAACATATCGTTGTAGCTGCGGAATTCCGCAACAGGTATTACGACTCACAGCTCAGAATCTGCCACAATACAGACACCCACACAAGTCCGCCACACCAAAGGTCAGTGATAAACTGGCGATACCAAAACCCACACCGTCACGCCAACAGGAATACGCCCACACTATCACTACCCACGAATCAACGCGCGGTCTTTCAACTGCTCAAAATACACACACATTTACAAAACACAACCACATTGGACAATTTGAAATACACACACCTGATACCCATACACACACCACACCCACACACCCAATCCATCATAAAGCACACACCCACATCACCCACAAACCCTTACAACCAAAAATGTGAAAGAAGTCCAGAGAGAGAGAGTAGCTAACACAACACCAGCATCCACAGACACACAACACCATCACTAATACAACATCCACGCACCTCAAACAACACACACCAACACATCCCCTCACACATCACGACAGACAGCACCTCACACATCACCCACACCACATCATGGCACCTCAAAGAAACCCCAGGTTTTATGAGGAGGAGCTCAGAGTTATGGTGGAGGAAATCATCCGGGTAGAGGCACAGCTATTCAGATCACAGTTGCAGCAGACATCCATTGCTAGGAAGATGGAGCTATGGCGGAGAATCATCGACAGGGTCAACGCAGTGGGACAGCATCCAAGAACACAGGATGACATCAGGAAGAGGTGGAAGGTACGTTCCGTGGTATCCAGATACCAGATTGCTGTACAGAGGACTGGCGGTGGACCCCCACCTCCTCTCCCACAACTAACAACATGGGAGGAGCAAGTCTTGGCGATCATGCATCCTGAGGGACTCGCAGGAGTAGCAGGAGGACTGGACTCTGGTAAGTCAAATCTTAACTACCACATCCTCCCCACCTCACCTGCATACCATCACATACTCCCACCCTCACCCTCACACCCATCACCCCAACACCCCACAGCTACCCCACTACCACAACCCACACATCCCAAAATCAAGCCCTGCATGTAACACCAATGCATGGACACCAATCACAGAAGCATGTCCAGTAGACAGACTCATGCTCCAAAATCACCAATCACACAAGGGCCACAGCAATAATGCAAGCACAGGAGTAGAGGTTAACTCACCCATTGCACAAGATGGCACACACAGAAACTAAGATTATGCATTCACACCCCAACAGGACCCATACCCAACGTCACCGGACAGGAGGTGCCAGACATATCCAGTCCCCCCACAGAAGAGGCCAACAGTGATGACAGCAGCGCTGCACGCCTGGATCAAGATGACCCGCCCGGCCCATCAGGGACCTCGGGACAGTCGATTTCCCTGACACAGTCACAAACCACCACTGAACCTCCCCCGTCAGGAAACACCGCCACAGCACCCACCCAGCGGGCCCATCCCTCTGTCCCCAGGACACATCAATCAGCAGTGTGTCCACTACTACAGGGAACCCAGGCAAACCCACTAACAAAGGACGATCAGGGACCTGGGGGCAGTGGGCACACAGTTCAGGGGACAGAGGCACAGGATAACAGGGAAGCTGGGAGGACTGTTGTGTGACAGGGGTAGGACAGGCCCAGGGAACCCACTCTCCATGAGGCACTCTCAAACATCATGGGAGCTTACCACCATTCCCAGGAGACCATGGGCACAGTACTGGCCAAGTTTCAGGAGACCCAGCGGCTACAGGAGGAACACTACCTGGGGCTCAGGGAGGACTTGAGGTCCATCAACGCCACCCTGGTCACCATTGCAGGGGTGCTGGCAGACCTTGTCAACACCAGGAGGGACACAGTGGCACACCAACGGGCCTCTGACACTAGCCTGGACGATGAACAGCCCTCCACCGCCGCCGGCGCTAGTGGACAGGAGGCACTGCCACAGGAACAACAGACCACCAGCACCCCACCCCCTGCAGAAGGAGAACTTCCCCACAAACGGTCCCTGAGATCCAGGAACAAGACAGAGAACACTGCCAAGACCCCCACCAGGAAATAAGACCCCCATGAATGCCACCCTTCTGTCCCACTTTGACATCCTGTCCACCTTAAACTGCCATTGCTCCACTTCCTATGCCACATTGGACAATGCACCTGTGAAACAAATAGACTGGACTCTGCCATGGACATCCCTCCACCATCACCCCAGCCCATTTCATACCCCCCTCCTCTTATTTGCACAGAAATAAACACACTTGAATCACAAAACAAAATGAAAACAGTCTGTGATTTCACAAATGTGTAATTGCAAAATCTCTGGAATATAGCAATGTCAATGTACTTGTTTACATACCAATGTTACACAACTGTAGGCCAGCAGTAAACATAGCAGAGGGCACATGGTGGGGACCCAGATCTGTGAAATGGAAAGGCAAAGTAACTGAGTGAAAATGACAGACTTATACTAGCTCCAACAATAGTATGAGAGGTGGGAAGCAGTTACATCTTCTTACCTGCGTCTCACTGGAAGTATTGCATGATGATGTTGTTTCGGTTGTCGACATCTTCTTCTTCTGCCTCCTCTTCTTCACTGTCCACAGGCTCTACAGCTGCCACAAGACCACCATCAGGCCCATCCTCCTGCAGAAAAGGCACCTGGCGTCGCAAAGCCAGGTTGTGCAACATACAGCAGGCTACGATGATCTGGCACACCTTCTTCGGTGAGTAGTATAGGGAGCCACCTGTAAGATGGAGGTACCGGAATCTGGCCTTCAGGAGGCCGAAGGTGCGTTCTATAATCCTCCTAGTTCGCCCATGTGCCTCAATGTAGCGTTCCTCTGCCCTTGTCCTGGGATTCCTCACTGGGGTCAGTAGCCATGACAGGTTGGGGTAACCAGAGTCACCTGCAAATGTCGAGGGACAACTGTTAGACAGACACTAACCCTTAGGGACAAACCCATACCCAGACACCTATGTCAACTGTATTTGGACCTTGGGCTCATTTATTAGCCACACCCGGTGCCTCTGGAGTTGCCCCATCACATAAGGGATGCTGCTATTCCTCAAAATGTAAGCATCATGCACAGAGCCAGGATACTTGGCATTCACATGGGAGATGTACTGGTCTGCCAAACACACCATCTGCACATTCAGTGAATGGTAGCTTTTCCGGTTTCTGTACACGTGTTCATTTCTGCGGGGGGGGGGACAAATGCCACATGTGTACCTTCAATGGCACCAATGATGTTGGGGATATGTCCTAGGGCATAAACGTCACCTTTCACTGTGGGCAAATCCTCCACCTGAGGGAAAACGATGTAGCTGCGCATGTGTTTCAGCAGGGCAGATAACACTCTCAACATCACGTTAGAGAACATTGGCTGGGACATCCCACTGTTGTTTGAAAATACCCACTGGCCAGGAAATTAAGAATAGACAGAACCTGCATTAGAGGGGGGATTCCTGTGGGATGGCGGATAGCTGAAATCAGGTCTGGCTTCAACTGGGCACACAGTTCTAGGATTGTTGCACAATCAACTCTGTAGGTGATAATGATGTGTCTCTCTTCCATTGTCGACAGGTCCACCAGGGGTCTGTACACCGGAGGATGCCGCCATCTCATCACCTGCCACAGCAGGCGTGCCCTGTGGAGGAGAAGAGCGAGCAGAGGGTCATCCAACACTTAGGTCTTACAATGTGTTATTTGGTAAAACGTTGGAAATTCACAATGTGGCTTTATCTGTCCATATTCCAGGCCTAAATAGGTGTGACGCAGTTTTTTTCCATGTCATGTGGCCCCCTGAAATGGCGGCTGCCTGACCTGTAAGGTGGGACAAGGGGAAATGAGGTAACTGCGCCGGCGTTGTACACCGTCGCGGTGGGCGGTTGAAGACCGCAGCGCAATTCAGCATTGGGCCCTATGAGTCACAGGAGCCAATAACGATGTACACCGGCTTTGACGGTACGCACCGCCGTGGACGTGGACGCCATTTTCTTACTGTTCCCTCACTTGATACCTGACCTTCAACAGGAGAGGACCTACACTGCAAGTGCTGCTGTGACCTGTGTCTGGAAGTGACGATGGCTACAGTGTCTGGGGAAAGGGCCCTGCCTTCACTTCGGAGGAGTTGGAGAAACTGGTGGATGGGGTCTGCCCCCAGTACACATAACTGTACGGTCCTCCAGACAAACAGGTGAGTACACTGTGAGCATGGTGGATGGCACATGCAGGTATGGAGTGTCGTGGATGGCAGAGGGTGGGGAGGGGGACAGGCCAGCATGTCAGGATTGTGTGTGTATGTATGTCTGGGCCAGGGTGGGAGGTGTTTGGCAATGCGTGAGATGAAATGTACGGGATAAAAACAGCCATTTGTACTTCACTTTTCCTCTAGGTCAGCGCCCACCAAAAGAAGGGTATTTGTTGTGCCATTGCCAAGGACGTCCGGACCCTGGGGGTCTACCATAGACGGAGCACCCACTGCCGTAAAAGATGGGAGGACCTGCGCCGCTGGAGCAAGAAATTGGCGGAGGCCCAGCTGGGGATGGCCTCCCAACGTGGAAGGGGTGCCCGTTGCACCATGACTGCCCTGATGTACCGGATCATGGCGGTGGCCTATCCGGAGTTGGATGGGCGCTTGAGGGCATCACAGCAGCCACAAGGGGGTGAGTACACAATCCTTCAGCTGACTCTGCACGCTTTATGAGGTGTCTGGGTGGTCGAAGTGGGCTGTGGGTTCCCCTAGGCCAGGGCGAACTTGGTAGGCTAGGTCCCTTGTTAGGCAGGCTCTGTGGCACCCCAACCCCACTACTGGTAATAGCCATCTACACCTAGTCAAGCTCCTGTGACTTCCAGGTGTGCAGCAATTGGGCCCAGGCCTCGTCCCCCATGGTCATGTGAATTTGCTAGGAACTGTTAGTGCATGGCTTAGTACATAGGGCTGCTCCCTGTGTGTTGTGTCCACCAACGGCAGTGGTGTTGCATGCACTGAACATGTGTTTCTTCTGTCTCCCCTCCCCTTTTTTGTTTTTTCTCCCTGTTCTTGCATGCAATAGCATCATCTGGCGGAGGAGCATTGGCACCGGAGCAGGAGGGAGCTGCAACCCACATGGCCCTGGAGGGTGAAGCAACAGAGTCTGAAACCACCAGTGGGACGGAGGGCGAGGGGAGCTCCACGACAGGGACAGAAGCATGCACCAGCGACAGCGACTCCTCCTCTGATGGGAGCTCCCTTGCGGTGGTGGGCACCTCTGTGCCCACCGCATCAACAGGTACAGCCGCCACCCCCCTACCATCACTGCCCTCCCAGCAGCCCCTCAGCGTGTGTCCCACGCCCACTCACCCAGGAGGGTGGCCATCTCCTTCGCCCCAGGCAACTCAGCCCCTGCCCCTGTCAGCCCTGCTGCCCTCAGTGAGGAGGCTATTGACCTCCTGAGGTCCCTCACTGTTGGGCAATCTACCATTTTGAATGCCATCCAGGGTGTTGAGAGGCATTTGTAACAAACAAATGCATACCTGGAGGGCATTCATTCTGAGCAGGCGGCACAACAGAGAGCATTTCAGGCTCTGGCCTCAGCACTGATGGCTGCCATTGTCCCTGTGTCCAGCCTCCCCGCTCCAACTTCCTCTACCCAGACCCAATCCCCTGTACCTCAGCCTATCCCAAGCACACCATCAGGCCAGCATGCACACTCATCAACACACAAGAGTGGACATGGCAAACATAAGCACCACACATCCCACAAGCACTCACACAAGCACCATGCCCATGCAGACACAGCAACATCCACTGCCTCCACTGTGTCCCCCTCCTCCGCGTCCTCCTCCTCCCTCCCAGTGTTGTCTCCACTCACACCTGCATGCACTACATCCTCAGCCACTACCTCCATCACCAGCACGCCCATCACCACACACCGCTCATGTGCAATCACCACACGACTGCCATTCACACCTCCCCAGTGTCCTCTCCCAGTGTGTCTGTGAGCCCTCCTCCCAAAGTACACAAATGCAGGCACACACGCACCCAACAGCCATCCACCTCACAACAGCCTCCGGCCCATGCACCTTCACCCAAATTCAGCAAATGTACACCTCCTACAGCCACTACCTCTTCCTCCATTCCCAAACCCCCTCCATCTTCCCGTCCCAGTGTGTCTAAGAAGCTTTTCCTAGCTAACATTGACCTCTTCCCTACACCTCCCCCCCTCCCCGTCCTTCCCCTAGGGCCATGCTTTCCAGGTCCCAGCACCTCAGCCACCAAATCCCCAGGCACAGTGGTGCCAGCAACTGCGGGGTCATTGAGTGCGCCACCCATCAGGGCTGCCAGTGTGCCACGTAGCGAGGCCAAGAACATTATGCCACCTGCCAAGGTGAAGAAGTTGCCCACATCCCGGAGGGAGAAGCCACACCTACCAGCCACCAAGGGCTCATCCAAAACAAAAGGGGACAGTGGCAAGACACCTGCAGCACCATCAAAGTTGGGGAAGGGACACAAGCTGCAGAGCAGGTCAGGACAGGGCACGGTGGCTCCGACGGAAGGACTTGAGTCACCCCTTCTGTCAACCACTACACTAAACTGTACGGCGGCGAACACTGCCACCTGCACCGCCACCAGCACCGCCACCAGCACAGCCACCTGCACCACCACCTGCACGTCCGCAGCCTCAGCAACAGTACCCAGCATCTTCCCCAGTGGGCAGTCTTCCGAGGCTGCAGGAGACGTCCTGCTGTGTCCCTCAACAGGTGCTGACACATGCACCACCGCCAGCACCTCCGCCACAGACACCGTCGCAAGCACCGCCACCAGCCCCGCGACGTGCTCAGACAGAGGCACCACAGCTGACATGGCTACCATCCCCAGTGGGCAGCCTTCCGAGGCTGGAGGAGACTTCCTGGACCCTGCCCAGCTTCCATGAGGCATGACTCTCATCACTGTTTTCACCTGCAGGTGGAAGGCGAAGCCACAGCAGGGTGGGGTATGTCTCTGCCTCCATGGCGTATCATGCTACCTATTCCTAGGCAATCTCGTGGCACACACACCCATGTGAGGTAATGGGACCAGCCACACTGCATGTGGAGCACTCTGGGCACCAAGCCCCCTCTAGAACCAGTGGAGAAAGACATCCACTACCTCAGTCCTTGGCAGGATGAAGCACTCTGGGCACCAAGCCCCCTCCAGAACCAGTGGAGATTCACATCCACTACCTCAGTCCTATGCAGGATGAAGCACTCTGGGCACTAAGCCCACTCCAGAACCAGTGGAGATTCACATCCACTACCTCAGTCCTTGGCAGGATGAAGCACTCTGGGCACCAAGCCCACTCCAGAACCAGTGGAGAAATACATCCACTACCTCAGTCCTTGGCAGGATAAAGCACTCTGGGCACCAAGCCCCCTCCAGAACCAGTGGAGACTGTTATCCACTTGAGAGACTGTGGCTTTGCACTCCCCAGGATAAAGCAGTGGGCAAACCACCCACTGGAGAGACTTGAGAGACTGTGGCTTTGCACTCCCCATGATACAGCAGTGGGCAAACCACCCACTGGAAAGACTTGAGAGACTGTGGCTTTGCACTCCCCAGGATACAGCATTGGGCAAACCACCCACTGGAAAGACTTGAGCGACTGTGGCTTTGCACATCCCAGGATACAGCAGTGGGCAAACCACCCACTGGAAAGACTTGAGAGACTGTGGTTTTGCACTCCCCAGGATACTGCAGTGGGCATGGAGCCCCCTCGTGCAGCAGTGGTGTCATGCGTTCATCCGGCTGAGGTGTGCCCCCCCCAGCCCCCTGAGGTGCCTGTTTAATTTCAATCTGATGCCCCAGCAGTGTTCTCTCCGTTTCGTGACAGGTATCTTGTGTGGGCTTCGCCCATGCATTTTGGGACCACTGGTCCACGGACAATGATTGGTACACTATCTGGACTTGTGTAGTTGGTGTACATATTTGTATATACTGATTTTTAAACTTTCATTATCAGATTTTTCATGATTACACTCGTTACAATCATTTAAATTTGTCCTTGCGTTCTTCCAGGGGATGAGGGAGTGTATATATAATGTTGCTGCATGTATTTGTGTGTATGGTGTTGTGGGTGAGGGTGGGGGTGGAGGTATGGCGTGTTGCGTGTGTGTGTCACTCTCTTTTCCCTCCCCTCCTCCCCTGTGTTGTAGGTGCAGTACTCACCGTGGTGGTCGACGGCGTCTGTCCTGCTCCTGATACAGCAGGAGGAAGACCGTCATGGGCGGTACGTGTAACTCGGGCTCCATGGCGTCCTGGTTCCTCGTTGGGTGTCGAGAGGTGAGTGGTTTCCCTTCTGTGTGCTGTTTCCGCCGTGCTTTTGATATCTTTGGTTCCATCCTGGAAAATGTGGAGGATAGGCGTGTTGGAATACAGTGGGCAGTACTTTGTCCTCCGCCTGTCTGTTGGCGGTGACCGCTGTGCTGTTTGTTTCTACCGCCGTGGCAGTCGGAGTGTTAAAGTGGCTGTCTATGTTGGCGGTTTCCACCATGGCCGTGATTCCATTTTTTTTCCCGCCGGCCTGTTGGTGGTATTACCACCGCTTTAACACCGACCGCCAGGGTTGTAATGAGGGCCTTAGTATGTTTACTTACCACCCAAGGGACTATTGCATCTTTAGTAATTTTGGTATTGTGTCACTAAAAGAAAGTACCTTTATTTTTGGTAACACTTTGTGGTTTCTTTCAAGCGTGTAAGTGCTGTGTGACTACAGTGGTATTGCATGAGCTTTGCATGTCTCCTAGATAAGGCTTGGTTGCTCATCCACATCTACTTTTACATACTGCCTACCCTTCACTAAGAGGGGATACTTGGACCTGGTATAAGGTATAAGTACCTTTAGGTACCCACAACACACCAGGCCAGCTTCCTAAAACAAATAATAGCCTTATATTAATGGGATCAGAGTGAGAAATAGATATCGCCAGAACAGTAAATGATTGGTGAAACGTTCACTGTCTTCAATGCTGACAACCATGCTAAGCTGCATCTCATGGTGATGGTGTCCTTAGAGTGGGGAGGTGTTACTGGCCAAAAGAAGGTGGTGGTTTCCTATCATTCCTGTAGCCTGTCTGCTAGGAAATGATCTGGAGTCCTCGGCATGGGCTGAGGTTGAAAGAAAGACCCACACAGCTATCCTGGGTTTACCTGAGTGGGTGTGTGTGAAATCTCAAGCACAATGCAAAGCCTAGGGTGAAAAAGGTGCTGGAGCCTGGAAGAATGGCCAACCCCATCAAGAGAAATGGTAGGAAGTCTGGTAAGCCAGCTTCCGAACAGCCACAAGCTCAGGTCCCCTCTCCTCAGGGAAAAAACCTGTCAGCCCTGGAGGGAACTGAGCCCTGGGAACTTGGGCCTTACACAACAGAGCTCCTAGGCCCTTCCAGGGAAGCTCTGTGCCAGAGGAGCTGTCCCACTCTTGAAAGTCTGCGATAGCCAGCTGCTGACCAGGAAAAGAGAGATGTCAGTGGCTTCCACAGAACCTATTGGGAGGAGGGACTCCTGTATACTGCGGCCAGAGACCCCAAACCTGGTACAACTAGATGAGTGGCACTGCCCGATGTACAGAGAATTCCTACTCACATTGCCTCATGGCATCCTCTTACCTAGGCATCTTGGCCAGATCAAAACTTGGAGTAGGTTGGTACCTCACTTCTACTGGCCAGGTATGTCCCAGAAGGTGAAGGAGGTTTGTAACCACTGTGCCACCTGTCAAACCAGTGGCAAGACAGGCGGCTGCTCAAAGGTCCCCTTTTGTCAGGAAAAGCTTCTGCAGCGCCCAAACAGTAGGCTGCATATCCCATTCCCTTACCACAGCCGGGGTATCCTAGTCCATTCCATTTACATTACACTAGACATGGTGCTTGTTTGCACTAGTACACTAGGGGATACACGGGGAGGTTATGCGGGTCACACTAGGATGGAAACACTAGGGAGTACACAGGAGGCTGCTTAGCGTTCTGATATTCCTTACTCATGCCTTCTCCAGATACCTCCTGTGGATCCCCTGATGGAGGATTGCATTTCTTGAAGATTCCTCAGGAGCGTCACAATGCAGCAGGAAAGGCAGCACAGTGAATATTTGGCCCACTGCTGCTGCTGAGTTGCTGAGTGGTACTTTTGTTTGGACTGGCCTTCTGTGGCTGGGGCAGCGGAGCTCAGGCGACTCTATGCAGCTAGGGATGCGCTTTTGACAGCCTGAATGTCCCTTTGCTGCTGGGGCTATGTTGGAAAACACCTGTAGCATCTTGGAGGCAAAGCTATTTAAATCCCACCCAGAAAAATGCTTGATGCTATGCATTGAGCTTCCTGACGATGGAGCTGACGGCAGGATTTTTCCTTTCTGGTGGGTGTTTCTCTTGGCAGCCTGAAGCCAAGATTCAGCACCCTCATGCCACTAGCTTGTGAAGTCACCATCTACATCGTGGTGCTGTGAGTACAGCCCCTGGGCATTACCGACGCTTTGATCACTACGGTTGGAAAGACCAATAGGTGCGGACTGCCTTATACCTCTTGTGTGCCTATTTGTGTGATACTTTGCATAAGGGCCACTTTCATCATTTGATGCACAGAACTAAAAGGCAATATTCAAAGAACCCCGTGAGGACTCATGCCTTGAGAGTGCTCATTATAACTTAATAGTCTTGCCCAATCCCCCAACCCTGCCTCCCGCCCCACACTGAGCAGTTCGAAAGGTTTGAGAGCTTTCAGGGGAGTCTGATGATGAATCTAAGACGAGGCAGTGATCTAAGGAAACTTAATTGTAATTGTATTTATTTAGCGCTTACTACCCTTGAGAGGCATTGAGGCGCTTTCGGCAAGTAGCACGCTACTCTGGAACCCAAAGTGGATTATTGGTGGAATAGTATATGGTGTATCTTTATTTGCTGTTAGTCCCAACCAATTGAGGCAAGCCCATTGCTTATATGAGTGCATATTCTTGAGATACTGGAACATATAAGGTTGAAGCTTAAACCATGAAACAGTGGAACTACTGTTCTGTGCTACATTTTCACAAATTGCTTTCTCCATGGGACGATCACCTTGACTGTGTTATTTCATGACCTACTTTCTGCTGCTGTGCTGTAATGAAGTACAGGACATTATTATATTGACTAATATACCTCATTATATTAAGTTCCCAAATGAAATAGCTGAGTTCAGTGCCGTCAAAGCTGGTTTCAACTCATTAGCATTGTTTCTGAATATGGCAGGCTTGATTGATCGCACCTATTTTCATGTGGTTCTGCCAAAAGCAAGGGAGCAGGAACGAAACATGTTGTTGAATATCTATAGGATATACAATGCTGACCTGATTATCACACTTTGCTATTAAGCACAATGCATATATTTCAGGGATCAGTAGTATTCCAAGTTCAGGGTTGAGATGCAGCATTAGAGAAATTGACACAATATGCACAGTGTGGTAAAGTGGCAACAGGGTGGTACATGTCACACATCCATTTGAAACTCCAAGTAATATTATGATTTCTGCAGGTGTGCTTACCTATGAAACAAGGAAAAAAAGAACAGCATCCGAACAGATGCCAAGGCTGACATCTCCATTGAATGAAGGTCTGGGTTATCGTTAAGTATCTTCGGTTGTTCACAAGTCACTGAGGGTTAGCTCACCTCAGCTTTTTCAGAAGTGCAGTAGTATGCTGCTACATGGTGCAACATACCTATAATGTAGTGACCAGGTGCGACATACCTGTGACCATCGATCAGGACAGAACAAGAGGATGGGCATGGATGGTGAGGACATGTCAGCTACATCAGTAGTCTAAAACAAAGACAAATATATTGGTAAATGTGACAGAGACTTGAGATTAAGGACCTTAGTACAACATTGGCGGTCCGCAGTGGTGGTCGGACTGCTGTGGTTGCGGCGGTCTGACTGACACCTTACGAGGTTGGTGGGCAGACCCGCCAACCTACCGCTATCCCCACCAGGATCTTCAATCCAGAGGATCTGATGGCAGGTGCAGGTTGTAATTAGCTGAAGTCAGCACCGCCCTGCTGAATATAACCTTGTTCTCTGCCAGCCTTTTCATGGTGGTACCACCACCGTGAAAAGGCTGGCAGAGAACAGGTGCAGGGGTCCCCCTGCCCAGCACCCTCGAAATACGCACTGTCTGCTGTGCAGGCAGTGTGCATTTCGAGGGTGCTGGTGCCCCTTGCATGTGGCAGCATTGCTGCAGGCTTATTTATGAGGTGGCGACAATGCTGCTGGCACTTTCCCACTGAGCTGACTGGCGGAAACCTTGGTTTCCACCAGTCAACCCAGTGGAAAAGTTATAATGGGGCCGGTAGGGAGGTCGCCAGCAGAGCGGCGACCACCCCTTCGGGAGTTTGGCGGACAGGTGTTCCCATCCGCCAAACTCGTATTCAGCCCCTGGGACATTAAGGGCCTGATTTACATATTGGCAGACGAGTTACTCTGTGACAACAGTGACGGATATCACTGTCACCAAAATCTAAATCCCATTATATCCTATAGGATTTAGATTTCAGAGGATTGGATATCCATCTCTGTTGTCATAGAGTAATTCGCCTGCCAATATCCAAATCAGGCCCTTTGTTGCTCCTACACGGGTACAGAAGAAATTAGGACACTGAATTAGAGAGACACACACTGAGACAGGAAACACATTGTCACTGGGATGGCTAGAAACGTTAACAACAAAAAATATAAATACTTACATGAGGTCAAGAGCACACACAGGTTCTTATGCAAATATAAACCTGCATTGAGGAGGACTGTAACACTAAAATTACTGTGAAGATACAGACAATGGAACAAAGAGACGCTTACTTTGGGACAGGAGGACATGGAGGCTAGAATAAGGAGAAAAATAATCCAGGACTCACACCCAACACGTCACTATTCTGAGACAAGTAACAGATGTGTCGGATTAAGCGAGAAAGGGACACAATGACATTGAAAGACAGACTACACTAATTTTGGTTAAGAGAAGCACTTAATTTGGGAAAGTGATTATGATTCAAAGCAACAAGATGCCAGATTGGAAGAGAAGGTACATTAATTGGAATATCTCTGCAAAGCAGTGGTGTAACAGAACCTGAGAAGTCCCCTTGCAGATGTGCTGAAGGGGCCCCCACACTCACACCAGTAGGTGCTCAGGGGGCCACTCAGTATGGGTAAGCCTGGGCCCCCCCCTCACACCGCAGGGGCGTGGGACCACTGTTACACCCTTTGTGCACAGCGTGGATACTGCCAGCTACTTAACCACAACTTCAAAGCAGAATGCTACACTTCACCCTTCTAGGATAACAAAACAAAGAACATTTGGAAAAGTGGTAACTTTAAATATCGTAAATATTTTCATATCTAACGAAGGTCAAATAATAAAGTTACATATTTAGAAAGTACCACTGGAGTTTGCATAATTGGTCTAAGGGGTGTAGTCACAAGGGTACATTTCCATGTGTAAATTTACTCATATGTACATCTACTCCACACGTTTGCTATTCACCATTCCAATTGTAGATTTACACTTAAATGTAGACTTACATGTTTCTGCCTCCTTGTGGAGCCCCCTACAACAGGATTTACAAGTATAAAGTTACTATTAGTACCTTTTCACACTTAGATGGAGATCTCCTCTGCTGTGGAGGAGATCTCATTGTGGGAAAGTATAGGGAAAAATATTAAAGTTTATTATTTTGTAAAACAAAATATGTAAAATATTTCAATATAAAATATAAAGGTAAACTAGTATACAATAGTTATTATAAACCTAAAACATACAATCAAATGTTGTAGCACATTAACCCATTAAATTAAAGGTGTATTTAATCATTAATTAATTCAAATATATTTAGTTAATGTATAAATATTTCTTAAGGAATAATTAAAAAACAACCAACATTGTATTTTTATGTAATATGCATTAAATATTGTTAAATGTTACATGTAGCATTAATTCTAATTATTTTGAAATTTTGAATGTTTAACAATAGTTTCAATGTTTAATAATACAATCATTACTGAATATTTAATTATGATAATTATATATGTATATACATGGTTTAATGTTCATATGAACATTATACTATATATAGTGTAATGACATCTGCATATATGTATAAGTCATACAAATTTTATTCACTTAGCATCAGAATTATTTCCTTTAGGTGTTGGTTTAGGTCGATATCTTCTTTATTTTCTATGGGAGTGTTTTGCAGCACCTGTGAGTGGCCGTGCGTGATGCTTGACGTACTCCAAGACTGGGCTGGAGTACAATTAGTACTATTTTGTCACCTTTAGGTTGTAGTAACTTTAGAAGTGCACTTTATGCCTTAATCTTTTTTGGGTGGGAATTTGTAGTGGCCTCTCCCTCCCTAAAACCCTGCTACTTTTTCCTAAAACTCTTTAATTTTGTAGTTAGTAGCCCACATTTTTAAACCCCACTTACTAGTCCCTCCCACTTTTATAACTAAATCATTGGCTTACAGTAACGAAGATCTCCACCACAAGATAGGAGAAGCGGAGGTGGATGCCTGTGCATGAAGGTTTGTGAAGAGCATTGTGTAATATATGAAACATTACTGCAATAGTACCACTTCACTGAGTACAAAAAGCAGTTCATGATTAGGCTCCCAAATGTTTATGAGAAATATAATTGTATATGATAACATTATATCTGATAATACCGAAGACCCCATGGTCTTCTGTGCACTCTCATACTTTTGATCCTCTTACCCCATCACTGACAACATCCCTGACAACATCCTGTTTTTCCAAGTCATCATCCTTTAACGTAGCCAACTAACACGCACGTATAGCTTAACCACAATCTCATTTAACACAGTGGCATCACTCAACAACAGAGTGTCATTTCATACTCAAACCACTTTGAAAGGTTGGGAATATTTAGGGCCTGATTTAGATTTTGGCTGACTGGTTACTCTGTCACAAAGGTGGCGGTTATTCCTTTCCGCCGTATTACGATTGCCATAGGATATAATGGAATCGTAATACAGCGGAATGGATATCCGTCACAATTGTCTGCTAAGATCTAAATCAGGCCCTTAGTCCTTTATCCACCATTTTTCCTTTTTTTATTCTGACCCAATCTCCAGCAACAAACCAGCAGGGCACCATCTCTGCGTGCATGGCTCTTTTCCCACTGCTCTTTTCTTCGCTCTGATTTAGAAAGCCTTTATGTAACGCAGCTCCTAATTTGATTTCTCAGGTATCTATCTACCCCAGTTTCGGAAAAGTTCTAGGTTTTCTTCTCTTGTAAGCACACTTACCCAAAAATGTATACTGAAAATGTATACCCAAAATACTTCTTTCATACTGTGTCTCCAGCTGCTTCTTTTAATAATTGCAAATTGTATACCTTCTCTGAATACCATGTTTCATCTATCGACTTACTTGTTACCCTGCCAGGGGGTGGGAGGGGTAAATTCATGATTGAACTTTTTTATTCCTCTCTACACAGTTACTCTTCATTTTGGTGGAAGGCAATTTTAGCAAGACCTTCTCTGATAAATAGCTCTTCACGAAATTTGATTAGATCCCGAGTGGGAAAATAGGTAGCAAACTTCAGCAATGCCACTCATAGGACCACTACTCAAAGTTTAATATGTCCTTAAAATAACCAAAATAATGTTTTCCTGTGGACTTCTTTGCTCTGTGTTATTTTCACTGTTTGTAGACTTGTCGCTTTAGGCATGTGGAATGCGGTTCCTGATTTTTTTCTCTACAGTACAATCCAAACATGGCCATGAAAAAACTGCCTGGGTTTGTCTCTTTCTAATATCAACATTTCCGCCATGAGCCATTATCAGAATTTTTTCGATCAGACCCACTAGTACAATTAATGTATCTTTTCTAAGTATAATACTGGACATAATGATTCCACAATCACATTCCTGTAAGCTTCAACATCTTCATTGACACTACCTATGAAAGGCCAACTACAAGTCATATATTCACCAAACTTGCTTTGAAAAAATTAACATGTAACTACAACAACACAGTCTTCTCAAAACATTACACTGGTTGCCATCTCTTGTATACCCGCTACCATGAAGTCATCTTCACCACCATCCTCCTCAAGAATCATTGCACTTTCTATTGATAATCATAACAAATTATCCACCAAAATATTTTTCTTACTCTACACATATTCAGGTTTAAAACACCACTCCCCCATCCTCAACATCCATTGACCAGTACTGAAAGGACACTTCCTGCACTCTGCACAAAAGCCAATGATCTGTCCTGAGAAAAACTCATTTCTCCCATATTTCCTAAAGTAGTTACTATCCACCAACATGCAAGGAGTTGTTTTCCTATAGTGGAATACGTCTTGTCTGCTTCCCTTAGGGTCTTGATGGATATGCAATAGTAATCTGCACCCTCTCTAAATTACAAGTCTGAACCTAACCCCACGCTACTTGCATCAGTGCTTACTATGCTCTTGGTGCACATCTCAGATGGATTCAACACCGGCAAAGCAATACAGTTTTTAACTTTGAAAACTCTCATTTTCCTCATATCACACATTTCTAATTTTCTTCATCAGATTTCTCATGGCCTTGATTTTGTCAGGAAACATAGGAATGAAACATGAGCTGGTCTTTGGATTGTCGTGATGGAGCATGTTTTATAGCTTTCAGAAAATTGATCTTGGTAGAAATTCAATTTTTATTTAGCCTGTGACCAGGTTAATCCACCCCTCTGTGCCAAACTTGCACTTCCCTCATCGTGATAGTCAACCCATTTTTCTTTAAAATATCCAAAAGAGCATTAAAGGCCACATATTAATTCTTGTTTGCATTGAAAAAATGTAATTTTGAAAATATATCACATTTGGGACCCTCTTAAACAACTGTTGTATTGCCCTTTGAAACACAGCAATGTGCCAATGCAAGTCCGAAAAGCATATATTTGTATCTAAAACCCCCAAAGTTGTGACCTATTAATTTAATGTCTACAGTATGGGTGTAAAGCAATTAAATAAGCTGACAACAAACCCAATGTGGAAAAAACTTCCATTCCTCTGATTGTCATTAGCATTTCCCCTACAATTGGCACAAACTGTCTGTGTACGCAGATAGTTGCATTGAGATCCCATAGATCTGTGTAGTCTCGAATCCACATTGTAACTTTTAGCTAAAATATCAGAAGCTACCCATTCAGGTACCATAATGCCTTCTATTTTATCCTCTTCACAAAGGTACAATATTTCCTTCAGTAAAAGCTCATGCATCACCAATGGTACACTCCTCTGTTTATGCTCTATGGAAGTGGCCACTTACTTCAAGATTAGTTTGTGGAAAAAGCACTTAAGCAAATACAAAACTACTATTAACCTCTTCAATACATTTGGTTTCCCACTTAGCAGTATTAACTTTGTTACCACTAGATGCTCTGCTCCTAGAACATGGTTCTGGTGAATGGGATCAATCTTAATCAGAAGATCATGCTGCTGAGACCACCCCAATAGACTAGATCAGCAGTGTGTACTTTGGACCAGGTCTTGATATTCTTAAATTCTAAATTTGCATCAAAGTAATCCAGAACCTCCATGGGTTTGTTATCATACACTACAAGTTTTATGTCCAGTGACTTTAACTTTAGTTTTCCAAACATATTGGCTATTCACAAAGGTAACATACACTTGTGAGTAATTTTCATGTGTATTTTACTCTCACACTTTTTAGTTACTTTACTACAATTGGCTATGCACAAAATCTGATTGTAAAGTTACTCAAAAGTGAAGACTAACATGTCCCCCCCTCTGAAAAGGAGGGGGGCAAATTTATGAGTATAAGTTACTAAAAATAATAACATTGTTATTTTATAGTGAATTAAAACCATTCAAATATTATTTAATGTTGTGCAATTCTTATATAAGAGTGTTAGTGCCCCTAAAATAAAAATAAATACATTAAGACCAATCTCATTTTTAAAAGAGAATAACAAAGATGTTGCCAAACTGTTACATCAAAGGGATGACCAGAAAATTTGAATGGGGGGGACTTGATGCCTGGGCAATCCATGATGAGAGTGCTAAGTGCATTGTGCGATTAGGTAGCCTGTTGGTTGATTCTCGCAGTGAACTTGTCCATAACCCTCATGAAACGGACTGTGAGTCTGCAGTTCTTGCCCTGGAAGCACTGATCGATTGCCTCCTGGCTGAAACAAATGTTCAGTTCCCTAAATAACAGCTTGAACCAAAATTGTGTTCCCGACACAAAACCGGCCACATACACAATACATGCGCTAGAGATTCTTTCTGGTAGTGTGAATTATTCCTGTTAAAATGAAACAATAGTAAATCTTCACCACGTATGGCCACCCACTGATACTGCAACACCCTCCCATAGAAAATAACAGGGACTTAAAATAAAACCCCATGGGAAATCAAGGTAAATTAAATCAAATTATTTAAAATAGTTAAGACATTAATATTAGTATATATATTTATATATATATCCTTACTGGTGCATATCGGCCATGCCGTGAAGCACCAAAACGCCGGTGGTGCTGTTGTGTCGCTTCACCACTGCGGCGTTTATCTCCACTTTCTCCTCACATTACTTTTAAGGACGACAGCACTCCGGATGCAGAAATAAAGCTTTTATTACAAGAGCAATATACAGAATATCCCTGTATATATATTACCTAGTGGCAGTCGCCACTAGGTAGTTATAGTTAGGACCATGTTTCCATTAAAAAAGCTTTTTTTGACTTTCCTACACCTTTGGCACCGTTTGATTAATCTTCATTAAAATTTTCCTAAAAGTGTGGCCCAGTGATTTTTGGTGTGTATTGAAAGTTTTGGGATGATCCGTCAAGCGCGGGCCGTGCAAAAGGTGGCTCAACAACATTGCGTTTCCAATGTGAATTCCCATAGGATCTGTCAACACATCTACAGCCTGAACCTCTGGACGTAATTATACCAAAGTTGGCAGAAAGCGAACTGTCGGTATGCAGATTGTGATTTTTGTTAATTGGTGTAAATCCATTCAGTAGTTCTTTATAAACTTAGGGAAATTCAAATTTGTATATCTCTGGCCGCAAAGTATTCGCAAACAAAGACAAGCTCGTGCAGGAAATGCACAGCTCTGATTGGCTGCCAACAATTCAAACCAAGAATTGTTGGCAGCCATTTTGGGACTCGGCTTGAGCTGAGTCCCACAAAAAAGTAAAAAAAGAAAAAATGAAAAGGGGCCAGGGTAGAGATAACCTGGCCCCTTAACACTGGTGGGGGGATCCCAGAGGGACCCCCAGAGCAAAAAAAATGTTAGATTATATTTTGCCACGAGTTCACGATTATCGCAAATTCGCCACAAATTTGTTTTTTAAAAAGCACGGGCTCCCAGTCAGTCTGTCACACACCCACTCACAGACCCACTAACAGCCTGATACACCCACTTGTGGACCCGCGGACATACTGACGCACCCACTAAAATGCTGATGCACACACTCTCACTCCAGGACAGACACTCTGACAGCCACTCTTACCCCCAGATACAGCCTCTCTCACTTATTCTCACACCCAAAGAGGTTGTGGCCAACTTCTGCCGTGCATGCGCAAAGGGCCGTGCACAGGATCAGGTTGGGTGGTTAGGGGGGGTTGGCTGGAGGGACTGGCTGCAGGCCAGCCCTTGCGGGCAACCCCTATTGTGCAAGGGCGAAGGCCATTCACAGTGCAAAGTTGGATGCTTATAGGGATTTGGGTCCTGTGGCCAACCAGCGCCGTGGTGGATGGATTCACAAATAGCAATGAAAATTACTATATATTTGAAAAGAACATCAAAATTCACTGAAAAAAACATAGGTTACAGGGACGTTATAGTTAGGTTCGAAATTTACTTGTACAAAACCATAGAAATTCAGCATTTAGAGTTCTTTAAAGTAACTAAAACTCACACCCTAAGGTAACTATAACTCACACCTTCACCATGCACAGCTAATTATTCCCCAAATTATGTCATTGATGACATTCTATGCCATCTTTCATACTGTCACTGCAACATTTGCAGTAAAATTATTGATGAGACAACTGTGCATGGCAAGGGCGCAAGTGTTAGTTACCTTAGCGTGAGAGGTTTAGTTTCTTGAAAGAACTCTAACTATAACTGCTGAATTTGTATCGTTTTGTGCGAGTAAATTCAGAACCTAACTATAACGTCCCTGTAACCTTTGGGTTATATGTAACACATGTTTATTATTTAAGTCTAAAATATTTTACTAATCTTTTTTAATTTATTATTTAATGTAACATGTTTATTAAATTATAATTAAACCACTTTTAATTCATTTTATTAATCACTTTTATTAATCACAATGCATAATAAAATACTTTTTTATTTATGTGTAAATCTATTTTTAATTTAAACTTCAGAAAATAAATTTTATGAATTTTAATATATTTAAATTATTTAAAGATTTAATTCAAAATTGAGTAAATTAATATTAAAAGGACACAGAGCATCTTCAGACTTCCTTTCAGTTAGCATGATGCTGACGCGTGTGTAAAGAAGATTTGCTATGCAAGGCACATTGACACATTGTTTGGGCAGTGGCCAGTAGGCATCAGTGTGTGCTTTTGCCCACAGCACTCTGTTGGGGCTCTTGTCTCTGATCTTGCTGAAACAGCATAGATGCTTGAATTCTGGACTGTTCAGACTCCGCACTTTCAAACTCAGAGAAGTTGCGTTTCCTTGTCATTATGTTATCCTTTGTGCTTGAGGCGGCTCAGGTGCAGTATAGTTCAACCTAAGACGAACACAAGTGCCTCAGTCTATGGTCAACTAACATGCACCCGCTTATCTTAATTTCATTTTACGTTAATTGAAAAATGTGGCCTCCTCATTACATGCACCTCAGTACCTTGGGAATGTGTCCTGCCATACACAATTGCCTGACGCGTACGGTGTAACATGACATTGAACCAAGAGTAGGCTATTGGTTTGTATCTTGTAGCATTCTGAAATTGTAAGTTAACAAACATTAACATATAATGTATACTATTTTTCTCTCCTCGTCGGTCCCTGTCCATCTTCTCTTTCATGTGTGTACTTGTGCTTCCTGCTTCCACATACATTGTCATGCTGTGATGAATGTTCCATTACCATTGGAGGGACATTTGTTGGAGCGCCTTTCAATCAATCAATCAAAGCATTTGTAAAGCGCACTACTCACCCGAGATGTTCTCAAGGCGTTGAGGGGGGCTGCTACTGCTCGAACTGCCATGTCCTGAAGGTAAGTAGGTCCTGTGTCTGTCACAGGTGGGTGGGAAGAGTGTTCCAAGTCTTGGCGGCGAAGTGGAAGAACGATCTGCCACCGGCGGTCGTTCTGTGGATGCGTGGGACGGTGGCGAGGCCAAGGTCAGCAGAGCGAAGCTGTCGGGTCAAGTTGTAAAAGACGAGCCGACTGTTGAGGTATTCTGGTCCGGTGCTGTGCAGTGCCTTGTGATCGTGGGTGAGGAGTTTAAGGGTGATTCTCTTGTTGACGGGGAGCCAGTGCAGGCCTCTCAGGTGGGCTGTGATGTGGCTGTGGTGGGGGATGTCCAGGATGAGGTGTGCAGAGGCATTTTGTGTGCGTTGAAGTCCTTTCTGGAGCTTGGCCGTGGTTCCTGCGTAGAGGGCGTTGTCGTTGTCCAGTCTGCTGCTTACGGGGGCTTTGGTGACCATCCATCTGGTTCCAGTGGGGATCCATTTTTAGATCTTACGAAGCACGCAGAGGGTGGTGAAGCAGGAGTAAGAGACAGCGTTGGCTTGCTGGGTCATTAATAGCGATGAGTCTAGGATGAATCCCAGGTTGCATGTGTGGTCAGTGGGTGTCGATGCGGTTCCCAGTGTGGCAGGCCACCAGGAGTCATCCCAGGCGGAGGGGTTGGAGCCGAGGATGAGGACCTCAGTTTTGTCAGAATTCAGTTTCAGGCAGCTGTTCTTAATCCATTCGGCGATGGCCTTCATTTCTTTGTGGAGGTTGGTTTTGGCAGTGGCGGGGTCCTTGGTGAGGGAGAGGATCAGCTGGGTGTCATTGGCATATGAGACGATGTTGAGGTTGTGAGATCAGACGATGTTTGTGAGAGGAGCCATATAGACGTTAAAGAGGGTCAGGCTGAGGGACGATCCCTGGGGTACGCTGCAGATGATCTTGGTGGCTTCAGAGTGGAATGGAGGGAGGTGGACTCTCTGGGTTTTGCCGGTGAGGAAGGAGGTGATCTAGTCCAGGGCTCTGTCGCTGATCACTTCGTCGTTGAGGCGTGTGCGTACAGTGTGATGGCAGATGGTGTCGTGAGTGGCCGAGAGGTCCAGGAGGATGAGGGCCGTGGTTTCACCATTGTCAAGTATGGTCCTGATATCTTCGGTGGTGGCGATGATGGCGGTTTCAGTGCTGTGGTTGCTGCGGAATCCGGATTGGGACGGGTCCAGAGTGTTGTTCTCGAGAAAATGGGTCCGTTGTTTGTTGACAATTTTCTCGATGACTTTTGCCAGGAAGGGGAGCAGGGAGATGGGCCGGAAGTCCATGAGGTCCTTTGGGTCCGCCTTGGGTTTCTTGAGGAGGGCGTTGATCTCGGTATGTTTCCAGCTCTCCGGGAAGGTGGCAGTTTCGAAGGAACTCTTGATGATCTTCCGGAGTTGGGGTGCGATGACAGGTCTTGCTTTGTTGAAGATGTGGTGAGGGCAGGGGTTGGAGGGTGAGCCGGAGTGGATGGTGTTCATGGTTTTGATGGTGTCATCATCGTTGATGTGGGTCCAGGAGAGCAAGAGGCTGTTGTGGCTGGGGGGCAGTGAGTCTGTGGTGTCGGTGGTTGACAGGGGAGTCAGGGTATTGAAGCTGTCATGGATGTCTGCGATCTTGCGGTAGACGAAGGTGGCTAGGGAGTCGCAAAGGTCTTGTGATGGCAGGATGTCGTTGATGCTGGAGCTGGGGTTGGATAGTTCTTTCACAATGTTGAAGAGCTCCTTGTAGCTGTGTGCGTTATTGTCGATGCGTTTGTTGAAGGCGGTTCTTTTGGCGGTTTGGATGAGTTGGTGGTGTCTGCGAATGGCGTCCTTGAAGGCTGTGTAGTTGTACGGTGTCAGTTCTTGGCGCCACTTTTTCTCGTGTCTTCAGCATGTTTGTTGGATTCTTGGAGGTCGGCGGTAAACCAGAGGGTCTTTCTGTAGGTGCGTCTATTAGAAGGTTTCTTGATCGGGCGAGAGTGTTGGCACAGTTGTCGATCCATTGCCTGAGGTTGCGGAGAGGGTTGTGATCAGCTGGTCTTCGGTGACCCTGTTCCATCTGCAGTGGGAAATCCGCTGTGGGTGATTGTGTGTTGTGGGTTTCTTGAGGAGAAGTGGATGCAGCGGTGGTCGGTCCTGTGGAGTTCGGTGGTGTGGCTGAATGAGACGTATTTGCTGGCGGAGAGAATGGGGTCGAGCGTGTGTCCTGCAAAGTGGGTGGGTGTCGTGATGAGCTGCTTTAAGCCGAGGTTATCGAGCAGGGTGGTGGAGTTGTTGTTGTTGGTGTTCTCGAGGTGGACGTTCAGGTCCCTGAGGAGTATGTAGTCTGTGAATGCGAAGGCGTGCCTGCTGATGATGTCGGAGATGGAGTTGCTGAACTGCTGGTAGCGCATGTGTTTGGCGGCACTGAGGGTGTCTTTGGTACTGGTCGTGATTCTGAGGGTATTCCTGTGGACGATAGCAATGCCTCCTCCTGGTCTGTTGGTGCGGTCCCTGCGGGTGATCTTGTAGCCGTCTTGTAGCCGTCCGGGATGGCTACGGCGATGTCGGGTGCTGAGGAGGAGTTCATCCAATTCTTGGTCAGGAAGGCAACGTCTGGGGAAGCTCAGTCGAGTAGGTTCCAGAGTTTGATGGCGTGTAAATAAATATATTCTTCTTACCTCCTGCCATGTCACTACTTAACTGCCAACAAGTGCAGGATCCCACAGCCAGGTACCGCTAACCTAAGCACATGTTCGACATATGTCAGCCCCTGTGCTAAGTCTGACACACCGTGCATCATGTTCCTGACACTGTGAGGTGGATCAAGAAGCACCCTGAACTGTAGGCCTCATTGTGGTGTATGTCTGTGGCTTTGGCATTGTTTCCACTCTGCAGGTTATAGAGTAGGCAGGATCACCTACTTCTGAGGAGATGTCCTGCGTCATTATCAATCCCAGATAGTGCTCCTGCATTACTTCCTTCTTGGCAAGATCCATCATCTCAAAGCAAAGCAAGACCTTTGGGGAACACTGTTAAACCTCGGCCTCCTGCTTGCTACTTGGGAAGCTAAAGACTTGATTTTACCCAAAGTCAGGTTACACAAAAATTGAATTGTTAACCAGATATTGATTTGAACTCCTCTCCAAAAACATTAATACGGCACGTTCTAATCCTTGTGTCAACTTACTGAGTGACTCCTCAGCACTTCTGAATCACAGTTCCAGCACGGCTTTTTCTTAAATTGTATTGTTCCATTCAATTCTTCGTGATTAGCTCCATCCTCCTTGAACTCCATTATCTACAGTCATTTTTGTTTCAACTTTCACAGAACTAAATGGCTAGAATGATTAATGCTGTATCTGTATGCTACGCCTTCCTAGATGTGCCAGGAGCGCCAACAGAAAGCTGGGCTCAATGGATGTTGTGTGTTAAGTAATATTTAGAAGCCGTAGGTGGCACACGTTTCAGCCCAGCTAGGAAATAAGCAATCCTATACAATTGCATAGGCATGGAAGGAAGCAGATTATTTAATTATTTTGCTCTAAGAGAAAATAAGAAAGGCAGAGTGGAGTGGGACATTTTCATTGAAGCTCAAAAGGTACAATTTTTACTACCACTGTCAGACCCCTGGTGAGCCCACTGAAACATACATGGCAACTTTAAGAATACTGGCAAGCATAGGATCATTAATATTTTTTTTTGTTATCATTAGTGATAAGGTCATATTAACTATGAAGATTGTTGAAAGATCCGCTAAGGGTGGGAAGCTCCTACTAGAAGTTCAACACAATGAAGTAAATATGATCTGTAAGAACGATGAAACTGAAAAAAAGTATGCTGGGAAAGGAGGTTTAGGGCAGGAAGGAATATGAACCAAGTCTTCTATTATAGATGTGAAGCTACTTGGTTTCCTGCAAAACCTTTCCAGCCTAGTGTGAGATATACAGTACAAAGGATGTGTAAGGATGTGTCATTGTTTTACAAGTGTACAAGGCAAAACAAGGAGGGAGAGGACAGCCAGGATGAAGATGACCAACTTAAAAATGTAGCACTGTTGCTGCCAATGTCCAACGCACACTAACCTTCAAGGAGAGGAGCATTGTAACTAAAATATGTGTGCAGATTATAACATGAATATCCTAAGATGGGCTAAACAGCAGAAATCTAAAATGCCAATAAACCCCTGCAATCAGACTTCCTTTCCCCCTTCAGTGTGCAGTTTTGATGTACTGGATGAATATGATGCAGATTTTAGCAAAAGCCTGGGATGACTGAAGAATTTTAGGCATTGATCATCTTGAAGAACAATGCTGTAACAGTCAAGAAGAAAGTTTGCAATTGCCCCTTTTAGCCAGAACTGAAGCAATGAAAATCGTATAAGAGTGGTGAAAAAGCAGGCTTATTGAATCAATTGCCACAACAGTCTGGTTGCCACACATTATTATAGCCAAGAAGAAGAGCGGCAGGATCAGACAACCTATAGACTTGCACCGACTCAGTTGCAATGTTGTAACTGACTGTCAACCTTTACAGTTAATTAAAGAGATGGTCATTACATTGGGAATATCTACAATCTTTACTACTCTGAGCTTCAGCCCACCATACATTCAAATTGTTTTACAGGAGGACTCTAAGACGTACACAGTGTTTATCACTCCAGAAGGAGGGCACCAGTTCTGGAGGATGCCATTTGGCCTCAGCTTTGCTTCGGCATTATTCCAATAATTGATGAAGAACAGACGTTTTGAAGGAAAGCACAGCTTAAGAGCACGTCAGGACTATGTATTGCTATATAGTGAGACATTGTTGAGCATGTTTCAGTGTTTAAGAGTGTGAAGAATCCAACAGAGTGAGTTGACTTTGCAAAAAGAGATCTGTAGATGTTTCTAGTCCAGTGTTGAGTATTTGGGGCATGCTCTGTGGAGAAATGGTGTACAGCTTAGACCTAATTTCGGCAATTTCTATGTGACCTTTTCCTAAGGAATAAGGATGAGTAAGTGTCCTTCCTAGACATGTGTGAATTCCATTCACAATTCATAAGAAATTATGCTGAGAAGGCAGAACCCATGTATAAACTGGTCAAAAAGAATGTTGATTTCCCTTGGAATACAGAATGTGACACAACTATGGCTTGAGATGAAGCAAGTTTTGGAGAGTGCACTGTCCTTGAAATCTTTCAGTGGCAGGCTGTGATGCATTTTTACCACTAACAGAAGCCAACTTGGCACGGGGGTAGTGTGACCTTTTTGAGCCGTTTGAGTGCTAGAAAACATTACTTCTTTAAAACTTCATATCTCCGGTTTCCCTTATCTGATTTTAATCATTTTGATGTCATTTTAAAGATAAAAATATTATCTATTTTTATAAACTGGTGTTTGATTTTTATTGTGTTTTGTGTTTTACTTATTTACTGTTTTATGATTTTTAAATGCTTTACACACTTTTCTCCTAAGTTAAGCCTTGTCGCTTGTTGCCAAGCTACCAAGGGTTTAGCTGGGTTTATTTTATTGATACCTGACTGGACCTAAGTGGGGGTTAGTCGCCTATTTCTAGGTGTAAGTACTTAGCTGCCCTTACCAATAATCCACTTTACAACATTTTTGGTGTGCAGTGGTGGGATCCAGTGCTTGTGTTTAATATCACACTACAGTTTTAAGTGAAATAAGTTAAAAAAATCCTCAAATTGACCTAGAGCAAAAGTATTTTTGATTTTTCCAATTTGGACTGATTTTTTAATTACTTCATTTTTGATTTTTCTAAATTGTTCTGATCAATTGGTGCCAACGTTTTTTTAACTGACACAAAATTTAAGGGAGACAATGGAGCTTGATCAGGCTAGCCCACCCACACTCACTGCAGCTGAGCATAGGGAGTTGTGCAGAAAGAGGGGATTACCTGCTGCTAACAACCTTAGGAGGGCTGTGATGGTCCACTCCCTTAAAGCCTGGTAGTGCAGATGGAGGCAGAGAAAGCTTCAGTGGTAGGAAGGGAGAGGGAAGATGTCCTCTCCAACCTCCAGGAGGAGGAGGATTTCCAAACTGTAATCTCACCAGCTAGGGCCCCATCCAGAGCTAGTGGGAGGGGAGGGTCTGTGGCATCAGACCAAGAGGAAGCAGAACTGGACCTCAGGCAAAGGGAACTTGAGGCCCAGGTAGCCCTCGTAGCTTTGGAGGCAAAGAAGGTAGCCCTACATTGGAAGAAGTGGGCAAGGATTGAACAGAGAGATGGTGGCAGCGACAGAGAAGCTGAGATGTCCATGGGTTGGGGGTTTTGCCCCAGACTACCCAAGGGGGTGGTTCCTGCCTATGTAGAGGGGCATGATATAGATAAATGGCTGGGGGCCTTTCAGAGGGCCCTCCAGATGAGGAGAGGTAAGCCTCAATACTGGGGTTCACGTCTATGGGAGTTGGTCCCCAACTCTGGGAGGGATATGCTTCTGACCTTAAGTGGGGAGGAGGTAGAATCATACCCCAGTATGAAGAGATGCTTAACCAAGAAGTTTGGTCTGACCCCAGAGCGGTACAGGATGAAGTTCAGGGACACCCAGAAGGTCAATACCCAGTCTTGGGTTGTCTTCGTAGGCATCACAGTTAAGGCACTAGCGGGCTGGATACAGGGTAACAAGGTAAGTACCTTTGAGGGGTTATACAATTTGATCATGAGAGAGCACATCTTGGCCAATTGAATCCAAGAAAGGTTATGCCAGTATCTAGTGGACTCTAAGCTGACCCACCCCAGAGGGCTGGGGGAGGCAGCTGATGAGTGGTTCAGAACCAGGGTGGCTGTCAAGTCCCAGGGGTGAGACTCCAAGAAAGGGAGAGTCAGGTCCTCAAACACCTAAGGAGGGAAGTGGCAAGCCCACTACAGAGACTCCCTCTACCCCAGAACCCTAAGAAGGATGGGAGTAAATCCCACTCCCACTCTGACAAGCAGAGGCAGGGAGACCCAGGGTTGAAAAAGCTCTTGGACAATAAAGCTTGCTTTGACTGTCAGCAGACAGGTCACTTCAGAGGAGATGCAGCCTGTCCAAAGAAGGTGGTTAGCATGGGCTGTCCAGTGTAGCCATGGAGGAGGACTCCTCAGACAGTGAGGTTCTAATAGCATTGGGCTGGGAGACAGAACCAGATGGTAAGCTGGTGATCCTTGAGGGTGGGAGTAGGCACTCTCACTCCATTCAGGTGAATGGTATCCGTACCACTGGCCTGAGAGACACCTGTGCCAGTCACACTATAGTGATTGACCGGTTGGTGACCCCAGACATGTATGTCCCAGGGGAGACCAGGAAAGTCAGGATAGCCACAGGTGAGGTCATCTCCAAACCTTTAGCCATAGTGCCCCTAGAGAGGGAGGGTATCCGTGACTGGTTTAGGGTGGTGGTCAGCACTGACCTCCTCCTAGATTGTATCCTGGGCAATGACCTCCCAGAGGTGAGTCTGGTCCCAGATGGGGCAGTTGCCCAGGATGCCCTCCCCAACCCAAAGTCCTGGGGAGCTAGTCCATACAGTTAGGAGACAGGGGTCCCCAAGAAAAGGGAAGAAAAAAAGAAGGGCAGGCCACTCTTAAAGAAAGTTCCAGGGAGACAAAGGCCTTCTGCCCCAGTAGGGGGTGAGCCCAGAGTTGGCACTTGGGAGGCTTCACCTGACCCCAAGGAAGTCCTGAGTAGTCAGGCAGCTGTCCAGATGCAGGGTGTTGCCCCTGCACTGACAAAAGGGAGAGTGAAAGGAGGGTGTCTGCTACAGGATGTGGTAGCCCCCCCACTCTAAACAGCAAGAGGGGTGCCAGGACCCCACAGTTGCCCTGAAAGCAGCTCAGCCACCTGTCAGTGGAGAGCTTAGGGTGTGGTTCTGGGTACTGACAGCTGTCAGTCCCTCTGCTGGGTTCTAGCCTTCCTGGCAGCACTGCACTTGGCCTGGGAGGCAGACCCCAGGGCCAAAAGCGAAGTAGGCCCCCTGGCCCTGTTGGTCATAGTGGGGTTGCGCAAGTGTTGGGTGCCCTCTTTGGGCAAGCTAGGTGTTGCCCTAGAAAAGTTAGGGATAGGGGAGGTGGGCACCGCACTACC
This sequence comes from Pleurodeles waltl, assembly GCF_031143425.1. Classification (NCBI taxonomy): domain Eukaryota; kingdom Metazoa; phylum Chordata; class Amphibia; order Caudata; family Salamandridae; genus Pleurodeles; species Pleurodeles waltl. The sequence continues at coordinate 1,023,555,529 of NC_090449.1, read as the reverse complement.
TAAGTTGGCAGAGAGAGAGGAGGAAGACACCCCTAGAGGGAAGTTACAGTTTAAAGTGGGTCCTTTCGCTGTTGGAATGGCTTCACTACCCTGAGGGAGAGACCATGACAGGGGGATGTAAGGCAGAGTAGGCCCTGCAAAGGGGCATCCAGTTTTCTTCATTGTCTTCCTCGCCTGACAAGCCAGGAAGACTCTCCCAGGGTTGGGCTGAGTCTCCTGGGCATGCGGGCTGGGGAGAGGAGGCTTGTGTGAGAAAACAGGGCTGATTGAAGAAGCCCCCTAACGTTTTGCCCACATTTTTCACTTTTTGCTGGTGTTTTCCTGACCCTGATGGTGCCCTGGGTACTGCTAACCAGTCCCGGGGCCGGTGCTCTGTGTAAAATGAGTATGTAAATTAGGCTAATTATGATTGGCTATGTCAACCTACCTATAAGTCCCTAGTATATGGTATGGCACCTAGGTTCTGGGACCCCAGCATGGGTAGTGCATCCATAGGTGCACTGCTGAGGAGCCCAGTGTCATTTTAAAGGCAGGCCTGCCTTGCTGACTGCTTTTAAACTAAAGTTATATGCAAATTTGGCTTCGGAATTAAAAATACTTCCAAAGTCTAAAACGATCTTATTTTTACTTATAAGTCACACCTAAGGTGTGCCCTATGTGCTCCTCTGATTGGGTGCCATGTAACTATAAGCAGGGTCCTTGTAAAAATAGTTTTAGGAGCTCTGGTGAGGTAAAATAACCAGATTTGTTTTTCCCTCATTGTAGTGAATGGCCTCCATAGGCTAAAATGGAGAGACTTTATTTTAATTAATAAAGTCCCCTTAAGTGTCAGATACCATGAGTTTAGTGTCACATTAATTGTTATAATAAATCCGACAACTTACAATTGTTGTATTTAATCTAAAAAGTTCAAGTAAAGAGTTTTAAAACTCTACCTGGAAGTTGCCAACTTCAGCTCTGTAGTGCCCTTCTCTGATTGGCCAGCTATGGCAGCCTTGCCAGGCTGCCTTGATGAGATGTGAATTGGCCTGGGATGAACACAAAGGATATGCCTGTGGGAGGACATCTGCCTCAGCAGATGGCGAAGCAGGAAGGGGGGATGGCGACCAAACTGGTCTTCGAAGACAGAGAAGGACATTTGGAGAAGCCCAGCACCTCCCTCACATCCTGCAACCCCAGACAATAAGGTGCCCTCTTGATTAGATTAGGAGAGGGGTGTGTTTAGGATTTTTAGCCACACCAATGGGTAGGCTCAGCCAGATCTAACCTCAAAAAATCACTTTTAGCAATGTTGGATTTTTGAGGAATGTTGCTCTTTGGGATTGTTTTTTGTCACACTTCCCAGGAAGTGGTCATCAAAGGGGGGAGGAGCCTGCCTGTGATTGGGTACCCAGGACGCCCCTGTTTTTCACCCAGGAGCAAGGATAAATATGGCAGAGCTGCACCCACACTTGAGATCCCTACAAGGAACCAGACAAAGAAGAAGGAGGACTGCCCTGCTGGACCCCTGACCTGCACCTGGACACTGCACTCTGAAGGACTGCACCAGCTGCACACTTGGGCTTCACCACTAAAAGTGCTTTGCCTGTCTTCTACTGCTTCAAGAAGGGACTCCTTGTTTGCTACAGGTACAAAGGAGCTGCCCAGAGTACCCTGCATCAAGTTCCGCAAGCAGAGCCCAGCTGACCAGCGTCCAGTGGCCATTTGAGCATCCTGACCAGGTGCATTCTGGGAATTGTAGTCCCAATTTCCCAAGGAGCAACTCAGAGCTTCTGGAACCTTGGACCAAGTTGTGGACACTTCAAGGACCCAAAAAGGACCTCGGGAAGAGGCTTCAGAAGTTTTGAGACGTTTGGAGCAACTCCATAAGTTGAAGAGGTGCATTGTGAGAAATGTAGTCCCAGACCCCAAGAGGCAAACCAGAGCCTCTGAACCCTTGGCTGATGCTGTGGACCACATTCTTGAATCAAGAAACAGTTCTGAAAGTAAGTGTGACAGTGTTACCTCGTGGGTGGCCTGAACTCTAGACTTTGTCCCTTTCCAGTGTGACTTTTTTTAAATCCTTTGAGCACTACTTGCTTCTATGCGCTAGAAAACATTAATTCTTTAAAAATTTATATCTCCGGTTCCCCTTATCTGATTTTAACCATTTTTATGTCATTTTAAAGATAAAAAATATACTCTATTTTTATCAATTGATGTTGGGGCTATGCTGTTGATTAAAAGTCCCATCTTAGGAAGCTTTGAAATTGTGATTTGTTCACCAGTGTTGCTGATCAGTGCAAGTACGGTGATTACACTTACACTAGAGCTAAGAACACACTCTCACTGGGACGTGGAATACACTGACATTGGGATTGAGAGATGCTCCTATTGTGAGTGAAGAGAATCTGACTGAAGGATGATGATACACTCAGTGGAACAGAATGAAACGTACAGACCTACAAAACATGGCCCAATATAGAGATATGCACGCGCCTTCAGGTGTAGATACCTTCACATGTAGCACAGAGACAGAACTCCAGGAACCCTGGAAGAGGGAGACACAGGCTCTGTGAGAAGGCACATGGCCCTGTATGGAGATATGCACGCGCCTTCAGGTGTAGATACCTTCACATGTAGCACAGAGACAGATCTATAGGGTCAGTGAGACAGGGACACTGGAACAGGGAGGCACAGGCACTGTGAGAAGGCACATGGCCCTATATGGAGATGTGCACGCGTCTTCAGGTGTAGATACCTTCACATGTAGCACGGAGACAGATCTATAGGGTCAGTGAGACAGGGACACTGGAACAGGGAGGCACAGGCACTGTGAGAAGGCACATGGCCCTATATGGAGATGTGCACGCGTCTTCAGGTGTAGATACCTTCACATGTAGCACGGAGACAGATCTATAGGGTCAGTGAGACAGGGACACTGGAACAAGGAGACACAGGCTCTGTGAGAAGGCACATGGCCCTTTTAAGAGATGTGCACTCGTCTTCAGATGTAGATACCTTCACATGTAGCACAGAGACAGAACTCCAGGAACACTGGAAGAGGGAGACACAGGCTCTGTGAGAAGGCACATTGCCCTGTATGGAGATATGCACGCGCTTTCAGGTGTAGATACCTTCACATGTAGCACGGAGACAGAACTACAGGGACACTGGAACAAGGAGACACAGGCTCTGTGAGAAGGCACATGGCCCTGTATGGAGATATGCACGCGCTTTCAGGTGTAGATACCTTCACATGTAGCACGGAGACAGATCTATAGGGTCAGTGAGACAGGGACACTGGAACAGGGAGACACAGGCTCTGTGAGAAGGCACATGGCCCTGTATGGAGATGTGCACGCGCTTTCAGGTGTAGATACCTTCACATGTAGCACGGAGACAGATCTATAGGGTCAGTGAGACAGGGACACTGGAACAAGGAGACACAGGCTCTGTGAGAAGGCACATTGCCCTGTATGGAGATATGCACACGCATTCAGGTGTAGATACCTTCACATGTAGCACAGAGACAGAACTACAGGGACACTGGAACAAGGAGACACAGGCTCTGTGAGAAGGCACATGGCCCTTTTAAGAGATGTGCACTCGTCTTCAGGTGTAGATACCTTCACATGTAGCACGGAGACAGATCTATAGGGTCAGTGAGACAGGGACACTGAAACAGGGAGACACAGGCTCTGTGAGAAGGCACATGGCCCTGTATGGAGATATGCACGCGCTTTCAGGTGTAGATACCTTCACATGTAGCACGGAGACAGAACTACAGGGACACTGGAACAAGGAGACACAGGCTCTGTGAGAAGGCACATGGCCCTTTTAAGAGATGTGCACTCGCTTTCAGGTGTAGATACCTTCACATTTAGCACGGAGACAGATCTATAGGGTCAGTGAGACAGGGACACTGGAACAAGGAGACACAGGCTCTGTGAGAAGGCACATGGCCCTGTATGGAGATGTGCACGCGCTTTCAGGTGTAGATACCTTCACATGTAGCACGGAGACAGATCTATAGGGTCAGTGAGACAGGGACACTGGAACAAGGAGACACAGGCTCTGTGAGAAGGCACATTGCCCTGTATGGAGATATGAACACGCATTCAGGTGTAGATACCTTCACATGTAGCACAGAGACAGAACTACAGGGACACTGGAACAAGGGGACACTGGCTCTGTGAGAAGGCACATGGCCCTTTTAAGAGATGTGCACTCGTCTTCAGGTGTAGATACCTTCACATGTAGCACGGAGACAGATCTATAGGGTCAGTGAGACAGGGACACTGAAACAGGGAGACACAGGCTCTGTGAGAAGGCACATGGCCCTGTATGGAGATATGCACGCGCTTTCAGGTGTAGATACCTTCACATGTAGCACGGAGACAGAACTACAGGGACACTGGAACAAGGAGACACAGGCTCTGTGAGAAGGCACATGGCCCTTTTAAGAGATGTGCACTCGCTTTCAGGTGTAGATACCTTCACATTTAGCACGGAGACAGATCTATAGGGTCAGTGAGACAGGGACACTGGAACAAGGAGACACAGGCTCTGTGAGAAGGCACATGTCCCTGTATGGAGATATGCACGCGCTTTCAGGTGTAGATACCTTCACATGTAGCACGGAGACAGATCTATAGGGTCAGTGAGACAGGGACACTGGAACAAGGAGACACAGGCTCTGTGAGAAGGCACATGGCCCTGTATGGAGATATGCACGCGCTTTCAGGTGTAGATACCTTCACATGTAGCACGGAGACAGAACTACAGGGACACTGGAACAAGGAGACACAGGCTCTGTGAGAAGGCACATGGCCCTGTATGGAGATATGCACGCGCTTTCAGGTGTAGATACCTTCACATGTAGCACGGAGACAGATCTATAGGGTCAGTGAGACAGGGACACTGGAACAAGGAGACACAGGCTCTGTGAGAAGGCACATGGCCCTGTATGGAGATATGCACGCGCTTTCAGGTGTAGATACCTTCACATGTAGCACGGAGACAGATCTATAGGGTCAGTGAGACAGGGACACTGGAACAAGGAGACACAGGCTCTGTGAGAAGGCACATGGCCCTGTATGGAGATGTGCACGCGCTTTCAGGTGTAGATTCCTTCACATGTAGCACAGGGACAGAACTACGGGGTGAGTGAGCCAAAGGCACTGGGTAGACAAAGGCCACACGATAGGGAAACGATAGCAAAGACAGGGGGCATAGAAATAGACGCACGGTAGGAAAGGGAGACACAGACAGGAACACAGATACAGTGACAAGCACTCAGTGACAGGGAGGCACTGAGAAGCCGACTGGTGCTGGACACCACACAAACACACACACGAAGACACTGAGGCTGGAACTAAAGATCCCAGGGTGCTGGGAAACCTTCAACTTCCACCGCTTTCTAAGACAACCTTTTAGGGACATCCAGACCCAGGACACGTGAACATGACCACCGTGTCACCCATCAGCACCAAGAGTTTATGTGGCTGGTAGTTGTTTCACTGCAAAAACACTGTGTGACTCTTAAAAGATTCCCTCATCTGGGGTCACTCCTGGGTGGATTCGGCACCGCCTTTATCCAAACTGGATTTGGCATCTTCAAGTGGAAATCGGTCTGATAACCTTCGCTACTGTTGGCGCTACGTAAAACTGCAAAATGAATGAACATGTAAATAAGTGATGACCTCAAGGTATACATTTCACAATCCTTCACTCACATGAAATTTAACAAATAGGCAGCAGTTTGATTAGGCGCTTGAGTTGCTGAAAAGCGCGACCAGGAAAACTGCCATTCCAGCTCTGAAGGTTAACACTGGGCAGTTTATTGAGCTCCTGGATTGCCTTATCTTTAAATATTGTGAGCCTTTACAAAGCAAACTAAACATCAGAATAAAGGTTAAAAAAACTGCATATGGACAGTAAATGAGGAGTCTATTTCTAGGAGCCACCAATTTTTAAATATTGAACCATTGTCTACATCTTTACCGCAAATGTACTCATTTAAATCACCTGCAAACATGATTTATTGTTTTAATGGGCCAAGGGAACCTGAGACAGGTGATTTCTCTCCAAGGATCAGGCATTCCGATCTGACATGTGCATTCTGTACAAATAATGGCCTGCAATGATTAAGTCAGAGCAACAGGTTTACGGTGCGAAACATTCTTTGTACAACAATGGCTGCATTCCACGTCAGACGCAAAAAATGGCGGCTATCTTTAACCACAGCAGGTAGGTGGAATGCAGAACGAGAAATGTGGAATTTGCCGCGTATTTCTGGAAGAATGCAGCCCACGTCTCAAGGTGTGCTGTCATCCACAGAGAGGACAGGTGAAGTGTTATCAGGGCGCTTGTCCACGGCTGGCATGCCTCAGTGCTCCCTTCAGATTGGCTGCAGAAATGGAGTGATGAATGCACTGATATCATCTTATTCAGTGAAATACTTTGCTCACGTTTCTGGATATCACAACTGATGGTTGCACACAAGGGTGAAATGAAGGCCAGGCAAGGCTGTCTGGGATTAGTAGTAAGATTAACAAAACTGTTAGGCACAAAGAACTGATAAGAACTTTTACTTGTTATTTTTCCCAATTCATATTTTATGCTGTTTTATTTGAGCTGAAGCAAAATAGCGTTGACTCAGCTCCCAAGGGTGAATATTTATTGGGTGAGCTCTAATGAAGCATGGCATGTGGTACACAACACATTTAAGAGGTTAGAATAAATACAAATGGCTTGTGAAACACCAAAAAAAAAAAAAAAAAGAACTCAAACATTATTGAAGAAACATTCACAATAATAGGAGTGACAGCAGTAAGTCTAAGCAGTGCAATCACTCAGGGCGAAACCGGCCTTGGGTTAACTGTGCTCTGGTTGAGAGACAACATGGCCGGGTGTTCGGGCTGGACTGTTCCCATTGGAGCAGGGTCAAGACTGATTTGCATATAGCTGAGTCCAAACTGAAGTGACATGTGGCGCAAAAGAACGATGGGTTGGATTGCTTCCCTGAGCAATTGCAAGTGGTTTGACTTATTGCAAGCATTTCTTCCATCACCTCTTGTGTGTTTGATGAATTCCTAGCAAACGGTGAGTGAATGTGGCGACTGGTGGAGTTTAAGATTAAAGAGTAACTACTCTGTTTCATTATATAGACATTTTAAAAAGGGAAGTATTCAACATTTTAGACGGGGTATCTAGGAATAAAGAAATGACTAAAATACACCTCTCTCAAATTTTTGGCTAAAATTCCAGCCTAAGGTAACCAAACACTCCATTTGACCGAGGATCAAACTGTGCCACTGCAGTCCGCTAGAGTGGCCAGGACTGATATGGCTGGTGCTGCTCCTCTTATGTCTCATGAGGAACTTTAGGACATGATTGAGGAGGCAGTTTCCAGGGCTCTCCAGGCTGGGGCTGTCCGTCCGGGTCGTCCCTCTACTGCTCCCACCTCCATGGAGGCTGCTGGTTCCTCTTCTTCAGAGGAGGATGGTTCTTCTACTTCTTCTGGGGGAAAATATGTGGCTCGTGAGGAAATGTGGAGTATTCTGGCTCACGTATGGGACAATTTGGGTTTTCCTGCTTTTCAACCTGCAGGGGATGATTCTACCCTATTTCCTCAATATGTGACTCCTTCTCGGTTTGCTATGCCTTTCCTGGGGCCTGTAAAGGACATGGTTTTCCGGGAATGGAAAGAGGTGGACAAAGCCCAGGTTCCACGTTTTCTCCCAAAATTGTATTTGCTGGAAGGAGAGGATGCTCTGCCTCCTTCTGTGCGTTTAGATGCTTTGCTGGCTACTTTGATTGGTAAAACAGCTTTCAATCCAGAAGTCTGTACTCTTTCTGATGCCACCGATCAGAAGGTGGACTCTGGTATTAAGAGGGCCTTTTGTGCAGGAAATTTGACTCTTCGAACTGGTATTTTATCGGCTTATTCTGCGCAGTCCTTGGTTCAGGACTTTGACAAACTTGTGGTGGCTGTGCAGGATGGGTTGGAATGTTCTGAATTACTATCCGTTATGGAACAACAGGCACGTTTATTGGCTGATTTTTCTTCGGATATTATCTGCTCTTCGGCTATGGCTTCTGGGGCAATGATTGTGGTACGCAGGTCTTTTTGGTTGCGGCAATGGAAGGCTGATCCTGGGGAGAAAGCAGCTCTCCTAAGACTTCCTTTTGAAGGTCAGGCTCTGTTTGGGGATCAATTGCCTGCAATGATTTCTGAAGCCTTTAAGGACCGCAAGCATGCATTGCCTTATAAGGGAAGCTCCGCATCTGGCAAAGAGTGGAAGTCGCATTCCAGGTCATCTCCCAAGTTTGTTCCTCGGTCCTCTTCTTCCAGGAAGTGTAGGTTTCAGCCTAGGTTTTCTCTCAAGAGGTCAGTTCCATTGGCGAAGGGGGCTCCCAAGAAGGGTTCCTGAAAATCAAGGTTTTGGAGAGTGGCCAGTGGGAGGAAGACTAAGACATTTTCTGTCCGAATGGAGAAAGGATGTCACCGATCAGTGGGTCCTGAACATTGTAGAGAATGGATACTCCATAGAGTTTGATCTTGTTCCTCCAGACACTGGGGTTCGTCTGACTCCTTTACCTGTGGAAGAAGGCAGGCGGGAGGATTTGGTGGAGGGAGTCCAATCTTTGCTGTTCAAAGGTGCCATTTGCAGGGTTCCGGTGGAGGAATGGGGAAAGGGGACTTATTCTGTTCTGTTCCTTGTTCCAAAACTGACAGGGGGTTTCCGTCCTGTCTTGAATCTCAAATGGGTGAATTCTTGGATCAAAACTTTGCACTTCCGGATGTTGACCATTCAGGATATTCTTCCTCTCATTTTGCCAGGGGATTTTTTTGGGTCTCTGGAACTTCAGGATGCTTACCTCCACGTGCCTGTCACAGTGTCTTCTCAAAGGTTTCTGCGCTTTGCAATAGGACCGCACCATTTTCAGTTTTGTGTTTTTCCCTTTGGCCTGAAGTCCGCTCCCATGGTATTCACGAAAGTACTGGCTCCTCTTGTGGCGCTTCTGCATGCGGAAGGGGTGTTTGTACATCCTTACCTAGACGATCTGTTGATTCAGGCTCCAGACGTAGATCTCATGAGGTTTCATGTGGAATGGGTCTTGGGGGTCCTCCAGGGTCACGGTTTCTTAATCAATTGGGGGAAATCAGATTTGGTGTCTTCCCAGGACCTGGTGTTTATCAGGGCTCGATTTCTGACTCTGCGGGGGTTGGTGAGTGTGTCAGACAGGGGATGGAAGGGTCTTCAGGCTCAGGTGAATACTGTGCTGCCTCAAGTGGCTCCCAGGGCGCTTCAGTGGTTACGGCTACAGGGTCACTTGGCTTCAGTGATCTTCTTGGTTCCTTGGGCGAGGTTTCATCTTCTTTGTCTGGTAAATTGGTTGCTATCCTGGTGGTCTCTGGATCCTTGCACTCTGCGGACTCGCATTCCTGTGTCGGATTTCATTCGCCAGGAGTTGGTTTGGTGGATGGTGCCAGCTCCTCTACAGATTGGGGTTCGTATGTCTCCTCCAGTGCCTGTGGTGCTGACGACCGATGCCAGTCTGTCGGGGTGGGGGTGTGTGGCTGGGATCAGAGCAGGTTCAGGGGTTTTGGTCCCTGTGAGAATCGGAGAGGTCCTCGAATTGGAGGAAGTTGACTGCAGTCCGGCTAGCTCTGGTGCATTTTTAAGCGCTCTTGCAAAGGGAGGCAGTGTTAGTCCAGACGGACAACTTGGTGACCAAGTCCTATATCAACAGGCAGGAAGGGACCAGGTCCCGCTCTCTGAATCAAGTTGCTCAGGCGTTTTGTTTTTGTGGGCCCAGCATTCGGTTCTGTCTCTTCGGGCCACATACATTCGGGGGACGGGCAATGTTCTGGCAGATCAATTGAGCAGGGTCATTCCTTCCTCCCGGGATTTCTCTGTTCGGGTGTCTCTGCTCCGTTGTCTGGTGCGGAAATGGGGTCATCCGGTTGTGGACTTGTTTGCATCTCTGGAAAATGCGAAGGTGGGGAAGTTCTGCTCTGAGTCTCGGTGTCCTCAGGCATGGGCAGTGGATGGTCTGACGTGTCCATGGCTGCAGGGTCTTCTTTATGCATTTCCCCCTTTTCAGTTGATCCGATCCTTTCTTGTCCGGGTCCAGCAGGTGGGGGCTCGGGTGATTTTGATCGCTCCCCGGTGGCCTCATGCAAATTGGTTTCCTCTGCTTCAGCGGTTGGCCTTCAGGACGGAGTGGGTTCTTCCTCTCATCCCTATCCTCTGGTGTTTCCTTGTCTCTCCCGGGGATCCTTGCAGAGACTGCACTTGACGGCTTGGAGGTTGAACGGAGGGGTTTGACTGGACTGGGGGTTCCTGGTTCTTTGGCTGTGACTTCGCAGGCTGCTAGGCATAAATCCACCTTAGATTCCTATGGACCTCAGTGGAAGGTTTTTTTCCTCATGGTGTTTGCGGCAGCATATTGACCCTACGGTTGCTTCTCTGTTTGTGATCATGCAGTTTTTGCAGGATGGGGCACACATGGGGTTGTTGGTGGCTACGCTACATGTTCAGTGGGCGGCGATCCAAGCTTTTCGGGGTCCCTGGCATAATTTGGAAGATGAGGGTCATTTGATGCCCAAATTCTTTCAGGGTCTGGTGAATTTATTTCCGAGACCTGTGCGTTCTTTCCGTGGCTGGAATCTACAGTTGGTGTTAGATGTATTGCTGGACCCCCCTTTCAAACCTTTGGGGGACATTGATTTAAAACATTTGATGTTGAAAACTTGTTTTTTGGTGACTGGGAGTTGGGTGCGTTATCCTGCTCTTTTCCTTTTTGCAAAATGTTTCCTGATCGGTTTGTGCTGGTTCCAGTTCCCTCTTTTGTGACTAAGGTTAATCTGGCTTTTATTGGTCGACAAGAGGTGATTCTTCCTGCTTTTTGTCCTGATCCTTCCTTGGAGGAGGAGGTCAGATTACGTGCTTTGGGTTTTTGCGGCGGGCCTTGTTGTGTTATTTAAAGGTGGTTGCTGCATTCCGTAAAGGGGATTCTTTGTTTGTAAATTTTGGTCCTGCTAGGAAAGAGGAGAAGCCTTCTTCTGCTTCCCTGAGTCGCTGGATCCGGTTAATGGTACTGTTGGCCTATGATTTGAAAGGGGTGGTGCCTCCTGCTGGGATTCAGGGACGTTCCACGAGGGGTATGGCTGCTACTGTGGCTGAGTTGCAGGGCACTTCGGTGGTGGAGATTTGTAGAGCCGCTACTTGGGCGTCTACGTCCACTTTTGTGAGACACTACCGTATTGCTGAATTGGGGTGTTTGGAGGCGGTTTTGGGGAACAGTGTTTTGTCCTCTATGAAGGAATAGGGGTCTTTCTGTGTATGAACTGGTTGTGGTTAAATATGTTTTTTGTGCATTGCAACTCAGTTGTCTGTCTCCTGTTTTTCTTGCTATGTCTCATTGATTGTTAAGGAAGGCGAGGGAGGGACGAGAGGTAATGCGTCCATTACTTACCGTTAATGGCATTACTCCTAGTCCTACTCCCTAGCCTTCCTTCAAGTTCCCTCCCTTCCTCCCGGTACAGGACAACTGAGTTGCCTTTGGCTTGTTTCTGTACAGGAGTAGGCGGGGGTTCTTTTAAAAAGGGAGGGGAGGGGTCTAGGTGAGGCAAGGGAACCTCATTGGTCATTAAGGAAGGAAGGGAGTAGGACTAGGAGTAATGCCGTTAATAATAAGTAATGGATGCATTTTCTCGTTTCCCTAAATTACTGCTGTTGTGCAATTGAATCTAAACTGCCTGAGTGGTTAATTTGATGTAAGACTTACTCAGACTCAAAGTTTTGTTGGTCTGGTCTAAAGATGGCGGGTCTTGCTTGTGAGAACACAGAGATTTGTGTGAGTTTGTTACTAGGAAACTGGCCAGTCTTGTGATAGATGAGCAATCAGGTAAAGTAACGCAGAAGTGCTGCCACTGAGGTTCCCTGATAAATTCCACTGAGGAACATGCAATTTTTTCAAACACAGCTCCTACAATGCAGCTACTTCAAACACACTGCCTACAATGCAGCTGCTTCAAACACACTGCCTACAATGCAGCTGCTTTAAACACAGCTCCTACAATGCAGCTGCTTCAAACACAGCTTCTGCAAAGGAGATGCTTCAAACACAGCTCCTACAATCCCATTGTTTCAAACACAGTTCCTACAATGCAGCTGCTTCACCCCAGCTCCTACAATGCAGCTGCTTCAAACACAGATCCTACAATACAGCCACTTCAAACACAGCTACTACAATGGAGATGCTTCAAACACAGAACCTACAATGCAGCTGCTTTAAACACAGCTCCTACAATGCAGCTGCTTTAAACACAGCTCCTACAATGCAGCTGCTTCAAACACAACTTCTGCAAAGGAGATGCTTCAAACACAGCTCCTACAATCCCATTGTTTCAAACACAGTTCCTACAATGCAGCTGCTTCACCACAGCTCCTACAATGGAGATGCTTCAAACACAGCTTCTACAATGGAGATGCTTCAAACACAGCACCTACAATGTAGCTGCTTCAAACACAGCTACTACAATGCAGCTGTGTCAAACACAGCCCCTACAATGGAGATGCTTCAAACACAGCTCCTACAACATAGCTGCTTCAACCACAGCACCTACAATGTAGCTGCTTCAAACACAGTGCCTACAATGGAGTGCTTCAAACACAGTTCCTACAATACAGCTGCTTCAAACAGAGCACCTACAATGGAGTGCTTCATACACAGTTCCTACTACGGAGATGTTTCAAACAGAAGCTGCTACAATGCAGCTGCTTCAAACACAGCTCCTACAATGTAGCTGCTTCAAACACAGCACCTACAATGGAGTGCTTCAAACACAGCTCCTACAATGCAGCTGCTTCAAACACAGTTCCTACAATGCAGCCACTTCAAACACAGCTACTACAATGGAGATGCTTCAAACACAGAACCTACAATGCAGCTGCTTCAAACACAGCTACTACAATGCAGCTGCGTCAAACACAGCTCCTTCAATGGAGATTCTTCAAACACAGCTCCTACAATGCAGCTGCTTCAAACACACCGCCGACAATGAAGATGCCTCAGACACAGCTCCTACAACGGAGATGCTTCAAACACAGTTCTTACAATGCAGCTACTTCAAACACAGCTCCTACAACGGAGATGCTTCAAACACAGCTCCTACAATATAGCTGCTTCAACCACAGCACCTACAATGCAGCTGCTTTAAACACAGTGCCTACAATGGAGTGCTTCAAACACAGTTCTTACAATGCAGCTGCTTCAAACACACCTCCTACAATGCAACTGCTTCAAAAACAGCACCTACAATGGAGTGCTTCATACAGAATTCCTACAACAGAGATGCTTGAAACAGAAGCTGCTACAATGCAGCTGCTTCTAACACACCTCCTACAATGCAGCTGCTTCAAACACAGCACCTAAAATGGAGTGCTTCAAACACAGCTCCTACAATGCATCTGCTTCAAACACAGTTCCTACAATGCAGCTGCTTTAAACACAGCTCCTACAATGCAGCTGCTTCAAACACAGCTTCTGCAAAGGAGATGCTTCAAACACAGCTCCTACAATCCCATTGTTTCAAACACAGTTCCTACAATGCAGCTGCTTCACCACAGCTCCTACAATGGAGATGCTTCAAACACCGCTCCTACAATATAGCTGCTTCAACCACAGAACCTACAATGGAGTGCTTCAAACACAGTTCCTACAATGCAGCTGCTTCAAACACACCTCCTACAATGCAGCTGCTTCAAACACAGCACCTACAATGGAGTGCTTCATACACAGTTCCTACAACGGAGATGCTTCAAACAGAAGATGCTACAATGCAGCTGCTTCAAACACAGCTCCTACAATGCAGCTGCTTCAAACACAGCTCCTACAATGGAGATGCTTCAAACACAGCACCTACAATGCAGCTGCTTCAAACACAGCCACTACAATGCAGCTGTGTCAAACACAGCCCCTACAATGGAGATGCTTCAAATACAGCTCCTACAATATAGCTGCTTCAACCACAGCACCTACAATGTAGATGCTTCAAACACAGCGCCTACAATGGAGTGCTTCAAACACAGTTCCTACAATGCAGCTGCTTCTAACAAACCTGCTGCAATGCAGCTGCTTCAAACAGAGCACCTACAATGGAGTGCTTCATACACAGTTCCTACAACGGAGATGCTTCAAACAGAAGCTGCTACAATGCAGCTGCTTCAAACACAGCTCCTACAATGTAGCTGCTTCAAACACAGCACCTACAATGGAGTGCTTCAAACACAGCTCCTACAATGCAGCTGCTTCAAACACAGTTCCTACAATGCAGCCGCTTCAAACACAGCTCCTACAATGGAGATGCTTCAAACACAGAACCTACAATGCAGCTGCTTCAAACACAGCTACTACAATGCAGCTGCGTCAAACACAGCTCCTTCAATGGAGATTCTTCAAACACAGCTCCTACAATGCAGCTGCTTCAAACACACCGCCGACAATGAAGATGCCTCAGACACAGCTCCTACAAAGGATATGCTTCAAACACAGTTCTTACAATGCAGCTACTTCAAACACAGCTCCGACAACGGAGATGCTTCAAACACAGCTCCTACAATATAGCTGCTTCAACCACAGCACCTACAATGCAGCTGCTTCAAACACAGTGCCTACAATGGAGTGCTTCAAACACAGTTCTTACAATGCAGCTGCTTCAAACACACCTCCTACAATGCAGCTGCTTCAAACACAGCACCTACAATGGAGTGCTTCATACAGAATTCCTACAACAGATATGCTTCAAACAGAAGCTGCTACAATGCAGCTGCTTCTAACACTCCTCCTACAATGCAGCTGCTTCAAACACAGCACCTAAAATGGAGTGCTTCAAACACAGCTCCTACAATGCATCTGCTTCAAACACAGTTCCTACAATGCAGCTGCTTCAAACACAGCTACTACAATGCAGCTGCTTCAAACACAGCACCTAAAATGGAGTGCTTCAAACACAGCTCCTACAATGCATCTGCTTCAAACACAGTTCCTACAATGCAGCTGCTTCAAACACAGCTACTACAATGCAGCTGTTTCAAACACAGCCCCTACAATGGACATGCCTCAAACCCAGCTCCTATAATGCAGCTGCTTCAAACACAGCTCCTACAACGGACATTCTTCAAACACAGCTCCTACAATGCAGCTGCTTCAAACACATCTCCTACAATGAAGATGCCTCAAACACAGCTCCTACAATGCAGCTGCTTCAAACACAGCTCCTACAATGCAGCTGCTTCAAACACAGCGCCTACAATGGGGTGCTTCATACACAGTTCCTACAACGGAGATGCTTCAAACAGAAGATGCTACAATGCAGCTGCTTCAAACACACCTCCTACAATGCAGCTGCTTCAAACACAGCTCCTACAATGGAGATGCTTCAAACACAGCACCTACAATGCATCTGCTTCAAACACAGCTACTACAATGCAGCTGTGTCAAACACAGCCCCTACAATGGAGATGCTTCAAACACAGCTTCTACAATATAGCTGCTTCAACCACAGCACCTACAATGTAGCTGCTTCAAACACAGTGCCTACAATGGAGTGCTTCAAACACAGTTCCTACAATGCAGCTGCTTCAAACAAACCTGCTACATTGCAGCTGCTTCAAACAGAGCACCTACAATGGAGTGCTTCAAACACAGTTCCTACAACGCAGCTGCTTCAAACACACTTTCTACAATGCAGCTGCTTCAAACACAGCACCTACAATGGAGTGCTTCATACACAGTTCCTACAACGGAGATGCTTCAAACAGAAGATGCTACAATGCAGCTGCTTCAAACACAGCTCCTACAATGCAGCTGCTTCAAACACAGCTCCTACAATGGAGATGCTTCAAACACAGCACCTACAATGCAGCTGCTTCAAACACAGCTACTACAATGCAGCTGCATCAAACACAGCCCCGACAATGGAGATGCTTCAAACACAGCTCCTACAATATAGCTGCTTCAACTACAGCACCTACAATGTAGCTGCTTCAAACACAGCGCCTACAATGGAGTGCTTCAAACACAGTTCCTACAATGCAGCTGCTTCAAACAAATCTGCTACAATGCCGCTGCTTCAAACAGAGCGCCTACAATGGAGTGCTTCATACACAGTTCCTACAACGGAGATGCTTCAAACAGAAGCTGCTACAATGCAGCTGCTTCAAACACAGCTCCTACAATGCAGCTGCTTCAAACACAGCACCTACAATGGAGTGCTTCAAACACAGCTCCTACAATGCAGCTGCTTCCACCACAGCTACTACTATGCAGCTGCTTCAAACACAGCTCCTACAATGGAGATGCTTCAAACACAGAACCTACAATGCAGCTGCTTCAAACACAGCTACTACAATGCAGCTGCGTCAAACACAGCTCCTTCAATGGAGGTTCTTCAAACACAGCTCCTACAATGCAGCTGCTTCAAACACACCGCCGACAATGAAGATGCCTCAGACACAGCTCCTACAATGGAGATTCTTCAAACACAGTTCCTACAATGCAGCTGCTTCAAACACAGCTCCTACAACGGAGATGCTTCAAACACAGCGCCTACAATCCACTTGTTTTAAACACAGCTTCTACAATGCAGCTGCTTCAGACATAGCTCCTACAATGGAGATGCTTCAAACACAGCTCCTACAATATAGCTGCTTCAACCACAGCACATACAATGCAGCTGCTTCAAACACAGTGCCTACAATGGAGTGCTTCAAACACAGTTCTTACAATGCAGCTGCTTCAAACACACCTCCTACAATGCAGCTGCTTCAAACACAGCACCTACAATGGAGTGCTTCATACAGAATTCCTACAACAGAGATGCTTCAAACAGAAGCTGCTACAATGCAGCTACTTCTAACACACCTCCTACAATGCAGCTGCTTCAAACACAGCACCTAAAATGGAGTGCTTCAAACACAGCTCCTACAATGCATCTGCTTCAAACACAGTTCCTACAGTGCAGCTGCTTCAAACACAGCAACTACAATGCAGCTGCTTCAAACACAGCCCCTACAATGGAGATGCCTCAAACCCAGCTCCTAAAATGCAGCTGCTTCAAACACAGCTCCTACAACGGACATTCTTCAAACACAGCTCCTACAATGCAGCTGCTTAAAACACATCTCCTACAATGAAGATGCCTCAAACACAGCTCCTACAACGGAGATGCTTCAAACACAGTTCCTACAATGCAGCTGCTTCAAACACAGCTCCTACAATGTAGCTGCTTCATACACAGCTCCTACAATGGAGATGCTTCAAACACAGCTCCTACAATGCAGCTCCTTCAAACACAGCTACTACAATGCAGCTGCGTCAAACACAGCTCCTACAATGGAGATGCTTCAAACACAGCACCTACAATGCAGCTGCTTCAAACACTGCTCCTACAATGCAGCTGCTTCAAACACAGCTCTACAATGCAGCTGCTTCAAACACAGCTACTACAGTGCAGCTGCTTCAACCACAGCTACTACAATGCACCTGCTTCAAACACAGCTCCTACAATGCAGCTGCTTCAAACACACCTCCTACAATGAAGATGCCTCAAACACAGCTCTTGCAACGGAGATGCTTCAAACACAGTTCCTACAATGCAGCTGCTTCAAACACAGCTCCTACAATGCATCTGCTTCAAACACAGCTCCTACAATGGAGATGCTTCAAACACAGCACCTACAATGCAGCTGCTTCAAACACAGCTCCTACAATGCAGCTGCTTCAAACACAGCTCCTACAATGCAGCTGCTTCAAACACGGCTACTACAATGCAGCTGCTTCAACCACAGCTACTACAATGCACCTGCTTCAAACACAGCACCTACAATGGAGATGCTTCAAACACAGCTCCTACAACAGCAATGCTTCAAACACAGCTACTTTAATGCAGGTGCTTCAACACACAGCTACTACAATGCAGCTGCTTCAAACACAGCTCCTACAATAGGGATGCTTCAAACACAGCTGCTTCAAACACAGCTCCTACAATGCAGCTGCTTCAAACACAGCTCCTACAATAGAGATGCTTTAAACACAGCTCCTAACATGCAGATGCTTCAACAAATGATAGACCCTGCTGTGGAGACTGCATTTGGAGCTAGAGAGGTGCCTCCAAATTCTAAGGTGCCCAGATTGGATATAGCTGATGATCCCATGAATGACCCTGAGGTGATCAGGGGTCGCTTCAATCATAAATTATGGTGAAAGTTAGCTTTTGCAAGTCCTGCTCCTAAAGGTGATGAGGAAGACTTTTTTGTCCAGTAGAAACAGAAGGTGCCACAATCAGTGCCTTTACACAGCGCCATCAGAAATGTGCTAACCCATTAATGGAAAGAGGTGGACAAGCAGTAATTTCCCAGATTCCACTTCAGATGTTATCCTTTGAAAACTTTGCTGAAAACTTTCCATCTGCAGTGAAGGGAAATAACCTTCTGTGTATTATCTTCTCATGGCACTGTTGTCCCAGAAGATGCTTTTCCATCTGATGCCATAGATAAACATGGGGAAAGAGCTATGGAAAGATCTTATTCGGCATCCGTTTTTGCTATTTCAGCTAATGCATGTGCCAGATCTACAGTTCGATCCTTACTGGAGGACTTTCAGGTTATGGCTGATCAGATGCAGGTGAGGGTTATCAGCAACTTCATCAATAATGGAACAAGAGGCTCACTTCCTATCGGATGTATCTTTTGATGGACTATGTGCTGCAGCAGCACCTTTTGGAGCACCCATTGTGTGTGGCCCATGGACACATCTGAATGCCGGCCTGGAAAGTCGACTCATCTCAGACATTTGTACTGAAGAAATTACCACTTATAGGCACCAGGTATTTGGTACACAACTGGAAGAAATGTTTAAAGAGTTGGTGAAAACCAATGACTTCTTTACCAAAGGTCTAGCTTTTGGTTCCACAAGAGTTTTTAGATCAGAAATGAAAAAGGTAGCAATTCTCCCATTTTGAGGGTGGGGTTGTTGCCCGTGGCGAGGAGAAGGGCATCATACTGACAAATACTGATTCAGGACATTACCCACATCAACTTCAGCCACCTATCCTAAAGCGTGGCTATGCCAGGGAACCTCAGTACAAGGACAAATGTGATACTTCCTAAATATATAAAGTTCTTCATTAACTGATTTCTGGGCCCTGATATTTGCAAAATTAAGGTATCAGATGCAGTTGCTACAAAGTCTGACAAAGACATTTTGTCATACACCCCTGCCTTAATATGCAAAACTCCAATAAGCACTTATAAAGGGGTTCAATACTTGCCGACCAAGGCAGCCTTTATTCATTTACCGGTACCAGAAAGTTTAAGGTTTCTGTTCTGTCCTATTCTGTCCACAGATACAAACTGAATCTGGGGATTAACATCACTATAAGACTTGAAAGGAATGAATCAGTTCATTCCACCTAAGACTTCTAAAATTATGGCTTTGCAGAACATATTTCCTTCGATACAATCATGAGATTTCGTTTTTTTAACTCAATAGTCCTGGTGGATGCATATTTTAATGTTTTTGAAACATTCTAGTCACAAAAGTATCTTTTTTTGTGTCTGATGGGAAAGTATTACTAATTCAGAGAGTTATCCTTTGGTCCACCATCTGATTGAAGGGTTTTTATGAGAAAGTTGGTGGATATAATCCATTGTCAAGATATTCAAGTATATCTTTACGTGGATGTTCCATGGTTGATTCGGGGGAGTTCTACCAGAGCAATGGCAACTTCATGGGCAGTGTTCAAGAGAGCATCAATGAAGGACATTAGTAGTGCTGACACATAGCCATCTCCTCATACTTTTACGGTCCACCTTCATCTACAGTTGAGTGGTCGGTCTTTTGCAGATGTTAGCAATCAGGCATTATCCTCGGTACAGAAGTGTGTATCTTAGAAAATGTTTTTTCAAATAAATAAATTCACAGGTGTTGCTATACATTATGGGCCTCATTCTGACCCTGGCGGTCTATGACCGCCAGGGTGGAGGCCGGAGGTAGCACTGCCAACAGGCTGGCGGTGCTACATGGGCAATTCTGACGGTCAGAAAAGGGCAACCTGCGGTTTCGCGCCGGTTTACCCCTGCCTAAGGGAATCCTCCATGGCGGCGCTGCTTGCAGCGCCGCCATGGGGATTCCGACCCCCTTTCCGCCATCCTGTTCCTGGCGGTTGTTACCGCCAGGAACAGGATGGCGGGAACGGGTGTCGTGGGGCCCCTGGGGGCACCTGCAGTGCCCATGCCACTGGCATGGGCACTGCAGGGGCCCCCTAACAGGGCCCCAGTAAGATTTTCAGTGTCTGCTTGGCAGACACTGAAAATCGCGACGGGTGCAACTGCACCCGTCGCACCCCTTCCACTCCGCCGGCTCTATTCGGAGCCGGCATCCTCATGGAAGGGGGTTTCCCGCTGGGCGGGCGGGCGGCCTTCTGGCGGTCGCCCGCCCGCCCAGCGGGAAACTCAGAATTACCGCGGCGGTCTTTTGACCGCGCGGCGGTATTCTGCTGGTTCCAGCCAGGCCGGCGGCTTCCGCCGCCGGCGGGGGTCAGAATGACCCCCTATGTGTTCTGATCATACATTTAATCGAAAGGGAGCAATGAATCAATCAAAATGTCTCTATCCTTTCCGTGTAAGGACTGGATAAGTATTTGGATGAGGACATAATGACTTGGTTACTTACTGGTAATCTTCATTGCCGAAGGCCTGGATCTTCCTTGTCATAGTCCTGACCCCCTCCCAGCCTTTTCTTTTCTCGGTGTATTGGGACGATTGTTTCAAGTTTTCATCTTGGTTTCATAGGGTACGCACAGTAAGTGAGGTACGTAGCTACCCCTTTTAAATTACTGTGGCCCAGATTTAAGAGGGCCTAGATTTACAAAGTGGCGCGATGCACGAATTGTGCCACTTTGTAACCCCTTGCGCCACATTATGCCTCCACCAGGCATAATGTATGCAAGGGGGAGTTCCCTCATTAGGGTGGCCGAAAAAAAGGCACAAAGAAATCTAAAATATTTTAGTTGCGCCTTTTTTTGGGGCATTTTCAACTCCTGCTCAAAGCAGGAGTTAACAGGGGACACACCACTGGTTAGAATTGGCCCCTATGTATTGGTCAGGGTTACCACCAACATTTTGGCGCTAACCCTGAACAGTACAATAGCATAAAAAATTCAGACACTGACGCCATTGCCCCCCTACCCTGCGCCATGGTGCGCTGTATTTTAAATACAGCGCTCAGATGGTGGCGGTAGGAGTCACTAAGGGGTGCAAGGAAAGTGGCGTTGCACTGGGTGCAGCACCACTTTTCTTAAATCTGCCGCTATGAGTACAATGGTCTGCCACATGGTGCGGTATTTGAACCAGCATTCCCATTGGCCTCAATAGGAATACATAATGAATTCTTGCTCCCTTTTCCCATCCTACAAAGGTTGTTTTATGGGTGAGGTGTTGTCCCACTATCTATCCAATGTCGATTCGATCTGTCTGCCCCAGGGCTCTTATTAACCTCCGACCCCTTTCATCTACCTCTGAGGGTTGAATGAGGCCCTCTTCCCCATCCCCCCCTAATATGGATTCCCATTGAAGCAGGACTGGCCAATTTTAGCACTGAAGTCGCCACCAAGCACCACATTAAAATGTTGCAACAGGAGGAGGGCCCTAGCCTCTGAGGGAGCCAACACTATAGACAGTGATACCATTTTGCAATCCAAATTTGTGCACAGAGTTATAGAAGTTGACAAGGAAGACGTTAAAGTTCCGAAATACCACAACCCATACAACCTGTATCCCACTGTGTCTAACAGGGCTAACAATGGTTTTAAACAATTTGGATACATGAATCACAATAGCGCCCCCCACTCCTTGGGCTCTCAGTCCAGTGGCAACTGTTGCCGGCACATAAAAGCACTCATATCCATCCACAAAAAACGGGTCACATGCCCAAGTTTCTTGAAGTAATCTCACATCATATTGTTTGACCGGATTTAACTATTCAGGGTCTGTTACCTTTGATATAACTCCAGCAATTTTTCAGCTAACTTGTTCTAAGGGCTGAATGGCTTATCCCTTCTGTCCCTGTCCAACGTTGTCCGGCGGCTCCAGCTGCAAAAGCTGTGGCTCCTGAATACATGCAACAGAAATGCCAGATGTATGAGGGAGTCAATCTTTATAATCAGGACTTTCTAGAGGGAGGAGCCTATTGGCAATGGGAGTGGGAGGGTTTCCCAGGATTCTAGGCAAGGGGTTCTGCCTGTCCCAATCCGAAGGGACCTGGTGCTTGTAAAAAAGCCCAATGCCACAATGCTAGTACCCTCTTCTGGCCGTCGTTGGGATTGGAAACTATACAGCAATCACCTCACCAATGAGGGAAATCTGCAATTAACCACAACACAATCATTGTATAGATGTTTTCTACCCAGTCCAACCCACCCCAACCTTCTAGCAAAGAGGATATCACTACGCTCTCTCACTTTGAATTGGGTATTGTTACTTAGCCAGTGGCAAACTTTATTGCTCAACTGGGGGAGGGGGTGGTTTCCACAGAAGTTAAGGATAGCTCAGGGACCCCTGTCATTACAACTACTTAGGGGGAGCAGATTAAGTGTAGGCAAAGTAAGCCTATCCTGGGCATGACTACTTAGACCACCCTGTCCCCCCTTCTATTCCCTAACTCCCCACCAGAAATCTCCACTACTGATGCTGACTCAGTTCTTTCCAAGGGGGACACCAGAGGTCCCCTCTCCCTAACACTACCTACTCCTATATCTTGTGATAAAGGATTAGAATTGGCAGTAGGACAGTGATCTCCCTCTATTCTAGTAACACCTTGATGGGCCGTCTCTGAGCCACTCCTAGAGTCGTTAACTTCCGGCTGCTAGCAATATTATCAAGTTTTGTTGACAGCGCAGTACGCATCAATTCCAAACTATGCAGTTTATCAGATAAGGGGGGCAATACATTTGTTGATTAATGGTTTAAGTGTTTCCACATCATTGTCCTAATTAGTTGGAGCCAAGGTCCTAGCAAGTTCTATATCATTACCCTTGCACGATTCCTTCTTTCTATAAGATCAGGTAACCAATCTCCCAGCCAGTAGTCGCTTGTTTTTACACATTCTTTTAGCAGCAGGTATGCAGTCACTAGCCTTTAGGAGATCTTCCCTGCTCTTCCCTATAGAGGCTACATCAGGAGCAAGTGAAGAAATCGATAACAGCTGTAGACACACAGGGATTGCTCTGGATAATGTTGGACTGTGACCACTCAACTAGATCTTTTTCTTTGGAGATTGTCGGGTCGCGCTCCCGCGAATAAAGACTCGGAGCCACTGCATTTATGTTGACACCTTTATTCTGACACTCATTCGTACCATACCCACTTCGTGCCTTTTCCCCTCTATTTATAGTCTGACCCTTCCCGTCCTGGTGCGATCCATCTCGCACCGACAGCAGGGGTATCCCTATGCCCACCACTTCCGCCTTTGCATAGTGGTGCAGTCCAGTTCCTGTGACGACACTACATCCCTCCCCAACGGGGAAGGGGAAGATTAAACTTGAACATGAAACAAACTATTGGAATTAAAACATTTCCTTAGTCTTTGTGGCGTTTTGAGATGAGCTCTCTCCTGTTCTTGAGGGTGCTCTGAGGTTACATCAGTCACACGCATAGTCTGCGTATCGTCGAGAGGGGCCTGGGTTGTGCCTTAACATGTACCTCCCTCTCCTCGACCGGTCCGACACCTGGATTTCCTCTGCGCTCTGGTTGGGTGCTGTCGCTCCTGTGGGCTGGCTCTGCATTTGCTCCGCTGTTGGGTGAGCTGTATGGTGTTCTGAGGCACCTTCTGCTTCTCTGCTTGTGGACTCTGGGCTTGCGGTGTCCACGTCCAAACCTGCCCATTCGTCTGTGCTGTCCTTGTCATTCTCGATGGCTACTGCTTGGGGCAAACGTTTGAAAAATACTGCATTGCAGGTTACTGTCTCTGGTCCTCGCCGGGCTGTTATCATGGTGCCTTTCACTGGGGTCACAGTCCACAGCCGTGTCTCGAAAGGGAGACGGAACTTCCCTCCTGGGTGGCGATCCTTTATCAGGACGGTATCGCCTATTTGTACCGTTACCTCACGGGCTCTCCGTTTCTTGGAAGCATGCGCATTAGTGCTGGCTCTCCTTGCTGCTGACTTGTCTGGCGGCGGTGATTTAGCTGCCCACGATGGGTGATGGGGGATAGCATCTGTCACTGCTCTCCCGAAGCAGAGTTGGCTGGGGTGGCTCCTGTGGTGGCATGCGGGGTGACTCTGTATTCTCTCAAGAAGGCATATATCGCCCTTTCTGGGTTCTCACCTTCTGCCACAGCGATGCGAATGACTTTGTTTAGTGTTTTTACAAACCTCTCCACTTCTCCATTTGCTTGTGGCCATCGTGGTGTGATGCGCCGATGTTTGGTGTTCGTTGACGCTAGGAAGTCCGGCCATTCGTGGCTGTTGAAAGGGGGCCCGTTATCTGTGCGCACCTCTCTGAAAAGTCCATGGATGGCCATCAGTTTTTCAAACTTGGGGATGACTGTGTGGGCAGATGTTGAGTGTACCACCTCGACTTCCGGATAGCGCGAGTAGTCGTCCATTACTATGACCATGTATGAGCCATTGGGGAGACTCCCAAAGTCTGCACTAACCCGTTGCCACAGTGCTGTGGGCCCTTGCTCTGTGAGAATCGGTGCTGGGGGGTCAGGGTTACCGCTGGCTTGACATATGAGGCACCTTTTGACTGTGTCTTCCACCATCTTGTCCAAACCTGGGAACCATACTTTGTCCCTGAGGCGGGCTTTTGACTTAACGATGCCTTGGTGTGCTCCATGCGTGAGGGATACTGTTCTGGCCGTCAGGCTAGATGGAATCACTAAACGGAGACCTCTCAACAGGCAGCCTTCTTCGCTCACCAAGAGCTCCTGACGTATATTGAATAGTGCATGCATCCGGGCTTGGGCTTCTTGTGTTCGGAATGTGTCAGGGCACTGGAGGGACCTTCCAGTTCCCTGTACTGGTGGCTGCTATGGCCATCCGTAGACACTCGCCCTGGGCAGTTGCCCTGATGACTTCGCTGAGTGGTATGGTCAGGGGCCAGGCACGCTCTACCACCAGCCTCACGTATTCTTCTGTGTCACGCGCTTCTTCCAGTTCTTGGGGTGTGGCTGTGCGGGCATGTCGGGACAGGAAGTCTGCCGGGTTCTTTGTGCCCGGTTGGTGCTCCAATGTGAAGTCGTACTCTTGGAGCTGCAGGATCCATTTCTCAATCCTCGGTGGTGGCTTTGAGGATGAGCCTTTGAATATCGGTAATAGGGGTTTGTGGTCGGTCACCACCGAGAACGGCTTTCCGTACAGGTAGAGATGGAAGTGACAGCACCCCCAGTGTATGGCAATGGCTTCTCGTTCAATTTGCGAGTACCGCTGCTCCGTTGGCATGAGTGTGCGGCTGGCAAAGGCGATAGGGGCCCACTCTCCGCAATCTTGTTTCTGTGCCAACACTGCTCCCAAGCCTGTGGGGCTGGCATCGACAACTAATTGTGAGTGGCGTTGCGGGCCAAAGAATGCCAGTGTGGTATCTGCGGAGAGTGCTCTTTTTGTGGCTTGGAATGCATTCTCTTGTTCCTCGCCCCATTCCCATTGGCGATTTGCTTGTGTGAGCTGTCGTAGAGGCCCTGCGATGCCTGCCAGGTTTTGCATGAACCGGCTGCAGTACGTGACCATACCCAGGAAGCTCCTTACCCCTGATACTGAGGTGGGTGCTGGTGCTTCTTGGATGTCTCTGACTTTCAGGGGGTCTGGCCCGACTCCATTTTTTGAGAAACGATACCCAAAGAAACAGATTTCTTGTTTCAGGAATTTACACTTGTCCCGGTGTAATGTTAGCCCTCTGTTCTGTAGCCTGACGAACACGGCTCGCAACCTCTTCAAGTGTGGTTCAACGGTGGGGGCGTGGACCAGGATGTCATCGCTCACGTTGAGGACTCCCGGGAGCCCTTGCAGGACCTCTTTGATAACATGCTGGAAGACTTCTGCCACTCTAGAGATGCCAAAATTGAGCCTCTTGTATCTCTACAGACCATTGTGGGTGGAAAAAGTGGTTATGGGCCGTGACTCGGGGTGCAGCATGATTTGGTGGTATCCTGAACGGAGGTCCATTTTGGAGAACCAGTATGATCCTGATAGTTCACTGAGGATGTCATCTATCATTGGTGTTAGGTGTCTCTCCATTTTGATCGCCAGGTTGGGCATGCGCATGTCGACGCAGATTCTGACGGCATCCGGTTGTTTGGGCTTCCGAGCGACTACGATGGGAGAGACCCATGGTGTTGGGCCCGATACCTTTTCGATGATTCCCACTTGTTCCAAGAGTCGGAGTTCTTGCTCAACTTTGGGGCGCAGATGAAATGCTACTCAGCGATGTCTGAGTGCTGTGGGGGTGACCGATTCATCAATATGGAGGCGTAGCGGAGGTCCTTTCAGGCATCCTATGCCCTCAAATAGCATCTTGAACTCTTGCGTTAAGTCTTGGAGTGTGTTTACATGGATGGCGAAGGCAAAGTGTACTAGGTTTAGATCTTGGGCAGTTCGGGAGCCAAGTAGGAATCCTGTGCCGTCCTTGGAGACGTAGACTTTTATGGCTGTTTCCGTGTTGTCATGGGCGATGTCTGTTGTGAAAACCCCTGCTATGTCTAGGGGTCGGCTGTTTCCAAATGCAAATACCTGTATATTTGTGGGTCGGAGCGCCGGTAACGGTTGTAGTAGCTTGTCATATATGTCCATGGCCATTAGGTTTATGGACGCGCCGGTGTCCACAAGTGCTGGTGTTGGAGAGCCTTTGACTATGACGGTGCATGTAGGTAGGCGTCGGCCTCCGACGGCGTGGATTACGTGGATTGTGTGTCGGTCGTTGTCCATGTCACTGTCTGAGTCTGGGTCCAGCGTGGTTTCAACCATTTTGACGGTCTTCCTTGTGGTGTTGGTTGCTTGCTTAGGTGCGGATCAGCAGACTTTAGCAAAATGATTGAGTTTACCACATGCACAGCACATTTTGCCCCACGCTGGGCAGGTGGTCGGATGTGGTGCTGGGCCGCCGCACCACTTGCATGGTCTGCCTCTTAGCCTTCCTTTATAGTTTTCCCCTTTTTGTCTTGGTGTGTTTGTTGTCACCGCATTGGCTGCTTCTGCCTTTACCTGGGTTGTTGGTGCTTGTTCCATGTGAGCTGCTGGAGCCCGCAACAGTTCTTGGGAGCATCCGAGTGTGAGGATATCTTTCATTGGCATGTTGGGTTGTTGTAGAATGCGCTCTCGGAGTTTTGATGAGGAGCACCCTTGGATAAATTGTGCCCTGATTTCGTCCTCTTCGTCGGGCAGAGTGCAGGTGCTGGCTAGTTCCTTCAGCCTGGCGTAAAAGAGGTCGACGGACTCATCTGTTATTTGGCGGGCTTGGCGTAATAGGAACCTCTCATAGTCAGGGTTGGCGTATGGCTCGAAATGCGCGGTAATCGCACCTTTTAGTGTTTCGTATATGCGTGGCCGTGCTTCTGTGACTGACTTGAACACTTTATGGATATCTGCTCCACCAATGTGGAGAAGAAGAGGTCTGCGCCGTTCCGGTTGGACGTCTAGGGCTTCAAAATATGTCTCAAGGAGTTCCACCCAGACTTTCTACCTCGCAGCTTGGGTGGGGGGTGCGCCTGTGATGGTGAGGGATTCTAGTGGTGGTATGCCGGCCATTGTGAAGGGTGTCCGGTTGGAGTGAGAAAGTGAGTGTGGTCTCGAGGATGCAGGATACGTTTATTCAAAGTACTTGTGGCTTTGATTGTGGAGAAGAGGGACTCCTGCAGGAATAGGGCTTGAGTTTGTGTGCCTCCCTTGTGGGTCAGGGTATTTGCCGTGTTTGTAGGAATGAGGAAGAGGCAAAAAAAAAAATTATTTTTTTTCCTTACTTTGTTGTCTTTTCAGTTTCCTTTGTCCGTTTTGCTTGCTTTTTTTTTTCTCTCCTTCCAGGTTCACGGTGCTGGAGCTGGCGTGTGTAGGACTTGCCCTGCAGAACGTGTGCCGCTGTGAGCCAGTCCTGCTTAGGTTTCTGCTTTTTGTTTTTGTTTTCTTTATATGCGTGTATGCCGCCCAGGGCAGCACAGTGGGTTGAGTGCCTTCGATTGGGAAGCTCCGGGAGGGGGTGGGGTACTTCCTTGTTGAACTGCCGCGCTCGCGCTGAGTAGTGCGTGGTTCTTCATGGAGGGGCGGGCTCCTGGAGCGCGTACGCACGCCGGCTGCTCCTCGCTTCGGAGCTGCGACTCCAGATGGGGCTGCCAGCAAGGCTCGGTACAGGCGTCTAGCCTGCGCACCGCCTTTCAGATGAGCCTGCTATGTAGAGCCTGCCGCAACCTATGACAGACGGTCGGGCGTCCAACTGCAGGTAGGCAACCTCGCGGAGTGTGTGTGTTGCCGCCGTGTGTCGGGCCCAGGGCTGGTGCACCGCGGTCGTCGGGTGGTGTCACTACCATTTGTGGTAGGCCCACCTTCGTCGCCAATTGTCGGGTCGCACGCCCACGAATAAAGACTCGGAGCCACTGCATTTATGTCGACACGTTTATTCTGACACTCGTTCGTACCATACCCACTTCGCGCCTTTTCCCCTCTATTTATAGTCTGCCCCTCCTCATCCTGGTGCGATCCATCTTGCACCGACAGCAGGGGTATCCCTATGCCCACCACTTCCGCCTTCACGTAGTGGTGCAGTCCAGTTCCTGTGACGACACTACAGAGATCTCCCCAACGACACATGCCAATTAGGTGTCCAACGTGTTCACAGTTTTTGGTTTAGCAGGGCTACCTTTCCTTGACTTCATCCTGACACAGTTTGCGCTTCCCCGTTGATGGTGGCTACTTGAATCCAAAAACCAAGAGGGGTGGCCTGGCCTCCTCCAGGCACTGACAGGTGCAGTAGGGGCCCACCCGTAGCCAAGGATTTGCCCAGGTATGGCCCACGTGCTTCCTGCGTGACAGAAGTCTTCTCTGCACTATAAGCGCATCAGGTGGCAGCAGGAAGTGGCTTTGGGCAGGCCCCTCCTCTTGGGGTGATGAACTCTGGGTAATTAAGTGCTCCAGGGTGCACAAACTTCAAACCACCAGCACTCTGCAACCCATGCCGTGGGAGTCTTCTCTGTGTTATAAGCGCGTCAGCAGGAGGCAAATGTGGGCAGGCCCCACCTTTCGAGGTGATGAACTCTGGGCAATTAAGTCCTCTTGGGTGCATAAACAACAAACCTCCAGCACTCTGTGTCCCCCGCCACAGGAGGCTTCTCTGCGCAACAAGCATATTGGTGGCAGCAGGAGGCGGCTGTAGACAGGCCCCCTCTCTCGAGGCAATGAAATCTGGGCAATTGAGTGCTCCGGGGTGCACAAACAACAAACCCCCAGCCCTCTGTGTCCTGTATCAGGAGAGTCTTCTCTGTGCTATGAGCGTGTGTGTCAGGCGGAAGCAGGAGGTGGCTGTTGGCAGCCCCCCTCTCTCGGGGCGATGAACTCTGGGCAATTGAGTACTCTGCGGTGCACAAACAACAAACCCCCATCCCTCTGTGTCCTGTACCATGGGAGTCTTCTCTGCGCTATGAGCGTGTCAGGCGGCAGCAGGAGGTGGCTGTTGGCAGGCCCCTCCTCTCGAAGCGATGAACTCTGGGCAGTTAAGTCCTTTAGGGTGCACAAACAACAAACCCCCAGCACTCTGCGTCCCTAGGTCCTAACCTAGTGTGAATAAGTTACTGCACTCTGCTACCTAACACTGATTACTCCCTCCCACCCCCCAGGAGATATGGGTGTAGGGAGGTACCGGTGGCTATGATACTAATGCTCCTTAATGTGGACTGATTGATTAACTTTTTTGTAACTCATATAGCACACACCATATACGTCCTGGAACCGACCTTCAAGATAATGTTTGCACTTACACAGTGGTGACAAAGTGGATGTATGATTGGCCCTGTGAAGGATCAGGACATCCTTAAACAGCCCAAGATGCCAGCGGAAGTCTTCTACCTCTCATGAACTTGTCTGCTCATCCATCTGTTGGTACATTCTAGCCTGTGCTTTCACAGGCCTACTATATATGTAGGTGATGTAGTGTCTATGAGCTCAGCTCCTTGGTAGGGGCTTGAGGGTGATTAAAGGTCAGCTGGGATGAGAGGTGCCAGCTCACCAGCATCAATTCTTCTCTGACCTCTGTGGTAATTTAAGGCTTTTCCACCAAGTTGTTTTTCATTTGATGTCTCAGGAACAGTTGGGTAGATTTTGCGGAAAATGTTGATTGGATGGCTTTCTTGGGTCGTATGCGCTGAACTCTAAGGGTCTTGCTTTAGAACATGGACTTTGTTTGTGGGTTCCTTGAGTGCTGGGTGGACGCAAGCTTCTTTAGATACCCCGGGCCACGGTTTGAGACTTTATGAACAATAAACATCACGAGTGTCCTGTAATCTTGGCAATGGAAACTCATGACAGTATTCTAATCCACACCAGAACCAAAGCTTATGGTAAATCAGGTCTATAGGAACTCACTCATAAGGCGAAATAAGATTTGGGCGAGAGAGAAATATAGGTATCTGGTCGAAAGCATGACAGCACTCCCTTTTCCCAAATTTCAAATAAGATAACATAGGACTTTTCGTGGGAACCCCGTTGCATCAAGGTAATACAATAACCCCAAATAGATCTTACCAGATTGTCAAGAATGTCCAATGAAAGGTGTGCATACTGTAAGGTATTAACCTAACCACTGCTATGTAGACATAGGCTGAAACTCACCCTCTTGGTACCAGGATACCACTA
Organism: Pleurodeles waltl; assembly: GCF_031143425.1. Lineage (NCBI taxonomy): Eukaryota > Metazoa > Chordata > Amphibia > Caudata > Salamandridae > Pleurodeles > Pleurodeles waltl. The sequence continues at coordinate 1,023,524,643 of NC_090449.1, read as the reverse complement.
GAGAGCCAAATAGTGATGCAGTGACCAAAATACCAGCGATGCAGGATTCACTGAACTTGAAGAAGGAAGCAGCTGTAAGCAAAAAGGTCAGGAAGGATCTCCTGCTTAAGGCAGACCTTTCAAATAAACAAGAAGGAAAATAAAAAATAAAGGGCAGGGACGCAGTTTGAGTGCAAACTGAGACAAAGCGGGAAAGCCTAACAACTGCTATTGTCATGCATGATCCTCCTGTGTTTTATGACCTTTACTCCCCTTGCTGAAACTCTTAATCTGAAATCACTACTCCTGCCCCTAGCCACCAAAGCTCTTGACCAGGAAGTGTCTGTAATAAGCTATGGGCCATCCTCAAAAGGCCTTCCCACCATCCGCCTTGCTGAATGCCAATGTCCACAAATACCATACTGAGAGCTGATTTTGTGCGAACTTCTGACAAAGGACTTCAAATCTGATCTCCACTTCACCAGGGCCCAGTAGGCTGCTTTTCAGGGGCATTTACTAGGTGCATTGCTTTTTCATCTAAGGGCCATCCCACCCAGCCCCCTGCTTTTGTGCTTGTTGCAAAATGCAAAGTTGTTTGGGGAGGTTGAGTGCAGATTCATCTGCAACTCTTTATGTGCACCAAGACCGAGCATGTGTGTGATTTGCTACACAGTTGCCGTGTAGCAGCCACTAGAAGTTTTACAGTCTAGAACATTAGAGCTGGTTTCCTGTTTGGTTGCATTTATTTGGGGTGAAAGATGGAAGGAAAGCCTAGCTTAAAGGTTCTGTAGGAGGTTTTAAGGGTGCTTCTAGGGTTGTGTGTGGTATGAACGGGATCTTCTGGTTCTGAGTTGCAGAATGTACATTTTTTGAAAGGTGACTAAGCTAATGGAGCAATCCGAGGACCTCTACACCACTCAGAGTTAGCGATTAACAGGCAAGGATAATCCAAAACCCATCTAAGTTACCTCTGGCTCACTGTTGAGAGCTCAGTTCTAAAACTGTCAGAGGGCACTTGGTAGCCAAGTGCAACTGACACAAGTTAAAACAGGGGAATTGACGTGAAACCAATAGACTGATCTAAATGTATGAACCATGGAAATGTACTTATTGGAGCATACCAAACCTCATTAATAAGCAATGCCATCCCAATGTGAATAACATAAGCTTACAGTTCCAATTTAGATTTAGGACTAGAATCCTACATGAAGGTTTATTGGAGGTTTATTAGATCTTTAGCAAGAGAAGGCTCTTGGACAAGGCAACTACTGAAGAATGGTAGAGGGGGTACAAACGTCCGTTTGCCTCTAATGAGGATTACAACACATATGTACATGATGGGGAGATGGGGAATTATACATTTGCATAGCTGCAACAAGAGAAAATGTCAGTGGGTCTATTTTAAATAGGTGCTAGCATATGTGTGTAGTAATGTTGCAGTTCACATGTGTGAGAGTCTCAGGATCTCCACCGCAGGCGAAGAATGCATCAAAGTCGGGAATTAGAACACATCAGTATGCATGAAGTGCAAATGCTGTGTGCAAACGGTGTGTGGAGGGTCAATGTGAAATTTGTACATGACTTGTTATTGAATTGGCCACAAACACCTGTTTGCACTCAGTGAAAATTACTGGGCTTCAGATAATTTTCTTGGCAATTTAATGCAGCAGAGAATAATTGCACTATTTCTGGTAAAGCACTTTACGCTGCGGAAAAACCTGTTTTCATTGGAGACAATCCTTTGGAATACACAGGGCACTAATTTGAGATGATTACAGATCATTGCAATTGGCAGGTTGCACTAACCTTGGATCCTGTTCCAAATGAAGCAATGTTCTTTTCCATCTCCCACCACTCCCCCCCCCCCAATGACTAGCTCCACAAGAATAAGGCGGCCAGTGGTAGAAGAGGAGAAAGTTACTGGCTGAAGAGAGAAAACAGATACACACGACTCCACACTGTCTCTTGCCACTTCTGGAGTTCAGGAGTTTGCAGCTTGTAGTGGATTTCAACCAGATGAGAAATGGCTTAAGTAACTTATCACTGGAATACTACATGTAACTCTATTCCTTGATGGATAACTGCGAATTCCTGAAAGCTAACCACAAGGGAGCATTAATATTTGCAAAATGCATGCGCACTCACACCTCTCTTTATGTTTAGAATAACTTTCTCAAGCAGTGTCATATACACTCTTTTGTGGAAGATGAGAATCATTTCTACTTGACTTCTGTAGAACTGAAACATAAAGAGAACAATTAACACATTGTGGTTCCAGGAACTCTTAGAAGAGCATACAACTCCAGTTGGAAGAGTTCACAGACGTATAACCAAGTTTTTAGAGTTGCAAACAAATGTGCAAGAAACAGTTCAAAGTGTGTTTTCAACTATATACAACTTTTGGGTGCTTCTCTGTAGGCCATAATGTCCATATAACAAGCCTTTAAGAAGCAAGAGGTCTTGACAATTAAAATCTAACCTCCATGTAGCAGGGCCGTGGCTTCAGCATCAGTTTAGCATGACTCAGTATGATTTCAGCATGGCTCTCTCTCTAGAAGCTCAAGAATTGGTGGTGATCTGCCCCAGAGCTCATTCTCTGCCCACACAGCCTGAATTCAGTCAGCCCCAGTACTTTGTAATGACCACCAATCTTTCCTTCACTGAAAGGTAATAAGCGCAGGTGGGTTGAAGGTGCTGTTTCCTCACACTCATCCCAGGCCCAACAGCAAGCGGTACCTCCATTCCTGCTTCCTGACAGTGATCGTTTTCCAGGTTTCAATACATATAATCACTTTTTAACCTGGAACAAGACGAAAATGCAAAATTCAAGAGTGCGCTGAACTTGAATGATTGAGTATGTTCCTTTCGAATTGAGTGTTAGAATCTGTTGGAGTTGTGGATGAGATTAACTAGTTTAATATCTATCCGGGAAAAATAGTGCATTGAAAAATTAACCATTATGTAGGACTTTATTGGATTGAGTACTGGAATCTGTCGCTGATGTTGATAAGAACATGCTAAACAGGACCTAGTATCTCATGAAGTCATGGAATAGATCAATGATGAACCTGAACAAATCCAGAACAATGGAAAACCTATGTGGAATAACAACGTTCCTACAACCACCTGAACAAGTGTAAGATGGAATTATAAAAATGATTCTTGATGGCTTCACAGCAAGCCTTGCATAGGACACACTACAGCAGTGATCTGCCTTTGCCTTCAGTAGCCCCCATGAGCAATTAAATTAAGGATTTGTGTCCTTTGGATGTGCAGAGATTTTCTTCCAATGAAAAATCAAAGGAGGGTGATAATGTCATTACCAAAGCCCAAATGCACACTGGGTACTTTTTTTTATAAAACTTTATGATAACCCTCTAAGTATCACAAAAATGTCCCTATGCTGGTAGTGTTCCATTTGTTTTTAAAGATATCTCAGTGACCTCTGAATTGCTGATCACAAAGGCCTCAAAGTGCCTTTTTAGAGGGGGCTCTGCCTCCACCGCAGGGATGTCCCCAGCAGACTCAGCCGCCTCTCCTCCCCCTCCATGATCTTCATTCATGATTTTTTCGCTGTTTCATTTTTCGCAAGTGCCATCCTGTGAGTCTTTCCTCCTTCTCTTGGGGTACCATTCCGCGCGCCCCAACACGTGTCAGTAGTTCTGGTGTGATGCCGTCTTGACACAATGTTGATAGATAGGCCTTTGTGCCTCCAACTCGTGTCATTTACTTTGGTGCAATGTAATGTTGATGTTGACTGTTTTAATGAACAATTAATTGCTATTTCTTTTGCACCAGCACTCGAGAGATACTTTCCCTTATCAATTGGTTAGGGATGTGTGTTCTTAGAAACGTTGCAGATGTCCCTAAGCTAGGCACATTTTGATTGGTTGCACTTTTGATTCTCTGCACTGATGTTCTCACTGTTTTTATTATACCCTCCCATGCATCTGCCCTTTGATTTTTTATGCTAAAGAGATATGACACAGGATCCAGTGTCTTAGCCTATCGCACTTTTTAGCCGTGATTTTAACTTTAGAACAAATTGTAATGGTTTTAATTAACCGCATACAATAAAGATTATTATTATCATGCATGTTAGACAATAACCTATGCCTAGCATGGATTTCCTGCAGTTTAAGGAGTTCTTGTTGTTTCTTCCCTTGGTCCCGGATAGACTTTTTGGCCCTCATAGGTAGGTGCTTTGTCTACATCTCAGCACTACAGGTACAAGAGTGCCCACAGAAGGAAAATACGTGTGGTAGAGCACACCACTTTTGGGCTTCTTCAAGGAAAATTGAGGTGCCTCCACAAATCAGACCAGGAATTGGAATATAATCCAGCAACGAGTTTGCGATCAGTGCTGAATGTACCATGTTGCACGACACATCAGTGCGAAGGGGCGTTGAGTGTGACATAGGCTAGGTCACGGGCAGCACGCACGACCCTCCTACCACTACTTCTGCCAACGAGTCTTCTTGACTAGAAAGTGTACCACCATCCAAAGGTGCAACCTCTAGGGGCGCCAGTAGCCTGAAGATTGATGCGTGGTCAATGGTATGCCAACGTAAGAGTCAGACACCACACTGAAATGATCTGTTGCTAATGCCAATGATGACAACCTTTCTTCTTCATTTGGCACATGCCTTAATTTTCTGACGATGATCTCATTGTTTTTCCATATGTGTGATGTACACGACCAGTTAGGCCGCTGTTGTAGTTTCCCCTCACTTCATCTGTTGGCATAATTACATAAAGTTAATGCACATGTAGAAAACATCATCATTGGTGTGTGTCATGACACCGTGGCTTACTTCCAGCAAATGTAACTCCTGGAGCCTTTATTCCTTCTAGCACACCCTTCCACAGTTACACTTCCATCACGCCCATTTGCTGTCTCTGGGTTGTCGTACGCTGTCTTCTTGGTCTCAACCGCCCAACTGTGTATCCTCAGCCAGGAGCTGTGTCTTCCTGTTGACCACTCACTGCGTGCACAGCCTACCGTCCAATGAGACGCCAGACATCAATACTTGTTACAAAATACACACTGCAAATACTCTATACAAAGTTTCCTTACTACACTATGGCCCTCATTACAACCCTGGCGGTTGGTATTAAAGTGGCGGTAATACCGCCAACAGGCCGGCGGTAATACTGCCAAATTATGACCATGGCAGAAAGATCTCCGATAGACAGCCAATGTACCACACCGACCGCCAGGGCGGAAACAACAGGCACCACGGCGGTAGCTGCCTACAGCCAGGTGGAAGTCAATGTTCCGCCCACCATATTAAGACACATCAATCTGCCACCGTTTCGGGGCGGAACCAACAACATCAAAAGTCTGGCAGAAACACTGCACAGAAGTGAAAGGACTCACCATTGGAAACACAGGGAGCAATCACGCCGCCATAGAGCCTGAGCTGTTTGTCTTCCCCATGATCTTCTACGTGCTGCTCCACCACGAACATCAACGCAGGCGAAGATGACAACGGTGAGTACAGCCGCCTAGCACACAAGGGAGAGGGGGAGGAAAACAAGAGTGACACACACATGCACCACACACCGCCCCCGCAACATCATACACACAATCAGCTGCATTACTAAAATATTTTTACCCCGCAACTCGAATGAATAATGCAAGGACACAACGATTTTGAAAAAGTGAATGTAATGAGAGCAACATATCTAGAAAAATTATTTGGGCAAGAGAATAGATATATACATATGTACACAAAAAAGGTACACAGCCCAGTCCACAATGTTCGTAGGCCAAATGGCCACAGGCCAAAGTCCAAGGCCACACATGTTACCTGCATCAACACGGAGAGAACACTACAGGGGCATTAGTTGGTAAATAGGTAGGCACCTCAGGGGGACGGGGGACGGGAGGGCACCTCAGCCGGGAGATGGAACAAGACCACTGGTTCTGGAGGGGGCAACATGCCCTGTGCTTGGTCCTGGGGAGTGCAAGGCTACAGTCTCTTGAGTGGGTGACTTGCCCACTTGCCCCGGAGGGGGCAACATGCCCTGTACGTGGTCCTGGGGAGTGCAAGGCCACAGTCTCTTGAGTGGGTGACTTGCCCACTTGCTCTGGAGGGGGCAACATGCCCTGTGCTTGGTCCTGGAGTGTGCAAGGCCACAGTCTCTTGAGTGGGTGACTTGAGCACTGGTTCTGGAGGGGGTCTTGTGCCCTGTGCTCTTGATCCTGGGGTGTCTTGGCTATGTGGATGTCTTACCCACTGGTTCTAGAGGGGGCCTCGTGCCCTGTGCTCTTGATCCTGGGGAGTGCAAGCTCATAGTCTCTCAGGTGGGTGTCATACCCACTGGATTTACAGGGGGCAGGCCGCACCGCAGCCCATGGAAGCAGGATTACATACCGTCCGCCAGCGGTGACGGCTGCTCAGTGGTGGTGGTGCTGCTGTTGGGGGGAGGCTCCTGTCCATCCCCTGCAGCCTCTGACGGCTGCCCACTGGAGGTGGTGGTGCTGCTGGTGGGGAGAGACTCCTGCCCATCTCCTGCAGCTTCTGACGGCTGCCCACTGGAGGTGGTGGTGCTGCTGGTGGGATGAGGCTCCTGCCCATCCCCTGCAGCCTTGGACGGCTGCAGAACCATGGCTGGTGGTGGGGGCTCAGTCGCAGTTCCTGCCCCAGGCCCCTTGCTCTTCCTGCCTGCTGGTGCAGGCTCCTTTCTCTTCCTGGCAGCTGGGGCAACTTCCTTTACCTTCCTAGCAGCTGCTGGGGCAGGCTCCCTGCTTTTTCTTGCAGCTGGGGCAGGCTTCTTTACCTTCTTAGCAGCTGCTGGGGCAGGCTCCGCAGACGCCTTGACCTTCTTGCCTGCTGGGGCAGGCTCCTTGGTCTTTCTGACAGCTGGGGCAGGCTCCCTTCCCTTGAGGCTGCCTGGTGCAGGTTCCTTCACCCTTAGGATATGTGGCCTGGATCCTTTTCCACCACAAGTGGGTGTGGTGACGACTGGGCCCGGGGCTTGGTGGCTTGGCTGGGTTCTTCTCACCCTAGCCATACGTGGCAGGACGGGGGGGAGGGGTAGGGAAGAGGTAAATGGTGGATAGGAACAGTTTTTTAGGGACATTGGGGCAGGAAGAGGGAGAAGGAATGGGAGTGGAGGAAGAGGGATTGTTGGTTGTTGGAGGTGTCTGTCTGCTGATTTTGGGTACACGTGCATGGCCTGGATGCTGTAGTGAGGTGGATGGCTGTTGGGTGTCTGAGTGCTTGCGTTTGTGTACCTTAGGGGGGGGGGAGGCAGACACAGTGGGAGAGGACACAGGGGACGTTTGCATGGCTGTTGTGGAGGTGTCTGCCAGTGAGGTGTGTGTTCTGCTTGGTGTGGTGACGATGCTGGTAGTGGATGATGATGTAGTGCATGCAGGTGTGAGTGTAGATGGAACTGGGAGGGAGGTGGAGGAGGAGGAGGAGGAGGGGGAAACAGTGGAAATAGTGGATGTTGGTATGTCTGCATCTGGATGGTGTTTGTGTGATTGCCTGTGGGATGAAGTGTGGTGCCTGTGTTTACCTGTAACCACTCTTGTGTGTTGTCTTGTGTGCATGCTCGTCTGCCTGTGTGCTTGGGATAGGTTGGGGTTGAGGAGAATGGGACTGGGAAGAGGAAGTTGTAGGGGGGAGGGTAGAAACAGTGACAATGGTTGCCACTAGAGAGGAGGCCAGAGCCTGAATCGATCTCTGATGGGCTGCCAATCCAGTGTGAATGCCCTCCAGGAATGCATTAGTCTGTTGCATCTGGGCTGCCAGCCCCTGGATGGCATTCACAGTGGTTGACTGCCCTAAAGAGATGGATCTCAGGAAGTCAATAGCCTCCTCACTGAGGGCAGCAGGGCTAACTGGGGTAGGGCCTGAGGTGCTGGGGCAACTCGCTGAGGGGCTGCTGGGAGGGTGGTGCTGGTACGGCAGTGGCGACTGTACCTGTAGCTGGAGTGGTCACAGAGGTGTCCGCCACCAACAGGGAGCTTCCATCGGAGGAGGTATCTGTGTCAGAACTGTCCCCTCCAGTCTCCGCCGTGGTGCTCCCCTCGCCCTCCATCACACTGGTGCCTTCAGCGTCGGTGCCTCCTGGGTCCTGTGGGATGCAGCTCCCTCTGTCGCCGGTGCCTTTGCTCCTCCGCTAGATGATGCTAATGCACATAAGGACAGGGTGACAAAACAAAAACGGGGAGGAAAGAGACAAAGGATACAATTGGTCAGTGGCTGCACCAACACCACCCTTGGCGTACACAGCACCCTCACACACAGGGAACAGCCCTACGCAATGTGCCATAGCACTACCAGAGAAAGAGTTGGCAGCCAAGGCATGGGGAGGGGCACACTTGTCAAATGCAGCACACCTGAGACCCACCCAGCCCTGAGCAGTAGTGGATGCATACGAGCTAGGTAGCAAGATTTTCCCTTCTGAACCCTAGCCACCAGGGGACCAATGCTGCAATGTCAGGCCTGGCCTAGGGGCACCCACTGACACACATCCCCCACCCGGATACCACCCTACCATGCGTAAGTTGTAACGATGGGTACTGAACTCACCCCCTTGTGGCTGCTGTGATGCCCTCAAGCACCCATCCAGCTCAGGATAGGCCACTGCCAGTATGGGGCCCTCAGTGGGGTCAGGGTTTGTCGGGCACCCCCTCCTCGTTGGGAGGCCATCCACAGCTGGGCCTCCGCCGTCTTCCGGGCCCAGCGTCTCAGGTCCACCCACTGTTTCCGACAGTGGGTGCTCTGCCTGCTGTAAACACCCAGGGTCCCTACGTCCTTGGCGATGGCACGCCGTATACCCTTCTTTTGATGGGTGCTGACCTGCAGAGGAAATACACATAGGAAAATAGAATTAGTCAAACAGTCCTGCCTGTTACACTTACGGCCTACCATACCCCTTCACATCACCATTTACACACACATAGCCCAGCACACAACCAATATGCCGCCCAGAGGACATCCACCCACCCCCCTTACCCGAGGCCTTCACACACACCAGTCCAGGCGTTCCTGCCACATGCATCGTGCCCACAGTGTACTCACCTGTTGGACTGGAGGCCCATACAGCAGTCCGTACTGGGGTAGGACCCCATCCACCAGTCTCTCCAACTCCGCCGAAGTGAAGGCTGGGGCCCTTTCCCCAGTCACACGGGCCATGGTAGGTTCCAGACACATGTCACAGCAGCACATGCAGTGTAGGTCCTCTCCTGTTGAAGATCAGGTAGCAAGTGAGGAATCAGATAGAAAATGGTGGTCACGTCCACAGCGGTGCATACCGTCACTGCCGGCGTTGATAACCATTGGCCACTGTAACCCATAGAGCCCAATGTTATCCAATGAGGAGTTCCACGGCAGTTGCTGACCGCCTCCTGCAACGGCGCACAACGTCAGCGTAATTACCTCACTTTCACTTGTCCCTCCAGACAAGACAGGCGGACGCCATTTCAGGAGGTGGGGGGCAGGCCCAGGATATTTGCTGTGTCACTGGTGAATTAGGGAATACTGTACAAATCACACTTACCCATTACAAGTTAATAGCATGCAAAGTTCTGTTGTAGCCCCATTGTGACCGGCTCCTCACTCTTTTGCCTGATAGCTTGCTACCACTGCGGATGAATAGGAGATGGAGACATATCCCCTTGTACAGACCCCTGGTGGACTTGGCAACAATGGAGGAAAGGCACATTATCCTCACCTATAGACTGGACAGGACCACAATCACAAAGCTGTGTGCCCAATTGGAGCCTGACCTGATATCTGCTATCCGTCACCCCACTGGGATCCCCCCTCTTGTGCAAGTTCTATCAGTGCTTCATTTCCTGGCAACTGGTTCTTTCCAAGTGACAGTGGGCTTGGCTGCAGGAATGTCACAGCCAATGTTCTCAATAGTGCTAACAAGAGTTTTGTCTGCCCTGATGAAACACATGTGCAGCTACATTGTATTTCCCCAGGTTGAAGATTTGGCCACAGTGAAGGCTGAGTTCTATACAATGGGACATATCCCCAACATAATTGGAGCGATTGATGGAACACATATTGCCTTTGTCCCCACCGTCAGAATGAACAGGTGTTCAGAAATTGGAAGAGTTTCCACTTTATTAATGTATAGATGGTGTGCTTGGCGGGCCAGTACATCTCCCACGTCAGTGCTAAGTATCTTGGGTCGGTGCATGATGCCTTTGTCCGGAGGAATAGCAGCATCCCAAATGTGATGGCCCAACTACAGAGGCACAGGGTGTGGCTAACAGGTGAGCCTTGGTTCCCACCCAGTATATGTTGGTGTATTGGGTATGGTGTGGGCCATATGGGATAGTGTGTGGCTAAATGTTGTCCCTCAATATTTGCAGGTGACTCTGGTTACCCCAACCTATCATGGCTGCTGACCCCTGTGAGGAATGCCAGGACAAGGGCAGAAGAATGTTATAATGAGGCACATGGACGATCCAGAAAGATAATAGAAAGGACCTTTGGCCTCCTTAAGGCCAGGTTCAGATGCCTCCATCTGACAGGTGGATCCCTGTGCTGCTCACCCAAGAAGGTCTGCCAGATAGTGGCATGCTGCATGTTGCACAACCTTGCCCTGAGACGCCATGTGCCTTTTCTTCAGGAGGAGGAGGCTGGAGATGCCCGTGTGGCAGCAGTGGATCCTGTGGACAGTGAGGGTGAGGAGGCAGAGGATGAGGATGAGGACAACAGAACATCAGTGATAAGACAATACTTCCAATGACACATAGGTAAGACAGTGTTACTTCACATTTCTATTGAATTTGTTGAAATTTCTGTGGCACTGGCATGCTGCTATTTCCCACTTCTATGCCCACTTACTGTACCCTTTGGCAATTCATTGTGCATATGTTGGTGACCTGACATATGCTCCTTGTGTGATCACTGCAGCCAGCTACAGGTCATTAATCTATGCTCATTTTCTGTACAGTTAAATTGCAATGTTTGTACCTGTTTAAATTAATTCATACTTGAAAAATTTGACATACTCCAAACTTCTTTTTTTTTTAAAGGGTGTTTATTGAAGTGCTAAAATTTTGAGGGGCAAGTGCAATGGGATGGGGTGATGATCGAGGAAAGTCCAGGGTATTGTTCCAGTCTATTTGTAGCACAGATGCATTGTCCAAGGGGACATAGGAAGGGGAGCACAGCAGTCCTCCTAGTGTCCCAGATGGCCTGTGCCTCTGTCCCCTGAACCGTGTGCCCACTGCCACTGACCCCAGGCCCTGATTGTCATGGGTTTGAGGTGTGCCCTGGGGTCCCTGTAGAGGTGGACACACTGCTGATTGACGTGTCCTGGGGACAGAGGTGTGGGGATGCTGGGTGGGTGCTGTGGTGGTGTTTCCTGATGGGGGAGGCTCTGGTGGTGGTGTGTGACTGGGCCTGGGTAACCGACTGTCCAGAGTTCCTTGGTGGGCCAGGTTGGTCATCCAGATCCTGAAGACCAGAGTGGCTGTCATCACTGTAGGCCTCTTCTGTTGGGGGACTGGATATTGCTGGCACCTCCTCTCCGGTGTCATTGGCTGGGGTACCTGTGGGGATGTAAATGATGTGTTATAGTTTCTGTGCCTGACATATTGTGCATCCGTGACTTGCCCTCTTTGGTTGTATTTGCCCTGGCAGCTTTCACTTGTGTACGTTGGTGTATGGTGGGATGATTAGTTCTCTATAGTTTGCATGCTTTAGTGATGAGTGTCCATGCAGGACTGTGAGGGGTGTCCATGCATTGGTGAAGCATGCAGGGCTTGGCATTGGGATGAGTGAGATGTGATGGTGGGGTGTGAGGGTAGTGGTGGAGTGATGGGAGTGAGGGTGTGGGTATGTGATGGCATACAGGTCGGGGAGTAGTAGTAGTAGAGAGTTGACTTACCAGAGTCCAGTCCTCCTCCTACTCCGGCCAGGCCCTCAGGATGCAGGATTGGCAAGACTTGCTCCTCCCATGCTGTTAGTTGTGGGGGAGGTGGTGGGGGTCCCCTGCCAGTCCTCTGTATAGCGAGTTGGTGTCTTGCTGCTATGGAACGTACCTTCCCCCATAGGTCGTTCCACCTGTTCCTGATGTCATCCCTAGATCTTGGGTGCTGTCCCACGGCTTTGACCCTGTCCATGACTCTCCACCATAGCTCCATCTTCCTAGCTATCGATATCTGCTGCACCTGTGCTCCAAATAGCTGTGGTTCTGCCCTGATGATTTCCTCCACCATGACGCTTAGCTCTTCCTCCGTGAATCAGGGGTGTCTTTGTGGTGCCATGGGTGTTGTGTGGGGTGTGTAGGTGAGGGTGTGTTGGGTAATGTGCTGGGGTGTGTGATGTGGGGTGCGTGAGTGGAGTATAGGTGTGAGTAGTGTGTGGCTCTGGTTGTGTCTGTGGTCTTGCTGTCTCTCTCTGGTGGCAATTGTTTGTAATGGTAAAGGGTTGTGGGTAATGTGTGTGTGTGTTTTATAGTGGTGTGAGTGGGTGTGGTGTGTATATGGGTGTCAGGTGTGTGTTGTTTGAATTATCCAATGTGGTGTTGTTTTGTTTGTGTGTGTCTATTTTGAGTGCAGCGGTATGAACCGCCAATGGTTTACCGCCGTTGAATGTCTGCGGTGGTGATTTGTGGGTCATAATGTGGTGGGTGTAGTTCTGTTGGCGTAACGGTGTGGGTTTGTATACCGCCAGTTTATCACTGACCTTTGGTGAGGCGGATTTGCATTTGTGGCTGAATAGTGACAGATTGGTGTATGTGTGTCATAATATGGTGAACGGATATCCGCCGCAGCGGCGTAAGTTGGTGATGGCAGTCAGTGTGGCAGTAAGTGGGATTTACCTCCAGTCTCATAATGAGGGCCTATGTCTCATGGAAAAAAGACCACCCATTTACCCCTTGTGATTTTATACCAAACTCTTCACTCACAGAACAACCACCTGCAACCTTCTAAATCCCATCATTTTCACTTATCTGCCACAGTTTCTCCAAGCGTGTCTGCTTAAGGGGTCTGCCCTTTGTTTAAATTCTACTATCTTGTCTAGTTTTACAGCTAAATCTGAGCCTTTATATTGCAATAGAATAACTAAATACTTGATTAATTGTCACGATTCTGGTTGGAATCCCTTCTGCATTCCTCAACAGAGACATTCTCCACTGGAACCTAAAAGGTGCTGTGTTTTTAGGGACAAAGAAGAAATGCGTCTTTCTGTGCCGACTGATAAACTTTGTATGTGTTGTTACATCTCTGTACGTTATCTGGAAAACTATATAATGGCAATCCCTTTACTTTACTTGGTGTTTGTACCAAAGGTAAGTGTGTCGAATCCAAAACACACGCTTTATTGCAGGAGAGGCTAATGCTAGTCCATGAGAGTTGACTCCATGCCATATTTTTAGAATAACCATGATCTATGTAAATTCTCGTCACGCAGACCCAACCAATGGAAACTCATCAAACGTAAATGTGCATGCGGGAACTTGGAAATACCTAGAGTGCTGTCAAGACTTACATTGAGTGTAAGGTACGTACACACAAGCCCAAAGCAAATTTAACCTATACTTTGGTAAGACAGAGGATGGTTGTTATGTTATGTTACGTTATGTTACATTACGTTATGTTTGTTACGTTACGTTATGTTGTGTTATGCAGATTTGTAGAGCGTACTATCATCCAGTAGGGTATCCTGGTGCTGAGATGGTGTGAGTCTAACCAAACCTATTGCCTAGCGGCACTACTAAAAGAGCCAGGTCTTCAGATTCTTGCAGAATTCAGGAAGTGAGGAAGATGCTCTGATGTGTAGTGTCAGGTTGTTCCATACCTTAGGAGTGATGTAGGAGAAGGCTTAATTGCGGGGTGGTTTTTGCAACAAAATAATGCCTTTCGGCAAGGACTAGTTACTAGTAATAGAACGCTATGTACAAAGTAGAACATCACATTCCCTGTTGTTTCATTAAAAAAAAACATACATTACAACTCCTTGCCAAAAATAATGCTTTTCGGCAAGTAGTCACTAGTACTCTAGAATGCTATGTGCAATGTATTTGCAAATTTACAGCTATCTTTGTGACTCTACATTCTTTCTGGTCCCTATGGAATGTATGAGTGTGATAGTACGTCAGGTACAGGGAAGCAGGAATTCAAGTCTGGCTTTTGAATGTAAGTTACTCATCTTAAACGAACGTGTTGCTGCACATACAAGGAATGTGTCAGTACGCAAGAGCCTTGCTGAGTTTCTTAATATTTTTTTAAAGTCTGATTCCAAACAAGTGTGTTTTGATCTATAGGAGTACACTTTCTCTGTAGCAAAGGCACGCGCGTGATCCTTGTACAACACCCTTTAAACTAACATATGATGCTTGCAGCTGCCTAAGGTACAAAGGTATGAAAGCATGCCTCAACCTCACCGTATATATAAACATACTAATATGAATATAACTGTAAATGAGATGTATATTGAAGACTATGAGATCAACATAAATACTTCCAGTGCGCCGTGATCTAATGATCTTATCACTAGTCCAGGGCCATCTATATGTTCCACCTCCCTTCGGATAGATTCCATCCAAACGGAGGGACAGAATAGATGGGTCTCTTGAGTAATTGTTAAGGAACCAAGGCCCTGATTGATACTTTTTGATGCTAAACTGCACTAACGTAGTTTAGCGTCAAAAAGTATAACACTGGCTAGCGCCTTTCCAAGATGCCGGCCAGGCGTCTTATTTATGGAATGGCACAATCCAGCGCAAAGAGTGAGCTAACATCATGGAGAATGACAATAGCCGGGTGGCGGTGGCGGTAGGGGAGTAGTGGGTTTAGCGTTAAAAAATGACGTTAGGCTGCTAGGAGTAAAAAAAGATGACGCTAACCAGCCTAGCTTCTTTTATTGATGCTAAACCTACCATACCATATGCCCACCCCAATGGCCAGCACAGGGGACAAGGGTCCCCTGGGCATGGCCATTGCACCCAGTGTCATGTATTGGGGCCCATTTCAGAGCCCCCAAATGGTGCTTTTAAGAAAATACAGAAATACTTACCTCTACTTACCTATACTTACCTGGGATGGGGTCCCCCACCTCCGCTGTCCCTCTGGTGTGGGTGGCGGTGTCCCAAGGGCCTAGGGAGGGCACCTGTGGGCTTATTACATGGTATTCCACCATGGAAATAGGCCCACAGGTCCCCTAATGCATGCCCTGACCCAGACGTTAAATAATGGCACTATGCAAGCTTAGCGCCATTATTTAGGCCTGCCTCCCTCCGTGCACCATTTTTGCAGAGGAGGACAAATAAGGCGCATGGTCCTTAGAGTCATTTTTTGCCCAGGAACACCTATCTTGCATCTCATTGACACAAGGTAGTTTTCCACAGGCAAAAAATGACTTTAACTCCAATATTTTGGCGCTAGACATGTCTAGCGCCAAAATATAAATACGGAGTTAAGTTTGCGCTGAATTAGCGTAAAAAACAATTGACAATAATTCAGCGCAAACAGAGTATAAATATGCCCCCAAGTGTCCTTTCCAATTGTACACTCACTGCTGGTAAGACAACTTTGTGGGTAGATGTCTGCAGGTTGCAGGTTTAAATCCTGCCAGGGATCTCCTAAGGTCAATGAAATAAGTTTATTTAATAGTTTTATACAGCACTGAGTGCCACCCTCCTATCACTTCAAAGCACTAACTATCTGTGCTTGTGCTGTATACATTATCAATATTTGGTATTGTTGGAAGGTAAAGAAATTGGTATTTGTAATGCTACACCAAAAAGATAAGGATCTGGAGTCTGGTCATCAGCTCAACATCCCTTGATTCTGGGCACATCAGAATGTCCCTGTGCCTAAAAGTGAATGTGACCTTGGGTAATGTAACTTGTGTTCATGTAAAGCATTACAATAACTTTAGGTCGATTTTGCTCTATATAAACCTGAAAAAATAAGAAACAGAAGGTGTGACTAGGACCAGAAATCTTTGTGCCTTGTATTAAAATGTTATTTTTTACTGCGGGGTGGTGCACAATGAATGTAAAGTCCATAAGCTATGGTTTGTGGGTAGGGGATACTGTAAGCTCATTCGTACCCAGAATGTAACTGGCACCTGAATTTCCACCGACCCTCCAGACACCTGCACTCTGCCCAGTGCTTAATTTGTGCTTGTTGTGTCCGGTGCAAAGCAGAGGCACTTGTTTCTGAGGGCTGGCGCTTATTTTTCTGCCACGAGCAAAACCCACATTTGACAGAGGAAGTGAAAACCAAAAATGCGTCATAATGGGAGAAAGCAGGAAGCTGCAAGAGTGAGCTGAAGGGGCAGGGAGTGGCTTTAAATTGAGTGAAGAGGCCCGAGATGGCTTCAGGATTAGCTGCCTCAGTATTCCATGTTTGCACATTTAATTGCAACAGTCGCAAGTTTAGGAGGAGGGCTTTGGGCACCGGCACGTTTTGATTTACAAATTAAGCACTGACTCTGCCTCTCGCTCCCTCGCCCACAACCCCACATCCGCCACAGCATCAGTGGAGGTCATACCTTCTCCTACCTCACAGCGAAATCCTGGAACAGCCTCCCCATTCACCTGAGGACATCTCCCTCCCTCTGGGAATTCAGAAGGGGATTCAAGAACTGGCACCTCGACTGAGACCCCCGAGCAGCCTGCGCCCAGCACCTGGATACCCTCTGGGTGATTAGTGCGCTGTACAAATACGTGTGATTGATTGAGTTTGTATGAGCAATTTACGCAAGCAAAGGAGTCAGAGTGCCTCTGGGGTAATGGCAAGGAATGCCAATAACATGCCTGTATGTATTAGGTTGGATGAGTATTCTAATTATCTCGTTCTGTGATTTTTCAGACTTGAGGAAATGACAGCACATTGTGAAATACTTGTTAGCTGACTGCAAACAGTTAATTTCAAGAATTATTATTCACAAGAAACAATCTACAGAAGTTTGGATTTAGACATGGTTTATGGATATTAACAGAATCCTGAAGAACTTATTTTGATAACATTAAAATAATGCGAACATAAAAATGCTTTTTAGAGCTTGCGAAAGACATGACTTATACATAAATAAATTTGAAATACACATCTTAATCTTCTTTATTTTTGACCGTCTCCTACTCCCTTCTCATGATCAGCGCTGTGTTCTCTTGCTCAGGTGTAACACTCCATTTTTCCACCATCAGAAATCTAATGGTACAAACTGAGCATGGTAATCGATAAATGCACTAATAACCGAAGTGAACTGTGGACATTATGCCACATTTCCACTGCAACATTCTAAGTCCGGCACAAAAACCTCTGCTTTAATGCTAATCTTGCAATGGAGTTTTCTCAGGTCCTTAGTTCTGTACTGTAAAAACTTCAGCAGTGGCATCAATTTATGCACTGTGTTTTCGAAATTTAGCCACCTTTTTCACTTCGATTTTTTTCTCCAGGCAAGTGGACATCTCTCCAAGAGGGTGGTTTTTGTAAAAATGATGTACGTTGGTGTGACAGATTTTGGAAAAGTTTATTTTAAATATAGTGTAGTCCATTTACTTGTATTATAGCTGAAACTGAGGTTAAATGTTGAGATTCTCTGATATCTTGGACAGAATATTGAGGGACGTATATTGTAAGGTAGGTACATACAGAGGAAGTGTAGATTTACTATTCGTAACTCCACATCTATGCACCTTGAAGTTATATACAGTCAGGGTACTTAGATGTGGAGTTAGGTATAGAAAAACTGTACTTATATTTTAATAATTTGTCCTTTGATATGGTGTCCATGATATTTTATGTGCGGCGAGATTTCTACTTGAATTTTCTGAGGACACACCCATACAACTATATAGTGTTAACAAAGTGTACTGTTTCCCTATTACATTTGTTAGTTGTATTGAAAAATAAGCAGAACTAAATCATGCACGCAAGAATATGTTAAATGGGCATCATCTGCTTAATTGTCATGGACATAGAAAGAGGAGGTCAGCATTAGACGCATATGGAGGGGCACCGCAGCAGAGCATAGCCAAAGTAGGAGTTCGGCCACAGCATTAATCTACGGCCACAGAAGAATTCAGCAGCATTAAATTAGAAGGCACCTTATGGGTTTCAAACATGTGGTGGATCACCTGGAACGAGTGCCCCCAAATTAACAATATGCAGGCAAGAGAGCAGAAATAGTAGTGAAGGTGTTTAGAAGTCGCCTGCACAGTGGTTGGAGTCCTCATTGCCAGTGTAAAAAATGACTCCAAAAGAAGATAAGGCAATATTTTGTTTTAAATATAATCAACAAGACTTCCAAAGCTCTTCTCTCGATCTTACATGAATCAGTTCATCACACCGACTTGCTAATTGACAACATTATAAATAGCAGTGAGGAAAGGAAAGTACTAATTACTATGAAGCAGGGGACAGTGAATGGAAATCATAAGGCTATTAGGTAAAAGTGACATTGTGGATCATCTTCAATCACTCCTAATTCGATGCTGAATACTGCAGTCAACAAGCATTCTTAATGAACCTTTTGGAGGATTTTTTGACACTAATGTCAATGGGTGCATCCTTCATGCAGAGCACAGATTTCTTATTATCCAGCCAGTCTTCTATACATTGCCCTTACACAGAATCCTCACTTGATTTTCAAGATATCCACATTAGACACATTTAAATAAGAAGATTCTAAATGGAAATCACTAGCACAGTGGTTATCTTGAAATCCAGCAATGATCTGACCTTTATAGCCCAGCAGCAGACAGGTCCAACTTTGACCTCAATCACTGATAGTGCGTACGCCTGTGAGACACCAGAGAATTTTGGTCTTTGGTTAGAACTATCTGTTTAGAACCCCTAATAATAAAAAGTTTGGAGTAATTTAATATTGCAGTCTAAAAAAATATTACAGTCCTTTATTGAATGGGTGTAATGGAGCATAGTGATGGTCACCTGCTTATCAATGTGGTCATTACTTCAACCTTAAAATATTGTATTGTTGAGGCTTCCTCTTATATTTGTTGCTGATATCTAATTTCTTTTGTCCAATCAGGTAGGCATTTAAAGTGTACATTTTCAGCTGTTTTTTTACCAAAGAGATTGCACCTATTGTGATGAAAGGAAAGTAAGAGCGGTATACATCTGAGCACCCGTAACCTTTTTCCATCAAAGTACTCTTCTGGCTTGTTGGAGCTTTCTGTATCCACTTCCTTTGATGCTGTGTATAGGGGTGGCTTTGTTACAATACGTATTACTTTTTGATAAATGCCTCGTCTTGTTTAATCATGATACAGAAAACGAGTAACAGCTTGTTTTAAATGATATGGTGTGTGTGTTTGTTGCGTCCATAGAAGAAAACATTTATTACAATTTTCTTTTTACAAATCTAGAACATGTCATTTTGCAGCACTTACAAACGCTAACTGGATTGTCTATCTAGTGTCAGGTTCATATAATCAGATCTGCCAAGATCCCCTGGCGTCCCTAAATCCTTCTGCAGAGGTATATGGCGAATGATACAAGTGACAGAGAACCAGGAGAAACTGGGAATTTCAAACAGTTAAATGTTCTGAGAACTTCTACAAGGGAACCTCTGAAACTTCAAGTCAAGTGATTAAAGACCGGCTATAAAGTAAGGAGAATGCAACAGTTAGGAATAATTTAGCTATGAAGATTGAGAGATTGATAGAATGGGCTTACCGGCCACATCAGCATACCAGACAGGAATCCTAGGATGCCTGAAGATGATCAGGTAGTAGGCTGAGAGACAAAACAGTAAAAAGGGAAACACAATAAACCAAACACAATGACTAATAACCGTCAAATGTAACTTAAGGAAAGATCTAATCACAGAAAACCAGAAACCAGAAAATTAGAAGCAGGGATGAATAAGAAGTGCAAATTGAAGCAAAGTGGAGAACCAAAGCAACTAAATGACGTGTTGCCATGCATCTGCTCCATCTTGGAAGTGGCTTAAATACTGATTATCTAAGCAGCACCATGGAAGTGTTCAAGCTAAGCCCAAAGTGATGATGTCAAGTGAAATTGTGTTGAGTGGTGAAGTGTTCCCTTGAGCACAATCTCCGCTGCCTTGTCAACCATGTTTTACAGGCCTTTCCAACCCTGCAAGTGGCTCTATGTCTGAAATGTTTCAGAATCCTGAAATATAGGAAACAGGAATTTCATGCAACTTGAAGTTTTCCCACAGTTTTCCAACCCTGCTAGTGGCTCTATGTCTGAAATGTTTCAGAATCCTGAAATATACGAAACAGGAATTTCATGCAACTTGAAGTTTTCCCACAGTTTTCCAACCCTGCTAGTGGCTCTATGTCTGAAATGTTTCAGAATCCTGAAATATAGGAAACAGGAATTTCATGCAACTTGAAGTTTTCCCACAGTTTTCCTGCTGAATATCTCAAAGATACTATATTGGATTTTGGAGGGGCCTTCTAGGATGGAGGAACCCAGTGCCTGTGAAGAAGAGGTTTGGTCCTGTTCAGGTAGGATAGTGCAGAAGGCTCTTCTAAAGAGGTAGGTTGTTAAGTCTTTCCTGAACTTGAGGTAGTTGGGTTTAATGCCCAAAATGAGACCTACCCAATTCCACAGTTGAGGACCTATGTCTATGAGAGATTTTTCTCCATGTTTCATAAATTTGAAATTGTTTTGGAAGAGGCGGGTATGACTCTTGGACTTCAGTACTCTTGTTGGTCAGAAGTTAGTCACTAGCTTTTGCAAGTAGAGAGGGTCTCTAGCTTGGAAGTTTTTAAGAAAGGTACAAAGAACGTTTAACTGGATCCAAACATCCGAAATGTGTCTAATTATCACTGGGAAAGTTCTTCAGAATACTTCCGAATGAGAAGTCAGCCACACATGCAATTCTTATAAGTGGCTTCAGGAACTGTACTGGGCCATATCAACATTTTGCAGGCCAAGACGTGTTTTGGTTCATCTTCTTTTTCATTTTCTATTGCACTATGAAAGAGGTATGCATACCCTTCATGTACTGTTATTTTTTACAATAAATTATAGCATTGAGACAAGGGCATTGTAGGACCAAAGGACTCTGCAAGTTTCTATTTAGCATGTGGCCTAGGAGAACGAATTTGAGTTGTTAGTCATCTCCAGAGCTGCACAGAGAGTACACTGTAAACTCAGTGAAGAAATGCAACAGTGGCAAGTTGGCTGTCATTTTGTAGTATCTACCTTAGTCAACTTGAGAGTTGTCACCATCAGCATGTTGGTATTATGAAAATTCTATTCACTTTTTCATTTGTGTGTGAGTTTGGAAGAGGTCAGTTGGTGTTAGCCAACAAATACTACTACAAAGGTCTTCTGTTCATCTGTAAATTGTAATTCTGGAATCTGTGTGACCGCTTAATCACTTAATGATGACGACTGAGGCATGGCAGCATTTGCACAAGTCAGTGCTATGGTGAACAAGGACACACAGGTCTCCCGAGGCTGGAAAATCTCATTGAACGTCCCTTAAGAGTGGAGCCCTGCTCAGTTCTGTGATAAGGCCAACACTGGTTTTATTGTTTTTTCAAGGGAGTGCACCCTGAGCAGGTAGTGGGCAATGTTTGCCATCTTGGTACTCTGGTTTAGCAGTGCAATTACTTGTGCATGTCTTTTGAAAGTGTTGTCATGGGGAGTCAAATTGACTGGGTGTTCACCCATTCTCAATGGTGTGGCTCCCTCTGCAACTGCCTGCATTCTCCTCACTAGTAATTACTGCCAGGTGTAGAAACTACCAAACAGTCCACCAATATGTGAACGCCACATTTATTGCAGAGGCGGGTATGACTCCCGGACTTCAGCACTCTTGTGGGTCTTGTGCACAGGCATCTCTACACCCTCTGTCTTAGCACCTTGCATAGTCACTTGCATACATCAGCCTCAGTCATTCCTGAACTTGGCTTGAAAAAACGTTCTGTGGGGGACTGCAGCATGAGAGTGTTGCCTTGATGTGCATGTGTCTCCTCACTGGCCAGTTATCCCTAGCAACTCAATTCAATGTTGCCTATTGATCAGTAGTTCTCTTTCCAATGTTTGCTTCTAGAAATTGTGGGGCGCAATTCCCCTGCAATCAGAGGTCATTTGTCGCGCTACAGGTATAGCAACACCTGGGGATGCAAGGAGCATATGATGAACCATTTCCTTGGAGGCTTCAACTTTCATTGGGGTGATTCTCAGGACACCACAGTTAATTTGCTCTCTTTGTTCCTTTAGGAAAAATGGTCTATGTGGCATCAATGCCACAAAACTACACACTCTGATGGTTCACCTCATGACTTGTTCATTTCCCAGGATGCCCTGCGGACTGTTGATGGCTCCATCCCAGTGGACTGGTCAGACCCTAGCACTTTTTCCTTTGCTCATTCTGAAACATTTTCCAAACAAAAAAGCAAATCATGTGACATCAGAATTACCTATTTGGCAGTGAGGGCATTAGAGATTCTCTCCCCCATATAGGGCCCAAAAATGATGTTAATACCGCTACAATAAATTATAATGACTGCATAAACAGCCTTCCCAATAATGCTGATCCCTTGAAATGAAAAAATAATTATGGAAACTTTCTGCTCCACGGTTCTCAAACGACCTGTTCACAGAAAGCAATTTGCTGAGATGGAGAACAAATTGAGAGAATCTCCACCATCGTTTCATTTGACTCAACCTGGGGCAGGTAGAAGAAGGAGCTACAGAAACACTTGTTTATGGCAAAAGGTCTTTCATTGAATCACTATTAGACACCGCTAGCAGTCTAAACTTTTGTCCAAAGTAATAAATTCGAGCAGCAACTCTCCTGTTCTCACATTTGACAACCCTCTCCTCTGTCCGTTTTAGTTTCCTGCCTGGGTACAGGAGATCGCTTAGCTTTCAGCTTGCGGATCTGTTGCTCTTTTAACCTAGTCCCCTTTGAGCTATTTATCATGCTCTGTTTTATTCTATTTAATTATTTATTTTATTTTAGCACTGCTTGCAGATGCATGCGTTGTAGAGAAATGTTTTCATTTTCCTAATCAGTGTCATTCCGAGAAAGCGCAATTATCAGTGATGTTTGTGGGTAATGTCATCATGCTCCTTTTGTTTTATGTTGACAAAAACAGAATGTGAACATGTCAGGTATTTGTTGTGATATTGCAGACACAAGTTTGCTCACACAATCTGATGTTTAGGTACATACCTGCATCAGGATTCCTGTGCAAACAATAACATGTGCCTTATAAAAAACACCTCACAAGACCATGGTCATTAGAGGGGGTTCCACCAGGGTACACCATCTAGACTCCATGCCACTTTGCAGTGAATCTCAGCCTTTTGTCTCTATGATTCCCGATCGAGAGACTAAAGGGCTGATCTTATCCCAAGGTTCTGGCTTGGGGGCGTCCCTCATGGACACTGTACTGGCAGATTAGGCTTATCATGCCCAACTCGCGCTTTAGGGCAGGTTTCATTGCAATATATTAGGGGTTTTCATATTTACCACTTTTATCCTCACCATTCTGCTTCTGTTATTTCTCATTGTCATAATCATTGCAGCACATGCATTTTATCGTAGATTGCAGTCTCTTCAATAAATATATTGAGAATTGTCTTGCATCTTCTTCTTTGCCTGTGCATGTGTGTGTGTGTGTGTAAGGGACTTATTTCTAATGAGAGAAAAGGGGTAAGATTTGTTACACAACAACTTCCCTGAAAGGTTTCCAGAGTCCATACACTAGGCTGCCAGAAATCACCTTTACTACTTAGGGGTTGGGTGAGGTACTGCTAGAGAGCTGGGAGGTTTGGGCCGACAGCTTGTAACTGGCATAGGAGTGACTCAGTCACCTACGAACAAAAGGGTTACCGCTCCTAATCCAGCAATCTTACTGAGAGGCAACAGTCCTTCACGACAACCCTGAATCAAAATGTGAAGTTTTTGAATTTTCTTGTTGAAAAAGTAAAACTCTTTCTTCCTCCAGTGTAGAATCTCCTTATCAGTCACAACTTGAATTCTAC
This sequence comes from Pleurodeles waltl, assembly GCF_031143425.1. Taxonomy (NCBI): domain Eukaryota; kingdom Metazoa; phylum Chordata; class Amphibia; order Caudata; family Salamandridae; genus Pleurodeles; species Pleurodeles waltl. Next base: position 1,023,500,726 of record NC_090449.1, on the reverse strand, counting down.
GTTGTTAGATGTCAGTCAGGTTTCAGTGAGATCATACTCCAATACCAAGCACACGTAGAGAGAGAAGAAAGCAAACACAGATATCTGACCAACCGGAAGGAAAACATGAAGTGTACCTACATTTACCCTCTTGGGTGCCCTGGGATGAGCTGGGCTCGTCCTTGGCCACAGTTGTCGTGTCCCGAGGACGGGCCCAGCTCGTCCTGCACCCAGCCCATGGGAGGAGCGCTCCCATTGTGGGCCTCCCACACACACCCCCCATCAGGGGTGGAAGAGGAATGGATTCCCCTTCCAGCCCCGACCCCCCTCCAGTGACGTCTGGTGACGTCAGCACGCAATTGCGTGCTGACCTTATCAGAGGTCACCTCCGAATGCGGAGGAGAAATGCTAAGCATTTCTCTTCCGCTCGGTAGGAGGGGGCAGGCAGAGGCATGAAAGGAAAGGAAAGGCCTTTCCTTTCATGTCTCTGTAAGCATTTCTGCTGCCCGATCGCAATGCGATTGGGCAGCAGAAATTCCTACTAGGCACCAGGGAATTGCCAGGTGCAGCTCATTTATTGGCTCTGGGTACCTAGGGTTCTTGATGAACCTACAGGCTCTATGTATCCCACAACCAAAAGAGTCCAGCAGACGAAACGGTATATTGCTTTAAAAAATCTGACATTGCAGTAAAAAGTTAGAGTAAAATGTGAAGAAAAATGGCTGTTTTTTTAACTCAATTTAGATATTTTTTTATTTCAGCTGTTGTTTTCTGTAGGAAAACCTTGTAGGAGCTATACAAATGACCCCTTGCTGAATGCAGACATTTGTCTACTTTTCAGAACTGTTTAGCTTTCTGGGATCCAGCACTGGTTTCACACCCATGTCACTAACTGGAAGGAGGCTAAAGGCACAAAAAATAGTAAAAATGGGGTATGTCCCAGTAAAATGCCAAAAGTGTGTTAAAAAATGTGTTTTTCTGATTTAAGTCTGCCTGTTCCTGAAAGCTGGGAAGCTGGTGATTTTAGCACTGCAAACCCTTTGTTGATGCCATTTTCAGGGAAAAAAACACCAGCCTTCTTCTGCAGCCCTTTTTTCCCATTGTTTTGAAAAAACAAATTGTTTGCTGTATTTTGGCTAATTTCTTGGTCTCCTTCAGGGCAACCTACAAACTCTGGGTACCTCTAGAATCCCTAGGATGTTGGGAAAAAAAGGACGCAAATTTGGCCTGGGTAGCTTATGTGGACAAAGAGTTATGAGGGCCTAAGTGCAAACTGCTGTAAATAGCCAAAAAAAGGCCTTGCACCTGAGGGGAAAAAGGACTGGCAGCGAAGGGGTTAATAAGAAAAAAACAACATGACAAAAGGACTGAGTTTATAGAGGTAGAGATTGCGGACAGGCAACTGGCATGCAGGAAGACAATAGCTCATCCCACTGCCAGGTGAGCCAGCCCATTATGAAACCTATGCCACATAATAGTTAAAGGTCAAACTGGGCAGCAGTAGTATAAAGAGGCTGAGATCTATGCTCATGGTGTTTTGCAACATTGCATGGTGTTGCTGTGGCTTCTGCTATTTTGCCATAATTCATTGACCATCTTTGCATTCCCTCACATTTTTTGTTATGCTTCCATCCTTGGTCCCATATTTTCCCACTTTTACCAGCCCTTCCTTCTCCTCCTTACCTATATGTTGGTTGGCTCTGCTAGTGTTCCAAGCTACAAGTGTGCACTCGGATTCCTGGAGGACTCCTGGTACTCCATGATGTTGATCTCAATTTATCTTTAAGTGCTCACTAGTAAGTACATTTCAATTCTTCATTGTATATTTATTTTCTTAACATTTTATGTGTGAGATACTGAAATCCACTCATCCTTCGGAGGTTGTACCATTTACTAGATGAAAGACAGAACTGGTGTTACCCTTTACAAATCACTGACAAAGTGTGGGGTCTCCCTCTTGTGTCATGTTTTGTTCCATCCTTTCCCTGGACCTGCACTAGTAAGTCAGACGAAGAACCTGGGGCAGAGTATGTTGGAAGGGCGAGGCTTACATTGAAGCTGTCTGCCTATTACCTCAAACCTCAGCATTGGTCTTGACAATCTTACTTTACAGATATCATAGAGTGTGATATACTCAATATTATTGCAAAATTAAATCCTTCGAATCACTTTTCAGGTGCTATGCCTGGAATAATATCTCAGGATTTAGTTAGTCAATTCATCTCTGGCACAAGGTGTGTTCCCTGATTGCCTTAAAATTGGACAAGTATGACCCTTTCTTAAGAAAGCCTCAGCTGATGGAAATGATCCCCAGACTTATGACCTACATTTCTAAGCTGCCCAACATATTTGCATATCTCCTGGGGACCTTTAAGTCTGACTTTGGGCACATTTGTCCCAGAAAGACAGCTCTTCTACAAGTTGTGAATATGCTTTGCCTTACTGATCCAGGAAAAAGCTTATTCATGCTCTGAGACCTTCTGGTGGTGGTGGAGGGTCTCGAACTCACAGCATCAGCGAGGGCGGGGTAAAGGGCATGGGTGCAGTCAGGTGGAGCTGCACGGCGTGGGGAGAGATCCCGACCTCAAAACAGGTCAAGGGTCACTCTCACCACCACGCAGCGACCGCCATTAAGAAGGGGAGGTGGGAGGAAGGAGCAGCTGGGAGGCGGGAGCAGTGGGCGAATGGGGGTGCCAGGGTGGCAGGGCCGCAGGGGACGCAGCGGCTGGACTGGAAACAGAGCGCGAGGGCTGAGCAAGGGAGAAAACGGCATAAAAGGTGAAACGGCTAAAAAAAGGCTTAAGAGACAGGAGAAAAAGGCAGAAAAAGGAGACAAAGAGCAGTAAAGAATCCAAAAAATAAACAGACAGTCACAAGACAGACACACAATACTTACGGCAACCACTAGACACCAGGGATGAGCCTGCGGGTGGTGGAGGTCCTCGAACTCGCAGCAGCAGCGAGGGAAGGGTAAAGGTCACGGGTGCAGTCAGGTGGAGCTGCGCGGCGTGGGGAGCGATCCCAACCTCAAAACAGGTCAAGGGTCACTCTCTGCACCACGCAGCGGCTGCCATTAAGAAGAGGAGGTGGGAGTTTTGGGTTCAGGGTAGTGAAGATTTTTTAGGATATATAAAATTATTTTTTCACATAATAAGTAAAGCATATATTAACTGTCTATTAAATATATGCGTTAGTAAAAAAAAGATTAACTCAATAGTTCAAGTTTTGCGAACATATATTTATTTTGTAACTAATTTTATGTATCAGTCAGTCTTTAATAGTTTTTCTGTATTTCACCCTATAGATGGAATCTGTTTATGTTGATGCTTTCTCATTCTGGAAAAGGCATTGTTATATTGAATATATTTGTTTATTATTTTGTTTTATTTTCCGGTATGGTCCCGTACATCACTTTGGGGATGGAGCCGTATCTTGCATGGGTTAAAAATATGGAACCCAGATTTTATTAACAAGGCCAAGAACAAACCTGGTCCACTTTCTCGTTGCATTCCCCTTCCCAGCATCTTGGTTTGCATCCTTACCAGTGCTTTAATTGGGCCGGTACTGTCCGGTACTGAGTACCTCCACTTCTCAAGAAAAAAGTAATACTTTTAATTGGAGATTACCGGCACTTCTCAGAAGCAAGCAGGTACTCTGACACAGAGTACCTGCACTTTAAATTTTTCCATTTCAAGCACTGATCCTTACCATGTTGCCCATGTGATAACAGTTCTCCCCAATCTAAGGCACATTTTCTGCTTTTTTGCACCTTGTACCGCACCTTGAGAACCCGCTTTTATGCCCAATTTTAAAGCACAAGCACTCCACATCATACCAAGAGGAGCTGAGTGTTTTAAAATGTTTAGCTTCCTCTGAAACCTGCTTTGTTGTTCTTAGTTATTTATTTCGAATGTTAAGTTATGAAAAATATATGGTTTATAATGATGTATTTTGTACGTGAAGGTGCTCCACCATTTTTATGGGACTGGCATTTATTCAATGTATTTTTAAAAAATGTTTATGGACTGTTTGCAAGGTGTTTTTAATTATGTGCTCTTATGGTCAATATAATGACTGAATAAAGCTTATTGATGATGGTTGACTCAATAATACGAGTTTTGCAAACATATATATATTTTTTTAATACTTCATCATGCAGCCTTTAATTTTTTTTCTATATTTTACCTTATAGATGTAAACTGTTTATGTTGTTGCTTTTTCATCCTGGACAGAAAACAGGACATTGTTATATTAAATGGGGGTTTTGTTTCATTTTCCTTTACGATATAATGTGTTTTCATTCTCTGTGGGAGTTTATTTTAACTTTTTTTAATTATGCTGTGCTGAATTTTCTACAACGCATAATGTATACACTTTAATGTATTTGAATGTGTTGCTTTTGTTTGTGCTGTAACTGTGCATGCCAGACACATTTATAAAAAGCATTGTTATGGCATATATTGTTGTGTTGTCGATGTACAAATGCTGCATTGCAGTGATTGGTTTGATCTTGGCTTACAACCTTCTTACTACTACATTTACTACTACACAGAGACAGAAGAAGTTTAACTTGTTCTTTACCAAGTGGCAATGGGCATCTATGAGTAACAAATCATTCACCCAACTGCAAACAGATCTTGGTAAGGGAGGAGGTCGAAATGATGTTGGAAGATATGTTTATTGAGTGAATTCTAGAGCAGTTGGGGCCATCTGATTGGCTTGTCCCTGTCCTCATCCATCACGAGGTAGATGACTGCACAGGTTTTTCGTGAACCTCTGCAAGGTGAACCAGAACATACTTTTGGACCGTTCCACTATGACCAACAATAATACGATTATTCAGTTTCTGAATGGCACAAAATGTGAATTAAAATGCACTTATAATCAAATACTTCTTCACCTGCTCTGCAAAGTGTTAACAATTTTCGTAACTCAATGTTATTTTTTTAGTTCGTACATCTACCCTTTAGTCTGGCGTCCACTGCTAGCGTATATCAAAATAATATGGGTAAGATTTTCTAAGGTCAATATAATGTGCTCATCTTCCAATATTATATTTTTATTTTATGGTGGTACAGAAAAAGAGCACAATGACTTGCTATTAAATGGGTTGGGATTCATATGTGTTGCAGAGTTGATATTTCCCAAAGTTAAATGTAGATTCATGCTCTACAACAGTGGTTCCCGACCTGTGGTCCAGGGAACCCGGGGGGTCCGCAAAGCCTCTTCAGGGGGTCCGCGACAGTTTAGAAAATTAAATAATATTAACAGATTATGGGGCTCCGCCGTCCGCCAAGGTACCGCCGACAAATGACCGCACCGCGGTCAAAAGACCGCGGCGGCCATTCACACATTTCCGCTGGGCCGGCGGGCGCTCTCCAAAAGAGCGCCCGCCGGCCCAGCGGAAATGCCCCTGCAACGAGGATGCCGGCTCAGAATTGAGCCGGCGGAGTTGCAGGGGTGCGAGGGGTGCAGTTGCACCCGTCGCGTATTTCAGTGTCTGCTTTGCAGACACTGAAATACTTTGTGGGGCCCTCTTACGGGGGCCCCTGCAGTGCCCATGCCATTGGCATGGGCACTGCAGGGGCCCCCGTGGGCCCCGCGGCACCCCCTACCGCCATCCTGTTCCTGGTGGGAGACCCGCCAGGAACAGGATGGCGGTAGGGGGTGTCAGAATCCCCATGGCGGCGGAGCACGCTCCGCCGCCATGGAGGATTCTCCCGAGCAGCGGAAAGTCGTCGGGAGACCGCCGACTTTCCGTTTCTGACCGCGGCTGAACCGCCGCGGTCAGAATGCTCGAGGGAGCACCGCCAGCCTGTTGGCGGTGCTCCCGTGGTCGGTGACCCTGGCGGTCACCGGCCGCCAGGGTCAGAATGACCCCCTATGTCCCTAGCTTTCAGTAATGACTCAGTGGTGGGTCCCCGGATTCCAATATTCAGTGGGGGTCCCCGGCCTCCAGTAATGATAAAGTGGGGGTCCAGAGAAGTCAAAAGGTTGGGAACCACTGCTCTATAAAATTGATTACCTGAGTTTTACCACCTCTTGTGAAGGCATCATACTAAAGGAATATTAGGGGTATATAAAAATATCAGCCTGTGAACCTGTGCAAACATTATTAGCTGAGGGCTTTCAGGGGGCAAACCAGGGATTATACTGCAAATGTATATACTTTTGCAGATAAAAGTGAATCTTTCAGAATGGTACTAGAAAAGGAATTGGTGAGAGAAGAGCAACATTTTAAAGTATTAGAATTTGTAAGGCAACATATATCTCTGATGACATACACAGACCATTTGACATCAAGAAGCAGATGGTGCTCAATGTGGATGCCAGCACATATGGAGCGGAGGCATTGCTGTCCCAGGAAGTTAACAACAAAAATAGGTCCATAGCTTTTCACTCCCTTTAACTGAACTAAATTATTCAGTAAAATAGAGTGAGGCCTTAGCTGCAGTGTGGGAAGCTGAGAACTATATTTGTCATATATAGCTCCAAACGATGCACTGATCAAAGAAGTTGGTCAATGATGTCTCAGTTTGGACGTGTCGTGGATGGCTCAGCCCAGTTAGTAAGATTAGTACCAAGAGGGATGATTTTCTTAATCTGTAGGCCATGTAGGAAGGTGGCACTGACTTCATCTAGATTACCTGAGGTAGTAAAAGTTTGACATTGGTTTTATGAAGTGCAGCAAGACACAGTGTGCTGTGGCCATTCTGAAGGTTCTGGTAAAAGAGAGTGAAGTAGTGGTTTAGCAGAAAGAATAGAAGTTGCAACAGAAAGTGATGTGGTGCTGAGGAGGGTTCATGAGTCTTTGAAAGTTGGATGGAGAAGGCAGGGACGTTTTTTAAGTTCCCTGCTGAGTTCAAAGGGATGGAATGATGGAGTGATGGAGTGGGAATGATAATGTGGACAAAAGTCCCTTCGTGCTTCCTCTGTGCATGAGGTTCATATTGGTTCATTTCTCGCACAATGGGGCATTGAGAATGGGCTCACACAAAGATGTGGCTGAGACAGAAATTCTGGTGACCAGCAATGGACTATGAAGTGTATCAGTCGCTTTAGAGGTGCATTGATTGCAAAGAGAGCCAGAAGAGATTGAAGGTGGTATAGAACCATTTAGGAAGAATGGCATTCCTGTTTCCCCTCAAAGAATGTTTGTTTGGAGTCAGAGTACATTATATTGTTGTTGGAAGATTTTCATTGTTCTAGAAATGGACATTGGTGTCCGATTAACACTGCATGAGTTGCAGGAACATTTTATAAACTAATGGTTGAAAACAGATGAGAATTTCACTGTATAACCCACAGTCAAATGAGAGTGTTGAGTGTACTAACAGGTTTATTCGGTAGTCCATTCAAATGCTGACACTTTCACTCTTGCTTATCTCATAGTACTTACAGCTGCTATCTGCTGCTGCTTCTCATTACTCACCTCTTGCTGGGGGTTGAACCCCTGGTTCCAAACTCTGATACATCAGAACTCGTGAAGGTGTGGCTGCCACAGGCCAGTCAGGGTACCATGCACTAATGTTTCTAACTCCATCAGGGTTCAAGCTCACATGCCAGTGTTGCACCATGACTGCACTTCTGCCCATAGCTGCCACCCTAGTCCATTGCATGGACCAATAGAGTGTCTGAGAGCTCTCGGGAGATGGCAGTCTGAAATGATACAAGTCATTGATTCAACCACTGTTTGTTAGTCAAAGATAGGGTGATGGCACAGATTTGAAATTAAAATTTCAGTTTTCCGTAGGCAGTCTTAGATTCTCAAAACTTTCTTAACTTAAATGTATATTCTGGTTTTGGAGAGAGGGATCGCTATGCTTTGGTTAAAATGCAGTGGCATAACATAGTCCTCCTCAGGGGGCCGAGCTCCAGGGGGCCCCTTCAACACTGTACCCTGGCCTGAGAGCTGCTGACTGAGTCCAGAAGGGGCCCTCCCTGTACTTTACAGGGGTCCCCCTCAAGTGTTGTTACACCACCCCTCCCCTCTCTAGTTACACCTGCTATGCTATACTAATTGCAATATAGAGCAGTACAAATCTGTGATAAAATAACCCACCACAACTGGACAGAAGGGAATTCCTTTCAATATTCCGCTGCTCACTGTTGTTAAGAGCATTACGTTTATTCTTCCTTAAATAATGGATCACTCAGTCGGCAGTATATATGCTCGGTTCATTACCACTGTTAATTAGAATGCTCGAAGTCTGTAAAGATTTTTTCATTACATTTTATATGCAATATTTTGTATGGCTCAGTGCTGCCACAAGAATAGAAATAAGCAGGAGTAACATGAAAGTTGAATGCTTACTTGAAATGATCGTGCTCAAAATTGTTTTAATGTGAAGAGCAATTCATATCTGGGGAAATAGTTTCAAAGAGGCAGGTGTTCAAAATGTACATCTTGTGATGAGATCCTGTGGATCAGAAAGAGTACTTTGGACTCTAAATGTCTCTTAATTGGGGGAGCTTATGAAGCTCTGCATGACTGTTTTCATGTGTTCTAGATGGCAGTCGTGTTTGAAATTAGTAAGGTAGATGTTAAAACCTTACAGAGCCTTGAGGCTGTAGTAAAAGTTGACCATTTAAGCAAAGGTTCAGATCTCAGGGTAGGAGACAAGGCAGGTCAGTAGAGAGGAAGGAGCATGACATGAGCTATATAAGTGGTCACTCCACTGCTGCTCCTCATGAATCGGGTGTGAGCCAAAGGAGGCTGGGAGAGTCAGTAAGCGTAATGGAGAATGGTTTTGGCATGAGGCAGCGCTGCATATGTTTCTCAGGGACCAGAGGTGAGGCTGGTGCAGCCAAAACCTCATACGATTTTACCAGGCAGAATTATCCATCAGTAAAATTGTGTCTGATATTCCCACATTCAAGAAATCTGAGTGCGGGAAGATTTGGCAAGTCGTGATCAGGAGGAACAGAATTTTGTGTGGCAATTCCACTCCACCTGATTCATTGTCAGGCACTAAGTAGTAAATCGACCTAGAGGTTTGTAGCTGCTGTGAAAAAGCTGTGAAAAAGGATAGGTCCCAAAATGTTGCTGTTTTAGTTCTAGGGATAGAAATCAAGAACATATTTGCAGACCATAAGGGGTGGGCAGGTTGGAAGAGGGAGAATTTGCTAGCAGGGAAGGAGAGGCATTTCCCATGTAAGGCTCAATGCACAATGATAAGTATTTGCAAAACAACCTTTGGGGCCTGTGTGCAGCTGATGAAGAGTCCTGAGTATGACAGTAACGTGTGTGCTTGTGCTAGTGTCCAACAGAACTTGAGCTGCCGTGTTCTAAACCAGCTGTGTACAATGAAGAGGATTTTCTGGTGATGCCAGATAGATGTAATTGATGCAATGAAGTCTTGGTAAAATAAAAATGTTTGACAATGTGATGTGTAAGTTGTGACTGATAACTGGAAGAATCTTGTTAAGGATACATAGTTGGATAAGGTAAAATGGGGAAACTTTCCTGACTTAGGGATCCAGGGAAAATGTGTGATCCGGCAACCTCCCTAGGCTATTGTGGAAGGTATTGGAGTGTGGCCCATAATGTTTGGCCATAGGGATTAGTCTACCGCCGCCTTTCCTTAGGAAGCAAGCAACATCTAAGTTTTAGAGGATTAAGCCTCAGGATATTGTTAGCCATCAACCACTGGACAGTTGATAGAACTTTGGCTATGGATTTGGCTTGGGGTTGTTGATTTGGTATCCTGGAAACTGACGGATCGAAGATGAGATGAGTCTTCTCATTTAAATTACTTTTTATTTTAATGCGGGCGATGCGTGAGATTCTAGCACCCTGAAAGAGCCAGCTCTGTTCTGCAGAGGGTCTTGCCCACATGACCTTGAAAAATTGTTAAACAGGTTGTTTTAAATACCGTTTTCATTTAATTTACTTTTAATGGGTGCGATGCATGAGAGTCTAGTGCAGACATTTAATAAAAAGTGTCTTTTAGATCAAACAGGACCTCACACTCGAGAAATCGAAGGGTTTGACGGAGATTATTTGCAGTTATATTAGTGAGTTGCTGCTGTGTTACAATATTGAAAACACACGTCACTATCCCTAATAAAGATATGCAAACACATATAGAATTTGGTGCGCCTGTGCACTGCTGGTGACCTGGCCAAAGACAGCATGAAGGAGCTGAAATTGGATCATGAATTCAAAGCTTTTCCGAACAAGTGGCCCCAAAATATGCTTGTACCAGGGCCCCCAAAATCCTTAAGTTGTCCCTGACTGTCCTCAAAAAACTACGCTTCCTTTTTACACTGTAAATAAATATGATAAAGGGAGAAAATGCCCTCAATTTGGAATCTGTGTTCAGCAGCAGAAGTAACATTGCAAGCATGGCCTTAAAATTCTATAGATTTGAAGAGTTTTTGAAGAGTTCTCAAGGACAGTCTCTGTAAGGGAATAGTGCCTAAAAGATTCTTTGGCTTTAAGGGTGCTAATGGTATCAAGAATAAGGGCCAGGGGATCTTATGGGCGTACGAACTCTTTTGTGACTCATGCAAAGTTGTGGTTGTGTTGACTCGGGCAGCGTGACTGGCAGTGTCCAGGGCTAGATGGGCACAGACAGGCTTGCCTTAGACGACGCACCTTCAGAGGTCTTGTGCTGCACCCGCTTGCATGCCAGTAGACCTGATTCTGGCGGGAAACTCCCAATTTTCTAAGTAAAAAATGGCTCATTTTTTGCTGTCTACCAACTGAATTTGCTTTTCCTTCAGTGTATATCAATGGGGAAAATTACCCCCCCCCCTCAATTTTTCAAAATCTCCCTCTTGCTTGTTTTAAAACGCTGGCATGTATGCATGGCCATGGCACAGCCGTGTTTAAAATGAGACCCATAGTCTTCGAATTGCCACAAAATAAGAGTCTAGACCACCTCCCAAGATGGTGACCGACAACTGACACCATCAGACCTGCTACCAAGATATCTCGAGGCAGGTAAAAAGGTAAAACCGAGCTGGATTACAAAACGAGATGTGTTTAAGATGTAGTTTCTGAGTCATATGAAGGTGACAAACCATGGCATGTGCGTGTATTTAGATGGTTTGCAAGTGGTGCTGGAGGGAGAGAACATTTTAGACGTGTGTGTGCGTATGTTGGGACCTAGGCTGGAACGTGAGATTGACATGTTCATGATAAATGTTGCTTTACGATGAATTCTGAATGGTTGGATTCTGCTTTGGCCAGATTCCTAAGATGCTGCCTGCAGGTGTGGCTCTGTTACTACGGCTATTACTTCCTCAATAAATCATCCGTGCTCTTGGGAAATGTCCCTCGGATTCATCTTTACACCACTCCCAAGATACACATTTCAAGTCAAGAGTAATTTGAAATTGCATATGAGCATCACACACAATGCTTCAATTTAGCGGCAGCTCCTCCGCTATGGCCACTGCCTCTGCCAGCATATAAAAACATGTCAAATAAAATTAGAATAAAGGAGTTTTATTATCAATTTATTTTTCATGCCGGAGCCGAATCTTGAGGGAGGGGCCATCTTCTGACAGCAGCGTAGAGCAGAAGTGGTGGGGCACTGAAAGGGCGCATGAAGGATAGGCCGTCTGTCTTAGGATGCCAAACCGTCATGCGCACTTATCTATCTCCAGGCTATTGCATGGAGATACAGCAGGCACAGGCTCCGTTCTCCAGGCACAGGCTCCCAGTCCCTCTGTAGCATAAAACCAGCCCAATCCGCCCAATCCCAGTGCTTCTGTCATGCTGGGTAATATTACCAGCATGGGAGCAGCGTCTGGATTGGCGCAGGGGATTCTGGGAGCCTGTGAGAAACCCTGCATCTGGAGGCCATCGCCACATATGGCTCGCTGCCCTTGCGGTCTGCTTTCTGCCTCCAAGCTCGCAAAGGGACTCTGCTAATCTTGCCTGGCTGTTGGGTGGAACGCTGTGGGAACAGGTGCTGGTGCATCAAACACAAAAAATACTTTAGGGGGCCTTTGATGTGTTTGTGTCAAATGCCTTCCTTCCGTTCTCAAACTGAATTGCTGTGATATTTCCTGGCTGCTCACTGTTTATATATGTACGATTGAACTGGGATTTGGGCAATGCTTCATTTGTGCTTGTTATTTCCGGTGCTGTGCACCGGCTCTTATTTTTTAGGGCCAGCGCTTATTCTTCTGCCTCAAGCATTTGCTGCGAGTAAACGACACATATGGGAAAGACAGAGAAAGAGAAAAACGAAAAAGCGTCACAAACGTAGAAAGCAAAAAGCTGCAAGAGTGAGCTGAAGGGGCAGGGAGTGGCTTTAAATGGATTGAACAGGCCCGGAGTGGCTTCAGGATTACGCTGCCTCAGTATTCTGTGCTCGCGCATTTAAATGCAGCAGCCGCGTGTTTAAGAGGAGGGCTTTGGGCACCGGCACGTTGTTATTTACAAATTAAGCACTGGATTTGGGGTGGTTGAAAACACCATCTCTGTTATGAGGCACGTGTAAATAAACTACATATGACTGTGTCCATGCTGTCCGAATGTCTTGCCACACACATTTCTGTTCCACTGTGTGATCATAATAAACACATGCATGACCCTTAGGGAGAGACCTCCCTAGCCCTGTTCCTGCCCAGTCTCACTAATCTGGCAGTTTCATACTGCTGTCCATTGCTGGTTGAAACCTTCTGTGCAGCACATCAGCAGCTCTGATAGTGCAGACTGAGGGAGAAGCGTCAGGAGCAGAAGAGCGGTGAGGCAGCAGGTACGTTTTCATTTTTATTTATTATTGTCCCCCGCACTGCCCCACCACTTTTTCCTACTGGCAGCAACCACTGCTTCAATTTTTTATTATATAAAATGAAATAACCAGCCTATTTCATAAATGTTAAAAACAAAAAAGTCAAGCATTTCATCATAAATTGAAAACTAGGAAAACAGCACAATTGATGGATGGTACATCCATATTTCATAGCCCCCATTAACCAACTAATAGAATGTAACATAGTGTGAGGCCAGCTCCTGGATGGCTCGGGGTGATGTAAGTTCTCACAGTTCTAATCATCTGTTGCTATTTACTCCAAACTGTGTCTCATCTTTACAGACTCTGCAAGAGAATTAGAGACGGCAAAACACATCATCAGAGAATTTAGAGTTGCCAGATACAAAACATCCACTCTACAATTTCTTATTCCAGATGATTAAAGAACTGGTTTTAGATATCTGTGTCTAGGACGAATAAACTGAGAGAAAACAGAGAAATATATGCATGATTGTTAGACTTGGCATCCGTGGCGAGGTTTCCACCCTAACTTTTTGCCTTCAATCCTCCTGTTTTGCTGACTTCGTGCTCGCTGGCCTTAGGACTCTGCCTGCTTTACCACTGCTAACCAGTGCAAAAGCTCTTGTGCTCTCTCCTTAAAACATGGTAGGATTGGCTTATACCCAATCAGTATAAATAATTTACTTGTAAGCCTCTAGTAAGATGGCACTACTTGTGTCCAGGGCCTGTAAATTAAATGCCACTAGTGGGCCTACAGCTCTGATTGTGCCACCTTCTTAAGGAGCACTTTATACATTTCTCAGGTCTGCCATTGCAGCTGTGTGTGCAGTTTTAAACTACCATTTCGTCCGGGAAAAAGAAACATTTTGCCAGGCCTAAACCTTCCTTTTTAATACATATAAGTTACCCCTTGGGTAGGCCCTGAACAGCCCAGGGTGCAAGGTGCTTTTAGGTTTACATATGCTGGTAGTGAATAACTCTTAAATTTGTGTTTCACTCCTGCAAGCCCTGCCTTTCTGAGATTGTAACATTGGAGTTGCCCTATCACATTTAATAAGTGATAATTTCCGAATGGAAGCAAGTAACCACTTCATGTTTGGTGTCTTTATAATTGTAATGAAAAATCCTCTCTTATGGTAAAGTCAGATTTTAAATTACAATTTTGAAAATGCCACGTTTATAAAGTTGCCATTTTTCTGCCTTAGCCATTTAGTGCCAGCAGCCTGTCTCTGGGTCACATGACCGGGTGTAGTTGACAGTTGGGGGTTTGTATATTCCTCTTAGACAGCCACACACAATGGAGAGCTTAGGTTTGCCTGTATGGGCCATCACTGGCAGGATGGGTGGGCAGAGCTAGGCATAGCCCTACTTACACTTCAATAGGCTGTGTCCTGCCTCCCCACAGAGTGTCAAATACCCCTTGTAGTTAGTCTAAAGCCAGGGCGAGAGGGCAGGAAACCTGTGAACTTCAAAGGGAAACCTCTAGAAGCTTCTCCCACTTCAGAGAAGGACCCAGGTATGAATATTGGACCTCAGACACCAATTCTTCAGTACCCTTCTGGACCTATGGAAACTTTGCTAGGAAGAAATACTGCTGTGCTGCTGAAAGGACTGCCACTCTGCTGGACTACTGCCCTGATAGACTATTGCCATTATGGACTGCTGCCTTGCTGCTCTCATGCCCTGCTGCCCCCTGCCTGAGGAATTTGGACCCGTAGCTGAACTCAGGACTCCCTGAGTGAGTCCAAAGTTTACTCTGCTGGCCTCCTGTTCTGAACCACAGGGACATAATTGTCTCCCAACCACCTGCACGCAGATCCAGCTGCAGAATGCCCTTGACACCAAGTAGTGTTTCTCAGGTCCTGGACCCTTAATGTGTGGCCTCAGAGAGGCTAAATTGAAGTTTTTGAGCTATTTGCAAACACTAACAGGCCCTTTGGTGCCCAAATCCTTGTCACTCGCACAGCCCAGTAACACGAAATTCCTTCAGCCCAAATCTTCGCACTACAGCATTGACTACCCACGGGGAGCGCTACGGCAAAACTCCAGCTTGCCTGTTCACAAAAAAAACAGTCCTCTCACTATAGCAACAACTGTCTGCGCCGCCCAGCCTGCTCTTCATGCTACATCGACGACCTTCCGCAATGCTCCACAGCCAGCCTCCACAGCGAACTGGACTCTTTGAGCTGCAAGGGAAAGGTAACTTTTCAGCAGAACTAACCAGTCCCATGTATTGGACCCGTGCTCCATTGCGGTTGTCCTGAACCTGTGACTTTCTCCCGGTCTTTCACGGCCAGATAGCCGTAAGTGGTGCTTTGGGCTTTTTGGCACTATTTTACACTTAAATCTTTAAACATTCATAACTCTGGCTCTACTGATTGGACTTCTGACATCTTGGTCTTGTTTTATTTATAAATATTTACTCTATTTTGTATAAATTTTATAAATTGGTGTGGAATTTTTCATGTGTTGTGTTTTCACTTTATTACTGTTTGAAGTGCTGCATAAATACTTTACACATTGCCTCTAAGTTAAACTTGACAGTTTTGTGCCAAACTACCAGAGGGTTGAGCATGAGTTACTTTAGGGTTTGCTTGTGCCTCACCCTGAAAAGGATGGTGGTTGCTATCTGAGTAGGGTTTCACCCCTCCCCCCAAACAATAACCCCATTTCTCAGAATGATTAGCTACAGGGCAAGACGCACGGCAGCCAGGGGCATCCTGCAATGCAGCCATAAATTTAGGGAGGCTGATCATGGCTGCAAACAAACTCGACTTAACTATGTCAGTAAATTTTGTTCGTTTGAGCCCACAATCCACATGAAAGAGGGCTCCAGCCAATACAGGACTTTGTTAATATGTGCCCTTACGTAGGTTTTCCTTGGATCAATATCATCATTTTGGCTGATTACATGGTTCCAGTAGATAGTAGTAACCCTGTTATTTGTTGCTAAAGGTAGTTCACTCTAATAAACCCTGAAAAAGACACAGCTTAAACAAAGAGCCAGCTTGTCAATATAGCATTCTGCGGCACACGTAGAGAGAGGAAAATAGCTATGAGGATTGTTTTTGTGGGGGAAGTGTCCCTTCCTGCACAAAGCAATCCTGTGTACAACGCAGGCACCCTTGTAACATGACTCAAGGTGCCTGTGTCGGCGCTAGGTAGCCAAAAGTGTGTCAGCGCTAGGAAAGGACAAGGATGCCCGAATAATCGTATATAATGGTAAGTACAGCGCAATCATGCCCTTTCCCTTTCCCTCAGCGAAGCACGGGGTCTTTCTGCATTGTGCTGCATGAAAGATTGATGAATCTGTCCCTTGATATGAGTCACTTTAAAGGTTACAAGAATAGCCATTCAAGTATTTTAATGTAGCGTAACATTAGGGTGTAAACCTTTACTGGTTGTCATCTTTAGTCATAACCTATCTAGTATAGTGTAGTAGGCTTTGGCAGTGGAGTGTAAGGAAGCTAGCTACATAATCATCATACATGGTGGAATGGTTGGGACTTGCTGGGCAATCAGAATATTGTTTTTCCAGCAATAACTGATATTTAACATCTTACTATTCCTTGTCTAATTATCTAATCTCCACTCCTGCGGTGTGTTCTGGTGCACCGTCACTCTGGCTGTCAGTGAAGATGCTCCATTGAGCAGGTTAGGATGTTACGCTGTTGCCCATCAGCAATGAAATAGAATAGATGAGTGACTCATTGTGAGGGAGAGTTTGGATGTGTGGTTGACACACTCTGGATACATTAATAAGACAAGTAGTGGAGGGGGTTAAATATATGTGTGTAGTCCATGAAGCTATGAAAGGTATTGTAGGAATTACAATTTGCAATTGGGCAGTTTTTCCTAGGAAAGCCTCACAACATACGGTAATTGGGGTACTCTCAGGGCCACTGGAATTATACAGCAGAGATGGTCACATTTTGCTGCAGGGTTGATTAAATTAGGTGGCAAGAAAAGGCAATATATGCGGAGTAATGCAGTACATATTGTGATAGTATTATTTCATTTTTTGCCAGTTGTACTCTTGTTAACACTTTCTGGGTGTATGTTGCACCTCATTGTTACCCATTTAACAGCCAAATATAGCAATAAGCAACAGAAGGTTGACCAGTCAACCTTTCCAAAGGACCTTCCACTGCACAGCAACATGTGTTCCTGCATTTTAGTGACTTTTGAACCGCTTGAGCTATTTTAATTTTTTTTAATCAGCAGACTATGCAGTAGATTGTGGTTTATGTGGCAAATGCAGCAAATCCATAATTTTGTTTAAAAAAAACACAGCGGACGCACAATCACATAATTCCAGTGGCCCTGCATTTGCTACAGACAGGAAGTGTAGGCGGAGGAAGTAGAACTTGGTGTTTATTTGTTTGCAATACGGGCTGTGATGTGCTAATCACTCTACCAATGTAAACTGTGGACAATAATGGCCACCCTTGCAGTTTATTGACCTTGGCTTTTTTTGCAGCTTATTCATTAACAGCTGATACTGAATGAAACACACAGCATTAATGCTTAATTAGCGTAAGCTTTGAGGATTTATTTCTCTCATTCTACATTCTAGGTAGGTAAAGTATTCTTACTTTTTTCCCATATATATATATATATATATATATATATATATATATGTATATATATATGTATATATATATATATATATATATATATGTATATATATATATATATGTATATATATATATATATATATGCTTGGGTGTGGCTATACACATGTATACATAGATTTACACACACACACACACACACACACACACACACACACAGAAACATAGAGCTTTCTGATTTGACTGCAGTGTAAATTGGAAGCCATTTCAATGCCTTGACAGTGCAGCAGATTTCCAGCTGTTTCCAGGGTTGGCAGCTTTATCCGTGGTGCCGGCCTCGTGCCAGCTCCCCCTTTGACAGTTCTATGCTGTCTTCTGTTTATGCACCCTCTGGTCATTTTCTGCTCATTTTCTGCTTGTTTATCTGCCTCTTCTGTTCATTTTCTTCTCTTTTTTTCTGCCTTTCCTGCTCCTTTCCTGTTCATTGTTCTGCTCCTTTTCTGCTCGTTTTTCTGCCTTTTCTGCACTTTTTTTTTTACTTTTTCTGCTTGTTTTCTGCTCATTTTTCAGCCTTTAATATTCTTTTTCTGCTCCTTCTCTCTGCCTTTTCTGCACTCTGCCTTTTTCTGCTCGCTTTTCTGCCTCTCTGCTCCTTTTTCTGGTTTTTCTGCTGATTTGTCTGCCTTTTCTGCATTCTATTTTCTGCTCGTTTTCTTCTAATTTTTCTGTCTTTTTGACTCGTTTTCTGCATACTTGCCTTTTTCTGCCCGTTTGCTGCTCACTTTTCTGCCTTTTCTGTTCTCTTCTGCTCGTTTTTCTGCCTTTTCTTCTCGTTTTTCTGCTCCATTTAGCCTTTTTTGCTTTTTTCTTCCCTCTTCCTGCCATTTCCCTCTTCCAGCCATTTCCCCCTTTTCCCTGGACCTGTTTAATGGAGGCCGCTGCAAAACCCATTGAGGATGTCCTCATGCCAGCTTCCCCGGCGACGGGGAACATCCAGAACAACAACTCTGGAACAACGACCTACGTTGTTAACTCAAGCGGAACCACGCTTGTGTTAACAACGACTCCCTTTTTCTCTGCCTTAACCACGCATGTGCTGAACAACGCACATGTGTGGTTAAGGCAGAGAAAAAGGGAGGGTGCATCAGGAGAGGATGCGGTCAGGTACGTGGGGCTGGGGCAGGGTTCGGGGGTAGTTCTTAGGGGTGGGGGTGGATTAAGGGCTTGTGGGGAGGTCGAGATAGTTTGTTTTTTTAGGGGCGGGGTATCAGGGTAGTTTTGTTTTGGGGCGGGGGTACTTTTGTTTTTGGGGGTGGGGATCGGGGGTAGTTTGTTTTTTGGGGGGTGGGGGATTGGGTTAGTTTGTTTTTTCGGGGTGGGGTCGGGGTAGGGTGCTTTTTTGGGGGGGTCAGGGAAGTTTGGATTTTGGGGGTGGGAGGATTGGGATAGTTAGGGGTAGTTTGGTTTTTAGGAGGGGGATAGGGGTAGTTTGTTTTTTGGGGGGTGGGGTTTGGGGTAGTTCCATTTTTTGGGGGGTGGGGGTTGGGGTAGTTAGTGTTTTGGTGGTGGCGGGTCGGGTAGTTTGTTTTTTGGGGTGGGGGTAGGGGGGATCGGAGTAGTTTTGTTTTTGGGGTGGGGGATCAGGGTAGTTTTGTTTTTTAGGGGCAGGATGGCGGGGGATTGCTGTTTTTAGGGCGGGTGTGTCAGGTCGGGGAAGGGTTTAGGGCTCAGGGTCGGTGGGAGGTATCCAGGGTAGTTTTGTTTTAGGGGTGGGGGGTCGGGGTAGTTTTAGTATTAGGGGTAGGGTACTTCTGGGCCTTAGGACGGGTGGGGGGGTTGCATGCTAGAACCATGCATACGTGGTAAAGGCATTCGTGGTAACAACGCGGTCGTTGTTCCAACCACGTTGTTCAGGCATGCGTGGTTCCAGCATTCGTTGTTCCATCATACCTTCCCCTGCGACAGTTTGCCTGTCCAGCGGACTGCAGGCAAGCTCTTCAACAGAGACGTTGCACCACAGTGCCCAGATACCGCAAGGAGTGACAGGATTGTGGTATACAAATGCTAATCGATTGATGTATCAGAAGTTAGACGGGGCGGAAACCGCTGAGTGGAATCCACAGTGCAAGCTCTTAGGGCTGCTTCAAGAATAAGGGAAGCTTGAAAGCAATGCTTAATTTGTAAAAGATTAAGTGCAATGCCCAAAGTTTTACTCAGAAGTCTGCTGCCAGCGCTATGGAATGTCAGAGTGCGGAACACGAAGTCTGCTTTATCTTGATTCCACCTCATGCCTCTTTCATCCACCACGAGACACTCCCTGCTTATTTATCTCACTCATTCA
Source organism: Pleurodeles waltl (assembly GCF_031143425.1). Taxonomy (NCBI): domain Eukaryota; kingdom Metazoa; phylum Chordata; class Amphibia; order Caudata; family Salamandridae; genus Pleurodeles; species Pleurodeles waltl. The sequence goes on along the minus strand of NC_090449.1, from coordinate 1,023,481,098 downwards.
GGTTCTTGTTCATCCCTGCTGCCTTCCTTTGTCACTGTTTTCCTGTCTTTCTCTTCCTCCTTCTTTCACCCATTCTCTGTCTTGCTCTGGGTCAAAGTCTGGTGAAGAAAAAGTGCCAGTTCACAAGAAAGAGTGCAGGGGGGCCACACCTGCAATAACTGGCTCAAATTAAGGCTGGAATGGCCTTCACCCTCGTGCAGGGCACTGCCGTTTTGTGCTGAAATGATCATGCCCTCCTGAGGACAGCATTCACACAATGCACACACAGCACCCAATGAGCGGGAATGAAGGACCTCGTTCGCGCACACCAAACGGATTTTAAATAAGAGAGTGAGTTGACATCCCACCCAGGTGTACTGGTGAAAATGCTTGTTTTGCTGCAGATTAATTAGCTACACCCAAAGCCATGCAAAGGGAGCAATTGCTACCCTCCACAATGGCTGAGGGCAGGGCCGGCTTTAGGACGGTGCACCCACACCTGGAGCTGATCCTGGACGGGGCTTTTTTTAGATATAACTTATGGGTTCAAAAGCACCTGCCGCAGAGTTCCTTCTATGTCTGACAGTTTTCAGGCAACAATAGAAATATCCCAATAACACTGGTGATTAATGTACCTACTGAAGAGAGATGAGTTTTGTCTAATGGCAGTTCTGAATCATCATAAAGTAGATCAGAGGGTTAAGATGCCTGCTGCAATGAATTGTAACATGGAGATCACAGAACTGTATTTTATGTGGATAGCTCAGTGGGTTACTGCTTTTGTCACAGACATCCTTTTGTTGCTTGCAGTTCATAAAATACAATCCTAGTATAGCACAGTAACCTATGAACTGTCATCAAAGAGCTGCATGCAAACTGCAGCGTGTAGAGTTGGACCTTTTTGTTTTCCCCAGTCTTTAATTACCCTAATGTTGCTAAAAAGGGTTAGTTTGGGTAGAAATACATTCTTATTGGTAAAGCAACCCCAACCACAGTGGTACGTTTTAAATCCAGAGTTTGTGCTTTTCCAGACCAAGCACTTAAAATATACTTCCTACTAGCATGAATGATGTGATTACTACATCTTGTAATCCTAATTGTTTTATGGAACATTTCCTATAGGCTGATTTACACACGTATGATTCATTGTCTCTGCATAATGTGCTTGTGATGTAAAGTGCTCTGATACCCTATACTATTATGAGTAGCGCTATAGAACAAATGAAATGCATGTGAGAGGGGCTATGGAGAGACGAAGGGCACAGTTGGAGTTTGGTAGTGAGAGAATCCATGGAGAACAAGGTCATTTGGGTTTGCGCTAAAAAAGATGGTTGCCGCGGGCGCCACAAGCCCTAAAGCGGGCCCTGGCTGGGGGTAGACTTTTGGGGAACTCTTTGCCCAGCAGAGTTTACACTAAGCTCGTGGATCAATAAAAACCACCATGGTGCCCCTGCAAGGAAAGACAGTCCACTGAACATAGTCCCGAAGATCCAAAAAGAGCAGCATGTCATAGCTGTCTGCACAGTGTGGGGTCTTTCTTCTGTACAAGGAACTATTGTTCTATTGCACCTAAAAACATGGCTGTTTGATCACTAACCCTTTCAGTGCGTGAGGGGCAGTCTATGCTGCAGATGCTAGTGTTGGGATGTCCAAGGGTAGCCATGCGCTCTACAAATGTGCATAGAATAGGATTGGAAATTGAAACCAAAAAGCATGAAAAAATAAAGGTAACAAAAATACTACACACCTTGAATTAGATGGAAAAAGCTCAAGTAAAAATATCAGGTGGGAAAATTGAACTAAAAATCGTGGAAACCAATAGAGCCCTCAGCTGATGCCCTATCTACAGCAGATAGTGGCAAATAACAGAAGGCTTTTCTTTATAGCACATCTGAATTTCGTCCGAATTATGCCTAATTTATGCAAGCCCATTTATCAATCCCATAAACCAAGCTCCCTTCACGAGGCAATAAATCACTAGGCGCCGCCGCAGTGGCTGCTGGTCTTTTGCCAAGTACTTTGATCAATATCACATTCATAAGTGTTTTTTGTTCTCGTGACCCAGGATGTGAACTCCCCTCTGAAGCATTTAATTTAGCAAATGTGGTCTTGGATGAAGTCCTGCATGAAATTACCTACCATGTTTCAAGCCCCCCTTCTTGCAGCAGGGATGCAGCAGCCAGTTAATAACATGCAAACCATGTAATATTTTATTTACATATTTATTTAGGAGTTTTGCAAAAGCTCCTCGTGAATTCCTGTTGTTGTTTCAGTGCGCTCCACTCACCAGGCTTGAGTGGGTCTGAACCAGCTGTGAGTCAGTTTATGAAAAGGACAGTGGTAGCCGCCTTCTTGTTGCTCAGGGCGAGGGGCCGGGGTTGAAGATGCCTGCTTGTCAAGGCCCCATCACCTCAGCTTATCACGCCTACACATTGCACACGTGCTCTCACTCTATGTTGATTCTCCCTGCTTGTCCAGAGTATGGCAAGGACACTCGAAAATACCCCTTACCAAACATTTTATTTTTAAGGCTAGACTTATAACATTACATTAGTTCATTCTGTAATATTTGGGCATATATCCAGGCATTCGCTCTGCTTCTCAGAGGAAGCATTCAAAAGCAGCTACTTCCGGGAGAACACCGCTGCTTCCATAAGATTAAATAAAACAGCAGTCTCAGAGGGCCACTTACTGGTGGCACCAAATTACTAAACACATTCTTGAAAAAATGCCTTCTTTCAGAAAAGGGGAGCACCCCAACTGGAAAAAACAATTTTGCCAGTGGTCTGGAGTACTGAAAATCCTGCTCCTTTTTCGGTATCTTGTGTGATGGCTTTAGGAGCTGGAAAGCAAAACTATAGAGGGTGCTTTACCCAGGCCCTCAGCTGAGGTTAGGGGTCTCCATAATGTTATCTTTCAAAACCATTGAGTGTAGCTCAAGAGCACGTTGTATTTAAAGACATATATGTTACTATAGAATGTCCAAACAATAAATGCGGGCAATTTCTGTATTTTCAAGCCTTCAGTTTGGAACACCACCCTCAACACCCACCACACCCATTTATGTGCAGCCAAAGCAGCAGTTGGACTATTTTCTGCTTCATTCATTGCACATAAGTAACCCTCTGCGCTACTGACACCGTTCTGCTTTCCTTCCAAGAGAGCTGCTTGTCTCACTTATGTTCTTTGTACTCCTTTTTTGCCAGTCCTTGGGACACCAGCACAGGCTCCCTGTGCAATCCTGGTGCTGCTCTCATGCTAAACCAAGCATGAGAGCAGTGCCAGGATTGGTCTGAGCAGTTTGTTCTGCCGCTCAGACACTCCATAGGAGGCTGTGCAGTTTCTCCAACTCGGCTGTGTTATTAGCCGTGTTAGAGAAACCTAAGTGCGCATGTGTGTTTGGCCGGCCTAAGATGGTCGGCCACACACACATCCGCACTTAAGTGCACTCCACTCCTCCTCTTGTCTCCCTCTCCCATGGCCTAGCCCTGCCCCTCCCTGCACACGATGCGGGCTCAGCCAGCAGCTGAAAAATAAAACAATAGTAAACTATTGTTTTATGTTTCCGCTGTTGGCTCACCCAGTGGGGCGACGCCCCTTTGCCATTGCGAAGGAGCCGACCCTGCTCCTGCCTGCTGCTTCCAACATGACTGCCTCCTGATTCCACTTCTGTTTTATAGCGCCCTCCCTGCCGCCTGTTGCATCCCTTTTGTCCCCCTGCTTCTTCATGCTTCCTCTTCTAACGTCTTCGACGTCCAAACGCATATTATCTCTGGTGTTACTATGTGTTACCTGCATTGTTTTTTGTTTATATACTTTTAATTAGTGTGCTCACAACGTGCAAGTCGCTGCCCTCCCACAGAGAAGACCCACAAGGAGAGAGACGACTTTGATTATGGTTTAGCCAAGGCTTATCCCTTTATCTGTATTCACACTGCATCAATGGGAAAGAACCATAATTAAGCAGACATTATAGTTATGAGAATACAGGACATAAGATCAGCAAAGGAGCTCAAAGAGTGTACAAACAATACCATTGTCTCCACTTTGCATTTCAGCGCAATACACCAGAATGCATAGTGCCAGAAGGCCCATATTACTTTTCCATCACCCATGCCCTCAACTAAGGGCATCCCGGGGATTATTGCCAAGCTTACCCTAGTGGCAACTTCCCCTCTGTCTCACAGAGGGATGGGTATTACCAGCACCTATGCCAGAGCACCGCATAGCGCTCTGTCCCTACCAGGGTACCTGTCACCAGGCAACTTACACCAAAATGTACAACTCCAGGCATCCTGGGGTAGGGCAGAAAGGTCCAGGAACACAAGCAGGTCAGTCCCCCCTCCTGCCCACCAGTGCCACACAAATCAGCAACCTTCCACGGGGTCAGCTCAGTAAATCAGTCAGAATTTTTGGGTAGCCCCCTTTTTCTGCTGCTAGGAATTCCACCACAGGGCAAAGAGGTCACTCGCCCGTCCCCCCAAACGCCTTCCGGCCACTGGTGCACTTCGGGAAGGCCCCAAAAGATTGTGCAAATGTCGAATGAAGAGCTTGTGGTCCCTGGATAAAAATGCACCCCCAACGCTCTGTAATGTACTGTTATTATTTTTTCTGCTCCATTTGCTGCACCCATCTCTGTGGCTGTCACTGTTTCTTGACAGCTTCTAGGTGCTTCAATACTTGGTACCGCAGTATTCTTGATGCTACTGTGCCCTACCTCTTTTGCATTTATGTTGCCTGCTGTTTCAACCTTTGCCTTCAGTAATTAGTGGTTAACCATGGCCTTAAACTGCTAAGTAAACTGATGCTCTAAGAAATAATCCCAGCTCGTCCTCCATCTGTAGATTGAACCTCTGCCTCCAGTATAGGCCTCTCCAATGAGTATCTCATGAGCTACTGATAGCTCTCCAGCTACCTGTATGTAGCTCGCCTGTGTGCATCCCAGGTAACTAAATTAGAAGCTTTTGCTTCATTTAATTAATATACATATACCAGAGTAAGAAATATATATTAGATAGGAAAATGTGTTTTTTTTCAGAATGCATAAGCTGATATTTGGAGGAAAAATGGCTGAATTTCCAATATATATTTGAAAAAGATATTTGAGTGATAAATCATGCGTCAGTGGGGATACTCTTTACAAATGGTATTACCTTGGTGCCAGGGGCAAAATAGCTATGGCTGTGATGTATTATCCATATAGGGCATTCCATATTGACAAATACCTTTTTACATTACTGCTGACAACCATACCTGATGCACTGAGGTGATCACAGGTAGTAATCTTGCATATCGCAGCCACTAATATATTCATGCCCTCTGCGGTCACTATTCGAACACTAATAACATTAGTAGCTCTTGATGAGTTTGGTTGAACATAAGTAGCTCCTGTTACGGAAAAGGTTGGAGGCCCTTCTGTCTCTTATAACTCCACCTTTTCCGTCTCTGTTTCCACCTCCCCACTGATGCTTGCAACTGATTCTACATTCTGCCTGTAATTCTGCCTCCACCTGCCTCCCCAGCTCCTTCATCTCTGACTCCACCTCCAGCGTCCAACTAACTCTGCCTGTTGCTTTCACTTCTACCTACTGCTTCCTTCTCTGCCTTTACTTCCTGCTTCATTATAATGCTTCCTCGTGTTTCTACGTTCTGGTTCCATCCCTGCTCCCACCTGCTGCTCCTGCCTACCCCACTGCTGCTTCCACTTGTGCCTCCACATTCTGCCTGTGCTTTTGCCTACACCTGCCTTCTCTAACCCGTCCATCCCTGCCTCCACTTTTCAGCTGCCACCTCCTGCATCCACCCGCTGCCTCCACTTACTGTTTCATGCGGCTGCTGCTCCCACATGTCCCACTTTTGCTTCCACCGCTATCTCCGTATTCTATCTGTACTTTTACCTCTACCTACCACCCGTATCCCTTCGGTCTGTGCCCCACCTCCCGTGTCCAGATACGTCTACCTGTTGCTTCCACCTCTGTCTCTATCTATTTCTTACATCTCTGCTTCTACCCGCTGTTCTCACCTTCTCCTTTCACTTGCTACTCCCTCCTCTGTCTACACGTTCTGCTTTGATCTCTTCGTCCACCTGTTGCTTCCAGCTCATGCTTCACTTGCTGCTTCCGCATGTTGCTTCCACCTCCTGCCTCCACCTCCTGTCTCCACCTCCTGCCTCCACCTGCCCCTCTGCTGCTTCCACCTCTATCTTTACATTCTGTACCCACCCCTACCTCCACCTGTGTCCCCTGTCGCTACTGGTTCTGCATTCAGATGCTGCTTCTACCTACTGCCTCCACCTCCTGCTTCCACTGGGTGCTTTTACCATCCGCTTGCACCTGCCCCACTGATGCCTCCACCTCACCTCTGCCTTCAGAGGCTGCTTCCACACGTTACCTGAGTGCTGCTACTGAACTAAACCCAACTTCCCTCTTCAGCACACACACAAATACACAAACACATGCAAACACATGCAAGCACACACGCAGATACACACACGCACACACAAACACATGCACACAAACACACACACAGACACACACATTCTCCGAAAAAATTAAAGGTTTAGCTACGTGTTAAAATAAGATAGGCACTATTGGTTAAAAATACGAAGAAGCACTAAAATTTGCCAGGTATCATTTTGTGAGATAACTATAACTTGTGCCTCCATCATGCACTGCTTATGACTTCACATATTAGATCATTCATGACTTGTTAAATGACATCATTGATAGCTTTGGAAGTGTGCAGCCCCAAGCACTCGGTGGGAGACCAAGGGCCATATTTATACTCCGTTTGCGCCGAAATTGCGTCGTTTTTTTTGACGCAATTTCGACGCAAAACTAACGCCAACTAACGCCATATTTATACTATGGCGTTAGAGGCGAATAGCGCCAAAGTTCCCGGAATGTGCGTCATTTTTTAGCGTGAACCCCTTCCTTGCGTTAATGATATGCAAGGGAGGCGTTCCCGTCTAAAAAATGACTCCCAGGCCTTTACGTGGTATTTATACTCCCGGGCAAAAGAGACGCCCGGGAGTTGGCGTGGCTAAAAACGGCGCATTTGCGCCACTTTTTAACGCCTGCTCAGGGCAGGCGTTAAGGGGCCTGTGGGCTCAAAATGAGCCCACAGGTGCCCTCCCATGCCCCCAGGGACCCCCCCTGCCACCCTTGCCCACCCCAGGAGGACCCCCAAGGATGGAGGGACCCACCCCAGGGACATTCAGGTAAGTTCAGGTAAGTATAATTTTTTTTTTTTATATTTTGTTTTGGTGGCATAGGGGGGCCTTATTTGTGCCCCCCTACATGCCACTATGCCCAATGACCATGCCCAGGGGACAGAAGTCCCCTGGGCATGGCCATTGGGCAAGGGGGCATGACTCCTATCTTTACAATGATAGGAGTCATGTTGATGGGGGATGGGCGTCGTTAAAAAATGGCGCAAGTCGGGTTAAGACGATTTTTTCGACGTAACCTGACTTGCCCCATTTTAAGACGCCCATGCGCCATTTTCCCCCTACGCCGGCGCTGTCTGGTCTACGTGGTTTTTTCCCACGCAAACCAGGCAGCGCCGGTCTGATTGCGCCGTCTAACGCCATTCCATAAATACGGCGCCCGCATGGCGCTTCAGAATGGCGTTAGACGGCGCAAAACTTTTTGACGCTAAACTGCGTTAGCGCAGTTTAGCGTCAAAAAGTATAAATATGGGCCCAAATCTCCATGGTCCAATTGTCTTGCAGGGGAAGGGCTGCCAGACTGGATGCCGATGTCGAAGCGTATCAGTTTCTGCTACAATAAGCACAATGGTGATCTATCTCCACCAGTGAGAACTTATCACATCCAGGGCAGTCATGTCATGCAGTATCCCTCCCTAACTTGACGGATGGTCTAAAGGGGTGCCACTTGTGTTCTATAGGAAGAGCCAGATCCAGTCCATCAAGCCTGAACATGGTCGCAACTGTGGTCCCCACATTTCCACTAGTGAGCATTCAGATTTAGTTTTGCCCCGCATAGTTTCAATGGGGATCAATTCCAATGATGGAAGATTTTAAAGCAGGTGAACTTCAAACATAATTCTCTCAGTCCTTTATCATGAGTTTGTAACAGAGAGCTCCAGTCATCATCTGTGAATTCATTACTAAGTAATGTTTGCTATGGCAGCCTGATACCTCGGTTCACCGCATGCGGGTGCAAATCTGTGATTAATAAATTGTACAACCACAACTACATCCCCCTACGTAGTCCCCATGTAGTGAGACATGAGAGAATTGGTGACTCTCCAAAGGGGGTGGGACCATTATCAATTTTACTGACTGTACAGTATCTGAGCTCTTTCTATTTCCAGATTTGAGATTGTGGTAAGTGATATCCTGGCGGCAGATCCTCGAGGGATATCAGCAAAACTCCTTGTGTTAAATCCTTCAAGACATTCAAAACTTTTGATGTCCATTGTTGCCATCTAAAAGTGTGGCCTCCAGTCATGAGCCCATTCTTGTTCTAAAGAGGTGCCCCATTGTGGATATTCGTGTGCCGATATGATATGCTGGGTTCTACAGGATGGGCCCAGTCAAAACAGCAACTTCTTCTGCTTCTGAAAAAGCTCATTTCAAAGCAGGGAGTCGCGAGGGTCCCACAGGCATACACCGGGTGCAGTAGGGAAAGCACAGGGAAAATACATCATGTGGCAACCCCTAAAGGGGCTCTGTGTATGTCTGTCCCAGTGCGTTCTTAATTTGTTTATTGTTTCTTCCCACCTTGCAAGGAGTTTGCTCTATGCCATGCTAATTTTTGCATGGAATGTTTATTAGTGTTGTACATTGAAAAGCATTGACTAATGTTCATAGCTTGTTCCTTATAGTGTGACCCTGAGCGTGTGCGCTCCTCTCTCTCTACATATATATATGTATATATATATATATATATATATATCAAACAGTAAAGCCTGCACCCCACTGCACACAGAGACTTGTGGGCAGGTTTGGAGGCCCACACTCTTCATGTGTGCATACTGCTCACCTGAGGTGGGTACACACAGGGGCACAGGGACATAGCTTGGTCAGTTTGATTGGGGGGGTGTAGCTTCAGATTTCTCCTTAATTACGCTGGCACAGGATGTTAAAATACATTATATGACAAGCATAACGCACAAAAAGAGCTTAAGAGGCAGTGGAAAGAGAGAGGAATGTGGATTGGTGGGTGTACTAAGTGAGAGAAAGTGCATTATTCTGTGAAATAACCAACATTTTTTAGGCCTTTCCAAACAGAGAGAGGGAGAGTGTGTGTGTTGATTTTTCTCTGGGTGTGTAAAAAGTCCAGGTGAAATCTGACAGACACCTCACGGTACCCGACTAAAAGCACCTGCACCCAACTATTTTTCACAAAATACATTTATTAGGTGGGTGTAACACCCCACACACCCCCACGGAAGCTATGCCACTGAGTACACACGTGTCGAGGGCTGGAGTGAAGCTGTTTGCCGGGGCACAAACACTGAAAACTGGCCTCCTTAACTCTCCTGGGTCGTATAGGCCTATAGGCCAGTAAGGCAATACTGGACAGGGTGGTTTGACCGGTCAGTGTGTGGGCCATTTTTTGGCTGTTTGTGTGTCTGTTTTTTGGGTATGTGGACCTGTGTTTACGCTTGATTTTGATGATATTAAAATAATCACTGCCGGCAGCAAGCTCATATCCTTGCAGTCTTCCATACCTTGCACAACATTTACAGAAAGGGTCTTTACAAATTCAAAACTGCCCCAATATGCAAATGTGGGCCCCGTTATTAGCTATTTAATTCACTAATGGGGGGCATTTTTATTTTGCTGGCCGGATCTATTTTCTGTCCCAATCTCACCCTGGTTCTTCTTCTGGTGGGCAGTCAGCAGAGAAACTTTGCTGCTGGCAGAAGCATCAGAGCGGTAATGGACCCGCAAGTAGACAGGTGCACGACATGTCGCGTGCTAGGGAACTGGAGAGCCCATGTGGTGATGAAGTACCATATACTGTGAACTATTAAAAAACCGCAAGTCACAAAGGAGTTCCATGACTATGGGAAGAAACAAGGCTGAAAGTACAATTCCTTCATTAGGTGACCTGCAATATCCTCTTAGCCTTAGAGATATTGTATTCCGTATTATCATCCATGATCACAAAATACATTTTTATCTATTGCTCCTTTTAACGTAATACAGCTCTTTGCTGTAGATATGTAGCATAACTGTGAAAATAAATAAACACACTAATATACTTTCAACTTTGTTGCAAACACGTTTCGCAGTTTTAGGTAAGTCACTTTGAAAACTGACTATAGGTTAAAATGTGTGATAGCCTCCAGAGTCTTCAGGCTTTCTTGTAATAAACCCAAGCATTGCAATAAAGAAGGATGTTGCATTAAAACCCTTATCAGCTAACGAAAGTGCCTTTACAAGGAGGAAAAGTTCAAAAGAAAGGTGACAAAATGGCTTCCTCCTTTATATACTTATGCACAACTCAACTGTAATATAATATTACAGGATAGTATGTATGTCTTTTTCACATAATGGTGGAGTACCGATGTCACAAACTAAATGAACGTAAGGAAACCAAATACAGCGTTCGATGCAGCCAGGGCAGGCCTCTGTGCATTACAATATTACATGGTCCTCCATTATTCCAGAGAGAGCTGGCTCGGTGCAGAGGGTCAGGGCATCGCAGGAGGCTCAGGTCTCTAGCCCTTCCCCCTTGCTGCCTCTCTGCGGCTCCATCCACCTTGCATTAGATAATCACTCTCCTTGATTTGTACTAGATCTGATTAAACGGCCTAATGTGGCCGGGCTATTTCTAGCAGAGGCCTGATCCTGTGCTCTAAACTGGCAGCGCGCGCTCAGCCGCAGAGGCTCCTGGGACAGGCGCGCGGCTCGCGCCCTGCCAGGAGCACTCCGCTCTCGCGCTCACGATTTCCACTGTGTTTAAACCAAGCCAAAGCTGAAGCATTAAATGATGCCATGTTAGGCAATAACATCTGGACCACCACTTCAAAACCCTCCGGCGCCACACAAAAAACATCTTATGCACGCCATGAGCCAATTAATGCCTTAAATCTCATTGTAACCACTGGTATGCAAAGTGAGTCTATGGAGGTTTCAGGAGGATTCAGTGTGGGGAATTCACGATATGAACACACTTGGAGGTTTCTGTTACACATGTGATTTGTGTGTAGCCGCTAAAAGTCAATTAAAAACTTTGCAAGTGAAAAAAGTTTAGCTTGCAAAGTTTTTTGCTTAGCCAACTCGTGATATTTGCGACAGTTTGCTTTGCATTCATACAAAAGGGTTTATAGAAAATAAGACTATATTACCAGTTTTCTTCCAATACCGATTTTGGTCAGAAGCAGGATTTTCTGCCTAAATTGGTATTGCGAGGAATGCGATATATCGTAATAAATGCAATGATACTGCAAGGAATACCAGGGACAAATCCACCTGGTCAAACCTACTGGAACTTTACCATGCAAAAAAGGTCCAGAATTCAGGCATTACGTGGGCAATTCAGTGCATTAGCATTGGTTTTCGTATGCTAAGCTTCACAGGGGCTCCGCAGGGGATTACGTTACCCCATGGTAATCGCCACATCCATGGTACCAATGTCCTTTTAATGTGGGCATTAGTATCCTTCTGCTATGAAAAAAGCTCTAAGAAAGGTAAACTTGCAAACGCAGAATCTGCACACATTTTCCATGCTGACTGCTTTCCGTTAGGGTGAAAATGACCTCACTGTGTGGTGAAAATGATGCAGTGAAGTCTAACAAGTTTTCCGGTTTCCCTTCGCTAAGCAAAGGGAAACTTGTTAGACTCCGAAAGAATTAAAATGGTGGACATCACCAAACAATTACAGTGGAAAACAGCCTTGCACTCCCCTACAAAATTCACACTACAACAGACCTGCCAACTCATACAGTGCCACCATGTGTCTGTCGTACAATATCAACTCTCTACCTACCGTCTCCAGGCAAAGAACTCACTTCACAAGGTGTCACCAAGTGGGCTGGAAACCCCTGCAGAGAGTGGATGTTCAACTGGTGTTGGGAGGGTTTGGGAGGCATATTCTTCTTTCCATGTGTGCTGTAGAAAGCGGCAGAAACAAGGAGAGATATTTCTCCTCGTTGCGCCGCCCGTGGGAAGATGTAAGATTTTGGTGCATTCCCAGGTTCACAAGTTCTTCTAAATCTGGGAATATGTCAAAAACCCATGCAACGCCCATGGAATGCCTTCCTACGATAGAGTAAGGCAAGGCAGCGATTTGCACTGCGTTGTCTTACTCCAAATTTTTGGAGCCACTCCAAGCGGCATTGCGTGGCTTCAGAAATCAGAGTTAGAGGTTTGCGTCATGCATGTACTACGTTGCGTGGTCAAATGTGATGCCGCCCTCTCATAAATATGCCCCCATGTTTTTACGCCCTACCCAATGGGACCAAAAATAAACATTTGCATGGTCCGCCAGGAGGTAGTTTTAACCGGATTTCCTAGCATCTCCGGAGCTCCCCTCTCATGGGTTATTGCCCACACCTACACCACATGTAGAGGTGGTGTGAGTAGAGGCCTGATGATGAAACGTTAGCTCAGGAAGGGTGAAAGCTACCGTCCTTTAAATTGTTAGGAAGTACACACTTCAGACAGACTTTCTATTCTAGCATTATTTGACCATGGGCAGACATTGGGCCTCATTACAACGCTGGCGGTCAAAGACCGCCAGGGCTGTTTTGGAGGTTGTACCGCCAACAGGCTGGAGGTACAAACTCGCGGATTACGACCATGGTTGTCCCGGCGGTTTTAATCCGCCGCCATGGAAAGGCTGGCTGGAAGGGGAGTCGCGGGGCCCCCTGGCACAGCCCCACACTGCTTTTCACTGTCTGCACAGCAGACAGTGAAAAGCACGACAGGTGCAGCTGCACCCGTCGCATGGCCGCAACACCGCTGGCTCCATTAGGAGCCGGCTCCCATGTTGCAGCCGACATCCCCGCTGGGCCGGCGGGCGGAAACTCTGTTTCAACTCTGGCGGGGATGTCAAATGGTGCACACCGGTTACACCTTGGCGGGCGGTGGTTGCCACCCGCCAAGGTTGTAATGAGGCCCATTGTCTTCTACCAACTTCTGTGCCACATTAATTGGTGGGCAGAATCCAATGGCGCAGCAACTGCTACACAGACCTTCTATGTCCCAGAAACATATGAGAATATCTATTTAGATAGAGATTCCTCTGTGTACTAGACAGTCTTATAAGGACCGTTTTCACAGACTTGTTTCTGTTCACAATAACTCACACAGCACAGGAATTCTGGATGCTCTATCATATGACACAAGAAGTCTGATGAGCCTGATTCCTAATGGGCATAATCCCTAGCACAGCACTTTCTCATGCCACAAGACATATGATTGATGCAATCTCCCCTGGCACATGAGTGTGGGTGATGTTTCTGCTGCGGTGTCATTTTCTACATGGACAAGATGTCTCCTGAGGCACAGCAATGACTTTATCCCTGCAGAGTATTTGACACTTTACAAATGAATAGCTGTGCCAACCCTGCTGTATGTGTCGAGCAGGCAGTGCTTCTGGCGTGTGCATATAAATGATTCCTTTTCGCCGCAGTGAAATTATGCTACTTGCTACTCTAGTAAGTGATATAAACGAGTCTTCAGTATGGACTTTTCATCAGAAGCACTTCTGACAGGTGTTTCGCCAAACATAGTTGGAAAGATGGACTTCAAATGCAGCAGCTGGCCTGCAGGTTGGCTCCGGCAGCTAAACAATCGCTGTCTAAACAAAGCCACATTCACAAAAAAATGTAAATCTGCTATTGTAGAATTACTCTTACGAGAGGGTACAAATTTATTAGAAGTTGACTGGAAAAGTACACCATGTGACATTTTTACATTTTGCGTCTTCCAATATTCAGAATTTTACCCACAATAGACGTCCACGCTGGGATAAGCCACCGCCCATATTTTGTTGAATATTTTTTCATTTTTGTTTTTTATCTCAACGGGGAAAACATTTTTCCTTGTGGAGAAACTACATCCCTTTCCTTCCTCTTCCCACTGTGAAAAGTGATTTACTCCAGCCCTTTGCAAGAGCAAATCTCTGACCATTTCCATGGTGGAAAGGTGTCATTGAGGAGGTAGTGAACGCTTTAAAACCCATGAGTTTGTGGGTGGTCACAAACTCACAAGGCAAATCAAGCCTTGATCTGTCCATTCCCCACTCCTTTCATTAGGTTTACACTTGCATAATTGCATGCAATTATAGTGTACAAGGAGTAAATGCATTTACACCTGCTCTGTATCCTTTTGAGGATACCTGGTAGGCATAAATGTAGTCCTTTTGGCTGCAAAACCAAAATTAGCTTTGTGAATCCGGCCCACAGTGACCTTCAGGTCCCGAACATTAAGGTCGTCATCTGTTAGTTATTGTGCTTAGTACTGGCAAAAGTGTACTTTGAAGCTCTGTACAAAAAAATAAGTTACTATTAAAAATCTTGTTGGTACCCTGCTCGCTTGTCTAGTCGCTCCCTCATCACACACACTTGAAAACATATGTACCCAATAGGAAGGTTTAACATGTGAACAAGAGGTGAGGAATGGCAGCTGATTTCGACATTATATACATTCACTGTATCCACCAATGAGAACGAGTCTGGGCCCAACCAAGAGTCCTGGCTAAGTTCACAGATGTGAGGCAGACAGGGGCAGTATAGGCACGAGTTCAAATCCAGGATCATGGGAGTTGACAAATTCGAAACATGTTGAAAATACAGCATCCTTGGTACTACACTCATTGGCCTGAAGCTTGGGGGCCCTTTCCGATTTGCAGCTCTCTTTTGCTCTGCAAAGGTAGCCAATGATTAATTCTGCCAGTTTTCATGTAAGTTTGACTAAAGTATGTTGGACCGTGATGATGTCCCACAGCAAGCTTCTGGTTCAAGCAACAGTGGCATGGAGATTGAAGAGTTGTCTGGTGGTGCCTTAATTCCTTCCAAAAGAAGAGGGTAGCAGGAGGCTCTTCTGGACTCAGGGGGATGCAGGGTAGAGTCCAGACCCAGAGGAAGGCCGGATAGGTGGTCTACACTCAGGGGTGTGCGGAGTCTAGACCCTGCGGATGCAGGGTAGGTATCCTCCTGTTCATTGTGTACCGGGAACTGAAATGGTTAAGGCTGCAGTAACCGTCTAAGCTTTGGTAGGCTGGGAAAGCTAGGTGATATTGCAAATACACATCATGAGCAATTAAATGATTGGTTCCTGGTGGTGTGGGAAAGGCTATGAATGTTACTGAAGTTTCTGTAACTTTTAACTGGTGCTCACACAGTTAGGCCCAGATCTATACTTTTTTTTGCGCCGCGTTTGCGTCATTTTTCTACGCAAAAGCGTCGCAAACACAAAATACAATTGTATTTTGTAAGTTTGCGCCGCTTTTGCGTAAAAAAATGGTGCAAATGCGGCGCAAAAAAGTAAAAATCTGGGCCTTAGTGATTATGACAGATTCCCTTAGACTTCAAGGGGGTCAGGCCTCTCTGCTTCCTTTTTATCCCTACAGGTGGGAGGCTTAATGCAAAACACATATTCCTTTTTTTTTAAAGACTTCTAATGGAGTCTTAGCTATGTTGACACCGTCTCACATTTCCTAATACCAGAGTCCCTTTCCAACCCATCCTCATTTTCAATTTAGAGATATGATTGGATGCTTTTAGCATTGTTCTATGTTTAAGAGAGAGAACCGGGGCTTCTTTGTGGAGCACCCATTTCTAATCCTCGGTTTCTGTGTTGCAGTGGTTGTTACTGTTCTGTCCCTTATTTATGTTAAGACTGGGCTTAATGAGATATTTCAGCTCGCCTGGTGTGTTGCTGTGTAATCTAAATATATTTCTGACATGTTTATATACTGGTCTGATCAATAATTTGAAATAAATCCTTTTAACTAGTCACTGACTCCTGGTCCTTATTGTGAGGTCACTTTGACTTCATCTGTTTAAAATGTATTATTGAATGTATTATAGATACTGACTCCGTTTGAATGCTTCATGTCAACTTATAAAGGTCCACATGACCAATGGGGAAAATCTTTGATGACTTTACTAAGAAACTGTGGTCTACTTCCCTGCACGCTCAGGCGTCTAGGCACAGGGTAGAGCAAGCTAGGTAGCTTTGATGCAGGGAAGTGCAAGATAGTCTTCACCCGGGGGAGTGCAGGCTCGAGGGGGTACCTGGTAGGTAGTGGGGACCCTGGAGATGGCAATGGTAGGAGTCTAGACCTGAGGGAATGCAGGGCACAATTCTAGGGCAATGCAGGGTACTAGTCTAGACTCTGAGTGGAGTATGGTAGCTAGCCTAGACTCTGGAGAGTGTAGGGTAGTTAGTCTATACCATGGGTCTTCAACCAGTAGCTCAGGAGCTACTGGTAACTCACCAGTTCCCTGGAAGTAGCTTGTGGAAGCCCATCCCAGTAGGTCAGAGAGAGAGTCTGGGCACAGTGAAGGAGATAGTGATTCACATTTTCAGATCCTTGTTGTCCCAGCCAGACAAACCAATGTCAGGTCTCCACAGTAACACAAGCACACAATGTGACAATCCGCTGCAGTTGGATGGTCTGCAATATGATCACGTTTTCCCTCGCAGAGTAGCAACGTTGAATAGAGATTGGTCATATTGTGTACCTCATTCTGTCAATCACAGTGTGTAAATTAACACTTGCCCATGAAAAATGGCAGAAGGAGCAAGAATAGCTTTAGTGGGTGCCTGCAAGGAGTGGTCATTATTGTTAATCTTATATGGGAAGGTGACAACTGGAATCTTATTGGATGTGGTCATCTTTAGAGGTATGCCAAATCTGCCTAATTTGCTTTCGTACAGAAAAGAACAAAACATTAGTGAAATACAAATCCACCATTTAGTGCAAAATGTGTCTGCTTGTCATTTTTTTATGCTAGAATATAATTTTTGCAAGAAATCACAAAAACATAGTGCCATAAACAACAGGTGCTTGCATCTCTCTGTTTCTATTTATCCAGCACACCAGTGCGATGTAATTACGTGACATGCCATAATGCTATAATTTTTAATGCTATAAAAGGTGTAGCCCAAAATTACGCTTGTGTAATTTAAAATTCACCTAGGCCTAGACATATTGTCACAGTGATAATATTCATGAGTAGCTCAGGTGATATTCATTTACCAAAGGTAGCTCCTGTCATAGAAAGGGTTGGAAACCCTCGGTCTATACTCAGTAGATGGAGGATAATGCGTTTTGTCTTTGGGCTACTGAGCCAAGATTAATTTTTCAGTTGCTGTTGTTATATAGCCTTGGGTCATTGCTTTTATTCCATTGTATTATTCCATTGTATTCTATCTGTAAATTATGTGCATGTTCTGGTTGTTGCTGCTTTTATGCCTTGAAGCTGGGTATGCAGCCATCGTTTGTGTGGGGGGTGCAGGGTAGGTAGTCTAGGCCCGGGGAATGCAGGGTAGGTAATCTAGGCCTTGGGAGAGCAGGGTAGGTAGCGTGGGCAAGAGGGGTGCAGGGTGGGTAGTCTATGCCTGGGGAGTGCATGGCAGGTATCCTGGACAATGCAGAGTGCAAGGTAGGTTTTCTAGACTCAGGGTAGGTAGCCTAGGCCTGGGGAGTTGTTCTGCTCTGCTTCAGATTGAGAGGAAACAAAATGAAAGGAATGCAAGGAATGCAGAACTCTTAGTCTGAGTAATGAATTTATTAAAGCACTTCGCAAGTTTCATAAACGAAAATAATAATGTGAGCTTTTATTTCAAATGCAGCAACACACATGCAATTCTAAAGAAAATCACAGCAGTGGAATAATAATGATCACAGACGCAAAGAAAATGCAATATTTCAACAATGAATATATATATATATATACACACACACACACACGCACACATATATATAGTGTGTACACTTATATATATGTATATATTACATTAAGTTCAGATCCTACTTTGGGGACCACCCATCTGCTGTGGGTCCCATTTTGGGTGATACTGGACTACATAATAAATCTTTCTTTACATCACCTAGTGCATCTATCCCAGTGGAAATCTTGGCTTTCGAACAAGCAGTCTTGAAAGATATTAATGACATTGGTCCTGCTTCTCTGAAGATATTCCATAACATGACAGGGGAGGAAAAGAAAGCGCTACAAGACCTAGCCAAAAATACAAGCATCGTCATTAAGCAGCAGACAAAGGGGGTGCCCTCATCATTCAGACTGCAGATAACTATAGGAATGAGTGCTTGAGACTGCTAGGCGATGCATGTAATTATGAGAAACTACAGGAAGAACCTACTGTTTTCCTGAAAAATAAGATCAGCAGAATGGTTGAGCAAGCACTGTCACATGACTGGAGTTCACAGAAAGAGGGTGACTTTCTGATGAACAAGAATCCAGTGACCCCATATTTTTATACCATCCCCAAGATCCATAAAAACCTGGAAGCACCACCAGGTGCCATTATGTCTGGCATTAATTCAGTTTTGGAACCCCTGTCCTGTTTTGCTGATGCTTTCCTGAGACCCATAGTCCAGAACACGGACACATACTTGAAGGACACAAAGGATGTATTGTGTCTCTTGAAAGACAGGCCTTTCGACCCTATCAATGAAACACTGTTAGGTTTGGATGTGGAGAGCCTATACACCAGTCTACCTCACTCTGACACTTTACACATTATAGAGGAGGTCATTTTTAATATAGACTGGAAATACCACACACCATGTAATGTGGTCCTGGAATATTGCGTCTGGGCATTAACGAATAACTTTTTTGGCTTTGAAGACAATCTGTACCTTCAAAAACATGGCACCAGCATGGGAAGCACCTTTGCTCCAAGTCTAGCAGGTCTCTACGTTCACCATCTAGAGAAGGAAATAATTCTGAAAGCCACCAACCCACATAGGGAAAACATTTCACTATGGAAGAGATACATTGATGATATTATAGTCATCTGGAAAGGGAAGGAAACACAGGTAGCCCCTTTTTTGGAGTGGCTCAATGTGCAAGATCAGTTCCTAAAATTCAATTTAACAAAGAGTAAGGAACAACTAGTTTTTCTTGATCTTAACATCATAGCAACTAATGGCACCCTTAAAACTACCACTCATGAGAAACCGACAGCTAAGAACTGTTTGCTACTTTTCGACAGTGCACACCTTTGCCATTTGAGAGAAAATCTTCCCTTTGGCCAGTTCCTCAGGCTTAGGAGAAATTGTTCCGAGGTATCGGACTATAAACAGCAAGCTCAGAACCTTGCATTGAAATTGGAGGCTAGGAAATACCCTCCCAGAATCATCAATCGTGCTATGAAACAAGCACACAATAACAACAGGGAGGCTCTTTTGGACACCCCTCCCCAAAAAGATAAAGAGGACAGACCCATCTGTATTACGACATACAATGCAGCCTCCAATCTGGTGAACAAGATTATCAACAAGCATTGGTGCATTTTGAATAGCGGCCTTTTGGACATTCCTAAACCTACGTAGCATTGAAATTGGAGGCTAGGAAATACCCTCCCAGAATCATCAATCGTGCTATGAAACGAGCACACAATAACAACAGGGAGGCTCTTTTGGACACCCCTCCCCAAAAAGACAAAGAGGAAAGACCCATCTGTATTACGACATACAATGCAGCCTCAAATCTGGTGAACAAGATTATCAATAAGCATTGGTGCATTTTGAATAGCGGCCTTTTGGACATTCCTAAACCTATGTATTCCCATAGGCGTGGCAAAAATATAAAGGACATACTAGTACATACCTGGTCAAGCCCACCCAGGAGAGAGTTGGACACTACCAACCTCCTACCACCACTCACAGGACACTATCCATGTGGTAATTGCAGTGTGTGCCATTTGACAAACACAACTGAGAGGGTTATTTTCAATGACAATACCACATGAGAAATCAAGGGTTTCACCAACTGCAACCCCCAAGAAGTAGTCTATATGATCACATGCCCACGCAATCTACAAGACATAGGAATGACTACCTGCAAAACGAAAATTTGCATTGGTGAACATCGTAGCAATTTAAGATGTGGCCGCGCCACCACAAAACTGTCCTCTTATTACATCAACAGTGCACACACAGTAGATGATTACCAATGGGTCATCCTTGAACATCACAAGGCATCTAGGAGCGAAATTTTTCCTACTCGAAAGGGAACAACGTTGGGTTTTTAAATTTTGCACCCATCAACGTTGTCTGAATGAAAACATCCCCTGGGGACAGCTAATGGAACACTAATGATTGTTTCCCTTTCACTAGCAAGACATCAAAACATCCAGCAGGTCACCAATAATATGCTAATAAACTTCACATGTATCCCTTTAAGTCGTTTGTCACCATTTAGGGATTCAACAAATTATTTCCTTTCTTTTACCCTGACATATGGTAGCTAAATTTATTTTACTTCTTCCTTTTTTTTATTATTAATTTGGTGACCTATTGGTTACTTTTCTTTCCCACTCTTTCTTCCCTGCCCCCTTCTTTTTTCAAACCCCCCCTCCTTTTGCTTTCCCTCCCTTTTCCTTGTTCCCCACCCACAAGCCCCCTTTCTTGAGTATTCTGGTGCCCGAGTTAAATAATAAAGAAAACCTTTTTACAGGCACTTCAAGGGACACCCATTACCTTGGGTCCTCGCAGCCCTCCGTGTGAACACAGATGACCACCATTTTGGAAGGTTATCGGTCTATTGCTAGATGCGCCCACGAGTTGGGACACGTGAGCAGCTTTCTCTCATAAATACCGGATCCCAACTGGGATCGCAGTGTTTTTCAGGCCCTGGTGAGGTGAGAATTAGGCAGCAAGCTGGAGTGGCGGTTTGACGAAGTAAGTGTGCACAATGCCTCTGACCACCTGCAGTGGTGGCGACACGCTCGATGAGTCTGAGTTTGCAGCATATATATTTTTTTCAGTGTGTGACTCCCGAAGGATCTAAGAGGCGATTAGTGTAGACACTAAAAGTAGGTCATGCATGCACCACGTGTGTTTTTTTAGAGGTGCCTCACGTGTTGAAGTGTGTTGTAGTGTTTCTTATATGTAGTATGTCTTGTATTTGTTTTTCTATGTGGTTTATAAGTGCCATTAGGCAAAGGTGATGGTGGCAATAGCACCACAACCCTGAGAGATGCATTTAGCAGCTTTTACTTTCTTATTCTTTCTTTCTTCCACAGGGTTGCCCAGCAGAACAACGATACCTATGGGTATTATTTAATTTAATCTAGTTGTATATATTAACCATACCACAGTACATGAAGTAATAGAGCCTTCATTAGTGGTAGGTGTAGGAGGCTGGACTGGCTTGTAGTGAGTACCAAGGGGTACTTACACCTTGCACCAGGCCCAGGTATCCCTTATTAGTGTATAGGGTGTCTAGCAGCATAGGCTGATAGATAATGGTAGCTTAGCAGAGCAGCTTAGGCTGAACTAGGAGACGAGTGAAGCTCCTACAGTACCACTAGTGTCATATGCACAATATCATAAGAAAACACCATACACAGATATACTAAAAATAAAGGTACTTTATTTTTATGACAATATGCCAAAGTATCTCAGAGTGTACCCTCAGTATGAGGATAGCAAATATACACAAGATATATGTACACAATACCAAAATATGCAGTAATAGTATTAGAAAACAGTGCAAACAATGTATAGTTACACTAGGATGCAATGGAGAAACATAGGGATAGGGGCAACACAAACCATATTCTCCAAAAGTGGAATGCGAATCACGAATGGACCCCAAACCTATGTGACCTTGTAGAGGGTCGCTGGGACTATTAGAAAATAGTAAGGGTTAGAAAAATAGCCCACCCCAAGACCCTGAAAAGTGAGTGCAAAGTGCACTAAAGTTTCCCAAGGGACATAGAAGTCGTGATAGGGGAATTCTGCAGGAAAGACACAAATCAGCAATGCAACAACGATGGATTTCCAGTCGAGGGTACCTGTGGAACAAGGGGACCAAGTCCAAAAGTCAAAAGCAAGTCGGAGATGGGCAGATGCCCAGGAAATGCCAGCTGTGGGTGCAAAGAAGCTGCTACTGGACAGTAGAAGCTGGAGATTCTGCAGGAACGACAAGGGCTAGGAACTTCCCCTTTGGAGGACGGATCCCCCACGCCGTGGAGAGTCGTGCAGAAGTGTTTTCCTGAAGAAAGACCGCCAACAAGCCTTGCTAGCTGCAAATCCTGCGGTTAGGGTTTTTGGGTGCTGCTGTGGCCCAGGAGGGACCAGGATGTCGCCAATTGCGTCTGGGGACAGAGGGGGCGTCGAGCAAGACAAGGAGCCCTCGCAGCAGCAGGCAGCACCCGCAGAAGTGCCAGAAACAGGCACTACAAGGATGCGTGAAACGGTGCTCACCCGAAGTCGCACAAAGGAGTCCCACGTCGCCGGAGGACAACTTAGGAGGCCGTGCAATGCAGGTTAGAGTGCCGTAGACCCAGGCTGGACTGTGCACAAAGGATTTCTGCCGGAAGTCCACGGAGGCCGGAGTAGCTGCAAAAGTCGCGGTTCCCAGCAATGCAGTCTGGCGTGGGGAGGCAAGGACTTACCTCCACCAAACTTGTACTGAAGAGTCACTGGACTGTGGGAGTCACTTGGACAGAGTTGCTGGATTCAAGGGACCTCGCTCGTTGTGCTGAGAGGAGACCCAAGGTACCAGTGATGCAGTTCTTTGGTGCCTGCGGTTGCAGGGGGACGATTCCGTCGACCCACGAGAGATTTCTTTGGAGCTTCTAGTGCAGAGAGGAGGCAGACTACCCCCACAGCATGCACCACCAGGAAAACAGTCGAGAAGGCGGCAGGATCAGCGTTGCAGAGTTGCAGTAGTCATCTTCGCTACTTTGTTGCAGTTTTGCAGGCTTCCAGCGCGGTCAGCAGTCGATTCCTTGGCAGTAGGTGAAGAGAGAGATGCAGAGGAACTCGGATGAGCTCTTGCATTCGTTATCTAAGGAAATCCCCAAAGCAGAGACCCTAAATAGCCAGAAAAGATGGTTTGGCTACTTAGGAGAGAAGATAGGCTAGCAACACCTGAAGTAGCCTATCAGGAGGAGTCTCTGACGTCACCTGATGGCACTGGCCACTTAGAGCAGTCCAGTGTGCCAGCAGCACCTCTGTTTCCAAGATGGCAGAGGTCTGGAGCACACTGGAGGAGCTCTGGGCACCTCCCAGGGGAGGTACAGGTCAGGGGAGTGGTCACTCCCCTTTCCTTTGTCCAGTTTCGCGCCAGAGCAGGGCTAAGTGGTCCCTGAACCGGTGTAGACTGGCTTATGCAGAAATGGGCACCATGTGTGCCCATGAAAGCATTTCCAGAGGCTGGGGGAGGCTACTCCTCCCCTGCCTTCACACCATTTTCCAAAGGGAGAGGGTGTAACACCCTCTCTCAGAGGAAGTCCTTTGTTCTGCCATCCTGGGCCAGGCCTGGCTGGACCCCAGGAGGGCAGAAGCCTGTCTGAGGGGTTGGCAGCAGCAGCAGCTGCAGTGAAACCCCGGGAAAGGCAGTTTGGCAGTACCAGGGTCTGTGCTACAGACCACTGGGATCATGGGATTGTGCCAACTATGCCAGGATGGTATAGAGGGGGCAATTCCATGATCATAGACATGTTACATGGCCATATTCGGAGTTACCATTGTGAAGCTACATATAGGTAGTGACCTATATGTAGTGCACGCGTGTAATGGTGTCCCCGCACTCACAAAGTCCGGGGAATTGGCCCTGAACAATGTGGGGGCACCTTGGCTAGTGCCAGGGTGCCCACACACTAAGTAACTTAGCACCCAACCTTTACCAGGTAAAGGTTAGACATTTAGGTGACTTATAAGTTACTTAAGTGCAGTGTAAAATGGCTGTGAAATAACGTGGACGTTATTTCACTCAGGCTGCAGTGGCAGGCCTGTGTAAGAATTGTCAGAGCTCCCTATGGGTGGCAAAAGAAATGCTGCAGCCCATAGGGATCTCCTGGAACCCCAATCCCCTGGGTACCTCAGTACCATATACTAGGGAATTATAAGGGTGTTCCAGTAAGCCAATGTAAATTGGTAAAATTGGTCACTAGCCTGTTAGTGACAATTTGAAAGCAATGAGAGAGCATAACCACTGAGGTTCTGATTAGCAGAGCCTCAGTGAGACAGTTAGTCATAACACAGGTAACACATTCAGGCACACTTATGAGCACTGGGGCCCTGGCTGGCAGGGTCCCAGTGACACATACAACTAAAACAACATATATAGAGTGAAAAATGGGGGTAACATGCCAGGCAAGATGGTACTTTCCTACACAACCCCCCCCCAAACGAAGGACAATAAGACTAGCCATGACCTGATGAGTCTTCATTGTCTAAGTGGAAATATCTGGAGAGTCCATCTGCATTGGAGTGGCAACTCCCAGGTCTATGTTCCACTGTATAGTCCATTCCCTGTAGGGATATGGACCACCTCAACAATTTAGGATTTTCACCTTTCATTTGTTTTAGCCAAAGTAGAGGTTTGTGGTCTGTCTGAACAATGAAGTGAGTGCCAAACAGGTATGGCCTCAACTTCTTCAGTGCCCAGACCACAGCAAAGGCCTCCCTCTCAATGGCATACCAACGCTTTTCTCTAGGGGTCAACCTTCTATTAATAAAAGCAACAGGTTGATCCTGGCCCTCAGAATTAAATTGTGATAGGACTGCCCCTACTCCTAATTCAGATGCATCAGTTTGGACATAGAATTTTTTAGAGTAACAAGGGCTTTTCAGGACAGGTGCAGAGCACATGGCCTGCTTCAGCTCCTCAAAAGCTTTCTGACAGTTTGCTGTCCATAATACCTTTTTAGGCATCTTTTTGGATGTGAGGTCATTAAGAGGGGCTGCAATGGAGCCATAGTTCTTAATGAACCTCCTGTAATACCCAGTGAGGCCTAGGAAGGCTCTCACCTGAGTCTGAGTAGTAGGGGGAACCCAATCTATAATAGTTTGGATTTTCCCCTGAAGTGGTGCAATCTGTTCCCCACCAACAAGGTGTCTCAGATAAACCACCTTCCCCTGCCCTATCTGGCACTTTGAAGCCTTGATAGTGAGGCCTGCCTTTTGCAGGGCCTCTAAAACTTTCCATAGGTGGACCAGGTGATCATCCCAACTGGAGCTAAAGACAGCTATATCGTCTAGATATGCTGCACTAAAAGCTTCCAGCCCTTGCAGGACTGTGTTCACCAACCTCTGAAAAGTGGCAGGTGCATTTTTCCATCCAAAAGGCATTACTGTGAATTGGTAATGGCCTCCAATGGTTGAAAATGCAGTTTTAGGTTTAGCATCTTCTGATAATTTGATCTGCCAATACCCTGCAGTCAAATCAAAAGTGCTTAGATACTTGGCAGATGCCAGTGTATCTATGAGCTCATCTGCCCTGGGTATAGGGTGAGCATCAGTTTTGGTTACCTGGTTGAGACCTCTGTAGTCAACACAAAACCGCATTTCTTTCTTTCCATCCTTGGAATGAGGTTTTGGCACAAGTACCACAGGAGAAGCCCATGGACTTTCAGAGTGCTCAACCACTCCCACTTCTAACATTTTCTGCACCTCTTGCTTTATGCAATCCCTGACATGGTCAGGCTGCCTATAGATTTTACTTTTGACAGGCAAGCTGTCTCCAGTATCTATAGTGTGCTCACACCAAGAAGTGGTATCTGGCACAGTAGAGAAGAGTTCAGAAATCTGACCCAGGAGATTTATGCAATGGTCTTTCTGCTCAGCAGTAAGACAATCAGCCAAAACTACACCTTCCACAAGAGCATCTTGTTCTGTGGAAGAGAAGAGATCAGGTAGAGGATCACTGTTTTCTTCCTGTCCCTCATCAGTTGCCATGAGCAGGGTGAGATCAGCCCTGTCATAGTAGGGTTTAAGGCGATTGACATGGAGCACCCTAAGGGGACTCCTGGCAGTGCCTAAGTCAACTAAGTAGGTGACTTCACCCATTTTCTCAACAATTGTGTGGGGTCCACTCCATTTATCTTGGAGTGCTCTTGGGGCCACAGGCTCCAAGACCCACACTTTCTGCCCTGGTTTGTACTGAACCAAAACAGCCTTCTGGTCATGCCATTGCTTTTGGAGCTCTTGGCTGGCCTGAAGGTTTTTACTGGCCTTTTTCATGTACTCAGCCATCCTTGATCTGAGGCCAAGTACATAATCCACAATATCTGCTTTGGAGCTTTTAAAGGTTGTTCCCAACCCTCCTTGACAAGTGTTAGTGGACCCCTAACAGGGTGTCCAAAGAGGAGTTCAAAGGGGCTGAAGCCCACTCCTTTCTGGGGTACCTCCCTGTAGGCAAAAAGGAGGCATGGTAACAGGATATCCCATCTCCTGCGGAGTTTTTCAGGGAGACCCATAATCATGCCTTTGAGAGTTTTGTTAAATCTCTCCACCAGTCCATTTGTTTGTGGATGATAGGGTGTAGTGAACTTGTAAGTCACACCACACTCCTTCCACATGGCCTTTAAGTAAGCAGACATGAAATTGCTTCCTCTGTCTGATACTACTTCCTTTGGGAAGCCCACCCTAGAAAATATTCCCAGGAGGGCTTTTGCCACTGCAGGTGCTGTAGTGGTCCTTAAAGGAATTGCTTCAGGATATCTTGTGGCATGGTCCACTACCACTAAGATAAACCTATTGCCTGAAGCAGTAGGAGTGTCAAGGGGGCCAACTATGTCAACCCCTACCCTTTCAAAGGGAACCCCAACCACAGGCAGTGGAATAAGGGGTGCCTTTGGGGTGCCACCTGTCTTGCCACTGGCTTGACAGGTTTCACAGGACTTACAAAACTCTTTTGTGTCCTCAGACATTCTAGGCCAATGAAACAAGGGAACAAGCCTGTCCCAAGTTTTCATTTGTCCCAGATGTCCAGCTAGGGGAATGTCGTGGGCTAGAGTTAGGAGGAACTTTCTGTACTCCTGAGGAATCACTAACCTCCTGGCAGTTCCAGGTTTAGGATCCCTTGCTTCAGTGTACAAGAGGTTGTCCTCCCAGTAAACTCTGTGAGAGTCACTGACATCCCCATTAGCTTGTTTGACAGCTTGCTGTCTCAGACCCTCTAGTGTGGGACAGGTTTGCTGTGCCACACTCAGCTCCTCCCTGGCAGGCCCCCCTTCACCCAAAAGCTCAGCAGTGTCTGCTTCCAGCTCCTCTGGTGTAGGTTCTGCACAGGGTGGAAATTCTTCTTCCTCAGAAGTAGAATCCACTGTAGAGGGAGGGATAGTAGGAAGTGCTTTACTTCTACTAGCCCTAGCTTTAGGGAGCACTTGGTCCATTGTTCCAGGATCCAAGTCACCCTGTCCTTTTTGCTTTTTGGCCTGAGCCCTGGTTAAAGCAAAAATATGCCCTGGGATGCCCAGCATTGCTGCATGGGCCTCCAACTCCACATCTGACCAAGCTGATGTCTCCAAATAATTTCCTAGTAGACAGTCTGCAGGTAAATCTGAGGCTACCACAACTTTCTTTGGACCAGTAACCCCCCCCCCATTTGAGATTTACAACAGCCATGGGGTGGCTAAGTGTGTTGTTGTGAGCATCGGTTACTTGGTACTGGTGACCAAGTAGGTGTTGTTCAGGGTGGACCAGTTTCTCTATGACCATAGTCACACTGGCACCAGTGTCCCTGTAGGCCTGAACCTCAACACCATTTATTAGGGGTAGCTGCTTGTACTTATCCATGTTAAGGGGACAAGCAACTAAGGTGGCTAAATCAATAGCCCCCTCAGGGACTAACACAGCCTCTGTGGTCTCCCTAACAAGACCAACCCCAACTAAGTTACCAAAAGTGAGCCCAGCTACTCCCTTGGATTGGCTATTAGTAGGTTTGCTCCCACCACCACTGCTATTAGTAGGGACACTAGGTGTAGCAGTAGGGGTTGTAGTGGTAGGAGGCTTGGTGCTTTTCTTTGGACAACTGGGATCTGTTGTCCAATGGCCTTTTATTTTACATAAATAGCACCATGGTTTCTTTTCTTTGTTTTGATTAGAAGAGGATTTGGGCCCACCACCCCCACCAGAGTGTTTTTGTGGGCCTGATGAAGACTCATTTTTAGATTTGTCCCCACCCTTGTCAGAAGACTTACCATCCTTCTTCTTGTTGCCATCTTTGTCACCCCCTGTATGAACTTTTCTGTTCACCCTTGTTCTGACCCATTTGTCTGCCTTCTTTCCCAATTCTTGGGGAGAGGTCAGATCAGAGTCCACCAGGTACTGGTGCAACAAATCAGACACACAATTATTAAGAATATGCTCTCTCAGGATCAAGTTATACAGGCTGTCATAATCCGTAACTTTACTGCCATGTATCCACCCCTCCAAGGCCTTCACTGAATGGTCAATGAAATCAACCCAGTCTTGTGAAGTCTCCTTTTTGGTCTTTCTGAACTTTATCCTGTATTGTTCAGTGGTTAAGCCATAACCATCCAGGAGTGCATTCTTAAGAACTGTAAAATTATTGGCATCACTTTCTTTCACAGTAAGGAGCCTATCCCTACCCTTTCCACTAAATGATAGCCATAGGATAGCAGCCCACTGCCTTTGAGGGACATCCTGTACAACACAGGCCCTCTCAAGTGCAGCAAACCACTTGTTAATGTCATCCCCCTCCTTATAAGGGGGAACTATCTTGTGCAGATTCCTGGAATCATGCTCTTTTGCAGGATGACTATGGGGAATACTGCTGCTGCCACCATGGGTTTCAAAACCCAACTTCTGTCTTTCCTTCTCTAGTTCTAAGGACTGTCTATCCAAATCCAGCTGTTGCTTCTTAAGCTTCAGTCTGGTTTGTTCCACTCTCAACTTATTGAGTTCCCTTTCTAACATTCTGTCATCAGGGTTGGTGGGAGGGACATGTCTTGAAACAGAGGTATGATGAGAACTGACAGAAGGAGACCTGTCCCTTACAGAAGGCACCCTAAGAGCTTGGTTAACAGAAACGTCACTTCTACTGTGGTGAGAATGAATGCTCTTGCTATGATGTGAGACAACACTATCTGTATGGTGTGACTCAACCTCAGTACCAACTATGCTAGGCTGTCTAGTATTGGGCAGGCTAGGAAGTTTCTTTCCTGAATCTTTTCCTAGGGGAGTCCCTGGATCAGATTGGGAACCATTAGCTACTTTTTCAACAGATGGGGCCCTTTTGGCCTTATCTTTTTCTCTAAGCATGTTAAGCAATAATTCCAAAGAAGGATTCTTCCCTACACTCAAACCTCTTTCTACACAGAGACTCCTTGCTCCTTTCCAGCTAAGGTGGTCATATGCAAGTTTGGACAGATCAACATTTTGGCCTGTGCCAGACATTTTTAGAAAGGGAGTTTAAGTGATAGAAAAAGAGAAAAAAGTTTTCAGAACTTTTAGAAAGACAGAAAAAAAAAACTTTAAAAACTTTTAAGAACTTTTTAGAAAGTTTAGAGGTACTTTTCAGCACTTTAGAAAAGAGGTGAGAAAAGAAATGCAAAACCTTTTGGTTAGGTGTACATACACTGAACTTGTTTTGTATATTTTTCTCTTATGAAAAGTACAATGACAAAAGTGGTAAGTAGTCTCAAAGCACTTATCCCACCGCTGCACAACCAATGTAGGAGGCTGGACTGGCTTGTAGTGAGTACCAAGGGGTACTTACACCTTGCACCAGGCCCAGTTATCCCTAATTAGTGTATAGGGTGTCTAGCAGCATAGGCTGATAGATAATGGTAGCTTAGCAGAGCAGCTTAGGCTGAACTAGGAGACGAGTGAAGCTCCTACAGTACCACTAGTGTCATATGCACAATATCATAAGAAAACACCATACACAGATATACTAAAAATAAAGGTACTTTATTTTTATGACAATATGCCAAAGTATCTCAGAGTGTACCCTCAGTATGAGGATAGCAAATATACACAAGATATATGTACACAATACCAAAATATGCAGTAATAGTATTAGAAAACAGTGCAAACAATGTATAGTTACAATAGGATGCAATGGAGACACATAGGAATAGGGTAAACACAAACCATATACTCCAAAAGTGGAATGCGAATCATGAATGGACCCCAAACTATGTGACCTTGTAGAGGGTCGCTGGGACTATTAGAAAATAGAAAGGGTTAGAAAAATAGCCCACCCCAAGACCTTGAAAAGTGAGTGCAAAGTGCACTAAAGTTCCCCAAGGGACATAGAAGTCGTGATAGGGGAATTCTGCAGGAAAGACACAAATCAGCAATGCAACAACAATGGATTTCCAGTCGAGGGTACCTGTGGAACAAGGGGACCAAGTCCAAAAGTCACAAGCAAGTCGGAGATGGGCAGATGCCCAAGAAATGCCAGCTGTGGGTGCAAAGAAGCTGCTACTGGACAGTAGAAGCTGGAGATTCTGCAGGAACGACAAGGGCTAGGAACTTCCCCTTTGGAGGACGGATCCCCCACGCCGTGGAGAGCCGTGCAGAAGTGTTTTCCTGAAGAAAGACCACCAACAAGCCTTGCTAGCTGCAAATCGTGCAGTTAGGGTTTTTGGGTGCTGCTGTGGCCCAGGAGGGACCAGGATGTCGCCAATTGCGTCTGGGGACAGAGGGGGCGTCGAGCAAGACAAGGAGCACTCTCAGCAGCAGGCAGCACCCGCAGAAGTGCCAGAAACAGGCACTACGAGGATGCGTGAAATGGTGCTCACCCGAAGTCGCACAAAGGAGTCCCACGTCGCCGGAGGACAACTTAGGAGGTCGTGCAATGCAGGTTAGAGTGCCGTGGACCCAGGTTGGACTGTGCACAAAGGATTTCCGCCGGAAGTGCACGGAGGCCGGAGTAGCTGCAAAAGTCGCGGCTCCCAGCAATGCAGTCTGGCGTGGGGAGGCAAGGACTTACCTCCACCAAACTTGGACTGAAGAGTCACTGGACTGTGGGAGTCACTTGGACAGAGATGCTGGATTCAAGGGACCTCGCTCGTCGTGCTGAGAGGAAACCCAAGGTACTGGTGATGCAGTTCTTTGGTGCCTGCGGTTGCAGGCGGACGATTCCGTCGACCCACGGGAGATTTCTTCGGAGCTTCTAGTGCAGAGAGGAGGCAGACTACCCCCACAGCATGCACCACCAGGAAAACAGCCGAGAAGGCGGCAGGATCAGCGTTACAGAGTTGCAGTAGTCGTCTTCGCTACTTTGTTGCAGTTTTGCAGGCTTCCAGCACGGTCAGCAGTCGATTCCTTGGCAGAAGGTGAAGAGAGAGATGCAGAGGAACTCGGATGAGCTCTTGCATTCGTTATCTAAGGAAATCCCCAAAGCAGAAACCCTAAATAGCCAGAAAAGAGGGTTTGGCTACTTAGGAGAGAAGATAGGCTAGCAACACCTGAAGGAGCCTATCAGGAGGAGTCTCTGATGTCACCTGATGGCACTGGCCACTTAGAGCAGTCCAGTGGGCCAGCAGCGCCTCTGTTTCCAAGATGGCAGAGGTCTGGAGCACACTGGAGGAGCTCTGGGCACCTCCCAGGGGAGGTACAGGTCAGGGGAGTGGTCACTCCCCTTTCCTTTGTCCAGTTTCGCGCCAGAGCAGGGCTAAGGGGTCCCTGAACCGGTGTAGACTGGCTTATGCAGAAATGGGCACCATGTGTGCCCATGAAAGCATTTCCAGAGGCTGGGGGAGGCTACTCCTCCCCTGCCTTCACACCATTTTCCAAAGGGAGAGGGTGTAACACCCTCTCTCAGAGGAAGTCCTTTGTTCTGCCATCCTGGGCCATGCCTGGCTGGACCCCAGGAGGGCAGAAGCCTGTCTGAGGGGTTGGCAGCAGCAGCAGCTGCAGTGAAACCCCGGGAAAGGCAGTTTGGCAGTACCAGGGTCTGTGCTACAGAACACTGGGATCATGGGATTGTGCCAACTATGCCAGGATGGTATAGAGGGGGCAATTCCATGATCATAGACATGTTACATGGCCATATTCGGAGTTACCATTGTGAAGCTACATATAGGTAGTGACCTATATGTAGTGCACGCGTATAATGGTGTCCCCGCACTCACAAAGTCCGGGGAATTGGCCCTGAACAATGTGGGGGCACCTTGGCCAGTGCCAGGGTGCCCACACACTAAGTAACTTAGCACCCAACCTTTACCAGGTAAAGGTTAGACATATAGGTGACTTATAAGTTACTTAAGTGCAGTGTAAAATGGCTGTGAAATAACGTGGACGTTATTTCACTCAGGCTGCAGTGGCAGGCCTGTGTAAGAATTGTCAGAGCTCCCTATGGGTGGCAAAAGAAATGCTGCAGCCCATAGGGATCTCCTGGAACCCCAATACCCTGGGTACCTCAGTTCCATATACTAGGGAATTATAAGGGTGTTCCAGTAAGCCAATGTAAATTGGTAAAATTGGTCACTAGCCTGTTAGTGACAATTTGAAAGCAATGAGAGAGCATAACCACTGAGGTTCTGATTAGCAGAGCCTCAGTGAGACAGTTAGTCATAACACAGGTAACACATTCAGGCACACTTATGAGCACTGGGGCCCTGGCTGGCAGGGTCCCAGTGACACATACAACTAAAACAACATATATACAGTGAAAAATTGGGGTAACATGCCAGGCAAGATGGTACTTTCCTACAGTAGGTGCACAAGGAGTGACACTAGGGAGTTCACCTTGGTCCTGATGAGGAGTCAGGGGTAGACTCCGAAACATGTAGACCATTTAGGAGGTAAGGTACATGATATACCCACCCTCCTAACACCCCTTTTTAATCATACCACCCCTGTGAGGAGTATTAAATTAGTGATATCATCCAGAGGGCGATATTTTTAACTCACCAAGACCCCACCACTCCTATCCCTTTTAGCATTCACATTGTTGAAACCAACAGTGCTCCTACGTATTCCGTCGGTCGCAGCACGCCTCGTTCTGTAGCAGAATGGGAGGAAACCCAATAATGATGCATGCCACCAAGGGGTAACCCTGGTGGGTGAGGGTTTTTCATACAAAAATACCTCTTTGTCTCCCTGTGGAAGTTCTTTCGGGCTGGGCCTTTTTGTACGATTACCAGAGCTTTAAGGAGGATAGACCCAGTCCCTTTAAACCCTCCTTCTCCCCTTTAGTTGGTATACGTATTCATGCATGCACACCAAAAGCTAAAGATAAAAATTAAGAATGCATCACCATGGGGCTTGTCACCAACTTCATCCCTTTGTCTGCCAACTTCATGTCATGGAACCTTGGATAGCTAAAACAGGAGGGAGACTACCCGCAAGAGGATTTCTTTTCTGGGCAAGGCGTCCCTTCCCAGAGCAGTTCCTTCTTCTCCCATTTGTCAAGCTCCCCCGCCTTATATACTTTAAACAAACTAAAGAGGAATGTTCTAGAAACCACC
Organism: Pleurodeles waltl; assembly: GCF_031143425.1. Lineage (NCBI taxonomy): Eukaryota > Metazoa > Chordata > Amphibia > Caudata > Salamandridae > Pleurodeles > Pleurodeles waltl. The sequence goes on along the minus strand of NC_090449.1, from coordinate 1,023,447,758 downwards.
CTCCCTTTGAGTAAGTAGTGAAATTCCCATGTTGGCTATGTCAGGTCAGTGTTGAGAAAACACGCATCAGACTGGCCAAATCTCACAGTGTTTTTCCAAGACCAAGCTGTACCCTGCTCTATCATAAACATTCTCAGCCTGGTACTGGCTTATCTTCATTGCTCCCCCATGTTTTGTTCCTTTTCCTGGTGAGAAGAACGAAAATAAGTTAACAAGCTGTGCAAGGAAAAAACCTGCAACACCAATGTGATGGTGTTTGAAGCTAAGCTAAGCAAAAAATTGAGTCAGTGGTCAAGATGGAGGTTAAATACAGATAGCATTACAGGAGACAGGGTAGGTAATCTAGGCCTGGGGAGTGTAGGGTAGGTAGTCTAGGCCCGGAGATCACATGGTAGGTAGCCTTAACATGGCAGAGTGTCAGGGTAGGTAGTCTAGACTGAGGGCAGGTAGTCTATGCCTGGGGAGCGCAGGGTAGGTAGCATGGACACAGAGGAGTGTAGGGTAGGTGGTATAGGCCCAAAGAGCGTGGGGTAGGTACCAGGTGCAGGGTGGGTAGTCTAGGCCTGGGAAGTGCATGGTAGGTAGCTTGGACATGTCAGAGTGCAGGGTAGATAGTCTAGACTCAGGGTAGGTAGTCTAGATTCTGGAAGAGCAGGGTAGCTAGCCTGGACACTGAAGAGTGCAGGGTAGGTAGTCTAGGCCCAGGGAGTGCACTGTAGGTAGCCTGGATACAGGGGACTGCAGGGTAGGTAGCCTGGACATGGGGGAGTGAAACGTAGGTAGTCTAGGTCTGGGGAGTGCAGGGTAAGTAACCTGAACGCAGGGGAGTGCAGGGTAGGTAGTCTGGACCTAGGGAGTGCATGGTAGGTAGTTTAGGCCCGGGGAGCACTAGGTATGTAGCCTGGACACGTAACAGTGCAGGGTAGGTAGTCTAGACATGGGGGAGTGCAGGGTAGGTAGTCTAGACCTTGGGAGTGCATGGTAGGTAGTTTAGGCCCAGGGATCACTGGGTATGTAGCCTGGACACTAAACAGTGCAGGGTAGGTAGTCTAGACATGGGGGAGTGCAGGGTAGGTAGTCTAGACCTTGGGAGTGCATGGTAGGTAGTCTAGGCCTGGGGAGCGCAGGGTAGGTAGCCTGGGCACGGGGAGTGCAGGGTAGGTAGTCTGGGACTGGGGAGCGCAGGTTAGGTAACCGGACATGGGGGCGTGCAGGGTAGGTAGCCTAAGCCCTGGAGTGCATGGTAGGTAACCTGGGCATGGGGGAGTGCCAGGTATGTAGCCTATATTCGGGCTAGTGCAGAGTAGATAGTCTAGAGCACAGGTAGGTAGTCTAGTGTCGGGGGAGTGCACAGTAGGTACTCTACAAATGGGGAGAGCAGGATAGGTGTTCTACAATCGGGGTGGGCACAGCAGATCATCTGGAACCGGCAGAGTGCGCTGTAGGTAGTTTAAGCCAGGGAGAATGCCAGGTAGTTAGTTTAAGCCAGGGAGAGCCCAGGGTAGGTAGCCTGTAATCAGGGGACTACGGGGTGTGTCGCCTAGACTTAAAAACTGCAGTGTAGATATTCTAGTCCCGGGGGAGAGCATGGTAGCTAGTCTAGACTCAGGGGAACACAATGCAGGGTCAAGACCCAGAAGACTGCAGGTGGGTAGCCCAGACTCGGGGTAGCACAAGGTAGGTCATCTAGATTCTGTGAGTGCCTGGTAGATAGTCTAGACCCGAGGGAGAGCAGGCAGCTACTTCATGATTGGAGACGCACAGGATAAGTATTCTATACCTAATGGAGTGCAGGGTATGGAATCTAGACCCCGGGGAGGACAAGCTAGGTAGTCTAGGCTCAGGGGAGGTCAGGGTAGTTAGTCTAGACTTCACGGGAGGGGACAGGAGATAGCCTAGTCCTTGTGGATTGCAGCGTAGGTAGTTTAGACACTATGGAGTCCAATGTAGCTAGTGTAGGCCTTGGGAGTACACATTAGGTAGCCAAAACGTGAGCAGCGAGGGTGGCTACTCTAGACCTAAGAGTGCAGGGTAGATAGTCTAAACCCAGGGGAGAGCAGGGTTGCTACTTCACACTTGGGAAAACACAGGGTAGGTATTCTATACTTAGGGGAGCACAGGGTAGGAAATCTAGACCCCAGAGAGGGCAAGCTAGGTAGCCTAGGCTCAGTGGAGGTCATGGCAGGGAGTCTAAATCAAGGAGCGTGCAGGGTTAGGTAGTCTAGACCTCACAGGAGAGGAAAGTAGGTAGCCTAGTCCTGGCAGGTTGCAGGGGAGGTAGTCTGTGACACTATGAAATCCAGGGTAGCTAGTCTAATCCTTGTCCTAGACCTAAAGGAGTGCAGGGTATCTAGCCTAGGCACAGGGGAGTGCAGGCTAGGTAGTCTTGACACAGTAGAGCACAGTAGATAATCTAGGCCCGAAGCAGGGCAGAGTAGCTAGTCCAGGCCCTGGGGCAGCAAAGGACAGACAGTCTAGACTCAGAAGGATAGGTAGCCTAGACATAGGGGAGCGCAGGGTAGGTAAACTAGACACAGAGAAGTGAAGGGTAGTAAGTCTTGATTCAAGTTAGAACAGGGTAGGTAAACTACCCTTGGGAGAGAGCAGGGTAGTTAATCTAGACTCAGGGGAATACAGGTTAAGGTCTAGGCCCGAAGGTGTTCAGGGTAGGTAGTCAAACACAGTGGGAGCAGTGGCTCTAGTCTAGATTTTGGGGGAACTGCAGGGTAACTTTTCTACAATCAGTATTCTAGACCCAGCTGTCCACAGGGTAGGTAGTTTAGCCCAAGGGTAGTGCAAGGTAGGTAGCCTATATGTAGGGTAGCAAAGGTAGGTAGTCTTGGGAGGTGGGAGTACAGGGTAGGTAGTTTATACTCGAGGGAGTGCATGGTAGGTAGTCTAGACCCAGGAGAGGGCAGGGTAGGTAGTCGACCTGTGGGAGTGTAGGAGAGGTTGTTTAGGTGCAGGGTAGTGTAAGGTAGGTAGACTAGAAGCAGGGGAGTTCAAGGTAGGTAGTTCTTATTCGTAGGAGTGCAGGGTAGATAGTCTAAACCTAGAGGAGGGAAGGGTAGATAGTCTGGAGGTGGGGGAGTGCAGGATAGCTAGTCTAGACTTGGGGATAGGGGTACACAGTAGGTATTTTACATCCAGTGGCGCACAGGCTAGGAGTGCAGGGTATTGTAGTAATCACACAGGTAACTCAGAGAAAAGGTGTTTATTCCTCAACTCCTCACAGGCCACTGCTCAAAACCCTTCAACATTCTATAGCAAGCTCCCGGTAGTTCCAAAGTCCCAACATTCTAGGGTGAACGGAACATACTACTATCACTACTTGGGCAAGAATTATGTACATATTTAACCCACACTCTATGTCTCTATGTTATGCTGATATTCACATATATATATAACTATTTACAATGACAGAAGATGTTCTCTTCTATACAATACTTATAACATATCTCCTTCCCTCACGGAAAGAAAACATAGTCTTTCTGCCACATGGGAACTCTACGGTCACGTGAACTTATCCTTCTCTGAGGAACACTTGGAACTTGACCAGCATTGTTCATGGTTCCAGTCTCTCCTACAGGTTTGTTTTCTCCTTCATAGCAAGGTACGATACGATCCATGCTCCATACTTTGTCATTCTGTAGTCTGACTACGTTCCGATACACTTCTTTTATTTTAATTGGATTAGAAAATTTGCTTCCATCACTTGGATTGTACCTGGGAAGTCTGATTCTTATCCATTGGCCTTCACGCCATTGTCTGTCCTTGACTCCAAATTTCTTATTGTACCACTCTACATACTTGCTTTGATTACTCTTGAAACACTCTGCAGATACATCTCTCTGTTCATGCACTTGTTCACCCCCTTTTAGCCAATTGGGATTTAATTTAGTACCGGGTTGCCTGCCCTTCAAAGATTGAAAAGGTGGCAAACCTGTGACTAAATTCGGTGTGTTGTGATACTACCATAGCATCTCATTAAGTGCTTGGTCACCTTGTACACCTGAAATTTTAGCCCTTTGAATACATTCTTTAATTACTCTGTTCATTCTTTCTACTAACCCATTAGCTTTCGGATTGTACAATGCTGTTCCGAAGTGATGCACTCCCCATTTTTTAAGGAAATCTTTCATGTTATCAGATGTGAACTGAACTCCATTGTACGTGACCAATGTGCTAGGGATACCTTCTCTCATGAATGCTTCTGTCAGGAATTTAATGGTTTCGCTAGTGGTTATTTGGTTAACTATCTTGCACATAGTCCAGCGTGAGTGATAGTCCACTAGAACAAACATGTACTGACCTTTGTTCCCCAGATGACTCATAGGACCCAAGATATCAAGACCAAGTTTATCCCATGGCTTCAAAGGAATCTCTACTGGGGACAGTGGAACTCTACGTGTTGCATGAGATTTATCACTTGCTGCACATGCACAACAATCCTTCACTACTCTTTCTACCTCGTAGTCCATTTGGGGAAACCAGTAAATGGCACCCAATTTATTTTTTGTGAGACTGCGCCCTAAATGTCCCTCATGTGCTAATTCAACTAGTTTGTTCCTCAGTGCACTAGGGGGTACTACCCTTTCGCCTCTCATAACTAAATCATTAGTCACATGAAGTTCAAATCTGACATTCCAGTAGTTTTTGAACTGTTCTTCTACATCTTTTGCCCTTTCCGGCCACCCATTTATAATCTTGCTCTTGATTAATTGCAATATTTGGTCTTTCTCTGTTTCTTCAATCTATTCCTTCTTAGTGAGGCAAGCGAGATCTATCCAAAACATTGGTTCAGCTGCTTGTAAATTCTCTTCTTGTTCCTCCACACTCCCGTCTATTTTGTTGTCTACAGTGGATCTGGATAAGAAATCAGCTATGTTGTTTTTGTTTCCTGGTACATATTCTACACTAAAATTATATCCCTCCAGACCTAATAGCCTTGTATTTACTATAGACCCCGTGGAGTGCATGATATGTAGCCTAGTCATGGGGAGTACCGAATAAGTGGCTTAGACCCTATGGAGTGCAGGGTTGTTGGGCTAGCCCAAGGGGTTTGCAGTTCTAGGCCAGGATAGTGTAGGTTATCTGAACATGTCGGACTGCAAGGTAGGTAGTGTATACCTGTTGAAAGGCTAGGTAGGTAGTCTAGGCCAGGTGGCAAGCAGACTAGGTAGTCTCTGCCCAGGGGAGTGCAGGGAAGGTAGTCTAGACCTGTGGGAATGCAGGGTTGGTAGTCTAGGCCCGTCAGAAAAGAGGGTCAGAAGTCTAGATGTAGGGGAGTTTAGGGTTACTAGTCTGGGTTTGTGGGAGTGCAGGATAGGAAGGTCAGGCTGGAGGGAGTGCAAGTTATGTAGCCTTTACTTGGCGAGTGCAGGGGAGGTAGGCTACATGTGGGGGAACGCAGAGTAAGTAGTCTAGACTCTGGTAGCACAAGGTAGGAAGTCCAGACCAAGGGAGTGCAAGGTATGTAGCCAAGATTCAGCGGAATTCAGGGCAGGTAGTCCTCTCACATGGGACTGTAGTATAAGAGAAGGAATCCAATGGATCCTTGTAAATGTGCTCTTAGACTGTGATGCGGAAAAGAGATTAGGTGATTACTGATAATTAGGGCCATTGGAATTATGCAGTGGGGGATGGTTCAATTATGAGTCATGGCTAACTAAATGACCTGGCAAGAAAAGGCAAATTATGCAATGTAACGTGGCACCATTTGTGATAGTAATAGTTCCTTATTTTGCCATTTGTATACTTGCTAATACTGTCTGGGTGTTGGTTGCACCTCAGTAGTACCAGTTTAACCTACAGATATAGCAATAAGCAACAGAAAGGTGACCAGCTCACCTTTGCAAAGGGCTTCCAGTATGCAGCAACACAGTTGCTACATTTTTAGTAACTTAAGCTAAGAACAATTTTATGTTAAAATCTGCAAATTATGCATCAGATGATGGATTATGTGGCAAAAATCGCTGCAGCTGCACAATCACATAATTCCAGCAGCCCTGCTGATAATGACCCAATTACTGTTACCCGAAGTCATAGTATTCCTTGTCACAAGGCTGCTCCCTTTTTGCCATGGCCACATGAGGTCCTTCTTCACTACGCGATCACTTAGTAAACGGCAGGTAGAGGAAGAGACTGTAATTGGAGTTATAATCAGAGGAGGACAAAGTTCTTGGAAAGAAATAACAGAAATTGAAAAAAGGGAAATCTGGAGGGTCAGGTGTCATGAACAGACTTTTTGTTTTTTAGAAGGAAGGAAGGTTGTCCATCTTCAGGGTGCGAGTAAGGACCATGACAAGGAAGAATAGAACTTGGCTTAATGAACATTACAATTCAATACAATGCAAAGCCAGTTTTAAAGCGCACAGCTGCCTTCGAAGAGGTGTCCCGGCGCTGGCAGTAAGGGTCCAAAACCAGTGCTACCAAACCACCCAGCCAGACTCAAATGCCCTCCAGACGAGAGTCAAAGCTCAAAGTTGTTCGATCCTTTTTTAAAGCAAATTCTGAAGGACTAAGACGCAGGTTGAGAGGAAGGGTGTATCACAACTAGAGGGAAGAAAAACAAAGATCTACCACCTCTCCTAGCTTTGCGAATCTGCAGCAGTCGAAGAAGTTTAACATTGTTGGATCTCAGTGATCTAACCTGGAGGTACGACTTAAATCTTTTCCTTAGTAAAAGGATCCTTTTTAAAAAAAAAAGTCCTGAAGGCAAAAGAGAAAGCATTAAATTGGATCCACTTAGTTACAGGTAACAAATGAAGTTGACATAAGTAAGGAGACAGCGGGACCCATGGAGGAATCTTCAGGACTAGACTCACGGCAGAATTCTGAATTGTCTGAAGTCGCTGAATTAAGAATTGTCTGAAGTCGCTGAGTTAAGAATTGTCTGAAGTCGCTGAGTTAAGAATTGTCTGAAGTTGCTGAGTTAAGTAGGCTAGAAGACCCAAATAAAAGTCTATTAGCATGATCCAGTTTGGACTTCACAAGGGCATGAACTACTGTTTTACATGTATTCCAGCACTAGATGGAGCATCCTTTTAGGGCCCGAGGAGTGGCAAAGCAAGCAGTGCTTAATTTGAGCCGGTGGGGGCCATTGGCACTTATTTTTGGAGACTGGCATTTTTTCCCCCGTATCAAATATTTAGTAAGTGTAAGAGAAGGAAAAACACACAGATCGGAAAGACGGAAGAAGAAAAACACTGCAAAACCATCACAAACAGAAAGCAGGAACCTGCAAGTGCGAGCAAAAGGGGCAGGGAGTGTCTGGTAGTGGATTAAAGCTATTGGCCTTGGGGCGCCACATTTAACTACACCAACAGCTAGTTTCTGAGCAGAGCTTCGAGCACTGGCACTCTTTCTTTCACAAATTAAACACTGGCAATGTGTAATTTAGATCAGAACAGAGGGCACCAGGTACAATCAGAAGCAAGTACAAGCTTTTACTAAAACAAACTTGCACCTCACATTGTGATTCTTCCCATATGTCCCCTAACATGGAACGCCTTTACATAATTAAATTTTATGTCATTCACCAGAGTTTGCCCACTTTTTAAACCTCGAGTTTATTGAAAGGACATTGGGACTGGGAAAATGGAACTACAAGTCCCAGCATGCTTTGTGCAGTAAGCTGAAAAACCGGGGTCGAATGACTCACATTCATGTCCTGTGGCTACTAGAAAGTTATGATGCATCAACAAGATCAAAAGTGTTTTCCAGCTCTTTCATTTATGCCACTCACAACACTGTATTTCGTCGTAGTATCTAAAAAGCATAACAAACTTGTTCGGGGCAGAAATAGTGCAATGTTTACTTATATAAATACAGCGTGGCACCTTCAGCCAGCCCAGTTTCTTTTAGCAAGCAGTGCATTGAACTCTAGGCCTGGTAGTCATACTGTTAACACTTTAGGTATGGGCTCACAAATCTCCAAGGTGCTTCTGGGTAATAACCTAGAACAAGATGGATGTGTCAGACTGGAAAATAGGTCCTGTCTAAGTGCTAAGTAAGCAAGACTGTGAAAAATAAATGCACACAATGAGTGCAGTTTGAAATATTGCACATTTTTATTATAATATAGAGAACTGTGTAAGTTTAGTTTTTTTAAAGAATGGGTGTGTCTTGTGCCTCTTGAATGGGGCTCCCTAATTAAAAATATGTTCTGCTGAAAGCCGGCAATCACTGGGAATTCCAAAACAAAGATCTTTTAACAGAGATTGGCAAAGTCATTAGGTCTTACCTATGAGAGCTCTATTGGCTTTGTCAATGTTTTTAGCCACGTTGTACAGTAGGGCGGATGAAAATAATAAAAAATAAAAAAACACTGTGATACAGTCAATGTATGCCATGTGCTGGCACACTAGTCCTTTTTTTCTTTTTACTTTCAACCAAGCTGCTCATGGAAAAAATAAATACTGACAAAGCGAAAAAGCAAGTTTTCTTTTTACTTTCGATTATGCTGCACATCAGTCGTGCTGCTATATAACATGCAAAAATAAACATTGACAGTCAAATGGCTCTACCAGTGTTGACCACGTCATAGTGCGTTTCTTCATTTCAGCCATTCTGCACAGCAGCTGAGCTGATGTACAAAATGGCAAAAAAAACATTGACCAGGCCAGTAGGTCTTGCATAGGGGAGACCTATTGGGTTTGCCAATGCATGTTAAAAGGTCTTTCATATGGTATTCCCAGTGCCTGATTTGACCAGAACTTATTTAGAATTTTTGATTACGGAAACCCTGTGCAGGTGCGCTGCTGTACAACAAGCAAGCAAGAAAGCGGTGCTGGAGCGGTGCAAGCAATGCAGGAGGAGGACAGGGATTACGGTGCAAGCAACAGCATTGGACGAGGGAAGGGCAGGACAAGTAATGAAGGGGCAACAGCAATGGAGCATCAATGACAACGGAGCAAGAAATAACCGGATATCCACAAACAACGGGGCAACAACAGCGAGGGAAACACGACAGGCAAACAATGGCAGGCAACAACAACGGGGCAAACAACAACATCGGGGCAACAATGACGGGGTTACAACAACAGGGCAAGCAACAACAACAGAGCAACAACAACACAGAGTAGGAGTGAGGAGACAGCCTGCAAACACATGCACTCTTATGGAGTGCTCCAACTAAAATAAAAAAAGAGTACCTCCCATAGCACGCTAGCAGTGTAGGGACACTGGCCGCTTAAAGGAAGCACTTAGGCTATGCTCCACAGGAAAGAAAAACACAAAGAGAAAGTGAAGCCAGCACACGCTGACCAAAGATAAACAATTAAATGAGAGCAACCATGAAGCCAATGAAACACCGGGTATCTCACATCCCCTGTAATTCAACAAAATTTATCTCAAGCACCAGCGCGTGCACTGTTTCAGGCAATACTGAAAAACGTATGTTAATTTAGGGAAACATGCTCTCAAAGCCAGAAGGCCGGCTTATTGAATTTTAGACTATGGGGGTCATTCCTACCCTGGCACTCCGAGCCCGCCAGGGTAGGGGACGGAGGAAGCACTGCCAACAGGCTGGCGGTGCTTCTGGGGCTATTCTGACCGTGGCGGTGAAGCCGCGGTCAGAAAAGGGAAGCCGGCGGTTTCCCGCCGGTTTCCCGCTGCCCCAGGGAATCCTCCACGGCGGCGCTGCAAGCAGCGCCGCCATGGGTATTCCGACCCCCTTCCCGCCAGCCTGGTTCTGGCGGTTTTCACCACCAGAACCAGGCTGGCGGGAACGGGTGTCGTGGGGCCCCTGGGGGCCCCTGCAGTGCCAATGCCACTGGCATGGGCACTGCAGGGGCCCCCTAACAGGGCCCCGCATTGATTTTCAGTGTCTGCTTGGCAGACACTGAAAATCGCGACGGGTGCAACTGCACCCATCGCACACCAGCAACTCCGCCGGCTCCATTCGGAGCCGGCTTCCTCTTTGCTGGTGCTTTCCCGCTGGGCGGGCGGGCGGCCTTTTGGCGGTCGCCCGCCCGCCCAGCGGGAAAGTCAGAATTACCGCGGCGGTCAATTGACCGCGCTGCGGTATTCTGGCGGGGGAACTTTGGCGGGCGGACCTCCGCCGCCCGCCGAAGTTAGAATGACCCCCTATATGTAAAAACAGCCAGAGGTACTGAAGGCAATATGAATTCTGGGCCATAGTACTACTTAGAAACTACAAGCTCCAGTATAATTAGTGCTGTAGGCTGAAAAATCAGGAATGATGAGAGCCCCCTTTAGGGGGTGGGGCTACATGGCAGCAAAGAAAATTGTATTGCATTGTCTTACCCAAAAATTGTTATACAGGATGTGTTCACAGCACAAATATTTAATCACACAGTCAGGGTTACGAGGGCCATGCGTGACTAGCTACTGCAGTCTACACAGAGCTAAAGGAAGGAGAATGTTTTATGGGCGGGGGATTACCCTCCCACATGATTATGTACCCAAAGCCAAACAAAAGTCCAGCCGTTATCTACAAGGTTAACCCTCCAGGCAGAAATCGGGGAAACTGATTAGTTTCCTTAGAAAACCCTCACCCACCAGGGTTAACCTTGTAGATAAGGGCTGGGCTTTTGTTTGGCTTTAGGTAGGTAATCCAGTCTACATTTTTTCTTTGCACTTTAGGACTTTTAGTCCTGTTTATCCCATTATAAAACCAGGGCCACAGGTCCCAGAATACAAAGAAAAAACCTGGACTGGAGCTGCTAGTCACACATGGACCTGGAACAATTGGCAGCCATAGTTCACTGTCTGTAAAGAGTATTTTCAGCTAGACCAGGGCTTTCAGTTGAACCATGTGGTGCATTCGGACATGTATTTCAGCTTTTAAAGATAAGATGCCACTCAAAAAATATAAGGTTGGTTGGAGACTGTAGATGTCTTGTAACACACGGATCGCCTGTTTTTGTCGCTGATATTTGGCATTTGGTATTTTGCCAAGTGCACTGATTTGAGCTCCTGTACTTCCTGTGGAATCTATGTCTCAACTGAGGGTATGTGATCCGTTGTCATAATCTCTTTGTCTCTCTTCCTCATCCCTGTCCTTACTAATTGAGTGATCCCGCTCACCAGAGAGGTCTTTTAACTTCCGCCGTTGCTGTGCTACATATGTTTACAATCCTAACACAGAATACTACTTTCATACGTATATCCTTTTTCTGTTAATGCCTTTTTCCCTAATTTCTTTTTTTTTTGTTCTTTTTTTTGCCGGATGTGGGTAAAAGTTATTATTTACAGTGGCTACACCAACGGGTTTTGGCCAGTCTTTTTTTTTTCTAATAATTATTTTCATTAAACAACAAAACACCCATTGTACATTTTAGCAGACGGCAGTAAAAGTCTCATCTTCAATCTGTTACATAGGAACCAATCATAGCATTTATCTAGATTCCAGGTTCTGACATGTCAGTCGGGCAACCCCCACGTCAAATAGACAGGTACACCTCAATCCCACACCCATTTCCATTCTCCACTTCCTGTTTTTCCTCTCTGAATAACAATAGGTTGATCCCCGAAGCGCTGGAATATAAGGGCCATATTTATGGCCAAGCCACACAGTGCAATGCAGAGAGTCATCTTGCTCCGCTGCACTGTGTGACGGGAAAGGGCACCAATGCACCGTATTTAAGACAATACAGTGCATTCTTACCTTTTCCCCTGCGCTGGCGCACTGTTAGATGCCTAACGAACTGTTGGCTGCCTAGCGCCAACACAGGCACCCTTGCACCATGGTACAAAGGTGCCTCCGTTGTATGCAGGATTGTTTTGAGCAGGAAGGGGCCATTCCTGCACAAAAACAATCCCCTGAAGCATATTTATCTATGTGTGCTGCAGAATGGAGCACACATAGAAAGAGGAAGTAACACGCATAAATAAAGATATTTCTCCTTGTCACGCCTCCCCTGGGAAGGCCTAACATTTTGACGCATTTCCAGGTTTACCAATTCTGGTAAATCTGGGAATGCATCAAAATCCATGGGAGTTGTGTGAGAACACCCACGCAATGCCCATGGAAAGCCATCCCAGGGAAAGTAACGCAACGTAGCGATTTGGGCTGCGTTGTGTTACCCCAAATTTATGAAGCCACACAAATCTGCCTTAACTGGGGCCATAAATATGCCCCCTCTCATACAATTTAAACTGGCCTTAATGTGTATGGCTGGTGGCTCTCTTCACAGTCTGTTTCAGCAACTGTGTGGGGATGGAATGAGCCCTCTGAAGTTTTTGTTTGGAGAGGAAGGCTCTGCTTTAGCCTTTGTGTTACACACCTCCCTGTGACTGTTTGATGAGAATGAAGGGCGTAGTCGAAAACCAACACGGTGTGTCCTTTCCTCGTGTAGGCAGCTCTGTCTCGTGCGACAAGCAGACCGCATTATTTGTAGGTTGCTGGGCAACTTCGTATCCGGAAGTCGCATTTCATACATTCCTGCATTTCTGAGACTTTGTTGTTTACAATGCAGCCTTGTAAACGTCATGTCACTCCTGAGAGATAGTGCTCTGATAACAAGAGACGGATCGCATTATCAGAACAACAACTACAAGAGATTAGGGATAAGGCGGTATCCCATGCCTTACAACCAAGATCACATTCAAAATAAGCCAGATGGTCAAGTTTTGGGAGATGCACTTAAAGGAAAATGTATTTGAGGAATAAAATAGGCTGAAAATTTAAGTCACATAAAGACTAATTTAGCCTTCTACGTTTCAGGAGGCAGACTTGTTCTAACAATGTCAACCTGTAGATCCATAAATATTACCTTTACGATCAGCCATATAGAAGAATATGCTGAAAGAAGGTATATATGTTGACAAGCCTACACTCCTTCAAGTGTTGGCCAAGAGGTATCCACTGGAAATCTTTGAAAAATCGTTTTCTCCTATTCCTAAAGTGCATTTGCTACCTGCTCATATGATGCACCAGTGATTAGTTGCACCTGATGATTCGCAGTCGACAGTATAGGTTGAGAAAAAGTTGAGGGATCTATTGGGAGAGCATATGAGAGAGCAAATGCAGCTATAAATTTCAATTTTTGAGACTTCGGTTTATGCTGCATATATTAAACAATAATTACTCAAGCTTTTTCAGATCTTGGTGCACTTCAGCAAGAAAAGTATGGTTTTCACATGTTAGGGGACCCGGTGCAATTTGATTACATCTGCTCTGGCAGCTGGTGCAGCAACTGCAGACCGCGGACAGACATAGTTCATCTCTGGACAATGGATAATGTTCAAGAAGTCAGTAGATGTGTCTGCCATTCACTGGTATACATTTGTTTAGTTCTCAACAAGGTGAGATGGTTAGGGAGTCATTGGAAGACAGAAATGTGTCCTTTTCCATCTCAATTGGGAAGAGGACAGTCATTCCCAGTATTTAGAGACTATACTTTTCTATTTCTACATTCCTATTAAAGTAAGAGCTTGTGGTTGGAGGGCCCTGTATTCGAAAACATTCCAACCTCTGGAACCGGCTCCAACTTCAGTTTTACAACCCCACCAAAGAACTGCTTGGCCTGACAATATAGGCAAATTTTTTTGTGGAGAAGTGAGACTACACAATTAAGGACGATTGGTTGAAACAGACTTTAACTCACGGATATTCAATAGAATATGTACAGATATCACAGGTGGATGTGTTTCAGAAGATGCCTTTTTCCAAAGATTGTGACAGGTTGATGTGTTTTTCATTAGGTCTACTGACAGTGATAGACAAAGAAGAGATGGAGCCAGTCTCTTGGGAGGAACAGTAGACAGTTTTCAATTTGACCATCCTTTGGTAATTCAGCCTGGAGATTTTGGCTCTAGAGCTACAGGATGGATATTGACTCCTTCCAGTTTTGTCATCACAGAAATGTTTTCTAATATTTGAATTTGGGAATTCCCATTAGCAATTTGTGGTTCTCTCTTTCAGCCTGGCAACAGCGCTGAGGGCCTTCCCACAACTACTAGCACCTTTCGTAGGAAAGTTACACAAGTTAGGTGCTGTTTGGTAGGGTTGTTTCCGCATCTAGATTACTGGCTTATTTCAGCTCCTTCTTTTTTAAAGGTGGAACAGAATTCAGCACTGGTGTGCTCAACTCTGCAAACATCATGCCCTTCTATTGAACCGAGAGATGTCATCTTTGATTTCAATGCAAAATCTGAAGTTCACCGGAGCCAATTTCAAAACAGACCCTGATCAAGTTCCTTTACCAAGACACAGTGCTCTTCTGCTGCAGTCAAGGTTGTGGAAATGTAACAAGTCAAAAGTGGTCCATCAATGGCTTCGTTTGTAAGGCCATATGGTGACAACAATAGTGGTGATGCCATGGGCCAGGCTTCATCTGAGGCCTTTATTGTACCACATGTTGACTTATTGTACTCCAGCCACTCAGGAATATGGTTGTATGATTACATTTGTATGGGCCTTAAAACATCAGTTGACTTGTTGGATGGATCTCTTCTACCTTTTGGAAGGAGTTCCTCTAGCTTGTTTTGCCACAATAATCATAGCAAAATACCACAACAGCTCTGTGGGATGTGGCCTATAGATGGGGACAGAGAAGTACAGAAGACTTGGACTCTGGAGGAATCCTGTCAGTCTTCCAATTGGCGGGAGCTGTTGGCTAACCTTAGGGCCCTAAATGATTTTTTCACATATTGAAGGGTAACGGAGTCCTGGTACAAACTGACAATCATGTGACAAAGTCCCATATCAACAAGTAGGGAGGTTCTGGTACTTCATCTATGAACAAAGTTGCCACAGAAATATGCTTGTGGGTGGAGATAAATTTGGAAGCCCTGTCAGCAATATATATTCTGAGGAGGGACAACATGCATTCATAAAGGTGGCACAGGATCTTCCCCTCTCCATTTCACTTCTGACGTCAACCACACTTATTTCTCAAGATCAAGTTGATGTGGGATCCTCCAGTGATGGATTTATTTGTGAGCGAAAATGATGTTCCACTCACACTTTTTTGCACAGGTCATCGATCTCCAGGGCATTGAGATGGGATACAGTGTCCTTCCAGTGACCCCAAAGGACCTCTATATGTATTCCCTCCTTTTCGTCTGCTCACTAGAGCAGAGGCGAAAATCAGGGAACTGGGCGTGTCAATAATTTTAATAGCTGTATGCTGGCAGCGATGGTCATCATTTACGATATTGAAACAAATGATGGTGGAAATTACAAAGACTTTTCTTCTCCAACGCCCTTTCAGAAATGGCCCTTCTCCCTCTGCATCTGATGGCCAACAGCAGTGGTTCCCAACCTTTTGACTTCGGTGGGCCCGCACTTTATCATTACTGGAGCCCAGGGACCCCCACTTGAACCTTTATTGGAATCCTGGGACCCCCCCCCCACAGAGTCATTACTGAAAGGTGGGGGCCTAATCTGTTAATATTATTTAATCTTATAATCAGTCGCGGCCCCCCAGAGGAGACTTTGCGGACCCCCAGTGGTCCCCGGACCACAGGTTGGGAACCACTGGCCTACAGTTTTACCAGTAGGCCTACGGTAGTGGGGCTGTTTTCATGAGGTAGCCTTATACACTAAGAAGTCTAGTCATTGAGAATCATTGGGATAATATTTCCAAGCAGTGTCAAGCAAAATCATGTCGTTCGTTTTGGGTTTTAGATTTCTTCAGAGACACATTTTTGATAGGTTTGTCTACCTCATCTGTGAAGGGTTACTGGGTGACTAGTAGGGCTTTCAGCAAAAGGAGAAGAAATATGTAATCTACAATCCTATGTGTCATGATGCCTGAAGAGTTTTAAAAGTCATAGGCCAGTCTCTTTTTTTGGTACCCTCAAGGGACCTGCCGTTAGTCTTGTCTGCCCATCAAGAGACTCTATTTGAGCCATTAGAAACGGCTCTCTGTTATTTATAACATTTAAGGTTTTACTTTTAGCATCAGTTGTGTATGCTCATAGAAATTGGGAACTAGAGGCTCTTTTGTTTTTTCCAATTTTTCTACGTTTGTTTCCTAATCGGGTAGTTTTAAGATGAGATCCAGCATACCACCCAAAAGTTATTTTCCAGTTTCATGTGGGACAGGACGTAGCCTTTCCATCCTGTTTTTTCCTAATACTCAAACTCCAGCAAAGGTGGTCTTACATGGGAGAGCGGGCGTAACTCGTGTCATTTCATGCAGCGTAATCACGTGGAATTACCTTACAATTTTATGACAAGACCAGAGGCTCCTATTATGCGTTTCTTTTCTTACTTTAATAAATAGCAGCAGTCAAGAAATATACTACAATTCCCAGAAGGCAAAAGAACAACAGCCAATGGGAATAAAAACGTAGTCAGAACAGTGTATATCAATCACATGTATACAAGGGTATTATGACATCACTTGACTGCGAACAGCCCTCTTTTCTTGCTGCTCGCAGTCAAGTTAAGTACCCTTTTATCTTTGTCTGCGTACATTTTATAGTCTGGTAGTTTTATTTCGTTTTATTAATAATTATTAATAATTATATATATTGGCCGCTCGCGCTGTATTAACGGGCTGTGTTTCTATCTCATTTCCCCTGTTCAGACGGCAGGTTGTCGCATTCCTTCAGCGCTCCGCGCGCTCATTTTAAAATTGCCAAGCATTCGTTTTGGCGTAAATGTTTACATTTACCGGGTTTCCTCACGCGGCAGTTGGTATCGCCGCGCTTGAGGAAACCCCGGCGCCTCACACCTTCTCTTCCCTGACAGGTTTTTGCCATTTCTTCAGTGCTCGACGGCCCGAGCGCTCACTTTAATATCTGCTGAGCATTTCTTCACGTTAATTATTTAAAGTTTTGGCTCCCTTACCTGCTCGCTGTTGTCGAGGGTCCACAACCCTTCCTTCTCCTTCGTTTCCTCTCGGCTTTCAGGTTTGGCGACGCCCACGGGCGGAGCTTCAGTGGTTTCTCTTCCCTGTTTCTTTAACCCCTCACACTCCAGTTCTTTTTTATCCCCATCATGGATTCAGACAACTCCCCTTCACATGATGTTGAGGATATCAGGCAGGAACTGTCTGCTTTCATAAAATCCTCTGTCCAACAGGCAGTATCATCTTCTATGCAGAAAATTTCAAAGAACCTAGAGCTTTCCTTTTCTGACATGATTTCTAGGTCTATGTCGGCCCAGACTGCGGGGGAACGCAATCAGCGCCTTTCTCCCAATAAAAATCCCCCAAAATAAAACAAATTGGCGCAAAAGAAAAGTGAGACCTTCTCACATGTGGCAGAGGATTCGGTTCCTCAAAAGGCTCCCACCAAGGAGTATAAACATTTGGACATTGGGAAACCAAGTTTAAAACACAAATCCAAGCAAAAGAATGTTATTGCTCCCTTGATAATATTGTCCATCCATGACACGGATGACGATCTACCTGACCTTGGCTCTGACTCCAATGTGTCTACCAATGGGGATGATGGTTCTCTTTCTCCCCCTCCCCCTAAGAAATCCAAGCCATCCTCCCTCCAAACTTCCAACCTTTTAGACCCTGAAGGTTTCCCGATGTTTGACCCTTCCAATATCCTTCACGCCAACTCTACTGAGTGGGTTCCTGCAGACCATGTTGCACAATATGTCTCTGCAAAAAGTAATTGTCCCTTAGATAAACAAACTAGAGCGAAATTAAAATCAGAGTGTCCTCGCCCCTCACTTTCCCGTAATCTCTCAATTACTCCCTCTATTGACCAACCCCTCTTGACATTCTTCACGAAATTAGGCAAGGATCCACGCAAAGGAGTGGATAAGGCGTGGGCTTCTTGTCAGGACAAACAGCTTGATATTATGGGTCCTCTAACTCGTATATTTGACATTGCGGAAGCAGCTAGAAATGACGGCTCCTTCATCGACCCTGAAGAGCTTACCCTTTGGGTCCAACGTACCTTTGGCCTTCTAGCCAATACGAATTCCGCTCTTACGCATGAGAGACGCAAAGGTCTACTCCTGAAACTCGACCCTAAACTAGTCAACCTGGCGACTGTCCAACCCAATGCTCACACCGACGGTGCTCTATTTGGAGAGTCTTTTATCAAAGACTTAAGTAAATACGTAGCAACTTTCACGTCGCTGGATAAGGCTCAGCAATCGCTAAAAAAGATGTTTGCCCAGCGGGTTTTTGCAAGGGCTGGCAGAGGAAGAACCGCTTTGCCGGCCGTCCATACCACAACCAAGGTTCCAGAGGATACCACAACGCGTCCTACCAAGAGTATGGGCCGCAATTTTATCCTCAGAGAGCAAGAGGTTTCCGCTCCAGACGATTCAGGAACTCGAGATCCTCTTCCCAACCAAGTAAGTCTTATACTTTCTTCTATACCTGTAGGAGGGCGTCTCCGTTTTTTCCTACCAAAATGGTCGGAAATCACGGCAGATCCTTGGATTCTCCACACTGTTCAAGGTTATTCCATAGAACTTTATGCAACCCCTATTCAGACTCAGTTACCCCCTCCCACGTTTTTCCTCAGACATGCAATCCCTATTGCAAAAACAAGCCATCGCTCTTACCCTTCCCGATCCAATAGGTTTTACCAGCTCAATTTTCCTGGTTCAAAAGAAAAACAAAAAAATGCGGCCTGTGATAAACCTCAAGGGTTTCAACCACTTTGTAGTCTATCACCATTTCAAGATGGAAACCATCCTCCATCTCAGAGATACTCTTCTTCAACAGGATTGGATGGTGCGATTGGAAGATGCGTACCTAGTGGTTCCAATCCACCCTCATTTCAGGAAGTTTCTCCAATTTCAATGGTCAGACCAGTATTTTCATTTTACCTCTCTACCCTTCGGTCTCTCATCGGCCCCATGGTGTTTCACTAAACTCATGAAACCAGTGGTAGCGTTTCTCAGAGCTCAAGGTGTCAGACTCATCATCTACCTCGACGATATCCTAATAATGAGCCTGTCTCCACAATCCCTTTTGTCTCATCTATCCCTCACGTGCTCCCTCCTTTCAGACCTAGGTTTTATCATAAACAGAGAAAAATCTATCCTAACCCCTTCTCAAATTATAGAATTCTTAGGTTTCCAAATAAATTCAATTTCTGCCACTCTTTTGCTTCCGTCTGCAAAGATCAAGACCATAAAGTCAGAAATTCTACAAGTCCTACGCAGTTCTCAGATCTCTCTCAGAACGTTAGCGCGAATAGTGGGTCTCCTCTCCTCTTCAATCCAAGCCATTTTTCCAGGCCCTCTCCACTACAGAGCCCTTCAAAGGTTAAAAATTTGTCACTTAAGGAAAGGCCTCTCATACGCAGATATCATTCCATTAGATGTCGATTCTCGCACAGAGCTTCAATGGTGGATAGACCATTTAGAGGCCTGTAACGGAAGGACTATCTTTGCATCAGCCCCAGATCTAGTATTAGAATCAGATGCAAGCCGAACCGGCTGGGGGGCCGGATGTGGACCAATCTCGACTGGAGGCACATGGTCGTCAGAGGAGTCCAAAATGCATATCAGTTGTTTAGAGATGCTTGCCGGCTCCTTTGCGATCAGAAGCCTTGCAAAAAACAGAGTTCGCTGTGCCATTCTCCTCAGAATGGACAACAACTCTGCTGTTCGTTATATCAATCACCTTGGGGGCACAAGATCCAAACGTCTGGCGGAACTAGCCAAGGGGTTTTGGGAATTTTGCCTATTAAACCACATTTTGGTTTATGCAGAGTACCTTCTGGGCTCTCAAAATTCGGTGGCAGATTGGCATTCTCGTCATCTTCGAGATTCAAACGATTGGAGATTGCACACTTCAATTTTCCAGATCATTCAGAACAAATGGGGTCCTCTACAAATCGATCTTTATGCATCTCGCCTCAATTCTCATCATCCCCAATTCTACAGCTGGCGTCCAGATCCATTGGCCTTGGTATCAGATGCCTTTTTACAAGACTGGTCCCTTTCCCTCAATTACGCCTTTCCCCCTTTCCTCATGATCAGCAGGGTGCTGGCCCATATCAGTCGTCAACAAGCCTCTTTAATTCTCATAACTCCCTTTTGGCAACCACAAACTTGTTTCTCGACTCTTCTAGAACTATCAATAGATTTCCTGATTTTGATTCCTTCCTTCCCGAATCTACTACTCGACCCTCTAGGCCGATCTCATCCTCTCATCCTGGACAAGTTATTAACCCTCTCTGCATGGAAAATCTCGGGCAATCTCAATCTTTCCTGAGCATTTCGACAGAAGCTTCCCAAAACATCTCACAGTCCTGGGCCCCAGGCACAAAAAAGGCTTACGCATCAGCCTGGTCTATTTGGCACAGCTGGTGTCTGGGAAAACACATTGATCTCTTTTCAGCTGATTTTATTTTTATTATCAACTTTCTAGCGGCTGAAGCCAGCAAAGGCAAAGCTTTCCGTACTATCAATCTATATCGATCAGCTATATCTGCCAATCATGCCCTAGTCAATGGAAAACCTGTGGGAGAACATCCTCTGATTTGCCGCTTACTAAAGGGAGTAAAGTTTTCCAATCCTCCTTTGCCTAAATATAGTCAATTATGGGATGTTAACATTGTTTTGAAATTTATTTTGTCATTGCCTGATAATCTCATGCTTTCGTTAAAAATGTTATCTGCAAAGTTGACCATGTTATTGTGCCTTGTTTCTATAAAACGTCTCTCAGATGTTAAAGCTCTGGATATTTCCAATCAGGAATTTACACCTATGGGGGTTTTGTTTACTGTGGTTCGTCGAACCAAAACCAATTTATCCTCAGTCTTTTACCCATATTTTCCTGACCACCCGAAACTATGTGTTGGACAATGTTTAAAAAAGTACGAATTAAAGACTGCAGATTTAAGATCTTCTTCTCATTCCCAATTACTAATCTCATTTAGGAAACCCCACTCTCCTGTTTCGGCTGCTACCCTAGCTAGATGGGTTAAATTGTTGATGTCTCTGGCAGGCATAGATACTTCTATGTTTGGAGCTTATTCTTCCAGAGGGGCAATGGCTTCTAAAGTGTTCTGGGCAGGCTCCCGTTTAGAAGATATTCTTAAATCTGCAGACTGGTCTAATGACAATGTATTTAAAGTTTTTTACTGCAAACCTATCAATAATGTGTCTCTGAATGTAATTAATATGCTTTAAACTCGCATAATAGGAGCCTCCAGTCTTGTCATAAAATGTAGATTTTCCTAGTCCCATGTTGGAAAGTCTTAATTTTATTAAAGACACGGAGGCGAGTATTATCCCTCCACTTTTATTAACTTTGTTCTTTATTTCCCCTCCCTTCTTTCAGCACCGCTGGCCATCACTCAACCTTCCACTTAAGACTCTTCCTTCAGCTTGGTTTTCTACTCTTCAAACTTCCATGGCACAGTTCAAAGCTGGTCTTCCCGCTGTAACTACTTACCGGAATCCGTCTTGGTTACCTTGGATTTTGAACTTTTGTTTTGATGTTCTGTCTTTCATTATGGCAATTCTCATTCTGTTTTCTATTGTCCATTGTTTAATTCTAATTGACTCTCTCACAAGAAAAGAGGGCTGTTCTCAGTCAAGTGACGTCATAATACCCTTGTATACATGTATTGGTGTACACTGTTCTGACTACGTTTTTATTCCCATTGGCTGTTGTTCTTTTGCCTTCTTGGAATTGTAGTATATTTCTTGACTGCTGCTATTTATTAAAGTAAGAAAAGAAACGCATAATACTCGCCTCCGTGTCTTTAATAAAATTAAGACTTTCCATCATGGGACTAGGAAAATCTACATTTTGCAAGATTATGCATATTTACACAAGAAGGGTAATTCTGCATTTAGCGCAGAACGTATTTTTGCGCTAAGAAATAGCTCTAAACGCAGCAGACCATGATTTGCGAGGGCAAGCAGTCAAAACCCTACATTCCTCCTTCCTTTTTTTATTACGGCTTCTTAAATATAGCAGGAAGTTTAGGTAGGAAGAGGTATTAGTTAGATGGAGGTGTTAAAAGGTTAAGAAGGTAGAAATAGACAAAGGACAAAAATAAGAAAGTCGTATTTTGTGTTAGGATTGTAAACATTTGTAACATAAAAAGTTAAAAGACCTATGTGGAGAGCGAGCGACTCAATTAGTAAGAAATGTGGTGAGAAGACTCTGAGTAAATTATTTTCCACATTCTTGCTCAGTTACACAGAGCTGCTCAGACACTTTCAGCCAGTCCTGAAGTTTTACGTCCACAGCAGTTTGCATGCTGACATTTTGTAGCTCACCGGTACATTAATAAAAGCAAAACTACCAGCCATTAGTGGAGTTACCCTAAATTGACACAACTTTTTGAAAACCTTTTTGTTGGGTTTTCCTAGAGTTTACCTCTTTGTGAGCAGCATGCATTGTTAAAATTTTTTTTTTTTTTTTTTTTTAGGGCTGCCCCAGACAAGCTAACACAAAGGGGGCGATCTCCTGACAGGGGTTCCCTCTGACCTCCTCCACCTCATTTGACCATAGTCCACAGGTCGGGACGGAGCTTCTCAGATCGACACCATACGGTCCATTGGCCCCACGCACACTATGTACTCACAAAACTTAAATCTGAAAGAATCAGGTCCTTGGTCATATCGCGGTTGTCCCAATCACTATTACACCTTACATTCCTTTCAATTTATTTTTTACACCTGACACTATTTCATTACACATTGCTTTATTTTGTGTTCTATTATTCAGTGTCAAGGAAAGGGTTTAATTCACAGTGCCTTCACCAACTGTACGTTTCAATTTCTTTTTTTTTTTATAAATAATTTTTTATTGATTTTTGCAAAAGAAAGAAAAACCATGATACAAACGTCAAAACACGATGCCAACGGGCACCCAACATTGGTCGAACCTGTGATCCCAGACAGCACTAATATTAGAGATGACATGTTGTTCAGGTGCCTATTGCGGTCTCCCATTTCCCCCATATCCTATTGTATTTATTCGGACATCCTCTAGCCTCATATACAAGTTTTTCACTCTGTGCGCACCAATCCACTCCCCGTCTCCATTTAGCCAGTGATGGGGCACTCTTGGCCTTCCAGTTTGCCACTATATCCCTCTTAGCCACCAAGCACGCCACCCCGAGGAAGATCCGATCCGGTCTCCTTAGCTCGGTGTCACCCATGATCCCAAGAAGGAGGGGCAGAGGCTCTCTCTCTATATTCTCCTGCAACACCTCAGAAACCTCCCCCAAGACAGCTCCCCAATAGGCTACCATGGCCGGGCAGGTCCATACCATGTGGAAGAAGTCGGCTGCAGGATTTCTGCAGTGGGGGCACTCCGCAGTGGGGCGGAGGCCCGCTCTGTGTAGTTTGTCGGGTGTGAGGTATGCTGTGTGCAAAAAATAAGTTTGTATCAGTCTAAGGCGGGTAGCGATCGCCAGGGCACGCGGGGCCATTAGCGCCTCACCCCATTCCATCTCTTCCATGGGGCCCACCCACCCCTCCCATCTCTGGCGAAGCACCCCCAGGGAACCCGAGGTGCCGGAGACCAGGGTGCGATATATCTGGGAAACACCTCCCTTGCCCAGGCCCCCCATCAATGCCTTGGCCTCCATGGGGCTGCACTCGGGTATGGTTTCTCCCATTCGGATATGTACTGATAAGGCATGTCGGAGCTGGAGGTATCTGTGGAACTGTGTCTTATTTAATGAAAAGTTTTTCTGGAGATCTTCGAAGGATTGTATGTGTGACCCGTTCCAGACATCGCCTAGTGTGGAGATGCCAATGTTATCCCAATTCTGAAACCCCTCCAGGCCCGCCACCTCCACCAATTGCCTCCCCTGCCACAATGGGGTCTTCTGGGTAAGTCGTCCCCACCACCCTGTCGATTTTTGAGCCGTCCGCCATCCCTGCAGAACCACCTTGGTCACGTCCGGGATGTCTCAAGAGATCAGCCCTCCATAGAGGGTGTCCCAAATCCGTGGGTACCCCATCGTTTTGGAGCTCCAGTCGGTATGCCGGATCTGTCCACCCACCCCCCATCCAGTCATTAATTACAAGTACTTGTGACGCGAGGTGGTAGTAATGGATATTGGACATGCCCAAACCTCCATCACACACATCTCTCTGGCAAGTTTTGAGTGCTAACCGTGAGCGGGCTCCGCTCCATATAAATTGGCGTGCCAATGAGTCCATTTCCCCAAACCATTTCCTAGGAATGGGATGGGGAAAATTTTGCAGGAGATAGAGGAGCCTAGGAAGGATCATCATCTTGTAGAGCGCTATTCTACCAAGCAGGTTAAGAAGGAGTGTCCCCCAGTGTAGGAGATCACTTCTAATTTTCCTGGTTAACGGTGTAACATTAAGTTCCCATGTCAACTCGGGGAGAAGTGAAATAAATATTCCCAGGTATTTAAAGCTGTTTCTTCATACTGGAATATTCCGCTGCCAGTCCACACAATCTCCGGAGCGGTGTAGGGGGACCAACAGGGACTTGGCGGGATTCAGGATCAGCCCGAGGCTTCTGCGAAAAGGCCCAGGATCTCTAGCACGCGTGGGCCACTTTTAGCCGGGTTGGAGATATATAGGAGGACATCATCTGCGTATAGCGCCACACGATCCTCTG
Source organism: Pleurodeles waltl (assembly GCF_031143425.1). Lineage (NCBI taxonomy): Eukaryota > Metazoa > Chordata > Amphibia > Caudata > Salamandridae > Pleurodeles > Pleurodeles waltl. Next base: position 1,023,423,291 of record NC_090449.1, on the reverse strand, counting down.
CGCAAGCGGGCCAGGACCAGCCTTCGATCAGGGGATCTCCTCGCAGCAGTATCGCAAGAGGCTCTATCATTAATGCGAAGAGCAATGGGGATAGCGGGCAACCCTGCCGGGTTCCGCGGCCAATAGGGAACGGGTCGGAGACCACTCTATTCACCCGGACTCGAGCTGTCGGTTTGGAATACAGGAGTCTCACTAGGCCTCGGAATTTGGGGCCGAGTCCATTTTTCTGCAGGACCAGTTCAAGGTAGGACCAATCCACTGTGTCAAAGGTTTTTTCAAAGTCCAGTAAGAGTAATGCCAAGGGTGTGTGTGACAGAGTCCTGCGATGTGCCAGAGCCAGATGCAACCGCCTAATGCAGTGCCTGGTGCTACGAGTGGGCATAAAGCCACATTGATCAGGGTGCACTAGTGTGGGCATTATCTCTTTCAATCTAGAGGCCAGGGTCGAGGAAAGCACTTTGATCTCTATATTCAGAAGTGAGATGGGTCGGTATGCCGAACAATGCCGCGATGGGGGTTGGGTTTTTGGTATCACAACTATCGTAGCTTGGTCAATCTCGGTGGGAAATCGGCCTAGTTTCTCGGCTTCTCCATACATATTGAGTAAGTGGGGACCCAATATATCACTGCATTTGCTATATAGCTCTGCCGGAAATCCGTCAGGGCCTGGGGTCTTGCCCGATGCCAGGCCGGAAATTGCACTGGTGATCTCTGCAAGGCTAATAGTTTCATCCAGTCTATCTCTTGCCTCCAGGGAAATCCTGGGGAGAGTGACGTCATTCAAGAGGGGAGTCTCTATCTCAATGGCAGGGTGGGGGTGCATTGCATAGAGGCGGGCATAGTACGAGGCAAAGCTTTGTGCAATTTCAGCAGGTGTCCTGGAGAGGGAGCCCGAGGGTTTTAAAATCTCAGGTATAACCCTGCCGGCCAGAGGGCGAGCGGCCAGCCAGTGCAGGAGCTTCCCATTTTTGTCCCCCCAGCCATATATACGGGCTACCGAAGCTCTCCAAATGCATCTAGCCGAGTCTAGCATTATGTGTTTAATTTCTTCTCTAACCATAGTCAGCTGCCTCAGGGCAGTGGCAGACGAAGAGGTCGTTTGTTGGCGTTCCAGTCTCAGGGCCCTGGCCTCCAGGTCAGAGATCTGGGAGTTCCTGTCTCGCTCGCGGGAGCGGAGAAGGTGCTTGGCATGCCCTCTAAGGGTAGCCTTACAGGCGGTCCATAATGTTCCCGGGGACCGGACCGACCCCAGATTCAGATCAAAATATTGGGTTAGTTGATTTCTGATCTCCTGGGTGTAGTCTTTGTCTTGTAAGTACCATGCGTTTAGGCGCCATACCGGGCGTCTGGAGGGATCTGCTCCACCCAGGCGGACCCGCACTGGTGCGTGGTCCGAAACTCCCCGGGGAAGTATCTCTGTCCCTGTGACGCTTGAGAGGTCCAGAGCGGACATGAATACCAGATCTATTCTGGATTGCGTCCGGTGGGCGGCCGACGTGTGGGTGTACCGACGATCCCTAGGGTGCCAGGTTCTCCATACCTCGCAAAAGCCAAGGCTCTCGGTCCAACCAGTCAGAGCCGAAGCCCTGGCTAATCTACTGGCCGTGATCTCGCCGGATACATCCAAATCGGGATCGAGAACCGCATTGAAGTCCCCTCCCAACAGGGTGGTCCCCTGGGGCAGTCCCACAACCACTCGGCGGAGCGAGTGCAAGAAGGCATCAAGTCTCGTCGGGGGGGGCATACGCAGATATAAAGTTTATCGGTGTTCCATGAGAGTGTTCCATGAAGAGTCCCCTGCCCTGTGGGTCGACCTGCGTGGCTGTGATCACCACAGGCAGAGAGCGGTGGAGTAAAATGGCTACCCCTCTAGAGCCCCTGGAGAAGCCCGCGTGGTATACTCTGTCATATCCTCCCCGCATGAGCATGGGGCACCTAGTCCCAAGGAGGTGAGTTTCCTGCAAGAGGACCACTGAGGGGGAGTACCTGCGGAGAGTGTTAAATACTGCTGACCTCTTAATCTTGTCCAACAGGCCATTTACGTTCCAGGAAAGGACCTGGGTTAATGAGTGCCAGGCATGAGTTGCGTAGGTGTTACATAGGGCTGAGTGTCAGGCTGTGGACCAAGGGGCGACCATTCCAAACATAACAATGAAATAATAAGAGACCTAACCAACTTATTCCTATTCCTGTCTAAGCTAACTTCAAAAACCCAACCCCCCAACCACCCCCCTCCCCATACTCCCACCCCGGAAGCATCTGTCGCCCAAATACCCAACCAAAACCAGACAGCCAGCAGGACTGTCCTTGGGGTGGAGTGGTGGACCCCTCCATATAGTCGGATCAATTACAATTAGTGGTAACCTGCCAAGTCTCGGGTGTCATATAGTAGAGAGGCTTGACGCCTTCTGTATTGACCCTTGTAAGGTCTGCATAGGTAAGTCTAACATCCCAAGTCTTTTGGACTCCCATCCGCGGGTGTCAAATGCGTCATATTAACCGAGGGCCGGGGATTGGCTCAAGTTGTTGTCATCTATTGTTTGGCTTGAGGCCTGAGGCCCCGAGGGGTCTGCGGGTTTCCTCTCTGTTTGTGAGCCAGAGTCTCGGATTTCCTCATTATTTGCCAAGGTGTTTGTGTCTTTCGGTCTCCCTCTCCGGGATCTGGTGCGCCTCCAGCTCCTCCGGGGGCCTCCCGGGGTGAGGGGACCAACCCGAGGGGCCCTCTCCGAGTGTCCCGAAGGCCCCCCTCGGGCTCCGATGCCCTCCTCCGTCAGCCAGTCCCAAGCCTCTTCAGGTGTTTCAAAAAAGTGCGCTCGCCCGGCCAGGAGGACCTTGAGCCGCGCGGGGAAGAGGAGCATGTATGAAAGTTGCATCGCTCTAAGTTTCTGCTTAACGTGTTCGTACGACCGGCGGCGGGTCTGGACCTCACGGGTGTAGTCTGGGAAAATTAGGATTTTATGGTTCTCCCATTGAAGATCTTCCAACCTCCTAGCCTCTTTAAGGATATTGTCTCTATCTTTGAAGTTGAAGAAGCGCGCAATCATTGGGCGTTTTGGGCCGCCTGGTGGGGGGCGAGGAGCCAGTGCCCTGTGGGCTCTTTCGATCGCGAACCAGGGCGAAAGGGACTGCTCTGGCATCCAGGTTTTAATCCACTTCTCTAGGAACTCAGCTGCCCCGCCATCTTCTATGCCCTCCGGAAATCCGATGAAACGCAGGTTATTGCGTCTTGACCGGTTTTCTGCATCTTCCGCACGACGATGAAGCTCGCCGGTTCGGGTCTGCAGCTGGGCCACTTTACTTCTGAGGTCAGCTAGGTCGTTTTCAGTCTGGGAGACTCTAGTTTCAACCTCAGTGATCCGGTTCACTGCGTTTCTGAGGTCCTGTCGAACAAGACCCACGTCTTCTCGTACTTCCCCGATCTTAGTCTCTACCGCAGACTGTGATGATTGAATGGCTTGAAGGACGGCACTCACTCCGTCTGGTGCGGGGCCTCCGCTAGCTGTGTCTCCCTCTCCTCGCTGGCCCGCCGGCGTCGTGAACTGGTCAATCTTTTGCTGGGAGGGTGGGGGTTGTTTGTTCGCCTTGTCTCTCCCCATCACAATATCGGAAACAGGAGCCAGGTAGTTCACTTCTTGCAGTCTTTCAAGTCAAGCCTAGGTCCCCTGCACGTTTGTAGTTACCACATTTATAAAGAGGGCGTGGGGAGAGGCGTTCAGGCCCAGGTTGTGGTCTTCTCCACCTTTGGTATCCGGTGACTCCACGATGGGTCCAGCTCCGTCCCGGCCCAGCTGCTAACCGCCGTTAGGTATTAAATGTTAAGGGGGGGGTAGGGCATCTTCTTTCCCTAACTCCTCTCCCCTCCCCCACCCTGTTGTCACTTCGTGCCGTTACCTTCAGTAGGGCCTCGACCGGCCTTAGTGTTGATTACGCTGCATCAGCGACGCCATGAGGTCACTCAAGTCCATTGCCCTCCGTTGGGCCGGATCGCGGCGTGTTTCCCGGTGTGGCAGCGGTCCGTGGTGGGCCAGTTCAGATCGGGAACCCGGAGAGGGTGGCCACAAGTCTCTCCATTCAATTGCTGGTTATTCAGTCGTGTCAGTATTCTCAGAAAGGCCTCGTCCCGTCCCAGTGTCTCCGCCACACTCCGTGGACCCCCAGCATACCTTTGTCGTCACTCATGACACCAGGGAGTCCCTCTCCGCAAACGCCTCTCCGCCGCTCCAGCCCCGGCCAGCGGGGTCTCCCCCGGGTGCAGCGCAGCCTCTCAGCTCCCCTCGGCCGATGTCCTCAAGCCGGCGCACGGCCGCAGCGTCACCCACACAGCGCTCTCTCCCCCTGGATGCAGCAGCACTGCTCCTGCATGCCGCGAGGACCACGTTTGGAGCGCAGCCTCAGCTCCCTCCAGGGTTCTTTCCTTACCCCGCCACACCTCCGTTCCAGTTCGGCCGCACCGGGAGGGATCGTCGGTCCGGCCCCGACTCAGCCGCGGGAGTCAGCCCCGGCCGCCATTTTGTTTCCAGGGACGGATCGGGCGCGGCTTGGGAACGGGGCGGCTTTCATGAAGTTGCTCGCCGCCGGAGATTCCCAGGGGTCTAGGGGTCGCAAGGATCGTCAAGACGACGTCTTCAGCTCGGTCAGGCCACTCTAACTACGGGCGGATGACGGAGGGGTCCAGAGCACTCTCAGAGTGCGACCGCCATCTTGACGCCCGAAGCCACGCCCCACGTTTCAATTTCTTTTACCTTGGTTTTGTGTGTATGTATACTTATGTTTCTTGCCTGTCTGAAATCAATAAAAAATATCTTTTATAAAAAAAAATGATTTTTTTCAATTTAGGAAAATCCTACTCCAGACCTGCAAAAATGCTGATATACTTAAAAACTGAATGCAATGTGAGTGGAACTGCATTGAAGAAACACAAGGCAAGCTGCATGTATTTTTCCAGTGCATGGTTGTAATAGCAACTGATCAGATATGTGCCCTCTGCTTCCTCCAGGGTAACAAATTACACGCTAATGCTGTGCTCCAATGCCCTGCCTGTCAATCCAGAGGAAAGAAAATGAATAATTATCTGAGGCTTGCAGAACATTAAGTTAAAATATTCAGGAACATTTTTCAAAACGCCCCTCACTGTATATATATTTTCCGCAACCCTGCATATTTAGTATGAGTTGGTAAGCGATCCACTGTAATATGTAACACTTTCAGCCAGGCCCAGGTTTTGCCATCTCACTTTGCATGCTGAGACTTTCAAGCCAATACTTCCAAACCTTTGTCAAAAAACCACGCTAATGGCAGTTTGAGCTTTATCTTCTCCTAAAAAGCAAATATTGATTAATTACGTATGGGTAATGTTCATACATACAATTAATGCAATTTAAATATTCTGTTTGTCAAAAATAAAATAAAGAAATTGGAATCCACATTTGCATATTTGACTCAACATACAGGTCTTTGGCAAATAGTGCTCCAGATTTTGTCTGATGTTCTGCAGTTCTGAACTGCCCATAATCACTATTGCTTATGAATCATTACATTCACATCACATTGTGTCAAGCTGACTGAGTTGTTTTAATGTTTGTGGTTGATTGTTGAGTTTTGGTTGACCTTCAGTGTAATGGGCAGCTGCACATGTTTAAGAGAAGTTATCAGCTGTTTATGGATCATCGCATTTACATTACTCGACCCTTCAGATGTAATGAAGGGTGCAGCTTCTCAGTTGCATTACATTTGGTGGTTGATTGCTGAGTTTTGGTTGACCTTCAGTGTAATGGGCAGCTGCACGTGTTTAAGAGAAGTTATCAGCTGTTTATGGATCATCGCATTTACATTACTCGACCCTTGGGATGTAATGAAGGGTGCAGCTTCTCAGTTGCATTAAAGTTGGTTGTTGATTGTTGAGTTTTGGTTTCCCTTCAGTGTAATGGGCAGCTGGCCGTGTGTTTAAAGGAAGTGGTCACCTGTTTATGAATCATCACACTGACATTACTTTGAGCCTTGGGATGGAGTGCAGTGTGCAGTTTCTGAGTTGCATTAAAGTTGGTGGTTGATTGATGACATTTGGTTGCCCTTCAGTGTAAAGGGCAGCTGCACATGTGTTTAAAGGAAGTGGTCCCCTGTTTATGAATAATCACATTGAGATTACTTTGAACCTTGAGTTGTAGTGTAGCGTGCAGCTTCTCAGTTGCATTAAAGTTGGGAGTTTCTTATTGAGCTTTCGTTGAGTGAAAATCTTCACACTTCACACTTCTTCGGCGTAACTGGCAGCTTTACACGTGTTTAATTTCAAGAGATCAGCTGCTCTCGGGTTTTGTTGAGGTTGGTAGCTGTTTTGGGGGTTTTAGTGTAGTGAGCAGCCGCCCAGTGAACCTTGATGAAGTTGGCAATTGCTCATTGAGTTTTAGGAAGGCTAAGAGCTGGTCATTGGTTTTAAGTGAAGAGGTTATACTGGGCTAGTGCAATGATTTCTGTAGCCTTAGGCGAAGCATCACTTTGCTGACACCACACTAATCAATGGACTACATGTTACACTTTTCTGAGCAAGCTACTGACCCTCTACTGGAGGCCTCCAGTGCCCGTCAAGAACCATCTTAACGCAGCACCATGGGAAGCTACTGATTTGCGACCATACTGAAACCCACTATTTACTGCACGTAGGCTTCTGAAATGCCACCAGTTCATGGTCTCTCCATCTGACTGGCTTTCAGCACCTAAGCAGAAAGCACAGATGTATCCAAGCCTTCTGTGAACTTACATATTACTGCAATGGCCAATTTTTACAAAACCTTGGCACAAAAGACTCTACAAACTTTATGGGCCATATGTACAAACACATTTTCCCATAGACACAGAATGGGTAAAACCCTTTGGTACATCTGGCCCTATATCCCATCCCTTTCCTGCCCAATTAGAAGCCGCCTTTGAGGGTAGCTCAGCTGACCGTGTTTGTTAGAGAACCTGCAACCATCAGGTGTAATGATCTTATAAGGGCCGCCTTAACCAGCTGAGGCATTTAATCTACTTCTGTCGCATTATCCTACATGGTGACACTCTGCCTAACACAGAGCCTGTCATCTTCACTTTACTGCAGATGCTGCACTGGTTGGAGCTGTATATTGCTGTGCAGAATTGTGGCAGAAGTTCCACTAGTTTTTAGAATTAGAACCCCATACATCTTAGCCACTGACAGGCTTCAATATTCACATAGATGAGACATGAAATATTAATCTCTCTCATTTTTTACTCTCTGGCAGGTTGAAAAGTCCATGCATGCTGGGAGGGAAATGTTTTTGTTTTTTTTTGCTGCATAGCTATCACAAATGGGCACCAGCAGTCTAGGGTAGGGTAGTGGTGGACTGTGAGGTCGTATGCACCAGCTAGATTTATCTTGCCCCCTCTGGTGCTTCATCAGCAGGGCTGCATGTTAGCAAAGAATCTCTGCATCCATTATATAGCTTGCAATTGCATTTCATGGTGTGACACCCTGGCTGCTTACAGATTCTCTCTGAGACAGGACAGTGAGTGATGAAGCGTACCACCCGGTACGCATGGCGTGAACACCGTGAGTCCAGGGATGTTGTCACAGATACAATAAAAGAAAGAGCTGGAGTGCCCGAGCCCAGTCCATGAGCACAAAACTGGCAAGTTGAAGAGTCTGTCTACCTAGGGCCTGTCGGCAGCGCCTCCGCAGGTGATGAGACCCCAGGCTGATGCTTGGTAAGTGCCTCTCACGGCGGTAAGAAACCCGGTTGAGACAGTGGCATAACAAAACTTGAGGGTTCCCCTTGCAAAGTACACTGAGAGGGCCCTCTGTCCCCAGCCCACCACCTACCACTTTGCTGATGGGGGCCTACTGGAGACCCCCCCTGCCCTGATGGGGTAGTTGGGGCTTATGTTACACCACTGGGTTGAGACTGTGTTTCAATCACAACTGAACGTGATTCGAGAAAGAGATGGGGACAGTTGACATGAGTGTTAGCAGACGCACATAGACCACTCGATGAAAGAAAACATATTGCGCTGCAGGTCTGGGAGTGCCTGTGGGTAGACGCCTGGGGAGATGATCAATTGATAAATCAATGTCCCTCAAGGGTACGTCAACCAGAAGTAGGTGTTCAGACATTTCTCTAAAAGAAACAAATGAGAGGCTTTATGTCCTCCGCGGCATCAGTTGCATGTGTCTTGTGCTGCTGAAGTCTATGAACAACAATGGTGTAACACAAAATCATGGGGCCCCATACAAAATGTGATGAGGAGTCCCCAAGTCTTCTATATTTCAAAGTTATTCTTTGGCCTTTGTCTGATTGTAGCCCCATTGAAGGTTTGGGGGGCCCTCTATAGACTTTGGGCCCCCCTGCACAGCAGGGGCTGTAGAGGCATGCATTACACCCATTATGGACAATGGCATCCAAATTTTAGTATGTGGAAACGCATGTATCAGATGTTGAACGATGGCCTTTGAAGACAGAAATACACAATGTTGCATGTCCCAAAGAATCACAACTACAATGAGTAGTACCGGAGTGGAGTTTCTAGACTGTGCTTCAAGACCTTGGCAAAAACAGCACTCACTTCAACCAAGACTATGGAAGATTCGTTAGGCACAACAGTGAGAAGGTGAATAAACTGACAACTCCTACGCCACGCTGAAAAACTCGCTTCTACATGTGCGGAAGGAAGTATGAGCCCAACGGATCAAGAAAGTGCCGAGGGTAGCGAAAGTGACATCATCCAATTGTTCAACTGCTGATGACATCACAGGAAGTGAGATCACATTACTTTTTGATCCTAATGATGTTAGAGAGGGTGTTGCCACAAAAGTTGACATAATGGCATTAAGGTAGTGACACCGCTGAAGACACAATAAACCAAAGATTAAACATTTATTGCAAGATTAATAAAATAATCCAACAGGTTTGTAAAGCAGATACACGCCTATTTTTGTACCACACACACACACACACGCACGCGCGTGCGTGCCCATGATGGACAAGTGAGTGAATGTAAGTACTTTGTGCTCGATGCGGTGTTCAAATGAGGCAATAGAGAACACCTGTTGAGGAGGTTAGAATCTAGGTACATCCTCGTGCTGGATACCAAGGCCCAAGGGGTTTGTTATTGGAAAATCAAGCGCTATATGTATATATATATATATATATATTTTTTTTCTGTATGTTTATGTTTATACGTCTTATAACTGCTTTAGAAACCATCTGCATTATTTTACTATTCTATAAATTGTATAAATATATATATATATATATATATATATATATATATATACAGATATATATATATATATATATAGATACTGTATTTCACACATGTGTGTGATACTCATGATTGCACATTGTAGGAGGCCCTAACAGTTTTATCTGTGGCACATTTTCGTGGCCACTAAAAATCCCTTCTATAAACACTAAGGATACAAACAAACCAATTAAAACTTTTGGACGAGCAACAAAAAGTAAAGGAGGCTCATATGAGCCCTATTTTGCTTCAATTTCTGCAACAGCCTCTGTGATTTCTCAAGCCAAGTGTTGCAAAGGCAGTGTTAAGGGTCGCAAGGAGCAAGCCAGGGGTCGCACCTGCGACCTCTGGCGACTCTTAAATGACATCATTGAACTGATCCAAGACTACCAGTTGACGGTGCTGAAACAGCTCATCCTCCGTGAACCTCGTAAGGCTCTGAATGACATATTCACCCTCATTGGTCCTCATAAACTGTCCAATGATAGAGGAGCAATGATGAATTTGATACTTTCTTGAATGAGTGTTAAGGTGGAACCAATCAAGACAGAGACAGTTGATGCTATCCAAAGCAGGCCCAATGCTTGAAGCGCTCCAAACAGAAGGAGAGGAGCGAGGGGTAGGAGGCAATGCACACTGTGGGTCCTGTAAACTTGAGTCGCACCAACCAGCAGACCGCCCGCACAAGGCAAGACACGTCCCCCTGTAGGAGATTGAACCATTTTATGAGAATATGTCAAGATGGGAGAAGAGTTCACATGAACAAAGGAAGAACATCAATGACAAGACATTTGCAAACAGGTTTGCAAAGTCCTTTGGAATGGTCACAACCTTTACCCAGCAGTGATGCTCTGCACAAGAAGAAATATTTCTGATCTGATTCGTAGAGTGGCCATTTTGAGGCGAGACATAGCCCGGGAGAAATGTCTTTATTTATCCTCATCACTTCCTGGTATTCTGCAGCCCACATAGAAAGAGGAATAAGCCTCTAGGAATGGCTGCTGTGCAGGAAAGGATCTCTTGGTGCAGAGGGGCTTTCATTGGCGAGAGGCAGCACACAGTGCAGCAAAGTGCTTAATTTGTAAATAAAAAGGTGCTGGTGCCGAAAGGCCTCCTCTTAAACACGCGGCTGCTGCAATTAAATGTGCGAACACGGAATACTGAGGCAGCTTAATCCCGAAGCCATCTCGGGCCTCTTCAATCCACTTAAAGCCACTCCCTGCCCCTTCAGCTCACACCTGCAGCATTCTGCTTTCTCCCATTGTGACGCTTTTTCGTTTTTCTCTTCCTCCGTCTCTCCCATATGTGTCTTTTGCTTGCAGCAAATGCTTGAGGCAGAAGACTAAGCGCCAGCCCTCAAAAATAAGTGCCAGTGCACAGCACCGGAAACAACGAGCACAAATTAAGCACTGGTGCAGCAGCACTAGGAGGGGGCGTTTTAGCTCTCTCAGATTCACTCAATACAGCGCAGCACCTTCCCTTGCTGCATGGCGTTGCCTGAAACGCTAGTAAATCCGGCCCTGAGTTTTCTAGTGTGTTTGGCTGTCATCCACAGAAGCAGCATGAATATTAGCCACAGTATTCTAATTCATGCCACAAAAACTGCTCAAAAAGCTGACAGGCCTCTTTGCATTGTGAATAATGCAGATTTATGAATACCCGGACAAACTTCTTCAGGTGTGTGCATTCCAACAAAGGCTTCAGTGTGGACCCGTAAAAAGTGGTTGACATCTGCAGAGCACCCCCTCTTCAAAGTGGGACAGATGGCTGTTCAGTCAGTTCATACCAATGCAAACACTGAGCGACAGCAGCCTGAAGAACACAACAAGACTTTTAAGAGCACAAAGTTAGCCATCCTAAGCGAGACCACAGTCAGATATTTTAACCCTAAATCAAAAAAAGGTAATTGATGCCAGCCAGTGGGCCTTGGTGTGGTGCTTCTCCAAGAGCATGTACAGAACCAGTGGAGCCCAGTGACATTCCCAAGATGGGCATTTTCTGACATGCTCACAGATCGAGAAGGAGGCATTAGTGAGAAAGTGAGTTACTTCCTCTCCCATCCCTACTTATATGGACACAAATTCAGAGCGATTTCAGGCTACAAGCCTCTTACACCATTATTTCGGTCTCTCTTCAACATCTTGTGTAGAGAATTCAAAAACAAGCACTTCAATTACAAACGTATGACAGCTAGGCCACCTGCAGGCCAGGGTGAGGAGATGCTGCAGATGACTTGCTGAAACAGCTGGTACCACACGAGAAGAATGACATTGCTGATGACACAGAGAAGCACCTGGTGATACAGGGTGTGTGCTCTCGAGTGATGGCCGTGGAAGACATTGAGAAGTGTTTACCAAGCCGTCTTTCTGGTGCTAGCAGTGATGGTAACTAAGCACCTTGGAAGGTGGCATTGTTCTGTGATGCGAAAAGATTGTGACCCCACTGTATTTACAAAATCATGTCATACAGCAAGTACACACGGTAGTCAACACGGCTACGACAAAGGTAAAGGCAATGTTCAGGGAGAAGGGATTGCTCCCAGGAATTGATATGTTAGTGGCGGAGCTATAAACAGACATCAGCTATGTCAAGCAGGGGTCAGGCCAGCCCCAGTTTTTACAGAAGGGGAGTGCTCAGTGTTTTGGAATAGATTCAGCACACGTTTCTGCACATTACCAGCTGGCAAGTACTGACTGGAATTCATGGGTGCTTATCCAAGGTATCCGGTGATAGAAATAGTCATGTCCACTGCTCTTAAACATCTGAGACCCAAACTGAAGAAAGTAATCGCAGCACAAGGACTAAAAACAACTATTGAAAATACAGTAGTCCTCTGTTCCAGGCAGCAGAGTATGAGGGTGAGACATCATCGACCATGCAGAGGTGCTCCAGGCAAATGAGAAGTTGATCGGATGGCTGAATTTCCTCCATAATATTATCCCTATAAATTTCATGATGAAGGAGATTCAACTAGTGGACTATAGTCCTTATTTAAACTCTCCCCAGAAACTGGAGTATTTTCAGTTACCCCAAACACCTTTGAGCTCAATTCACAAAGTGTTTTGCACAACTAAACCCTTCTTAGGTGCGCTGAAAGCTATTTGTGATGGGAAATTCTAAATCCAGACTCAAAGAATCCAGGCCGGTATCCCCTTCAGAAGCTGCTGTGAAAGCCAGGATCCTCTTGAAGGTAGAACTTCCTCATTTCTAACCTTGCATATTGATAATGGCTATTGAACAAGAGTGACTGCTCCCAATAACAAGGTGTCTGTTCCTTTATTGAAAATGTTTAAGATACGACCAGGGCTGTGCAGAGCGGCCCCAAGTGCAGCTCACCCGCACGCTCCCCGCTGCAGCCCTGAGAGACTTCCTACAACAGAATCTTAGGAAACTTCCAGAACATTATACTCTCAGACAGCAACTACTTTGCAGGAGTACTGGTAAACCTCTCACAGAAGTCACTTTTCCTCACTCTGACCTCGGCCCAGACAAGTCTGATGGCCTCATTCTTCTGTTCACCCAAAAGACACGAGGTATTAGCCTCCTACTGGGATCATGCATGGTGGCTGTCTTGAGGCCTGCAAAAACAATGCAAACCTACAAACACTCTCTCCACACTGTAGGTGAGACAGCCCTACACAGAGATTTTGTGTTAACCTAGTGGTCTCCACTGACCAACTGACCATCTCCAGCTTCCACGAATGCCTTGGCTCTGGTGGTACGTGGCAGAGGTTTGTGTTGACAGTGGTGATGTGTTTGTTTGACTAAACATTAGAGACGAAAGTTGTATCTTCATTATATCAGGGTGCATACCTTTACCAACAAACAGTTGAGGTACAACATGAACCTAGGGTTTGCCAAACCAGCAAAAGATTGAATGTGAGGAACATTTATGTAAACATTTCACCTCTATATCACTTTGTTGGAGCTGTACTCATATATAATCTTAAATAAAAATATTGCCCGAAAAATCTAAGTTATGCTGCTTTGTACACGGAAATATTGGACAGGCATGCATTGTGCCAGTTCCCAGACTCATCTGATGAGCTGCCTATTAAGGGGTTTCTTTTCTTCTGCTTCTGTGAGGTTTCTTCTTCACAACAATTCTATATTATTTTAGAAGCTGTAATATTTTAATTGACACTTTATTGGTTTGCTTAGCATGCCACCTCCGAGAGGCCGATGGGGGTTCCATAGGGGAACTTGCCTCCCAAGAAGGTTGCACCACTCCTGTTTCACACCTGGATTCAGGGGGTTTGACTTAGATTCTCTCCAGGCCTTAGGAAGGTGAAAGTGAGCTGGTGATGGTGCCCCACTGGATTTCTGTTCCTCTCTAACTTGGATAAGGGGCAGCCTACTCTCCAGAGATGTTGCAGTCAAGGGAGCAAGGGACACAGCCATTCAACATGGTGCTTCCGCAGAGCACAGGAGAGATACCTATGGGACTGACCTGGAAGAGACCCAGAGGTGACTAGGCCAATCCTACAGCAAGTCGCAACTGTCCGCACAACCCTCCCAGCTCACAAGCAGTACCTCACCAAAAACCCAAACAGTAAAATGTGATTTGTGGCAGCCTTTACGCATGGACTCAAGAGTGCGACATCTCAGGGGAGTCGTGGTTAAATGGAGATTACCCGTTTCTCACAAGAGCAACATGTCTCAGTCACGCAACTTAGGCAATGAAAGAGAAGCATCAAAGTTTTCAATGGGTTTTATTAACAAGACTGAAATCTACTGTAAATTGCAATGGGCTGCAATGATTAGGATAATGAACAGTGCAAGAAACAGAATTGTAAAAATGAGAGTTGTGAATATAAAGACCCCCACCATCTTGCAACAACATGAGATGTGAAATAGGTGTGAAATAGGCCCTGATACCGTAGCATGAGAAACCTAATCTTTAGCCTAGAGAGCTATGTGTGTTAAACCTAATCTGCCAGTACCATGTCCATGAGAAGAGCCCCCCAACCATTGTTACTTGGAATGAGGTCTCTAGATCAGACTCCGTGGGGACACAAAGGCTGGGTCTGCATTAAGGCGGCATGTAGCATAGATATCATTGATTGCATATGGTAGGAATCCCTCTGATAACCTTGTCTGCGTGGGATGTATTTATACAGATCTTGTAGGACCCCTGACGCAGGTATGTTCCCAAACAATGGAAAATGCATAAACAATTCCCTCCGAAAGGTCATTATGTTCCTATCACACGTAAGTGGGAAAAGAACTTGATGTGAATACCTACGTATATCATTTATCTTTGACGCTGATAGTGATGCCTTCACAGAGTGGCACTGATAATGTGAGATCAAAACATCTTTCCGAACTATAAACATAGCAGCCATTCTGGAAGAAATAGTTAAATAAATGTGCTAAAACAGAGCAGGCTAATTAGGTTAAAAGTCACTAGGTGATGGGGGCGCAGGCCTGCAAGCCAGAAGGCTAAGCTAAACTCCTGATTCCAAATAAAACCAAATAGAATCCACTACATTTCCATCAAGCGTGTCATGTTGTGCATGTGCAGTGTGAACCACCCTGCATCTGGTGCAGACCATCAAGAGACTAACACTTCTCTGACTTCTCTCTGCTTGCCAGGAGGGCCTACAGGTACCCCTTATAAACTATGGTGGAAAGGCAATCCACCCAGAGAGGGAGGGGGCCCTAGATGCTGATAAACTGCTGCACATTGTGCAATAACTGGATTTTCAGACTGTTGTGCTGCATTTGTTTTCACCTTCCTATTTCTGCCAGCTGCTGCAATCCGGCTTACAGCTTTTTCTCATGGTTTAGGGCTTTCATCATGTCCATCACCGCCCCCCTAAGCTATCATCCATCACCAGGATGTGTCTCAGGCTACCTCACCAATGTACCCAGTGTACATCCTTTCTAGGGCCTGCTGGAGCAGCATCCTCAAGCCTCACAATACTGCTCAGCTAAGAAGGATATCTCGCTCAGCAAGGCCTATCCGCGCCCAAACAGGCCAAAACTATCTGAGCAGCAGTGCAACCCAGGGCTGATCTGTGATCCTTTGCCACCCCAGGGACTGTGGTTATAGTTCGCCCTCATCTGTCTGCAATGGCCATTAAAAGAGTGTTGCTCACTGACATGCTTTTTGTTATCTGTAGATTGAGGATTGTTATGGTAGAAGTGCTGCTCGCAGCTCTTCTTACTTAAGTGCCATGCTGCACGCTTTACAAGAATTTTGTAAACATACTCCAGTAAATCCTTTGTGGCCCTTTGGCATACATGGGTATGGGCCAGTCTACTAACCCTGCGCTGGTACCTGAAAATAATGCATACTGGGCACCTGAGAAAGCCAGAGACTGTCAGGCATTTTTGATTTATTGTTGTAGGTTCTGGCAACATTTCACCGCAAAAAAATCTGCAGTGTTATTTTTAATAGACTTTATTTCAAGCCAGTTATACTGCAGTATAAATGCAACAGGATAATTGCAGAAATCAGTCACATTGATGCAAGAGCTTGTAAAGGGTTGTAAAAGCAGGCAATGTATTAAATGCCTTTTCACTCTTAAGGATAGCTCCATAACTAGTTGTTAAGCAACAAAGGGTTTGCTATAAAGAGGGCGATATCTCAATAGAGTCAACACATTCGTATCTGTACTTTTATATTTTCAGTTTCTGGTCCCATCTGTAAGGTTATGGGAAAGCATTTTATTAGACAAATAGCCCAGGTGGCCTTGGGTGACTTAATTCAGAGCTATGCCCTTCTGCTGCTGGAATGCCATTGAAGTCCCAACTCTCTCTCATGGCAGTGGACATCTATGATATGTTCTCAAACCATTTTTTGAGAGAAATTAACCTTGTGGCCACGATGTAAGGTGAAAGAAATAACACAGAGAATTCCCTTGCACACTCGTGTTGAAGTCTAAAGCTATTCTCCTTCCCCTAAGCACCATCTATTCAAACGAATACAGGGATTGATGAACTATAGATAGACAATCAAATGGACCACTAAATATAAAGCACATTGTGGCACAGCAATAGAAATAAATGCATCAGCTATTGGAAATTAATAATGACATATGGTCTAAGCAAATGCACTATATGAATGATTCCTAAAAGACATAAGGCAAAATATATGATAAGGCCAAACCCATATATTGCCCTACAGAAGGTTTCTTTTATTAAATGAGTGCACTCACTGCACACAGATTCTACAAAGGGGTTATTATCCCTGCACAAACGTCTCTCAGAGAACTTATTGTCATCACTGGTCCTTTCCACTCCCCAATTCAGCCCCTTCCTACGTTAACTCATTCATCTTCATTGAAGACAGTGAGCGGGAACTCATGTTAAACACCCACCTTTCTCCCTGTACTCACAACCCTTCTAAGGCTTTCATGATCCTGCAACTATACATTTTTTGTTCAGTTCTTGATAACTTTTAGTTATAAGTATCTGTGCCATGGAAAGGTTTAACATTAACATAACTAAAGCAAGGAGGCAGGAACCACCATATTCATGTCACACAAAGAACAGACCAGGAGATGCCCCCAATGCTGGGATGCATAGATGAGGAAGTGCTCGCAGGAACTGGATCTTGAAGGATCCTGGAAAGAGGTTGCAGGAGACCTGGACTGTTTTAACATAATCTGCCACCTCAGCATTCCCTTCATTTTCTTTGAATAGCATCCTAAAAGTGGATTCCCACTTTGCTCGGTTTGCTTTAATCAGAGGATTCACTGATCCTGGAGTTATCTAGCATATTGATGTCCTTGGTTGGGGTAGGTTTAAACCTTCACATGTCCTCGTTTATCCAGCATGTTCATCTCTGTATAGAAATGTTAAAGGCATGTTTCATTTTTTACCTCCTTCTGGCTTCTTTTGTTGTGTAGCTATTTTAGTTATAGCTTCATGCACGTTATTTTAACATACTATGCCTGCCGCTGTGCACTTTAACCTAGATGTATTTTATTCAGCTTTGCTTTATTATTGTTACAGTAGCCACTTTTACGGTCTTGTTTTCTTTTCTCTCTATCTGACTGTTTTTGCCTATGCCAGCACTCTGTTTTCAAAGAAGACATTGTTGCTCACTCTGTGCTTCTTCCAAGGCTGCAGTAAGATAGGTTGCCGGTGAACGTGGTATAAGTTTAGTCTCGGACATTCATAGAAAATACACATCCTTAAGTAGGGACATTTTCTTAGAACATCAGCTGTTTTATTATAAAAACACTTCCCTGTCCCTTACAAGTTAGAGGGAGATTCCAGCCAGAGAACCACGACTGTATGCTGATTGCCGAATGCTTCGCTACAGCCGTATTGCAGACTTCAGGCCTTTGCTCAGGTATGGTGAATGATGTCTTCCCATGGGAACCTGAAGGGCAGAATTAGAGCTTAACACGCTGTGTTCCATCATAGCCTACGTAGGAATTAGTCTGTCGACTCTAGTGACAATATGGTAGCATTATTTTTATGTTTTACTCTCCTTGTCACAATTTTATTCTTGTCATGCTGTATCGTCCTGGTTATTGTAGTCCACGCTTTGCTATCTAAAATGCAGTCGCTTTATTAAAGCATTATTGAAATATATACTGCCTCTGTTTGTCATTGTGTATGTGAGACTAATGTAACCGAGAGAAACGGATAAGACCTGAGTGACCACGGCTTCCCTGAGAAACTAGTTATATCATGCGCTCGGCTGCCCATTCATCCGTGCCCTTGGGTAGAGATGAGGCACTGCTAGTTAGCCAGAGCAGAACCCGAATTGGAGCGACAGGTGTCACCTGTAGTGGGTCAGACACAGTCTCCCACACCGCAGGCGATTCTGCCAACTCAAAATCCAGTGGTCTCATTAGAATAATGAGAGCCTACGCGACATGGCGCCACCAACGTTTGGTCAGGCTCTAATTTTTGGGTCCTCCTGAGTATCTCTGTCTCACTATATACAACGACACCTAAGTACTCTATATACGGAGACGTCTGTGGTATTGAGGATTTCCTCCTCGACTAGGTAGGGCATCCTATCTGAAGCTGGAGGTTGTTCAAGCTTGAACTCTAAAAGGAAAACCCCTACTTGGCATGCTATCTCTGAACAAACTTACCATTCATTATGGCGAATCCGCAACAGGTAGCAATTGCAGTCAATATGAGACAACCCCTGACTGCACATTTATTGGCAAATGGCCTAACGTCCCAGGGGGGTCCAGTCACATTTGTTGTTGACGCAGATGCAGCTTATAGAACAGAACTATTTTATTCTTGGGTCACATTTCCAGCAGTTCCAAACACATTTTATCACTATACACTTGCAAACTTACCTGGACAATACAGAGCATATGCATATTTAGAAATACCTCTATCTTATCAAGAACGTAATAATTGGCTTGATGGTGCCCTACCCCACACGATTTTACCAGTTAGGTTAGGTCCTCTAAGTAATGAAGGTCCTACCTGTCCTTTATTGGCCACTTTTACACCCTTCACCCTGCTGTAGCAAATTTAGCAGTAGCTGAGATTCGTTGCTTATATACTGAACTGACAGCAATATACTGATGATTAGTAAAGGTTGTAATGCAAACATTGAATACAAACCCAGCACGTTCTGCTCCAGCACAACCACATGCAGTGACGCCAGGTATTAACCCTGCAACTGTACATTCAATAGAATTCTAACAATGTGCTTGCCATTTGGGATGGTCCCCACAGTAGATAACTGTAATACCTGGGGCACGGTATTTGCAGCGCTATATACTACCGCACACGGTACACCGACACTTGCCAATTTACCGGAAGTGTTGAAGCAAATTCAAGATGAATACGGGGCTGCCCCGGCCCTGGACTTGGGGATGCAATTAATGGGCAATTTTGCCACAGTATCCTCCATTATTTTAAACAGTCTTAAAGGGGAAGCAGCCACACTAGCGGTGCACATGCGGCTCCATGATGTTCCTCAACAGGATCAGGAACGCAAGCTGCCCAAGATTATTGCAGAGACCTATTCTAGTATTGGTCAAGATAGTCCAGGGGCCAGACCAACTAAACCACAATTTCAGGGCAAATCTAATAAAGATTTTTCCAAGCAAGCTCCTGAGAGTAATAAGAAACACTGGGATCAAAAACAACACACTCCTACAAAAGAAAGGGGAGAATCTCCACGTATGGAGACCCCACAGAATAGATATAATGTCCGAAATAGAGATAATATAAAAACGCCTGATAGACATCAATACACTGATACACACTAATCTCATTCCTTTCAGGACTCATCGGAAAAACGCTGTGAGAGAGGTGGGCGATCAGAGCAAAGAACCGAGTACCTGAAACCGAGACAGGAAACGCAACGCTCATCAGAGGTTTTTGTAAAAAAGGAAGAGAAACCTCCCCAACAAAAACCCTAATTTAAAAAGAAAAAAGTGGCAGCAGTTGCAATACGACATGACGCTCAAGAAGAGGGTCCTCTTGAAGAACAGGAAGTGGGCACTAGCACTGCTAGACAGCGCGGCAGAGGTCACAATAGTTCGCCGGAGTCTTCTAGAGCATCTGGAGGTGAAAGCAACTGATGACCTTCTATGGGTAGAAACTGCCGACATGCGTGTCTCCACGCCTGATAGGGTGTATAAAGTAAAGTTACAGTTAGAAGGAGACATTGAACACACAATAGATGCAATCTTTTGGGATCGCGTTGTAAATATATATGATATTTTATTGGCTGAACAAGATTGGCCACCTGAATTTGTCCGTACCTGTCCATATGGAGAAGAGGTTATCAAACCTTCTTTCTCGCCCCTTGTTCCGGAGGAACTCGCTGAATCCCATGCCATCGATTGGGCATTGGAGCAGGCACCCACGTTATATCGCAACCATGTAGGATGGGATAAAGAATCCCCCTACCATGTAATACCTATTAAAAATGAACCTCAACTGCAGTATCCAATAAAACATGATGCAAAAGCACCTGTGAGAGAAATCCTCACACAACTAGAGTACCAGGGCGTAATTGAACCCTGCGTCTCCCCAATGAACAATCCTCTATTCAATGTAGCTAACCCGGACCATTCATACAGAATAGTCTTAGACTACAGACACTTAAACAGTCATACACGCACATATGCTATACAAAACTCACATAGCACAGCACTAATGAACAACATAGTGCGCAAAAAATACAAAACAACACTGGACATTTCCAATGGTTTCTTCTGCCAGAATATAGCACCTGAGAGTAGAGACTTAACACGTTTCAGTGCACTAGGTTCTCAGAAAAAATTCTCAGGGGTACAAGAACAGTCCAGAACTGTTCGCAGCTCGTGTGACTGCAATTTTGCACGACATTGACCCTGAAGCATTGTCCTATGTAGATAGTATCTATCTTACGGATGATGAATTACTACAACATTTAAGACGGGTAGCCCGCATTGTTGTGGGATTTGCTGAATTTGGCTACAAATTCAACTTAAAAAAAACAAAAATAGCCTTCCTCAGCGTCCTATTTCTGGGTTATGAGCTATCGAGTGAAGGGAAGAGCCCAGCACCACAATTCTTAGAAAAGTGCACACAATTAAAACCTCCAAATATGATAAAAAAACTCCAATCTCTATTGGGTTTCCTAAATTTTGGCAGAACTTACATTCCAGATTATGCGTCACGCATAAAACCCTTATATGACTTATTACGTCCTGACTTTTCAAGTAAATTTTGGACAATCAAACACACATGCATTCTCAGAGACCTGCAGACAGACATGCTTGCAGCACAACAAGGACAACAAAACACACTTGGTCATCAGAGTAATTGCTGGTGCCATTGGCTTCACCTATGTAACCTTTAATGAGGGTGAGACCGTCCCGATTGCATACAAATCACGTTTATACTCAGCAGCAGAACAACACTTTGCTCCCACTGAGAAAATTCTCACTGCTGTTCAGATGGCTGTCATTAAAGAAAGACCTCTAGCCCAGGGCAAATGCATTATTGTCGTTTCTCCCATCCCAGCCCTAGAGGCTGTCACAAAAGCCAGCATTCCTAACGCAAAAGCATTACATCCACGTTGGATCCAATGGGCCACGTCTTTGACAGCCACTGATGTAGATTACATTTTTGACTCAAAATTACAAACTCAAGAATTTTTGCTATACGAACTAGAATACCCAGTTCCAGCAAACACACTGCCTATTGAACAATATCATAGAGTCATGTACACCAATGGCTTTGCACAACCTGCAATTGGCACAAAGCACCAATTCCGCTGCTTGCGCAGTTGTAAGTGGCTACATGGAGGATAATAAATGTTGCCCCCTACATAGGTTTACGCAAACCCTAGGGGATTGCACAGCACAACTTGCAGAGCTGAAAGCTCTGGTGATGGCACTGGAACATACGGATCCTGCACAGCACATGCTGATTGTTTGTGATTCATACTATTGTGTCCAGTCCTTCAATGAATACCTGCATTATTGGCGCCAGAATGGGTTCAGAGATTCTAAAGGCAACACCATTAAACACAGGTTACTGTGGGGGAAAGTAGCGGATCTGAAGGAAACACTACCAAATGGCCATGTGGTGCATACACTTGGACACCAGCACGTTGGAATACATGTGGCTGGGAATACACTGGCTGATGAAGCCGCAAAGTCAGCAGTTGCTACAGCTACTGTTGCTGCAGGAACCCGCTCAGGAGCGAAACCGGACGCAGACATATGGGCTGCCGTGAAAGCTACGGCTGAAGGTACGCCCTATCCAAAAGCATTCCCTGCTAAATATTCCTACAGAATGGGAGGCTGCCTAAACGCCGAAGTTAACATACCAGGCGTAGGAGTTCGAGAAATTCCCAATAAAGATATAAGACCAGAGTTGATTAAAGCAGCACATGAGGGGGCAGCATCTGCCCATGCTGGTGTGGCAGCTACAATATCATTGCTACATGCCAGTTTTTGGTGGCCAGGCCTATACAAGGAGGCCATGCAGGATGTCCTCTGTTGTCACATCTGCCAACAAATCAAAGTTTCCACTGCTAAATGCTCACCGCAGACACCCCTCCTAATTTCCAACAAACCTTTACAATGTGTGTACTTGGACTATTGCGGTCCCCTAACACCGGATAGTGCATACAAATATATCCTAGTCGCTGTTGACTCCTGCTCCAGATCTCTATGGGTGTGGCCACAACGCTCGACTGACGCTCAGACTGTTATTAAAGATCTGCAAGTCTTTATCGGTACATATGCAGTTGCTGCTTTCCACTCTGACCAGAGCCCTGCTCAGGGACACCATGGCTTCGTTGGGGGTCCAACTCCAGTACTCGTCTCCATTTCATCCCGAGGGAAATAGTGTTGTGGAGCGATTAAACCGTGATTTAAAGCAATCCTTAACAGCCAGAGTCTTAGGTACAGGTCGTAGTTGGCTTAATCACCTGTATGGAGTCCAGAGAGCACTTAACAATCTGCCTAGAAGGTCCCTGGAGGGGTCGTACTTCATATGAGTTCCTGTTCGGAACTCAAATGTATGTTCCATATCTTGATGGTCCTGTCGTGGAGGTGGCAGAAACACCTTTTGACATAAATGAACGTGTCACTGTCTTACAGGAATTACAACAGTTCCGTGAGGACAACTCTTCTGCCAGTGCTGCCTCCATAGGAATTAAGGATGTACCTTTAACTCCTACCAGCTGGATTCCTATAGTGGAGGATCTAGTACGTGAAAAAGTTGCTGTGAAAAAGAAATGTGGCCCTTCTTATTGTGCACCGGTCACAGTTTTGGGAATACACGGTACCAGAACTGTCATTCTACCGCCGTTGGCTGGTGCCAAAGAAAATCATTTTGTCTCCATCGACAATGTCAAACTACACCATGTGGCCGATCCTGCACAGCCGACCAAAAGGAACAGTCAGTAGTTCCCGAATCCCTCGCACTACTGGTCAAGAAGTTCCTCTACAAGTTGTAAGCAGAAACACTGATACCTCTCCGAGCTTGGGGAGGGTGGAAAATGATCTTGCATTAGTTCCATTGACATCAAATAATACAGAAATTACTGATCGGTTTGACACAACTTCGACACAGACGGATGGTGCTATTTATTCGGTGTCACCACGGGAAACACCAACTCCACCAACAAACACAGCTCCAGTCCTTGCACAAACTGCTTCTGGATACTTGGCCGACATCAATGATGACTTTTCGGACTCATTCGCCTCTTCGACACCTGAACTGTCAAAACAACATAAACTGGAAATTGGCTTAAAGGTATTTCATTCTTCCATGGAACTATCTGTGGCTTTCTTTGACTGTACTAGCTTTCCTGCTTTGGATTGGTTTGTCGTCACTTTCTTTTTATTAATACATGGTCATTTTCTTCCTGAAAAATCAACAGTTGAACTGGTGGATGAGGTCCTAAAACCAAATTTTTCCTCTCACAAGGTCCGCAGAGACTTGGCTTTTGTGAACGTTTCCGCTATACCAATTCCTGATGGGATTGTTTGGGATAAAGTAACATTTGATATATACGGCCCTACGGGGGTCATTCAAATACCATATGTGTTTAAACTTTCAATGAACTATATAATAATACCCAGGGTTGTTTTTGATGATTGGGATGTGAAAACAGTTGATTCTATGATGACTGAATTGCAGTATTATTCTGTATTTGAAAACGAAGATGTTTATCAATCTAGAGAAAATTATGGTGATATGTTTTGCTATTATTATTATGGGCACCATTTCATCCACAGAGCAAGCAGCCCAAAGACTGTTTTTAATTATATACAATGAGAACATTGTCCGACTCCACCATAAGGGAGTTCTAAAACATATTCTGAAAAGTTTACATATTTTTCTGGGCACGATGTTAAAAATGCTCAGTCGTATTATTTTAAATTGCCACCTACAGAAAACATACGCATACTATTGACAAATACGAAATTTATATATTCAGATTCCTTTGTTTCCTGGCTGACTATAGAAGGCTATGAATATTGGCTAAAGTCGGTTGACTTGAAGAGTGTGTGGGGAACAAGACATTGGCAAATACGGGGGAAGGAAGCTTTATTTAGAGCATGCCTGATACCTGTTCAAATGATATTTTTAAATGAAACTGTAAAACAAACTAGTTGTTTAGGCTTAGCAAAGATTAAGGATTTGAACACGCCCAGTGTACCTGCCCCTGCAAAATTTTATAAATGGCAAAATATATGAATGCAACTGAAGATCAGCTCAATGAATGGGTCCAGAATGGCACATTTAATGTTTCACTGACACGTCCTGGCAGGTGGTTATTGTGGCCAATGGATACCAATGTGTGTCACAAACGTTTTATCAAATCCTCAGGGGTTTTAGAACAAGTAGGCCGGACCCTCGCTATACACAGTCCGAACATACGGGTATAGTAACAACATACAGTGTAGGGAAATTATGCCAGGAATGGTTAAAGACTTCCTCACTAGACGCAGTTAGAGAACACCTCAGTCTCCTGTCTAATAACACCGACTGTTAGGCCCCAGAAAAAAAAGTAGAAAACGCTTCTTATATGAAGGATATAATGAAATTTGGAAACTTTCACAAGAAGAAGCTGCTGCCCGGTTAAGGCAAATAGATCAGGAAAATTTAAAGAAGGCATTAGCTGTTGTAGATAATGGGATTAATACCCTGTCCGACCGAATATATACCTTAAATACCATTGTCGCTTCTGCTATAGACATTATACAAACAGATATGTCTTCCTTACATCATGGACAGAGTCAGCTAAGGCCTATTATGCAGTTGGGTTGGATGCTTCAAACACTGAAGGCGGGTCGCGTTCCCTGGCAATATGTCAGCACGAGGGAAATATTTTCTTCTTTTAATTTAACGCAACAACAACAACTAATGGCTAAGAAAGAAGCGACTTACGTCCTGTTAAAAACACATTCCGGTAGGCAAATACGAAAAACTAGGAGATAGTTACATCAATGAGGTGTGGGAGTTACCCTTCGTATACAAATGTCTCAGTGGTATGAAATAAGTTTTCCTTAGCTGTAATGAATGCGAGACTTCTGTCAGCCATTCAATGGTTTTTAAACAGCTGTCCTTGCATGGGGGTGTAACGCGTCTGCAGTGAACTTGGCTTGTTATCTGAAGGGAGTTCCAGTCCCCTTGATTAGACCTACGTTCCAGGTGCTTTCAAACGGCAGCTATGTTCTTCTCAATGGTGAAGACTGTTGTGGGATGCGAGCTGGAAAAGTTTATGTTGTTTCGGTCTCTAAGATTGTTACATGCTGCGCGAACGTACTTTTTCCTCCCACTAAAACAAAAGAGGTAGCAGACATTTGGGCTCATATTGCTACTTCTAATGTAAATTTTGACAAGTTGAGCAGGCTCAAGGCTTCATTGTTTCAAAAACAAGTGGCTCTTACATCTGCATGCAAGACCTACGCACTTCAGGTGGCAAGGTCGTCAGCAGAGATCCAGTCCCTTTTAAGTACTAACTTTCCGAGACACTTTGGTGAACTCATGGGACGGATATTTCATGCATCCAGTACTACTGGAATCACAAATTTCTTTAAGGCTGTTGGTTCTGGTTTCGTTCACACCTTCTCCTCCATATTCGGTTTAATACCATCAGCCATCCACTCAATATTCTCCAGTATTTTCGGGGGATTTCCAATAACTTTGGCTATAATAGTTGGCATTTTGCTGTTGTTTATTTTATGCGCAATGGTTGCCCCGCCGCAACTAGAAGGAACGATAGCGCTCCCATCAGCGCAGATGTGTCGTGAACGCATGATGCAGTATTTGGGAGCAACACTCCTGAAGCAATTGGAGTGTGACTGGTCTCTGTCATTCAGATCGGTTTTACATCGTGTCCAGCCCATGTTTCGGTGCCTCTGGTGCTCTTTGGAACATGCACTGGAAAATTGTCTTTCTATGCAGCACTTGCTTTCTTTGAACGCTGATCTGTTGATGTTCTCGTTGAGGGCTCATTACCAGATATGCGCGTTGAGGGTACATTTGCCACGGGAAGCTACTTATGAGTTGCCCTTCCTGGAGGATGTGGCTCCTGACTCATCATTGGGCATACCACAGAATGCCGCCTTGGCTTAGGCTCAGACTATGGAACACGACTGCTCCTTGGTCCTTCTCGGCGATGCCTTTCCAACTTTTACACCTGCTGAAGTGGAAGATTTCCTGTCCTCCATTGTCCCGGAATCGATTGGAAATTCAAAAAATAACTTTGTCTCTTGAAATTTGGTCTTTTTTATGCCACATGTTAACAGTTTTAAATTGTCCTTTTATACGCTCATGGTCCTTTTAACTTTTACATATATATCTTAGGTTGAGGTTAGTAGCTTTTAAGCATATTTAGGCTTTGAACCACCTTCAACCGACAAAGGGAGGGTGTTGTGTAGCCATTTTAGTTATAGCTTCATGCACGTTATTTTAACACAGTAGGCCTGCCGCTGTGCACTTTAACCTAGATATATTTTATTCAGCTTTGCTTTATTATTGTTACAGTAGCCACTTTTACTGTCTTGTTTTATTTTCTCTCTATCTGACTGTTTTTGCCTAGGCCAGCACTCTGTTCTCAAACAAGACATTCTTGCTCACTCTGTGCTTCTTCCAAGGCTGCAGTAAGATAGGTTGCCAGTGAACGCGGTATAAGTTTAGTCTCTGACATTCATAGAAAATACACATCCTTACGTAGGGTCATTTTCTTAGAATATCAGCTGTTTTATTATAAAAACACTTCCCTGTCCCTTACACGTTAGAGGGAGATTCCAGCAGAGAACCATGACTGTATGCTGATTGCCAAATGCTTCGCTACAGCTGTATTGCAAGCTTGAGGCCTTTGCTCAGGTATGGGGGATGATGTCTTCCATGGGGCACCTGAAGGACAGAATTAGAGCTTAACACGCTGTGCTCTATCATAGCCTAGGTAGGAATTAGACTGTTGACTCTAGTGACAATATGGTAGCATTATTTATATGTTTTACTGTCCTTGTCACAATTTTAATCTTGTCATGCTGTATCGTCCTGGTTATTGTAGTCCACGCTTTGCTATCTAAGATGCAGTCGCTTTATTATATACTGCCTCTGTTTGTCATTGTGTATGTGAGACTAATATAACCGAGAGAAACAGATAAGACCTGAGTGACCACGGCTTCCCTGAGAAAGCAGATATGTCATGCGCTCGGCTGCCCAATCAATCCTGCCCTTGGGTAGAGATGAGGCACTGCTAGTTAGCCGTAGCAGAACCCGGATTGGAGCAACAGGTGTTACCTGTAGTGTGTCAGACTCAGTCTCCCACACCACAGGCGATTCTGCCACTCGAAATCCAGGAGTCTCATTAAAATAATGAGAGCCTACGCAACACTTTCTTCCCTTTTCTTTGACGCCATAGCCTCCAGTGGCTCTCCTGTTGCTTTCACCTGGTATTTTGTTATAATGAGTGGATGTTTTGCCCTTTTCTGTTGCACTTTGAATATCAGAGTCAGCTGTTGTCCTTAGCCCACATGGCTTCCCAAAAGTGCACCTCTACTTGAAACACTACACATCTGCTGCACAACTTGGGTTACAGTACTAAATATGGGACTTTCTCAGACCCAACCTGAAGTATCAGGCTTAGGTAATAGAGGAAGCTTTGCATAACATTCTATCATGACCATTCACAGAATACATATCACCTTAGGCCAGTGTAAAGAAATGGCTCCCTGTTGCAGTTACCCCCCACTTTTTGCCTGATACTGATGCTGACTTGACTGAGAAGTGTGCTGGGACCCTGCTAACCAGGCCCCAGCACCAGTGTTCTTTCACCTAAAATGTACCATTGTTTCCACAATTGGCACAACCCTGGCACCTAGGTAAGTCCCTTGTAACTGGTACCCCTGGTACCAAGGGCCCTGATGCCAGGGAAGGTCTCTAAGGGCTGCAGCATGTCTTATGCCACCCTAGGGACCCCTCACTCAGCACAGACACACTGCTTGCCAGCTTGTATGTGCTGGTGGGGAGAAAATGACAAAGTCGACATGGCACTCCCCTCAGGGTGCCATGCCAACCTCACACTGCCTGTGGCATAGGTAATTCACCCCTCTAGCAGGCCTTACAGCCCTAAGGCAGGGTGCACTATACCCAGGTGAGGGCATATGTGCATGAGCACTATGCCCCTACAGTGTCTAAGCAAAACCTTAGACATTGTAAGTGCAGGGTAGCCATAAGAGTATATGGGCTGGGAGTCTGTCAAAAACGAACTCCACAGCTCCATAATGGCTACACTGAAAACTGGGAAGTTTGGTATCAAACTTCTCAGAATAATAAACCCACACTGATGCCAGTGTTGGATTTATTAAAAAATGCACACAGAGGGCATCTTAGAGATACCCCCTGTATTTTACCCAATTGTTCAGTGCAGGACTGACTGGTCTGTGCCAGCCTGCTGCTGAGAGACGAGTTTCTGACCCCATGCAGTGAGAGCCTTTGTGCTCTCTGAGGACAGAAACAAAGCCTGCTCTGGGTGGAGGTGCTTCACACCTCCCCCCTGCAGGAACTGTAACACCTAGCAGTGAGCTTCAAAGGCTCAAGCTTCGTGTTACAATGCCCCAGGGCACTCCAGCTAGTGGAGATGCCCGCCCCCTGGACACAGCCCCCACTTTTGGCGGCAAGTCCAGGAGAGATAATGAGAAAAACAAGGAGGAGTCACTGGCCAGTCAGGACAGCCCCTAAGGTGTCCTGAGCTGAAGTGACTCTGACTTTTAGAAATCCTCCATCTTGCAGATGGAGGATTCCCCCAATAGGGATAGGAATGTGACCCCCTCCCCTTGGGAGGAGGCACAAAGAGGGTGTACCCACCCTCAGGGCTAGTAGCCATTGGCTACTAACCCCCCCAGACCTAAACACGCCCTTAAATTTAGTATTTAAGGGCTCCCCTGAACCTAAGAATTTAGATTTCTGAAACTACAAGAAGAAGAGGACTGCTGAGCTGAAAAACCCCTGCAGAGGAAGAACAGAAGACACCAACTGCTTTGGCCCCAGACTTACCGGCCTGTCTCCTGCCTTCCAAAGAAACCTGCTCCAGCGACGCCTTCCAAGGGACCAGCGACCTCTGAATCCTCTGAGGACTGCCCTGCTTCAAGAAAGACAAGAAACTCCCGAGGACAGCGGCACTGCTCCAAAAGAACTGCAACTTTGTTACAGAGGAGCAGATTTAAAGACCCCTGCAAATCCCCGCAAGAAGCGTGAGACTTGCAACACTGCACCCGGCGACCCCGACTCGACTGGTGGAGAACCAACACCTCAGGGAGGACCCTCCGGCGACTCCAAGACCGTGAGTAACCAAAGTTGTCCCCCCTGAGCCCCCACAGCGACGCCTGCAGAGGGAATCCCGAGGCTCCCCCTGACCGCGACTGCCTGAACTCTCCTTTCCCGACGGCTGGAAAAGACCCTGCACCCGCAGCCCCCAGCACCTGAAGGAGCGGAACTTCTGTGCAGGAGTGACCCCCAGGAGGCCCTCTCCCTTGCCCAGGTGGTGGCTACCCCGAGGAGCCCCCCCCCTTGCCTGCCTGCATCGCTAAAGAGACCCCTTGGTCTCCCATAGGAAACTATTGGAAACCCGACGCGTGTTTACACACTGCACCCGGCCGCCCCCACGCTGCTGAGGGTGTACTTTTTTGTGCTGACTCGTGTCCCCCCCGGTGCCCTACAAAACCCCCCTGGTCTGCCCTCCGAAGACGCGGGTACTTACCTGCTGGCAGACTGGAACTGGGGCACCCCCTTCTCTCCATTGAAGCCTATGTGTTTTGGGCACCTCTTTGACCTTTGCACCTGACCGGCCCTGAGCTGCTGGTGTGATAACTTTGGGGTTGCTCTGAACCCCCAACGGTGGGCTACCTTGGACCCAAAACTGAGACCTGTAAGTGACTTACTTACCTGTTAAAAATAACAATACTTTACCTCCCCCAGGAACTGTGAAAATTGCACTGTCCACTTTTAAAACAGCTATTTGTGTTTTATGTGAAAAGTATATATGCTACTGTAATTATTCAAAGTTCCTAAAGTACTTACCTGCAATACCTTTCAAATGAGATATTACATGTAGAATTTGAACCTGTGGTTCTTAAAATAAACTAAGAAAATATATTTTTCTATAACAAAACCTATTGGCCGGATTTGTCTCTGAGTGTGTGTTCCTCATTTATTGCCTGTGTGTATGTACAACAAATGCTTAACACTACTCCTTTGATAAGCCTACTGCTCGACCACACTACCACAAAAATAGAGCATTAGTATTATCTCTTTTTGCCACTATCTTACCTCTAAGGGGAACCCTTGGACTCTGTGCATGCTATTCCTTACTTTGAAATAGCACATACAGAGCCAACTTCCTACATTGGTGGATCAGCGGTGGGGTACAAGACTTTGCATTTGCTGGACTACTCAGCCAATACCTGATCACACGACAAATTCCAAAAATTTTCATTAGAAATTGATTTTTACAATTTGAAATTTTTCTAAATTCTTAAAAGTCCTGCTAGGGCCTTGTGTTAGTCCCTGTTTAGCATTTCCTTTTAGAGTTTAAAAGTTTTGTGAAAGTTTGAATTAGATTCTAGAACTAGTTTTAGATTCTTAAAAAGTATTCCAACTTTTAGAAGCATAATGTCTAGTACAGATGTGAATGTGGTGGAACTCGACACCACACCTTACCTCCATCTTAAGATGAGGGAGCTAAGGTCACTCTGTAAAATAAAGAAAATAACAATGGGCCCCAGACCTTCCAAACTACAGCTCCAGGAGCTGTTGGCAGAGTTTAAAAAGGCCAACCCCTCTGAGGATGGCAACACAGAGGATGAAGATAGTGACTTGGAGGAAAATTCCCCCCTACCAGTCCTAACTAGGGAGAACAGGGCCTCTCAAGCCCTGTCTCCAAACATGATAGTCAGAGATGCTGGTTCCCTCACAGGAGGGACCAACCTCTCTGAAATCACTGAGGATAACTCCAGTGAAGAGGACATCCAGCTAGCCAGGATGGCCAAAAGATTGGCTTTGGAAAGACAGATCCTAGCCATAGAAAGGGAAAGACAAGAGATGGGCCTAGGACCCATCAATGGTGGCAGCAACATAAATAGGGTCAGAGATTCTCCTGACATGTTGAAAATCCCTAAAGGGATTGTAACTAAATATGAAGATGGTGATGACATCACCAAATGGTTCACAGCTTTTGAGAGGGCTTGTGCAACCAGAAAAGTAAACAGATCTCACTGGGGTGCTCTCCTTTGGGAAATGTTCACTGGAAAGTGTAGGGATAGACTCCTCACACTCTCTGGAAAAGATGCAGAATCTTATGACCTCATGAAGGGAACCCTGATTGAGGGCTTTGGATTCTCCACTGAGGAGTATAGAATTAGATTCCGGGGGGCTCAAAAATCCTCGAGCCAGACCTGGGTTGATTTTGTAGACTACTCAGTGAAAACACTGGATGGTTGGGTAACTGGAAATGAAGTGCATGACTATGTTGGGCTTTATAATTTGTTTATGAAAGAACACATTTTAAGTAACTGCTTCAATGAAAAGTTGCATCAGTATCTGGTAGACCTAGGTCCAATTTCTCCCCAAGAATTGGGAAAGAAGGCAGACCACTGGGTCAAGACTAGGGGAACCAAAACTTCCATTGGGGGTGACCAAAAGAAAGGGGTTACAAAGCCTCCCCAGGAGAAAGTGGGTGACACTAGAAACAAAGAAAAAGAGTCCTCTGTAGGCCCCCAAAAACCAGAACAGGTGGGTGGGCCCCAAGACACAACCCAAAACAAAGGTGGGTACCAGGGTAAGAACTGGGATGCCACTAAGGCATGGTGCCACAACTGTAGACAGACAGGGCACCAGACCAAGGACACTTCTTATCCCAAAAACATACCCCATAGCAAAATCCCAGGGGTGACCAGTGTAGCCATTGGGGATGACTCCTCAGATGAGGAGGTCTTCATAGCCTTCAACTGGAAAAAGGGCCCAACAGGTGAGTTGGAGATTCCAGAGGGAAGTAGACACTTCCACCACCTACTGGTGAATGGAATCCCAGCCACTGCCCTGAGAGACACTTGTGCCAGTCACACTATTGTGCATGACAGGCTGGTGTTCTCAAACCAGTACATCCCAGGTGAGATAGCCAGAGTAAGAGTTAGCCCAGACAGGGTCACTGATAGGCCTGTGGCTTTTGTGCCCATAGAAGTGGGTGGGACTTTTAGCTGGAGAAGGGTGGTAGTCAGTACAGACCTCCCCCTTGATTGTCTCCTTGGAAATGACTACCCAGAGGTTAGTCAGAGCCCAAGAGAGGAACTGGTCCAGTGCCAGTCCTCTCCCAAGGATTCTGGAGTTGCTGCCTCTGCAGTAACTGCAAGTAGGCCCCAGAAGAAAAAGAAAAGAAAACAGTGTAGGAAGGGTGGACAGCCTTTAGCCAAGGTTCCAGCAAGCCAAGGAGATTCTGCTCCAGTAGGGGAGATCTCCAAAAGTGGCACTGGTAACGTCCAACCTGACCCACAAGAAGTCCTGGCTAGTCAGGCAACTGTTAAGCCTGTGTGGGTGGCTCCTCAGCTAACAGAAGAAAGAGTGGAAGAAGGGTGTTTACTACGAGATGTAGTAACCCCCCACTCTAATACAGCAGATAGGCACCCTGAACCCAAAGAAGCCTGTAACTTAGCCCCTTTCCTTGTAGGTGAAGAGCTAAAGGTGTGGTTCTGGGCACTGACAGCTGTCAGTGGCCTCTGCTGGGTGTTAGCCTTTATGGCTGCACTATCCTTGGCATGGTGGTCTGACCCCATGCCAAATGGCAAGTTAGGCCCCCTGACCCTGTTGGTCATGGTGGGGTTACTCCAGCTCTGGGTAACCTCTTTGGGTAAGCTAGGGGTGACCCTGGCTAAGATAAGATTAGCAGAGGTGGATACCTCTAACCCCAAAATAGAGAGAATGGGTGAAGACATAAAAAGCACAGACAAGAGGCAGTTCAGACTAGGTCCTATGACTGTGGAAGTGGGTCAGTTCCCCAGGGGGAATTACCTAAACAGGAGGATGTAAGGCAGAGTAGGCCCTGCAACAAACCAGCCTATTTCCTCTACTCTTCCTCGCCTGACAGACTAGGAAGACTCTCCCAGCTTTGGCTGAGTCTCCTGGCCTGTGGGCTGGGGGGGGGGCTTGTGTAAAGAAATGGCTCCCTGTTGCAGTTACCCCCCACTTTTTGCCTGATACTGATGCTGACTTGACTGAGAAGTGTGCTGGGACCCTGCTAACCAGGCCCCAGCACCAGTGTTCTTTCACCTAAAATGTACCATTGTTTCCACAATTGGCACAACCCTGGCACCTAGGTAAGTCCCTTGTAACTAGTACCCTTGGTACCAAGGGCCCTGATGCCAGGGAAGGTCTCTAAGGGCTGCAGCATGTCTTATGCCACCCTAGGGACCCCTCACTCAGCACAGACACACTGCTTGCCAGCTTGTGTGTGCTGGTGGGGAGAAAATTACAAAGTCGACATGGCACTCCCCTCAGGGTGCCATGCCAACCTCACACTGCCTGTGGCATAGGTAATTCACCCCTCTAGCAGGCCTTACAGCCCTAAGGCAGGGTGCACTATACCCAGGTGAGGGCATATGTGCATGAGCACTATGCCCCTACAGTGTCTAAGCAAAACCTTAGACATTGTAAGTGCAGGGTAGCCATAAGAGTATATGGGCTGGGAGTCTGTCAAAAACGAACTCCACAGCTCCATAATGGCTACACTGAAAACTGGGAAGTTTGGTATCAAACTTCTCAGAATAATAAACCCACACTGATGCCAGTGTTGGATTTATTAAAAAATGCACACAGAGGGCATCTTAGAGATACCCCCTGTATTTTACCCAATTGTTCAGTGCAGGACTGACTGGTCTGTGCCAGCCTGCTGCTGAGAGACGAGTTTCTGACCCCATGCAGTGAGAGCCTTTGTGCTCTCTGAGGACAGAAACAAAGCCTGCTCTGGGTGGAGGTGCTTCACACCTCCCCCCTGCAGGAACTGTAACACCTAGCAGTGAGCTTCAAAGGCTCAAGCTTCGTGTTACAATGCCCCAGGGCACTCCAGCTAGTGGAGATGCCCGCCCCCTGGACACAGCCCCCACTTTTGGCGGCAAGTCCAGGAGAGATAATGAGAAAAACAAGGAGGAGTCACTGGCCAGTCAGGACAGCCCCTAAGGTGTCCTGAGCTGAAGTGACTCTGACTTTTAGAAATCCTCCATCTTGCAGATGGAGGATTCCCCCAATAGGGATAGGAATGTGACCCCCTCCCCTTGGGAGGAGGCACAAAGAGGGTGTACCCACCCTCAGGGCTAGTAGCCATTGGCTACTAACCCCCCCAGACCTAAACACGCCCTTAAATTTAGTATTTAAGGGCTCCCCTGAACCTAAGAATTTAGATTTCTGAAACTACAAGAAGAAGAGGACTGCTGAGCTGAAAAACCCCTGCAGAGGAAGAACAGAAGACACCAACTGCTTTGGCCCCAGACTTACCGGCCTGTCTCCTGCCTTCCAAAGAAACCTGCTCCAGCGACGCCTTCCAAGGGACCAGCGACCTCTGAATCCTCTGAGGACTGCCCTGCTTCAAGAAAGACAAGAAACTCCCGAGGACAGCGGCACTGCTCCAAAAGAACTGCAACTTTGTTACAGAGGAGCAGATTTAAAGACCCCTGCAAATCCCCGCAAGAAGCGTGAGACTTGCAACACTGCACCCGGCGACCCCGACTCGACTGGTGGAGAACCAACACCTCAGGGAGGACCCTCCGGCGACTCCAAAACCGTGAGTAACCAAAGTTGTCCCCCCTGAGCCCCCACAGCGACGCCTGCAGAGGGAATCCCGAGGCTCCCCCTGACCGCGACTGCCTGAACTCTCCTTTCCCGACGGCTGGAAAAGACCCTGCACCCGCAGCCCCCAGCACCTGAAGGAGCGGAACTTCTGTGCAGGAGTGACCCCCAGGAGGCCCTCTCCCTTGCCCAGGTGGTGGCTACACCGAGGAGCCCCCCCCCTTGCCTGCCTGCATCGCTAAAGAGACCCCTTGGTCTCCCATAGGAAACTATTGGAAACCCGACGCGTGTTTACACACTGCACCCGGCCGCCCCCACGCTGCTGAGGGTGTACTTTTTTGTGCTGACTCGTGTCCCCCCCGGTGCCCTACAAAACCCCCCTGGTCTGCCCTCCGAAGACGCGGGTACTTACCTGCTGGCAGACTGGAACCGGGGCACCCCCTTCTCTCCATTGAAGCCTATGTGTTTTGGGCACCTCTTTGACCTTTGCACCTGACCGGCCCTGAGCTGCTGGTGTGATAACTTTGGGGTTGCTCTGAACCCCCAACGGTGGGCTACCTTGGACCCAAAACTGAGACCTGTAAGTGACTTACTTACCTGTTAAAAATACCAATACTTTACCTCCCCCAGGAACTGTGAAAATTGCAGTGTCCACTTTTAAAACAGCTATTTGTGTTTTATGTGAAAAGTATATATGCTACTGTAATTATTCAAAGTTCCTAAAGTACTTACCTGCAATACCTTTCAAATGAGATATTACATGTAGAATTTGAACCTGTGGTTCTTAAAATAAACTAAGAAAATATATTTTTCTATAACAAAACCTATTGGCCGGATTTGTCTCTGAGTGTGTGTTCCTCATTTATTGCCTGTGTGTATGTACAACAAATGCTTAACACTACTCCTTTGATAAGCCTACTGCTCGACCACACTACCACAAAAATAGAGCATTAGTATTATCTCTTTTTGCCACTATCTTACCTCTAAGGGGAACCCTTGGACTCTGTGCATGCTATTCCTTACTTTTAAATAGCACATACAGAGCCAACTTCCTACAGCCAGTATGGTTTTGAATTCCCCATTAGCCTTGTTGCGCTCCATTGCATGGCAGGCACCTGTGGAAGGACAAACCACAGGAGATATCCACATTTGTGGCACTGGCAAGGATGTACATCCAGGGGAAATGGAAGTGGGTGGCTCCACCCACCCACCCACACGGGTTCAGGTGGCGACTGTCTTGCATGAAAGACTGTTCTATAAAGTGAATGCTCAACTTTGATCTTGTTTGGGAGACACCATGGTGGTCATTATGACATTGGCAGTGAGTGATAAAGTGGCGGTAATACTGCCAACAGGCTGACCGCCAAATTATGACCATGGCGGTGATGCCTCTCATAGACAGCCAATGTACCACACCAACCGCCAGGGCGTTAACACCACTGACCACGACTGTAGCCATCAGCAGCCAGGCGGAAGACAAGGTACCACCCACCATATTTTAACATAGCAAACCGCCACAATTTCTGGGGCAGTACCAATGCCATCAAAAGTCTGGCAGAAACACTGCATAGAAAACGGAAGACTCACCAGCAGAGACACAGAGGAGACCACCACCGCCATGGAACCAGAACTTCAAGGCTTCCCGATGCTCTTCTACGTCATAGCCCTCCTCGAACACCAACGCCGATGAAGACGATGATGGTGAGAACAGCCGCCTAGCACACAAGGGAGGGAGGGAGGGAGGGAGGAAAAGGAGAGTGACACACACACGCACAACACACACCATTCACACCATACACACAACCAGCTGCAGAGTAATACCAATGTCACAGGACCCACGTCTAATTAAAACAAGGACCACATTGAGGTTTACGTTATACTGTAATTTGATGCCAACAGCCACCATATTAATCCATGCGAAAACAAAAGCAGGCATCAATGTCCAGAAAGGGCCAATGGCCAGTCCATAGTACAAAAGGCACATTCCAGGGCCAAACTTGATTCCTGACATTATCTGGACTCCACTGTGCAGGGGCATCATGTTGGAAATGGGCAGGAACATCAGGGGGAAGAGGGGTGGGTGTGGTGGTGAGGGGCACCTTAGCTGAAGTGAGGGACATGCCCACTGGTTCTGGAGGGGGCTCTTTGCCCCATTGTCTCTGGTGGGAAGTGTAAGGCCACAGTCTTTGAAGTGGGGGACATGCCCACTGGTTCTGAAGGGGGCTCCTTGCCCAATTGTCTCTGGTGGGGTGTGTAAGGCCACAGTCTTTGAAGTGGGGAACATGCCTACTAGTTTTGGAGGGGGCTCCTTGCCCAGTTGTCTCTGGTGGGTGGCCTAGATGCCCTCTGCTGGAGGTAAGGGCTACTGTGCCTCTGCTGGAAGTGAGAGCTGCTGTGCCTCTGCTGGGGGTGGGGGCTCCTTGCCCACTGCTGGTGGAGGTGTAACCCTGGCTGCCTCTGCTGGAGGTGGGTGCTCCTTGCCCACTGCTGGTGGAGGTGTTACCCTGGCTGCCTCTGCTGGAAGTGGGGGCTCCTTGCCCTCTGCTGGTGGAGGGGGCCTCTTGCCTCTCTTTGGTGGTGGAGTGGGAAACTACCCTTTCTTGGGTGGTGGAGTGGGAACCTTCCCTTTCTTAGGTGGGGAGAGGGATCCTTCTTGGGTGGTGGAGTGGGATCCTTCCCTTTCTTGGGTGGTGTAGTGGGATCCTTCCCTTTCTTGCCTCCACTGTCCCTGACTCATGTCCCCTGGTTTTCACCACCCTAGTCCTCCCTTTGTGAGGCAGAGGTGTGCTCACAGTAGGAGTGGCAGCCGTCACACTCTGGGCCCCTTTGTGCCAGCAGCTGTTGATTTGATGGGAGCAGTGGCAGTCTGTTTGGCTGAGGTGCTGCGCTGAGTCGTTGGGACCCTGCTCTTACGGTCAGGGCGGGGAGATGGAGGTGGAGGGAAGAAGTCAAGATGGGCAAGGAAAAGCTTCTTAGGGACGTTGTGGCGGGATGTGGGAGGAGGGATAGGAGTGGAGGTTGAGGGAGTGGTTGTCAGAGGTGTACCTCTCCTGGACCTGGGTGCGGGTGCATGGACAGTGTGCATGTGTGAGGTGGATGGCTGTTGGGAGACTGAGTGTGTGCGTTTGTGTCTCTTAGGAGGGGGGGCAGCCAGGGTGGGAGAGGACAAAGGAGATGCGTGGATGGATGTTGTGGAGGTGTCTGCAAGTGAGGTTGGTGTGCTGCATGATGTGATGATGGTGGTGGTGGCTGTTGGTGCAGTGCATGCAGGTGTGAGTGTGGATCTGACTGTGAGGGAGGAGGAGGAGGAGGAGGAGAAGGGGGAGACAGTGGAGGCAGTGGATGTTGTTGTGTGTGCAACTGTCTATGGTTTGTGTGAGTGCTTGTGGCCTGAAGTGTGCTGCCTGTGTTTGACTGTGCTACTCTTGTCTGATGTTTTGTGTGCATGCTTGTCTGTATGTGTGCATGGGATGGGTTGGGGTTGTGGAGACTAGGACTGGGAAGTGGTAGTTGGAGGGAGGACGGTAGGGACAGGGACACTGGCTGCCAGCAGAGAGGAGAGCAGAGCCTGAAACAATCTCTGTAGGGCCGCCAACCCACCGTGGATGCCATCCTGGTATGCATTGCATTGCTGCATCTGGGATGCCAGCCCCTGGATGGCATTCACTATGGTTGACTGCCCTACAGAGATGGATCTCAGGAGGTCAATAGCCTCCTCACTGAGGGCAGCAGGGCTGACTGGGGCAGGGCCTGAGGTGCCTGGGGCGAAGGAGATGCCCACCCTCCTGGGTGAGCGGGCACGGGCATTTCGGTGGGGGGCTACTGGGAGGGCAGTGCTGGTACGCAGGGTGGCGGCATTACCTGTAGCTGGGGTGGTTCCAGAGGTGTCCGCTACCACCATGGAGCTCCCATCAGAGGAGGAATCACAGTCAGTGTTGTCACCTCCTGTCTCCACCGTGTGCTCCCCTCGCCCTCCGTCCATCTGGTCCCCTCGGTGTCAGTGGACTCTGGGTCCTGTGGGATGCAGCTCCCTCAGTCGCCGGTGCCCCTGCTCCTCCGCCAGATGATGCTAATGCACACATGGACAGGATGACATAAGAAAATAGGGGGAAGAGAGCGAAAGGGAGCACTGGGTCAATTACAGCACCAACACAACAGATGGCATGCACATTACCATCATACACAGGGAACAGGATTGAGCGCTATGCATCGCACTGGCATTCCATTGGCTAGGTACCACAGCAAGATGAGAGCCAACCACCGTCAACTGCACCCCTCCTGGGACCCACTAAGCCCTCTCTGACATGAAATGCCACCTAGCTGGATTTCAAGATTTTGCTATACACCCATTTACCTTGAGCTGGACCACGCAGCAATGTCTGAGCTGGCATTGAGGGGTACCCACTAAGTGAAACCCACCACCAGGATCCCATGCCAGCCAACAAAAATGGTTGCCACGCTCACTGTACTCACCCCCCTGTGGCTGCTGTGCTGCCCTCAAGCGCCCATCTAGCCCTGGGTAGGTCACCGTCAGTATGCGGGCCATCAGGGGGATCAAGTTCCGACAGGCACCCCGCCCTCGTTGGGAGGCCATCCCCAGCTGGGCCTCCGCGGTCTTCCGGCCCAGCGTCTCAGGTCCTCCCACCTTTTCCTGCTGTGGGTTCTACGCCTGCTATAGACCCCCAGGGTCCGCACCTCCTTGGCGATGGCACGCCACAATCGCTTCTACTGATGGGCGCTGACCTGCAGAGGTAATACAGACAGGAGGACACCATTAACCATACAATCCTGCCTGTCACACATATGGCCCACAAATTACATTTCTATCTCCATTGGCACAGCACACACATCACCCAGAGCCCTGCATGTACACTACCACCAGATGTACCCCACATCTTGTTGCATGCATCGTCCCCATAGTGCACTCACCTGTTGGTCTGGAGGCCCACACAGCTGTTCATACAGGGGTAGGACACCATCCACCAGGTGCTCTAACTCCTCCGAAGTGAAGGCAGGGGGCCTTTCCCCTGTCACACAGGCCATGGCAGGATCCAGACACAGGTCACAGCAGCACACGCAGTGTAGGTGTTGTCCTGTGGAAAGTCAGGAATCAAGTGAGGTTATAGATAGAAAATGGCGGTCACGTCCGCGGCGGTGTATACCGTCACCGCCGCCAGTGATCCTCTTTGGATGCCATACTCCATAGAGCCCCATGTTAGCCAATGAGGAATAGCACTGCAGTGCAAGACCGCCTTCCGCCATGACGACCAATGCGGGCAGAGTTACATCACTTCCACCTGTCCATACTTACAGGAAAGGCGGTCGCCATTTCATGGTGGTGGACAACAATCAGAAATTGGAAACTGCGTCATTGCTGTGAATTGTACATACATTGCCATTCACATTGTCCGATTACATACATGCTCAGTTGCACAGGGGTAGTGGTTCCATAGTTCAGTTTGTTGCACCCTTCTCACTCTTGTGTCCCCTAGATACCTACCACTGCAGAGGAATAGGAGGAGGAGGCAAGCCCCCATGTACAGACCTCTTGTGGACTTGGCTACACTGGAGGAGAGGCACATTATACTCACCTATAAACTGGACAGGGCCACAATCAGAGAGCTGTGTATTCAATTGGAGCCTGATCTGATAGCAGCTATCCGTCATCCCACTGAGATCCCACCCCCCCCTTGTGCAAGTTCTATCCGTGCTCCATTCCCTGGCAACTGGTTCTTTCCAAGTGACAGTGGGCTTGGAAGCAGGAATGTCACACCAATGTTCTCAATCGTGCTGGCAAGCGTTTATTCTGCCTTGCTCAAACACATGTGCAGATACATTGCTTTCCCCCAAGTGTAAGATTTGGCCACTGTGAAGGCTGGGTTCTATGCAATGGGACATATTCCTAATATTATTGGGGCGATTGACGGAACACATATTGCATTTGTTCCCCCCGCCACAATGAACAGGTGTTCAGGAATCGGAAGAGTTTCGACTCACTCAATGTGCAAATTGTGTTCCCGGCGGATCAGTACATCTCCCACGTCTCTGCTAAGTATCGTGGGTCGGTGCATGACACCTTCGTCCTGAGGAATAGCAGCATCCCAAATGTGATGGCACAATTACAGAGGCACAGGGTGTGGCTAATAGGTGAGCCCCACCCAAGATATGTCAGTGTATGCCTTCTGGAGTCATCCCACATACCATTGTGTAAGGCTAATGTTTGTCCCTCAATTCTTACAGGTGTCTCTGGCTACCCAATCCTGTTGTGGCTCTTGACCCCTGTGAGGAATGCCAGGACAGGGGCTGAGAATCGGTATACTGATGCACATGGGCGAACCAGGCGAATCATAGAACGTACCTTCGGCCTCCTGAAGGCCAGGTTCAGATGCCTCCATCTGACAT
Source organism: Pleurodeles waltl (assembly GCF_031143425.1). Lineage (NCBI taxonomy): Eukaryota > Metazoa > Chordata > Amphibia > Caudata > Salamandridae > Pleurodeles > Pleurodeles waltl. The sequence goes on along the minus strand of NC_090449.1, from coordinate 1,023,381,903 downwards.
GTGGATCCATGTGCTACTCCCCTGATAAGGTCTGCCAGATAGTTGTAGTATGCTGTATGTTGCATAACCTGGCCCTCAAGCGACATGTGCCTTCTTTGCAGGAGGAGGAGATTGGAAATGCCCCTGTGGCAGCAGTGGACCCTGAGGACAGTGAGGATGAGGAGGCAGAGGATGAGGATGTGGACAACAGAACATCAGTAATACGGCAGTACTTCCAATGACACACAGGTAAGACAGTGGAACAGACCATTCCTCTAAATATTTATGTTTTTAGTGTGGCTGTAGCAGGATGGCAGTCACTTCCTTTGCATCTCAACTGACTGCCACCTATGCCTTCTCTATTTGCAGATGTTGGTGTTATTACAAATGTGCACTGATGTGAGACTTCAGACAGCTACAGCTCATTATTTGTATACTATACCAAAGTTCATGTCAATTGCACAAGATGTAACTGTTAAAATAATTGCACATTTCATCACATAAAGCACTATCACTCAAGTTGTGTCCAAGGGTGTTTATTGTAGTGCAATTAATTGAAGGAATAGTGCAATGGAATGGGGTGATGGTAGAGGTAAATCCAGGGTATTGGTCCAGTCTGTTTGTAGTACAGGTCCAGTGTCCAAAGGGCCATAGGAAGCAATGGCAGTTTAAAGTGGACAAGGTGAGACAGTGGAACATGGGGGGACATTCAGGAGGGTCTCATTTCCTGGTCCTGGTCATGGCAAGTGTCTCTAGTGTCTGTCTGGGTTGCAGGGAACCAGGGAACTTTTGCGGGGTGGTTCACCTTCTGCAGGGGGAGGGGTGCTGGTGGCCTGAGTGTCCTGTGGAAAGACCTCCTGTCCACTAGCTGCAGCAGATGTGGTGGGCTGATCAGTTGACTGGCTAGTTGAAGGGGCCCGCTGGCGTGCTCTACATTCCCTCATGATGTTGGCCATATCAGCCAGCACCCCTGCTATGGAGACCATGGTGATGTTGAGGACCTGCAAATCTTCCTGATCTCCTGATGGTGTGCCTCCTGCAGCTGCTTGTTCTCCTGCAAGTTGTTAAGAATCAGGACCATCTTGTCCTGGGATTGTCGGTAAGCCCCCAGGACATTAGTGCGTGCCTCATGGAGAGTCGGTTCCCTGGGCCTATCCTCCCTTTGGTGCACAACTGTCCTCAGAGTGTCCCTGTCCCCCTGTGCCTGTGTCCCCTGAACGGTGTGCCCACTGCCACTGACCCCAGGACCCTGATTGTCTTGGCTGTGAGGTGTGGACTGGGGTCCCTGTACAGGTGGGCACACTGCTGATTGATGTGTCCTGGTGTCAAAGGTGTGGGGACGTTGGGTGGGTGCTCTGGTGTTGCATACTGAGGGGGGAGGCTCTGTGGTGGCCTGTGAGTGGGCCGGGGTGACTGACTGACCAGTGGTCCCTGATGGGCCAGATAGCTCATCCAGATCCAGAAGTCCAGAGTTACTGTCATCACTGGGGGCATCTTCTGTTGGGGACTGGATAGTCATGGCACCTCCTCGCCACTGGTATTGGCGGGGGCACCTGTGGGGATGTAAGTGATGTATCATGCTTCATGTCTGTGACATATTGTACATCCCTAGCTTCCCCTATATTGTTGCTGTTGCCCTGCCACCTTTGTTTGTGTGTGGTGATGTATTGTGGGATTCTTAGTTCTCCATGCTGTGCATGCTTTGGTGATGGGTGTACATGCAGGGCTGGGAGGGCTGTACGTGCATTGGTATGGCATGCAGGGCTTGGCATTGGAGTTAGTCACATGTGTAGGTGAACTGTGTAGGATGGGATGGAGTGATGGGAGTCAGGGTGAGGGGGTGAGATGGCATGCAGGTATGGGGGTGATAAGTAGTAAATATTGACTCACCAGTGTCCAGTCCTCCAGCTACTCCATTGAGTCCCTCAGGATGCAGTATTGCCAAGACTTGCTCCTCCCATGCTGTCAGCTGTGGGGGAGGAGGTGGGGGTCCACCGTCAGTCCTCTGGATGGCGAACTGGTGCCTTCCCCGTAGGTCGTTCCACCTCTTCCTGATGTCGTCCCTTGTTCTTAGATGCTGTCCGACGGTGTTCACCCTGTCCACGATTTTACGCCATAGCTCCATCTTCCTGGCAATGGAGATTTTCTGTACCTGTGATCCAAACAGCTGTGGCTCTACCCTGACTATTTCCTCCACCATGAACCACAACTCCTCATCAGTGAAACGGGAGTGCCTTAGTGGGGACATGGGTGTTGTGTGGTGTGTGTTGTGCAGAGGGTGTTGAGTAATGTGGTGGGGTGTGGGATGTGGGGTGCATGACGGATGAATGGGTGGTTGTGGTGTGTGTGTGTGTGTAGTTGTCTCTGTGATTTGTGTGGCTAGCCATTGCAGTCTTTTCACATTGGCAAAGGGTTGTGAGTAATGTGGGTGAGTGTTTTATAGTGCTGTGGGTGGGTGTGGCGTGTGTATCAGTGTCAGGTGTGTGATTTTCGTTTTGGCCAATGTTGTGTTGTTTTGTATTTGGGTGGCCATTCTGACCGCGCCAGTGTGTACCGCCTATGGTTTACCGCTGTTGAATGTTCGCCGTGGTGATTAGAGGGTCATAATGTGGTGGGCGTTGTTTTGTTGGCTTAACGGTGTGGGTGTTCATACCAAAACTTTACCACTGACCCTTGGTCTGGCGGATATATGTTTGTGGCAGTATTCTGTCAGTTTAGTGTGTGTGTGTCATAATACGCAGAATGGATGATCGCCTCCGCGATGGTATGTTGGCGGACGTCACCGCGGCGGTAAGCGAGATTTATGTAATGAGGGCATATGTTCTAGGTAGGCCAGTGTTTGAGGGTGATTCTCTCTTTGCTGGCACACACCCAGGTACTCTTCAGTACCCATGTGCTGTATAGAGGCTCTGACCATATTTCTTGGCTCTGGTCAATATCTACTTCTATCTATGTCTGTACAGGTTTTCTAGTATGGTATCATTTGTATTTTACACTACTCTAAAAAAAATTTACTTAAAAAATAAGTGCAGCTGAACAATGAGGTTACCCCTAGGTCACAGTTTACAGAGCACCCTCCTGGTCTTGGTTTCATCCTCAAGCCCCTGGCTCTGGTTACATAGTAAGAAAATAATTTAGTTTTTGGAATATATTTTTTTACTTCACTTCTTGTCAGAGAAGGCGGGCCACCTTTGTCACTAGGGAAAGTGTGGGAAACAAATATGTAGTACTGAAGTAAAATTCAGGGAATGTCTCATGTCTCCCAACGATGGTACTCTTGGTGAGTTTCAAATATTGAGAAATACATTCTAATGTTTGATAGTAATCAATAAGACCCAGCATAAAAATATAAACTGTCATCTCATGGGGGGAAATTATACAACAGGTTGATGCCTGAAAATGCAGTCTCTTGTAATAAATGGTACCGCGTCGACTCGGACTGCTTCAGATGTGTGTGTTAGGGAACAAATCTTGCAGGAATTCTGAACTAGTCTTTAAAAGCTGAACTGGTTAGTAAATAGAAACAGCATGGTTTGTGGCCTGAAATTATAAAGATACAGATATTATGAAAAATATTATTGAAATATTAAAGTTACATTATGCTTATGGTCCTGATATTTTCCCACTCCAAACACTGTTTAGAACAGGGGTCTCCAACCTTTTCAATAGTGAGAACTACTTCAGATCTGTGAAAAACATCCTCAGCTATTGAGCTATTACATATAGATTAGATAACCACATAAAAGAGATCAAGCTGCTTAAACCCTGCTCCTAGACTAGAGCATCCAGCCCTGATGCAGTAACCACTCACCATTAATGACAGAAGAGCTGCAGAGGAAATATTTTGGAACTATGTGGTCTGCAAAGAACCAGTGTTCTCACTTTATTCTTCTTCGTGAATCATCTGTGAGGGGTATCACATTGGTTCTGTTGTATCTTAGGGCCTCATTACGAGTCTGGCGGTCAACAGACCGCCAGACTCGCAGTGGTGGTCATGACCGCCGCCGATTTGGCGGTCCTACCGCCAAATTAATAGTTTGGCTGTCGGACTGCCAAACAACTGCCGTCTCCGCCGGGAACAATGTTCCTGATGGGCTGACAGCGGTGTAGGTTGGAATCAGCCAGGATGGCACTGAACTCAGCGCCGCCCTGCTGGTTACAACCTGGCTCTCCCGTCAGCCCAGCGGGAAAGTCATAATGGGGCCGGCAGGGAGGTCACCAGTAAGGTGGCAACCTCCCTGTCGGGCGTTCGGTAGACGGGTCTTCTCGTCCACCGAACTTGTAATTGGACCCTTAGTCATGTTATACATGGGACGAGACAGTCCTCATTATGTGAGCAAGTACCCAAAGGACTCAATTTCCTGGCTAATTGCCCTACAATCCATTCATGGATGTACAGAAACTGGCACTACCTCAACAATTTAAGATTATGAATAGGTAGATGCACACTTCATATGGCTCTACCTCGGAAGTCATTCCCATTTCCATAACTAGACCTCTGAGGCAAAGATTAAACACAAATTAATACATGAAGAGATTTCTTTGGGAAGAAAGAAAAAGAAAAAAGGGAGTGAAATAAGGGAGAGAAAGAAAGGCAGAGAAAGACTTGAGGTTGGACAGAAAAAGGGAACATTGTGAAAAAGAAAGCTGACAGATGGAAAGGATAGAATGAAGGGATGAACGGAGGGAGGAACAATAGAGAAACTGAAAGGAAGGAAGGGAAAGAGAAGAAGAAAAGATGGAAGGAGAAGAAGGAATCAAGAAAACAGAGGAAGGAAGGAAAGAGAGAAACAAAGGAAGGACAAGGAAAACCATTAAGGACAGAAAGAAAGTAACAAAGGAATGAAAGAACAAAGGAAACAAGGAGAGAATAAATAAAGGAAAGAACAAAATGAAAGCAGAAACAAAGGTGAAAATGAATATAGAAAAGAGTGAAGTAGAAAAAGGAAAAGAAGGAACAAAGCATAGAAAAGGAAAGAATAGGCAAAAAGTAGAAGAGATAGAAAGTAGCAAAAGAGGATAGAGAAAAGGAAGGGATAAAAGGGAAGGAAGAAAAAAGCAAAGAAAGAGACAGTGTTAGAACACACAAAAGAGAGAAAGAGTAAGAGAGGGAAAGAAAAGCAGTAAGATAGAGAAAGAAAAAACAAGAGAAAAAGAAAGGAAAAAAATAAAGAAAGAATCGGAAACAAGAATAAAAGAGATGAAGAAAGAAAACAAAAGAAAAAGAAAGGGGAAGAAAAAGAGAAAGAATGGAGTCAAATCAAATCAAATCATTAACATTTATAAAGCGCGCTACTCACCCGTGCGGGTCTCAAGGCGCTGGGGGAAAAGGGGGGGTTATCGCTGCTCGAACAGCCAGGTCTTTAGGAGTCTCCGGAAAGCGGAGTGGTCCTGGGTGGTCCTGAGGCTGGTGGGGAGGGAGTTCCAGGTCTTGGCCGCCAGGTAAGAGAAAGATCTCCCACCCGCCGTGGAGCGGCGGATGCGAGGGACAGCAGCGAGTGCGAGGCCAGAGGAGCGGAGGAGGCGGGTGGGGACGTAGAAGCTGAGGCGTCTGTTGAGGTATTCTGGTCCCTTGTCGTGGAGGGCTTTGTGTGCGTGGGTGAGAAGTCGGAAGGTGACCCTTTTGCTGACTGGGAGCCAATGCAGGTGTCTCAGGTGTGCGGAGATGTGGTTGCTGCGGGGTACGTCGAGGATGAGGCGGGCCGAGGCGTTTTGAATGCGTTGCAGGCGATTTTGGAGTTTGGCTGTGGTCCCGGCGTAGAGGGTGTTGCCGTAGTCCAGGCGGCTCGTGACGAGGGCGTGGGTCACGGTTTTTCTGGTGTCGGCGGGGATCCAGCGGAAGATCTTGCGGAGCATGCGGAGGGTGAGGAAGCAGGCGGAGGACACGGCGTTGACTTGCTTGGTCATGGTGAGAAGAGGGTCCAAGATGAAGCCGACGTTGCGGGCGTGGTCTGTGGGGGTCGGTGCGGTGCCGAGGGCCGTGGGCCACCAGGAGTTGTCCCAGGCGGACGGGGTGTTGCCGAGGATGAGGACTTCCGTTTTTTCAGAGTTCAGCTTTAGGCGGCTTAGCCTCATCCAATCTGCGACGTCCTTCATACCCTCTTGTAGGTTGGTCTTGGCGCTGGCGGGGTCCTTGGTGAGGGAGAGTATAAGTTGGGTGTCGTCGCCGTAGGAGGTGATGATGATGTCGTGCTTGCGTACGATGTTGGCGAGGGGGCTCATGTAGACATTGAAGAGTGTCGGGCTGAGCGATGAGCCTTGAGGTACGCCGCAGATGATCTCGGTGGGTTCTGAGCGAAACGGAGGGAGGTAAACTCTTTGGGAACGGTTTGCGAGGAAGGAGGCGATCCAGTCCAGGGCCTGGCCTTGGATCCCGGTGGAGCGGAGGCGGGTGATTAGGGTGCGGTGACAGACGGTGTCAAAGGCAGCCGAGAGGTCGAGAAGAATGAGGGCGACTGTTTCACCGTTGTCCATCAGGGTTCTGATGTCGTCTGTGACTGAGATGAGGGCGGTTTCAGTGCTGTGGTTGGTTTGGAATCCGGTTTGTGAGGGGTCGAGCAGGTTGTTGTCTTCCAGGAAGGTGGTCAGCTGTTTGTTGACGGTCTTCTCTATTACTTTGGCTGGGAAAGGCAGAAGAGAGATGGGGCGGAAGTTTTTCAGGTCGCAGGAGGAAACAATGAAAATGAAATAAACAGAAAAAGAATGAAAGAAATCAAAGTAACAAGAAAGAGAAAGGTAGAAAGAGAAAAAGAAGGAAAGAAAATTTAAATGTAGTACAACTGTTCTCCAAATATTTTACTGAATTTGACTCTAAGGAAATAAATAACTGATTGAGACGTGTTATCAAGGATGTAAACAGTACAATCTGATGTGAGGCATGTGCTAATTGGTTATTTAAGGCTTCTTATCAGCAAAGTTGTTTTTAGTTGAGAAGAGACAAGGCTTCTCTCACTTTTCTGGGCCTCATTGCTCATTTTCCTGAATTAGAGTGACAGTCAGAGAGCTACTCCTAGATAGCCTGTGAGCTAATCCTATCTCTCGATCAACCTGTTGGAGACTCCCGGTAGACTATCAATTCAGTGTAGCATGATATCCATCATTGTTTGTGTGGAACATAGATAACCACAAGCTACCTTTCTCGTGGAGGGGTGCTACCATCAAGCCAATTTTTAGGTCTGACTGAAGACAGACTTAACTGTTGGTTAGACCTCATGTTATCAATTCTTCGAAGATCTATATTAGGAAGAAGTTTAGAGAGAGCACACTAAGGATCAGTCATTTTCAATGACACATTTTCAAGTAGAACATTCTTTTATGTTTCATAGTTTGCCATTCTTGAAATGAGCTCTCCATGAAGATCACTGCATTTCATGGGCGGAAACATTGATCCATTTGTGTTCCCATTGGATAATTGATGGTCAGGAGTCTGTTAGTCCTATGTTGAACTGCGGATGAGACAAGACCTGGAGGTTGCAACGGAGAGACAATGGGGGTCATTCTGACTTTGGCGGGCGGCGGAGGCCGCCCGCCAAAGTCCCGCCGTCAGAATACCGCTGCGCAGTCAAAAGACCGCCGCGGTAATTCTGAGTTTCCCGCTGGGCTGGCGGGCGACCGCCAGAAGGCCGCCCGCCAGCCCAGCGGGAAACCCCCTTCCATGAGGATGCCGGCTCCGAATGGAGCCGGCGGAGTGGAAGGGGTGCGACGGGTGCAGTTGCACCCGTCGCGATTTTCAGTGTCTGCTTGGCAGACACTGAAAATCTTGGTGGGGCCCTGTTAGGGGGCCCCTGCAGTGCCCATGCCATTGGCATGGGCACTGCAGGGGCCCCCAGGGGCCCCACGACACCCGTTACCGCCAGAACCAGGCTGGCGGTAAGGGGGTCGGAATCCCCATGGCGGCGCTGCCTGCAGCGCCGCCATGGAGGATTCCCTAGGGCAGCGGGAAACCGGCGGGACACCGCCGGTTTCCCGTTTCTGACCGCGGCTGTACCGCCGCGGTCAGAATGCCCATGGATGCACCACCAGCCTGTTGGCGGTGCATCCGCGGTCCCCGGCCCTGGCGGTAGTCAACCGCCAGGGTCGGAATGACCCCCAATATGTGTTCTTTGATGTATTTACTTTGCTGGCACAATGACACTTTAATCACTGATTTGTGCCCATTTTGTTTATGAAGTTGGTGCTGCTTTAATGCATTTGTGTGTTATTAAGACAGCAGTGTTACTAACTAACCACGCTTCTGCATTCATTTGTTTTACTAGTGATGGCTTGATGTTGTTAAATTTTATGTTTATAAAGCAGAGACATGCATGCTCAAAGGCTTTCCTGAAAATGTAACAAAATTACTTTCTTTTTGTCTTAACTAACAACCACCCTGCCTTAAAAATATTATCTGCCCACACACTATGTACTTTCTGGTAAACTCAAACCATTTTAGCAAACTAAACAACCATTCTCTGACTCTATTTGCCCCAACATGATGCAAGGTATTACCATCTTATTATAAGTAAGATCCCTGACTACTACTCAATGCATACTAAATTCACACCATTTTAAAAATGGTTAAAAAAAACCTCTTTTACTAACATTTTACTACCATGTATATTTATTTGCCCTGTAAGCACTCTTTCTCTCATAACACTTTTCCATTACCTTTCAGAAACCTACCATTTCTTTTTGAGATCGTGATTTTACTCGTGAAGCAAAGCACATCAGTTTATGTACCAAATAACATAACAATATGAAAATTAAAAACTAACAGTCTTCCTTCTCTATTTATAGCATACTAACCATTTATAAAAAATACTACATTACATTATAAGATTATTAGCTTTTTATTTTCATGTGATTTATTTGTCAGACAACATATACTGCTTTTTTGCCTGCCCCACTATAGATGTTGCCCACAAAATAACAGTACACCTGACTCACAGTATTGCGTTGTTCACTGATGTAACTTTGCAGAATTTCCTAATTAAAAATGTGTTTGTGATACACTCTTCTATATCAACATTAATTGCTATGGCAAGTTTGTAATCTCACCAAATTTCCTTTCATCCATTTCTTAAGAGGAATGTGAGGGGTTGGGGGTCAACAATTACTAAACACTTCCATCCCCTAACAAAAAGCCATGTTTACATTGCAGAGAATACCGGGCTTTCAGAAACATCCTTCCATCAGCTACTAATTGCTCCTCCTATTAATTTCCCAAAGTATTATAGAATAGTATTATAGAATATTCTACAAAATGTACACTTGAGAATTTGACAACATTTCTGTTATGGATTGGGGGTAGGCTTCACTAGGAGGTCTATTAAGAATGGCCTAAATCATTACTGTGTCCTTGAACTGATTGCCTTTTGTCGCATTCTTTCCGATTTACTCTCATGTTTGTCCATGGTTTGCCTTTCTCTATACAGTGTAATCCCATCATATTCAAACTTTAATGTATGAGGACAATGTGTTTCTCTTGTACACTAGCTCTGTCAGACTTCAGTGCCCTGAGCATTTTTAACTGAATGATGTGATTATAATACGCTACCTGTAAAATGCATACCTTTCTGTTTGATAGGAAGAAAGTGAGAATACAGGAATGTTATTCGCCCTGGAAGTGATTATAGAGCACAATCTAGATCTAATCAATATAATTTACATGGCACTGTCTATTACACCCCTGATCGTGTGTTGTTGGCCATGGAATGCTCAACTTGCAATGTTTGCTTCTCCCATCATCTGACTAGTCGGTCATGCGCAAATACATGAGTTAGAAGGGAAAAGTTTGAAACTGAGCCTGCGGTTCAGGCGATGCTTCCAGAGTTATGTGACTCTTTGCTTGAGGTGTTAGTGGCACTCATTAGATGTAAACAGTCCTTGGCTGAATGGGAGAAAGTCTCAAAGTAGTGATTCTTAACATTTTGGCTTTTGTGGACCCTTATTTAATCATTACTGGAAACCGAGGACCTCCACTGAATTATTATTGGAATCCAGGGACCCCACTGAATCATTACTGGAAGCCGGGGACCTCGCCTACGCATGTTTTATGCTTTGAACTGCAATGCAATAGACTAAAAATACAGAAGCAAGCATTCAACAAAAAAATACACAAATGATGAAATATGTTATTAAATTCACAATCAAATCAAAAAGATCAAAAAATTTAATTTTAACGAGAAGGCTGGTGCTTTTCTAACTTTAATTGAGGCCACTCATAGCCCATATTATATTCTATTTGATGCATTTGCACTGCCCCCCCCGAACTAGTCTGAGGATACTTACTTCATTTTTAGCTTCAAATTCTTTAAGATTTGCAGAACGTTTTAAAATTTCAGTTATACATTTAGCTTCTTTATTTATGTACAGTTTATTAATGTGTTAATTCTATTTATTATTCTAAGTAGTTCCAGACCCTCGTCATAGGCGTTGTGGTCTCCCAGGTGGTCTGGATAACAGGTTAAGAACCACAGTCTTAAAGAATTCGAACGCAGTAAGGCCTCTACATGTTGAATGCATTTTGTGAACCTTAAACCTTTATGACATTAATATGAACACATTGAATTATGCAGTATTGGGTTCTCTTCACTGGGGGGTGTTGAAGATCATCTTATTTAAATCACACAACATGGACTTCACAAATTCAATTAATTTGAAATATATGTTTCAAAATGATTTTAGAGTCCCTGATAATGTCTAAGCTATGATTTATGCAAAATATTGGACCAGCTATTATGACAATTACTCTAAAAGAGCCATTTGGAAAATAATCCTTGTATTACTAACTCTAGGACTCTCTGCAGCATCAACTGGGTGTTGGTTTTTGTACTGTACAGATCATTTAGGTTTCCCGATCTTGCTGAGGAAATACCAGACCTGCCAACTCACACGGTGCCACCGTGTGTCACACGATTTCAGCTCTCTTCACATGGTCACATAGTGAGGGGTCAAAATTACATGGTAGCAGGCAAGGGGAGCTGGAAATCAATGAAAAATCTGGATTTTCAGCTCCTCTTTGGAGGTTGTAAACAACCCATGTCCATTAAGAGGTGTGAAAACCCCAGGACATCTGCTACAGCCTCAGCAACCTTTGTGTTTTTGTTTTTTCAAAGGGGGGGAAGAAGGTCGATGGGGGCGACTCAAAGGGCCTGACAGCCTCGAAGGTAGTTCAGCATAAAGCACCCCCATTTCAAGGCCACCCCCTACTCACGTGGCAATTTTTATTTTCAAGTTGGCAGGTCTGAAATACACTCTTTCCTAAACCTTTGTTCCTGAACTGTCAGATATTTACCAGAAAGGATTGCTGGCTGTCTCCTAGTATGACTGTGGTCACAAGGTCTACTGCCTTTGTCTCTGCCTCACATGGACTTGTAATTTAAAATGTAATTTCATGTGAAAGTGATTTTAACCCGATAGTGGGGAATATTGACGAAATTATGTGAATATATGGAAGGTAAGTAATGATTTCATTCACTTGATAATCAACAGTGTGATCGAGTCTGAAACAGGATAAATTATTGAAAGTTTTTATATCACAGTAAGTGGAAAATACTACTACAGATTCAAATGTCGACATCTTTTTCCCATATTGCTCTAAAATGTGATATTAGCAATTTATTCCACAGTCTCTTGCAAAGTGGATCTCATTTCAAATCTTTATCTCTCCTACATGCTCAGACTCGCATTGGTAACCACACTTCATTTGGGGTTATTTCATTCTTGTGCTAATTGAGCTGACTAAGCCATTTTTTCTTCCCAGGTGGGTAAACTGAGTAACAAGAACTGGCTGATGCTAAAACTAATTATTTACACTGCCATGAGATGGACAATGTGCAGAAGCGAGGGCCACATGGAAAGAAAGGTATTATTATCATTATTACTTTTTATTATTACTACCATAACTATTTGTATTATTATTATTATTATTACTACTACTAGTAGTAGTAATAACAATAATAATAATTATTATTATATCTTTACTATTGTTCATATCACTCCTATGATTACCATTATTCTTATTATTATTATAATAACACAGTAGTAGTAGTAGTAGTAGTAGTAGTAGTAGTAGTAGTAGTGGTATTAGTAGTAGTAGCAATAATAATAATAATATAATTACTATTATTAGTACCACTCCTAATATTACTATCATTCTCATTCACATTAGTTGTAATAGTGGTATCACCAGTAGCAGTAGTAGTGGTACTAGGAGGTGTAGTAGCAGTAGTAGTAGTGGGATTACTGGTATCAGTAGTATTAGTGGTGGTAGTAGTAGTAGTATTGTGATTACTACTACTAGTAGTGGTATTACTACTACTAGTAGCAGTAGTGGATTACTACTACTAGTAATAATGTATTACTAGTAGTAGTAGAAGTAGTGGGATTACTACTAGTAATAGTTGTATTACTAGTAGCATTAGTAGCAGTGGTATTATGAGTAGTAGTAGCAGTAGTGGGATTACTACTAGTGGTATTATTAGTAGTAGTAGTAGTAGTGGTATGACTAGTGGTAATAGCATTCATGGGATTACTACTAGTAATGGTATTACTAGTAGCAGTAGTAGTAGCAGTAGTGGGATTACTACTACTAGTAGTGGTATTATTAGTAGCAGCAGTGGGATTACTACTAGTAGTGGCATTACTAGTAGCAGCAGTAGTGGGATTACTAGTAGCAGTAGTAGTAGCAGCAGTAGTGGGATTACTAGTAGTAATCGTAGTGGCATTACTAGTAGCAGTAGTAGGATTACTACTAGTAGAAGAAGAAGAAGAAGCTTTATTCGGTATGAAAAAATTCATCCATTACAACACATAATCACCAAAACATTGTAAAAATACCAATAAAAACCATGTATAATAAAAGCACCCACCATAAAAACAAGTACATATATATATATATATGTATATAAAAATAAAAAACAGAAGAAGATAAAAACCTAATTCATAAAAAACTGGCAAAAAAGAAATAAGTAAAATCATTCTAAAAATTCTACATTTTTGCGCCAAGTAGTTGCTCCCTTCAGGAATGATCCCAGGCCCTTCCATACCAGTACATCTGAGGCCATTTGCAGCCACATGAAAGCAGGAGGGTATTGTACAAAACCCTTGGGCCTAAGGAGCGGTAGTAGAAATCGGGTTTTAAATGGTGCATAAAAGACACAGAACAGTGTAAAATGGATCAAGGTCTGATGGGACACCCCATCACAGGGGCAGGGTCTAATACATTTCTCCCCATACTGACCTAGGGGGAAGCACAAATTACTTCTAATGATCCCCAAGTGGAATCGAGTTATGAGAGACCTTTCCCTCACATCCTTGATTTCTGAGAGATATCGCTCCGGACCCATCCTTATATGCGACAGCCAGGGAATATGCTTTACATTGTCGCAGGCCAAACAATCCCTTAGGATATCCCTGTTAAGAGAGGCATGTTCGTTACTCCACACTGAAATCCATAGCAAAAGGGGAGCCAGCTGGGTAGTGTCCTGTACATACTCAAGGTCCAGTTCCAGGTGAAGGCAAAATCCAGGAATATTTTGCCCAACACCCAGAAGTCTTCTACAGAACCGATTTTCTTCCACCATAAGGGTTCGGGTATCCCTAAACCCCCAAAGTGCTGAACCATACAGAAGGACAGGTAGGCATTTCCGCCTATAGATTTCAAGCAGGGGTTTGATAGGTTTGCTCCCTACCCTAGCCGCAAAGTCAAAGGATGCACCAACTGTTGCATGAAAAAGCACAATCCTTCTAGCAATACAGGGTTTCCAAGATCCTTTCTCATCAAAAATGACCCCTAAGTATCGGAACTCATGGACTCTGCTAATAATTTGATCCTCCACCCTTAGCTCCCCCACCCTACTCATAGGTTTACCACAAACCATAAAGTGCGACTTCTTAAAATTAACCTCCAGTCCCAAAGCTGACATAAAGACGACATAAGCTCTAACTAATTCTCGGAGACCATTCATCGTGCGGGCCATAAGGACCGCGTCATCCGCATACGTCAGCACAGGGATATCAATACCCTTCACCTTCGGGACATCCCTGCAGTGTTCGATCAGAAAATCTGACAGTCCATTTGTGTATAAAAGGAACAAGGTAGGGGCCAAGACACACCCCTGGCGCACACCCCTTGAAAGCTTGAAAGCCTCCGAGCATTCCCCATTTGGGCCCACCCTCACGTTTGCAACTGTCCCAGAATGGAGATATCGGAGAAGCTCTACAATATTAGGGTCCAACCCTGACTGAATTAGCCTCTCCCATAATAAAGACCGGTTCACTTTTTCAAAAGCACAGCTAAGGTCCATAAAAGCAAGATAAAGGGTACCTTTCCTGGCCTGCATGTATTTGTTGAATATCATCAGTAAATTAAGACACTGTTCTTGCGTGCCGAGGCCTTCCCTGAAGCCATACTGTTCCCGACTTAAAATATCATTTTCTATCATCCAGGCCTCCAGACGGCCTAAGATAATCCGTCCCAAAATCTTCACAGAGGAGTCCAGCAGTGAAATAGGGCGATAAGACTTAGGATCATTTCGATCACCCTTTTTAAACACTGGGACTATGCATGCTAATCTCCAAGAGGCAGGAATGCCCACAGTAACGGCTGCATTGAGAACATTTAGGAGAATGGGTGCCCATAACTGAGGGTTAGCTTTATACAGGTCCATCGGGATTGAGTCCGGGCCCGGTGCTTTATTATGCGCACAACTCTGTATTGCATCAATAACCTCCTGTAGTGAGAATCTGATTGCTAGGTTAGGAGCCACATCATACACATTCTCCCGCATATTTCTTAGGGGGGTACCCTCAAATATACTACAGAAATGAGTTACCCAGGCCTCCGGGGCTATATTACATCCAAGGCCCTCAGAGGTTTCTGTTTCAAAGGAACCTCTATTCACCACCTTCCAAAACAGGCCGGGGTCTTTCAAAGCTGTAGCACGCTCTAACTCTTCCCAGGCTTTATCTTTATATTTTAGCTTACTATCCCCCAGGGTCCTTTTATACCTTATTCTAGCTTCTTTTACGAGAACCCAATCTCTAGGGTGAGTCTTGGTAGCCATCTTTAAATTTGCCCTTGCATCATAGCAGGCTTTGTCGTACCAGCCACATTTACGTTTATTAGGGTGGTTGCCTACTAAAACGAGACAGTCTCTGACTGCTGCATATACTACTGTTATCGCATCTATAACAGTCATGGGATTTGGCGCTTCTGTCAGGAGTATTTCCATAAATAGATGTAGGTTGTCCCCCACAACCCTTCCCACAACTTTTTGGGGGTCTACTTGCTTCCACCCAAGCCGCCTACCCTGGTCCTTTGTCACCACCGTTACAGGCCTGCCTCGTCCTAGTGAGCGTATGGCCCCAGGGAGTTTAAAGGACAAGATAAGGGGATTATGATCGCTAAAGCACTCGTCTAACACTTTACCCCCAATCACCAAGTCTCTCATAGGAGGGGACACAAAAATATAGTCGATGGTGGATCCAGACCCTCTTCCGACATAGGTTGGAAGTTGGTGAGTGCCTACTGCTTCAATATCATAGAAATTCAAGAGGCCCATCTCCCCGAGTTCCTTTAGTAGATCTCTGCCTCTCGAGTCCTGCGGACCCTGCGCTGAATAGACCTCACAGTCACGGGTGAAGGGATTAACCACGGTACTGGATCGGCCCAACTTGGCATTAAAGTCCCCGGAGATGATGGCACGAAATTCCAATCCCACCTTCTCCAATCTATATTTCAAAATCTTAAGAATGGAGAACAGGGCCCCAATTTGGCACCCCATACCCCACACAGCATTATAAAAGTTGACCAATAATACATTAAAATTATTGGAGAAGAGTACCCATACCAGCAATATACCTTGATGGTTACTGTTAATTTGGAAAGCACGCACTATCTTAGATAAGCGAATTAGAGTGACCAGGCCACCTTTCGAGCGACCACCAAGAGACTGTACAGCTGGAATTGCATATCTGTCATACCCATCCCACACAGCCAGTCCCGCCGACCAAGTTTCCTGAAGCATGATGACATCATAGTTCACCACACACCCAACCCATGCTTGATCAGATAGCTTAGCGTCATAGCCCGCAATATTCCATGAGATAAGATTACACAGTGGGGGCACCTCTTCTTGTATAGCCAGTGCCTTGGCACATTGTCAATCCACCCCTTCCAGGGATAGGTTGCTATTTTTCCTTCCACTATATGCCTGCAGGCTGAATTGACCCAAGGGGAGGTTCCTACCAGATCCAGAAGAGACCCCAGTACACACTCGGATGTGATCATAAAAATAGCCCAAGGGAACCATACCCATGGAACCAGCACTAGGGACAGGAGAGCGATGGCTAGAGAGAAGTCTTTTAGTCAGGGCGGGATATCTGACATTTATAATAATACAGTCGCCCTTCCCCATCTTATTTTTAGGACCGACCCACCCAATTCTTCTAGCACACAGGATATCCTTGAAGTCCTTACATGAAAAATCACAATTTTTTCTCAGCCAATGTCCAACCTTATTTATGAGTTGGTTTGTAGACTCAGTTGCCCCATAAACAAGAGCAGGCACATTCGTCAGCACTACCACATAAGGGGCACACGCAGGGGGGAGATCCAAACAGGCCGGGGACGGCCTGGCCGTTGGCTGGTTCAGATTGTCATTTCCAGACAGCAGTTGGCCACCCCCCCCCAGCTGCCACAGAGTCCGTATCAGGCTGGCTACTGCCACTAAACATATTGACTGACCTCTCTGTCCTCAAAGAAGAGGTTGGTACAGTCGGAGCAGTTTCAGCACAGGCACCCTGACCCTCAGTATTTACAGGATTCACCAAAAGGTAAGATGATTTTTCCATGGGCCCCAAGGGTCCTGCAGCAACCTCTGGGAAGGACAACTCCTTACTGGCGCAGGGATGCCTCGTCGAAGCCACACTTCTACCTCCACCCTGGCTTCCATGACCTCCTTGCGCACAAATCAGGGAAACTGTTTTTTCTATGGCAGATAGCTTCGCCACCACGGGAGACAAAAGCTCCTGAATAATCTCCCGAAATTTAGTCAGTATATTAGTTGTATCGTGCCCCGAGTACTGACAAGGTGTAAAATCACTGCTCGCACCCTTAGGGAGCTCCAGGAGAGGTGTTTTAGACTTTGGTATCAGTTTTTTTAAGGCTTTTCTTTTCCTCGGGGAGGGCTACAATTTTCCACAGGACAGGCCGAGGGAGAAGTCAATAGAAGTCTTTTACTTCTTCTAGAAGGGCCATGGCCCCCCGGATCCTCTGTTGACTCTATTGGCTCAGCCTGGAGAGGCTCAGCATCAGCCATACCAGCACCTTGCCCCATCCCCAGATAATCCACCTCCACATCCGCGGCCTCACAACGGCCATTTTCTGTTGGGGCCTG
Organism: Pleurodeles waltl; assembly: GCF_031143425.1. Taxonomy (NCBI): domain Eukaryota; kingdom Metazoa; phylum Chordata; class Amphibia; order Caudata; family Salamandridae; genus Pleurodeles; species Pleurodeles waltl. The sequence continues at coordinate 1,023,364,543 of NC_090449.1, read as the reverse complement.
GTGCCAATCTTCCAATTCCATGGATAGCCTCCTCCCCGCCAAATCAATTTCTTTTGTAACAACCCCAACAGCTCTTGCCAGAAAGGAGTCTAATGTGGTGGCGCCATAACCCTGTCTTCCTGCCCATATTAACAATGCTGAGAACAATGCAGCAGCGTGGCAACAAGCAAGATAGTACTCAATAGGCTTTTAAAAGTCCACTAAAAGCAGAAAGAGACTCCAAAATATGTACCAGAAATAAAATAATAGATTTGAGCAGTCACTCCTTACTGTAAATGAAAGAGGGGTGGCCCAGCCCAGCCTCTTTCGGACGATGACGGGCGCAGGACGGGCCCGCCCTTGGCCCGGGCTTTGCCCGGGCGCCGCCCACGCGCATCCCGCGCGGCGGGAGCGCTGCTCGAGTTTTAAAGGGCTCCTGCCCTAAAGGAAATGTTGCCTCCTCCTGCCGCCTCCCGCGTTGAGCGCGTCCCGCGCGGCGGGAGCGCTGCTCGAGTTTTAAAGGGCTCCTGCCCTAAAGGAAATGTTGCCTCCTCCTGCCGCCTCCCGCGTTCAGCGCGTGGGATTACTAGTAGTAGTAATGGCATTACTAGTAGCAGTAGTGGGATTACTAGCAGTAGTAGTAGGATTACTACTAGTAGTAGTGGTTTTACTAGTAGCAGCAGTGGGATTAATAGCAGTAGTAGTAGGATTACTACTAGTAGTGATGGTATTACTAGTAGCAGGAGTGGGATTACTACTATTAGTAGTGGTATTACTAGTAGCAGCAGTAGTAGCAGCAGTGGGATTACTAGTAGTAGTAATGGCATTACTAGTAGCAGTAGTGGGATTAATAGCAGTAGTAGTAGGAGTAGTAGTGGTATCACTAGTAGCAGCAGAGATATCCTTTGCTCGAGTAAAAGTTGCTCCCTTCTCACTCCTCTCGCTCTTCCTCTTCACATAAAGCTCATTTATCTGCTGCGGGTATTTTCTCTTTCAAACTGTAATACGTTGGTACAAAAGGTTTCTCCCGATGCCCCCGGGGCCCGGGCTACACCTCAGTTTCTATTGACACGCACTATTGTATATTTCTCGCAATACTTTTCCTATCATCAATGTAATTTAAAAACTTGATGGAAAATGTTTGTTTCGGAAGCGGCTGAGTGGCTGTTTCTCACGCAGCGCCGGGCACCTGCTGCGAGGGAGGTCCATGGCACATTAACTTTTGTTGCATTTACGTCTGCCCTTGGGCCACTTTCAATGACCAATGTGCGTAAAGTGAAGTATCCCGCCGGGGGGGGGGGGGGCTGACTTGTTCTCATCCAATGCATGAGGGCAGGCATCTGTCCACGGCTGTGGTGGGGGTGAGGTGAAGAGACCTGGGGGCGGGAGCTACTGCAAATATACCCCCTGCCTAGGGCTGGGAAATACAGGCGATCCACTGGATCCCGGATCTGGCAGCCATTATTCATCTGGATCCAGGCCAGCCCCAGTGAAACGTGCTGTGTCCAGACACCTGGACACATTCAGCAGCACTTCAGCCTGCTTTGTGTCCGGAGCAACAACCTGCTGGGGTTGAGGGTGTTTTTTTTTAGCTCAATTCTAGCTGCGTCCAACACAAATGCTTCACTTAAAGAGCCATCAGCAAAATTCGTAAGAGATCTAGTAAACAATGCATGTGTCTTGTTTGTTTCACAAATATTTCAATCGTACATATGACGAGATTTTAATTGAAATGGAATCTATTCCGTATAGCGCAGCATCAACCTGCAACGTAAATAGAATGAATTAAATCTGCGTACCATATATTTTGTTTACAAGACTCTTCCGGAGGTCGCTCTGCAGAGTCAAAGGAAGTACTTTAGTTTCTCTGCTGTTTGGAGAAGAACCTTTCACAGAGGGTGATACACCTGCCGCTGCAAGCATTGCCTCAACACCGTCCACAAAGTGGTCTAACAATGGTCGTAGGATGTCAAGAACTCTTCACTTCACTTTCCAGAAAGTTTTGGTACTCATACAAACAATTGCCAGATAGAACAGGCTGAAAGGAGACGGATTTCCTGCAGCCTCCCTCTGGCCTTTTTAAAAAGTTGTAGCCGAAGGTCCGTGTCTCAGTGTCTGGGACACAGGTGCCATGTCTAAGTGTATGGGTCTCAGTGTATGGGTCACATGCATCAGTGTCCAGGACTCAGGTTCCATGTCTCAGTGTATGTGTCTCAGTGTTCGTGTCTCAGTGTTTGAGACACAGGGTCTATGTCTCGGTGCCCGTTTCTCAGTGTCCAGGAAACAAGGTCCATGTCTCAGTCTCAGTGTCCGGGACACAGAGTCCATGTCTCAGTGTCCGTTTCTGAGTGTTCGGGACGCAAGTATGTGTCTCAGTCTCAGTGTCCGGGACTAAGGGTCCGTGACGCAGTGTCCATTTCTCAGAGTTCTTGCCTCAGTGTCATGTTTCATTGTCCGGGACACAGTGTCTGTCTCAGCATCTGGGACACAAGGTCCGTTTTCCAGTCTCAGTGTCCGGGAAACAGGGTCCATGTCTTGGTGTCCATTTCTCAGTGTTTAGGACACAAGGTCCATGTCTCAATCTCTATGTCCGGGACACAGGGTCCATGACTAAGTGTCCATTTCCCAGTGGTCGTGTCTCAGTATCTGGAACACATGGCCTTTTCCGCCCACCAAATTTGAATGAGGGCCATTATCTGTGTCTCAGTGTCCAGGACACAGGGTCAATGTCTCAGTGTCCAGGACACGGAGACCATGTTTCAGTGTCCGGGACACAGGGTCCATGTCTCAGTGTCTGTGTCTCAGAGTCTGGGACACAGGGTCCATGTCTTGCTGTCTGTTTTTCAGTGTCCGGGACACAAGGTCCGTGTCTCAGTGTCCGGAACACAGGGTCCATGTCTTAGTATCCGGAACACAGGGTCCATGTCTTAGTATCCGGGACACAAGGTCCATGTCTCAGTGTCTGTGTCTCAGTGTCCAGGTCACAGGATCCATGTCTCAGTGTCCAGGATACGGGGTCAATGTTTGACTTTCCAGGACACAGATTCCATGTCTCAGTGTCTTTGTCTCAGTGTCTGGGACACATGGTTCATGTCTCAGTATCCGGGACACATGGTCCATGTCTCAGTCTCCGGGACAAGTAGTCTGTGTCTCAGAGTCAGGGCACAGGGTTTGTGTCGCAATGTCAGAGTCAGAGGGTGCAAGTCTCAGTATTTGGGCTAGCAGGTCCATGTTTTAGTATTTAGGCAACAAGGTCCATGACTCAGTGTCCATTTCTCAGTCTTCGTGTCTCAGCGTCTGGGACACAAGGTCCATGTCTCAGTGTCTGGCACGCAGGGTCCACGTCTCAGTATCCATGTCTCAGTGTCTGGGACACAAGGTCCTTGTCTTGGTGTCTGTTTCTCAGTGTCTGGGACACAAGGTCCATGTCTCAGTCTCAGTGTCCGGATCCAAGGGTCCATGTCTCAGTCTCAGTGTCTAGGACACAGGGTCCATGTCTCGGTGTCAGTTTCTCAGTGTCTGGGACACAAAGTCTGTGTCTCACTCTCAGTGCCCGGGACACAGGGTCCATGTCTCTGTGTCCGTTTCTCAGTGTTCGAGATACAAGGTCTGTGTCTCAGTCTCACTGTCAGGGACAAAGGGTCCATTTTTCAGTGTTTGTGTCTCAGTGTCTAGAACACATGGTCTATGTCTCAATGTCCGGGACACAAGATCCATGTCTCAGTGTCCAGGATACGGGGTCAATGTCTCACTCTCCAGGACCCAGGGTCCATGTCTCAGTGTCTGGGACACATGGTTCATGTCTCAGTCTCAGTATCCGGGACACACGGTCCAGGTCTCAGTGTTTAGGACACAGGGTCTGTGTCTCAGTGTCCGGGACACGTTGTCTGTGTCTCAGAGTCGGGGGCACAGGGTTCATGTCACAATGTCAGATTCAGAGGGTGCAAGGCTCAGTATTTGGACTAGCGGGTCCATGTATTAGTATTTATGCAACAAGGTCCATGACTCAGTGTCCGTTTCTCAGTCTTCTTGTCTCAGCATCTGGGACACAGGGTCCATGTCTCAGTGTCAGGGACGCAGGGTCCATGTCTCAGTATTCATGTCTCAGTGTCTGGTACACAGGGTTCATGTCTGGGTTTCTCAGTGTCCGGGACACAAGGTCCGTGTCTCAGTCTCAGTGTCCGTAACACAGGGTCCATGTCTCAGTCTCAGTATCCAGGACACAGGGTCCATGACTCAGTGTCCGTTTCTCAGAGTTCGTCTCTCAGCCTACAGGACACGGGGTTCATGTCTCTGTGTCCGGGACACAGGGTTCATATATCAGTGTCTGTGTCTCAATGTCAGGGACATAGGGTCCATGTCTCTGTGTCAGTTTCTCAGTGTCTGGTACACAAGGTCCATGTCTCTCTCTCAGTGTCCGGGACACAGGGTCCATGTCTTGGTGTCCGTTTCACAGTGTTCGGGATACAAGGTCTGTGTCTCAGTCTCACTGTCTGGGACAAAAGGTCCATGTCTCATTGTCCATTTCTCATTTGTTTGTGTTTCAGTTTCTAGAACACATGATCTGTGTCTCAGTGTTCGGGCACAAGAACCATGTCTCAGTGTCTGGGACACATGGTTCATGTCTCAGTCTCAGTATCCGGGACATACGGTCCAGGTCTCAGTGTTTAGGACACAGGGTCTGTGTCTCAGTGTCCGGGACACGTGGTCTGTGTCTCAGAGTCGGGGGCACAGGGTTCATGTCACAATGTCAGATTCAGAGGGTGCAAGTCTCAGTATTTGGACTAGCAGGTCCATGTTTTAGTATTTAGGCAACAAGGTCCATGACTCAGTGTCCGGTTCTCAGTCTTCTTGTCTCAGCATCTGGGTCACAGGGTCCATGTCTCAGTGTCAGGGACGCAGGGTCCATGTCTCACTATCCATGTCTCAGTGTCTGGTACACAGGGTCCATGTCTGGGTTTCTCAGTGTCCGGGACACAAGGTCCGTGTCTCAGTCTCAGTGTCCGTAACACATGGTCCATGTCTCAGTCTCAGTATCCAGGACACAGGGTCCATGACTCAGTGTCCGTTTCTCAAAGTTCGTCTCTCAGCCTACAGGACACGGGTTCATGTCTCAGTGTCCGGGACACAGGGTTCATGTCTCAGTGTCCGGGACACAGGGTTCATATCTCAGTGTCTGTGTCTCAGTGTCAGGGACATAGGGTCCATGTCTCTGTGTCAGTTTTATCAGTGTCTGGTACACAAGGTCCATGTCTCACTCTCAGTGTCCGGGACACAGGGTCCATGTCTCGGTGTCCGTTTCTCAGTGTTCGGGATACAAGGTCTGTGTCTCAGTCTCACTGTCTGGGACAAAAGGTCCATGTCTCATTGTCCATTTCTCATTGTTTGTATTTCAGTTTCTAGAACACATGATCTGTGTCTCAGTGTTCGGGCACAAGAACCATGTCTCAGTGTCTGGGACACATGGTTCATGTCTCAGTCTCAGTATCCGGGACACAGGGTCCATGTCTCACTGTCATGGACGCAGGGTCCATGTCTCAGTATCCATGGCTCAGTGTCTGGTACACAGGGTCCATGTCTGGGTTTCTCAGTGTCTGGGACACAAGGTCCGTGTCTCAGTCTCAGTGTCCGGAACACAGGGTCCATGTCTCAGTCTCAGTATCCAGGACACAGGGTCCATGACTCAGTGTCCGTTTCTCAGAGTTCGTCTCTCAGCCTACAGGACACGGGGTTCATGTCTCAGTGTCCGGGACACAGGGTTCATATCTCAGTGTCTGTGTCTCAATGTCAGGGACATAGGGTCCATGTCTCTGTGTCAGTTTCTCAGTGTCTGGTACACAAGGTCCATGTCTCTCTCTCAGTGTCCGGGACACAGGGTCCATGTCTTGGTGTCCGTTTCTCTGTGCTTGGGATACAAGGTCTATGTCTCAGTCTCACTGTCTGGGACAAAAGGTCCATGTCTCATTGTCCATTTCTCATTTGTTTGTGTTTCAGTTTCTAGAACACATGATCTGTGTCTCAGTGTTCGAGCACAAGAACCATGTCTCAGAGTCTGGGACACATGGTTCATGTCTCAGTCTCAGTATCTGGGACACACGGTCCAGGTCTCAGTGTTTAGGACACAGGGTCTGTGTCTCAGTGTCCGGTACATGTGGTCTGTGTCTCAGAGCCGGGGCACAGGGTTCATGTCTCAATGTCAGAGTCAGAGGGTGCAAGTCTCAGTATTTGGGATAGCGGGTCCATGTTTTAGTATTTAGGCAACTAGGTTCATGACTCAGTGTCCATTTCTCAGTCTTTGTGTCTCAGCATCTGCGATACAGGGTCCATGTCTCAGTGTCAGGGACGCATGGTCCATGTCTCAGTATCCATTTCTCAGTGTCTGGTACACAGGGTCCACGTCTCACTTTCCATGTCTCAGTGTCTGGGACACATGGTCCTTGTCTTGGTGTCTGTTTCTCAGTGTCTGGGACACAGGGTCCGTGTTCCAGTATCAGTGTCCGGAACCCAGGGTCCATGTCTCAGTCTCAGTGTCCAGGACACAGGGTCCATGACTCAGTGTCCATTTCTCAGTGGTCGTGTCTCAGTATCTGGAACACATGTCCTTTTCTGCCCGCCAAACTCGTAATGAGGGCCATTGTCTGTGTCTCAGTGTCCAGGACACAGGGTCAATGTCTCAGTGTCCAGGACACGGAGTCCATGTCACAGTGTCAGGATCGCAGGGTCCATGTCCCAGTATCCATTTCTCAGTGTCTGGTACACAGGGTCCACGTCTCGGCTTCTCAGTGTCCGGGACACAAGGTCTGTGCCTCAGTCTCAGTGTCCGGAACTCAGGGTCCATGTCTCAGTCTCAGTATCCAGGACACAGGGTCCATGACTCAGTGTCCGTTTCTCAGAGTTCGTCTCTCAGCCTACAGTACGCAGGGTTCATGTCTCAGTGTCCGGGACATAGGGTTCATGTCTCAGTGTCTGTGTCTCAGTGTCAGGGACACAGGGTCCATGTCTCTGTGTCAGTTTCTCAGTGTCTAGGACACAAGGTCTGTGTCCCACTCTCAGTGTCCCAGACACAGGGTCCATTTCTCGGTGTCCATTTCTCAGTGTTCAGGATACAAGGTCTGTGTATCAGTCTCACTGTTTGGGACAAAGGGTCCAAGTCACAGTGTCCATTTCTCATTGTTTGTGTCTCAGTGTTTAGAACACATGGTCTGTGTCTCAGTGTCCGGGGCACGAGATCCATGTCTCAGTGTCCAGGATACGAGGTCAATGTCTCGCTCTCCAGGACACAGGGTCCATGTCTCAGTGTCTGGGACACATGGTTTATGTCTCAGTCTCCGTATCTGGGACACGCGGTCCATGTCTCAGTGTTGAGGACACAGGGTCTGCGTCTCAGTGTCTGGGACACAAGATCCATGTCTTAGTGTCCAGGATATGGGGTCAATGTCTCACTCTCCAGGACACAGGGTCCATGTCTCAGGTTCATGTCTCAGTCTCAGTATCCAGGACACATGGTCCAGGTCTCGGTGTTGAGGACACAGGGTCTGTGTTTCAGTGACGGACACGTCATCTGTGTCTTAGGGTCGGGGACACATGGCCCATGTCTCAATGTCAGAGTGAGAAGGTGTAAGTCTCAGTATTTGGGCTAGAGGGTCCATGTTTTAGTATTTAGGCAACAAGGTCCATTACTCAGTGTCTGGGCCACATGGTCCATGTTCCCGTGTCACTGTCTCACTATTTGGGCCACAGGCTCCATGTCTCATTGTCCGGGTCACAGGGTCCATGTCTCAATGTCGGCGTTACAGGGCCCCTGTCTCAGTGTGCATGTCCCAGTGTCCCTGTCCAATTATCTGTGTATGTGTCCTTTACCACACGTCTGTGCCCCCATGTACCTGTATCCATGTTCTTATCCCCCATCTGTGTGCTTTTAATCATCTTACTTGTGACCATGTGTTGTGCTTTTATGCCCGTGTCAATGTTTGTGTCCAAGGGTTGGTGCCCACAGGTTGGTGTCATGCTGTTCATGTTTTAGTTTCCATGACACAATGTCTGTGTCCTCATGTCCCTGTCTCGGTGTCTGTGTACATGGCTCGGTCTTTTTGGTCATGTGTCAGTGCCTGTTTGGTCGTCAGGAATTCTATCCTTGTCCTGCTCTTGCCATGATACCGATAGGTTACATTTGAATTTAAATAATTTCTTCTTTAGCTGCACAATTAGTAAAGTTGCTTCTTGTCAAGTTTACACTCATTATTTTATCACTACAGATTGTCTACAAAGAAATGAAGGGCCCGATGTACGACCATTACAGACTGCAACTCACAATTTGCATTTTTTTGTGAGTCGCAAATTGCAAGTCGCAATCTGTAATATATAACAGTGTCTAAGACACTGTTAGTGATTCTCAAATTTCACATTGTACAAGTCCATTTTGAAGTCGCAAATGTTGAAATTAGCTTTTTGCGACTGCACAGTAACTTTGTACATCAGGCCCACATATACTCTATAGGATTAGAAATGTACTCTTCCATTTGTCAAGACAGAAGGACCTGGATTTTATAACAATGAGGGCCTGATTACGATCTTAGCGAACGGGGTTACTCCTTCACAAACTTGACAGATATCCCGTCCACCGTATTATGATTCAATTATATCCTATGAAAATCATAATACTGCAGATGCAATATTCGTCATGTTTGTGATGGTGTATTCCATCCGCCAAGAAGAGTATTCCATCTGCCAAGATCATAATCAGGCTCTAAATCTAAAATTACTCTAGGTAAGCAACATACGTATTTTGATTTTTCCCAATAGCTTTTGCAAGTTCATTGGGCTGAAAATGATATGCTGATATTTTGTTACAGGTGATTTACATTTTGTATCAAGACCGGATGCTCCTATTATGCTTCTCTAATCTTGCTTTAATTAAATAGCATTAGTCAAAAAAAACTACAATTCCCATGAGGCCAAGCAACAAATAACCAATGGGAATGAAAAGCGTATCGTAACAAACACCAGTCATAGTGTCACGTAGGTTCTCATTAGGGTAATGAGGCTACTGGATTTGGGCAGTAGAATCGCCTAGGTAGTGGGTACTGAGTACAATTCCACACCTGGTGACACCTATCTGCCTAATCCGGGGTTTCCAGCTAACTAGTAGCGGCCCATCTCTGACCAAGATGATTCTGGCAACCGAGCTCATGGTAAGATAGACTGCCCAGGGAATTGTGATACATCAGATCGCATCCCGTTCTCTCAGTTACCAAGATCTCACTCAGGCAAAGACAACAGAGGCAGAATATATTTAAATAAGCATTTATTAAAATATCTGCATCTTAGATAAAAGCAGGTGCATAGCAATAACAGGGATAATGAAAGACAATAGGAGCAGGCATGTGACTAAAAATGTAAAACACAAGAACAGTCCTACCATGCTGTCTAAACAGTTGAGTGAATCTATAGCCCCTCGCCTACGCTAAGTATGAGCACAGCATACTAAGCCTAATCTACCCTTCGGGTTTCCCCCGGGAGAACATCATCCCTCAGACTTGATGAAGAAGCCTGAGGTTTAAAAAGACACCGTCCCCATCCGGTTCAGGGCTCGGATGTCTAAGCAACTAGCTGTAGTGAAGCTTGCCCCAGTCAGCATACAGTCGTGGTCATCTGGCTGGAATCTCCCTCTAACATGTTTGGGACTAAGGAGTGTTTTATAATCAAACAGCTGATATTTTAAGAAATGGTCCCCACGTATGAGTGTGTGTTTTTCTGTGAATGCAGGAGACACAGCATACCACATTTGTCGGCATCCTTATCTGACTGTAGCCTTGGAGAGAGCACAAAGTGAACTATATGTCCTACTTAGAACATAATGCTTTCCTAAGCAAAAGAACAATGAGATAGAGAGAAATAAAACAGCACCGCAAATGGACCTATTGCTAGAAAAATAGAGCAATGCTGAATAAAATGTAAATGGGTTAAAGTGCACAGCTGCAGGCCTAGCTAACTAAACAACGTGCTCAGAACATGGCTAAAATAGCTACACAACAATAGACCTACATATAATCACAATACTTGACTTGCTGCTCGCAGTCAAGATAAGTACTTCATTTACCTATTTAATTTATTTTACGTTGGTCTGCTTAATTCGTCTTATTATATGTTCTGTAGCTTGCTCTATAAAACGGTTACCACTTTATCCTGAAATGCCTTCACGCACGCTCCAAACTTTATTTTGCTCGCGCTCACTTCACGTTTCCTTAATGGTTTAACGTTGTTTATCGTTACCGCAGGTAACTCTGCCAGACCGTTAATGCCGCTGTTGTCGAATGCGACTCCATTTCATTTTCTGAAGAGATGCTTCCTCTCTCGCATCTCCGCAGCGTCTCCTCATTTCCTTCTTACCGACTCGTGCCTTTGGCCCTCCTACCCCTTTTGCATCATAAAGGGACCAGCCTAAATCTCTACCCTCAAGCCTTCCGGCCTCAGGCAAGACTGATCACGCCTCCTTGGGCGTGCCCTTTCCTTTTTCTCTCCCCCTTGGTTCTTTCTACAATTTTTTAACCAGTTCTTTCCCAAATTATAAACAATTTGTTATTTCACAATGGAAATTGACAGCTCTCCCCTCATGGAGGATATTAATGATGAGGGTGAAATGTTCAAAAAAGATTTCAGTAGTTTTATTCATAACTATGTTGAAAAGGCAGTTGCAGTCTCTATAGATAAAATGACAAAAAACCTGGAAATCTCTGTTAGGAGCTTGATGACAAAATCTTTACTGTCCCATTCTACGGGGGATAGCAGAAAAGGTAAACTCAATACTATGTCATCTATTAAGTCCCAAGTTAAACTTACCCTTTCTGCTCTGGGTTGACTGGTGAAATATCTTCACCCCAGAGTGAGGACCTGGATCCTCCCAGGCCTCCTTCTAAGGACCGGAATCCTTCTGTTACCCATTCTAAATGCAAATCTAAGGTAAAACATTTGCAGAGCGTGCCAAAACAAATTGTTATTTCACACATCCCCGATACGGATGATGACATGGGTGATATTGATAACGCCTCTGATAATTTGGGCACTAATGACCCTTCTTTCCCTCATCCCATGAAATCTAAGTTGTCACTCTCTTCTCCTGGCCCTTTTGTTGCCAAAACTATTCTAGACTAGGAAGGGACCCCCAAGTTTGACCCCTCCCTTTTGCATCATCCCAACTCAACAAGATGGTTTCCTTCTTCCCATTTTGGGGACTACATAATCTCCAAATTAAGACATTAAAATCTGAACGCCCTAGACCCTCTTTATCTCCCAATATCGCATACACTCCCTCCATAGACCAACCCCTTCTTACCTTCTTTTCCAAATTCGGTAAAGATCCCCGTAAAGGGACAGACAAAGCCTGGTTGACCTGCCAGGATAAACTTCTGGATTTAGTGGGTCTTTTGGCCCCATTTTTGACATGGCGGAGCCATCAAAGCTGGAAAATTCTGATATTGATCCTTTAAATCTCTCTCTATGGATTTACAGAACATTCTGTCTTCTAGGCATTGCTAATACAGCCATTACTCATGATAGGAGAAAAGGACTAAAGCTAGATCCAAAGCTGGCAAAGTTGGCACCTCTCGATCCTGGTATTAAGGCAGATGGTCTGCTATTCAGAGACTCCTTCGTCTGAGCAGATACATGACTAACCGTTCCTCTATCGATGAAGCTCAACAGTCTCTCATGAAGGTCTTCAACCAGCATGTTTTTGCACAGGCCAGTAGAGCCAGGAGCCGATTTACCAGTTGTTCCTTTCGTCCCCAAGGATCTAGAGGCTCCTTCAACTCTTCAAATGGTGTGCAGAAATACAACCCCAAATTCTACCCTCTAAGGGGCAAAGGTTATTGGGATCGAGAACAACACATTTTCAAGAACAGTAACCAACAAGGCAAGTCCCTTTTCTGGCCTTCCTCCTGTAGGGGGCCGTCTTCAATTGTTTTTTATCAAAATGGAAAATGATAAGTGCCGACCAGTGGGTTCTAAATATGATACAGGGTTATCTTATATAGTTTTATGCAACCCCATTTCAGATGTTGTTTCCTCCTCCTCTCAATTCTCCTTGGAAATGTCCACCCTTATTTCTGAAAAAGTAAATTCTCTTTTATTGAAGTATGTGATCCAAATGACAGACCCTTCAAGTTTCTTAAGTTCTCTTTTCCGGGTAAAAAAGAAAAACAACAAAATGAGACCGGTTATCAAACTTAGAGCTTTCAACCAATTTGTCACTTATCGTTACTTCAAGAGGGAACTATAGTGCATCTCAGAGATGCCCTTCTCTAGTTCAATTACATGGTACGTCTAAATCTGAAGGACGCGTACCTTACCATCCCAATCCACCCAGACCACAGAAAATTCCACCAGTTCCAGTGGCAGGGAAAAACTTACCAATTTTCTTCCCTTTTCTTTGGCCTTTCATCAGCACCTTGGTGCTTTACAAAGGCAATGAAGCCAGTGGTAGCACATCTCAGATCTCTAGGCATCCAGTTAATTATAAATTTAGACAACATTCTTCTCATGAACTAAAATCATCACACGCTTCTATCTCATCTCCACATCACTTGTTCCCTACTTCTCAATTCAGTTTTATAGTAAACAAAGAAAAATCTATTATGATTCCTACTTTAAAAATCTGGGTTTCTTGGTGAACTCTTCAACCACTACCCTTCATCTTCCACCGCAAAAAGAGAGATTCTTTGAACTCTCCACAGGATACAAATTTCTCTAAGCTCACTGGCCAGGATAGTAGGTCTCCTTTCTTCATCCATTGAAGCTATCTTCCCTGAGCCCCTCCATTATCGAGCCCTTCAGCGCCTAAAGATTCGTCATCTCAGGAAGGGTCTCACCTATTCCGACATTATCGGCTTGGATCCAGAGTCTCGATCAGAGCTTCAGTGGTGGATAGACCATTTAGATGCCTGGAATGGCAGGACTATCTTTGCATCAGCCCCAGATCTTGTGTTAGAATCAGCTCCAAGTCTGACGGGCTTGGGCGCCCATTGTGGTCCAAACTCAACTGGAGGTACTTGGTCCATTGAGGAGTCGAAAATGCATGTCAATTGTTTAGAAATGCTTGTGGGCTCCTTCGCAATCAAACGCCTAGCAAGAGACAAAATTCAGTGTTCTATCCCCCCTGTGTGGACAATGCTTCAGCTGTCCGCTACATCAACCATCAAAACCTTTGGCGGATCTTGCAAAAAGTCTTTGGGAGTTCGGTCTCCAAAACTGGCTCTTACAGCGCAGTATCTGCCGGGAAGACTCAATACGACCCCAGACTGGCACTCCTGCTTTCTCAGAGATTTCAGCGACTGGAAACTTCATCCCTCGCTATTTCAGTCTCTCCTCAACAGATAGGGTCCCTTTTTCATCTACCTCTTTGCTTCCCTCTTGAATTCCGAACGACGTTGGTTCTTCAGCTGGCGCCCAGACCCCCTGGCCTTAGCCACAGATGCTTTCTTACAGGATTGGTCACTTTGGCCAATTATGCCTTCTCTCCCTTTTTCATGATTACCAGGACACTTGCCCAGGTCAGACGTCAAAAAGCTGCAATGGTGATAATAGTACCTTTCTGGCAATCTCACGTGTGGTTCCCTCCTCTTCTAGAGCTAGCTATCGACTTCTCAGTCCTGCTTCCATCCTTTCATTCCCTACTCCTACATCCCTTAGGTCATCCCCACAACTTAGTCCTCAATAAATCTCTCATCTTTGCGGCATGGAAAGTGTCAGGTCAAACCACTCTGCCATCCTTATTTCGACAGAAGCTTCAGACTTTATTAACAAGGCCTGGGCTCCAGGTACTAGAAAGGCACACAGTTCCGCTTGGTCTCGTTGGTCAAGCAGGTGTCTGGGAAGGTCTTTTGACCTCATTTCAACCAATATAAATTATGCTATAAATTTCTTAGCAGCGGAAGACAGTGCAGGTAAGTCCTACAGAACAATCAATTTATACAGATCTGCAATTTCCATGCATCATACCTATGTTAAAGGAAAACCTGTGGGAGAACATCCTCTCTTTTGCCGCCTCTTGAAGGGAGTAACATTTTCTACCCAAGTATTCAAAATTATAGGGTGTAAATGTTGTTTTGAATTTGTTTTTATCTTGGCCGTATAATGCGGATCATTAGCTGAAAATGCTTTCTGCAAAACTCACTATGTTATTAAGTCTTATTTCTATTAAACACCTGTCGGATATTAAAGCTTTTCAGTTTACTCTGACTGAAGTATTGTTTTCTAACAGCAAACGTACTAAGACTAATCTACGATCTGTGTTCTATCCTTACTTTCCTAATGAACCTAAACTTTGTGTAAGTCAATGCCTTAAGGTTTATGAAGAGTACACAGCCAATCTCAAAATGTCCTCTTGTTCTCAACTTCTCATCGCTTTCCGTAAACCTCACAAACCTGTTTCTTCTGTTACCTTAGCTAGATGGGTCCGTTGGGTCATGTCCTCTGCAGGCATTGATACTTCAGTCTTTGGGGTTTATTCCTCTAGGGGCGCTAGGGCCTCCAAGCCTTTCTGGGTGGGTTCCAGACTTTAAGACATTCTGAGATTGGCTGGTTGGTCCAATGATAATGTTTTAGGACTTTTAGGAACTTCTGTAGTGATTAACATGCTTTCAAAAAAAGCATAATAGGAGCCTCCGGTCTTGATATAAAATGTAGATTTTCCTAGTAAACTATGACAGAAAATCTTATTAAAGACACAGAGGTGAGTATTATCCCACCGCAACTCTTAGTAATTGTTGTTTTTTCCCTCCCTGGCAGCATCCTCAATCCAACCACCATCTTCATCCTAGTGACTGTACAATTCAATCAGAGTTTTCACTGTTTCCATGGATTCCTCTTAGTTCCAGCGTGGCATTTCTCCAGAAGTTCAGATTTCTTCTTCAAGTTATTTATGGATGAACGTTTGTCAAGATTTTTTTTCGTTGACTCTGGCGGTGCTGTAGTTTTGTCTATTTTTCCTATGTTCTCTCATACTTTCTAGATACTCGCACAACAAAAGATGGTTGGTTACAGTCAAGTATTGTGAATATACTATGTGTAGGTCTATGATTGGGTTTTGTTACAATGCATTTTTCGTTCCCATTGGCTAGCTGATGCTTAGCCTCATGAGAATTGTAGTTTTCTTGACTGCTGCTATTTAATTAAAGCTAGAATAGAGAAGCATAAAGCTTGCCACTGTGTCTTTAATAAAATTAAGACTTTCTGTAATAGTTTACTAGTAAAATGTACATTGTCTGTTCAATACTTTCCTTATGTTCAAACTAAAGCTGATCGAGAAAGAGTTGTAGCTGTAATTTGCCTTTCTTCATAAGTGATATATATTGTTCAGGTAAATGTATCATGGGATTTTTCATTTGCTCCTTGTTTGCAACAATGAAGGAATTATTTACTATTTTAATATTGTTCTCACTATAAATAAGCACCTAGAAGCCTTGGTTGAATACGTTTTGCAGGTTTAGATAATAGACATATAATGGATAATGTGGGTTTACTAAATAACAAAGTCAAAATATCGAGGGCATTAAATATCAAGGACAAAATATTCAAAAAGATATTGACAGATAAGTATAGAGTTCCTATACCTAACTCCATATATATATATATATATATATATATATATATATATATATATATATATATATATATATATATATACACCTCTGTGGTACATATATATTCAAGCTATGTCGATGTGGAATTATGAATAGTTGCCTGTACGTTTCTACATGAATTCACCTTTTGATATATTGCCCCTCGATATTCTTCATGTTGATATTCAGCAGAGCAATCAATGGATAATACAATATGGCGTTGACACTTGTTTTCAGTTGAAAATGTTTATGAGTATGAGATGTACTTCTCTTTGAGATGAACTTAGATTTTTTTCTTAATTAAAATGTTCATCCTGTGTGCGTTATGGTTCTCATTATTATTGTCCTGGTCAACAGCCTGAAGAAGTTCCAAGAGGAGGAACAAGATGCTTTGGCTGTCGTTAGCTTTGTCTTTAAGCAAAATTATTTGGAAAATTGAATATAAGATGTTTTAAAGAAAAATGCATGTATTTGAAGAAATAGAGAAAACATCTTTAAATATGAAGCATCTACCAAGGTTATGCATCAAAGAATCTTTTTCTAGTAAATTTGTGAGGTTAGTTCATCGCATTAGTTTATGCTGCCTCTACTAACGTAGGGTCGTGGTGGGCACTAGTATATATACATATCTGGTAGAATCAGGAAATGCAGTTCAGATACCACAGCTGTCTTTGTAAATTTCCACCTCAATCACTGGCTAGAGGACCAAATGATTGCTGTAAATTCAAGGCACTGCGTCCCCCCAGGGTGCGGGTGGCATTCCCGCAGCAGACATTTCAGTTCTGTTTTTAAAGGTATCACATGAAGCCTGGATTCTAGGAGCACTTCCAGATTAAGATTGCTTCTGAGTAATTGATTGTCTGAATGATAGAACTGTAAGGAGTAAATTCAATCTGCAACAATGTATCACTGTTGTATCTAATTTGCATTTACACATAAATTACTAATATGTGTACTGAGATGGGTCATTTTTGTTGTGAGGAAATGTGATCACATCTTAAAACTACTGGACCTTCCCTGGTCTACATCCTGACAGGTTGTACGAGTAGGTGGCTGTGCCTTGCTCATGTGTAAAGCTTTGAACCTGGACATTTGTACCAATTTCAGCATGATATGAGGTAAAGGTTAGGTATATTGGCATTTCTTGCTGGTCAGTAATGCCCCAGTTGAATTCCCAGTTGGCAGACTACACATGGTCTGTTGGATTCAGTCGGTAGAGTGCATGGTATTGGTTTGGCTGTGGTTGATGGGAGCTGCTTCTTGGAACTGATAGCTGGTGTCTAACAGCGTCTGTTGTCTTAGGTGTTTTCTTTAACCAATCAATCCTTCTGCACATGTGCCCCAGGACTCATATGTAATTGCATCCATTAGAAACCATTTGCAACTTTTCAAATAGAATTTCCGCCAAGAGGGAGAGGGTGTATACTGAGAACCAAGATTGCAAACTACTGCGTCACCAATAATGAGAATAAAATACTGACTAGTCAGACTATTGATGTATCTGTACAGATAACAAATGCAGGTAACGCTACCGATGACACGCCCCATTACAAGTTGACTTGAACCGAGAGGAAAGTCTGTCTCGCATTCATTACAATCAAATCTGAAGGCTAAAGCCACTCACACAAGTCAATCCACCACATAGAGCAGGACCAGTTAGTATTTAGCAATTAAGAGATAATGATGGCAAACTCCAAAGTTGGATACAGAGGAAGGCCGGTGTATCTCATAGGGCCTTGCTGCAAAAGGGGAGTGGGAGCAGGTGGTTTTGTAGGACAATGTTCCCCTGGTTGAAAAAAAGGGGCCATAGCAAAAACATACTGAAAAGTCATTAACAATCATTAACAATCTTGATATAGTGCCCTACAGCCTACTCCAGTGATGACACAACCAGGTATCAAGCCATGTACCTGGCATGGAACCAAGCTATGGCCTTCCAATCGATGAACCCACACCCGGACACAGTAGGGCCTGCCCCTCATACATGCAGACATGACATTCTCAGCACAATTCAGATGAGGTGATTGGCTTGGCTCGCTTTCAGAGTTTCCTGATCTATGAAGGCGCCGGGGACGCCCATGCCTAGGTTGCTGTTCCAGGATGGAGCTGTCCTAGTCGTGAGCAATGAGACAAAGACTGGGGTGGAGGTGTGCTACCTCATTTCTAGGCTAGCAGAATGCTGCTAGGGCCGGATGGGAGTACAAGAGAAAATGTAAGTATTTAGGGTTCCTGGTCCCAGTGAGCTCTTTAGGGGGACATGATGCATGGTAATGATGGTTAGGGAGGCCCTGGCACACCTGAGTTGCCCACATGGAGTTATGAGCCATGATGTGTGCCTGCTGCTGTGTAGGTCAATGCCAACAGAGCATGAGTGGGTGGCAGCAAGAAGAAATAAATACACGTGCAGCACAAAATCTGTCATCATCTTCCGACCCCCAGATGTGCAGCAAATTGTTCCTCCCTTGCACTGTGAAAATACCAACACCCACACCCACTTACACGCACCACACACATGCACACCATACACACACCACACACACACACTTACACACACCACACAGACTTACACACACACACGCACGCACACACCACACACACTTACACACACACGCACACACCTCACACGCCACACACCGCACAATAATGCCGCAATATGAAACTGGCGATGCGTTGGACATGTCATTTAATAAAAACACGACGCCCCCTCCTCGCCCTTCGGTTGACTCGTGACGAGGCATTTCTGCTATTCCGGCCTTGTCCAGGGTTCAAGCGAAGGCCTGCGCAGCGGAGTGAAGCGGAAAGTGTTGCCGCCCATGACGAGCGCTGTGGGAAGAGTCGAGGCGCTGCCGCGCGCTCAGGCGCAAATACTGGGCCGGACTGGGAACGTAAGACCACCCGACAGAACATGTTCACACCATCCCTTCCTGCTCTCTCTTCTCTGTCCTCCGGCTGGCTCCCGGCTCCCCCCTCCTCGTGCCTGCTGTCATTCCCGGAGGATGCTGGAGAGTCAGAAAGGTGCCAGCAGTTCTCCCCCAAACCACTGCGCCCTAAGAACCGGGCTCCAACCCATCTGGGAAACGCCCGGTGGGAAACCCAGGAGTCTGGGCCTGCGCACGTGTGCTTGTTTGGAAGGGATGGTTTGGATACCAGACAGACCGCCCGGCCCAGGCAGGACTGCGGAAGAACCTGAACCGAGATATGGATCTGGGGCTCCGGGTTGGGCACACATTGTTCGCATAACTTCAGCTCTGGCGAGTCCCCCGCCCAACACAACCCTGCAAAGACGGCCACTTTCCGCCTTATCGCAAAAGGATCTGTTTGTTTTTGGCACCTTTCTGCGTGTATATTACGTTTTTGCAAGGTGTATATGAGCTAGCGTGCCGCGAGGGCCCCTAACACAACACAGGTGCCCGGCGCCTACCCACAACACGGCCTTCTGGCAGGACAGACGTGTGGACTGCACTGGAAGGTTGTGTTACCGCCCTTGACCTTCGGAAACACAATCGGTTCAGTGGTGTTTGCCGCCCTCCGCGAGGTGCCTGCCCCCCCACTTTAGAAGAGGACAGTGATGGGGCGTATCTTCGGGTGGGGGTGGGGTGTGTATGGGGTGTTACACCCCCTAACAAATGTATCTTGTGATAAGTAGTTGGGTAGAGGGGCTTTAAGACGGGTATGGTGAGGTGTCATGTCGAATTTCGCCAGGAATTTCACACACACAAACAAAAACGCGCACACACTCTCTCCGTCAATCTGTTTCGGAAGCCTTAAAAAATGTTGGTTATTTCACAAAATAATGTCCCCCTACCACTCTGCATCTCTCTCTCTTTCCGCTGCCCCTAAGCCCCGCTCGTGTGCCCCCTTGTTGTATAATGTATTGCAACATTATGGCCCTCATTCTGACCTTGGCGGGCGGCGGAGGCCGCCCGCCAAAGTCCTGCCGTCAGGTTACCGTTCCGCGGTCGAAAGACCGCGGCGGTAATTCTGACTTTCCCGCTGGGCTGGCGGGCGGTCGCCTTCAGACCGCCAGCCAGCCCAGCGGGAAAGAGGCTTCCACGATGAAGCCGGCTCGGAATCGAGCCGGCGGAGTGGAAGCTGTGCGACGGGTGCAGTTGCACCCGTCGCGTATTTCACTGTCTGTGCAGCAGACAGTGAAATACATGTAGGGGCCCTCTTACGGGGGCCCCTGCAATGCCCATGCCAGTGGCATGGGCACTGCAGGGGCCCCCAGGGGCCCCGCGACCCCCCCCTACCGCCATCCAGATCTCGGCGGTCCGACCGCCGGGATCTGGATGGCGGTAGGGGGGGTCGGAATCCCCGCGGCGGTGCAGCAAGCTGCGCCGCCGCGGAGGATTCAATGGGGCCGCGGTACACTGGCGGGACCCCGCCAGTGGTGCCGGTCCGACCGCGGCTTTACCGCCGCGGTCGGAATCCCCATTGGAGCACCGCCGGCCTGTCGGCGGTGCTCCCGCGGTCCTCCGCCCTGGCGGTCAAAGACCGCCAGGGTCAGAATGACCACCTATGTGCCAGTGATGGTTGTGAAATGTGAACCTCACCCACCCCCATTCTTACAGACCAAGCTACACCCCTGCACAGCATTTGCATTTATTGGCAACCTGGCACCTTCTGCAGCAGGGGGCCAATGGACTAAACATTTCTTGCCTGTGCCTACTGATGTGCAGCACAGAGGGAGCCTTATTTTGATTCCCTATGGAAGGGGAGGGGGCCTCAGGGGCACACAAAGCCCATATATTCAAGAAGAGGATAATTAACTATTCTGATTCCAGTCTTTGACTATTCGGGTACAGTGCCCAAAATTCATGCCATACAGCACCCACCTTGCAACCCTGCATGAAAGTGAAAGGGCAAGAATGCACCGTATTTACCATTATGCAGCTCATTCCTATCCTTTCTTAGCTCGGGTGCACTTTTAGCTGCCTAGCGCCAACGCAAAAAGAACACATGATGGATGGAATGATGAACAATGTCAAACATTCACCCCCAGTACAGCGATCTGGGCCTAAATCCATTGTCTTTTTGCTACCCATGTCATTCCAGTTGCCAGGGCCATAGGCAGTGAAAGCTGCAGTTTCAGGCCTCTTCTGCACCGGCCTGTAGCATGTGCACTGCAATTCAGGCCAGAGTTGTAGGCAGCGAAAGAAAGCTGCCTTTTCAGGCCTCTTGTGCACCAGTCAGCCTGTGTGCAGACAGGCCGGTGTACGAGAGTCCAGAAACAGCAGCTTTCACTGTCTACGGCCCTCCTGAATTTGCCTGATCTCGGAAGCACTGCAGGGTCAGATCTGGCTGACCAGGCCCGACCCTGCTTAGCGCTTCCGAGATCAGGCACATTCAGGAGAAATCCGTGGGTCATGGAACTTCACCTCCGCGGAATTCCATTGAGTTTTTTTTCAACTCAGCGGAATTCCGTAGAGTCGGACTCCGTTTACTCCGCCCTGGCCTAGGTAGCAAGAGCCATGCCCATTCAGCAGGTGAGTGGTGAGGGGTGGAATGTAGCTGTTGGTGCATTTTGGGACATACTGTTGCAAATATATCACTAAAGCATGGTGTGGTAGGGCACTGTCATTTACAGAGAGCATATTTTCCATTGAAATGGCCACCAAATGTGCATAGACATGCAGTTTTACTGGTAAAAGTATGCAGCACACAAATGATGATGTGTGGAAAACAGGTTTCAATGAATATTTATAATTTGTGCATCTCCAAGTAAAGTGTCTTGATTTGTTTTGATCATATTAGAATCTTTGTTTCCATCATACTTCAGAATTAAAAATGTATTTCGTTCATGCTTTTCTTGCTGCTGATACACTTTGAAATATTAGTAACGCTTACTTACAGATATTTACATTTTGTTGTGTGTTGTGTGTTAGAAATAACCATTCATCCTTTCCTTTCACACTACCTTTACCCCAGCAAGATTGTCACATAGTTCTCTATAAAGTGTTCTCACTTTACAGTCCGCGGAAGGAAAGCAAACACCAATATTGCTTTCACAAGAATAGGCAGCTATTTGTCAGAAGACACAGCCAGACATTAGGCCCCTGCCTTTGAACACACTAGAAATGGCACAAGATATAAACAAACTTTAAAGGCATCTTTTTTGCTCATTTGCCTTCTGAACTACTGCAACGTGATTTTGGGGGTTCTGCAGCACCTCTATTTCCAGTGCTATTAGCGGGCCTGCATGCTTCCCTATCCTGACGGGGATAAACAGCAGCTTGGGGAAGCCTAGAGGTGAAGACAAAGAAACACTGACAAAGCCAGTGAGTCTTGCCGGTGCAAGCTCTCTTGGCCTTTGTCAAAGTTGTCTTTGCCATGCTCTACAACTTTTGTACAAAAGGATGTTATGGTGTTGTGCTGATCTCCTGTGTGTTCTGGTGAGTGAGTAAGGCTTTGGAGGGCATCAGTAGTAGTACTACCAACCCAAGCAGGTGAGATGGAGCTCAAGTGAGATGCTGCTTGAGGTCCATGGTGTGGGGTGTGTTCTAGGGTGGTGGGTCTCTATATCGCATCTGATTTATGGATTTATGACTCCACTAATAGTGTATGGTAAGGGAATCATTACTGTTCTTAATTCCACTTTTAGTACCTCCTACCTAATAATTTAGTTGTAGGTTGATGTAGCGGATGGTATATCATCGTAGATTAACGTTAATAGTCTTGATATAGTATCCTACAATCTACTCCACTGATGACACACACCCAGGTATCAACCCATGTACCTGGCATGGAACCAAGCTATGGCATAACAATAGGTGAATCCACACCTGGACACAGGGAGGCCTGCTCCTCATTCAGGCACACGTGACATTCTCAGCACATGACGTTGTGGTATGGTATGGTATGGTGGTGCCTGCCATGGTATGGTAGGGCCTGTGATTGAATACTGTCATGGTATGGTACTGTATGCCCTGTAAATGTATGGTATGGTATGACCTCTCATTGTATAGTATGGTATGGCCTGTCATTGTATAAGTGTGGTATGGCATGTCATATAGTATGGCATGTTCGTACCATTAAAGTCTTCTTGATATCGACACACACCACAAATCTATCCAAAAGTGTGTTGTCTAGGTAGTACCAAAAGAACCAAAAGAGCATGTTGTGAAATACTTCAATCAGATATGAACACTTTATACACATCCCTGTTGATACACCTCATTTGTGCTTTCCCACTCCCATGCTACTGGTGCATTGTATGCTGGTATTTGTGAAGTATGTGCCTCAGTGGTAAGAAACCGACAAGACACAGTCTGCAAAGGGATGTTAACTACAAGACCCTTAGATAAAGATGCCACACCTATGCCACTATGGTGATGGTCAAATATTGAGTTTCATACGTTTAACTCTGAAGTTCTGTAGATTGTCTCCTGGCTCATTAAGGAGCATTGTTGAGTTGGGTCTCAGGTTAAAAAGGCTCTGATTTAAACCTTATTATTTTCTATCACAAGTGTGTCCGTCTTGAATGATTCTCCATTTACTGACCACAATAACAAAGGGCTACCTCTGCCTGTGATCATGCTGGTCTGTTGCTTGCGCACCTGCCAGCTCGGCATGGTGCACATTTTGCAGTCATGTAGTCAGTGATCTATTACATGTGTCCATCTCATCCATCTCTCCATCCATCTCGCCATCCCTCTCTTCCTTCCTCCCTACATCTCTCCTTGCCTTCACCCCACTCCCCAATCATATAATTCTTTGTAGTGTCAATTATGAGCTTCAGTTTGAAGACCTGCACCTCCAAATAAATTCAAAGGATCTGGAAACATCAATGTAATAACTACACAGAACTGCAAGTGACAGCAGCCCTCCACCCCCCCCTCTCCATCGGCTAAAGTGTGGGGGTAGGGGCAATGATGCCCCTGCTCCATTGCCATGCAGTTCCCCGATTTCTCATCTCACTCACCCCACTTTCTCTTCACATCTCTCCTGACGTAAGTAATCTATTCTCCTTTCTGCTTGTGTCTTCCCTCTAATTTTCTTAACTGTCTCTTTTGACAACCTGTCCCTTTCTTTCTCCTTTTCTTTCTCTTTCACTCTCTTCCTTGCTATCCCCCTCTCCCTCTTTTTTTCTTTATCCTTTTCAGGTCTAGCCTGAGACAGTGTATGCACTTTCGCTTGTGAGACCTTTTATTAGTTTACAGGGGGTATAGAACCTGTCCACTGCTTACCATTGGTTGGCTTCATCGTGACTCTAAATTGCTAGCTTCGCTTTGGTCAGCGTGGGCCGGCTTCACTTCCTCTTTGTGTGTTTGTCCCTCCCCTGGAGCTTGGCCCAAGTGCCGCTTCCTTTGCCACAGTTTGTGCCGTTCCACTGCTTGTATGCTTTCCAAATTACTTTGTTTTCTTTTAGGGGTTGCTCACTCCGGTGTCAGTGCTTGCTCTGTCATTGTTGCTTGCCCCTTTGTCGTTGCTTACCCCTTTGTCGTTGCTTGTCCCGTTGTTTCTTGCAATGCCCTCCTGCCTTCTTGCTGTTGCTTCCTACTCACCCGCGTGCTTGTTGTGTCCCTCACTCGTCCCTCCCACGTTGCATTGCTTCCCCCTTCACACTCCACATGCATTGTAATTCTTACTCTGCACGTCAGAAAAACAATCATTGGCAAAGGCAATGGGTCGCCCCTATGCAAGTTCTATTGGCTTTGTCACTGTTTTTTGAGCCATCTTTTACAGCAGCAGGGCTGCTGTGTAGCATGGCTGAAAGTAAAAAATACAAGTACTATGACGTGCTCAATGCTGGCCAGGGTATAGCTCTTTTACTTTTGCTTTCAACCAAGCTGTGCTGCTGTACAACATGGCTTAATAAACATTTACAAAACCAAAGAGTAAAGCTATTTGGATTTGTCAAAGCTTTCTGGTCCACAAGCACAAAAGATAGCCATATGTTATATGCATTCCACAATTCCAGAGGAGGGGTCGTAGTTATAGGACGAAATAAACTCACAATTTGAAAGTTGGCGCTGGGGTCTGAAATACACAATAGACCAGCTTCACCCATTCTATACACAGAATTGCGTGAGGCAATTGTTACATAACTGAGTCAGTTTGAAACACAATATTAAAACATTAGACATGCAGAGATTTGAGGTATTTCTTCTTTCAGACAAGGATACTGCCAACGAGCAATGGCAAAGGCTGGCTTTACTGTACCTATATCAACATAGGCATTCGCAATCGTGTTTTACAAGCGTTGCGTGCACAAATACTCCCCTGTGTGTAGTCAGACTCCACTTTGTGTATTTTAAAGAATAGATGACACTACATCAGCAGGCAGCTAGCAGCGCTGTCAAGCCAGACAAAAATAAACATTTGCAAAACTAATAGGTTTTGCTGGTTGGAAGATTTATTGGCTTTGTTAATGTGTTTTTAGTGTTTTTTAGCTATGTAAAACAGCAGCACATCTGCTGTGCAGCATGGTTGAAAGTAAAAACAAGCATTTGCAATGCAATGGGTCTCGCATTTGCTCGAGATAGAGCTATTAGCGTTATAACTATATATAGGTACACTGTTCCATACAGAAAAAGAAGGAGGAAGCAGGGAAGCACCTGTACTCTCAGGAGCGAGAGCCCTCATGCATCACTAAGGATGACTGGCATCATCATCGGGAGTCGCTCCTCACTAGGCCGGCACTGCAATGCCTAG
This sequence comes from Pleurodeles waltl, assembly GCF_031143425.1. NCBI lineage: Eukaryota > Metazoa > Chordata > Amphibia > Caudata > Salamandridae > Pleurodeles > Pleurodeles waltl. The sequence goes on along the minus strand of NC_090449.1, from coordinate 1,023,339,293 downwards.
TGGGCACCCCGTAATGGGGGCTCTCTGCCGAGTTCTGAGATAGTGACTGAAAAATTCAAAAGTCCACAACAAAGGTGCTACAAGTCACCATCGAAAAGAAAAGAGGGATTTAAAATTGGTTAGTCATCCATAAACTTCATCATTTAATCGGTCAAATATAGTAAGGATGAAGACCAAGGTTAAAAGCAATTTTGAAAGTAAAGTTGAGGATTATGCTCACACAGCTTTAAAAAAATATAAACAAAAATTAGAGTGTCCTAAAAATTATAAGGCACAACTATGATTTGGTCGACATGTTTCGCGTCTATTGGTCTATATCGATCCACCGACGCTTCATCAGGACCCATATGCCTAAATAACAAACCTCTTATGAAATATATAGACCAGTCACTTACTCAGGTTGACTGGTAAACCAGGTACCCTGCAACACATAGAAAAACGAAAAAGCCAAAAGGCAATAAAACAAATGTCACTGTTATAATGTAACACAGAAAATCTGATGGAAAATGACGCAACCACATTTTGGTTAATAGCAGTGAATGGGATATCACAAAGAAAAATGCTTACCACCCCCTATTTGAGAACAGGTTCCAAGGGGAAGGCGTCTCTAGGACTCGTAGTGACACTGATTGAGATTAAAGGTAAAAAAGTAAATGGCAGATGACTGTCCAAAGATAACATAAAGGAATCAAAAGTCTGCAATCAAGTGCTGCAGATAGTATTGGGGGTGCTCAGAAATAGATGTACAATCAAACATAAGCAAATATAATGTAGGAAAGACTCCCAAAGCAACCGTATATTTATTGTTGTTGTTCACCGTGACCTTAGGGAGGATTATGACCAAGAAGGTCCACAAATAGTTAGTAAAGGAAAAATGAGGAAAGACGGATAATTATCACGCATAATCTCTATCGCATGTTCATATAGAAAAAGGTTAGCGCACTAACCGAATCGTCAGAAATAGTGACAGAGTAAAAAAACAGTATCGAGTGAGACAGACCTGACGTTCTTAGTCGAATGTCAGGCCCTGTACTTACATAATCGGTCACCAGGTCCTACATTCGGACCTAACCTACGGAGACTGCCGCCCGACGAACAACCGGATCGGGAGCCCTCCTGATCCTTAAATGGACGCCGGGGGATTCAGCGCGTCTGTGCTCAGCGCGTCTTTTTGCGCGAAACAGAAAAAGGACTATAAAAATCCGGAGCGGATCAAAGGTCGACGGGGGACTACAAGTGTATGAGCACTTGTAGTTTAGGACCTGAAAACGCTTTGGAAGATAGTCAATGAGATCGCCAATGTATATACTGTTATATTCGGACACAGAAAAAATAAATGAATAGAAAATGGATGAAAAAGAGGGAAAAGTACCCACTCATTGCCAATGTTGATTATGAGCCCAGAGCGAAATGTTATATAGTCAGAGCTATTAGGGCTCATGTATGTAAAGCAAAACCTAGGCGAAGACCCGAAAAGGGGTATATATTTTGGAAAATAGAATAAAGCCAGCAGAGACGTAAAACACTGGGCTATATGTATCAGGATCATCAAAGCCCATATGAGAAGGGTCTTAGTTATAAATGTATAAATAATCTCGATAGGGCAGATTAAAAACTGGATCTGTCACATCAGGATGAAGTATAGGGAGTAACGCCAGTTAGCTACAAAGGATTCTAAGGAGAAAGAGACGTCCAGGGGATGTCATCGTTAAGACCTCGTATATGGGTCCCCAGTTTAAACACCCACTTTTGTTCGATTCTAAAGAGTGCTCTGGGATCATTGGGGCGGATAAATGGAGCTTCAATTACCACCCACCATAGGTCATCTGGAGAGTGATGTGCCTCCAGAAAATGAACACTTAACTTAGTGGTGAGCTTCTTACACCTAATGTTGCTTCTGTGTTCGTTGATACGAGTCTTGACAGGTCTTGATGTCATGCCAATGTATCGAAGATCACATGGGCAAGTGATCATGTATATACAATTTTTTGTGTTGCAGTTGGTATGTTTGTTGAGATACCATGGGCCAATCGAATCAAAAACAAGTTGTTTCAAATGTTTTGTGAGACCACAGACATTACAGTGACCACACGGATAATGTCCCATAACAGGTGGGAGGTCCCATAGAGTTGTTTGATTGGACGAATTATGTGAGATGCGTGGACGTGTGTGTACCACTAAGGGCCTGATTACAACTTTGGAGGACGGGGTTAAACCGTCCCAAAAGTGACGGATATACCACCTACCGTATTACGAGTTCCATAGGATATAATGGACTCGTAATACGGTAGGTGGTATATCCGCCACTTTTGGAACGGTTTAACACCGTCCTCCAAAGTTGTAATCAGGCCCTAAGTCTCTAATGTTGGCAGTTCGTCTGAAAGCGAAGAGAGGTTTCGGTAAGTGGTGGCCTCCACTAGTCAGGATGGACCATCGCTTATTAATCAGCTTCTTAATGGAGTTTGACAATGGAGTGTAAGTAGACACACAAGTCAACCTAGCCTGGGGGCACTGTCCTCTGGGCATCAGTAGTGCTTCTCTATTGTTATTCCTGGCTCTTTTCCGGGCTTGGTTGACGATCTTGGATGGATAATTCCGTTCGCAAAGTTTTTGTTGAAGAGATTCAGATTGTCGGTCAAATTCAGTGAGTGAACTGCAATTCCGTCTTAATCGTAGAAATTGTCCAAAGGGTAAATTGTCCCGCAAAGCTTTTGAGTGGTGGCTCTGATAAAGGAGCAACGAGTTACGATCCGTGGGTTTGTGATATACACTAGTCTGAAGTTTCCCATTGTTTATAGAGATCATCAGATCTAAAAATGGTAATTGATGGTCAGAAACTGTGGCTGTGAATTTCAAAAAGGGGTCAAGGGTATTGATCCAGGTTACTAGTTCCCTTGCCTTCATAATGGGACCTTGCCAAAGAATTAAAATATCGTCTATATACCGGCGCCAAAGTCTTATAGAGTTGAAAAAAGGATTCGTGGGCAACAATATATGTTTCTTCTCAAAGTCATACATGTAAAGACATGCTAGACTAGGAGCAAAAGTGCTCCCCATGGAGGTACCTTGAATTTGATGGTAAAATTGGTCCTCAAAAAGAAAGAAATTTTCAGTCAGGGCTAATCTAGCACACTGTAGAATGAAAGCTGCAGGGGAAGACAAAGTTGGTGATATTTCGTATAGGGCAGTCTCTATGACATGCAAAGTAGCTTCTTGAGGAATATTGGTATAGAGAGCCTCTACGTCAAGTGTGATAATCGCTTGTGTATTCTCCCCGTCATTGATGGTTTCGATCAGGTTGAGCACCTCTTTGGTGTCCTTCAAATAAGTAGAAGAATTTCTTACTAAAGGTTGTAAAAAATGATCGCAAAAAATGGAAAGTGGTTCTAAAATTGAGCCCAATCCTGATACTATAGGACGTCCAGGTGGAGGGTTCCTTTGTTTGTGAATTTTTGGAAGACAGTAGAAATAGGGTACCTGGGGATGCTGTGTATCCAAAAAGGCTGCTTCCCTGGGAGAGATCCACAAATTATTTCTGGCTTCTTCAATCATAGTTCTGATTTGTATCTGGAGTCTTTCTGTAGGGTCGCGATTGATTTTTGCATAGTACGTAGAATCACTTAGGAGGCGCAAACATTCACTTCTATAATCAGCGGTATTCATAACCACTATAGCTCCTCCCTTATCAGCAGGTTTTATAGTTATCTCAGGGTCGGATGCTAGTGCGGTGAGCGCCCTCCTTTCTTTTGTCGGAATATTGATAAAGGTTGGTTTAGAATGAAGGTTGTTAACATCGGATAGCACTGCTTTCTCAAAAGTTAAGACTTCATTGGGCATTACTGCAGGAGATGGAACAAAGGTAGAAGGTTTTTTAAGACCTGAATCGAGGGTTAAAGGTTCCTCTGTTTTATCTCTGAAGAAAAATTGCAGCCGAATCTTCCGAAAAAATTGTGCTAATTCAATTTGTAGGTGAAAAAAATCAACTTGAGGGGTAGGAACAAAGCCTAATCCTTTATTTAGTACAGAAGTTTCATCCTCTGAGAGTTGTTTAGAAGAAAGATTAACAACTAAGTCATTGATGGAGGAGTTTTGGACTGGCTCCTGGTGATCATCTGGGGCTCGTCTCTGGACCATTGGACGCGTCTGCCTCTTCCTCTCCTTCTGCCTCTGCCTCTGCCCCGGCCTCGGCCTAAAAAAGGAGGGGCAAAAGGCATCATGGGTCATGGTTGGAAGAAGGGGAAGGGAGCTTGCCACGGCATTGCTTGATGTATCGGATACGGAGGGTAATTGTAATAAGATTGTTGTGGTAGATTGTCGTCTGTGCTCCATCCGTCCGAAGAGGATCCACTGCTATAATTACGAGATTTTCTGAGAGGTAATGGAGCCTCATCGGATGATATAGATCGGTTATCTCCTTCAAAATCATCTTTAATGTAGGGGTAGATTTTTTCTCGGCTGAATCGTGCAATGTCTTTTTGGAGTTTGGAAACCTTTTGCTGAGTTAAAAATTCTTTAGTTTCATTTAACTCAGCAGTAATTTCGGCAAGGCGGCATTTAAATGATGTTATCGAAATCGTGGTTTTCAAGGTATTTTCAATGGTATTAATCTGGATCGTGATTGTATCCGCCAGCCTTTTGGAAGTGTTGATAATCAATACTAACCAATCTCTAGTACACTTCCAGGCTATTTGAGCCCAGTCTTTTCTGAAGAATTTTTCAGTCACTATCTCAGAACTCGGCAGAGAGCCCCCATTACGGGGTGCCCACTAGGCATTGCAGTGCCGGCCTAGTGAGGAGCGACTCCCGATGATGATGCCAGTCATCCTTAGTGATGCATGAGGGCTCTCGCTCCTGAGAGTACAGGTGCTTCCCTGCTTCCTCCTTCTTTTTCTGTATGGAACAGTGTACCTATATATAGTTATTATCACAGGGAGACTGTACACTGGACCAACAACTCTCCCAGTCCCTCTTTTTGTGTTAGCATTTATGTACAGCAGCTTAGCTGTGGGACTCATCTGACTGTTACCCCTGTTTTTTCATATCCTCCCCGAATTGCGGTCAAGAGACCCACACTATGGATAATTTTCAGGGTCTGAGCTACGATGATGAAATGGTAACAGCTATTTTACAAACACCTTCCATACTAGATAATGACGGCTCTGCCCCTTCGGGCAGTCTCAAAACTGAATGGGACAAATTATCCACCTTGAAACGAGAACTGATTAAGACCGTAATGCACGGAACAATCATGACCGAATATCTTCGTGCCAACATCGCTCCAAATGGTCTTTTAGTGTCAAATATACCACGCATTTTTCTGCAAGATCTAGCCTTCAGAAAAGACTGGGCTCAAATAGCCTGGAAGTGTACTAGAGATTGGTTAGTATTGATTATCAACACTTCCAAAAGGCTGGCGGATACAATCACGATCCAGATTAATACCATTGAAAATACCTTGAAAACCACGATTTCGATAACCTCATTTAAATGCCGCCTTGCCGAAATTACTGCTGAGTTAAATGAAACTAAAGAATTTTTAACTCAGCAAAAGGTTTCCAAACTCCAAAAAGACATTGCACGATTCAGCCGAGAAAAAATCTACCCCTACATTAAAGATGATTTTGAAGGAGATAACCGATCTCTATCATCCGATGAGGCTCCATTACCTCTCAGAAAATCTCGTAATTATAGCAGTGGATCCTCTTCGGACGGATGGAGCACAGACGACAATCTACCACAACAATCTTATTACAATTACCCTCCGTATCCGATACATCAAGCAATGCCGTGGCAAGCTCCCTTCCCCTTCTTCCAACCACGACCCATGATGCCTTTTGCCCCTCCTTTTTTAGGCCGAGGCCGGGGCAGAGGCAGAGGCAGAAGGAGAGGAAGAGGCAGACGCGTCCAATGGTCCAGAGACGAGCCCCAGATGATCACCAGGAGCCAGTCCAAAACTCCTCCATCAATGACTTAGTTGTTAATCTTTCTTCTAAACAACTCTCAGAGGATGAAACTTCTGTACTAAATAAAGGATTAGGCTTTGTTCCTACCCCTCAAGTTGATTTTTTTCACCTACAAATTGAATTAGCACAATTTTTTCGGAAGATTCGGCTGCAATTTTTCTTCAGAGATAAAACAGAGGAACCTTTAACCCTCGATTCAGGTCTTAAAAAACCTTCTACCTTTGTTCCATCTCCTGCAGTAATGCCCAATGAAGTCTTAACTTTTGAGAAAGCAGTGCTATCCGATGTTAACAACCTTCATTCTAAACCAACCTTTATCAATATTCCGACAAAAGAAAGGAGGGCGCTCACCGCACTAGCATCCGACCCTGAGATAACTATAAAACCTGCTGATAAGGGAGGAGCTATAGTGGTTATGAATACCGCTGATTATAGAAGTGAATGTTTGCGCCTCCTAAGTGATTCTACGTACTATGCAAAAATCAATCGCGACCCTACAGAAAGACTCCAGATACAAATCAGAACTATGATTGAAGAAGCCAGAAATAATTTGTGGATCTCTCCCAGGGAAGCAGCCTTTTTGGATACACAGCATCCCCAGGTACCCTATTTCTACTGTCTTCCAAAAATTCACAAACAAAGGAACCCTCCACCTGGACGTCCTATAGTATCAGGATTGGGCTCAATTTTAGAACCACTTTCCATTTTTTGCGATCATTTTTTACAACCTTTAGTAAGAAATTCTTCTACTTATTTGAAGGACACCAAAGAGGTGCTCAACCTGATCGAAACCATCAATGACGGGGAGAATACACAAGCGATTATCACACTTGACGTAGAGGCTCTCTATACCAATATTCCTCAAGAAGCTACTTTGCATGTCATAGAGACTGCCCTATACGAAATATCACCAACTTTGTCTTCCCCTGCAGCTTTCATTCTACAGTGTGCTAGATTAGCCCTGACTGAAAATTTCTTTCTTTTTGAGGACCAATTTTACCATCAAATTCAAGGTACCTCCATGGGGAGCACTTTTGCTCCTAGTCTAGTATGTCTTTACATGTATGACTTTGAGAAGAAACATATATTGTTGCCCACGAATCCTTTTTTCAACTCTATAAGACTTTGGCGCCGGTATATAGACGATATTTTAATTCTTTGGCAAGGTCCCATTATGAAGGCAAGGGAACTAGTAACCTGGATCAATACCCTTGACCCCTTTTTGAAATTCACAGCCACAGTTTCTTACCATCAATTACCATTTTTAGATCTGATGATCTCTATAAACAATGGGAAACTTCAGACTAGTGTATATCACAAACCCACGGATCGTAACTCGTTGCTCCTTTATCAGAGCCACCACTCAAAAGCTTTGCGAGACAATTTACCCTTTGGACAATTTCTACGATTAAGACGGAATTGCAGTTCACTCACTGAATTTGACCGACAATCTGAATCTCTTCAACAAAAACTTTGCGAACGGAATTATCCATCCAAGATCGTCAACCAAGCCCGGAAAAGAGCCAGGAATAACAATAGAGAAGCACTACTGATGCCCAGAGGACAGTGCCCCCAGGCTAGGTTGACTTGTGTGTCTACTTACACTCCATTGTCAAACTCCATTAAGAAGCTGATTAATAAGCGATGGTCCATCCTGACTAGTGGAGGCCACCACTTACCGAAACCTCTCTTCGCTTTCAGACGAACTGCCAACATTAGAGACTGAGTGGTACACACACGTCCACGCATCTCACATAATTCGTCCAATTAAACAACTCTATGGGACCTCCCACCTGTTATGGGACATTATCCGTGTGGTCACTGTAATGTCTGTGGTCTCACAAAACATTTGAAACAACTTGTTTTTGATTCGATTGGCCCATGGTATCTCAACAAACATACCAACTGCAACACAAAAAATTGTATATACATGATCACTTGCCCATGTGATCTTCGATACATTGGTATGACATCAAGACCTGTCAAGACTCGTATCAACGAACACAGAAGCAACATTAGGTGTAAGAAGCTCACCACTAAGTTAAGTGTTCATTTTCTGGAGGCACATCACTCTCCAGATGACCTATGGTGGGTGGTAATTGAAGCTCCATTTATCCGCCCCAATGATCCCAGAGCACTCTTTAGAATCGAACAAAAGTGGGTGTTTAAACTGGGGACCCATATACGAGGTCTTAACGATGACATCCCCTGGACGTCTCTTTCTCCTTAGAATCCTTTGTAGCTAACTGGCGTTACTCCCTATACTTCATCCTGATGTGACAGATCCAGTTTTTAATCTGCCCTATCGAGATTATTTATACATTTATAACTAAGACCCTTCTCATATGGGCTTTGATGATCCTGATACATATAGCCCAGTGTTTTACGTCTCTGCTGGCTTTATTCTATTTTCCAATATATATACCCCTTTTCGGGTCTTCGCCTAGGTTTTGCATTACATACATGAGCCCTAATAGCTCTGACTATATAACATTTCGCTCTGGGCTCATAATCAACGTTGGCAATGAGTGGGTACTTTTCCCTCTTTTTCATCCATTTTCTATTCATTTATTTTTTCTGTGTCCGAATATAACAGTATATACATTGGCGATCTCATTGACTGTCTTCCAAAGCGTTTTCAGGTCCTAAACTACAAGTGCTCATACACTTGTAGTCCCCCGTCGACCTTTGATCCGCTCCGGATTTTTATAGTCCTTTTTCTGTTTCGCGCAAAAAGACGCGCTGAGCACAGACGCGCTGAATCCCCCGGCGTCCATTTAAGGATCAGGAGGGCTCCCGATCCGGTTGTTCGTCGGGCGGCAGTCTCCGTAGGTTAGGTCCGAATGTAGGACCTGGTGACCGATTATGTAAGTACAGGGCCTGACATTCGACTAAGAACGTCAGGTCTGTCTCACTCGATACTGTTTTTTTACTCTGTCACTATTTCTGACGATTCGGTTAGTGCGCTAACCTTTTTCTATATGAACATGCGATAGAGATTATGCGTGATAATTATCCGTCTTTCCTCATTTTTCCTTTACTAACTATTTGTGGACCTTCTTGGTCATAATCCTCCCTAAGGTCACGGTGAACAACAACAATAAATATACGGTTGCTTTGGGAGTCTTTCCTACATTATATTTGCTTATGTTTGATTGTACATCTATTTCTGAGCACCCCCAATACTATCTGCAGCACTTGATTGCAGACTTTTGATTCCTTTATGTTATCTTTGGACAGTCATCTGCCATTTACTTTTTTACCTTTAATCTCAATCAGTGTCACTACGAGTCCTAGAGACGCCTTCCCCTTGGAACCTGTTCTCAAATAGGGGGTGGTAAGCATTTTTCTTTGTGATATCCCATTCACTGCTATTAACCAAAATGTGGTTGCGTCATTTTCCATCAGATTTTCTGTGTTACATTATAACAGTGACATTTGTTTTATTGCCTTTTGGCTTTTTCGTTTTTCTATGTGTTGCAGGGTACCTGGTTTACCAGTCAACCTGAGTAAGTGACTGGTCTATATATTTCATAAGAGGTTTGTTATTTAGGCATATGGGTCCTGATGAAGCGTCGGTGGATCGATATAGACCAATAGACGCGAAACATGTCGACCAAATCATAGTTGTGACTTATAATTTTTAGGACACTCTAATTTTTGTTTATATTTTTTGAAAGCTGTGTGAGCATAATCCTCAACTTTACTTTCAAAATTGCTTTTAACCTTGGTCTTCATCCTTACTATATTTGACCGATTAAATGATGAAGTTTATGGATGACTAACCAATTTTAAATCCCTCTTTTCTTTTCGATGGTGACTTGTAGCACCTTTGTTGTGGACTTTTGAATTTTTCAGTCACTATCTCAGAACTCGGCAGAGAGCCCCCATTACGGGGTGCCCACTATGCATTGCAGTGCCGGCCTAGTGAGGAGCGACTCCCGATGATGATGCCAGTCATCCTTAGTGATGCATGAGGGCTCTCGCTCCTGAGAGTACAGGTGCTTCCCTGCTTCCTCCTTCTTTTTCTGTATGGAACAGTGTACCTATATATAGTTATTATCACAGGGAGACTGTACACTGGACCAACAACTCTCCCAGTCCCTCTTTTTGTGTTAGCTATTAGCGTTATAAACTGCTAACCGGACATTTCTTGCCACATAACTTGAAAATCAAACGTAAAACAGTTTCACATAAGCAAGTTGATTCACAACGCCACGGCCGCCTTGAGCATCAGAGATAAGGAGAGAGACAAAAGGAAAAAGAAGTTCGCCCGCAGTCAAACTTATCGGCAAAAGTGCAATTAGCCATGTAACAGGGGCGATAGCCAAGGCGGTAACAAAACCTCCCCCAGGAGGGACAAACGAACCAGTGATAGTGATGGGCGTGAGGTGGGCATCGCGCACTGCTATGCTCGACCTAAGAAGGTGCAAAGACGCAGTAAACGCTGGCTCTTTTTTCCACTTTCAACAGAAACAGCTGCTCCATTAGGTCAGAGAAGCGTTGCCCCACTTAATAAAAATGACCCAAAAATGCACCCGAGATGAAAAATTAAAAAGTAATAACGTTAATTTAATATCATTTTATTTTTTACGACTCTGTCCTGAGCTGTGTGTCAGGATGGGAGTGGGGGGGCAGGAATTGCTGCTGAGTGGCAGAAGCAGGGAGGAGTGGTGGGCTGTGCATTTAAGTTTAAAGTGCGCCTGTCACTTTGGCCGGCTGTCTTGCGACAGTCGGCCAGAAATGCACACTTCAAACTTTGGAGACCAAGCGAAGGCCTCCAATTCCTTTGTGAGTGCTGAGAGAGCCCGCTCCATCCAATCAGCATGAAGAGCTGCGTCCGGACTGGTTAGGAGAGTTGGCTGGGGCCCACACTCGACGACAGAAGAATACCAGGACAGGAGCGAGGACGTGCACTAAGGCAAGTGAGTTTAATTTTACTCTTTTTGTTCCTTTAATGTGCACTAAAGGCCTGATTTAGAACTCGCAGATGGGTTACTTCGTCACAACGGGGATGGATATCTCATCCGCGAAAATCTAAAGCCCATTATGTCATACGGGATTAAAATTTTATCGGACGGGACATCAGTGAACGTCCTGACGGAGTAACCCGTTCACCGTGTTCTAATCAGATCCTAAATTGCCAACATGCATTACATTAACGTTTTAAAGTTAATCTTTTTGACTTTAAAATGATAATGTAATGCATGTCGGCAATCTAGTTAATGCTTATTCCATGTATGCACAGGCACCCACCCAATTGCCCACCCCACCAGTTGCAGTAGTTGGCAGCCGCCACTGACTTTGCACCCATGCTGCAGAACAGTTTCACTACTGTACAACATGGCAAAAAACATTGACAAAGTCAAATAGCTCTGCTATTTGGCTTTGTTAATGTCATTAAATGGGTGACAATTGACTTTGGTGTTTTTCAGATCCCAGTGCGAACGTTCATATTCTGAGTTTATTTCCTAGTACATCACCTGTGCGCCCCTCCTTATAATTTACCATATGGCTGTGTTTTGAGCTTGTCAGCCAGAAAACTGTGACAAAGCCAAATATATTTATTAGTTGGATATGCCAGTGTTTGAAAGCCATGTTGTACGGCAGTATGGCTGCTGCTCAGCATGGTTGAAGGTAAATAAAAGGCCCATGAGGTGGTCAGAGTTGACCATGTCATATATTTTTTTTTTTCATTTTCTCCTTTCAGCCATGCTGCTGTACTGCATAGCTAAAAAAAAAACACACATTGCCAAAGCCAATACATCATGCACAGGCAAGATCTATTAGCTTTGTCAATGCTTGTTCTCCTTCACATCTCACTTCTCTCTCACTCAAATCTGTCTCTTCTTCTTGTCCTTTTCGTCTTCCCTTTCTCCTTACCCTGGCCCCTTGTCCCTAAACACCTGTCCGTTTCCTGTCCTTCTCTCCTCTCTCAGTGTGGCTAGCCCCAGTCACAGTGATAGGGACTGAGGCACCTTGTCACTAGATCACTAGATGTTAATGTAATCCCTCCCATGTTAGAAAGAAACAGGGAATAGACCATTCTATCCTCATCCTTTGAGGAAATGTACCTAACCTACTCTTTATTTAATATCTGCCATTATGAACTTCCCCTCAGCTTAAAAAGCCTCACTTCTAATTTCTGCTCAGACTAATCACCTGTAGACACAGTCAACTAAGTACTTGTGAATTTCACGCCTGTGGCCTGCAGGTTGCACACTGAGCTTTTCATCCAGGGATCTTGTAGTTCTGGAGCTGGTAAAAGGTACTGGGTTCAGTGTTTAGGTCCCTGGCTCCATCTAGAGCAGTGTGGGCTCATCAAGATGCACATCAGTGAGAACTTCTCACACTGCTCAGTTGTGCCAGCTGATCTCCCTGGTCAGCAGTAGGTATCAAACTTGGACAAGGATGTTATTATACCAAAATCCTGCTAGTAGTAGAAGTGAGATAATTCACCCAGAGCCGGCTTTAGTGCTGGTGGTGTCGGGTGTGACAATCATCTCCCCCCACATTTACCTCCTCCTTAGAATCCCTCCCTACCACACAGAAAAAAGTGTCCCTCATCTCTCCATAGCCCCTTTCTCACATACATTCTATTTGTTTTAAAGCACTGGTAAAGGCTGACTTTACTAATAAAAATGTATATCTACCCAATTGAACCCTTTTTGAGCAACATTAGGAACAGATAATGAAAGAATGCCAAAAAGTACCATAACATCCTAACCTATTTTATGCAGTTTGCATAAAGCTCTTTGATGACAGTTCGTAACAGTCACTGTTATATATTAGGACTGTGCCTTATGAACTGCGGTAAGAAAAGGATCTCGGTGACAATAGCAGTAATCCGCTCAGCTATCCACATAAAATACAGATCTGTGCTCTGCAGGGTATGCGTTCTTTGCAGCAGGCATATCCCCCCTGCGGTACATTATGGCGAGTCAAAACTGCCACTAGACAAAACTCCAATCTCTCTAGCAGGAACATTAATCACAAGAGTTACGTTGACATTTCTGTTGCTGCCTGAAAGCTGGACGCACAAGGAACTCTGCAGCATGTGCCTTTAAATCATGTCATTGCTAAACACAGCGTCCCCCTGAGACCAGTGCCCCCCACCCCAAGTCAGCATCTAGTGCAGCCGCACCAGTCACAATACCCTGCAGCCAGTCCTGAATTCACCCTTTAACCCAAGATGACATCACAAGGTTTAGCCCTTGTTCAACCCTCAGAGGAGCTACATACCAGTCAAAAGATAATAGCTGCAGGAGCGATTTAACCCTTGGAGATGTTGGTCCACTGCAGTTGAGGAAGCACCACACTTGGGTCCTCCTTCGACATGTTGGTTCTGGTGACCAGGGACTGTGCAAACCAGGGAGAAGGAGCTAAACAATCGAGGCACTCCACGCACCTTTACATTTCGAGCCAGGACTTTTCTTTTGAGCACAATCACATAAAGTGGTGATGCGGGATAGCTTTTAATTGCAGCCATATAAGCACATACCTTCTTCAGCCTGTCCACATGCTAATGCAGCCTGTGTTTTAAGCGGAATTAAAAAAGAGGAGTCTCTTAAAGGGGAGTGTCAGCAAACGTTTAAGTACGAATCCTTTCCAAGAGACGTGACCTATGTAATTCAGAGCATGGCTTAAACCATTGTCTTTGCTGATGCTTGTTCCAGACGTGTACCCCTCAGACTATCCACAGCTATATTCTTTGCAAATGCTTGTACCAGACACATACCCCTCAGACAAACCACAGCTATTGTCTTTGCCAATGCTTGTACCAGGCACATACCCCTCAGACAAACCACAGCCATTGTCTTTGCCTATGCTTGTACCAGATGCGTACCCCTCAGACAAGCCACAGCTATGGTCTTTGCCAATGCTTGTACCAGGCACATACCCCTCAGACAAACCACCACCATTGTCTTTGCCAATGCTTGTACCAGAAGCTTACCACTCAGACAAACCACAGCCAATGTGTTTGCCAATGCTTGTACCAGACGCATACCCCTCAGACAAACCACAGCCATTGTTTTTGCCAATGCTTGTACCAGACGAGTACCCCTCAGACTATCCACAGCTATTGTCTTTGCCAATGCTTGTATCAGACGCGTAACCCTCAGACTATCCACAGGTATATTCTTTGCCAAAGCTTGCAGCAGATGCATACCCCTCAGACAAACCACAGCCAATGTGTTTGCCAATGCTTGTACCAGACGCATACCCCTCAGACAAACCACAGCCATTGTTTTTGCCAATGCTTGTACCAGACGAGTACCCCTCAGACTATCCACAGCTATTGTCTTTGCCAATGCTTGTATCAGACGCGTAACCCTCAGACTATCCACAGGTATATTCTTTGCCAAAGCTTGCAGCAGATGCATACCCCTCAGACAATCCACAGCTATTGTCTTTGCCACTGCTTGTACCAGACGCGTACCCATCAGACAAACCACAGCTATTGTCTTTGTCAATGCTTGTAGGATGAGATAAAAGAGTAACAACAATGATAATGTTGCGTATAATTACAATGGAGAATGTTTGAATTTCTGAAGATATGTGACCGTGACTAGAACATTACTAAGACCTGTGGAACAGGTAGTGGTCTTCAGAGTGTCTACGGCAGTCCCATTCTACCCTTGACACCATTTTCCTCTATGGTCTCATGCTCTTCTACACATCCTTTTTATCCTGACATCCTTCTGAAATCCTCCGGCTGCACATCGTCTCTACACATCATCTCCCTCCTGTTGATCTCTGTCTTGTCATTCTGTTCTTCTCAAAGTACTTCCCTGTTGCATCTTCCCCTCACCCTGCCCTCTTTCTCTCTCATCAGTAAACGCCAGTATTTCACATCTGTATAAGGTCTTCACACACAGAGGAAACATAGTGAGTAACATAAGTAGCGTCGATGGAGTTGGTGCAAAGTCAAGTCTGGCGTGAAGCACATAAGCCTACTGCAGTGGAGAGGACAAGATGCAAAGCCAATAAAGAAAAGCAGCAGTTTTGCAGGAGTAAATCAATAAATGTGTTACACAATGGCAGCCGCAGTATTGGGGAATAAGGGAGCAGCACAGACCACAGACACCTTATTTCTGTGAAAAAGGCTGCTTTATTTCAACAGGCGCACATAACATAACCCTGGCTTTAAGCCTTACAAAACTAAATCACACTATACAGACAAGTTACCTAGGTTAAACTACCCACCACCTCTACAAACACCCCCCCCACACAACCTAAACATGCGAAGCTCTACCTACTTCTAGGTCAAACTTTTTCCCTTGAGGCCTTTAACCTCCCATACATTTTTTATGCAACTATTAACCTGCAACTAATTTAACTTGTTAAAGAACCTTAAATTTCCTGCCTCGTCCCGGCATGTGCTTGTCTACCCATTCCCTTTTAGCCTGAATTGCCCCTGCCAACAACAATAAACTTGGCTAACCCCTGCCAATTTTCTGGACAACCGCCACCCAGCAAAAGGAGCATACGTTAGCTTTTTCTGCCCCCACGCCAACTAAACCACCTGCCTTTTAATGCATGTGAAGTGCCACCGCTATGACCTTACGAATCTGCCATAGGTACAATTCCGTGCCATAAAAAGACAAATACACACCATCCACTCGGAAACATTCAGAAGCTTCGTGATTTAGGTCCCTGTGTTCAACTTTGCCTATACTATTCCTTCTACAAAAAATCCTCATCGCTTTATCTTCCTTGTTGTCTTTTCTGTGGCTGCTGGTTTTAGTGCCCCCCTCCAGATTCTCCTGGGTATGAATTCTGTCCACTTCATGTGGCTCCCTGACCATTGCCTTTGGATTTCTAAGAGGTCGTCTTTCATTCCCCGCAGTAGTGCTACTGCTTTTTCGATAATCAAATAGTTTTCACCTAAATGAAAAAGCACAATATCTGGAAATTGTCTCCGAATCATTAACCTATTCAAACACGGCAATACTTCCTTCCACTGCATCCCCCCCCATACCACTGAACATACAGACTTGATGGGTCAAAGCCCAGGTTGGAGCCCTGCACACTTCCCTGAGCCTGTTTCTCCACCCATTTTACAAACAAATGTCCTACAATTCACAGGGATAGGCCAGGTGCTTCCGGGCCTGGCACTGAACCTGAAAAAGACGGCACGTGTAATTATGTGCTCACTGACTAACTCCGTCCTCCCCTCGTATGTAGCATTAAAAACAGCCTGAGAACCACCTTTCCAGTCTCATGATATTTTCCCTACTCCACCCCCCTTTTCCAGCTTTAGTCGCCATTCCAGTGCAAAAAGAATGCATCCTGTAATTCATAGCCTCAATACCCATCTGAGTCAAAACCTTGTGCAAAACTGCTAGAAGCTGATAAGGAGTCACTGGTCTGCCATCCTGATGCTGAAAAACCCTGTTCTCTCCTTTGAGTTCTCTCCTTTTCAGTACCAATGGCCAACTAACCAGGCAAAATTCTGCTACTTGGTACTTGCGCAGGAGTATAAATGTGCCCTGCCCCGTTTGATCCGTCTTGGACATGTGAAGTCAGACTCCCAGTCCCTCCACAGTAACCCTCTTGCCTTCACCCCCAAAGCTCAGATACTCTAAATGCCCCGAAGAACATCCATGTCATTAAGGTTGCAAACAGAATAATTTTGTCACCTCCCAAACATACCAATGTTAAGCATTGGATTACTGCCCAAAATAGCTCCCAGGACAATGGCTGTCACTTTGGTCCGGCTCGTCCCCTCTCTCTAGCACCATCCTTCCAGGACCCTAGTGGCCAATTCCCCAGCCATTGGGGCACACCTCCAAAACAGCTTGCCCATGAAAGCAATCCCTGCTTGTTTGCCTGTTATTGTCACTCTGGACTGTCCCTTCTCTATTAATAGCATCAGAAACTGCAACACATCCTCCACCTGATCCCCTGCATCCCTTCTCCAGCGGGCCCCACTATCCAGGAACTACCCCCAAGCCTGACTATAAGCCTGTCATGTCAAAACCACCAGCGATTCTACCACCAGCTGTAGCATCCTCTGTTGGCTGCTGTCCATAGTTCGGGTGGCATCCTGCTCCTGGCCTTGTCTGCATCCGTGGTCAACCCTTGGAATATCTCCCACTGTAAACAAGACAAAGCATCCGCAATGTCATTGTTCATGCCTAGCACATGTTGCGCTCTGAAAATAATGTCAAACTTCAGACATTGCAAAACAAAGATCTGCAGCAGCTTCAACACTTGTGCATCCGATGCTGACTGCCTGTTCACTACCTGAACTACCGCCATGTTGTCAATATGGAATATTACCTTCCTGTACGCCAATTGCTCTCCCCACAAAGACACCGCCACTACCAGTGAAAAAAGTCAAAAATGTAATACCCCTCCCCCTCTCTTTGATTCCTGCTGCCATTCCTCTGCACACCATTGGTCATGCCTGTACAGATCAAACCCAATTTCCCCCGCAGCGTCCAAGTAAACTTGCGCTTCCCACTCAAGCTCTGGCCTCACCCTTAGGGGCACTCCATTAAATGGTTCCAAAAAGAAAAGTCACATTCGCAATTCTTCATTTGTTTCCGCTGACGTCTGTATGTGGTGGTGTGGCAGTGATAAGCCAGACAGTGACATTCCCCAACCTTCTACAAAATACCCTCCCAGCTCTCACCACTCTGCATACGAAATTGAGGTGCCCCAACAACACCTGAACCTCCTTCACTGTCACCTTGTGCTTTGCAATATCGATTCCAGTAGCAAACGCATTGTCAGTTTCTTGTCTAACTGTAAATGAGCCTCCATCACCTGAGTCAAGTTCAATGCGCAAGAAAGACAGCACAGTGATGGGTCCAACTTTCTTCTCTGGTGCTAGCGGAACCTCTAAGTCTTTCATAATCCCATGAAAGCTATCCAGTATGTTTTCACAGTCAAGCGTGCCCGTCCTTTCCATGAAAAAGAAATCATCAAGTTAATGAGTCACAGGTACATAGCCTGTCACCCACTAAAGAACCATTGCAGGAACATGCTAAAACACTCAAACAATGCACATGAAATCGTACATCCCATTGGAAGCACCTTGCACATGTACCACTGTCCCTCAAATTGAATACCTAGTAGCTGAAAATCATCGGGATGCACCAGTAACAAGCAGAAGGGGGACTTCATGTCCATTTTTGCCATCAAGGCGCCTCTATTCATTTCCTCGACAATACCTTTACCAGATCCACTGAGGAATCAGTCACAGAAGACTGCTCCTCTGATATGGAATTGTTGACGGAGCGACCCTCTGGCCATGAAAGGCGCTGTATAAGCCTGAATTGTCCCTTTTCCTTTTTTGGCACCACTCCAATAAGTGATACCATCAAGTCTGCCATTGGCCAGTCATTGAAAGGCCCTGCTAATCTTCACTCTATGATCTCTTTCATTGATTTTCCCCCACCACTTGCCTCAGGGGAGCCACTGGCTTAAGATTGCTCTCCCATTTGCGTATCCTCGGACCTACATACCCCAGACAGAATCCACCATGAACTCCTCCAACAGTATTTGGTGTCATCATTGTTCTCATAGTGGGCCAACCAAACTTTCAGTCTATCTTGCTTAATGTGAGTAAGAGCTGTTTCCTCCAGTCCCCTGCCCACCCCATCCTCCCCTGAAACCTAAGGACTGTGCCTGTGGTTGGTAAGCTGGCTGTCCTGCTGCCTGTGTCCACTGTCCTCTTGCTGTGTTACATTGACCCCCCTACCCCAAAACAATTAACGAGGGCATGTCTGCCTGCACATTTAGGGCATTTGTGTCTAAATTTACAATACTCCATAGTGCATAATACTTTATTAAAATCCCAACACACTCCTGTCTGTCCTTTGCTCGTTGACCCCACATCTCCCCGAGTGTGGCTCCCCTGAAGGGCCGATACACTGTTGGCAGCCCACTTGCTGTGAAAATAGTCTTACCAAACTTGGCAGGGCCCATGGTATGGTGCAAAAGATCAGAATCCACTTGTCCCCACTGTGCTTTCAGTGTCTCCTGCCATGTTGTGGTGGGCCCAGGCGTAACCCCTGAAATTAATTTGTGCCTTCCGAATTGTGTCAAAGTACTTAAAAAGAGCCACACACCTCTCTGGGCATTATACACTTGCATAGATGAGGGAAGCCTCCATCCAGTTCTCAATAGTAAGGGGTACCTCTGGGCATTTCCCAGCTCATATTCCTCCTCCTTTGAACCTTCTTTTGCTCTCAGCTCCCTACGCAAGAGCTTCAACATCTCCACATACTCCCTGTTCCAAATCTTTTCATGCCGGCATAAGATGTGCCCCTAACAGCTTTGACACCCCCATGTATGCCAATTTTTTTGATATTCAGTTCTTTACTCTCTTTGGGTTCCTTTTTGGCACCTTCCTTTTCTCCCTCTCTAATCACCACTCAGACTTCTCTACTGTCTCACCCTGCACTGCCCAATGTGTCCCCCGGAAGGGCCGGTCCTATCGCCATCTGCCATACTACTGCCTGGCTTCTTGTCCATCTGACCTGCTTTCCCAGCGTCCATCTCCCTGTCTGTACTGTCTTTACTACCCACTCTGGTGTCAGTCACATAAGCTCCATTCTGCAATCTAATATTGCCATTTTTCGAATCCGTCACATCCACACCCACAGACACCATCACGACCTTTTTACGTGTCCCACACGATCCTTACCTGGAGCCAAGGTCAGAGCCGGTGCCGGAGCCCGCCGCCATTGCCAACTGGCCTCTCCTGATCACCAGTGTGTGGCTTCCTTGCCAATTCCGCCTGTAACACATTAACCATAGAGTGATGAGAACCCTCAGACCACCCTCGCTCATCTTACTCAACCAGTTCACCTTCCTCTAAACTCTCCTCGTCATAATCCAACACTGTATCCTCATTCATATAAATACATTCACTCCCTGTGGCAGCCTTTTTCGCCTTCCACTGCGGCATTAATTCAACATCAGATTCCACGCTGTGTGCCCTACTCGAGTGGGGGGCGTACCTCACCCTCCCAACCTATCCACTGATGTCTGCCGCTTCCATATACAGCACTGAACACCAGGAGTATTTCTGCACCCGCTGGCCGGTTGCATAGCCAAAGCTGTACTGGGCCTTTTTGTGGCGGGGGTCTTGCTGTTCCCCGACCATGTCCAGATGGCCGTATGGAGCTAGGCCTTCACTTCATGTCGGGGACGCAGGGCCGTACCAGGCTCCCACAAGTCCTCCTCTTTGCTGAACCGCGGCACCTGGAAAAAAACTCATGGTCCAGTAGGCTGGTTCCTAACTCACATCGTGCTTGGTGTACCTCCCCTTCTAGCACTCTTTTGACCCCCTTCTTCATGCCACCGGTTCCTGACATTGCCCCTTTTCTGTCCCACCCTAGTGTACACCCTTTGGGGCCTTAGTCTTGGCCTCCCTTCCTCTTCTTCCCCCGCCCAAGCTGTGTGCCCCTCACTACAATCCCCTGTCTTCCTCTTCGTCCACCTCACTCCATTCGAGTCCCTCTGTCCAAAGGGGGGTCTTGGTGCTGCTCGATGTCTCCAGTGGGGGTCCCTAACATCACCCTCGCCAGCTGTTCCCATGCTCCCTCCAGGTACACGCTCTAACCACCCCTCCCTCCCCAACAATTTCCCCTCCTGTACCCTGCCATGCTCACTTTCCCCTCCCCTTAAGCAGTCCTTGGCCCCTCATCCCCCCTCAACCCACTCTCTTCTTCCTTGACTAAATCCTCCATCCCTACCTGCTCCTCCCCATTCTTCTTCTGCGTCATATTGCTACCCCTCCTCTTCCCACTCCCAGCATGCCGCCCTCTTGTGCTGTCCCCTTGTCCCATGACCCCTGTTCGCTCCCACCGACCCCCTCCTTTTTCTTGCTGTCACCCTTGCATTATAACCTGCCCGCTCACTCTATTTGTTGTGATGCCTGATCCTCAGGCTTTTCAAAAATGTCCTTATTATTATTGCTGCGAGCCGCTCGGGGCACCACCTGGGCCCCAGGACCCACCACTGAGGCCTCGCTCTCTGTGTCCCTCGCTTGCCTCGAGGGCGCGTCCATAAAGTCAGCTTGCCGCCCCGCCCCCTCGCCTTGCCGCACGCATACTTAGGGCTGCTTGTCTCACTCGGCAGTGGCCCCTGAAACCTACCTTGCTCTTCCCCCACGAAGACTGGCGTGGTGATGCTCACACCATTATTGCTGCGGCCACCCCAGTAGAGGCCCACCACACCGGGCAGCCTCCCAGCATGCCACCATTCTCCAAGAAGACCAGCCACTGGACCTCTTTAATGAGTCCCAGGGCTCGTGAAAGACGCTCGCCCCAGGACATTCTCATTGCTAGTAAGATCACTATACTTTTTCTCACCAACTAACCCACAGGCCTCACTCAAGCCAAAAAGCCCTTATCGCTACAGCAGCCACCATTTAAAAAATTTAAATACTAACAAAATGTTGGCTGTCCTATAAAACGTCCCTATATATAAAAATGACGCTAAAAATGGAGCAGTGAAATCTTGTAGATTTCACTGTGCCACTTTTCAGGCTTCCCAGTGCAGGAACGTCCCCATGCATACATTATGTCTGGCACTGGCATTATGTGGCGCAAGGGGTTACAAAGTGGCGCAATGCAACCAGTGCACCACTCTAAATATGGTGCGTCGGAAGTGCCTACCTAACGCCACATTTACGTAAAAACAACTGATGCTAATGTGGCACAAGGATGTGCAAGGATCTTGTAAATATGCCCCATAATCTTTTAGAAGCTAGTTGAAGGACGTGCCCTAATAAAGCAGCCTTGTACTCTCTTATTTGGGGTTCTAGTTTGCTCCTGCACTGTCTCGCCCAATGTTGTGACAAAAAAAGAGGCAAGGCGCTCCAGGTACAAATATTTGCAATGTTGAAAAAGATTCCAGACAGAGGCCTTATGAGGTCACCCAGCAGGTTGGACGGCGAGAGAGCCAGAACAAGATATGGATTACCATCTGTACTTTGGGTTAGACACGAATACTTCACATAACTTCAACTCTATTGAGCCACCTGCCTTGTGGAGCACCGCGAAGAGAGCCACTTTCCACCTTATCACAAAAAGATATGTTTGTTTTTGCGGACCTTTCGATGTGTATATTAGTTTCTGTGAGCCAGAATGACGCATGGGCCCTGACTCAATACAACTGCTCCGCGCCCATCCAGACCAGGTGTTCTGACAGTACAGACGTGTGGAATGCACTCAAATCCTGTTTCCTTGCCCGTGACCCTCACATACCTAGCTTAAGAATGTTTGCCACCCTGGGTGAAGTGGCACCTGGCTTTTTGCCCACCCAGCAATGGGGTACTATCTACTTTTATTGGCAATCTGGCACCTCATTGCCAGAGGCGCCAATGTTAACTAAACATTCCGGATTCCCTTACCGGCATGCGGCACAGAAGGAGCCTTATTTTGATAATTCACCAAGCAAGGTCCGTGGCATAAGCTACCTGGGTGTCTATCTGCCTCTGGCTACATTCCACGCTTTAGCTGATGTGCTTTTAGCAAATCATTTACCGGGCAATCAAATAGGAGGAAGCCCACTTCATGGGACAAAGGTCCCATGGATGCCTTTATATACCCCAACAGGTTGCAGGGTTTGGCCACAGATGGACATGATTTTGGTGCCGGAATTCATTGTTCATTCTCAGTAGAATGTTGGCTGATTTCACAATAAAAGTGACGGGGTGTTTCAGCATCAGTGGTTTTGTGTATGTCTTGACCGCACCTAAGATCATTTGTTTCTATTTTGGCATTCCTTTTTAGAACAACTGGGGCAAGGACGAGGGATGTACAAAGAGTGCCCTAAATACTTACTGGTCGAATTAATTTCTCTCAGCCCTACACTTTCTTGTCACAGTCATTAGAACCCAATCATCCATCCTGTTCTTGTCAGCTTCAATGGAATCTTGGGCAGTTCAGGAACATGCAGGAAATGTCAAACCACTGGATGGAAAATGTTTGCTTCCTTGTTTTTTTCTTATTTACACTTCTTAGGCCCTCATTATGAACACAGCGGTAAAAACCACTGTGTTCATGGTGTCGGTCAAAACACTGACAGCCAGCGTCCCCGGATCCCCGCCGGCCGTATTAGGAACATTCCTGTGGGCCGGCAGGCGGAAACATTGTTTCTGTCAGTCGGCCCACAGGAAGGCCTGGCCGGGACATTGACGGCGGCTCCACATGGAGCCGCCGCCAGTGCCTCTGTGCCGCGGGTGCAGCTGCACCCGTTGCTCAGATCACTGCCCGAAAATTGGGCAGTGACCTGCGCGATGGGACACTGCACCGGGGCCCCTACACTGCCCATGCCAAGTGCATCAGCTGTGCAGGGGCCCCCAGGGGTGCCCCAGTTCACCACTTCCGCCAGCCTTTCCCTGTCGGGGAAACCCACCAGGGAAAGGCTGGTGGCTGAGGAAACATTATTCAAGGGGCAGCGCCGCTGCCCTCTCGGATAATGTTTCAGACCGCCGCCAGGCTGCCTGATGGAGGCAGCCTGGCGGTGAGTGAAGGCTGCCGATGGCAGCCCTCATGGGGTACATTATGTGGCGATGTGACCCGCCATGCCATCTGGCGGTTTTACCCACCACCGCCGGCATGGCGGGCCACACCGCCATGTTCATAATGATCGCCTTAGTCTCCAAGCTGATGGTATCCTGGCTGCGGGTGTGCCGTGAACAACCAGAGAAAGTGAACTTGTCTGCAAGATAAGCTGGAGTGCTGATTATGTCTTTTTAAATGATGCAGCCAGTTTTGAAGATGGTGCAGGATGAGTTGTGCTGCGACATGTCAGATCCCCTTATTGGGGTCAATGTGGACCTAGGGAGGCAATGAAGGGGGGCGTTACCACCATCCAGATGCAGGAGCATGAGGGCTTGAACATAAGTTCTGAAGTCTCTTTCTGGAAAAAGCTGTTTCACTTACTTTAGAAAACAGAGCTGGCATCAGAGCATCTTTGCTTCTTGGCCATGTGTTTTCTTTGATAGTGAGTTTGGTGTCTAGGGAGAATTGAAGTGACTTGGAATTCATTGAAGTTGGGGCTCGAAGCTGTCAAGGTTCATGTCATTGATCCAGGTTTATACAGGTTTTTGTTCCTGACAAATAACATGAATTCTATCTGTGTGAAGAACTCTCATCAATTTTCCATGCACTAACTAGAGGATTCAAGCAAGATTATTGGAAGGTATAGTACACAGCTAACACCAATCAGCCTTATTTAGGGTTTGGTGGAGTGAGAGGAACGCCGTAAACCAGCATTGCATTGGCCCCCATCACACCAGTGGTTTTACCGCTTTATTCAGTTTTGGGAAAACAATTGGGTCCCCATTGTCTGAGCCTATGTTAGCTCTATTGATCAGTACCCCTGACCCGGCGGTCCATCTGCAACAGACCACTGGATCATGGTGATGGTCATCCTACTTTAGTGAGGATGACGCTATCATCACTCATTTTCTCTGCCTGTTTCAAACATGTGAGGAATAACGGTAAGTGGCAAAGAAAAGGGGGGGGCGTGGCCAAGATGGCGGCCGGAGCAGACGCTTTGTAAAGAGCTCCGCTCGCAGGCCACCTCTAATCTGTGAAGTAAGGGGGCCCTCCGTTGAGGCCGCGTGTGACGCGCTCGCCACACGGCCCCAGCCAAGGTTGCAGGACTCTGCCAGGCGGGGAGTATAGCCGCCGGAGACGGCGATCCGCCATCGGGATTAAATTCGGACCAGGAAGAGCCCAGAACAGACAGAGGCGGCCCCCACGCATTGGCGCGGAGGGCCAAGAGCTGATGCCTGGAGTTGGGCTGACTGGCCTGGAGGAGCGTGCAGCGGCTGGGCCCAGAGGGTGAGTCGAGCCGCGGGCGCCTTAGGAGCTGACATCCTTAAGAAGCAACTGCAGGAGGAACGGAGCGGCGAGCTCTTGATTGTGGAGCCGGGCGGGCAGGCCGGATCCTCCGTGGGGCACCCGGAGCGCTGGTGTGGCTGACGAGCAGGCGGCCCACCCCGGGGACTTGAGGTGGTGTGTCCTCCCTCCTATGAACTGGAGACCCAAGAGACACTATTCTCCGAATGAGGAGATTCGGCTCCTCTCCCCCCCGCCTTTTCCTCCCCCCTTCGGCCTGGTTGAAGGGCCCATAACGTTGGGCTAAGGTCCTGCGAACACATTCAAGAATATGATGTGGAGGAGGAAATTGAACGCTTATTGAAAACCTGCCTAAGTGGCGTCAGAGACAGGCTGAGCGCAATCTTACAGTTCGTCCAGGCCCTGGTACTCAATAACTTTGGAGCACAATTATTATAGTCTTCCCTGGTGCTGCCGCATACATTGATCTGCTCGTGGGGGTAATTCTGCGCGGCCACGATCCTGAAGATGCTTGGATCTTTTGCGGTCAGTCCAGCTAAGAGTGGTCCGGGCTGGTTCTGTGCTCCACGGCAAGAGCAGGGGGAGCCGTGGTGCGCAGCAAAGGAATCGTGACCCAGTGTGGTAACCGGTAAATAGCACGGCAGCATTCCAAGCTATCATGGTCAAGCCAAAATCATCTAAGGCACATCTCAGCGCCGAGGCTGAAGCCTCATCCTTAGAGGGGGACGCGGGCGCTCAAGCCGACACTCTACACAGGATGTCTGAAACGTTGCGCACTCATTCGGCACAGTTTGACAAGTTGCTGCAGGCAGTGTTGGACACTAAAACCTCGCTGGAGAGGAAAATTGATGCTGTAGTGTTGGAAGTCAACCTCCTCAGAATAGATCATCATAAATTGGTGGACAGAGTCACTCTCACTGAATCAGCGCTTAACACAGCCCAACCTGATATTTCCGACATGAAAGATCAAATTCAACGCATGGAGGCTGAGATAACACAACTGCAACGAAGGACCGAGGACGCAGAAGGCCGATCACGCAGGAACAATGTCAGATTCCTGGGTATTCCAGAGAGGGCGGAGCTCCCCAACGCGGAAATGTTCCTGGAGCGTTGGTTGAAAGACACTGTGCTTCACAGAATGTGCCACCTATGTTAGTGGTGGAGCAAGCCCATCGGATCCCGGGTGGGCCGCCGCGACCAGGGTCCTCCCCCCAACCGTTGATTGCAAGATTTCTAAACTATTGTGACAGAGATCAGTTCCTACAGGGCTTCAGAACTCTGGGCCCTATCCGAATGGACAACACTGTTATCACAGCCTACCCGGATTATACAGGAAAAGTTCAACGGAAACGAGTCTCTTTTACAAAGGTGAAGCAACTACTACACTGCAAACACATCACTTATTCCCTCATGTTTCCGACTAAGAGTGATAGATGGAGACAGGACCCTCATTTTCCCAACCCCAGAGGATGCATGGATGTGGCTGTATGCCAAAGGCCTGGTGGATCCAGTCAAAGAAGACGTTGGACGCGGGGACTGGCTCGCCCCGCGCCTTCAGAGGAAAAAGAGAATAGGTACCGGGGTCGAGGCGCCCCTGTCAATGTCACAGGCGGCAGACAGCCAGGCGCAAGCCTTAAAAGAGGCCAACATGTTTGTGACAGCGCAGACACCAATTAGAAGTGAGGTCAGAAACACAGGTTCCGGCTCGTTGTTGTGTCATTCAAGCCCCCCTTCATCACCGCTAGTTTTTGGTCCTGAACTCACTCCACTCCCAGCTGATGGCATATGAGACAATGCAGTGCATACGGGTGGGAGTGACTGAGCTCTGCAAAACACAGAGGAGCACCATGGGATGCATGTGGTCTGCTCGGACCTGCTCTTGACATTGCTGATTGGAGTTCACGGCCCAGGAGAGCAAATGTCCCCTGAAGTATCGATGCAGGCAGTGTCAGCTGCCGTACCAGACCTTGCCTTGTTGGGGAGACTGCATGCGAGTGGTGGAGTGTCCGGGATCGTACAGGAAGTAAGACTATCCGCATAAGACTGCGAGCAAGGGTTGACTCGTGTTTTTCCCCGGCCGCGCACCCGCACCCGCATGGGTTTCCGACAGGAACTTGATCGGACAAGTGCCTCTGTATGCACCGGTTGTGCTCCAAGGTCAATTGTTGTTTTGGGTTCTGTAAATTCTTTGTCTCTCTCTTTTCTACACACAAGTTCTTTCATGCTCTCGGGGTGGATGGGGGTGGGCGGAGTGGGCAGTTGGGTGACCCCTGGGGAGCAGCTGACACTCGGCTGAGCGGGGAACGTTGTGGAACTCCACATTCATGCCGTCATGGCCACATATAATATTCTAACTTGGAATGTGCGGGCATGGCTAACATCTCCAAAAGCTGCAGAATATATGCCTACCTCAAAGGCCATAAGATACATAAAGCTATACTTCAGGAGACACATCTTACAGCTCGTGATCTGGGTAATCTCGGTAGGAAGTGATCGGGATCAGTTATTGGCACTAAGACATCGGCATATGCTAGAGGAGTGCTAATATGGAGAGTTCCTTATATAGTAAAGTACACACAAATAGATGAGGAAGGCAGATATGTCCACTTAGTGGGGGATCTGGATGGAAAACAACTGGCTATAACGTGACTTTATGCACCCAATACCAAGCAGGGAGATTTTTTGTCATCCACCTCTGCGCAATTGGCACGGGATCCCTCGCTACTTAGCATCTGGGGTGGAGACTTTAATTGTATCCCAGATGTGGATATGGATAGATCTCACCCGCCGCTCGAGGGCGCCCCCAGCAGGAAACTCTTAGGCACTGCAATCTTGGATGCTAGAGAGGAGATTTCATGATGTTTGGAGGGGCTTACACCCCCTGGACAGAGAATACTCCTTCTTCTCCCTGGTCCATCATCTTCATACTCGCATAGATTTACTGTTAAGCTAATTTGAGCTGACTCACCATCTCCATAGGGCATCATATCTAGCTAAGACCTTATCAGACCACTGCCCCTTGCTTGCCGCTGCTCAATGGGGCAGGACGACCACGCATATCCCCGCTTGGCGCCTGCAGCCGACCCTGTTGCATGATCCCCCCTTCCGTACAGAGCTGGCGGAGCGTATAGATTCCTATTTCACTGTGAATACCCAGACGGTGTCGTCACGGGCAGTCGAGTGGGATGGTCATAACGCGGTCATACAGGGCATGTGCATGTCGATGGCGGGGGTTCATCGCACGTTAACACGAGAGTTACAAAACATTGAGGTGGAATTGCGTGAGGTGGAGTGAGGGGTGGCATTGGACGGAGAGGCCCGGGGTAGATTGGTTGGGCTGAAGAAAAATTGTGCTGAGGTTGACTCGCGACTAAGGCAGTTTTGTTATCGACACCATATAGCTCGGTTGCGCTCTGAGGGGGACTGCTTTAGCAGGTTGCTAGCCTGGCTAGTGAAAGGCGAGGAACAGCACACTCCCATAAGCACCATCCGATTGGATTCTGGAGTCATAGTAAATACACAGCTAGAAATAAATGAGGCCTTTAGACAATCGTACAGCACTCTGTATATGGCACGGCCTCCTCCGCACCCAGGGTGGCTGGAGGATTTTTTCCAGGCATTTCAACTAACTCGCCTGACAACCCCCTCAGTTACTAGAACTAGAGAAACCTATAGAAATGGACGAGATTCAACAAGCTCTGCAACAATTAGCCCACAATAAAGCTCCGGGAGGCGACGGTCTGCCAGCTGAGTACTACCAAACTTTCTCTACACAGACACTCACACCATATTTAGAAATGTTAACGGAGGCGTTGGGGGTGGGTCGGCTCCCAGAGTCACAGCGTGAGGCAGTGATAGTGGTCCTCCTTAGAAGAGGTAGGGACCCCCTCGACGTTCATTCATATCGCCCGTGTCACTGAATTCAGATTGTAAATTACTGGGAAAAATGCTGACGAACTGCCTTATTCCGCTAATGTCAGTCCTGGTCCATCCGGATCAATCTGGTTTTATACCTGGCCGTAACACTTTCATTAACATCAGACGTCTGCTGAAGCTTATGGCGGAGATCCCGGAACTAGACTACGCACGAGTTGCGGTCTCTCTGGATGTAGAAAAGGCATTTGACACTCTAGGCTGGCCTTTTTTAATGGAAGCATTGAGGTGTATGGGTTTCAGCAAAACATTAATGCGTTGGATATCTGTACTATACTCAGACCTGAAAGCGAGAGTCAAGACTGGCAGGGTCATCTCAGAGGGGTTCGATATAGGTAGGGGCACAAGACAAGGTTGTCCCTTATCGCCGATTCTGTTTGCTTTGGCAAGTGAGCCATTAGCCACGTGGCTAGGAAGTATGGCTCCACACTGGGGCATTCTGGACGGGGAGACGAACACCGGATCGTCTCCTTATATGGAGATGATGCATTAATATATTTACGTAACTACTCCGAATCCCTCTCGGATCTGTTGAGCCTATTGGACTCATTTGATGATCTATCTGTTCTGCGAGTAAATTGGTCAAAGTCCTGCCTGTTTCCGATGCGGTTGGTACCAGAGCCACAACCGGCTACAATATCGGCTTATACCTTACCGTGGTGTTACACTACTTTTAAATACCTAGGAGTACATATATATCATGACGCCACGGATCTCAGGGAGGGGAACCTAGGTCGGATGATTAGGTCAATGAGAGGCTCTCTACCCTTCTGGTGTTCACTCCTGCTGTCCCCGCTTGGGAGAGTGGCGATCGCAAAAATGATTGTTCTCCCACGAGTATTGTACTATTTTTCTGCCTTGCCGCTGGCACTTTCTAAGGCCTTCTTCGAGCCTCTGATCGGCCTGTTGACCGAACTGGGGTGAGGCAGTGGGTGCCGGTGAGTGGCCCTGACCAGGATTTATCTACCATTGGGACAGGGGGGAATGGGCGCTCTGCATTCCGAATTGTATTATGCAGCGGCGCAGATACATTGGATTATGCGCTGGCTACGAGACCCCCTCAGTTCGGAGGGCCGGAAGGTGGGTGCCTTCCTAGGCCATTCGAATGTGCTGCGATGGCTTATTGGTCGGGATGGTCCGCCGCACTTCAGTAATACCCTGATGGCTGTGGCTCGCTGGGTTAGGCGCCGGTATGTAATGGGGAGAAACGGACACCACGGTACTCACCCAGGATCCTCCTGCTTGCCATCCCAGGCATAGGCAGGATAGCTGGACAACACGGACTGGCTGCCTGGTCCATGAAAGTTATGCAGACCATAGGAGATATCTTTGAGGAGGGGCGCTTCCTAACATACGAAGCACTAGCAAATGCGTGCAAGCTAGGGCAGGGCGGGTTTATTGTATGCGGAGCGCTGCATGGCCTGGTGCGTGACACATGGGGAAGCGGCAACAGCGAACCACAAACGACACCGGTACTACACGAATTGCTAATGGGTGGGAGGACACAATCTGACATATCCTGGATATATAAAACACTACAGGCTTGCCCCGAGGAGGCGCAGACACAGGCGAGGGCTAGGTGGGATGCGGTCTTGCCCACGCCATTGACTCAGCGCTCATGGATCATGGCACTCACCTCCACTCGCGAGGTGTCACGTAACTCCCGCTTTCGGTACACACAATTTAACTATCTACACCAGACTTACTTAACCCCAACTAGGCTTAAGCGCATGTTCCCACAGTCTGCCCCGGAGTGTCCTAGATACGGGGACTCAGAAGCTAATTTTTTCCATATGACATGGAGCTGCCCCCGGTACTCCGCGCGTGGCATGATGTCACAACTCGGACGGCTGTCTGGTCGGGACTATCTCTATCCCCTGCACCCGAATCCTGCCTGCTGGGGGTACGCCGGCGGCGAAGGGGGGGAAGCAGGCGCACTGGTGCATGAACCTTGCATTCGTTTTATTTAAACGTCTCATAGCAACACAGTGGAAAACAAGAACGATACCCGCCCACCCTGAACTGTGGCCTCCATGTTCATACATAAATGCACACATGTATGGAGGAGGTCAAGGGGCCTCGGGTTGGAATGTTTAATTAGTCACCTTGATGCTGCACAGGCCTGCCCCTGCACTTTGCGTGCTGGGAACAGTGACACTGATGAGACCGCGCTTCCCAGGTGAAACCGTTCTTGAAATCAACCGCATACATGTAAGCATAGCGGACACGACTTGTTAGGTCGCTTCGTATGGTCGGAGATTCCCTCTGGGTTGCCCAGCGGGTGCTTTCCCTCTGCCTCTTGCCCCTCACGTGTGACCGCTCCCCCTCTCTCTTTCCTGGTCTTCCTCTCTCCTCACGATCACCCCAGCCTGTTACTAGGCCGCTAGCGAGCAGCTTTGTTTCTCCTATATCTGTTGTGCTTCAGTGTATCTTTCTTCTCTTTCAAGTTTTCGATATTAAGATTTGTTTATGTGCAATGATATATGGCATGATGCTTTAATGTCAGGAATGTTAGCATTGTAATTGGTCACATATCCGGATTGCTGTGTGGAATTTGATAAACTTAATAAACAGATTAAAAAAAAAAGTGGCAAAGAAAAGGATAAGGCACACACAGACAGGGGAAAAAGCTCCCTGTGTTTTGCTGCCATTTGTGCTCTGTTCAGGGAAATCAAACTCTTGTGTAGAGATTTATTTGCACCATAGAAATGACGAGCAGATGCTTTAAACATGGCACCAGCTCTACAAATATTACTGTTGTGAAGGTAGTCACCATGGCGACTGTTTCCTTTACAGCAGGGAGGTCCCGCCAAGCTGGCGGAGATCTCTAAATACTGGAGAAGGTCCACCGTCCAGGTGGTGAAGGTCATGACCTCCAACCCCTTGGTGGGATGGCAAGTGTGTTCTCTTAGACACTAAGTTGACTGGCAATGGATCATGGAAGTGTGTGAGGCTGTCTCTTTCTTTCAATGAAATGCCCTTGATGGCAGTGTGCGTATATATTTATATGATTACATACTAACCTTTTTTCACATTAAAGGAGGATGAAAAATTATCTGCTCTTTACTATTATGAGGCAGGTAAGTGTTTCAGCTTCCAAATTCCTTTTCCCTAATGAACACACTGAGGTGGTCATTCTGACCTCGGCGGTAAAAGGCGCCCACCGCCGGTCAGAAATCCTCCATAATTCCGCTGCGGTCGCGGTAACCCGCCACAGTCATTCTGACCCGCAGCAGCCAAACCTCCGAAAATCCGACAGCCACAACAGACCGCCAGACCAGCGGTCGGTGGAAAAGTGGAGGTGACCAAACCTCCACCGTCACGCCAACAGAAATACGCCCATGCCATTACGACCCACGAATCCACGCGGCGGTCATTCAAACGCGGTTTTCCATTGGCGGTACACACCGCCGCGGTCAGAATACACACAAACGAACAAAACTCAGCCACATTGGCCGATTTGAATTCCACACACCTGATACACATACACACACCACTCCCACACACACAATACAATATAAAACACACACCCACATCACCCACAAACCCCTACGACAAAAAATTCCGAAAGAAGCACCGAGAGACACATCATCGAACACAGAATGCCATCACACAGAGGCACACTACACCATCACCCACACAATATCCACACACAAAACAACACACACCACCACACTCAACACACTTAACTACACATACTCCACCCCACACATCATACACACCACTCCATGGCACCCCAAAGACAGCCCCGCTTCTCAGACGAAGAACTCAGGGTCATGGTGGAGGAAATCGTTCGGGTAGAGCCCCAGCTCTTCGGCACACAGGTCCAATACACCAGCATTGCCCGGAGGACGGAGCTATGGCAGAGGATTGTCGACAGGGTCAACGCTGTGGGACAGCACCCCAGAAATCGGGAAGACATCAGGAAGCGATGGAACGACCTACGGGGGAAGGTGCGTTCCATGGTATCCCGGCACAACATCGCCGTGCAGAAGACTGGCGGAGGACCCCCACCTCAACCCCCACAATTTACAACATGGGAGGAGGAAGTCTTGAACATCCTGCATCCTGACGGCCTCGCAGGAGTCCGCGGAGGAATGGACACTGGTAAGTTGAAGCTTCACTACTGCTTCCCCCCCACCTGCATGCCAAATCATACCCCAACCCTCACCCCCATCCTCGAACCCCACCCTCACCCCCACCCCCATCCTCACCCTCACCCCCACCACCATCCTCACCCCCACCACCATCCTCACCCCCACCCCCAGCACACCTATTCCCTGCCAATGTCTCACCATCACAACCCACACATCCCAAAACCTAGGCCTGCATGCGTCCACTAAGCATGGACACCCATCACCAAAGCATGCCCAATGCATATACACATCCCCCCCACAAGCCACCCTCACCAAAGCCCCCACACACGAATGCCAGCACTTGGGGACACGGGAACCCACAGATACACCCATATGCCACACATTGAAACTATAACCATACCTCTATACCCCTGCAGGACCCGACCGCCAACACACTGCCACGGAGGGCCCAGAATTCTCCACACCCCCCACCCAAGAGGCCGTCAGCGATGACAGCAGCTCTGTCGACCTGGACACCGATGACCAGCCCGGACCATCGGGGACCTCTGGACAGTCGGTTCCCCTCAGACAGCCACAGGCCACCACAGACCCAAACCC
Organism: Pleurodeles waltl; assembly: GCF_031143425.1. Taxonomy (NCBI): domain Eukaryota; kingdom Metazoa; phylum Chordata; class Amphibia; order Caudata; family Salamandridae; genus Pleurodeles; species Pleurodeles waltl. The sequence continues at coordinate 1,023,305,867 of NC_090449.1, read as the reverse complement.
CTCTGGGAACACCAGCACAGCTCCCACCCAGCGGGCCCATGCCTCTGTCTCCAGGGCGCGTCAATCTGCGGTGTGTCTACCACTACAGGGCACCCAGGATAACCCACCACCCCAACAACAACAGGGACCTGGGGGCAGTGGTAGTGGGCACACCGGCCAGGGGGCAGAGGCCCAGGGAAACAGGGAAACAGGGCAACTCGGAGGGCAGCTGTGCGACAGGGGGGGGACGGGCCCAGGGAACCCACTCTCCACGAGGCCCTCACCACCATCATGGGAGCATACAACCGCTCCCAGGAGACGATGGCGACGGTACTGGCCCGGTTCCAGGAGATCCAGGTACTGCAGGAGGAACACTATCGGGGGTACAGGGAGGACATCAGAGCCCTCACCTCCACCCTGGTTACCATGGTCGGGCTGCTGCAGGACCTCATCAACACCAGGACGGACACTCAACACCAACAAAGGGCCCCTGCCACTAGCCTGGACCAAGAACAGCCAACCACCTCCGCCGGCGCTAGTGGTCAGGAGGCCCCCGCACAACAGCAGCCCACCAGACCCCCACCTCCTGCAGGAGAAGAACCACCCCGCAAGAGGGCCCTGAGATCTCGCAAGAAGACAGAGTAGGATGTCAAGACCCCCGCCAGCAAAGGATACCACCTGATGTCATCCCACTGTCCCACATTGTCACCCTGTCCATCCTTGAACTGCCCATGCTCCATCTCTCCACAGGCCTCTGGACAATGCACCTGTGTGACTGTTACTCTGGACTCTGCCATGGACATTCCTTCACCATAGCCCCCACCCACTTGAAACCACCCATCCCATTTTGAGCACTTAAATAAACACCCATTTAGCACAAAACTATCTGGAGTCTGGCTGTGATTTCAAAATATTGTAATTGACATGACATTGCAAATATGTCCTTGTACATAGTGAAGTCAACAAACAGCTGCCACAAAGCTGTAGTCCATGGGGAAACGAAGCACAGGACTCGTAGTGGGGACCCCAGATCTGAAATAGGGAGGGAAAAGCCACAACTCAGTCATCATACACTGGGGCAAATAGACAGGCAGCAGAGATGCAGGAGAGTAGTTCACATTCACTAAATTATGTTTGAATTGTTACCTGTGTCCTATTGGAAGTACTGTTCAATGATTCTGTCCCTGTTGTCTGTTTCAGCCCCGTCGTCTTCCTCCTCGTCACTCTCCACAGGTTCCACAGCTGCCACTACACCACCGTCTCGACCATCCTCCTGCAGGAAAGGCACCTGGCGGCGCAAAGCCAGGTTGTGAAGCATGCAGCAGGCCACGGTGATGTGACACACCTTCTTAGGTGAGTACATTAGGGATCCACCTGTCATATGCAGGCACCTAAACCTGGCCTTTAGGAGGCCAAAGGTGCGTTCGATCACCCTCCTAGTACGCCTATGGGCCTCATTGTACCGTTCCTCTGCCCTGGTCCGGGGATTCCTTACTGGGGTCAGTAGCCACGACAGGTTGGGGTACCCAGAGTCCCCCAATAGCCATACACGGTGTCTCTCTAGCTGTTCCATCTCATAAGGGATGCTGCTATTCCTCAGGATGAAGGCGTCATGCACTGACCCAGGGAACTTGGCATTTACATGCGAGATGTACTGGTCAGCCAAACACACCACCTGGATGTTCATGGAATGGTAACTCTTTCTGTTCCTGTACACCTGCTCCCTGTCTCTTGGGGGAACCAAAGCCACATGGGTCCCATCAATGGCACCAATGACGTTGGGAATATGTCCAAGGGCGTAGAAATCACCCTTCACTGTAGCCAATTCGCCCACCTCAGGGAAAATGATGTAGCTCCTCACGTATTTCATCAGGGCAGACAACACTCTGGATAACACCTTCGAAAACATGGGCTGAGACATCCCAGAAGCAATTCCCACTGTTGTCTGAAATGACCCACTTGCCAGGAAATGGAGTACTGACAGGACCTGCACCAGAGGGGGAATCCCTGTGGGTTGGCGGATGGGGGACATCAGGTCGGGCTGCAGCTGGGCACACAGTTCATGTATAGTGGCACGGTCAAGCCGGTAGGTCAGGATAATGTGGCGTTCTTCCATTGTCGACAGGTCCACCAGCGGTCGGTACACGCGAGGATTCATCCGTCTCCTCGCCAAACCCAGCGGACGGTGCCTAGGAAGGACAACATGGAGCACAGAGTCAAGCAACCCACAGGTACGTACTCACAGCTTGCACAGTAAACGATTCTCTATGCAGTGAATGGCGTGTCTGAGTGGCTATGCAAGGCCTAGGCCTGTGTGACGCAGTTGAAATTGAGCCATGTGGACCCTCGAAATGGCGGCTGCCTGACCTGTGAAGTGTGACAATGGGATGTGAGGTCAATGCGCTGGCGTGGCACACCGCGGCGGTCGGCGGGCGAAGACCGTGGCGCGAAGCCGCATTGGTTAACATTGAAGCCTATGGGTTTCAGGAGCCAATGGCGAAGGGCGCCGGCGGTGGCGGTACGCACCGCCGCGGTACGCACCGCCGAGGACGTGACCGCCATTTCCTATCTACTTATCCACTTGCGACTTGAACTTTCACAGGAGAGGACCTATACTGCAAGTGTTGCTGTGACCTCGGTCTGGAAGGGACAATGGCTGCTGCGACTGGGGAAAGGGCCCCTGCCTTCACTGGAGAGGAGTTGGAGAAACTTGTGGATGGGGTCCTCCCCCAGTATGCGCTACTCTACGGTCCTCCAGACCAACAAGTGAGTTTAATTAAATATGGATTTGGGGCCACTGGCTGGCTTGGGGGCCTGGCGGGGGGCCTGGCGGGGATGGGGGGCATGTTGGGCCTGGCGGGGGGCCTGGCGGGGGGCCTGGCGGGGAGCCTGGCGGGGATGGGGGGCATGTTGGGCCTGGCGGGGGCCTGGCGGGGGGCCTGGCGGGGATGGGGGGCATGTTGGGCCTGGCGGGGGGCCTGGCGGGGGGCCTGGCGGGGGGCCTGGCGGGGATGGGGGGCGTTGGGCCACTGGCAACGATAATGCAGACAAACTTGAACGTGGTATTTCTCCCTCCCTGTACGTGTCACATAGGTCCGCGCCCATGAGAAGATCGGGATTTGGCGTGCCATCGCCAAGGAAGTCCGGACCCTGGGGGTCCACCATCGACGGGGCACCCACTGCCGCAAGAGGTGGGAGGACATCCGCCGCGGGACCAAGAAGACCGCCGAGTCTCTGCTGGGGATGGCCTCCCAACGTAGGCGGGGTGCCTGCCGTCAACTGACCCCCCTGATGTTCCGGATCCTGGCGGTGGCCTACCCTGATTTGGATGGGCGCGTGAGGGCAGCACAGCAGACACAAGGGGGTGAGTACAAGCATCATCTACTCTGTTGTCGCGCAGTGGAGGTGTCTGGGTGGGGGAGGAGGGCTGTGGGTCCCCCTAGGCCAGGGCGATATCTGTAGGCTGGGCACCCCCGTAAGCCCCTGTGTCCCCAGCCACCACCCTCAGTAGTGTGTCAGTACAGCCATCCCTGGGCCGTGTCATCCATGGGTGCAGTTGTCAACTCTAGGCGTGTAGGGCATGTTCCATGGAATGCGTAGCGGACCCCAAGTGCGCAACTTAGTGCAGGGGGCATCTGTGTCTGTCATGTCCGCTAACTGTACCGGTGATCCATGTACTCAAAATCTCTTTATTTCTCTCTCCCCCCCCCTTTTTGTTTGTCTTTCTGTGCTTGTGTGCATCAGCATCATCAGGCGGAGGAGAAGTGGCATCGGGGCAGGAGGGAGCTGCATCTCACATGGCCCAGGAGGGCCATGCCACAGAGTCTGACTGGACCAGTGAGACGGAGGGCGAGGGGAGCTCCACAACGGGGACGACTGGACCCTGCAGCGACACGGACACGTCCTCGGAAGGGAGCTCCCTTGCGGGGGTGGCACCATCCGTGCCCCCCGCCATTACAGGTACAGCCGCCACCCAGCGCACCATCTCCGCCCTCCCAGCAGCCCCTCAGCGTTCGCCCCGTGCCCGCTCTGCCAGGAAGCCGGGCATCTCCTTCGCCCCAGGCACCTCAGGCCCTGCCCCTGTAACCCCCGCTGCCCTCAGTGAGGAGGTCATTGACCTCCTCCGAACGCTCATTGTTGGGCAGACTACCCTTTTGAATGCCATCCAGGGGGTGGAGAGGGAGGTTCATCGCAGCAATGCGTACCTGGAGGGCATTCATTCGGGTCAGGCTGCCCATCAGCGATCGTTCCAGGCTCTGGCCTCAGCACTGACGGCAGCCATTGTCCCTGTCTCCTGCCTCCCTCTACTAACTCCCTCCTCCCAGTCTCCTGTTCCTCTGCCTGTCCCACCCACACCATCAGACCAGCCTGCACACACCTCAACACCCAAGAGCAGCTCATCCAAACATAAGCACCACAGATCACGCAGACATTCACACAAGCAACATTCCGATGCAGACATGCCAACAGTCACTACCACCTCTGTGACCCCCACCTCCTCGTCTCCCTCCTCCCTCCCTGTGACGTCTACACTCACACCTTCATTCACCTCACCATCAGCCAGTGTTTCCATCACCAGCATACCCTCCACTCCAGTCCGCACACGTGCAGTCACCACCCCCACTGCCATTTACACGTCCCCTGTGTCCTCTCCCACTGTGTCTGTCACCCCCTCTTCCACACCACACAAACGCAGCCACCCACCCACCCAACAGCCATCCACCTCACGACAGCCTCCCGCTCCTGCACCTGCACCCAAAGACAGCAAACTTGTCTCGCCTACAACCACATCCTCTCCCTCCACTCCCATACCCACTGTACCTACCACTCTCCATTGTCCCAAGAAAATCTATCTCTCTACTGCTACCTTCTTTCCTGACCCTGAGCCCCCCCCTCCTTCTCGTCGGGGTAAAAAGAGCACCTCAGCCACCACCAGCCCTGCAGCCCCCTTGACAAGGGTGCAGGGGTATTGGAGCCCACCAGCCCGCAGGTCTGGATCTTCGCCCAGCAGCAAGGGGACAGCCAGCCCACCCCCTGGGAAGAGGAGCAGAAGGCGGAAGGGCCGCCGCCGGAGCCCGGATTCGATATCCCCCCAGGACACTAGCCAGCCACCGTCAACAGCCACAACTCCAAAGGGAGGAAAGGGCCACAGACTCCCGACTAAGGAGGGCAAGGGCAGCAAGGCGGAGAAGTCAGGCAGCAGGCCTGCTGCCCATGGAGGACCCGTCACAGCTGCCCAGGAGGAGCCCGCAACCCCCATAGCCGCTGCCCCGGGAGGAACCGGCACAGCTGCCCCGGGAGAGCCCACCACCCCCATAGCCGCTGCCCAGGGAGGACCCAGCCCAGCTGGCCAGGAGGGCCCCACCACCCACAGCCCAGGTGGGCATTGAAGGAGCACCATCCCCGCTGCCCAGGAGGGCACCACCAGGCAATGAGCAGTTGGCCATAGAATGGCCGCCGTCTCCAGCACCGCTCCGCTGGGGCTCGCCGTCTCAAGAACCGCTGAACTGGGCCCTTCACGACAAGAACCGCTGAACTGGGCCCTTCAAGGCAAGAACCGCTGAACTGGGCCCCGCCGTCTCCAGCACCGCTCCGCTGGGGCCCGCCGCCTCAAGAACCGCTGAACTGGGCCCTTCAAGGCAAGAACCGCTGAACTGGGCCCTTCAAGGCAAGAACCGCTGAACTGGGCCCCGCCGTCTCCAGCACCGCTCCGCTGGGGCCCGCCGTCTCAAGAACCGCTGAACTGGGCCCTTCAAGGCAAGAACCGCTGAACTGGGCCCCGCCGTCTCCAGCACCGCTCCGCTGGGGCCCGCCGTCTCAAGAACCGCTGAACTGGGCCCTTCAAGGCAAGAACCGCTGAACAGGGCCCCGCCGTCTCCAGCACCGCTCCGCTGGGGCCCGCCGTCTCAAGAACCGCTGAACTGGGCCCTTCAAGGCAAGAACCGCTGAACTGGGCCCTTCAAGGCAGGAACCGCTGGCCCTTTGGCAGACGTGGCAGGGCAGGATCTGTCTCGGGCAGGGCTGCAGGATGTCCTCTGGCCAACATGCCTCCTCCAGTGGCAGTGGAGTCTGTTATGGACTGCTTGGACTGTGGCTTTGCTCTCCCCAGGATGGCCCAGTGGCCAGGCCACCCACTGTATGGACTGTGGCTTTGCTCTCCCCAGGATGGCCCAGTGGGCAGGCCACCCACTGTATGGACTGTTTGGACTGTGGCTTTGCTCTCCCCAGGATGGCCCAGTGGGCAGGCCACCCACTGTATGGACTGTATGGACTGTGGCTTTGCTCTCCCCAGGATGGCCCAGTGGGCAGGCCACCCACTGTATGGACTGTTTGGACTGTGGCTTTGCTCTCCCCAGGATGGCCCAGTGGGCAGGCCACCCACTGTATGGACTGTTTGGACTGTGGCTTTGCTCTCCCCAGGATGGCCCAGTGGGCAGGCCACCCACTGTATGGACTGTTTGGACTGTGGCTTTGCTCTCCCCAGGATGGCCCAGTGGGCAGGCCACCCACTGTATGGACTGTTTGGACTGTGGCTTTGCTCTCCCCAGGATGGCCCAGTGGGCAGGCCACCCACTGTATGGACTGTTTGGACTGTGGCTTTGCTCTCCCCAGGAAGGGCCAGTGGTCATGGAGTCCCCTCGTGGATCTGGCGTTGTGTACTCAAGTGGCTGAGGTGCCCCCCCTTCCCTTCCCCCTGAGGTGCCTGTCCTTTTTTCTTTCTGATGCCCCTGCAGTGTTCTCTCCGTGGAGTTCTTGTCGTGGGACTGGGCCTTGCCCCTTTGCTCAGGACCCCTGTGGTCCACGGACAGTGGTTGGACTACATTTAGTGGCTGTATATATTTTGTACATAGTTTATTTATTTATTTGGATTACTGCTGTCCATTTTTCAATATATCTGCCCGTTTGAGATCTCTTCTTTTGGTCTTTGCATTATTTCGGAAGGGGGGGGTTTGTGTGTTGTGACAGTGATCTGTGGGAATGCATTGATGTGTGTGTTGTAGTGGGTGTGGGTGGGTGGGTGTGTGCCGGTAATCTTTTCCCTCCCCTGTGTCGTAGGTGCAGTACTCACCGATGTCTTCCGCGCCGCCGGGCGTGCTCCTGGTACAGGAGCAGGTATAGGAGTGCGGGGATGACCTGCAACTCGGGTTCCATACTGCCGGAATCTCGCGTGCTGTATGTGGAGGTGAGCGTTTTCCCGTTCGTAGTCTGTTTCCGCCGTGTTTTTATCGGCGGTGCTCCCGCCCCGGAAAAGGTGGCGGATTGGTGGGTCGTGATAGGGTGGGCGGTACATTGTCTGCCGCCTGGCTGTTGGCGGTGACCGCCGCGCTGTTTGTTTGTTCCGCCGTGGCGGGCGGAGTGTTAATGCGGCGGGCTGTGTTGGCGGTTCCCGCCAGGGTCAGAATTGCATATTTTGGACCGCCGGCCTGTTGGCGGGTTGGCCGCCGCTTTATCACCGACCGCCAGGGTCAGAATGAGGGCCTGAGTGTGTTGAAGCTGCTATCGCAGGCATTGGAAGCTGGTCATTTTCCAAAGCCATTCCTCTAACCTTCCATTTTGAGTATTGATTACGGGTCTTTGAAGCCCTATCCCTGGGTAGAAGTAAACACACCTACCTAGAGGTAGTCTCTTTTCTGTTTCACGTTTGAGGGCCTATAAAACGCTTTGAGCACTAACCATATACTCTTAAGTGTTGGGAATGCCTGATGGTGATACTTTCTCTGAAGGTAGGGTGGCTACCTCACTCCATCTCATCACAGACATTAGTTTCCACTTTAGTCTTTGAACTCACAAATCATTGATATCAGTTGTGTTAGTCTATTTACCTCAATGGGCCTAATTATGATCTTGGCGGGTGGAATACTCTGTCACAAACATGAAGGATATTCCGTCTGCTGTATTATGAGCTCCATAGGATATAATGGAATCATAATTCGGAGGACGGGATATCTGTCACATTTGTGATGGAGTAACCCCATCCACTAAGATTTTAATCACGCCCTTAGTTGCATATTCATAGTACAGGACTGGAAACAGTGTATGTGATGATATGGAGCCAGGAGGCCACCCTACATAAAAGGAGGTCTCCTATTAGAGCACGCATCTAAAGCAAAAATAATCTTACTACTGGTAGATTACAGTTCGCTCCTAGTATGGGCAGTGTTTATTTTTTAAATAAAAATGTGCCAGTGCCCAAAGCTCTCCTCCAAAACACGTGGCTGCTGCAATTAAATGTGGAACCACAGTGTAACCCTGAAGCCATCTCAGGCCTCTTTGATCCATTTACAGCCACTCGTTGCCCCTTCAATTCCCTCTTGCAGCTTTCTCCATTTGTGACAATTTTTCGTTTTTTTCTTCCTTGGTCTTTCCCAAATGTGTCTTTTGCTCGCAATAAATGCTTGAGGCCAGAAAAATAAGTGCTGGCCCTAAAAAATAAGTGCCAGTGCCCCGCACCGGAAAACCACCGGCTCAAATTAAGCACTGAGTTTGGGCCTTAGACCCGTGCCCTGCTTTGCCTGGCAGTGTAGCAGGCTCTGCGAAGAAAGGCAGTGTTTCAGCTGGTGCCCATAACACAGCTGACACTCTTCACAAAGAGCTCCTTCAGGGATTTTTAAAGTGTTCACAAGAACGCAAACACATGTTCCATAGGATCCTGGAAGTGATGTTAACATGATCCTACACACAGACACACACACACTGCCTGTACGGATGAGATCGGGCTAAAATCATTATTCCCAGATGTGCTGTGCATTAACACATGAAGAAGACCCATTGTGGAGCTGAGATTTGGCCTAAGATATTGAGGGGTCGAAACGTAGATGTATATGTCATAGTTCGGATCGGTTTCTGCATAGGCCTCTTGGAGGACTGAAGGAAGTGATTTAGATTCTTTGAGGATTTGGAATGGAGGCAATGCAGCACAAAAGAACTAACCAACTGTTTTTAATGTTCTGTTGTATAGGTTGTGGATCTTTTTGAATATTTATTATTCTTCTTTCTGTCATTTATCACAAGCACTTTCTCTCACACTGCCTGTCCTTCAGTGTGTTGTCTATTAGATGGGTTATCTTTATAGGATGAACATACTAAGATGATTTTTAGATGTATCTGTATATTAATGAATATATATTTATATGAATACATTGTTTTTCTATTTTCACCTATGTTGTTTTATGATGTATAAATAATTTTTTGGTTTCACCTTTTTGGGTATTGTTGTATGTAATGATTACTTTTCACCCAGTCCTTTGGGGTTTATGGGTTACCCTCTGTGGTTTATAAGTGCATTAACAGCTGGCAACTGTCCTATGCACCATCTCCTCATGCTGAAGTCTATGTTTGTACAGTTGGCAACAATTAACACCAGCAAAGGAAATTATTTACTCAGAGGAGTGTATCAATTTCTGCGAAACAGGAGTAGGTGCAATGCAATGGTGCAGTGAGCCTGGGTAGCACACTCAGACGTGTGGATTCACCAACGGCACAAGCCCAGCTTAGAGGAGGTGAACTTCTTGTGTCTGTCTCTGCATATGCAAGTCCTCAGCCGGTCTGGGCTCATCACGCCCAGCCTTGGGTTGTGTGTGGGCTTGTTTTTTGGCTGTTTATGGGCCTGTTTTATGATCTTCTGGGTCAGATTGTACTGTTAATTTCCCTGACATTAAAACAAACATTGCCTTCGGTATCCACAAATCTTTACAGTCTTCCAAACCTCGCAAAACACTTATACAGTACGGGCCTGATTAACAAAGTTAAATAGACGTTTGGTCTAAGTTTAGACCAAATGTCTAAGTTTACTTTTGTGAATCAGGCCCTGGGTCTTTGCAAGTTCAATTTACAAACATGGGCCACTTTTTTAGCATTCTAATCTTCTAATGGGGGCCACTTTTATTTTGGTGCCGCAGCCTATTTTCTGTCCCAGTCCAACCTTGAGTGCAAAAACTGGTGAAGGTGGAAGCCGACAAGGCCGCAGGAGCCTTGCGGAGCCGAGTGGTGCCGAAGGACCACTGCGCGGCGTGCCAGTGGCACTGAAGAATGAGTGTGAGGGTTGTTGCTGAGAAAGAAAAGGGAGGTGCCAGGAGGCACCGTGACGCGCCACACGTGCCAGAAGAGGCGCGAGAGTGGCGGGCAGGCCTAATGGGGGAACGCTGGTGGTCTTGGCAGATGCTGTTCCTGATTAATGGTGGCCGGCTTCATCTGCTCTTTGTCGCAGTTTGGGGTCCAGACTATGGCAGGCAATCCTCACTTTTCAGCCAAATGGGCAAATACATTTTCATTCTTTAGTTGGTTTAAAATTGTGACTTGAGAATTGAATCTTCTCTACCGTCGTTGTCAGGGACATCTTAAGGATTTTGGGGCCCCTGGGTCAAATGCATTATGGGGGCCCCTGTTCGAAACCGCTTTAAATTTATTATCAGATTTCAGCCTTTTCAAGCTCCCTTTGGCCAGGCACTCTTTGTGCAGAGGGACATTGGTCCAAATTGCAACTGTGTTTAAATCTAATATTCAGGATAGGTGATGTGGGTTTTCAGTACTGTAGCACAACAGCAGTTCATCAAGATCACCACAGATAGTCTCTGTGTCACAATCCCATTTCTCACATATAAGATCCTGTTTTGATATTTAAAAGAAACATTTTTTGTGGATGTTGCATGAAACATAAACACATTCTTCTGCACAATCTCTGCAATGGACTCTCACACATCACTCACCCTAAAAATAAACTAAAGGAAAACAGTATTTAAAACAATCTACTTAACAATTATTCAAGGTCATCAGGTCAAGACTCTCTGTAGGACAGAGCTGGATCTAGGAGGCCCCCCCCTGAAAGGCTGGGGCCCAGGGCCAGAGCCCACTTAGCCCATGCGTTAAAGCATATCTGTCCCATGCTTCTTTTTCTTAAATATATTGAAAAAAAGAAAGAGCACCCACCCAAGATCTTCAAAACATTAAAGCACAGTGCACTAAATAATTGTTTAGAGTGACTGCATCCATCTTGTTCAAGGCAAAGGATAAAGGAAACAAAAGTTTGTGAAAGCAGCCATGGAAGAGGAGGGTGTGTGTGTGCTCCTGGTTTTGGTTGTCCATCAACTAACAACATCTTGTCTCGCCTTCCCTCACAACTGTTGTATGTGCTTGGAAAGCCAACCTAGACGACAAGGTGAGGGAAGGCTACAGGCTAGTTTGTTGCCAGGCAGCAGGGCACAAGTCCTAACAAAAGAACTGGGGTTCTAACCAAGTTAGGCAGTATGTATGTGATGTGACACATGACAACACAGGGCGTGGCATCACAGGGCGGAGCATCACAATCCATGACCTCAGAGGAAGTGACATCACAAGAAGTGAGATCAGATATTAACACCCCAAACATATGTTTAGCAGGTCTATCATGAGTACATCTGAGTGCATTATGAGATTTAATAGATTAGATTTTGTGTTGGGGTTGTACCAAAAAAGTGAAGCACCCCATGCCAAATCTGTATCTCAATTTATACATTTAGGGCCAGATCTATCATAGTATTGTGTTGCCCTTATATCACATGGTGTTGCAAGGGCAATGCAATACTAACATCAGATTTACCAATCAACGCACGGCCACCTTGCATGGCCTCCTTTTGCTTGGTAAATCTGAAATAATGCAAACAGAGCAAGATGCTGTTTTACGCTACTCTGCCCTTCCATGTCTTTCCATGGGTGAGGTGTGGGTGTTCCCACCCATCCACTCATAGATTTTGGCGCATTCCAAATTTACCAAGACTGGTAAACCTGGGAATGCATTGAAATGCTACACCTTCCCAAAGGAGGAGCAACAAGAGGAAATATCCTTATTTCTCATTGTTTTGTCTTTTTAAGTGGAAAAAACACAGAGGATTGTTTTTATGCAAGACGGTGCCCCTTCCTGCACAAACATAATCCTGCCTGCAGCACAGGCTTCCTTGCACCATGGTGCATGGTTGCCTGTTTTTGTCCTAGGCAGTAGACTGTGAACAGGAATGCATCATAAATTTGTCAAAATTGTACATTCTTGTCCTCTCCCTTTCCTGGAGCGCAGCAAGTTGTCTTGCTGCATTACGTGAACGATTGAAAAATCTGGCCCTTCTTTTTTTAAAACGCTACCAGACAGGAATTGACAATGACAACAAATGTGGCAGTAAATCTGTTATGCTTAATTGATTGCAAAGTCTGCATTTTATAATCAGTGTATGGGGTTAAGTCACCTGTTGCAGAGATCTTTGTGTGCCCAGTAAATCTTAAGTAATAATAGTAACGGTAAGCTAACTCTGGAGGCTAACATATTTTCCGGAGGGATCTGTGTTTTGTCTAGTCCCAGTTTTGAATCAAAGTTGCACAGAGGATTAATGTGTCCCTGTAAAGCACATCATGTAACATGCAGGTGACAGATTTTTATTATATTTAGTTAGGTAAGTAGGTTCCAGAGGTCCTTTTGTTACTTGCAGTTTATAAATTATAATCCTTGTAATAAAGCACAGTGAGCTATGAAGGACATGTGACTTCTACACTGTGTAACCATCCCTGTACATTGATATACACACTTGCATGATTATTGTCAGTGTATAATGTGTACATGTGATATAAAGCACTCCGACACCCTGCATTGGGATGAATAGCGCTATAAAATAAATAAAACAAAATAGTGGTATTTAAATTGACATTTTTGTAAGTGCTGGGTCAGACCAACACACCTGACATTCTTTACAGTGCATGTATATTTCTTATATATAGGGACTGGACAAAGTGAAAACCATACCTTTCTTAAGTACCTGTAAAGTAATAAACGGTGCATCTTTGTTTCGCCTCCATTGCAGTTGCATGTAGGAGTGAGGCCAGCCCGTACACTCAAACAATAGGAGGGTTAATGGCCCTTAACTTCAACCTTTGTTTTGGGCTCAGCTGGACGTTAAAATAACAAAGCCTTTTGGCCTGCACCTTGCTGATGTGCAGGTGCTCCTGAATGTGTCCTGATGTCTGAAAAGTTCACTGGGATGAGTTCAGCATATGTCAGTGGGGAACCATCTTCTTGTCATAGTGGATGGTGTCGACCCAAAGAAAATAGTGGGTGGGTGCCGTCTACCCGCATGTACCCCCGACTTGTGCCCTGCCTGGCAGTGTGGTTGGTTATTCTGTAAAAATACCCTTTCAGTGAAGGTGGCTCCGGTGCTGCTTGTGGCTAAGGACCAAGAAATGAGTTCAGAATTCAAAAATATGCCTGCCCTTGTGTTCATCAGTTCCATACAACACAAGCGTGTTTGGCACCTAGGTGCAAAACCCTAAAATACCCTAGGTTACTTCCAAATGCTGCAATAAGACCTCATTTGCTAAAATGATTCTGCCCCCAAAAGATCCCCCTAATTGGAAAATAGTTTATAAAACCCCTTGTAGAAAATGGATCTTAGGCTCCAAATGGTGCACAAAGTAATAGTCAAGTGTTTTCACCGAGGATTATATCCACACCCAAAAAACACACTCTTCCTGATTATTGTCCTACCACAGAAGACAATGGTGGTAATAGATCATCATGGCAGCCCTCACTTGGTCCTGAAGGAGGAATGGCTACCATCCATTCCTTGAAACCATCTTCTTCAGAAAGACAAATTCTGAATAAGCTGAGTTTTCCAGAGAGCCAGATGATTCAAACAACACCACCCCACAGATGGTATTAACTACAGGGCCAATGCCAATTTGTAATGACTCACACACTTTTAACACTCTTTAGTCAGATGTTAATTGAAGATTCAAATAAACTATCACAGGGCTTTTTGCTAATTACAGATCAATTGTTAATTAAATATTTCTCGGTAATGAAACACAGAGCTTCACCATCGCAAGTGGAGGAAACATTCGGCAGCCACAAATTGCTGATTCCCTGATATTCACCACGATGGTATCCATGCACTCAGTTTTTTCCTCCATATTGAAATGATCTAGTAATCACATAATAGTTGAAGAGCAGTCATCTACTCATACTCTAATTTTAAAGGTCCTAACAATGGATTCTGGTCATCAAATCAAAAAGGCGTCCATTGACCCGGTGATCAGGAATGAACCAGAGCGCTTAGAAACTCAGGATGGGCAAATCCAAGCAATCAAACCATTCCAGGAACCAATATTGAGAACAAAGTTGAATGTAGGGGGCAATTTCAGTCCTCTAAAAAGGAAGCTTAATATTGAAAAAGAAACTTGTTAATTAAACCCAACTGTTAGTGTATTTTGTTCATTTGGGACCTCAGAGATATTTAGGTAAGTCCACAACAATTTTACAAACTGGAACATTTGTTCAAATAAACATTTTCTTCCTCAGTTTTCTCACCACATGATAACATTCAATGAAATGTTTCCAACACAGGATGAAAAATATTATCTGAATTGTCAGAACATTTTAACCATACTGTACAACATCTATGAAGTGAGACTTGTAACATAAAGTGACAGTATATTAGTAGAAATCAGCTCTAACTCATTGGCATCTCAGGCACATTGTGAATCAAGAGTGAATTTTTACTTTGACCCTGTAGCAGCTGTAGTCTGGGTCGGCCTGGACTATAGGGCAACCAGGCAGTGCCCGATTGGCTGGTCTGACAGATCAGTGTGTGGGTTGTTTTGGGCCGGTTTTATGGCCAGGTAGGCCAATGTTAATTGTTAATTTCCCTTTAACACTTTTTTAACTATATGCTTCCCTAAAGTGGGCCATTGCTAATTTGGTGCCCTGGCCTATTTTTAGTCCCACTCCTTCCCTGGCTGTAGTTTTGAATCTTAACTAAACGTTTTATAAAATGCCCATTGATGTAACTCACAACTCTGTTTGTCCAAAATCAATAACAGATAATGGACAATGACCGACGCTTCACCAATCTTTTCCACTAAACCTGAAATTTGCAAGCAGCAAATTTGGCGGACTTTCATCGAAATGGAAGTAGACAAGTTATTGAGAAATCTATCAGCTTGACACACACTGATGGTGCGGGCGGTAAACCTGGTGGTGGCTTCCCCAGGGTTTTAAATTCAACCTGAAGACATCAATGGGAGTTGTACATTCCATTTTTTAATCTTACTTTGATAAGGCATTAATTGTGTGTTTGCATGAGACATGGGTATGTGTGGGTTTTTAAATCGATAATTTTAAGGTCCTTTCGGTACCACCTATTCCTCACGTTCAGAGGGGGGGCTTACGCACCTTTCTGAAATTTAGTAAGAAATGAAGGGATATTCAGTTGGTATTTCCTATAGATTTTGCTCTGATAATTTACTGTTCTATTCAGAACAGGAAAGGTTGTTTATTAGGATATATTCTCAGCAATGTCTATTTTGTCCCCCTATAGTAAAATTGCCACTTTATTGATAGAATTTTAAAATGCCATGATAAGTTTGGAAAGTTTGTTTCCAAATGCTGTTTTACTAGTAGTTGGGGATTTCAACACAAATCGTTTGTAAAAACACATATAAAAATAGGGGGTTTAAAGAATTAGGTAGCCTATGGGAACTCCCAGACCGAATTCTTCTAAACAAAAAAAAACAAGCATGCATCTATTCTATTAAACGTGGCTATGAGTTTAATTTAGGCTTAATTAATCGTAGATTTAAAGATCAGGCTGTGAAATATTACTCTTGGCAACAAGGAGCATTAAGATTGTTGATAGATTAGGCTTTCATTCATTACTGTGACACTAAGATAGTGTCTAACTTTAAAAGAAACGTGAATGCATGGGGTGACCATCAACACAGGACCGTAACCACGAGCAGGGGCATCTTAGGGCCGGGCCAGTCCATATTAATCTTTGCCCCTCCCCCTAAAAAAACATAACCAAGGCGGATGGCACAGTATTTGTGGAAAACTCACTTTAAACCTAATTTAACTAAACAAACTGCATTCACGTTTGAAGGCATACAGTTGAATCCAAAAAAACAGGGTGGAGTTCAAAATGGGAATGAACAATAGCAATTTATTTTTCATCTTGTTACATTTTCTGCATGTTTAAAGACAGAGTTACAATGTCAGGTTATGTCTTCTGACAAATTGCTTCTTATTCTTTTAAGGTGGAGTTGTTTACTTTTCTTTCGGTGTCTGCAAAGTTAGAGGATTATTTAAAGTGAACTATGTGACAATCTCACTGGAGTACAGGCATGGCCACTGGAATTATGCAGCAAGGGAGGACCAAATGATGCAGCAAAGCTGACTAAATTATGCAGCAAGAAAACACAAATTAAGTAGCTTAATTTGACACATTTTGTGATAGTATTGCTTCACTATTTTGATATTTTTACGTTTGTACTGTCTGGGCGAAAGGTTCACTTCATTACTACCAGTTCAACATCCAACTACAGCAATAACTAGCTGAAAAGTGACCAGATAAACTTCATGAAGAACCTTCCACTGTGCCACTGTGCAGATGCACCTGTTGGAGCATTTTTAGTAACTTTTGATCCATTTGAGCTACAAAACATAATTGGGGGTTAAAATCTGCAGATTTTGCAGCAGATGATGGATTATGTGCAGGGCCGGACTGGGAACCCAAGGCAGCCTTGGTAATTTTGTCAGACCAACCCCTGGGTGTGGGGGGACACAAAGCACTGCTGTTTTTGCTCTTTTGTGACTGGGGGCCGATATTGCAGCACTACTGCAAAACAGCCCCCAGTAACAAAACTGGCCCCCACTGCTGAAAAACCAGCCCCACACCATTTCAGTCTACCGGGAAAATGGCCAATGCCAGTTGCGGCCAGTCCGGTCCTGATAATGTGGCTAATGCAGCAAATTCATATTCATCCCGAAAACACTGCGGCCGCAGAATGACATAGTTCCAGTGGCCCTGTGTAGAGGTGGTGTGAAAAGAAAGACTGTAGGGTGTCAGTTTGTTTCTAATACTCATAAGTGTAAATACTTGTAAGGAACTGTACAAATATTTGAACATATATGAGCATTTATGAATGCACAAATGAAGCAGATTTTCTTTTGTTATTCTGAAGTGTGATGGAAACAAATATTTTGTCAGGATCAAATGTTAAATATTTTATTGTACTGTACTGTATTGTATTATATCCCAGCATTTGTATAGTGCTTACAACCCCAATGTATGGCACTGAAGCGCTTACATGCATGGGCAGCAAGCTACGCCATATAAGATGGCGTGTGGGTGGAAGTGTGTTTGTCTATGTTTGGTGATCCTATGTTGGAAGTGTTTCCATGTTGTGCATATTGACAACCAATGTGCGGTTGCCTTGTCATGGGACAGAACATGTAGCAGTGTGGTGGATGATGAGGTGTGAGAGACAGACATGTAGTTTATGGTTTTACAGTACACAGGCAGCTTTGAGCAGCTACGCAAGTCCTTATATGGTATTTATTATGATTATAGTCTGCTTAGCTATTGCACTAGTTTGTCCTGTCAGACATTGTGTGTCTAGTTGTGGGCCTGAGTAGGCATGGCTGTAGGGGGAGAGAAGTGGAGGGATCTGCTGGGATGTGCATTGTTACTATCAACCCATATCTGAGTGTCTTTGTGAGATGTAAAGAAGCAGACGAAGGAACTTGGCGGATGGAATACTCCGTCACGAACGTGATGGATATCCCAACCACCGTATTGCGATCTCCACAGGATGTAATGGGATCGAAATACGCCGAAGGGATATCCGTCATGTTTGTGACAGAGTATTCCCCTCCACCAAGTTCCAAATCAGGCCCAGAGTGTATATATATTTGGGACCTGCAGTCATGGAGTAGATTAAAGTCCTACGATTGACTAGCACTGTATGACAGGTATCTTGAGTTATTCCATGTCTGTTCATTTAGTGATGGCTTGTTTACTGGCTGCATAGTACTGGTGATAATCATACCACATAGCAGATAAGTCTTATGTCAATGTAAGAGGTTTGAGTTACACTTGGCTGCCGACCACTGAGTATTAAGGTATTAGTATTAGTGTAGGCCAGAAATGTTATATATGAAATGATAACTATATAATACTCTGGTGAACCATAGGTCAGCCCTCCTTAACTTACCTGTCTATCAAAAGTAGTTTGCTGGTTGGGTTCTTTCCAATCTGTGGATCGTAAACTGAAGATTGAGCTTGAGGGTTGAGTGTCTTCAGGTTCTTTTGACGGAATGTCTGGTGGTGTAATTGTCATGCAAACGGCCATGTTTGCACTTGTCTTCTGAAGTGCACATTCCTAAATGCTGGCTGTTAGTGAGTTCCATGGCTTGGGGGCTTGTACTGCAAAAGTAGTGCCTGCTAAGGACTTCTTATATGAAAGTAGTATGATGAGAAGTGGTGCAAGCCTGGAGCGCAGCGTCCTGTTTTGTTTGTATTGTTTGAATTTAGCTTGTAAGTATAACAATACTTTTCCTTAGAGGCTTTTTGGACAATGCAAAGTGTCCTGAACATTACCCTTCTTCCTATAGGTAGACAGTGGAGTGACTGCAAGCCACAAGTCATGTGTTCTCTTTGAGCAAGGCAGAGAAGAAGTATTACACCAGCATTTTGAAAAAGTTGTATTTCGCGTATGATGAATGTGGGTACACCAAGGTATAGGATGTTGACATAGTCAAGCTTGGAGATCACAAGTGTGAGGATGGCTTGCAGTCTCTGTTGGTATCCTGGGTATGGAAGGATGCAACATAGTGTTTCATTGTGTTGACGGCACTCTGTTTGATGTTATTAACATGTGGTACCAAATAGAGGTCTGAATGATTACCCCTTTGTTTCTGACTTCTCTTGATAGTGTTGGAGGCGCCCCATATTCCTTAGGCCATATGGCGTTAGGCTGGTATTTTTGTCATTGTCTGCAGGTCATAATTTTGGCCTTTGTGGTATTTAGCTTTAGATGTCTTTTCTTCACCCATGTGTTTTGTTGCCCAAAGGCAGTCATCCAGTTTGTTTTAATTTGTAGAGGCCTTCCCAGACTTTACACCCCTCTACTTTAAATACCATCTAATTGATAGGATTTAAAGTTGGATTGCGGAAGGTCAGTTGAGTGTGCTTTAATATGTACCTTAAAGAAATAAACATATTCCTTTACCCTGAATATCGAAAGCCGGATATCAATGGCACAAACTATTGAGGACAGAATGTTGAATCCCCAAAAGGGCAACACAGAGAACTCACAAGGCAAATTAAACCATTTTATTCCAAGTAAATATGTTTCAGCATTTCGCCTTTCTCATTACTTGCTGCTAATTAATATAACACAGTGGTGAAAACGAGGGTGCTACTCTTGATATCATACAAAGTTGACCACACAAGTATGGCTGCCATAGAAACTGCATTTGCATTAGGATGGCAGCAGTCTTCTCTTGCTTGCCAGTATCAATTTACCAATTGGATTGCATCATCATAGTTATAACAGCAGCTGGGTCTGTGTTATTTTAATTAGATTATTTTAAATTGAAGGAATTAAACAGATAAAAACAAAACAAATTTGAGAGAGATAGAAAAGACTACGAGTTTGGGTGTGTGTTGACTTTTGCAAAGACTTTTTATTCCCTTAGAAGAGGGATGGCTAGAACAAAAAATTTGACAATTAGTATATAAAAAGAAACATTGGAGTCGGAAATAGGTTTGGACACAGATTTCTCAGCAGGAGAAGGGGGAAGTGGCATGATGGCCACCATAAAGGGGGTCCTTTGTTCATGAGTACTGTTATAATTAAGATCAGTAAGACCAGATTATTTAAGTAGGTTTATTGGTAAACTCCTTGCATTACACCTTCACACCTCACTGCTTCTCACCAACTCCTCAGCCTCTTACCAACCTTCTCTCGTCAACATTCTAAGGTGCACTCCAGGTTGTACCATTAGTCAACATTCTAAAGGAATGGTTGGAGTGCACCATTTTACTAACCATAATTACACTATGGTATTATACAGAATTAATAAAGGGAAAATAAGGTTAAGAGAATAATAATAGTAGTGTATATAAATAGGACACAAACTATGTTATACATATTGAGTTATTCAAACAACACATTACAACACTTCCCCTTCCCCACCAAGGAGGATAGGAGTTGTGGCTAAGATGCATTTGTAGAATATCATTCTTTATAACATATCAATAAAGTCCTTACAGGGAAAAGCGAACTTGCTCCCTTCCAAGATCATTGTTGCTCCTCTCCAAACCCTTCTCCAGACTTCCTTGGGTCGCCCTGGATGGCAGACAAGCGGTCCATACTCCACACACGGCCATCCTCCATAGTTACAACGTTCTTATGTACTTTAGTAATTCTCAAAGGCCTGGAGAACCGGCTTCCTTCCCTTCGAGTAGATCCTGGAAGCTTTACCCTGACCCATTGTCCTACCACCCATTGTTTGCTCTTAGTACCAAATTTGTTATTATACCATTCCTGGTACTTCCTCTGATTCTCTTCCACTTTTGTCAGTACTTCCTTGCGATGAACTATGACAGGCTCCCCTCCTTCCAACCAATTCGGGTTTAACTTAGTTCCTGGTTGCCTACCCTTGAGAGATACGAAAGGGGATACTCCTGTGACCATGTTGGGTGTGGTATGGTAAGACCATAGCATACGCTCAATTGCGCCTTCTCCTGAATCACGAGATACATTGGCTAACTGCAAACACTCTTTGACCATCCTGTTGACCCTTTCTACAAGACCATTTGCCCTTGGGTTATATAATGCTGTCCGGTGATGTTTAATCCCACTGACTGTCAAGAACTCCACCATGGTGCTTGAAGTGAACTGTACTCCATTGTCTGTCACTATCGTGCTAGGAATCCCTTCACGGGAAAAGGATTCTTTAAGAAATTGTATTACATCATGTGTGGTTACATTATGTACAGCCTTGGTCATAACCCAGTGTGTGTGATAATCAATTAATACTAAGATGAACCTGGCTCTCGATCCAGGGCACGTAAGGGGTCCTACTATGTCCAACCCTAGCTTGTCCCATGGTTTAGTGGGGACCTCAACTGGGGATAAGGGTGCCTTACGTGTACTTCTGGTCTTGTCACTTAATGAACAATGGGTACAATCACGTACGGTATCCTCTACTAACCTGTCCATAGTGGGAACCAGTAGGAGGCTCGTAGTCTGCTTTTAGTCAAAGTTCTTCCCAAATGTCCCTCATGTGCTAATTCTATAAGTTTTCTCCAGAGTGCCTTAGGGGGAACTATTCTCTCTCCTCTCATTACAAGTTCCTTAGTTAGATGAAGTTCTGAGCGTACCTCCCAATATCCCCTTACATCCTCTTCAAGCTGTTGACATCTATCAGGCCACCCCTTCAAAATCATAGCTTTCAAGGTTTGCATAGTCCGATCCCCTGTAGTAGCTGTGACCCATTCTTCTTTAGTGATACCCGACAATTCTACATGGAGCACAGGATCAAGACTCTCATTGGTCTCCTCCTCCCCTCCCTTCCTAGGTAGTCTTGAGAGACAGTCGGCTACTATATTTCTTTTGCCTGGAACATATTGCATGTCGAAGTTAAAGCCTTCCAACCCCATAATCCATTTCGCAATCCGAGGAGTAGCTTGGTCTTTACCCTTAACAGTAAATAATGAAATGAGGTGTTTGTGGTCCGTTCTAACTACGAATGGCAACCCCCACAGGAAAAATTTGAAATGATTGATTGCCCAAAAACAGGCTAAAGACTCCCTCTCTATTGTGGAATAATTTAGTTCTGCCTCCTTTAATGACTTGGATGCGAGCGCCACAATTCTTTCCTGCCCATTTACCCACTGAGATAGAGTGGCACCTAAACCTCTTCCACTCGCATCTGTAGTGAGCCAAGTTTTCCTGGTGGTACCAAAGTTTCCTAACATAGGGCAATGGATAATGGCTTCTTTAACTTCATCAAATGCAGTTTGACAGTCTTTATTCCACTCGAAGGGTACATTTTTTTTCAATAATGCTCTCATGGGAGCTGTTACTGTAGCAAAATTATACACAAATTTTGACATAAATTCAGCTAAACCCAAAAACGATCTCAACTCATCTTTAGTGGTTGGAGCTGGAGCTTCTTTCACCGCTACTACCAGATCACATTTGGGTTCCACACCATCCTTACTTATTTTGTGTCCCAGGTATTCCACTGATTCGACACCCAGTTGACACTTTTCTTTCCTGATGGTCATGCCAGCTTCATCCAAGGCTTGGAATACCTCTCTTAAGGTTGAATTATGTTCACTTTCCGTACTTCCATAGACTAGTATGTCGTCTTGGAAGCACATAACCTGCTTGATTCCCTGCAAAACCTTCTGCATGATTCTTTGGAATACCGCTGCCGCTGATGCGAGGCCAAATGGCATCCTGCAATATCTAAATGCCCCAAATGGAGTGATAAAAGAGGTGAGTGAATATGATGTAGGGTGCAACTCCACTTGGTGGTATGCAGAAGATAGGTTGATTACACTAAAATGTTTGGCAGAACCTAACATGCTTATCATTTCATTTATTTTAGGTAAGGGGAATCTATCTACCCATATATTTGTATTCAAGTCCCTCAAGTCCACACACAGACAAATGCCTCTGCCGTTTGGTTTCTTGGTGACAACTATGGGTGCCAACCATAAGGAACTTTCAATTGGTTCTATAACACCCAATTTGACCAATTTGTCCAATTCTTCCTTCAAGGGTTCCCTCATTAAATATGGTACCGTTCTAACTTTATGTACCACTGGTGTAGCTCCCTCCTTAAGTTTAATTTTGTGTTGGAAGTTTTTCTACAACCCCAATCGATTCTCGAAAAACCTAGGATATTCCTCACAAATGTTTCCACAAAGATTATGCAAGTCCATTAGTAACACCTGTTCCTCGCCATTGGGATCCAGTTTGATCCCAAGTTCCCTCTGGTGCCTCCATCCCAGCAAGTTGGATCCCCTCTCAGTGATCTACACCATTCCTTTAGTATGTCTACCCTTAAACATAATGTCTAGTTCTAGCATTCCCTTAAGAGGTATAGGATCGTTGTTGTACCCTCCCGGTTTAATGTTGGCCGCATACAATTTATAACCATGCTTCTGGAACTTGTCAACAAATGTCTGGTAATTCAAGAATGTATACAGTGAACAAGAATCAGCGTAGACCTGTACCTCAATGTCGTCCAGATTGATGTCACACAAAGGATAGGTGTTATTGAGGGGTTCCTTTACATGATTACCCTTAACCTGCAGAATGAACTTCGTGCCTAAATCAGTGACTTCTTCTACTCTATTTAGTCTTTTCTTGGAGATTTTATCATTTTTACATACCCGCGCATAGTGTCCTTTAGCCCCACACTTTCTACATAAGCAATCACGCGCAGGGCACACGGGACTATTTGCTAGATGTTTGGGATTTCCGCATCTGAAGCATCTTCCTTTTGTTATGTCTTCATCACTATTTCTCCTTACTGTGGTGGCTAATACTACTGAATCTTCGTCTTTAACAATCACCCCTTCATCCCTTGCCTTACCACCTTTTATTTCCTTCACCCCTTCTACTTCAGGTGTGTTTTTAATCTCTCTCATGCATTCTACTGTATGCTCAATGCTCCTTGCCATATCCACAGCTTCTTTAAGAGTAGGGTTGTAAGTAAGGAGCTTCTCTTGTACCCTTTGGCTGTTTGTGCATCTAACTAACTGATTACGGATCAATGAATCTTCTAACTCACCAAATTCACATGTTTGAGCCAGCCCTCGCAGAGAAGCTATATAGGTGCCTACCTTTTCATCCTTGGCTTGTACTCTACTGAAAAATCTATGCCGCTCTAAGACGATATTAACTCTGTGCCCAAAATGACTCTCCAACTTGTACAATGTTTGTTGAAACACATCTAAGTTCTCTCCATCCTCCTCTCCTTCCCCTTCATTAGCCGTCAGGCTCTCATACACTTTTCTTCCTTGTATTCCTAAGTTATGTAATAGAATATGTTGCTTCCTTAATGATGTGAACTTTTCTCCCCCTATAGCAATTAAATAAGATTCAAACAATTTAGACCATTCCTTCCAAGGTAACAATGGTTCACCAATTTCGTTTAGGAACGGAGGAGGTTGGGACATTCCTGCTGCAGCCATCACTTACTTGCTTACACTATGGTATATTATGTTGGATGAGTAATTTTCCTCCCTTCCAGTTCCTTTATAATGCACCCTGTAAGAAGATTATTGCAAGATGATGTGCAGCTTTCACATTAATGACCCAAACTAAATCTGCATTACAGAACCATCTGGCTTAATAATATGCACGCGTTTAGATTAGATAATTGCAAGATAATCACCAAACAATAAAATCTGTACATAAAGAGGTATCACCACTAAATAATATTTACTGTACACCTTTGACTTGTATTTTGAAATAACTTAACACAAGGAATGACTTTTATTTTGAATGCGTCCTTCTGCTTGCTTCATATGCGAGGATTTAATCTCCTTCCTCGACACATATACCGATGAGCACTTCACGTTCCCCGATCTTCAGTGTCTTAACGGTAAGCTCCAAACCATGAGTAAGTGGTTTGATCGTACCTCGGCAGGTTTTATAGACAAGTACGTCCGCTGTAGAATCTCCCAATCGCTTCTTCTGATAACGCCACACTGGAACGCCGCTCACTACGCTTCAGTATCGCTCCTGACACCCAAGTTCCACAGGGGTTTCGTCAGTCGGCGTAGTGCCGCAACACACGACCTAGCGCCACACTGAAACGCCACTCACCGCGCCTCAACGCCACGCTCAACACGGCTCACTCAGGCGATTCTTCGGACAGTGCTGTGCCTTACCGCGGTTCATCTCACTAGCGCCACCAGAGAAGCCGCACAGAGACACTTACTCCGACCGAGTAATTCTTTTTACTCGTCCCGCCGCGAACAACTCAGTAATTAAAGTTGCATTGATAGAATTGTCTAAGGCACTGCAGCGTCAGCTCTATAACGCCACAATCTTCACCAAGGCACTCCAGCGTCAGCTCTATAACACCACAATCTTAACCGCAGTGCTGGCCAACAGCTCTACAGGCAGGCTCTCTTCCGTACCATGTCCTTATGGCACGGTGATGAGTTGCACATCAAGCCGCATAGATTGACAGAGCCACACTTACGATTTCGCCAGTGTAATCTTCTCACAACACACTCCCAGATGATGTGCTGAAACGCTTCTCGGTTCAAAACAGGAAGCAGATTATACACTGTGGTGCTGAATAAATCAGGGGCAAGGAGTCTTCACTGCCCCTGCGCAGTATCCCATCCTCGTCGCCAAATTGGTCTGTTATAATTAAGATCAGTAAAACCAGATTATTTAAGTAGGTTTATTGGTAAACTCCTTGCATTACACCTTCACAGCTCACTGCTTCTCACCAACTCCTCAGCCTCCTACCAACCTTCTCTCGTCAACATTCTAAGGTGCACTCCAGATTGTACCATTAGTCAACATTCTAAAGGAATGGTTGGAGTGCACCATTTTACTAACCATAATTACACTATGGTATTATACAGAATTAATAAAGGGAAAATAAGGTTAAGAGAATAATAATAGTAGTGTATATCCATAGGACACAAACTATGTTACACATATTGAGTTATTCAAACAACACATTACAACAAGTACCAGCTGATCAGGAAGTCATAGCAGAAAACACCTCAGAGAAACAGGCCTCCAGAAAACAAAAGTGCAGAAAAACAAGACGTAGCTACAGAATCATTTGAAGAACAAACGGACTTGCAGAGCAGGAGATCGAACAGAAGCGAACGCGGAGGTAAGAGGCAATGAGCCAGATGTAGGAAGCCTTTTGCGCCTCGCAAACGGTGAAAAACGTGGTTTGCGAGGCGCAAAAGGCCTTACGCGATGCAGAGTCACATTTTGCGAGTGGGTACCGACTCGCAAAATGTAATTCCGTCCCGCAAATAGGAAGGGGTGTTCCCTTCCTATTTGCGACCGCATCGCGATGTTGAGTTGCTTTGTGACCGCGAAAGCGGTCGCAAACCAACTCACAGTTACCATCCGCTTGAAGTGGATGGTAACTCATTCGCAAAAGGGAAGGGGTCCCTATGGGACCCCTTCCCCTTTGTGAATGCCACAAAAAAGTATTTTGCAGAGGAGGCAGTGGTCCTATGGACCACTGCCTACTCTGATAAAACCGAAACTTTGGGGCATATTTATACTCCGTTTGCGCCGAATTTGCGTCGTTTTTTTCGACGCAAATTCGACGCAAAACTAACTCCATATTTATACTTTGGCGTTAGACGCGTCTAGCGCCAAAGTTCATGGAGTTAGCGTCATTTTTTGGCGTGAACACCTTCCTTGCGTTAATGAGATGCAAGGTAGGCGTTCCCGTCAAAAAAAATGACTCCGATGCATATGCGTCGGATTTATACTCCCGGGCAAAAATGACGCCCGGGAGTGGGCGGGTCAAAAAAAACCGCATTTGCGCCGCTTTTTAACGCCTGCTCAGGGCAGGCATTAAGGGACCTGTGGGCTCAGAATGAGCCCAGAGGTGCCCTCCCCTGCCCCCAGGGACACCCCCTGCCACCCTTGCCCACCCCAGGAGGACACCCAAGGATGGAGGGACCCACCCCAGGGACATTAAGGTAAGTTCAGGTAAGTATTTTTTTTTTTTTTGTGGCATAGGGGGGCCTGATTTGTGCCCCCCTACATGCCACTATGGCCAATGACCATGCCCAGGGGACAGAAGTCGCCTGGGCATGGCCATTGGGCAAGGGGGCATGACTCCTGTCTTTGCTAAGACAGGAGTCATGTTAATGGCGCCTGGGCGCCAAAAAAAAATGGCGCAAATCGGGTTGAGGTGATTTTTTTGCCTCAGCCTGACTTGCCCCATTTTTGGATGCCCAAACGCCATTTTCCCCTACGCCGGCGCTGCCTGGTGTACGTCGGTTTTTTTTACGCACACCGGGCAGCGCCGGTCGGCTAACGCCGGCTAACGCCATTCAATAAATACGGCGCCCGCATGGCGCTTCAGAATGGCGTTAGCCGGCGCTAATTTTTTTGACGCAAAACTGCGCTAGCGCAGTTTTGCGTCAAAAAGTATAAATACGGGCCTAAATGGTTTCGGTATTTTTTCTTTTTGCAGCCCGTTTTACTTTAAGGAAAACGGGCTGCAAAAAGAAAAAGAAAAAAAAAAACTGCTTTATTTAAAAGCAGTCACAGACATGGTGGTCTGCTGTCTCCAGCAGGCCACCATTCCTGTGAGTGCCTAGACTCGCTATGGGGTCGCAAACTGCGACCCACCTCATAAATATTCATGAGGTGGGTCTTTGCGACCCCATAGCGAGTCGCAGAAGGTGTCTGAGACACCTTTCTGCATCTCAGATTGCGAGTTGCAATTTGCGAGCCGCTATGACTTGCAAATTGCAAGTCGCAATTTGTAACTTACCTACATCTGGCCCAATGAGTGGAGATAACCTAACTATTGTGAATTTAACGAATAAAGTTTTCATGCAAATGGAAACATCTGTTTTACAACTGGGACTGTCCTTCCGTCCTACAAGGCATTTTAATTTTGTGCAAACTAGGATCAACCTTTTTAAATTTGTAAGAAAACTGAAATTGAGGAAATAACATCGAATTCGGGAAGGAAAAAAACATGGTTTGGAAAGTGTAGAAAAAAATCCAACAGACATATTCACTGAAAAGGACGTGGAGACCTTACTTACATGAGAAGGTCTAGAACAGGATCAGAGGATGAATACACGATAGAAAGTTACAGATATTATTAAATTACTCAAGTATGCAGGGATTATACAACAGAGTGGAAAGAGTGATTTCAAACATCTTTCCAAGACTCCACATGATGCAGTTGACACCTTCCACAAAGTCTTAATTTTGGAGCTAGGAAAATGAAGATCTACTCACAATAACCAAAAATATCACAGTCTAATGCAAGACCAGTGGAGAGCATTAGAGAATTTGAAAAATGACGATAGGATTGTAATGAAGCCCTCGGTCAAGAGGGAAAATGTTGTTCTCCTGCTGAAGGAATATTACCATCAAGAAGCATTACACCAACTAAACCAGAGAGCCTGCTATGAACCCAACTCAAGAGAGACATACCTTAGAAGTGCACATGACTATTATGATATGTTGGAGAACTGGAAGGATAAGGGTATGTTGGATATGGAAGAGTTTCTCATTCTAAGAAATCATTATCCACAGATACCAACTTTCTACCATCTCCCAAAGATTCACAAACATGCAACTATTTCACCAGGATGTCACATCATTACTTCTAAATCGCATTTACGTGAGCACATATCCATTTATATTGAGTATTATTTGTTTCCTTTTTTTAGCAGATTGAGTTTGTATTTCAGAGACATGAAGGGCTTCTTGACAAGAATACAAGACATAGTATGGGAAGATGATTTTGTAATGATTACCTTGGATATTTTCAGTCTCTTCACAAGTATTGAACATGCTGGGGCATCAGGGAAGGGGAATACTTTTTGAGAGGCAGCTCTTTAAAACACTATAAGCTTAACAGAATGTTATTACAAATGATTGACTTTTGCCTCAACAACAATATGTTCGTACTTGCAGGCCAGCTGTACAAACAAGTACCTGGGATGGCCATGGGCACCTGCTTTGCCACCAGCTTCGCAAATCGTTTTGTGGGCTGGTGGGAAAAGCAGGTGGCGTGGTCAGAAATGAATGAATTTTGGACAGAGTAACGTTATGGTTGAGATATTTTGACGGTCTCTTCATAATTTGGAAAGGGAATGTCACAATAGCAGAGGAGTATCTAACAAAACTAAGTGACAACATATACAATCTCCTTTTTTCATGCCTTAAGGAAGTTCCTTTCCTAGGCGTAAGGGTGTTTGTTGTGGCGGATAGGATATGCACAGCCATATACAGAAAACCAACAGCGGGAATTACTTTCTCCATGCAATCTGGAAGGGAGCATCCCCTATGGGGAGCTCCTGTGAATTAAATATAATTGCACTAGAGAGCAAGATTATAAATTGGGTTAAGAGGAGACCCTTGCACGATTTAAGTCTAGAGGATATCCCCATCTGGTTTTGAAATCTTCCAGTGTAATACTAAACTCTATAGAAAGAAAAGAGCTTCTTTATGAGAAACACAAGTCTAATGATACTCCAGAATTGAGATTGATCATTTATTACTCAGAGAATGCAGCAGATATTGCCCATATTGTGCAAACAAATTGCCATGTCCTCAAGTCTGATAATGTTCTAGGCTCCACTCTGCCAGGTCATCCTCATATAACCTATAATATGGGCATTTCATCGAAGGACACTTTGGTCCAACCTACTTGAGTATTAATGGAAAGGCAGTCAGTTAAATTAGAGGAGGTTTTTTTCCCTTGCCTAAATTCTAAGGCCTGCAAAAATAGGCATAAAGTCAAAGAATATTCAGTCCCAGGAAAAGCTAAGCCAGTAAAAATAGAGCGAATGATGACTTGCAACACTGATTACACAATATATTGTTTGATTTTCCCTTGCGGCAAACAATACATTGGAAGCAAAATACATTCTACTAAATAACGTATCTTGGAGCACGTGCGGGCAGTAAAGAACAGAGATTCATCATATTCAGTAGCCAGACATTTTTAACTATTTCATAATAGTGATAGAGATCTGATTAGGTACTTCTGTCTGGACCATCTCACCAGAGAAGAACGAGGAGGAAATAGAGTCATAGTCTCAAGATATTCGGAATCAAGATATATCATTAATTTACAGACCAAAGTGCTGAGGGGTCTAAACAGTGATGAGGAGTTGGCCACACACCTGGGAGAGTAAATCTGTAGGAACTGGGAGCTATGCCCATTCAGGGCACAATTCTGGGTCACAGAAGGATTCATGCGATATATGAATAAGCTACTTTGAGGCTGCATCGTGGTGGTGGAGACTTAATTTTGAAAATATGAATTTTTGAGTTTGTGATGAATGTGAATGGCAACCACTGAATAGTATGTAAATATATGACTTGCTGTTAAAAGCAAGTAACCATAATATGAAGGAAATGCTGCTTTATGTATGAACGTTCTAATGTTCTAATGCAGTGAATGTAGTTTGATTTTGGTTGATTTTTAACATATGAGAAATAAATGAACTATTTTTCATAACATATTTTATTGACATTTAGCAGGAGAGCAAGACCAAAGTAGCTGCAGTTATATACAGGAGAATTAAATATGGAGCAGTGGTTCCCAATTTTTTTACTTCTGTGGACCCCCACTTTGTCAATACTGAAACCCGGGGACCCCCACTGAATCATTATTGGAATCCGGGGACCCTCCCACTGATTCATTGCTGAAAGCTGGAGACCTAGGAACTCATTATGATCATGGCGGTTTGGCCCGCCATGCCGGCAGTGGCAGCTGAAGCCGCCAGCCGGCATGGCGGGCCAAACCGCCATATAATGTACATGGTGATGGTTGCCAGCGGTAGCCGTCACCCACCGCCAGGCTACCGCCGTCAGGCAGCCTGGCGGCGGGTTGAAACACCATCCGCCAGGGTAGCTGCCTACCCTGCGGTTAATGTTTCATTTCCCGCCAGCCTTTTCCTGGCGGGATATCCTGCTAGGAAAAGGCTGGCGGAGGAGGTGCCCGGGGGCACCCCTGGGGGCCCCTGCACTGCCCATGCAATTTGCATGGGCAGTGCATGGGCCCCGGTGCAGAGCCCAGTCGCTCAGGTCACTGTGCGATTTTCGGGTAGTGATTTGCGCGACGGGTGCAACTGCACCTGCCACACAGAGGCATTGACGGAGCCGCCGTCAATGTCCCGGCCGAACCTTTCTGTGAGCCGGCGGGCAGAGACAAGGTTTCCACCCGCCGGCTCACAGAAAAGTTGATTATCTGGCCGGCGGGGTTCCGGGGTCGCTGGCGGTCAGTGTTTTGACCGCCAGCATGAACACGGCGGTTGTTCCCGCCGTGTTTGTAATGACCACCCTAATCTCTTAATATTATTTCATTTTCTCAGTATTCACGGACCCCCTGAGGAGGCTTTGCAGACCCCCAGGGGTCCCCGGACTACAGGTTGGGAACCACTGATATAGAGCATGTGTAACTGATAAACAAGACGTTCTAACTAGCACAGTTTACGGTGTTCCATTTGCCCTCCCATGCAACAATCCAATAACTGCACTTAGTCATCTAAGACATCACCGTGCTCTGTTGGGAATACTTTACTCTCACAAGGGATGAGATAATTTCACATTACATGGACAAATCCCTGTCCTTAAGTTTGAGGAAACTAAGCAAATGAAAAGAATTCAAATATGTTTGCTTCACAGATGTGGACTAGTACGGGTTTATTTAAGAGGTAACTTATGTATGGGCACCTGGCATGCAAAATGTTTATGAAATTTAAATCTGGATCCCTTTAATTGGGAAATAATACTTGGTTAAGTGAGAATCGCATGTCCTTCCAAGCTGTCAGTTCTTCAGTGCTACGGTGCAAAATGTAGCACACACTTAGTTTTTTTGTCGGGTTACCAGAATGATCAAAGCAAGTCCATTGGCCCAATACCTGTAAAATATGCACTTGAAACACATGAGAAAGCTTGATAGTTTATGATGAACCCTCCATTGGTACATGTTTGTTACTCTTTGAAGAACGTTTTACTTTATTTTAAAGTTGTAAATAGAGGTAATGTCCTATCTATATATGAGGGAAAATTAAATATGTAGTTTATAATGTGATGAAGAAACAAGGTATAATGGTTATGATTTAATGTAGTTTGTTAAAATAACGTATGTATATATTTTTTTAAGTTGGTGTCTCTGTGGATACACTATGATTAAATAAATTAATGTAACCAAGTGCACAGGGCTAGCACAGGTCAGGCTGTCAAAAGGAACCGAATACACCTCGATATGTACTGTGAGAGCTGATTGTGCACTATGTCAGGAATGCAAGGTAATTGAAGATTGGAATGTGTTTAGGAAAGCTGTAAACCAACCACTGCACAAAGGTTTTAAAAGATAAACAAGTCTGATGTGCGGATATTATTTTCAGAACTGTTGAATGATGGCCTATATTTTTGTTTTGTTAGGGTTACGAAGCTGGAAATTATACATGATTCTCTTAGTAGAGTTAGTTTATTTAGGCTTGCGTCAGTCTGCTTGCATTTGATGCCTGAGACAGAAACCGCCAGCAGCAGGACGGAGGCTGGCATGCTGTTACTAGAGAGCGTGCCTGAGTAAGCTGAGTGTCAGGCCATTCCTGGGCTTGAAAAAGTTAGGTTTGACTAGCAAATTGAGGTTGCATTGTTCCAGAAGGCCACTGTTTTGGACTGACGGTTTAAAAGTCCCTCCCGCCTCCACTCTTGGAATAACCTTGAGCTACGGTGGCACTTCTGAAGACACTATCCCAGAGTTATCTCTGATTGGACATTAGGGTGGATTGTTGTCACTGGCGGCCCTCGCGCACAGCACTTGCAGTGCATGCATGAATGTCAATTCATCAAAAAGCCGAGGGTAGCGGAAGTGACGTCACACACCATTTGACCTTTACGTTCACGCACACACACATGCTCACACATACACACAAGACCACACGTAGGAACACTCTCTCACATGAATGCACTCTAACGTGCACACATGCACACAACATGCATTTAAAAACTGTTATTTACCTCAGCCGTCAGGAAGGGTCATATGCCAGCTAATTTGACTCTATTTTTTATTATAATAGTAGCGAATATTATTATTCACTATTACTGTAATAAAAATATTGAAAAAACAAGTAAATTGAAGCCCCGAACGATGTCCATAAGGGCAGCTGCCCTATTGTTCCTGGCACTGTTTTTGTCTCCTCTGAGGCCAGGTGGGGCAAATGCAGTGCCAGGGTTGCAAGGGGCAAGCCAGGGGTCGCAAGCTGTAGGGTAGCAAAGTCATCTAGTCCATTCAACACAACTGCTTCTTTAAAACATAAATCCAAAAGTGATCTCTGCTCACATATTTTGTGAGGGTTCATTCTTTCTCTCATGTTGTGCATGCCAACAGGCATTGGCAATGCAAATCGTTTTGTCTTACGTTGAATACTGGGGTTCCCATCACAACAAAGGTGCAGCATGTGCAGCAGCCGTGCAGCCTTCTGTAACATACAGAATAAGTAACAGACAGGCCGCAGAAGTGGGCGGGACATCATTTGAGTCTCTCACACATACAGTACAGATGAATACAGCTACCACACTAGAGGAGGAGTGAGGAGAGGTAAAGGACTGTTGTACACTCTCTGTGAACAGACAAAAACATGCAAGAAGTGCAACAGTTCTGGAGGAAACAGCCACTTCTCCTACAGAATTTCCATACAATCACATACTCATACAGGAAAATGAACCCTCACCTACCTGGTGCGGTAGGCTTCATGAATAGATTCCACATCTGGCACTGGGAAGCATCTGAGAGTACTACTGTTCACTGGCTGTACAGTCTCTATGTTATAGGTTCCCAAATTTCGATAAGGTTATGTCCCTGAAGTCAACATTGATGTCCTCCATTTGTTAAACTCGGATCTATATTGAAATTGTGTTTGAGTGAGCTGAAAATGTTTTTACTGTTGTCTCCCTACTGCCAGATGAAAACAGGGGGTTCGAGTAACGGGCAATAATTCCCCTTTCCCTATGTTTCAATGCTTAAATATTGCCCCAAAGGGGTGAAGTACTTTCTTAGGGGCTACAGGACAGAGCATCTCACATCAAATATTGTGGAACAAGCCTTGATACCTAGAGAATGTTATGCATTCAGTATATCCTTTGTTTTTTCATGATGTGGGCTAACAGCAGTGGAAACAACCCTTCTTCATAGAACGGGCACATCTTGGGCAGAAACAGTGCAAGGGTCCATCCATCAGAGGACAGATGAAACCAAAGCTGCAGCAGTGTGAGCACTCCCCATCACGAAGCACGTACACACCAGTGCAAAGTGTGCTTCTTCTCATAACAGGTACAGTATGGCAGTAGCAAAGCAAGCTTTCCTGGCTGGCAGAAAGCAGACAGTGCAATCTTCCATCTTTCACAATACAAATTCAGGAGGGACGACTAGTGCACGCTTTCCCTGCTCACAGAACCACTCACAGTTAAGCAGTGAATCACATGTAGGTTACAGACAGTGCTTCTTTTGTAAATAAAAAGGTGCTGGTGCTCAAAGTCCTCCTCTTAAAGACGCAGCTGCTGCAATTAAATGTGTAAACATGGAATACTGAGGCGGCATAATCCTGAAGCCTCTTTAATCCACATAAAGCCACTCCCTGCCCCTTCAGCTCACCCTTGCAGTTTTCTGCTTTCCCCCATTGTGACGCTTTTTCGGTTTCCTCTTCCTCCGTCTTTCCCAAATGTGTATTTTGCTCGCAGCAAATGCTTGAGGCAGAAGACTAAGCACCGGCCCTCAAAAATAAGTGCTGGTGCTCAGCACCGGAAACAACAAGCACAAATTAAGCACTGGTTACAGACAGATTTCTGGAGCAGCTGCTTAACTCACTGAAAGGAATGTCTATGTGCATGAGTAAGTGAATATGCAAGTCCAGACATCATTTTCACGCAGATGATATATCACGGCAGCATCCTGAAAGTCCTGCTGCTGTCACTTGGAAGCCCGCTGTAACAACTGGTGCCATATCACACGGTCTTGCTGCCATCACTTCCCTTCAGTCCCATTGCTGCCATTCTCATGCGCATGTGTCAAAGGCTGGGATCTTGCTATACCGGTACCAGAGACCTTCCATGCGCATATTTGGAAAGGGGATGGAGCGAGTGACGTGCCCAGAAAGGTCACCCGAAAGACAAAATGGCAAAAATAAAAAATGATCCAAATGTCATTGATGCCTTTTTGTTCTTCTCCCACCATTGTCTCTTCTGCCTCTATATTCCCCATTTCTCTTTTATTCCTTTCTCTCATTCACTCTCTCTTTCTCTATCTAGCCTCTACCTCTATCCATTATCTCCTTTTCTACTTTTTCACTCTTTCTAACTCTCTTCCCCCTCTTTCTCTCTTGTCTACTGCTTTGGCTTGCATTTCTCTCTCTTCTCAATCGCATTTTCTTTTGTTTCACATTCATTTGTCTTTTCACCCTTTTCCCTTATCCTCAATGCCTTCACACACTTCATTCATACCTGCCCCTCTCAGCCTCTCACATCCCTATTTAATCTATAATACTTTCTTCCATTTTACTCTTCTCATTTTTCCTGCTCGCTCAACGTCTTGTATCCCTCAACCACTTCTGGCTCCATTTGCACTCACTTAGGGCCAGCACAAGGATTTTTGCCATCTCTAGTTCAAGGTAAATTTTTATTTACCACACACTCTAGCAATTGTGCCACTTTTGCTGCTTGTATTGGAAATATAACACACTCTGCTGGTGGCAGACAAGGCATCAACCTACTATTATCTTCCCCAAAATTGTTTCTGCTCTCTTCTGTGTCCCCCACAGTGCTTTCTTTTCACAGCTACTCTCTTGAACTCTTTTTTTTATCATTCGTCACCCTCCTTTTCTTAAATGCATGAGGCTCACACTTTCTCTACTCAAACCTCCACCTCTCCCTCTCTATCTCACATACCCTCCTCTCTCACACTTTTCATTCACACATTGATTTCTGCACCTGCACTCTTTCCTCCTCACTTACCTCAAGCTCACCACTCACTACTGTTTACTACACTACAGTCAACTCAGTTGTATCCTACACATTCCTTTCTCACATCCTCCTTTTACATATCTTCTATATTCACCTTATTATCACCACCTCCTCTCAGAGACCCTGTTTTCTGTCCCACACACTCCTTTTCCAATTCCACTTTAACTCACGTACACTCACAGCCTCAACTCTCAATAAAATACTCCTTTCACAGACACATGTGCACAATACCAATTACTATTTAGAATGCTGAATGATCATTTTTGATAAATACGACTTAGAGACCCTGCTGATGTGGGGCCTGATTACGAGTTCGATGGACAGAAAGACCCACGACTTTTCCGCTGGGCTGAAAGAGGAAATCAAAGTTTCTGCCCATCAGCCCAGTGGGAAAGTGATGGCAGCATTGTCGCCTGCGCCTAATAAAGCCGATGGCAATGCTGCTGCCAAGTGCATGGGCACCGCAGGGCCCCCCGCTGTGGCCCCCTGCACCTATTCTCTGCCAGCTACCACCATGAAAAGGCTGGCGAAGAACCAGGTCGTAATCAGCAGGGTGGCACTGACTTCAGCGCCACCCTGGCTGATTCCGACATGGACCGCTATGAACTATAGATAGAAGGTGGTTGTGCTTCCAGGTTCGCGCATCCAACCTATATCTACAATTGCCGGGAGGATTGTGTCTTGTTATTGTAAATAATGTTCAGTGGGTGCCGTCCTGGTATTACACCCTTCCACCAGGGGTGTAGGCTGCACCGACTGGAAATCCAGACAAAACTGAGACGTTTATTATAAATTACAAGGGCACTCCAAGCCAGTCCACAAAGTCTATATTGTGCTAGAGTATATCAATGAAAGTTCTGAACACGTCTTGTGGTTGGTTAGGATTTATTCTTTGCAAGGCATGATGAATCCAAGAAAACAGCCGACATGAGTTTTGTACTGTGTTAAAGTGTTCTATAGTGCTCTGTTTGCCAAGTAATGGAATGTTACCGAGAAATTCAAGGAGAGATGGCCATGATAAGCCTAGGATATTAGTACTGCAGAGCGTGAAGACAAACTTAGTCGTCGTGCCTGGACTGCCGTCAGCCCATCAGGAACATTGTTCCCGTCAGAGAGAGAGGTTGTTTGGCAGTCCGACCGCCAAAGTCTTAACTTGGCTGTTGCACCGGCAAACTGGTGGCGGTCAGGACTGCTACCGCGAGTCTGGCGGACTCAAGACTGCCAGCCTCGTAATGAGGTCCATGGTCTGAAGAGAAAATCCTACGCTAGAATATCAAGTACAAGAATATTGTGGTACACTAATAACATGGATAAAATATCGAGAGACAAACTACTGAAATGTGAGTGCATATAGGGAATTATAGATTTAATATTAATAACTCCATATGTATATACCTTGAAAATGTAAATATCTTCAAAGTACATAGATGAAGAGTTGGATATAGAAAATCTTTACATACTTGTTAGCCCTTTCAGCCTTATGGTGGTCTTCCCCCAAATTTTTGGCCTGCTTGCCTCCATTTTGACTGGAATTTTGCTGTGTTGACCTTAGGACTCTGTGCACTTTACCACTGCTGACCAGTGCTAAAGTGCATGTGCTCACTCCCCTCAACATGGTCTGACTAGCATACATCTGATTGGCATATTTAATTTACATATTAGTCCCTTTTAGAGTGGTATAGCATATACCCAGGGCCTGTAAATTAAATGCTACTAGTGGGCCTGCAGCACTGAATGTACCACCCACTTAAGTAGCCCCTTAAAATGTGCCCTGGGCCTGCCATTGCAGCCTGAAGGCAGAGTCCCACTGCCATGTTGACTTGGCATTTAAAACCCCTTGCTAAGCCTTAAACTTCCCTTTTATTACATATAAGTAAACCCTAAGGTAGGCCTTAGGTAGCCCAAAGGCCAGGGCACTGTGTTATTAAAAGGTAGGACTTGTACATTTTATTTTTCCATGTCCTAGTAGTGACAAAACTCTCAAATTCGTTTTCTTACTACTGAGAGGCCCGCCCTTCCCATAGAGTAACATTGGGGAGTTCCTATTAAAAAGAATAACCTGTAATTCCTAAACCAGAGGTGGTAGATATGTCCTGTTTGGTACCTGTGAACTTGTAATGAGAACCCCTTGTTAATGGTAAAGTTGGATTTATCACTACAAGTTTGAAAATGCTACTTTTAAAAAGTTGGCATTTTCCTGCCCTTAGCCCTCTGTGCCTATAACCTGCCTTAGGTCACATGACTGGGTGTAACTGCCAGTTAGGACTTTGCAAATTCACCCCAGACAGTCACACAATAGGGGATTAGCAGAGCCTGAATGGGCCACTGACTTAATGGGGGGGCGGAGCTAAGCACTGCCCCACTTGCAAATTAATAGGCTGGGCTCTGCCACTCCACAATAGGCTATTGCATTGTCAGTGCAGCCAGCCAAGGCAGGGGAGGCAGGCAATTTCTGGAACTTAAAGGACTATTCTGGAAACGTCTTCCAACTTCTAGGGGCAGGGGCGCCAGGATATATACCTGGGACTCTCAGATCTGCTCCTCAGTTCACTACTGGACCTGTGGAAAGACTCTTAGAGGACTACCTTCTGTTGGGACCTTCTGTGCACTCTGCCAGACTGCTGCTGTACCTGGAAGGACTGGTTTGCTGCCTGGAACCTGCATGGGACCCTCAGAGACCAGCCCTGCTGCAGAGCCCTGCATCACCACCTACGCCCAGGATTCCAGAAGTGACTCCAATGGCTAGTTTAGATGGTCTCCTGTTTTGAGCCACAGGGACATAACAGGCTCCCACCATCTTAAACCTGCACCTGGACCCAGTCTGAGTGAGTCTTGCACTGCCAAGAGGTCTCCCTCCCCCCCTGGACCCTGGGTTGGGGTGCTAAAGGTGTCCAGGTGGCCATTTTCTATAACCGAGGACTTGCAATTTTTAACCTTGAACTTTAAACATTCATACCTCCGGTTTTAATAATTGGATTTTGATGGTTTGTGTGTCAAATAATTTATTAAAATGTCCTCCATTTTCTACTTTAGTTTAGGATTTTTAGTGTGTTGTGGTTTCACTGTGTTGCTGTTTGTGTCCTGCACAAATACTTAACACATCGCCTCTAAGTTTAGCCTGACTGCTTTTTATGCCACGCTACCCAGGGTTAAGCAGAGGTTAATTTAGTGACTTGTGGTTCACCCTGCAAGGGATTGTGGCTGTTGCTTGACCCAGGCTCACCCCCAGTCGACCAACAACCCAATTTCTCACAATAATTACCTTTTGATATTTTGTCCCACGATAATCTGTCTATGTTATTAATGTCCTGCAACATACCGTAGTCGATATTCAGACTGCAATAGCAATGGATACACATTTTTAAACCAAATGTGACTAAAGATATCATTCCATTTCCTCTCAGTATACGGGTGGCATCGTACTACCTAAAGATCACACAGGCACTTAAGACCTGGCTATTTTGGCAAGCACACGACCAGTGCACCCCCTTGATGCAGCAGGCTTTTCTGTTATGCTCTGCCTGGTTACCTCAGCACCAAGAAACATTGTGGAGTACATGTGATTTATAAGATTAACATAACATGACATAACGGCGTTTTTAGCCTCACCACAAAAAACATAAACTGCAATTCCAGCCTCCCCTCAACAGAAACATTAGCAACCACAAAACAGACATAGATGAAAATTATGGTACCAATTACAACCACGGGGAATTTGTCTGGGAAGCGTGTAATTCCTTCATTTTAACGCTTAACCATTACCTTTCTCTTTTTTGGACATATAAAATTCAGGCCCATATTTATACTTTTCTAGCGCCGCGTTTGCGTCGCTTTTGAATGCACAAGTGGGGCAAACTTACAAAATACAATTGTATTTTGTAAGTTTGCAACGCTTTTGCATTCAAAAGCGATGCAAACGCGGCGCTAAAAAAAGTATAAATATGGGCCTCAGTTCCCAAATGTCCATATGCTACAACGGTAGGAACCATTTCTAATTGGACTATTGAAATTTCCACCACAGTATGCTCGCGTTACAATGTTAATATCCTAGAGACTGGGGGTATCTGCTAAGCTGAGGCAACAAGTAACTAGCTACAGCTCCTTTAAGCAAGCCTAGGACATAAATGCATTGCCATGTAACTGAGATGCTGGGACAGGCCAGCCCATTACACCATCATTAGTGGCTTTGAGATAAAGGCAATGAATGATGTGGTGCTCACATTATCTTATGGCTTCTCAGGAGACAGTCACACTGGCAGAGCGGTGTTCCACCAAAGTATTGTTTCACAAATATTGTTTGATGCAAATATCTTGTCAAAAAATATTGATGTAAAAAAATGTTATGGCACAGAATATAGATGGTATATAGAATATGGAGATAGATGGTAAGAATATTGTTTTTTCAAGTGCTTTATGTTGGGTTTTTTTATAATATAGATATATGTAATAACCATTTTAAAATTATTTTGTTCTGTTTTATAAGTTCTTGTTTTGTAAGTGATTATTTAAATGTTGTGTGTGTAATGTTTTTATTAAGGCTTTTTTATTTATTTGCTAATATATTTCAAGAATTGTTTTTTAAAATTGTATTTGAATTTAGTTATTGATTTGCTGGGGAAAAGGATTGGCGGTTTTCTGAAGTTTTATTTTTAAATGTTAAGAATTTTTTTTTTGTTTGTTAATTTGATTATTGATTATGTAAACAATTTTATTGTAAACGGCTTAATAATTCTCATTATTTAATAATATGTTTTAAAATGATAACTGAATGTTGTATTTTTAATTGGTTATTTAGTTAATTGATGATTTATTTAATTGATGTGTACAATTTGTATATTAAATGATTGTAATGTTTTAAATTAAAACATTTTGTAGTAATATTTTTTAAATTATTTGTGAATCGTTAATTTTTTTCAAGTATTATTTTCATTTGTTTTGTGAGTGTTGGAGTCCGAAATGTTGCTATATTAATTATAATTTGCAATCATTTTTATAACGTTTTTAATGTAACTTTTTTATTTATTTGTTAAAATATATTCTGTGCGAATATTTGTAAATAAATGTTTTTTTGTAATTTGGGAGGGAAATAGAAAATGTAAGTTTTCCAATCTCCAACACTTTCTCTACTGTTGCATACAGCGTATTGAGGATAGTAAATCTGACCACTCCAAAGTTCAACTCTTTCTCTACTGTTGCTCCGGTTGGAGTGGGAATGGGAAATCTGACCCTTTTAAAGTCCAACAGTTTCCTTACTGTTGTTTATGTTTGAGTGGGAATAGTAAATCTGACCTACTTTAACCTACTTTGGAGAGGGAATAGTAAATTTGACTCCTACAAGTCTAATTCTTTTAGGTGGAGTTTTTAAGGATTGAAGATTTATTATTTAAATTGAAAAGTTATTTTAAATAATTTTTGTAATTATATATATATGCTTTTTTTGAAGTAATATCATTAAAATGGTTTTATTTTAATAAGTTTACTGTATATGTATTTTTGTGATATTTGATATATGTTTCAATATTTTGATATATAGTGTTTTAGTCACCCTTAATTATTATTATAATTTTACATGTATTCTTAATGTTTATTTCATATTATTGTACTTATGTATATATTATGTTTGCTACTAATAATACCTCTCTACTTCGTTCACATTTAAATCGTGTGGGTGGATCATTATGTTGGTAGTAAGGATACTCTGTAGCCATTGCGATGGAGTATCCTTACCGCCAACATATAAATGAGGCCCAGAATCTCCAAGTATCTCTCCGACCAAAGCATGCGTCAGGTACGCAGGAACTGTGCCAATATTATCATTGATGCAGGCAAAATATACAGGTGAAAATGCATTTTTCCCGTGGTCTCCCCCCCCTATAGGAAGCAGCATAATATTTTCATCTTTCGTATTTGAGCCTCACCCACTGGAAGTGACATGATGGGTGGCCTCAGCTTAACAACCACCAGGAGGAAAGGTATCTTCATGAGAAAAGTATCTGAGTTACTTTAACACAAAGTTGTTCAAGTTTTCACAGGAGAAGAAAATGTATGATGAAAAACATCACTCAATACAGGAACTGCCCGTCAGTGGAATGGAGACTTGTGTGATCCCAGGCCTAGCTCACCCCTTGGGCACTCAGCACCAGAAAGTGACCTTGACTGCAAATGAAAGGACACTGATGGGAGAGGCAGGAACACCCTGAGCCTAAGCGATGCACGACCATCTGTCGCTGTCCACCTCAATGTGGTTTTGTAAGACAGAAGGACTATGACATGAATACTTAAGGTATTACAGTGAAACAACAAAAGGTAGAGGGTGGAATTATTGAGAAAGTCTCAACCAGTGCTTTAAGTGGGAAGAAAGAGGCTGGGTGGAGGGGTCCTGAATAGAGGCGTGGTCAAGGAAGCATAACTAGGAATCCTTTCCAAGAATCAAGGGTGTGGCTTAAAACAAGAAAACTAAAATCCTGTTCTTGACACAGAATAGCGCGTGATCAGTATTTTGATGCCTCTCTGTGGGCTTTCTGTTCTCGCGTCAGACATATCACAAAACGAGGAACGTAGGCCTAAAACAAGGCAGACATTTTGACTTTACCGATCTTTGTTCGTTGTAACAGATAAACGAGTATCAGCAACGGGATTGTTGTGCATAATCAGAGATGGAAATGCTTCTAGTCTGAAACTATGAGACTGTGAATTAAACATTCACCTCCTCAATTCACCATCCCCTCCCCTCATCACCAACCTATTCCGGTGTCAGCACTACACTTTCTTGTCCTTTTGCATTTCAATATTTCAACAACTCTGTGTCTTCTACACTTTCCTCCCCACAATTACAATTGCCACTTATGTGACCATTGCTCCCTGCTGAGAGGCCAAGCATTGGATGTGCGCGTAGTTTAAACCACTGTCAGGCATTGTCAGAAGTTCACACAGCCTTTAGCCCCACCTTGAGAGCTCAATCATTAAAACACACACCCATCACCTGAACTTGGCCAAACGCCTAGAGGCGCCTCAGTTCACAGTGTGCGCTACAGAAGAATCACATGTTGCTTTGAAAAAACTACAGAATCACAACTTCTTGAAAACACAAATACCCTTCAAATTCCATATGATGTAAAGCGTGAAATATAAACATGGGCTGCTCCCCCGGCACGTATAGGATTTTTGCAGACATCTCTGAGAATTGATCAATGTTTTCCCTATAATGTTAAGGACATGAACATGTTGCCCGATGGGGACCTGTTTGAAAGTGAAACCCATTCACACAAAGCCCTGGTCTCAGCCTAGACCGTGTTCCACTTAAACCACCTGCATTTGAACCTGTGCACTTGGCCATCTAAGATCCCTGCCAACTTCCTGCGTTCTCAAGTAATACGGGATATCGAATATGTTTCTACAACGTTTTGAGGTAGAGTCATCATAAAACAGAATTGGAACGTACGCGATGCGGTCAGAAAACAAATTTAACGATTAAAACCAATAAATTCATTTCAGCGTGAACACGTTCAGAGGCTACGACATGGTCTCATTAAGGATGAGACACTCCCCCCTAGCGGAAGCCAGGCGCACGACACGGCAGTCTCATGCTTTTCACATCATAGGAGAAGGGTCAGGATGCTGCAGCAATGAACTCCCAGGGGCGCGATAAACCAGCTCTGGTCCCTGCCCCAAGAGGAAACTATTTTAGTGTTACTTCAAAACACAGAGGAGAGCTCAGTGCTTAATTTGTGCTTGTTGTTTCCGATGCTGAGCACCGGCACTTATTTTTGAGGGTCGGCGCTTAGTCTTCTGCCTCAAGCATTTGCTGCGAGCAAAAGACACGTCTGGGAAAGATGGATGAAGAGAAAAACAAAAAAGCGTAACAAAGGGAGAAAGCAAAAAGTTGCAGGTGTGAGCTGACGGGGCAGGAAGAGGCTTTAAATGGATTGAAGAGGTCCAAGATGGCTTCGGGATTATGTTGCCTCCATATCCCGTGTTCACACATTTAATTGCAGCAGCCACGTCTTAAGAGGAGGGCTTTGGGCACTGGCACCTTTTTATTTACAAATTAAGCACTGGGAGATCCCGATGGGGGTGGCAGGGGTCTTGGCTGTAATTAGCCAGGGCGGCGCTGAACTCAGCGCCACCTTTCTGATTACAATCTTGTTCTCCGCCAGCCTTTCATGGCGATTTACTCACCATGAAAAGACTGGCAGAGAACAAGTGCAGGCACCCCCCTGCCCAGCACAGTCTGAATGCGTACTGTTTGCTTTGCAGACAGTGCGCATTCTGAGGGTGCTGGTCGGCCCTTTCTGTGCTACGAGATAGCACTTGGCTCCTTTAATGGAGCCAAGTGCTATCTTGTAGCACTGTTGCGGGAACGCTCTGTTTCAAGGTTTCAGCCAGTCAGCCAGGTCAGACCGGCGGTAAACTTGTAATAGGGCGGGGGTTGCCACCGTCATGGCGGTTGCAACCTCCTCGCGACTTTGGCAGTCCTTCGTTGGGATCGTCCAACTTGGAATCAGGCGCCATCTAAAAATAGGTTGTGGATTATTTTTGGCCTCCCTTAGTGGCCCTGTCTGATTGCTCACAACTAGGCTATACTGCATCCTATCCAGCTAGAGTGGGGTTTGGTCTTTGGAGCTGGAATAGGGTGAGTGAGTGATGTTGTGGCAGCTCTGAAGTCTGCCAATGGATGTTGTGGACTTGCTTGTGTCTTTTACTGGCTGTCGGGCATAGTGTAAGATGGACAGGCCGGTGTATGTGCCTTTTGATTTCTCTTTGCCATGGGGTGATATTCTCATGTGAGGTGAGATTGGTTGCCTGGCAACAG
This sequence comes from Pleurodeles waltl, assembly GCF_031143425.1. Classification (NCBI taxonomy): domain Eukaryota; kingdom Metazoa; phylum Chordata; class Amphibia; order Caudata; family Salamandridae; genus Pleurodeles; species Pleurodeles waltl. The sequence goes on along the minus strand of NC_090449.1, from coordinate 1,023,261,532 downwards.
GACTATTTTAGGAAGCCTGCGCTTTCCCGATTTTATGTCTGGCTTGACAGTGCAGCTGTGGTTATGCATTTAGTGATCCACAGAAAAAGACCTTGTCTTGCACATTTTGCCTTGTGGGAAACTTGATGCACACTACGGCAGGACTCATTTGGTTATGATCATAAGCCACTGACCAAGGCAGTAGGTCTGATCAGTTTATTATTAAAGGCTATGACAAAGGCAGTAGGTCTGACTTATTTATTGTGAAAAGCATGTTTTATAACTAATAGATATTTAAGGGTGAATTGTTGTTACATTTTTTGAAAAGCTTGTGTAGTTTGTCACAGGGAATCTCATAGATTAGTTTATTAGGAAAGAGGTCTTGTGTTGGTTACCTCTCTGACAAGACCCTAGGTGTAGATGTTTTCTACTGCGAGCATCCTTATTAGGCCCTCTTAGGAGGGAATGCATGTGTTGTTTTGCCAACTCTAATTTTTTTACCTATTTCTAATTTTATGACTGTATACTTGATGGTTACTTTGTTGGAAAGCTTATGCTCATCATGGTCGGTCTGAGTTGGTTATGGTGAAGGACAAGTAATAAAGGGTATAGGGATGACAAGTTCAAAGGAAAAGTTAAGTCTGGTGCCAATAATCCCATCTGTTTATTATGAAAAATTACATCAAAGGGATTCGGCTTGACCTATTTATTGTGAAGTATTATGTTGAACACAATAGGCCTTTGAAGCTAGATTGATATATGACACTGTGTAGATGCCTCTAGATAGGCATTTTGTTTCATGGAGTCATGCCAGCTCACTGTCTACAATAGCATATTTTTGTTGTTTATAATGCTGGTTACCTATAATCAATATGCTAATCGGAATGGCGCATCTGTATCTGCATTTGTTTTTAGAATTTCCAATGAAACCAGTGATCAGATACTATCAAACTAAGGTATCAAATCATAGTCAGAGACAGACTTTGTGTTCAACCCATCAAGCCAGAGTTTACACTAGTTTGTACATCAACCAGCCTCAGTCGGAGGGGACATCTGGGACAGCAAGAAGAAGTGGCCTTCAGCCTGTCACTGTTTATTTTCCAGCCTCAAACAAGATGACAAGATGCGACAGAGAATAAACGACTTGCTGTTTCATAATGAAAACACAGGTTTGCTGTGCAATTTGTCTTGAGAAGCTCAGACACAGACTTGCTATTGACTGCTTCACCTAACATTAGCATAGTGTTAAGAAATAGCTTTCGGGTGTTAGGATGTCAGCAACTCAATAACCATGTTAGAAATGTTCCTACTGGTTTTGATGACCATGGCATGCCTAAATGCATTCCTTTTTGCATTCTGTGTGGTTACTATTCATATTTTATGCACAAGATTAGGGATTTAAAATAAAAGTTCCAAATCCAGGTCCTGTCTCTTAGTGCTAATTTGAGTGTCTTCTTCATTTACAAAAGAGTGTCCGGAGTCTCACTGTTTCCCTGAACTCATCTTGTGGGAATGATCATTACTCATAAACACTTCCTGCACATTATTGTTTAGTGAGCTGTGTATGGGATTCAGTCCAATTGGATCTCAAATCTGTATTGATGCATTGAGTAGGTCCTTCCGCCAGAAGGATCCAAAATCCAACGCCTGACAGATCGCTGTAATAAGCAAATATTTTGGTGTTGGTTACTTGCATTTGACCAGCCCTGGGGTACAAGATTTGCACTGCGATACACCTTGGTACACAATCTTGGGAGACCTGGTAGACATGTTGTCTGCAGACACTTGTAATAAAAATAAATAAATAAACTCTACACATATATACATTCATAGAGAGTCTTCGAATGAGCCCTCCTCAGTCTATTTTATTGTCATTGACATTCTGTTTCTCTCCATCGTACTGAATGGGGAAATGTGTTAGCCGATTTCTGTCATTGACATTATTTTCCTCTGAGTAACAGCTTTTGTCGAACATATGCAAATCTTTCGGAAAATAAGTGTGCCTCAGTGTCTGGGCAGGTGGCCATTCCATTGGTTTTCCATTTTATAGTTCCCCTTTCATTTATTTCCTTCTTCGTTTTTTTCCAAGTCCTACAGTTCCCCACACAGTCCTATTAGTCAGCTTGTTTGCTTCTCATTTCATCTGCAGTGTGCTGCATCCTTTGCAGCCACACTTCCTAACTCTGTGGCTTTCTTTGAATGGAATTGTTCACAGTGTGTAATCTTTGTACAATTCAAAGTTATCCATCATATTTATAAGCAATTTGTTGGCCACCTTGCATCAGTACAGCAGTGATATAGGGGGTCATTCTGACCCTGGCGGTCTCGGACCGCCAGGGAAAAAATGACGAAAGCACCGCCAATAGGCTGGCGGTGCTTTCTTCCCTATTCTGACCACGGCGGTACCGCCGCGGTCGCGCCGCCGGGGCCGGCGGTTTCCCGCCGTTTATGCCCCGGCGGTGATAATCCACCAGGGAAGCGCTGCAAGCAGCGCTGCCCTGGGGATTATGACCCCCTTACCGCCAGCCTGTTTCTGGCGGTTTGCACTGCCAGGAAGAGGCTGGCGGTAAGGGGTGTCCTGGGGCCCCTGGGGGCCCCTGCACTGCCCATGCCACTGGCATGGGCAGTGCAGGGGCCCCCTAACAGGGCCCCGGCCAGCTTTTCACTGTCTGCATAGCAGACAGTGAAAAGCGCGACGGGTGCAACTGCACCCGTCGCAGGGCCGCAACACCGCCGGCTCCATTTGGAGCCGGCTCCTGTGTTGCGGCCTCATTCCCGCTGGGCCGGCGGGAATGTCGGAATGGGGGCTGCGTGAGTGCGGCCGCATTGGCGGCCGCATGGCGGTTTCCGCCTGGCGGGTGGCGGCAGCCGCCCGCCAAGGTCGGAATGACCCCCATAGTTTATACTTTCGCATTCAAAGATTACTGGCCAGAGGGATGTTTACTGAAAGTTCATGGAATAGTACTGCGCATAATACAGGATTCCTTCTCTACGAGATGGCCAAAACGTTACTTCTAAATGTGGCAGCTGTGTTGGATTTTTAAAGGACAATATTTTGTGTACAATACAATAGCAAGATGGCCACCTGCTGCAATGTTCCATTTTATTTTTGTATAACAAGCAGAGCCCACCAAGGTTAGGTGGCAGCATGCTTCCTTGTTTGTATTTTTATTCCTTAATTCTTCTTCCATGTTATGTTATGTTATGTCATCAGCGTTTTTATCGTGAGCTAGTCACCTGTGAGGGTATCGAGGTTATTTGTAGCCAGTTGTGAGGCCAGCCATAGAGGGCTTTACTCAAAGAGCCAGGTCTTCAGCTCCTTGCAAAAGTCAAAAAGAGAGGAGGAAGTTCTGATGTGTTGTGAGAGGTTGTTCCAGGCTTTAGGAGCCAGATATGAGAAGTCTCAAGCTCCTGCTCTGCTTTTGTGTAGGCGTAGGGTCTGTGCAATGAGAGACCGGCAGAGCAGAGGTGTTTGAGCAGTTGGTGGAAATTACTGTGGCTATTCAGGTAGGTAGGGCCTGTGTTGTGGAGTGTTTGAAGTTGTGGGTGACAAATTTGAAATGTGCACCATTGTGTATCGGGAGCTAGTGGAGTTACTTAAGATGTGGCTTGGTGTGGAAGGTTGAGGATTGTTCTGGCTGCTGCGTTTTAGATGGTCTGAAGTCTTCTTATGAGCTGGTTGGTTATCCCAGCATACAGGGTGTTCTCTTAGTCTAGTCTGCTGGTGATGCAGGCTTAAGTGATTGGTTTCCTGGTGTTGTCTGGTAGCCATTTGAAGATTTTCTTTGGAATCCTTAGAGTGATGAAGCAGGACAAAGCCACCTCAGTGACTTGGCCGGCCATGTCCAGTTTGTTGTCTATGATGATTCTGCGGTTTCTTGCTTGTTAGCAAATTGTAGGGGTGGGCATGAGGTGTGGGCATAATGTGGAGTTCCATGGCAAGGTGTCTTTTCCAAAGACTACCACTTCAGTCTTGTCTGAGTTCAGTTCGAGGCAGTTGCATTTCTTCCAGGTGACCATTTTGATCATGCATGTGGTGAACTTATTACTACTGTCATGTGTTTTGTCTGAGAGGGATAGTATCAGTTCTGTGTCACTGGTATATGTGATGATGTTTATTTTGTGAGTCCATATAACATCAGCCAGTGGAGCTGTGTAGATGTTGAAGACTGTTGGGCTGAGCGAGGAGCCCTGCGGACTCCTGAGATGAGTTCTTGCGCTTTGGAGGAGGAGAGGGACAAGTTGATGGTTTAGCTTCTGGTGAGGAAGGAGCAGATCCATTTGAGGTACATGTCCCTTGATGCCTGCTTTGTGAAGTCTTCAGATTAGAATGGGACAGGAGACACTGTCGATGGCTGCTGATAAATATGTCATTCGGAATTGGTTGTTGAGTTGGTGTGTCTGTTTTTATTGTGGTAGATAAGTGGGTGAATGCAGGACTGAGACAATTGGTGGATGAATAAATTTATGAATTCTAGGATGAGTGACAGATTGCATGTATTTTGACTTTATCAAGTGCCTAAAGAGAGAACGTGGTACCACGGCCTCTTTTACTCTTTTAATCTGAGAAAGAATTGGGCCAAACAGAACTAAATGCTAAGTCATAAATCTACAAAAAACGGATTGTCGGGAGGAAGACCTCCAAAACACCAAATCCCCACCGCAAGGTTGAAATTATATCTATTATTGAGATACACTTTTAAGAAAATGTGGACATTTGTATTCCATGGGAGGAATCTAAAAACGCAATAAACTTTCTTATCTTATAGTGCCTTACCCTGAATGAGACAAAATAAGTGACATTGGAATAGGAATTCAAGAGAAAAGATGATTTGATGATCCTTTTGGTTGTTTATTGCATTTTAAATGTTTAGATTTTAATTCACCTCTTTCTCAGATATTCACAAATTGTGTCTATGCATACTTGGGTGATGGTGGAGTGACACTGTTGTTGAAAGTATTTGTTGATGTTTTTGTCTCAAAGTATTAAAATAATGCAAAATAGTAGTGCAAGGTGCCAGAATCAGATACAGGTGTTATATTGGTAATAGAGTGAGAGGAATTTATGGGCGACTGAAATAAATGCATTTCTCCAGTCTGTATGTGGCCCTGTGAGACCTGTACTTTCTACTGGACATGGATAAGTCACTCCTCATTCTTTTCTGGACCTACATGAGCTCTGTCTTTCTTCAAGACAGGCAGTTGTGTTTTCACTAGGCCTGGGTGAAATTTGAATTACGCCGTAGTAATCAGATTAATTTAATTAATTACTCTTGTGATGTGAAATTACCAAAATCACGCAATTATGCTAGCTTGAATAATTAGGAGTAATGTGGGGCAAACAGCCACATGCAGAAGCACACGAGCAATGAGCAAAGAGAGAGCGAGTGGCAGCTGCTCTTCATGTTCTGTAGCATTTACTGCTATTTTCTTAATGCAAAATGCATCCTGGGACCCATTTTGGATGCCAGGCAGCAAGAAAATAGTGCTGAATGATGGATTACTCTTCTGACATAATTACGCAGTAAAAATTACAAGTAATTTTGCTGTAATTTTGAGTCATTACCCTAGAAAAAATTACGCCAGTTACACCCACCCCTAGTTTTCAAGTCCATCTGAGACATTCATTGGAACTTTCATATGATTTTACTAGGGACTGATTTAGGGTTCAAGGGTTCGCAGCTGCAACTACTGAAGTGGTACTTTGGTTGAGTAGATGCTCTGTCTCTGGTCCTCTGATCTGGCTCTCCTACTCACTGTCCTGGAGAAGATTTGGGGGAGGAAGCACCTATGATCTTCATTTCCCCTTTTGCACAAGCTCTGGAGGTTCACCACACTTTTCAATGTAGCAGTCCAGTTTGCTTACCTTTTCCCTCAGAAAATCTCCCATCTTCACCTCATGGGCTGGAGTTTAAACAGGTAGGTCTCCAGTTGAGAAGTTGTCCCAGGGGTGTGGCTTTGGTGATTCAGTAGTCCAGTCTACTGTCACTTGTCACACGAAGCACTGGATTCATTTTGAGGCTTGGTGCCAAGAGAGGTGAACTAAATCCTAAGTTTTGTGATGTGATCCCAGTCTCATTTTGGAATTCCTATAGGCTGGGTTCCCGAAAGGGTTAGCTCCTTACACTTTGGGTGCTCAGTGGATGGCTCTTCAGACCTTTAGAAGTCTTGCTGTTAAGTGGTGGAGGAGGTCCTCTTGGCTTCTCAACGTAGGTCTTTTGCAACAAATCCCTGGTTGTACATTCTCCTCTTCTTCCCTGGGATTTTACCACTGTGCTGCAGGGTATCTGAGACCCTCCGCCTGAGCCTCTGGAGTCTGCCCAGGTGTCTTAGTGGCAGATGTAGGAAGCCGTTTGCAAGGTGCAAACTGCGAAAATCGCAGTTTGCGCCATGCAAACAGCCTAACGCGATGCTGATTCACAAATTGCGAGTCGGTACCGACTCGCAATTTGTGAATGTGACTCGCAAATAGGAAGGGGTGTTCCCTTCCTATTTGCGACTCGCATCGCAATTCGCAGTTACCACCAGTGTCACACTGGTGGTAACTCATTCGCAAAAGGGAAGGGGTCCCCATAGGACCCCTTCCCCTTTGTGAATGTGGGCATAAAGATTTTTCAGAGCAGGCAGTGGTCCAATGGACCACTGCCTACACTGAAAAAACGAAACCAAATGGTTTCGTCATTTTTTTCATTTTGCAACTTGTTTTCCTTTAAGGAAAACGGGCTGCAAAATGAAAAAAAAAAACGCTTTATTGAAAAAGCAGTCACAGACATGGAGGTCTGCTGACTTCAGCAGGCCACCATCCCGGTGAGTGCAGGGACTCGCTATGGGGTCGCAAAAAGCGACCCACCTCATTAATATTAATGAGGTGGGTCTTTGCGACCCCATAGCGAGTCGCAGACGGTGTCTGAGACACCGTTCTGCATCCGAATTTGCGATTCGGAAATTGCGAGTCACACAGACTCGCAATTTCCGAATCGCAAATTCGGATAATGCTACATCTGGCCCTTAGTTCACTGTTAAAGTTGCCTTTCTGGTTTCTATCCCTTTGGCTTGCAGTTTTGGTGAGCTGGTTTCCTTGGTAATCACCTCCAGACAGGATTGTATTGTAGCCAGGGTTTAATTCACCTCTAAAGTGCCATCTCAGTTTCATATGTCTAAGGAGATTACTTTACTAATTTTCAGTCCTGTGAGTAATGATGGGTTCTTTTATTTGTCGGATGGCAAGAGGGTTTTATTGTTTTACTTGGAGAAGACAAAGGCATTTCATGCTTAAGAGACTGTTTTTTTTATTTTGATGAGAGCCAGTATGGGCAAGAAACATTCTACTGCTACCTAGAGTGACAATGTTCAGCTTGCCTTTTCTCAGGCAAATGTTGCTTTGGGACATGAACCCCTTTGGGTTCAAGAGTAGATCCACTAGGCAATTCGATGTTTCCTGGGCTGAAGCCGGAGGTTATCCTAAGAATAACATTAGTAGAGCTGCCACTTTTGCTCATTCCCGTACATGTGTCTCACTACCACCTGACTGCGATGGAGTTGCATTAAAGTTGCATTGCCACTGGTGAGTTGGAAGTTGCTTAAACATGTTTGCAATAAAGGTTTTCTCAGTGCATCCAGGATCTTGCATTTGAGTGTGTCAGATGTTGCTGGGGCTTTGTACATCCTCACACAAGAGGACAAGTAGAGACAAGGAAAATGAATGAGGGGGTAATGTCCTGATTACTTAGTGCAATCTTTATTACTCTCCAGTCCTAATAGTCCCTGATCCCTTTCGGCTTCTCACGTCTCTTCATTCATTTCCTCAGCAGGATGCCCTTAGACAGGGATGTCTTGTCCTATTGGTTTGTGGGGTGGTTGGACTAAAGAAAGGGCTGAAGCTAGAAAAAATATAAAAAGTGACTTGGATAGAGTACAAAATAGCCTTCTTCCCAGCTATGGGTTGTAGGATAAACTGTCTCTGTAAGGTTCACCCCCTTGCATTTAAGGACTGGGATGAAGAAAATTAGGAGTTGTAGTAATGTGGATTACGAGTAAGCAACTGGGACATCTGGGAAGTGGTGCCTTTGTAAGGATGGACAATACACAGCCTGTGACATTCTTCAGTGGTTTAGTTCTTCACTTAAAGGGGGGAGGGGACTACTGAATCAGACGGCTTGTTAAGCAGGGAGTGTCAGTCTGTTTCTATGCCAGTGATTGGACAGTCACAAAGTCAATTAAGAGGGGCTGCTGAAGCTGCTGCTACACTTAACTTCCCCTTTGGAGACTTTGGTGCTGCACTTCCTACACTTATCTTCAGTTGTCATAAAGGCAGCCACAGGAAAAGAAACTAAACAGGGTTATAAAAGATATATTTAATTTTTGTAAGGTCCACCCCTTCTACATGGATGTCAGTACAGCGAAATGCCTGATTCAACAGAAGTGATATCGCACACTAATGTTTTACCAGTAAATGACATTGGCGGGTTGGCCCCTTTTCCCACCCAAAGCCCATCAACAGCACCTATTTGCTTCTGGGAGGATACGAAAAGATCAGATTTTGGAAACTAACTCATTCATCCTTGTTTAGTTTCTGTTCATGAAACCTCAGACCATGGGCCTCTTATGCACAGGGAAACTGCGCCCTATTGTACCGAATGTCCTGACCCCATGGGAGCCGTGAACACTCGCCGCCCTGGAGGCAGCAAATTCAAGTGGAATACAGAACAACTATTTAAAAGCTGCTCCGTGTTTCACAGTGCAGGTGGCATGCTGCCAGTACTTTCAAGAAGAGTGAGTGACTGCACCCGCCTGAAGGGGGATTTGTCAGGGGTCCATGGGACCTCTTTCACCCCCTCCAGAGCGCGTCCTTTATGGGGAGCACTGAAAGTGCGCCACCTTTTTGTGGCGCACATTCAGTGTGCCTCCTGACAGCTTCTTTGCACTTGTGCCAATATCCATATTATGGCGTGGGCACAGATGCAAAGGGATTTCCTCATTTGCATGGGGTCACGCCCCCTATGCAAATCAGGGAATCCCCTGTCAGGATAGCGCGGACGCCATATGTGCACCAGGACTATCAGTTATACAGAATGGGCCGCACAAGGTCTGCGGCCCCTTCTGTAACCCCAAAATACCCCGGGGCGTGCAAAGTGTGTGCAATGTCTGTTGTACCCCCATGGCACTTTTGTAATTCGGCCCCAGAAGTATTGAGGGCAAGCCAGAGGTACCAAAAGGCAAACCGGTGGTCGCATAGGCTCTCCATGACTACCCTTGTTTGACATCTATGTCCTTGTCTGGCCTCTTAACCCTCAGCTAGAAATAGGAGGGTGTTGAGTGCTAGCGTGAGAGAAGCAGAGTTTTAAATGGGCAGGTACTAGCGGGTAGTCAGTATGTGCACTTCTTTAATTCGGAAGGAATAGTGCCAGAGCTTCTCAGCACTGCTTCAATACTTTTAATGGGAGAGTGCCAGAACATCTCAGCAGCAAACAGGTACCCTGGCTCAAGAAGTGCTTGCACTTCTATATTTCCACTTCAAGCCCAGGAGACAAGGGTTCAATAATGTGATGTCATCAAGATCCTTTGGCGCGTGACTTCACTTCCACTACCCCTGCCATTTTGGTGAATCAATGTGGATGCTTACAGTCACACATGTCTGACATTCCATTTGAAACAGGAAATCCTTTCATCCCTTCGGGGATCCCATGCTAGCAGTGAAGATGCCTGGATATTTCAGAGTTCTTCTTTTCTCATGAGTCACACCTTACACAACATCTGTGACATTGTTTCTTTTTCCAAGGCAATGTACTTAGATAAAGTCATCACCAAAGGCTGTTATTAAGGAGAGAAGAGGCCTGGCCTAGGGTGTTATTAACACAGATGTGGCATGGCCCAGGGGAATGGAAGAGGATTTATCATGCTATAATTGAGGTCTGGGCACTGACAGGAAGCCACAATCACACAGCATGACTGTGTTTAGAGGGTACAGAGAAACATGCCCCTTTTCCTTCACAGCTAAAAATATGGTATCAGCATGATGAGGTTACAAGACCTCTCAGCCGGCAGAGCTCTGAGGTGAAATGTATTCAGACTTGGCATTAACCAGTAAGATAGCATTGCTCATCAGGCCCCAGATTCAAAGCGGTATGTTAAAACGAATTGGACTTGCCAGATAAAAATGTATTGTCAATTCTGAAAGGTGGAATTTGGTGCAGGAATCATCAAATAGTTCAAGTGATACCTCATTTTCCAGATGAAGTCTTGGAACGGAATGTATTTATCGCAACAAGTATCGCACCCCGTGGTTCAGTACATACTGGGAGCGTTAAATACCATCCCCCGCTCTCTGTCCACTTGGATCCAGGGCTTTTGGGCCTTATTTTATGGTTGGAAAGAACTGAAAATCCTCCCGCTTCTGACGGAAACTTAAAGTACCAGGTAAAATCCACCAATTGAATTATCCCAGCAGTGGAAGAAATTCAGTGGATGGATTGCTGTCCAAATCTAGTGTTTAGTCCAGATATTTGCTTGTTTTCAGTTTCTTCAAGAATCTAAACCAGGCACTTAGGGGCTGATTTAGAGTTTGAAAAACATGGTACTCCTTTGCAAACAAGATTGAGCACCCTGTTCACTAAATTTTCGGTCAGTTCCACCTCATGCAGAGATGGGTGACCCATTAGCTTTTTTTCAGCGGTCCCCCGTTGCCTCCATCAACTGAATGCTTACTCTTGTAGTACAACTGCTTTTTTATTGTTCCGCCTGTAATCTCCACAAAAGAACTGGTGGTTCTTTTCTGGCAGTAAGATCCAGAAAAAAACAGTAATGGTGGGTGCCATTATGTTTTTGTTTTCTAGAAACAATCTCCCACTTTGGGTTGATTTCTGAAAAATTAAAAAAGTTAAACGTTTGATGAATGGCTGTCAAAATCGATGGCAGTTGTCCACCAAACCTTTCGGACCTGGATGGGACCATGATGGTGGTCCCTTTCAAGTTACAGAGATGACTGCTGGGTGAGCAGCCATCTCTAAATTTGATAGATAGAGTACTGTCAAGATTGCGGTCTTAGAGTCCGATTTAACTTTTGGCAGATGGAGTAGTTACCATTGGCCTGGCAGAGGACTTTACACCCACCAGGCCACGTCTACTACATCCGCCAAATTTATAAATGGCCGTCTAGCAGGAGGTCATTGTAAAGGCAATGGCAGGAACCACAATCACAGTGGTTCCTGTCAATGCATTAGATGTAGCCCTGTAACAAACGGTCATTTGTTTTTTCAAATCCCCAACACAATTCTCTTTTTGTAAATAAAAAAGTAATGCTTCCTTCTCCATGGGAGGCGTCACCAATTGTGTAGGGAGCATTAAAATGTTTTACCTGGTGGTAAGGAACAGTAAAACATTACTGCATTTCTGCCCATCCAATTTGATTGGGCAGACATTTATTAATTTCTCTTGTTGTGTAGCCAGTTTAGCTATAGCTCCATGCACGTTATTTTAGCATAACTAGACCTGCAGCTGTGCACTTTAGCCTAGATACATTTTATTCAGATTTGTTTTATTATTCTTACCATAGCCACTTTTGTGGTCTTGTTTTATTTCTCTCTATCTAGCTTTTTTTGCCTAGGCCAGAACTACATTCCTAAACAAGACATTCTTGTTCACTCTGTGCTTCTTTCAAGGCTGCAGTAAGATAGATTGCCGGTGAACGTGGTACAAATTTTGTTTCTGACATTAAAAAAAAAACACACATCCTTACGTAGGGACATTTTCTCAGAACATCAGCTGTTTTATTATAAAAACACTTTCCTTTCCCTTACACGTTAGAGGGAGGTTCCAGCCAGAGAACCACAACTGTATGCTGAACGCTTCGCTACAGCTGCTTATGCAGACTTCAGGCCTTTGCTCAGGTATGGGGGATGATGTCTTCCCAGGAGAACCTGAAGGGCAGAATTAGAGCTTAACACTCTGTGCTCTATTATAGCCCAGGTAGGAATTAGTCTATTGACTCTAGTGACAATATGGTAACGTTATTTCTATGCTTTAGTCTCTTTGTCACCATTTTAATCTTGTCATGCTGTATCGTCCTGGTTATTGAAGCACATGCTTTGCTATCTAAGATGCAGTCGCTTCACTAAAATCTTATTGAAACATATACTGCCTCTGTTTGTCATTGTGTATGTCAGACTAATGTAGCTGAGAGAAACGTATGAGACCTGAGTGACCACGGTTTCCCTGAGAAATCAATTATGTCATGTGCTCGGCTGCCTAATCCTCCCTGCCCTTGGGTAGAGATGAGGCACTGCTAGTTAGCCGGAGCAAAACCCAGATTAGGGCAACATGTGTCACCTGTAGTGGGTCAGACTCAGTCTCCCACACTGCAGGCGATTCTGCAGCTCAAAATCCAGTAGTCTCATTAGAATAATGAGAACCTACGCAACACTCTGAGGACCCTTACTCCGCAGGGCCATTGGAGGGGATTAATCATGGCGAAGACAGAGGAGTCTCCACGGTGATTAACGTAAAGGTCCACCAACCTCTAAAAGTGGTGGAAAGACCGCATTTGTGGCACTAGGGATACTCTGTCATCATTGCAACAGAGTATCCTCACTGCGAAGAATTAAATTGGGCCCTTAATGGCCTCCGACATCCCAACATATGCTACTCCATCTGTCAAACTCTAAATTAGGCCTCAGGCCTTCATTACGACTGACGGCGGTTGTTGGCGGAGAAGTGGCGGTCTTACCGCCAACAGGCTGGCGGTGAAAAAATTGGAATCATGACCATATCGGTTACCTCCATGGTCATTCGCCACTTCTCCGAACCGACCGCCAGAGCGGAGATGACCGCTGGGCTGGAGACTTGGGTCTCCAGCCCGGCGGCCGTCATTGGAATCATGACCCGGCTGACCGCCATGGATTTCATGGGGTTGGGAACCAGCACTATCAGTGCCAGGAAATGCCCTCCCTGGCACTGATAGGGGTCTCCCCCGCCCCCCACCCCCACCCCGAGTCCTTCCCCGACACCCCCCAAAGGTGGCAGGACCCCCCTCCCCACCCCTACCCTACATCACTACACAGACACACGCCTGACACGTATGCAGACACCACCAACACACATACCCGCACACACACAAACAAACATGCCAACAGACACACACACAGTCATACACGCACACCCACATTCAGACATACACGCACACATCCATGCAGACATACATACAGGCAGATACGCACACATTTCCAAACAGACTACACCCCCACATGCATACACGCACTCACACACCCCCTCTTCATACTCACACGCACACCCCCATACATGCACACAACTCCCCCCAACCCCCTCCCTTAATAGACGATCAACTTACCTGGTCCGATGATCCTCTGGGAGGGGACGGGATCCATGGGGGCTGCTCCGCCACCAGCACCCCGTCAACAGAACACCGCCACGCCAAATCACATAACGTGATTCGGTGGGCGGTGTTCTGTTGACGGGGCAGTGGAGGTGGAGCAACCTCCACTACCCCGCCGACTGCCAGTATGGCTGCTGGCGGCTCTCCGTCTGGAAAAGGACAGAGGGCTGCCAGCAGTCATAATTCACCGAGCGGAAAACCACCACCACTGGCGGTCTTCAGCACGGCGGTCCCTCGGCAGTCTTGTGAAAAGACCGCCGAGGTTAAAATGACCCCCTTAATCTTTATTTCTCTGTGAGCAACCCCTGTTTAGCTCGAGCAACATGCGTTGTCTTGAAGACATGCTGTATTCAGTCTATGGGCTTTAACCATGTCCACTATTGCCATCCATTCTTTGTTGTGCTTGTCTTAAATGCTTCCTTTTTTATTTGTGCATTTTTCTAAATGTCCGTCCCTTGTATGCTTAGTTCCCATCCAGGCAATATCACTAAGAGAACATTTATGTTGGCCATCACACTACGTTCATGCTTCCTCTTGTTACAGCTTGTGATAGCTCTTCCTCCATCCTCCCGTAGCCTTGATGTTCTTTTGGTTGTCCATAGCAGTGTGTTCACACCACACCAGTGAAAACACCATGTTTAGAAAGGCATAGAAGGTTTCAGTTTTTTTTTTGTTCTTGCGCCTCTGCTCGAGTAGATTTAATTGATGTTTTCCAAGCCACTTTTCCCTCCACTGCTGTGTTAGAGATAATTGTCTGTGTGTGCATGTTTTCCACCCCCCGGGAAACACACACTCATCCACTTTCAGTCTTCCTCATTCTAAACTGTGCTGCGACTGCTTCTCAGTTCCCAGAGGAAAATCCTCATTCTTAATCCTACAGGCAGTGCTGCTAGCTGCTACTCTGGTCCCAGTGGTAATTCCTCATTCTTAGTCCTGTAGACAACGCTGCAGCTGCTTCTCTGATCCCAGGTGTAATTCCTCATTCTTAGTCCTGTAGACAATGCTGTAGCTGTTTCTCTGGTTCCAATGGTAATTCCTCATTCTTAGTTCTGCAGACAATGCTGTAGCTGCTTCTCTGGTTCCAGTGGTAATTCCTCATTTTAAGTCCTCTAGGCAGTGCTGCAGCTGTGACTCTGTTCTCAGTATAAATTCCCCATTCTTAGTCCTCTATACAGTGCTGCAGCTGCGTCTCTGTTCATACAATCACTACACTCCAAACCAAAACACATAGGTAAAAGACATTGGTATTTGCAATGCCAATAGCTCTAACTCTCACAAATGTGAGACCTATTGCATTGCAAATGCGTGTTATATATTACCATCAGCTTACAAGCTCAGCCTTCTGGAAGGGTGTTTTAACTGCAATACAGCCCCAAGCCATGTGCTTGCCTACTACATTTGTGTGTTCCATTGCAAAGCATGGAGAAAGAACATAGTCCAATGGCTAGTAAAGCTTGTTGCTTGGACATACCAGTTGTCAAAGCAGGGGTTCTGTCCCTACCTCTCTATCTACCCTTGCCAAATATGAAGGAGAGGTGGAGCTTGAGGTCATGCTTTGGGATAGCTTGCTTCCTTACTCTTACCTGATGACTGCTGAAAGTGACTAATAATTAAAGCAGAGCCTGTGCATCTCAATCTGGAGAGGACTCCATCAAAACATGGAAGCTGCTGGGTAGCAAAGTGACCTTTTATACTGTCCTGCGGCACAAGACGCAGGTTTTTAATTGGACTATTATGGCTTCAAACAGAGTGTACAGTATAGACTCAGGAGGACTTTACCCAAGCTAGATTTCCCCAGTGTGAATGCCTGACCCTACTGCTCTTTTTATGGCTAGTGTGCCAGATCATTGGTTGTTGCTACGGGTCCTGCCCACGTTCAGGTCTATCAAATCTGATGGTGAGCAGGTCAACCGGAAGTAGCGTAGACTATAAGGCAGGGGCCAGGCCAAAGACATTACATAGCCAGTCATTCCTTGAGTTTAACTTCACCAATAAGATGGTTTTAGCAGCCCAGATGCCCCTGGTAACCCAGCTAGGGGTGAGGTAGAGGGAGTAAGCACCAGTGAAGCCTCCTTATCTCAGCAGCTATACCCACGTATCTGTCTCACTGTCACAGATGGACAATATAGATCTAAAGTGCATTTTTATGATATGTGGTAAGCTAGTTTTAGGGTTGGAAAAAGGGGAGAGGCCTCAACATCCTGTATTGCTCTGTAGCACTCCCATGTTTTTACTCTAGCACAAAATAATTATGAACCAAAAAGAAGGTTTGTATTTAGTTCTCTGAGTGACATAGTGCAAGACAAAGAATTCCAAAAACCTACCAGGAGGAACCAATCCATTTAATGGTTGTTCGTCTGAACCGCATGATAAAGATCTGCCTATGAACCCCATTGTTGTACCAGTAGTTGGAAATGACAACAACCCCTCTTGATAGAGCTGCGGCAGAGTTATTGTGTGACAAGCTCTATGTTTCTCACTTAGCAGACTTTTGTGGTAGATGCAAAACACCAGTGCGGCAAAGAGTTGGTATGCCATCTACACTCTGGTATTAGGAAACTTTGTAGAAGGAACAATGTCATGGCTTTACGAAGTGGGGCTCCTTCGCAGCATGTACTAAATTGGTGTCAGGAAAGGTAAGCACATCACAATAATGTTTTTAGCAGGAGAACTCCCAAGATACAAGGCCACATGGATCTGCCACTGTCCAAATATTGTATGTATGTGTCATCACCATTGCTTTCATAGGTTTTTAAGATGTGTAGCATCCTTTTCTGTGCATAATGATGTAACTCTGATGCAAGAGGGAAATGTTGGCAACAATGAATCGTTTACCCTATCAGACACTTCTTCTAGTGATATGGAAAAGTAACAAAGGTTTGCAGGAGACGAAGGTATGCTGAAGTTAACCCCACTTTTAATCCATATCTTGCTACTAGCCACAACTGCCTTAAAGAGACTCATGGGTCTTAACTTATTCGGTGCCCCATTGACTTATGTATATATGGTATTTTAATTTTCTTTCAGTCTCCATTTGTTGTGCTGGTGGTGAGAAGGAGTTTGCTGCTGTGGGCACTGGTAAACTCCAGATTGAGGCAGCCTGGTGCTCACTTCACAGCCGGCTCATTAATATGTGAGTAATATAAGTTATGACATCACAAGCATATGGGAAATGCAGGTATTCCTGAGCCCCTCACATGGTATTTCCCAGGACCAAGCTGTGGTATTCTATTGGAACCTCTAGAGATTCCATGAAGGAATGTGAGGTGTAGAAGAGTTGGAGTTGAGAGGCGAGAGGGATGTCAGCTGTGAGCGCCGGTGGCTGGGGTCATTTTCCGATTTTAAGTGAATAAACATACCGTTGGTCAACTGGATTACAGCCTTCCTGGAGCTTATTTAACCCTAATTACCACATTTTGGCGAAGAGGATGGCTGACCACTGCAAAGAATTTCGAACATTCTAAAGCATGTACTGAAGTTTTAAAGAAGGAAATGCCATCAGTGTCTAATAATTTTGAGAATAGTAAAGGAGACTTTGTTCACACCATACAAAAGTCTAAATTCACTAACAAATACACTGAGGCTAGTAAAGTTATTGGTGGTTCCCAGCAAGGAAAATGTTTCAGATGTGGCAATGAAGGCCATTTCGCAAATAATACAGGATGTCCTGGATGGAAGGCTAGGTGTAAATCCTGCGGGAAGAAAGAACACTTTACCAGATGTTGCAGATCTGGAAAAGACAAGAAGAAAGTACAAGAAGTGCAGTTAAGTGAAAATGAGCCGGATGAAGAGTACAACATTTTTCAAGTCAAAGGATTTTCTCCCAATGGTCCAGTGGAACATGTCAAAGTCAATGGATGTGTAGTTAAAATGCTTTTTGATTCAGGCGCCAAGATAACGTTAATCCCAAAGGCATTTTATCAACAGGAATTGTCGGGACAAGTTTAAATGTTTAAACCGGACATCAAACCTAAAGGTTATGGTGGTGTTTCAATATGTCTTTTAGGTTATTTCTGGGGAACTATTGAATTTGGTGACATGATCATACCTGGAAAGATACATGTCTCTATGAAGGGCGATTCCTTGATTAGCTGGATACATCAACGTGATCTTAGAGTATACTTAGATCCAAATGCTGATTTCCCTGTGTGCATTAAGAAGAGAGTGACTGAGTCTGTGTGTGTGGATTCTGTTAATGTACAGGAAGAAAACACATTGATGATGGGACTAGAAATTGGTGTGAAGTGGACGAAAGAGTTTCCGGAAGTATTCTTTAAAAAAATGGGCTATCTTGAAAATTATTTACACTCAATAAAACTTAAACCTAACGCCAACCCGAGAGTAGCTAAAGTTAGAGGGGTACCGCATGAAGATGGAATTGGATAATTGGATAGGTTAGTGAGTGAAGGAATTATACAGGAGGTGGAAGCTACGGAATGGTTGTCCCCGGTGGTTATGGCCCGTAAGGCCAATGGGGAGGTGAGATTGTGTGTGGATTTGAGGGAGTTGAACAAAATGGTAGTGGTAGATCACTATCCTCTCCCTAATATATCTGAATTGTTGTGTTTCCTGGATGATGCTAAACATTTCTCATCCCTAGACTTAACCTCTGCATACCATCAAATAAGACTACATCCGGATTGCCAAGATTTTACTGCATTTGATACGCCATTTGGTACATTCAAGTATGTAAGAATGCCGTTTGGTCTGGTCTCTGCTGCTGCAGTGTTTCAAAGAATCATGGAACATGTGCTCAGTGGTCTTGAAGGTGTAAGAGTTTATCAAGATGATGTGTTGATTGTAGGTTCGAGTGTGAAAGAGCATGATGTGCGGGTGAGAGAGGTATTATCGAGACTGAGAGACGCAGGATTGACCCTGAAGGCAGGAAAATGTAAGTTTAATGTAGAAGAGATTGAGTATTTGGGCCATGTAATAAGCAACACAGGCATTCGGCCAAAAGAAGATCTGGTTAACACTATTATTAGTCTGAGATCTCCCCAGAGTAAGGAGGAAGTGTCGAAATTCCTGGGAATGGTTGAGTTTTATAGCAAGTTTATTTCCAATATGGCTCTAAGAACCACATCCATGAGAGAACTATTATGAAAGGGGAAAGAATTTCTCTGGACGGAAAAATGTGAAGAAGAATTTTGTTTTCTGAAAGAAAGTTTGAATTCTGCTCCAAATTTGGGTAGTTTTGATAGTAAGGATGAGACCTGGCTAGTTTCTGATGCAAGTTCAAAAGGATTGGGAGCAGTTTTAATGCAAAAACGAGTGGGGTGGAACGGACAATTTTGTTCATCTCGCGTGCATTGAAAGGAGCAGAGTGTAACTATTCAGTTGTAGAAAAGGAGGCCCTAGCTGTTTATTGGTCAGTACGCAAATTGAGAACATTTTGTGGGAAAGACAATTTTTAGTTAAGACAGATCACAAACCACTGAAAGAAGTGTTTGGAAAGAAAAGGATTGATTTAGTATCACATAGAATACGAAAGTGGGTTGTGGCGTTACAGGAATACAATTTCGAGGTGTTGTACATTCCAGGTGTTGATAATGTTTTGGCAGATTGCCTTTCGAGGATGGTGGAGTTTGATAGCAAATTGGGTGAGGATGGTGAGGACTCCGAAGATGAAATAAAAGTGTGTGAAATTTTGGATGGAATTGTTTCTGAGGAACAGTGGAAAGATGAATTAAAAAAAGATGAGGTGTTGATGAAAGTCATTCACAATGTAGGAAAGATTTGGTGTGAGAAGAGTAAGCACGAAGATTGTATGAAAGGATTTTGGCAAGTCAGAGATGAATTATCAGTGATGGATGGAGTACTCATGAGGGGCACGAAGTTGATTCCACCTGTTGGTGTAAGGGACGCTTTGATGAAGCATGCTCATGCTAGTCATATGGGCATAGCTAAAACTAAGGAGAGAGTGAGGGATGGTTATTGGTGGCCTGCTATGGACATAGAAATTGAAAGGTTGGTCAGGAACTGTGTCGAGTGCTCACAGAGTGATAAGTCTTTGAATTGTAGAACTCAACCGATGGTCTTAAGAGAGCAAGCTATTAGTCCGTGGTCTGATGTAGCTGTTGACATCTTGGGACCCATAAAAATTAATTCCCTTGACAAATATCTGTTAGTTTGTGTCGACATGTACTCAAGGTGGCCAGAAGTGAAAATAGTTAATTCAGTGGAATCTAGAGTAGTTATTCGATTTTTGGAAGGTCTGTTTGAGAAGGAAGGCTTTCCCACCTCAATTTTATCAGACAATGGTGTGCAATTTGTTTCAAGGGAGACGGAAAAATTTCTTCAAGATAGGGGGATTAGACATAAAAGAGCTGCTTTATGCCATCCTGAGAGTAATGGTGTTGTGGAGAGATTCATTAAGGTCTTGAAGGAAAGTATACATTTGGCAGTGTCTTCAGGTGGTGATTGGGAAATTGGCATAGGTAAAAAGGTGAAAGAATATCACTTCACTCCACATTCATCTACTGGAGTTTCTCCGTTTCAATTGTTTAGAGGTAGGAGACCCAATACTCACGTCATGCCCTCATGGGTTGTTGAGAAAAGATTGTTAGTTGACAAACGGGTTGATGATACTGGGGAGTGGAAAGAGAGAGAAAAAGAGAGGATGACACGTAGGAAAGTGTTGTTTGATAAGAGAAATGCAGTCAAAGAGACAATAGTGAGTGTGGGAGACTGGGTGAAGATAAAATCACCTAAGAAGCTAGGTCCGTCCAAATTTAGTCAACCATTTAAGGTGGTCAAGGTTTTTAAGAATGCAGTGAAATTGGACAATCACAAGGTGTGGAACCTGAACAGAGTGGCAAAGCTTATTTCAATGAATGAGAGTAATTTGGAAGGAAGAATGCCAAGCAGTAAGTGTTCGGTAGACAACTCTGTGCCTATGTGCAGACCTCAACGTGTTCGCAAAAGACCTTCTTACATGAAGGATTATGTTTTGTAAAGGTTTAATGTATCATGTGAGAAACTGTCTTCTTTTCTTTGTTTGCTTTCCTTTCTGAGTTTTGTTATTTTACAAGTTAGAATGGAATTGTAAAAAAAAGAAATGTAAATTCAAGTTATGTTATTGTGAAGGTAGGGAGGTGGTGTGGTATTCTATTGGAACCTCTAGAGATTCCATGAAGGAATGTGAGGTGTAGAAAAGTTGGAGTTGAGAGGCGAGAGGGACGTTAGCTGTGAGCGCCGGTGGCTGGGGTCATTTTCCGATTTTACGTGAATAAACATACCGTTGGTCAACTGGATTACAGCCTTCCTGGAGCTTATTCAACCCTAATTACCACACAAGCCCTTGGGTTTGGCAATGGTAGGTGCTACAGTCCGCTACCACTGCCTCCCCCAGCGTCACCCGACCTATGCCCACTGGTCTGATCCACTTTTCCTGGAGATCGGAAGACAAGGAGGTGGGAGAAAGTTGAAGATTAGCAACCCAGCACTTCCTGCCCTTGCTACACACCAACAGAAAAAATGACAGGAAGTGGGGATTGGAAGACGAGGTGCTAAGATTGTTCCTTTTTTTCACTCAGTTCCCACCTCCTGGTTCATCTTACACAGGTTGTTTGTCTCAGAATGCTTCTATGATCATGAGAAGCCTTTGAGAGGCAAGAGCCTCAGCAAAGAGCTCAGTTAGGTTATTGGTTTTTTTTTTCAGAACCTTTTTTTCAGAAAAAAAATCCGAAAAGTGTCTGACTCTCTTCTGTTGCATGGACAGACAGAGCCCCATCAATGAGCCAGAGGCTGTTTGGATTTTCTTAGGCTAAGATAAAAACCCATGCAGCAACTGGCTTCTTGCTGGGGCACAGACACACAGCTAAGTAAAACGTCAGACAGGGTTTGGCGCTTTGAAGGTGCACACCCAGAAAGGAACCAGATGCTATTTGATTTGTTTTCTCAGCCTAAGAAAATATTCAAACATCATCCAGCTCTTTGCTAGAGCAAAGGCACACATAAAAGAAAAAACCCAAACAGCGTCTGGCTGCTTGCTGGGGCACAGCCACTTTGCTCTTTCCTCTTGCAAGCAATAACAATGCAGTTTTTTTGCTTCATATCTACTTGCATTATTTTGGGGATACAGGTGTGAGAGCCCAGAAAATTAGAATGCAGACATCTAGATGAATTTCATAATTTAGTAAGGGGGCATTTTTGTAGAGAGTTTGAGGATTTCCTGACAAAATAATTGTTGAGATCAAAAATCAGTGACTTGACCATGTTTCGAAAAAAATGCTCAAAAGGTAATGTTCAGTGCATTCTCCAAGTCATCCAATCAAGAAAAGAGAAGTTTGAGACCCAACAAAAGAAACTTTGGGGTGTGTAGATGTTATAAATATATAGTTCTGGTGTATATTAATATATTGTCTAGGAGAGATACCTTTGACATAAAGACAGGTACCCTAAAGCAGCATGTTTCTTTTTGTTTCTTTTCCATATTCCCAAATGCACTGCACACAGTTGGTTGCCTGTGGACACCTGAAATCCGTGAATGCCCCCTACTTTTCTGATTCTCCCATGCTACGGACTCCGAAAAGCACACAGATTGGGGTCACATCTTTGCAGGGCTATGTTCAAGTGTTAGGGAGATTGGAGGGAACTACTCTATTTTGAAAAATAAAATGCTACAAATTTGACAGAAGTCAGGTTTGGATTGTTGGGGTGCCCTGCCAATCAGAATAAGGGTGGTCTGGCTGGCACCAACGGATCCCCTAGGTTGTACACTAGTAGAAAATGTATTGCTTTTATACTTTCCGTAGGGGCCTGTATTTGATTGCCCCCATCAAATGAACAATGCACCATCAACAATATTTCTGCCACAATGTATTGAATTTTGCTATTATTATTAGAGCGGTATTTATGATCGCACATTTGAGAAATGAAAAAAATTGAGCAAATTTGTTAAAAAACACCCAACCCCTCATTTTTTGTATATCTTCATCTGAGGTGAGATATTGATGGGGGGTTTGTATTGTACTAACACATAGGGCCTGATTACCAGTGTGGCAGTCTGAGGACCGCCAGACTCACGGTGACAGTCGGACCGCTACACTCCAGGCGGTCCGACTGCCACATTTCGACCCTAGTGGTCGGACACCAGGGGACTGCTGTCCCCACCAGGAACATGGGGCCACATGTATCAAGCGTTTTTGCATTCGCAAACGGTGCGAATGGCCGTTTGCGAATGCAAAAATGCCTTTCAGTATTTATGAAAGGCATTCGCAACACAAATTTAAGGAATCGCTAAAATAGCAATTCCTTAAAATTGCGAGCCCATTTAGAGAATCGCAAATTGCGATTCTCTAAATAAGAAATCGCAAATAAGGAATCCTTATTTGCGATTTCTTAAGCACATGTATCAAGCAATTCCTAAATGCGAATTGGGCATTTAGGAAATGCAATTACCACCAACAAAAGTTTGGTGGTAACCATGTGCAAATTTTAAAAATGCATTAAAAATGCATTTTTAAAATTAACATGTAACACACACATGCCCCTTTGGCATGTGTGCACCTTACATGTCCTGAAATATTTTTTGGAGTGCAGCAGAGGGGGCCTTTGGCTCCCACCACCCTGGGGTTTTGCATTTCCTAAATTGCGAATTTCAGTTAGGAATTCGCAATTTGGGAAATGCAAAAATGCGAATGAACTCAGAATCGCTATTTGCGATTCGGTAGTAGCATTTGCGATTTTTAAGAAGTCGCTATTACCGAATCGCAAATATGATACATACCATTTTGCGAATTAGAGAATCGCAAAGTGGTTTCTTCATTCATCTGGCCCATGGTTCCCAAAGAGCTGACGGTGGTCTGGGTTGTACTCAGCCACGACGGCTCTGAACTCAGGGCTGCCTGGCTGATTACAACTCAGCTTTCTGTCACAGCCCTTCCACGATGGGGATCCCGCCATGGAAAGGCTGGCGGAAAGCCAGTGCCGGGGGCAACAGGGGGTAATTGCTCATTCTTAGTCCTGGCATTAGTAGTGTCAGGGCCCCCCTGCCCAGCACCATCGGAATGATGCAGACAATGCGCATTCCGATAGTGCTGGTGTGCTATGATATTGGCCTCAGCTTCCTTAAAGGAGCCAAGACCAATATCGTAGCACTGTTCCCGCGAGTCAGCCTGGCAGAAACATTGTAATACGCTTAGGGGGGATGGCACTGGTATGACAGGGGCGTCCTCCCCGCGAGTTTGGTGGTCGGCTCGTCCGACCGCCAGACTCGTAATCAGGCCCATAGCCCTGAATGTGCTTGAAAAAACATACAGTTTGTATCAGCACTAAAAGAGACTTAAAGGAACGTATGTTTGAACAACCTAATGCTGATATTCAGAAAACTGCTTGATGAGAGAGGTGCACAAACACCCTGGAATTGAAAGGGTACATGGGTGCCAGTGGTGCCATTGCCATGCACGTCATAACTGCATCCTTGCCCCTTCGCCTCTTGGCATTGTCACTGTGCAACAATGCTGGTGTCTGCTTCGCTAACCCAGATCTGCATCTACATTCATGGATTTCATATCATCCCCAGCAAAATGTATATCTGGCCCAGAAATGAAAGATGTTCATGACAGTTGCTGTATCCCACTTCCCATCATTGGCTATGTGAACTCACTTCGCCCACTTCAATATTTTCATGGAGTCTCAAACATTTCCTTCTGTCTCCTCATAACTGGTCTCCCCATCCACTGGGGTATTTGAGAGGCTATTGCCTAAAGGTGTGAGTGAGGAGGATGCCCTAATTGTAGTGAGGTGTGGGAATGAGGATCCCCTGGTCATGAAATCTCAGTGATGGACTAGGAAGGTGGAGGACTATGCCACTGGTTCTGAGCACCATGTGGCCTAGGACAGGTACCCCCAGTTAAGAATACGTGGATGAGGACACAAAGAGTTCCGGAGACAGGCATGTCAGAGGGGAACAGCTAGTAGCACTAGACAGACATTTACTGCAATGCTGGAGATAGGGAGCGCGCTGAGTGATGTTGCACGCTCGCTGCATGTCCTACATTTGCAAAATGTGTTGGCAAGGAAACTAAGGCAGCTTTCAGTGGGCAATATTGTGTATGCTTCGGTGTGGCCTGTAGAACGAAGTATGCAGGCCAAACACTGTATTGAAGGATAGGACATAGATGGTTGCCCTATATATTCAAACATCAAATGGTTTTGGTGAACAAGCTAATTAAAGGTCTTCGGGTGGCAGTAGCTTCAAGTTTAGAGGTTCACACGTTTTTACAGGAAAAGGTATGGAACTATTGCATTTCACTCCAAGTACTACAGGAATATTGCATTTTAAGTTATTAAGAGAGAAGTAACCTCATGCTAAACTCTTTCCTGAGTGGTTAAAGAGTAACAAATGTGTGCAAGTATATTAGAAAAATGATGTGAGGCAGGATGTTTGTCGGAACGCGTATGCTAAGCAGGTTTTGACTAAGAGTTATTTTGATGAAAAGAAAAACTGCAGGGATAATAACATTAATGTTGGGGATTGGGTTTTGATCAAACAAATTTATAAAACTGTGAAAGGTGAGTCAACGTTCTTTTCACTAATTGTTGTGTAGGACAGTAAAAGTGACGGCAAAGGGTGGTGGAGAGGGAGAAATCTAGTTCCACCAGAAGTATTAGAGATGGAAAGAAGGATGTTTGAGTAAGATGTGACTTTTCAATGTGGTTGGAGTGTACAACAATACTGTTAATGGTCAGTAAAACAACAAAGACAACTCAAAGGTGTTGATTCCTCAGTAAACAATTTTGTTATCTGAGGAAGCTTATATAAGTGGCACTAATTCTTCATTACAAGAACAGGGTAATTCACAACTTTTTTCCTTTTGTTATTCAGTTGTTTCAGGTGACCTTTCCAAAGGTTCGTCTTTTGCCATGTTTAGTAGCCAATACTTGTAGAAGGTTTGATGCTACAGTTTCAAAGAAACCAAAGACATTTTGGCCCTCATTTCGGCCTCAGCGGTCTTTTTGCAAGACCACTGAGGTACCGCCGTGCTGAAGACCACCAGTGCAGGCGGTTTTCCGCACAGTGTATAATGACTGCTGGCAGCCCTCCGCCCTTTTTCGGACGGAGAGCCGCCAGCAGCCATACTGGCGGTCGGCGGTGAAGTGGAGGCTGTTCCACCTCCACCGCCACGTCATCAGAACACCGCCCACCGAATCACGTCCCATGATTCAGTGTGGCGGTGTTCTGGTGACGGGGAGCTGGTGGCGGAGCAGCCCCCATGGATCCCGTTCCCTCCCGGAGGATCACCAGACAAGGTAAGGTGATCGTCCGTTAGGGGAGGGGGGTGGGGGGTATTGTGTGTTGTGTGCGTGCATGGAGGTGTGCGTGTGAGTGTGTAGAGGGTGTGTGTGAATGCACGTATGCATGCGGGGGTGTTGTGTGTATGGGGAATGTGAGCACATATGTCTGTGGGTGTGTCTGTGTGTATGTGTGCGTATGTGTGCGTGTATGTGTGCATGTATGTTGAGGTGTTGTGTGAGTGTGCGTGTAGGGGTGTGTGTCAATATTGGGGGGTGTTGGGGGGTTCTACCACCATTGGGGGGAGTTAGGGGGCTGTGGGTTTGGGGGGAGGACTCTGGGGAGCGGGAGAGGGGTGGAGGAGACCCCTATCAGTGCCAGGGAACGTATTCCCTGGCACTGATAGTGCCTACCGCCATGGATTGCGTGGCTGTACAGAACCCCACGAAATCCATGGCGGTATGCGGGGTCGTGATACCGCCGGTGGTGTAGTGATGGTTGCCGGGTTGGAGACCGAAGTCTCCAGCCCAGCGGTCTTTACCACCCTGGCGGTTGGAGTGGAGAAGTGGTGGTTTTGCATGGCGGTCACCGCCATGCTTGTAATTCCAATTTTTTCACCGCCGGCCTGTTTGAGGTATTACCGCCACTTCTCCACCGACCGCCAGGGTCGTAATGAGGGCCTTTGTGATTATTATTTGTATTGATAAGCTATGATTTTTTTTTTAAAAGGGAGATGATGTGGTGTTGTGTTATTCTATTAAATAACAGGATTGGTATTTGTTTAATATTCACTATGTGTTTTACCATGTACTGTTTTTTATTGGTTGGTATTGTTCCATGTTCTCGATTGTTGAATGGTTGGCACTTGAGATTCTCAGAGCATCGGTTGCTGAGCGCTTGAGGGCTAGCTGGTCGCAGTTCAGTCATAGGCCATAGTTAGTGGAAATAAACCACTCAATCAATCAATCAATCAGTACACTTGTAGAGCACTCGACACACACGTGGAGAGGGGGGGTGCTGCTACTGCTTGAACAGCCTGGTTTTGAGAAGTCTCCTGAATGTCAGCAGGTCTTTGGTCTGTTGTAGGAGCAATTAGAGGGTGTTCCAGGTCTTTGCCGCAAGGTGAGGGAAGGATCTGCCTCCGGTGGTCGCTCTTCGGATGCAAGGGATGAAGGCGAGGTCGGCTGAGTGGAGCTGGCGGTATGGGGTGTAGAAGGTGAGTCGTCTGTTGAGGTAGGCTGAACCGGTGTTGTGGAGTGCCTTGTGTGCGTGGGTGAGGAGCTTGAAAGTTATCCTTTTGTTGACAGGGAGCCAGTGTAGGTCTCTTAGGTGGGGAGTGATGTGGCTGTGGTGCGGTACGCCGAGGATCAGGCGTGCAGAGGCGTTTTGTATACGTTGCAGTCGTTTGATGAGTTTGGCCGGGGCTCCTGCGTAGAGGGCGTTTCCGTAGTCAAGTCTGCTGCTGACGAGGGCCTGGGTGACTGTTCTTCTTGTTTCTGTGGGGATCCACCTGTAGATCTGGCAGAGCATGCGGAGGGTGTTGAAGCAGGAGGAGGAGACGCTGTTGAGTTGCTTGGTCATGGAGAGTGTTGAGTCGAGGATGACGCCCAGGTTGCGTGCGTGGTCGGTGGGTGTCAGGGCTGCTTCCAGTGCAGTTGGCCACCAGGAGTCGTCCCAGGCTGAGGGGTTGGCGCCGAGGATGAGGACCTCCGTCTTATCCGAGTTCAGCTTCAGTCTGCTGTTCTTCATCCATTCGGCGATGGCCTTCATTCCTTCGTGGAGGTTGGATTTGGCGGTGAGGGGGTCCTTGGTGAGGGACAGGATCAGTTGGGTGTCATCGGCGTAAGAGATGATGTTGAGGTCGTGCAGCCAGGCGACGTGGACGAGCGGGTCCATGTAGATGTTGAATAGGGTTGGGCTGAGGGACTATCCTTGGGGTACGCCGCAGATGATCTTGGAGGCTTCGGATCGGAATGGGGGGGAGGCAGACGTTCTGGGTTCTGCTGGAGAAGAAGGAAGTGGTCCAATCCAGAGCTTTATCCCAGATACCTGCATTGTGGAGGCGTGCACGTAGGGTGCAGTGGCAGACGGTGTTGAAGGCGGCAGAAAGGTCCAGTAGGATGAGGGCTGCTGCTATACCGTTGTCAAGCAGGGCCCTGATGTCATCGGTGGCAGCGATGAGGGCAGTTTCGGTACTGTGGTTGCTGCGGAACCCTGACTGGGATGGGTCCAGGATGTTGTTCTCTTCGAGGCAGTGGGTCAGTTGTCTGTTCACGATCTTCTCGATGACCTTAGCTGGGAAAGGGAGCTGGGACGGAAATTATTGAGTCCAATTCCAAAAATGTACTCTGTGTATTAATTTAATATACCCCCCTCCCACCCAGCCTGGTTTGGGGCTCCTAGAGAGAGCCCCCCACCCTGAGGCTAAAAACATTTTTATTGTAAATTTTAGGAGGATCTGCAGTAAAAAGAAAAGAAAATTTAGGTGCAGGCCCTCGCTCTTTAAAAAAAAAATGCTCAGGCTGAGCCAGGTATTATGCTCCAAACATACTTGTACATCTAGACAGTTTGGTTTGAGGGACTCTGGTGAGAGTCCCTCAAACCCAATTTTAAAAAAAGGTGCATTGCGGTTGACCCAGGGAGCTTATTTTCCCTTGGGTCACTTCACTCCCATGGGAGACATATTCTGGTGGGAGCAAACGCTCTGATTAACTGCCAGCCACATTGGAAAAATGTTGCTGACAGCCATTACAGGACTTTGGGACTTAGTTCCCTGTCCTGTGGAGCGGGACCTAGAGGGACTCCCCCGGGGACAAAAGTTTAGAACAAATCAGTGTTTTTTGCTGCAATCCCTGGGGACTCCTGCGGGACTGTGACAAAAACAAATAAAATAAAATTACACCATCCAAGCTTTTTTTGTATACATGGCTCTATAAATGGGTCTGGCATTAGAGCTATAAAAATAAGTGCAAACTAGCTCAGAATAATATGAGCCATCATTATTGCTATCATAAGCACAACCCCTGTAGGTGAAGCAAGCTTGTGTTATGTGCAACATTGACCCTATACCATATACTTCATGGGTAGCTGAGTTCATGTTGACTATCAACCACACACAAAAGGGTAACTTGTACTGCACATGTTGTTCAATCTGTAAACAGTTGTTCAGGGAAAAACCAAGTTCCTCCAGATCCTCAAGCTCTGTTAGATAACTAATGCCCTACTTCGGACAGTTGTTACCTGTATCAAACCCCTCTCTGTCACTGAAAATACATTGAAAAACGAAGTGGATATGAGTAGAAAAATGGGTACTGTAAAAAGTGTTTACTCTATGGAGAGAGTTTACTCTGTACCACGCTGTTTGCAGATAGTGAAACTCTCATGAGAAATACACCACAGAGTATTAAAATGCTTCTACTAAGTACCGTGTATACTCTTTGCAACACTTGTCCAAAGAGAGCCTTTTTACTTAAAACAACCAAGTTCTGACGGTACTAAAGATTGTACTACCCACAGCCTTCCTACTGTGGAGAAAACTTTACAGGCAACCAATCTTCTGAAGAAAACCAAGCAAATGTGCATAGGTTACTATGTGGTGCACACAGTCTTTTATGTTATGTAGAAATTGTCATGCAGAGATGATTCTGTCTAAGAACTCAAGGCTGCTTACATACTTAGTATGTAGTACGTAGAATCTTTGCCCTTTTGGAAATTTATCTGCAGAACCAAAAAACATGTGTAGAACATGCTGAATGCAAGTTGTCAACTGTCACCTGCTCACAGAATTACTCTTGAATACAAAGATTTATAACATGTTCAATACCTCTACACACACCTATGATAATGTATTAGGAGCACATGCATTTTGTAAACTCTTACACCCATTAGCTGGACACAGGCTGTATTAGGTAGAAAAGTAATATGGTAGGTACCCGCCACTATGTAAACTATAAAACAAACAAACACTCCTTGGATGATGCCATCAGTGATGTCATTTGAGATGCCGTCAGTGATGTCATAAATTATGCCACAGAATATGTCCTGAGTGATGAAATATGTGAGGTCATAAGCAGTGTATGGCGAGGTTCAAGTTATAGTTACCTCTGCTAACCAAACTGGTGAATTTCTGTAGTTTTTTTGAGTTCCAAATGCTAATGTTGTCACATATATATTCACCTAACTATAACGTTACTTTAACCTTTGTTTTTTCCAGTGAACTTCAAAGTTTTTTAAAACAAAAACAGATCTTTTTTTTATCACACCTAACCATAGTGTTACTTACACGCATACAAACACACACAGAGTCCAGAATGAACCACTGGGCCTCTTTTTAGCAGCACAAAAATGGATATGAACCCTCACCCTATATTATGCTGCAGAAGGGTTTTTCAAAGTTGCCAAAATCACTGGTATCAACGCTTAGGGGATCATTACGAGTTTCGTGGTCAGACGAGCCAATTGCCAAATTTGTGGAGAGGACACCACCATCATACCAGTGGCATACCTCCGAGCATATTACAATGTTCCCGCCAGGCAGACTGGCAGGAAAATTGTGTTACGCGTTGCTACAATATTGACCTCGGCTTCTTTAATGGAACTGAGGCCAATATTGTAGCACACCAGCACCATCGGAATGTGCACCATCTGCAGACCAAACAGTGCACATTCGATGGTGCTGGGCAGTGGGGCCCCTGCACTACCCGTGGCATGGGCAGTGCAGGGGCCCCCAGCTTTAGCTTTCTGCCAACCTTTCCATGGCGGGATCCCCGCCATGGAAAGGCTGGCGGAAATCTGAGTTGTAATCGGCCAGGTGGCCCTGAGTTCAGTGCTGCACTGGCTGAGAACAACTCAGACCACCGTCTGCACATCGGGAACCATGTTCCTGCTGGGGACAACGGTCCCCTGGGGGTCCAACTACAAGGGTTGTAATGTGGCGGTCGGATCGCCACAGTTGCAGCTGTCCGACCGTCACCCCGAGGCTAGAGTTCCTTGGACCGCCAGCCTAGTAATCACACCCTACGATTTTTTAGAACCCGTGTGATTTTGGTGAACAGATGCCACAGGCCAGCGCTCCACTCTGAAGAGGGTTCCAGCTTCAGTACAGTTCATCAACTGCCACTTCTATGGGCTGATCACTATCTTGGCCACAGTCTGATAAAGATACATCCATGGGCTTGGTCAAGATTGTGATATTTACAAATAATTTCTGTTAGAGATCAACGCAAAATAATGTAAAGAGTAAATTATTTCGGAAAATTCTTAGTATTTTGAAAGCATGTCTACTTTTACATTTAAAAACAAATCGTCCCCACCTAATGTCTGTGAAAGCTAGGTTGGTCGCAAAGGTTTGTCATCATAAAAATTGGGTCATGGTTCCAAAACATTTAGGCAGATATGTTACTGTTGATGGATATTTTCATTGACGAAATATGGTGGTATTAAGACATAAAGAACTGGATAACTGGTTAGTATTACCTCCTCAGATGCATTTCAGAAGAATGTCCAGTCAAACGACTAACAGGCAGATTTCCTCATGCGAACAAAGAGGATGAGATGTCTTAAAGAGATATATTTGACATGACAATGTGATTTATGAATTATAGGGATTTTTCTATTGATTTCCCCGTGTTGCTTGGGAAATGTAGTTCTGTGCACATTAAAAAAGTGAACTTAAAAACTAGGGCTATTTAAATAAAGTGAAATAAAGACAGCATTATCCTCATCTCTGTGTCCTTAATAGAATTGAAATGTTCCTGCTAGATAGCCAGGAAAGTTTACATTCCAATGGAAGAGAATGTGTAAATTCAAGTACTCTGATTATATACTTTTTCTCAATCTTTCTTCTGACTGCTTTTAGAGATTGACATGAATAGTACTAAAGTCTGTTGAAATCCTTGTTTTTAGGGACTTTGGGGGTCATTCTGACCCCGGCGGTCCATGACCGCCGGGGCCAGGGTTGGCGGGAGCACCGCCAACAGGCTGGCGGTGCCCCGCAGGGCATTCTGACCGCGGCGGTTCGGCCGCGGTCAGAAGCGGAAAACCAGCGGTCTCCCGCCGGTTTTCCGCTGCCCATGAGAATCCTCCATGGCGGCGCTGCGCCGCCATGGGGATTCTGACACCCCATACCGCCATCCTGTTCCTTGCGGGTCTCCCGCCAGGAACAGGATGGCGGTATGGGGTGTCGTGGGGCCCCTGGGGGCCCCTGCAGTGCCCATGCCAATAGGGCCCCAAAAAGAATTTCAGTGTCTGCTTTGCAGACACTGAAATTCGCGACGGGTGCAACTGCACCCGTCGCACCTTCCCACTCCGCCGGCTCAATTCTGAGCCGGCGTCCTCGTGGGAGGGTAGTTTTACACTGGGCTGGCGGGCGGCCTTTTGGCGGTCGCCCCCACCAGCCCAGTGTAAAACCCAGAATAACTGCAGCGGTCTTCCGACCGCGGTGCGGTATTCTGGAGGGGGGAAGTCTGGCGGGCGGCCTCCGCCGCCCGCCAGACTTAGAATCACCCCCTTTGTGTTCTAGTCCTAGGCTTTCCTGTCTCAAATTTGTGTTTATATGTGTGTTAGTGCAAGCAGCTCAGTTGAAATAAGAATACAACTACTGCAAAGCAGTAGGTGCTTAACGTGAAGCCAGGACTTTAAAATGATGTTGTTGATGGCATGGATGGAAGCATCCAGACACCTTAATTGATATCTGTTACTGATAGGGTTTTCACTTTTCCCAGAGCAATTCACTGGCATTTGTCCATATTTTAGATCTTTTGATTCTACAAAGGCCTGGACATGATACCTAAATGCAACTTTACACAAAATCTTCTGTATTGATTTTTAATATGGCATTCTTTTTTGGTAAATTGATCATGAATGCAGCACTAGGTACTTTTTAAATTGCTTTCTACTTATATTTACCGCTTAAAGTATGTACTGATATGGGGAAATACCAGCTTTAGGTGGTTTTCCTAATTTTTAGGTTTCACCTCAACAGCGCATGAGCTCTGTCTGAGAGGCTTTTGTTTACATACAGTGGGTTTACGCCCTGCCTGTAGTTTACCACTGGTTAGCTTCAGTGTTACTCTAATTTCCTTCGTTCCCGTTTGCCATGGTATGTGGGCGTCATGTCCTCTTCTTGTATCTGGCCCTCCCCTGGAGCACAGACCAAGTACTTGTGTTCTTCCACCACTCCTGTTTAAGGAGCTACTTTTTTCTTTGCATTCAAGCACTGCATGTAAATTCTTGGGCTTTCAGTCCCTTTCCCATATCCCCATCCAAGTAGCTTCTATTCTCTCCCACAGTCCCCTTTCTATGTTGTTTCTTTCCCTCCCACCTCCTATCCTGTACTCTAGACCACTGCACTTTATGCCACTGCACTCTATTACGCACCTCTCTATGCCACTGCGCCACTCTATTCTATGCCACTGCACTCTATCACTCTGCACTTCTCTGCACCACTCTACTCTATGCCACTGCACTCTATGTGACTCTAATTTGCACCACTCTATACCACTGCACTTTACGTCACTCTACTCTGTACCACTCTATGCCTCTGCACCACTCTAAGCCACTGTACTCTATGCCACTACACTCTAATCTGCACGACGCTACTCTTCGCCATTGCACTTTAGTCTGCACCACACTACTCTAGCCACTGCACTCTACTCTGCACCACTCCACATCCCTGTACTTTACACCACTGTACTCTATAACACTGTGCTCTGCACCACTCTACTCCACTGCACTTTATGCCACACCACTCTACGCCACTGCACTCTACTCCGCACCACTCTACTCTATTCCACTGCACCTTATGCCACACCATTCTACTCTATGCCACCTTACTCTATGCCACTGCACTCTACTCTGCACCACTCTACTTCACAGCACTCAACTCTGCATCACTGCACTCCACGCCAATGTACTCTACGCAACTCTGTTCTGCACCACTGCACTCTACGCCAGTGGTTCCCAACCAGGGGTCTGTGACACATTCCTAGGGGGCCCGCAGACCTGGGTCAGCAGGAAGGCACTTCTCCAGCTTGGGCCTCTTAAAACAAGTTTTTTTTATTTTTATTTATTACTCCCTTTGTGCAGCAGTTTTAAAAGCACTGCAAAGTTCTTTGTACATCCAGCAGCTTTCAGGACAAAACTAAAAGTGTCAAGATAACTCTAGTGATTAATGAACCTGCTGGAGAGAGATGGGAGCTTTGTCTAGTGGCAGTTTTACCTCATCTAAGGTGGCGCTGATGGTTAATATGCTTTCATGACAAAGAACGTGTGTCATGCAAAGAACTGTATTTAATGTGCATAGCACAGTAGGTTACTGCTTTTGTCACAGAGATTCTTTTGTTACTATGCAGTTCACAAATTACAATCGTAATCTAGCATGGTGAGCTATGAACTGCCATCAAAGTGCTTCATGCACACTGGATGGCACAAATTAGAAAGTTTTGTTTTTTCCCAGTCTTTCATTTCCCTTATGCTGCTAAAAAAGGTTTGCTTGCATAGAAATACTTTCTTGTTATTAAAGTCAACCCTAACCACTGTGTTATGTTCTGAATCCTAAGTCTGTGCTTCTCCAGACCAAGCACTCTTAGAAAATTCCTACCAGTGTGGATGACATGTTTATCCTACACCTTGTAGTCCCCTATAAAGTGCTCTGACACCCTACATTGGCATGAGAGGTGCTATAAAACAAATGAATTACATGTAACAGAGAGGCTATGGAGAGATGAGAAGCCTTTATGGTGTTACTTCCTTACACCACCACAGATTTACATGAAAAAGCTTTCGCAGAGTTTACGTACCGCAAAAATAAAAACAGAAATTGCTTAAGAAATGTAGAATCAGACCTGAGAATTCAGCTTTCCTAAGTGATTCCCTGGGGGTCATCAGGAGTCAAAAGGTTGGGAACCACTGCTCTACGCCACTCTTCTCTATTCTACTCTACACCACTGTACTCTAATCCACTGCACTCTACTCTGTACCACTGCACTCTGCACCAGTCTAAGCTACTCTGCTGTGCACTACTCTACTCCACTGTACTCTACACCACTGCACTTTGCACCACTGCACTCTATGCCACTTCACTCTCTCCGACACTCTCTATACTACTCTATGCCAATCCTAGTCACTCTACTCCACCCCACTCTACGCTATGCCACTCCTTTCTATGCTACTCTAGTCTTAACCAGCTCCACTCTACTCTATACATGCTAACCCTCCTGATTCAGACGGGAGACTAACAATTTCAAGGCTTGAGTCTCGCCTCCCAATTCCTGATTGCGGAAACCAGATTCGGATTGCCAAATCATCATGAACTGTTGGAAACAAGGCAGCTTGAGTTCGGAAATACATATCCTGAGCTAGAGCGCTATGACCTTAATTCTTAGAGGGCGTAGATTAAAGGGTGTGACAGGCCTCGACATTTAATTATTGGCAGTTTTACATAGTGCATAAAAAAACAGAGTTTAGAACTCTGTTTTTGTTTGTGCTATGTGTTAAACTGCAAAAAAATGAAATACTGATTGTTTGTCACCATACATGCCAGTAGAGCCAATTCAGACAGATTGCCTCTGTTTCAGTCTAGGTCAATAGGGAAAATACATTCTCCTGAGTATTCCTTTAAAATCTCCCACTTGCCTGCTCTAAAATGTTGTCATGTTTGCTAGTCTCCACAACTCTACTCTATGCCAATCCTTCCTACGCAATATGGCCAAAAGACATTGGCAAACCCAATAGCTCTCACTTAGGTGAAACCTATTGGCTTTACCAATGCTTGTTGCTCTGGTCTGGACATTACAATACAGGTAACATTGGTGTAAAACAAATCAGCCAGGTGGAAACTGTAGTTGCTGCCACAATGTTCATGTCATGCCAAGTGCCACAGTGTTTCCAGTGCAGTGTATATATCTATTTTGATCCCAGCAACTTCTTTGTATTTTGAAGTAATGTGGCTCATATTTTAAATTCTTGGTGGCGCTAAGATGCCAAACTCTTCTGTGACCTTTTCTAACATTATCCTGCAAGCGCCACTGCTACTCTATTCACTTCTTATATATGGAAGAATGTTTGTCCCGCGCTATGAAACCGTTAGGACGTCCAGCATTACAACCGAAACACACGCTAGTCATCCCTTACAAAGATGGCCGTCAAACTCTTCCGGTCCAGCAACCTACCTGTTCTCCCATTGGCTGAAAGCACGCTCAGTATCAAGGCGATTGAATCACTTCCCGTGGTGAGAATTTACAGAGAAAAAGGACCTGCTTCATTACTCCAATGAACAGAAAACTAACGTTATAAATATTAGGGAAACGAAACACAAGGTAATGTGTACGTTCATATTGCAGATTTGATTTTAATAGTGAACACTAGCTATCGGGGCTCAGTGCTTGTGCACTTGTTTGTATAAAACTGAGGGGATGAGTCAGAATCTCTGGTTGTTATTGCACACTAGTCATTGTACTACTTTCCTTAATGTGGAATAATTTATGCTGTGCCTTGGAGCATGCTATACTATGTTAATGCCATGTTCGTTCGTGATGCATGTGGCATAAAACATGCCAACATTTTATAAGAGAAAAGTGGGAGATTCTAAAAAGAAATTTGGAGACCTTATTCCCTCTATTGACTTCTACTGGAGGAGAGGCAGTTTCAGATAGGAGACATCCCAAATTAAGCCGTATTGTGCTTCAAAATTCAGGAATCTCTGTGCAGGAACATCTATGCTGAATCGGGTTTGATGGCATGTATGCATACACCTAGAGCAGGTTGTTTAAGTGTAATGAAAAAAACGAGTGTCACTTAACATGTCACAAAAGTGAATTTATTGAATGCGTAGGTTAAGATCTGCACGCATAGGAAATACGCTATTTTAAGAGGTGTGACTTATGTTACTAAGAAAGCAGACTAGAAGAGCAGGACGAGCGTCTCATTGCTTTGGTTAGAAACATTCCTAATTAAATATAACTGTTCTAAACAGAGAGCATGGCTGAAGTATGCAAAGCAATCCGTTATTTATTTAACATATCCTATGTCCTGCACCCTTAACCACTGCCACTAGCAGTCATACAGTCAGTAAGATAGCTGCAGAATGCACGAGTCTTTACAAACAATCTTATGTCTTTGTACAGGACACCTCTAGCCAGGCATTAGCTTAGAGTTCTAACCTGCTGGATTCTGGAAGCTGTTCTTTATGGATTCCAGATTTCAATCGTGCATATGGGTATTGGTACCGGTGACCTAACGCTTGCACCTGCAGCATGCTCGGTACATTGGTACTCTAGGACAACCAACGGTCAGTTTGTGTTTTGTCATGAGGAGCAGTAGTCTTAAGTGGCTGCATGGATTGATTGTCTCTGTAGGTCCAATGTGCTAGGTTTCAAGTTCCACGCTTAATAGAACCTAAGTCGTGTCCTATCATAGAACAAATGTGTGATTTTTAAGGCAACACATCTGGACAGTAATTTACCTTGCTAGGAAAATCAACAATCCTTTAAGGGAAACAAAGACACACACCACATGTTACCTGAGATAAAATGAAATACAAATGCATTTTACTTTCTGTCGCTGTATATTTAAGTAAGGTGTTAAGGTCTGTGCATGTGATTAGACTATTGATGACCATTTAAATAGCCTGTGAGCCAACGGAATTGTCCTTATGGCCCTAAATAATAGAACGGGATTAGTACACAACTCAGTGGTTCACATTTCATCAACCTTTGCAGAACAAAAGACTGAGTTAAAACCTGCGTTGATTCATAGTTCTTCTGTGTTGCAGGTTAACCTGCAGGTTTCACAACGATCCCAGCAACAGAGTCATTAACCCTTTAAACTAACCTGTGATCAGCATATTACATGCAGGTCTCTGAGGAAATGCGAGAACCATAAGCTGCTTTCTTATCAATACTGTAAACCAAGATAGCACAATATATAGTTAGTTGTGCAGCATGCTATATTAAAACGTGCTCTGTTTGTGACTACTAAATTTAGCCATAACAGCTTTATTAGTGCATGCTCCTTGTTTTCAATTTTTCCGGGTGCAAAACTTTAGGACTCGAAAAATCTACTCGACCACTCGTTATATATATGTTTTATTTCATGAGGTCGAGCTATTTTTAGATTCCACTCGACCTGTCTGGCGAGTGGACAAAGAACAGGTGTTCTATTCAGTCAGAAACTGAATTAGCAATTAAGATGCCTGTAAATCCTATTCTTGTCACATGCTCTGTGCTCAGAGACGGAGGTCAAAAGTCAGTTTGTCTTCTTGCAATGCAAATACTTTTCCTTTTGGCTGCAGAGTTCCAGGATTTCGTAAGGTGAACTGTCTGGCCTAAGTGAAATGAAAGGCTTTTGGTATCAGGTTTTTCCTAACACCCAACATTTATATAACTAAGTCAACTTTACAAACATTTCAAAATATCTTGCAGTAGCTGCGAAAGACCATTTTTTGTACTTCTGTGTGATGAAAAAAATATTTGAATAGGATGAAAAAAAAAGAACACTTTACTTGGTGATGCGCAAATGATAAATGTTTTCTGAAACCAATGTTTTTGGACATTTACTGCCTCTAAATGACAGTGCGCTACCACATCATGCTTTAGTAATATATTTATTACATGTGGTGTTTAAACATAAAATGAGAAACACTCCTGCCCTGTCGGCAAAACTATTAGTAAACTAAGAGGCAAGTCATGCATGGATCATGTGTACCCCATATGTGGTTAGAATTATTAAACATGGAGCAAACTTTTAGTGTATTTAATCAAACAAATGACGATTTTTTTACAGCAGAAATGCTGAACTCACATATTTGAAGGTGCACTCATATCTGAGAATGAAGAAAAATGCGACTGTAAAATACAATATTTTCCTAGGATCACACAATTTGAGACAAGTACATTACAGTTAGGTCGAGAAGATTATTCAAGCTACTCGACCTGCAGGTCTAATAACATTTTAATGATTTTTTGAGGCCTGAAAAGTAAAACAAATGCATATATATTGATGGACCATAGGTTGATTGTGTATAGTCTCACCTCACAAATCTGCTTAAGTTCATTCCATTTTTGCTGTCTCTGCTCCCTGGTTTGTGGCTTTCAGAAGTACTTTTTAAGGTCTTGCTTAGATACAACTTTTAGCTGTCTGTTGTCAAAGACCTGTTGCGTACTATACCAATATTTAGAGTGGATTTTAGTTCAGGCCATTGATCATTATTTGCTAGCTTTCCTGTTAGTCTCATTTGCTTGCTTGTTATTTAATGGCTTTTCTCCCCTGTAGCTTAGCTTCTTTGCCACCCTTCAGACTGAATCACATATGTCCTCCCACAGCTCACATCAGTGAATTGTGTTTTTATTTTTTGAGCACTCCATGTAAGTGCATGTGTTTTCTTGCTGCCCCCGTGTGATGTGTCCTCCTCCCATTCCTGCTCCTCGGCACTCTCCTTATTTGTTCTCACCACTCCCAGTTTGTTGATAAAATCACACCAATGTGTATATGTTTGCCAGATTTACTAGAGAGCAGACTTTATAATGTTGAAATTTCTTTTGTCTCCTTACCTCCACATGTTGCTTCAAAGTTTAGGTCAAGCACTCAAAAGCCATATTTGTGATGCTGGGTGAGGGCCAGGCTGTTGCACTCACTCTGACTTCATTTGACATAAAGTGTTTCTTCTCCCGGGGGAGAGGGTTGCTGCTCTTTTCTTTAAATTCTGAAACATCTTTGGACAGCTCTTTTGCTCGTTTAAATACCCACAGCTAGTCCTTTGAGTTATTTGTTAAGATGGACCACATGCAGAAAGCTTTTAAAATTCTGTTTAGAGTTTCCTGTGTGAAATTTAGAGGAAAAAAAACATGTTTTTTATAAGGTTTGAAATATTGATTTCAGTGTTTAGATTTGAGATACTCTAAGATAACTGTTTGCTTTTCTTCCAGTATTTATATGTTTTCCTTTTTCTTTAATGAACGTGTTCAAGCAAACATTAGCAAAGCCAATAGCTTAGCACTCACATTATAAAGGCGAGCCCTATTAACTTCAACAGTACTTGTTTTTGTCCCTAGCACTGCCAACAATCCAAGAGTAGCTCACAACCATTCAATGTTTTTAACTGTTACTCACCTCTGACAGTGAAGTGCTGATGAAAAATAAACATTTCATTGAAAATAGTGTACTCAAAGAGGCAAAGCAGGAAAATTATATTTTTCTAAATAACCGTAAAACACTTAACAGAGTGAGCATTTTACAGTCAATGTACTTAGAAAAGTGGTTGATTTCCAGGTATGTCTCCCCGAATTGTCTCTTCACTCCAGTACATTTCAGTGACTACAATGGTGGCCCAACTTTCCAAATGAGGGTAACTTAAAACAATGAGCACAAAGTGCTGGGCAGACACCCTAAAGAATGCCTGACAAGCAGTTTATGATCCTGTTTATAGAAAAGAAAATGCAGCATCTTGTCCCTACTTTGAATTAGTTGACCCATCGATTTTTCCTGCATCAAACACATTGGAGAAAGATTAAGAGGTGGAAAAAAAGGTTTACTGAGTGACTCAGTAGTCTGACCTGCCCCCGGCGTCTCTCCTACAATGTGACATCCACCTCTACCACCCACTTCTGTATCCGGCAAAGGCGGACCGCAGACTTGGGACCTAGGGCCATGGAATGTCCAATCTTCATTGTTACTGTTGTATTCTGTATCCAGCCATTTAGATATGATATATATCAGGCTTCTCTATCGAGTATCTTGTGAGCTACAGGTAACTTTGTAGCTTCTTGTAAGTACCTCTCCTTTGTGCACCTCAGCCTACCAAATTAGAAGCTTTTGCTTTGTTGAGTTAGTTTAGATATCACAGAATTTGAAAAGCGTTGAACGGAAACGTAAGTGTATGTATTTTCAGAACTCATAGGCTGATGTTTGAAGAAAAATGGCTGTATTTCCAAAACATATTTAAAGCTGAGATATGAGTGATGATTCATGCAGCAATGGAGACTTATTACGAACATTATTATCTTGATGTCTGGGACATTGCAGCTTTCATATGTTACTCATGTCGAGTCGTTCAACATTAATAAAGCCTTTTTTAGGGTCGAGCACACAAGTGCTCCGTTCCTGTTGTAATCTCTCCTTGGGCTTTTAACCACGCCCATGTCACGCCTGTCACTTTCATTGGTTCGTTGGCTTGCCTTTTAGAATCCGCTTGTTTTCATTAGTGAAAAGCATGCATGCGTCATACGTTTTCCGGTGTTTAGCACTCCTCGAGCGCACCGGTCAAGTACTGAAAACATACGAGGTCCATGTTTTCAGCCTGGTTTCTGCACTACTTTGTCTTTTTATTTTCCACGCTGGGTTTTACATAGCACGATTGCACACAGTTTTTTTCCTTTCAATTTATGTTGCAAGAAAAGTCGAGGTTAGGAGTTTACAACGTTAATAGCTCTAACTCGAGCAAATGCGAGACCTGTTGCATTGCAAATGCTTGTTTTACATTACTGCTGGCAACCCTGCCTGATGCATTAAGGTAATCACTCCTGATAATCTTGCATATGTGGCCACTAATGTAATGTTGTCTAACGTGATGACTATTTGAACACTAACAATATTAGTAGATCAGGAGAAATTTCATTGAAATGAAGTAGCTCTCATTACAAAAAAGGTTGGAGACCTCTGATCTATAACTTGTTTCTGTATGCAATTACTCTTGTGCTGCGCCATGAGAATTATATGTTATAATATGCTTTTACCACAGCCAGTTTGTGTATTTGAGATTCTAGACTTTTATTTGCCTCCTCGGACAGTTGAGAGCTGGATCTGGTAGCATTGGGTCATGGTCGGATGGGCTCCATATCTTCGCTGTAACGCTTAACTTATTACTATAATCGTCTGAAAGAGTATCTTCTCCCTGCATACTGCTTACCACTTTTGTTTAAAGCAAAGTCCATCCTAGTAAAAATGTGACTCTTCTTAAAACATGCCTTCATATATAGTTGTACCCACACACACCCATTTCCACTCTTTTAAGTTGCATTGGAAATAAGTGTTATTATTTCCCTGTTCTATGGTATTGATTTTATCACACTTAAGACAATTAAAAGCTGCCTTTTTGTCACATTGGTATGTTTACCTTTGGCTTTCAAATTGCTCACAGTTTTCTCACTATGCACATTAACCCACTGTGCTTTATTTTTGTCACTATCGTCAGTCCAAGTGTTTCTGATGTAATAACTGCTCATTTGGTTAAGGCACCTGCTGCAGCCATCTATGTGTAACCAGCAGTTTTTTGTTTCCAATATAAGTGAGATGGTTAATGTGCTCTGTGTATTCTGTCGACCACAGATTTGATTCCTAGTAAGAGCTCTCAGTTTGTGTTTATTGCAGAGACTAAGGTTTAACAGCATGTTACAAGTTCCAGTCCTTATAAGACATCTTAGTATGTTATTTAGTTGCTTCAAAGATCTGCCTATAAAATGTAAGACATACGTTTGAATCCCTGCTGAGCTAACTCAAAGCTACTTTCTTCTGAGGGGAAAAAATAACTACCATTAACACGTATTATTGAGATCCTTCTGTTGTTTACAATATATGTAGTCAATTACCATCGTACAATCCGTTACTAGTAAAGTGGTTTAAGTGATCTTGTGATTTTATCTACCTACTACAAAGACGTCGTTCAGCAGCTTCCGTTCTCACTGTTATTTTCTATTAAGAAGTACACACCAGTGTTATAGGCCCTGAACAAGATTTGATGGATAACATTGCAAGAACGATGAGCTCCGTAGACGACCCTTTCATAATTTACATTGGATGGTTCGCTGAATGGCAAATCCTAATAGTAATATTTCATCTCCTGCGGGAGGAACGGGAAAATAGAGAGACAACAGAAAGGAAAATAAAAGTGATTATAGCAACCCAGAAAGCCCCCTCCTGGCAGAACTTCTGAATATCTTTGACTCGCACCATCGAAAAAAACAACATCCGCACCATCCCCAAGAAGAAGACACCTCCAGTTACCCAAACATAAGTCTTCACAAAATAAATATTCATCCTAATTTGTGACCAAAACTCTCCAAGAAAGCCTCCACAGTCAATCATTGAACTCACAGATCCCCTGATCTTGTTTTCTACTCTCAAATTTAAAGGAAAGTCCATGGTCGCTTCAAGCCCTCTCGTTACCATATCTTGATTGATACCTATCATATCTCTGTTCGGAGCCAGAGTAGTGTGATGTAGGTCTTTCAGAAGTATTATTTGCCTCTTCCCACCGAGCATTACTCTCTTTTTATGGATC
This sequence comes from Pleurodeles waltl, assembly GCF_031143425.1. NCBI lineage: Eukaryota > Metazoa > Chordata > Amphibia > Caudata > Salamandridae > Pleurodeles > Pleurodeles waltl. The sequence goes on along the minus strand of NC_090449.1, from coordinate 1,023,218,656 downwards.
AGTGCGTACAGGATCCAGTCCCTTCAGTCCACAGATGACACCACAATCAGGTTGAGGATGAGAACCCACGTAAGTGATTCCAAAGAGGAAAAAAAATCTTGAAGCTGATTTCTTAATAATTGAGTGTTAGTGTAATTTATATAATAATTGGAAGAGAAACTTGCGAAAGAACTTGATGATTTGCCGAATGTTCAGTCTTTATTCATTGGCTCATAAGATACATTCGAAGATGATTGGCGAATGTAGAACAAAGCACAACCATTCATTGGTTCATAGATGCATTCGAGTATGATTGGCGCATGTGGGTCAATAACACAGCCGACACGTGTTTCGCCCTCTATGGTGAATCCACCTTGGGCTTTCTGAAGGCTGTACTCAATTGAAAATAAGCAAATTAGAGACATGCAGGGCTGTAACCAGTCCGTGCCTATATTCCTAGATTTAGCGTGATATAGGTGATGGTTAGAAGTAAGACGGAAGGTCTGAAAATACCCAAGAGAACCGTTGTTTAGAGGTATAATATTACATAACATCAGTAAAAAGAGGGAAAAAGAGAGGACTCCCTATTAACCTAAGTTAGTTAGTCCACGTGTAACTGATAGTAATTACTAGACAGCTCGTGACGAAGATATGTAAGTTACGTAAGTTACGGTGCTGGCACATCAAAGCAAGGGTGCAAAGTGAGTTTAAAAATATTCTCAAAGTTGCTTGAGCATGCTCTTAAGAAGGTTCAAAATAGTATCAAGAAACAGAAGGGTCATACCATTACAGTATTCATGTTTATGCAGCACATCTTGTAATAAATGGTCTAGATATTGAGAGAAAGAAATTCAAACGAAAAAAATATCTTTCAAGAGACTGGAACAGAGATAGTAGTCACAAGTTGTAATATCAAGAACAAAGTAAGGAAAAGTAACATCGTTACAGGGAATCTAATGATGGTGCTTGATATAGTATAAGTGTTATTCATTAAATTATTCTACAGGAGGTTGTTTGAATATGGTATATTGACCATGATACAGGAGCTATACAGTTGTTCCGATATTTAATTTATGGGGTAGCCCATGATTCTCTATCAAAATTTAAAGTTAAAATATAAAGTACGGCCAAATTTGTATTAATACAGTACCTGCTTAGGGAAGTCCTTCGGGAAAAGTAAACCCTAAGTTTCGAAAGTGGATTGAAAAATAGGAATCATATTGTGAAAATTAGTAATACACTTATAAACAAGGCGAATGGATTGAGAAGGAGAAGATGTAAAGTATAGTCGTAGGGAAGAGTGGTAGATATGAAGTGAAGTTATAGAGTGTCAAGAGCCTCTACCATAAAGTCTGTGGAGGGTGTGAAGATAAGCAAGAAGCAAGTAGGAAAGTAGAATTTAATTCACAATTCCTTATCTAGATTTAAAACAAATAAGTACTGTATAAAGAGAGGTATGATTCCATTGAGAACCAGAGTTACTATATATAGGTGACATAGAGACAATCATGTGTAATACAGTAGGTATAGTCATAATTGACAAGCTTAGTAGCGGGGTATGTCTTACTATATAGCTTTGGTAAATAATACATTTGTGAATACTACAGAGATCTGATAAGTGAAATACAGTCAGAATGTAGGGTGGATCTGATTCAATTAGAAAGAATGCAGTAACAAATAACATGGAAAAAATGTAATTGATACAAGGAATGTTGTCAAGTTGTCAGTCTTGTTCCTAAGAAGAGTCTTTCTCTGTATTTGGACGTAACACTGCAAGCTCCCGATGTTTATTAGTGCAGCCAAAAGTGCCATTCCAGTGACATTTCGGTAAAAAATTATGAGATCCTCAACAATATCATCGACCACTATGAAGAAGACATCATTCAGAGGAAAAATAGAAAATTCAGACGTGATCTAACTGACTATCAACTAGGCAGAGTTTACACCTTTGGGAAACAGTATGATAACATCAAGGATCTTAATCCCGCCACAGAATTACCTAGCTGCTCGGAAACTATTCCCTCCTCAGATATTGAATCATTAGAAGAAATTGAAAAATGTCAACTTTGCAAACCAATTGTAAATTTTTCAGAAGAAGTCAGAAGATACCGCCTTGGCACTACACAAGACAATCGCACAAGACCACCAGGTATTACAACAGAAGAACCAAAATTGACAGGTATACAGACAAGAGCTGGCAGCAAAGAAGCAAGACATTGAGAACAGAAAAAGATTTGAATGTCAATCTATCTGATATTACTTTATCATCCACCCAAATTGAAATACTCAACAGGGGACTATCATTCTGTCCAACAAACTGTTGGGATCTTGTTCGCACAAAAATTGATCTTTTCAAGTTCACTCGTAAACTTAAACTCAAATCCTTTTTTTCCACCACAGCTCCTAAACTTTCTTCACTTCAACCATCACAGATTCCAAGTGTTTTCACAGCCAAAGATTTAGAAGCAATATGCCTACTAAGTAACCTTTCCAACGTTGAAGAACAAGACTTATCAATCACTGAAGTAGCCTAGTGTCAACACCAGAGCAGTACGCGCTCTATTGGCGACAAAAATGCAAAAACCCAGCACTCTCAAAACAACTTAATTTATGCATTGTGCTGATATGTTGTGGTTTAAGCTTTTGCATTGCAGAGTTCAATCCTGAAAACTTATTTTTAATATGCTTACAAATACTGTTCCTTTGCAATGTATTGCTGCAGGTTTTCAGAGTGTGTTAGGGTGTGGTCCCTTTCCAGGGCCTTCCAGAGACTTTCCCTGCAACATGCCTGGGCGTGGTTCTGGGCTGGGCCAAGACTCTATAAAAGAGAGCCAGCCCAACTCCCAGTGCTCACTATTCAGAGGTCCCGGTGCAGAGCAGCAGCTTCTTCCTGAGCTCCTGTCCCGGCAGCCTATTTGGATCTTCCAGTCTTCTGCCCTTCATCCTTCATTGGTGATCATTGTTCCAGGCGGTAAGACGGTGGTTGGACTATCCCGACTCCGTTATTTAGAATTTTCATATTCTTGGTTTAATTCTTAAATGAGTAACAGATTACTTGCGCGCTACCATTTCTTGACATTTATATGGTAGTTTACAAATAGGCAAGATGCGCGATTTGTTTCATAAAAGTCTGACTTTGTTATTCATTGCGTGCTACCATTTCTTGACATTGACATGGTGACTTAAGAATCAGCAAGACGCGCAACTCGTTTTATGGTGTTTAAACATTGTTGTCCATTGTGCGCTACTATTTCTTGACATTTACATGATGTTTTACGAATTGACAAGACGCGCAACTCGTTTTTTGAGGATTTAACTTTATTGTTCATTGCGCGCTACCATTTCTTGACATTTACATGGCTTAAGAATCGGCAAAAGAAGCGCGATTCGTTTCATTGTACTTTGATCTTGTTATTTATTGTGAGCTGTTATTTCTTGACATTTACATTGTGTTTTTCGAATCGGCAAGACACGCGATTCAATTAATGATGATTTGACTTTGATATTCATTGCGTGCTACCATTTCTTGGTATTTTACATGGTGACACTTGAATCGGCAAGACGCACGATTCTCTCCTTGAGTTTAATTCATGTTCTTTGTTGTATGCCACTATTCTAAGATATTTTTTATGTAATATTCGAGTTGACAAGTTATGTGATTTGTTTCCTGAATCCATATTGTGGTATTCATGGTGCACAATCCTTTTATGGTGTTTACTATATATATATATATATATATATATATATATATATATATGCAATATACGCAATTTGTGTTGAAACATTTTAAGAGTACACAGAAGGCCAGAGTTTCTAGATGCAATATTGTATGGTCCTAGTATACATTCTCAAAACAGGATTTATAGAACAGGTTTAAAATTTAGTCAGAATGTTTTTCTGATTCTCATGTAAAGGAAAGTACTTGAATAAGAAAGTTTTCATTTAATTCATCTTGATTCCCCTACAGGTATTCGGCCATCTTGAAACTTAGTCATTTTAAACTTAACTCTTAGATTGTTCATGTTTTCAGAGTGACTAAGCTTAGAATCATAAGTCTAGTATTGATTTCAGGAGATATAATTTTCATATTGTGTGTTCTAACCTTTTTCTTACTACAGGTCTCCTTGCCAGCTGTTCCCTTCCTAATCCCCTCTTCCCCTCTTGAACTCTCTCAGTCTCTGTGATTTATCTATCAGAGTCTTGGAGCTGTTCAGTGTTGGGAACGTGCACAAACCCAGAGGATCTGGTGACTCTGACACCCAGGAACTGGATATTGAGAGCTCATCATACAAATCTTTTGATCTTCTTATTAAATCTACTTTCACTCCGATTCTGTCTGCTGGCAATTCGATTGACCTCTTCTTTACAGCAATAACTCAAGACCTGGATAAAGAGTATTGTAAATATATTAAGAAACAACAATACTTACCATCAAATGTCAATACTAAACATAAAATGGCAATCGATCAATTAAAGAAGACTAATACGGTTGTTATTAAAGAAGCTGAGAAGGGAGGAAATATAGTCATTCTCAATAAACATGATTACCTACATGAAATTCATAACCAAATTAATGACACAACATGCTATAAAAAGCTTCTCTCAAATCCCACACGTGAGATTCAAAAGAAACTTAAGCATCTGTTAGACTATTGGCATTCTAAACAAATCATCTTGTCTGAAGAATGAAATTTCCTTTTCATATAAAATCCTACTATCCCCACTTTATATGTATTACCAAAAATACACAAAGGAGACAAACCCCCCCCCAAAGGCAGACCTATCATTTCAGGAATCAACTCTATCTGATACAACCTGGGTACCCTTATAGATTCTGAACTACAACCATTCATGCAAAATTTACCATCCTTTATAAAAGATACTAAGGATTTACTACAAAAACTGCAGAACATTGATTGGCAGTCTGATTACATCCTAGCCACAATAGATGTGCTTAGTCTCTACACATCTGTTCGACATCAAGATGGGATAGAAGCAGTTAAAAGTTGCCTTTCCACAAGATCGGCCCAATATACAGAACGCAATAAAATGATAATCGAACTGCTCTCGTTTTATCTTCAGAACAACTTTTTTCTTTTTGGAGGTCAATTTTATCTCCAACTTCAAGACAGCGATGGGAGCTAAGTTTGCGCCACCATATGCATGCATTCTTATGGGAGCCATAGAAAGATGTTGGCTCTGGAATGATAACTTTGAACATTTTTCCCAGCACATAATCTTTTGGGGTCGCTATATATAGACGACATTTTGCTAATTTGGCAGGGTCAAGAATCCGTACTTCAACTCTTTCTGGAATCTCTCACTCCCAACCGATGGAACATTGATATAACATATCAATTCTCTAGAACTACAATTGAATACTTAAAACTAACCCTGTACATCAAAAATGATCAATTACACACTCACCTCCATAGAAAGAAGACTGCAGCGAATTCCATTCTACATGCCTCCAGCTATCATCCATCTAGCATCATTCGTAATATCCCTGCAGGAGAGTTCAGGAGAGCAAGATTGAACTGCAGTGATATGACTGACTACGAGGAAGTTTCTTCTGAAATTATCTAACGTTTGTCTACCAGAGGGTACAGCACCCCAAATTTAAATAAGATTAAGGAACATTATGCAAAACTAGACCGCAACATGATGCTCAACTAGTCCAAAACTGCAGACAAGAACTCTGTGATTCGTTTTATCACTGATTTCCACAATGGTCACTACCTGATTCGCAAACTACTCCGCAAGCACTGGTATTTGCTTCAGAATAACCCATCTATTAACCAATACCTCTTGTCTTACCCCCAAATTGGTTTCAGAAGAGCACCAAATCTCAAAGACAAACTTTGTTCCTCTTTCTACTCTGACTCATCTTCCAAACAAAGTGCCATACCACGACCTAAAGGTTTTTACTGCTGCACAAAGTGCTCAATTTGTAAACTTGGTCTCTCAAAAGCCAAATCTGTTTTGATCAAGGATCAGTTTTTTATGATTCGATATTTCATCAATTGTGATAGCACTAATACAGTCTATATGATTAATTGTCCCTGCAAACAAGCTTACATTGGGAGCACGATCTGTGCATTGAAGATTTGGATACAAGAACACTACCGCAATATACAAAAAAATGACATCAAACTGCCCTTGGTGGAACACTTCCTTGAACATCATCCAAATGACCGAACATTCACTTTCTGTGTCCTCCTATAATTGAAACCTCACCCCAGAGGTGGCAATCTGGAACTCCAACTACGCCAAAATGAAAGCCACCTCATTATCCGATATGACACAGTACGGAGAGGACTTAACAAGGACCCGGAATGTCACTTTTGGCTGCACTAATAAACATCGGGAGCTTGCAGTGTCACATCCAAATACAGAGAAAGACTCTCCTTAGGAACAAGACTGACAACTTGACAACATTCATTGTATCAATTACAGTTTTTTCCATGTTATTTGTATTTGTTACCACATTCTTTCTAATTGAATCAGATCCACCCTACATTCTGACTGTATTTCACTTATCAGATCCCTGTAGTATTCACAAATGTATTCTTTACCAAAACTATATAGTAAGCCATACCCCGCTACTAAGCTTGTCAATTTTGACTATACCTACTGTATTACACATGATTGTCTCTATGTCACCTATATATAGTAACTCTGGTTATCGATGGAATAATACCTCTCTTTATACAGTCCTTATTTGTTTGAAATCTAGATAAGGAATTGTGAATGAAATTCTACTTTCCTACTTGCCTCTTGCTGATCTTCACACCCTCCACAGACTTTATGGTGGAGGCTATTGACACTCTATAACTTCACTTCATATCTACCAATATTCCCTATGACTATACTTTACATCTTCTCCTTCTCAATCCATTCGCCTTGTTTATAAGTGTATTACTAATTTTCACAAGATGATTCCTATTTTTCAATCCACTTTCGAAACTTAGGGTTTACTTTTCCTGTAGGACTTCCCTAAGCAGGTACTGTATTAATACAATTTTGGCTGTACTTTTGCCTCCCGTCACCCGGGACGAAGGACTATTTCACCCTTTCCTACTATGACTTATTGACTGCTTTCTTCTTTTCGCTCTTGTTTTGTTTGACTCAACTGTTTGCAGAACTACTCTTAATTTTATTAATTTCAGAGTTCTCAGCCCGTTCCAATATGGTGCCCGTCATTTCTCGATACTTTAACAACTAGGACTCTAAAAGGAAAAGAAGGACTGAGCTAGTGGATGTTTCACATATATAAGCACGCATACGCATGTAGTAACCTTTTCAAGATGGCGACCGACTAAGACGCGAACACGGCAAATTGCTGCCGGTTCTCTTTTCATCGTACTATCTCCCGGTATTTGGGTAAGTCCCCCACTCTAATTTCAGGGATTTTATCACATTAGGCACAGAGACTCTCACTTTTTGGACTTTATATTTTTACTTTAAATTTTGATAGAGAATCATGGGCTACCCCATAAATTAAATATCGGAACAACTGTATAGCTCCTGTATCAGAGTCAAATTACCATATTCAAACAATCTCCTGTAGAATAATTTCATGAATAACACTTATACTATATCAAGCACCATCATTAGATTCCCTGTAATGATGTTACTTTTCCTTACTTTGTTCTTGATATTACAACTTGTGACTACTATCTCTGTTCCAGTCTCTTGAAAGATATTTTTTTCGTTTGAATTGTTTTCTCTCAATATCTAGACCATTTATTACAAGATGTGCTGCATAAACATGATTACTGTAATGGTATGACCCTTCTGTTACTTGATACTATTTTGAACCTTCTTAAGAGCATGCGTAAGTAACTTTGAGAAGATTTCTAAACTCACTTTGCACCCTTGCTTTGATGTGCCAGCACCGTAACTTACGTAACTTGCATATCTTCTTCACGAGCTGTCTAGTAATTACCATCAGTAACACGTGGACTAACTAATTTAGGTTAATAGGGAGTCACCATGTCCTCTCTTTTTCCCTCTTTTTACTGATGTTATGTAATATTATACCTCTAAACAATGGTTCTCTTGGGTATTTTCAGACCTTCTGTCTTACTTCTAACCATCACCTATATCACGCTAAATCTAGGAATATAAGCACGGACTGGTTACAGCCCTGCATGTCACAATGCATGTTCCTAACTCACCTATTTATAATTGGTTTATTTTTAATTGGTCTACTAAGGCCTCTAATTCGCTTATTTTCAATTGATTACAGCCTTGAGAAAGCTCTAGGTGGATTCACCATAGAGGGCGAAACACGTGTCGGCTGTGTTATTGACCCACATTCGCCAATCATACTCTAATGTATCTATGAACCAATGAATGGTTGTGCTTTGTTCTACATTCGCCAATCATCTTCGAATGTATCTTATGAGCCAATGAATAAAGACTGTGAACATTCAGCAAATCATCAAGTTCTTTCGCAAGTTTCTCTTCCAATTATTATATGTATTACACTATCATTCAATTATTGAGAAATCAGCTTCAAGATTTTCTTTCCTCTTTGGAATCACTTACGTGGGTTCTCATCCTCAACCAGTTTTGGATTCTTATTCTCTGAAGGGGTTTTCGGTCCATACCCCTTATCTGAGTTCCCACTATCAAAATACTTTCTATAGGGCATTCACACGGGAAGGGAAATTTGGACCTTTCCTTTAGGGTAAGGACACCACAATCAGGTAAGTAGATCTTTCCTCTATGTCGATATAATTTCCTCTGTTGGAGTTATTGCTTTGTATTGATGGCAGTAAAATTATTTAGCAAATGTCTGTATCTTTGAAAAAGTTGTAATGGTATAAAAATGTCATAAACTTCATTTTTATCTTCTTAATTGTAGGCTTGAACGAAGTGTTCTATTATTTATAACAACGTGCAGTTATCACTAAAGGCGCTGTTTAAGGATGTATCTGTAATAAGTGTAGCGTAAGCAAGCCGTGTTTAGTTATGGGACCGTGTGGTATTTTCATAGTATGTTATGAGTCCGTGTGGAGCAGAGCGGAAACTACCACACAAAAGATCCTTAACAGGTGCATCTAATAGAAGGAGCACTTGCCATATTTTAAATAATTGAACACTTTATTCTAGCCTACAATTGAAAACGTAAAAATTTAGTGCAAAACAGGCCTGGGGCGATAGGCATCTAGCCCACTCATGGCGTCTTAAGTGATCAAGGGATACATTATGGTGTTACCCAGAGGATTCAAAATTCTACCCTAGGAGACACTGTTAAGCTACCAGCGTCCAACTATGAGAAGTATACCCAGGAACGAGAAGCAACAGCTTATAGGATTGGCCATTATGTAATCAGCCATGTTGTTATGGTTGTGCAAAACTGAAGTTAGCTCAAACTCTTGGTGGCGCAGCGTTGAAGCAACCAGACAAGACTCCCAACCGGACAAAACTCTCAACACAAGAAACAAGCTCACCTTCGGCATGACCAAAGTCTCTAACTGGACAAAAGTCAGCTGTCTCAAACTGAAGACCTATAAGATAGAAGTAATCATTTTCAACAAGAACATCTCACTTGAGGACTCCAGCTGGCCGAACTCGGACCCACAACCAGAACACATGCCAGAAACCCTTTAATATTCACTGATAGCAAACTGGACATGACCGCACAAGTCAACAACATCACTGTACCCTGCTTCCACACCCTGAAGATGCTGAGGAAGATCTTCAAATGGCTCCCAAGCAACACTAGAAAAACTGTTACCCATGCCCTGGCCCCTATTAAGTTGGAGTATGGGAATCCTCTCTAGGCCAGGATTACCAAGAAACTCACCAGAAGACTACAAACCATTCAGAACTGGTAGCCAGACTCACCCTCGATCTCTCACACAGAACTCACATGACACCACACCTCAGGGAAAACCCAGGCTCCAGATACGCAAACGCGCACAATTCAGACATCTTCACACATAGATTCAAGGCACTACACAACTCAGGCCCCATCTACCTGAACTGTCACCTCTCCTTCCACTAAACATCCAGACACCTATGCTCCGCATGACTCCCTACTCGCACACTTCCTACACGTTTGTAGTACCAGATCAGGAGGATGGGCGTTCTCTTACATCGCTCCTAAAGAATGGAGCAACCTCCCACTCCAGATCAGAGCCTCCTCGCTTCGTGAATTCTGCAAGAAGCTGAAGACTTGGCTTTTCAATTAACCAGCTTACATAGACAGGGCTAGGCACACACACCTGCTCAGTGCCAGGATACCCTCTCAGGTGATACTGTGCTTTACAGTTAAACATAAGATAACATTACTTATGTGAAGGAAGAGTGTGTGGTTCGATTTGGTGGAGGAATACATCCAGAGTAACCCCACAGGAAGGTGCCTGACACCAAGAAGGTGCTAAGAGATTGAAACAGGCTATGGGTTCTGCCTCTAGTCCTTAATCCAGACCTGCCTTAATAGGCCCAAACTGGTAATTGTCAGGCATATGGCACAATTATAGGTAGCGATAAAATTGCAATTTATGTATGTCATATGTGTCCTAAGATATTTAAATGTACGATTAAAGCACCCTTTCCAGATGTTGCCTAGCGTAGATATTCCTGTATTGTCCTAAGCGAGGAACCCCCCCTCACCAAATCTGCTATGTGCCTTAGCCAGTAGCTGTTCTATAGCGATGTTTCTGCAATCAGCACATTGTGCCATTTGATCCATCTCAGTGCCTGGTACTAGCATGCGAGAGGTCAGGCCTCAAAAAATTATAAAAATGTTACTAGACTTGCAGTTCGAGTAACAATCTACTTGACTTAACTGTAATGTACCTAACCGGTAAGCGGGTGTCAAATTGTATGATCCTAGGCAAATATGTTAGTTTACAGAGTCATCTTTTTCTTCATTCTCACGTACCAGTGCATTTTCAAATATGTGAGCTCGGCATTTCTGCTGTACAAAAACCCCTCTTTTGTTTGATTGAATTTACTAAATGTTTGCTCCATGTATAATAAGAATCTAGCCCACATATAGAGGAAACATGACCCGTGACTTGCCTCTTAGTTTACTAATAGCATTGGAGTTTAGTTATAGCATTGCCATCAGGGCCCGAGTGTTCCTCAGTTTCCGTTTAAACAATCACTTTGAATATATACTGTATATATATATTGCTAATGCATGATGTGCAAGAACACTGTCATTTACAGACAGTAAATTTCCAAGAAATGTCCAAAAACCTTCCCACTAACTTGCATCTTTACTGATAAATCTATATAGTGTATTAACAATAATCTGTGAAAACTGGGTTTCAGAAAACATATTTATCCTTTGCACATCACTAAGTAAAGTGTACTGATTTGTTGTTGTTCTTTTTTAATATTTTTTTAATCACACAGAAGTACAAAAAATTGTTTTTCAGAACTACTGAAATATATTTTGAAATGTTTGTATAGTTGACAGTGTGAAATGAAAGACTGTAGGGTGTCAGGTTTTCCCGAAGACACATTTAAATAACTCTTTGTACAGCAGGTCAGAGAGTTCACCTTGCAAAATCTTGTAACTCTGCAGTCAGAAGGAAAATTGACTTTTGACCTCTGTCTCTGGACACAAATGTGACAAGATAACAAGATTTAAAGGCGCCTTTATTGCTCCTTAACTTTCAAAGGCAGTTTTTACTACTCCTTCACTTTCTGACTGAACAGAACACCTTTTCTTTTTCAACTCTCCAGAACGGTGAGTAGGTCCTAAAAATAGCTTGACCTGATTAAATAGGACTCAGCAAAGTCAGTGGGCGGGTAGATTTTTCAAGGCCTGGAGATGTTTGGGTCGTACGGGTAAGATCAGTGTGTTTGTGTGAACCATAAAGTAGATTGAGTGTTCCGTATTGCTACGGCTACTGCAGGGTCATATCGATCAGCGAATAACCATTCATTATGTGGTACAATGTAGCTGGCCCAGTAGTATAACTGAATATCTGCTATCCCAAGTTCTCCATCATAGGGACCCAGCACACATTTGTGATACACAATTTGCGGTTGTCCTACAGCCCACAGAAACATTATAGTTGCTAATTGTATAGTTTGGAAAAATGTTGCTTTTGATTCATAGGGGAAGCTCTGCAGGGTCTAAAGCAGTCTTGGGAGGACTGCCATTTTGAATAGTGCTCCTCCACCTGCGATGTTCGGAGGGAGACCTTTTTCCATATTCATGTTGCATCGTGCATGGGTGTTTAGGAGAACAATGTTCAAGTCCCTTGTCTGATGTCTGGTTAGCGTTATATGCATACCAAGGTATTTGAATCATTGGCCCCCCCTTGAAAGTTCGTGGTTACCTTTATGTCATCATGTGTCCTGTGTAGAGCAATGCAGGTGGATTTAGACCAATTCATGTTTAAGCTTGATGCTACTGCATATATCTGAAGCATTTACATCAACTGTGGTAGTGTGGTCTCCGGGTTGCTGACATAGACCAGGACTTCATCAGCATGACTTGATAATCCTATCCTCAGTAGACCCAGGCCATCAGAAACTAATTGGGCATCAGCTTATGACTGAGTTAAATTCTAACCCCCACAACTTTTTGTGCAGTGGAAGATTGTAGTAGCAAGCTTATGTGTGCTTTCAGTGTATCAAATTAGGGTTGGGGGGCGCACGGGGCATAGATCAGTGCAATAGCCCAGTATGCCTCACCCACTTCTCATTCTATTCCTAAAAATCTGCCAAGGCTATTGTAGTGTGTCTTTGAACACACTACAATAGCTGTGTAAGAGTTTGTGTAGGAGATGTGCTGTTCCACGAAATGTGAATGTGTAGCCAGCATGATATACTCCAGTGCATCCCCATGGGATAGTAAGAGACATCTGTTGCCAAGTAAGTGTGCCTTTTGTAGCAGTAGTAAGGGTGTGCCACTTAAGGTAATGAAACACTGTCCCTCTCTTAATTTTATTATTATTCCATTGACAGCCTGTATATCTGTATTGAGGGTTTGTAGTGTACCATAATGTTGAGTAGAGTGTTCATGTGTTATTGCATGAGGTGAAAACTAAAACTAATGCTACCTAAACTAAGAAAAGGCCCAACTCCCTTCCCCACACAGTTCTGAATGCGAAACATCCATGGCCCAAGCCCAACGTGTAAACCATATACTACGGTGTATGTGGCCCTAACTGTACTCCGAGTGACTGCAAACGACTTCAAGTATATCTCTATACAGCTGACCCTGCAGTGCACTACTAGTTTATATGATAATTCCTTGTGTCAAAAATATGATAATGTTAGCCTCAACACCTCCGACTTAACACTGTGTTGCTCACGCAGTTCCAATATTAAAGGATACTGAGATTTTATTTAGCTACGACTTCAGAGTTATTTGAAGGTGCAGCATGAGGGTCTATGTCAGTGGCAGCGTGCCTCTCAGTGCTGCTCTCCCGCTCATCAGTGCTGTGCTGCTGATATGTCTGTACTGCCCTCCACCTCTCGATCAAGGATCCTAGCTGATGTCGTCTTGGGCCCCCTGATCTGCCCTGTCCCCTGGGGCGCAAGCTCCTTTTTTGTCCTCTGTTCCTTCGTGGCCTTGCTCCCCTTGTTTTGGGTTCCATAGATATAGCCAGCCTCAGACTGCCTGTGGTATTTTGAAGAAGTGTGTCTTCCAGTTGTGTATAACTAAGTTTTACATGCAACATTAACATGTAGATCAGCTGCTTTGCCTTCAACTTTTGGTTGACTATAATATAGGATCTATCCATCTACTGCACATGCGTGGTATAGTCTAGGTATATGCTGACTCGAGCTAAGTCTGTTAGTAGAGTAGAATGAAGTTGGAGCATTTGTAGTATGCAGTCCCTATTAGCGTAATTCAGAAAATGAGCAATCGATGGCCTTGAGTGTGCCCAAGGCTGTGGCTACATCACAAAGGATTTATGGGCCCTATCGATGATGATACAGATAGATAACGCGTCTGCAGGTGCCAGGATTTCAGCCAAATGGTCAGAAATCCATCTGGTCTAGGACCTCTGTGCCCTATAGAATCCTTAAGAGGCACAGGTTATTGTGTCATGATATAACTTCTGCATCCTTTATTCTATGCTCCAAGAAGGCCACGTTATCTTTCAAGCGAGTAATATCATACATTGCCTGTTCTGAGTCTTCTTTGGTGGAGATCTGGTTCTCTGCTTCCTTCACTCTCTGAGATTTTTTTTTCCCCATATCTTTTCGAAGCAGTCTGACCACCAGACCCACTCCGCTGATCAACATCTCCATCAGGCCTGGTTCTAGAGGGTGGGCCAGACCCTCCCAAAGGATCCCTTTGACCCACCCAAGGCCAATCACAAGTAGACAATCACCCTTGGTTCTTTCCTGTAATGCTTCGTGTGGGGCCTGCAATGACTGGACCCTGTTACAGGTGGGAAATCAGTAAAAATGGAAGCTGCTGATTTCATGAAGAAGTGGAAAGCAGGGGTATCCCTGGGACACTCCTACTACAGATGAAAAGACTGCAAGCTCCTCTCACAAGCTAATGGTAAATACCAGACGTAAGCATTTCTAAGTCATATAGTCATATACAGATAACAGGGGTGTGGAATTTAATAAAATATCTGCTTGTCCATGGGACAGGTTGCTTCTTAAATATACTTGTCCTGTTAAAAAATCTACTTGTCCCTTTGGCGCCATGTAGTGCAACGACAAATTATGGCAGCAATCTCATTATGTAAGAGCTCTGATAATAGCCTCTCTGATTATGCCAGGGCTACTATTATAGTAGGGCTTGAATACTTGCAATTTCAATCCCTACTATTTCAATTTCCTTATTTTGCCACCTTTCCGCAGATGTACATACTCAGGCTAGAGGAAGCAGTAAGCAATAGTTCCCGGGCTGGAATGCCTTTGAGTCTGCAAACTTGCATTTTTTAAGGATTCTCACCAGCTCTTCTCTAATCTCTAATCTTTCCCATAATGAGAAAGGTTGGAAGTTTACTCCTGACAATGGTAGAAGTAGAAGTTCTTCCAGGGTTGGGGAAAAAGTTGTTGGAGGGAAAGTGAACTTGTAAACCCTCAATAGATTTTCACATGAGCAAATCTACACATGCATATTTGCTTGTGCTAAAATACAGTTCACAAATATTTTCTAGGTGTATGATTTCCTGGTCTACTTTTGTAAGTTCTTGTGAATTCATTAAAGCCGGTAATTCAAAGACATGTAAAATGGGTGCACTTTTATGACTTTATTTAAGACTTGGGTCCCTAATTAGGTCTGGTGTTAACAAAGACATTTTGTTTCTATTAAACTTCTATTCCTTTCAATCTATTGGCTGGCTTTACTGTGAGTGATCGCATTCTGCTCTTCCACAAGGAGCATAGTGGCACACAAAGTAGTTTTCTTCAGTGCCAGGAACTACTGTGGCAATCAGTGGCGTAACTAACCTAGAGGGGGGCCCCTTGCAAAGAACACGGCCCCCCCCTTTAGACTCCAGACTCACTCAGGACAGGTGCTGTGCTGAGAGAGCCCCTGGCAAAACCATGTCAAAACACGACGCGCATTGACGAAATCAAAAGACTCACAAAAAATGTCAGATCGTTTGGCTTTGCCAGTGCCTGTTTATTTTCATGCTTCCCATTAGAATATTTTTGGGAAATACTAGCATTCATCAACACATTTTACTAAATGACGCTTCAAAGAAATAGCACCTAAAATTTCATAGTATAAAACCTTTTTTTCCCTTACTGTCAGTTTTTTCTGACTGTGTTATTTTGAAAGCAAAGCATCATCTCTCTTGCTTACAAACTTCTGCTAACATTTGCATCTAATCAGAGAGCATCCTGGGAGCATTATACTAAGCCTCATATTTTTAAAGTTTTCAAACTTGTGTACACTTGTTTTTTACTGGAACCACTGTCAGTAGTGCAGAGTGACCTTAAAACGTCTATTTACAGTGCTCACCCTAATACTGAATGCATTTCATTTTTGAACTATAAATTCAAGTTTGAACAGCATTAATATTACCTGAACTGCAGACGGTTCCCTTCTCTGTAAACTGGCAGCGGAAGGGTTTGTGCTCCAGGGGGTTGGGCCTACTTGTCCCAAGGACAAAATAAACATGAAAACGTGTTGCCCTTGACCCCAAACAATATGCCCCTGGCAATAGGAATTCCACATCCTACAATAACAGATGTTACTATTACCCAGTTTGTGGTACTCCATTTACCATCTTTCGAAGGATGAAAGGCAGATCTAAGACTGTCTAAACAAAAAGTGTACAAAATAAATGATATCTGCGTAAAGTCAGAACATTCCAGTGATCATTCTGCTTAACTCACATGATCTTGATGTGTCTGTAGATGAAGATATACACATGTGCTCTCTGATCTATCTGTAACCTGTAGGGCACTGATTCAAATCCCATCAAGGGCATTTCAGAATTCCATCCTTATTAGATTGATAACATGGGTATCACTCAGCTAATAAGCACTCCTGTCAAAATAGCAATGTATGCTTTACCAAATGCCAAATACTAAAACAAAGGTATCCATGGAAGCTAGTTACAATAGATGTTGGCTACACCACATAAAAACAAGTCTGAAAGTACTAATAGGAAAATACATAATTACCTCACACAAACATCTTAATTATTCCTGAATAATCTAGGAAGCTGTTTCCTGGAATATGGGTGTTCATTAAGGTTTAGGTAGGGATTTTGTATATCACTATTATGTGTTTTATTTCAGTATCTCAGTGATTTTTATAAATCTTTGCATACTGCACCCGAAATGCCTTTAATTTGTGATAAATTAGGTGAGAGGCAGTGATTAAGCGCAGCTGCATAGGAGACAGTTAAGAGTTATCTTTCCATGTCTGCTTAGTCAAGGGCCTGCAGAAGCAATATTTATGGTCAGTTTACTTGGTACGTGTTAAGTTGAATCATGTTAATATGCGGTGTGAATACCACTTCAGTGTACATTTGTATTGTGAATGCACATGCATTGGTTTAAACATACATTCTTTCTACAATCGTAGGTTCAAATGGATGTTAGTTCAAATGTACTTTAAATAAAATTAATGTTCACTTGTTCGTTCAATGTGCATTGATTAAAGCGATTGTACATTTGATAAGGCTTAGTATCAAGTGTTCGAGATAGTTAACAAAGTGGATCTTGTGCCAGCTTCTTCAAGGAATGGCCATTAAATCTTGTCCGGAGAGCCATGGGCAGGAGTGGCTATAGTTCCACTCTCTCATTTTCTCAGTAGGCTGTACTCTAGAGGGCTGCTTTTAGCAGATGTTTGGCTGCTATGACCCAGCTACGAAAGCCATGTTTCCACAGTTTAGCAGTGCTCTCCTGCAGTGTAGGTTAGGTTGATCATTTCTGCAGGGGCTGGTTTCAGTTTCCAGTCTGGCCCTTGTATAGGAACCTATCTTGTAGAAATTGCATTTGTAATGGAGCTGTGGAGTACTGGCCAAATAATGTTTTAACATATTCATTGAATATAATTTGTTTTGTGAATGCCCACACTATATATGTCTTGAACACATTTAGGGCCCGAATCGGGCCATTTGTGCACAGAAAAAAACATTCTGGTATGTACAAAGGATTGTTATTTTGCGATTTGGTAATCTATTTACCGAATCGCAAATCGCAATTAGGATGGGGCATGCCAAGGGCGTCCCTTCCTAATTGTGAGTCGCAGTGGTATGTCTGATTGTTTTATGGCCGTAAATGCGGTCGCAAAACAATTGCAGTTAATACTAATTTCAAATTGGTACTAACCCATTCGACAATGGGAAGGGGTCTACAAGGGACCCCTTCCCCTTTGTGAATGGGAGTGCAAACATTTTTTCAGTGCAGGCAGTGGTTGGAATGCATCCCTTTTTCCTTTAAGGAAAAAGGAGTTGCATTAAAAAAAACTGCTATATTTAAAAAGCAGTCACAGGCATGGTGGTCTGCTGACCCCAGCAGGCCACCATCCCTGTGAGTTCAGCCATTGGGCATTCACAGTGCTCTAGAAATTTCTTAACATAACATTCCCAAATGGGTCGCAATTTGCAACCTGATCCCTTGTGACCCATTTGGGGATCACTAGCAGATTCTGAGAAACTGTTGTACATCAGGTTTTGTGACTTATAAATTGCGAGTCTCTAAGACTCACAATTAGCGAGTTGCAAAACCTGACATTTGTGCATCTGGCCCTTAGAGTTTTTATGAAGTGAAATTTTTCCCCTTAGTAAGGGGCACATGGGTCAAGTAGATGATATGTACAAGTCACTTTTTGAGAAGTTTGATGGAAATAGATTTGAGAATTATGTTCTGCAAGGTGATCTATTAATTAATGAATTTCATCTGAATTAGTATACAATGGATGATGGACTCCCCATCTAACAGTGAAGCCTTTGCATTCTTAATAATTGTATTTTGAGTTGTTTGCTAATTGCTGGCAGGTCTTGATTTGGGCACAAAGAGAGTTGAGGCGAGTGACACGACACCACCCCTTTCTAACAGAAGTGGCCACCTGAACAGGGACCTCTGACATGGTGAACATTCAGATCTAGCAGTCCAGGTGCATGTAAGATACAATTCCTCCTGGAGAAAATTTCGTGCAGCCACATGAATGGCCTTGTGAATCATTCCAAATATTGTATAAAAGATTCTTTTGGTTACTGGGAGCCATTCCAGGTTTGCAAGCTGGGGCAACATCTAGTCAGCTATTCTCCGGTACAACAGTTCTTGAGTAGCTTTATTTGAACTATGTAAAGTGTTCATTGATCAGAAATTTGTGCACACCCACAGCCAAGCCACAAGACTGAAAACTTAGAAGTGTAAAAAGGAAAAACTAAGTAGCCGGCATTTCCTAGCTATGAACCAGGATCCCCATATCCATTAGGCCAACACTAATGTTGCTCTATTTTAGAACTAAGTTGAAGACCTCCATTTTAAATAACACTACAGCACAATGCAGTATCAATCCAATAACCAGCTACTCCTCCTATTACTTATTGATGCTATTCTTGCCTTTGATCCTGTGCCGTGCTCTGCTGTCCTATTTGATAGGTTAAGCCCTACAAGTACACACATACACACATCCAATAACATTTCCATAATGTAACCTAGCTGAGATAGTCCCTTGAATTACAATGCTTTTTTTAATGTGGGAGCATTTTTCTCACCTTTCCAAAGATAACAAAACAGATACAGGTTATTAGTTTGGGGAGCAAAGATTAAACCTTAATCAAACATAATGCCTAGATTTCTGACTTCACTAGTTTAGGTACAGATATAGAGAGGGGGAGGTTCTGTGACAGCAGCTCTGTTTCCATTTTAAGGTGAAATCTAGTCTGCAACTGCAGTTAGACATTACTTGGAAGAAAGGGGGGGAGGACTTGGCCAAAGAGTCATCTACAATAGCCAAGATTCTTGGGCTGTCTGCAAATTCAATAAATATTGTGCAAAACAACCTGCTTCTGTGAGGCTCTCCATGTACTAAATGGGGCCTAATGAAGACCCAAGATGCACGCCTCACTTCAGGGAAGTAAAGTGTAACTCATATGATGTCTACAAAGAAACCCATGTTAGAATAGTGCTCAAAAATGGGTTTCAAAAAATCCAATTTCAAACCATTAAATCCTTACTATGAGGTCACCAAATCTAGTAAGTGCTGCCACATATAAATCTAAGAAGGCTGTTCAAAATGTTGTGATTTTTACTCAAAGAATTTAAAAGCTTAACAAAAAATAGACTTTGAATTCCTCTTCTGCAAAGGGTAACCATATTGCCTTCAGTGGCACTACTGCTTTCTTATACAGGATAAATAAAGGGGAACTGTGTATTTTGTTTCTATTTAGTAGTGTGAGAAGCTTGGTACTTTGCATATTTTTTTGGAATCTTCAGGTTGCAAATGTTTATAAAAAAAAGAAGCAAAAAAGGAGGCCTGTGCAGCAGTGGTAATGTTTCTGGTGCCCTAGAGGATCATTAGCATGCTGTGTTTCAGCCAACTGTTTCTTTCTTTCCTCGTTTGCTGCTAGTTGCAGAGCAGGACTTGGCAGTTGAGGAGGGGAATTATACATCTTGTTTGGTGCTGTCTATTGCGTTTCCCCACTGTTACTCATCATGAGTGAGGGCAGAGTATAATACCCTGCAGCAGTGATATAGTACTGAGCAAAGTTTATAATTTGTACACCTCTCATTCTATAATGCCAATGTGGGGCTCTTGTGACATGATAATCAACCATGAGCCAGAGTGGTTTGCAAATGTCAGCAGGACTCTAAAGTATGCTATCCTATATGTACTTTTATATTAGTTTTTTAAATTCGGAAAATGCCAATTTTAACACTACTAGCCGTCACTGCTGTATACTGTACTATAATATTATAATTTATAGTCTTATTGTTGACAGGAATCTGGTGAATAATGGGGTTATTGTAATTTCCCAAAGTTAATGAACATACATAACTCATAGTTTTCCAAAGATTCCTCTGAAATATGTGTTTTGAAACAATTGCCATAAGGATGTTACTATTATGATTCAAAACTTGATAAACATTGATCATCATGTATGTTTAAATTTGGTGCAAAAGCACTACACAATTCATCGCACATACATTGTGGTATTGGTATGACATGTCTATGCATGATTGGCACTGCTACAAATATTGACTTAAGCCTAGGCCTTGAGCTCATTACCCTGCCTCCAGTACCCACAGGGCATGGCCTGCAGCTGTGTCCAGTGGCCTCTAGGCATGGTCTGCGTACGCAACCTGTGGCAAAGAAACCTTCTTGCAGTACTGATTAGTTTACATTAAACTCAACATTACCAAGACGTGACTTTCTAGACCTGTAAAAAAATACATAGACGTCAGTGCCTAAAACAGCAGATGTTGTGAACCCCTCCTTTTTCGCCTGCTATGCATGCACCTTCATGGCCCACCAGTGGCTCTTAATGGCCCTCCCAGATCTAGAAGCCTGGAACCGGGCCTGATCTCCATGATTGCACACATATTGCAAATGGCCTGATCTTTTTTTTTTTTTTTTAGAGTGACTTATTTCTCAGCAGCATCTCCAGTAGCATCCGCTCCTTCTAGTGGTTCCGGCATGAGTTTGTCTTTCTTGTTACCCTGGGTAGGCGCTGCAGTCTGCGGTTTCCCCATCACACCAGAGGATAGAGTTGGCTGCAGAATCATCATAAGTGCAGATGTGTATCAATCCTGCTTCCTGTTTACTTCATTGAGGTCTGTCCTGGAAGTGTCTAGAAGATGAAGAATCGACCGCTGCCTCAACTGCATATGAAGTAAACTCTGTGTTTAGCGGGGGCACAAAAAAAGGGGACAGTCGCCACACTTGCAGTAGTTTGACCACACTGCCACCGAATCTGTCACTTATCATTATCAGGTAGTAGTAGTAGTACAAAAACTTTATTCGACTTTCCACAAGTCATAAAAGTATCAAATATTCTACATTTCAATATACAATAAATACAATAAATAAGCTAAAAATATTTAATAGTTTACAATAATGAAAAAGATCCATAAATGAGAAATGTTTAAAATTCTTTAAGGAAAATATCCTAAAAACTAACCATTGGGTGGACTAGATAAAATTACATTGCTGCCCCCATGCGCTTTCTTGTGTTTAATACAGAGCATAGAAAATTGGCCAGGAATCCGCACATCTCAATCGAGGATATCACCTGGATGCTGACATACGCGGTGCGACACTGGGGGAGATTGATTAACCTTAGAAGAGGGGCAACTAAGCGCTTTCTTTGCTTGGCATAGAATTTACAAAATAAAATCACGTGAATTGTGGTTTGGAGTGCCATTGCATCGCATGGACAAGGCTTCAGGGTGGTACTCCAGTCATTCATAGTTGGAAAGGTCACTAGACGATGGAATATGTCTAGCCTCAATCTGGTGAGAACAAAACGATGGCGGGGGATTATCACATTCGTCAAATAAGGCTGAATGGCCTCTGTTGACAAAATTATTTGATTATAAATGACGGTAGGCTTTTTTGATTCGACTTCCCATCGTAGATCTTCTAGATGTTTTAATGCCAAAGCAGTCAAGTCCTTCCTAGAGATTTTCTCCAGCGAGGCTGGGTTTGTGTAATAGGCTTTATTGCCTATGTTATCAATGAAGGTCATAATGTATCGTAGCCAGGGCACCCTTGCTGCGTATATGGACTCCATACAGTCAGTCAGAATGGCCTTATTTAGTTCAGTATGTTCCGAGGTCCAAACTTTGTGCCATAGCAATAAGG
The DNA here is from genome assembly GCF_031143425.1 of Pleurodeles waltl. Taxonomy (NCBI): domain Eukaryota; kingdom Metazoa; phylum Chordata; class Amphibia; order Caudata; family Salamandridae; genus Pleurodeles; species Pleurodeles waltl. Next base: position 1,023,196,452 of record NC_090449.1, on the reverse strand, counting down.
GTTGGATCTTTATCAAGTCAGTAATAGTCAGTAATAGTCAGTTCTGAGTGGATAATGTATGATGATGTACCTTTTGGTACCATCAATAGATGTCTCATAAAATCGTTTTCAGCCATCTGCACCAGATTACAATTGGTGTATCCCCAAATTCCAGACCCGTACATGGCAGCTGGGGTGCACTTGGCTTTATACATTTTTATCATATTTGGCGGGGTGATCCCCCCTATCCTTTTGGAGAAAAGCCTTAAAGCCACCGTTGTTTTAATAAGCTGAGCTTTTTTCATCTCCCTGCAGTTAGCCCAGGAACCTTGTTTGTCAAACATTATGCCCAGGTAAGAAAAGGTTTGCGCAATTTCTACTCTCCCATCTGCCGTAGTAATATTATAGGACTTGCCGCGTTTCCCGCCACAGTTCATAATGAACGTTTTTGAGCGATTGACAGTGAGACCCAGTTGTGACATGAATGTGATACAGGTAGTTAGGAGTTTTTGTAGGGCTAGCGGGGTCCTGGCCATTAAAACTGCGTCATCTGCATAGAGTAAAACCGGACCAGCACGATTGCCTATTTGGGGTAGGTCTTTACAGTTACTAGCCAATACGTTTTCTAAATTATTTATATACATTGAAAACAAAAACGGGGCAAGAACGCAACCTTGGCGCACGCCTCTATGTATGCCGAAAGGGCGAGTACTTTCCCCCTTTAGGCCATACCTCACTCTTGCACTACATCCTGTATACATTTCTCGTATAAACTGAATTATAGCTGGTTCTACCCCCATGGTACTTAAAATATCCCATAGTTTGTCATGTAATACACAATCAAATGCTGATGATAGGTCGATGAAGGCCAGATGCAGGTTACCTTCTCTAATCCTTGTATACTTTCCTATAATAATACTTAGATTCAGGCTTTGTTCTACTGTCCCAATTCCTTTGCGGAATCCATATTGGACAGGAGATAACACACTCTTTTCTTCCGCCCAAGTTTGTAACCTGTTCAAGATGATTCTCCCTGTTAATTTTGCCGTTGCACCCAACAAAGAGATTGGTCTGTAACAGGCTGGATTGAGGCGATCACCTTTTTTATATATTGGGACTATATTAGAGTCTCGCCAAGATGGTAGGGGACCTTGTAAGCAAATAGCTCTTAATGACTGCGTCAGTACGGGCCCCCATAACTGGATGTTGGCCTTGTATATATCGATCGGAACGCCATCGGGGCCCGGAGCTTTCCCTGATTTACTTAAGGTTATGGCTTCCTCTACCTCCTCAAGGCTAAATTGTGGGGTTATTAACAGGCGTGGATCTTCCTGGAGGGGTTGATCATGTACAGAAGACGTAAGGTTCGCGTCGCTAACCCGGGAATATATTTTAGAAAAATATGCAATCCAGTCTTCTTCAGAAATCGCTGTTTCCATCCTGGGGGAGCTTCTGTCTTATCAGGTACCAGTTTAGAGGGTCTGCTGTCCTTGGTGCGTTTTGTTCATCACTGAGAACGCCCACGGGATGGCATTTATTTATGTATTTATTTAGCACTGTACTGCCTCCAGACAAGCCCCATGCACAGCAAACACCACTCTGGAGCCTCAGCTATGACCATTTGTCATGTCCCATAGGGTGGACTAAGGTAAATTTGCCACAATTCCGAGGCAAAACAATTAGGTGGGCCGCAACAGATCCGATTAGCAGAGTCTCTCCAGAGCAGCCTGGGCCACATCTGTGGGCTGACATATGTCCAAAATCCCCAGTCACTGCCTCCTCCATCGGGCACCCCGAGGCTGACTACACTCTGTCCAAGGGAAGCCGGTCCCCTGAAGCACCTGGTTTCAGGTCGCCTTCACCTCGGGACCATGCAGGGCCAGCAGCACCCCTTCTCCAATGGAGACTCAGCCTAGCTTGCAACCGGAGGGTAAGCACGTCCAGGGTTGACACGTCCCTCCTGCTCCAAAGTCTTCTGTGTCCCAGGCCCCACCGGGTGAGAAGTTGTATCCCTCACTCACCAGTCAGGGACCTCCTCAGCACTTGGGCAGGACCTCCCCTCGAGGCTCAGGATCAGGTGCTCTGACAGCTTCTGTGTAGCCTGGTCTTAGCGGTGCCAGCGAATAGACCACGCCACCAGCTCTTCACTTCATCTGTGCCACTCAGACCCCACAAAGAACTCCAGAGCCGGTTTCAAGGTCAATGCCATACCTGGCGGCTCCCAGAATCTCAAGGGAGCTCTTCTTTGTGTGTTTTGCAATACTGAGTTGGCTGTACATAGTAGGATCAGCTAGCGCTAGGAAAAAACAGCCTTAAAGCTTGTCCGCCTTTGTGCTAGGCTGGCCAGACCTGCAAACACAGCAGGTTTGATATTCTAACAGAAGCTAAAACTGCAGAATCAGAGATAGAAAGTCAGATAGACGATCAAACACCAGTAAAAGGAGCAGGAATATCACCAGTCATTCCTAGTCAGGACACCAATCTTGCACTTAAGAGTTATGTTGTTCTTTCCGAGATGTTCACACTCTTGACTAGATCATTTTACCAAGATGGTAAGCAGGCCGGGTGGGATTTCTAAGCCCACGGTGAACTTTAAAGAAGATTTCTAGGGGTGTTACTGAAATTAGAATGCATTTCTACAAATACCACGTACTAGGACACTTTCTTAAGTGAAACATATTTCTCCACATCAGATAAAACAAGAACACCTGGTCTCTTGTACTGTTTTATTTCTTAAACCCTGCCTGGCAATGTGAAAGAGTATTATTACCCTTAATGCAAGATTTCCAGTCTTGTTAAAAGGAGACATGAAAAGATTTTTTGGGGATTGTCTAATAGGCTTTTTTGCATCTTGGTTTGCAGGGTCGTTTCTGCAATGGTCCGTGTGACGAGTCGATATTTCGACACCCAGCCAAGATTCAGGTATAGCAGCTCCTTTCAAAATTGCATTACCTTTGAGCAAAATATATTTTCCCGTGGCTTGGGGTCTGATTGATAGAAATCATCAACTTAATGCAATAGAGCTCATCTCTGGCCTGCTCAGAGGCCTCATTACACACAAACGAGTAAGGTGCCAACCACGGATCTTGTGATATGAGTTCCAAGCCTGGTATTGTGACTTTACTGTCATTGTCCACCTGTTTCCAGACTAGCCTTGTGTTGCTTGTCCTAGTTGCCTAAAGTAGGTAATGCCACCTGCAATATTACTACTCTCCTCCCTTTCCTTGGCCATTGTTATTTTATATTCTCTCCTTCATGCTCTTACTACCTCTAGAAACCAATCTTTATAGCCACCAAAAGCAAGTTTTGGCTAATCTGCAGTCTCTATCAAACCATGAGTGTACTGTTTTAATGGTCTCCTGTTGGAAGTGGGTTTGATGAGATACAAAATGGTGCGTTTGTGGACACCTAGATGTAATTCCATAATTTGGTTGTGTTCTGAAGCACTTAAATTGGATGACGTTTTCACAACTGTAAGAACTCTTGTTAGGAGAGAGTAACACACCTGCCTCTACACAGTCCCTTCCAACCTGCGACAATTGTTTTCAGCTATCTCATTCCCATTATCTCAGTCCTCAGTGTGTGATGACAATTATTTGAACTTGTTATGAGATGTGGGATCATGATCATTTTCCAGTTGCTTCTCATCTGCCATGTTACTCATGAGGTCCCAGCTGGATTGGTCTGTCAAAATATAAATAATAGTGCTCTTTTGCGACCGATGTTTGAAGGTGCATCACCTCCCCATGCCCGAGGCTGTTCTGCTGTTGCATGCACATAAGCCAGTAATAGAGTTAGTAGCGCAGATTGGCAGCCAGCTCTTAAACAGTGATTGATGTACCTCCCTACTAGCTTTAAATACCCCAGACCTGACCTTCCTCCTTTGAGATGGGATTATCTGCATGACTCAAAGGTTGTATTAGAATTACCAATAACTACTGACATCAGCCTTTCTTAATCCTTGCGTTACTTCTAGAGCTCGTCAGCTAGCGTTGGGAGCAAACAGTGTAGACGAATTAACTGTGAGCTTCATACTCCTATTATAGAGATTAAAGACTATCCCGCACCTGCCCACTTTTAAAAGTGAATTTCATACAGCCTGAAAAAAGTGTGGGCCAGTGGAGGCAGATGATATGCATATGTTGATGTTATGTTCTCGGATTTCAAATTATTGGAAGGATATGTTTGAGACTCTATCTTTTGTGATACAGGTCCCACTGACGGTCTCCCCGGCTTTAGTTTTCTTTGGTAGTACTTTAGAATTGACAAACCTTTCAAGTGTTTATAAGAATTTGTTGTTTTATTTAATACTTTTGGCAAGACGCAAGATTTGTAGACACTGGCTTTCTCCCACCCCTCCCATTGGTGGGAATGGGTAGAGGCCGAAATGAAAATTTGTCAATTAGATCTTTGTAGAACTGGAGTCAAAGATGTTAAGGAATTATGGCAACCATGGGTGAGTTGGTTTTCTCCAAACACGAACATCAATATTAATTCTTGAGGTACGGCTGGTACATAACTACTTCTACCATTCCGCGCTGTGTCTTCCGGACATGGCTGGTCCTTTATCTGGTTCAAATGGGATCTGGGTATATATATCGGGACTGGCTACTGTGGAAGTACTATAAGAAATATAAGGACAAAAAAAAAAAGTGAATTGCAGTTGCTGTTGATTTCATTGACCATACAGTTCAGGTCGATATGGGCCAAGGTTGTAAGTCTCCCTTGAGGTATGCCCCTTTTATTGCTGGAATACAAAAAGTTGGGTATCTCATCATTTATACTGGATTTACCACCTAAGATTGTTAAAACATGCAAGGCTTGCTTACAAACTTGTGCCACTCTAGTACATCCATTTTATGTAATATGTAGGAATTTAAAATTATCTGTGGGCGACCCCCTACCTCGGCCCTTGCATCCGCATCTCTGTTAAACCCCCTGCTATGTGTGTTTATTTGGTAAAAATATGGCCCAGTGTTTGGTATAGCAGGAAAGGGATTGGGACATGATGGAACTAACATCATTAGGGCGTAGAGTACTATGGCTAAACCTACTTCAGTTAAGCATAAACCATCTTTATTCCAAGTGGGCAATGCTAGTAAAAATGAGCTGTTTTACGCAACATGGATTGGGTTAGCCAACCTCTTTCATGAGGTTATCTGGGCATTTGTCACAAAGTTGCTGCTGGGACTTTTGCATTGACTAGTCCCTAATGCTAATGTTAATTATCTACCAGGAAATGGCAAAGTCTAAAGCAACAAGCATTTTCAATGCAACGGGGCTCGCATTTGCTCAAGTTGCAGCTATTTGCGTTATAAACTCCTAACCTAACTTTTCTTGCCACACAAATTAAAAGAAGAAAAACACAGCGCGTCCGCGCTATGTAAAATGCAGCGCGATCGCGCTGAAATTGAAAACGAAAAAACGGAGTGCGATCGTGCTTTGTAAACCCCAGCACGATCGCGCTGCGGGGAAAATTAACAGATAAAGTAGTCCAGAAACCAGGCTCAAAACATCGAGCCTCATATGTTTCTAGGAGTTTACCGGTGCTGTGTAGGCGGGCTAAACACCGGAAAAGGCATGACGTATGCATGCCTTTCACAAATGAAAGCAAGCAGATTTTAAAGAGGAAGCGCAGGAACCAATGAAAGAGACTGACATGACCTGGACGTGGTTTGAAGACCAAAGATAGATTACTTTATGGACGGAGCGGTTTTCGCTCGCCCATAATAAAAACAACCATTGAGGGTTTGTTGCTGTATCTCAAATAGTAATGAAAATTTATGACTAATTTCTAAACAACTTCCAAGCATCACCTTACTCTACCCGAGTCGATTTCATTAATCCTTCACCACATTTGAACCTGTACTCAAAGAAAATATAACCAAGTGTAAGGAAATGGCTCCCTGTTGCAATTACCCCCTACTTTTTGCCTGATACTGATGCTGACTTGACTGAGAAGTGTGCTGGGACCCTGCTAACCAGGCCCCAGCACCAGTGTTTTTTCACCTAAAATGTACCATTGTCTCCACAATTGGCACAACACTGGCACCCAGGTAAGTCCCTTGTAACTGGTACCCCTGGTACCAAGGGCCCTGATGCCAGGGAAGGTCTCTAAGGGCTGTAGCATGTCTTATGCCACCCTAGGGACCCCTCACTCAGCACAGACACACTGCTTGCCAGCTTGTGTGTGCTGTTGGGGAGAAAATGACTAAGTCGACATGGCACTTCCCTCAGGGTGCCATGCCAACCTCACACTGTCTATGGCTTAGGTAAGTCACCCCTCTAACAGGCCTTACAGCCCTAAGGCAGGGTGCACTATACCACAGGTGAGGGCATGGGTGCATGAGCACTATGCCCCTACAGTGTCTAAGCAAAACCTTAGACATTGTAAGTGCAGGGTAGCCATAAGAGTATATGGTCTGGGAGTCTGTCAAAAACGAACTCCACAGCTCCATAATGGCTACACTGAATACTGGGAAGTTTGGTATCAAACTTCTCAGAATAATAAACCCACACTGATGCCAGTGTTGGATTTATTAAAAAATGCACACAGAGGGCATCTTAGAGATGCCCCCTGTATTTTACCCAATTGTTCAGTGCAGGACTGACTGGTCTGTGCCAGCCTGCTGCTGAGAGACGAGTTTCTGACACCATGCGGTGAGAGCCTTTGTGCTCTCTGAGCACAGAAACAAAGCCTGCTCTGGGTAGAGGTGCTTCACGCCTCCCCCCTGCAGGAACTGTAACACCTAGCAGTGAGCTTCAAAGGCTCAAGCTTCGTGTTACAATGCCCCAGGGCACTCCAGCTAGTGGAGATGCCCGCCCCCTGGACCCAACCCCCACTTTTGGCAGCAAGTCCAGGAGAGATAATGAGAAAAACAAGGAGGAGTCACTGGCCAGTCAGGACAGCCCCTAAGGTGTCCTGAGCTGAGGTGACTCTGACTTTTAGAAATCCTCCAACTTGTAGAAGGAGGATTCCCCCAATAGGAATAGGGATGTGCCCCCCTCCCCTCAGGGAGGAGGCACAAAGAGGGTGTACCCACCCTCAAGGACAGTAGCCATTGGCTACTGCCCTCCCAGACCTAAACACGCCCTTAAATTTAGTATTTAAGGGCTCCCAAGAACCTAGGAACTCAGATTCCTGCAACCTAAGAAGAAGAGGACTGCTGAGCTGAAAAACCCTGCAGAGAAGACGGAGACACCAACTGCCTTGGCCCCAGCTCTACCGGCCTGTCTCCCCCCTTCGGAAGAAAACTGCTCCAGCGACGCTTTCCCCAGGACCAGCGACCTCTGAATCCTCAGAGGACTGCCCTGCTCTAAAAGGACCAAGAAACTCCCGAGAACAGCGGCCCTGTTCAACAAAGACTGCAACTTTGTTTCCAGAGGAGCAACTTTAAAGACCCCTGCAATTCCCGCCAGAAGCGTGAGACTTGCAACACTGCACCCGGCGACCCCGACTCGACTGGTGAAGAAACAACGCTACAGGGAGGACCCCCAGGCGACTCCAAGACTGTGAGTAACCAAAGTTGTCCCCCCTGAGCCCCTACAGCGACACCTGCAGAGGGAATCCCGAGGCTCCCCCTGACCGCGACTGCCTGACTCTAAGATCCCGACGCCTGGAAAAGACCCTGCACCTGCAGCCCCCAGGACCTGAAGGATCGGAACTCCAGTGCAGGAGTGACCCCCAGGAGGCCCTCTCCCTTGCCCAGGTGGTGGCTACCCCGAGGAGCCCCCCCCTTGCCTGCCTGCACCGCTGAAGAGACCCCTTGGTCTCCCATTGATTCCTATTACAAACCCGATGCTTGTTTGCACACTGCACCCGGCCGCCCCGCGCTGCTGAGGGTGTACTTTCTGTGTGGACTTGTGTCCCCCCCCCGGTGCCCTACAAACCCCCCCTGGTCTGCCCTCCGAAGACGCGGGTACCTACCTGCTGGCAGACTGGAACCGGGCACCCCCTTCTCCATTGAAGCCTATGTGTTTTGGGCACCACTTTGAACTCTGCACCTGACCGGCCCTGAGCTGCTGGTGTGGTGACTTTGGGGTTGCTCTGAACCCCCACCGGTGGGCTACCTTGGACCCTAATTTGAACCCCGTAGGTGGTTTACTTACCTGCAAGAACTAACAATAACTTACCTCCCTTAGGAACTGTGAAAATTGCACTGTGTCCACTTTTAAAATAGCTATATGTGTTTTACGTAAAAAGTATATATGCTATTGTGATTATTCAAAGTTCCTAAAGTACTTACCTGCAATACCTTTCAAATGAGATATTACATGTAGAATTTGAACCTGTGGTTCTTAAAATAAACTAAGAAAATATATTTTTCTATACAAAAACCTATTGGCCTGGAATTGTCTCTGAGTGTGTGTTCCTCATTTATTGCCTGTGTGTATGTACAACAAATGCTTAACACTACTCCTTTGATAAGCCTACTGCTCGACCACACTACCACAAAATAGAGCATTAGTATTATCTCTTTTTGCCACTATCTTACCTCTAAGGGGAACCCTTGGACTCTGTGCATACTATTCCTTACTTTGAAATAGTGCATACAGAGCCAACGTCCTACATTGGTGGCAGCGGTGGGATACAAGACTTTGCATTTGCTGGACTACTCAGCCAATACCTGATCACACGACTAAATTCCAAAAATTGTCATTAGAAACTGATTTTTGCAATTTGAGCTATTTTTCTAACTTTTTAAAAGTCCTGCTAGGGCCTTGTGTTAGTCCCTGTTAGCATTTCGTTTAGAGTTTAAAAGTTTTGTGAAAGTTTGAATTAAGTTCTAGAGATAGTTTTAGATTCTTAAAAAGTATTCCAACTTTTAGAAACATAATGCCTGGTGCAGAAGAGAATGTGGTGGAACTCGACCTCACACCTTACCTCCATCTTAAGATGAGGGAGCTAAGGTCTCTCTGCAAAATAAAGAAAATCCCAGTTGGCTTAAGACCCTCCAAACAACAGCTCCAGGAGCTGCTGGCAGAGTTTGAAAAAGCCAACCCCTCTGAGGATGACCTCACAGAGGGAGAAGATAGTGACTTGGAGGAGAATTGCCCCCTTCCAGTCCTAATTAGGGAGATCAGGGACCCTCAATCCCTGACTCCAACCATAATAGTCAGAGATGCTGCTTCCCTCACAGGAGGGCTCAGCACCTCTGTTATCACTGAGGAGAGCCTCAGTGAAGATGACCTCCTGTTAGCCAGGATGGCCAAAAGATTGGCTTTAGAGAGACAGCTCCTAGCCATAGAAAGGGAAAGACAAGAGATGGGTTTTGGTCCCATCAATGGTGGCAGCAACATAAATAGGGTCAGAGATTCTCCTGACATGTTGAAAATCCCTAAAGGGATTGTGACTAAATATGAAGATGGTGATGACATCACCAAATGGTTCACAGCTTTTGAGAGGGCTTGTGCAACCAGAAAAGTAAACAGATCTCACTGGGGTGCTCTCCTTTGGGAAATGTTCACTGGAAAGTGTAGGGATAGACTCCTCACACTCTCTGGAAAAGATGCAGAATCTTATGACCTCATGAAGGGTACCCAGATTGAGGGCTTTGGATTCTCCACTGAGGAGTATAGAATTAGATTCAGGGGGGCTCAAAAATCCTCGAGCCAGACCTGGGTTGATTTTGTAGACTACTCAGTGAAAACACTGGATGGTTGGGTAACTGGAAATGAAGTGCATGACTATGTTGGGCTTTATAATTTGTTTATGAAAGAACACATTTTAAGTAACTGCTTCAATGAAAAGTTGCATCAGTATCTGGTAGACCTAGGTCCAATTTCTCCCCAAGAATTGGGAAAGAAGGCAGACCACTGGGTCAAGACTAGGGTAACCAAAACTTCCACTGGGGGTGACCAAAAGAAAGGGGTTACAAAGCCTACCCAGGAGAAAGTAGTGAGACTAGAAATAAGGAAAAGGAGTCCTCTGTAGGCCCCCAAAAACCAGACCAGGTGGGTGGGCCCCGAGACACAACCCAAAACAAAGGTGGGTACCAGGGTAAGAACTGGGATGCCACTAAGGCATGGTGCCATAACTGTAGACAGACAGGGCACCACACCAAGGACACTTCTTGTCCCAAAAACAAACCTCCTAGCAAAATCCCAGGGGTAACCAGTGTAGCCATTGGGGATGATGACTCAGATGAGGAGGTCTTCATAGCCTTCAACTGGAAAAAGGGCCCAACAGGTGAGTTGGAGATTCCAGAGGGAAGTAGACACTTCCACCACCTACTGGTGAATGGAATCCCAGCCACTGCCCTGAGAGACACTTGTGCCAGTCACACTATTGCGCATGACAGGCTGGTGTTCTCAAACCAGTACATCCCAGGTGAGACTGCCAGAGTAAGAGTTAGCCCAGACAGGGTCACTGATAGGCCTGTGGCTTTTGTGCCCATAGAAGTGGGTGGGACTTTTAGCTGGGGAAGGGTGGTAGTCAGTACAGACCTCCCCCTTGATTGTCTCCTTGGAAATGACTACCCAGAGGTTAGTCCGAGCCCAAGAGAGGAACTGGTACAGTGCCAGTCCTCTCCCAAGGACTCTGGAGGTGCTACCTCTGCAGTAACTGCAAGTAGGCCCCAGAAGAAAAAGAAAAAAAAACAGTGTAGGAAGGGTGGACAACCTTTAGTCAAGGTTCCAGCAAGCCAAGAAGATTCTGCTCCAGTAGGGGAGAACGCCAAAAGTGGCACTGGTAAAGTCCAACCTAACCCACAAGAAGTCCTGGCTAGTCAGGCAACTGTTAAGCCTGAGTGGGTGGCTCCTCAGCTAACAGAAGAAAGAGTGGAAGAAGGGTGTTTACTACAAGATGTGGTAACCCCCCACTCTAATACAGCAGACAGGCACCCTGAACCCAAAGAATCCTGTAACTTAGCCCCTTCAGTTGTAGGTGAAGAGCTAAAGGTGTGGTTCTGGGCACTGACAGCTGTCAGTGGCCTCTGCTGGGTGTTAGCCTTTATGGCTGCACTATCCTTGGCATGGTGGCCTGACCACATGCCAAATAGCACGTTAGGCCCCCTGACCCTGTTGGTCATGGTGGGGTTACTCCAGCTCTGGGTAACCTCTTTGGGTAAGCTAGGGGTGACCCTGGCTAAGATAAGATTAGCAGAGGTGGGTACCTCTAACCCCAAAATAGAGAGAATGGGTGGAGACGTTAAAGACACAGACAAGAGGCAATTCAGACTAGGTCCTATCACTGTGGAAGTGGGTCAGTTCCCCAGAGGGAATGACCTGAACAGGAGGATGTAAGGCAGAGTGGGCCCTGCAACAAACCAGCCTATTTCCTCAACTCTTCCTCGCCTGACAGACTAGGAAGACTCTCCCAGCTTTAGCTGAGTCTCCTGGCCTGTGGGCTGGGGGGGGGCTTGTATAAGGAAATGGCTCCCTGTTGCAATTACCCCCTACTTTTTGCCTGATACTGATGCTGACTTGACTGAGAAGTGTGCTGCGACCCTGCTAACCAGGCCCCAGCACCAGTGTTCTTACACCTAAAATGTACCATTGTCTCCACAATTGGCACAACCCTGGCACCCAGGTAAGTCCCTTGTAACTGGTACCCCTGGTGCCAAGGGCCCTGATGCCAGGGAAGGTCTCTAAGGGCTGTAGCATGTCTTATGCCACCCTAGGGACCCCTCACTCAGCACAGACACACTGCTTGCCAGCTTGTGTGTGCTGGTGGGGAGAAAATGACTAAGTCGACATGGCACTTCCCTCAGGGTGCCATGCCAACCTCACACTGCCTATGGCATAGGTAAGTCACCCCTCTAACAGGCCTTACAGCCCTAAGGCAGGGTGCACTATACCACAGGTGAGGGCATGGGTGCATGAGCACTATGCCCCTACAGTGTCTAAGCAAAACCTTAGACATTGTAAGTGCAGGGTAGCCATAAGAGTATATGGTCTGGGAGTCTGTCAAAAACGAACTCCACAGCTCCATAATGGCTACACTGAATACTGGGAAGTTTGGTATCAAACTTCTCAGAATAATAAACCCACACTGATGCCAGTGTTGGATTTATTAAAAAATGCACACAGAGGGCATCTTAGAGATGCCCCCTGTATTTTACCCAATTGTTCAGTGCAGGACTGACTGGTCTGTGCCAGCCTGCTGCTGAGAGACGAGTTTCTGACACCATGCGGTGAGAGCCTTTGTGCTCTCTGAGGACAGAAACAAAGCCTGCTCTGGGTGGAGGTGCTTCACACCTCCCCCCTGCAGGAACTGTAACACCTAGCAGTGAGCTTCAAAGGCTCAAGCTTCGTGTTACAATGCCCCAGGGCACTCCAGCTAGTGGAGATGCCCGCCCCCTGGACCCAGCCCCCACTTTTGGCGGCAAGTCCAGGAGAGATAATGAGAAAAACAAGGAGGAGTCACTGGCCAGTCAGGACAGCCCCTAAGGTGTCCTGAGCTGAGGTGACTCTGACTTTTAGAAATCCTCCATCTTGTAGAAGGAGGATTCCCCCAATAGGAATAGGGATGTGCCCCCCTCCCCTCAGGGAGGAGGCACAAAGAGGGTGTACCCACCCTCAAGGACAGTAGCCATTGGCTACTGCCCTCCCAGACCTAAACACGCCCTTAAATTTAGTATTTAAGGGCTCCCCAGAACCTAGGAACTCAGATTCCTGCATCCTAAGAAGAAGAGGACTGCTGAGCTGAAAAACCCTGCAGAGAAGACAGAGACACCAACTGCCTTGGCCCCAGCTCTACCGGCTTGTCTCCCCCCTTCGGAAGAAAACTGCTCCAGCGACGCTTTCCCCAGGACCAGCGACCTCTGAATCCTCAGAGGACTGCCCTGCTCTAAAAGGACCAAGAAACTCCCGAGAACAGCGGCCCTGTTCAACAAAGACTGCAACTTTGTTTCCAGAGGAGCAACTTTAAAGACCCCTGCAATTCCCGCCAGAAGCGTGAGACTTGCAACACTGCACCCGGCGACCCCGACTCGACTGGTAAAGAAACAATGCTACAGGGAGGACCCCCAGGCGACTCCAAGACTGTGAGTAACCAAAGTTGTCTCCCCTGAGCCCCCACAGCGACGCCTGCAGAGGGAATCCCGAGGCGCCCCCTGACCGCAACTGCCTGACTCTAAGATCCCGACGCCTGGAAAAGACCCTGCACCCGCAGCCCCCAGGACCTGAAGGATCGGAACTCCAGTGCAGGAGTGACTCCCAGGAGGCCCTCTCCCTTGCCCAGGTGGTGGCTACCCCGAGGAGCCCCCCCCCCTTGCCTGCCTGCACCGCTGAAGAGACCCCTTGGTCTCCCATTGATTCCTATTACAAACCCGACGCTTGTTTGCACACTGCACCCGGCCGCCCCGCGCTGCTGAGGGTGTACTTTCTGTGTGGACTTGTGTCCCCCCCGGTGCCCTACAAAACCCCCTTGGTCTGCCCTCCGAAGACGCGGGTACCTACCTGCTGGCAGACTGGAACCGGGGCACCCCCTTCTCCATTGAAGCCTATGTGTTTTGGGCACCACTTTGAACTCTGCACCTGACCGGCCCTGCGCTGCTGGTGTGGTGACTTTGGGGGCTGCTCTGAACCCCCAACGGTGGGCTACCTTGGACCCCAATTTGAACCCCGTAGGTGGTTTACTTACCTGCAAGAACTAACAATAACTTACCTCCCCTAGGAACTGTGAAAATTGCACTGTGTCCACTTTTAAAATAGCTATTTGTGTTTTATGTAAAAAGTATATATGCTGTTGTGATTATTCAAAGTTCCTAAAGTACGTACCTGCAATACCTTTCAAATGAGATATTACATGTAGTATTTGAACCTGTGGTTCTTAAAATAAACTAAGAAAATATATTTTTCTATACAAAAACCTATTGGCCTGGAATTGTCTCTGAGTGTGTGTTCCTCATTTATTGCCTGTGTGTATGTACAACAAATGCTTAACACTACTCCTTTGATAAGCTTACTGCTCGACCACACTACCACAAAATAGAGCATTAGTATTATCTCTTTTTGCCACTATCTTACCTCTAAGGGGAACCCTTGGACTCTGTGCATACTATTCCTTACTTTGAAATAGTGCATACAGAGCCAACTTCCTACACCAAGTTTGCTCATTAAGACTCGGGCCTGATTTAGAACTCGACGGGCGAGTTACTCTGTCACAAAGGTGATGGGTATCCCGCCTGCCGAAATCGAAGTCCCATAGAAGATAATGGGATTTAGATTTTGGTGGACAGGATATTCTTCACCGTTCTGACGGAGTAACCTGTCTACCGAGTTCTAAATCAGGCCCTGTGAGTCTTATTTCGAGGTTAGCGTGTGAGAATACTCTATCACAACATGATGGATGTCCTTCCCTGTTTTCCAAATGCATCTTGACAGAGTATATCCTCCAGACAGACCTTTAGTCTTAAAGTATACATTTTTATTTGTATGGTATCGGTGAGCTTCTTCCCACCGCAGGCAGCCGCACCACCGCAGCCATTTACAGCGCCACCATTTTTATCGAAAGGATAGCCATGCAGCACACGATCAGTTCATTTAATTTATTTTTCCCAAAGTGCTTCCTCATAAAAAAAACATCAATGTGTTTCCGCTGAGTGCCTTCCACTGGACAATCACCCACAAACAATCAACTTCCCAATATAAGCTTGTTGTCCATCGTATTTTTTTTGTTTTTTTGTTTTTTTGTTTTTTTTACAACCCCTCACTACCTTACTTGCCATCTTGTTACTCCCAAACACATCGTGCGCGCCATCGTGAAAGTGATTTACTGCAATTGTGCTCAATCATTTAAAATACTATGCATAGAAAACAACTTCAGTATTCAAAATCTCGTTATGATTTTCTCAAAATTCAACCGTTCATCTATTAAGAGCTTCATTATGCAGTACTGACTAATATGCATAATATAACATTTCTAGTAGTGAATTTAGGATACCAGTGTTTCATTTACATGTTGTGCAAATTCTATTATTATGCAAATTATTGATCATGTTCAATAAAACAGTATCCTATATGGCTACCCAACATTTGAATTAACTTATGTCATATAAATTACAGTATTTGAAATTGACGTGTATAGGGCTAAGTTCTAATGCTCACTTGCCATTCATCCTGGTAATAGATAGTGTACATGATTCCATTTCTATACAGTTTGTCCATGTGCTATATCCAGAGCAAATATCCAGTTTGATACTGTACAACTTGTCATTATCTCGAATACAACACCTGCACGTCTCCAGATGCAAACATGACATATGTTGTGCAAACTGCAAAGCAACAGTCAACATTGCTAAATCTCATCTGTTCTGCCCATGCAATGGCTGCACAGTTCATCAATCTCTTTAAATGACCCCATATCAGGCCAAACATTAAAGTGATTTGTGCCTTGCAAACTACACTGCTGAGAATTGAAGTGCATAAAGACTGGCAAGTATATAGCAGTGTTACATTACTAAACTGGCAAGTTTCACCATAGTCTACAGTAAGCAAAACTCTATTTCTTTATAATTAATTGATGTATATCCGCCAGCACAAATGTCTAATAAAATGCAAAATTGCAGATTAGTCTCTGTATGGCACCTCATTATTACCAAACATTAAAGTGATGTGTGTAATGCACTGCAAAATCATGGCAGTTGTCAGTGTTCTTGAATTGCACATAATTATACCTCATTAGCTGTTATATAAAGTGCCAAGTGCTACCATAAATAAAGAGCATATATCAAATAAAATGCTAATAGGTTAGTCTCTATCTGGTACCTCGATATTACCTGATTTTAAAGTGACATGTGCTGTGCTCTGGACAATCATGGCAGTTGTCCATGCTCTTGAATTGAACATAACCATACCTCATTGCCTATTGTATAAAGTACCAAGTGCTGCCATAAATAAATAGATGGGGGGTAATATTCCAGGGCAACTGCTTACTTTGTGCTATCAACAAAGTGCAAAACTTACACCCATTACTCCACACATGTACAAATACCTCATTACAGCACTCCTTGCTGTTATTCCTCCATATGTATGTATTACATTTCATATTGTAAAAAACACCAAATTCTCATTGGAAACACCCATAAGAACAGTTGTTCAAATAATTAACTATAACCAGATATGGGAACCTCCAGAAGGAAAAATCTCTACCTCATTATCAACCTAATCCAGTTCTAACTGTTTTGCATCATGTCCCCTAAATGTGCACATGTATTTCTGCATCTAAATTATGTCCCCATGGTTTCTCTGTCTCCACTAATAGAATCATCCTGGGCTCTATTCTTATTAATTCCGGTGCTCTGTCTCCCTTTCTAGGGTCTCATGATTAATACCATAAAAAGTCAGACTCTTGTAATCTCCTCTGGGCTCTAAGGTGTTGCAAGAATTGAATCTTAAGCTTGTGAAGTACCCCCAACATATTTGTTGACATTCACATTGGATGAAATACACTACAAATTCGGTATCACATGTAATCCTCTCTGTAGTATGGCATATCTTCCCTCAAACAAAAGACTGTGTTCATTGCATATTTGCATGCTTTGCAATGACCACCGCTTTAAAGCCCCAGACACCTTTTTGGCAACCACGCTGTATTATCCTTTTTCATAAACAAACTTTTGTTTAAAATATCTCCCAGTGATTGCACTTTTGGATATGTGATCTGAGGGTGTGGGCCAATCCTTGTCCTAATATGTTCATCTTGTTGCAAAACATACCAATTACGTGTCAGGATGGTTTCAAGTGTCTAGTGTTCTTTATTGAACTCCAGAAAGAATCTACGTTGGGAAGACTCAACTTTTCCCTGTTCCCGAGAGTATTGGTGTTTGAAAAGCAAGCCCTCTCTTTTCTTGCTTTTTACCCTTTCATATGAATCCATGAGGACCTTGTGCGGACACCCTTTCTTATGGAACCTCTCTATCATCCTATCATCACAGATATTTCTTTTTCAAATGTTGTATCACATTAACATATCCTACGGGCTTGCAAAGATTGACTATAGAGGATGCTCCATTTTAAAACCCTTGGATGTCCGCTGCTGCCATCCAGAATCAAATTGCACGCTGTTGGTTTCTGGTAACTACACGTTTCCAGTTGTCCATTTTTCACTTCAAGCGAGTCATCCAAGAGCTCATTTTTGGTGTTGCTGCAAGTTGTATATTCAAATTATTTTTGTTCAATTTATTGATGTATTCTTGTAGTATGTTATCTTGCCCATCCCATATGAGTAACAAGTCATCAATAAAGCGCACCCATGGCACCACTTTCTCCATGTATGCACTTAATTCGTCTGACCATGCTTCCTCCTTCTCCCACCATCCCATGTAAAGGTTGGCATACGTCAGCGCAAATTAACCTCCCATCGCGGTGCCTTGTTTTTGGAGTAATATTCATTATTAAACAAAAAAACATTGTGTGCCAGACAAAATGATAACATGCTCATCAACATATCAGAATGTTGTGCAAATTCTGTGGAGTGCGTCTTTAAAAAAAATATTTGCATGTATCCATACCAATCAGATGTTTAATGGATGTGTATAGAGATGTTACATCCATAGTCACCAAAAGGTATGTGCCCTGCCAAGGAATGTCTTTTAGATAGATAGTCTGTAGTGTCACATAGATATGAAGGAAGCACTGTGACACAGGCACACAGGAAAAGATTTAAATATCTGGATGTATTTTCTAAGAGGGAACCTATCATACTGACAATAAATAGGTGTATTCCTCATACCTAGTGAGCCCACTACTCAGCCAATCTTTCAACATCTTATGATAACTTTTCTGATGAACATTGGTGGGATCTCCTTTGAGTCTATCAAAGTGATCACAGTTATGTAGTTGTTTCTGAGCTTCCCTGATATAACTCACAGTATCCATAATCAAGATGTCCCCACCCTTGTCTGAAGGTTTTAGAATGATAGTCATTGTTCTTCAAAGCATTGATGTACTTCCAGTCATTTTGAGTGAAATTGCCACGTCCTTTAATTTTTGTCCTTGTCTGTAGTTTATTAATGTCTCTGACCAATAATTCATTAAAGATGTCAACTGGATTGCCACTTGGAAGTTGGGGATTAAATGTACTAGATGGTTTCAAGTGACTTACAGTAGAGAGATCAGTGACAAACCCATAGGTCCCAGTGTTTCCATATCAATGCTGTTACTTTCAGTACCAGGTGGGACATCTTGGGTAGTTTCGTCCACTAAATCATTGATGACCATAAGGTCCGGAATGTCACTTATTTTGAACCCAGGGTATTTGATGTCCCGTGTTCCACGTGTTTCCTTAATTAGAGGATGTTTCAGAGCATAATATTTGCTTAACTGAAGTTTCTGCGCAAATTTATATGTTTGGATCCGAGTTTTAGTGTAGTCCCAATATGGTGGGACAGAAACTGAAACTAAGATTTAAAATTCTCTGTTGATTGTGAGTTAGTGTTTGTCTTGTAAATGTTTACTACGCTTCAATTCACCAGGCACTCTGCCTGCAGGATAGGATATCCATCTACTCCTTAAAACCTTTATCTTTTCCTCTTTCCGCTCTTTGTTTTGTGCCACTGCGGCCTCACCCTCTGGGTCTGGTTGATTGTGGTGTGGCCAATTGCATTAATTTCATCTCCCCATGAAAATCCAGCTTTTGTTGTGGCGCTTCATCAGCTAAGGATCTGGGATCTGCGCTTACATATGTGTTGCTTCGGGTGGCGTCTGAGCTACCCCCACAGGGCCATATGTACGAACACTTTTTCCCATAGACACAGAATGGGTAAAAACCTTTGCTACATCTGGCCCAAAGTGTCAAATTTGCGAGCAAAGGTATAAATCCTAGCATACTCATAATCAAGTCTATCACAATTAAATTTGTGTGCCTTACGTGCTCTTGTTTCCTCTTCTTGTTTCGAGATGCGTTCTTCCATCTTTGTTAACATCGTTTTTTATTTCCTCCTGATTGGGAACCATTTCCAACTCTTTCATCAGTTCATCAATAATTCTGGTCTGTTGCTCCATACAATGTCTTGCATGTGTGGTTATTGTTCCCATAAGTTCCAATGAGCAATCTACAGTATGTGATCTCCACTCCCCTAATAGGTTAGGGTCCAAATCTTCAAATGTTGGCAGGATTAGAATACGTATACCCCGTGGTACCCTAACACATTCAATGTACTTCGTAAGTGATGTAATTTCCCACCATTTTTACAATTCAGAGATACCTGATTTTTCGACTTCTCTTATTATATTAATTACTGTTCTTGAACCAGAGCTCTGTATTTGTCACGTATCTTGTTGTCCACTCATTTTATCAAATACACCTGCTGCTGCTTTCTCCCACAGGGCTCTACTATCCTCTATATTAATAATTGAAGTGTAGACAATTTAAAAATTGAGTGATTTTGACAGTCTCTCAGATATATCTACACAAGCCAGTGAGCTTTCTCAAGGCTTATACATTCACTTTGGGTCATAAATGAAAGTTATTTGCTAGCGAAGTTGCTTTTGATGTGCTGTGTATCTCACAGAGAGTCACTTAAATGTCGTCTATCGGCAAGTACCCATGTTCTAAATCAGTTAACAAAGGTTCTGGAACCTCACTGCATTCTTTATCCATACAGATGTCAATCTGAGCATCTTTTATCTGCTTTCAATAACATCAGGTATTAGCACATGTATAGTTGAACCTAACCAGTGATCAGAAAGCCATTGTACAGCCCCACCACACCTGTCTCCCGGGTGTTGATCTTCTCAGTGCTCACAAAGCAGGTGTCACTGAGTATTGATCATTGTGGTAGAGCTCCTGGTGATATTCAGGATATGTGTTTGTATTATTCAGGGTCCCAGAGCACAGTATGATGCTGCTGCGTACCCCCACCCTACCCAACCTCCCAAACTTCCATGATTTGTCATGATCTAGCTGTGAGATCCCCCGGTAACTCACTCCACTGAGAATACTGACCATAGTATATGCGTGGCATTCCTGCCTTCATAGTTAGGTGGTACTGTGTATCATTGTTCAAAGTTAATGCTAACGTCTGTATTGAAATACAAGAGTGACCCATTATTTTAGATCAAATGGAAATGGGAGTTGCTAGCCAAATTTAAAATTATAATTTTGGTGGCAAAACCCCGATTCCACTTTATTCTCACTCAGACGTGTTACCTGCTAAAAGCCGGTAAAATGGGCAGGTGAAAAGTAATATGAAGAAATGTGTAAATTGGTACGAACACACCGGTTCGCTATGGTATTCCTTATCCAAGAGTGCAAAACTCATAATGCCTCAGTGTTCCTACTTCCTGAAATTACTGCTACTTTAGGTATCAGTACTTATACTTTACATAATGGTACTTCCAGGTGGGGGAATACGGATCCAAACGTCCTGTATTACTTGTAATGTAACCCATTGAGTAGTTTCCAGAAGAAAGGGAGGAGTTCTGTTTGAAAAAGGCTTGAGGCATGGAACAACGACTGAAAATATATGTTTAGTTGGGATTAGTGATTGACTGTGTGAGCCCTACACTCCTGAAAACCAGTACTGCTATTGCTTTTACAAGTGCCACTTTCTTTAAGAAGAGCATTGGCCGTTGTCTTCAATTCAACTTGTTTATTATTTGTGTAATGTACTTACTCTATAATGGCTTCTTATGCTATTTAAGTCAATGTTTCTTCACCTAAGTAATCTATATGTGCCCCTCTTTGGGGTGTTAAATCCCATATATTTGCAATTTTTGCTTGTCAATAATCCAAGGTCCTGACTTAATAAATGATTCATACCATTCAAGCAAAATCATGTGGTCATCAACGGATCCTTAGGCGTTTTCTCACCCAGAAATTGTTCACACGTTTGACATTGGCAAGAGATTCAAGGAAACCACCTTGGAACTGGTGACTGCTTTCTTTTTTTAGGTGTCTAAGGAGTGCTCCCTAAAGGGGGCCTCGGATATTTTTGTTCCTAACTGTGGTTCTGTGCATTTGCTCTGAGACTAAAAACAATTTTCACAAGAAAGATTAATTTGGCAGCCAAATGACATTCATTATCACTAAAATTAAATCACTGATGTAAATCTGCATATAAATTAGATTTTGGGTTAAGCTGAGACAAATCCCTGCGCAAGGTCAATTTAAGTTGCCAGAAACGATTAGCTGTTTTGTAAATCTTTCAACCTGATTACGTTTTGCATTTAATGAAACATTGTGCAATTTGCTACATCAAACAATTACAATTATTAAAAACAGATTAGGAATTATTACACTGAAAATGCATTAGAATCACATGGGGAGATGGCTCCTTTTAGGGATTTTACAGTAACCATTACATGCAAGACTACATTTTCAATGTTTACCTGTGACTACGAGGGCATTGCTATAACTCAGTTTCCACTGCTGCTGTCTGCATGTGGTAGTCTGTACTCCATACAAAATATTAAATTGTTAATAACCCATGCACATTACTTTGGGAAATTGGAAAAGTTGAAAGAGCTGAAGCAGTTGCTGTTGGATATGTGCCTTATGTAATTGAGGGTATTTTAAGCTACAGGTTAAATGTACCAGTGGGCGGATGCACTCCACATGTGTGCTCAGACAGACAGACACTCTTGGTCTCTGTTTTTTTTCTAATGTAGCTGCCTATTGTTCTTAAATTGGTTTTGCCAGGATGTGGCTTAGTTAATCAGATTTGCACAGTGAAGGATAAAAGGAAAATGTTGATGGACCATGTGGGTATAGGAACACTACAAAGTGTGTTAAAGAAATCTTTTCAAAATGAAACAGTGAATGGTTTTGTTATGATGCCATATTCAGCACTGGACAGGGTATGTACTTGGGAAAACATCCACGTATGTGGCTCTGAGCCGAGACAAACTTTGGTGCCAGTGACCAGTTATGAGACCTGCTCTCACTCATGAATTGCATCCTCTGTCGAGAAAGTTGGGAGTCTGGCTGCTTTGTGTTTGTACCTGTGAACGAACAGTAAAGAAAGACACAGGAAATTGTTCCTGGGTGGTATTGTCTAATTGGGGAGATGTGCTCTTTGAGGACTCTCCCACAATAGCAGCCGCATAGGCACGCTGGCTGGAAAAATAATATGTGCTTCCTCAGGTGACAGTGAAATTTCCTCCGGTAAAAAATACCTACTGTCACAGCACAGAAAACCTATAAAAGCAAGCATATAAATAATCAAACTGTAGCAATCTATTGGCTTTGCCAATGCTTTTTTTGTTTTTAAGGCAGTGAGGCCAACATCAATTTGCTGTCTAGCCCTCTACCCTCATATGAAAATATGGTGGGTCGTCGGCAAAGAGTAGTGGGTGGGCCAAAGGGGAGTGGGCATGGGGGTGGGGAGAATAGCCACACTCTAAGAAGAGCAACACAGAGGTGGGGGAGAAGCGTGCAGGCTAGAAAGCAACATGGAGCGTGAAGGCGGAAGATATTTTGGCAGACTAGAGAAGCACACAAAAAAGAGAGCTTGCAGCATGAGGAAGACATCAACACAGAGCACTGGTGTGGCTATTGACAGAGGAGAAGCACACAAGGGAGAGAGCTGGAAAAAACATGCACTCTCCATGGAGTACTTAAGCAAAAAGAAAAAAGTAGTTCCCTAAAAGTGGGGAGTGGAAGTATAGGAGCCAGCCAGTCAGAGAGAAGGTAAAGAGTCTATGTTCCAGGAGAGAGACAAGCACAAGATGGACAGTCTGGGACAAGGGAAGTCACTGAATAAGAAGCAAGCAAATGAGACTGATAATAAAGCCAACCATTGATAAGCAATAGACTTACAGACAGCCTATGTAAGTTTTTCTTAAGCCCATAATAGGTCATGTCCAACCAGGCAGCGTGTGCTGTCTGGTAGGCTCAACCTAAAATGGTCAGGCACCCAGAGGAGACAACGAAGACTCTGTGACTTGATTACCAATAATATTGTGCTGCAGTGTCATCTTTTCCATATCCATCTAAAGGATAAACAATGACCCCAGCTTTTGAGATCCCAGGCAGTGAGTAAGCTGCATTTACATGAAGGTTAATGGTCACCAGGGAGAATCAGACATGCCAAGGTGTGAGGGGAGAATCTGGGAATAAGTAGGCAGAATCCAGAGGTCCCAGGTGTGATTAGTTTTGTGCTAAATGTGTCTGTTTGTGGTAGGTATTTCGGCTACACTGCCTGAGAATGTATCCACAGCCTCTTTGAGAAGCAACACATTTTTCAAATAGATAGAGCTGCTACTGTGCCGTTTTGGTTTTCTGAATGATACGTTTCTTAAGAGTGAGGTCAGTGTCGAAAGTGAATTAGAGTGACTTGTCACTGGGTGAAAGCCGGTTCAGGTGTGCACGGGCTCATGTCGTTGAGCTTAGTTTGGGTTAGTTGTTGTTTGTTCTTGGTGATCAGGGAGACTTCTTTTTTCCTGGAGTTGAGCTTCAGGCAGGTACTCTAGACATCCACCTGGAGGATTCTACAGGTGATGGGGATCTTCTAGGTCCTGCGTGCGCCCATGTGAACTAACCAGTGCTGGTGGGGGGATAGGTAGGAGGAGAACCAGTGAAGGACACTGCTAGTGAATCACGTTCACAACTTCAGAGGGTGGAACGGGGAGGGATGATCAGCGCTATCGAAGGTGGCTGAGAGGCAAAGGAATATCAGGAGGCAAGTGCCACCCTTTATCTTTGGTTGGGAGGACATTGTCTATGATTTGCAAAAAATAGCGGTCTCCGAACTGCCCCATCATCTGAAGCCAGATTGGTATGCATGCAGGTAAAGGTTGACATTGGCCAGGCCATGGGATTGTTCACAGGCTGCTTTTTCAGTGCTCTCGGCGATGAAGGTTCTATTAAAGCCAACCTATGCAATTAGCTATATGAGAGAAGAGAGGAAAACGAGGGTTAAAGAAAGTTAACCCCATCCTCGCCCCAGCCAAGGAAGAAGAGAAGGGCTGACAGAGGGTTTTGGGCATAATAAATGGATAAGCAGCCTGAGAGATGAAAAGACGGCTGTGATTGGATGACAGTTAGCCCACTCTTTCATGCAATCACTTATCGTACCCATCACTCCTAAATGCACTCCCGATTCTTTCCTTTTAATCATCAAGTTACTTGCACCCGTTCATACAGCATCCATCCATCCATCCATCTATGCCCTTGCACGCACTCACCCATTCATCCATTCACTCACCCATTCATCCATGCACTACACCCATTCATTCATACTCTGTTACTCACCATTTCATATATGCAGTTAGTCACCGACACAACCACGCACTGACTCATTCATCCATCTGTATCATCATATTCACTTGTCAACACAACCACAGACATAAATGTTCCAATGGACAAAGAAGCACTTTTCTTATATAAAAATAAATAAAGGCAGATGTGTTGGCTCTGTCAGTGGTTTGTTCTTCTTTGCCAGTTGAGAGGTCATATCAAGCACAGAACCGGTTCAGAGGCACCTTCGCTCTGCAGATACCCTGTGATGGATTATGTGGAGCCACTTTGGCTCCTGAGAAGCGGATGCTAAACTTTCTTTTTTTAACCGTGATTAGTTTACCTTCCAGTTTGGTATCCTATTCCCCTTGCTTCGCCAGCAACTAAAGCGTTTAGGGGTTTCAAATGTTCTTCATCTTCTTGCAGAAAATTGGCATTTCCCTCTCCAGATCGCCAATGTCACCTTGTCTCAGCAGCCTGCAGGATTTGTCGCATATCCCTCGCAAGCTGCATTAGTAACATTTTAATAATCCAGTGATTTCAGACAGTTCTGTAGTTATCATCCCTTTGCTCGCCCGTAGATCCGCTTTTTAGCCCGAGGCATGTTTGAACCGATTTACTTGTGTAATCTTCGTCGGGATATCTAGTGCCTTTGATGGTGTTACTCGTGTATCACAGTCAGCTCTGCTGCCCAGTAGCTCTGTCTGGTAAGAGATGGAGTGTGGAAACATCTGTCTCTCTCCTCTCGTTTCATACAAGGAATTGCTAAAAAAAAAAAAATCGAATTTTTTACATTTAGCTAAAAAAAAATAAGCAACCTTTCCTTGATTTCATTAGGACCCCTCCTGTATTTAATTCAAGATGGTCATGTTAATTGTGTGCGGTTGATCTAGTCCTGGTTATTTTCTGTGAATTCGGGTACTCGTAATTTTGCCCTTAGCATTGTTGATGTAACACAATGCGGCTGAAATTCAAAGCGTGGCCTGGAGTACTCAGTTATTCATGATGCCAAGGGACACCTTGACATCCGCCATTGTGAGAGCCTAGGGCTGATTGGCTGCTTAGCACAAGCGCAACTGTGAGGCTACTCCCATTGGCTATGGAGTTGGTCCTTTTGTTGGTCCATGTCTCCCACGTAGAAGCGTCAAGGGTCTGCTGAGTGACTAAAAGTGTGCAAGACGTGTTTGGATCGCAAGATACTTCCACCGCCTCTTAGAACTATTGCCTGCGCAGCTTGAGCGGTACTTGTTTTAGTGACTGGTGTGCCCCAGAAATGGTGCTTAAGCAAGGTTGGAAATCCTTTTTTCCAGTCTGGTGTAAGTTCTGCCAGTTTACCTTTGAGCAGTGTTATAAATGAAGAAACTAGTCAGAGTTAATGCTCATCACTGTCATGTGATGTTCCCAAGTTTGAATTCCATGTCAAGTACACCCAGCCTTCTGTATTTTGTTTTGCTTAGTACAGTTCACATGCTGGGACTGGAGCCCACACTGGGGGCAAAAAAGGAAAACGACAAGTCATAGAAGGAAGCATGTTACTAGTAGTCAGACCTAGACTGACAGAAGATGTCATACATGCCATGGAGCAGCTTGGCAGCACTCTTACTACATGTCACAATGATCTCTAGAAGGCCCGCGTTCTTGAAACAGGATCTGCCACCTGGTAGAATTACTATTTGCAGGCTAGCAGGAGTGGGAAATACACAGGCATGTGCCAGGATCATGGTAAGAGACCACGAGAGCTGGACAAGGGCCAGCCAAATGACAGGCCGGCCTGAAGGCTGGTAGGGCTCACATCAGACCAGGGACTGAAATATTGTGGGTAGAGTCACTTACTTCTCAAGACCACGTCTGAAGGGCCTGCTGAGCTTGATCTTAATCTTAGATGAACCTTGCATCTCAGTAGGCAAGAGGAAGGTGAAGGATGGTAATGTCCGCTGTGTACCAAGTACCCTCATTCTTCTGACTGCCTACCCCATCACTGTTGTATTACGTGATGAAAATTAAGGTGCTTACTGACAAAGGTAAATATATAAATGAGTAAAAAGACACATGTAAGTTCACTCTTACACTTTGTAGTGAATTTAGTAATTGTGGCAATTGACCATTTACAACTGTAAATTTACTAGAAAGTATAAACGTACACGTCTGCACCCCCTGAATTCAGGCGATGGAGCCTAATTTACAACTAAAATTACTGCTGCTTACTTTCCACGCCTAGGTGAAGGTCTTCAACATTAAGGCAGTGGTCACTCTAAGATCAAGTATAGGTAAAAGTAGAAAATCTTATTAAACTTTTAATCAAATGTAAATTAACTTAATTTATTTTAAATATACAACAAAATAAAAAATGTCACAGAGCTATTAACTTAATTTTGCAATATTTACTTGATTAAGTGAAAAAAAAATAACTAAAAACATTTTTCTAAAGATCTGTTTTTAAAAAACCCACATAAAGTAACATGTTTATAATAATGTATTAAAAATTATGAGACGTTTTGTAGAGAATGTATTTAAGTTAATGTGTTTTTTTTAAGGCTTGAGTTATAAAACGTAAATAAAATGTTTTAAAATAAAGTAATAATATTATTGATTTCTACTTTTTTTTTTTTTTACATTAAATGAAAAAAGTCAAAATAAATTAATTTATTGTAACACTATTTCCTGTGGAGTTCTATTTCAAGCCCCTACCTCCATTATTTTCAATAGGAGAATGTTACACTACCAGTGGTTGGCCAGCTATCGTGCTGTATGTACTCCAGTACTCTGAGTAAGTCTATGACTGTTTTTGGTCCCTTTTGCCTATAGAAACTATAAAAGTGCAATTTTGTTAATAGCTTACTCTTTTCTGGGTAGATGCATGTCTCTTCCTAATCTCATGCTTAACCCTCTCTATGCCCCCTCCTTACTCCACCTCTTAACCCTTCCCCTTTTGTAGTAAGTATTCCCCATTTTCCAGCCCTTCCCCCGTCCCTCTGATGTTTACTGTAAAAGCGTGGGCCTGCATATGCAGCGATCCCTGCAGTAGGGGCAGAGAGCTCTAATATAAAAGATGTGAGGGGCAGAGGCAGGGATCACTGCATGGAAGTTAGTGAATAGCATGTTGTAGTATGTGAGTTGTACTGCCAAATGTAGTACAGAATGGAGCTTGTGAATAAGCCCCTAAAGGTGCAATAATCTAACAAATGAAATAGCTTGTGCTTAAAAAATATTTTCAGCTTTTAGAAAACACAATCGATTTGAGACCTTGTGGATGGAGTAACTTTACTAAAATACTTCCCCAGCAAGCCCAGTGATTATTTATTGTTTTTAATGCTCTGCACCATAGCATGCTTGCTTGCAAGTAACACCAGATAGGTTCCCCTAGTTGGTGAAATTGAACTAATGGGCTCAAAAGCCATTTGCACCCAATTTGCACACTAGCGTCTCTGAAAGATCCTGAAAGTCATTATAGATTTGTTCGAAAATGAATTTATTTGCATTTTTTAAATGTCAATTTTCATTTTCAGAAATGCATGTTATGTATTCAGAAGTGAGGCTGTGGACGCTTATTTTTCTCCTGGCTCACTAGTTGAACTTCTGCCAAAGTATCTAAAAGTGTATTTTTTTTATTGCTTTTTTGTTGGCTTTTGTCTTCTAGCTCAGAAGCATCTTTTCTAAGAATCACTTCTTAAGTTCTCGGGGCTCTTTTATCTTGGATGTTAGGATCCAGGAAACTGCATTGCTTTTCCTGGAAAGTGGATAGAAACGGATGTAAACCTGCTAATGAGCAATGCCTCTTATAGAAACATATAACACTTGAATCAGAAAAGTTAACATGATGTCTTGACCCGCAGCCCTCTCAAAGTGTGAACTCGGGTCTTAAAAGATATCTTGCTAGCACATACAGCTGCAGCCATCTATTCGTATATTTTTAGCTGTGTCTCAAGCAAGCTTTGGCATGAAGCCAGAGTAAATGTAATTCCGGCCCAGAAGAATCGCAGTCCATGGGGAAGCATCAGGCAGTCACTAGATATTCAGTGGACTGCGCTAAACGTAAAATAATATCCGGAGCATGTTTTGGTGTTGTGCCCTAAATTGTGATTGTGACCTGGAACCGGAGACTTGTGGTTGCCCCAGTACTTGGAATGAACAAGGAAACAGGACTACAAAATTACCCCAAACCAACGGCAGCACGGTGTTGAAGAGCCACGAAAATGACAACTTGGGGCTTAAGTGATCATCAAAAACGTGCAAGAAAAAAAGTTATCCTTCATGTTTGAGGGCAGGACCATATGGGATAATTGTATCTCTGTGGTGCAGGGACCTTAAGGAACTGATCCATATAGTCCCCCAGAAGATCTCTAGCCCCCAAAGGACCAGTTAGTAGCAGAAGATCCCTTGATGTAGTGGGCTGCCCACTCCATGCCTGTGGATGCTGGATACAAGAAACTCTGCCATTTGCGCTTTTTCTTCCTAAAAGCGGAGGCTGCTGGAGGTTCCAACGAGCTGGACCACACCATGTTTGGATAGACAGCTTGCCACTAGAGGAGCGCCAGGAGCTCACTAGATTAGAACAAGAAATATCCTCTGTGCCGAGCAGTGTCTGGCTGTGACAATATGAAGGAGCTAAGAAAGGGCCACCTGTCTGAAAAATAGTTCTTCATCACACTTGGTTCAGTTAGGAAGGAGAGTAGTTCAAGGGAAATCCTGGCCCTATTATGTTCAGAAGTGGTGAAGGGGGCTAATAAAGCACAGCAGCTTAGAAGAAAGCTTGCCATCGGACCAGAGAGATTGACAAAAGGAATCCACTGCAGCGCAGCAAAGGCCAGATAATGCTTAACATGACAGAAACTAAACCATTATCATAATAAAATAGACAACTAAACCCATTTGTTGTCCAACAGCCTCATCTTGGAAGTATATGCAACAGAAACACCTTGCAGATCTCACCAGGAATAAAAGAATCTGAGTCCATCGGAGATGAACATGTGTGAGTGGAAGGGAAAATAAAAGCCATGGGTGTGGATTTGAATTTTGTTTGATACAACCTTTAGAACGTCTCTTGGAAAGTAGCCTGGGTCCCCTATCTGGCCTGAAGGATTTGTGGAAGGAAATCCAATTCCAACTAATGTAGCTAACTGCATTAGCAAAGACCCTAGACTCAGAAGCAGCAGAGGGGTGCTCAATTAGGTGTAATGGATAGGTCAGAAATGGCGGAAGGGTGAGTGCATAGGCATCTTTTTTAAGGAGTGATTGCAAAGACTGATGAGCCAAAGTGGTTATTGCACTTTGCAACTGTTGAGGGAGCACAAGGTATACCAGTGATGCAAGGAACAGCCTAAGGCTCTCCCAGAGCCATGCTAGCTAACCAACTGGGTTATAGAGGCCAGAACACCATTGTGCAGGAGGCACCAAGTTTGTTCAATAAAGTAGAGATGAAGTTGCAAACTATGTACTTAAAGTACATTGTGGTATTTCCAGCAAGATTGAAAATGATATATTTGGACAGTACCCCTTTCAGAGCCACTATGATGCTTAAAAGCCAATACAGTGACGAGGCTCATACTTTGACAGTGATGGAATGTCACACCAGGCTGAAGGAAGGTAGCTTGAACTACACAATCGCTCTGATCCCACATCCTGCATGTACATGATTGTACATTCTTGGACTCTATATTTCACTACTGTAGATTTGTTTTCTTGCTACGGTCCCCATCCATGGTAGGAATTAAATGTGTTGGACTTTCAAAAAGTGAGAGTCCTTGTCTCTGTAATTTTAGGTCAAGCTTAAGTGTGCGGCCTCTTGTATATACTTTAGAATATACTTCTCTACTTCTTTGTGGGCTCTCTGCTTTTTCATTGGTTTGTTGCAGTGTCCTTAAAAAAATCCTTGCTTGCTAGGGATCAGCCCTTCTTCTCTGTCCCACCTTTTCCTCAATTGCACACTCCCTTGGAGCATGGCCCCAGTACTTGTACCCTTCCACTTGTGCCACTGTAGCATCTGCTTAGGGACTACTCTTTCTTAGGCTAAGATCATTTGATCGGAGCACTGGATCTTTTAAGTGGCTCTAGTCAGTTTCTCTAAACAGAGCTGTAAATCATGTTTTTCTCTGGTTACATGTGGTGTGCTTTCAGAGGCCGAGGTCGAATTTTAGAGGCTGTTTTCTGGGGTGTCTGTTTCCACCCCTGCCACGCAGACAATTGTGACCACAACTATGTTTACACCAAGCGCTGCCAATGCATGCAGAAAATCACTACCATTACAACATTGAATGTATTATTGCCCCAATTTAGGATGGCATCAGCACGTTATGTGCGTCATTACAAGGTTGTCTCTTTTCCTTCCCTGTTGCTTGTCCTTTTCGTCTGCAATCCTGTGTGCAGGAGCTGTCTGAAAAGGTAACCTTGTAGTGTTTTTTTCTTTACTCCTGTATGGGTTTAGTTGAACTACATTGGTTGAGTGACATTTTGCTGTCCCACAAGGCTGTTCTTCCCCTTCGTATAGAAATGCGGTGCAGCCTTGGGATTAGCTTCAGCAGGGCTCTGCCTGGGATAAGAATGTACCACCCAATGAGAACGTGTTTTATAAAAATGTATGGGACCAGATGAACTGAACCCATCCAGCTGTCCTGGCACGAGCTCCGCCCAATAAAGTTGTTGACATGCCATTAATTATGCAAATAAATGCATCCTGTTGCTGCATATTGTATGTGAAGCAGTCACAATGTGGCTTTGTGCAGGGCGTCTTTGTTGCAAATAACTTCTTCCGGACGCCAGATCTGGACGGCTGCAACATATCTGTGGATGCACTGTAAATGTTTGTGGAGCCATGAACAGGAAGCATGTAGAGCTGCCCCTTTTGGAAATGCTACACACAGCTGCCATTCTTTGAGTTAACATGGGTAACAGTACACGTGGGATCAATGGAAAGCTATACCTCACTGTAAACATTCACAGGTAGTTGTACACCTCAGAGGGGCCATAAATAGCAGCACCCCTGAGATGTTATAGCAGCACCCCTGAGAGGTTATAGATTGTTGAATCTCCAAGAGTCCACAGACAGCTGCACCTCTTTGAGGGACCAGAGATAGCTGCGCCTCCTGAACTATCTGAGCCAAATCCTTAATGTGTTTTATATCTAATGTTCAGGGATAGTGATGTGTGTTTTCAATACTTGTAACTCTGCAGCAGCTCACTAATATTACTGCAAATAACCTCTGTAACAACCTCCCATTTCTCATATGTGAGATCCTGTTTTGCTGTCAAAGAACCTTTTTTATTATGGATGCTGCATGAAATAAACACAACAGTTCTCTGAAAATGTCAGTAACGTTCCCTCACATATCACCTACATTAACAATAAATTACAAGAAAACGATACTAAAAACAATCTAAGAAATGTTCAAGGTCATCAGGGAAAGACTGCAGTAAATGGAAGTGCTCTAGTTATATGCAGGGCCACTAGAATTATGTGGGAGAGAGGGCCAAATTATGAGGCAGGGTTGACCAAATTAAATGGCAAAAAAAGACCAATTATGCATGACCAACGCCAATAGCTCTAACTCAAGCAAATGCAAGACCTATTGCATTGCAAATGCTTGTTTCAGTTGTTGCCTCCTCAGG
This sequence comes from Pleurodeles waltl, assembly GCF_031143425.1. NCBI lineage: Eukaryota > Metazoa > Chordata > Amphibia > Caudata > Salamandridae > Pleurodeles > Pleurodeles waltl. The sequence goes on along the minus strand of NC_090449.1, from coordinate 1,023,164,747 downwards.
TTCCTCATTCTGGGTCATATTTGAGCATGTGTGTTCTTTGGGTTTACACCCACATTGTGAGTGTAACCCTGTCGGGAGCAGTGGATTATTTTGCTTATTAGCAAATTATTTCCTGTTGTTTAATTCTTAAAATGCCTGTCAACTTAGTGGGTGTTTCCCTTATAAACACATTCCAAGTCTGCCCTTGACAAAGCCAATTGCTTAACAATTGCCTTTTAAAGGCAGGACCTATTGTCTTTGGCAATAGTTGTTACACTAGAATATGGGTCTAAATGAGCAGATCAATTAATGTGTACTCATTTTTATTTCCACTTGCCATTTTGATGTAAAAAAACAGAATACTTTTGCTGATTTTCTATTTTTTTTCTTTCTTTTTACAGTCGTTCCTATTATGCATGCAGGCCAGGCGGCAGTGGGTATTCAATCTTAGCAAAAGCCCAAATTAAACTGTCTTTTCTTTTTGTGTTGGATTACACATGGATGGCTTTACTCAGATCAGGGTGGTGTCTACCAACCCGTAGCCTGTCAAAGGCTTAGCACGAGTCCATTAAAAGACACAGGTCAGTGTCAGACTTCCTATTATCAGAAGGCTTTATTTAGCTTTTGTGGCACAGCAGTTGTTAAAAGGACAAAAACAGAAGTAAGCTACATTAACATGCAAATTCAGGAGACATTTGGAAAAAGAAAGGCTTTTGGCAGATCAGATTTTGAATCTTGTGTCTTTATTATCATTATTGAATGATGGTGCAGAGCATGATTGGCAGGTGGACTATGCCTCCTCTTCCCTTGTGAACGCCCTTTCCGAACCGTCTTTGGTAGCTCAGTTGACTGATATACCCCTCCCAAGACTCTGTGTTTGATACCATGGTCACAGTTTTGAATCCCATTGGATCCAGCCTTTCGACCTACTGTGGTGGATAAAAGAATACCACTGAGTTGAACAGCACATCTGTTTTTCAGCTCTAAAATGCCCCCTCTGGGGTGGATGCATGTTTTAAACATATTGTGCTATGTTATGTTCCCTTTAAAATCAGGGAAAGGGGCAGCTTTGGATTAAGGTTTTTTTATGTGACATTTTACTATTCGAGTGCTCACTTTGTTTTGGCAGCAAGGCCTTTTTGATGCCATTTTTTGCATTTTGGCTCCCTCTTGCATCCATTTGTGATCGCTCAATAAGGCTGTTGCCAACAGTGGCTTTTATATGCATCTGCTTTAGAGGGATAAAGTCCCTAAAGCATGTGTCGTGTCCCTATAAGCCTATACATGACCTCAGCTTGTTCTGAGACCAAAAGTTAATACATTCCAGTTTGCCCTTTAAAGTTGTCCCTCTTTATCTCTGTTCACTGACTGAAATGTCCTTGTGGACCTTAGTTTGTTCTCTCCTACAGTTAGTGAGAACTATCTCTCTGTTGTCAAAAACCTATATGGACAATACCAATATTTATAGTGTGCTTTTGTGCAACTCATTGCTTACCACTGGTTGACTTTCTTGCCCATCTCATTTGCTAGCTTCTTATTTGCTAGGTTTCTTTCCTCTTCTTTCGTTTGTCCCCGAGAGCATAACATATTTAACATCCTTTTGATTGGATGAGTTGTATCCTTCCTCTGCTTATATTCAGGAAACTCTCTTTTTAGGTTGAGCGTAAGCGTTCAACCTCATGTATACTTTTAGTTTACTTCTTATGGCTTAAGGCGATTTCATTTGTTGGTTGTAGTGTCCTTTAAAAATTCTTGCTCACTAGTGGTCAGTTCTGCCTTTTTCTGTTTAAGAGCAGTGACCAACTACTGTATTATTCCACTTTGGTTTCTTTAACTGTTGCTGTGACAAACTTTTTTGTTATTTCTTTGTTTGCTGCCTTTTCACTGTGGGTGTTTTAGGCTGTTAGCGGCCTGTTTTATTGCAGCATACCGTTCCTTCCACCTCCTCCCATGTCGCAGACATTTGTTTTGACTTTATTCCAGTACTGTCCATGTTTACCTCTGGCTCCTAAAATAAGCTTATTTTACAAAAGAAACACACGGTTGTTTAGCTCACTGCTCACGAAAGCCACAATATGCCCTTTCTGGTAGAATATAGCTAAACCTAGAAGCAATGGTGTGAAACTTGCTTTGCCTCACAGACTTTCTTTCTCTCTCCAGGGTCCCTCCCTGCTAGCACTCAGGACCTTCCTCACAGGGCATTGCTTATTTCCTTTATTGGGGCCATAAATCTTCTCAAGCTGCTCTGCTATTGTTAACTTCATTAGAGCTTTGTTGAATGTGAGGTAAGAACTCTTGTAAAACTTTTCATTCTGTTAAAATAAAAAGAAAATACTTTTCCAGCCTTATTTTCCAATTTCTGTTCAGATGTTTCTGATTTCAGTATCCGCCAGTGACCCCCAAAACATGGCAGGAAAAGACGAAATTATGAGACGGGGTTGACCAATGTATGTGGCAAGAAAAGTCCAGTTCTGAATTTACAGTGCCATTAGCTCTAACTCAAGAAAATGTGAGACCTTTTCTGTTGCAAATGCTTGTTTATTTTTATTTCATTAGGGTAGTGTATGTGGTGTCTTGTTGTCTCCCACATGTGCTGCTTCCTCTCCAAACCCACTCTTTCTGTGTTGCTTCCCTGCATCCCAAACTCTAGCTCATCCATTGCTTTGCTTTCCCCACCCGTCTAATCCTGCCTTTTTTTTATTTAATTTTTTGCCCTCACCCCCTAAACTTCTCCATTCCCTCCAACCCACCCACCCCCTTTTGCTTCAATGGCTCTTCCTCTAGGCCTGCACCAACTCCTTCTTTTTTCAGCTTCCCCTCACCATCAAATTTTTTTTTTTTTTTCAAAATATGTATATTGTTTCTTTTTTGGAGGAGCCAGGAGTTCCAATTTGCTACTGGGCTGCTCCTTTTCCTTGAATGCACTTTCGGCCATTTTGTTTCGCTTACCTTTCGAAGACTGGTGCCAGCCATCTTGGAATAGTAAGTTAAAAGTTAAACAAGTAAATGATCACCATATCATGATTTATACATGCACACGCCTGGTAATGCGTGCACTCCTATATTTCATCATGCTGTGGCAGCACCTTTTGTCAGTGCTGTTGTGGACAGGCACCCAAACATTTTTTTGCTTTTTAGTCAGTGCAAAACTGCATCAACAAAAAGCATTGGCAAAGCGAAAAGGATACATAAAGCCATTGAAAGGCAAGACCTATTGGATTTGCCAGTGCTTGTTTCTAGTTTATCTTTAACAAACGTCAAGTCTCCAACCTTTCATTATGTACAATCCATATATTTTAAAATAGGCAAAAATAAGTACTAATTGTGTTCCAGTGGGGTTAAGTGAGTACCATCTGAATAGAAAAGATCTGCCTTTTGTACATTCTTTATGTCTGGTCAAGAGATTGCATACGGTAAAAGTGTTTGTTCACCTCGACCCTTGAGGCAAGGAAGAATCCAGAAATTTCAAGCTGCTAATGGCAGTTTGATCACTTTTTTATAACAAGGCTGCTAGAAAGGTTTCTTCTGCGGCCACTTCTGTATGGATTTTCTCTTGCTGTCAATATCTATGCACACCTTACCACAGCCAGATGTTGTGTTAAACTTATATGTTGTGTTAAACTTTTTTTTAGGCACCATGCACCTTGTGTCCTCAAGAGATTCCTTAGAGCACACGGACCAGTGAGCCGATGAACTGCCTTAAACTCAAAATAGAACATTGTGTCTTAGAAACACATGCCACTCAACACTATATTGCCACTGAAAAGTAGATTCATTGAGCCTTCTTGAAAGCAGTCCATCATCTCTAGTGATTTCCTGGTGTGGTCATTCTGAAGGAGAGAGGAGCCTTTACAGTGAGGTGTGGAAGGGGCCGAGGACTAATAAGGGTTGGGGGGAGGGATTCTGGGAAGAACAGCAATAAGGGGTAGTAGTGTAGTGAATCCTAGTTCGTTTTAATGGGATAACAGGAGTTAGCTTAGCCCCTGGCTTGTAGACTCGTGCCCCCGTCACCTAGTGACTTTTAACCTACTTAGCTTGCTCTGTCTTAACCCATTTAATTATTTATTTCTTCTAAGATGGCTGCCTTGTTTATAGTTAGGCCACTTGTTATGGGTAACATTATCAGTGTCACCGCTCCAAGGCGTCAAGAACAAGCACCAAAGACAAACAAACAGTAGGTGTTCACACTTAGGGATTTTCCCTCTCTATACTTTCGAGGTATTGTTGATATTAATTGTCGTCCCAAGCATCTCTGTTATCTATTGTTTAGGAACACACCTACGTCAGGGGACCTTGTAGATCTGTATAAATACATCACACTTTAGACAGATAATCAGAGGGATTCCGACCAGAGGGCATCACCACCATCGCTGATACCGATGCTGCAATCGTCTTGACGCTAACCCAGTCTTCGTGTCCCTGCGGAGTCTGAGATAGAGACCTCATTCCAAGGTAACAAGGGTTGGGGGCTCCTCTCATGGACATGGCATTGGCAGATTAGGTTTAACAAACCCAGCTCTCCTTTAGGTAGGAGGTTAGGCCTTTCACATTAGGGTATTAGGGCATATTACATCTCATATATATTTTCTACGTATTGCAAGATGGTGGGGGTCTTTTTAATAATGACTCTCGTCTTCGCAATTCTGTTTCTTGCATTATTCATTATCCTAATCATTGCAGCCCATGCAACTGATCGCAAATTGCAGTTATGTTAAATAAAAACTATTGTAACTCTACTGCATCTGTGTCATTGTCTGTGTTTGTATGAGACATGATATATCTGTGAGAAAAGGGTAATCTCCGTTTAACCACCACACTCCCTGAGATGTCTTATTCTCGAGTCCATGCGTAACGGCTGCCATAAATCACCTTTTACCATTGTGTTTCTGGTGAGGTGCTGCTAGTGAGCCGGTAAGGTTGGGACAACAGTTGCGACTTGTTGTAGGAAAGACGTAGTCGCTTACAAACAAAAGTACTGTCATCCCTAAACCAGCAGTCTTGCTCAGAGCAAGAGTCCAAACTACGACAGTAGGAGTCTGGTGGAGTTTAAGAATAGGTAGCGTAAAAGAGTAGTAAGAGGTTTTTAGGGTTTAAGTAAGGTAGTGTTGAGGGGTAGTAAGGGTTTTTTAAAGTTCAGGGGAGGGCAGCAGTAAGTACAAGTAAGGGGTGTTTAGGTTCAGCACAAGGTAGGTTATGGGGTTCTAAGGGGGTTTTAGGGCTCAGGGAAGGGTAGCAATAAAGGGAAGTCGAGGGGTTTTAGGTTCAGGGAAGTTGTAGCGTTAAGGAACAGTAAGGCTTGTTTTGAGTTATGAGAAGGGTACCATTATTAACATGTGTATTTATAAAGCATGAACCTGGCTAGGAAGCAAAAGAGCTCTGCACTTTACATGGGGTTTTGAGAGACTATCAACAAGTGGAGATTACAGAAGTACAGTTTACATTTTGTTAGGCACAGGGAGATTAAATGATTTGACCTGGGTCTTCTGATATTGAGCCAAGCGCTGAGGCCAGGTTTAGAAAGTGGGCCTCCAGGTACCAAAGTGAGAAGCTCTAGTTGCTATCCAGTGGGTTTTAGGTTCAGGGAAGGGCAGCATTAAGGGGTAGTAAGGAGTTTCTAGGGTTCAGGAACCAATGTTTAAATGAGTAGTGTGGGATTTTTTGAGTTTAGTGAATTGTAGCGTTAAGGGGTGGTTGAAGGCTTTTAAGTTCAGGGCAGGATAACATTAAGGCGTAGAACGACAGGGTTTTTAGACTTCAGGGAAGGGGAGCAATAAGGGCTAGAACTAATGTATTCTGAGCCCTTTGGTGAAATGTACAGCAGTTTGACCACCTTTAATGAAACAGGTTTATGGGGTGCAAATCTACTTCTAGCGCTTCCGTGGTAACCATTGTGACCCTCAGCAAATCTGATGTTGTCCTTTATCCCACCAGTCCCATATTTTGGATGAAATACATGCATTCTTGCTAACTTATTATCTGTTAAACAGAGACCCACATGGATCAATAAATAGCCTTTGGCATTTTGCACCATTTTTACTCTGTATTTTTGTTTATCCTTTCACTTATCCTACTTATCATACTGCCTTTTCTGACCAGGCTTCGCCCAGTGTGTGTTCTTTGCCTCATGCTACTTTCAAACAACACCTAGGTGGCCCTGGACCTACATGCCATAAAGAGGATAAGTGTGAAATCTAAACTTCAAAATATGAACTACAAAAAATAAAGATACAAAATGTAGACTGCAAAAGTACATGCCATACAGAAACATCTATGTATGAAGTTTTCAGCCACTTAAATATTATAAAATGCAGCCAATTTACATTGGGCCAATTGTAGGAATGTATTACTGCACAAATTATAGTGTCGGCATAAAGGGCAGGAAGTGTCTGATGGTGAAATTAGGGTCATGTTGATCTTTTTTTTTTGTAACTAAATATTTTTATTGGGCAGCATTTTTCAGTGTTCATTCTGAGGTTGAACTGACCAGACTGCGCAGCTGTCTGCTAGCGAAAGACATATTGTGGGCTTACCAAGAGCACACAGTGGCTTGCAGTTCGCCTGTTGATTTCCTTTGGTTGACTTTTACAATAACTGTCATTTGCTTGGTTCTTATTAAATGACTTGCTTTGTCCTTTTTGTTTCTGATGGATACTTTTGACTGCAGAGTCCTCACCTTGATATGAGACTGCACCGTCGTCGTTATGCTCTGGAAGTGACGAGGGAGCACCACCCTAAAGCAATGACATCCGTTCCATTTTTTTCTGCTCCTTCAGACGCAGATCCAAGCGCTGCTCCTATCATCTTTGAAAAGTACTTTTCAGAGGAGAGCGCAGGTCCCAAGCCCAGCTCTCCCTGTGCTGGTGCATCGCTCTTGTGCCTGTCTTCTCTTGCTTTTTCACGTTTTTGTGTGCCCTTTCGTTGCTTTTCCCTCATTTTCCCTGCTTTCTCCATTCTGTTCCTCTCTTTTTAAAAACATTTTCCTCGCTTTCAGAGCTTTCTCCTTTCTTTCCCCTGTTTTTTGTGTGCCCACTCCTTGCATTTCCTTTGTTTTTACTGCTTTCTACTTGCTTTCCCCCCATTTTTTGGGTGCCTTCTGCTTGCTTTTCCCGCTTTCTCACTGCTCTCTTGTTGCTTTTTTCTCAGTTTTTTGTGTGCCACCTCCTTGCTTTTTCCTCGTTCTCACTGCTTTTTCCTTGCTTTTTCCCTTTTTTGTGGGCTTTCTCCTTGCTTTCCCTCGTTTTCACTGCTTTCTCCTTGCTTTTTTACTTTGTTTTTTGAGTGCCTTGTCCTTGCTTTTCCCTCATTTTCACTGCTTCATCCTTGGTTTTCCCCCTATTTTTTTTAGTCCCTTCCCCTTGCTTTTCCATTGTTTTCACTGCCTTCTCCCTCATTGCCACTCCTGCATGCCACCCATTACTTCTTACCGCCCCCCAGCCCGCCCACTGCCTCCCAGCACCCCTCCCTCCTCCCAGGGCCTACTTAATGGAGGCTGCAGCGCGATCTCATTGAGCAGGTTCTAGACCCAGCTCTCCTCATGCTGCTGCTCCTGTCTTCTTGCTTTTCCCCCCACTTTTTGTGTGCCCTCTCCTTGCCTTTCCCTCGTTTTCACTGCTTCATCCTTGCTTTTTCCCCCTTTTAGAGTGCCTTCCCCTTTTCCTTCCCTTGTTTCACTTTTTTCTCGTTGCCTTTCCCCCCATTTTTGTGTGCCTGCTCCTTCCTTTTCCTTTGTGTTCACTGATTCTCCTTGCTTTTCCCTTGTTTTTTGTATGCCTTGTCCTTGCTTTTACCTGGTTCTTGCTTTTTCTGCCATTTTTTCTGTGCCCTCTCCTTGCTTTTCCCTCGTTTTCACTGCTTTCTCCTTGCAGTTCCCCTGTTTTTTGTGTGCCTTCTCCTTGCTTTTCCATCGTTTCTCACTGCTCTTTCCTTGCTTTTTCCCCCTGTTTTTTGTGTGCCTTCTCATTGCTTTTCCCTCATTCGCACTGCTTTCTCCTTGCTTTTTCCTCCATTTTTTGTGTGCCTTCTCCTTGCTTTTTCTTGTTTTCACTACTTTCTCCTTGTTTTCCCCCATTTTTTGTCTGCCTTCTCCTTGCTTTTCCCTCGTTTCTCACTGCTGTCCTTGCTTTTACCCACGTTTTTGCTCCTTCTCCTTGCTTTTCAATGGTTTCTCACTGCTCTCCTTGCTCCCCCCCTCATTTTTTGTGTGCCTTCTCCTTCCTTTGTCCTCGTTTTCACTGCTTTTTCCTGGCTCTCCCCCTGGTTTTGTGTGCCTTCTCATTGCTTTTCCCTCATTTTCACTGCATTCTCCTTGGTTTTTCATCCATTTTTTGGGTGCCTTCTCCTTGCTTTTCTGTCATTTTCACTACTTTCTCCTTGGTTTTCCCCAGTTTTTAGGATCGAGCCTGCGTTGCATGCGCTTGCGCATGCGTTTCGCTAAGCGAGACGCTTTAGGAATTAAAAAGGGTTCGTAGCCCCGTCCACGTCATGTCAGTGTCTTTCATTGGTTCGTTGGCTTGCCTGTTAGAATCTGCTTGACTTCATTAGTGGAAGGCACGCATACCTCATGCCTTTTCCAGTGGTTAGCCCTCCTCGAGCGCATCGACCAAGTACGGAAAACATACGAGGCTCGCTGTTTTCACTCCAGTTCGTGGACTACTTTTTCTCTATTTTCGCAGCGCGATCTCACTTGGCAGAAGTCGAGCGCTTTGCATAATATCGACCCTATTACACAGTTAATTGCACTTTTTCCGGTTACGTACATAATTGCACTTTTGCCAATAAGTTTCATTACAAGTGAAAAGTCCGGTTAGGAGTTTACAACGATGTTAGCTCTAACACGAGCAAACGCGAGACCCGTTGCATTGCAAATGCTTGTTTTGTCTGTCTTCTCCTTGCTTTTCCCTCTTTTCTCACTGCTCTCTCCTTGCTTTTACCCACATTTTTGTGTGCCCTCTCCTTGCTTGTCAATCGTTTCTTACTACTCTCCTTGCTTTCCCCCCATTTTTGTGTGCCTTCCTGCTTTTCCCTCCTTTTCGCTGCTTTTTCCTTGCTTTTTCCTCTATTTTTTGTGTGCCTTCTCCTTGCTTTTCCCTCGTTTCTCACTGCTTTCTCATAGCTTTTTCTGCTGTTTTTTTGTCTGCCTTCTCCTTGCTTTCCCCTGGTTTTCACTGCTTTCGCCTTGCTTTTTCGCTCATTTTTTGTGCAGCCTCCCCACGCACCTCCAGATCCTCAAGACCGGTCTGTTCGTATGGGGCCTCTGGGACCTGCAAGCACCTGGATACCCTGTTGGGGGTTTACCAGTGCTTTACAAATCCTGATTGATAGATTGACAACATTCTTTTTTTTACTAGTGTGCAAAGGAAGTATGTCATATCCCAAAACAACAGGGTTTACACCTTGTACAGAGTTGCGAAAGGAAATGTCTGTGAAAGATTTCGAGGAATTATGTCTGTGGTGCCTGAAGTCAGAGCATGAGTCTAGGATTTGTGATGACTGCACCCATATGAAATTAAAGATCACATGGAACTGGAAGGTGAAACTCTACATTGTCAAGCATCAGAAAACTCCGGACCATGACCAGTTGAAGTCGAAAGGAAGGCCTCATTCCTATGACCAGTCCTCTCTCGGTCAAAGTCTTGGGGTAAGTCCAATAAACCCCACAAGAATTCAAAGCAGGAATCTGCCCCTTCCTGCCACACTTAAACTCCCGAGGGCACAAGGTCGTCAACATGCTTCTTGGTCTCGAACTCCAGAAAAGCTGATTTCAAGTTTGGTGACGATGCAAACTGAATTTCCGGGCCTGTGGGTGATGTAGCTTCAAAAAGAGGCCTTTTTGGGGAGGGGGGGGTGCGGGGGCATGCTGTGCATGTTCAGCATGCCTCTGGTTCCCCGAGATGCCTCTTTCCCATTTCGGCCCCAAGGATTCTCGAAGGCCTCCAGTTGAGGACCTGGCAGCAGGTTCACCTTTGGCACAGTCTGTCTCTCTTGAACCCGCTTTGGGTTCCACGTCGGCCTAGGTGCCAACTTCAGTTCCTGCTCCCCTCCCTGCGTCGATTCCTCCCATATTGAAACCACTGATATCAGAAGAGGGGCTGTTACCTATAGTGTTTCCTGTTTCTGAGCTGGCTTTGTCTCAGCCTTGTCTGAGGCCATGCTCTGATCCTACTCGAGTGCAGCCTACAGCCAGTTGTTCTGATTCTGATACCTTGCATTTACCACGTGGCAGGGCTCATACCTTACATAGGTTCTTTGGCTCAGATTCTGGCAATAACTTCTGCAATGAGGATGACTAATTCAACCCACAATATGATGACAATTGTTATGCCGAATTACAGCATGCCAGTGGTTTGGACACCTTGACAGACTCTAGACTTGTCTCTTCCTTGAGACCTTGCCACAGAGGAGAGTGCTTCTTTCAATATGTTCACAGGGCTGGCTGTGTAGGACCTTGACCTGCAGCTCCCTACGACGGAGGTCAAAACAAATGTTGTAACAGAGGTTCTTCAGCCTAGTCAGGCACCTGCTGAACCTCTCTTGCTATTCAGTGAGGCCTTAGCAGACACCCTCTTGAGTACTTTGACAAAGTCATGCTCTGGGCCCCAAGTCAACAGGGTGCTAGCTTACCTCTATGGACTGGCACCAGGTGATCCTGACTTCTTGACTCAAAACACTCTGTCGAGGAGTCCATCAGCAGATTCAACCCTAACGCTGTTCCTATGACTCCTCCTGAATATGAGTCTATGCTAATGCATGGAGACCTTTGGCAAATGCATGTTCTCATCTTCTAGTCTAGCTTTACGCTCAGTCAGTATCAGCTGCCTCCTGAGCCACTGCAGTCACATCTTATGAGATGCGCTTGGTCAGATCCTTCTGGCAGTTGCGGAAGACCACCAGGCATCTTTAGCTCAAACCATACAGAAAGCTTGGGGTGCGGCACGTTCCTCGCACGTCTGAGCCTGGCTTCCAAGGTTCACTCGGTCTCCATGGAGATGAAACATGAGTTCCCGCTGGGGCCTCTGTGCTTCAAGCCTAGATCTCGCAGACCTCCTTATCCTCTGACGGTGAACAGTGGTCCTCGCCGTCCGATTCTGCGGGCAAGCTGTGGCTGGACATTGCAGCCCGCCCGTTCTTTGATTGACTTCTGGTAATTCCTCATACTGGCGATTTTGTTCTTGGTGTTCCTTTATTCACGGGATTAACGCGTCCTATTCTTTGAATTCCTTTTATTACAGCCTGACAGACACATAGTGGGGTAAGTGGGGTTTTCCCTCCATTTTCTATGCTCAGTAGCTTTTTGGATCAATACATATGGCTGTTTTGCCGACTCTGATTTTTATTTATGCAGTTTCCTCTGTGGGGCCCTTTATGCGAGTATATGTACCTTAATTTTTTCTATAACTTTTTGCTCAATTGGTGGGGAGCACTAAGAAGATACTTCTGGTTTCCTCCAGTTATGGCATTTCTTCCTTATCTTTCTTACTTTATCACCTTGCAAGCCCTTAAGTTCGATTTTCTCATTTCATTTTATTATGTTTTATTTTCTTTATTTTTATGTTTAATTCTGCATTCTACGTGTCCCTATTACTGAATGGTCCTAATGAAACCCCACATTCAACATGGGGTCTAAATGTTGTCGACTAACAGCAAATGAAGTGTAAATTGGGTCCTCTGATTGCTCAGAGGATCCTATGGACTTCGGAATTGATTGCTTGAGGTTGTTTGTTTCATAAATTGGAAATCCACTCTTTTGTTCTTTTGGTTATAATTTCGGTTGCTCACTACTGTTTGTAATGGTGTGGGTTCCAGCTCACATGGGACACATGTCACAAATATATATTGATTGTTTTCTCTAAAATGCTGTCTTTGTAATCATTTAAGGTGGCGGCTGAGTCGTCTTTGCCACATCCTACTACAATCCTTATCTTTGTGCTTGTGCTTTTTTGTTGATTGGATATTCATTAGTATTTTTCCAATAAGAACCATTGTTTTTCTGTAAAATAATGTGTCATTTTGTAGGGGTGTGGGGCGCATGTCTACAAAATGAGTCAGGTGGCCGTGTCATAGGCTTTTTTTCCTATTCTTCTTCACCCATGCTGCACAACATCGGGGATGTTATAGAGCATTGCTAAAAAAAACAAATGGCAAAGCCAATAGGTCCCAAAGGCAAGACTTATGGTTTTTGCCAGTGCTTGTTTAGTTTCTGTTTTTGTAGTCTGTATTTCGCATACTAACCTAGCTTGCCTGTTGTGAATGCTTTTGAAGTTGCTTTTCCACTAGCCTGGTCTGGTCGACTCTGAAGCATTAATGCATTTTCATCTGCTTTAAATCCGCATCTACTTGCTTCTTCTACACAACCCTCTTAAGTGTTGATAAGTTAGGCTCTTTCTTTGGATACTGTTGGCTCATTTTCCTCTGGCCCCTAGAGTCTGCTCTGATACTTTTCGCTGTCACTTACCACCACCAGGGTGGAAAAGGATCCTGTTTCACTGGTAAAACACACAGATATAGAGATGTGAGTACATGCCCAGCTCCTCAACCAAAGAACCGCTGCTGTAAATTAATTAGTGCATTATTCAGAAACCTGCAGTAATGTCAGCCAACATAACATAATTACCCTCAAGCAGTTCAGATTTTGTCCATCAGTTCCAACTAACGAATGAAAGCTGGCTGGGGGTTCCATTTCCCAGTGGCAAAATGATTCCGTCTCTTTTAATGCTGTAGTTCAATGTAAAACAGCACGTGTATTGAAAATTAATAACAACTGCAGTCCAGTAGCTCTTGAATTATTAATACAGCGATTAAGATTTGCTGCTACCATCAGCAGCAGGTTGCCCAGTTTGGAGGCCGAGAGCCAGATTGCATTAAATCTCTCCTGAGCTTGTGAAGCTTTAGAGATCTCTTTCATTGCCCATCATATCTCAGAGCCCTTTCTGTAGCAGAGATCTTTTTACGTATCCACCAAGCCGTCCTCTCTGTACCATATATGTTTGCTTGTTAATCCGTGTTACACAAATCTCCTTGTGTATCCATCTCATTGCCTCTCTGTAGAGTAGGTAGACTTGACAGCCCTAGTGTGCGGTTCCCCCCCACACTAGGGCTGTCAAGGCCCCTAGTGTGGGGGGGGCTCCACCTTTCTGACCTCGTTTTTGCTGTTATTAGGACTCTGTGCACTCTAGCACTGCTAACCAGTGCTAATGTGCTCGTACTCTCTCCCCTAAACATGATAATATATGCTTATCTCCAGTTGGCATATTTAATTTGCTTATAAGTCCCTAGAAAAAAGCACTATATGTGCCCAGAGTCTGTAAATTAAATGCTGCTGGTGGAGCTGCAGCATTGATTGTGCCACCCATTTAAGTAGCCCATTGATTGTGCCACCAACTTAAGTAGCCCCATTGTCTCAGGCCTGACATCACAGAGCCTTTGTGTGTGGTTTTATACTGCCATGTCAACCTGGCAAACTAACCCTTTTGCCAGGCCCAAACCTCCCTTTCTTATACATATAAGCCACCCCTAAGGAAGGCCCTGGACAACCCAAAGGGCAGGGTGCAATGTTTCCAAAAAGCAGGACATTTGGCATCCAAAAGTAGTTTTTCACTACAACAAGGCCTCTCTCTCCCATAAGATAATTTTGGAATTACTCTATTACATCTTAAAAGTGTAATTTACAAGTTGGAAGTGATAAACATTTCGAGTTTGGTGCCTCTGGAATCACAATTTAAGATCACTACTTATGGTGAAGTCGGATTTAAAATAGCAGTTCTGAAAATGCCACTTATAGAAAGTTGGCATATTCTGATCTTAGCCAATTGGTGCCCGCTGCCTGTCTCTGCTCTCTTGTCTGTGGTGGGTGACAGCTGGCTTTGTGTATTCCCCTAAACAGTCACAAACAATGGGAGCTTACGTGTGACTTGATGGGCCATTCTGGGAAGATGGGAGGGCGGAACCAGACACATCCTCACACCTGAATAGCCTGCCTCCTATCCCCACACAAGGGCCGCATAACTCTTTGAGTGAGCCAGGAGCCAGTGCAGAAAGGGCAGGACCTTGGAGCACTTCAAAGGCCTGTCTTTGAAGTCTCCCCCACTTCAAAGGCCCAACTGGGTAGAAGTAATGGACCTCTGACACCCCAACTCTGTACACTTCTGTACCTGTGCAAGACTCTGCCAAGAAGAAGAACTGCTGTGTTGCTAGATCTGCCACTCTGCTTGTCTGTTGCTTTGCTGAACTCCTGCCTTGCTGGCTGCTGCTCTCTGTCTTGCTTGGGTGAGAAGGACTGAACCTGCATCACTTGAACCCAGAGTGACTACAATGGTTAGCTGGCTGGCCTCCTGATCTGAAGTCTCCGGGACATAAAAGGCTTCCAACCACCCTGTTCATACACCTGTACTCCGCCCTCTTAGTCTGTCCTTCCAAGTGGTGCCACCCTAGTCATGGACTCTTGGAAGTGGGCCTAAGGTTTTTGCTCCAGTGGAACCGACACATCCTTTGCTGCAGGAGCAGAACCAACACATCACCACTATTACATGGAACGGAACTGGCACGTCACCGCTACTGCGTGGGTCATAACTGCTGCAGCTTTGGACTGGCGCATCGCCTTTGTAACCACCACTGTGCAACACTTTCCTAGGCACCAGCTCCTCTCATCCCTCATTGATGGCAGCCTCGGCGACAATGCTACAGCTCCCCATCGCAGCCTCAGTTTTCATCGGAAGCGACACATCGCCTCAGCTGCTCAACGCATCCCTGACACTGGCTTTCGTATCGCAAGCCCCGCTGATGGAATCCTTGACGACGACACAACAGGGCCTTCCACCGAGGCCTCGCCACATCTCAGAACTGACGCATCGGCTGAGTGGCGCATCTGTGTTTAGGACTCACGTAAACGCTTTGTAACCAGAATTCAAAGTACTTTGGTTCATCAGGCCTAACTGGGTCCTTGCAGCCGGCCCGCGCTCCATAGCAGTCAACCTGAACTTTTGACTTTGTCCTGATCCAGCACGACCAGATATCCCCAGTTGTGCTTTATCCTTCTTAATGATATTTTTATTTAAAACTTTGAAATTCAATATCTCAAGTTCTACTTAATGGGTTTTTAGTCATTTTGGTATTATTTTATTTATTAAATATTGCTCTATTTTTCTAACCAGGAGTGCAGTCTTTTTGTGCGGTGTTTTCATTGTTTTACTGTTTGTAGTGTTGCACAAATGCTTTACACACTGCCTCTAAGCTAAGCCTGACTGCTCAATGTCAATCTACCAGAGGTTGAGCACAGGTTAATTTAGGGTTTGACTGACACATACCCTGACTAGGATTGTGGTTGCTGCTTGACTAGGGTTCATATCCCATTCAACCAACTACCCAGTTTCTAACAGCCTCCTTGTGCATCCATCTCATTGTCCTCTCTGTACCTTAGGTCTTCTTGTGTATCCGTCTCATGCTTACCTTGTACTGTAGCCTCCTTGTGTATTTACCTTGCCATCCTCTCTGTACTGTAGGTCTCCCTGTTTATCCATCTTACGATCTCCTTGACCCATCGCCTCCTTGTATAACCACCTCACTGTCCTCAGGTCTCCTTGTACAGCAGCTTCCTTGTGTGTCCACCTCGCCGTCCTCTCTCTATCTTGGGTGTCCTGCGGATCCAGCTCAAACTGAGAGTTCTTATATTGATCAAGCGTGCCCTTACAGAATTTACTGTAAAAGTACTGAAACACGAGCAAAAAAGTCACATAAAAACTGTACCCTCAGAATATAGCACATCATATTCTGTATGTAATGGCTATTTTTGTATGATTGACATTCTGAAAGATTGTAGGTCTAGAATAGGAACAATGCAGCAGATAGAGGTTTTGCTTTAAAAAAAACCTTTGTGGTTAGAGATTGCCATGTTGGGAAATGCTGGTTTGGATTTCAAACACACTCCTGTATAGTTTAATGAGGTAATCATTTGATGTTATGTTTTACTCTGTTATGCTTTGTTACGGTATGTTGTTTATGAGAAATTTGTGTAAGGCTGTGTTGCCAGTAGTTTGTCTTCTCTGTGCTGTATGGTTTGGTACCTTCACGCCCTGTTAACAATACTTTGCTCACAGACTTGACCTCGTTGTGTATAAGGCAGAATCAGCAGTTGCATGGGTGCTGTCAATATTTTGTATGGATGTGTTTTTGTGAGTGTGGTATAATGATCTGTGCTGTTTTTTGTACGTAACTGGATATTTTACCTGTTTGGGGATGTGCCATCTGAGATTTGGTATGTCCATTGTCAAGATTTGTGTAGGAGTTAACTGACACTATACCATTTTCTAAGCGTCCATAATAACGCTTTAAATTACTCCGGCAGTGGGGTGTTTGGTTTGGTGTTGGTTTACTGTGTTGCGTGTTGTCTTTGAGTGGTATATTGCTTTATGTATTGCTTCATGAAGAGGGGTTGTTAGGTCAGTGAACTCCAACTATGTGGTGCTTCTGAACACTAATGACATGTATGTGTTGTTCTGACTAGTGTGCTCTGTTGGAGGGTTTGATTGTTTATTACTGTAGATACTTGTGAGAAGGTAGCCTCTTTCTAGCCTTGTTACCCCCACTTTTGGCCTGTTTGTGAGTGTATGTCAGGATGTTTGTCACTGTTTTCACTGTCATACTGGGATCCTGATAGCCAGGCCTCAGTGCTCATAGTGAAAACACTATGTTTTCAGTATGGTTGTTATGTGTCACTGGGATCCTGCTGGTCAGGACCCCAGTGCTCATAGGTTTGTGGCCTATATGTATGTGTCACTGGGACCCTGTCACACAGGGCCCCAGTGCTCATAGGTGTGCATGTATATGTTCCCTGTGTGGTGCCTAACTGTCTCACTGAGGCTCTGCTAACCAGAACCTCAGTGGTTATGCTCTCTCATTACTTTTGAATTGTCACTAACAGGCTAGTGACCATTTTTACCAATTTACATTGGCTTACTGGAACACCCTTATAATTCCCTAGTATATGGTACTGAGGTACCCAGGGTATTGGGGTTCCAGGAGATCCCTATGGGCTGCAGCATTTCTTTTGCCACCCATAGGGAGCTCTGACAATTCTTACACAGGCCTGCCACTGCAGCCTGAGTGAAATAACGTCCACGTTATTTCACAGCCATTTTACACTGCACTTAAGTAACTTATAAGACACCTATATGTCTAACCTTTACCTGGTAAAGGTTAGGTGCAAAGTTACTTAGTGTGAGGGCACCCTGGCACTAGCCAAGGTGCCCCCACATTGTTCAGAGCCAATTCACTGAACTTTGTGAGTGCGGGGACACCATTACACGCGTGCACTACATATAGGTCACTACCTATATGTAGCTTCACCATGGTAACTCCGAATATGGCCATGTAACATGTCTATGATCATGGAATTGCCCCCTCTATGCCATCCTGGCATTGTTGGTACAATTCCATGATCCCAGTGGTCTGTAGCACAGACCCTGGTACTGCCAGACTGCCCTTCCTGGGGTTTCTCTGCAGCTGCTGCTGCTGCCAACCCCTCAGACAGGCAGCTGCCCTCCTGGGGTCCAGCCAGGCCTGGCCCAGGATGGCAGAACAAAGAACTTCCTCTGAGAGAGGGTGTGACACCCTCTCCCTTTGGAAAATGGTGTGAAGGCAGGGGAGGAGTAGCCTCCCCCAGCCTCTGGAAATGCTTTGTTGGGCACAGATGTGCCCAATTCTGCATAAGCCAGTCTACACCGGTTCAGGGACCCCTTAGCCCCTGCTCTGGCGCGAAACTGGACAAAGGAAAGGGGAGTGACCACTCCCCTGACCTGCACCTCCCCTGGGAGGTGTCCAGAGCTCCTCCAGTGTGCTCCAGACCTCTGCCATCTTGGAAACAGAGGTGCTGCTGGCACACTGGACTGCTCTGAGTGGCCAGTGCCACCAGGTGACGTCAGAGACTCCTGCTGATAGGCTCCTTCAGGTGTTGGTAGCCTTTCCTCTCTCCTAGGTAGCCAAACCCTCTTTTCTGGCTATTTAGGGTCTCTGTCTCTGGGGAAACTTTAGATAACGAATGCATGAGCTCAGCCGAGTTCCTCTGCATCTCCCTCTTCCCCTTCTGATAAGGAATCGACCGCTGACCACGCTGGAAGCCTGCAAACCTGCAACATAGTAGCAAAGACGACTACTGCAACTCTGTAACGCTGATCCTGCCGCCTTCTCGACTGTTTTCCTGCTTGTGCATGCTGTGGGGGTAGTCTGCCTCCTCTCTGCACCAGAAGCTCCGAAGAAATCTCCCGTGGGTCGACGGAATCTTCCCCCTGCAACCGCAGGCACCAAAAAGCTGCATTACCGGTCCCTTGGGTCTCTTCTCAGCACGACGAGCGAGGTCCCTCGAATCCAGCGACGCTGTCCAAGTGACCCCCACAGTCCAGTGACTCTTCAGCCCAAGTTTGGTGGAGGTAAGTCCTTGCCTCACCTCGCTGGGCTGCATTGCTGGGAACCGCGACTTTGCAGCTACTCCGGCTCCTGTGCACTTCCGGCGGAAATCCTTCGTGCACAGCCAAGCCTGGGTCCACGGCACTCTAACCTGCATTGCACGACTTTCTAAGTTGGTCTCCGGCGACGTGGGACTCCTTTGTGCAACTTCGGCGAGCACCGTTTCACGCATCCTCGTAGTGCCTGTTTCTGGCACTTCTCCGGGTGCAACCTGCTTCAGTGAGGGCTCTTTGTCTTGCTCGACGTCCCCTCTCTCTGCAGGTCCAATTTGCGACCTCCTGGTCCCTCCTGGGCCCCAGCAGCGTCCAAAAACGCCAAACGCACGACTTGCGTGTAGCAAGGCTTGTTGGCGTCCTTCCGGCGGGAAAACACTTCTGCACGACTCTCCAAGGCGAGAGGGATCCGTCCACCAAAGGGGAAGTCTCTAGCCCTTTTCGTTCCTGCAGAAACCGCAGCTTCTTCTGTCCAGTCGAAGCTTCTTTGCACCCGCAGCTGGCATTTCCTGGGCATCTGCCCATCTCCGACTTGCTTGTGACTTTTGGACTTGGTCCCCTTGTTCCACAGGTACCCTAGATTGGAAATCCACAGTTGTTGCATTGCTGGTTTGTGTCTTTCCTGCATTATTCCTCTAACACGACTCTTTTGTCCTTAGGGGAACTTTGGTGCACTTTGCACTCACTTTTCAGGGTCTTGGGGAGGGTTATTTTTCTAACTCTCACTATTTTCTAATAGTCCCAGCGACCCTCTACAAGGTCACATAGGTTTGGGGTCCATTCGTGGTTCGCATTCCACTTCTGGAGTATATGGTTTGTGTTGCCCCTATCCCTATGTTTCCCCATTGCATCCTATTGTAACTATACATTGTTTGCACTGTTTTCTAAGACTATACTGCATATTTTTGCTATTGTGTATATATATCTTGTGTATATTTCCTATCCTCTCACTGAGGGTACACTCTAAGATACTTTGGCATATTGTCATAAAAATAAAGTACCTTTATTTTTAGTATAACTGTGTATTGTGTTTTCTTATGATATTGTGCATATGACACTAAGTGGTACTGTAGTAGCTTCACACGTCTCCTAGTTCAGCCTAAGCTGCTCTGCTAAGCTACCATTATCTATCAGCCTAAGCTGCTAGACACCCTATACACTAATAAGGGATAACTGGGCCTGGTGCAAGGTGCAAGTACCCCTTGGTACTCACTACAAGCCAGTCCAGCCTCCTACATTGGTTGTGCAGTGGTGGGATAAGTGCTTGAGACTACTTACCACTCTTGTCATTGTACTTTTCATAAGAGAAAAATATACAAAACAAGGTCAGTGTATATACACATAGCCAAAAAGTTTTGCATTTCCTCTTTTCACTCTTTTCTAAGTGCTGAAAAGTACTTCTAAAACTTTCAAAAAGTTCTTAAAAGTTTAAAAAGTTTTTTTTTCTGTCTTTCCAAAAAAGTTCTGAAAACTTTTTTCTCTTTTTCTATCACTTTAACTCTCTCTAAAAAATGTCTGGCACAGGCCAAAATGTTGAACTGTCCAAACTTGCATATGATCACCTTAGCTGGAAAGGAGCAAGGAGTCTCTGCATAGAGAGAGGTTTGAGTGTAGGGAAGAATCCTTCCTTAGAACTGTTAATTAATATGCTTAGAGTACAGGATAAGGCCATAAGTGCCCAATCTGTAGAAAAAGTAGCTAATGGTTCTCAATCTGATCCAGGGACTCCCCCAGGAAAAGGTTCAGGAAAGAAACTTCTCAACCTGCCCATTACTAGACAGTCTAGCATAGTTGGTACAGAGGTTGAATCACACCATACTAATGGTGTGCTCTCACATTATACTGGTAGCCAAGCTGTTAGGGTGCCCTCTGTAAGGGACAGGTCTCCTTCTGTTCAGTCCCATCATACCTCTGTATCTAGAAATGTCCCTCCCACCCACCCTGATGACAGATTGTTAGAAAGGGAGCTCAATAGATTGAGAGTGGAACAAACCAGACTGAAGCTCAAGAAGCAACAGCTGGATTTGGATAGACAGTCTTTAGAATTAGAGAAGGAAAGACAGAAGTTGGGTTTAGATACCCATGGTGGCAGCAGCAGTATTCCCCATAGTCATCCTGCAAAAGAGCATGATTCCAGGAATCTGCACAAGATAGTTCCCCCTTATAAGGAGGGGGATGACATTAACAAGTGGTTTGCTGCACTTGAGAGGGCCTGTGCTGTACAGGATGTCCCTCAAAAGCAGTGGGCTGCTATCCTATGGCTATCATTTAGTGGAAAAGGTAGGGATAGGCTCCTTACTGTGAAAGAAAATGATGCCAATAATTTCCAAGTTCTTAAGAATGCACTCCTGGATGGTTATGGCTTAACCACTGAACAGTACAGGATAAAGTTCAGAGAGACCAAAAAGGAGTCTTCACAAGACTGGGTTGATTTCATTGACCAGGCAGTGAAGGCCTTGGAGGGCTGGTTACATGGCAGTAAAGTTACTGATTATGAAAGCCTGTATAACACAATCCTGAGAGAGCATATACTTAATAATTGTGTGTCTGATTTGTTGCACCAGTACCTGGTAGACTCTGATCTGACCTCTCCCCAAGAATTGGGAAAGAAGGCAGACAAATGGGTCAGAACAAGGGTGAACAGAAAAGTTCATACAGGGGGTGACAAAGATGGCAATAAGAAGAAAGATGGTAACAAATCTCAAGATAAGCATGGGGATAAGGGTAAAACCAAAGATCCCACTTCAAATCTTAAACACTCTTCAGAGGGTGGGGATAAAACAAATTCTTCCTCTTCTTCCCAACCTGCACACATTAAAAAGCCTTGGTGCTTTGTGTGTAAAAACAGAGGCCATAGGCCAGGGGATAAGTCCTGTCCAGGTAAACCCCCTGAGCCTACCACCACTAATACATCAAGCTCTAGTGCCCCTAGCAGTAGTGGTACTAGTGGTGGGACTGCTGGCAACAGTCAAGCAAAGGGTGTAGTTGGGTTCACTTATGGGTCCATAGTGGAAACTGATGTAATCAGTCCCAAGACAGTTTCTGTCACACCTAGTGGCATTGGCCTTGCCACACTGGCTGCTTGTCCCCTTACAATGGATAAGTACAGGCAGACAGTTTCAATAAATGGTGTTGAGGCCTTGGCCTACAGGGACACAGGTGCCAGTTTCACTTTGGTGACTGACAACCTAGTGCACCCTGATCAACACATCATTGGACAACAGTATAAGAATATTGATGTCTATAACTCCACTAAGTTTCTTCCCTTAGCTATAATTCAGTTTAGTTGGGGTGGAGTTACTGGCCCTAAGCAGGTGGTGGTATCACCTAGCTTACCTGTAGACTGTCTCTTAGGTAATGACCTAGAGGCCTCAGGTTGGGCTGATGTAGAGTTTTATGCCCATGCAGCCATGCTGGGCATCCCTGAGGAATTGTTCCCTCTCATTTCAAGTGAAATGAAAAAGCAAAAGAGAGAAGGCCTGAAAACTCAGGATCCCTCTCCATCAACAGGTAAAAAGGGTATCACAGTATCCCCTAACCACCCTACCATTCAGGATACTATTCCTGTGGTGGGAGAAACCTCTCCTGGGGTGGCACCTGTTCCAAGGGAATCATCAGCTGGCATAGCTGGACTCCCTGAGGTAGAAGTACCTCTCTGTGGGATAACTAACATTGGTGACAAAAAGAGCACCATTTTAGTTAACATGGAGCATCCCTCCAACCCTCCCAGAGAAACTTTAGTGCAGAAACCCTGTACTGCCTCACAACACTTAGGACAGCATCCCTGCCCTAGTGTGGAGCTCATAGGACAGCATCCCTGCCCTGCTCCAACTCAAGAGAAACAGCATCCCTGTTCTCTCTTCCAGCCAAATGGACAAAGTTTTTGTCCAGCTATGGCTTTACTGAGACAGCATCCCTGTCTGGCATTTCCATCATTACAAATAGGTTCAGTGGATAATTCCCACTGCTCTAAACTAAAACTTACTGATAGAAACTCTGAAAATACATCTTCACATTGTTGGTTAGCTAAAAAACTTCAAACAGGGTGGTTTACATCCCCACAGGGAAGTAACCATATAGTGGATGATAAAGGGAGTAACCAGTCTATTGCAGAGCTACTCTCTTCTTATCACCACTTAGACAATAAAGTCTCAACTGGCCAAGGTTAGCCTTATTGTCCTTCATTTGGGGGGGGGGGGTTGTGTGAGAAGGTAGCCTCTTTCTAGCCTTGTTACCCCCACTTTTGGCCTGTTTGTGAGTGTATGTCAGGATGTTTGTCACTGTTTTCACTGTCATACTGGGATCCTGATAGCCAGGCCTCAGTGCTCATAGTGAAAACACTATGTTTTCAGTATGGTTGTTATGTGTCACTGGGATCCTGCTGGTCAGGACCCCAGTGCTCATAGGTTTGTGGCCTATATGTATGTGTCACTGGGACCCTGTCACACAGGGCCCCAGTGCTCATAGGTGTGCATGTATATGTTCCCTGTGTGGTGCCTAACTGTCTCACTGAGGCTCTGCTAACCAGAACCTCAGTGGTTATGCTCTCTCATTACTTTTGAATTGTCACTAACAGGCTAGTGACCATTTTTACCAATTTACATTGGCTTACTGGAACACCCTTATAATTCCCTAGTATATGGTACTGAGGTACCCAGGGTATTGGGGTTCCAGGAGATCCCTATGGGCTGCAGCATTTCTTTTGCCACCCATAGGGAGCTCTGACAATTCTTACACAGGCCTGCCACTGCAGCCTGAGTGAAATAACGTCCACGTTATTTCACAGCCATTTTACACTGCACTTAAGTAACTTATAAGACACCTATATGTCTAACCTTTACCTGGTAAAGGTTAGGTGCAAAGTTACTTAGTGTGAGGGCACCCTGGCACTAGCCAAGGTGCCCCCACATTGTTCAGAGCCAATTCACTGAACTTTGTGAGTGCGGGGACACCATTACACGCGTGCACTACATATAGGTCACTACCTATATGTAGCTTCACCATGGTAACTCCGAATATGGCCATGTAACATGTCTATGATCATGGAATTGCCCCCTCTATGCCATCCTGGCATTGTTGGTACAATTCCATGATCCCAGTGGTCGGTAGCACAGACCCTGGTACTGCCAGACTGCCCTTCCTGGGGTTTCTCTGCAGCTGCTGCTGCTGCCAACCCCTCAGACAGGCAGCTGCCCTCCTGGGGTCCAGCCAGGCCTGGCCCAGGATGGCAGAACAAAGAACTTCCTCTGAGAGAGGGTGTGACACCCTCTCCCTTTGGAAAATGGTGTGAAGGCAGGGGAGGAGTAGCCTCCCCCAGCCTCTGGAAATGCTTTGTTGGGCACAGATGTGCCCAATTCTGCATAAGCCAGTCTACACCGGTTCAGGGACCCCTTAGCCCCTGCTCTGGCGCGAAACTGGACAAAGGAAAGGGGAGTGACCACTCCCCTGACCTGCACCTCCCCTGGGAGGTGTCCAGAGCTCCTCCAGTGTGCTCCAGACCTCTGCCATCTTGGAAACAGAGGTGCTGCTGGCACACTGGACTGCTCTGAGTGGCCAGTGCCACCAGGTGACATCAGAGACTCCTGCTGATAGGCTCCTTCAGGTGTTGGTAGCCTTTCCTCTCTCCTAGGTAGCCAAACCCTCTTTTCTGGCTATTTAGGGTCTCTGTCTCTGGGGAAACTTTAGATAACGAATGCATGAGCTCAGCCGAGTTCCTCTGCATCTCCCTCTTCCCCTTCTGATAAGGAATCGACCGCTGACCGCGCTGGAAGCCTGCAAACCTGCAACATAGTAGCAAAGACGACTACTGCAACTCTGTAACGCTGATCCTGCCGCCTTCTCAACTGTTTTCCTGCTTGTGCATGCTGTGGGGGTAGTCTGCCTCCTCTCTGCACCAGAAGCTCCGAAGAAATCTCCCGTGGGTCGACGGAATCTTCCCCCTGCAACCGCAGGCACCAAAAAGCTGCATTACCGGTCCCTTGGGTCTCTTCTCAGCACGACGAGCGAGGTCCCTCGAATCCAGCGACGCTGTCCAAGTGACCCCCACAGTCCAGTGACTCTTCAGCCCAAGTTTGGTGGAGGTAAGTCCTTGCCTCACCTCGCTGGGCTGCATTGCTGGGAACCGCGACTTTGCAGCTACTCCGGCCCCTGTGCACTTCCGGCGGAAATCCTTCGTGCACAGCCAAGCCTGGGTCCACGGCACTCTAACCTGCATTGCACGACTTTCTAAGTTGGTCTCCGGCGACGTGGGACTCCTTTGTGCAACTTCGGCGAGCACCGTTTCACGCATCCTCGTAGTGCCTGTTTCTGGCACTTCTCCGGGAGCAACCTGCTTCAGTGAGGGCTCTTTGTCTTGCTCGACGTCCCCTCTCTCTGCAGGTCCAATTTGCGACCTCCTGGTCCCTCCTGGGCCCCAGCAGCGTCCAAAAACGCCAAACGCACGACTTGCGTGTAGCAAGGCTTGTTGGCGTCCTTCCGGCGGGAAAACACTTCTGCACGACTCTCCAAGGCGAGAGGGATCCGTCCACCAAAGGGGAAGTCTCTAGCCCTTTTCGTTCCTGCAGAAACCGCAGCTTCTTCTGTCCAGTCGAAGCTTCTTTGCACCCGCAGCTGGCATTTCCTGGGCATCTGCCCATCTCCGACTTGCTTGTGACTTTTGGACTTGGTCCCCTTGTTCCACAGGTACCCTAGATTGGAAATCCACAGTTGTTGCATTGCTGGTTTGTGTCTTTCCTGCATTATTCCTCTAACACAACTCTTTTGTCCTTAGGGGAACTTTGGTGCACTTTGCACTCACTTTTCAGGGTCTTGGGGAGGGTTATTTTTCTAACTCTCACTATTTTCTAATAGTCCCAGCGACCCTCTACAAGGTCACATAGGTTTGGGGTCCATTCGTGGTTCGCATTCCACTTCTGGAGTATATGGTTTGTGTTGCCCCTATCCCTATGTTTCCCCATTGCATCCTATTGTAACTATACATTGTTTGCACTGTTTTCTAAGATTATACTGCATATTTTTGCTATTGTGTATATATATCTTGTGTATATTTCCTATCCTCTCACTGAGGGTACACTCTAAGATACTTTGGCATATTGTCATAAAAATAAAGTACCTTTATTTTTAGTATAACTGTGTATTGTGTTTTCTTATGATATTGTGCATATGACACTAAGTGGTACTGTAGTAGCTTCACACGTCTCCTAGTTCAGCCTAAGCTGCTTTGCTAAGCTACCATTATCTATCAGCCTAAGCTGCTAGACACCCTATACACTAATAAGGGATAACTGGGCCTGGTGCAAGGTGCAAGTACCCCTTGGTACTCACTACAAGCCAGTCCAGCCTCCTACAATACTGTTGTGAGTTCAGTGATGCTCCGCATATTGAATGTGTGAGCTGGGTAATATGTTGCTTAGTGTTGCGTTCTGTGGGATGTTGTTGGTTACCTAGTAGTTACACCCACTACCAAATACTGGTGGCTTCCACTCGGCTCTCCGCTGTCAAGTGCAGCTCCATGAAGGATGCACAATTGTTTGTGTTGTTTATTGTGTGTGCTGTTGTGAGGTTATTGATACCGAGTTTATTGAATATCTGAGTTGCTGGATCGGTGTTCAGAGTACTATCTAATGTGTTGTGCTGAGTGTTTGTCGTTAGGACTGAAGTGCTGTTGTGGGAATGATGAAGCCCGTATAGTGCATCTGCTGTGTGTTGGATGCATGGTTGATGTTCTGTGTAGTGTGTCCTGCTGCATGTGGAGTGCAGGTTCTGCCAAGAAAATAACCATACACACAGCCTTAATGTACATGTTCCAGATTGGAAGAAAAATGTAGCCAATTATCTTTCCTTGATTCTCTTGATTATCATGTTTTCTCAAATAGTCTTCATTCCAGATTTTAAACTAATCTTGATTACCCTTGTGCATTTATACACTTAGGTGGCGCTTCATCTCTATAAATCAAAGAAATAAAATTGAAGTCTTTCTGAAGTGCTGAGAACAAATCACAGAAATATGAATGCCGTTAACCCAAAATAAATCAGCCATGGTGTATGGATGGGATGACTTAGGGGGTTATTCTAACTTTGGAGGAGTGTTAATCCGTCCCAAAAGTGACGGAAAAGTGACGGATATACCACCAGCCGTATTACGAGTTCCATAGGATATAATGGACTCGTAATACGGCTGGTGGTAAATCCGTCACTTTTCCGTCACTTTTGGGACGGATTAACACCTCCTCCAAAGTTAGAATAACCCCCTTAATGTTGCTACTACTAAAGAAACGAGTGGGATGGTAGACTAGATTGAGGGAGGTTTCTCGTAGTCCTGTAAGTTTAGTTTGGTTTAGTTTTATGAATTTGGATTTGTAGAATGCCAAAACCATTGCATAGTATTCATGTCCTGCCATTGACTGTGCTATCTCTGAGGTCCAAGCCTACCTGAGTACATGGTGCCAAGAGCACAGATACTGGGAATAAACCGTAAAATGATGGAGCGCTGGAGGAGCCTAACCGCTGTTCAACTAACAGCTTCTTCAACTTGAGACCCATGCCTCTGTGCAAGCGCTAAGGATACTCCGTATCGTACTGTAAGTCGGTATGACTATAAGAGTCAGTCATATAATTAATGATGTTATTGCTGTACCAAACCTGTGCAGTCCAGCTTGAGGACGAGTAAACATCACTGACTCTAATATTGCTAACAAGTACTGAGGTCTACTTTCACTAGGCAGTACATTTTCATTGTATCAGTAAGGGCTTTACATGGGCTGGGGCTCTCCAGGTCTCAGACCCAGTAGTATTTAAAAATGGAAATGGAAACGGGTCTTAATCAGGCCCTGTATTCATGTCCTTTTAGTGGCAAAACTCTGATCTATTGCTGAACAATGAATATAAAAAAGGTTACAGAATTCATGTCAGCAGTTTAGTTTTGCTTTATATTTCGCATTTTTTGTTTAACCTTTCAGTCCCTAGAAGTGTTAACTGTTTCCAGGAAGTTGTGTTTCACACAATTAAGTTTTTCATGTTTAAGCACACCCATAATTACACAAGCCGTGCCCTTTTTACAGACCCCCCAATGTTTTTCATCTTACTCAAAGCCCTGTTCACAGTTAGGCTATTTGTCCTTTCAAGATAATGTCTTTCTATTCTATGGTCGCCTCATGAAAGTGTAAGACTGGTTCTCTTATTCATTTTGTTTTCAGTTGCACTACCCTGATGTTCTCCATGTGATGGTTTAAGTAGGGGCACCAGAAAGTTTTAACGTTACAGGCTGAGATGTAAACTACTGTCAATTAGTGTTCTATCACTTGCAATAAATGAATAATGCTGTCCTTTAATCCCTCGCGAGGGATTACATAAAGTAATTCCACTGGGCCAGCTGTCGCAGAGGATATCCCAGTGCTTGGAGGAAGTGGTAACTTGTTTGCATGAGGAAGTCTACATACATTTGAGAGCTAGCTCTCCCATCTGCCAGCAGTAAGGGAGGGCTCTTCCCTGATAGGGGGAAGAGGGAGGGGTACTCCTGGCATGGGATTACTGCTGGTGGGCATCCCCACTCTTCACCTAAGTAGGAGGTGACTTCTGGATGGCTGTGGCCTCACCTGCCGTCGTTCATTAGCTCCCAACGTTTGTGTAACGAGGGCCAATATCTTGAATCTCATATCAGGAATGGGGACTTAAAACAAGTATCTGCTAATATTGTTTGTTCTGACTTAAGCTCTTAGTGGCTGAAAGCAGGCCGGAGCTAAGAGGCCCTTAAAGCCATTACACTAAATATACTGAGACCCTTGCACCATTGTTGACACTGTTCAGACGCATATCGTTGGATGAAGAGTAGAGTCATGGTGGTTAGAAACATCATATCAAAGAGGCTTCCCTTTACAGGCTAACTGCTGCCATAGAGCATATGGGAAGAGGTTGCCAGTCTTTATGGCCTCTCGTTGCACCCAGATGGTTCTGGTAGTCTTGTTGCTTCTGGTCATTGTCATATGTTTGCACTCTGTTTTTTATTAAAGACTTGAGGCCACACGCATGGCCTACATCAAGCGGCGACAGAGAGGGCCTGAAGTTACGAGACCCGGGAAGCCTCTGTCAGACGTAGGAGAAGGGGGCGTCTCAGCTGACCGGCTGGGAAGTTAAAAACTGGAAGGACGACTGGGG
Source organism: Pleurodeles waltl (assembly GCF_031143425.1). Taxonomy (NCBI): domain Eukaryota; kingdom Metazoa; phylum Chordata; class Amphibia; order Caudata; family Salamandridae; genus Pleurodeles; species Pleurodeles waltl. The sequence continues at coordinate 1,023,136,170 of NC_090449.1, read as the reverse complement.
CCCAGTGGGCCGTGAGAGGGGGCCCTAGGACAGAGTCGGGAGCAGAGGGGCCCAGATCCTTGGTGAGTCGATACCACTCTAGAGGGCTCACTGGACCAGGAGAGCCCTGAGGACAGCAGCGGGGGCGAGGCGGACACTTGAGGTCCAGTGGCAAGCTTCTTTGGGGAGCCTGTATGGCACCAGGGGTAGAACAAAACCCTACTTGCAAGGCTGGTGACGCCGCAGATGGGTACACTGAGGATGGACAATGGGGCTCCCCCATATTGGGATGCAGTGGGACGCAGTAAAGAGACTAAACCGGGGCTACGCTGCTGCCAAGATGGGGCGTGATAAAGCAGTGAGAATGCCGGCACAACAACAAAAAATCGACAAATATGCCAAGCAGAGTGCCCCGGGGAACGAAGTAGGAGCGGTTGGTGGGACCCCCGAGCCTTGGAGTTTGGCTCAAACAGCAGCTATCTTAGAGGCAATCAATGACCTGATAGTAACTATGGAGGGCAAAATGGGGGAACTCAGTGTTGATCTGGCCCTCATCAGGCAAAACCTTCGCAACACCACAAATAGAGTTACGGAGGTGGAGGGGCGACTCTAGGAAACAGAAGACACAGTTAAGACACACGAAGAACGCCTGACGAAACTGCATTGTTTAGTAACTCAAAGCCATGGCAGAAGACACGAAGGGCAGGTCTAGAAGGAATAACCTCCCTGTGGTAGGACTTCTTGAGGGTGTGGAAGGTACCACCCCTACTAAATTCATATGGGATTGGCTGCTGAGTTGGGTCCCCAAAGGTGAAGTTTCACAATGTTTTATCGGGGAACGCACTCACAGGGCATTGACAGCTCGACCCCCGGTGGGGGCTCTGCCACGGACATTCATAGTATGGCTACTTAACTATGCAGACAGAGATGCCATCCTCGGGGCAGGGAGACAAGCGGAGGCTTTGACATATCAATCTGCCACACTAATGATCTTTCCGGACTATTCCTTAAGAGTGCAGCAGCAACGCTGATCGATCTCGGAAGCCAAATCTAAACTGAGAGCAATGCGGCTCATGTATATGCTCTTATTCCTGGCAAGCCTAAAGGTGATCTATCAAGGGAAATTCCTATTCTTCGACACACCAGAGACAGCCTGGAACTGGATTGAGGAATGACCACTTATGACATTAACTTCCCAGACCTGTATGCAGAGTGAAGGTGTTAAGACGGCAGGATGAGAGTGGTAGACGTCGCTGTGGCAGCGGGTTCGGAGGAGGGGGCATCGCACCCGCTTATTTGAACATGGGGCGGCTCGAGAAACAAAGGACATGGCCACTTTGCTGACGAGTCCGGGGACTGCAGTGGAAGATGCGGAGTTGATGCAGAGGTTGCTGTCGACTGCACAATAGAAAGACTGATCTTTAGTGGATGGTTAAAAATGTTCAATATGTATGTACAAGGGAGAGGGGGGTGGGTGGAGATCTATAAGCAAATGGTTAATGTTTTTCTAGGGGGCAGAGGGGGGGTTACCCATCTTTGGGGGGTGGGGGGTGTTGGTGTAGGGAGTGCTACAGGTCACAGTTTAGCCCGGTTGGCTAGGTCCCTAGATGCAACACAACAGGTACATCTGATTTGGGAAGTAGGGGGTGGGAGTTGGGAGGGTGCAGTGGGAGGGAAGAGTGGGGTGGGGTTTTTGTTAAATTCTTGTCGGTTATTGAGATCATGGCAGCGCGTCAACGTAGTATCTACCAAGAGATGGCTAGCACAGGGCCCAGATGCACCTTTCTATGAAAGATATTACCAGGATGGGAAGTAACAGCCTGGCCCCCTCTGGGGGCAGGAACACTCAGACTATTGTCCTGGAATGTGAATGGAATTCTAAATAAAATCAAACGTGGGGCAGCACTGAGAACAGAGGCGGACATTGTGCTTCTTCAAGAAACACATCTCCCGGGAAATAAGTGCCCTTTCCTGGTCCCTAGGGGATATTCACAGGCTTATAATGAAGGATTCCACAGGGTCTCCAGGGGGGTGGCTATATTAATCAGAAAGGGCACTCAGCCGGTCGTCATGCACACATGGACAGATGACATGGGACGGTATGTGGCTGTCACCGGGACTCTTCAGGGTAGGCCCATATCAATTTTGAGTGTCTATGCTCCTCCACCACTCACAATGGGGTTCCTGGCTTAGCTGGGAGGAATACTTAAGGAATTACCTGAGGCCCCTTGGATTATAGGGGGCGACATGAATGGGCTGTGCAATCTACTGCTGCACCGATCCTCGGTCAGGGCGAGTGGGAGTGGGTCAACACCGCTAACAACTTTTATACAAAACCTGAATTTAGGAGATGTTTGGAGAGTGCAGCACCCAAATGAGAGAGGGTATACCTTTTATTCTGGGGCGCACCGAACCTTTTCTAGACTGGACTATTTCCTCTTGCCCGCGGAGGAGTTCCATAGGGTAATGGAGGTATGGCACTTCGCAAGGGGGCCACTCTCTGATGGAGACGACCTTGACCTGGGAGGCGGAAGGGGTGAGGGCGGGATGGAGATTGGACAGGTGGTACCTTCAACGGATGATTTCATACACATGTGCTACCAACTAAGTGAGCAATACTTCCTTGAAAATCAGGGTTCAGTGACCTCACTGTAGGTGGTCCGGGAGGCGCAAAAGGCCTATATAAGGGGTGAGATCATCAGCTATGTGAAATTTCAAAGAGAGAAAAGTAGGCAGAAGACCCGGGAACTAGAGGGGCGAATTTTAGATTTAGAGGGCCGCCTTGCATCATAGGTCCAGGAAGACCACCTGTGAGATCTAAAATATACACAGACTCTGTTGCGGCAGGAACTAACACAAGAGGCACGGGCAGCCTGGAAGGCCACTCGTAGCAGAATCTACCAAAGGGGAAACAAGGCCAGTAAACCCTTGCATTGGTTATGCACAACCAGGATGGAGCTGGCCGTCATCCCATACTTAAAGGTGGGGGATGGGTCGAGGGTGATGGGTCATGGGCCGACGGCTCAAGCTTTTGCCATCTATTATCAAGGTCTGTACCAGGCAGACCCAAGGGGTCCACGTCTGGACCTCCTTCAGTTTATACAGGATCTGCCAGTCCCAAGCCTTTCAGCAGAAGACAGAGCCTCCTTGAAGTTGGACGTTTAGGTGGAAGGATTGAGAACAGTGTTAGGACAGCTCAACCCCTGGGACGGCACCTGGACTGAATGTTTTCCCACCCAAATATTGGCGTTTGGTATGGCAGCATGCAGGTCAGCCTATGCTGGAAATGTTCTAGTAGGCCTTAGAAAAGGGCACACTGTCTCCGGGCGGCAGATATTGTAGTACTAGCCAAACCGGGCACTGCTGGCTATCGCTGCGAGAACTTTCAACCTATTTAGCTATTGAACACAGCGCTTAAAGCGTGGGCAAAGGTGCTGGCCAGTCCTCTGGGGAAGGTTATTGGTTATCTAGTTCACCTAGACCAGTCCGGGTTTATGCCAACACGAGCTACAAGACACAATTTGAGGCGTGTGCATAATGCTATTGCCTTGGGTGCATTGGTGGACGAGCATAGGGCCTTATTATCTATCGATTTTCAGAAGGCCTTTGATTCGGTTGACTGGGCATACATGTTTGTCCTCCTTGGGAAGATGCTTTGCTGCTCTCGGTTCCTTAGCTATGTGAGACTCCTGTATACCGATCTCAGAGCCAAAGTGCGCATGGGGGAGCAGGTCTCGGATTGGTTCGCGTGGAAAGGGGCACACGTCAGGGGTGCCCCCTGTCTCCCCTGCTGTTTGCGGTCGTAATAGAGCCACTGGCCACCTGGGTGTGAGAAGACCCACTATATAGGGGATTACAATGGGAGGATGTGGTGAGGGGCAGGATATCGCTATATGCCGATGTTGTACTTCCATATCTAGGGTACCCCGAGAGGTCTGGACCAAGGGCACTGCAAATCCTGGAGATATTGGGTGAATACTCAGGACTCTGTATTAACCTGCGAAAATCAGTGATTTACCCGATAAATCTGTGCCCGCCAGATATGCCTTGGGCATCGGGCCTATCAATTCAACCTGAAAGATTTAAGTATCTAGGGGTGTATGTAACAGGAAGCACAGAATGCTCCTTTGAGAGGAATTTGGTTCCTCCATTAGAGAGGCTTTCCAAGGATGTATCATTCTGGAGGGCTCTCCCGTTGTCCCTACTGGGGTGTTCGGCCATATTCAAAATGGTAGCACAACCACGACTTTTGCATCACTTACAACACTGCTCGTTTCCTATCGCTAAGTCCTTCTTCCAAAGGGTGAACGCCCTGCTGCGTACACTGCTCTGGGGGTGGGGGGCGAGGTTCCACGCATCTCTTTGGAGAAGTGTTGTAGATTGGTGATTGAGGGAGGTATGGCCACACCAGATATTAGATTGTATTACTGGGCGGCATACCTTCCTATCATCAACAATTGGTGGTTCGGGGGTTCACAGACCCTGCGTACGCTCTTGAGGGATCGATTTATAGGACCAAAAGAGATTTTGCACATGCTCTATGGGGGAGTCTCCAGGGAGGAACTGCTGCCGGCGACCAGGATGGTGCTGGCGATGTGGGAGGAAGCAAAAAAGTTTGCTGGATGGAAAAACACACTGGCCTTAGAAACACAACTATGGCAGGGGGTTTACCTCCTGCGGGTTGTGGCTCTTCGGGTTTGTTGCTTGGGATCTTGTGGGGATTTCAAATTTGAGGGACGTGCTTAAGAATGGAATACTGAAATCCTTTCATGACTTACAAAAGGAATTCACACTTCGCACATAGTTCTTTAGGTACCTACAGCTTCGCCATGCATTGACAACTATGCTTCAGGCACTCTCAGAGATACCAGAGTTTTCGCCTTTGGAGGCCAAGCTGCTGTTTACAGACGTTACAGAACATAAGCTATCAGTGACGTATAAAATGCTCCTCCTGAATATGCCTGTTCCTATGGAGAAGGTGCTTAGGGCCTGGGAAGCGGACTTGGGAACCCTGGATGATGACGAATGGAGAGAGTCATTGGAAGCACCCAAAGGGACAGCCATAGCTTCCTAGTTGAGGTACATTCAGCTAAAATTGCTACATTGCACTTATTACACCAGGATACGACTGCATTGCATGGGCTATTTGACCAATAATGCCTGCTTGAGCTGTGTGGATGCACCAGGGAAATTGAGACACCCGTTCTGGTACTGCTCTGTTCTCTCCGGTTTCTGGGAGGGAGTCCTGGGGAGGCTGGGAGAGGTTTTGGGCAGGGGTATTCCAAGGGACCCCAAAAAGATCCTTTTACACGTCTCCCAGGGGCTAGAAGGCAGGAGATATAAAAAAAACACTTTTGTTGTTGGACCTGGCACTCGCCAAGAGGGATATCGCAAATGCATGGAAAAATGTACTCTTCTTCGGTCAAGAAGATTGGCTCGAGTTATGGATTTATGCATGGGGCTGGAAAGACCCATTTAGATAGCGAGGCGATGTCCCAAGAAGTATCACAACATTTGGAATGGGTGGGCGGAGGGGTGGGGATTCTCCTAGAGCCGATTCCAGATAGACCTTGGACAACTACCGTCGGTGGTGGGCCTCCCCTGGCTGGTGCCTGAGACGAGAGGTGCTTCCTACCTGGTGGGAGGATGAGAGAAGACTTTGGCCCTGCAAGTGCTGCTTGTGATATGCTATGTACAGATGTTGCTTGCTTATGCTGCTACATATACTGTTGCTTACTTTGCCAGTGGAAGGCTGCGAACCCTCGATATACTTGACTAAGAAAAGTTTTTTAAAAACTCATCGACCCTTCATTTCTTATGAGTGTTATGTAAACGTTGGGTCCGCACGTGCATATATGTGAAGGGATGAGATGCATTTTTCGGCGGCTCCGTCATTGTAGCCAAAATAGTTTGGGTTGTTTGTAGAAACAGTTTTTGACCTACCATGTACCTGTTCACACCCTTTCGTCTGCATGCCAGATGCTGTTCATTTCCATCCTCTTCTCTATGAAGACCATTGTAAATTAGTTTTGTGAGTGTTTAGGTAAAATCCACAAAGTCATAATGCAGTATGAAGGATGACTTTGGGTCTGATTTAGATCTGGTGGAAGGGGAATACTCCATCACAAACGTGACAGATATCCCATCTGCCATATTACTATCTCCAGAGAATATAATGGGATCGTAATAAGTTGGAGGGGATATCCGTCACGTTTGTGACGGAGTGTTTCCCTCCACCATGATCTAAGTCGGGCCCTCTGTGTTTTGTTATACCGATCTGAACAAGTTTCAGCAGGTCAGTGTGTGGCATGCAGAACTATGGTACTTTGAGGTGGGAAGGTCCTGCTGCCCCTTTCTGCTTTAGAAATTAATAGAAAATGCCCAGTTCATCTGGAATGCTTGCTCAAAGCTAAGCAAAGAAAATGTTCTGTGGAACATGTTCTGTGCCCACCGTCCAAATCCTGTGTCCAGCTGACATAGAGGAGCTACAACCCAGTTGGCCGAAGACTGAGTGTTTATAACCAACAGGGGGTAATATGGGATGCATCCTGTGGAGGATGAGAGTCCTGAGTAAACAGTAGGTCTGCAATTGTCTTTTTACTGGGAACCAAGTACCCCCCCCCCCCATTGCTACACATTAATTTGCTCATACATCAGATAGATGGAAATACATTTAGTGACACCCTCTTATATCATAATCATGCCTTGTGGGTCCTGAAGCTCATAATCACAAAACCCCTTTACACTCTGTAGCCTCCATAATGCAGCCATTGGGCCAACCAGAAGGCGGTTGCTGCATTACAGACCCAAGGAGGAAAAGCACCAGCTCCATTCAGTGGAAACATCTCCTGGGGTCATGGATTCAAAGCCCTAGGAGACTTTGGGTCAGTCAATCCAACATATTCCTTTTTGGCGGGTGCACCTCCTGACGCCCCTGACAACTCATGGGCCAACCACTGGTGGTGTCCTTGTTCATTCCTGCAGTCGCTACAATAAAAAAAGTATGTAAATGATCCCTCGCAGGGTATGCTGTGGTCCTCCTTGTCCGGATTCTCATAAATAATAAATGGGCTGAAAGCTATTCTTATTGTGCAGCCTTGTGACACACAACTTCGGTTTTTGTTTTTGTGTTTTTTTTCTTGTAAGGGGTGCCCCGGTCTGAACTGGGAAAGTCAGATGCATGCCATAATGGTGGTGTAGGAGTGGCGAGCACGGGGAGTCCACTCCCACTACCCAAACCAGCTACCCTCCTAGCTGACATTGTCCAATTCTGACACATGAGCCGGTGAGCAAATTCTCCGGCTGGCTTCGTCAAGGGAAGGTTGTGTCTGTTTTGTGCCTCCCAGTTTCTCCCCAGTCGTAAGCATTGGGAGCTAGAGGGGGCATAGCTTCCCATGAGAGCTCAGTGGTGCTCCACTTGAGGTGCTCCTCTCTTCTTTGGTTTCCCACAGGATAGGATTCCTGGACACTTGTAATCATGCCAGGCTTCCTAAAAGTATCAGGGACCCAGGATGGGGTTCTGGCCCCATTCAGTGCCTCACCAGCCTCTGGGGATATACAAAGTGAGTCCTGAGGAGGGGAGAACCACGCACACCCTGTCCCTAGGTAAAGGAGGATTGAGGTGATGACCAGTGGCTTAGCCTGTCTGGGGAAATCGGAGAAATCATGATGGAGGGCCAAATGCTTGTTTTCCTTTTTTTTAAGTTTGCATCTTTAAAGCTGCATAACTGTGGCCCTGGCCGGCCAATTATTCATATATGGATTGTTTTTCTCCTGGTGGCCCTGCCTAGTCACCGAGAGCGTTTTCATTAGGTCTTCTGGCTTCTAAAGTAGTGTTACTTTGTGGGGAGCTTGGTTTGCTGGATCCCTGCTCCAGCCTTCTCCTGTGTCTGGCTCCTAGCACTCGTGCTGGTTGTGGCATCTTATGCAGCCCCTCCGCAACCAACCAGCAGAACCGTCCTGTACGCTCGCTATACCCCGTGGCCTCCTGGCCATCTTGCAGAGCCCCCGGGGGTGAGAATAAGGGGACAGCGGAGTCCAGGTCTTCCCCAACTGGTCCACAGTGGGCATTAGGGGGCAGAGTCACTGGTCCTTGAGAGAACCATCCTAGTCCTGGGGGTCAGCTGGTGACAAAGTCCTTAGTCCATCTTTGCAGGATAGCAGGTGGTTTTTCCTTCCAGCTGAGCATTTTGTCTGCCATCATCGCCTCCAAGGTCCTGGTTCTTCTACACTATCTCTCCCTTGTGCAGAGGTTTTTAAGTGGGGGTGGAATGTTAGATGGAAAGCACCCATCACTGATCCTAGAATGCCACATCATCCCTCCGCCCTTGTTCCAACCCTCCTGCACAGCATTGTAGGACAGTCCATCATGGTGATTTAATTTTTTTCTGGAAAGAGCTCCTCTGAGGGCCTCATTATCACCCCTAACTGAATCCAGAACCAGAGCCCTTCCTGCCAGATCTTCAAATGCGAGCCCCTCCTGGGTTTGCTCCAGAGGTCTGTGCTTCCTTGTTTGTGCTAGTGAACCTGGGCTGAATGCAATTTGACAAGCTAACTATCAGAGAAAGATGTATCCCCCTTCACCCCTTCCCCTTTGCTCTTCCAGGACCTAAGCTACCCACTGGTAATTGCTCCTTTTGTTTGGGAAGGCCTTTGTTGACTTTGCTGGGGAGCACAGTAATTACCTTGGGCCAGTGAGGAGGAGGAGGCAAAGGCCTGGAAAATGATTATGAGCTGAGTCAAAGCTGATGTCCCATAGGATGTGGATGTGTGTTATTCAGAAATGCAAATTCAAACTTGCCGTAATGTTTTACCCCAGTTTGATCCCTTGCTGTACTGTTTAGGGGTGGGGCGAAACTGCACTTTTGGCCTTATTTTGCCTATGTTTATAATGCAGTGAAAGCTCTACAGATTTTCCAGTAAGCCCTTCTGATCTATGAATGCCCACTAATATTATAAGGCCTAGCCCATGTCAGCACCAATCCCTGCAGAGTTCTTTCTGCAGCAGGGTAACTGTGAGCAGTTATCAAGCTGCTCACTATCGTAGTCTCATACACGCAAGCCTGCACATGCGAGTGCGCACTTTTTTGCGTGTAACCAGCCTAGTGCCTCTTACCCTAACTTGGTAGCATCAACCTTATCTTAAAAGGTGCACTGGCAGTAAAGACACTCAATACAATTACTGTCTATTTACCATGAGTGAAATTCAGGTAATAAGATTCACCCACAGTAAAGGTCCAAAAACCAAGGAGTCCTAAGCAAAAAATCCTGGTGGACTTAATGGGTGACAACCATTTGCCACACTTCCCATCACCATTGATCGTTAGATGCCAACAGTCCCTGCTGAGGATGTGGGATACCTCATAATTATGGACTTTATTCACAAATACAGGGAGTGCAGAATTATTAGGCAAATGAGTATTTTGACCACATCATCCTCTTTATGCATGTTGTCTTACTCCAAGCTGTATAGGCTCGAAAGCCTACTACCAATTAAGCACATTAGGTGATGTGCATCTCTGTAATGAGAAGGGGTGTGGTCTAATGACATCAACACCCTATATCAGGTGTGCATAATTATTAGGCAACTTCCTTTCCTTTGGCAAAATGGGTCAAAAGAAGGACTTGACAGGCTCAGAAAAGTCAAAAATAGTGAGATATCTTGCAGAGGGATGCAGCACTCTTAAAATTGCAAAGCTTCTGAAGCGTGATCATCGAACAATCAAGCGTTTCATTCAAAATAGTCAACAGGGTCGCAAGAAGCGTGTGGAAAAACCAAGGCGCAAAATAACTGCCCATGAACTGAGAAAAGTCAAGCGTGCAGCTGCCACGATGCCACTTGCCACCAGTTTGGCCATATTTCAGAGCTGCAACATCACTGGAGTGCCCAAAAGCACAAGGTGTGCAATACTCAGAGACATGGCCAAGGTAAGAAAGGCTGAAAGACGACCACCACTGAACAAGACACACAAGCTGAAACGTCAAGACTGGGCCAAGAAATATCTCAAGACTGATTTTTCTAAGGTTTTATGGACTGATGAAATGAGAGTGAGTCTTGATGGGCCAGATGGATGGGCCCGTGGCTGGATTGGTAAAGGGCAGAGAGCTCCAGTCCCACTCAGACGCCAGCAAGGTGGAGGTGGAGTACTGGTTTGGGCTGGTATCATCAAAGATGAGCTTGTGGGGCCTTTTCGGTTTGAGGATGGAGTCAAGCTCAACTCCCAGTCCTACTGCCAGTTCCTGGAAGACACCTTCTTCAAGCAGTGGTACAGGAAGAAGTCTGCATCCTTCAGGAAAAACATGATTTTCATGCAGGACAATGCTCCATCACACGCGTCCAAGTACTCCACAGCGTGGCTGGCAAGAAAGGGTATAAAAGAAGGAAATCTAATGACATGGCCTCCTTGTTCACCTGATCTGAACCCCATTGAGAACCTGTGGTCCATCATCAAATGTGAGATTTACAAGGAGGGAAAACAGTACACCTCTCTGAACAGTATCTGGGAGGCTGTGGTTGCTGCTGCACGCAATGTTGATGGTGAACAGATCAAAACACTGACAGAATCCATGGATGGCAGGCTTTTGAGTGTCCTTGCAAAGTAAGGTGGCTATATTGGTCACTGATTTGTTTTTGTTTTGTTTTTGAATGTCAGAAATGTATATTTGTGAATGTTGAGATGTTATATTGGTTTCACTGGTAATAATAAATAATTGAAATGGGTATATATTTGTTTTTTGTTAAGTTGCCTAATAATTATGCACAGTAATAGTCACCTGCACACACAGATATCCCCCTAACATAGCTAAAACTAAAAACAAACTAAAAACTACTTCCAAAAATATTCAGCTTTGATATTAATGAGTTTTTTGGGTTCATTGAGAACATGGTTGTTGTTCAATAATAAAATTAATCCTCAAAAATACAACTTGCCTAATAATTCTGCACTCCCTGTAGATTCATTTGAATTTGGTTGTTTCCCTCCTAAAATTTAACTATAGCTCCCCATCTGAGTAGCTATTACAAAAATTGGCAGAAGTTGGAAATGTATTCTAGTGATTTTAAGCCCATTCAATACTTTAACTTTGGCATCTGCAGAACTCTGTGCACCAACACAGAAAACACGTTGGCGTCTTAAAGTGTCAACTTTTGGTTTGCGGACAAGCATCTTGTAGCTGAGCATTAGAATGAGGTGGTGAAGGATTAGAAAGCAGAGGCAGACTGCCAAGAAGTGCAGCCGCCCTGCCATTTTTTAGCGACCTTAGGCACAACAAGTATCTTCTGTGCCTGCTTTGAGGACCTACTGCCTCAAAGCGTGAGCCGCTTAAGCAGGGACATTTCGGGTGCCCAACCCAATTGAGATGAACTATGAAGTTGTGTGGGTACCTGTTTTTTTGCCTCTCTCCACTGTTTCCTGTGAGAGAACCACTTTAGTGCCATTTTACCTGCTGAAATTTAAGCATATTAAGTTAATCGATCAAGAAACGTCTGGAACAAATGCTCTCACCTGAGGCCAATGGTTGAATTACATGGCTGCATGAACCCTGTGTCGAGGCACGTGACCTGCCGACTGATATTGATGTAGACATAAATGATTGCTTTGTTTCTAGCATTGTTTAGAGAATGAGTGAATGAATCCCTTGCAAACTCCCCCTTTACCTCATTCACCTTCCGTTGAAAAAGGCACTCCCTAGTGAGACCACTGCTGTGAGCTACCAGGGGATGTGATCCACCATTATTTTGAGTGCTGGACTTTAGATGTGGAGTCGGGTGCAACTCCTTCCTGTGCGCAGCTGGTCATCTCTAAGCACCAGACTTCCTATTTTGGCATCAGCACAATGAGACAGTAGCTTGAATCTGGTATCCAGTGTTCAGGAGCCACTGACGCACAATAGACATAGAAAAGACACTGGCTGTTGAGACCGAGAATCTGCATTTGTTGCTGCTCAAACACTAGATCAGCATGTGCTGAGAGACCTCTGGTGCAAGTAGCAAATACTGTAAATGCTTCCTGTTAGTTCTACATGTGCACAGGAAGGTGAGTTAACAACATAGTTAAGAAATCCCTCAGTATTCTGATTATGCTTTTACTGGGGTTGAAAGTTTACTAACCAATGTCACTTTTCTGTAAATAAAGTCCTATTGTCCTGAGTGAAGAAAAAACATTGATTGGACTTTGCAAATGATTGCACATTATTCATGTCCTATTGTTATCACTGTAAACTTACATCGTCTTCCAAGGTTATCTATAACTCAGATTGTAAACTTACAACTTCTTCCAAGGTTATCCGTATCTCAGATTGTAAACGAACATTGTCTTCTGATGTTATCTCTATCTCAGGTTGTAAACTTACTTTGTCTTCTGAGGTTGACCATTGACTGCTTGATCTCTCTACCCTCAGAGAGTGAAACACCCAAGTAGGAGGCTCTTGACATTCAGTCACTGTGAAGTGTTAATGTTAGGCAGACTTAAGGCAGCCAAGGGTACCAGCAGTACTTCTCTCAAAGACTGACGAGTCCTCTGAGCCCGAAGGATCTGGAGAGCTAGACAGACCACACCCCCACCCTCTTCCATTTAAAGGAACTATAATTGGCTGGATCAGTCTTTTTCCTGGACCTCTTAATATTATGGACCTGCCTTCAACTAAAGACTTCCATTGATCATATCACCTGCCTTTCATAATTACTTAATGACGATGACCGGTAATGACAGCCAGATGATATAACCTGTCCTTTCTCCCCCCCCCCCCCCCCTCCCCCAGCAATGCCAGAGCTGATACTGATCTAGGACCAATCGCAGTCATTCAGGGTGTCAGTCAAGAACTTCTTAATTACTGAAAGACTGCCAGCTTTGCATTCCCCCTTCCTTCTGTAGCGCTTGTATTCTTTCTGCTGCCCTCTTGTTACAGATACCTTTTAATAACCAGGGCATTTCAAGCAGCCTGCTAATAAAAACAACAAGATCTGCAGTGCACATCAGAAAGTTACACTCTTGGTGATATTAAGACCGTAAGGTAGATTCATACATAACATGACATGACATGGCGTGTACAAACATATGGATCATGGATGTGCCTTCAGTGTTGTGTACCGCACCGCATCGACATCTAGTATTAAACCCCGGACTAAGAGCTGCGTAAAACTAAGCACATTTCATCACTTCAAGAAGGGGAATATCATTTTGCTGCATCAGGGTATAAATACCAGATGCAAGTGTTATTTGAAGCCTTTAATCATTCCACAGAAAGGATCATTTTGATGGGCTTCTGATCATCTGAAAAAAGTGGTCTCATGCTCACAAAATTACGTCCATCCTTCAATATTTTCCAAGTTTCACTTTTAGAATCCAGATTAAGTTTAGTGTTTTTGTATTATGTTTGTAATTAAGGTTCCACATAAAATTGATTAACTACATTTATTTCTAAGAGTTTTATTGATGTTTTTCAAATTAAATATACAGCTTGGGGTGGCTATCAGTGGGCAAGACAAATGTTAGTGCAACTACCTTACTGTTAAGAGAACATATAGAAACGTGTATGTGAGTTTCTGTATCAGCAATAACCATTGCAACTACATTTCACTGACCTGCACACAGTACATCATGTATCCCGATTTGGAAAATGTATTGGAGCCATGAACAGAAGTTTGAATCATAGCAAGTTGTTGGTGTGGATACTAGGCATTAAAGTAACTCATTACAACATATTAGCTCGAGTAGAAATGAAGAAGCAACATTAGGTTACCACATGTCCAAGTTTACTTATAATAATGACCTAAATGACTCCGGGTGAATTCCAGAGCAACACAACATTATGGCCTTCCTCAGCTCAGCCATACATTTGCCCTTTTATCAAAGGGAGTGTGTTATCCTTTTTGTATACTTTCAGGTATATCATGTTCCAGAAAGCCACTTGTGAGCACCTCCTTTCCCCCTCTCTTTCACCATTCCTGTATTGCATAATTATAGCCCATTTAGAACATGCCTTTCTCCACTGGGGTATCTGTGGAATCCACATGGTGGATTCCCCCACCATGGCCAGCTGTCTTTTAGCTAGTACAGGAGCTAGGCCAGTCAGTCTACACTCTGTTCTTCTTAGATCTAACCATGAGGTTAACCAGACAAACATACCTAAGGAGTGTAGACACTCATGTTGCATGTGAGTGCTTGATTAATCCAGTAATTTCAGAACAAAAATGCCATGTGGACTGGGATGTTCATAATTTATGTGCTAAAATAAGTTTTATTTAACAAATCCCCCCCTTGCACAAAAGTGGTAAGATTCAGGTTTTTTCTAGTTAGCTGCAGCTTTAGGAACGTAACAGCGTCATCATTATGAGTTTGAATAAACTATTAAACCATATTGAACTTTGCACTGAAACGTAGAAAAAGAGGTAACTTTAAAGCTGTATATTTGTTTCCAAAATAGGATAGATATTAAAAAGTGAATCACTCTGTATGAGGAGCCGTTATTATCATCTTAAAAGCTGATTCCGCATATTTGTAACTGAATATTGATCGCTTATGCATCAGGAGTGCACAGTAATTATATATTCTGGGTGTAATGGGCCATTTATCTTTCAGCAAATTTATTTAGAGTAGGGCGGCTGCACATTTTGGACTTGGGAGTGCCATGCAGAAGAGAGTAGGGCATGCCTCAGCCATCGCTTATTTAGAGTAATAACGCAGACACTAGATAATTGTATGGTAAATAGTCCATATTTCTAAGTTTTTCACCGATTATAAGTGATGTGGGTATACCTCATTACTTCAAAGCACAAATAAATGTGGGAATTAGTGTTTTTTGTGCCCTTGAGTGAACTCTAGCTCTCAAACTACCGAGCTGCAGTTCTTGTTGATTACACCAGCGGAGGCGGGGTCGTGATTGTGCCTTTCACAAAAATCTGCATATAATATGCTTTTTGCTCCTTCCTCTCCAGCACATCACTTACAAATGCTTGGACCTTTTCTAACCAATACATGTGAGGTACCACGTGCCTCCATTTTCCTTACTGTGTAGCCCTTTCGCCACCTTCCACTGACTTTTCAGCCACTTAATAATCCATTTTAACACTTTACCTTTTTTCAGCCTGTTCAAGGCTTCTGCTTGGAAGTCTGCTGAAAACGTTCATAAAACAGGAGTAGACCTGGTCCATTTTCCTCTGGCATGGTACTAGCTAACAATTACATATTTCTAGATAAAAGGTCAGTACAGTTTTCAGGCATTCCAGGGTGAACCAGTATTAAATTTAGGGAAGGGTTTTGAAGTAGATGGCGGAGTAAAGTAGGAAAACAGATTGTTAAACTGCGGGACAAAGAGGCAACAGTCTTAAGAAGAGCTGTGACTTTGCCTGATGAATTGGAGCCGTAAAGGTAAACTGATTTCTATGAGGAGCCATTGGCTCACCCTTGGTAGCTAAGGTCAGGCAGCAACACTTACCTTAGAGAAATGTGTTTGCTACACATGCAACAAATAAAGCAACAGAAGGTAGTTTCTCTTGACTAAGACACTTACGTCATCTGGTTTACAAACACTATGAATTTACTTGTCCGACTCCAATCAGGAGTCGTGCCTTCTCATTCTAGATCTGTTTCTTAGTTCTCTTCTAATCTGGCTAGTGCCAAAAATTTAACCCCAATTAGGAACTTGACTAACAAAGAAAAGGGAATGCCACAGTTCATTAAATGGATTGTCCTTGTTCTAGACGTTCAACATATCTAAAGAATGATCCATATCCAAGCAGAAGAAAAAGTTCTTCTTTTAATTCATCATTAGACTGGAGCCATACTTAAGTATAAAAAATCGACTTTGAGCCTGATTGAGATATTGGTGGACGGATATCCCGTCCATCTAAATCCTATAAGACATATTGGGATTGAGATTTCAACAGACAGGATATCTGTCACCGTTCTGACTGATTAATCATGCCCTTTATTGGTAACAAAATCCAGCCTAGTCAGTGTGTTGCATCCTATAAGGACTTCATCAGGGCTGAAATTAGAACACATACCAAAAATCTTTTTTTAAAACAATACAATAGCATCAAGCCAAACATTAACCAAAGAAGAATGTATATGTAATACGTAATGACTTCCTAAAGAAAGAGAAAAAGAAAAACTTAATTCCTTAATCTCAGATTTTTAGATAAAAGGAAGCCCAATTTTCTTACACATACATCATCAGAACATACTTTGTCTCAAATGATTTACACCTCTTCCATGAAGAATGCAAGAACTAGTTCAAGTATTAAACAATATAGTTCACAGTCATATCCCTTCAACATAAGTTAATCTAATAATGATAAGGATATTTTATCACAAACTGAATACAAATTATGTAACCATCCTATGTACCTGTTGACAAAAAATATTTTCTAGTAAAATCATACAAAAATGTATATCATATATAGCAAAAAACTCACTTCTTCTATCCATGAGCATTTCATATGCAAACAGGGTCCCAACATTCCCTCCCTCCCCCCCGAGTCATCGGTCCTGAAAGATCATATCACTTCCCAGTGGGATCTGAGCACAAACATATAGAAGGACCATAAACTAATGCCATGTATAGCATTCCATCTTAAAATCAAAGAGTATCATCCCTATAACAAGAATCAAACATTCTTGATACTTAAAATTTCAGTACTGTATCTAGGAACATGAAAATTGTAATGCCTAAGCTCAACAAAAATACACTCAGGAGCCACATCTCACCTTAATCGAAAGATGCAACACCAAACGTTCCGGACTCGCCCATAAACAATAGCAACCTCCGCATGCCACAATTCCAGAATAGTGGAAAGCTTCATGACTGAAATATCTATCTCTCCTCCGTTTAACCAGGAATGTAACCAATCATCCCCCTCCATACATCATAGCGTGATTTTGGAGTATTGGCTAGTATTTAGACCAATCACAAATGATTTGAAAAAGGACACCAATCCAGTGCTACCAATTTAAAGATTACTAAAGAAATGAAATTCACAAGCTCTACTGTCAAAGGCACCTATCCATATTGGATAGTACTAAAACCAATTGCAAGAGTATGAAAGGGGCACTAATCCGGCAGTGCCCATTTCAAACCAACTGGAGCAACGAAGTAAATTGCTCAAATATCCAAGACACCAGTCTGTATTGGATAATACATAATTCAATAACAGAACTGGTTGGGAGGAGTGGCACCAATCAAGCGCTACCAATTTCAAGCCCACTGAAGCAGCGAGGTTGAGTGACCTTTTTGCTCAAGTATCGTATCCAAAGTACCAATTCATATTGGATAGTACATAAACCCATCACAGGTTTGGAATAGGGGCACCAATAAAGTGCTACCGATTTCAAACCCACTGAAGCAGCAAGGTCAAGAGTTCCTACGTTATTCATTATAGTATGAGTAAACTCTTAGACTTGAAAGCACCCCTCATATATCGGTGCTTACAAGTCAAATACTTTAATTAGGCCAAAAGTTAATAAGTGGTCCGTAGTGCCAATGTAAAGAATAACTTAGACCAATAGCCACCCATGTGTCTCTACTGTCTTAACTGTCCAAGGTACCAATCCCTATTGAATAGTACTTAAACCAGGGTCCTAAATGCATTGGAGTAGATAGCGACAGTCGTCAGTGCCCTGATTCTACTTCCTCTATCAGCGATAATGGACCCCGGTGACCTCACCACACTCCTTAATAGTTTGTAACAGGTTGCAGGGTTAAAAACTTCCCCCCTTTTAATTCAAACCCTAACATTCTATCTTGCAGGCTGTCTCTGGGATCCCCACTGCCGCCCTCTGGCTAGACTAAGCTGCTACTACTGACTTCTGGATTGCAGTTCAGTCCATTACAATGTATTAAATTGCAAAGATCTGCATCCCAGGTTAGACCTAAATATAAACTTAGTTTGCGCTAGTAAACAATTTCTTTCAGTCCTCTTGAAATAAAAACATGGTGTCTTCACTGGTTCAACACTTAACTTAAAATTGGTTAAAATGATCACCAAATGAAATATCTACTTTTGGAAGAGCCCTTGACATCAAGGGCATGGCCAACCAGGCAAATACAATGCTTTACAAAGAAGAATTTTGGATCCTTATTCTTGATACCATCTGGCCAATAGAATTGAACAAAAAAATGGGTTACTTTCCTTTTCTCTTAAAAGGATGGGTTATTCGCTCTATCATAAATGTGGTAGTTATGTATCTGGATTTGGTAGGTTGTTGGTATTAAATATTTCAGAACAGGGTTTAGTGTGGTCCAGTTTTCAAATGGGCTGTAAGGAGAACCGACATTCTGGGATAAACTGGAAGATATCAGCATGGCCAGGGTGTACATGTTATTAATGTTAGCTGAACACACTATTCCACTTGGCTTTGCTATTAGACATACGTCATTTTCTTTTGTATCCTTTCAATCTATTGGTATTGTTTTTCGTATTTTGCTGTAACTTCAAGGATCTTTTTTAATTTAGCTTCAGGTTGACTACCTAGGACACATATTGCATTAAGCATTCATGACCTTGTTCGAGTATTGATGACACAGTTGTTGATTTGAATACTTGAATATACAGTGCTGGACCTCTACCACAGTATAAGATTAGGTATTAAATGTGTGGTCAGGAAGAGTAGCCATAGATCCTTTGGGGGATGAAGGTATGGAAACATGTAGACAGATTTACTAAATAACAATCTTCTTGACACCAATTACTATTCAGCTGTCATGTAGGGAGGTTATAAGGAACATTATTTCCCCACAATTCTCCGATCTGCTTTTAGCTTTGACGCCACAGACAAATAAAAGGGACGAGAAGGGTTTCATAGTTCATTTTAGCCAGTCCTCCCAATCTTCTTACTTAGTTCTTAGTGTCCTTCAGCATTGCAGGCATTCATTTTGCAGCCTTACAACCCAATTAGTGACTAAAAGATCTGTGTCAAGGAGCCCTCCATGTGGGGCCTGTTAACTGTTGAAGTTCTGACCCTATGAGGAGCATGGCCCGATGATGACCCTTGCCACCCCTGCGTATGGGAGGGCCTGTGCTCCATGCACTATTGCCTTGACAATCAGGTCCGCTGAGAAAGGTACTTTGCCTGCTCGGTCTCTTAGGACATGTTAGTTTGAGTCAATTCATGGACCACCACCTAGGAAGTATTGCTTGGGTATCTATTAAAAAGGCGAGACATCTGCGATTAGAAGTCCATATCAGAAGAACAAGTTATTTACCTTCAGTAACGCTCTGCTACTTGTATACACTGGTTTTGCCACACAAAAAGATCCCAACTTCGCAATCTGCACAACGGTCCTGAACAATCCTATCGGCTCCGCAGGCGAGGAAGTATCAGGAAAGCAACTGATGTCGGCATCTATGGTCCGCTCACTTATAGACCCGTGCCCGTCGCATTCGGAACGGTGTCGAAGCAGAGCTGCCGGCGCCACTTGCCGGTTCTGCAGAAGATTTTCTGGATCGAGAATGATACCTGAGGAAGTATTGAAAAGCTGAGACATCTGTGGTTAGATAGTCTCTACCAGAAAGAGCATTGCTGAAGGTAAGTAACTTGTTCTTCATGAGTTTGTCAGACACCCGATTCTATTTAACTTGTATTAAGCCACGCCCTTAGTCAGACAGGCAACACCTCATAGGAATGGTTATTCCAATCCCTGATTTCTGGCACGCCATTTTTCATCCCACTCGGTGCGCCTTGTAAATATAAATCTGCCAACAGGTATGACGTCGTAGGGCGACTATTTAGCCTGTCCCAGTGTTTTTGCTTTCTGAGCAAACGGCAGACAGCCTGCTCCAACTTACCTGTCTATGGTTCTAATGGTTAACGTAAAACTACAAGTCCCAGCATGCCTGCATGCTGTCCACTGAAACTCAACACTGGCTCATATTCGTAGTTGGCAGGTAAAGGAAGAAAGATTCACTGCCAAAGTGAAAACATCTAAATACAGGTCACTGAAGGCAAAGCATGGCTCCCTCCATCTCAGCCGGGCGTTAACCAACTGTGAGTCATGCCCGAGCCTTCTAGAAACCTTTCTAAAACCAGGGGTTCGTCTCGCCCAAGCTGTACATAACGCCGAGAGGACCGCTTTGCTTCGTGCGGTTTTTAAAAGACCAGTGTGGGTGAAAACAGTGGTCCTCGAAGGGAATTATGCCATTTCGCGGCTCTTTGATGGTGTTGGGCATTTTTCTAGCTTCCCCCTCTTGTTTATTTTCTGCCACCCGCCCACAATCCGGGCGCAGCTGCTGTGCCAAAGCTTTTTTTCTTGGAAAAGGAGAGAGATTTGCCCAGACGGTCTCTCCTTGGGGGATTCAGGAGCACTGCGGAAAATCATTGTGCATGCAGCGCTGACCTCTGGGAGGCTGAGGCGAGCAGCTGGAGTGACGGGACCTTCCCTCCTGCAGACGGGGAGCTGACGGAGAGAGGTGACGGAGCCCGGCAGTCAGGGGGAGACCGGGGCACCTTCCCTCCTGCAGACGGGGAGCTCTCAGGGAGGGACCTGCGGGAGCTGACGGAGAGAGGTGACGGAGCCCGGCAGTCAGGGGGAGACCGGGGCACCTTCCCTCCTGCAGACGGGGAGCTCTCAGGGAGGGACCTCTGGGAGCTGACGGAGAGAGGTGACGGAGCCTGGCAGTCAGAGAGAGACCGGGGCACCTTCCCTCCTGCAGACGGGGAGCTCTCAGGGAGGGACCTCCGGGAGGTGACTGAGAGAGGTGACGGAGCCCGGCAGTCAGGGGGAGACCGGGGCACCTTCCCTTGTGCAGACGGGGAGCTCTCAGGGAGGGACCTCCGGGAGGTGACTGAGAGAGGTGACGGAGCCCGGCAGTCAGGGGGAGACCGGGGCACCTTCCCTTGTGCAGACGGGGAGCTCTCAGGGAGGGACCTGCGGGAGTTGACGGAGCCCGGCAGTCAGGGGGAGACCGGGGCACCTTCCCTCATGCAGACGGGGAGCTCTCAGGGAGGGACCTCCGGGAGCTGACGGAGAGAGGTGACGGAGCCCGGCAGTCAGGGGGAGACCGGGGCATCTTCCCTCATGCACAGGGGGGAGCTCTCAGGGAGGGACCTCCGGGAGGTGACGGAGAGAGGTGACGGAGCCCGGCAGTCAGGGGGAGACCGGGGCACCTTCCCTCCTGCAGACGGGGAGCTCTCAGGGAGGGACCTCTGGGAGCTGACGGAGAGAGGTGACGGAGCCTGGCAGTCAGAGAGAGACCGGGGCACCTTCCCTCCTGCAGACGGGGAGCTCTCAGGGAGGGACCTCCGGGAGGTGACTGAGAGAGGTGACGGAGCCCGGCAGTCAGGGGGAGACCGGGGCACCTTCCCTTGTGCAGACGGGGAGCTCTCAGAGAGGGACCTGCGGGAGCTGACGGAGCCCGGCAGTCAGGGGGAGACCGGGGCACCTTCCCTCATGCAGACGGGGAGCTCTCAGGGAGGGACCTCCGGGAGCTGACGGAGAGAGGTGACGGAGCCCGGCAGTCAGGGGGAGACCGGGGCATCTTCCCTCATGCACAGGGGGGAGCTCTCAGGGAGGGACCTCCGGGAGGTGACTGAGAGAGGTGACGGAGCCCGGCAGTCAGGGGGAGACCGGGGCACCTTCCCTTGTGCAGACGGGGAGCTCTCAGGGAGGGACCTCCGGGAGGTGACTGAGAGAGGTGACGGAGCCCGGCAGTCGGGGGGAGAACGGGGGGACCTTCCCTCCTGCAGACGGGGAGCTCTCAGGGAGGGACCTCTCGGAGGTGACGGAGCCCGGCAGTCAGAGAGAGACCGGGGGGACCGGGGGCACCTTCCCTCCTTGCAGACGGGGAGCTCTCGGGAAGGACCTCTGGGAGCCGACTGAGAGAGGCGACGGAGGGACCTCTGGGTGCTGACGGAGAGAGGTGACGGACCCCGGCAGTCAGGGGGAGACCGGGGCATCTATCCCTCCTTGCAGATGGTGCAGCTCTGCTCTGACAGCGAATGTTTCTATTTTTCAGGGGAGGGGGAAGAGCACACAGCAATCTGGGAAGATATTTGCCCCCACCTCTTGCAGGAGAAAAAAACATTTTCATTTATTTCGTTTGATCAGGAGAAGCAGTGGGAGAGGGCAGTCTCCCCCCTGGACCACACGGACTGGGACCCCCGTGGCCGCTGGTGATGCTTCCTGGAGGTCTGGCGAGGGTGCGGCTGCTGGGTACCGCTGGTGAGTCCTGCTTGTGCCAGTGTCCAGCATCTTTGTCCGTCATGCTGCACTGAAGAGCAACCCCGTCCGACTCTGCTCTCTGCATCCCTCTCAGAGCCTTGGTGTTGCTGTTTTTATGTTTTATGTCCCGTGTTTCATATGATGTGTGGCTCCTTTTCGAATTGTCTGCCACAGTTATTCTTGCTTTTGGGCATTTCCCAAACGCATAAAGTTGAACATACCATGTCCTTGTCGGTTCAGTGATCAGTCACTGTTTCTGATTTCTGCTGGCTCATTCTTGCTACATCTCTTCGCCAGCCTTCCGTGATGTTTGCAAGCGGCGAGATAGCTCAGTCGGTGAATGCAATGATAATGGTTTAATGGTTGTTGTCAACTCTGGAATCCCGAGGTATGAATTCTAACCCCACCCCCCTCTTTGGTTGATATCATGTGTGATCGTGGGCTACTCAAAATGTTTGCCTGTGACTCACTTTCTTTTTCTGCTAACATTGTGAATGCTGAGAGAGGGACACAAATACTTAAATACACATTCTGCCTGCCTCAGGGAATCTGCCTGCAATCTGCAAGTCACAGGTTTGAACCCCAGTAGGGCCGAATCTGCCTTTCGTCCATTCAATGAATGCCATTCGGTTAGGGTGTTATGTTAGCTGCAGTTAATTTTTTGGCTCCAATAAATACGAGTTTTAACATATAATGGGAGCCAGCGTTGGACGGTTAATAAGTATAGATTCGAATTAAAAAATACTTCGTTACAAAGTATTCTGCACAGGCAAGTCCATGTTCTACACGTACGTATTAATAAAAAGGCGAGGTCGCTCAGTTGGTTAGTGCGGCTGCTGCAAACATTTTATGCTACATTTGAGTACTTGGAAAGGTCGACTTGACCCATCAGCCTTCTTTTCATGATGGATCACGTACCATTTCGTAGGATAAATTAATAACTGTGTCATATAGCGCCATGAAACCGGAAGGCAGCGATCACTACCTAAATATGGCAGTTGGCCTCCTGCCACGATTGTATACCCGAAACAGAAATGTGGGCGTGCCCTTGTTTTTTGGTAACCGGTGTTTTAGTGTCGTTTTACTTTTTATTCTGGGTTAGAGTTCGATGCTTGTGCCGGTAATTGCGGTCCTGCAGCCAGGAGGTGGGGGAGAGCAGCTGCTCCTTTGACTCTGGGATGAGCAGGTGCCTGGAAACACTTGTCTCATCAAGGCCTTTGTGAAGCCTGCAGCATGATCCTCATGCATTATATATTAGGTAATCCTGTTTCCCCTGGGAGGTGGGGAAATGTGCATCCAGTTATTTCTTCAAAGAAGATTCTGCATTTAAGCAGTCTAGAATAGTGCATATAAGCACCCTACAATAATATAAACCCCTTAAAACCACTTGTACAGGGACAGAACTTCATTAAGTGTCGCCTCACTGCTAGTGAATATTTCCAGCGCCATTTTGGAGTGGCAGATTGCCTCTACCCTGCCCTCTTGTTCCTTTTTTTCACTCAGGGCACAAGGATCGAGTCCCTAAGGCCCCAAAATGGCAGCCGCAACATTTCCATTGATGATGTGGCCCGTCAATCAGATCTCTAGGAGACGCCGGGGTCCCGGACAGATACCACTAACATGTGAATCTGAATTTCTCTAAAACGACTGAAAGGATATACACAAAATCAAAAAAATAACATACAATAGTGCTATCTGAGTGAAGAACTAGCTGTCTGGCAAATTTGGTGTAGTTATGTTCAGCTGTGTTTTTTTTTTTCTAAAACACTTCCCAAAACCCCAATGGTTAATTGCACGGGGACAACTCGTTTTGGGATACCTCCCCTTCTTTTTTTTCTCATCCCTCACTTGGCAGATAGCCACAAAAAGTTCCAAAAAGGAGCTGAAATGGATGACTATTTTCTATTTTTTTTTTTAGAATGTTTTTTGAAGATTCATCAAATTCAAATGGCACCAGAGTTATAACCAAACCAAAAAACGCTCTTCCTGTGGAAATCCTGACCTAACTATAGCTACACAGTGGTGAACCCCATTATGTGATATATCTATGTTTATCTGTGTATTGTGTATATATATGCATATTTTACCTAATGGCAGTCACCACTGTGTAGTTAAAGTTAGAACCTAGTGACCATAGAAAAAGATTTTTGAGTTTGTTAATAACAAAGGCACAGTTTGACTAATATTCATGAAATTTTATTTAATAAAAGTTCACCCATCTCAGCTCCTTCCTTGAAAGTTTCAGGGTTATCCGTTAAACGGGCTGAGACAAAAGGAGGGTCCCAAAACACAGTTTCCCCATGCAGCTACTATAGGGAATTTAGATACAACTTCAGGCAAAATGGCAGAAAGGAATTGAACCACATTTTAGTACCAAGCTAGATCTTTTCTTAGAAAGCGTGCTTCTTGTGATTTGGTGTAAATCCGTTCAGAAGTTTGGTTCTGATTGGCCGAGGGGGCTTTCTTCCCCAGTCGACCGCCTCGTTCACACGCGTCCCCGTGGGAACTCACACTCTGATTGGTAGGCCTCAACTTGAAGTGTAATGTTGTTAGCCACCATTACAGGAGACAGGTACTTGGTCCCTGTTTTCAGTTAATTAAAAAGAAAGAGGAATAAGTAAGCAGGGTAAGGAGTACCCTGACCCCCTGGATCTTAGCCTGAGGCTATATCTGCAATAGCTTAATATATATCTTGTAAGTCTCAGAAACTTTTTCAAAACACACTCACTGGATGATGTCTTCAGTGATGTCATTGACCATGTTATGAATTGATGTAATGCCGGAGGGCATGAGTAGCGCATTGCTGGGGCGTAAGTTACAGTTAGCTCAGGTAACTATCACTGCTGCATTTCCCTCCACCTAAACCTAGGAACTATCCAGAGTTCTCTCTTCTTTTATTGATATATACAAATATATGTATATATATATATATATATCACCACATAATTTTGACACAAAGTCAATAACGCGGCACTCACAGGGTTCTTGATTTTCTTCTTTAATCTGTAACTGATAACACCAACGCCTTTCAACCAACAAGGTCTTGATCACGGTGATTAAGTGATCCATTCTTGACTCTATATACTCTTTATCCCGACATGCCTTTATGTGGCATTCTGGGATAAGTAGTCCAATCATTTTAAACTCGTTATATTACACAAAAAACTAAGGCAAAGAAGAAAACCCACATAGTTATATTACAAACAAAATATTTACATTTAAAACAAAAATACTTTTGCTTCTTCTAGTCATCAAACCAACTTATGTAGTATTCACCTCAGCAGATAAAACCATCTTTCACAATATATACAATTGTCATAGACTGCACCATACATCTATTTTATCCAGATTGTACTGATATTATTATATTATATAGTATAATACATTTTACACAGTAATGGTTTAGTACCACTTTTCATTTTCATAAATCAATTTATCCTGTGTTGTCAGCATAATATATCTATTATTACACACCTGGTGCAATTAATACTGATCATTAGAATTATTTGGCCATTCCTCTTATTAATTTTGTTTTACTTTATTTTACATATTTACAAGTGACAATACAATTCCTTGTCGCTATTTATCCCATACGGGATCTTAGTTTTTAGTCTGATGATGTACCTCGACTCTAGACGCCTCAATTTTTGATCTCTGTCCCCTCCTCTCTCTTGAACTCTGTCCCCTCCTCTCTCTTGTTTCTTTCCTGTTGCGATACCAAAATATCTCATATGTAACCAAATCGATTTTTCATGATTTTTCAGATGTTTGGTCATAGCATAATTATTATCATCATTTTTTACCACCCTAACATGCTCAAGAATACGCTTCTTCAGGGGACATATGGTGCTGCCTATATATCTCAAGCCACAAAGACATTCTATGTCATATACTACAAATGTGGTCTTGCATGTAATCCTATCTTTAATCAGGATTTCTTTACCCCGGAAATCTATGACCTCTTACTTATTGCAGCCAATCTTACATGCTTTACACTTATTGTAGCAAAAAAGCCCTCATTTCCATCTACTAACCAGTTGGAAACTGCCGGCACTTCAAAGTGACTTTTCACTACCATATCTTTCAATGATGGCAC
The DNA here is from genome assembly GCF_031143425.1 of Pleurodeles waltl. NCBI lineage: Eukaryota > Metazoa > Chordata > Amphibia > Caudata > Salamandridae > Pleurodeles > Pleurodeles waltl. The sequence continues at coordinate 1,023,109,937 of NC_090449.1, read as the reverse complement.
TTTCCTATATGTTACAAATGGGCGAGTGCCAATTTGTGATCCAATATCACCATCCTTTTTGATCATATTTGACTTATATTGGATTACAGTAAAGAGAATCAACAGATATTGAATGTTTCAAATAGGCATTAGCATGTTCTTGCAAAGTGGGTAGCTGTTGTTTTTGGGCTGTAGCTTAACCGACTCCTTAGACAACCTAGCAAACCTGTACATTTTAGAAAAACAGACACCTAGGGGAATCCAGGAAGGGGGCGACTTGCATGGATTCTATGAGATTTTGTTTTTTACCCACAATGCCCTGGAAACCTCAAACTTTGCCTGAGTACTAAGTATATGAATGCTAACTCAATTTAAGAATTTAACAACCCAGCACACTTGTAACATCCGCCTTAAATATGACAATTTAGTATTAGCAGAGGACAAGGTGATATTAGTATGTACCTATTTGTTTAGTGTGTGTTACAGCTAATGACCTCAATTACAATTCTTTTCAGTAGAAAAAATCATCATGTCGCTATTAAAAAGCATGGTGTCACAATTATGAGGTATTAAGCACAGGTTAACGATTGTAATTATAATAAGTCTTATGTCAGTCTAAAAATCAGTGTTATTGTTACTTTTTTGTATTGCCTCTGAAGTAAGAGGTGAACCAGTATATAATACCACAGCCCTGAGAATGGATTGATCGTTGGTGTTGGGAGACTTTGCCCTCATCTAGTATTCTCAGCAGCAAACAAAGCTTAGGGTGACTGTTTTTGTATTTGAAGCTCGAGGGACAGTGTTTCTATAGAATATTTTCATGAATTAAGTGTTTTGAGTGATGAGGCAACCCGATGTTATAGTGTCCTGGGTTGGAATGGTAGACCTTTGATGGACTGGAAATTGTTGAGGTCATTGTGCCTGCATTTACTTACTTCAGACTCCGCAGAACTATAACTGTTGGGAAGCAGGTTTTGATGTTAAAGAAAAAAGGTTTCTTCATATTTTGAGCGAAGCGGGCCAGTTCATCGATTACATTAGCCAGAGTGGCGTTGCAGCTGTCTCCCACATTGTTTAACCTTTAAATGGAGCCTATGGAGAGAGGTTCTAGAGTGCCAGGTATTCATTTAGACATTTCCATATATTAGTATGGAAACAACATTTCATTTTAAACTCGAGTGTCATCCTTTTGGGACTTCAAACACGGAAGGGTCCGGCCTTAAGCTTGTTGAGTGCTAGGTGGCCTGGAGAAGATGCTACTAGAGTTATCATTAAAGTCTGTTAGTCTCATCACAAGCCAGTTCAGAAATGGTAGGTAGAACTTGGCCATTACTCTATGACATTGCTGCTCTCTGTGGGCCTCTCAACAGTGCCTTTGACTGACACCAGAAAGTAGTTCAACACTTTAAGATCCTTGCAAAGCCTGCAAAGTTCTAATTTTTCACTTTTAGGGCAGTACATTTTTTGGACAGTAGTCCAAGCCATGGTATCATATAGAAATGACCTAGCAGAGTGGTTCCAGTGTGTCCCTGTCCAGGCCTTGTTAATATAGCTGCAGCCTCCATTATTTCCGGAGCAGAACATTTGAAAACTTAACATTTTAACATTCCTTCTTTGACTTTTAGACTAATACACTATTGTACTCCTAAACTTAAAATGTAGTTTGCTGAAGCGTAGCTATGCAAAATTACAGCAGAATTATGCAGAATTGGGTGAGGAGTGTCACCCTGCATTTAGCTCTATTGACTGAGCGCAAACTCCACCCTTGAGTCCAGTATGAGCCCTAGGATGCTTAAGAAAATAGTGCTAAATGCTCCATAACAGGAACAGTTGCAGCCAGCAGCTACTCGCGCTCTGTTCCTGTGTTCTTGAGTTGACATTTTTTCCCCAAAGTATGCAAACGGACATAATCAGGCATTTTTCTGTAATTTTACATCACAAGAGGAATGTGAAATTACTCCGATTGCTCCAGCGTAAGCAAAATTTCACCCAGGCCTAATTATAACCCTGGTGCAAATTATTTCCACACATGCTTTTTGCCAGATAAAATCTAGTGCAGATTGTGCAAGTAAATAATGCACATTCTGAGTTTGCTCACCATGGAATGGGAAATATTACGTTAGTAGATCATTATATCCGTTTCATAGTTTTGTAAATTGGAATGAGGATACAAATTGCCCATTGGTAAAAACTGAACACCATTATGTCAGTATTTACTAGTTGTGCAGCTTATACCTGGTAGAAAGCGCACATTACGGGTGACTCAGGATAAGGGCCAATGAAGTCAGAGACTGCCAGATGTTAAGAAAAGCTTTGAGCCAGTTTTTCACTGGTATGACTTGGAATACTTTACCTGTTTACATATGCTATAGAAAAGTAGATTGATATCCTTGAATGAGTTCTAACTTGTGTCCTTTTTAGGTCGAGCACGCAAGCGCTTTGACCTGTTATAAGTCTTGTGGGCTTTTAACCACGCCCCCCGCACGCCCATCACTTTCGCTCGTTCAGGGACTTGCCTTTCAAAAATCACTTGATGTCATTGGTAAATGCTTTACCTTTGTCCCTCCTTGGGTCGGTTTTGTTACCGCCTTGGACACTGAATCTGTTACATGGATAATTGCACATTTGCTGATATGTTTGAATGCAAGCAAACTTTTTTTTCTTTTTGTGTCTCTCCTTTGCGCTCATGGCAGCCATGTTGCTTTGAATCAGCTCGCTTATGTCAACTGTTTTAGTTTTCATTTTCAATTTATGTGGCAAGAAAAGTCCAGCTAGGAATTTACAACGCTAGTAGCTCTAACTCGAGGAAATGCGAGACCCATTGCATTGTAAATGCTTGTTTTCTGTATTTGTATATTGTCTTTTGACACCTCTTGGGCAATAATAAAAATTAAAATCACTTGCTTGTGGGACCCTCATTGCATCTCCTTGAGGTGACAGTGGGGCATGATTTGTCCATTTGTACAGCATTTAAAACCCCTTGAGATAGCTGTAATCCTTAATTACATAGCGTTTCCAATGCATTTGTAGGAGGGCATCATTAATCTCACCCAGTGGCAGCGCGTGATAATCTGATTACCTGCATGTGAACTCCTTTGACTCTCGCCCTCGTGCTGCAAATTTAGCTTTTTATTTTGCCTCTGAACGGGTTGAGGTTACCAATAATAGAAGGTGAGTTACAGGAAAATATAGAATTATAGATGGGTAGCAGTGAATTAAGGGGGTGTTTTGTGAATTAAGGGAATGTTTTTCACCTAGGCATTCAGAGTGATGTCAAATAAACAAGCTCAAGTTGCCTATGATGGCGCTCAGAACTCGAGGAGGGGGGAAACATCCTCGTAATTCACTTTTTACCCATCTATAATATTATGTAGGGCCCCCAAAATCATCTGCACCTGCCTTCAACTTCTGCGCAGGGGCCGAGGATAATGGGAGAGCTATACATAGCATGCCCTCTCCTTCCTGATGCAAATGTGATAAATAAATATCTAACCTGTTATCCTTAACCAAAACCCACTACCTTCTCCGCCTTCCACCCCTACACCTTCTGCAGCTGTGCTTTCAGCTTTCAAAGTAGACAAGCAGAGCTGCTGCATTGACAGGCTCTCAGGGTGCCCTGTCGCCTGACCTGGAATGCCTTTCACAATAGGTGAGATGTCACAACAGTTCATCATCAGTCTTATCACCTGTTGTGGTGTCATAGCAAGGAGGTATGACTTTCAGAAACTGGATTAAACAATAGAGACTCCCTATGAGAGCCATGCATAGCAATAATATACCTCCCACTTGAACCATATCCCTAATTATAATGATTGTGCCTAGCACTCATTCCAAGGGATTGCCAAATGGTGTTTTTACTGCTCATTTATAGAAGAATGTGGTCAAAATGTATATGTCTTTGTGGGCACTGTAGGAGGCTGGACTGGCTTGTAGTGAGTACCAAGGGGTACTTACACCTTGCACCAGGCCCAGGTATCCCTTATTAGTGTATAGGGTGTCTAGCAGCTTAGGCTGATAGATAATGGTAGCTTAGCAGAGCAGCTTAGGCTGAACTAGGAGACGAGTGAAGCTCCTACAGTACCACTAGTGTCATATGCACAATATCATAAGAAAACACAATACACAGATATACTAAAAATAAAGGTACTTTATTTTTATGACAATATGCCAAAAGTATCTCAGTGAGTACCCTCAGTATGAGGATAGCAAATATACACAAGATATATGTACACAATACCAAAAATATGCAGTATAGTATTAGAAAACAGTGCAAACAATGTATAGTTACAATAGGATGCAATGGGGACACATAGGGATAGGGGCAACACAAACCATATACTCCAAAAGTTGAATGCGAACCACGAATGGACCCCAAACCTATGTGACCTTGTAGAGGGTCGCTGGGACTGTAAGAAAACAGTGAGGGTTAGAAAAATAGCCCACCCCAAGACCCTGAAAAGTGAGTGCAAAGTGCACTAAAGTTCCCCAAAGAGCACAGAAGTCGTGATAGGGGAATTCTGCAGGAAAGACCAAAACCAGCAATGCAACAACGATGGATTTCCAGACGAGGGTACCTGTGGAACAAGGGGACCAAGTCCAAAAGTCACGATCAAGTCGAGAGTGGGCAGATGCCCAGGAAATGCCAGCTGTGGGTGCAAAGAAGCAGCTACTGGACAGTAGAAGCTGAGGTTTCTGCAAAAACGACAAGGGCTGGAAACTTCCCCTTTGGAGGATAGATGTCCCACGCCGTGGAGAGTCGTGCAGAAGTGTTTTCCTGAAGAAAGACCGCAAACAAGCCTTGCTAGCTGCAAGTCATGCGGTTAGGGTTTTTGGATGCTGCTGTGGCCCAGGAGGGACCAGGATGTCGCCAATTGCGTCAGGGGGCAGAGGGGGCGCCCAGCAAGATAAGGAGCCCTCTCAGAAGCAGGCAGCACCCGCAGAAGTGCCAGAACAGGCACTACGAAGTGGAGTGAAACGGTGCTCACCCGAAGTTGCACAAAGGAGTCCCACGCCGCCGGAGGACAACTCAGGAGGTCGTGCAATGCAGGTTAGAGTGCCGTGGACCCAGGCTTGGCTGTGCACAAAGGATTCCCTCAGAAAGTCCACAGGAGCTGGAGTAGCTGCAAAACACGCGGTTCCCAGCAATGCAGTCTGGCGTGGGGAGGCAAGGACTTACCTCCACCAAACTTGGACTGAAGAGTCACTGGACTGTGGGAGTCACTTGGACAGAGTTGCTGGATTCAAGGGACCTCGCTCGTCGTGCTGAGAGGAGACCCAGAGGACCGGTGATGCAGTTCTTTGGTGCCTGCGGTGGCAGGGGGACGATTCCGTCGACCCACGGGAGATTTCTTCGGAGCTTCTAGTGCAGAGAGGAGGCAGACTACCCCCACAGCATGCACCACCAGGAAAACAGTCGAGAAGGCGGCAGGATCAGCGTGACAGAGTTGCAGTAGTCGTCTTCGCTACTTTGTTGCAGTTTTGCAGGCTTCCAGCGCGGTCAGCAGTCGATTCCTTGGCAGAAGGTGAAGAGAGAGATGCAGAGGAACTCTGATGAGCTCTTGCATTCGTTATCTAAGGAAATCCCCAAAGCAGAGACCCTAAATAGCCAGAAAAGAGGGTTTGGCTATTTAGGAGAGAAGATAGGCTAGCAACACCTGAAGGAGCCTATCAGAAGGGGTCTCTGACGTCACCTGCTGGCTCTGGCCACTCACAGCAGTCCAGTGTGCCAGCAGCACCTCTGTTTCCAAGATGGCAGAGGTCTGGAGCACACTGGAGGAGCTCTGGGCACCTCCCAGGGGAGGTGCAGGTCAGGGGAGTGGTCACTCCCCTTTCCTTTGTCCAGTTTCGCGTCAGAGCAGGGCTGAGGGGTCCCTGAACTGGTGTAGACTGGCTTATGCAGAAATGGGCACCATGTGTGCCCATGGAAGCATTTCCAGAGGCTGGGGGAGGCTACTCCTCCCCTGCCTTAACACTATTTTCCAAAGGGAGAGGGTGTAACACCCTCTCTCTGAGGAAGTCCTTTGTTCTGCCTTCCTGGGCCAAGCCTGGCTGGACCCCAGGAGGGCAGAAACCTGTCTGAGGGGTTGGCAGCAGCAGCAGCTGCAGTGAAACCCCTGAAAAAGCAGTTTGGCAGTACCCAGGTCTGTGCTAGAGACCCGTGGGATCATGGGATTGTGCCAACAATGCCAGGATGGCATAGAGTGGGCAATTCCATGATCTTAGACATGTTACATGGCCATATTCGGAGTTACCATTGTGAAGCTACACATAGGTAGTGACCTATATGTAGTGCACACGTGTAATGGTGTCCCCGCACTCACAAAGTCCGGGGAATTGGCCCTGAACAATGTGGGGGCACCTTGGCTAGTGCCAGGGTGCCCACACACTAAGTAACTTAGCACCCAACCTTTACCAAGTAAAGGTTAGACATATAGGTGACTTATAAGTTACTTAAGTGCAGTGTAAAATGGCTGTGAAATAACGTGGACGTTATTTCCCTCAGGCTGCAGTGGCAGGCCTGTGTAAGAATTGTCAGAGCTCCCTATGGGTGGCAAAAGAAATGCTGCAGCCCATAGGGATCTCCTGGAACCCCATTACCCTCGGTACCTCAGTACCATATACTAGGGAATTATAAGGGTGTTCCAGTATGCCAATGTAAATTGGTAAAATTGGTCATTAGCCTGTTAGTGACAATTTGAAAGAAATGAGAGAGCATAACCACTGAGGTTCTGATTAGCAGAGCCTCAGTGAGACAGTTAATCATAACACAGGTAACACATACAGGGCACACTTATGAGCACTGGGGCCCTGGCTGGCAGGGTCCCAGTGACACATACAACTAAAACAACATATATACAGTGAATTATGGGGGTAACATGCCAGGCAAGATGGTACTTTCCTACACAACCCACCCCCCAAACGAAGGACAATAAGACTAGCCATGACCTGATGAGTCTTCATTGTCTAAGTGGAAATATCTGGAGAGTCCATCTGCATTGGAGTGGCTACTCCCAGGTCTATGTTCCACTGTATAGTCCATTCCCTGTAGGGATATAGACCACCTCAACAATTTAGGATTTTCACCTTTCATTTGTTTTAGCCAAAGTAGAGGTTTGTGGTCTGTCTGAACAATGAAGTGAGTGCCAAACAGGTATGGCCTCAACTTCTTCAGTGCCCAGACCACAGCAAAGGCCTCCCTCTCTATGGCAGACCAACGCTTTTCTCTAGGGGGTCAACCTCCTGCTGATAAAAGCAACAGGTTGATCCTGGCCCTCAGAATTAAGTTGTGAAAGGACTGCCCCTACCCCTAATTCAGATGCATCAGTTTGGACAATGAATTTTTTTGAGTAACAGGGGCTTTTCAGGACAGGTGCAGAGCACATGGCCTGCTTCAGCTCCTCAAAAGCTTTCTGACAGCTAGCTGTCCACAATACCTTTTTAGGCATTTTCTTGGAGGTGAGGTCATTAAGAGGGGCTGCAATGGAGCCATAGTTCTTTATGAACCTCCTGTAATACCCAGTGAGGCCTAAGAAGGTTCTCACCTGGCTCTGAGTTGTAGGGGGAACCCAATCTATAATAGTTTGGATTTTCCCCTGAAGTGGTGCAATCTGTTCTCCACCTACCAGGTGTCCCAGATAAACCACCTTTCCCTGCCCTATCTGGCACTTTGAAGCCTTGATAGTGAGGCCTGCCTTTTGCAGCGCCTCCAAAACTTTCCATAGGTGGACCAGGTGATCATCCCAGCTGGAGCTAAAGACAGCTATATCATCTAGATATGCTGCACTAAAAGCTTCCAGCCCTTGCAGGACTGTATTCACCAACCTTTGAAAAGTGGCAGGTGCATTTTTCAATCCAAAAGGCATTACTGTGAATTGGTAATGGCCTCCAATGGTTGAAAATGCAGTTTTTGCTTTTGCATCTTCTGATAATTTGATCTTCCAATACCCTGCAGTCAAGTCAAAAGTGCTTAGATACTTGGCAGATGCCAGTGTATCTATTAGCTCATCTGCCCTGGGTATAGGGTGAGCATCAGTTTTGGTTACTTGGTTGAGACCTCTATAGTCCTCACAAAACCGCATTTCCTTCTTTCCATCCTTGGAATGAGGTTTCGGTACAAGTACCACAGGAGAGGCCCATGGACTTTCAGAGTGCTCAACCACTCCTAGTTCAAGCATTTTCTGCACTTCTTGTTTTATGCAGTCTCTGACATGGTCAGGCTGCCTATAGATCTTACTTTTGACAGGCAAGCTGTCTCCAGTGTCTATAGTGTGCTCACACCAAGAAGTGGTGCCTGGCACAGTAGAGAAAAGTTCAGAAAACTGACCTAGGAGATTTATGCAGTGGTCTTTCTGCTCAGCAGTGAGACAATCTGCCAGTACTACACCTTCCACCAGAGCATCTTGTTCTGTGGAAGAGAAGAGATCAGGGAGAGGGTCACTCTCTTCTTCCTGTCCCTCATCTGTTGCCATGAGCAGGGTGAGATCAGCACTGTCATAGTAGGGTTTCAGGCGATTGACATGGAGCACCCTAAGGGGACTCCTGGCAGTGCCTAAGTCAACTAAGTAGGTGACTTCACCCTTCTTCTCAACAATTATGTGGGGTCCACTCCATTTGTCTTAGAGTGCTCTTGGGGCCACAGGCTCCAAGACCCACACTTTCTGCCCTGGTTGGTACTGAACCAAAACAGCCTTCTGGTCATGCCATTGCTTTTGGAGCTCTTGGCTGGCCTGAAGGTTTTTACTGGCCTTTTTCATGTACTCAGCCATCCTTGATCTGAGGCCAAGTACATAGTCCACTATGTCTTGCTTTGGAGCTTTTAAAGGTTGTTCCCAACCCTCCTTAACAAGTGTTAGAGGACCTCTCACAGGGTGTCCAAATAGGAGTTCAAAGGGGCTGAAGCCCACTCCTTTTTGGGGTACCTCCCTGTAAACAAAAAGGAGGCAAGGTAACAGGATATCCCATCTCCTGCAGAGTTTTTCGGGAGTCCCATAATCATGCCTTTGAGAGTTTTGTTAAATCTCTCCACCAGTCCATTTGTTTGTGGATGATAGGGTGTAGTGAACTTGTATGTAACACCACACTCCTTCCACATGGCCTTTAAGTAAGCAGACATGAAATTGCTTCCTCTGTCTGATACCACCTCTTTTGGGAAGCCCACCCTGGAAAAGATTCCCAGGAGGGCCTTTGCCACTGCAGGAGCTGTAGTGGTCCTTAGATGAATTGCTTCAGGATATCTGGTGGCATGGTCCACTACCACCAAGATAAACCTATTGCCTGAAGCATTAGGAGGGTCAAGGGGGCCAACTATGTCAACCCCTACCCTTTCAAAGGGAACCCTAACCACAGGCAGTGGAATAAGGGGTGCCTTTGGAGTGCCACCTGTCTTGCCACTGGCTTGACAGGTTTCCCAGGACTTACAAAATTCCTTTGTGTCCTCTGACATTCTAGGCCAATGAAACAAGGGGACAAGCCTGTCCCAAGTTTTCATTTGCCCTAAATGTCCAGCTAAGGGAATGTCGTGGGCTAGAGTTAGGAGGAACTTTCTGTACTCCCGAGGAATCACCAATCTCCTGGCAGCTCCAGGTTTTGGATCCCTTGCTTCAGTGTACAAGAGGTTGTCCTCCCAGTAAACTCTGTGAGAGTCACTGACATCCCCATTTGCTTGTTTGACAGCTTGCTGCCTTAGACCCTCTAGTGTGGGACAGGTCTGCTGTGCCACACTCAGCTCCTCCCTGGCAGGCCCCCCTTCACCCAAAAGCTCAGCAGTGTCTGCTTCCAGCTCCTCTGGTGTAGGTTCTGCACAGGGTGGAAATTCTTCTTCCTCAGAAGAAGAATCCACTGTAGAGGGAGGGATAGTAGGTAGTGCTTTACTTCTACTAGCCCTAGCTTTAGGGAGCACTTGGTCCATTCTTCCAGGATCCAAGTCACCCTGTTCTTTTTGCTTTTTGGCCTGAGCCCTTGTCAAAGCAAAAATATGCCCTGGAATGCCCAGTATTGCTGCATGGGCCTCCAACTCCACATCTGACCAAGCTGATGTCTCTAAATCATTTCCAAGTAGACAGTCTACAGGTAAATCTGAGGCAACCACAACTTTCTTTGGACCAGTAACCCCCCCAGTTGAGATTCACAACAGCCATGGGGTGGCTAAGTGTGTTGTTATGAGCATTGGTTACTTGGTACTGGTGACCAAGTAGGTGTTGTTCAGGGTGGACCAGTTTCTCTATTACCATTGTAACACTGGCACCTGTGTCTCTGTAGGCCTGAACCTCAACACCATTTATTAGGGGTAGTTGCTTGTACTTATCCATGTTAAGGGGACAATCAACTAAGGTGGCTAAATCAATAGCCCCTCAGAGACTAACACAGCCTCTGTGTTCTCCCTAACAAGACCAACCCCAACTAAGTTACCAAAAGTGAGCCCAGCTACTCCCTTGGATTGGCTATTAGTAGGTTTGCTCCCACCACCACTGCTATTACTAGGGCACTAGGTGTAGCAGCAGGGGTTGTAGTGATAGGAGGCTTGGTGCTTTTCTTTGGACAACTGGGATCTGTTGCCCAATGGCCTTTTATTTTACATAAATAGCACCATGGTTTCTTTTCTTTGTTTTGATTTGAAGAGGATTTGGACCCACCACCCCCACCAGAGTGTTTTTGTGGGCCTGATGAAGACTCATTTTTAGATTTGTCCCCACCCTTGTCAGAAGACGTACCATCCTTCTTCTTGCCATCTTTGTCACCCCCTGTATGAACTTTTCTGTTCATCCTTGTTCTGACCCATTTGTCTGCCTTCTTTCCCAATTCTTGGGGAGAGGTCATATCAGAGTCTACCAGGTACTGGTGCAACAAATCAGACACACAATTATTAAGAATATGCTCTCTCAGGATTAAGTTATACAGGCTTTCATAATCAGTAACTTTACTGCCATGTAACCACCCCTCCAAGGCCTTCACTGAATGGTCAACAAAGTCTACACAGTCTTGTGAAGACTCCTTATTGGTTTCTCTGAACTTCATCCTGTACTGTTCAGTGGTTAAGCCATAACCATCTAGGAGTGCATTCTTAAGAACTTTGAAATCATTGGCTTCACTTTCTTTCACAGTAAGGAGCCTATCCCTACCCTTTCCACTAAATGATAGCCATAGGATAGCAGCCCACTGCCTTTGAGGGACATCCTGTACAACACAGGCCCTCTCAAGTGCAGCAAACCACTTGTTAATGTCACCCCCCTCCTTATAAGGGGGAACTATCTTGTGCAGATTCCTAGAATCATGCTCTTTTGCAGGATGACTATGGGGAATACTGCTGCTGCCACCATGGGTTTCTAAACCCAATTTTTGTCTTTCTCTTTCCACTTCTAAGGATTGTCTATCCAAATCCAGCTGTTGCTTCTTGAGCTTCAGCCTGGTTTGTTCCACTCTCAATCTATTGAGCTCCCTTTCTAACACTCTGTCATCAGGGTGGGTGGGTGGGACATGCCTTGAAACAGAAGTATGGTGAGAATGAACAGAAGGAGACCTGTCCCTAACAGATGGCACCCTAACAGCTTGGCTAACAGAAACATCACTTCTACTATGATGAGAAGGAATAATCTTACTGTGATGTGAGACAACACTATCAGTATGGTGTGAGACTACATCGTCACCAGCTATGCTAGGTTGTCTGATAATGGGCAGGCTAGGAAGTTTCCTTTCTAAATCTTTTGCTAGGGGTGCCCCAGGGTCAGATTGGGAACCATCAGCTAATTTCTCAACAGAAGTGGCACCTCTGGCCTTATCCTGTTCAACAAGCATATTAACCAACAGTTCTCTAGAGGGATTCTTCCTTACACTTAAACCTCTTTCTATGCAGAGACTCCTTGCTCCTTTCCAGCTAAGGTGATCATAAGCAAGTTTGGACAGATCAACAGTTTGGCCTGTGCCAGACATTTTTAGAAAGTGTTTAAGTGATAGAAAAAGTGAGAAAAAGTTTTTCAGAACTTTTGGAAAGACAGAAAAAAACTTTAAAAACTTTTAAAGAACTTTTTAGAAAGTTTAGAGGTACTTTTCAGCACTTAGAAAAGAAGTGAGAAAAGAAAAGAAAAACTTTTTGGTTAGGTGTACATACACTGAACTTGTTTTGTATATTTTTCTCTTATGAAAAGTACAATGACAAAAGTGGTAAGTAGTTACAAAGTACTTATCCAACCGCTGCACAACCAATGTAGGAGGCTGGACTGGCTTGTAGTGAGTACCAAGGGGTACTTACAACTTGCACCAGGCCCAGGTATCCCTTATTAGTGTATAGGGTGTCTAGCAGCTTAGGCTGATAGATAATGGTAGCTTAGCAGAGCAGCTTAGGCTGAACTAGGAGACGAGTGAAGCTCCTACAGTACCACTAGTGTCATATGCACAATATCATAAGAAAACACAATACACAGATATACTAAAAATAAAGGTACTTTATTTTTATGACAATATGCCAAAAGTATCTCAGTGAGTACCCTCAGTATGAGGATAGCAAATATACACAAGATATATGTACACAATACCAAAAATATGCAGTATAGTATTAGAAAACAGTGCAAACAATGTATAGTTACAATAGGATGCAATGGGGACACATAGGGATAGGGGCAACACAAACCATATACTCCAAAAGTGGAATGCGAACCACGAATGGACCCCAAACCTATGTGACCTTGTAGAGGGTCGCTGGGACTGTAAGAAAACAGTGAGGGTTAGAAAAATAGCCCACCCCAAGACCCTGAAAAGTGAGTGCAAAGTGCACTAAAGTTCCCCAAAGAGCACAGAAGTCGTGATAGGGGAATTCTGCAGGAAAGACCAAAACCAGCAATGCAACAACGATGGATTTCCAGACGAGGGTACCTGTGGAACAAGGGGACCAAGTCCAAAAGTCACGATCAAGTCGAGAGTGGGCAGATGCCCAGGAAATTCCAGCTGTGGGTGCAAAGAAGCTGCTACTGGACAGTAGAAGCTGAGGTTTCTGCAAGAACGACAAGGGCTGGAAACTTCCCTTTTGGAGGATAGATGTCCCACGCCGTGGAGAGTCGTGCAGAAGTGTTTTCCTGAAGAAAGACCGCAAACAAGCCTTGCTAGCTGCAAGTCGTGCGGTTAGGGTTTTTGGATGCTGCTGTGGCCCAGGAGGGACCAGGATGTCGCCAATTGCGTCAGGGGACAGAGGGGGCGCCCAGCAAGATAAGGAGCCCTCTCAGAAGCAGGCAGCACCCGCAGAAGTGCCAGAACAGGCACTACGAAGTGGAGTGAAACGGTCTTCACCCGAAGTTGCACAAAGGAGTCCCACTCCGCCGGAGGACAACTCAGGAGGTCGTGCAATGCAGGTTAGAGTGCCGTGGACCCAGGCTTGGCTGTGCACAAAGGATTCCCTCGGAAAGTGCACAGGAGCCGGAGTAGCTGCAAAACACGCGGTTCCCAGCAATGCAGTCTGGCGTGGGGAGGCAAGGACTTACCTCCACCAAACTTGGACTGAAGAGTCACTGGACTGTGGGAGTCACTTGGACAGAGTTGCTGGATTCAAGGGACCTCGCTCGTCGTGCTGAGAGGAGACCCAGAGGACCATTGATGCAGTTCTTTGGTGCCTGCGGTGGCAGGGGGACGATTCAGTCGACCCACGGGAGATTTCTTCGGCGCTTCTAGTGCAGAGAGGAGGCAGACTACCCCCACAGCATGCACCACCAGGAAAAAAGTCGAGAAGGCGGCAGGATCAGCGTTACAGAGTTGCAGTAGTCGTCTTCGCTACTTTGTTGCAGTTTTGCAGGCTTCCAGCGCGGTCAGCAGTCGATTCCTTGGCAGAAGGTGAAGAGAGAGATACAGAGGATCTCTGATGAGCTCTTGCATTCGTTATCTAAGGAAATCCCTAAAGCAGAGACCCTAAATAGCCAGAAAAATGGGTTTGGCTACTTAGGAGAGAAGATAGGCTAGCAACACCTGAAGGAGCCTATCAGAAGGAGTCTCTGACGTCACCTGCTGGCTCTGGCCACTCAGAGGAGTCCAGTGTGCCAGCAGCACCTCTGTTTCCAAGATGGCAGAGGTCTGGAGCACACTGGAGGAGCTCTGGGCACCTCCCAGGGGTGCAGGTCAGGGGAGTGGTCACTCCCCTTTCCTTTGTCCAGTTTCGCGCCAGAGCAGGGCTGAGGGGTCCCTGAACCGGTGTAGACTGGCATATGCAGAAATGGGCACCATGTGTGCCCATGAAAGCATTTCCAGAGGCTGGGGGAGGCTACTCCTCCCCTGCCTTAACACCATTTTCCAAAGGGAGAGGGTGTAACACCCTCTCTCTGAGGAAGTCCTTTGTTCTGCCTTCCTGGGCCAAGCCTGGCTGGACCCCAGGAGGGCAGAAACCTGTCTGAGGGGTTGGCAGCAGCTGCAGTGAAACCCCTGAAAAGGCAGTTTGGCAGTACCCGGGTCTGTGCTAGAGACCCGTGGGATCATGGGATTGTGCCAACAATGCCAGGATGGCATAGAGGGGGCAATTCCATGATCTTAGACATGTTACATGGCCATATTCGGAGTTACCATTGTGAAGCTACACATAGGTAGTGACCTATATGTAGTGCACGCGTGTAATGGTGTCCCCGCACTCACAAATTCCGGGGAATTGGCCCTGAACAATGTGGGGGCACCTTGGCTAGTGCCAGGGTGCCCACACACTAAGTAACTTAGCACCCAACCTTTACCAGGTAAAGGTTAGACATATAGGTGACTTATAAGTTACTTAAGTGCAGTGTAAAATGGCTGTGAAATAACGTGGACGTTATTTCACTCAGGCTGCAGTGGCAGGCCTGTGTAAGAATTGTCAGAGCTCCCTATGGGTGGCAAAAGAAATGCTGCAGCCCATAGGGATCTCCTGGAACCCCAATACCCTGGGTACCTCAGTACCATATACTAGGGAATTATAAGGGTGTTCCAGTATGCCAATGTAAATTGGTAAAATTGGTCACTAGCCTGTTAGTGACAATTTGGAAGAAATGAGAGAGCATAACTACTGAGGTTTTGATTAGCAGAGCCTCAGTGAGACAGTTAGTCATAACACAGGTAACACATACAGGGCACACTTAAGAGCATTGGGGCCCTGGCTGGCAGTGTCCCAGTGACACATACAACTAAAACAACATATATACAGTGAATTATGGGGGTAACATGCCAGGCAAGATGGTACTTTCCTACAGGCACTCTTAATTATTCAGGTAAATCAAGGCTGTCTTCCTCGGATATGTTGAAGAGGTCTCCTTCCAAAAAAAATGTTGAAGAGGTCTCCTTCCAAAGAAAAGTTTGAAAAAACGAGCCGCTTTTTAATTTAATTGTCACAAAAAGCCATGGGCAGTTGAAAAGGGACACTTATGCAGAAGACACAGTTCATACACTCACTGGTTTATTGGGTTATAGAGGGCTCCAATGTGTTCCTTATTTCATAATTTCTCTCATATTTCTTTAACTTTGTTTCCCATGTGTGTTCCCATATTCCTATTTTCTGTCTTTCTTTTATTATATTTTTC
The DNA here is from genome assembly GCF_031143425.1 of Pleurodeles waltl. NCBI lineage: Eukaryota > Metazoa > Chordata > Amphibia > Caudata > Salamandridae > Pleurodeles > Pleurodeles waltl. Next base: position 1,023,094,446 of record NC_090449.1, on the reverse strand, counting down.
AGTTTTGTTCCAATCTCTGTTGTCTTTATTTCATGTTTCTCTTTCCAATTTTTTTCCTTCTTTCTTTCCTTTATTCTTTCTTTCCGTATTTCGGTCCTTGTTTTTTATTTGACTGTTTTATCAGTTTTACCTTTTTCTTTAATTCTTACTTCCTTTCCATCTTTCGTTTCTTTTTTCTTTCTAGTTTTCCATCTTTCATTTGCTCTGTCTCTTCCTCTGTTTCTACTTATCTTCCTTTTTTAAGTTGTGTTCTGTATTTAATTCTTTGTTTGCTTCTTTCTTCCTCATTTTTGTTCTTTTATATATTTCCTCATAAATGCCCTTTAATCTTTCTTTTATCTTTCTTTCTCTTCAACCATCTTTCAGTCCTTTTTTCCTTTTTTCTCCCTTCTTTGTTCTTCCTTTCATCACTGATCTCTCATCCTTCTTCCTTAGGGTCCATATTTCATTCATTTATTCTCCCCAACCGTTTTCACCATCTTTAATCCAACCATCACTCTTACTTTCTCCTTTTGATCATAATACTTTCATCCATCCATCCATCTCACCCTTTCTTTCATGCTCTCTTGTTCCATCTGTTTCCCATCCTACCGCTCCATCAAACCATCCTCTTTCAGTGGTATTCATGGAGATCACAACATTGTGGACATCCCATCTGATAAACCACACATCCTATAAACATGATTGTAGGAAGGCTTCAATACCCACCTTTCTGTGAAGGCCCCACTGTGATGAGTAACCACTGATCAGTTGACTACACACACACAGGGCAAGCAAAAGGTTTCAAACATTCACTCCCTAAGGAGCCACCTTAATTTGCAAAACCTGTGCAAAACCCTGTGTCACCAGCGCCATGTAATTGGTGAATGGTCACATAATTGGCAAGTGCTGGTGTACGAAAACAGGGACAGGAGAAACCAGGGGCAAGGGGTCGCTGATGGGTTGGATCTTGCATGCATTTGCTGTAGATCCTTTGTATTTTTAGCTTTTTAATGTGTTGCGTCTACAGGTCCAGTGTATACCACCTTAGTTCCCCTAGCACCGTTCTCACACGAATGCCACCAAACACTGCACCCCGAACATCACTTAAGCGCATCTAACCTCAGTGCATCTTTGTGCACATTCATACACTCCCAAACTCGCAACACCACACTCGCTACTCTCAGACACGCCTGAACAAATGGCCTCACCCTCAGCTCAGCTTGAGGAGCCCACATATGTAGACCAAGAATACAGGCAAACACACCAAGCCTATTAAGCAAATTCAAACTCAGACATCCAGTCGAATGCCGTCCATGCAACAGTGTGCCAGACTTCCACATTGCACTTTCACACACACTCTAAGAACGTCTGTAAACAAACTCAGAAACTACAGAACATGTAGCAAGCACATAGGCATCCCTAATGCAAGGTAGCCAACTCTTCATTTCAAGGCACACGACGCACAGCACTGTATCCACAACTTCCCTACAAACTACTACTTCATACATACGTCCAGTGCGCTCACAGAGTCCACTAACTGCTATACCAAAAAGATGAGGGATAGGGAGATTAACTGGGCCAGTGTACAGTCTCCCAAAAGTCATACAAATCAAACATGTACACTGTTAAAAAAAAAAATGAGCAGAACTCCACTAGGCACACTGCACATTAGAAGCAAGAGCCCTCACACATCCATTGGATGTCATGCTTCATCATAGGGCGTGCTCCTCGTCAGACTGGCACTACAATATCTGACGGGCCCCTCAAAGGGACTCTTTGCCGGGGGTCTTTATCAGTGGGGCGTGCCGTGATTAACTAAACGTGGGAATAAATCTAACCCTACGTTCTGAGGGGCTAGAAAGAACAAGAGTATAAAATTGGCTCAGGACCCTCAAGAAACCTAAACTTTATTGGGTAGACGGGGTCTTGGTCAAGGTTAAAAGAAGACAATCGGGAGTGGAGTGGAAATGATATCCAGATTTTATTTTAAATGATTTAATAAACATTACACAAGTAAATGTACTGTGACATGTACATTTTATTTTATTAATTTATTAATTCTGGATTTAAAGTAAATATATGACATTACTTTACTTTCATATTTTATAATAAAATATTTCAGTATTATTTTCAAGGAGTAATAAAAGTTTAATACATTTTCCTATACTTTTCCATAGGAAGATCTCCAACCCCGGTGGTGGAGACCTCAGCCTGTTTGTGAAAAGTTGTGAATAGTAACTTCACACTTGCAAATTCTGCTGTAGGAGGCTTCACCGGGTGGGGCGGGGGGGGGTGTTAACATATGTCTAGACTTAGGAGTAGCTTCACACTCATCAATGGTGAATAGCAAAAAAGTAAAAATGGTTCACTGTGTAAATTTAAATTTGTGAATAGGGCTCTATGTTGTGAAAACTAGCAACCTGTGGAGTGGCGTTCCAAGGCCCCCAACAGCACTAAGAGACCAAGGATTTGACACGCAGTGCACTTTACAAACATGCCTAGCACAAGGTCTGACAACTGCCCTGTTGCCATCACCAAACAAAGGACCATTCTAGAATGCCTGTTAACAAAATAGAGGTTAACCGTTGGAGGGCACAGGTGGTAGATGATGTCACAGAAAAGTTCAAAATCCAAGCTGACATCATCAAAGGAGCATTCTAGAATGCCTGTCAACAGAACACAGTTCAACCATTAGAGGGCCCAGGTGGTTAATGATGTCACAGTAAATCACAAAACCCAAACTGACATTATCAAACAAAGGAATATTCTAGAATGCCCGTTAACAAAACAGAGGTTAGCCATTGGAGGGCCCAGGTGGTCGATGATGTCACAGTAGATCTCAAAACCCAAGCTGGCATTTTATCTTCAAAGGAACATTCTAGAATGCCTGTTGGTAATTGTTAGGGGCGCTGCACTGGATTAAGACTTTTTTCAGGTCACCAGGGGGCCCTTTAAGCGTTTTATTCCTTTGCAAAGTAATACATTAAAATTAATTGATTTAGAGTCCAGCCCTTCGAGTGCTTGCTAGCTGGTGAGCATGCCAGGTGGACTGACAAACGGTTTCAAGAGAACATATTCTCTTCTGGCTTCTTTGAGAATGAGGAGAAAAGAAGAAAATGTCAACAGAAAAAAAGCATGATTCGGAAAGAAATTGTATTCAGGCTTTGCAGTTCTTTGAGACGGAGTCTGTTCGTTTCCACACTGACTCTGCATGAAATGGACAGCTGTGAACAGGGCACCTAATTGCCCCCGGGGTCTCGCGGCGACGCGTGACTGCGCCAGTGCACCTCATTATGGTATTCTGTGCGGTACGTACCCGACGCTACATTATTACAAACCATGACTCCGTGACGGGGGGCACGGGACTGAGAACTGCATGCACCACTTGCCCCATTAAAATATTTATCTTTCAGGAAATTGTACCTTAAATACAATGGGACTGCACCTAAGAAACGAAAACAAATACTCACTTTAAAATGGATTAGAACCAAATGGTGAAACATTTTGCCATTCTTCTAGATTGCGTTATAGAGCTCTTGATTATTTTTGTTGACACTCCTTGCGTAGCCCAGTGTTTCTTCGCTGATGTTGGCGCATTATTTTTGTTTACGTACAGTTCGTGCATAGCACAGTGTTCCCTTGCTGGTGTTGGTGCATTATTATAGTTTATGTACAGTTCGTACATAGCGCAGTGTTCCCTTGCTGGTGTTGGTGCATTATTTTTGTTTACGTACAGTTCGTGCATAGCCCAGTGTTCCCTAGCTGGTGTTGGTGCATTATTTGTGTTTACGTACAGGTCTTGCATAGCCCAGTGTTCCGTAGCTTCTGTTGGTGCATTATTTTTGTTTACGTACAGTTCTTGCATAGCGCAGTGTTCCCTAGCTGGTGTTGGTGCATTATTGTTTACATACAGGTCTTGCATAGCCCAGTGTTCCCTTGCTGGTGTTAGTGCATTATTTTTGTTTACATACAGGTCTTGCAAAGCCCAGTGTTCCCTAGCTGGTGTTGGTGCATTATTTTTGTTTACGTACAGGTCTTGCATAGCCCAGTGTTTCCTAGCTGGTGTTGGTGCATTATTTGTGTTTACGTACAGGTCTTGCATATCCCAGTGTTCCCTAGCTGGTGTTGGTGCATTATTTTTGTTTACGTACAGGTCTTGCATAGCCCAGTGTTTCCTAGCTGGTGTTGGTGCATTATTTGTGTTTACGTACAGGTCTTGCATAGCCCAGTGTTCCCTAGCTGGTGTTGATGCATTATTTTTGTTTACGTACAATTCTTGCATAGCCCAGTGTTCCCTTGCTGGTGTTGGTGCATTATTTTTGTTTACGTACAATTCTTGCATAGCCGAGTGTTCCCTTGCTGGTGTTGGTGCATTATTTTTGTTTACGTACAGGTCTTGCATAGCCCAGTGTTCCCTAGCTGGTGTTGGTGCATTATTTTTGTTTACGTACAATTCTTGCATAGCCCATTGTTCCCTTGCTGGCGTTGGTGCATTATTTTTGTTTACGTACAGGTCTTGCATAGCCCAGTGTTCCCTAGCTGGTGTTGGTGCATTATTATTTTTTTACTTACAGTTCTTGCATAGCGCAGAGTTCCCGAGCTGCTGTTGGTGCATTATTTTTGTCTATGTTCACTTATTGTAAAGGGCATTATTTTTGTTTATGTACCATTCCTGCGTAGCCTGGTGTTCTTTGTACCTGGTAAAAACAAAATGCTGCAGTAACCTGGCACATACAAAGTAGGTCAGCCCAGGTAACCAGAAGATGACCTGACCAACTAAAACCAGACAGTCAAAATGCTTGTCAGATCTTAGGACTAGGTGCTTGGAAATTTGGTATTGATGAGTTCAACCTTGTTTTTAAAATCCTTTGGCCATCACTGTAAAGTACTGTTTCTTGTACTCCACGACTTCTGTGGCCCCTTTGAGCAATATTTACGAAACATGTCTCAGTGAATTTCCCTGCTTATTATCCAAATGGGAGAAAAGTTTCAGGGAAGTTGAGATAGTGGTTAGCACAGAATTACTTCTTTAGCTCAATAAATGAAGAAATCTCCAAGCTGCTCATAAGGCAGAGCCAAGAGTACAGCCCAGAATTGAAAGCTAGAGGATAGAGTACTAGGTGGGCAATGGACATGAAACTCAAGTGAATCTGTTATATAGTGATAGATAGCTAAGGTACCCGGATAGACCACTATTGCGTTAACTTGTTTGATGTTTTGGGTTTCGGCAGTTGATTCACAACACAGTCAATATCTATGCATGGCCGGTTTAGCAGAAATGTAAACATTTTTCTTTATATTATATACAGCTTAAAGTACCCGTTCTTTCAATGTGGTAGTTAATAGTACTGAACTAAAAATATTTAGCCATGCTCATTTAATTTCGGTCAAGTTGGGAATCTAGAAACATAACTCATGTCTTCTGGTTCCAAAGTCTGGTTTGATCTCAAATGAATATCTCCAAAAAAAAAAAAGCTATCTCTGCAAAATAATGAAACAATCCATGGCAACAAGGCGAATCAGATCTACATGTTTGAAGACAAAGATTTATAATATCAGTAGAGAGAATTATACCAGATGTCTAGACTCCTACTCGTTGCAATACATATGGCTTGCTCTACTGTTATAATTGTTTGAAGAAGTATGCTTTTAACTAATAAAAAATGACTGTTCGCTTTTGGTTGTGGAAGTTTAATCTTTAGTTCTTTCTTTTGCTAGGTCAATGTTCTCGGTATGTCATAGTGGATTAAGGACCCCAGCCTTCAGCTACACGTTCCCCATGCGTCTCTCAACAGAGAGCGAAGTGCAGAATGAACATAGCAGCAGTGCTGAATGCGCTACTAGTGTCCGCCCTTGCTGCTGTGCTGTGGAAGTACGTCAAGCTATACGAGCACGCCTCTATTATCGAGGAAGAGCTAGAGCTTACGCACCAATCCCAGGAGATCTCGCAGGTGCGCATCGATTACCATGCAGCCCTTCAGGCCCTCGTGGAGGAGGGCACCAGGATGGTTTGCACAGGGAGGATGCATACCGACCGCATTTGCCGATTCGAGTCCCTTTGTTACTCTACTGAGGCGGAAGAGTTTGTCTTCTTCCACAGTAATGCCTCCATTATGTTACCCAACTTAGGGTCGAGGCGTTTCCAGCCCGCCTTGGTGGACCTCTCTTCTGTGGACGATCACAACACTCAGTACTTTAACTTTGTAGAGCTGCCAGCTGCTGCACTGAGGTTCATGCCGAAGCCAGTGTTTGTACCTGACGTCGCTCTCATCATGAATCGATTCAACCCAGACAACCTCATGCATGTTTTCCATGATGATCTCCTCCCAATTTTCTATACAATGCAGCAGTTTCCAGATTTGGGTCAGGAATCACGACTTTTTTTCATGGAAGGCTGGAATGAGGGTCTGCACTTTGACCTTTACAAGTCATTATCCAATAAACAGCCTCTCCTGAAAGAGCAGCTGAAAACCCTGGGAAAGCTTCTTTGCTTCACCAAATCCTATGTAGGATTGACCAAAATCACCACTTGGTACCAGTATGGCTTTGTACAGCCTCAAGGTCCCAAGGCAAACATTCTGGTTTCCGGCAACGAGATCAGACAGTTCACAAAGTTTGTCATGGATAAGATGAATATTAGCACTGAAGGAAGCTCTAATGAGGAATATATAGTACTGTTTAGCCGAACAATTAACAGACTTATTGTAAACGAGGCTGAACTCATCTTGGCATTGGCCCAGGAGTTTCAGATGAAAACAATCACAGTTTCCTTGGAAGACCAACCATTTGCAGATATTGTGCGTCTTATAAGTAATGCGTCTATGCTGGTCAGCATGCATGGAGCTCAGTTGGTGATGTCTCTTTTTCTTCCTAGGGGTGCCACTGTAGTAGAACTTTTTCCTTACGCCATCAACCCTGAACACTATACCCCTTATAAGACGTTAGCAATGCTTCCAGGCATGGACCTGTCATATATTGCATGGCAGAACTTGGAGGAGGCCAACACTATAACATACCCTGAGAGAACTTGGGATCAAGGTGGAATCCTCCATTTAGACGCAGCAGAACAGGAACGCATCATAAAAAGCAAGGAGGTGCCTCGTCACCTGTGCTGCCGCAACCCAGAGTGGCTGTTCAGAGTGTATCAGGACACAAAAGTGGACATTACTTCACTTATCGAGGTTATCAGGTTGACTGTAAAATCAAAACCTGGCCCCAAGAAGCAAAAGTGGACAACCGGCCTATATCCAGGAAAAGTGAGAGGTGCCAAGTGCCAGGCCAGTGTGCAGGGTGCAAGTGAGGCAAAACTGACTGTGGCTTGGCAGATCCCCTGGAACCTGAAGTACTTGAAGGTCAGAGATGTGAAGTATGAAGTGTGGATCCAGGAACAAGGTGAAAACACATACATGCCCTACATCTTGTCACAGCAGAATCACACATTCGTTGAGAACATAAAACCGTTCACGAGCTACTTGGTGTGGATCCGTTGCATCTTCAACAAGACCCTTCTTGGTCCCTTCGCAGAGGTGCTGGTGTGCAGTACATAGTTTACCTATCCGTCCGTCAACGAATCAGCCTCTGCTTTTCTTACTGTTGTAAGCTTTTAATTTATTAGTTGCGATGACTGGGAAGAATCTCAACATCTTGGTGCCTAAGTTTTTGTTGTTCATTGCGTACATGAGCATTGTTCCTCCTAGCTGGGACCTGTGACCTCATAGCGTCCAAGAAAGTAGTATTAACTATGAAACTGATCAAGCAATGCATTTACTTGAAGAGCAGAGTTGAGCTGTAAATCTTGTATTATTCATGTATTGTAGGCAGAACATCATTGCTTAAGATGTTATAGTTATTACAAGGACAATTTCCTGCCACACTGCATTCGTGACATTTGCCCTTGGCTGTAGCTTTCTAAGAGTTGTTGTCTGTTGAGTGTTTTTGTGATCTTCTGAAAATACCCTTTTAAATATGACATTTTAAAGGAGCTATTCCTAGGGTGGAGTAAGGAGATTAAAAGTGTGAGGTGTGAAGTGAGTATAGCTGAAACAAGCTCTGCTAAATCATTTGAGCACGCATGCAGGAAATTTGATGCTTGCAAAGAGGACAGGAATTGTCATCCTCCCAAATTAAAAATCCAGCTGGGGGTTTAAAATTAACCATCACATTTTCAAAAGAAGTCCCCTCTGAATTTACTTTCTAAATTTATGTGTAAATTTGTGTGATACATAGTCATGTATGTCCTAGTGGATATTCTGAAACTGTGATTTCGCTTTACTATTCGCTAGAGAAGCAGTTATAGCGCCCCTTAAAGTCTATGTGCCCCTTGCCCCAAACTATTGTAGGTTTATAGTTGGCAATCGCCACTAATTAGGGATCACTAGCAGCATCTTGCACTTCATATGACTGAACAGGGTAATGCTCTATTAACCTAGACTAAAGTGTTTTTTACTGTGTGTGGAGCAGTGAGTTAGTTGAGCTTGAATATGTTTTATAAATTGCTTTGTGGTTTTCCACAAGAATTAGGCTATCTGAAAGTAGCATAAGACAGTTGTGGCTCCACCGAGTGGAGCACTATGCCCTCCTGCATCAGTTGGGTGTGCGCTAGGATTTCAGTGGGGTGGATGCTTGAGAGCTCTTTGGCCCCTGTGCCAGAGGTTGACTTTTCTACTGGATTACTCAGTATTGTTTACATCTCCGCTTAAAGTTATTGGGAGAGTGATCACAGCAATATCTCAAAGCAGCTAAGTAGATTCAAGGGCTATCTCGACAGACCCTAAATGTCAGCATTCATGTTGTACATATAAACCACCAGTTTAGCATATCTAACAGAGCAGATGATGAATTGCCACATTTAGTTCGTTTCTGTGCAAGGCTTCCATTATGTTGAAAAGTGGTACTATTAGAAGTTATAACACCATTCTGACCATCGCTCCCATCCTGTTGCCTGAGCATCAGCTCTCAGCAGTCCTGAAATATCCCTTAAGACTACTATTATTGTTAGTACTGTGGTGATTGCTCAGTCTTGAAAGATCCTTACAGAAATGTATCCAAACAAAACTGGTTCATAAATAATATGTACTTTATTCCCATGTTTATTTATTTATGTGTTTGTGTTATTTATTTTGGAACTTTGTGAAGGGCAGGACACACCCAGGATTGGAGCTCTTTACAACCTACTTTTCCGAAAAATATTATTTTAATGTAATATTGTTCATTTTTTACATCACAGACGGAATAGCATAACCAATAGGTGTTATTCAGTGGTGCGCGCTTTGACGATCTCGAAAAGACAGGAGGATGAATTTGTAACCTTGGAACTTGGGCCTGCCCCCAGAATTAGAAGTGGAAGTATGGGTAAGATATGGCAGCCTTGTCATGAGTGCCCCCTCCATCTAGTTCTGGATTTAGACCATTCGTCACTTTGCATTCTGGTGTTTGTATTTCTAATTTAGCCATTATAAGTTTAGGCCTACACACCCCAGCATGCAAAGTGGTATTGCCTGAAAATTTGGAATGGATGAAGGTCTAACGCATGACATAAGGGCACTTGGAATTGAATCACAAAATAGATCTACATACAAAGATAGGATTATGAATTAATTGTCCTCCATATTAATTTAGTCCTAGTGATTGTAATTTATTTTATCAGTAAACATGCAGGAAGAGATTTAATTTGTTTTCAATTGCAATCCTGTCTCCTTCAAACATCTGATCGCTTGTGACCATAGCTCTTCATGTACATTTCCCTGAGATTCTTGCAGAGATGGAAGTAAAAGTGTGGATGGTTATTTAAATGCCTTGCACTTTGTCGTTTTTTACTGATCAGCTGTATTGTATGTGTACATGTTGTTTAGAGACATGAGTACTTGGTTTCTGTATTGAATTTTGCTGCAGATGCATTTTTCTTATGACATTTTCTTGCACACTGTAAACACTTGAAAGACACCTGCAGAGTGTCCAGAGAGATTTAAGTGGTTTCCTAAAGTGGAAGTCAATGAAAAACAAACTGTGATGAGAAGAATAGTTTCTCCATCGAAACCGTCGTCAAGAAAAGAGGATCTGCAAGAACCCGTACAGAGAGGGAAAACACAGAAAAAGCACATCTAAAGCACCTAAAAACCACAGAGGAACACTGAAGTTGAGAAGACCGACGTGATTGGAGAAAGAACAAGACTTGGCAAAGCCAGTAGGTCTTGCAAGAGTTATTGGCTTTGCCAATGTGTTTTAGTCATGTTGTACACCAGCATGGCTAAACGTCTGTGGTGTAGAGGAGAGTGGTGAGGAGTGTCGTGGCATGGAGTGGGGTGTAGAGTGGAGTGTTGTACTGTGGATGCGATGTCGTGGACTTGAATGGAGTGGAATAGTGTAGAGTGGAGGGGAACAGAGTGATGGGATGTGGAGTGGCATTGGGTTGAATGTAGTGGACTGGAGGGCATGGAGTGGAGTAGAGTTGTGGAGTGGAATAGAGTGTTTTAGCATGAAGTGGAGTAGAGTGTTGTGTCGTAGAGTGAGGGACATAGAGTGGAGTGTTGTGGAGTTTCAAAGTGGAGTGGCATAACATAGAGTACAGTAAAATGTTGCAGAGTGGAGAAAAATGTGTTAGAGTGGACTGCCTAGAGTGGAGTGGGGTGACATAATCTGGAGTGACATAGAGTATCATAGAGTGGAGTGGCATAGAGGGAATTGGCATAAAGTTGCGTGGAGTGGCGTAGAGTAGAATAGAATGGACTGGCATAGAATGGTGTGGAGCAGAGTAGAATGACGTAGAGTAGCATGGCATAGAGTGGAGAGTAATTGCTTGGAGTTGAGTAGAGTGAAGTGGGGTAGAGTGGCTCTCTGTGGAGTGGCAGGGAGTGACAGAGTGGAGTTGTGTTGAGTGGCCTGCAGTTGAGTGGAGTGGCGTAGAGTGCAGTGATGGAGAGTGAAGTGGCATAGAGTGAAGTGGCATAGAGTGCAGCAGCACAGAGGGCCGCAGCATAGAATGCAGTAGCATAGAATAGAGTGGTCTAGACATCAGTTGCGTAGAGTTAAGTAGAGACGAAGTGACGTATAGTACAGTGGTGCAGAGTGGAGTGCAGGGCGTAAAGTGGTGTAGAATAGCAGAGTACAGTGGCATACAGTGAAGTTGTGCATAGTAGAATGTTGTAGAGTTTAGTGGCTGACAGTGTAGTGGTGCATTGTGAAGTATAATAGAGTGCAGCAGTGGTTTAGAGTGGCATTAGGTGCATTGGTGTAGAGTACAGTGTTGCAGAGTGACATAGAAAGCAGTGCCAGAGAGAGTGGTGTAGAGTAGAATAGAATGGCATACAGTGAAGTGGCGTAGACTGAAGTGGTTTCGTGCGGAGTGGTGTTGAGTGCATTGTTCTAGGATGTAGTGGCATAGTGTGCAGTGGTTTAGAGTGGAGTGTCATAGAGTGCAGCAGCATCGAGTAGAGTAATGCAAAGTAGAGTAGAGTTCAGTGCATAGAGTGGCATGAGTGCAGTGGCTTAGAGTAGATTGGTTCAGAGTAGAGTGAAGTGGCTAGAATGGAGTGGTGCAGGGAAGAGTGCAGTGGCATAGAGTCCAGTGGTGAAGAGTAGATTAGAGTGGAGTAGAATGGAGTGGCATGGAGCTCAGTAGTGAAGAGTCGTACAGAGTAGAGTGTATTGGTGTAAAGCCAGGGTTAGAGTAGAGAGGCATAGAATGCAGCAGAGTGGAGTGGCTTACAGTGGAGTATTGTAGAGTGCAGTGGTACAGAGTATAGTGGCGTAGAGTGGAGTGGTGCAGGGTAGAGTGCAGTGGCATAGTGTGGAGTGATGTGTGGAATGGGGTAGAGTGGCACTGTGTGGGTCAGAGTGGCATAGAGTGGATTTACATAGAGTGGTGTACAGTAGAGTGGAATGGCCTAGAGTGCATTGGGGTAGAGTTTAATAGAGTAGAGTGGTGTAGAGTTCAGTGGCATAGAATTCAGAGGAGTACAGTGTAGTGATGAAGAATGCAGTGGCGAAGATTAGAGTGGTGCAGAGTAGAATGCAAGGGTGCTGAGTGGAGTGGCATACAGTCCAGTGGCGCAGAGTAGGGGGGGGTAGAGTGAAGTAGTACAGTGTAGATTGGTGTAGAGTTCAGTGGCTGAGAGTGCAGTGGTGCAGAATAGAGTGGCATAGAGTACAGTGGTGCAGAGTAGCATTGAGTGCACTGGCGTAGAGTGGTGTAGAGAGGAATGGTCTAGAACAGCTTGGTGCAGAGTAGGATAGAATGGTGTAGAGGGTTGTAGAGCAGAGTTGCGTAGAGTGCTGTGCTGCAGAGTAGAGTGGAGTCAACTGCAGTGGCCTAGAGTGCAGTGATTTAGACGAGTGTTGTAGAATGCAGTGGCGCACCGTAGAGTGGACTGGTGCAGAGTGGCATAGAGCGCAGTGGTGTACAGTAGATTGGTTCAGAACAGAGTGAAGTGGTGTGGAATGGAGTGATGCAAGGTAGAGTGCAGTGGTGCAGAGTAGATTATAGTGGCATTGAATGGTGTAGAGTGAAGTGGTGTGGTACAGAGTAGAGTCCATTGGCATAAGTGATGGATAGTGGACTTGCACAGAGTGGAGTACAGTGGCTTAGAGAAGATTGGTTCAGAGTAGCGTGAAGGAATGTAGAATGGAATGGTGCAGGGTAGAGTGCAGTGGTGCAGAATAGATAAGAGTGGCTTAGAGTGCAGTGGATTAAAGGAGTGGTACAGAGTAGAGTATATTGGCATTAAAGTGCAGTGACTTATTGTGCAGTGTTGCAGAATGTTGTAGAGTACAGTGGCTTAGAGTGGAGTGGTGCAAAGTAGAATGAAATGTAGAATGCAGTGGTGCAAAGTAGACTGCCGTAGAGTGTATTGGCATAGAGTGCAGTGGCATAGAGTGGAGTGGCAAAGATTAGAGTGGCAATGTGTGGAGTGGGGTAGAGTAGTGCTGTGTGGAATGGAGTTGTGTAGAGTGGACTGGCTAGAGTGCTTTGGTGCAGAGTGTTGTAGAGTAGCATAGAGTGCACTGGCATGGAGTGGGGTGGTGCAGAGTATAGTGGCCTAGAATGCAATGACATAGAGTGTAGTGGGGTAGAGTGCAGCAACACAGAATGCAACGGAGTACAATGCAACGGGCAGAATGCAGTGATGTACATTAGAGTGATGCAAAGTAGAGTACAGTGGTGTAGAGTGCAGTAGAATGGTGCAATATAGAGTACAGTGGCATAGAGTGATGTAGAGTTCAGTGGCATAGAGTGCAGTGGCGTAGAATGATGCAGAGTATAGTGGCATAGAGCAAAGTGCTGCAGAATAGAATAGATTGGCTTAAAGTGCAGTGACATACAGTTAAATGGTGTAGAGTAGATTGTTGCAGAGTAGAATATAGTGGTGCACAGTGCAGTGGTGCAGAATAGATAAATGTAGAGTGCAGTGGCGTAGAGTGCATTTGTTGTGAGTAGTGGTGTAGGATGGAGTGGCACAACTTAGAGTTGAGAGCTGCAGAGTGCAGTGGCAAAGAGTTGATTGTTTCAGAGTAGAATGTAGTGGCATAGAATGGAATGGTGCAGGGTAGAATACAGTGCCTTCAAATAGAGTGCAGTGGTATAAAGTACAATGCAGAGGCATAAAGTGCAGTGGTGTAAAGTACCATGCAGTGGTGCAAAGTAGATGAGTGGCCTAGAGTGGATTGGCATAGAGTACAATGGCATAAAGTGGATTAGTACAGAGTGGTGTGCATTGGCGTAGAGTGCAGTGACATAGAGTTCAGTGTTGCAAAGTGGAGTGACCTACACAGGAGTGGTGTAGAGTTCAGTGGCGAAGAGTGCATAGAGTATAGTGGTGCAAAGTAGATCGGCGCAGACTTGAGTGGCGTAAAGTGGAGTATGCATGGTGTGGTAGCACACTGCCCTTACAGGCAGCCCATTTTCAATTGAAATGACCATTACATTTGGACGGACCTACAGTTTTACTGATAAAAGTATACAGCACACAAACAATAATGAGTGGAAATGTTATCACCTAGTTTATTGATTTGTTTTGATTGTATGAAAATATTTGTTTCCACCACACTTCAGAATTACCAAAAATGAGCTTTATTTGTGCTTCTCTCATTCTGATATATTATGAAATATCTGTAAAGTTCATTTGCAGACATTAAAATTTTGTTGTGTGCTAGAAAAAAATAATATCGGATAGCCTTCAGTCCAGCACACCCTCAGTAGGCAGCATGATGGGCACATAAATCCTCTCACTTTGATGTCAGAGAAGGAAAAGTAAACACTAAGCTTCCGCAAAGACGGAGTGTGGTAATTGATGATGCAGGGTAAACAGTAGTATAGGTGAAACAGGATAAGATTTATTCACAAAGTAGGAGTCTCAGGTTACAGGTAGAAGATGTTATGAAGGTAGCAGAAAGACCCGACCTGGAGCAGCATCCTTGCTGCTCAGGCCACGCATTCCAATTGACACTCACTCAAACCATGCACACAGCAGCATTCTATTACCTCACAGTCACACTGGATAAGCTACAGGGGAAATATACCTAGGGAGAAAATGCATGGCAAAGAAATGAGGCAACCACACACTTTCCATCTTTAAGGAAACAATATAAAATAATGCAGATAAGGAAATATACTAAACCTCATACAAAGAAGACAGATGATGAAATTACAATTTCAATCACATCTATTGTCCTAAACGGAAATACTAAGGACAGGGGAACAAATCAAATGGGATTGTATAAGTTCAGTTTTAGTATTAGGTCTCTTGTATAGTTTTAGGTAATCTTCAGTTTCAATCTTATCTCCTCTCATGTTCCCATAGTAGTGCTGTAGTCTTCACACTAGGTCCATTTTACACTGGTCGACATTGTGGTAATTGATGATGCAGGGTAAACAGTTGTATGGGTGAAACAGGTTAAGATTTATTCACAAGGTAGGAGTCCAGGTTACAGGTAGAAGATGTTATGAAGGTAGCAGAAAGGCCCCACCTGGAGCAGCATCCTTGCGGCTCAGCCCACACATTCTAACTGACACTCACTCAAACCATGCTCACAGCAGCATTCTATTAACATACAGTTACACTGGCTGAGCTGCCAGGAACATATAACTTGGGAGAAAATGCATGGCATAGAAATGAGGATACCACACAGAGCCTGTCATTTGACCTGGCTTTAAATCCTCAGAAAAGTAACAAGATAAGAACAAGATTTAAAGGCCTGTTTATAGAAATCAAGCAGGAAGCAATACAATAAATAGGCTATGCTCCACAGGTGGAACAAACTCAAGCTGGATAGCCTAAAACAAATAAAGCCAGCAAATAGGAAGCAAGCAAATGTGAGTTACAAACCTCAAAGCCAATGGTAAGCAAGGGGTGAAATGCATTCCTAGGTAAGCTTACTGAATGTCTCCAAGATATCTTTAGAAAAATAATTTTAGGTTTCGACCTAAAAAGGGGCATGAAGTATAACCTCTTTAGTTTTTGCCCGAAATGCCACCACAGATACACCCAGGAATACCTGAGGTATGTAATCTCTGCCCTCCAAAGGACCACAGTTTGGAGGGCTGTGCTTGGTGTGCAGAATTGTTGCCAAAGACCATCACTGCCAGCAGAAGCAGAGGTGGGCACACTACACAATGGCATCACCACAAAGAAAACAGGAGTCCTTAAAGGAGCTCCATTTGTCCAGCGAGGATGAAGACGTCCCGGAGGAGGACTCAAAAAGAGGAAACAGGCCTCAAGGAGGTGATGGAGTTACTTGTTCGGAAGGGCCACAAGGTACCAAGGTACAGTTTCACGCTAACAGTGTTAGTGTGTGTTTAAAACTACATGAAGACTCTTTTTGCTTTTTAATTGATAACTTGACTTGTGTATTGTGGATTTTTGTCGTTTTGGTCTTGTTTTGTTTAGATAAACATTTCCTATTTTTCTAAACCTGTGTTGTGTCATTTTGTAGTGTTTTCATTAAGTTACTGTGTGTGTTGGTACAAATACTTTACACTTAGCACTCTGAAGTTAAGCCTACTTCTCGTGCCAAGCTACCAAGGGGGTAAACAGGGGTTAGCTGAGGGTGATTCTCTTTTACCCTGACTAGAGTGAGGGTCCTTGCTTGGACAGGGGCAACCTTACTGCCAACCAAAGACCCAATTTCTAACAATACCTGTACCCCACTTTTGATAGTGACCAGGGAGCTGGAGATAGGCTCATAAAATAGCAGGTCTGACCCCACCCTACAGACCAGCTAACCAGAACTGAGGTTCTAGAGCTATCCTGATTATCTGAGTCAGGCAGTAGTGGCAGCTTTCAATGGCCATAAAAAATTACAAGCTCCAGAAAATAACTATTGCTGGGATGGACCGGGCCCCAGATGCAAAGTATCTACCATTAACAACAAGGTTCTCTCTTTATGCCGCTTCCAGTAGTGGATGATCGATCCACCTTCAGGAGTCCTTTGTCTTTGGGTCTTCCCCCCCCCTCAGCTCACATGGTCTCATGACTTGGTGGTTAAAAGTATTGGAAGGTCTTTAAGTCTCTCAGTAGCAAGGTTAGCTCTGGATGACTGGCTGCATGGCAAAATCAGGCACTACTGATGGAGGATTTGAGAAGCGTCATACTGGTCTTTGGCCTCTGGCTGGCGAGCGGAGTGGTAGCAGTTACCACACAGAAGGCTGAGGATAAGCGAGTCAATCCCCATGCCTCCGCCACAGTGGTGGCAGCAGAATCAAAAGATCAGATCCCTGCGGAACAGTATCACAGGAGCACGTCCTCTCCTTGGCAAAGCCCACTTAGAATAGCTCAGTGCCCTGTCACTAGTATCCTGGTATACTCCAATATACTCTCCTCCCTTCACGGATACTGAAAGGCCCACCCAGTCAGTTCCTTAGGGGCAATTAATTCTACAGCCTATGGAGTCCTGCCAACTAACCTATACCTGGCTGAAGAGCCTTAACCAGGGCAGATCTGATCCTAGGTTGCTTGTGTTTCGGTTGAGGGAGGACCTGGCTTGGCAGTTCGGGCTGGACTGTTCCCATGAGTAATAGGGTCAAGACTGATTTGCATATGGCTGGCTGCAAACTGAGGTGGCATGGTGGCCAACAAAATGATGGATTGGGATGTGGTTGAACGATTGCTAGTGGCTGATATTAATTTAAGCATTCTATCCATCACCACCTTGTTTTTGCATTTGCCACCCTAAGTGCGTCAGGTATACCCAGACATGAATCCTGGGCTCACTGTGCCACTGGAAACAAGCTATTCCTGGCTGAAGAGTCCTAGCTAGGGCAAAAACAGTCCTAAGTTGCTTGTGTTCCCGGTCAGGGATGACCTGGTGTGGCAGTTCGGGCTGGACTGTTTCCATGAGGAGCATGGTCAAAACTGATTTGCATATGACTGGGTCCAAACTGAGGTGGCATGGTGGGCAAAAAAACAGTGGATTAAGATGCAGCCCAAGCAATTGTCAGTAGCTGAGATTAGCATTCCATCACCTTCTTGTTTTGGCACCTGTCATAAAGAGCATAACCAACCATCCCATCCATCCAGACTCAACATATGATGTGTTCTATGCATTCGTGGCGGGAGTATCAAAGTTGTCGTAATCAGTGGTATAGACAGTATAGAATATACGTATTGAACCCTAAAGGTCAGTTCAGGAAAAATTTATTGAAGTGCTTTATACAGGAATGACTACAAGGGATTTAATCCAGGAAGCAACTTGTGACTTTTTGGAATTCCGCATAATTACACACTGATTGAACAATCCGACATACTTCATATTCTACCACAACTGACTTTCTCTGATGACTCCGTAATTAGCCTTGAGAAAGCCCCAGGCAGACCTGCCAAGTGGGGCGAAGCATGTGTCTGCTGTTTGTGGCTCTCTGCATATACAGCACATGACTTCCTGTAAAAAGCACTTCAATAAAAATTTTCTGAACTGACCTTTTGGATTCAATACAATTATTCTATACTGTCTATACCACTGAATACAACAACTTTGATACTCCCGCCTCGGACACATTGTGGGTTTTGCAACTCTCTTTAGACTTACAAGTTTTATTGGGGAAGAACTGGTCCATACCCCGTCGGATAACCCACACTTAACTCAGAAAGGGCAATTAGATGTATGAGAGAGTTGGACCATATGAACTTAGTTTGCTTGAACCTATGATGTGTGCTAGCCTGCAGCCCTACTTGGGCCTACCAAAGACCAGATTAGTCAATATATGGGGCCCCAGGCATTGCTCTGTTATCAAGGAGCAAACAGTTCTCTCAAAAACCCTTCCATCACCCATGTACGTACACACAAATATAATTATGCAGTAATCAGTGAGGCCTGCCTTGTGGCCAGGCCTCAACCCTGCTGTCTGTGCCCCTCCCAGGAAACCCTGGGGTTGGACTGGTCAGTCATGGTCCATCCAGTTGGTGCCAGGCCTGTGCACCAGGCAACTTAATAGTGCTTCTAATCACCCTGGAGGGCATGGTAGTTGGTATGTAGCTGCCTCTATTGGTCTTTTTTCTGAGTATTTCTTGATTAGAGAGGGACCTAAACAGAGGAGAGATTGACAAATTGTTTATGGTTAGATATCAGTCTTGTTTGCCAATTAGAACAGCTTTCAGATGAGTGAAACATATCTTAAGGAGTCAATTGAGGTGTACATTACCCATACCAAGTGCAGAAGAACACTATAGGTTGGACAGTTATTTTAAAGACAACCTTAAAAAGATAAAGTTTCAAACTTCTGAGCAGTTCTGATGTCTAGAATTTTTTGCTATAGTTTTAACATGTATTTCAGGATATAGCTTGACGTGTAAGGTGAAGCTGGGGAGGTTTCATTGGTGGTAATTGGAACATTTAAGACACAATCCAGAAGGAGTTAATTGTTTTTATTTACACATATTTATAAACCTTAAAACATCGCACAAAATCCCAGTCCCAGTCTCATAGCGCAGGGCATAATATCACAGCAATCACTCATGGTTACAATTTCCTAATTTGCAGCAGACTTTGAATTGTGGTATTCACACTAAGAAAAGCAAAGTGTTCCAGGTTTGTAAATGTGAAAGAAGACACAGCGGGGCAAAAAAACTGTGTCAAAGAGGAACCAAATACCAACAGCTCAATAGTGGGAGCCAAACCGGTAAGCCCTTCAGCGCCACCTCCCAAAGATAGCCTCTGCCCCTCTTCTAAGAACAACCACCCCCTCAATTGCCACAACAATTAAGCCACTAACATCACCTGTGATTAATAAGCAACACCATGACCCAGGATTGGCCACCTCTCACACCCTCCAGAAAAACAGCTGCTCCTCTCACAAGACATATTCCAAAAGTTGATATTCATTTTTGAGTTACTCAGTGTAGTTACCTGTAGCCTTCAGACTCAATGAGTGATAGCCTTTCTACGTAGAGAGCAATGTTTGTTTTACCTGTCAAGTATGTTTGTGTGCTCAACTTCAGAAACAATAGTATATGGGAGCCAAACCCCAATAGTTACCTGCACCCCAATATTTAGATCGCTACAAAATGTACCTCTACTTGCTCGGCTACAGCACCCTAGATCTGGCGATGAGTCACCTCCCGTTTCCAACATCAGGCCCAAAAATGTTAGTAATTTAATAAATGACTGAGTCAACTCAATAACTGATTCAAGTCAAGGAAAAAGTTGAAAGGTTTATTACAAAATCCCAAATTAGGCAATACAGAAAATAATAATGCAATGCCATGAAGGCTCGGATACAAAATACATAGTCAGATATCAAACTAATTCTCAGTCCAAATTAGCAGCAGAAAGACATAAAACAGGTTCTCTAATAGAAAATCTATCACAATCAATAAGTAGGGAAATACTCTCAGTCAGATTAACAAAGAACACTGACAGCAACTTTAGTATGCAAATGTTAAACCCTCACAATAATTGTACAGAGTAAAGTTAAGAAAATAAAAAAGTCTCTGATTCATCCCCAAAACCAGGGTTTTTTATACACATTTTATGCATAAGCAATAAGCTAGCTAAGCTGCAATTTCAGCATGGCATGACTACTGATTACTCATATTGGACAAATCAGAATCACAAATGTCATAACAATGATTATAACACTAACCCATTTCTAAGGAAGCGTAATTCTTCCATTAGCTTCTGCAGCAACAACACAGCCAGAAGATGTACAGCACAATATGAAACATAAGGCTCATGCACTAGTGTTCTAACAAGCCTACATCTGAACTTCCAACGGAATTGTTACTTGAGGTACACAAAGAAAGTTGAATTTACAATACACACTTTCTAAGGAAAAAAATCCAATGACATCACAGTCTCCGGTGCTCTGCAAAGACTGCGGGGATGGAAGACATGCAGGGCGACATTGACTGGGAAGGTAATGAACTGCACCAAGATGAGCAGAACACCAGAATCAGCATAATTTTTTTTTTTTAAACTCTTTTTATCTGATAGAGGCAACTAGCCGCTGACTCCTTATCTTAGAATTCTCCCCCAGGTGTCAGACTGGATCCAGAAACTTTTCTTCAGCAGTACCTCTGCACGTCGGTAGAAGGCGTTGTGCGCCTCCATAGCATCGTCGTCCCCGGATATGACATCGATGGAGTCCACATAGTCCCTCCCCAATGCGCTGATGTCAGTTTCTTCTTTTCCACGCAACAACGCGGATCCGCAGAAGCAGTTCCTCTGGCAATTTTTGGCCTTCACCTTTTTCACCGTATTTTTTCGTGACATTGGAACAGTGTCTATGCTTATTGGCTTTAAGCCCTGTGGGTCATGTGCTCGACAGATGTCGGTCATGGACCCACACTCCGTCTACATGTGGTGCCTTGGTACCCACCGCGATGCCTGTCGTCAACTGAAGCCTAAGATGTTGCGAGAGCGGCGGATTAAGCTCCTGGCTGTGCAGGTGTTGTAGTCCTCGCAGGATTCTCGAAAGCGTTGTAGTCCATCATCCTCTTCTTCGCTTCCCAGAGACAGTTCTAGGAGTCGATCGTGTGTGGCTCTCTCGACGTCTCCGGTTCCGATGACGTCTCCAAGTAAGCGTTGTCCTCGAGCAAAGTCATGTCCCCCGGCTTCACCGCCCCTGCGCATCTCACCCACATCTTCTGAGGACGAGTCTTTGCAGGAGTCGACCCCATCCCTTCCGCTTTATCCCGATGCCGGGGCGACTCTGACCCAAATGCGGGACTATTATTTGTCCCTGCATGCTATTTTTGGGACTCCCCCTCCCTCTGCACTGCTTTTGGCCCTAAGGAGGTGGCTGGGTGCTCCGACAGAGTCTTCACCGGTGGCTTCATCCTTGGTGCCTGTTGAGCCCCTCTACTTCGACTCCAGAGTCGGATCAGCACCGATGCACGGCCTCTTGCGGCTTCAATCGACTGCGCTTGAATCCTCTCTTCTGACTCCGTCCTCAGCAGTAGTGGTGTGTACAACTTCACTCGACGCCCCTATTGTTCTCCAGAGTCGGATGACACGCATCCGAGGCTGGGAGCGGCCTGTTGGAATTGGATGGTCCTTCAATGACTGAGCTTCTTGTTCCTATATTGGAGGGGCCTGGACAGCCTCAGCTTCCTCATCCAGGCACCATTCCGCTTTCACATTCAGATTGGTTGCTTGATTTGGCTAATGCGAGAGGTTTTGATTCCTCGCCGGCATCCAGCCTCCTCTGATACCCTGGTTTGACTACTGAGGCTAGTTCTGCTTTCGCATATATTTTGAAACAGGTTTCGGAGGTGTTGCACTTACAGCTTCCTATAGTGCAATTGTCCACGGATCTGTTACTTGACATTTTACACCCTGACCAGTCTTATGTAGAGCCGGTCCTTCCTTATTGTGAGGCTCTTTCTGATATCCTCTGGGGAGTTTGGACCCAGCCAGTTTCTGGTCCCCCTGTGGAGGGTATTATCTCCCACAGACAAAAGCCAGCCCTGTAGGATCCGTTATGCCTTTGCCGGCAACAGACAAGTCAGAGTTTTGTGGTGCAAACTGCTTTGGCTGCACATAGTCTTAGCAGTTTCCTCCTGTTCCAACACAGCGAGAAGCCAGGCAGCTGGACTCTTCTGGTAGGAGGATGTTCGCCTCATCTAGTTCGGCCTTGTGTTCCACTAACACCTCTTGTGTACTTGCTCGCTTTTCCCCCCGATTCTGTGGGATTCATTGAAGCGTATTTGCCTTCTCTGCCTGACGAGGCTAGAACTGCTCTTATAATATGGGATGGTCAGAAGGCTGACAAACTTAGTGTTCGCTGTGGTAAGGATACCACTGATTCTGTTGGGCGGATTATGGCTTCCTCTGTAGTGCTACGGCGAAGGGCTTGGCTACGCTCTTCAAATTTTTCAGAACCTGTAAAAGATTTGTCCCTTTTTAGTGCACATGCTGATTCTGCTTTACTCTGCTTCAGAGATGCTCATAGTGGGACTTAATGTCAAGTCCTCTTCCTCTTCTGGAGCTCCTTTGAGGTGCATTTACTGGAGCATCGTGCTTTCGGTCTACGAGGTCCTTGCAGGTGTGTCTGTGTACATGCACACCTTTAGCAGTTGCATTGGTTTTCTGGATTTCATTTAACATTCAGTGTGAGCTTCCTGCTTTTTGCAGGTTCATTGTTACTACCATGTCTTTTTCCTTAGTGGTTCAATTAGGTGCCTCTGGTGGTGCACACCACTTTCATTCAGCGGTCGCAATACAGTGAAGGAAATGTATGTTATTTTTTTCCGGGTAGTTCCACCTATGGTGGTTCTTTTTTGTTGTTATTTCAAACCAGGTCTAAGTCTCATTACACCTGTGGTGTATTTTCTGTTCTATTTTACTCATAGGCTGGTCGCCTATAATCTCTGTGATTTCTATCGAGATTTGTGTTCAGCCACAGCTCTTCGGAACACTTGGTGTAAGCTTTTTGCTACTCTTTCCTGTTTCTTGTTCCTTATTGGGGACTTCCTTGGTACTCCTATGGGAGCAGTTTGTTTCCTAATGTCTTTCTATGCATGCTTTTTGCATGTGTCCTTTTCCATTCTTCTTATGGAAAAGCGGTTTTCTGATCTTTTTTCCATGGCATTTCCATTGGTCAATTGAGTCATACTTTTATTCCAGATCTTCTTTTCTGGTTCTCTTTTTTTCCATACTCGGGGCCACCAACTGTTGCCCCTTGAGGCCCCTACATTCACCTTCCTACTGTCTTTTTACGGTGGTTGTGAAGGTAATCCCTTATTCTGGTTTTCTGAAACAAAGATATCTTTTATTATCATAAATTGTTTTTGTATTTGTAAATTTATGGTGAGGTAGTGTCCTTACGGGGAATGTGTGGGGTGCTCCTCTGTGGCTTCATGTCCAGCCTTGCGGATGCTCCTACTGAGTTGTGGGGGTTCTCTTCCCCATATGTCTCAGACATTTTCCTCCTTCACCTTTGCTTTCAAACCCTTTTTTCTTTCAGTCATACACCGCATATTCCGTTGACTTATTTCGTAATCTTCAGCCCACTGCGGCAGGGTGATAATTGTATATCACCATTGGTCTATGCAATGGATTTAGCTGTTAACTACCTCCCTTCCATGAGGGAGATGTATGGTGTGCCCATTGGATGTTGTTGACACCTAGTCTTTCATGTCTAGTTTTGTGACTATTTTGGAGGTTTGTTCCCCTTCTGTATGTATATTCTTTGATACCTGTAGTTGCCTAATACAGGTATCTCACTGCCGGCTTCTATCCCTAACATTGCTACTTTATTGTAGCACAGGGGTGTGAAGGTTTCCTCTTTTTACATTGTGTATTCCTTTCTGACCTTACAGGTTTCTAAGGTCTAGTATTTAGATTCCATTCCAGGAATCAATCTTTATATACTCCTTATAGCAGTATTCACTGTTGGCCTAAACTTGATCAATATTTTCTGCGCCAGTTCTTTCTTTGGAATTACTACTTTTGTGTCTATTTGTTCTTCAATGGATTTCTTCCACTGGTTCTTATGCCACTTTTGTGATTAGACTCCTCAAAGGGTGTCTCTCTACATTGTGTTTCTGTTCTTACTGTATCACACTGTATCTGTCGGCTTATCTGAGCAGGTGATTCTTCCACCTTTTCCTCCTTGATATACTGGCCTGGTTTCATCTTTGGTTGATTTTTCATTCCTTCATAAGCTTGTTCTTTATTATTTTCCAAGATTAGGAGCAGAGCTCCATATTCAGGTTTTCAGCCATTGATGACACGCCATCTACAATCGAGGGTTCCGATCACATCCCTCCTATGGTGTTCTGTTTTCATTTAATAAGTCTGTGTTATTGTGATCCTGTGTATCTCTCTCGATACTTTCTGCTTGGACATATCCATGTTCTTACAAGTCTATTCCTCTGTATGGGTTTCCGGCTGGTTTTGCGACGCCGTCTACCGACGCACAGAGGTACTGCTGAAGAAACGTTTCCAGATCCAGTCTGACGTCTGGGGGAGAATTCAAAGATAAGATAAGGAATCTGCGGCTAGTCTGTGTCTCTACCAAATAAGGCGTTACCGAAGGCAAGTAACTTGTTCATTTGAACATTGCTCGTTATATAGTAGACATAGATAGTAGCATAGAAGACATAGCAGTATCAATAATGGATGATCAGCAAATGAGGATGTAGCATAAACCAGTGTGGCACTCTTACGGCCTGTTTCAGTGTCATACGGATAATACTAAGTGTAATGCAGTAGAGGGTATTTCCCTTTGTCTTCTCATGAGTTCCCTATTCCTCAGTGCCCTGAATGTTACAACCGGGACCCCAAACTTATCCCACTTTTTGGGGTACCCCCTACTCTGATAAACCACTTTTTCCGCTCTTTAACACCAGTCCAGGTCTAGAACTCCAAAAAGGTAGATAGCCCACTCATATAAGATATCATTGTTGTAAAGGTGCTTCAGTGTGAAATTAATAATAATGTATCTAGTCCTGTTCTTTCAATTTAAGTGCATTTATTAGTGACAGTTTTACTTGAAGATCTGTGAATGTCCTGTTCTGTGTAGAGCGCTTGAAGCTATAGAAGAAATAGAACAGCCGACATGTGTTTCGCCCCTTGTGATAGATTCACCTAGGGCTCTTCCAAGGCCAAGCTTTGTTCATAATAAAGCGTCCATTCTTAGATTAATTGTGATAGATCAATATCATAGGCAAGCAGAGTCTTGGATAAATCCTGTATGTCCTCTTACGGCTTTCTATTCGAACGCCATCTTGTAACAGTCCAGGTATGTTTCCCAATCTGTAACCAGATAGGGAGTGGGCTTACCCCAAGACTGCACAATATTTAATTTAGCAAACCCTACTTCCAATGTTGCCCATATTTTCTGATATTTTGACCATGTTTTAACCCCTGTTATTTGTAATAGAATACATTTACCATTAATGGGAATAGTTCACTCCATGACCTGCGAAATCTTGCCAGCCACTGCCTGCCAATATGTTTGTATCACTGGACAGTCTCAAAGGATATGGAAAAAGGAACCCTCCTGCCCACAACCTCGAAGGCATAATGGTGTACCAGCCCTCTTTAGAAGGAGGGTCCTGAAGTAATAAGATCTGTGGAGGATCATCAATTTTATTTTTATTATTTGAGTTCATTCGGTCTAGAGATCTAGGCCAGTGGTTCCCAACCTGTGGTCCGGGGACCCCTGGGGGTCCGCGAAGCCTTCTCAGGGGGTCCGCGAGAGCCTAGAAAATTAAAAAATATTAACAAATACTGACAAATTAGGTCCCCAGCTTCCAGGAATGACTCAGGCGGGGGTCCCCGGATTCCAAAGATGATTCAGTGGGGGTCCCTGGGTTCCATTAATGTTAAAGTGGGGGTCCACAGAAATCAAAAGGTTGGGAACCACTGATCTAGGCCATTTTGAGTAACAAAGATAACAATCATACATGATAAAATAGTATTTGTTAAAAAAAAACAAGATAACAATAAAAAAACAGCAATAATCAGGACAGTATAACAATAAGATCAACAAGACTAAGTATTTGATTATAGATAAAAAGTACAATAAATAAGACATGGCTAAAATATTAAGGATAAAAAAAGATAAAAACTAGAATATAAAATTCTGTCTAGCATACCAATGTGTGCAATTGCTTCCCCGTAAGACCTGGCCCTCGTCAATCCTCATGTAGAGGCAAAAAAAAAAAAATAACAGTTGAGACTCCTTCTGACGACTAATGTCAGGATGGCTCACATGCCCTTTGAAACAATAAGCCTATGCCGGATGTACCAGGCCTCTGCTAAAAATGTGGTAACTGTAATAGCTACCACGGAGGATGAGTCGTATGTACAGATTCTGGTGGAGTTTGCTCTATCATGTAATGACATATTTTTGCAGAGGGGAATGATCCACCTCCCTCTGGGACTTTTATACAGAGGGCAGAAAAATAGCATATGCTCTATTGTTTCTTTACAATTATGGCAAAAGAAACATCTATCATTTGGAGCGATGTTAGATGACCAGTGAGCCGTAAAACCATTAATAGGCAGTGTACCATATCTTAGTTGGAGATATAAAGCACGGGCGTACGGAGGCATGGGAAGGTTCAAGAAGTTCTCAGGCCAGGGCTCGTGCTTAAATTGGAGAAATTCCATAGTTAGCCTGCCCACCCCTTTTTGGTGCAAGGAGTCTTCGTTAACTTTCTCCCAATATCTTTTTGTGACAAGTTTCTTTGCATTATCGGGGATTTGATCCGGATAGTTCCAGTAGGAAGGAAAACCTATTTTGACCCAGGCAGATTTAATTTCCTTCAGCCATGGGATTTTCTCCAGCGCCTGGGGGGTGGCTATGAGCTCTCTTATAGCCAGCCTATATGGTTCGAGTTCAACAGATTTCCATAAGCGAATCCAATAGGAGAGAGGCCTTAGGGCTGCTGTGGTTTTGATACTGTTTAGACCTAGGTCTAGCCTTAGAGGGGTCATTGGTGAGCCCATACCTAGCCGGGCAATCTGTCTAAGGAAATGGTTTTCCTTGGTTTGCAGAGTATCAAGGTTTTTGTGGGACCCCCAAAGTTCCGCTCCATAGAGGGCCGCTGCTCTGATTTGGACATTGTAAATCTCTGCAAGTATGTTCAAGGGGGGACTCGGAGCCTTTCTCGATCTACGGACAAGGGCCCCACCTCTCTGGCTTATAATGAGAGCCCCTTTGTCAATGGCTGCCATCCATTTGCCTGTGGTCGATAGTCTGAAACCCAAGTAGTCAAACTCTTCTACTTTCTCCAATGGAATCGAGTTCATTTCTATGCTAACGCGCGAGCGTTTCTTGGAGGTACTATATATCATGAGTTTTGTTTTCTTAATGTTTACGTCCAGACCATAGTCACTGCAAAAAACACAAAATTGGTTGATCAGGTTTTGGATTCCCATTGGTGATTTAGATATCAAAATTGTGTCATCTGCATATAGCAGACACAGGATTTTTTTCCCAACCAATTTAGGTGAGTCATTTATACAGTTCTCTAAGTAGTGGATGCAATTATTGATATATAGCAAAAAAAGAGTGGGTGCCAGAACACATCCCTGTCTAACTCCTTTTTTAATAGCTACGGGGTCAGTCAACTCACCCCCCTGGCCACATCTAATTTGAGCGAAAGTATTTTCATGCAGTTGAGCAATGAGTTTCAGGAGACCAGATGGCACTCCCATGTTTGATAATGTTGACCACAGCAGGTTCCTGGGGATCAAATCAAATGCGGCTCTGAGGTCTATGAAGACCACATAGAGATTACCCCTCCCCAGGTCAACATTCTTCCATTTTATTGACATGAATCTTAGGGCTTGGTCAACTGTACTCACTGCAGGTCTAAATCCTGCTTGTAGGTCAGAAAGAGCTTCGGACTCCATAATCCATTCCTCAAGATGGAGCAAAAGATGCTTAGCATAGATTTTTTGGGAGTTATCAAGGAGACTAATCGGACGATAATTGGCAGGGATGTTCGGATTTCCTTTTTTAAAAAATGGGTACTATTTCGGCCCCTTTCCAAGTGGGAGGAGTGGGGGCCCCTGCTGCAATAGCATTGCAGATAAGTTTGAGATATGGTGCCCATATATCTGGTCTTGATTTGTATAGGTCGCCTGGGATCTTGTCTGGGCCAGGGGCCTTTCCCCATTTCAATGAGTCTATTGCTGCTCTTGTTTCGGTTAGAGAGAATGTGATCGGGGTAGTCTCATGGTTTATTGGGGCATCAGGGGCCCACAAAGATGCTTCAGAAGGCCCTTCATATAGTTGCCCAAAGTGCTCTACCCATGATGCTGAGAGAATTGAGGAGCCAGGTGCGGCAGGGGAATTGCTACAGTCATCAGTTATTAGTTTCCAGAACCTAGATGTGTCATTAGATTTAGCAGTCTCCAGAATAATAACCCATCTGGCCTCTTCCCAACTTCTGCGTGCCTTAGAACATTCCTTCTTATAAACTTTTCTGGCTGTTCTTAACAGCCCAACATGGCCATCTTTTATTGCTTCCAGGAGAGACAGTTGTGCTTCTCTGCAACAGTTGTCAAACCAAGGAGCGCAGTGCTTTTTGTTAGGATTAATGAGAAACTTTTTTGTGAAAAGATGCTTTAAAGATTGGAACAAGTCAGTGTGGGCTGCTAAGACTCTGTCACCCTCCCCGTTCTCGTTTAGGCCGATCATACACTCCATCTGGTTGGCAAGCAGGTTGTAAATAGATGCCAGGTGTTTAGGGGAAGACTTAACAGATTCCCATTTTAGGTTGCGTCTGTTATTAGTTAGAGCCAGCTGGGAGGCATGGCTCTTGGAGTAGGGCACAGTAAACGAAGGAAAAAGTCCTCTGGTCGATAAAATCAACGGGTCATGATCACTCTCAATTTGCTTTTGGACCCTCATATCAAACATGTGGCTCCACAGTCGGATGTCAAGAAGTATATAATCGATACGACTGCTGAGCCCTCCGCGCCTAAAGGTAGCTTGTAAATTTACATCCGAGCGCGAGCGACCGTTGCAGGCTCGGAGGCCATGGGCTAGTGTGATGTCGGCCAGTAAGCGCGCCCATTTATTCAGCCTTGGTCTTTTGTTGGAGACTAGCTGAGGGATGCCCCAATGGGCATCCTCTTCTTTACATATTCCTTGGACTAGAGGATTAGGTTCAAAAGTGACATTAAAATCCCCTCCAATCAAAACAAAGAAGGAAGGATTGTTTTTAAGAAAACTGTCCAAAATGGACAGGACATCAGAATCGGAGTGGGAGCTCACATTCCTGTTATAGATATTAATTAAAAGTAACGGTCTCTCTTCGGAAATCATTATTAATAGGACTTGCAAGTCAGGGCAACCCATGTCTATTTCTTCTATCTTGCACCTAAGAGAAGTGTTGATCCACACAAGCAGCCCTCCCGATGGTCTCCCAGAAGAGGACTTGCGTGCTGGAACCCAATAGCTTTTAAAGCCTAGTCTATATTTGGGTTCTAATGCCCACGTTTCTTGGAAGAGGCAGATCAGGTGATCATCAATAAGACTGCCCCATCCTGGACTTTGTAATTTGCTTTCCAACCCTGCTATATTCCAGCTGAGTACCTTATCGAGATCCTCTGTTTTTATGGACCCTGCTTTATTCTGAGGTTATTTCCTACAGGGGGAGGAACTGCTAGGAACCATACTAGTTCCCTCAGGTATATTAGGACCAGTGGCTTTCTCGCTATGTGCCATGTGAACCTCGCTGGATGTGGCCCCAGCTATATATGAATTAGGTAGGTTGGACATGCGGGTGGACACCAGAATGTATGGAACAATTGACAGGGACGGAATACATTCCTCGCTGACTTGGCTCGTGGTGCTTATGGGTGATCCCTGGTTAACAGGATCTACCAAGGTCGAAGGGGCAACAGAGTTAGAGATGCTGAGGGCAGTAGGGTGAATGTCCTCAGCCTCACCATTGCTCGGAGCCACTTCCGAAAGGTCGTCTCCTAGTCAGTCTGTCTCAGAAAGAGATGACGAAGGGCATCTGGGGCCAAATAGAGGGATAGACTGTGTGTGGATAGCCGGGGAAGCCCCGTATGACGTTGGCGGTTGTCTACTCCAAACTGGCGTGGGAGGTGGATAAAACACTTGTAACCTGCAAAGGGAGGCTTTTCCAGTTATAGGATAAGGTCTGTTAGCGTTTATAAAGAGCCGTTGGACAAGGTCTGGAGAATTGAAGTTGATAACTATGCAGTCCCCTGAACCGATCTTTGCTAGGGAACCCACCCACCCTACCCTTCTCACCATCAGTATTGAGGGTGTCATGGAAAAAGCAAACCCTGCATTCACGTGCAACCAATGAATAACCTTGTTTTTAAGTTCGGTAAAAGATTCAGTGGAATGAGGTTTGAGTTCAGGAACATTCGATATAATGAGTACATAATGACATGATTCTGGTGGCAAATGGAGCACTTTTGGATCTGACAGACCCCTGAACTTGTCGCTCTTCTGGTATTCTGTATGCAGGTGATCCCAAGTGGGGTTGCCATCTCCCGGATTAGTTACAGGGTTATTCCATGTGGCGGTTCCTTTTAAAAGGGGAACTGGAACCATATGGGGCTTATTCATTAAAATACTAGCTGTTTTGACGGAGCTGGACCAATCTTGGTTTAAAGAGGAAAAAGGGATTTTTGCTGTTTGGCCGGTGGGTCTGTTGGCAGTGATGGGATCATGGTTGACAAGGGGATGGGATTGAATTTCTACGGATGGAGCAATTTTTGGTGGCTGGCTATTGATAAGGCTTTCCAATTTGTCCTCAATCGATTGGAGGCGGGTTAAAATTGGAAGAAATAGTTTGGAAAGCTCGTCTCTTATGAAATCCCTGGTGTACTCATTTGTATGACACTCATTTGTGTTGTGTAAGGGGATTGATACCGTATCCTTATTAGAAGGTTGGGCCGTGTTAGAGGGGCTCAAAGTCCTAGATCGTTTGTTTTTAAAAGCGGGTTCCCTTCGTTTCCTTTTTCCTTTAGTATTGGAATCTGCTAAGGTGAGGGGGCCTTCGTTAGGGGGACTCTGGGCCAGCGGAATAGGTGCAGCACGGGTGGTAATTACAATTGGGGTTTCGTCCTGATTCTCCTGGGAATTTTTAGAGGGGGAAGGGAAAGGGGTAGTCATTACAGACTGTAATTCTGGACGTGGGGAGGGCTGTGGGGCTGAGCTATCATGAACTAGGCTGTTTGTTGAAGAAGGGGGGGCAGCTAAGCGTCGCTGCACTAACTCTATTTCTTTTTCAAGTTCCCCAACAGCCTTTTGCAGAAAACCATCTAAGGTTCTGTTAGAGTGCTGCTTACCTTCCAACCCACCCCCACGTCGACGGCCCATTATTCTTTAAAACAGGGGCCTTTAGTGGGCCCCCGGCTTATAGGGGTGTGTAGGCCTTTGGGACCCAGCCACTGACACTATGGTGTGATTAATAAGCTTCTCAGACCCTACTGTTAACAAATCCCAAAGACAAGACCACAGTAAGATGCCCAAACGTGTATATATAAAGCCTGGCCCAACCACTTATCGGGCACAGACAGGCGTAGAGCGGGTAATGAATTATTGGCTCCTGCCCTTGGGGGAAGAAGAATGGTGCCGCCTCCTTCCACCCTCCAAGAAACGGAATTCAATAAGCAGTTATATGATGAACTGAGATAAATTCAGCTGAGTACACGGATACACCTGCAAGTATCCGGTTTGGGTTAATAGTTTTCCACGTGCTTGATGGGGCCTGGGGCTCTATGGGAGAACTACACACGCGCCGAGCAGGGGAACTTGAGATCTCCTTCAGGCAGCCATAGACAAGTTTGCTGTATGGACCACGTCTTTGGCTAGATGTCCCGCTACGGCGGGAGCGCGATTCAGTTTTTAAAGGGCTCCTGCCCCTTGACCTCCTCCCGGCACAAAACAGCGCGTCCCGCGACGGTGGGAGCGCGATTCAGTTTTTAAAGGGCTCCTGCCCCTTGACCTCCTCCCGGCACAAAACAGCGCGTCCCAGGATCATCAATTGTTTTAGCCGAAATGTCACCCAGATTGCTATCTCTTGTGGGCTTTGCAATACTTCCGTCCAGTCGTCATTGTCTAAATCTCCGAAGTCTCGGGACAGGCCTCTCTAACTGTCACCATTAGGTCAGTGGAGTTATTTACCAATTTTCTATACATTTTAGAGATAGCCTTATCAGTCTGGACTCCTTGAGTAGCCTGTCTTCCAAAGGGGTATTTTCTTGTAATTGTTTCCCTTCCATAATATGGCATCGAAGAGCGTGTCCAAGCTGGAGATATCTATATTGTTCAGCTTCAGCCAGCTCGTATTCTTGACAAAGGGTTTCAAACTGTATTAGAGAATGGCCCCTCCAGACGCCCCCCAGGTGTTCAATGCCAATTAATTCCCATTCAGAAAAGCCAATCAGTCTGTCCGCTTCATTTAATAGATCACTGTCCCAAAGGGGTGTCATGTCGGTAAGACTGTCTCTCCAACTCAAGGAGCCAGTCACCTCCACACACTCACCACCATCTGCGTGTGGATTGTTAATTCCTGTTCTAACTGCCGGCGATATAGCCCCTTTTGCCCATCGCTGCCCTCACCACTTGATAGGCCGGTTCTTCACGGTCGTTGAAGCCGAGTCATTTATTACCACAACTGCAAAGACCAGTAGTATTTGAGAATATCTGGAACTGCTAGGTCATACTCCCCTCTGGAGTTTGCATAGGACGAGTAATTACCATTCCATAATAGGAGGTGGAGTGCATGGTCAATTCTCTGGAAGAGCTCCGGTGGAATCCTAAATAGAGTGTTCTGGAAGATATAAAGGAGACAAGAGAGGTGCATAATCTTATAGAGCACCGTTCTACCCGTCAGTGACAGCAGCAAAGTTCTCCAATGAGCTACATCCTTGTGCAGGTGTTCGATCTGTGGGAGTACATTTTTGTTTAGGAATTTCTGCAGGTCTCGGGTGATGTGAACTCCAAGGTAATTGAAACTCTCCAACATCAGCGGCACTGAACAGTTTGAGGGAAGATGCAGGTACCCCACCCCACCCCGTCAGCAGGAAGATCCAGGATTTGGACCATTAAATAGGATATTCTGAGTGTTCTCCAAACATGTTGAAGAGTTTCAGGATTCTGTCAATAAAGATGATTGGGTAGGTGAGATAAAGCATCAAATCATTGGCATATAGAGAGATATTCTCTTCCCAGTCCTCCTCTGTGCTCACTCCTTGTATCGGGGATCATGGCTCACCCAGGCAGCAAGTGTCTCCAGCGCAAAAGCAAATATCATGGGTGAAAGAGGGCAGCCTCACCTTTTCCCCTTTTGTAAGGAAAAGACTCTGGAAATTGCACTATTCGTCTTGACCCTCGCTAATGGGTCTTGATAAAGGAGTTTTACTCAGCTACAGAAGTTAGGTCCAAAGCCCAGACTAGCCAGAGTAGCGAAGACATAATTCCATTCGATACTATTGATGTCATTTTGGCATCCAAGGCTATCAGGACTGCTTCGTCTGAATGGTAGGATCTGGTCATACGTAGCACAACATAGATAAGGCGGCGTAGATTGAGCCCAGTAGTTCTATTGGGCATGAAGCCCGATTTGTCAGGATGTATTTCGAGATAATTATACTGCGTAGCCTGTTCGCTAGAACTTTTGATAGGACTTTAGTTCCCACATTTAATAAAAATATAGGTGTATAGGAACTACAGTCTGTTGGAGTTTAACCCTTATTATTATAACAACTATAGTGGTAATTCATTGGTCCTCAGGCAGGGAGCCCTCCTCCCGTGCTGCCTGGAACATGACTAGCATGTGTATGGCTACTTTATTCACTATCCCTTTGTACAGTTCTACGGGTAAGCCATTGGGCCCGACCACCCTCCCCGACTGGAGAGCTCTTATGGCCAGTGCTATCTCTGCCACCATCAGGTCTGCTTCCAGAGTCTCCCTTGACTCCCCAGTCAGTGTTAGAAGATTGATATCCCTAATGCCCTGGCCTCTAGTGTTTTGATATCTCTTTCTATGTCTGCAGGCTTGTCCCCATATGAATGTTTTGAAAGCCTCCCATAGGGTACAGGCTGGGGCCACTCCACTATCCCTGTGTTACCCTTAAAGTAGGTTTCCGCCCCCTCTCTTAACTTGTCCATAATACGTGTGTCCCGTAATCGCCAGGGGTCTAACCTGGGGGCCAACATACATTTTTGGAGCATGCCCTGGAGCTGAACCTCTACCGGAGAATGGTCGAAAATACCTCTGGGTGCTGCTGCTCGGAATTTGTCTGCATGGATATGCTGGGTAACGACTTGGTCTATACGAGAAAAACTATTATGGGTTGCAGGAAAATATGTATATTCTTATCTATGTGGATTATGTATGCGCCAAAGAGCAGTCAAGCCTACAGCTTTAACAAATGATTGCAGAGAACCCCCCCTCATCCCCTGTGGTGACTCTAGTCGCTCTATTTAGTCTGTGGTCCATTATTACATTTATGTTTTCCCCCAATATGAGGATCTCAGCTGGCATTTTTAGAAGGAGCACGCTAATATCAGGGTGGGTTTGTGCCTGTAGTCTAGGCGAGATATATATATATATATATATGTATATATATATATATATATATATATATAACAAATATTAAGGA
Source organism: Pleurodeles waltl (assembly GCF_031143425.1). Taxonomy (NCBI): domain Eukaryota; kingdom Metazoa; phylum Chordata; class Amphibia; order Caudata; family Salamandridae; genus Pleurodeles; species Pleurodeles waltl. The sequence goes on along the minus strand of NC_090449.1, from coordinate 1,023,059,919 downwards.
GAGTGCCCTCCAATGGCCATATATTTGCCAGGTGGGCCATGCCATATTGATGAGTGGAACCATTTCTTAACCAGTATTCCGGTCCACCTCAAAACCGTGGTGTAGCCTGCATTTGCTAATAGGGTATAGACAAGTCTGTCTAACGCTTTACAGTTTGTGCCACAAAGGTGTGTCTCCTGAAGCAGCACTAGATCAGGGGCGTTCCTGCGCAAATATTGGAGAACCAATGTTCGCTTCACTTTACTGCCTAATCCATTCACATTCCAAGTCCATATGGTCAGATAACGTGGTGCTTGTACTGCCATTGGTGTGCTGTGGACATAAATATGGGGCCCTGGGGAAACTAATATCTGTAATATAGCCTGCTTGTGTCTACTATGCTTTCCCATTCCTTTTATCAGACCTTTACACGAGCAAACAAAAGAACAACCAAACTCAATACAAAACAAAATGTCCCTAACTGATAAGCTCTCTGCACTGTGAGTTTAATACCACCCCAATTTGCAGAGATCATGTTGTCCAAAAAAACATCAACTTGCATGGGTGGGCCTTTGCATCCATGCCAATACAAACCAAGATAGTGTGTTAATTATCTGCATCTCCCATTAGTACCGATCGAAAGTATCTGTCCCTCATTAGCAGTAGTTCTTTTTACTCACTCAATCCATACAATGCTCAAGTGTCCATCGGGGAGGCATCTTGTTGCTCCTGTGGACATTTTTGTTTCTGTGTCCGGGTGCCCCCTGGCCTGTGCCTCACCACCCCTCCGACCAGTCCCACGCCTCCACTGGCATGGAAAAGTGCCATGTTTTGCCCTCTACGGTTACTCAGTCTTGCTAGATATAGCATCTTATAGTGCAATTCTTTAACTTTAAGGGCTTTCTTGACCTCCCTGAAATTTCGTAGTTGTCTCTGAACCTGCAGTGCAAAGCCTTGAAAAAATCAGATAGTTGCATGGTCAAATTGAAGGTTGCCTCTGGAGTGCACCGCCTGTAGAGTCGCATTGAGGTCCCTGTAGTTCAATATTTTGGCTATAATCGTCTGCAGAGGGGCACCCGGGTGTGGCAGGGACCCGGTGCTCTATGGGGTCTCTCAATGGAGAAAAAGTTGGATAGTCTTTTGTGGCAGAGGGTGTTTAGGATCAGAACCTTCAAAAATAGAGCTACACAAAGTCACTCTGCCCCTTCGGGAACCCATAGCACTCTAATATTGTTGTCTGGCCCTTCCCTCTTGATCTTCCAAATTGGCATTGATTACTACATTTTGTTTAGTCAGGGATTTGATCTGGTCCTCAAGACGTTTAGTTACAGATTGTAAACATTACTCTATGCCTCTGTCATGGTAATTTTCTCTGAGATTATTCGGTCAGCTCTGAGGAGATTCATATCCTATAACTGCATCAATTTTGGGCTTTAGTGTACCTTTCAAGTCTTGGATCACTGCCATAATTTCTCATAGAAAGGGTTCAGCTGACGGTGGAGGATCAGGTTGTTTATCTATGTGTTGTACCCCCCGGGAGTAGACGTCATTACCGTAAATTTGTCTAAATTATTAGACTGGGTAGGACAGGGACCTTGATTCCTGACCATGTCCACCGCCAAAGTAACTGACCAATTTGTGTCCACTATTATTAAGGGTAATTTTGGTGCCAGAGCAGAACAAGGGTAGTCTCACTTTTGGTGGACAGCAGTGACCAGGATTCCTGTATGTGTCACCACTTGTCTCTATATGCAGTCACTGGGGTCACCATCAAGTTAGCCACAGAGTTCGAAAGTCTTTAAAAGGGGGGCAAAATCATGGGGCCTTGCAAAACCGTGTCTTTGTGCATTTATTCCATATGGACCTCCTGTGCAGACCCTGTACTGTGGTCTCACTGTGCCTTTTTCAGGGGCCACGCCACTCTCAAAGTGACGCTGGATGATGGAGGGGGGTGTCCCTCTTTAATCTGCTCATGATTCAAAAGCCAAGTGGGGGTTCCCACTGCTATCGACTTCATACGCCCTGCATGTTCCCAACTCTGGCCACCTCTCCTCCTCACCTGCAGACATGGAGATGACCAAGGGGGTGTCTCCTTTAGTCCCAGGATCAGGCCACTGGCAAGTTGATCCGTCCTGGGCTCACCGGAGGTCAGCTCGAAGCAGCCCCCTGGGGGGTGCGCAGGATCCCATCAGGCTCAATCAGGCCATCAGTACGAGCGCCGTAGAGCAGCTTGTCTCCTGGTTGCCTGCTTCTGTCTCACCATCACTCACTCACCCGGAGGTGCCCAGGCCTCAGCATGAGGATTCTGGCATCTCAATGTATGTTGCACAGTTTTCTTGGTCCCAGTCATTGCGATTCAAAGTCTCTGCCCTTCACTGACTAGCTGTCGCTCTGTTGTGTGCCATTTTGGCTCCCTCTGTGCTCTGAGCCAGGCCGCAAGTGTTTGTTCCTTCGCACTTCTCAGAAGTGGCTCGCAAAGCTGAATGGGGTGGCAGAGTTATAATGAGGTGTCTGTTAGATGCGTTTTAGCAAGATTTTAGGGCAGATGGCAGGGGATATAATGTAGGCAGCTACAGAGCTGTGCTAGTGTGTGTGCCATCTTTGGTGGAAGCTCGCCACACCCGAAACAACATCAATTTTAATAAAATGGTGTAAATACAAAAATATGGCTTAGCTACACTTCTTTAATAAACACACTTCTAAACCATCAAATAAAATAGTTTTAAGAGTAATATAAGCACTTCATCCGTTACAACTACATTCATTATAAAAATCGTTAGTACTTGTTATGTCTTATGAGTGTGAATGATGGAACTTTTTTGGATCCTGAAGGACTCGTAGCATGATGACATAAGTGTTAGAACATGGTGCAATGAATGTGAGTTTAAAATGTTGAGTTCACTGTTACATGCTGAAGAATAAAGATGTGTAATACATGGCTCCGTGTGTGGCATATTAATTGGCAGGTACCCAGGTTGGGGAAGACGCTACATCTGACGATGAGATAAGGGATAAGTAACCTGAAGATCGACAATGCTTTCCTGAAGAGTTTTCCGTGTTCCAAGTTAAGTGCATGTGTGTGGCACGTGTGCCTTTGTCGAAGTGCGAACCGGCGGTTGATGCATGTGGAGTCAAAACGCAACCCTAGTCGATGTAAAGAATTTGAAAGTAAAGAAAGCTTTACTGAGAAGCCTGCGTGTCATCGGTCAAGAAACTACAAACAAGGCCATACAGAAAGGTACCACACTACTATGCAAAATAGACCTATACAGCATACAGAGCACTGCTGCTGAAGGAGGATCCAACCAGGTTTTGAAAGTGCAGCAATTAGCAGCAGTAACTTTTATCAGAAGCGCTGCAAGGCAGAGATCAACCGTGTAATAAAAGAGCCAAAAGAAAGAGTGAAAACACAACCCCTCCAGTACATGAATGGGTCACCTGCTTACCTCAACTATTTAAACAGAGTCATCATATTGCTGCTGAGGGTGACTCCAAATGAAGTGCCTGAGGTTGTGCTCACTGAGACGTTCATACCTGCAGCAACAGAAAGCCATTCTGTCAATGGAGCTCATAAAAGATGACCCTGAAGCCGGCATATCGCAGGACCAGGATAGGGGCATGAATGGAAAAGGTCCTGATTTCTGGCAACAGGAGCCAGAGAGAGCTCCAGTCGCAGAGCCAGCTAACTCTGTGAAAAGTTACAATGCGGACACCTTCCTGAAACCACCAGCACCTTGGAATACTGCCAAAAAGCAAAATACTGACAATAGAGGGACTGCTTGAATAGAGACATTTTATGATTTCATTGATATGCTGGAAGAAACAGATAAAAGGATTATCAAGTGCCTGAAAAAGCTTGCTGGTGATGGGGTAAAAGAAGTCATATAGAAAATGCTCGAAGCTGATGATGTTTAGAACTGTCAAATCAAATAAAACTTCAATCCAGTGCCGAATGTAGATTACAAAAGGTATGTTTTCAGTCAAGAAAGACAAAGAGTTGGTGAAACCATAGATGAATTTGTTGAAAGACTGGGGCCCATATTTATACTTTTTGACGCAAAACTGCGCTAACGCAGTTTTGCGTCAAATAAATTAGCGCCGTATTTATTGAATGACGTTAGCCGGCGTTAGCCGCCGGCGCCGTCTGGTGTGCGTTAAAAAAAACGACGTACACCAGGCAGCGTCGGCGTAGGGGGATATGGGGCTTGGGCGTCAAGAAATGGGGCAAGTCAGGTTGAGGCAATTTTTTCGCCTCAACCCGATTTGCGCCATTTTTTACGACTCCCAACCCCCATAGAAATGACTCCTGTCTTAGCAAAGACAGGAGTCATGCCCCCTTGCCCAATGGCCATGCCCAGGGGACTTATGTCCCCTGGGCATGGTCATTGGGCATAGTGGCATGTAGGGGGGCACAAATCAGGCCCCCCTATGCCACAAAAAAATCAAATAAAAATACTTACCTGAACTTACCTTAATGTCCCTGGGATGGGTCCCTCCAGCCTTGGGTGTCCTCCTGGGGTGGGCAAGGGTGACAGGGGGTGTCCCTGGGGGCATGGGAGGGCACCTCTGGGCTCCTTCAGAGCCCACAGGTCCCTTAACGCCTGCCTTTTGCAGGCGCTAAAAAAAACGGCGCAAAAGCAGCCGTACGTCATTTTTTTTTGACCCGCCCACTCCCGGGCGTGATTTTTGCCCGGGAGTATAAATCCGACGCACATGCCTCGGAGTCGATTTTTTAGACGGGAACGCCTACCTTGCATATAATTAACGCAAAGTAGATGTCCACGCTAAAAAATGACGCTAACTCCATGGACTTTGGCGCTAGACGCGTCTAACGCCAAAGTATAAATATGGAGTTAGTTTTGCGTCGAAATTGCGTAAAAAAAAACGACACAATTCCGGCGCAAACGGAGTATAAATATGCCCCTGGATGCGCTCATAAAACACTGCAGATTCATTTAATTTAACGAGGAAGAAGCAATACGTTTCAGAGTTATTGACGGATGCCTGCCAGATTCATTCAGAAGACGAATGCTGACAGAGACTCTTAGGGCCAGATGCAGGAAACACTTTGCGACTCGCAAGCGGCAAAATTTGCCGTTTGCGACTCGCAAATGCGTGTTTCCCATGCAGAAATGCATTTTGCGAGTCGGGACCGACTCGCAACATGCATAACCGGATCGCAAATAGGAAGGGGTGTTCCCTTCCTATTTGCGATTCGCAGTGGAATGCAATTCCATTTGCGACCGCATATGCGGTCGCAAATGAAGTCGCAGTTACCATCCACTTGAAGTGGATGGTAACCCACTCGCAAACGGGAAGGGGTCCCTATGGGACCCCTTCCCCTTTGTGAATGGACCCAAAACTATTTTTTCAGGGCAGGTAGTGGTCCAAGGGACCTCTACCTGCCCTGAAAAAATACCGAAACTAAAGGTTTCGTTTTTTTTTTTTTTAAGTGCAGCTCGTTTTCCTTTAAGGAAAACGGGCTACACTTAAAAAAAAAAAAACTGCTTTATTTAAAAGCAGTCACGAACATGGAGGTCTGCTGACTACAGCAGGCCTCCATGTTTGCGAGTGCCTATAGTCGCTATGGGGCCGCAATTTGCGACCCACCTCATTAATATTAATGAGGTGGGTCTTTGCGACCCCATAGCGACTCGCAGACGGTGTCTGAGACACCGTTCTGCATTGCAAATTGCGACTTGCAATTTGCGAGTCGCTCCGACTCGCAAATTGCAAGTCGCAATTTGCAATAATGCTACATCTGGCCCTTAGTCTAGAGCGAGTTCTCAAGGGGTGCTAGAGCTGGATGCCAATTGACAAGCTACAGATATGGAGACCGGAGGTGCCGAGGGAGTCAGTCGTGAACATGAGAAGTAAGGAGAAACACAAAGCTGAAGGACACAAGGTGATGTCTCCACAGAAAAATAAGTTATGTTTCAGATGTGGATTGTGGTTTCCAAATGAATGTAAATGTCCCACCATCGGACAAGTATGCATACACTGTGGTAAAGAGAACCATTTTGTAACAATCTGCAAGAAAAAAGTAAGTATGTCAAGGCAAGAAGACACAATGGCCGACTGAAGGTTTCAGAAGCTGCGTTCGACGTGCTCCAACAAGGCCAAGCGGCCACACTAGTTGAGACAAATCAACACCAAACAAAGTCGATCATCATCTAAATCATCGTTGAAAAGGTCTTTAGTATAGAGTAAACGTGAAGATGATTGTGTAATGTCAGTGTTTACCTCAGAGAAATGTGCACATGTTGGACAGACTGCATGTGAAGAGAAATACCAATAAAAGAAAAGTTAAGATGAGAAAGCACCCAAGTCATTCAAACTTTGCCCAAAGATTACACGGAAAACAAATGGTTGTCGCAATATCTTTTATCATTGACAGCGGTGTGTCGATAAATATTATGCCTGAGGAGAACTACAATGAACTGTCTCCTTTTGCGTGACTGATGCCATAGAAAACAAAAGTGTACATATGGGCTGCATCGACGCCTCTGAAAAGTAAAGGCTCATTTGTAGCAACGGTGAAACACCAGAAGACAAAAGTGCAAGCGCCCATTCACGAACTTCAGGGTACAGCATCAAGTGCCTGTTTACTTAGTTTCAGCATGGCTGCTGATACAGGACTGAAATTTGTGAATTACAATATGAATGCTCATCACAAAATAGTACTTCAGTTTTCATCATTATTTTATGGAGTAGGAAACTTTAGCCTATGAAAGTACAATTGCATATCAGTGTTGATGTTTGACCTGTTGCTCAGAGACAGGGAAGAATTGTATTACAAAATAACTGCTGAAAAGGAACTTGAATCATTATTTAAGCATGATATCATTGAGCAGTCTACTGGTCCGATGCCATGAGTTTCTCCCATAGTGGTAGTGCCCAAGAAGGATAGCAAAGGAGCTGTACCCATCTGCGTGGATAAGTGAAAAAGGCAATGGAGAGAAGACAACATCAAGGTCTGAACATTGCTGATATGATAACACAAGTGAATGGTACGAAAGTCTTCTCTTGCCTTGATTTAAACAAAGGGTATCATCAATTGAAACTCAAGGAAAATTGCAAGTGCATTAAAACCTTTTCTACACATATTGGTCCGTTTTGATACAAGAGACTAAGGCCCTCATTACAACCGCCAGGGTTGTTTTGGCGACTGTACCGCCAACAGGCTGGCGGTACAAATCTCCATATTATGACCGTGGCAGTAGCGCCGCGGTCGCACCAGCGGTTTCCCGCCTTCGTTGTCCCGGCGGTTATAATCCACCAAGGCAGCGCTGCTTGCAGCGCTGCCCTGGGGATTATGATTCCCCCTCCCGCCAGCCTGTCCATGGCGGTAGAGACCGCCATGGAAAGGCTGGCGGGAAGGGGAGTCTTGGGGCCCATGCACTGCCCATGCACTGCCCATGCACTTGGCAGGGGCAGTGCATGGGCCCCCAGGCACAGCCCCACCCTGCTTTTCACTGTCTGCACAGCAGACAGTGAAAAGCACGACGGGTGCAGCGCAACACCGCCGGCTCTATTAGGAGCCGGCTGCAATGTTACAGCCGACATCCCCGCTGGGCCGGCGATGTTGTAATGCGGCTGGTGGGTTTGTGGCCGCATAGGCGGCTGCTGGGCGGTCCAACCTTGGCGGGCGGCCTCTGCCGCCCGCCAAGGTTGTAATGAGGGCCTAAGTTTGGTGTGTTATATGATGCAGAGATTTTTCAAGATGTCATTAAGCGTATCATACAACCCATTGTAAATGCTTTAAACTATTGGGATAACATTATTTTTGGAGCTACACAGAAGGTAGATGAGAAAGCTTTACAGCAAGTGTGTCATTTGCTTGTTGACGCTGGTCTAATGCTAAATACTGAGAAAGGTAAATTCAATTAGACAAAGTTAAAGTTCTTTGGCCATATCTTTTCTGATGTGGGCATGGTACCAGACCCAGTTAAGGTACAAACATTGTCGACTACCAGTCCCCCACAAGATGTTTCCATGTTGCGTTCATTCCTTGGCAATGCCAGTTACGCTTGCAATATATACAAGACTTTGCCACTGTGAGTGCTCCACTGAGAGAGTAAACGATAAAGAATATTCAATTTCACTAGTTACATGAATGCTAATAGAGTTTTAAGAGAATTAAACACGCTACTGAAAACGATACTAAGATGGCATATTTTGATCCAAGTTGTTGTTGACCCTAGCATAGTCATGTTAGACACAATGCTTGTACAAAACAGCGGACAGCAAAATGCTCGAAGACATATTGTGGCTTATGCATGTAATAGTTTGTCTCAGGCTGAACATGCTTATTCACTACCAAAAAAAGAAAGTTTAGCAGTAGTGTGGGCTTGTGAACATTTTGTGTATTCCTGTACGGAAAACCGTTCATGCTTGTGACGGATCATCAAGCATTGCTGACCCTAGTTGGCAACCCAAAAGCCAGGATGCCTCCACAAATTGAACAATGGGGTCTACGATTGCAAGAATACAACTACACAATTGTGCTTCGGCCAGGGAAAGATCAAAAACCTACAGACTACTTCTCAAGAGTGCCTATCCAATGTCATGGTACCCCATCTATTACTGCTGAAGCTTACATAAATGTCATTGTGAAATCTAACACACCAGCTGCCATTTCGTTGGAGCAAATTGCCACTGCCATGAGCCAAGATAGTGACATGTTGAAGTTGAAGGACATGGTTACATATCAGTTATGGAATCAACATACGTGACCTTTTACAAATGACACCAGTATCAGAAATACAAAAATGTAAAAGATAAACTATCAGTAACACAAGAAGGAATTATCCTGAGGGGTTCACAAATTCTAATTCCTGAGAGTGTTGACAACAAGTGACTGAAGTGGCTCATGAAGGACATTGTGAAATCGTTACCACCAACGAGCCCTCTGTGATCGATTCTGGTTTCCTCATCTTGTTGAATGAGTTGAAAAATAATTAAAAACCTTCCATCAATGTAATTGCCTATAATCAAAAGCTGCTCCATACACTTTGAACATGTCAGAGATGCCCAAGCATGCCTGGGAAAGGATTGGTGTTGACTTTTTCGGTACACTTGATAATGAACATCACCTGAGGGTGACTGTGGACGGATACTCTCGCTTTGCAATGAATACCCACACACGGAGCCATATATTACACGTCTTTATTCTTCAGCGTGTACTCAGAATTAATTTGTCACCCAAAATTATCCATTTAGGAAAACGTTTTAATAAGTATACGTGTTTCTTCGCAGAAATCTTTGTTTTGGTAGATTGAATACCTTGGACTTAGTTCCCTTATGGTTCATCGCATGCTTAGATTGCAGGATCACCATCACTGTTACACCTGTATCATTTCCTGTTTTTCATCTTTATGTGCATCCCAAAACACTGAAGACTCTCTGAACGTTGTGCTTCCTAATGAACAGCATGTAAGTTATATAGTTCCTTCTCCATTTTGTCATGTTTAGCGTCAATAGGAATTCCTAGATAGGACCCACGTGATTCTCAGGTGAGCCCATCTCTTCCAGGATCTCTCCTGCCCTGCAGCTGCATGATCCTATCAACCACACGTCATTTGAACCCTCCCAAATTTGCCAGACAGGAATCTGTCTCCAAAATATGTTGCTGCACAACACTGAATCACCCACACATCTTCTCGCGCACCTGCTCCAAAACCTGTTGCGTTCTCTTTTGGGCTTTTGCACTTCATCTTTAGAGATGTGACTATTGCAATAATTTCCTCAGTCTTTGTGTCCTGTTGCTGTGAAGAGCATTAATGACTTGAGGGCCTTTTCACTAAGTTGAAGATTATCGCCTCCCCACCCTGTTGATCAACAAATGTAGACCTTTGTGTCTCTTGCGTGCTGCCTAACCGAATTTCATAGTCCCAGTAGTACTGTTAGGAAAGTCCATTAGGTGTGTCCTCCACATCCTAGAGTGCTGCACCAAAAATTGCCCAATGCAGTGGGACAAATGACCCTGCTCCTGGTCCTTCCTCATGTTCGGATCGGCTGTGCTTGCCTCCTGTTGTCACCCTGTCCCGCCAGCCTGGATTCTGCATGTGCACCTGCCAGGATCCCAGGATAAACAGGTGCACACTAGGCTGCCACTGATAGCTCTGCCGTCTCTGTGCCTGTAGGCTGCCACGAGGGAGGGGCGGAAGGACACAACTGGTCGTGCTCCAGATCCATCACCATGGGCCCAGAAACAGAGCCACTCTCCTGGAAGCCGGTGCGACTGCTCCTCAAGAATGCACTAGGTAGCTCTTATTTTCATTTGGATAATTTGAGGAGAAATTCGGTTATCCGTGGTTTAAGTTTAATCTGAACCTACCGAGACTAAATCTTAAAGATACAGGTGGGCAAAGTGTGGAAGCTTTAATTACAGTTGTGAAATAAATAGCGAGTATTGTAGGATAGCAGTGGAAGGAAATTCTAAGATCGGCCAGCATGTCAACTGGAGCTCTAGCGTTGAAGCTGGAAAGTAGTTGGATGACATAGGTCCAGGTAGTGCTAACGTGAATGGAGATGCCTTTACAGAAGAGTTTCCAAACTTCACTTGCTGAAGTGTGACTTGAAGCAGTCTAGCAAAGTTTTTCCAATACCCATCCTATCACTTAGGACATATTACAGGTTGTCTTGATCTACAATATCGAAGTTCCTCTGAAACAAGTAGAACTAAATACATGCAGTGTCATCATCAATTTTAAGCAAAGTGGTCTCTGTTGTTACGACAGCTGCCATGAGAGACCAGATCCCTTTTCTATGTGGTGAAGCCTGTAAATTGGTTGGTAATTCGTTGTTTGAGTGCTTTGGCCATGGGCCACTGGAATTATGCGACAGGAGAGTGTCAAATTATGCATCAGGGTTGAGTAAATTATGCGGCAAGAAAAAACAAATAATGTGGCATCATGCAGCACATTTTGTAATAGTATTACTTCATTATTTCGTCATTTTTTAAAAACTTAGTAACACTATATGGGCATTTGTTGCATCTCAGTAACAGAAGGGTGACCAGTCTAGCTTTGCAAAGGGCCCGCCTCTGCGCGGCTACACATGTTGCTGCATTTTTAGTAAATTTTGAACCGCTGGAGCTAGAAACAAAATGTATTTATTTTTTGTTAAAATCTGCAGATTGAGCGGCGGATGATGGAATATGTGGCAAATGTGACAAATCTATAACTACTCGAAAATTACCACGGCCTCAGAATTGCATCATTCCAGTGGGTCCGGATTTGGCTAAGAATATGATATCTTTAATGAGTCTGGAGTTTTCATTCAAATCCAGCTCCAGGTCTGTTTAGTTGAGAGCAGGTGGGCTTGTTCTATTTTGTTGTTTTTTCTCTCTCTTGGTTGTCGACCTGTAGATGGACATACCCTGCCCCTATAACACCAGATGAATCCCCAAGCCCTAGGGCTTGGGTTGCCATCTTCAGATTAATTTTTTCTACTGTTTGGTACAGAAGAAGAGTCTGCAACTCAGGGTCAAAAACAGAAGATTTGATGGAAAAGTCTGAAAAACACAGACTGACACCAAAGAAAGCATCATCAGCGAAGAAGAAGAGCTCAGGAGAAGTTGTCACGGATAAAAACCTCTAAAAACCACAAGGTTTTTCTACTGGGCCTCAACCACACAACCAGGGAATGACAATAGAGGGCAGGTGATTGCTGTAGAGTCCCCATTGGGTCTCTGAAGGAATGGGATAGACAAAATAGGTAAAATGAAGCAAAAGCGGGGCGTGGTCTGGCCGCCGATGGAAATGGCTGCCTGATCTGTGAGCTCTGCGTGCTGGACTGGTTCCGGGGGCACGGAGGGGCCGTTGATTGCCAGGGGTGCTTCTCCCTGCCACGTACTGTCCGTACGCACAGGCGGCAGGAGCCGAGGGAGGTCTGCCATCCCCATCCGGACAGCGAGAGGGCCACTGCAACACCGTGGCCCTCTGTTACGTGTGAAGCCGCGGCCTGAAGTCCCTCTGGGGGTGGAGAGGGTGAGAGGGGCGGCCGGGAAGGATCGTGCTTAGTCGCGTGTGGCGGATTGGGGCCCGCCCACGCTCATTGATCCCTGGCGGCCAGACTGGGACCTTCCCCCCTGGTTCCCAGAGGACGAGAGGGAGTGGGGAGTGTTGGAGGGGCCTCGGAGCCTACCTGTTGTCTCCTTCCCGTGCCGGAGCAGGTGATGCGCCTCGTGCGCGGGAGGAGGGCTCCCCGACCTTGTTGGCGTACACCCCTCCTAGCGGATCGTGCCGGGTGCGCGGCAGATGAGAAGAGAGGCGCCCCTGCAACGCGGATGTGCTTGCCCCCTCAGCCACGGGTGGACCTATGGGCAAGACACCCCTACGGCAGTGGGTTCCCCTAGAACGGAGGGTCCCGGAGAGCGGGGGCCTGACACTGCGGAGCGACTGACATCTACCCTGATCCTTTGGAGGAGCACCCCAACCCCGAACCAGGACTGACACCGTGGCCACTATAACCAGCCCATATCAACAGCGGGCCCTCACTGACGCACCCCACCCATCAGCCAGGACTGGAGACTCGCACTGGGCCTGGGCCTAGTGATGGTGGGCCCCAGATGGAGTTTGAGTGACGCCTAAAGTCCAACCAGCCCACTGGCACCTTTGAGGAGAGACCAGCCTACCACTCCTGAGCACCTTTGCGGCCACTTGACTCCTTCGCTGTTGCCACTATCTTAGCACCAGCCCTACTTAGCGGAGCACGCAAAGAGGCCCGTGTGCTGGAGTTCCTGACAATAGCGGAAAGATAACGTCACCCACACAGCCATGACAGCCCTCTTGCCACAAGGATATTCTGAGATCCTCCCAGAGGCCCCTTCTCCTCGGGGGCGATGCCAAGTGGGAAATCATCAGGCAAACATTCCTGTCAACTGCTATTCTCCGAGGCTAATGCGCAACCAAAACCCATGGCTGCGCAGACGACCCCTCCTTGCTCCGGGACCTCACTAGCTGATCCCCACGCAGTCGACGCCACTGACTGCATACTACAGGAAATCACTGCGGTGGGGTGGTGCCTGGAGGCAATGGACTTAAAGATTTCAGACCTCTCCGCGACCTTTACCTCAATATGGGCAGATATAGCCTGTTTCTAAGTGATGGTAACGGACCTGGATCAGCGCCTCACGACCGTTGAGGATCACATCGCGACATTGTCAGAGCGGGAAACAGAGATGCAGTCCCTGTGGGCAAAGATCAGTGACTTGGAGGACAGGAGCCGGAGGGACAACGTCCACTTTTTTGGCATACTGGAACCCAAAAAAGCCTCCGATATCAAAGCCTTTCTTAAAAACTTCTTCCCTGAGCTCACAGGCCTGGATTTCTCCCCACCATTAGAGTTTCAAAGGGCTCACAGAATTGGCCCTCTACATAAAGCAACCTCTGGATGGCCTCGCCCCATTATCGCATGTTTTCTCCGTCACAAACAGGCCCGCCAAGTCATCTCAACGGCCAGATCTCAGGGTCCGTACTCCCTTGAGGGTCATGAGATACGGGTGGCAGTGGACTTCTCAAGGGTAACAAATGAGAAGCGGAAAGCATTCATGGCCCTGAGACCGCAACTCAGGAAGTTGGACATCAAATTTGGCCTTTTTGAGCCTGCTCGTATGTGGATTACCCACAATGGTAAATCAAGAGACTTCCTTGAACCTGTGGACCTTAGCTCCTTTCTGGACGACCTTGCTCTGCACCCCATGGACTATACCCCAGCACACCTGGAACCTGGCTCCCCTACCTTGGGTGATACTCCCTCAGTTTCTATTTCTCAGCATCACCCCGCTTTGCAGAAGAGGGGCAGGACCTACGATCGCTTGCAGAAATCACAGGAAGGCCAAGAACATGCTCTTCAAGCAGTAATTGCTCACACTCAGGATCAAGGCAGAGACAAATCCCGATCCCCCCTGAAACCGATGCCGACCACGGAACACCCGTAGCGCTGAACTTCCAGGCACACCAAGAGTCTTCGTTCTACAATTTGCAGCACGTGCCTTCCCGTGGGACAGCTAAGTGTCTTATTCACCTACCACCGCTGTTACCTTCCTTTGTTGTGGTGGGAGTGACCAGCGTTGTAGTTCTTGTTATATCGCTACTGTTGGTATTGTATTCCCCTACGCATAGCACTGCTCCCGCATCTGGCTCACAGGACATACCCAGTCATCTCTGGAGTCTCGCATCAGGCAGGGCTTTTGGGATGAAGTGTGAGCAACCTGACTCATGTTCTCTCCCTATGTCTCTAGTTGCAATTTATCCTGGCTAGTTTGTTTGCTGTTAATAGTACTGTACAAAATATTTTGTCTTTACCTCATGGTCTGACTTATGTTGAGGGACGCGGACCTGCCTCTCGGCGCCTCTTGGTATCCCCCTCCTTTATGAAGCTTCTCCGCCTGCCATATTGGTCCGCAACCACTGTGGACCACTGCCCCCTGGAGGCTCTGCCATGTAGTCCAACTCAGGAGCCTGCGTCCCCGGGTGGCACACACTGCGGGCCCCCCCGCACCACGCTCCCCGGGTCTCTCGACCCAACCCAGCCCAATTTAATCCACCCTACACGCTCCCCCTGCCGTACTACCTCTGCAAACCCCAGCTCTAAGTTTTGGGCCCCTTATTCGCTTCTTTAGTACTCTTCACAGGGCTGACTAGAAATATGTACGTAGCGGCCCCGTGGTTTCTCTCCGGCAACGTCGGCCCTGGTGTGGTATTCGCCCTTTCTTTCTAACCTCTGACGAACTAAGACACACCCATTTGTCTCGGTTCTCGGTCCTACCACTGGTTCCCTCCCTGCTCCTTTCTCGGTTCAGTCCCCTGACGCACTATGCTCCTCCACACACTTTACCTCTACCATGCCTGAATGTACCGTCCAGTGCTGTCCACCCCTGGTTGTTTGTTGCTGGTGGCCCCTTTTTTTCCCCTTCCCTCACACGCTCGTCCGGCGCACGGGCCATGCAGGTTCCGACCCGCAGTTCAACAGGGCTCCCAGTAGTGAGGAATTTGCCTCGTCTACTATAGACCCCAGTTCCGTGTTTCTTTTTTGTATCCCTCGATTCTTATTCCTTTCTCCCCACCTTCCCTATCTAACTCTCCCTTTTATCCTATCTTACACCTTCTGAGTTTGCTCGCTTGTACCCTGCCCCCCCCCATGAACCCCCTCTGTCCTTTTCTGCTTTTCCCTCTCTCCCCACCTCTTTCACCGCCTGACTGTCCTTCTTCCTTTCCCTGACTGAGGGTTTCCCCCATAGTCACCCCCCATACTCCCTACCAGCGCACGCGCCCTCTGAGCTTCGCTACTCCCGCAGTGCCTCTCCATTTGGTGTTCCAATGTACGGGGGACCACACGCCCCCTGAGACCTGATCAACTAAGTCTGACAATGGGGTCGACAGCCCCGTTGACGGTCCTCTCATGGAACGTCCATGGCATGACACATTACATCAAGTGGCAAAAAGTCTTATCCTACCTACGGTCCAAAAAGACGGATATCACCCTCTTACAGGAAACACATCTTTTCCCATCGGAATCGGAGAAACTGCAAAGAGACTGGGTGGGTAGGGCGCTCTTCAGCGGAGAGCCATCTGTGCACAGCAAGGCGCAGGGCTCAGGGCGGAGATGTGGGGTAGCGATTCTCATCCGTCGATCCCTGCATTTCAGGCTCCTCAAAACGCGGTGCGACCCGGAGGTTATGTCCTCGCCAAGTGTAAATTGGGTGCCCCCATGGTCTGTGTTGGCTCTATCTATTCTCCCACAGGTTCCAAACGCTCTTTTTTCCTCTCTCTCAATCGGCTACTGATGGAGATTGGAGCCTCCCAGTACCTACTCGGTGGGGACTGGAACCTGGCACAAGACGCCATTCTGGACCAATCGAGTGGCCTTGATGTAGGCAATAACGCTGACCGAGCCCTCACTGGTGATATCCTGTCAGACCATGGTCTACTAGATCATTGGCTCCTCTCCCACCCATCAGGCCGTGAATATACTTTTGTCTCTCCAGTTCATGGGACCCAATCCAGACTAGACTATTTCCTCATCACCCATCGGCTGTTGCATACGATTCGGGAGTCCAAGATTCTACCGGCTGCATTGTCTGACCACTCCGAGGTCTTATTGGCCCTGGAGTTGGGGCTGACATCTCCAGGACATAAGCCATGGTGTCTCCAAACTTCCAGATATCGGACACCGAAGGGGAAAGAGCAGCTTAGATTCCACGTCGCCACTTATTTCCTCAATAACAAGTGTTCGGTCTCCTCGCCCCAATTGATGTGGGCTGCAGCGAAGGCGACGATCCAAGGGCAGCCCATGAGGGCTGCTGCCATTGCCAACACCCAGAGACGCAACAAGCAGCGAGCTCTGGAAGACTGTTTAGCCCAGCCTACTCGTGAATATACCCTAACCCCCTCCCCATCCATCTGACGTCGCCTGGAACAGGCCAAAATGGAGCTTAATGCCCTTTTTACATTGCACGCCGAATACGAGTTACAGCGATTGAGAGGTCGCCACTATGAGCACAGAGAGAAGGCGGGATGACTGTTGGCCGCTCAACTCCGACAACGAGAGGCGGCGCTGGCCATCCCGGGCTTACATAGCACCGACGGCATGCTTATTACGCATCCCCAGGCAATCACGGATGAGTTTGGTCGCTTCCATCAGACTCTCTACACCCCCGAAACAGTGGATGACCAAGATAAGTTGACTGCCTTCTTTGAGAAGGCAAATATACCCTGTCTCTCGGATGATGGCAGGGCTCTTCTGGAGGGGGACATCAGTAAAGAGGAGATCCGGCATGCAATAGCCAAACTTCCTTATCATAAGTCCCCTGGAGAGGATGGATTCTTGACAGAATTCTATAGATGGACAGGGGCAGATACGGTAGATGCCCCATATGAGGTCTTCCGCGGGGCAGACCAGACAGGCTCCTTATATCCCCTTCCAACAAAGCTTCTATAATAATATTACCAAAACCTGGTAAGGACCCTCTCCTTTGCAACAGATACCGCCCCACATCCCTCCTCAATTGGGATGTCAAAATACTGGCGGGATTTTTAGCGGCCCGCCTCAAGAAGGTCATTCCATCTCTCCTCCATCATACGCAAGTTGGCTTCGTACCCGGCGGTTCTTCTAGGAACCATCTACGCATGCTGCTCCACGCCCTTTGGGCGACACGAGACTCCCGGAGGAGGCCCTTGCCCTTTCCCTGGATGCCGAGAAGGGATTTGATCGGATAGAGTGGTGGTACCTCTTTGAAACTCTAAAACTATTCGGGCTCGGAACTAGCTAGGGTGCGTTTGCTATATGACTTACCGACAGCACAGGCCAATTGTGGTGGGTTCCTCTCCGACGTCTTTTCTATCAGGTGGGAGACCCACCAGGGCTGTCCCGTGTCGCCGTTACTATTCCTACTGGCCATCGAACCATTAGCGGCAGCGATCCGCAGATCGAGTCTCATTACTGGAGTATCCATTCCTGGTGGTTGCTCCACCATTTACTTATATGCCAACGATATCCTACTCACTCTCACTGATCTAACTAAATCCTTGCCGGCTCTCCGTGCCATTTTATCTGACTTTGAACTCATCTCAGGCTACCGGATCAAATGGGATAAGAGCAAAGTGTTGCTCTTATCCCCTGTAACAGTAAGCGCGTCCGTACAGGGCTTCCCAGTGAAGTGGAAGCAATCCCGTCTTCAATATTTGGGCACCTACATTAACAGAGGATTGGAAAAAATGGCAGCTGACAACCTGGACCCACTGCTTGCCAGTATGAAACAGGATTTTAATAAATGGGCACATAGGGCCTCTCTATGTGGGGTAGAGCATAGGCGATGCGCATGGTGACCCGACTTAGATTCCTGTACGTTCTGGGCATGCTGCCTCTGCAGATTCCCCTAACTCTTCTCAGAGAGATAGACCGTTGCATCCGAGCCTTTGTTTGGGGGTCGTTACGTCCACGGTTGCCCAGGACTGCATTACTCGCCAGGCACGAGTACAGAGGGCTAGGTCTCCCCTCAGTAGAACACTACGCCCTAGCATTACACCTCTCGCAGTTGGTCTTCCTTCTTCCGGGAGTAAAGGATCTGCCACTATAGGTGGAGGTAGAACTAACGCTCTTGCATTCCCTACCGGGCTCAATGTGCTCTACACCACAGGACCTGCTCCCTCTCGGCTAATCAATCCCATGATCAGAGCCATGCGAAACTCCTGGCGGCAAGCGTACCGCTTATTGAAAGTGGACCCCCTGATCCATGACCAAGCCCAACTCTGGGGCAACAGGGGTTTTCTGATAGGGGGGAAAACTATAGTTTGGGAGGAGTGGCGTTCGAAGGGCCTCCTACGATTTGATCAACTTCTAACTGAGGGCAGATTGCAGTCTTTCGTGGAGCTCCGGGAGGAATTCGATCTGCCAGCACATCACTCGTGGCGCTTTCTACAGCTCACACACTGTCTTGGGAGCTGCATGGGGACGCCCCCTTGGCGACTCTCTCAATCCCCAGTACTCCACTACTTGGAAACCTGGGGTCTCCTTCGTGGAGTCATATCCGGAATGCATGCACTATTGAACCGCCATCTATTCTCCCTTCCCCTCTTGATCTCCCTCAAAGATAAGTGGCAGGCGCGCCTTCAGACTGAATACGAGCTGGAGGACTGGGCGGAACTAATTGAGGCAAGAGACCACGAAGCTCGGGAGGCTCGCTTGAAATGTAGTCTCTTTAAGGCGCTACACAACTGGTACTGGACCCCCCAGAAACTGCGTTCTGCAGGGTTGCTATCTCACGCCTCCTGCTGGCGATGCCCCTATACCCGCTGCAATTTGCCTCACATTTTGCATGACTGCCCTGTCATCCAACCTTTCTGGCGGTCGGTAGGGTGTACCCTTAGGGATGCGCTACCCTTACCGCCCTCCCTCACCCCTTCCCTCTTATTGCTGCATGATACCAGAGATCTGTACGACCTCCCCCGACCACAGCAACATTTACTACACACAGCATTGGCCACTGCCAAAGTGTGTATTCTCAGACACTGGCGCTCAGAAACTGCCCCCTCCCATGGGGAATGGATCACTGCAATGTATCAAGCTGCCTCCCATGAACGCCTCATCTACAGCCTCCAGGATAACGTGGATGTGTGCCTTCAGACGTGGGCCACTTTCCTCTCAGCACTGGAGGGCTGAGCGTGCCCTCACTGATGACTTGTTCCAAGGTGCATGCAGTAACTCCCTTGTTTGGGAGCCACATACGCACATACCAATACATTACCGCCCCTCCTGTTCGGTTTTAGATGCGCCTGGGCCTTTCCATGGGTAGGTTTCCCTTTCCTCCCTCCACCCCTCTTGCAACCACTCTCTCCCCCATACTTCCATTGAATACAACCCCTCAACCTCACCCCCCCTCGCCTCACCCCTCCATCCCCCACCCCCCCCATACCCTCCCTTGGTCACTTTCACTTTTGCTTTCACTTTCACTTTCACTGTCACCTCCACTACTACACTTCTCTCCCCTTTCCCTACTGTTCGCAGGTGCCTGGATACGTACTGTTGCTTTTCGTTATCCCCCATGTTCCTTACTTCTCCCCCACTCTTCCCGCTGTCCCTTTTCACCACTGCGCCCGTGTCACCCTCTGGTATTTACCCGTGGTGCATGATGAGGCCGGTGTGGCCCCTATCCTTTGCTCAGTCCTTCCCTTCTTCCCCCCCTTGGACTCCTCCCAGCTACCCTACGTCCTGATCCCCTCCATTGCCCTTCTGCACTACTCCCCTCTCCCTCGACTCTCTTGCGTGCACTCTGCCGACTCTCCCTTCTTCTTCGCTCCTACACCCCACATCCCTTTCCTTCCCTCTTCCTTCGGTTCGTTCACCAAACTTCCCTTTCTACCATCCTCGTCCTTTCTTCCCGTTATCGGCTCATGTCTTCCATCCTCGAGGTCCCGTGGTATTGCCACATTCTCCTTAAATGGACACCCACATATGACCCCCCCAATCTTCTCTCTCAGCATGGAGAGGCTAAGAGTGCTTTGGAGGTACGGAATGTCAAACTGCGGTA
The DNA here is from genome assembly GCF_031143425.1 of Pleurodeles waltl. Taxonomy (NCBI): domain Eukaryota; kingdom Metazoa; phylum Chordata; class Amphibia; order Caudata; family Salamandridae; genus Pleurodeles; species Pleurodeles waltl. Next base: position 1,023,039,905 of record NC_090449.1, on the reverse strand, counting down.
TCCTCCCTTCCTAACCTGCTCTAGTCCTGCTAAACCCGTCCAGACCCCGACAAAGGGTAACAGAGTTTTGGGAGGTTCTGGGGAGGGACAGTTGACGGCGCTCTACCCGGATTCCCAGAGTTCTTGCCCCTACTACAGCTTGGACATGGGTTGACAAACAGGCAGAGTTACACACTGCGTTTAGATTACCAATTCCAGCTGCTTCATCAACCTTTAAATCTGTACCAGACTCTGTTTGGCCCTCTTGTTTATCGATGTATGCCAGAATAATTACTCTTCCCTGTATTTTTTGCACTTCTTGTAATGCAGTGCTGGAATCAATAGATCTGTGTACCTTGTCTCATTGGAAGGTTATGTGTAATGTCTAAATGGTGTTTGAATAAAGAATTACAACACAAAATGAAGCAAAAGCACTTTAAGCGTCGAAGACAAAAGACACCACTGAAGGCAAACTTTCCAGTCCAACTCAATTTTGAAAGGGGATCAGAATTGGGCAAAGAAAAAGGACTACTCGTAATGAACGGTAGAGAGGATGGTTGCCTGGAACAGAGGATGTTCAATATCAAATGGATAAAAAGGAGGTGCGAAGCCGAAATGGTGGCTTTGTTATAAAAAAATAAGGGTTATAATGAATCTCTGTAAGGGTTTCAAATACCACAAAAATAATAGGGGGTGGGAGGTGGAGCCAAGCAAAATGGCCACCTAGACGTGTTTTACGTGGGCTCCAGCCAAAAACCGAAAAAACCTGCACAATCCTGCGCCTTCTGTTGTAACAAATCCCCCCAAAGACATTGTGGCCCCCGTGGAGTGTGCCCTGGCACTTTTGGCGACTGTGCTCCCCCAATGCATGGACTACTGAGGACAAGCGCCGGGTCTGGGCCATCCTTCCTGCTGGTGCTGCGGAGGCGCTCCTGAGATGAGTGGAGACACTCCTCTATTGCACTGCCTGCAGCGGGGAGAGGCTGAGGGTCGGACTGGGACCCCCCTGGTGACTGCTGTTATCTGATGCGTACTACCCGGAGTGGAGGGAGTGGCCTGCGGGGCCTCGTGGGCTGGACCCACTGCGTGGTATGCGGCTCTACCTCCTTGGGCAGGACGTGGGAGGACGGACTGCATTTGTTGAGCCTTGGCACATCGAGTCATTGACACTCTGTGGTCTCCGACGTCGGGGAATACCTGTCCCCCCACATTCTTTTAGTTGACTCAGCTTTCTTACCCTTAGACCATCAATAAGAGCTGTGGCAGTGAACTGGGGACCTGGGCAGTGAGGCAGGGGCAGTCTCTGATTGGACCTTGCGCACCCATAATGAACTTGCTGACCCCCGTTGGAGACTGAGGTGCCTGGGGGTCCCTTGCAGTGCACTTCCAGAGGAGGGGCCCCACCTGCAGATGTTGGGTGCTACACAAGCCCCGAGAAGTGAGGTTGGGCATCTTTGTGGACATTAAGGGGACACTCTCCATTTCTTGGGCCCTGCAGTGGAGTCAGTTGGTTCCCTATGCTTGGTGGGTGAGTTGGGGTGCACACCTGTTGGGGGTCCTGCCTGTTTTGCCCTGCTTCAGGCTGGAGGAGGCGAACCTTCAAGGCCATTATTTGTGTCATTGGCCTGGAATACACAGTGTTACCAACATTGGGGCTTCTCTGAGTCTCTCCTCCTTACCCCAGTGTGAGACAGCCCTTGGAGGGTGAAGGAGTCATCTGCTGACCTGGGATCTGGGAATTAGTGGGGCTTCTGCGCATCACAACATGGCAAAAGATAAACCTGGCAATCTGGTGCAGGCTAGCAAAACAAACAATTATACTCATCCTGTACCTCCAGGCTGGATGGCAGAGGCCCTAATCGGACGGGATCTGCCCGAGGAACAAGGTGCCCTAACGATGACAGACATCATGGCAGCCATCACAAACTCAAAGGAGGCCATGTTTGTGAAAATAGATGCGGTGGCCAGTGAGGTAGACCTGCTTCGTGCCAACTTTAGGAATATATATGAGCGGGTGACGGAGGCTGAGGGACAAGTTGAGGTGCTCCAAAAGGAGCTGGTGACCCTACAGAAGCAGTTGCAGAATGGCGAGCTGACACTGCCCGCATGGAAAACTGGCTTGAGGATGTGGAGGGATGCGCTAGGAGGAATAATTTGCATTTTGTGGGCTTCCCGGAGCGAGCGGAGTGCCGTCTGATGAGACCTCAGAAACTCAATTTTTTTCACAAAAAAGCCTAATCAAGGGGCATCCCCATTCCGTGCCATTACTGCCAGACTCTTCAATTACAGAGACCGTGACTCTATATTACAATACATCGAGGTGCATGGAACACTGCAATACAAGGGGTGGAACATTATGATTTTCCCAGACTATACCCAAAAAGTGCAGGAACTTCAGGAAAATTTCCTACTCACAAAAACGCGATTGAGGGACCCTGATCTCCGATACTGCCTGATGTTCCCGGTGAGGCTCAGGGTGCAACCCAACGGAAAGGCATACTTCTTTGATACCCCCAAAGTGGCCAATGACTGGCTGGACACACCAGGGGGAAGCGAAATTGGGATCCCCTTGAGCCACAAGTGAGACACCCCAGCTGCCCTTCGCAAGTGCAAGATTGCGACGTAGCTCAGCTGGGTCGGAGGCATAGACTGGGGCTAGGCAAACTGAAAAGATAGTCGTCCTTCCAAATTATACTCTTGAGGACTCCATCAGTGTGCTCGACACAGGCAAGACCTTCTTCCACCATTAGGGAGACCAGTACAGCCTGAGCAACAGCACGGACAAGGGGCTTTGAAAGATCTGGGAGGATTTGTCTGTCCTGGTGGTGGGGATGGCAACCCGTGGAGAGGGCTGGCCCTGTGTGCTGATGGCCTGGCTGGATGCCAATTTGGGTGCTGCTCCTAAGAGGCTAGAGACTCCTGGACTTTTCTGATCAGAGGCTACCTGTTGCAGATGTGACAGTAATGTATAATCATGATTCCAGCTACTGTATATGGCCTTATACTCTTGGGGGGTTGCACTCCAGGGATCCTATTTTTGGCCACAAGAGTGGTGCTAGACCCAGAAGGTCGATATGTCATTGTATCTGGTACACTGGAAGCCAGGGTGCTGTGTCTCATAAATGCTTAAGCCCCTAATGTAGATGACCCAGACTTCTATGGAACACTGATGAGGGCTGCTGATGATCAAATTGGCATTGAAGTGATCGTAGCTAGGGACCTTAACTTTGTGTTAAATGGTGAGCTTGATCGTGATCCTCTTAGAGTAGGTACAAAGCTAGTAAGGACTGGAACGCTTTATAAGGTTATGCAGGGACTTGGTGTCAGGGATGTCTGGAGAGAGAGGAATGCACTGAGGCCTACTCCTGCTACACACCAGCAACTGGAACATATAGTAGGTTAGACTATTGCTTGATCTCTGGCACCCTACCTCAAGATGTAGTAATTATCTCCTATCTGGCACACAGTATGTCTGATCATTCTCCACTGCTGTTCTCCTATAGGACCAGTAGGAGGGCCCTGAGGGTCCCACTTTGGAAGATGAGGATGGAAGCCCTAATGGATCCCACATTTGCACAAACTGTTTTTGAAGTATTCGTCACTACTTTGAGGAAAACTGGGGGGGGGCACTGGCACCAGGTTATGGAAAGGGATGCCATGAAGGTGGTTCTGAGGGTGGAATGTATGAAAATGTGAAAATGCAGCTTACACGCATGTTAGATGTGCATGAGAAAAGACTTGGGTTCTCGAGGAGGAACTGGCTGTAAATCCCCAAAAGCTGTGGGAATGGAAAGTACTAAGAGAGAACTGTTGGAAACGTGGGACAGGCTAGATAAATGTGCACACCAGTTACAGTCAACAGCTTTATACAGAAACCTAAGGCTGGTAGGATGTTGGCCATTCTGATCTGTATTGAAACGCCTAAGGCCCCTGTGGTGGTGGTGCAGGACTCCCAGGGCTGGGCAGTGTGATCCAGCAGGGCATTACAGACGTTTTTGGGGAATACCTGCACAGAGTGTATGCGGAACCAAGCATTGCCGCTCAGGCTAGTGGGACAGAGTACTAAGCAGACCTACGGATGGCTTGACTGACTGAGGGAGGCAGAACACAATTAGATGCACCCCTCACTAAGGGAGAAAGAGTGTCTGCAATCCGTGCATTTAAAACCTCTAAAGCCCCCGGGGGAGATGGCCTCCCAGCTAAGTTTTATCCAAGAAAAGCTGACTCATGGCAGATCGCTTGTTAGTGGTGTATCAGGAAGTCTTTTATGAGGACAACTGCCGGGCTTGATGAGGGAGGCGCTTATAGTCATTATGACCAAGCCTGATAGTGATGTCAAAGAATTTTCCTCATATCACCCCCTCTCCATGCTCAGCGTGGATTCCAAAATACTCCGCAAGCTTCTGGCAAACAGTCTACTTGGACACATGCCCTCATTGATACATGAAGACCAATGTGGCTTTATCCCTCGTAGAAATACTTTATGTAACGTAAGACGGTTGTCTTTGGTACTGCATGTGGCGAAATGTGGGATAATGCCTATGCACCAGCCTTGCTTGATGCTGAGCAGGCACTCGACTCTCTATCATGTGAGTGTCTATGGCAAGTCCTGAACAAATTAGAAGTAGGAGAGGCATTTTTTTGAATGAGTGCAGTTGCATAGCGAGAGTCCGTATCGGCAGGAGGGTGTCACATCAATTTCCCCTTCAAATGGGGGACTAGACAGGGGTGTCCATTGTCACCGCTATTATTTGCCTTGGCTATGGAACATTGGCAAGCTGGTTGCGCTCGGTGCTGTGTGGTTGGGGAGTGACAGTAGGGGGACCACACATGTGATGGTCTCTCTATGTGGATGACGCATTGGTTTATTTGTGTCAGCCAGAATATTCCATCCCTGTTCTGTTGGCGACCCTCGCAGAGTTCGAAGAGGTCTCAGGACTCCACGTAAAACCCGCCAAATTGAAACTGTTTCCGGTAGGTGTTCTCGAGAGACCCAGCAACATCAGCTCCCGCAACTAGACCTCCCCTGGCAGACGTTCAGCGTACAACACTTTAGCATACGGCTCGCAAGGGAGGCAGGGACGTTTGAATATTTTAATATTGGAAGGGTCCTGGAAGGTATTAGACCGTCTGTTAAATTTTGGAACACGCCCCACTTATCCTTAATGGGTAAGGTGGCACTAGTGAAAATGACTGTACTACTCTGATGTCTTTGCATTTTTCAGGGTGCATTGTTAGATGTGCCCAGGAAATATTTTCTCAAACTCGGCCAGATCATTGTCGAATTACTCAGGGCAGCTGAGAGGAAAAGAGAAAGTCTGGCAACTTTAAAACAGCCCTGGAGCTGAGGGGAGCTGGAATTGCCCAGCCCAGAGATCTATTATGTCGCCCGCAGCTACAACATGCAGTGCATTGGCTGGACAAGGGGGAAAACTGAGAAAAACGCTTACTCCAAGGCATCTATAGTGACACTCCCCTTCCTGAACTCCTGATGTTGGGAGCGAGAGTCCACAACTTGGCCCCCTATGTGACACAAGAGATGTGTAAGGCATGGGACTGGGTGGTTCGTCAAGTGCTTCAGGCTGCCCCTTACACACCTAAAATGCCCATATGGTCCTTTCGGGCCTTCCTCCAAATAACACACAGGATGGCAATGGAGGTGGCGGGCAGGAGGTTGTAATACCCTACATCATCTTTATCCAAATGACAGATTTATCACACTTCAGGATGCAGTGGAGACATTCACTTCCGGCGGAAGGCAGTTTCTATAATTCGCTAAAATGGAAGCCACTGCTCGCAGAATATGGCCCACATTCCCAGATGTCCCTGAAGAGCCTAGTACACTTGTTACACTGCTTAACATGGCGGGAGGAGGCAGGCTGATCTCCTTTATATACAGGGAACGATGTTCCACAAAGTGCACTGCAGGTACAGGGTAGGTGGCAAGAGGCATTGGGGGAACGAGTCACAGAAAAGGAGTGAGAAACTGTGCACGCAGTGGTACAGACCACCTCAGCGGATGTGAGGGTTAAGCTGATTCATTATAATGTCATCCACCAGGCATTTTTAACCCCAGCGATGCTCCACACTACTTACTCAGGGAGAGCTTCTACCTGTCCCTGGTCAAACCGGCTGACCTACACATGCCATGGGGGTGCCAAGCACTTAATACCTTTCGGCAGACAGTGGTAGATTGGTTGAACATGGCCATGGGATGGGGGTCCCGAGGGATCCCGGGCAATGCCTTTTAGGCTTAATTCCTATCCGTAAGAAGGGCCTGAGCAGGAGGTTCTTAGTGTTGGAGTTCGTCCTCGCCAAGCGCAGGGTGGCTATTCACTGGCTTTCCCTGACCCCTCCTGGGGTGCTAGAGTGTGTGAGGGATGCGACTGAATAGGCAGCGGTGGATAGAGCTGTATGCATAAATGTAGATGATCTGTAGGCATGGGCCGCTATGCTCGTGGACTTACTCGAGCACTGGGATGCCCGACCACCCAGGATAAGTTGTCCGCAGTGCTGGAGGCAATGTTGATATATTAGGGGGCAGAATATTGGCATCCTCAAATTATTGAAGTATGCAGACACATTGGGTGTGCAGGAGTTTGTGCATCCTGCAGAGGAGTCAAAGATCCAGATGGATGAACGCAGGCTGTTTTCATTGTCCTTACACAATTTCATTTTTGCTTCATAAGTGATTATGACGTGCTATGGTAGAGAGAGGGGGATTGGAAGATAAGAATGGGAGGTTATATGTACTTCATATGCTTGTTTTAATTGGTATTGTATACTACTATGGCAGTAAAAACTATACAAAAATAATAGGGGAAACAGGTGAAACAGAGAGACAGGCTGAACTAAAACCACCCCTAATTCCTCTACCTCAAGAGGAAGAAGAGCAATAGTTCTGTGAGTCAGATAGTCAGCTAGCATATATATATACATCTTGTTCCTGTGCTGTTTCAACTATGGGGGCATATATATATATATATATATATATATATATATATATATATATATATATATGTGCCCCCATAGTTGAAACAGCACAGGAACAAGATGTATTGGAAGACTTATACACAGATACACTTAGGGGACAATGTCCAGGCAAAACCCTCTGGGCCTTCATCACTTAACAAACTTTCAATATATAATTCACTCATTAAAAGAGCAGCAGGCAACTAAGGGCCACACCTAGAGTAGGAGCAGGCAGAGACAGTACTACAAGCACAAAGGAAAAGACTGTTTTTTGTCCACCCTACCCAGTATTATAGATCAGGGCAAAGAAGCTTTCAAGGTGCCAACATGCAAGAAACCTGTGACACTCAATGTTGAGAAAAAATACAAACTCTCAACACAAGACCCTATATTTCTATATTCAAAGTAATGTGCTGATTGACTAAATTATAGTTTCAGTGGCCAGGAAAGGGCCAACACTCCCTCATCCATTGGCCACCACCAGACAAACTAAGCAAGAGAATACACTGTAGGCTGAAAGATGGAGATATCAGCTGCCACACAGTGGAGGATCACAAACTCCAGTGCTTTATTGAATTTCTCTGGCACCAAAAGGAAATAGAGAATTTAATGCAACTTCTCCTAGATGAATATCTGAAGAGGCTCAAAGGGATAATCCAAGAGGGCACGGTGATAGCCAACATGTGCCTCAAATCGGTCCTGAATGAAGCTGATACTGAAAACCGGCAAATATGCACAGGTACCACACTCATAAAGACATGTTTGGTCTAGGGTTTCGACTTTAAGCAACAAGCGCAAGACTGCATGATTAACATGGCCTTAATGGACGAGAAGCTTGCTTGAGTCAGCTGTGGATGAGTCATTGCAACAAATAAAGGACAACAACACTGTCAAGGCCATGGGAGCCTTACAGTTCTGGGTAGGTTTTAAGTGAGGTATAGATCCAATAAGGAGCCCAAGGGCAGAGGCTTTTTTACCACCCAACCCTGCTGTAGATACAGACTGCACAACCAACCATGGTACAGGGATCTGTCTGCTCATAGCAGCACCAACAAGAGGCAGTCCTGAGGAGAAGCAAGAGGAAAAAACAGATCCCAGAAGGATCAGCAGCAATTCTAAGTGGCTGTTCAAAGAAAGACTCCCTTACATCTAACTCCAGTAGGGAGAACATTTGGTGTAGTTCTCCATGAGTACAGGAAGATGATCGTGGACAATTTGGTGTTTAGCATAACACTGATATTGCATAGAATTTCAAGGAAAAACACCCAACGTTTAAATAAAAAGAAATTCTTTTATAAGGGACAAGAACTCAAACTCCAATAATATGAGGTGAAAGAACTGTTACAAAAAGAGCTAAAGAAACACAAAGATTTAAAATGGCCACACTGCAGGGGGTCATAGCCAAGCTGAAGGTAGGGGACAACAAGGCGATCATAGACCTCAAGGACCCATACCGCCATATCCCAGTGAACAGGAGGCACAAGAAATTTCCCAGGTTTGAAGCAAGCTATTCAAATTACCAGTTCAAGCTGCTTCACTTTGGGATAAAGTCAGCACTGAAGGTTAATGCCTTGCAGCGGTATAGTTCACCTTAGAAGTCAGGGGAGATACATGTGTACCCTTGCCTAGATCACTGGACGGCAAAGGTGAGCTCAAAGAGGAAATGTAAGTACAGTCTGCCATGAGATCAGTGACAAAGCTACTGAGAGTAATGGCCTCTTGTATGCCACTAATCAAATTCTGCAGATTTCATGAGACCAATTAAAAAATGGTTACAGAATCAATGGTCATGGACAACAGTGGATTGGGAGGGCTTGTGGTTTTTACAGAAAAGATGCAAAGGGAAACAGAATGATGGAACATCCAGAATGCTCAATAGGCAGGTTATTCAAACAACTGTTTCCCTTCTGTGACCATCAGATGCATCCCACACTGTTTGGGCAATGAAAACCCAAAGAAGAGATCAAGCACATACATATGCTGGAATTCAGGACATGATTATTTAATCCCTGAAAGCATTACACATGCTGCTCTTTCTCTTTAGGGTTTAGCATCCATTTTAAGAGGATGAAGAGGATGTAAAGACTGGAGTGGGACTGATAAGGATTTCTAATTGAAGGTGTCCCAGGAAACCTTCTCCTCAGGAAAATAAATGCCTTATTTAGATTTGGGAAGATGAGGGAAATTCACTAAAAAGTGGTGGCTATCCTGCCCACCGTATTTGAAATGCCACTGACATCAGTGCACTTTTAATACAGTGGCAGGGCATTTGGCCACTTTTTGGCAGGTGTTCCAGACCTTCCTAACTCTAGATGGGTTCCAAAGTGATTGGGGGGGGGGGAGAGAGAAAAAAAAGAAAGAAGTTGTGAAGTTGCTAGTAGTTCGGGACGGTTCTGGAAAATGAGAAAAGCACATTATTTGAATGTGAGAAAATGCTGGTAGCTGTCTCCTGTCTAACAGAAGACATATAAATGGTTGGATAAGTATAATTTTATATTCATTGAAAAAAACACAGTTAAAGGTTAATTATGGTTCACCTGTAAAAACCAATGAAATTCACCAATGGTGGTATGCAATACATACAACTCACAGAATTTCTCACTCTAAAAGCTATGGGAAAAAATAAGGTTATGAGTAGATGATAATAATGCATACATTGAAAATAAAATCTAATGGCTTCCTTGTGTGAAATAGACTTATTAATATCAACTAAATATACATATATAACCAATTTAATCATTTCAGCACAGAATGCAGAACAGAGAGCACTCAAACTTTCTTTATATAATCTCATTTTTTGCAAGTAAATGTTGATGTGCAAAACCTTTTCTTTCTGCAGGCAATAAATATACGATGGTCAGAACAGGCAAAAACACTGTGGGAGAGTGATCACAAATATACATTGGTACATTTGTTATTCATTAGTTAGCTGATAATAACTTAAAATATTGTGAATTAGCTATGGGTGTTGAGAAATTTCAGAAGCAGCCTGGTGGTAGTTGTACAAGCCCTTTGTTGCGGCACTTTGCTGGACTTCTGGGCATGGATGCTATTGGGGGTGAAATATAAAGGGCACATTGGTTGGTGTGAGGATGGAGTGGGAGGAACATTCTCCAGTCAAAGATGGCAAATCCTGTATTCCAGGCATCCAAAGGCAATATGATGATCCCAGTTACTGGTCGTCATGGTGATAAGGTGCAGCCACGAGAAAAGCCTGTTGTGTCTGGACCAGAGTAATGAGAAATGTGTAATAATAATGTCCCCTTAGATTCAAGAGCAAAATCCTTTATTCCAGAGTTCTGAGCCACAGCAACATACATCCACCCAGCTCCCAGTACTTCAACCATTTTTCTTTGAATCCCTGTGTGAGAAAGTAGCCTCTTTCTAGCCTTGTTACCCCCACTTTTGGCCTGTTTGTGAGTGTATGTCAGGGTGTTTTCACTGTCTCACTGGGATCCTGCTAGCCAGGGCCCAGTGCTCATAGTGAAAACCCTATGTTTTCAGTATGTTTGTTATGTGTCACTGGGACCCTGCTAGTCAGGACCCCAGTGCTCATAAGTTTGTGACCTATATGTATGTGTTCCCTGTGTGATGCCTAACTGTCTCACTGAGGCTCTGCTAACCAGAACCTCAGTGATTATGCTCTCTCATTTCTTTCCAAATTGTCACTAACAGGCTAGTGACCAATTTCACCAATTTACATTGGCATACTGGAACACCCTTATAATTCCCTAGTATATGGTACTGAGGTACCCAGGGTATTGGGGTTCCAGGAGATCCCTATGGGCTGCAGCATTTCTTTTGCCACCCATAGGGAGCTCTGACAATTCTTACACAGGCCTGCCACTGCAGCCTGAGTGAAATAACGTCCACGTTATTTCACAGCCATTTACCACTGCACTTAAGTAACTTATAAGTCACCTATATGTCTAACCTTTACCTGGTAAAGGTTGGGTGCCAAGTTACTTAGTGTGTGGGCACCCTGGCACTAGCCAAGGTGCCCCCACATTGTTCAGGGCAAATTCCCCGGACTTTGTGAGTGCGGGGACACCATTACACGCGTGCACTATACATATGTCACGACATATGTATAGCGTCACAATGGTAACTCCGAACATGGCCATGTAACATGTCTAAGATCATGGAATTGTCACCCCAATGTCCTTCTGGCATTGGGGAGACAATTCCATGATCCCCGAGTCTCTAGCACAGACCCGGGTACTGCCAAACTACTTTTCCCGGGGTTTCACTGCAGCTGCTGCTGCTGCCAACCCCTCAGACAGGTTTCTGCCCTCCTGGGGTCCAGCCAGGCTTGGCCCAGGAAGGCAGAACAAAGGACTTCCTCAGAGAGAGGGTGTTACACCCTCTCCCTTTGGAAAAAGGTGTCAGGGCTGGGGAGGAGTAGCCTCTCCCAGCCTCTGGAAATGCGTTGATGGGCACAGATGATGCCCATCTCTGCATAAGCCAGTCTACACCGGTTCAGGGATCCCCCAGCCCTGCTCTGGCGCAAAACTGGACAAAGGAAAGGGGAGTGACCACTCCCCTGACCTGCACCTCCCCTCCTCCAGTGGGCTCCAGACCTCTGCCATCTTGGAAACAGAGGTGCTGCTGGCACACTGGACTGCTCTGAGTGGCCAGTGCCAGCAGGTGACGTCAGAGACTCCTTCTGATAGGCTCTTACCTGTGTTGCTAGCCTATCCTCCTTCCTAAGTAGCAAAACCTCCTTTTCTGGCTATTTAGGGTCTCTGCTTTGGGGAATTCTTTAGATAACGAATGCAAGAGCTCATCAGAGTTCCTCTGCATCTCTCTCTTCACCTTCTGCCAAGGAATCGACCGCTGACTGCTCTGGACGCCTGCAAAACCGCAACAAAGTAGCAAAGACGACTACTGCAACCTTGTAACGCTGATCCAGCCGCCTTCTCGACTGCTTTCCTGGTGGTGCATGTTGTGGGGGTAGTCTGCCTCCTCTCTGCACTAGAAGCTCCGAAGAAATCTCCCGTGGGTCGACGGAATCTTCCCCCTGCAACCGCAGGCACCAAAACACTGCATCACCGGCCCTCTGGGTCCCCTCTCAGCACGACGAGCGTGGTCACTGGAACTCAGCAACTCTGTCCAAGTGACTCCCACAGTCCAGTGACTCTTCAGTCCAAGTTTGGTGGAGGTAAGTCCTTGCCTCCCCACGCTAGACTGCATTGCTGGGTACCACATGATTTGCAGCTGCTCCGGCTCCTGTGCACTCTTCCAGGATTTCCTTTCTGCACAGCCAAGCCTGGGTTCCCGACACTCTAACCTGCAGTGCACGACCTCCTGAGTTGTCCTTCGGCGTCGTGGGACCTTCTTTCGTGACTTCGGGTGAGCTCCGGTTCACTCTTCTTTGTAGTGCCTGTTCTGGCACTTCTGCAGATCCTGCTTGCTTCTGAGTGGGCTCCTTGTCTTGCTGGGCGCCCCCACTGTCTCCTCACGCAATTGGCAACATCCTGGTCCCTCCTGGGCCACAGCAGCATCCAAAAACCCGAACCGCAACCCTTGCAGCTAGCAAGGCTTGTTTGCGGTCTTTCTGCGTGGGAATACCTCTGAAAGCTTCTTCACGACGTGTGACATCCATCCTCCAAAGGGGAAGTTCCCAGTCCTCTCCGTTCTTGCAGAATCCACAGCTTCTACCATCCAGTGGCAGCTTCTTTGCACCCTCAGCTGGCATTTCGTGGGCATCTGCCCACTCACGACTTGAGTGGGACTCTTGGACTTGGTCCCCTTGTTCCACAGGTACTCTCGTCTGGAAATCCATCGTTGTTGCATTGCTGGTGTTGGTCTTCCTTGCAGAATTCCCCTATCACGACTTCTGTGCTCTCTGGGGAACTAAGGTGCACTTTGCACCCACTTTTCAGGGTCTTGGGTGGGCTATTTTTCTAACCCTCACTGTTTTCTTACAGTCCCAGCGACCCTCTACAAGCTCACATAGGTTTGGGGTCCATACGTTATTTGCATTCTACTTTTGGAGTATATGGTTTGTGTTGCCCCTATACCTATGTGCTCTCATTGCAATCTATTGTGACTGTACATTGCTTGCATTGCTTTCTATTTCTATTACTGCATAATTTTGGTATTGTGTACATATATCTTGTGTATATTTGCTATCCTCATACTGAGGGTACTCACTGAGATATTTTTGGCATATTGTCATAAAAATAAAGTACCTTTATTTTTAGTATATCAGTGTATTGTGTTTTCTTATGATATTGTGTATATGACACCAGTGGTATAGTAGGAGCTTCACACGTCTCCTAGTTCAGCCTAAGCTGCTCTGCTAAGCTACCCTTTTCTATCTTCCTAAGCTGCTAGACACCTCTTCTACACTAATAAGGGATAACTGGACCTGGTGCAGAGTGTAAGTACCCCTTGGTACCACTACAAACCAGGCCAGCCTCCTACATTGGTTGTGCAGCGGTGGGATAAGTACTTGCAACTGCTTACCACTTTGTCATTTTGTACTTTTCATAAGAGAAAAATATACAAAACAAGTTCAGTGTATGTACACCTAACCAAAAAGTTTTGCTTTTCTTCTCTTACTCTATTGCTAAGTGCTGAAAAGTACCTCTAAACTTTCAAAAAGTTCTTAAAAGTTGAAAAAGTTTTTTTCCTGTTCTTTAAAAAGTTCTGAAACTTTTTCTTTCTTTTTCTGTCCCTTAAACCTTTTTCTATCATGTCTGGTACAGGTCAAACTCTGGATCTGACCAGCACTGCTTATGACCACCTTAGCTGGAAAGGTGCAAGGAGTCTCTGTATTGATAGAGGTTTAGGGGTAGGGAAGAATCCCTCTAGAGAATTGTTAGTTAATATGCTCATAGAAAATGATAAGGCCTTAGCTGGCACATCAGGTGACAGATTAGGTGATGGTTCACACTCTGATTCTGGGGTAGCCCCAGCTAAAGTGTTATATGAGAATCTTCCCAACCTGCCCCTTAGCAGGCCACCTAGCATGGCTGGTACTAATGTGAGCTCTCATCACAGTAGGGATGTCATTCCTTTAGGCCAGGTTGTTAGAGTGCCATCTGTTAGGGACAGGTCTCCCTCTGTCCATTCACACCATTCTTCAGTGTCTAAGCATGCCCAACCCACCCACCCTGATGACAGAATGTTAGAAAGGGAACTCAATAGATTGAGAGTGGAAGAGAATTGGGAAAGAAGGCAGACAAATGGGTCAGTTTCTGTCACACCTAGTGGCATTGGCCTTGCCACACTGTCTGCTTGTCCCCTTACAATGGATAAGTACAGGCAGACAGTTTCAATAAATGGTGTTGAGGCCCAGGCCTACAGGGACACAGGTGCCAGCATCACTTTGGTGACTGAAAACCTAGTGGCTCCTGAACAACACATCATTGGACAACAGTATAAGATTATTGATGTCCATAACTCCACTAAGTTTCTTCCCTTAGCTATAGTTCAGCTTAGTTGGGGTGGAGTTACTGGTCCTAAGCAGGTGGTAGTATCACCTAGCTTACCTGTAGACTATCTCTTAGGTAATGACCTAGAGGCCTCAGGTTGGGCTGATGTAGAGTTTTATACCCATGCAGCCATGCCGGGTATCCCTGAGGAATTGTTCCCTCTCATTTCTACTGAAATGAAAAAGCAAAGGAGAGAAGGCCTGAAAACTCAGGATCCCTCTCCAACAACAGGTAAAAAGGGTATCACAGTATCCCCAAACCACCCTGCCATTCAGGATACCATTCCTGTGGTGGGAGAAACCTCTCCTAGAGTGGCACCTGTTCCAAGGGAATCATCAGCTGGCATAGCTGTACTCCCTGAGGTGGAAGTACCTCTCTGTGGGATAACTAACATTGGTGAGAAAAAGAGCACCATTTTAGTTAACATGGAGCATCTCTCCAACCCTCCCAGAAACTTTAGTGCAGAAACCCTGCACTGCCTCACAACACTTAGGACAGCATCCCTGCCCTAGTGTGGAGCTCATAGGACAGCATCCCTGCCCTGCTCCAACTAAAGAGAAATAGCATCCCTGTTCTCTCTTCCAGCCATAGGGACAAAGTTTTTGCCCAGCTATGGCTAAGCATGCCCAACCCACCCACCCTGATGACAGAATGTTAGAAAGGGAACTCAATAGATTGAGAGTGGAAGAGTCCAGGCTGAAGCTGAAAAAGCAACAGCTGGATCTAGACAGGGAAGCATTTGACTTAGAAAAAGAAAGGCAGAGGTTGGGGTTTGGACCCCATGGTGGCAGCAGCAGTATTACAGATAGTAATCCTGTAAAAGAGCATGATTCTAGGAATCTGCACAAGATAGTTCCCCCTCACAAGGAGGGGGATGACATTAACAAGTGGTTTGCTGCACTTGAGAGGGCCTGTGTTGTACAGGGGGTCCCTCAAAGGCAGTGGGCTGCTATCCTATGGCTATCTTTCAGTGGAAAGGGTAGGGATAGGCTCCTTACTGTGAAGGAAAGTGATGCCAATAATTTTACAGTTCTTAAGAATGCACTCATAGATGGTTATGGCTTAACCACTGAACAGTACAGGATCAAGTTCAGAGAAACCAAAAAGGAGTCTTCACAAGACTGGGTAGACTTTGTTGACCATTCAGTGAAGGCCTTGGAGGGGTGGTTACATGGCAGTAAAGTTTCTGACTATGAAAGCCTGAATAACTTAATCCTAAGAGAGCATATTCTTAATAATTGTGTGTCTTATTTGTTGCACCAGTATCTAGTGGACTCAGATCTGACCTCTCCCCAAGAATTGGGAAAGAAGGCAGACAAATGGGTCAGAACAAGAGTGAACAGAAAAGTTCATACAGGTGTGACAAGGATGGCAAGAAGAAAGATGGTGAGAAATCTCAGGATAAGCATGGGAACAAGGGTAAAACCAAAGATCCTTCTTCAAATCCTAAACACTCTTCAGGGGGTGGGGATAAAACAAATTCTTCCTCTTCTTCTCAACCCACACACATTAAAAAGCCTTGGTGCTTTGTGTGTAAAAACAGAGGCCATAGGCTAGGGGATAAGTCCTGTCCAGGTAAACCCCCTGAGCCTACCACCACTAATACATCAAGCTCTAGTGCCCCTAGCAGTTGTGGTACTACTGGTGGGACTGCTGGCAACAGTCAAACTAAGGGTGTAGTTGGGTTCAATTATGGGTCCATCATAGAAACTGGGGTAGTCAGTCCCAAGACAGTTTCTGTCACACCTAGTGGCATTGGCCTTGCCACACTGGCTGCTTGTCCCCTTACAATGGATAAGTACAGGCAGACAGTTTCAATAAATGGTGTTGAGGCCCAGGCCTACAGGGACACAGGTGCCAGTATCACTTTGGTGACTGAAAACCTAGTGGCTCCTGAACAACACATCATTGGACAACAGTATAAGATTATTGATGTCCATAACTCCACTAAGTTTCTTCCCTTAGCTATAGTTCAGCTTAGTTGGGGTGGAGTTACTGGTCCTAAGCAGGTGGTAGTATCACCTACCTTACCTGTAGACTATCTCTTAGGTAATGACCTAGAGGCCTCAGGTTGGGCTGATGTAGAGTTTTATACCCATGCAGCCATGCCGGGTATCCCTGAGGAATTGTTCCCTCTCATTTCTACTGAAATGAAAAAGCAAAGGAGAGAAGGCCTGAAAACTCAGGATCCCTCTCCAACAACAGGTAAAAAGGGTATCACAGTATCCCCTAACCACCCTGCCATTCAGGATACCATTCCTGTGGTGGGAGAAACCTCTCCTAGAGTGGCACCTGTTCCAAGGGAATCATCAGCTGGCATAGCTGTACTCCCTGAGGTGGAAGTACCTCTCTGTGGGATAACTAACATTGGTGAGAAAAAGAGCACCATTTTAGTTAACATGGAGCATCCCTCCAACCCTCCCAGAGAAACTTTAGTGCAGAAACCCTGCACTGCCTCACAACACTTAGGACAGCATCCCTGCCCTAGTGTGGAGCTCATAGGACAGCATCCCTGCCCTGCTCCAACTAAAGAGAAATAGCATCCCTGTTCTCTCTTCCAGCCATATGGACAAAGTTTTTGCCCAGCTATGGCTTTACTGAGACAGCATCCCTGTCTGGCATTCTCATCACTAGAAATAGGTTCAGTGGATAATTCCCACTGCTCTAAACTAAAACTTACTGATAGAAACTCTGAAAATATATCTTCACATTGTTGCTTAGCTAAAAAACTTCAAACAGGGTGGTTTACGTCCCCACAGGGAAGTAACCATATAGTGGATGATAAAGGGAGTAATCAGTCTATTGCAGAGCTACTCTACTTATCACCACTTAGACAATAAAGTCTCAACTGGCCAAGGTTAGCCTTATTGTCCTTCGTTTGGGGGGGGGGGGGGTTGTGTGAGAAAGTAGCCTCTTTCTAGCCTTGTTACCCCCACTTTTGGCCTGTTTGTGAGTATATGTTAGGTGTTTTCACTGTCTCACTGGGATCCTGCTAGCCAGGGCCCAGTGCTCATAGTGAAAACCCTATGTTTTCAGTATGTTTGTTATGTGTCACTGGGACCCTGCTAGTCAGGACCCCAGTTCTCATAAGTTTGTGACCTATATGTATGTGTTCCCTGTGTGATGCCTAACTGTCTCACTGAGGATCTGCTAACCAGAACCTCAGTGGTTATGCTCTCTCATTTCTTTCCAAATTGTCACTAACAGGCTAGTGACCAATTTCACCATTTTACATTGGCATACTGGAACACCCTTATAATTCCCTAGTATATGGTACTGAGGTACCCAGGGTATTGGGGTTCCAGGAGATCCCTATGGGATGCAGCATTTCTTTTGCCACCCATAGGGAGCTCTGACAATTCTTACACAGGCCTGCCACTGCAGCCTGAGTGAAATAACGTCCACGTTATTTCACAGCCATTTACCACTGCACTTAAGTAACTTATAAGTCACCTATATGTCTAACCTTTACCTGGTAAAGGTTGGGTGCCAAGTTACTTAGTGTGTGGGCACCCTGGCACTAGCCAAGGTGCCCCCACATTGTTCAGGGCAAATTCCCCGGACTTTGTGAGTGCGGGGACACCATTACACGCGTGCACTATACATATGTCACAACATATGTATAGCGTCACGATGGTAACTCCGAACATGGCCATGTAACATGTCTAAGATCATGGAATTGTCACCCCAATGCCATTCTGGCATTGGGGAGACAATCCCATGATCCCCCGAGTCTCTAGCACAGACCCGGGTACTGCCAAACTACCTTTCCCAGGGTTTCACTGCAGCTGCTGCTGCTGCCAACCCCTCAGACAGGTTTCTGCCCTCCTGGGGTCCAGCCAGGCTTGGCCCAGGAAGGCAGAACAAAGGACTTCCTCAGAGAGAGGGTGTTACACCCTCTCCCTTTGGAAAAAGGTGTCTGGGCTGGGGAGGAGTAGCCTCCCCCAGCCTCTGGAAATGCGTTGATGGGCACAGATGGTGCCCATCTCTGCATAAGCCAGTCTACACTGGTTCAGGGATCCCCCAGCCCTGCTCTGGCGCCAAACTGGACAAAGGAAAGGGGAGTGACCACTCCCCTGACCTGCACCTCCCAGGGGAGGTGCCCAGAGCTCCTCCAGTGTGCTCCAGACCTCTGCCATCTTGGAAACAGAGGTGCTGCTGGCACACTGGACTGCTCTGAGTGGCCAGTGCCAGCAGGTGACGTCAGAGACTCCTTCTGATAGGCTCTTACCTGTGTTGCTAGCCTATCCTCCTTCCTAAGTAGCCAAACCTCCTTTTCTGGCTATTTAGGGTCTCTGCTTTGGGGAATTCTTTAGATAACGAATGCAAGAGCTCATCAGAGTTCCTCTGCATCTTTCTCTTCACCTTCTGCCAAGGAATCGACCGCTGACTGCTCTGGACGCCTGCAAAACCGCAACAAAGTAGCAAAGACGACTACTGCAACCTTGTAACGCTGATCTAGCCGCCTTCTCGACTGCTTTCCTGGTGGTGCATGTTGTGGGGGTAGTCTGCCTCCTCTCTGCACTAGAAGCTCCGAAGAAATCTCCCATGGGTCGACGAAATCTTCCCCCTGCAACCGCAGGCACCAAAAGACTGCATCACCGGTCCTCTGGGTCCCCTCTCAGCACGACGAGCGTGGTCCCTGGAACTCAGCAACTCTGTCCAAGTGACTCCCACAGTCCAGTGACTCTTCAGTCCAAGTTTGGTGGAGGTAAGTCCTTGCCTCCCCACGCTAGACTGCATTGCTGGGTGCCGCGTGATTTGCAGCTGCTCCGGCTCCTGTGCACTCTTCCAGGATTTCCTTTGTGCACAGCCAAGCCTGGGTCCCCGACACTCTAACCTGCAGTGCACGACCTCCTGAGTTGTCCTCCGGCGTCGTGGGACCTTCTTTGGTGACTTCGGGTGAGCTCCGGTTCACTCTTCTTTGTAGTGCCTGTTCTGGCACTTCTGCGGATCCTGCTTGCTTCTGAGTGGGCTCCTTGTCTTGCTGGGCGCCCCCTCTGTCTCCTCACGCAATTGGTGACATTCTGGTCCCTCTTGGGCCACAGCAGCATCCAAAAACCCTAACCGCGACCCTTGCAGCTAGCAAGGCTTGTTTGCGGTCTTTCTGCGTGCGAACACCTCTGCAAGCTTCTTCACGACGTGGGACATCCATCCTCCAAAGGGGAAGTTCCTAGTCCTCTTCGTTCTTGCAGAATCTACAGCTTCTACCATCCGGTGGCAGCTTCTTTGCACCCTCAGCTGGCATTTCGTGGGCATCTGCCCACTCACGACTTTAGTGTGACTCTTGGACTTGGTCCCCTTGTTCCACAGGTACTCTCGTCTGGAAATCCATTGTTGTTGCATTGCTGGTGTTGGTCTTCCTTGCAGAATTCCCCTATCACGACTTCTGTGCTCTCTGGGGAACTAAGGTGCACTTTGCACCCACTTTTCAGGGTCTTGGGGTGGGCTATTTTTCCAACCCTCACTGTTTTCTTACAGTCCCAGCGACCCTCTACAAGCTCACTTAGGTTTGGGGTCCATACGTTATTTGCATTCCACTTTTGGAGTATATGGTTTGTGTTGCCCCTATACCTATGTGCTCTCATTGCAATCTATTGTGACTGTACATTGCTTGCATTGCTTTCTATTGCTATTACTGCACAATTTTGGTATTGTGTACATATATCTTGTGTATATTTGCTATCCTCATACTGAGGGTACTCACTGAGATACTTTTGGCATATTGTCATAAAAATAAAGTACCTTTATTTTTAGTATATCTGTGTATTGTGTTTTCTTATGATATTGTGCATATGACACCAGTGGTATAGTAGGAGCTTCACACGTCTCCTAGTTCAGCCTAAGCTGCTCTGCTAAGCTACCCTTTTCTATCAGCCTAAGCTGCTAGACACCTTTTCTACACTAATAAGGGATAACTCTACCTGGTGCAGAGTGTAAGTACCCCTTGGTACCACTACAAACCAGGCCAGCCTCCTGCACCCTGCTCCAGCATTCCAGGGCTTCCCACAAGCTACATCACATGTCATTGCCCTCAAGCCCAGAACCAAGCCCACAACACATCCCCCTCGTTTACAATTGAACATACAATGTAATACCTTCTGAGCTTAACACACCTAAGTAATATACACTTTTACAGCTGGATATACGATGCAAAACTTTATGAGCTTAATACATTAAACAAACCTAAAAAACATTTATAAACCATTAATATTACTATCTAAACACACCACCACCCCCTTAAAGCAAATACAAAAATAATAATTTACTTGTATCACAAATGTATTCTTCCAACCATTTAGATGGCTTCCTCACTCTCTTATTAGTCTGTTTAAGTTGTTCAGTATCAATGCAAGTCTCTCACTCTTGCTCAGTACCACGTGATACCTCTTGACCTTCAACAGTGTTTGTCGAAGTATCCGTAGATGTACATACACTCGAAGAACCTTTACACATACCTTCTTTAACTGTGTCTGTTGCACTCATGTTAGACACTCATAATCAAAACTTTCCATACTACAATCCTTTTGAGACAGATTTCCACCCCTTATAAAGTCATTTCTTTCCACAATTCTGCATTTCCCAAAGTCACTCCTGAGATTCCACACCTTTCCATTGCCGAATCGCACATTATTATTCAAAACTTCAACTTCCTCCCCTGGTTCATAAAATCTCCTCTCACCTTTTGCTACAATCCCCGGTTTCCTTGTGAGAACCCAATCTCCAACCATTATTTTCACAGATTAAGTGCCATTTTTTGTATCACAGTATTGCATACTTTGAGGATGATTCTTTTCTATTGTCCCTCTTACTGTTTCTGCAGGCCAACGTTCCACACATGTTCCATTTATACAACCAGGATTACATTTGTTTCTAGGATTCCTTCCTCTCATAATCAAGAAAGGTGATAATCCTGTAGGTTAATTTCTTATAATCCTGTACGCCCAAACAGCTTTTATCGACTGTATTACCCAATCTTTTTTTACTTGCACACGCACTTTGAATTGCCCCCTTAATAACTCGGTTGAACTTCTTAACCATACACTTACCGCTAGGATTGTACAAGGAAGAAGTTTTAACTTTATCACCAGTTCTATTACAATATTGTTTAAAGATATGAGATGTTAACTGCACCCCATGGTCATTCAACAAAGTAGTAGGAATCCCTTCAGAGCAAAAAAAACATGATCTAAAAATGTCAACAGTGAATCTAAGTCAGCCTTCATCTCTACTTTTACCACAGGCTAACGTGAAAATAAATCCATGAGCACAAGAATGTACTTCTTGGATGATCCCACAGGACACAATATATCAATAGTGACAGACTCCCACAGATTTTTGGGACCACATTTTTCACTCATGGGAGGTCTGAGTTTTGAATGCTTCATCAGCATTTCCTTACACACTCTGGACAAGTGTTCAATAGCTAAATCCACTTCAGGCCACCAAAATATTGTCTTTGTCACAGACTTAGGGGGTCATTCCGACTTCGGCGGGCGGCGGAGGCCGCCCGCCAAAGTAACCCCGTCGGAAGACCGCTCTGTGGTCAACAGACCGCGACGGTCATTCCGACTTTCCCGCTGGGCCTGCGGGCGACCGCCAGAAGGCCGCCCGCCGGCCCAGCGGGAAAGCCCCTTCAACAATGAAGTCGGCTCCGAATGGAGCCGGCGGAGTTGAAGGGGTGCGACGGGTGCAGTGGCACCCGTCACGATTTTCAGTGTCTGCAAGGCAGACACTGAAAATCTTAATGGGGCCCTGTTAGGGGGCCCCTGCACTGCCCATGCCAGTGGCATGGGCAGTGCTGGGGCCCCCAGCGGCCCCACGACACCCGTTCCCGCCATCCTGTTCCTGGCGGTAACAACTGCCAGGAACAGGATGGCGGGAAGGGGGTCGGAATCCCCATGGCGGCGCTGCAAGCAGCGCCGCCATGGAGGATTCCCTTGGGCAGGAGTAAACCGGCGGGAAACCGCCGGTTGCCCTTTTCTGACCGCGGCTTTACCGCCGCGGTCAGAATTGCCCATGTAGCACTGCCAGCCTGTTGGCGGTGCTACCTCCGGCCTCCACCCTGGCGGTCTATGACCGCCAGGGTCAGAATGAGGCCCTTAGTTCTTCCAATCCCAAAATGGCCTTCACGATGAAAAGATAAAATATCATTACGTAGACCAAAAGGAGGAAAAGTTCTTTCACCCCGCAAAATCATAACATCATCCAATGTTAATTCAGATCTCACCGCCCAAAAAGATTTAATATTGCCTGATAAATTTCTCTTTCTTAGCCATCTAATTGATATATACTAGGGGCCAGATGTAGGTACAAAAAAATTAGCGACTCGCAATTTGCGAGTATGTGCGACTCGCAAATTGCGTGTCGCTAATAGGAATGCAGGTACAATGTCTGTGTACAATTTGCGACTCGCACCTGGAGTCGCAACGCAGATAGCGAGTCCGCTGTCTGCGAGGTCGCTGTTTGCGACCGCGCAAAAAACGAACTCGCAATTTGCGAGTGGGTGTCGCAAATTGCGAGTACCATGTAAATTGATTGCAGGTGCTGCAGAACACTCCAGAAACCACTCCAGAACACTCTGGAAACACTTCCTGGCACATGATGATGACATCACAGCCAGGAAGTTTACTAATACACCTGGGAGGAGGGAGGACCACACCCATTTTAAACTGCTGCACAGCCAACAGGAGCAACAGCAGCTACAATGGCTGAAACACCAAGAAAAAGAAAACTCAAATTTTCTGAGAAGGAGCTGGAGGTGCTGACAGAAGAATGCTGTCAGCACTATGATGATCTCTTTGGAAAGGCAGCCCTCAATGTGCCAGAAGCAACCAAAAAACAACTCTGGCTGGAGATCCAAGAAAAAGGGAACTCCCTGGGGGTGAGCCACAGAAGTGTGGAAGAGATCAAAAAACGGTGGTATGACCTCCGCTCCCGGACCAAGGAGAGGGTGGCAGAAAGGCTCCGGGAGATGAGAGGCACAGGAGGGGGACCATCATCCGTACCACCACCCACACCTCTGGAAGAAAGGGTGGAGGAGACCCTGGAGCAGGAGGCAGTGACAGGAATAGGAGATCTGGACACCTCTGAGCCCACTACATCAACCGGTGAGTACCATGTGATATGCCTGTACCCCCATCAATGCTATACCCCCACCCACCATGTACACAGGGGCATGCACAACCAAGATAGCTCCATTACAGGGTAGCAAACACCAGAATGATGCATTATGGGAAATGTAGTCAAGTAGGCAGTTCACAGGCAAATGTTTATTAGGAAGTGTGCAACAGATAGTAGACACTGACAGTCTGTTCCCCATGTCCCACAGGTCTCCCACAAGACACCACCACAAGCCACAGCAGCCAGCCCCATGAGGACAGCACAGGAGCTGCCACCACTCCCACCTGCACGACCAACACCATCCCTGTGATGTCAACACCTGCTGCAACAGTGGTTCAGGAGGCTGCGCCAGCAACAGGCAGGAGTGCCACAGTAGAGCACACAGGGCATCCATTGCTGCGCAGGCGACGCAGGTTCAGGAGAGCAGGGCTGCAGGCTGAGTCCGGCCGTCCATCTACCACCAACACCGAGGCACAGCTGCTCCGTGGTCAGCGCCTGCAGAACAATATGTTAGGGCGTATTAGTGGGGTGCTGCACCGCTTTGTGAGGAGCAATGAGGCCAGCATGCAGCAGCTCCATTCCCAATTGGACGTGATTGTCACAAACACTGGGGACCTAGCTCTGTCCATGAGGTACCTGGTGGCAGGACTACTGTCACAGGGCGAGGGTGGGCGGCGCAGGGACCGTCAGCTGCTACAGAGGCTTGACAGGATGGCCACATCAATTGGCAGATCACTCCATTGAGCCATGTTAACAATGGAAAATGAATGAATGAAATATTAAATATTTAAATATGTGTTAACAATAGGGGGATTGCAAAAACCCCTAACAGGCAAAAATACAGCCCAATAGAGTGTGGAGGGAGCTGCCTGTGAAGCACTCTAGGCACTTATTTATTTTACAGCCCAAATTGTTTGCAGTATAACTGGGCATCAGGGAGCAAAGAAGGGCAGCAGAAAATGGATCTCCAGCACAGCGCGAGTAGAACCACGAGCCGATCTCCCAGAAGAAGGGAAACTGAAACGATTGGCTTGTGTCCGACGCGCGAGGGCGCGAAGCGATTAACATAAATGAAAGACTACGCGCACAGCGCGTAGTATGCTCCCGCTCCAGAAAAACAAGGGCATAAATTCAGCAAAAGCCGAAAATTAACAACGCGAGAAGCGCTAAAAGAATACAAAGTAAGTGAGCGGAATCGCATCGCTAATTGAACTAAACCTGAAAGTCTAAAATAAACATGTAAATATTAAAACATTCGTAAGAGTAAGGAAAAGGTACTTATCTGCTGCGGAGCAGCAAAGAAAGAGGAAGTGACATCTTGGGTCATGATATTTATGGACAAAGGTTGGAGTTGGTGATTGGACCATGTGACCATTTGATAGACATCTTGGGATGTGTAGTTTTCCGTTTATTTGCAATTTGATTGGCTGCTGTTTTGGATCAGTAAACAGAGAGATAGCATAATCGGAGCCTCCGGTCCTGAAATAGAATCAGCAGGTGGCGCTGGGGCAGCTTGGTAGCCTTGAGGAAAAGAATCTTCCCACTCAAAGATAGTGATGCCTTCTACGTTTCCTGGCTATGGTTTCCCATGAAAATATGGCGGGCCATGCGCTGGGCTTCTAGTGATCAGAGGACAAGGGGCAGCCCCAGGGAGCCCGGTCCCATTTTAAACTGGTTAAAGGAAAGCCCATTTCTAGTCCAAACAGCACTGGGACTATGTGAAATAATTCTACATTTCAGGCATCTTAAGTAAGAACACTTTGCTTGATGACATATTCCTCTTTGACACACATAAAGTGAACCGGGAGTCAGAGTCAGACTACACTATTTCTGACCAAACATGGGTGGCCAAGATTTCTGGCCCGTTTCCAAATCCATTGGGGAGGCTAAATGTACAGCGGGAACGGCGCAGGGTGGCCTTGATATGAGCCTTGCAACCTATGCCATTCTCCGTGAATTGAACAAGAATAGCAGTGACAGACCCCCACAGGCGCCCCCTACTTTAAGAGGGGGAAAGATAGACAACCAGACATGATAATGCCCTTTTCCCCCTACTATTCCTGCTTTCTGGTCATGGGTGAAATTAACTTCCCAGTGGGGAGGTAGCAAAAGGAAATTGCTGGGGTGCGTGACCAGATAGACAAAGTTTTCAGGTGATGACCCCTGTGCCCCCCAGCTCGAGAAGCAGAGTTTTGTACAAACTGATAGAAGCCCCCTCGATCAGCCCTGAATAAAGTGCTTGTGCAGTGTACTGTGATGACGCATGTGAGTGCAAATACTCACTGACTGCACTAGGTACCCAGTTTGTTTCCCATTTACATCGTTGTTGTATTTGCCATAAATACACCCATCGGCATCAATCTAGAAGGTAGTGCAACGAATGTGGGGACAATTGTTACATGAGCTTTTATGGAAAATTAAATAAACATATTTTTAAAATAAGCACTGGCAAAGTCATTAGGTCATATAGATAACAGACTGCCACCTCAATGTAGGGGGAACAATATGCTTGCAATAAAAATGTTAGATTTTTTTTAAATTAACCATCGCTTATAGTTTGGAAGAACAGAATAGATGCTCCCACATGGCAGATGAGCTTAGAACAGGCATGGAAACCTTTTTAGTTTCACTGCATTCTACAGGAAAAATTAATATTCTTAGTGGCACAAAGAAAATATACTATTTGCTTTTGATTACTGTAACCCAAAGGCATAGTTTAAATGCACAGGAATAATTAACAAACAAAAAAAAAGGATAAAGGATGGAAAGGAAAAAGCTTTGCAAAAATAAAGTAATGGTGAAGTCCACTTTGTTTTAGGCAGATGCGCCCCATTGATCAAGCCAAATGCCGGCAGTCACAGTGCCAGAGGAGCAGTGACTGAGCTGACCTGACCCACAGCCTAAGGCTGTGTGCCGCGGAGGGCGGCAGCAGCAGCATTTGAATGATGTGAACAGGATAATGGATAAAGTGGATGACTCATAAACAGGAGATGGAATTTTTGGATGCTCTGGTCCAGATTGAAGGTGAGGCAGTGACTACTTGTCTTCTTAGGATAGAGGCAGTAGGGAATAGTGTTCTGCATGCACGTAGCCAACACCCTAAGAGTTTGTAATGGAGCATCCCCTTTGGGGAAATGCTCAGAGCAAAACGAAATTGTAGTACTCCGAATCTGTTTGAGATGGAACTGGTGGATGGTGACCAGATTTGTTGAGGGGAGCTTATTCTACGAAATGCATAAAAACAGCCTGTGAGAAAGTAGAAGGGAAGATGAGAATGAGTTTATTACAGCAAAAGCCAAAAAATTCAAAACAAGAGTCAGTAGGGTTAATCACTACATTTAACAATGATTCTATGATGGTTAAACGCATGATGGACAAACATAGGTATTTGATAAAATCTGATCCAGTATCAGGGAAATTGGTAAGCCCCGAACATAAGGTTACTTATAGAAGGAGTATACCTTTAAGGGACATTTTGGTACATAGTTATGATACCCCAAAAGACACAACAAGCTCTTGGCTGCAAGGACAACAGGGTTTTTATAAATGTGGCAAGTGTGAAGCATGTCACCATAGTGAAAATAAAAAACAGTATATGTAGCCGGAAGGAAGGACAAGGAAAATACAAAAATTCATAGCCTGTACTAGTGATTTTGTAATATACGTCCTGCATTGCTCCTGCGATTTGATATATGTTGGGAATACCATCTTTCCAGTGAAAAAAAGAAGATTGGAACATCTTAGAGCAATCAAAAATAGAGATCAGAATTATCCAGTTGCTAGACACTGGCATCATGAGCATGTAGGAATCAATGATAAGTTGTCCATTTTTGGTATTGACAGGGTGCCAGCAAATCAGGGAGGTGGAGACAGGGAGAAAAGAATGAGAAGAATGGAATCTTAATATATTATACTATTTAACTGCAAGTTCCCTGGCGGTTTAAATAGTGATGAGGAACTACATGTCCACATTGGGCAGTAGTTCCCTCTTTTCTGCTCTCTCTCTTTAAAAAATCAAAAAACAAATCTTGGGGAGTTTTGTATGCTCTGATGTATCCTTAATGAGATAGCATAGTTCCTTAAATGTTATCTTCCCTTTTCTGTGGTATCTTCTTTCTTTTTATTGCTCTTTTTAGGGTCATATGATGAAATTAGTCTGATTCTTGTAGTAACCTCCTAGCCCAGTGGTTCCCAAACTGTGCGCCGCGGCACCCGGGTGCACCATCAAAGATAGCCAGGGGAGCCGTGAACAGATGCACTTTATGAAACAATTATCTGCTGATGGTGATAGTAAATCTTTTGACT
This sequence comes from Pleurodeles waltl, assembly GCF_031143425.1. NCBI lineage: Eukaryota > Metazoa > Chordata > Amphibia > Caudata > Salamandridae > Pleurodeles > Pleurodeles waltl. Next base: position 1,023,012,084 of record NC_090449.1, on the reverse strand, counting down.
TATTAGGTTATCAGGTTTCTAAACTGTAAATTGACATAATAATCGGTCTTTTTGCTCATTTCTCTCTTACTGGAACATAATACGTTGCACAACAGTGACATAACTAAAACATACAAAGAGTTACCAAAGCCCTAATTTGGGGGTTTTATCGAGGATTAAGCTAGTTACATAGACAGTATTTCACAGGCTCTGATGCCACCTACTGGAAATACATTGAATAAAGTTCAAGTAAAAGGACTCCATTTATTCCTGTACGATATATCTAACATGGTTACCTAATGTCCTTGGTTATTCCAGTGTTCAACATGTGGGCTACCTGCTAGTTGTGGGGGAAACTACTTACATTGATTAAATATAGAGTGTTGCCCACTGGCAGAGTGTAAGCATCTTCATGTTTTTAATTGAGCAAATCCATTCCGGCTCACACATTGCAGTTTGCCTTTTTTTCCGCACATTGGTGTGGAAAACAATCTGCTTTTCTCATCTCAGAAAATTCCTCTGTCATGTTAAGTTAACCACCATTCCTAGGCCCAGTTTGGGTCTATTGTTTTCTGATTTTCCCCAACAATTTCCTTCAGATTAGTTAATTTATACCAAAGCACTCTGGCTTCTAGTACTGCACGTATTGCTACTGCCTGCTTACAGCTGCTTACTCTCCTAATCTCGGATGCTTGTGTATGGAGAGTAAATATTCTGTGCCACCAACATTGTGAAGAGTTTCTGGAGCAGCCTGGCTTGCATATACAGTTGCTCCGATCTGGAAAAAGTATTAGATTGCTTCACTATTGGTGTGCACAAGGTTTACTATGCAAATTTAATCTCACTTTGATCCGCATAAATCAGCTATCTGTAGTAAGCATGGTTTCCCATTTTTCTCATGCCTATAACGGTTACGTAATGTTTTCTTGCAAAACTTGTTTTGGAGCAGAAATAGCATGCAAGAATATATCTCATGTTGTTTTTTTCCCTCACTGCAACTCTGTGTAGGTTCCTCGTAAAGGATTTGTATGTGAATACAAACCCCAAATGCCTTTTTCTTGAGACACATTGAACAGTGGAGATCTTATATAGGACCCATAGTCTTCAGAAGTGTAATGAGCAGCCCAGGTCAGATGTAGTGGAGCCTTCCTACTAGTCCCGGTTTTGCTTCTGTATGGAGATCCCATTATAACGCCGGGCCCAACTACCTGGCTTGTACCTAGAATTAAATAGACACAAAGAGGCGCTCCAGTGGAGATTCATGGAGGGTGTTACCATGCTACCTGTCTTTCAAGCTGTACTTTGGTGAAGCTAAAACAGGTTGCGGATCCTGTTGAGGCTCTTGTTTTAGCTTGTAAGTGGTCCTGCTTGGATTAAGACTCAAGTCCTCATCAGCCCTGCCTGCTAAGGACCAGGTCGAAAAGACTGTCCTCAAGCTTGCTGCCACCACATGCTCACAAGTAACCGCGTAAAACTAGCATAGCTATCACTAGCCTGTAGCACCATTTTGGGATTGTCGGCTTACTTGGTTATATTTTTATTAGTTGTTTGTATGATTTGTTTAACTGTCATCAACTTGTACAAAGATTGTGACTTTCGCATTGTACAGATGGCTCAACTTCCACTTGCCATTTCCAGCAATCTCCACCTCCATTCTTCAGACCTGGAAGACGGTCGAAGTGTATGCATGTTTATTGCAGTCAAAACGCATTAGTCAGTTGTATTTCTCCATGACCTCTAAGCTCTGACAGCAGCCTTATGTATTTCCTGTGCATATTTGCAATCTTGTTTAAGAGCTGCTGCGTATCTCACCTGTGTGACGCACAACCTTAGTTCTATCGCCCTTATATAACAAAAGTGGTTCCTCAACAACTAAAATGGCCTGCTCCGTATGCAATCGCATGAAAGTTGCCAATGAAAATTATTTCTTTTGTTCTCCCACCCATCTCACCCTTCACTTGGTTCTCAGGAGTAAGCCCCTAGCCTAGAGGCAACTAAAAAAAAATAGTTACAAAAAATTCCTATGTACATCCATGTGATGAAGAGTATTGTTTCTGACTTTACCAATTCAAGTTTTTTTTTCTTAAACAAGTGTTACATTTTTATTTTTACATCTATCATTATGATACTTTCATCAGCTTTATCCCAATTATTTTCAGGGAGGAAAATGGAAGTACTGCCGAGGCCGGGCTTACATCCCGTACCCGCCAAAACAAATAACATAATGGGGAGCCACGGCCAACGGGCAATAGGTCAAGGGAGCCGCAGGTCAAAAAAGTTTGGGAATCACTGTCCTAGCCCTTTACTCATGTCTGGTAGGTGTGTTCGATTATTGTGCAGTTTCTCAAATCTTGCAAACGAGTATTAGCAGTGGCACTTTAGATTTAGGATAATAATGGTGTTTAATGTAATATGGAAGTGGTAGCTATGGAGGTCACCAGGCCACTTGGCCATAATGTCTGTTTTGTGTTCATATTTTTGTATTATAAATCATGAAAAATTATGGGAATATTGCAATAATATTTCGTAAATTTGTTGAAGAGATATAAACCAAAATTTGCTGCAGAATATAATTAATTTGCTGAAAAAATCGTTTGAATAGATAATCATTGTATTTAATTCAACATCAAATTGGCAGCATTGTGGGTCATAAGGCCACTTGCCGGATTTGCACAATAATTATGAGATATCATGTAAATATTGCCAAAACACTGGGTAATCATGTTGGAGAGATATGAACAAAAGACTTGTTGAAGAAACAGAAATAAAACCTTTATGGACACATGGTTTTATCAGGTCTTTCTACCATTTTTACTGTTTGTCTAAATGTTTTTATAGGTGGTGGGGCACTGTTGATTTGTAATGTGGGCATGATGCTGTTGGTTGAAACACGTTGCCGAATAAATTTTCCTTTTAAAGTGCATCTGGGAGTGCGAAATCCTTCTTGGTAATGGTAACGGAAACAGAAACGAATGACCAACCTTATATATATATATATATATATATATATATATATATATACATACATATATATATAGATATATATGTATGTATATATATATATGTGGAGAGAGAGAGATAGAGATATAGGGCCTCATTAGGAGTTCGGCGGACGGTGCAAGAACTTCGACGGGGAGGTTGCCGCCACACTGGCTACCTCCCCGCCAGACCCATTAAGAGTTTCCCGCTGGGCTGGCGGGCGGAAACCGATGTTTCCACCATGACAGAATAGCGGGAAACAGGGAGCAGCACTGTCTCAGGCTCATAATCGAGTCAACGATAATGCTGCCGTCGCAGGATGCACCAGCACCATCAAGTGAACATTGCGATGGTGCTGGGCAGGGGGGCCCCTGCACTGCCCATGCCAAGTGCTTGAGCAGTGCAGCCTCCCCGTGGCCCCCTGCACCTGTTCTCCGCCAGCCTTTTCATGGTGGTAAAACAGCTATGAAAAGGCCAGCAGAGAACAAGGTCGTAATCAACAGGGCAGCGCTGCATGTAGCACCGCCCTGGCTGAATGGGATCTCCGCAACCACCGGGCCGTCAGTCTAACCGCCAGGGTCCACAGCAGAGGGGGTCCTGACTGCCACCACAAGGCTGGCGGTTTTAAGACCGCCAACCTCGAAATGAGGGCCTTAGATATAGATATATAGTTGTAAGTAATAAAATGTTATGGAGAATTCAGCTACCTTTCTCTGTGTTTAAAGACAACGTCTCATCCAAATAAACATTGTTATTATTAAATCAAAAATCTCCTTTTTTGGCTTTGGATGGCATTTGGAGCAATTCAGCTGTCCATCCCACTTTTCATCCTGCAATTCAACAGGAAAAACTTTATTTTCCATGTTCCTGAGCAACGATTGTCGATTTACCAGCACAAACCATGTAATGCTAAAGACTCTCCCTCAACTGTTGCTGTTTAGGTGGTCACTGGTTTTTCAGTGTTTTGGGTGCTTTTCAAGAAGACATTCAGAAGATCAGCAGGCTGGACCATAGTGATGCCCGGGACATCTTAAAGACCCTTAGCATCTGTGAGAAAGTAGCCTCTTTCTAGCCTTGTTACCCCCACTTTTGGCCTGTTTGTGAGTGTATGCCAGGGTGTTTTCACTGTCTCACTGGGATCCTGCTAGCCAGGGCCCAGTGCTCATAGTGAAAACCCTATGTTTTCAGTATGTTTGTTATGTGTCACTGGGACCCTGCTAGTCAGGACCCCAGTGCTCATAAGTTTGTGGCCTATATGTGTGTGTTCCCTGTGTAGTGCCTAACTGTCTCACTGAGGCTCTGCTAATCAGAACCTCAGTGGTTATGCTCTCTCATTTCTTTCCAAATTGTCACTAACAGGCTAGTGACCATTTTTACCAATTTACATTGGTTTACTGGAACACCCTTATAATTCCCTAGTATATGGTACTAAGGTACCCAGGGTATTGGGGTTCCAGGAGATCCCTATGGGCTGCAGCATTTCTTTTGCCACCCATAGGGAGCTCTGACAATTCTTACACAGGCCTGCCACTGCAGCCTGAGTGAAATAACGTCCACGTTATTTCACAGCCATTTTACACTGCACTTAAGTAACTTATAAGTCACCTATATGTCTAACCTTTACCTGGTAAAGGTTGGGTGCAATGTTACTTAGTGTGAGGGCACCCTGGCACTAGCCAAGGTGCCCCCACATTGTTCAGAGCCAATTCCCTGAACTTTGTGAGTGCGGGGACACCATTACACGCGTGCACTACATTTAGGTCACTACCTATATGTAGCTTCACAATGGTAACTCCGAATATGGCCATGTAACATGTCTATGATCATGGAATTGCCCCCTCTATGCCATCCTGGCATAGTTGGCACAATCCCATGATCCCAGTGGTCTGTAGCACAGACCCTGGTACTGCCAAACTGCCCTTCCTGGGGTTTCACTGCAGCTGCTGCTGCTGCCAACCCCTCAGACAGGCATCTGCCCTCCTGGGGTCCAGCCAGGCCTGGCCCAGGATGGCAGAACAAAGAACTTCCTCTGAGAGAGGGTGTGACACCCTCTCCCTTTGGAAAATGGTGTGAAGGCAGGGGAGGAGTAGCCTCCCCCAGCCTCTGGAAATGCTTTGTTGGGCACAGAGGTGCCCAATTCTGCATAAGCCAGTCTACACCGGTTCAGGGGACCCCTTAGCCCTGCTCTGCGCGAAACTGGACAAAGGAAAGGGGAGTGACCACTCCCCTGACCTGCACCTCCCCTGGGAGGTGTCCAGAGCTCCTCCAGTGTGCTCCAGACCTCTGCCATCTTGGAAACAGAGGTGCTGCTGGCACACTGGACTGCTCTGAGTGGCCAGTGCCACCAGGTGACGTCAGAGACTCCTTGTGATAGGCTCCTTCAGGTGTTGCTAGCCTATCCTCTCTCCTAGGTAGCCAAACCCTCTTTTCTGGCTATTTAGGATCTCTGTCTCTGGGGAAACTTTAGATAACGAATGCAAGAGCTCAGCCGAGTTCCTCTGCATCTCTCTCTTCACCTTCTGCCAAGGAATCGACTGCTGACCGCGCTGGAAGCCTGCAAAACTGCAAAATAGTAGCAAAGACGACTACTGCAACTCTGTAACGCTGATCCTGCCGTCTTCTCGACTGTTTTCCTGCTTGTGTATGCTGTGGGGGTAGTCTGCCTCCTCTCTGCACCAGAAGCTCTGAAGAAATCTCCCGTGGGTCGACGGAATCTTCCCCCTGCAACCGCAGGCACCAAAAAGCTGCATTACCGGTCCCTTGGGTCTCCTCTCAGCACGACGAGCGAGGTCCCTCGAATCCAGAGACTCTGTCCATGTGACCCCCACAGTCCAGTGACTCTTCAGTCCAAGTTTGGTGGAGGTAAGTCCTTGCCTCACCTCGCTGGGCTGCATTGCTGGGAACCGCGACTTTTGCAGCTACTCCGGCCCCTGTGCACTTCCGGCGGAAATCCTTTGTGCACAGCCAAGCCTGGGTCCACGGCACTCTAACCTGCATTGCACGACGTTCTAAGTTGGTCTCCGGCGACGTGGGACTCCTTTGTGCGACTTCGGGTGAGCACCGTTTCACACATCCTCGTAGTGCCTGTTTCTGGCACTTCTCCGGGTGCTACCTGCTGCTGAGAGGACTCCTTGTCTTGCTCGACGTCCCCTCTCTCTCCTGGTCCAATTTGCGACCTTCTGGTCCCTCCAGGGCCACAGCAGCGTCCAAAAACGCTAACCGCACGATTTGCAGCTAGCAAGGCTTTTTGGCGTTCTTTCGGCGGGAAAACACTTTTGCACGACTCTCCACGGCGAGAGGGATCCGTCCACCAAAGGGGAAGTCTCTAGCCCTTTTCGTTCCTGCAGAAACCTCAGCTTCTTCTGTCCAGTAGAAGCTTCTTTGCACCCGCAGCTGGCATTTCCTGGGCATCTGCCCATCTCCGACTTGCTTGTGACTTTTGGACTTGGTCCCCTTGTTTCACAGGTACCCTAGATTTGAAATCCACAGTTGTTGCATTGTTGGTTTGTGTCTTTCCTGCATTATTCCTCTAACACGACTTCTTTGTCCTTAGGGGAACTTTAGTGCACTTTGCACTCACTTTTCAGGGTCTTGGGGAGGGCTAATTTTCTAACTCTCACTATTTTCTAATAGTCCCAGCGACCCTCTACAAGGTCACATAGGTTTGGGGTCCATCCGTGGTTCGCATTCCACTTTTGGAGTATATGGTTTGTGTTGCCCCTATCCCTATGTTTCCCCATTGCATCCTATTGTAACTATACATTGTTTGCACTGTTTTCTAAGACTATACTGCATATTTTTGCTATTGTGTATATATATCTTGTGTATATTTCCTATCCTCTCACTGAGGGTACACTCTAAGATACTTTGGCATATTGTCATAAAAATAAAGTACCTTTATTTTTAGTATAACTGTGTATTGTGTTTTCTTATGATATTGTGCATATGACACTAAGTGGTACTGTAGTAGCTTCACACGTCTCCTAGTTCAGCCTAAGCTGCTCTGCTAAGCTACCATTATCTATCAGCCTAAGCTGCTAGACACCCTATACACTAATAAGGGATAACTGGGCCTGGTGCAAGGTGCAAGTACCCCTTGGTACTCACTACAAGCCAGTCCAGCCTCCTACAGCATCAACCACAGATGGATTCATAGGAAGAATCCAATATACCTCAGCAACAAAGTGTATACTGCATGACTGAACTCTGCGCTCTTCGGCTAGCGGGCTGAAGCTTGGAGGGGGGCAGACCTTCTTGCTTCAAAAACCCATCAACAGGACCAACTTTTAGGACCATTGCTTGACCAGCATCCAGTTTCACCTTAAGTATTTGTTTCATCCATTGATTGTTTTTTTTCATTCATTCAAATATGTTCCTTCCGCTACTTCTTTGGTGCATTATTGTCCTTATATTTAGTGTTCCAATCATCTATCTATCCATTCATTCCTTTCTTCCAGACCCTCTCTTCCTCACTTTTCTTTCCTTACCCTCACTTCATGTTTTCTTCTTTACCTCAGTTTCCTACCCTATCTTCTTAACTTAATTTATTTCTCACTATATTAACCAGGCCTTCTTTCCCTGCGTTCCTCTGTATCTCATTCCATGCTCCCATACCTCACACATGACCTCCCTCACTTCCTATCTTCCTTCATTCCCTCACTCCTCACTTCTTGACCTGCCTTCACTGCTCCCTCACACCCACCCCCTCTTCTTACCTGTTGTCCTTTTTTATTCCCTCCCTGCATTCCTCCTTAATCCCTTTCTTTCAGCTTCCCACCCCTTCCTACCACCAAGCTTCCTCTCTATGAAAGCTCTGTTCTTCCTTTTGGCTTTAGTTCTATCTTTGATCCACTTCTTTCTTATGTCTACTGTCCTCTGCCATGAACACATCTGACCTCAGATCCATAGAACCTCAAGTACAAATGCTTTCATGTCTAGATCTGAAAATAGCTCAATCCATTTGCTTTGATTGCAACCAGAAAAAACTCTGTTCCCTCATCCTCCAGATGGGCTTTAATGCCGGCTTTAAAAGCACTTTCAGCTGCGGGGTTCCATTGCACACAAAATACCATCAAGGAAGAGCATTCATCGGAGCTCCAAGGGAAATGCTTGCTTTTACAGCGTGAAAGATAAGCCTTGGAATAATATTTATATTTTAAGATCTGGGGAGTGCAACAAGCAGCGGTGAGTGGTAATTTGAGCAGGGCACACTCGCTCACACCTATGCATTCACAAATGTGCATACAAATACCTACCATTCACAAGCTCATAGACACACAAACACCCACTCAGAACACACACTAATACACATTCATAAATACACACACACGCATGCACACACCAAACATTAAAAAACAACTTACCGGCTGCAGCTGTGGTCTTAGGAAGTGGGAGGAAAGCCTCCAAGCTTCCTGGAGGGTTGGGACTGACCCTTGGTCAGCTACTAAGAGGAGTCAGCAGTCCCTTACTCATCACAGAGTGGGAATGGAAGTCAGGGAGCGTTGCTGACCCCACCCATCTCTGTGGTGAGGTGTCACTGATTGACACTTGGACCTGGACAGGGCTTAAAACTGAATCAACGAACTTTGAGTCTGTCAGTAACGTCTTCCTTGTCATGAAGGGTACAACCTTGCAGAACTTTGCCTGGTTGAGGAGGTCATGTCAACAGAGCTGTGAAATCCTCAGCCCTGCAATGTTTAGCTCAGGCACTCGGACGCCTGTGTATTTAGCGCATGTGCCTGGCTTCTGACCAGATTATGAAGAGCGCCTGTCAGGCTGACCTTTTCTCAGCCTGACACATACTCTTCATGCTTGCAAAAAGGTGGAGTCCTCCTCCCTTAAAGGTGGGCCACTACTTGCAACAAGAAGGGGTCTGATTCGCTTCTGGTCTAAATCATATACTGCACGTCTCCAACCAAGGAAGATTGTATCATGAGAAAGAGCAAGGGAGAGAGAGTGAGCAAGGAGATACAGTGGGGAGAGAAAAAGAGGTAAGGTGGAGATTGAGTGGCCGATAAGAAAGATCTTACAGGGATCGTGATCTCACATCTACTGTTACTGTTGATATATTTTTCACTCTTTAGTTTTGACAACTCCACCATGAGCCAAGGACACTTCAGGGTCCTGGTGATGTAAGACACAACCCTTCCACAGACTGTAATGTCTGTGGAGTGAGGCCCAGTGCTCTTCAGATGTGGGCAGAGAACAGAACCTGGGAGATGTCTGGGTGTCGGAGACAAGTGTGTTAGGGACCTGGGTTATGTGGATAATGGTGAGATGAGTGGCTGGGATCCAAAAACGACCAAAAAATGTCAGCAATTCTGGTGAAGATGTGGCTAATTAAGTTGAAATACTTTTATAGGGTGACTAATACACTGGAAAGATTGCACAGGATGGGTAGGCACAATTCTCCCTTTCGCTCACGATGCACACATCAGTGTATATATTTATCCGTGTAATTTGCGACTGCCTGGTGAATGAAACATATTGGCCCCAAATCCACCATACAGTGCAGGACGTGATTGGTATTCCATTTGTACAGAGCCCTAAGAATGCTATCCTGGGTATACTGATGGTCTGGGATGGACTTTGAAGAGATAACATGTTGTTGATAGTGGGCTGTATGATAGCTAAAAGGGACATTGCTTTGCACGTTCTTGCCGTTAACACACCTGAACTGTCCAAATTGGTCAGGGGTATCAGCCATTGAGCCCTGGCAGAGAAGTCAGTCTATAGAAATTGGTGCTGGCCAGAAGAATATGAAAAAGTGTAGGGGAAATGGTTGAACCACTTTCAGCTCATATTATCCATCGAGTGTCCCATATAATGAACAGTTTAGGCCATAATGGACTAATTCTTGTTATAAATTAGTATTTCTTGTGTACTGTACCCTTTTTTGACATTTTGCCTATATATCGAGCACAGAAGATGCCCTTTAATGGAACAAGACCAGCACTTCTCATCGGATTTGCTATACCTTCACTGGGAAGCATCGGCATTTCGTAAAAATAGCATGCTACACCTTGATCGGACTGACCCAACACTATTGCTTTACTTTAATGGTCAGTCCCAACACTTTTGAATTACTTTAATGGCCATTCACAAAACCTTTATCTTACTTTAATGGTTAATCACAACAATTTTGTCTTACTTTAATGGTCAGTTCCAACACTTTTGTCTTACTTTAATGGTCAGTCCCAATACTTTTTAGCAAGACGGCCATACCTTAATTACCTTTCTGGTATATTTGTATGGGAAGATCTTTGCACCTCTAGTCAAAAGCGAATGCCAGAGGAATCTTCTTAAGCTGAGATTTGGATTTTATTTTGTAAACTTGGCAGGATACTACACCGATTTAAGTTATTACTGTCGATGTTTGTCTGTGATCTGTAGATAGAAATTCATGCAAAATCAACTGAGTCTTCCAGGCTTATGCTGTTGATCAAATGAAGACCAATTTTAAGGGGGTAACAATAATCGTATGTAAAAATATTCTAGGAAACGTGTTTTCGAGGAAACGCACTATAGATAAGAAATGATGCATGCACGTATCTAGTTCAAAAAATGAGAATATCACTTGACGTTTATTCGCTCTTTGTATTTGTCGGTTGGTTGTCTTTATAAAAAAAATGCACATATCTATTTTCTTGTAAGAAAATTCCCTCACAAAACAGATTTTTGCAGGAAGAATCTTTTGCAAAAATGCTTTTGCTTGCATTTCCCCTGCAGGCAAAGTATTGCAAACTTGACTCTTTGTAATCTTTGCGAACTCAAAACGTGTCTAATTTTGCTGTAGAAATATTAATTGTCCACACCCCTGGTAACTAAAATGTGAGTTGTTGAATGTGCTCGCCTCCGGATCCTGCTCATGTGGGTATCCCTGCGTCCTACATATGCTGACTTTAGTCACTGCAGACTATTTTAACCACGGGTCGACATTGCACTTAAATAGCGCTGGAAATCTTTGGCAGGAGGCCAATCAGCTGCAGGAGGGAGATGGCCATTTTCATGCTTAGTTCATTCCTCGTCGCCATGAATATCTCAGTATAAGCAGTCCTGAGGCATGTTATGCTTGGATATCAGCTTTCTTCTGTGATGTCACTTCTGGGACCTGACACAGCAGCGCGACCACCTGTAAGGTGGGTAGGTGTTGGCTACAAAGTAGGATTCTGTTGTTGGTTGCAGGGGCGTAGCTATCATTGGTGCAGCAGGTGCAGTGGCACCGGGGCCTGAGGGGCCCACTGAACCCTGATCATTGTGATATGTTACTAGGCAACCAGCATGAGTGGGCACATTTTCCATCTTGCACAAGTGCCCATGGCACCCTTGCTACACCACTAGTCGGCAGGTGTGCCACACAAATATGCGCTGATGTTGCAACTTTGAGTGAAAGGGGCCAGGGCTAGGAAGGTCATCACATTTCTAGTGACTGATGAGGACATGTATATGCCCTGCGTGCCTCAAGCCCCAGCTACAGAGCGCCAAGGGTGTCTTTTAATAGACGGGGAGTGAGGCACTGGCCTATAAGGATTACTGGAAAGTTAACCGTTACAAATCTGTATGAACGGTAGAAGTGGCATGGAGGCTGTCGTCAAAATTCTAGGGGAAACGGAAGTGATATCACTTGCCCTTTGACCCCAGTAATGTTATCAAAGAGGTGGTCCCTCGTACACTTACTTCTAAGCATTTAGGCCCATATTCATACATTTTTTGCACCGCATTTGCATCACTTTTTGATGCAAAAGCAGCACAAACGTACAAAATATAATTTTATTTTGTACGTTTGCGCCGCTTTTGTGTTAAACAATGACGCAAATGCGATGCAAAAAAGTATAACTATGGGCCTTAGTGCTGATGAGGTGGAGAAAGAGAATTGAGTAGAAACACGGCTCTTAGAGCCCATGTTGACTTCCTGTCCCTGCTGCTTTTATGAGCCTAGAGTCCAGGAGAGACCAAAGGGGAAGACAGGAGTCCCGGCTTCTGTCCCTGACTCATAGATGTCAATAGACCCATTCAGGCAGGAGATTCCTGATTTATGAAGCCAAATTAGCTTTATTTTAGGTGTCTCCCACCTAAGATTGATCCTGCTTCAATATAAGCCAATGGCAAAAATACATTCCCCCAGATTTTTTTCCAAAATCTCCCACTTCCCGATTTGAAAATGTTGGCATGTATGCGGACTGTGATTGGTTGACATCTACTAGTGTGAGAGAAATGCGCGATATGCATTTACACACGATTTTACATTTCTGCAATTTAACAGAGTGGAATGGGGTGGATTGGGGTAGAGTGGAATGGGGTAGATTGGAGTACAGTGGAATGGGGTAGATTGGAGTACAGTGGAGTGGAGTGTATTGGGGTAGAGTGGAGTAAGGTAGATTGGGGTAGAGTAGAGTGGAGTGGGGTAGAGAGGGGTACAATTTAGTGGCGTCGATTCGCAGTGGATGAGGTGGGTGGGATGTGAGGGGCACGGTGTGCTCATATTTTTATGCTTTATGAAACACCATTCTGCTACTTTTTGTAAAAAGACCACCGTCCCGGGATGGTTAATTCTAACAGTTTAAGTGCTTCAGCTGAAGTGTCATTCAGCGAGTCTCCTGTGCTGTGAAACCGAAGCCGGGCAGATAGGTAAACAAGTATTCCTGCCAGGGTACCAGCTTGCCTGGAAGAAATGCAAATGTGTGCTGTGAGTTAATCTGCACATGTAAAGGATGCTTTGGAGCTGGTACTTGTTTTAATTGACTTAATCACGAGAAGCTTTGTGATGACAGAGATTTATTTTTTAGAATGGTTGTGCAAAGAGTTAACAACTGGGCTGTGAAGTGCTAACTTGGTGAAATTGAAAGAGCTCTGACATTGTGGGGGCATTATGTGCAGCCTAATTAATGCCATCAGCACCAGGTCTGTTATGTCAGAGTGTTAATTAAAGGTGGGAGTTGGACTGATCATGACCATGACTAGAGTGAATCTGAATATTACACCAGATTAGCAGTGGTTTTATGAACGACCTGGGCATTAAATATGGACATTTTCTATTGCTGTGAGGGAGTATGGGCTTTATTGATTATGTAAGGTCATGCCACTTATAGCTCTGGGCTATGACGTGCGTGCTTTTAATTGTAATTGTATTTATATTGCACTTACTACACCTGGAAGTGTTGAAGGGACAGTAATGTAAGAAATTTGCATTACCTACACTCTGGGTATTACTAGAATATATATTTTGGAAGCACCATTTTATCTTAAACATTTTGTAGCAGTTTATCTTATATTGTACGTAATCCAAGTTTTAAAAAAATGAATGACATATTCACAGTGCTTTCTGTCACAGGCTGTGACCTTGTAGCACTAAAAATACACGTCTTTTTTCTCCACTGCACCAACCAAGACTGAATTCTATGGCTCTCTGGTTACACACAGACCTCTGCAGTGCATGAACTAATAGCGGTTTCACAATGTAGTATAGTGCATTTCCCAATCAGTAACACATTTTTTTATTTATTTTTCATTTAAGCTGCATGTTATTTTATATGATGGTGAAAGACCAGAAAAACGTACAGAATATGTTATTGTTTTAGCCACACCTTTGACTCCACGCTCACTGACCCCACCGCACTGCATGCAGCATTACAGTTCCCATAACTTCGTTTTAATGCACTTTGTCCACTGAGGTTAGGGTAGATTGAAGTAGACTGGATTGGGGTAGACTGTAGTGGAGTAGAGTGGGGTAAATTGGAGTGGAGGAAAGTGGGGTGGGTGCTATTAGGGTAGATTTAAGTGGGATAGGCTGCAGTGGGGTACTTTGGGGGTATAGTGGAGTAGAGTGTGATGGAGTACATTAATGTGGATAGTGGTAGAGAAGAGTAGGGTTGAATGATGTGGGGTAGAGTGGGGTAAACTGGAGTATAGTAGGATAGATTGGAGTGGAGTAGATTGGAGTAGATTGGGGTAGATTGGAGTGGGGTAGATTAGGGTAGGGTAGATTGGAGGAGGGTGGAGTGGGGTGTGGTGGAGTGGGGTGGATTGTGGTGAAGTGTGCTAGATTAGACTGAAGTTGGGTGGATGTGAGTGGAGTGTGGTAGAATGGAATAAAGTGGAGTGGCATAGTATAGGGTAGAGTGGAGTGTGGTAGGTTGGGGTTGAGTGGAGTGGACTGGGGAAGAGTGGAGTGAGATACATTGGAGTGGAGTGGCATATATTCAGTGGCTTGGAGTGGGGTACATTGAAGTGAAGTGGGTTAGATTCTGGTAGATTGGAGTAGGGTAGATTGGAGTGAAGTGGAGTGGTAGGGTAAATTGGAATGGTTTTGAGTGGGGTGGGTGGGGTAGATTGGAGTGGGGTGGGTTGGGTTAGATTGCAGTTTAGTGTAGTGGGGTAGATTAGATTGAGTGGAGTGCTGTAGATTAGAGTGGAGTGGGGCAGACTGGGTGGAGAAGAGTGGGGTAGTTTGGAGTGGAGTGGGTTGATTGGAGTGGAGTGGACTGAGGTACATTGTAGTGAAGTGGAGTTGGGTAGATTGGAGTGGAGTCGATTGAAGAAGAGTGGAGTGGGCTAGATTGGAATGGAGTAGATTGGAATGAAATGGGGTAGATTGGAGTGGTGTGGGGTAAGAAGTGTGGAATGAAAGGGCATAGAGTAGAGTGGCATGTGTTGTGGAGTGGCGTGAAGTCGAGTGGCGTGGCATGGCGTACAGTGAGAAGGGGCATAGAGTGGAGTGGCATCATAGAATGGGTTGTATGATGGATTCACTCATGCCTAAACCATGCATGCCTTAAGAACGCGGTCACAACAAAGGCCACATCTTTACCATGCATGCCTTTACCACGCATGCCTTTACAACACATTTCATTATAAAAGCATGTTTGGTAAAGAAACATGTGTGGTAAATTGTCTCCCGCCCTGCCCCCGTACACCTGATACCATAGTCTGACCCTGCCTTGAACCATAAAACCTACCCCACCCTGTCCTAAAACTCCTACCCTACTCTCCCACCCCACCCCCCCCAGCCCCACTTACCCGGCCGCCGAGTTCCTCTCCTGGCTTTTCCCACTGAGTGCCTCAACCACGCATATGCATGGGGCCTTAACCACGCATTTGTGTGGTTCAAGCACATGCGTGGTTCGAGCAAGCATAGTAACGCTAGCGTAGTTACGGCCTATGTGGTTACGGCTGCGTGGTAAAGGCCGTTTCCCCATAGAATTGCATGGCACAGAGTGGAAAGCCATTTGAGTGGAGTAGAGTGTTGCAGAGTGGAGTGGTGTGAAGTTAAGTGGCATAGTGTGGAGTATGCATTGTGTCATAGTGCACTGCCATTACGGACAACACATTTTTTATGTCGATAATGAGTGTCAGCAGGATTGTCATATAAATTCTCTCACTTTGAAGTCAGAGAAAGAAAAGTAGACACCGAGCTCCCTCAGAAGACAGAGCCTGGCAATTGACCTCTTTCTTTGATTTCACAGCAAATGTGACAAGATAAGAACAAGATTTAAAGGCTTGTTTACAGAAAGCGAGTATTCAGAAGGATACGGTAAACAAGGGCTTGTCACGGGAAGGACAAACTCAAACTGGAAAGCCTAGAGCAGATAAAGCCAGCAAATGAAAGCAAACAACTGTGAGTTACAACCCACAAAGCCAATAGTAAGCAATGTGTGAAATGTATTTCCGGGGAAGCTATGAGAATGCTCACAAGAAGTCGTAAGCAAACCAGACAGCTCCAGCCTGGTAGGCTTTGACCTAAAAAGGTGTATTCACAAGAGGGGAAAGCAGAAAGAAAGTTTGTTGAGGCGACAGGAATGAGCAAAACAATTAATAGTTAACTACTTTACTCCTCAAAGTGCAAAGGGGCACAGAGATGTGAGAGACAACAAGAGGGAAGAAATAGAAGTAGCAAAAGGGAGGGAGCTAAGCAACTTTTTATTGTGTAAGACCAAGGCCTTTCCTAGTGGACATAGTCCAGGGTAGGAACCTGCCACTGAATACCACAGAAATCCGACTTCTAGCTAGAGTTGACCTTTGCGGGTGGCCATGCAGAGCAGCTCTGCACTGGCTCAGAGCAGAGCTGACCACCTGTTTTTATGACTTTGTAGTTTCTAAAGTACACGTGAGATTCAGACTTTCTCCAAGTTAATGCATGAACAGCACACAGCGCAAGACAGAAACAGAGAGAGGAAATCACTGAACACTAATTCCAATCTGTGCTGTTTGCAGCTAAAGCTTTAAGCCAGAAAAATTCTGAGTTATACATGCACTTTAGACAGTGCAGCTGCAAATAAAACAGGAAAGCAAGTTAGCCCCTTTGCTTGATTTGGTAATTTGACAATTACTTTTTTATAAATATGAAAAGAAAGTTGAGAGGAATCTTTTTAGTTGGATTTGTTAGACAGTTAATGAACTGAACATTGACTCTGAATTCAAATTGGTTCAGAAATTGTATTGATGCTCCTGGTTTTTAGATGTTCTGCAATGTATTCTCCTGGTTAACTAACCTTGTTGCATAACAAAACAAGCATTGCCTTTACCAATAGATCTCATGTATGTGAGAGCTATTGGCTTTGCCAATTTCTTTTAGCCATGTTGTACAGTTGCATGGCTGCTGTTAAGCATGGCTTAAAGTTACTAGCAAGACATACAGTAGAATGGCATAGAAGAGAGTGGAGTAGAGTGGAATTGAGTGGTGTTGAGATGAGTGGCGTACAGTGGTCTGGAGTGATGTAGAGTATAGTAGCATGGAGGGGCTTACAGTGGTGGGGAGTGACACAGAGTAGCATAGAGTGGCTTAGGGTTGAGTGCATAGAGTGGAGTGGCGTACAGTAAACTGGCATACAGTATAAAGGGGTAGAGCAGCATAGAGTAGAGTGGCGTGGAGTGGAGTAACTCAAATAGACTAATGCACAATGAAGTAGCGTAATGTGGAGAGGCATAGCGCAGAGTGGCATAGAGTGATGTAGAGTGAAATGGAGTGGCATAGACTAGAGCAGCATACAGTGGGGTGGTGTAGGGTGGAATGGTGTAGAGTAGAAAGGCATAGAGTGGAGGGGCATAGAGTGCCATAGCATGGCATTGTGTCGAGTGGTGTAGAGTGGAGCTGCCTGGAGTGGCGTAGACTACAGTAACATATAGTAAAGTGGTTACTAGATTTTTATGGAGTGGAGTGGCATAAAGTAGAGTGAAATAGAGCAGAGTGGAATTTTGTACAATGCAGTGGTGTAAAGTGGAGTGGCATAGAGTAGAGTGGACTTGAGAGGAGTGCCGTCGAGTTGTATGTTGTGGAGTGGAGTGGTGTAGGCTAGAGTGACAGAGTAAAATGGTGTAGGCTAGATTAGTATAGAGTGGAGTGGCACGGAGTAGAGTGGTGTAGAGTGGAGTGGCGTAGAGTGGTGTAGAGTGGAGTGCCTTAGAATTGTATGCTGTGGAGTGGCATAGAGTGGAGTGGTGTAGAGTAGAGTGGCATAGAGTGGAGTGGCATAGAGTTGCACAGAATAGAGTGACATACAGTGGGGTGGAGTAGAGTGGAGTAGTGTAGAGTGTTGAGCAGTGTCATGGAGTAGAGTGGCATAGAGTAGTGTGGTGTGGTGTAGACTAGTGTGGTTTACACTAGAGTAGCATAGAGCAGAGTGAAGTGATATAGAGTGCCATAGATTGACAGTTGAGTGGAGGGTCGTAGAATGGAGTGGCATTGAGTGGTATTGTGAAGAGTGGAGTGGCATAGAGTAGAGTGGCACAGAGTGAGGTACCCAGGAGTGACATCAATTAGAGTGGCATAGACAGGAGTACCATGGAGAGGTGTAGGCTGGCGTAGAGTGAAGTGGCTTAGAGTGGGGTGGCAGGGAGTGGTATTGCATGGCATGGAGTGGGGTAGACTGGATTGGCATAGAGTGGAGTCACATAGAGTGGAGTGGCATAGAATGGTGTAGAATAGAGTGGCATAGAATAGAAAGGCATAGAGTGAGGTAGTGCATAGTGGGGTAGAATGGAGTGGTGTGGAGTGGCATGGAGTGGCATAGAGTACAGTGGCATAGAATAGAGTGGCATGGTGTAAAGAGGTGTGGTGTAGACTGGCATTGAGCAGAGTGGAGTGATATAGCATACCAGAGAGTGGCAGTGTGTGGAGTGGCATAGAGTGGCACAGAGTGGCACTGTGTAGAATGGAGTGGCATAGAGTAGAGTGTCATTGAGTAGAGTGGCATAGAGTGGAGTGGCATAGGGGAGAGTGGCATAGAGTGGAGTAGCTTAAAGTGGCATGGAGTAGAGTGGCATCGACTAGAGTGGCATGGAGAGACGTAACATTGACATGGAGTGGTGTAGAGTGGGGTGGCATAGAGTGGCATGGCATAGAGCACAATGGCCTAGAGTGGCGTAGAGTGGTGTGATGTAGAGTGGAGTTGAGCGGTGTAGAGTAGAGTGGCTTGAGCATGGATTATAGTGGCGTAGAGTGGCATTGAGTGGAGTGGTATACACTAGGGTGAAGTAGAGCGGAGTGGCATAAAATAGAGTGGCAAGGTTTGAGTGGCTTACATTAGAGAGGAATGGTGTTGAATGTTGAACAATACAGTGGTGTGGAGAGGAGTGGGGTAGAGTGGAGTGAAGTAGCATAGAGTACAGGGTTGTACAGTAGTGGGTGTAAGCACCTAAAGAGATTAATCTTTGAATCTTTATATTTGATCAATGTTTTCATGTTTCAAGAACCTTATTCTCAAAAATAATATGCTGGGACCACATGATGGTAACTTGATCATATCCCAATCGTATCCAAACATAACCAAGAAAGGTGGGAATTGTAACTTTTAAGGAAAAGGGTCCATGAAATGTTTTTTCCATTTTACACTTAAGGTATAAAACACTATAGGCCCCGGAAGAAGTGGAAAGAGTACCCAAACATAGAGAGCATAGAAGGCTGGGTGCACTGCATGTGCTAAGGTCAAAGTTTGTGTATTGTGAGCTTCAAGAATGGATAAGTGCTGGGCTTGGCCTTCACCCTAGGTGGCTAGAAATGGAGGAAGTTCCATGTCCTTAGGGGCTTTGTGGGCACTGGGACAAGGCACCCAGCACTTTCGAAGACAATATAATTTATTCCCTACACATTCTTTACAAAGGCACAAACTTTACAAAGTTGAAGACAGTGGTACCCCTATGTTCTAACAGCATTTAAAGCAATGATGTCATAGATGGCAGAGGTGGTGCAATACATGGTGTCACTAGTGACATGATTTGTGTTCATAACTTTGGCCTCGTGTGAGACCGTGAGCTGTGAACATTGGAATGGAGGTATGGCTGAAATTCTCCCAATAAATTAGGGATTAAGCTCTTGGTGGGCTTTGGATCTTAGTGAAAAAGTTAATTGAACTGAAACTGAAGTTTTTACAGGAAATATATGCATAGTACAGCAGCTGCCTTGCTGTCCTGTATTCCCCCTATACCTCTGAAAGTCTATGCCCTAACCTAACCTAAGTCTCTACCTTGTGAGGTCTGGGACAGGGGGACCAGGCGCAAGGTGTGACAAATGCCCAAAGTCACTTTGGTATGACTGAAGGCCAGGCCCTGCTGGCAGTGGGGGCAAAGGGACAGGGCACAGGGTGTGGCCAAAGTCAACAGCTTTCCTTCTATTTACATCATATGCATGAGCATCTAATGGATAATATTAGTTTGGAACCCTTCTAATTGCTATTGAAGTAGTGGTCACTGATTATGATGTATGTGAATGTGATCTAATGACACCAGTGATGTCATTGATTACCTTATATGTGTGAGATAAAGGGTAGGCCTGGGCGGAGTTCATGGAGTCCGACTGCGGAATTCTGCAGAGTTGAAAAAAAAACTCTGTGGAATTCCGCTGAGACAGAATTCCCTGACCCGTGGAGTCCTGAATGCGCCCAATCTCAGAAGCGCTAAGCATAGTTGGCCCTGGTCAGCTAGGCCCGACCCTGCTTAGTGCTTCCGAGATCAGGCGCATTCAGGAGAGGACCTTGACAGTGAAAGCTGTCGTTTCAGGCCTCTTGTGCATCAGCCTGCCCCGTGTGCAGCGCACACGGGGCAGGCCAGTGCACACGGGGCAGGCCGGTGCACAAGAGGCCTGAAACTGCAGCTTTCTTTCGCTGCCTATGGCCCTTGCCTGGATTCAGGCAAGGCCGTAGGCAGTGAAAGCTGCCAGTCCTTTTGTGCATTCAGGAGTGGGCCTAGGCAGTGAAAGCTGCCTTTTCAGGCATCTTGTGCACCGGCCTAAAGAGGCCTGAAAAGCCAGCTTTCTTTTGCTGCCTACGGCCCTGGCCGGAACTCAGTCCATGGCCATAGGCAGTGAATGCTATGAGGCCTCTTGTGCACCGGCCTGCCCTGTCTGCACTGCACACAGGACAGGCCGGTGCACAAGAGGCCTGAAATGGCAGATTTCTTTCATGGCCTACGGCCCTGTCCTGAATTCAAGCCAGGGCTGTAGGCAGAGAAAGCTGCCTCTTCAGTCCTTGTTTGTGCACCAGTTACCTGGTCTTCCCGGGGTCCTCCTCTCCTCGTCATCCGATAGCGACGAGTCTTTAGTGGCTGCCTCCTGTGCTCTGGTGCTCGCTGCAGCCTAGTTATAGGCTGCACAGCGCAAGCGCAGACTGTCTGTGCATGCGCTGTGCAGCCCATACTGGGCTGCAGCGCACACCGGGTGAGCTCTGCTCCGCTGGCGGGGCTCGCTGAGTTTTCGGACCTACTCCGTGCTGAGTTCCAATAACTCTGTTAGCTCCACCAGTGGAGCGGTGCTCCCCGCACACCCGTAATAAAGAGCAGTACTTTGGGAGGGATTTATGGGTGCCTGTCTTTCCACAACTGTGGAATTTCACTGACATGTAGGTTTTGGATGTTGTCCTTTTAAATATATAGGAGTCATTTGTAAAATAAAATAAATTGTGTTTTTTTCCACAGTTAATAATTGAGCACTGAGTCATCTAAATAGTTAACAGTTTTAGCGACATAAGCTGACTCATGGATATTCACACCTTAATTACTGTTGGATGCACAGATGGCACTTTGATACCTTGATCACGACTATCAATTAAAAAGCCTCTCTAGAAATATAAATTACTGAAAGAGGATGTTTTAAATATCAGCAAAATTGGCAAATTTATGCAGATTGAAATAAATATTATGGAACGAAATCTATCTTCCATAATTTTTATAAGCACATTGTCTCAAAATGGCATATATATATATATATATATATATAGAGAGAGAGAGAGAGAGAGAGAGGGAGAGAGAGTATAAAATCTGCACTATAATCTTCGCTATGCCGCTGACTTGTTCCTACCCAAATCTCCCATGAACCTGATAAGTATTAATATTTCTGTTCAGGATTCTAAATTGTGTCTAGTGCTGTGATGCTGATGAAGGGAAGAATCAATCAGAGTGCCTTTGTCAGTTTCATGGGCCTCTCTTTCCAGAGCCACCAACCCCCTACCAACCCTCCCCCCTCCCCCCCCCCCCCCCCATCTCTCTGTATGCCTCCATCCGGCCTGGCCAAGGTGTTGCTCATGGCTCCCAGGGGTGCCCTCAGCAGTCTTCTGTCGATTCATTATTTTCTGCTCTCACTCCACAATCAACCCCCTTGTAAAACATGTCCCTGAGACCAGCGGAGTGCCGCATCTAACACCCAGAAGGCGGAAGGTGACAATATGCTAGGGAGCCGCCATGCTGCGCTTTCACCGGCCCCCACTGCTTCCTGCGCAGCACTTGCAGGCCTCTGGCAGGGACTGTGCCTTGTAGCAGAAAGGTCCACACGGGGTTTCTATTCTAGGACTACAGCCCAAGCTGTGAAGATTGACAGGTCGCGCGCACGTGCGCGCAGCACGTGCTGCTCGCCCACAACAGGGTTTTATATATAGAAAGAAGGAATAGCCTACAACTTAAAAAGCAAACAAGGTCTTAATGTTTTTTGCGTATTTATAGCGAGTGCGAGACTGTGTTAATTGGGTTTATAAACATGGTCATGTTTGGACGGATTAACTGAGATACAGAACATAATATTGATTCTACTGTAAATCACACAGACCCATGGATACTCTGAAAGAACTCTAGCAGTGAGTGGGTGGGTGTACGTCAGCAGCCGAATGTCGACATATGGTCAAGATGTATAGGTCCGGGAGGTCCAGCCAACAGCAATAATTATTGTGAAAGTGTTAAATCGGGTTATTAGCAAAAATTAAAAGCCTCTATGGGGACGCAGAAATGACTGAAATTAAAAGCCATCTCTCCCTTTAATCTGAGCATTAGTAACGAACAATTACCCTTTTAAAAAGCACGCTTAGATTTGTTGAGTTGGTGAAAATACCCCTTTTTAAATGCTCGACTCCTCTTTGTTTTAAAATATTCTCACTTTGGATCATTTATAAGGTCACCTGCCATAACATATATGTTATTTTCTGATGTAGCACTCTCGTAGTCGTGAAAGCATTACAGGGCACTAAACTCCTTCCCCCCCCCCCCCCATGCATATATCACGAATACGTGCATTTGAAGTCATATGTTTTCACCAGAAATAACGGATAATAACGTATTCATTCATAGTTTTCTAAAGCAAGCTTTCTTCCCTTTATGTGTATTTTATTTTTAAATGTTTACTCAGCTATACCTTCAAACATTTACTATTTTTAGTGGCAGAGAAATAGGTAGACACAAATGTATAGATTATATACCAGCACATACATTCTAGTCCTGCATTGTATCAAGGTATTTGACAGAGCACAAACATAATTAGGTAGTATGTAAGAGACGTTAGTGCCTGACTGAACTGAACTATAAACTATTTTATTTAAAGCAAATGATATAAGATAGGATTGTGACCTCACGCCCTGTTCCCTTCCTTCCTGAGACAAAGTGACATCATTGCACATTGCTGATACTAAACCTGACAACCAAGAAAGTATCTTCAGCGTAGTAGCTGGAAAACAGCTGCAGTTATCATTGAAAGATGGACACTGAGGCCCAGATGTATACTTTTTGACGCAAACCTGCGTTAGCACAGGTTTGCGTCAAAAAGTATAGCGCCGGCTAGCACCATTCCAGGATGCCAGCCGGGCGCCATATTTAAGGAATGGCTCAAGCCGCCGCTAAGGTCTGGTAAGCGTCAAAATAAATTATAGTAACTGGGTAGGGGAGGCGTAGGGTAAACTGGAGGTTGTGTGGTAAAGAATGGCGCTAGTCAGGTTAGAGTCAAAAAAATGACTAACCTCACTAGCATCATTTTTTTGATGCACAACCCCCATAGACATGACTCCGGTCTTAGTAAAGACAGGAGTCATGCCCCCCCAGCCCAATGGCCATGCCCAGCGGACTTATGTCTCCTGGGCATGGCCATTGGGCACAGTGCCATGTATGGGGGACCAAGTTAGCCCCCCCATGGCACTTTAAAAAAAAAATCAAAAAACCTACCTGGACTTACGTGGGATGGGTCCCCCCATCCTTTGGTGTCCTCCGGGTGTGGGTAGGGGTGGGTGGGGGTGTCCCTGGGTGCAGGGAAGGGCACCTGTGGGCTGTTTCCATGATCTCTGACCATGGAAAATGGCCCACAGGTCCCCTAACGCCTGCCCATAACCAGGCGTTAAATAATGGCGCTAAGCAGGCTTAGCGCCATTATTTGAGTCCCTCCTCCTCCCGTGCGTTATTTTTGCACCGGAGGATAAATAAGGTGCAAGGGCCTTAGAATCATTTTTTGCCCAGGAACGCCTACCTTGCATCTCATTGACGCAAGGTAGTTTTCTGCAGGCAAAAAATGATGTTAACTCCAATATTTTGATGCTAGACAGGTCTAACGTAAAAATATAAATATGGAGTTAAGTTTGCGTCAGAT
Source organism: Pleurodeles waltl (assembly GCF_031143425.1). Taxonomy (NCBI): domain Eukaryota; kingdom Metazoa; phylum Chordata; class Amphibia; order Caudata; family Salamandridae; genus Pleurodeles; species Pleurodeles waltl. Next base: position 1,022,988,305 of record NC_090449.1, on the reverse strand, counting down.
TTGTGTAAAAAAAATGATGCAAATCTGGCGCAAACAGAGTATAATTATGGGCCTAAGATTTAATGGCAGAGGAGGACCACTAGAAAGTCATTCTGCCCATGCTCATAAATATTCTCATCTATACCAGTACTCTGTCTCTGTACTACTGTTCACAAGTCTGTTCTGGGGTGTATAAAGTGCATTTACTGTCTGTCTCCCACACTTCTCCTGGGAGGCTGCTTTATGCACTCATACTTTCATGCGGGCACCATTTCTAATGTTTTCCTAAGTAGGGTCACTACAGAGTCCCAGTGGCGTCTCCATGTAATGTGTTATATTGTAGTTGCTTTCATATAGCACTTCGTACCCATGATAAAGTGCTGAAGCACTTTGCAGATGAGTTCCACGTTACTTCACAGATAATAAGATTTTAATTTTGGGGTTTTCTCCAAGTCTGTGCTGTCCTTTTTTCAGATGTGACCGCAGCAAATGCAATATTGAAGATGGGTTGACTACTAAGTGTGTACCCTGGTAATAAAATATTTTTTCAATTATCTAATTACATTGTAAGAGGTTGGGGCACATGCAAGCTTGTCGAACACTCAACTTTCCCGAACACTGACTACCAGCTAAAGCTGGTACCCTGAGCTGATGGGACCTAGAGCACTATTTTTAAATATACTAATGTGGAACCAAGGGCCCATGTTAAGCGATTGTAAAGGTTTGCTATATATATACAGTACAGGGAGTGCAGAATTATTAGGCAAATGAGTATTTTGACCACATCATCCTCTTTATGCATGTTGTCTTACTCCAAGCTGTATAGGCTCGAAAGCCTACTACCAATTAAGCATATTAGGTGATGTGCATCTCTGTAATGAGAAGGGGTGTGGTCTAATGACATCAACACCCTATATCAGGTGTGCATAATTATTAGGCAACTTCCTTTCCTTTGGCAAAATGGGTCAAAAGAAGGACGTGACAGGCTCAGAAAAGTCAAAAATAGTGAGATATCTTGCAGAGGGATGCAGCACTCTTAAAATTGCAAAGCTTCTGAAGCGTGATCATCGAACAATCAAGCGTTTCATTCAAAATAGTCAACAGGGTCGCAAGAAGCGTGTGGAAAAACCAAGGCGCAAAATAACTGCCCATGAACTGAGAAAAGTCAAGCGTGCAGCTGCCACAATGCCACTTGCCACCAGTTTGGCCATATTTCAGAGCTGCAACATCACTGGAGTGCCCAAAAGCACAAGGTGTGCAATACTCAGAGACATGGCCAAGGTAAGAAAGGCTGAAAGACGACCACCACTGAACAAGACACACAAGCTGAAACGTCAAGACTGGGCCAAGAAATATCTCAAGACTGATTTTTCTAAGGTTTTATGGACTGATGAAATGAGAGTGAGTCTTGATGGGCCAGATGGATGGGCCCGTGGCTGGATTGGTAAAGGGCAGAGAGCTCCAGTCCGACTCAGACGCCAGCAAGGTGGAGGTGGAGTACTGGTTTGGGCTGGTATCATCAAAGATGAGCTTGTGGGGCCTTTTCGGGTTGAGGATGGAGTCAAGCTCAACTCCCAGTCCTACTGCCAGTTCCTGGAAGACACCTTCTTCAAGCAGTGGTACAGGAAGAAGTCTGCATCCTTCAAGAAAAACATGGTTTTCATGCAGGACAATGCTCCATCACACGCGTCCAAGTACTCCACAGCGTGGCTGGCAAGAAAGGGTATAAAAGAAGGAAATCTAATGATATGGCCTCCTTGTTCACCTGATCTGAACCCCATTGAGAACCTGTGGTCCATCATCAAATGTGAGATTTACAAGGAGGGAAAACAGTACACCTCTCTGAACAGTGTCTGGGAGGCTGTGGTTGCTGCTGCACGCAATGTTGATGGTGAACAGATCAAAACACTGACAGAATCCATGGATGGCAGGCTTTTGAGTCTCCTTGCAAAGAAAGGTGGCTATATTGGTCACTGATTTGTTTTTGTTTTGTTTTTGAATGTCAGAAATGTATATTTGTGAATGTTGAGATGTTATATTGGTTTCACTGGTAATAATAAATAATTGAAATGGGTATATATTTTTTTTTGTTAAGTTGCCTAATAATTATGCACAGTAATAGTCACCTGCACACACAGATATAACCCTAACATAGCTAAAACTAAAAACAAACTAAAAACTACTTCCAAAAATATTCAGCTTTGATATTAATTAGTTTTTTGGGTTCATTGAGAACATGGTTGTTGTTCAATAATAAAATTAATCCTCAAAAATACAACTTGCCTAATAATTCTGCACTCCCTGTATATATATATATATATATATATATATATATATATATATATATAGTCTGACTGCTGTCAGCATGGCTAAAGGTTAGTGGCGTGGAGTGGTGGAGTAGAGTGTCGTAGAGTGGATTTGTTGAAGTGTTGTAGAGTGGGTTGGGGGAGTAGAGTGTCGTAGAATTGAGTAGAGGGAAGTAGAGTTCAGTGGTTCAGTAGCAGAAAGTGTTGTGGAGTGGAGTGGAATAGGGTGGAATGAGTTGGAGTGGATTGAGGTAGTGGGGTGGATTGGATTGGGGTGGATAAGAGTGGGGTGTTTTGGATTGGGGTAGAGTGGGGTGGGGAGGATTGAATTGGAGTGGGGTGGATTGAAATGGGGTGAGGTGGATTAGATTGGAGTGTGGTGGATTAGATTCAACTGGGGTGGGTGGATTGGAATGGGGTGGGGTGGAGTGGCTAAATTGAACTGGAGTAGTGTGGATTGGATTGGAGTGGGGTGGACTGGATTTATTGGATTGGAGTGGGATGGGTTTGATTGGTTTGGGGTGGATAGGATTGGAGTGGGGTGGACTGGATGGATTGGAATGGAGTGAAGTGGACTTAAACTGGGATGGGGTGAGGTGGAATGGATTGGGGTAGAGTGGGGGGATTTGTGTGTGGTGTAGTGGATTGGAGTGGGTGGATTTGATTGGAATGGGGTGGTTTGGTTTGGAGTGGGGTGTATTGAAATGTGGTGGGGTGGATTAGATAGGTTTGGAGTGTGGTGGGCTGGAGTAGGGTGGGATGTATTGGATTGGGGAGGGGTGGTTTGCATTGGGGTGGGTTGGGTTGGAGTGGTTTGGGATGGGGTGGATTGGAGTGGTGTGGTGTGGGGTGGATTGAATTGAGGTGGGGTAGATTGGATTGGCGTGAAGTAATTCAGGTTGAGTGGGGTGGATTGGAGCTGGGTGGGCTGGATGGATCTGATTGAAGTGGGGTGGACTGAACAGGGGTGTGGTAGTGGGTTGGAGAGGATTAGAGTGTGGTGGATTGGAGTGGGGTGGATTGCATTGAAGTGGGGTGGATTGGATTGGGTTGGGTGGATTGGAATTGGATAGAACGGAGTGAGGTAAACTGGATGGATTATATTGGAGTACGATGGATTGAACTGGGATGGGGTAGTGTGGATTGGATTGGGGTAGAGTGGGGTGCATTGGAGTGGAGTGGATTGAAATGGGGCAGGCGGGCTGGAGTGGGGTGGATTGGTGTGGGGTGGGGTGATTTGGATTGGGTTAGGGTGGGTTGATTGGGGCAGGGTGGGGTGAATTGCATCCAGGTGGGGTAGATTGGATTGGCATGGGGTGACTTGGATTGAGTGAGGTTGATTGGATTGGAGTAAGGTGGACTAGAGTGGGGTGGAATAGACTGGGGTGTACAGGATTGGTGAGGGTTGGAATGGGGTGAATCGGATTGGGGTGAGGTGGGGTGGATTGGAGTGGATTAGATTTGAATGAGGTGGATTGGACTGAATGAGGTGGATTGGATTGAGTGGAGTGGATTGGACTGAGTGAGGAGGATCGTTGTGGTTTGGATTAAGGGGGTGGATTGGATTGGGGTGGGGTGGATTGGATTGGGATGGGGTGGATTGGAGTAGGCTGGGTGGATTGGATTGGGTTAGGGTAGGTTGATTGGGCTAGGGTGGGGTGGATTGGAGTGGGGTGGATTGCATTGAGGTGGGGTAGATTGTATTGGCGTGGGGTGACTTGGATTGAGTGAGGTTGATTGGATTGGAGTAAGGTGGACTAGAGTGGGGTGGAATGGACTGGGGTGGATTGGATTGGTGTGGGTTGGAATGGGGCCGATCGGATTGGGGTGGGATGGGATGGGGTGGATTGGAGTGGAGTGGATTAGATTTGAGTGAGGTGGATTGGATTGAGCGGGGTGGATTGGACTGAGTCAGGAGGATCATTGTGGATTGGATTGAGGGGTGGATTGGACTGGGCTGGGGTGGGTTGGAGAGGGCTGGCTTGTGGTGAATTGGACTGGAGAGGGGTGGATTGGACTGGAGTGGATTGGATTGGACTGGAGTGGGTTGGATTGGAGTGGGGTGGATTGGATTGAGTGGGGTGGATTGGAGTGTGGTCAATTGGGTTGGTGTGGGGTGGATTGGTTGGAGTGGGGTGGATTTATTGGAGTGGGGTGGATTAAGGTGGTTTGAAGTGGGGTAGACTGGATTGAAGTAGGGTAGATTAAGATCAACTGGGTTTCACTGGAGTGGGGTGGATTGGAGTGGTGCAGATTGTTTTATATAGGAGTACATTGTTTGGGATTGGAGTGGGGCACATTGGAGTGGGGCAGACTGCAGTGGGGAGGTTGTTGTGGGGTAGATTGCAGTTGGGCAGATTGTACTGGACGGGAGTGGGGCAGATTGGAATGGGTTGAAGTGGAGCAGATTGTTTTGGATTGAAGTGAGGGAGGTTGGAGTGGGGCAGATTGTTATGGATTGGAGTAGGACAGATTGTTTTGGATTGGAGTGAGGCAGATTGGAATGGGGCAGATTGTTTTGGATTGGAGTGGGGCAGGTTGTTTTAGAGTGGGGCAGAATGTTTTGGAGTGGATTGGATGGGGGTAGGCTGGAGTGGATTGGACTGCAGTGGGGTAGATTTGATTGGGGTGGATTGGATTGGTGTGGGATAGATTGGATTGGTGTGGGGTGGATTAGATTGGATTGGTGTTGGGAGGGGTGGATTGGAGTCTGGTGAATTGGGATGGAGTGGGGTGGGGTGGATTGGACTGGGGTGAGGTGATGTGGATTGGATGGGAGTGGGGCATATTAGAGTGGGGCCGATTGTTTTGGATTGGGGCGGGGAAGATCGGAGTGGGGCAGATCGGTGTGGAGCAGATTGTTGTGGGTGGAAATTGCGCATACTGAGTGAGGTGTATTGGAGTGGGGCAAATTGTTTTGGATTGAAGGGAGGATTGCAGTGGGGCAGATTGTTTTAGATTGGAGTGGGGCACACCGGAGTGGGGTGTATTGGAGAGGGTCAGATTGTTTTGGATTGAAGTGGGGAAGGACTGGAGTTGGGCGGATTGTTTTGGATTGGAGAGAGGCGGATTTGAGTTAGGCATTTTGTTTTGGGTTGGAGTGGGGCAGATTGTTTTGGACTGGAGTGCAGCAGAGTGCAGTGGAGCAGATTGTTTTGGATTGGAGTAGGGCAGATTGTTTTGGATCGGAATGGGGCAGATTGTTTTGGGTTGAAGTTGTGCAGATTGGAGTGGGCCAGATTGTTCTGGATTGGAGTGGGGCAGACTGGAGCGGGTCAGATTGTTTTGGATTGAAGTGGGGCAGATTGTTTTGGATTGGAGCAGATTGTTTGCATTGGAGTGGGGCAGACTGTTTTGGATCGGAGTGGAGCACATTGGAGTGGGAGAGGTTATTTTGTATTGGAGTGGGGCAAATTGCTGTGGAATGGAGTGGGGCAAATTGTTTTGGAGTGGGACAGATTGTTTTGGATTGGCATGGGATAGATTGTTTTGAATTGGAGTGTGGCAGACTGGAGTGGAGAAGGTTATTTTGGATTGAAGTGGGGCAGATTGCTGTGGGATGGAGTGAGGCAGAGTAGAGTGGGGCAGATTGTTTCAGATTGGAGCAGATTGGATTGAGTGGGGCAAGGTGGGGTAGATTTGTGTGGATTGGAGTGGTGAGGATTGGAGTGGTGTGGACCGGGGTGTACTGCACTATTATGTGTTAACGCATAATTCTGGAAATTACACAAGAAAAAAACAATGTCGCTTTGCAATATTTAGAACGAGATAATCATCATCTTTTGGGAACAGGGCCTAGGAGCACAAAAACATGAGTGCAAAGTGAGAAAAGAGGACTTGTAAAATAAAAGAAAGTTAACTATAGAAAATAAATCTTTGCAATTTAGTTTGTCCTGCATCACATGTTTTTGCCAGTCACTGTCAGTTACACGCCTTCTGTTTGCAGGGAACTTGAAGTTAAAACGAACAAGTACCTCAATCACATTGGGAGCACTGGACAGGCACTGATTAGGAAAAGGAATGGGAATGATGCTAGGCCAGCAGTGATGAATTACGAGTCTTTAAAGAAGAGTGCCAGGCAAATAAACGGTAAGTAACAGGAGGGCTCCAAACCACTTACTGTAAACAACAGATACTCGCAAACAAGACGAACGCACTAGTGCATTCACTCGCAGGCTCTACCCTAAAAATGGTGTGTGAAGTCAGTTGCAAAGGAGTGGCTTGGCTGTCAGAGGGCACAATAAGACACCCACAAATGTATACATCAACCAGGCTTGATGATTTAAAAAACCTGAGATGAAGACTTAACTTAAATGCCACCCAGCCATTACTTACAGCTATCCTGTGCCGACCTAAGTTCCTGCCTTCACTGATCCTAGGTAGGGAAAATGTGAAAGGCAGCAGCACAAAGAGGCATAATATAAAATACAAAGGTGGCAATCATATGCAACAACACCATAAAAAAGCATTGACAAAGCCAATAGGTCTGTTGTTCACTGACAATCTATATCTTCAGCAATGTTTGTATTGTTTTTTAGTGCTTTTTGTAAACTTCTGCAAAAGGACAACATTTTTGTGTCTAGAAGCCCATTGTGCAAAAGCAGAATTCTATCAATCACAGTGAGGCTGAAGGGAGCCGACCCATTCCCTATGCAGTATGCTGTGGTGGGCTGAACTGAACAAACAAATGAATGACATGACAACAGATCAATGGATGAAGAAAACTGTCTGAAAGTAAGTATATCATATATTTATAATTGTATTAAAATCAAACGTTCTCTACTAACTCCAGACTAAAAACACACTGCACCACTGTTATGACTCAGAAGGAACACACTAATGGTTTACAACAGTATTATCAACCTATTAGAGTAATAATTTACATGTATCAGTGCCCGTGCTTGACAGGTTAGCCACCTGATGATCTCATCTGATGCTAATTGTGCCTTAAGCTATCTAGCACAGGTGAACGTTAGACAGCATGAACCTTTTTGAGAGCTCTGCCAAAATATCAGGGTCAGCTTCCATCATGATGGTTCTCCTGATCAGGCACAAAAAGAGCGCAGGAAAAACACCACACTCTTCGCCGCAACACCCTAAGGGGTAGGTGGTTAGGAGATATCGCTTCCCACCATATGCCACTCCCTTCCTTCACAACAATGCAGATGGTCAAGGCTGGTGGTAAAGCCAGTGTGGCATCCAGTATGGTGTGATCAGCTTTTATAAGTATTCGAGGACTTCTCACTACAGCCATTTCTTTTATTTTTGTTTCTTGTTTGCTTTTCTAGCATAACAAAACAACGGCTGCTCACTACTCTAAGAGCAATGCAAATATGCTTCTCAATTAAAATATAATTTAGTGATGTATTCCCTCACCTGGTCATTTCCAGATTATCTCACCTGATCATTTCCAGTTTGTTGCAGATTTCTGTTTCTTCTCCCTCACCACAGCCCTTCAATCATTACTTTTGAATAGTAGTACTTATTCTGAAAAGCCATCAAGGCAGGACATCTTCACTTTCTGTGCGTTCCAGGTGGTCTGGTACCTGGTTGATACAATAATGTGTCTACAGCCCGTCAGATCCTCCTCAAATTCCCATCTCTTCTGTACTTCGTCATGTATAATTCTTCAACAAGCCTTCACTTTTGCATTTCCTTTCACCTTTGTCTTTTGAGGTTGCCACCAAAATACAGCTTTTCTTCTTTTCATCATTGGTAGGCCTAAGTTGTTGATCTTGTGTCTAAACATGTATTGTACTGCACCATTTATATGACGATTATTACCTCTATGCAGTGATCTGAAGCACTTGCCTAAATGGGTTTCAAGCTATGCCATGTTGGTGTCTTGTTGCCATCCTTACATGGTGAATGCTCCCTCAACACATTTCTTACAGTTCAGAGCGGACGACTGACCAGCATCATCAACACAATGTTCCCCATAATCCATGTATTACCGGGCATCGCTGAGCGAGATGGTAGAAGTCTGTTCCATCACTGTGACATCTGGCGATGAACTATCTGGACATATCCAGAAGGGGACAATTATGACTTATGCAAGTAATTCAACTGTCCTAGTTGGAACTGGGCAATGCTTGTGGCTTTTTAGATCTAGTTTTACACCACATCTGTCTGCAGACCTATGTTACCAACTCTTTTCAATATACATAAGGTGGACTTTTGCTTCTGCCAGAGGAGCACTCTCTCGCCTCAAGTTATTGGCTGCTTGGTGTGCCATCTCACCTCCTATAGCGAGGGCTAGCATTAGAGTGCACCAGACACTACTGCATATCTCAAAGTACCCTAAATCATCACAATGTATCATCTTTATCTCATAGATGCATCACTTACAGAGTGTCAATCGAGATGCCAGCCTCTTGCCCAGTCCCGTTGGCTGCGTGCATGCGTGTCCTCTACTTCCTGCTCCACCCCCGACTGGAAGCAGTGTTCAATATCCACTGCAGTGACTGGTTTGTGCAGTGTCCTAGTGCCCTGCCTCATTCTGCCACTGCGACAGTTCCTATTGGATTAAAAGAGGCCTCTGCTGTCAGTGTCACATTCTGCTGCCATTTGTACCTAATGGCAATTTATGGCTTTTGTGGTAGCTTCCTCTTGGGATCTTCACCTGCAGGGGCTGCTACCAAAGTTATCAGAGTTCCATGTGCAAGTGTTATACCACAAATCATATTTGAAATATCAACCTACCTATTTGTTGCATCCGGCCGGCCTTACCACTACATCTAAAGGAAACTCCAAATAAGTGGATGCTGAGTTAAGAACACTGAGGCCCATATTTATACTTTTTTTGCGACGCATTTGCATCATTTTTTTTTTACGCAAATTCGGCGCAAACCTAACTCCATATTTATATTTTGACGTTAGACCTGTCTAACGTCAAAATATAGGAGTTTGCACCATTTTTTGGACCAGTGAACCGAATATACGTTGGAACAATGCATGCTGCAACTACGCATGCCTGAACAACGTGGTCGGAACAACGACTGCGTTGTTATCACTAATGCCTTTACCACGAATGCCTTAACAATGATTTTTCATTGTAAAAGCATGCTTGTTAAAGGCATGCGGGGAATGGCATGCATGGTTCCAGCATGTGACCCCCCGACACACTGCCCCTAAAACTACTGCAACCCACCCACCCCGCCCCTAAAACCTAAAACTACCCGACCCCCCCACCCCACTCCTAAAAACTAAAATTACCCCGACACCCCCACCCTGCCCCTAAAAACTAAAATTACCCCGACCCCCCACCCCACCCCTTAAACTACCACTACCCACCGCCCGCCCCTAAAACCTAAACTACCCCAACCCGCCCCTAAAACCTAAACTACCCCAATCCCCGCCCCCAAAACTACCACGACCCCCACCCCTAAAACCTAAAGCTACTGCAACCCCCACCCGCCCCTAAAACCTAAACTACCCCAATCCTCCAACCCTAAAACTACCCTGACCCCCCACCCCACCATTAAAACCTAAAATTACCCTAACTCCCCACCCTGCCCCTAAAAACTAAAATTACCCCAACCCTGCCCCTAAAAAACGAAAACTAACCCGACTGCCACCCCCGCCCTTAAAAACAAAAACTACCCCCACCTCCACCCCTAAAACTACCCCCAACCCTATCCCAGCCCCACTTACCTGACCGCGTACTCTCCCATCCTGGGTCTGTTTTCCTCTGCCTTAACCATGCATGTTTGTTGTTCAAGACATGCGTGGTTAAGGCAGAGAAAAACAGGATTGTTGTTCACGTAAGTGGCTTTTCGCTTTCGTGGACAACACACGTTGTTGTTCAGCCGTCATTGTTCAGGCTGTTTCGCGAGTGAACCTACCTTGCGTCAATGAGATGCATGGTAGGCATTCCCATCCAAAAAATGGTGCTATCCCCATCGCCCCATGTTTATCCCCCCCGTGCTAAAATGGCGCACTGGTGGGAGGAGGGGCTAAATAATGGTGCTAAGTCTGCTTTGCACCATTATTTAATGCCTGGGACAGACCAGGCATTAGGGGACCTGTGGACCCATTTCCATGGCCAAATACCATGGAATGGGTCCATAGGTGCCCTCCTCAAGCCCCAGGAACACCCCTACCCCCACCCGAGGGACATCGGGGATGAGGGAGGTACATTTTTTTTGCCATAGGAGGCTGGTGCCCCCTGCATGGCACAGGGTGAAATGGCCATGCCCAGGGGACACTTGTTCCCTGTGCTGGCCATTGGGGTGGTGGGCACGACTCCCGTCTTTTCTAAGACAGGAGTCATGTTTTTGGTGGTTGTGTGCCAGGAAATGGCGCTAGTCCGGTTAGAGTCATTTAACCAGGCTAGCGTCATTTTCTGACGCACAACGCCCTCTTCTGTACTGCCACCCCGATCCAGCTAGGGTCTTTTTCCAAGACGCTAGCCCAAGTTTAGCGTCGACTTGTGCCATTTAATAAATACAGCGCCTGGCTGGCGTTGTGAAATGACGCAAGCTGGCGCTAAACTTTTTTGCCGCAAAACTGTGGTGGTAGGAGATATAGGGGTTGCAATATTTTTGTAGTTCGAGTGACAGTAAGATCTGCAACAAACTCCGAGATGGAATCATGGCTTCAAGCCTGCTGAATATCTTTACCTTGTCCAGGCTTCCACCAAGACCATCGCTCCTCCCTGGGAGCCCTGCTGGTTCTGTGGTCCATCCAGTTTCACACTGTTGATCCTGATAATGAAGATTACCTTCTTGGGCCAATAGAAAGAGCCCTGGGGTGCTCTGGTCAAGTGCTCCTGTATGTTTTCACCCCGTGGCACTTTAGTATTACAAAAGGGGCCACAGAGGCTCACATGGCCCCTTCTGTATTATGGATCATGCAGGTGAACTTTTAGCGCCAGCCTGATCCCAAGGGGGAGTGCCCACATTTGCACGGGGGTGTGGCCCAATGTAAATGAGGGAATCCGTTGCCTTTCTGAACACTCCATATTACGAACACCGGTGCAGAGAGGCCATCAGAAAGCACACTGACTGTGCCTCCCTTGAGGACACCAAGTTAAAAGTATACTGTGACACAGAGTGCAACAGTGCACCCTATTTATAACAGCTCAAGGGGGGCTATTTCTTCAGACTAGCCACTGAGAGTGCTTATGTAGTGCACCTGTCCAATCAGAGGCATAGTTTTTCCATCCAGATTCTACCTTTTGACGAAGAGTCCCTTTACATCCAGGAGGGCCCAAAAACATGTTCAAGATGTCTTCTGCTCTCCGTTATCGGAAAATACACATACGTGAGATTTACTGAATATATGCAGGGCTGAACTGACCTGTCTAAATCAATCTCTGTCCTTTAGATAGTTGTATCATTTTCGTGACAGTGTGGGACGCAAAGTGTCTTCTGTCTCCATCAGAAGGTGGAATATATCCACCACCGCCCTAACTTATTCTGTTAACTATATCCCTTCATTTGCTGGTCGTCAGGTTGTTGCACCTCTTGGGCAGAAGTCTGTGAAGTCTTCCATTCCATTCATGCATAACAGCCACCTGGGCATCCTTCTACATATTCTTCAGCATGGCTGACCACTGGTGCCTGACGTCAACGAAGTGACCTCTGATGCTCATTTTCTACTTTCGATGACCAGATAATTCCAGTCGACTAAAGGTCAAATAGAGTTGTGCCCTATGTTGCGGGAGGCTTGTCGGGAGTTCGTGTGAGTCCTGAGATGCTTCTGTTCTCGGAAGGTGACATCATCACCTGTTTAGGAATATTTAAAAAAAAATGTGTTTGAGGAAGGTGAAAACAGGGCGTCTAGCATCTGGTGGTTTGGACGTGTTAGCTGTCTCATTATTACTGAACAAATTGCAATTAACAATATATAAATACATGTTGTTGAAGGAGAGCAGCACCCCTGAAGTCGCGGGGCCAAGGTCATACTCCCTTCTCCCCCCCCTTACCCTCGTGACGTCTTGTGTTAGAGCATTTTATGACTCGCGTTTTCTTCTTTATTAAATCAGATCATTACTGGGGCTACTTCAGTGCCTAGTCAGGGGTCATACGCGCTTTATCAAAACTTGCACCCCCTGCTCTGCTTTGGTTCACCCGACGAGGGGCGTGGCTGTGACGCCTGGAGTACTTGCCATTAAAACTCGCTAATACCAGTGACGCTCCGTGCCACGCCCCTAAAGCCCCACCCATCTGCAGTAGGTTGCATTTTGGTCCTGTGGTGAGCTGAGACCAGGAGGAGGCTGCCACTTGGGAATGTCACTCGCCCTTGTAGGACCCCATCCTGGGCGATGCTGGCAACTCAACATCTTTTTAGACTGAAGTTTCCTGTCTCAAGGCCGAGACCCTGGCAGGTTTTCAGAGGGCAATGCAGGGCAACAGCGGCCGCATTGTGACACTCTAAGATGGCACCAAATTCCAAGAAAAAGTCAGAACAAGACCTTTTTTATGACAGCGGGGGTAACCGAACAGCAAAATATAGTTTTGCCTGGAATGTAACAGAAAGGCAAGGTTCCATTGTCTCTCCATGAGCCCGGGTTCAAGAAGGGCAAATGAGCCCTGTTACTGATGGACAGCTATTAAAATACAAAGAACAGGGTTCAGAGGCCTCTTGACTCCGGTGCCACTGCTCCCGCTGCACCATTGGTAATTACGCCCCTGCACGTCACTCACTTTATGGGCCTAATAGCTGAAAAACATTCTCTCTAATCTAAGTCTAAAAATTAGCGTTCTGCTCATGTCCAGTACTAACTAAACAGTGTGTGATTGTTTACTGAAATGTAATAAAGGTTAAAACGAATTGGCCTCTCCTGCTTTAAATACCATCTCCCTCAATCGTTATAGTTCACAAGCATGCATCTCTGGAAATAGAGCCTAGCTTGATTAGATGAATGCTATTTATAATTATGTGAAATGTTTCCTGGCGGGAAAAAATGGATGCATACGTTTGCAAATGCGGTGGGTGACAAACGTGCCATGATATCTGTCACTCAAACACAGCACGTGCTCTGCACTTTGCGGAACATTTAAGCAAAGCACTGATTTCCATATGATTATCGACTCTCAATGACCTGACAATTACAATGGAATCGAGTCTGGATAATTGAAACGTATTAGAGCAGTGGACATCTAGGGACACAGTTTAATGGCATATCTTAACAGAGAGTGCTAAATTGTAATGGAAAACTTCGCAGCTTCAATGTAATTATCTATTACACTCGGCTTTTCCGCATAATTCAGGGCTTTGCTTCGAGGTTGGTGGTAACACACTGGAATTTTACAAATGTCCAGAAATGGCTATCCGACCCTTGCACGTTCTGCTGCATGTAACCATTATAGATAAAGTTCAATGCCTAGAGCTAAAGGCTGCTAGAAAACTGCCCTTAAACAATGTGGTATTCAACAGTGGAAACAGTGTTCCTGCTGGTGAATCAATATTTAACATTTTTACTGACCAAGTTCTCAGTTTGGTGGTAAGCCTCACTTAGTTCTATTACCACTGCACAGCATTAATGTGCAACATGTGCACCGAATAAGTAGCACACCCCTGTTGTTAGTTTCACTGATCACACTGATTTTATCTGTCTGGTAGGGGAAAGCCTATTGTGGAATAAACCAAAAAAAAAACGCTGGCAAAGCCAATAGGTATTGCCTATGCAAAAGCTATTGGCTATACCAGTGTATTTTAGCTATGTTGTACACCAGCGTGGCTGCTATTAAGCATGGATAAAAGTTAGTGGCATGGAATGGCGTGGCATAACGTTGAGTGGCAAAGAGTTTTGTGGAGTGGTGTAGAGTGGAGTGGGGTAGAGCTGAATGTTGTAGAGTGGAATGGTGTAGAGTGGTGTGATGTAGAGCGGCGTAAAGTGAAGGGACATAGAATAGTGTAGAGTGCCATAGGGTGCCTTGGCACAAAGTGGAGTAGAGGGGCAGAGAGTGGAGGGGTGTAGAGTGGTGTGGCATAGGTTGGAGTAGAGTGTCATAGAGTGGAGTGGCATAGAGGGGAGTAGAGCGGAGTGCCATAGAGTGGAGAACTGTTGTGGAGTAGAGTGTCACAGAGTGGTGTGTCTCAGAGTGGAGTGATGAGGATTAGAGTGGCATGGGATAGAGTGTAGTGTAGTGGAGCACGGAGAAGGGAAAACGCCACAAACTATGCCAGCGGAGTGGAATTTGTCACCCACCCCTAGTAATGGAGTGGAGGCTTATAGAGTGAAGAGTTGTAGAGAAAAGTGTAGTAGACTGGAGGGTTGTAGAGTTGGAGGGTCAGAGTGGGGGTCGTGGAATGGAGTGGCATAGAATGGAGTAGGTTTGAGTGGGTGGAGTAGAGTGTCACAGAGTGCAATGGCATAAAGTGAATGGGTATAGAGTAGAGTAGATTGCCATAGAGTGGAGTAGATTGGCTTAGAGTGTCATGGAGTCATGTAGAGTGGAGGAGCATACAGTCAAGTGGCAGAGAGTGGCACAACGTAGAGTAGGGTAAGGTGTCGTAGAGTGGAGTGCCATACAGTGGAGTGGAATGACATAGTGTAGAGTGGAGTAAAGTGTTATAGAGTCAAGTAGCATAGAGTGGAGTGGCGCTGAGTGGAATAGAATGCTGTAGAGTGGAGTGTCATAAAGAGGAGTGCCGTAGAGTGTCCTGGAGTGCCGCAGGATGAGGTGTTGAGGGATGGAGTGGTGTAGGATGGCCTAGAGTGGAGTAGAGTGCAATGCGTAGCTGGCACAGAGTGGAGTATAGTGTCATAGAGTGGAGTAGTGTGTTGTAGAGTGTCAGAGTGGAGTATTGTGGACTGGAGTGGCATAGAGTGCAGTAGAAACGCCTTGAGTGAAGTGCCTTAGTTTGGCGTAGAGTGGAGTGACAGAGAGTGGAGTAGAGTGTCATAGAGTGCAGGGACATCTTAAGGCCACAGAGGAACACACAATGCCAGTCTCTACTGCACAGTAAGTGGCACATACTGCCTAAAAGCCAAGGCCTGCGCAGGCCTATGAACTTTAAAATGTTAAACAATTGCTGACTCTAACCAGAATCTAATGGGTATTTTGATTTAACCTTCACTATCTCTCAGAAAGGGGACGAAATGCCTGGGCAGCCCGGGCTGCCAAAAAATAGAAAGTAAACACACTGGTTATTTAAAATTTTGACACAGTCTAGAACTGTCACAACATCCTGGGAAGGAGACCCCTTAAAAGGTGGGGGCCTGGGCAGAGCCCGCTTTGCTCATGCCTTGAAACGTCTCTAGTAGAGTGTTGTAGAGAGGAGTGGCATAGAGTGGAATGGTATAGAGTTGAGTGGAGTGTCGCGGAGTGGTGTAGAGTGTCGTAGCCTGGATTGGCGTAGAGTGAAGTGGCATAGCTTTGAGGGGAGTAGTGTGTTGTGGTGTAGAGGGTGTGGTAGCGCACTGCCATTACATACAACACATTTTTAATTTAAAAGGTAATTACATTTGCACAGACATACAGTTCTACTTATTAATCTATACAATGCACAAACAGAACTTGATATTTGACCTCTGTCTTCGAATACACAGCAAATGTGACAAGATAAAAACACAATTTAAGGGTCAGCTCCACTGGATAGATAAAGACATACTGGACAGCTTAAAAAAACATAAAGCCAGCAAATGAAAAAAAAGGAGCTGTGAGTTACAAAACAAAAAGCCAATAGTAAGCAATGGGTGGAATGCATTTCCAGGAAAGCTTTCTGAAGGTCATTTAGAAGTCTTCGCACAGGTCTGGTAGGCTTTGACCTAAAAACAGACAGTGGGCTTTGGCCCATCCCATTGCCTAGCATTGGTTGCCTTTTTTGTCAATCATATGTGCTTACTTTTCAGGTTTTACCTACCAGACAGCTGTCTGGTTGTGAAAGACCCACTGTAGGCCTTCCAAGCACTTACAATGGGCCTGTACTCCGCCCATTGCTTACTATTGATTGGCTTTATTGTACTCTCATTTCCTTGCTTCTTATTCACAGGCTTGCATTGGCCTGATTTCCTCTTCTTATGTTGTTTTCTTGTATAGCCTCTTTACCATCCTTTTCATTGACTGATTTGTATCATTCACTGCTCACTTTTAAGAAACTATGGCTCATATTTAAGAAAAGTTTGAGCCGCCTTTGCGTTACAAACCTAGGGGCATATTTATACTCCGTTTGTGCCAAATTTGCGTCGTTTTTTTCGACGCAAATTCGGCGCAAAACTAACGCCATATTTATACTTTGGCGTTAGACCTGTCTAGCGACAAAATTACAGAGTTAGCTAAATATCCCAGCAGCATCCATGATGCCTACATATTACGGCAGTGGTTCCCAACCTGTGGTCTGGGGACCCCTGGGGGTCCGCGAAGCTTCCTCAGGGGGTCCGCGACTGCTCAGAAAATTAAATAATATTCTCAAATTAGGTCCCCAGCTTTCATTAATGACTCAGTGGGCGGTCCCTGGATTCCAATAATGATTCAGTGGGGGTCCCCGGGTTCCAGTAATGATAAAGTGGGGGTCCACAGAAGTCAAAAGGTTGGGAACCACTGTATTACGGCATTCCACCATCAACGAGCTGTTCCAGGACAGGCAATATGGCAATGGGCTACTCGTAGGTAAGCCAAAATACCAATCAGTACACGACAACACACCAACCTTGTAGGACAAACAATACATAATCATCCACAACCTGAGTGGTACACCATGTGAAGGACAGGTGGAGCATACAAAAGCTGGGCCCAAACCACAACAAGTGTCCACTAGTTGACAACTAAATACAGATCTCACACACATAACACCTAACAATGAATAGCTCAGCTATGTGAATGGCATTGGCCATGTCAACATAAAGAAAGTCACATATAAGCACAGCCTTACATTTGTCATGGTGTCGAAGCCTCTGGCAGCACCAATATCAAATGCCATCCAAGTGTTGCCATTACCAACTACATATCACCTAAACATACCAGACGTACCCGTTGTGTGCCCCTTCAGCTGTGTGGTGCATAGTACAGCACACATAGGAATACAACATCACCAGCCATGAAAGACCATGGGGCAGATTATTGAAAAGTGTCGCAGCACCTAGTCCAGTGCCACTTTACTTGCGCCCCTTAGCGCCCCCCTAATGCCACCATGTGTGCACCAGATACAAGAAATGGCGCACCATGGTGCAGAGTAAGTGCAATACTGTCAAGATAATGGATACCATAGTAGGACTTTGTAGGAGTATTGAGAACATACCTTACTTGTCATGCACCTTACATAGGAACCCATTCAAAACTGTGGTGTGCCCCCTCCTAACGCCTGCTCTGTGCAGGTGTTGAAAGTGTCAGTGATAAATCATGTCTAGGAGCCCTGGAGATTCCTCTGCACAAATTTTGCTACTCCTCCAATTGTGTGAATCTCACCCCTGTACACATGATGCTTGGCACAGGCATATTCTTTCACAAAGGGTCACTTAGTGTTGCACTGCATGCGTAGAGCCACATGATAGCATGGAGGCCTGAGTTTGGCCTTGCAGGGCTACCATGGTGTCAATGCAAATGACACCATTGTGGTGCAAGGAGGTGGGAGGTTCCACTAACATTAGGACACAGCCTCCAATATGGACAACACATCACATATTTGGCATGGTTGAACTGTCAGTCCAGATTTAATTTGACAATTACAAGATCCCTGAGCCACAACCCATGATAGTAATGTCCATCATCACACACCAATGTAACCATTCCACCAAACAAGCACATACACTGTACCTGAAGCAAGTCTGAGTCACCACTCCACCTAAAACTAACATCTGCCATGACACATACGAAACCACAATTGTGCATGACCGACACATGTTCTCACATTCCCTTGCAGCCGACCAGGGTTACGGCATCAAGCCATGGGTGATGACTCCTTTTGGCAACCCGACAACAGTGGAAGAGCGGGCATATAATTAAGGGCACATAAGGACATGAAATGAGGTGGAGAGGACATTTGGGCTCCTGAAGTCAATGTTCAGCTGCCTGGCCCTAACAGGAGGAAGCCTGTTGTACGCACCACCACTGGTATGCAAGATGATCCTTGTTTGTGCTATCTTGCATAACATATGTATTCAGACTAATGTTCCCCTGGGATGAACTGGTAGATGTCCCAATGAGGAGGAGGATGACAATGGTGCAGAAAAAAACTAACTGACGTTAAGTAGGCATAGTATAAATTCCTACCCCTTTCCCCACATCATGTGCACGCCAGGCAAGATGTTTGCAAGGGGGGCGTACATACGGTAGGGCTTGTTTCCAAATGGTGTAAATGAAAATAAGGGACTAAACTGTGTAACATCTCAGGCGGGTAGCTGTAACGTCAGCACTGAGCATGTGTGACAAGGGGGAAAACCATTGGTATCAATGGACCTTCATGGACTGTTCAGGGTTAGGAACAAAAGTTTGAGCCTAACCCTGCACAGTATATCAATGGCATTACGTACCATCACCGCTATTGGCCCCAACCCAGCCACATGGTGTACTGTACCCCAAATACAATGGGTGCTGATCCACTCTCCACACATATGCCCCCTAGCCAAGAATTTACAATACAATGGGAGAATGCACCACCACATGAATGTGTGGGTGGAATGTAGGCAGAGTCTGTAGCACTTCCTATGTACATTCTAACACACATGTCTGTAGTGCTTTCCTCTTATTTAGTTTCTAAGCACTAACATAACACAACAGAAATGCACTTCTGAGGTCAAAGAAGACTTTTATTGTTATTTTATTCTTCCCCAACCACAATGTTTATGAATGAATGACGAATTAGTAGCTTTCAAGTCCGCGTTAATCAAACAAAATATATCAGTTTGCAATATACACAGCAGGTTATATTTATAAGATATTGAATGCAAAGCAAAACAAATACTTCACCGTGTGGGAACTATTTACAGCTTCATCTTTCTAAGGTCTGCAAGCTGAGGACCCCTGTCAGCCGCGAGAAAGAGAGATTCATCTACCCACACGGGATTGCTGGCAGCCTGCGCCAAGCTCCAGCACGAGGTCCGGCAGATTCGAATCTGACTCTCTGCAGCCTGTTACATTCGTTACAAAGGTGTGCCCCCTCCTCTCAGACCTGGGAAACTGAGCAAGCCTTTTGGAGACTGGCCAGGTCTCCAAGACTACTCCTGTTCCCAAGCTCAAGGGAAGAGAAACGACGCCCATGTACTCTCTCTTATCAGGTCTAGTCTACTGTGAGAGCAAAACATCTTGGTTCTCTGGTGCAAATACACAGCTTGGAAAAATACAGAACTCCACGTTAAAGGCAATGGGCAGCTAACCTAAATATCAAATGCAATGTCATGTTAAAGGCAATAGGCAGCTAACCTAAATATCAAATGCAATGTCTAGTGTCATGTCAAAGCCAATAGGCATCTAAGCTGAATACAAAATACAATGTCTTATATCATGTCAAAGCCCATAGGCAGCTGAGCTGAATACAAAATGCAATGTATAATATCATGTCAAAGCCAAAAGGCAGCGGAGCTGAATACAAAGTGTAATGTATAATATCATGTCAAAGCCAATAGGCAGTTAAGCTGAATACAAAATGTAATATATGATATCATGTCAAAGCCAATAGGCAGAATATCTAATAGCATGTCAAAGTCAATAGGCAGCTAAATTGAATACATCATGTCAAAGTCAATAGGCATGCAATGTCAAAGCCAATAGGCGGCTAGACTGGATACAGCATGTCAAAGCCAATAGGCAGAATACAGAATGTAATGGCTAATGCAATGTCAAAGCCCATAGGCGGCTCAACTGAATACAGAAAGTAATGGCTAATGCCATGTCAAAGCCAATAGGCAGAATACAGACTAATGCAATGTCAAAGCCCATAGGCGGCTAAACTGAATACAGAAAGTAATGGCTAATGCCATGTCAAAGCCAATAGGCAGAATACAGACTAATGCAATGTCAAAGCCCATAGGCGGCTAAACTGAATACAGAAAGTAATGGCTAATGCCATGTCAAAGCCAATAGGCGGCTAAACTGAACAAAACATACCATGTGCTACTGGTGAACATTGAGCGACTAATATGCGCAGTGGTGAAACACAAAGTCATTGGTCAAAACAACACTTTATCAAATGGCAGGACATTCCGCCCTTTGACCAATGAATTTTTGTTTCACATATCTCTTGTGTCAAACCAAAAACAAAAAACATCAGCACAAAAAAAAACATTATCAGCAAATCAAATTTCAATGATCAAAGCAATCCCTGTAAAGCAATAGAAGTGAATTAACACATTGATCTCATAACCTTTCACATCAGATACATCTACATAGAAAAGACTGGGCAATTATTTTTTTTTTTCTCTGAATGAGTCTCTAATTCAACAGTGTTAGCAATTTGATGTGGCATGAGTTCTGCTCATGTAAAGAGGCACGGTCCACCTGAAAGGTTTTCTGGAAGGTAAGCAAAAGTCAGAGTTCCAAACGAGAGGCAAAAAAAAAAAAACACAGCAAACAAGTTGAACTTGAACTGAAGGCGCAGTTTACGCAAAATGGATCCATGGTGCTGGCACTTTACTCAGCCAGGTTCAGGTTGGGGATTCGGTCCCTTCCCCGACCCCACACGCACACACCGGAAGGGGGACCACACAGCGCACTCAGGGACAGTGGCGAAACGTGGTCGGATCTGCAAAAGAAACAAGTATGACTTTTCTTGCAAATAACATTTTTCATTTAAACTGCACCCTTCCTCTTTCTTTCCCTGTTTTATAATCAGCAGAACGTTTTTGAGGCCCTTTGTTATATTTTCTGCAGGTTCTGGAGGGTCACTTGGGGCTTCAGCCCACACATCAGCACTGAGGTTTTTATCTGCTGCACCACAGCTTCCCTTTTCTTGCACTGTCAGAAGGGCTGGGGCAGACTCATTCTTTACCAAACCTCCATTCACTGCACTTTTGTCAATTTGGGCCATTCTGTCTCCAATTTGTATGCATAATTTCGATTTTTCCTTGGTAATTTGCAGCAATCACTCTCCCTAAAACCTGATCAATTTGCCATTTCTGTTCTGGTAACTTTCCTCTCCCCAACTGCTCTGTGACTGCTTGCATGACAGATTGCTTTTGTGCGTGCTGCACAGTTTTTATCAAATCTAGGGGAATGTGCATCTCTCTCATCTCTGCCCACCTGTAAGTGGCTTTTTCACATTTCTGGTGCACCCACATAGCCATCCCCACTAAGGCAGAATTCTGGGTGAACACTTCTCTCTCTGCATTTTTCTCATTAACATCTGCAAGGTAATTGAACCAGTTAGGTACAAGCCATGTGGCTAAAACATTATCAAAGAACCAAAAATCAGCATAAAAATGACACATCTCACGTAGCTCTTGCTTTAAAATCTGACACACATTATACAACGCTGTTCCTTCTACGGTGCCAGAAAGCAACATTTCAGTCAATGAATCATTAGTAAAACAAACATGCTTTTTATCTTCAGTGGACACGAATTCAAATGGTGCACACAATTTCATTGGTAATTCTTTTATCTGTGGTACTCTAGCCCTGTCTTGCAAGTACCAGATCCATTGTATGATTCTAGCTAGGGGCACTATTTTCTTTCCTTGTTCTTGATTTAAATGTACATAAGTATTTCCTTCTTGCACTGCGCAGAAACCTAAAGTCTGCATTATTTCATTTGCCAAATCACAAGCGCGCAGCTGCATATTATTTTTCACAGTGACCATATACAAAAGTGTTAGGATTTCTCTCAAATGAGGGCTATTCTTTTTCCAAAAATCAAACAAGCTAATGAAACTCGGGGTGTCTTCCTCTAAAATCCTTCGTTTTACTTGTGCATTTTGCAACGGTAACTCGTAAATCACATTCTGAGCTCTCTCCTCTGTGTTATCAGTTAAGGAATGCATATTGTTTGCCAAAAACCCTGGCTCACATGGAAACTCATTGCAGCTCGGAGCTGTCTTAACCCCCTCATTACTGGAATGGGACAAGAAAGATTCTTCAAAAACAGCAGTTTTATAACTTTCAGTCGGGCTAATTTGCTCACGTAAATTCCTATTTTCATGTTCCAACTGCCTACATTTCTCCTGCATTTCTCTGTAAGCAGATAAAGGTATCCAGACCTTTCTGTCATCATTACTTCCAAAACACACTTTTTCTACATATATACAACGGGAATTATTTCTCAAAACAACATCAGGCATTTTAGCTACACATGCATTTTCTTCTGTAATTCCCCAAACAGAAAACAATTCACAGTTTTTCTTAGCACCATCAGGCAGTTCATCAACACATGTATTCTCAGACATGGTCTGCCGTGCTACTGTGATTCTCCAAACAGAAAACAATTTCTGTAATTCTCCAAACAACAAAAAACAATTACACTTTTAAAGTGTGCACTTAGAAATCTACTAACTCGTCAAACCCCTTTTAATCACCTCTTAATGACCGACCCCACGACTCCAGGTACCAATTGTAGTGCTTTCCTCTTATTTAGTTTCTAAGCACTAACATAACACAACAGAAATGCACTTCTGAGGTCAAAGAAGACTTTTATTGTTATTTTATTCTTCCCCAACCACAATGTTTATGAATGAATGACGAATTAGTAGCTTTCAAGTCCGCGTTAATCAAACAAAATATATCAGTTTGCAATATACACAGCAGGTTATATTTATAAGATATTGAATGCAAAGCAAAACAAATACTTCACCGTGTGGGAACTATTTACAGCTTCATCTTTCTAAGGTCTGCAAGCTGAGGACCCCTGTCAGCCGCGAGAAAGAGAGATTCATCTACCCACACGGGATTGCTGGCAGCCTGCGCCAAGCTCCAGCACGAGGTCCGGCAGATTCGAATCTGACTCTCTGCAGCCTGTTACATTCGTTACAAAGGTGTGCCCCCTCCTCTCAGACCTGGGAAACTGAGCAAGCCTTTTGGAGACTGGCCAGGTCTCCAAGACTACTCCTGTTCCCAAGCTCAAGGGAAGAGAAACGACGCCCATGTACTCTCTCTTATCAGGTCTAGTCTACTGTGAGAGCAAAACATCTTGGTTCTCTGGTGCAAATACACAGCTTGGAAAAATACAGAACTCCACGTTAAAGGCAATGGGCAGCTAACCTAAATATCAAATGCAATGTCATGTTAAAGGCAATAGGCAGCTAACCTAAATATCAAATGCAATGTCTAGTGTCATGTCAAAGCCAATAGGCATCTAAGCTGAATACAAAATACAATGTCTTATATCATGTCAAAGCCCATAGGCAGCTGAGCTGAATACAAAATGCAATGTATAATATCATGTCAAAGCCAAAAGGCAGCGGAGCTGAATACAAAGTGTAATGTATAATATCATGTCAAAGCCAATAGGCAGTTAAGCTGAATACAAAATGTAATATATGATATCATGTCAAAGCCAATAGGCAGAATATCTAATAGCATGTCAAAGTCAATAGGCAGCTAAATTGAATACATCATGTCAAAGTCAATAGGCATGCAATGTCAAAGCCAATAGGCGGCTAGACTGGATACAGCATGTCAAAGCCAATAGGCAGAATACAGAATGTAATGGCTAATGCAATGTCAAAGCCCATAGGCGGCTCAACTGAATACAGAAAGTAATGGCTAATGCCATGTCAAAGCCAATAGGCAGAATACAGACTAATGCAATGTCAAAGCCCATAGGCGGCTAAACTGAATACAGAAAGTAATGGCTAATGCCATGTCAAAGCCAATAGGCAGAATACAGACTAATGCAATGTCAAAGCCCATAGGCGGCTAAACTGAATACAGAAAGTAATGGCTAATGCCATGTCAAAGCCAATAGGCGGCTAAACTGAACAAAACATACCATGTGCTACTGGTGAACATTGAGCGACTAATATGCGCAGTGGTGAAACACAAAGTCATTGGTCAAAACAACACTTTATCAAATGGCAGGACAATGTCCCACAAATCTGCTGTTTTGACACATGCCTGCAGATAATCCGGATATTATCGTGAAGACTGATGTACCGGTGTATGGCCCAGGTAGGAAAGGGTATGCGATTACCTACAATGGCTGATATGTGTCAGCAAGGTAACCCAGTATAGCCTGTATGATACCATCACACACCACATATGTAAAGCACACCTCCCATTGGCATTCACATGCCTGACCAAGAGAAAGTCACCTTCTGGGACTAAGGGCCAGATGTATCATTTATCCAAATAGCAATTACCTGATTGTGATTATCTGCGAATCGCAATTACGTAATCGCTATTTGAATGTATGAAATTCTAGGAGTTTCATTTAGTGATTTCTAATGGCTCGCAAATGGACCTACCTCATTAATATTCATGAGGTAGGTCGCAATTTGCTACCCATTGTGAATGGCTATAATCACAGTGATGGTGGCCTGCTGGGCTCAGCAGACCACCATGTCAGTGATTGCTTTTAAATAAAGCAATCTTTTTTTATTTTTTTTAAATGCAGCCCGTTTTCCTTAAAGGAAATCGGTATGCGTTTAAGAAATGAAAAATGAAAAGTTTTCATTTCATTTTTAAGAGTAGGTAGTGGTCCGCGGGACCACTGCCTGCTCTTAAAAAATGTTTTCGCATGCATTCCCATTGTGAATGGGTTACCACCTACTTGAAGTAGGTGGTAGAATGTGAATGTTTTGCGACCGGATTTCGGTCACAAAACATTCCTACATACTGCTGCGATTCGGTATTAGGAAGGGAAGCCCTTGACACATCCCTTCCTGATAACAAATCGGTATGTAGTCGCAATTCCAATTTGCGATTCAGTAACAAGGTATTGAATCGTAAATTGGAATTCATACATACCAAAATGCATTTTTGTGATCCCAAACAGCCCGATCGGGCTGTTTGCGATCGCAAAAATGCATGATAAATCTGGCACTAAGGGGCATATTTATACTCCGTTTGCGCGAATTTGCGTCGTTTTTTTCGACGCAAAACTAACTCCATATTTATACTTTGGCGTTAGACGCGTCTAGCGCCAAAGTTCATGGAGTTAGCGTAATTTTTTTGCGTGAACACCTTCCTTGCGTTAATGATATGCAAGGTAGGCGTTCCCGTCTTAAAAAATGACTGCGATGCATATGCGTCGTATTTATACTCCCGGGCAAAAATGACGCCCGGGAGTGGGCGGGACTAAAAAACCCGCATTTGCGCCGGATTTTAGCGCCTGGGTCAGGGCAGGCGTTAAGGGACCTGTGGGCTCAGAATGAGCCCAGAGGTGCCCTCCCATGCCCCCAGGGACACCTCCTGCCACCCTTGCCCACCCCAGGAGGACACCCAAGGCTGGAGGGACCCATCCCAGGGAAGAAAAGGTAAGTTGTGGTAAGTATTTTTTTTAATTTTTTTTCTTGGCATAGGGGGGCCTGATTTGTGCCCCCCTACATGCCCCTATGCCCAATGACCATGCCCAGGGGACAGAAGTCCCCTGGGCATGGCCATTGGGCAAGGGGGCATGACTCCTGTCTTTGCTAAGACAGGAGTCATGTTAATGGTGTCTGGGCGCCCCAAAAAAATGGCGCAAATCGGGTTAAGACGATTTTTTTGCCTCAGCCTGACTTGCCCCATTTTTGGACGCCCAAACGCCATTTTTCCCTACGCCGGCGCTGCCTGGTGTACGTGGTTTTTTTTCACGCACACCAGGCAGCGCCGGTCGGCTAACGCGGCTAACGCCATTCAATAAATACGGCGCCCGCATGGCGCTTCAGAATGGCGTTAGCCGGCGCTAATTTTTTGGGCGCAAAACTGCGTTAGCGCAGTTTTGCGTCAAAAAGTATAAATATGGCCCTAAATCCCTAAAATGTCTAGGTCTCCTACATGCCAATCTGGTTTGAGATGTGCAAGTAAGTCTAGCAATGTTCAAACATGTCACAGACCCACCCTAAATTGTATGGGTGAAGAAGGAAACAGATATGTTGCATGTGGTAAATCAAACATCCAGAGCTGAGATGATTTCACACACTAACAAGACACACTCATGGTGTCAGTGACATAGGTTGTGGAATTCAGATGTGAGTGCATCCTCATGTACACCAAAGGATGTGGATGAACAGCTGAGAGACTCCCACAGACACCTGGAGATACAACATGGGGAGGTCACTTGGAGACTAAATAAGTGCTGTGGCTGGTGTACTGTCATGTAGGTGTGGAAGTCATGTCATCTCGCCAAGCCTGGAAATGGAAGGGAAACCATCACTTAGCCAGTAGCAGAAGATGTGTAAGTCTTCAAATTACACAAGTCACATGTAGCATTCTGTCCATGTATGACCAGACAATGTTGCAGTAGAAGATGTGTACAAAGTGTAAGCAGCCTAAATAATGCCAGCAATGTAGGACCAAATCTATTCCAAGCAAGATATGCTGTTAATGTTGGAGAAGGTACACACATAGACCAATACTGACTGTGCAATACAACAATGTTACCATGTGATCACCCGACATATGTTCATAGAGGATGTCTGGGTCAGTACATAACCCATTCATGTTTGCCACAACAACAAAGTTGTAGTTGGCCATCACATAATATTCTGACAGAAGGCAGTGACATATGACATCATCTGTCCCTTGGGTCGTAAAACATAAACAAGTTTCACTAGAGATATAGGACCCAACCAAGCTGCATATGGAAAAGACTAACAATGTATAACCATTTCCGTCAGACTATGCCAAATGATGAGACATGTCCTACATGTACAAGCAGGTAGTCCCCTGTACATGATAGGGCAAGCCTGACATCAAGTACCCTGAAGGAAATAGAAAATCCCAGGTCATGCGATCACATTTGTGCAGGTGTCAGTCTGCAGGGGATAGCACATTGGTCTGCTGAAGAGCAATCATGAACAGGATAGATACCCGCCCAACACCCCCTTACTCCTATGCAGAGGCTACATTGAGTCAGGAGCCTGATGCATGTGCACAGTGGACTGAGCTGAGTGGAGCACTGTCAACCTGCGTTACAACATGCAACCATGGGTCTGTGTGGGCACAAAAAATCCCACAGTAGCAATGATGCCATCATTGCCTGACTGTAACCCTGCTACACAGATATATGCCGTTGTATGTGACAACTTGTTTTGGTCGATTGTATGTACCTCGTTTGTCCCTTGCACACATATGTCTGATTTCTCTGCACACATGTACCACTTCAATGGTGCAGGCCTGGTATAGTGTATTGAGGTCTGGAGTGCACACCTGTTACCACTGATGAAAATGCATTTGTATCACATGATCATTGATATACTTAAATGACCTTCAGATGTGTTCCCTCATACGGAAACATAGGTGGCACTGATATGACTACACAGCCATTTAACAATGTCCAACATATGACCATGCAAGAAGATAGATTTGTGAGGGTTTGATATCCAATGAACACACTGCTGTGACATTCTTTACATAAATGACACTACAAATGTCTTTCCACACACAAATCACATACCAACCTTCATTGACACATGTGAGTACACATTCTCCTGCATCATAGATGCTGGGGAACCATATGTTACACATGTAGCATAGCATCATGAGCCCTGAACCATACAACACACCACAGTGTGGACACACACGCACTCACATTGCCCTGGGTTACATGAAATCGACCCAACCGTAGTCCAATGCTTCCTCTGAGCACGATTTGTCAAGGGTATCACATGCATGACCATGTATTGGACATAGCCCATTTTATCTATTGTGTTGTTCTCAAACATACATTTGGAAATCAGACAGGACATTGTGGTAGACCCACAAATATGTGTTACATCACATACGTACACTCCTAGCACAAATGTGGTAATATGTATGTCGACAAAATCTACCAACACATGCACATATGCAAACGGTATCAGTCATCGCATGCATCATACACACATACAAACATATGGTCCCACATTCCAATGTTACAGTTACAATAACACACATGCACACACAGGCAGCCATATCATACTGATTACATACATGCATAGCCTCTGTGACATAGTATGTGAATCTGGGTGCACTGTCAGCCTTTCTATCAAAATCCACGCGTTCCTGTTATGCGTCAAAAATGTTGACGCAAACTACAATATTCCATACAAGCCTATTCCAAAAAATGACGCCTGGCCCCTGCGCGTCAATCGCAAGCCCATAGGCCTTGTCAGCCTTCATGGGAAGAAATACCATGGATGACCGTCATGCGTCAAATTTTTTGATGCAAACACCATTGCTTTATACTTCGCTAGTCAAAAAAATTACGCCTGGCCCCTGCATGTCAATCTCAAGTCCACAGGCCATGTCAGCCTCAATGGGGAAAAATCGACGCATGACTGTCATGGGTAAAAAAAAATGACGCATATCAGAAAACGTGACACACACGCCTAGGAATTAATGAAACAAGACTTCCTTGCTGCATACATGGTACAGTGATTTTACTTTTACTTTACAGTCTTTTTGTCTGTGATAGTGAGAGGGTGTGTGGAGCAAGCCCTGGTCAAGGAGTGGTGGTCTTGGAGCGTTTTGTGCTGTGTCCTGTTGCTGTTCTGTGCTTTTTTTCTTTTTCCTTAGTCTTGTGTAGTGTTTTTGACCTGTTATTGTATTGTGGGGTGTTTGTTTTGGGGTAGCATAGTCTGTTGGGGTATTTGGGGTTAGGTGGGGTAGTTAAATATAATTTTTTGGGGCTCTTTCTTTTGCAGTTAAGTGAAACTGCAAAATGTCTGGGAAAGGGAGATCAACTAAGATGAGCGAGATGAACTGGGAGGGTTCATCTGTCTGGTGAGACATTACCTCCCCATGTTGCTAACTTTGGGTGGCCGGGTCATACAGGGCTACCCCTGAGAGGCAAGGAAGCTGCGGTGGGGCAAGGTGCTCCACCACCTACACAGGATTTACGGAGTTGTGAGCATTGGCCACCAGATTAAACACCGTTGGGCAGACCTCATTGCACGGGAGCAAGATCTACTCGATCACCTGGGGATTCAGATTGGGGGACCAGTTGGTAAGTACCCCATTTGCATTGCAACATCCTCATTTGCATGTGCATGACAGGCAGACATAAGGTTGACTGCAGCATGTTTCGTTAAGGGTCGGGACAGGCAGTTTTGGGGCGATTTAAGAGCCCCTAGCACCAGCTTAGCGCCGCCATAGTGAAATAATTTCTGATGCTAAGGCAGTGCTAAAGTGGCATTTTCCCTGTGCCATATTTACAAAGTGGTGCAATGCATGCATAGCACCACTTTGCTTACCCTTGTGCAACATTATGCCTGCACCAGACATAATGTATGTAAGGGGGGCGTTCCCCCGTTAGGGAGCCCAAAAAATGGGGCAGAGAAATCTTAAAGATTTCTTTGCGCCATTTTTTTCGGCACTTTGAATGCCTGCTCAGGGCAGGCATTAAAAGGGGGGTTACCATTAAATATAATGGGCCTCTATGTACTCTGCAGGAGTTGCGGCAATATTTTGGTGCTACTCCTGCAGAGTACATCAATAGCATCAAAAGAAAATGACGTCATTGTGCCCTACCCTGTAACATGCTGCGCCGTATTTTGAATACGGCGCACACATGGTGGGGGTAGGGGGCTGCTAAGGGTGTAAGGAAAGTGGCGCTGCACTAGGTGCCTAGCTACATTTCCGAAATCTGCCCCTTTGTGTCTTTAGGCAATGGCATGTAAGGGAGCTAAGATATGGACTGGGTCCTGACAGATTTTGTACCACAGTCCTGCCCCGTATTACCAAAGTACGGGGCAGGCCTGCATCTGCGCCAGCACTGGCACATTACTAAGCAGCCTGCTCCAACGCATTCATACTTGGACCACAGTGCAAGTGTGTCTGTGTTGAGGGGAGTGTCTATGTGCAGGTTGGTATCCCTTCCTGGACATAAACAGTCTACAATGGTGACAATGGCTGCTCACATAGTAGCGGCAAGACATCCGTAATGTTATCCTGTTATTGTGCTTGAAGGGACAACTATGTGCACATAAGGAAACATCCATGGCATTTAAGATCTACTGTGTGTGCCTTCAAATGGCGCACACATATAAGAAGCAAGAAACAAGGATGTATCAATGCATTCCTCAACACTTAGCTATGCTCACACCACCCCTGACCAGTTGTTAGTCTTTTGGCAATGATATTGAGTAAGATATCTTCAACATCTGAGGCGGCGTTAAAAGCAATGGGTGTTAAAATGGAGGGGCCACTGCAACAACCATTGCATGCCCCTCTGATGTAGAATACAGTGTCATGCTGCCCTATATGTATATGGAGGTCTTACGCTACAAAAAGCTGCATAACAAATCCATGTACATATGGTGCAGTGAAATGCACCACAGGAGCGTCAGGGAAAGTGACACTTTGGTGGTGCCAGATCCTCCATAATCAGGCCCTTTGTCTTACAGACAGATTTTTAATGTTTGACAGTTGTTGTGTCCTACCACTAAGTTGACTTGCTTACTCAGCTTAACAAGTTGAATGTGTAACAGTTGTTCATGTACAGAAATGTTAAAAAATCACTAAGCTATGTGTTCCTGTCATGTCTTGCAGGTGGGCCTCCACCCTACACTATTTGAGAAGTGTCCCTGTTTGAAAACCCTGATGTAGCCGGTATGTGTCACCTTGAGCATCACGTGTCATTCCAGGGTCTTGTGTGAGAGGGTATGATGTGTGCAATGCATTGATGAAACGTAATGTGTGAGCAATGAGATGACATCATCTTAGTTAGGATACGGGCATAATGTCTGATGCTATGTTGAAGATGAAGAATGAGTTGACTTTTTGCACAAGTGCCAACGTTTGCTGCTATGGAATTGTGGGTGTTACGAAAAGGAAAGCATGCCCACATACACAGTGATGTCAGTCAAGATATGTGTCAGAGGTGCTGTTTATCTGAATAGCATGCCTGTTGCAAACATATTTGTCACAGCACTTTTCAAAGCACTGCGTGCCACACGTAGCTTTCAGTTACTCAGGAAATGGTACAGATGATGTACATGTGTTGAGGTCTCTAGGGAACTTATGTAGGAGATACTTGCACCTCCTGTGCCTCACTACTCTTCGGATTTTAAGAGAGGCAGCGGCCGTGCAAGGAGCCTTTTTGTGCTGGCCACCAGTCAGTTGAGTACACAATGAGAATACAACTCTGCTGCAGATGAATGTGGGACATGTTTACGGATTGTAGCAAACTGCATGTGTGCAGATTTACCAACATGGTCTACCCATCGTGATATTTGTGAGTGATCTTGGTGGTCACATCACATGTGCATAGAATATGAATGCTGAGTGTATACCTGGTACTTAGGATATGTTTGACATGCAGGTGCACAGGTAGTTCAATAAGTAGGAATACTGTAGCTGCACCTAGTGCAGTGCCAATCTTCCTGTGCCCCTTAGGGCACCCATACTGCCACCATGTGTGCATTTCATTACACATTTTACACATCATACCTCAGGGTAGGTGGCAATAGCTACAAAACCTGTAGACAATATAGATGTACAGTTCAGGCTTAGGGCAAACTATGTGGGCACTAACCCGGTACTGTACATAGGGGCCCATTATAAGCAATGGTCTGCCCCCTTGTAACGCGTGCTCTGAGCAGGTGTAAACCCAAGAACACATGAATGATGCATTGGCAAACCTTTGTACTGCTGGTGCCAATTTTTCTGTCTCCCTACCAGATGACCCCACCTTGCATCCATGATGCCTGGCCATGGCTTGATGTAGCACTAGGGGTGACAAAGTGGTGTATTGCATACATTGCCCCGATAATTATTAACTATGGCACAGAGATTTAGGACTTGTTGGTCCACTTGATCCTCTTAGTATGATGGCACAAATGTTGCGCAAGGACGCAGTAGTCCACTTACCTATGGACCCTGATGATCAACAATGGATAGCGGTTAACCCAGTGACATGTACATGATGACCGTAAATGGCTGGTAGGAGGTTTAGTATACCCCTATATGTGAAAGGAATTTCTATCTCGAATAATACAAGATGGCTATATTGTGATACAGACCTAGTAATTTACAGTGTATCAATAAGCCTTGAAAAAGTCGTTGTTACGACGAAACACGTGTCGGCTGTTTGTACATGGAACGGTATAGCGATTGCTGTATTCAATGAATACCCAAGAAGAATAAAGGACTATTATTTGGAATGCTTGGATCTTTCTACTTCATTCATCCATTGTGGACCTCTTGGATCACAATCTACACACCCTGTGGCTGGGTGTGGAGCCACTTTGGCACTCCATATATTGTATATGCTGATTTGTCAATAATATTTACTGTTTTGAATTCTAATACCAGCAAAGAAAAAAATGTATTTGGAAGTGCGCACCATTCTAACACACAGCCACCAACTATTTTTTAGTTTAGGTCAGTTGTAGGTTATTGTAAGTATAGTTGGGTGGTGACTTTTAGTATTTTTTATTTTGTGGGGTTTTGGTGAGGGGGTTATATATGTATTTCTATGTTTATATTACACAAAATATAACAATTTATAAACAAATATATATATATATACATACATATATTTGTATAGGATTTAGCTTAGGTTAGTATGTGTGTAGCCTTAGTTTAAGTTGTCCTACTCGTATCTTGTCTCTTAAGGGGATGAGGGGACAATGTTTAGTGTGTGGTGTTAAATGTTTAAGACAGGTTTAGATTAGGATAGATAGCTGTAGGGGTAAGTTAAGATTAGTTAGTATAGGTTAGTATAGTGAAGTGTTGTGTATAGGTTGAATTTTAATAAGGTGTCCCTTTAATGTATGAATAAATCCAGTTAGTTTTAGACAATTATGTCTCCATGTTGATTGAGTGTCTGGGTGTTCTCATGTGTGCACTGGCCAAGTTTGAGGAATGCCTTAGGCTATGCTTTCTGTATTGACTTACAAGTATGACAATGTGTATCCCCTGTGACCAAGGAGCTGTCAGATTGGCTGCAATATGACATCAGTACTCAAAACATTTGTCATCCCCAGTTCCAGACATGTACATTGTGCATGTACACGGAATCTTTGACAGGTATGTATGGAACTTCAGCTGTCATCACAGAGGTCTGTCAGTAATAATGTTGGAAAGTGTGGCACATATTACATCGGCTTATTTAGGGTATGTATCCTGGCACACTGACAGCTGCCCGCCAGTGATGATTTTTACCTCTTCTGTTCCACAATTATTAGTCATACTGGTGCTCTTATCTGGGAAAATTCCTGACACTTGGTTCTGAAGCATACGTGCCATATGTCAACTTGCATGGATATCTGTTCAATACATGGTTTCAAGGCTCTGTAAGTTGGTTGAGGCCCACAACACCATCAGCCACCTTTTTCATGTTACAGTCCTAGGGTGGGGCTTTCTGTCTGACTGTAAGCCACACATGTAAATAGGTTCAGTTCTCATTAACATAGCTTCACACGAGTTAATGGATCACAGTAAAAGTTGACATGATACATGTGATTATGGTGATTTATTTACATGTGCAAGTGTATATTCCTATGCAATACAATGTCCAGTTCACAGACCCCATGAGAGATCCTGAGCCATTTGTTGTACATTCGGAGTCCAAGGGTCAGGGACATGTCATGAGACATGGGTTGGAGAAGTGTGGAATAGTGAGGCAATAGGTAGGAATTGAGAAAATGACAGTCCATAGCAGAAAAGTCAAAGGTGGTTGAGTGAAGAGGGCAAATTTCCGGCTGTCACAACACTGTCATGATCTTAAGCACAGAACTAAGAAACTGTCCATGTGGCACAGACTGGTGCTACTGGGTGGTTTTCCATTTGAAAGTTGTTACTTCCACATCTTTACCTTCTGATGTGTGTGGTGCCTCCTGTGCCATGGGTGGTGCTGTTGTTGAGGTTGAGGGGGCCACACACACATCAGCAGATGGAGATGTGAAGTCAGAGGCCACTGCAGCTGCCATTTGCGGGAACACATAAGGCATCACTGCATCAAGGAGGAACTGCTGATTTATCAACACCGCAGCAACATCACGGTGGTAGGCACTCATGTTTTCCCTGAGGGAGGCCACTTCCCGCTGTATGGACTCCAGGGTATTCTGTATCACCCTCAGCCTGTTGTCTATCATGCTGCTGCCACTTTGGGAGGGCAATTGTTGAAGCCTCTGCCTCATTACAGCAGCTATGTCGGCCAGAGACTGCAGGAGTCCACGTAGCAGAGTGGGTGTCTCTGATGGCAGCTGAGTTGTCCTTATTTGGATTGAGGCACCTCTGCACTCCCTCTAGGCTGCCTGCCAAGGTCTCCATCCCCACCTGCACCTGTTTGGCCAGCATTCGCTGGACTCCTGCCACTGTCTTCTGAAAGGTGATGTCTGGGTCCTCGGACTCCAGGGCTGTGGCAGGACTAGTTGGTGCTCTGTGTTGGTAGCTGGGTGGTTCATGTTGAGACCCCACAATGCTGTGTGTGCTCCCTGCGACTGGAGGTCTTCTCATTGATGGTCAGCAGCTGGTCATCCATGTCATCTGTAAAATCCAGGACAGGCAGGTCGGCAGGAGGTAAGGCATCATCCTCTGCAATGAGATAGTGAAACGTCAATCTTTGACTGTGGTGGCTGTTGACATAGCTCATCATTTACTTGCTACTGTAGGCTTAGTCACATGTTACAGACCCCAGGTTATAGTTGTAAATTATGTGTTGCATTGTGCATAACACATGGGGTAACCCTTAAAGGTATTTAGTGCATTCATCCCACACCACCAACTTCCTTGCAGGCTCTATGCCCCTGCCACTGACACCATGGTGACACGTCATTTGTCTTCCCATTAACCACGGTGGACATTCCCACACTAGTATAATGTGTGCTGTCACTCTTTTGGTGCTATAATGCATTGGCGCCATGAATGATGGCACTAGTTCAGTAAAGCACAGGTAGGTCCATTGCTTACAATGCTTGTGTTACATTGTCATCTGCCTTTAGCAGGCCCCACATATGTGCTGATTGGATGGCACGGTGCAACCATTATGGATTGTCTGTCCCATTTGTTTGTCCCTCCCTACATTTGGGACATTTCCTTGCATACAACATATCTGCCAGAGGCATATGTTGGTGTCAGGATGAAGAATGTGGATCAATGCTTGCATTTTGAGACTATGTTCATGTGGCACAAGGGGAATGTGTATCTTGGATCCACATGGGCAACTATTTGTAGGATGGTACAGTTCCATTCCAGGCTAGTGACAGTGTGCTGGTAGTGCAACTTGGATGTCACTTGTGCCAGTTCTTTCGCATGTAGCTGTCCCATTATGCAGAACACCAACCATTCACACAGCACAGACAACCTTGTTACATGGAAAGATTGTAGCTGCTTGTACAGCAGCACAAATGATGGTCACAGACATACCACATGTATTGTATGAGTTCACTTTTGTGCCCATTCCTAGATGGCGCGTGGAGGTGTTTGAGAGTTGTTGTTGGTCTGCTCTGTGCGGTTTGCGTTCCACAGGTTGCACTCTTAGGCCCTCATTATGACATTGGCCTACTGCCACGGCGACAACCGCCAACATACCGTTGCCGTGGCTACCAGCCGCCAACCGCATTATGACCATAGCCGGAATTCTGTTCCATGATACGGCCTGGCGGGGGTTTTGCTGGCGGACGCTGCTGCTGGCAGCAGCGCTGCGTCCCGTCTCCTGCCGGAGGACCCCCTGCAAGCAGGTAAATTGGGTTGTCTGACAGGAGAGGGGGTGGGCGGTGTTGTGTGTGTGGGGGGGTGTCTGTTTTTGTATGCATGCATGCGGGTGTGAGTCGCGTGGAATGCATGTGTGAATGACTGAATGTGAGTGTACGTGTGTGTTGTGAATGCGTGTGTGCCACAATGTATGTTAGTGTGTGTTGCGGTGTGTGGGTATGTATGTGTGCATGTGTGGGTGGATGTGGGTATGCGTGTGTGTATGAGTGCGCGTGTGGGTGTGTGGATGATGAGGGGGGAATGGAAAAGGGGTAGGATGGGGGAGGACTCTGGGGAGGGGGGCATGGGAGACCCCTATCAGTGTAAGGGAAGGAATTCCCTGGCACTGATAGTGCCTACCGCCATGGCTTTCGTGGCAGTAAGATTGCCACGGAAACCATGGCGGTAGGCGGGGTCATAATCCCGAGGGTTGGATTGTGACGGCCGCCTGGCTGGAGACAGAAGTCTCTAGCCTGGTGGCTGTTACCACCCTGGCGGACGGAGTGGCACATTGGCGGTTTGGCTCAATGTCATATTTTGGGGAAAGGTACCGCCAGCCTGTTGGCAGTACCTTTCCCAAAATACCGCCGTCTGACAGGGTCGTAATGACCCCCTTAGACCCTGATTTTTTCTCAAGTGGCACAGCTCGGTGCAGCAGCAATATAAGTTGCACGGCGCTGTGCCACTTTTTAAACTCAGGGATGCGCCATGTTTACTGGAATACAGCACACTCCTGTGTTTCCCCCAGCACCTGCGCAGATTTGTTCTCCCTGCACCAACACAGACATCCTTGCACCATATTGAAGGGGTGCCTGCGTTGAGGGGATAGATAGTTTATATGCAGGAAGGTGTCCCTTTCTGCACATAAACAGGCAATTATGGAAAAGTGGCATTTCTGTGTGTGCTGCAGGATGCTGGGGTGGTGTTGTCTTCAGTCACAGTCTCAGATGAACATGTTGTGTTGGATCTGGGGCAACAACTATATGCAATGGGTGTTGTTGTGGCACAGCCACATAATTGCACGTCCGTTCCAGGTAATCTGCTACATATTTACCAGGTGGTGTATAGCCACAGTAAGTGGCTTAACATCACGTTGTGTATATGTCAGAGTGCATTGCGCCACCAGAGCGTCACTACAAGTGTGGCTTGGGTGGTGATGACGCAGAAAAAGAAGGTCCGACATATATTCATGTATACCGTGTAATCAACACATATAATGAAGTGTGATTTTAATAAAGAAATAATGTACGAGGGAAATTGTGCCCTCGGGGTAGTTCGCCATCATTATAAACGAGCTTTATTAATCACGAAGTATTAAAAATGTAGTAATCCGTCATAATCGCAAATGTATGCCATGATTTCTTGTTTGAAAACTGTTTTGCTTAGC
Source organism: Pleurodeles waltl (assembly GCF_031143425.1). Lineage (NCBI taxonomy): Eukaryota > Metazoa > Chordata > Amphibia > Caudata > Salamandridae > Pleurodeles > Pleurodeles waltl. Next base: position 1,022,950,998 of record NC_090449.1, on the reverse strand, counting down.
TTAAATTTAGTACAGGCTTTGGCCTAGTTGCTTGGTTTCAAATTCTAACTGCGTGATTTTTTTCCTTGAACTAATGAAACATATATTCTTGCTTGAAGTTGTATTTTTCCAGTAGAAACTGGCTGGTACACTTATCTCCAAGGTTTAGTGCTAGGCCGGTTACATCCCCTTTGATACAAGGTCAGTCTCTGCAGGTGCGGACAATGAAGGTACAGATAGTAAAATAATTGGCAAACCATGATACAATTTGTGTTCCAAGGCTCCAAGGACAGTGTATGCATAAATGGGCGCTAGTAAAAGACAATTTTTGATTGGACAATTGGAAGCCAACCTATGAACCCTCCAATGGAAGACCCTGCAGAATTTGGAATGTTTCTTACTTAAACCCACCGGACAAAGAGAAGTCAGCCATTTTCCTCGATGCCAGTTTGAAGCCTGATGCCAGACTCCATTTTGGACGACACCCTGATGCCCTTTTCTCTATCTGAGAGAAAGAGACTTTAAAAATTCTCACCCTAGAGACTTTAACTTTGATTTGCCCCCGTCTTGCCCATGCAGTAACTTTGCCCCATTCTCCTTGCCGCTGCAAGGAAACTTGCCCTTAACTTTGCCCCTTTGAAACTTGCCCCATGCTGATCAACCGGTACCTGAAGGACGAAGACTTTTCTTGAATGCTGATTGTATTTGGTAAATATGAAAGGATAATTGTATTATGCATTGTGTTTTTCCTTTTAGGTACCAACTGCTATTTTGATAGGATCCTAGCTAGAAGTTTTCCAAATTTGTGTTGACTAAATTCATTTTGCATGAAGTCCCACATGCCAATGCTAATTAGAGGTTAGTCGAGGTATTCATTCAATGTATCATGAAGAATTGAAATCTTGTTATGCTGACCGAATGTATGCAATTAGTCAAATACAGTTAGTCACATTGGTGATTTGCATTGCTATAACAGAGTGTATCATCATTCAGATTTTGCGTAGATTGCGTTTCTTCCGCCGTTATGGACAGCTAGTAATGTTCATATACATATATCAATTGGTTTTAAGACATATATATATCGTGCTAGCTTTGTTAATATAGGGAAATAAATTCACGAACTTTTAATAAACTGGTGTGGTTATTCATGACTGAAAGGTCATGGTGCGCCGAAATACCAACTATTATTGATTTCTGATGTGTTATATTGATCTATTAATTGAGTATTGATTACCGATTACAACAGTTATTGATTATTGATTTGAGTGACTCGACTATTGAGGATGAGGAGAGCCCGACTTGGTTAAAAGATTCACCGACCTCCAACGTGTCCAGGTACAGGTAATTTATAAGGGCTGGACGCGTTATCAGTAGATGGTAGCAGAGATTGATGGTTTAGCCCTTTGGGACCCCATCCGAACAATAGACAGAGTCAGGTTAGAATTTTCTTTGATAAAACAAGTTGGAGAGATGATGATGCCCTAAGTCCCCAATGACTTTCCCGGGATCTCGGAGCTTACGAATGAGGAACATAGAGGTATGAGAATGGTCTCAGCATTTCTAGTGACGGTATGAGTGAAGTTAGGGTTTCGCGCTTGCACAGCTCATCGCCGCAGATTAATTGAGAAGTTTGTGAGGATTTAAGCGGTTAAAAGATATTAGAGGACTGTTCCTCCAAAGGTGTGAGAGTAGGGAAGTCATCGAACTTCACGTGTGTGTAGCGCTTTGAGCAGAAAAATTGTCCACGTGGTTGTTGATGTTGAGACGGGCCCTGCGAGGTCAAGAGACTCCGGAGTATGTTGAAAAGTGTATGTGACACTTGTTTGATGTTGTGATCTGGTCGGTTTAATAGGTTGATCGGGCGTGGTCAACAAGTCGGTATGAATGTTGCAGAGTGAAAGAAAATTTCGACTTTGAGATTTGACGAATTCTAAAGTGCACTAGAATAGTTCATTGATCAGTTGAGAGTAAAGTTTGCGGGTCAAATTTTGCTTGCAAAAGTGGGAAACCGAGAAAGATGGAATAACTGCCGAGGCTAGTGAAAAATCCCTAAGGTTTCTGAAGCGATTGTATTACCTTTCCGTTAGTAAACCGACAGATCTGTTTTATTCTTTTGGTTAAGTGCTCGCGTTATAGTGCAGAAATTAGTTTATGAGTGAAGCCGAATGAAAAGAGGACAAGCCGCGGGACTTTGTCAGCCGCAGTGTGTGAGTGTGACGTCACTAGGAGCCGCGCTGGGATAGGTCGGTTGGTGAGAAGGGTCGCGCACGGATTGGACGCAGTCCGTGAAGCGCAATTGGAAGGGGAAAGGCAAGCGAAGAGTATTCCGGGAATTAAAGTCACTTATTGATTACATATTTTGAAAAACAAAAGACGGAAAGATGAAATTTTTCAAAGCATTTAAGAGTGCCATGAGGGGAGATGTTTATATTAAAGCAAATGTAGGAGAAGAAACACCGCCTGAGGGGACACCAGCTTACATCGTCATTGAAGAAAAGGGTGTAGCGCCATGTCTATGGCTAAAACAATGGTGCAAATTAACAGAGAAACATGGAAGTGTAGCGTTCCCTATCCATGGGTCGTTTAACCTAAGGGTTTTAGAAAACGTGAGATTTGCGCTATACGACATGAAAGTACCTCCAAGGCCAGCACAGTTTGAGGCATTAGCAATTTGGGAGCTAATAGCTAGAAACCAACAACAAAAGAAATTTGAGACAAGAATAAGAAAAGTAGAAAAGACACTAGCGGATGCTAGATGGGACAGCACACAAAAGGTTTGGAGATCAGACGTATTGCAGGGGATTAAATTGTTTCCAGCGATTACCGAGGAAGCGGAGACGGAAGGAAGGAAAGCCACCTGTAAGACAAACAGGAGTCAGTCCAGAGAGGGAGAGAGCAATAGGAACTCGAAAAGGGGAGACGAGTCAGATGATGAGGAGTTCATTATACAATTGCTGAATGATCGCCCACCACCATACGTGGAAAGCGAAAAAGGCTCAAGCATTAGTACTGCCCCTCCAGAACCAATACAGGGTAATGTAACACCAAATTTGAGAATATCTCAGAGGCCGAGCAGCTCTGACATGCCTTTCTCACCACGAATACCACGGATTCAGAGAATGTACCCAGACGTGCCAACATTGAAACCTGCTGATAACTATCAGCCACAGGTTCAAAGGCACTGTTGCGATGAGCATAATGTGGGAATGACTTCCGATTCAATGGCGCAGGGAGGACAAAACTATCAGAGACTGACATTGATTCAAGCTGAATCAACACAGTTCTCGATGCCCCAAAAGCAGACACAAGAAGTGCGAGTAGTAGAAAGCCAGTTAGGTATGCCAGCAATGATGAACCACAATGTGGGGATTAACATGCCACAGAATTCGGGGAACAGACAGAATCCAGACGCGATATCTCTACCTATCACTGTAGGTCCACCAGTACCACTGTACATACAGGCAAATTCAAGCACCAGCGACCAAGGGTTAATGATACAGAATGGGACAGGGAGGAGATGCATAGAAACCACTCCAGAGACAACTCTGATAGCGGCACTGCCAAATGGATCTGGGTCCTTGTCGGAATTTAGTCCAATTCCAATTTGTGCTCCGTCAACCGTGGTAAGGTCACATTCACCACTATTAGTACCGTTAACCTCACAGACTGAAACATTACAGAAACCGTCGATGGCAGTTGATGTGGTGTTAGACTACTGCAAAGGTCTAGCTGATGTGGTTCGATCTTTCTCTCACCAGGTGGAGGCAACCACCTTGCCACCGATCCAAGGTCCAGGACACGCCCTGAAAGCAGGTGACTGGGTCGTGATAAAGAAGCACGTGAGGAAGTCGTGTTTGGAACCCCGTTGGAAAGGACCTTTCCAAGTGATTTTGACGACTACCACCGCTGTGAAGTGTGCGGGAGTTCCCAACTGGATTCACGCCAGTCACACAAAGAGGGTGTTGTGTCCCACAGATGAGGAAGTTGAAGCGCTGAAGTTACCAGTACCTGATAACAAAGTACCAAGCGCTGAGGCAGAGCGAAACAGAACTAGAAGCGAACAGGCAGAAATAGAGGAGGGAGAAATATTCTCTGAGGACGAAGCAACTGATTCACTTGGGGAAGACCAAGGAGGAGCCTCAGACAGCGACGAAGCAGCTGAAGGTAACAAAGAGCCTGAAGCAGCTGAAAGTGACAAAGAGCCTGAAGAAAGTAACGGTGACAAAGGGCTCGAAACAGGTGAAGAAGCAGGAGAGCCTGATCAGAGGAGGGCTTTCCCAGAAGCAGACGATACAGAAAAAGAAAAGGAAAACCTGATTGACTCCCCAGAAGGAGGGGACAAGGCAGAACAGAACCAAGCTGCTCAAACTCCTTCAGAAGAGATTGCAGGTCCATCAAGTGGACACAGTGCAAAAAGAAGACCAAGCATATTGCCAGTAAAACGAAGAACTAGAGAAACGTTGAACGACAGTGAAGGGCCAAGGGTGAAAGAGAAAAGAAAGGAAGTGTCTGTTGTAGTACCCACACCAAGTGAAGAAAAGGACTTGGGCCAAGAGGAAAGTACCAGTGAGAAAGAATCAAAGAGAGATGCAAAATTGAAAAGAAAAAGGATACCGAGCAGGAGGTATTCCGGTCCGGAGTGGGCGTACGTAGCCAATAACGATTGGTCAGACGAATTCGTATCCCTCAGTCTTGAGAACGAAGAGGCAGAACTTCATTTTGGAAATAAAAACTTTATGGACTCTGTTGACTGAAATCATTGATCACCTGATTGACTTTTCAACCGGCTAAGACATTGCTAACTTGATTGACTTTGAAACCGATTTTGAGACAACGCTGCTAACCGATAAGAGACTAAGCTGCTAAAGAAAACTGTGTGAACATTGAACTCGTTCAGCTTTGTAAATACCTGCAAATACGCTTTGATAAAGTGTCTTCAACTTTCTGATTCTATACAGATCATGACTAGCTTCACTACACAGGGGCGTAAGATGAAGTGTTGTAAATACATGTGTATAGGCTTAATAACCGCATGCGTACTAATAATTGTAGCAATAGTTCTTGGAATGCATGGTAAAAGTGAGAGTGAGACGAATGATGTTTCTACTTCTAAACCTATTATCGTTACTGAACTAACAGCTCTGAAGAGACTTGAGCAAGACGAGAGACACTTGCATGATAAGAAGGAACTTTCATCTAACGTTTTCTATCGCTTACTGAGTGAGTATGTTGAGACCATGGATGCGAAAGATTGTTATGTGTGTACACAAATACCTACCTCAGTAGTGGAAGGGGTAACATATCACAGCATGCCTCTTACGTATGGAATTACATGTAGTATAGTAGCTTCCAGATTTTATGCTCAAAAAGACATTCATTATTTCTATACTAATTACGATGTTACTTTTGCATATGTCCCCATAATAGGGCATTTAAGTAAGATAGCTCGAGATTATTATGCCAAATTAATGAGGGAATTCTTCGAACCGATGTCACCTTTTCACACAGCTCACGCACATAGAGAGAACCTTAAATGCTTGCTTTCACCAGTAGAAATAGAATTTTTAGACCGCACTGATGATAGGAAGAATGAAATGAAGGAGAAATTAGAGAGGGAATTACACGAAAGGACGTCTGTAGATAATTATGCTTTTGCTGCAATAAAGACACAAGGGAAAATAGCTTTAGATACATTGCATGTAGGAAGATTTTGTATACATAGATTTCCATCATATTATGACACAGTTTTTGTGGGAACGAGTGAATGTAAACATACGTATGCATTTCAATCTAAGTGGACGTTCATGCTGAATGGACAAGACCCAGTTATTCCTGGAGTATATTATATTTGTGGACTCAACGCCTATTATCGTCTTCCCAAAGGATGGTATGGGAGGTGTTATTTGGGAATAGTGTTCCCAAAGGTTTACCAACTAGACAACTTAAAGAAATTTCCAAGGCTGTCTGAATCACATCGTGTTCAGAAAAGGGAGACAGCTTCTGGTGTGGTAGGGGATATATTTGGAGCATTGATTCCTTCAGTAGGAGTCATATTGAATTCAATCAAAATACGAAAGTTGTCTACTATTGTGGATAACATGCTGACAAAGTTTTCAGGAGCTATAATCCTGATGGATGCTGAACTCGCTGCAGAAAGAGGTATGACTCTTCAAAATCGGCTTGCCTTAGACATTCTTTTAGCAAAGGATGGCGGCGTTTGCAAAATGCTTGGTACACGTCACTGTTGTACATATATACCAGACAACAGTGGAAAAATTAGAACGATGCTTACAAATTTAACTAAAGAAAGTGTAGATTTAAAGGAATTGAAAGAACCCGGAGTTTGGGAGAAAGTTGGAAAAGTATTTGCTTCTGTGGGAAATTGGCTCAGCAACGTTTGGAACGGATTGTTACTAAAAATAGTAAAGGGAATATTGATAATATTAATTTGTTTATTAGGCTCTTGGGGAATATGGAAAGCTTTCAAAATGTTAAAAGCAAGGAACAAAAGAAAAAGAGAAGAGAAAATAGAGAACAAAATGGTGGAAATATATAGAGAAAAGTCAAAAGGGACTAAAAGAAAAAGGGAATTGACTGAAGTGCCAAATTACTATACAGAATTTTAATGGAATAAAATTTGTGGGTAGATTTGATGTGATGACATAATTAGTCATCAGAGGAGGGATTGATGACGCAGAAAAAGAAGGTCTGACATATATTCATGTATACCGTGTAATCAATACATATAATGAAGTGTGATTTTAATAAAGAAATAATGTACGAGGGAAATTGTGCCCTCGGGGTAGTTCGCCATCATTATAAACGAGCTTTATTAATCACGAAGTATTAAAAATGTAGTAATCCGTCATAATCGCAAATGTATGCCATGATTTCTTGTTTGAAAACTGTTTTGCTTAGCTTAAATTTAGTACAGGCTTTGGCCTAGTTGCTTGGTTTCAAATTCTAACTGCGTGATTTTTTTCCTTGAACTAATGAAACATATATTCTTGCTTGAAGTTGTATTTTTCCAGTAGAAACTGGCTGGTACACTTATCTCCAAGGTTTCGTGCTAGGCCGGTTACATCCCCTTTGATACAAGGTCAGTCTCTGCAGGTGCGGACAATGAAGGTACAGATAGTAAAATAATTGGCAAACCATGATACAATTTGTGTTCCAAGGCTCCAAGGACAGTGTATGCATAAATGGGCGCTAGTAAAAGACAATTTTTGATTGGACAATTGGAAGCCAACCTATGAACCCTCCAATGGAAGACCCTGCAGAATTTGGAATGTTTCTTACTTAAACCCACCGGACAAAGAGAAGTCAGCCATTTTCCTCGATGCCAGTTTGAAGCCTGATGCCAGACTCCATTTTGGACGACACCCTGATGCCCTTTTCTCTATCTGAGAGAAAGAGACTTTAAAAATTCTCACCCTAGAGACTTTAACTTTGATTTGCCCCCGTCTTGCCCATGCAGTAACTTTGCCCCATTCTCCTTGCCGCTGCAAGGAAACTTGCCCTTAACTTTGCCCCTTTGAAACTTGCCCCATGCTGATCAACCGGTACCTGAAGGACGAAGACTTTTCTTGAATGCTGATTGTATTTGGTAAATATGAAAGGATAATTGTATTATGCATTGTGTTTTTCCTTTTAGGTACCAACTGCTATTTTGATAGGATCCTAGCTAGAAGTTTTCCAAATTTGTGTTGACTAAATTCGTTTTGCATGAAGTCCCACATGCCGATGCTAATTAGAGGTTAGTCGAGGTATTCATTCAATGTATCATGAAGAATTGAAATCTTGTTATGCTGACCGAATGTATGCAATTAGTCAAATACAGTTAGTCACATTGGTGATTTGCATTGCTATAACAGAGTGTATCATCATTCAGATTTTGCGTAGATTGCGTTTCTTCCGCCGTTATGGACAGCTAGTAATGTTCATATACATATATCAATTGGTTTTAAGACATATATATATCGTGCTAGCTTTGTTAATATAGGGAAATAAATTCACGAACTTTTAATAAACTGGTGTGGTTATTCATGACTGAAAGGTCATGGTGCGCCGAAATACCAACTATTATTGATTTCTGATGTGTTATATTGATCTATTAATTGAGTATTGATTACCGATTACAACAGTTATTGATTATTGATTTGAGTGACTCGACTATTGAGGATGAGGAGAGCCCGACTTGGTTAAAAGATTCACCGACCTCCAACGTGTCCAGGTACAGGTAATTTATAAGGGCTGGACGCGTTATCAGTAGATGGTAGCAGAGATTGATGGTTTAGCCCTTTGGGACCCCATCCGAACAATAGACAGAGTCAGGTTAGAATTTTCTTTGATAAAACAAGTTGGAGAGATGATGATGCCCTAAGTCCCCAATGACTTTCCCGGGATCTCGGAGCTTACGAATGAGGAACATGGAGGTATGAGAATGGTCTCAGCATTTCTAGTGACGGTATGAGTGAAGTTAGGGTTTCGCGCTTGCACAGCTCATCGCCGCAGATTAATTGAGAAGTTTGTGAGGATTTAAGCGGTTAAAAGATATTAGAGGACTGTTCCTCCAAAGGTGTGAGAGTAGGGAAGTCGTCGAACTTCACGTGTGTGTAGCGCTTTGAGCAGAAAAATTGTCCACGTGGTTGTTGATGTTGAGACGGGCCCTGCGAGGTCAAGAGACTCCGGAGTATGTTGAAAAGTGTATGTGACACTTGTTTGATGTTGTGATCTGGTCGGTTTAATAGGTTGATCGGGCGTGGTCAACAAGTCGGTATGAATGTTGCAGAGTGAAAGAAAATTTCGACTTTGAGATTTGACGAATTCTAAAGTGCACTAGAATAGTTCATTGATCAGTTGAGAGTAAAGTTTGCGGGTCAAATTTTGCTTGCAAAAGTGGGAAACCGAGAAAGATGGAATAACTGCCGAGGCTAGTGAAAAATCCCTAAGGTTTCTGAAGCGATTGTATTACCTTTCCGTTAGTAAACCGACAGATCTGTTTTATTCTTTTGGTTAAGTGCTCGCGTTATAGTGCAGAAATTAGTTTATGAGTGAAGCCGAATGAAAAGAGGACAAGCCGCGGGACTTTGTCAGCCGCAGTGTGTGAGTGTGACGTCACTAGGAGCCGCGCTGGGATAGGTCGGTTGGTGAGAAGGGTCGCGCACGGATTGGACGCAGTCCGTGAAGCGCAATTGGATGGGGAAAGGCAAGCGAAGAGTATTCCGGGAATTAAAGTCACTTATTGATTACATATTTTAGAAAAACAAAAGACGGAAAGATGAAATTTTTCAAAGCATTTAAGAGTGCCATGAGGGGAGATGTTTATATTAAAGCAAATGTAGGAGAAGAAACACCGCCTGAGGGTACACCAGCTTACATCGTCATTGAAGAAAAGGGTGTAGCGCCATGTCTATGGCTAAAACAATGGTGCAAATTAACAGAGAAACATGGAAGTGTAGCGTTCCCTATCCATGGGTCGTTTAACCTAAGGGTTTTAGAAAACCTGAGATTTGCGCTATACGACATGAAAGTACCTCCAAGGCCAGCACAGTTTGAGGCATTAGCAATTTGGGAGCTAATAGCTAGAAACCAACAACAAAAGAAATTTGAGACAAGAATAAGAAAAGTAGAAAAGACACTAGCGGATGCTAGATGGGACAGCACACAAAAGGTTTGGAGATCAGACGTATTGCAGGGGATTAAATTGTTTCCAGCGATTACCGAGGAAGCGGAGACGGAAGGAAGGAAAGCCACCTGTAAGACAAACAGGAGTCAGTCCAGAGAGGGAGAGAGCAATAGGAACTCGAAAAGGGGAGACGAGTCAGATGATGAGGAGTTCATTATACAATTGCTGAATGATCGCCCACCACCATACGTGGAAAGCGAAAAAGGCTCAAGCATTAGTACTGCCCCTCCAGAACCAATACAGGGTAATGTAACACCAAATTTGAGAATATCTCAGAGGCCGAGCAGCTCTGACATGCCTTTCTCACCACGAATACCACGGATTCAGAGAATGTACCCAGACGTGCCAACATTGAAACCTGCTGATAACTATCAGCCACAGGTTCAAAGGCACTGTTGCGATGAGCATAATGTGGGAATGACTTCCGATTCAATGGCGCAGGGAGGACAAAACTATCAGAGACTGACATTGATTCAAGCTGAATCAACACAGTTCTCGATGCCCCAAAAGCAGACACAAGAAGTGCGAGTAGTAGAAAGCCAGTTAGGTATGCCAGCAATGATGAACCACAATCTGGGGATTAACATGCCATAGAATTCGGGGAACAGACAGAATCCAGACGCGATATCTCTACCTATCACTGTAGGTCCACCAGTACTACTGTACATACAGGCAAATTCAAGCACCAGCGACCAAGGGTTAATGATACAGAATGGGACAGGGAGGAGATGCATAGAAACCACTCCAGAGACAACTCTGATAGCGGCACTGCCAAATGGATCTGGGTCCTTGTCGGAATTTAGTCCAATTCCAATTTGTGCTCCGTCAACCGTGGTAAGGTCACATCCACCACTATTAGTACCGTTAACCTCACAGACTGAAACATTACAGAAACCGTCGATGGCAGTTGATGTGGTGTTAGACTACTGCAAAGGTCTAGCTGATGTGGTTCGATCTTTCTCTCACCAGGTGGAGGCAACCACCTTGCCACCGATCCAAGGTCCAGGACACGCCCTGAAAGCAGGTGACTGGGTCGTGATAAAGAAGCACGTGAGGAAGTCGTGTTTGGAACCCCGTTGGAAAGGACCTTTCCAAGTGATTTTGACGACTACCACCGCTGTGAAGTGTGCGGGAGTTCCCAACTGGATTCACGCCAGTCACACAAAGAGGGTGTTGTGTCCCACAGATGTGGAAGTTGAAGCGCTGAAGTTACCAGTACCTGATAACAAAGTACCAAGCGCTGAGGCAGAGCGAAACAGAACTAGAAGCGAACAGGCAGAAATAGAGGAGGGAGAAATATTCTCTGAGGACGAAGCAACTGATTCACTTGGGGAAGACCAAGGAGGAGCCTCAGACAGCGACGAAGCAGCTGAAGGTAACAAAGAGCCTGAAGCAGCTGAAAGTGACAAAGAGCCTGAAGAAAGTAACGGTGACAAAGGGCTCGTAACAGGTGAAGAAGCAGGAGAGCCTGATCAGAGGAGGGCTTTCCCAGAAGCAGACGATACAGAAAAAGAAAAGGAAAACCTGATTGACTCCCCAGAAGGAGGGGACAAGGCAGAACAGAACCAAGCTGCTCAAACTCCTTCAGAAGAGATTGCAGGTCCATCAAGTGGACACAGTGCAAAAAGAAGACCAAGCATATCGCCAGTAAAACGAAGAACTAGAGAAACGTTGAACGACAGTGAAGGGCCAAGGGTGAAAGAGAAAAGAAAGGAAGTGTCTGTTGTAGTACCCACACCAAGTGAAGAAAAGGACTTGGGCCAAGAGGAAAGTACCAGTGAGAAAGAATCAAAGAGAGATGCAAAATTGAAAAGAAAAAGGATACCGAGCAGGAGGTATTCCGGTCCGGAGTGGGCGTACGTAGCCAATAACGATTGGTCAGACGAATTCGTATCCCTCAGTCTTGAGAACGAAGAGGCAGAACTTCATTTTGGAAATAAAAACTTTATGGACTCTGTTGACTGAAATCATTGATCACCTGATTGACTTTTCAACCGGCTAAGACATTGCTAACTTGATTGACTTTGAAACCGATTTTGAGACAACGCTGCTAACCGATAGGAGACTAAGCTGCTAAAGAAAACTGTGTGAACATTGAACTCGTTCAGCTTTGTAAATACTTGCAAATACGCTTTGATAAAGTGTCTTCAACTTTCTGATTCTATACAGATCATGACTAGCTTCACTACACAGGGGCGTAAGATGAAGTGTTGTAAATACATGTGTATAGGCTTAATAACCGCATGCGTACTAATAATTGTAGCAATAGTTCTTGGAATGCATGGTAAAAGTGAGAGTGAGACGAATGATGTTTCTACTTCTAAACCTATTATCGTTACTGAACTAACAGCTCTGAAGAGACTTGAGCAAGACGAGAGACACTTGCATGATAAGAAGGAACTTTCATCTAACGTTTTCTATCGCTTACTGAGTGAGTATGTTGAGACCATGGATGCGAAAGATTGTTATGTGTGTACACAAATACCTACCTCAGTAGTGGAAGGGGTAACATATCACAGCATGCCTCTTACGTATGGAATTACATGTAGTATAGTAGCTTCCAGATTTTATGCTCAAAAAGACATTCATTATTTCTATACTAATTACGATGTTACTTTTGCATATGTCCCCATAATGGGGCATTTAAGTAAGATAGCTCGAGATTATTATGCCAAATTAATGAGGGAATTCTTCGAACCGATGTCACCTTTTCACACAGCTCACGCACATAGAGAGAACCTTAAATGCTTGCTTTCACCAGTAGAAATAGAATTTTTAGACCGCACTGATGATAGGAAGAATGAAATGAAGGAGAAATTAGAGAGGGAATTACACGAAAGGACGTCTGTAGATAATTATGCTTTTGCTGCAATAAAGACACAAGGGAAAATAGCTTTAGATACATTGCATGTAGGAAGATTTTGTATACATAGATTTCCATCATATTATGACACAGTTTTTGTGGGAACGAGTGAATGTAAACATACGTATGCATTTCAATCTAAGTGGACGTTCATGCTGAATGGACAAGACCCAGTTATTCCTGGAGTATATTATATTTGTGGACTCAACACCTATTATCGTCTTCCCAAAGGATGGTATGGGAGGTGTTATTTGGGAATAGTGTTCCCAAAGGTTTACCAACTAGACGACTTAAAGAAATTTCCAAGGCTGTCTGAATCACATCGTGTTCAGAAAAGGGAGACAGCTTCTGGTGTGGTAGGGGATATATTTGGAGCATTGATTCCTTCAGTAGGAGTCATATTGAATTCAATCAAAATACGAAAGTTGTCTACTATTGTGGATAACATGCTGACAAAGTTTTCAGGAGCTGTAATCCTGATGGATGCTGAACTCGCTGCAGAAAGAGGTATGACTCTTCAAAATCGGCTTGCCTTAGACATTCTTTTAGCAAAGGATGGCGGCGTTTGCAAAATGCTTGGTACACGTCACTGTTGTACATATATACCAGACAACAGTGGAAAAATTAGAACGATGCTTACAAATTTAACTAAAGAAAGTGTAGATTTAAAGGAATTGAAAGAACCCGGAGTTTGGGAGAAAGTTGGAAAAGTATTTGCTTCTGTGGGAAATTGGCTCAGCAACGTTTGGAACGGATTGTTACTAAAAATAGTAAAGGGAATATTGATAATATTAATTTGTTTATTAGGCTCTTGGGGAATATGGAAAGCTTTCAAAATGTTAAAAGCAAGGAACAAAAGAAAAAGAGAAGAGAAAATAGAGAACAAAATGGTGGAAATATATAGAGAAAAGTCAAAAGGGACTAAAAGAAAAAGGGAATTGACTGAAGTGCCAAATTACTATACAGAATTTTAATGGAATAAAATTTGTGGGTAGATTTGATGTGATGACATAATTAGTCATCAGAGGAGAGATTGATGACGCAGAAAAAGAAGGTCTGACATATATTCATGTATACCGTGTAATCAATACATATAATGAAGTGTGATTTTAATAAAGAAATAATGTACGAGGGAAATTGTGCCCTCGGGGTAGTTCGCCATCATTATAAACGAGCTTTATTAATCACGAAGTATTAAAAATGTAGTAATCCGTCATAATCGCAAATGTATGCCATGATTTCTTGTTTGAAAACTGTTTTGCTTAGCTTAAATTTAGTACAGGCTTTGGCCTAGTTGCTTGGTTTCAAATTCTAACTGCGTGATTTTTTTCCTTGAACTAATGAAACATATATTCTTGCTTGAAGTTGTATTTTTCCAGTAGAAACTGGCTGGTACACTTATCTCCAAGGTTTCGTGCTAGGCCGGTTACATCCCCTTTGATACAAGGTCAGTCTCTGCAGGTGCGGACAATGAAGGTACAGATAGTAAAATAATTGGCAAACCATGATACAATTTGTGTTCCAAGGCTCCAAGGACAGTGTATGCATAAATGGGCGCTAGTAAAAGACAATTTTTGATTGGACAATTGGAAGCCAACCTATGAACCCTCCAATGGAAGACCCTGCAGAATTTGGAATGTTTCTTACTTAAACCCACCGGACAAAGAGAAGTCAGCCATTTTCCTCGATGCCAGTTTGAAGCCTGATGCCAGACTCCATTTTGGACGACACCCTGATGCCCTTTTCTCCATCTGAGAGAAAGAGACTTTAAAAATTCTCACCCTAGAGACTTTAACTTTGATTTGCCCCCGTCTTGCCCATGCAGTAACTTTGCCCCATTCTCCTTGCCGCTGCAAGGAAACTTGCCCTTAACTTTGCCCCTTTGAAACTTGCCCCATGCTGATCAACCGGTACCTGAAGGACGAAGACTTTTCTTGAATGCTGATTGTATTTGGTAAATATGAAAGGATAATTGTATTATGCATTGTTTTTTTCCTTTTAGGTACCAACTGCTATTTTGATAGGATCCTAGCTAGAAGTTTTCCAAATTTGTGTTGACTAAATTCGTTTTGCATGAAGTCCCACATGCCGATGCTAATTAGAGGTTAGTCGAGGTATTCATTCAATGTATCATGAAGAATTGAAATCTTGTTATGCTGACCGAATGTATGCAATTAGTCAAATACAGTTAGTCACATTGGTGATTTGCATTGCTATAACAGAGTGTATCATCATTCAGATTTTGCGTAGATTGCGTTTCTTCCGCCGTTATGGACAGCTAGTAATGTTCATATACATATATCAATTGGTTTTGAGACATATATATATCGTGCTAGCTTTGTTAATATAGGGAAATAAATTCACTAACTTTTAATAAACTGGTGTGGTTATTCATGACTGAAAGGTCATGGTGCGCCGAAATACCAACTATTATTGATTTCTGATGTGTTATATTGATCTATTAATTGAGTATTGATTACCGATTACAACAGTTATTGATTATTGATTTGAGTGACTCGACTATTGAGGATGAGGAGAGCCCGACTCGGTTAAAAGATTCACCGACCTCCAACGTGTCCAGGTACAGGTAATTTATAAGGGCTGGACGCGTTATCAGTGGCGATGGGGCATTTTGATTCCGGACCTATGTGTCTTGATGCAACCCTTTAGCACGCATTGAGTGTGTCCTATGTGCCTCCCTCTTCTGCCATTTGTGAGATTCCAGATAGTTTCCCCCTGCAACTGACCCAGCACTTGTGGTAGTTCTTGGTAGTCTGCACTGTCCTGCGATTCCACTGATCAGCTCCTCCAGGTTGACGGCTGCCACCATCTCCTCCAGCTCATCCAGGTCCTCCTGTGGTGCGGGACTTCCACCTCCAGTCTGCAGTGCTGCCTTTCGGTTCCTGGACAGTTTCTCCTTAGTTCTGTGCTTGTAATCGTGCCAGCGCTTCTTGCAATTGGTGACAGTCCTCTTCACCTCTCCCACCATGTTGACTTTGTCTACTATTACCTGCTATATGGCCCCTCTCCTACCTATTGGCAATTTGGAGGTGAGGAAGAGCGGGTGTTGGTGCTCCGTCACCTCTCCGACCAAGATGTCATGCACCTTCTCACTAGAGTGACACTTCCGCTTCCTCTTCTCCTTCTCCGTGACTTTTCTGGACCCTCCTGCTGGTACTTGGCTGATTGGGATCTCCATGGGGTCTCTCCTGGCCTGAATTCTCCATCTTGTTCCCAATTATTTCATTCTTGCTTGCACATTTGTTTTTTTACGCTAATATGGTTAAGTGTGGCGCAAACCCGTTTTGCGTCAAAAACATCCCACAAAATGGTCTAATGCGACATTTGCAGCATTAGCGTAATTTTTTCTTATGACATCTCGTAGTGTTTTTTTTTTACGCTAACCATTCCTTAGCACCATTTTTTAAATATGACGCACAGATGGCACTGGGGAATGGCATTAGTTTGCGGTAAATTTGTTGATGCAGTTGTGAGTCATTTTTGTTAAATCTGGGCCTGTTTTTTTCTTTTGGTTAAGCACTCCATAGGAGTGCATGCGTATTCCAGCTTCTCCCTCCTGTGTTTCCCCCATACATTCCATGTTTCTCTCTCTCTTGTTTGCTTTAACCCATGCCCCCCACGTTGCTGTCCCCTTTGTGTGCTTCCATCCCGACCACTATGTTGCTCTCTCACTCATAGCTGCTTCTCCCCTTCTTCTCCTTCCCGGCTTAATTTACATTTTATTTCTCCCCCATCCGCTCCTCCTTTGCCGCACACTACTGTGGTCTTTTTAATAATGTTTCATTTTTTTGGAATTGCTGTGCAGCAAATTGATGCTGGCCCCTCTGCCCTAAAAAGCACTTTAGCACCTCCAATTTAATTTGTTATATTTACCAATCTGAGAACAAATGGAATCCACATCATTTCATAGGTATACCCAGGCGTGGTGATGCATACCTGTACTTGCATGATGACATATGTGAGTGCATACACATTTATACATGCATGCACCTACGAGATATGACAGCTACCAGTCGTGGCCATGTAATCATTCCTTTAATTTTATTTTTTATGTTTTCACTGATGCTGGGCAGAATACTCAAACGGTTTGCCAAAGTGAATAAATCCCAAAGGTGATTCCTATTGCCTTTACCAATGCTTATTATTCATCACTTCCCTTGTCCATCTTGTGTATGTCCTTCCTTTCGTCTATTTGTCCCTTCCCTGGAGCATAGACTCTACCATGTTTTTGACTAGATGACTTGTATCCTTCAACTGTTTACATTTGGAGAACTATTTTGTTCTTTCTCTTTGAGCACGCCATGGTGTATATGTGTTTGCTTGTGATTTTTGCTCTTTCCCTCATGGCTGCTTCCCTCCCCCAAACATCCGCCATCTCCAGCATGTTCTTCGTGTTGCTCGCCTAATCTTTCCACCCAAGCTCATTCATTGCTTTCCCGGCCCTTTCTTGCTTTTTAATTATATTTTTGGGTCTTCCTGGTCCACCCTCAAGTGCCTCTATTGCTCCCTTGCCCACAACCCTCTCCCTATTGTTTCAACCCACATGCTCCTCTGCTGCCCCCTCCCGTGAAACACAATCTGCAATAATTTGCTTTTTGTCTATGCTGTACGTGCTGTTTGTTGAACAATTAAAAAAGTGCTGGTCTTTGAATGTTACGCTGCAAACCATTTTGGCGTTCAATACCTGATGTCCTCCAATGACTAGCTCATGAAGAATGAAACACTGTGACTAAGGGAAAATAAATATTGGAAAAAAAGCAGTTATCCAGCTTTGCTTCATTGGAAGAACTGCAACTTTGCAAAGATGGACCACATTTGCCAGAAATCACTGGGAGGGCTAATGAGTGTAGTTTCACTTGAAACTCACCGATACAGGCAATTGGTGAATGCCAGTCCTGTTTTCACTGTGGTCACATGGAGGTTGTTTTTATATATATACATATATGACATCTGTGAAGTTATACATAGTCATATATCAATGTACAGGGGTTCTTGGTCAGCCCTCTTCATCTTGCTCTGTTCCCATTGTGATTTGCATTTTGCTTCCGCTCACAACAGCATAGAACATAGGGCATTAGATCTGTCCACTTCATACTTTGGCTGCCTGGAACTGTGAGTGATGACATTTATCCTGAGCATTTGTGCACAGCTGCCTGAAAAGGAGTGCACATGAATGCCTGGACAGCTACGCTCTAAATGATTCCATTAAGCCGTATTCAATGAGATTAGGAAGCTTTCTCAAATGGAAGCAGCTGCGCGTTTAAGGCAGATAGATAAGGAAAATTTGGAAAAGGCTTTAGCTGTTATCGATAATGGCATGAATACTCTGTCCAACAGAATATACAGCCTGAATATTACAGTGTTATCTGTAATTGACATCCTTCAGAATGACGTGTCCCTTTTACACCATGGACAAAGTCAAGTGCGCTCCATCGTGCTGTTAAGTTGGATGTTGCAGGTTCTGAAAAACAGCCGCGTTCCGTGGAAATACATTAACGGTAGTGACTTGTTTTCTGCTTTTAATTTATGCAGGGAGCAACAGACAACGGCAAAGGGAAGCAAGTTTCACCATGCTTTATATAGAAAAATTTAAAAAGTTGCCTTTCACGGTTGCAGAAAGTCCATCAACAGTATGGCTCGTACGTGGCATTATAAATATACCCATTTTCCCCTTTCGTTTCACAAAATGCTTGAAATGTCTTGCCGTGGAAAGATAAGAGCGACTGGGTGATAGCTATATTAAAGAAAAGTGGGAGTTGCCCTTTGAATATAAATGTCTGAATGGCGAAACAGAGGTCTTTCTCAGTGGAAGTGAATGCGAGACTACTTTTAGCCATTCAATGATTTGCAAACAGGTGTCCCTTCATGACCTTTGCAATGCGGGGGTCGCAAACTTGGCCTCTTATGTCGTCATGAACAAACACAGCTGTTGGGGTATGAGACCAGGAATTGCCCACATAATTTCAGTCTCTAAGATTGTAACTTGTTGCGGACATGTTCTATTCTCTCCCACACAAGAGATAAGAGTAGCAGAAATGTGGCCTCATATTGATACTACTAATGTAAATTATGACAAGCTGAGCAGATTAAAGGCGCTACTATTCCAGAAACAAGTTGTCTTGACATCGGCTAGAGAGACGGATGCTCTCCAGATAGCAAGATCATCAGCCGAGATACAATCTCTATTAAATACCAACTTCCCCAAGCACTTTGGAGAGCTGGTATCCAGAATATTCAATTCTTCATGCACTACAGGGATTGTGCACTTCTTTAAGGCTGTCGGGTCTGGATTGGTGTCCATCTTCTAAAGTATCTTCGGAGTCATTCCTTCAGCCATCCATTCACTCTTTTCAAGTACGCTTGGTGGCTTTCCTGTGACTTTGGCATTGATTGGCGGGATACTACAGTTCTTGATACTTAGTGGTTGTGCCTTCCCAGCTAAGTGGAGTAATGGATCTACTAATACCAGCCAGACTGTGCCGTGATCGCATGGTGCAGTTCTTTGGTGCTCCGTTGCTGGAAGAATTGGAGCATGATTGATCACTGTCATTCTGACCAGTCTTATGGTGTGTGCAACTGTAGTGTGGTTAGTTTTACGTATCCTTTGCGCATTAGCTTTAGGCTTTAGGCCTTTGTGCACTTTGCCCTGAATGTATTTTATTCATTTGCTGACAGCTTAGAGCCTCTGTGCACTTTGCTCTAAATGCTTTTTATTAGGCTTCGTACTGTTATTTTTCAAATAGCCAGTTCTACGGTGTTGTTTTTTATTCATATCACACTGTTTTGCCTACTTCAGCACTGGAGTTCTCCATAACATATTCACTCTGTGCTTCAGTCAAGGATACAGTCTGGTACATTGCCGATAGACGTGGTAGGAGTTTAGATTTGGCATTCCTGCGTAGGGACATTTTGTGATCACGATGACATGTTAGTTATAAAATCACTTCCTTGTCCCAATACACGCAAGAGGGAGATTCCGACCAGGGAACCACAACTAGACGCTGACTGCCTCGTTGCAGATGCTGAACCAGACCACAGGCCTTTGCTCAGGTATGAGGGCTGATGTCTCCCCAGTGAGTCGGAAAGGCAAGCTAGAAGCTTAACATGCTGTGCTCTAAATAGAACAAGCAGAGGGAGAGTAGAAACTGTTAGGCACTATGATAGCTTTGTTCTTATGTTTTACTCTCCTGGTGACTATTTCAATCCTACTGTGTTGTATTGTTCTGGTTATTGCGGCTCACGCCTTATTATCTAAAATACAGTTGTTTTATTAAAACATTATATAAAACGTATACTGTCTTTGTCATTTGTATATGAGATCATATTGTAAATGAAAGAGTTGGTTTGGATCTGAGTGACCACGACTTCCCTGAGAAGTTCCAAAGATGTCATGCGCTCGGCTGCCTAATCATTTCTTCCCCGTGGGAGAAATGAGGCACTGCTAGTTAGCAGGAGCAAAAACCGGATTTAGGGTGACAGAGTTCTTTACAAGTGGGTCAGACTCAGTCCCCCACACCGTTATCGATCCTGCTGCCTAGAAATCCAGTAGTCTCATTTAGGATAATGAGAGCCCACACGACATGGCGCCGCCAACGATTGGTCTGGCTCTAATATTTAGGTCCGACTGACTCTCTCGGTCTCATATATATTTTGACTCCTCGGTTCCGTACGCAGAGACGTCCGTGGGGCTGAGGGTTTTCGCCACCACAGGATAGGTACGTCCTATTGCTTAGTGGTTGGTTGTTCAAGCTTGAACTTTGAAAGGAAGAACCCCAATATTGGTGTGCCTTCTCTGACCTAGAGCTATTTTTTCTAACAAATGGCGAATCCTAATGTAGTGAATATAGCAATCAATATGCGTCACCCGCTCACAGGGCATCTGATGGCACATGGACTGACAGTCCAGGGGGGTCCAGTCACTTTTGTGGTGGACACCCATGCAGCCTATAGGACAGAACTTTTTTATTCTTGGGTCGTATTTCCAGCAGTTGATGGGGGTACAAATACTTTTCACGAATACACTGTTGCGAATGTCCCTGGACAATACAGGGCTTACGCTTACTTAGAGATACTTCTATCTTATCAAGAACACCATAATTGGCTTGATGGCGCCCTCCCACATACAGTAGCACAAGTGAGGTTAGGTCCGTTGAGTAATGATGGTCCGACCTGGCCTTTATTGGCTACTTACACACCATATCCTGCGGTTGCAAATTTGGCAGTGGCTGATGTGCGTCGTTTATATATAGACTTAGCAACTACATACAGAAGATTGGTTCAGTTTGTAATGCAGACATTTAATACTAATGCAGCGCGTGCTGCTCCGGCGCACCCACAAGCAGTGGTTCCGGGAATCAATCCGGCCACTGTACACTCAGTTATGGGTAAGGTACCGGCTAAACGTGAGGAGACTCCATTTTGGCTGGCGCAAAAAATGAATACGCTGGAAGCAGTATTTCCCCATACGGGACCTCAGGATAAACATAGAATATTGACGATGTGTTTGCCTTATGGCATGGTTCCTCCGGTGGACCTTTGTAATACTTGGGGCACGGTGTTTGCCACGCTCTACACTACGGCACACGGTACACCGACATTAGCTAATTTACCGGAAGTGCTTAAACAAATTCAAGATGAATATGGGGCTGCCCCTGCCTTAGATTTGGGCATGCAGTTAATGGGCAATTTTGCCGCGGTTTCTTCTATTATTTTGAGTAATCTCAAGGGAGAGGCAGTAGCACTAGCAGTGCGGATGCGTCTTCGGGATGTTCCGCAGATTGTTCAGGAGCGGGAACTTCCGAGGATAATAGCAGAGACCTATTCCAGTATTGGTCGCGATAGCCTAGGGGCTAGACCGCAAAAACCCCAATTGCAGGGTAAAAATAATAAAGATAATGCTAAGCAACAGCAACCCGAGGGTACAAAAAAGCGCTGGGAAAAGAAACAGCAAACAACTAAAAAAGATGGGGACAGTCTCCGCAACCGGAGACCCCGCAGAATAGGTATAATCTCAGGAATAGGGATAATTTGAAGACGCCTGATAGATATCAATATACTGATACACGCCAATCTCGTTCCTTTCAGGACTCCTCAGAGAAGAGAAGTGAGAGAGGTGGGCGGTCAGAGCGGAGAGCGGAGGACGGAGTACGTGAAACCGAGACAGGATTCACAACGCTCAGCAGAGGTTTCTGTTAAACAAGAAGAGAAACCGCTGCAACAAAAACAGCAATTTAAAAAGAAGAAAGTGGCAGCAGTCTCAGTTAGACATGCCACTCAAGAAGAGAGTTCTCTTGACGAACAAGACATGGGCGTTAGCACTGTTAGACAGCGCGGCAGAGGTCACAATAGTTCGCCTGAGTCTTCTAGAGCATCTGGAGGTGAAAGCAACTGATGACTTCATACAAGTCGAAACGGCGGACATGCGAGTCTCTGATCCTGATAGAGTATATCAAGTGACTCTACGATTAGAAGGGGACATTGACCGCATTGTACACGCCATCTTTTGGGACCATGTGGTAAAATCATATGATGTTCTGTTGGCCGAACAGGATTGGCCACCTGACTTTGTTCGCGACTGTCCGGTTGGGGAGGATGTTATTGTACCTTCCTTCTCACCACTTGTTCCGAGAGAGCTAGCGGAGTCCTATGGTAAAACATGGGCTCTAGCACAGGCTCCCGCCCTATATAGAAATAACGTGGGGTGGGATAGACAATCACCTTATCATGTAATTCCAATAAAGGGCACACCTCAGCCACAGCCGCAGTATCCTATTAAATTTGAGGCAAGGGCATCGGTTAGGAAAATTCTTACACAATTGGAGTACCAGGGGGTAATTGAGCCCTGTGTCTCGCCGATGAATAATCCCTTATTTCCAGTTGCTAAACCGGACCATTCATATAGGATAGTGGTGGATTACAGACATTTGAATAGTCATACACGCACATATGCAATACAGAATTCACGTAGCGCAGCGCTTATGAATAATATAGTACGTAAGAAATACAAAACAACGTTAGATATCTCGAATGGATTTTTCTGCCAAAATATAGCGCCCGAAAGTCGGGACTATACCAGTTTCAGTGCGTTTGGCTCTCAGAAAAAGTTTTGTTGTTTGCCTCAGGGGTATAAAAATAGCCCAGGACTGTTTTCGGCTCGTGTGACTGAAATGCTGCACGAGTTGGACCCTGAAGCGTTATCATATGTTGATGACATATATTTGACAGACAATGATATTCTGCAACATCTAAGGCGCCTATCGCGCATTGTTGTGGGGTTTGCTGATATTGGCTATAAGTTTAATGTTAAGAAATCAAAGATTGCCTTCCTCAGCGTCATTTTCCTGGGATATGAGTTGTCGAGTGAGGGCAAGAGCTTAGCGCCACATTTTTTGGAGAAATGTGCTTTATTGCAGCTTCCTAATACGGTTCGGAAGCTCCAATCATTGTTGGGGTTTCTGAATTTTGGCAGAACTTACATTCCTGATTATGCTACGCGTATTAAACCCTTATACGAACTGATTCGCCCGAATTTTTCGAGTAGATTTTGGACGATTGAGCATACACACATACTGCGAGAGTTACAGACTGATCTCTTAGCAGTTAAACACTTACACACACGGGACTATAAGACACATTTAGTCATCAGGGTGATACCTGGGGCTGTTGGGTTTACATATGTCACCTTTAATGAGGGTGAGACAGTCCCGATTGCATACAAGTCCCACTTGTATTCTGCTGCAGAACAACGATTTGCACAGACTGAGAAAATACTCACTGCAGTACAGATGGCTGTGATTAAAGAAAGACCGCTTGCCCAGGGCCAACGCATCATTGTCGTTTCCCCGATTCCGGCCCGGCCTTAGAGGCTGTTACAAAAGCGAGTGTTCCTAATTTGAAAGCTTTACACCCGCGATGGATACAATGGGCTACGTCTTTGACAGCCACTGATGTAGATTACATATTTGACCCTAAACTGCAGACTCAAGAATTTCTTCAATATGAAATAGAGTACCCAGTTCCTGCTGGCACATTGCCAATTGACCATTATCAGGTGGTCATGTATACCGATGGCTCTGCGCAACCAGCGGTTGGGACTAAACAACAGTATTCTGCTGCATGTGCGGTGGTGAGCGGCACTATGGAGGGGGAAGTGTTCTGCCCCTGACATACTTACACTAAAACCTTGGGAGATTGCACGGCACAGCTGGCTGAGCTCAAAGCTCTATTGTTAGCATTGGAGCACGCGGATCCGGCGATTTTGACCTTGCTGGTCTGTGACTCCTACTGCTGTGTTCAGTCTTTCAATGAATATCTGCACTATTGGAAATTGAATGGGTTCAGAGATTCTAAAGGCAACACCATTAAACATAAATTGTTGTGGGGTAAGGTTGCGGATCTGAAAGAAACGCTTCCTAAGGTCCATGTTGTGCATACACTTGGACACCAGCGCGTTGGAATACATGTTGCTGGGAATACTGTGGCTGATGAAGCCGCAAAGTTGGCAGTGGCTGTCGCCACTGTGGCCGCAGTGACTCGTTCGAGTTCCAAACCAGACACAGAGATTTCGGCTGCCATAAAAGCTACGGCTGATGGCACGCCGTTTCCTAAAGGATTTCCTTCTAAATATGGTTACTGCTTGAGTAGTGCGCTAAATGCTGTTGTTAATATTCCAGGCATTGGTGTACGTGAACTACCCAATAAAATTGAGAGACCTCGATTAATTTCTGCAGCACATGAGGGGGTGGCATCTGCACATGCTGGTGTGGCTGCCACGATTTCACTTTTACAGGCTCGTTACTGGTGGCCTGGTCTCTATAAAGAGACAAAGCAGTATGTCCTTTGTTGTGACGTTTGTCAACAAATTAAAGCTTCGTCGGCTAGACGCCCGCAGCAGACGCCCCTTCTGATTTCAAACAAACCTTTACAGTGTGTGTACTTGGATCATTGTGGTCCGCTGACACCAGATAGTACATACAAATATATTTTGGTTGCTGTAGATTCGTGCTCCAGATTTGTGTGTGTATGGCCACAACGCTCGGCTGACGCTCGGACTGTTATTAAAGATTTGCGCATCTTTGTCGATACATTTGCAGTTGCGCTTTTCATTCGGACCAGGGCCCTGCTTTCGCCTCTATGGCATTCAGGGACACCATGGCTTCGTTGGGGGTCCAACTCCAATTCTCGTCTCCATTTCATCCCGAGGGAAATTCTGTCGTGGAGCGTTTAAATCGTGATTTAAAGCAATCATTAACGGCCAGAGTTATAGGTACGGGTCGTGGTTGGCTAGCCCACCTGTATGTAGTACAGAGAGCACTTAATAACTTGCCTAGAAGGTCACTGGGGGGTCGTACTTCATATGAGTGCCTGTTTGGAACACGAATGTATGTTCCTGATCTAGATGGTCCTGGTGTGGAGGCAGCAGATACGCCCTTTGACATAAATGATCGTGTCACTGTTTTGCAGGATTTACAACAATTCCGTGAAGATAACTCTTCTGCAAGTGCTGCCTCCTCAGGAATTAAGGATGAGCCAGTAACTCCTACTGGTTGGATACCCAGGATTGGGGATCTAGTGCGTGAAAAGGTCGCAGTAAAGAAAGAATTTGGTCCTTCTTATCGAGCACCTGTCCCTGTGTTAGGGGTTAGCGGCACGAGAACTGTGATTTTACCGCCGCTGCAAGGGGCCAAAGGAAATCGCTTTGTTTCCATTGATAATGTCAAATTACAACATGTGGCCGATTCTGCACAGCAGACCAAGAGGGACACCCAGTAGTTCCGGCATCCCTCTCACTACTGGGGAAGAAGTCCCGCTGCAGGTGATTTACACCGACACTGTTTCCTCTCCGGGCTTGGGGAGGGTGGAAGATGATCTTGCGATTGTTCCACAGACAACGATTAATATGGAATCTTTTGATCAAGTTGCTGTACGTTCTACTGATGTTTCTGAACATGTGGTTTATAGCGTGCCTAGGAGAGAGCCTCCATCTGCTTCTTTGTTCACAATTGCACCTTTTGCAAGAACTGCCTCTGGCTGCTTCAACGACGCTGATGAAGCAGCGTCCAGCTTCTCGTCCTCGATGTCTTCTGTCCGAGGTCCACGTAAGCTGCTGGGTTGGCTTAAACGCACATATTTTGTTTTTCCTTGGAACTATTTGTGGCTTTTTATGGCTGTAATGACTCTTTTTTTATGGTTGGGATTTGTGGTTACTTTTTTTCTAGTAATACATGGTCATTTTCTTCCTGATCGATCTGACATTGAGCATGTGGAGACTGTGTTGAGACCACATTTTTCGTCTCATATGGTTCGAAGAGACTTGTCCAATGTGAACATTTCTGCAATACCGATTCCGGATGGGATTGTGTGGGATAAAGTAATGTTTGATATATATGGTCCCACTGAATTGATTCAAATACCGTATGTCCTCAAGTTATCAATGAATGATATTGTTATACCAGGAATTGTTTCTGATGATTGGGATGTGAAGACAGTAGATTCTATGCTAACAGATTTGCAATATTATACTGTCTATGACGATGAAGATGCTTACCAATTTAGAGATAATCATGGTGACATGTTTTGCTACAACTATTATGGACACCACTTTATTCATAAAGCTAGTAGCCCTAAGTCCATATTTAATTATGTGCAATGGGAACATTGCTCGACTCCTCCACAAGGGAGTTCGAAAACGTATTATGATAAATTTGCATATTTTTCTGGGCATAATCAACGAAATGCTAGGTCTTACTATTTTAAAGTTACTCCGTATTCTAATAAGCAAATGTTATTGACCAATACTAAATTACTGTATTCAAATTTGTTTGTATCTAAATTTTCGGTCGAGGGGTATGACTACTGGTTTAAGACTGTTGACTTGAAAAGTGTTTGGGGTACGAAAAATTGGCAGATGCAAGGCAGGGATACATTATTTAGAGCATGTCTTATCCCTGTGCAGATGATTTTCCTCAATGACACAGTACAACAGACTAGCTGTTTGGGCTTGGCGACAATTAGAGAGTTGAATTTGCCTAGTATACCTGGCCCTTCCAAATTAAACAACTGGCAGCACTATGTGAATGCTACTTTTATTGAATTTACACATTGGGTCCAGAATGGTAACACTTCATCGTTACATCCGGGTGGGTGGTTATTATGGCCCATAGACACTAATGAGTGTCATCAACGTTTTGTCACCTCTTCAGGGGGGTTCAGGACTAGTAGGGCAGACCCTCGTTACATTTCACCAGAACATGCTGATATTATAACTACATACAGCGTGGGGAAGCTTTGTCAGCAATGGTTGAAGTCATCCACGCTGGATGCAGTTAAGTCACATCTCACGTTGCTGTCTAATGATACTGATTTACATGATTTTTTGTCAGGTCCCAAGGTACCACGGAAGAAAAGATTTTTATACGAAGTTTATAATGAGATTTGGAAGCTTTCACAACAGGAGGCTGCAGCCCGGTTGAGGCAGATTGATGAGGAAAATCTGCTGCAGACTTTGTTTGTTGTTGATAATGGCATGCATACCCTTTCTGACCGTGTTTACACGATTGACAGCATTGTTTCCTCTGCTATTGACATTATTAAATCGGACATGTCTTCTTTATATCATGGGCAGAGTCAGACGCGGTCCATCATGTAGCTGGGTTGGACTCTTCAAACCTTGAAGGCGGGTCGCGTTCCATGGCAGCACATTCGTGCCAGAGAGATCTTTATCTCCTTTAATTTGACTCATCAACAACAGTTGATGGCTAAAAAGGAAGCGACATATGTTATGTTGAATATTGAGAAATTGGAGAAACTGCCTTTCACGGTGGCTGAGATTCCGTCAGCTGAGTGGTTGATTCATGGGGTTATTAATTTGCCTATCTCCACTCTGCAATTTACTTCTTGTTTGAAGCACATTCCGGTGGGTAGATATGAACTGTTGGGAGACAGTTACATACACAAGGTGTGGGAGCTTCCCTTTCAATACAGATGTGTTAATGGTTTGAGGGAGGTTTTTCTTAACGGTAGCGAATGCGAAGCTTCTGTCAGCCATTCCATGGTTTGTAAACAGCTGTCCTTGCACGGAGCGTGTAACGCTTCTATTGCTAACTTAGCTTGTTATTTGAAGGGAGTTCCAGTCCCGGTTATTAAAAACACTTTCCAGGTGCTTTCTAACGGCAGTTACATTGTTCTTAACAGCGAACGCTGCTGTGGCATGCGTGCCGGAATAGTTTACGTTGTCGTTGTCAACAAGGCCGTTACGTGCTGCGGGAATGTGTTATTTCCCCCCACTCAAATTAGGGAGGTAGCGGACATCTGGCCTCATATTGCTACTTCCAAGGTTAATTTCGACAAGTTGAGTTGGCTAAAAGCTTTATTGTTTCAAAAGCATGTGGCCCTTACATCTGCTTGCGAAACCTACGCACTTCAGGTGGCAAGGTCATCGGCAGAGATACAGTCCATTTGAATACTAACTTTCCGAGTCACTTCAGTGAACTTGTGGGACGTATATTTAATGCATCCAGCACTGCTGGTATTGCTCATTTTTTCAAAGCTGTTGGTGTTGGTTTTGCTCACACCTTCTCTTCCATATTCGGTTTGATACCTTCGGCTATACACTCTATTTTCGGAAGCATTTTTGGGGGTTTCCCGATTACTTTGGCTTTGTTGGATGGAGTCTTGCTGTTGTTGCTATTTTTTTGCAATGGCTGTCCCGCCACGACGAGATCCTATATTGCTGCTCCCGTCAGCGCAGCTGTGTCGTGAACGCATGATGCAGCATTTTGGAGCTACACTCCTGGGCCATTTGGAGTGTGACTGGTCTCTGTCATTCCGACCAGTTTTGGATTGTGTGCAACCCGTGTTTCGGTGCCTTTGGTGCTCGTTTGAACATGCACTGGCTTTCTGTCTCTCACTGCAGCGCCCTCCAGTGGTCGATCCTGATCTGTTAATGTTCCCGATTAGGGCTCATTCCCAGACTTGTGCACTACGGTTGCGTTTGCTTCGTGAGGCGGTTTATGAGATTCCCTTCCTGGAGGAAGATGGTATTGTCTCTTTCATAGGCCCTGCACGGGGTGCCACCCTGAATGGTTTTGGGGCTTTGGAACACACCTGCTCCATGGTACTTTGTGGCGTGGATCTTCCGATATTAACATATATCGAAGTGGAGGAGCTCCTACGTTCTATTGCTTCTGTCTGACAATTGGATTTTTTTCTCTCTCCGGCAAAATTGACACTATATTGAATTTGGCTTTATCGTCACATGTTTCCTAAATTTATGACTTTGTTGTCTTCTTACCTTGTCGAAATATATGGTTTTATATATTGTTTATATTTGGGGCATGCTTTTATATTATTGGAACCACTTGCTACCGACAAGGGGAGGGTGTAGTGTGGTTAGTTTTACGTATCCTTTGCGCATTAGCTTCAGGCTTTAGGCCTTTGTGCACTTTGCCCTGAATGTATTTTATTCATTTGCTGACAGCTTAGAGCTTCTGTGCACTTTGCTCTAAATGCTTTTTATTAGGCTTCGTACTGTTATTTTTCAAATAGCCAGTTCTACGGTGCTGTTTTTTATTCATATCACACTGTTTTGCCTACTTCAGCACTGGAGTTCTCCATAACATATTCACTCTGTGCTTCAGTCAAGGATACAGTCTGGTACATTGCCGATAGACGTGGTAGGAGTTTAGATTTGGCATTCCTGCGTAGGGACATTTTGTGATCACGATGACATGTTAGTTATAAAATCACTTCCTTGTCCCAATACACGCAAGAGGGAAATTCCGACCAAGGAACCACAACTAGACGCTGACTGCCTCGTTGCAGATGCTGAACCAGATCACAGGCCTTTGCTCAGGTATGAGGGCTGATGTCTCCCCAGTGAGTCGGAAAGGCAAGCTAGAAGCTTAACATGCTGTGCTCTAAACAGAACAAGCAGAGGGAGAGTAGAAACTGTTAGGCACTATGATAGCTTTGTTCTTATGTTTTACTCTCCTGGTGACTATTTCAATCCTACTGTGTTGTATTGTTCTGGTTATTGCGGCTCACGCCTTATTATCTAAAATACAGTCGTTTTATTAAAACATTATATAAAACGTATACTGTCTTTGTCATTTGTATATGAGATCATATTGTAAATGAGAGAGTTGGTTTGGATCTGAGTGACCACGACTTCCCTGAACTTCCAAAAACCGGATTTAGGGTGACAGAGTTCTTTACAAGTGGGTCAGACTCAGTCCCCCACACCGTTATCGATCCTGCTGCCTAGAAATCCAGTAGTCTCATTTAGGATAATGAGAGCCCACGCGACACAACCAGTCTTTAATTGCACCTGGTGCCTCTTCGAACATCTACGTTCGGTGTGCCTTGATGTTCGGCCAGTGCTTCCTGTGGACCAAGAACTGCTAATGTTCCTGATGAGGGTATATTCACAGTCGTGCCCCCTGAGACTGAGGCTGATTCGTGAGGCCACTTACGAGCCACCCTTGGTGAACTATCTGGCTCCTTCAGGTACTTTGGATGGTGCTGCCCTCGTGGGTGATCCTGCGCTTGAGGCTGCTGCGCACTACTGCTCCGAGGATCAGTCTGCCAATACTGTCATCGACCTGACAATGTGGATGAATTCCTGGATGCCCTTCCTTTCGATGGCTTCGAAGACATTCTTAAAGATCAGGACTATTGTTAGATTTATTTGACCATGGGCTTTATTCTAAAATTTCAAAGTGATGCCAAAAATTGCCTTTTGACCGAATACACTTTCGCCTGCTGTGCTTGTCATGATTGACATTTTATCTCTCTTTATGTTTTAGCTATTTTTAACTAGTTTTTAATTAGATTTCAATACTATTTTAATAAGGTTTTAGCTTGTTTTAGTTCAGAGCATTTTAGCTTGGGCTCATGCACCTTCTCAGGCATCATCACTGTGGCGTCATACTTCTTCCAGCAGTGGGAAGGGTGTAGTGGATCCTATTTAGTTTTATTGGGAATCAGGAGTTTGTGTAGCCTTCTGGCTTGCAGGCCTGTGCCCCCGTCATCTAGTGACTTTTAACCTACTTAGCCTGCTCTGTTTTAGTGCAATTATTTAATTATTTCTTCCAAGACGGCTGCTATGTTTATAGTTAGGAAGATGTTTTGATTTCACATTATCAGTGCCGCTCTGTCAAGGTGTCACTATCAGCGTCAAAGACAAGTGATAGACGTAGGTATTCACATCATGTCCCTTTCCCACCTATGTGTGACAGGAACATAATGTACTTTTGGAGGGAATTGTTTATATAATTGCCGGCCCAAGCATGCCTTCTTATCTATTGTTTGGGAACATACCTGCGTCAGGGGTCCTACAAGATCTGTATAAATACATATCACGCAGAAAAGGTTATCAGAGGGATTCCTACCAGATGCCATCAACCCTATCTATGCTAAACATCGCCTTGATGCAGACCCAGCCTTCGTGTCCCCACGGAGTCTGATCTAAAGACCTCATTCAGGTAACAAGGGTTGGGGGGTGCTTCTCATGGACACATTACTGGCAGATTAGGTTTAACATACATACCTCTCTTTAGGTTAGAGGTTAGGTTCTCTATGCTAGGCTTTTAGGGATATTTGACATCTCATGTTTATTGCAAGATGGTGGGGTCTTTGTATTCACGACTCATCATCACATTTCTGCTTCTTGCATTGTTCATTATATATGGTATTTGTATAGCGCTTACTACCTTGATGAGGTGTTGAATCGCTTTGCGGTGAGTAGCACGCTACTCAGAGCCTAGTTAGTGGTCAGTCAGTTGGTTATTGGGGTTAGTGTGCATGCTGTGTGGGGGCTTGTTTTGTTTGATGTGACTATTATAGGGGCTACATGAGGCACAATTACTAGCTGGAATTAATATTGTTATGGTTTCAAAAGAGCTTTAAGGCAAAGATTTTTAGAGTAACTTGTATACAGATGTGGGATGCAGAAGGTAGGTAGAAAGAAGCAGTGGTTGATTTAAAAAACACAAGTGATTGGAAGGTTTCATTCAGGAGTTTATGGGATGCAAAAGTTTGAGAATTTTTGCGTGCAATTTGTGGATGCAAACCTGTTGAAAGAAAGAAACAGGTTAATTTACATTCTACACCATATTAAATACTATACTATAAAGTATTGGAGTTCATGCAAAGTATGTGCACCATAAACAACATATTATAAGAAAAATGTTTGTAAACATATATCAACTTGAAAATATAACAAGGAGCAATTGATATAGACACATTGCAATAACCATTAGTATATTCAGTGCCAGGTTTGTCACTCATTCAATGCCTGGTTTGGAAGGCGTCTGAACCTGAAGAGCACCCCAACAGAACAGACACCATGTCCAGCAGAATGGATGTGTCTGTGATCACCTTCTCCTTCTATGATACACCTTATCCTAATCATTGATGCTCATGCATTTTACAGGAGATCCCAGTCTTGTTAATAAAACCTATTGAAAAATTTACTGCATCTTCTTTATTGCCTGTGTGTGACTGAGACGTATTGCTCATTTGAGAAAAGGGTAATCTCTGTTTAACCACCACTCTCTAGAGATGTCGCACTCTTGAGTAAATGTGTAAAGGCTGCCACAAATCACCTTTTAGTGTTTGGGTTTTTGGTGAAATACTGCTTGTGAGCCAGGAGGGTTGGGCTGACAGTTGTGACTTGTTGTAGGACTGGCCTAGTCGCCTACAAACAAAAGTGCTGTCATCCCTAAACCAGCAGCCTTGCTTAAATCAAGAGTCCACATACGACATTGCCCTGCTCCACTGGGAAAGGGCAGAAATGCGCCATATCTACAAGAGACGGCGCATTTCTGTCCTCTAACCCTGCACTGGTGCCCAAATTGCTGCCTAGTGCCAATGCAGGCACCCTTGCACCATGGGGCAGGGGTGCCAACGTTGTGGGGATGATTGTTTTTGTGCAGGAAGGGGCACCACAAGAGGTGTTTTCCTCTTGCTATGTGTGCTGTAGTAGAATGCAGCACACATAGAAAGGGAAAGGGGGAGAAATAAAGATATTTCTCCCTGTTGCATCATTCTTACACCACCCCTGAGGTGTGTAGTAATCTGACGCATTCCCAGACTTGTAAATCTGGGAATGTGTCAGATTCCTTTGGTTCCATGGGTGTTGCATGGAAACACCACAAGCAACACCCATGGAATGCCCCTTTCAT
Organism: Pleurodeles waltl; assembly: GCF_031143425.1. NCBI lineage: Eukaryota > Metazoa > Chordata > Amphibia > Caudata > Salamandridae > Pleurodeles > Pleurodeles waltl. Next base: position 1,022,918,264 of record NC_090449.1, on the reverse strand, counting down.
ACAGTGTTATGGGTGAAAGGGGTACATATTTACAATGCCATGAAAAGTCACGCAAGGTGGCTTTGCAATGCCTTGTAAGTAGGGGCTGGCACACTGCGCCACCAGAACATAAAAAAAAAATGACAGGGCTGGGCGATGACCCCAGCTCCACCACCCACCAAAGAAACAATCATATCTCAGGATCAAATGACGAGGAACGCTACTTTGTCAATATTGGGTTTTAATTTGTCACCATTCAGGAAGCAACTGCGAGGATATAGGACCAAAATGTTCACTTAGCCAGTGCCCAGATCATCGCTGAAGGAAACCATGATTTGGGTATGATCTGCATGGGACATCAGAGAGAAACTAAAGGATCATGTAAATAAATTTAACAAGATAAGATTTAAAGAAGCACAGGGCTCAAGGAGAGGCACTAAGAGACACTCTAGGGGGCATATTTATACTCTGTTTGCGCTGAAATAGCGTCATTTTTTTTTACGGTTAATTTCATTTTTTGCCTGCGGAAAACTACCTTGCGTCAGTGAGATGCAAGGTAGGCATTCCCGGGCAAAAAATGACTGTAAGGCCCAGGCGCCTTATTTATCCTCCCGTGCAAAAATGGTACACGGGATTAGCGCCATTATTTAACGCCTGGGTCAGTGCAGGCATTAGGGGACCTGTGGGCCTGTTTCCATGGTGGAACACCATGGAAAGAGCCCCCGGGTGCCCTTCCCAGGCCCCAGGGACACCCCCACCCACACCAGAGGGACAGCAGAGGATGGGGGACCCCCATCCCAGGTAAGTAGAGGTAAGTATTTTGTGTTAATTTTTAAAGTGCCATTGTGGGCCCTGAAATGGCCCCCCTACATGGCACTGGGTACAATGGCCATGCCCAGAGGACCCTTGTCCCCTGTGCAGGCCATTCGGGTGGTGGGCATGACTCCTGTCTTTTATAACACAGGAGTCATGTAGTATAGTAGGTTTTGCGTCAAGAACTGACGCTAGGCAGGTGAGAATCATTTTTATTGACTCTAATCAGCCTAACATCATTTTTTGGTGCAAAACCCCTTCTCCCATACCACCACCCCCACCCGGCTAACGTATTTTTTTTTTACGCTAGCCTACCCTTTGCACCAGATTGCACCATTCAATAAATATGGCGCCCGGCTGGCGCCCTGGAATGGCGCAAGCCGGCGCTATACTTTTTGACGCAAACCTGCGTTAGCTCAGTTTTGCGCCAAAAAGTATAAATATGGGCCTAAGTGAAAAGTTTAGAATATGACTAAAATAGGGAAAGGTGGTGTGTTTGCGACCTCTCAGATAGAAAAGAGATAAGCCACACCAGGACATTATCTTGAATCCTAAATTGTTCCAGACAACTAAAAAGCACATATAGTTTTAAGATCTAGTAATATCAGGGCAGATTTGAATAAGGTGCAAATTTTCAAATAGTGCAAGACGATCTACTTCTGTCCTGTGGAGAGTGGTCAGCTTGACCATGGTCAAGGAATAGGTTACTTTCAATGAGGGTGGAGACTTGGCAGTTGACTTCTTTTTAAGGGATTTTGGATGGTAAAGGAAACAAGAATTGGCATAGCCAAAAGGTCTCACCTTTGGGATCTTATAGGTGCTTAGCCATGCTGCACATTTTCCTGGGTGCTGTACCACCAGAGATTGAAGAGCTATACAATTACTGCACACTGGATCATGCAGTCGGATTCAAGAATACTTGCTTGCCTTAGGAAACATTTATAGAAACATTTGAAGGCTTTTTAAACCACAGAAAAAAGACAAGTGCCTCAATGCATGTCAACAGCACTATAACATGCTGTGTGTGATTGCATCACTAGGGTATTAAACAGCCTATGAAAAAAGAAGTGAAGTACTTTCCAAATAAACAAAAGTAATTCCAAATTGAAATTAAATAAAAAATAAAAGTTTCCATCAGGTGTATGCTTTTTAAAGGTTACAAATGAGCACACCTGAAGTGAAGCCTTCCCATGAAGGCAGCGAAAAAAACATGCAGGGGAGAAGATTTAAGCACAGTTTCCAAGAGCAAAACAGTATCTGTGTTTGCAGAGCTATACAATTACTGCATACTGGGTCATTCAGTTTGATTAAGCCTGAAGTACCAATACATAGGAACAATTCTTGTGCAACAGCTAAGCGAGAAATCCACTTGGAGAAAACACAGCACAAACGGGGAGGAAGTTGGCACAGAGTGGATGCTAATGAACGTTGTTAATGTGCTTTTCTGCTGCAGGGCAGTAGCAGATACAGCAAACCATGGATGTGTGTGAGGAAGAGCAGGAGGGGCACAGAGCAGTTCCTGGACAGGATCAGAGCCTTATCTCTCCAGACCACTGATGCAGTGCAACACGTCCGTCGTGATCACTTCCCAGGCCAGAAAGCAGCTTGGTGACTCTGCAAGCATCACATGATGTGAAATGGAGCTAGCGCATGTGCAGTATATCTCACTACTTGGCCTCCATTCCACCCCGCCCCTCCCGAGACAGAAATCAGTTTGAGCGCTAGTCTGTGCAACTGTGGACCGGAACATGGTGTGGTAAGAGGGCTGAGATTGCAAAGAGACAGTAAAGCTGTTGGCAGACCCCAGCCTCCATGAGCTGGAGGCCCGCTGCCATGCTAAATTGCACAGTATTGTCCAGCCAAGCCTGGAAACTGGGACGTCACCACGGACCTTGGCAGACTGCTTGTGATGAGTGGTGGCTCTGCTGGATCTATTTATTTATTGGAGCGTCAAAGGCCCAGAACGGTGCAGAACGCCAAATTAAAATTAAACTAAACAAAGAGTCCAGGAACTGAGCAACTGAAAACATGAGCACTTGTGTACGGCCAGAAACCAACAGCTCTTCAAAACACAAGCGCTTGTTTCCGGCCAGAAACCAAATTAAAAAAGAATGCACCGAAAGTAAGATAAATGGCCTGAAGCGAAATGATCCATGTAACCGGGCCAGTATACATGGGCGTGACAAAAGCACCAAAAAAAAAAGAGACAAATGGCTCTGATTCAACAAAAGACATTTTGAAAGGCACACAATGGAACCAAGGAAAAGTGATGGGCGTGCCAAAAGCCCATAGAATATATACAGCCTGTCTCAGCATGTCTCAACAGCACATGTGCTGCCTAGGCGAGACCTAGATCCAACTTTCCCTCCTTGCTTTTCATCTCCTCCCCAGTTTCTTAAATCTTCTTGCTGGATCCGACTTATATCCACTTCAGCCCCCCCCCGCCCTTGTGCTCTTTAACTCTGAGCTCTGAAAGAGCATAATACTTGTTCTTGGTAGTTTTGACCCCCTTACATGCACATCTCCCCGACGCCCTCCTTTTTCGCCCCAGCCTCTTACCTTCTGCTTCTGGTGCCACTCCCCCTATGTCCACTGCTCCCTTATTGTTCACCTCACATCAAATTTCTGCCCCTGGACTCTAAACATCTCTTGCTGATTCTACCCATCTTACACCCACCTCTCTCCTTTTTCTCTCTCTCTAGCCAGCATAATTGCACTCTTTCTCACTGGTTTGCCCCTCTTACATTCATTTCTCCTGTCCATCCTCTACTCTTCACCTCTAATTTTTCCTGAGTCTCCAATCTTCTCTTGCTGGTTCTTCCCTGTTTACATCCATGTTTCCTCTCCTGTTTCTCTCACCCCTAGCCTCTTACCTTTTTTTTCTGGTTTTGCCCCTCTTCCGTGCACTCCTCTTCTTCCCCTAGATCCAACTGCATCTTATCTATTCTTGCTGTTTCTAACCCCTCCCTCCCACTTCTACCCTCCATGCCCACATCGTATCTCTCCTCATCCTCTTACCTTCTCTCACTGGTTCTGACCCACTTACTTCCGCTTTTCCCCTATAAACTGTACTCTTGCCCTAGGGCTGCTACCTGGGCACAGCTGTACTAATTTGGCCAGTATATGTAAATAAAGGCTGGTAAAAAAAAAATTGAAATATAAAGATAAATTAATAAACACACTTATGAATCATCTCAAAAGTATTGAAGAATTTCCATATATATATATATATATATATATATATATATATATATATATATATAGAGAGAGAGAGAGAGAGAGAGAGATAGAGGTAGTTACAGTTAGGTCTGTGTTTCCATGATTTGCTTGTAACTTTGGAGCTGTTGACGAATCTTAACAACATTTCTTTAAAAAAGTCTCATTCACCTCAGTTCCCTCCAGGAATGTTTCGAGGTGATCTGTCAAGCAGGAGCTGAGACAAAGGGGGCAGGTTTTCCCATTCATTTTCCCATTGGACAATTGAACTGAGATACCGCAAAAAACTGCTGAACGGAACTACCAAGTTTGAAAGAAAGCTAGACTTTGGTCCGGAAGGAGTGGTTTTTGTGATTTGATGTAAATCTGTTCTTTAGTTTTGAGAAATTAAGGCTAAAAAACTTTGTATATTTCACGCCTCAGAGGATCTCTGGAGTCAACAGATCTTAAGTTCTGATTGGCTACCACAAAATCAACAAAGATGAGGCCGCAGCCATTTTAGGACCAGGGACTCAGCCCCCTGCCCTAAAAATAAGGCAAGAAAAATATACAGGGGGGCAGGGTAGAGATACCGTGCTGCCCCCAGGCCTGGTGGAAGGCCCCAGAGGGGCACCTCTGGGCCCAAACATTATTTTTTCAAAACATATGTACGTGTTGGATATGCAAATTAGCAGTAAAATGAAAAAAATAGCACAGGCTCACTTGCTTTAAAAATAAAAACTTTGCTGTGGGCCAGGGCACAGGGGGAGTGGCAAAATCAGTTTATTAGAGGAGAGCTCATGCACCCTCCCCTCTGAGCGGCCCCGGGAACCATATAACCTGGAGCCTTTAAGGGGGGAATCATGCAGACTTGATGAGGCCTCTGGAACCAGTTTAAAATATTTTGGAGGGGGCAAGTGGCACCCCTCCTCGAGCCTTGATGGGACCCCAACCGGGGGGGGAGGGGCATATTTTTAGGGTGGAGGGGCGTGTGGAGACTCTCTCCCTGAGCCAAAAACAGTCCCGGGGACCCCATACACCAGGGTTGATACTTTGCAGTGTCCCAGGTACTCCATCCCTGGGACCCTGTTGTGGCACACTGCAAATGGCATCCTCTTTTACGTAAAAAAAAAAGTAGAAATTTGCTGAAAAAAACAAAGGTTAAAGTGACGTTTTATTTAGTAATTGTTATGATATGTTACTTTACATTAACACAACCCCTAGAAATTCACTGGAAAAACACTAAGGTTAAAGGAACGTTATAGTATGCTGAAAATGTTGGATAAAATTTACCATTTTAAATTTACAAATCAACAGAAATTCACAAGTTATAGTTATGTCAAGTAACTATAACTTGTGCCCTAAAGTAACTATAACTCGTGCTCTTGCCTTGCATTAATTACTTCACATATTACAACACTCATGACATGCTCTGTAACATCTTTGATAACATCACTGCAACATCTGAAGTGACATCATTGATGATAACTCTGTGCATAGTGGGGGAGCAAGTTGTAAGGCACGAGTCATAGTAGTTACTTGAGATAACTCTAACTGTTTATTTTCAGTGGTTTTGTTCATTTTAAGTAGTATGTTGTAACTAACATTTTCACCTAACTATAATGTCCCTTTAACCTTTGTTTTTTTTTCAGTGATATACACATATAGGTATTTATAGTTAGGACCTAATTCCCAGACAAAGCATTTTTTTTGTTTTGCCAATAACTTTGGCACCATTTGACGAATCTTCACAAAGTTTTCAAAAGTAGTGTGCTAATTACTTCAGCTGCTGTCGTGAAAGGTTCGTAATGATTCATCAAGTGGACGCCGAGAAGAAGGAGGAGTACCAAAATGTGTTTTCCCCATGCAATTTCCCAGAGGGAATTTGAACACAACTACAGCCAGAACCGTTGAACAGAATTACACCAGATTTTGCAGAAGGCTAGGTCTTGGGCCAGAAAGTTCTCTTTGTGTGATTTGGTGTAAATCTGTTCAGTAGTTTTGGAGTTATTAAAGAAGAAAGAAATTTGTATATCTAGGAACTCTGATCCATGGGATTCTGGCTGCACTCAGTGCAGCCCGCAGTGTTAACTCGCAAAGGATCCATGGATCCTAGAAAAAATGAAAAACAAATACACCCACTAACACACCAAAACACGGCGTGCACGGTGTGGGGTTGGATGCATGTGGGGGGTTGGCTGCAGGTCTTCGGCTGTGCGCAGCAGTGGTTGTATTAACGTACGGTAATTTGATATTACTTTACGTTAAAACACCATAGAAATTAACTGAGAAAACCAAAGGTTTCAAGGATGTTATAACTGCTGAATGCCTATGGTTTTGTACGTCAACCCAACTATGTGTGTGTGTGTATATATATATATATATATATATATATATATTTATTTATTTATATATATACACACACACACACACACACACACACATATACATATATATACATATGCAGAATTGCAATGTTAAAAAGAAATACACCAGCTCCATGTCACTCTAGAATCTCAGCTCTAATCAAATGGCTTTCTTTTATCTGAAAGGGGTGGTGACTGTATACCCTCCTTTCACCTCTTTCCCTTACAGTCCCCTCTGCTTTTCTCATCTTTGCCTCAGCCATAGTGGCTGGAGCTCATTTGTTTATTTTTATTGAGAGTGTTGCAAGGGTATATGGACTTTGTGTTGCGTTTATTTTGCAATGGACATTTTGACGTCTGCACTGCAGTGCCTAATTAAACAGCGTTGCAGTTGGATGTGGCGCAATGCCAATGGGCAGGGTGGGGAGGTAGGGGTAGGCGTAGGCGCAGGGGGAGGGCACCTTTGTAAAAAAAAAAAAACAGCAATCACCGCAGGGGAAACACCGGCGTCAAGAGTGTGTTGGTGTTTGCCTGGCGTTGAACTATCTACAGGTCTTTTGCAAGATACCCTCCTGCTCATTCCTGGATGAGGAGGAACAACTTCATACCTATGGATACTTTAAGAACTCCTCTTGTGCTGGGCCTGCTACAGTTTTAAGAGTGTCAGTGCAGTACATTGAGGGGATGGAGTAGAGCCCTTTCAACCCATCGGTCATTCCACTCCTGCTAAGTGGTATTAGGGTTGAGTGCATGGAGTGATGGGTAGGGAGTACAACTTCCTCAGGCAGATCAAAGACTCATGGCTCAAGAGAGTCGATCACAAAAGGAGTCCAACACACTTATTGGCAGGCTCCCACCCACAGTTGCTACCGCCTTCTAGGTCTGGCTTGACAGCACAGTAGTTTGCAAGGCCTACTGTTAATTATTGAAAATATAGAAAGGGAGGTCCATTGCTTTGGCCATAGAAGTATATCACTCTCAGTTCATTCTATTTTTTTCGTTTAGTGCATCGTTCCTCCTCCTAGTGACTGCTGCCATGTGCCATGCATGAGAGACTGATGTACATCTCAAAGGCACACTGAATCCTCACATATTAAATTATTTATCTATTACATGCATCCTGGCAGTTTTGTCAAACCAGCCCCACCGGTGGGGGGGGAGGGAGGAAGTATTTGGGATGCAAGTGTGAAACACTGCTGCTTTTGTTACTGAAGACCATTATTGCAGCACTGCTGGAAAACCAGCTCCCCCTGGTACCAGGGGTGGCGCCTCCACAATGACGGAGGAGCGTCGCTCTCCCTCCCCCCCACCGGCAACGAGCAAGGAGATGAAAAATAAAACAATAGTTGCTCAGGCAGCAGTACATGGATGGTCTGGGCCACAGGAGGTGGGAGGAGGAGAGAGCGCACCTAAGTGCTCATGTGTGTTTGGCCGGCAATCTCAGGCCGGCCAAACACACATTGGCACTTAGGTTTCTCCAGCCCAGCTGTGTTGAACAGCCAGGCTTGAGAAACTGCACAGCCCCCAGAGTTGTGTCTGAGCGGCAGTCCAAGCCGTTCAAACCAATCCTGGTGCTGCTTTCATGCTTAGCATGAAAGCAGCGCCATGATTGCTGGGGAGCCTGTGTTGGTGTCCCAGTGAATGCTGGGACACCAACCATGAGGAGCAGAGGAGCACAAGGTGGCAGGAGACAGCGGGAAAGGTAAGTGCTTTAAATGTTTTTTTGTTTTCCGTCCCCGTCCGCCTCCCCACCTTGACATTAGCAGCGGCCCCCTCTGCCCAGTACTAAAACCAGCCCCCACTCTTTTAGCCTCCCGGGAAAACGCCTGATGCCCGCTACGGCCACTCTGGCCGTGCATGCATCATAAACAGAAAGCTATCCTTTGTTGTTTGTCTTTTCACTGCAGTGCATAAGTCCAGAGTGTTTTACATCTTCATTAAACGCAGTTTTCAGATGTCATCAGAGGGGTGCATTACTGAGGCACATATACAGAGGGGCTCATTCTGATGTGGATCCCACCCAAGTTGCCTTAACAAGAGCTTTGCCTTTATCCAGTGCTTAATTTGTAAATAAAACCGTGCAGGGGCCCAAAGCTCTCCTCTTAACACATGCGGCTGCTGCAATTACATGTGCGAACACGGAATACTGAGGCAGCGTAATCCTGAAGCCTTCTCCGGCCTCTTGAATCCATTTATAGCCACTCCCTGCACCTTCAGCTCACATTTGCAGCTTTCTGCTTTCTCCCATTGTGACGCTTTTTCGTTTTTCTCTTCCTCCGTCTTTCCCATGTGTGTCTTTGTCTCGCAGTAAATTCTTGAGGCAAACAAAATATAAGTGCCGGCCCTCAAAAATAAGGGCCGGTGCCCCGCACCGTAAACAACAAGCACAAATTAAGACTGCCTTTATCCATTCAGAAAAATGTAGCCATCCCGTCACATAATTCAAGTGCCCCTGTTGATAGGCCATAATAATGGGGCGCTGATGGACGGAAAAGTAAAAAACATGTAATACTGAAGCTACTATGGAACGTAAACATGCTTTCAAGTTTTCATGTTATTTGTGGCAAACCTCAGTGGGTGTGGGGAAATGGTAGGCTGGTCAGCTTCAGTTTATACGCTTCATGCTAATGCTGCTGGAGGTAAAGCTATCGGGTAGAATTGTGCATTTCTCCACAGATACATATATCAAAAACATATATATGTAATATGAAACGAGGAATCGCTTAAAATCTTCTCTCCGCTCTGAGTTACATTCTAAGGCACTAGTGAGCCAATGTTTTGTTCTCGGGGATATATGCACTCTTTTTTTTATATGAAGGGAGAATGCAATGCTCTTATCTTCCAGCAGGTGGTGCACAAGCTCAAATATGGTAGTTTTGCAGCCCGAAGTGCATGCCCCGTCTCCAGCATCTCAGTAAATCAAACTAGCCCCAGCGTTGCTCTAGTTGTCGACAAGTATTTTATAAGCATGTGGCTGAGATGCTGAATTTGGCTTACTGTGGAATTTTAGGGGGATCTTCTGGAGGAAAGTGGGAGAGGATGTGGCTTAACGTAGGGTGACCAGATTTTCAGGCGCAAACACCGGGACAGGTCAGGCATAAAAGGAGGACTAACGACTTTACACTCACTTTTATATCTGGCCTGTCACGTTTTTTACGTAGCTTTGTGAATGTGTGCCTATACATGTGTGTTTATTTTATATATATATATATATATATATAATATAAACACACACATACTTACACACATTTACAAGACTACATATATAAAATTAGCTATGGCTTGACATCCCACCCTGCACCCCCAACACGCCCCTACCAACCTCTCTCTGCCCCCCACTCTGTCTCTCTGCCGGGAGCAGACAGGGGACTGTGTTGCCTGACAGTAATAGATACATTAATTATTTCATACTTTGTAGACGTCTTTAACTTATGCTGACCAATATAATCTGGCCTTTGTCCCAAAAACCGGGACATTTATTTAATAAACTGATCTTTGTCCCAAAAACTGGGACATTTATTTAAAATGAAGAAAAGCTTTGGGACACCAGACAGTCCTCTAAAAACCGGGACTGTCCGGGGAAATCCGCGACGTCTGGTCACCCTAGCTTAACAGCCAGAGCTGCCAACTGTAACTGGGGAAGAATGTTCGAGTCTCAGCAAGTTATGATCCCGACGCCACATCCAACCCCCCAGTCTAACAAGAGTTTGCAATGCAATGGGTCTCGCGTTTGCTGGAGTTAGAGCTATTAGCGTTAAAAATTCATAAGTGGACTTTCCTTGGCACATAAATTGAAAATGAAAAGTAAAACAGTTGACATAAGCAAGCCGATTCAAAGTGCCATGGCCACCGTGAGCGCGAAGGAGAGACACAAAAGGCAGTCAAACGTATCTGCAAACATGCAATTATCCATGTAACAGGGTCGATGGCCACGGCGGTAACAAGACTGCCCCAAGGAGGGACAAGCGTAAAGCATTTACCAATGATGACAAAGGATTTTTGAAAGGCAAGCCCACGAACGAGTGATAGTGATGGGCGTGCGGTGGGCATGGTTAAAAACCCACAGATGTGACCTTGTGTAATGTTGCTGGTGCCCATGTAAAGTGCTCCAATACCTTTGAGTTAAAATTGCACTATATCAAACTGATAAAGAATGCAAACTTCAGACATTTGAATGGGGGGGGGTAGTGTGCAGAGGTCTAGGGCATACATGCCAATAGACCCAATTCAGGCAGGAGACTCCCGATTTTTTAAGCTAAAACCGGTTTTATTTTAGCTCTATCCCGTCTGAGAATGGCTCTACTTCAATAGAAGCAAATGGAAGAAATACATTCGCCTGATTATTTGTTTATAATCCCCCAGTTTCCTCTTCTTAAATGTTGGCATGTATGCTGGGGCATCAAAAAATGTCACCCAGAGTGGGATTGGTATGTCCAGACGTGGGATCCATGCCCGTCATCACTAGAACCAAGCTATACGTGGCTGATGGACCCATAAAAAGAGTGAAACCGGTCCTGGGTTGATTGTATTCAGGTTCAGGGAGGACCTGGTCTGACAGTTCTGTCTGGACTGTTCTCATTTGAGCAGGGTCAAACTAATTTTCGTATGGCTGAGTCCAAACTCAGGTCGCATGGTGGACTGGCTTACGGCCCAGGAGATTGATTACTGAAATTAGTTCAAGGATTTCATTCATCACTTTTTTATATACCTCAGTGTGTGCACAACACTAAATCACGAAATCCTAAACTCTTCTACAGTTCACATTATATTTTAAATCCCCCCCCGCTCCAAAAGGGAACACTCCTCTCACCCTAGGAACATAGGGCCGTATTTATACTCTGGTTGCGCCGAATTTGCGTCGTTTTTTTCGACGCAAATTCGACGCTAAACTAACGCCAACTAACGCCATATTTATACTATGGCGTTAGACGCTTCGGGCGCCAAAGTGCCCGGAGTGAGCGTCATTTTTTAGCGTGAACCCCTTCCTTGCGTTAATGAGATGCAAGGGAGGCGTTCCCGTCTAAAAAAATGACTCCCAGGCCTTTACGTGGTATTTATACTCCCGGGCAAAAATGACGCCCGGGAGTGGGAGTGGCCAAAAACGGCGCATTTGCGCCGCTTTTTAACGCCTGGGTCAGGGATGGCGTTAAGGGACAAGTGGGCTCAAAATGAGCCCACAGTGCCCTCCCCTGCCCCCAGGGACCCCCCCTGCCCACCCCAGGAGGACACCCAAGGATGGAGGGACCCATCCCAGTGAAGTACAGGTAAGTTCAGGTAAGTATAATTTTTGTTATTTTTCAATTTTTTTTCCACGCAAACCAGGCAGCGCCGGTCTGCTTGCGCCGGCTAACGCCATTCCATAAATACGGCGCCCGCATGGCGCTTCAGAATGGCGTTAGACGGCGCAAAAATTTTTGACGCTAAACTGCGTTAGTATAAATATGGGCCATAGTGTGGGCAGAACAGCTCTCAGTGGGGAAGGAGGAAGATTGTGTTAATTCTACTTTTCCTTGTTTCTTTAGGCTGATGATTCCACTATATGGACATTCATGTACCTATGTTTCCAATTTTGCGACTGCCCATTAAAGTTCTCTGCTTTGTTTACTACACACCAATGGAATGTGTTAGTTGCAATGCTTTCTCTCCATCGACCCTCTGTTCCCTGCTGCTCAGCCAGTGTGCGATGTCATAGAATGTTGATAAGTGCCTGAGGAGATAGAGAGAGTGGGCTGAGCAGAGAGGATGCTGCTTCTAGTGATGCATTTTACTATGTAACCTGAACCCTGTAACCTAAACTATAACTTCTTCAATAAACCTACAACGTGTTTACCTATGATAACTGGCTACCGGACTACCAAGAAGGAATCTTCAATTACAACATTGGCAACGAGGATGGGATGATAAGAATGCTAAGATATGAAGTAGAGGGTGAGAGCATGTAGTGTTTTCAATTCTATGCTGAAAGATTACATATGATGTCTAGCAATATTGCGACAATTTTGTGCAGTGCTATGATCTACTGAATTTACTGATGATGTCAGTTGTCAAAATATTTCTATTTTAAGTGGAGTCGTCAGGAGAATGTATTTTCTTTTCCTTGTTTTTGCTCCTGGAAAAGTGTGCAGGAGTTCTGGTAAGGAGCAGTGCCTGTGGTAGAATCCACGTTTTGTGTCCCTGCAAGAGTATGCAGAAGAGGGTGAATGTGTAGTATGTGTCCCTAGTCCTGTGAGAGTATGCAGAAGAGGGTGAATGCGTAGTATTTGTCCTGGTCCTGCAAAAGTATGCAGAAGAGGATGAACGTGTAGTATTTGTCCCTGGTCCTGCGAGAGTACGCAGAAGAGGATGAATGTGTAGTATGTGTCCCTAGTCCTGTGAGAGTATGCAGAAGAGGATGAATGTGTAGTATGTGTCCCTAGTCCTGTGAGAGTATGCAGAAGAGGATGAATGTGTAGTATGTGTTCCTGGTCCTGCGAGAGTACGCAGAAGAGGATGGATGTGTAGTATTTGTCCCTGGTCCTGCAAGAGTATGCAGAAGAGGATGAATGTGTAGTATGTGTCCCTGGTCCTGTGAGAGTATGCAGAAGAGGGTGGGTGTAGTGTTTGTTCCTTGTCCAGCAAGAGTGTACAGTAGATGGTGATCACTTAGCGCATCGTAGATGATGCACCACTTTTCTTGCGCCCCCCCCACGGCACCTAACGACACCATGGTTACGCCATATTTACAATACGGCGCGCTATGGCAGTCATTAACACAATAGCGTCAACATTTTTGATGCTATTGTGGTGCTTTGCCACAAAAGCGTCAAAAATGTTGATGCTAGTGCAGCAAAGCACAGGAAGGCCCATTAAACATAATGAGTGCATTATTTTAACACCTGCATTAAAAATGATGGAAAACATGGTGCAGTGAAATGTTGTAAGTTTCACTGCACCATTTTTTCGGGCCTCCCTGCACCTGAACGCCCCCCTTGCATACATTATGCCTGATGCAGGCACAATGTGGCGCAAGGGGTCACAAAGTGGCGCAATGCAAGCATTGCGCCACTTTGTTACTATGGTGCGGCAGAAAGGCCACATTAGTGCCACCTTAGCGTCAAAGAAATGATGCTATGGCAGCGCTAAGGTGGTGCAAGGGGCTTGTTAATATGCCCCTTAGTATTTGTCTCTGGTCCTGTTAGAGTAGGCTGTAGAGGGATGAGTGTAGGGGGTCTGAGGACTTTATGTGTTTACTGTACGTCCAGTGCTTAATTTGTGCTTATTGTTTCCAGTGCTGAGCACCAGCACTTATTTTTGAGGGCCGGCGCTTATTCTTCTGCCTCAATCATTTGCTGAGAGCAAAAGACACATATGGGAAAGACGGAGGAAGAGAAAAATGAAAAAGCGTCACAAAGGTAGAAAGCAGAAAGCTGCCAGAGTGAGCTGAAGGGGCTGGGAGTGGCTGCAAATGGATTAAAGAGGCTTGAGATGGCTTCAGGATTACCCTGCCTCAATATTTCGTGCTCGCACATTTAATTGCAGCAGCCACAGGTTTAAGAGGGGAGCTGTGGCACTGGCACGTTTTTATTTACAAATTAAGCACTGTGTACGTCCCTAGTCTTGTGACTGATTGGCAGTAGAGGTAGGTGTAGTACACATGCCTGGTCCTGCAAGTGAGTGCTATAGTTGGTATGTGAATTACACGTGTCACTGGGGTAGAACTGTTGTTCCCATGGTATGGTGCATGCTAGTGGTTTGTATGAATGAGTTCTGAATGACCTTCTTGTGGGTGTGTTTTAGTTTTGTATGGATGGGGTCGCAAGTGACCATTTTGTGAATCATTTTTAGAGCTGATCTAAGCCAGAGTCTTTTATGGCACTGTTGTATTTTCATTAGTCCTGTTGTATTTTTATTATTTTTCTAAGGAAAGGAGATGTGTTATAACCTGCTGCTAGCTGTAATGCATTCTCTCAATAGAGCCTCTGTTTCCCGCTGCACAGTCAGTGTGCGATGTCATGGAATATGAATGAGTGCCTGAGGAGACAGTTAGAAGGAGTGATCTAAGCAGAGAGGATGCTGCTCCTGGTGGGGTATTTTACTATGTAACTTCAATTACAACAGAATGCCAGTCATTGCTCCCTGCCAACCCCACCATCCCCCAAGCCTAGCCTCAGGCTCGAGCACAATGGGCCCAGTGCACATGTGTGAGACACAGTGTTTAATTTGTGCAGGTGACTGGAGGTAGTGGGGGTACGGTACTCGTTTTTTGAGGGCTAGGTTTCTTTTTCATGAGCACACTTTAACCCAAAGCAAGAAGTAGAAAGATAAAAACATGCAGGAAGGAGGAAAAGAGAGGAAAACAAGGAGAAAGCAGGGGCAAGAAAGAACCTGCGGGTCTTCGCGTGCCAGTAAATTTAGGGAGATAGCCGAGCCAGGTGACCCGGCAAGCTTGAACTCAGCCATCAAGTGACTTGACATGTATATTACATAGGAAACTTAATGTAAAAATGCAGAACACGATCAAATTATGTATCGTTTATTTCTGGAACACTTATGTTTCACTTTTGTACATTAGATTAAATCACACCATTGACATCTACTAAAAGAAATAGTATTTAACCTTTTCCCATCCTCCAGTGAACTGACGACACTTCCATTAGTAAATCAAGAGATTTTAGTTTGTGAACTGTATATGTGGCCAGTATTCCTCTTCTATGTGGTGACACATTATTGTAGCATTATAGCCTACTGCCAAGGGCTATACTAGTTGTTAAAAGCAATGAACTGGAGTTACTGGCCTGAGTCGTGGCGAGTACCTATATCTAGGGAGAGGGTCTTTAACAACTGGTGTAGCCCGAGGCAGAAGGGCAATAAGGCTATTACAGCATTACACCCACCGAGGATAGAATGCTCCAAATTACAAAAAGGAGTTAACAGCAACAGACATTGAAATGTGGAATGTTGCATCAGAATGTATTGGCCTTGAGCAAATGCAGTATCATCCAGAGGTGGCTGGTGATATGGAAGTGGTTGGGCGAGTTAAGTGCCCCACCGCATCCCAAAACACATCCATAAAACAAGCATGCAAAATAAAAACACTTGCATGCATTAGAATAACATTAGAAATAAAATAAATGTACTTACTCGGGCTGCGTCCTCTGTGTCCTTCGCAGCCTGTATGTCCGACTGGCAGGACTGGAAGATGTAACTTCCCTAAGCAATCCAGATGCTGCTGTCATGCTGGTAACCAGCATGAGAGCAGCATCTGGATTGGATGGGGTGGGCTGGCTAGACATTCTTTCAGGCCCTGTAGGCCTGTGCTTGGTCTCCACCCAGCTGTCCAAGGCAGCTGGGTGAAGAGCTTCAAAGTGCGCATGTCATACCGGCCAAACTGACATGCGCATTTTGCAGTGTCTGGCCAGCCCCTGCTCTAGTCCTCCATTCAGAAAAGGACACACCCCTCACTTCTCTTGGCTCTGGGGCAGGCTGACAGCTGCGGTGCGCCTTGTGAAAAATAAAATGGCCATAAAATCATTTCATTGCCATTTTATTGTTCACATTGATTTAGCAAGGCTTGCAGTGGGCAAGGGGGCTGCGCTCCCCTGCCCTCATAGATAAACCGCTGCTGTATCTTCATTGGAGCTCTTAACATTCCAATGTTCTAATGTCTATTAAACCATACACTAAGGGGCATATTTATACTCTGTTTGCGCCGAATGTGCGTCAAAAACTTTGACGCACATTTGGCGCAAACTGTGCCCCATATTTAACCTTTCACGCCCTAGCCCGCGGACGTCAAAATTCCTCTGTGTGAGTCATTTTTTAGATGCGGGAAACTGCCTCGCGTTAATGACATGCAAGGTAGGCGTTCCCACCCAAAAAATTACTTTAAAGCCTGGGCGCCTTATTTATACTCCCACTTCATTTTGACGCACAGGAGGGGGCGGGCCTTAAAAAACGGCGCACAGCCTGATGTGTGCCGTTTTTTAACGCCTGGGTCAGGGCAGGCGTTAAGGGACCTGTGAGCCCAGAGGTGCTCTTCCCTGCCCTCAGGGACACCCCCTGCCACCCTCGCCCATCCCTGGGGGACACCCATGGATGGGGGGACCAATCCCAGGTAAGTACATGTAAGTTGAGGTAAGTATTTTTGTTTGTTTTTTTAAAGTGGCATAGGGGGGCCTAATTTGGGCCCCCCTACATGCCACTGTGCCCAATGACCATGCCCAGGGGACTTATGTCCCCTGGGCACGGTCATTGGGCAAGGGGGCATGACTCCTGTCTTTGCTAAGACAGGAGTCATTTCAATGGGGGTTGTGCGTTAAAAAATGGCGCACGTCCGGTTTGAGGCATGATTTTTGCCTCAAACCTGACATGCACCATTTTTTGACGCACAACCCCCATTTTCCCCTACGCCGGCGCTGCCTGGTTTGAGTCTTTTTTTTTACTCAGACCAGTCCTCAGCGTCGGCTAACGTAATTCCTTAAATATGGCACCCGCATGGCACGTAGGAATGGCGTTAGCCGGTGGTACAATTTTTGACGCAAACCAGCGCCGGCGCTGGTTTGCGTCAAAAAGTATAAATATGGGCCTAAGTATTGTAAGCAGCCTTGAGTTATTAGACAGAAATGTCTCACCATGACAATTTCTACTATCTGCACCAGACACTAACCTATGTACATGTGCTTGTTTTATTTCAGAAGATGGGATAACTGTAAAGTCTTTACCACATTATGAAGGCTAAAGGTGGTATGATCTTAACTCCTTCAGACCTTGGTTAATTTAAGTGAACAGTCGCTCTTTGGACAAGTTTTGCATAGAGTGTACACTGTGTTAGGTAGATACTTTTTAATATTCTGTGCTTTATTTCTTATGAGAGTTTCACTATTTGCAAACAGTGTGGTGCAAAGTAAACTTTCTCCATAGAGCATTGGTACTCACAAACGTTTTCCCAGGAGCCAAAAAGTTTGGTCTGTGGTGTGACCGCCGCATTCATGCCAGCAGGGAGGCAGTTTGGGAGGAGGGCTAAAAGTGGGTGTAGGGGAAGCAAAGCATGTGCATCTAGTGGTTCAACTGCACAATGTGAAACCAGAAAATCCGGAATCAGTCCCTGCTTACCTCCTTGGCCAAATTGTGTGATCCTGGGCAATTGTTCTATTTCACTTTCCCTCCACCTACTTTATTATCACATACAAGAGGAACTTGAAATACCTGACTAAGATGTGCACTGTACAAAACCTTCTCCTGTGTTTGATTTACTAAACTATAATGTTGTCCATGTATATTAGCAACACAGGCCACCGAAAGAGTGCACATAACAACTAACGTGGCTCTTAGTTCACTATTGGCATTGGTGTCAGGGTGGGTGGAAGTATTAATGTTTTCAAATCCATACAAAAAAAATACTTCTCAATACATTGATATAATCTGATGAACTAAAGTAAAGCGGTTCAAACATAGGCAGTGTTTGGAGGGGCGCAAGTTATACCTGTGCATTTTTGTATTTCTTAGTACAAAACATTAATGTTGTAACTGACAAGTTCACCTACCTAGAACTTTACTTTAACCTTTGTTTTTTTCAGTGAATTTCTATTTTTTCTAATGTAACTGAATATTTAATTACCATATGTAAATGTAACCCCCAACTTTGGTTGTGTGCGGTTGTGGGGGTTGGCTGCAGGGTCTGTGGCCAGCCCCCCACATGGAGCCAATCCAATGTTGCACATGGCCTTCAGCTGTGCACAGAGGTGGGTTGGCCACAAGGCCTGGCTTGTGGCCATGCCCCGTGGCCAATCCCCATAAAGGAAGCCAACCCCACACTGCCAAGGGCCTTTCGGTCATGCACAGAGGAAAATTGGCCACAAGGCCTGACCTGTGGCCAGGTCCTGTGGCCAACTACTCCAAAAGGCAGCTAATCCCACTTCACTCACGGCCTTCGGGGGCTTAACCTTAGGGCCTGGCCCTGGGGAGCCCATCGTTAAAGGGGAGGGGGCTGTACACCCCGAGTCTCTTTAGGTCCTGGAGACCACGGCCCCCAGGACTGTATATTTAAGTTGAAAGGGGAGGCGGGCTGCGCGGCTCCCCTCCCTGATCCTCATTAGGCTCTGGAGATCCCACCCCCCCAGGGCCGTACATATATGTTAAAAGGAGAGGGGAGCCGGGTGCCCCCAAACCTTGTAAGGCCCTGGGGACCCCATCCCCCTGGGGCCGTTTGTTTTTTAAATAAAGTGAGGGGTGCTGCGGGTCCCCCTCCCCAAACCTTGTTGGGCCCTGGGTACTCCATCCCCCAGGGCCATACAAATATATATATTTTTTAAAGGGCGAGGGGACTGTGTACCTCCCCTCCCCAAGACTGTTTAAGCCGCGGGGGCGCCAATCCACGGGGCTTTGTATTTTTAAAAGGGGGGGGCCATGTGGCCCCCTCCCAGAGCTGTTATCGCCCCATAAACCCCAGCCCCCTGGACCACTTATTTAAATAAAGGGGAGGGACCATGTGGAAGAATCTCACCGGATCTCAGAATTTTTTGCTGAATTTATTTTCTTTTTGGCCACGGGTGGGAGGGTGTCCTTCTAGGTTCCCCCAATGGGACATAGGGGATCAGGGCATCCCTACCCTGCCCCGTACTTCAGGACAGGGGGCTACGTGCCCGAGTCCTGTAATGTCTGCCAGCAACATATTTCTTATGTTGTTGGTGGGCAATCAGAGCGCTTGTTCCCGAGGGAGTCTGACTCCCATGGGAGCGAGATGGCCCAAGGGAAATGAAGCTCCCTGGGACAATCAGAATGCTCTATTTTTTAATTGGTGCTCCCCAAGAGTCTCTTGAGGCTCTCTGCAGACCCAGCCACCCAGATATACAAATTATTTATGCTGAGAAATGATCGGCTGCCAACGCTTCAAACAGGAAGTGTAAGCAGCCATTTTGGGGCTTTCACTCAGCTGGGTGCCAAAAATAAAGTTAAAAAAGAAAAGGGGGCAGGGTAGGAATACCTTGACCTCGTGTTGGGGTCCCCAAGGGACCCCACCTGGGCCAAAAAGCATGTTTTAAAACTGTTTTTGCTGCAAAAACTGTGGAGGAATAAAAAAAAAAAAAAAAGACTAGTGTGGTCTCCTGCGCTTGTTTAAACTTGACCCCCTGGGTGGACCAGGTCCTGGGGGCTCATTTATATAATAAAATGTGGAGGAGGGGGCGCACATGCATCCCCCCCACCCCCCATGGCCTATATCAGCCTCGGGGACCGTCACCTCCCTGGGGCCAGGCTAATCAAATATAATGGCTGTTTACAGCACTGAGAACCACCACCTCACCGAGGCATGACCAATTAATGTATTAGTAAGGGTGGGGGCTTCACGGACCCGCCTCTAGGGCCCTTTATGGCCCTGGGAATCACCACCTCCCTAGGGCCAGTGCAGCTCTCCTCCCAGACCTTTGACGGCCCGCAGACCACCACCGCCCAGCGATTGGCCATAAATAGAATTGGGAGGGGAGGGCTGCCATCCTGGGCCGTATTCGACCCCGGGGACCAGCACCTCCATGAGGTAGGACCTGCACATAAAAAGGAGGTTGCCACACTCTTAGAGCTATTAATGTCCCTGGGGACCACCACCTCCCAGAGCCGGCTCCCTATTTCCCAAGGTGCCCACCGAGGGACATAGTTGCATGCTGTCGCTTTGTGGGAGCTTTGACAGCTTCCACCACGCAAGAGCAAGTAGTAGGTCTGCTCCCAGCGGGCGAAAGCAGGAAAACTGATTCAACTCGCTGGGAGAGGACTTTTCATCTGGTTGATGGGCCCCCACCTTGCCCACTCACCTTCAGCTAATTGGCTGTTCCCCCTGGGCCACAATAGGCCTGAGGAGGGGGCCATGCAGCCCCCGTCCCCATCAACTAAATGGCTGTGCCATGGGTGATGGGGTCCCCATAGCCAAATAAATTAACCCACATAGGGGGGCCACATAGCCCCTTCTAATAATTGGCTAGACTCTGGGGGATGGAGTCCCTGGGGCCAAAATTGGCCCGCAAAGGGGGGCCACGTGGCCCCTCTCCCATTTTACTAATTGGCCAAGCCCTGGGAGAAGGGGTCCCCCGGGCCACATCAGCCCAGGGAGTGGGGTCCCTGGAGCCATGGTAGGCCCAGGGAGGGGGGGTGGGTGCCCCTGTCCTGGGCAGCCAATCTCCCGCCGACAGTGCCCGCAGGGTTTGTCTCTGTCGGCTAGGCCTTGCAACCAATTTCTGTTGGACAAGGCCGAAGGCCATGCGTGGTGCAGGGTGGGCATCTATGGGGGTTTGGCAGCAGAGACTGGCCGCAGTCCAGACCCTGCAACCAACGCCAGCTGCGCCAATGCCATGCACTGCTACTGCCCCACATATTACATCAGTAATAATATAATTTATAATATAACTGCAACATTTGCAAAAGCGGAGGCGTGACATGGTTAACTTAGGTCAGGAGTCTGAACCAAAATATAATGTCAATGAAAGATATCTGTTGAACATTAACATTAAAAGGCCTACACTTAAGTCATCAGTATTTCACTGCAGCCGTCTTTTCTTTAATGTTTTTTTTAGGAGTCAATTTGAAAGACATCCCTATTGGCTTAGCCATTGCTTGTATTTCAAAGACAGCTCTCACCTGCACATGTTTTGTGTGTAACTTAGTTTAAACTTGAAGGGTTTATTAACTAATATTTCACCCAGTGCAGGAAAGCAATTTGACTAGCTGTGTTGCATGAAAGGGAGACAGGAAAAATGTAAAACATTTACTAAGATATGGTGCATTTCTTCTGTCTCGTAGCACTGGCGCACTTGTGGCAACCTTGCGCCATTCAGCACTGGTGCTTCCATTATGACCAGGATGTTTTTTGTATAGGAAGGGACACCTTACTGCAAAAAAAAAAAAACAATCCTTTTAGGATTTTGCTCATTCTATGTGTCCTGCAGAATGCAGCATGCATAGAAAGAGGAAGTGACCAGAACAAATAAAGGTATTACTCCTTGTCACACCTCAGGGAGGCACAGCATTCTGGAGCAATTCCATGGTATACTGACTTTAGTAAATTTAGGATTGTGTAAAAAATTATGGGTGTTTGCACGGGAACGTCCACACTCCATCCATGGACCACCTTTCTGCTACAAGTAACACAAGTCAGCGATATGCGCTCTGTTGCGTTACTTTGGATTTACTAAACCACACAGAGCAAAGCAAGGTGTCTGTGCTGGCTTAGTAAATACCATTTAAGGGCTTGTGCTGCCTTGCCTCATGCAAGGGCAACACAAGCCCTTAGTAAATATACTTCCTAGTGTCTTTTTAATAATCACTTTAAGAGTCTACCTTCTAAGCAGTGCACTTTCTTCTGGTGCTGCACAAAGCATTTTCAAACGAATGATTGTGTGACTGCAAAATGCAGCAGGCACAGGAGTCAGAATCTGTTTCTTAAGAAGCGATAACACGAGTTCTTTAACTCCGTACCTAAAAATCCCACACATTGTGTTGCCTTTGGAAACAGACACTCCTGTAGCAGAGATTCAGGCAGCCATTACGAAATTATCTAAAGATAAGGCTCCAGGCCCTGGTGGGTTTTCTGTTGTATGCTACATTCTCCGAGATAGTAATTCCAAAACTTTTATCATTAATCAACATTTACTTTTGTTAGGCTCTGCACAAAGCACTTTTGTTGAGGCTATGCTTTGCTTAATTCCTAAGAAAGATAAAGACCTTTCTCTTTGTGGAAATTATAGACCCATTTCCTTTAACACTGATTGTAAGATCTTCGCAAAAATCTTGGCATTATGCATTAACCAAGTTATTCCTGATTTATTTGGAATGGAACAATCTGGACTTGTAATGGGTAGATTTAGTACTGACAATTCTATGACTTTTTTAAACATTATTCACCAGGCATCCAAGAGTCACAACCCCCCTGCAGTCATTACATTAGACGCTCAAAAAGCATTTGATCGAGCACTTTGGGATTTTATATTTTGAGCATTGAAGTGGCATGGTTTTAATTCTCAAATACATTGGTTTGCTTAATTCCACACCTACCACTTCCATTTTTGTTAATGGTTTACAATCTCTTTATTATCTCCTTTACTTTTTATACTCTCTTTGGAGCCTTCTTTTTAGAACAAATATGCCATTCTAGGCAATTCTTGAGATATAAACAAGCAGACGAGATTACATTTACTGCATATGCTGATGACGTTCTACTCTTTGTACCTAACCCTTAAGTAACAATTCCAGGATTCTCCAAGAATATTCTATTATATTCGGGTACATGCTGAATATTGATAAATCAGAAGTCAAGCTACTTAACAAGCAGTGCCTCAAAGAGGTGTTTAATGAATCTGGTTTTAAGCAGAATTCCAAACGTATTAAGGCCCTCATTATGACCACCAGGGCTATTGTGGCGGTAGTACCTCCAACAGGCTGGCAGTAGCGCCTGCCTCATTTCGACCGTGGCGGTTCCACCACGGTAATACCGCCGGGACCGGCGGTATAACGCCATGGCGGTCATAATCCGCCAGGGCAGCTGGGGATTTCGACTCCCCTTACCGCCAGCCTGTCCGTGGTGGTAGACACCGCCATGGAAAGGCTGGCGGTAAGGGGACTCAGGGTGCCCTGGGGGCCCCTGCACTGCCCATGCACTTGGCATGGGCAGTGAAGGGCCCCCAGGCACAGCCCCATCGCACATTTCACTGCCAAAATGTGCGATGGGTGCTACTGCACCCGCTGCACAACAGCATTGCCGCCGGCTCTATTACGAGCCGGCAGCAATGTCCGCTGGGCCAGTGGAAAAGTCATAATAGGGAGCCAGGACTACAGTCAGCACTGGCGGTACTCTGGCGCCCGCAGCCTCGGCGGTATTCCCAGAAGACCGCCGAGGTTGTAATGAGGGCCTAAAATGTCTTGGAATTTTATACACTAACTCCATTAAGGATACTATCGCTATCAATCTCGTGGCAGTTAAACAAAAACTAATAACTTTGTGTAAGAAATGGTCACCTCTGTTCTTGTCTTGGTGGAGTAGAATAAACACCTTAAAATAATGTTTTTATCAGTAATTACTTTTTCTATATCCATGGTTCCTGTTGACTTACCAAAACTGTTTTTCAAAAAAATCAATAGCCTTATGATAATATCTTATGGAATAAAGGAAATCACGTATATCACTGTGAAAACTTCAACAATCTGAAGACTTTAGTGGCGTCAATATTCCTAATTTCACTAAATACCACTCTGCTTGTACCCGGAGCTGTAAAGGAAGTATAACCATAGACCACCTTTTTTCATATCATCATATACTTACCTTTCAAGAACTGCAAAAAAAAAATAATTTACCCTCATCCCATGCTTACAAATATGAACATTTACATCCATTAATCTTACACCTCTTTTTTTCCATATACAACTCACAGCAATGTACACCAGCTACTTCTCCTTCCTTTAAAGTTTCTCTTGAAGTGAGTGCTTCTTACATCTTAAAAGGTCTGACTATAGTTCCCAAAGATGGACAAAAAACGCAATTGAATTACAATGGGAAAAAAACCTTTAACAGTCTTTCTCAATTCTAATATGGAATACAATCTGGTCTAAGATACACTCCACGTCTCGGTCAGCCAGCATTACACAAACACTATATTTTTTTCTTTACAACAGACTCTTTATAACCCTTCACCTGTTGTTAAGATTTAAGCTGTCATCGGACAGTAGCTGCTGGTCCTGTAACAATGAAAACAGTAATGCGCTGCATATGTTTTTGAATGTCCAAATGTTAGTTCAATTTGGTTACATGTTTGGGACACGGTAAACAATATCTGTTCGACTACAATACCGTTTGATAAAACCCTTATCTTTCTAGGTGGTTCATCTCCTGTTTGGAATAGTAATGTTATGGTTGGAAAGTTTGTTGTCTTACTCCTCGCCATTGTTTGCAAATAATTAATTACCAGCTGGAAAGCTGCCAGAAACGTAACTGTTCTTAGATGGCTGAATTTATTATGCCATACTCAGATTAGATACTGTGTCATTATGTTCTATAGAGCTTCTTATCAAGAGAGATTTGTAATTGTTGCCTTATACATCATTTCTTTCCAAGAATTCAGTCTCTCCTACCAATTCACATACTTTGTTCAAACCACCTTGAAGGTATTATGGGGCAGCTTTAAGAGCCCCTTCCGCCATATATTGCCACATTAGCGTAATTTTTTTATGCTAATGTGGCAATATTATGGCAAATACGCTGTGCCATGTTTACAAAGTGGCGCAGTGCATGCATTGGCCACATAGTAACCCCTTGTGCCACATTAAGCCTGCGCCAGGCATAATGTTTGCAAGGGGGGCGTTCCCCCTTTGGGGGGGGGGGGGAGGGACAGCATAAATAAATCTAAAAGATTCCTTTGCGCCATTTTTTTCACCATTTTTAACGCCTGCTCAGAGCAGACATTAAAAGGGGGCACACCATTGGTTAGAATGGGCCCCTATGTACTGTTCAGGGTTAGCGCCAAAATTTTGGACTGTACATCAATAGCGTCAAAATTTCTGAAGCTATTGCCCCCTACTCTGCACCATGGTGCGCTGTATTTTAAATATGACGCACACATGGTGGCGGTACAGGGGCGCAAGGGGGTACAAGGAAAGTGGCCCTGCACTGAGTGCAGCGCCACTTTTCTTAAATCTGTCCCTATATTTCTTAGCAGGTTGTTCTTAATAGGCTTCAATTAGTCAAATCGTTTTGTATTTCACTTGTTTCAAATGTTTTTCTATCTCTTTTCTCTTTCTTTTTCCCCTCCCTTCTCCTGTTCTTAAATTTTTCTTCTTTCCTCAATCAAAAAGCTTTTGCAAAAATGCTTTTTCTTTCATTACTTCTCCTACCTCCAGTACAATATGTGTATTACAATATATGCCGTTATATACTGCTTTTTAGAATATGCATATGTTCTTTTGGAAACATACAAAAGTTCTTGTTCGCTACAATGTATTTTGCATAGTGCAATCCATTACAGTAAATAATTTTCAGACTTAAAAAAAGATGCGATAACACACAGTCCGCGACTATGAGTTCAAGCATTCTTTAGCCAGACTTAATCAAGGTGCGCTGCTTCAGGGCAGGCATTCAGAGAGGATGGAATGCGTTCTAGTGCTTGCTAACACCTTCAGGTTCAAGATGGCATCCACCGCTCAGGTGTGTGCAGCTCCAGCTCAAAACGTGAGCCATTGTTTATCACAAGCAGCAGCAGGTAAGATGCTAAACAGCCTGGAGTGTGTTCAGCCGGGCATGATATGCGTGATGTATGGGTGTGCACCTGGGCCTATTATCCTGCCAGATCTGACGGACGCCATGTATGTGAGGTTCAGACTTGTCTCATTAACGCATGTTCATACTCAAGATAGTGCTTGTTTTTCTATGTTCACATTTCTGTCGTTTGCTTTCTTTTTTTATTATTTATTATTCCGTCATCTCCACCATTCCTCGTTATTTTATCTTTTTTTTTATCTCCCTTTCATAGCCATTTTCTAAAAATAAATCTAGAACGACTGAATGTAGAAAGCAAACAATGTCCCAAGTGTCACATTGAAATATACAAATAAAGACTGCATTGCGTATGGCTGAGCCCAATCTGACATGGCAAGGTGGGCAAAAGAAGGATGGGTTGGCATGCTACCCATAGCATTTGCCAGTGGTTAGATGCATTGCAAGAGTTCCTTCTGTCAACTTTTGTATGTTTGATTAACACCCTAAATGGCCAACGGTATGCCCAGACATTGCTTCCTTCATCACTGTGCCACCAGAACTAAGCTACATCCGACTGAAGAGGCCCAAACACTCCAAAACTAGTCCTGGGTTGCTTGTGTTCTGGTTCAGAGAGGACCTGGCTTGGCAGTCCAGGCTGGACTGTTCCTATTGGAGCACGACCAAGACTGATTTGCATATGGTTGGGTCTAATCTGAGGTGGCATAGTAGGAGAAAGAACAATGGGTTGGAATGCTGCCCTGGGAGATTGCCAGCAGTTAAACATATTGCAAGCATTCCTCCTGTCAAATTTGCATGTTTAGCAACACAAAAAGATATTGATGGAATGCTGAACATTGTCAGACATTCACCCCCAGTCACAGATCTAGGTAAAATCCATAGTTTTTTGCTCACCACGCCACTCCAGTTTGGACCCAGTCATATGCAAATCAGTCTTGACCCAGGGGGAGCAAGTTCTAGACCAATTTGTATTTGGCTGGGTCCAAACTGGGACGACATGGCAAGCAAAATAACTAATGAATAAGCCCAGATCTGTGGCTGGGGGGGGGGAGTGTTTGAAAAGTTTCAACACTCTGTCCATCATTTCACTTTGTGGTGTTGCTAGGTGTGCTCTTTGCTAGGGTATGCCTAGACGTGGGTCCCTTGCTTGCTGCACCACTGGATTCAAGCTAGCCTGGCTGGTGTGGGGTGATATACCAAAACCAGTCCCAGGATGCTTGTTTCCAAGTCCAGGGAGGACCTGGCTTGGCAGTTCAGGCTGGACTGTTCATATGGGAAGCAGGGTCAAGACTGATTTGCATGTGGCTGGGTTCAAACTGGGGTGATGTGGCGAGCAAAATAACGATGGAGTAAACCCAGTTCTGTAACTGGGGGAGAGTGTTTGAAAAGTTTTAACACTCCGTCCATCATTTTATTTTGTGGTGTTGCAAAGTGCACCCTAAGCCGCTAGGGTATGCCCAGACGTGGGTCCCTTGCTTGCTGCGCCACTGGATTCAAGCTAGCCTGGCTGATGAGGGGTGATACCCCGAAACCGGTCCCAGGATGCTTGTTTCTGGTCCAGGGAGGACTTATCTTGGCAGCTCAGGCTAGACTATTCCCATTGGGAGCAGGGTGAAGACTGATTTGCATATGGCTGAGCCCAAACTGGGGTGACATGGTGAGCAAAATAACAATGGATTAAACCAAGATCTGTGACTAGGGGTGAGTGTTTGAAAAAATGGTGGAACTTCGCGTGTTTAACATTTTACCTCCAGCACCCATCCCTTTGGACAGGGAACAGTGGCTTCTTAACTTTGAAGCTTGTTGCAGGCCTCTGCCAGAGCAAAATCTTGCAAGAGAGGTGGCTTGCAGCATGGATCCTGTAAACATCCTTAGGCCCATATTTATGAGTCTTGCGTCATGTTTGCACCACGCAAAGTGGTACATGGTACATGCGTGATGCAAGGCTCAGTCAGATTTATGAGGCCACACAAAGCCACTTTGCATGGCTTTGAGTGGCCTCATAAATCTGCAGTAGTGCAACGAAGCGCGAGTCGCTACGTTGCGCTACTCTGCCCTGGGTGGCCATTCCATGGTCGGTGCGGTGGCTGTTCTCATGCAGCTCTAATGGATTTTTACGTATCCCCATATATACAAGACCATGTAAACCTGGGGATGCGATAAAAACGTACGCCTCCCCAGGGGAGGGGCAACAGGGAGAAATACCTTTATTTCTCCTCATTTTGTCCTCTTTCTATGTGTGCTGCATTGTGCAGCACACTTAGAAAGCGGAAAATGCTTCTCAGGATTGTTTTTGTGCAGGAAGATGTCCCTTCCTGCACAAAAACGATCCTGCATGTAATGCAGGCACCTTTGCACTATGGCGCTAGGCTACTGAACAGCACCAGCGCAGGGGGTAAGGACAGGAATACGCCATATGCCATAGATATGGCACATTCCTGCTCTTTCCCTGTGATGCAGGACAGCGCAGCAGTGACTTGCTGCACTGCACTAAGCCACAAAACTGTAAATTTTCCCCTTAATTCGGCAGGTTGTATCCAGCTTAGGAGAAGTTCCTTTTGTCCGTGGCACTGGCATAAGCTGATCATGAAGTGGCCATGGAGATTGTAATTGGAGGACTTACCCTAATTGTACAGATTAGGGAAGCTGATTGGGCAGTACTGACTGTAAGTGCTGGCCCCTTTACCCAGTGAAGTGCTGCAGGACTTTTATCAATGCAAGGAGGATCTGCACACCACAGACTTGTGTCCCAGGACCAGCACTTTGCCAGCATCTGCACTCCTTCTTCCTGCTGTTAATAAGCTGGACCCAGCATTCAAAATGAAGAACTGCTGAGTTGCCCTGCGCCAAGAAGACTGCTGATTGTTGTAGGGAGGTGCTGAGCTGTAAAGCTTCAAAAATATTACCAACTGTGGAGAGAAGATGCTGAACTTCACCATGTCAAGCAAAATATCTGCTGACTGCAGAGAGAAGATGTTGTGCTGCACCGTGTTAAGAAGCCTTTTGAAAGTGAGAGAAGACGTCGAGGACTACTGAATGTGGAGAGGAGATGCTGTGCTGCACCTTGTCAAGAGATCTCCTGCCTGTGGAAAGAAGATGGTGTTCTGCATCATGTCAAGCAAGAGGAATATTGAATGTGGAGAAAAGATGCTGGGCTGCACTGTGTTAAGCAAGTGGACTACTGACTGTGGAGAGAATTTGCTGACCTGCTGTTGGAAACTGGGTTATTCGTTGTGTGGGCAGCAAAAGCAATAGTTCCTCAGTTGTCCTCAATGGAACTCAAACACCCCATCGTAGCACTTGATTCTCACTGGGTAGAGGTGGAACAGTCTAAGGCTTACTCAAGGGAGGTGGTGGGGGCTAGTAATCACCAATCACTGGCACACGACAACAACACTCAATAACTGATTGTCCAGCCAGTACTTGTTCTTTGGAAAAAAGAGAAGTACATTTATTACACACACACACAAACACACACACACTCTCTCTCTCTCTCTCTCTCTCTCTCTCTAAATACTATTCAATAATTTACAAATGTACATTGGCAGATGGAACATACCATAGATGACATTGTGTAATCACTGGTGACCCTCTAGAGGAATCATACAAACATATCAAGTGAGTTCCAACAGTCATGGTGTAATAATGATATTACTTTGGCAAGAATCATTGTCATAATTGCATGGATCAATAAAACATATGCAATCATCACAAATCATTTTTCAGAATTAAACTTTGTGCATTCTTTCACATACTTGGCATTAGGCTGTAATGGTCATAACCACCTCAAGAGGACATCAGAGTAAAAATGGCAGTGTGAAAAGCATTGTAGTGTATCCATATAATCAGGCCCTAGAGGGCATGATCACATGAAAACAGCATGGTGAAAAACATGGCAGTGTAACCATACATTCAGCCCCTAGTGAGCGCAACCACATGAACAATGCATTACACATTTTTAAGCTTTTCAGGCCTTTTAAAATGTTACCATACACAAGACTCCTAGAGGGAGAACAACAACTAGCTGCAAATCAAAATCTCCAGCAATGGGACGGCTTAAAAATGCATTAAACAGTGGTGTTTATGGGGGTTCCCCCAACTTAGGGAGGGGACCCAGAAGATTACCTGAAGAGAGGGAGCGCATCGTGCTGAACATGTTGGTGGTGGTCCCATTGTTCTAGGACCACCACCGGCAGAGTTATGGGTGAAAATACTTTTTAGAAGGAGTGCACCGCAAAGCATTATGGGGTGAGTTTCTGTTGTGCAGTGAATATCATTTTAGCGTCTCCCCGCTGTGCAGGGGAGAGCCGCTGTGATGTTTTCCTTTTGCTTTTAAATGCGGCCTCGCGCCATGTTTTTCCACGGGAGCTGACAATCCTTTGCCGTGTCTGCCCGTTCCAGCGGGCAGATGTATGCAAGGGGGCACCCTCCCATGGGTCAGGGATTTAATGGAGCACAGGGAAAGGGCCCTGGGCACCCACCGCCCCCTGTGAGGTGAATGCAACATTGATTCCCCCCATCCTGCAAGTCATGGTGAAGCGCGACGGTGCTTCCCCACTTCTGGGAGCAATCAGGGATCCAAGGATTGGGTCTCGGCCTCCTGGGACATAAAGCTGCCCTGTGGATTGGGTTCTTGGGTGAGATACGAACACAAGGAGGAGGCCCACACATGCCCTCTCCCCCACTGTGATGAAAACAACCTTTTTGCGCCCTCCCCTGGTCCACCCAAGTGGGAAATTGATCAAACAGCAGCAGAGCCCCATGTGCTCGGAGGGAGAAAATTAGGTCAAAGGTCACCAAACTTTAGAATACCATAACTCGGGCCCCGTTGGGCTGATTCGGATGATCCTGGGCTCATTTTACTCCTGGCTGCAACAACCTTCCTCACCTCAAAAGTGGTGCAGTCCTCCAAAAGCTGGTGCTCCTGGTTCCCTGCACCAGTTCTCCTTTGTGGCTTTGTTGGTGGGTGCAAAAAGGTCCAGGGCTTCCCCCAACTGTCCTCAGAGAGAGTAAGGGGACCAGTCTCACTGGCCTTTGGGGAGATCCACTAGTCCTGGGGTCAACTGGACAGAGTCCTGGATTCTGAATAGGCGTTAGGGGGTTCCTCCTTCCAGTTCAACATGGCAGTTCCAGGATCCAGCAGACAAGAGAGTGTCTTCCCCTTGTGCTTGAGTTTATAAAGGGGAGAGGAAGGTTCCAGAAGACAGGTACCCTTAGCTAATCCTGGGGTGCCACTTCACCTCTCCACCCCTGTCCAAAAACTCCTGCACAGCATGTTGGGACAATCCAAAATGGTGTCATTAAGGAGCCACTGGTCACTTCAGCACCTGGGGTCTTAGCTCCACTCCTCGCTAACATCACTGACAGGGACTTGCACACTAGAATTTCACAGGCGCCCCGCCCCTCTGGTGATTTGGCTCCAGTTATCTGGGCACTCCCATTCGTTCAGTGGGCTGGGGCAGGCCCATCCCTGCTGCAGTGTGACAGCTGGGTGATTGATAAAGATTATTCCGCCCCACCCCTTTCCTCCTCAGGAGCTAGGAGAAGTAGTGCTAATTGCTTCTTTTGTGAGGGGGTGGCCCTTATTCCTGCTACTGGAGAAAATTTAATTACTGGACAGAGCCGGGTGACAACAGGCCTGCGCTCTGATCCTGTGCTGAGCCAGGAAAAGATGAAACCTCTGAATGACCCACAAAATGTACATTTATTTTGGAAGTTACAAATCTGATTTTCTTGCACAGGTCTCACTGTTATTCAAGACGTCAATGGTCTCTGTAGGCCAAGGAGAAGGGAAATTACACTCGAAGGCAGTTCTCTCCCTAGGAGTATAATGGCGTGCCACTATAGTTAAAACAGTAAACCACACTGACTTTCCTCGATAGTGTACTCTACCCTCATGAGGCCTTTCCAGGTGAATACCAAACCCTGCAGAGTCCCCATTGCGCCAGGTTACCTGTGCGCTGTTACTGGGCTGTGCACAACAGTAGGCTCCCATCTGCAGCCCACACATGTGCACACATGTAACTAATCACATGCCTCTTACCGTTGCTGCATTGCACACTCAGTCCGTTTACCATGTGATTCCCGTGGGGTGAGACACCGGTAGTGAGGATCACCCACAGTAAAAACGGATGATCAGAAAAGCAAACAATCCAGACGTTCTGCTGGGGCTGAACCCCGCAGAACAGCTGCACTGTTAAGAATTTTACTGACTGTGGAGAGAAGATGATGAGCTGAACTATGTTAAGAAGACGACTGACTGGAAAGAAGATGCTGAGCTGCATTGTATCAAGATGATGACTGACTGTAGAGAAGATGCCGTGCAGCACCCTGTTACGAGGACTGCTGGCTGTGGAGAGAAGGTGCTGATCTTCACCATGTCAATGAAGCAGACTACAATATATTAAGGAGACAAAATGCTGTGGTGCACCGTCTCTAGAGGGCCATTAACTGTGGAATCAAGATGCTGTGCTGCACTGCACCACAAGCACTACTGACTATGGAGTGAAGGTGCTGTGCTGCCCCATGTCAAGAGAGCTACTGGCTGTGGAGAGACGTTGCTGTGCTGCACCGTGTCAGGAAGAGTGCCTGCTTGCCAGCGAACCTGAGCCCAGCTGAATAGAGGGAACCCGTGGGAGTCTTCAAAGTTCTGTGCTAACTCTGAAGCCTCCCCACACAGTTGTTTGAGGACATCATCATCCTCCATCTGCCTGCATCACTTGGGGAGCTGGTAAAAGGATCATTGAATGAAGCATCTGCTGGTGCATCTTCTTCAGTCCTGACCTACCTGTGGTGGAAGGAATTCGGTTGCTTCTCCTGAACCTTGAGGACCTCCTCACCTCCCACATCCACCTGCGGTTATCAGAGCGGTAGCTGAAGATGTGCACGTTGAAGAACTGTTGGCCACATCTAATTCCATTGTGGGACTCCAGAGAGCCTAGAAGCCTCTGCTTGCCATGGGACCACTGAACCAGGTGTTACATTCATCTTTGTTGGCTGATGGAAACAACATTGATGGCTTGACATAAGTGTACCAAGTTCTATATGCATTTTTTAAAATTATTTTTAAGGATCTCTGCACTACAAAAAGCATGTTGGTGTTAGACATTTTTAATACACTAAGACACTTCATGTCATGAAAGGAACAAGTTTTTCGGAAGCAGATAGAATTGTTAACCTTGATTAATACGCATGGGAATGTGAGGCTCTGTATTTGGGCACACCCCCTTAAAACTGCTGGAAGTATCATAGTAAGACCAATGTAGTAGGGAACAAGGTTGGAATATTAGCAGTTAGGCAGAATTCAACAATTCTTCAGTGTTAAGAAATTTAAATCATGTTAATGCTTCAAAATGATGCCAGACACACAACTGAATCAATGGAAATGCTATGTGAATTTTATATTTTGTGGTTCCAGGTATAGGTGAAATCTGTTCTCCATTGACTTTGGTAGAGGTTGATAGAAGTTACAGAAATGTACTGCAAGGCTTTTATAATTACAGAATAGGCCACTAATTCAAGGGGGCACTAAATCAAAGAACCAGGCCACTAAATCAAAGACCCAGGCCACTAAGTCAAAGACCCAGGCCACTAAGTCAAAGACCCAGGCCACTAAGTCAAAGACCCAGGCCACTAAATCAGGAGAAAGTAATCGATATGAAGAGTTGAAATTCAAAATGGGATCTTTGTCAGGCCCCTGAATTGATGCATAAACACATGCAGAGAAGTATGTAAAGCACTTATTAATCAGTGACTATGGAACTGAAACATCAATAGTAGAAGACGAAATACTGTAGGTATTGATGCTCAGAGGATGCTCACTGACAAGAAAGATCAGCTTCTGAAGGACATCCACTGGTCAGCAGGTGGAGAAGCTTTCGGATCCACAGAGTAGGTGGTCAGGGGATACAGCCCTGGGCCATAATTGACTCAAGAATGAACATTGCCTTGGGATTGCAAGCCCAGGTGATGGCTAACGAGTGCACAACCAGAGTTGTAGAATTAATTGCCCATTCATTTATCATCCTCCTGGTTGGTCACAGGAACTGACAGCTTCGTGTTCAGACCTGAAATAATTTGCTGGGCTGGATTTCCTTTCCACAGCTGCCACGGTAAGAGTGCACAGATGGAATAGAAGCACACGCTTCATTACTCCTAGTTCATTTATCAATGTTTAGCTAAGTGCTTGCTATGGAAGTCACAGGGATGTGTCAAAGGAGATTGGGTACTGGGCAGTATCCTTGGCGAGTACTGCCATTTACTACTAGTGCCCAGTTTCTTTGGATGCTATTGTGCTCCAATTGCAATTAGATTGGAGTATTAGTATTCCTGACACTCCAAAGGTGAGCAGACTGATCAATGCAAGAGATGGTTTTATTATGAA
This sequence comes from Pleurodeles waltl, assembly GCF_031143425.1. NCBI lineage: Eukaryota > Metazoa > Chordata > Amphibia > Caudata > Salamandridae > Pleurodeles > Pleurodeles waltl. Next base: position 1,022,884,306 of record NC_090449.1, on the reverse strand, counting down.
AAAATACATAATAGTGGACTTAAAAGCATAGTTTACCCAAATAATTGCTCAAGGGAATGTATCTGCAGTTAAAAATTGTGCATGGAAGCAACTCAACTTTGGAGTGCACTATACAAACATACACAAAAATATATCCTCGTTAGGCAATGTCACCTGGCCCATCATTTTTCAAAATATACATAGAATTATCTTTCACTTTATTTTTCCACCCTACGTCTTCCAAGTAGATTCTCAGACATATGTTGTGATTGGGATTTTACTTAGAATGTGTGGGAGGAGAATCAAAAGTCCTAGAGATCTTACATCACAACCGGAAGTGACAGGCAGGGCAGCTGGAGAACTCCTGCAGGCTCATAATATATTTGAGGCTCTGGCTGTGCTAATTTTTGTTAGCAGAAAAATAGGATATTCACTACTTCAAGTTTGTAAATCTGTTTTCTATGTGACTAATTGCATGAGCAGACATCTCAGTGTAAAATCAATTTGTTAGAGTTTTGCAATAAAACGTTATGTGAAGTAGACCAACTACCTTCTGAGTGTAGAGTTGTAGGCAATCATACTCATGCTATGGAATTTTGTCAGTTGTTTCAACTTTGCAAAACATAACCAATCTCCATAAAAGTGAATGACAGGTGCATTATGCTAGAGTTTCATGCATAATAAATGTGGTGAAGATTGGTTAGGTTACTTGAAATGTTTGGTAAAATTATGCTAAAACCTTTTTCTGCTTACCACTAGACGAACTCAAGGAATGGGTCGCCATGCGACACATCCTACTGCTGCAACAAACAGGCTTCAGAAAGGGGTCCAAGGCGCTAAATAACATCATGGGAATGGATTTAATGTCCAAAAAAGTCACAGCGCAAGGAGCCTCATTAAATCCCTGTTATTTGGACTTTCATGTCCCATTTGACAGAGCGCACAGAGCGACCCTCTTGGAGAAATGATCTGCTTGGGGCATCCCGTCAACCTTGTTCTCTGCCGTTCGTATGCTTCACACAGGTACATGGGTGCGGATGCAGATTGGTACTGGGTGCATAGTTAATGGAAACATTTACACAGAGGGCTAAAGCAGAGTGGTGTTCTTGCTCCACTTTTATCCAGTCTCTACACAGCTGATCTAATAACCACTCTGAAGCAAACCAGAACATTTGTGGCGAAAATGAGTAGCATCGAAATGCCTGTCCTTCAATATGTTAGACCACTGTATTTTTAGATCATACCAAAGTTGGACGACAATGAACTCTATAAACCTTCATATTTATAATGAAAAAAATAAACTAAGGCTGAATCTGAACAAAACCAAGATAGTCCACTTTGGGAAATTTACAGATGCATTCACCTGGTAGATTAGAAGAGAAAAGATCCTATTGGGTGACCCTTACTTGTATCTAGGATTGGCAGGACTGGAAATCAAGCCTTTATTGGCTGCCTCCAGCCATCCTTCATTGGGCAAGGATCTGCACCTCAAACTATGGAAACTCTACCAAACTTTGTACAGGCCAACCGGTTCTTCTATTTTAGATCTTTTCAGGGTGAAACAATTACCTTTTGGTTCACCAAAATACGGAACAAAGATACATCCTTGTTTAGAAAAAAAGTATTTCACCTGCATTTCTCTGTCTTTTTGGGGTCCCAGACAGCACACCTAGCAGTTAAGACTAGAAATTGGCTTGATTAATCTAGCCCAGGGATCTCCAACCTTTTCTGTAATAGGAGATACTTATGTTCAATGACAATATTCCCACTCTACTAATGTTAGTGATGTAACAGTGACCAACCCATGCAACGTTACTATCAGTGATCACCCCAGTGTGCCAGACCTGGTTGCCAGCAGAAAAGTAAAATGGCTTTTTCAATTTGGAATGTCTGTACATGTGTAGTAGATGACAGCCATAACTGTAATGCCCCTGCACCAAGGTAAAAATATAAGTAATATTGTGTGATTTAGCACTTGAATATTAGCTTCAATTATATTTTAATTTTTTTTCTCTAAACGAAAACTTATGAGTTCTGAACATACATGCATTGTCATCACAAATTCATGCTTTTCATTTTTGGGATATATATATCAATTCAACCAAACAAAAGCATGGCCGTACACAGGATAGCTACTTTAACGTAGCTTGAGAACGACCAATTGCTCTCGAGGTACTCGCTGGAGAACCCTGATCTTGCCCCTATGGTGGACCTCCAGTTTCTAAAATCTTGCCAAAGCCTGAAAAACCCAACAGAATGATCTTTAACAAAATCTGATATCAAGGGAGCTATGCGAACATTGAACTACATATAGTTGATATACTTATACCATCAACGGCGGCTGTAATTTGCATAGAATTCTCAACTCGATGAATTGATGGACGCGTGGTAAAGCAATCTGCAGTACAGTACATTCAAAATCGTGGCCAAGAAATCTGCATTAAGTAAGATGCTTGACAAAACAAAGGATTTTACCAACTTGTCCCATGGGGGACTTCTACTTCCGACCTATGCAGTGCCTGTTTCTCAGCAGTATAGGGGAATGAATTTCAAACATTCACTGAGATACAATTTTATGAGGCTCAGGTTTTTCCTAGTTCCTTTTGGAAAAGCCAAATATGGTTTGAGTGTGCTAAGTCATAAGACCTGCAAATGATGCAGAGGTTGCAGCTACCATTAGGAATCACTGGGGCGCGTCATCTTTATGTGCCCAGACCTACTCAACCTTCATATAAAACTCATGCACCCTTGTTTTGTCAGACTGGGATTCGTACATTGAAAAATCAATAATCACAAGTTCACAAGGCAGTGATTGTCAACTTAGTGAATTGGTTCATTCATGGATTTAGCACTTAAGGAATTTGAGAATTGAGACAGTAAATTGCGCTCTATAGACTGCTCGAGAATGAGCAGCGATTGAATCCGGGGAAATTAAGCCTGTGTTCCAGTACAGACCTCAGCTTCCATCTAACTCACGGTCTGAAGAGACAAACTTCTAAGACTTCATCACACCCTCTTTTCTGATAATAGCTCAGTTCACATAAGGATTTACTTCTGGTCTGATATGACTCAAGGTCTGTAATTTAATATAAACGACAAAGTCCCCAGTTTAGCCCACCGCGCCTCTGATGCGCGGACTATGCACTATTGTGAGGGATGCAAACCAGGGTCACTTTTCCTTGGCTCCATGTGATCATTTTACTCAGCAATGTACACAGATGTTTTAGAAAGTATGTCTGTTTTCAGGCGTTTTTAATGAATTACTACATATAAGGTGGTGTACATTTCTAAAATGAGACAGACCTAAGGCAATTTACAGTAACATTTTATAACGATTTTTATTAAGCAAACAAAATATATTCCGTTTACCACAAGGTTTGACAGCAAGTGTTTTAGATAGCTGCAAATTGAATTTGTGAGAATGGTTATACCAGTCACCAACAATTTCACTAGTTTTAGTATCGTGTCAAACATAGGTACCATGTGGGGCATGATTTTAATAAAATGTAAGTTTCTGAATAGACTCTAAGTTGCGCACCGTGTCTAGTACCATGTCTAAATGTGGCCCTTTAAGTCACCTAACAAGGGAGATTATATATATATATAGCGTAACTCTGCTTTCGATGCAAGTTGAATATTAGTCCACAAGGGTCATCACATATGCAAATACAAATCTGATTTGACTCAGATTAAGAAACTTCAGGCCTTGGGCAAAATTCACAATTTGTCTCAGAACCAAATAGTTAAACAGCCCTGCAATGTATGTGGTAACTGAAGATGTAGGAGATGGTCAAACATAGAAGTAACCTGGGGAGACAGAGACAGACAGAGCAGCTTGGAGAAAGAAAGGGGAAAAGAAAGAAAGCAGGATAGAAGCATAGAAAGAAAGAAGGCAAGAAAGAAAAAAGAGGGGAGAAAAGACGGAGAGAAACAGAAAGAAAGCCAGAAATCCAGAATTATAGCACGCACAGCGCCCGTTTCATTTGCTGCACCCACCTTCTGCAGAGTGTGGTGTTTTGAACTATGGAGCGGTGCTGCCAATACAATAAAATATTATGAAATGTATTCACTGGCTCTTTTCTTCACTTTACTACACAGTAAAACTAATGGATGTTCTTTACTTGCAGCGCCTCCCTATAAATCTACAATTTGATAGAACTAAAATATAGAGATGCAAACAACCTTTAAATAAGAAGGTACTCTTCAAAACTAAAGGGGATATTTACAAGCCCCTTGCGCCTCCTTGTGCCGCCATAGAGTCATTTTTTCCTACGCTAAGGAAGCGTTAAGTAGGCCCCCACCATGCGCCATATTTACAAAGTGGTGCAATGCACGCATTGCGCCACTTTGTAACCCCTTGCGTCACATTTTACCTGTGCCAGGTATAATGTATGCAAGGGTGGCGCTCCCATGCACGGAGGCCCCAAAAAAATATGGTGCAGTGGAATTTACAAGATTTCACTGAGCCATTTTTTTCACCATTATTATCGCCTGCAGGCGTTAAAGTGACGCTCCCATAATAACCTATGGGCCTCCCTGTGCTTTGCTGGACTATCGCCATAATTTATGGTCCTAATCCAGTAAAGCGGCACAATGGCGTCATAAATTATGACGCTATTGTTCTAACGTGCGCCATGGTGCGCTGTAAAGTAAATACAGCGCTACCATGGTGACGTTAGGAGGGGCACAGGTGATGCAAGAAAAGTGACGGATCAGAGCTGATGCACCACTTTCGTGTAAATATGGCCCCTTACCTCGAACCTCAGATTGTTGGGGGAATGTGTCCACAACCAGAAGGCATCGGCGTAAATCCACTGCCACCAGGCCACACACTGCACATTAAGGCACAGTAATGTATAAAACCTTGTAAAGTATTACACCTTTTCTTTTAGGGGAGAAGGAGTATAATGTGAATGTGGCCCCCTCACACTGTCACGTGGTAATTTTGTAACATTGCGAATTTAGAGACAATAAAAGTTTTGAAAACGAACTCAAAGTTCAGTACACCCTATAAGTAGCAGCCTTGTCCGTTGTGCAATGTTTTGCCTGTGTTCAGATTTGGTGGAATACTACCATAGCACACTGGAATCAGTTTGGGGGGGGACACTTACCGGCTATTCCATCAATCCTAACTTCTGTTCATTGTGCAGAAAATGTGCGAGGGGTGCACATTTGCCAGATAAAAACTAAAATAGTTCCCCCCCCCCCCCTTAGTCTGTACAAATGGGAGAACTTGCAGTGAATTCATGGACATGTTTTGGGCCAGACCACCCAGCCCTAATAATAGTGAGTAACGTATCCATCCATAGGATGGGGTATTGCGCTTGCACAAGATAGTGCCGCAGGTTCAAGTCCATAGTCTTCTCAAACCATCCAATAAACACATTTAGTCCTTGGAATAAACTCTTGAGGGCCAGAGGCTGCTGAAGAATCCGGTAACAATGTTACAGCTAGGAGAGGCTGTGATCGCGGATGTACTTTTGTAGAATTTGTGCTCTTCTATCAATAGTTTGTAGCACAGGCTTCAGGCCGCTGTATCCACCCTGGCTCTCCCAAAACTCCTCATCCAGTCGCAAAGACCTCAGGAGCATGTTCTGTAAACACCCAGACTTCAGGACAGCCACAGCATCCTCGGGGAACCTGCAGCATGAATGTGCACAAACAAATTAGGAAGGCAACCTTTAAATCCCTTTAATTACTTTATTGTTCTTCTTAAACCTTGGCACAATTCATGAAGCTAGAAAGCTAAAATGTAATATTTATACATTAATGATGTGATTTAGAAAATCATCAGATTTGGGGATAAAAAGGTAAATATTCAATTGGTGGATTTTCAATTAGTGGCGAATCTTCTCCCAGAATTATCTTTAGTATAGTGGTGAAGAATCTTCTGTCAAAGAATGTACTACTTCCCCCACAAATGAGTTTTTTTATGTTGGTACCCAACTCTAAATATGGCACTGAAACATCACTTGGTTAGCAGAGCAATAACATCTTCCAGGGCTAGATATTCAAAACTGAAGCAGTTACTAGAATATTCATGTAGCATAATGGAATAATTGATCTAGTGTAGCTACCTATCTGTGGGTTAACTGAAACTTACAGGCTCAAACCCTGATGGATCCACTTAGCTGCTCATATTTCTGGGGTTGATGAAACTAGCACTGTTCGTTTGGGTAACAGTAACACCTGTTATAATGCACCGTGAGACTTGGGACAGAAAGTACAATACAAGCATATATTTCTCAGTAGTAACAGTATTACACCTATTCTTTGAAAATCATTGTTAAAGTAACAATTTGGCAACTAACACCAAATGTAAAAGTTGTAGAAAGTGGAAATAATCTAGAAATTTTATTTGAAACGTGGTTGGAGTTATCGGGTAAATCTGGAAAAGCTGGAAACTTTTTCAGTTTAATTGTAGTGGAAACCTCATGTCAACAATGTAGTTAGCACTGGGTCTTCTCATTTTGATGGGCAGCATCCTCAATTTGGCAATGTTAGGGTACCAACCAGCTAGACTGCCCAACATGTGCTCATATCTCATCTATGCTTTTGAACTCTTTGAAAGTGGCATAGACTTGACATCATCTTTAGCTGCTTCAGGGTTTGCTCCCTTCTGAAAATATCTCACTGCAAAGGAGTCTTGTACTCTTCACAAATTCCAATTTGTAGTAGACACTTTCTAAACTCGAGATATCATGGAGGTGATGCTACCAGAGATTTTTAAATTGATTTACTTTATCCTCTTACCGGTCTATGCCTTCCAGCAGCCTGAAGTTGAGATTGTCTTCCGGGTGAAAAGGTCTTGCTGCATTATCTATATACACCAGATGCGCAGGATTGCTTTCACGCACCTGTTGGAAAATACATTTTAAAAAGTAGTTATGCAGTTTGGTAACTTCCATGAATAGTTGCATGTGAGGTTGTTCTTGCATGACTAAGTTACTCTGCCTGTGAGGAGAAAGAATGCAAGTGTAATTTAACTGCCCTGCGTGTTTCCTGAGTGTACACTGGTGCAAAAAATGTTGATGGACCTGTAGGGGTGGGTCAAGTAGAAAAGAAAAATTTACTTACCTTAGGTAACAATATTTCTGGTGGATAAGCTCATAAGGTGAGGAATTTAGGGAGGACAAAGCTTTGGAATGCCCTTCCAACTAGCCTGACGCTATCTTCCTCAGAATCTGGTTTTAGAAGAAAAAGAAAAAAAAAAAAAAAAGCCACTTTTTAACTTCGCTTTTTAGGGTCGAGCGCGCATGCGCTCTGGCCCCTGTTGTAATCTTTCTGTGGCCTTTTACCACGCCCATCAGTTTCGCTGGTTTGTGGGCTTCCCTTTTAAAATTTGCTTGATTTCATTTGTGAAAGGCATGCATACATCATGCCTTTTCTGTTTTTTAGCCCTCCTCGAGAGCACCGCTAAACTACTGAAAACATACGAGGCTCCATGTTTTCTGCATGGCTTCTGGACTACTTTTTCTTTTTATTTCCTACACAGCGCGATCTCACTGGGCAGTAGTTGGGCACTTTGCATGACATCAACCATGTTACATAGACAACTGCATAACTGCCGATACGTTTGACTGCGAGTGAACTTCTGTTTTTCTTTTTATTTCCTACACAGCGCGATCTCGCTGGGCAGTAGTCCAGCGTTTTGCATGATATCGACCCTGTTACATAGGTAATTGCATAGCTGCCGATATGTTTGACTGCGAGTGAACTTCTGTTTCCTTTTGTGTGCTCCTTCACGCTCATGGCGCGGCGCTTTAAATCGGCTCGCTTACACCAAACTGTATTACTTTTCATTTTCAATTTATGTGGCAAGAAAAGTCCGGTTAGGACTTTACAACGCTAATAGCTCTAAGTCAAACAAATGCGAGACTCATTGCATTGCAAATGCTTGTTAATAGTTTTATTCTATACCAACCATAAGCTGGTAGCGGTGGGATGCTCCTTTGGAAGCAGCTGTGCGCTCTACAACTTTTTGTATTTTGTATTGTAGGACTATATTTCCAGATAAACTGATCCGGAAACCTTTCCCTTGCATTAGATCTCCTGTCCCACCAGGTGGCGCCATGCGCTTCATCCATGATTTCACCCTCAACGTGTGAACATCAGAATACATTAGGTCCCAACCAGCAAGCTGGTGTCAGTTCCTGGTACTTTTTGCTCGAGGCAGGTGGCAAGGGACCGAGACAGCATCACTGACGGAAACAAATTTAGCATTTAACATGTTTGCATACCTTGAATCTTATCAATAAGGGCACTTCTACATTAAATGAGGAAAGAGTGTAGAGATTTACATTTAATTTTTCATTAAAATAAAATTATAGAGCGTGGTCAGTGACCCTGAGCGGTGTCTTGGCATTATAAAGAACATGGCTGGCATCATAAACAGACTAAATTCACTGCCATCCATTAGATTCAGGGATTATGGCCAAAATACCACGTTTTTAGGAGTTTACCAAAATGAAAGCGTTTTTCATGTGGCTCCACTCTGCAAACATAGTTAGTTCCAGGCTAGGGTTGTACAGGCATTTAATGCTCTGCCAACCGCTCTTTCTTTACGACTCCTGGGTACTTTCAAGAAGTGCACATAAGCCTACCAAAGAGATCTGGAAGGGACATACTTTTAAATGTCTGCTGTAGAAAGAACGGGCCTTCGGAGTGCACATCACTGTGTGCAACACACAGGCACTTAAAACACATTCTTTTATGAACATCTACCCAGTGTGGATCGGACAAGTGACAACACATCAATTAGTCTCTTATTGGATCTGTCAATCTAGCTGCATCCAAGCCCAGCAAAACACAGTGTGGCGGCCGTGCTTAAAGACTAAACCACCATGCCCGGAGGGCCCATCCACGTCCAGGGTATGTTTGGAGAGACCCTATCATCACTGACCAGCTCAGGAAATTGATTTTTTTATGTGATCCAGTAGGATGAGGACTGTAAGCTCTGCAAAGTCACAGCAAGGACTTAGTGGCTCAGGAGACAGCATCTGCTGTTCAAAAGGACAAACTGACAGAAGTAAAGACTTTATGACTAACAGAATCCAGGTTTTTGACTCATTATTAAATGCTGTGGGAAAGGCATTTGGGTTCAGTTTAGAAAACTAAGCTTGGACCACTTGACATTCTGGTGAAGTGTGAGTAAGTCTAAGTATTCAGTGCATCTTACGGGGACAGCGGTTCACTGGCTATTTGCCTGTGGGCTGCTGAACCTGAAAAGGGGTCCTCACATGCAGCCAAAACAAGTATCGGAAACGCCTAATCATATGGCAAAAAGGGTTGTGAAGATGGTTACAAGAATTCCGTCACAACCTTAGATTTTGCTTCCGCAGTGGGAACGGTTACCAGGTGGTAAAAGGAAGGTATTCTTCTCAAAGAGGACCAGTGGGAATGGAAGTCCCCTTCGGGTGAAGAGTCCTGCACCAGGGTTTTCCTGCCCATGGGACATCATGGAGTAGGAAACTAAAACATAATTAAAACCTCTTCCACTTCTAATACCAGAAGACAGGGAGAGAAAACATCTCCTTTAAAAGGAGATGTTGTCCACTGATGGAGCTCTTTCACTAAGCGAGTCATTGGTAGGGCTCGGGGACAACAGGAACAACAGTGCAAAGTATTGTTTTTGTGATTACAGCAATTGGACCAGAAGAATATTTTCTCCACTTATGGCATGAATATTAACTCTACATTTTTGTTGTGGGGCAACAGCAAAAAGCTTTGCTGAGCACTTAAGTTAGATATTTGCCGGGGAATTTTAATTTTGAAGTATTTAAAGGTACATGTGTATCTACAATGAGGTAGGTGTGTGCTGAAGGGTTCATCAGGACGTGCAGACTCCACCTTTCTAATGCCTGTTTCTTGGACATCATTGGTCCAGTCTGGTGACCCTTAACCCGGATATTCATGTCATTCTGTGTAGGTGGGTTGAGGGCAAAAACATCTATTAATATGTAGTTAGGGTCGCGAGTATAGTGGTTATTTATAAAGCATCGGTGGGCTCTCGGTATAAACACAAGGTCACACTGCGGTGAAGCACCAAGAGAGTTTTATTACTAATAAATAGTAGCTTATATAACTATGTTTAAATTTTTTCTATAGACATTTCCAATTCTACGGGGAGCCAAGAAATGTTTCACACTATAGCACTAGTTAGGTTGGGAGTTTTCTAAACTGTAAGACTAATAACACATAACCACAAAACTCTTAATCAACCATTGTTGGAGGATGTGTGTCGGCACAGCGAACATGGGACACGCTAGAAGGGAAAGGTGTGTTAGGGATGGGATCTTGTTTTTGATTTTGTTCCTCTTCTGTGACATTTGACAAACTAAAACAATATGAAGAAACTCACATTTAATTGTCAAAGAGGCGGACAGAGGTGGCAATGCAGCCTATTATGTTTGGTTGACTACTTGAAAGAGGCGCACAAATAACTGGATACGATGCGTACACGCCACTTTGTAACTTCTTGATGTGGTCACAATGATGCCGCTATTGAGCTAGAGAAGACAGAAGCCACACCGAACATTTTGGAAGAACCTTGCAAATAGATAATACAAAGAGCTGTATGATCCGTGGAATTTAAGATCCGTTTACATTTATAGTGGAGCCTTGAAGTCGAAGCGAGGATTGGTCGCATGATGAAACACGTGTTGACTGAATCGGATGAAATTGAAGATATGGTGCAATAAATACAAGAGAATTTGTTACTTATGAAACTACGGATAAGAACTTTATTTTTTTACACAAGTGCCTTGGAGAGTGTTGACTAAGATATTCCTTTTGGAAATTTGGGGGAGTAGGGTATTTTCTTCCCTTCCAGGAGCACCGTGAGGACTTTTTGATGTTATAGAATACTTGGGTGTGACACCAGTGAGTGCCATCCCTTATTAAAAAAGACCCAGCTGTGCTTACCAGTAACTTAACCACAACAGCCATTAAAAGGAGGGTGGAACATGACGCAACTATGAAAATCCAAAAGATCATTAAGAGAATCGCAGCACTTGGTATAAGGAAGGCCTAATTAACTTTGAGGACAAATACTACTTTTACACGGAACACCTGAGAACGGCTACCTTCTACCTATTACTAAAAGTGCATAAAAAGGGATTTATGCCACTCGGCCACTTGATTATTTCCGGGATTGACTCTATGCGCTCCAGAATAGAAGAATGCATAGATAGACAATTCCATTCTTTTATGTGAGACCTCCCATCGTACATCATGGACCTACTATGTGAACTTCAAGACATTCAAGTCGACCTCTACTCGGTGCTCACCATGACTAGATAGGTCAATTCCGTCGCATCCACCTGCTTCCATGACCTGCGAGTCCTAAGGAAGATCTTCAGATGGATACCAAGCGACTGCGGCAAGACCGCAACACACGCCCTGATCACAAGCAGACTTGACTACGGCAACGCCCTCTATGCCGGAACCACCAAGAAGAACATGAGCAAGCGGCAACAAATCCAGAATGCAGCTGCCAGACTCGTACTGAACATACCCCACCGGGAACACATCACAAGGCACCTTTTGACCTCCACTGGCTCCCAGTCGAGAAGAGGATCAATTTCAAACTCCTCGTACACCCCTACAGAGCCCTCCACAACCTCGGACCCAACTACCTCAACCACTGCATCACCTGGTACTTCCCTGCAAGACCTCTCCCCTTCTCGCAGCAGTCGCTCGCCACCATACCCCGCAGAAAGAAGTCATCGGCTGGAGGAAGATAGTTCACCTACCTTGTGGCAAAATGCTGGAACACCTTACTTCTCCACCTCAGACAGTTGCCATCGCTACCTCAATTCAGGAAGGACCTCAAGACCGGACTCTTCGACTGAACCCTGAGGACACACCCCACAGCGCCTGGAGACCCTATGGGTAAGTAGCGCGCTCTATAAATGACTGATTCAATGGGAATTAGAATTCATATTCTCATCTATTAATGTAGGAAGCCTCTAACTAAAATAACAAGCATTTTCAATGCAACTGGTCTCACATTTGTTCGAGTTAGAGCTATTAGCGCTGTAAAGCAAAATAAAATGCAGCGCGGTCGCGCTATGTAAAATGCAGCGCAATTGCGCTGCGTGGAAAATAAACAGATAAAGTAGTCCGGACTTCAGGCTGAAAACATCGAGCCTCATATGCTTTTGGTACTTTACCGGTGCTGTGTAGGTGGACTAAACACCGGAAAAGGCATGACGTATGCATGCCTTTCACAAATGAAAGCAAGCGGATTTTAAAAGGCAAGCCCATGAACCAATGTAAATGACTGACGTGGCATGGGTGTGGTTTGAAGCCCAAAGAGAGATTACAGAATGGATGGAGCACTTTGTGCTCGCCCATAAAACTGCATTGAAATAATCAGTAAGTCCCTTGACACCTGCAGTGCTCACTACATAGCCTTTAATAATCAAACAAATACAGGATATTGGCCTCCATAATAACTTTTTGTATTTAATGGTGAGATTATTATTCAACAATAAGGCACAACTATGGAAGGAAACTATGCAATACCTTGGGCCTACCAATTTATGGGACAACTGCAGCAAATCTGGTTAATATATGAAGAGGCTACAGAATTCTCTAAACATTTGAGTAGATTCCAGTGAAGCTGAAACACAAGGAATCAGTATTTGGCAGGAGCAGCACACGCCGTAAGTTTTATTTTTGCTTGAAACTAGTTTGGTATAGTACTAGCAAATCGAGTTTTAAATAGGTTGCTACAAAAATATCATAGCCAGAATATTGACAACTAAATTATCATGACAATAAATATGTATATAGATATACACTGGCGGCTCCTCCGCTTAGGGGGAGGAGTGTCGCCCGCCAGCCAGCAGCAGCCGCTGCAAACCTTTTACAACGAAACTATAACAAACTATGTTTATTATTGTTTCTTTGGGAGAGGGGCGGGCATTGGGTATGAGGCGAGTGTACTGTGCACTCCTCTCAGTGCGCATGTATGTTTGGCCGGCCATCTCGGGCAGGCCAAACACACATGCGCGATAGGGCTCTCTCCAGCCCGCACTGTGTTGCCGGGCTGGAGTGTGCAGAGGCTCCCAGTCTGCCTGCTTTGAGCAGCATGAGGATTGGCAGCAGGCTGGGAGCCTGTGCCTGGAGCGATGAGGGAAAGAGGAGCGGCGGCAACGGAGTAGGTACGTTTTATTTTTTGTATTATTAAAAGTCCCCCAACCTTGACATGCCACACTCACCCCTTCAGAGCACAGCGAGTCGCGACTGTAAGTATATAGATTTACTATTCTTAAACTGGTGTACTTGAACACTGATGGTATAAATATGTTCAAGGTACGTAGATGTGAAGTTAGGAATAGTGAATCAGTACTTACCAACATATACTTACCTTCAAGACATGATAGTATTCAATATTTTAGCTACAATGTTTTTGTAGTACACTTTTTTTGTAAAAACATTCTAACATACAACAATGGGTATGAATTACAGTCAGAATTCTTGTGGAGAGGGATGCACTTCAGACAGGGTAAATAGATCATTGATGAGGTGTTTGACTGCAAAGTCACACAGTTTGAAAGTGCCTCTCTAGGACATACTCCGACGTCACCCAAATTCTAAAAGAGCAATAGGGCAAGGTATATTATTGTTTAGAAAGGAACTCCATATTGGTTCCATTTTTAAGCCGTTCTTTGGTACTTGATGTAAACAATGAAAAAGAGGAAGTGTTCCCAATATACTTGGATTCATTGTGAGATCAGGTTGCAATTTTGGGCAAGAGTGGAGATTCTGAAACTCCCTCCCACAATTGATTACGTTGTCCTGTAATTGCTTATACTTGGAGACTTCTCATTGATCCATATCTGAGCAATGATTTACCCAGTGCTTAATTTGTGATGAAAGGCGTGCTGATGCCCAAAGCTCTCCTCTGAAACATGCAGCTGCTGCAATTAAATGTGCGAGCACTAAATACTGAGGCGGTGTAATCCTAAAGTCATCTCGGGCCTCTGTAATCCATTTACAGCCACTCCCTGCCCCTTCAGCTCACTCTTGCAGATTTCTGCCTTTGTGACACTTTTTTGTTTTTCTCTTTCTCCGTCTTTCCCATTAGTGTCTTTTGCTCGCAGTAAATGCCTGATGCAGAAAAACAAGTGCCGTCCCTCAAAAATAAGTGCTAGTGCCCCCCACTGGCAACCATCAGCTCAAATTAAGCACTGGATTTACCTTTGGAGGATACATTTAGCTTTTTAATCAATAAATGTCATCTTTATGCAATCAAATCAGTTACATTTTTGTAAACGTATATCTAAACTATAAATATAATATATATAATTTTAATTCAATGTATCTTTGTTTATTTTGTATTTTATAAATAAAAAATATGTAATAAAAATAATGATAATCATAAGGCACATACATGATTACGTCTTACATTTCCTCTAAACTATGGCAGACCATTTCAATGTCCTTTGTAGCAGAATTACTCCAGTCGCTTGGACTCATTGATGTGGGTGGTACTTAACTAAGAAAGGGCATCTGCTGCCTTTTCAAAATTTGCAGACAGAAATGCAATTATCCAGAATATATTTGAAGTGCATGTGTTAATAGTGTTGATTCTTGCCATTTGATCACATTTTCAGCTCGGTTTGTCTACTTTTGGAAGGCCTTTTCTGCAGTGTCAAAACTTCAATTCTTGATTAATTATCATCCTCAAAGTGATAGACAGAAAGAGCAAACCAATTACTGCTTAAGTAGCATGCTTGAGTTCCTGCTCCCATACCAAAGATTGGATGGAATTCCTATCATTACCTGAATGTGCGCATAACACTATGGGGCATATTTAGAAGAAAGTGGTGCATCGGTCCCGCTGAACCACTTTTCTTGCACTGCCCCTGTCCCACCTAACGACACCAAAGTCGCTAGGACAACAGCATCAACATTTTTGATGCGATTCTGGTGCTTTGCTGCACTAGCGTCATAAATGTTAACGTTAGTGCATCAAAGCACAGGAAGGGCCATTGATTAAAATGGGTGCGTCATTTTAACGCCTGCTCTGAGCAGGAGTTAAAAATGGCAAACAAAAATGGTGCAATGAAATGTTGTAAATTTCGCTGCGCCATTTTTTTCGGGCCTTCCTGCGTTGGAATGCCCCTTCCTTGCAAACATTGTGCCTGACATAATGTGGCACAAGGTTTACAAAGTGGCACAATGCAAGCATTCACTTTGTAAATACGGCATGGGAGAAAGGCCTCCTTGACGCCACCTTAGTGTAAAATAATTTACGGTAGGGTGGCGCAAGGGGCTTGTCACTATGCCCCTATAAGGTATTGGGCAGCTCTGTTCTTTAAAACAGTCCTTAAACAGGAATTAGCATTAAAGAATAGATATGTTAATCTATGCAAATATAATAAAACTAAATCAAGAGACTCTTTTCCGTAAGGATGTGCATAGTTATATAAACGCTTTTCTCTGATTGAATGCAGTACCCTGTTACTTCTCTTCAGAGCAACATACGCCGGGAGGTTTTCCCACTTTTACATTTATCACAAAACATTACAATATCCTGTGCATTTCTGTAAAACGAAATAAGAAAATTTGCAATTTTACCCTTAAATTTTGATCTTGTAACCAGAAAGGTTTATTGTTAGAAAGCTCTGGTTCTGCCTAAAACGTCTTTGTGACATTTTGTTGATATATTGTAGTGTATACATGGACATGTGGCTGAAGATTAAGTTTTAGTGCTGGTTAATAAAATCTTTAATCAGATGACCGCGAGGCCTTATCTTGTGGACTGTAATTTCTAATTCTGGCTAGCAAGCTAAGTAATCAAATTTACTAAGCAGATCACATCTTTCTACTCAAGGTGCTAACGCACATTAACTTTCAATTAGTGTTTTACAGTAACATAAATATGTATTGCTTGGTAAACTGACAATGAAGGAGAAGGTTAAAGTTAACACTTTCCTTAAAAGATTAGCATTTTTAAGTTCAATACTGCTGTAGTGGTCATAGCACTTGGCATAAGACAAATATTGCATATTTCTAGAAGGACAGGTTTTTGAGCAGATCTTTGCCTACCAGTCACTGCTCCATCTATAGAGTATAGAGGTATTTTGTACCTACAAGTAGAAAAGGTGTCAGCATTTTTGTTAGCCCGCTTCTTATTGACGCATAAATGTGCATCCATATATGTAAATGATCACAAATGAAGCTGGGCACAGCAAGATGGCCCCCTGGAATGACTTACCAAAATATGAACCAAGGCCAGCTCCTCTGGATTGCGGCATTTTTCATGCAGCCGCTCCTCCACACAGGCCTCAGACGGATCAGGTTTGAATCCACAGCAGTAGCGGTCTAGGCGATCCTGGACCTGCAGTAGACAATGAATGACTTTATTGACTTGTTAGTGACCAAGAACCACAATGGCTGGGTCTCACTGACCACCATAAACTACTCTGAGCACGCTCCATATCGTAATTTTAACTCACCTCTAGCGTTTCGCAGGTATTAACCAGTTGCTACGATTAATTTGAGCACTCCATCTAACACCTTTATGTTAATCTCAGTGAGATGCTTTATAATGCAACAGGAATCCCTATGTGAAGGTCACGTGATAGGTGTGCTACAGGCCTCAAGCGGACTTCACTGATGAGGCTCAATGTCTGGGATCTCTTATGGTCCTGAGCAGAGAAGATATAGCCCATCAGTTTGGGCATAATAGTCCCTAAGGGGTAGGACAAGAGTGATTCTCATATGGCTGGTCTCTGCATACTGAACCAAAAACAATCCAAGAGATGGCATCCAGAATAATTACCAGTGGCTGAGATTAATTAAAGCAGTCCCCATCTATCACGGTTTTGATTGTCGGAGATAGATACACAACAGGAGGCGAATACTAGAACGCAACAAAGGACTTGGTTGTAAAACAGACTATGTACGCATTCTTGGCTTTGGGGAAGAATGAACTCAAGACTAAAACGGAAAAAAGACAAAAGATTAATAGTGATTGCAAACAAAAAACATGTACAATGTAAAGAGTGCTTGCATAACATGCAAACAAATTATCAATAAACAACGGAAAATGTTGTGTAAAATTCTAGTCAACCAGACTTCTCAATTCAGTGGTAAGGTATGGACCACCAAGACAACAGTTTCTCCAAGGCGCAAATGGGAATGAAGGGCTGAGTGAAGGGAAGATGCAAGGATGCCAACTGACAATGAACAAAGAATGTGTTTAAGCTGGATGTTTGTTTAATATACAGACCTAATCAAACAACGAGAGGACAAGAATTTGTAAGTTTGCTGGCTATGCCCTTTGAAGGTGGGAACTGCCCATCTGAACTCACCCGAACTTGACAATCATACGTACATTAGCCGTTAACCCCCCGCCAAGTATATTCGTGGATACATTCCTATAAAGGAATACTGAGTTGGAATGTGAAAGGCCCTCTTGAACAGTAGAGAAAGCAGAAGCTCATGGACGGTATACTTAAAGAAACTATGATATTGACAATCATCAGGAAATAAATGGTTGGAATCTAGAATACCGATTATATGAATAATGTGACCCCTTCATACCATAACCAAAATATCGAAGACCGAATTATTGAAATGTAAATGAATATAGCGACACAGATCTATTATTCTTTACTCCACATCTACGGACCTTGATTTAGGCTTCATCAATTTACATATATGTGGAGTTAGGTATACAAGATCTATACATACTTACCTGTCGCTATTTTTGTCCTCTATATTTTGGTTACGATATTAAGGTATAACAATGTTCTCTACTGCGGAGACATCTGATGCACAAGCATACCATTGTTGAATGAAAGAGGGCATTGAATGTGTTACTTGCAATTCTTGGTTTCAAACGTGTTGCTACTACTTACTGGTATAACTGGATCAATTTACTGTTGGAGATAATTGAGGTCAAATGTCCATTGATTTCATCTTGGGATTTCAGTTTGCTTTTATCAAGTATGGAGAAGGTTTCAAAATGAACTATATGTACATTTTCAGAGTTAACAGACTGAAAAACTAGATCTCAAGATCTCTGCAGCAAAGCACATGCTCTAAGAATTCTCAAACACACAGACACACACTTTCTAGTCAAGTATATATTGATTATGTTTCCTACTACAATGAGAGAGCTTTTAAATGACAATCTGATTTAAGGGAACATGTCCAATCAATCCAATCAAATCAATTAATGATAGCACTGTGTATGCACAGCACATAGAGAATACAGATAAAGAATCACCCCTGGACGTTTGATTCCAATTCTATTTAAGATTTTGATGAAAGGAAACCAACTTGATGAGTAGTTTTAATGCATGGTTGGGAGTGTTCCACATTTAATTAAAGTGATGCATTTAAAGCAATCTAAATTGTAATTCAATGACTTTAATAGATGTCGGAGAAGACGAGGGACCATATTTCAATTCAAAGAAAGAACAGTAGACCAGAGACCAGTGTGCAAGTAACCATATGGAATTCATCCTTTCCACAAAGCCCTCAAATATACAACTGGATTAAATAATTTCTATTTGCTGATGTATTACATATTCATATAGGGTGTCCTATGTTGCTCCATTTCTTTTTGAAGAACTCGCTACTCGTAATTTATATCCAGGGATACAAAATATGAAAATTGATTTTCAACAATGCAACTTTCACCATATTAGTTGCCATTTACCTCCCCGTCAGCCACCCTCTCATGCTCACTCATCGCCCCTCTACAGTGGGTGTCATCACCCATCCCACAATTAGCCCTCTCGCTCGCAACCTACATCTTAAGATTGCCTTGATCCCAGGATTTACCGCTTGAGGGTGTCCCTCTACCTATGCCTCCCTGTGAGGGGACAGCTTTGTAAGGTGAAGCTTTGCACGGTCCCTTTTTATTGGCCGTATTCTCATGAGGTGATGAATGCACAAGTACTGTCAATGCTGTACCACCTGTGAGTTTTCGTTGAAGGCTTACATGACTGGTGCACCCGAGGTGATTCTGCTGGTGTGTGTTCATGTATTCGTGTGAGGTTGAAGCTTTGAACACTGCTGTCTGTTCTGCATGCCTGGGGGAGACTTGTATAAATTGCATTATTGCTACCCATGAGTGGGGTTCACACTCTGCTTCTGTTGCAGTCTCTCTTCCGGGGTGTGGGAGGGGGAGGGGGGGGGGTGTGTGTGTTAGAGTTGCACGGTTGCTTTTTTTTTCTGTGTGCCATGCCAGGTGTAGTGTATTGTACTGGCATTTATACAGCGCTTACTACCCCTGACAAGGCACTGAAGTGCTTTCTGTGGAGGTGCACACTATTCCATGAGCCCACAGGTCAGCTTAGGGTATTGAGGTTGCATTCATCCAGTTTCAGAATTAAGCATATGGGGACTACTGGCTTTGGGTTAAGTAGTGTGTATTTAGTAGGGAAGACCATGCGATCATTGCAAGATGGTGCATGCATGGTGAAACACTGGATAAGAATAACAGTATTAATTTATTTTGAACATATGACAATACATTAACTAGAAAAGTCATCATTCAGGTGAAGTTATTGGAGTTATCCTATAAGCTCTTTAGTAAGATGGTCAGGGCATCTCACTGTGGATAGAGCTGTAGGAAAGTGTCTTTGTGTATTCTGTTGAGAAGATATACAAAAGTTCACAGTGACTTAAGAGTCGAGTTCGGAATGGCCAGTTATCAACCATTCCTTTGAATTCCAGATGATCATTGGTGGCTCCTAGTTTTGCAGGGGTGGAGTACCAAAATTTGGAACCACATACAAAGAAGGAAATGTAATCCATTCATTTGTTTCTTGTTAACTGGAATAATTAGTCCTGATGTTAGACTAGAACATCAGTTTGTTGGTGGGGAATGTTTAGCAATTTTCATCTGGAGAAAATTAGGACCTTTACCATTTATTGCTCTGTGAATGGTACATGATAATTGAGAAGAGGATCTTCTTGTAGCAGGTGGAGGGCCTTCACGATGTGCCCATTTTGCATTCATACTTTTATATGTACGACTAGCCCTGCAGCTCAGTTTGTAATTCTCCGAAGGCATATCATGGTTGAGAGTGGGATCCAACAATACAGTTGGTTTCCATAGCTCAGTTTATGGAGAATGAGTGATGTAGTCACGTAAAATGTAAATTCAAGGTAGAGTGAAATGCGCTGAAGTGTCCTCATGGTATGGAATGCCGACTTGGTTAGTTTGTCCAGGGGAGCGCGCAGGGAGACTGCAGAGGGCACAACTATTGTTAGATTACTTCTTTAGATATTTTTGGTGGTTATTTTAGGATGCCTGACCAGAATGTTAATGGATCCTAACTTCCAGTCTTCACAGTCATTTCTGTATTCTATGCATTTAGTTAACGATGGTCGAGAGTCATCCCCTGGTCAAGGACTTTGAGGCACTTGGTGACGTTAAAGCATCCTTTGCCATGTGTGTTGTCACCCATAGTTGTAGCAGGTAAGGTCAGAGCTTTTGGTTAACTCTGGTAGTGGCTTGATGAACATATTGAAAAGAATGGGAGAGTTGATTGATCAGTGGGGCACTCCAATTTTGATGTTGTGCGGTATAGGTTAGAAAGGGGCACCAGTAAGATGTTTGTTCTGTCCTGAAGGTTGGAAGAAGTTCAGTCAAGAATTATTCCACAACTCCATTTTCTGGGAGTAATGTTTGATGATGATGATCCATGACAAAAGCTGGAAATAGGTCCAAAAGAAGCGCTGCTATGCTGTTTTGTCAACTGTTTTTAAGCTGTCCCAAAACTGCATTTAGTGTTGATTCTGTGGTTCTTTCTGGGCAAAATCTCATTTAGTCTAAGAGTAGCTTGTTTTCGAGGAATTGGGACAGCTGAAGAAATACTGCTCTGCAGTACTAACATTTTCTTGGTTCCAAATTATTCTCCTTGCTTAGAAGACACCTGTGTGCTTTCTTTAACTACTGCGTAAAAGACCAGAGGATAAAGAATTCTTGATTATGTTCATTGCAAGAACAGCTAAAGAGGGTGATAGTAGGACTTTCTTGAATATTTGCAGAGGGCATGGACCCAAAGGGCAGCCGGCAATCCGTGATTACTAATTCCCGGAAGCAAGAAAGGGAGGGGAGTACTTTTCTGGAGTGGTCAATTTAGAAGAAACAGTTCTTACCTTGAGGAACTGCCTGTTTGCTAGACTTTTGTCTGCTTGCTTTGGTGATACAGTGTGTGAGCAGTTAGTCACAGAATTCATGACAGTGAGTAATTGTTACCTGTCTGCACTCAGGATTGTGGCATTGTAATGAGATTTAAAGGAGTACTGATTTATGCATTTTGATATGCCTGAGCAGACACATTTTGCCAAGGGAGTCCTTCAATGTGTGCCAAATGTGTTGGAGAAATTAAATTTGTGCTTTCATATTTTTTAAGTTTTCACTTATCCAAGATGTCTTTTTTTAGTTTTGGTCTGTTTTGATTATTTTAGGGGAATTGCTTTGTCAAAGGTTGACGTGATCCCGTCTCAAAGTATTTACCTAGTCGGTGGTCTCCTGCTGTGTGTTTGCAGTCAGGAGGGTTTTCCGATCTTCTTTATTCAGCCTGTTCCAATGTGTATAAAATGTCACAGGAAAATATGCATTAGGGCAGGAGATCAGGTGGTGATCACTTTAGGGTCAAGGGTTGCAGAAAATGGCATACAGTATATGCCCTGCTGCGTTGGTCGCTTAACCTGGAGTAGGCTGTATGTAGCCGTGACAGAGATTCCGGTATGAAGGCATATGCCATTCCGGCTGGTTAGAATCCCGCCTCAAACCTTTCTTCATCCTGGCCCATCTGATTGTGAGTATCCAACTACACATCCCTAACCCATGATCTGATCAGACTTCATACTTGAAAAGGGCACAACTTTCACAAGCCACTCTCCCCAAGGCTGTTGGTGCTACCAATGTTCACCGGATGGTTGACTACCAAGAAAGGGCACCAAAGTAATGCTCTCCTTCACTGTAACCTCTAATCTTACGTATCTCCTCCCCCCACCCCCCGCACACACCACTGCACACCTAACTTATTTACAGGATGCAACAGAACCCAATGGTGCTAGGTGGCTCTAGTTGTGTGCTCTAGCACTTATCGGTATGCACAGGGACATTCCTGTATTCTGTTGTGAGGGATGCCCTTGTGTATTCAACTAAACACTAGTCTATATTAACCTCTATATTTATGTTTTCCTGTCTAGGCTTGGTAGATGAAGACATTTGTAGTAAGCGCCCAGATACCCCAGGGGTGATAGTGCTGCGCTCTACAAGCATGATTGATTGAGGTTTAGCATAACTGGCATCCCAGCTGCCCAAAGTTTTTTGTTTTTTAAACCATCCATCATGCCAACTGACATGCCACTCTAGGTATCCCAGGTTCAGCCAACCAGAGCCATTACATTTGCGTGAAACAGCCCACAGATGAAAGATGGGTACCAACCACAGGCAGACCAAAGATGGAAGATGTGTGCCAACCATAAGAACCCCAAAAATGAAAGAAGTGTGCCAACCACACACAGCCCAAAAATGAAAGATGTGTGCCAACCACAGGAAGACCAAAGATGGTAGGTGTGTGCCTAGAACCGATGGCAAAAATATGTGACCTGTGCGCCAACCAGGCTTCACAGATGGTTCGTGCCAGACAGTCCAGCAGCATACCTTTTGATAGACCGGCTCAGCTGATCCAGGATGAATGTAGCTATTTCAATGTCACCTTTGTGGCTATGTCATAACATGTCTCACCACTCTAGGGATTGCTATCATGTCTGCTGGCAACTTTGATATTCACTGTGCATCCTCAATGGATGACGGGGTGCACCTATCCATAATGTAGCACGTACAGTGCCCCGCGTTTCTAGGAGCCCATTGCAGCTGAACACTACCTGTCTTTTGCTCTCCAACTGGAGGATGCACATCCCATATTCCTCGCTTGCACCGCAACCGATGACGCCTTTGCTTCACCACCGATGACCGACAGCTGTGTTGTGGGCTCTTTGCACTGCTTAAGTGTGAGAGGCACCCCATCCTCTGTACCAACTTCTTGATTTCCTTCATAGCCTTGAACGAGTCAGCGGGACACTCATCTTATGTCACAGTCTTCCCAAACCTACCTCTCCCGGGACCCTTATCCTGAGACCGGTTGACCGCAATGATGTGTTAAAACAGACAACCTCCCTTTGCTGGGCAGCAGGAGCTGTCTGAACACTGCAGCCAGATCCTTCACACAAACACATCACACTTTCCTGGCATTGGGAGGAGGCTGCATCTGCCAGGATCCTGAGCCAGAGAGACTGCAATATTTCACAGGGAGATGGAAGCTTAGCTCCAGTCACACGCTTTGCAAGCTGCATTCAGAAGCAAGAAAGCACATACACTAGACTCATGCCATGATGCTGCGCTCCCCCAGTCCATGTTCCAGTCTACAGGACTAAGAATGCTGGAATAGCTCGTGAGGCAATATTTTAGATCAGTGGTTCCCAATCTTTTGACTTCTGCAGACCCCCCCCACTTTACCATTACTGGATCCAAAGGACTCCACTCTGAATTCATTATTGGAATCCGGGGAACCACACTGAGTCAGTACTGAAAGCTGGGGCCCTAATCTGTTAATATTATTTAATTTTCTAAGCAGTCGCGGACCCCCCGAGGAGGATTTGCGGACCCGCGGGGGTCCCCAGGCCACAGGTTGGGAACCACTGCTTTAATTAACTAATGAAACCACAAATCCTTGCATTTGGAGCTCTACTGGCTGAACCCCCAGTATTGGTCAAAAGTCACGCACATTAAGTGGGATCAGAGCGACAGACATACAAGCGTAAAGGTGCTGGTGGAAATTCCAGATTTCCAGATATACGTGGCTGTGAATGGATTCATTGGTAGCATAGGGATGCTTTGGGCATGTATTGTGCTGCAAAATGGATCATTCCAGTTGGATCTTGGACCAGGCTGTTAGTGTATGCTGGCTGCAGGTGGTATTTTTGTAGCCAGTAGAAGTTTCCTTGTTCATCTACAGTTCAAACCCCCTAAAAAATACAATGCAATCCAGAAGAAAATATTTGCAGTTGGCAAACGGGAATTTCCTCCAGGGGATCGTTTATAATTACATATCAGGCACTTTCCGCCCGTAAATTCCACGGAAAAAAGAAATTGGCATAGATCACTTTCAGAATTTTCGAATGTACACGAGAAGGAATTAAAACATTTGTTTTACTTTTGAAAAACATCTGCTAAGCCGCTGTCTTTGAAATGAAAGTGAAATATGCCCTGGAACTTGATTTTCCCACAACCACAGACTTCTCTTTTGGCCATCTTGTTGCCCCAATACATTTTAAAGTTATAGTGCTGATCAAAATGATTGTGGTTTAAAATACAAAATAAAATGGTTGTCTTATGCAGACTGGCCGTTATGACGTGAATGGGCCTTAGACCCCATCACATGAACTGCTGCAGTGATGAGTGGGGTGGTTGGATCTGCCTGGACGTATCCTCCATGCAAACCTGCCCAAGCTGTTGTCACCACTGGCCACAAAAGCTGACTAAGCAGTATGCACCTGGAGGTGACACTGCAAATATCACCCTCAGTTATAGCCTTTCTTTCTCCATCTTGAAATACAGAGCCCACTGTGAACAATCTCCTATGTCACAACAAGATCCAATAGAAATCATTTGTAACTGGTCAACTGGAACTTCCAGCAGTGGGTGGATATAAAAAAAATTACTTGGAGCCTCACAGTTGAGTGAAGAAAGGGCCACACCTCCCATGAGGAGAGGGAGACCCCAATGTTACTATTCCAGATATTTTACAGTATTACTCACCACCTTTTGCCCTTAGCACGGAGTGTAGGGGCTCCTCCAGAGATCCATCAAATCTCGGTCAAGTCTTGGGGAGATCAACCCATGCTTTAACTTAAAACCACCCATAATATAAACTATTAAAACACTTGTTCTACTTTGGATATTGGTTGGCCTCTCTCCACTGGTGGTCTGATGCAGCTGTTGAAAGCAATGGGTGAAGCTAATTTGTATGGAACATCATATCATGCAAATAAGTTTTTGCAACAGACTCAGCATCTCAGCAGTGTAATCCACAAGCTGTAGATCCCAGATGCGGGAACCATCACCTGCCTCTGCTCAACCTTGAGTACTGGACTGTCATCTACTAACAACCATTCATTTCCACCAGCCATAAATTGACAAGCATTTGGATAAGTAGGCTTAAGAGATCTATTGTGCATGGGTGTATTATAATATCCAGCATATGCAAGCTACAAACCGGCTGTAAACCAGACCGTGCACAAAATAGACCGAACCAGGTACATAATGAGGCATGGATGGTCAGATGGCATACACGTGCTTCACCAGAGCAACATACCTTATTAAAAAGTGTGCGTTGCCTTTAAAATTTATTTTGATTTTAAAACATCTGTATTGAACTTTTTCCACTTTTTCAATGTCATTGTAAGGAATGTTAGTCTCCACAGTAATGTATGGTAATTTGCAGACCATGCATGTCAATGCTCCACCTCTGATCATTTATCAAGGTTGGGCCACTAGCTGGAGGGATGAACATTTTCAACAAGGAATGTTTGAGCTTCAAGGCCTGAAGACAAAAGCTCGGAGGTTGCTCGGAATTTAATAGCCAGTCAGTTTAAATATCACTTCGTTAGGTAAAGATGAGCATCTCTCAAAGATGTTTAGCAATCACAGGTGATTTCTTCATATCTGAGACTCAACATTGAGAGATGAAGGACAAACCTTGAGAGTTCAATGGAAAGGGAAATTAGAAGAAAGACATCAGATTCAGAAAAGCAATTTTCTCGCAATGTCCCCGACAGTACATTCTATAGTATTTGTAGTCGGCTAAACAGGTTCGGAATGAAAATAACAAGTTAGCAAAATCATGAACAATTCTATGTCAGGACCGGAGGCTCCGATTATGCTTTCTCTTTCTTTACTGACTTAAACAGCAGCCAATGAAATACAAGTAACAGAAAAAACTACAACACCCAGGATACCTAACATCCTGTCACATGGTCCAATCACCATCCATGTCCTCTGCTATGAGTCCTCTGACCTATGAGGTCACTTCCTCTTTCTTTGCTGCTTCGCAGCAGATAAGTACACTTTTATTTTACTCTCTGAATGTTATGCATTTTACATTGTGTATTTAAGGATTAAAGTATTACTGATCCAAGCGTCGCAATTCAGCGCGCTATCGGTATATTTGTAGAAGCGCTCGCGCGCTTCGTTTTTGTGGCATTTTGCCAAATTCTCGGCCCGATCCTCGAAGTGGAGTGGGAGCGGAGCTGCTCTAAGGCAGTCTCTTTTCCCTTTTTTAGCGCGCGCACACG
The DNA here is from genome assembly GCF_031143425.1 of Pleurodeles waltl. Lineage (NCBI taxonomy): Eukaryota > Metazoa > Chordata > Amphibia > Caudata > Salamandridae > Pleurodeles > Pleurodeles waltl. The sequence goes on along the minus strand of NC_090449.1, from coordinate 1,022,857,978 downwards.
CATTTTCGAGCCGATCCACTTTCATTTTTGATGAGGATCGACTCGTGGATGCTGTGTGCCTGTCTGTGCCTCCTCACACAAATAAATAGTTGTCATTGCTCCCTGACGCCCAGTTAAGAACCTGTCTGGGTTGTAAAATTACATATTAGGCTGCTGCCTAGAGTGCCTTTCAGGCTGCTTCCTCCACACTTTAATATTAGGGGCTTCTTTTTTCTTGCCTGATATTGGGGTTTTTGCACTCCCCCTGTTGGATCCCTGAATAAAAGGTTCTTCCTCCTCAGTACTTTGATACATATTGTAGCCATGGCTCAATGGGATGAACAAGAAGCTGAGTACTATACGGAGGAGTTGGGCAATCAACTTGAAGTTGACCTGGTGGAAGCCCTTGATACCAGGGTACAACACTCAGTAAATGATGCTCTAGTGAGGGCTTTGGGATCCTTTTCAGGGCAAATATTTGATTTCGCTCGCTCACAAGGTTGGACTCAGGAAACTCCTCAACACAAACCTAAAAAGTCAAAGACAAAGCAAAAAATCTGGAGTCTAGTGCAGAGGTCAGCGGTGTCCATACTGACGTTTTCGAGAAACTGCATAGAAAACGCAGTGGCAAACATAATTACAGCTCAAAAAAGGGGACCCCCCTCTCTACCTCTTCCTCTGATAAAGATTCCTCTTCTGATGATTCGGACGCTCCCTTACCGAGTAAGAAAAGTAAGAAAACCGCTCCTCCCTTCCAGGTTTTGGACTTTGATCCCACGGAAATCATTCATCCCAGATCCACCAATTGGGTTCCCCCTCCTGAGGTAGCACAATATGTCCAGGCTAATCTACGTAAAAGCTTCGATAAAGAGGTTAGATCACGCTTGAAAGCGGAGTGCCCCAGACCTGACCTGGAGGGTAAGGTTTCCGATACTCCGGAGATAGACCCCACTATGGTCAACTTTATGAAAAAAAATTGCCAAGGACCCCAAAAAAGATTTAGACCGTTCCTGGCGGAGTTGTTAGGACAAACTATTGGATCTTTCAGGACCCTTAACTAAGATCCTGGAGTTGGCATATGTGGCCAAGGAATCTAACACTCCGGTGGACACAGATGTCCTTATAGGCTGGGCACAAAGAGCTGTGTGCCTACTAGGTAATTCTAACTGTGCCATCTCGGCAGAACGCAGGAAGTCTGTGCTTATGCGCATAGATCCCAAATTGTCAGATCTTGCGTCCTCGAAGCGGGTCCTTCTGCCGATGGACTTTTATTTGGCTCATCATTTATCAAAGACTTAGCCAAGTTTTGTTCCACTTTTTCTTCGCTTGACAAGGCACAAATGTCACTCAGAAGGTTTTTTAAACAAGGCCTTTTTGTCAGGGCTGGTAGTTTTGGAGGACGTATGTCCGGCCGCAGCTCCTTCAACAGTCCCCAAAATTACTATCCGAGAGGCAGAGGTGGCTGGTACGGAGATCAGGACTCAACCTTCTACCCCACACGGCACAGAGGGGGTCGCCCCCGTTTCCATAGGGGTCATCGCAAAGGCCAGCAAGGCGCCATTCAAGACTCCAGTTTCACAGGTGAGCATTATTCAATTTTCTCAGGTCAAACTAGGGGACAGAGTGGCATCTTGCTTAGCAAATTGGAAGCAGATATCCGGAGATCCATGGGTTCTCCAAACAGTAGAAGGTTTTCGATTGGAGTTTGTCAGCACTCCCAAACAATTGTCCCCTCCGGTAATAATGTGTTTTTCCCAAGCAAATCAAGATTTTATAGACAAAGAAGTGCAAGCTCTCTTAGACAAAGGAGCCGTGCAATTCTCTTACCCTCATCCTTGCGGTTTCCTCAGCCCAATTTTTGTACTAGACAAGAAAGGGGGAGGCCACCGCTTAGTCTTGAACCTAAAGGAGTTCAATCAGTGGATCCTGTACCGACATTTCAAGATGGAGGGTATCCACATGCTAAGGGACATTCTGTTAGAAGGGGAGTGGATGGTTCGACTGGATCTAAAAGATGCCTACTTGTCGATTCCAATTTTTCCTCCCCACAGGAGATTTTTACAATTCCAGTGGAAGGGTCAGTGCCTGGAGTTCAGAGCACTCCCTTTCGGCCTATCGTCAGCCCCTTGGTGCTTCACGAAGCTTCTGAGACCTGTGATGGAATGCCTCAGATCCAAGGGAGTCAGGTTGATTATATATCTGGACGACATTCTGCTGATGGCTCAGTCCCCACAAGTCCTAATCTTACACTTGGATTGGACCATCAGTCTCCTACAAGATTTAGGTTTCCTGATCAATGTTCAGAAGTCATTGTTGAAACCTTCACAGGTGATAGATTTTCTGGGCTTTCAGATAAATTCCATTTTATGTCAGCTTCTTCTTCCCTCTCAGAAGATGCGCAACATCAAGAGGGAACTGAGATCGGTGTTAGCTTGCCAGACTGTCTCTTTGAGGAATATAGCCAGCGTAGTGGGCTTACTAGCTTCCTCTATTCAAGCGATATTCCCTGCTCCCCTACATTATCGAGCACTTCAGAGGCTCAAACTCAGACATCTACAACAGGGTCTGAGTTACTCGGAACAAATCCCTTTGACTGCCGAGGTAAGATCAGAAGTTCAATGGTGGCTTCATCACATGAAAGCTTGGAACGGCAGAGCAATTTTCGGATCTCACCCGGAGGTAGTGATAGAGTCAGATGCCAGCAGATGGGGTTGGGGAGCCCGATGCAACTCCCTAGTGACGGGGGGGCAGATGGTCAGAGTGGGAACAAACCCTTCACATCAATTGTTTGGAACTTCTAGCGGGATCATTTGCTATAAAGAGCCTCTCCCCGCAGAAAACAGATTGTTGCATACTATTACGGATGGACAACATATCAGCAGTGAGGTATGTCAACAAATTGGGAGGCACGAAGTCCAGAATTCTGGCGGAGATTGCCAAGGATTTCTGTCATTTTTGCCTAACCCAGCGTTTAGTGGTCATAGCGGAATATCTGCCTGGGGATCAGAATGTCATAGCAGACTGGAATTCCAGATATCTATCAGACTCCAGCGACTGGAAGCTGGATCCTCTCATTTTTGCCCAGATAGTCCAGGAATGGGGCAATTGCGAAGTGGACCTCTTTGCCTCTCGTCTCAATTGCCAAATTCAAAAAATTTTACAGCTGGCTTCCAGACCCGTATGCGCTGAAAATAGACGCTTTTCTTCAGGACTGGACACAGTTTCGAGGTTATGCGTTTCCTCCTTTTCTGATGATCGCCAGAGTTCTGGCTCAAGTGCGGAGACAGAAAACAGAGATTGTTCTGGTGACTCCGTTCTGGAGAGCACAGCCTTGGTTTCCCAGTGCTCTACATTTAGCCTGTGCCTCTCCTCTTCTGATTCCTCCTCGTCCAAATCTTCTTTTGAGTCCAGAGGGCCTTCAACATCCTCTGATCTTGTCGGGGAAGTTAACACTTCTAGTCTGGTTAATTTCAGGTCGAGATGGAATACCCCAGATGTTTCGCAACAAGCTGCGGAATTCATTAAACAGGCCTGGGCCAGTAGTACCCATAAGAGATATGATTCAGCCTGGCGCAGATGGTCTAGTTGGTGTGATGGAAGGGGTGCCAATCCAGTGGAAGCGCATATTGGTTTGATTGTTAATTTTCTAGCAGAACTAGCCAGTTCGGGATTAGCCTATCGGACGGTCAATAATTTTAGATCTGCCATTTCAGCAGGGCATTCACAGTTAGAAGGCAAGCCTATTGGAGAACATCCATTAATTTGCAAGCTTTTGAGGGGGATACGACTTTCTAAACCACCTCAAGCAAAGTATACTGTTTTATGGGTTATATTGAAATTTCTTGATTCTTGGCCTACCAACAGATATTTGTCTCGCAAACAGTTGTCAGCTAAGTTAACCATGCTTTTATGCCTTGTTTCTTGTAAAAGAGTATCGGACGTCATAGCTTTAGATTTAGCAGGTAGAACTTTTTCTCCGGAAGGGGTCTCTTTTTCGGTGACAAGGAGAACTAAAACAAATTGCAGGTCAGTATCATATCCAGTTTATACGGAAAATTCAAAATGATGTGTAGTTCAATGTTTAAAAGATTATGAAGTTGTCACAGAAGAATTGACAGGATGCTAAAGGTCAATTGTTAATTGCTTTGCAAAAACCTTTTAAACCAGTTTCCTCAGCTACTTTAGCTAGATGGATGAGATGGTTGATGAATGAAGCAGGTATTGATACCTCTGTTTTTGGGGCCCATTCTGCTAGAGGGGCTATGGCTTCAAAATCATTTGCTTTGGGTTCTCGTTTAGAGGACATAATGAAAGCCGCAGATTGGTCTTCAGAAAATACTTTTTGTAAGTTTTATCATAAACCTGTATTGGATGTAGCCAGTGTGGTGATGGAACAGCTTTAAACTAGCATAATCTGAGCCCCCGGTCCTGACATAGAATAACAAAATTTCTAGCTATCGCGTCAAGAATTTTCAGGACACGGAGGCGAGGATTATCCCTCCCTTGTTATATTTATGGAATATTTATTATCAATTATTATGTATATATGATGATATATTATTATTTAACCCTCCCATTATTTGCAATTATAAAGTTGGAGATAACGTATATTTTATGGGAAATTACCTACCTGTTTATTGTTACAGCTTCTGATCAGAAGAATGCCTGAAGATCGTATCCTCATGGAAAGATTGAGTTCTTATGTTCTACCGGTTGTTTCTCCGGCATTGAGTCTCCAAGTTCGGTTCTTCAGTATGGAGAAGAAGTTTATGTCTCAGAATTCGGGATGGCGTAAGAAGTTTGCGTTTTCAAGTTGACATTATCTGTTTGAACAAAGAAAGAGGAAGGGACTTCATAGGTCAGAGGACTCATAGCAGAGGACATGGATGGTGATTGGACCATGTGACAGGATATTAGGTATCCTGGGTGTTGTAGTTTTTTCTGTTACTTGTATTTCATTGGCTGCTGTTTAAGTCAGTAAAGAAAGAGAAAGCATAATCCTCGCCTCAGTGTCCTTAATAGAATTGAAAATTCTTGACGCAATAGGTAGAACATTTTTTATTCGTCCTTGGTTGTGTAAAGCGCTACTCTACGTTCTTTGGTTTCTATGTGATAGTTTCATTTGTGCTTCTGGGTGGACCTCACAGACACATTACACAGTGTTTCTGGCCTCAGAGCGATACTGGTAACTCCACCAATCACATCCAACTCCAGAAACTATGAAGAACACTATTAACACAAAATGCATTATACCTTGTACACAAAGTTGTTTGTTATGGCTCTACTTTCTCTTACACACTTCATGCATATGTGCTAGAGCACGCCTTCAAACTGAATGCTCCTTAATCCACATCTCTTACATAGGACTTTGGCAATGTGTGCTTTTTAAGGCCTAAACAAATATTTTTGCTTTTAACTAATGTTTTCTTTGTTCATGTTGTCGAGAGCCGGGCATCTCCTCCAACAATACAGTTTAAAGAAAATAACAAAACAAGGATTAAGAAAGCCAAAAGGCTACAAGCCAGCACAATACTGCTTTGTCAATGCTTGTTCCATTTTCCGTAATGGCTGAAAAGGCGTGTGTGCCCTGCAAGGGTGGTTTAGAGTGTGTCCCAGTTAACACAAGCAATAAGTGGGGCAGGAGATGGCAGAGAGTCTAACATCTCTGCATGAAACTGGCACAGAAAGGAGACTTGGGATTTGAAGTGGATCATTTAGTGGTGGGGGTGAAAGGTCAGTAAGCAATTTATGGTCCGCTGATTGCTTCTGCATCTGACTTGCTGCAATTAATTTTGACATATGCATTTTAAATTAAAAATAAAGCCTCTTTGAGAAATAAATTACCCTTGCTTTGAATTTTAACACAAGTCAAGGAGAATTACTTTGAATTATTCGGGGCAAAGAATGTTGCAAATTGTTTTAAGTGTCAGTCAATATAGAAATATGTCCTCACTGTACCAAACATATGTTTACACGCTGTTGTACACGGCCTTTATTCGCGCTGTTGTATTCCAGACCCTTTATTGTGTTCAGAAAATAAAGCCCATAGAAAAAGCCCAGATTTTCCAGAAAGAACCATTTGCATAAATGTCTTAAACAACTTTTTTTATATGTTTAGTGGACGCACTGGTTTCATCATTAGTGAACAAGTCTGGCAAAGGAGAACGTGCAATCTTCACAATTTGCTGCTCTGAACTACAGAAAAGCTAAAGTTCTCACATTTACAGATCCCATGCCTGACCAGCCCATCCAATCGTGGTTTTCTCTTTCCAGCCCCGTGCATGCAGTCCTGTTTATGCCTTGATAAATTCAGGACAACAAGTTTACAAGGCAGTAACAGGACTAAATTAACTACTTTCAAATATGGAATCAGATATGAGAGCTCTGAAGAGGGGGCCTTCTAGTGCTAAAAGTAGTTACACTTTCTTTGTTTCAAACAACAAAGTCACAATTCATATAAATGTTTGGGGTTAATATGTGCTTCTGTTGGTACTTGGTGAAAAACTCTGAGATTCTCACCAGCATGACCCCCTCACTCCATGTCACGATGGACACTGTTTCCAAGCCTGGAATTGTTTTCTTTGCTATCACTAGTTGAATGCAATTAGTTAAATAGAAGACAAACGTGTGTTGCCTGTCCTTATGACACTTGTTATAATCCATGATAGTGCCCAAAGGTGCTGCTAGATTTTAGCTCCTCTGGACTATGATGTAAAGAAACCTTCGTCCCCACAAACCTTGGTTATCACATGTATTAGACAGTCACAAAAAAACACAATCTCCCACAATGCACTTTTGTGGTCTACTGAAAGACCTGGAACTGGAATACGCTCTTTTAAAATGTCCCGTTGTTGCCATGCAGCCAAAAACTTTAGCTCCCAAGATACATTGTACTGCACCACGAATAGCCAAGGACCAAGAACATGAACTTGTAAACCTTCTTGATTGTGTAGATCTAGCAGTCTGAAGGTACAGCTCCAAAGGTGCAATGTAATGAGAAATCTAAATCTATTCTGATCGACTGCCTGAGTGAGATGATGCTTTTGTCCTCTAATCAAGTGTCCTTTGCTTGTGGTACCAGTAATCAATGAGCAAAGCTGCTCTGGGAAAAAGTATTCCTTATTCATGGGTTTGTGGTTCGTTTCAGCATTAATAGTGCGCAGTGGAGGCAGTTCTTGGAGGTATGATGTTGATGTGCAGAAGCTCTAGAACTGAAAACACCATTCCTGAGCCTAGCTCAATTAATACTTGGTCTGGGATGCAAAGCGATACAAAGGAGCAAATTTGCTTACATTTTGAAAAAACTGGTGCAAAATGTTTATTTGGGATTTATTTGCAATACAAAATCTTTTTTTTCTGCTGGAAAGTTGCCTTAAAGAAACACAAAGCAGAGCACTTGGCACTGAATTTATTATGTGCTCTGCGAGTGGTACTTGGGTATTCCTATTCAACCACCAATGGTTTTTGAGGCAAAGCCCTATCTACTGACAGTAGAAGACAGGGTTCAGCACTAAAGAAACAACACCTTCTTGAGAAAGGCATTGACTTGGAGAAATGCTTTTAGCTTTCCAAACCTATCCCTCTTTCCATGCGTGCTACACTGTATAGAAGATACCCAAAGTTAAACTAAAGTTATAAAGCCTGTCTAGGGATGGTACTTTGTACTGGAAGGGTACCTTTCCTGTACAATACCTATAACAATATTGTGCGAAGGTGTGTGTGTGCATGACAGAAGGCAGCGCTAGGGAGACAGCAGGACAGTGCCATATCCTAGTAGATATTGAGATTTACTGCTCACTCACTAAACACAAAGCAGCAACTTTCATTGTTGCACTTCATGGCCCGACATGTAAATCTGCCCCAAAGTGGCAGCAGGAATTTACTTTGCAGCATAAAAAATGACTTGAGCTGGAAAGGTGGCTGTAGGAACCTGGCTCTGTATATACTACATCAAAAATTAGATATAGTGTGCACAGAGTCCAGGGTGCCCCAGGGGCTTGACAGAGGCAAAAATAGATAATACTAATGCTCTATTTGTGGTAGTGTGGTCGAGCAGTTTATCAGAGGGTAGTGTTAAGCATTTGTTGCACATACACAAGCAATAGAAGAAAAACACTCAATGACTTCACTCCAGACCAATAGGATTTTATATAGAAAAATATTTTTGTTAAATTATTTCTAGAACCACAAGATTCAGTTTGAAGGTAAGTACATAAAATGAAAGGTACTTTGCACAGATATATTCAGCACTTTAAAGAAAACTGTATACATTGTAGATTCCATTCAAAATGGCAAAAAGCTATTTTAAAAGTGGACAGTGCAATTTTCAACAGTTCATGGGCAAGGAAAAAGTCGTACAGTTTTACATGTAAGTATTCAACTTACAGTGCCTATCTCTAGGGGTTAGGTAGTCCGTTGTCTGGGGTTCAAGTTAACCCCAAACACCCACCACCAGCAACACGGGGCCAGCCGGGTGCAGAGGTCAAACAGGCACCGAATTAATGTGGGCTCCTGTGGAGAAAGAGGGGTTCTTGGAATCCGGTCAGCCAGCAGGTTAGTACCCGCCACTCGGAGGGCAGACGAGGGGGGTTTAGGAGAGCACCAGAGGGGTCCCAATTAGGCATCAAACACACCCCCTCAGCGTCACTAGGACGGCCGGGCGCAGGGTGCAAACAGGGCATCGGGTTTCCAATGCAACTCTATGAAGGCACCCCAGGGGTCACTGAGGCTGCAGACGAGGTCCAGGGGGGCTTCTCGGGCAAACCACCGGCTGGACAGGGAGGAGGGCCGCCTGCTGGTTGATGGTGCACCGGGGGTCAGGTTCTCCAAGGCCTGGGGGCTGCAGGTGCAGTGTGTCCTTTAGGCGTTGGATATCTTCGTCTGGAGCTCGCGTTCAGGGGGGTCCTCTGGATTCCCTCTGCAGGCTTCGTTGTGGAGGGGTGGAGAGGTTAACCCAGGCAGGGCACTTGCTGGCAATCACCTGGGGACTCTCTCTTGCTGGGTGTATCACCTGGACACGGGCCATGGGCATCAGGTGCACAGGGGTCACGACTCACGCATCCGGAGTGAGGTGGGAGTCCTTGATTGTAGGTTTCTTTAGACAGAGCCGCTGTCTCCGGGAGTTCTTAGTCCTTTTGGATGCAGGGCAGTCCCCTGGAGTTGTCAGAGGTCACTGGGCCCGCTGGACGTGTTGATGTTCTTTTTGCAGGTTCTTTGTAGCAGGAGACAGGCCGGTAGGGCTGGAGCCAAAGCAGTTGTCTTCTTCCTTCTTCTCTGCTGGGGTTTTCAGCTTAGCAGTCCATCTTCTTCTTGTAGGTCACCAGAAATCTGGTAAGCTGAGTTCAGGGAGGCCCTTAAAACCTAGATTTAGGGGCGGTTTAAGGGTCAGAGGGCAGTAGCCAATGGCTACTGTCCCAGAGGGTGGCTACACCCTCCTTGTGCCCACTCCCTTTGGGGAGGGGGGCACCTTCATATCCCTATTGGTCCCTGTCCTCTGGACACCTTAGTGGTGGTCCTGGCTGGGGTGGTCACTCCTCCCTGTTTTCCCTAATTTTCCCGCCGGACTTGCTGGAGTGCTCTGGGGCACTGTAACCCGAGGCTTGAACTTGTGAGGCTCACCACCAGATGTTACAGTTCCTGCAGGGGGAGGTGAGAAGCACCTCCACCCAGAACAGGCTTTGTTTCTGACCACAGAGTGCACAAAGGCACTCCCCTCATGTGGTCGGAAACTTGTCTGAAAGTGCCAGTCTGGCACAGACAGGTCAGTCCTACACTAGCAGTTGGGCCAACATACAGAGGGACATCTCAAAGATGCCCTCTGTGTGCATTTTTCAATAAATCCCACACTGGCATCAGTGTGGGTTTATTGTACTGAGAAGTTCGATACCAAACTTCCTAGTATTCAGTGAAGCCATTATGGTGCTGCGGAGTTCATAATACAAACTCCCAGACCATGTACGGCTATACTGCACTTACAATGTCTAACAATGGACTGAGACACTGTAGGGGCATATTACTCATGCAGCTATGCCCTCAAATGTGGTATAGTGCACCCTGCCTTAGGGCTGTAAGGCCTGCTAGAGAGGTGACTTACCTATGCCACAGGCAGTGGTTTGTGGACATGGCACCCTGAGAGGGATGCCATGTCAACTTTGTCTTTGTCCCCACCAGCACACACAAGCTGTCAGGCAGTGTGCATGTGCTGAGTGGGGAGTCCCCTAGGGTGGCATAACATATGCTGCAGCCCTTAGAAACCTTCCCTGGCTACATGGCCTTTGGTACCATGGGTACCCTTCGTAATGGACTTAACTGTGTGCCAGGTCTGTGCCAATTGTGGAAGCAAAGGTACAGTTTTAGGGAAAGAACACTGGTGCTGGGGCCTGGTTAGCAGGGTCCCAGCGCACGTTCAAAGTTGGCATCAACACTAGGCAAAAAGTGTGTGGGTGGGGGGGTAAACCATGCCAACTGTGGCGCTTTCCTACAGTGGCCTTTCATAATGCCAAATCCACTGTGTGCTGCTTTGTGTCAAGAATGCATTTCTGGGGGAGGATCACCGCAAACACTAATAGGTTTTGATGCAAAACCGATCTAAAATGTGCCTTAACCGGGTTTTGCTTCAAAAACTAACTCCTACAATAAGCAGGCACAAAACAAGGGCAAACAGGTTTTGAATTCCCCGCAAAACAGAGGCACTACATGCGTGCTGCAGTGCGCGGCACAAAATCCAAAGTTTCCGACCCTTTTGTTGTTCACTATGCACAGGAATTTGTAATGGAAACTTTTTTTCCAGTACAAATCTTATGCTGAACTGCACACAATTGCCACTGCACCACTTTGATAGGCTGTGCATGGCAGCCTGTATATTCGCCATCTTAGGAGAGGACACCAGCATCAGGCCCTTCTTTGTAGATACGGCCCAGTGCTGCGTCTTCCTTTGGCACACCCCATTGCAGCACATTTGGAGGCTCCGCCTGCGCTGCTTTGCATGAAAACCTGATACATTTGGGCCCTGTTGCCTGAAAACGCTGTACTGGACCAGGTGGCCAAGCCTTGTTCCTGGAAATGCACAACCATGCATGATTTTCCTTTAGCAACCCCCTTGGTTCTTTGACCCTTCATTTCTGAGCATCAGTCATTTCTTTAGATCCCTGTGTATTGATAGATGTGTTTAGCAATTATCATGCATTTACTATATGTCCTCCGATTAGATCCCTTTCATGGTTCCCTTTAGTTTGAAAATATTTTTCTCTTTAGTATTAGTCACTTTCTATTGAATGTTAGCAGTTTTCGTGCTTGCTCTCTGCTGTGCATACCTGCCAACATTTTAGAAGAGGAAAGTGTGAAATTTGAAAAAAATATAACTACTACTGAAGCACAGCCAATTTCAGGTGGGAGACAGCCAAAATAACACTATTTTTTGCTTCAAAGATCTGGAGTCTTCCGCCTGAATCGTGCCCATTGTCCTGCATGGTTGTGATATTTTTTTTATTGTATACGTTATATTTCATTAGAGAATACTAGGACCTAAAAGAATAGTCTCCTCCGACATCTGCTCAGACTCCCTTGCTCCACTTTAGATGCAAGCACACTAGTCCTTCATCTGTGTCAGTATTTGGATTTCCTATTTCTATAGTACAGTTGCTGTGGTATAAATGTATATTAACCATGTTGAATCTGTCTCCCATTTTGTCTTCCACAGAACCATGGCGGTGTTGTCAAAGTAAATGCCGTACATACTTGCTACGTTGTGGAGATCTATGTCTCCCACTGAACAAACTATGGGGCTCATTTACAAGGACCTAGCACCATCTAGCGTCATTTTTTATTTTTTTTACACTAAGGCGGAGTTGCTCCTGCGCCGTATTTGCAATGTGGTGCAATGCTTGCATTGCGCCACTTTGTAAGCCCTTGTGCCACATTATGCCTGCACCAGCCATCATGTATGCAAGAGGGGGGGGGGAGGGGTGTTCCAATGCAGGGAGGCCTGAAAAAAATGGAGCAGTGAAATTTAGAAGATTTCACTGCACCTTTTTTTTCCAGTCATTTTTAACACCTGCTCATAGCAGGCGTTAAAATGTGACGCACCCATTTTAATCAATGGGCCTCCCTCTGCTTTGCTGCACTAGTGTCAACATTTTTGGTGCTACTGCAGCAAAGCACCACAATAGCGTCAAAAATGTTGACGCTATTGTCCTAACGACCGCCATGATGCACCGTATTGTAAATATGGCACAACCATGGTGTCGTTAGGTGGGGCAGGGGCGACACAAGAAAAGTGGTGCACCAGGACCGATGTGCCACTTTCTTGTAAATATGCCCCTAACTTTTTATATCTGTTTGGTCTTTACTGTGTGGCGTGGGTTAGTAAAATGCGTGTACTGTCCCTCACAATGGCTTCTCGCCAGGACTCTGAGGACCGGGGGCCACATACCCCAGGCCTTGTGCTTTCCAGGGCCCAGCTTTCCTTTACCAACATCTACCTATGGATTTGCTATTGCAAGCAAACCTGTTGTCTTGTTGATAATGAAGCAGTTTGTGTGGCCAGACCACTAGATGTTTCTAGGCGCTGTTTTCTCTTTCCCTGAAGTACTTTTTTCAATATTTCGAAACAGGTGCTGCTTTTCGCACCTGGACAAAGGTGAAGAAGAATCCAAAGGGCCCCACACTAACTTTTGGCTCGAGCCCTTGCACTTACCATTGGCAAGCCTGCTAGTCACCCTGCCTCCCTACAGGTTCAGACTCGGCTTAACACAGTGCCTGATTTCACAATTTATTTGATCATTTAAAGAGTGAGTTCTTAATTGATGAATTGGCAGTTTATGCCATCCATTGAGCCCTCCTGCTCTCTGGGAAATGTTCTTTCATTCTTGCAACCTAAGTAATGCAGGGAGTTTGCTACAAAAATGCAACGTAGAAATCTTCCCCACTGATGTGTGTCCTGCATCTGTCAATAGCTACATTCCCGTAAACTGGGCAGAGTTGCTGATTTCTATCCCGGCTGAATAACATTGCAGGGACGACGAATATACTACAAAAGTTTATCTTCGCTCGGGTATCCCTTTTTATTTCAGACATTTTAAGTGAAGGTTATAAATGTACATAGTCCAAACAAAGCTACATATAGGTTTCCGAAAGTCTGTGAATAGTCATGAGTCTGATCTATAGGAATAACCTGTATAAAACAACGTGAAACACCTCAAAAGATGTTTAAAAAACAGGTGATAAAATTATGTGGAAATTGTAGAATACAGTGAATGCTTAGGAGACCATCACCATGACCACTTGTTAACTTTCTGCTATTAGAGGAGTTGCTATTTGGGAATATTAGGAAAACTGGCTTAATAAAAAACGTTTTAAACAAACAAACAAACACGTTCCTTTTTCCAAGTGCTTGTTCTACAATATTGACCAACTGAGTCGTTGTCTTTGGTTTTAACTGAAGGAAGGTACAAGGCACTGTTCTCAGAACTCTCTGCTTCAAAAATTGAATACTAAATTCCTTGTTCCAGTTGCAGACCCATATTTCTTGTCCTGAGTGTATGTAGATGGGAATTAAATTGCTGCTTAAAGCAGAATGCATGCTTGTCATATCGGTTCCAGAGGGTCCGTGCAGATCACTGATGTTATTCTGGCAGTATATCCTAAATACTTGTGATTCAAAATCAATTGTTTTAGATTTTTTTGACGTAAGAACATGAATTAGGAGTGAAGGTTTTAAATATTTAGGAATTACTACAATGAGCAAGGCCAATCAATTAATGTGTATCAATCTATACAAGGATCCCTGTTGTTGACCAACCTTACACCTAACAGTTGAGAAAGGACTCCTGAAGACATGGTCATGAGCCCAGGCTCTTCAAGAAAATCCGCATGGTAAGCAGTCAAATCAGGTGCCTAAAGTGGCCATCCAGTGAAGACAAAAATGTTTGCTTTACCTAGTTCCACATCACAAAGCATTCTGCAATGTTACTTTGTTAGATGATGTCTGCTTGGGTTGAAACATGTTGTGTCATCATTCACTGGAGGGCCCCATCCACCATTCTTGCCATCTTTTCTCCTGGAGTACACATTTCATCCTGCACCTTCCTCCTTATCCTGAAGAACCACCTCATTGTTGCAATTAACCTTGTTTTAACTAAAGCGCGTGGAAACGCCTCCCAGCTGCATGAAGCACTCCACCAATAAAATAAATACCAATGGACAAAACACGAAATTTGGTGTGACCTGCAGAACACAATTTCAGTTGAGGCAATATTGATGCAGCCTTTTAGCCTTTCGAGGTTTTGTGCTCAGAGCAAATGGGCTTTGATTATTAAGGCACGTTACAGCAGGTCAAAAACGTCAAAAGTTTCATACAGTTAAATCCGGTAATAAGGGCTTAATATAAACAAATTATTATGGCTTACTACCATACATGCCAACATTTGAGACGAGTAAAGTGGGAGATTTCGAAAAAATTATCGGGAGAATGTATTTCTCCTATTGATGCAAAGGCAATTTCCGGCGGTAAGCAGCCAAAATAAAGACCTTTTTTAGGTCTCGCCAGGCAGCGCTTGTGGTGTCTTTGAGACATGCTGTTATCTACTCTGTGGGCTTAAAGCTGGCCCATTGCTTTTAACTGGCCGTTTTGAGTGTCCTTCACAAGGGCTTGTTTCTCTGTGGTCAGTGTAGGTCATATGTCCCTCCTTTTTGTGTGTCGACTGCTCCCATGGCGCATGCCCCTCTTTCTTGTAGGCTTGCCGTTTTGTGCATGTAGCTTTGTTCAAGTACACTATTTTTAGGGGTGAGCACAAATCGCTTCGCCCCCTGCTGTAATCTCTTTAGGATTCTAACCACGCCCATGTCACGTCAGTCCCTTACATTGGTTCGTGGGCTTGCCTTTTAAAGTCCACTTGCTTTCATTAGTGAAAGGTATGCATACATCATGCCTTTTCCGGTGTTTAGCCCTTCTCAAGCACACCGACTAAACTACTGGAAACATACGAGGCTCCATGTTTTCTGTATGTTACGCCACATCCTCGCCCCAAAAACTGCCCTTTTTCTTTCTAAATGCCTCCCCAGGAAATCGGCCTGGCGGTTATGTATTTATTTATTAGTTAAGGATCAACATGTATTTAAATTGGGGTTTTTTGGTAGGCTCCGGGAGAACAGAGGCCAAGACTCAAACCCGGTTCCCACCATAGCTGCTGACATTCAGTACCCAACTGATGTCGTTATGTGGGCTGGAACATGCTTGGAGCGTTTTTCCAAAAGTATTGGTCTGGTTGTTTACGTGGAGCAAATAAAAGAAACCCTGGCCACTGTTAAGTGTTATTCCACTAGGGAACAACTTGTGGTTTGTCATCCTGTGGGTGATCTTGCAAAGCATGGCAGGTAGAAAGAAGACAGCGATATTGATGTTGGCTTATTTCCAGGTTGGAAGAGGTATCTGGAGATGTCTTTCTAGGGGTGACAGATTCATGCCACCTGCTAAAAGCCCAGTTTAAGAACTACTTAGAACACTATTTTACACAACGATAATCATACCCAGAGAAAACATCTCTCAACCAGCAAGACTTTTCAATGTAAATACAAAGCCACACCTCTTCCCTTAAGCATGCTTTCATACACGGTGTTGTAAGTGATGCGGTGTGGACGATGTATTTTAGACATGTTGGGGTTTTTAACAGCTCTCTTTATGGTAAATGGCTAATTAAATTATGTTTTTGCGCTAACTGGTGGAGAAAGGGAATGCACCACAAGAAAGCAGAAGAATCATAAAAATACAATGAGAGAAGCGAACACTTCAAGATTAATCTGCTCTGATTTTTTTCATGATAAAAATACACTTGAACAATCTACATCAGAAAAAATAAATTCCTGGATTTTAAAACCTCAGATGATGCATGCATGGTGGAAGAACGAGATGTGCAAAATGCAATTAAACTAAGCCTGTGATTACATGAAATGGCCCCAGTCACGCTTTTTTCCAATGCACATGAAGATGTCTTTAGACTGTCATGTCTCATGCGCTCGGCACAACTTTGTATACAGATGAGCTTGTTCATACTAACCCAGTTCCCATAATGGAAGAAACATAAGAACCGTAAGCACAGGAAAGTTACTTCTTTCAAACTTGTATGGCAGAAGATGTGGTTTTCTAAATTATTGGGTTATAGGGCAATCCTGACTTCCTAACACGAGGACCAATGTATATAGTGATGGCCGATAAAGGCTGCCAGGTCAATCTGGTCTTCCTGCTGCAGCATGCAGTCACTGCATAGAGCCCAGCCCTGATTCATAGTTACATGACTCTGTACGCTGCTGCCATTTTAAATGATGCCACTGAGTTTGTTCACTCAAAAAACACACCTGATGAAGTCTTGAACATCCATCACCTTCCTTATGTTACTACCTGACCCCTCATTAGTCTCCTCACAACACCAGGTCCTAAACTAAGCTAGACCAACCAATCTGAATATATGTCAAAACCACAGAACTTCCCTTAAAACAGGTTTACTAATGAACACAAACACGTCAGTCCACTTTTGAGATCATGGGAATTTTACACAACATCAGATTCAATTCAGAGTAATTGCTACAGTACTGTTTCATGTCAACAACACATCTGTTCAGTTTTCATATTACTGGATTGTGAAGGAGTATAAAGTTGACCCACTCCACGTGTAGAATCGCTGAAGCAGTTCAGGAAGGATCTCAAGACATGGCTTTTCGAATGAGCAGCACGTCTGGAACAGCGCCTTGAGACCCCATGGGTGATAAGTCACGCTTTACAAGTTATTTATTGATTGATTGACAATCATACACAACCATGAAGCTGCACATGAATGAAAGCATGTGAACTGCATCTAAAAGGTCTGTCTTCTTTTATTAAAAACCTGTTTTTCGCCAACTAGAGAGACCATTTCTCAGTTTACTCCTGATTCAAAGCACACACACTCTCATTCTTCTGTTGTAAATGCGTTCTTTTTGTGCACAACTAAAAGTTCCAAGATGGTAAAACAGTAGATTGGGGTATCTTCAACTGCTGCAGATACCTCCTAAAAACTGGAGAACCATCTGAAAATCAACTAAATGGCTGTTCCTCTAACGCAAAGACTTCCTCAAGCATCATGCCACATACTCACAGAGCAAACTCCTCCAAAATGAGTCTTCAATTAAGGGGGAAAAGTTTTGAAACTGGCACAATCGTGTCTCTCTCCCTCCATCCCTCTGGAGCATGTATACTGCAGAACATAACAGTGTATTTATACAACAAGAAACAGAATATACATTATGTATAGCACGCACTGTGATCAGAGTCACCCCAAGGACCTTAGCCCTCACGGTGGTGGTTAGACTGAGGACGCTAGAAGCTCTACTTGGAGTGCAAGATACTGCACATTGATCCTGTGCCCTAAGTTCCGGACGTTGTCTTCCTAGATGCCACAGACCTTTACACTGCCTGTATAGGTCACTCATGCTCCTCCCACCAACCATGCCACTCATGCTCCTCCCACCAACCATGCCACTCATGCTCCTCCCACCAACCATGCCACTCATGCCCCTCCCACCAACCATGCCACTCATGCTCCTCCCACCAACCATGCCACTCATGCTCCTCCGGCTTTTTCCACTACTTCCCAATTTGGGGAGGGGGAATGCGGTTGCTTGTTTAATTTCTGTGACCATTAACACCATACCTCGTTTGGTGGTAGCCCGACGGTGTAATACTTTTCTTTTGGGGTGCAGTCTGTTACTAATCTGGCCATCAATTCCTTTTCAAATTGAATTCTTTGTTCTCGTTTCACCAAATGGTGTACTTGAGACAATGAACGGGTGGTCTTCTACATTTCGTTTGCGTACCTCTGCAATTGTCAAGGAGGGGGGATGGGAAGGGGAAAAAAAAAAAAAAAAAAAACACACTACTTACAGTTCCCACCTCGCTCCTCTTCTAATGATGTCCCAGTATTCACTATAACACCAGCACAGACAGGCTCTCCATGCAATTTTGGTGCTGCTCTCATGCTAAGCATAGCATGAGAGCAGTGTCAGGATTAGCCTGAGCAGCTTGGACTGCCATGGGGTCTGTGGAGTTTCTCCAGCATGGCTGCACAATACAGCCGAGCTGTAGAAACCTAAGTGCGCATGTGTGTTTGGCCCAAGATGGGCGGCAAAAAAAACATGCACACCACTTCTACCCCCTCCTGTGGCCCAACTCCGCCCCTCCCTGCACCTTCTAGCTTAGCCAGCCGCAGAAAAGTAAAACAATATTTAAATAGCGTTTTATTTTTCTGCTGCTGGCTCTTAGCCAGGGAGGCAACGCTCCTCCGCCATTGCGGAGGAGCCACCCCTTGCGTATATTTAAGATTACTGAGTAGTCGGCTGGCTTCTATGTTGCACATACTGTGTTCTCTTTTTCCTGTCTTCTTCCTATGCCCTCTTATTCCTTCATCTCTCCCCTCTCTATCTGCCTCTCTTAACGCTCTCTTTATTGGCCTCCTTATCACTCTTACTCTTTCTATATATTTCTCTCATTTTGATAATATCTATGTGTCTCCTCTCAACGCTCCCTCTTTCATATGCTCTTTCTTCTCTTGTCTTTCTTTTTATTTCTAACACCTAACCTTTTAGTTCTCAAGCGTTCTCTTTTTCATTTTAAACACACATGTGTTCACATTTTGTTTCTCAGTCAGATTTCACTTTTTACCCCTTCACTCCTTTGCCTTTCTTGCCCTGGTTTCCATGTATTTTTCTCAAGTTTCACCTTTCCTATATATTAATTTTGCTCCCTTTCACACTTCCACGGTCACCCTTTCTCTTCTTCCTCTTTCTCGCCTCTCTCTTTCCACTCTTCCTCCCCCATTTCCTTCTCCTCTTTTACTTTTCCTCTTTGCTGCTCTTTTTTCTCGGTCTCTAGTCTTCTGTCTTTTCTGTTTCTATGTCTAACATTCACCCAGCCACTCATTCTCTATTGTATTTCTTTTAATCTCTCCTGTCGTCGCTCTCATTCTAACACGCACTATCTGTTTCCCCTCTCTGTTTCACTCATTCTTTCTCTAGCTTCCTTTAACTCTCTCTCAAGCACGCACACACACACACACAGGGCCAGATTTACAAGAGTGATGCTCCACTTTTCTTGCTCGCTGCGGTGCACGTTCGGACAATAGCGTCAACATTTTTTATGCTGTTTTGGTGGCTGGCTGGATTAGCACCATTAGTTATGGCGCTGGTCTAGCAAAATACTAGGGAGGCACTGTGCAGGCGTTAAAAATGACAATGAAATCTTGTAGATTTCACTGTGCCATTTTTTGCAGCCTCCCTGAGGGGGAACGTCCCCTTGCATGCATACATAATGTGGAGCAAGGGGTTAGCACGCACTGTGCCACTTTGTAAATGAGGCAAAGGAGAATAGCCTTGTTAATGCCACATTTGCGTAGAAAAAAGATGATGTTATGGTGTTACGAGGCGCTAGGGCCTTGTAAATCTGGCCCATAATTTCCTGCTCTTTCTCTTTTGTTCATCTTTCTTTGTCACTCTTAATCTTTCCTTTGGGCATCATTCTTTCTATTCTATTGCTCTCCTCACACACTAACTCAATATGTCTCTCACACACTCGTTCTGCTCCTCTGTCTGGAATTCATTCATCACTTTGTGCACAAACTGCCTATCCCTCAACATCTTCCTGTCTATCCTGTGCAGCTTTCACCCAATCTATCCACCATGCCACATAATTCCACAACTAACAATTCCAATCCAACCACATAATTCCACTCCACATACATCCGCCCCGCTGGAAAACAAAAAACACGTGGGTAAAAACATAGTCATTTACAACACTAATAACTCTAACTCCGCAAATGCAAGACCTTTTGCCATTGCTCGTTTTCTTCGGGAATCGTGAGTCTCCCGCCTGAATCGGGTCATGTACGTACTTCTGGAAACTTCGTTTGCTTCAACTTGTGCCCTAATTCAAATCCTAGAGAAATGGCAAAAAAAAAAACGTTCACTATTAAGCATTTTAGGCGGAAGTCGGATCCTTTACCCCAATAATCAGACGCCGAGACCAGACTGACTGCAGACAGGCTTGGCTGGCGAACTGCAAAGAATGCACTGTTTGTATGTGGCGCGTGAATGTTGACAGAGCATGCCTCGCTGCTTCCATCTTTTAGCAAAGACGTCTCATTCACTTCCCTCTCCAGGAAAAGTGACGCTCCGGCGCACTCCATCTTCCCCCTTGGACGGTTCTGGGCGAAAGTGGCCTCCCCGGGCCCAGGGAAATGGCGCCAGCTGACAGGGCGCCCCAGACAAGGAGACGCGCTCTGTGCGGTGCGAAGTCAGCTGTGTGGTTAGTGCGGCCGAGGGAGTAGTGACGACACTGGACTCCAGTCTTGGGTGGAAATGTGGCAGAACCCTGCATTTATGTCAGCCAGAGCCAAACTGCGCATCAATCATAGAAAGGCCTCACAGTGCCACAGCCCTACGAGTCTCTCTACAGCTTTCTGGCCAATTCACAGGGCTATGGAATTATGCGGCAGAATGGGACAACATTATGTGGCAAGAAAATGCTAAGTATGCAGCGTAATGCGGTACAAATTTTGACAGTCAGTTTATTTTGTCAATTTTAGACATGGCAACAGTGACTTGATAAAGGTTTCGTATCATTTTTACCTCATTAACACCCAAATACAGCAATACGCAACTGAAAGGCGATAAGGCAAACTTCATGAAGGGGTTTCCACTGTGCGCCAACAGGTGTAGTTCTGTTTTTATTAACTGTTGATCTGTTTGAGCTAGAAACATTTTTTTGTTAAAATCTGCAGATTATGCCGCAGATGGGGGGACTATGTTCAAATGCATAAATATGTGGAAAATACCGCATCTGCAGAACTGCCCAGTTCGAGTGGACCTGCTCATAAATCATTAATCCACTATTCTTTTTTTCATTGTTCTGTAGCATTTGGCAAATGCTTGCATTTTTTATACGTTCCGTGTGTTTTATTTTGACTATGCATATTTTGCTTGTTTAATTTTGTTTGCCAGTTCATTTGTATGATAATTGAATACTTCGGCAGCGCTCCGATAGAAAAATAATCCATCTCAACTGCCTGTGTTCTGTTCATTTTCACTAAAAGTGTTTGCCTTTTTTAATCGGAGACCCTGATTTTGACGCAGAAGATATTTATCAGTTTTCGGACAAAATATGATTTCAATTAATTCAATAATTTTTGTTTGCAAACTACGTTATCGATGCCCACAATTGAGATCATCTAATAGGGGGGAAAAACACAAGAAATTAATTATCTTATCCAGGTGAACCGTAACAGAAATTATTTTTAACAGGTAGACAGTTTGTCACCAGGAGTGGCACCCTGTGTGTCACTCGTCCTGTTGTGCTTGCTAGCATGAGGACTGCTTCCCTCCATGTGGTACTGTCTGCATCCTCGGCCCGGAGGGAAGATCTGTAAGCCTTAATGTACAGGAAATTACATAAATTACATATTTCTCCTAGTGGTTATGAACCGTACTGAAACTGTTGTCCACCCCTGGAGTTATTGGCAATTTTCAGAACTTGTTGAATCTTGACTGTTCCTCAGGAACTTCCCTACTTGGGATAGGCTGATAAAGGTTGTTGGTGATCAATTTTGGAGAGTGAGAGAAGATGGTAAAGTGACCACTGAACAGAGCAGTAGTATGATAGTTAGGAAGCGCTTGATTCATCTCTATACTGTACTAAACAAAAACATCTTCCTAAACAGAATGTCCATCCATATGGCATGAATTAAAGTAGGTCGTGTAAAGTATTGTTTGCCGGACAATATCACTTAACAAATGTGCTGCAACAAATGCCACCATTTTGAAAGCTATATGGGGATGATTCACAAAAAAAAAAAAAAGTTATGGTTACAGGAAGCAGTCCGGGCTCGCGGGGCGGCATGCGGAGGGGGGAAATAAAAATTAAATTAATTTAGGGAAAAAAAAAAAAAAAAAAAAAAAACACACTTACTTCCTTACCATTGCGCCACCCTGCGCCGTGCCTCTCCTCCGTCTCCTTGCTGCAGGCACAGGCTCCCAGCCTGTGACTGCAGCCAATCCTGACGCTGCTCAGAGCAGCATCAGGATTGGCTGGGAGTGCCCAGACAGGGCCTCTGCCCTAATGGAGGTGGCCGCCCCTGACAGGAAGTAGTCCTACAGGCAGTAGCATAACGCAAAATGAGGGTGCACCCCTGCAGAATGTGATGAGGGCCCCCCCCCCCCATGCCTCCAATATCTCACAGATACTCATTGGCGTCTGGCTGAATGGGGCTCCCATAAATGGTTGCCTCCCCCGCTTCGCAGCAGCTGTAGAGGCCTGCATTGTACCCCCAAGTACTCTTTTACATACCACTTCCTGTACCCATAAATGCTTTTGTGAATCAGCCCCTGAGTTTGTGAAGCAAATGACTGAACCAATATAGGTTGGAGTCACTGCAGCAAAAGAGTTAAGGCTGGATACTGAAACCTGAATGATACCAGACACCTGCCTGACGCTTCATCGTCTTTGCAGTCTACTCCTTGTTCCGCTAGTGAGGCAAAAGCGCACGTGTCTTTGTGGAACAGCTTTGGAATTACTTATTTTCAGAGTCTGACGGAGTCAGGAAAGAGATGGAATGGTTTATCCAAGAAAGTATTAACTTTCCTGCTAAATGTTTGTACTTTCAATCCCTCACTGCAGCAATAGTTGAGTTTTTTGCATTCATTACAGTATTTCTTTATCAAGACATAGCTATCTTTGCTACCCACGTTTACATATTTTTCTTGAGAAATGGTGGAATGGTAATTTTTGTTCGAAAAAGACATTTTGTGACAAAGAAACCTTGTGTTCTTCACTAGAGCAGGGGTGGGCGGAATATTCTCTTCTGGCAGCGGAATTGGCGGGTTTGTGGACTACTCCCTGTTACTCTTGTGATGGGGAGTTCTGGCCAAAATGCTGCCAATCGTTGCGCAGTGGAATTTGTTGTCGAGCACAAGCGAGATATGGCGTCCCCTAGCACGATTTCCGGTCGCTAGGAGGATATCCAGTGAGATTTTTCTAATGCGGCAGTCGCGATCATTTGCGGTCAGACGGCTGCCACTCAAGTAGAAAATCTACTGGAGTGACAATCAGTCAATCAATTAAATATTTTTAGAGTGTGCTACTGCCCCATAGGGTCTCAAGGCGCTGTGGGGTAAGTCCTTAGAGTTCAGTCGAAGAGCCAGGTCTTGAGGTCCTTCCTGAATTGAAGTAGCAAGGACGTCTGTCTGAGGTGAAGAGATAAGGTGTTCCAATCTTTTGCTGCCATGCTGGTGAAAAATCTTCCTCTGGACGAGGACTTCTTTATGCAGGGTACGTTGGCGAGCGACTGCTGGGATGAGCGGAGAGATCTAGAAGGGGAGTACCAGGCCATGCGGTGGTGGAGTTAGCTGGATCCGATGTTGTGGAGGGCTCTGTAGGCGTGTATGAGGATTTTGAAGTGGACTCTTCTCGACAGTGAGCCAGTGGAGGTTTTTCAAGTGTCTTGTGATATGTTCTCAGCGGGGGATGATTAGGACGAGTCTAGCGGCAGCGTTTTGAATTTGTTGCAGCTTGCTCAGGTGCTTCTTGGAGGTTCCGGCAGAGGGAGCTGCCGTAGTCAAGTCTGCTCGTGATTAGGGCGTGTGTCACAGTTTTTCGGCAGTCGGTTGGTATCCATCTGAAAATCTTCAGTAGGAGCCGGAGGGTGTGGAAGCCGGTGGATGCAACGGAGTTGACTTGTCAGGTCATAGTGAGCGTTGAGTCGTGGATGACCCTGAGGTATCATGTGTGGTCTGTGGGGGACCTGCTGAGTGGTGAGGGCCCCCAGGAGTCGTCCCAGGCTGAGGAGGAAGGTCCCAGGATGAGGATCTCAGTCTTGTCAGAGCTTAGCTTAAGGTAGCTCTTCTTCATCCAATTGGTGACTGCTTCCATCACGCCTCTGAAATTCTTCTTGGCTGTTGAGGGGTTCTCAGTCAGGGAGATTATCAGCTGGGTGCCATCAGGGTAGGAGATGATGTTCATACCATAGTTTGACGATAGGGCCGAGCGGGGTCATGTAGATGTTGAACAGCATGGAGCTCAACGAGGATCCTTGGGGTATTCCACAGCTGAAATTTCTGTGTTCTGCCTGTCAGGAAGGAGTGAATCCATCGAAGGGTTCTGTAGAGTCTGGAGCATAGGGTGCAGTGGGACACTATCGAAGGTGGGTTAAAGATCTAATAGGATGAGGGCTGTTTGGCCGCGGACGAGGAGGGAGCGGATGTCATCAGTGGCGGTGAGCAGGGCGGTTTTGGTGCTGTGGTTAGCTCTGAATCCAGATTAGGAGATGTCCAGGGTGTTGTCCTCGATGTGTTGGCGGAGCAGAATGTTGATTGCTTTCTCAGCAACCTTAGCTGGGAAGGGCACCAGCGAGATAGGGCGGTAGTTCTTGAGATCTGTTGGGTCGGCTGTGGGTTTCTTCAGAAGTGGGCGGATCTCGGCGTGCTTCCAGTCGTCAGGGAAAGTTGCCGACTCTAGGGAGCAGTTGATGGTCTTGCAGAGTTCGGGCGCGATTGAGGCGCTGGACTTGTTGGATGTGTAGTGGGGGCAGGGGTCGGTGGGGGCTCCGGAGTGGATGCTGCTCATGATGGAGTGAGTCTCACCTGTCGTGAGGGACGTCCAGGAGTTGTGAGGGTTCTGTGGATCCTGGTAGCGGCATTGTTGAGTTCAGAGTCTTGGGGTCCGTATCTATCGAGTAGCCTTGCCCTCTGTTGCAGCGTGATGCCATTTGTACTAATTTTTCAGCGTGGAATGTACTCCCGGTGCTAAATCACAGCACAAGCAGCGCAACATGCCTATTTCCGCCCGTTGGCAGAACTCCACGGAGTCTCGCAGAGTTTTTATGTGACTCCACTGAATTCCACAGAGTAAAATTCTGCGAGTTTCCCCCAACCCTACATTAGAGCTGTACAGTCCCTTATTGTTTTACATTTTCAGCTCAGAAGAAAGTTGAATAGTGACATACATCCCTGAAAATGGTATGTTTGAATTGAAAACTAAAACAAATAACATACTCAGTTTTTGTGTACGAAATCTTTGTTTTTTTTTTTTAACAACAAAACTGATTTAACTTGAATAAAAAACAACTATAAAACAAAGCAATCCGGGTCAAGATTTATTAGTATTTCATGCAACGCAGAGCGACAAGGGAAGCGGCTGTGCTGAGTTGTGTGAAAGAGAGAGCAAAGCTGCTGCAGATTTACAAAGATGTGGCACAGTTCAGCTCTGTGTGTGTGTGCTGGTGCACTTTGGGCCGCCCAGCACCAATGCAGGCATCCTTGTGCACATGTAAAGAGGAAATAACAAGCAGAAATAAAGATACTTCTCCTCATTACGCTAGCCTCAGGGAGGCCCAGCATTTTGGTGTAAACCCATGTTTACAATGCTTTGTAGATATGGGTTTCTGTCCAAATCCACAGGTGGTTGCACAGGAGCGCCCTCGCAGCACCCAGGAAATGCCTTGTTGACTCAAGTTAACGAACAGCATCATTATGTGCTGCATTCCGTTTCTTTACAAAGCCATGCAATGCCATGAAAATCGTCACTTGTATGGCTTTGTAAACTGCAAAATTGATTTGGCATTAGGGACGCGCCAAAAAAAGTGACACAACCCCAATGCAAAATCTTAGTAAATCTAGGCCCCAATAGTTCCAAAAATGCTTTGAAACACAGGACAGCTGAGGTCCATCTATTGCTCAAAATGTACATTCATCACCTTCTTGGGCAATCAGTCTGGACATCATTAAAATGTGATAACTGCAACTTTGATGCAAGAACACACAGTTTATTGTACAAGAAACCTACACCGATGCCAAGTTCAATTACTGAGAAGATTTTGATGGAAGACATGAACCTTACCTGCAAAAGGAAGTCAAAGAGAGCCAGTTTGGCCCATTCTGTATGCTTGATGCTCAGGCATGGGGCTGTTCCAAGGGCAGTTCCAGACTTGCCCATGCCACATCTGTGCTTTAGAATCTTTTGGTACTGTAGCCAGCCAAGGGCAAAGGAGTTCTGGTCATTGTTTGCATCCTCCAAGTGCTGGATGTCAGGAGCCCACCATACAATGGGCCGTGCTTCACCACTGGTGTACTTGTACGGCAAAATGTGACTTCTGAATTTCCGGGCCACAACAGGGAGACTGCGCTTTATCCCCAGCACCCGGTCAAGGTGGAAAGCAAGAACCTCATGGAGGTCACTGGGTCGCTTGATTAATCCACACAGCCCTCTGGTGCAGTGTTTCTGGGGATCCTCTGAGGCTGCTACAGAGTCATCAAGAAGACCCACTTTAAGAACCTGACCATGGGCAGGAATTCTGGCTTTTGTCACCACCTCCCCTTTGGCCAGCAACTTCATCTTCTGCAAGTCGTCTGGTGTGAACCACGGTGGTGGCTGCTGCTGCAGCATCTTGCTTCTTCCTGGCTGCTCGGTGACCCTGTCATGGAATTGCGTGCACCACACAGACATCTTCAGTTGCTGCGATAACCTAGGTACCATCTTCTCTTTGGATGTCTCTTGGGATGTCTTTTGGTGACGGCCATCCTGCCCCCAACTTCCTTTTGCTTTTTTAACGGGTGGTCCATCATTGACCGCCAGAAAGAGTGCAATCCTATTGGGTTGCTGTGGCTCATCACACCCATGTGCTTTGCAGGGATGCTGCCGCACAACCAGCTGATCTACTGAAGAGGTCTGAGGCTGCAAATTGAATCCAGACTTTCCATCCTGGGACAGCCTTTGAGGACTTTCTGAGAAACGAGATGAAGAGACCGCTATCTCTACCTTAATGCTAGACTGCGTCTTGTTCATATGGGAATAAATAGGCGAGCTGGTCTTTCTGTTTTTTGCCAAGCGATCAATGCCACGCGCCTTCCTAACACTGTTCTGCAAAGACGGACTCCCATGCATTACCTTGCTGTTGTTAGCGTATAATTTTGGAGCAAAGTTAAACTTTCTGATTTGCGCTTTCTGATCTGTAGCCACTTTTGTTTTTTTGTTTTTGTGTGTACCCATCTTTTTCCCTTTACTGTAGCAGCTTGAGTTAACTTCCCTTACCTTCTCTTTCTGATTGTGCCCAACTGGCCCAGTTCCCCATTCTTTAAGTGGATGATTCTGGTTGTTCCAGAAGTTTGAGCTGTTCTCCCACAACCGCTTGTGTCGGAAGACTTTCCCCTGTGGGTCAGCGAGGGCTGGGTGTTGCAAAACTGACTGGGTGTGACCATCCGGGGGCAGCAACTGGCAGGTATTGATCAACACAATGGCGAAGAGGAGCACGGTGCAGAACCAGACCACAGGCCATCGCTTCAACCTCATCCTCAGCCATGTCTTGGGAGCCTGCAGAGGAAGAAAGAGATGCACAGGTGAGACCCTACAGAAGGAAGAACTTTCACATTTCATTCTAACTTTCCTACAATGACTCGTGAAACTCTACCCATGAGAAGGATATGAAAATGAAAATACATATTTAAGGCACAGTATCCATAAATCACTTTTTTTAAGTGCAACCAATTGCATGAGTGAACCTGGAAAAAAAAACAGAAGGGCACCTTATATTGTCACACCAGACTCCTGTTTATCAAGCAATTATTACTAAAGTACATACATAGAGATGGAGAGACTATGTTAGCCTCCTTCATCAGCTGGTCAAATCAAAATCAAATCAAATCAAATCATTAACATTTATAAAGCGCGCTACTCACCCGTGCGGGTCTCAAGGCGCTAGGGAAAAAAGGGGGGGGGTTATCGCTGTTCGAACAGCCAGGTCTTTAGGAGTCTCCGGAAAGCGGAGTGGTCCTGGGTGGTCCGGAGGCTGGTGGGGAGGGAGTTCCAGGTCTTGGCCGCTAGGAAGGAGAAAGATCTCCCACCCGCCGTGGAGCGGCGGATGCGAGGGACAGCAGCGAGTGCGAGGCCAGAGGAGCGGAGGCGGCGGGTGGGGACGTAGAAGCTGAGGCGTCTGTTGAGGTATTCCGGTCCCTTGTCGTAGAGGGCTTTGTGTGCGTGGGTGAGAAGTCGGAAGGTGGATCAGCGTGGGGTACAAGACTTTGCATTTGCTGGACTACTCAGCCAATACCTGATCACACGACAAATTCCAAAAATTGTCATTAGAACTTGATTTTTTGCATTTGAAATTTTTCTAAATTCTTAAAAGTCCTGCTAGGGCCTTGTGTTAGTCCCGGTTAGCATTTCCTTTTAGAGTTTAAAAGTTTGGTAAAAGTTTGAATTAGAACCTAGAACTAGTTTTAGATTCTTAAAAAAGTATTCCAACTTTTAGAAGCATAATGTCTAGTGCAGAGATGAATGTGGTGGAACTCGACACCACACCTTACCTCCATCTTAAGATGAGGGAGCTAAGGTCACTCTGTAAAATTAAGAAAATAGTAATGGGCCCCAGACCTTCCAAACTACAGCTCCAGGAGCTGTTGGCAGAGTTTGAAAAGGCCAACCCCTCGGAGGATGGCAACTCAGAGGATGATGATAGTGACTTGGAGGGTGATTCCCCCCTACCAGTCCTATCTAGGGAAGACAGGGCCTCTCAAGCCCTGACTCCACAAATCATAGTCAGAGATGCTGGTTCCCTCACAGGAGGGACCAACCTCTCTGAAATCACTGAGGATAACTCCAGTGAAGAGGACATCCAGTTAGCCAGGATGGCCAAAAGATTGGCTTTGGAAAGACAGATCCTAGCCATAGAAAGGGAAAGACAAGAGATGGGCCTAGGACCCATCAATGGTGGCAGCTACATAAATAGGGTCAGAGATTCTCCTGACATGTTAAAAATCCCTAAAGGGATTGTAACTAAATATGAAGATGGTGATGACATCACCAAATGGTTCACAGCTTTTGAGAGGGCTTGTGTAACCAGAAAAGTGAACAAATCTCACTGGGGTGCTCTCCTTTGGGAAATGTTCACAGGAAAGTGTAGGGATAGACTCCTCACACTCTCTGGAAAAGATGCAGAATCTTATGACCTCATGAAGGGTACCCTGATTGAGGGCTTTGGATTCTCCACTGAGGAGTATAGGATTAGATTCAGGGGGGCTCAAAAATCCTCGAGCCAGACCTGGGTTGACTTTGTAGACTACTCAGTAAAAACACTAGATGGTTGGATTCAAGGCAGTGGTGTAAGTAATTATGATGGGCTGTACAATTTATTTGTGAAAGAACACCTATTAAGAAATCGTTTCAATGATAAACTGCATCAGCATCTGGTAGACCTAGGACCAATTTCTCCCCAAGAATTGGGAAAGAAGGTGGACCATTGGGTCAAGACTAGGGTGTCCAAAACTTCCACAGCGGGTTACCAAAAGAAAGGGGTCACAAAACCTCCCCAGGGGAAAGGTGGTGAGACAGCCAAAAACAAAAATAGTAAAGAGTCTTCTACAGGCCCCCAAAAACCTGCACAGGAGGGTGGGCCCAGAGCCTCTTCACAAAACAATTCTGGGTACAAGGGTAAAAACTTTGATCCCAAAAAGGCCTGGTGTCGTAGCTGTAGTCAGTCTGGACACCAAACTGGACACAAGGCCTGTCCCAAGAAAGATACCACTTCTAACTCCACTCCAGCTAAAACTGGAATGGCCAGTCTCCAAGTGGGATCAACAGTGTGCCCAGAGCAAATCAGGTGTCACACTGAAGCTACATTAGTCTCGGAGGGTGGGGTGGATTTAGCCACACTGGCTGCCTGGCCCCCTAACATGCCAAAATACAGGCAGTAGCTCTTAATTAATGGGACAAGTGTAGAGGGCCTGAGGGATACAGGTGCCAGTGTCACTATGGTGACAGAGAAACTGGTTTCCCCTGGCCAATACCTGGCTGGACAAACTTATCCAGTCACCAACGCTGACAATCAGACTAAAGTACATCCCATGGCTATGGTAACTTTAGAGTGGGGAGGGGTCAATGGCCTGAAACAGGTGGTGGTCTCCTCAAACATCCCAGTAGACTGTTTGCTTGGAAATGACCTGGAGTCCTCAGCATGGGCTGAGGTAGAACTGAAAACCCATGCAGCCATGCTGGGTATCCCTGAACTGGTGTGTGTCAAAACAAGGGTACAGTGCAAGGCACAGGGTGAAAAAGTAGAGCTGGAGTCTGGAAGAAAGGCCCAGCCTACCAAGAGAAAAGGAAAGTCAGCTGGGAAACCAGCTGCAACACAACAAGAAAAAGAGAGCCTCTCTTCTCAGGAAGAAGTTCTGCCCTCTGAGGGAACTGAGCCTATGGAGCTGGAACCTTATCAGGTTGAGCTCTTGGGCCCAGGGGGACCCTCAAGGGAAGAGTTGTGTAAGGGACAAGAAACCTGTCCCTCTCTTGAAGGCCTTAGGCAGCAAGCTGCTGAAGAGTCCAAAGGCAAGAAAAATGGAACACATAGGGTCTATTGGGAAGATGGACTCCTGTACACTGAGGCAAGAGATCCCAAACCTGGTGCCACTAGGAGAGTGGTAGTGCCTCAGGGGTTCAGAGAGTTTATTCTGACCTTAGCCCATGATATTCCCCTTGCTGGGCATTTGGGACAAACCAAGACGTGGGAGAGGTTAGTCAACCACTTCTACTGGCCCAATATGTCCCAGAAGGTTAAGGAGTTTTGCACCTCCTGTCCCACCTGTCAAGCCAGTGGTAAGACAGGTGGACATCCAAAGGCCCCCCTCATTCCACTTCCAGTGGTGGGGGTCCCCTTTGAAAGAGTGGGTGTGGACATAGTGGGTCCACTGGAACCTCCCACAGCCTCAGGAAATATGTACATCCTAGTAGTAGTGGATCATGCTACTAGGTATCCTGAAGCTATTCCCCTTAGGTCGACTACTGCCCCTGCAGTAGCCAAGGCCCTCATTGGTATCTTTACCAGAGTGGGCTTCCCTAAGGAGGTGGTGTCTGACAGAGGTACCAACTTCATGTCAGCATACCTAAAACACATGTGGAATGAATGTGGAGTGACTTATAAATTCACTACACCATATCATCCACAAACTAATGGCCTTGTTGAGAGATTCAACAAGACATTAAAGGGCATGATCATGGGGCTCCCAGAAAAACTCAAAAGGAGATGGGATGTCCTCCTGCCATGTCTGCTTTTTGCTTACAGAGAGGTGCCTCAGAAGGGAGTAGGGTTCTCACCCTTTGAACTTCTGTTTGGCCACCCTGTAAGGGGACCACTAGCTCTTGTGAAAGAAGGCTGGGAGAGACCTCTTCATGAGCCTAAACAAGACATAGTGGACTATGTACTTGGCCTTCGCTCAAGGATGGCAGAGTACATGGAAAAGGCAAACAAAAACCTTGAGGCCAGCCAACAGCTCCAGAAGTGTTGGTATGACCAAAAGGCTGCACTGGTTGAATTTCAACCAGGGCAGAAAGTCTGGGTTTTGGAGCCTGTGGCTCCCAGGGCACTTCAGGACAAATGGAGTGGCCCTTACCCAGTGCTAGAGAGGAAGAGTCAGGTCACCTATCTGGTAGACCTGGGCACAAGCAGTTGCCCCAAGAGGGTGATCCATGTGAACCGCCTTAAGCTCTTCCATGACAGGGCTGATGTAAATCTGTTAATGGTAACAGATGAGGATCAGGAAGCTGAGAGTGAGCCTCTCCCTGATCTTCTGTCATCAGACCCTAAAGATGGCTCAGTAGATGGAGTGATCTATTCAGACACCCTCTCTGGCCAACAGCAAGCTGACTGTAGGAAGGTCCTGCAACAGTTTGCTGAGCTCTTTTCCCTAACCCCTGGTCAGACACACCTGTGTACCCATGATGTGGACACAGGAGACAGCATGCCTGTCAAAAACAAAATATTCCGACAGTCTGATCAAGTTAAGGAAAGCATCAAGGTGGAAGTCCACAAGATGCTGGAATTGGGAGTAATTGAGTACTCTGACAGCCCCTGGGCTAGCCCAGTGGTCTTAGTCCCCAAACCTCACACCAAAAAAGGAAAGAGAGATGAGGTTTTGTGTGGACTACCGAGGACTTAACTCTGTCACCAAGAGAGATGCCCATCCCATTCCTAGAGCTGATGAGCTGATTGATAAATTAGGGGCTGCCAAATTCTTAAGTACCTTTGACTTAACAGCAGGGTACTGGCAAATCAAAAGGGCCCCTGGAGCAAAAGAAAAGACAGCATTCTCCACACCTGATGGGCATTATCAGTTCACTGTTATGCCCTTTGGTTTAAAGAATGCCCCTGCCACCTTCCAAAGGTTGGTGAATCAAGTCCTTGCTGGTTTGGAGTCCTTCAGTGCAGCTTATCTTGACGATATTGCTGTCTTTAGCTCCAACTGGCAGGATCACCTGGTCCACCCGAAGAAGGTTTTGAAGGCTCTGCAATCTGCAGGCCTCTCTATCAAGGCATCCAAATGCCAGATAGGGCAGGGAACTGTGGTTTAACTTGGGACACCTTGTAGGTGGAGGCCAAGTTCAGCCACTCCAGCCTAAGATCCAGACTATTCTGGACTGGGCAGCTCCAAAAACCCAGAACCAAGTCAGGGCATTCCTTGGCTTGACTGGGTACTATAGGAGGTTTGTGAAGGGATATGGATCCATTGTGACAGCCCTCACAGAACTCACCTCCAAGAAAATGCCCAAGAAAGTAAACTGGACTGTAGAATGCCAACAGGCCTTTGACACCCTGAAACAAGCTATGTGCACAGCACCAGTTCTAAAAGCTCCAGATTACTCCAAGCAGTTCATTGTGCAAACAGATGCCTCTGAACATGGGATAGGGGCAGTTTTGTCCCAAACAAATGATGATGGCCTTGACCAGCCTGTTGCTTTCATTAGCAGGAGGTTACTCCCCAGGGAGAAGCGTTGGAGTGCCATTGAGAGGGAGGCCTTTGCTGTGGTTTGGTCCCTGAAGAAGCTGAGACCCTACCTCTTTGGTACTCACTGCCTAGTTCAGACTGACCACAGACCTCTCAGATGGCTGATGCAAATGAAAGGTGAAAATCCAAAACTGTTGAGGTGGTCCATCTCCCTACAGGGAATTGACTTTATAGTGGAACACAGACCTGGGACTGCCCATGCCAATGCAGATGGCCTTTCCAGGTTCTTCCACTTAGAAAATGAAGACTCTCTTGGGAAAGGTTAGTCTCATCCTCTTTCGTTTGGGGGAAGGGGGGTTGTGTAAGGAAATGCCTCCTTGGCATGGTTACCCCCCTGACTTTTTGCCTTTGCTGATGCTATGTTTTTAATTGAAAGTGTGCTGAGGCCTGCTAACCAGGCCCCAGCACCAGTGTTCTTTTCCCTAAACCTGTACTTTTGATTCCACAATTGGCACACCCTGGCATCCAGGTAAGTCCCTTGTAACTGGTACCCCTGGTACCAAGGGCCCTGATGCCAGGGAAGGTCTCTAAGGGCTGCAGCATATCTTATGCCACCCTGGGGACCCCTCACTCAGCACAGACACGCTGCTTACCAGCTTGTGTGTGCTGGTGAGAACAAAACGAGTAAGTCGACATGGCACTCCCCTCAGGGTGCCATGCCAACCTCACACTGCCTATGCAGTATAGATAAGTCACCCCTCTAGTAGGCCTTACAGCCCTAAGGCAGGGTGCACTATACCATAGGTGAGGGCACCAGTACATGAGTACTGTGCCCCTACAGTGTCTAAGCCAACCCTTAGACATTGTAAGTGCAGGGTAGCCATAAGAGTATATGGTCTGGGAGTCTGTCAAACACGGACTCCACAGCACCATAATGGCTACACTGAAAACTGGGAAGTTTGGTATCAAACTTCTCAGCACAATAAATGCACACTGATTCTGCTCAAGAGTCATTTGTTTCTGCCCACCCAAGCAATGCAGGAGCTGATCAGCCCATTTCTGATACTGGCTCTCTTTACTGAGGGACTACATTTTGCATGTGGTTCCAGAATATTGTTGTCAGACCAGCATCTGATATATATATATATTGTGTTCTAAATACCATGCTCAAAAATATTTTTCCATTGGAAATAATACTAGAAAGTCTACACGCCACGGGACAATACTTTCGTGAATGATATAAGGACACAATAAGTTTGTCAGAAGATATTTCAGTACATTATATCCTGCCATACAACAGGCCAGAAGGCATTCAGATCTTGATTTAAAATCTGAAACCACATTTCCATCAACATCAAAATAAATCCTATCCCGCTGGACTTCGGAATTACATATTCATGTAAGCAATAGCAAGGCCTGGAGCTCTCGCATCAGCAAAAAAAACAAAAAAAAACAAACAAAAAAAAAATACACAAAAGTGCAATGATGCATATGTGGGCATGTGTCAAACGTGCACATATGAATCATGACACATCTGCTGCCGTAACGACTGCATGCTTCTGTGTTTATGCATCCTGCTTCAGCAACCATTTTGGTATTTTTTATGCTTTCATTTACTATTCCAAAATGGTGGGTGCCCATCTAGGTGCAGTAAGTTAAAAATACACCAAAGGAGATTTTGTTTTTTTCAGAACGTAACAGCACAGGAGTAAATTACATCAGCCCAGCTAACGAAAACAAAAACGCAAGACAGAAGGGGGAGCAACCGTGGAGAGAGCAGGGGTGCCAGGAAGACATCAAAGACACTCTACACATTCTGCCATTCACGGATTGTCCGGAGTAGGCCAAGTTTCATCATGTCAGTTGTGGACGAAGGGAGGTTGGCGTACTAGTTTTCTGTGCTGGTCTAGTTTACAGGGAACTGGGGCTAATCACTTCCAGGCTACACATGGGAGAAATCCTGGAACAGGAAGATCAAAGACAGGATAAGAAGTCCCCACTCTAGGCTTGGGCCTGGAACCAGCAGTTGCTGGGGGTCATCTTACACTCCTCTGTTTACACACCTGTTGTGGCACCCATGAAGGTTTCTTTTGCTTTCCCCGGGGTCTGCTTACACTGCACACGCCAGAGTTACCGCTCCTTCCATGTTGCAGCTCTGCAGAAGCACTCCAGCTCGGAGTTTCCAACTCCGGCTCGCCTTTGTCTTTTTTGGTTCTCCAGCCGGTTCCAGGTAGCTGTGGAACTAGTTACAGTGGTTTGCACTATCTTAGCAGTTACGTCAGGTTAGTCTTATTGACTCCCAGTGCTGGCAGAGTCCTTCCTTTGCCGCCTTGCTACTAACCTCTCTCCCTTCTTGCATTAGACTACCTGTGATCGCTGATCTTGAGAACCACTCAGTCCAATCCTCGCTTTGAACCTCCTGAGGGGTTCCCTGCGGAATCTTGCGTTGTTTCGCTCTGTTCCTTGCCCACAAAAGTACCCACGTTACCTTGATTTACTAAGTATAAGGTGTTACCACCACGAGCAGGGAGTGGGATTAATACCGACAACCAGGGCTACTCTTGAGTATTTGTATCATCCACAACTTGTCTTTGAAGACAAACAACTAAAAGCCGTCTATAGGCTAGACCTAAAACATTCCCACCAGAGGAAGTTTCGAAAAGAAAATTGATAGGTTTTAAAGGCGTCTACACAAAAGCAATCCCAAACAAAACAAGCATTTACAATGCAACGGGTCTCGCGTTTGCTCATGTTAGAGCTGATCGCGTTGTAAACTCCTAACCCGACTTTTCACCTACCGGGCAAAAGTGCATTTATGTACATAACCCGAAAAAGTGAAATTAACTTTGTAAAGCGCTGGACTTCTGCCAAGCGAGATCTCGCTCGTAAATTAGAGAAAAAGAAGTCCCGAGCCCGACGAAAAACAGCGAGCCTCGCATGTTTTCTGTACTTGCCCGCTGCGCTCGAGGAGGGCTAGCTACCGGAAAAGGCATGACGTATGCATGCCTTAGACTAATGAAAGCAAGCAGATTTTGTTAGGCGAGCCCACAAACCAATAAAAAACACTGACGTGAAGTTGACAGGGCTCCGAGCCCTTTTCCAAATACTAAAGCATCTCGCTGCGATACGCATGCGCGAGCACAAAAAGTGAGCCCATAGGAGACTTTGGCCCAGCCAGGCCCTTTTGCATCTAAGCAAATAAGTTGATTTAGCAAAAAGCAATGGGTAGTGTTAGAAATGGGGTCTCTAGTTGGCAGTCGGTTTGCACGCTGTCCAACTAGGGACCCTAACTCTGGTCAGGATATGGGAGATACCCACTCAGATAACCCCTACTCACCCCCTTGGTAGCTTGGCACAAGAAGTCCGGTTTATCTCAGAAGCAATGTGTAAAGCATTTGCACATAACCGACAGTAATAAGTGAACACACTACAAAAGGACACCACACCAGTTTTAGAAAAATAGCCAATATTTATCTACATAAAACAAGACCAAATACGATAAAAATCCAACATACAGTAATAAAAATATGAATTCTGCAAGATTTACTCAAAAGTACAGTTCCTTGAAGTCGATAGCTCCACCTAGGGCTATCACGGCGTTGTGATCAACAAAACCAACATTTCAGGCCGACCGTGGCGTTGCAGGCCAGCTATGGTGTCGGGAAGACCCACAAACAGTACCTTGGATTTGCAGGGCATCGTGATTCTCGCGGTGAGCTCCAGAGAGCGGCGTCACGGTGTCGGTTCCGGACTCGGTGCAGGAGTCATCGGGCCCGAGGTCACAAGCGTTGCAGATCGAACTCCAGGCTGATGAAGTCAGGTGCGCCGGCGTGGATGGCGTTGGGGCTGCGGTGCAAAGCGGGACAATGCGACGTGCAGTGCCCACAGGTCATGGTGCAGGCAGAGGCTCGGTGACGGCGTCCAGCGGCATTGGTGAGACCAGGGCTACGGTGTGAAGCGGGGCGGTGCAATGTGCGGTGTCCACAGGTCACGGTGCAGGCAGTGGCGTCATGGTTGCTGAAGCGCTGTCGTCGGTAGGCCCAAGCCAGTGGTGCGGGATGGTGCTTTGCGACCCTCACGAGCGGTGTCCGCAGGTCACAGTGCAGGCAGCGGCGCCGTTGTCAGCAGGAGCGGCGTTGTCGGGGATGCCCAGGCTGTGGTGTGAGCAGGTGATGCCGGAGTGCGGGGCCCACAGGTCGCGGTGCGAGCAGCGGCTCTGTGAAGTCGTCCGATGACTGCGTCAAGGAGACCAGGGTTGCGGTGCAAAGCAGGGCAATGCGACTGTGTGGCGTTGGCAGGTCACGGTGTAGGCAGCAGCGCCGGTGTCAGCAGGAGTGGCGGCGATGCCCAGGCTGCGGTGTGAGCAGGTGATGCCAGAGTGCGGGGCCCACAGGTCACGGTGCGAGCGGCGGCTCGGTGAAGTCGTCCGATGACAGCGTCGGGGAGACCAGGGTCGCGGTGCGAAGTGGGGCAATGCGACTCCGGGTGGCATCGGAAGGTCACGGTGCAGAGCAGCGGCATCGCAGGGGTTTCTCCTCTTAAACAGCACAAAACACACAATTCCCAGTGCTGCAGGTCAAGGAAACTGAAGTCTTTGGTGTCCCTGAGACTTTCAACAGGAGGCAAGCTCTACTCCAAGCCCTTGGAGAATTTTCTCAAGGGGGACACACAGCAAAGTTCACCCTTTTCAGGCAGAAGCAGCAACTGCAGGCCAGTCCAGCAAAGCAGCACAGCAAACGGGCAGTACTCCTCCTTCAGCTCTTCTCCTTGCAGAGGTTCCTCTTGATTCTAGAAAGATTCTAAAAGTCTGGGGTTTTGGGTCCTCTTCTTATACCCAGTTCTGCCTTTGAAGTTGGCAAACTTCAAAGCAAAGTCTCAAGTGTTTGCAAGATCCTTCCTTGTCCAGGTCAGGACCCAGACACTCTCCAGGAGGTCGGAGACGGCATTGCGTGAGGGCAGGCACAGTCCTTTCAGTGTGAGTGACCACTACTCCCCTCCAGCAAAGATATGCAGGCTACACCCCAGCCCCCTTTGTGTCACTGTCTAGAGGAGAGGTGTGAACAGACCAACTGTCAAACTGACCCAGACGGGGAATCCACAAACAGGCAGAGTCAAAGAATGGGTTAAGCAAGAAAATGCCTACTTTCTAAAAGTGGCATTTTCAAACTAACAATCTAAAAACCAACTTCACTAAAAGATGTATTTTTAAATTGTGAGCTCAGAGACCCTAAATTCCACATTTTTACCTGCTCTCAAAGAGAATCTGCGCTTTAAGGATATTTATAGGCAGCCCCATGTTAACCTATGAGAGAGATAGGCCTTGCACAGTGAAAACCGAATTTGGCAGTATTTCACTGTTAGGACATTTAAAAACACACTAGTATATGTCCTACCTTTAACATACACTGCACCCTGCCCATGGGGCTACCCCTAGTGCCTACCTTAGGGGTGCCTTACATGTAGTAAAAGGGAAAGTTTAGGCCTGGCAAGTGGGTACACTTGCCAAGTCGAATTGGCAGTTTAAAACTGCGCACCCAGACACTGCAGTGGCAGGTCTGAGCCATGTTTATAGGGCTACTACTGTGGGTGGCACAACCAGTGCTGCAGGCCCACTAGTACCATTTGATTTACAGGCCCTGGGCACCTCTAGTGCACTTTACTAGGGACTTACCAGTAAATCAAATATGCCAATCATGGATAAACCAATTAACAGTACAATTTCTATAGAAAGCATGTGCACTTTAGCACTGATTAGCAGTGGTAAAGTGTTCAGAGACAGTAAACCAGCAAGAACAGACCTGGAAAAATAGGAGGAAGGTGGCAAAAAGGTTGGGGATAACCCTGCAAAAAGGGCCATTTCCAACACAACCCCCTCCCAGCCTAAAGCCAGGGTAGGCCAATCAATACCTTGCTGGACTTCCCGGCTTAGGGCGATAGAACCTGGACAATGGCTCACTACTGCAGGAGCTCTTGCCAGTTCTACGCCTCTCTGAACTCAGGTTGATCCCTCGGCCAACACTCTCAGGGCCCACTGAACTAACCTTGGGGGACCTCTTCTCGTCATCTGAGAACTCCATTTGTGCAGCAGCTAACCTTACCTTGCTCACAGATGCATCCCAATAGGCAGACAGTACCACCAGGGCCAACAGTTTGATGTGGCCCATTCCATCCCTGTGGTCTGACTTCAGTTACCCTCACAGGGAAAACTCTGACCACAAGGATAACAACCAACAGAGGCCACTGACAGCTGTCAGTGTCAAGAGCCAGGCCCCAGGCCATGCTAGGGTCTCTAGCCTCTGTGGTTTTTAAAAGTGGGGGCAGTAACCCCAGGTGACTTGCACCTTTTTTTCACTTCCCTTCCCACCAGTTCAGGAGTGGTGTCCTGAGACAAGTCACTCACCCTTGGGGCTGTACCCTCAGGCTGAGCAGGGGACAGGGGTGGGCTCTCCCTCCTCCTGTCCCTCTTGCTGGGATCCGGTACCCTCTGCCTTGGAGTGGTACCCCCAGACAACTGAACTGTGAGGGTGCCTCTGGGGGCCACCCCTCCCTCCCAGTTCCCCTGACACATGGGGAACTAATTCCCCAGAAGGCAGTCTATGGGCATCTGGGGACTGACTAGGACCCGCCTCTGGGTCACCTCCCCACCCCCACTCTAGGGATACCAGGGCCATAGGACGGAAGAAGTCCTACCCATGGGCTGGGGTCACCCTTCACACCTGGCCGGTGTACTGCTCTGGGGAGACAAGCCTTTCCACCATCATGGTATGGCTAGCCCCACTGTCCCTCAGAGCAGTGACTGGGACCCCATTCACTGTTACCTGGTGGAAGTGACGACTCCCACCCTCAGGGATCACCAACTCACCCTCTGAGACAACCTCCCAACTAAGGGATATCATGGCATGGTCTATGACCTTCCCCTGGGGGCTACCTCCCCCTAAGGCCACATTAGCCACCTCGGTACAGGGGCCACCAATGTGGGTTGTCTTAGGACAGAGAGTCCCCTTTCATTTGTTCTAACTGGGAACACTCAAAGCACTGGGGTTGAAAATGGGTGCCCTGGGCCACCGCCTACCAGAACCTCCCTCCTTCCTGTCAGAAGGGACCTGGGCCCCTTTTTCTCCCTCGATATCCCGGGACCTGTCTGCGTCTCCCTTGACTTCCCTCTCCTTCTTCTGGGAACCCTGCCCACCTTTGGCGGAGTCTCCCCCATAAACCTTTTTTGTGGACTCTGGTACTCACCCAGCCGTGCAC
The DNA here is from genome assembly GCF_031143425.1 of Pleurodeles waltl. NCBI lineage: Eukaryota > Metazoa > Chordata > Amphibia > Caudata > Salamandridae > Pleurodeles > Pleurodeles waltl. Next base: position 1,022,817,970 of record NC_090449.1, on the reverse strand, counting down.
CTCCATAGCAAGCTTCCTGGGGTCAGTCAGTCAAGTGCTGGCGCGGCTCTGCAAAACACAGACTAAACAAGTGCTCCCATGCAATTAAGTTGTACAGCCCCTGAAAATCTGTCACATTACTGCCCTTCACCCAGCCATCCAGTGCTCTGCAAAATGAATCGACACACTCTAACCAGGTCTGGGACTCAGTTTTCTTATTCTGCCTAAAATGATCCCTGTACTTGTCAGGAGTGAGACCATACAGAGTGAGAAGGGCCTCCTTCATGTCAGCATAGGTGAGGTTGTACCCCTTACCCAAAGCTAGCAAAGTGTCCCTCCCCTCCTCTGTGAAGTGGATCCACAATCCTGCTCAGGGACCCTATTCATGCGGATGGATGCCTCATATCCCTGAAACCACCTTTGTATGTCATCTCCCTTCTTGTACTCTCTCCCTACGTTTTAAGGAATGTGCACAATTCTGTCTGACTGCACTGAGGAATTGCTGCCACCATCCTGGCTGGACCTACTCCTTACATCCAGCTCTTTTACTTTAAGCTCATGGTCCAAAAGCATCTTTCTTTCCTCCATGGCTCGCTGCTCCCTCTGAGCCTCCATTTTTAATCTCTCCAACTCAATCTGGTGCCTCCTGGCTTCTCTCCTGTCCTCCAGCTCCTCTGGAGTCAGGCCTTTTGATCCACCACTACTGCTTGGCACAGGGGGTACCCCACCCCCCCGGCAGCTCCTGCACCCTCAGTACATCTTCCCTAGAATTTGTGTCAGCAGACTCTCCATTTGGATCCTCAGACTGCCCACTGGCAGTTCTGGCTGCTACCCAGGCCCTCAGCGCCTTCTGTAGCTCCTCTTTTTTGGTGAGGCCCCTGATCTGAACTTTTAGGTTTTTACAAACTGCCTTCGGTTCCTTCATGGAATAGGTTTCCAACTTATCCTCCTCAAAAACCAAAGCCTGGGATGCAACTGAACATGCTCTTGATTGAGACATGATGTCATTGGGGTTCACTTGAACTCAAGATCAGAAATAGGTCAAAGAGAAGAAAAAAAAAAAAAAAAAAAAAAACAACTGTTTGTGGCACGTAGTGGTCTGCAATATGATAGTAGTGAACACCAATCACTGTTGGTCAAGTGCAAATGCCAGTCCTATCCTCACCGCTGACAAGCAATGTTAGACATGGGGTCTCTAGTTGGCAGTCGGTTTACACCCTGTCCAACTAGGGACCCTCACTCTAGTCAGGATAGGGGAGATACCCGCTCAGATAACCCCTGCTCACTCCCTTGGTAGCTTGGCACAAGCAGTCCGGCTTATCTCAGAAGCAATGTGTAAAGGATTTGCACATAACACACAGTAAAAAGTGAACACACTACAAAAAGGACACCACACCAGTTTTAGAAAAATAGCCAATATTTACCTATATAAAAAGACCAATTACGAAACAAATCCAACATACAGTAATAAAAATATGAATTCTGCAAGATTTACTCAAAAATACAGTTTCTTGAAGTCAATAGCTCCACCTGGGGCTATCACGGTGTTGTGATCAACAAAACCAACATTTCAGGCCGGCCGCATCGTTGCGGGCGAGCTATGTGTGAGAAGGTAGCCTCTTTCTAGCCTTGTTACCCCCACTTTTGGCCTGTTTGTGAGTGTATGTCAGGGTGTTTGTCACGGTTTTCACTGTCTCACTGGGATCCTGATAGCCAGGCCTCAGTGCTCCTAGTGAAAACACCATGTTTTCAGTATGGTTGTTATGTGTCACTGGGATCCTGCTGGTCAGGACCCCAGTGCTCATAGGTTTGTGGCCTATATGTATGTGTCACTGGGACCCTGTCACACAGGGCCCCAGTGCTCATAGGTGTGCATGTATGTGTTCCCTGTGTGGTGCCTAACTGTCTCACTGAGGCTCTGCTAACCAGAACCTCAGTGGTTATGCTCGCTCATTACTTTTAAATTGTCACTAACAGGCTAGTGACCAATTTTACCAATTCACATTGGCTTACTGGAACACCCTTATAATTCCCTAGTATATGGTACTGAGGTACCCAGGGTATTGGGGTTCCAGGAGATCCCTATGGGCTGCAGCAATTCTTTTGCCACCCATAGGGAGCTCTGACAATTCTTACACAGGCCTGCCACTGCAGCCTGAGTGAAATAACGTCCACGTTATTTCACAGCCATTTTACACTGCACTTAAGTAACTTATAAGTCACCTATATGTCTAACCTTTACCTGGTAAAGGTTAGGTGCAAAGTTACTTAGTGTGAGGGCACCCTGGCACTAGCCAAGGTGCCCCCACATTGTTCAGAGCCAATTCACTGAACTTTGTGAGTGCGGGACACCATTACACGTGTGCACTACATATAGGTCACTACCTATATGTAGCTTCACCATGGTAACTCCGAATATGGCCATGTAACATGTCTATGATCATGGAATTGCCCCCTCTATGCCATCCTGGCATTGTTGGTACAATTCCATGATCCCAGTGGTCTGTAGCACAGACCCTGGTACTGCCAGACTGCCCTTCCTGGGGTTTCACTGCAGCTGCTGCTGCTGCCAACCCATCAGACAGGCAGCTGCCCTCCTGGGGTCCAGCCAGGCCTGGCCCAGGATGGCAGAACAAAGAACTTCCTCTGAGAGAGGGTGTGACACCCTCTCCCTTTGGAAAATGGTGTGAAGGCAGGGGAGGAGTAGCCTCCCCCAGCCTCTGGAAATGCTTTGTTGGGCACAGATGTGCCCAATTCTGCATAAGCCAGTCTACACCGGTTCAGGGACCCCTTAGCCCCTGCTCTGGCGCGAAACTGGACAAAGGAAAGGGGAGTGACCACTCCCCTGACCTGCACCTCCCCTGGGAGGTGTCCAGAGCTCCTCCAGTGTGCTCCAGACCTCTGCCATCTTGAAAACAGAGGTGCTGCTGGCACACTGGACTGCTCTGAGTGGCCAGTGCCACCAGGTGACGTCAGAGACTCCTGCTGATAGGCTCCTTCAGGTGTTAGTAGCCTTTCCTCTCTCCTAGGTAGCCAAACCCTCTTTTCTGGCTATTTAGGGTCTCTGTCTCTGGGGAAACTTTAGATAACGAATGCATGAGCTCAGCCGAGTTCCTCTGCATCTCTCTCTTCACCTTCTGATAAGGAATCGACCGCTGACCGCGCTGGAAGCCTGCAAACCTGCAACATAGTAGCAAAGACGACTACTGCAACTCTGTAACGCTGTTCCTGCCGCCTTCTCGACTGTTTTCCTGCTTGTGCATGCTGTGGGGGTAGTCTGCCTCCTCTCTGCACCAGAAGCTCCGAAGAAATCTCCCGTGGGTCGACGGAATCTTCCCCCTGCAGCCGCAGGCACCAAAAAGCTGCATCACTGGTCCCTTGGGTCTCCTCTCAGCACGACGAGCGAGGTCCCTCGAATCCAGTGACGCTGTCCAAGTGACCCCCACAGTCCAGTGACTCTTCAGCCCAAGTTTGGTGGAGGTAAGTCCTTGCCTCACCTCGCTGGGCTGCATTGCTGGGAACCGCGACTTTGCAGCTACTCCGGCCCCTGTGCACTTCCGGCGGAAATCCTTCGTGCACAGCCAAGCCTGGGTCCACGGCACTCTAACCTGCATTGCACGACTTTCTAAGTTGGTCTCCGGCGACGTGGGACTCCTTTGTGCAACTTCGGCGAGCACCGTTTCACGCATCCTCGTAGTGCCTGTTTCTGGCACTTCTCCGGGTGCTACCTGCTTCAGTTAGGGCTCTTTGTCTTGCTCGACGTCCCCTCTCTCTGCAGGTCCAATTTGCGACCTCCTGGTCCCTCCTGGGCCCCAGCAGCGTCCAAAAACGCCAAACGCACGATTTGCGTCTAGAAAGGCTTGTTGGCGTCCTTCCGGCGGGAAAACACTTCTGCACGACTCTCCAAGGCGAGAGGGATCCGTCCACCAAAGGGGAAGTCTCTAGCCCTTTTCGTTCCTGCAGAAACCTCAGCTTCTTCTGTCCAGTCGAAGCTTCTTTGCACCCGCAGCTGGCATTTCCTGGGCATCTGCCCATCTCCGACTTGCTTGTGACTTTTGGACTTGGTCCCCTTGTTCCACAGGTACCCTAGATTGGAAATCCACAGTTGTTGCATTGCTGGTTTGTGTCTTTCCTGCATTATTCCTCTAACACGACTCTTTTGTCCTTAGGGGAACTTTAGTGCACTTTGCACTCACTTTTCAGGGTCTTGGGGAGGGTTATTTTGCTAACTCTCACTATTGTCTAATAGTCCCAGCGACCCTCTACAAGGTCACATAGGTTTGGGGTCCATTCGTGGTTCGCATTCCACTTTTGGAGTATATGGTTTGTGTTGCCCCTATCCCTATGTTTCCCCATTGCATCCTATTGTAACTATACATTGTTTGCACTGTTTTCTAAGACTATACTGCATATTTTTGCTATTGTGTATATATATCTTGTGTATATTTCCTATCCTCTCACTGAGGGTACACTCTAAGATACTTTGGCATATTGCCATAAAAATAAAGTACCTTTATTTTTAGTATAACTGTGTATTGTGTTTTCTTATGATATTGTGCATATGACACTAGGTGGTACTGTAGTAGCTTCACACGTCTCCTAGTTCAGCCTAAGCTGCTCTGCTAAGCTACCATTATCTATCAGCCTAAGCTGCTAGACACCCTATACACTAATAAGGGATAACTGGGCCTGGTGCAAGGTGCAAGTACCCCTTGGTACTCACTACAAGCCAGTCCAGCCTCCTACACTATGGTGTCGGGAAGACACACAAACAGTACCTTGGATTTGCAGGGCGTCGTGATCCTCGTGGTGAGCTCCGAAGACCGGCGTCGCTGAGTCGGTGCAGGAGTCATCGGGCCCTTGAGGTCACACGTGTTGCAGATCGAACTCCAGGCTGATGAAGTCAGGTGCGCCGGCGTGGATGGCGTCGGGGTTGCGGTGCAAAGCGGGACGATGCAACGTGCGGTGCCCACGGGTCACGCTGCAGGGGCGTTGTTGCTGAAGTGCTGTCCTCGGTAGGCCCAAGCCAGTGGTGTGGGACGGTGCTTCGTGACCCTCACGAGCGGTGTCCACAGGCCACGGTGCAGGCAGGATGCCTGGTGACGACACAGGAGTCGATGGTGCTGGCGTCGGTGGACCGGGGCTCCGGTGCGGGATGGGACGGTGCTTCGTGTACCTCACCAGTGGTGTCCACAGGCCACGGTGCAGACAGCGGTGCTGGTGTCAGCAGGAGCGGCGTTGTCGGGGATGCCCAGGCTGCAGTGTGAGCAGGCGATGCCGGAGTGTGGGGCCCACAGGTCACGGTGTGAGCAGCGGCTCAGTGAAGTCGTCCGATGATGGCGTCAGGGAGACCAGGGTCTCGATGTGAAGCGGAGCAATGCGACTCCATGTGGCTTCAGCAGGTCACAGTGCACGCCAGTGGCGTCATTGCAGTGGTTTCTCCTCTTGAACAGCACCAAACACACAGTTCCCAGTGCTGCAGGTCAAGGAAACTGAAGTCTTTGGTGTCCCTGAGACTTCCAAAAGGAGGCAAGCTCTACTCCAAGCTCTTGGAGAATTTTCTCAAGCAGGTCACACAGCAAAGTTCACCTTTTGCACTCTTTTCAGGCAGAAGCAGCAACTGCAGGCCAGTCCAGCAAAGCAGCACAGCAATGGGACAGTACTCCTCCTTCAGCTCTTCTCCTGGTCAGAGGTTCATCTTGATTCCAGAAAGATTCTAAAAGTCTGGGGTTTTGGGTCTGCTTCGAATACCCAGTTCTGCCTTTGAAGTTTGCAAACTTCAAAGCAAAGTCTCAAGTGTTTGCAAGATCCTTCCTTGTCCAGGCCAGGCTCCAGACACTCACCTGGGGGTCGGAGACGGCATTGTGGGAGGGCAGGCAAAGTCCTTTCAGGTGTGAGTGGCCACTCCTCCCCTACCCTCCATCACAGATGGCTAATCAAGATATGCAGGCTACACCCCAGCCCCCTTTGTGTCACTGTCTAGAGCAGAGGTGTGAACAGACCAACTGTCAAACTGACCCAGATGGGGAATACACAAACAGGCAGAGTCAAAGAATGGATTAAGCAATAAAATGCCTACTTTCTAAAAGTGGCATTTTCAAACTAACAATCTAAAAACCAACTTCACTAAAATATGTATTTTTAAATTGTGAGCTCAGAGACCCTAAACTCCACATTTGTATCTGCTCTCAAAGAGAATCTGCACTTTAAGGATATTTAAAGGCAGCCACCATGTTAACCTATGAGAGAGATAGGCCTTGCACAGTGAAAACCAAATTTAGCACTATTTCACTGTTAGGACATTTAAAACACACTAGTATATGTCCTACCTTAAACATACCCTGCCCATGGGGCTACCTAGGGCCTACCTTAGGGGTGCCTTACATGTAGTAAAAGGGAAGGTTTAGGCCTGGCAAGTGGGTACACTTGCCAAGTCGAATTGGCAGTTTAAAACTGCGCACCCAGACACTGCAGTGGCAGGTCTGAGCCATGTTTACAGGGCTACTGCTGTGGGTGGCACAATCAGTGCTGCAGGCCCACTAGTAGCATTTGATTTACAGGCCCTGGGCACCTCTAGTGCACTTTACTAGGGACTTACCAATAAATCAAATATGCCAATCATGGATAAACCAATCAACAGTACAATTTCTATATGGAGCACTTGCACTTTAGCACTGATTAACAGTGGTAAAGTGCGTAGAGACAATAAACCAGCAAAAACAGACTTGAAAATATAGGAGGAAGAAGGCAAAAAGGTTGGGGATAGCCCTGCAAAAAGGGCCATTCCCAACAGGTAGCAAAACCTTTAAGCCCCAAAACATAACAGAGTGGACCCCTTGCGCCACCTTTATCCCCTCACCCACCTCCTCTATTGCAGAGGGGTTAGAGAAAAGGCACATAATATAAACATGGCTGCCAGAGCCCAGTTAACTTTTTAGGTCGAGCCGCAAGCGCTCTGACATGTAATCTATCTGTGGGCTTTTAACCCTTTCCACCGCACGCCCATCACGATCACTCGTTCATGGGCTTGCCTTTTAAAAATCCTTTGTTATCATTGGTAAATGCTTTATGTTTGTCCCTCCCTGGGGCAGTTTTGTTACCGCCTTGGCCATCAACAGTGTTACATGGATAATTGCATGTTTTCCGATATGTTGACTGCAAGCAAACTTTTTTCCTTTTGTGTCTCTCCTTCGCGCTCATGGCGGCTCTAGCGCTTTGAATTTGCTTGCTTATTTCAATTCCAATTCCAATTCGGAATTTACAACACTAATAGCTCAAACAGCAAATACAAGACCCATTGAATTGCAAATTCTTGTTAATCATGCTGCTTTCTCTATGACCCCTGAGACCAGGGGACCAGTTATAAGTGTGAGTTTCTAATCCTGGCTACATCCCATGGACATTCTTGCCTATAAGATATTGTGTGATCCACAGTTATCAATGTAATGTATATTTCTAAACTGAATTAGAAGTAAAAAGTGGAAGTGAAATTAAGTTGTTAATTTCCAAGGGTGTCCTCCACTCCTCTATTTTCATGAAAGTCTTTTCCATTTTGCAGATGCTCTTTTTACAGTGTGTTCAGTGTGCTCTCACTAGTGCTCTATCAGGACAACTGAGCTATTAGCTGGAAGCCTTCCATGCTGCTGCTGATGGGTAGCCTGGGAACAGGCTGGGCCAGTATGAGGCAGTAAACTATGCAGAGATTGCATCCCAAGCACAGACAAGGGTTCCACATCTACCCTTGGAAGCTCGGAGCAGACAGCTTGAGCCATGACTTGTCTCTCTCTACGAAAGACTCCTGTCGCAAACATAAGAACAAGAGACAACAGAGGGAGCAGGGCCAACTTATGTGCACCCCAATTGGCCAAGTTTGCATTAAATAATTCAAGCACTTTGAGTGTGTCCCTACATATGACAAAACATGCATTTCTATTATGTAGAATATATGTATTGGAAAAACTAACAACAAAGTCAACAGTTTTGGTTTTGTTTGGTGGAAACATTTGGGATAGCACTGTGTTACCTTAGCCTGGCCCTTAGACATTGCCAGGGCTGCCTACGTTTGAAATTGCAAAACTTGTGAGATTCCTACCTTGCATCCCCCAATGCACAGGGCCCAAGTTTTAGGTTGAGCAAAAGCATACGACCTCTTGTATACTTCTAAGTATAATTCTGTGAGCTTTCAGCTATTTCATTTGTTAGTTTCAGTGTCATTTAAAAATCCTTGCCTGCTAGTGGTCAGTCATGCCTCTTTGATCCTCCTTTTTCTGTGTTGGAGCAGGGACCAACTACTGTATAATTACGCTTTGTCCTCTTTATATGGTTTGTAGGGAACTTTTTTTGTTTTAACTTTCTTTCCTGCTCCTGTCCAGGGAAGCCTCCCTTTTCATTTGCAGAGGAATCTTGCTCTGTGCTTAGCTGTAAACAAAGCTATGAATCAGGCTGTTATATTGGTTACAATTGGTCTTTATGGGCTCTCTGCACCCTCTCTCAGCTGCCTGGTTCCCACCCTTCTTAGGCTTGAATTTTCTTCACCAAGTGTGCCTGCCTGGAGGATCACTTGTAATTGCTTACAGCCTAGGCACCCAGCTCTACCAGGGCTCCGCAATCCTTAGAGACCGTGCACGCTTCTGCTCCTGGGATACTGGGATCCCACTCACAGCTCCATCAGTGCACCTCAGTTCACACGCTCCAAGCCCTCAGCCGAGCCAGTGCCAGGAACCCCACATAAGCTGTTTGCCAGAGCATCTCAGTTCTTGCAGTCAGTACATTCTGCTTTTCCAGTACCAGGATCTTGGGCACATCTCTGTTATTGCACCTCAGTTCACATACTCCAATCCCTCAACTGTGCCAATGCCACAACCCCACACAAGCTGTCTGCCAGAGCACCTCAGTTCTTGCAGTCAGTACACACTGCTGTTCCAGTACTGGGACCTCACACGTAGCTCCATCAGTGCATCTCAGTTCACACGCTTCAAGCCTTCATCCATGCCAGGAACCCCACGCCTGCGGTCTGCCAGAGCACTCCAGTTCTTCCAGTCAGTACACTCTGCTGCACCAGTACTGAAACATCAGGCGCAGCTTCATCAGTGCACCTCTGTTCACATGCTCCAAGCCCTCATCCATGCCAGGAACCCCACGCACGCTGTCTGCCACAGCACCTCACCTCTGCCAGTCAGTCAGTCAGTCAGTACACTCTGCTGCTCCATTACTGGGACCTCAGGTGCAGCTTATCAGTGCATCTCAGTTCACACACTCCAAGCCCTCAGGCATGCCAGTGACAGGAACCTCAGGCACGCTGACTGCCAGAGCACCTCAGTTCTTGCAGTCAGTACACTCTGCTGCTCCAGTACTAGGACCTCGGGCACAGCTCCATCAGGGCACTTGTGTTCACACGCTACAAGCCCTCAGCTGTGCCAGGAACCCCATGTATGCTGTCTGCTAGAGCACCTCAGTTCTTGCAGTCGGTACACTCTGCTACTCCAATACTAGGACCTCGGGCGCAGCACCATCAGTGCACCTAGATTCACACACTCCAAGCCCTTAGCCGAGCCAGTGCCAGGAACCCCACTGTACAACGGCCACCAGAGAGGTTCCTAATTATATAAGGCTGCTATAAAACACTTAGGCCGAGTGACAAAGCATGTGTGGGTTGAAAATTGTCTGTGGCGGACTTCTGGGTCTCGAGTCCCTGAAACCCTTCGCTCCTCCATCTGGCTGCTCGCTTTGGCGTCTCTCTCCTTCGCCTCGCCTTCTGCAAGCTCTCTCCTCCGCCTCGCCTTCCGCACGCTCTCTCCTCCGCCTCGCCTTCTGCACGCTCTCTCCTCCGCCTCGCCTTCCGCACGCTCTCTCCTCCGCCTCGCCGTCAGTCTTCTCTTTTCTCCTCCCCTCAACCTATGGCTGCCCGCCTTTTGATATGTCGGCACGCATTGCTTCTTCCAGTCCCCCTGGGGTACCATTCTGAAGGCCCAGGGCCCGCTTCTCCTACGATGGGGTCCATTGCCCCATCACACCCACATAAGCTGTTTGCCATAGCATCTCAGTTCTTGCAGTCAGTACACTCTGCTATTCCAGTACTGGGATCTTGGGCACATCCCAAACAGTGCATCTCAGTTCTACTCTGGTGAGGTCACTTCCTTTCTTACACTGGGACCCCGCTCACATACAGTTCCCTTACAGCAGTTCAATTCTAATATTCAGTCCTAATGTCAAGCCAGTACTGGACCCAAAAGAGCAAAACACAGCTCAGCCAGTGCACCTAAAGTCTAACATCCAACGCCACTATTGATGGGAAACACCTCAGCTTTGCCAGAATCCATCAATTCTAACATTCAGTGCATATTTCTTTCAGTACTAAAGCTCACACACATGCCCTTCAGGACTCCTCATTTCTGTGGTTCATAGACAATGCCACTCTCATGCTGTGCCCCACTCACAGCTTTACCAGGGCACCTTCAGGCCAACACTCGGCAACATTGACACGCCAAACCTAGGTTCCACACATGGCTCCATTGGCATATCTCACTTCTGACTCTGTGTGCCCACTACTATTCCAGTACTGCAGCCCTCAACAACTCGGTCAGTGGACCTTAACTCTCACCTGCATTGCCCCATTATTCCAATACCAGGAATTACGCGGCGCTCCGTTTCTCATTCCTCACCCGCTGCCTTTCTGTTATTCCAGCACCAGGCCGGGACACAACTCGGTCTATGCCCCCAATCCTGATCTGAAGCGCCCCAATATTGTTGTATTGGGGTTCACATACAACTCTGCTAATGCACCTCCTGCTGTTCTGCAGTGCCCCCTGCTGTTCCACACTGGCTTCTGTTTGAGGACATGAGGAAGCCAATTTAAATCTATTCTTAGCTGCCATCTTTTTTTGGGAGGGTCTGTTTCACCTATCTCACTCCGTTCTTTCCTTTACTCAGTTTACTCTCAATGTTTTTTCTCCCCCACTTTTCTCTTTCCAGCTCTTAAAATCCAGATGTTAACAGTCTTGCTCTTTCTTTCAAGTGTGTATTCTACTCCTCTCCTTTTATTTTTTTTTATTTTTTTTATTTCTCTCTTCCTCTTTACCTCCTCTTTCAAACTTGCAGGTGATTTCTTTTCTTGTTTCTTTCCTTTTTTTCTTCATTATGCATTCATTCTTTCACTATTTTTTTCTCTTCCCTTCATTCTTTCTTTGTCTTTTTAGAGTCGAGAGCGCTCGCGCTCTGACCTGTTGTAATCTTTCTATGGGCTTTTAACCACGCCCACTCTTGCTATTCATTCTCTGTGGTGCTCGTTTTAAATGCTTCATTTTTATTGGTGCGTTTAATGAAATGTCCCTCCTTTGTGTGCTGAGGTCCCTCCTAGGCGATTTCACTAAGTGAACATCATGCCTCCACCTGTTACAGCGTGTGATGGCCCCTCCTCCGGTTTCGGTTTGCCTTTCATCCCAGTCAGGATCCTTTTAGACATTCACGCTGGGATCCAATAACTCCTGTGCTCATGCTCAAGGCGGTCGTGACGCTTTGAATGGATTGGCTTCTGTCATTAGCAAGTGGGTAATACCTAGCTTTCTCTATGTCATAGCTAGCCCACTATCAGACGGTTATGGTTTTTTAATTAATAATATTGCTTAAGTAATCACTTCTAAAACAGCAAAGTCTCACTGTAAACTGAACAATAAGTAGTAGCAAAGCAAATATTTATCCCGCTTGCCACCTACTGGCTTTGCCAGCACTTTTTTCCCCTCCAAGCTGCAATGCTTCAATGCGACTGCCGTATTAGAATAATATTTCTTAAAACAAATGAAAAGGTACTCTAAGGTAATGAAAACACATGTACAGGCAAACACAACAGCCTTTTAAAGATGGCCGCCTTCTAATACAGTGGCAGGCAGCAGTGTAAGAGCAAGTAGGTTGGTGGGGCAAGTGGACACTATGAGGTCTAAGAAACTGTAAAGAAAACAGAGGGCGTACATGAAGGGGAGAAGCAGCGAGAGGCACAGAAAGAAGAGAAAATAGTCCCACGTATGCTGCAATGCAAGGTTATGACATCAGTGGAAGAATACCAACCAAAACACAGTGAGAAAGAAATGGACAAACACAAGAATGGGAAGGAAGCCATCAAATAAGGAGCCTTAAACTGAAAAAGAAATCCACTGAACCATGAGCAATGGGTGGACACAAGGCATCCTCTAAGTCTATACTAAATACAGTAGGTCCCTTTTCCAAACAGACAGCTGGAGCTGTCCGAACACAAGAACTAACAAGCATTTGCAATGCAATACATCTTGCATATTCCAAACAAGTTAATTGTCCTCTTGACAATAGCGCCCACAAGTAAAAACCAAAAGAAAACATGAGTGGAAACTGAGAAAAGATGACCAAAAAAAAAAAAAAAAAAAACACACAAAAAAATAAGTTAGCTTTAAGCAATAAACATTTGCAATTTTGTTTGTCCTGCTGGACACGTTTTTGCCAGTTCCAAGCCTTCTGTTTATGGGGCACAGGAAGTTAAAATGAACAAAATAGTACCTTGATCAGGTCGGAAGCAGCGGACCGTCACTGATTAATTTGAAATGAGTTAGTGCTCCACACAGAGGGACGGAAAAGATGCCAGGCATGCCTTGACAAATTAAGAGTCTGCAAAGAAGAGTGCCACGCAAACCAACGAATGGTGAGGAACAAGCGGGCTCCAAGCCCTTTATCAAACACAACTGTTTCTCTCATGCGACGCGCATGCACTCTCAGCTCGACCCTAAAAAAAAAAAACTATATACCACACTCTGCCTAAAATAATAGTTATAACAGTGAATCACACTGGCTGGACACCCTCCTAGTTAGGACTTCAAAACAGATGGATTACAGCAAGGGGCGGGGTGACAATCAGAAAGAGGCTTGTACTTCTGTAATTTGTATTTAAAAATGTTCATCTCTCCTGCAGAATCCTATCATTTTCATTTCCTTCCAGGACATACAGGAAGCATGGCAGTTCAAACTATATGTAATTTTCAGCAAGTCAACAGCATATTTACATTTTAAAATTTGCTTGCTCTCCTCTTGAGTTAGACTGTTTCTACAGTTTTCCATTGCTGTTGGGTATATAAGAAGTTGCATATGTATGTGGTGACCTTTTTGCACATCATTGATTGTGTGCGTTAGGTTATTATGAGTGGGCGCGTACGTGCGGGCCATTTAAAGTGTCTTCTTTCCAACTGGGAAGAGTCAATGTCTCATCCTCTGGCACCCAAACTTCCTGCCCTGGCAGATATATCACAAGCAATTGTTTTTGAGTAACACTCAGTTCGGTTGCCCAAGGTTCACGTTAATCCTAAAAAATTGCTTTGACTCAAGAGGAACATATAATCCATTGGGCTTTCTGGAAGCCCTATTCACATAACATGATAGCAGGCAACACCATGATAAAGGGACAGTACCACACTGACAGGCAAGACAGCATCTAAATCGTGGATAGGAAAAACTTTTCTGAAGAACAGACAGAAACCAGGACTGGAAGACTTATTGATACAGCAAGACCTATACATAGAAAAATATACTAATTCTCAATGGAATAGGAAGAAAGTGCCATCCATTATGAGGGAACAGGAACCATCTCCATTCCTAGAATGGATAGTGAATGACTTGTATACAGCCATCACAATAGACATCCCTGCCTATCTGGACGAAAGCTCAACTCTACAGTGGGCCCTCAACACACCTGCAGCCAGGACATCAACAGAGCAGGGAGAAGGAAGTGAAAAAACAAAACAAAGCGACAGGCATCCATCAACAAGAGTTTAAACAACATCTCTGAATCCATGAGGACCTTCCCAACTCTGGTCCAATTCAGGAACGAGCTGAAGACGCACATCTCTAAAGATCACTACACAGTAACACTCCATTTGCACTCTCAGAAGTCTCCAATCTCTCATTATCTGTATCCATGAATGCCAACAGACCCCATTCAAGCAGGAGACTTCTGATTCTTAAAGCCAAAAATTGTTTAATTTTAGCTATCTCCTGCCTAAAATTGACACTCTTTATGTTTCAGTGGGGATAGTAAATTCCCCTTTTTTCCACTTTTTCCCTCTTTTGAGATGTTGGCATGTGTGCGGTACCTTTGCCTTTGACCTCCGTACAGCACTCTACAGCCTTTTGGCTTTTTCACATAATACCAATACCACACCTATTCATACATCCATGTTGAGAGAACCCAAGAGAGACCGTGGCACACTCAAGCATCATTGAAATAAGCATACACAGATTTGGAGATAACCTGAAAATACACCTGTTGAACGGTCAGTTGACAATACACTAAGAGGATTCCAGGGGGTGTATAACAAAGTCAGAAATGAAAGTGCTGATTGATCACAGTTTTTGGCTGACTGATGTCTTAATAACTGAGCTGGACCAGTGCTATTTTGAAAAATTAGACTGTGGTAAATATTTATATGTTACTCGAAATTTAAAGGGGTGTGCTGTTGGCCTGGAAATGTAGCAGCACTTGTAGGCATCTCTCAAGTAAACAGCAGAACGTAAGACAAAAAGACTGGCTCCAGCGGAGCTTGAGAACCGCTTGGGCTGAGACTAACAATGGTTCTAAGGGACTCGGTCTCTGGAAGAGACTCATACAAAGTCAGTAACCACTCTTTCAGTGACAGGAAGGCACACCGGGACATGGAACACCATGTCGGAAAGAGTCTTGGAACTCTGACTTCAGTGCTGTGCTAGAACCACTCGACTCAAAAATTGGGACAGATAAACATAGTCCCTAGGAAAAGAGACTCTATGGTAGGAAATATTGTGACAGGGAAACGACTGCGCAAGGAAATGTTTTGGGCTCACTGGTGTCTTAAACAGCTGAAGAGCTAGAGGAGTGTTAGATCACCTTGGTCAGTGGTAAATATTTGTTTGGGACTGGAAATGTAAAGGGGTGAGCTGCTTTGGCTGTTGACAACTCACAAATAAACAGAATTTAAGACAGTAACAAACACAAATCAACATAACAAGCAAAGACAAAAAGCACAACCCAACAAAACAAGTCAGAACACAACAATCACCGTACAATAGGACAACACAATGGAAAAATGCAGCACAAAAATACAACAGCATAATATCACCACCACAACAAAATGCAAAGCAACAAATATTTACATACACTTATCACACAATACCACTTCCAGAAACGTACTTTTGACAGGCGTTATTGCCAACCACTCACAGCCTTAATCACCATGAAGGACATCCAACAGAGACACCCAAAAATATTTTGTGATTAGAGCTATACCGTGAGGTGAAGTTAGGGGGGCTCCGCCCTCTAAATTGCCCCTACTCTCTACAAAGAATTTATGTATCTGTGAGGCCGCCATGGGTGAAAATGAGAGGCATCTCAACATTTTAAAGAGTGGCCATTGAATGTTGCTTGAGGCTACTGACTCGGCGTCAAAGAGAGGACATGGTGTAACGGCCGGAGCTGACGACTTTGGAGCTGGGGAATCAGGTTCAAGCCTTGGCGTCGGCTCAACATCCTGTGATTCTGGGCAAATCACTTAGGCCCTCATTATGACCTAGGCGGTAAATGCTGCCTACCGACACAGCGACGACCTCCAAAAGACCGTCGCCGTGGCTACCTACCATCCACCATATTATGACCGTAGCCACGCCAGTAGAACCCGCCGACCGTATCATGACACGATTCGGCCTGGCAGTGTTCCGCTGGCGGACGCTGCTGCTGGCAGCAGCGCCACATCCAGTCTCCTGCCGGAGGACCCACTGCAAGCAGGTAAGTCGGGTGCTCTGACTGGGGAGAGGGTGTGGGAGGTGTTGTGTGTGACTGTTTTTTTGTGAGTGCATGCGGGTGTGAGGCGTGTGGAATGCGTGTGTGCATGAATGGGTGTGAGTGTGCGTGTATGTTGTGTGAATGCGCGTGTGCTAGGATGTATGTCAGTGTGTGCTGTGTGGGTGTAGGAATGTATGCATGCATGGGTGAAAGTGGGTGTGTATGTCTGTGCATGTATGTCGGAGGGGTCGGGAGGTGGAGAGGGAGGGGGGCAGGGGAGACCCCTATCAGTGTCAGGGAAGGAATTCCCTGGCACTGATGGTGCCTACTGCCATGGTTTTTGTGGCGGTAAGATTGCCATGAAAACCATGGTGGTAGGCGGGGTCATAATCCCAAGGGTGGGACTGTGACTGCCGCCTGGCTGGAGACCGAAGTCTCCAGCCCGGCGGCTGTTCCCGCCCTGGTGGACGGAGTGGTACATTGGCGGTTTGGCTTAAGCCAAACCGCCAATGTCATATTTTGGGAAAGGTACCGCCAGCCTGCTGGCAGTACTTTTCTCCAAAATAATGCCGCCCGCCAGGGTCATAATGAGAGCCTTAATCTCTTGGTGTCTACCAAAAAAATGTATGTGTCCTTGTGTAGCGTAACTGGTGCTCGTGTAAAGCGCTCCAATACCTTCAGGTCGAGATTGCGTTATATAAAACTGCGAAAAAAAAAAAAAATTGTAAAAAAAGAATCAGAAAGAAGAGCATCCTCTGGCCTGACCAGCATACCTTCTCCAGTGTCATCAAGGCAGGGATTAAGGGATTACTAAACAGTAACCATAAACCGAAGACTATTATAGAATGTTGGAAACACCAGGTATTTCCTGGCTAACAACATCCAGCAGGGTATAACTTAAACGGATATAAAGGGCTAGTGAATGTTGGCTAATTTACTAGGACGCAGGATGCAAAGACACCCAAGAGGAAGCCTGCAACTGAGAAACCTGCAGACAACCTTCACCTCCTACAGACCCCGAAAGGTCTTTTTATTACAAAGTGGCTCCTATCACAAGACAGGGCTTCAGAAAATAAATATTAAATGCATTCCAGTATCATATAATAATATAATAAGTAGGGCTCCCGGTTTTATGGCATGTATTTATTTATTTTTTTAACGTTTCTGTCTGTGTTTATCCACATTTGTTTTTTGGCCATCTTATTAGTATTTATACATATTGATTTTGTGAATAAGTAGAGTCAAAAAGTGGTACATTTCAACCTTTATTTTACTGATAGACATGCACTCATACTGTGATGCCAGTCGTATTTTAACACATTGAGCAGCCAACTACTGTAAAACACCACAGCCACCGGTAAATATTAGCAATTTCCTACAAATATATTTTCACATATGCCTGTATTTAAAAATATCTTAATCTGTTTAACTCCCCATGCTGTCTATATGCTCATCTATTGTTTTGGAATTCATAACAGACAGCATGGAAAGTCTCCCATTAGAAGCACAATTTTCAGTATTTTTCCATTTTAAAAAATAAATACAGACAGGAAACATTGTTTTCTGTCTGAATTATCTGCAAAAATCAATAAAAATGGAACACTGGGAGCCTTAATTATAATATAGTATAATCTATGACATAATAAAGTACAATGCATAGACGCAAGCAACAAAACCTGTATAAAACTTGGCCCTAATTCTTCCCAATTTCCTAATTACTTTTTTTTACTATAAGACAATGAAGCCACTAGGCTACTACACTAATTACTTGAGACTGACTCTACTCTCACAATGAGGCATTATAAGGGACACTGGGCCAAGACTATCTCTTCTTTGGTGTTGGCCCTTGTACAACAAGGAGCAGCCCTGGGTGACCCAAAGCAGAGCAAAGAGTAACACTGACCAGTTTTCAAACACAGACTTTCTGTGGTGAAAACGTCTTGGGTCACAAGATGCCTTTCAATCGTGGAGCTCCAAATCCCACTTAATGTATACAAAAGGGACATAACAGATCTGTTAAATCTTAAGGCCAGTCGTATCAAACTATTTTGCATTCGCAAACAGTGCGATTGCAAAATTCCACAGTTAGCGAATGCAAAACAGCCACAGCATTTGCAGTGCATTTTTAAGGAATCGCTAAAATAGCGATTCCTTAAAAATGCAACTAGGTTTAGTGAATCGCAAATTGTGATTCGCAAATAAGGAATCTCAAATCCAATGTATGAAGCAGTCGCAAATAGCGAATAGTCGCAAAACGGGGATTTTGCATGTGCAATTTACCACCAAATGAAATCGGGGGGGTAAACAGGTGCAACCTAAAAAAAGAGGCCCAGAATGCATCCGCCCTTTTCCACAATGGCTGCACTCTATGTCATGGACAGGAGGATGATGTTCCTGGCAGGTTTGAGGAGAGGGAGGAGGAGGAGACAGGAGCGGATTTTCAGAGTGTGCATTACTCTATTTCATCAAACAGAGGAGAAAATATATGACAAGAACAGGTTGAAGATACTGGATTGAATAGCAGATTTACAACCCCTACTGCAGCGACACACACAGAGAAGCAGTTCCCTTCTCATTCATGGGCAGGTATTATACTCCCTGCACCTCTTAGCCTCAGGAAGCTATCAGGGGGTCATAGCAGCAGCTGGAGGTGCATCTCTAAGTGCGCTTTCACGCCTATTTAATGCATTCCTAAATGCATTGTTAACAAAATTGAATCTGCACATAAAATTCTCCAACACCCCAAAGGATTTGCAGCTAACTAAATAAAACTTCTACCAGGTAGCCCAATTTCCACAGGTTATTGGCTGCATTGATGGGACACAAGTGGCAATCTGTCCACTATCTGCAACAGAGTATATCTAAAGGAATCGTAAAAATACCCATTTGATGAACATCCAGGTCATGTGCAATGCTTCCCACATCATAACTGATCTAGTGGCCAGATACCCTGGTAGCACACATGATTCCTACATCTTTAGGCACAGTGGAATGTACACGACTTCTTGGTGGGGAGTTTGGCGAAGGATACCTAGTTGGTAATGTAACGGAGAACAATGCTGCATATTGTATAGGTGATGTCACAGAAAACAATAACTAATATGACACTCCTGTCATTGTAGGACAGTGCACTCGGAGTGCGGTCCTTCATCCTGACACCATGTCTCAATCCGGCCACACCAAGTGAGCGGCGATACAATGCGGCACATAGGACAAGCAGTGTGATAGAGAGGACCTTTGGACTGCTGAAGAGTCACTTTCGGTGCCTGCACAAAAGTGGGGGTGTACTCCAATACAGTCCAGAAACCACCACAAGATTGTGGCCACATGTTCAATGTTGCATAACATTGCTACAACACGAGGTATACCAGTGGAACCGACAGACGGACCTCAATGAGGATGATGACCCCTTGCCACCCCTTCACTCAGCACACAGAACTAGAGCAACAGACGGCAGACAAAGACGTGCGGAGATTACGTGCAACTATTTCTGATGTAAGTAATGACCATGCCTCATCTCGCTTCTTTTTTGCTACAGGTATCACATTTATTGCCTTAACTCCAGGTCAATTATGTGGGCATAGGACATGGGTATTTCATAATAGCACAATCAGTACCCAGTAACAATTTCATACTATTAACATCATAGTATCAATGCATTGCGACAAAATATGCAAGGCCCAGAACATGTTCAAATCACATTTTACATCCATGCACTCTACTACAACGCTCAGTGGGCTCAGCTGCACATCTTGTTGAAGGTACTGAGACAGTACTGTGTCTGGAACTGCAACGCCTGGGATCCATTACAGGGGCTGTGACACTACTGAGGCTAGAGAGCTCCTCACTGTCCCACCACCCAGAACGCTGTTTGCAGCACTCCAAGCTGTCTGCATTGTCTCCAATGCATTAGTGACTTGCACCAATCCTTGTGCAACATCCCGACTGCAATGTGCCATCTAAACTTGCATGCCCACAGCATGTCGTGACAGCAAAGTAGTTGTATTAATGAGCCGAATTACAGATCTGCTGAACCCATCCAACCTACCCACTAATGGGTGATGGCGCCTACGGTGGGTGACATGCTCCTGCTGCAGTGCAGAGTTTATTAATTGCCGCTGTCATCTACCTTAGGTGTTCTACTGTAGCTTGTTCCTCATGAAGCGTGGACATGTTGTAATTGTGAGACACCAACTGCCTGTGGATTGATCTCATGTGCTTACATTGGTGGTCTTGAGGCATAGATGGTGACGGTGCAGCGCCTACAAACAGAGATGGGCCCTAACCTTCCTCCGTGCTTTGTCTGCCTTCTCCACAACGCCTCCTGAGGGGAGTATACTGGTGCCGAAACAGGGACTGCTGTCTGTGAGTGCGTCTACCAGCGGACGGTGGAGTCCTGAGCGAAATCTGGGAGGGGTTCCACTTTTGCCCTGCATCTGGGTGGTGCTGGTATGATGGACCCAGTGTTGTTGGCATCAGACTGTGGCTGACGTTCCCCATCCCCCCCGGTTTCAGTCTCTGCTGCATCAGGTGCAGGAACATCTGCAACAAAAATGTGCAGCATGTCATTCTTTATGTTCTTTTTGCATGTGTCATGAAACAGTTGCTTTTGTATTAAACATTTTCCTTGGCATTTTATCTCTATAGGTCTGTTGTATTGTCTCGCTGTTTGGTTTTACACAATACTGCTATTTTGGCAGTAAATGTACATTTGGGGTCTGGACTACCACTCCAATTAGGCATCGTTGTGTTGAATGGACAAAGTGGCATGGACGGTTTCTCACACTGCAAGGCGAAATTGAATATTTCAAAGGGACATTTGTACATTCACATATAGTGATTCAAATCATTACTGCCCTTACCTTTGCTGGTGCCCGGTGTGCCCGAGGTGTCCATGTCAGTGCCACCACCTACGGCTTCAGGCAGCAGTGTTGACTCCACCATGTCTTCCAATGGGGTGGACAGTGTCTGGGTGGATAGCCCTCCGCCAGTGCACCTTGCCTCCTTCAGCCTGCTTAGTACCCTCTCCTTGGCACGTGATCGTAAGTCGTACCAGCGCTTGCATATCTCGGATTGGACGCTGCACAACACCCACTGCGCCGATTTTGGTCTGGATGTCAGTCCACAATTTCCTTTTGTCACTTTCTGGGACATGTAGTGAGTTCTTCCCAAATAACTGATCATGGTTCCTGACCACCTCTTCTGTGAGCACCTCCAATTCCTGCTCACTGAATTTCAGTTTTCTTTTCCTCCCTCCTGTGTCTTTGCCATTCCACTCAGTGGCCACTGTGCGTTTGGGTCCTGGCAGACTCTCCTGAGGGCCTCCCTGGTGCTGTGCTGGATCTCTCTGCCTGTTCCTGTGGCTCAGGCTTCTGGAAACAGCATGCACTGACTCACTTCCTGGTTGTGATGTCATCATGCTGCTCCAGAATACAAAAAAAAAAAAAAAAATCGCAATTTGTGATTTCCAAGTACATATTCGGTATTTTACTGAATCGCTATTTGGTACTTGACATTTGCAATCACAAATTTTTGGTAATCACAAAAAATTCTGGGATTGCCTGGTTACATTGCATTTTGCGAATCCCAAATAGTGATTCGGTAAAAAACACTATCTGGGAATCGCAAATGCGGACTGTCATACATCTGGCCCTTAGTGTCAAATGAAAACAAACAATGAGAATTTAATATAGCCTTAGAGCCCGCTGTAGTGGGCTATCCCGGCCATTAAAGGCCCACTCTAGCGTTAAAGGTCCGAGACGAAGGCAGGGGTTTTTAACAAGGGAGTGGGACTTTAATTGCCAGTATAGCCCAGCTACGAAGGGCTATAAGAACATTCTGCCACTAGAAGGCAGAGGGTTCTAATAAATAAAACAAAGTCCTCACGGATCCCAGGGGATTGAAATCCCCACAGGCTCAGTGAGGCCTCTGTTCACAGCTGTTGCTGTGAACAAGAACATTGGAATGTTCCAGCCAGTAAAAGCCCTGAGCACTCCATGGTCTCCAATGGAGCTCACAACATGCCAATGTTCTTATATGTGTTTAATATGTGTAGTTTATGCAAAGTGACAGCAATTATATATTTTAGCCATGGGCAGTTGCCTTCACATATTAATTTGTACTCCAGTGTGTCCCTCGGATACAAATCTCGTGCAAGACACCCCTCACTCGCCTTTGCAATGCTTTAACGTCATGCTAGCACAGTATTTATAGTGCAACTGTGGGCAACTATTATCAGTGTTCAACTTTTAGCAAATTTGGAGCTGCACAATTTTTGCCCATTAACGCAATGCAGCATTGTATATTTTTGCACTACACAGCCTGATTTTTAGCACGTCTGGACTTGGGTTCGAAATATGGTTATTCACTGTAATAATGTGACAGCAATTCAAAACAGACTCTGAAAGTGGCGCTCTTCTGTATGCTAATCTGTTGCCTTCCTTGGGTTTCCAGAGACCATCAAGCATTGGCAAAGCCAGTAGGTCTCCCATAGGCGAGAGCTATGGACGTTGAAAGTGGTTTTTAGGCATGTATCGCAGCAACGCGGATGCTGTGCAGCATGGCTAAAAGCAAAAAGCACTAAGACACAGCCATGTGGGTGGGCGTCAATGGACAACAGGGAGGGTACAGGCAATGGGACAGTAGAAAAAAAAAAAATTGATCCGCTCTAGTGTTTTTGTTTTTTTTTTTCTTCTGGTGAGCAGGTGGGTAACACAGACAATGGGAGGGTATAGGGTAGAAGGGAAGAAGCAATATGGATAACGGGAGGGTGTAAGTGGGATGGGTAGAAGTAACACAGACAAGGGGGTGGAAGAGGAAGAAACAACCCAGGCAACAGGCGGTGGGGGCAAAGGGCAAGAAGCAACACAGACAACAGGGGTGGGATGGTGAAGAACCAGAGACAAGGGGAGGTGGGAGGAAAAGAAGCAACACAGACAAGGTAGTGGGAGGGGGAGAAGCAACATGGACAACAGAAGTGGGAGGGAGTAGAAGAAACATGGACAATGGGAGGGCAGAAGTAATATAGAAAGAAGCACCATGGGGTAAGAAGATAGAGTCAACACTTGAGGAAGAACAAACACAATTATACCTCAGTCACAGTGCAAACAGTGGAAGGACACTAATCAAGATGAAGCAATCCATACTCGGTCAATGCTCTACACGAAGGAAGAGGAAATGAAGCAGCATGCACTGGCCAACGGGAGTCCAAGAATCAAATAAAAATATATTGGAGGGGTAGAGATGATGGATTGATTGAGCGTTACATATTAGCACCTGGCTTAAATAAATAGAATATTGCAAGCCACCTAGGCAGTCCATGACCCGACAAAGACCTCTTTCCTCTACTTTGTCACAGACCATCTTGGGGCCTTGCAGTGTCTTTATAACAAACATAAGTGGGGACTTTGTAATGACCTTTATTATGGCATACAAGAAATAGAGTACACCAAACAATAACAACACTGGATAATAACAATTTCTAAAAAAACATGTATTTGTACAGCACACAGTAACCCGGGGTTTCATGAGACTACACGACAGGAATACATATTTGGAGGGTTGATCTAAATGTGTCCAGTGGTATGGTTTATATCACACCCAGTATGTATGAGGAGTGTTAAGATGCAAAACTCATAATTCCAATGTGTGTGGTAACAAGTTTTCGGGCCACTCACAATAAGGGCTTAAGAGAGTTATAACCTTGTAGGACACCAACAACAGTACCTAATGGTAAACATAAGAGCTTAATCAGAAGCACATGATGTGGTAGGTTCAGCTGTAGCTAAAAATGCAACAAATAATTTTTTAACTGAGGAATCCATATTGTGCCCTAACGAAGCAACTCTGCCATATTTAAGCAATTAAGGCTTGGCTGCAAAACAGTATCTGAAATCTGCAGTGCCTCTCTGTGCGAGTGATTAAGATTTTTTGTGGGTCCATATTACAAAAACGCATATACGTTCACAGGAAAAAATAACCGTGAAGGATGCGTTTTAGTTAGGTGTTTGAAAGAGATATGAGCGAACGTTAAAAAGAACGCAAACCAGTTATAGTTTGGTGAATTAAGTATAACTTGCACTACGACCTCACTCATGACATGTTAAATGACATCACTTACTATGTTTAAAAAACAACATGGTTGAAATGACTTTTGAGATCAAACAAGAGTCTAACAGTGTCTGGGAAAGAGGAGTAATACAGCAGCCTAAATCGATGGATATTTCAGAAGTGAAGCACTTTTGATGGATGTCTTTTTACTTGTGAGACAAATGATACAGGTAGTAATGGCAAGCGTTAATGCACCTCCCGAGGGTGTCCAATTTAAGTACGTGAAATAGTCAAACAATGGTTTAAGTGGTCTAGTGCCCTACTACCTGTAGGCACATATAAAGTGTATATTGGTATACACAGTAGACAATTGCGTAGAAAAGACCACATCACACAGCGCATATATAGTTGTAAAGTACAAAAGTAGATTTAAGTAATACACATATGATAATGAATAGTATAGTCCTCTTCTTAGTGTTCCAGAGAGATGTTTAATTGGATCAAGAGTTGTGTACCAGTATGTACAGCCAAACAAGCACAGCCAACACGTGTTTCGTCACACAGTGACTTTTTCAAGGCAAGACTATCAATGAGAAATCAAGTGTCAGCCAGAAGAGATGAAGCAATTGCGCGGTCTGTATGTGTATCCTAATATATAGTTGAACAGCTACGTGGTTCCGCTGTCCCAAGATAAAAGTATTGTGTATAACGAACGTAGTGAAGTCTCATGTAAGCGAGTAGTGGCGTGTGTGTGTCCCGTTATAGAGTACTCTATAACGGGACACACACGCCGCTACTCGCCTGCAGGACTTACCAAGGTTCTCCCGGCTCATCGCTTACATAAGACTTCACTACGTTCGTTATACACTAGACTTTTATCTTGGGACACCGGTACTTTACAACTATATATGCGCCGTGCACTGTGGTCATATCTACGCAATTGTCTCTTTACTTGTATTCAGACAAGTAAAGAGGATTGGCGCAGTGAGGGTAGGTCAGTTGTGGAGAGCTGGCCACTGAATATCATTTAACAGACCCTTTGGTCGCCCTTCATTGTAAAGGGCTGAAGGCTGAGCATGTCGGGTGCTAGCTGGGCATGGAGGGGTGGGCGCGGGCCTGACCACTGACGAAGCCAGACAGCCAACCCCTCCTGCTCTCCTTTAATTTCTCTGTCTCTCCCTGCTCTACTCCTTTCAACTCCCTGTCCTACTTCTCTTTTTTAAGCACCCCCACACCCAATGCCCTTCTATGCCTGCACCTTGATCCTCTGCTCATGCCGCTATCCTACATGGTATCCCTCTATACTTTGCTTCATCGCCTTGCATCTTGCCCCTCACTCCCCACCTGAACGTACTACCGTGAACTTAAGTGACTGGATGTGCAATGACTGGGACCTGAGGAGTGGTGTTTGGAGACCTAGGTGTCAAAACAGCACATCCAAATGACACTACAAGAGAGTCAGAAGTCCTTCCTCAAAGTCCCAAAGAAGAAAAGAATGGTGCTGACCATTTACTCTCTACTAAGAAGTTCTGTGAAAGTTACTTTACAGAAGTAAAATAAAAATGAGTTAATGCTGTAGCAGATAACAGAACACACGGTGTGTTGATAAAGCAGTGATCGCAACCATCAGTTGTATCTATGTTGGCTAAAGAAATGCCATTTAACATGTACAAAAACATGAATGACTTCATTATGAGTGACCTTTAATACTGCTTTGGGCAGAAACAGGAGTTTCATGCAAAATGGTATTACAAGTACCACATCAGGCAGTAATTTTGCATGTAATATTATCCCGGCTGCTTCTAGGGACATATTCACCATGTAAAACATGGCAGATACTTTCACTGGAAAAAAAATAATCAAAACTGGAGAATTGCGTACAAAAATTGGTGTGGTAACACCGATTTCCCCAGCAATTTCAAATTCCGCACAGGACATCTTGTAATCCCGCATTGAAAAATACCGGTGGCGTCAGTAATTTCAGGTGCATAATGACTGATGGAGGATTACTCCTCTGCCCTCAAGCTCAAATTCTTTGCTGCAAGTTCATACAGGTATCAAGCGAGCTGCTGTGGCTGCTTCACAACACGGGCTTTGGCAGCATATCCCGGGGGTGTTGGAAGACATCACGGATATGAAATATAAGGAAACCTCCTCTGCCCTCTATTCCGTTTGAGCCTCGAGGAGACAGACAGTGAAGGCGCCAGTCTCTCCCAGCAAGCCGGTCTTGGTAGGCCTTTGACCGCCATGTAGTAGTTCGGTGTCTCATCTTACAAGGGCTGTAAGTGTTGTACAATTCACCATATCTTAACAAAGGCTGCTCATGAGGTAACATGTCTAACAAGGAGCCACCAAACAAATTCAGCAACTATACCAAGATAATGCTGCTGAGACCAATACCAACTGCATTGGGTCATTAGACCATCTCCAACCTACTCAACAAACAAAACTATGCTTCACAAACAGAAGAACCTTCAACTCACTACCTCTTCACATCATTTTGTGGGCGAGGGGAACCCCTAAAATTGTACACCCCAAAACATTACCTCAACAACACACCCACGGATGGATGAATCGGAGACGGTGTTAAATTTTAATTTCACAAGGCATGTCACCCCCCCCCCCCCAAGATAAGGCACATTACAGCATGTCAAATTACAGTAAAATAATTAAGACCAGTCTTGATAATTTAGTTCTAGAGCAGGAATATAAATTTTAAACATGTATCAGAAAAACTCAAAAAGTGCATTACTGGAATTATAAGGTGATGATGTTTAAAGAATCAGTAAATAGGACAATACAGAAATATGTGCAAATCAGAAAAATTCAAAGTCGCAAGTGAGTGACAAAATCATAAAGGAAATTGGGCAGCACTGGAAAGTCTTCAGAAAAGCTCTCACTCACCCCCAAAATCTGGGTTTATATAGAGTTTTCTTGCACAGGAAGTCATCAATTTCTGCAAGATCATCATGGTGTGAGCAAAAGAATTATGCTGTTAGCAAATCATATTGTCTTAGCATTTAAGCACTATCCCACTATATGAATCTTGATTCTGCCCACTCTATGGTAATGTCACTCAGGGATGGCAGAACAAACTAATTACATGAACATCAGCAAACTAGTGTGAATGAATAACCTACAGTGAGCTAGCAGAAGGGCCTTGGAAAATGTAACATTACCGTGACTGAAGGTTTTCTTCAAGAACAGCAAGAACAATGGAAATGGAAATAAACAAACATGACATTGGCTGACGTGTGCTGCAGAAATAATGCACGGTGAACATGCAGGAGGAGACATCCGTTTTGAACAAGATGGGGGATATAGGCCTAAACTGGGACGTAGTAAACATAAGGCAGAAAAACACACTATAAAAAAGGCATAGCAAATCTGTTTCAAATGCAATAGCACCATTCCAGTACATACATGTAAATTTGAAGGTGAATCCACGTTCTGCACTTTTCTTATGATGCTCACAAAAATATAAAATGCGCAAACTCCAACAACTCATTGCCTCACCACCTTTAAAAAGGAACTCAGAATCCTCCAATTTCAAGGACACTTTGGCTTCATCTTGCTCCACCCCCAACACTGGCTGTTCAATTTCTCGAATTTTAGGATTCTCTGTCCTTTTTGTGATGCTGAACTTTTAATTATGTTGTTTGTTTCCGTTAAATAATTACTGTTTTTCTGCAAAGCACTCTAATTGTCTTGTGCCATGATTGCACTTTAAAAAAGCAAAAATAAATAACAGATTGTCAAAAATCTAGAATTTGCTAGAACACGTCCATAAGAGAACAACCCACATACACTTCACCCACTCAAGCAACCCACACACACCAAAATGTTGAATAATGCGCTGTGCAATGTGAGGTTCTACAAGATCCTTAAACTACTGATTTCTTCACTTTAGCACAGGTTAGGCAGAGGGTCACAGACTGCAACCATACTGTGATGCAATCTGGAGAGAGATACCTTCACCCCCAAACAGGTTTGGATGACGCATTGCACGGCCAACACCCCTCTGAACACAATCACAGAGAAAATCTAAAATGCACCCGATCATCACACATACAACATGGGATAAAGTCTGTCCTATGAATACCCGGAGGTGGATCTTCTGTGGCAGAAAACCAACTGCAGACATAT
This sequence comes from Pleurodeles waltl, assembly GCF_031143425.1. Taxonomy (NCBI): domain Eukaryota; kingdom Metazoa; phylum Chordata; class Amphibia; order Caudata; family Salamandridae; genus Pleurodeles; species Pleurodeles waltl. The sequence continues at coordinate 1,022,790,030 of NC_090449.1, read as the reverse complement.
CAAGGGTTTCTTTTTGTTTTTAATAATACGTTTTACATTATATCGACATTAATATGGCAAAGGTATTAACTGTGTATTATTCATGTGTAGATTGATCATAGCTAATGCAGTAGGGTCTTTAAACGTTGCCATCTCGCTTAAACACGTGTGCATTTTGTTAATCTTAACTTCAGTTTCGCCTAGAAATAAACACCCCATGCCACTGTGTGTCCTAAATTGTTGCAACGGTGCCCCTGCAGAGTACAGGCTGCTACAATGTTGCAGATCATTTTAAGTGTAAAGGGCGCTTAGAGAAGCTGTTGTGGGGAAATAATGAGCTCAAGATTGGATCTTTTTACTTTATCCTGATTGGATCGTTTTGTGGGAACTATGTGTAGGTGTAACAAACCTTAGGACTGTGTGATTTAGTGCAGGGTAGGTTAAGGTTCAAAACGCTCTTAGAACCTTTTCCTGACCGCTTAGAGCAGGGTGGGATATTCTCTTTATGGGAGAGCTGATTTTGCTTAGCTTTCCTTTTAAGGCAACTTTACGATAGTTTGTCCTCTAATTTGAACTTCATATTAACATATATATTCGTGTATTGATTATTGATTGACACTGATTTGATAACTTTGCATATGTGAATATTTTAACCTTTAATAAACCTTTATAATTAGAAAAAGTATCCACGATCTGCCTTTATTCTGGAGCAGAATGTACTTCACATTATTTAAATGTATTAATTTATTGACTAGGCTAAGTTATGAAATTCGATTAATCAGATTGCACTTTATGGGCCCCAATTTGCACACTGAAAAGTACTTACACAATACAGCTACATTTAAAAGCACTCAGGGGCCTAGTAATTGACAGATGTGCTGTATAACTACATAACAAACAAAGCAAGGGTGAGAAAATATAGAAGGAAGCCATTAAAAAAAAGGGGGAGGATTTGAGGCTCAGAGGCAGACCACATCTGCAGAAGAGTTTACCACCCTGGCAAAGGTCTGTCACTGTAACAGAAAGATTTAAGTGTGCCCTATCCAGCAGAACTGACTGTCAGGGATGTTGAAAGAACATAACGTTATTCCGTGCACTAAATTCAAGCATCTCTATAGGATAAATCTTCAAGGTACATGCATGTGGAGTTAAGTATAGTAAATCTATGTTTACCTTTATACACTTACCCTCACAATATTCTGGGAATCAATATTTTGGCTACAATATTTTTGTAGAAAAATATTTTGGGTACAATATTCTGGTTGGATACCATAGTTTGCATTAACGTGTGCGGACATCCTCTGTGCACGAAGTACAGGATACTTACAACTTTGGGTGAAGAGTTACGGGGTTGTATATGGGCGCTCGTGCAGTGCAATTTTGTACTGCACTTTCAAGTTTTTATAATGTGTGATGTTTTGCTGTTACGTTTGTTGTGCCGCGCGAGCACCCTGGCAACTCTTTAATAAATTCGCCCTGATCTGGCCTACACCTTTCACAAGGGTTTATCAAGGTGCTCCGTTTCAACTAATCTGCATCACAGCGAGGTCGAATGCAGCTCCGATGTCTGATCTGGTCGGTTTCCACCCTGTGGATACTGTTTTTTTTGTTTTATGGAGAAAAGATGAAGTAATTTAAGTCTGCTCTCTTGGAATCAGTGCCATTTACACATGCAAAGCCTGCCAATGTGGGAGCATGTTATCAAGGTAGACAATTGCATGCACATAGGTCGTTCTTCCCCCCCCCCACTCCATCCATGCCCTATTCCTTAGTTTTCTTGGTAAGTGCAAGATGGGTGGGATCTCCTAACACATATATAGGATCAGGGATTGATTGGAAACTAATACTAGCCCTGACAAAAATGTCTGAACTCACCCCCACACTGCAGTAGGCCTTGACTAGATTGGGTCCATCGGGGAATTGATGTGTCATAACAGCTTGTTCAGCCCTGAAAGTGCTCCCTAGTCCACAGGCCAGTGGGAAATGTGGCAGGAGAGCCAGACCAACCCTTGGTCAGCCCATGTGTGATCTTCCTGCCGCCATTGCTCGCTTGTGGACTACTGGATTGCACCAGTTTGCAGGGCTTCCCCTTGCATTACTCTGCTTCATTCACACAAATGATGCCTGCAATGATGGTTGTGCCCTGCCATCAGCGTACCACTGTCTCCAGACAATATCTACAGCTACCCGTCATTTCCATGCCACTATAATCCTTTCTTAAACCGCCGGAGGACCTCCAAATAACTCATGATATTTCTATTCCACTGTCAATTTATTATATTTAACAAGGAAGTTCTGAGATCATACCGTCAGGTAAGCGATTTAAGGGTACGAAGGGAACCAAAGAGATTTTACCTGATTTAAATCTTCATCCTTTAGCCTGTTCAGAAACCTGAAATGATAGGTCCCTAGAACTAGAAAAATAAAGAGCCGCTAACTCATAGGAAGCATGCTCAGGGCTCTAGTAAACTGAGAATGAGCTCAACAATTGTCCAAGGCTAACCTAAGATGCTCAAAGGACTGCAGATGAAAAATATATATATATATGCCAACCCCAGCTGCTGAGGATTCTTTGTGGGATTCCTCCTCTGAGTTTGTGGTCTCTTCCGGCACATACAGGCATTTCCTACTCATGACCCAGTGACTGCTTTGGAATCCCATTTCGAATCTCACGCAGAAGAAGGCAATATGATCAAAGTTTAGAAGTAAACAAAACATGGGGGAAGAAGGAAAACTAGAAAAGGCAAATACATGGAAAAGTTAGAAAAACAAGAGACTCGAGCTCCTTGGAGATGAAACTAACCAGGCAGGCTTTGTGCTAGATCAGGAGTTTGGCGGGCTGTACTCTATAGATTCGGTTTGGCGGACATTGCGTCCGCCACCATGACGGACTGCTGTCTGTCAAGTTTAGAAATCAATGCTGGTCCAGATGTGATCTCTGAAGCATCACAGGAACCACCACTCCCCTTGCTCATATTTGCAACCACTTTTGATTGGAGCTCAAGTTGTTCGACCTCTTTTCGCAAACTAAGTGGAAAGTAAATTACTTTAGCAGTGAAAGCATCCCTTTGAAAGTGTAGAAATTCTGCAAGCGGGATACCTTTGAGAGTCAGCTATGAGGGACCTGGTTCTAAACTTTTCTATATGTGTTTGTTTTCTGTGGATTGAATCACCCCTGGATTAAAGTCTGGAAGAGCATAGATCAAAGTTGTCATTTGGTATCATTTTAGTAATGTATGTAATTACTTACGCAATACTTCTCCAATTTGTTTTGTAGATAACATAATTTGTGTTTTATTGCACGCATGACTCCCTCTCCTTAAACAGCATTTGAAATGGAAGTAGGGCTGTGGAGGAGACTGTTACATATCAGTTAAATTGCCCCAAGTCTAGTGCAATATCTACATCCAGCCCTGTCTTATAAGCCAACAGCACGTCACAGACTGGGACTTTGGAGCCTAGATGTACCTCAAAATAGGTCCCCAGAAACATAGTGCTGCTGGCTAAAATGCACAAAGTGGCTGAAGGTGGAACATACAACAGGGTACAATTGACCGCACTGGAGTCACATGTCACACATAAAAGATGAACAGACCTGGAGCAAGTCAATCAGCTTTTTTACATTTTACTTGAAATGCTGCCTTTACTTCGAAAAAGTTGGACATAACCCAGGCAGGGACAACACCACGTTGCTTTCAGCAGAAGAAAAACAAAATTATAATAACGGATCGTTATCAGTATTTTATTTTTTGCTGACCCAGGATAGGGCAGGAGGGGGCTGGAGGGAGGAGTGGTGGTATGCGCACCGTAAGTGACATGCGCACTTTGCATTCCTCCACCCGGCTGTATTTCACAGACGGAAGGAGAAGGTGCAAAGGGTGCCCACTCCCTCTGTGAGCGCCGAAGGAGGCCGCTCACACCAATGCTGTCATGCTGGTGACAGCAGCGTTGTGATTGGCTGAGGGGAGTCTGGAGCCTGGGTGCTTCCGAATAAAGAGGAAGACGGAGGAGAAGAAAGCATCTCCCAACCTGACCAGGTAAGTTTTTTTTTTTTTTTTTTTTTTAAATCCCTGCCCTGCTCTGCCTCCCATGTTCAGTGACAGCCACCCCTGGAGCCAAGATCGCCTGTAAAATACCAGCAGGGTGAGTCACTGACATTTTTGCCTCTGAAAAGCTGGTAGGGCTGGTTTTAGATACTTCTGAGTTAATAAAGTAAAAGGTCTATACATAACGTGTAAGTTAGACATTTCTAACTGTACACACGATTTGTGATTTGTGCACAAGGGCTGCATGACTCTTACATTACAAGGGTTTCAGGACTAGGCAAAACGTACAACTGTGAAAAGCTTTGCGAATCAAGCGTGAGGAGTCTGGCTGGTCTATCCCATCGCATATTTGTGGGACACGTCCTGAGATAGCATCGCCTGCTGAACTGGGTTAAGTGAGAGCTGTTTGGCTCATAAGTGCTGCACTAATTTTCTTATCCAAGTTCTCATTTTCCAATTAAGAGCAAACAAATGTCAGAGGAGGATTTTTGGTGATTACGCATGATCTGGAAAGAAATAAACAGTGCCACTCCTACAGTAGGCTGCATGTTATATTCTGCACGATGAATCATAGGTTTTCTTTAGTAAAATAACTTTAAATTACATTAGACTTTACAGTGGTCAGGATTCTGAACCAGATGTGACCGGGCTTTGGTGGAGTGGATGTGGTCCCCCTACAGAAGTATGGTTTATAACCTGCAGGCAAGAGATTCAAACTGGGCCAGGACTCAAGACATTCAGATGAGAGGTGACTCATTTTATGACCTTACAAGGGCAAAAGGATGAGTACAGACTAACTTCTGTAGATTTCACTCTCATGTTGTTAGTTGTTGCACACCATCTTGTAGCAGCCTAGGGACCCCAAAGGGAAGGAAAGCGTCAATCAACTGCCAGAAGGGAGTGGTCAGCTTTCAAGAACACCCATGTATGCATGCTGACGTAGTGTGATAAACTCTAGGAGTACAGCCATTAAAGGTAGTACAGAGTAGAGAAGGCAACAGAAGTCTAGACAACCTCGCAGGATCTCTTCATAATGTCCAACTTAATTTCCCCCTCCAGCAACCACTCAATCTTCTCAGACTTTCACTTATAGACCAGGCCAATGGTTTACACCAGTGGAGCCCAACCTCTGGTCTGGGGACCCCGCGGGGTCCGTGAAGCCTCCTCAGGGGGGCCACGGCTGCTTAGGAAATTAAATAATATGAACAGATTATTAAAGTGTACATAAATAAAGGAACTAAACGTACAATTGCGTTGTAAATAACGTACAATTGCGTTGTAAATGTCAATGAATTTGAAGTGGAGGCTAAAATGTAAATTAGTGTCCTCGGATTGGTTCGGGGGGGGGTAGCGCAGGTGCATCAACCAGGATACAGTATGGACGACGTGTGGCTTCAACTGAATTTGGAAAAGCTCCAACCTTCTTATTAATTTTTTTTTTTTAAATATATATTTGTTTGCAAATTAAATAAAATGTCTTGTAATTTGTGTATGTGTTTGATGAATGCTTCTTTCTGTATTTTTGTGTATTGTTTTACTTTTCAAATCATCAACAAGGTTTAGGCGGCCGGGGTCCCTGGCATTCAGTAATGAGTCAGTGACAGGGGTTTGGGGGAGGGGATCTCCGGATTCCAATAATGATTCAGTGGGGGTCCCCAGAATATAGTAATGAATAAGTGGGGGAGTGTCAAAAGGTTGGGAACCACTGGTTTACACCTTGGAGGCCCTCTATACTGGCTTTGCAAACTACGGAGATCCAAAACTGAGTGGCCAGAGAGTACCTTCCTGTAGATAACTAGACTCGCATCTCGCTAGCCCTTCAATCTTCACGCTGGCTAGATGTGGGGAGATGTAGCACCTTTAAAGCAAGTCATCACAAACTGAGTCTTCTAGAAAACTACACACTCTTTCTTCCACTTATAATCTACACCGATCCAAAGTTGATACAGTTGAGACGTTGATGTAGGCTACCTACAAAAAGTAAATTTAAACAGGAGTAAATCTACAGGTGTAAATGTACTCTTACACTTTGTAGTACATTTACTAATTCTAATTATTTGTCATTTACAAGTGTAAAGTTACAACTTACATTCTTACTCTCCTTAAGTCAGAGGTTGGAGCCTAATTTACGAGTCTACTCCACAAAAATGTAAAATTATTTTATTTTATTAATAAAAATGACTCCAAGGGATGGAAAAGCAAACGAAGATTGGGTGGGGCCAGGTGGCGTGGCAGCAATGGCTTTAATATTTGGAGGTGGGAAGCGGAACACAAGAGAGCAAGAAAACCCATGCACTCTCTTCGATTGCTTAATGAAAAAAGTAGTTACCTAAATGTGAACAGTGGAAGGGTACAAGTCAGCCAATCAAAAGTACGGTAAAGGGGCTATGCTCCAGGGGAGTGGCAAACAAAAGAAGAGGAAGGCAAGCCATTGACTAAGAGCAAGCAAATGAGACGGACAATAAAACCAGCCATTGGTAAGCACGGAGCGGCCTTAAGCCCACTGTAGGTTTTTGGTATGGTCCAAAAGAGGCCTTTTGTAAACAGACAGATGTTGTCTGTAGGCAAGACGGAGAAAAACAAATTGAAGCAAAATGGTGTGGTACATTTTAGAAACTTTTTGTGGCAGTAAGTCTGCATTAAAAAGCAATTCCAAGTATATTTAACACCAAGGGAAGGAGAATTTCTGATTGCTTTCTGTAGTGGGTAAGTGCAAATTTTTATATGAATTCTGATGTGCTGCTAACTTAATCTGTAAATGCTGTGTTATATTTGTTTTAGTGATATTCATGGCTTTGTGGGTTTTGTGCACAGCTATTAAGCAAAGCTGCCATGTTTTCCAGGCCTATGCATGATGAGCTAGTCTAGACCAACTTTTTTCTTTTAATTCTGGGACATGTAGTTCTGTTTTATAAAGTAATAAACAAGACTGTAAGTCCCAGTATACAAAGAAAAGCCTGGACTCGAGCAGCACATTACGCATGGACCTGGGAAACTTGGCAGGGCTGGTTAAGCCTCATCGCCTGTAAACCCCTAAAACAAATGAAGAAAACAGCAGGAAGAAATGCTTTTCTTGGAAGCAAACACCAGGATAAATGTGCCAAGAACTCTTGGAACAGGTGTTGGCACAATGCAATGCTCATGTTGCTCCGGGCTGCTGCACAAGAAACAGATCATAGTTTGGGTGGGATTCGGCATCCTATAATATGCAACAGCCCCGCTGTCACTTTCACAGTGTACATTTTGTCTATTTCGCTCTGTGTGACGAAAACAGGGTTTCTGATTGGAAAGGAACAGCCTGGATCTCTGCTTTCTGTCTGCTTGCAGGGCATGATGCAGGGGAAGAGGAGCATCACTGCTGCCAAGACAGCTGCTAGGGCGGCAACAGCAGTACTGACCGTGCCAGGGCCGGACACTTTTTATTCTACCGGGCATTTCCCCGGGTAGGCTGTAGTCCTCGGAAGCCGGTTTTGAAAGCCCAAGTCCACTTCTGGTACCTGCCACTTTCCCTGCTCCTGGAGGTGAATTGCAGCAGGCACAGGGAAGCTTCAGGAGAAAGAGAGAGGGAGGGAAAAGGTAGAGGGAAAGTGATCAGAGAGGGGGGGGAAGGGAAGGTGCACTTTTGCCAGGGCTGATTTTGGATTCCCAATCTGTCCCAGCAGAGAGCCATCACTCTGTCGCACAGTTGTGCGTAGGTGGCTGCTTGCAGGGAGGCAGTAGTCGCTGTGCAGGGTTCCTCAGGGTGCTTGATGCAGAAGAGACGACACAGAGCGGAAGGGACCTGGACAGAAGCAGGAAATGCTAGGGTGCCACCAATCTGTGGTGATGTAGATCAAACACAATGACTGACCTCCAAGTCAGGCCATGATGCCACCCAATAACGCAGAATGGGACTGGCAGAGGTCAATGTGCAGGGAGGTTAAAAGAGAAGGTAAATGGCGGGCAGCCGTCCGCCCCCACACCATGGACCGCAACAGGTTGGACTCTGGAAGTAGGGTTGGAGGTGAAAGGAGGCCTGAAAGGTACAGCATCACGCGCTGCGAATGGGAAAGTCAGGGGTACCCAATGACATGGAGAAGGAACGCTGGATCCCATCAAATGATAGGGAAGTCCAGAAAATTTGAGGAAAGGCTTAAATGCCAGAGAATTAGATAAAGGGTCATGAGGGGGAATTCTGGATCCAAATGGGGGGTGGTTGCGTTGTATTTAGAAGCCAGCGAGGCTCAAAGTACACAATGTGCGCCTGACACTAGTGTTACATCAGATTGTATAGGCACAGGTTCCAGTAAGTGTAAGATTTACCTAGCTTTGATAATGTAGCAGCCATCCTACAGTTCTGCTGGGAGCCTGGGCTGACGTCACGGTTGCCCAAGACAAACAATACTTCTTAAATAGCAAACCTTACATCAGGGCCTGTTCACCTTCCTCACATGTGCCCTGCATGATCGATTATAAACGAACTGGTAATCAGTATAGAAGAGGTGTTATAATCTGCAACCTTATTCATTGCGGATTAAACTGGAGAGCCGGATTCTGAGTTACAGATGTGAACAAGAGTTTGTTCCCTGAAGGTAAAGATACAGGCACTCAACATGTTGCAGTGGCCCTAGAACGACATAACTTTTACCATGGAAACACACAGGTCCATGGTTCGGTATTTCAGTAGAAAGACATCCACAGAATGGGGAATGAAAACACAATATTTGGTGGCAAATAGTGGTGCTGCCGCTTAGCTGCATCAAGAAGGAACAGGTTAGGTCTTTTGGTTTATTGTTTAAATACATGATGTAACCATAACAAAGAGCTCCCTCTGTCCCTTCTCTAATGGCCCGGTTACCAAAGTAAGTAAAGGATTTAGTGCTTTCTCTAATTGATTTCAGATGTGTCACTGCAACAGTGGGTGGATCCATAAAACCATTGACAGGTGCATAGGTTTGCCATTAATGGTGCCCCCTTAAGTCATCCAAACTCATAAAATTACCCTCTCGGCACAAGTACATTTTTCAAGATATCTCAGCAGTGCCTCTAAATGTGTAACTCTTGTTTTATCAAATCGAAAAATGCAGCAAACTTGTAATGTGAATTAATGTTAGGGAGGTATGCAAAAAGAGCAATTTGATGTCATAGTGCTAGCAATATGCTATATCACCCTTGCTTAAATTTATCAGCTGTAAAATTATCACAAAATATCAGCTTATCTGGGATTAGACAATTATCTGCTTAAAATGATGATTGTCAGTAGATAAGGACCACTAGAGAAACTTAGTCTGCCCGCTGGGCGGCCACCGGATCTGCCTGCCTACTCGAACAGATCATACCTGGCCACTGGCCGGATTCTAGCTTTAGCACAGCCAAGAGAGCTCTGCCCCGTACATTTAACCAACTACCTGCTCATGCTCCCAGTAAACATTGGTTATGGTTTTCACTGAAAGGGAGGAGTGTAAATACCAGATCCTAATTCCGGTTACGCACTGTTTTTATGTCAAAGGTTTGTGTATATGTACATGGTGTTTCTATAGTACAAACGTAGCCAGAAGGCAGTGGAGCACTGCATATGGTCAAGGACAAGCATAAAGCCAACAAGTATTAGGAGTGGAAGCTGGATTGTGGCTGGTTAATGAACTGTGAAGTAGTGTTCTTTAAAGAGGGGTGTCTTCAACTCTTTTCTAAGTTGGAGCAGCATTGGGGCAGTCCTGATGGATATGGGGATTTTGTTTGAGATCCTGGGTGAATACATGAAAAAGGCCTGCGGTCATGTTTTTTTCTTTTTTGCACTTCCTATCCTGCAGGCCGATGGTGTCCTGGCTGCGGATGTGCTGAGAACCACTAAAAATTGTGAACCTGTCTGCAAGGTAAGCAGGTGTGCTGGGAATGATCGCTTTGAAACACAAAAGCTAACTTAGCACTGCTGAGAGGTCACCAGGGAAAGCGCTGGCTTCCCCGATGTTCCCCTAGCTGTCTCAGGCCCGAATGAAGAGGTAGAATTGGGGCTGGCTGTCTCAGCCGCTTTCTCCCATCTCTTGGATCTTCACAGAGGTACGCTAGAAAAATTTGGACAGCTCTTTGCTTTTGCCAACCACCGTCTCGCCAGCGCAGATCCTTACTGCCGAGAGGAAACGGCAAGCTGAGGGTGCTGGGATGGGAGAGAAGGATGACAGGTCCTGGAGATTATTTTAAATATTGAAGTGGAAATGGTCTTTAAAGGGCGGTGGCAAAGGCTAGGAGGATTTGAGGGTTGTCTGGGGGAATAGCTTCACACTGGGTTAATTTCTAAAGTACAGTTAAAGGAAGGGGGTAAGACCATGCAGTGTATGGCTTTCCCTGAACGCTCTTCTTGTCCTGTGCAGAATAGGATTGGGAAGGTGTACATACAATTGTAGATAGGTAGCTGTCAATGTAGTAGAGTTTTCCACCACTGGTTCTAAACGACATCATAGAAACATCACGCATTTGCGCTGGTTTATTTCAAGGAACGGGGGTCCCTAAACAAACTGTACAACATGACTCCCCCCATATTCTCAATTCCTACAGATAAGAGGAAATTGTTTTGTCAAGCACAATTTCTTCAGAGAGACAGACACATTGAGCTTCATTACAAGTGTGGCGATCCCGACCACCGCGGATGCGGCAGTCCGACCGCCATATAACAACCCTGGTGGTCTGACCGCCAGCTCTTGGATCCCGGAGATGGCAGAGATCCCAATCCGCCAGGGCAGTGCTGCCTCGTTCTCCGCCAGCCATGAAAAGGCTGGTGGAGAACAGGTGCAGGGTGCCACAGAGGGCCCCTGCATGGCCCATGCACTTGGCATGGGCAGTGCACGGGCCCCCCTGCCCAGTACAGTCGCAATGTTCACCATCTGCTTTGCAGGCACTAACATTGAGAGGGTGCTGGTGCACCCTGCTGCCTACAGCATTGCGCAAGCTCGATTATGAGCCGGAAACAATGCTGTAGCCTGTTTCCCGCTAGGCTTCCAAGTGCATGGGCAGTGCAGGGGCCCCCCTGGAGCCCCCTGCACCCAGTCTCCACAAGCCTTTACATGGCGGTGCTACCATTCTGGAAAGTTCTGGCACCATTTCACACAATGTTTGGGTAGTGGCTACAAAGACAAACACAATTTTGATAGCTGTTTCTTCATTCATAAGGAATGGGTGGTCTACCGAAAGGAGTGTAGAGGCCTCTCTAAGGCCTTATGTTCAAGTATCTGAGGAACTATCCATGGTAAATGGTGTTTTGATACATGCTGATCTATGTGTACCAGCAGCATCCCTGAGGAATTTGCTCATTGAGGAAGCACATAAAGCCATTTGGGAGTTTTGAGCAAGTGTAAAACACTACAGCAGTTTTACTGGTTGCCAGCAATGGAGTCTCAAAATGGCACATTTATTGGAGATTGCTCGACTTGCTTAGTTTCTGACAAGCACTGGAAACCGCGTGAATTTCCACTTCACACAGTGCCATTTCCTGAAGAAGCACGGCACAAAATTGCATTAGATTTTGCTTGACCATTTGAATTGTTACCCGTGTCACAGAGGTACATGCTGCTGCTAGTAGACTATTTTTCTAAATGGGTTTATTTAGATTTCACAGCAAACCCAACACAGAATCCATTATTCAATTTTTGCAAAATATTTTTGCTATTGAAGGAGCAATAATGGTACTCATTTTACTTCAGACAGAATGGAAACCTTTGTTGCTGAACATCAAATCACTCACATTAAAGTAGCGCTTTACTCATCATCATCTAATGGCCTTGTGGAGAGCACGAATAGGTTTTTGAAAGAAGTGTGCAAACTGCAATCACAATGGGTTATGATGTACAAACATTTTTAAAGAAAAAGGTGTGGTCTTATTTGGTAACACCTCATAGCACCACTGGTGTATGCCCTTTTGTATTATTACTCAAGAGGTTCCCAGATGTTCTATATGCCCTGACTGGATTAGAGACTTGAACAAGGCAAAACTATTGATTTAACCTTAGCACCAGCCAAAGTAGCTGCCAGTCAAATTCACACTAAGGAACTACTTGACAAGAAACAGAGTAAAATGAGTTGATTTGTCTAGAGGTGATTGGGTTTTTGTTAGAGTGCCCACAAGAGTGAAGAAGAGGGATTCAAATTTTTCTTCACCTTTACGGGTGGCAGCGCTTAATTGGTAAATAAAAACGTGCCGGTGCCCAAAGCCATCTTAAACATGAGGCTGCTACAATTAAATGTGCGAACACGGAGTACTGAGGCAGCGTAATCCTGAAGCCATCTCGGGCCTCTTCAACCCATTTAAAGCCACTCCCTGCCCCTTCAGGTCAGTCTAGCAGCTTTCTACATTCTCCCTTTGTGATGCTTGTTCGTTTTTCTCTTCTTCTGTCTTTCCCATATGCATCTTTTGCTTGCAGCAAATGCTTGAGGCAGAAGAATAAGCACCGGCCCTCAAATATAAGTGCTGGTTCTCAGCACCAGAAACAACAAGCACAAATTAAGCACTGACGGGTGGAAAAAGTTTCAAATAGATCTGTTTTATTGCAAGATAAAGGGTGGTGAAGCAAAAGAGATATAAGCAAAATCACAGATAAACAAGCGAGGAAAAATCGATCTGTGAAGAATGTGAACCATGAGTACAGCTATGATTTGTTTAGGACAACGTTTGCTTAGTAATCATTAAAATGTTGTTCCTATTCAGTGTCGTCTGAATGTACCACATCAAGGTTCTGATGTTTACTCTAATTTTACTGAACAAGTAGTTGGGAGTACTAATGATGAAGATCTTGGTTCTGAGGAAGGCCAATAACAATGTGATCAACCCAGGGTTACTTACTCTGGTAGGATGGCACGCAATGCAGCCATGCCTGCCAAGTTCAAGGATTACTTTGGCCCTCATTACAAGATTGCCGGCAAATGCCGCCTACCGCCACGCCGACGGCCACCAACAAGCTGTGGCTACCAACCGTCCATCAAATTATGACCGTAGCGGAATTCCGCCAGAAGGCTGGCAGAATTCCGGCGACGGTCATGGTGGCGGATGGCGGTAAGGTAGTGCTGCTGCCAGCAGCAGCACCACGCCAGCAAAACGCCACCTACCTTATGTCCCATGATATGGCCTGGTGGTGTTTTGCTGGCGGACGCTGCTGCTGGAAGCAGCGCCACGTCCAGTCTCCTGCCAGAGGACCCCCTGCAAGCAGGTAAGTCGGGTTCTCCGACAGGAGAGGGGGGGCGGGGTGTTGTGTGCGTGTGTGTGTGACTGTTTGAATGCGTGCATGCATGAGTGGGTGTGTGTGTGTGTACGTGCATGTTGTGTCGTGTGATTGAGTGTGTGCCTGGATGTATATTTGTGAGTGTTGCTGTGAGTGTGTATGAATGCATGCATGCATGGGTGATTGTATGCATGTGTGTATGGGTGTGTTTGTATGTGCGTGTATATGGGGGTTGGGAGTGGGAGGGTGGAGGAGGACTCTGGGGAGGGAGGGGTGGGGGGAGACCCCTATCAGTGCCAGGGAAGGAATTCCCTGGCACTGATACTGCCTACTGCCATGGTGGTACAGAAAACACGGAAACCATGGCGGTGGGCGGGGTAAAAATTCCATGGGCGGCCTAGTGACGGCTGCCGGGCTGGAGACTGTAGTCTCCAGCCCGGCGGTCGTTACTGCCGTGGTGGTCGGTGTTTTAACTTAGCAGTTTGGTTTAGGCCAAAACGCTAATGTCATAATAGTGGAGGTATGTACCGCCAGCCTGTTGGCAGTACTACTGCCACTACTGCACCGATCCCCGGGGTCATAATGACCCCCTATGTCCCGTGAGTTATAGCTATTTATATAGGTTTGTATTATTGCATATGTACAACTAGTTATCTTTAGTTTTGCCTGGATATTTATTTCGTTTGGTTTAAAAAGGGGAAGGTGTTGTACCTGTAAGTATATGTTTGCTTATCGTGCTCGAGCTGGCATGCGACTGTTATGAGTGCGAGCTCGAGAGCATCTTAGTTTCTATTAAGGTCCCCTCTAGAATTGTCTATTTACATTCATGTTCAGGTGATGGCATAACATACTATGGTTTAAACATGTGTAGTTTGCTGGTGTTACCTGGGCATCGGTAAGTCAGTAGATGCTCAGTGGCTGAGACCAGGGTGCGCTTGCTGTGGGCTCCGTTCTTTGGACTCAAATAAAGCTTCACTTCTGAAACTTACCTCCTCATCTTCAGCATTATTCGTGAAGGATATCTTGTAACAGTCCTTTCACCAAAATGTGAAGGGTGAACAGTGATTTTGAGTTAAGCTACTGAATTAGAGCAAATAAGCTGTTTCAGACCCTCTTCATTCCAGAGATGCTGTAACTGTTTCAGATGTTTTATAATCCACACTTCATAAGCAGCCTTTCATTTTCTGGGTAACCAGTTCAGTCACAGCTTAAGAAACAAGCATTTGCAATGCAATGGGTCTCACGTTTGCTCGAGTGAGAGCTATTAGCATTGTAAATTCCTAACTGGACTTTTCTTGCCACATAAATTGAAAATGAAAAGAAAAACAGTTGACAGAAGGTTGCCGATTGAAAGCACCATGGCCACCATGAGCACAAGAATTTTTGGCTTCTTGCGTGAACGTCTAGAAAGGATCGCAGTTGGGATGAAAGGCAAACCAAAACTGGAGGAGGGGCCACCACACGCTGTAACAGAAGGAAGCGTGACGTAGTGTGATGGCCAACAAAAATGTTCACTTAGTGAAATCTCCTGGGGAGGGAACTCCGCACACAAAGGAGGGACATTTCACAAAATGCACCAATAAAAATGAAGCATTGAAGACAAGCACAAACAAGAATGAACAGCAATAGTGGGCGTGGTTAAAAGCACACAGAGAGATTACAACAGAGTAGAGTGCTTGCAGGCTAGATCCTAAAAACAGAATCTTGTTCTATGGGGAAGTCATGTGAGGGATGCTTTATGGGAGACAGGAAGTTATAGAAGTCTCAGGTATCCAGCTGTCTGACAACCAATGAATTTAAGTGCCTACCACTCTGGGGAAATGCAGAATCTTTTCTTCCAGCCAGCTCCTGACTCCCTTCTCTGGCAGTCTCCTGGTCCCAAGGCATTCTCACCAGGTTGGCTGGTGACATCATATCACTACATATTATACCAAATAGAATGTTCCCAATATTGCGGAATAGGACTAGTGCAATTAGATTTTCCAAGCACTGCATTTGGATTTCTCAAAAAACCCTCAGGGGTATTCCTGGAAATCTACGACAGTCATTGGATTCTCAGTATTTCCTCAATTTAGTCGTGAGGATTTTTATCAAGTGGAGACACCACACTGCGTATACTGCACGGAAATGTGAGTTAGGACTTTTCACTTTTTTTTTCTTCAAATGGAAACCATTATTCCCCTTGGAGAAACTTTCCCTATACACTGCTACATATAGCATGAGGGATGTTTTGTTACTTTCCCATCCTTGAAGGCACTGGAGCAGTTTCCCATGTGTTTCTAGGACAGGAATGTTGTGGCACAATGTCTGTACCCACAAAGTTAAGTTTGTGGGTGTTCTGACGTTCACGGTTGAACATTCAAAGGTTTTCGGATTTTTGCTCCTTGCAATATTGCGCTACTTGACAACAACATGCGCAGCAGAGGTTACATGCCAAAAACATGTGGGCAAACAGCACATTGTAAGGGATTTGAACCCGTGGGCGTATTACTGCACATATGCAATTAGAGCATGGGAAAATACCGCCTGCCTCGGGAGTCTGTCCTTGAAATGGATCTCGCGCCAAGGTTGTAATCAGGGCCTTAGAGCACAGTGGTTCATCTAGTAACATTTTCCAGCAGTCAGGACACATTGTTCATGGGTGGAACCCTTCATTATTGGCAGAGATGAGCTAAAAATGATGTAATGGAATGACACCCGGAGGAGATGGGAAGCGTTAACTCAAGCCTTTCTATCCACACGGATTTCAAGGAAAGCTCTCACTTAAAAGTCCGGTTAGTGTTGTTAGGTGTAGACTGGATGGATTTTCAGACTGATAAAGCAGTAACCAGTTCTAAAGTTGTGAACGGAGTTGGAGTCGCTCACTAAATAATGGGCCATATTCTGGCCGCTGATGGAAAACTGATCTTAATGGAACTGGTGTCTGACATAATGTGTGGTATGTAACCACCTACCTTTAAATCACCCATGCCCCTTCTGGCCCCTCTAAGCCACATCAAATGTTACTGATCCATGATGATAACTGATGATTCCATCAAAGACCTCCACCCAGGTGTCCCCTGCTCTGCCTACCAAATAATTAAAGACCATAGTTCGAAGTGGCCCACACCATCGAACTTTGTGATGTTCATGCCATTGACAAATAGTTATTTATCTCTTGTGTTACAGCATGGTTTAGGATGCATTTGGGGGATTGGGGCTTAGACAATGTGCCTAGTAAAATGTGCCTACAGTTAGATGAAGGGGGGTTCGTTTTGGACTAGGGGTTGCTTGTGAGATTGGGGTTAGGGTGATGTGACGGGAGGATATTACTTGCCCAGGCAGGAGTGTGAGGAGGGAAGGGGAGCAGACTACACTGGGATTGGAGTTTACTAAATGGCAAAAACCCAGGGACCGTAGAAATGCACCACCCTTCTCCTGATTTCATCATTTCTGATACGTTTCCTGGACTTGAAACTCACATCCTGAATCCCTGGGCTGGTTCTATATGTGGTGTTTGTGAATGCTTCACTGGCACATCATTCAGTTCTGGGGCCGCATCATTCAACAGATGCACACGCGTGATGAGGTATGTGCTCATGTGTGTCACCATGCGTGCGTACGCCTACAGAATTAAGTGCACACCATTTTGTTCATTTATTAATTTACAGATCGAAGATGGCACGCACCACTTGGTGCAGTAAATAAAAATAAAATCAAATGAATTAATGCACTAAAGCAAATCCGCCTGGCTGCAAACTGCCTGGCTCTCCAAGAAATGTAAAAAATGTAAAATTAAATATTAAAAGGACTGCAAGGTGTGACTGAGCCACAAAAGAGCAAGTGGTAGGAAGCAAAAAGCAACAAGTAGGGGATGAGAATGAAATGAAAATAAAAAATAAAGCCAATGGGGGAGGGGGAGAGAAGGAGGGAGAAGGCAGCACATGGAAAAAGAACGACACAGGGGGCAGGGGACTTTGGCCCGGCGAGAAACACAGAAGAGAGAGGAGCACATATGGGAGAGAGCAACGTGGAGTAAGGAAGGCTGGTATCTGGCAGGAAAAAGAAGCACACAAGGTAGAGCTGGAAGACACATGCACTCTCACTGAGTTCCTAACAAAAAAGAAGTAGTTCCATAAAAGTGAGTAGCGTAAGGATACATTTCAGTCAATCAAAAGGATGGTAAAGAGACTTCCTGCAGGGAAGGGACAAATATAAGAACAGGAAGACAAACCATTGAATGAGAAGCAAGCAAATGAGTGACAAAAAAAGCCAGCCAATGTGAAGCATTGGGCTAGTCGAAGCCCACAGTGAGCTTTTGGTATGGTCCTAACAAGCTTTCGCCTACAGACAGCTAAAAGCATTCTGGTAGGCAAGACCTGATGAACAAGCGAAGTCACTTAAAGGGAACAATCAAGAAAATCCATGGCTGAGGCAACAGGTTTGGCAACCGACCTGCTGTCATGTGTGACACATTAAGCCAGTCCTGGTTTTCGAGCCGAATGTTACCGCCTTCTGGAAACATGCGTTTTTAGACAATGTTGTAAGAATAAGCTTATAAATAACTACTGTGTGGTATGAAACTAGAGCACATTAAGGAGGGGGGTGTCACACATGGCCTGCTATGAAACCTTGTTGAATCAGAAAGATTCCATTCCTTGGTCCCTGTAACCCAGTGCTTCATGTGAGCCGGTGCTTTCCAGTGCTCAGCACCGGCACTTAACTTTCTAGTGACAGTCCACCACATGGTGGCACTGTATGTCAAATTTTGAGATGAGCACAACAACTGTGTTTAGTACATCAATATACATTAACAATAAATAACACGCCACGCACTCCATTATTATAGCGCTGGGTGGCCTGCAGTCGGAAGTGTCACACTTGCAGGAGTGCATGGTTAGTTGTGCTGGTTCGGTCACGGGCAGAATGGCAGGGGAAATGGGTGCTGTAGGTTGTTCTGGCTTCAGCAAAAGGGCCCCGGCATAACAAATTAAGCACTGGGGTAATGTTTCATGCACAAGGTTTCAGCTAGCTTTAAGGCCTTTGCCTAGAGGCACATTTGGGGGGCTCAGTAACCACAAGTGGATGCTGGGAAGGCTTCGATTAGGAGGGCTCATATGGAGCAGTTACCCCCATCCCCCCCGCCGGATCACTTTCCTTCTGCAGGGTCCAGCCTCTTGAGAACAGACCTGCCCGGGGGTGCGTGAGGGCAGCTGATGAGTTAAACATGCAGCCTGGCCGAGGAGGGAGGGTCAGGTTCCCTCCAGGCATTTAGGTGGGAAGTGCGAAAAATCTGCCGTTCCACTTCACCCAGATGGCTTCCACCTTTTCGTCCTGAAGTGCCAGACAAGCACATTCACGGACTTCCGGTTGTGCCCCAGTGAAAGGGGGGGGGGGGGGGGGGGGGGGGAGGGGTGCAGCGGCTGCTCAGCTCCAGATGTGATTGCGGGGAAGTGATGCAAACTTGTGGAAACTAGAGAAACGAACTGATGGTGAAAACCTTCTCTGCCATAATATTAGGACAGAAAGAGAAATAGGGGCCAGATGCGGATCTGCAGATCAAGCTTCCCACCCACCCTCAGAAATGACAATAAATGAGCTTCAGCCACTCATTTCAGCTCACCCTCAAGTGTAGGGTATCCCTCCTCTGGGACTCAACTCACCCCTCTCCAAGACGTCTATGGGATCGCCCGCCATAAAACCTTCCTTGCACAGCATGCATGGAACATTGATCTCCTTTGATGCCAACGTGTCTTTCACTAAATTCATCTCATCTCACTGTGCTGTGACGCTTTAAAGATCGGGAGGTGAGCATCCGTAGTGCAAGTTTCCCCCGGGTACACAGATAGTGCACGGACACGAGCAATGCAAGCTTCCTTGGCACACACAGAACTGGTGCGCTTGAGACAGCAGAAACACAAGCTTTGAACAGTGCAAGCTTCCTCCAGGTTCACACAAAAGATGCACTGCTCATGCCCCTGCAATAGGTTTCCTTGAAACACAAACCGGTGCACTTGAGACAGCAGAAACGCAAGCTTTGCACAGTGCAAGCTTCCCCCAGGTACACACAAGAGATGCACTGCTCGTGCCCCTGCAATAGGTTTCCTTGATACACAAGCTTGTACACTTGAGACAGCAGAAACGCAAGCTTTGCACAGTGCAAGCTTCCCCTGGGTACACAGAAGAGTTACTGCACGGACATGAGCAAAGCAAGCATCCTTGGCACACACAGAACTGGTGCGCTTGAGACAGCAGAAACGCAAGCTTTGCACAGTGCAAGCTTCCCCTGGGTACATAGAAGAGATACTGCATGGGCATGAGCAGTGCAAGTTTCCCTGATCCACAAACCAGTGCACTTGAGACAGCAGAAACGCAAGCTTTGCACAGTCCAAGCTTCTCCCACACAACATGTCAAGCTGTGTGGCAAGTTTCTCACATACACAGCAGGCACACCAAATGCAGTGGCAGGGCAGTGGTGAGCAGACCCGCTCAGCTGTGCGGGGTCACGGATTGTCCTCAGAGATCCAAGGTGGTAGGAGCAGCAAAGGGGCATCAACACAGGAGATGTGGACACTGGTCTGAGGCCTACATAAACAGGAAGGGCACGCGGCATTGGTGACACAAGGGGAGACATGCTTCTCATCAGGTAGTCTGTAGAACCTACCCCCACCACACTGACTCAGGTGTCTGTCCGGTGCAGTAACATAGCAAGGATACTTTCAATTGGATTTTCGTTTTGTCACTCTTATTTTCTTGCTTTCTATTTGATGCTTTTATTTCTTTTAGGCAGCCCCTCTAGTCTTCGTTGCTCCCGTGGAGCATAGACTGTTTACCATCTCTCCGACTGGTTCTTTTATCCTTCCACAAGTGACTGCTTTTTGGGAACGTTTTTTTCTTTTTTTAAAAGCACTTCATGAGAGTGCATGTGTTTCTCCTGTTCGGTTTTATTTCCCCAGATTTCTTCCATGCCACTCAATTCCACTCCATTCCACACAATGCCACTCTACACACTATGCCACTCCATGCCGATCTACTCTGTGCCACTCCACGCTACCACACTCTATGCCACTCTACTTAATTTCACTTTACTCCACTCCACACAATACCATTCTTCAGCAATCCATGCTATGCTACTATACTACACTCTGCAGCACTACACACCACTTCACTCCATACAAGGCCACGCCGCTCTACTATGTGCCACTCTATGCCACTTCACCCCACTCTTGGTGTTGCTTCCGACAGCGCTCCCCGTCTTGCTTCCAACCGTGTTCTATGTTGCTTTCCTCTACCTTCTTGTTGCTTCACAGACCTCCATGGTTCTCCTCTCCAAGTTGCTTCTCCCACCTGCGTACTTCCTCCCACTCACATTCTTTCCCTACCCACTAGTGTTACTTTTTGTTTACTTATTCAACTCCGATTGGCAAACAGAAACATGTGCATGCTTGGTGCACTCACCTACTTATGTAAGCAGCTGTCTATGTTGGCTTAATTGTACTTGTTAGTTTGGCCCCTTGACATACCTTCGTAAAAAAGTGTTGTCCAGAGAGGTTAATCCGGGCCAATTTTTTCTGGACTACATTTTTTTTTTTTTTTAAATGGCGGATGTGTTGCAGTGATGATGTAATATTTCAGGAACCATGAGCCCTATATACTTCATTTTGGTGTCAAAACATAGGTTTTGGGGGTTAAGTAGTCTTACAGAGACAGAAAATAATTCCTCAGAGCAACCCTTCAGCCATTTTCTAAAATGGCAGCTCTATAACAGGTTTAGCCATCAAACTGGTAATTTATTTTATTATAGTTTTTGTTTCAGGTTTTCCGTTGATTCAAATTTGTAAACAGGAGCGACGCAGGTGGTAGCAGAGGATCTTAACCTCTGGACAGTGTTGCTAACTACAAAATTGGAGGACTCCTTCAACAAAGAAAAATGTGACTTATGTCAAACTAATCTGAAAGAAAAGCTAACATCAACTGCGGCTGGACAGAAGAGAGTTTGAGATGCTGCAGAAATACAGAAAGATGAAGTTCACAAAAGATTGAACCTGATGGGTGAAGAGAATCAAATATTTTATCATGCTGACGAGTGCTACAAGTTGCATACAATTAAAAATAAAAAAAATAAAAAAGCCTGGGGAAATAAAAAAAATTGTCAAAAAAGAAAAAAAAAAATTGCAGAAACCAGTGAATCATAACAAGGATCTGAGTCTTCTGAGAAAGTGACAACAACAAAACCCAGTGTCCATCCATTTAGAAGATCGATGGCTACCCTTTGTCCACTTCAAAGCAGAGGAATCAATGTGTTATCTGTGGTTTAGCTAAAATAAGCACCAAAGGGATTGACGAAAAAACAAAGTATATAGTACTGGAGGCTCAAAAGACAAACGTGTTTTTATCTGCGGCTAGTTTCTTCCAAAATTAAGTTTTCAGCCGAGTAGCTGATTTAGTGGGAGTCAACGAGAATGCCTGCTGTTGTCTTAACATTTTTACATCATTGTTGAATATCAGCAAAGCAAAAAACTGTTACAAACTAAAGTTCTTAAGTTCGGAACAGAAGCCAACAACATTGATGATGGCTTTGAAGATATAAGAGAAGAAGTGGAAGACAATCCCATGAACCGTCAGGCTTATGCTGTGCAAATGTACAGTCTTTTTCAAATCATGTCTTATGAATTACATCACGACAAAAATAAAACTCCACTAAGTGTGACTGTCCACGCAATCTAGGACAAGTGAAAAAGTAGAAAGCTAATGACTTCAAGGAATAGGGCTGGTGTATCAACAAGTTATAATGACATAGTATGGAGCATGAACTTGTTAGCAGCTCATGCTGTAAAATCTTGTGAATCCGAAAGAACACCACTTCCAAGTCACTTTACCAGGAAAGGATTTACAATTGCTGCTCTTGCTAACTTAGGTTTTAAAGACAGCTCTTCTTTGTCTGGAACATCCAGCACAAATGATATTGCCTCAGTGATTTTCCAAGACTGTAGCGATAAAGTAGCTGCTGGAAAACAAGCTGTCAGCTGTAGGCATAAACAAAGCTGCAAACTTTTAACGCAACTGCCTTGCCAACGTGTGCAAATTTACTACAAGCCATCAACACGTCCCAGTCTACCAGAAAGTTTCAAAGTGGCTGAGGACATGCATGGATCTTCTTCTACCTGATGCTGCAGTCCGCAAAGCTGATTTAACTGAATTCATCATATCGCTTATTCAGTGTGGACTGAAGGATGAAAAGCCAGTTCTTCTGGGGGCTGGAATTCATGCTTTGATCTCCCAGAATATCGTCTCACTAAAGGTTGGATTTTTACCAGCAATACCATCTCCAGCCACAGACTATATAACATTATACACAGCTTGAAAAAAATTCCAAAATGTGTGTGCTCAGTTTAAAGGCCAACCTATCCCGCTAGTTTTCTGTGATGATGGTGCCTTCCGTATTGTAGTTGACATTTTTATGAGCAATCCAGTAGAATTTGATGATCTTTACCCAATGATGGCCGTTTTCCACATGACAAAAGTTGTATTGTGCAGGAAGGTCTCAGTGGATGTGGCATAGACAATGCACTTATTGAGGCTAAAATCTTTGGAAGCAAAACTGTCCAGTCAGTACTGAGCGGAACTCATTATGTTTGTTCGTTACAAGGTATGCTCATCATATCTGAGGCTATAGAAACATTGTGTTGGAATGCTTTCTGGAACAAGAATGACAAATTAGGTTTTGCATATCTGATCTCAGAAGTGAACAAGGTACAGGGTATACTTCATTCACAAGACATAATGCAAAGTCATGCAATGTTCGATACACTCCGTTCAAAACCAGAAAAACAAGTTTGTAGAGTTTGTCAAAGAATGTGAAATGAAAATCAGAACTTTGCAAATACTGGGGAAATGTTTTACACAAGATAGCTCCAGTGAAAAACTTGGTACATGCTGATCGGGAAGGTGACTGGGAGCTGCACATGAAGACTGTGGAGTCACTGATTACTGCGTTTTGTGAATTTGATTGCATAAACTACCCAAGATATGGGTCCTGGTATTTGGAAAGAGAAAATTTATGTAAAGACATTTTGTGGTGAAAGACAGAGAGAGAAGGTTCAATGCTGTGGCTCCAGATATGAAACTGGAATAGGCGATCTAGAGATCACAAAAAAGCTCCAACGGAATTGTTGGTCGGTCGTAAAAGTGAATATGTTGCTCAAGGGCAGCTAGTTTACCATGAAGTCCTTTCTACCTGCAAAGTTTTCAGAAAGAGGACAAATTCAAAACAAATGGACCATCGGGAAACTGTTCCTCACCACGAACCTGTGGAAGAGGAAAACTTTTTAATAAACATGTTGGCAGACTTCTTCATTTCATGCAGCAGCAAGGAAACCCCTTTGAAATGACTGAGCCTGTGCAACTAAACCAAGTACACAACTTCTTGACCAAATAATATGTGGATAACGATATAAAGACATGTTTACTAGATGTCCTGGAACATGGATCGAAACTATAGGCAGAACTGAAGCAGGAGAGATTTGTATTGAAGGAGAAAAAGCTGTTTGACATAATGACTACAGCTAACCTTTCACACTTTAATTGCCATAGTAAAAGTTTCGTCCAACCAGCCACTACAAAACAGGTTATGAAAAAAAAAAAAAAAAAAAAAAAACACGTTCGCAAGCACACAGAAAGATGGATGTAGCAAAAGAAGGAGGTGAATTTATCAAAGATATTCTGTCATGATCTTATGCCAAACACTTTTGATAGAGATGCTGCAACCAAACCAGTGAAGCACAAACTTGTGCAAGAGCTTAAAAAAAAAAAAAAAAAAACACACCACACACACACACACACACACCACACCTTTCACCTGAAGAATTTCAATTCGAAAAGATTTCTTCATTGAAAACTGCTGTTGTTGTAGACTATATGCCACAATTGCGAATGGTCAAGATTTCATTCATGCAAAACTTCGGAGAGGTCATTCAAACTGTTCTACAGATATCAAAGTCAAAGTCAGTGTGCACCTTTAAAAAACTGCACATTGTGTTTGACAGTTATCTTGAACTATCTGTCAAAGAATGTGAGAGAATCAGACGAATGTCTACAAGTGGAACAATTGACCTTGCCTGCATCAAAAATTTGACACCTATACCTGTGCAACTTAATAAATTCTGGTGATTAATATCGAACAAGATGAACTTGGAGATGTAACTTGCCAAAAACATTGCTGATGCTTTAGTGACCACTGAATTTCCAATTATTGCAAGTGGCATGATTATCAATGAGGAGTTGGTGTCTGCAGAGATATATTCAAAAGGTACTGGCCATACTGTTCAAGAACTTAATAGCAAATTATAGGAAGCTGACCTTTGTGTTGTGCCACATATTGAGTGGGCTGTTCAAAATGGTTCCATTCAAGTCATTGTACTGTCAAATGACACAGATGTTATTATTGTGCTACTTAGATTTGTTACAATGTTCATAAGTCAAGGATTGTCAGAGTTATGGATATGGTGGAAGGGGCGAGAAAAAAAAAAAAAAAAAAAAAATTAATTCTGTTTCTTCTTCTGTACAAGAAACTTGACACAGAGATGCCCACTGTTCTTACCAAGCCACATATTCTTATAGGCGATGACACTATGAGCAAAATTGGAACAAAGCTTGGAGCTTTAACTGCTGAACCTGTGAAGTTTCTAAAGGGATTTGCTGATATAGAAGAAGAATGACTTTAAAGACGTAGAAAAATATCTTGTGCATGTGTCGAAAATGAATTCGGACAGTCACATTTGCCGATCTTCGGCACAGTGAATTCAAGAGATATGTCCCACTAAGTGACCTTCCACCGACATCATATTTGTGTGTGGACACATTAAAAGAGTGTTCTACTTGATCAGAAGATGTGTAAATGTTTTGGATGCATAAATAGAGAAAGATCCATGTGAATTAGGTTGGGAAGATAATGATGGTGTGCTAAAACCTCCGAAATTTCTAAAGCCTCTACCCACAGAACTTACACATACATGTACTTGCAAAACCTGTGCTACAAAAAGATGTCCCTGCAAATGTACCAAAAGCAATTGCCGAAACAAATACGTCATTAAGAAAAATTCAGGCCAGATCAGCAACGTCTACTTAAGCTAAATACTTCTCTAATGATCAAAAAATACAAATCAAGAATGAAAATCTCTGGGCAACAATTGTTTTTATGGAGGTATATCATGAGTCCGGGATTATGTCTATTAGCTATGCTGCACAGCATCAAGAATGCTGGGCGCCATGGCTAAAACTCTTAACCACAAATGTCTTGATTTGATAAAATTATTATTTTGCTATTTTATTCTGATTTGCCTCAATGTAATGGCTAGTGGGAGGATGGCTCAGTGAGCTTATCATTCACTGCTGGCTAATATGGTTGTGTGAATGCCATACCTGAGTTCTGGAGAAACAGATGAATCCTTCCATTGTTAGAAGGTGAGCAAACTAAGTAGCATAAAGTGGGTAGGAGTAAATTGGGTATGAGAAATATCTGCTTTTACAGCATTTAGGAATGACAGAAGTGAAGTGCGTAGGCCCGTGCAATATAAAAACAATTTATGTTTATTAAAGGAAATGAGTTTCATGTAAAGAGCCTTGATACCTTGCATCCAAGAGCGCTATGCAAGATGAATAAATGTAGTTGACGTAGCTTCTTGCAGAGTTGTCCATATCTTAAAGAAAATACACTCCAGTAATTTTCCCAGATTAATGCGTGACTATGCATAACATAAAATTAAATGCCTTGTGTTTATATGACTCCTTGGCTGGGATTATTATAATTTTCTTCAAACTCTCACCTATCACCTGGTACAGGAGAGGTAAGAGTTGAGGCTGCCTGGAGCAAGCAGTTCAATGGCATATCCCCAATAGATGAATGTTTAAAAGTTTAAAACTTGTCACATGAAGGTTTCAAACAGATTTTTGCTGCAAACGCATTAATCATGAAGCGGCCTTCATTTGTTTATCAAAACTAATAATGCGTCCCGAAACACCATATTTGAACCTGGAAGTTTGAAATACTCGATGACCAAACACATTCACCCTCAACAAACCCAATAAGCATTGGAGGTCTCGCATTTGCGGAAATTTTGTCAAAGTTTTTTTTTTTGTGTTGTGGTGTGGTGTGCAATGGCCTATCAATCAACATTTAAAGCACGGCTTATCACCCGGGGGGTCTCAAGGCGGAGGCTGGGTAAGCGTGTCAGTGGAAGAGCTAGGTCTTGAGGTCCTTTCGGAACGGAGTCAGCGATAGGGACTGCCTGAGGTGGGGCAGCATCATGTTCCAGGTCTGCGCAGCAAGGTAGGAGAAGGATCTTCCTCCAGCCGTGCCTTGTATGCATGGGTCAGGAGTTTGAAGGTGATGCCAGGGAGCTAGTGTAGATATCTCAGGTGGGTGGAAATGTGGCTGTGGCAGGGGATGTCCAGGATCAGTCTGGCCGCGGCATGCTGTATTCTCTGGAGTTTTTTGTTGATTCTGGCATAGAGTGCATTGCCATAGTCGAGTTTACTGCTGACGAGTGCCTGAGTGACTGTTCTTGCGTCAACGGGGATCCACTTGAAGATTTTCCGGAGCCGGCGAAGGATGTGGAAGCATGATGAGGAGACGGCGTTGACTTGGCGGGCCATGGACAGTGAGGAGTCAATAATGCAGAGGTTGCAGGCATGGTCGATCAGAGGAGGGGCAGTTCCGAAGCTACTGGGCCACCAGGAGTCATCAGTGCGGAAGTGGTGGGGACCAGGATGAGGATCTCAGTCTTGTCCGAGATGAGCTTGAGGCAGCTGTCCTTTATCCAGTCTGGATTGCCTTAATTTGGTTGTAAAAGTTATTTTTGGCTGTTGATGGGTCATTAAAGAGGGTGTCTTGTCAGCGTATTAGACGATGTTGAGCCCGTGGTATCTGACGATCTCAACGAGCGGGGTCATGTAGACAAGAGGGTAGGGCTCAAGGAGAAACCCTGGGGAACCCGGAATCGTGTAGTCTGGTGCACCGGGTGGTTTGGGAGACCGTGCCGAATGCGGAGGATAGCTCAAGGAGGATTAGGGCTGCAGTCCACTAGGGTGTGGATGCTATCCGTGGCTACTAGGAGTGCGTTTTCTCTGCGGTGGTTGCTCCTGAATCTGGATTGGGAGGGGTCGAGGATGTGGTTGGCTTCTAGGAATTTGGTGGGATATGCGTTGATCACTTTTACAATTACCTTGGCTGGAAAAGGGAACAGCGTGATTGGTCTGTAGTTTTCCAGCTCTGTTGGGTCTGCGGAAGGTTTCTTCAGGAGGGGGTTTATCTCCGCGTGTTTCCAGGCATCCAGAAAGGTGGTGGTGTCGATGGAGCGGTTGATAGTACGGCATAGTTCGGGAGCAATGATAGTGCTGACTTGATTGAAGATGTGGTGGGGGCATGGGTAAGAGGGTGCCCGGAGTGGGTGGTATTCATGAGTTTGAGGTGTCTTTTTGGGTGAGAAGGGACCAGTGCTCCATGATCATTTGTGATAATGTCGGTGGTGGTGCTGGTGGGCGTGGGGGCCTTTGCTTGCAAATCCTTTGCAGAGGTCCTGAATGTTCCAGTGGAAGAAGGTGGCGAGGCTGTTGCAGAGGTCTTGGGAGGGTGGGATGTCTGTGCCTATGGTGAAAAGTTCCTTGCTGTTGGTGCTGATTCTCTATTAAAATTACTAATTTTCTAGTCCATCTGAGGAGCCGGTGGTGTGATGGGATGGCGTCTTTGAAGGTTTTGTGGTTGGTTGAGCTCTTACTGCTTCTCCACTTTCTCTCTAGTCGTCTGCATGCGCCTCACTGGTGAGGTTGTGGGCCGAGGCGTTGGCGTCCGCGGTGTCTGGTGGTGGGGAGTTGTGGAGTGCGGTGGTGAGCTGGGCTTCCGTGATCTTAGTCTAGTTCCTGCAAGGGGAGCAGTGGGAGAGGTGCTGTTCGACAGTCTTGGTGAAGGAGAAGTGAACGCAGTGGTGGTCAGTTCAGTGGAGTTCGGAGATGTGCAATAAGGAGCGGTGGTTTCTGGCAGAGAAGACAAGGCTGAGGGTGTATCCTGCTGAGTGTGTGGGGAGGTTGACCAGTTGCTCGAGTCTGAGTGTGAGGAGGTTCTCCATGTCCGGGTCGCTGTGGTTGAGGAGATGAAAGTTAAGGTCCCCAAGGTGTATGTAGTCCATTGAGGTGAGAGCTTGGGGAGCGATGAAGTCAGCTAGAGCTTCGCTGAAGAGTGGACAGGGTCCTGGGGGTCTGTAGATGAGCATTTGGTGGAGGGTGGTGCTTGGATTAGTCTGGATCTGAAAGGGAAAGTGTTCGGCGACGGGGGTCTGGACATCAACGCCGGTCGTGAGTCGGAGTGATTTTTGTGGACAATGGTGACACCTCCTCCTGGTCAGTTGACGCAATCTTGATGTATGATCTTGTAGTCGTCGGGATGGAAGCGGCGATGTCCGGAGTTGAGGAGGTGGTGATCCAGGTCTATGCAAAGAGGATGACATTGGGGGCGATGGAGTCGAGGAGGTCCCAAACTTCTATTGCATGCTTGATGAGGGAGCCAGTGTTGAGTAGTATACATCGGAGGTGTCTGGGAGGTGCAGCAGAGGGTGGGGGGAGGGGTTGTTTAGGTTGCGAGGACAGGTGATGGTGCAGTTGCGGTAGGAGGGCCATGGGTGCCCTTGGGTGAGGTGCAGTGGCAGGCAGTTCAGCCTCCGGGGTTGAAGGCGTGCAGGGTGCTTCCATTGTATCAGTTGATGGAGCGGGAACCAGGGTCCGTTGCGCTGGGCGCAGATGGGGTTGCCTTTGGTGCACCAGCGGCGCAGCTGTACAGTGTCTGCCATTAAGAAGGGGAGGGAGATGGGAGGGGTCGCTCAGCTGGGAGGCGGGATGGTGGGAAATGCAGCGCTGAGAGAGGGTGGGGCCGCAGGGGCAGCAGCAGTGTCGCAGGATTGGAGAACAAAGGAAAAAGGCAAAAAAAAAAAAAAAAAAGTTCTAAAACAGAAAGAAAGGCAAAAAGGGCACAGAAAAAGGTAAAAGGCTGCAGAGAGAGACAGAAGGCTACCACTAGGCCACCAGGGATGAGGCGCACACGGGAGTCTGCGGGTGGAGGAGGTCCTCGAACACAATGAGCCAGGCAGGCTCAGAGGGTGAAGGGCAGAAGCAGGTGGAGCTGCACAGGGGAACTATGCTAATGCTGGCCAAATGCCGGGCATTCCATAGTTTAGTATGGTATTGTCTGGTCTGTCATTCTGTAGTATGATATGGCATGTCAATCTATAGTATAGCATGGTATGGCCTGTCATTCTGTAGCATGATATGGTGTGGTCTGGTATTTCATGGTATGTTATAGAATTGCCTGTCATTGTATGGTATGCTATGGTGGCTGTTGTACAGTATGGTATGGCCCGTCATTGTATAGTACGGAAAGCTATGGCATGTCACTGTATAGAATGGCACCTTTCACTGAATAGTACAGTATGGTATGGCCTGTCATAGAGTATATTATGGTATGTTACGGCCTGTCACTGTATATTATAATAAGTTATGATATGGCCTGTCATTGTATGGGATAGTATGGCCTATCTTTGTATGATATAGGCTATCATTGTACAGTATGGTATGCCGTGTCTTTGTACAGTATAGTATGGCATGGCCTGTCACTGTATATTATAATAAGGTATGATTTAGCCTGTCAATGTATGGGGTGGTATGGCCTGCCTTTGTATGTTATGGTAGGGCTATCATTGTACAGTATGGTATGCCCAGTCACTGTATAGTATTGTATGGCATGGCCTGTCATTGTATAGTATGGTATGGCATGGCCTGTCATGTTATAGTATGGTATGGTATGGTATGGTATGGTATAGCCTGTCATAGTGTAGTATAACATGGTATAGTATGGCCTGTCATTGTAGAGTTTAGTGTGCTATGGTAGGGACGGCCATTATATAGTATAGCATGTTACAGTATGGCCCATCATTGTATGGTAGGGTATGGCCTGCCTGTGTATGGTATGTTACAAATGTCATTGTATGTATGGCCTGTCATTGCGAGATTAGTATGATATGTTATCCCCGTCATTGTACAGTATGGTCCGGCATGGCCAGTCTTTCTATAGTACAGTATAGTATGGTATGTCATTGTAGAGTTTTCTACGGCATGGTCTGTCATTGTATACTGTAAGATGGTATGGCCTGTCATTATATAGTATGTTATGGTATGGTATGGCCAATCATTGGAGAGCTTAATATAGTATGGCCTGTCATTGTGTAGTATGGCCTACCTATCATTCCTATCATTGAAAAGCTTAGTATGGTATGGCCTGCCATTGCATAATATGGTATGGTCTGGCACTCAGTGGCGGCCGCCACATGTGTCAAGAAGGGGAGTGGGGAGAGGGTACACGATGAATGACGGGGTAAAAAAAAATTTTAAAAAAATAAACACACTTACCTTTCGCCGCCCGTCTCCCATCGCTGGCCCCCACTTCCTCGCTCCTGATGATGTCCCAGCATTCGCTGGGACACCAGCGCCGGCTCCCCAGCAATCCTGGTGCAGCTTACATGCTAAGCATAGCATGTAAGCAGCGTCAGACACAAGCCTGGGTCTGTGCCGTTTCTCCAGCCCGGCTGTGCATACGGCCAGCCAAACACACTTGCGCACTTAGTACACTCTCCCACCCCCCGTGGCCCAGCCTCCCCCTCCATGCACCTGTTGGCTGAGCCAGCAGACGAATAATGAAAATAAAACGATAGGAAGCTATGAGGACCCTGCAACTGCGGAGGAGCCACCCCTGCTGTCACTGTAGAGTTTAGTATGGTATGGTAGGGTAGGGTACGGTATGGCCTGTTATCGTGTAATATAGCATGGTCTGGCCGGTCGGTGTATAGTATGTTTTGGTATGGCCGGTCATTGTAGAGTTTAGTATGGTATGGTATGGTATGGTACGGTAGGGTACAGTATGGCTTGTTATCGTGTAATATAGCATGGTCTGGCCGGTCGGTGTATAGTATGTTTTGGTATGGCCTGTCATTGTAGAGTTTAGTATGGTATGGTACGGTAGGGTACAGTATGGCTTGTTATCGTGTAATTTAGCATGGTCTGGCCTGTCGGTGTATAGTATGTTTTGGTATGGCCTGTCACTGTAGAGTTTAGTATGGTATGGTACGGTAGGGTACGGTATGGCCTGTTATCGTGTAATATAGCATGGTCTGGCCGGTCGGTGTATAGTATGTTTTGGTATGGCCTGTCACTGTAGAGTTTAGTATGGTATGGTACGGTAGGGTACAGTATGGCCTGTTATCGTGTAATATAGAATGGTCTGGCCTGTCATTGTAGAGTTTAGTACGGTATGGTATGGTAGGGTAGGGTACAGTATGGCCTGTTATCGTGTAATATAGCATGGTCTGGCCGGTCGGTGTATAGTATGTTTTGGTATGGCCTGT
Source organism: Pleurodeles waltl (assembly GCF_031143425.1). Taxonomy (NCBI): domain Eukaryota; kingdom Metazoa; phylum Chordata; class Amphibia; order Caudata; family Salamandridae; genus Pleurodeles; species Pleurodeles waltl. The sequence goes on along the minus strand of NC_090449.1, from coordinate 1,022,758,398 downwards.
CACTGTAGAGTTTAGTATGATGTCTGAGACAGGCCCAGCTCTGAATTACATGATTCACTGATTGCTCAGGCTTCACACAGACATACATGGAATTGGAAAGATAAAAGCTTGTATTGGCTTCAAATATAATTTACTGCTTGATGGATTTAGTAGCAGCCCCGGTACATTCATCCTGTACTGAATTACTGGCCTCTAGTTAGCAATGTATCTGTAGACCTGGAGTGTCCATTTAAGCGTAGGTGAGCTGGAGCTGGCCCAGGGCGTCCCGTGGCTGTGGGCACGGAGAAGGGGATGAGCTAATGGCAAACAGTGAGCTCGGTGTGGGGTGAGGAGAAAACAAATCAAGACAGGCTCATTAATCAAGGTTAGTACCACAACAAATATTAATGGTGGATGCCCAGTGTCTTATTTTTTAAAAGGGCCTGTTTTTCATGGCTTTTAATTAAAAAAAAAATAAATAAAAAAAAAAAAAAAGTGCCGTAATCCGCTTTGTGGAACTTCTCTCTGGTTGCTTTTCCCTCTTCGCTTCCCAAAGGGAGGCTCTGAGGCAGCGTAGCCTCCGCTATGGCGGAGGAGCATCGCTCCCCCACGAGCAGTAGCAGCTAAACTTTAACAATGAAAGGATAATAAACACTGTTTACTATCCTTTCAATGTTAAAGGGGCGGGGCCAATGGGGATGAGGGGCACAAGAGGAGTGCACTTCCCTCTCCAGCCCGCCACTGTGTTGTCAGGATGCAGAGAGCAGGCACAGGCTCCCAGTCAGCCTGGGAGCGCCCTGTCTGGGTGCTCCAGCCAATCCCAACGCTGCTCTAAGCGGCATCAGGACTGGCCTCAGGGCAGGCTGGGAGCCTGTGTCTGCCTGCAGTGACCAGGAGAGAGGACTGGTGTGGCAGAGGAGGTAAGTTTGAATTTTTTTTATTTAATGATTTTGTCCCCCCCCCCCACACGCCTCCCTGTCCCTTTAAGGCGCAGCAAGCCTCGACTGCTCCGAGGACGTCCATATTTTCATCAGCGGGGTTTTTGCATCATAACAAAATCTCTTTTTGGTGCAGTTTTATATAGCCCAAAAACAACTCAAAAGTATTCTCATTAAGAGATTAGGGGCCAGATGTATACAGCTTTTTTCTGTTCGCCAACAGATTCATAGAATCGGGGCATCTGCAACCAGAAAAAAGCATTTTTGGATGTACCAAACCCTATTTTATCATTCCGTAATCTATTACTTAAACACAAAATGGGTAGTAATTTAGTATTAGGAAGGGGCGTGTCAAGGGCGTCCCTTCCTAATAGCGACTCACAGTGGTAAGCATGAATGTTTTGTGGATGAAATGCGGATGCAAAACATTCGGTTTTTACCACCAAATTCAATTTGGTAGTAACCTATCTGCAAACGGGAAGGGGTCCCAAAACCCCTTTGTGAATGCATGCGAAAATGTTTAAGGTCAGGCAGTGGTCCCACAGACCACCACTTACTCTTAAAAAATGAAACGGAAACATTTAATCGTTCTTTTTTTAAACACATTTAGTTTTCCTTTAAGGAAAACAGGCTAAATTTAAAAACGAAAAAAAAAAAAAAAAAAAAAAACAACAATCACGCACATGGTGGTCTGCTGTCCCCAGCAGGCCACCAACCCTGTGTGTTTTGCAGTTCGCAATAGGTTGCAAATTGCTCTCTACCTCATGAATATTAATGGAGGTAGGTCTATTTGCGACCCACTGGAAATCGCAACTGGAAATCAATAGTTTCGTACATTGGAAATTGCGATTCGCATGGAATCGCAATTAGGAATCGCAATTTCTAACATATGTACATGGGGTCCTAGGAGATTTACCCAGAAATACAGGTTGTTGAGCCGATGCCAAGACTCGAACCTGGTTCCCAAGCATGTGACTATAATGCCACATCCCTCCTAATGAAAAACATTATTAAAATAAAGAGAATCTTTCAAAAGAGCATCTGATTTTAGAACCGTGACGTGCAGCAGTTGACTTTAGGCGTTTATTGCAGTGTTTTGATGTTCTGTGCATGTTCCGCTGAAAAACAGCATTTCGTCGGCAATGAGACGGACTAAATCCACTGAAGATCCATTTGGACAGGGTTGAGAGGTTAAGGAATTTTGGCAAAATGGCCTTGAAATAGTCCTGTTTGAATAAGCCACATTCAGGCAGCCCACAGTACACTCGATGACTGCAATAAAATGTAATTGTTCAAATGTTAGATTCCTGTCCAGGTGAGAATCTTTGCAACAGAAAAGACAAGCTGCTGGAAACTGAGAGGTGGCCGCGCCAGATGGGGCCTGTGGATGGAGGTTGGCCCCTACAGGACAGTGCTTCGTGCAACTCATTTTCATCCTGATCCATGTATATTTTCAGTGATGTTTATGTGCATTGCACACTTAGAACAGCAACTAGGAAACCAGACTGGAGATGGGGGGTGGGGGTTAGGAGGGGCGAAGGGGAGGGGTTAGGAGAAACAGTACCCCAACCACATCAGGAGCAGTGGACGGGCACTGATTAGGTTTGATTAATCTCTGCTTAGTCCCTGCTCCACAGAGGAAACAGAAGTGACATTTGGCCTGCGCTGACCAGTTAGGTGGCAGCAAAGAAGACTGAAGCTGAATGGTTAGCAACGGGTGGGCTGCAAGTCCTTTAGTGAACACAATAGAGTTGCAATCAAGCTCACGCACTCGCAGGCTCGACCCTAAAAATGAACCACAATGAGTCTGCTCTTACCTACATTGACAATCTGATTACACGTTTGTGTAGGTGACTACATACCAGACATTCAAGTGTAGAACTTTCATTAGGCAAACCTGAGGGCATATTTACTAACATTTCACACAACACAGCACAGCATGGCAGCATATTTATACAGATTTGGCGCATTTCTGCTGCCTGCTTGAGCTGGCTTACTGTGTGCAGCCTAGAGCCAACACAAACACCCTTGCACCATGGAACAAGAGTGCCTGCATTACTGAAAGGACTGTTTTGTGCATGAAGGGGCACCTTCCTGCACAAAACTATCTAAAGCAGCATTTTCCTTTTTCTATATGTAATGCAGAATGCATCACACTTAGAACAAGCATTGTCAAAGCCAATAGGTCTCCCCTATGCAAGAGCTATTGGCTTTGCCAATGTGTTCTAGCCATGCTGTACACCCGCATGGCTGCTGTTCAGCATGTCTAAAAGTTAGTGGCATAGAGGAGAGTGTCGTAGAGTGGAATGGAAAAGAGTGGAGTGCAAGAGAGTGTTGTGTATTGGAGCGGCATAGTGTGGAGTTGCGTAGATTGGCATATACACTGGAGTGGCATAGATAGACTGGACTGGTGTAGAGTGCACTGGCATAGAGTGTTGCAGAGTTTAGAGTGTGGAGTTGCGTAGATTGGCATCTACACTGGAGTGGCATAGATTAGACTGGACTGGTGTAGAGTGCACTGGCATAGAGTGTTGCAGAGTTTAGAGTGTGGAGTTGCGTAGATTGGCATCTACACTGGAGTGGCATAGATAGACTGGACTGGTGTAGAGTGCACTGGCATAGGGTGTTGCAGAGTTTAGTGTGTGGAGTTGCGTAGATTGGCATCTACACTGGAGTGGCATAGATTAGACTGGACTGGTGTAGAGTGCACTGGCATAGGGTGTTGCAGAGTTTAGAGTGTAGAGTGTGGAGTTGCGTAGATTGGCATCTACACTGGAGTGGCATAGATAGACTGGACTGGTGTAGAGTGCACTGGCATAGAGTGTTGCAGAGTTTAGAGTGTAGAGTGTGGAGTTGCGTAGATTGGCATCTACACTGGAGTGGCATAGATTAGACTGGACTGGTGTAGAGTGCACTGGCATAGGGTGTTGCAGAGTTTAGTGTGTAGAGTGTGGAGTTGCGTAGATTGGCATCTACACTGGAGTGGCATAGATTAGACTGGACTGGTGTAGAGTGCACTGGCATAGAGTGTTGCAGAGTTTAGAGTGTAGAGTGTGGAGTTGCGTAGATTGGCATCTACACTGGAGTGGCATAGATAGACTGGACTGGTGTTGAGTGCACTGGCATAGGGTGTTGCAGAGTTTAGTGTGTAGAGTGTGGAGTTGCGTAGATTGGCATCTACACTGGAGTGGCATAGATTAGACTGGACTGGTGTAGAGTGCACTGGCATAGAGTGTTGCAGAGTTTAGAGTGTAGAGTGTGGAGTTGCGTAGATTGGCATCTACACTGGAGTGGCATAGATAGACTGGACTGGTGTAGAGTGCACTGGCATAGGGTGTTGCAGAGTTTAGTGTGTAGAGTGTGGAGTTGCGTAGATTGGCATCTACACTGGAGTGGCATAGATTAGACTGGACTGGTGTAGAGTGCACTGGCATAGAGTGTTGCAGAGTTTAGAGTGTAGAGTGTGGAGTTGCGTAGATTGGCATCTACACTGGAGTGGCATAGATAGACTGGACTGGTGTAGAGTGCACTGGCATAGGGTGTTGCAGAGTTTAGTGTGTGGAGTTGCGTAGATTGGCATCTACACTGGAGTGGCATAGATAGACTGGTGTAGAGTGCACTGGCATAGGGTGTTGCAGAGTTTAGAGTGTGGAGTTGCGTAGATTGGCATATACACTGGAGTGGCATAGATTAGACTGGAGTAGAGTGCACTGGCATAGGGTGTTGCAGAGTTTAGTGTGTAGAGTTGCGTATATTGGCATCTACACTGGAGTGGCATAGATTAGACTGGACTGGTGTAGAGTGCACTGGCATAGAGTGTTGCAGAGTTTAGAGTGTGGAGTTGCGTAGATTGGCATCTACACTGGAGTGGCATAGATTAGACTGGAGTAGAGTGCACTGGCATAGAGTGTTGCATAGTTTAGAGTGTAGAGTGTGGAGTTGTGTAGATTGGCATCTACACTGGAGTGGCATAGATAGACTGGAGTAGAGTGCACTGGCATAGGGTGTTGCAGAGTTTAGTGTGTGGAGTTGCGTAGATTGGCATCTACACTGGAGTGGCATAGATTAGACTGGACTGGTGTAGAGTGCACTGGCATAGAGTGTTGCAGAGTTTAGAGTGTGGAGTTGCGTAGATTGGCATCTACACTGGAGTGGCATAGATTAGACTGGACTGGTGTAGAGTGCACTGGCATAGAGTGTTGCATAGTTTAGAGTGTAGAGTGTGGAGTTGTGTAGATTGGCATCTACACTGGAGTGGCATAGATAGACTGGACTGGTGTAGAGTGCACTGGCATAGGGTGTTGCAGAGTTTAGTGTGTGGAGTTGCGTAGATTGGCATCTACACTGGAGTGGCATAGATTAGACTGGACTGGTGTAGAGTGCACTGGCATAGGGTGTTGCAGAGTTTAGTGTGTAGAGTGTGGAGTTGCAGAAAAAAGGCAAAGAGTAGAGTAGAATGTCAGAGTGCAGTGGCAAAGTGCAATGGTGTGGAATGCAGTGGCTCAGAGTTGTGCAGAGTGGAGTGGTGCAGAGTTGACTGATGCAGAGGGCAGTGGCACAGAGTAGAGATGAGTGGCATAAAGTACAGTGGCAAAGCGTGGTGCAGAGTAGCATAGAGTGGTGCAGAGTAGCATAGAGTGGTGCAGAGGACAGTGTTGTAGAGTGGTGCAGAGGACAGTGTTGTAGAGTGGTGCAGAGTAGAGTAGCATAGAGTGGTGCAGAGGACAGTGTTGGAGAGTGCAGGCCTTGATAAATCATAAAACTGTTACTAGACCTGTAGGTCGAGTAACTTGAATAACCTACTCGACCTAGCTGTAATGTTTTTGACCTGTAAACAGGTTTCAAGTTGTGTGATCCTAGACAAATACTTTATTTTAGAGTAATCTTTGCCTTCATTCTCACACCAGTACACCTTCAAATATGTGAATTCAGCATTTCTGCTACACAAAAAAACCTAGTTTGGTTAAGTAGACGAAACATTTGCTCCATATATAATAGGAATTTAGCTCACATATAGGGTACACATGATCCATGACTTGCCTCTTAGTTCACTAATAGCACTGCCATCCGGGCAGGTTGTTTCTCAGTTTGTTTAAACACTCACTTTTAATAAATATATTGCTGAAGCATGATGTGAAAGTGCACTGTCATTTATAGACAGTACATTTCCAAGAAATGGTGTAAAACCTTACGAGTGACTTGCAGCTTTACTGATAAAAACTATTTAGTGTATTAACAACAATGGGTTTCAGAAAACATATTTGTCATTTGGATATCAAGTGAAGTGGTCTGTTCTGTTTTCATCCTATTCAAATATTTTTTTCCTTCACACAGAAGTTCAAAAAAATGGGCTTTCACAACTACTGAAATATATTTTGAAACGTTTGTACAGTTGACCTAGTTGTTTAAATGTTGGGTGTTATTCAACGTCTGGAGCGAGATATAAGACATAGGCAGGCATTGCCATTCTGCTAAGAAAAGATGCAATGTTTAAAATGGTGGCACTCCCACGATTCATGTATAGGCTCCAGAACAGCCCCTATAAGATTAGGGAAGGTTTTTTTTTGCTAAGGTCGATGCGCTGGTGCAAACACTACTATGGGCGGGGAAACAACCTCGGACAGCTATGAGAGTACTTCAAAGGTTGAAATACGAAGGGGCATTGCATTACCAAATGTACCAATATACTATGAAGCGGCACAATTAAGCATGGTGAACAAATGGGCATACACGGACTGGGAGGATCCGGCGTTTAAAAGAGACAGGGCAGGGATGGGAAGGAAAAGCTATTTGCACCCATTGTATGGGGGGCAGGGGGGGAGGAGGGGAGGAAGTGTGACCCGAAGCATGCCCGGTGACAAAGACAGTAGTGGAACCTTGGAAGAAACTGACCAGAGAAATGGGATGGAGTGGCCGCTTGACTCCAAGGACGCCATTACAGGAGGGATCCGGATTGGGACTTGTGGGAAAGTTGCAGGGGTTCGAGGTCTGGAATAAGATTGGAATATCCACATTAGCAGATGTATGGAACAGAAATGGGGAAGTCCCTTTCTCATACCTCTGACAAGAATCCCAAATGCAGGCATCACAAGGGCTCAGCTATGGTCAGCTGTCACATGCACTCGGGTAATGCATATCCTTAGAAGACAAAACGCAGGAGGAGTCCCCGTTAGAAACTAGACTCCTAGATGGCAGGATAGATTTAACAAAAAAAACTACTATCACTAACATATGGTACAGGGAGGAGGAACACACAGGCCCCCCTGCAACGATTACAGGATAAATGGGAGACAGGTTTTGAAAAAAAAAAAAAAAAAAAAAAAAAAAAAAAATGAAAAATGATTGGCAGCAAGCAATGGGACTTCCCAGCGCTAGGGCGATAAAAGCTAGTTTCAGATTGATTCAACTCATGATTACCCACAGGGCATACTACACACGCACCCTACTTTACCTGATTGGTAGGATGGGAGATGCAAAATGTCCTTGAGCCTAAATTGGCGCTATTAGGGATACGGGACCAAACACACCACTCACAATATGAAAAACGTATTAGTAAATCTGGGATGTATGGTAAAAAAACGAGATATTGCACAGAAATGGGGCTCGGGGATCCTCCCTACACACCAAAATTGGGAAATGAGAATGGAATTCTGTAGAATAATGGAAAAAAAATTAAAAATCTACAAAGACAGAGGGAGCATGAAGAAATTTGAGAAAATATTGGGGGATGAGACATAAATGTGGGCTCAGAGGAGGAAATCAAAGACTCCATATTGCACAGGTGAGGCAATCTTGGAACCCCCATAGTTAGATGTACAACACAGGCAGTGGGTGACTGGGAGGTACCGTAAAGGAGCGAGTGGTGAGGGCTTATTAAGATGCTGTATTAGTTGGAAAACTACGTAGAAGTGGGAATGGGGTGGCTGGTTGTTGGAAGCGCAAAGTTACTGTATTTGTTGTAATACATATAATAACAAAATATACACCAGACATCTTGTGTGTTAGAAAAAAACTGACACCCTACGGCCTTTCATTCACACTCTGTACAGCAGGTCAGACAGTTCACCTTACAAGATCCTGGAAAACTGCAGTCAGAAGGAAAAGTAATTGTAAGACGACAAACTGGCTTTTGACCTTTTTCTCTGAACACAGAGCAAATGTGACAAAATAAGAACAAAATGTAAAGGTGTTTTTTTTTGCTCCTTCACTTTGACTGAACAGACACCTGTTCTTTGTCACCTACCAAGAAGGGACAAGTAGGTCCTAAGAATAACTCAACCTGATAAAATATGACTCTCCACAGCAAGTGGGCAAGTAGATTTTTTGAGGCCTGAAGTGCAGTTGTGTAGAGTGGAGTAGCTTAGAATGGAGTAGCGCAGAGTAGAGTGGAGTAGCGCAGAGTAGAGTGGAGTAGAGTTCAGTGGCAGAGAGTGCAGTTCTGCAGAGTAGAGTGCATCGGCATAGAGTGCAGTGATAAGAGTGCATCGGCAGAATTTGCACTGGTTAACAGTACAGTGGAATAAAATGGACTTGCGCAGAGTGTCGTAGAGTGGTGTAGAGTGAAGTGGCATAGAGTGAAGTGATGCAGGGTAGAGTGCAGTTATGTAGAATGGCATTGAGTAACTGCATAGAGTAAAGTGGTGTACAGTGCAGTGGCAGAGTGCACTGGTGCAGAGTAGATTAAAGTGGCGTACAGTGGATTGACGTAGAGTGCAGGGGCACAGAGTTGTGTTACAGAGTAAAGTGCATTGGCATTGATTGCAGTGTTGCAGACTGGCATAGAATAAAGTGGAGCAGAGTGGAGTTGTGCAGAGTAGATTGATGTGGCCTAGACTAGAGTGGTGTAGTGGCAAAGAGGGCAGTGGTGCAGAGCAGAGTGGCGAAGAGTACATTGCCACAGAGTAGAGTGGTACGGGGTAAAGAAGAGAGGTGTAACGTGAAGTGGAGTAGAGTGCAGTGGCGCAGAGTGCAGTGGCGCAGGATAGAGTGTAGTAGCTTAGAGGGGCATAGAGTTTAACTGCTTAGAGTAAAGTGGTGTAGGGTGCAGTGGCATAGAGTGCAGTGTAGATTGGAGAGGCATACAGTGGATTGGCATAGAGTGCAGGGGCTTAGAGTTGAGTGTTACAGAGTAAAGTGCATTGGCTTAGAGGGTATTGGCATAGAGTGCAGTGGAAGAGAGGGTAGTGCTGCAGAGTGTCGTAGAGTGGAGTGTACAAAAGAGATTTGTGTGGCCCAAATTGGAGTGCAGTGGTGTAGAGTGGCAAAGAGTGCATTGAAACAGAGTAGAGTGCTAAGGTGTGAAGTAGCAAGACTTAGGGTGAAGTGGAGTAGAGTGCAGTGGCATAGAGTGGAGGGGTGCAGAGTGCAGTGGTATGAAGTGATGCATGGTAGAGTGGCATAGAGTAGACTATTCATGGTGTGGTAGTGGTCTGCCATAACAGACAACACCTTTTCAATTCAAATGACCATTACATTTGCACAGACATTCAGTTTTACTAATACATCGATAGAGTGCACAGACGAAAAAGGGTCAAAATTGCATCACCTAGGGTAATGATTTGTTTTGATCATATTAAAGTATTTGTGTCCAACACACTTCAGAAAGAAGAAAAAGTGTGCTTCGTTTGTATTCCTAATGCTGATATATTCTATATTACTTACACAGTTAATCTAAATGTTTTTGTGTACTAGAAAAAAACTCTTTTGTACCCCCAGTATCAAGCAAGATTGTCATATAAATCCTCTCTTTGAAGTTAGAGAAAGAAAAGTAAACAAGCGCCTTCAGAAGACAGCGCCTGACACTTGACCTCGGTCTTGAATGCACAGCAAATGTGATGATAAGAACAAGATTTAAATGCTTATTTACAGAAAGTGAGCACTTGAAAATATACTGTAAATAAAGTTTGGGCAAGGGAACGGGACGAACTCAAGCCGAAACGCCTAAAGTAAATAAAGCCAGCAACTAAAAAGCAGGAAAATGTGAGGTACAAACCAAAAACGCCAGTAATAAGCAATAGGCGGAATGCATTCTCAGGGAAGCTTTCCAGCAGGGAGCCCAGTCTGGGTTGAGTTGCGATATACAGACATGCAAAACAAATATATTTTGTTTATTAACATATGTCATCACAGTTCCTTTTCAGTTTTAAAATATTGGTGTAATTTGTTTTTTAATATGTTTCTATGCTGTTTACAAGATCACAGTGTGTCAATTATAGAACGCAAACTAAGAATAATACCAAATAACCTTGTCCTCAATTTCTGAAAGAAATCAATCCACCTTAAACTCATGTTGAGTGCAAGAGGGAAGCCATGCCTGTACAATAGCAGGACAGCTTGCTTTAGGTCCTGCAGAGCTAGTGGTGAGCAGTCTTGTATGGTGAGTCATTGACCACTCCCTGGATTTAGCTTCATATTTGGATGAGGACATTATAAATAACAAAATCTCTGCAAACCAAGGAATTTGGCATCAGTTTTTATCAGCTTATTTAGGGATGACTATAGGAAAGAAAACTAATCCCCTACGCTATGGCATTTTTGGATTCAGATACACATTTTTAACTCTTCATGTGCACAGTCAAAGGCTCATGTTCTCCCTTCTTTTTAATGCCTGGCTTGACTGCACAGCGGTCACTAGACTTATGTGTGAATCACTAGGAGAGTGGCTTTCGCTCCACTCAGACGTTGGGAGCCAGGAGTAAATGTTTGGATTGGGCAGATGTTGTGTGCTTTCGCAAAAAAAGTGCTGCCCTCCACACAACTCTGATCATTTTGTTTATTTATCCAGCTGCCTGAGCTTGAACTTTCAGTGGCACACACATGACATTTCTAATGCTAGTAAAGGTGTCGTAGATAACTAGATAATGTATGGTGTTTTCTCTGGCAGCAGCACAGATGAGATGAGGCTAGTCATTAACCTCGATGGATTGTTAGGTCTGGCTTGACAGTGCAAGCGTCACCTGACCTTTAAACCTACGCCAACATTATTCTACAGAGCTTTGCTTCCACACAAATGCATATCCATTCCCATGCTATGTTTTTGCAATGCTTCACATTACCATACAAAATTCTTATAAGTCAGGCCTATTGGCATTGCTAATGCTGGTTTCTTTTTTCTTTTGTAAACACCACCACCCTTTTCTCCTTCTCCAGTGCACACTTCTTTCAAACTCAGATTCTGAATTTAAACAAATTGGACAATGGGCCAATCAGATCACTCATGATTATTTGTCATCAAACTTATAATTATTTCTTAGGACTTATAAAATGTGCAAACTTCTGGCTGAAGATGTCCTGGGGTCAGGGATGGGCTGCGCTCATGATGTCCTAGAATTCAAGGAGACGTCTTTCCTGTAGTCTCCAAGCATACACAATGGGAGTCTCTACATAATGTCCTGTAATCAATGGTGGGTTTTGTCTTCTAACTATTGTTGTGTTGTTTCTTGGAGCGATTACAGGTTGGCTATTAACATCTTACAGATGGTGGGTGTAATTTTCGGATCTCCTTGAATATGGTGTGGTCTTGTTTCTCTGTGTCACCTACACTGGTGTAACCTGGGTGCCTTACTCAGGATCTTCTGGTTAACTTCTGTCTCTGGAGCTCTTCAACGAATTGTGGGCTTCATCATTTTCACCTACAGTACCTTTTTCAAAATGAATTATTTAACAGAGAAGCGGTTTTTTTCTAGGCCTGGGCCGAGCTCGCGGAGTTACATAAAAAGTCTGCGAGTTCTGTATCTGGGTGGAATTTGGGCACATTGCGCTGCTTGTGTTGATTTTTAGAGGCTGGAGCTTATTCAGTGCTGTAAAATCCGCATGAGCGGCACCACGCGGTGTGCGAGAGAACGCCGCTTCTTTCTGTCACTACAGTAGATTTTCTACTCGAGCAGCAGCTTTCCCAATATGAATGGTCACGACTGGCCGCGATTGCCTGCGTTGATAAATCTCACCGGGAGGAGTTCCAGCGCCCAAAAATTGTGCTGGGGGGGGGGGGAATGCACATCCTTGCTTCCAGCTAAACACTGGCGAACTGCGGGCGAGAAAAAACCTCCACCATGCGGAGGTTGATGGAGTTTTGTCAGAACTCCACGCTTTGGGCAAAACTCTGAACTCTGACGGTAGAGCTGATTTTGTCGCCCACCCCTAGTTTTTTCATAATCTCCTAAAATATAGGGACATAGAGCAGAAGAAGTTGACTTCGGGCCCTACATTCTAATCTGCCTGAAAACCCAGTGGGTAAATTCAGATGCTGCAGACCAGAGATTCTGATCCCAGTGAGACAGCACAGCAGGCTAATGAACCTGTTACAGAGATCTGTGGGTGACATATTGGTCACAGGTTCCAATTATAGTGAGGTAGGTTACTGCACCTACTGCAGAGATCTTTGTGTCATCTGCATCTCACAGGTTTCAGTTCCATAAAATAGCTGCCTCCATGCAGTGCATGGACAGTGATACATTGACAGGTGAATAAAAGCTCCAAGCGTCTCACGGTTTGCAGATGTGCTTCAGTAGCAACAGCCCTTGCTCTATAAATTAACTAAGTAGTAGTTAAGTGTGGAGCTAAACCAAACATTTTATATACAGTTACCTGTAAGCGAAAGGCCAAAATAACCCTTGCATCTATATCTTGTGTAACCCTGTATTTTGCCCATCACCCATTCTCTGCCCCAGTAACACTCGTAACACGCAGTATCACAGTTCCTACATATTTTTTTTTTAATAAACTTCGACCACTGGACACTTGGAGAAATTAGGGATGAAACAGAAGCTTCAGGAGTGAGAGAGGATGTGAAGGAAACAGGTAAGTGATGGAAACAAAACTAGGCAACCTCGGTCCTCTGTAACCCGAGCATTAGGCATCGGGTTCCTAAGGCAACACTTTGGGTCCATGGGCTGAATCCGTCTACAAATTAAGCACTGACTGCTCTTCACTCTGGGACATGAAACACGAGCCAGAGGCGTCTGTGCAGACAGCTTCCAAGGAGCGCGCAGCTGAGAAAACTAACCCGGGGGCGGGGGGGCCCTTGAGGGTGCCAGGGTCTGTTCTACCCCTGGTCCATCATGCTCCACCCCTGGCCTCCCACCCACCTCCCTGCATCCCCCCAGCAGAAGCGAGGCAACGACGAGAGCACGTGACGTACCCACTGCCGGGTTCCCTCGGACATTCAGCGCTTTAAGGAGAGCAGGGGGCCGTCTAAGCACTATGCACAGACCTAACTTGTTACACTTTCAGGTTTTCTGATTTTTTTTAAACATTTAAATCCTTTTCCTTCAAGTTGATAAACGAGTATTGGACTCTTGCATAGTTTAAAACTATGCAGTGAGGATCATTACAAGAGAAGCATATAGAGAGCCTGTTCAGTATGGGAATGTGTGATGTGACCCAAAAGTGCCAGTTTGTATTCTAAAAGTGTATTACTTTAAAGGTACAAGAATTGAGTTTTAGGTAAAACAATATTTCAATTACAATTCTCGACTGTGTGAATAACCAAGGAATCCATGTTTTACTAGTGTCCCCTATGCTGTATATTGAAGCATGTTTCAGTGGCAACTAAAGTCGACCAGAAGTTTATTCCGTCTCCATGTGCCACTGAAGGGGGCCTGGGAGACATACGTTCGTGTTGCCCCTTCCCAACCAGTAGGCCCCACGTACCAGTGTGATCCTGGACAAAGACACATCATTCCCCCATTGCCAAAGAGCCCCAGATTACCCTTGTTTTGTTGGACACCACACCTCATTTTTTTTAAATGGATATTCACTTTGAGTGTTCGACATAGTTCGACAACTTTGGTGCCCCATACTGAAAGGAGTGAATACACAGCTCTCCCTGCTCTGGAACTAAAATTTAAGCGGATGAGAACCTCATTCCTGGAGCAACGCAACATATACTGGTATTTCCAAGAAATGTATTACTAGCTTTCTGAACACTTCAGAACCAGGCAGGCAGAATATACCCGAACCTCCAAAAGAGGGATCACGTCAAACCGGTCCTTAAAATGCTCCACTGTCTCCCACTGGACACCAAGATTAAATTTAAGGCCTTATGCACCATTCAAAAAGCCCACTGCGGCAAGGGTCTCTGAATATCCGCAGAAACTGACACCTCACTGTGCTCCAGCCAGAGACATTTGCTCCCGGTCTGACCACCTGATCAGCCAAGATTCCTTCACGAGGATGAAACAAGGAGGTGGACCTCAGGTGTTCAATGGCCGAGACTGCGGAACCCTCAGTCCTAATCGGAGAGCTGAACAAGAACACCCGCATCTTAGGCAACCCCATAAGAACCAAACTCTTGAAGCTTCCCATCAACTGACCTCAACACAGGACAAAGGTAATGTCTGCAGAAGGCTGGACTTAACTACAGTCCCAACCCAAAAGGACTCTTATTTTTGTCAGCGCTCTCAAGCAACTGAAGAGAGACACACAATGCTTTACACAACTCCTTACAAAAGAAATTGATAAAGAGAAAAAGGGCCAGTCTGGCAACAGCTGCTTTACCATTTTGGGCTGGGGGATGGGGACCGCCCAGACCAAAGATAGAGAGGCAACAAGATGAATATACCACTGTTACCGTATGGCTGTTACACCGTCCCCGCAGAATGATGCAACAACTCCTCTGGCAAAGCTGAGGTAGGTGATGGAACTAGCCACTTCCTGCCCAGAGGTCTCTCTCCTGTAATATACCAGGCTAGAACATCCCCTAATGGAACATGCCAAAAAGTAGTCAGGACAGATAGAGCCTCAACATAACAAGTCACTCCCCGAGATGCAGGCGCTAATCAGGGTACACCACAACAACACTTTCAGATTGATGGTGACATTAGTGATAGGAGAAACAAACATGCTTCAAAAACCAATGCAGGAGCAGAAAAAGGTTGCCTAATTTTTGTTTACATGGTAGTTCCATAACTCAAAACTAACCAAAAGGTAGTAAACACGGTCAAAGACAAGCATTACGTCATTGTTGGACCCGGGCCCTTTTTGCAGGGTCATCCCCAATCTTTTTGCCTCCTTCCTCCTATTTTTTCTGACCTTTTTTTTGTTGACTTTCGGACTCTGGGCATTTTACCACTGCTAACCAGTGCTAAAGTGCATATGCGGTCTGTGTTAATTGTACTGTTGATTGGTTTATCCAGGATTGGCATATTTGATTTACTAGTCAGTCCATAGTAAAGTGCACTAGAGGTGCCCTGGGCCTGTATATCAAATGCTACTAGTTGCACTGGTTGTGCCACCCACATAAGTAGCCTGTAAACATGTCTCAGACCTGCCATTGCAGTGTCTGTGTGTGACGTCTTGCACTGCCAATTCGACCCGGCAAGTGTACCGACATGCCAGACCTAAACCTTCCTTTTTTTTATACATGTAAGGCACCCCTAAGGTAGATCCTAGGTAGCCCCATGGGCAGGGTGCAGTGTATGTTAAATTTGGGACATGTAACACACATCAGTACATGTCCTAACAGTGAAATACTGCCAATTCAGTCTTCACTGTTGCAGGGCCTGTCCCTCTCATACGTTAACATGTGGGCTGCCTTTAAATACTGTTAAAGTGCAGATTCCCTTTGAGAGCAGATAGAAATTTGGAGTTTGGGGTCTCTGAACTCACAATTAAAAAATACATCTGTTAGTTTAGTTGGTTTGAAAATGTCACTTTTAGAAAGTAGGTACTTTTGTGCTTAAAACATTCTGTGACTCTGCCGGTTTGTGGATTACCTGTCTGCATCAGTTTGACAGCTGGGCTGTCTGTGAATCCCCTCTACGCAGTGAGGCAAAGGGAGCTGGGGTGTAGCCTGCATATCCTGATGGGCCATCTATGCTAGAGTGGAGGGAGGGGTGGTCACTTACACCTGAATGGGCTGTGTCTGCACTCTCACAATGCAGTCTCAAACCTCCTGGTATGTGTCTGGGGCCTGACCAGGGCAAGGCAGGGTCTTGTGACCAACAGAGACTTTCCTTTGAAGTTTACCAACTTCAAAAGGCAGAAAGGGGTATAAGTAGTGGGTCCAAAACCCCATACTTTAGATTTTTTCAAGATCACTTCTGGATTCAAGAGGAACCTCTGCCAAGGAGAAAAGCTGAAGAGGTGTGCTGCTCCTGCCTGGGACTGTGCTTTGTTGGGCTATCCTGCAGTTGCTGCTTCTGCCTGTGAAAGGGGACAAAGATTGGACTTTGTGGTATATTCCTGCTTGTGAAGAATCTTCAAAGGGCTTGAACTGAGCTTGCCTCCTGTTTTGAAGTCTCAGGGCCAACAAAGACTTCCTCTCCTAACATCTGGGCTCTCTGCTGAGACTCCTGCCCTGCCAAGTGGTGCCCTTTCCAGGCCACCTGAAAGGTGAAGTTGGCAGACAAGAGCTGAAACTCCACGCACAGAAAGTCGTGCGGGAAATGTTCGATGCACCACCTGCAATGTGGCTGATAAACGACACACCGTTGGCTTCGCAGCTGAAATCAACGCTACACCTGCATCGTGGCTAGGAGATCGAAGCATCAGGGCTGAGGGAACAACATGCAACACCCACTTGCGACTGCTGATAATGGAGCAAACCCACGCAGCGCGTTTTTCTAACACCATGCGACCAGATTTTCCATACATCGTCCCTGGGCGTCAAAGTCATCCCTACTGCGCGGATTCTAAGTGTGCCGTCCGGATACCGACGCATTACTCTCTTGTGAGGGAAAAAAATACACATTGCTGACCCGACTGGAGAAAAAATGACGCACGGCCTCCCTTGCGAGGAAGGAAGTGACGCCGACGATACCCAGCTCGTCCTCTCCCTGACCAAAGACCCGCTCACCGCCAAAACAAACCTCCACGAGGGACTAAAATCCATCGCCGATTGGATGAACAACAGTCGCCTGAAACTCAACTCCGACAAGACAGAAGTCCTCATCCTCGGACGCACTCCCTCGGCCTGGAACGACTCATGGTGGCCCTCCGTCCTCGGACCCCCACCCACCCCGGCCAGCCACGCAAGAAACCTCGGCTTCATCCTGGACTCCGCCCTCACCATGTCCAAACAGGTCAGCGCCGTCTCCTCCTCCTGTTTCAACACCCTCCGAATGCTCCGCAGAATTTTCAAGTGGATTCCAACAGAAACCAGAAAGACGGTGACCCAGGCCCTCGTCAGCAGCAGACTTGACTACGGCAACGCACTCTACACAGGCATCCCAACCAAAGACATCAAACGCCTCCAACGTATCCAAAATGCCTCCGCCCGACTGATCCTCAACATACCCCACCGAAGTCACATCTCCCCTCACCTAAAGGAACTCCACTGGCTCCCGGTAGACAAGAGGATCACCTTCAAACTCCTGACCCACGCTCACAAGGCACTTCACAACACCGGACCCTCCTACCTCAACACCAGACTTCACTTCTACACCCCAACACGTCAACTCCGATCCGCCAACCTCGCCCTCGTACCCCGAATCCAGCGCAAGACATCCGGCGGCAGATCCTTCTCCTTCCTCGCCGCCAAGACCTGGAACTCTCTCCCCACATCCCTTCGCCAGACCCAGGACCTCCTCGCATTCAGAAGGCTCCTCAAGACCTGGCTCTTCGACCGATAAACCAGCAGCGCTCCCCTCCCCCCCCTGCCCCCCCCCCCCTCAGCACCTCGAAACCCTGACGGGTACATAGCGCGCTTTATAAATACTATGATTGATTGATTGCTGCCATTTCCAAAGCACGCTCGCCCGTGGAGCTTTATTTTTGGCACAACCAGGTACTTTGTGCAAAATCAACGTTTCCATTGTTTCCTTTGGAGTGAGACTCTTATTCTTTTGAAAATTCTTAACTTGTGTATTTTTGGTCTTGTTTGATTTAGATACATTTTGCCTATTTTTCTAAACTGGTGTGGTGTCCATTTTGTACACATTGCTTCTGAGTTAAGCCTGCCTGCTCATGCCAAGCTACCATGGGGGTGGGTGGGGTTTAACCAGGTGTGTTTCTCCTTTGCCCTGGCTATAGTGAGGGTCCTTGCTTGGACAGGGGGTAACCTGACTGCAAACCAAAGACCCCATTTCTAACAGTCATCAAGTGATAGAAGATATATTTGGGTTCTGAGTGGTTAATGCATTGTGAAGTAGTTTTCTTTAAAGAGATGAATCTTCAACCCTTTCCTAAATTGGAGCAGCAATAGGGTCATCATTTCTATAGGGATATTGATCCAGAGTACATAGATGGAAAAGACCTGCTGCCTTGTTTTTTTTTTTTTTGCACTTCTTAGTCTGCAGTCTGGTGGGCTGTGGGTATTTCAAGACCCACCAGAACTTGTCTGCAACATATGCAGTGGTGATGGATCTGATGCCAGATTGCAGCTAGTTTTTGAAGATCATGTGGGCCAGCAAAGGAAGGCATTGGAGTTCCACCAGGGGCGGGGGTGATGTGACCATAATTTTTCAGGCCCTGGATGGAATGATATTCAGCTGTGTAGGATGCCCTTAGGTTTGCCATTGTGGTGCCTAGCAGACCCCACAGAGCAGGGTGTTACCATCATCCAGATATGAGAGAACAGGGGTCTGCACATCAGTTCCAAAGTGGTTTCCTTGAAGAAAAGGGCTGACATTCTTTAAAAGAGAAAGCTAGAACTGTCTTTATATTTTTTGCAATGTGTCCCTTGAGGGGGAGGATGGTGTCCAGCGCAGTGGCGGCTTGTGGGAGGGGAAAAGGTGCAGGGCGGCCCGTTGTGGGGGGAAAAATAAAATAATTTATGAAAACAGGGCGCTCCCAGGCAGACTAGGAGCCTGTGCGTGCTCTCTTCAGCCAAGCAACACAGTGCCAGGCTGGAGAGAGCACAGTGCACATGTGTTTGGCCGGCCCGAGACGGCTGGCGAAACATACATGCGCAATGAGGGTGAGTGATGTGCACTCTCCCACAGTGCTCCCCACAGTCCGTGGCCCGGCCCCTTTTAATACAAAACTAAAATAAAGATAGTTTATTATCCTTTTGTATTAAAAGGTTTGCAGCTGCTGCTGCTGGCGGGGGGGGGGGGGGGGGGGGGGGGAATGCTCATCCGCTCTAGCGGAGGAGCCGCACCTGGTCCAGTGTGAATCCAAGTGACTCCTTATTCACTGAAAGTTCTAAGTTGTCAAAGTTCTTGCCATTGTGCTAGCTTTGTACCGGTTCTTGTTTGTTGTTCTTGGCAAATAACAGGGAATCCATCCTGGTTGGATTGACCCTTATCTCTCCTTGGAAAAGAAAGAAGAGAGAAAACACGAGAGAGAGAGAGAGAACGAACAAGAGAGAAACCCAGAGAGAGAAAAAAAAAAAAGAGAGAACGAAAGAAGAGAGAGCACAATAGAGGTAACGAGAGAGAGAGAGAACAAGCTAGGGCGAGTGGGAGAGAGAAAGAACGAGAGAATAGAGAGAGAGAGAAAGAACGACAGAGAAAAAAAATCGCCCAGCTTTTGGCAGATAAGGAAAACGAGACACATGGAGATAAATGCTCTGCCAGGGTCACACAGTTTAGTTGCTGGGGACGCTGGCACTCAACCCCTGCTCTTTTGGTTTTAGACCTCAACACTCCACATCTCGTCCAAGATCTACACCTTTCCTCCGAGGACACTGCCAGTCCTGCCAAGGGTCACACGTCTCTCTCACCCGCGGCACACGTCTCACGTCTTTGTCCGAAAGCCCGCCCCGCCCCCACCCTCGACATGTCAATACTATTATGGGATTTTCAAGCGACACTTGTGCGCATTGGACGACGAACGGGTGTCAGTTTCAGAACTTTAACAGGTGAAATGAAAAAATAAAAAAAAAATCGAGTTCCCATTAATAGGACTCCCCACCCCAAAGAGATATGCCTACACCATTTATTTTGTTTCAATTGATCACAAAAACGTTCCGCCGCTAAAAAGAGATGTCAAGTTTATTTTAAATAGCGCTCAATCTTGGGTTTTTTCAGCCGGTTTCTATGCACTCCCAGTTCTGCCCATAAGTAGAGTGAGGCAGAGCGATGCGATTGAATAACTTACCCAGGATCACACAATGTGCTCCAGTGGGGGATCTGTGGTAGAACACCCAGGCTGCCGCAAGTGATAGCTAAATTAATAAGTAAATGTATTTCACGGTTTCAATCCCAGCATCCCGGCTGACCACAGCATCCTGTCAGTCCACATCTCCCACAGTGGGTAAAAAATGCCTTTCCCACAGAGCTGAGTGGGGCATTTATTACCCTGCGCAGAGAGCTCACGTGGTGCAATGAAGATTCTGAAGTTGTTTTAATTCTGTTCTTGGGTTTTCTTCAGTATATAGCAAATAGGTGCAACGATTTGTGTGCTTTTGCGCCACACGAGCTTCCGCACAAATGTTTTGTAAACCTGGCCATGCAGAGAGGGAGATGCGCTAATCTGCAGTGCAATGCAGTCCTGCAACCCAAGCTGTTCTGCTGTGTTGCGCTAAGAGGAGAAAGCCGGGCAGAATCCCCTCCACCAAGATATGGAGCTGCTGCTCTGTTCGCCATCGCTGGAGCACAAACAGCAAGCCTGGCACCGCGCACACACCTCTGCACAATAGTGCACAAGTGCGTGCATGAGTTTTAGCACGTTTTGTACTAGAAGAGCAGCCTTTTTGTACAAAATGTAATGCTTGACCACGTACAGCGCTTTGACGCCTTTTGGCTAGGTTTGTGCATAGAAATATCATACACATGCATACTTTAATAAATTTCCAAAATTTAATGTTTCCTGTACAGTGCAACACACATGCAGGGGCAGAATTACTAGGTTTTGGTGCAATGCAACGCAGTAACCAAAGTTTCTGGGGCATACCGCAAGAAGGGGTGTGTGAATACAGCACAATGTCTATTAAGATATAGCACTGTTTTTCTCTCCCCTTGCTGAACCCTTTACGATGCCATCAGTGCTTAATTTGTGCTTGTTGCTTCCACCTGCACTTATTTTTGAGGGCCGGGGCTTATTCTTCTGCTGCGAGCAAAAGACACATGGGAAAGACGAAGGGAGGGAAAACCGAAGAAGTCTCACAAAGGAAGAATTTAGAAAGCTGCAAGAGTGAGCTGAAGGGGCAGGGAGTGGCTTTATATGGATTGAAGAGGCCCGAGATGGCTTCAGGATTAGGCCGCCTACTATTCCGTGTTCACACATTTAATTGCAACAGCCTCGTGTTTAAGAGGAGGGCTTTGGGCACCGGCACCTTTTTATTGACAAATTGCGCACAGTGAAAACGTGGGTGAATTCTGGCACGCATAGGCTTTATACTGGAAGGAGACCCTTCAAATACTATGCTGTTTTACTTGTTCCTCTTTGTATGTGTGCTGTACAGTGCAAAGTTGGAAAAGCGTGGTTACTTTTAAATGATGCTCCACGACTAAACCTGGCTAGAGGAGGTTTAATTTATTGGAACATATTCCAATGTACAAAAATTAGTAGATAGGGTTTTTCATTAAAACCCATGGGTTGTTGCACGAGGACACCCACGTACCACCCATGGGGCGCTCCCTCCACACGGGGTATGGAAAGGTAGAGCACAGCGCTATTTTAGGTAACTTTCCAACACAAATCATGATGCAAATCCCACCTTAAAACTTGATGTCACTTTTGAGACTTTTCACTGCTTTGAAACGTTGATAAAAATGCCCCCGAGTTGCATCCTTCCAAAAATGATTGCAGGAGAATCACTGATTGGGCAACAACCCCGGCACCTCAAAGATAGAAGGTTAAGTGGCCCCATCAATCCTGTGCCTCAGATTACATCAGTGCTCTACAATTTAAGACATTAGCCCACTGAGCTATCTTCCCAGCTTGACACTGCTCTAACATGCTCGCTGTATGTGGACACGTTGCAACGCTCGCCGCTGATCAGGCATGCTTCGGGGATGACGAGACAGAGCTGTTACAACAAGCACATGGCACAGACCCAGGCTTCTGGACAGAGAGTGCACAGGTCTTACCATGTCTTCTCAGCGCAGGTGCTTGGAAGGCCCGGGGGCTCTCTTTCGGCGCTCAGATCCCTGGCTCCACACTGGCCATGCTGCCTCCTCCCAGAGCATGGTCTAGTAACGATGCCAGGCTGATGGGAGTGCGACCGTTGCCATTGGCGACCCCGAGTGAGACCACGTTGCAGAGTAAACTCTCTCAAGGTGAGCCACAAATAAAGCGCGCACGCTTCGGTGTGCCCCAAATCCCATAGAGTGCAGCCTGTCTATAACTAATGCAGAGGTCCCAGGTCTGCAGTGCAGATGTGCCTCAGATGGCCTCTTCCTCCAGGTAGGCGAGCAGTGTGTGTCCTTCCCAGAGAGGCCCTTCTCTCCCAAACACGCCTCTCTCCCAAAAGCGCCTGTGTGGAATCTCACAAGCCCCGCACTGCAGGCTATCCGGGGTCTGTCTACACGGCTCCTTTAATTGACTGGCAGACAGGGCTTCAGCTGCTGAGAATTGAAAGAATTTCCCCCAGCCTAGCAGTTCAAACTGAGCCTCCTTGGGAGGGGGGTGGTGCAGGAGAGGAGGGGAGGGGGCTGGCAGAGGGAGAGAGGCCCTGAATCTGGAGAGTCCCCCTTTCACAATAAAAGCACTGACCAGTGAGTCCTAAAAAAGTTCACATTCATTGAAACATGATAGGTAAGCAGCCCAGTCACGTTTCACGGGCCCTTGCGTGGCTAGCTGCTTTCACTCAAGGATTTTAATTTGCATTATGGGACTTGCAGTCTTGTTTGTCCATTTAAAAATCAAGAATGCCAGGCCCCAGAATGCAAAGAGAAAACAAGAAGTCGTGTTGCGAGCCTGGCAACTGTAAGTGAAAGGAGACATGGACAGCCCTGCCAAGTTCCCCATGTCCATGCGTAATGTACTGCTCCAGGCCAGGTTCTCCCTTTGAATTCTGGGGCTTGTAGTCTTGCTTTTTCCATTATAACACAGGACTACAAATCCCAGAATTCAAAGAAAAACCTGGCCTGGATAAGTACATCGTGGAAAATTGGCTGCAATGCATGGAGGAAGAAATTCGCTTCCAGTCTGCATGCTCTGAGCAGAAAAAAAATCAGACTTGTTAGGCTGTGTTAGGCAGTGCTTGTATAATGCATGTTACACTGATTCCAAGGCCTCTAGGTGCTATTCAGTATCTAGGAAAGCTTGTCCACGAGTCCCCTGACCAGGTTTGCATTAGTTTCTGTTATTGCTACCGATTGAGTGCCGGATGCTATTAAGTGACCAGGCTGCACCCACAGTGGCACTCCTTATACCTAGGTGGCTATCACCCCCACGACTTGACCATTATATGACTGGCTTTTGGCAGCTATTCCAGGGGGCAGCGCTTTGCTCACCCCAGAGGGGAGACTGCCCCTTTGTAAGCCTGTGATCTGTCATGACTGAGACCTGGTTCCCTCTGAGTGCAAGAGGGGTGCAGATGTGGTGCATGGATACGTGAGGTGTGATAGTCATATAGCTGTGCATACGTGAGGGGTGGTATCCCTGCAGTGGTGGATATGGGAAGGGTGGTGTCTCTGTAGTTGTGGATGCATGAGGATTGGTGTCTCTGTACTTGTGGGCATGTAAGGAGTGTTATTCTTGTAGTTGTGGATACATGAGGGGTGGTGTCCATGTAATTGTGGATACGTGCGATTGTACTACTGGATAAGTGAGGGGTGGTATCCCTGTAGTTCTAAATACGTGAGGTGTGGTATCCCTGTAATTGTGGATAGGTGAGGGGTGGTGTCCCTGTAATTGTGGATAGGTGAGGGGTGGTGTCTCTGTAGTGCTGGATACGTGAGGTGTGGTATCCCTGTAGTTGTGAATACGTGAGAGTTGGTATTCATGTAGTTGTGGACACACAAGGGGTGGTATCCCTTTAGCAGTGGAAATGTGAGGACTGGTGTCCCTGTAGTTGTGGACACGTGAGGGGTGGTATCCCTGTAGTTCTAAATACGTGAGGTGTGGTATCCCTGTAATTGTGGATAGGTGAGGGGTGGTATCCCTGTAGTTGTGAATATGTGAGGGTTGGTATCCCTGTAGTGGTGGATACGTGAGGGGTGGTATCTCTGTAGTGATGGATGCATGAGAGGTGGTATACATGTAATTGTGGATTAATGAGGGGTGGTATCCCTCTAGTGCTGGATACATGAGGGGTGATATCCCTGTAGCTGTGGATATGTGAGGTGTGGTATACCTGTAGTTGTGAATACGTGAGGATTGGTGTCCCTGTAGTGCCGCATACGCGAGGGGTGGTAGCCCTGTAGTTGAGGATACATGAGGGGTGGTATCCCTGTAGTTGTGGATAAGTGAGGGGTGGTATCCCTGTAGTTGTGAATACATGAGGGTTGGTATCCATGTAATTGTAGATATGTGAGGATTGGTGTCCCTGTTCTGCTGGATTTGTGAGGGGAGGTATCCCTGTAATTGTGGATAGGTGAGGGGTGGTATCCCTGTAGTTGAGGATACATGAGGGGTGGTATCCCTGTAGTGCTGGATACGTGAGGGGTGGTATCCCTGTAATTGTAGCTACGTGATGATTGTTTTTCCTGTAGTTATGGGAATGTGAGGAGTGGTATGCCTGTAGTGCTGGATACGTGAGGGGTGGTATCCCTGTAGTGGTGGGGATACGTGACGGGTGGTATCCCTATAGTAGTGGATATGTGAGGGGTGGTATCCCTGTAGTTGTGAGTACCTGAGGAGTGGTATCCCTGTTGTTGTGTATCTGTGAGGGGTGAGGGGTGGTAGCCCTGTAAATCAGGATACGTGAGGTGTGGTATCCCTGTAGTTGTGGATACATGAGGATTGGTGTCCCAGTAGTGCTGGATATGTGAGGGATTGTATCCCTGTAGTTGTAGATATGTGAAGGGTGGTATCTCTGTAGTGGTGGATACGTGAGGGGTGTTATCCCTGTAGTTGAGGATATGTGAGGGGTGTTATCCCTGTAGTTGTGGATTCATGAGTTGTGGTGTCCCTGTAGTTGTGGATACGTGAGAATTGGTGTTCCTGTAGTGGTGGGTATGTTGTGGGTGGTGTCCCTGTAGTGGTGGATTCATGAGGGGAGGTATCCCCACAGTTGTGGACACGTGAAGGGGGTATCCCTGTAGCTGTAGATACATGAATGGTGGTATCCTTGTAGTTGTGGATGTGTGAGGGGTGGTAACTCTGTAGTGGTGGATACGTGAGGGGTGGTATTTCTGTAGTTGTGAGTACATGAGGAGTGGTATCCCTGTAATTGTAGATAGTTGAGGGATGGTAGCCCTATAGTTGTGGACACGTGAGGGGTGGTATCCCTGTAGTTGTGGATACGTGAAGGGTGGTATGCTGCCATGGTAGATACATGAGGGGTGGTATCCCTGTAGTGGTATCTCTGTAGAGATGGATGCATGAGAGGTGGTATACATGTAATTGTGGATTAATGAGGGGTGGTATCCCTCTAGTGCTGGATACATGAGGGGTGATATCCCTGTAGCTGTGGATACGTGAGGTGTGGTATACCTGTAGTTGTGAATACGTGAGGATTGGTGTCCCTGTAGTGCCGCATACGTGAGGGGTGGTAGCCCTGTAGTTGAGGATACATGAGGGGTGGTATCCCTGTAGTTGTGGATAAGTGAGGGGTGGTATCCCTGTAGTTGTGAATACATGAGGGTTGGTATCCATGTAATTGTAGATATGTGAGGATTGGTGTCCCTGTTCTGCTGGATTTGTGAGGGAAGGTATCCCTGTAATTGTGGATAGGTGAGGGGTGGTATCCCTGTAGTTGAGGATACATGAGGGGTGGTATCCCTGTACTGCTGGATACGTGAGGGGTGGTATCCCTGTAATTGTAGCTACGTGATGATTGTTTTTCCTGTAGTTATGGGAATGTGAGGAGTGGTATGCCTGTAGTGCTGGATACGTGAGGGGTGGTATCCCTGTAGTGGTGGGGATATGTGAGGGGTGGTATCCCTATAGTAGTGGATATGTGAGGGGTGGTATCCCTGTAGTTGTGAGTACCTGAGGAGTGGTAACCCTGTTGTTGTGTATCTGTGAGGGGTGAGGGGTGGTAGCCCTGTAAATCAGGATACGTGAGGTGTGGTATCCCTGTAGTTGTGGATACATGAGGATTGGTGTCCCAGTAGTGCTGGATATGTGAGGGGTGGTGTCCTTGTAGTTGTAGATATGTGAAGGGTGGTATCTCTGTAGTGGTGGATACGTGAGGGGTGTTATCCCTGTAGTTGTGGATACGTGAGGGGTGTTATCCCTGTAGTTGTGGATTCATGAGTTGTGGTGTCCCTGTAGTTGTGGATACGTGAGAATTGGTGTTCCTGTAGTGGTGGGTATGTTGGGGGTATCCCTGTAGTGGTGGATTCATGAGGGGAG
The DNA here is from genome assembly GCF_031143425.1 of Pleurodeles waltl. NCBI lineage: Eukaryota > Metazoa > Chordata > Amphibia > Caudata > Salamandridae > Pleurodeles > Pleurodeles waltl. The sequence continues at coordinate 1,022,732,191 of NC_090449.1, read as the reverse complement.
GTATCCCCACAGTTGTGGATACGTGAAGGGGGTATCCCTGTGGTGCGGGGTACGTGAAGGGTGGTATCCCTGTAGCTGTAGATACATGAATGGTGGTATCCTTGTAGCTGTGGATGTGTGAGGGGTGGTAACTCTGTAGTGGTGGATACGTGAGGGGTGGTATTTCTGTAGTTGTGAGTACATGAGGAGTGGTATCCCTGTAATTGTAGATAGTTGAGGGATGGTAGCCCTATAGTTGTGGATACGTGAAGGGTGGTATGCTGCCATGGTAGATACATGAGGGGTGGTATCCCTGTAGTGGTGGATACGTGAAGGGTGGCATCTAATATGGCAGAAACGTTAATGCTGTCCCTTATGTCAGAGTGATCATCTATGTGTGACTATATATGCATTATGTTAACACAGTATTAATGGTTTTGAATGTAGAATGATGAACCACAAAGTCACTTTCCAATGTGAATTTGTTTAGACTAATGTTAGGAACCCTTGTGGTATTTGACTTTTATTAATTATTAACAAGACTCAAGTGATATTATAATGTAGACTCTAAATTAACAGAATGTACGGAAACAATATTGAATGTCTAATTATTTATATTTTAAACATGTGTGCAAATTTAGAGAAATGTAGTTCCACGTTATATCCATTGAAATGTATTAACAGTGCTATTTCGTTTTGTATTACTGTAACATGAACACTAATGAAATGTATTCATGCAAGATTTACAGTATGCATATTTAAAATTATGTTTTATTTGAATATATTAATGTATTAAATTAATTCACTTGTGTTAGCCTAAGCGAGGCCTGCTAAACCATATTCACATGACTGTGCAAAAAATGAAGTGTCATTTTACTTAACATGAACTTTCTTTCAGATTTTGTTCTCATGAGAAGCTAACTTTTGTAATAGATCCCCTATTGTTTTAGGCTTAAAGGGAAATGTAACAGTGTCCTTGAGCAAAGGACATCCTAGACTATGGACTAAAAGTTTAAACATTTGTTTCAACCGTACATGGAACCGGACAAATAGACCATGTGCTCATGTCGGACCTGGGAAAGAATTGACTTGTATCAGTTTGGAGTCGTGTGATCGATCTCTATAGGATGATGCCCCATCAGCGTAATATGGCCTGCTCTCTTTGACAAATCAAATTGCTGAATGAACTTTAATATGTTGTTGACCATTTGGACTTTGATCAAAGAGCTCCGCAGGTCAGATGTGCTGCCTGAAGATGAGAAGCTGATCCCCTTTCATGTATGCTGATCCCCTTGGCGATGTATCTTCCTCTCTGCCCTTTGCCCCTTTGTAATGCTCTTCTAGGACTTAGACATTTTCCCTTTTTGTTCTTCAGAAGACTCTTGATCGATCTTCTGACATACTGAAGCTTTCCTTTTGTATCTATCTTTTGCCCACCATAGTTAGCCCATTGATGATCGGGCTTACCTTTTCCTAAATTATTTTTGCCCCTTTTTGTGCTTTTTCTCTTTTGCCTGCATGTGTTTCACCCCGCACATGTATTTCCCTGACTTGGTTAGAATTAGGGTTTCCCATTGTGCTCAACTTATTTGACTTTGTAACTTGAATCTGAACCAATGCTAATCAGAACTGAGCAACGTTTGTTTTCTAATTCACAAATCTTGTTGATGCTTTGTATGGTAATTGTTGAAAGCCTTGTCCTTCTAAAGTTATTCTGTTTGCATTTATTTAGTCGCCTTGGTCAACCCTTGGTGATTCTGTATCTATATAATCTTGTCTTGCGAAATGTTGCATGACTTTGGGCTTGAGTTTGTAATAAATCTCCTTAACTTTATTCCTGACTGGAGTTTCCTTTGTGTGGCTACATGGGTCATACTGTGTAATGTAATTAGCTTGTATAAATTGTGCTAATGTTCTACCACACCCTTATCTGGTTCCAAAGACCCGTAAGACCACGACGGGCATTTGATTCCTGGATGAAAAATGCTACAACATATCCCTGTAGTTGTGGATATGTGAAGGGTGGTATTCCTGTAGTGGTGGCTACGTGAGGGGTGGTATCCCTGTAGTTGTGGATATGTGAGGGATGTTGTCCCTGTAGTGTTAGATACATGAGGGGTGGTATCCCTGTAGTTGTGGATACCAGAGGGGTGGTATCCCTGTAGTGCTGGATACATAAGGGGTGGTATCCCTGTAGTGGTGGATATGTGAGGAGTGGTATCCCTGTAGTTGTGGATACATGAGGGGTGGTGTCCCTGTAGTGCTGGATACGTGAGGGGTGGTATCCCTGTAGTTGGGGATATGTGAGGGGTGGTTTTCCTGTAGTTGTGGATATGTGAGGGGTGGTATTCCCGTAGTTGTGAATACGTGAGGGGTGGTGTCCCTGTCGTTGTTGATGAATGCATGGTTATATCCCTGTATTTGTGGATACATGAGGGTGGTAATCCTGTAGTGGTGGATACATGAGGGTGGAAGTCCTATAGATGTGGATAGGTGAGGTGTGGTAATCCAGTAGTTATGGATACATGAGGGGTGGTGGTCCTATAGTTGTGGATACATGAAGGGTGGTAATCCAATAGTTGTGGATAAATGAGAGGTGGTGGTCCTATAGTTGTGGGTACCTAAAGGGTGGTAGTGCTATAGTTGAGGATGGATAAGGGGTAGTTGTGGGTATCTGATGAGTGGTCTCCCTATTACTGTAGGTTAAATGAAGGGTGATAGTCCTATAGTTGTGGATATGTGACGGGTGGTAGTCCTATGGTTGTGGATCCGTGAGGGGTGGTATCCCTGTAGTTGAGGGGTAGTAGTTTTATTGTTATGCATCTTTGAGAGCTGGTAGTCCTATGGTTATGGATATATGAGGGGTGGTATCCCTATAGTTGTGTATTCGTGAGGAGTGGTAGTCCTATAGTTGTGGATGCCTGAGGGGTGGTAGCCCTATAGTCGCTGATACATGAGGAGTAGTAGTCTTATATTCGTACATATGTGAGTGTTGGTATCCCTATAGTTGGGGATACATAAGGGATGGTAGTCCTATAGTTGTAGATACGTGAGGGGTGGTAGTCCTATAGTTGTGGATACGTGAGTGGTGGTAGTCTTATCATTGTGAATCTGTGAGAGGTGGTATTCCTATGGTTGTGGATACGTGAGGGATGGTAATCCTATAGTTGTAGATACATGAGAGGTGGTAATCCTATGGTTGTGGATACGTGAGGGATGGTAATCCTATAGTTGTGGATACGAGGGGTGGTAATCCTATAGTTGTGGATACATGAGGGGTGGTAGTCCCCAAAGTAAAATACATCATACACAAGAAATACACACAGTCTCCTCAGGTTGTGGCTCTAGTGTTTGATAGGCAGATCCCCGTGACCCGCTTCCCTCTCACTAGCGGTAGGGATATTCACCATTCACAATAGGCGACATTGATGTTATGCCCCACTAGTAGTTTGAGTCTCATGAGTAACACCCGACTCTTGTAAAAGTCAAAAGTGTTTCCACGCTCGACGCGCTATGTGGCAGAACAAGTTCCCCCAGGGCCTTGCGACTCTATGATCAGTCTTAGCTACACTTGCAGAAATTGCACGAGTGGAGCCTCTGGGAGCTCTTAGCTTGTGGGCATCATGAGGAGCTGCAGCAGCTGCTGTTGGTGAGTCGCACTTGTGGTTCTCCCAGGGCAGGGAATCTACAACTATATGACTACGACTGCTCATGTATCCACAGCTATAGGATGTTGTGGTGACAGCATACCATGTAGAGATCAGTAGGAGTGAAGAGGCCTTTTTACTTGTGTCACTGGAGTGAGGCCTGCAGGCTCCCTCATGTAAAGCTCTGCTGCTGTGTGCTTAACTCACCCGTGTCCTACATCAAGTTAGTGTCCCCAGGGAAGGACAAGTACTGTTGCCTGGTTCAAGCTGTCATCGAGCGGAGAGGCCACCGTGGTGACCCGTGCAGGCCAGAGTCCCCGACTGAGGATCAAAACCGGAGCACATGAGCACCATCGCCATGGGAAAGATCAGAAGAACTTACTGTCTCGCCCGAGGAAGCGACTTGGATGCCCAGCCCGTGCCCTGATAGAACTGCAAGTGTGACTCACTAACAACAGCTGCTGCAGCTCCTTACGATTCCCGCAAGCAAAGTATTCCTAGAGGCTCTAGTCGTGCAATTCCTGGAGGTGCGGCTAAGACTGGTCATAAGGCCACAAGGCCCGGGGGGAACTTGTTCTGCCACGAAGCGCTTTGAGCGCTGGAACACTTTTGACTTTTACAAAAGTTGGAGTAATACTTCTGAAACTTGGACTACTAGTAAGGCCTAACCTTTAATGTCGCCTATCGTGAATGGGGAATACCCCTCCCACTAGTAAGAGTGAAGCAGGACACAAGGATCTGCTTATCCAATATTAGCATCCCAACCTCAGGGGACTGTGTGTATTTTTTGTGTATGCAGTATTTCACTTTGGGGTTGTATATAAATACTCCTTTTTCATAAAAGCAGGTATTTGACTGGACAATCATTTATTGCTGCTATTGAATATATTTTGAGTTGTGAGCCTGTGTTCTACCCTCTGCACCTTCATCCCCAGGGAAGCCGTGGACTGCGCAACCTATGCTACCACCGAGAGTCAAGTGCTGAAGGGGTCCTTGGTCCAGTTGCTCAGAACTCATAGTAGGTTGGCCCACAGGACATCAGGTGTAAAAAGCCTCAACTCCTGTGGTTGGGACCTGCTTGCCCCGTGGCCCTTTGCAATGGGTTCTGACAATGCAGTCATGGTCTTATCATCATCATTGCTTGGAATCAGTAGCACCATTGTATCATTCAATGTATTGCACCTTTTGATTGAAATATTTTCAGCTGCCAGTATTGTTTGTTCATACTTTGTAAGGGGGATGTTTTTCAAATGCTGAGTCCGTGTACGAGTCAGCAAAATTTCAACTGAATGAGGCACTTACACAACAAGTGTATGGCTTTGATTCATTCACTCTATTTGATTGCCAGGCAAACAGCTGCCATGGGCTTCAAACAATCAAGAAGAGCTGCGTCTATTGGATCTAATGTAGCACAGAAGTAGGCAACAGGTGGTTTACCTCACCATGCTTTTGACCCAACACAGTAAGTGCACCATAATCTTCTTTTTCGTGTCAGAAAAGGAAGAACTCCTTGAAGTAATCAGGCATTCCAAGAGCGGGTAGGCCTCAGTAAAGGCTTTGAAAATCAGGGAAGAATTTGTAATCCACTGATGACAGTAGCCAACCATTCCCAAACTCATCCTCACTCCCCCCTGGGCAGCTGGAAGATTAATTTTCAGCGATGCAGAAATGTGTTCTATGGGCACTTTCCTTGCCTCTTTTTCAATGATGTGACCAAGATAAATCACTTATTTTTACAGCACTGTATCTTTGTATGCGAAACCTTGTGCCAAAAGGACAATTGTATCCAACTTGCAATCTTCCTTTGTCTTTGAAGCCACTAAAAGGGCATCACTGTATTGCATCAGCACTGAGTCACAGGGCAGTTGTAAACTCTTGAAATCTTTAATTAGAATCTGACTAAAGACTGTGGCTACACTAGGGGATCCCACACCAAATGAGTACTTTATTGAGAATCCAAATGTGAAAAGATATTGTCTGTCATCATTAAGAGGAGGGGGAAAGAATGCTTGGCATAAGTCAGTGACCATACACCATTCTGTTTTCACAGGAATCTGAAACAAAATCACAGCAGGACTTGGTACCACAGAACCACAGGTAACAACAATTATATTAATTTTCCTAAGATCTTGGGCTACCCTCAAATTACCACTCAGTTTTGAATGCCCATCACAGGTGAGTTGTAAGGACTACCAGGCACCTCAAGTAAAATACCCAGCTCCAGCATTTTCTCTAAAGCGAACTTAATTCCCTTGTCTGCTTCTTATTAAAGTTGATATTGTCGAATCCTAGGTTAGACGGTGCTGGCTTGACTTGGATCTAAACAGGTTCTGCACTATTAATGAGTCCTATCTTTACCTACAAAGTCCCATAACTCTTCTTTTACTGTATGTCTTAAATCAAGAGGCAGGTGAACGTTTGTAAGAGCTAGGAATAACTGAAATCTTGACTCTTGTGATTTTATTCTAAACACTGAATCTTCATCCTGGGTTTCAATTGTGACAACTTCCGGTGTACAACGAATGACACCATTCAATCAGCAAAGCATGTCTCTGCCAAGTACATTAACAGGGCTCAAATCACACAGTACACATTGGTGAATGTCCCCCCATTGATCCCATTTTAACTGCAACAATTGCTGAAACCTGACTATTAGTCTGTTTATTGCTTAAACCTACAATTTGGACTTCTTTTCCTGAGAGGGGTTGGCTTGGAACTTTCATGGAATGAACCATGGAGCGGGTAGCAACAGTATAGATTGGAAATGATACAGGGTGGCCATTCACCTCCCCATCTATGTATGGGCCACTCTGGTCTACTTCTAGTACTGCACCAAGCACGCACTCCTCCTCCCTTCTCAGGCATTGTCATTGCAAATGTTTTGCATCCGGTTAAAAATGGGGAAAATCATTGTTGAGAATCACTGGATTCTGTTGGAAACTTGGGTTGTCTGGAATATTGCTTCTCATATTTTTCTGCAGCACTGGTGCTACAGGTATATTCATATAGAATTGCCCCTAATTATCCATAGGGGTCTGTTGGGCTAGGACTGTGAACTACATCTGTGACTGACTTCCATTTTACTGCATCAGGGTACAAAATAATTTTGGATTCAGCCTGGATTCTGTCTACATTTCGACTTCCAGCAGTCAATTTTCCAGCAGAAATGACAAGCAGTGTTCTTCTTTAGCAAATTGATGTTCACATTAGTTTCGGAATTATTTACAAATCCTCTGCTCCTGCCATGTATTTGCATCGGCATATCACTACTTATCCCAACTCCTTAATACCTGGCACACAAAAATCTCAAATTCTCATTGACACCAGAACCTGCAGGTGACATGAAATCTTATCTAAATTCATCATCTGAGTTTTAAATATCATTCTGAGTCGCTTTTATCTATGCAGTCATCAACTTTTTTTAATCGTCTTTTGCTTTGCATCAAAACAGTTACTACAGTATTCGAAACAATCAAGTATGTCATCAATACCCTTAGACTGTCAACACATCACACCCGACTGAATATGTGAGCTAAGTTCTAGACACAAACCCAAAACGGAAGCTGGTACGGATCCACTGATGCCCTCCCTGTCTGTCTCTTCTAGTCCACTACACTTGCTACAAATCTGCATAGGTCTCTCATAATAAGCATACACTTACTCTTTCAGCTCTTGTGTGGCTCTCATTATTTTTGCCCAATTCCCCTCTTTGTCCGGCATCTTGTTTTTCAAATGATCTATCACTGCTTGTTATTTTTCCATAAACTCTTTGCTTTCTTTTCTGTGTCAAGCTTTTTCTTTTTCACGTTGTTTTTTTCTACTTGCTCCTCAAATCACTCTAGTCTTTTTTACAGTCAACCACATTTTTAATATGAGCTTGCAGAGTCATTTGACCCATTTTTCCTATTTCTGCCTCACTTCGATTTTGAAGTTTTTACGCAGGCTCCTGATATTGTGCAAATCAACACCAAATTCTTCAAGCTTATCATGAGCTTCATTTGCACACCTCGATGCTTCTCTGATAAAATAGTCAATTCATCTGAATGATATATAAATAATTTGTTGTGTTTATTGTTCCTTGTAATACCTCTCCAAGTTCAATTTTCAAGTTTGCAATATTAATTTCCCTCTTCTCGGATGGTGTAGTAGCTACAACTTCAACAACGAAGATCACTGTATACACAGCAGTGGAAATCCGACTAGTTCCAGTCAAAACTCCCAACGTACTCTCAGAAGGGGCACTTGCAATAGTTATTTCTAGTGTACTCCTACCTGGCTCGCCAGCACCCATGTTAGGTACTGGCAGTCTTTGTGTATGTCTCTATGGCAGTGTGCCATCTAATAAGGAGAAGGTCTAGAATTAAGCACATCATTTAGGAAATGATCTTCTTCATCTGAATCAATTTCTTTGTCTCTTTTGTTTTTCATTTTAGAATCGTCAATTTTCCTCTTGTGTGAATCAATAGTTCTAGCAAGGAATACCCTCACATCTTGCATTGTGTCCTCTCCCCATGCCTTTTTCTGAACACCCCATTTGGATTCTAAGCAATAGTGTTTTGAATTTCTAAACTGCTTATCCATTTTCTTTTGCTCCCTTTCTATGCCCACTCGATCCCATTAATTTAATGCTTTAAATTGTGTATGTCTAGGTTGCAGCTTTTATTAACACATTGCATGCCTCAGTAAATCAAACTTTCTATTATTAAAGGTACACTCTAAAGGAAATTGCATTTCCTTGCCACTAGGAGGTAATGCATGGCAGCCTTTCAAAAACACACATGTGTAAATACCTACGTTATTTTGAATGCAGGAGAACTTTTGGGAGGCATTGTCTCAGCCTCCATAACAGAAACACTAGGAGTTTTCAGTACAGCCCCCATATTTCTCACTTAACATAATCAAAAAACTCACAAAAATAAATAAATGGACAAGCAACCAATCTCGGTGTGGCTATGGCAAAGGTCAACACAATCACAGCACGATCTACAACAACAACCAACCAATGAGAGCACAACTCATGATGACGTCTAATAAATTGCAGCATGACTTCTCAAAATCAGTCAGAAAATTACAGCACGACTCTTGTGCGAATAGAAGTCAATGCAATACCTTCTGCCATCACACACCCCTGTAGGCAACCAAAACCTTAGTTGCTCAACCTAAATAAAATAAGAAAATTAAGAAGAATATGAAAAACAATCTGTAACCGATAGAAGCTGAACCAGTACCTCTGCGGCAAATTTCAAATCACAAAATTCACACTAGGCAGATTCCCATCTAGTGATGGCCCACCTCCATCAACGCATTTACTCCAAGCACTGAAGGGCAGATAGACACCAATCTAGAGTGTAGAGAAGGAACCTATAAGAAAATATATTAATTCAGAGAATCCCCAACCTTAGTGTGAATCACACCATCACTTTGCAGAGAAGTTCAACAACATATCTTGAGATCTTGGACTTCGACTAATCCATTTACCTTAACGAACAAATTAACAAACAAAAAACATTTGATGCACTGCACTTCACAAATATGGCTAATACCACCAATTAAACCATACATCAATAGCTCAAAACCAAAAATGTCACATGTAGTGACTAGACATCAATCTGCACTCTCAAAGTGTAAATCCCACAATGCGTCGGTAACACACATGCACAACCACTCTCATCCACTCAACATTGATTCCACTACTGATCCTCACAATCCTTGGCTCGTTAACAGCACTGAAACACTGCACCAAATAATCCCATTTATGGAATTTGGGGAATATAGCAAAAATCCAGACTAGGGACAAAACTTTTCTCAACTGTGATTTCTTATCTTATCTCATAACCATCCTCTGTTACCAAAGTTGGGGGTGCGCAGTGCAAAAAATTGTGTACGACAGTGTTAACCTTAAAATCTATGAGGTAATCAAGGGCGGCTCCTTCGCAATGGCGAAGGAGCGTCACCCCACTGGCTGAGCCAGCAGCTGAAAAATAAAACTGTATTTTAGTATCATATTATTTTTCAGCTGCTGGCTCAGCCAGCATGTGCAGGGAGGGGCGGGGTTGGTCCATGGGAGGGGGGAGGAATGGTGTCAGTGCACTAAGTGCACATGTCAGTTTGGCCAGCCGTCTTAGGCTGGCCAAACGGACATGCGCACTGCACAGACCTCAGTGCACTGTCTGAGCGGCAGACCAAGTCATTCAGACCAGTCCTGACACTGCTCTCATGCTAGGTATATCATGAGAGCAGCACCAGAATTGCATGGGGAGCCTGTGCTGGTGTCCCAGGGACTGCTAGGACACCAACACCATTGAGGGAAGAAGATCGAGGTGGCCGGCAGCGGCAGCAGAAACAGCTATGTTTTAAAAAATATATATATTATTTTATTCCTCCCCGTATCCACCCTCCCCCCGCCCTCCCTTCTCCTTGAGGTTTGTGGCTGGAGTTAATGTGTTCTGGAGATAAGATTCAGAACAGTGTTACAAATACAGTCAGTTTTAAAAGATTAACTCAAAAAGGGAGTTCAAGATCAGAAAGGTAGGAAAAAACATGACAGTTTATTACAAATTCAGAGGTACTTTACAGGAAATAGAAAATTACAGTTTCAACAGCAATCTGATTAAAGTGCATAGAAATTACTAGCAATGCTCTTAAATAGAGGAAAAACACACAAATGTGCACTCAAATGTGATGCAAATCGATGGAAAATCAGGCAGCACCCCTAGAAGCTCAGGAAAGGATCACTAGCTCATTTCCAAATTAAAGGGTTCATATAGCTATTTTCAGTATAGAAACTGCAACGTCAGTATGGCGTGAACACTGTTACAACAAATCATAATTGGTGTGTTTTACACGTCACATAACTCTACCATCTTAGCACTAACCCACCACATGAACATTGATTCTCCCCATTCTGACCTAGTATCATCCTGAGGTGTCAGAACAAACTAGTTACATAAACAACAGAAAGCAATTGTGAATGAATCCAATAGAGTGCTCTAGCAGGAAGAGCCTTGTCAAGGACAATATGTCATACAAAGTAAACATGTACACATCTTGCTGCATGCAGTGTTAATCAAGAAAATAGAGAGAGTGAACATCATGATGCGGCATCCATTTTAAGCAAAGATGAAGTTTAAGCCTAATAGAGGCCTAGATTTTAATCTAAGCTAGGAAACAGATTTTAACATATTGTAATGATTTGTTTCAATTGCAATAGCTCTGTCAACGCACATCTCTGAATCAAATGTAGAGCAACCATTATTAAAGCACTTTTTAGTCAAAAGATACAAAAAATTGTCTCACACGCGCAACCAGTATGTTCACTTATCACCACGGATGAACTTTAAAATATGATTTTATGTTGCACACAATAACCGTGTTTGGCTTCTTTCTAAGCCCTCACAATTTTAGTAGATGACTGGGGAAACTGAGGTCCATGAGACAGGACATTTGTGGAAGTTGTAACTCGGTACCAGGTTTCCTCTCTCATTGATGACAATTTAACTATTTCAGGCACAAGACTCCTTCTCCTACTTGACATTATTTAGTAAAAAAAATACGCATAACTTTCGAATTCTAACAAACAAGTCCTCAAACCAGAAAAGAAGGTTTCTTTCTCTTGGCTCTGTCGCATATTTATGGTAATAGATGCATTTTAGCGTGCCTCGTTATTTAGTAACCATGCCCAGCTACCCGAGCGCAGACACTTGTTTATTTTGTTGTAAGTAAACTTCCCACTGCATTTTGTCAGCTCTGATAACTGGCAACCCGAACCGAAAGGTCATACATTTAACAGCACACATGGGGCATTTAAAAGCGCCGAGGCCATGCCTTCCTTTCTGCCCTGGTGAAGCTGACTGCTGCCGTGCCAGTCTGCTGAGCACCTTGGGAGAAGTTAACACTTCATAAAACTACACTGTCCCACTGTAGCAGCAGAGGCCCCTTCACCCAGGGACAGAGGTGCCGAGAAAGCACTTTTTGTGCTCCGAGAAAATGCTGTGGCAATGAAGAGGAGAGGTGTGCATGGATATTTGTTAAGCAAAAAGTCAGGAGTAGCGGATGTGACGTCACAAACCTTTTGCCCCTGATAACTTCACAAAGTTTACCCATCATCCCACCATTACCCCTATAACTGCCATCTATTTGCTTGTGAGGCTTTTGGGTGGGCAAGCTTTGGAACTGGAGACAACAAACGGGACTATCTGAGTCCTTTTTGACTCCTGTTGCATCCAGGGTAAGATCGGGATCAGAATTAGGCTTGGGTACTGTTACAACAAGCATTGGCAATGCCAATAGGTTTCGCCTACGGGGGAGCTTTTGTCTTTGGCAATGTTTACACACACAGTCTCAATATTGTGATGTGTTGTCTGGTGACTGTAACAACATCACAGGAAGTCCAGCCTAGTCACCGGATGTGCGTAGCTAATATGACATATATTAACTGACAAGTGGCCATGGGCACGACAGGCAGTCAGCCAGGAGCTGTGATTGACAACATATGTGTCCCAACACACACTTGTGCCCGTGGCCTGGGAGATGTGCTTTAGGAAATGGAAAGATGTAGTAAATATAGGTGTAAAGTTACATCATGTCAGGTCAGTCCTGTGTTTCACCAACAATAATTTGCAATGAGAAATTTGTAATTTTGTGTGTTCCATAAAAATCATGTGCCAAGAAATACAAGCATCAGGGGCGGCTGCTCCATAAGAGTGGAGGAGTGTCGCCCCCCCACCAGCAGCTGCAAAACTTTTCCCCAAAAACAATAATAAACTATGTTTTTGGGGAAGGGGCGGGGCCACGGAGGTGACGCGCAATGAGGGGGAGTGCTCAGCACTCCCCCTCACTGCGTATGTATGTTTGGCCGGCCGTCTCGGGCCGGCCAAACACCCAGTCGGAGAAGAGTCTCTCCAACCCAGCAACACAGTTGCCGGGTTGGAGAGAGCCTGCACAGACTCCCAGTCTGCCTGGGAGCTCCCAGCCAATCCTGACACTGCTCTGAGCAGCGTCAGGATTGTCCGCAGGGCAGTCTGGGAGCCTGTGCAGGAGCGAGACGGAAGAGCAGAGGAGCGCTGCGGCGCGTCACGGGAGCGGAGATAAGTGTTCTTTTAATATTTTTTTAATGTGTCGTCGTCCCCATCACCCTCCCTCCCCCCAGCGCGCCACCCCACCCCCTCGGCAACCTGGGAGCCGCAACTGACAAGCATGCCAAGTGTTATGTGCTAAATAAAAACTCAAGACTTGGTACAGGTGTGAGAAACATCACAGGCTGTGATCTTGACTTGGCTGTGATCTTGACATCTTCACTTGGGTGGAGTGTGGTAGTCGTGCGTGAATGAAGTTGCTTCTAGAATAGTTGCAGTAATGTCTATGTGTATTGCATTATAATGCACTGCTCTGGATCACTGGGGTGATGTCATAGGAGCAGCAGCGGGTGGTGACGTCATCAGTCCCCTCTTGTCAGACTGCTGACATCCCTGTGATAAGGGCTCCTCTAACTTCAGCTGAGCTGAGAAGCCCCTGCGTCTCAGCGCTATGCACCCACTGTGGGTCGCCACCCTTGTAGAGAAAACACAACTTGTGCACCCTGGCTCACATATTGTCCCCACACAAATGGGGCACGAGACATCATCCAAACAACGTGTTCCCCTTTATTGTCCACTTTATGATGCCTGTCACCCCACTGATGTCAAAATTCGACAGGCGTGACATGGATAGTTTGCTTAGGAAAGTGAGGGGAGAAATAGGGAATTAAATGGGAGGAGAGAAATAAACAGAGGAGGGAAAAAAAGAAAGGGTCTGAGAAAGAAATGCTAAGAGAGAAAAAGGAAACAGAACAATGCTTTAGAGCAGATCAGCAAACTACACACCATCCAAAGCACCTGGGCCAAACAAAAGCACCCAGGGCCAAGCAAACTGGTGTGAACATGACATCTGGCTAATCTCTGTGAATACAGCTGTTACCCATGGAGACATGTGATCCAAAGGCTGTGGGGCAGCTCAGACGTATGGCTTTACTACATGACCACACTGTGTTCTCTTGGCCAAATCATTGTATATCCATGTGAGTCAATTCTTTTTTGTTTTTGTTTTATAAATGCTGTTAATCACATGAAAGCATGACATGTTGGCTTTGCTAGTTCTGGGAAACGTAAAAAGAGGATTGCTTTATGCACACAACGCGTAAAGATAATTACATGACAGCTGGGTGATCGGTGTGCTTTTTAAGATGTAAAATAGTTCATCATGCATTGCAAAGGAAGCTTTTCCCAGAAGTCGTAATGATAAATGGAGGGTCAGTGAGGCCCAGTTATGCAGTCACATTGGGAGAAGAAAACAGCTGCCTCGATCCAAAATACCCCAGGGCCCAGCAGAAATAAGAATCTACTGCTGAGAATATGTCACTGAATCTGCCTGGGGGGGGGCAGGTTTAAGTCAAAGGAAACTGAACATTAACCAGACTGACTTTGGGATATAACAAACAGTTAATTGTGTCTGGTAGAGCAGACTATCAGCATTGCAGGGCTTAGCTAAGCATGCAATCGTTTCCTTAGTATTAAAATTGCCAAACGTGCATGAATGCATTAATTAAGCTATACCATATCCATATACAAAACCAGAACATTTGCAAAAATGCAAGATAAAGGCTTTGGCGAATGTGGTCAAGGGACTGCTAGTGTTTATCTTATGGATGGTGCATTTATTCAGATTGCCAATGTAAATGTGCACAGTGTTCCACAGAGGTAGAATGTCATTTTTTCATCTGTATTATATAGTGCTTCAAATCACTTTGCTGTAGAGTCCGAGCGCTTTAAAATTTACATAGGATAGCATGAGCCAAACGGGTAAAAAAAATGGATACTGTGCATTTCACCTTCAACGACCCTTAGTCGAAATAAAGATAGTGCTAGTGTAAATGAAGACCGAATTCATTCCTGACTACTGTGATAGTTACGTTTCCCATCTCAACTCCCAAAACAAAACTATGCTTTATTTTACTGACACCACTTAGTCCAACAAATCAGACAAGCGACTGCAAGCACTGTATGGTAAATGTATGAAGTATTTGTGCCCGCGTGCGACGCTCAAGCTGCAGGAGTGCTAGCTGGGTTCTAACCTTCCCGGTACAGCCAGTGCGAGGGGTGGGGATCAGTTAGAAACGTAACACTACATCCAGCTGCGCACTGTGCTTGCCATCCCCTTAGCATTGCATTCTCAATTCCAACAACAAGACCAGTGGATCTCTCTTGTTTCTTGAGTCTTCTAAGAATGCTTGGCAGACTTCTCAGCCTCTGCCTTTCTGCAGGCTGCCTACCATCCTTTCGATGCAGTGGGTCTGTTGGAGAGTGGAGTCTACAGAACATGGAAGCACGTTCATTGAACACCCTGCAAGAGGCAGTAACAATGAGCAGCAGTCAATGCAGAACCAAACCGGAGGTCAGCGCTCGTGAGGGCCTGGATGTGCATGAGGGCAAAAGATGACATTACAGGTGCACCGACGGCTGGGAAGAAAGTAAAAAAGAAGTACCTCAGAAGCCCGTGGCATGTGGAAGGACACTGGCCGCCAGCCACTGTTCGCCAACCGGAAGTAGTACTTTGTCCAAGCTCCAGAGAACAGTCGACATCCGAAGGAGAAGAGAGGAAGTACAACCTGATGACGTGAGTATT
Organism: Pleurodeles waltl; assembly: GCF_031143425.1. Lineage (NCBI taxonomy): Eukaryota > Metazoa > Chordata > Amphibia > Caudata > Salamandridae > Pleurodeles > Pleurodeles waltl. The sequence goes on along the minus strand of NC_090449.1, from coordinate 1,022,716,907 downwards.
CCTGCTGACCAATGAGAAAGCAAGGAAAGGAGAGTGACTGGCAAAGCCAACAAATGGTAAGTAATGGGAATGCTGTGGGTGGGTTGAAGGCCTGTGGGTGGGCTGTAAGTCCCTTTTCAGATTTCTTTTCGAACAAAAAAGATTTTGCCACAGTTCAAGCGCTGTGCAGGCCAAACCTAAAAAGTGGCCCAAATATCCAGATCGAGCCCTTTCATGAAACACCACTACATTTGTCTCATTGGACTCATTTTTATAGAAATGTTTGGTAACTTTAGTATTTTATAGGTTATAGAGCCAGTAACGTGGGTAAAAACTAGAAGAACTGCATTTTGGCCGGACGGGCAAGGTGAAATATAATGGTCCAAGTGCCACAACACCTGATCTGACGAGTATTTTAGTATCCTGGTCGAAAATGAAGAGAATCATCCGAATCCAGTATTTTTTTCCCCTAATCAGTGTGTACTTTAAACAATAAACGTAAGGAAAATGCACGTTTAGAAAGATTGCTAAAGCTGCCTTCATAATCTGTGACTGATCGTCAAATTAATAAAGGCAGAAAAGCCATGTTGAAAAGGAATAAGGTTTTTATATATAAAGATTCCTCTTTTATTATCATGCTCTGGCTTTTGCAGAATTTTAAAACATGAACAATGGCCGGTTATTTTATTTAAATATTTCTTTGTAGTTTTTTATAGTGTGAACTCGTCCCAAGGGCATTGGAGCGATTTATATGAGTTGCAACAGTTGCATTACAGGAGATCAAATTCATTTTTGTTTGAGGCCTCGGGAGAGTTAGTGATTTGCCCAGAAACGCAGGATGTTGAGCTACGTCAGGATTCCAACCTAGTTCCTGAGTTCCAAAGTTGGCAGCTCTGGTCAATATGGCCTCACAGCTAGGCCTATGCAAACACACCAGTCCCAGGGAGGCCGCTTCCCACTCACCCCTCCCCAGCCCACTGTATCCTCAGGGCTATGGCCTGGAAGAGAAGGAAAGAACAAAGCTTCGGGCCAGCCTCGGAGGTGGGGGTGCAATGGGGGCTGAAGATGGCCCAACGGCCACTGTATCACCTGGCACAGCTCCCACACCCACCTCCCAGCAGAGGATGCTTTACTCTTCCGGTCCCCGCCTCAGGGGAGATTGAACACTTTCCTTTGTGGTCTGTGTAGCCCCAAAGGGGTCAAGCTGAAGTCTGGGATGGCAGGCCTAGTGTCGCAAGTCCCTGCTCTGACAGTCAGGATGCCTCACATTACAGTGGTCTGTCGGGGGACTGGCGAAGATATTAAGGCTCTGTTGCCCGGGTGACATAGGGCTTGAAAAATACCCCTCCCACAGCTGACTCTTAGGTGCCGACCCATTGGCCAATGCCCGACTGCCCGCCTTCCTAACCCAATCCGACCCTGGTTGCTTCTGCTTGCCGTCATGGCCTACGAAAGTAGGGGCTTCCTTGGAAGTCATTTTGGGACCACCAGGGAGTCGAGGCTGCAACCCCTGACTTGCCCCTTGCGACCCCTGGCACTGCATTTTCGACCCCTGGCCTCAGATGAAGCTAAACCAGTGCCAAGAACACAGGAGGAGATCGTCCGTATGGACATTGGTTGGAGCTCCAGTTTTCTTGTTTTTTATCATTTTTTTTAGAACACCAATAGCGAATAATAATGTATTATTCGCTATTGATGTAATAAAAAATGTAGTGCAATCAACTGGAATATGGCCCTCCCTGGCAGCAGAGGTAAGTAAAAAAATGCTTTTAAATGTATGCTGTGTGCATGCGTGCAGGTGAGAGTGTGTTTGTGTGATTATATTGTATGTGTAAGCATATGTGTATGAGTGACCAGAAAGGTCAAATGGCATATGATGTCACTTCTGCTACCCCTGGCCTTTTGGTGAATTGATATTCATGGCTCGGGCTTCAAGGGCAAGTCTGGTGATACCGCACACCAGGGTAGTGGCTGTATCATAGAAATTACATAGTCTTGTTTTTTGTAACATTTTTGGTACAATTTCAAGAATGGAAATTAAACCAATGTTGAGCAGCTCCAGAGAATGTGCAAGAACCATGTGTGTATGTATATGGCATTTCTATAGGGTGAACCTAACCAAGAGGTGGTGGAGCGCTGGACATGGTCAAAGATCATAAAATTAACTGTGCTTTTCCCTGCACAGCTCGTTCACAGAGTCCCATCCCCTAGATGGATCATGATCAGGTAGATAAGCTTCCTGATCTTTATTGAAAAATCACCAAAACTTTTATGACCTTGAAAAATGTCAAGCCTTAATCTCCAGGGAGTGTGACAAGAGTAAATTCTACCTTAGAGCCTGTCAACAATACCAAGAAGTGCCTTTGCAAATGCTATGAAGCCAGCTCTCGAGACGTGGAAAGAACTGGGCTTGCAGATAAAGGGAAAACAATATGTCATCCCGACTGCGTCAGTTTAGCAAATATCTGCAAATTTTGCATCTCACACTTTTTTTGTAATTTGGTTATTTTCCTGAAAACACATTTTTAAAACAGTGCAAGAGTTTTTCTTCCGACTTGACTAGTAACCATGCACAAATGTGTATAGTGCAGTTACTCCTACAAGCTTGCCACTGGCGGTTATCACAAACTTTTCAGACCAATCTGAAATCCTGATATAGGCATTAGGGCTCCATAGTTGCAAATGATGGCCTTGGCTTTCTCTTCAACAGAGATGGGCAGAAGGTGGCATCCAGCAGCTATCTTTGGTCGCTGCTTATTTGGTTACTTGCATGTTCTGGATTATTTAGGGCGCACCTTCTGTTGATTGAATTCACTAATCCAAAAAGCACTGAACGCTCTCTCTGAATTTGCTTCGCTTTGCGGTGCCCTATGAGTAATGTTTAGTGCTGCCTTGCCTGGACTGGTGTGGTTGAATTATTAGCTTTTATCCTGAAGCCAGTCGAGAACACGAACAATCACTGCTGCTGTCTGTCACCTGCAGAGACAATAGGGATCAATGGCCTGCAGGCACCTAAAAAATGCCCCCAGGTTAATTTGGGAAATGGAGCAATCCAGCGACTGCTCCGTTTTGATTGGGCTTCATTTGGGCTACTTGGGCTTCGGAAGGTATATATGCAGCCATTTTAGTATGCCAGCCATCATTTTGTTAATAATTAGCATGGTGGCTGGCAGTAACGTCAGGAGCTTCTGGAGCTTTAAAGCGTCAGGAGCTTTGGTGCCTGATAGTATTGGAGGATCATACCTTCTTTTTTCAGCAAGATGTCCTACAACGACAAAGTGAGCTTGGCCCAGCAACTTCTAAAGGAGGAGGGCCGACCTGATCTTCTGGCAGATTGTGGCGCTCTAGAAGGCTGCTCGATGCGGCGGGTCTTGGCAGGGGGCAGCTGCAGCAGTCTTGGTGTCTGCGTTGCTTCACCGCCCCAGCGTTACACATAAAAGTGAGGTAGGAATGTGAAGCCCATGTGAGGAGAGTGGCCTCGGGTACTCGTGAAGCAGGCCGGGGCGCACGGCGCACGGTTGAGTCCAGTGGCACAATGAATTAAATGCACGCGGAGGGTCAGGCCTTGCAGGTGGGTGCAGTGGATAAGGAATTTCGCTGCGGGGTGGTAAGGCAGGGCTATTAACGAGCGACGACCAGGAAAAGGCTTTAACCCTACAGGAGGCACTGGCCTTACTTCAGGACGGGCGGTGGGGGGTGGAATGAGTCAGAATGTGAGGGCCACCTCTAGGAAAGGGAGGGGACAGGGGGCAATCAGGAGTTCCAGAGTAGTGGGAAAGCGGAAGAGGGCGGCAAGGCAGGTATGGGGGAGGTGCTGGGGGAAAATGAGGGGGTAGACCTTGGATGGCAAAGTGATGGCAGGGAGGAGAGGGACCACTTTAGGGCAAATTTGGAGGAGGGTTTAAACTGGGGAGAGGGAGAGTGGCAGGCCAGATTCAGGGGGCAGGGGGTATCTGAAGGGGGCGAGGGAGGTTTTGGAGGGGTGGGCACTTAACAGGGAGCAGGCCTGTTAGAAAGGGAGGGGTTTTTGGAGAGGGTGTCCATGGGGCGCAGAGCAACTGGTGAGGGGAGTTTTGGGGGGCCATTGCGGCACTCGGCAGCACTCGGCAGTGGAGCAATGGGTACGAGGAAGAGGAGAAGGGGGAGGCGGTATAGTGGGATACACCTTGGCCAGGGGAGGCACAGACAGAGGGGGTACAAGAGGGGACTCTGAAGGTGTACACTAGGGTAGATCATAGGGTTCGAGCTTACATGACGCTATGCCAGTGCTTGGCCCACTGGCAGCACAAGCAGACCTTGCACCAGTGGGGCTGGTAAAGCAAAGAATGGGGCAAAGAAGTAGTGTTTGGGGGGGTGCAGCCAGCACAGTGTGAGGTAGTAGCCAACTCAGCGCACCATGCCTTTCTTTAACAGGTCAAAAAGTACAGAGATTCAGAGGACTTGGTGAGTCCAGTACAGCTCCACGACCCTGAGAAGAAAAGGCTTGGCTCAGTAAGGCCAGCTGGACACCATCGGGGGACAGCAAGATCACCACCACAAGAAGGCCCAGAATGGCCTCGGCAGTGCAACCAGCCAGTGGGTAGAGGACTACCTGTGGTGACAAACACAGCGGGTGGAGGAGTTAGGCATTCGGAAGAGAGGTTGGAAGGGCAGAGTACGTCCCCCCCAACACAGTAGGTCACAGAGGGTAGGTTTTGATTCTGTGGTAAGGCCGCAATGGCAGGAAGTAAAGGCAGCCGTGGAGAGTGAATGTAGTTTCATGACCAAAGAGACAATGTTGGATTATGGAGACGAAAGCTTGGAGGAAGGGGAATTGGTAGGAGGTGACGAGCAGGGAGGAGAAAGTCGATGGTGGAGACAGGGTGAGGTTGATCACGGGGAAGGTGGGTATTCCCATCAACCTGTGGATAGTGGGTTACAGATGGAGAGTGCAGAGAGAAAACAATATGGTGATCAAGTGACGAATGTCAGGTGGGATCAGTTGGCGAATCGGCGGGCTCCAGAACAGGCACCGAACTTGGGGCCAGGTATAGACCGCATTGAGGTGCGTAAAGTGGCTCTGATGGTGTCAATTGGAGTGGATGCAACAGGGTAGAAAGGGGGTAAGGTGAGATTACATAGTGGAGTGTAAGTGACTGACGCAGGGGTGGGCACAGATGAAAGTATTGGAATGGGAATGGACGCAAAGATGTCAGGACAGACAGACAACAAACCAGGTGGAAGTAATACGCAAGGAGGAGGGTCAGGGTCCTCTGGGGAGATGCAGGTGCTACAGGACAAGCCACCGGAGAAGCCCGGGGATTGGGTTGCAAAGGGGGATAAGGAAGAAGACAAAAAAGTGCTGTGTGAAAGCAAAGGCTTGAAAATCAAGAAGTTGCCATAAATGAGAGTGTCGAAACCATTGGGCACACACCTTATGCCGGCAACTAAAGAGAGAATATGGAATGGGGAATATGTGGAGATGTTGCCACTATTGCATAGGTAATTACGGGCAGAGGAAGGCTCAAAAGAGGAGGGGTACAAGCTGGCTAAAAGCCCAAAAGTACCCATGACAATTGAAAACTGGACGGCGGCCTTCCTCATTTACGCCAGTGATTATTGCAAAAAAAAAAAAAACGGAGAGGTGTGCAGCATTATTTAAGTATCTGGACACAATACAGAAGGCCTATATTAATTATGGGGGCTATGCCTGTGTTCAATAGGACAATGAGTTTCTGGCGCACATGGTGGTAGATCCCGAGGCGCAATGGGGCAGGTGGATTCTGGTCTTTGGCACCATACCATGGACCCGGCCAATTTTTACAAGACCATATTCACACCCAGTGAACTTCTTATCGTATATCAGCCCTTTCAAGGGCACCTCACTTGTCAGAGGGGTGGGGACGGCAAGCAAATGACAGAAGGGACAGACAGGGGCGTGCTGGGATTGTAATAAAGGACTTAGCACTACAGAGTATTGTAAGTTTAGACACAAATGCTCAAAATGTGCAGGCAGATATGCCCTTGTTAACTGTTACAGGACAGGAGGGCAATCCAATGTAACGATGGGACAGTGGGCACAGTCCCAAGGGCAACTGGGGCATCAACAACAAGTGCAGTCCTCGGTTTTCATGGAAGGCCGGGGTGGGCAAGGGGCTGGAGGAAAGAGCTCTTATTCGCATTAAGTTAGACAGGCTAAAAACTTAGTTGACTCACTATGATAAGACTGAGGACCGTCACGGCTCGCTGGGCACGGAAGGGGCAGGATGGCGAGAGGGGGTGAATTAAACATTAAAATAAGTAAATTAAAAAAAAAAACACTTACCTTCTCTGCCGCCGCAGCGCTCCGCTCCACTCCTCTCCTGCAGGCAGGCACAGGCCCCCAGCCTGCCCTGCGGCCAATCCTGATGCTGCTCAAAGCAGTGTTAGGATTGGATGGGAGCGCCCAGCCAGAGCACTCCCAGGCAGACTGGGAGCCTGTGCAGGCTCTCTCCAGCCCTGCAACTGTGTTGCTGGGTTGGAGAGAGCCTACTGCGCATGTGTGTTTGGGTGGCCCAAGACAGCCGGCCAAACACACATGCGCTCTGCGGATAGTGCACAGTGCACAGTGCACTCCCCTCACTGCTGGTCACCCCCTATACCCGCGCCCTTTCACCCTGTTTTGCAGCTGCCACTGCTGGTGGGGAGAGTGACGCTTCTCTGCCCTAATGAAGGAGTCGCCCCTGCTTAGAACACCTGGGGTTTCAGTTAACTTTGCACTCGCCACCGTGGAGAACATGGAAAAATTTGTTCTGATGGCAAAAAGTGACATTAAGTCAGCTTTCTGCTTGCTACCTGTGCACCATGATCACTTCAGTTGTTAGGTATTCAATTTGAGGGACAGTGGTACGTGGACAAGGTGCTTCGGATGGGGTGGCCTATCTCATGTGCACCATTTGAGCTTTTTAGCACGCTCCTACAATGGGCCTTTACATGGTCAACTGGTTATATACATATTGCACATTACCTTGACAATTTCTTTTTTGTGGGAAGAACTGGAACAAGCGACACTCAAAAGATGCTGAGTAACTTTCAGGAGATTATGGAGGATTTGGGGATTCCACTGGCACTAGAGAAGACAGTTGGACCCAGTACAGTGATGTAGTTCCCGGACATCGAGACTGACTCAAGGGATATGGAGGCACATTTACCATTGGGCACAAAACTGACAATGCAGTTGCTATGGGTTCAAAGCTGACAAAGAGCAAGGTGACGGTGAGGGAGGTACAGGTGCTCTAGGGGGACCTAAACATCACATGTAGGGTGGTGAGAACTGGTAGGACCTTTTGTAAGAGGTTGGGGATGTCATTGTCAGGTTTGTCTTTGCCACACCACCCCATAAGGTTGTCTGCAGGGACTAGTGAAGATCTGTGGATGTGGCTATTCTTTTTGGATTCTTTTAAGGGTTTGCCCTTGGTAGCCATGAGTTTGAGTGGGACACACAAGTGTACTCCGACCCAGCAGGGGGAATTGGGTTTGGACTGTACTGGCAGGGACAGTGGTGTGCAGAAGAATGGCCGAATGAATGGACGCATGGGGGAGGAGTATCGCCTTTCTGGAATTGTTCCATTTGTAATAGTGGTGGCCTTCTGGAGGGAACAATTGTCACACAGGAAGGTGCTATTCCATATTGATAACATGGCTGTGGTAAGACTAGTGAAGGGATGCACAGGCATTGAAATTACTGCATATTTTTTTCTTGTAATGCCTTACATTTGACACTATGGCGGTCATTGCAACATTGGCGGTAAAAGGCGCTTACCGCCGTGCAGAAGACTGCCAACACACCGCCGCGGCCGCGGAATTCCGCCACAGCTATTATGACCCACATCTCGGAATCCGCCAAAAGTCAGACACCCACACAAGTCCGCCACACCAAAGGTCAGTGATAAACTGGCGAAAACAAAACCTCCACCGTCACGCCAACAGAAATACGCCCACACTATCACGACACACGAATTCATGCGGCAGTCTTTCAACCGCGGTATTCCATTGGCGGTACACACCGCCCGCCCAAAATACACACACTCTTACAAAACACAGCCACATTGGACAATTCGAAATACACACACCTGATACACATACACACACCACTCCCACACACCCATTACAATATAAAACACGCATCCACATCACCCACAAACCCCCACGACAAAAAATTCTGAAAGAAGGCCAGAGAGAGACACCACCTGCAAGAACAACAGCATCCACAGACACACAACACCATCACCCACACAACTTCCACGCACCTCACACAACACACCACTACATATCACCACACTTATCACCACACACTCCACCCCACACATCACCTACACCACCCCATGGCACGGCAAAGACACCCCAGGTTCTCGGAGGAGGAGCTCAGGCTCATGGTGGAGGAAATCATCCGGGTAGAGCCACAGCTATTTGGAGCACAGGTACAGCACACCTCCATAGCTAGGAAGATGGAGCAATGGCGAAGAATAGTGGACAGGGTCAACGCAGTGGGACAACACCCAAGAAATCGGGAGGACATCAGGAAGAGGTGGAACGACCTACGGGGGAAGGTGTGTTCCGTGGTCTCAAGACACTACCTGGCGGTTCAGCGGACTGGGGGCGGGCCCCCTCCTCCTCCCCCACAACTAACAACATGGGAGGAGCAGGTCTTGGCGATTCTGCATCCTGAGGGCCTTGCAGGAGTAGGTGGAGGAATGGACTCTGGTAAGACAAAGCTTTACTATTACATCCCCCACCCTACCTGCATGCTATCACATACCCCCACCCTCACCCCCAGCACCCCAACTCCTCACATATGTCCCAACATCACAAACCACACATCCCAACACCAAGCCCTGCATGCAACAACAAAGCATGGACACCCATCACCAAAGCATGCCCACTGCGCATACCCATACACCCCCCTAAACCATCATCACACAAGCTCCCACACAGGAATGCTAGCACTGGGGTACACGTTCACCCACCCATTGCACACCATTACACACACAGATTTAATAAACATCCTTTTATACCCCTGCAGGACCCCTACCCAACGTCACCGGACAGGAGGGTCCACAGATGTCCACACCACCAACAGAAGAGGCCCACATTGATGACAGCACCTCTGTCCAACTGGATCTAGATGACCAGCCTGGACCATTGGGGACCTCTGGACAGTCGGTTCCCCTCACAGAGGCACAGGTCACCACAGACCTTCCCCCCTCTGGAAACACCAGCACAGCACCCACCCAGCGGGCCCATACCTCCGTCCCCAGGACACGACAATCAGCTGTGTGTCCACCACTACAGGGAACCCAGGATAACCCACCACCCCAACAACAACAGGGACCTGGGGGCAGTGGTAGTGGGCACACGGTCCAGGGGACGGAGGCCCAGGAACACAGGGGAACTGGGAGGGCTGCTATGTGACAGGGTCGGACAGGCCAAGGGAACCCACTCTCCACGAGGCCCTCTCCTCCATCATGGGAGCCTACCACCACTCCCAGGAGACGATTGCAACGGTACTGGCCAAGGTTCAGGAGACCCAGCGCATGCAGGAGGAACAGTATATGGGCTTCAGGGAGGAACTCAGAACCATCAGCTCCACCCTGGGCACCATCGTAGGGGTGCTGAAGGAACTACTCAACACCAGGAGGGACACTGTGGCACTACAAGGGGCCCCTGACACTAGCATGGACAATGAACTGCCCACCACCTCCACCGGCGCTAGTGGACAGGACGCCCCGCCACAGGACCACCACACCAGCACCCGACCCCCTGGAAAGGGAGAACCACCCCGCAAACGGTCCCTGAGATCCAGGAACAAGACAGAGAACGATGCCAAGAGCCCCGCCAAGAAATGAGACCACCCTGATTGTCATCCTACTGTCCCACTTTGTCACCCTGTCCATAATTAACCTGCCCCAGCTCCACTTCCTATGCCCATATGGGCAATGCACCTGTGAGACTAATAGACTGGACTCTGCCATGGACACTCCTCCGCCATCACCCCTCACCATTTCACTACCCCCTCCAATTTTGAGCATTTAAATAAACACACCTAAATCACAAAACGATCTGGAGTCTGTCTGTGATTTCAAAATAGTGTATTAGCAATTACAGTGCTAAAATGATTTTTAAATAGTAATGTCAACATACCTATGTCACACAGCTCTAGTCCATGAGGAATCTAAGCAGATGTCACACAGTGGGACCCACATCTGTGAAATCGTAAGGGAAAGTGACAACTCAGTGACCATACACTTGGTGAAAACGACAGACAGGAGAGAGGTAGTAGTTTCAAAGTACATGTAGTAGGCAGGATTGGATTTCTACCTGTGTATCACTGGAAATATTTCAGGATCACTGAGTCCCTATTGTGCATGTCTTCTTCCTCTACTTCCTCCTCATCACTGTCCACAGGCTCCACAGCTGCAACAACACCGCCATCTGGACCATCCTCCTGCAGAAAAGGCACCTGGCGTCGCAAAGCAAAGTTGTGAAGCATGCAGCAGGCCACGATGATCTGGCACACCTTCTTTGGTGAGTAGAATAGGGACCCACCTGTCATATGGAGGCACCTGAACCTGGCCTTCAGGAGGCCGAAGGTCAGCTCGATCACCCTCCTAGTTCGCCCATGGGCCTCATTGTAGCGTTCCTCTGCCCTGGGATTCCTCACTGGGGTCAGTAGCCATGACAGGTTGGGGTAACCAGAGTCACCTGCAAATGGCGAGGGACAACTGTTAGACACACACTAACCTGGAGGGATAACCCCAGACAACCATTCCCACTGACTTGCTTCCAGGTGCTCACCTAATAGCCACACACGGTGCCTCTGGAGTTGACCCATCACATAAGGGATGCTGCTATTCCGCAGGATGTAGGCGTCATGCACTGAGCCAGGGAACATGGCATTCACATGGGAGATGTACTGGTCTGCCAAACATACCATCTGTACATTCACAGAATTATAACTCTTCCGGTTTCTGGACACCTGTTCACTCCTGTGGGGGGGGACCAAAGCCACATGGGTCCCATCAATGGCACCTATGATGTTGGGAATATGTCCCTGGGCATAGAAATCACCTTTCACTGTAGGCAAATCCTCCACCTGAGAGAAAACGATGTAGCTCCCGATGTGTTTCAGAAGGGCAGACAACACTCTGGACAATACGTTGGAAAACATAGGCTGGGACATCCCTGATGCCATGGCCACAGTTGTTTGAAAAGAGCCACTTGCAAGGAAATGGAGCACTGACAGCACCTGCACTTGAGGGGGATTCCTGTGGGATGGCGGATTTCTGACATCAGGTCAGGCTCCAACAGGGAACACAGTTCCTGGATTGTGGCACGGTCAAGCCTGTAGGTGATTATCAAATGTCGCTCCTCCATTGTCGACAGTTCCACCAACGGTCGGTACACCGGAGGATGCCGCCATCTCCTCACATGTCCCAGCGGACGGTGCCTATGAAGGACAACAGCGAGCACAGAGTCACCCAACTCAGAGGTACGTATCCACAGTTTACCCAGAACACCAATCATACACAAAAGGTGGCCTGTATGTTTGTTGAGTCTAGGGCTAGGTATGTGTGACGCTGTTGAAAATGAAGCCATGTGGGCCCCTGAAATGGCGGCCGCCTGACCTCTAAAGTGGGACAATGGAATGTGAGGTAACTGCGCTGGCGTTGTACACCGTCGCGGTAGGCGGTCGAAGACCGCGGTAGGCGGTCGAAGACCGCGGTGCAATGCTGCATTGGTTAACATTGGACCCTATGGGTCCCAGGAGCCAATGACGATGTACGCCGGCGGTGACGGTACGCACCGCCGCGGACGTGACCGCCAATTTCTATCTGTTCAATCACTCGATACCTGATCTTCGACAGGAGAGGACCTATACTGCAAGTGCTGCTGTGACCTCGGTCTGGAAAAGACAATGGCTTGTGCGTCTGGGGAAAGGGCACCTGCCTTCACATCGGAGGAGTTGAAGAAACTCGTGGACGGGGTCCTCCCCCAGTACAACCTACTCTACGGTCCTCCAGACAAACAGGTAAGTACACAGGGGGCATGTTGTATGGGCTATGCCTGTGTGGAGAGGCCTGGATGTAAGAAGGAAGGGGGCAGAGTGCTGCGGGCATGGAAGACGGTGACTGCATGTGCCACATGGCAAGGGTAGGGATGGGGGCCAATGACTTTGACGGTGCAGTTGGTAATGACTTCTCTTCTTCCACTGTACATTTCATATAGGTCAGCGCCCACCAGAAGAAAGATATTTGGTGTGCCATCGCCAAGGACGTCCGGACCCTGGGGGTCTACCACAGACGGAGCACCCACTGCCGGAAAAGATGGAAGGACATTCGCCGCTGGAGCAAGAAGACGGTGGAGGCTCAGCTGGGGATGGCCTCCCAAAGTGGGAGGGGTGCCCGTCGCACCATGACCCCCCTGATGTTCAGGATCCTGGCGGTGGCCTACCCGGAGTTGGATGGGCGCTTGAGGGCATCACAGCAGACACAAGGGGGTGAGTACACTCTCATTCTGCTGACTTTGCGTGCAGTGGAGTTGTCTGGGTGGGGGAGGAGGGCTGTGGCTTTCCCTAGGCCAGGCGAGTTCTGTAGGCAAGGCCCCTCCGTAAGGCAGGCCATGTGGCACCCCAGCCCACCTCTGTAGAGGGCCAAGTACAGCTATTCATGCCCCTGTGTCATCTATGTGTGCAGATGTCGTCCATAGCCTTGTAGGCCATTTCCCAGGAATTGAACAGTGGAGCCCAGGAGCGCGGCATAGTGCAGGGAGCTTCTGTGTCTGTCTTGTCCGCCACCAGTAGCGGTAATCCATGCACTCAACATGTCTTTCTTCTGTCGCCCCCCCCCTTTTTGTGGTCTCCCTGTTCTTGTGTGCATTAGCATCATCAGGCGGAGGAGCAGTGGCACCGGAGCAGGAGGGAGCTGCATCCCACATGTCCCTGGAGGGCGAGACTACGGACTCGGAATTCACCAGTGGGACGGAGGGCGAGGGGAGCTCCACGGCGGGGACAGGAGCTGACACCAGCGACACGGACTCGTCCTCTGATGGGAGCTCCCTTGTGGTGGCGGCAACATCTGTGCCCCCCGCATCTACAGGTACAGCCGCCACCCCTCCTACCAGCACCGCCCTCCCAGCAGCCCCTCAGCCTTCGCCCGTGCCCACTCACCCAGGAGGGTGGGCATCACCTTCGCCCCAGGCACCCCAGGCCCTGCCCCAGTCACCCCTGCTGCCCTCAGTGAGGAGGCCATTGACCTCCTCAGGTCCCTCACTGTTGGGCAGTCTACCATTTTGAATGCCATCCAGGGTGTAGAAAGGCAGTTGCAACAAACAAATGCATTCCTGGAGGGCATTCATTCTGGTCAGGCAGCCCTTCACCAAGCCTTTCAAACTCTGGCCTCAGCACTGATGGCAGCCATTGTCCCCGTCTCTAGCATCCCCCCTCCAACTTCCTCCACCCAGACCCAATCCCCTGTACCTCTGCCTATCCCAAGCACACCATCAGACCAGCCTGCACACACCTCAACACACAAGGGAAGCTCAGGCAAACATAAGCACCACACATCCCACAGGCACTCACGCAAGCAACACACACATGCAGACACACCAACATCCACTGCCTCCACTGTGTCCCCCTCCTCGTCGTCTCCCTCCTCCCTCCCAGTCTCGTCTACACTCACACCTGCATGCACTACCTCTACAGCCACTACGTCCCTCACCAGCACACCCACCAGCACACCCCGCTCACGTGCAGTCACCACCCCAATACCATTCACACGTCCCCTGTGTCCTCTCACAGTGTGTCTGTGATGCCCCCTCCCAAGATACACAGACGCAGGCACACACCCACCCAACAGCCATCCACCTCACGACAGCCTCCAGCGCATGCACCTTCACCCAAAGTCACCAAACGTACACCTCCTACTACCACCACCTCTTCCTCCACTCCCAAACCCCCTCCAGCAACCCCCCGGAGTGTGTCCAAAAAACTTTTCCTGTCCACCCTTGACCTTTTTCCCACACCTCCCCCTCCCCGTCCATCTCATAGGTCCCGAAGTTGCACCTCAGCCACAACATCTCCGGGACCAGTGGTGCCTGTAGTCACCGGTATTTGGAGTGCACCGGCCACCAGGACAGCCAGTGTGGCACGGAGCCACAGCACAGACAGTCCCCCACCTGTGAAGCATCAGAAGTTGGCCAGTGCCCGGCGGGAGAGGGGGAAGACTCCAGCCACCAAAGCCGCTCCTAGGAGTCCCGTTGGGAGTGTGGAGTCAGCTGTGACGCCTTCCAAGGTGGGGAAGGGCCACAAGAAACGCGGCAAGTCTAGGAAGAGCTGCACAACGGAGAAGACCGCCATCATCTCCGCTGCCCAGGAGGCCACCGCCAGCCCCAGCCCAGCTGCCCAGGAGGCCACCGCCAGCCCAGCTGCCCAGGAGGGACCGCCAGCAAAAGCCCCGCTGGGCCATGAAGAACCGTCAGCACAAGCCCCAATGGGCCATGAAGGACCGCCAGCAAAAGCCCCACTGGGCCATGAAGGACCGCCAGCACAAGCCCCCTGGGCTATGAAGGACCGCCAACTCAAGCACCGCTGAACAGGGCACTGTCAACTCAAGCACCGCTGAACAGGGCACCGTCGCCTCAAGCATCGCTGAACAGGGCACTGCCAACTCAAGCACCGCTTGCCCATGAGCGGCAGGGGCACTGACACAACTGGGTCCGTCACGGGATGAGTGATGCACTCTGGGCACCAGTCCCCCTCCAGAACCAGTGGAGAGATCTATCCACTACCTCTGTCCTTCACAGGATGAAGCACTCTGGGCACCAGTCCCCCTCCAGAACCAGTGGAGAGATCCATCCACTACCTCTGTCCTTCACAGGATGAAGCACTCTGGGCACCAGTCCCCCTCCAGAACCAGTGGAGACTGTCATCCACTACCTCTGTCCTAAACAGGATGAAGCACTCTGGGCACCATTCCCCCTCCAGAACCAGTGGAGACTGTTATCCACTTGAGAGACTGTGGCTTTGCACTCCCCAGGATTGAACAGTGGGCAAAGCACCCACTGTAGAGACTTGTGAGACTGTGGCTTTGCACTCCCCAGGATTGAACAGTGGGCAAACCACCCACTGTAGAGACTTGAGAGACTGTGGCTTTGCACTCCCCAGGATTGAACAGTAGGCATGTGGCCCCCTCGTGTATTTGGCGTCGTGTACTCAAGCGGCTGAGGTGCCCCCCCTTTCCCTCCCCTTGAGGTGCCTGTTTTCTTGCTGTCTGATGCCCCTGCAGTGTTCTCTCCGTCATGGTCGGGGATCTTGTGTGGGCGTCGCCCATACCGTGTGGTCCCAGTGTTCCACAGACATTCTTTGTGCAGTACCTGGACTACTATGCCTTGTATATATTTTGTACATGGTGTATATATATATATATTTCTGCCTACTTGTTTGTAATATATTCCGATGGTTACACTCATTTTCTTTGGTCTTTGCATTCTTCTGGGGGGTTTGGGGGGTGTAACTGTGATGTATTGATATGCATTAGTGTGTGTGTTGTAGTGGGTGAGGGTGGGGGTGTTGCGTGTGTGTGTCCCTGTTTTTTGCCTCCCCTGCGTCGTAGGTGCAGTACTCACTGTGGTCTTCGCCGCCTGCGTTCGTGCTCCTGGTAGAGGAGCAGGAAGACTATCGCAGGTAGGATTTGGAGTTCTGGTTCCATGGTGTCCTTGTTCCTCGTGGAGTGTGTAGAGGTGAGCGTTTTCCCTTTGAAATTCCTGTTTCCGCCGTGTTTTTATCCGCAGTAAATCCACCCCGGAAAAGGTGGCGGATTGGCCTGTCATAATAGTGTGGGCGGTACTTTGTCTCCCGCCTGTCTGTTGGCGGTGACTGCCGCGCTGTTTGTTTGTACCGCCGTGGCTGTCTTTGTTGGCGGTTTCCGCCACGGTCGGATTTGCTATTTTTTTACCGTCGGCCTGTTGGTGGTCTTACCGCCGCTTTAACACCGTCCGCCAGGGTTGTAATGACCACCTATGTTCAGAGCGCGCCACATGCCAGATGTGGACAATGACTCTGTGGATGCTTTGTCTCAGACTAGCAAACTGCTCAGGTTCATACCACAGACAGCAACCTCAAAATCCAAATGCCAATGATACTCAACAGTATCTGAAAATGTCTCAAACATATCCAGAATGGAGGTCTAGCACCTACCTAAAGTTTAATCCAACAAAGGCAGATTTCTTCCTGTTTGCTAACAGCACAATCATTCTCAGATTGAACTCTGGCTATGTGACAGGAACCTAGATGTCTTCACATCAGTGCTTAATGCCACTAAAAAATCACAGGGATTCACCCTTGACACAGACCTGTCCGTCAAAGAACACATCGACACGAAAATCCAAACAGTCTGGTTCCACAACCTGTCCCTGTAAAAAGTGAAAATGTTGTTACCTGAATCTGAATTCTGGTTACAAATACAAGCATTTGTGCTCTGGCACCTTGAAGGAAGCAAGGCGCTACACAGGGTCCACCCCAGTACCACCTTAGAACACCTGAGAGGCATCCTACATGTTGAAGAACATCTCATCTAATGCTAGAGGAAATTCGCCCACTGTACCCCCAGATTTTAAGGCACTACACTGACTCTACCTCCAAGTGAACATCATCTTCAAGGCCAACCACATTACCCCGAACCAGCACTGCTACATACTTGTTGAAAACATTAGTACCTGACAGCACCAAACCAGGAACCAAGAAATCACCAAACTCAAATTTGGGAAGTGCAAGTGGTAATGCTTCGAGGAGCTGCAATGACATCCCAAAACAACATCAGAATGGCTTCTGCCCTCATACAATTCAGTACGAAAGTGAAGCCCCACCTTTCTAAATATAGATATTGTTTAGTGACACAATAGGATCCTGCAGAAGCTGCCCACTATAAATCCTGAACGGTCTTGGATTGCATGCACCCTGTACTCAACACTCCTTTGCTACTCAGAAAGGTTAGCACTATGCAAACACCAACTCATGCATACTAGTCATGTACTGAGTGATAAATCCTTTCATGGTTTGCATCTGCCTTGAAAGTAAATTTGTGCCTGAATGGCATGGTGGTTCAAAAAAGCCCTTCAAAAACTGCACTGATTGGGGGAGGCGGGACCTGCAGTGTTGTGAGGCAAAACATAATTTAACTGCCTGGGTGTTACACTGAATCTTCCTCTGGACATTTGATGTTTCGTATGGATCACTCTAAAAAGTTTTGGACTATGATCAACCTTAACAAGAGGCATTGTAAACCAGCTTAACGTGAATTAATGGAAATCGCAGTGGAGTCTTGAGTGAACTCTTTCTTACACCTACTGACAATAGAATAAAATGCTACCCATCATAGAACACCTAGGATTTATTCACCATAACCTATAAGCCCATGGACAAAAACTTACACATTTTAAAATTAAGTACATTCATTTCTTTCTCTCAACACCAGCAGATGTCTGTGATAAGTGATAAAAACGTGCATTTTGTTTGTTGGTAGCTAATTTGCAAGCTGGTCATGATATATGACTGATATCTTAATTCCCTGAACATGCCCATGTAACCTTGAAGCTTGGGGTCACATCACAGGAAGGGGATTTCCTTGGTCCTCCCTTGAACAGAGAGCACTCAGTTTCCAATATACTGATGTCGAGGTGAGCTCTCTGGGACAATTGTGATTCCTGCCCCTACAAGTAAACCAGTGCTGCAACCAGCTTTCACTTTAACACGAAATATCTTGCCCTTTACAACTACACCTTGGGTACCCCTTTTATTCACTCCATGTGGAAGTCCCAACTCTCTTCTCAGTCGCCCCTCCCATGACGTCGTTTTGTGCTTACTTATTATCTAAAATGTTATATTTCAAACGTTCTAGCTAGGCAAAGGCTAGGTTTTAAAATCTGAAATAAACAATGGCCACAATTCACTGAAGGGTCTCTACATCAGTAGCTAAACTCATTCTCCACTGATGTAACGAAATTTAAGGGGACCCCCCTGAAAAGTACCTATAGGGGTCCCCCTCCTCCCTGGAACCAGTCAGGGGCCTGCCGCCCATGCACAGTGTACTGTGCTGAGGGTGGCCCCTGGAGCTCGGGGGACCCGTTACCCCTCCTTGTACCACAGGTGCTGCGGGGGCCTTTGTTACACAACTTTCATTCTCTCACCTGGCCGTCAAAGCCTGGAATGACCTTCCCCTGCACTATAGGAACACCGCATTGCTCCGGGAATTCAGAAAAGGACTCAAGACTAGGCGGTTCCAATGAACAGAGCACCGTGAAGCAGCTAGCGACGCCAGCGCCTTGAGACCCTCACGAATGACCTTCAGATTTCCGGACAATCAAGCTGGCATGTGATGTTAAAATACATTATATGACAAGAAGAGAAGGCTCTACTTAAACTTAAGACTATTTAAATAGCACGTAATTCATTTATGTAAGGAATAAGTAACATAAACCGCGGAATATTGCCTCCTAGGAGTTATTGCATACATGCATTTTAGAAGGAATTGATCAAACTGCTCGCAAGTTGAAATGCGGACGAGTCCACTCCACCTTTCATCTTCAACTTACCAGGTCGATAAAATGAGTACCATTACGCTGCTTAAAAATAAACCTCCTTTATCGATCAGTGGAACAAAGAGGCCTCCTCAGGTTTAATGCCCGCTTCTCCAGTACCCCGGGCAATATTTATGTAAGCAACATACCCGCAGCCCCTTTCTCCCTCCTTAATGCGATCCTTCGGCTTCTCCTCATTAAAAAAGTCATATTTGTGAAAGATGGCCACTAAATTGAAAACAAGCATAAATATGTATTTCTTCTAGATATATTGGGGTGATTTAGATCACTATAATATTATTATGGGCAAGTCGAAATGCGTACATAGCTGACCTGTGTGAATCAGAATTGTCCAACACTGCCATCTAGTGGCTCGAAAGAGAAAAACACATTTAATAACGCCAAACGAAACGGGATGATGGTGTGTAGACACATAGAAGTTACGTATTGTGGTGATTGCATTTATGTAGCGTTTGCTAACCCTGACTAGCGAGTAGCGCGCTACTCCGAACTCCAGTTAGTGGTGAATCCAGTGGTACTGTTGGCTACTGGGATTAGTCACATGCACTCAAGAAAAAACACATTCCATGAATTTACACCAAGGTCTTTGTGGTAGATTAAAATGAATACCAATTAAGTATGATCATTATTGGGGGCTATGTGGTTTCAGGCAAATAGTATGTGAGCTAAACAGGCTAATGAGGGTTAACCATTTGCAGGGATACAATAACAGGGATTGAGGCAGACAGACATGAAATTGACATGAAGGTATACTCAGAAATAGAAGATGTGCTAAGGATGGAAGGTAAGGTGGGGTTATTTTGAAGAAAGGAATGAGACAAATTAATCAAAGTTGAGGCCAGTTTTTCATGAAGGGTTTTAGGAGCATAGTGGGAGAAGGCAAGCAATACAAATATGTAAAACTGTAAAAGGAAACATTAAGTCCCTCATTATGACTTAAGCGGTCTTTTTCAAAGACTGGCAAAGCCACGGGCGCCAGAAGACCACCAGTGCTGGTGGTCTTCTGCCCACCATATCATGGGTACTGCCGGATTTCCGCCACACTTTGGGTGGAATTCCGGCAGTAGTCGTGCTGGTGGGCAGAGGCGCTCTGGCGGTTCCACTGCCTGCCCTGCCCCGCCAGTAGGACACTGCCCCCGTATTATAGGCTATAGTACGGCCTGGCGGTGTCCTGCTAGTGGGGCGCTGCCGGCGGTGGAAGCGCACCTTCCTGTTCCCTGCCGAACGACCTTCTCCCCGGAACAGGTAAGGTGATCGTCCGACACGGGAGGGAGGTGGGGGATGTTGTGTGTGCATGGATGAGTGTTTGTTGTCTGTGTGTGTGTGCATGAATGTGTGTATGTGTGGTTGTATGCGTGTCTGAATGTTGAAGTGAGTGCGTGTCTGCATATAAGTGTATATGCGAGTGTGAGTTTTGTGGTGCATGCATGTTTGACTGCGTGCTATGAATGTTGTTGTGAATGCGTGTATGGATGCGTGTTTGAATGTGTGTATGTAAGTGTAGATGAATGGGTGTATGCATGGTGCGTGTGGGTGTCTGTGCATGTGTGGGGGAGGGCAAGTGGCGGGTGGGGGGAGGGTTGAGAGGAGCACTGTGGCTGAAGAGGGGGGTGGGGTCTAGTGCATACTTAGGGGTGGGAGAGCCATCTACCGGTGACAGCAAAGAAATTCCCTGTCACCCGTAGACTTTCCGACATGGTTTTCGTGGCAGTGCTACCGCCGCGGAAACCATGATGGAAAGCCAGCTCCTCATACCCCCGGTGGTCTTCTGTGGACCGCCGGGAGAGAGATGATCATCTCCAGCCCGACGGTTCCGACCGCCGTGGCGGTATGAGTGGAGATGTGGCGGACTGGCAGACGCCAACCTGCCACACTCATAATGTGGAGGTCTGCACCACTAGCCTGTTGGTGGAGGGACCACCACATTTACCCTGGCGATCAAAAGACCACCAGGGTCAAAATGATCACCTATATGTAGTGCTCTAGGGCAGGCAGCTTAAATATGCAAGTCCAAGTGTACAGACCATTTAAACATTAAGAGCCCAAACCCGCTGAGTGCCAAGCGTAGGGCAGTCCTTTTAAACATAGTTGGGATTATTCCAAGGCTGGTCCATGGTCTGTAGAAGACACAAGGTGAGTTGGTGCATGCGCCTTCTTTAGTAAAAGTCCCATTTATTGATATTCCCTATTTTCTGCATTAAAGGTTGTTTCACCCAGTCACTAAAAATGAGTTATTTGGCACCAGCTGAGATTCTTGCTCTTATGCAGTCAGATTTATACCTTGTTGTGTTACCTAATCCCATTTCAGGTTGTTTCTATGGCACAGCAGAGAAACAACACATACATACAGTACCTAGCGCTAACATCCCATGTGTATGTTGTGCATGTTTGAGCATGTGGCCTGTTTGGTGTATGCATTGTATGCATAAGTAAAGAAAAGTGATGGAGGCCCTTGATTTCCATTTCGGAAGCCTCTGGCCTGTCTACGTGCACAAGATGAGGATGAGGGTTTCCAAAATAAAGTGGAATCATATTGCTGATATTTCTAAGCATAAGGGAGGAGACCTAAGCACTGAAGTCCGAATAGAAGAGATAAGGCTTCTATTGAATTCAATAAGGTCCTTTTGCTGATTGGGGATGCTGATACATCTTCCTGTAGGACTGCCACTCGGTAGATGGCGAGGAGGGGGTGAGGGTGGCACAGCAGTTCCTGTTGTTAAAAGTGAGAACAGTCCTTTAGCTGAGACCAGCCTTTGATGGTGCCCACCTTTGTTCAGAAAGATGGCATGGAGAAGGTGCCTGTTAACTGGGTACAATGTGGCAGCAACAAATGGCACCTTGCACAAAACAAGTAGCAGTGTTAAGTGCATCTTTGTTGCAGAAGGGGGGAATGAAGGCGCAGTTTAGTTGGGGGGGGATATTTTCTTCTTCTAATTTCAATTCGAGAGCTTCCTCTCCCTGGCCCACCTCATGTAAGTCAAGCAAGCACCACAAGACATAGATTGAATAGGGTTATAGTGGGGAGGTAGGACTGTGGTTTGAAGCTTCATCGTCTCTCCACCTATTTCCCTTGCCCCAGAAGGAATGAAGGATTAATGGCAGAACACATTGCTTGTGAGCTGGTATTCTGCTGCATTAGTCATGGTTAGGGTGTAGAAAGTGACGTAATATGGATACCATTCTCCCCCAAATAAAACACCCAAAATATATTGCCCCTAAAACAGTGGTTCCCAACCTGTAGTCTGGGGACCCCTGGGGGTCCGGGAAGCCTCCTCAGGGGGTCCGTGACGGCTTAAGAAAATTAAATAATAATCAGAGATTAATACGTACAACTGGGCTTTTTACAACATCCTTTAAATGTCAATGAATTCGAAATTGGAGGCCAAACATTAAATTAGTATTCTCTGATTGATTCGTGGGATTAGTGCAGGCGCATCAATCAGAATACAGAATGGACATTGTGTGGCTTCAATTGAATTTAGAAAAGCTCCAACCTTCCTAATAAAACTAAAATGTTTATTTTTTTATTTATCTTTGCAAATTAAATAAAATGTGCTATTACATGTATGTGTTTGATGGAATGCTTGTTTATGTGTTCTTTGTGTATTGTTTTGTTGTTCAAATCATCGACAATGTTTAGGTCGGGGTCTCCGCTTCCAGTAATGACTCACTGGGGGCTCCCTGGATTCCAATAATGATTCAGTGGCGGTCCCTGGGTTCCAATAAAGATAAAGTGGGGGTCCGCAGAAGCCAAAAGGTTGGGAACCACTGCCCTAGAAAACATTTCTATCAGTGCCATGTTTGTCCCCACCCTGCAGACATCTCCAATGTGGAGATCTGGAGACCCTTAGATGCTCCTAATGGCATCTATGGACAAAATGCATGCCATTTTACACAACATGGGCAGGATGAAAGATCCATAAATTGGAGATAACAGTCCATCTATTGAGGGATGAGGACCCCAACTTGTCAGAGTTCCAAAAATGCATTTCTATATCCATTGCCAGCCTTGAGGATCAGTTTTAACGCCTGGAGAATGTACATGGTTCTTGCACTCTGCAGGTGTTTAGGTAGCGAACAGCGGGGATACTGACGTCTCAACTGCAATTGAGCTCCTTACTCACCCCACCACCAAAACAATGGATACTTCTGAACACTTCTTTCAATAGTGTGTTCCTCCCCACATTGAATGAACTATAGATGAGGAGATCTGGTGACCTGTCAAGAGGTGTGAGACTTCTAGTGGTATTTATGGAGAATGTGCATGTCAATTTGGACAATATAGACACTAGAATAGGATGAAAACCTCATCTAGTAGGACTGAGGGAAACGTAGGCCTATGATAAAATTATGCTGATGGAGGGCACGATCCAAAAATCAAACATGGCGGTCCAGCAAAATGAAGGACGGGTCATCCAACTCATCCTAGTTCCTAAAATGTGCGTTGACCTTCTCAAGGATGTGTTATGTGTTAGTGATTTTGAAACTGGATAAAAAGAAAATAACCTGGGGAAATTGGAAGTTTACCAAAGTGTGATGGTGGTGGTATACTTCTGTATTTCAGTGCTTATGAATATTGGATTTGCAACAATGTCCTTACCCTTACCATTCTATGTGTAAAGTAAAACATTCAAACATAATTCTTAAACAAAAACTAAAAAGATTTCTCCATACATTTATATTCATGTGTTGAAATAAAATAAAGGGGCTGCATTAGATTATAAACTTTAGTATCCAATACAATCACTACTGCAGTGACAACTTGCAAAGGCAGACACTGATTTTGCAACATAAAACCCACAGTGTATGTGATGAGACAATTGAACCAGTTATATAGTAATGTGCATAGTCATTATAGATTTGCATTTTGTGAAAAGAAATGCATAATATAATACATTTTCTAAGGGAAAAACTGTGGTATAGTTATGATAAAGGCTCAATGTTGTTAAAAATGCTGTGTGAGTTGTATGCTCACCCAAGAAATGTACTATTATCTGTCATTTAATGGTTTAAGTCCCAGCAAGCCTGACTAAGGCTTTCATGTTTCTCAGGTCACTATATTAAGTACTGTTAACTTTGATGACAGTAACAACTGATATTTACAGCACTTGGAAACAGCAGAAATGCACAATGAAAAGGTACGTGAAAAAAGGTTATTAGATACTATTTTCCAATATTGCATTTCATTAAAATAGGTTCTTCTACAACTGCATCTAGCATATTACTTGCAGTCGAGATATTTTTCTGTTGGATAAATTTAGTATCAGATAAGTCCTTCAGTTAAAATCAGTTGGGTGAATAAAATGTCAGTGTTTTCTTAAAACATGTAAATCCTGAGAAGGATGGAAAGAGAATGCAAAGGCAAATAAAGATGATCCACTATCAATTTCTGTTTCTTCTCTCCAACAGCTGCTATGATCCCCTTTATAGACACAACTGAGTCACACTTTGATGGAGAATTTGGAATGCACTAGTTTGGTCATATATTGGATCAGGGTGACAAATGTCCAACATTGTAGACAAGCCAACCGTGGTATTTGGTAATCTAAAATATTAGTTTGGAAAACACAGCATGGAGCAAAAACTGTTGACTCAACAGGTTAAACGTATACCATATGTACAATGAAGATCCGGGCATTTGCAAAAGGATGGAGAGCTATGGCATTGGCAAACCTGCAAACTCCTGGTGCCACCATATGTCACACAATATTGTCTCTCTTCATACATTCACCCGATGAAGAGCGGATACACAGAACAACAAAAGATAAGCTGCAAACCCTCAGAAAAGGAGTGATTTTCCAGTTCATGTGTGGAAGTTCAGCAGAGCTGAAGTCCAGCAGGGGCTTTGTCATCTCCCCAGGGTACCTGCGACAGCCTCTGAAGCTTATTTTTATTTTGGTGAGGTTAAGCTTGAGCCTCAGTCAGTGCTCTGCACAAAGCCTCAATCCAAATCAACAAAGCACTTTCTATCTTCCTTTCTCACACTGTCATGAACACTGTGACAGGGCCCATTCAGACTTCTTCTATTGTAATCATGTGCTTGCTTGCAGACTCTTTTATCTCTTCTAGTAGAAAGTGTGGAGTTTAAGACACCTGCAAAAATGCTAGTATCACAGCTGCCTCATATCTGGACTGGTATTTTTATTGTTTTTGATATGGGCAATGACATAACTTCATTGAAACTTGCAGTGGAAGCTGACATGCTCTTATTGTTGTAGCTATAGCAGCATATGATATATATTATTTTCATTGTTTTTGATATGGGCGATGACATAACTTCATTGAAACTTGCAGTGGAAGCTGACATGCTCTTATTGTTGTAGCTATAGCAGCTTAGGATATATGATATATATATATATATATGTACACAACAACTCCCGTCTCTCCCCCACTGTAAGGATCCTGGCACAGACCACCCACAGTCACAAGTAATCACCAAATCACTTTATTTGAGCCTTAATCTGCCATGACGCGTTTCGACCACAACGCTGTCCTTGATCACATGACACGCAGCTCTATTTGCAACCCATTTTTATAACCCCATGTGATTGTTAGAACATCATCGCAAGGGGACTTCACCATTCAGATCTCAAAGTCCGCTTCCTCAAATAGCATCATTGGAAAACCCACCATGATAAACAAGTCTAAACTGGCTGAGCTAATTTATTGTCCAGTACCTAAGTGTGTTGTCTTTTGCCAATTACATAACATAACCTGGATAGTTGAAGATAATTGCTGCTATCTCAACATATACATATTTACCTTGGGTTTAAGTCAATTAACATTTTGTCTTAAAAACTGCACTGTCCTTAAGTTGTTAAATTTGTATGTCACTGCTGATGTGTGCTGAGTAAATCATTTTAGGCAAACTAATAACTGTGCACATCAAATCAAATGATAATACAGCCCAAATGTGGTACCAACAGTATGATTATAACATGTTATTAGTGTGAACATTCACTTTTATGATAGAAAATAAATTTCATTACTATTATCAATGACACCCGAGTGGGCTACCTCATGTCTTACCGTCTCTAGTTAAAGTTTGGTGGTGGGACCACTACATTATACCAGTATTGCCTATTGACTTTTGCTTGTTAGAGGTGCATGTCGGAAAACAATGTTTAATTTGATAGCGGTAACCATTTGTCGGACTCACACGACTACACACAACTTTGTAGGTACTCTGGGCTAATATTCATTACAACAATATCTCCTGTAATGACTGCCATATTATTGGATAACCTCTTATCCTGAAAAGATGGCTCAAATGTGTCTGGATGGAAATCCCCTTGTATCAATGACATTAATACATGTTAAATGTCCATATACATAGAAGCCTGACATATCACTGTGCCCTACCAAATGGTGTTTTATTTTCACTTGGTTGATCATGAAAAGTTGCGGTGTCCGATATTGCATACCTTATTGTCCCCAAATTGCTTCAGATAGCTGTGTCAAAGAAGGTCATAAGAATGTATAAAGTTCCTCTTCCATGTTGAGACCAATGGGTGTTTTACTGTTTACCTTCATCACGTATTTACTTTCCATTTGTCTCAACTTTCTTTCCTTGTCTCCTCCCTTTAGCTGCATTGCAACTGCATCAATCATAAAATATTTTAGATAGTTGATGTCGCCCCTACATGTTTCTTAGATATGTCTGACTACTAGGTAAGACCAATCCTTGCTAGTGATGGCTTTGATATGTTGCAGTACCCCTGTGTGGACCTGTAGTTTTGTACTGCCTACATACTGCAGGCCACACTTGCAACGTAGTACATCTGCTGCAAATTCTGTTTTGCCTTGAATAGATAAGATCCTTGAATAGATAAGGGTTTGCATCAAAAAGGCAACTTAATATTCTCCATGTCGAGCCCATATTTACAAGCTTTACATTTATGACATCTGAGGAAGCCCTTACTCTGTAGCCAGGTTTTGTTAATTTTAATTTCCGGGGTACTGGAAAAAAGGGAATAAGCCCTACAAAATGTAATCAGTGGAGATTTCGGGAGAGTGGGGCCAAATCCTGGGTCAGCATCCAATAAGTGCTAATGTTTATTCAAAATGGCTCTTTGCTCCCTGTGTTGTGTATTATTATCCTAGTCTGGAGGTTACTGCTGTTCTGTCTTTCTTTGAGAAAAAGTATAGATGCCTAGTGTGTTGTCTCAAATTTAGCAACTGCTGTACTGATGATGCTTTTAGAATAACTCCTCTGCTGGAATCGCTTGATAGTTTCCTTTTCTTTTCACTATTTTCCCAATCTTGTTTGATACTGCTGTTTCTTTTCACCCTCAAACGTTCCCCATAGCAGATGTTGGAAATTCTGTGCTTGGGGTGAAAACCTGAGGCATGTAATATGAAGTTTCCCACAGTGAGCATCCTAAACAATCTGGTCTGAATTCTGCCTATCTCTACAAAGACCTGGAGGTCTGGGAATTCGCCGTGTCACATACTGATGAGTTCAGAAAAAAAATGATTCAGGTCATTTTGATTTGTGACCTCAGCAAATTTCACTGCTGACTCAGCTGTTCCCTTCCACATGACAAACACATCATCTATGAATCTTTAGCCAGCTTACAACTATTTCTTTAAACACATTGCAGTGGTCGCCGGAGAGCACCTGCTCCTCCCACCAGCCCATATACAAACAAGCATAGCTCGTGGCGAAGCAGGTGCCCATCACCGTCCCACGTAACTGATTGTATAATTCCTTTTGAAACAGAAAGACATTGTTATTGAGAAACCATTGACTCATTTGCAGTAACATCTTAGTGTGTTTGAAAAGGATTAAAGGTTGACTCTTTAGAAAATGTTTTACAGATCTTAGTCCATCTCCCTGGTGTAGACTGGTATATAAACATGTGACATCACAGGTCATCAGGGTGTATTCTTAATTCCATAGAATATCATAAATTCTTTTGAGAAAATCTCTTGTGTCCTACATAATGGTAGGTTGCACACATGTTTCTACAAGAAAAAATCAACATATTTGATGTATTTTCAAAAAGCCCATCAGTGGCTGAGATGATGAGCCTTCCTAGTGGTTTTTCTGTATATATGTGTGTGTGTGTGTGTGTGTGTGTGTGTGTGTGTGTATATATATATATATATTGAGATGGCTCATTTATCAACATAGTTGTTTAGTCTTGTGGATGCATCAGTATCTCCAAAATGGTTCTATTGTATTAATATGACACAGAATCAGTGATTAGATACCATAAAAACCTAAATAGCTAACCATTAATTTGAGTGACCTTGCATTAGAACTACCAAGCTAGAGGTCACACCAGTTTGCAGATAACCAGGCTTGTCAGGGGCTGCTCCAGGAGCTGTGCAAAGAAGTGGTATTCAGGCTTGCACTACTTGTCATTCCCAGGCAACAGCTGTGATAGAGATGAGTGAAACAGCTATTTTTGTTTACTAAGAAGAGGTATGCTGTGCGATCCATTTTATTAATCTTAATTTATAGGTTTGCTATGTTTTGCTTCTGCTAAAATTTAGCAAAGCGCTTAGAAGTACCAAAAGGGTTTTAAAATGCTAGGAACTTGCTAATCATGTTATGGATGGTAATATTGTTTTTGCCTGCCATGTTGCATTGCTGCACTTATTTTCCCATTCTGTGTGGTTATTGTTTGTATTTTATGCACACAACTTTGCTTTATAAAAATGAACTTTGCAAATGTCATCCTGTTTCCTAGTGCTACTTCAAGCGTGTTATTCATTTATGAAAGAGGATTTGGAGTTCTGCTGTGTCCCTGAACTCATCTAGTGGAACTGATTGTTATCAGAAAACACTCCTAGCACAGTACCGCTCACTGGGCTGTGTAGTCGCAGTCCAACTGGATTTAAAATTTGTATTGGTGCTTTGAAGTAAGTCCTTACAACCAGGGGTTAGAACTCCAACCTCTGCAGAAAGGGCGCCCATATCATTACAACACTGTGAAAATGTTCTCCGGAGTTGGCAGGTCTGCATTGATTATTATGCTTACAGTACAGCATGCAAGCAATGCAAAAAAGGCAGGATATGTTTAGCCTTGATTGGAGGTTTTGTCCCCACCCAAAAGAAAAAAAAGCCTTAAAATTGGGCCAAAATATGTATGTTACGGCACATTTGAGCATAGCTTTGTTTAACATACCACGTTTATAAAGAGCAAACAATATTTTTTTCCAGTTGTTTAGCCCCCTGCCAAGGAAGCATGACTCTCTAGAAGGGAAGTTTAGAGTTCACTATCTCTAAAGAAATTTCGAAAAAGTGGGGTATTTTTCAACGTAATTTCCCCAAACAGATAAATATTACGTGTAGTTGAAAAAACTATAGTGACACAATTTATCTCACCCAACATATTTTTTTCAGAGCGTAACGGTAACTTTCTTCTTTTCTGTGTCCAACTTTTATTTTTCCACAAAGTACCTTTTAAGTAGATTCTCATTCAAACATTGTAAATGGTAATCTATGAGGGAGTCACAAAAGTTTCTCAGATCTCACTATCTTGGACCATAGAAGGCAGAGTTAGGCAGACCGTGAAGGCACATACAGGAGGGATACATAAGTTGCACAAGTGCTACTGGTTCAGACAGCACACACGTTGCACCATTCGTACAGGCCTAAGCCTCAAACAATAGTAGCGATAACTCCATAAAAGGCTTGAGCAATATAGATGAAAAAAATGGCTACTCAGGTAGACTGAAATAAAAGCCCTAGCAGCAAGTGGCCATTTCCAAGGAAATACCATCAGCAATAAGTCTCTCAAACTTAGAACATATTGCAAAGGAATAAGTAAACTCCCCGTCCACAAGCTATCCTGTTGTGGGTGTCTTCACTCTCTTTAGACAGGCTGTTCAATTATTCTCTCCCTGTTGGCCACGCTTTCCCTTTTCTTGATATTGTTTCAGAAAAGATCACCTAACCCATGACTACGGGCCTATTACGAGTGTGGCGGTCTGACCGCCTCATTAAAACCCTGTCGGTCAGACCTCCAGGGAATCCCCAGCACCGCGCCTGGTGGAGATTGTAATCCGCCAGTGCAGCATTGCCCTTCGGATTACGACCCTGTTCTCCACCAGCCTTTTCATGGCAGTAACACCGCCATGAAAAAAGCTGGCGGAGAAGGGGTGCTGCAGGTCTCGGGGGGGGAGGGGTCTTCACTGCCCATGCACTTGGCACAGGCAGAGGAGGAGCCCCCCTGCCCAGCACCTTCCCAGTGTTCACTGTCTGCACAAATGCGAACATTGTAAGGGTACTGGTGCAACCTGCAGTCTACAGCATTGCCGCTGGCTCAATTACGAGCCAGAGACAACGCTGTAGCCTGTTTCCTGCCAGGCCGGTGGGCGGAAACTGAGGTTTCCACCAGCTGACCTAGCGGGAAAATCTTAATAACTCTGGCGGGGTGGTCATCACGAAGGCAGCGGCCACCCTATTAGGAATTTGGCGGGCGGGCTTTCCTGTCTGCCGAACTCGAAATGAGGCCCTATATATTTGCAGCCAGCAAAGCACACCAGGATTACAAATCCACCATCTTCTGGGATATCATCATGCATTTTAAGGCCTAAAAAGGTAACTGGGTGGCTCTGTAATCTTATTACCAAACAACAAGCACATTCCCACCTCACCCCCCAAAGTCGTTTCTACTTTACCTGAATGAAACCTTGTTACGACAAGACTAGTCCTGTCACATACAAATACATACCAGATGCCTGCTACAGAGCAACTATAAAAATATCAAACCCCCTTAAGACTGGTGGCTGAAAAACACAGCCCTGCTCATCAAAGGCCTATAGTTAAATGGTATCCTAGATAAAGGTCAAATGGACAAAGGTAGTTTTTACATCAGCCTGCTTTAGGGACACAACCATAACTTTCACTTCCCCGACATTGTCACCTTAGTGTATAAACTGGAGAAGTTTTCATTTGTCTCACATCACAAACTTCTACTGTAAAAAGCATCAATAATGACCCAGTCAGCAAACCTTTGGCCTCCCTTTCACACCAAATCACTTTCTGCAGAGCCATGATGGATATTCAACCTAATGTTCTACACAACATAGTAACTGCCTTATAGAACACAACTCTAAACGTTAGGACGAGGGAAGAAATTTGATCTAACTCATGGCTTCCAAGCCCTGAGGTCAGTGCTTTATTAGAGCTGGTGGGTGCCGGTGGGGGCACCGGCACTAATTTTTGGGGGCCGGCACTTATTTCTCCACATCAGATATTTCCTGAGACCAAACTAGGGAAAAACAAAAAAATGAAGAAAAAAAAACAGAGGAAGAGGAAAATAGAAAAGGCGTCAACATGGGAGAAAGCAAACACCTGGAAGAGTGAGATAACGGAGCAGGTACTGCCTCCAGTGCATTGAAGAGACCTGAAGTGTATTCAAGACTGCACACCCTTGCTATTCACGCTCTGACATGTTATAGCGCCAGCCGTGGGTATCTGAGCAGCGCTGAGAGCACGGCACTTATAATTTTACAAATAAAGTACTGCCTGAAGTTCCAACTCAAACTTGCCAATGTATTCATTTTATGTTCCTGCCAACAGGTGTGAGGGAGAAGGGGTGGCCAGAAATTTAAACTACCTTTCACTTTGAAGCATAGCCCAAAAAGCACTGAGCAAACAAGTGATGCGAGATAGCCAGGCCTTGTTCAAGGTTTGCTACCCCGCAAAAGCATTATGAAATTTGCCCAAGTAGGGCATTTTACACCTCAGGTCTGAAAGTAGTTACCCACAAAGATTGGCACTCTTAAATAATCAAATTCATCAAGGATCGTTCTAAAGACAATTCTGAAAATAAAAGGATCAGTTTGTGCATTTTGCAGAGCAATGTTTAAGTAAATTGGCTAGAAAAACACTGTAGAGGTTTATGGGAGATGTGAAGGGGCACTTGTGCACAAGACAATGCTTATCCACCTCAGGGTTTTTGGGAAGAGTAGTTACACTAATCTATAGTTACAGCTTTTCATCTTTCTCTCTTCTTTCCTCTTTTCTATCTTGCAGTTTTTGTCTCCACCTTTTTTCCATCTTTCATTTAATTGTTCATTACATCGTTTTTTTCATTGCTTGTGCACTTTCATCTTTTAGTCTTCCTTTCCTTCTTCCTATCCACTTCCCTTGCTTTTCATATTACTTCCTTTCCACTTTTTCTTTCCATTTCTCCTTATTTTCTTCTTTCCATCTTTCACTGCTTTTGTATCTAAATCTTTCCCCACATTACTCCCTCCCTTCCATGCTTTCCTGATCCATTTGTACACCCATACCACAAGTCCATCACAGTAATGTCTTTCAGTGTTATTTATGAGCTTCTGTTTCAAGACCAACATCTCTGATTAAAGTCAAAGATGCTACAAACAACTTAAATGTTCTAGGTGAGTGGCACCTACCCCCCACTGCTGAAGTGGAGTAATGGCGGTGGTGCAAGTGGGGGAGGGATAGATGGTTGGTGGGGCTTGATGCCCCAGCACAGATATCTCTGAACATAAATATTGCATGAAATTGGATCAGTAGATGCTGCTATGACACATGGATGAGTTCCTGAATTTTTTTTAACTTTGAGAAGGGATCAGTGGAGATGTTAAGTGATGGAATGGCAATTGTCAATGCTGAAAAAGGAGGACTTGTGGCATCAGTACAGTTGGTGGTGAATTTAGTGCAAACAAAGATGGCACTTGAGGACCGTCCAGAAGACACCACGGAGTGATTGTGGAAAGATCTTCACTGAAGGCAAGATAAGACCTGTCCGTTTCAATACAGATCTGCACTACTTTGTGGTGGCTGTGAGTACACACAGCAAAGATTATGGACAAGAGTACAAAGAAAGAAAATATTTTTCCAGTCTCCTCCACACAAAACAAGCATTGGCAAATGCAATGGGTCACCTCTGCAAGAGATATTACTTTAGTTTATTTTAGCAGTGTTGTACAGCACTGTGGTTGTATAGTATGTTCAATTAGTTTTCCTAAATGCTATGAAATAGGAATTATTCTTTTGCTATTTATTAATGTGTGAGAGATGGTATGAGCTTTGAATTCAAATGTGAAATGGAAAGGAAGTAGCAACACAAACAACTGTTGTCTTAAAAAGTATTACGACACAGTGAACACAGCACTTTTCATGGGGGTTTGGGGTGCTAAATACAGAGAATAGGATGGTTAGGGGTAGGTAATAAGTAAAGTGGATAATGGCTATATATAGTAGTATGATAGTAAATATACATCATATTTTGTGGAAAGGTCTGTTTAATTTTAGTTTATGAAATAATTGAATTTAAATTGATGGAAATGACAGAGATTATGATGCAAATGTGAAAAAGATGAATGAAATCTCCCCCATAACATTGCAAGTGAAGAGAGGTGGGAAGCACATTTTCTTATCTCAAAGGAATCGGAATGGACAGAGTGTGTGTATAACAGAAAAACAGTTTCTTGAATTTGCCAATGTGTGCTTGAGACATGAATGAATGCTATTTGTTTTTTGAAAGCACAGCAAAGTGTGTCCTTGAAGCTCATTTTTTGGCACAGTAAAGCTGAAAAAAACTTAGGTTGTAGGTGAGGTGCAGTCGCAAATATTGTTTAAAGCTGTCTAACTTAACAAATGTAAGGCAGCATTGTCTGGGGTGGAATAAAAGTAAATTTAAAGCTAAATGTACATGTTGCCCTCTTAGTCGCTTTTTGGACACCCATAAGCTAAACTACGTGAAGGGAAACATTTCCCCATGTATCTTGCACACATCCTGTATTGTTGCAGTCACAACTATTATTTAAAGCTAGCAAAAGAATTGAAAGGCAGCATTGTTCGAGGAGAAAAAAACTTAGGTTGTGGTTGAGCTACAGTCGCAAATATTGATTATGGCTGTCCAACTTAACAAATGCCCGAGGACTGTCTGAGGTGCAATAAAAGAACATTTAAAGCTGAATGTAAATGTTGCCCTCTTGGTCGCTTTTTGGACACCCATAAGCTAAAATAAGTGAAGGGGAACATTTTCCCTTGTACCTTGCACACATTCTGTGTTTCTGCTATCACAACTATTGTTTAAAGCTCTCTAACAAAATAACTGAAAGGCAGCACTGTTTGAGGTAGAATAAAGGCAAATAAACAAGCCTTCTCATGCAAGGTCCATTTCGTTTGAGATAAGAAAATGTGCTTCCCATACTTCATTCACATACAATGTTAAGGGGAGGGGGACTGTAATAATCTTTTTTTTTTACATATCCAGAATAACTATTTTTCACCCAGGTTCAGCTGCCACAGCTCTGCACACAAAGAAACACATTGCAATGCTGGTCTCCTCGTGCAGATCAGTGGCCTTTGAAGCTGGGGAACCTGAAGCACATTTTCGTATCTCAAAGGAAACAGAACATGACAGTGTGTGTATAACAGGCAAGCACTTCCTCGAATGTGATAACATGGGTGCTTGAGCTAAGAATAAACAAACACTCACATTGATGGTCCCCTCGCAGTTACACATTAAACACATAAAGTCAGGCAAATGAAAATTGTTTGAAAAAACCCACAGTAGGGATGTGGCCAAGATGCATTGCAAACAGTGGTGAAAGCTAAATAAACACGTGGACAGAGACAACGGGAGGGTGGGAGGGAGGAGACGACAGAGCCAGCTACAAGAGATGCACTCTGTCGCTCAACAAAAAGAAAACAATAGCACCCAAAAGCCAGGAGCGGTGGAAGGACACGGGTACATGGGCCTTGCTCTATGGGACAGTCACATGCAAGAAGAGGGAAATGCCAACTGCAGAGCTGACCAGCAGGAAGCAAGCAATCAAGAGTGATTTTGAAGCCCACCAATTGTAAGTAATGGGAGGGCCCAAGTCCACTAACAGTAGGCATAAGGTCTACGCAAGAACTAAAAATTAGTTTTATTTGCAGTGTATAAGCATTTAGTCAACAGTATCAAAACAGATGGTACCCACTTATTCAATGTGGAGACTTCCAGACCAAGATGATATTCATCATATCATGAAAAGCGTAAACACTGGTGAAGGGCATGATTTCTGACTTGTCCAGAGGCCATTTGTTCCCTGATGCAGACACACATGACTGGAATGACTTATGAGTTTTAGGGAGAGAGGAGCAGAAAGAAAAACACATTATGTGGCTATCTGTCAATTGAAAACGTGGCCTTCTCTATTGAAATCCTTTATCTTTGCATTAACCTTATTTCTCTCAAGGAGCACAGATTTGCAAAGTCTTTAATGTTTACTTGGTCTCAGCTTAGAAAGCTGAAAAGAAAACACAGAAAAGTGACCAGAAAAGGGGAAAATGCTACACTGGGAAAAAACCTGGATGATAAATAACTGTTTAATGGTCTCCTTTAGACTACAATACCCACTGCCTAAAGATGAACTGTGAACTTATCTTTTAACTAACACAGGTTCACCAGGTTGTGAACTGCAGCACATGGGGGGGGGTGTTGCCCACAAAATAAAGTTATCCCATTGGTCATATTTCTAACTTATCACCCTCAGTTTATCAAGGCCTACAAGACTACTTGAAAACAAGTGGGTTGTAAACACTGGGCGGACTGCATTATCACTGATAGAAAAGAAAATCCTTCTGAGGGTCACTAGGTTGAACGGAAAGATTGGATTTTCTGGAAGAAGATGCTTGAGGAGATGTCACACAGGTTTTGCACTTATGTTCGACTGATGTAAAGATGTAGCACAACAAATATATTATAATAACATCAATTACAATAACTTTAAGTACCAAAGACCTTTTATTTAACGACTTCTGTCAATGGCAAAGCTTGAGTAGGTTTCAAACAATAAGGCTCATTATGTATTAAACCCTCAAAGAAATATCTTACTACAAAGCCCAACGTCGAACACTGAAACATTAATCCAGGTAAAGTGCAATTTGCATCAAATTGAAAAAAGTGCCAACTCAAAGAACATATGGAAAGTAGACAAGATGCAACCTGGAATCTTCAAAGAACAACCATTATTTGTGCATATCAAGTGACGCAGTTAAAAGAAAATCTAATGAGTCAAGAAAAAAAACAGAAATAAGTGCAATAGCATTTAGATGAAAAACAATCAGGAACATTTTCAAGATTGCCTTGTTCAAACTGTGAAGCTGTGATTAACCGAGGACTGGTTGAACATCCACAAGCAGAAGAAAATCTTAAATTGAGAGGATACTATACTTGTGAAAGCAAACAGGTAATGTACAGCATCAAATGCCCATATGGTTTACTTTACAAATATCAATAATCAGACATATGAAAAAAGGATTGAAAATCACTGTGGCATTAGAAAGCAAATAACCATACCTGCCACATATAAAATTTCAAATATTGGAAACACATACCCCCCACTGTCAAGGGTAGGAGACCTGAATAAAGGGTTTGATTAAAGTAAAGCATACTGATTCATTTTCTGAGGATAAGGACACCAGCAGGTCTTAATAAACAAGACAAGCAGGTTGAATAAGAACATATTCTGTGTAATATATAGGACAGAGAAACAAAATAAAAAATATCAAAAAACTTTTTCCTACCTAGTAAAGGTATAGCAGTCTAGACAAAAGAAGAATCAAGAAGTGTAATAATTAGAGTATGTCTGGGTAAGCTTAAATAGTATGCAGATACAGGAATTCATAATTTAGATAAAATAATAAAAAATGTAATATTGAAAAATAAATTAATTAGCCAAATGAGAAACGCTGAACGAGATTAATTTAAACAAAGGCGAATGAAATAAAAGACCACATAAATTTGGAGTTGATACCCAATCCTCCTTGGATTATCAAAATAGAGGTATCCCATCTACGGATAATTCAAATATGGTGTGGCCTTCTTTATAAGGAGAGTACGGTCAAGAATTGCAAAAAATAATATGGTATTTATCAAGAGTGGTGAAGTAATTTATTTAAGTAAAGGTCCATCAGCCCTTTGATGAAGTGCAGTTTTTTAGTCGGCGTACACAGGTGATGAGGGCAAATGCTGTAACTCTCAGTGCAAAATGGCAAAGGTCTGAAGTTGTAATGAAGCTACAGGTAGGTAAGTTCACAATGGATTTACTCCACAAATATGTGGCATTAGTTAAGTTGCACCTAACTGCAACTGACATCCTAAGAATGCTCAACTGGCTCTACCACATTCTACAGAACATTCCTGCTAATGCATCTTTTCCGCTTAACACCTCAACATTTCACATTTCCCTCTCTTCACATGCCCTTTTAAATTTATACACATCCATGTACACAAGGACATGGGACTGAAGATTACCCTAAAATACCATTAAGGGCCTAATTATGAGTCTGGTGGTCCCAGGACTGCCAAACCTGCGGTGATGGTCCGACCACATCTGCTGTGGCGGTCCGACCACCATTATGACCCTGGTGGTCTGCCCGCCAGGAGACCGCCATCTCCGCCGGGATTGGTGATCCCGACGGGCTGACGGCGGGTGCTGGTTGCAATCAGCCAAGGCGGCACTGCACGCAGCGCCCCCCCTGTTGATTACAATCTGGTTCTCTGCCAGCCTTTTCATGGCGTTTCACCGCCAGGAAAAGGCTGGCAGAAAAAAAAGGTGCTGGGGGCCGCAGGGAGGCTCCTGCACTGCCCATGCCCTTACCCAGTGCAGGGGCCCCCCAGACCAGCAACCTCGTAATGCGCACTGTCTGCTGTGCAGACAATGATCAGTACGGGGGTGCTGGTGCCCCCTGCAGGAGGCAGCATTGCCGCCATCTTGATTACGAGCCGATGACAATTCTCCCGCCACTTTCCTGCTGAGCTGACTGGTGGAAACCTTGGTTTCCCCCCCATCAGCCCAGCATGAAAGTCATATTGGGGCCGGCTGGGAGGTTGCCACTACAGTGGCAGCCACCCTGTCTGGAGTTTGGCAGACAGGAGTTCTCATCCATAATCAGGCCCTAAGTCTCTGCAAATACAAAACAATTTCATGGCATCTTAAAGTCCAGAATCATTGATTGTACACTTAAAGACATAAGGTGACTGTTAACGTAACCAGATTCCTTTTTTTATTCTTTCTTATAGTTCTCCAAACTCTTGTAGCCCTGAGAAATCAAAGTGTTTGGAGAAGAACTGTAAGAAAGAATAAAAAGAAATTTGCTACAGAATCATCTTGTGTCCTGCATTCTTGGATTTTGGACTCTAAGTTTCGGGGCGACCAGTTCTTGGCTGGCATTCATGTGGTTGCTCTCCTACTTTATGGAATCCATGTACATTATCACATATAGCAATCAATGTATTTACATATATACAATCAATCAATATGAAGATGTTGAACAATTAACAGTCGCCAATTTATATGGGACTCTATATAGCACATTATAGAAACATGTGTAAGATGAACCATTCATGTATTTTGTAAGGTTGCATCTTCCATGGACATGTTCTTAGATTTTTTTACTAAATCCCACACTATATTTTTCGTCATGTTCTCCTGCATCTTGGTCAAGTTTACTATTAGCCACACTTCTCCACTGTTTCACATTTCCATCAGACTGCCTCACATCCCTCCTCCCCACAAACAATCTATAAAGCGTCTGAGAATTTTGACAAGCCTTTCC
Source organism: Pleurodeles waltl (assembly GCF_031143425.1). Taxonomy (NCBI): domain Eukaryota; kingdom Metazoa; phylum Chordata; class Amphibia; order Caudata; family Salamandridae; genus Pleurodeles; species Pleurodeles waltl. Next base: position 1,022,678,776 of record NC_090449.1, on the reverse strand, counting down.
TCATTCAACTAGCTTTGTTAACTCACACCCAATCCTCTTTTCAGAAAATAGCATCACATATCTTCACACCTCTAGCATCAACATTCCTGTTACCTTGCGTTAACATTAATTCTTGTCTTAACTTGAAACATACGTCATGTTCTCTTGTTAACTTGTAAGGAGACTGACAAGTCACCACATTGGAAGTAGAGAGATACGCCTGCACTGATTTATTAATTGACAGTTGTCAATATACTTCTTCACTCAACTCAAATTGAATACCTTCTTTCAATGCACAGTTTCACCTCTCCACTAAACCATTGCTTAGGGACTGGTAGACTACACATTTAGTGTCACTCGTCATTACTACAAATATAAAAGTCTTAATCATATCCAAAATCATCTATACACCCCTATGCATCACCAACAGTTGGTTACAGGCTCATTTAAAAGCAGCTGTTCCAACTCTGCAATTACCACTCCACTTTCCCAAAAGTGACACTCTTAAAAAATACTCCATGCAGAGCGTGTTCTTTCTCAGTCCAGGCCAGTATGCTCTGAAACTAGCTTCCCACTCATTTAAAGAAAAGTAGAAAACCAGTTTGTCTTTCAGAAGGCATTAAAAACATCTGTAGGAAAGTGGATTATTATGTGGTGTGGAATAAGATCCCACCATGTAATAATGTCACAATCTCTATCAGGACCAGTTAGGTTCTTTAACAAAACCCTTAGCTCATTCCTGGGTAGCTGTGGCACACAGCAGTCAGGCTTAGTCAAACATTGAAGTATAAAGTATTTAGAAGATCCAAAACAATAGGCAAGTAAGAAATACAACAGTAAAATATCAACACCAATTTATAAAAATATACATTTTCCTCTAAATTAGGTACCAAAAACCCCAAAAATCTATTGAGAGGAGCCAGAGATGTGATTTTTAAGAGGTACATAAATTCTTTGATGATCCAATAAATCTTTGTAATTGGCATAGCGGTTCCTGGGCCAACGGCTAATATGACTACCAATCATATCTTGGACTCGCCACAACAGGTTAGGAGCAGGCCATGGGGACCACTTAGGTCCAGGGGGACATTTACATCCTCACAGAAGATTTCACCCAGGATCGCGGTTCAAGGAAAGAAGTGGTCCTGATGCTGCGGATGCAGGATGCTGAAAAGATGCTAAGGATGCTAAAGATGCTGGAGCTGTGGAAGAGATGGAGTAAGTATCACGGGAGCCACCCCAGGTCCCATGAATTTCAGTGGTACGCTCTTACGAGAGGACACAATCTCCCACAATGCACCCGTGGATTCCAGTGAAGGCCCAGTTGCCACTGTTGGCTGGTCTCCGGTTGAAGCGTTCTTCAGTGGTAGTCCACAGGTGAGGGTTCATTTCCTGCAGGAGTACCAGGGCCCACTGTGATGGGGACACCTCGAGCAGTTCAAGACTCTGTCTCCAGGCAGGCACATCGGTGTCCAGCAGCAGGGTGGTGACCCTGGGTAGGTGGTCTCTGAAAAGTGCAAGCTTCCTTCAGCTTCTGTGTTCCTGGTAGTGAATGGGGGGCTAGCCACCTACCCTTTGGAGTCACTGCTTCTTCTATCCTGGCACAAGTGGATCCTTCTACAAGTGGCCACTGCAGAGACAGTCCTATTTGTCAGTCTGTCTGGTTCAGCAGGTGCAGTCCAGCCTTTGGTGCAGTCTCTCTTTGCAGGGCAGTCTTCCTTCAATTTTGGGAACAAGTTGAGCGGTTTGCCCACAAGTGGGCACACAGGCAGTCCTCTTTCTCAGTCCTTTGAGATCAGCAAATGCAGTCCTTCCTTTATGCAGCCTCTCTTTGCTGGGTCCAGGGAGCAGCAGGGCAATCCTGTCTTCTTGTCGGTCAAGCAGTGACCTGACGACTGTGGTTCTGGGGGGCCATTTATGCCATGTTTTATTATGGGAGGGAAGGTCTTGCAAGCCAAAGGGGCAACAGTTCCAATAAGGCTACCTTTATCACTTTGTCATTATTCAGGGGGTTTGGTCCCCAAACACTCCCAGGATATCCCTATCTACCCTATACTAAGATGACACAAGCTTTGTTCCCCTGTGAGAAGCCTTAGGCACACCCCTGGGTGTACCCAGCATGACCCACACCTCCTGGAAAAGCAGTCATGCAACCCATTGTCCCCTGCCGGAGGAGATACCTGTCTGTCTGCGTACGCAAAGGAGAGGGTGGGCTAAGGTGTGCTTGCCATGTATTTCACTGAGGTGGTAGCTTCTTTGAAGCTGGCCTATCTGTGGCCACAGCCCAGTAGGCATCCTGCTGGAGGAGGTCACACCTTCTCCCTTCAGCAATGCTCTTTGTTCCCTGTTCCTGGGAGTTCTTGACGCTTCCTAGCGGGTGGCAGCATGTTGTCTCGGGTGACAACTGCTGCAGGTTAATAGAAAAGACTACTGAAGGTTTGGACAACAAAGTGGTGATCTTCTAAAGGCACCTTTCTATTAAAGATTACCTTAAATCCAATCTCAGCAATGAGTCAGATTTCATTTAATGATTAATGTGATACCTGGGAGGAATATCTTTTGTCATCCCAAATGGAAGTTAGCACTTAGTGCAGTGGCTCGTGAAAATCCACTTTAGCCAATGGGACCACTGACCTTCCGACAGTGAAAACTGCAATGCCGGTTTTTCACTGTTGGGGCAAATGAATACAAGAAATGCCCTTTTTAATATTAAGCACCCTTCACTCATTCCATCCATCATCCATACCAATCACCATCTAATTCTTTTACATCATACACCGGGCATCTAGATAAAGAGTCTGCTATGGCATTCTCAATCCCCGATACAGACAACTTTTAATGCAAACTCCTGTAAGCAGACCAACTGTTTGGCAATTCCAGGAGTAGTTGTTCTTGGTGGTGAACAAATCAACCAATGGTTCGAATTAGTGCTGACTGTGAATTTGGTTTCCCGTACATACCTGTCTGAAATAAGATGCAGCCCAACACCTAACTCTCTAAAACCAAAGTTAATTTCAGCACCACACAGAGCTCCAAAGCATTGATGACCTCTGCTCCATACTCTCCCGCATTAGTACAGTCCCTAAACCATAATTGCCATTGATCACAACAATAGGCTTGCACTGTGCATCAAAAGCGTGAGTTATGGTGCCTTGCAGATATCACAGTTCAGATTCATCAAATCCCTCTCACCCTCATCACTCCAAATTTACTTCTCATGTTTTCATTAGTTTCTCAACATCTCAGTTCTCTCAACAAATCCATCAGTAAATTTGGCATATTAGCAGGTATTTGTTATCACTTAGAGGGTGTGTTGCATATTCATTATATTGTTATGTATATATTTACATTTGTACTTGTCTATGTGTGTCTGACATTCCAGTCGAACGGTATATGTTCATCTGGAATATAGAATACTGGGAGTACATTTCCTCCTGCCGGGTGGCTATTTAAGGACGCTGTGCTGCCGCATTAAACGCTTTACGCTCTTCATCTCAGAGTGGGTATATGCTTTCCAGCACTGGTGACGAGCTACAGAGGAATATTTGCCATTACTTACTAGCACAGGAACAATATTTCCTCTGAAAAAATCCTGGAATCCATCCACGTTTATTATTGCTCAGGTGACCGGCTACCTATGGAGCTTTGCTACTGTCCTATAAGTATTATACATGAAGAAAGTGTAGCTCTCACTTACTTTTATTTTGGACTTCAAACAAATTTCGGCTGTATGGACAGTGCTAGCGGCGCGCTCAGGGCAGGCGGCTTCATCGACTCTGCGGATGTCCACACAGTGCGTGATTTTGGTGGAGTTGTTCATCTTCTTTACACTGGCTGTAATGATGATCACTGTATTATGTTTAATGTGCCTCATAATCGCAGCTCACACTGTTTGCACTACCATGCAATTGCTTTAATAAAAGCATTGAAATTCAGTTTGCATCTCTCGTCTTGCCTTGGCATGTGAGAGTCACTGAGTGACTGATCTGTTGCCACGACTTCCCTCAAAAGTCAGAGTGTCAGGTTTACGTTGCCACAAATCACTACTAGCCTGATTGGGGTGGGTGAGGTACTGTGGGCTAGCCAGGCCGACAGCTTCCATATGGTGTGGGGTTGACTCAGTCTCCCACACTCTGTGGTGCTGTTGCCCTAAACACACAGCCTGGTGCGGTACTTACTTAACGGATCTCCTGAGTAACTCTCTCTTGCATGCCAAAGGTACCCTTAGCACCTTTTTTCACAGAGACGTCCGTGGTGTAGAGGAAAAATCCTCCACAGCTATATAGGTGGGTCCTACATTAGTTTGTAGGTTGTTCAAGCTTGAATCTTAAAAGTATTTCCCATTAGGTGTTCCTATCTCTGAATGCTATCTTATGGAGATAGCACAACCAGTAGTAATTCCAGTAAATAGCAGACAAGCTGTCATGCAATATTTACTTGCTAATGGGCTTCCCAATGGGGGTGGAGATGTAACATTTGTGGTAGAGGCCTACAATGCCTACAGAAAAGAGACTATTACTGGGCCACTTTTCCTGCAGTCATCGCAAACACAAACACTTTTCACACATATGCTGTAGCAAACCAACCTGCACAATATAGAGCTTATCAATCTTTAGAAGTACCAATAACATATCAAGAACACCAAAATTGGTTTTAAGGCGCCCTTCCACAAGTTATTCAACACGTTAGACTAGGTCCACTAAGTAATGAAGGAAATTCATGGCCAGCATTGGCTATATATATGCCACATCCGAATGTAGCAAATATGCAAGTAGCGGTTTTATGTCCCTTCTATAATAATTTAGTACGTTTATACAGAGGCTTAATACAATTAGTACTGCAAATTTTGAATACCGCCTCAGCGAGGGCTGCTCCAGCTAACCAGCAAACGGCAACGCCTATTATAAATCCAGTAATTATTAATGCAATTAGAAGTAAGGTTCCCACCAAACATGAAGAAATTTCGTTTTGGATTGCACATAAAACAAACCATCTGGAAGCAATGTTTCCACATACAGGACCTGAAGATAAACACAGAGTTCTTATAATATGCCTTCCATTAGGGATGGTACCCTCTGTAGATGACTGTGCCACATAGGGCACAGTATTTGCTGCAATATATACCACGATGCATGGTACACCAACACTTCCGAAGCCAGCGTTCCAAACGCAAAGGTGTTACATCCGAGATGAATACAATGGGCCACCCCCTTGACTGCCACTGATGTTGATTACGTTTTTGATCCAAAACTACAGATCCAAGAATATCTCCAATATGAACTTGAGTACCCCATGCCCACTAATGTCATGCCTTTTGACCATTACAAAATCATCATTTATACTGATGGTTCAGCTCAATCAGCTAGAGGCATCAAACATCAGTACTCCGTGGCTTGCGCAGTCATCTGTGGAGTGATGAGGTACAGCGACCTCCACTCTCAGTAGACCTACACACAGTGCCTAGTGGATTACACTACACAGCTTGCTGAGTTGAAAGCATTGGTTTTGGCACTGGAACAAACAGATCCTGGAATTAATACACTCATTTTGTGTGATTCCTATTATTGTGTCCAGTCCTTTAATTAAAATGTATACTACTGGTGCATTAATGGGTAGAGAGATTCAAACGGAAACACCATAACACACACATTTTTGTCGGGGAGAGTGGCAGAGCTTAAAGACAAACTGCCACGGGCTGATGTAATACATACACTGGCCCGCCTACCTGTTGGAATATACATTGTAGGAAATTCATTGGTAGCTAAAGCTGCCAAATCTGTATTTACTATGGCATCTATTGCTGCAATAACTCGTTCACACACAAGGGTGGATGATGACATCTTGGCTGCTGTGAATGCCTCAGCTGACGGCAAGCCTTTACCAAAAGCGTACCCCAAAAGATATTCTTACCACTCAAGTACCCAAAACATTCCTTTTGCAAAAATACCAGGGGTGGGTGATCATGTGATCCCCAACCAAGATCGTTGGCGAGAACTGATCAAAGCAGCTCAGGATGGTTTTACTTCAGCCCATATTGGTGTGGTGGCTACAATTGCAACAGCCCTCTTAATATCGAACAAGCCTATGCAGTGTGTGTCCCTGACCACTGCGGTCCTTTAAAGTCAGACGTGCATACAAAAACATTCGACTCGCAGTAGACTCTTGCTCTAGATTCCTACGGGTGTGGCCACAACAGTTGTCTGACATTCTAACTGTTATTACAGATTTACAAGTCTTTAGCTGGACATATGTAGTTGCAGCATTCCACTCGGATCAAGGCCCTGCTTTTGCCTCCAGGGCATAAATGGACGCTATGGGAAGGATGGGTGTTAAGGTGTGTTATTCTGGTCCCTACAGTCCTGGGGGAAATCCAGAAATAGACAGAAAAAAACAGAGACGTTAAGCAATCCTTAACAGCCACAGTACTAGGCTCAGGTCGCAGTTGAATCCATCACCTGTATGAGGTCCAGATAGCATTAAATAATCTGCCTAGAAGATCTCTGGGAAGCTGTACCCCCTATGATGTCTTGTTCAGCATCCCCATGTTTGTTCCAGATCTTGATGGTACTGGCGCGGTGGCAGTAAAACACCTTGTGACATAAATTAACATGTTTTACAGGAATTACAACAGTTCTAAGATCATCGGCACATGCCACCACTTACGGAAAGAGGGATTCAACAGCTTCACAGGCTGGATTACCAAAATTAGGCACCTGGTGTAGGAAGTTGGCTCTGTATGTGCTATTTCAAAGTAAGGAATAGCATGCACAGAGTCCAAGGGTTCCCCTTAGAGGTAAAATAGTGGTAAAAATAGATAATACTAATGCTCTATTTTGTGGTAGTGTGGTCGAGCAGTAGGCTTATCCAAGGAGTAGTGTTAAGCATTTGTTGTACATACACATAGACAATAAATGAGGTACACACACTCAGAGACAAATCCAGCCAATAGGTTTTTATATAGAAAAATATCTTTTCTTAGTTTATTTTAAGAACCACAGGTTCAAATTCTACATGTAATATCTCATTCGAAAGGTATTGCAGGTAAGTACTTTAGGAACTTCGAATCATCAAAATTGCATGTATACTTTTCAAGTTATTCACAAAAAGCTGTTTTAAAAGTGGACACTTAGTGCAATTTTCACAGTTCCTAGGGGAGGTAAGTATTTGTTAGGTTAACCAGGTAAGTAAGACACTTACAGGGCTTAGTTCTTGGTCCAAGGTAGCCCACCGTTGGGGGTTCAGAGCAACCCCAAAGTCACCACACCAGCAGCTCAGGGCCGGTCAGGTGCAGAGTTCAAAGTGGTGCCCAAAACGCATAGGCTAGAATGGAGAGAAGGGGGTGCCCCGGTTCCGGTCTGCTTGCAGGTAAGTACCCGCGTCTTCGGAGGGCAGACCAGGGGGGTTTTGTAGGGCACCGGAGGGGACACAAGCCCACACAGAAATTTCACCCTCAGCAGCGCGGGGGCGGCCGGGTGCAGTGTAGAAACAAGCGTCGGGTTTGTAATGGAAGTCAATGGGAGATCTAGGGATCTCTTCAGCGCTGCAGGCAGGCAAGGGGGGGTTCCTCGGGGAAACCTCCACTTGGTCAAGGGAGAGGGACTCCTGGGGGTCACTCCTCCAGTGAAAGTCCGGTCCTTCCGGTCCTGGGGGCTGCGGGTGCAGGGTCTCTCCCAGGTGTCGGGACTTAGGATTCAAAGAGTCGCGGTCAGGGGAAGCCTCGGGATTCCCTCTGCAGGCGGCGCTGTGGGGGCTCAGGGGGGACAGGTTTTTGTACTCACAGTCTTAGAGTAGTCCTGGGGTCCCTCCTGAGGTGTTGGATCGCCACCAGCCGAGTCGGGGTCGCCGGGTGCAGTGTTGCAAGTCTCACGCTTCTTGCGGGGAGCTTGCAGGGTTCTTTAAAGCTGCTGGAAACAAAGTTGCAGCTTTTCTTGGAGCAGGTCCGCTGTCCTCGGGAGTTTCTTGTCTTTTCGAAGCAGGGGCAGTCCTCAGAGGATGTCGAGGTCGCTGGTCCCTTTGGAAGGCGTCGCTGGAGCAGGATCTTTGGAAGGCAGGAGACAGGCCGGTGAGTTTCTGGAGCCAAGGCAGTTGTCGTCTTCTGGTCTTCCTCTGCAGGGGTTTTTCAGCTAGGCAGTCCTTCTTCTTGTAGTTGCAGGAATCTAATTTTCTAGGGTTCAGGGTAGCCCTTAAATACTAAATTTAAGGGCGTGTTTAGGTCTGGGGGGTTAGTAGCCAATGGCTACTAGCCCTGAGGGTGGGTACACCCTCTTTGTGCCTCCTCCCAAGGGGAGGGGGTCACAATCCTAACCCTATTGGGGGAATCCTCCATCTGCAAGATGGAGGATTTCTAAAAGTCAGAGTCACCTCAGCTCAGGACACCTTAGGGGCTGTCCTGACTGGCCAGTGACTCCTCCTTGTTGCTTTCTTTGTTCCCTCCAGCCTTGCCGCCAAAAGTGGGGGCCGTGGCCGGAGGGGGCGGGCAACTCCACTAAGCTGGAGTGCCCTGCTGGGCTGTGACAAAGGGGTGAGCCTTTGAGGCTCACCGCCAGGTGTCACAGCTCCTGCCTGGGGGAGGTGTTAGCATCTCCACCCAGTGCAGGCTTTGTTACTGGCCTCAGAGTGACAAAGGCACTCTCCCCATGGGGCCAGCAACATGTCTCTGGTGTGGCAGGCTGCTGGAACTAGTCAGCCTACACAGACAGTCGGTTAAGTTTCAGGGGGCACCTCTAAGGTGCCCTCTGTGGTGTATTTTACAATAAAATGTACACTGGCATCAGTGTGCATTTATTGTGCTGAGAAGTTTGATACCAAACTTCCCAGTTTTCAGTGTAGCCATTATGGTGCTGTGGAGTTCGTGTTTGACAGACTCCCAGACCATATACTCTTATGGCTACCCTGCACTTACAATGTCTAAGGTTTTGTTTAGACACTGTAGGGGTACCATGCTCATGCACTGGTACCCTCACCTATGGTATAGTGCACCCTGCCTTAGGGCTGTAAGGCCTGCTAGAGGGGTGGCTTACCTATACTGCATAGGCAGTGAGAGGCTGGCATGGCACCCTGAGGGGAGTGCCATGTCGACTTACTCGTTTTGTCCTCACTAGCACACACAAGCTGGCAAGCAGTGTGTCTGTGCTGAGTGAGAGGTCTCCAGGGTGGCATAAGACATGCTGCAGCCCTTAGAGACCTTCCTTGGCATCAGGGCCCTTGGTACTAGAAGTACCAGTTACAAGGGACTTATCTGGATGCCAGGGTCTGCCAATTGTGGATACAAAAGTACAGGTTAGGGAAAGAACACTGGTGCTGGGGCCTGGTTAGCAGGCCTCAGCACACTTTCAATTGTAAACATAGCATCAGCAAAGGCAAAAAGTCAGGGGGCAACCATGCCAAGGAGGCATTTCCTTACACCTGGCTCAAGAAAAAAGTCGCTATTAAAAAGGAATTTGGCCCATCTTACCAGGCCCGGTGTAGTTTCTTGGAATACAGGGTAAAAGAACTGTTATCCTTTGCTTCAACGCTCTGCTGTTGAACTGGTGGAAGAGGTTTTAAAGCCTTATTTGTCTCAAAATGCAGAGACTTGACCCTAGTGAACATTTCTGTTGTTCCAGTTCCTGATAGGATTGTTCCTGGTAAAGTGCCTTTTGATATATTTGGACCAACTGAAATGATACAAATACCATATGTGTTTAAAAGTTCAATGGGTGATGTTATTACACCTAGGGTTGATTCTGATGACTGGGACATCAAAACAGTGATTCTATGCTTTCTGAGATTGAATATTATACTGTATTTGAAAGTGAAGATATGTACATGAATAGTACAAATTATGGGAAAATGTTCTGTTAACATTATTATGGACACCGTGATTTACATAGAGCTGGTACTCCAAGAACTGTTTTTAGCTATACACAATAGGGACACTGTCAGATTCCAGTAGAATTCTAAAACATATGTAGAAAACTTCACATATTTTTCTGGGCATGATGCTACTAATCCTGAGTTCAATTATTTCAAATTACTACCAACAAATGCAAGAAAAATACTGCTTACAGACACCAAAATAATTTATTCAGGCTTATTTGTTTCTAAACAACACTGTCCAGCACACAACGTGCCTTGGGTTGGCAAAAGTCAAAGAAATGAATGTGCCCAGTATTCCCTCCATAGCTAAATTTCATAATTGGCAAAGTGTTATGCATCTTTCAGAAGAACAGCTCAAAAGCTTGGTTAAGAATGGTACCTTTAATTCATCACTTTCAGGTCCCGACAGGTGGCATTGAACCAATGGACACAAATGAATGGCATGCATATTTTATCAACTCAACACAGGGTTTTAAAGCGAGCAGACCAGACCCATGTTACGTCACCACACAACCCTCAGGTGCTGTCACCGCTTACAGTGTGGGTAAATTATGTCAGCAATGGTTGCACAGCTCCAAGTTAACAACTATTCAAGAACACCTCTCTCTCCTTTCTGAAGAAATAGACTTACAATTTTTTTTTTTGGGTCCTAGAAAACACTCTCTAAAAGATTTCTATATGCAGTATATAATGACATTTTGAAACTTTCACAAATGGAAGCTGCTGCTCGTTTAAGGCAAATAGATAAGGAAAACTTAGAGAAAGCTTTAGGATAATGGTATGAACACATTGTCCACTCACATATACACGTTAAACAACATTGTATCTTCTGCTAATTGTCATTATACAGATGTAAGGAAATGCCTCCTTGGCATGGTTACCCCCTGACTTTTTGCCTTTGCTGATGCTAAGTTTTGATTTGAAAGTGTGCTGAGGCCTGCTAACCAGGCCCCAGCACCAGTGTTCTTTCCCTAATCTGTACTTTTGTTCCACAATTGGCACACCCTGGCATCCAGGTAAGTCCCTTGTAACTGGTACCCCTGGTACCAAGGGCCCTGATGCCAGGGAAGGTCTCTAAGGGCTGCAGCACATTATGCCACCCTGGGGACCCCTCACTCAGCACAGACACACTGCTTGCCAGCTTGTGTGTGCTGGAGAGGACAAAAAGAGTAAGTCGACATGACACTCCCCTCAGGGTGCCATACCAACCTCACACTGCCTATGCAGTATAGATAAGTCACCCCTCTAGCAGGCCTTACAGACCTAAGGCAGGATGCACTATACCATAGGTGAGGGCACCAGTGCATTAGCACTGTGCCCCTACAGTGTCTAAGCAGAACCTTAGACATTGTAAGTGCAGGGTAGCCATAAGAGTATAAGGTCTGGGAGTCTGTCATACACGAACTCCACAGCACCATAATGGCTACACTGAAAACTGGGAAGTTTGGTATCAAACTTCTCAGCACAATAAATGCACACTGATGCCAGTGTACATTTTATTGTAACATACACCCCAGAGGGCACCTTAGAGGTGCACCCTGAAACCTTAACCAACTACCCGTGTAGGCTGACTGGTTTTAGCAGCCTGCCACACTCGAGACATGTTGCTGGCCACATGGGGAGAGTGCCTTTGTCACTCTGTGGCTAGTAACAAAGCCTGTACTGGGTGGAGATGCTTATCACCTCCCCCTTGCAGGACTGTAACACCTGGCGGTGAGCCTCAAAGGCTCACCCCCTTTGTTACAGCACCCCAGGGCATTCCAGCTAGTGGAGTTGCCTGCCCCCTCCGGCCACAGCCCCACTTTTGGCGGCAAGGCCGGAGGAGATAATGAGAAAAACAAGGAGGAGTCACTGGCCAGTCAGGACAGCCCCTAAGGCAACCTGAGCTGAGGTGACTCTGACTTTTAGAAATCCTCCATCTTGCAGATGGAGGATTCCCCCAATAGGGATAGGAATGTGACCCCCACCCCTTGGGAGGAGGCACAAAGAGGGTGTACCCACCCTCAGGGCTAGTAGCCATTGGCTACTAACCCCCCAGACCTAAACACACCCTTAAATTTAGTATTTAAGGGCTCCCCAGAACCTAGGAACTCAGATTCCTGCAACCTAAGAACAAGAGGACTGCTAAGCTGAAAAACCCTGCAGAGAAGACGGAGACACCAACTGCTTTGGCCCCAGCTCTACCGGCCTGTCTCCCCCCTTCTGAAGAAACTGCTCCAGCGACGCTCTCCCCAGGGACCAGCGACCTCTGAATCCTCAGAGGACTGCCCTGCTCTAGAAGGACCAAGAAACTCCTGAGAACAGCGGCCCTGTTCACCCAAGACTGCAACTTTGTTCCCAAAGGAGCAACTTTAAAACAACTGCGTTTCCCGCCGGAAGCGTGAGACTTGCTACTCTGCACCCGACGCCCCCGGCTCGACTTGTGGAGAACAAACTCCTCAGGGAGGACTCCCCGGCGACTACGAGACCGTGAGTAGCCAGAGTTGCCCCCCCCTGAGCCCCCACAGCAACGCCTGCTGAGGGAATCCCGAGGCTCCCCCTGACCGCGACTGCCTGACTCCCAGATCCCGACGCCTGGAAAAGACTCTGTACCCGCAGCCACCAGGACCTGAAAGATCGGAACTCCAGTGCAGGAGTGACCCCCAGGAGGCCCTGTCCCTTGCCCAGGTGGTGGCTACCCTGAGGAACCCCCCCCCCTTGCCTGCCTGCATCGCTGAAGAGACCCCTTGGTCTCCCATTGATTTACATTGGAAACCTGACGCGTGTTTGCACACTGCACCCGGCCGCCCCCGTGCTGCTGAGGGTGTACTTTCTGTGCTGACTTGTGTCCCCCCCGGTGCCCTACAAAACCCCCCTGGTCTGCCCTCCGAAGACGCGGGTAATTACCTGCTGGCAGACTGGAACCGGGGCATCCCACTCTCCATTGAAGCCTATGTGTTTTGGGCACCACTTTGACCTCTGCACCTGACCGGCCCTGAGCTGCTGGTGTGGTAACTTTGGGGTTGCTCTGAACCCCCAACAGTGGGCTACTTTGGACCCAAACTTGAATCCCGTAGGTGGTTTACTTACCTACAAAAACTAACCAATACTTACCTCCCCAGGAACGGTTGAAAATTGCAGTGTCTAGTTTTAAAATAGCTATATGTGATTTATTTGAAAAGTATATATGCTATTGTGATTATTCAAAGTTCCTAAAGTACTTACCTGCAATACCTTTCATTTGAAGTATTACATGTAAAATTTGAACCTGTGGTTCTTAAAATAAACTAAGAAAATATATTTTTCTATACAAAAACCTATTGGCCTGGAATTGTCTTTGAGTGTGTGTTCCTCATTTATTGCTTGTGTATGTACAACAAATGCTTAACACTACTCCTTTGATAAGCCTACTGCTCGACCACACTACCACAAAATAGAGCATTAGTATTATCTCTTTTTGCCACTATCTTACCTCTAAGGGGAACCCTTGGACTCTGTGCATACTATTCCTTACTTTGAAATAGTGCATACAGACCCAACTTCCTACAACAGATCAACGTCATTTTTACATCATGGACAAAGTCAGCTTAGGTCCATTATGTAGTTGAGTTGATGGCGGGATATGTGCCCTGGAAGCATGTGTACTCTAAAGGGTTGTTTGCCACATTCAATCTTACACATAAACAACAGATAATTGCGAAAAAGAAAGCTAGGTACATAATGCCTAATATTGAGAAACTAGATAAGTTGCCTTTTACAATAGCTGAAACACTATCACCATGTGTTGTTAATACACGGGGTGCTATTCCTGCCGATAGATACATTCCAATTTACCTCTTGTTTAGAACATTTTCCTGTAGGCATGTTCAAACATTTAGGCGATAGTTACATCCATGAGGTGTGGGAGTTGTCTTTTGATATCAAATGGTTGCATGGTGAGAAATTGTTTTTTCTTAGCGGAAGCAAATGCAAAACTTCTGTAGGCCATTCAATGATTTGTAAACAGGTGGCGTTGCACGGCTCTTGCAATGCGTCAGTAGCTAACTTAGCTTGATACTTGAAGGGTATTCCCATCTCTGTGATCTGCCTGTTATTTCACTAAATCTCGAATGGGAGTTACTTGATGCTGAGTGATCGAGGCTGTTGTGGGATGAAAGCAGGTGACACATATGTGGTTTCTGTTTCTCAAATAGTGATCTACTATGAAAATGTAGTTTTACCTCTGACACAAGAGATAAAAGGAGCAAATATATGGCCTCACATTGCTACTTCCAATGTCAATTTTGACAAACTAAGCAGACTAAAGGCACTATTGTTTAGAAAAACACTTTGCGCTTACATCTGCCTATGACACTCATGATCTACATGTGGCAAGGTCCCCAGCTGAGATACAGTCCCTTTTAAATGCAAACTTTCCAAGACACTTTGGTGAATTGATCAGTTGCATTTTTAATGCACCTAACACAACAGGCATTGTACACTTTTTAAAAGCCGTCAGGTCTAGATTTCTTAGAACATTCCAGACTCTCTTTGGAACAATACCCTCTGCCACTCACTCACTTTTTTTTAGTTGTTTTGGGGGATTTCCGGTCCGTTCTGGCATTAATTGGCGGTATATTGCTATTTTTGATTCGCAATGGCTGCTCCTTCATAACTAAGAAGAGTGACGGGTCTCCCACCAGCCCAGCTGTGTTGTGAAAGCATGATGCAGTTCTTTGGAATAGCACTGCTGGAAGAACTTGATAAGGAATGGTCATTGTCATTTTGACCGCTATTCTGCTGTGTGCAGCCAGTCTTCTGCTGCTTGTGTTACAACTTCGAACATGCACTGGAAGTGTGTCTTGTTCAGCCGCATGCACTTTCTGTGGAAATAAATCTGATGAATTCATAAATGACGGATCATTTCCGGAGGTATCCTATAAGGTTGTGGTTGCTTTGTGACACCTTCCATGAGCCAGCCTTCATGAATCAAGTGGCTGTGACTACTGGTGCCTTTCATCTGGCACTCTGCAGAATGCTGCCTCCCTGGATTTGGTTATGGCTAAGGATCATATGTGCTTCTTAGACCTTTTCAAGAAGGATCTGGTGGATTTATTTTCTGCCGAAGTAGGGTCCTTCCTTGACTCCAGCTCCACTGATATAGTGGAGGACCTCCTGCAGGATTACATTGAGTTTTAATTTGGCACTTCTTTTTTCGAAATGTTCCTTTGGATGCTTTGCTTGTTGACCTGGACTTATTTATTTTATTACTATACATTTTTAATGTTGTAATGTTGTATTAATATTAGGTTTTATATATCCTATAGCTTTTATGGTTTTATTCTAGTTTTTTTATTGTTACTAGGACCTGCACCCCTGAACCGACAAGGGGAGGGTGTTGTAGTGGCTCTTTAGTGCCAGGTTGGACACCAAGGTTTCAGTTTGTTTCAACGCCTGCACCTTAAAAAAAAAACACACATATATTTTATTAGTTTGCATTTATGTAGCAGTCTGTTTTTAGTGCATTGTTTAATTTTTTTAATCAGCCGCCTACTTTTAGGAAAACAGAGTTCGTACTGCACATTTTTTTCAGCCTTTTCTACAACGCACACTCTGTGCCTTCTCCAAGGCTGTTATGTTCATTACATGATATGCCAGCTTAGAGTGCCGGCCCAGGAGCCAGTTCATATCCTCTAGATGCATAATTACATCAGGCCTACTTCTACAAACTGTGTATGGGTTATTATATAAACAAGACACTAGGAGGGCAGACAGCATTCCAGTCATGACCGTCCTTGGATGTACATTATACTGCAGCCAGCTTTGCTGATCCTGACGCTAGCCCTTCAGCTTCCAGAGAGGATTGCCATTCAGACAACAGGCAGACTCCTGCTACCCAATCCAGGTATGGTGTTACTCCCTTTGAGCAGGACAGGCAGATGGTTTACTACCACTGTTCTCAGACACAGATGTTAGGCAGGGATTACTAGTCTCTCTAGAACCATACACAATGGTGGGGTTGTTCATCCTCTTTACACTGGTTGTAATGATCACTATATGGTGTTTCATCTGCCTCAAAATCACAGATCATGCTTTTTACACTAGAATGCAGTTGCTTCAATAAATACATTGAAATTCAGTTTGCATCTCTCGTCTTGCCTTGGCATGTGTATCACTGCGTAACGGAGTGAAAAGAGTATGATCTGTTTTCATGACTACCCTAAGGAGTCAGCGTCAGGTTTACGTTGCCACAAATCATTACTACCCTAATTGGGGTGGGTGAGGTACTGCGGGCTAGCCATGAGTTAGGATGACAGCTTCCAGACAGTGTGGGGTTGACTCCGTTGCCAGGGGATGTTTAGGATGTGGGAAGGTTACTGCATTCAGACATTATTGGCAAACTTTTTGATGGATCCACCATTGATATTGTAGGGTATATAAATGTCTTGTTAAAAATAAAAGTTAGGAGCGCTCAAATTAAGTTATATGTTGGTGTGAATGTGTTGGGTTGGAAGGACCAATGCGAGTTGGGAATAATAATAAATCCTAGAAGGAGCCTGTGTACTTCTTGCTGATGGAAGTACAGAAATTAGTGCCACAGGACAATTTCCTATGATATTCAACGACAAGTTTGGTAAGTTAACAGATTTTCCCATTAAATCAAATTGAAGAGTGGAACTGTGCCCCTGAAGCAAAAGTTGAAAGGAGTGCTGACAAGGCAAGAATTGAAGGGGATGCCAAACAAGATGGTGAAAGATGGTATAATTGAAGAGACTTAGGGAGTCATTCTGAAGCACCGCCAACAGGCTGGCGGTGCTTTTTTTTGTATTCTGACCGCGGCGGTAAAGCCGCAGTCGGACCGCCGGGGCTGGCGGTTTTCCGCCATTTCTGCCCCGGCGGCGATAATCCGCCAGGACAGCGCTGCTTGCAGCGCTGCCCTGGGGATTATGACCCCCTTACCGCCAGCCTGTTTCTGGTGGTTTTCACCGCCAGGAAGAGGATGGCGGTAAGGGGTGTCCTGGGGCCCCTGCACTGCCCATGCCATAGGCATGGGCAGTGCAGGGGCCCCCTAACAGGGCCCCGGCCAGCTTTTCACTGTCTGCCTAGCAGACAGTGAAAAGCGCGACGGGTGCAACTGCACCCGTCGCACGGCCGCCGGCTCCATTCGGAGCCGGCTTCTGTGTTGCGGCCTCATTCCCACAGGGCCGGCGGGAATGTCGGAATGGGGGCCACATGGCGGTTTCTGCCCCGGCGGTGATAATCCGCCGCGCTGCCCTGGGGATTATGACCCCCTTACCGCCAGCCTGTTTCTGGCAGCTTTCACCGCCAGGAAGAGGATGGCGGTAAGGGGTGTCCTGGGGTCCCTGGGGGCCCCTGCACTGCCCATGCCAATGGCAATGGCATGGGCAGTGCAGGGGCCCCCTAACAGGGCCCCAGCCAGCTTTTCACTGTCTGCCTAGCATACAGTGAAAAGCGCGACGGGTGCAACTGCACCCGTCGCACGGCCGCAACACCGCCAGCTCCATTCGGAGCTGGCTTCTGTGTTGCAGCCTCATTCCCACCGGCCCAGCGGGAATGTCAGAATGGGGGCCGCGGGAGTGCGGCGCGCATTGGCGGCCGCATGGCGGTTTCCGTCTGGCGGGCGGCGGTAGCCGCCCGCCAAGGTCAGAATGACCCCCCCCCCCCCCCCCCCCAAGTCTTTTGTGGGGGGGGGATGGGGGAGGGCTCTCACCCATAGTTGTGGCTTGTAAGGCAGACCAAAAATTGAGATTGTGTGTTGATTTGAGGGCACCAGATGTGAATATCATTATTGATTGCCATCCTTTGTCTAATATTAATGAAGCTTTGTACATGCTGGAAGGTGCAAAATGTTTTCCACACAAGATTTGAGATCTGTATATCAGCAGATTGAGTTAAAAGAAGACTAAACAGACTGATTTTCGCACTCTGCAATGTCTATAACAGTTGAATAGAACGCCATTTGGGTCGGCTTCTGCAGCATCAGAATTCCACAGGGCAATGCTCCACATTTTTAAGGATACCAATGGTTATGTAAAATGCTTCCAAGACAATAGACTTATTTGGTCAAAGAATGAACAAGAACACTTGACATGTTTATGCATTAGCTTGAAGAAACACTGGTTAACTTTAAAATAATCTAAATGCAAGCTGTTCTGTGATTCTATGGAATAGCAAGGTCAGTGGATCCCAACCTGTGGTCCAGAGCCTCCCCAAGTGGTCCACAACTGCTTAGAAGATTAAATAATATAAACAGATTATAAAGTATACATAAAGAGGCTAAATGTACAACTGAAAATGTTAAGACACACTGTAAATGTCAATGAATTTGAAATTGGAGGCTAAAATTTAAATTAGTATCCCCAGACTGATTAGTTGGAGCAGTGCAGGTGCATCAAACAGAATATAGTATGCACAATGGATGGCTTCAGCTGAATTTAGAAAAGCTCCAACCTTCCTATTAAAATTAAGTGTATTTATTTTATATCTGTTTGCAAATTAAATGAAATGTGTTATTTGTGTATGTGTTTGGTGAGTGCTTGTCTCAGTATTTTTATGTTGAGAGTAAGCGTACGACCTCGTATGCTTTTAAGTATACTTCGTCTCTGGCCTTTGTTAGTTTCAGTGTCAAAATCCTTGCTTGCTAGTGGTCAGTCATGCCTCTTTCTCCCTCCTTCTTCTGTGTGGAAGCAGGGACCAACTACTGTATAATTACACTTTGTCCTGTTTATCTGTACTGTGGGGGACTTTCATTTACATTGTTTCCTGCTCATGTCCAGGGAAGCTTCCCATTTCATTTGCAGAGCATTCCTGCTCTGAGCTTAGCTGCAAATAAGGCTATATATCAGGCTATCTTGGTCACATTTCGTCTTTGTGGGCTCTCTGAACCTTCTCTCAGCTTTCTGACTCCTGCCCTTCCTTAGCTTGGAGTTTCTTTACAGAGTGTGCCTGTCTGTGGTCCCCAGTGCTAAGAGCAAGGGCACAGGATTGCTTGTAATTGCTTATAGCCTAGGCACCAAGCTCTACCAGGACTCTGCAATCCTTAGAGACAGTGCCCACTTCTGCTCCATTCTGGGATCCCACTCGCTGCTCCATCAGTGCACCTCTGTTCACACACTCCAAGCCCTTAACTGTGCCAGTGCCAGAACCCCACACACACTGTCTGCAGCGCCCCATTATTCCAATACCAGGAATTGCGCATGCTCCGTTTCTTATTCCTGACCTCTGCCTTTCTGTTATTTCAGCACTGGGCTACACAGCTGTCTATACCCCAATCCTGAACTGAAGCGCCCCAATATTGCAGTATTGGGGTTCACATACAACACTGATAACACACCTTCTGCTGTTCTGCACTGTCCCCTGCTGTTCCACACAGACTTCTGTTTGAGGACATGGAGGAGACAAATAAATCTATTCTTAGCTGCTATCTTTATTTGGGAGAGTCTGTTACACCTATCTCACTCAATTCTTTCATTTACTCTCAATGTTTACATTCTCCCCCACTTTTCTCTTTCCAACTCTTAAAATCCACACATTAATAGTTCTGCTCTTTCTTTCAACTATTTATTTCTACTCCTCTCCCTTTTTTTACTTTCACTCTTGCTACCACCTCCTTCAAACTCACAAAAAACATGGTTATTTCTTTCCTTGTTTCGTTCCTCCATGTTTTCTTCATCAGGCGTTCATTATTTCACTATTTTATCTTTTCCCTTCTTTCTTTTGCTTTTTTATTTACTCTTTCCTTTGACTCTGTATGCGTCCATTCACTTTTAAAAAAAAAAGATTTTTCTCCCCTATCTTCTCTGGTGCTTTTATCTTTAGTTGTAAATTCACATTTACTATGAATCCCTCTTTTTCCCGTCTGTATGTTGAAGCCACAAGTTACTTGTCGGGCCCAAGATGTTTTCCCATGGTCTGTGGGAAATGAGTCAGTACATACATGCCCTAGTTCTTTCACTGCTTCTCTCAGCATCTCTCTTTTTTGGTCTATTATTCTCTTTCTTTTCACAATCCTTTCATTATTTTTTCCTCTTTATCTTTCGCTTGCTAGCTTTCTTCCCTTTTTTGTTTCGTCTCACACGTTTGCTGTATTGCTTCTCTTAGCTGTGTTTTTATTTTCTTGTTCTTTCTTTCATTTCTTTGTGACCCCTTCTCTTTCTTCCTTTTGTCTGTTGTATTCCTTTCGCTTCTCTTCTGCCCCATCCTCATTCTCTTCTGAGGCCTAGTCATCAGTAGAGCAACAGGTGCAGTTGCATCACAGACCTAACTAAACTCTAATTACTGCTGTATTTTCCTACCGAATTTCCAACCACTTTCCTTTCTTACTCAAGGGCCCATGACATCATTACTATGCCACTTGTCCTCCATCTTTACTCCTGATTCCCTCTTTCCTTTCACCCTCCAATCTATTCCAAATATTATTTTTGTTATCGGGTTTTGAACATCACACTCGAATGCCAAAAGTTTATTTCTGATGAAGGTTTATATGATAATTGTATATGTTTTAAGACAGAGGAAGAAGGTAAACATAAGTGCTTTAGTTAAATGCCGGGCCAGTAGAATTACATGGCAGGAAAAGATGAAATTATGAGGCAGGGTTGACCAATTTATGTGCCAAGAAAAGTCCAGGTATGAATTTAACTCAAGAGAATGTGAGACCTATTGCATTGCAAATGCTTGTTTATATTGTTTTGCATTGCAAATAATCGACAATGTTTAGGCCAGTGTCCCTCCAGTAATGAATCAGTGGAGGATTCCTATAATGATTCAGTGGCGGTTCCAATAATGATAAAGTGGGGGTCCACAGAAGCCAAAAGATTGGGAACCACTGATCTAGGGCACACCGTGTCTGGTGACAGTGTTAGGCATCAGTACCTACTAGCAAACAGCAACTCCGGTCATTCACTGGAATGTATAAATATTATAGTTAAGTTCATAAATTACTTTGCTGCTAAGATGTCACCATCGAGAGAACTGCTGCAGAAAAATGTTGAATTTGTATTGTCACATAAACAACAACATGCATTCCAGTGTATCAAAACAGGATAATGTGGAAGCCCTTTTGCATGACAAAGGTGTTGGAAGGAGTGGAATGTGGCATTTGCCTCTAGAGTGGCATAACTCCTGTCATAGTAATGACAGGAGTTAAGCTGTGATTGAGAAGGAATTGCTAGCATGCTTTCGGACCACATAACCCTTTAGGAACTATGTACGGGGGAAGTAAGTTAATTTTGAGGACAGACCATAAACCTCCTGTAAACAATTTGTCTCCAAGTGGAGGGTTGAATTCCACAGCATGCAACACAAGACTTGCTTCAAGATTGCAGGAGTATAGTTTCGAAGTGGAATTTGTTTCAGGGAAATGCAATGCGACAGCTGATTGCTCACCCATGCCAGCTTTGTAAGAGTGATAGAGTGAAAAAGTATGGGCACAATTGACATCATAAAAGGTTGTGGTATCTGGGTATTTTGAGGTAATTTCTGAGTAGGCCAAGGGTGAGACCATGGATGAGCTGTTGCAGGCAGTCAGTAAGTGTGTGATGGGGTTGGTCAAGGAACAGTGAAATTATGCCCAATTATGCTTCTGTTTTGGAAAGTGGATGGGGAGGTGGAAGGTGGTTTGCTCTATAAGGAGGGTACTTGTGTTCTGCAGAGTGCTATGGTGAATGTGATTTGGTAGTGGACCCATGAGGGACACAATGGCATGTATTCTATGATGACTCATATGGACGTTTTTTTGGTGGCCAGGGATGAATAAGATGTCTGCTATCGGTAGTAGGGGAGTGCACAGTATGTGAGCGGTGACAAGATTTTAAGAGTAGCTTCTGTACCTTTGAGACCAGTGGCATGGTCAGACTTGCTGTGGGAAGGAGTTTGCTTTTGATATTTCAGGACCAATGTCCTTCCTGCCACAAGAAGCATCTTTCACTTTGGTTTTGATAGACTAGCATTCAAAGTGGCCAGAAGTGATGCTAGTGGCCCCAGTCACCACTGGTGGGGTAACTGAACTTTAAGACATTTTTGCTAGGGAAGGGTGTCCAGAAGCTTTGGTCTCCGCCAATGGGGACTTAAGTGGAAGGAAATAGAATCATTGCTTAAACATTGTAACATTAGACCTTAAAACAGCTTTGTATGAGGCCTTGTGAAAATGGTGAAATAGAGAGATCAGGTATTGAATGATTATGTGGTGGAGGCACACAAATTTGGTGGTTAAGTGGAAAAATGTACAGAGAGAAAAGTTGTAGACATATCGTATACCACCTCACAGTTACAGACGTTAGCCTATTTAAATTGCTTAAAGGATAAGACCCAGTTTCTAAATCGTGCCCATGGTGGTTTTAAAAATAAAGGCGTGGAAAGGTGGCCATTTGAACAAAGTTGCTAGAAGAGCAGGAGAGGAAGCAGTAGAACCAAACAATTATGGTATGATTTGAAATAGGTTAGGGAATCAGTTTGTGGCAAGAGACTGGGTGAGGATTTTTAAGCAGGTATCGTGGGTAAAGGTGTACCCAAGTATGGTAGGGCAATGGAAGTCGTTAGTGTTCCCAAACACTAGTTATCCAAGATGGGAAGGTATGGAATGTTAGAGGGGTTGCCAAGTGGTGATGCGCCATGCTGTGGAGATGACTAACGAGCTGGAGTATGAGGGATTTTCAGTGAAGTTTGACAGTATTCTACAGAGGAACTGGGTTTTAAATGTTCCAGGTAAGGCGGTTTGCCAAGAGGGTGTTGGTGGAGGGAGAAAGTTGGGTAATGAGGACTCAGAGCGAGCAAGGCAGTGGCTTCCAGGGTTAGTAGGCACCCACCTGGCAGGTATGAGGATTTAGTTTAAAACGTCTTGCTATTTTACTTTGGAGAAAACTTAGGGCCATATGTACGAACACATTTTCCCTTTGACACACAATGGGAAAAACCCTTTGCTACATCTGGCCCTTAGTGTCTTATTTTCTTCTCATAGCTTTTTATGTTTTCTTTCTTCAAAGGAAGGTGTTGCATATTCATAAAATTTGTTATATTTACATTTGTTTATGTTTGTCTGACATTCCAGTGGAACGGCTTATTTTAATCTGGAACGTAGAATATAGCGAGTTCATTTTCTTCTGCCAGTTGGCTATAGTCTGAGGATGTGCTGTAATGCTGCATCAAAGGCTTTAGACTTTCTCTCAGCGTGGGTTTATGCTTCCCTACAGGGTGCCTCTAACAGCACTAACCATACTATTTTGGTAGCTCCATTAATATCTCAAGTTCCCTACCAACACACACAAAAAAAACCTGTCTGTTGAAGTTGTCACATCTGGAACATTCCAGGATAATTATGTTCATCACATTATGCCTGCGAGAACACATCTAAAAACAAGAACTTATTCAAAGAGCATCAACACTTCTGCCATCTTAGATAAGCCTCTTGTTATTATTCATCCTCCCTCACCTTTGATCGCATACACCCTAACAAGTTATTTACTGCCCGAAGACAATTCTTACATCTAGTGACGTTATCTATATCTGCTTAGCAAACGTACTGCCTTTCCCAAGATTTTTGGGAACCTTTTTGATGGTTCTCTGTAGCAAAAGTTCTTGCAACAATTCTTCCTGGGAAAACCTGGAATATCACTATTCATGCTGCACCATGGTAAATGTTTCTCCAGGTTTCTGGACCTTTCGCAAGAATATACATCCTGGCACCACCTCATCTTTGTTACCATAACTGCTTAGTAACCCTTTCAAAAAAAGTTTCACATTCAAACATATTCAAGTCCCCAAAAAAAGTGGGGGGCAAATATTTGAGATCATTCCCCCTAAAGTCCTTGAGCATTGGGCTTGTCTGTCAAAAATGACATACCATACAGCATCCATGTTGGTTCAACAACCGTTTCTAAGACGTCAAAAGGTGCAGACATTACCTCTCATAATAACTGAATGAAAAGTTTGCAATAGGAATTTGACAATTCGAGTTTCTACTTCGGTAAATCTGTACTATACCGTCCAGTGTGTGAAAATCAACAAGGAGTTTCACCAAAGGGCACACTGGATACCTCCAGAGCTTCACATGTTGCTACGCAACATCCTACAACCATCCACGGCCCAGCCAGAAACAGCTTTTAACCGCACAGGCCCCTAAGATCCCCTCTCCTGCACAGCGGTGCATCAATCATGTTTTAAATGGACTTCGGCAGCGGGTATGCAGCAGCAAAAACAGGTGCACCTGAGACAAAGACATCTGAATACTCAACTGGTACCACTAAATATCACGGAAAACTCCTGCCATAGAATTCCCTTCCTCTAAATGTCACAACACTTCAAAATGCTACGGCTGTATGTTACAGTGGGCAGAAGCAAAACGTCAATGACGGCTGACGAGTCCAATGGATAAAGAGAGCTAATACATCCTTCTATGTATGTGTAAATGTAGGTTTAGTTTTTTAGTTTTTTTTGTTTTTTTAAACGCCGCAAGACCCACACATGCCAAAAAGATAACACAAAAAAGCATGATATAACCAATAGCTTTGTACCTTGGGGAGACAGTCTACAATACCTGACATCTGCCACAATGCCAACCCCAAACATAAACGGCTAGAGTCAATCCAGATCATTCACCTGATGCTAAAAACAATGTCCAAAAGCAAAATAGGGCAACCTAGCCACAGGACTTCTTTGAAAATACTCATTCTTTAATTGTGTTACTGGGAATGAAATTCTATCCCCCCCCCCCGCAAAAACAACGTTGGACTAGTTTATGGAATAATTGACTTGGTGTAAGAATATCCAACAGTCTCGTTTGACTTTCCATATAATACTGAACCTAGTTATATATAAACATAATTGAGCAATACCATTTTATATACCCCCCCCCTCCCCCGCCCCAATTCAGTAAAATAGAGTACCACAAAGATGCGGCAATGCCCCAATATTATTTGTGTTTTAGCAGACTGGAATCCTATTTTTGCACCATTTTTAGCTTTGATTAAATATCAGGGGAAATTGTTAATAAATACAAGGAAGCCTACACGTGTATGACGTTTGAGTGCCTACAATTTAGTATTCTATCCAACTGTGTTTCCGCAGGAGAAATGAAAAGAACCTGCTTTTGAGCATGGCGTTGTCAAACGGAATACGTATTGACAAAGCCAACGTGTCTCGCCCTTGAGACCTATTGACTTTGCCAACACCTTTAAGCCATCCTGTACAGCAAAGACAATGCTCTGCAACATAACTAAATAAATTTTTTTTTTTTTTTTAAACAAACAAAAAAAACTTTGTCCTGCTGGGCACGTTTTTGGCTGTCACAAGCCTTCCGTTTGTGGGGCACTATAAGTCAAAAAGAACAAACAGTACCTCGATCACGTCAGTAGCAGCAGACGGGCACTAATTAAGTTGAATCAATTAGTGCTTGATCCCTGCTCCACACAGACAAACGGAAATGCCAGGCGGCCCTTGACAATTTTAAATTACAAGGCTGTAAAGAAGAGTGCCACACTAACCAACAAATTGTGAGCGACAGGTGGGCTCCAAGCCCTTTACTAAACACAACAGTCTAGCTAGCGCATGCACTAGCAATGAGACCCTAAAAAGCAGTGGGCTATTTTGTAGGCACAAACATCTCACATTCCTACAAAATAATGTGGCTGCTTTTTGTCCCTATATGCCAATACAACGGAGATTGGCAAACAAAAAGAGAAACCTGTGTAAGCTCCTACCCCCCCCCCCCCCCCTCAAAATTGCATGGAGGAAGCAACAAGCAGGGGCGCAGGCACTGCACAGGGGAGCTAACAGGCACAGCAATATGGAGGGAGAAAAGCAGACAAGAACGCAAAGTGGAGCTCAGAGAAGCAAACCGGTAAGAAAGCATTTGGGGGCGGGGTGCACATGGTGACACGCGCATCATGGATTTGGTGGGAGACCCACAGGGGAGCATACGCAGTGCAGAAAGTCCCGGGGGAAGAGCAGCACACTGGAAGATGGATAGAAAATCTGCATTCTTGTGGGGTACTTCAGCAAAAATAAAAGTAGTGTCTGAAAAAAAACAGTGCAAGGACACCGTAACATCCATGCTCCAGGGGCAGGACAAACAACAACAGGAAGGTAGGCCGAGTGACAATGAAATTAAACAATGGGAAGGATCTAATCCAGGCTTCTCCAAGGAGAAGTTATGAAATCTTGGTAGCTTTCCAGCTACCTGCGACTAGCTCTATATGCAGCCCAACCTGCCAAATGAGAAGCTTCCATGTGGTTGAATTTAATCCTGAATACCAACATTGCAAAGAGTGTGTTTGATATGAATCTGTTTGCTTTCAGAACCTATAATTTCCATAAATATTTTTAAAGCTGATTTTTAAATGATAAATCATGCAGCATTGGGGATAACTAATACTATTACCTCGGTGACACGGGGCATTGCAGCTGTGGCTGTTAAATATTACCATTGTAGATGCATTACAAATTGACAGTCTTTTTTACATTACTATTGGGAATCCTGCACTGAAGTGATCACAGCTGGTAATCTTACATAGGGTGGCAACGAATGTAATCTGGTCTGATGTGCGCAATACAAATGATATTAGTAGCTCAGAATGATTTTCACTGAAAACAAGTAGCTCTTGTTAGAGAAAAGGTTGGAGCCCCCTGCTGTGAGCTATCTGTAAGCTAATGTTTCACAAAAGCAGCGCAGGCTTTTGTCTAGGAGACCTAAAAATGAAGAAACAGTTAAGAGCAAATTATGAGCAACAGAACTTTCAAGTGCCAGCAACAAAAAAGGACAGACAAAGAAATGAGAACAAAGCAACCTCCTCCCCAGTACTTGAATGCCACTGGTACACCTATCACTGAACTCTGTTCAGTCCCTGTTGACGTACTCTTTCTAAAATAGACAATTTTCAGTAAGCACACCAAGCCTTTTGATATTAAAAAATAGTTTCACTTTTTTCGTTAAGCGCAGGCTATTTCTTTTTATGTCAAGTTGTATGATTAGTTAGCTGAAAAAAAAAATGTTCTGCATGCCACTAATTTTGATCAAAAAAAGAAAAGACAATCAAAGTATATTAAAGAACTCTTTAATGGACCAATTATTTTACTGTGACTTTTTGGAAGCTTCCTTTTGGAGTTTCTTTACTTCAGCTTTGATGATTTTGTTCCTCTGCAAAACAAATGTTTTGTCAAGTTATAATAAATCACTGAACAAGAAGCTAAACTAAAACACTTATTTCACAAGGAAGTAAATGATTAGTAATCCAAACTTTGTGAACTAAAATAATACGAACAAGCGCAATTTGGAAACATGCTGCCAAATTATAAGCCTGTATAGATAAAACACAATCAATGTTTAGATGGTATGGAAGTTAAAATTGTGAGCCATTTGATTTTATGGATTGTGTTTTTTTGTGAGGCCGGGTGGAAGGGGTTTACACTAGAGGGCATTCCTTTCAGATTTCCACAGTTCGTATGGGTGCTCAAGGCCTTGAAAACATGTAGGTGTACAGGGTAGCTGATGGTAGGGAGTGCTGTAGTATGCACAACAGCCATTTAAATGAATGACTGGGCTGATCTGGTTATATGCTCAGATCATCACCTGGTTTAAGAGTTATGCCGACCAAAAGAGATAGGACTGCTCATTTCTTACTTGGGGCTGCTACAGGACAGGTGTGTTCACCAGAATTTCCAAAGGTTTGTCTCCTGGTGACATTAGACAATACTAATACAAAAAAAGTTGCTAAGACATGATCCCTAGTTCAGAATACCCTATAATGTGCAATGAAATGTATCTAACCATCAAATGAAAGCAGTCATTTGAAAATTCTGCACCTTAACAGTTTTACTGAATGTGCAGGCGGGAATTAAGTTTAGCAACATAAAGATTCTTACCATCCTCTTTGCCTTCATGACACGATAACGGTCAAAATCTGTCATCTTGGCTTTCTGATGAGAAAAAATATACATTTTAATAAAAATAAGTAACAATTATTTGCACTTCAACCCAAAAACAGCCATAACTGACTGGTGTGCAACAAAAACAATGGAAACGTGAAAAGGGCTTGTACAGCACAAAATCAGAAATAAAAAAGCAAAGTACATCATGTTTGAAGGTGGTTAAGAAAACTGAACAGACGAGTCTCTAAAGCAGAAGACAAATTTCCACCGTGCTCAAAATCTGTTAACTGCTCTATTGATTCCATAATAGCTAAGATTTTGGTGGTTTGACTAGTTTAAGCCAGAGCTACTACCCAACTTTTTACCTGTTTTTCCTGTTAATTGCATTTTTTTGTGATTTACTTTATTTGGAACTCCCACACCTTTGGTCGTGCACAGCTGGTTCTGCAGCCATGTCTTTCTCCCAAACCTGCTGAAGCTGCCCAGCTCATGCTCTACACAGCATTTGGCTATGTGCTACAAGGGATAGGCTGCAGGACCAGGCCCTTTGCTAAAACCACTATGGCCACAACTGCCAACTGCCAACTGCACAACTTGCTGTGTATCCGTTCTGTGCTGAGCACGGTCTTCAGACAGGCCATAGGCCCAATCGCCTTGGCTCTGAGCAGCAGAAGTGTGGAGTTGGCTGCAGGGCTTGCCTAGCCTTTCACTGGGCTTATTTTGCTAGTTATCAAATTTCAAGTAGGTTAACTTTACTCTGCCAAATTTATAGCTGACGGAAACTCCAATGGCCCTCCGATGTAACTCTGCGCCACCCACCCAAAACGATCCATTTCAAAACTTGACATAACCATCGGTAAGCTGAACATGTGCAAAATTTACTGTGGATTCAAACAGTTCCAGATTTGTTAGCAGATAAATACTTCTTTGCCCTTTGAACTCTTGCCCGCCCCCCCCCCCCCCCCCCAGACAAAAACGGTCCTGCATTAAGTGCACAAAACCAAGAGTAGGCTAAATGTTTTAATTCACTGCTAAATTTCATATCGATCCATCAGATGATGCTAAGCGACTATAAATCAAAAATGTTTTGATCCCAGCTTTAACTCTTCCACATTGGAGCTGCATAGTACTTGAATTACCTGCACTGGGTGTAACTTGGTAACTGCCAGCCATATTTGATGTAGATTCCTCTAACGGAGCTAAAGTTAAACGCTTTCGAAAATGTTATTAAACTCTCCCCATTTAATTGATAAGCTCCCCCCCCAACCCCCCAAAAACTGGCAATGTATATAAAACAAATCCTGCCCTACATCTTTTTAGGCCGAGTACGAAAGCGCTTTGGCCAGTTGTAAGTATTGAGGGCATTTAACCACTCCCATCATTTTCACCCGCTCGTGGGCTTGCCTTTCAAAAATCAATTGTCATTGGTAATTGCTTTACGTTTATCCTGCCTTGAGGCTGTTTTTGTCACACCTTGTAGACTGCCTGTTACATGGATAATTGCATGACTGTCGATGTACTATTTGTTTTGCCTCCCACCTTCGTGCTACATGTTTGTAAATATTGAAGTAGGCCTACTAGCTCTAAATGGGCCAAGTATCCATGTACGACTCATCCACAAGTTCATTTATTCCAACCTTCAAGCTAATCATATCCTAATCTTGTCTCCGCGTCAAATCATCCCCAGTCAACTGATGAGATGAGGATATGATTAACTTGAAGGTTGGAATAAATGAACTTGTGGATGAGTCGTACATGGATATATATGGAATAATTAACCCTTAATGAGAAATAAGACTGGATTGGTTTTGAAAGTGCAATTTAGCGAAGATGATTGCGACCAGATTATTTCTGTTCAGAAGTTAAAGGGCCCCTATTGGTTAGTCCTGAAGAAGACCCGTTGAGGAGCTCTGAATTGGCACACAAGAGAAGGGGGTCGAAACGTCGACGTGAATGTTTTAGCCTGGATTGGTTACTGCTTGTTTTGATAAGGAAGGACTTAACAAGGAAATTTATGTTACAAAGAATTTAAGACTGATTCAACGCAGTGGAAGATTGACCAACAGGCTACCTTGTTTTTATTGTATAGTATATAGATTTTTGGGATATTGACTATTCTTTTTCTGATCACGAGCACTTTATTCTTGCACTAATTCTGTCCTTCCGATCGTGGGTGTGAATTTGGCTGGGACCTTTCTATTAAGCAACTTTATATAAATAGGATTTTATTGTTTATATGTGAATGAATAAAAAGTTGCTTTAATTTATTCTGTATCTATGCTGTTTATGGTGGTTTAAAATAATTTCTGTTCTCCTTAGGGGGCACTGTTAGTCTTTGTAATTCAGAGTATACATAGGCATGCGCCTACAACAATGGGGTCGATATCAATACCCAAAGGGAAAGTCTTTAAGGGGTCCTCTGGGTTTGCTACAGTAAACCGAATTTAATGATGTATGTTTTCCCAGCACTGGGCACAAGCATATGAGGCACGACTATTAGTCTGTAAACATGCTGTAGATTAAATGCTTCCTTGCCAAGCTCTATGACCACTGGAGAGCCTTTGTGAATCGCATATTTGTGGTACTGTGACAATCTTTGACGGGCCGCCAAGTCTTTTGTAACTAGCATAGCAAGATTAGAGAGTTGGTACATAAAGAACACAAATAGTGGTGGCCTCTATGAACTGTAAGGGCGTAAAGAAACCTGCATTAAATACATAGGGAAATGAATCTGCATTAGTCTTAATAGATTTGCAAAATCATGGCCCCTGTGTTTTGTGCTGCCGGGGAGGCAAAGACGTTGTTTAAAAGGGCAGAGTTTTCCTTTAAGTGGCAGTCTGCAGACTGCGTAAGGCACAGATCCGGTTACACATTGCTTTTCTTGTGGTGAAAAGTGGGGAGGGTGACTACTGCTGTGCTGATAGGCTCTTAAGCTCCGAGGAAAGGATACTGGTACTTGGTCCGTGCTCTTGTGGAGAGAAACACAGGAAGAGGCATAATGCATGCGTGTCATGGACAAATGTGGAGAAAGAATAGGAAAGCGATGAGACAGCAAATGGGAAGCTTACAGGTGGACTGAAGTCCACAAAGTATATAGAATGCCTGATGCAGCACATGCTTTGTCTAGAGCCGAGACCTAAAGACTAAGCTAGACAAAGATCATGATGATTTACAGCCCCACATAACACCAACCACCAGGAAAACATGGAAAACTAGATAATTAACTCCCACATCTGAAGAGCAACACACCATAGAAGGTTGATTAAGTGCACATGTTGCTCAGCAAAAACTATAAACGCAAGACATGAACAAGTGACGTGGAAGCCAACCAATGGTAAGCATTGGTAAGTAGTGGACGGCAATAAGCCCTTTTTTAAAGCTTTTTTGTTAAGTAGATTTCATTGTCCGTGCAAGTGCGTTGCTCGGGTGAAACTTAAAACAACTAAGGAACCCATTTCAGCTGGTTTGTTTAGGATTTTCCTTATCTATTGAACAAGTTACCACAGGTAGCCTCCTCCAGTAACCGTTCTCCGGGTGCAACTCACCACAACAATGTAAAATTTGTTGTTCCAGAACACACACTTAGTTCTGCATGTTTTTCTGAGTACCTATCCTTCAGTGTCTGCACTGCTGGCTTCGTGTATCTGATTGACAGCAAGACATAACCTAACCAAGATCTGGCTATTTGAACATGACTATCACCTTTGCTTGTAGAACCGAACATGTACGCTACCATGCCCTGTGCCATATTTTGAGTGGGAGACACTTCCATTACCTACCCCAGAAAACAGCCTTCCTCGCCCACATAAGAGAACATGTGGAGTTGTCAAGTACAGCTTGCTGTCTTCTGATTGGTCACTAAAAAAATTGCTTTTTCAGAGACATCATCAAGTCTGACTCAGCGTAGGCAGAAACTGCGATATATCCTTGATGCCCTGTAATTTCAAGACTCACTATCAAGCCATCTCCAGCTTGAGGCTCAATGTGTACAGCCTGATAATCAACCTGCGTTCTGTATGGAGGTCACTATCTGAATTAATTCTCAATTATTCTGTATTAGTGCAGTAATCACCCCTTTGTACCGCTCAAAAACACTTAGAATTCTGACAGTAGAAAAGCACTTTACAAAAACCAATACATAAATTAAGTGTCAAGAGCATTTTGGCAAAAATACCTTCTCCCTGGCATCGATTTTCTTTGCCCATCTTGTTTGAGTCCATTTTTCATTTACATTTTCTTTTTCCCAAGCACGTCTTACAAACTTCTGACGAGCGCTTTGAGGGGAAAAACGAAAAAAAAACATTGTAAAATAAATATTGTACTACAAAAAAAAAAAAAAAAAAAATTAAAAACATTCAACTGATAGCTCAAAACAACCTTGGAGAAATCTCTAAATATTGTATTGTAATAGTATTTATATAACGATTACTACCCCCTGACGAGGCGTCGAATCGCTTTTTGGCGAGAATCTTTCATTTGAGATAAAACAATTTGCATCTGTTAGTTTTCCATACAATGGTTTCAGAAACGTGTTTCACAGTTTTCTAAATCTTTGTTAAAGTTTGACCCTGCAAGACTGCTACAAAATAAATTGCTCTTTATGCTCCTACCGACTCCTTTTTGGATTAATATATTTTTGGAAATGGAATATAAATTTATCTACTTAGCATCTTTGTCATAGATTCTCATATTGTACAATATTCTGAAATACGAATAAGTATGACTTAAAACTAAACATTTCTCCGACAAGGGCTTCAAGCAGATAATGAGCATGCCTACATGGATGATCCAGCTTTTACAGAAGATTCAAAAGGTTGCCTCAGTTTACTGGGCGTGACAGAGCATTCGGCTTTGAATGACTGCTGCTTAGGATCGCTTCAGTGCAGACAAACAAGACTTTCTGGCTTCAGCAAGACTCAGTGAAAAAAAGGTTTTCCAGAAATCAGTTTGTTTTACAAGATAACAATTTTAGAAAAATCAAAAATACCACAACGAAAGACTAGGTTCTGGATGTAGTAGACTGATATCGAAAAGCAATACTAGATTTGCTTCAGAGATACGATGTAGAGAACTGAAAGTACAACTTTGCCAAAGACAAAAAACATAACAGTACGCAACAACTGCCATCAGCGAACATTGTAGCATTTCAAATTAAAATATTTCTCCGTAAAACCAATGTGATAAATATACTATTCTGAAGAGCCGCTGAAAGGAAACATTAAAAGTGGAGATTATCTGTATTAACTTACCTGTGGGGGAACTTGAGCACAAAGTCAGTCAGCTGCATGCATTTGAAGGGCATAGCTTGCCTTTTGACGCCACTGCAAGGACCATCCACCAGTGCCTACAATAATAAATAGACTTAATTTTTCCTGCTAATAATTACGGTAAAATCTCAGTCACAAAGTTGTGTTGGGCACAAACAGAAAGGGAGAAATAACAAGTTTGATTGTAGGGTGCACTTTCACCCAAATGGCTCTGTACTGAATAATGTGTTTTAACTAACAACTGTAGTTTTATTGAACTCAGATGAAAATGTGAGAAAACCCACCAAGAGTTGAACCAGAGCTCATAAGATCAAACACAGATCCTTGCAGAGGATGCATTTGTCTACTTAACCATCAGACCTGATATATATAAGAATGGTAAAGGAGAATAAGGAAAATAGCAGAGCTAATTCACACACTGTCATCAACACTGGGCACCATTCACCAGGGCCAATTTCAGTAAAAACAAACACATCCCGCTTTAAATCACCCCCTAAACTGTAAATAGAAGCCCACTTCAGAAACACCAGCTGTATTTGGGGCACGGCAGAGTACAGAAAATGTCATCTTTTTACAGCTCTCCATTGTATTCTAGAAGGCTAAATGCCTCCTTATGACACGAAGATGTTTTCTGCTTTACCAGTAAAATATGTTACAAACGTTTTTCTATGGGCTACTTCAAAAAAATTACAGCCAGCGAGCTATATACACTCACCCTGTTTTGGTCAATTACGTCAACAATTGCAACCAGCTTCCCTTCATGTGGGCCAAAGGAGATGTAGGCAACCCGGCCAATCTGTACATAACGCTTGAAAACCTGTGGAAAAAAAAGTGATTTATAATTAAAGTAATGAAAAAGAATGTGGGTTGTTACACAAAATAAAGTTTAAGGGAAAAGATACTTTGCGAGGAAAGACTGCAAGCAAAAAGCATCAGTGAACGACTTTGAAGGGTCAGTATGTGCAATGTATGCAAAGTTATAGGCAAATCACTGCCTAAACCATTCCTTACATTCATAAGTCTGACCAGCATAGATTTTCCATTTGCTAAAAATGTGCTTGCTACGAAGGGGGGCTTATGTTTCACCTGTGCACATGGTGGGTGATTGGAGGTTTTACACACTAAAACCAATTTTTAAACAACTTTGTGTAAATAGGGAGATCATGATTTTTTTAGGTCGAGCGTGCAAGCGCTTTGACCTGTTGTAAGTCTAGTGGGCTTTTAGCCACACCCATCACTAACTTGTTTGTGGGCTTGTCTTTCAAAAATCCTGCGTTATCATTTTTAAGTGCTTTACATTTGTCCCTCCATGGGGAGGTTTTGTTACCGCCTTCACACCGACCTTGTTACATGGACAAGTGCATAATTGCCGATATGTTTGACTGAGCTAACTTCTTTGACCTTTTGTGTGTCTCCTGCATGCTCATGGCGGCCATCGCACTTTGAATTGACGGTTTTACTTTTCATTTTCAGTTTATGTGGCAAGAAAATTTCAGTTAGGAATTTACAACGCTACTAGCTCTAACTCAAGCAAATGCGAGACCCATTGCATTGCAAATGATTGTTTCTGTATGCCTATAAGTTAGGAGTATGTTTACATTGTTTATTGCCACCAACCACCTGAAAGCTACAACAGCAGAAACCCTGCCGAAATCCTATGTCAAAAATTATACAGCCTGAAAATGTAAACACCATAAGAATAATTATTTTGGAACCTTAATGAGGCAAAATTTATATTTTTTTAACACTAACCCCCAAAAAACAAATGTACAATGCTAATAACATTTAGTTGATCGTAACTGTGTTATTGTACCTAGGGTATATAACTTCCCTTTTACTTTTTAATGTGCCTGAAAGTGACAACTGGTTTTTTTAAAGTGGAAAAAACGTGGATGGGCCAAATGTAGGTCTGCTCTGATCATCTAAACCCTGGATACTCAAAGTACGGCCCGCGGGCCTCATGTGGCTCCCTCGGACATTTACATGTGGCCCGTTGGGCAACAGGAGCACTGGGCAGCTGTTTACTCGACTCCGCACTAACAATAAACATATTAAATAGAAACACAATTATTTAGTGCAAACTTAACCGGTGTTAAAGAAAGGAAGTAACTAGGGACTCCTGCACTTAACTTTAGAAACGCCTTCATTTTTAAAGACATCTTGCAGCGTAAGTGTAAAACTAAGACTGTTTCTTCAAAATTAAAAAAAAGTGTATTTAGTTAACATGCAGAACCTTTTCGCCTTAGTACAATTTATTTTATCAGCGCATTGAGATGTATTCATTTAAAAGTGATAGTTTTCAAGCATACACTTGGAATCATTAATTCTTCCCCTTACACAACCAATAGTAAATTAAAGAGGCAAGTCACTTGGTATGTGCACTTTATGGATGGCCTGGGTTCCTATCATACATGAACAAAATTATAGTTTAATAAATCAAACATAAAAGCAGGTTTTGTGCAGCGCACACCATGAATCATGTATTTTGAGGTCCTCTTAAATGCGAATGCAGAAAAAGTGAGATTAAACAATTGCCTGGGATCACACAATTTGGAAAAGTGGGTAAGCCGGGATTAATTCCAGGTTTTCTGGTTTCCTATTGTTTATTTCAGCCACTAAATGTATATCCTTTGCTTTCCCCACGCCTACCTTGCCACCAATCCCCCTAACCACCCCACCGCCACTGCCCTGGCATCAATGCGGCCCCCAGGCACATCACAGACCAAACTTTTTGGCCCCTGAGAAAATGTTTGCGAGTACCCATGATCTAAACAAAACATGAAAATAACGAAAGAAATTGGACAAGTCCAAAAGCCACAAATTTAATCGACCACTTCAAAGGTCACCGCTACAATGGAGCCAGTTGAAAAGTATCAACTAAACTAGGAAAACAAGTGGGGAGCCGACGAAGGCTTCAGGCAATTTGTTACTTGTAGCAGAGACCTTGTGTTATGACTCAAGCACAACTTATAACAGTTCTGGCATGGTTTACGTTAAAACCATAAAGCAGCAATTCAAGTCTCATTGAGATGTGGCCAACGAGCGGCACCATTTCCCACCGAAAAAATAACTTAGTGTTCTTGGTTTTTGTTCTCGTAACATTTACAAGTCTGTGGGTTACGAGTCAAATATCAGTTCTTTAAAAAGGTTCTTTTACCTAGGACTGGTTAAATTAGCTGTCCGCCCTACCTCTGGCCAATGAACCAGGTATTGAGGCATTGCAATTGGACACTCACTGAAAATATTTGCATCACTTGATTGCTAACCCCATCATACACACAGGTTATACGACCAAGTGCAGAACCCAAGATCCTCAAATACAGGGGCCAAGCTGTCGACTTCAAAACAGTACGACATAATCATTAAGGACGGGGTTGAGGGAAGGGGGTGGATACCAAACTAGTGTATCAGTATTAAACTATTACACGTTGGAAGACATTTCAAACTAATTCAGAACACGTTTTTATTTTAATACGTGTACTAATCACTTTTTTTTTTGTGCCGGCGCGTGCAGTCCACGGAGGCCAGCGCCCGGGCTGCATGAAGAGGAACGGAA
The DNA here is from genome assembly GCF_031143425.1 of Pleurodeles waltl. Classification (NCBI taxonomy): domain Eukaryota; kingdom Metazoa; phylum Chordata; class Amphibia; order Caudata; family Salamandridae; genus Pleurodeles; species Pleurodeles waltl. The sequence continues at coordinate 1,022,642,278 of NC_090449.1, read as the reverse complement.
ATGTGGCTGTCCCTGCCACTCAGCTAAAGTACACAGCTCGGCTTCCCCGCAAAGCAGGCCAGGTCCACCGCAAAAGTTCCCGCGACCCCATCTTCCTTCCTAGACACAACCCCAGCCCCTTATGGCTACTTTTGCCCGAGAGCAGATCGCAGGTCGTCTCACCATGGTGGCGGTCCACGAGCAGAAAGGAAAGCGTCACTTCCGCTCTACTCCGATAGACCTTCCGCCGACATCAATGCGCAGGCGCTGAAGGAGTGTCAGCCGGAAGGGCAGGAAGCGGCTGAACCGATGCCGCGAACGCAGCAGCCATCTTGAGATGGTGGGTTCGTGCCGTAATACAAGCATTAATATGCCACTTAGCAAGTCCCTGGGCAAAGTTCGGGCATCTGTAGTATTTGTAAGTACGTTTTGAGTTTTCGGAAATTTATCGTTTATGCATTTCAAGCTCAGAACGGATACAATTCTATAATAAATTGTTAGTTTTTTAAATAATATATTGTTAATTTCTCATGACCCTTGTTTGGATTATTTGATGCTTATTATTGTAAATTGGAATGGACAAGAACAGATGCATTTATAAATAGACATTTGTTTTCAATAAAGGACGCAGCCTGCTTGACGTTCGCGTCGTGACTCAAAAACTCCTCTGCCCGCTCAAGCAGAACCACCCAGCCGTTCCCAACAAACAACCGGGAGGAAGCTCACCCGGTGAGTGTGGGCGGACAAGCTCACTGGCAGGACCTTTTCAGATATCAATTAGAATTTCCATCTTGGAGGTACGCAGGCAATTTATTTATATGAACGCGAATACGGATTTCAAAATGTATTTTGCTAGACTTAAGCAGCTCGAGGAAGATTGTTTTAGGTCTGGCGTTAGTCAATACCTTTTGATTTTACGAATATAATCTACTTACTTGAAGGTGCTTTCAGCCACCTCTCTTCATCCATTGGTCTATTGTGTCATTCACGTTTTGCGCCTACCTGCTAATTGTGGAAGAGGGTTAGCCTACTTATGTGCCTGGTTAACTTCATATTAAGTGTCTGCATTTTGCTCTTTCACAAGGAACATATCCACACCTTTGCTGTTTTGCTTCTGGACGTGCACGCGCTTGCTGTGCGCCTCGCAAAAATGACACCAACACCTTGCTTACAGTTAGCCAGAGGGGACTAATAATCCAGCTCGGCTGTCTCCACCTTTGTTTAACACCCCCGCCTCCTGTAACAAATGCCGGTATTCCGGGGCAGATTACATCCCTCCCCAACCAGATCAAAGTACCTACAGTGTTAAACTACATAAAAAATCTTTTAGTCTTTGGGCGGGAGATTAGGCCTCAGATTATACCTTCCTGATTGGGATCTGCTCTCACCATCTCTGGCCCTCCGGGTGCTGGTAACCGGCTGCATTGGAGAAGTCTGTCCAGCAGCCAGCGGCAACGCATTCTCACTCCCTGGGCCTCAACCCCCAGTTCTGGACCAGTCTTGGAGGTAATCATCGCCATCCGGCACATCTGAATGTTCCTCAAAAGTGGTCTTCCGAAACCAGGAGACGTACCGCATTACCAGGTCTTTCCCCTTCTCTGCGGTTACCATGGTCCCCGACACCCCAGTTGCTGTCCATAGCCCCCGCTCATAGGGTGTGCGGAATTTGCAACCGGGTTTCCGGTCCTTGATGATCACCTGATGAGCGATCTGAATGTCTCTTGATGCAGCACACCTTTTCTTGCTCGCCCTGTCATTCACTCCTTTCCTCCTATCTTGGACTTGTTCTGGGCGTTAGAGGGCAGGCTGCCACCCAGGAGATGTAGGGATGGTCTCGCCTCTGCCCAGCAAGCATCAGTGACCACAGAATCTGGCCGGTGGTGCAGTGAGGGGTCCCTAAGTATTCCCAAAGGAACTGATGAAGCTGAGATATGGGTCACTGCTTTCCAATACAGCAATCCTGAGAACCTTATTGAGCGTGCGCATAAACCGCTCAACTTCTCCATTAGCCTGAGGCCATTGTGACGTGATCTTCCGGTGTCTAATGCCCAGTCGTTTCATCCGCTCTTGGAACTCGCTTCCTTGGAACGGGGCACCGTTGTCGGTCTTTATCTCATCTGGTAGACCAAACAGGGCAAGGATCTTCTCAAGGGCCAGACCCGCATGGGCAAAGGCTGTGGATGCAATGACTTCCACAATGAGATATTTGGAGTATCCGCCTATGGGGACTAGGGTCATCCTGCTGTCCGGGAAACTCCAAAAGTCTAGACTGACTTGCGACCACGGGATGGTGCAGGACTTCAATGATTATTGGGGCAGGTGCATCAGGAATGGCCATTAGCTGACAGGCTGGGCATTGTCACATGCATTGTTCAACTTCCTCCTCCATGCCAGGGAGCCACAATTTTTCCCTCATACATGCTTTCATCTTTGTCATCTTTTGATGTCCTCCATACGCCAGCTAGATGACCCACTGCTGTAACTGTAGAGGAATGACCAATCGATGTCCCCATAGGAAGAGCCCATCTGATGTCGAGCTTAGTTCGTTCCAGACCCTCCATAGCTTTGTCAGCCGCTCCCTGTCAGCCGTGGCCCAGTTGTTCGTGTTCCGGAGGAACTGGTGCCATGTACCACCTTCCAACGCTTGTTTTACCCGCAGCAGCACCTCATCTTCCAGGATGGCTTCTGAGATCTCTTGGGTGCTGAGGGTTTTGGGACAACTGCCCTGAGCTAGTGCTTGCACATGTGTCGTCCTCGTCGCCACCCGTAGGTTGGGTCTGATCTGATGGGTGTCTCAATAGGTAGTCTGCAGGGTTCTTGGCTCCCGGCTGGTACACCACCTCCATGAAGTAGTGTTGGAGCAGGATTGCCCACCTTTCGATGCAGGGAGGCAGGTGTGGTGAAGTTCCCCTGAACACCGGTACAAGTGGTTGGTGGTCAGTGATGACTCAGAATGGCCTACTCTGTAGGTAAAGGTGGAAGTGACCACACACCCATTTAATATCTAGGGCCTCTCTCTTGTTCTGCGAGTAGCGCTGTTTGGTGGAGGTCAAGGCCTTGCTGGCATATGTCAGTGGGGCCCACCTGCCTGGTTCACATTCTTGGGCCAAGACTGTGCCGAGCCCGACGGGGCTCGCGTCCACAACCAGCTCCGTTTTCTTTTTGGGGTCGAAGTAGGCCATGGTGGTCTCACTCAATAGAGCCTCTTTGAGCACCGGGAACGTGTGCTGTTCTGCTTCTGGCCGTGCACGTGCTCGCTGCGCGCCTTGCAAAAACAACACCGACACCTTGCTTAAGAGTTAGCTAGAGGGGACTAATAATCCTGTTCTGCCATCTCCACCTTTATTTAACACCCCCGGCCTCCCAGGACAGGTTCTGGTCTTCGGGGCAGATTCAGGACGGTCTAGTGGCGAACCACTAGACTGTTACACAACACCGCAACACCCAAAATAGTTTCCTTCAGTGCCAGTGTTCTTGTTTAGTTCGAAGCCTACCAGACAGTGAGCTGGTTGCTACCTCATTCCTCAAAGCTTGCCTGGGAATGCATTCCGCCCTCTGCTTACCATGGGCTCTATGGTTTGCAACTCACATTTCCTTCTCATATATTTGCTGGATTTGTTTGTTTTAGGCTGTCCAGCACGTCTTTGTCCCTCCTGTGGAACATAGCCTGGTTACCACCTCTCTGATTGGTTCCTTGTATTCTTCCACAAGTCTTTGCATTTTGTGAACTCCTTCTTCTTTTTTTTTTTTTTTTTTTTTTGTGAGGCACTCCACATGAGTAGATTAGATGTGTTTTCATTTATCACCCTTGTGTGCTAGTTCAGTAAGCAGTAAACATGCTGTATTTCTTTGAAAAAGTTTCCTTCCGCCTGTCTTTCTGCTTGAGTGATTCTACTTACCTTCGCCTCTCTAGTTCAATCTAGCATAACTTAAAAAGTTATCTTCCTCAATTTTGTGACTATGGCATAGGCACTGGAAGTAGGAGAGATGTGATGCTGAAACAACCCCAAAATAACCATGCTGGAGTTCAGTACTAAATGAACAACAAAAAGGCATTTGAATTATGTTTTTATTTTGTCACATTTGTTATGCATTCAAAGATAGAAGTCCAATGTTAGGCTCTGTCTTCCAGGGAGCCAACATATCTCAGAATTCGGAAAGCACACAAAGCACTTTTTTTGGTGAATCTGAAGTGTGGGGTAAGAAAATATTTTATTACAAACAAAACAAATCAATTAACTAGAAGATACTGATTTCCACAAATTATTGTTTGTGTGCTGTAAAGATTTATTATGAAAACTGAACATCTGTAGAAATGTAATGGTCATTTCAATTGAAAATGTGTTCTATGTAATAGCAGTGCTCTACTACACCATATGTATTCCATTCTACATCACTCCATGCCACTTAACTGGTATCTAAGCCACCACTCTACGCCACTCTACTGTACAACACTCCACTCTGACACTTCACTCCACTCCACAACATTGTACTCTATGCCACTCTACACCACTCCATTCCTCTCCACTTTTCACCATTCCACTCTACAATACTCTACTCCTCTCTGTCTCGTTCCATTCTGAAACTTCTTGACCCTCCAGTTTAAGACATTCTGCACCACTTCACTCTACATCACTCCACTCTATGCCACTCTACTGTACTCCGCTCTTGGACACTCTGCGACATTCTGTTGTATTCCACTACACACCACTCTCCTCCCCATCACAGTTTTTTTAGGCATTATGAACAGCAACCATGCTGGTGTGCAACATGTCTAAAACACATTGTCAAAACCAATAGCTGTTGCATACAGGAGACATATTGGCTGTGCCTGTTCTTGTTTTGCTTTATCATTTTGAAGTGAGCACAGGGCACATTCCAGCTTTGCCAGTTCTTGTTTTTTGACAGTGTGTTGTAAATTCCTTTTGGCATGGGCTTTCTTTATCTGACTATTGTTGTGTCACAGCATACCATATTGTGCTTCTGGTCTCAGTATTACAAAGTTCCCACAGGAATAAAACTAAACTTTATCATATTTAATTTGCAGCACATTTATGACATTTTTATTTAAACATGGGTGTGGTGTAATTTGGGTTTTAGTGTAATTTTATTTAACTGTGAACTCTCTTTCCTTCCTTATTTCCATCTTCTTTCTTTCTCTCCTTTTTAAGTTTCCATCTATGTTCTATTTTCTTTTCTTTATTCTTTCTTGCATTCTTTTGTTCATGTTACTTTCATTTTTTTTAAATGTTTTTCTTTCCTTCTCTCTTTATTTTTTTCCTTTCTTTCTTTCCATCCTTTCTTGTTCAACCTTTGTTCTTTCTTTGTTCTTTCCCTCTTATCTTGTGTTGCTTACTTTTTAGGTCACAGTCTACTAAACAGTGTAGCTGTCTGGTTTGCTAAAGTCATCTTTGGGACTTTAAGAAAGTTGACCTAGGAATGCATTCCACTCATTGATTGATTACCATTGGCGTTATGATTTGTAACTCATAATTTCTGGTTTCCATTTGCTGGCTTTATGTGCTTTAGGCTCTCCAGGTTCAGTTTTTCCCTCCCGTTGCCTAAACTGTGTTTTTTGTATTTTTCCACAAACCCGCTTTCTATTAACAGGCCTTTAAATCTTGTTCTCATCTCATCACATTTAAGGTGCATTTAAAGATGAAGCTCGAATGCCAGGTGCTCTCTTCTAAGGGCCCTTGTTTACTTTTCTTTCTCTTACTTCAAAGTGAGAGAATTTATGTGACAATCTTGCTGGATACTGGGGATAGGAAAGAGTGTTCTTTCTAGCACACCACAACATTTAAATGAACTGTGTAAGTATTTCTGAAAATATCAGAAATATGAACGCACAAATAAAGCAAATTTGTATTTTATTTCTGAAGTGTGTTGGAAATAAATACTTTAATACAATCAAAACGAACAATTAAACTAGGTGATGCAATTTCCACCCATTTTCGTCTGTGCAGTGTATAGTTTTATTAGTAAAACTCTGTCTGTGCAAATGTTATGGCCATTTCAATTGAAAATGTGTTGGCCGTAATGGCGGTGGGCTACCGCACCATGAATACTCCACTCTACGCCACTCTTCTCTGCATCACTCCACTTTACACCTCTCGGCGCCACTGCACTCTGCACTACTCCACTCTACACCACTTCATGCTACGTCTCTCTACTCAACCTGTACCTAATGTACTCTTCACCACTCTACTCTACACCACTGCAGTCTAGGCCACACTAATCTACTCTGCACAACTCCACCCTGTGCCACTTTACTCTGCGCCACTCTGCAACACTGCACTCCAAGCCCCTGCACTCTATGCCAATACACTTTACTCTATAACACTCAACTCTATGCTTCCTACAGTCTATGCAACTTCACCGTATACTACTATAATCTACTCTACACATCTGCACTCTACGCCCTTATGCAATTGCACTCTACCCTTCACTACTCCACTCTATGCCACTTCACTCTACTCCACTCTGCGCCACACCATCAATGTCACTGCACTCTAGGCCTCTATAGTCTTAACCACTGCACTCTACGCCACTGCATTGTACACAACTACAATCTGTCACTGCACTCTACACCACTGTACTCCTACTCTGCATCACTGTACTTTATGCCACTGCTCTCCACGCTACTCTACACCACTGCATGGTGACATTCTACTCTGCAACACTGCACTCACTGCCACTGAACTGTATGCCTCTCTGCTCTTCACTACTCCACTCCACTCTACTCCACTGCAGTCTGTCACTGCACTTTATGGCACTATACTCCACTCTGCACCACTCTATGCTGCTCTACTCTGCACCACTCTACGCCACTGTACTCTGTGCCTCCAGACTCTACTGTGCACTCTAAGCCACTGCATTCTATGCCCCTTGACTCTACGCCACTCCCTTCTGTACCACTCTACACCACTTAACTCTGTGCCACTCTACTCGCTGTGCTACCCTCCTCTGTGCCACTAACTTTTAGCTATGCAGATCAGCAGACACACAAATGAACAACATGGTTAAAACACATTGGCAAAGTCAATAGCTCTTGCATAGGCGAGACCTTTCAGCTTTGCCAATGCTTGTTTCATTTTGCCTTCTCTCCTCGGTATTACCAATTATTTTTAGGTCAAGTGTAAGCCTTCAACCTCGTATATACTTTTAGTATTCTTCTTATGGCTTAAAGCAATTTCATTTGTTGGTTGCAGTGTCCTTTAAAAATTCTTGCTCGATAGTGGTCAGTTCTTCCTTTTTCTGTTTCAGAGCAGGGACCAACTACTGTGTTATTCCACTTTGGTTTCTTCATCTGTTGCTGTGATGGACTACTTTTGTCATTTCCTTGTTGCTCACTTTTCACTGTGGGTGTTTTTGGGGTGGTAGCTGCCTGTATTTTATTGCAGCATTCCGTTCCTCCCAGCTCCTCCCATGTCGCTGACATTTGTTGTGGCTTTATTCCAGTGCTGTCCTTGTTTACCTCTGGCTCCTAAAAGAAGCTTCTTTTACAAAAGAAACACCCAGTGCCTAAACATTTAGCTCACTGCTCATGAAAGCCACAATATGTCCTTTCGGGGTGAATGTAGCAAAACCTAGAATCAGAGGGCCTCATCTGGAGTCTCTCTCCAGGTCCCCTCCCTGCCAGCCCACAGCTACATCTGCACACAGGGCATTGGTTATCTCCTTTATTGGGGTCATAAATCTTTTCAGGCTGCTCTGCTATTGTTAACTTCATTAGAGCTTTGTTGAATGCAGGCAAACATGCTTGCAAGACTTTTCATTCTGTTAACATAAAAGAAAAATAAGTTTCCAGCCTTATTTTCAAATTTTTGTTCAGACATTTACACAACTCGAGGTAGTGCAGTCATCTTCTCGTCTCTCCTCGAGGGCTTGTGATTTCAGATGTCAGTAGCCACCAGAGACCATCAAAACATGGCAGGAAAAGACAAATTTATGAGGCAGGCTTGAGCAATTTACATCACAAGAAAAGTCCAGTTCTGAATTTACACTGCCAATAGCTCTAACACAAAAAAATGCGAGACCTATTGCATTGCAAATACTTCTTTAATAAACTTTGCCCGAGAAGAAAAATAAACTATATTGTGTTTAATTTGCAGCACACTTATAAAACTTTTATTAAAATATAGGTGTTGTGTAATTTGTGTTTTAGTAGCCAATATTTTATACTGTTAACCCTGTTTTCTTCCTTCTTTCTATCTTCTTTCATTCTTTCATTTCTTTCCCTTTTCTTATCTTTTTTCTTCCCTTTTTCTTTTTGCCCTCTTTCTTTCTTTCCATCCTTTGTTCTTGTTTGTCTTCTTTTGTTCTTTCCTTTTTTGCCTTTCCCTTTCTTTCCTTTTTCTTTCCTTCTTCTTTCTATCTTTCTTTTTCCTTTGTGCCTTCCTTCATTTTTTCTTCTTTCATTTTTGTATTGCCTCTCCCCCTTTTTTCTTTCATAATTTTTTTCCAACTTTTCTTTCTTTCTCTCCCGTTCTCTCTCTTTCTTGTTTTCTTTTTCTCCCTTTCTTGTTTTTTCTTCCTTTCTTGTTTTCTTTCTTTTCCCCCTTTCTTGTTTTCTTTCTTTTTCCCCCTTTCTTGTTTTCTTTCTTTTTCTCCCTTTCTTGTTTTCTTTCTTTTTCTCCCTTTCTTGTTTTCTTCCTTTTTCTTCCTTTTACTGCTTTTGTCTTTCGTTCTATCTTGAAGGCAATTGGCTTATTTTAGGTCTGTGTTATTCGAGACCTTTTCATTTTACAAAAAATATGTAGAAATAAAAGTATGCAAAATAGTCACTTAAAGGAATTTTCAGACAGTCTTCACCCATTAGTCTGTGATTGTGAAATTCACCTTTTTCCACCACCCACTCCAGCATGCATCAATGGGCAATGTATCAGCCCACTTCAGCCATTGGCTGACTTCACTATGAGTTATGGCATGCTGCTCTTTCACAAGGAACACGCCCACACGCAAAGTAGTGCCAGGTAATACTATCGTAATGTGTACATTTTGAGACCCAAAAACATTTATTAAATTTTTTTTTTCTTCCTTTAGATTTGACAACGGCCCAAATCTGTTGTATTCAGTGCATAAATGGGTGGGTACTGTTGCTTCTTTAATTTCCAAGAGAGAAAGTACCTGCACGTTTTAGCATTGCTACACTACATTTAATGAATAAGTACTGACACGTCTTATGAACAAACAGGTATTCTAAATAGTGAGTACCTGCATTTCTATATTGCCTTTTAAAGCACCAATTGTATTAGTAGATTTATGATGACAAAGCAAACACAGACATGGCCTTTAACTGCAGCAGGGGTGTGGAATTTAATAAAAAGCAGGGGTATGGAATTTAATAAAATATCTACGTGCCCATAGGACATGGTCCTTCATAAATCCTCTTGCCCTGTAAAAAATATACTTGTCACGTTGATGCCATGTAGAGTGGTGACACATTATGGCAGGATTCTCATTCTATAAGGGCTCTGTTAATAGCCTCTCTGATTATGCCAGGGCTAATACTATACTAGGGCTTGAATACTAGGAATTTCCTTGTTTTGGCACCTTTCCAGAGATTTACCAACTGGGGCTGGAGGCAACGGTAAGCAAAGTTTCCAGCTTTGGAATGCCCTTTTGAGTCTCTGCTAACCTGCTACCTTGTATGTTTTATAGGTTTTCATCAGCTCTTCTCTGAATTTTTTTCTCATACGGGGAAAGGTTTGAAATTTACTCCTGGGAAGGGCAGAAGTAAAACTTCTTCCAGGGTTGGGAAAAAAGTGGTTGGAGGGAAAGTGAACTCGTAAACAAAACAGATTGTCGCATGAGCAAATAAACACATGCATGTTTGCTCATGCTAAAATACAAGTCACAAATATTTTCTAGGAGTACGATTTCCTGGTCTGCTTCTGTAAATTCTTGTGGATTCATGAAATATGTCAATCTGCACCAATGCAAAGACATGTACGATAGGTGCACTCTTGTGACTTTCTTTAACAATTGGGCACCTAATTAGGTCTAGCATTAACCAAGGCCATTTTGTTTTTATTACCATTCTATCTCTCTATCCAGCTATTGACTGGCTTCACTGTGAGCGATAACAATCTGAGCTTGAGCTTTCACAAGGAACATATCAGCACACAAAGCAGTTTTGTTCAGTGCCAGAAACTACTGAGGCAATGTGTGCTTTTTGAGACAAAGTGTTTGTAAAAATGGTGAGGTCAATGTTTGTTACAGTGGTGAGGCCTGGCAGCTCCCACAACAATAAAGTTTTACAGAAGCCATATCAAAATAAGACCTGCGTTGACAAAACCAAACAACGGACCACCAGTGTCTGATTTATTGGCTTTGCCAGTGTTTGTTTATTTTCATGTTTCCCATAATCTTGTTGAAACTGGTTTCATTGATTTTTTTTTTTTTTTTCCATTCAAAATATTTTTTGGAAATACGAGCATGAATGAAAAGATTTTACTGAATGATGCTTCAAAGAAATGGCACCTAAAAATTCAAAGTAATTTAGCAAAACTTGTTTTTTACCAAGTTGCATTTTTTGTGAACATTTTCTTTTGAAAGCAAAGAATCAGTCTTAATTTCAAGCTTCTGCAAATATTTGCATCAAATCAGAGATCATTCTGGAACCATTACATGTATCCTCATATTGTTAAACTTTGCAAATATGTTTATTGGAAACACTGTCAATACAGCAGTCTGAGCTTACAACATGTATTTAGAACGCTCACCCTAACAATAAAGGCTGTGCATTAATGAACCATAAATACAAGCTTGAACAGCGTCAGCATATCAACACAAATGTTACCTCAACTGCAGAGAATTCCCTTACCTGCACCTTAATGTTGTACAGAGAACTGGCAGCCAAAAGGTTTCTGTCTCAGGGGGTTGGGCCTACTTGTCCCAAGGACAAAATAAACATTAAAAAACGTGTTGTCCTCGACACCAAGCAATGTGCCCTGGGCATCGGGCCAAAGGAATTCCACACCCCTGTGCAGCTACTACTTAAGTATTTATTTGGTTATTTTTATGTAACGCTACTCAACCCATACCTTAGGGTGTCAGATCGCTCCACACAACAAGCATTGGCAAAGCCAGTAGGTCTCACCTTCATAATGAGAGTCCAAGATACTGGTTTATTTTCTTAAAGTATCTCAGAACTGTACACTGAATTCAATAATTGTCCGTTTTTATACATAGTATACTTTATTTTTCAAATAATTATGCATAGGAAATTCTGAAAAGACTTTAAATGATTATGAAAGTTGAAAGGAAAACACTTGCCAAGACCTAGTATACTTTCCACATGACTCAAGAATTGAAACATGTTCCAGCCATTTTGCAGTAACCTAGGGAGTGGATTGGTGGTCCTCCAGGATAAAAGACATTTGTTTTTCAGTCATGCTAAAACGCCATTTGAAAGAGTGCAGTAGCTGGCCCCTCCCCCCAGCACCATAAAAGCTTTTTTGTTCCAAGACAGTTGTTTAGGAGACGCATGTGGAATGCAGGAGATAAAAACAACCCTTAAAATCTGCTGTTTAAAAATATCCTGCAAAAAAAATTGCTCTGTTTTTACAGACAAGCTGGAAGGGGTGTGGAGCAATGCAGATGTCGGGCAGATATTTGAGGGGGTGTAATAAAACTGCAATGTCCCACTATCTGCATTTTTTTCTGGTACCAACATAAAGCTAATAAAAGGTATATTTGGTACAGTCATCTTTACAGGATAAACTTTCTTGTGTAATGAACATGTTTGTTCACCCTGGGCAGGATGTGTTCTAAAGAAACTGTAGCTCTTATCTAAAATATCCCCAAAACGATACACCTTTTTATGATGGTATGTGGCTAGGTAAATCGCAGTATCTGCTATTAACATGGTCTCTTAGCTCTGCAAAATATTTTAGATTCAATAGCACACTGTTTAAAACCTTGATACCACTGCCTCTCATCTCTTGTCGATTGAAGGCAGTTGTTTAGACATAACAGGATTGCGATTGTCCGGGCTTAGCTACTCTCTTTTAGCCAGAGACCAATATCAAGTAGAGTTATTCTTTAAAAAAAAAAAAAACATTCTAGCTTTCTCAAATATCATGGCTGGACAAGGCATAAGGTTTCGCCATGGGGAAAATGTTTTCATTGCGAAGAAACAACAAAAGTGAAAAGACAAAAACATGCTTGCTCCCACATCGGACTGCCTTTCCGCACTCTAATTGTACACAATTTACAAATACACACTGGGCCACTAAAAGATTCATGATTTAGTAAACAGTTTGTCTTTAATGCAGCAACTTATGGCATACAGTGACCGGTTTGAGATTAGGCGAATATTATGAACCTGTGCATGTTGAGGGCTATTACTTCTATGAGTGCAGGTTTACGATCCCTGTGCTACCAAAATGGCATCCCTTGTACCTCTCCTCTCTCCCCTCTGATTTCCTGTTATCAGCAGCACATTTTGTATCTGGTGATTTGCTAACTTTATTTGAGTTACTGATTACATGTATGTAAATGACCGGCGTTCTAACAGTTTGCTCTGTTTTTAAGTACAGCTCCTGATTTCGTCTCATGACTATGGATAGCGAGGTGCTTCGAGACGGAAGAATAGTGGACCTTATTGATGATGCTTGGCGGGAGGATAAACTTCCCTACGAGGATGTTGCCATTCCGGTGAATGAACTGCCTGAGCCAGAGCAGGACAGTGATGGCACTACTGAGTCTGTAAAGGAACAGGAAACCAAATGGACAGATTTAGCATTGCAGTACTTGCACGAAAATATCCCACCAGCTGGAAGCTAGCGATGGCACGCGTGCTTCTCTCCGCTGTAAATACTGCACCTCTAGGTGCATCAGCCTGTAACACAGGGGAAAGTCGATAGGACACAGTGTGAAAAGAGTTCGTGTGACGGGGCACGTTTGCTTAAGTGTTACCAATGCACAAGCCTGTTTTTTATTAATACTCTGTTTTGCATTATTAGATGTTTTTGTTACTCACCAGTCATCTCTTGCTGAATTTAAATGTGTTCTCACTCCAGTATGAGCAGTTGGATTGCTCAGTTCCCACAGCCGAGATTTAACTGGAATAAATGGTGATCTTCATGATGAGCTCAAGTACATGTAAATTAATTGAAGTTTCCTCATACTTAAATTATAAATGATTGGTTTACAATGCATGCACAGTAAAAATGTTATCTGAGCAACAGAGAAATATATATAATAATGCGTTTTTTAGTGTTGAGGGCAAAAGTGTCAGAGAAAGGCTGCCTTGCCCGTGGTTTCTTTCTTCTGTCAACGTCTCCTTAGTTATTCATTGTCATCCACTAGGAACGTATGGACAGTATGGTTTTGCATCCTACACCTCTGTTGAGGTGCTCCGGTCTTCTTGAGAGCAAAGCTACATATTTTATTAACCAGTGGATTATTGTGCGGCAATTTCCCCCACTAACACTGGCTTGCTCATTTCCCTGTGTCACTATCACAGTCCTTCTGGCTGCCCAACACCACCTATTGTGTATTGCCTGGGCAGTGCAGGTCTGGACCACACGCCCATTTTAGCTTGACAGACATTTTAGCTGTTTTATTTTACTGTTCCACATTCAAGTGTTTTAAAATGGTAAGGAAGGAAGAAATGTATCTGTATTTTGGAAAAGAGTGCCCCCTCCTTGTTTGGCCATGTTGATGCACACATTTCAGTGTTAGAGAATTGGATTAAGAAGGCACTGGATAAATCATCCCCTTTCTCTTCCAGAAAAAAAGAACCAACCCAGCCAGCCCTTGGTTCTCGAGTAGATTGTCTACAGAGGAGAAAAAATGCAAAGTTTTGGAAAGGCGGTGGAGAAATGGATATAATGTGAAAGACAAAGAAAACTATAAACTGAAGCTAAAAGAGTGTCATGCTAACATTAAAACCGCAAAGCTAGAGGTTTGAGGCTATAATCACGGAATCCGGGAATAAGTCAAGGGAAATTTTTAAAATAGTCAAAAAGTTCCTTGCACCTACTGTGGCGTCCAACTCCCATAGCCTTCTACCTCATGGTATGAGGAGCTTGCCTCCTATTTTCAGTTGAAAATGCAAGTTATTCAAGCCAGCCTTCCCTCTGTTTTCCCACCTAATGAGGAGATTGTGGATGTTATTCAGAGTACTGGATCACCACCCAATGAGGAGTCTCTCTGTTTTTGAACCCATCTCATTGGACGACTCTCTAGAGGCATTAAGTACTCTGAAATCCGGCTTCCCTTCGCACCCATGTCCACCTAGAGTGTGTGTGCTAGCAGCTTCTGCATTTAACCCATTAGTAAATAAGGTTCTAAACTCCTCCCTTGAGTTAGATAAGGTTAAGCTGGAAACAAGCTAAAATTCTACTGTTTTTAAAGAAGCCTTCTGCAGAACCTGAGGCTCCATATGCTCCCAGCTTTTTCCAATATTCTGGAAAAACATGTCGATCTTCAACTTTCCAGTTATCACCCCGGTCAGTCAGGGTTTAGACCCAAGTACAGCACTGAGAGCGCTCCTGGAGGTTAGCAAATACATCAAAGGCACGCCTTGATGATGGAGGGGGAAGGTGGTGCTGATAATGCTAGACCTATCAGCAGCCTTTGACTTGGTTCCCCATGCTTGCCTCCTAGAGCGTCTGCAGTCAGTGGGAATAAAGGGTCAGGCCCTGAAATGGTTCTCCTCTTTTCTAGAGGGATTCAGCCAGCAGATTTGGATCCCACCTTACTCATCTGAATCTCGAGATCTGTCGGTAGGGGTCTCCTGGAGTTCGGCACTGAGCCCTACCCATTTCAATATATATCTGACCCTTCTTGCTCTACTTGCTGAATCTATGGGTGCCAAAGTCATGTTCTGTGCTGATGACACTCCTCTTCTGTTTTCTTGTGATAAGTTGCAGTGAGCTTCCGACAAACTTGATCAAAATATGTCTTGACGGCGTATTTCATTGGATGGAAAAAACATCAGCTCAAGTGTAATTCAGAGAAGACAGAAATTCATGTGTTCGGTGATTTACCATACAATTGCAATCCTTTTGGGCCAATAATGTTTCCCTTAGCCCTCAAGATGGCATTGTGAAGAACCTAGGGGTGAAATTTGATGACTAGTTATTCTTCAAGCCACAAATTGAATCAGTGGTTGGCATGTGCTTTGGGGTGTTGCACTCACTGAAGAAGTTTCCACATCTTCTGTCCTTCTCGGCAAAAAATGCAGTCATCCAGGCTTTGATAGTATCAAGTTTGGATTACGACAATGCCCTTTATTTTGGCTTGCCAGAGTATCTCCTGGAGAGACTACAGGTGGTGCAAAATGCAACAGCTCGCCTCCTTCTCATTCTACTGGTGAGACTGCATATTTCTCCATACCTGCACGAGTTGCACCGGCTGCCTATTAGAAAAATAATTGAGTTCAAAGCGTTGGTGCTGACGCATGAGCACCTCCACCAATCTGGGACTGAATATCTGAGATCCAGATTCATCTTTCTCCGCCCTTTATGCAATCTGAGATCAGCTAATAAATAGCGGACAGTGATTCCTAGAGGGCGGAAGTCCAGAACTAGCGGCAGATCGGCTAACTTTCTAGGGGCGACAGCCTAGAATAAGCTCCCGCTGGAACTACGGGCCGCCTCTATCAGCTTTTAAAAAACAGTTAAAGAAAAGTGGTTCTTCAATTAGTATTAACTGTCGGTGTTTCTTCTGATCTGTTGGCTTGTGCGCAGTGACACTGTTTTGAGGAGCTGTGCGCAGTATAGGTCTTTATTCATATCATAAGTTTAAAAAGTTCCCTTTTAGGTGTTGCCTACAGTAGCTTTAGCTGCATGTTGAGAGCAGTTGTCGCCACGCACACACACATATATATATATATATATATATATATATATATATATATATATATATATATATAAAACCTACTGGTGGTCACCAGTAGGTAGTTATAGTTGGAACCTAGTTTCCATAGGAAAAGAGTTTTTTGTTTTGCTAATAACTTTGGTGCCATTTGATGGATCTTCATGAAACGTTCAAAACCAGTTTGCCTCTCACTTCAGCCACTGCCTTAAAAGTTTCGGGTGGTGGGTCGGTCAATCGATGGGCGAAAAAGAAGGGCCCCAAAACGCTTTTTTTTTGCAATTTCCATAGGGATTTTAGACATGACTACAACCGAACCGCTGAACAGAATTACACCAAATCTGGCAGAAAGCTCAGTCTTGGTTCATAGAGATCTCTTTCTGTGATTAGGTGTAAATCTGTTCAGTAGTTTTGGATTTTTAAAAGAAAAATATGTATATCTTGGGACACTTCTGGGCCGCAAATCCAATTGATCTCCCCTTCCTGAGCCACTAATGGCTCTGGGAACCCATCCCCCAGGGCCGGATCCCACTATGTGGGAATAAAAGAATAAAAAGACCCTACCACAAATCTAAGCCATGGTATTCATCCTCATTATTAGAACTCAGAAAAAACTGCAAAAAACTAGAGAGGACTTGAAGAAAGGACTACAGCTCTTTAGCTAAAGAAAATTACAAGCAAGCAATCAGAACTTATCATCAGAACATCAAGTCAGCTCAAACCATTTATTATAGCAAGAGAATAGAGAACCCCTCCAATTCCCAGAAGGAAATATTTCAGATTTTTAAAGAGCTTACTATTATTCCTTTGCCGGTTTCTCCAATAGAAGCTTCCACTATATATAGTAACTCTCTAGCAGCTCATTTTCAGGACAAGGTTACGAAGTTATATACCGGCTTTTCTTTGGCCCCTCCCCAGAAGTCATCTGATAAGCAGGCGGTAAACTCCCTACCGGCTGGGTCTTCGCTAACTATGTTTCTACCGCTCACAGATGTGCAAACTCTTAAATTACTTACTAATATTAAATCAGGTTCCCCTTTGGATCCTGCCCCTCCGGCTATTCTGGCAAAGGCCGCAGATATTATTTCTCCATTGACAAGAATACTTAATTCCCTTACCTCTGGCATTCTCCCCAAATCTCTTAAACATGCCATCGTAAAACCCCTTCTTAAAAAGCCAAAACTTGACCCCTCCATCCTGGATAACTATAGACCCATTGCTCTTCTCCCCATTTTAGCTCAAATATTGGAGAAACACGTAAACTTGCAACTGATGAGCTATTTTGAGAGTAATGCGCTCCTTCACCCCACTCAAATGGGCTTTAGAGTACAACACAGCACTGAGTCTGCGCTCTTAATGGTGACTGAGTCTGCCCGTCAACTATTAGACCAGGGAGGACATGCGTCCATCATTCTCCTTGATCTGAGCGCAGCCTTTGATACGGTTGACCACTCTCTCCTATGCGACAGACTCTCCAAGGCAGGTGTGGGTGGCCTAGCACTCTCCTGGCTATCTTCCTTTCTCACAGGAAG
Source organism: Pleurodeles waltl (assembly GCF_031143425.1). NCBI lineage: Eukaryota > Metazoa > Chordata > Amphibia > Caudata > Salamandridae > Pleurodeles > Pleurodeles waltl. Next base: position 1,022,624,936 of record NC_090449.1, on the reverse strand, counting down.
AACCTTCCAAGTTCTGGACCGTTCTTTTCTCTCTGACATCGTTCCCCTAACTTGTGGAGTCCCTCAAGGTTCCTCTTTAAGTCCAACTCCTTTTAATATCTATTTATCCTCCTTGGCTAAAGTAGTCACTCCCTACAATCTTTCATTGGTCACCTATGCTGATGATACTCAACTAGTGTCTCCCTTTCTAGTACTGGGAACTCTCCCTCTGTCAATCTAGCCAGCTGCATGAGGGACATCGACGACTGGATGATTCAATCCAAACTCAAATTTAACGACGGCAAATCTGAGGTACTCCTCTTAGGCAATGGCTCTCCAGCTTCCCCTCTAACGTGTTACTCAGAGGTCCTTACCAGTCTGCCTCCGCCTAAAGGACAGGTAAAAAGCCTAGGTTTTGTACTGGAATCCCGTCTCACGATGGAACTACAAGCTAAGAAAATTTCTTCTGTCTGCTTTGGTTTTATTAGATCTCTCAGGAAGATTCTCAATCTTCTTCCTGTCTCATCCAGAAGAATCCTGGTCCAGGCATTGGTTCTTTCCAGTCTGGATTATGAGAATTCTCTCTATCTTAGTTCCCCGGAATATGTAGTAAGGAAACTGCAGATTGTGCAGAATACGGCAGCTAGGCTCCTTACGAACTGTCCCAGACATCTATCTGCCAAGCCGGCTCTTGCAGCACTTCATTGGCTGCCGATAAAACAGCGCATACATTTTAAATCCATGTGTATCACTCAGAGCCCTACATAACAGAGGTCCACATTTCTTCAGAAAACGAATCTCCATTTACGCTCCTTCGAGACACTTGAGATCATCTTCTACTCGACGGATTCATATACCCCGTGTCAATAGATCATGGGGAGGAAACTCTTTCATTATCAAGGCTGCCCGTCTCTGGAATGCCCTACCTCCTGAGCTCTGCCATGAACCTTCTGAATCTCTTTTTAGGAAAAGGTTGAAAACCATTCTCTTCAGTCGTTAGCCTGTCCCTCCTGCTCTTTGCAAGAATTTTCCTGTACCTTCAGCTCTGGGATGCCCTAGGGTAGCTACGCGCTCAATAAATGTATAAAAACTAAACTAAACTATGTCCTGTTGGTGCCCATCCCCGGGATATAGCCGTTTCCATGCCCGCATTCATGGAGGCTGAGAAACCTGTGTTTGCTTTCGGCTGCCTGGAGCAATTTCAAAGCTCCCGCCAAGGGAGAGCAAAAACTAAGCCTACTCTCAGCAGGCAGCAGCCTGAAAAACACCCCTGTCTGCTGGGAGCATACTTTTCATATGTTCTCTGAAGGGGGCTGGGAAACAGTTGAAAAAACTGCTCTCACCCGCAGGGAGCAGCATTATTAGCTTCTCCCTTCAAGCATTGGGCCCCTTCCTGTAGCCCCTAACAAAGGTGCAGTGGGTGTACTGGGTAGGCTCTAAAGCACCCACCCTGTACTGGCCAGGCCCATCATGCTCCACTACCCCCTAGCATAATTATCCGGGACCCAGGAGATGAGGTACCTGGGGACAGAAATCGGCCTTGGAAGGGGCTTTGTGCCCCCTCCTCATTTACAATACAGCTGGGCCCTGGGAGATGAGGTCTCTGGGGCAGAAATCGTCCTGGGAAGAAATGTTGCATACTCCCTCCCCCATAAATTGATGGTTGGATTAACATATGGTCATTGAATAATACGTTTATGTTAAAAAAAAAATTACTAGAAATTCTATGAAAAAACTAAAGACTACACAGAAGTTATAGTTAGAAAGTAGAATTTAATTACTACTAATTACCCCACATATTACATCAGTCATGACATCTGACAGCATCGATCATATCACTGCAATAAAATTATATATGTGTGTGTTTGTGTGTGTGTATGTATGTGTATATATATTCTATCAAACCTTCTCCAAGAGAAAATGCACAGAGCAGTAAAACAACGCTGTGAGGCACTTTTAATACAATAACAAGTTTTACTGGTCTGGTGCATTTTCTCTTGAAGAAGATTTGATAGAGTTTATAACGAAGGTTCTCTGCCTTCGTAGTACCGAGACCGCCCTATTTTTTAGAACTGGCCCTCAGCGGAGAAATCTTTCTCTCTTTCTCTCTTTCTCTCTTTCTCTCTTTCTCTCTTTCTCTCTTTCTCTCTCTTCCTCTCCTCTCCCCCCCCCTTCCCCCCCCCCCCAGAAAGGGGCTTTGGGCAGCACTTTTCAGCCATTAGCTCTGTGCCTGCTTTTTCACCCAGTGATTAAGGCTAGAGTGAGACTGCTGCAGGAGTGTATCTGACTTCATAGAAACCTTGTTGGTTGCTGCTGACTTCTGCATTGTTCCACTAAAGAAAAATGTGAACAACAAAGGGACTAGAGGCCTAATTTAAAGTCATACAGGCAGTCTGTAGGCCTGGTAGGACAGTGAAACTAAGCCCTCCCCTTTCCCGGTAGAGGACCGCCTGCCCGATTCAAAGATCCCCCACTTGCCTGACTTGGATCTCTGTGCCTTCAGTGGAGCTTGTGCTCATTGAAACCACTGCCTTTGTTAAGCAAGTTCCCACCCGGCAAAATATTTTATTTTGCGAGAGCAAATTCCCAAAGCTGGAGTTTGTTCTTGCAGGGTAAAATGACTACGGCCTGACATGTTTGGAAATTTCTCCCAGCGTGTAGGGGACATGGATTTTTCCCTCCTTGGGAAAACAAGTGATAAGTTCCTTCCCTAAATAGGTGCTGTTTATTGGTCATGTAAATTATGAACCCTGTCCAATTTTAAATAGCATCTACTTCTCCAACCCATACATAATCAGAGCTTAAGTCTTTTTTTGGCTATAACCACGTTTTGCTCACCAAATCCTGTACATGGAAATGTTTGATTGGCTAAAGGAAAGCTCTTGTTCTTGCAAGTGTGACAACTTGTATGTCATCAGCATAATTTTGCAACACAACCCCAAGACTTTGACATACATTGATGAAGGGGTTTTTATTTTAATGAACAAGCACAGGTAAAGCCATACATTTGTATTTTTTGTTGGTGAAGTGTTTGGTAATAGTTGGACAGTTTTAATGCATTGCCCTTGCGTTTCTTCTAGAAAAACTGTCTCATAATGAAGCCAAATATTGTACTGCAGCATTTGTTATGGTAAGCTTCAGCTGTTTATTGTATTGCATGTGAGCCTATCTTGATAGATGAAGTACTTACCATATCCTGTTGTACCACACTCAGTTGTGGTAATGGGTTTGCTTTATGGGTGTCAAGAATAGGTGTGTCCCACTCCATTGTGTTAGGTGGCTCTTTGGCTTTATTCCACCCACTACCCCATTTTGAAACAATAAACTAACTAGTTACTGACACACATGTGTTTATATATATTTCTTCGCCAGTGGATCCCTTCCAGGGATTCACAGAGGACCACTTGACAGTTTTCTAATGACCATATTATAATTTTTTTTAGCACAATTAAGAAGCAGAACCAGTATCACTAGAGGTCCTGACGAGTACTGCAACACCCCATTTGGGGGTTGTTGGTTGAAACATGTTGACCTCCCCAGGCCTAAATTTGAGAAGAACATGGTCAATGCTGTCAGATTCCAGGGGTATATCCTGGAAGCTCGAATAGATGGCTACGCTCCATTAAAGCTCCGGTGGATGACAGAGTAATCTTACGTTATTTGCTCCCATCTGGCTGCTCCAACAGGCGGTAATCGAGACGCTGACGTTCATGGCCCCTATGAGGCAGGTGGCGTCACAAAAGGGACAGCTATGAGAACCTGAAGGAAGAGCTCCCCTGAGTACAGCCTGGGTCTGCTCATGGGCAGGGTGGTGCTGGCAGGCCTGCGCAGGTTGCAGCTGCCACTGTGCATCCCCATGTAATGTGGGGCCTGTGCCCTGAGGCGACGGGGATGGCCGGGTACCACGAGTAGCAGTGCCATTGGAGCTAGTGCTGCATGGGTCTTCCCGAGTCTAAGGCGTAGGCTGCCTCAGATGACCTCTATGATGTCACCAGGCCCAGGTACCTATGTGAGTATGGGCCTTGCAGCATATCGTGGAACATGCTAAGTACAGGGAAGCTATACTAGTGAGTACAAGTGCCTGCAGTGCTGCTGAATCACGCTTACAGACTGAGGTTATTACCTACACTGCATTGCATCTGCAAGGGAGACAGTTCTTGCTGGGAACTAGGAGGGCACCTTGGCGCCTACAGGCAACTTGCCCCCTAGATTGATTCAAGCTGTGAAATGTAGCACGACTGGCGCAGTGGATAAAGGAGGCGCCCGCCCAGGCAAGACAGCGTTTGAACCTCAAAAAGGGCTCTTGCATCATGGATGCGGACATTGCAGGGTCATCATGGCGAATCTGATAGCATGGTCCCGAGGAGGTGGAAGGGGACGGGAAGGCAGTCTGAGAGACTAAATAAAATCTTGGCCAAAATGAATGGCAAAATTAATGCGCTTACCCTGAGACTAGATACTATGTGAGAGAAAGTGGAGAAGAATGAGCAGCATTTGGATCTGGCTGAAGAGCTGTTCTCTGTCGTAGATGATTCTTTGATATGCGTGACCAAAACGTAAAAGGAAATGCTGGTGGAACTTGAAATGGTGACGAGGAAGAGAGAGGACCTTGAAGCCCTATCCCGCAGAAGCAATAGATGCATCATGGGTATGCCCAAATCCACAGCAATGGGCAAAATCGAGGAAAATGCAGAGAAACTGATCACAGAGCAGCTTGGCAGAGAGCAGTTATCTTCAGTGTTTGTGATGGAGAGAGCGCACAGTACACTGGACCTCAGGCATGTGCCTTGTCCCTCACCACAACCTGTCCTGGCCACACTAATAAAATATTGAGACCGTGATGCTATCCTAGCCATGGCGAGAAGGCAAAAAGATAGCCAGAAGGGTACAGCAACTATGGGCTCACTTGCAGAGAACTGCTCCCGCAGCCAGGGTGTGGCACCAGCAACAGAGGAAGCAGTTTGAATGAACACTGGTGCAACTAATGATGTGTAACTATTCTTTCTTTTTCATATGCTTTGCATAGATAATCCATTAATACTGTTATGGACACTCCAGGTATGCTCTGAGACCTTAGAGGTGGACAGTGCTGAATGGTGGAGTGGTCCCCTCATGTTTTATCTTATGCTGCCCCCAAGGCGATACTGCTTTGCTGCAGATGGTTATGGAAGTGTGCAATTCTGTTGTTGAGTAAGTTTGGGTAGAATGGTGGAGTAGCTAGCTGGGAATTTGGGACTAAGCGTTGATTGGTTGGTTGTGGAGGGGAGGGAGAGGAAATGGGAAACAGGAAATGACTACAATGGCTGGCACATGGCTGAGAAGTAAGGAACAGAATACAAATAGCTCCCACACATTTGAACACCATAGTCCTCCACCATAGATTGAGAAACCATCAGACTTAGGACATGGAATGTGAGAGGGCTCAATAAGAGACACAAAACATGCCACACGCTGGCTTGTGCTCCTAGACATTTCTTGGACATAAGGAAACCCACATTCGTGTGGGGAAATCAGATGGCACAAACTTGGGGTATGCACCAATATTTTGCAGAATATTCTGCTTACTCGAGAGGGCTAGCAATATTTATTCCCAGGGGAGTCCCCTACCAACACATCACTGACTACGCAGACCCAGACGGTAGATACGTGATCCCAACCCATGATGACCCCTAGTACTTCCCTGCTGTAGGGGCACAGTGCGGCAAACTAAGTCCCCAAACAATTGTATGCGGTGGAGACTGTAATGTCACACTGGCAAGTATACTAGACAGCACAAATGTGAGGGACAGACAGCAAATGGGTATGTGAAAGATACTAGTGTAGGCTATCCAACAACATGACCTCCTGGATGTATATGGAGCTGTGCATCACGACAAACAGATATACAATTTCCACTTTATTGTTCACAGGACGTCATCCAGGCTGGACTATTGGGTTGGTTGCGGAGATGTGGTGGGGTGCATGGAGCAGACCGACCACCTCCCATGCACTTACTCTGACCACTCCCCGGTAGCGCTGATGCTTTGACACCCTGATTGCCCACAGGTTACTGGGAGCTGAAGATGCCAGCTGTCCATGCTTCTGGGCAGTGTCTTCAGAGAGGAGATGATGCCATGCATAGCTGAATACCTTCCGATAAATAAAGACTCTGGAGGGTAAGAGGGTTCTCTGGGAGGCATTCAAGGGGGTACTCAGGAGGGAGTGGGGAGTGTATTGCCAAAGGGCATGACATCGTCAAATCACCTAGGTCCAGACTGGCCACACTGGAGCAATTACTCTGGAGCCTAGAACAGAGGCAAACTACAGACCTGGCCCCCTCATTACAAGTGAATGTACAAGGCACTCTTATGGCATACTAGGAAGAGGTGGATACTGGCCAGCCTTCTAAACCCAGAATGGGCAACTGGCCATATTGCCACCCTAGTCACAGGAGAGGGGACAGGGCTCATCACACGACAGATATCCTTGCATCATTTGTTGACTGTTGTACTAGACTGTAAAGCTCCTCGTGATCTGACGAGTGAGTTCTTTAAGGAGTATGCAGACCTGCTTGCTCTACGTTTGCTAGAAACGTACAGAGAGGCCGTGCTGATGGTGAGCTGCCCTCAACGGTGCTGGACTCAATAGTGATAATGCCGCTGAAACCAGGGAGCCCGGTCCATGAATGCAGATCCTGCAGACCGCTGTCACTTATAAACTTGGGTAAAAAGACCTAAAATATTGGCTGCTCGTGCGTCGCCACTGATGCAATGGCTGGTTCAGGACCAGTCAGGATTTATACTGGGATGCTTGACAGTGGACAAGTTGAGAACCCCATTCACTGTAGCGCATTAGCCAGATCGAGAGCTGAGCGTGGTGGCGGTGTTTCTTGATGCAGCCAAAGCATTTGATTCTGTAGAATGGCCGCTTATGATGGCGGCGCTCACCAGAATGGGATTAGGAATGCGATGTCGCGGTGGATTTCTCTTTTGTATGCGTGCTCAGCGGCACGTATACAAATTGTCACTTTCCATAGCTATCCAACGTGGAGCACTGCAGATCTATCCCTTGTCACCCCAATTTTTCCACTGGCGTGTGTACTAGGTGAGGTTTTTGGCAATAGGGGTGTACAGTTTGACACAGGGCCTACTGATCTCTCTGTACACAGATGGCATTCCCCTGATAGTCAAAGACCTGGAGATCAGCCTACAACCAATAATAACAGAAATGATGTTCTTTGGGGAATGATCTGGCCTGACAATAAGCTGGGCAAAATCTTCTGTGAAGCCGCTGACAGCTAACACCAAACAACTGATATTAGACCAGTCCTTACAATGGCAAGAATCGACAATTGGTTATCTCGGGATCCATCGTCATGGAAACCTGGGCATTGCGTTACATGAAAACTGTGGCACTACGATCAATAAAATTGTGACCAATATAGACAAATGGCTGAACTTGCTGTTGTCTGTGGCAGGTAGGATTGCAATAATGAAAATGGTGGTATTATCTCAACTTTTATATCTATTTCAGAACATCCCTATACCTCTTAACAAGGCCTTCTTCCATCAGCTTAGGTCTTTAGGATGCAACTGGCATGGGGAGCACAACAACCCCGCTTAGGCTGGAATGTATTACAGAGGCCGTTTAACCAAGGAGAGTTTGCAGTGCCACATTTCAAGGTATGCTACCTGATTGGACAGGACCAGTTCACCTCTCATGGGTTTAATGATGACCGCAAGGTCAGGATTGGAGAGAGCCCTGTCGAGCCCCGTTAACCTCAGTACAGTAATACTGAAAGGCCCCTTAAACCCAGAAATGAAATTCACACAGTTAATTGTGCAGTGTGGGCATGGCATAAGCTAGTGACGATGTATACGATTGACAATATATATTCCCCACACATATCCCGGGTCATGAATCCTCATTTTGAGATCACATTTGAACCATTGTCCACAAGTGATTAGCAGCAAAGAAAATCTGAAAAACTGGACCTTTGTAAGAACAAGTGTGGCTCCTCTGCCATATCAGCAGCTGCAAGCCTTTAAAAATAAAATGCTTATTATCGCTTTATTTTTAAAGGGGTGGGGCCATGGGGGGATGACAACCATGGAGGAGAGTGCATAGTACTCCTCTCAGTGCGCATGTATGTTTGACCGGCCAAACACACATGTGCACAGGGCTCTCTCCAATCCGGCAATGTGTTGCCATGTGGAGAGCAGGCAGAGACTTTCACTCTGCCTTGGAGCGCCCAGCCAGAGCACTCCAGCCAATCGTAACGCTTCTCTGATCAGCATCAGGATTGGCCGCAGGGCAGGCTGGGAGCATGTGCCTGCAGTGCAGTGGAGAACGGCGCTGCGGTCAAGGGGAGTTTATTTTTTATTTTTTATTTTTTAATTTTTTATATTTTTTAAAAAACAATTTTTATTCCCCCCTCCACTTTGTCCCGTCGCCAGCTCTGACTCTATAAGAACAATACTTTTTTCACACTGACAGACTATACCTAGGGTGGGAGTTCACCCGTAGATGTGTTCATATATCACTGCCTGAAATTGACAGGCAGCTATACCCAGAATATCCACAGGAGCCCCGAAGCTAAAACCTGTTGTCCTTAGTGGCCGAAGGCCCCGCACCAGGAGACTGATGCACTAATGTACAGTACTGTAATGGAAGACTAGAGGACCAGCCGCCCGCATATGCTAGGGGGAGAATTAACACCTAACAGAACTGATGAGCAATGGTTGTATTGCTCTGTACACTCCAAAGTTATTAATGAATGAGAGGAACACATTAATTCATTACAAGTTTCTTCATAGGCTTTACTACACGCCTGTATCGCAGGCAAAGGTCACTGGGAGTGACGATGCCCACAGCTTAAAGTGCAGGGCCCCAGATGCTGATCTTGTACTTTTGACATGGGAGTGCCCCCCGAGTGAGGAGTATTGGAATCAGGATTGTGGGCCACTAAACCCAATGACGAGTCTGATGCTGGCCGTGGATCCAATGATGGTGCTGCTGGGCTATGTCAGAAATGTCCCAAAGAGTGAGCGGAAATTTGTGGGGTTGTCGTTACTGATGGGCAAATTAACACTAGCCATACACTGGGGTAGAGGTAGGATATCCACAATGGCAAACTGGATCACAAACATGGCCACATATCACTCACATGCTGAAATATATAGCAAATTACTCCCTAGAACATCACGCTGGAAAGACATATGGAGACTCTTGAGATCTAATTTGGCAGAGGCTAGGGCACGCCTGGAAGGTGACATCAAGCATTCGAGAACCAGGGTAAAGATTACATAATCTGCAGGGTGCGGGATACACCAATGGACCACAATTGATATCAACTCTGTTGATGTGTGATGATATGCTCATAGTGCAGTAGGTTTTTATGTTTGTCTACTGTATGGCAACTACATATCCTGTGTATGACATACAAAACAGTTCTGTACCGGTGGCACTGTATACCAGCTATGGGATAAATAAAAGTTACAAAACATGCTGTCAGATTCCATTAAGACATCCAGTGATCTCAGCATTGCTGCTTAGCTTTCATCTAAAACATCCAGTACGATGAACAGAAGGTGAAATACAAAACTTGAAATACCTTCACAAATCATTTCAAATTTCCAGAAAAACAAGATTCTGCAACCTCCTCACAACATCCAGGTGTATCCACATGTTTTTCATTGCTTTTCACTAGGTTATCAAATTAAATTTTTGGTAAGTTGCTTTGTGAGGTTTGCTGCATCTTTATATGCTTTTAGTTTTTGGGATTAGAACATCCACTCATGGCACTTGCATCCAGAGTGAGGTTTGATCTGTTTGGAGATAGAGATGCACCATTTGTTCAGGCTTGCAGTCAGTAGAAATTTGTGCCTAACTAATGGGGATACCTTTTAATGACATTTACTATAATAGTACTCACGAACGCCAATTCACCAAAATGCTAGGGGTAGCGGAAGTGACATCACATGAACTTTGACCTTCAATTTCACACGCAGTCCTACACATACACACATTTAGACTCACACCCACTCTCTCACATAAACACACTCACCTTCAAGCACGTGCACAACATAGTTTTGAAAGCACTTCTTTTTTTGACTCACCTCAGCTGCCAGGGAAGGCTATATTCCAGCTAACTACTCCCATCTTTTATTACACTAACTGTGAATAATTAAACATTAGTCACTATTATGGCCAGATTTACAAGGCCCTCTCGCTACCGGAGCGTCACGTTATGCGAGCTCCGATGGCGCTAACTATTGCGCCACATTTACAAGGAAGTGTAACACCACTTTTTGTGGATTTACGCCTCCTAAATATTTGCCACTCCGATGCAGTTTTCTGCATCAGAGGGGCATGCAATCGGTGTTGCAGTAGACGTTCATTGCAACACCCATTGCTTTTCAAAACTAACGCCACCCCAGGGGTTGTGTTAGCATGGCAAAACAAGGAGGAATGCTTTTATTCCTCCTTGTTTTTTTTGCTTTTTTGTATGTGTGCTGCGTTCTGCAGCACACATAGAAGAAGCAAAACGCCATGAATGATTGTTTATGTACAGGAAGGTGTCCCTTCCTACACATAAAGAATCATTCAAAAATGACGCTTTGGTACTTCTATGTGTGCTGCATTGTGCAGCACACATAGAAATGCGAAATCGCCATTGTAGATTGTCTATGTGCAGGAAAACAGAGTAGAGTCTCCGCCGACGTCCATAAGGACGAGCTGACACTGTGTTTCTGGCTCTGTTGTTGCCACCTCTGAGGCCAGGGGTCGCAAAGGCAATGCCAAGTGTCACAGCTGCGACCCTTGAATGACGTCCATGGTAGTACTGTGTGTGAACGTGAGCTGGCTTGGTCAAGAATAGAGGACAGCTTGATAAATTATTTTATTAAATGCAGGGCCACCTGCTCATGAGAATGTCTCCCGTGCCTGTGGATTCTTTAATCATTATTAGCTGAATTATCGACCAAATTAAGAACTAGTTTTGTGTTGTGCTCCCCAGATCGCTCTTGGGAGCAGGTCTTTCTCAGGGGTAGAAAGCATGTGTTGTTCAAGCACCATCCCGAAGATGAGTCTTTTGACGACAGAGGAGAATGTTTTTGTAGCTTTTGTAGTCATTGACAAGACTCTGGGGTATTTCTAAATCATAGTAACAACTAGTCATGACTTATTAATATTCTAGAAAATTAGAGTATGTGAGTGATGCATGAAGTGGGTGTATTTAAGATTCGAAGGGATGGGGGCAGCTTAAGCACACTATGAGTCCAAGTTCTTCTTGGATCCAGATTGCAATGTTGATTTACTTCCAATGAGGTTGGCAGAAGAGGGGTCCACCCAACTGCTTACCTCATGAGGGCAGGGTTTGTTGCAGTTTCTTCCCAGTGATGGAACATATGGGTAAAGTGTTGGTGCTAAAAACAGCTGTACACCGATCCATTTTGCATCGAAAACTTTAGAGACCTTGACCACCTGTGAAAATGGTTGACTTGTAACATCTGCAAAATGTTATGTAGTAGGTATGGATCACTGACCACAGTCAGGCATTTACCTGCCCTGAAAGTCCGTCTGAAAGATACAACTTTGCAGGACCTAATTGCCTATTATATGGTATAGAATCGCTTTAGAGCAAGAACAGTCTATCATAAATAAAATGCTCCATTTGTGGAGAAATGACTTCTAGTGAATCCTATTCAGTGTCTGGATTGTTTTAACCAAAGTATTGTGCCCACGCCGAAGTCCTGCCGAAGTATGATGCCCAAACAGGTGGCACTGGATTGTGAAGAGATCATCACTTCAGAGGTAACATCTGCAGAGCTGGGATTTGTTGTTCTAAATCCCATGCAAACACGAGAGGGAGCAACGCAGCTGACAGCAGTCAGATCTAAGGGCCACAGGCTTTGTGCAATGCAATGTAGCGTCTTGCATTCTGAAATTCTACTTCTATGAAGATATAGGACAGACCATCCTTTTACTATCTCTGAGTGAGAGGCTTATTGTTGAACTCGAGATCACTGAGCTGGTGTAGAGAAGTCACCCAAAAGTACACTGTCTTGAACATAGATACACAAAGTATGTGACCTCTGCAGCTTCTTTTTATGCCTTAAAGAAATAGAGGGCTTGCTTGGCAGAAATTGTACCACCAACAAAGCCATTATTCTCTACAGAAAGTAATCGGCATGTTCAGTAACAGAACCACATCCTGTATACATGCACGCTTTGCTTTGGCATACTATTGATCAGATTACCGTTTTCAAGTCTAATAATACAAATGGCCGGTGGAACCTCCCTGTTGGCGCCTTTCAATGCAGGTTACCTCTTTGCCAACTTGTCTGTTTTGTCTCCAGTACTAGAGTCATTGATTCTTTGAAGAAGTCTGTTTGAAGGCTTGCCCAAGGATTCTGAGAACTCCATTTTCTTCACCCCTTCAATTGCTCCTCACATCAATTCTCAGATATCTGAGTAAGTAATGACTGTTGCTTGGTAGCTCTAATTAGACTTAGAGTTGCCAGTCGTTTCTTTGTGTGTATGCGCAAGTGAACAAGTGTTTAAGGTTTCAGTCCCAGGGCTGCTACAAGAGCCTCTCTCAGACATTGGATTTGGGTTAATCTGTAATTTCATGAGAGGTCAAGCACAGCTGGACAGTTGTGGGCTGTTTCAGAGATTGTGCTCACCATGGTTGCCATGTCTTGGATTAATGGAAGCTGTTGTCTAGAGAGAGCAACAATCTGAGTTAAGACACTTCTGGACACCCCAGGATATATACAAAATGAAAGCGAGACAGAGAGACAGCACTGATATAGTCACAGTCGAGTTTCCTTTGTCAGCCCAGGCTACAGCACATTGCAGTAGTTTAATAAAGAGTTGATGTAGGGTCCTACTATTGTGGGTCTATGTTCTTGGAGAAGAGAGGTTGCATTAGCTTTCTTTTTGAATGAATGAATGAAGTATATATTTTTAATATCTGTTCCCTGCGTATATGTTTTTTTAGAAAGTCCAACTAATAAGGAATTGCAGTAGTCCAGTCTGGGGATTATCAGAGCCCGAACCAGAGTTTTTTCTGGTGGAGGATCGAAAAAAGGGGAAGATCTTCTTCCTAATATTTTCCAAACAAAAACAAATGGTGGTAAGGGATTTAATATGTTCCTCAAAGGTAGGATTGGTATCAAAGATGATTGCTAGGTTTCTGCCGTGTTGAGAAGGAGCAGGAAGAGGACCCAGCGTTTCTGGCCATCATTCATCAGACCCCAGGGTCAGGTTGCCAAAGATGGCCACCTCTGTCTTGTCTCCATTTAATATCAGGGAGTTATACCTCATCCAGCCAGTTACCTCCTTAAGGCAAGAGGAGAATTGTCTACAGATAATCTGTCTGTGTCACCATCTAGTCTTAGGATCAATAGAGTGTCATTGGCATGGGCAATAAATTTGAAGCCAAAAGAGCCAACCAGTCTGGCTAGTGATGCCACAAACAGAGGGGACCGGTAATTGACCAGGCAGGCGGTCCATGGTCTTGTAGGAATAATGAAAAACATTTATAGACTGTGCCTGTAATGCCAGCATCAGCCAAGCGCTCCGAGTGACAGATGAGATGACACCAAAACAACTGTGCCTTCATCTTCCAGAATGAGGTGAATATTATTAGTAGCTTTTGCTAGGAGGATTTTTATACTGAGACCTTCCAGAAAACAGATGTGAGAGCCGGTGAGCTTCCAAAAAACGAATTAGTTGCTTGTTGTTCACTGATTCCCCATGGAGAGGAGCAGTAAATAAATGGAACAACAGATAAGATCATGAGATAAAGCATGAGGCTTTTCAATACATGGGAGAACTAATGTATTTTTCCACATAGAAGGGACTGTTCCTGAAGGAAGAGAGGTGTAACAGATCAGTCAATGCAGGAAAGATGGTGCTGGTTACTTTCTTTAGTCAAGATACTGGAAAACGTAAAGAAGGGATGCTGAGATGAGAGAAGTAAGCGTGTAATTAATCTGTTTAACTGAGGTGGGTCCAAAAGAGGACCAACAAGTCATGATAAGAACCCTGTGGGCCGGGCTGTTCTTCATGCATAAATGTCCCAGATTGTTCAACAGGTTAGTGATCTTGTCTTAGAAGAAGTCTGACGAGCTAATGCAGATCTCCTGGGAAGGACCATTTGATTGGCTATTGCTGATGGATGTGCTATACTTTTATACAAAAAGCATCTCCTTCATTAGTTTTTTTAGTTTAAAATACGGTCATGGTAGTAAGTTTGTAGAGCTTTTTTTAACCAGCTTTTATTGTGCTGAAGCCACTTTCCAGATTATTTTGTTTCCTCCACAAACTTGCAGTTTTTTTGCATGCCTGCTTTGTGGATCCTAATGTCTCAGTCTACCAGGGGGCATAGGGTGTACTACCTTTTGATCCTATAAATTGGAGGGTGCCCAAGGATGAAGATCCATTTATTAACCTGCTCTTAGTTAGACTCTGGATCAAAAACGTTAAACGGGGGACAGAGATTTTCAAGATTGTGCCACAAACTCCAATTTTCAGTTTAGGCCAAGCCCTTCCATACATAAAGGACCACATTTTATTTACTGGAACTTTGTGCTTAAGAAAGATGTAAAATAAAATGTGTTTATGTTCTGACCAACACAGTGATACAATTGTGTTTAAACTGAAGAACCAATGGATGGACAAAATTTAAATCCAGCACGTGCTCTGCTGAAAGAGTGGTGCCATTATCGATAGATGCAGATTCAAGGCAACATAGATCTTTCGAGCTTCTCTACTATGTATGTTGTTGGACCTGGCTCTTTTTGCGGGGTCCTCCCCAAACCTTTTGCCTTCCACCTCCCATTTTTCTGACCTCTTTTTGTTGTCTGTAGGACTTTGAGCAGTTTATCACTGCTGATCAGTGCTAAAGTGCATGTGCTCTCCCTTCTAAGCTTGGTATGATTGGTTTACACCTGATTGTCTTATTTAATTTACCTGCAAGTCCCTTGTACATTGGTATCCCTTATCCCTATGGCCTGTAAATTAAACGCTTCTAGTGGGCCTGCAGTGCTGATTGTGCCACCCACAGACGTAGCCTTTCAAACCTGTCTCAGGCCTGCCACCGCAGGGCGTGCGTGCGCAGTTTACTGCAACATGGACCTGGCATCTAAACTTACTTGCCAGGCCTGGAACTCCCCTTTTACTACATGTAAGTCACCCCTGAAGTAGGCCCTAGGCAGCCCTATGGGCAGGTTGCAGTGTAGGTAAGAGGTAGGACATGTGCCTTGGTGTTTGGCTTGTCCTGGTAGTGACAAACAGCCTATTTCGTTTCTCGCAGCTGTGAGTGCTGCCTCTCTCATAGGATTAGGATAAGTGGTATTTTCTGATCTATGAGCAGTGGTGTGAGCATGTTTGATATGGTTAGAATGGTAATGAGAAATGCTGCTTACTGATGTAGCTGGATCTTTTATTACCATTGCAGGAGCAGCTCGGGGGACATAGAAGCGGAGGGGCGGCATGCAGGGGGAGGCAGAGTGGGAAAATTAAAATAAATGAAATTAAACATTAAAATAAATTACATTAAAAAAACATCACTCACCTCGCTCCTCTTCTCTTCTGTCTCGCTGCAGGCACAGGCTCCCAGCCTGCCCTGAGACCAATCCTGATGCTGCTCAAAGCAGCGTTAGGATTGGCTGGGAGCGCCCAGCCAGGGCACTCCCAGGCAGACTGGAAACCTGTGCAGCCTCTCTCCAACCCGGCAACTTTGTTGCCTGGCTATAGAGAGCACACTGCGCATGTATGTTTGGCCGATCTGAGACGGCGGGACAAATTATATTAGGCCGATCTGCCCCCAGGGGGGCAGAAATGGCCTAAGCACAATTTGGCCCCCCAGGGAGCGACCCTTGCCTAAGGGGTCACTCCCTGCACATAAAAGAACAAAAAAAAAATTTCCCTGGTGTCTAGAGGGCATTTCTGCCCCCCCTGGGGGCAGATCGGCCAAATTATATTAGGCCGATCTGCCCCGGGGCGTAGAAATGACCTAAGCACAATTTGGCCCCCCAGGGAGCGACCCTTGCCTAAGGGGTCACTCACTGCACATAAAAGAAAAAAAAAATTCCCTGGTGTCTAGTGGGCATTTTTGCCCCCCCCCGGGGCAGATCGGCCTAATTATATTATGACCTAAAAATTATTTGCCCCCCCTAGGGAGCGACCTTTGCCCAAGGGGCCTTTTTCCCTCATGTAAATTTAAAAAAAAAAAAATCGCATCGCAATCGGGCAGCAGAAATGCTCAGAATGACATCGAAAGAAAGGAAAAGCCTTTCCTTTCTTCTGATGTCCCTCCAGCCCCCCTCCTCCCGAGCGGAAGAGAAATGCTAGGCATTTCCCTTCCGCATCGCGCTGGAAGCTTGGGAGGCGACCTCTGATGAGGTCAGGATGTGATTGCGTGCTGATGTCATCAGACGTCACTGGTGATCGGGGGATCGGGGGTGAAAGAGGAAGCGATTTCCCTTTCATCCCTGACTGGGGGGTGTGGGTGGGGGGCCCACGGGGAGAGTGTCAGCGCTTCCCCCGTGGGCCCGGTGCAGGATGGGAACTGTGTGTTGGGACGAGACCACCTCGCCCAAGGCACTGTAGGGGTTAAAGGTTTTGCAGCTGCCATTGCTAGTGGGGAGGGGTGACGCTCCTCCGCCCTAATGGAGGGGCCGCCCCTGTACCATTGTAGAAATATCACTTTTAGAAAGTGCGCATTTCTCTGTGCTTATGACTCTTATGTTTTTACAGCTTCACTCCAATCCATGTCTGGGGCAGAGTGACAGCTCCACTTGGTGCATACTTTCCAGACAGCCACCACACAGAGGGGTGAGCTGTGAGAGAGGAGGCATCTGTATACTGACAGTCTTACTGGGCTGGGGAGAGGGAGGGGCGTTCACACCTTACACATGACTAGGCTGTGTTCTGCCCTTAGACAGTGGACTGGTGTCTGGAGCCAGGGCTGAGGCTGTAAAGGGGGTGTTGTGCACTTCTAAAGTTCTTTTGAATTACCTCCTTAGATCAAAGACTTTTTGGAGTATAAGTCCAGGGGGTTGTTCCCCATGTTGACACAAGACAGACAATGATGGACACTGTATCGACTGGACACTAGATGATGGAAGGACTTGCCAGGACCCACCTTGAGAGTGACCGGTTGTTGTACTGGCCTGTGACCTGCTCGGTCACCAAGGGGGACTGCCACTGCTTTCTTCAGGAGCCTTGTGCTGGCCTTCTTGCCTGGGCTCTGCGGCCTTGTACCCCTACATCTGTCTCCAGGGGCTGGGTGGTCTGCCTCTTTCCCCCTGCATTCGTATTCTCCAGTGCGTGAAGAGTGCTTTATTGGCTGACCTCTCACAGCTCGTGCAGAGAGCTGCTTTATTTGCCTCTTTCCCAACCTGTGAAGAGTGCTTTGTGTTTAGGGTCTAAAAAAGAGCGTGAAGAGTGCTTTGTTGCCCCTACCTTGGAGCAAGTGGAGCGCGCTCCACCTGCTTGGGGCTGATGCGGCCCCCTTCTTTCAAGAGGAGAGAAGAGGAGCCCATTGACAGCCTCTTGTGAGCGCGGACGAAGGACGCTCTGGTTGGTGACCCCGGGACACAAGCAGGCACCTACTTTGGGTGCAGTCACCACCGTGGCTTGGAACAGTGACACCGTGATCGAGGAGGCTCGCACACTTTGTGGGGTGCAGACGTGCGGCTGCAGAACCGTGCAGCAGGACAGCAGGTAGTACCAAGGGAGGCCTCCCCACGATGACCTGCAGCAGCCTAAGGAGCCGTCTTTCTCTCTTCCCGCCCAGCTGCACGTTGTGAGTTGGAGAGATCTTCAGTTTCAGAGTCAGCTGGGCCGTGCGCTCGCAGGCAGTAGCATTTTCTGAGTCCTGGGACCCAGAGAGGTCTCGGGTGAGGCCCCAGAGCCAGGAGGCTCATTAAAGATCCCGTATTTCTCTTGGAAAGGGTGGAGAGCCCGCAACGGCCAGTTCGGCCTCCTTCCTATTCCGTCCGCAAGGAACCGAGGGAGGCTTCCCTGCACCTGTGAGACTCGTCTATACTTTTAGGGGCATTCATAGCTCTGCCCACTGGCACGGGAAGGGAACCCTCGTCAAAGTCCCCGTCCCTGTTGGGCCGGCTTATAGCAACATTTATTGTGATAGGAGCGCAGGAGCCCCTGTGGTGAACGTGGTGGCCAGGAGCGCTGGGCCTATACGCCCACGGTGCCAAATGTTTTGCTTTACAGAATGCTGCTTTAGGGACCTAATGAAATGCACAATGATGTCTCTCTCATGATGTTTTTACCCTGACATGGGCCATATGGAAATATTTCTTTGTGTGGGCATTCATGAGTATATTTTTTAGGTGGCAGGTGCCAGATTTGGACATCTTTTTATTTGCACAGCTGATGGTGATCTGACCACTGCTTATTTTTGCAGAATACTAGTAACCTATATACTGATCTAACTACTGCTTGTGTAGCAGGGGACTACTGACACATGTCGTTTTTGGTCTAAAGATATTTTGTGCAATACAGTTTATTTTTATTTATTCTGTTGTGGAGTTTTTTGCGGTGTATTTATTGTGTGCCTACTGTTGTGTGTGTTGTGCAAATGCTTACACATTGCCTCTGGCATAAGACTGACTGCTCGTGCCAAGCTACCAAGGGGGTGAGCAGGGGTTATCTTGGGTGTGTAGCTCTCTTGCCCTGACTACAGGGCTGGTCCCTGCCTGGCTGAGGTGCCTACCCTAGCCAACCAGGAACCCCATTTCTAAAATATGTCATCAACATGTAAATTGAAATGACATAGGACCAATAGGCGATCGGTATTTAATCAGCATGTGGCTACTGCTTCCCAAAAAGGATAAAAAGTTTCATGCAGGCCCTGGGGGGTCTATAGGTTAGAATGCATTTAAAAATGGTGAAGGTTGGCACCTATATAGTGAGGGCTATGTGTTCTGCACCACTAATGGGAGAGGTGGTGTATGTAGATTTGTTTCTGGCTATAGATGGCAGCTGCTTGCATGAAGAAAAGATGTTCAGATTTCTCTACAGATTGACTGGATAGATTGAAAAGTTGAGGGAAAGTAATTGATTCTCATGAAGATGTCTTTGTTTTTCCAAAATAAAAAAGCTCAGTATTTGCAGCGTTTAGTTGCAAGTGGTAGGTCATCATCCATTTTTTGTGTGTCCATTAAAATTGATTTGAGGTATGACCAGGTAGGGATCTCAGGAGAGTTTGATATATATGTTGGTGTCCTCAACTAGGTTGACTGCCTCCTTCCAGTTCATTATGGACCCTGTTTTCAGTCTTGGACTTTTGTATGATAGCCTAATGCATTCGAGGCGTTCTAATCTTGTTTCACGTCTATTAAACTAACTAGACTCACAGATCTCAAAACCATGATTTGTAGCTGAAAGGTTCAGAACTGGAGATAGTGTCTGCAGTGTTCTGGAATGACTTGGTGCCCCTTTCATCATAGAATTGAACCAACACCTGATGTTCCGTAAAGAGTTAGATTAATGGGTAGAGGTATACATTAAGTAAAACAGGTTCCAAGAGTGAACCAAGCAACATTTAACAGTCTTATCTACTAATTTTGGATCCATGCTGAGTGAGGTTATGTAGAAAGGACTGGAATTATTTAGATGTAGTCTCAGTCACCCATACCATGGTGGACGGACAACCTCTATTCTAAGACATGGTAATCCACCATGTCAAAGGCCACTTAGATCCAGGAGGGAGGATGCTCCTTGGTTCATGAACTGAAGAGAATATTTCCATATCCCTAGCAGGGACATTCTGATGCCATAGTGAAGGTAGACGTCCTAAGTTAATTGGTGAATGGATTTGGTGGGGACAAGGAAGGCCTGTAATTGTTGGGTGATGTATTTTTACAGTATCTTATATTAAACAGACAGATCGGTAATATGTCTAAAACTAGACAATTCCCTGGTGGAAGCGTTAACTTTATTTTTTAGCAGATTTGACTCTAATCTGTTATTTTCTTGTTAGCAATTAACTTATTAAAAAACTAGGGAGGTAATGACATTAGCTACAGGTTTTATGAGAAATAGTCAATTGCAATTCAAATATCTCCCTGGAGGCTAAAGACTTCTTTGCTATGAAGAGTGTGATTTACTAAGTGTTCGGACTCACACTCTCCCTCTCTCTCTCTCTCTCTTTCTCTCTCACACACACACACATCCTCCCACTTTACAGTTTAGGGGAGAGGGTGCTCCATTCCAAAGGCAACAGAGTACCTTTTCCACCAAACCTTAGGTCTGCCCACCTGACTTAGATGGGCAGACCTAAAGGTTTCTGTCAACTGAGCCAACGGAGACTCCCTCGATGAAAAAAACTTCACCTGACACCCTGGGATGTAGGAGTCGGCAGAGATACCACATACTGCATAGATCCAGAGTATACATTTTGACATTAGCTCTATGTTAAAATACAAAGTATCGCTATTGTTTACTAACACCACAATTATCACCCTGCTTTGGAGCACACACAACAACACACCTTTCTCTTTATCGGCCATTCTAAACTACACTTACCAGACCGGACACTAATTGTGCAGCAGGTAAAGTGGCACCATCCCCAACACAAACACAGTGAACGTAAACCACAACTTCATTTCACCCATCTACATTGTCCTCTTCTATCCCTAGACTCACCTCATCCCTTGCCACTCCTCCATGCTTTTACAACTCCTAACTTCCGTTCAGGCAGGAAGTCTACTGGCTCTAGGAAGGTCATTTCACTCCTGTGTGCTTTTATGCACAAATGCACAAGTTGTAACATTAACCTTCCTGCTACTTGTAAACAAACAGATACCATAATCTTAGAGCCACTCTGAGAACCCCCTCCACCTACCCACAGGTATAAGCCCTCCCACGCCCCTCTCGCTCTGCCTTTCCAACTTAAAAACTTCATAATCTGCCTTTAGGCTTTTTTTTCAACACTTTGCCCTATGCTGTGTCTAATTACACCTCACCACGTGGCGGTGTTCTGGTGGCAGCAGCGCTCCGTCCCGTCTCCTGCCGGAGGACTCCTTTAACACAGGTAAGTGGGTGCTCTGACAGGGGAAGGGGGTGGGGGATGTTGTGTGTGTGTGTGTGTGTCTGAGCGTGTATGCGGGTGTGTTGCGTTTTGTATGGGTGTGCATGTTTGGGGGTGTGAGTGCGTGTATGTTGAGTTGTGTGAATGCGTGTTTGCATGTATGTATGTAAGTGTGTGCGGATGTGTGTGTGAATGGATATATGCATGCATGGATGAATGTGGGAATGGGTGTGTGTATGCGTGTGTGCGTGTGTGAAGGGAGAGGCGTGTATTAAGGGAGGGGTCCTGAGAGGAACGGAGGGTGGGGGGGCAACTTGGGGAGGGGGTGGGGAAGACCCCTATCAGTGACAGGGAAGGGATTCCCTGTCACTGATAGTACCTACCTCCATGGTTTTCGTGGCGGTAAGGAAGCCATGAAAACAATGGCGGTAGGCAGGGTCATAATCCCGCAGGTGGTCAAGTGACAGCAGCCGGGCTGGAGATTGATGTCTCCAGCCCGGCAGCCATTACCACCGTGGCGGTCAGTGTGGTACATTGGCGGTTTGGCTTCAGTCAAACCGCCAATGTCATAATATGGAGGAAAGTACCGCCAGCCTGTTGGCAGTACTTTCCTCCATATTACCGTCGACTGTCGGGGTCATAATGACCCCCTTTATATTTTTACAAGTTTGTTGCAAAATATCTTGAAAAATGAAGTTTTTCCTAAAGTTAAGCAGTGCAGGACAACCTAGTTACTTGCTTTCTTTAACTTCAGTTAACCTATAAATGAATGCTTGTCCTTTTATTTAATATCTATTTAATGTTAGTGGTGAGTCAAGTAAACAGTAGCCCAGGTCTGGAGTTGCCCAGACAGCTGCATATGGCTAGCGGGCTGTACTTTGAGTATCACTGCACTAGAGCTTGAATAAATGGTGACTAGGGACGGATTAGCCAGACTTGCAAACCTTTACAAAAGGACCATCTACAATGTGCTCTTTCCTCCTCCCATTGCACTACGTTCATGATCAATGCAGAACACACATAGATTAACACAGAGAAGATTCTATTGAGGACAATATCTCATCTATCTTAGTGCTAATACCAGGTGACATAAAAGTAACATGCTTTACTAATAATACTGAATTATTAGCACTTATGACAACTATTGACCATCACTAATAGATTAGCTGCACACATTATCCTTGCAGTCTCAAACAAGATTAAAGAATGGCCATGGAAACACAGTGAGTGTCTGAAATGAAGTGGCATATTCTGATGTATATGTGAAAACATATGCCTGAACACTGGCAATGAAGGGTGTGTGTTTTGCACGGCAATGGGGTCAGAGTTAGGATAGTATATCATTCCATACTTCACTTCCTTTTTACGGTCTCCCTTTAGACAGTTTCGGCTGTCTGTCGACAAACTTAATTGTATTCCATACTCCAAAGAGCCAATCCATCCTAAAGATTGGATGGTTTTCATGTCAATCTCAGTTGCCATGCTCCTATTTGTTGCTTTCCCCACCTTCTGTGTTTGATCTGCCCACAGGAGCTTTTTGGTTTTGCCACCAGTAGATTTGTCATTCTTCCTCCTTTGCATGTAGCATTGCAAACAGAGCCACGTTGTTGCTGCCATTCAGTGCCACCTAGTGGACATAAAAAACAGTAACATACAATAATGGAAGGTACACTGTTGAGACTGATAGACTACTATAATCAAGCATTGGCAATGCCTATCACTCCTCCTTGTATGTAAAAGAAAGCAGGACAGCCAATACTTGATATACATGGCCACATATTACCATCAATCAATCAAACATTTATAGAGCGCGGCAAATCACCAGTGAGGGTTTTGAGGCACTGGAGCTGTATACTGCTGTGTGGAGGAATGATCACTTGAACATCCAGGTCTTTACTTCTCGTCTGAATTTTTGGAGTAACAGTGCGGTCCTGAGGTTCCGGGGCGAGGCTGATCCACCCTTGGCTTTCAAGTGCGAGAAGAAGCGCCCTCCGCTGTTAGCTTGACTGATCCGTGGGGTGTCTGCGAGGGAGAGGGAAGCTGATCTGAAGTGTCTGGTCGGTTGGTGGAAGGTCAGGCATTTGTTGATGTACGCCGGTCCTTCGTTGTGCAGGGCCTTGTAGGCGTGGGTCAGCATTTGAACTGGCATCTCTTCTAAATTAGGAGCCACTGTGTTTTTTGGGGATGGGGGGTGTGATGAAGGTCCTTCTGGGGGGGTCTTGTATGAGTCTTGCCTCAGAGTTCTGTATTATCAAGCATCTCTTCACAAGGTGTGATGTTATTCCTACATAGAAATGCTGGTGATGAGGCCTGCATGACGGCCCTTCAGGTGTCTGTTGGGAGCCACCTGAAGATCTTGCGGAGCTTGAGAAAGGTGTGGAAGCAAGCGGATGGGACAGTGTTGACTTGTTTCTTCATGGATAGTTTGCTGTCCAGGATGATGCCTAGGTTGGGGGCATGGTCTGTTGGGGGTGGATGTGCCGAGCTTTGCGGGCCACTATGTGTCTGTCCATTTTACACGTGTGATTATTAGTCAAGTCAAAAGTACAAATGTATGCTGTCATAATTAAAGAGTTTTGGGGATGTGTTCCAGTGCTTAATTTGAGCTGGTGGTTGGCGGGAGTAGGGGCCCCACTGTCAATCATTTTTTGGGACTGGCACTTATTCTTCTGCCTCAGACATTTACTAAGAGCATATGAAGGGGAAACAACTAAAGTGAAAAGAGGGAGGAAGTGGAAGACGAAAAAATGTCATGAAGAAAGAAAGTTGGAACCTGCAAGATTGAGATTAAAAAGACAGTGTGGGTCTGGTAGTGGGTAAAAGAGCATTGAGGTGAAATCAAGCCCACACATTGCTTGTACAGGGTGAGTCAACATTTAATTGCACTGGCAGCTACTTCTGAGAAGAGCTATGTGAACAGGCACTAATTCTTTTACAAATGTTAAGCACTGGTGGGTTTGCTCAACCATTCACATACCAGTTATTACATAAATTTACATTCAAGGGACATACCGGTGTATCTGACTAATCACAAAACTATAAATTTGTAAAAGCATTTTTTTTCTGTAGTCACAGTTTTTCTTGAGAAAGTAATTAAACATAATTTCTGACTAATCTGCTATGAAGTGTGGCATGAGCAGCCGCCAAGGCTGAAGAGGAAGTACAACACAAAAAGGCGGGCAGTACCTACTTAGTCAGTCAGTATGTGGGAACAGCAGGACCAACAAGGCAATGGAATGCTGGTGGTGGGAAGTGGATGTGTGAGGATAGGTTTAGGTGAAAGCGACCTGGGGGAAGATGAGTTTAGACTTACTAGGGTCTGTGACCAAATTAGTAAATGGCTGAGTATAATTGGAATCACATTCACACCGCTCACTGCCTTTCATTTGTTTTGTGTAGCTTCCTGACGAATAGCAATAAAAGGGCTGTGCCCCTGCCACAAAATACCAAAAACTGTACGCAGCTTAGGGTTAGCTGCCTGCAGGGAGTTGAAAGCTGGGCCTTGGCTGCAAGACAGGCCCTTAGGCTAACCACACACCACGCATGACCAAGGGCCCTGTGCAGTGTGAGGTTGGCTGTCTCTAGGTGGCTGGCTTCAGAGAGTTGGATGTAAGGCATAGCTGCAAGTCAGGACATGTGGGCAACCCGCTGTGTGCAACAAAGGGATATACAATGCATGGGGTTGGTTGCCTGTGGGGTTGGGGTGAGTGTTGGCTGTCATTATTTAGTATGTGCCCCGGGATGGTGAGCGGGGGCCTGCGTGGCTACCACTCATAATTCATTGTCCTCTGTGAGTGGTGGTCCCCGGGGCTGTGGGGGAGGCCAATGGGCCTCCCCAAATATATCAAAACCAGGACAAATTGAACAGCGAAAGCACCGAAACTACTTGACGGAATTACACAATATTTGGCAAAAAGGTATGTCCTGGTCCAGAAAATGACCTTTTATTGTTTTGGTGTAAAACCATTCAGTAGTTTTTGAGAAATTAAGGGGAAAACAAATTTGTATATATAGAAACGCAAAGGATTCGCAACCCCTCCCGATCTTGTGCTGAAAACTGATTAGCTATCAACGCTTTAACCAGGAAGTGTTGACAGCCATTTTGGCAGCCAAGTCCCACAACAAAAAGAAAAGCGACCAGGGTACAGACACCCTGACCCATTAGCTCTGGTGCTGGGGTCCCAGAGGAACCCCCAGTGTTAAGAGCATCTTTTTTTTAATTTTCGCTGCGAGCCGCAGCGGATCCGGCAAAATAAAAAAATAAAAAGAAGTGCAGACTTCAGTGCTTCATCTTTTTTAAGCCCCAGGTGGGCCAAGTCCCAGGGGCATTCTTTTATTGTAGTGCGGGGCGGCTGCCTGACCCGCCCACAGCCCCAGAGACCACCACTTCCCAAGGCTAAATTAATTATTGCCTTGGAGAGGCCCGTCGGTCGAGTCCAGGGTGTATCCCTGGTCATTTCCCTCCTTTATGTTTTTTTTTTAATGAAAATGAAAATGTTTAAGGCGTAAACTGTAAGGTGATCTTACTCTTTTTAATTGACAAATACATTTTTCTTTTCAAATTGTGTAGAAGTATATCATCCTTAATATATCATCAATCAAAGACTAAAAACGTTATATCTCTCTCCCTCTCTTTCAGTCAGTTTCTCCCACTCACACACCCACTCAGACACTCACGCACCCACTCACAGACCCACTCAGACCCTCGTGCGCTCACTCACAGCCCCAGTTAGACCCTCACGCACCCACTCAAGGACTTACTCAGATAGTTACCCACCCACTCACAGACCCACTCAGAGACTCACACACACCCCCACTCACAGACCCATTGACAACCTCATGCACTTACCCACAGGCCTGTGCACAAACTGATGCATCCAATAAAACACTGATGCACGCACTCTCACAGCCACCCCCAGATACACCCTCTCACACCCAGAGAGGCTGCAGCCAACTCCTGCTACGCACGCCCAAAGGACCATGCAGAACATGGTGTTGGGTAGTTACGGGGTTGGTCGCAGGGTCTGGCTGCAGGCCAGGTCTTGTGGGCAAACTGTGCTGTGCATGGGTGAAGACCATGCACGGCACAAGGTTGGGTTCTTATAGGGGGTTGGCCTTAGGGCCTGGCAGCAGGCCGTGCGTGGCGGTGGTTAGATTCAGGTATAGTAAAGAAAATTACTATACGTTAAAAAATCATAGAAATTCACTAAAAAAAACAAAGGCTACAGCGACATTATACTTAGGAAATAGAATTAAATAAAACCATAGGAGTTCACCCATAAAACCAAAGGTTACAAGGGTGTTATAGTTAGGCTTACATTTTAAACATACAAAACCCGTAGAAATTCACCAGTTATAGTGAGAGTTACCTCAACTCACTATAACTTGTGCCCTAGGGTAACTAACTCGCACCCTTGCCATGAACTGCTAATTAACCCCAAATTATGTCACTCATGTCATATTTGATAGCATCACTGATAATATCAATGTAATATTTGCAATAAAAGTTTAGACGAAAAAACTGTGCATGGCGGGGCACGAGTTATAGTTACCTTAGAGCATGAGTTATAGTTAGTTGAGGTAACTATACCTATAACTGCAGAACGTCTATGGTTTTGTATGTTTAAAATGTGAATCTATCTATAACGTCCCTGTAACCTTTGTTTTTTTAAAGTGAATATATATATATATATATAATTTTCGAAGAACGTTGCAACCTAATAAAGCACCAAAAGGCTGCACAATATTCAAATATATATATATATATATATATATATATATATATATATATATATATATATATATATATCTCCAAAACAAACAATTGAAAAAGAATTGTATTGTTGCACTCCAGGAGAGTTTATTCACTTCATCCAATAGTGTACTTCATCAAACACCACCACCTACACGTTTCGACCACTCGGTCTTGCTCACAGTGAATAAACTTTCCTGGAGTGCAACAATACAATTGTTTTTCAATTGTTTGTTTTGGAGATTGAAGAGGAATGGTCCGTTCCTTACGTGTGCACCAGTGGAAAATGCACGCTGCAATTAGGACCGTTTGATGGATTATACATATATATATATATATATGAGGACACAATGATTATTATAACCAATAAATCATCAAGAGGAGGGTGGAAGAGTTGACCTGCCCCAGGAAGAGGCTGGAACTGTTGAGGTGACCCAAAATAAGCTTGGATGAGTTGAGATACCCCAAGAGGATGGTAGAAGAATTGAGATATCCACAAAAGCCTCCCCGTGGGGTTACCTTCCCCTAAAAGGAGGCTCAAATAGTTACATACCCTAGTAAGAGTCTAGAAGGATTGAGTACCCCAAGAGGAGAATGGAATGGTTGAGATTCCCAAAGAGGATGCTGGAAGGATGGTTGAATTAAATGTGGAAGCAGAAGTGCAGTTGCAAAGAAAGAAATGCTCCATCATGTCTTGTTGTCACCAGTGATGCTCCAGTAGCCACCAGCATCAGATAGTGTTATCTGGTCCATGCTGCCCTTACAGCAGCTGCTTTGCCTAGCCATAAAGAAAGAACAGTGCAAACACATATCTTTTTCATAAAAAATATTTTTATCTTTCCCTTTTGTTGTTCAGGAAAATTGTAAACATCCAAGTCTTTTGTTTGTCATGCAGTCTCGGTACAAAGCAATCTTATCCAATCGTAAGCAATCTTCTGGCAGTGCTGTCACAAGGGAAGACCATAGCATTGGGTAACTTGTGAGCTTGCTGACAAAACAACTCCAGTAAAATCCATAGAACTCCACTTCTGTACAATTGAAGTCGATGGGAGAAGGCTAACAGGATCACAACACAATATAGCAAAAGAGAGGCGTCCAGTTTGAAACACAATAGCACACCGCACACAACAGTCACACTATACTCTTCTTGCCCAGGCTGACGCGGGAGGAGCCTGCTGCCATGTCCTTCATTTTTGGAAAAAACTTCCCATGTACTTGTTAGAGAATCATTCTTAAATATCCAAACAGGTCAGCACTGTACCATTTCCCAATGTGTGCTCAAAGAGGCAAGAAGAACAGGCCTGATGGCCTCAGGGAGACACCATGGGAATCTAAAGACTCTGGGCTTGAACCCAAAGTCCGACCAAGTCTTTCCAGGGCCTTTGATAAAATCTTGGGAGAAGTCATACATTTCCATGCAAAAATGAATTGAAAATCCTATCTTTTTAAAAGTCTGAATACTTCACTCTTAAAATTTGTAGAGTAAATAGTGTCTATGACCGAGCCAATGCAACTCAGTAGCAGGGTGTATTTTCAGGTGCAATTCTTGTGCTTTTGATTTACAAGTCTTATGAAAAAAAGGCAGATCAGCCAATAAGGCACCTGATTAGGTGTGGGTGGAAGTTTCCACCAAAATGCGTTTTTTGATAATCTTTTTTCTTTGATTACCAGCAAAACAAATGTTCTCCTTGCGGCTAGAAAAACCCATCCCTAAGAAAAAACAGTGTTGACAGATTCCGTGCATCCATGGAATGCAAAACACCCAAGAAGCTACTAGGTACCTTTTTTATTATGACTGAATGCCCAGCAGCCAATCAAAACGTTATAAATACAAAGACCAAGTCTAATTGGCTTAATGTACTGATCAGATTGGCTTAAAGAGTTTGAGCCTTTTTGATTGGGCACTTTGTTGACCTATCATAATTCTGTTAGTGTAGACCACCCTGTTTAGTTGCTTATCAGGCAGACAGCATAGCTGTCCTATGTGATAGCTTCTCTGATAGCCTAGCAGTTCAGTTAGTTCTAGGAGATGCTGCAGGATTCCCAGGTTTATACGGGTCACAGAACACTAGGATTTCCACACCATTTGTATTCCTACTATAGGGATTTGGATCATTATTTGCATCATTTTCCAGTCCAAAGAAACAGATATACTTGACAATCTGCTTTCGTGGTCCAGAGAGAGGAAAATCTGCCCTTTGCCAGCATCACATAAACCTTTCTATCATAGGTAATAGGAGCTTTAGTGGTGGTTGTTCTTGCTTTCACCTATGTGAAAATTGGGGCAAAATTTCTAAAATTGCATTGGAAAAAGGTAGGCAGGTTTTCCATTTTGAATGAACATCCTTGCACCATGTACAAATGTATATGCTAAAATAAAGGATATACAAGCATCCCAGTGTAAGTCACACCAGAATGTTTGTACCCCATTCACAATACCTGCAAAAAGAAGAACAAACAGCACAAATGGCCTTATAGCTGATGATGGAAATGTGTATTATGCAGTCTGATCCTCAGACATGTATGAGCCTCAGTCTGGGTAAGGGGAAGGGGCCATGGAAAAGCCTGTTTAGCAGTTTGAGCCATACTTCTGAGGCTCTACAAGTGGAAATGCTAATGTTAAGTATATCTTTAAAGTGCTCTAACAGAGAAACAACCTGGTTGCTGATCAGGTATACGTAACGTGATCAAGGTGCCCAGCGGCCTCCACCGGGGTCAACCTGTGACCAGGTACCCAGCCACCTCAGGCCACTGGATCAGAGTAGAAGAAACTGCACCCTAATTAGTGCAATCCCTAGGCTACTGATTTTTCCCTCCTGCAACCCTCGTGCAAGACAGGAAAACAGACAGTTGGCCATGATGTTTAGGAAGAAAGCTCCCTGCACATCATCTGAATTTTGAGGGGATCCTTGCTTTGGGGCTACTTTCTGTAGAGCCAAAAAAAAGCAATGTGGATCACAACACAAGGCAGCCCCTTGGCATTCACCTTTCCTGAGAGTGCATCCACCATTCCAGCAGACCAGCTTTCAACCCAGGAATAATCTCCAGGTAGGCTCAAATGTGGGGCGTGGTGCTCCACCAGGTGGTGGCGGGCAGGTTTTTGCTGAAGCTGCAGTTATGACAGTCTGCCAGTTCACAATAAGCCCTTTATCTCTTAAAGGGAAAGGTTCCACTGCTAGCCTTATGGACTGTTACCAGAAATGTAAATAGTATTCTTTTCTTGATTTGCAGCCACTGGACGGATTGTAATTCGGAAAAAACAATGTCATAGGTACCGAGGTCTCCTAACAACGTGGCAGCAACATTTTGCTCTTGTTCTTGAAACACTACAATCTATGCATGCTTATTTTGTTTTATCTTCTTAGTCTCTAAAATGTTCAAAAAGGCATGACCTAGAAGTAGTGCCCTTTCCTGCTTCCCAAGGTCACCTTAGTAGCACTATCAAGATACTGTGGCAATCGATCAGTGGGTCACTGCTTTTGAACCGAAAACCAACATAATCTCAGTTCCCCATGGACCACCCAGAGCGAACAGGAAATGCAGGTTGCTGCCATCATGACACAATGGCAAATCAGACATTATTGAGGTAAATATTGGGTGAGGAATTCATTGTGGGATGTCCCTTTTGACTGTGGTCTCAACTGGCTACTTGGGGTACTCTAGAGATGAAGGACCTGATGTAGATCTTAGCGGGGGGAAATACTCCATCACAAATGTGACGGATATCCTGGCCGCCGTATTAGATCCCATTATCTCCTATGGAGAACGTAATACAGCGGACGGGATATCCGTCATGTTTGTGACAGAGTATTCCCTCTGCCGAGATCTAAATCAGGCCCTAAGTTTCTGTTTAGTCCAGGAAGGCTCAGGTAATATGTTCATGACTTTCACGCAAATGCAACATACTGTACAATCACCACGATCAGTCTATACAAAGTTCAACAAGCGAAGGGTAGAATTGTTGGAGGGAGCTGCCGTCTGTACATTGGAAGAGATGTCGACACATTGGGGCATGCCCCCCTGTGCGCAAGTCGTGGAATTAAACTTTGCCGCTGAGGGAGGGCATTCGACTATTTCAGCATCCTTGTGGGATATGTCCAGTATTCAGTGTTTGTCTCAGCAGGCGCGAATCAACGAGATAACCAGGAAGATCAAGCACAGTACAGACAGAGCTGTGAACAAGAAGAGAAGTCCAGCAAACACTGACGCGCTCATGGGCATCTGGATAAGTTTACTCTCTGCAGGGATCATGTTTGTGAGGTTCAGCATGTAGCCCAGGGACCAAGCAATGCTGCTATTGCCAACCTGCAAAAGGACAAACAGAGCTAATTAGAGTAATCTCAGTGTTTTAAAGGACCATACAAAAACATTATCTAGCATATCATGACACAAAATTGGACAAGGGAGATGGCACTGCCTTGTATTATGGACCCAGTGTTGTGATTAGAGGGTGCTCATTTGAAAGCATTTTATATAAAGTAGGTGTGGGGAAGTAACATGGGAGATGGAAGCAAAACCCAGGGGTGGGAGGAAACAACACGCAGGTGGAAGCAACACCGAGGACATGGATGGGGGAGGAGAAACAACAGTCTAGAGAGCAACATGGAGCAGTTGGAGGACAGGTACACAGGTGAGAAAACAATGTGGGTAAATACATAAGGGTGAGTGCAACATGGAGGGGGCGAAGAGTAGCACACGGATGACAGAGAGTGACACAGAGTGCAAGAGTAGAGAAGTACATGAGATACACAGCTGGAAAACACATAACCTCTCATGGAGTGCTTAACAAAAACTAAAATGTAATGCTTGAAAAACAAGCAGTGGAAGCATAGAAGCCAATCAATTAAAAGTGATGGTAAAGAGGCAACGCTCCATAGGTAGGACAAACAGAAGACTGGCAAGCTGGGACACAAATAAGAAACAGGTATATGAGAGTAACAGGAAAGCCAACCAATGTTAAACAATGGGTGGGCTCCAAACCCATGTGTTTTTGGTAAACCCATAGTATGTCTAGTAACAGACAGCAAATGTGCTGTTTAGTAGGTGAGACATTAAAATGTGGTCATATTCATGAAAAGCTTGAGAAACTTGACCTTCAATAAACAGCAGATGGCAAACAGAACAATAGGCTTTGTTACATAACTTGTTCCTTGTCTGTGCAAGTTCCAATAAATAAAGTAAACACACCATGCCGTGTAAAGCAATTGAAACTAGCACTGGCAAGCTATTGGCTTTATTTCTGGCCAATGACAAACACATGCATCATGACACATGCTCGGCTATTTTGCAGTGGGGTTTCTATGAAATAGTCCCATGCCAAGATTGTCACTTATGTATATACTTGCCTTCTTATACATGCACACGCTCCTACTACATGCCTAGCCATGCACTAAAACACGTGCATTTGTGAGTTGTGATGTATGTGCACATGTTTGTCTGTCACATATATAAGCATGCAGAATAACGCACTGTGGCCATTTTTAGGTCTTGCCTAAGACACAGCATGTGCTGTCTGTTGCGAGACATATTGTCAGCTTAAAGTGGGCTTAGAATCCACCCATTACTTACCATTAATTGTCTTCATTATAGCTCTCATTTGCTCGCTTGTAATTTGTTAGCATGTGTGGGTGTCACTTCCTCTTCTTTGGTTTGTCCCTCCTCTGGAGCATAGCCCCATTACTTGTGTCCTTCCACTGATCTGTTTGTAAGTGCTACTTTTTTCTTTTGGTATAAGTACTCTACGAGAGTACATGTGTTTTCCAGCTGTCTCCCTCGTGTACATCTCCCCCTCCAGCACACTTGCTTATGTCGCGCTTTTGATGCTCATTTACTTTGCTCTGTCCTCCTCTGTTATGCCCTTGTATGCTTATACTACTCATGCTGTTTTTCTGTCCTTGTTTTTCTCCACCACCTTCACACTATGCTCTCTCTCTCATCTGTTTGCTCTTACCATGTTCCTCTCTATCTCTTTGTTTGCTTCCTCTACCCTCTGTTTTCCTTCCCCTGAACCTCCATGTTGCTTCCCTCACCTTCAACCCCATGTTGCTTAACACACCACCCCTCCTTGATTTCTCCTCTGTCGTGTTGTTCCCCCAGACAGTGCAACTTTATTTTTTTACCAAACAGATTGAGATTGGCAAACAAAAGAAAAAAAAGCACTTGTGTCAATGCACTTGCTCAGTTTGCATGCCTACAAAATGACACAGCCAGCCAAGTACAGTTTTTTTTTATTTTGTAAAGTCATGCTCCAGAGCACTGACAATGCAGTAAAGCATGACTAGAACCACTAGCAAAGCCAATATGCCTCAAAGGCGAGATCTATTGGCTTTGAAAATGATTGTTAAATTTACTGTTTTAACATGGCGGATGGCTATGTAGAAATGATAAACTAAAAGTTAAAAAATGATGCGCATAAAAGGAAACAAGTGGCCCTGAGGCAATTTGGAGTTGCCGGGCCCTTGTACAAAAAAAGAAAAACTATTGAAAACGAGCAAGGAAGTGGGGCAGGGTTGATCAGGCAGTGGGAAGGCAGGGAAAAGAAAGAGAGTGGTATGGAGAGCTAAATGCAAAAAAGAAAGAGTCCCATCAAGTCAATAGTGGAAGACTACGACTCATCCAATCAGAATACTCGGAATTTGGAATACGTCTGAGTGGGATTAGCACAAGTCTAGGGAGGAAATCATCAAATCAAAAACAAGCACCAGAGATAGACAATAAAGTCATCCAATCATGAGCAAGTGTTATTCCAAAGCCCACCCTAAATACACGCAATGTGTTGGAACAATATATCTGCCAAGAGACCTAACGCTTGCAGGTGTTATATTCAGACATATTCTACGCACTGACAGTTGAATAAAAAGTGATATGTTAGGGACTAAACATAAAGAATTTCAAGCAGAACTAGGCTCTGGCTATTTATCCACATTTTAAAAAAGCCCATAGCTGAAATGGGTGATGAGGAAGTAGACAATGGTACAAACCTCTTTTTGAAACTGAATTTGGGACCAGGATTCGGCATCAAACTTATACCCATGGACGAGAAGGTAATAAATGTAGTTGGCCGAAAAACAGTAGGATCGAGCGTATTTCTCCTCAAACTTGGGCATGATGAGTGGAATCTGAAAGACAAATCATTAATAATTTTTATATCTTAATAATTTTTATATCAACAAATTAAACCTATTCACAACGCATTATACCAATTTCCCAGAGTTTTTCTAAAGACAAATTGAATCTAAAATATGCAAAAATTTAAATATGATCAATCCCATTACCTCCTCCACTAAAGAAATGAAATTTGTTTCTCAGAAACTGCACTGAACACTGCATTTAACCCGTATGTGACAAATGTCATTTAAAAGACAATGGGTGCAATAAAAAATGTAAGAGCAAAAGAGGGAGATTATTAAATTAGAGACCTTTGTAGACGTGTGAGGAGAACATCAACAGGACATGGGCAGGACTTAGCGGATCCTTACGTACCGTAGAACCTTTCTTGTTTGCTTTCTCTAGGTCTGGTACCTCTCTCCTGTTTCCTCTGCCTCTAGGGGAAGATGTTAAGGTTAAGGTGTCATAAAGCGCTATGGAAATAGCTAATAGGTAATAACCATAGCACGTCTCTGTGGATCTCTGTGCCCCAACCTATAGCTTGGCAACCGCAGAGATTTCTAGTTTTCCACCTGAAACCCCTGGAGCCGTTGGGCACAGTTTGCTCACGCTTCTTGTAGTGCTGAATTGTCACTTTACTTCTAGCGTATTCAGAGCTTGACCCAAAGCCCCCTGTTTAAGACCCTAAATCATCGCCCTTCTCTACTGCGTGCCAGGAGGGCTTGTTCATGTGACAGCATACACCCTGAAGCCAGCAGCGTGGCTATGTGAGTTAAATGCTCACTGGCAACATCTGATTTGACCCGGAAAGTCACAAGTATTAACTTATGAATCTCAGTAAGGCCAACACAGCTTTCCATTCTACAGAGGAAGGTAAATTAACTACCATTAAATTGGGTGATAGTATTTGCAACACTTAGAGACTGCAAATACTATAGTTTGAAGAGCAAAATAATACTTTTATTATTACTGGTATCAATATATTAAGGCTAATAATAATGACACTATCCAATTATAGGAACTTACTAAGCCTTAGACAATGCTTGAAGAATTTCAATCAGGCATCTTTCTTAACAGAGTCACTGAAACTAGTCTGTTACTTTATTGCTTTATTTAGGTGTTGATGCAGCTCACTGAAGTTACTAGAGTATCAGCTGAGCCCCTGGAGTGGTAAATATTAAATAAGGTAAAGTAGTATCTAATACAATACCAGTAAAATACATGCAGGGGTTCCTCCCTCCTTATCGAGTGGAAGGGCATACTAGTGATGTGACTGGGTCACATCAGAGAATGTGGTTTGATACAGGTATTCCTCTTGTGATCCTCTGCGCTGCACTTTTCTGCCCCCCTGTTCTTAGCTCTCGTTTCGCTCTCTCTCTCCCGCCCGTTTTCTCAACACCGGCTCCGGCTGGTCTCTGTTTCCCGTGCCGCTGCCTTCCCATTGGCCCTTCCTCCCTCTTCCTAGCTGCTCCACCCTCCCACCCCAACCTCCTAATGGCAGCCGCGCTGCTGGCGCGCCAGAGGCAAGCCCGTCTGCGCCTGTCCGTGCCTGGACCGCGCTCAGCACCAGTCCCCCTGGTCCCCCCATCCAAAACCCCCCGACAACACTACTCCACAAACATACTCCACTCCCTCAATCCAGGACCAGGCCCCACCTGCACCCAAACCAACCCCATACACACACACA
Organism: Pleurodeles waltl; assembly: GCF_031143425.1. Taxonomy (NCBI): domain Eukaryota; kingdom Metazoa; phylum Chordata; class Amphibia; order Caudata; family Salamandridae; genus Pleurodeles; species Pleurodeles waltl. The sequence goes on along the minus strand of NC_090449.1, from coordinate 1,022,589,365 downwards.
GGGACCCTTCACCTGCTACGCCTGCCGATTCTCCTGCTCCACCTTTCACAGCCCCGCACACCCCACCAGGCCCCACCACAAAAACCCCACAACCTGAACACACTCCACGACAACACCACCACAACCCACAGCAACACCACAAGCCCCCCACACCAACACCATCGCACAACACAACAACAACACCCCCAGCACCATCTCAACTGCTTACTCCTAAACACCTGCTCCCTACACACACATGCCATAGAACTCTGGAACCTCATCACATCACACTCACCTGACATCGTCTTCCTCACGGAAACCTGGACGAACCACTCATTTGAGCCCGACATAGCCACAGCCACCCCTGATGGGTACAAACTCCAACGCAAAGACCGCCTAAACAAACTAGGAGGTGGCATCGCCATCCTGCACAAAGACACCATTAAGGTCACTACCAACACACATGACACCCTAGACAGCGCAGAACAGATGCACTTTCTAATCCACATAAACAACCAAACCCTCAGAGGTACACTCACATACAGACCCCCAGGGCCACGCCCCCCTTCTGTGACACCATCGCTGACACCATCAGCCCTCACGCCCTCACCTCCACAGACTACATCCTCCTCGGTGATTTCAACTTTCACCTGGAGAACCCACAAGACCACAACTCCTCATCCCTCCTAGACAACCTCACCAACCTCGGACTCAAACGACTGGTCATTGCACCCACCCACTCAGCAGGACACACACTAGACGCAATCTTCACTTCGAGCCAACACATAACCCACACCACAGAACTCCACTGGACCGACCACCACTGCGTCCACTTCTCCTTCGCCAAACCCCCCACACACCACCACCAACACACCATGCCCTACCGCATGTGGGACAAGATCCCCACAGATCACCTGAACTCCGGCACAAAAAACACCCACCACACCAACGACCCCAACACTGCTGCCCACAACCTCGTAAAATGGATCACTACCTGCACAGACTCACTCGCCCCCCTCAGAAAAAATATCACCACCGCAACATCAAGAACGCCCCATGGTTCACCACTGAACTACAAGCGCAAGTGCCGCAAAGCAGAGAAAGCCTGGTGACAGAAACCCACAACCACCAACTTCTCCACCCTCAAAACCTCCATTCGCAGTCACCACCAACTCATATGCACCACCAAAAGAGCATACTACAAGGAGCGCATAGACAGTAACTCCCAGAACAGCAAAGAACTCTTTACCATCATCAAAAAGCTCTCCAAACCCAAGGCCAGCAACTTAGACCCCAAGCACACACAACTCCTCTGCGACTCCCTCTCAAACCATTTCCACTGCAAAATCCTAGACATACACAACAGTTTCAAACCACCCACAACCACCACACACACCCCCACCCGTCCAACACAGACCCCCTCAACCCCCCCAATCTACTAACCACCTGGACCTCAACCACCGATGAAGAAACTGAAAATAAAATGAATTCCATCGACTCTGGATCCCCCTCTGACCCCTGCCCCCATCGCATTTACAACAAAGCCAGCCCAACCATCGCCCCCAAGCTTCGAGACATAATCAACAGCTCATTCGACACTGCCACCTTCCCAGACCCCTGGAAGCATGCAGAAGTCACTGCACTCCTAAAAAAGCCCAGAGCTGACCCGGACGACCTCTCCAACTACCGCCCCATCTCTCTTCTCCCTTTCCCCGCCAAGGTAACTGAGAAACTAGTGAACACCTGCCTATCCCACTTCCTTGAGGAAAACAACACACTTGACCCCTCCCAGTCTGGGTTGCGCGAGAACGACAGCACGGAAACTGCCCTCATTGCATGTACTGACGACAAGGGCGAAACCGTCGCACTCATCCTCCTGGACCTCTCTGCGGCCTTTGACACAGTCTGCCACCATACACTCCGCACACGCCTCCACAACACAGGGATTCGACACAAAGCCCTAGACTGGCTCACCTCCTTCCTCACTGATAGAACCCAAAACATCTGCCTCCCTCCCTTCCACTCCACTGCCACCAAAATCATCTGAGGAGTCCCCCAAGGGTCCTCCCTCAGCCCCACCCTTTCAACATTTACATGACCCCGCTCGCCAACATCCTCCGACCACACGGAATCACCATCTTCTCCTACGCAGACGACACCCAACTCATCATCTCCCTCACCCGCAACCCTACTACCGCCAAAACCAACCTCCACGCTGCACTCCCTGACACCACCACTTGGATGACAGCAAACCACCTCAAGCTCAACTCCAACGAAACCGAAATAATCAATTCGGGCCCAACAAAACCATATGGGACGACTCCTGGTGGCCCACCGCCAAAGGCCCCGCGCCCACCCCCGCAAACCACACATGCAACCTTGGCATCATCCTGGACCCCTCTCTCTCCATGTTCCAGCAAATCAACGCCGTCACCTCCTCCTGTTTCAACACACTCCACATGCTGAAAAAAACCTTCAAATGGATTCCCATAGAGACCAGAAAGACTGTCACCCACGCACTCATCAGCAGCAGGCTAGACTACGGAAACGCCCTCTATGCCGGCACCACACTCAAACTCAAACGCAAACTCCAGAGAATCCAGAACACAGCCGCACGCATCATCCTGGACCTCCCTCGCCATGAACACATCTCATCACACCTCAAATCCCTTCACTGGCTCCCCATCGACAAGAGGATCGCCTTCAAAATCCTCATTCACGCACACAAATTCCTCCACAACACCGGACCAACCTACCTCAACGAAAGAGTGAACTTCCACACTCCCACTCGCCACCTCTGCTCCACCGACCTTGCACTCGCCACAGTCCCCTGCACCCAACGCGCCACCACCGGAGGCAGATCCTTCTTCTACCTTGCCCCCAAGGCCTGGAACTCCCTCCCCACCAACCTCCGCAAGACCCAAGACCTCCTGCTTTTCAGAAAGAACCTCAAGACATGGCTGTTCGAACAGTGACCCTCCTCCCCCCCAGCGCCTTGAGAGCCTCACGGGTGAGTAGTGCGCTCTATAGATTTCTTTGATTGATTGATTGATACAGGTGAGTCCACTGTGTGGGTGCGCTCCTGTTGTATTGGTCCCAGATGATGCAATGGTATCATGGCCTTATGGAGTGGGATAACATCAGGTAGCCCCCAACATCAGGAGGGCAGACTGATGGACTGGGTAGGTGGGCCTTAGCTGTCAAGGTGCTCAGGGTTGGAGTGCGATTGGTCTGAATGTTCTTAGAGGTTGGCTGAGGTGCAATGCAATTCAATTTAATTCTAACCAAATCTCAGCACTATATATCTCTGTTGTTAAGTAATGCATAGTTATTATGCCATAAATGTTATTAGAAGTCCCTTTTTATGTTTGGGATATTTACAGAGAGGAATACTCCCTACTTAAAAAGTTACACACCTACGAGATGGGGTCTCTTGACACAGGTCCTATAGTACCTTATATAAATCTGTTTTTGGATTCTTTAAAAAGTCGAGTGAAGTGATTTCTTTGATGTTGCTCAGTGGGGAATTCCAGAAAGTTAAGCCCTAATGTGGAAAAAGCCCTTCTCCCTCTTGACTTGAGATTCATTGAGGTTTTTAAGACAGGTTTGTCCTTAATCAATCAATCAATCAATCAGTAAATTTCTAAAGCGCGCTACGTACCCATTAGGGTTTCAAGGCGCTGAGGGGAGGGGGGGGTAGCTGCTATTGGTCGAAGAGCCAGGTCTTGAGGAGTCTCCTGAAGGTGAGGAGGTCCCGGGTCTGGCACAGGGGGGTCGGGAGGGAATTCCAGGTCTTGGCGGCGAGGTAGGAGAAGGATCTGCCGCCGGAGGTCTTGTGCTGGAATCGGGGAACGATGGCGAGGTTGGCAGAGCGGAGTTGGCGGGAGGGGACGTAGAAGTTGAGTCTGTTGTTCAGGTAGGCAGGTCTGGCGTTGTGGAATGCTTTGTGCGCGTGGGTGAGGAGTTTAAAGGTGATCCTCTTGTCCACGGGGAGCCAGTGGAGGTCCTTCAGGTGGTGGGAGATGTGGCATCGGCGGGGTACGTCGAGGATCAAGTGGGCGGAGGCGTTCTGGATGCGTTGGAGTCAATGGATGTCTTTTGCTGGGATGCCTGTGTAGAGTGCGTTGCCGTAGTCAAGTCTGCTACTGACGAGGGCCTGGGTCACCGTTTTTCTGGTTTCCGTCGGGATCCACTTGTAGATTCTACGGAGCATGCGGAGGGTGTTGAAGCAGGAGGAGGAGACTGCGTTGACCTGTTTGGACATGGTGAGATCGGAGTCGAGGATGAAGCCGAGATTGCGTGCGTGGGTGGCTGGTGTAGGGGGGGGGGTCCCAGCGCGGTGGGCCACCAGGAGTCGTTCCAGGCCGAGGGGGTGCATCCGAGGATGAGGACCACCGTCTTGTCGGAGTTTAATTTCAGGCAGCTGTTTCTCATCCACTCGGCGATGGATTTCAATCCCTCATGGAGGTTGGCTTTGGCGGTGTGTGGGTCATTGGTGAGGGAGAGGGAGCTGGGTGTCGTCGGCGTAGGAGAGAATGCTGAGGTTGTGCTGCCGGGCCAGTTGTGCGAGGGCTGCCATGTAGACGTTGAACAGCGTCTGGCTTAGCGAGGAGCCTTGGGGGACGCCGCAGATGAGGTTAGTGGCTTCGGAGCGGAAGGGTGGGAGTCGGACTCTCTGGGTTCTGCCGGAGAGGAATGAGGAGATCCAGTTGAGGGCTTTGTCTTGTATTCCGGCTTCGTGGAGACGTGATAGTAGGGTGCGGTGGCAGACCGTATCGAAGGCAGCGGAGAGGTCCAGGAGGATGAGGGCTGAAGTTTCGCCGTCGTCCATTTGCTGTCTGATGTCATCTGTGGCGGCGAGGAGCGCAGTCTCGGTGCTGTGATTGCGTCTTACACCATATGTCATGGTTTGACTGGTAGATAATGACTCACTGAGTCAACCGGGTAGAGGCAACTGCACCTGAACACAACCATCCTATTTTCAAAAAATGCAATCTCTGACCACCAACCCATGGAGAGAACGCCGGGTCTGGGCGATGGGATCTCTTTGACTCAGACCCAAAACCAGACGCTCTGCGGTATTCTCTGCGCACTCAAGATGCTGAATCTGATCATTGGTGAGGTCAGCAATCCTTTGACTTGTTTTTTGACCTAACTCTGCCTTTCATGTCGCAAGTAAAACATGTTTCTTAATCATTGCACTACCATCACAGAGGAGAGAAAATGGTGCTCCTTGCCTTCAGCCTGCCATATCAAATAGCTTTGAAGGCGCGCTTAATTAACCAATAAGCATACCTCCAAAAGTGTGGAACAAGGTAATACGTTTAACCGTAAGCATAAAAATGCATGATGCTATTTGTCATACTCTAAGAAACTCTCCAGTTTCAGTAGTCCAGGGGACTCGTGCTATAAGTTTGCGGATGAGGTTTTTGACACCACGGAAAGAAGCAGATCTTGAACCAGACTGTGGATTGCATCTTTTCAGCACAAATTGGCTCATGGTAAATACATGGAGGTTTGGTAGAGGTGCTGATATATTTCTATGGCAAAAGACAACTTCTAGATTTGAACTCCACTAGACATAATAAGGAATAAGACACGGTCTAGAGCCACAGGACTTAAAACCATTGTGTGCTTTACATTCAGGCCCATATTTATACTTTTTGACGCTAAACTGCGCTAACGCAGTTTAGCGTAAAAAAATATAGCGCCGTCTAACGCCATTCTGAAGCGCCATGCGGGCGTCGTATTTATGGAATGGCGTTAGCCGGCGCTAGCAGACCGGCGCTGCCTGGTGTGCGTGGAAAAAAACCACGTAGACCAGGCAGCGCCGGCGTAGGGGGAAAATGGCGTTAGGGCGTCTTAAAATGGGGCAAGTCAGGTTGAGGCAAAAAAATCGCCTCAACCCGATTTGCGCCATTTTTTTACGACGCCCAGACGCCATTTAAATGACTCCTGTCTTAGTAAAGACAGGAGTCATGCCCCCTTGCCCAATGGCCATGCCCAGGGGACTTATGTCCCCTGGGCATGGTCATTGGGCATAGTGGCATGTAGGGGGGCACAAATAAGGCCCCCCTATGCCACAAAAAAAAATATTTAAAAAAAATAAAAATGTATACTTACCTGAACTTACCTGAATGTCCCTGGGGTGCGTCCCTCCATCCTTGGGGGTCCTCCTGGGGTGGGCAAGGGTCGCAGGGGGGGTACCTGGGGGCATGGGAGGGCACCTGTGGGCTCATTTTGAGTCCACAGGCCCCTTAATGCCTGCCCTGAGCAGGCGTTAAAAAGTGGCGCAAATGCGGGGTTTTTTGACCCGCCCACTCCCGGGCGTGATTTTTGCCCGGGAGTATAAATACGACGCATTTGCGTCGCCGTCATTTTTTTAGACGGGAACGCCTTCCTTGCATCTCATTAACGCAAGGAAGGCGTTCACGCAAAAAAATGACGCTCATTGCCCATACTTTGGCGCTAGACGCGTCTAACGCCAAAGTATAAATATGGCGTTAGTTTTGCGCCGAATTAGCATCGAAAAAAACGACGCAAATTCGGCGCAAACGAAGTATAAATATGGGCCTCAGACTCCATATAGGGCTACAGCAGTTGCATTTCTGCACTCGTGGACCAAGTGGTCTAAGAACTGAAACATATCTCTTTACAAAGTTGCTTTAAGGAACAATTAGTGCACCTAGTAATTTGTTTCACATGTTTCCCTAAATGTGTTGTCATTGCTTAATTTTGTAAATCAATGATTACCAGTTCCCAAAGGTCTGCCCAGAAGCCTGCAGTGAGTGATATTAAATGTCTATGTGCTGAATATTTGGCACCTGTTCAATCCACTCTCACACACTCCCAGTTCCTTTATCTCACACTTGTATGTTCCAACTTTCTCCATTTGTGCTGGTTTCCCTACTTTATCTTCCTTCTTATTTACCCTTTGTGTGTGTTTTCCCTCTCTTGTTTCCGTAAATGTCTTCTGAAGAAAAAAAAGTGTTGGTCCCCAGAAGTGAGTGCTGGTAGGTCCCACTTTCAACCACTGGCTCAAATTAAGCACTGTGTCGGTGACTTGCCTGCCATAAATGAAACCAGCAGACCCAGACGAGAGTTGATCAGGCAATAGGCACTACACAGTGTTTAATTTGTCAAACAATATGTGCCAGGCCCCTTGCCAGGAAGCCACTGCGTATTCCACCTCCCATTGCCCCTGCCAATGCTACCAATGACAGTACCAAGACAACTACTAACCATCACGCTCCTACAAGGGACCTGGAATTCAGACTATTCCAGGCCCCCAAAGTTGTAAGAATGGCCTGAATGGCAGGTATTAGTAATTTGTAATCTGTGTGGAATAAATAAAAAACTGTTGTTGTGCTCATCTATAATCTAGGCAAACAGCACCACCATGTGGCACACTGTCAAAATTGCCAGTGTTGACAAGTGCCATGCCGAGCACCGGAAACCACTGGCTCAAATTAAACACTGGCAATACAACTATTTGAGGATGTTGCTTTTGAGCTGCATGCCATACTTGTTAGCCTGGCTTTGGTATTGAACACGACGACCAATTACATTCTCGGCAGCAAATGTCAGGTGCTAGCCTCTCCAAAAAATGTAAAAATAAATCATTTTATTTTAAGGAACATGAGGGGTGCAAAGGGAAGTCCAGGAGCATGTGAGCAATGAGAAGAGTTCTGGCAGAGCAACTTAAGAGCTGTAGGCCAGGGGCTGTGAGGGAAATTAAACACATTTTAAAAAAGAGTAGACAGGATAAGAGGTGAAGTGAGCAATATGGAGCGGGTGTGGTGGGAAGTGGCTACTGAAAGGGAGAAGTGGCATATGGGGAAGTGGGTAAGTAGGAAAAGGAGAGACTAATAAGGAGCGCAAAGGAGCAGGTATTTGGAGTGGGGAGCAGCACACAAGAAACAGAAAACATGCGCACCTCGATGAAGTGGTTGTTGAAAAAGAAAGAAAGTAGTTCACTTAATATTAGCAGTGGAAGGATACAAGTCATCCAATCAAAAGGATGGTAAAAAAAAGCTTTGCTCCTAGAGAAGGACAAGCACAAGAAGAGGAATAGAAGCCATTGAATAAGAGCAGAGTAAATGAGAGTGACAAGAAAGCCATCCAATGGTAAGCAGTGGGCAGGCTCTAAGCCCACTTTAAGTTTTTGGTATCATACACAAGAAATCTTTTGCACCTCAACCTTTCGATCTCGCAGATTTTGGTACCTATGGGCAAGATTTAAAAAAGATTGTCAAGTCCGTAGAAGTTAAAAAAGGCCAAAGCCCTTCCTTGGGACTTGGAGCTCCTATGTGGGTAAAAAAAGATTGGCAGGTTGGAGAAGCTGATAACGGCCAACGATGAGGATGTTAGATATAAATGGTTGTATTCATTTACTTTAGGAGTAGGTAAAGGGCAGGGAATTCCTAAAACAAACTATGTATTAGTTGATTGACTATCTATTTGTTTCTAACAATTCATTTATTTATAAAATGCACAGTAACTCCAAGAAGCAGCATAGCTCTGGAGAACTTGTACCTTAAGGATCTCACACTGGGGACAAGCACCACCAGGACTTTGCAGAACAGGAACAACTTGAGGGCCTTCCTAAAAAGGATGCAACTTTCCTGTTGCCATATCAAAATAGGGAACGCATTCCAGAGTCTGGGACCCAGGTGATAGAGGGCGTACCCTTCAGGATGCACTTTTTTATTTTATACACCTGAAAGAGTAACTGATTACTGGTACTGAGTGTAACATGAAAGAAAGTATTTGTTGAAACAATCTTCAAAAAATGAATTGTCTAAGTCATAGAAAGCTTTGTGCATAAGACATGCAGCTATAATCGCTGAATCTTATCATTCACTGGAAGTCACTGGCATTTTCTTGTAGCATCACTGACATTATCAAACCTTCTTAACTGAGAAGCCACTCTAACTGCACACCTGTGGATGAATCGCATACACTTTGCAGGAGGGGGATAGGTAAAGACCATTATAATCGTTGATGCACCTGAGCATACAGGGAGTGGGTACGTGCATGTGCTTAAGCTTGGGCATAATAGGCAGCATTTTCTTAAGGCGCACAGGCCAGCTTGTAGAAATAGGACTTACGTGGTTGTTAAGAGATAGAATGTCATCAGACTGTACCAACATTGACCGGGATGCTGAGGAAGAATCTGGGTAGCGTCTGGGGTCATTGCCCATCTGGGGTAGCTTGGTTTGTTACCCTCCAGCTTTAAAATGTTCTGACCCATCCAATCCTTTGAGCATGGTTTATCAGTGGGTAGGGCGACATGGGAGGTTAATATAACACGTGACTCCTTCGTGCTCTGTGTTAAAACCACCTTTTCCACCTTAATGACTTATGTGAAGGTCCCTTTGCTATATTCCCCAAGCGGGTACAGAAGCAAGATTGATAGCCTTCATCTCTATAAGAGGCAATTGGGGGATGGGTGCAAGGACCGGAAGTGATAGCTCTGACAGCTTGAAAGCTGATTGACAATTAGATCTGCCAATAGTAAAGTTCTTCCTGTGTAGGAGAATGAAAGTTAGTCTTTCCTCCATGCTGCGGGAAATGCCCACTTTGTGTATTGGCATAAAGATTGATACTCCGACAGGGAAGGACATTTTAAAATCTGTGTTTTCAGAGCTAGAGGCAGAGACTGCAAATTCAACATACGAGGAAAACTTGCAAAATATTTCAAGTTGACGTTCCTTAAGACCAAGGGGAGTTCAGGGGCCCAAGGGTAGTTTATCTTTTGCCAGTTCTTCAGCACAGAGTGGGCAGGCTAGGCTCCTGGCATCTAGATTCCATTTGGAAACATGCAGTGGAAAGTCCACTCAATCTCTCCTTTTAAAAGCAAAGAAGTTCTATCAGCTTTCCTGATGAATTCATGACAACACTGTTTTGCACTGGAAAACAAGCAAAAAAGTGTGATGATATGTAAGCACACATGTATCATGTGTCATAATGCCGTGACGACCTAACATGATGACATATTGATGTGCATCCATCACAATGCATGTCTTGCATCCTGCAGGATGTGGCCGCCATGTTGTTTTTTTTCCCAATCCAAAATGGTAGACCCCTATCTTGAAGTGATACAGAGAAAGAAATGATTGGAATGTGTGGGACAACATGCATTTACAAAAGTGACTTGGCATCAAATATCAGCTACCAGGCCCTCCAAACAAAAAAAATTATAAACTCATACAAAAGGATGGGGAGCAACAGAGGAGAAGGAGAAGGAGAGGGTGAGGGGAGGGGGAGAAAGTCAATGGCGCAGAGCGGCATGAGTTGCATCGGGGGAGGCGCAATTGAGGAGCGGGGTAGGAGTTTATTAAAAAAAAATTAAAAAGCTGTCAGGGAAGAACAGGGAGACTAGATGGAGTTTTAGGGCGAAAGCAACACATGGGAGGGAGCCTGAAAATACATGCACTCCGATGAAGTTCTAAAAGAAAAAGTAGGTTATTTATTGCAAGCACGGGAAGAGCACAAGCCATCCAATTAAAAATAATAACGAAAAAATGCGCCAGAGGTGGGACAAAAAATGGTGGATTGGAAAGCTATAAAATAAGAAGGCGGGAACATAAACAAGAAACATAGACAAGAAAGTAATGAAGAAAGAGCAAGTGGTTGACCCAATGTCCACTATATGTATATATTTCATTGTGTTGGTGGCAGCAGTTCTTCAACAATATATAGATATACAGAAGGTAAAAAGCAGTGTCAAAGCCAGTAGTTCTCACCTACGAGAGCTATTGGCTTTGGCAATATTTTGTAGCCATGCTGTACAGTAGCATGGATGTGGCTACAGCTAATTTTAAAAAGTGGTATTACGCAGTCAGGGCTATTGCACTTTTTTAAAGTGAATTAATTCTGGATGAATCATAGTCCTTTATTTTATTATCATTTTAGCAATGCTGCACAGCAGCCATGCTGCTATACAGCATTTTTACACATCATTGCCAAAGTCGGCAATGCCCATGCTGTATACAAGAAACAAAAGTCAATGGCAGAGAAAACAGTCTCAAAGTTGAGACTCATTGGCTTTGCCAATGCTTGTTAGATCTTGGCACAACACTTCTGTGATTCTGAGCATTTCAGTTAATGTCCCCATGCATGAAAAAAAAATTAAAAAAAATATTGGACAAAACAAAAATCACATAAGGAAAGCAATTGCGCCCACGTCTTAGTGAAAATACATTTGGAAGCAGATAACATCTATTGTTACTAAAAAATCTATTCCAAAGGCAAAGGAAAAAGGGGCTTCTTTGAAGTGTGTGTGGCAAAATAAAACATAGTTACAAATAATAAGAGGTTCAACAAGGACGACAGGGAAGAAGAAAAAACAAAAGTGGTGCCTCAGTCACTGCGATCACATGAAGGACAGCAATGAAGCTGAAGCACTCAGTACTTGGGTCATGCTCCAGCCTAATGAGGAGGAAGTGAAGCATTGACCAATCAGATGGCAGCCAATAAGACTGACAATTAAGTCAACGAATACTAAGCAATGGGTGGACTGAAAGCCCCTTTTGTATCCACTGTGACTTGCAAGCAGGTGAGATCTAAAAAGGGGCTGGGAGGGCCGTCAGGGGATCCGAAAAACTAAAAAAAGCCGGGAGGCTGGTAAAGTACACAAGTTGCAGGAGATAGGGTGCTAGCCACGTGGGCAGGCTAATTTTGTTGAGGAACATCAAAAGCCAAATCACAACATACAAAACTCATCGAAAAGTGTTTCGTTAGCGTGTATTGCAATATACATTGTAGATTTAAGGCATCCGTGTAAAGCAAAAAGTAAAAACTTAAAAGACTTGTCTGGATCACTTTGCTGTATTCCCTAATGCACTACAATGCTGGGCATGGACGTCATTTAGGGGTTGTCAGGGGTCGCAGGAGCGATCCCTGGCTTGCCCCCTTGTGACCCCTGGCACTGCCTATGCAACCCCAGGCCTCAGAGGTGGCAAATTTAGTGCCAGCGACACAGGGGAAGCTTGGACATCGGTTGGTGCTGCAATCCTCTTTTTTGTAAATTTTGATTACCCTCATAGTGAATAATAGGATATTATTCACTATTAGTAGAATAAAAACGGTGAAAACGGAGAACAATTAGCTGGAATATGACCCTCCGTAGCAGTTGAGGTAAGTAAAACATGTTTTTAAATGTATGTTGTGTGCATGCATGCAGGTGAGTGTGTGTTTATGTGAGAGTGTGTGTATGTGTGACTGTGTGTCTATGTGTAAGCATGTGTGAATGAGCGAATGTAAAGGTCAAATGGCGTGTGGCGTAACTTCCGCTTCCCCAGACCTTTTGGTGAATTGACGTTCATGCTGATGGGCTGTATCAGGATTATGCTCCTAGCTGTCAACCTCTTGCCCAGGACACCATGCAGGGCTGGCTGTGCTAGACAGACGTGAGTGGAGAAGCAATAGAATATTGTGACAACAGTGCCATCTGGTGGACATTGAATAGCATGCAACGCCACAAAATACACCCACCTCTTTCCAATTGTTCAGGCAGAAAGACCATACACTTGAGTTAAACTCATCGAGAGAGAAGTATCCAGTTAGGTTTAAAGCATGGGCCGTGTAGTAGAATCCTGAAAATGCCTGTAGGGGGAAAACAACACGGTTGAAAAAAAGGGTCCAGTAGTAGAAACGTTTGACAAATTGAGACCTGTATACATCCTGTTATATAAAAAAAATCGTCCTGTCTGCAATCTTACCGAGAACTTGCCTTTCACTTTGGGCTGGTAAACACCATCAAAGGAACAGTCCTCTCTCTCACCGCAGGCGGAAATGTTGAACAACGACGCCATCTTCTCCCGACACAAGGCCGGTTCGCCAGTGCCCTTGAAGGTGATGGAGTTGTCGGGCTGGTAATTCGAGGGGCGGTAGGCGGCACTGCATAAGCTCCCGAATGTGTGCTTCATTGTGAAGTTGACTGCGTAATTTCGATGATAGCAGGGGTTCTCCACCACGGATGTGTTCATCGCGGTCTGAGGAGGAACGACAAAGCAGAAAATGTTTTTATTTATTTTTGTATTTTTTGGAAACATAGGGGGTCATTCTGACCCCCGCCGGTGGCGGAAGCCACCGGCCTGCTTGGAACCGCCAGAAGACCGTACCGTGGTCAAAAGACCGCGGCGGTCATTCTGACTTTCCCGCTGGGCTGGCGGGCGACCGCCAAAAGGCCGCCCGCCCGCCCAGCGGGAAAGCACCAGCAATGAGGAAGCCGGCTCCGAATGGAGCCGGCGGAGTTGCTGGTGTGCGACGGGTGCAGTTGCACCCGTCGCGATTTTCAGTGTCTGCAAAGCAGACACTGAAAATCCTAATGGGGCCCTGTTAGGGGCCCCACGACACCCGTTCCCGCCAGCCTGGTTCTGGCGGTCAAAACCGCCAGAACCAGGCTGGCGGGAAGGGGGTCGGAATCCCAATGGCGGCGCTGCCTGCAGCGCCGCCATGGAGGATTCTTCAGGCCAGGGGAAAACCGGCGGGAAACCGCTGGTTTCCCTTTTCTGACCGCGGCTTTACCGCCGCAGTCAGAATTGGCCTGGATGCACCGCCAGCCTGTTGGCGGTGCAGGTCGGAATGACCCCCATAGTCCTTACATGGGAAAAAAGGATCTTAAATTAGTAGAGCACCATAAACTTAAAGGAAGAAACAGGAAATAAGTAGAAAAGATATGACGGGAAACCATCAAAATCTACATGAAAGGGAAGCATCGTGGTAATAACATCAAAGCTCAACACCATCGCCTTGGGGGCCAGCGTCTCATCCATCCAGAGCCTGACTGACTGGATCCCCAATCTTACTCAGCCTCCATCCACGAGAATCATTCTCTAACAGAGACATATCCATCAGACAGATATTTAAACATGTTATCAATCTCCTTGTCTAGCCGGTTCTGGCATGCTCCTGGCTCTCAAGGGCGGCCCCTGGTCCCTGGAGTTGGTGGTGTGAATTTTTAGAAAATGGTTCCATGAGATGAACCTGGTTTGTGGCTTGTAAAACATGAACACATCTTTACGGTGTGATCTTACTGTGTGTGTACCTCCCTATTTCTCTCACAGAAAGTAAAACATGCCTGTGTGCTACACTTCCAGATGAAGGTCAATGAAAAAAAGTATGTGAAACTATGAAACCTGTTGATCGATCAGAGCAATCCTGTTCTATAGCTGCGCTCACCTGCAGTCGTATTACTGATGCAGTCCACAACTTGAGCACATTGAAACTGTGCATGCCTGATGCAGACTGGGCAAGTGGGTCCTATTTATATAACACACCCCTGGCTGCAGGGCAGGTGGTAATTCAAAGAGATGACATGGAATGAGACCACAGTGGCAAGGACACAAAGATATGCATCAATCTGCACCTGCGGATTTACACTCTCACATGGATGCAGTCTTACAAATAACAGGAATTCACAAACCTTAACAATGTTTTGTGAAGTCTCAATTATGTTTATGTGTAACTGTGCAGCAGGTTCATGGGGAAATGTCACTGCACTTACGCAATAGCACTTTTAAAAAAATTCCCAGGAGTAACCTCTTCCCGACACCCCGAACAATTGAGGGGTGTTCCCTTCTTATTCCCTGACTGCAACAGTATTTACTCTTCCCATTGTCTGGAGTACATTCCCAACCAATTCCAGGGTGGACATGCTACATAAATTACTTTGCAAAGGCGAGAGCAGTAATTTCATGATTGTATGTGCCTGGATAAAACATCATCTATCCCTTGGATTCTACATATTAAAAGTGCCTTTGATATTTTGAGTACTCTGCAATATTTTAACAGCCCAGATTTTATTGATGCTTCAAAAAAAATTGTAAATTAGCTCTGAAGTCTAGGTTTAATCCTAAAGTCTATCTTTAGACTTGAAGTCTATGTTTTGACCTGAAGTCTAAGTTTATACCTGAAGTGTAAGTTTAGATCTGAAGTTGTACACTTGAGTAAATTGATTTTTGAGTGCATGAGCATGGGCCAATAGCTTTGGGAATAGCCATGGAGTGGCGGTTCATCCACCTATAATTGTTTATGTGCATGTGTTCCGTAAACCCTTAAGGTGGCCCTGGAGATTTCCATAGACTGCACCTCGTGGATGGCACAGATTTCAATTATCCCCAAAAGACATTGGGCTTGTAGATGATGCAATAATAAACGCAGGGCATGAACATAGACAAAGTGATTTCCTCATTGCATGGGGGTGAATCCCCGCGTACATTAGGGATGACCCACTTACCATTACACGGGTGTTAGCTGCGCACATGCACAATGGCTATTGCAGAACGTGCAGCACAAACAGTAACCAATATTTCTGTAACATACTTCACTGGGAATACTAAAATGTTTTCATAACATTGGCCTTGGGGCTGTAGTACCCAATCTGTGCTTCTGAACAGAGTGCACTCAGTGCTGTTTCCACCACAGAAGTAGCACACTGCAGATTAAAAGAAAAGGTGTTGAACACATCTATGGCTCCATCTGAAATACCAAAGTGTAAATTCGAATCTAATTTGTATACGTACACCACGAGTAAAAGGACATTAAATGCACTCCCCATTAGAGGGAGTTTGAAAGGCTGCCGCCAATCTCCTGTGATCCCTGGAGGAATAGGATGTGGTTGAGACATGATTACTGCCCCTTCCATAGGCAGCCTGGGTACTCTAATGTGGAAAATCTGTCTGCATTGCTGCATGTAAACCCAACAACGTTGGTACCATAATGGTGGGACTGCACGCACTATTTTCAAACCATGATGCCCACCCAGCAGGTTGTATGTCAGAATACTGAGCACAAAAATATCAGTCTGCAAGAATCTTGCAGCTAAGATACTGATAACCAGACTATCATGGACAAACATATACATAGGTAAGTATAGATTAGGTATACTTAATTCCACATCTCCACATAAGGATATATGTAACTTGTCAAGGTTGCTTGATGTGGAGTTAAGAACAGAAAATCTTATGGTTGCCTTTACTATAGTCTGGTTATTGATCTTTTGGGTATGATATTTTTGTAACATAATATTTAAAATTCGCTATTCAGGTACCGGACCACAGAGCGGCAGAGAGTTAGCCAGGATGCTTCTTGAGGTTATGGTGACTGATCTGTTATTGGTTTGGTTAACATCTCATTAGGTATATGCCAAGATTTAAGTTCATCCTCCTAGTTGTGTGAAGTCAGGAAACTGTTCCTTGGGTGAGTCAAAATAATTGCCAACTTCTCACAGCCTGCGGCTCCATGGTTTAAGTGTAGACAGCATGACACGACTGGCGTTAAACTGTGTTATATGGTTTGGCAGGGGAAACACCCGGAACAACGACTCCTAAACCACAAAGTCGTGGAAAACGAAAGCGAAACAACGGTTTCGTTTTCCACGACTTCCTGGTTTTTGGGCCTTAAGCACGCATGTGTGAACCACGTACATGCGTGGTTAAGGCACAGAAGAAGGGAGTCGACGAGGTGAAGGAGGAGGTAAGTTGGGCTGGGACTGGGGCTGTTTTTTGGGGGGTGGGGTGGGGGGCTCGGGGTGATTAGGGTTTAGGGGGTGGGGGAGTCAGGGTTTAGGTTTTAGGGGTGGGTTGGGGTGCTTTAGGTTTTAGTGGTGGGGTGGTGACGGGGTATTTTTAGTTTTTGGGGGTGGGGGCTTGGGGTGATTAGGGTTTGGGGAGGGGAGGTCAGGGTTTAGGTGTTAGGGGTGATTTGGGGGGTTGGGGTGCTTTAGGTTTTAGGGGAGGGGGGTTGGGGTTGTGGTGATTTTGAGGGTGGGGGGGTTGGGGTGGTTGTAGGTGTCGCAGTAATTTTTAGGGGTGGGGGCTTAGGGGGGACGCATGCTGGAACCGTGCATGGTGATCACTAATGCCTTTACCAGGAATGCCTTTACAACGAAAAATCGTTGTAAAGGCATTCGTGGTAAAGGCATTAGTGATACCAACGAGGTCGTTGTCCCGAACTCGTTGTTGAGCCATGGGTGGTTGAAGCACTCGTGGTTTCAACATATAACCGTCTGGCAGCTTTGGGTATGAGTGGACCGGGCAACTGATGGGCATGGGCAGGAGATGTTGGGGACATATATGGGCCAAATAATGCATTTGTAGACACATTGTGCTTATAACTTTGTCCGAATGTGCTAAGATTTAAAGACACCTTGACAGGGGTTGCACGAGTTGTGCTTTCTCCTCGAAAGATTTTTGGTGAACTGTAGTCACAAGAGGCACCTTTTAAGAGTCTCACTCTACTAATGGATTATTTCATGGCTGCTTGTGTTCTCCCATTTAAAAAAATACAACAAGACTTTCTAAATGGGCACAAACTGTGTTCGTGCAATCTAATGTATCACTTGGTCAATGATGGTAATCTGGTAGATTATTGTGTGAAATTATTAATCCAGGTGTTTAGCTTTAAAGTCCTCACACGCTGTGTACACATCACAGAGCTGCATTGTTTGCACCTGGGAACTCACTGGTCCCAGTAAAGACTGTGGCAACCAGCCCCTGGCTGGCACAGATGTCCACCCTTCCCATGCCACCTGCTTATTTCATTGATTAACATATTAGGTAGAAGGAGGTGCTGGGAACCGGCTGATTAAATGAAGATTATGCGCTTGGTAGGGGCGAGCCCACTCACACCTATTCTCTGACACTCATTGTGATCTTGGGTCACTTACTAGATGTCAGCGAATATCAGGTGGTCAAAGGAAATTGTCAAACACTGAAAATGAACTTTCATACATTATGAACAATATACATACTAGTAATTATTTTTTAGATGATATGGGATAGAGAGGTTCTCCAAAGCCTACTTTTTAGTCTCTTTTATGATTTTGCACCAAGTCCATGTTAGCATTATAGAAGGGCCACAATGCGCTTATGCACGCGCAGTGAGTGCACCCGTGGGCTTGGAGCAGGAGGTGCATTGAGTGTGCAATCACACTTTTACCAGCAGACTTTAGGTAATGTACACACCGGGTCCGACTGGGAACCCATTTGTCAGACCAGCCCCCGTGTCGCGGGCGGGGGTTTGATGCAAGTGCGAAGCACTGCTGCTTTTGTTACTGGGTGCCGATATTGCAGCACAGCTGCAAAATCCTGCCACCAATAACAAACCAGCCCACACTGCTGCAAAACCGGCCCTCACCCTTCCAGCCTCCCGGGAAAATGCCCGACGCCTGCTACAGCCAGTCCGGCCCTGTGTACACAGCAGTGGCATTGAGTTCTAGGTTTTTAGCAGCCTAGGTTTCTGCTTTGTGAGCACTGGTGCCACTTCAAGGGTTCCAGGACAGTGTAATTTTACATGAAGAATTTACGCAACTCCGCCACGAATTCCCAAAGACATAGAGCCCTAAATTAGAGTTAGGGTGGGTGATATGCGGCTTCACTTGGCAGCATATTTACTACCCCTATAAAGTGGTTAGTGGAAAACCTGGGACATGTTGCATTCTCTGACGCTTCAGCATGGTGAAGATAAATCCAATGGCGGATGTTCAAGCAAAATGCCTGATTCCAGGGGTGGATTATATGTCTTTTAGAAACATGAGGCCTGATTTATGAAAAGTTAGTGCCGCTTTTGCGTCATTTCTTGATGCATAAGCAGCGTAAACTTACAAAATATAATTATATTATATATTATATATATATTATATTATATATTATGGGCACAAACTGTGCCCATAAAACTTACAAAATATAATTATAACATCATATATAATATAATAATATATATATAATATATAATATAATTATATTTTGTAAGTTTACGCTGCTTATGCATCAAGAAATGACGCAAAAGCGGCGCTAACTTTTCATAAAGCAGGCCAATGGTGTCTTAAATGAGGAAGTACATGAGCAGACTGGACCATGCTGGGTTTTCCACTTTAGATACAGAGGGTTCACCTCTGCCTTTTTCTGTGGATTTACTTCCACCAGTGCTTGATTTGCGAAAAAAATAAGTGCTGGGGCCGTCGTCAGGAGGCCGCTGCACCTCAACCAGCCCTTTGCTTCTGTCAGCGCCACCTATGACAGAACCAACACAACTACTAACCATGAAACCCTACAAGTGGGACAGTTCAGACTATTCCAGGACCCCAAAGCTGTAGCAATGGCTTTGAAGGCAGGTAATAGCTATTTTAAGGTATATTGAATTAATAACCAACTGTTGTTGCGCTCGTCTCTATATTAGACAAACAGCGCCACCATATGGCAGAATGTCATAAGAGCTGGTGTTGACAATTAAGTGCTGGTGCCAAGCACCGGGTCCCACCGGCTCAAATTAAGCACTGACTTCCACTTAATGGCAGTAATTATAGTACACACAGCAGCGTTTGTGCAGTGAAATGTCCAATAATTGCTACAATTCTACATTTTTGATTTCTTAAATGAGTTTTTTTTCCTGCTGTCTGCATAATCACTGCACCTATCATGTTTTCAGCCAGTTAGCAACCTCCCTTAAGTCTGGCTCAAAATCTTTTATGAAATTAATGATTTTACTTAGTTTCCAATGCACTGAGAAACAAGTTGCTCAGAAGGATAGAAATTAGATATCACTCTAGCCTAGGGAGTCAAGAAAAACAGACAAGGAGAAATATACAAGGACAAATATTTGTATTATATTTTTTCAATGTTTCTAATATTTTTATTTCATTTGTTCGTTTTGTCTATGAATATTTTTGGAGACATGAGACCATAATTGTTATGTCCAGTCTTGGCAATTCATTTTGAACTCCACCTTTTTATGAAAGGTGACACGTTACTCGGAAAAACAAATGGGCTAACCTGCAACAATTGTAGAAAAAAGTAGTCGAGCTTGTGACCTTGGAGACAGACCCTTTAACTACCTCATAAAACCCAAAAATCCATTATTGGTATCAGAGAGAAAAGAGGAGACCGCTTTAGGTTGTTCTTGGCAATGGTCCTATCAGAGCAGAAGCACTTAGTTGGGCTCGGTAGCCAATCCGTATCGAGAGCCGATGGCTGCTCTGGTAGTGCAATGTGGAACCTTCTCCTCCATCAGTGATGCAAGGAGCATCATCAACTACACAAATCCTTGCTATTTCTGTGGTGCTTTTGGGTTTAAATGGAGTACAGGAGGTTGATACTCTCAAAACGCTTTTGCTGTTTCTAGCATTTTGAGAAGATGGGCTGGTAATATGACAGTCTGTCAGAGTTATTTATTTATTTATTTATCTGATTTGATTTGATTTGGGTTTTATAGAGTGCACAAATACCCAGAAGCCTCTTGGTGCTAACGCGGCCCCTTGACTCAAACCTCAGCAACCATAAATGCAAAGCAATCTACAGAGACAAAGAAAACAGCCACGTTTTTAACAATTTGTGAAAACAAAAGAAATTCTGCTTTTTTTTAGCTGCAGAGGCATTTTATTCCAAAGTTGGCTAGCTGTGTACAGAAACTGCGACCATCCCATGATACCTTCCTAGTTCTTGAGATGATCACAGCTCTTGAAGTCGCAGAGTGTGAAGCTCTCTTCGGAATACATTATCTAAGTTTGTTTTTTAGGAACTCTGGACCGGTTTCATGCAATGGTTTGTGTGCCAGGCACAGAACCCAGAAGGCAATTCTTTATTCATTTATTTATATGCTGTTTTTATATAGCATGAACCAGACCTGTTTGGGTGACAGCCCACTTTACCGAACAGTGATTGCCACCTCAAAGCTCAAGCAATAGATAAAAAATAGAAGGTTCTCAAGTAATACAGATTAGGAAAGATAAAAAGGGCTGGGGGAAATATGCCCATTGGGCATCTAAGTCAATAGCTAGTAGGACAGGCTGAAGGGGAATTAGGTATCAATAAGGTTCTCAGCAGTAAGGTATGGGGTACAGCCATCTATATTATGAAACCTAATGTAGTAAAACTTCATTTATACAGGCTGTGGGAATGTCTCAGCAATGTTTGATGCAAAGTTGTATGGCTTTGAAGAGTGGTTTTCACTCATGGTAGGCCTGTGGATATGTATTTCGATGGTAGACTCACATTTTCTGTCTGTTATAATGTCTTGTTTGAGTGGGTTGGTTGCTACTGCTGATGTCACAGTGATCTTGTCTTATGCCAGAGTCTTGTTGACACGTGTCAGTGATGAGATAGGGACCCATCCACCACACAGGGCTGGACATAAGAATCCATACTGCCGATGTATCCAGCCATTTTGACCAAAGTCCAGGAATGATATTAGCCCTACCATCACTACCTTATGAAGTATACCTTTAAATACTCTTCATTTCTTTTGTGAATAAGCACCACAACATTTAAAAAGGGAATGGCGTGGGAATAAAATATGAATATTACTATGCATGTACAACAAACTGAAAGATCTTTGCTGTTTTTACACTTTTACTAATAGAGAGTTGGGACATTTCAGGGCCAATACACAAAGGAATGTAAGAGTGTTGTAAAAGAGTACTTCTCTAGCATTACTATCTGTACTCGTAAATGGTTTTGTGAATAAGCTCCACTCTTCCTTATTTTTGGACACCCTGATTGAAGCCTTGACCAGATTTCCATTCCTCAGATGACCTTCAATAATTTCTTTCATTAGATATGCTGAGGGTTCCTTCTAACCTTGCTCACAGTAGAACACGGTTATTTCCCACAATCCTTTGTCTCTACAGCACTCCATATGAGGTTCTTAGGAGAGGCTTACTGTTGCTCAAAAATGCAAAACACAAACAGCAAGAGCCAAACGAGGAAACCATTCTCATTTCAGGTATAAGGGAGCTCAATTGCAAAACTGTGATTTTAACGCTGTGTAACTAGCGGTAAAGGGTTTGCTACATATAGTCAGTGGATGTCAATTTTCTATGGCCCTTGACATTCCTTGGTATTTACTTTAACCATGTACCAACAATGTTATTAACTAATACACATTATATTTATATCAAAAAGTAGAGATAAACATTTTTAGTTATAAAGCCTACTTATCTTATACATACCCTAACCAGTGATGCCAGGAAGCGTTTTTCTGCCTCGTCTCTTCCGTAGCACTGGAAGCTGTGAGTGTAGACGTTGTACTGGTACCCGTAGAGTACCACCTCTGTGCTTACATTTGGGTTCTGCTCAGATTCTTCTGGAATGAATGATATTTGAGTGGATGCTCCCCCTAGGTCCATTGCCCCAGTTGTCTCGGCTCCATGGGGTCGAACCCATGCCCGCCAGATGTTTTTCTGGTGAAAAATAAAAGAGGTCAGGAATAGTGTTAGCTTTTCTATGACCTATGAATTACTGGTCACAACTAATTCAAAAAGCTACCACATTACCCCCGGAAACCATAAATATGAACAAATACACACAAAGAAATCCATCTCTTGATGATTGTACTACTGAATATCGGCCCTCAGAATATCATGAACAGAATATTGAGAGATAAAATATCGAAAGGTACATGCAATTAGGGATGTATACATTTACTGTTCCTAACTCTACATCTACGTACCTTAAAGATATATGTACATTGTAGGTACATATATGTGGAATTAGATAATAAAAAAAAAAACAGACTTAACTGTTGATATTTAAAAAAAAATATTTTATCCTTGATAATGTGTCCCATTGATATTCTTGGGTTGATAAGAAGGCAGCACACAGTCTTCTTCCATCAGAACATATGCTCTCACAGAGTCCCCCTGCATGGCACTTCCTTTCATTAGAAGACGCCTACCAAGAACCCTAGAACACATGATTTGGATAGACAGTATCCAACATAGGGCAATATAGGGTAAGGGAATTGGGATGCTTTTGTGAGGAGGCACATAAAACACCACGGCTATGGCATTAACATACTGTCAGTCAAGAGCAGAGCCACGCTTAGGATAGAGGCATCCAGCCTGGGACATCATGGTATTAGAATGACCGTCAACCCAGTGAACTCATCGGAAGTTATGCAAAAGTATCCTAAGGCCCTTATTACGAGCCGCTCAATAAATGAGGTGATAAAATTCAACCTATTACTAGTTTTTGGGGAATAACATGAGGAGTTTGGTTCTCACCACTCCAACATCTGCATGTTCTGCTAAATACTGGACAGTTTGGACCAATAAAAGAAGGAGTCACAACTGTGATGTATAGTGAGTCCAAAATAAAAAAGAGACTGATGGAGTTATTAATAAGGCAAGATCAAAATTGTGAGATAGGTGATAAAGAATGACTGTTATTATGTGTCTTGGATTAACTGAGTGAAAACGTTATAGTATAAGTGATTGTGTAAAGAAAATGATGGAAGAGAAGTTGAAGCAGTAATTAAGGGAATGAGCAACAGAGGGTGGAAAGAACTATGGAAATGGGGGTGAAAATGTCAACAAAAGGGAGTAAAGGAAGCAGTAAATCTGGCAGTAAGTGATGATTGGACTCAATGAGCCTTTGACTGCAGGTTTAGGATAACACAGAGGAGAGGGGGACCTACAGTGGATCACATCCCCTCTGTAGAGATGTGAATTTGGCCTTCAGGTCAGAATCTGCAACAATGGCTAGTCAGTATGGCTTAGCGAGTGAATCATCTACTGGTGACATCTAGCATAAGCTGCAAGATAAAGAGTTTGCATTCTGGATAGGCAAATACAGTCTTTCAGCCTCATAAGGTTAAAACATTAGAAAACAGTAACACATGTTATTCACAGCACTTACAAGTGGAGACCTTTGTAGAACTTGGGTGTTTGGGGGCAACCTGCATCTTCCTATGCCACTAAGACTAATATATTACTGAGTGAAGGCGATAAGGGAAAATTGTGTTACTTTCTTTTCAGTACTGTAGACTATGGAAAGTTCTATTAACAAACAGAGTGGGGAACTCTGAATCCTCTGACGCTGTACTTTCATTAAAAAGGGGAGGGTGGTTCATTTGGAGTTGCATCCCAATCATATTTTTGCAGCTTGTTAAATTACCTTCGATTTTTAACTAATCTAATAAAGCATTTTCATGGATTTAGTTTTAGAGTCAACTTTCATGCCACAATGAAATACATCCAAATAACATCACTAAAATATATTATAGCAATAAAATAATAAAAATATACCTAAATATTTAATTATAGTTATCCTTGAGGTTGTGGTTTGCTTTATGTTTTTAATTAACTACTTTATATTCATTTAATATGTGGGTAAAAGTCAATTTAATTAAATACATTCAATACAAGAACTCAATAACATGTACTAATTGTCATGCATAATGTCTTGTGTTTGATTGGAGTTAAGTTTGAGAGTAATGTAATTAAATAGCAAGGGCAAATACACTATTTTATTATAAAAGAGTGTGATGACGTGCATTTGAATGAAAAAGATTATGTGCTAAGAGTGATGGAAGGTAGAAGATGAATTCAGTGGTGTCTAGGAGTAGAGGGAATGAGGGAAGGGCAGGTAGAAGTGATGGTGGTAGAATCGGTGAATAAAATTTAGGCTTAACATTTATTCCTCATCTGAGGGGAACCATTCACAAAAGAGTCAATTCCTGAGTTCTACAGCATGAGATTCACTATGTGGAAAACATAAAAGGTTTTTGATATCCAGTAGAGGATTGTTTTTAAAAGTTCTGCATTAATCCAGGAGTGCAAAACGTCCTCCACCCTCACCAGGACCTGGTCTGAATTTGTGTTATCTCTCCACGGACCTCTCCACTACAAGCTCGTGCAACACCTACACAATGTAGTAAGGACCTGTTCAGTCTTTGTCTGCTGCCCTTGCCTGCTGGAGAAGCAAAATACCTCTGTAACTCTTGCAAACAAACAACCAAGCAAGAGACCCTGGCCAGCACCTGTAGCTTCCCCCCAGAGAGCATTAGCTAATGAGAGGCACTTTTAACCACCCAGAGCTTTTCAACTTTCTTCTTGTTCACTGTGAAGATCCATCTGGCTTATGGGATGCTGTGTAGCCTATGTCACATAAAATGTTTAGACCAGTGTTAAGTTATAATATTACCCATCACTGCATCCCCCTACCACTACATGGCCACCACTACATCTTCTATCACTACATAGTCCAATTAAGCTTTATTAGTATTTTACAATTACAATTACAACTACTTCAAACCTATTGAAAAGCTACTTTTAACACTAACCTTTGTACTTAATTATTTTTTCTTAATTGTACTCCCTTTGACATACATGCCTT
Organism: Pleurodeles waltl; assembly: GCF_031143425.1. Taxonomy (NCBI): domain Eukaryota; kingdom Metazoa; phylum Chordata; class Amphibia; order Caudata; family Salamandridae; genus Pleurodeles; species Pleurodeles waltl. The sequence continues at coordinate 1,022,564,268 of NC_090449.1, read as the reverse complement.
CAAGTGTGTTCTTATTGTGCATAGCCTAATATCTTAATATATTCATTATATAAGATAATCTGCTGACATTTAAATGTATGTAATTCATTTCTGATTTATTTTATTTAATTGCCTAGCCCTACCTTTTTGTTTATTTTACAAAGTTATAGTTAGAATACACGAGCATTCTTACACATCCTGTTACTGTATTTAACGATTTCACAAATCATGTCAATACATCAATTTTTGTTTTTAATAGAAAAATTTTATTTTACCAGTTTATGGTTATGTTAATGTAAAAAGCAGAGCTCACTTTAACATTGTTAAGTAAATTACTATTATTGTATTAAAATTACATATACATAAGTATTTTACCTTTTTATTTATTTTTTATTTATTTACATTAATAACCTAACCTTTACCTCCCTATATATTGTCAGCTGTTCATTCTTTAGTTATTTATTAAAATTATCTTAACATTTATTTTTAAATCTTTAGTTTATATATGTAATTTAAATGAATAATACATGCCCCCAAATAAATGTTTTGAATTTGATGATGTAGTTTTCCATGTGTCCCATAGTCTAATTATTCATTCAGTGCAGTGGGGACTATGTAAAGGTTAAGGTATGTAGTTGAGGTGAGGCAGTGGGGATATACTTTTAGACCCATTGCATTGTTGACTGTTTCCCATTGCCATAAATTAATTTGTGTAGTAGCGATACTAATGATTACTCCCATTTGAAATTCACATGTAAGAATCTGTAGCCACTCTCCCTTTCATTCTTTTAGGAGGAATTTTTACATATATTGTCAGACAACATTCTCGTTTGATCTGTGGCCTCTCACAGCCTCTCACTAAGGACACTGATAAGTGCTGATAATGGTTTTAGCTAAGTGGATACTTGTACAAGGTAGGCTGGACCACAAACACCACATTATCCACAAATCACTGCCCTTATTTTAACATGCAGCCCCACCTTAAATAAAAGTAACATTGGTGGAGGGGAATACCCCCAAAAGATGATAAAACATGCAGTTTCTTTCACAAACCTCCAGGAAGTTCCCCATTAAATAGTTGGCTGTAATCCATCCGTACACACCTTCCTCCTGCCCAGTAATGATCTCTGCTCCCCTAAAGTCAAAGGGCTGGTTGTTAAAGAATGAATGAATGCTTGAGAGGACACCTTCTGCTGCACTCCAGTTCTGTGACCTAAGCAGAAACAGAGGAGAATCAAATAAATATTCACACAATCATATCCAGGGGTGTAGCTTATTCAGTAAGATGGGGGAGGGGGGGAGAGTAAGCTTCAGATTTTCTGACAATTAGCCTGGCATAAATTATTTAAATGCATTATACAACAAACAGGGTGCATGAGAGGGGCCTAGGGCAGTGGAAGGGGAGAGAAATGCAGATTGGTAGGACCACTAAGAGAGAAAAAACAATATTTTATAAAACAACCAATATTTTTGAAGACTTTGAAAGCAGAGAGGGAGAAAGTGTGTGCATTTTTGTCTGTGGTTATGGAAAAATTCCTTAGGGACACCCACAGACATTTCACAGAACCCAATTGAAAGCACCTGTACCAAAGTATTTATCAGAAAATAAATTTATTAGGGGGTGTACCACCTCAAATACCCACCCTCACCCCGAAGCTACGCCCCTGATCCTATCTCCTCTAAACTTTCTTGATTACGGAGCTGATTACAAAAGAAGCATAACTGCTGACAATTATAAATTACATCTATACCAGTTCTTTCTCTTTATGCAGTTCACAAAACAAGAGGATGCAATGAACCATAATATAAGAATATCTTAATGATGACACATAAGTAGATGGTATTCACCAAAAGGAGGAACTTTTATCGATGACAGAGAGTGAAATGTGGAGTAACAAACTGCAACTTATACCTTCAGTTGTTGATCACATGGTCGACTGGGAGTTTAAATATCACTAAGACATTTGTAAGATATATACTACAATCAGAACTGTTTCCTAAATTATTAAACCCATTTCTCCAGTAAACACATATATGGGTCTTCACAGAAACACTCATTATTGTTGGTTCTGTAGGAAGATGAGGCAGCAGGATATGTCCCATTGTCCTATCAGCAAAAAGAAGAGATATAGAAGAATTGCATTGACTAATAGAATCTTTGTGCCCACTATGACTGCTTTCCAGATCTGAGAAGAAGGGTTTATGTAGGTGTGAGTAGGCATATGTGTTATCTACCTACAGAAATATCTTAATAATTGGATTAACATCATGTTCTTACAGCAAAGAGAACATTTTGCAATGCCTGTACTTTGTTCCCGATGAAGAATATTGTTTTTCACTTTATTACATTTTATTTAAAAAGCTAAATTTTCATGACAATGTGATTAATTCATAAAAGAGATACATACATGAGCATTAACATATCTACATCAGGTTCTACATTGTCTATAGTTTTGGCAAATGTTTACATTAGCCATATTTCTCTAATAATGTCAAACCAAAAGGATTTTAGTTTATTTTCCCAAGTATTTAGCTCCTCAAAACATTTAACATGCAAAACTTACCAGGTTAATGTACTTTACATCATTATTGAAACGAATGAATTTGAAATAGTTTTCTATAAGGTAAATTACTTGTTAGGGACACCTGACCTATATCTCAGAATTCAATCAGATCTGACTCACTCTCTACTCACCCCTTGAGCTCGAGCCACGTGCAGACACTTTCCTGTAATATGAGTGGTCTAAGACCACTTATTGAGTTAAGGAGGATTGGGCTGTCCTAGTGATACTAACATATATGTGCATTAACGCACCTGAGAGTGGGACCTTCCCCTCAACAGCAGAAATGCCAGTAACCTACAAAAGACAGGAGATGATTCTGCAGAAGCTCCTCTATATCTGTTACTGGCCCAGAGATGGTTGCATCACCTTAGATGCATGAAAACATGGGACATGGACCATGCAGCATGTTCCTGATGCCAAGAAGAAAGCTTCATCCCAAACCTCCTAGCTCATCACCATTACTGGACCCACAAGTGGTATTAAAAGCAAGAGAGCCTTCTATTTTGCCTTCTGGACACTGAATTAAGGTATTCTGAAGTATACTGAAATATGTTTCTATTATTGGATTACATTATTATAGTTGACTGTTCTGATAAAGATTCTTGGTTTCTGTTGTAGTCCTATGGACCCAAAGGATTCCTCATGATCTTACAATGCTCTAAGAGCCTCCAGGAATGTTTAATCCTTTCTTCCTTCTTTCTGCAGTCACAGACATACACCTCCAGCAACCTCAAGAGTCAGGTCATGATCAGCAACTTGTTATAATGTGTTACGTATATTTATAAAATACACTATCACCTACAGGGGTATCCTGGTGCGGAGCTGCCGTGTGTGCCTAGTCCTGCCAATGGTAGGTTGGTTAATTGAAAATATAATTTGTGCTCTTTTTGCCATTGTTTTATTCCTTCAGCCATCTATCAATTATTGTAGATTTATTTAAAGTATATATCAGTTAGGTTTGTTATATTATTTGAATTACCCTTTTTAATTTTTTGACGCTATACTAATTAAATTAACTTCATCTTTTTTGGTAGTGTTTGAGTAAGACAATATAGTGGCTTGGGATGTAGTTTTCATCTTAAAGTAGTGTTGTTGATGTAGCAAAACAATTATGTGAAGGTGGCCATACAGTAGGGAAATGCTGAATATTTCTAGAATAACCACACCAGGTGTATAGGTGCAGCGAGACAACCACTTACCATCTGCAAGTTTAAATACTAGAGTAACTGCTCCAGGTGTAGAGGTGCAGTGGGACAGTGGCCTTTCTATCTGCACCAGTTATAGTATGAGTAACTGCACCAGAAGTACAGATGAAGTGAGAAAGCAGCATTACTATTTGCACAAGTTTTAATACTAGAGTATCTGCACCAGATGTACAGGTGAATGTACCACCAGCATTATTATCTGCACCAGTTTTAATACTAGAGTAACAGCACCAGATGTACAGATTAAATGAGTCAGAGGCATTAGTAAATGCACACATTTTAATACTAGAGTGAGAGCAGCAGAAATACTGGTGCAGAGAGACAGTGGCATCACTAGCTGCACAAGTTGTAATATTAAAGTAACTGAACCAGAGCTACTGGTGCAGCGAGACAGTAGCATTACTATCTCTACACGTTTTAATGTGAGTATCTGCACCAGATGTACAAGTGCGTTGGGACAGAGGCATTAACCAGATGTATGGATGTAGTGAGAGAGCAGCATTTGCATCTGCACAAGTTTTAATACTAGAGTATCTGCCCCAGATGTACAAATGCAGTGAGACAGCGGCATTACTATATGCACAAGTATTAATGCTACTGTAACTGCACTGATGTACTTGTGCAGCGAGACTATCTGCACGAGTATTAATACTAGAGTAACTGCACCAGGTGTAAAGTTTGCAGTGAGACAGTGGCATTGCCATGCACACAGGTTTTACAGAAACACTGTAACAGCAGTGGTGTTAACCATGTTCCAAACACAATGTGCCTTCTGCTTGACTGTGCCTGCTGCCTGGAACAGGCTATTAAAACCACCTACCAGGGACATTACTGCTTGAACCAGTTTGCAGACAGCTTTACAGCAATGCCACACTTGCCCCAGGTGTAGTGAAACAGTGCTACAGTATTAGTGTTATTGGTCTATGTTGTTCAGAAAGACGGTGGAAACAGTCCCACTTTGGTGTGACAGCAGCACCAGTACGGCCTTCATTGATGTGACTTGTTAAATATTATGGGGCGACCCTCTATTCCTGGGAACTTGGGTATAACAAGACAACAATGGTCCCGTTGGAGGCGGGGGGAAGTGTTTAAGCTCATGCCCCCCTGGCCTAACAAATGTGTCTACATCCACATGTGACTAAAAACCTATTTTATTGAATGTATACCATTAGGTCATCATGTCCAAAAAAACATATTTGATAAGTCCTCCAAAGAAGGTGCAGTGACAGTAAGTACTGACAGTAGTGAATAATAGTGTGTTGATGGTGTTTGTAAAAGCAAAAAACAATGCTGTTGACTTGGTAGTAATAAAATGTCAAAAATACACTAAAGTTTTGAGTATAATTTGTGAACACTGCAATATATGCCAGCTAACAGGTAAGTGCATTGACGTTTCGACCCCTATCTACATTTCCACAGGGTCTTCATTACGACAATTTTGGTAGCAACTTTATGGGTAGGTTACAAAAAACTCTCAAAATCAGGACCTGTTGCAAATCTGCATACGGGTGAAGAATAATCTAAACAGTTGTGTCTACTTTGTAAAGAAATCCAAACATTGCCTTAGATCAGTGTGATCGCCCACCCGTAACAAAGATGTGAGTGGAGAAGCTGTCAAAGTACAAAAGCGGTTCGGTGATGTTACAGCAATGCCACAGCAGCAGTGCTATCTCCCTCTTGTGCAGAAAACAATACATGAACATGTATCCCTAAACATGGGAAATCCCAGAAACATGTGTACTTAACTTGCAGGGCCGGTTTGAGTATTTTCTATGCACTGCTTTGTTGTTACTCTGGATTTTAAATAGACAGAGGTCTATCATTGGCTGGTTCCCAAGAGCCTGATTCTCAAAGAAGAGACATACTCCCCCCTGAATAGTTTAAGTGTATAAGATGCACTATGCTCATGCTCCAGTCTGCTGTTCTGCATCCTACTCCATGGGCACCCAAATGAGGGTGCAGGTCAGAGTTACCTCAGAAGCCGCATTCCAGCCGTCGCCCCCAGGTAAGCAGGAGTGCTGTTGTGCTGCCGGTAAGGGATCTTGTCCTTCACCTTGTTGGTGCAGTCTTCCAGAGATCTGGCAGCTCCATCGGGGTTACTTGCGTAAGTGGCTATACCAGGACCTGAAAGAACAGAGACAGCCATTATTCACCTTACTTGTACATCTGGGAGGACAGGCACTTCTTTCCCACTGGGCATTTCCCCGGTGGGCTGGAGCCCTTGGCGGCCACTTCTGAAAGCCCAGGTGCATCTCCTGGGGCCTCTGTCACTTCCCCAGCTGCTGGAGGTTAACTGCTGCAGGCGCAGGGAAGCTTCAAGAGAGAATGTGGGCAAGTTTATTTACATAAATCTGCACATTCAAACTGGTGCTAGATAGGTTTGCTTCCAACCAGAGACACATTTTCTACAGACTTGCCCTTTTTTATACTCAGATTTGAAGTGGCTTCTTTACCTGGCCGATCCAAGGCTCAAGCCTGACTAGCACTCATCTCATTGACATAATGCGATACCATGTCCATGGGGTTTGATAAGAATATGTGGAATTATGTTACTTTCAATCATGGAATGAGTTATTGATTGTAGTATAGATTTGCATCTGGAAGTGGCAGCTGACAACGATGGGAATGGTTCCAGACCAAATCCTAATTTGGACATTTTTTTAATCAGAATCTCAGTGGATGTGTGCCATCAAGTGAGGATTCAGGTGCCAAGGTGCATTGCCTTTTCATCATTCCAAAAATGTCATAATTCCAGATTTCTGGCTGAAAATCTTTGTTACACTCTGGCAAAACCTTAATGGCTTCTATTAAGGGTCTGTCCCTGCTGGCCAGGAGCTTCATATTCTTTGAATGTATGGGACGTCCTGGAGCTCTGTTTGAAAGCTTCCCAGCTCTTTCAGCCTGCTCCCCTGAGCCATTCCCAGTTCTGCAACGCCAACTCCTGCCCCACTTACGATGCCTCAATTTGCCAGGACCAGACCTTGAATGCTACATCCTTGTAACCTACAAATCACTAACTAGTTAGAGAACTAGTCTTGAGCACCCAGCTACAAGTATTTGGTCTGCAGCCAGGATTTATAATCCAGAAGGTTAGCCATTAGAATTTTGTTATGATGATATTAGCACTAAATTACGAAGGCATCCATCCTTTTGGAATACATACTATGGCCGGCAGAGGGAGCCTGGCTTCTGGAAGGAGTCATCCTAAATACAAAAATCAGCCGCAAAGCAGGAAGAATCTACCCCTGCACCTGGCACCAAAGACTGTCACGTGACGTGTTGCTTTCTGGATAACAAGTGACTCTACCCCGGAAAGTAAAACAAGGAAACTGGGCCTAATATGGTTTTTTCAAAGTCCTCAGTGAAAAATCGATGGAGGTTATCATGATAAAATCTGATTTTGAAACAACTATTGGGTTACTGACCAACAGTTTTGTTGGAAAATAACAGAGAACTAACATGTAACGTGGGCCTGCCTTTAAACAGCAAAATAGTGCCTCCTAGGGAGGTATTTACAGATACATTCCGTTAGATTATCCAATAATGCGTGATTCTATAAAGATGTACGGGAGTTCCAAATGGTATTCAAACAGTGCAATTGTGTTAAGGACACATGGCACTTATTTCAAGTACAGCAGAAAAGCTGATGGACAGATGACAGCTGTCAGAGGAGGATGCTTTACCTGTTTAACAGCAGTCGCAGCTGGCGATTGGGAAAAGTGGCGGGGCGGGGAGAATAAAACAAAAATAAAATAAAAATACAAATAAAAAAACGTACCTGAACCTCTCTGCCTCTCTCCGCCACACTCCAGGCACCCAGCCTGCTCTGCGGCCAATCATGACGCTGCTCAAAGCAGCATTATGATTGGCTGGAGTGCTCTGGCTGGGCACTCCAATGCAGACTGGGAGCCTATGTCGGCTCTTTCCTACCCTGCAACACAGTGCCGGGTTGGAGAGAGTCCTTTTGCGCATGTGTGAACATACATGTGCACTGAGGGGAGGGCTTGTGCACTCCCCTCAGTGCATGTCACCCTGTGGCCCGCCCCTTTAAAAATAAAACATAGTTTATTATCGCTTTATTTTTAAAGGTTTGCAGCTCCAGCTACTGGTGGGGGGGGGGCAATGCTCCTCCACCGTAGCAGAGGAGCCGCCCCTGTTTAACAGTGAGTTGGTCACACACTTCAAGAGGACAGGATACAGCACACGTTACAAACACACACACAGTCCAGAAATCTCCCTTGCAGGTTGTTGAAAGAGAGGTGACAGGAGGATGCTGCAAGAGAGACATACCTAAGAGAGACATACCTAAGAGAGACATACCTTGTAAACGTATAGAGCACCACTACCTTCCTAGGGGGCTAGGGAAAACGCAATTATGAGTTAGAGTGCCAGTAAGCAAACTATTTAAAATTAGAAATATTTGTTGGACCTTTGCCACTTTTGGAAGTCTTATTTAAGGACTTGTATCACCGGGAGAAGTTGGAAATCTCATAGCATGGGAGAGTTGACAGTGGTAAGATTACCTTTTTGCCTCAACTTGTTTAGGTTTTTCAAACCATATAAACTCCCTCTCCGATGCCCACTTCCCAGCCATTGCACATATCCAACATAAGCTCCTAGACTTCTAATGGGGTAGCAAGACACCACGCGTCTCGAAACACACTGTGTTCAAGAAACCAGCAGAAGGGTGTCTAGAGTTACCCAACATTGTGGTCAATATAGAGGCTGCACAAGTGCGCCCAGCCCTGGATTAGCATAGAGAACTGCATGCACCACTCACTACCTTAAGACCCCTTTGGCAAACATTTTGTGGTTTTCACGTAAACATAGGCCAAACCTGAATACCATACTCTGCTCCACAGTGATCCTCCTTGGCCACTGGGAAGCGGTGACCTGCACCTTCGGGCTGACTTGCTTTCCGTCCCCAGTGACTCCGCTAACCGTGATTGTTCGTTCCCACCCGGACAACTAGACCTGACTTCTTGGGCTGGAATGATGGGAACCTGCCACGATTGGGAGACTTTTGTATAGATGGGACACTAGCAGGCAAGCCCATTTGTAGAGAAAAAAATCCAGCTTCAGTCCCATGACGAATGTAGATTAATGTAAGCACTGCATTAGATAAGGGCGGGGGAGGCCCAGACCAATGCCCTAAGAGAAATTACCCATTTCTAACAGTTGTTCAACAACAAAATGGGTAAAAAAGGTACCTCACTTCTGCACACAGCACTGAACTTATCACATGAGCCATACCTTCCCACTTATACCATATCATGAACTAGAGATATAGGTATTGAAATAACTGAAGAAACATGGGAAAAGATATGGACTTGGGCAGCAAAATAATCCATATGTGTGCAACATAAGGAAAACACTTACAAGCTATTAGCCAGGTGGCACTTTACACCATTCAGGCTCAAGGCAACCATGGGTGGATCAGAACCCTGCTGGCAGGGATGTGGGGAGAAAGGGGACCTGATACATATGTAGTGGTCATGATGTTTGGCCGCCCACAATTTTTGGGAGCAGATACTACAAGAAGTAGAAGTGATAACGAAGACAAAACTCCCAATGGACCCCTTATATTGGGGTCCAGGGGTCCACCTCTATATATCCATTGAGCACCCCATCTGGAAAACTCATAAGTCACTTGCTCTTAGCAGCTCATGTAACTCTAGCTTAATTTTGGAAACAAGCCCTAATCCCCCTCTTCAAGTTTGGTGGTCCAAAATATGGTCATTCTATGCAAACTAAAAACTAACAGCACTAATACGTGACACTTCTTTTAAGTTAGCTAAAACATTGGCTCCATTCCTCTCCTACATAAAGATGGGCCAGCGCTACTGGTAGGCCTCCTGTCCATTAATGCTCAGTATTAGACAGAATGTCCTCTTCTTCCAAGATAGTCACATCCGACGAGGAAATACAGTAGACACCTGATCCCCATTCCTAGCATTCCCTGTAGGCCAGAAATACACAGCGTATAACTTAAATGCACAGGCTCTGGGGGGCTCCCGCGCTTATGTCTTTCACGCAATCACTATTGTTGGCATTGACCTATTGTAATAATGACACTTTAAGCTTCTGTAATGTACTTGTACAAACACAGATTTTCACTGTATGTTGATGGTACCGTGAAATATGAACCTGTGGACATTAAAGCAAGTTTAAAAATAAAAAGAGGTCAATTATTTAGGCACAAAAATGTTGGCCATGTCCTGGATTCAGTATACTACCAGAAAAATGAGTTTTAGCAAAAAACATATCATAGCCGTAGTACAAGCTACAAAAATATTACGAAGGTACGTATATCTAAGCAGCTATGGATGTATTAGATTTAACTTTGTCAATATGTATTTTAACGATATACATATGATTGAAAAACCAGAAAGGTTAAAGTGACGTTTTTATTAGGTGAATATGTCAGTGACAACATTAAAGTTTTGAGCTAAAAAGAACAGAGCTAACTATAACTTGCACCCCACGGATGAACTGCTTATGACCTCGCATATTACAGCACTCATGACGTGTTCTATGACAGGCAGCACCCCCTCTCCAAGCCTTATTAGACCCCGGGAATCCCATCCCTTGGGCTATGTGTTTTTTAAAAGGGGGATGCTGCATGGGCCCCCTCCCCAAGTCTTCGCAGGTCCCAGGGACCCCAATCTCTTGGGCCATCTGTTTTTTAGAAGGGGAGTTGCATGGTTTAACCATACATTTCAGCCCTTCAACCCTTATTTTTTTGTTCCTGTATCAGGATAAGCAGGAACCCATTTCAAAAATGGTATTAAACTATGAGTAATATAACTTCCAATCAGTGGATCTTCAGGAGCAATCACTTGTAACAGGGAAATGTACCAATAAGAATCATGCACAGGTTAGATATTAGCCACAAGGCAGACCACACCATATTGTGATAGTGCGTGGCTAGTTAAAACAAGTTGGCTGGTTGCTTCTCAAGTGCAAACATTACAGGAGACAATGAACTGTTATTTCACATATCCCAAATGCGTTGGAAGCTTTAAATTAATTCCCCAAGATGGTAATAATAGGAAATGGGAGACAGTGGTACTACCCGCAACAGTGTGAAGACTAAAATGATATATGAAAACCATGGAAAAGGTTCAAGCAAGAAGTTCAAGACGTTTATTCGCGCCTCAACCACCGACCAATGCAGAAGTTCAGCCGCCACTAGTTTGGAGCAACTGACAAGTCCAGCATCCTTGAGGCTCAATCTCAGCTCCACCTTCATCAGGACCAGGCTACAGGCAAGTGTAAAGTGAGATGCCACAATGATCCACTTTCAAATAGACAAATCATCATGAAGCCTGCACCCCAGAGGTGGAATAGTTATGTTGCTATTTTAGTCTTGACATCTTAGGCTTTACAGTTACTTATGTGACTTGAGACAGAGTCATGTAACACTGGTACAATCAAGAGTTAGCAATAACATCACATAGTGAAAAATAGGGTAGAGGAAACTGATAGTATTCAAATGAGAAAAGCAATCATGGGAAATGAAGAAAGTTCAAGACCCAAAGCTATCTCTTTCTTCTGGTGAGGGACACCCTTATAACTGGTACCTGAACCTTACGTCTTGAACAGGAGCATCTTTCTGAAGGAAGGGAAATCACTAGTATGAAGAGAAAAAAGTTAACGCTCTGGCATATGTGCATTAATACTGTAGATCCTTATTCTTTTTATTCGTGGATTTTGAGCTCGAAACATTTCACCCTAAAGTTCTGGTTGTCCCAGTAGGAGTTTTGGTCTGACTGTACTGTCTGAAGCTCTTTGCACAGAGCGATGTCTAGCAGAAGAGACTGAGTTCAGAGGTAACTCATAGATGCATTTAAATTAATAACTCTTTCTAGAAAAGATGTTAAATGAACTATGGATAAATGCAGAGTGAGTCATTTGTGACCCATTAGTTGACTTTTATATGTGCATTTCTATTAAACCTGAAGTAATGTGTTTCGTGTTTAATGGTGTGTTTGTTATTAAGTGAATTCAAGGTACTGTGAGTTAATGTAAGAGGTTCATTTTCAGTTTTAACATTTTTGAACTCGTGTTTAATGGCTTGTGAGTGTAATCATGTGAATTCAAGCTGCTGTGAGTTATTGTAAAGTGGTTAATTTCTAGTTAACATCTTAGCTCAGAGTTTGCATCAGTTAAGGGAGCAACAAAGTTGATCACAAGTAACTGCAATTTTCCTTTAACTCAAATGTAATGTACAATTTGTGAGGTTTAAAGGGAAACATACAGGTTTAATGTCTCTCTAAGAGGGTATAGCCAATGCACACAAGCATGTGGAGGGAAAGATTTACACCTAAAAAGTGCATGCTCTGGTTACATGTATTATACTCATTTACTTGAAACTCTAGCTGACTTGAGTATGGAAAAAGTATCTAATTAAGTCAAGGATCTCACAAATCAATGCACCAGAAACAATCTGCCTTCATACCTCAGCAGAAGGGACCTCCTAGGGACACAGAAGTTTCCTTTAACATGAAAATATGAGCAGGTCTTTTTCAGTTGATTTTACATTTGACTAGGGGAATAACTGGGTGCAAGTGCATAACCCTTTTAAAGTTAAAAATAACATCTCTTCTTCTTAAGACTACATTTACTTACACTTTCAAAGTTGGCCCTCCAGTAACTTTTATTAAAAATCCTTCACAATGACCAATTCTTTACTCCATTGAGGCAACCACACTTCTCTATCCCCAAAAGTAAAAGAGGATTTTGGGAAGTGGTGGAGTTTGTAGAACTCGCCACAGCTCCTGTTTTGGATAGTGACATAAATTCCCTATAGTAAAGCCTAGCAGTTTAGCATTTATTTAACTTGTACTATTTTCTCAGAGATGAAAGTACTGCAATCTTGTGTTTAGACCTAGAAACTCTTTACAGACTCCATTAAAACTGTCCTCTGGTTTGGAGGCACTCTGCTGGAGCAAACTATCCTTAATCAATAATTATATAAATCACAAGAATATAAAAAGTCTCAAATTTTATAGCTAGATTGTGTGATAACTCTTGGTGTCATGGTGAAGGTGATTCCCCCGGTCAGCCGGGAACCAGGCGAGATGAGGCAACATGCACACTAACAAGGAAAATGGGATGAAATGAAGCTGTCTTGTGAACAACAAACAAACAATCTTCGTTTTCTTCTCAAGTACCAAAAGGGGGTAAATATTTAGTGCTCTCCCTTGTATTCAGACGGAATCTGTGCCTATGCCTAGGCCTCCCTACCCTGGTGCTGTACTATTATTGTATATTGCAATGGACGCATTCACACGTATCTCTGTTTGACTGTAAACTCCTGATAGAGCCTTCTGCTCCTTGTTCAGATCTTCATCCACTAAGGAAAATTTTGGAATGAAGATCAGGAACACCACCAGTGCCATCACCAATGTCTTGACTTTGGAGATTCTTAGGGGTTCCAGACAGCACCTTCCACGTCACTGATGCTGCTCCGGCATTTGCCAGATACAATCCATCCAAGGGAAGCCACAAGTTGTCCTTAGGGTTTTACTTCAATCGTGTTTACTCTGTGAACAAGTCACACCAGCCCAAGATGATTATAGGAATCTCTACCTTCCAATCAGTGGAAGGACCAAATGAAATATATTTGTTTATTTATTTGTTTATTGTCCAAATTCCCCTCAATTTTATTTCTAAAATGTTTGCTATTTCATTTTAATAATTACCTGCACATTTCTGTTCCCCAAGTTAATTACACCAAAAATAACACGTCATCATGTTTAACAAGCTTTGGCAAAGCCAAAAGGTCTCTACTTTAAATGGTGATATCTGACCTTATGGCTTTGCCAGTGCCTTTTATAGATACTGTTCCACTTTTGCAAAAGGGAGAAAAATGCTTGTTTGTCAATGGGGGATAGCATTTCTAAAAAATAAAAATAATTGGGCCAGTACCGTGATTTATATGTGCGCATGTGTCACCATGCATTTGCACGTATGTGGCATGTGTGCCTTCTATTTTTAAAACATAAACTTTTAAATTACAGTTCCAAGATGGTGGGTGCCAATGTTGCGGTGACAAATTAAAAAATATATATATGCATGAAAATGCATGAGAGTGAAACGAGAGGTCCAGTAGTACACAACAAAAGCCGGGGCATTTAAAAATAAAAAAAAGTATATTTAAAATAAAAAGAAGAATGTGAAGAATATGATGGGGAGGAGCAGGGGAGCAATGGAGCAGTGGGGCAAGGAGAAAGAGGGAGCAGGAAGAGTGGGGCGTAGGAGGAGGAAAATAAAAAACATAAAAGACGTTCAATGCAGAACTACACAGAGGAAGTCCACTAGAGAGTCATCTGCAGGAGATTCTGCACCTAGCCAAGACACATTCAGCTCCCCTCACCACAGCTCAGGAGCAAATGCAGCAATGGAACATTTATATGACTTGGAAGTGTAGATGTTCATGTGCTCTCAGGCCCGTGCATCATCGCACTTTCATTTTAATATGGCAGGTGTTCACATAATTATGCACCATTCTGCGCACTTGACTTCAGTTCTTTGTAAGTGCGTTTCAGTGCTTGTTGCACAGTTTCAATCCACAGAAGAAAGCTTTGCTTTTCATGTTTTTTTGCACTAGTTTCCTATTTTTTCCTTCACAAGTGGGTTCAGAAATGTGCTTTTTTAAAGACCATTGTATTGAACTTTCTAACAATTGCATTTATTCATAACCAAAATTGCATTCATACATAAATATAATCATAATGGAAATACCAGTGCAAATAGATTGATTCTTGTCTTCTAGTTTACGCAATTTAGTTGTATGTTCTATGGTATCATTGCATTTTACAATAGCGTATCAATACTAAACAAATAACCATTAGCAAATCATGAATACATTTAGCAATATCAACTATTAATGGCTAAAACAATCCCCCCAACTTGGCAATCTAAGAGATACCATGACTGAGATTCTTTTGAGTACCATGTCAGCGTCCTAGTTGCACCTCATTCTCATAGCATGTGATTTCATTGCACCGCCAGGTCTCCACTACAATGACTAGTCTGTCAGATAAGAATGAGATAAAGGAACAGGTGAGGGTGGGGGCACCTCTATTATCTAACCATTATCTGTGCTCACACCCAATTAGTATGTCTCTGGGTTGGCTACCCATGCCAAGACTGGGAATCTGATAGGGAAAATGCCCTCTGCCAGGTTGGATATCGCCAATATTTGACATTCAATGTCATCTAGTAATTTCAATACTGTACCTCTGCAACAATCCCAGACACATTTCTTTACACAGTTTCAACCCTTTTGACACTACACTCCAACCAATTCATCCTTGGTGACCTAAACATATTGTTTGGTAAACCAAATAAGTCTCATCCAAGAGCTATCGTCAACGGCCCAGTCACACTGAACCTAAATCAGATCATCCACAAAACCACACACATCGCTTAAAACACCTTATATGTCATTTTTGCAAATCCAGAACTTGTTACCTAAGGCCACCTTACCTGCAACAACATATCGACAATGGAACAAACTCAATTTTTAATACTTATAAACACATTTGATATTCAACAGAGATCTAACCACAGTAAATTCATTATATAAAACTCCATGAGTGGCTCCAGGAAGCATTTGATATTTTAATACCACAAAAAAAAAAAAAAACAGGACAAAAGAAACCAAGCACCTTGGATGAACACAGAACTAAAAAAAGACAAAACAACAAATTTCAAAACTGCAAAGCATTTTTGATTGTTGAAAATCAATATTCAAATAATCTAAAAAAGGTACTATTTAAACAGAATTCAAAATGCTAAATGTGCAAATAATCTTATAAAATTCTCACTGAATTTCATAAATCTAAATGCACAGAAGGAACTCATCCCATTTCAAAAGAATTCACTGACAAACCGGAAAATGATTACACAACCAAAGCATAGATGTTGGACTCCTATTTCAAACATAGGAAAACTACCATCACAACCCATATCCAACAATCCCCTCCAAGGGTAGGAGAACCCTACATTCCTCTGCATTCCTTCAAACAACTATCAGAAAGTAAATGTATGGATCATGTCAAAAACAAATGGGCCCGCTGGTGGCCCTTCTGACCCTTGTCCACCACAAATCTTCTTTAACATTCTTTTAACTACCTCTGCTGCCACACCAGTCAGAACAATCATCAATAATTCTTTAACTACAACGATCTTTCCAGAAGACTTAAAAAAGTCATACATATGCTCATTATTCAATAAAACAAACCTAGACCCACAAGACCCAAACAACTACAGACCAAATATAAATTGACTTTTCCTGGGCAAACTGATAAAAAGTGCAGCATTCTCCCAGATGTCACAATTCATTGAAGATAACTCCATACTTCCAACTTCCAAACATGATTTGATCCAGAAAGAGGAATGGGATCTGTCCTCATCACCATCTAGGATTACCTTAAAAACATAGTAGACTTGAACAGGGTCCCTGCACTAACTTCTCTTAGAACTTTCAGCTTCCTTCGGCACAGTTCATAATGACTCTCTAATCCAAAGACTCTTCACGAAACCGGCATAGAGGGGGCTGCTCTTGACAGGATCACATCCTACTTTCATAACAGAACAAATGTCATCCATACTTCTCCTTTCTCATCCAATATATTCCTTTTTAGAAAAAGTAATCTACAAAACAGCTTTTTATAATTAAAAAAACGTAAACAGCTTTCTAGCTGTAAACAAAAATTATGATTAATTTTTCCCCCAAGCAAAATAAGAGTGCACCAACCTATACCGTACTAACTCATTTTCAGTTATTTTTCAATCTCTGGTTATTTCATTAAAAAAGTATGCAATTTCTTTCAGCTGTAACAACAAATGTGTTTGGTAACTTGACAAAAAGTTAATTTCCCTCTCTTCATTACAAAGGTGGAACAGAGATGGAGTTTGTTCAAGGTATATTTACTTGTTTAACAGTTTGCAGTGGTGGTCCCATCTTTCAAACTCTGACATTTCATAAAGATACTTACTGTGTTGACACAATCCTAGCAGCTTCAGCTCAATCAAATGTTTTAAACTGGAGAAGGGTTTGACGTTAGGAGGAATTCGAAATTATGAAACCAACTTTTAAAAAAACACACATACATATTTAAAATAAAAAAGCAGCTAAAGCATCTTCTGGTTGAGATGAAATGTGAAAATGTTTTCCTTTTAGTAAATGTGTAGCATGCATTCTTAATAAACAGCCACACTGAATCTCAAAACAGTGGAACCTACATGCCTGCACTGGGAAATCTGTATTTAGAGATATGTGTAGAAAAAATGAACACAAATCTGAACTTTAATGTATTTATTGTGCCATCTGTCTGCAACATATGTAGAACTCAATAAAAATATTTACTAGTAGCCAAAATCATCAGACATATGCAAATATAAGAATGAATCAACAACTAATATATTTTGTTCTTTGAATGAATAAAAAAGGGTATATTGCAAGTGCAAATATGAATATGTCATAAAAAGGTATTAAGTAGCTTTAGAAATAAAAATAATGAAATACAAACATAAATCTAAATAAACAATAAGAAATAGTTTCATTTAAAATCACAAAAGTAGTTGTATAATTTCAAAATAAACAGTGTAATGTTTTTATGATTTTTATAAAAATATTTAACATTGATATGTTTAAGTGTTTAAAACTCTAAAAGGGTTATTTTATTTTCATTAACATATCCAAACTTTTTAAAGAGGAAAAGGGTTACAAAAAGCTGATTTGTTCAAGATTTTGTTTGCAATTAAAATCATCTGAATAATTCTCAGAGTGAATTTCAAAACATTTGCCCATCCATATAGCCCACATCAACCACACGGTCTGACCAATCTTGTTGAAATCAGTCCTTACCTTTCACATTGCACTTGAAGGTCTGGGTGACAACTCCTGTATTATTCTCTTTTTCTGCAGGCCACTGGTACACATAGACTGTTGTGCGGGAGGATCCAGCATCGAGTACTATTCCGTGCTGTGAAGAAGAAAGATCGTATTCTACACTTAAAATTGCACTGACCTTAGACAAACTATCCCCCAGCCACTGTGGAATCCCTGGGATGCCGGCAGTGCAGGGGGGGAAACCTGAACATCTCCCAGAGTCAGTGCTCCCTAGACAGAGAGTTAGTTCCAATGATTACCTTTTCTGGGGTGAGCAGTGAATTCAAAAGGGGAATCCTCTCACTAATACTGCACATAGTCAGAGAATCTACAAGGGAATTTCCAGGACTCCTTTTTTACTTGGGGTGCTTGTGCATCATGGAGAATGTAATACTTGGATTACTATGATGCCCGAGGCCCTACGACAGACTGAGGCCTCCCTGGGGACTAACCATCATACTACACATGTGTGAAGGGCCAGTGGAGACATCAAGTCTACATGTGAACTTGGGGGGGCGGTAGGGGTGGGGGGCTCCTGTCAGGTGATGGAAATATGGTAGCTATTACCGTCACTTGATTCTTTTGTAACAGGGCTTTGCCCGGCCACTAGCAGTGGATGCGGCAGGGTTTGCACCATCTGATTGGCACTATCCTTTTCTCTGGCTTGTCAAATGGTATCTGGCTGGAGTTTGGTGGTAGTTTGTTTAAGAAGGCCACTGTTCTTTTCCAGGGTTGAAAATGGCAAATTGTCACTGCCAGATTTTCTAACTTCTCAAGCCTCTTTTGTACAGTACAAACGATATCTCAAGGAGATTGGAGAGATTTGAGTGTCTTCTCAAATGTTTTTAATTTCTTTAAATATCATTTTTCTTGCCATTGATACCCCCAACAATTCTTCAACTATCTACCCTCCTTAAACACAGTCTCCCTGCTTATTGTATTTTATTATATGTTATCTACAACATGGCGATTGTTGGGAAATCTCACAATCATACCCCCCCCCCCCCAATTGTACTGACCAAGGTATGCCACTGAAAATTCACATTTATTTGTGTCTTCCCATACTTATTTGAAAATGTGAATGTAATCACAGACCTGGAGATCTCATCTCTTTTATGGGATTTATAGTAATTGTAATTCATCCATAATCCTGAGATTCACACCAAATCAGGTTTCCCATGTCTGTTGGAGCAGCACGCTCCAGTTTATTTTAACCCCTGCACATTGCTCCAGGAAACCTGCTGAAATGTTCAATGGGGAGAACAGGCTCAAACGTGGGATAAACAGTGGGATAAACCGTGGGAATGGGTGCAAGCCCACAGTTTCATACAGTTATTGCCCATTTCCGAGGAGATATCCCATGATGTCCCTCTAATTCTCAATCCAGGAATTATCAATCGGTTTTATATCAGTGATCTATCAGTATGCAGATTTACTGATGAGGTTCTAATAATTCTCTATAAATGAGACTGTTATAGCAGGCTGAGGAGAGGAAAATTAAATATGACTTCATAATACTCCACTAACGCTTTACACTAGAAAGGCTGAACCAATTGGCTTTGTCATTGTACTTTGTAAGGGACAGATGGCGTAGCAGCTGGTACAATGAAGCTGTGAGTCCTCAAAGAGGTTGTAATAAAATATAGGCACCAGTGGCTGAAAATGAGAAGTACACCATCATTAAGAAACATGCATTTGAAACAGGATAGAGACCAGGTCGTGCTTGGCAAGGCAAGGTGACATCAACAGTTTTGAATGAAATGATCCACAAGGCAGGTTCGCAAGTAGGATGGGCAGTGGTTAGTTCCCTTAACAGAAGGCACAGCATGCCCCATATACAAATAAGCTATATATGCCAATAAACCCACAAAATAAATAAGTAGGAAAGGTTATCAGCATGAACTGAAACACAAAACAGGTTTCCCTAAAAAAACATAAAATGCTTCTAAGTAAAAGTAAAAGAAAAAACTGTAAACTTCGTACTTGTATAGCGCACTTTTACCCTGTAAGTCAGGCTTCTTGGCACTGTATGCATACCGCCATGGAACCCTTCCTGGCTTTCCCTGTGAAGTGCCCACTCCTGGGCACCCCCAAGGTTAAGCCAGGCATCCTAGCGCTGTTGTGGAGATTAAGCAAGCTATTGCCCAGAGTTAGACCCATGATTAGATTGGCACCAAGGCGAGAATTATCAGGTCCAAGGATATTGAGCCCAAGACCCCCAGAGGCGGTAATTGAACCCTGGTCCTAGGCCAGACCTCTGCATGAGGGTCTGCCGCTCTAACCATTGAGCCACACTTCTCTACTTTGTACGGTTTGATGCTTGATGTGGCATCCAAGAAAAGATGCATTCTTAGTTTTTGAAAATCAATATACATGAGCAGAATATAGAGGAGGATTTGCTTAAATGAGAAGCTACACTGATCAAATGCAAAGGAGATATTAATAGAGGCAAAACACAGTTACCATACAGAGCAGCTGTCTGCAAGGTCTATCGACTACAATACAGAGTGGGCTTTGGGTCAGCCACAGTCAACAGTTGTCTTATTTGGATTGGCCAGTTCTATCTGTAGGCTTGAGACATTGCCAATTACATCTTAGATCAGACCAGAGGAGTACATTTTTCTCACCTCATGCTATTGTCTGCTTTATGTACTATTTTTCCTTATATCGACCATTTGCACTGCAATACATAAGCGACTATGTTATATTTAAAAAGAACAATCAACATCAGACATTTTTGGCAAATTGAATCCTTAATCTCATACAAACAGTGAATTGGTAAAACAATGGGGCATATTTACAAGAAATTGGTGCATCAGCTGCGTCCCCTTAACGTCACCATGGTAGCACCGTATTTACAATACGGTGCACCATGGCGCACATTAGCGTCAACATTATTGATGCTATTGTGGCGTATTGGTCGACTAGTGCCAAAAATTATGGTGCTAGTCCAGCAATGCGTGGAGATGCCCACTGGAAACAATGGGAGCTTCACTGTAATGCCTCCCTTGGGCAGGCATTGAAAATGATTGGAAAAATGGTGCAGTAAAATTTCATAATTTCACGGTGCCATTTTTCTGGGCCTCCTAACGGGGGGAATGGCCCCTTGCATACATTATGCTTGGCGCAGACATAGGGCCCGATTACGACCCTGGCGGTCTATTGACCACCAGGGTCGCGGTCTGACCGCTGCCAAAGTGGTGGTCTGACCACTTTGGCGGTGGTCTGATCGCCAGATTATGACTGCGGCGGTTGTGCCACGATAGGACCACCAGCACTGCCAGTTTTCCTCCACAGGAGTGTCTGGCATTGCTGGTGGTCCTAATCCGCCATGGCAGCACTGCAAGCAGCACTGCCCAGGGGTTTACAACCCCCCTCTCCGCCAGCCTTTACATGGCGGTAGCACCGCCATGTAAAGGCTGGTAGAGACGGGGTGCAGTGTGCCCCAGGGGGTCCCCTGCATTGCCCATGCACTTGGCATGGGCAGGTCAGGGGCTCCACTGGCCAGCCCCTTTGCAAAGTTCACTGCCTGCTTTGCAGACAGTGAACTTTGCAATGGGTGCTGGTGCACCCTACGCACTACAGCATTGCCGTTGACTCGATTATGAGCTGGAGACAATGCGGTAGGCTGTTTCCCACTGGGAAAGCGGGCGGAAACTGCCCACTGATCCAGCAGGAAACTTGTAATGGGGACTGCTGGGAGGCAGCCACACTGGTGTCACCCTGCCGGTCGGGACTTCAGTGGATGGTGTAAACCCCCATAATGTGGCACAAGGGTTACAAAGTGGCACAATGTATGCATTGCACCACTATGTAAATCTGGTGTGGGGAAAAGGCCTCCTTGAAGCCACCCTAGCATAAAAAAATGTCAGTAGGGCGCCGTAAGGAGGCGCTAGGGGCTTGTAAATATGTCCCCAATTTGTTTTACAGAATGCCAATAGCACCGCCTAAACCAAAACCACCTTAAATTCCACCACCATCAATAATGCAACTAATACCATCACCACAATACCATATGCCACCATTTATACACATTGCCCCAATATCACAACTCTAATCCCACTGCCACAATTCCGTCACCAATAATATCCACACCACCTCTACCAATACCCCCACCACTAATGCTGCCACTACCAATATTACTGTTGCCTTCAATACCATCACCACCAGTACCACCACCACCAATACCACACCAACAATACCACTATCACAATGTCTCCACCAATAACATCCACGCCACCTATACCAATAACACCACTAATGCTGCCACTATCAATACCACTGTCACCATACCTATATCATCACCACCAATACCACCACCACCATTACCACATCTCTACTACCAGTGCCACAAATTACCACCATCAATACCATAATCAATGCCATTACAAATAACACGAACCACCACAAGGAACCCTACCACCACCAGTATCAACAACACCTCCCACAATACCACCAAGAAAAAAGACAAAGGCTTTCGCCCTGTCATAAACTTGGATAATTTATTGTCACTTCAAGACGGAAGGTATTCATCTATTGAGAGACATCCTTCTCCCGAAAGATTGGATGATCAGGTTGGATCTCAAGGATCCATATCTTTCAGTTCCCATTTTTCCTCCTTACAGGAGATTTCTTCAGTTTGCACAGAAAGGGCAAATATACAAATTCAAAGCTCCACCGTCACTAATATGACATGACCAGCTACCATCAATACCCCTAGCACCGCCACCAACATCACACCACTCCTACCACCTTCGCAATCACCGCACAGCACTGGCAAAGCCAGCAGATGTGATCTATTGCAATTAGGGTGACCAGACATCCCGGTTTTGCCTGAACAGTCCAGTTTTTTTACAGACTGTCCCCGTGTCCTGACACTTTTTGTCAAATCAAAGACATGTCCCGGTTTTTGAGCGGGGTTCGGATGTATGTGCGCATTTATCACAGAGTTGTGCAGGCTCACGTTTCATCCGGTCCTCTTATCACACCAGAGACACAACTTAACTTTTGTAGAGTCATCTGCTGTGCTGCCTCGCATCATTCAAGCAGCACTGCAGGATTTAATAGGGGTGAATAAGGTCTTCCATAAGCCAGGGCCGGGCTCATCGACAGTCAGACTCTGGAGCTTCTGACAGCAATGGGGGGGCGTTTATCATACAGATATATATATATATGTATATGTACATATATATATATATATATATATATATATATATATTTATCACTAAACAACACGTCATTCAGCAATATAATATATATCGCTGAATGAAGTGTCAACATTTAGTCTTATTTCTATGTTTGTGCCCATCCCGGTTCTTGGTTGTGAAAATCTGGTCACCCTAATTGCAATGGAACTTCATTTCTGCATGCCTGCTTTTGCTAAAGTTGCCACATTAAACTTGGCTTTTTCCTCTGCCAGTGCTTGTCTTTCTAGCAGATAATTCATTTTTACGAGAATACTGTGAAATACACCCATCATTACTGGAAGGAATGTCCCCTAATAAAAACAAAGTGCTTCATAAATGTGAACAGTGCATTATGATTTGATTTGGTTTGAGAACACATTAACCTCCAAAGAGTGTTGACTGGAGTTAGGACTGCTCCATTTGTTTAATGTGGTTAGGTTTTTGTTATGACAACTCATTTTTCAGGACAAAGTCTTGAATTCAATGTCAGGACCAGAGGCCAGGATTATGCATAATTTTCTTCACTTTATTAATGCAGCAGATTCAAAGAACAAAGAAAAAATAAAGACTACATGTTCCATCAGACCCATGGTATCGGAGTCCAAACATAGTCAAATCACAGCACAAGTCACCATATGCATAGACATGACGTCCCTTCCTGTTCCTCTTTTTTCACTGGCCATCAGTTGTCAACCCCCCTTTTTGTGATATTCTCTTAACTGTAGAATAGTGTATTTTCATACAATTGTATATTGTTTATTCAAATTTCTCTTACTAACGCAGTAGCCTTTTGCCCGTGCACCTATTTTCTTATTTTCCTCATACGTCTTGCGAGGGCGTTCGTGCACACCACGCCTGCTAGGAGTGTTAGCAACCTCTGAAGCGTCTTCGTGTGAGCGATTCAGCTGACTGCTATGCGTGTTTTCGGAAGCCCTGTCAGGAAATTCTTGGAATCCCTTTCAGGCTCATCACCACCAACCAACCCTCGCTCATAACACAGTTTTTGGTGTATTTCTAGTCCAATAGCACCAACTTGTTGTGTTTTATAATTTTTTTCTGACTAGATTTATTTTAAGAGCACCAGCGAGGGGGATACCCATACATATTTAAATTGGGTGAAAATGTATATGATATAAAAAAAAAATTAAAAATGTATCTTTCTCAATTACAAAGAATATAATATATATTATATTTTTTTTTTTATTACTGTTGACAGTTTTTGTGTTCTCACCCTCATAATATGGACCATGATATTGGCAACGAAAATACATCTTTCAGGATGCAGAACAGGAGTGGCCTCCTCAACATCTTCCCCCAGAGGTGAATCAAGCACTTTCCATCACGATTTCTAATGCGCTGGTGCCTCTTACGGAACAAGTTGATAAGCTCGCTAAGAGCATTCCAGGGGTTTTTAGTGAACGCGTTCAATCTAAACGGGGTCCTACTGGTATTAAATCAGGGGGAAAGAAGGCCACTAAGCATGACGCGGGGCACCTAGAAGGTTTCAATAAACTTACCGAGACATTCCATAAAAGTGCTGGCACACTTAAACATTTGCCCTACCGGGTGGAAGACCAACCCAGAGAAATGAGTGACTTTGTCGCCAAAAATCAAGACCTTTTCTTTGGGGTCCCCCATGGAGGGGAGGGTATATTGGATGCCGAACTTTCCTCAGATGGGGACCAAGAAACTAGTGGACCTTGACGTCCTAACTCTGTTCCCCTGATTCTCCAGATGAAGACATGGGTCAATCTGACATGTTTAACCCTTCAGATATTTATCACCCCAGATCCTCTGAATGGGTCCCTGAACCTAGATTAGCTGACTACATGGTCAATTAAACTCACCAACCCTTGAAAAAGATGTCAGGGCAAAACTTAAAGCACAGTGTCCCAGACCTTCCCTTCCTGGCAAAGTGGCAATTACACCTGAGACTGATCCTAAGTGATGTACCTTTTTTAGCAAATATATTAAAGACCCAAAAAAGGGAATTGATAGATCCCGGAGGAGTTGCCAGGATAAACTTCCAGATGTTGTTGGCGCTCTAACACAGATTATCCAGTTAGCTGAACAGGATAAACAAACTGGAATTCCTTTATCTGTTGACCTTATCGCTGGTTGGGCACAAAGGGGGAAAGCGAACTGTGCTTTGGCAGCAGAACGCAGGAGGACCCTTCTCATTAAAATAGATCCCAAACTTGGGAAACTGGCGACTTCTGAGGCGGGGGCTATAGACCAGGGCAACCTTTTTGGGGATCCTTTTGTTGAGGAGCTAGGGAAGTTTGTAGCAACCTTCTCTGCCTTAGACAAGGCCCAAACTTTTATAAAAAAAAAAGATTTTCCCTGCTAAGGTTTTTGATGGGTCCGGACAAGAAAGGGGTCACTTCTCTGGCTGTTTGGACCATCAAGGCCCTTCTTGAGGATACCCCAAAAGGAACAATGGCTGGAATGAAGGTCATCAGGAAACCTTCTATCCCTCCCGAAGTTTCGGCAGAGGCAGAACCAACCGCATCAGAGGATTTGCTAATGCACCAGGAGCAAATTCTGGTTAACTTATCCCTTCTTCATCTCAAAATCTTGGGGGCACACTCAGAGATTTGCTCACAACTGGGAAACTATAACAAAGGATCCATGGATCCTTCAATCAGTTCGGGGTTTTCACGTAGAGTTTTATGGATCTCCAATCCAACAAACCTGTGCCAGATCTTTAGTGTTCTCAACACAGGAGATGAATCTTATAGATTTGGAAGCGGAGGATCTTCTACAGAAAAGAGCCATTTGCAGGTCAGTACTTCACCCAAAAGTTTTTTGGAGCAATATATTTCTAGTAGAGAAAAAAGGCAAAGGCTTTTGCCCTGTCATAAACTTGAAAGAATTCAATGAGTGGATAATTTATCATCACTTCAAGATGAAACATATTCATCTATTGAGAGACATCCTTCTCCCGAGAGATTGGATGATCAGGTTGGATCTCTAGGATGCATATCTTTCAGTTCCCATTTTGACTCCTCACAGGAGATTTCTTCAGTTTGCATGGAAAGGGCAAATGTACGACTTCAAAGCTCTCCCTTTTGGTCTATCCTCAGCGCCTTGGTGTTTCACCAAACTCCTCCGCCCAGTAGTAGAATTCCTTTGTACCAGGGAAATAAGGATGATTATTTATCTGGATGACACTCTCCTGATGGATCAATCCTTAGTTCAGCTCAGATACAATCTGAACATGACTATTGCGCTCCATCAAAATCTCAGCTTTGTCATCAACAAATCAAAGTCGGAATTAATTCCAACCTAACAGATTGTCTGTCTGGGATTCCTCATAAACTCAGTCACGGCATCACTCAGCCTTCCATTATCGAAACTTTCCAAGATTCGGAAAGCACTCAAGAAGGTTCTCAGAAGGGAAAATATATCTCTCTGCCAATTGGCCAGGATAGTGGGACTTCTATCCTCGTCAGTTCAGGCCATCATCCCAGGTCCCCTTCATTACTGTGCATTGCAGAGACTAAAAGCGTCTCATCTCTGGAAAGGGTTAACTTACTCAGAAATAATCTCCTTATCTCCATAAACCAAAACAGAACTCCAGTGGTGGATAGATCACATAAAAGCTTGGAATGGCACAGCAATATTCACCAGACATGATAATAGAGTCAGATGCCAGTCATCAGGGATGGGGGCCAGATGTGGGGAGATATTCACGGAGGCACATGGTCGGAGGAAGAACTCTCTCTTCATATAAATTGCCTGGAACTCCTGACGGGATCATTTCCAATCAAATCTCTCACCAAGGACAAGGTGTGTTGCTTCATTCTCCTGAGGATGGACAACATATCAGCAGTCCAGTACATCAATCGCCTGGGAGGCACTCGATCGAAAGCCCTCTTAGTATTAGCAAAGGATTTCTGGAATTATTGCCTTCAGAAACAGTTCTCTGTAACATCAGAATATCTTTCAGGAACCAATAACATTGTAGCAGACTAGAACTCCAGGTATTTTATGGACAACACAGACTGGAAGCTGGATCAGAACATTTTTCTAGCTCTAATGGAAAGATGAGGTCCTTGAAATCTAGAGCTGTTTGCTTCTCGACTGAATCACCAACTGACAAGATATCCCAGCTGGAGACCAGACCCGGAAGCGATTGCAGTAGACACTTTTCTCCAAGATTGGTCGGAGGATCTTCCCTATGCATTCCCTCAGCTTATCATGATTCCAAGAGTAGCAGCTCAGGCCAGACGAGAAATAGCATCTTTAGTGCTAGTGACACCGATATAGAAATCTCAAGCATGGTTGCCAGCATTGATGGACTTATTTTGGGATCACCCAATAAAACTACCATCATTCCCTTCAATACTTATAGATCATCAGGGCTCTCCTCACCTGCTAGTACTTCAAGGCCATCTTTCCCTCATGGCATGGAGGATTTCTGGGAATGTTGGAAAAATGAACATCTCTCAAAAGAAGCTACTAACTTCATACAACAAGCCTGGGCTACAAGTACCACCAAGGCACATAGATCGGCTTGGACCCGATGGAATCATTGGTATGTGGACAAACATCTCGATCCCTTGGGGGCAGAACTTACTTACATCCTGAATTTCCTGGCTGAACTTGCTCAGTCGGGTCTAGCCTATCGTACAGTCAATTCCTTTAGATCAGCTATTTCTGCTGGATATATGTCCATTGATAACAAACCAGTAGGTGAACACCCGTGGGTATGTATGTTAATGAAAGGCATTCGCCTTTCTAAACCCCCAGAACCCAGATACTCGCGACTTTGGGACGTTTACGTAGTTTTAACTTTTCTCTGTCAATGGCAGGGTAATAATTTCTTATCTCAAAAACAACTATCAGCTAAATTAGCTATTCTTTTATGCCTCATATCCTGCAAAAGAGTTTCTGATGTTACAGCCCTAGATTTTTCAGCTAGGGTCTTCACTCCAGAAGGTGTTACTTTCACAGTCCCCAGAAGGACTAAAACTAATATCAGATTAGTATCTTATCCTGCTTTCCCAGACCACCCTAAATGATGTGTAGTAGGATGTACTAAGGCATAGGAAAACATGACATTGGATACCAGACCTGCAGGTGAGAATCAACTTCTCATTGCATTACAAAAACCATTTAGAGCTGTTTCATCCCCTTCTATCGCTAGATGGGTTTGATGGACCACGACAGAGGCAGGTATTGACATTCATAGGATTGGCGCACATCCCACGAGAGGAGCAATGGCATCTAAAGCCATTCAGGTAGGCGATAGACTAGAGGACATCATGAATTCAGTGGATTGGTCATCGGAATCCACTTTAAAAAAATTCTATTTTAAACCAATATTAGAAGCTGCAACTCTGATTGTCAGTAAGCTTTAAACATGGATAATCCTTGCCTCTGGTCCTGACATAGAATAAAAAGTTTCCTACCTGACGAGAAGGAAAGTTTCAATTTTATTAAGGTCACAGAGGTGAGGATTATCCCACTGAGGCACTTTTTTCATTAAGAGCCTCTCCCTCCGATGGAGAAATATACCTGTTATTTCCAATAAATAATTAAATTATATTGGTGCCATCTAATCATAAACTTAAATGTTAATTTACATGCATATAGTCTAATGTGTTATTTAGAAGAAATAAATCACTCTCTTTCAACATTATGGTTTTTGTTGTAATAAAACCTTTTTCATTACAGAACTGGATAACGTGGTTTATGCTTTTTAATCTACGCAGGCAATAAGCCAGGACTGGGTTTGAATTACGATCAACATTAAATTCCTCCAGTGAAGAAAAGGAACAGGAAGGGATGAAATATATATATTTAGTGGATTGTGCTGGGATTGGACTAATTTGGACTCTGATACCATGGGTCTCACAGGACATGTAGGTGGTCATTCTGACCCTGGCGGTCTTTGACCGCCAGGGCGGAGGACCGCGGGAGCACCGCCGACAGGCCGGCGGTGCTCCAATGGGGATTCCGACCGCGGCGGTAAAGCCGCGGTCGGACCGGCACCACTGGCGGGGTCCCGCCAGTGTACCGCGGCCCCATTGAATCCTCCGCGGCGGCGCAGCTTGCTGCACCGCCGCGGGGATTCCGACCCCCCCTACCGCCATCCAGATCCCGGCGGTCGGACCGCCGAGATCCGGATGGCGGTAGGGGGGGTCGCGGGGCCCCTGGGGGCCCCTGCAGTGCCCATGCCACTGGCATGGGCATTGCAGGGGCCCCCGTAAGAGGGCCCCTACATGTATTTCACTGTCTGCTGCGCAGACAGTGAAATACGCGACGGGTGCAACTGCACCCGTCGCACAGCTTCCACTCCGCCGGCTCGATTCCGAGCCGGCTTCATCGTGGAAGCCTCTTTCCCGCTGGGCTGGCTGGCGGTCTGAAGGCGACCGCCAGCCAGCCCAGCGGGAAAGTCAGAATTACCGCCGCGGTCTTTCGACCGCGGAACGGTAACTTGACGGCGGGACTTTGGCGGGCGGCCTCCGCCGCCCGCCAAGGTCAGAATGAGGGCCGTAGTCTTTATTTATTTTTTCTTTGTTCTTTGAATCTGCTGTATTAATAAAGTGAAGAAAGTTACGCATACTCCTTGCCTCCGTGTCCTTAATAGAATTAAAACTTTCCTTCTCGTTAGCAAGGATTTTTTTTATTATTGCACAACACTCTCACGAGGCAAGTAGTGTGACATAACAAGGCATGTTTGGCTGGTGCAAAGCACGTGATCTATTTCTGTGACGCCGATGCACACGCTGTGCAATAGTCATTCTTCCCATCAGATTGGCACAAAACAGTCAGCCAAAAAGATGTGAAAAAACATGCATTCCATTCGCATTTTCATGAGTCGCTCATTTTTGCACCTGACAATAGCTATGGAGTGAATAGTGATAAAACACCATTCAAGCGAAACTGAATCATGTTTTATCTGGCACACAGTAGTAATCAAGCCATGGGCATTACTTTAGGTGTATTGAATTACTGGTGGTTCCAGCATGGCTGTGTACCACTCCTCAATAACAACTGTATATGATAATGTCTGAGTGCTGTCCTAGGAAACCACCCAGTCAGACTGCTGATTGAAAATGCCGATTACTGTGATGTGTTTTGGGGGTGGGCATGCATCCTTAACAATCTCAATATTCACTAAATGGATGGGATTGCTTACTAGCACAGCAAAGCAGATCACACTAAGTGATATGTCTATTAGTTATGTAAGGGCTATGGACAATATAATACAATATTTCTGTATTGGAATCAGAGCTTAATTTGAGGCAGTGATTTCCGGTGCGGGCACCGGCACTTATTTTTGAGAGCCGGCTCTTATTTTTCTGCCTCAAGCATTTACTGTGAGCAAAAGACAGAAGAGCATCACAAAGGGAGGAACTAGAAAGCTGCAAGAGTGACCTGAAGGGGCAAGGAATGGCTGTAAATGGATTAAAGAGGCCCAAGATGGCTTCAGGATTAGGCTGCCTCAGTATTCTATGCTGGCACGTTTAATTGCAGCAGCCTTGTGTTTCGGAGGAGAGCTTTGGGCACCATCCTGCTTTTATTTACAAATTAAGCACTGATTGGAATGCAAAGTTTCCTATGGAAATTAACATGGGCTATTGATGTTTTGGGACTGCCCTTTTCTCCTTAGCCCCTTCTTGACGTATCAGCGTGAAACTTTCCATGAAGGAGCCAAAGTGGTGTGCAGATATGTCGAACAGTGCCAAAGCTATTAAAGAATAAAAGAACTAGCCGGGCAGGGAACATTTCATTGCTCCCACCAGCGGGGGCAGAAAATCTCTGCCAGGCAGGAGCAGAGATCTATTTCTCTGCCTGCGCTCTGTCGGGCAGAGAACAGAGGATTGTTTCCACCTGGCGGGAGCACCATGAAAAGCTGCTCCCATTGGGGGAACAATAAAGACAATCTGGCTCAAGCTGGCACCAGAGGATGGGTACTGGCAGGGGCAGTGGGCCTCCCCCCACCACCTCCAATGCTAATGTATGTTGTAGGTGCCTCGGTGAGACCAAGGCACTCATAACAAAAAGGCATGATCACAACGGGAGTAGGATCCTTGTGGTACCATTAAAAAAAATATACATAAAGTGCATTACTTCTTGGACACCCTGGCTGGGACAGGGCACACAAAAAAACAGAAAAAAAGAAAAAACAGACAGGGACATGAATTTGAAATAAGCTAAACAGCAGCTCAATTCATATTCACTGCTCCTGGCACCCTATAATGGTTTGAGAGGGCAATTTACGTATAGTTATAGATCCTCATGGTGCCCCAAAAAGGTACAGGGGCATCAGGAAAGTTTTCTTTAAAATGTTCTGGGGGGCTGCAGTGAGCACAGCAGCTCACTAGGAACATTTAAAAAAGACGTTGCCATACGTCTCCTCGATCATGGAATATACGAACAATTTCAGGGTGATTCATCATACAGGGACCAAGAGAAATGGGGGTCTTAAAATGTTGATTACCAATGTTATTTCCCAGTGGACTCTTCTAGCGCTGGTACAGAAAAAACGGCTCCATGGAAATACAACAAATTCGGCAATTTTTTTTAACTCTACTCAGAAAGTGTGCTTTTTATTATGTGTGCAAATCTGTTCAGCGGTTTTGGAAAAATCTGCATTTACAAAAGGACTCAGTCTTGATTAGAGAAATTTCTGATGCATAGCTTTTTCTTGTACTTCTCTATAACTGCATATTACATGTCAGATAACAAGGTTTACAACTGTACCAATTATTGACCTTTTAATGTGTTGCTTTCTTACATTACAATCAATAAAAATGTTTAAATAAAAAAAAAAATATCTTGGTCTTGTGTCTTAAAATTCATGTTTTAAAATATAGTAAAAGGGGCAGGGTAGGGATACCCTGATCCCCACGCACTTATGAGGGGTGGATGACCCAAAGAAACTCCCAGACGCCAAAGTAAAAGCAACAATTTGTTCCGTGGGTACTGCAGTATTCCTGTGGGAATCAGCAAGGCCCTCTTGTGAGGTTCACCAGCTGGAGCCACCACACGTACTTCACCCCCATGGTACCACTATACCACTCAAGCTTCACCAGGGGAAACTTGCATGCTACTGTGGTACCATGGCAGTGAAGCTTGAGCACCGGTATCACAGAGGTACTGAGGTATATGAAAAAAATAATAAATGAAATATGGGCTGAGGTCCACGAGGGGTGGCTGCCCATGGGGACTGGGCGAAGGGTCTGGCCACAAGCCATGCACAGCAGGAGTGTGGTCACCCGCAGGTGTCTGGCTGTCCAGCAGGGGGTTGGCCACCCGCTGCAGGGTTTGCCCATATGCTGTGCGCGCGGTGGGGTTTGACCACCCAATCCCATGCTGCACAAAGCCAAAATCTTTGCGCTGTGGTGGGTTGGTGGTCCAGCCAAGCCCTGCATCCAACCCCCCACTGTGCATGGCTGAAGGCTGTGCACAGCTTGGGAGTTTATTGAATCCGATAAAAAATAGAAATTCCATGCAAAAACATAAAGGGTAAAGTGACGGTATAGTTAGATATGATAATAAAATCTTAACTTACATTAAAAAAACAGAAGCTCAGTGAAAAAAACAAAGGTTAAAGTGATTATATGGCTAGGCATGATAATAAAACCTTACCTCTCATTTAAAAAAAACCCTAGCAATTCACTGTAACACCCAAAGCTTAAAGAGACGTTATAGTTAGGTGTTCGAAGTGACATAAAATCGAACACTTAAAAACCAGAACGACAATGAAATTCGTCCTTTATAGTTTACTGAGATAACTGTAACTTACACCCCCACCATGCAAGGCTTATCAACTAACATATGACATCTTTCACAACATGCTAAATTACACCACTGATGCCATTTTTCAAAATGGGTGCAACGGTACCCACCAAGGCCACCCACAAAATATCCATATGCTGTGGGCTCCGGGGGGAGGTGCCCTAAGGCCACTGCAACCCCTGCTGACTCCCCAGCAAGCACCCACAGTGGTTGCTGGCGGGAGCTGTCTATTTTGTTTGAAAGTGGGTGCCCTGGTGCCCACCCTGGACACCCACATAAGCCTTCATCATTTCGCCCCAAGATCCCTCAGACCTGTTCGGCTCCCCCAACCACACCTATACTAGGCTGGCATGTTTATTTTTTAAAGTGGGTGCCTTCGTGTCCACCTGGGGCACACACGAAATCCTTAGTTATTGGGGGCCAGAAGGGGAGCCCCCAAGGTCTCCCTGGCCCCAGCCAGCTACCCTGCCAGCAACCAGTGTTAGGCTTCCGGGACCTGGCTTTTTAACTTTGCTCCCTCCCAGGCGGAAGCAGCATTTTTGCTGCTCCTGGCCAGACTGGAGCAAAGTTGTGTTCCCTGTCCAAGAGAGTGTGGGCAGAGAATTGCAGTGTCACAGGTGTTGAGCTGCCCCGAATACTGCAGCAGCCACCAGACTCGGGTTATGAGGCCCCCGGGGTAAATTGTATGGCTCCAGGAGAGGGGTCATGTGGCCCTCTCCCCACAATTAAACTCATGGGGATAGGGACCTTGGGCCTCACGAGGTGGATGAATGCCCCCACCCTGACAAAAAACGAATCACCCAGTGGATGGGGGTCCCTGGGGTATTTTAGGGGATTGAGAATGTTGGCTGTACACCACATTCACTA
Source organism: Pleurodeles waltl (assembly GCF_031143425.1). Taxonomy (NCBI): domain Eukaryota; kingdom Metazoa; phylum Chordata; class Amphibia; order Caudata; family Salamandridae; genus Pleurodeles; species Pleurodeles waltl. The sequence continues at coordinate 1,022,530,805 of NC_090449.1, read as the reverse complement.
AAACTAAAATCAGCCCGAGGGATGGGGTCCCTAGGGCCTCAAGAAGGCACGTGGAAAGGGCTGCATGCCCCCTTCCCAAAACTTAAGCTATCGTCCCAAGGGGATGGGGGTGCCAGGGACCTCAAGAAGGCTCAAGAAAGGGGCTGCCTGCTCCCCTGACCAATAAAATAAAAAGCAGCAACACCCCAGGCCCTGGCCCACCCTGAGGGGGCTTATTTTGTAAAAGCATGAGAGGAGCCCTTTTTTTTCAAATAGCACCACAGATCAGCAAATCCACCCCTCTGATTAAAAAAAAACTATATGTTTTTGGCCTAATGTCTTTCTACTCTGCCCCTCTGTGTGTTTTGTTTTTTAGTTTTTCATCCTCATAGTCCCCAAATCCTAAAATAGCTGCCACCACATCTTTGTTGATGTGGTGACAGCCAATCATATATTATCTAGAGATCTGTTGTCTCCGTGGATCCTCTTCTGTGTTAAATATAGAGCGTTTTTTAACCTTAATTTCTCAAAATCTACTGGACAGATATAAACCAAATTACAAAAAGCATACTTTCTGGACGAAGATCTACCATTCTGTCAAATTTGGTATAATTCTGTACTGCCGTTTTGGCTGTAGATCTGTCTAATTTTCCTGTGGAAAAATGAATGGGAAAATTAAATTTTGGGGTCCCTGCTTTTTCTCGGCTCCCACTTTATTGGTCACCCTGAAACTTTCCAGGAAGGAGCTGAGGTGGATGAAAACTTTGTTAAGATTTGTCAAATGGTGCCAACGTTATAAGCAAACCCAAAAAAACCTTTACCTATGGAAACGTGGTCCCAACTTTAAATAACCAGTGGCAACCACCACTATAACTTGCCGTGCCTAATTTCAGATGTTGTCAATGATGTTGTAAATGATGTCATAGACTATGTCATAAGCGATGTACTTTGTGAACCCATAAGCAGTGCATGTTAAGTGCATGAGTTATAGTTACTTCAGTTAACTATAATTGGTGAATTGCAGTTTTTTTTTTAGATTAAAATGTTACATAACTGACATTTTGACCTAACTAAAATGTCTTTTTAACCTTCGGAGTTTTCTGTCAATATCTCAGTTTTTTTTAAGGTAATGTAAGATATTATAACCGGAACTAACTATAATGTCACTTCAACCTGTGTTTTTTCAGTGAATTTCTGAAGTTTTTTTAACTTAAAGTAACAAAAGCGTTGAGGACACAACTTATTTTCTTTTTTTTTTAAACTAATGTCAGTGTAGGGTGCCCACTCCAGTGATGCCTTGCCTTTTTTTGTCTTGAGACCGAAAGTAACTACAAATCACACCCCTGACATGCAGAGTGTTGTCATCAATGATGTCATTCAAGATGTCACCCTGATGTTATCAGTGATGTCATGAAACATGCTAAGAATGAAGTATTATGCACACACCCCAGAATGTCGTGATTTTGTGAATTGCTAAATAAAATAGCAAATTTTTTTCTAAATCAAATCAAATCAAATCAACAACATTTATAAAGCGCGCTACTCACCCGTGAGGGTCTCAAGGCGCTAGGGGGAGGGGGATTACTGCTGCTCGAAGAGCCAGGTCTTGAGTTACCTCTGGAATGCGAGGTGGTCCTGGGTGGTCCTGAGGTTGGTGGGGAGGGAATTCCATGTTTTTTGCTGCCATGTAGGAGAAGGATTTCCCACCTGCCGTGGTGCGGCGGATGCGAGGGACGGCGGCGAGTGTGAGGTTGGCGGAGCGAAGTTGGCAGGTGGGCGTGTAGAAACTGAGGCGACGGTTGAGGTAATCGGGTCCCTTGTTGTGGAGGGCTTTGTGTGCGTGGGTGAGGAGCCGGAAGGCGATCCTTTTGTTGACGGGAAGCCAGTGCAGGTGTCTCAGGTGGGCGGAGATGTGGCTGTTTTGGGGTATTTCGAGGACGAGGCGGGTGGAGGCGTTTTGTATTCGCTGCAGATGTTTCTGGAGTTTAGCGGTGGTTCCTGCGTATAGGGTGTTACCGTAGTCCAGGCGGCTCATGACGAGGGCGTGGGTCACAGTCTTTCTGGTGTTGGCGGGGATCCAACGGAAGATCTTTCGGAGCATGCGGAGGGTGAGGAAGCAGGAAGATGATACGGCGTTGACTTGTTTGGTCATGGTGAGAAGTGGGTCCAAGATGAATCCGAGGTTGCGTCCGTGGTCTGAGGGGGTTGGTGTGGTGCCAAGGGCCGTGGGCCACCAGGAGTCGTCCCAGGCGGATGGGGTGTTTCCGAGAATGAGGACTTCCGTTTTGTCTGAGTTCAGTTTCAGACGGCTGAGTTTCATCCATTCTGCGACGTCTTTCATTCCATCTTGCACGTTGGTCTTGGCGCTGGTGGGGTCCTTGGTGAGGGAAAGTATAAGCTGAGTGTCGTCGGCGTAGGAGGTGATGTTGATGTTGTGTTTGCGTACGATGTCGGCGAGGGGGCTCATGTAGACATTGAAGAGTCGGGCTGAGCGAGGAGCCTTGTGGGACGCCGCAGATGATCTCGGTGGGGTCTGAGTGGAACAGTGGGAGGTAGATTCTTTGGGAGCGGTTGGAGAGGAAGGAGGTGATCCAGTCCAGGGCGGTGGAGCGGAGGCAGGATATTAGGGTTCGGTGGCAGACGGTGTTGAAGGCAGCCGAGAGGTCGAGGAGGATGAGGGCGACTGTTTCTCCGTTGTCCATCAGAACTCTGATGTCGTCTGTGACTGAGATGAGGGCGGTTTCTATGCTGTGATTGGCTCGGAATCCGGACTGAGAGGGGTCGAGTAGGTTGTTGTCTTCAAGGAAGTTGGTAAGTTGCTCTATGACTTTGGCAGGGAAGGGGAGGAGCGAGATGGGGCGGAAGTTCTTCAGGTCGCTGGGGTCCACTGTAGGTTTCTTCAGTAGGGCGTTGACTTCTGCGTGTTTCCAGCTCTCGGGAAGGTGGCAGAAGCAAACGAGCTGTTGATGATGGTCTGGAGATGCGGGGCAATGATGTCGTCGGCTTTGTTGAAGATGAAGTGTGGGCAGGGGTCCGAGGGGGCACCGGAGTAGATGGAGTTCATGGTAGCTTTGGTCTCTTCCGTGCTGATGTGAGTCCAGGCGTTGAGGGTGATGGCTGGGGTTGTAGGTTCTGTGGTGGTTGGCTGTGTCTGGTGTCCGAAGCTGTTGTATAGGTCGGTGATCTTACGATGGAAGAAGGTGGCGGGGGAGTTGCAGAGTTCTTGTGAGGGTGTGATGGCGTTGGCGTTGGCGTTAGGATTGGAGAGCTCTTTGACAATGTTGAAGAGTTCTTTGCTGTTGTGAGTGTTCTTGTCCAGTCTGTCTGTGAAGGAAGTTCTTTTGGTGGCGTGAATCAGTTGGTGGTGTTCGCGGGTGGCTTTTTTGAGGGCAGACATGTTTTCTGCGGTGTGGTCCTGGCTTTCTCGAGGGTGAAGCAGTTTTTTTCAGATTCCTTGAGGGTGTCTGTGAACCAAAGAGGTTTCCTGGTGTTGGTCTGTTTTGGGAGACGTCTGAGGGGTGCGAGGTTGTCTGCGCAGTTGGTGATCCAATCCGTGAGGCTGAGGGCTGCGTCATTGGGGTCGGTGGAGAAGGTGGGTTGGTTGTCGCTGAGAGTGGAGAGAAGCTGTTCCGCGGGGATTTTGTTCCAATGTCTGCGTGTGATGGGTTGTGTGCGGAGGTGGCGAGTCTTGCGTCGGAAGGTGAAGTGGCCACATCTGTGGTCGGTCCAGTGTATTACGGAGGAGTGGCTGAAGGATACAAGGTTGCTGGCGGAGGAGATGGGGTTGAGCGTGTGTCCGGCGATGTGGGTGGGGGTGTTCACCAGTTGCTTGAGACCGAGGTTGTCGAGCAGGGCGGTGGTGTTGGGGTCGTTGTTCTGTTCCAGGTGGAAGTCGAGGTCGCCGAGGAGGATGTAGTCCGGCAAGGCAAGGGTGTGCGGGGAGATGAAGTCAGTGATAGAGTCGCTGAAGAGGGCGCGTGGTCCAGGGGGTCTGTAGATGAGAGTTCCTCTAAGGGTGGTCCTGGGGTCGGTGTGGATCTGTAAGTGCAGGTGTTCGGCGGCGAGGGGGGTGTCTTCGGTGGAGGTGGTGACGTTGATGGAGTCCTTGAAGACGATGGCGATTCCTCCACCGACTTGGTTGGTGCGGTCTCTCCTGGAGATCTTGTAGCCGTCGGGGATGTCTATGGCGATGTTGGGGGCCGAAGAGGCGTTCATCCAGGTCTCAGTGATGAAGGCGACGTCCGGTGCTGTGGAGTCCAGGAGGTCCCATAGTTCAACGGCGTGCTTGTGGACGGAGCATGCATTGATCAGGATGCATTTGAGGTGATTGTTGGCGCGTGGGCTGGCGGGCGGGGTGGTTTCGCGGTGGAAGGTGAGTTTGCAGGTGAGGCATGCGAAGGGTCCATGGGTGCGTTTAGGGTTGGCTTGGAAGCAGGTACTGGAGCGCCCCGGGTTGTGGGCGCGGAAGTTGTTGGGGTCGTAGCGGTGTTGTGGGGTTTGGGGGTGCTGGGGGCCAGGGGTCGTGGCGCTGGGCGCGGTCCAGGCGCGGACGGGCGCAGACGGGCTTGCCTTTGGCGCGGCCGCCATAAGAGGGAGGAGGGGGGAAGGAGGGGTCAGCTGGGGGTGGGGGGCGGGGGGCGGGAGAGGGGCGACAAATGGGAGCAGGGGGGCCGGGGCCGAGCAGGAGGTGGCAGCGGGAAAGCGGAGGGTGGGGGCGGTCAGGTACAGGGGAGGGGAGAAAAGATAGGGGGGGTTACAGAGGTGGAAGTGAGTAAGGAAGAACAGACAAGGAGAAGAAAGAAGAGTCAAGAACAGAAGAGGGAAGAGTCAAGAACAGAAGAGAGAGAAGTCAAGAAGAAGAGGAGAAGAGTCCGGAGAGAAGAGAGAAGAGTCAAGAAGAAGAGGAGAAGAGTCCGGAGAGAAGAGAGAAGAGTCAAGAAGAAGAGTAAAGAAGAAGAGGAGAGAAGAATCAAGAGAGAAGAGAGAGGAGTCAAGAAGCAGAGGAGAAGAGTCCAGAGAGAAGAGAGAAGAGTCAAGAAGAAGAGGAGAAAAGTCCGGAGAGAAGAGAGAAGAGTCAAGAAGAAGAGTCAGGCAGAAGAGGAGAGACCTGAGAAGCAGAGGGGAAGCGTCCAGAAAATGAGGAGAGGCCACAGAGGAAGAAAAGGAACACGCAGAGAAAAATAAAGAGGAGGAGAAGAACACGCAGGTCGGGGTGCAGAGGAGAAAGAAGAACACAGATGAAGAACACAGATGAAGAAAACAGATGAAGAACACAGAAGAAGAAAGAACACGCAGGACGGGGTGCAGAGAAGAACACTGATGAAGAAAGAACAAAGAACACGCAGGTCGGGGTGCAGAGGAGAAAGAAGAACACAGACGAAGAACACAGATGAAGAAAACAGATGAAGAACACAGAAGAAGAAAGAACACGCAGGTCGGGGTGCAGAGGAGAAAGAAGAACACAGATGAAGAACACAGATGAAGAAAACAGATGAAGAACACAGAAGAAGAAAGAACACACAGGGCGGGGTGCAGAGAAGAACACAGATGAAGAGAGAAGAAAGAACACGCAGGTTGGGGTGCAGAGGAGAAAGAAGAACACAGATGAAGAACACAGATGAAGAAAATAGATGAAGAACACAGAAGAAGAAAGAACACGCAGGACGGGTGCAGAGAAGAACACAGATGAAGAGAGAAGAAAGAACACGCAGGTCGGGGTGCAGAGGAGAAAGAAGAACACAGATGAAGAACACAGATGAAGAAAACAGATGAAGAACACAGAAGAAGAAAGAACATGCAGGTCGGGGTGCAGAGGAGAAAGAAGAACACAGATGAAATACACAGATGAAGAAAACAGATGAAGAACACAGAAGAAGAAAGAACACGCAGGACGGGGTGCAGAGAAGAACACAGATGAAGAAAGAAGAAAGAACACGCAGGACGGGGTGCAGAGGAGAAAGAAGAGCACAGATGAAGAAAGAAGCAGGAAAAGAACGCGGTGAGGAAGAGGAGCGGGCCGAGGAAGAGCAGAACACGCAGCAAGTGGGCTGCAGAAGAGGAGCAAAGAGCGAAGGGAAAAAGGACAGCAGAGGTGCGGAGAGAGGTTGGAGGAGAGAGCGGAAGGCAGAAGACAGAGGTACAGGAAAGGAGAGGTGAGTAGCGCGGGCTGGGCGAGGGGCAGGGCGGGGGGAGTACTTACTGTTTTAGCAGGTCTTGCTGGGAGGTGTCAGGAGCCTGGGCTAGTGGAGCTGCAGCGGCAGGGGGAGCGACCTACCCTCGGGTCAAGGGTCGCTGACTCTGCTGCGCAGCGGCCGCCATAAGAGGGAGGAGGGGTCAGCTGGGGGCGGGGGGCGGGAGGCGGGCGACGAATGGGAGCAGGGGGGCGGGGCCGAGCAGGAGGTGGCGGCGGGAAAGCGGAGGGTGGAGGGTCAGGTAGAGGGGAGGGGAGAAAAGATAGGGGGGGTTACAGAGGTGGAGGGGAGTAAGGAGCCTGGGCTAGTGGAGCTGCAGCGGCAGGGGGAGCGACCTACCCTCGGGTCAAGGGTCGCTGACTCTGCTGCGCAGCGGCCGCCATCAGAGGGAGGAGGGGTCAGCTGGGGGCGGGGGGCGGGAGGCGGGCGACGAATGGGAGCAGGGGGGCGGGGCCGAGCAGGAGGTGGCGGCGGGAAAGCGGAGGGTGGGGGGGTCAGGTAGAGGGGAGGGGAGAAAAGATAGGGGGGGTTACAGAGGTGGAGGGGAGTAAGGAAGAACAGACGAGGAGAAGAGAGAAGAGTCAAGAACAGAAGAGAGAAGAGTCAAGAAGAAGAGTAAAGAAGAAGAGGAGAGAAGAGTCAAGAGAGAAGAGAGAGGAGTCAAGAAGAAGAGGAGAAGAGTCCGGAGAGAAGAGTCAAGAAGAAGAGTCAGGCAGAAGAGGAGAGACCTGAGAGGCAGAGGGGAAGCGTCCAGAAGATGAGGACAGGCCACAGAGGAAGAAAAGGAACACGCAGAGAAAAGTACAGAGGAGGAGAAGAACACGCAGGTCGGGGTGCAGAGGAGAAAGAAGAACACAGATGAAGAACACAGATGAAGAAAACAGATGAAGAACACAGAAGAAGAAAGAACACGCAGTACGAGGTGCAGAGAAGAACACAGATGAAGAAAGAAGAAAGAACACGCAGGACGGGGTGCAGAGGAGAAAGAAGAGCACAGATGAAAAAAGAAGCAGGAAGAGAACGCGGTGAGGAAGAGGAGCGGGGCCGAGGAAGAGCAGAACACGCAGTAAGTGGGCTGCAGAAGAGGAGCAGAGAGCGAAGGGAAAAAGGACAGCAGAGGTGCGGAGAGAGGTTGGAGGAGAGAGCGGAAGGCAGAAGACAGGTACAGGAAAAGAGAGGTGAGTGGCGCGGGGCTGGGCGAGGGGCAGGGCGGGGGGAGTACTTACTGTTTTAGCAGGTCTTGCTGGGAGGTGTCAGGAGCCTGGGCTGGTGGAGCTGCAGCAGCAGGGGGAGCGACCTACCCTCGGGAAGTGCCCCCAAAATCTGTGTAAAAATATTACATGGGCTTGACCCTTTCTTTAATGGCTCTGAACTGCTGCTGAGCCAGTAAAGGAAGGATGAACAACAGGCCAACAGGCAGCAGAGGTGTTAATTTCCTCTGTTGCCTGCCTTTCATGTGCACACAGCCCCAACCTGTGAAATTAGCCTGCAGCCCGCCTCATATGTTTGTGTGCCTCCTGTGGACTTCGCAGGCCCTTGAAAGGCTCTCCTGCTCGCCACCCTCCACCGTACACCTCTCCCTCGGCCCCCTCTGGTTTCCTGTTAATCCCTAACACCCCCATGTCGACTCATTTATTTTCAATTTGCATTTTTATATGTCCTCAATCTCTACTGCCGCCCACCTGCCCTGTACACGCAGGCTGTCTGATGCCAGAAAGAGCAGATTTCGTACTGTAATGTGTTCTCTGTGGCATCAGACACCCTAAAATCAAGGCGCTGTATGGCTGGAGGCTCTGCAAGGTTACAGGTTGTGACATAGCACAATATCCAAATTTTGAGGTTTTGGGCCGCAAATTTAGCTTTTTCTGGCCGCAGAATTTGCCGCCTAAAGCTGCAAAATCATGGGGGGTCCGAATATGGGAGGAAATTAACAGTGCATGGTGGGGGCATAAGTTAAAGTTACTTTAGAGCATGAGTTATAGTTATAAATTACTATAACTGGTGAATGTCAGTGTTTTTGGTTATATTTTAACTGATATTTTCACCTAATTGAAACGTTCCTTTATGCTTTGTTTTTTCAGTGAATTTCTAAGGTTTTTATTTAAAGTAAAGTAGTCTATTATTACAATTCCTAAAAATAACGTTAGTTTAGCCCTTGTTTTTTTCAGTGTATTTCTAGTTCTTTTTGATGTAAAGTAAGACGTCAATCACCGCGCATGGGGTTGGGCACAGGGCCAACCCTCCACTGGTGCACAAATTGCCCCTGCTGGACAGGCCTTTTATGGCAAGTGCACTGATGCAAAACAGACTGATGAAAACCCCTTGCTTCTCTGGTGATGGATCTGCAATACTTTGCCCTATGGCAAATGCGACACATTTTTATCTTTTCCCTCTCTTCCCTTTACCTCATTGCTCTTCATTGTATTCTCTTCTAGAGCATATCTTATATGTTATAGTCCTTAGAAACAGCTTTACTGCAATATAAATTGTGTTAGAAATAAACAAATAAATAAATGTTGCCTTATACTTGAAAACAGAAATTGCGGCAATAGGATTATTCCAGGTTATTAAAGACAACACTGTATAATGGATTTTTAGGGTTTAGTTTACTGTGATGGTTGAGCTGAACACTTTCAGAACTAGATCCTAAATCCTGATGAATTAATACATTGCAGTCGCTGATGGATCAATGTAAGTAGCATCTGTTTAGTTTGAAAAAGATGGCAAAACAGCCAAAATAAGATGAAAAAATAATAGCTCCAGCAATAGATAAGTTTAAAATGAGGGATTTCCATTAGTGACAGCCAATACGTTTTGTATCAGAGTGGGCTCTCATAAGGTTACAGGGCGGGGTTTAGAAAGACCATATCAAGAGGTCAAGATGGGAGTGGAGCAATGATTCAGTCCTATGTTTTCAAACTTAGGTCTCCGGTCTTACCTTCAGGCCTGGAGAGAAGACCTCTTTCTTGTGGATCTGGACGAATGCAATAGCTATGATGACAGCAATGCTAATAAGCAGAAACAAGAAGGCAACCACTACTGGAGTCTTTGAAGGCATCCCACCAGCACCTGGAAAGATAAGACATTGCATGATCAGTCTACGGTCAACTCTACGTGCAACATTCTGTATTATATCATTTAAGTAAGGATCTTACAAAGTGGCATTAGGTGATCCATCTTCATGGTGTTTATTCCCCAAATCAGCATTCCAGTAAAATCCTACTTGATCTGAGCACAGACCTTTGTGTTATTTAGACTGTCACCTCCATGTTGTCGCTCATACATTCTGGCACTGTCAGCTGCTAAGATATTAGTAACGTGAGTTGGTGACTCAAGTGTCCACCATCATCAGTTTTAATATTTCTCTGTGGCTTAAGTACCTCAAGTATGTAGCACAAATAACTTAAAAGCGCACCAAATGGGCTGCTATGGCAAATACTGAGAAGCATTAAACAAATATTTCTGAAATGATCTTTAAAAAAATAAACTCTGAAATGCCTCTCTGGCACCAAGAGAGTCTAACACGCCCTGGACGGGGGGAGTGACGAGGAGAATAAGGGGAAGCATTTATAGGACCCTATTGTGCATTCAACTACCTCTTTGAGGGAGATCTCTGCTCACTGTTTCATAAATGCTACCCAAGGCTTCTCTTTTCCTTTAAATGGGTCATACATCAGATGAATAATCAACAACAGCCCATAGCCCTGTCACGGACAAAGCTCCAGCTTCTTCAGCGTAATGCGAAGTGTGCACTATGAGGAACTCCAAGCTGGCTACATCTGGGAAGAGATATGCACTCTCATTGGGCATCACAAGGACCACTTACAACTCCTGGAAGAGTTATCCCTTTCTGTGTAGTTTGTAATTCTTGGGTTCTCTGTAGCTTCACCATACTTATGTTCAAAACACATGGACCTTCTTTCCTCTTGCAGAATATTATAGTGAATCAAATTTAATTTGCAACTTCACCAAAGATGAGATTGTCTTCTCTTGAGTCCTTCCAAATCTCCCCATCTCTGTCTCAGTCCTCCCTCAATTGTTACTTGCTAAAGAAGCTCCCTGCCATCATGGCTTCCACATGCTAGATTTCCTCTGCCAAACTACGAGCAGGAAAAGCACATTTGTAGAAAAGTAAAAGCAAGGGCTTTGTAAACTATTTAAAGATTGATTTACGCGAGTTGCCATCATCAACATTATAAATGTTTCTTTTGGAACAAAATTACATCCTTAAAAACAACAGAACAAATATAAAAAGACATTTCATTAACTAGCAGTTAAAAAATGTAAACATATCTAGTTCAGAATTATCACAATTAGGACCATCCCCTTTTTAGATCTTGCTGAAGGACAGCTTAGGCTCGCTGTTGTTGAAGACCTGTTGTCTTTAATACATTAAAATATAGACATATTGTGGGTGTGGGGTCAGCAATTTTCCCTTGATTGGGTGACTTTCTGTATGCACTAGGCTTTCACTCTATTATTTGTTTGTCCCACCTATGGAGCATTTCTTCTTTACGATGTTTGGATTGTATAACTTGTGTTCTTCCACTGCTTACATCCAGAGAACTACACTTTTCTTTTTCTTCTGGTGCTCCAAGCAAATGCATTTGTTTTTGTGTGCTACTTTCCCCCTAAATTCCGTCTGCGCTCTGTCTCACCCACGCCACAAGTCTTTTATTGCTTCCCTTGCCACCTTTTTAACAAAAAAGAAAAAACTATTTAACCCCCTCCCAACACTTTTCCACCTCCCACCCTTGTTGCACCCGCCACTCTGCAGTGCTGACTTCCTCCCTTAACACATGCCTCCCACTTTACCTTTGTCCACTGCTCCTCTCTATCACATTATCTATCACATTCTTTTGAAAAAAATATATATATATTGTCTGATTGGCCCTGCAGCATCTACCAGGTGGTTCCTTTTTTTTTCATGAGCTTTTATGCATTTTATGGTGCCATACCATACAGAGGGACATATTTATGAGAAATGCTGAACAACTGCGCGAGCGCAGTTGTGCGTCAAAAAATGTACTGCCGGCTAATGCCATCTGTGTTCCATATTTAAAAAATGACGCACGATGGTCTACGGAATGGTTAGCATCGTAGAAAATTATGCTGGCCGGGGGTGGACGGCGGTAGGAAAAATGGCGCTAGTGGGCAAAAAATGAAGTTAGACAGATTAGCGGCAAACTATCTGCTGCTAGTCAGCCTAGCATCATTATTTGGTCACACAAGCAGCCAAAAAATGACGCCTGTCCAAGTATGGACAAGAGACAGTACAAAAACCACAATGTCCAACACAGGGGACCAGTGACCCCAGGACAAACCCAACAAAACCAGTGCCCGCTAGGCGGTCACATGTAAGTGGCCCTCAGTGGCGCATAACAGTAAAGCACATATACTTACCTGGGATGTGCTCCCTCCACCCGCAGTGTGCCTGTAGTGTGGGTGGAGGGGTGATGCTGGGGATTGGGATGGGCATCTATGTGCCCTAAATAGTGACACCATGGTGGACTCCATGGTGTTTCCCCAAGAAAATGTGCCTAACTTTACTTTAATGCCTGGTCTGACCAAGCGTTAAAATTTGACGCTAATCAGCCATAGCGTCATTTTTTGGGTCCGCTTTCTAGGTGTGCGTGGTTTTAGTGTAGGGAGGTAAATATGGCACTAGGAGGCTAGTGTTACTTTTTGGAAAGGAACGCATACCTTGCATGTCATTGTCGCCAAAACGATGCAAGGTGGGTTGGTGCTTCCAGAAAATGATGCTAACTCTGATATTTTGACGTTAGACGGGTCTAACATCAAAATATAAATATGGAGTTAAGTTAGAGCCACTTTAGCGTGACTTTTGATAAATATGAGCCTATGTGTGCTCACATGTGAAGTGATAGATGTATGTGTATATCTCATCATGTGGTAGCGAACATAGCCTCATGATGCATAAACAGGGCCACTGGAATGATGTGGCGATGTTTTCATAGTTATAGATTTGGCGCACTTGCCACATAATCCATCATCTGCTGCATAATCTTCAGAATTTAACCCAAAAAAATGTTTGTAGCTCAAGAGTTTCAAAAGTTACTAAAAATGCAGTGATACTTGCCGCTGCACAAGGAAAGGCCTTTTGCAAAGCTGGTCTTGTCACCTTTTTGTTGCTTATTGCTGTATTTTGGGATGAAAGTGGTACTAATGAGGTGCAACCAATGCCCAAACGGTGTTACAAAGAGTAACAAGCATTTGCAATGCAGTAAGTCTTGCATATTTCGAAAAAGTTAAATTGTCATCTTTTGACAACAGCGCCCACAAGCAAAAAACAAAAAAAAACATGAGTGTAAACTGAGGAAAGACGAGTTAACAAAATAAAATAAAGTTAGCTTTAAAAAAATTTAACTGGGCAATTTTGTTTGTCCTGCTGGGCACGTTTTTTGCAAGTCACAAGCCTTCTGTTTACGGGGCACGGGAGGTTTAAACAAACTAGTACCTCGATCACGTCAGGAGCAGCGGACGGGCACTAATTAAATTGAAATCAATTGATCCCTGCTCCACATAGAGGAATGGAAAGATGCCAGGCGTGCCTTGACGATTTAGGAAGCCGTAAAGAAGAGTGCCACACAAACTGACAAATGACGAGCGACCAGCGGACTCCGAGCCCTTTACTGAACACAAGAATGTCTTGTAAGCGAGATGCATGCGCTAGCACATGCACTCAGAGGATCGACCCTAAAAATGACAAAATAACGAAGTAATACTATCACAAAAAGTGCTGTATTATGCTACATAATTTGGCTTTTCTTCCTGCATAATTTACTCAACCCTGCCATATAATTTAGCCCTCTCGTGCCACATACTTCCAGTGGCCCTGTGTATAAGTGTGCATGCATGATGATGCATGCACACATATACAATATCATGCCTTTGTTTTTGCTCAAGCTGAACAGCATCAACAAAACCACTGGCAAAACAAATAGGTCTGCATTGGCAATGACAACAGGCGAGACGGTTTGGTTTGGTTCATGCTTACTAATACCAGTGTCTAAAATACAGCAATTACTTCGAGTAGCAGAATTGTTTAGAATGCACCGAACTCAATAAAGCCATCTATTTACCAGCGCCAGGTTAAGTACAAAACAACAGCACAAGGTCAATATGTTATTGCAACCAATAACACGAATAATCTATCCTTAAAGATCTCCAAACCAGAATTATAATCAACTCAGATAAATCCTTTTTATATTCGTACTTTACAAATAAGTGAAAGTGTTGGTGCAATACTGCACTTTATAGCTGTGCATACCCTTACATTAATCAAGGGCATCCTTCCTGCTGGAAATGTGAAATTCCCAGCGTTTACTCAATAGGAAACAATGGAGAACAATGGGTCTCAGGTTTCACATATGTGAGCCGATGGTCGCCATGACATGCAAAGCACTCGACTTCTGCCCAGCGAGATCGCGCTGCGTAGGAAATGAAAAGATAAAGTAGTCCAGAAACCAGCTGAAAACATGGAGCCTCATATGTTTTCAGTAGTTTACCGGTTAGCTCGAGGATGGCTAAGCATTGGAAAAGGCATGACGTACGCATGCCTTTCACAAATGGAATCAATCGATTTTTAAAAGGCAAGCCCACGAACTAATGAAAGTGACGGACGTGACATGGGCGTGGTTAGAAGCACACATAGAGATTACAACATGGTCCAGAGCGCTTGCGCGCGCTTGACCCTAAGAAAGGAAACATTGTGTTTAATGTAGGTTCGGAGCAGATACATTTAGAGGGATTGCCAGATTTCTCTCTCATTCTAAACACACCTAAGGATCTGCCAATAAACACAGGTAATCTGGAATCATTGGTTCCAGATACGGTTCGAAGTCTTTAAAAGGGACTTGTGCCCCAGAAACTTTGGGCCTAAATCTGATTTAAAAAAGGATATTCAGTTTGTTGCCTTCACCAGCTAAACTGAAAAGATAATTATGGAACTGGGCGAAGTCCAAGGTGATTGTAGATACAGTCCAATTAGTATTTAATGTCTATATGTGTTCTCCAAGGAATGGTGTAGCCTTAAATCTTGCTAATAAATCCATATTGCCCCGTAGAAGTACCATATCAGAAGTATAGGGCCAAGACATTAGGGCGCACATTAGAGGACAATCCCACCCAAAACACGTCTGGCTTAATGTTCAATAGAAAGAAAAAGGACTACAACACCCAGAATGCAATACACTATTACACACTGGGAAGAGTATCCATAATACTGGAAGGAGATAGCCATGTTACCTGAATCAGCTCTCAGCAAGTGTAATTGAGTTGAGCTTGGGAGGCTGCAACCTTTCCTCAAAAAGGCACATTGGCAAATTGTCAAGACATGAGAGTAAACACAACCCACAGTTCTGCTTCATACCAAGCACCTGCTTTTACTGTTACACAAAATACCTCCAACGAGGACACCATAGGCCCTGCCCCAATTTTGCAATTAAAAGTTGAAAGCAGATAGCTTGTGTTAGATAAAAGAGCAAAACTCTTTGACACATGAGCCACCCATATGATCAAATCTCAGACTCAAATTATCAAAATGGTTGGCTGTTTTGAGCACATTATTAAATAACTTAATAAAAGGAAGTCTTACAACACAAGGGTTGCGTATAAATAGGATGTTTCATTTTCTTAAATAAAAATTCTGAACAGTGTAAATTACAGGAGAACAAATACTGAAAAATTTAAAGAAGTGTGAAATGCAAAATCTTATAATGATTGCTTCATCCTGATAAATTGCCCACATATACTAGTAGTTCCTTCACACCCTTAATTCCCCTGTGCCACTGAACCTGCAGCACTAATGATAGGGATGCCTCTGGGGCTGCCTAATACCAGTTCAGACCTCTTACTTACTGGTGGTGCATTAATGAGAAGGATATACCATTTCACAATCAGTCCAATGGGGCCTGCGTCAATAGACCTCAGTACCCGTCCCCACCTCTGCCACAGAGGTCCACAAATAAGAGAGTTGGAATGCTGAAGGTCTGAGATTACACAGCAGGTAGATGAGATTTCTAATACATTATGGTCTGAAATTCACTATCCTTGTGAATGGACCCTGATGAAGAATTACACAGCAGACCTTTTGTGTGAATCTCAAGTCCTTGAAAGAAAAAGTAGACATTTTAGGAATGGAAGTCACAGGGAGCATCTACCCATAGAATGAAAGTCCTCTATGATAGAGATGTAGGAAAAGGAACCACCAGTAAGGACATTTCACACTACTTATCACCCTGAGGGTTACTTGAGCAGTAGTGAGAGCAGGAGAGTCCTTTCCTGCCACTAGGCCAAGCAGAATATGGTAGGAGGTGCAGGACCTTGTCATCCTTATATTGACTCACTATCTCCCCCACATTCCCTGCTCTCAATCATGTCAATATATTGAGTATTGTGTGCCGTGTACAATATCTAGAGGGCAAAATGAAGTAAGACAAATAACGAGTGCCCAATTCACAAGGTAAACCTAGACTTCAGGTCTACACTTGATGTTCAGGCCCAAGTTTACCTTTGTGAATTGGGCCCTGAGTGTCCTTGTGACTACACTTCCTTGATCAACAGCACATCCTTGGCTGCTGGGGCTGTGGCTCAGGCTGCCCCGTGGGAGGAGGAGTCAGGTTCACTGTTGCACCAATGAGGAGCATTGTGACACTTTAACTCAATGGCTACTCCCAATCATTTGTCATTTATTGAGGTACAATCTTTTAATTTTTTCCCTACTCCAAAGGCTTTACTAGAAGTCTATTGTTGAAAAGCGGGAGGTAATACCAGACGACTATTAGCTATACTAGGTTGTTATTATGATCCCATTACTAGATAATTGCACATTTGGACCTGGAATGGGGAGTAGCATATGGCATCTGGAATTACCACACTATTTACTGCACCTGTTCCCAGATTACTGTGCCCCTTTCCTTTTTAGCTGGAGGAATATGTGACAGGTAAAGCTGGTGGCATCATTAGGTGCACTATTACTGGTTGTGATAATATGTCTCACGTGATAATCTCACATGATAATCTCACGTGATAATAGTGGGTCTTTAAGTGTAAGATTTTTTGGCATGCTCTAGGTTCCTATGTAAGCAGCGAGGTTGATCCTGTTGCAATTTCTTTCAAAGACCTTTGTGGAAGCTTTTTCTTTAGATCACCACATCTTTTCCGAGGAGCCACTCCTGGAGACTAGACTGGAAATACCAACAACTGACAGTCTAAAGCACTTCCCAACATCATCTGTGTATAAACATTCCCTTTTTAAATAGGCTGAGAAGCTGCACACATATATACCAACCTAAATATAACAAGGCATTAAAAAACAGGATGCACTTAGAGTTAATGGGAAAGAGGTCCCACTTGGTGCTATTTTTAGCCAGCGCCAAAGACTGATTTACTTCCTCTGTGCTCAAATCCCTGGAGTTTCTTGGAAGCTTCCTCTCCACCATGTAAGTTTGTCTCCTTGCAAGGCTGGCACTACTCTGTTACTTCAGCCTCAAGAACCTCTGAACATGTGTAATCCTGCAAATGTACACAGATGTTTGAATAAAACATAAACCAAATTACGAGTGTGCAACACATTTTTATTCAGTTGACATGGAGATAAATGTCAGTTCCCAACTATAAATCATCAAACATTAAGATGCATCTGGAAAATAATGTTTTTTCCAAGATCTTTCTGTAGAAGAGCTGCTCCCACAGATCTGTGTGTGCGTTCGAGGTCACTTGATAGCCAAAGGAATGAACCTTGATCTTGGGTGTACGCAGAATTGACATTTTTTTTGCCATGAGTCCTTGCAAAGCGAAAAAACAGCTAGAGAGCTATGAACTGGGATACATAAGATAGGGTGAATGGTACATGAGTCAGGTAGAATAGAAGGAAATGCGCCTTTTCTGTGTGGTCACCTCAGGTTTTTTGTCTCTTGCTAGACCCTATTTTGCTAGCTTTAGTACTCTGTGCACTTTTCCCCTGCTAACTAGTAGTAAAGTGCCTGCACTCCTCCTTTAAACATGGTCCAATTGGCATACTCCTAATTGGGATATTTAATTTACTTGAAAAGAGGAGGAGAATAATATTTTCTTTCCTGGGCCCAATGAGCTGTTCCTCTTCCTCGCGGGATCAGGTGTTCCTTGAAGAGAGGTGGGTCCAGCTCCCAGCTGAAAAGCCAGAAGGAGCCAGATGTGGGAGACATGTTGTTCCAGATCCTTGGTGAGTAGCTTGAGTAGGTTTGCCTCATGTGGCTTTCTTGTGATCTAGTTCTGCGCGCGTGCACAGACTCAGAATGGGGTCAAGTGCCTAATTTAATTTAAACTACGCTCCTAAAACATCACTCTGCAAAAAATGTTAAATGTTGAGATAACTATTCACGACTTGCACCCACCTTAAGCACCTGTAGGCTTTCACCCAATTTTATATATTTATTTAGTTAAATAAATATATATTTAATTGTTTTTCTTTTGGTTTGTTGGTTATTTCCTTCATTTAATTAGTTTATTGTTTTGTAAAGCACCAGAATCTGACAGGAAGCCACATTGTTGCACAAATGGGGATGTTCTAATCTGTTACAATGATAAAAGACCCCTGGGCAGCAAGAAGGATGACCTGTTGCAACACAAGAAAACCCTCCGCAATTGGACAGTAATTTAGGGCTGTATATATAATTATTATAAATTTCGATTACCTATTGCGATTCTTTGCAAATCACTATTTGAATGTATAAAACTCCATGAGTTTCATTTAGCGTTTCCTAATGGGTCGCAAGTCGACCTACTTCATTAATGTTAATGAGCAGGCTGCATTTTGCGACCCATTAGGAAACACAAAAATCAAAGGGATAGTGGCCTGCTGGGCTCAGCAGACCACCATGTCTGTAATTTCTTTTATGCAAAACAATATTTTTAATAAAGGCAGCCCTTTTTCCTTAAAGTTTTCTTTTCATTTTTTAACAGCAGGTAGTGGTCCATATCATTTTCGCTACCATTCACAAAGGGAAGGGCTCCCTTATGGACCCCTACCTGTTTGCGATTGGGTTACCACTACTTGAAGTAGGACATAAAATGTGAATGTTTTGCGACTGTATTTTGGTCACAAAAAAATTCTACATACCTCTGCGATTCGGTATTAGGAAGTGACACCTTTGACACGCCCCTTCCTAATACCGGATAAGTATGTGTGCGCAATTCCAAATTGCGATTAGGTAACATGTTGGAAATTGGAATTCATACATGCCAAAATGCATTCTTGTGGTTGTGACTGCAAAAATGCATTATACGTATGGCCCATAGTGACTTCAGGGGCAGTTGAACTGCACTCAGATGGTAACTGTGTCATTCTGGAGGGAGATGGTAGCCCTGGTGGTTTAGTGTTAGAAGCGGGGGGGTCTCTTTGAAGAGGCTTGTCTTCAGTTTTCTTTTGGAAGTTGCCATATCTGGTTGATTTCCAATGTCTGAGTAAGTTGGATTTCAGGGTGGTCCCATAATCCAGATTGTCCTATCTTTCTAGCACTTGTACATCAATTTGGCCTGAGTAGTAAGATTTGCTTTGTTGGAACTCTTGCCTTGGTTTGTGGATAGTTCGAAAACAGCGCATTTGACTATTCGGGTATTGGTCCTTACCTGTTATGAAGATCGTGAAGATAGTGTTCTGCATCACTGAGAGCCAGTGAAATTCCTGGAGGAACAAGATGATATAAGCTGTTTTTTTCAATTTCAGAGTCGGGGTACTTGGTTTTGTGCCATCTAAAGTTTAAGTAGGTCTTTCTTGGACACTCATTGTAGAAAATGTTATAGCAAGCAAGTTGTGTTGATTCAATGGAATGGTTGAGATAGGTGCATCTTGTTTTTTGAGCCTGATGAGAATCTGAGAATTCCTCAATGAAGTTCTTGCCCCAGAGGCCTAAGGATGAGATAGAAGTGGAACTCCGTGGAGCTGAGGGTCACTTGCTTGCTTTGGGTGCAGGACCAGAGGACCTATGGATTACAGCAAAGCCGCCACCCTTTTTATGTGTTCACAAGTCCAAATGAAGGGGACAAGAATGTCTAAGAAATGCGATGATGTGGGAGTCAACCATCTTTTTGTGATAAAGAGTGTATCAAACTTCTTCTAGGTGGTGATGTCTGGAGCAGAGAGCACGTGAAGGAGCATGAGTTGAAACGTATGTCTGATAGTTTGAGTGAGGGCGTTTGGTTAGTGGGATGCATATGATTTTGGGTCTATTTGTTCAGAGAATGCTAAGGGAGTATTTATGTTGTACAGGTCTGGGTATGATTGTGGAGATGTGTGGTGCTGGGTGAGGCATTTGATTATATATTATATTTTAGGTTGCAGTGAAACAGGGCTTCTGGTCCAAGCTTCATCCTGGGCCCTGACAGACCCAAACAGGAACCTTTGTGGGTATTTTCCTGGGCTTCCCACTTCGAAGAAAGGAGGGAACTGGGAAGAACTAAAGATGTCTGGTGGGTGTTGTTTTGAACATCCCAACCCAGATATTTCTACACAAACAGCTATTGGCTGGAATAATAGGACCCAGCTCTGCACACAAGAAGATGGGGGAGTGTTGGCCAGCTGGTGTTACCAGCCGAATTGGGATTAAAAGGATGAACACTCAAGGAGAGCTCCATCTTGAGTGTCAACTTATTAATGCTTGATGGGGCTGCTTACATACCTCAGAACTCAGACATTAAGGCCACTGTTACACTCTGTGCGGGGATACCAGGTGGCCCCAAATAACATTTCTGGCTGGCTTCCCTGCACATGCATCTACCTATCACGAGTATTTGTCCCAGAATGTGGAATAACCTGCAGACCCGGAAGTCCAAGACCCAAATCCACATGGGCTGTTCTCATTCTGGGGTGCTGGTTCGGGGTGGGGGCGGTAAATGAGGGGTGGGGAGGGCACCAGTGGACAACAGTCTGTGGTCTGGCATGTGGGAGCGTTCTGTGCTCCCCCTGTGCGATGGGAAGGGGCAGAGGCAGCTCATGGGCTTTTGGGGTCCTAGGCCAAACCAAATGCATTTTGGGGGCCCCTGCTCAGACCAGATTTGAATTTATGATTCAATTCCCGCAATTTTATGCCCTCTTTGACAAGGTGACGGATAGTGCGCAGACACAAATTTTAAATGTGTTTATTTCTAATATTCATAGATAGTGATGCGTGTTTTCAATATTGTAACACAGATGCACTTCACCAATATTACTGCAAAGAATCTCTGTGACTCTCTCCCATTTCCCATATCTGAGGCCCTATTGTGATCTAAAAGAAACTTTTTGTGCATGTTACTTAAAACAAACACATTTCTTTGCATGATTTCCGTAAGAGAGACAGCAACTTTAGAAATAAATTTTAAAAAAGCAATCTGTTTATGAATTATTCAAGGTCATCAAGGCAGGACTCTCTGCAGAACAGAGCTGGCTCTATCAGGAGGCCTCCTGGAAGGCTGGGGCTCTGGGCCAGAGCCTACTTTCCCATGCCTCAAAATGTCTCTGGGGGCGGGGGGGGGGGGGGGGGGGGGGGGGTCAGGCGTATGCATCGCAAGCCTCGTGGGGTTTACGAAGTGGATATTCTTGCCAGTAAAATCGAACCTGAAAATGTGTGTAAACACATTAAACATCACATTACTTGCTAAACTCCAATGGCTCCCCCAGCGTCGAAATCAGTGCTCTGTTAAAATCACAGCAATTCCATATATGACACGTCGACAAAGGGGTGCGAGCACAAAACACAGGAAAACACGGAAGATAAAAAAAATGCAGAAGAAATGGAACTAAAGACAAGTGCAGACATGAGTCCTGGACGGGTTAAGAGCCCAACAGACACGACATGAGGGCTTTCAGGAAACATTGCCACACCCAGTGAGGAAGGAACGTAACCAAAACTGGGACGCCTGAAATGCTTCTCACAACCTAACTGCAGAAACAGAGGCAAAACAATCAATGATGAAAACCGAGTAATTGGGGAAGATAGTTATATTGGTTTTAGGAGTGAAATGCAGGATTTCCCTGGAAACTGACTGGAAGTCAAGAAGAAAGTCAAACTGAAATGAGATGCGAACTTCCTGAAGAGACGGTTCGGTTTTAAGGATCGAGCGCGCGCAAGCGCTTTGGATCATGTTGTACTCTCTATGTGGGCTTCTAACCACGCCAATGTCACACCCGACACTTTCATTAGTTCGTGGGCTTGTCTTTCAAAAATCGATTGATTCCATTTGTGAAAGGCATGCATACGTCATGCTTTTTCCGGTGTTTAGCTCTCCTCGGGAGCACCTGTCAACTACTGAAAACATACAAGGCTCCGTGTTTTCAGCTGGTTTCTGGACTACTTTATCTTTTCATTTCCTACGCAGCGTGATCTCGCTGGGCAGAAGTTGAGCACTTTGCATGTCATGGCAACCATCTGCTTGCATATGTGAAAGTGTTTTACATTTCATTATTATTGGCAAGTCCGCTTATGAGTTTACAACACTAATAGTACTAACGCAAGCAAACACGGGACCTGCTGCATTGCAAATGCTTGTTTTAATTGCCCTTCGTACTGTTGTTGAGACAGTTTTAACAAACATTCACAATGCAATCGGTCTCGCATTTGCTCCAGTGAGAGCTACTGCTGTTGTAAATTCCCAACTGGACCTTTCTAGCCACATGAATATGAAAATGAAAAGTAAAATATTAGTTGACAAAAGAGAGTCAATTCAAAGCACCATGGCCGCCATAAGCGCAAAGGAGAGACACAAAATGAAAAAGACGTTCGATCACAATCAAACATACCAACGATGCCACTGTCCATGTAAAAGGGTCAGTCTGCAAGGCTGTAACAAAACTGCTCCTAGGCAGGAAAATTGTAAAGCATTTACCAATGATAACAAAGGATGTTTGAAATGCACGCCCATGAACAAGTGAAAGTGATGGGATGAGGTGGGAGTGGTTAAAAGCCCAAAATACTAACAACAGGTCAAAGCGATTGCGCGCACGACCTAAAAACCAGGGGCCAGCTTTTCTAGAAGACAGGCAGCAGTGCATGAAATTCTGCAGCACTCTGTTGCGCAAAAGGTAAACAAAAAAAAATACGCAGTCCCATATTTACAAGGAGTAATTCCTATGTGATGACAACCACCCTAGTGCGGGCATGAAAATGTGTAACTTCACGGATATTACGTTACACATGGGAATGTCACGCAATATTCCACTTGCCCATTGTTTACTCCTGGTTTCATTTGGTGCTTGGATTTCATGCAAAGCCAGGTCATGCTCAGAGCTCAAATTGAGCTGGTGGTTGCAGGTGGTGCCCACTGGCACTCACTTCTGGGGCCAAACACTTATTATTCTTCAACATACTTTGACTCAGACCAAGAGAGAAAAACACTAAGGAGGCAAGGAGTAGAAAAGAAACTGAATACTGAATGAAAAGAGGGAGAAAGGGAGTAAAGAAGTGATGAAAAAGAACCTGCAAGAGTGAGATAAAGAGGGAGTGTCAGGTGGAGGATTGAGGAGGAGTGAGGTGGAATCTAGACTACACAGCCTCATTAGTGCTCGCCACGGGATTCTGAGCAAAACTCTGGGCCCGACCCTTATACTTGTAGAAATTAAGCACTGGTCATGCTAATTGTGTATATATGGCTTTGTGTGAAATTCTACGGGGTGTTTGTGCTATTCCCACCCTGGAAATCCACACTGCATTCCTTATCAAGGGCTTGGCTCTACCTAACAGTGGCGTAAAGGAAATTGGAGGGGGCCCCCCTGCAAAGAACACGGAGGGCCCCTCCTCAGTCAGACGCTCTCAGATCAGTGTGCTGTGCTAAGGGACCGGAGCTTGGCGCCCCCCGCACCGCAGGGGTTGCGGGGGCTTTTGTTACACCACAGCTACCTAATGAAACCCAGTTTGGCATTATGATGTCATAAGCTTCCCCGCAAACACAGAGTAAATCTGGACCTCGATGCTGGCAGATAAGTAATATTCTCAAACAGCACAGCAGCAGACTACAACGCAACGCACCTAGCCCAACCGTTACCTAAATCTAAGTGAATTTTAAAAAAGGAAATGTTTTGGTGTTTATTTGTTCTACTTCTTTGTGTGCCCTGACACCAACACCTGCTGCCAAGGTGTAATCCTTAAGAAAAGGGAGGGGAAACTCAAATTAGAACACTGGTAGTGCACCACAACCAACAATATTTGAATGTCCAGTTCTTTATTGTAATGTTGTTCAAATCTTCTCTTTATTCTTTTTTCTTTTTAGAAGCGTGCATATTCATAGCAACAACAGCCAACGCGTTTCGTCCTTAACAAAAGACTTCTTCAGGGCTGATCATTCAACTTAAATTTGATTCTCCATATTGTTTCCCATATAGTATTTGATGCATTCAAATAAATAACTAAAGACAACATTTGGATTCCTTGTTGCTGGATGCTGCAGTTGGTCAAATGCGTTTCAATATGGGTTCTTTGGTGACAGTCTCTACAGAACGCATTCTACCAGTGCCGGCCCAATCATACAAATCGCACAGGTCTTGTAGAGCTGGCAGATAAGGACCTGAGGTACAGATACATATTGGCCTTGACAAAAATCACACTGTTTGGTCACAAGTGGAAACTGGGATTAGTGAAGTTATAGCCACTTTATTTCATTTGCTCCTTCGGTATATAGAGCAGTACGTCTGCTAGAGCCCAACATCATGTATTGAGAAGGGCTGAAGTTTAAGGGGGGGCTTTGGGGGACATAGTTACAAACTACCAGCAAGATGCTCATTTGGTACACATGGCCTCACCTACGTGAAGTGACATGCCAGCTCGATGGTCCTATTCCATTGTGGCTCTAGCAATAATCTGTTTTTTTAATATCTGGCCTAGCAATGTACTAGGTACAGAGACAATCCCTGTAACACGCATCCTTAAATTATTAATGATTCTGTTAAAAGACAGTAAAAACAAATCACCGGGGACTATTTAAAAACCCATCACAGGCTTCAAAAAAACAAAGCAATCACAGCATTTCTACGGTGTTTCCACAAAGAGAGATTTAAACCATTAATATAATTACTTATTGAATTTGCAATCTGGGCCTTTTAACGGTGCAGTTAAATGAACAATCTTACCTTAATGGCTCTTAATTAGTGCCGTGCAAAATTATAGGTCTAAACGTGTAATTGGGCGTAATTCACACATTTGTACTTTATAAAATTGTTAAGTCTCTGGTGAAATTGGGCTTTTTGTGGGATGCAGCTGAAGTATAGGGATCTCAATCCTCCTCATTTTCCCCATCTCTAGACCACACCTCACAGCGAAGGAAAAAAGCCCAAAAGTTAACACCTGCTTCGAGCTGGTGATAAATACTTTTGGATTTGGGACAATTATTTTGCGTAGAGGGTTTAAACATGAGTAATGTGACCTGGTGTTACCAATTACGGGGGAAAACTTGTAATTCCTGTTACCCTCATGTAGTGATATCAGTCAGCATTCTTACATCCGGCCCGATTTTTCCCGGTGGGGGTAACAGGGAACTCAGAATAATGTCCAAAGTGTTATATGGCAGTGATTCCTTTAAGCAACTTAGCAGAAAACCCCCAGTTATTTACACATTTTCCTTGAAAGAAGTCCGAAAAAGTGTAATTATTCAGGTTTATTTTCACGCAAAACATATTTTTGAAGACTTCTTTGCAAATGTTTTCCTGAAATTCTATGAAAGTTTATCCCAGAATTGAATGAAATTTCCAAAAGTCTTCTTTGCTCACTTGCGCACTGTGAGATATTTTTGCTTATTGCCATTGACTCTTTCTCTCTTTCTGAATGTTCACAGATGATCTCTTTGTCTCAGCACTGAAAGCACACCTGACTTTTTCACTACGTCCCCGTTGTGAGGCCTCATACTCTGGAATTACCAATAGTGGAGGTATCATTAACATCAGGGAGGAGGAGTGAACTGGCCTTACAAGTGGGACCCTGAGGGTTTCCCTAGAAGTGAGGTCTCCGTGTTGACTCAGCATCCTGTGATTCTGGGCAAATCACTTAGGGGCTGATTTAGAGTTCGGCGGATGGGTTACTCCATCACAAATGTCACATATATCCCATCCACTGTATTACAAGTGCCACTGTAGTTTGGCAGATGATGATCCACCACGTCTGACAAACTCTGAACCAGGCCCTTAACCTCCCCGTGCCTAAAAAACATGAATGTGAACTTGTGTAATGTAACTGGTGCTCATTTAAAGCGCTCCAAGACCTTTGTGTCAAGTTTGCACTATAGAAAACTGAAACCCATCTCCTTTAATTCCGGTTTCAATTCTGCTGGTAATTCCACAAGTCTGCTTTTGAGAACTGCAGCTCCCAGTCAAAAACACAACAGGTGAGTGGCCTGGTTACGCTACATACTAACCAGAATTGGTAACTCTGGTTACCCGCCTTGTCAGAATTATCAGTGACCTCGTAGTGAGACCCTTAATTCAGTTGAGGTACCACATACCTTAAGGGAGCATTGCTTGGCTATTACAGTTAATAAGCTTTAAACAGAAATCAGATGTAAATACAGGCCAAATCACTTTTGGAGTTGGGACAGAGTGGAAAACTCAGCTCTTCAAGGGAGACAATGTCACTTCATAGCCCCACACTGCTTCTTTCTCTTGAGTGAACCCACCACCTTCAGTCCCCCTTCCACCATCTTGTTTGCTAATCCTCACTCACCTTTGCCCTCTGGCCCTATCAGGAACTCTCTGCTTCTCCTTCTGGGGCCCACACTCTTCTGTCCCCTCCTGGCACCACCTGTAGCATAAAACCTCTGCAATACATGCACCGAAGGTTTGTAGCAAGGTTCATGTTCCAACCCAATTCTGTTTTTAAGTCTTGGTTACAGACAACTTTAACTTAAGTTTTCTGATGACATATAGACTGTACTACAATGTTTTTTTAAATAAACGATGGAAAAACCAAACAAGCATTGGCAAAGTCTACAGGTCTGGTATTGGCTACCAACCTTCTGGCAATTCTTGTTTTGTTTTGTCATGGTTTTTGAAAAACATTATCTGGGAATATGCTGGGCCCTCATCAATCTAAAACAAAATCAGGCAAAAAAGTTTTTTGGGTCTAAAAAAACCCTCACATAACCATAGTATTCAAGGCACTCAAGGAAATGTTTCAAATGGACACAATCTGGTATGATGTGAAATAGCAGCAGTTGGAAAAAAGCCCTCCAAAAGAAATTTACAACAGCACTGGCGAGGGATGAGTCTGATAAAGACTGAATATGTGTAAGAAAGCATCCTGTTATCAGGGTCTAGAAACAAAGGCATTTTTCACAACAGTAGTCATGTGGAACTCAATCGAAAACGGATACCCAGCCTGTGCGTTAGAGGAATCCACAATCTAACTGACATGACTAATTACAACATGACATAGGGCAACCATATTTACTGTAAAAATTAAATTATACCAGTTCATGTGCAGTGGAACGTGGCATTGATGAGTATAGTGCAAATAACGCAGTGCTCAGATCGTAAATATATTTACATAATGTATCTGGGGCACTCTTTGTGAGAGATCAAAATGCAGTCACACAAAGTAATGTTAATCAGTAGTTTAAGTAGGCTGACCATTGCCCCATGCTATATGCTATAGTGGACGGTCGCAAAATGTGAATGACACAAGAGACCAATGGATAAAGACAGATGGTTAAAAAGACCCTAAATGTAAGTATATTATACATATTTTAGTAAAATTTAGTAAAACCTAAAGGTTCTGGCTACGTCATACCTAAAATGCTATTGGCAAAGCCAGTAGGCGTGTGTGCCAGTATCACAGATGAGACCTTTTAGCTTTGCCAATGTTTGTTAAGATTTTGTTTCTCAGCCACATGCATGGTCTGCAAACCAGGATGTCATTCCAACTCTGAACCCACGCTATGGACTGGAATTGACACACTCATCAGAGGCTTAACCAGGCAGTCAGAGCGAGGACAAAAAATGCTGTTGTAAGTCACTGGCCGCGTAGAGGTGGAAAATAGACCAGAATCTGAGTATGCTTTGGGTGCACTCAGCCAACTCCCTAAATCCAATTATTCTCAAAGATGTTTAAAGACCACACGCATCGTTTTCACTTGTGTTAACCTCTTAAACATTGCACACCATTGTGCATTTATGCGGCACTCACCTGTCATTTAGGAAAGAGCATGGATTTCTATGCAGTGTCCATTCATTTATACATGCAGTCTATTGCACCTATGTATTTGGCATGGTATGGCCAACTAATAAACTGGCAGCACTTATGCAGTGAACACCACCCTACTAAGGCCCTCATCCTGACCTTGGCGGGCGGCGGAGGCCGCCCGCCAAAGTCCCGCCGTCAGGTTACCGTTCCGCGGTCGAAAGACCGCGGCGGTAATTCTGACATTCCCGCTGGGCTGGCGGGCGGCCGCCTTCAGGCCGCCCGCCAGCCCAGCGGGAAAGAGGCTTCCACGATGAAGCCGGCTCGGAATCGAGCCGGCGGAGTGGAAGCTGTGCGACGGGTGCAGTTGCACCCGTCGCGTATTTCACTGTCTGCGCAGCAGACAGTGAAATACATTTAGGGGCCCTCTTACGGGGGCCCCTGCAGTGCCCATGCCAGTGGCATGGGCACTGCAGGGGCCCCCAGGGGCCCCGCGACCCCCCCTACCGCCATCCGGTTCCCGGCGGGCGGACCGCCGGGAACTGGATGGCGGTAGGGGGGGTCGGAATCCCCATGGCGGCGCAGCAAGCTGCGCCGCCTTGGAGGATTCCAAGGGGCAGCGGAAAACCGGCGGGAGACCGCCGGTTTTCCTGCACTGACCGCGGCCAAAGCGCCGCAGTCAGAATGCCCTGCGGGGCACCGCCGGTCTGTCGGCGGTGCTCCCGCCGACCCTGGCCCCGGCGGTCTAAGACCGCCGGGGTTAGAATCACCCCCTAAATGTCTTGCTGCTGGTCTCGTCAGGGGTAGTAAGCACAACATAAATACAATTACAATAAGCATTGCCTAACCACACAGCAGGAGCGGCTCGCAGTGCTAACAAGGGGGGGAGTCGGGCGCGCACGGGTGGGGGGGTTAATAAAAACAAAACCTCACCTGAATCGTCGCTGCTGCTGCCACCATTACAAGCTTCCAGCCTGCCCTGCGGCCAATCCTGATGCTGCTCAGCCCAGCCAGGGCGCTCCCAGGCAGACTGGGAGCCTGTGCCTGCTCTATTCAGCGCAGCAACACATGCTGGGCTCGAGAGAGCACACTGCGCATGTGTGTTTGGCCTGCCCGAGACTGTTCCCCCTCAGTGTTCGTCACAGTCTGTGGCCCCGCCCTATTTAGATTTGCAGCTCCTGCTGCTGGCGGGGGGAGGGAGGACGCTCCTCCGCCCTAGCGGAGGAGCCGCGCCGGCCACACAGACTTGTCTTTTTTTTCTCACACCCTTTTTGGCCTTGTTTGGACTCCCTTGGTGAGAAGCAGCTTCTATTAAATGCAGCAGGAAGTGCATTTATGCTGTTCCTTATGCAGCAGTAGGTTCCCTTAGCTTTGGGTATCCTCTGGTACCCCTAAAATGAGTGTGTATGTGTTGGCATCTCCTATGGTACACTAGCAGTCTTAACAATTATCTCTCAGTTTTGCGCATTAAAAGATTATCTCCCAGCAAAACAGCATCCCCATCGGAAACAGGGTTACCTATTACTTCTCATTTTAAATGTTACTCTCTTTAGTGGCTGAACTTTAATGATTGCAGACCCCATACTCTGTGACAGTTTTCCTCTGTAATTAAGGTAATTAAAGGGGATAGTGCCAGTGCCACCAGAATTATGCACATTTGCTGCTTTGGCATATTCTGGGATTAGGTATTTGCCACATAATCTACCATCTGCAGCATAATCTGCAGATTTCAGAAAAAACAAATTCTACCTTAACAAATCAAAAGTTACTAAAACCTGGGAACGTGTTGTTGTTGCACAGTGGCAGGACCTGCCCCCTACCCGTAAAGTGTTAGCCATTGCAAAAATGGCAAAATAATCAGGAAATAGTAACACAAAATGTGCAGCGGATCAGAATGATGAATCCAAGTATGTTTATTGGTGTCCATTTGTCCTGGAGATCAAGGGTATTTGTTAATGTCTATGAAGACTTTTGTACTTGTATCCAACATGGTGCTGGACTAATACGCCGTAATAGCAACAAGGGATTTAGCCCGTTACATCTAGCAGCTACGAGCTTGATAACTTGTATTGACCCAAACTGTGTATTCCTATTGATGAATACAACTAGTCTTGAAAAAGCCCCAGGTGAACCCACTACTAGGGGGCGAAACACATGTCGGCTGTCCGGTCACAAGTCCAAAAGTCTTCATCCTAAAATGACATTAACAAATGCCCTTGATCTCCAGGACAAATGGACACCAATAAACATACTTGGATTTATTATTCTTACTCAGAGTATTAGTCTCATATTATAATAATTAAATTTCAAGTCTGAAATCCTTTACAAAAGTGGGTTTTCAACCTCCTATTATCCCATGTCTTTGTTTTGGGGTAAACTAGTCCACACCCTCATTGACAACCCACAAAACCACAAAATGGAATATAACTGGGCATTTTCTTAGGAAGAGAGAAATGGGCCACATAAAACTTCGCTTCTTGAACAAAATGTGCAGCATTACGCCATATAATTTGTGATTTCTTTCCGCATAATTTGGTCAACCTTCCTGCATAATTTGTCTCCCCGCCGATTCCAGGGGCCCTGGATTTTGCCACCAAAGCGTACCAGAGGCATGGTTTGACAAGATGGCTTTCGTTTACGTGAGCCATAGTTTAGGCCTTGCACTATTTTTATGCCTGTAGGATTCTTTCTTGGGCACACTGAGCTCCATTGTCACTACCTAGTACGTGAACTGTTTATTTCAGTGGTTCCCAACCTGTGGTCCGGGGACCCCTGGGGGTCCACGAAGCTTCCTCAGGGGGTCCGCGACTGCTTAGAAAATTAAATAATAATAAAAGATTAGGTCCCCAGCTTTCAGTAATGACTCAGTGGGGGGTCCCGGGACTCCAATAATCATTCAGTGGGTGTCCCTGGTTTCCAGTAATCATAAAGTGGGGGTCCACAGAAGTCTAAAGGTTGGGAACCACTAGTTTATTTGGTTCTGTTCTGTGCAGCTCCTTCAGCTCAATGGGCAGGTTGAATCCATCTTCACCTCGCTGTTCCACATTAGAATGACCAGTGTCACGAACCCTAGTGCAAGGAAGGAAATGGCTCCCACCAGCTGCTTTCTGAATTGCAAAGTACATCATTATTCAGGGTTCAGTGGGCCCCCTCGGATTTTTGTGTCCCAGTGCCACTGCACCTGCTGCACCAATGAAAGCTACGCCGCTGCATTGTGACTTCGTAAATCCAGCACACTTTTTTTTTTTTAGAAACGCGCTTATGTCAGAAGGCACAGGGGTAAGATTTGGCACCAGGTTAAATTAAATGGAGCACATTTTTTGTGAAAAAAAACTTGTGAAAGTTTAGCACGCCTTGAGTGATCATCATAACTCATTTGATGAAGCTAAACACGGGACTAAGTAGGGTAAGAACGCGTTGTTTGCAGCTGCATTCTCTGTTCTGAACACTCGGTTCTTTGTAAAATGTCCCCTTCGCCCGGCGCGCAGCATCCTGCGTCCAGCCTCCCTCATTACCCGGGGAACGGCGGAGGCACGGACGGAGCCACACGGCCCGTCACCGGCTCCCAGCTGCCGGGTCAGGCCAGCCGCCAACATCAACAGTGCAAAACCAGAGCCTGGAAGGGGCATCAAAGGAACAGCGGGGCTGCCGTGTAACAACAGCCAGCAGGAAATTATACAGCACATTCCTGACCAGTGGAAACTGGTTAATGGGGACCACACACAGAAGAGTCATCCTAGGCCCGCAGAAACCGCAGCCTCGGCTCCAAGTGTTGAAATGACAAGCACCGTTTAAATCACTTGCGAAACTCAAGATAATGTTATTTCGCATGTGTTTACCACCGTCAAATTAGCTTTTTCTGCATTTCAATACGCGTTTTGGTTTTGCAGGTGCAGGCAACAAAACTGTATGTTTCATCCCTCCTGGGAGATTTGTAAAAAGTGGGTAATTAACAAAGATGTGAAAAAATTCCGGAACTAGCCACGTTGAATCTACATAATTCCCTTGTATTATCAAAGCTTAATTTGAGCCGGTGGTTTCCGGCGCGGGGCACCTGCACATATTTTTTAAGTTTTGGCACTTCGTTTTCCGCATCAGGCATTTACTGTGAGAAAAATATACTTATGGGAAAGAGGGAGGAAGAGAACAAAAAAAAGCGTTACAATGGGAGAAAGCAGAAGCTGCAAGAGGGAGCTGATGGGGCAGGAAGTGGCTCTAAATGAATATAAGAGGCCGAGATGGCTTTGGGATTGCGCTGCCTCAGTATTCGGTACTCCCACATATAATTGCAGCAGCCGAGTGTTTCGGAGGAGAGCTTTGGGCATCAGCACGTCTTTATTTACAAATTAAGCACTGGGCCCAAAGGCACTCATTTTTTTACCTGAACAATCTTTGCAGGAGAGAGAAAAAGACAAAAGGAAGAAAGAAGGAGGGCCAGAAAGATGGAAAACGGTGAAAGAGGGAGAAAGCATAGATGAAAAAGAACCTGCACGAGTGAGATAAAGAGGCAGGGAGTGTCTGGTGGTGGATTAAAGCGGCATGAGGTGGAATCAAAACTTCACACTCTTAGGGGCATATTTACAAGCCCCTTGCGCCTCCTTGCGCCACACTAGCGTAATTTTTTATGCTAATGTGGCGTTAAGGAGGCCATTTCCCCGCGTCATAATTACAAAGTGATGCAATGCATGCATTGCGCCACTTTGTAACCCCTTGTGCCACATTATGCCCTTGCCAGGTATGATGTATGCAAGGGGGGTGTTTCCTCACAGGGAGGCCCGTAAAAATGGGGCAGGTAAATGTACAAGCTTTCACTACGCCATTTTCAGCATAATTTTTAACACCTGCCTCAGGCAGGCATAAAGTGACGCTGTTATTGTTTTCAATGGGCCTCCCTTGACTTTGCAGGATTAGCGCCATCATTTTTGGCACTAATCCTGCAAAGCGCCACAATAGCATCAACATTTTTGACACTATTGTCCTAACGTTCGCCATGGCGCACCGTATTGTAAATATGGCACACACACGGTGTCGTAAGGGGGCGCAGGGCGACGCAAGAAAAGTGACACATCAGGACTGATGTGCCACTTTCTTGTAAATTTGCCTCCAAGTATTTGACACCCCAACCTTTCATAGTGCAGGCTGCGGTCTTATGAACAAAAATGTGGGCTGTGGCATTTATGTTTTTTACAAATTAACCACTGTGTGTGATGAGGGGGTCATATATGTGATCATGCACCCCCCCCCCCCAGTGGCCTTCTTTAGAGTATGATGGACAGGACTCCTGTTCTAGCATGGCAGTTGTCCCCTTCCACCTCACTTGTGCTCACCCTACCTCATTTAGAGTCTGTTCTGTTTTTTTTTTTTTGTAAAATAAAATGAATGCGGAGCAGGCTGCTGACATTTTTGCTGAAATTGCTACCACTGTGTCGGCAAGAGGTCTTTTAGCCAGAGTGGCAATGGATGCCACTGTGGGGCGGAGGAAGGTGGTGTTTCTGCCACTCTAAGGGTTTGCTGGCCCATCCCACACTATTACACATGTGGTGAAAGGTGACGGCGTAAAAGCGTGCGGGGAGCACACTTTCATTAATTTGAGGTCATTTTTGGCCCAACTTCACTGCTTTCTCATCTCTGCGTTGCTTCCCTCACGCTCGGTGGTTGCGGCCACCACATTGGAGAAGACTCTGAGGCGGCGTGTTGGAAATGTATGCACTACATCCCTTAATTGAACTCCTGAATATTTGGCAACCATCTGAAGAAATGAGCTGGATGCTCATGTGAAGTGCCTACATTTACCTGCTCAAACATTTATCAAGGGATAAATCATATGTACTGCAAATATCTAGAAATATACGCATGATTCCTTTTCCACATGATTTCTGTCAGTGAGTTTGATAAGGAGTAATCTATTTCCTCAACTGTCCTTTGGGGTATACAGTGGATGGATGTTTCCTACTTCCTTGTTTCAATGCTAGACAGCTTGCAGGTGGGATGGAAATCACTGAAGGTTGAAGCAGATGAGTCACCTTCACGTCACACATCACACTCCAAGCTAAAACACGCAGAGAAATAAAGTGTAAAAGTGGAGGCAGCACATTTATTTCTACATATACAAAATATAAATATGGACTGCGCTCCCTATACTAGTTAAAAAATTGCTAACACAGCTGTAGCAATGCCGTCTGCACATAAAGAACCCACTTCTGCTACTAAAAGGCATAAGAAAGATTCGGCTCACCAATAAAATCCCCAATACCACTCACACTTGAGGACTTAATGTAAGAAATAAAACTCTTGAACCTTTTATAATGGAAACCAAAACTACGCTCCAGAGGTTTGAAGTAAAATGGTCCAGTCTTGATTCAAGAGAAAATAATGTTGAACGGCGCCTTAGCAATGTACTGGATGCGGTGGTCAAGCTTGAGGGCTTGTCAAATGATATTTCACATTTGAAACAACAAACTGAGGATTTGGAAAATCATATTAGACGTAACAACCTAAGAATATATGAATTCCAAAGGAGCGGAGG
Source organism: Pleurodeles waltl (assembly GCF_031143425.1). Lineage (NCBI taxonomy): Eukaryota > Metazoa > Chordata > Amphibia > Caudata > Salamandridae > Pleurodeles > Pleurodeles waltl. The sequence continues at coordinate 1,022,496,972 of NC_090449.1, read as the reverse complement.
GACCAGATTTGCTTGCCTTTCTAACAATACATATAGCAAAACTAGCTGGTCTCAAAGAAGGTCTAACTCTTAATTTTCAGCAGGTTCATCGTGCTGATCCTAAACCTTCGGGGGTTTCTTCATCCAATTGACCAAGGAGTATTATTGTCTTATTTTTAAAATACACTGAGCTTCAGATGGTTCTATCAGCAGCTAAAGAAAGAAAGCAAATACTATGGTTGTGACAAAAAATATTTCTCTCTCAGGATGTAGCCCATGTAATGGCAGCACAATGCAAAGAATTCTTATAATTTCGAACTGCCCTCCGCTCCATGAATGCCAGATATGGCCTTGTGCATCCATGTTTCTTCAAAGTGACATATAAGGAAAGAACTTTCTCATTTGATTCTCCGGATGATCAAAGAAAAGTTATCTATCAATGTAAAGGAGAGGAAATGGAACTTGGAAAAACTTGAAATTGTCTCACCTTCTGCAATGTTTACTAACATGTTAAGCTGTTATGCTTGGTTTTGGGTTTAAAATGAAATAATAGCCTTAAATTATATGTTTTTTTTCATTGAAGCTACTATTCATAACTTTTTTTACTTCTTGTTTTTTCCTATAGAGATTTATGTACTTTTGTGATTCTCACCCTAGGTTTTTCCTTCATTTGTATATCTTCCCTCTTGAACTAGTGTTTCCATGTGTTCCCATATATTGGTAAGTGCATTTAAATTACATATTTTGTAGTCCCATTTTTTGTATTCTTTATGTATTTACTGTTATTGCAATGATTATATGTCTTTTTTCTTGTATAAAGTTTTCCATTGTTTCCGAGGATCGTGTCATAGGTGTACAATAGCCTTATTATCGATTGTAGTTCTTTTTCTTTGAGTTTCCTCACCCTACCAACACATTGTTTTCTGTTTGTGTGTTTAACATGGTTAAAGTCTCTTCGCTTTCTACTATAATATTTTTTATGAGATCTTGTATTTCTTTTCTCCTCTACATTTTATCCCCTTTTTATCCTACTGTAATATTTTCTTGTTTCTTTCCAGTACAAAGTCATATCCTAATCAGTTGCTATTGGATGTTTTGCTTGCTCTGTTTTGAATATTCCACCATGTTAAAAATATACTTTTGTTACACATTTTTCCATGTCTATTCATATGACAAATAATCTTCGAGTTGTGTCCTGGAAAGTCAGAGGCTTACACAACCCAATTATAAAGATCCACAAGTTTCTGATCCGCAATTTTCTATACCTACCTTCACAGAGGTTGTAACCACTTATTCTAAATTGTCTGGTTACGAATTAAATTTGACTAAACATGAATCCCCCATTAACTAAATAGTGTGTGAAAGGAATCTTTAAAGATACTAGGTATGAATGGAATTCTAACTTTATTAAGCATCTTGAGATTAAATAATCCTCTTCCAGTGCAAAACATATCAAGATAAATCTGGACGACAATCATCACCGAATTCTTCAAATGTCAGAAAAGTGGACCCTCTTGCACCCATCCTGATGGGGTGGGTTGGACTATTAAAATGATGATGCAGCCAGTTGTCAACTTTTAGTTATCCATATTGCCACTAAAGCTCCCTGTAATTCTTATTAAATCTCTAAATAGAACGTTGAGAACATTTCTACGGAATCGACAGAAGGCATGTATATCTTTATCCTGTTTGTGTAAGCCTAAGGGTATGGAAGGGGTTAATTTTCCCAATTTCCAGCAATATCACTCTTCTTTTGTGATAGAACAAGTTTTACCTCATGTTTATACTCATATGGAACCACTTTTCACTGTTTGGCACAAATTGTAAGATTCCTTGATTTCACCTTTCTCTTTCCAGTCTTTGGCCTATTTTTCACATCCTCCAAGATCTTTTACATCCCCAATCATAATATATTCCAAATCACTGATATTTCCGATACTTTTTTATTGCCACAACAGATGTTCATGCATTCCTCAATATACGTACAATTTATTGGAGAGACTAGGTAGCCAAAGGAATTACTCAGGTTAAACGTCTAATGTATGGAGCTAATTTTCTATCCTTATTTGAAATTCCACATGAATATGGTCTCCCCTCCGCTTCACTCTTAAATATGATCTTTTAAGACATACTCTTACAAAACATATATACAGTCTCTCAAATGAGTCCCCACTCATTTCTGCTCTGTTTTTGGACACCACCTCACATATTAAAGCCTTATATATATATATATATATATATATATATATATATACATCCAATGTTTCCTTATCCAATATGAAGGAAAAGTCAAGACACCTTCGAATAGTTGCAAAAAAATATATTGGCAATAGCAAAAACGGACTTCCTCCCAACGCGTTTCAGCCGTAGCCATGTTCACGGATGGGGGAGTACTCAATGCAGCATGTATAAATACAAAATACATAAACATAAAAGATGGACTCAATCTACAATACATGCATAACAACTTAAAAGGGTGGGCACCATCTTGTAAGTGTAATGAAGCACAGTAAATTCATCTAAGTGCTGAGATCAATCAATTGAATAATCCCTTTTGAATTAAAATGCATTCCAAATACCCTAGAAATTCGTAATCCATACCCCATTAGATCAAAATACTTAAATATTCCATATTACTAATAGTTAGCTGGATCCAAACACTATCCGCATAATCATAATCAAATGGTCATTCACTCACTATCATTATTTTGATATTTCCCACCGAAAATGTATATTTTGAGTCCATCAACCCCCAAAACAAACACATAAAATACCCTATATTTACAAAAAACATCGAAGAAGCTCTATTGACTTGTCAAAAATTATTAGAAATAAATTTCAGAAACAGCTTTTATCTCCCAAAATGTGTGTTCATCTCGTCACTTAAATTTAAACCTTTTGGGGAGAGGGTCATAAAATTATAATATAATGGGATTCCAAAATACGTAACATTTTCTGTCTGGCTCCTCCCCCAGAGTTTAATTTGATTTGATCACACACCAAATAACTGAGCAACCTTTCACCCCCTTGATGCATCTCATGAAAATGGCGTGCCACAGGATAATTGCGATCAAAATTACGAATAGCTCTTACATGTTCCAACATTCTCTTTTTCACCTTCTGTATCGTACTTCCTATGTATATTTTATCACATGGGCATGTCAAACAATATACACAAAAATCCGTGTTGCAGGTAAAGAATCCCTTGATCTCATAATTTCTTTGTCCATTACCCAATCTTACATTTTTGCAATCATTACTGTATTTACATGCTTTACATTGATGGCAGCAGTATAACCCTGTTACTTTAGATCTCACATTATCAGAAATATTACTGCTCACCACCATATTCTGACTAAGATTATCCTGTAATGATCTACTCCTTTGATATGGAAACGCAGGGGCATTACATACAAAATCTTCTAGATCTGGATCTGTCTGTAGAATATGCCAGCTTTTGGTAAGAGTGCCTTTCTCAAATTATGTGCCTGATTAGAATAGGTCGTATCAAACCTAATTTTCTCATCAGTCATATTGTGGTGTTGTGCTCGATATAGTATCTCTGATCTCGAACATCCCTCTACTTTCTTAACAGCCTGCATGATGGCACTGTTGCTGTAACCTCTTTCTTTGAATCTTGCGCACATGATCATACATTCCTGCTGATATTTCTCATTAGTACCTCAAATTTGTCTCGCTCTCAGTAGCTCTCCATATGGAATGCTTTTAATCAAATTAGGTGGGTGAGCACTCATAGCATTTAATAGGCTGTTTCCTGCTGTTGCCTTCCTATATAATCTTGTATGCACCAAACTATTTTCTACATTCACCTCTACATCTAAAAACTGAATAGATGTACTGCGGTGCTGCTCACTTAATTTCAGATTGTAATTGTTATCATTCGAAACCGCCACAAAGTTCAATGCCGATTCTACATCACCTTTCCAGATTATGAAAATATTGTCTATATACCGGCACCATAACATAACTTTGTCTTCTTAGTCTGCTATATCAGATGACACCTGTTCCTCCCACCAGCCCATAAAGAGATTCACGTAACTGGGAGCAAAACATGTACCCATAGCAGTCCCTTGAACTTGCTTATATATTTGGTCATCAAACAAAAATAAGTTATTAGTAAGGCAATACCAGATCATATCACAGATTCTTTCAGTGTGCATTAAATACAATATAGATCTTGCTCTCAAGTAGTGTCTGACCACTGTAAGAACCAATTCATGTTGGATGCTTGTATATAAACTTGTAACATCCAATGTCAGAAACAGAAAATCATCCTCCCATCCTAGGCCATCCAACATCTTTAAAAAGTGTGTAGTATCCTTCACATAAGAAGGTAGACTTTCCACAAAAGGCCTAAGGAAAAAATCTATATATCTTTAAGTACCCTCAAGTAATGATCCCATTGCTGACACGATCGGTCTACTAGGAGGATTTTGTTTGTTTTTATGTAACTTAGGTAAAAGATAAAGGAGCGGAGTCTTCGATTGGTCACATTTAAGAAACTGGTATTCATCCCATTCCAATAAACCCCTATCTCTCCACTCTGCCAATAGCCCATGATACTGTAGAATAGATGTTTTGAGCTCCAACTGATTGGCACAAGTGTAGCATTTAGAATCACTTAGCTGTCGTTCTCCTTCTTGTAAATACTGACTCTTATTCAGGACAACTACATTGCCCCCCTTATCAGATTCACGAATAACAATACTTGAGTCTCTCTTTAAACTCTCCAGAGCCAATTTCTGCAAGATGGAAAGATTATCATGCTTTTTATTCTTAGAACCATATCTAATTTTCTCGAATTGATTTATCATATCTTTTTCAAATACTTGAATAGCTTCACTCTGAACAGCTGGTAAGAAGGTAGATTTAGGCTTAAATGGACTGGGACATGAAATATCTGTTTCTATACCCAAATTTTCTAAATTCACAAATGGATCATCATGTGCATTTGTATCATCATCCAACACGGATAATGTGTGTAACAGATCAATATCTGAGATGCATAATTTACTGGTGTTGTCTATTTTTGTCAAAACAGTTTCACCTGCCACTTTGTTTTTATACAATTTTTTCAGTTTTAGTTTCCTTACAAAATGAAAAAGATCTATCCGAGTCTGAACATAATCAAAATTATTAGTAGGACAGAAGGATAAACCTAGGGCTAGGAGACTTTCCTCCTCTAGTCAGTACTCTATTAGACAGATTCACCACAGTCATTGCGGTGCTTTGCGTGCTCTCGTTGTCATTCCTGTTGCTATAGGACCTTCTTTTCTTTCTTCGTACCTGCGCCGCATGGTTCCTCTTCCTCTGCCTCTCTGTCCTCGTCCCCTGCCCCTGGGTTGAAAGAAATCTTTCCTCTGTCCTGTCCTTCCTTGATTTAAAAGGCGGAACTGTTTCAAAAAATTCGATCTACTAACACTCATATCCACATCCAAGTTCTTCCCTAAGGGGATGTCTGACGCATCAGAAAGATTACCATCAGATACATCACTCTCTTCTGGCAATCTTAGATTTATACCAGACACTCCATTGTCAACTGGAGGTGTAGGTTCCTTATAATCCTCTGAGTACATGTAGTCATATTTGTGATGAAAAGTTAAGATCCTCCCTGATTGGTAATCCTTAAAATTCCAAATACATTTTCTCTGTTTCTTTACAGTAATCTCCTCTTCAAATTTGGAAAGTTTTTTATCCAAATTCCCTTTCACTTCATCAAAGGTGCTTTGTGAAGCTAATGTCAGAATCAACTTGGTGGTTTTATCAATCTCTTCCAGGATTTTCTCTCGATCCTTCGAAGCATATTTTATCAAGATTTTCATCTTATTGAGGGAACTCACTTTGGAATTTTCAGCCCATTCCTCCAACAATTCTGGGTCTTCGTATGACGGAATTGTTTAAATACGTAAGCCCCTAGGTAACCGTTCAACCTCAATATATTGCTGAAGAGACTCAATCTCCCACCACTTGGAGAGTTCTTTTCTCATCAGTTTTTCCAATTTATCATACATTAGTTGTACTTGTAAACCAGAGCCTACAGTAGATCCCCCTTGGTGTGCATCTCCCTCACGAGCATACTTGGTGAAGAAGAGTTTACTGGATTTTTCTTTCCTACGGGCTTCAAATGGGGAAGCCATCTCTGTAAAGCCTCCCAAATCCTTGATATCGCAACTATCCGAGTGTGGACGCAATTAGAAAAAATGCAATAATCATAAAGCCCACTCCACACCGCACATTGTCCATTGCAAAATAACTATGGAAGGATAAGATGATCTTCTCTTATTCTTTAATGCCAGTCACGTACATTTGGTGTTTGGTTCTTTTATATTTCATTAAGTATTATGTCAGCTTCCAATGCCAGGTCTGTTGCAACTCTCTCATGTTGTCAGTATATCAAAGAGACTCGAAGATCAGTTCATTGTGCAAAGAATGACAATTCAAAAGAATGCCTCAGTCACTACTGCAACATTACGATAAATATCTTCTTTATACATCTCCAACTCGCTCCAAATCTGAGTTAGAACTTAAATGGGAATCAGAATTACAGTAGTCACTTTCCTTACAGTAATGGAATTTAATTTGGTAAAACAATTCATCGTATTTTGTGTATCGGCCAGCACAACACAGAAACTATACTATTTTTATCACATGACTCTCCTAATAAATATAATTTAATCATACCAAACGTGTGTTGGACCTGCAAGGACATACCAGGCACATGTATGCACATGTTTTGTTATTGCCCACCTACGAATTCCTTTTGGATAAAAATATGTACAATTATTTCATTAGTGTGTTCAGTTACTTTTCCTTTTGAGATTAAATCTATTTTTATGGGAAGTGTTTCTTCTATCTGGATTGGTAAGCACAAACTGGGTAAATGTTGTGGGCTTGCTTATTGCCATTGCTTTTTAGATCATTACATCTAACCGGAAGGATGCTACCAAAGGTACTTCGGCTGGATGGTGGAACCTTCTCTGTCACCATCATAGACTTGACAGAACATATGTTACCTCCATGCAACAACTTATTCAGAAAGAGAGTTTTTGGACACCTCTTACAACATATATTTCGAACAGCTCTATTCGTAATAAGAATAAGAATATTGCATTTAAACCGCCATAAATTGTATTCTAATTGATTGTTGTATGGTACTTCAGTTTAATTGTAACAGTGTTTATTATAATCATAAATACTAAGGATATTTGTACGGTCCTATCATCTCTGTTCTCTTCTTTCTTTTTGTCTTTCTCTTGCTTTCTTTTCTTTTCTCTCCTCTTTCCTGCTCCTTCTCTCCCTTTTTCCCTACTACAAAATATAAAATATAAAACACAGTTTTATATAGTAGCTTTTACTATGCCTTCTTTCCTTGATCTATAGCTTAACAATGCAACACTTGTTTATTACAGCTAAAATTGCATCTGTCATTGCATTCAGTTTTATTTGACTGATTACTTAACAAGCAGACATGTTTCTTGTGTTATACTGCTAATTAAAATCATAAAATTAAAGCATTATTCAATAAAAAAAACAAAGGAGAAGATGTGGATTTGAAACTGGGTAACAAAGTTTGAATCCCGACCTCGGCTCAACATCCTGTGCTTCTGGGCAAATTACTCAGGGCCTGATTTAGAGTTTGGCGGAGGGGTGACTCGTCACAAATGTGGCAGATATCCCGTCCGCCTTATTACGAGTCCCATAGGATATAATGGTATTGTAATACGGCGGTCGGGATATCCCCATCCGCCAAACTCTAAATAATCAGGTCCTTAATCTCCAGTGCCTGAATAAATGCCTAACTTATTCTAGTGCTCACGTAAAGTGCTGTAATGCCCTCGGCCAGGATTGCTCTAGTGAAACTGCAAAAAACAGACACGTGGCCCCTTTAAGATTGGTCCTGCAGCAAATGAATTTTTTAAGTATGCACCAAGGTGCCAGGTGTGGCACTACAGGCCTAATCAAAGGAAAATCCTGTAGCCAGGGCATGCAGTTCTGTACAAAACCATGGTTGTACTCCGTGCATTTTGTAACAGTTGTAAATAGTAGGTTCCGCGATTACTAATTTTAATTACAAACAGTGTGGGGGATCACCTGCAAGCAGCTTCAATTTTCAAGAAGAAATACATATGTTCTCTACAACACTGTTGAACCTCCACAGATTCCTGCGAGGCGATAAGGAACCGACAGCTGCCTTACTCTGAGTAGAATAACAATTGTTAAACCCACACACCCAAGTTCATCAGACCACAGCCACCTTATGCGTGTGGCACCTATTAATACCAAAGCTGGGTACCAGAGTACCTTTATGTTCCAAAGAGGTGAAATGTGGGATGGATAGGAGGGGGAACCAGCACAACAGTACTTGCTCTGGACAAAGCACTTCTTGCAAAGATCACTAGGTCATGCTAGTCACCATCTTTCTGAGACAGCCATCTGCGACACCTTACCTACTCGCTCTATCACTGGCCTGTGGCAAACAACCTAGGAAGGGACCTTCAAGCATGTCCTTTGCTGCCTGTTCCCCAATGTCTTTCCAGTCTCTTCCTAAGTGTCCTTTTCAGTGTCTTCTTGCATGTTCTTTCCATCCTCTTATTTATGCTTGCTCCTGCTTCAACCACACCCCTACAAAGCCAGCATTCCCTCCTTCCAGTCACTCCTAGCTTATTTATCTAGAATAGTAGTGTACAACCAGTGGTCCGGGGACTCCTGAGGGTCTGCAAAGCCTCCTCGGGGGGGTCCACAACTGCTTAGAAAATTAATATTAACAGATTAATAAAGTATATAATTCAAGTGACTAAATATACAATTGAAAATATTAAAACGTACTGTAAATGTCAAGCAGTTTGAAATTGGAGGCGAAACATTAAATTAGTACCCTCAGATTGATTTGTGGGAGCAGTGTAGGTGCATCATACAGAATATAGGCCCTCATCACAACCCTGGCGTCCGCAGACCACCAGGGCGGCTGTGCCGGTGTCACCGCCAACAGGCCGGCCGTGAATACCGCCAAATTTGGAGTTTGGAGGTTTGGCCGAAGCCAAATTACCAGGCCTCCACCCATCCCGCCACATTACTGTGTTATGCCAGGCTGGAGGTGAGTACCTCCAGCATGGCGAATGGCATGATACCACTAGTGGGAGAAAAATCTGGTTGTCTTGCACCCTGATGACAGGAATAAGCATTCCTGGTGACAGGACACACTTGCACACACGTCCACATACCCGCACACATGCACTCATACACTTCTACACACAAACAAACACACCCCCACTCACCCATGCAAACGCGACATACACACCCATTCACACTGACAAACACAAACACAGCATACTCGCACTCATTCACTCCCCCTCCCCATGCGCATACATACATTCACACACACACACACCCTCTGCACCGCATGCACGCACGCATTCACTCCCACCTCCCCCTCCCCATGTGCATACATACATTCACACACACACACCCCTGCACTGCATACACACACACATTCACTCCCCCATGCGCATACATACATTCACCCCCCTGCACTGCATACACCCATGCATTTACTCCCCCATGCACATACATACATTCACCCTCCCCTGCACCGCATACACGCACGCATTCACTTCCCCCCATGCGCATGCATATGTTCACACCCCCCTCCCCCCTGTGCATACATACATTCATACCCCCTGCACCACATACACGCACTCACCTGTTCTCCCCGTCCACTCACACACATGCACCCGCTCACCCCCTTCACTCACAGAAACACCCCCCTGTTCACTCACACAAACATTCACCCCCTCTCCTGTCCACTTACATAAACATGCACACGCATACACGCACTCACCCCTTCCATCTGCTCAATCCCACTCAATCGCTCACACCCGCACTCACTCTCTCATGCACTCACTGCCCTCCCCATCCACACTCACACCTCCCACCCCATCCACAAACAATCACTCACATACACAGACACCCCACCTTCCCCCGCATTCACAACATTCACACAGGCACTCACACATGCACACACATACCCTCACCCCCCTGTCGGATGATCCACTTACCTTGTCCGTTGAGGAGGTCATCCGGGAGGGGACGGGTCCTGGCACTTCCACTGCCGGCAGCGCCCCACCTTCAGGACACTGCCACACCGTATTACGGGCTCTAATACAGTGTTCGGTCTCTTTTTGGCATGGCTGTACCAGTGGCAGTATCGCCTCTGCACTGCCGACCCCCAGCACGACTGGTCTTGGAATTCCACCCGATTTCGGGCAGAAGTCAGAGATCAGTCGTATTAAGGCGGATATTTCGGCGCCGGCGGCTTCGGCAGACTTTGCAAAAGACCGCTGAAGTTGTGATGAGGGCCATGGTGTGGATTATGTGTGGCTTTAACTGAATTTTGAAAAGTGCCAACCTTCCTATTAAAATTAAAAAAGATTTTACTTATATTTGTTTGCAAATTAAGTAAAATGTGTTATCATTTTTGTATTTGTGTGATGAATGCTTGTTTCTGTATTTTTTTGTGAATTGTTTTGTGGTTCAAATCATTGACAATGTTTAGGCTGTGGTCCCAGGCTTCCAGTAATGACTCAGTGGGGGGTCCCCCGTTTGAGAACCACTGATCTAGAAAGATGTGTACTGCCTTCTTTCCCCTCTACCTTCCTGATACTCACCACACAATGGGCCCGATATTGAGTTTGGAGGACAGAAAACTCTGTCTCCAAATTCCTGACAGGGTGGCCTACACAGTGACCTTTCCACTGGAGTTATTAAGAGTTTCCTACTGGGTGAGCAGGCGGAAACCCGGGTTTCCGCCCGCTGGCCTAGCGGGAAACAGGCTACAGCATTGTCTCCAGCTCGTAATCGAGCTAGCGGCCGTGCTGTAGCCTGCAGGGTGCACCAGCACCCTCGCAGTGTTCACTGTGTGCAAAGCAGAAAGTGAACATTGCAATGGTGCTGGCCAGGCTGGCCACTGCGCTGCCCATCCTAGGTGCATGGGCAGTGCAGGGGCCCCATGGGTCCCCCTGCACCCGTTCTCTGCCAGCCTTTTCATGGCAGTGCTAATGCCATGAAAAGGCTGGCGGAGAACAAGGTCGTAATCCTCAGGGCAGTGCTGCTTGCAGCACTGCCTTGGCGGATTAGAACCACCATCTACCTCCAGACTGCCGGGATTTCTGATCCTGGCAGAGCTGGCGGTTCCCTGGTGGCCAGACAGCCAGGGTTGTAATGTGGCACTCGGACCGCCGCACTGGCGGCGGTCTGACCACCAGGCTCGTAATGAGGCCAAGAGTTTTTTCAGATGGGCTATTGAATGTTACTCTTTACACCCACCACCTTTTTTGTTCCTGTGATCTTATTTCTTAGTGGTGAGCCTGATGTATTGTTTGTTTTGCCTTGAAACTGGACCCATCACAAATGTCTGTGAAGTAGAATTAAAATAACCAATGCCATGCAATATGAATACTGGCCATAGTGTTCTCAGGAAGGGATAGCGGGCACACTTGCCATTTTGGATGACTGATCAGGCTCACATGTTCATGCTATGGATATGCTTATTGTACGCTACGCCTAGAGAATGTGGGAAGACATTCCTAGGTTACTACTAGGTAGAGTAGAGGAGGGGTCTTAGGATGAATGTCTTTTAGAATTAGCAGCTTTGCAAAATATATTACAAAAATTCACACATTTTACATTATATGGCAAAAACGAAAGAGCTGATTTCAAAGTGGCTCCACTCAAATGAGACGGTTCTACATTGCATGTGGCCCTTACATGCCTCACAGGCACGGACGCATGCATTGTGCTGATGCTGCACACCCATCAGAACTCAGGACTACATGAAGAGCCATAATGCAAAACACTGGAACCAGGCGAAAGGAAGCAGGGCTGGAAATTGATCCCAGAAGACTTGAAATTACCAACATGAGTTTCCTGAGTGAAAGTGATTTATCTTCTCCCCTTCAGTTAATGGACGCCCACGTGTCATCAAGTTATGCTGCTACCCCAGCAGAGCTGAGTTCTCAGAAGCCAGATCAGATTGTGTTACACATTACTGGATTTTGGCTTGGGGAGATCAAGTGTTGAGAACATCCATCTCCCTCCCACATTTAGGATTTTCACATAAATAGTACCCACTGACTGTTTGTTTCTTTTGACAGACACTGAACTCATCCAGGAAATGTTTAGGAGCCTTAAGGAAAAGAGTTCTTGTGATCAGTCTATTTCTCAAGGGGTAGGTGTACTCGTCATTAAGAACACCAATGGGCAAGGACAGTCACTGTAGATATCAAGGTTTCTTACTTGTCATTAAGATAGCGCAAAATGTATGCAATACGTCTGCTTCTGCTGTGACACCTGCTATTCAGACGAGGCAAAGAAGGGGAGGTCAGGAAGCGTTTATATGCACTGTTTTTAATTATTTATATTGCACATTATTTTAATGTTTTTGTATTTATTGACTATGTTTCTTATGGATTTTTATGATCACTATGATGGAGCTGAATAAAGATTTTGAATTGAATCAACAAGGCTAAGGCTTCACTTTCAAATCCAGCACTTTTCCTATATAGTGATTTGTAATTTGACCATTATTAATTATTTTATATTATGGCGCAAGTTCAGACTGATCTAGAACATTGTCTTGTGCTCTTTGATGGAATTACGTTAAGATTGCAAACGATTTACCTATTTGTACGTCTATATCACTCCTAATTTTCAGAATGCCACCATTCATCATTCTGAGGGCATCACACTGTTATTTTAGCAGAATTGCTAGAGAGGCACATTCATTTTTTTGAAAGTGCGTTTCAGAAATGTTTTTTGGGTAACTGCAGGATCCCTTGCTTTATTCAAAGTATTTTTAGCTGATTTCTGGAGGGACAATGGTGCATGGGAATTTATAATTCCCAACAGGTTTTTTTCCAATATCATTCACGACCGGACAAAAAACTTTGAACTAGTAGGAAATGAAGTGAACATCAGAGCACTTATCTCCAGCCGTGACCAGCAGGAAAGAGTCCTGATGCTCTTGAGGACATTTACACTACAGCAGAGCATGGACTTAATGGCAGCCACCTGTTCAATGAGCTCTATGGGCCTGATTACAGCTTTGGAGGAGGTGTTAATCCGTCCCAAATGTGACGGATATACCACCAGCCGTATTACGAGTTCCATAGGATATAATGGACTCGTAATACGGCTGGTGGTATATCTGTCACTTTTGGGACGGATTAACACCTTCCTCCAAAGTTGTAATCAGGCCCTAAGTCTCATCCTAGGTTTCAGGGGTCTTGGAGTTTTTCTCAATTCATTGTTTTCTAATTATGTAAACTTTTCTTCAAAGCTGCTACATTAACATAAAGCAAGAAAGTAAAGCATAATACTTAGCTCTGCGTCTTTAATAAAATCAGGACTTTTCTTCACACGCCTAGGACAATCTGCATCTTCTGCAGGTCTTGTTGTGGTGTGTCCAGGGTAGGGGTTCCTGGGGGAGGAGTGGAGAGTGCAGGACGGGGAGCTTGTCAACCTATAACTAAGAGCTGAAGAACACAACTTGCACTCAATGTTTTTAGGGATCTTCTTTCTAGGCAATCGAGATCCTGGGACCCTGACAGACTTCATGGACTGAAAAATAAATTCAGCACTCTAGGTCAGTGGTTCCCAACCTTTTGACTCTTGAGGACCCCCACTGAATCACTATTGGAAGCTGGGGACCCCCCAGTGATTTGTAAGCTGGGGACCCCCCAGTGATTTGTACGATTTAAATTTCAAACATTAATTCACAAAAAAATACACAAACAAGTGCACACCAAACACATACTTGAACTACTAAATATATAATTATTTTATATTGAAAAATATGCAAAAACTGGAAACTTTTAATGGGAAGGTTGGCGCTGCATCTCGACGACTAACCTTTCAATGTTTGGTTTTGTTTAGGAAAGCTGAATCCTCAGGTCAGATCCCACATTTCCCAAGGGATTTCTGTTTTTTAATTTTAGGTACATAAGATCTGAGAAAGCTTTTTCACAGAAATATGTGGTGGGGAAAGAAAGTAAAACCATAAGCCTCTCATCTCTCCATAGCCTCTCTGTCACATGTAATCCATTTCTTTTATAGCATCTCTTATACCAGTTTGGGGGGTGGGAGCACTTTACAGGGGACTACGAGGTGTAGGATTCAGATGCTATCCATACTGGTAGGCACTTTCTAAGAGCGCTTGATCTGGACAAGCACAAGCACAAACTCAGGACTCCGAATATAACACAGTGGTTAGCATTGACGTTAATAAGAAGAATGCCCTTCTACACAGCAAACCTTTTTTAGCAGCATAAGGATAATGAAAGACAGAGGAAAAACATAACTTTCTAGTTTGTGCCATGCAATTTGCATGCAGCTCTTTGATGGCAGTTCATAGCTCACTGTGCTACATTACAGTTGTAACTTATGAACTGCACAGTGACAAAAGAATCTCTGTAACAAAAGCAGTAACCCACTGCGCTATGCACATAAAATGCTGTTCTTTGCATGATAATCGTTCTTTGCAGCAGGCATATTAGCCATCTGCACTACATTAGATGAGTCAAAACTGCCTCCATGATTAACCTCCCATCTCTCTCCAGCAGAAACATTAATCACCAGAGTTACCTTGATGCTTTTATTTTTGCCCGAAAGTGATTGGATATACAAGGAAATTTGCAGTGCTTTTAAAACTGCTGCACAAACAAAGTAATAAATATAGAAACGCATGGGTTTCTGAGAGGTCCCAGCTGGAGAAGTGCCTTCCTGCTGGCCCAGGCCTGCGGCCCCCCTGGGAGGCTGCGGACCACAGGTTGGGAACTGCTGCTCTAGGTCACCAACAAGAATCAGTTCTAAGTTTGTGTGTATGAAACTCATACCCTAAGCCCCTGACAACCATGGGTAACCAAAGGCCAATTCCATTCCCAGAGGCAAAGAAAATCAACCAGTTTTATTGGATCCTTCTAATAAAGGGGAGGGGAGAGACAGAATGAGAGGGAGAGGAAGATGAGAGAATAACCCAAAGCACAATAAAAAAGAATTATGAGTCAGTCATAGAAAGAGAAAAATGTGGTTTAATCAGTACTTGATTTGAGCCGGTGGTTTCTCGTGCTCATCACCAGCACTTAACTCTCAATATCGGCACTAATGCCAGTCCACTCTATGGTGTTAATATTTATCTAATTGTGAGATGAGGACAACAACAGTGTTTAATACTTCAATTTACATTAAACAATAATAATACTTTCCACCCAGTCCATACTTATTGTACTGGGTGGCCTGGAATAGTCCAAAGGGTCACGCTTGTAGGAGTGCGATGGTTAGTAGTTGTGTTGGTGTCATTGGCATTGCTTGCAGGTGCTATGGGCAATGCATTGACCGTCTAAGGACCCGGGCACTTATGATTTTTTTTTTTTTACAAATTTATCACTGGAAATAGTGGTATGTAATGCATAGTATGCAACCATGCCCAACTGCCCCCTTCAAGCAGACACCAAACATGCATGTTTCTCTGCAGTTACAAATCCTTATATTGTGCCTTGTTATGCAGGGATGAATGCCAGAAAATAATCTGACATACATCTAAGGTACAAGAGTAGCCATAAGGCAATGAAAATATATCCATACAATTAAAATGTATTGTTTTTCCTTTCTAAAAACCTGTTCATTTGGGCTTATTTTCTGGTGCTTAGAGAGAAAATCTCCTCTATTCTACATTTCTCACTGGAATTAGAGATAGGTAGATAGACAGACAGACAGACAGATAGGAGGATAGACAGATAAATTGATAGACAGATAGACAGACAGATAGGAGGATAGATAGATTGATAGATGGACAGATGGATAGATAGATGGATGGATAGATAGATAGATAGATAGATAGATAGATAGATAGATAGATAGATAGATAGATAGATAGATAGATAGATAGATAGATAGATAGATAGATAATGTAATGATTCAAGTTCTCATTGCTTACATCTGTGGTAACTAGCATGTTACAAATTTCAACCCCGGTGCTGCATCAGTTAGTTCTCACAAATCTAACTGAGGCAGAAAAATTGAGAGGTGGGTGGACAGGACATCTGTTCATTTTTGGAGGATGTCCTATTACCACCCACTTTTAAATCTTAATAAAGCTGCATTAAGCGCTGTATAACAATAATTTAATGTTGATAGATAGAGGAAGGGAGAGAAGCAGAGTAATTGGTGTTGTGACTGGCTGCCTGGATCACTGCATTTCAGGCTCTCATCCTCTCTTTCAAACTCCTCCTGTGTACCCTTGATCCTTTTTCCCTGCAATACCATGTCTCCTTCCCCAAGCCTCCTTTTGCCTTCCAGGTTGTACCCCAACAGCCTATGGGCTTCTATGTACCTGATCCCTGGCCATGCTGTGATTTGACTAGGTTCCTCATAACTGCTTAATGCACCGTGCCCTGAATTGTAAAGTATTAAAATGCCACCATATCGACCCCATACTTAGATATGCCAATTCTAGATGCTCCTCTGTGGTCAGGGCCAATGGAATTATGTGGCATGAGAGGGCCAAATTATGCGGCAGGGTTTAGTAAATTATGCGACAGAAAAAGACAAATTATGCGGCATAATGCGGCACACTTTGTAATAATATTACTTCATTAGTTCAATATTTTTAAACTTGATAATACTGGCTGGGCATTGGTTGCAGCTTGTTAGTACCATTTTAATACCCAAACGTAGCAATAAGCAACAAAAAGGTGACCAGTCCAGTTTTACAAACGGCCTTTTACTGTGCGGCAATACGTGTCACTGCACTTTTAGTAACTTTTGAACTGTTTGAGCTAGAAACACATTTGTTTTTGGTAAAATATGCAGATTTTGCACCAGACGATGGATGGCAAATGCAGCAAATCTGTAAATATGTGAAAATCACTGCAGCCACACAATCGTATAATTCCAGTGGCCTGTCCATGGTATAGAAGACTATCCAAGTTAAGCATTATTAATCTTTCAGCCTTCCTGAGGGTATGCTACTGGTGTAGTTTTTTTCCCTTCACCCCCTGCCAAATAATTGATATAGAAACCACAGTGGAGCCCTCTGTGCCTCCACTTGAATTTCTGAATGAGGAACATTTCTCAAAACCCCACATCTGTATGTCCACATCTGTAAGTGAGAGCACTTAAGTATTTATTCAGACCCTTAAAGAGATCTCCTAGGTCACACATTACACTGATGTCAATTGTGCCATTGTGTCTGCATTATGAAAGCGCGTACTCATCGCCTCGGTTGCAATCTGCAAAGCTCTCCCTGAAATTGTACCTGTGGAACAAAAGTGGTGCAGAAGCAGCATAACTGAGGTAGTGATATTTCACCGAAAATGTAAACCACTGATTCACAAAATAATTAGTAAATCAACACCCACAGTTTTACAACCTGAAATGTGTGTACATTCACTCATTTGGGGACTTCACAAAGGTTTCCCAGGTCACACCTAAAAGCCATAACAGTACCGGGTTTAGAGGAATACTCTTGGAAAACATTCATGAATATGTAACTGCAAGGATATTTTCGCACATGCAGTTGATTGCAGTGGCGGCTGAACTTTGGGGGCGACAGGGCATCAACCCTCTGCCTCGCTCTGCCACTACTACTTGGCATGTTTGAGCTTTTAGATTCAAACAAACCACCAGGTGGATACGTTGTTTGCATGTAAAAGCTGCAATATTACCTTGCCAGCAGAAGAGGGCTCCACTGGCCGTATTGAGCATGTATCAGTGGGGTGCTGTTACAGCCTGGTTTCACACAGACTCAATACATTACCACATGTTGCACTCACGTCAGTCAGGCAGTGCAGCATGTTACATAATGGAGCTTCGGGGCTTTTCAATCCCACACCCGCGTGCCCTATCAGAAGCTGAAATAGAGAAAAAAGATCTACTTTGGTACTTTCAATCCTATGCTGGCTTCTGATTGGATGGAAGCTCACAGACCTGCCTCTGGTCGCTGAAGACGGACTGGGGAGCTGGAAATTGTGCATTAACGTCAAAGACTGCCCAGGTATGCTTTCAGTTTAGCAGCCTGAGTGTGTGCATGTTTGTGTGCTGGAGTGTGCATGTGTATGTCTGTCTGACTGTCTTTTTGTGCGTGTGAAATGAAATGAAATAAAATGGCGTAAAGTTATAGACGCGCACAAATACCCAGAGGCGTCAAGGCACTAAAGACAGTGCTAGAACAAATGATGAGAGCGGACTCTCATCTCTAAGGGCCTAACTTTTATAAAGTGAAGAGCCAAGTTTTAAGGGCTTTCCTAAAAGCCATGTAGCTTTTTATACTCTTAACATAACTGGGAGGGTGTATCATAGTTTGGCCGAGGCCACCGAAAAGGATCTGCCAACACATCTCCCTTTCAGAGATTTGGGGACCACCACTAGGTTCAGAATCGTTGATCAAAGAGATCTACTTGGCACATGCCAGTGAAACATTGCTCTGATAGCTCTAGGGCCTGCCTTGTTGTAAGGCCTTGTGTGCAATACACAAAGTCTCAAACGTAGCATTTTTTCACTGGAGGCCAGTAAGCTTAGTTAATTCTGCTGGAATTGATTGACGTTTGAGGATATCCATTAATAGTCTCACTACTGCATTCTGAACATTTTCCAGCTTGTTCAAAGATGACATTGATATTCAAATAAAGCACATTACAATAATCAAGTCATGAAGAAATCACGGCCAAAACAACTTTTTGGCGTGCTGGTCCTGGGATATAAGAGAACACTTTGCGAAGGATTCTGATGATATTGAAACAGATGGATACTGTCTGGTTAACCTGCAGATCAAAAGCAAGATGCTGGTCCACAGGAACACCCATATTTTTTGCCGAATTGGTGGGTGATCCCAAGGCAGTGATCCACAGGCAGTGATCCTCAGGCAGTAATCCCAAGCATATCTGGCCACCAGTTATTATTCCATCTGGAGGGTTGGCCTCTAAGGATGATGACTTCTCTTTTGTCTGCATTTAAGTTTAGACAACTTGTTCTCATCCAATTGGTAACTGCCTTCATGCAGTTGTTTGTGACTGTGTGTGTATGTATGTTTGCTTGTATGCCCGGGCACGGGGGTTTGGCAAGGCTCAAGGCCGGGTGCTGGAGAGTGGTTTTGGGCTTTGAGGGCTCCCTCACTTCCAAAATCCACCAGCCGCCACTCGTTAATTGTATGTAGTGTATAAATGCGTATGCCTTCAGATTTGTGCGATTACATTTTTTCTTTTGCTAAATGTGAAATATTGTTCCCTGTGGAGAAACCACTTCCCCTGAAATGGCTCCAAAATTGCGAATGTTCCCGTTCCTTTCCCACACTGGGAATACATATACTCCTGCCTATTGAAGAATAAATCTTGCCCCATTCAGAAAGGGAACGGATGGTTGAAAGGTTTGAGATTACCTACACAATATAGAGTGTATGGTTGTTCCAGACTTGTCAGGGAAACTTCGTCCTGGACTGTCCACTCCCCACCCCTTGAGTGGGATATACTCCAGGGGTGGCTCCTCCATTATAGAAGAGGAGCGCCTTCCCCCTGCTCAGTTAGACAGTGACAAGTAAAATTATAATAAACTAATTTTATTATCATTTTATTTGTCACTGTCTGACTGAGCCATGCATGTCTACGGCGGGGCGTGACTGAGCCACAGGGAGGAGGAGTGGAGGGTACTGTAACGTGTGCATGTCAGTTTGGCCGCCTGTTTTAGGATGGCCAAATTGACATGCGCACTTACATTTCTCCAACCCAACTGTGTTACACAGCCAGGTTGGAGAAATGACACAGGCTTCCTGTGCCTGAGCAATCATCATACCAGCCCACTCAGGCCAATCCCGGCGCTGATCTCATGCTTGGTATCGCATTAGAGCAGCGTCTGAATTGGGAGCCTGTGACTCAGTGACTGCTGGGAATAGAGGAGTGACAGAGGCAGCCAGGATCGACAGGCAGGTATGTTTTTTAAAAATTATTTTTAACCCTGCCCTGTACCCCCATCAGCAGAAACCCCTCACCGCACCACCCTTGTGTAAAAGGATTCACAAGTGCAATGCCACAATTTTTGAATACCTCCCCCCCCGTTGCGTGTTGCCCTTGGATTTAAATGCACAATCGGCTTTGTGAATTGGGCCCTAAATGTAGAACCCTGACAAATTTAAAATTCTATTAACTTAAAATGTAAATATAACTGCTGTTCTAGGAGCTCTTAATTTGAGCAACAATTGCCATCATAATCATAACGAGAGGGTTAGCCTGGTTGAATCCAGTGGGCTGCAATGTCCATAGGAACTGCTACAACAATATGTAATCATAATATTCTGTTGTGTATGGCCATAATTTCCAAATGAATGTGTCTACCAATGATGGGGCCAGACTCTCCAAGATCTTTTGGCACCCAAATTCAAGTAAGGGGTGTAAAATAAACAATTAGGTGGGGAACATTTGCAATCCTGCTTTACGGTATCAGGATTGGCGACATTTTACCACCACAAGTGGTGTTTACAAATCCCCACAACTACAATCTCTAAACTCGGCTTAAGGTGGACTTTTTGGACATTGTGTGTGGATTTACCTGCAGAAGTGGGCAATCCCCCCAAAACGCACACATTTTTGGGTATTCACACACAATTTGCAGATAGTTTCCCACTCATTTAAATTCTGTCAAGGACAGGAATAAATGCATTACTTGTGCAGGAACAGGGATGGAAGAACCTCTTATTCAATGGAGGCAGACAGATACGAGTTCTTCTATGGGGAAAAATATTCTCCATATAGAGCAAAAAAAACAAAATTGGGAATATTCACATTAGAGTCATATTTATGAATATACACATGGAAATTATGCATGTGTACATTTTAGGCACCTTAGTACTTCTGGAAATCTAAAGCTGGGATAGATTTGCAGCAGCACAAATGGGATTATATTTTGTATTGCTCTCACATATGCAGGAAGGTCATCAGATTATCTTTTGTTTAAGAGGTGATTGGGAAAACTACAGAACTTGCATGGACTCCCAAACATGAGTCACGTGTACTCACCTGATTGAGTCATTGGACAAAGATAAAAATTGATCATCTCAATAGATGACAGCTGGCCCTAAAACAAGCTTTCTGGGAGCCCTAAGCTTTGCTTTTGAGCTAGAGCCATGGAACACCTGGAATATGGTCGTGGGTGGAGGTGAAAACTGCTTCAATAACTGGGTTCAGTCTGACAAAAATGGTATTGATTGTCATAAGGGAAAGTACCCAGCAAGTACCTATACATCCATGTAAATCTTGCTTATTGTATCAGACCCCCATAGATTCCATAGACTCAAACTCAAAATTCATAGCAATCAACAAATTCATCTTCATCAACCATTGTTGCTGGTCCAAAAGCTGCTAAAAAACAGTGGAACAGTAAGTTAGATGAAAAGGGGACAGTAGGTATTGTGCTCCATGGGTAGGATAGCAGAATTGACCCCAGCCAGTACCATGCACGCGTCACCTCCACCCTCGGCCCCATGGATTACTGAGCAAGGAACAGAACAGTTCCAATAAGAGAATAAATATGGTCAGCCCTTTAACATGCACTATCGATCAGCATCCAGCACACACACATTGGACACCCTTGTTTGTAAGTGCACAAATCTTGCTCATATGTTTTTTGGGGGGGAACATGTTAGGTGAACAGATGTAAGATTTTGAGACTTACATTTAGGAAACCTATAAACTATAGATTGGAGATGAGGGGTCCTTCCAATATCCATTTCTCCAGCAAGACCCCTTTAGAGATCATTTATCCTTTATTAGCTGTATTTGTTGGCTCATTGAAAAAACTCAGTAAATAAGCCAAGTGAGCTGAACAGATTAAAGCTATGTCATGCTCGAGGTAAGTATGCAAATTCAATGTGCCCATGTTGTTTTATTTTGTGATATTTAGGACTTTTGGGTACTTGGTTCAGATTTAGTGGGATGTCTGCAGGAAGGACGACTGTCCTCTACTTACTACCTCCCTGCTCCTATGGCCTCACTCTTTCTCTGCAGGATGTAGATTTACTGCTTGGAAGGGACAGATTGAATGACCAGGGAGCTGAAGTTGGTTCATGACAAACCTTTGTTAAAAAATTGGGGCAGGACAACCAAGATATAAATACATTCAGGCAGCGGAACGGATGCCAGGTTTTGGAGAAAGAAAAGTGACAACCGTCTGAACTGATTGGTAAAGAGGGAATCTGTGTGTGTACACAATGATGTTCCAAGAATGTACCGGGTGGTTCACTCGGTATCTGATAGACAAGGCATAATGTTTGTTTCTGTCTAGCAAAAGATTGACCTGGGCACTGGTATCTATAATATTAGACTTAGATATCACATTGTTAACCTTAACCCTGAGAATAACTCAAGGAACTGTATTTCCTTCATCAAATATGAGAAAGCCCCTAGAATAGATGTCAGTGCCAACATCACCATAAAGTTTTAGGCACTAAGGGAAAATATACTTTACAAATGTTTCTGGAACAAGAAGGTTTTTTAAGCGGTGATGAGGTGTCAAAAGCTTAAACTTCAAAGCAATAGAGTTTTGCAAACTTGGAACTAATAAAAAAAGGTGTATGTCTTCTCCGCAGGCCTCCTTAAAAAGCATCGCTGAATCTCAGAGAGCAATAAGGAATACAGAAACCACCTGAAATTCAACCCTAGCTTGAATCCGGAGTAAAGGTTTTATGCATGAAAAAAGATATAAAACATTCAGAATCATCTAAAGTGCAAGGTTACATACCACTTGAAGTTTATGGACCATCGTAGAGTGCATAAGTGAATATTCAAGTCTAGATCCTGCCAATGCAGGCACACCTCCCATTCATAACTAGGAAAATGAGGACTAGTTTGTTTCTGGAGGAGTTGAAAATATTGATTGAGCCAACTAACTGAATTTAAGGAAAAAAGGTTAGACCAGCATCAAAAGAAGTTCCAAGATTAGACAGCAGAGAGCCCATTTCCCCTGGGCAAGAAATAGGTAATGTTACTACAATCCTTAGAACCTGACATCATAGTCTCCATCGTGAGCAGTGCTCATCCATCCACTCCTAGACCAGCCGTCGTACCCTCGGCAGAAACACAGATACTAAAATTGGGTATCATTTGCAAACTGCTAATGAAAACTGATACAAAGAATTGACATAATGCAAGTAAATTTGCTGCACTGCCTTGCATGAAGGAGAGTGAGTAGAAACGCTCCATATCTTCAAAGGAATGACGTAGCTCTGCTCCCTCCTGGCAACGGCGCACATAGTATCAACGTAGACACCCTTGCGCTACAGTGCACGGGTGTCTGAATTATGGCCAGGATAGTTTTTGGAGCATTTTCTTCATCTTTGTGTACGTGACGCAAAATGCAGCATATTTGCAAAGAGGAAATAACTGAAAGAAATGAACATATATTTCCTCGTTATGCCAGCCTCAGGTAGGCACACCACTCTGGCGCAAACCTATGTCTACATCTCTTTGTAAATATGGGTTTGTGTTAAAATCCATGGGTGGATGCACGGGAACAGGACAACAGGAGAGTAATTTTGCTGGATGTCTGTCCATACAGTGTTTGTGTGTGGTCAGTTCCAGAAAATGCATATAGCATATGATGAGTATTCTTTGGTATGTTATGTATGAGCCCATTACACATTAATGCAACACCCTAATTAAAATATGGGCGATAAAATAGGTGATTATCTGTGTTAGTAAGTGCTGTGTTATTATGTTAATTATGCACTTATATGGGGTTACTAATGTCAGGGATGCAAATTGTTGGAATCTCATCAGTGTCAAATGTTTTCTGGCATCTCTTAGGAGGAAGATTGGGCCTAGGTCCATGTTATGTTTCTTCCAGTGATGTCACGGTGGTGAAATTGTGTCCGATGTAATTGGCATTTTGGTGAATTAACATCAATGGTGATAAGGAGAAATCTTGATGCTTCCCACGCCTCAGAGGTGTAGGGAGGGATGAAAAAGAAGGCAGTGAACCCTGCTGTTTTCAGAACCATAAAAATAATTTCAACCTGAAGAGGACAAAGCTGACTCTGTTTACTAGGGTTTGCAAAAAATACTCACACGTTTTTAAACAAATTTAAGAAAATCATCTTTATCCAACATCTCAAGTAACTTTTCTTCATAAAAAAGTCATATAAGATACCGACAGGAGATTAGTTCAAGGAGAAAATGTTTCAAAAGAGGAGAAAACATTTGATACTAGAGCCAGTCTTCTGTTGGGAAAATCACAAGAAAATGTTATGGCAAAAATGTCGTGCATTTCATGTGAAACGAAATTCGGGAAATACGCAAGATTATACCAGCATAGCAAAAATGTTACGGACGTTTAGGATATAGCAGAAATGCCCCTGCGACTTCTGCCCACAGACAACTCCCTGGCAGCACCCGCACTGTTGTACGATTATGTTCAATACATTTCCCATGTAGAAACGGAGGTTCTCATGATGTTATATTGGCCAACATCCAATGTCAACATTCCAGTTATTAAAGGAAACCCTTCCACTGAGTAACTGGCACTTGCCAAGATGGTGCGCTACAACTTTTGTTTTTGGGAACCCCTTTTGGGGTCCAGCACAAATTATTTTATTTGTTTCTTTTAACCCCTAACCTCTCCAATAAAGGAAAGAAATAGATGTTTTAATTATTACTATTGTGTTTGTCCAGGTTAAAGGTGCTTGAAGCAAATTCCTGCTGATTCTCAACACAGAAAGCAGATAGACTAGACCTCACCACCTAAGGCTTGGTCATTCTTCCAAGATTCTCCCCCTAAGAAGGCAGCAGGCAGACCTGGTCAACTTCTTCGACCCCTCAGGGATCTCCCATCACTTCAGAACTAAGAAACTCCCAATCATGGTGCCTCTCAACTAGAACACCAATTAAAAAGGCCTGAGATCAATGATGCACCTTAAAAATAATGATCAGAAAACCACCTTCTGGAATGCGAAGGCTGATCGTGTCTCCAAATATACCCTGGACTATAAGATGTAATGTCTGATGTAACTGCTGCAATAGTTTTGTAGAGCATCATTTCCAGCCAAGATACCTAAATACTGGCTTTCAATTATGATCCACTGCAATGTCTCTCTGTACAGTATTAGATTATGTGCCTGATTATGAGTGTGGTGGTCTTATGACTGCCACACTCGCGGTGGCGGTTCGACCGCCACATAACAACCTTGGCGGTCCGGCCACCACGGAACTGCCAGCTCGACCAGGATCTTGGATCCCAGTAGTCTGGCGGTGGCGGAGATCCTAATCCGCCAGGGCATGGCTTTAAGCAGCGCTGCCCTGGTGATTACGATCTTGTTCTCTGTCAGCCATGAAAAGGCTGGTGGAGAACAGGTGCAGGGGGCCACAGGGGGGGCCCTGCACTGCCCATGCTCTTGGCATGGGCAGTGCAGGGGCTCTCCCTTCCCAGCACCAACATTGCGAGGGTGCTGGTGCACCTTGCTGGCTACAGCATTGCCGCTGGCTCGCTTACGAGCCGGAGACAATGCTGTAGCCTGTTTCCTGCTAGGCCAGCGGGTGGAAACTTAGGTGGGGAGGTCACCGCGTAGGCAGCGGACACCCTGACGGGGGTTTGGCAGACAGAGTTTTCCATCCGCCAAACTCTTAATGAGGCCCTATATGTGTGAGGTTGTTAGCAACTAAACGTGTGTAATCACAAATGAGATAATTAGGGAAATTCCACTCATATTCTTCTGTAAGCCGTTAAACATCTGCACAGAAACCTAACATCCGCCCACTGTTCCCATCACGCATTCGCATATTTCTGTTATCAGGCAGAATATCATGTTTTGCCAGATCCTTTCTCGTTATACACATGAAGGCATACTTATTTCAGTTGAGTGAATGCACTGGTTTGTCCCATTATCACTGTGCTCTGTAATTCAAACTGATTAAATCACACTCACGCATGAAACACTGGTCGACAGGGTAGAATATCTCGCCTGAAGCATTTCATCTTCAGAAGGAGGACAGAGCCCATCCAGTGACACCACAGAGGACATTTATAGGACAGACAAATGCTCCTTCCTTCAATGTATGTACATAATTTGGTCTGCTATGTTCTCAAAGCAGACATGTTCCCCAGAATGTCCCTCAACCTTCTTCAGGTAATTTGTTTGGCTTAATTAATCGCCCCTTCAATTTTAGTTTATGGCTTATATCCATTGTGTGCCAAATTTTCTTTTTTATTAATGTTTTCCTATTTGGCTCGATGAAAGGTATGAGCCTTGAATTAGGCGGTCCACCCCATCATACAATGAGCCCTTCGTTAGCGGTTAGTCTTCAAAAAGGATGGTTAGATATGACTAATGCAAACAAGGGTCAGCCATAGAAGATGATGCCAAGGCAAACAGAGACTGGAAAAACGCAGAATGAAAATTAGAGACTGACTAGACAGAGAAAATTAGAATATAGACTAGAAAAATACTAATCGTATGTTAATTTCGGCCTGCAAAAATGTTGACTTGCCCCCCAAATTCACTATCAAACAGTTGTTCCTTAGCACCCTGATCCCAACCTCCCTGCGCTATATAAATGCTCTGATTGATTGATTGATTCCCAAAACATACTAGGACTAAAGTTAATATCAAGTAGTACCTAGGATGGTGCTCAGTGAGCTTTGCTTCATTTAGAAATTTATATTATTTCAACATTCTTGTAGGGAAAGTTCAGGGGCGGCCCCTCCATTTGAGCTGAGGAGTGTCGCCCTGCTAAAAAAATGCCTTCCATAACAGAAAAATATAATGGTAATAAACTTTGTTTATTACAGTTTTATTTTTCATCACCCCGTCCTGATTCGAGTGTCAGGACAGGGCGGGGCAATTGCTGGCGAGTGGCAGCAGGGAGCTCTGCACTTGTTTAAAGTGCGCATGTCCCTTTGGCCGGCAGGCTTGCGATGGCCAGCCAGACATGCGCACTTTAAACATCTCTTACACAGCTGTCTTAAAACAGCTGGGTTAGAGAAGGCACAGGCCTCCAGCGCTCTGGTGAGCGCTGAGAGAGCCCGCTCACATCAATCGTGATGCTGCTTTCATGCTGATTACCAGCATGAAAGCAACGTCGGGATTGGTAAAAGGCATTTCCTGGTCCTGTGCGGTGAAGCTTCCAGGAGCAGGAGGATGCCGCGATGAAGACGTCTGAAAGTAAGTGCCTTTTTTTTCCTTTTAGTTTTTAATCTTAATATTGTGTTCTCGCCCCCGATCCGTAAACATAAGCCAGCCGCCACTGGGAAAGTTAAGCCAATGTCATCAAGTTTTGTAGCCTCTATTTCTTGAATATATTTTTATACATATAACTTACAAGAAGAACAGATGCTACAGAACTTTGTGCCTAGGAATGCTTTGGGTGTGAATAGTTTCACAGCACTTATTTTCTTGCATCGATTTTACGGTGGGCGGTTCAGAGCTACAAGGAAATTACGGTCAATGAAGTCCCTAGAGTTCACCATTCCTAGAGTCATAAAGAGCCCTTCTTATGTCAGGGCAATTAGTATAAAGAAACAAAGGGAATAGAGTGCACTACTAGAAAGACTGAGATATGAAATAAGTCATCATACGTTTAGAAGAGAGTTAAAAACCTGTTCTGAACCTGAAAGATCAGACATGAGGTTGAGTCTGCCTGCCCTGCAGTAAGCACATTGGTTACCTCTAGGTTTACTGGCATTATATGAATGTAATATATGGAATACATGTATATCCTGAGAAAAGGATGTAGATTATCTTCTTACTATAAGTGTGTTCTGACTTCAGCAAATACCTGTAATGAGAAAATGAAGTTACTACTTGCTTGTAATAAAACATTACAAGCAAGTAGTGACATCCTCACACATGAAGATCTCTTGGTGCCCTTTTAATAGACTCCAGCTAAACCTCTCTGAGGCTTAACCACAGGAGGGAGTTGGGCTAAAACAGAAAAACAACCTGTAGGCGGAGCACATCTGCACTGGCCAAGTCGGCTCCAGCAGCCAGTTAGTGATGTGTTTAGACAAAATATTGGAAAAAAAATATTGAGTGGACAAAATATCGTGCCAAGAATATCGAGGACAAAAACATTGTGAAGGAATGTTTCTCTAGGTAAACAAAGTTTTACCAAATATAACTCCACATATGTAGCTTAACGATATACATTTTTTCAAGGTATGTAGACGTGGAGTTAAGAATATCAAATCTATACTTACGAATTTGCACCTACCTTCTTGATATTTTGGTCCTCAATATTTTTGACGCAATATTCTGTAGACACAGCATTTTGTTGCTGATATTTTGTCAGTGATCCATTAGTGACAGAACAGGCTATGCTAAAAAACAGACAGTTATGACACCCATTTTAAAAAACTGGGCACTGATCCTAAAAACACAGGGCCCCATTTACAAGCGGCCTGCGTCACTGGAGGGCCACTTTTTTACAGTGGTGCAGGCTTCTCAACCACATCCATGAGGTGACACAAAGCCACCCTGCGTCGCTTTGCATGGCCTCATACATGTGGAGCAAGGCAGTGCAAAGCCCTGCATTGCCTTACTCTACATCAAGGAGGCATTTCATGGGTGTTGCGGTGCTTTTGCCACACAACACCCATGGGTTTGACGCATTCCCAGATTTACAAGGATGCTGCAAAACTGTGTGCCTCCCCAGCAGAGGCATAACTAGGAGAAATAACTTTGAATGCCTACATTGATTGTTTTGTGCAGGAAGGTTGCCCTTCCTGCACAAAACAATCATGCCAACAACGCAGACACCCTTGCACCATCGTGCAAGGATGCCTGTATTGACGCTAGGCACCATTTGGGCGCCAGTACAGGCAAAAGTTCAGGAACACGCCGTATTTCATTAATACACCACATTCCTTCCCTTTCCTTTTGACGCAGGACAAGGCAGCAAGAAGCCTTGCGTCTCCGTCCTGTGCCAAAAAGTTGTAAATGGGGCTCTCAGTTAATAGATCTAGATCTGTTTAAGGATGTAGGTAATTGGCCATGGGCAAAACATGGGCAGATCACCACTAGAGGATTCACTGTAGTTATGTAGATGCAAATAAAAGAGGTAGATGCGTGGTAAAGGTTTCTGAAAGGGCCTAGTCTTATCTCTGCAGTGCAGTTATCAGATTTATCTGTGCATTCGATGCTGCAAACCATGATTTTGGGTTGCGTGTCTTGGAGACTAAACTGTAGGCTCTAAGGAGACATGAGGACTTGGACTGAGTTTATTGTTGAGGAGCAGGAGGCAAAGAGTGCCTTTTTCTGGTGCATCAGTCTTGTGTAGAGTGTTCTGCAAGAATCATCCTTCTCGCCCACCTCCTTCGTGCACTCACGTTTTGCAGTCAGCTCTAGTCTAGATCCATGGTCTTTAGTATCTGTTGTATGATGAAGGCACAGATGCTGATAGATCTCATCCTCATTTTAAGTATTGAGATTGTCTCGCCTATACGCGGCTGTGGATGCAGCCCCTTGGCTGATATCAGTGGTGGGTGAGCACATCATTGAACATGCCCCTATTAAATGGCTTTGTGCAGGCCCTTGCCTTGGCATAATTCTTTATGGCTGGTCAATGCAAAAGTCCTTTGTATGCATTAGTCATGGCTGATCTTTGCAGGCCCCATTACCAGCAGTACAAGTTATGGACCTTTCTGATTGTAATCTGTACTACCAGCAAATACTGTGGGAAGAATGCTGCAGGACCTTTAAAGCTGATTGTTTTCTGGTTTTACTGGTTTTATTGAGTTTGAGACACAATATCGGGTTATTTAAACGACTGTTATTTCTATGTTATGAAATTGCTGCTCCATGGATGACACATTTCAGGTAAACCTGATGTGAAAACTTCAAAGGGTACAGAAGAGAGTTGTGAGGTTCCTTGGTAGACAGAAAAATTGATGGTGTATCGCAAACAAAGGACTCTGGGGCATCTTACGACCCAACAATGATCTGACGCTTCAAGTCCAAACAAACACAAGACTTGCAATCACCTGCACATGCAGAAGACTACTCAGGGCTGGTGGACAAAAGCAACTCACGGCAACCATTTTGTAAAAAAGAGTGTTTTGGAGGTCAAATGGAGGTACTGGAACAATCAACCTGCAGATTTAGGACTAGCGACACAATTGTTGCTTCCTTTGTTGCTTTGCACTTTAGAAAAGTTAGTGTTTCGATCAGGTGAAATAACCCATATTAGTTTGTCTGCAGGTTTTACATCTTTTTAGATTATGTTTGGTTTGTGTTGTAGAATGCTTGATTACTATTTGTCTCACATGGTGCACCCCCATAACTTCACGTCCACTGCATCGCCTTCACTGGGTCATTAATTAGTTAGGGTAATTTAATAAAAATAAAAAAAACAGGGTAAAATAAATTAAATGGAATAAATATGGCAAATTAGGAGGTGTCTCCACCAAAAGCAATTCAATGCTCTGTGATAAAGTAGAGGTGTTGGACTAGTCAGGCGATGTAAAGACAAGTGATGCAGAAGCACATTTTGTCATTAACTAATGGTCATTAAGGCTGGTAGTTTACCATGTAGGCTCCTCTTGCTTAAGACAAAGGTTGGACTTTGCCTGTGTTTGGTGTGCCGGGGAGGATAATGCCACCACCCCCTCCTTGAGTCAGTCTGGCTGGGACCACAGGTCTCTTTCATCCCCTTCTCACTGGGAAGTTTAGTTCATTAGCCTCTTAGGGGCACTCACTAAAGGAGTTTTGTACCAAGGCCTGGCAGGAAAACTAATGGGATGGCCTATCTCTGGCAGTGCTTCCTGCGACTGATGGGATGCCGACTGCTGGATCTGTTCTTCCTCATTGGGCAGTCATCTGGTTGACCGTGCCATGCCCTCAGAGTGAGAGATGGGGCCTGGGGTCCGCTAGGAGGTTGTTGCGTATAGCACGTAGGCTTTCGGGCCAAAAGTGCCAGGGCCAGATTGAATATTTGTGCCTCGTACCAACCCAAGCCACACCCTCTGCGTTGTCCTCCTGCCTCACTTAACTTGTCCTTGTGTTCAATAAACGTTTATGCAGCTAAGGCTTCATGGATAATGACATGGAATAAATGTATTTGATAAATGCGGGACCATTTCATAGCATACACTGACAAAGCCATTACAAATGCATTTTTATAGTGAAAAGCTTTGGTGGGTTAAGTAGGAAGGTGTGTGTTGTATGTTTAAATAAGTTGGTACTCTTAGAAAGACCATTGGATATGAAGTCAAGTTTATTCTTTGGGGTAGGTGGAGGGCACATTAGTAGGAAGTGTGAGAAGCAATCTGCCCTTCTCAGGAGGGTTGTCATACCTTTAATGGGAAAAGTACCACCATTCAATATTTTGTCCTCAAGATATGTATACTTCAATATACTATCTTTGATATTTATGGGGCACCCCAGCATAGAGTATGAACTCCGCTTTTATACTCCCAGGAACTTGTGATGGACACTAGTATGATGACACAAGAGAACTTTTCTCATGCACAGAACAGTCACGGTAGCAGTGTATGCTTTATTCACAGAGAAAGCACACACAGCAGTAGCAGAAGCTGCGCATGTAAACATTGAAGGTACCGTACAGATCCCATAGCCTGATCAGAGGTCATTCTTATCACTGAGAAGCCCCCAACAAAGAAGCGATTACCTCACCTGCACTTTGTCTCCTAAATGCCATTGGCTACCTCATCTACATTACCTGAGTCATATGCTCAGATGTACCTGGTGCACCATGATTTCCAGTGTAAATGGGCTTTATTCCTCCAGTTTACTACATTCCTCTGCTTATTTATGTATTTTTTTTTTAGGGGAGTTGCGTAGTGCTACAAACTACTGGCAGTAGCGTCTGAGCACTTTGGGTCAGACACATCAGTGTCGGGGTGGCTGGTAAACTTTGAGAATGATGGGGCGAGCAAAGTGCCCCACTGCTTCCAAAAAAATAAGAAATAAAACACCCACTGCTTCCAAAAGCCCATGGTAATACACCCACTTCCTCCAAAAGCCCAACCTAAAACACCCCCTCCCTCCAAAAGCCCATAATAAAACAACCTTTCCCTCCAAAAGCCCAAAATAAGACTACACTAACATTTAAAATAAATAAAATAAAATTAAATGGTACTTACCCACTGGTGCATGTCCTCCTCGGTGTTCAGAAACTGCAGTCTGCTGCGGAGCTCCCCTGACCAATCCCGGCACTGCTGTCATGCTATTAACTAACATGAGAGAGGCACCAGGATTGGATGGAGCGGGTTGGCCGGATGCTCCTTCAGGCCCGGGAGGCCTGTGTTTGCTCTCCACCGAGCTGCCTAAGACAGCTCAGGATGGAGAGCTTTAAAGCGCGCATGTCAGGCTGCCCATCGCAAGACAGCCAGGCAAACTGACATGCACACTTTGGAGCATCCAGGGAGCCACTGCTGTAGTCCTCAGTGCTGCCAATTGGCAGCAAACAACATGACCCACATGTCTTTTGGCTTGGGGGCACTGCAGCTCGCACATCGGCAAAAAATAAAATGCAGAAACAATTTAATTGACGTTTTATTTTTTCAAGCGTGGCTCACAGCGGGCGGGGGGGTGACGCAACCCCACCCTCGTGGACAAACCTCTGCTGATCAGTATGGCAAACAATTGAAGATAATAAACCTCACAACTAGAGAAATTAACTGGGCCTTCTACCAAATTTCTTACAGCCAAATGTCAGAACGGGCAGTAGGTTCTAGTTTGTCTAAGGGGCCTGATTACGTCCTTGGCGGTGGTGGATTACTCCATTACAAACGTGGCAGATATCCCGTCCGCAATATTACAAGTTCCATAGGATGTAATGGAACTTGTGATATGGAGGGCAGGATATCCGTCTCATTTGTGACAGGGTAATCCCCTCCGCCAAGGTCGTAATCAGGCCCTAAGCCTTCTGGATGGAAGAAAAAAATGAACAGGTTGATCAGGGCTCTTCTTTGCAATCTGGTGCTCCCAAAAACCAACTTCTTGTATGAACTCACCCCATCCACATAAATAACCAATCATGTGAATTTCCTTCCCCTCAATAATACCCATCCCAAACAAAAACAACCATCACTAGCAAACCCATTCATATCCTGGTGATCCCTCCTCTCCAATATAGACATCTTCTGAATCACTGAGACCTGCCTTCTACCCAAATCCTCATTCTTTTATAAGCTCCTACTAGAAGGGTACAGCATCCCACCACCTACCCATCCACACATCATCATCACCCACAACTCCTCACTAACACCACCCTCTACTCACACCTACTTCTCACAGCTTTGAAAGACTTTTGGTCGGCCTCTGCTTCTCCCCCCTCAGTAAACGCTACTTTCCACTTCGCATATTGTCTGTGTATGGCAAACACTTCATAGACGACTTCTCCTATTTCATATCCCCAGAGTCTGTCTCTAAAATTAATTACATCCAGCAAGGTGAGTTCAACCTCACTGACACTCAAAATAGAAAACCATTAAGATGCCATAGTTTACACTTTGTTGCAAAGGCGTTTCACATTGATTTTCAATTTATCAAGCAGTCTTATTCTTGGCTCGAGTTTATGGATGTTTATTTAATGAGAAATTATTCTTTGTGAAATGAAATGATTCCATTGTACCATGTTTTTCCAGTTTGGCCCAAAAAGTCAAATTTCATCAATATATTTGTGAGGTAAATTTAACCCTGTTTTTCGTTATGTTTCATTTTAAAAAATCATTGTGCGTTTACACCAGTGATGTATTTTACTATGGCAACCGAAATTGAACCTTCCAGTCATCTTTATTTCCCAGTATCAAGTGGTCATCGTCCCAGTTATTACTAAGCTCTTTTTGCAAGTATGTAAGCCCTTCCTCCTAAAATGCCAAATTGTGTTTTAACACGCAAACGAAACACGAAGTGCCAACCAACGGAGAGAGGGTGTCTTATGGACTGGGATGAGGATAACTTGACCCAGGGTAACTAAGCAACAGGTTCATTACACCTTTGTAAGTGGTCCTCGTTCAAGCATCACTTGACTTCGGGCAAATCATTGATAAGTTAAATACCCCAGTTTAGGTGCTCCTTGTTCCGTTCATTAGAATGTGAGGATATACCCAAACTTAAAATTATGCACCAACAATATTATCACTGCTAGATAAATGTAATAAAGCAACAGACTATGCATACAAATACTTAATTGCAATTTGTAATACTCCAGAAGCAAAATTGCTAGATTCATCCTTACTTTAATCTGTAATGTAAAAAAAAGATGTATTCAATGTGGACCCTGTGGCTGGCTACTCGACAGATCTCTTGCAACGGAATTCTTGCAGATTCAGCCCCTGAAATTAAACTTGTTCTCGATGAGTGCCCTGCAAGTTTTTAGGAACTTCACATCCTGCCGATTAATGTGCCTGAAAAATAGCTTGTTTAGCCCATCTATGGTTGAAGTCATGATTTTCTTACCCATGTGTGCAGCCCCATGTGAGACAAACAGGACATTTGACAATCTAAAGTGCCCAGTTCTTTGCAAATAAATGAACAGGGCTCTCCTAAAGAAGCGAGAATATGATTGCCCGCACTTCTTGTAACCCAGGGAGAATTATCTCCTATGCATAATCAAATTACATTTGGACCTTTGGAAGTAATTTAGGATCAGATCTGATAACAACCCGGGCAGGTACAAATTCTAGGTATGGATAATTTATTACCAATTATCCTAATTTCACTAACCTTTTGGCAAAAGGTATTGCCACCACAATGGCTATATTAGAGGAAATACAAGCAATAGCTAATGGCCCAGAAGGCTTCTCCTGCAAACATTTTCAACTTTCAAACTCAGTGATAAATCCCTATTAGCTACTGGTGTCAGTATCACCAGTTCCTTGAGTCTGAAGCTCTTTCTGTATCTAATAACCAGTGGAATCACTACCAAAATGTCACCACATGAGTACTTGAATGCTCCGATTGCTGTCCATTGTGCAGACAAAGAGGATGGTGCTAAACTTAATTTAAAAATGCTTAAAAATGTCTTGAATTTTGAACTAGTCACAAAAATTTCCATCTAGCCCTTTATCATGAGGCCAATTTCTTAAAATGTACTCAGTGTTTGGAATATGAAGAGATTGTAGAGGTTGTCTCTGAAGCTTAAATGTCAAGGGCAACCTCCCTGGAACACCCTAGTTGCTGCAAGGCAGGCCTCTCAATCTCTATGAGTGAAATGTATATTCACAAGCTGTTTTTGGGACAGCATTGGAAATTGCAGTGGCAAGGGATCCAATGGAAAGTGATAAGATTGCCCTGTTGCTAATTGCTTGAGGAGTGGGAACCATGGAGGGCGGAGCCAGAATAGGGATATTAGACTTACTTATGCCCTCCCACCCTGAATTTTCTGCAGTACCTTTGGTAGGAGAAGAATAGGGAGAAATACAATCAACAATGTACCTACTGCCCAAATCTAGTGACCCTTAACTCTGAGCAAAATTGAGGGAGTAAAACATTGCCCACAAATGTGAACAGATTCCTATTAAAATAATAATTACAATTTATATTATAATTTACTATTTTTTTTACATTTAATAAAATAAGAAATATTTCTTCTCCAGTCGGTGCTACATTTGGGAAAGTGTTGGTCTCAGGAGTAGTAAAGTTTACTATTCCCAGTTCAGCCTGTACAACAGTAGGGAAAGCGTTGGACTCATGGGGGGTAAATTTTACTATTCCCACTCCAGTCGGTGCAACAGTAGGGGAAGCGTTGGACTCAGGAGAGGTACAATCTACTATTCCCTCTCCAGTTGGTGCAACAGTAGGGAAAGCGTTGGTCACTGGAGGGGTAAAATGTACTATTCCCACTCCAGTCGATGCAACAGTAGGGAAAGCGTTAGACTCAGGAGGGGTAAAATGTACTATTCCCACTCCAGTTGATGCAACAGTCGGGAAAGCGTTGGACTCAGGAGGGGTAAAATTCACTATTCACACTCCAGTCTGTGCAACAGTAGGGAAAGTGTTGGACTCAGGAGAGGTAAAATGTATTATTCCCTCTCCAGTCGGTGCAACATTTGGGAAAGCGTTGGTCTCAGGAGGAGTAAAATTAACTATTCCCACTCCAGTCTGTGCAACAGTAGGGAAAGCGTTGGACTCAGGAGGGGTAAAATTTACTATTCCCACTCCAGTTGATGCAACAGTCGGGAAAGCGTTGGACTCGGGGTAAAATTTACTATTCACACTCCAGTCTGTGCAACAGTAGGGAAAGTGTTGGACTCAGGAGAGGTAAAATTTATTATTCCCTCTCCAGTCGGTGCAACATTTGGGAAAGCGTTGGTCTCAGGAGGAGTAAAATTAACTATTCCCACTCCAGTCTGTGCAACAGTAGGGAAAGCGTTGGACTCAGGAGGGGTAAAATTTACTATTCCCACTCCAGTTGATGCAACAGTCGGGAAAGCGTTGGACTCGGGGTAAAATTTACTATTCACACTCCAGTCTGTGCAACAGTAGGGAAAGCGTTGGACTCAGGAGAGGTAAAATTTACTATTTTCACTCCAGTCTGTGCAACAGTAGGGAAGGTGTTGGACTCAGGAGGAGTAAAATTAACTATTCACACTCCAGTCTGTGGCACATTAGGGAGAGTACTTCACTTCAAACACATACCTTATTTTAGTATTTTAGTACAAGTATCAATTTCATAAAGTTATAAAACTATTAACATAAAATATATACATTAAAAACCAGTTAAACAATTAAATTATCCATTTTTTAAATAATTAATTTAATAAAAAAAGTTAACTAATAATTATTTCAATAAATTCCCACACTATAGTATAACATTAAGCTTATATCTAAATATAAAAATGATAATAATTACACAATTTACATAATTAATGAACAATTAATTAATTAAAAACAAATGTATAATTAATCAATTATTTAACTTTCCACCCTATACCCCTACAAACCAAACAACCCGCACATAAATGTAAATTATAAAATTATAATAATCAAACAATTATCATAATTAATTAACAATCAATGAATTCATTATTTACAAATGTAATTAACGTTCCACCCTATACACCTACAACCCCAACAACCGCATATAAAATATAGCTTAGGAAATACTATTTGTCCAATTTACATATTTAATAAGCAAATAAATAATTAACATTAATTAAAAAATACGTACATTAAGGGTACTTAATTAACTTCCCACCCTTCACCCCTACAAACCTCACAACCCACCACAACACTATAAATTACTATTTTACAATCAAAATGAAATTATAAATAACTTAAAATTACAAACCATATTTACAAACATTTCCGACAATTATACAAACAATATAAAACACAGATAATAAACATATTCATAAAACACACAAAAAAAAAAACTATAGGCCAGATTTACAGGGCCCTAGTGCCTCCTTGCATGCATTGCGCCACTTTGCGACCACTTGCGCCACATTATGCCTGCGTCAGGCATAATGTATGCATCGGGGTGTTACTGCATTAGGAGGCTTGCAAAAATGGGCAGGGCAAGCGTTAAAATTACACACCCATTGAAATCAATGGGCCTCTTTGCGCTTTGCTATGCTATCGTTAACGTTTTTGACGCTAGTGTAGCAAAACACCACAATAGAGTCAAAAGATTTGACGCTATTGTTCTAACGACCGCCATGGTGCGCTGTATTATAAATACGATGCACACATGGTGACATTAGGTGGGGCAAGGGCGAAGCAAGAAAAGTAGTGCACCAGTAGTGATGTGCCTCTTTTTGGTATATCTGGCCCAATATTGCATACCTTAAAACATCAATATTTTTGTCAACTATGTTTTTGCACACGCTATTTCTGTCACAATGTTAAAACCTGATAGTTCTCCAACTCGATATTTTTGTATCTATATTTTGTCCGAACACCCCACCACTAAATTACTCTTGACTGTTGTGTACACGGTAAACCCTTATTATTCTACCTAGGATGTGCAACTAAGTTTAAAACCACTGCTACCTGTTGTTATAATTGTCAATCAATTGCAGACTGTGGAGTTTTGACCCCAAAAAAAGGCCGTCAGTGAATTCAAGACCTCAGAGTCTGGTCGATATCCTCCATAGCTTGAACCATAACAGGTTATGTCCTGCCACTGAAGATCCTGTTGTTATTGATGCTGCCCATAGTGATTCAAACAAAATAACCTGTAAGAATTGGGCTGATCTTTCCACATTGCCAAGAATGTCTGTGGGATCTTTTCCCTCTTGAATGCAGTTGTATTGTGGAAGCGCGTGTGATTTTATGCCCCCATCTTGCCTGGTTCATGTTTTGTGCTAGTCAGTGATGCCAAAAGCCTGCACAGTGTGTTCAGAATTGGGATGGCAGCAGATAAACTAATGTACCCAGACAGATAGTTTGTAATGCAAGTCTTGCTTAAGAGACACCTTACGCGACATGCATTGCTTCATTCGCCCAGCAACAGACAGACATCTGGATGTCCACATAGGTCTGGACAGGGGTTGTGAAGAAATTGTTTTGTTAACGCCTTGGAAAGTCCCATCCATCTGAGCAATGTGAAGGTCATGCTTGTGGTCATCTTGTATCATGCTGTCATCATGAAATGTTGTTTTATTGTGATTGGTTAGAAGCGTAATATTAGTGTAACCCCCTGCATTTTCTGATGAATATCACGCCATATATATGCCCATAGTGATGAAGAAATCACCTTTTTATCTATCGCGATCGAATACTGTGTTCCCAAATCTTTGTCGTCTTTTTTCTGCATAAAAGTTCTGATGAATTTTGCTCTCATTTGACATGTTATTTTGTATATGGATGGCCCCATGAATTCATGCTTACAGCTACATATGAAACTTGATTTTGCCTGTGTTTGGAAGTCCCTTCATGAGGCCTACAAATGTAATAGCTCTTAGGGAAAATGTGATACAGCATATGCTCTTTTAAAAGTATTTCTCGTTTTCTCTCAGCTGAATAAGGCGACGATGCTTTTTCCAAAGCTACAGAAGAAGAGGAAGCCATGCTGGCCAAATTCAAATTCACTTTAGAAATTTTCTGGAAATCTTTCTTCATCAAACCAGGGTGTACTGAGGCTTGAGGGGACGCCCCTGCAAAACACAAGAAGAGCACCTCCCCGGCCCAGTTAGGAGCTCTCAGGCCAGGGGCCCCCGCCTGTGCACAACGTACTGTGCTGAGCGGGCCACCTGGAGCTCACCCCCATCCCCGCACCTGGGGGCTGCGGGGGCTAATGTTATGCCACTGTATCAAACCCTTCCAAAGTATAACTCTTTGAGTACTATAGTGTTATACAACTTCAGGGTTTCTGTTTGTGAAAAAGTCCTCTTCGTCTTGTTGTGACTTCTCCTTGAATGTTAATACTTGCCTTTTATGATACAACATCCGCTGAAATTGCTTCCATTAAACATATTATCCTATAGGTCCCGCCTACCGGTCCTCATCTAAGTGACTGTCCAAATTGTATCTTTTCACTGTTTGTTCCGCCATGACAGCATTAACTGCCTCCTTTATTAGTGCATCCAGCCGAAGTCTGAAATAGAAACATCCTCTTCTGTTTCAGAGCCTGTTACTGGTTCTGTATCTTTTTCCATCCCAGAGCTTTTAGTGTGCTCCATTATTAACTATTTGCTACTGTCACATCAGTGCTTAATTTGTGCTTGTTGTTTCCGGTGTTGAGCACCGGCACTTATTCTTAAGGGCCAGGGCTTATTCTTCTGCCTCAAGCATTTGCTGCGAGCAAAAAACATATTTGGGAAAGAGGGAGGAAGAGAAAAAAGAAAAAGCGTCACAAAGGGAGAAAGCAGAAAGCTACAGGATTGAGCTGAAGGGGCAGGGAGTGGCTGTAAATGGATTGAAGAGGCCAGCGATGGCTTCAGGATTACACTGCCTCAGGATTCCGTGCTCGCACATTTAATTGCAGCAGCCGTGTGTTTCAGAGTAGATCTCTGAGCACCGGCACGTTTGTATTTACAAATTAAGCAGTGTCGCATATGGCTTTTTCATGTAGAGGGCCTAGCAACCAGCTCAGATCACGCGAGATGAGAGTTGAAGCTAAAAGGCTCTTAGGGGGTTATTCCAACTTTGGAGGAGGTGTTAATCCGTCCTAAAAGTGACGGTAAAGTGACGGATATACCACCAGCCGTATTACGAGTCCATTATATCCTATGGAACTCGTAATACGGCTGGTGGTATATCCGTCACTTTTAGGACGGATTAACACCTCCTCCAAAGTTGGAATAACCCCCTCAGTGTTAAGCCTGATTTCATGCAGGGTGCCTGGTTGGGTGGTCCCGGGAATGCCGCCTGTCTGTCTTCCACGGTGAACGCTGAGCCTGCTCCCCTTCACAGCTCTGCTTTTGAGCGGGAAAAGCATCTACTGACACCGCACCTTCCTCATCACCAGCTCAACGCAGGTGCATAAGTAACAGTTTATAAATGCGCAATACCTCACCTGAATTCTTGCAAAAGGCAGAAAATCAGCAGGGTGCCATATATGGAGGAAGGGTCTATACACTTAGTTGAAACAGAAGAAGTACAAAAAGCATTGAGTGCTTGTGAACAGGGCTGTCTGGATGCGGACACACCTTGCTTAGTAATGACTGGGACATTCTTGAGTGCATTAAGGGCAACTTGGAACCTTGAGACAACACGATACACAGAGCAGTACCACCATTGGGACCGCGTCTGGTCAACTTATAAGAGATGCGGTCAGGGCTTTAAGAGGGATGAAAAAACTGGAGGGTTTCTCAAAGGGGCGTGGCCGGTGTAATTAAGGGCGTGGCTTCAAACACTGAAAGTAAAAATCTGTGGTCCTCATTGTGTGCCACCCGACTGGTATTTTGCTGCTTCTTTTAGTTGTTGAATCCAGATATTTAATAAAAGTGACATTACACCTACAACAAGCCAGGACTATTGTCTTTGTCAATGGTTGTCAATTGCATGAGATAAGTAAGCAACAGCAATGGCTTCGTTGCATAAAATGGTTCAGTTTCTGAAATATTGAGACTGTGAAAGAACCATAAGGTTCTCTTTGACGTTACATCAAACGCTGCTCAGGGTGGGACTGCTGCAGAGTTAAGATTTTTTTCACCCTGAGGGTGAGGGGCAAAATGGAGATCCCGATAGGGACCCGTCTCAGCACCTGCTTTTTAGAACTGCTGGTGCTGAGCACCGGCAGGACCCGGCCCACGTAAAGCCCTGGATGCAGTGGTCTAGTGCTCAGCTTCGACTCTGGAACCAGCCCATGGGGAAAGGGCGTGCTTGGGTTCGAAGCCCAGCCCAGGCACTTGACTGAAAACAGCACAGTGTGATCCTGGCCAAATCCCAATATCTCTGTGATTGAAAATGTAAATAGGTGAAAAGCAAATCAAAATGTGTGAAAGGTATCTGTGTAATCTGAAAGAGCTAAGTCCCCACTTGAAGGACATGATTCTGATATCTCTCTCAACTCTCCCTGTAATGTACAGAGCTCTGTTGCTGCATTTGCGTTATGTAATTCCGGACATCTATTGGGCTAAGGCGAGGCAAGTGCGCAGTGCGTGACCAAAAGACAGGAACCGCCCGTTTCCTTCTTCTGCTTCGAAAGAAAACAAGAAGTGCCGATTCCACGCCTCTTCTCCCTCCCTAACCCCCTCCACGGCTGTGGCAGAGCACTGTGTCCGGTAACAGTGTGTCAGAGGACTACCCGGAGGACACCTCTTCCTAGCATTGTATGCGCGCGGTTGGAACCCTGGGAGGTGGGGATTTGCAACCTGGGTGTGGCGGTGAGCCTGTGAGTGGACGGGCATGCTGCAGGTTGTGGCAGCAGAAAGAAAAGATCATTCCCGGGAGGTCCTGGATTTTATTTTTTATTTCTGTCTAACAGATCTTGTTTGCTAGAAAAATGCAGCAGAGGAATGAAAAGTGATGTTTCGTTTTCAGTCTTTAACCAACTTGACCTGCTCTGCCTTTTCCCTCAACTGCTGGCTCTGGCAGCTGACATTGTGAATTCAAGATTCAACTGTGATAAGGTATTAAAGTTTAGTTCGCGCTGAACTTTGCCGGGAACCGAGGAGGAGGTGGGCAGCAGCTGTGTGCTGCCTTCAATCAGGGCAGGAGCCCTTTAAAACCACGTAAGCGCTCCCGTTCCGCGGGTCGCGCTGAACTTTGTCGGGAACCGAGGAGGAGGTGGGCAGCAGCTGTGTGCTGCCTTCAATCAGGGCAGGAGCCCTTTAAAACCACGTAAGCGCTCCCGCTCCGCGGGTCGCGCTGAACTTTGCCGGGAACCGAGGAGGAGGTGGGCAGCAGCTGTGTGCTGCCTTCATTCAGGGCAGGAGCCCTTTAAAACCACGTAAGCGCTCCCGCTCCGCGGGTCGCGCTGAACTTTGCCGGGAACCGAGGAGGAGGTGGGCAGCAGCTGTGTGCTGCCTTCAATCAGGGCAGGAGCCCTTTAAAACCACGTAAGCGCTCCCGCTCCGCGGGACGCGCCCGGGCCAAGGGCGGGCCCGTCCTTGCCCGTCATTGCCAGGAAGAGGCAGGGCAGGGCCACCCCCCTGATATTTACCTTAAACTGTGGTCCCAGATAACCACTCTCCATTTGACTGCCCGAAGGACAAACTCAAGCCTATTTACACTGCGTTGGGGTAGCTTTCCCCCAAAGCTCTAGGCCTCTACCTAGCTAGTGGTCAATTACCATTATTAATCTGCCTTTGCTCGCCCCGCTGTGATCCTACTTGAATCTCCCACTAAATTTAAGGCCCTTGGTTTTTAGTAAAATGGGCCGACGACGTGGGGGGGGGTTTGGACGGGAAATTGCACTCTAACAAAACCCTGGACGGCTTTTTACAAAAGGCCGTTGGGGAACTTGAAAGAGAAATAGAATTAGTGCAACGTCGCCTTGCTGCCCCTCCTTCTGCATCCATTAGTTCAGCCCATGATAGCCCAGTCTCACAGCCCCACCCGCGACTAGAGCTCCAGTCTGTCCCGATTATCCCTTCCCCTTCTTCGTCCAAAATTCCTCAAGAGATCCAAGATGATACTCCAATTGCACCTGCCATTTGTGCCGTACCAACTTTGTTGGTCCAGTGTCCCCCAATAGAAGGTTCCCTTACTTTAACTGAATCTAATACCAAAGGGAAAAGGAAGCGTAGGGAACCTGTCCTAAAAAATAAACGATCTAGAACCTTGAGTCCCTCTAACTTGGGCCAACCTTCTATTAATGATATGGCGTCAATCTCCTTACACAATACCAATAACTCCCATGCAAATGAGTTTATTAGGGATCTCATAAGAGATGAGCTCTCTAAACTACTTCTTCCTATCTCCAACCGTCTTCAAATAATTGAGGACAAACTTGAAAGTCTTACGAGCAGTCAGCTACCAACAATTTCTTTACCTGTAGAAATTCAACCTAATCATGACTCTATTGTTGCCAATAGTCACATTGGCCAAATACCCAAAACTTTTCCTCCTATTCTAAATCACGACTGGCCTAGTTCTGCTAAAAACCCCAGTATCCTGACGACCAAGCCCCATATGGCCTTAGCTCCCTTATCAAAAGGAATCGCCTCATGGAATAATCCAGCAACTAATTCGGGAGACGGCACCCCTATTAGGGAATTCTCTCAATCAGCATACCAGAAGAAGGTTAAGAGTAGGGACTCCCAAGAACCTAAAGTGCTCCATTTACCACCTGAATCATGCCCTTATGTTCTTATTATATCAAATGTTCCTGAACTCAAACCTCATTTTTCCGAATCCTTCATCGAACTCAAAAACAAGGTTATCCACTGGTTGCATGTGAATGCGGGGTTTGCTTTTTCCATGTCATCTTCAATATTGATGGTGAGAAGGGTAGGGTGGGTGGGCCCTTAATTTTAATTCCCCCGATCTTGTCCAACGACTTTCTTTAAATGCTAACAGACTTTATCCTACAACTGGCAAAACTTCTCTTTGCAGGTTACAAGTGTTTTATCCACCTTCTATGTCGTCCTGGAGTACTCAATCACCATCATCATACGGGGCCGGCTCGGTTACCCACACACTGCCTACCCCCGTAATTGGTCCTAGACGTCCTCTATCCTCTCTCTCTGAGGCAGATTGACTAGGAGATGCCTTTCAGGATGTGGTATTGTCTAATTGCGAAGCTGAGTCCATTTGCCCTATTGGTCTTAACAGCTTGGCCGATTTTGTTGTCCCGGGTTCACCCAAAAGTTTATCATGTCAAGTAACTGAGGAATGCATTTCCAATCTGTCAAACGC
This sequence comes from Pleurodeles waltl, assembly GCF_031143425.1. Classification (NCBI taxonomy): domain Eukaryota; kingdom Metazoa; phylum Chordata; class Amphibia; order Caudata; family Salamandridae; genus Pleurodeles; species Pleurodeles waltl. The sequence goes on along the minus strand of NC_090449.1, from coordinate 1,022,452,733 downwards.
TCCCTATACCTTGGGTCACATCTGCATGGTCAACTTACCAAATCCAAACACTATTGGGGTTACATCCAGCGAGGTTTTAAAGACACAGAGCGAGAAATCTTCTGGTCTTAATCCTCCCGAGGGAAGCACCATGGTCTTTAACAGTCCCCCCCCTAGTATTCTATATTCCCAGAATAAAGTTGGGTCCTCATGCTCAGAGGATCTCGATAAGGTGCTCAGCTGGAATATAGCTGGATTGGAAAGCAAATTACATAGCCCAGGTTGGGGTAACATTATTGATGATCACTTGATTTGTCTTTTTCAAGAAACATGGGCATTAGAACCCAAATATAGACTCGGTTTCAAAAGCTTTTGGGTTCCGGCCCGTAAGTCATCTTCTGGGAGACCTTCGGGAGGGTTGCTCGTGTGGCTAAATACTTCTCTCAGGTGCAAGATAGAAGAATTAGACACTGGTTGCCCGGACCTGCAAGCCCTATTTTTAATGATTTCTGAAGAAAAACCCCTCCTTTTAATTAATATCTATAATAGGAATGTGAGTCCCCATTTTGAGTCTGACGTTCTGTCGAATTTGGACTATGTTCTTAAAAGTAATCCCTCCTCTTTTGTCTTAATTGGAGGAGATTTTAATGTTACCTTTGAACCTAATCCTTTAGTCCAAGGAATTTCTAAAGAAGAGGATGCCCATTGGGGCATCCCCCAGTTAGTCTCCAACAAAAAAACAAGATTGAACAAATCTGCACGCTTTTTGGCTGACATTGCACTAGCTCATGGCCTCCGAGCCTGCAATGGCCGCTCACACTCGGATGCTATTTTGCGACCTACTTTTAGGCGCGGAGAACATAGCAGTCGCATTGACTACATATTTCTTGATATCCGTCTTTGGCGTTACATGGTAGATATGAGGGTAGATGAGCAGCCCGTGAGCGACCACGATCCTCTGATTCTATCAACCAGAGGTCTTTTTCCTTCGTTTATAGTGCCTCACTCTAGGTCCAATGTTTCCCAACTGGCCCTAACCAATAATAGATGCAATCTTAAATGGGAATCTGTTATCTCCTCCCCTAAACATTTAGCATCTATTTACAGCTTGCTTGCAAATCATATGGAGTGTATGATCTGGTTAGATGAGTCTGAGGAGGGCGATAGCCTTCTTACAGCCCACACTGATCTCTTCCAATCTATAAAACAACTTTTCACAAAAGAGACTGTTAACAACTCCAATAAAAAATACAATGCCCCTTGGTTCAATAACTCTTGCAGAATAGCACAACTAGCTCTCCTGGATGCAATTAAAGAAGGCCATGCTGCGACGTTGAGAATAGCCAGGGGCACTTATAAGAAGGAATGCTCAAAGGCACGCAGAAGCTGGGGGGAGGCCAGATGGGCCACTATTCTGGATTCAGCCTTATCTAATAATACTTCCAGATTTTGGAAACTAATAGCTGATAATGACAGTGACTCCCCAGCCGCGCCTGGCTCTACAATTCTCTCAGCAACTTGGGTAGAGCATTTTGGGCAACTTTATGGAGGTCCACCAGAAGTTTCTCTGTGGCCCCCCAATGATTTAACAAACCAAGAGCTCATTCCAATTTATTTTTCTCTATCCGAAACTAGAGCTGCAATAGACTCCCTGAAATGGGGGAAGGCTCCTGGCCCAGATAAAATCCCAGGTGATCTATATAAATCTAGACCTGATATATGGGCTCCCTACCTCAATTTTATCTGCAATGCTATTGCAGCAGGCGCTCCAGTTCCATCTTCTTGGAAAGGGGCTGAAATTGTACCGATCTTTAAAAAAGGAAATCCAAACATTCCGGCTAACTACCGTCCAATTAGTCTCCTCGATAACTTCCAAAAAATGTATGCGAAACATCTTCTGTCCCACCTTGAGGAATGGATTATTGAGTCTGAAGCCCTTTCTGATTTACAAGCGGGTTTCAGACCCGCAGTGAGCACAGTTGACCAAGCTCTAAGATTTATGTCAATAAAATGGAAGAATGTTGACCTGGCGGGGGGTAACCTTTATGTGGTCTTTATAGACCTAAGAGCCGCATTTGACCTGATCCCCAGGAATCTGCTGTGGTCAACATTATCAAACATGGGAGTGCCAATTGGCCTCCTGAAACTTATAGCTCAGTTGCACCAAAATACCTTTGCCCAAATCAGGTGTGGACAGGGGGGCGAGCTGACTGACCCTGTAGCTATCAAAAAAGGAGTTAGACAAGGTTGTGTTTTGGCACCTACTCTTTTTCTGCTCTACATAAATAATTGCATCCACTACCTAGAGAACTGCATAAATGATTCTCCGAAACTGGGTGGAAAAAAAATCCCCTGCCTGCTATATGCAGATGATACGATCCTACTATCAAAATCGCCAATGGGAATTCAACACCTGATCAACCAGTTCTGTGCTTACTGTAGTGACTATGGTTTAGATGTTAATATTAAGAAAACTAAATTTATGATATTCACTACCTCTAAAAAACGATTGCGTACTAATATTGAGATGAATTCAACCCCATTGGAGAAAGTCGAAGAGTTTGATTATTTGGGTTTCAGATTATCTACATCAGGCAAATGGAAGGCAGCTATTGACAAAGGGGCTCTGATCATAAGCCAAAGAGGTGGGGCCTTAGTCCGCAGATCTAGAAAGGCTCCGAGCCCCCCTCTGAACATTCTCGCGGAGATTTATAATGTTCAAATCAGAGCAGCAGCCCTATATGGAGCGGAACTTTGGGGGTCCCATAAAAACCTGGACATTCTGCAAACCAAGGAAAATATTTTCCTTAGGCAGGTGTCCAGGCTAGGTACGGGTACACCAATGACCCCTTTAAGGCTTGACCTTGGTTTAAATGGCATTAAAACCATAGCGGCCTTAAGACCCCTTTCCTACTGGATTCGTCTATGGAAATCTGCTGAACTAGAACCATATAGGCTGGCTATAAGAGAGTTGATAGCCGCCCCCAAGGCATTGGAGAGAATCCCTTGGCTGAAAGAGATGAAAATTGCCTGGGACAAAATGGGTCTTTCCCATTATTGGAATCACCCGGATCAAATCCCTGATAAGGCTAGGAGATTTGTTACAAGCAGATATTGGGAGAAAGTTAACGAAGATTCCCTGCACCAAAAGAGGGCGGGTAGGTTAACAATGGATTTTCTTCAAATTAAGCATGAACCCTGGGCTGAGAATATCCTGAACCTCCCTATCCCTCCGCATGCCCGCGCTCTATACCTGCAGTTAAGATATGGTACATTGCCTACCAATGGTTTCACGGCCCACTGGCCATCTAACATTGCTACAAATGATAGGTGTATCTTCTGTCAACATTGTAAAGAAACATCAGAGCATGTATTATTCTTCTGCCCTTTGTATAAGACACCAAGAAAGAGGTGGATTATTCCCCTCTGTAAAAATATGTCATTTCAGGATAGAGTGACCGCCATTAGAATCTGTACGCATGATTTCTCTCCCAGGGTAGCCATTCCAGTTACCAAATACTTATCGGAGGCCTGGTACATCCGTCGCAAGTTCATTGCACCTAAAGGCTCCTGAGTCATCTCTATACTAGTCTTTAGAAGGATTTTAATTTTCTCTTTTATCCTCTTTGTATTGTTTTTAGTAGGAAATTTCCATTACAAATTTGTTGCCTTTCTTATGACTATCAAGACTGCACAAGCTTATATAGCCTTCCCATATAGTTTTTCTGTTGTTTTTTGATTGGTACTCTGATAATGTTTCCTTTCAGTCCATTTAGACTATTTTCTGTCTTTTTTGTCTTCTGGTTGTGCACACTGGTCCTCCAGACAAAAAGTTTTATATTTTAGATTTTAGCTCTCTCCCCTTTTTTACTATATCTATTTATGTCCTATTTTATTGTATTTATATACATAATGAAATGCTTTGTTCTGTTGTTCTTATTGTTACAATGTTTTGATGTCTATTGGCTTTATATTGTTACCATGTTTTTATCACATTCTTTTTCTTATGTACGATTGTTATTATTATCTCAAATGGACTAGACTTCTAGACCGAATGAATTTAATAAATAAATAGAGTGCATTAAGGGCAACTTGGAACCTTGAGACAACACGATACACAGAGCAGTACCACCATTGGGACCGCGTCTGGTCAACTTATAAGAGATGCGGTCAGGGCTTTAAGAGGGATGAAAAAACTGGAGGGTTTCTCAAAGGGGCGTGGCCGGTGTAATTAAGGGCGTGGCTTCAAACACTGAAAGTAAAAATCTGTGGTCCTCATTGTGTGCCACCCGACTGGTATTTTGCTGCTTCTTTTAGTTGTTGAATCCAGATATTTAATACAAGTGACATTACACCTACAACAAGCCAGGACTATTGTCTTTGTCAATGGTTGTCAATTGCATGAGATAAGTAAGCAACAGCAATGGCTTCGTTGCATAAAATGGTTCAGTTTCTGAAATATTGAGACTGTGAAAGAACCATAAGGTTCTCTTTGAAGTTACATCAAACGCTGCTCAGGGTGGGACTGCTGCAGAGTTAAGATTTTTTTCACCCTGAGGGTGAGGGGCAAAATGGAGACCCCGATAGGGACCCGTCTCAGCACCTGCTTTTTAGAACTGCTGGTGCTGAGCACCGGCAGGACCCGGCCCACGTAAAGCCCTGGATGCAGTGGTCTAGTGCTCAGCTTCGACTCTGGAACCAGCCCATGGGGAAAGGGCGTGCTTGGGTTCGAAGCCCAGCCCAGGCACTTGACTGAAAACAGCACAGTGTGATCCTGGCCAAATCCCAATATCTCTGTGATTGAAAATGTAAATAGGTGAAAAGCAAATCAAAATGTGTGAAATGTATCTGTGTAATCTGAAAGAGCTAAGTCCCCACTTGATTGATTCTGATATCTCTCTCAACTCTCCCTGTAATGTACAGAGCTCTGTTGCTGCATTTGCGTTATGTAATTACAAATACATACATGTTTGTGTCACTGGCTCCTATCCGAGGACAGTGGCAATAGGGGCTGGCATTTCACAGCCAGCTACCAGCAGGACTTTGGGCGAGTGTTCAAAGCCATGGTCATAAATAAAGACTACTTTCTAAATGTGTCCCTCTCACCCAAGATGGGCAGGTGTGTGGTCTCACCTCAGCTATGGGAGCTGATATTCAGATGTAGCCATTTAATGTGGCAAGGACGGGCACTGTGCCTCTGGTGACCACCCACTGCGGCACAAACCCTGGAGTGTGGCAGGATACTTTATTTTTACAGAACAGCGTGGGAGTGACTAGCGTTAGTGCAGCAGGTGCAGTGGCACCAAACCTCAGCTGCATGAAGGTCTCACTGCACCCCAATCTTGGATATGTTTTACTTCTCTTTGGGGCCATGATGGGGACCTATTTTCATCGCTTGCATTAGGGTCCGTGGCACCCTTCCTCCATCACTGCTGAGCAGTCACCCCCCCATTCTGATGGACATGCAAAGTGAAAGAAAATGGATTTTAAGTAAATGTCTTCATCTGTCATTCTATCCTAATGCAGTCTTTAGCAGTCTTGTAATACATATTGCATGCCTTTGTTGCATAGGAGATAGTGCTTTTGCATTAACATCAATGCTGTTCACACCTACACCACATCCTCAAGCTGACAGTCAGAAGTGCAACAAGGGTCACATTAAAACTTGAAAAACCAACATTTAACTCCTACAATGTAATTGGACTCCTTCTCCCCCTCGGGCAAATGGAGAGTCGCTCATCCTCTACAAAGGTTATCAAAACTCAAATTCAAGGGTTGCTACAGCCTCCCTATATCTTTGTCAATCATAACTAGAGTATTTTCAGCTTAGCACCAGGAGACCGCAGGGAAGTGTATGTCCCTTTGTAAATAAATCGAACCAGTCTAAGTTTGATGTACTGAAAAATGTGGATATCTATTTCTAAAGGTACCCTTCAATTTACTATTAGAGTGGGAATGTCTCTTGCATGGTAAAGATGCATGTTTCCCTGCCCTGAGTGCTTGGCTCCATGTGGAACTGGAGTTTGACTACTGGCAATGCCCATTTGGAGGTGATGGCGGCATGCAGGGTTTTGTGATTCAGGTATGTGCACAGGAAATGTTCTCGGTGTCAAGGAGAGGCAAGCTTACTAGCTCCTCTCATGTAAAGTTCTGCTGTTACGTGAGACCTCGTCTCTTGTGCTAACATCTTGTGTTTATGATGAGCGCAGCGGTGAGAGTGTGGCTTACGTGTGGTAGTACTGTATTGTGTGAGTCCGAGTACTGAGGTCATCCTGAACCATGTTGGATGCTCCTCGTTTATCATGGCACAGGATGGAGGGTGTGGACCACTTCTCCAGGCAGTGGAAGTGCATTACCTTCATCCCTGCGGATGAGAGGTAGAGACCCAGAGAAGTGAAGAGGATGAAGGCAGAACTATCTTTAGAAGTTCAATGAAGGTCTTTTTCGAAAAGGACTGAAGATTAACCCTTCCTGAGCACTGGCATTTAGAACAGGTGGGGGTGAAGGATGGGACTGCAGTTTCTGTTGTTCAAGATGAGGACATTTCTAGATAGTGCCTGCCCTTTTTTTTTTACTTAAATTCTGCTCAAAGAAGGCTGATGATAGCCAGGTGCAGCGATCTCAAGATCCCAAGCCTCTTTGTGTCCCTGTTCTGGACACTCCTTCACGGAGTCAGTCCCATTGCCATCTACTGTGAGAACATCACTTTGCACAAGGGCTGTGTCTATGTAGCAGCCTGAAAATGACACATGCGAGAGAACTGACCACAACTGGTTCCAAAGTCTTAGACAATGATTCCACAACCTCTGTCTGGAAAAGGTGTATAAATGTGGGATCCAGACCATCCCACCATGAGCCTGTCCCAAGTTCCTCTTTACCACGGAAGTGAGTATTCCACAGGGTACTCAAAGAGTTGCGATACAAACAGGCCTGGTGTCTGCCTTAGAGCCAGCCTTCCAGAAGTGAGGGGAGATGTCCTGAAGTCTACACTGTCTGCTGGTGGAGCTGAGGGTCTGCCTGAAGTGCGGAAGCACGGCTGCCTACTGGGAGAGATAAGGAGTGTGCTTGACTCCTCAAGAGGACAGACTGCTGTGGAAGGCAGAGCCCAACATGTTCCCAGGGTGTGAGGCATCAGAGAACGCGTTCTGTTGCATAGAGTGAAACCAGGAGTGACACGTGCCATTAAGGTAACTCCTTGGTCTCCCTGCGAGGTTCCCATGTGAGCTGCACCAAGACTGATAAAGACCATGTTTCACCATGATGCATGGCAGTCCAGTTAGGATTGAAACAACTGGTGCCACCACTCCTGATGTCAGAAGGAGTGAAGCTGTGTCATCGCTGAAGCAGGAAGACCAGATTGGCCCATAGGTCGTAAGTGATGAAGGTCCACCCCTGCGGATGACATGGCCTGGAAGTTGCAGATGCTGAATCTAAATCTTTGTCTGCAACCGCTGGGAAGGCTGTCTCTACCAAAAAATGGGAATTGCTGCGCAGAATTGCCTACCTGATCTCATCCCATGGGAAGTGAAGCTTCGGCAACAGCTTCCACAGAAGAGGAGGTCCAGCTGTGAGCACAAACCACATCTGCTGCTCTGTTCCAGCTGCATGGATACCCAGCAGGTAACTATGGGGCTTAGGCTGCACCTGGGTCCAGACAGTAGTGCACATTTGAGCAGTGATAGCAATCAACGCCATCTGCCCCTCTTCCCGAATGATGCCTAAACTTTAGTTTGTAGAGGACTGTACACAAAGGATCTTGAGCCTAGTAGGGAGAGAGAACAACAGAAGGAGGGGTTATAGTGCCTCAAGGTTTAACATATCTTACATCATTGCCCTGTTTTATGTTCTCATTGAATTGCGTAATATTTAGCTCTGCTGTGAAGTCAAAGTACTTTCTTTTGCATAAAAGATACGTACTGGAATGGACATCTTATTGTGTCTGTCGGTTGGCGGTCTAGTTGTGAGATCTTGTCCTCAACACTTCCTCCTTGAGGAGCATTTGACTGCTCACTTTCTACACCCTGAGAGTCAAGTGCTGAAGGGATGTACTTGGCCCAGTTTACAGAGTCACAGCAGGATGGACACCAGGACACTATTGGCGAACAACCTCAACCACCACGGTTAGGGCTCATTAGCCCTTATCCCCACCACACCCCTCCCAAACAGGGTCTGACAGATGCACTTACTAAAATGTGAAGCAATGCAGGACGCCCAGCTAGAGAGAGCATGTCTCAGAATTATAATGTGTAGATTGCCAACAGTCTGTCTGTAAGTGGTAAAGGAGTGTTAGCTAAAATGTCAGCTAAGGAAAAGCAGGCCAACTTGTTCTGTGTACAAAGCATTAGTTAAATTGCACAACATGTTATTTAATCTGTACAAAGAGGTAGTTACACTGTGCTCTAAAGGAAAAAGTTGGCCACACAAAGACTTGGGTGCACCTTCTTTATAACAGGATGTACTGTAACATGTTGGAATTGGACTACATAGCTACAAATGTATTCAGAAAAGATTCAGTGCTCAGAACCAATGTAAAGATTGACTTAACTAGCGCCTGTACTTACAGTAGATTTGAGAAGTCGATGCCCAGACGTGCCCTGGCTGAAATGGCTCATAATATGAAAAAGATGAAGATGGAAAGGAGGAAACCCAGCCTACACTATGCCAAAGTGACCGATGTGCCCTGGCCGACTAGCCGTATAGTATGGGAGTGACGACTCGTGATGTGCAGAGTTTGATCATAGCAATGTTTGGTGTAATGCGGGGGGTGGCTAGGCAATATTACCATCCTGGGTCCAGTGCTTAATTTGTAAAATAATAAGTGATGGGGTCCACAATTTAGCTCCGAAGTGTGGGGCCAGCACTATTGAGTGTCAGCGGGCTGAATAGCAAGGCTGCGTAGTTTTTGATTCCACCTGATGCCTCTTTCATCAACCACCAGTCACTCCCTGCTACTTCTTACTCTTTTGAATTCTTTTTCATACCTGTTTTCTTTCAGTGTCACTGTTTTTCTGTCTTTTTTAGCCTCCTTCTTTCCCCTTTTTAGGGTCGAGCCTGCTTTGCATGCGCTCGCGCATGCGTATAGCAGGGAGACTCTTTTGTATTTAGAAAAGGGCTCCGAGCCCTGTCAACTTCACGTCAGTGCTTTTTATTGGTTCGCGGGCTTCCCTAATTAAATCGGCTTGCTTTCATTAGTCGAAGGCACGCATACGTCATGCCTTTTCCGGTGGCAAGCCCTCCTCGAGCACAGCGACCAAGTACAGAAAACATGCGAGGCTCGCTGTTTTCCATCGGGCTCGTGGACTTTTTTTTAACTAATTTACGAGCCCGATCTCGCTTGGCAGAAGTCGAGCGCTTTACCTACTTGATTTCACTTTTTCGGGTTACGTACATAAATGCACTTTTGCCCGATAGGTGAAAAGTCGGGTTAGGAGTTTACAACGCGATCAGCTCTAACACGAGCAAACGCGAGACCCGATGCATTGTAAATGCTTGTTGTATTAGTCTCTTTCGTGTTCTGAGTCAAAGTCTGGTGGGTGAAAAAGTACCAGACTCTAAAAATTAGTACTAGCGGGCAACAGCTGCAGGCACCGGCTCAAATTAAGCACTGCCTTGGTCCCTCTTCCTTCTGGGTTCAGGGCGCCTCTTGGTGTTTCTATCCCCATGGATGTGCTTCAGGTGTGCTGTTTGCTTGTTGGGGTGCCCACATCAACGCCAAGGTACCAGTGGAAGATGACCCGGCACCTTGTCCAAATCAATCCATTTGCTAATTAAATGCTTCACTTTCAAAGACAAGAGACACATTAAATAATTAAATAATAACAATACCTATGCCCTTGTGTCCCTGATAGGACGGGCTGCAGAAGCCGGCCAATACTGCCTTTGGCCAGGTGCCACGCCACTTGATGAGGATGTGGTCTCAGCAGAGTCCAAGCACTTGGCACAGGGCACAATACATCTGAAAACCCCAGGAGATGCCATCAAGGAAAGCAGCTTTCAATTATGCCATTTATGGATCATTGTTAGAGTGGCAGGACTTGGAAAAGTTGTTTTTCTTTTTCTGTGTGGTAGATGGTCCCTTAAGCAGGTGGATGAAGTGTCTCTGCATTGTGCCAAAAGCAGATGGTGATATGTCTTAATCCCAAAAGGCAGAATATTTAGATTGTACCAGACTGGAAGTTCTGAATTACTCGCCATGCGGCCTTAGAAGTGCTTTGTGGGAATAACATCTACAAGTAGAGCGCTGCGGGGCACTGCTGTACCTGCCAGTGAAACCTCACATAGGGATCACATGGAGAAGGCTACCACAGTTGGGTTACCTCCAGTTTTGCACAGTAACTCCATCCTGAGTTGACAGGTGATTAAGCTGTTTGGTTTATATAATCCACCCCTCCTATACTAGGGTGACCACCACACCCCATGTCATCATGGGCACAGTTCCCAGCTGAGGGCTTTCAGGTGACAATGCATTCTGTGTATTTTCCCTTGCTTGGTTCATTTGACGTTTTAGGGTAACAAACGTGGTAGCAAAGGTGTGTGAGTGGAAATTGGATCTTGAAATGATCTGCAGGGGAAGTCTTATCTTTGTTGCTTTTGTTGGTCTTAAATCGACGCAACAGCGAAATATTTGATTACTTGTAAACCTCGCAATTCTTTAAAAAGGCATATTCCATGCTCCAAAACTGAAAAAAACAAGAACTAGTCGAAATAATGTAAGATATTCACGTCACCAATTTAAACATAATTTCTGTCAATGCTTCTATATTTTATGTGACTGTCATTTCTGAAATAAAGTTGTGGGAAAAGCTTTTGTTATTGTCATTTTTCTGATGTAAATGACCAGCACGGTTTTAAATTATTTCACAAAAATAAGGAATTATTAAATATAATGGAGAGGAATAACCATTAGAAGGATAGTTGGTGAGTTGGGAAATCTAAGGTTAAAAGTAAACCGGTCCCTGGAGGCTAGAGTCAGGTGACTTCTGGATAAGAGTTTGGATCATAGAGTTGTGTTTGTCTCGAATGGTGGGATCTTCCCTTCACTATTGGCTGTTGCTATGGCACTGCTGCCCGTAGATTTGGACCATCAGTTATAAGACAATCGTGCCAGCTACCATGGCCACTAAGGTGAATAGTAAACACTGTTGCCCAAAGCTGGCACTGTGCAGTTAACTGAGCAACTAATACAGACCGCAGGAAGCCCAGGTTAACAAAAAACAGGAACAACAAATGCAGTTAGGCCATCATTCAGCTGCTCTTCTCCTAAAACCTTTCTCCTGCCACATTGCCACACACAAAATAACTTACCACAAAATACCGGCTGAGATACACTGCTTTCAAGAAACAGCTACCGGCATATTTACTACTCAAAGACACTACAACATTTTGTTCTCTGTTAATTAATGTAGGAACCCCCAGAAATACACTCGATTTCAGCTTCTTCACTTTCTCACGCTTTATATTTAGGTTTTGCCTGCAGTGTGCATGCCCTGCCAGAGAAAGCCTTTTTTTTTTTTTTACAAAAAAAGCTTTAAAATGGGATGAGAACCTACCCATTACTTAAAAATACTTACCATTGGTTGGTGTCCACTTCAATCTTGCTTCTTACTGGTAATTCCTGCATCCTGATGGCTACTCACCTCTTCCTGCAGTCTCCAGGCTTCTGTCCATGCCGTGGAGCAGGGACCCAGCACAGCTTCCCATTTGCGGCCAGTGTTGGTCCACTGGCTGCGATCTCCAGAAGGTACTTTTTTTTTTTGTTTTGGCCAACCATGCTATAAGGGTGCAGAGCACTGTACATTCTCCTACCCCCTGCCACCTTTTTCACCCCTGGCGGTTTCCCTCCGCTGTCCACTTTCCTACTATCCCCGCTGTTCATTTTACCCACATCCTCTGTCTGTTTTCACTCCACACCTGTCAGTTTTGTTCCCCCAAAACACCTCCCTTGAGCTACTTAACCGCCCACTTCCCTGCGCTGTTTTTACACATACTGCATAGCATCATGAGCTGCTGTGCAACATATTTTAAAAGAAAACAGTGATATGATGCGTTCAATGCTGCCAGCATCATCGTGATTTTTATTTTTTATCTTTAAGCCATGTTACACAGCAGCACACTCTGCTGTGCAACATGTCTTTAAATAAACATTGACAAAACCAATAGATTTCTCAGAGGCAAAACCTACTGGCTTTGCCAATGCTTCTTTATATTAGCAGTTTGTGAGGCTAATGTCCAAACAAGCTGCTGATGCAAATTTGTGCTAGTCCAGTTAAACCAACACCACACTGTCACAGAATAGCAATTGTGTGTTTTCATGTTGAGTGTATGAGCTGCACATGCCTGGCACAGACAACTCAAAAACTCTGCGATACTTCTGAAATGGAGCAGCTGATGGCAAGAGATTGGGCGTCATGATGACGTCACATATTGCACTTTCCACGCCTATAAATATGGTTTAAATGGACGACCCTTAGAAACATTGTATACAAAAGATTAGAAGGCAGAGGTAAAGTGTGGGGTGTTCACGGTACCCAGACCTTGACTATAAATTCAGGGCTAACTTCCAATCCCTGTGAAAAATAGAGTTTGCACATGGATAGAAATATCGAACCATGTGATATTTACCATCTTCAGTGCAGGCCATAAGGGGGATCCAGTTGGATTAGAGATCCAGGAGGTATCATTGAGCCGGATCTGGGCTGAGCCTAGCAAAATTTAAAAGAAAGAAAGAAAGAAAGAAAGAAAGAAAGAAAGAAAGAAAGAAAGAAAGGAAGAAAGGAGGGCATAAAAAAAGGAAGGAGGGTTCACAGTATAAAATACTGGAAACTATAACCCTAATTGCACCCCACTCATATTTAAATTTAATGTGTTCCAAGTGTGCTGTAAATTAAACATGATAAGCAAAGTTTATTAAAGAACCCTTGGTGAAACCCAGAGCAGGAGCACAGTATTGTATGCTGTGAGATACCAGAAGGTAAAGAAACAAGCCACACAAAAAAGGGAAATTGAACAGCATTGGCAGGAGACAGGAAATGAAAAGGCTAGATTGTGCCCTGTGCTCATTTCAAAGTGGCTGTGCTATCACTTCAGGCGATACTAAAGAAATGATAAAGTAAAAACAAAAACTGACACAACTTTTGTGCGGATGTGCACCTTGTGAAAGAGCAAAATGAAGTCACTCAAAGTGAAGGTAACCAGTGGCTGGAGTAGGCTGACCCATTGTCCCATGCTGTGTGCTGCAGTGAGAAGGAGAAAAATGTGAGTGACACAACAGACCAATTGATGATTCGAGGTGGTTCAAAGCCCCTTTAAATACGTATATTACACATATCACTTTAGCATATTCAAAAGATCTGCTTACGCCAGACCTAAACAAAACCATAAAGGGACACATGTATGAAATATAGGTTTTGCGACTCGCAAATTGCGAGTCAGAGCGACTCACAATTAGCGAGTCGCAAAACCTTATGTTCAACAGTGTCAATGACACTGTTTGCGATTCGCAAGGGGGTCGCAAATGACCTACCTCATGAATATTCAAGAGGTAGGTCACAATTTGCAACGCCCTGGGGAATGGCCACCCTCATGGGGATGGTGGCCTGCTGGAGACAGCAGACCACCATGTCTGTGACTGCTTTTAAATGAAGCAGTTTTTTTTTTTTAATACAGCTCGTTTTCCTTAAAGGAAAACTTGAGATGCATTTCAAAAACAAAATATGAAAAGTTTTCGGACCACTGCCTGCTCTGAAAAAATATTTTTGCTGCCATTCACAAAGGGGACGGGGGCCTGTACTGACCCCTTCTCGTTTGCTAACTGCGATTGTTTTGCGACCGCATTCACGGTCACAAAACAATCATACATGGGACTGCGACTTGCAATTAGGAAGGGAACGCCTCTTCCTAATTGCGACCCACAAACCCTTTTTGCGATTCTGTAAATAGTTTACTGAATCGCAAAAATGGGTCTGTACATCCCAAAGTGCATTTTGCACGTCACAAACTCTTGATTCGCTGTTTGCGAAGTGCCAAATGCTACGTACATGTGGCCCAAAGAACATTTTTGGTGGGAGGAAAATGGTAGCACTGTCACTTAGAGATGCGAACGGATTGTTGCCACTTGGTAGCCAAGCCCATCTGTTCCCTGATGCCATCTGTGGTAGATAGACTCTCACCAGAGGGGAATGGATGGTGCACATCAGCCATGTAACACCTGTCACTGTTTCCCCGCTGCCACTCACGGCTAAAGGCAACCCTGAATTATATGGGTAAAGTTCTTCCTGATGGCAGGGCAGGTGGCATCATCCCTACATCTGGACTTTTCATATTTTACAATGCTCAAATTTGGCAATGCCAGGAAGCTTTGCTCGACTTCATGAAGTACAAACTTTCTGAAATTGAACTGACTTCATAATGCAATGAGAAGTCTTTGTTGGGAGTTTGATAACTAGAAAGGTTACTGAGACCAAGATGTTTGAGAGATGGGTTTTCCATTCACTCCTAAAGCAGAGGTTTCAGCTTGTCTGAGCTGGATGGAGAAGAGGTTCTAGATGCTCGCTGGGTCTGAGGAGAAGGTCAGTTGCTTGCTCTTCTAACTCATACGCTTTAGTCTTCAGCTTGGCTCCATCACTGCTGAAGGTCCTTTGAAGCCCAGTGGGTAACTCAAAATGGTGGGTCTCCCCTGCAGAATGTGATGACGTCCCCCGATCACCCCATATCATTGGCCCGGGGCTGAATCGGGACCCCTTGAAGGGTTTGTACCCACCTGCACAGCAGGGGCTGCAAAACCCTGCGTTACGCCCCTTCAGAGACCCTGACTTTACCATAAATGGAAGAAGATGGGAGCAAATGGGGCTCTGGGATATCTGCCCCAATTGGTGTCATCTCCTTTGAAATTTCAGGAATCACACTAGGCAGTAAATGAGCAAAGTGAAGACTTTAATTGTTGATGCATTGTGACCTTTCTTGTGGGTAGGCCGGACCTAGTGATGAACATCCGGATGTACCATCCAGAGAGACACGCCCTTAATCCAGTCTCAGGGAAGCAACCAGTGGAGCGAAATGATGCCTAGGGAGGCGTAGCGACTTTATCCAAGCTGGTATTAAATGTGCAATCTGCAGACACCGTGTTTGCTGTGAAACAGTTGTCGAAATGTGCTGCCAAACTATTGCGGCCAATATATTGATGACTCAACTACTGAGAAGGTAAGTAGATATAGGTAAGTATAGGTTTGCTATACTTAACTCCATACATATGTACCTTGATGAGATAGATAGATAGATAGATAGATAGATAGATAGATAGATAGATAGATAGATAGATAGATAGATAGATAGATAGATAGATAGATAGATAGATAGATAGATAGATCTGTAATTATCTTCTTAATGTTTTGGTCCTGAATATTTCAGCCATGGTATTTGGAGTCGATATTAAGGCGGAATACCCACAAAACACATTCTAAATGCCATGCCTATCCTCTGAAGCACAAACACAGCAACAACAAGGTGATGGATGCAATGCTTGAATTAATCTCAGCCACTGGCAATCGTTTGGGCCGCATCCCAGCCCATCATCTTTCACCCACCATGCCACCTCAGTTTAGATCCAGACATATGCAAATCACGTTTGACCCTGCTCCAGTAGGTACAGTCCTGACCGCAGTGCCAGGACAGGTCCTCCCTGAACCAGAACACAAGAAACCCAAGACCCTTTAGCCCTCATTAGTGCTCATCACCTTAGGGTACACCTTGGTTGCAGCAGCACAGGGAGCATCCCCTGAAGCACAGACTACTGGAGAGGCTGCCCTGGCAGGTGGAATGCCTGACTACATCGCTCTTCATTGCAAAAAGGAATTCCCTCCACAGAAATAATAGTCTCCCTCTAGCTCCTGCCATCTGGCTTCATGCGCGCTAGAAGTGAAGTGCTCCCTGTTAACAAGTAAAAATCTACCTGTTTTCACCATCTAGGAAAGCTAAAAGGATGAATTTACCATGATAGGACTGGAAACTGTGTCCTGCTAGCTGCATAAAGATTTCTTCTGCATGTACATTAACCCACTGAGCTACCTTACCAGATGCTCTGCTGCCATCACATCAAAAATAAATACAGACGTGGTTCAGGGTCAGGTGTTAAAGAAGTGAATAGAATATGAATTGCCATTAATTCATTCATTTAATCTAGGCCTCTCAGCTTTCACTTTGTTTGGGTACACTTAAGTCCTGTGCTGGGGAATCTCACACACCCTACAGATTATGTGTGCTTGTCAGGGTATGACCCTAAGGAAAGATGCTTTCAAGGGTGGGGATAGACATTTACGTACGCCTTCCACCAAAGCCCATCTTTACAATTGTTTTGTAACCCTATAAAATAAGTTTCTTGTTTTAAAGCCCGTTTTCTGTTTCTGTTAGCCAAGCTCTTGGAGGCAATCCTTCCAACATAGCCAAGGGCTACCGGCCCAAGGCCTGGAGGTAAACATTGCATCTTCCATTGAAATCAATTTAATATATGTAAGCAACACCCATGCATTAACCTTTGCAGTATTGAAGTACTGGATGTCTGTGTGCGTTGGCATACAGTACACAAACCTGCCTGGCTGCCTAGCAACAAAGTGATGTGCATGAATGTGGGGTTTGGAGAAGATCTGAGTACATCATGTGGAGTTTTACAAATCTGAATCACACATTTTTTAATTGCACATAACCACTCTCTGGACCACCCACGAGCTGAAGTGATTTGCTCAGAATTCCACGCTTTTAGTTAAGTGTCGAAATCGCTCCCAGAAACCAGAACTCCAGTCCACTGGACCCCCTCACCTCTCCTGCCCGTGTGCTTAGAATGAAAGGCGCGCCCCTTTTTTTCCAACTATATTTCAGCTCATCTTCATTCATAGTGGAAATGCTGCTCCTACATCACCCCATCTTGTGCAGGACACGGGGTCTGTGGGGTAGTGGTGAAACTGACTGTGAAAACAGGGGCCTGGACTCAACTCTCGGCTACCCCTTTGACCACGTTGTGTTATTTTTGGCAAATCTTTTCTTCTTCTGGTCCCCTGTTTCCACATCAGCCTAGACTGGGCGCCCTTTGAAACAAGCTGGTAACAACTGCTCTTAAAGTACCCGGGTGCTTGAGCAGATACGCTGTCCCCACTCAATGGTCCCAGCTGATCCGAGCCCAGCAATGCCAACAACAACAGCCTCATTGATTATGCTCCAGTTCCTAGGAATGCCCCCGCCTGCTGTGATCACCATGGCAACAAAGATGAAACAGCCTCTCCTTACTGCGAGTGTCCCTATTAAAATGCAGATCGTCTTAACCTTCCCCTGTCTGCAAGCACTCGCTGAAATCCGGCCATTACCACAGAAAAGACAAACTAACCCGGGGGGAGAGTACATGCTGTGATGCCTAAATTGTCCACCGTGGAGAAGGGCGTTCCAATCCCTGCTCCTCTGCGCGACCGCACTGTGTGATCCTGTGC
Organism: Pleurodeles waltl; assembly: GCF_031143425.1. Classification (NCBI taxonomy): domain Eukaryota; kingdom Metazoa; phylum Chordata; class Amphibia; order Caudata; family Salamandridae; genus Pleurodeles; species Pleurodeles waltl. The sequence goes on along the minus strand of NC_090449.1, from coordinate 1,022,435,283 downwards.
AAATCCCTAAATCCCTCTGTGTGGTAGGTTCCCTTTTTGCCAAAACGCAGTAGAAACCAGCTAAATACCGCGTTAAGTTTTACATAAAATGGACATTTGCACAGACTCCATGCACAGCGCCTGGACTCTGCCTTACCTTAGAGTCCCTCCCTGCGTGACTTGAAGCAAGACAGGTCTGGCGGAGAAAGTCTGCGGCTCCCTTAGGTTGCTGGACCGGCGGGCTAGAAGGCATCCACACAGGGAGCCGAGAGGAGGAATGAGACGAGGAGGAAGAGGGGGCTCGCGAGGAGGGAAGTCTCCGGGATCTCCAGCCTGGGAGTCGGGAGGGCTCCTCTGAGTGCGAGCAGAGCCGTGCCTGTCTCTGGCTTTAAAGTGAGATCTTTCACTGGAAGCACGCCCCCTGCCGGGGCGGGGGCGAAGGACACCGCCGGGGAGAGAAGAGCCCTGGCGTTCCTGGGCAGTCAGATCCCGTCAGCAGAAACAGCGAGTGAATGAATGAACGAACGAAAGAACATAAGAATGAATGGATTAACGAATGGATGGATGAATGCATGAACTAATGAATGAACGAATGAATCGATCAATGAATGAATGGACGAATGAATGGATGCATGAATGAATCGATCAATGAATGAACTGACGAATTAATGGATGAACGAATGAATGAATCTACGGACGAATGAATGAGCGCACGAATGAATGGATGAAGGAAAGCACGAATGAATGGAAGTGGTGGCAGACACGGTCCTTTGTTCACCTCCACAGCTTGAGTGGGTGTAAACGCGCTCACAGCCTGCACGGTTAACGACGTATAAACAATAAATCTTGTAAGGTCGCCTTATTGGGAGAAATACGGGCAAGTTGAAGGTTTTGGCTCGAGGGAAGTGGGGTCCACACGAAGCCTTTCCTACATGTGTGGCCAAAATGTGTCATCCTGGGTAAAACCAGTGCTTAATTTCTGCTTCTTGTTTCCGGTGCTAAGCACCGGCACTTATTCCTCAGGGCCGGCGCTTATTTTTCTGCCTCAAGCATTTACTGCGAGCAAAAGACACATTTGGGAAAGACGGAGGAAGAGAAAAACGAAAAAGCGTCACAAAGGGCGAAAGCAGAAAGCTGCAAGAGTGAGCTGAAGGGGGCAGGGAGTGGCTATAAAAGGATTAAAGAGGCCAGAGATGATTTCAGGATTACGCTGCCTCAGTATTCCGTGTTCGCACATTTAACTGCAGCAGCCGCGTGTTTAAGAGGAGGGCTTTGGGCACCGGCGTGTTATTATTTACAAATTAAGCACTGCGCCGCCACCGCATTTTACCTCCGGTACAATCTCTGCAGTGCATGTTACATATGCATGTAACAAATTTACAATGCCTATTTTGACACATGAGCTACCTGCCGAGATCAGGAAACGTGAAAAGAGCGTTCAGAGGTCGTTTTACCCATTTTAAATCTAATGCTTCGTTTCCACACAGTAAGATGTAACTGGACTTTTAAATGACTCAAAGTTCTAACATTTTAAGGTGAGTTCAGTTTGCGCCTTTAGAAGGCACTTTACTGATAAGTAAAACAGGCGATGCGTGTTGAATGTTTTGATGCTGAGATGATGAGGGTCCTGTGAGTGAGAAATGGCTTGTAATTTAAACCCGGTGTCCCCCCCCCCCGTTCCTTTAGACGTGCTGACTGCTCTATTTAACACCTTGTGTTTCTAAACTAAACAATGTAAAGTGCTGGCGGACCGTGGAGCACTTAAGTTATTGTCGTGTCTTAACCTTCACAAGCTGGCCCCTGTGCTCTAAGTGGCAAACCGTCGCGCCACGTAGCTGGTGCCACCCCACGTGGAAGGGGTTCTGGTATCCCACATCACTACTAATGTATCGTTATGTGTTGGGTGTAATGCCACAGGGGGTTCAGTGTCGCATTACGCGACTGCCCATTGCCCAGACTCTCGCGCAGCCCAGCCCTTGTGTTGTACGTGGGAAAGCAACAACCTTTTAACTACAGATATTGTGGTACAGGTATGTTTAGAAAGTCCTCTTTTATTTTTTTATAGCTATTTAGTGCCATCTGTGTCATAGTGGTCTCAGTGCTGCAGATCTAGCTAGAGGGGCCACGGAGGGCTGTGTGTCTGCACTCAGAATATCAGACCCACAATGGGTAATCTAGTCAGAGACACAAGCGGGACCTACACAAGGGTGTGCAGAGTTGCAAAGTCTCACTCTTTGGTACTTTGTATAGTTTTCTAAACTTCACAATCTTTGCAAAGTGCAAACATTGTGAAGTTTTAAAAAGCTGGCACCTTTGGAAGCCCTGCATGGCAGTGTAAAATGTTCCCTCTGCCACTCCGGGCAACCAAATTTAGCAATTACTCCACTTGGCACCGGCCACCCTGGTAATCCATCATCCTAGGGGGCAGTGGGCTGGTGATCAGTGCAGAGTGACTGCCTGCTGGCGTAGAGGGCTAATGTCAGTCCTGGGCGATAGATAGCAGGTGGCCCGGATTGTGCCCTCAGTGCAGGCCATAGCCCAACAGTTCCTTGCAGATAAATGTCCCTGCAGGGGCTGAGCAGCCTCAAATTCGCCTTGGGTGAACTGAAGGCTTCGCCTTTCGAAGGGTGAGATTTCCCTACTTTGCTGTTTTAAAACTTTATTGCCTCTGTTATGCAGTGCTTTAAATGGGCCGGTACTACCCGGTACGGAGTACTGGCACTTTTCTTATTTTAAGAGGGCGAGTACCTCCACTTCTCAAGAAAAACGTAATACTCTTAATTGGAGAGTACCTGCACTTCTCAGAAAAAAACAGGTACCCTGGCACAGAGTACCTGCACCTCTACTTTCCCATTTCTAGCACTGCTGTTACGCAACCTTTGAGAGGCAGAGACTTCTACGACGCCTCCTGAGACAATTTTGAGAAATTTACACTCTGACCCCGTAGGATCTTCAAGTGGATCCCGACAGAAACAAGAAGAACAGTGACACAGGCCCTCGTCAGCAGCAGGCTAGACTACGGCAACGCACTCTACACAGGCATCCCAGCAAAAGACCTACTACGCCTCCAACGCATCCAAAACGCCTCCGCCCGGCTGATCCTCGACGTACCCCGCCACAGCCACATCTCCCACCACCTGAGAAACCTTCACCTGCTCCCCGTGGACAAGAGGATCACCTTCAAGCTTCTTACCCATGCCCACAAAGTGCTCCACGACACCGGACCAGCCTACCTAAACAACAGACTCATCTTCTACACCCCCACCCGTCAGCTCCGCTCCGCAAACCTTGCCCTCGCCGTCGTCCCCCGCATCCAACGAAAGACCTCCGGAAGCAGATCCTTCTCATACCTCGCCACCAAAACCTGGAACACGCTCCCGACCAACCTGCGACAGACCCAAGACCTACTCACCTTCAGAAGACTCCTCAAGACCTGGCTCTTTGATCAGTAACAACAACACCGCTCCACCCCCCAGCGCCTTGAAACCCTCTCGGGTACGTAGAGTGCTTTACAAATTCAATGATTGATTGATTGATTGAGGTTCTCCATGGAAGTAGCCCACTACCACTACAAAAAAAGAACCACACACACAAATTACCTCTTTTTCTAGGTTTCTTGTACCAGTCATTACGTCATGATTTATGTTTCGTAACATGAACAGTTTTTAGCTATTTTATCTCAAGAGCAACGATACTCTTGATAGTTGTAAGCGGGGCCACTGGAATTATGTGATTCTGCGGCAGCGGTCATTTTCACATAATTATTGATTTGCCACATAATCCATCATCTGTAGCACAATCTGAAGATATTAACAAAAAAAAAAATTTCTAACTCAAACGGTTCAAAAGTTACAAAAAATGCGACAGTACGTGTTACTGCGCAGTGGAAGGCCCTTTGCAAAGCTGGACTGGTTATGTTAATATTGCTTATTGCTATACTTGGGTGTTAAGTTGGTACTAACAAGTTGCAACCTATGCTCAGAGAGTGTTTCCAAGTTTAAAAAAGATGAAATAATGAAGTAATGCTATTACAATTTGTGTTGCATTATGGTGCATAATTTGCCTTTTTTTGCTGCATAATTTACCCATCCCTGACGCATAATTTGGGCTTCTCCTGCTGCATAATTCCAGAGGCCCTGGCTATAAAGTGGAAGAACCCAATGTTAACTCCTCCCATTCCGGTGAACATATAGTAAGAATTTTAGCTAATCTCTTCTTGTTTTCTTCTCTGTCTCAGTGCATGTTTAAGATCTGCCTACATTATCACAAGGTAATAGCAATACATTATATTTTTAAAAGATTACCCACTTTGCATAAAAAGTAATGATCATATTTCTCCCAACCATTGATTTGGCAGATATGCTTGCTCTAGCAGCCTTACTCTGTTACTTTGATCGCACTGCTGGAATTTCATAACTTAATAAAGGCAAGCCAGTGGGTATTTATCAACAGGGCACAGCGGGGAATGATGCATTGCTGCTGTCCTGGGGTGCATGGCCCACCCACATCTAGTGAGTGACTAGGAGGCATGAGAAAGGTCTGTCTGTTCCCAGGACCACTTCCACATCTCTCTGACATGATGGTGGCCCGCAAGAGTTTTTGGGCAGCTGCAAAACTTGGCTGCAAGGAAGCTCTCCCCAGGACCTAGCAAAGACACCAAGTTCAGGTGACTGCAACATGGAGCACCGCAAGTGAATAAGTAAGCGCCACAATGTGGAGACTGATTCCCCAGGAGAGGAGGTAATCCACATTATTCATTTAGGGGAACAGGACAGTTTGCCTTCTACATACTTGGTGGAGTCCTTCATCAATCAAGATGCTGAGGCCGCACCACTGGCTACCTCCATCCACAAAAGTAGACTTGGTACCTCCCTTGACATGATGCTGAAGAACAAAGGTAAAGGTACATGCTGGGATAAGACTCAACCAATGTGATACAGCACCTGCCTAACAATTTGTATTTTTCCTGCTTCCTCTGCCCATGAGGATGACAATGGCATTTCTCACAGTATCAAAACAAAGAACCAGACTCTCTATCCTTACATAATGCTACAAGAAAAGTGCTATCCAGAAAAAATTAAGATGTGAAGATATATAGATGATAGATTGCCAGATGGATCTTCCATCATTATTTAAGATTGACTCCCAGATGGCGAGATTGGCAACAAAAATGTGAATATATCTGAAGATGCCACCCTGCTGAGGTAGAGGACAAAAAAGTTGAAGGGGCTTTCTAAAGAACTTTTTCGGCTTCCATGTTTCAGTTCAGTCACAGCTGTGAAATGTCTTCAATTCTTAGCTTAGAAGATGCATCAAGGAATTGATTGTGCTTCTCACCATCTGTTTTATCTTTTTGACGGCTTATGTGCTGGCACAACAGCTTCTTGTTTGGCTGTGGCATCAAGAAGACACATTTGGATGAGGGCTTGGCAGGCAGTTACTTCCAAGAAAGCCCTTCTGCAGCATCTTCTCTTTAATAATGACAACTTGTTTGGATAACCGCTTGAAGATTTGGTGAAGAAATTGGCCAAAGCTCACAAATGATTGCTTCCTTTCCATCCTCCTCCTAGAGGCAGAGGACTTAGATTTGCAGGTCTTTTGGTCCTTCTTCTTCAAGGGATACAAGCCATGTACTTTAAGGCAGAAGTCACAACCATTCAGGCCCCTGTGCAGACAAGTCCTGGCTGTAGCCTGTCATCCCTCCCCCAGCTCTGCCCCTGCCACATCACGAAAGGAGGCTATAAAACTAATGTACAATCTGGCAAACCTCAGCATTGAACCCATGGGTTCTCAAATAGTCAGAACTACTTAACAGATAAGACTCCAACACACTCTAGGGGAGTTTTTTCAGCCAGCTCCTGTTTCTCATTTCCCCCCTGAGGCACTCATAACTTGATTCACAAAGATTAAACTATGCCAGTCCTAAAACAGGAGCAAAGTCTTTGCTCTTTACCTATAATGTTTCTTGCTCAACCGTGTTCATATTTTTCTCAAGTTTAGATCTAAACATAGTAATCGCCTTCTTCCCTTATCAACCTTTCAGGATAGTAACGCATCAAACCGCTCTACCATTCATCTTTCTGGGTGATTTCCTCATCTCCTTACACCTAATGGACACTAACTTACATATCATCATTCATTCAAGCGCCATGAAGTTTTTCTGGATTTGTGGGATGGCATTACACTTCCAGTTCTGACTCCTTCCATTTAGACTAGCTTATGCCCCAGGAATTTCCACCAAGGTCAATGATGGGTGTTCATCATGCTAAAAAACTGTTGCTCTTCCCATGGCTTTAACATTGGCTAAAGTGTCAACTGTTTTTTTTAAAGGAAATGGAAGTTGTTTATCAGGTGTACACAATTCTAAGGATGGATGGATGTCTTCTGAATCTGACAAGTCACATCTGAATCCAGCATAGAATCTGAAGTTCAAATATGCAAAATTTAGAACAAATTTCGAAATTCAATTCTTTCCTCCTCAGTAATACTCACTTTTTGATGAAGCTTTGGTAGAGCTATTGCAGCTTCCCAAGGCATCAGCCTGGGATTGCCTGAGAGTTCAGGGAGACATGGCAGGTTCCCTAGTCTTGGTTCCTTGGGCCCAGCTGCATCTTCATCTCTTAGTGATCTACCTGTTGGGTCACCGAGGCTCCCGATTGGACAAATATGAGATAATAGCTCCAGAGATGATTGGTTTTAACTCATCTATCTACAGAATGCCTCCTGCTTCCCCGCATCTCATAATTCCCACAACAGATGCCAGCAGCACGTAGTGGTGGACAACTTTAGCTGATCAGTTTGTTCAGGGTCGTCAGACATAGAAGGAGTCCAGAACTAGTTGAATGATCTAGGCGCTGTTTCCAAAGCTCTCCTCTCCTTTGTTCATCAGGTTCCGGGGCAGACACCATTTAAGGGGGTCAAGAGTTCCAAATCAAGTGAATCAGCCAAGGATAATAGTCCAGTCCACTGTCTCTGGCTGTAATGAATTTACCTGGGACAAAAAATGGGCTCAACTGATCTAGGGTTTTCCATCCTCGGACAACCTTTTCTTTTGCATGTAAACATCATTAGTGAATGCCTGTTTTTGCATTAATTGGCACAGTAGTCAGGACTATTGGCTTTGCAATGCTGGCGCGTATAGCCTGCGGTTGCCAAGGGAAACATACCGGGAATCATATATGACAAGAGAGAGGTTCAGTTTCATGGTTGATCTTTGGATGTACACCACTATTGTCTTATGTCTACCAAGACCAAAAAAAAATGTTTTACATTGCGGGGGTGACAGTTACTTATAGGGCCCTGAAGCTGGTGGAATGCAGCTTGCAGGCACTGTATGCAGGCCTTACATAAATACAGAACTACTGCTGTGCTGTTGAGCTGCACAACCAGGGGCATGCATCAAAGAAGCCAACAACAGCGCATCCCTTACCACCTCTTACCCACAAAGTGTACTAAAGTCTATTGATCCCAACACATATGCAAAGGAATGTGATGTCATCCTTGCACAACGCACAACATAAGTAACTGATTATATGAGTGAGTGTAATATATGCACGACATCCCACCTCTCACATCACCAGCTGCCCATCGCTCCAATTGTAGATGACAGCCCTTGAACTGGTTTTTAATTTTGACATTGCTTGATGGGCTTCTAAACTAAGGCCCCCCCACCAACCCACCCACACCTCCAGTGTTCCCCAAAGCAACCCATAGTGAGCTCTTGGACAGGGGGGCACCTAAACTGCTGTCACAACACCATAAGCCCTATGGGTATATCCCTGCACCCCCAACGCCCTTCACTGGATCAGAGATGGTAACATAAAATACTTGCTAGCGGGGTGCAGGACTGCTAGTGGGGCGCAGGACTGACGTTTACCTGTCCCTTTGTAAGTCAAATGGCCTGGGATGACAGTGCTCTTTGTTTTTTTTGTGATAAGGTGAAAAGCAGAACCGGGGCGCATTGGAAGTGATCGTGATGACAACGGGGCCTCAAGTCGACTCGTTTTAAGAGTTATATATGCACGCTTTTTCGTTTTTCTCGTCCTTCATCTTTGCTCGCTGTAAATGCTTCAGACAGAAAAATAAGTGTCGGCCCTAAAAAATAAGTGCCCGTGCCCCGCACCGGAAACCACCGGCACAATTTAAGCACTGTCGCGAACACCTTTCTTTTGTAAAGAGGAGTGCTTAATTTGTGCTGGCGGTTGCAGGTACCTTACTCTCCAGCCCTAAGGACTGCCGGTTTCATACACCCATCTTGTTTTACCACTTTGACAAGGCCTGTGTAGAGTGAAGCCTCTTCTGCCCATGAGCAGCCCGTGCAAACATTAAAAGAAGCCCAGAAGACCCTGGGCTTCCTAAATCTGTGAGCAGCCCCAGCAGCCAATCACCTGTTACATGGACTCTTCCTAGGTAACAGGAGGCAATGAGGGCGGGGCTAGGGATCTTATGGAGTCTTCACTTAATCGCCAGAGCAGCACAGACTCACCGCATTGTCCTCATAATTATAAAGGATACACTCCACTGCTCACTCGTGCGTGCCTCGACAGGCACACGTCTGGTTAGTGGTGAGAGGACCACCCCCGCTCCGACTCAGTGCTGCCACGTGGACCAGTCTGGATTTTGGTGCAGGGCATCACCCTCCTCGAACTCACTGCTGCAAGCATGGCACGCCGAGTTCCTCATTTACTGACAGACAGACAGACGTATGTACCTCGTCCAGCAGTGTGCAGCTGGTAAGGTAAGCAGGGAGGCTGTGCCATGATGGCCCCTGTCAGTTTGTGGTGTGAAAGGGCAAGGCGGGGCATGGTGCTATGATGCTGTTGAGCATGCAACAGTGTTGGAAGGACTGATAGTGGTGGCCCAACCAGTGCTTAATTGGTAAATAAAAACGTGCCCCTGCTCAAAGCTCTCATTTGAAACACGCGGCTGCTGCCTTTAAATATATGATTACAGAATACTGAAGCAGAGTAATCCTGAAGCCATCTCGGGGCTCTTTAATCCATTTACAGCCACTCCCTGCCCCTTCAGCTCACTCTAGCAGCTTTCTCCCTTTGTGACACTTTTTCGTTTTTCTCTTCCTCAGTCTTTCTCATATGTGTCTTTTGCTCTCAGTAAATGCTTGAGGCAGAAAAATAAGTGCTGGCCCTAAAAAATAAGTGCAGGTTCCCACCCCCGCACCGGAAACCACCTGCTCAAATTAAGCACTGGGCCCAACTTTAAGTGAACATGTATTGCAAGATGCTGGCTAACATTAGTAAAATAGAAGCCTGCCTTTGATATATTGTCAGTGGTCTTGGCTTAGTTGTGGTTGTTCTTGCTCTAACAGTGGTAGTCTTGCAATGGTGGTCTCCTACCACTTACTGTGGTCATGCTTTACACAATTCTGGTTGTCCCAGGTGCAATTGTGGGTGTAAAGCCCCATGCCGCTAGCTATTTATCCAGGGGGACCTTATTCAGACTCAGGCCTATGATTATCAATGAAATATGAATTCTCGGGGACCCCTCAACACATTGGGGGGCATCATTTTGCCTTATGCAACTGATGGATATCATTGTTATTTGATGACGACCCTAAATGGCCATGAAAGGCAGAATCTATCCCTGTGTGACACTAGCAAATATTAGTGGTTGATAAAATTAACATATTGTTATACTGTATGGAGAACAAAGTAACAATGTAGTGACTGAGGGTGAAATCTCACATCTTAACCCAAAAAATGTTTTTGTGTTATGGGTGGGGATTTGAGCTTACATATCCAAAAAGAAACTTTAATTTTGCAGTTAAAGATCTGTATTTGTCAGAAATTATTGTGATCATGTTTCAAGCAAAGGATTTCAATTCAGAATCATATTTTGAAATTTAGATTTAAAGCTGATATTTGGAAAGTAAGTCAATCCGTGCAGAGTTCAAGATGCTTGTTGAGCAGTTTACTTGCTAGAGCTCACTTACTACTACATCGTTTGTGTCATGACTTGTGCGGGGGCATTTTATCAGCTAAGTATTGGAAATAGTATCTGTTGTAACCCGTGTGTTCTCTGGTCCTGTACACTTCATGTAGTTGAGCAGTTACATTGCTGTATGTCAGAAGTCTATGGCGGGGGACTCTGAGATTTGTGTAACTTTTGATTTTTCTCCCTGCACCTTACAAGCAGGTTGTCAGGATAGTGAAACAAGACACTAGAAACATTTTGATGAAGGAATGGTCATATGAAATTGCACATTTAGATATTTTGAATGCCTGTAATACACATAGCACATAGCTCATTAGTCAATGTTTTTAATTTGTTCAGAAAAATCCATTGTTGTGCCCCCATGTGTTAAAGACCCCTTGGGAAGTGTAAGGCTTGCCTGGCACACCACAGAGTAATTGGAATGCTTCATCATTGTACATTCAGAACCTCTATAATGTAGTCTATTTGTGTGAAATATTTGACACTTGGCCCTTATTTAGTTTTGTTTACATGTTATATCTTGGTAAATGCTAAGTGTAAGTTGAATGAAGCATAGATGCTGCCCATAGAAATTCACAAGGTGGGTCAGATCATCTACTGTGCCTTCTTCTCCAAGGACAGTGTGCGTGGAGGAAAACATTTTCACACCAAAACAGCCCTCCTTGATTGTTCCTTTGTGTGATGGCACATAGCCAACAATGATCGCACCTCACAATGGTCAACCCTGCTTTTATCCAGCAACATTTGCACCTTCTTAGGAGTGGGAAAACCTCTGACCTCCGTCACTTCCAGACTTTGGGGATTTCAGATGTATAGTACCACGATTTGCAGTGGTTTTCTGCCCAACTGGCAATCGACAAGGATATAAAACTTGATGACTCCAGAACTTGAAGAGCTACATAGCCCCAACCATGGGTGGAACCTGCTTGTACTGAAAGTGGAGCTGTAGTGTAGCCATTTTAGCTATAGCTCCGTGCACGTTATTTCAACACACTAGGCCAAGCCGCTGTGCACTCTAACCTAGATATATATTATTCGGCTTTATTTTATTGTTACAGTAGCCACTTGTACGGTCCTGTTTTATTTTCTGTTTATCTACTTGTTTTCCTAAGCCAGCACAATGTTCTCAAACAAGACATTCTTACTCACTCTGTGCTTCTTCCAAGGCTACAGCACGGTACATTGCCGGTGAACATGGTAGAAGTTTAATCTCCGAAATTCATAGAAAATACACATCCTTACATAGGGACATTTTCTCAGAACATCAGCTGTTTTATTATAAAAACACTTCTTTGTCCCTTAAGACGTTAGAGGAAGATTCCAGCCAGAGAACCACGACTGTATGCTGATTGCTGAATGCTTCGCTACAGATGTTAATACGGACTGTATACCTTTGCTCAGGTATGGGGGATGATGTCTTCCCTGGGGAACCTGAAGGGCAGAATTAGAGCTTAATATGCTGTGCACTATGATAGCTTAGGTAGGAATTAGTCTATCAACCGTAGCGACAATATGATAGCAGTATTTCTATGCTTCACTCTCCTCGTTACCATTTTAATATTGTCATGTTGTGTCATCCCGGTTATTGCAGCTCATGCTTTGCTATCTAAGATGCAGTCATTATTATTAAAATCATGATTAAAAGATATGCTGCCTCTGTTTGTCATTTATAGCAAGAGACTAAGGTAACTGAGAGAAACGGATGAGACCTGAGTGACCACGGCTTCCCTGAGAAACCAATTATGTCATGCGCTCGGCTGCCCAGTCATCCCTGCCCTTGGGTGGAGATGAGGCACTGCTAGTTAGCCGGAGCAAAACCCAGATTGGAGCGACAGGTGTCACCTGCAGTGGGTTACACTCAGTCTCCCACGCCGCGGGCGATTTTGCCACTCAAAATCCAGTAGTCTCATTAGACTAATGAGAGCCTACGCAACAGAGCTATGAGTTATGAGAAGAGCGCTTAGAAGTCTGCTATCCTCCTTACCAGAGAGTGTAAGTATTCTGAGAGTGAAAGTGAAAGTACTAGAGCAGAGGCTATACAGCTAAACCAAGCATGATTCATGTTCCAACAAACCTTTTGTGGTAACATTGGAGCCGCCTCAATTTACCATTGCGTAGCCTCAATCAGGCGCAGAGGCCCATCACTACCTCTAGACCTGGGTGTCGGAAGAAATGCCCCAGAGGTTAGGGCAGTATGGTAAGCAGAAGCTATAAACATAGTCACTGGGAGGCCTGGTGTAGGCATTCCTACCTCGTAGTGCGTTCCTATGCAAGTGGGTATCCCCATCGGTGTGCAAGTGGGACGCCTGGTGTGGATGACTGAGTGCTGGAAACTGCTCAATATTGTAGGACCTGAGCCCCTGCAGTGGCAAGAATCAGACAGGTAAAGGTGGCACAGGGGCTGCTGATGGTCACTGAGCAGGACGGGACACACCTTTGGAGGATGCATATTGGGGTTGGAACCAGTGATTAATTTGAAAATAAAAAGGTGCTGGTGCCCAAAGCCCTCCCCAAACACGTGGCTGCTGCAATTAAATGTGCGAGCATGGAATACTGAGGCAGTGTAATCCTGAAGCCATCTTGGGCCTCTTCAGTCCATATAAAGCCAATCCCTGCCCCTTCAACTCACACTTGCAGCTTTCTAGTTTCTCTCTTTGTGACGCTTTTTAGTTTTTCCCTTCATCCGTCTTTCCCATATATGTCTTTTGCTTGCAGAAAATGCTTGAGGCAGAAGAATAAGCCCCGGCCCTCAAAAATAAGTGCTGGTGCTCAGCACCGGAAACAACAAGCACAAATTAAGCACTGGTTGGAACGGTGCTGAAGTGCGGGGACACACTCATCAGTATGTTTTAGGATTCACAAAGGATTCCAAGAGCAGGAAACTAACATTCCCAAGTCTACTCTTCCAATTCCTTTGTGAATTCCTATTCATGCAGATACATTTTCACATGGTCTGTTGTAAAAACTGTAGATTTCCGTATGCCTAAATATAAAATATTTGTGTAATTGCGCAATAAAACATTTTTCTCTTTCCTCCGCAGCAAAAATATCTTTCCTCATGGAGGAAGCCCTTCCTCTTCAAGCCATACATTTTAATTGTTGCCTAACTATTTCCCTGTTAACATGGAATTACTCCTGCCCTAGATAGGATACGCATCCGACCGTCTGCAGTGTGTGCATAAGCTGTGGAAAATACCCACAAATGTGTAACATTGTGAGCGTGCACACACAACTAATGGCATTCCCATCTGCAACAGCCACCGCCCCTCCTTGAAAATGTACTCACCACTACAAATATTGGTATATCTTCTTTACATCCATAAATCCATGTGCTGAGAATCCCAAGGATGGATTCAGATAACAGTCAAGCACTGGGCATGAGTAAAAGAGAGCTGCACAAATGACCTCGAGAATCAGACCCACAGTATGTTACACATGCAGTCCTTTAGTATTATTTTGTCACACATAGGTAAATGCTAACTTGAATGCACTTTTTATAATTGAACATCCGTAGACTCGTCTATGTATTTTCTTAAACAATAAATTATTGCTATAATTACTATATAAAACTACGTTAGATACCAAAAGTGGACTGCATGTTATATGTCACAAATTGTGCTGAGGAACAGCCTCCTTATCCCTTGTTGGCATCTTTGAACCTGCTATTAGAATGTAACCACCTTAGTCGATTGCATCACAGAGTTTGGATTACACAATAGTTAATGTAATAGTTCAGAATTTGTCTAAGAGCATTGGGTTTTTTAAAGCATCAAGAAAGGCGGCTGCCTTTATAAAAATACCTCAATCTGCTGCCACCAGACATCTCCCCTTTCACATCTCAGTTCCCTAATCATGCTATTACACCCACAACATGAAGATTGGTTCAGAGGCTTTAATTTTCATCTTTGTGAGAGCACAGCAGGAAAGAATGTGTATCGATCCTTTGCTAAGTTGTGAGCCAGGGATGTTTAATTGCTGTGAAATTGTGTTAAGTATCTTCCTGCATTAATCTTTTTTATCTAATACTTTTTGAAGAAGCCTGAGGATCGTTACTGTAAAAATCCTTTGTGTCCCTCCTGGGATCTTAAAGGATTTACTGCTCTGTTCCTAGAAATGTTGGAAAGGATGTGTTGGTGCAGTGTAGGAGTAACTGATGGGGGACCTGTGGATCATCATCCCAGTTCTGCCTGTCCTGCATCTGATTGGGATGGTGCATTTAAAGGGTCCAGGTATGCCATATGGCTGAGCATGTCTCAGGCCCAGCCCATCTGCAGACTGCAGAATGATTGGCACCTGGTGGATGCACTGCAGACTTCTCAGATCCCTGGTACTTGGAATGGGGCATGTAAACCTTACAGAGGTGCTTTTGTTTCTAAGGCTAAATACAAGCATCCAGTAGGGACTGCTACAGAACCAAGTAACTCAGTGAAAACATAAATTATTCACTGGGAAAATATATTTCTTTATTCAAAGTAAATCAATTACATTAGATTATGCTTGGTGTCTACAGGTCACACTCTCACAACTGTGTGACAACTAACTAAACCCTATAATCACCAATTAAAATATACAAATAAAAAATTGTAAAATATCAAAAAGCAAAATAGAGGTGCTGTACAAAGACAAAGTAATGCTAAAAATGAATAAATCAATAGTTCCTTTGAGCAGCGTTATATCTTAGCCTATAAGTGCTTAGCCATTCAATGGCAAGCAGTATTATGTCGAGGTAATGCAAATAATGAAAAAGACGTCTCGTCCATCAGCAAAGAGTCTATCGCTGATAAAAAAATCTCCGATACAGACCAATGGTTTTCACATCCAATTATTCTAACATTTCAGCACGCATTCCTCCACTGTTATAGTCAACGCGTTTCGGCATTTATAAATCTGGCCTCCTCAGGACATCAGGAACAGTGCCTATATATACAATATATAAAATGATAACTATACTAATAGTGCTTATTTTGTGTCTGAGGCTGGCAACTCGCTCGATAGGACATCCAGTTTTTGTCCTCCTACTAACATTGCCCATCCTTGACTGTATTGTACAACATTTGCAGCCAGCAGCCTCCACTATTCAGCACCTTCTCTGGGCCGAATGTGGTGCAGGGCAGTGAAAAGGACCAAACTTTATCAAACTGGTCACTTTTTGAAATGACACTGAATTTGCAAAAGGTGACTTTTGTCGTGAGGAGCTCCAAATATTGTGCATAAAATCCAACAATTTTTGTGGCAACAGTTCCATCATTTGGGACTTTTCTTGATTTAAAGAATTTACATTCAGGCATTTTGGAGTTAGTTAGAAAAACACAACTGCATGGGTGCACAATTCAGGGTATCTCAACAAACAATAAAGTGGTGGAAGGAGAGCTCAAACTAACCTGAGCCTTTGCCTGTCCTCAGGTGCATTTCATCCACTAGGAAACTCTAGACAGAGACCAGCCATTTGCAAATCAGTCTTGTTCCTGCTCCAATAGGAATAGCCAAGTCTGAACCGCCCAGTGTGGTCCAGGTCACTCAATGGATGGTTGATTGCGATGTCCAGAAAGTGATGACAACCATGCACACCGACCCGGCTTATGACACTTTTAGTACATATTTTAAATAAATGCTATGGAAAGCATCCCAAAACTCAGACTTGGTGATGCCTATCCCATGTCACTCTCAAATTATGCATCTACATACAGACACAGCACTAGTCATATTGTGTAGTTGAACAGCACCAAGTGCAATGTTTGCAAACATCTAAGGCAGCACATTGACCCATTCCGGTGTTTCCAGCTGTCATTCCTACCATGTACACATACATAATACAATTCATTTTGGGCTGAAGTATAAATATACTTCTATTTCCATAAATGACAAAAGAAAGCAACACCTTAGTGGGTGCAGGTGACTCCACATGCCAGAGATCACATTGAGGCCCAAAAGCCAACATACCACATAGTTCCCAAACATACATGACAAGCGGTTGTCAATGAACACATACCCTGGGTTACCTAACAGTCACACCTAACACGTACAAGAGCACAACACGCACTACAGCGTATTAGAAAAACAGCACATACGGCACTATTCCACAGAAATATTGTATGTCATAAAATTGTTTCAGAAATATCTCATGACATAGATATAATGTCCCAAATATCATGTAGAAAAATATTTTACCATAAGGTGTAGATATCCTATCATTAACTCAGCAGAATGGTCTATCTGTAAACAATATTTAGGAAACAATGCTTTTGTCAGATATTCTGTCAATGATATTCGGGTACCACAGTCACAGGAACAAACAATACGCACCCATCAGAAGGCATGGTGCATTTGAGGAAGAAACATGGAAAAGACATTAGGGCGGCCTACTCACAAGCCTCATTTTGCAGTATGTTTAGTAGTACTACAATAGTGCCACTCACATACTACCTGATGCTGTTCACAAACCTCTGTGCAGACGTCTACACCTCCACCTCTCCTAACTTTTCTATGCAGAGATCTCTAACCCCTACTGTAGAGATCTCCACACACACATGCATTTGTTCTTGATGTAAATGTATGAGGAACGGGGGTGTTTGGAAGATAGGGAACGCTTACTACAAAATGGCACAGGAGTAGGGAGGAGTAAGGAGTGGGTGCTTAATAAAGACACACCTACAAACGATTATGCCCAATGTTATTCATAAACTGCACGATTAAAGTTACTACAGCCAAAAAGGATCCAAAACAGTAGTAAATATACTCCAGCTCAGTGCTGGGAGGCAGTAAGTTCTTCTTCTACAACAACTTTACTGTATCAATGCCTTGCTCAGCAAAGGGGGTCCATGCTTATACATTGGAGTGATTGTGGGAGGATCATTAAAGAGCATTTGGAACTTTATAACATATTAAGGAATTTATTTGTGATTGGGGTCTCCAGTTCGGACAGGCAAAGCTTTGAGAATGGGTGGTTCAACAAAAGATGCAGGAAAAATAAGCTAAATTTACTAAAAGCCATCAAAGCAGGCAATAGTAGTGAGATGAGGATAACTAGAGTTGAATATAGGTGGAAACTGACTCAGGCGAAGAGGGACCAGGAGGGAAAATTATGGTTAGAACTACTTGAAGCGGCCCAGAACAATAACCAAAGACATTTCTGGAAGCTCGTTAGCAGCTGCAGAGGCAACACACACTCCCCTATTGGGTCTTCAATCCTCCTGTGTGAATGGGCTGCACACTTCAGTACTCTTTACTCTGGCTCCAATAATTTCAGCCCAGAGAGCCTCTATCTTCACACCAATGAGGTACTAGCCCCTTTCTAACACTAACAGCTGTTAATTCACCCAAGCAAGGGAAGGCTCCTGGCTTGGATAACATTCCAGGTGACATATAAATCTAACAATAGTATCTGGATGCCATATCCACTGTTTCCAATGCGATCGCTGCGGGTGCTCCGATACACCCCACAGGGAAGGGAGCAGAGATAGTGGCCATATTTAAAAATGGTAGCCCCTGCTTTCCATCTAATTGCCATCCAATTAGCTTATTGGACAGACTGCAGAAGGTCTTTTACAAGCAAATCCTAGATCTACTATTGGAGTGGGTGGATGAGAGCAGTGGAATTTCAAATCTGCAAGCAAGATTTAGACCTTCAACCAGTGCCATTGACCAAGGATTTAGATATCTGCAGATCAAGTGAAAGACCATGGACACTGGAGGAGGTGACCTAGTCATAGCTTTTGCGGATCTTCATGCAGCCTTTGACCTGGTCCCAAGAAGGGAAGTTGTGGGCCACCCTTGGAGAAATGGGGGTCCTGATAGAACTACTAAGTATCATTGCTCACCTGCATGAGGGGAATTTTGCCATGATCAGGTATGGCAACAAGGGCAAGTTAACGGACCTGGTTAGTGTCAACAAGGGGGTTCACCAGGCCTGTGTCCTGGCATCTACACTCTTCCTCCTGTACATAAACAATTGCATAGGATACTTAACCAACAGTGCAACGGATTCTATTAGCTGGGCATAAAATTCCGGACTTGTGCTACTCTGACGTAACCCTATTACGACCTAAAACCGGGGTGGGACTCCGGAATAAAGGGCCAAATGTACAAAGCATTTTTCTTGTCGCAAACGGCCCAATTCATAGAATTGAGCTGTTTGCGACAAGAAAAAAGCATTTCCGAATGTTCAAATACAATTTTGCGATTCGGTAATCTAACTACGGAATCACCAAAACAGTTTGCGAGTTGCAATTAAGAAGGGGCGTTTCAAGGGCACCAGTTAACACCAGTTTCAAACTGGTGTTAACCCATTCACAAACAGGAAGGGGTCGCCAAGCGACTCCTTCACCTTTGTGAATGGAAGCAAAAAATATTTTTCAGAACAGGCAGTAATCCCATGGACCACTGCCTATTCTGAAAAAATGAAAACCTTTCATTTTTTTGTTTGAAATGCATGCCTTTTCCCTTAAAGGAAAACGGGCTGCATTAAAAAAAACTGCTTTATTTAAAAAGCAGTCACAGACATGGTTGTTTGCTGTCCCCAGCAGGCCTCCATCCCTGTGAGTGCGGTCATTCCCAAAGGGGCCGCACATTGCGGCCTACCTTATGAATACTGATGAGGTAGGTCATTTGTGATCCCTTTGGGAATCGCAAACAGTGTACTTAGCACAGTCGTGCATTTTGTTTTGCGACTCGCAATTTACGATTTCCAAATGGATCACAAATTGCGAGTCACAAAACAAAAGGTCGTCCGGCTGGCCCTTGCGAATAGTTTCTGCACCTTCTGTAAAGAATTTGGTTTGGAAGTTAATGTTGCCAAAACCAAGCTGATGATATATACCAGAAAGAGGAGGTTGAATGGTGTGGTTACTTTGAACAATGAGAGGTTAGAAAGGGTTACTGAGTTCGACTACCTGGGTGCTAGACTGGCGGATTCAGGGTCTTGGCGCCCACAAATAATCAAAAGCTTGCAGGTCATAAGCCACAGCGGAGGGGCCATTATTGGGATGGAGAAGAAAGCCCAGTATTTTCCAGCCAACCCTGCGGATGACATTTATAAAATGGAGGCTACGGGGCAGAGCTCTGGGAACAGAGCAACTTGAACATTCTTGGTGTAAAGGAGAATAATTTCCTCAGAACCATTGCAGGGGTGGGGAAAGGGACCCCCCTGTTGCCCCTTAGATTAGATCTTGGTATCCATTCCATAGCAGAACTTTCCACTTTAAGATCTGGGACTGTATATGGTCCACTATTGATTTGCAAAGCTATAGGGTTGGCCTTAGTGATGTATTGGGGTGCATGCAAGCAGTACAGAAGATTGATTGGTTGAGGAATCTGAGGCGCTCATGGGTTGACCTAGGGCTACCAGAATTCTGGGACACACCAGCTGCAATCCCACAAAATGCTGTCCCAGTAGACAAGCAGAAATTTTGGGAGATGGTATCCTCCTGGATAGAGCAGGCTAGCGTCAGAGGATCACTGACTGGAGGTTTCCTTCAGTTTAAAACAGTACCCATGGCTGAGGCTTTTTTGGATGTCATCAGACCAATAAGTGCCTGTATTTTGTTCCTGCTGTTTAGGTATGGCACTTTGTCACCAGCTGCCTTTACAGCACTTTGGGTTTATTCTGCAGATGGTGCTAAAAAATGCACATTCTGCATCACTTCCAATGAAACAGATGAGGACTTTCTTTTTTCTGCCCCAAATATGTCACACCTAGGCGTAGGTGGATTTCTCCCTTTATGTAGGAACTTGCCCTTATTTGAGTTACCGCCTTAAGAATTTGCAATGGCGATTCATCTCTAATGAAAGTGGTTGCAGTTTCTAAGTTCCTATTTGCAGCATGGACCATCAGGTAGAAAGAAATCTCAGAAATGTGATGAATCTGACCAAGAGACTCTCAGTGCTTAAAATTTTTGCATCCCCCTCCTCTATTAATTGCAGCTGTTGTTCACAATGATGATAATTTTGAGTGTGTAACCTATTAGCTGTGTTTGTCATTTTAATTTTTTTAACCTGTGTATGTATATACTGAAATGTAGAGGTGATGTTTTTATCATTTTGACGTTTTTATCATTATTGTATCGTATGGGGATGAAACAATTTATTTCGATCTGTCAATAAACTTCTACTCCAGCTCATTCTTGGAGTAAGCACCACACATGGCCACACACTGGTCCTGCAACGTACTTCGCAGAAAATGATGGAGACAAGAGATAATTATAGAAATATATAGGAATACAGAGTAACATTTGTTTTTTGGAATATCCAAATAAGTGAAAATTTGTATGAAGTCCTGTGTAAAATATTACATATTTTTGTAGTATTTTTATAATATTTATAGCAAGCTCTGTATAAGTTTAAATTAAATTGATTTTTTACGTTTATTTTTCTCACTTAAATGGAAATCCTTTTTAATGTTAGAAAAGAGGTAATTATTTTTGTTAAATGTTTATATTTTCCCTTAAAAGCAAATGCGGTAGATTTTTATAACAAGTATTACATCACTAGCAACACACCTGATAATGAAGCTAGTGACTGTTCTGATTGTTCTCAACCACCCATCTGCAGCTGAAACACATTTCAACAGCAACCAGTTAACCAAGTTAACCACATAAGAAATTATTCGCCCAGCAAACAACTTGTTCTGCTTCCACTATGTCAGTACACAGGTCTGCTGCTTTGCCCCTTCTTTTTAGTCATAGTTAATGAAGAGGCAAGGAGAGAGAGTGAGGGGGGTTTACAGGCAAAATTGTCAACATCTTTGGAACGTCCAGGGAAGCTGTCACTGTCAGATACCATTTCTCAGCTAATGTGATTATTGATGTGATTGCAGTCTGGGAGCAGGAACTTGATTCACTTACAGCCTGCTTCCAGGCTGTCCCTGTCTATGTAAAATGCTGGCATCTCTCCATAAATGACCACTGGATCTTTCCAGTGGGTCACCTCTGACAATATTAGCATTCTTAATGGTTGCATGAGGTACTGAGATGCATCAACAGAAGTGCCTGCAAGGTGTGTGTGATGTTGGGGGCTGCTTCACTGATATGTACACTGCCTTTCCTGGTAACACACAACATCTCCGTCTTCCGGCAGTCACTTCCTGCGTGTTGCTTGATTGTTGGTGATTTTGTTCACATGTGGCTTAGTGGTAAGTAACAACACCTCATACTGGGGTTACAAGTGCATCTGAGAGTGGCTAACATACTCAATGATCACTACAATACAATGCACACACATTACCCTCACATCCACTGCATGTTTGAAGGCATGAAGTATTGTATTTAGAATAGAGGCTCCTTTGTAAACATTTCACATGTCTTTGTTGCAGGTGATGCCGGGTATACTCTCTCTCTCCAGCTCCTCACACCCTAAAGATGTCCTGCCACACTACCTTAACTGAGGTACAATAAGGCACGCATGCACACAAGCCATTATTGAATGCACTTTTGAGAACTTCAAGTCGTATATACCTTGACCATACAACTGGTGTGGGGTGGACTTCCCAGAAGTTGTGTGCAAGATTGTTGTAGTCTGTTGCGGGATTTACATATATCCCTGGACCCAGATCTGCACACAGCTCCAGGTAGCTGGGACGGGGGATAGAAAAGAGGTCAGGGTGCGAGATTGGATAGTTAATTCATTCTTTTCTTGAGTTGCTAGTTGGGTAGCTGCAATTATATGGTTGGGCGGTCTCTTGCATATGATGAATGGTTGAGTACTACCACCCTGTGCATACAGACCATCCTGAGACAACTCTGCTGTGTTCTAGTGAAACATAAACTGGCACTTCAAACCCTTTCCATTACCATCACACAAGTACCAAATCTCTCACGGTACACTCATATTTTAGGGCACACATACTAAAATCCTTATTTAACACATGTAAATTAGGAACCTAAACAATGCTTGTTAAAATGTGTTTGCTTTTATCAACTTTTTGTGCTATTGCTACATGCAGGGAGCCCCCTATCTCCTTCGCTTGCAGAGTGTTCCTTCACACATCTGAAGTTTCCACCCCATCTGCGGACTGTCTGCCTTGTCCGCGGGGCGGAGACTCCACAGTCAGGGCGGACACAACCACCTAACACAACAAACAGGAAATGGCACATAGGAAGAGGAGCTCAGCCATTTTGTGGACATTCTGAGCCATCCTTTCTTCATCACAACACCAACCAACTCTATCATGCTGCTCCTTGCTATAGTCTTACATTCAAAATGGCTAAGGGACTTAGGGCCTGATTACAACTTTGGAGGACGGTGTTAATCCGTCCCAAATGTGACAGATATACCACCTACCGTATTATGAGTTCCATAGGATATAATGGACTCGTAATACGGTAGGTGGTAGATCCGTCACATTTGGGACGGATTAACACCGTCCTCCAAAGTTGTAATCAGGCCCTTAATGAGGAGCCCCCACGTTCACTGATGCTGAATTGGAAATAATTAGTAAGGGGGTCATTCAAAAGAATCCTCATCTTCATGGGGGTCAGGAAACACAGCTCAGTAATGCAGGGCAGGCCCGCATCTGGCAGGATATTGGCATGCATTGCAGTGCCGTGTGTGTCCGCGCCACACTTGGCAGAGGAAGTTGTGCCACAAGAGCTGGGAGGACCTTAATAAATGTGAAAAATATATGTGAATATATGCATAATAAATATGATTCTGTACTTCCAGCAGAATTCTTGACACCCCTGTATGTACAGGAGGGTCCTGAGAGATGCCTGGCTGGTCCTGCAAGCTCAGCTGGAAGAGTTCGAGCAGCAGAGAGACAGTAGTGTAGTTTTAGAATATTCACTAGTGCACATGTGTTTCGAGAGTGGTGTCTTTTCAGGTGTTCACTTTGGGCTTTGTTCTTCGTTGATGTATCTTACATGTTATTTATGTGTTATGAAAAGTTTGACAGTTTAACATTACTAACATGCATGTATAGCGGTAGTTTCCTTTGGATTGGCTAATCATCTCAACTTGATAACATGGAAATGCTCTTAACATTCTCTGTTTTGTAACAACATAATAGGTAAAACCCAAGTTACACATTGATGATATGTTACATCTCCATTCTGTCGAAGTTATTTTACGTGATGCTGACATTGTGTATCTTTACCTTATTTCCTAACCATCATACATTTTTACCTATGCCATTTCTAATTCACAGAAATAAATAATACCATGTGATTTTTTAAACTAGCGCAACAATAAGACACACTCCTTTATGATGTTTTGTTGCCCTGTGCAAATACACTCTCATCACAGATAACCAATGTTTGGAAGATTGTGAAAAACATCTTTTCTGATTTTTAGCACACGAATTGCCAAATAAATAGGGTCTTAACACAACTGTTTCTCCTCCTGTGAATGACTCATGTGAAATATATTTGAGCACATATCATTTCTAACTATTTGGATGGGCACAAATATTAGTACAAATGCATGAGATAGAGATACATTTGTTAAAGTCTCCACAATGTCAGTTGCAGTTTCTTTGGGATAAATTACCCCTTTTAACTAAAGTTGTGTTATAATCCCTACTGAGTATATGAATTCAAAATGTCTCTCTTTTTTCACATTCCTTTTCAGTGGACCGGACTGGCACTCTGGAAGTTGGGGATGTGGACATAATAATAGCAACCTTTGGTATCCATAGAGCAGGCCCTGTCACCCGCACAGATTCCCTTCTTATCTCTAGAAGTCCCATTCAATTGAGGTCTACTGCTGCTGTACCCTGGCAGAGGCTTCAACCCCTCCTCTCAGTGCCTGCCCAGAACACCAAGAGTCTAGGAACACCTCAGCTCCCACCACCTTACAGACCTCCTGTGCAGCTCACTCGCTTCCCCCAGAATATGTGCCCTTGGCTGCTCTCAAGGAGGCCCTGAGACCAATTGGGAGGGTCAACAATTGATTCCTTGGGATATCCAAGACCTAATTAGGGAGGGCAGACTACTCTGAGAGACTGAACAGCTCAGGCTAAACATTGCATCTGCCTCCCAACACACCAACCTCTTGTAAGCCTGCCTGCCAGTTAGTCTGTAATACCTGTTTCCACATGCAATCTTGTGGTTCCTTGTTTCTGTGCTGTGTCTGGTTCTGTTGTGGTCAGCAACTTGACGTTCGTGTTAATTTAGGACCTCATCACTGTTGTGGTGAAGACAAAACAGAGAGTGAGGATGGCCAGGAACGTTTGCCTTCAAGCCAGGGCCATGATTCAGATACCCCCTGTGGCTTGGGAGGACAACTTATTATAATATAATTTTGAACAGTGGACTTTTTTTTTAGGCTATTTATGGGCTTTTGACTTGGATATTTCCCCTTGCTATACCAATTCCTTCCCTTGACATTTCCTGACTTGTTTGTATTATTTGCCCACCCCCTCCAAGTTAGCATTTTCACTCTGCTTCAAAGGTATTTGTTTCATTTTGTCCCTTCCCAGGAACAGTTTTTAGTTTTTCCTCCCCTTCCCCCAATATGATGCAATTTGGGCAAAAATGTATTTTTGAGGATATATATGAACACGGTAAACCTCAAACATTAATGTCTTTCTTGCTGTTTATATTTTTTCAGTAATGCATTGTATATCAAAGCAAAGAAATGTGTAGGTAGTTAGAAGACAGTTTTAATATCAGAATACATTTTTTTTAATGCATTACGCTTTGAAGGAAAACAAAGAACAGAGCCTACAGTTTCCTGTGTTCTAAATGCAAAATCCCAACATTCAAAACAGATAAAAGTTAAATACAGATTTGTTATCAAAAAATGATACAGGTTTTTATGAACCAAAAATGGTTACAGTGACTGTGTTAGTAATGGAGGCATTATTCACACAGCACAGGTTTCCTTGGGGGGTTTCTCCTTCTACTTCGCCTATGCAATGCTAGTAGTGACATTGATTGAGACTGTGCTTATGTTGTGGGTGGTTAAGGTGGTGGTGCTGGAGGCTAAGCTGGTGCAGGTGGTGGTGGCAGAGGTGTGTGGTCGGCAGGTTGTCCTATTTTGAGGTGTCTCTGTAGAATCCCCTGTATCTGTTGGCCATGAGGAGTGGCATTGGCATTTTTGCTCATTTCCCCTGTCAACCTACTTGCTAAGGCATGTACCTTACACTCCCTTCCCTAAGAGTTCAAGGCTGATCTTTGCAATGTCTTGGTAACATTTTGCAACATTATCCAAGTCACCGTTCTGCCTGTAAATCGTCTGAGGGGGTGTTTTATGGGAGGCAGCTTTATCCAAGAGCGTAGGCCCATTGTGCAGGAATAGCCTCCCACACATTGGACTGATGTTGGTAAAACTGATTCTCTCAGTGGCAGCAATGGACCATGCCACCCCTCCCCACCATGTGTAGCATCTCACATGAACAGCAGGTTGTCCAGTATGGAGTGGGGTGTAATCTGGGCACTTGTGGGTGCAATGATTAATGGGGTATACTTTCCCCTCACCAGGGGTGTTTTCTCTCTCAGAAGATTGAAAGAAGAAAACTAGAGATGCACCTTCATGGTAGGAGTGTGTGAGAGATTGTACAGAGGTACCTGTTAGTTGAGGGCTGTGGTGAGCGTTGCGTAGATGGACCACGTATCCCTGGTTGCTTAGCTAATGGGTGGGGACTAGCAGTTCTCAGAAGTTATTTAGGAGGAACTCTGCTCCTCGGCATGAGGTGGCCTTCTTGAAGATGCTCTGTGTGGGCCAACAATGTCCTTCTCCTCATCAAGGTCTGCCTCCTCCTCATTGACCAGCTCCAGCCCCTCCTCCTATTCTTGTTGAGCAGTCTGGGCCCCTGACATTGTTGCTTAGAGGGACATTGGATTTTCTTCCTAAAAATAGCATACCTGTCCTCCACCTATGAAATGGTTCAGCATCATCATCTGACACAATGTGCCCAGTTCCTGGAAGAAGAAGATTTCAACAGTTGAAATAGATCAAATACAGTTTTGTGTCTGTTTTAATAAACATTTTTCTACAAATAAATAGTAAATAATATATCTCAACAATGTGAACTTCCCAGTTTCAGTCACGGAGATTCGATTTTTGGAGATCCCTCGTGGGTCAGCTGCCGAACACGTGTCTTTGTAGTTTACGTTTCCAAAGTGTCTCTTTTAAAGCAGTTTTAGAGATAAAAAATTATGTTCCATGGATATTGTCAATCTTTAAAAGTCATCATGGCCACAAATGCTGACACGTTAGAGTTATATACAAGAAAAGAAAACAAACCTCAGCATTAAAAAGATTTTTAACATTTGATATGCTTGCCAAATAGAGACAAATAACGTATTAATAGATTAATGATGAAATGCAGAATTTAAGATCACCGGTTCCCAGACTTACTAGATTGACGGATAATAGAGGCATGGTCTTGTAGAAGTGCCAGAGAGGGTTGTGTTACAATCCAGGGACCCCGCATGTAACCCTACAAGGCTTTTCCTAGGTTAAAAGGAGTGTTTTCTCAAAGTATTGTATGTGTTATCCACTACCTGCAGGTACAGACACGACAGACAGTCACTGTTGCAAGTACAGTTGTGAACATCTCACTGGGAAGATGTCAGCTGCTCCAGTCTGACACCTCCTAAGGAAGATGTGGGCGAAGGAGGACTAGGGAGGCTGACAGCCGGGACGCGCTGATAGCCAGTGCCTGGGAGTCCTGATAGTTGCCCCACAGTGGGTAACTGATGGCCAGGGTCTGAAGTAGCTGGTAGCTGTTCCAGAAGGGGCAGCTGATACCTGCCCAGTGTCACTGTTGTAATAGTGATCACATCACCAGGGTACATTATGGTTAGTTAATTGGAACTTATAATATGAAATACTTAAAGAGCTATTTCTTGTTTTAGATATCAACACTTTTGGATTGCATATTGAGCCTGGACGTAAGAACAGGCGCAGAGAAGATATGCAATGACTGCTTCTCCTCTCATATTCCACTCACCTTTCCCCAAAACTACTGCTGACCAGCCGGTTACTCCTTCCATGGTGAGCAGTTTGTTTGAAGAAGTGGGGAGATTGATGAAACCGAGTGCAGGTCTATTAACCTGACTCAGATGAAGTATACATGTAATTAAATCACAGAAAGTGCATTAATTACACAATATCCCAAATCACAAAGTCACAAAAATAAAATAGATAGCTCAGGTATAATTAGGGGTCTGAGGAAACACCATTTCAGATTTAGTTCTGACCACATTCACCAAACCTGACATTCCCATTTAGAAAGAGCAAACAATTTATGTAGAAAGACTTGAAGGTTGCAGAAAATGACCCATATTTTGAGTGCAGGATACATTCTCCCTGAAAGCAGAGAAACTCTCTGAATGATTTATCCTGCAACATAAGTTTTATATTTGACCCCTCAGCAGTAAGACGGTCTCCCTAGTATGAATACTGTAGGCTTACCAGGAATATGCTGTACATGTGTTTATATCTTCAGATTCAGGCTACAGCCCTGGCAGCCATAACAGACCTGCACTAATAGGAGACATATTGAAATGGGTAAAAGTACACTGCTTACATAGAGCACATTGAATAGTGGACTTGTTTGACAGGGCGCAACTCACAGAAGATGTCTTGAATCCAGATTTCCAAATCAGACAGATCAAGGAGAACAAGATAGATGTTCTTATACTTACCCATACTCTTTGTTTGTAATTTAAAAGGGGAAATATCTTTCAGTGACCCTTTCTTCTGACATCAAGAGCATGTTAAGTAAACACATTTAAATTCTACTATTGTAGTTGGGGAATACCTGGAGGATATCTCAGGGAAGAATGCAATAAAACTTCAGAGCTCCTGCACACATTCAAATTGACTTATTCAAATGTTTTTATGGGGGATTTGTGGGGTATTCTCGTAACCCAGCAAGAATGGAGATAATCAACCTGCCATTAATGCACCAAATGTTCTCTGCTAGGGACAAATGAATAATAACTCACAACAACTGTAACACATCCATTAATCATTGTACCATATCTTTGAATTAATAATTAGTCTTGCCTCTCTCTGAACTGGACAATAAGTACTATAAGGAGACCATATGTTGTAAACTTGTGGCAAGTTTTACTTACATATATTCTCAGCATCCTACGCTAATACATTACAAAAGACATTAACAGCTTCATTAAAAGTGTTGCAGATTGGTTACTCCATACAAACATGACAGGTATCCCGCCCGCCTTATTATAAATTAATTGTTCCTTAATGCACTATAATGTGGACGGGATATCTGTCACATTCATGACAGACTAATCCTCGACAAAATTCTTAATCAGACCCTAAAAAACTTAGAGGACATAAGAACTATGCCTAAATACTTGTAGACATCTCCAAATTCTGTCAACGCATTTAAGCCTCTAATTTAGTTTAAACTTTCACAGGACATAAACCTCCAGTTTATTCAGGACATGCTGGATATTTGAGTACTCCCAGTCTTGGAATTTGGAATAAGATCCCACATCAGACCAGCCAGTTCCTAGGAAAAACAAGGTCTAATAGTAGTTGAATTACAAAAACAGCTCATAATCAAATTACTATACCTTCTAGACCACAATACGTGGCTCTTGAAGTCATATTTTTGGAGCAGGTGTTTCTCTGGTCCAAGGCTAAGAGCTTACATTTAAGCACCTTGTGTAGTGACTAGTAGTATCTAAGTAAAATTACCTGTCAGGTGTATTTTAATCTGGATCAAGAATTCTTGTACCCATAACAGGATGGGCATTTTCCCCAAGTTTACTCAGATAGAGAATATTTTTTAGGTTTTTAGCATCTCAACTATGGATTTACACTTGTAAATTAATTATTTTGCATCCTTACGTCCCTAAGAGAAGGCACCTGGGCTCCTGCTTGCCTGTAGCCAGCTCCTGCCACCATCTTTTCTCTGCAGTTCTCCTGCTCATTGCAGCTTGTTGCTGCTTGTTTCACCTCTGATGCCAGGTTACCCGCTTTCTTGTTCTCACCTCTTCGAAAGCCCCACTCCAGGGCCTACTTAATGCAGGTTGATGCAATGCTGTGCCCCTGGAGTGCCAGGAACCCCGGCCACCACACCATCCAACACAAGTCCACTCTCACAGCTGCTGCAGGCACCGGAGCTGACAAATACTGCCTCTACTCCGCCGCCATCATCCACAGCCTCAACACCACACACCGGCTTTCACACTGCTACCACACATCTACCTGCACCACCGTAGGACCTTTCACCTGTGCCAACTGCAATTTCAAATGCAACACCTCATGCACACAACCCCAGACCACACGATCTGCCCGCTATGTTCCTTAGTGTCTGGTCACTTGGGAAACATTCCACAGAAATCTGGGGACTCCTAATCAGCAACGCATCCGATCTTCTCTTCCTGATTAAAACTTGGCTAAACCTAGTTACCGAGCCGGACATCACCACAACCATCCCACCCTCCTACAAAATCATACACCAAGACCATCCCCACAAATCCAGCGGAGGACTCACGATCATTCACAAAATCATGATCGAATGCACCACCTCCATGGACTCAGAGACCAAACTCATGGAACACTTACACTTCAAAATATGAACAGACAACAGCACCACCCTAAAGAGAACCCTCACCTACGGTCCACTGAGCCCATGAGTGAAATTCTGCAACCACAATGTGGACTTCATCGCTCCCCTCTTCGTCAGATCAAGCAACTACATCCTCCTTGGAGACCTCAACTTCCACCTGGAAGTCAACAAAGACCCCAACTCAACAGCCCTTCTCGAAAGCCCTTAGCAACCTCAGACTCACCCAGCTAGTTCACAGCAGGCCATACCCTTGACCCAAACTTCTCCTGCAATAATACGATCACCACTACCCACAGAACATCACTCACATGGTCAGACCACTATATCGTCTACTTCAGGATACCTGCTGATCAAGTCACCCTGCCAAAAAAAAAAAACAGCTCACCGTCATGACATTGGGATAGAGTATCGGAAGAAAAATGGACCAAGGCCCTACAAAAACACCCCCCAGTCACACCGGAAACCCTGATGTCAACATTAAAATCTTCAATGACTGGATCACTGACTGTGCCACCCACATTGCACCCCCTCTATCAACAACAACAAGAACAACAACAAATGCCCCAACTGGTACATGAACGATATCAGGGATTCGAAACGCTGTTGCAACCCACTCGAAAGAAAGTGGAGACTCAACAAAAACACCACTCCAAGACTCAGGTACAAAGTTGGCCTAAACCTCTACCACAAACAATTACTAAACTCAAAGAAAAGAGCCCTAACCATCAGAC
Source organism: Pleurodeles waltl (assembly GCF_031143425.1). NCBI lineage: Eukaryota > Metazoa > Chordata > Amphibia > Caudata > Salamandridae > Pleurodeles > Pleurodeles waltl. The sequence continues at coordinate 1,022,405,136 of NC_090449.1, read as the reverse complement.
TCGAAGCCAGCTCCAAAAAATTGCAAATAACTCATTACCATTGTCAAGGAGCTCTCCAATCCCACGACAGCCAAAAGCGACATCACCCCATTTCAAACACTCTGTGATGACCTCTCAAAATTTTTTGGCCAGAAGATAGCCAAGATCTATGACAAATTCAACCTACAGCTCACCAACACAAACCTCCTTGAGTAGCCAGACTCCTCCACCACCGCCAAACAGAAGATAAACAACTGAAAGCCCCTCTTGAACAAAAACACCACCACCCTGATGAAATTCATCCACTCAGGAACCCCCTCTGACACCTGCCCTCACTTCAGATACAACATAGGAAGTACTAATCATCAACTCCTCCCTAACCACCACCACCTTCCTGGCACACTGGAAAAATGCAGAATCACTGCCTTGTTGAAGAAGCCGTCAGCAGACCCCAACACCCATATCAACCACAAACCCAACTCACTCTTACCTTTCTCAGCCAAAGTCATGTAGAAACCCATCAATATTCAACTGTCTGGCCACCTTGAGTGCCGCTAACTCCTCAACCGATCTCAATCAGGCTCCCGTCCCAACCACAGCACTGAAACATCCCTCATCGTGTCCGCCAGTTACACCAGAAGTATCCTCAACCGAGGAGAAACAGATACCCTCATCCTCCTCGACTTCTCTGCAGCCTTCGACACCATCTCCCACAACACCCTCATCAGAAGACTTCAGCTACTTATCCACGGCCCAGCCCTTCAGTGGATATCCTTCCTGCCATGGGAAGAACACAACGCTTGTTACTACCACCCTACATCTCAGAACCCAAAAATCACATCTGCAGGGCCCCTCAAAGCTCATCCCTCAGCCCAATGCTCTTCCCTGTATACATGGCACCCCTTGCATACCGTCAAATTGCACATCATCTGCATCATCTCATCACTAATGAACAGATCCAGCACTACCAAAACCAACTACCGCCAACTGTATGAGCAATGTCACATCACGGATGAGAAGCATCTGCCTCCAGCTCAGCTTGGATAGAATCGAAGTACTTATTTTCAGAAACATACACTCCCCCTGGGATGCCTCATGTGACCAACTGAACTGAGCCTCTCACCCACCCCCACTGATCATGGCATGAACCTTGGGATCGTTCTAGATACCAACCTCACCATGAATAAACAGATCAACACTGTCGCCTCATCATGCTTCCTTATCCTGTGACTGGAGACTCAACTATGAAATTGCTGTCTACGCCGGAATCTCAGCCCACGTCCAACGTCGACTCCAAACCATGGAGAACACTGCCACCAGACTCATCTTGGACATCCCACTAAATGCCCTCATCCCGCTGCATCTCAATGCACTCCTCTAGCTCCCAGTCCAGGAAAGATGCAAATTCAAGCTGTTCACTCATGCCTACAAAGCCCTCCATAAGACCGGACCACCATATTTCAACCACCGTCTTATCTACCAACCCACCAGACATGTTCAGTCGGCCTCCCAGTCTACCGCATGCACCCACCGCATCAAGAAGACTAGATGCGGCGGATGATGCTTCTCACACATTGCTGCTCGGGCCCTCGCACTACTCAGTGCCTGGATACCCTCACGGGTGATTAACTGCGCTTTACAAATCCACATAACATCACAATATAGTCCTGCAAATCAATTAGGCCTTGTTTATGTAACAAGCAACATCCTGTTAGTGCACAGATACCTCCCATGTCACATCCGTTTATCTTAGACGGTGCAAATTATTATGTAACTCACCAATTCTATTGTTTGTTACTGGAGACTACTTATGTAATGGTAAATACATGTAATAATATTTACATAGTGCATAGTTCATTAAACAGTCTCTAGGCGCTGAATATGGTGAAACATCTATCCAAAAGCCACAGTGTTCATGTGCACATCTTAACACAGTGCATTAAAAATACCAGGGGTGCTCCTTTGCTGTGTATTGTATGTGCATTATTTTGATGCTTTGCTTAGACGCCTTTAACTATTGATTGGTAAACACTGTTAATGTAACCGTTTCCTGTTTTTTGCCACAGCTTTACACACACTCAGGTTTTTAAGTCGCAAGATGCTTCAGGGGCAGCGTTTCAGGGCTATTTAAAGCATTAGGAGTTGTCCTTTACAAATTAGCCTGAGTACGGAAGCAATTATACTCCGATAATTCTATTTGGTGGTCATTCACAGCGGGTCAGTCTTTGAATCTTTCATGGGGTGATATTCAAAATCGAAAAGCAATTTGAGTGAGTGGCTAAAGATGGAAGTTCCACATTTTAGTGCCCGTTACATCAAACACTGACACAGCCCCATTATAAAGAACCTAAGTATTTGTTTATTTTACGCGAAAACATGTTTTTTCTGCTAGAGAAATTATACATGCATGCATTTCTGCGATTGCAGGACGTTGTGGTCCTGACACAATAAAATTCGTTAACTCTGCACCCGCATGTTCACTAGTCCGCACAGGGGCAGCTTTGCGTTTCTTATGAATTTACACGCATTCCTAGACCTGCATGTCACAGGTTTTCACAAATATTCCTGCAAAGGCTTTGCATTTTCCTAACTAGGTCTACACAGAGGTAATTCTGCCTGGTTATTGGTCTACAGTGCACACTTGTGCCTGTGAAACTATCTTTGTACATGGGCAATTTTGCTTTGTTCTTTTTTGTTCTCCATGAGAAAATATTTTTCCCCCGTGAAGAAATTAATTTCTTTGCAACCCCAACAATTTTAGAAGTGTTCCCAGCCCATTCCACAATTTGTTCGATCTTCCAAGATATCCGCACACAGGAGCACCAGTTCTCCACTTGTGGATTGATATTTATCCATGGACCTGGGAAACAGGCACATTGTTGCCACTTGTAAAAAAAAACCAAGCATTTGCAATGCAATGGGTCTCGCATTCGCTCGAGTTAGAGCTATTAGCTTTGTGAACTCCTAAGCGGACTTTTCTTTCCACATAAATTGAAAATGAAAAGTAAAACAGTTTCACATAAGAAGCACCAGCAATGAGCACGAAGGAGAGACACAAAAGGAAAAAGAAGTTTGCTCGCAGGAAAACATTTCTGCAAATTAGCCATGTACAGGGTCGATGGCCAAGGTAGTAACCAAGCCGCCTGAAGAAGAGACAAACTTAAAGTATTTACCAATTATAACAAAGGATTTTTGAAGGACAAGCCCATGAATGAGCGATAGTGATGGGCGTGAGGTGGGCATCGTTAAAAGCCCAAATAGAGGCCAACACGTCGGAAAAGCTATGCTCGACCTAAAAACGGGGCCCGGTTCACCAAGATTTTTAGTTGAGTTGCTTTGACTTAATCTTGTATTACTTTGTTTTGCTCCTTAATTCCACCAGAACACTTTGCTCCTGAATCCCAGACCCTAGCAGGCCCCTTTTATTCAGGATTGTAATTTTGAACATTTCTGCAAAGCATAAGCTTGTTTTCAGTCTTGCAACTAAAAGCAGGATTTTGGGAGACTAGTCCACTTGGTATTGTATTCATTAATTATATTTTCTCCTGAAGGGCCTCTCGTGACCCCCTCCATAAGATCCTGCCACATGCTTGTTGGATATGTTTCAAGTCACATGACTGGGCTCCACAGAGTGCTACTGAGAGAAACCGTACAAATATACTGCACTCAGTTTCATGTGTTTAAGCATTAGGCTCCAATTGAACCTTTTCTAGGGAGAGCTCTTTTCAGTGGAAATGCCAATTGTTTTTTTGATTATTTGTTATGGTGTCTGCTAATTTTGCGTAAAACACCAGAAGGACTGGAGGGCTTACCAACATTTATTTTTAATTTTAACTCTAGGCATCCTACTAGAGTAAGTAGCTAAAACAACTTTGTGTCATTAGCCCATCCAGTTCTGTTTCGGTTTTCATCTGTGTAACATTTAGGGGCAGATTGCAGGTAAGTGGTGCTGCAACCCGTGCAGCACCCCTTTCCTTGCGCACCTTAGCACCCCCTACCGCCACCATGTGTGCGTCGTGTTTAAAATACGGCGCACCATGGCGCAGGATAGGGGGCAATAGCGTCATCTTTTAAACGCTATTGATGTACTCTGCAGGAGTAGTGCTAAAATGTTGGCACTACTCCTGCAGAGTACACAGAGGCCCTTTATAAATAATGGTGTGCTCAAGAAAATCTCTTAGATTTCCTTGCGCCATATTTTTGCCCCCCCCTAACGGGGGGATGCCCCCCTTTCAAACATTATGCCTGGTGCAGGCAAAATGTGGCGCAAGGGTTTACAAAGTGGCGCAATTAATGCTTTGCGCCACTTTGTAAATATGGCGCAGGGTAAATGCCACTTTAGTGCCGCCTTAGTGTAAAAAAATGACACTATGGCAGCACTAAGGAGGCGCCAGGGGCTCTTAAATATGCCCCTTAATGTTTGACATAGTCACATTACACAGAGCTTAAATTATTAAATACTTTACGCAAAAGCATGTTTTCTTTCTGCTGGAGATATCATATATGAACACATTTGTACAACTGCAGTAAACACATGGTGTGGTCCTGATACACAATGAAATTCGTAAACTCTGCACTCGCGTGTTTTCTAGTCCACACAGGGGCAGCTTTGCAATTCTTATGAATTTACACGCATTCCTAGACATACATTAGTCACAGGTTTTCACAAATATTCCTGGAAAGGCTTTGTATTTTCCTAATTAGGTATGCACAGAGGTAATTCTGCCTGGTTATTGGTACAGAGTGCACACTTGTGCTTGTAAAGCTACCTTTGTATATGGGCAATTGGACTTTGTTCTTTTTTGTTCTCCAGGAGAAAATATTTTTCCCCTGTAGAGAAATTCCTTTCTTTACAACCCCAACAATGGTGTAAGACGTCTCTCGAGATGTGCTGCAGAGTGAGCTTGGCATGTGCAGTGCAGGGGCACAGGAATCCATTTTTACCTTCTGCTTATGATTGGCTCACAAAATCGAGTATGAAGCAAGCCTGTCGAGCAAGGGATGCAGATGGAACAATGGGCCAGTTGTACAAATCTCTGGTCACAAAATCCTGGCCACAAATTTGCAACCAGTATTTTTATGACCAGTCAAGATTTTTAAGAACCAACCTATATGCAAATAGCTCGTACCTAAAAAACAGAATCATAGTGGGTTGCAACCTGACCTACCTCATGAATAGTAATGAGGTAGATCCCAAATTGCAACTCTCAATGATTGGAGGCCATCACAGGTCCATTCTTGAGATAGTGGCCATCCTTGACAACATTCTGGCTGCCTCTAATATTATGGTGGTGAACAGGGTCGGACTGGCCTGTAGGGAAACCAGGCAGTTCCTGAAAGGCTAGTCTGACAGGTCAGTGCATGGCTAGTTTCTTGGATGTTTGTGGGCCTGTTTTATGGTCTAGTGGGCCTGTTTTTACTGTTGATTTCCATTATATTAAAACAAACATTGCATGCAGCAAGCTTAAATCCATGCAAATCTCCCATACCTTGTAAAACATGTATACACCGTGTCTTTACAAGTTCAAAATATGCTCTGGTTTGCAAACACGGGCAACTTTTGTTAGCATTGTAATTCATCAATGGGGCCACTTTTATTTTTGTGCATGGGCCTATTTTCTGTCTCAGTCCTACCTTGACAGTGAAAAAAATCCCTTCTGCTGGATCGATATTCCTGCGATTTTAAAATGCACATATATGGCCATAAACGCACAATTCTATGTGTTGGCAGTAATACACATGCACGGCTGCTGAAAATGGCACTTGTTGTTTGGGGGCCAGTCATGTATTTACCAAAAAAGTAAAATCTTCCATTTCAGGACAAAAAAAGTGTTTCTTGGTGGGGATCAGCCTTAATTCTCCAAATAATTGCAATGTGTGTTTCTTGATGAAAGGTCTCTAACTTCAGAAACTGGCATCTTTATCTGTGGACAACAGGACTGACATTAAGGAATGTATTCAAAGCTGATATTTGAGGGATAATTCATGCAGAGTTCAGGAGGATGTTATTGATTGTGTTTCTAAAAGTACATGAAAGCATGCAATTGAATTGTGAATTTGGTAAAATCGTTGATATCACTACTGTTGTCTGGGTGTTGAGCACATAAGATTGTTTTAAGATGTCTACTTTCTGATGGGACCACCTTCACCTAAAAAGATGGGTATACTTGCTTCCCTTAATCGCCTGGGGCTATACGAGGAAGGCGCTTACACCACACTGCTTTAAAAATTCACCAGCTGCCATCATACTTAAATATCGGCAAGGCCCATACAGATCCTCCCTCTTCCTGAAATGTGTATTTGATTAGGACCTACCTGTGGGACAACGATTTGCATCTCTTTGAACAACAAGTAAAAATACACTTTCTTTGAAGAAAGGCAGAAAAAAAAGCACTAAGGGGCATGTTTACAAGCTCCTTGCGCCTCCTTGCGCCACATTAGCGTCACTTTTTTTATGCTAATGTGGCGTTAGGTAGGCATTTCTGACGTGCCATATTTACAAAGTGATGCAATGCTTGGATTGGGCCATTTTGTAAACCCTTGCGCCACATCATGCCTGCGCCAGTCATACTGTGCTCAAGGGGGGCATTTTAGCGCTGGAAGGCCCTAAAAAATGGCACAGATGGCAAAAATGCAAGATTTCACTACTCCATTTTTTGCGTCATTTTTAACGCCTGGTTAAGGCGTGAGTTAAAATGACGCACCCATATTAGTCTATGGGCCTCCCTATACTTTGCAGGATTAACGGCATCATTTTTTACGCTAATCCTGCAAAGCACCATAACAGCATAAAAAATGTTTACGTTATTGTTCTAACGTGCACCATGGTGCACCGTATTGTAAATACGGCGCACACACAGTGTCGTTAGAGTGGGGCAGGGCAACGCAAGAAAAGTGGGGCATCAGGAGTAATGCACCACTTTCTTGTAAAAATATGTATTAGTTTGCACACTTGACATTGAAAATTTCAGATTAAAATAATAACCCCCATACGACTTCCTAACTGACCAGCAATAACTGGATATGCCTCATGCATCAAAAGTACCTCCCCAGATCCTAGACCCTTGGCTGATGTCAGAGTATACTTCTACTTCACAACAACACAAACTAGATTAAAGGTGAATATTCAGAGGTTTTGAGGTTTTCACAACCAGGAATAACCACCCGTGTCTCCTACTAATGTGAAGCCCCAATTGGCACCCTGCTTTTCAAGAAAGCATCAATTGCTTGGATCTTCCGCCAACAGGAAGGTCCAACAGCAACCTGTTCTTCGTGCCGACAACGACCCCTTTAAGTCTTCTGCCAATGTAACACTCCGATTAAGGCTCCTCAAGTGGAACCGGACTGTGTGAGAAGGTACGCATGTTGGCCTCCTTTTGAATTGTATGAGCCATAATTCTCATTAACCATCCCACTTGCTCTTAATCTTACCTGCAGTCACCGGAGAACTGCAAGGTATTTTTAATTCACAAATCGGGATCCCAGTCTTATCCAGTAGTTTCTATCTACGAACTCCCTGCTGCTTTGAATCCATCAGGAGGTTGAGTCTGCCCTGATGGTATTATCCATCCAGGGTGGGGAGAGGTAGCCGATGAAGCATGACACTATCTGGTGTGAGAGGCTTTTTCTTCCATAAGAAAAGATCTTCATTGGATAGGACTTCTGGGCAGGGATTCGGCTTGTCCATTAGGAAGTAAGAAAAATGGATTGGGTCTTCAACCAATAGCAGTCACGCTCGGGTGTGATACTACCTTCTTGAGAAGTACTCATTCTGGTGCATTAAAACTGCAGATGCTTAGAATTATTTAGAAATCACCCATAATTATACCAACCCAGCTTGGAAGTGATGGTATTTCCCCCTTCTAAATTAATAGCAGCCGTGCTAAGAAGTGCCCCAAGCTTTCCATCTGGCCATCAGTGTGCTCTTACCCTATTCAGAAACCTGAAGCGCATAGGGATGGGGCAAGGGATGCTTTAACCACTTAATACTTGCCATCTAGGACACAGCTTGGAAACAGCATACCTATGAAGTTATCCATTAAGCTCTTCATACCAGCCTGCTTCTTAGCACTCCATGGACCTGATTCTCAAAGCCATCTGAGCATGTAAGTGAGATGCCATATCAGAAGGTGTTTCTTCAAGACAAAATATATGAGTGTTTGAGGATATGGGTGTCAGGGAATCCTCCAAACTCACATATTTCTGAATATTTGCAAATATTTTTGCAACCAGTTCTTACTATGAAAACAGTTGGAGATTTACTTCTGTGAAGGGCACCTTTTAGAAGGTGGACTTGGGTTTGGAACACCCTCCAAACTGGGATTCCATATTAGAAGGTGTACCTCCAAGACAAAATATATTTTCCTGGTGGGGAAAAACAAAAAAGGCAATTACAAATGCAAGTTCTTCAAATACAACTGGCATACTAATATTAAGAGTTTTTTTTTTTTAACTAGTGCCTGTATTTCTTTTCATTCTTTCTTTTCAAAGGTGACAGGTGAAATCCGAGCACGATATTATTGGAGCTTCGAAAATGATCTTATATGCTTGAAAGAAGAGTTATCATAAGCATTTAGTTAAGGACAGGATTGTTGCTTTTTGATTTTATAGTTAATGCATTCAAAGCGGAATCCAGTTTGTTTGAATAGAAAGAGTTTTCACAAAATATCCTGCCAATTGCATGGGTCACTTGAGGGAGCCAAACATCAGGGCATTATTTAGATATTGGTGGATGGGTTACTCTGTCACAACGATGAAAGATAATTAGCTGCGGAAATCTAATTCCCATTATGTCTTATGGGATTTCGATTTCAGAGGATGGGGTATCTGTCAAAATTGTGACGGAGTAACCCGTCCACCAATATCTAAATCAGGCCCTAATATGGCCCTGAAGGCAACAAAAAATGTGTAGGTACAAATTCACATCTTTGCGTGTTCCTTGGACAACACAGGGTCTAACTCATCTATAAAGTCCAAAGTAACATTAATGCTCAGACTATAGTTCTCATAAATCTCCCCTCACTATGTTGAAATAAAGTTAATCTAACTCTAACAATTCTCACTCATTTTCTTCTTCTCTGTTGTGGATACAAACCCCTCATTCTCCTTGTCAAACCATACTGAGCAGCCATAGCGAATAAAAGTTTACCTTCCTTTATGACTTTGCACCTGATTGCCACCCTTTCCAACTTCATGCTAATTTGTGAATGCAAAATGCTGTTTTTGTGACTGTTCGAAATTTATGAACACTTTCTAGATAACATTTAGGAATCATATTTAGGAAATTGCAAATTTATAATCATTTCCATCCCCAAACATAGCAATTCGGAAAATGGTCACTATTTTTGCAACTGGACAGAGGAACCACTTTCTTGTGTCTCAAATCCACGGTTTTGCAGTCACCAATCATTTTGCAAAATGTTTGTGCATCTGGGCTTCTGTCTCCACCATCACACAGAATAAAAATGAATCCAGGCCTTTCCAGGATGCTCTCTGCACTGATCATGGAAGAGTCATTCCACCCTCTGCTAACAGAGGTGATTGGCAAAGCATCAGCACAGAGAGCACAAGGACTGCTGATATATGATGTTCACTCTGTCATGCAGAGAACACTGTGACCTATTGGAAAGGAGCTGGGATTTCGTGGAAAACACAGTATAAGCTTTTCACTGAAGAAGCAGGACTTTTAGTTGCGTTTCCCCTCGTTTTTGCAAAGACAGAAGCTGTCAGAAACTAAGGCAAAGTAAAGTAATCAGAGTAATCTTCTGTTATGTAATGCATACATAGCAAAGTAATACATATAGGGGGTCATTCCGACCCACGCGGGCGGCGGTAGCCGCCCGCCTGGCGGGAACCGCCAGATGACCGAACCGCGGTCAAAAGACCGCGCGGTCTTTATGACTTTCCCGCTGGGCGGGCGGGCAACCGCCAAAAGGCCGCCCGCCCACCCAGCGGGAAAGCCACAGCAACGATGAAGCCGGCTCCGAATGGAGCCGGCGGAGTTGCTTTTGTGCGACGGGTGCAGTTGCACCCGTCGCAATTTTCAGTGTCTGCTATGCAGACACTGAAAATCGATGTGGGGCCCTGTTAGGGGGCCCCACGACACCCGTTCCCGCCAGCCTGGTTCTGGCGGTCAAAACCGCCAGAACCAGGATGGTGGGAAAGGGGTCGGAATCCCCATGGCGGCGCTGCCTGCAGCGCCGCCATGGAGGATTCTTTAGGCCAGGGGAAAACCGGTGGAAAACCGCCGGTTTCCCTTTTCTGACCGCGGCGGTCAGAATTGGCCTGGATGCACCGCCAGCCTGTTGGCGGTGCATCCTCCGACCCCGGCCCTGGCGGTCCATGACCGCCATGGTCGGAATGAGGCCCATAATCTTCTTCAATGATATGTAAGGTAACAATACCAGAGTAGTCTCCTATAATCCACTACATGTTAAAGTAGACAATACTCTCTGTGTGTAATTTAAGGTAAGCTAATGAAGGCAATGGAAACACATTCTCTAATTCACCAAGTATTACACCATATCGGTCCCGGGATGATCAATGTCAATCTTATTGCCTATTGATGAATATAGAAAGTAGAAACAGCATTTAATTAAATGAAATAACGCTTAAGAAATGTACCAAAAATACCATACACCATATGAACAAAGTCAAATGAACTGCAGCGGAGTAACTACTAGGATTAAGTATATGACGGATTTACAATGGGATAACTCAGTTTTGCTCCAAGTGAACCTTCCTAGTTACAGTAGATTTAAACATTACTGCAGAATAAGTGACTAGACCTATTGAAAAGGCTATAACATTGAATGCAAGAGGTTCTAGTGGTTTAGCCATGAACAAATCCAAAAAGATCTATGGTGGTGGGCATGAGTCTTAGTACCTTTATTTACCCAAAAGTCAGTCAATGCCTGATCTCTGGAAAAGAACAGTTTCAGTAGCAGATTTTATAGTGTTAACTCCACTGACCCTCAAGAGTATGACTTTATTTATGACAAACTTTGCCCCCATTTAGGTATTTTTCAAAAACTATTTTAAACACAAGAGTGAATCACAGCAAATAACATCTCTCCAATGGGTTTTAGGAAAAGCCTGTCTGTTGTGCAGAGCGAAGTGATAATATGTCTGTCTGCAAAATGGTCCATGCAAAATTCAGAATGGCTTACTTGACTTCCCCTTAATAGAGTTTTCAAAGGCCTTTTGCCAAATCGATTCGTCACTTTTATGGAATAGACTTCATTCATTAGGAATCTCAGTTGTTTTGATGAATTCTAATTTGCATCTTAATACCTGTCAATCCACTAGAGGTAGCATCAAAAGCAAATCGTGTAAAATTCCATGTCCATTAGTTATGAGCTAAGGCAGAGTTTTAGTACCAATCCTCTTTAATATTGAGCTATCTGCATTAAGACAGCACTGTCCTCATCCCACATTTCTTGGGAGTCCTTAGGATTAATACTTTATACTATGCTAATAGTTGACTTTTAATCACTCATATGACAACTGGACTTCAGAGTATACTAGGTGTACTGATTAAATATTCAAAGGTAAACAGGAACAGATATTCACATTTGACAGTTTCCAGGGACAGTGGTTTTTTTTATGGCAATGGGCTTTTGCAGTCTCTAGTAATTAGAAGTTATTTTGATTAAAACCTAAATGGGAGAACCTTTATTTATAATAAATGATGTGCAATCCAAAGTACATCTAATGCTTTTCTTTCCTCTAGCCGTAAATATGGAGACCACTCTATACAATCACTACTTGATTTCACCATGAAAAATGTAAGTTTTCATTATATGTGGCACTCTAATTTGGTTCCCATCTCTAAAACATTTGTCCAGTTTATTGGAGGGGTTCATATTTAGGAAGCTTCTAGGTCTACCTAGTAATAAAGTGTTAGAATTGATTTAGCTAGAATTTGCATTTAGATCAAGTTGGTCAATGAGGTACCATTAAAGTTCATTTGGCTATTATAGATCAGGAGAACTGACGAAAACCGCTTGAGATACCATTTTACCAAGATTTTTCTTCAGCTTGTTATAACTATTTTACATTTTGCATGACTTGGCTTAAAGTGTTAAATTTGCATGGCTTGGCTTAAAGTGTTGAAGTGTTAAACTTGGCTTAAAGGCCCTCATTCTGACCCTGGTGGTTTCAAACCGCCAGGGTGGAGGGCAGAGGAAGCACGGCCAACAGGCTGGCGGTGCTTCCCGGGCCATTCTGACTGCGGCGGTAAAGCCGCGGTCAGAAAAGGGGAACCGGCGGTTTCCCGCCGGTTTTCCCCTGGCCCAGGGAATCCTCCATGGCGGCGCTGCTTGCAGCGCCGCCATGGGGATTCCGACCCCCTTCCCGCCAGCCTGTTCCTGGCGGTTTACACCGCCAGGAAGAGGCTGGCGGGAACGGGTGTCGTGGGGCCCCTGGGGGCCCCTGCACTGCCCATGCCACTAGCATGGGCAGTGCAGGGGCCCCCTAACAGGGCCCCACAAAGATTTTCACTGTCTGCTTAGCAGACAGTGAAAATCGCGACGGGTGCTACTGCACCCGTCGCACCCCTGCAAATCCGCCGGCTCCATTCGGAGCCGGCTTCCTCTTTGCAGGGGCTTTCCCGCTGGGCCGGCGGGCGATCTTCTGGAGATCGCCGCCGGCCCAGCAGGAAAGTTAAAATGACCCCCGCGGTCATTTGACCGCGGTGCGGTCTTTGGGCGGTTTCCGCCCGGCGGGCGGCGCCCGCCACCCGCCGGGGTCGGAATGACCCCCAAAGTGTTAAATTTGAGTGATTTGTCCTACTATATCAGTACCGCGGCAGATCATTTTAAGAAGACAATAACATCAGCTGTGAACCAAATAGAGACATCTGCCAAAATGTGGGCACTAAATAAGTCTAGTTGGGTAATAATCTTGCGAGGCATTATTACATAGTTAAAACCTGAAAAAAATATGAAACCTAATAAACATTGGATTTAATTACTTACCTGTGTGAGAGATGCTGGGAACATGACAGTGCTTGTCGCTAAGGCACTGATCCTGTCAGATGTGCAATACTAGCACTAAATCTTTAGAGAACCTTTTGTTATATTATCCACATTTGATGCAATTTAGATATCAAATTTTTCAGGATTATAAGGATGACATTAATTGACTTGATCTTATAAAAATAGTATTTACTGTGATATTAACAATTAATTTTAAGAGATTACATAAAAATATTTCTATATATGTTTTTTATGAGCTAAACATAAAGACAAAACTGAAGATGATGTAATTTTGCACAGGGTCTAGTGATAAACGTTTATCTCTAGTTTGATTCTAGTTTCTTTAATGTAATGCAGAGCAAAGTAACCTGTGTCATCTATTTCTGTGATTTAATACAGGAAAAAACAATCTAAGTTGTGTCCTCCTGCATTCAGGTTACTCAAACACTGGGTAATATACCCAGAGTGATGTCAGAGTGATCGCAGATAGATCTCATTCTGTAATCTGACTTTCCCTCAAGTGATTTTTTTATCACACAGGTCTCAGCAAGTACATTTGAAATATTGAAATTCACAAATAGCAAACAACAGTAACTATAGAGTACTTACTTTGAAAACACACCGAAAGCTCCGAAACCAGTAATCATATCATCCTTCACGCTTCCTTCAGCACGTCACCATTCTCTTGGGACACATCATTCCTCTATGTTCAGTCCCTGAAGAGTGGGATGAGGAAACAAAAATCTATGTTATCTTGGCATGGCCAAAAAATTAAAACAAGCATTGGCAACACCAGTGAGTTTGACTTTTGTATACTGCACACACACATACAGACACACACCATCCTCTTGAAAAAAATGACACATTAATGCAAGTATGCAAACAAAAAATATATGTAGACCCGTAAAAAACACAGGCACCCATGCCAGCAGACCTGCAGGCACTCATACACTTGTTCACATAGAACACCTAATATCCACGCACCCTTACATGGATTTGTGTTATGATAAGTTGTTATGTTGTGTTATGTTGTGTCATGTTACGTTGTGTTGTGTTCTGTTATATGTTATGTTATGTTGTGTTGTGTTATGTTGTGTTATGTTATGTTGTGTTGTGTTGTGCTGTCATGTTGTGTTATGTTGTGTTATGTTGTGTCATGTTACGTTGTGTTATGTTATATGTTATGTTATGTTGTGTTATGTTGTGTTGTGTTGTGCTGTGTCATGTTGTGTTGTGTTATGCTGTGTTATGTTATGCTGTGTTATTGAATGTACATCAACAGTGTACATCAAATTATGCTGCTCTGTGGCCCTCTCAGAGTGCTACATGTGACAAAAGAGTGGGAAGGAGGGAACCAGAGGTAAGGAAAGGAAGAAGTTCTGTGACCGGACTGGCCTTCCTCTCCATTAGAAATCCAGGAATGCTGAAACCAGGAATAGAAAAGTTGCACCACAGAGTGAATTCTCTTCGGAATTTTCATAGTGTCTTAAAAATAGAAATATTAAGCATAATATTAAAAAAGAGGGGCAATATTTAATAGAACATATTATCTAAGAATAATAATTTTGAAGAGACAGAATCCACATAGTGATCACATCACCTCTTTATTTTTAATAATCTGTAATTACCTTAAATTTAGCTGCAAAAGTCTGCAATGTGGGACAAGACTGGAGTCTTCCATGTTGCTTGTTTTAAGGCTACATTCTACCAGTATGCAATATAAAGGATTAAAAACTGACTAAACAAACCGGCTAATTCAAGAATATCTTTAAAATGAGCATCAGCACAAAAGGCCTTTGATGCCATGGCTCCTCTAGCAGAATGACCTTCAAACCTATGTATGATCGTCCAGGCAAATAACTAGGAGTGGGGCAATTGACTGTAGCGTAATTACCATAAAAATGTGCGTATTTTCTCATAATTACACGAGGGGCGTTATCCTGCATTTAGCACTATTTTCTTAGTACAAAACGCACCCTTGTGTCAGATGAACCAGAGGATACCTTTTGCGTTGAGACAATAGCGCTATATGCAACAGGACACGTAGAGCAGCCATTAGCCACTCATGCTGTCTAAGTTTGTTGTTCTTGTCCACCTCCCATTGAATTATTGCCCCAAATTCCTCTTAATTACTTTAGTAGGCCTAATTATGGAAGTTTGTTAGTTTTGCATCACAAGAGTAATGCAAAATTACCAAAATTACTCCAATTACTCTGACGTAATTAGCAGTTCTCCCAGGCCTACAAATTACACAATTCATTAGCCCATCTAGGCAGTTTAGGTAGAATAATTGCCCCATAAAGCTTTGTGAAAGATATTAGGAATTGCTTAGTGGAAGGTACTCTTGGTTTTAGCATCCTGTGTTCAAATGCTTTCAAACATTTAACCACACACAATTTAGGATGAAGTGGAAAATAAGGATTTTTAATACTGTTATGATTATTTTTGGTGTGTCTAGAAATGGCAAAATAAACATATGAAGAAGCGAATTGCCTGCCTAAAGGATTTAGGGCCTTGTCAGAAGACAACTAGGTGAAATGAGACATCACATCACCATTGGTTTGATGATCCGGCTTTCTGGGAGAGAGATTCCTTATCCATCCATTCAGAGAAGAATTTCAAAACTAAATCCCTAAAGGTAGAGGGCCTACTTAGATCTTGGCAGATGGAATTCTCCATCACAAACATGACGGATATCCTGTCCGCCGTATTACAATCTCCATAGAGTATAATGGGATCATAATACGGCGGACTGCATATCCGTCACGTTTGTTTCAGAGTATTCCCCTCCACCAAGATCTAAATCAGGCAGAGAGTCTCTAAGTTTAGGTGGAGTGGGCAAGTAATATTCAGATGCAACCTGCCTTTTAATGGATTTGGGCAATTGGTTTATCTTGAACAGCCACATGATTCTGCTAATTTGCTGACCTATGGGTATTTACACATCTGCTGGATGTAGCTCTTGATACTAAAGCGTTACACTTGCCTCTGTCTTTTATAAAATCAAGGCTTTCCTCTCCCTTAGCTAATAAAATGTGATTGTCATCGCTGTACCGCTGCATGGAAAGTGGTAAACACGCTAGCCGACTTCCATTGTCCATGTGACACATATTTTTCCCTCAAAACTGATGTAACTGGACTGTGCCCTCTCCTCCCCACCCCTTTTCTCTCTCTCTCCCCCTCTCTCTCTTAGCATCACACTCTTGGCATGATTGTGATGAGATGGAAACATAAAAAGGCTGTGATGATGCATGGGTGGAAGCATGAAATTAATGAAGGGATCAACTGTGCATACATTTCTGTCAGGACTGTATGTGAAAGGATCTAGATTAGGGCTGGTGAGCACTGAACTGCAACAATTGTATTTTAAGAGCTGATGGAGTGCAGAGAACACATGCATAAGAGGAATGTTTTTCATTACTAATGACTTGTAATGGTGCATCAATCAAAGTGCATATGTGTCCCAGGAGTGTGTGTGGTTATCAAGCACAGGCACCAGATTTAAACGCAAAGACATATACAGGAGGAAGAGTGGACTTAGACTGCATGAGATCCTGCACCGTGTGTGCAGTCCAGAGCTATGTAGACAGTACAATGAGGAAATACAAAAATGACAAAAATCAGAATGAAGAAGTAATAATTACAGAATCTGTCAGTTTATATTATATTGACAAGAATGAGGAACCTATAATGAAGAAGGCCATAATTATGACAAAACGGTATCAATCCTAATGTATCAAGCCTAACCCTACCTCTAAACACCCTAAATTCGCCCTAGTCTTAGCCTGACTCTAATCCAAAGACTAACATAACCATAACTGTTGTCTTAACACTTGTCCCAATTTTGTACCCTTCGTATTCCTCTTGCCCCTACCCTAACTCTAACACAAACATTTAACCTAACTGTTGCTATTTGGGGGCATGTGTGCAGGTGTAATATAGGACATGGAACTATCTGTAAAATATTTTTTTATTGTAGTGCTTCATGTCACATTCAGCTGTAACCAATGCTGTATGTAATAAGTAATACTCCTATCCAGTCTAATGGGACTCCTTTACCAACCCCAGATGCACAAAGGGTGCAAGTCTGGATTGCACTTCCAGGGATCAAAAGTCACAAGTCACAATCTGTAGATCATAGCAGCTATCAAGATTTAACTCTTTGGGTGTCACCGACCAGTGGATCCAGAGCTACCAGTAGCTCCTCAACACCTTCAGAGTAGCTCACAGCCTGGAGTTCATTTAAAAATAGGCACAGGATCACATTTTCCTTTTAAAATTAAGGGAGGGCTGTATTTATTTTACATTATTATCTTCAGGCCGCAGATAGCAGGGCCTAATAATGAGCAATGTTCAAGTTAGATTTATGACCCAGGGCACAGAGGTGAGGAACTGAAGCACTGGGGCATTTAACTCTTAAATGAATGTCCTTGTGAGCTCAATATTGGAATATGAGAACGAAATAATGTTCGTGGAAGTTTTTAAATGGGACAAAATTAAAACAAAAAGTTACTCTAATGAATAACTCTTCATTTAAAATTTTCTCATTTCTAAGTGTTGCATTTACAAGCAGCAGGCCTTTTGCTCCTAGCAGCCAGTAGAGACTGTGCTACATTTATTACTGAAAACTACAGTTGTTTTTCTAAATGTAAGAAATGTAAAGTGGAAAAAATATTACTATGAAACATTAAGTGAAGCATGTTTCTTCACTTAAAATTATTTCCATTTAAACAAATGGCTGTGTTTTTTCTGTTATAAATATGGCACCCTGTCTACAGACCACTAGTCGGAAGATGCGTGGTGTTTGTAAATGTGAGCCGTGGAAATGGTAAAATCTTTTTTATATATAACTTATTTTTATTGGATACACAGTAAACATCAGACAAATAAAGATACCACATCCGCTACCGGGTAATTTGGCAAATGTATCCAACATATACAGCATGAGCCAGTCCCAGACAAGTACAGCCTCAGCATCACAAGTCTCTACCTTCTCGACGAACATCACTTGTAATGTTGTGATTCAAGCTAGATTCTGAGGCCATTTTCAGGGGAGCAGTGCATGCATTTATTCTATAAACATTCCACTTGCCTGACATCGTCCCCCATTTGCCAGGGGTACCCCAGCTCTCGTACACACCTTCTCTGCCATCATACACCAGTCCATGTCTCATTTCCATTCTTTGAGAAGTGGTGCGGACACCGCTCCCCATGAACAGGCTACGTTTAGTTTCGCAGACATTATGCTTAGGGTGACCCAAATCTGTTCCATGCAGCCCAAGTCTGTGGCTTCCCACACATTTGAAAGACACCACTTTGGTGAAGGAGATAAGTCTCCACCACAAACATGATTTATGCAAGCTACCACTGATCTCCAAAAGGCCTGAATCACTGTACAGTCCCATATAACGTGGAAAAAGGACCCCTCTCACCCACATTGTCGACGACAAACAGAGTCAGGACTCCTACCCATCCGGACCATGGTGTTACAGGATAGATACAATATTTGTAATATTTTGAGTTGCACCAGTCTAAATCTTTCTTGAATCGCTACCTCCTTAGGGGAGGCTAGGGCTTCCAGCCAGTACTCATCTGTCAGGCCTCCCCGGTCAGCCTCCCAGCGACTTTGAAAGTGTACGAGGGTATAAGGGAATTATTCATCAGTTTTCTATAGACAAGGGAAATCGCCTTTTGGCTCATGTGGTCATCAAATAATCTATCTTGCAATGGTGATGATTGTGGAAGGTCCTTCCCCCTGGGGATCGCCGCCTCTAGTACATGTCGGACCTGTAAATACTGAAAGGTCTCTGTGGTGGCCAAGTCATATTCCCTCTGCAAGTCAGAAAATGAAAGTACAGCTCCATTGGACCAGAGATCCCCTACCCTGGAAATGCCTATGAGATCCCATTTATCAAAGCCTGGCCTCACCCTCAACATCCCCAGTTACTTTGAGTCCCACAGTGGTGTGGCCTGGGTAATCCTGCCTCCCCAACCCAGTGTTTTGAGTGTGGTATGCCAAATCTGGAATGTGAGAGCTGTTGGTCCCGTTAGGGGTAAGTGTTTCAGAGTAGTTTATAGTGCTCGCATATAGCCACCAGGTTGCAGGGTATAATGGTCCATACAATACGCCAGTTTATTTGTGGGTTGATGTACCCATTGTTTAATGACCACCAGTTGTGTCTCCCAATAACACTTCTGGATATCTGGTAGGGCTATCCCTCCATCATATCGCTCTCATGTTAGTTTGTTGTAAGCTATATGAGAGGCTCCCCCCTCCCCCAACAAGGCTTCAACTTCACCCTCTATAGTTTTAAAATAGGTTGTAGGAACCAGGAATGGCGTGTTTTGTAACACATATAGAAATCGTGGCAGTGGCATTATTTTATGGTTGAAATCTTTTAATCATAGAAGTGAAAGTACACAACCGTACTGGTCAGGTACATCCATATAATAAAGGCAATAAAGGAATTCAGTAATCTGTTAATTAAATTAACCCTCCCTACTCCCTCTCCTGCTCCCAGGGACACTCAAGCAGGTGACAGAAAAAGGGTGTGTGACTATTGTGTATTCAGGGTCAAAGTGATCTAAGGTCCGCCCAGAGTCATAGTAGCCTTAGGTATTTGGGGCACGTGAGTTCTTGGGACAAAAGGGAAATGAATGGTTTCCATAGTTCTCCATAAGAGTCCCCTTGTGATGTCAGGACCAAGGAGAGCTTTCCCATCCATGGAATGTGCCAGATTCTGTGGAGCCAGGCCAAGTGAGTGGATATTGTAGCCGTACCTCAATGTGCTAGGATCGTCTGATGTGCCGCTCCTATGGCTAGTCCAACGCCGCAACCTTTTCAAGGTTTGAGCGGGAATGTAAGAGGATTGGGTAAGCCAAAAATTGTGTAGGCAGGGAATCGGGGTAATTGTGTTCCAAGATGTATGTCTATGTCTAGTAGGACCTGGTCCCAGAAGTCGGAGATCTTGTGGCAATCCCATAGTATGTGGAGCAGCATGCCCAGCTGGCCGCACTGTCCCCAGCAATCAGCCGTACGTGTGGGGTAATCTTTTTGTAGGCAGTGAAGAGTGTGATACCAGTAGGTGGTGATTTTTATAACTGTTTCTGTGCTCGCTATGTTGCGAGCTGTGTGCCTGGCTCTGTAGTGTACTTCCCCCCATTCCTTACAGCTAAGTTGTCTACCTATTTCCCACTCCCGTCGTATCTGCCCTGGAGGTTTCAAGGAAGGGGGGGCCTAAAGTAAGAGTTGATAGAGGTCTGATATCATACCCTTGTCCGTGAGCTTCATGAGGAACCATTGTTCAAAAGTTTTAATGTCTCTGGGCTCTGGGTTTTATTGTAAGATGTGAAGCCCAGTGCCTGACTTGGAGATAGCGGAGTCTTTTGTTCTTCGGCATCCCGAAGTCCTCTCGTAGCCTTTTAAAGGGGAGGACGCCGTCATCCCCAAAGAGGTGTCCAATGGAGCGGCATCCGTGCTTCTGCCACCAGTGGAATGCATGCTGGTCCATGCCAGACGTAAAGTCCAGGTTGTCAAGTATGGGCGTCAGGGGCGAAGGAAAAGTGGTGGAGCCCATGGCCGTCACCACCGTGTCCTAAACCCTGAGCAGTGGCCTGGTAGTCGGGGAGTAGTATAGTCCTCAGGCTCGTTGTATTTATTTTTAAGAAGGGCACCTTCCATAGCTGTATGCCTGTGATTGCCCTGTCCATGAAAATCCATGGTTTTTCAGACTCTTCCCTAGACCATGCAATCAAATGGCGAAGCTGGGATGCTTGGTAGTATAGTTTAGGATTTGGGAGTCCCAGCCCCCCTTCTCTAAGGGACCAACAGCTCTGCACTTGATGCATTTGGGCCTAGCCATGAGAGCGGGTATAAATGCCACCTGACAAGATCTTGCTTGATTTGCCTATGTAGGGTGCCGTAGTTTAGTGTAGAAGTATTAGCTACTGTTGTGGCCAAATGGTTTCCACGGTATGGAATGGTGGTCGTGTCCACTGGATCAGAAGGCTACATGAGAGTAGCACCGCCGTTTGCAGAGAGACCAAAAGGTTCAGGGCCTGGGATTTTTAGATATTTATCCAAAATCCTGCTGCAGTGCTAAAGTGTCCCGCCTCCTCTAAAAACGCCGGTAGTGACGAACGTGGATCGTCAAGAGCTATAATGACATAATCAGAGTATAGACTGATGGGGTGTTCCTCTGCCCCAAAGCGGACCCCAGTAATGTTCGGGTTGTCCCATACTCGTTGAGCGAAGGGCTCCATGTAGAGTGCAAATAACAGGGGTGACAACGGACACCCCTGTTGGTTCCCTCTGTCGATGGGCAAGGGAGCTGAGGTTGTCCCGTTCACTCTAACTGTAGCCCTTGGATTTGTGCAGTTACTGCATATCCAGGTAATGGAACTTGGGTCCGAAACCAAAGCAAGTAAGTGCAGCTGCCATGTAGGGCCAATGTACGCAGTTGAATGCCTTTTCGGCATCGACTGCTAGTAGCAGCACCTCACGCTTAGACCTACCGGCTTTATCGATGATGTGAAGGATTTGCTTGACATTATCTCGAGGAAATGAATCCGTCCTGGTCAGGGCTAATCAGTCCAGGCATCAACGGGTTCAGTCCGGACGCCAGGATACCAGTTAGCAATTTGGCATCAACATTAAAGAGAGAAATCGTCCGGTAGGAAGCACATTTGTGAGCATTGGGGATTACTACTATAGAGGCATCTCTCAACGTTGAGGACAGCATATGCGGACCGTCTATGGAATTGAATACCCGGGTTAAGATGAGTGCCAATGCGTGACAGGAGGTCTTATAAAAGCTTGCCGAAAAACCTTCTGTTCTCAGGGATTCAGGCGAGCAATGGCCACTGTGATGTCCTCCGTGCGGATGAGTTGATTAATCCTGTCAGCCTGCATCGAGGTCAGACGATATACGTTTGCGGTCTTAAGACACTCCTGAATGATGTCCCGGCATATAGCCTGTGCAGAATATAGATTGCAGTACAAGTCTCTAAACTGGCCTGCAATATGGTTGTCACTTCTGATCTCAGAGCCGTCCTCTCAGGTTAGCACTTTAATGGCCATGGCCTCGGAGTCTGTTGGCCAGTAGGCACCCACACTTGTTTCCTCCTACATAAAAGGTATGCTTCAGGCGGAGAAGAGAATATTCCGCTCTGTCAAGGTCTAAATGTGCTAGCTGTGTCCACACTGCCTCTAACTGTCTCCACATCCTAGGGGCACCTGTATGTTGGTGGATGCGCTCAAGTTCCTTGACTTTTTGTTGTAGCTGCTCTCTTTTCTCCTGGCGTATCCTGTTGTCACCAGCGGAAATTGCTATGAAGGTTCATCTAACTACTGCCTTTAAAGCATCTCACAGGATCGATACAGGTGTATCGGCTGTGTCATTGGTCAGTAGGTATGAGTGAATGGCTTGGTCAACTTACTTGACCACGTTGGATCTGTGAAGGAGAGTCTCCCTTAGATGCCAAGACCAGTGTACCCAGGTTGTCGTGGGAGGATAAGGTCAACCACTACTGCTGTGTGATATGACAGGGAGTGAGGTTCTATCTCAACATCAGTAACGAGACTCTGTAGTTCTCTTGAGCCTAAAAAGTGGTCAAGTCTGGCATACGTTTTATGTGCATGGGAGTAAAAGGTGTAGTCCCTGGATTGAGGGTGGGCCACTCTCCAAAGATCCTGTAGTCCCATCTCAGTTATGCATTGAGCGCCCTCCTTTGAGAGCTCCCCCGACACCCCCTGCCGGGCCACCGAGCAGTCCAGATCATTTTGAAACACCATGTTAAGTTCTCCTCGCAGCAATATCAGTTTCTCCTTAGTAATCATTGTTTCCACAACTGCTTTTCAGATGAAAGGCTCCTGGGCCTCATTGGGAGTACATATAGAGCTGAGTGCCAGGGTCTGCTCCGCGATATCTATATGGAACACCAATAGCTGCCCCTTAATCTCCACAATCTTGTCCACCACCCTCCCCTTGAAGGATTTGGAGAGGAGAATAGCCACTCCTGCCATTTTATTGTTAGTGAAGATTGGAATTGTTCCAGGAAAGCCCTGGATTCCAGGTGGTGCCAGTCTCTTGCCAGGAGATGTGTCTCCTGCAAGAGACATATGTCTGCCTGGGTGTGTTCCAGATATGAGAGGATGGCCCTTCTTTTAATGGGATTGTTGAAGCCCTTCATGTTAAAAGTCACTATTCTTAATGTTCTTAATGGATCATGTGTAACAGAAGGACTGTGTAGGCTTTAAGATGTCCCCTCTTGGTGTGACCGTAGTGTTCAGGGTATGTGTTAGTGGCATGTGGTACCCCCTGTCAGTGAGCTTTGTCCGGAGAAGACCATCTTATCAGTGTGAGTGTCCCAAATCTGTATCCCCAGTAATAAATGTAAACAACAACAAGAACAGTGTCCAAGGGCAAGAGGAGACCCGTATCTGGGCCAACAACTCCCCTTCGGGGTGTACGATTGGTGACCGCTGTCTGGCAGTACCCTTTCTCCCTCGTGTCCTGCGCTCCCTCCCCGCGGTGCCCTTAAGCCACCTCAAGTACTCGACTCCTGGCCTTGCTCGACTCAAATTGGACATTGTAGGTCAGAATCTCCCATTAGCTTCTCCAGTACTGCTCTCCTTTCTTGCACCGTAGTGTCTGGGTCTGGTTTTAAGTCGCTGGAGGGGATGGGAATTTATTCCAGTGGTTTCGCTTAGGCCTCTGTGGTTCGCTGGGTTGGATCTGTCCTCCATGGCTGCATCTCTGTTGATGCCCAGGAGGTCACAAGCAGCGGACAGCAAGCGGAGCTCGTGGAGCTGCCCACCCAAGAGAAAGATGAGACGAAATGAGTGTCTCCAAGAGTAGGTAGTGCCTTTCTCTTTAGGGTAAGGTGTCACTGGGTGGAAGTCTCTTTGTTTTTGAAGAGTGATGGCTGAGAGATCCTGGTACCTGGTTAGGCTATGACCTCCAAATTGCAAGGGGTGTAGCTCCGTGACTTTGTGGATTATTTGTTACGTTACTGGAAAACCATGTATGCGCACCAGGATATCTGCTGGGCAAGAGGTGGATGGACGAGGAGAACCCACCCTGTGTGCTCTGTCTAGTTGGACCTCTGCTGCTGTGGGGCCCAATATCTGGGTGAAGAGGGTTTTGACATAAGAGCCATTGTCATCCCCCAATGCGGCTTCTGGGGCACCCCTGGTGCATACATTGTTACTCCTTGACCTGTTTTTGAGGTCTTCCCCATGCGCTTGGAGCTCCACATGCTATTCCTTGAGGCAGATAAGCTCCTGTTATAGGTGCTCAAGTTCCTCATCTCTACGAGGTGTGTTGTTGTTCAAGGTTAAGATTCTATCTCCGCCAGGTCCTTTTGGACCGATTTTAGGCTCTGCGACAGCTCTAGTTTGACCTAGTGGAGATCGTCTTTTAGCAATGCAAATAGTGCCTCCAGAAAAGAGCGTTTAAGCAGGCCCTCCATCTCTTCCTTCTCTACCTGTGTGTCTTGGGTTGACTGGAGGGAGCAATCAGGAGTAGCTGCCTTAACAAGCATATCTTTGAAAGAGTGCTCTTTCTTGCTGCGGTCTGCTGCCATGTTGGTGTGACACAGCGTGGTGAGAGGCGGGTTTCTCCTGGGCTAGAGGAGTCACTCAGTCTCTGCACACCCACCCTTGCACTACGAGATGTTGGGGGGGCCTTAGTGTCTGGGGCCCATTAAGGGGCCAGACAAATCCAATGGCATTGTTTCTGTTTTGTGGCACCTTTCGCAGTCCCAGGCAGCCATTAGGGCCGGCGGGAAGACATCAATTCACATGCTCAAAGAGGGGCGCCCACTAGAGGGGGGCAGGCACAGCTTGTTGTCACGGTCACTGCTATGTGGTAATTCGGCATCTTAGCAGCACTCCCGCTGAAGGCAGGGCAGGTGCCTGTTATGTCCTGGAGCATGTTTGGAGTGGTGGCCTGCAGAATTCTGCTGGGCCTCGCTGAGTTGGGTCTGGACGGGTCTGGACAGAGAAGCCATCTGAGTATCACCAGTATCAGCAGGGACCAGCCACACAATGTCCAATTCCTGTGCTCTGTCCTCACCCTGCGCCACAGCTACACTCCCTCCCGGTAATGGCAGCCTGTGCGGGTCCTCCCTCCCATCACAGTTGGCGCTGCTTACTTCTTGTGTGGCTGGTGGTAGGTCTCTGTGTCCTGCTGCGTTCTGTGCTATCCATCGGGAGTCGCTATCCCTCACGAGTCGCATTTGTCGGATGGCCGACTTCCTCAGTACCGTGGTTGTGACGGCGAGTGGTTGGGCCCAAGCGGCTGTGCGCGTGCAGCTGATCCCCGGCGGGCCCACAGCCTTCCGGCCAGTGTGCTTTACCTCTGGGCCTTCTGGGTGACTCAAGCATGCCTTAGGATTTTACTTGGTCCCAGGTAAGGACTTGTGTTACGTGGCTGTGGTTGATTGGGTGCCGCAGCAATGGCAAGTGCGGTCAGGTCGCCAGTTTCAGTGGGGCCCGGTGGGCAGCAGAGACGGAGGGCAAGAAAACACTTCTCCGCCCGCCGCCATATTGGTCATGCCTCCAATGCCATCATTTTAAACAAGGACGCTCGTCCGAACAGGGAGAGCAGATGAGACCTCCAGTGATAAACGTCTCCCTTGAGTCGGGGTAAAGGGCCCTGGAGGTTGTTAATGTGGAACAAACTGGGATCAGTAGTGACATATTTGTCAAGGTAACAGAAATCATCTAACAGTACACGTGCCTCAAAGCTCAATGGCATGTCTGGAGTTTACACCAATTGATAGTATAGCCTGAATATTTACCAAAACTGGTGAATATGTCCAGTAGTCTATAGATGGAGGAGTGCAGGACACAACATAAAATCTCATCAGCATACTGAGATATTCTTTCTGCCCACTCTTCCGTCCAGCACAATCCGTGGATGAAGGGATCTGCGTGGACCCAGACCACTAATGGTTCCAGGATCAAAGCAAATATGAGGGGCGATAGAGGGCAGCCCTGTCTGGTCCCTCGCAGGAGGGGAAATACATGAGAGGTTTTAGCATTCACGGCTAAATGACCCAAGGGATCGGCATACAGCATCCACACCCAAGATAGAAAGCTGGGACCAAAGCCCATTCGCTCCAGCATCGCAAAGCCGCACGGTCATTCAACTGGGTCAAAAGCCATATAGGCATCGAGCAACAGGATTACTGCATCCTCCTGGATCCTCGCTGTTCTTCCCAGTACTCTGTGGAGCTGCCGTAGATTAAGGGCCATGCTTCTACCTGGCATGAAGCCGGATCAGTCGGGATGTACTAGTTTGGTGATTATTTGTATGAGTCGCAGAGCTAGTAGTTTAGCCAGGATTTTAGCCTCTGCATTCATAAGTGAGATAGGTCTGTAGGAATAACAATTCTCTGCTGGTCTACCCTCCTTATGAATCACTACTATTGAGGCTGACCTTTGATCTCTAAGGAGCATACCCCTCTCATGACTCTCCATATACATCTTCACTAAATACGGTGTTATAGTAGGTTATAGTGGGTGCTGTGAGTTTGAAGAGTTCAATCGGGAGTCCATTGGGTCCCATTACCTTGCCAGATTTTTTGCTACGGGTTGCTAAAGCTATTTTCTCCTCTGTGGGATCCCTTTCCATAAATGTTTTGTCCTCGGTAGAGAGAGTCAGGAGTTGCAAGTCCCAGAAGAGGTCACGAGAGTCGTCTGCAGTAGTCGTATGGACTGGAGAATTGAGGTGTGCATAGTAGGCCGCAAAAGTGTTTGTAATATCTTATGGATCCATAAGAAATTCTCCCACCTTGGAACAAAGGCCTAGCACCCATCAGCTTACTCTCTCCCTTTTGTCTAACCATGCAAGAAGTTTTCCCGCCTTGTCACCTTTTTCATATACGTGATGTTGTGTTGCTCGGTGACTGGTTTTAGCCGAATCCATCTCCAAATCTCTGTATTCCTGTATTTTAAGACTAAGTTCATGTTTAGTGTCACCAATGTTATCTAATCGTAGTTGAGCCTCAAGAGCAGGGATATCCCCTTCAAGCTTCTCTACTACGGCCCTTTTTTGTGCCCAACCATCAGTGAAAGTGCACATCCCTTGATGACTGCTTTATATGCCTCCCAGAAGGTTTAACAGAACTCCACTGATGCCTTGTTCTCTTTAAAATATGATTCTGTGGCTTTTACCAGGCCATCCCTTATGCTTGGGATCTTAAGATACCACAGGCTTACTGTGATGACTTTTCGGGTCAGCAGCTTATCTATATCATAGATTGCCTATACTGGGGAATGGTCAGATATTCCGCTAGCTAGATGTCACACCTCAGAGAAATGGGGAATACAATTTGTAAGTTTTAGGATGAGGTTGATACGGGAGAGGCTACCATGAGACCCGGAATGGAAAGTGAAATGTTGTGTACGAGATTGTGTACTCACCAGATGTCTACTATCCCCTTGGCTGAAAGAAAGTCCATCAGTTGGGTTCAGGAAGGGACCATCTGTCATGTGGGCAAACGATCTTTGTGATTACAAATTGTCATATTGAAATCTATCCCCATTAATAGTTCTCCTGCAGGAAGTAGAAGTTTACCCAACTCTGGGAAGGTGACACCATGCATAGCTGGTGGGACATATATGGAAAGGATATTCATTGTTTCACCCTCTCGTGTCCCAGGGAGGGCTGTCTACCTACCCAGTTGATCAGTCCAGGAATGGTTTAAAGTAAGGGGCAGTTGATTTTTAAGTAATATTCCTGGTCCTCTGGAACCAGTCGTGAACCCAGCATGGACCACCATTTTGTACCCCCATCAACCCAAGGCCTTGCAAGCATTGTCCTTGAGGTGTGTCTCCTGTAGAAGGATCACATCTGGGGAGTGTCTTTTTGCACCACCCGCATTTAATTCTGTCCCTCAATCCATTTACTTCTCACGATAAGAGTCGGACATTGGAAATGTGCTCTTTAGCCACTGTTAGGTCATATTACAGTCCACAAATGCACACTTCCATGTCTCGAGGCCATCCCCAAAAACCTGTCTAAGCATGGACCACCCACATATAAAAATACAAAATCAGCTGGTGTGGTAAAATAGAGCTGGTGCTCTTTCACCATGTAAACTGGAAAACTGTAACAATGAATTGACTCCGCCCCATACTTCTCCCCCCTCCGTTTATCAAAACATCTCAAAACGGTTTTGTAAAAGAACAATCCCCCCACCTCGCCTCCCTGCATAACGAACATTGGAACTGCCCACCCCCAAACTCTGCAGAGTCCCTGTCGCCCTACCCCAACTCAAAACTATGAAGGGACTGCAGTCCTCCATGATCGTCACCCTCTGCCCTCCATTGCACAGAAACTGAATGTTGCCCATGGCCCCCAATGTTAAGGTGTGCATATCTGGGGAGCATCAGTCTACACTATATCACTGTAATTACGTGTCTTTTCTGTGCAGATGTCCTTCATGCAAGAATGGTCGATTAAATGTAGATAACATGTATTTCCATTGGCAATAAGCAAACCCCTTCTTGAAATCTTAGCTTACAACCCCTGGCAACCAAAAGACACCAACTCTGGCTTTAGTAGGAGTTGTATGTGCCGTGCGTCAGCTATGCCTCCGTGCTGTCAGGATCCAAGTCTCTGGCTTGCTTTTCATTCGATTCTTGGGAGCGGCGTCTCCACCGCTGCTGTCCCTTTGTGTTGCCCTTCTTAATACAATTCTCCATTCCTCCAGCCACTCCCATGTTTCCTCCAGAGTTAAAAAGAAAAGAGTTTTTCCCTCAGACTCCACTCTCAGTCGAGCAGGAAAAAGCATTGAGTATTTCATTGCCTTGCTCCTTAGTTCCTTTTTAACTTCTAAAAAGCTACAACGTTGCAACTGAACCCTAAGTGTAAAGTCAGGGAACAAGGGTATCTTTGCGTTTTCGTAGGTTATTGGAGGAGTGCTACGACCCATCTGAAGTATCACATCGCGATCGCAGAAATTGAAGATACGGGCAATTATGGGTTATGGAAGGGCCCTTGTCTAGGGCTCCCTCCTGGGACTCGATGGGCCCGCTCTATAGAGAAATACTTGGAAAGGCCATGAGGTTGCAGTATCTTAAGTATGAGGTCCTCGACAAAGGGGTCCACCTCTGGCCCATCTGCACTTTCTGAGACACCCAGGATGCGCACATTGTTGCGCCTTGATCTGCCTTCATAAACCTCCAGGTGGGCCTCCATGATTTTGTTTGCTGCCTGTAGGTCTTTGACCTGGGATTTGAGGGCTGTAGTGTCTTGTTTGGAGGAGGGCGCTGGGTTCTTCCACTTCCTTGACTTCTAAACTCATGTTGCAGAGATCTACCCTCTACAGCCGTACCTCATTGGTGACAGAGTCTATGCGTGTCTCCAGTGAAGAATGCACCCACTGGATCGCCTCCATAATATCTTGCAGGGCCAAGGGTTCTCCACTAGGTGCTGATACAGCCACAGGCTGTGTTTGCTCTTGAACCTTGCTTGTGGGTCCCAAATCTTTTGGCAGCGTAAATTTATCTAGCTTCATTTGATGGGCGACTCATGTGCTTTTACCACCTGTCATGTTGTTACAGAGGGGGCGCAGAAGAAGATCAGGCACTAGGGCTATGGGGGTATTCACGGCCACCTGCCTGTGGGCAAAAAGGTACTAGCCATGCGGCCTGTCACTTTTCTCCCCATGCAAGCGCCGCTCTCGCAGATCCCAAAAGTAAAAGGTTGGAACTCCTTATGGGTGGAAAGTCTAAGCATGGACCCCAAACATGCGCATCAGAAATAATTCCATTGGTGAACCCCACAGTCGCCAGCATTAACACAGTTCCTATCTCTATAGAGCTTGCCCCTTGTCCTCACTGTCAACTCAATGGCCTCTACAGGCTTGTCGTAGGATCCATTTTTATAATGTTGCCTTGGAGGGGCTCATTTGTCCTACCAGTCGCTCGATACACTTTGTCTCTGGGCTGCAGCACTATGCTGGACTTCGGCTGTTTCTTAGAACTCGGCCACACTCTACGCGACCACTCCAGCCGACCACAAGCTGATCGCTCCAGCTTTAAATTCGGTCCCAGGGGGCGGTGCCACCCCCACTGGTTGTTGCGGCTGCCGAACCCAGTAGCAGACGGCGCCCCAGACTACATCGCCACCGTGGCCCCTCAGCAACGACTGATCTAATTTTGGCTGGCGCTCCTCCCCTCCGATAGGCCGCAACGTCTCCAACTCTCTAGATGGCTCCCCCCGCTGGCTTCAGGGGGTGCAATGGGTTCCCCGCAGTCTCACAATCATTCCAATAATACTGGATCCGGGCTAGGGAACGGATTTGTGATAACTATTCAATTTATTTTTCTCCCATTTTAGTGTCACCTTTACACACAGCAGGCATCTTCCTCCCCGTGGCTGGTAGACACAGTGCCATATTTATAACTGAAAAATACAACCATTATTTTAAGTGGGAGAAATTTAAAGTGCAGAAAATGTCCATATTATGAACATTTTTGCAGAACATTTTTACTACACTTTAAAGATCTCCCATTTAAAAAATGGGTATATGTTTATGTTAAACATGTACCGGTGCCACATCTGGTGAAAGCTATGTCCTGCCCCACAAGTACATACGACACAGGCTCTCAGTCACTCATACACATATATCCCATTTACACACACAAATGTTCATAGATCCCCCAGAGACCACACTCTCACGGACAGACATGACAGCCCTGTCATAGTGCCCCTAGTCAAAGCATTTGTTCAAGCCAAGGTATCTGGTTCCATGGGCGTTGGGTTTAAATGTAATTCAGCTGCAAATCGGACTGTCTCATAACAATGTGAATTGCTTGGCCTTCAGTAGTTCACAATGACTTTCACTGATCAGAAGTAGCTCTCACTACAGAAAAGGTTGGAGACCCCCGATGTGACCAATGGTATGAACAGGTGAAGTGTTATGAAATGTCACAGATGATATTGTTAGGGCGATTTCTGTGAAGTCATAAAAAATATGTGGGGACAGATTTAAGGTTTATATGAATCCTTGCTTTGTGTGTTTCATTATTTTAGGTTTTGAGAGATGAAACATCATGCTACCTGACACTTCATTCATAGAATCCACACAATAGGTATTATTAAAAGCCTCTAGATGTTTAACTGTCTGAAGCATCAGTTGCAGTGCTCTCTCTCCTTTTCTAGCTAATATGGTTTCTTTATTGAATTTATATACTGTAGAAGGTTTGAATTCGATTTCTCAGTCATTGCAAGGTCAGGGCATTTGGCACTGCTTGCTCTCCTGTCCTCTTTATAATTGTGCTTGGCTTTGTAATGAATACCTCAGTGGTAGGCCCAAAACATCACTGGAAGGCACTGAAGCATCAACAATCCCAAACAAACATGGTGATGAATGCTTCATCTCAATTCACATATTGACTACATGCTTCTATAACTGAAAACAATAGAAACATGTCAGCTAATACCAATGGCGGCTGCTTACATGTGAAAGTGGTGGGACAAATACATTTGACTCACTTAGTGGCACTGTAAGAAACCAGCAATGTCCTTAGGCTCAACACCAAAGTTCTGAATCGTGATTCATTATTGTGTTTATAATGGGCCACAATTGAGAGCTCTGGATTTGAGGCTGAAGTCAGTGTGAGTTTCTCATACTGCCTGTAAGTGGGTCAAAAAACCTTTTTAGTCTAGAAGAAAAAGTTTACCTACTCACTGCCTCAGTATTCTTCGCCAGTCCTGGCAGTTGATGGCTCTAAATGTGGGGCCCCAGAGTCAACTCCAATAACCAATCCAGATGCTGCTCTTGTGCTGCTTATGATATTAACGAGCATGAGAGAAGTGCCAGGATTGGTTGGAGCGGGCTGGCTCGGAAATTATTCAGGTACTAGGCGATTTTGCCTACCCTCCATCCAGCTGTCTAAAAAAGCTTGGGCCTTAGAGGTTTAAAGTGTGCATGTTACAAGGCATCCAGCCAAAATGACATGCACACTTTAAACTGGAGTGGTCACAACTCCTCCCTGCTGCTGCCAATCAGTAGCAGTAACCCCACCCTCACACTCTACTCAGGCTGGCACCACTAAAAAATAAAATAGTAATAAATTAATTTTATTACCATTTTATTTTTCATGTATGTGGCACTCGCAGCCAGGGGGTGTTGGAGAGACGGTGTACCCCGCTGCCCTAATTGATGAGCCTCACTTGGCTAATATAGTGAGTGTCCGTGATTTTATGGCAGTGCTCATAACTGAAAATAATAAAATATGTCAGCCTAGATAGTAAGCAGACATGATACCAACATTTCTTTCTCTACTAAAAACCTGGCTTTGCTTTGGAAACATTGCATACTTGCTCACTTTTCAATTTAAGGCCCATATTTATACTTTTTTAGCGCCGCATTTGCGCCGCTTTTTTACGCAAAAGCGGCACAAATTTACAAAAGCCGATTGTATTTTGTAAGTTTGCGCCGCTTTTGCATCAAAAAGCGGCACAAATGCGGCGCTAAAAAAGTATAAATATGGGCCTAAGTGAGCAAGTATGCAATATCCAATATGCTGTATTATCTCACACACAAAAATGACCCAAGTGTTGCTTTTGACAGGTTTAACGTATATCATGTGCACCACAAACTGGTGGCAAATACCACAAAAAGGACCACCACCTATGATGGTAATCAACCCCCCTCCACGACCCACAGAAAAAAAAAAAAAAGGACCAGAATCACACGTGATCTAATTCTGCCAACATGTTGATCTCAACACGACTGATGCCGCACTCATTAGTTAGTAAACAATATTATAATGAGAACAGAGAAGCAGCTAGCAGCACTATCTAGAGGACTTAGAATGATGAATTACCACTGGGACTAGAGAAGCAGCTAGCAGCACTGTCTAAAGGATACCCAAGGAGAGGCACAAGAATACACGAAACCTGAAACCTTCGGTGCCTTTCTAAACACAGTGTTTTCACTGCTGTGGTGTGAAGACATTGCTATGGACAACCAAAAGAACACTAAGGTTGCAAAAAACAGACGAGAGGAGGGAGGAGGGTCCATCACACACTGTAACAGGATATACCAAAAAAAAGGAAGCATTTAAGATTATTACAACAAAGAATGAATGGCAATAGTGGGCGTGGTTAAAGTTCATAGACTGAATACAGCATATCTTGCAGACAGCGCATGTGTGCTGCCTAGGCCCAACCTAAAAAGTGATGGATGGAATGCCCCAATTAATCTCAACCACTGGTAGTTATACAGGATCACATTACATTCTATCTTTTTTTACACACTATGCCCCTCATTATGACTTTGGTGGTCTCAGAGTGAGACCGCCAAAGCCACGTGCGCCAGGAGACCGCCAGTGTTGACAGTCTTCCACCCACCATAATATGGTTACTGCCGGATTTCCGCCACATTTAGTGCAGATATCCGACAGTAGCCATGTTGGTGGTCAAGGCGCCTGGGCAGTGCTACCACCTGCACTGCCCCACCAAAGGATGCTGCCAGCCGTATTATGACCATTGATACGGCCTGGAGGTGTCCTGCTGGGGGGGCGCTGCCGGCAGTAGCAGTGACCTTTCCCGTTCCCTGCCGGATGACCTCCTTGCCAGACAAGGTAAGTCATAAGTCCGACTGGGGGTGAGGGGGTGTTGTGTGTGGTGTCTGCCTGTGTGTTTGAATGTATGTGTGCGTGTGTGAATGCGTCTGTGAGTGTTGTGGTGTATGTGTGGTTGTATGCCTGTGAGTGAATGCATGTATGATTGTTGCAGTGAGTACGTGTCTGCTTGTCAGTGTGTATGCATGTGAGCATGTTAGTGGGGAGGTGTGCCTGAATGTGTTTGAGTATTTGTGAGTGAATGCGTGTATAGATGTGTGTGAGTGGATGCATGTCTGAAAGTGGAGGTGAATGGGTGTATGCGTGGTGCATGTGGGTGCATGTAAGCGGTGAGGGCGGTGGGGGTCGCTGTGACTGTAGGGGGGGGTCAGGTGATTGCTGGGTTGGGGGGGAGGGGGACGATGTGACTGAAGGGGGGCGGGGTAGGGGAGAGGGACAATGTGGCTGAAGGGGGGGTGGGGGGGATCTAGTGCTTGCTGGGGGGAAGCCATCTACCGGTGACAGGGAAGGGATTCCCGGTCTCCGGTAGCCCTACCGCCATTGTTTTCATGGCGGTAGGTCGGGTCATAGTGCCGCCTGCGGTCTTCTGTGAACCGCAGGGGTCGGAGATGAACATCTCCGGCCCGACAGTTCACACGCCATGGTGATATGAGTGGTGATGTGGCGGGTTGCAGCAGCCAACCCGCCACACTCATAATGTGGTGGTATACATCGCCAGCCTGTTAGCAGTGATACCTCCACATTAACCCTGTTGGTCAAAAGACCGCCAGGGTCAAAATGAGGGCCTATGTCACTTCATACAGGGACCAACCATATGCGAATCAGTCTTCGCTATGCTCCGAAAGGAAAAGTCTAGACCAATCTTCAAACCCACATCCTCTCTGTAGGTGAAACCAAACAATTCCAGGTGTATTATGGCCTTGTTGGGCCTCATCAGTGAGGTACTGCCTGAGTCATATGATACAAGGAGCTGCAGGACCTACATTTGGGCGTACTTGTCCTACTTATGGTTGTGATGGAAGAAATGCTTTCATTATAGCCTTTGATGATAACCCTGCATTGAATCCCACCCATTGTACCACTAGAGATGGGAACCACTGTGGCACTACAGATGGGCACCAACCATATGTAAACAAGCATACAGACATCACTGCACACAGGCCTTCAGCTAATTTTAAAATTATGTAGCAGGGGTCACAGAGTGATGTACATCAGTAGATGGACCTGGGTCTAAAGATGATGTGTGCCAATGCAGCACAGGGTGAAGCACAATAGATTGTACTGACTCATATGCCTCTGTGAAGCAATGGGTAATCTGCCTCACAGTAGTACCAGTTCAAGGGCTTCAGGGGAATGAGTGTGGTGTGTAAGACTATGATGTGTAATGCCACAGAGAAGCACAGGGTCTATGAGTTAGGGCCTAATATAGATTTTAGCGGACTGGTCCCTCCGCCATGACAGTGACAGATAGTCCATCCACCAAAATCTAAATCCCATAGGATATAATGGGATTTATATTTCAGCAGACGGGCTATCCGTCACTATTGTGACAGAATAACCCATCCCCCGAAATATAAATCAGGCCCTTAATGTGACACATAGCGATCTGCAGCAGGGCTAAGTACAATACTGTCACATGGGCAAAGTTCATGGGTCTCTTGTCATGTGTGACTTCTTCTGATATTGGATATTGTGCACTGGCATTTTGTATGCTGCCCCTTTAAGCTAACGTAAATGTAGAAGGCCCAAAATACACATTTCTGTTGGCTAAGGAGCCAGAACTGCCTGGTAGTGTCACAATGTATTGATGGAGAAGAAAATAAAAAAAACACAATCCCTCTTCATGAGGCTCTTTATGATATAGAAAATTATGACATTTTCTTGTTTGGCAGCTACAAAGCACTTTCTCCTTATTTTATCCCGAATTCTGGACAAAAAAATATGTCGTAAGATGAAATGTAATTTCATGTAGTTTACGGTGTTCCTCCCATACAATTATATTAGCCACTATGAAAAATGACAAGCCAAGCTGTAAGTACACATGCAGCCACCATTTGGTAATTATACAATCTAAAACAATTACTGAAACCCCCTAGTGGCTTAAAAGTTTGCGTGTGATACATAAGCTAATTATATGTAATGCGCTCAACAAACCTAATTATGAAACGATGATGAAATATATACAAAAACAAACACATACTGTTATAAACGAGTTTACTCCCCAGGGCTAGTTTTACGTCTCTTTTTTCAAAACAATCGGTCTCATGCAATAAAGCTCCATAATCACCGAGAGCAGGGCTACGGAACAAGGGATGGCCGTAGGAAACTGAGGCCCTGATTTAGAGTTTGTCGAATGGGGGTACTCCATAGCAAACGTGACAGATATCCAGTCCGCCATATTACGATCCCATCATATCCTATGGGAATCATCATACCTGCCCGCCAGACTCTAAATCAGGGCCTGCGTCACTTAGCCCACAGGACAGATTCCCGCAGGTGCCCTTTCAGCATTCCCTGGATCACAAAGAAGAGCCTTCAGGTGGGGGACATCTGTGTGTCTCAATAGGCTCCCGTAACACTGCCCCCACAAAAGGCCTGGACTGAGTCAGATGAGATTTCCTTCAAAGCCATTAGTACAGAATTAGGCTCAGGAGTGAGTTGGAAGGGAGGAGAGAGCTTGATGTAGATGAGGATTTTCCATTTTGGATCTTGGGTGCATGCAATTGTGAGATACTGATGATGCCAGCAAACTAGTGGGAAAGAAATGAAGCACACTACAAACCTAAAAAACTGCAAGAGAAAAGTTATTCTGTAAGTGTGGTCATAGACTCATTTCACCAGCACTCCGCACCTATCAAATTAAAGCCTTAGTAGTAAGCACCCCCGGCGAGGGACTCTGGGCTTTCAAAAACCCAAAGGGATTTGGCATGGTGGTAAACAGAGTTTTATGTTACCTCCTCTGCTTATAGATGTTTTGAGGTTGGAACTGGGTATGAGACCAAATCACTTTTAGCTCTCAAACCAATCTTATAATGGGCACGGATCTGGACAAAGCCTGACTTGGCCATCTACCGAAAAGGCATCAGCGAAATCTGGCTAAGTGACAGAGTGAACTGTTTCCATGGTTCAACCACGTCTCAAGACCTCTTCTGTCATCAGGCCGCAAAGTTTATTGGAATCACCCCAAAGCAATGATACCTGCAACCCCGCAGCTACTCAATCATTGGTTCCGGGTGCAGCTCTGAGCTGAAGTGGGAGACCGTTTGACGATCCAATTTTCGATTTATAACTAACTGCATTTTTTTAACCTTACATGGACAACCCTTTTCCTGCCATGAAAAGGGTATTTATTAAATTTAGATTGGGCATCCCCCGGTCAAAACCTTCACGGAAATCTGGCAAAGAACTAGTGAGGGGTTGGCCAACTTTGTCTGCAAGCAAGGCAGGAAGAATCCCTCCCTTAATGCAGTTTTGCTCAAAGTCTTTTGACAGCAAGGAAAGAGCACCTTAGGCCATTACTTATCAAGCGAAAAATAAAACACTGAAACAAAGCCCTGTCATTCTCCCTCCATTCTGACTCTGAGGTCATCTATAGGCCGGTAGCCTCATACATCTATAATGCGTGGAGATTGACATGATGCATTATTTAGAAGCCTGACTTCCTCTCAGGGTTAGCCACAGCGCTTCCAGGGTAGCCCCTGGTAGGAGCCCGAAGCACAGTATCTGGAAATCCCACTCTTAGGTCCTCTACTGCACTTTTGCACACATAACGATGCAGAGGTCTCCAACCTTTTCTGCAATGAGAGCTACTTATTTTCAGTGAAAATCATTTGAGCTACTAATATTATAGGGGCCATATGTACAAACACATTCTCCCATAGACACAGAATGGGTAAAACAATTTGCTACATCTGGCCCTAAGTGTCTTAACAGTGACCACATCATGCAAAATTGCATCGGTGATCACCATATGCAAGATTAGTAGCAGTGATCACTTTGGTGCAGGTTTTAGCAGCAGAGATGTAAAAAGGTTTTGTCAATTTGGAGTGCCTCCATGTAGGTAAAACATAACACTACAGTCGCAAGTTGCACCAAGATATAAGTATCGGTAATAAGTGTCCCCTATGATACATTATTCATTATTTATTTATCAGCTTTAAATAGATTTTGACAATTCATACAAGATTTTCAAATTTGGTATACATATATGATTTCAACCAAGCAAAAGCTTCTAACTTATTAGGCTGGTCAGCAGACAGGAGAGCTACTCACAAGTAGCTGGAGAGTTACCAGTAACTCACGATCTGCCTGTTGGAGAAGCCTTTACTAATGCTTCTTATTTTTGCTTTTTGCACATACACTCAAGAAAGCTACATCTTTGCACCTGATATTATCTGTTCTTGGGCCCGCTGTTGCTTGAAGCTCCTTTAGAGGACAATCTTGGACCATCTTCTTATAGCAGTAGGGCTGTTAATTAATTATATTAAGCATACGGTGTACCATTACCTGTGGATTGTATTCTCTTTTTATGTATATTGTGGGTCAGTTGTGAGCTACCCCTCTCACGCTCCTATATAAGTGACCGTTGTACTAGATGCATGTCTGGATGTGGGAAATATGGAAGAACCCCTGTTTGATGCACTATAGATTGTTGCCTGTCTGTGTAACCATTAACCACTGCAGAGAGTTGTCTTTAGCGCCATCATAGACAAGTGCATTCCAGGAGTTTGCAGCAAGACTGATGGCTTCAGTCGCTTACTGATCCACAAACCTGAAGGAGCCCAGGATTCTGCCTGTGAAGCATGTTTGCCCCTGTGGATCCTCCCTCCTGGGGTTAAAGACCGCTGTGGTTAGAGACCGAGGGGATGTTGCCTGCCAGGAAGAATTCCCATGAACAAGTCGAACAAGACATTGCTTGTGGACCTGGAAGGAGACATGTGAAAATCCAAATGCATGATGACAAAATGGACTGGAGTCTAAGGAGCCGGTCCTTAGGATCTAAACACCTGTCTTGAAGGTAGTGGTGTTTAGAATCATGCAGAAAAACTTTGGAATTAGAAAAAAGTACAGCCTAACACTCTTTGTGACTTCCATTCTGTTGTTTACCCCCACTCTGGGCTTTTTGGCAGGAACGTCAAAGCTTCATCAGGACCACTTGCTCAACATGTTTGACCTTCTTCCGCCCTGGACAGCTACAACTTTCACGTTTGCGCCTCTCTAGAAAATCCTGCTTAAAAATGTGTAAGTCCAAATCTAAACACCTGCAGCAAGACCAACCACTAACGTCCATCAGATCATGTTTCCTCGTGGATTGGCCACGGAAGAAGCTTAAGTCCGCCTGGAGAAAGCAGTCATTGCATCGCCTTTTTTTTACATTTTCCTTTGCAAATATCGAATGTCTTTGTCCAGTCCTTTCCAAAGGGGTGTGATGTGTTAATTGTTTCACTTTTGATCTTAACATATGATTTTCCTAATTTGTTTGACATTTTTCTATAAGTGTTTGTCATTTACCAAACTTGGCTTAGACCTTTCATTTCTTTATTTCGTCTTGGTATATTTCTTTAGCTGGTTGATACTTCATCTTTCAGGAAAGCCTTGCTGCTTGAGACAAGCTACCAAGGATAGTAAGAATTCCCTATTGAAGCCACTTTTTCTTTGACAGTCAGAGTGTACGAGCATTGTGTGATCTCAGACAGTCTGCACAACCAGACTGTGCCATCTCTCCCCAACAGGCTGACACTCTGGGTCACTAGACAGATGTCCCTCTAGTTCTTCCAAACATCAAAGTCCATTGAGATAGCTTATTCAGATGAGAAATGGCGAAGTAACCCGAATGCTGCCTTCAAATGAAGTTTGTTCAAAATAGGGGTACCATTTATCTAAGGCTCACATCCCAGAGATGAACATAGATTACTAGAAAACGTTCAGCTAACATTTGTAAGTGTAGCGCCCTGTACAGGCTAAGGGATCATAGGAAACCACAAATGGCTGACGTCTCTGATGTCAGATTTCATTAAGAAACATAAGAATTTCGATGCAAAATATTAATTTACCTATATATTAAATCAGCTGCTTTCCTACTATGAAAACCCCCTTGACACTTTCAGAGCAAAAGATCACAATTGTTGGTGGGACCTAAGCAGGATGTTTCACAGCAGGCAGGCTGACAAGTCAGTGCAAGTTATGTAGCTTAAATGCCACAGTGATCTCGAGATGCTGCGGGGCAAGTTCCTGGTCAGAGCCACTGGAATTATGCTGCAGGGAAGGACCAAAATATGCGGCAGGGTTGAGTAAATTATGCAGCAAGAAAAGGCAAGTTATGCAGCGTCATGCAGCACATTTCGTGACAGTACTGCTTCATTATTTTGTGTTTTTTACTCATGGCAGCGCTGTCTGGGCAAAGATTTTACCTCATTAGTACCATCTTAACATCCAAGAAGAAGAATGAAAAACTGAGAAATGTCAAAGCAACCTTCGTGAAGCGCCTTCTACTGTGCGGGAACATGTTGGTGCAGTTTTAGTAACTTTTGACCCAGTTGAGCTAGAAACAAAATTATTTTTGTTAAGTTAAAATCTACAGTTTGCGCAGCAAATGATAGAATAAGTGGAAAATTCAGTGCATCCATAATTATGCGGGAACACAGCAGCTGCAGAATCACATAATTCCAGTGGCGCTGTTACTGGTAATGCAACAGGAAGAACTCAGGGCCACCTAATGTGTAACTCTTTCAGAGAGGCAGAGCATACTCGTGGAATGCCGGGCAAACCTTAATATATATCCATTTAGAGCGGTAACAAACCTCTTTTTGACACACTGACCCAGATATTCTTCTAGCTGGGACCAAATCGGTGCTTGCTTTGATTTTAATGAGGATCGCTGAGAAGATGGGAATTATGCCAGACTTGAGGTTTCCAGCTAGGCTGCTGAGGATTCCCTGCCTTTATCTGCCACTGGAAGGCATATTCCACTGTTCCCCATCCCCGACAATGGAACTTACACCAATATGTGAGGACACTGAATATGTACATTATATGTAACATGTAAGATTGCCAGACATGGGCGTAGATCATTCACTTGAGATTATGCCGCTGGTCCACCATCAGTGGCTGGGAGTGTGAACTCTGCCTCTTTCCACAGCGGATGAGAGATCCAGAGGAAACACTCCTGGAGTGAAACATTTTCCTTCTGGGAGAAGATTTACCATGACCAGCCTCCTCTAAGTCAGACTTCAGTGTCAGGCTGGGACAAACAAATCGTCCCGGGCACCGTGATAAAAGTGGCCCCGACCAACAGGGACAGGTAAAAAAGTGCCCCACATATGAAAATCAGACCAGTTTTGAACTAGTACAGGGATGCTGTAGGGGTATTTTGCAAGTCGGGGAGACACCATGCATTTGTGTTTGTTGCAGGCAATGCTTCTTGTAATATTGGTGACATCCACAGTAACAAACATCCCACTTGGTGATAAAACAGGCCCACTGACTGCTATCAAAAAATACCCTCACACTGATCTGCCAGACCAGCCCATTGGGAACTGCCTGTTTGCCCTACAGGCCAGTCAAACCTTGTCAATCCTTTGGTCATTTATAAAGTGCTGATCATCAATAAATGGCTTCTTGGCTCTAAGAGAGAACCACAAGGCACACAACCAATCAAAGAAGAAGCAAAAAACAGGTTTTCATTAGCACTTGGACAAACATAACTCTTTAGGAGGGCTCAAACGGTTCCCGAACCGGTTGTAGGAACTGAATAGTGTTTCTGAATTGCCTAAATGGCCAGTTGGCAAGCTTCAATACTTTTTAGCTGTCAACCTTTTTTTCTGATTTTGTTTTAGTGACTTTGGGTCTTATGTATGGGTCTTGGTACTAACCACCAAGGGGAGGCCCTGGAGCCCATGCAATATTAAATTCTCCACACACCTGGCTGGGATCTGTGTTTTCATTGCATCCTCTGATGTGGTGGATGGAAAGAAGGCCCAGATGAACATTGAGCAAGCACCATGAGCACACACCATGGGGCAGATTTATGAAAAGTGGTGCTGCATCTAGTGCAGCGCGACTTTTCTTGCATCCCTTAGCGCCCCTCCTAACGCCACCATGATGGTAGATAGGGAACTAGCGTCAGAATTCTTGACACTAGTTCAGCGCTTTGCAGGATTAGCGTCAAAAAGTCTGACGCTAATCCTGCAAAGCACCCAGAGGCCTATTGAAATCAATGGGAGTCTCTTTGTAACGTCTGCTCTGAGCAGGCGTCAAAAAAGTGGGAAAACAATGGCGCAAAGAAATCTCTTAGAGTTCTTTCTGCCATTTTTGCAGCCCCCCTAACGGGTAAACGCACCATTACATACATTATGCCTGCCACAGGCATAATGTAGCGCAAAGGGTTACAAAGTGATGCAATGCATGCACTCCATCATTTTATAAATTTGACGCAGTGATTTTGGGCCACAGTAGCGTAAAAGTAAATTATGCTAATGTGGCACAAGGAGGTGTTAGGGACTCTTAAATATGCCCCCATGTTTGTTTGGCCTACCTAGGATAATTTGGATGTTTTTCTGGGATGAACTCCTGAAAGAATACTTCCGATTTTTTTTTTTCATGACAGCGTCTGTCATGGGGAACATCAAGAACAACGACTCCGGAACAACGACCTATGTTGTTAACGCAAGCGGAACCACGCTTGTGTTAACAACGACTCCCTTTTTCTCTGCCTTAACCACGCATGTGCTGAACAACGCACATGTGTGGTTCAGGCAGAGAAAAAGGGAGTCACCATCGGGAGAGGACGCGGTCAGGTAAGTGGGGCTGGGTTGGGGGTAGTTTTTAGGGGTGGTGGGTTGGATTAAGGGCTTAGGGTGGTGGAGGTTGGGGTAGTTAGTTTTTTAGGGGCGGGAGTGGGGGATCATGGTAGTTCTGGTTTTTAGGGACAGGGATCAGGCAGTTCTGTTTTTAAGGGTGGTGGTGGGGGGTCGGGGTAGTTTTGTTTTGGGGCGAGGGGGTCGGGGTACTTTTGTTTTTGGGGATTGGAGTAGGGGGTCGGGGTAGATTGTTTTTTAGGGGTGGGGGATCAGGGTAGTTCGTTTTTTGGGGGTGGGAAGTTGGGGTACTTTGGTTTTTGGGATGGGGTGGGGGGATTGGCGTAGTTTGTTTTTTGGGGGTGGGGGTTATTGGTTTTTGGGGTGGGGGTCAGGGTAGTTTGTTTTTTTGGGGGTGGTGGTTGGGGTAGTTTGGCTTTTGGGGGTGGAGTGGGGGGATCGGGGTAGTTAGGTTTTTAGGGGTGTGGGGGGGATTGGGTTGTAGTTTCATTTTTGGGGGTGGGGTAGTTACTGTTTTAAGGGGTTCGGGGGTCGGGATAATTTGGTTTTTGGGGGTAGGGGATCGAGGTAGTTTGTTTTTTGGGGTGGGGGTCAGGGAAGTTTGGTTTTTGGGGGTGAGGTTGTTTGTTTTTGGGGGTGGGGGGCCAGGGTAATTTTATTTTTAGGGGCGGTGTTGTTTTATTTTTGGGGGTGGGGTCAGTTGTTTTTAGGGCGGGTGGGAGGTTGGGGTAGGTTTTAGGGCTCAGGGTTGGTGGGGTTATTGGGGTAGTTGTATTTTTAGGGCGGGTGGGGGATGGCATGTGAAAACCACGTATGTCGTTCCACACATGCCTTTACTAGGCATGCCTTTATAATGAAAAATCATTGAAAAGGCATGCGTGGTAAAGGCGTTCGTGAAAACAACGCAGTCGTTGTTCTGACCGCGTTGTTCAGGAATGCGTGGTTGATGCATGCGTTGTTCCATCATACATTCGTCTGTCATGCCTGCTATGGCAGTCCAGAGCAAGCCTGGGGTGATAGCACCAACCTATTCTGCTCCACGAAAGCCTTAAGTACACCATTTGTCTTCTGGGCTCTTTAAGCTGAAGTAACCACCAGGGGCTGACAGGCTATGGGAAAAGGGCCCTTCTCATTCAGAAACCTTAACGCCCTAGATGTTTAAAAAACAAATGAGATCAGAACTACCCCAAGACCCACCTAACCTTTTTACCAGGTCATTGCAGAACAGATGCCTGGGCTCAGGCAAAGAATATGGTCGGAAAAGGTTTGAAAATGCTAGATTTAACCCAAGGCACATTTGAATGAAGAGAGAATATATACCTGTCCTGGAAAAAAGCATCAGCATCGAGACTAGGGATCAATCGTAATTAAAATCGTAATAAAGTTAAATGTATTTCTGAATAACATTTGGAAGACACCAAAGTAGAAATAAAATCACATTCAATGGGTGCCTAAATTTAGCATTATTTCCAGGCACCAGCATTAGATGTATTGACAAGTTAATGGATGTCTGGCACCGAGTGAACTATTATCTTATCCCCAGAGAGGTGGAGTCCACAATGTTTGCTTGTTTAAAAAAAAAAACATTTTCAAAATATAAGAAAGAACACCATAGGGTAACAACTCAAAGTCCTGCGCTGGGATTGCCACTTCACTCCATGTCGTCAGGAAACCATTGGTCCAATTCACAAAGCTATTTGCAGCTGGAAACTTATGTTTAAGACCAAAAATGGCCGAATGTACACCTGAAAACCCATTTTAGGACAGCCGGGAGTCTCAAATATATTTACTACTGCATGATTGTACACAGCGACCGTGTAAAATGAAATGGCGGAGAGCAGCTGATCAGAGCTTGCTTGGTCATAAAACTTTGTGACTGCCCACAAACTCAATAGTTTTTGGCTGTTCACAAACTCCTTTGCGACCCTTTGACACCCTGGAAGTGGTTGGAGATTTGCTGCAGAAAAGGCCTGGTTTAAATGCTTTTGCAGGGTGAAAAGGAGAATGGAACCACTTCAAATTTACAAATGTTTAGGAGAAGTGGTTTTCAAAGGGAAACAATATTTTCCTCCTTGTAACAAAACGAGAAAAGAAAAAAATGTGCAACTTTGCAGTATGGCTGCTTTGTCCACGGAGGAACTGTGATGAGCGTACAATTCTGCAATTGGGAGATAACAGGCATTGGCAATAGGTACTGGAGAGCTATTGGCTTTGTCAATTTTGTTTTCTAAAAAGAACAGATGATGGATGGAATAATAGACAATGCAAATATTTTTTTTGACCACCAGGCCATCCCAGTTTGGACTCAGCCATATTCACGGGGTGGGAGTGTTTGAAACATTCCAACACTCCGTCCATCATCCTTTTGTGTTGCTAAGGTTGCCTATAGTGGAAAGGTTATGCCCAGACGTGGGTCTTGTACTCACTGTGCCACTGGATTCACGCTATGCTGGCTGATGAAGGGTGATACCCTGAAACCGGTCCCAGGATGCTCGTTTCTGTTCCAGGGAGGATCTAGCCTGGCAGTTCGGTCTGGACTGTTCCCATGGGGAACAGGGTCAAGACTGATTTGCATATGGCTGGGTCCAAACTGGGGTGGCATGGACAGCAAAAG
Source organism: Pleurodeles waltl (assembly GCF_031143425.1). Taxonomy (NCBI): domain Eukaryota; kingdom Metazoa; phylum Chordata; class Amphibia; order Caudata; family Salamandridae; genus Pleurodeles; species Pleurodeles waltl. The sequence goes on along the minus strand of NC_090449.1, from coordinate 1,022,360,142 downwards.
AACAATGGATTAAACCCAGATCTGTGACTGTGGGTGAGTGGTTGAAAAGTTTCAGCACGCCATCTATCATCCCTCTGTGTTGCTAAAGTTGCCCTACGTGGGAAGGGTATGCCCAGGCGTGGGTCCCTTGCTCACTGTGCCACTGGATTCAAGCTAGCCTGGCCGATGAAGGGTGATACCCTGAAACTGTTCCCAGGATGTGTGTTTCCGAATGAAGCGCCTCCCTAGCTGATTGTGATCTCTGCCACCACCAGGCCCTCTGGATCATGGATACCATTTACTTAATGAGATGGTCAAACCGCCAGCCTCGTAATAAAGGCACAAGTGATTATCTCAGAATCACAAGATGCTGAGATGGCTACAGCACTTCAACCTCGCTCCCCAGTTCCAGAGTCGGCAGCTCTAGCTGTAAAGCCACATCTGTGGACCCGCAACCCCAGCAGAGAAGATTCGCTCGAAAATATAGAGGTTAAAAAATCTTAAAAATACAAAAACATAATCTGAAGTATTCGGGAGAGCTCTCCGTAGAAAGGAGAACACAGATCAAATTCATTTTGCTTATTTATAAAATGACAATGACAACTGGAAAAAGCTCAGACGGCACAGAGACAACCATAATATTGTCAATGAATCATTAATTTGACAACATTTGGGTTTTTTAAAGAAAAAACATCAATATGGTCCATGTTTCTGAATAGATTAGTTAGAGCATTGTTGAGATATTTTGCAAAAGCGTAATGATTCTGATACAAAAAAATGATAATAACAGATGATAAGCATACAAGGCCGAGTTGTCTAGTGGAGTGGTTCCCAACCTGTGGTCCGGGGACCCCTGGGGGTCCGCGAAGCCTCCTTAAGGGGTCTGTGACTACTCAGGAAATTAAATAATATTAACAGATTAGGTACCCAGCTTTCAGTAATGACTTAGTGGGGGGGTCCCCGGCTTCCAATAATGATTCAGTGGGGGTCCCCGGGTTCCAGCAATGATAAAGTGGGGGTCCACCGAAGTCAAAAAGTTGGGAACCACTGGTCTAGAGCATAAAACGTGTGGCATCTCACGGGTTATGTCGGGACATTGCACATCCGGGCTCAGAACCACGGTGTTCACTGCATAGTGTGATGCTGGAAGGCTTTTTCTGTAAATAATGCACAGAGAAGTCGTCTTTCAACTGCTGGTCACGCACCATGAATACATACATACATGACTGTGCCAAATTCAGTGAACTCTGTCTCCAAATTAGCGAGTCTTATAAACACATGAAGAGCAGAGCTAACTGCCCTGGAGTTTAACAGCTTTTTTAGAGTTCATTAGACACAGACAAGCCCCGGGCAATGACACAGTATTGCATAAACACCAAAACAGCACAGCAGGAAAGGAATTCAGAACAGCCTACAAATATTATAATTATAAATATTTTAAATGCAGTTAGCCCTCCTGCTTAATCCGCAGCGCTGTGGCTGGCTGTCCTTACAATTATTTGATTTATGTCTTCAAAGCGCTGTCAGAAGTGCTTTAATAATCACTTGTAAGCACGTTGCAACCATTGCTGTACCCTTGCTCGGAGATTAAAAGGCGTTTCTGTATTTAATCATTGCGAAGTAGTGTTCGCAGAGAATCATGTCAGCTTTTAAGATTTAACAAGGGTTTCATGCATGATTCCCGAGCTCATTTATATCTTGATTAGAGCAGATGCACCTGCCAAGTATTAAACACTGTAAAAAGACTCAAGCCCAGGGCCCTGAGAAAAGAGGAAAGCAGCTTGTGAGAGTAGGTCGTGTGGAACCCTGGAAGGCCCTGCGTGAAGGGGGGGTTATGCGTACAGCTTCCTGGCGGCGGGCATGTCAAGGCGGCAAGCAACACGGATGTGGTGGCAAGCAACAAGGACGGGAAAGAAAACACATGCACTCTCATGTTTACTAAAAGGAACCTCCAAAATTACGAGCAGCGGAAGGTCAGTAATCAAAAAGAAGTGATCAGTTGTTGGTCCATGCTCCACGGAAGGGAAAAACAAACAAAGTGAAAGTGAAACCAGGACGTGCTGACCAATGAGCCAGCAAATAATTGTGGCACTGAAGCCAACGAATGGTACGAATGGTAAGCACTTTGTTAACAACATGTCTTGCAACCAACAGATGTTGAGCTGTGATTCAGACAGACATAACATGTTCATGATCAAACATAAACAGTCATTCTAAATGAGCTTTAATGAGCAGTATCTTTTATATTCCTTTGACTTTACACGGAATGGAGGAATAATAAACCTTTGGATAAATAATAAATTGAAGAGAGTTAACAATATTATTGAGTGGGGCACGGGGAGGTCCCACAACCATCATCACCGACCGAGAGGAACACCACTACCCACATGGACATACCCATCTATCACCCATCAGGCAGCACACCACCCTTTGTTCAGCAAGACTTTGCTGACCCTCAGGTGCAGGATCAGGCCATCTGTTTGGATATGAGGGGCCAGTGCCAAGGATCCTTCTCAAATCAAGCCAGCTATACGTTATTAGTGTGTTCTATTGAATTGTACTGTAGTTGCATTTATATAGCGCTTCATGCCCCCTGATGAGACATCGAAGAGCATTAGCAGATAGGTGGCATGCTGCATTGTGTTGGAGTGTTTGGTTGGGATAGTGTTGAATTGCAGCATGGGGTGCGCCAAGGGCTTTGGTGCCATGCATGGCTGACTAGAGTGTTGCATTTATCGTCACGTAGGTCCTGCACCTAGTAGGCACGTTGTTGAAGGAACAGCAGGACACACAAGTGCATCACATTAAAGAATTGTTTTGGCTGAACTAAAGGTTGTGTGCTGTGGGTATAGCCTGTGAAGGAATTGTTTTAGTGCCAGGCATGCAGAGCAGTGAAATGCACTCTCCCTCTCGCTATAGTGTTGTAGCTGCCCTTACATGTGGAGAGTTAAAATGCAGAGGGAACTGTATCTGCACATGTGGATATGCCTGCCATCCTATTGAGGACATAATGTCCTGCATTCAGTTTGTTCTGCATGGTAAAAGAAGGTGCACCTCCCTGAAAAGTCTGGATGCTTGACAAATGCCCTTCATGTTGACTCAAAAAAAATACCTCCAATTTTCATCCTCCTATAAATGCAAATTTGACATCTCAGTACTTGACTCACTGAAACTTCAATGATTCTCCACTTCACCCTATCCTGCGGTTCAGTCCATCGGTTTCACCCTTGATCCCATCCCAACTTCCACTCCTGGTGTTAGCAAGGAGGCAAAATGTGACATTTTTGTCCTCCACTGCCTCATAGTACCTCATAAACATCTTATCTTGACTGATACCCTCAAAACTGCTGTTCATGTCTTTCTTATTTCCAAACCATGCTTTGAAAATTCAGTTCAAGCAGTGGTGTCAGAACCAGCTGTTCAGTGCCTCTCAAGGCAACAAGTACTGTACTCAGCAGCCAGATTGGTCAGAACCTCAGGAAATATGACCACAACACCTGCATCCTCATGAGCTCCACTGGTTGCAGTCAAGATGATGCAGAGGATGTGCTACCATTATGCGGTGGTTCCACGCTGTGAGTGTGCGTGTCTTCAGGAGTGGTGCAGGATAGAAGAGTGCGCAGAGTCTGGGTGATGCCACATTTATTCTTTACCCTATGCTACCTGTTTACTACACATTTTCAACACATTCTCCATGTTATTTTTCTTATGCTTCATCCCACTCCTCCTATGCAATCCACCACGTCCTCTCAGGTTTGATCTCAGGCGCTCAGTTTGTGACCAATTACAGCTAGTCATTAGGCCATTCATCTTGAGGATTACATGGGGGGAAAGCTGGGTCTAGAGCCACAGACGTGTAAGCCGTGACAACCACCTCTCCTTGACCCCAGGGAAACTACATTAGCGGCAGTGGCTAAATGCTGTCACAGACTGACCTATAGTCCCGGCTCTGACAATTGATGTATACTGGAAATTGGTGAGACGCTACAGCCTGAGCGGAGAGTTACTTTAAAATTACGTTCCATTTAATTTCAGTGCTGTAGTGTGGAGATTGGTTCCATTATGTGTTAGTCTAACGCAAGATGAGTGACACTTGGCAGGGATGCAGACAAACAGCTTCATTGCAAGTTTGGTGGTTCCCACCATGGAACTGCCAAACTCGCGGGGAGGACGCCGCCACCTTCAAGGTGGTGTCCCCCATGCCCTATTGCAAGGTTCCCGCCAGTCTGACCGGCAGAAACATTGCAATAGAGCGTTCCCACCAGTCAGACCGGCAGGAACAGTGTGACGAGATAGCACTCAAGCCAAGTGCTATCTCGTAGCACAGAGGGTGCGACCACACTGTCTAAAAAGCAGACAGTGTACATTCCAATAGTGCTGAGCGGGGGGAGGCCTGCACTGGCCATGCCATTGGCACGGGCATTGCAGGCCCCCCGTTGCCGCCAGCACACTCTCACCGTAGGCCTTTCCGTGTCGGCCAAATCGTCATGGAAAGGCTGACAGTGAGGGGAGTTGTAATCAACCAGGCGGTGCTCAGTTCAGCGCTGCCCTAGCTGAGTACAACTCTGACTGTCGTCATGCCGCCGGGAGCCCTATTCCTGGCAGGGACAGCGGTCGCCTGGCGGGCCGGCCTGCCAGGGTTGAAATTGGGCTGTCGGATCACCCAGAATGCAGCGGTCTAACGGTTAATGCAAGTGTGGCAGTCCTTGGACTGCCACACTCATAATGAGGCCCGAAGTATGGAACTCTTTCCCTTCCACTATCAGAATGAATCCCTTGTACACATTTTTCAAAATGAGTTAAAGAGGCTACTGCTGCAACAGCACTTCGATAATGAACTAATATTCCATTGACCCTTCAAACTGGAATTCACCAAGTTGTCTATAACTATGCGCCTATATCGCCTCTCTGCAATCCATTTGTAATATTTCCATTACTTTAAATTTTCACTCCCACCCCAATGCACTCTGCACTCCTGTTTTACTAAGTGCTTCGTCTAAATTGTGTTTTCATGGAAACTGTACTTTTGGCTTCTATTGCTGTAACCAATTCTGCTATGTAAAATGCACTTTTATCCTTATAATACAAAAGAGGGCAGAGGGTGAATGGACACAAGTTGAGAATTCAGCAAAGCTGGTGAAAGAGGGAGTTGAGTATTTTAAAAACAAAGATTGAGTAGTAAATATAGGGAGAAAGAAATAGTAGAAGAAAATATTGTGATACAAAAATATCATGATGCAGAAATATTGTTGTGAAGAATACAATTTTTTCATTTAAGTAATATTGTTAAGAACATTGTTGTTGTTAATATCATTTTCAATAATATTGTTGTAAATAATATTGTATTTTAATTATTTTACAGTGTTTCATTTCATATATACATTTTATATTATTATTGTTTGTATGATTATTATCAATTATTTCAAATATTGTTTGTAATGTTATGTGATTCAGAATGTTTAATTTAATGGCTAACAGTAACTTATAGTGCCATAGCGGGTTGTTGCGTTTGGAAGGGGGAAGGGTGGGAAGTTAATTAAGTAATAATGTGATGGATATTAATTATGTGTATTATGTAATGCTGATTTGTTTTACTTATATTTTAAGTTCTCTCTGCTACTTTTGTAGGGGTAAAGGCAAGGAAGTTAATTAGATAATAACTAATTTTCAATTGATGTATAATTCATTATTCATAATTTTTTTATTATTAATTATGTAAATTGTGTAATTATCACATATAGTTTAGTTATCTTGAAGGTATACGCTGCTGGGTTTGTAGAGATATAGGGTGGGAAGTTAATTAAGTAATTATTAACTAACAATTAATTTATTATTCATTATTAATTGATTCTTAATTATGTACATTATGTAATACTGATTTATTTTAGTTATATTTCAGTTGCAGGCTGCTAGGTTTGTAGGGTATAGGTGGGAAGTTAAGTAAAAAGTAAAATCATATATTAATAATGTTTAGTAAATAGTTAATTGATTAATAATTATGTAAATTGTGCAATAATTATATATTTTAGTTATATTTTAGGTGTGGGCTGCTGGGTTTGTAGGGTTGTCAGGTGGGAAGTTAATTAAGTAACAATTAATATTTTGATTTATTAATTGTTAATTAATTATGTAACTGATTATCTGTTATGTACATTGTGTTATAATTTTAAATTTTAGTTATATTGTATGTGTTGGATGCTAGATTTGCAGGGACATAAGCTGGCAAGTTAATGAAGTAATAATTAAATAACCATTATGTTTTAATTGACTCATTGAATTGTTTATGAATTTTGGAAATTGGTTAATTGTAGTTTATATTTGTAATTTTTGTTGATATATATATATATATACTATATTAAGTTACACTGTTTATATTTGGAGTTGTATATTTTTTCTAAATTAATAGGGTTATTCAGATATGTAATGTGTTTGAATTGAAGTAGTTTACCTCACTGTTACTTAGATTGCAGTGGGAATAGTACATTTAACCCCTCCGAAGTCCAATGCATTACCTACTGCTGCACAGACTGGAGTGGAAATAGCAAATTTTACCCCTCTGAATTGCAATGCTTTCCCTGCTGTTGCATATACTGGGGTGGGAATAGTAATTATTATCCCTCAGAAGCCCTACACTCTCCCTACTGTTGCACAGACTGGAGTGGGACTAGTAAATCTTACCCCTCCGAAGTCCAGTGCGTACCCTACTGTTACCCAGACTGAAGTGGGAATAATAAATTGAACCCCTCTGAAGTCCAATGCTTTCCCTACTGTTGCACAGACTAGAGTGGGAATAGTAAATCTAACCCCATTTAAGTCCAACACTTCCCCTTTCTTGCTTTGTGGGAATAATATATTTAACCCCTCCGAAGCCCTATACTTCCCCTACTGTTGCATAAACTGGAGTAGGATTAGTATATCTATTATTCCTATTCTCCAATATATTTGCTAAAATTGATTACATATTTTTTTTATTAACATTTGTTCATTACTTAAATTCTATAATATTTGTTTATATTTTAATTTGTTGTAGATTTTTTACATATTTTTTTTATTTTATTGTTTGGTAATTTATTTATTGCTTTGGAATTAAATATACGTTTTCTATTTCATGTTATATATTACCTAGTGGAAATCGCCACTAGGTAGTTATAGTTAAGACCTACTTTCTGTAGAAAAAGCTTTTTTTGTTTTGTTAATTACTTTAATGAATCTTCATGTAATTCCCCCCCCCCCCAAAAAAAAAATGGCACTCACTTCAGCTGCTGTCTGGGTAGTTTCAGATTGATCCATCAAGCGGGAGTTGAGAAAAGGGGTGGGGGGGCAAAACGTGTTTTCACCATTCATTTTTCCATAGGGATTTTGAACATCCATAGCGCTGGAACGGAATTACACCAAATTTGGCAGAAAGGTAGCTCTTGATTAAGAAAGCACCTTTTTTGTTATCTGGTGTAAGTCCGTTCAGTAGTTTTAGAGAAATTAAAGAAAATCCAAATTTGTACATTTGTAAACCCTTCAGATCTTGTGCTGAGATCTGATTGGCTGCTAACACTTCAACCAGGAAATGTTGGCAGCCATGCTGGGACTCATCTTCAGCCGAGTCTTAGAAAACTAGATGAAAAATACCAAAAGGGACCAGGGTAGGGACACCCAGACCCCTTAGCTCTGGTGCTGGGCTCCAGGAGGGACCCCAGAGCAAATAAGCATTTTCTTTTTTTAATTTTTGGCGGATATTGCGGTGGATCCGCTGAAAAGTTTAAAAAAAATTAGAAGCATGGCCTCCCGCACTTCTTTCTATGAGTACCGTCTTAGTCTTTGAACCCTATCCCCGCCCCGTTCATGTTTTTGTATTGTTGCACCACCATAGTACTTCATGGACAAGAAGTTGAGTTGTGAGTGAATGTTTGGTCATTCCATATGTAGTGTCCTCATTACAAACCGCCCTTATATGTTCCAAAATGCGCTTTCTCAAAGGGCATACAGTACTCCCTACATACCTCAGACCACATTGGCATTCCAACACATATAACACAAAAGGTGTTTCACATGTGATTCTTGCTCTAATTTCAATTTCTCTGCCTCTATAATCTATTACAGCTTTTTTATTGCATCCAATTCTACATGCTTTGCATTTTTCTGCAGCAAAAGAAACCCTCACTGCCCTCTGATAACCAATTGGGAGATTTCGGTATCTGTAGGTGACTTCTAACTAACATATCTTTTAAAGATGGTGCTTTACGATATGTGATTGAGGGGCAGATGCCCACTCTTTGTCCAATGTCACTGTCTTTTTTAATCAAATGCCAATATTTCTTCAATATTTTCACAATTTGTGGGTTTTCCTTACTATAATCAAGAATTAATCTAATCTCATTCTTTTCCAACATAGACTCATCTGATGCATTTCTATTCTTCATCAACACCTGTTCACGGGTCTTATTTCTTGCCTTCATCTCTCCCTGTTTAATCCATTCTATATGTATCCCCTATTCAGGAATCTTTGTCTGGTCTCATCAAATTTCTCATTCATATCTTGTTCATTTGATCAATTTCTCTTAATACGAATAAACTCCCCATAGGGAATACTTTTGATCAATGATCTGGGGTCAAAGTTAGTTCCATGCAGGATACTGTTGGTTGCTGTGGGTTTCCTATGTAATGTGGTCTCTAATTCTCCAACTACATTATACACTGATACATCTAGGAATTCAATTGAACTCTCACTTATCTTGTATGTAAATTGTAATCCAACATCATTTTTACTCAAAATCTCAAAGAATTCCTCAAATTCTTCCACAGTTCCCTGCCAAATCAGGAACAGGTCATCTATATATGGTAACCACATGATCACTTTATGTATATGTTTGTCGTTCTCTTGACTCCAAGCTATGCATTTCTCCCACCACCCCATTGTGTGATTAGCATAGCTAGGAGAAAAGGACACTCCCATCGCTGTCCCACAGACTTGTTTGTAAATCTGATGGTTAAACAGAAATTTTTTGTTGTTAAGGCATGATTCTATCATTTCTAATAGCATCTCAGAGTGTTTTAGGAAATGGATGCTTTTTTGCCATAGAAAAAATGTCACTGCATTAATCCCCACTTGATGTGAAATTGAAGTATATAATGAGACCACATCTATTGTTACTAGTAGATAGTCAGGCTGCCATACTATGCCATTCAAAGATCTCAAAAAGTCTCCCGCATCTTGTATATACGAGTTCAAATCTCTTACCATGGGGGACAAATAATAATCTACATCATTTGAGACACCTTCATATAATGAGCCACAACTTGATATTATCGGCCTGCCTGGAGGTTTATCTAAAGTTTTATGAATTTTGGGCAAAAAATATATATCTTTGGTATAATTGGGTTGTCATTCATCATAAATTATTTCTCATCACAACTGATCAACCCTTCTAGGTACCACTTTTCTAGTCTTTCATTCAAGTCCCAAATCAAATCATTGATACGATTCTCTGTCAATTTGCAGTAGTTTGCATTCATATTTAATTGTCTAAATGCTTCTTCTAAATAATCATCCTTATTCCAAATTACAATATTCCCTCCTTTGTCCGCAGGTTTGATCACTATTGATTGATTGTCCATCAGGCCCTTCAATGCTATTCGCTGGTCTTTTGTCAAATTTTCTATGTGTCGTTTCTGAGAGGACTGTACTTTTTCCAGATCACTCACGACAAGATCATGGAATGTATCAATTTTATTTCCTGGGGACAAGGATGGGCAAAACTTGGATTTCGGTTTAAATTTTGTTCTAACCTTTTGATCTATCTCAATACCCAATGTAGTCAATACTTGTGATTCAGTTAACTCTTCATCTTTCAAATTATGAGTCAAATCATACATTGTTTTCAGATCAATGCTTTGTTCGATGGTTAGATCTAAATTATCTGTGACGGAGCTTGCTCCTGATGTCACTGTAGGCCCCATTCTTGAAAAATACTTTGCCAATTTCAATTTTCTTACAAACTTGTATAAGTCAATTCTTGTTTGAACAAAGTTGTGATGTTGTTCCGGACAAAAAACTCAATCCCTTCTGTAATACTGATGTTTCTACCTTATTCAATTCATAAATTGATAAATTTACAATCAAGTTTTTTGATTGCTCCACTAGTCTCTTGGAGATCATTGTTCCTTCCGACTGCGTAACATGTAGTCTTGTCCTTTTTCCCCTCAATGGAAAATTTATATGTATATATATATATATATATATATATCTATATGGATATATAGATATATATATATACACAAACGTAGACTTCCCTATGTCCTCTGTTGGGTTGCAGCAGCCTTCTGTGATGGGCTCGGACAGCTCCATACATTTCTCTCTACATTTCTTTGAGCTAAATTCAACACTCGCAGACCCACTTCGAGTGCTATGTGTGGTTTATTAAACAGCTTCCACTCAATGTCTTTCGGCCCTAGCTTTTCTGATGGTCTAGAGCAGTACAGTTCAAGGAAAACAAAACAATGTCAGCCATCTTTGAATGGAGTGTTTCGAACTGAGACAACTGTAAATCCTCATGTTAAAGCAGAGCAATACACATGATTTGATATTAAAGACTCATATTATCAATTCTGAAATCTATGTACTTTTTATAGTAGTAAATTTAAAGAATAGACAAATAATTTAATGTAAAATGTATATATATATTTAATAATTATGTTACATTATATATATATGTGTATATGTATGTACACATACACACATATATACATGCATGTGTGTTTATATAAGTTTATATTTTAATATATTACATTTTAGTGAACTTTATTTAACTAACATTATATTAATGGTATATATTAAATATTTAAGATTTATGCCTTTAAACTATATATTAAGAAACAATATTTTTGTATATTTTGTTTAATGATATTTGTGTGAAACAATATTTTTTCAGATATTTTTGTACTTACTGTTATAAGGACAGAGAAACAATATTTTTGTAAACGATATTATTGACACAATATTTGTGTTACACAATATTGCTGATTCCGATAGTGTGTCAGTGATCCTGGGAGATGACTCCATTCATGTAAGTGCTTCAGTGGAGTTAAAATAAACTTATTTGAACAGGTGCCAGGGCCTAGGAGGAGAGCCAAATCCAAATCGATTTGTAGAGTGCGACTTATCACCACAGGGGATCTCTAGGCACTGGGAGTCATGGCTGAGAGCTGGTAAGGTTAATCCTCAAAGAGTCATGTCTAGAGCTTTCTCCTAAATTCGGCGACGGTGGGTGTGGTTCCTGGAGGTGATGTATGAGAAGGTGTAGTCTCTGCTTTGGGTGCAACGGATTCTCAGGATTTGGGCGAGGATGAGTTTGGTTGATCAGAGCTCTCTGGCGGGCTGGTGAAAGGAGAGTCTGTGGTTGATGAGGTTGGGTCCGATGTTATGGACGGCTTTGAAGGCAATGGTGAGGATCTTGAACTTGCATCTTTGGTATATAGGCAGCCAGTGTAGGTCCTTAGGGTGGGGTGTGATGTGGGTTCTTCTGGGTAGATCGAGGACGAGTCTTGCTACTGCGTTCTGGGTGGTCTGGAGTCTGCGAAGGAGTTGTGCAGGGAGTTCCAGGTATAGGGCGCTTCGATAGTCAAGTCTACTGGTGACAGTGGCTTGGGTTACCACCTTTCTGGTTTTGATGGGGATCCATTTGAAAATCTTGCGAACCATGCAAAGTTGGTGGAAGCAGGATCGTGCAACAGTGTTTACTTGTCTTCTGAAAGTGAGCTTGTTGACCAGGATGAAGCCAAGATTCCTGGTGTGTTCTGTCAGGGTCTGGGGTTGTCCAAGAGCAGAGGGCCACCATGAGTCATCCCAGGGAGAGGAGTTGTTCCCAAAGATGATCACTTATGTTTTTTCTGTGTTCAGTTTGAGGCAGTTGTCTTTCACCCAGTCTGCTACGTGGCTCATTAATTTGCTGAATTTTTCTCTGCGGGAGGCGTCGTCTCCAGGGTAGGCATGCTTTTTGGCGAGGGAGAGGACAAGTCGTGTGTCATTGGCGTATAAGAGGATGTTGCATCCGTAGGTGCGCACGATTTCTGCCAGTGGTGTTCTGTAGGTCTTGAACAGGGTGGGGCGGAGGAAAAAGCCTTGAGGGACTCTGCATATGATGTCCTTGGGTTGTGATGTAAAAGGAGGGAGGCAGACTCTCTGGGTGTGTCCTACGATGAAGGCGTGGATCCATTTGAGGGCGTTGTTTCTGATCTCTATGTGGTGGCTTCTGGAAATGAGGGTGTAGCGGGAGATGGTGTCAAAGATGGCAGAGAAGTCAAGAAGAATAAGTGCCACCTTCTGTCCGTGATCAAGGAGGGATCTGAGGTGATCTGTTGTGGTGATGAGGGCAGTTTCGGTGCTGTAGTTGGTGTGGAAACCACATTGGGAGGTGTCCAGTAAGTTGTATTTTTCCAGGTGTTCTGAGAGTCGTTGGTTCACAGCTTTTTCCAGGATTTTTGCCGGGAAAGGTAGCAGTGAGTTGGTTCGGTAATTTTTTAGTTCTTTGGGGGTCAGCCGTAGGTTTTTTGAGGAGTGTCTTGACTTTAGCTTGTTTCCAGGTTTCGTAGATGGTAGCCGTTCTGATGAAAGGGTTGATAACGGGAGTGAGGACTTGACTGATTTCATTTTGGCTCAGGTTACAAATTTGGGGGGGGCAGGAGCCTTTGTCTTATCATCATTCAGCTTGAGTCAGGTTATGTTCATCTATTCCTTTATTGGCCGGAGGCATTTTGAAGGGCAATACTAAGGCCATTGGCTGCTGAGCAGAAGCAGTAGTTGTGTGCTCCCTTGAGGGATCCACGTGACAAGTGCATATTGTGGGGGTGAAATCCCCAAGTGAGATTGGATTTCATTCCCTAGGATTGGAGAGGAAGGGCTTGTACCACTGGGCATTTTTTAATTTCTCAACTTTTGTATGTGTGGACAGTCCAGGAACGCTCAATGTCCTAGTCCTAAAAGCAGCCTAAATTACAGTAGGAAACATTTGCCATAATCACAAAGAAAGTGCTTAGGGATGGATATTAGTATATCCTTGTTTTTATAGCCTGGGCAGAAACCTGACTGCTATGTGTGTACGATACATTTAGGTTTAAAGGACAAAGATAATATGACCTACCTGACCAGGAGAAGTACCTCCATTATGCCTCACTCGAGGCTCATCATCTCCTTCCTCTCTGCAGATGTTTGTAGATGGTATATGTGTTTAAGCCTCTCTTACATAGATTCATCCTCCATTACATATAAGAAGGCTCCACTAAGGAGTACATTTTTCAGGAATGCCTCCAGATCCTTCCTTTAATATCCCACAAGGACAATGTGCCCCCCCCAGCTGGCTAGAAACTTTGCATGGCTACAGGTTGCATGATTTCAGTTGTCAGGATTTAAGGATAATAGTGAATGTAGTCGACAATCCCAATTGTCAACATGTTCCAAGCAAGGTACTTAATGATTACACATAGCTTAGAAACCAAGGTAACCATGGCAGAAGGGAAAAGACACCCAAAACATTGGTTCGGAATGCTACCAACAGCAGCCTTAGATCATCTCAGAACCATCTCTGAACCACTGCTTTAATATATTTCAGCGAAAGAGAAAGACAAAGAAATAGTATAAGGTTTTGTAACTCACTAGCAATTACATCTATAGCTTACCTGTTTCTCGACGAGGACATTCAGTGACTAGCTACAGTCCTGCCAGGAATGAGGCCTGGAGCTGAAGTGTCAAGGAGAGGATCCAGGACTTCCGGAATGGAGTGAGCTGGCAAGCTGGTTAGTTGCAAAGGTTAGATCAAAACTTGATAAAAATGCTACAGGGGTGCTACTTAGCACACAGAGGTAAGAGAGCAAAAGAATTTGCAAATTGCAAAAGGGTAAACTGAAAACAAAGGATAAAGACCAAATGGTTCAGAGGACAAGCAGGGGTGGGGAGCTGAAAAGGGTAAAAATAACAAACCGTGAGATATCACAAATACCGAATGACAAGCTGAGAGAAGCAGAGTACGGTTTCCAGGCACCACCCCACTGCCGGCACTGCCCTTGGATGGTCACTGACCCATAAGACCCCAGACATGCTTTGCACAAACCAGAAGTGAGAATTACCCCTACATCAATGTCTCTGTCCTCCATACTCCTCAAGCCTGACCGCTTCTGAACTTGAAGGATTATCTAAACCCTGTATGCAGGGCTAAAGGCAGTGTGCTAGTAAGATCTTTCGTAGTATTCTCAACCAGGTCTTCAAATTAAATTGCATCAATATGGAATCTATAATTCCAGAAAAACCTTCCTGCCCAGCAATGAAGAGGTACCTGAACTCATGTTTTTTTGGAAATGTATGTTCTTAGACCAACTGAGATGCAAATTGCTCCTCAAACATATATCATTCACTAAAGAGATAGTAGTAAAATGAACCCTACATGAGTAAGTGTTTATCTTCCGCCCATCTTTTCGATTGCTTGAGACACCTAGAACGTTTTGTACAGATTCAGATGACATTTTGCGAAAATATCACCTCTAGCTTACCTGTAACTGTGTTTAATTGAAATGTATTTCCCCTAATTAATTTGTTCACAAATGCCTTGGTAAAATTAAATTAATCTTAGAAGAAAACCAACCAAAACATCGACAGCTTTAAAGGCCTGTTATTTGTTGTGGTGCCATGAGGTCTAGTAGCTAAATCTGTCTGCAGCTAGATATCAGGAACTGGACAGTGTCAATGTCTCCCAAGGTTCCTTCTTGTTTGCTCAAGGAAAGGGTGACTCCTCTTAGTAGCCATGTTTTTTCCCTGCCCTTAATTTTCACATAATAGGTATCAAATGTTTCCTTAAAATAGTCCCAATTAGGAGACAAAACCCATAAAGGGGAAAAAGGTTACTGGTCAATGTTCTGATTCTTGATTGTAGATGATGGTTGATAAGCAAAGCATGATGACTACTGAAGTAAGAGCCCAGTATAAATTCTTCAGAACTAGAGAACCCAACAAGGAACCCAGCTGCAGAAAAGTAGAGCAATACAACGGTTCAATTATATATTATCGACACCAGAATTATCGTGGTACAAAAATATTGTGTCAAAAATATTGATCACAAAAATATTGTTTTCCTATACATATATAGGTAAGTACAAAAATATTGAAATTTATTTTACACTAATATCAAAAATATATACAAAATATCTTTAAAAATATGTAAAGATAAAAACAGTAAATCTTAACTAATTTAACATTTAAAATTAATTTAATATAACACATTTTTTAAATAATATTAAAACATATATTTACTTATTTAAACAATAATATATATGTGTGTATGCTTATAGACATGTATATAATGTGAAACTATTATAAGACATATTTTTTTTTTTAAATATGCTTATAGAACAATTATATATATATATATATATATATACACACACACACACACACACACACACACACACACACACATGCATATAAAAAAAACTGCAAAAACATTTAAAATATTTCCAATTTAGCTATACTTAAAAAGTTATGAATAGGTAAAATTACATAAATGTATATATTTTAAAAATATAAAATTAAATACACAAATTATAACTATTTAAACAATACTAACAAAACTATTCAATTGAAATTTCCCGCAACCTTGAGAGTTATGAGGAATAATAAAATGTATAACTTCAGAGACTGTAAGGAAGTGGATACTCTTTTGGAGGAGTTTAGGGGCACATAATATGGGGTTTTGGATGTCTTTACCTTTCACTTGTCCCCTAGTTTTGTTTTGTTTAAAAAATTTATAGCATTATTTGGGCCTCTAAGGGGATTAGGATTGCAAGGAAGATGGTTAGAAGGAAATATGATAAAGGAGGGATTGCGTTGCCTGAAATCCAGCTATATGTTTGGGCTTGCCAGCTAAATAACGCAAAAGATCTGTTGTCAGGGAAAGGGGGTAGTCAATTAAAGGGGGCCATGTTGAAATGTGAGGGGGGAGACGGACAAAAATTAATGTATAAATTTGGTCACCCCAAGATTTTCAAAAGAATAAGATTAAAAGTGTTACAAGCTGCTGCCCTGTTATGGGCACAGATAAGGAATATTACTAATTTATCTTATTACAGGGTCTATGCCCCTAAATGGGACTCTCTGGGCACACCAGAATGTCTTAAGGATTCTCTATCTCGACCTTTAAAGGAAGTAGGCATTGTGGAATGGGGCCAGGTATTTTAAGAAGGGAAACTAAAATCTTGGGAGGAATTTGTGACAGTGACACAGGGCTTGTTATCTAGGTTTAAGTATTATCAATTACAAAGCTGGGCTCATTCCTTGCGAAAAGCAGAAACTTATACAAATGATTTGGAGGCGTTATTGATTAATAGCCCACTCGGTAGGAAAGAGATAGCATCTTATTATAGTTTATTTTTATTTATCTTGGATCAGGACCAGGATTTCCCCGGTTCCCTATGGGTCGATCTAGCCCGGAGTGAAGAGGTTTCCAGTTTATGGTCAACCTTGTGGCGGCTTCTTTATCAAGTAGTGAACCCGCTTCTTTGAGATAGAACCACCTTTTTGTTCTCTATAGGGCTTATTATAATCCCAGAAAAATAGCTACATTTAGTTCTAAAGAGAATATGGCTTGTAGGAAATGTGGTATTGCTGGGCCATATGATGTTCATAGGTTTGTGCTCTGCCCCCAGATTTCGGGTTTTTGGGTAGAGGTTTGTGAAATCATAGGGAAAGTATTACATGTACAGTTAGGGTGCACCCCAGAATTAATCCTATTTGGAGCTGGTCTCCCAAGATAGATAATTTGTTTGGTTATAAGAGGAGTTTGTTGTTCTATCTGATATTGTTGGGTAGAAGGGAGATCTGTAGGCAATGGATATCTCCAAAACCCCCTTCTTGATTTGAATGGTTGTCCGATGTATTAAAACATGTAATTTCGACCTTAGTCAGTCCTGTGCAAAAGGCGCAGCAAACTTATGGAGACCATGGGTGAGCTGGGTCGACCAGAGTATTTTTTCCACATAAGTATACCTTTATAGGCCAGTTATGTCTGATGATTAAGACATATGGGATGGAGACATCTTGGTGGATGGGTCTTGAAGATAGACACGTCTCCTATTTTTCCCAGACTTCCTACCATGAATACTCGGATCCTCCTAGGGTAAAATACTGGAACGTGGGCCCTGTTTTCAGAATGGAAGTACACGAAGCAAATGAGGACACAAAAAATAAAAGAAAAAAAAATACTGACAAAGCTATTAAACTCTAGGAATGATAAATATACTATTCCCACTCCAATATGTGCAACAGGGAAAATGTTGGACTCATGAGAGATCAAATTTACTGTTCCCACTCCAGTTTGTACAACAGTAAGGAAAGCGTTGGACTCAGGAAGGGTAAATTTAACTATTCCCACTCCAGTCGGTGCAACAGTAGAGAAATCGTTGGACACCAGAAAGGCAAAATTACTATTTGCACTCCAGTGTGTGACACAGTAGGGAAAGCGTTGGACTCAGGAGGAGTCATATTTACTATTCCCACTACAGTTGATGCAACAGTAGGGAAAGCGTTGGACATTGGAAAGGTAAAATTTACTATTCTCACTCCAGTGTGTGACACAGGAGGAGTCAAATTTACTATTCCCACTTCAGTGTGTGCAACAGTAGGTAAAATGTTGGACTCAGGAGGGGTAAAATTTACTATTCCCACTCCATTCAGTGCAACAGTAGAGAGCGAGTAATTCACTTCGAACATATGACATATTTTACCAAATCGATTAAAGACCCAAAAATATAAAATCCTAAATATAAAAATGTTATGCCTAAGTTTTAACATAAGTAAAACAAATTACATAATTGTTACAATTTGTAATAATTATCAATTAAAACAAATATGAGTAATATAATTTAATGAAATAAAAAAGGTGTAACACGATTAGCATATTAAGTGATAAAAACTATTTATAATAATAACGTAATAAACATTTTATAATTTATGATTACTTAAATAACTTCCACCCTATCCCTCTACAAAGTAAACAACACATGCCTAAAATATAGCTTAACAAATATGATAATTTCACAATTAACATAATTATAATTTAAATAATTAATCATTAATAATAAATTATACATTAATAATTATCAATAAATAATTTCTTACTTAACTTCCTACCCTTTAACCCTACAAACCCCACAACCTGCACCTCAAAAATAACTTTTAAAATATCTTAATCACAGAATTTACATAAATATCAATTAAATAATTCATATTAATGAATAATTAATTATTAATTATAATTAATTAACTTCTCAACCTTTACCCCTTCACCCCCACAACCCACACCTAAAATATAAATAAAAAAATATTAATTACACTCTGTACACAATTAATGATCAATTACATAATTAATAATAATTAAAATTATTATTAACTTCCCCTTCTTTACCCCTACAAACCCCACAACCTGCACCCAAAACATAACTTAAAAATACATTATTTACACAGTCTACTTAAATAATTAACAATTAAGTAAGTAATAATATTTTAAATAATTACTAATTAATTATAATTAATTTTCTCCTCACCCTGTGCCCCTACAAACCCCACAACCGGCTACAACACTAAAAATTACAATTAATAATTAAATTACATTTAAAAACAAATAAACATTTCCAAAACTATATTGAAAAACATTAACAATAACTATACAAACAATTTATAACATATACAATTAAATCATATACTAAAATACATAATGATAATTAAAAAACTATATTTTTTATAACTGTTTACCTTAGGGAAGCAATATTTTTGTCAACGCTATTTCTGCACCACGATATTAAGGACCACATTTTAAGTTTGGCGGACGGAAAAGTCCATCCGCCAAACTCCTGACAGGGTGGCCTCCGCCTAAGCGGTGGCCTCCCTGCCGGAGTCATTAAGCATTTCCCACTAAGTTTCCACCCGTTGGCCTAGTGGGAAACATGCTACAGCATTGTCTCTGATTTGTAATCAAGTCGGTGGCAATGCTGAAGCCAGCAGGGTGAACCAGCACCCTTGCAATGCTCACTGTCTGCAAAGCAGACAGTGACATTGCGAGGGTGCTGGGCAGAGGGGGCAGTGCAGGGCCCCCCGTGGCCCCCTGCACCTGCTCTCTGCCAGCCTTTTCAAAAAGGCTAGCGGAGAACAAGGTCATAATCAGCTGGGCAGCGCTGCCCTGGCGGATTAGGATCTCTGCCACCGTCAGACCGCCGGTATCCAAGATCCCGGTGGAGCTGGTGGTTCCCTGGCAGTCGGACCACCAGAGTTCTTATGTGGTGGTCGGACCGCCGCATCCTCAGCGGTCCAGACTGCACGGGGAGTGTGGCAGAAGTAAGACCACCACACTCGTAGTGAGGCCCTAAGGACTACGATATTAAAAACTCAATATTTGTGGTGTAGTTTTAACTCAATTTTTTTGCTTGAATACCCAAAACAACAGGGACAAAAAGGCTTTAAATTAGGGGACGAAAGTGAAGGAAAATAAGCAAGCAATTGTATTGCGATCCATCCATCATAAGGCAAAGTCTCATTTTATATCGTTTAGGCAGGATATTACATAACAGGGAAAATATTATCACCATCTTGGACTGGGAGTTCAGATTACAAAGAGTGGGAAGATGACATTTTTCAGCAGGAATAAATTTAAGGCTAACCATTCCTTCTTCATGGGAATATTGTTTTTCAGGCATGAGAATAATAATCCCTTGTTTAACAGCCTTCCTCTTTTCACTAGTCACACCCTCTGCCCGCCCCTTCCAAATGGCCTGCGGAAAAGCCCTTTAACCAGGTCCAGTCACGGACCCAGGGACAATGACAGAGTGGGGCAGGAGAACAACACACCTTGGGCCTCATTACAATTGTGGCAGTCCCTAGGGGCACGAGACCGGACTGTCCATTGTCCCCCCTAATAGTCGCCCTGGCTTTTGATCCTCTGTCGGTCTGGATATGTGGTGATCCTTTGATTCAAGGCCTGAACTGGACAGGGGACTGGGAGGACAGGATATGGAGGTGACATTTTACTGCATGTGGTGGACCCCTTACGCACCCTTGACAGAATACTCCATGTCTTAACGCAATTCAGTTATTACTCGGGATATACCATCAATTGGGAAAAGTCTTTGATCTATCCTCTCAGTGGCATGGCCCCAAGACTGCCGGTTGGATGCTCTGCCCGCATAGCAATGGAAGGGTTCCCCTATCTAGGCATTTATGTCACCACGGACCCGAATGCATTTAGAGCTCACAACTTGACATCCCAGCTGGTGGACTTGCAGAACGACGTGGAACGCTGGCGCTCCCTTCCACTGTCGTTGCTAGGCAAGACAGACTTTTTTTAAATGATGGCTCTGCCTCGCTGCTTGTATGCTCTCCAGGATACACCGTACCCCGTTCCAGTGTCTTATTTCAAACACATTGATGGGGCGATTCTCACCCTGCTCTGGGACACAGGCCCTGCGCGTATAGCCATTAAGAAGCTCACTAGAAGTTGGTACGCTGGAGGCATTGCGCTGCCTGACATACGGGCCTAATACAGAGCAGCTCAATTGGTACCTATCAACCATTAGGTCTATCTCCCTGAGACTGAGCTGGCTTACTGGCTAGACAAGGAGGCTATGAGACCTGGGGGCTTCGGGCGGGCGCTGTATGGAGGCAAGAAGCCCTGGACATTTCTCGTTCCCACGGCGGTGACCCTCACCATCTGGCATTAAACACATAGTTCAATGGGTTGGAAAAACATGATCACACAGGATACCCGCTGTGGGAAACTGCACGCTTGAGCACCCTGGGCACACTCCTAGCCTTTCACACCTGTGACACGATTGGTATAACGAAGGTGGGAGACCGGTGGAGAAATGGCTAGGTCCTTTCTTTCTCAGATCTCCAGGTAGAATAGTAGATGGCATCCATGGAAACATTCCGATACCTACAAATCCGACACACACTGGATGGGGCAATCCCCAGGAGGGTGGACCTCCCTGAGTCTTCTCCGCTCGGAGAATGATTACTTACGACTATATGCCCAGGAAGGCTATCTCTCTCACGTACCAGAAGCTCATCAATAACTCCTGCAATGCTTTTGGGGCCCTGAGGGGTCAGTTGGAACAGGATTTGGGAGGGGTGGATGATGGGGGGTGGCAGGAGGCTCTCACCTCCCTGAGAGAGGTGGCAATGTGCTCTAGATTCCATCTAGTCCAGTTGAAAATCCTCCACAGGAGTTACTATGCCTGCACAACACTGGCGAAGTACTATGCCTGCACAACACTGGCGAAGATGTGGAGAGTAGCAACCCCCCTTTGCTCACAAAATTGCTGCTAGGATGGGACCCTCTACCACATGTTGTGGAGCTGCCCGGTCATACAAAGTTACTGGGATGGGTTGTTGAGCTTTCCGCTGGGGTGAGATGGATATTGCTCATCTGGACCAGGTGTGGATGACTCTGGGACTGATCATAGCGAAATGTAACATAGCCTGAGTGTGGAAGGCGTGTCACCCGCCAACATTGGCAGACTGGAAACAGGGCCTAGACTAGTGTATGTTGGTGGAAAGAGTGATCTACATGAGTAAAGGATGTCCAAGGAAATGGACTGGGGCTTGGGGGAAATGGAACACCTACAGTGGGGTTTGTGCTCTCTGCCCAGCCGTGTAAGAACGGAGGGAAGCGGTCAGACGTAACTGTATCTCCTCGTGACACTTGGCTGTGCCGAGAATGGGATGGAGGGAATGGGTCCCAGGGAGCTCCTGAGGGAAGTAGCGTGGCTAAACTGCATCTCAACATTGTCTACTATGCTGCTGTATTGATATTTGCTGTTGTTCAAACGCAATAAAAAGAGTGTAAAAATAAAACAAGTTTTGTGGTCCCAGGACCGCCATTTTGATGGTGGCGGTCGTACCGCCAACAGGCTGGTGAAGAAGAACGCCAAATGATGACATTGGCGGTATTCCCAACAGAATACAGCCAAAGCACCTCCAGCACCACCAGTGAGGTCTGTCCGACGGTAGCCATCTGCAGGCCGACGAAGACCATGTTTCCGCCAGATGGAGTACGGGGTTGCACACCGCCAAGGTTTCCGCCGCAATCGCACCACCACAGAAACCAGGAGGAAACCAAATGCATAAAAGGAGACACGCACCTCCAGGAAGCCATACTCGTCAGGAGCCGTCATGGAACCAGAACTAGATGTCTTTCTACTGCTCCTGCTTGCCCAAAGACTTCTGAATCTTCGAACACGACGACAACAGCAACCAAAAGTACACACTCTTACCTGTTACTGTTGTATATTGCCATTTTTTGAACAGATACACACACAACATACATTCGGGAAAGGGGTGCGAGGGCTACACTCACACGTAACAGCACACAAACACGCAAACTCACATATAGCCACACACACTCTCTCATATACACAACAAACATGCCACGGCCACCACACACACACACACAAACAAACACACACATACAAATGTCACAAACACACACAGGTACGCACGGAAATAATGCACAGGCCCACACTCACACAGTATCACACAACACCACAACACATCGTAACCGTAACACAACCTCACCATCTCTAATCACTTGGCAGGGACACACAGGGGACACTACCCAGGGACACATCACACATACTTCACAACATAACACAGTCAAACTACTTACTGATCGACTTACAAAGAACTCCGCATTCCAACATTTCATGCACATAACACGCACAGTCAAAGCACACAGAGCCACACAACACACCAACAAACACATCACAATACACACAGTACTAACACAACACTACCCCTTGAACACACACATTTTCATCACAGAACACATACCCTACCACTTTCAGACAAAATCACTGCACTCAACCTCACATACTGCCTAAACAACACACGTAGCCTAAGCAGAACACACACACACATACAGACGCACACCCAATGTCAGTCAGGAACAACTCTATACTAGGGAAAGAAATGCATGACAAAGATGTAACCAGGAAACCAACTACATGTTGGTTCAAGTAATTATTTTGTTTTAAATTTCTTAAAAAAACAAAGGTCCTAGGCCAGTCAATTAGATCAACAGTGTGTATGAACACAGTGCACAGATGTGTGCCTTGAACATGACTACTGACTGCCATGTAACCTCCACACATAGGGGCATCTATGGGGCAGGCAGGCACCTCAACGGATATCTGGTGGGGGGTGGGGTGGTTGGCTTTAGGTCTAGGAGGAGGTCCTTTGGGATCTGGTCTGGGGGGGTTTGGCCTTGGTCTTAGGTTTAGGGGACAGTTGGCTTTTAGGTGGATGGGTAGACTTCTTGGCAGGGAGAGGGGAATGGGAAGTTGCAGGGGGCAGGGGAGGTCTTGGAGGTAGAAGGGCCAGACTTGGGGAGGGACACAGAACGTTTAGGGGTATCACGGGGTGGGAGAGGAGTAGGGAAAAGGGCAAACTCTGAAAGGAAAGCTTTTTTACACACACTGGGACGGTCAAAGCAAAAGGATTTGGGAATGGAGTTATGCCGCTTGGACTATGCCACGCCCCTACTGCCTTTAAGTTTTTTTTATAAATGAAGTCTTTCTGGATTTGTTGGATGTGTGTGTGGTGGCTTACCTTGATGACATATTAATATACTCCTCATCCATGACTGCACATGAGAAATTGGTCAGAGCAGTCTTGCAATGGTTTTGAGACAATAAGCTCTTTGTGAAACTGGAGAAATTTGAGTTTCATACTTCTGAAGTTACCTTTTTGAGGTATGCTCTCTCTTCTTGAGGAGCTAGTATGGATCCACAAGAGGTGACAGCTATCTTGCAGTGACAATCCCCTGATACAGTAAAAGAAGTACAGGACTTCCTCAGATTCACCAACTTGTATTGGCGATTTATAGACCATTTGTACACATTGGTATCCCCTATAACTCAATTGTTAAAAAAGGGATAGTTTTCAAATTGTCTGAGACAGTAGAACAGGCTTTCCAGACATTGAAAAAGGCCTTCATGAAAGCCCTTGTTCTACAGCATCCTGACACCACACAACCATTTGTTAAGCCTATGCATTCCAGGTAGAGTTGGGGGGTTTTATCGCAAAGGGATAAGGAGTCAGGGGAACTCCATCCAGTGGCATATTTCTCTCACAAGCTTAGTCCAGCAGAAATCAATTATTCAGTTGGTGACAAGGAACTTTTGGCAATCAAGAAAGCCTTTGAGAAGTGGCAGCATTATTTAATGGGTGCATTGCGTACTGTCACTGTCCTCACAGAGCATCATAATCTTATGTTTCTGAAGTCAGCTAAGGCGTTATCTATGAGACAGTTTCGCTGAGCCCAATTATTTACTGCCTATGATTTTGTTATTCAATTCCAAGCCAGTAGACAACATGGAAAAGCAGATCTTCTGTCACGCTTAGGACATAAAGTAGATGAACAAGAATCTGAAAGCTTTCCCATCATTTCCTCTGACTGAATTTTAAGAGCTGTGATTTCAGACAAACCCTTTGTAGAAAAAGTAGCTGCAGCACAACATAATAGAGGAGCACAAGAGCTTCTACAAAAACAAGAAAGCAAGGTAGTAAACAATATTATTATTAACATAATGGTCTAATTTTACAGCAACAAGCATTATACTGGTGTAATAACAACATACTGGCAGTGCATCCAGGAGAAAAGAAGATGTTAGAATTGGTTAGGCATCATTTTTGTTGGCCCACAGTTGTGACTGATACCAAACAGAATAACAATTCCCATCATGCACCTGCAGGCTTACTACATCCTTTACCCACTCCTCCACACCCATGGTACACTATGGGGGTCATTCTGACCCTGGCGGCCGGTGACCGCCAGGGTCACCGACCACGGGAGCACCGCCAACATGCTGGCGGTGCTCCCGAGGGCATTCTGACCGCGGCGGTTCAGCCGTGGCCAGAAAGGGTAAACCGGCGGTCTCCCGCCGGTTTACCACTGCCCTTGTGAATCCTCCATGGCTGCGGAGCGTGCTCCGCAGCCATGGGGATTCTGACACCCCCTACCGCCATCCTGTTCCTGGCGGGTCTTCCGCCAGGAACAGGATGGCGGTAGGGGGTGCCGCGGGGCCCCTGGGGGCCCCTGCAGTGCGCATGCCCATGGCATGGGCACTGCAGGGGCCCCCGTAAGAGGGCTCCGCAAAGTATTTCAGTGTCTGCTAAGCAGACACTGAAATACGCGACGGGTGCAACTGCACCTGTCGCACCCCTGCAACTACGCCCGCTCAATTCTGAGCCGGCGTCCTCGTTGCAGGGGCATTTCCTCTGGGCCGGCGGGCGCTCTTTTGGAGAGCGCCCGGCGGCCCAGAGGAAATGTCTGAATGGCCGCCGCGGTCTTTTGACCGCGGTGCGGTCATTCAGCGGCGGTACCTTGGCTATGTGCCTGGACTTTATAATAGAATTACCCAAAACAGATACTGGGTATACTACAGTTATGGTCACAGTAGATATGTTTTCTAAAATGGCCCATTGTACACCATTGTTAGGTTTACCAACTACTAAGACACTTGCAGATATCTTTGTACAATCTGTTGTATGTCTGCACGGACTACCATCCATAATTGTATCTGATCGGGCCCTCAATTCATCTCAAAGGTTGGGAAAGCTTTATGTGGAGTTTTACAGATTGAGCTGCACCTGTCTACTGGTTATCACCCATAAACAGACGGTCAGACAGGAAGTAAATCACTTTTTAGAGCACTACCTAAGGAGTCAAGTACTGAGCGATACTGAAGAATGGTATACATTTATTTGGACTGCAGAATTTGCCTATAATAATACACAACACAGTTCTACCAAGGTTACACCAATTCAACGCAATCATGGTTTACATCCCCAATTCCTATTACCCCCCTCTACTCATACTACTGGTGTCCCCGCAGTGCAGACCTTTGCAGATCAACTTAAGGTTATTCAGCAAACTGCACAAAGCTATTTGGATTAGGCAAAGTTGATATATGAAAGAAATGCAGATGTAGAGCAAGCTCCAAATATCAGGTGGAGGAATATGTGTGGCTGTCATTACCTCATATTGAAGAGGCCACATAAGTTTAAACATGTTATATTGGTCCTTATCTGATCATTAAAGGAATTAATGATGCTGTTATGAAATTGAATTACCTCCACAAATACGAGTACACATGGTTTTGCACTTGTTTTTGTTAAAATCTGTAACCACTGGAACTGTTCTTCCCACGAGACCTCTAGTTGTCGTGGTGGAGAATGAGTGGGAATATGAAGTGGAAGCAATATTGGACTCTTAACGGATATGCCACAGACTATATTATTTGATTCATTGGAAAGGACATGGACCTGAGGACTGCACATGGGAACCTGCGGGTCATGCGCATGCCCCACCTTGTTCGTTTTTTTCATAGGGGTTACACGGATAAAACCAAACCTGTGGGGAGGATCCTGGGGGGGTGTACTGCCAAGCTCACCACACTTCTTAGGTGGCATGCTGGCTATTAGGTGGAGTGTGCAGCCTTTAAGGCTGCACCTTGACGACTGCTCGTCATCAGTTCTCTCGTTCCTCCCCCTGCACTCACCTGTGATCACCTCGGCTTCTGTGTTGGGGTTCCCTTGCCACCTCACATTGTTTCTTTTTGCCTCACCTCGCTTAGCATCCTCATCCCCAGGATTTGTGCCAGGTTTGTCGGCAGGTGTAGGGTTTGTCTGGTTTTCTTCTGGCTGCTTTCACTGGAACCTTGGAGCACCTACAGAACCTACAAAGGAGAAAAGATAAAATAATGTTTAAGCAGCAAAACCTTATGGATGGTAACAAACGAATGTACATAAAACTCAAATACTTATCCCATGGAATACTGTGAAATAAATGGTGATTTCAGCGTTTGATACCTTCAAATGAGAAAATGATACAATTAGTCTGTTTAAGTTTGAACCTTCCTGCTCATTGAAAAGCTATTGTTTTGCTAATCAGATAGATGGCTCTAGTATACATGGACAGGATTCTATTGCCTGCATAAGAAGAATATGGATAACCATTTTAGAGCCATATGAGCTGAGTGATATATATATATATATATATATATATATATAAAATTTACGTAGTGGCGGTCGCCATTAGGTAGTTGTAGTTAGGACCTAGTTTCTATATAAAAAGCTCTTTTTTACTCACCTATATCTTTGGCGCTGCTTGACGAATCTTCACAAAACTTTCAAAAAAGGTTGCCTGTCACACCAACTGCCGAGTAGAAAGCTTCAGGGTCATCCACCCAGGGGGGCAGAGAAAAAGGGGGGGACCCAAAACACTTTTTCCCCATTCATTTTTTCCATAGGGATTTTGAACAGCGATAACGCCGAACCTACTGGGCTGAATTACACCAAATATGGAAGAAAGGTAGGCCCTGGTCCAGAAAGTGACCTTTTTTGTTTTGGTGAAACTCTGTTCAGTAGTTTTAGAGAAATTAAAGAAAATCTAAATTTGTAAATATAGGGACACAAATGATTTGCAACCCCTCCCGATCTCGGGCTGAGATCTGAGTGTCTGACACCACTTCAACAACGGAGCCGTTGAAGTGTTGTCAGCCATCTTGGGATTGGGCTGAAGCCGAGTCCCAGAAAAAATGATATAAAAAAAACAAAAGGGGCAAGGGTACAAACACCCTGACCCCTTAGCTCTGATGCTAGGGTCTCAAAGGGACCCGCTAGGACTAACAAGCATTTTTTAAATTATTTTCACAGCTGATTCACGATGGGCTCCCGTGCTTGTCTTTAAACAAGCCCTGGGCCAGGTCCCGGGGGAACGTTTTTCTTTTTAATAGGGGGAGGCCTCTTGGCCCCCACAGCCCTAGGGATCAATACCTCCCTGGGGTGAATTGTAAAATATGAGAAGGGGGCCGTACAGCCCCCCTATACCCCTGGGACCACCACCCCTTTGGGGCACAAATGCTTTTAATAAGTGGGCGAGGCTCGCTGGCCTCCCCCACAGCCCCAGGGCCCAGCACCTCCCTGGGGCTATACTGAAATATGAGTGGGGTGCCGCACAGCCTCCCCACCCGTTCCCCAGGGACCACCACCCCTAGGGCATTTCAGATATTGGGTGAAGGGGGAATGCTCAGGCCCCCACGCAGCCCCAGGACCCACCACCCCCAGGGCATTTAACACATTGGGTGCTGGGGAACTGCTCGGGATCTCCACCTCCCTGGGGCTATAATAAAAATGCCTACATGGATTCTGTTTCAGACCCCCTTCAGCCCTGGGGATCACCACCTCCTCAGGACTATGATTGTTGGTGGGGGTCCGCACGGCCTCCACTCAAGAATCCACTGATGGCCAAGCCACAGCAAACACTTTGGTTTTTGACATCAGGACCTGTCAAACAGGTCCCGCTGTCAAAAACCGAGCTTTCACCTCTGTCCACTGCATGCAAATATGTGTGCAGAAAACAGGGATGAAAGGTTTTCTCCAGCAAGGAGGCAGCTGCTGTTAAAAGCAGCTACCTGCTTCCTGGAGGAATGGGACTGCGGGGGAGGCCTTGAGGCTTCCCCAGTGGTCCTAGATAGCCAATAAGGGCAACATATAAAACTTTTTTTTAAATGTCCTGGGACCATGGGGGAGGCCCTGAGGCTTCCAATCCCAATAACTCGCAAAGGGCTTCTTTCAAAATTAAATTAAAAAAATACAGGGACTGTGGGGGCGCCTTTGAAGGCTCCCCTGCGATCCCACATAGCCCATAAAGAGCTTAAAAAATGTTTAGAAAAAATAAATTCAATAGCTTAGTGTCAAGGTCCAGCCAGACTCGTTTCCCTATTTTTTTTAAGTAAAAATGTTTAAGGATCATATTGGAAGGTGATCTTACTCTTATTAAATAACAAATACATTTTACTTTTCAAATTGTGCAGAAATATCTCATTCTAAGTATATCATAAATCAAAGCTTAAAAAACTTGCGGTCTCTTTCCTTCTCACTTTCTCTCTCTCTCTCTCTCTCTCTCTTTCAATTTCAATCTCTTAGATACCTTAGGGCATGAGTTATAGTTTCTTGAAGTAACTCTAACTATAACTGGTGAATTTCTGTGGTTATGTGTGTTTAGAATGTAAGCCTAACTATAACGTCCCTGTGTGTGTGTATATGATATGATAAATGTTGCAATTTTGAGTTAGTTAGTACACACATTATTGTAGCTCTTGGAGTAGACAGTATAGGTAGGTGTAGAAAATTAAGCTTATATATTATCTATTGTTTCAGTAATGTCTGGTCTGCCTTTTTGCTTTGAATCAGTGCACACGATTTCCAGAGTATTACGAACCTGCGTCTTCCACAAAAGCGAAGGGGGGACATTAGGTAGGTGAATAAGGGAGCCACAGTGTTATCTTATATACTCCCGTGTGAAATACTCAAAGCACTAAGTAGTGTTGACATTTGTTTTAGAAGCTGATATAGCTATCAGATGTCATCAGGTGTGGAACTTGGTCAAGCTTCATCCCGGTCTGTCAGACGTGATCATTCATTGGTCTGCTTGGTTGCAGGAAAGGAGGGAACTACGCTGTGTCTATTCCACTCCCTAGAAATGTTACCCAATTCCTGACACTTGGTCTCCCATCAGCAACCTTGTGTGATGTGACGTGCACTGATTGCTTAAATATCATGCTTGAACCTACTTCACAAGCACAGTTGCTGGAAAGTCCTTCAGAAGCCCACTCTACAACCCTTGGAGGTTGGGAGTTCTCCTGGGGGGACATCACAGCTTAGTTGAAGCCCCCCCCCCACATCTGCAAACACCTGGGCAGCACTCCCAAAGAACACGATCTTATTGGACGATGGACTGATGGATGAGGCCCTCCCATCATTTCTTGCCCATTCGGCCATGCAAGATGTCTGCAAATGCTGCACACCCGTTCGACCACTGCCAAGAGAACGGTGAGTGGCGTGCATGCTTTACATGGTCTCTTGGGTAGCTGGGGTTAGGTGAGAGGTAGGATAGGGCAGCAAGTAGTATGAGTGTAGCATTTCTTTTTCAGTGATGTTTGGTCGAGTTGTAACAGAGGTAGGATAGTTCTTCAAGGAAAAAGGAAAGGTTGTGGTTAGGGTTGGAGGTAGGATAGGACAGCAAAGAAGTGTGGGGGAGGGGTCTGACAATAAATCTGAAAAAAATTGATGTTTAGTGTGGAGAGTAATTTATTGTACACGCATATAACAGCAATCGTAGTGAGATCAAATATAATTGAGTTCCTCCTTGATGCCATTAGCATCTTTGTCCCATGTGGCAGACTTTGTTCCATGTTTGCCTCTTCCCCATCCTATGTGGAGTCCTCATTTGGTGTGCTCCTCCTCTTGCATTGGCATTCAACATTCCTGTGATGCAGAATGCAGGAGAGGGAGGGATTTTAAGACATATTTTTCTGGCATCTATGCCAAGGCACCACCAATACACCGAAGGCCTATATTATGCATCCCAGTGTGTGTTTTGTTGTAGGTTCATTCTGATACAGTTGCTGTTTCATGGAAAGGGGCCATCAGCCAAACCTGTAATGGTTAAACATTGTTAAGGGTACAAAGCATAGATTCATGTACCACTGAGTACTTGATTAAGACCTATATACTGCCCTCCATGTTTATCCTGTGAGATGTTTGTATTCATTACTAATTGTCCAATACAGATTATATCCTTCTAAGCATTTTTGAAACTATGGCAATTCTTTGGTTAATATGTGTGCTCCGGTCAGTAATTGGCGATGGTACAATAGTGCAGAAACATGTACATAAGAGTGTTTTGGGTATCGAATTTCTCATTTTGCCTGCATGTTTGCAACATCCGCCAGATCCATCAAGCGAGTTCCCTCTGTTCCCTGCAGACTCTCATACTGTACACTACTATCTAACCCAAAACATGCTCCCTCAAACACTGCATATCACGTGAAATACAAATTACAGACTTTGCAGCAAATACGATACTAAAGCTTTTGTTCTTGTCTTTAGATGCCTGCACTTAACAAGGTGAAGTCTGCCCTGCTGAATGTCAGGTCAGATGATACCCAGTGTTTTGTCTTATCTTTGATCAATGCTGCATTAAATGAGGTTCATGTGTGTGGTGTCCTCATCTAGCAGTCATTTCCTCGCGGGTGTTATGTCTTGATTGTATATGGTACTCTGCTGTTCCGGAGAATCATTAAATCATGAGTGGGTTCACAGTATAGGGCAGTGCAATGTGTAATGACTAGATGTACATTACATATCATGTACACATTTATGGGATACTGAATTTTCCTGAATTTTCTCAGTGGGAGTAACCAGGGCCACCTTGGTGTTAACACCGCAGTAATGTCAGAGAGCCCCCAACTGCATTAAACTTTGCTCTGATGACATTTGCCAAGTGGGGTCTTTTGGCGATACAATGCTGTGAGTGGCTAAACTGAAAAGGGCCTTCATGACTACAGTGAACTCCTGAAAGTGGCTGTGATGGATGAGATATAGATTAACACTGCCAAACTGGGCATGAAATCCATCAGGATTGAGAAGATGCAGCACAGCCAGTACTGCTATAAGAGGGGAGGAGTTGCCTCCATTTGACAATTTAGGGGCCTTTGCATCCCCAATTGAAGAAAGCAGGTGCCGGGTGATGTCCTTGTCCAGTCGTAATATTAGGCCTGTGGCTTGAGTGTTGTTTAAAGGGTTATCCTTATTCTAAGAAGCTCTGGCCTTCTCCTTTGTCCAGGTAGGTGTCACAGCTTTTGCACTGGACTGTAACCTCCTGCTGCCGCAGCAGGAGGATTTACTGGGCATCAATTTCCATTGCATGCAACAGAAAGTAATAGTGATAGGCGTGGTCAGCATTTGTAGTCCTCAGCACCTCCTTGGAGTCCCTCATGAGGTAAGGTGTTCGCTGCTATCCTGCAGGAGTCCAAAGTGGTTCTCACATCTGTGATTTGTGGCTGACCATTCTTTTTATATGTTTTGTCACTCATAAATTTGCAATGTTAAGAATATGTTGTATATGATTTTAGGTATGTGTTTTGGTCCATTATCCTAATTTACCACCTGCTCCGAGGTATCCTGTATTAATTCCCCACATGAATGAGTTTTGTTTTTCTAGGGCCATGATTACTCCTACAGAAGAAGCAAGCAAAGATCCCCTCCTCCCTCAAAACTTTATCCTTGATCACTCTTGCTTGTAAACTACATGCCAAGATCCTAGCATTATTCTGCTTCTCAGTTAAGCCAAAACAAACAGGTTATGTCAAGAGGAAATATTTGCCTCTGCTAACACCAGATTGGGTGCTAATAGTATCAATAAAGCAGAAAACCACAGTGATTCCTGGTGCACCATGGACGTGTGTGATGCAGTATTTTTTCAGACTCAGAGGAGCCTGATTGGTGCAATTCCTGGAACAACACATCAACAGAAGCACATTTATTTTTCTAGTTGGAACTCTTTAACATGCCCCAGGGGCTTGTGTTGTCGTACATTATGCATCCTTTCATATTTCAGGCTCCAAAGATGCAAATTACAAGGTCGTTTTGTATCCACTTTATGTTTATACTTGTTTTGAATTGTTTACATGCACAATAAGGAGTATGGGTATTCATGAGATACTAGCTCATAGCTTAAAATTTAAGCAAGCAGTCTAGGCTGACGATATCCTTCCTTTTCCTTCTAATGCAATTTCCTGAAAACTAGTGATCTGAGGCGATATTCAGGCATATATTTACCTCATGGTACAAGTGTAAGTTAGGTGAAACCATGGAAGGATACTTGTCTGCCAAGATAACATTACAGACTTTGGGAGGAAGGTCAAAAGCTGTCAACTGCTGCAGCTCAATCTGCATACAAGAAGGCAGAGACTGGACAGGTTTGGGTGGAGAACTGTCCCCTGTTGCTGTGACAGAAGATGCTTCCGAAGGGGCAGTCTGATCGGAGGATCAATGGCCATGCTTAAGAGCTCGGGATACCAGACTCTTAGTGCCCAGCCTAAAGCCACAAGAATTACTTGGGTGCGGTCGTTCTTGATCTTCTTGAGAACTTTGGGCAGAAGTGGTATTGGCGTAAAGGTGTAAAGAATGCCTGAGTTCCACTCAAGGTGAAAGGCATCACCGAGTGAGTGCCGCCTTGGAAACTCCAATGCGCAAAACAGCTGACATTGCTTGTGCTCTGTGGAGGCGAACAGATCCAACTAAAGCTCTTCCTACTGCTGAAAGAGACCTTGCACCACCTCCGTATGGAGAAGCCATTTGTGATCGACCAGGCATTGATGGCTGCGTTTGTCTGCTCTGGCCCTCAGAGAGCCCACCAGATATTGATCAACCAGGGATATGCCCCGATGTTCCAGCCATGCCCAAAGGTGCACATCCTCCTGACAAAGGGTCCACGACCCCACCCCGCCCTGTTTGTTGCAGTACCACTTGGCGCTGGTGTTGTCCATGAACACCTGGACCACTTTCACTTTGAGAGAGGGAAGGAATGCTTTCAGTGCTAGCCTGATTGCC
Organism: Pleurodeles waltl; assembly: GCF_031143425.1. NCBI lineage: Eukaryota > Metazoa > Chordata > Amphibia > Caudata > Salamandridae > Pleurodeles > Pleurodeles waltl. The sequence continues at coordinate 1,022,326,682 of NC_090449.1, read as the reverse complement.
CTGAGCTCCAAAAGATTGATATGGAGCCTGGATTCTGTCAGAGACCAGATACCTCTGATCTCCGCCTCTCCCAAGTGGCCTCCCCATCCCAGGAGTGATGCATCTGTCACTACTGTCAGATCTGGTTGGGGAAGGGAGAGGGATCTGCCTCAGACCCAATCGTGGTTCAAAAGCACCACTGCAGATCTAGGGCAGTTCCCTCCAAGATCTGGACCATGTTGGAGAGATTCCCCTGATGCTGCACCCACCAGAACTTCAGGTCCCACTGCAGAGCCTGCATGTGCCATCTGGCATAATTTACCAGCAGGATGAGGAGGCCATGAGACCCAGCAGCCTCAGAGTCACTTTCACCAAAATCCAGGATAGAGGCTGAAACATCGGAATTATAGCCTGAATATCCTAGACTCGCTGCTTGGGAGGAAAATCCCAACATTGCACTGTGTTCAGAACAGCTCTGATGAAAGGGAGCATCTGAGAGGGAGTCAGGTGTGACTTGGGAACATTTATATTGAACCCCAGGAAGAATGCAGGAGGTCTTCTGTAGTCTGGAGGTGGGATACGACAGCCAGGGTGAGTCCGCCTTCAACAGCCAGTCTGAGAGGTAGGGGAAAACTGAAACCCCAGACCTGAGCAGATGAGCTGCAACCACCGCCATCACTTTAGTGAACACTCAAGGGCCACTTGTGAAGCCAAACGGGAGCACAGTAATCTGAAAATTCTTGTGGCCCACCGTGAAACGCAAGTAACGTCTGTGGGCAGGCTGGACGGTAATATGGAAATATGCATCCTGCAAGTCCAATGCTACCATCCAGTCTTTTGGGCAGATAGGACTTGTGCCAGATTGAGCATTTTGAACTTCTCTTTCCTCAGGAAGAGATTGAGGGCCTGCAGGTCTAGGTTAGGGCTTAGGCCCTTGTCCTTTTCTGGCACCAGAAAGTAGCTGGAATAACAACCACAACCCCCTTCTGGTACAGGGACCCTCGCTATGGTTTCCTTGCCCAAGAGAGCCAAATCCTCCTCATGGAGAAGTGCCAGGTGATCCTCCATCATCCTCCATCATCCGATTGTAGGATGGTGGCATGGATGAGAAGTAGTCTCGAAGGAGAGGGAGTAGCCCCTTCAGACTAATTGCAAAATCCACCTGTCTGGCGTCATGGATTGCCAGTGGGGAAGGTGATGATGAATCCTGCCTCAAGCTCGTCCCAGATGGGGAAGCATCAGGCTAGAAAGGCTTGAAGGCTGCAGTGGGAGGTGTGGTGGACTGGGCAGATCGCTGGCTCCCTGATCCACGAGGATGTTGGATCCCACATCCCCAGCCACACAGAGGCTGTCCAGAATGTGTGGCTGAAAGTAAAAGGATGTGGTTTGGCACCCCTTCCGTAGCCATGAAAGGGGGGGAAAGCAGACTGAGGAGGGTGAGGATAAGCTGTTAGGCCCATGGATTGGGCCGCAGCCCGGGACTCCTTAAAGCACTTGAGCGCCAAGTCTGCTTTGTCTCCAAATGGACGGGTGCCATCGAAAGGCATGTCCATAAGTGTGGCCTGGACATCCACCGAAAGCCAGACATCCTCAACCAAGCATGACATCTCAAGGCCACCATCAATGAAACCGATCTACCTAGTGAGTCGTTGTATCCAGCCCACATCTTATCGTGAACTTCGCCGGCATCTCTCCCATCAGCAACAGCTTGAGAGAGATTGGCTCGGACCTCCTCATGGACCTGTGGCAGCACTGGTGCAACCGTGTCCCATAAAGTATGGGTGTAACAGCCCAAAAGGCATGTAGTGTTCATGTACCACAATGCCAGACTGGAGGAAGAAAACATCCTCTTCCCAAGCTGATCTAGTCTTTTAGATTCCCTATCCAGAGGTGCAGAAGGAAATGCAACTGAGGATGTTCAGGCCTGGAGAACCAAGCTCTCAGGGACAGGGTGTTGTGTCAGGAACACCAGGTCATTAGGCCATGGCCCATGGTGGCAGCCAATTATTCTATTAACAGGAGCCCCTGTGCTGGGTTTGGACAAAGTACCCAGCAGGTGAGCACCTTATTAAGGGCAAAAGGAGTTCTGAAGAGGAATTCCCAGGCTAAAGCACCTCTTCAGGAGGTTAGTTCTGATGGCTACTGAAGGCAGTTTGAGGCCCAGGAACTCAGCCAGTCTTCTTACCACAATTGAATAAGAAGCCCCCTCCTCTAGAGGCACTGTAGGTGGAGAAAGCATGCCAGCGTCAGGAGAAGTGTCCAGACCACTGGCTTCACCCAGGTCCTCAGCTCTGTCCATGGGATCATCAAGCTGGTATTCAAAAGGGTCCAGTGACCCCTTCATACTCTCATCGTACCCATACCCATAAGAATAAGGGTCAGGATCTGGCCTAGGGAGCAAGGTCCCAGTCGAAGTCAGAATCGGTCCGGTTCCATGTCAGAGTCAGCAGTCAGTATGGGATCAACGCTGACCATGGGCCCAGGCGACGTCAGGAACCATCATCAGGAAAGGTCATGGTGGCCCGACAGATGCCAGTTCAGGTCCAGAAATGGATCCCTGGGTGCCCTCCAGAGCTAAAGCCGAAGCTGCCGGCGCAGAACCTGAGGGGCCCCTGCCGACCCCGCGGGGCCTGAAGGTGCTCCGGCAGGGTCGGACTGATTCAAGATGAGGTGCATGGCCTCATAAAACGTATGCAATTGGGCAGTGGTGGCTCCAGCTCCCAGAAACTCAGTGAGGCGCGGAGCCGACCTTAAAGTAGAGTCTGAGGACGAGTGCCTAGAATGACGACGCTAGCCTTCCCACGTTGCATCATCCGACTGACGGGGTGAAGTCGAAGAAAGCTTGCTCTTCTTCGACTCTTTCTTGTGCTTACCTGAACACCCTGAAGATTTTGAATGGGGCAAAGAAGAATGGGGGCTCCGCGAGCGGAATCAAGACCTTCCTCTCAACCAATGGAAAGCAGAGCACCAGGCCGCAAGTAGCTTTAGGGACCGCTCCCTCAAAGCATTTAGGTTCATGGCCCGGAACATGGAGCACAACTTTGGGTCGTGGTCATGCTCCAAACACCAGAGACACATAAGGGGTGGATCCGTCACGAACATCATCCAGTGACTGGAGTCACAAGGCTTGAATCTGGTCTCCTGTGATGACATCTTGCTGCACCAGTATGTCAAAAAAACTTTTCACAAAAGTAAAAAAGCACAGTCAAAAATTGACTGTAGGAGTAGCTCTTCTTCGGATCTGCGTGTAGGCTGGCGCAGAAAGAAAAGAATTGATGTCAGTGCGCTGGGGTGGCGCCTTTATAGGACCCACGACATCATATCTGATGAACCCGACGATGGACAGGGAGTCGACGGATGCTACCTGATGGCGCGCAAGGGTACTGCACGAGGAAAATCTCTGGATCCAGATTGAAGCTTGGGGAAATTCTAAGGTATGGAATCTGCAACCAGATTTCTCTATCAGATATGTTATTTCACAAAAACAAACATCATTTATGTTTCACTGCATCTTTTTTAAGCATTTTCAGCACTTTTTTAAGTGAAAATGTTTAAAAAACATTTTTGCAAGTTCGGAATGTTTAAAAAACAGTCCTTAATTTTCAAAATGTAAAATTTATTATGCCGTAATGTGCATTTTATATGTTTAAGATTAGTTATAGCCATCGCTATATACAGGCACGTTTAGGATGTTAATAATATTTCCAAAAAGTAAGCTGTTAACTACATTTTGAATGCATCAACTTTTTTACCACTATTTTATTACTTCAAGTCCATTTATACACAGGAAGTGTGCACAGGAGGGACAACATTAGGAGCCCTAAAAATGTGTGTCCTCCAGCAGTTCATTCCTGCAAGTATCAAGCAATATAAACACCACCTCATACATATGTACATAAGGCAATAGTTTAGAAAACGTTAAAAAAATATAGCAGCCAGTCAAAACAAATTTCAAAATATTAGGAGACATTTAGGGGGTCATTATGACCTCGGCGGTCTTTTAAAAAGACCGCCGAGGGACCGCCATGCTGAAGACCGCCAGTGGTGGCGGTTTTCCGCTCGGGGTATTATGACTGTTGGCAGCTCTCCGTCCTTTTTCGGCCGGAGAGCCGGCAACAGCCATACTGGCGGCCGGCAGGGAAGTGGAGGTTGCTCCACCTCCACCGCCACGCAAACAGAACACCGCCCACCGAATTACATCCTGTGATTCGGCGTGGTGGTGTTCTGTTGATGGTGTGGTGTCGGCGGAGCAGCTCCCATGGCTCCCGTTCCCTCCCGGAGGATCGACGGACCAGGTAAGTCGATCGTCCGTTAGGGGAGGGGGGTGAGGGGGTGTTGTGTGTTGTGTGCGTGCATGGGGGTGTGCGTGTGTATATGTAGAGGAGGTGTGTGAGTGCGTGTATGCTTGCGGGGGTGTTGCGTGTTTGGGAATGAGTGCGTGTATGTCTGTGGGTATGTCTGTATGGATGTGTGCGTGTATGTTTGAATGTGGGTGTGCGTGTCTGACTGTGTGTGTGGATATTGGCATGTATGCCGGTGTGTGTGCGTGTATGTGTGTTGGTGGTGCCTGCGTGCGTGTCGTGTGTGAGTGAGTGATGTGATGTTGGGGGTCGGGGTGGGGAGGGGGGCCCTGCCACCTTTGGGAGGTGGCAGGGGTGGTGGGGGTGTAGGGGAGGAAGTCGGGGTGGGGGTGGGGGGTGGGGGAGACCCCTATCAGTGCCAGGGAAGCAATTCCCTGGCACTGATAGTGCTTACCGCCATGGATTTCATGGCGGTTTCAAACCGCATGAAATCCATGGCGGTCAGCCGGGTCCCAATACCGCCGGCGGTATAGTGACGGCCGCCGGGCTGGAGACCCGGCGGTCGTCTCCGCCCTGGCGGGTGGAACGGAGAACCGGCGGATGACCTTGGTGGTAACCGCCATGGTCATAATAAAAAATAAAAAGACTGCCAGCCTGTTGGCGGTCTTACCGCCGCTTCTCCGCCTTCCGCCAGGGTCATAATGACCCCCTTAGTCCCTCGTTATGACATTGGCGGTAAGTCCCGCTTACCGCCATGCCGACTGCCACCAACATACCGTGACCGCGGTGGTATACCGCTACCCATATTATGACATACACATAGCAATCCGTCACTACACAAGTCCGCCAGCCCAAAGGTCAGTGATAAAATGGCAGTTACAAAACCCACAACGTTACGCCAACAGAACTACGCCCACAGCATTATGACCCACGAATCACTGCAGCAGACATTCAACCACGGTAAACCATTGGCGGCACATACTGCTGTGCTCAAAATACAAACACATACACAAAACAGCACCACATTGGACAATTCAAAATACACACACCTGTCACACATACACACACCCACACACCCACACCACTATAAAACACCCACCCACAATACCCACATCCCTTCACGACTAACAAAATTTGCAACTAGAGAGAGATGCAGCAAGAGCACCGACACAACCAGAACCACAGAACACCATCGCCCATACACCATCCACGCACATCACAGCACACACCCCAACACATCACCCCACACACCCTCACACACACCACACACATTACACCCATGGCACCACAAAGACACCCCAGGTTCTCAGAGGAGGAGCTAAGGGTCATGGTGGAGGAAATCATCCGGGTAGAGCCACAACTATTCAGATCACAGGTGCAGCAGACATCCATTGCAAGAAAGATGGAGCTATGGCGCAGAATCGTGGACAGGGTCAACGCTGTGGGACAGCACCCCAGAACAAGGAATGACATCAGGAAGAGGTGGAACGACCATCGGGGGAAGGTGCGTTCCGTGGTTGCAAGACACCTGATAGCTGTACAAAGGACTGGCAGTGGACCCCCACCTCCTCCCCCACAACTAACAACATGGGAGGAGCAAGTCTTGGCAATACCGCATCCTGAGGGTCTGGCAGGAATAGCAGGAGGACTGGACTCTGGTAAGTCAAATCTCTATTACTATCACCCCCCTACCTGCATGCCATCACATACCCCCACCCTTACCCTTACCCCCACCCCAACACCCCACCACCTCACATACACCCCACCATCAGAACCCACCCATCCCAGTATCCAGCACTGCACGCACCACCAATGCATGGACATCACTCATAGCCCTGCATGGACACCCATCACCGCATCATGCACATTAGAGAGAGCCACCTAGCCCACAAAATCACTACTCACACAAGGCAAAGCTGACAGGGCACTCACAACCATACAGGGCAACACACCCATGCACAAGATGGCACATGCAGAAACATTAACACTGCATTTACATACCCACAGGTCCCACACCCAACGTCACTGGAGAGGAGGTGCCAGCAATAACCAGTCCCCCACTGAAGAGGTCCACAGTGATGACAGCAGCTCTGCTCGCCTGGATCTGGATGAGCAACCTGGCCCATCAGGGACCTCCGAACAGTCGGTTACCCTGGCACAGTCCCATACCACCACAGAGCCTCCCCCCTCAGGAAACACCAGCACAGCACTCACCCAGTGGGCCCCTCCCTCTGTCCCCAGGACACGTCAATCAGCAGTGTGTCCACCACTACAGGGACCCCTGGCAACCCCACAAACACAGGACGATCAGGGACCTGGGGTCAGTGGCAGTGGGCACACAGTTCAGGGGACAGAGGCACAGGACAACAGGGAAGCTGGGAGGACTGCTGTGCAACAGGGGGAGGACAGGCCTAGGGAACCGACTCTCCATGAGGCACTCACCAACATCCTGGGAGCATACCACCATTCCCAGGAGACCATGGGCCAGATACTGGCCAAGTTGCAGGAGACCCAGCGGCTGCAGGAGGGACAGTTCCTGGGGATCAGGGAGGACCTGAGGGACATCCACACCACGCTGGTCACCATTGCAGGGGTGCTGGCAGACATGGTCAACACCATGAGGGAGGCAGTGGCACACCAACAGGCCCCTGACACTAGCCACACCAATGAACAGCTCTCCACCACCACTGGCGCTAATGGACAGGAGGCCCCGCTGCAGGAACAACAGGCCACCAGCACCCCTCCCCCTGCAGAAGGAGAACAACCCCGCAAACGGTCCCTACGATCCAGGCAGAAGCCAGGGACATTGCCAAGACCCCTGCCAGGAAATAAGACTCTCCTGGACAGGGTGACAGAGTGTGTGAAGGTCTTGTGTAAGGTGGGGGTGGTGGGGAGGTCCTGGGCAGCCTGCTGCTGCTGCATGTATGGTGGGCAATGTATGTGTGTAACCGGATGGGAGGGATATGGTGGACCATGGGTGTAACAGGCTGGACGGTATGACTGATCCCTTTTTCTATTTTAATTTTTCTGCAGGTCAGCGCCCATCAGAAAAAGGGTATATGGCTTGCCATCGCCAAGGACGTGCGTACCCTGGGGGTCTACGGCAGGCGGATCACCCACTGTCGCAAACGATGGGAGGACCTGAGACGCTGGGCAAGGAAGACGGCTGAGGCCCAGGGATGGCCTCCCAACGACGAAGGGGTGCCCGTCGAACCCTGACCCCCCTGATGTTCTGCATACTGGCGGTGGCCTATCCGGAGCGGGATGGGCGCTTGAGGGCATCACAGCAGCCACAAGGGGGTGAGTACAGTTTCCAAATCTGCAAATTGCGTGTGGTGGGGTGGTCTCTGGGTGGGGGATGTGAGTCTGTGGGTGCTCCTAGGCCAGACTGGACATTGCAGGGTAGGTTCCATGTTGGGCAGGGGCTGATGCACTCCACCCCCAAACATGCTAGTGGGCATCTACTACTGGGCAGGGATCTGTGGTTCTCAGGTATGCTGCTATTGACGTTAGGTATTACTGTCCATTGCCTGGTGACTAGCATTGTGAGTGGTAGTGCATCGCCTAGTGCGCAGGGCTGTCCCCTGTGTGTTGTGTACGCCAACGGTGGTGTTGTTGCTGGCATTGAGCAAGTGTATCCTCTGTCTCTCCCCCCCTTTTTTGTTTTATCACCCTATCGTCCTTCTGTGCATTAGCAACATCTGGTGGAGGAGCAGAGGCACCGGCAACGGGGGGAGCTGGATCCCACATTGCCCTGGAGGCCGAATTCACCGACTGTGAGGGCACTAGTCGGACGGAGGGCAAGGGGAGCACCACGGCGGAGACAGGAGGGTACAGTTCGGACAGTGATACCTCCTCCGATGGAAGCCCCCTGCTGGTGGCGGACACCTCTGTGTCCACCCCAACTACAGGTACAGCCGCCACCCCGTACCAGCACCGACACCCCGTACCAGCACCGCCCTCCCAGCAGCCCCTCAGCGAGTTTCTCGTGCCCGCTCACCCAGGAGGGTGGGCATCTCCTTCGCCCCATGCACCTCAGGCCCTGCCCCAGTTAACCCTGCTGCCCTGAGTGAGGAGGCTATTGACCTTCCTGCGATCCATCTCTGTTGGGCAGTCAACCATAGTGAATGCCATCCAGGGGCTGGCAGGGCATTTGCAACATACAAATGCATTCCTGGAGGGCATTCACTCTGGCGTGGCGGCCCAACAGAGATCATTCCAGGATCTGGCCTCCTCCCTGATGGCAGCCATTGTCCTTGTCTCTATCCTCCCCCCTCCAGCTTCCTCTACCCAGTCCCCTTCTCTTGAACCCCAACTTATCCCAAGCACACAATCAGACCAGCATGCACCCAAGACAGCACACAAGAGTGGCTCAGGCAAACACAAGCACCACACATCATCACACAGGCACTCACACAAACACCATCCAGAAGCAGACATACCAACATCCACTGCCTCCACTGTGTCCCGCTCCTCCTCCTCGTTCACCTCCCTTCCAGTAGCTTCTCCACTCACACCTGCATGCACTACATCCTCATCCACTACCACCATCACGCCCATCAGTACGCATCCCTCACTGGCAGTCACCACCCCCACATCCATGCACACGTCCCCTGTGTCCTCTCCCACTGTGTCTGTGCCCCCTCCTCCCAAAGTACACAAACGCAGGCACTCAGACACCCAACAGCCATCCACCTCACAACAGCATCCAGCCCATGCACCCGCACCCAAACACAGCAGACACTCCCTCTTCCTCCACTCCCAAACCTTCACCCTCTTCCCGCACCAGTGTCCCTAAGAAGCTTTTCCTCTCCACCCTTGACCTCTTCTCTACCCCCCGTCCTTCACTTCGGGCCAGGGTGGGCAGAACCCAGGCCATCACCTCAGTCACCTAGTACACGGCCACTGTAGTTTCGGCAGCTACTGCAGGTGTGAGAGGCTCCAAAGAGACACCCATCAGCACTGGCAGTGTGCCTGCACCAGCTGCCAAGGGCAAGGAACAACCACCATCTGCCAAGGGCAAGAAGGCACCAACAGCTGCCAAGAGCAAGGATGCACCACCAGCTGCCAAGGGCAAGAAGGCACCACCAACTGCCAAGGGCAAGGAGGCAGCACCAGCTGCCAAGGGCAAGGGCAAAGGTCCTGCCCCTGCAGGCAGGAGGGACAGGAGGCCTGGTGCTGTGACAGGATCTGAGCCCCCACCACCAACCATGGTGCTTCAGCCGTCCAAGGCTGCAGGGGTAGGGCTGGAGCCTCCCCCCACCACTGGCAGCACCGCCACCAGCACTGCCACAAGCACCACTGGCAGCAGCAGCAGCCCGAGTGGGCAGCGGTCCGAGGCTGCACGGGAAGGGCTGACCCCTCCCCCCACCACTGGCAGCACCGGCACCAGCACCAGCACTGCCACCACTGTGCAGCCGTCGCCACCGGCGGATGGACTGTAGTCCTGCCTCCATGGAGTGTCATGCATCCTGCCCACAGCAAATCTTGTTGATCTGACACCAAGGTGAGAGACTGTGACCTTGCACTCCCCATGTGCTGCATCACAGGGCACAAGGGCCCCTCCAGAACCAGTAGAAGATGGCATCCACTCACCCCCTTCTTGCAAGAATGAAGCACACTGGGCACAAGGCCCCCTCCACAACCAGTGGAAGATAGCATCCACGCACCCTCTCCTTGCCAGGATGAAGCACACTGGGCACAAGGTCCCCTCCAGAACCACTGGAAGAAGGCATCCACTCACCCCCTCCTTGCCAGGATGAAGCACACTGGGCACAAGGCCCCCTCCACAACCAGTGGAAGATGGCATCCACGCACCCCCTCCTTGCCAGGATGAAGCACACTGGGCACAAGGCCCCCTCCACAACCAGTGGAAGATGGCATCCACTCACCCCCTCCTTGCCAGGATGAAGCACACTGGCCATAAGGCCCCCTACAGAACCAGTGCTGAAGCCATCCACTTTAGAGACTGTGGCTTTGCACTCCCCAGGACCAAGCTGTGGGCAAACCACCCACTAGAGAGACTGTGGCTTTGCACTCCCCAGGACCAAGCAGTGGGAAAACCACCCACTTGAGAGACTGTGGCCTTGCACTCCCCAGGATATGGCAGAGGGCATGTAGCCCCCTCCAGGAGCAGTGGCGTTGTACCATCTTCCCACTGAGGTGCCCCCCCCTTCACCTTCCCCCTGAGGTGCCTGTGTATTTTTGACCTGATGCCCCAGCAGTGTTCTCTCCGTATTGAGGCAGGAGTCAAGTGGGGCCTTGGCCTATGTGATATGGCCCTGTGGCCCACTGACATTATAGACTGGGCAGTGTCCCTTCATTTGTATATCTGTAAATACTGTTTTGATTTTTGAGGATGTATTTCTAGTATTTTATCTTATTACACTCACTTTCTTCCAATCATTTTGTCCTTGCATTATTCCTGAGGGGTACGAGGTGAATATGTAATGTTACTGCATCTGTTTGTGTGTATGGTGTTGGGGGTGGAGGTGTTGCATGTTGTGTGTGTGTGTGTGTCACTCTCTTTTTCCTCCCCCCTCCCCTGTGTGTTAGGCGGCAGTACTCACCGTGGTTGTTGTCGCCGGCGTTGGTATTCCTGGTGTAGGAGGAGGTAGACCAGCATGGGGAACAATTGCAGTTCGGGCTCCATGGTGTTGTGGTTCTTCCTTGAGTCTCCAGAGGTGAATCCATTGCCTTCTGTGTACTGTTTCCGCCGTGTTTTTGATGTCGTTGGTACCGCCCCGGAAAAGGTGGCGGATAGGCCAGTTGTAATATTGTGGGCGGTACATTGTCTTCCGTCTGCCTGTTGGCGGTTACCGCTGCGGTGCTTTGTGCTACCACCTTGGCGGTCGTTGTGCTAAAGTGGCTGTCTGTGTTGGCAGTTTCCGCAGTGGTCAAAATTCTATTTTTTTTACCACTGGCCTGTTGGCGGTATTACCGCCGCTTTATCACTGACCACTAGGGTTGTAATGAGGGCCTTAGATTTTTACATTTTGTTATGATTAGTTTCAGTCTGGGAAAGGGAAAGGGTAACAAAGAGGTTTAAAGCTGGATATGTGTTGGAGAAAAAGATATAAGGAATAGTAAAGGTTAGTTTTAAGTTAAGGGTAAAATTAACAATTAGGCTGTGCATTAGGGTAATGGCAGGTGTAACTGGTAGGGTAGTTGCTACAGATGAGGTCTGGTGGCTATGTTACTCTCCACAGTAGTGGGAAAACTTGCTGCGAACTGTGTCTTAAAATATAAATGTTTGTAGCGAACAAATGCAAATTGTACATTTTAAAATATTTTACAATGTGTCCTATTTCATCACCAATCACCTTCGCCCCTTCTCTATGTAGCCAACTACCACCAATGGCCTTTTGCCCTTGCATGTTGTAGGGTCAAATGCTACAGTCTTAAATAAATAGATATGCAACTGGGTGGAACCCACATAATTGGGGCTATGAGGTTAGGGCTATGTTTTAAATATCTTCTTCTGGGGTTTAACTTTTAATTGACTTTTCCAGATTTTTTTTATTCATTCAGATGGTATCCTGATTATTTTCATACAGAATTGATGTACATAAAATCATTTTGGTAAATGTACATAGGTATGCAAGTGAGATAACTGAAAAAGTGTAAAGCTAACTATAGACTAAGGCCAATCTTCTGAGTTTAAAAACTTGAAGTTATGAAAAAAAATATTATTTTCATTCACAAAAAGCAATAGGAAAGCTAGCCCTTTTCCAAGAAGCACAAGCCATCACTGTCAGTAAGCTCCCGGGCGCAAAGCATGAAGGGAAACTCCCTCTGAATGTCTGATCTTCTGGCAGCTCACAGACCACCAGGATAGGTGAGATGCTGAGTGAGTGGGTGGACACGAGATGCACAGCTGCAGCATCCGAAATAGATTCACTGGTAATATCCGTGGTTGCTGCATGCTGCTAGGCAACGGCAGTTGCCATGGGAGCTACAGGTGACTATATAGCTCTAAGGCAGGCATCTTCGAAGGGATGAAGAATTTGCAGGAAAGCAGCCGGGTGGGAGTTAGAAATGAGATACTGTTTGTGGATATAGCCTGTGTGTGTGTGTGAAAGAGAGATCCTCCAACGAGAGAGACCAAGATAATATGAGAGAGAATGAGAGGGAGAGATGAAGTATTTTGAAGCAATAATCCAAGCATGACAATGATCACTTGTCGCTTCTTGTTTCAAAATACATTGGGAAATATATTACGTAAATGCCAAATACCTGTTTGTGTTTGACTAAAGACACACTGCAGCCTTTCACAAGGCCAATTTGGAGTGTGTAAAGTAGTACTAAAGTAATATCTATTTTACATACTCTCTCTTCCCTTTGTGAATTGAACCCAAAACTCCTAAAGTAGGCATCAAATGGGAATATACAGTGAATTTTCATATACAATTAGTACAAATAAAACAGACTGTAGTTTCTTTGCACTTTTACAAGAAGGGAGTTGGCCTTTTTGGGGCAGATTTACTAAGCCATGTAAGAGTATGTAAGAGAGAATTGTTATGAAGTCGATTGTCGTTCTTACAGTCTGCGCATTAACCCACTGATATATATATATTACTGTCTACACTATGGATTGTACGGGAACTCTTGAGATATTTATAGGACAGAAGGATGCATATCACATTTTCAAAGCAGGGTTAACAGGACATCCTATTACAAACGCATCAACCCATAGTTATTTTACGTGCTACTTTACAGTTAGTTCACCTTTCGCTTCCACAGGAAAGAGATGGCTGATGGGGAACAAGGACCCTTGCTCAATTAGATTTCTCTCTTAGTTGAAGCTGCGTGATTGTGGGACTCTTGTGTGCATCCGACTAACCCAACCGTTGCGAGCCGTTGTGATATACAAAGTATTTGAACCTTAATTCCTCAAAAACAGCTGAGGGGATTTACATTAAATGACAAAAAGCTCACGTTCTGGACCAAGATCTTTCTGCCAAATTTGGTGTAATTCAGTTCAGCTGTTTTGCGGTGTCACTATTCACTATCCTTTGGAAAATTGCATGGGGAAATAGCATTTTGGGACTTCTTTTTTTTTTTCTCGACCACTGCATGATGGATCACCCCAAAACTTCACAGGCATATAGCCCTGGGGAGGTGGTGGTCCACTAGGTCTGACATGGACCCCCTTTCTAATTTTTAGTGTTTTCCCTGGGGAGGTGGTGGTCCCGGGGCTGCGGGAGGCCGCACGTCCCCCTCACGCACAATTTTTTAAACGCCCCAAGGAGGTGATGGTCCCCAGGGCTGCATATAATTAGATTCAAGCCCCATGGAAGTGGCGGTCTCCGGGGCTGCGGGGACCACGTGTCCTCCCGCACACAATTTGTTAAAAGCACTGGGAAGGTGGAGGTCCCCGGGGCTGCAGGTGGGCCATACAGCCCCTGCATATAATTAGATTCAAGTCCCGGGGAGGTCCTGGACCCTGAGGCTGCGGTGGGGCCGCATGTCCCCCTACGCACAATTTGTTGAAAGCATTGGGGAGGTGGAGGTCCCTAGGGCTGCAGGGGGGCCACACACCCCCTTGCATAGAATTGGAGTCAAGCCCTGGAGAGGTGGTGGGCACCTGGTCTGCGGGGGGCTGCGTTTTCCCCTGTGCACAATTTGTTAAAAGTAACGGAGAGGTGGCGGTCGCTGGGGCTGCAAGGGGGCCATGCACCCCCCACACAATTTGTTAATAGCCACCGGGAGATGGTGGTCCCTGAGGCTCTGAGGGGCCTGGGTGCCCCCCCCTTTCAATTCATGAAAGTCCCCAAGAGGTGGTGGTTCCCGGGGTTCCGGGGTGGGTGGCGGGTGGCGGGTGCCCCCCCATTATATTGACAATGCTTCAGGGACTTGGCCCACCCTTCAGAATTACAAAGCGCAGGAACCTGCAATTTTTTTTTTTTTTTTTTCACAGAGATCTGCGGATCTGTCACAAATCACAGCAAAAAAAAATTTAAATTGATTTTTAGCACTAGGGGGACCTCAGCACCAGAGCTAAGGGGTCAGAGTGTTTGTACTGTGCCCCTTTTGTTTTTTTTATTCTTTTTTTTGGGACTCAGCTGAAATTGAGTCCCAGCTTGGAGCCAAGCAGTCAATCAGATCTCAGCACGGGATTGCGAGGAGTCGCAAATCCTTCGCGTCCCTATATATACAAATTTGGATTTCCTGTAATTTCTCAAAAACTGCTGAACGGATTTACACCGAATAACAAAACTGGCTTTTTCTGGACCACGAGCTACCTTTCTGCCAAACTTGGTGTAATTCCGTCCAGTGGTTTGGGCGTTTTCGCTGTTCACATCCCTATGAAAAAATTAATGTGGAACATTTGTTTTGTAAATCCCCTCCCCTTTTTCTCAGTTCCTGCTTGACGGATCACCCCAAACTTTTCCAGACAGCAGCTGAAGTGAGCATTGTATTTTCTTGGAAAAGTTTGAGAAGATTCATCAAACGGCACCAAAGTAATTAGCAAAACAAAAAACGCTCTTTCTATAGAAACTAGGGGCCAGATGTAGCAAAGTATTTGCACGTCGCAAACGGCGAAAATCGCCGTTTGCGAGGTGCAAATGCCACTTTGCTATGCAGAAATGCATATTGCGAGTCGGTACCGACTCGCAATATGCATTTCCGACTCACAAATAGGAAGGGGTGTTCCCTTCCTATTTGCGAGTCTGAGTGGTATGCAATACCATTTGCGACCGCGTACGCGGTCGCAAATGGCATCGCAGTTACCATCCACTTCAAGTGGATGGTAACCCACTCGCAAATTGGAAGGGGTCCCCATGGGACCCCTTCCAGTTTGTGACTGGACCCACAAATATTTTTTCAGGGCAGGGAGTGGTCCAAGGGACCACTCCCTGCCCTGAAAAAATACCGAAACAAAAGGTTTCGTTTTTTTTTTAAGTGCAGCTCGTTTTCCTGTAAGGAAAACGGGCTACACTTAAAAAAAAAAAAAACTGCTTTATTTAAAAGCAGTCACGAACATGGAGGTCTGCTGACGACAGCAGGCCTCCATGTTTGTGAGTGCCTATACTCGCTATGGGGCCGCAATTTGCGACCCACCTCATGAATATTCATGAGGTGGGTCATTGCGACCCCATAGCGAGTTGCAGTCGGTGTCTGAGACACCGTACTGCATACCAATTTGCGAGGTGCAAAGTGCGAGTCGCATGGACTCGCACTTTGCACCTCGCAAATTTTAAATTTGCTACATCTGGCCCTAGGTCCTAACTATAACTACCTAGTGGCTATTGCCACTAGGTAAAATAAATAAATATATATAAAACAGCATTTACAACACGCCCGGAGCCACGCAGGCCACAAACTCACAAACGTTACCATCCTTGCCCTGAATCACGCATGTGCCTGAACCACGCAAATATGTGGTTAAGGCACCATGCATTTGCGTGGTTCAGGCACACAGGAGGAACAGCCGGAAGAGGAACTCGGCGGGAGGGTAAGTGGGGCTGGGGTGGGTAGGGGATTAGATTTTTAGGGACAGGGTGGGATAGGTGTGAGAATTTAGGGCGGGTAGTTTTTAGGACAGGTAAGGGAAGGTTTTAGGACAGGGCAGACTAGCTTTTAGGGTTTAGGGCGGGCGGGGTAGTTTTTAGGGCAGGATAAGATTGAGGGCGGGGGTCGTGTAGTTTTTAGGACAGGGCGGGGTAGGTTTTAGAGTTCAGGGCAGGTGGGGGTTGGGTAGTTTTTAGGGCAGTGTGGGCGGTAGGCTTTAGGGTAGGGGTGGGGTAGTTTTTAGGACAGGGCAGGTTTTAGGGTTCACGGCGAAGCCCGGCGTTGGGGTAGTTTTTATAACAGGGTGGGGAATTTCTATACCAGGGTTGGTTTTAGGATTTAGGGTTAGGGGGGGGATATTTTTTAGGGCAGGGTGGGGTAGGTTTTAGGGTTCAGGGCGGGGGTTCGGGGTCGTTTTCAGGACAGGGTGGGGTAGTTTTTAGAACAGGGTAGGTTTTATGCTTTAGGGAGTCGGGTAGTTTTTGGGACAGTGCAGGGTAGGTTTTAGGACAGGGCAGGGTATCTTTTAGGTTTAGGGCGGGATACTTTTTAGGACAGGGCAGGGTAGGATTTATGGTTTAGGGTGGGGGTCGGGTAGCTTTTAGGACAGGATGGGGTGCTTTTAGGAAAGGGTACATTTTAGGGTTTGGGGTGGGGCAGGGTAGTTTTTAGGGCAGGGTGGGGTAGGTTTTTTAGGTTTCAGGGCGGGGGTCGGGTAGTTTTGAGGACAGGGTTGGGGTAGTTTTTAGACAGGGTAGGGTTTAAAGCAGGGGAGGGGGATTGGGTAGTTTTTAGGACAGGGCAGGGTAGGTTTTAGGTCAGGACATGGTAGCGTTTTGGGTTTAGGGTGGGGGTTGGAGGAGTTTTTAGGACAGAATGGGGTTGTTTTTTAGGACAGGGCAGGGTAACATTTAGAATTCAGGGTGGGAGTGGGGTTAGGGTAGTTTTCAGGAAAAAGTAGGGAAGTTTTTAGGACAGGGAAGGTTTTAGGGTTTAGAGTGGGGGTCGGGAGTTTTTAGGACAGGGCGGGATAGGTTTTAGGACAGGGCAGCGTAGCTTTTTGGGTTTAGGGTGGGGGCGGAGAAGTTTTAAAACAGGGTAGGGTAGCTTTTAGGGTTTAGGGCATGGAGCTGGGGTCGTTTTTAGGACAGGGTGGGGTAGCTTTTAGGGTTTAGGGCAAAGGCGGGGGTCGGGGTAGTTTTTAGGACAGGGTGGGGTAGGTTTTAGGGTTCAGGGTGAGGGCAGGGGTCGGGGTAATTTTTAGAACAGGTGGCGTAGTTTATAGAACAGGGTAGGGTTTAGGGTTTAGGGCAGTGGGTAGAGGTAGTTTTTAGGACAGGTCAGCAAAGGTTTTAGGACTGGCAGGGTATCTTTTAGGGTTTAGAGTGGAGAGGGATAGTTTTTAGTACAAGGCAGCAAAGTTTTTAGAGTTTAGGGCGGGGTAGTATTTAGGACAGGGCAGGTTAGGTTTTAGGACAGGGGTAGATTTTAGGGTTTAGGTTGGGTGAGGGTAGGTTTTAGGGCAGGGTGGCGTAGTTTTTCGGACGGGATAGGTTTTAGGGTTTAGGGTGGAGGCGGGTAGTTTTTAGGACAGGGTGGGGTAAGTTTCAGGACAGGGAAGTTTTTAGGGTTTAGGGCGGGGAGAGGTAGCTTTCAGGTCAGGGTAGGATTTAGGTTTTAGGGCAGGGGTGGGTAGTTTTTAGGACAGGGTGGGGTTGTTTTTAGGACAGGGTATGGTTTAGGCTGAGGGCGGGAGTGAGAGTAGTTTTTAGGCCAGGTTGGGGTAGTTTTTAGGATAGGGTCGGGGTAGATTTTAGGTTTCAGGGCTGGGGTGGGGGTCAGGGTAGTTTTGAGGACAGGGTGGAGTAGTTTTTAGGACAGGTTAGGGTTTAGGGCAGAGGCCGTGGTTGGGCTAGTTTTTAGGACAGGGCATGGTAGGTTTTAGGACAGGGCATGGTAGCTTTTAGGGTTTAGGGTGGAGGTGGGTGGTTTGGTTAGTTTTTAGGACAAGGCAGGGTAGGTTTTAGGATTTAGGGCAGGGGCTCGGGGTCGTTTTTTTGGACAGGGTGGGGTAGTTTTTAGACAGGGTAGGTTTTAGTGTTTAGGGCAGAGGTGAGGGGAAGGTGGGTTGTATCACACAACCACACATGGCGTTACTACATATACCTTTACTAAGCATGCTTTTACAATGAAATTCATTGTAAAGGAATGCGTGGTAAAGGCATGCATGCATGGTTAAGATGTTGTTAAGTCATGTGTGGGTCTGCCACGCATGGTTCTGTCATACAACCTATATATATATATATATATATATATATATATATATATATACACACATATATGTACATATATATATATATATATACACACACACACACACACTCAAGGCAAAGGGCAGCCAATCACCTTAAAAGTCAGATTTCTGGATCATATTACCCACCTCAAATCACATGTGGTCCGCTTTACAGAAAAAGTCTCAAATCTGCAACTGCAGGTTCCTCACTGTGCGTGGATGCAGATTTCTGCACATTTGTAGTTTGGAACGGTTTCCAAGGGTACTCCTGGAAACCTTTGCTAGTTTCAAAGTGTATCTCTGGGAAACCTTTGTGAATATCAATTTGCTCACATTGGGCCCTATTTCAGTGGTACGCCTACATGTGTAATGTTCCTCAAGCATAGATGTACACCTGCACCTAGGTATAAATCTCTTCATGGATGAAATTCTCCATCACATGAGTAGATTTAATCCCAGATGTTGACGTACAAGTCTCCACCCCCCTGAGATGAGGGGGTGAAGACTTCTACGACTGAATTCATGACCAGAAGGTTAAAATTACTAACTTCCATCTGTTTGTGAAGATCTCTACAACTGGAGTGGCGATCACTCTACAGAATGTAATATGCAATTTTAACAAAATTGATTTTAAAATAAAAAAGATGACTTTTTTTCATTAGCAAATAATAATATACATTTTCTGGAGTCTTATTCACCAAGGACTACAAGTTAAGAAGAAACAACAGATCTGTTTTAAATGTAAAATATTATTAAATTGTAAATTATTTTTTATGTTTCTTTAAAATATTGTTTCAATAAATTAAATTACACTGAATTAAATTAAATTAAATGTTTTGCTTCCTCATCCCTTACACTTTATTTTGTGTTGAATGGCTGGAAGTTACTTAATATTTTATTTGTGATTTTATTATTTTATTATTTTTATTATTTAAAAAAAAAAAAGTTTCATTTATAATATATTTCAATGAAAATAAAATTGTAATTGCATTCTTAAAATAATAATAGTAAGCATATAAATACTTTAAATAAAGTTTAACTTAAAATGTTCTTTATTCTAATTCATTTGATATGTTTCCCTATGCGTTAACATAATTCCCTGCCTCAATAGATTACTTTGAGAGTGTGTTGCTGTACCAGCTGTTGGCCATGTGTAGTGCTTGTGAACTGCCATTGTCATACTGTTATGATGGGGGGGGGTGTTTTTTTGTTAGCATGTCCCTCCCTAAACCCCTTCTTCATTTCCCTTAACTATACCTTGTTACAGTATTTATTTACCACTTTCCAATGCACCAGAGGCCTTCCTAAATTGAGTACTAAACCCCACAACTATGTCCGTGTGTGGAAATCTCTGTCTTTGGGGTGGGGCTCTCATACAGGAAAGACAGCAGAGGTGGAAGCAGAAATCTCCGGCAAAAGGTTTGTGAAATGCATTTCGGAGTACCTAAATCAGTGTGCTACATTAGGTACATCAACATGGCTTTTTTGAATAGGCCCATTTGTGTATAATTGTACACAACTAATTACTATATGCGCTAAAGACTCATCTATGTCTTCCTAGTCCCAATCCTAACATAATCAGAATGTGTCAAGTGAAACAAAACACAGACAATCTGATGCTGAAAAGACCTTATAATGTGAATATCAACTATTACATCATTGCTGACTTTAGAAAAGAAGAAACAAAATTGTGATCTGACAAATTCATTTTATAATGATTCACAAACATAAGATGAGAATTCCAGGGTGCTGCTTGGCATATTTCTTGGAGAGAGGCTCCACCTACTTCTGCCCAAAAGGTCGACACTGCTGTCGTACAGCGATCCTAAATAAGTGAAGGTATCTGGTCACCCAATGAGGTATAAGCCTGTGCAATGGCCTACTTATGGTCTGTGCTGCAGCTTTTTACACTTTACTAGCTGAACCTCAAAACATAAACCGAGACGGAGATGAACAAATGACATTAGTCTGGGGAAGATAAACGGTCAGGACCCTTTTCACATATAAAGATTATGGAATCTCAGATGTTGAGTCTTCAAAACTAGGAGAACTATTTGCTGTCTCAAATCAAATTGTGAGTGAACTTAGGGAATACATTTCAGATGAAACTGCAAAACAACTCCATCAGGAAAAAAACATAAATAGGGAAAAGTTGCCAGTAAAGCACTCAATTCACCCAACCTCTTGGCCGACATAGTCGCCACCATAAAATCAGTTTTCGCTGAAAGCGATATCATATCTGACTGTTCTAAGAGATCAAATGGATGCAGTTGAAGACCTTTAAGCACCAGAGAGAGGTCCCAATTGGATACAGTATTGTCAAGCAATGGACGTTTCAAACGAAAACTGCAGAATAAATGAGTTACCTAAGGAGTGATCTTAGCACAGTCATCTCCCATCCTGAGATCCTTGGTTGCCGCCCATTGAGCAGCAAGGGTAGGAGCGGCTAAACAGTTGCCAAAACCCATCATTGAAAAATTCTAAAATCCGGAAATAATCAAGGGAAGAGGCATGTAGACCTTTAGAGATGCCACAAACAAGGAGAGTCACCCTTAACAACACAAAAGAGACAAGTTAGTTCACACTAAAACAACAAAACTAAATTCCATTTTGAGCTTATATTGTACTTCACTTGTAACCATAGGATCTTAAACCACCATCTATTATTTGAGTAAAGCTTAGTAGTCTTGGTTGAAAAAGACAATAATCTATAAAACTCAATAATTAATAAAGCAATATTGTATAAATTATTTCTGTCTCACTGTGTTATTATAAAATAATTATTTTATTCTTAAACCAAAAGATCACATCTTTGATAAACACAGTAAAAATTAAGTATGGAAATTAAAAAAATTCCTATACATTAATATTTCTCACATGTGCATCCATAAACATACAATACACTAAAAAAAAAAATCTAATTTGAATATCTGTTTGTACATCAGTTAATGTACAATCAAATTTAAGAAACTTCAATTAAAAAAGAAATTCATGTTGATACAGCATTTCAGTGGCTATTGTGATTGTTTAAACCACCTTCATTATGACTTACTTAAATAACACATGATATCCTAGGAGACATAGAAATATAGAAATGTAAATTACTCTTTGTTGTCATTTACCACAAATACATGTTGAAACTAGCGGTGGGCGGAACTCACTGAGTCTTACTCCATGGTATTCCACAGAGTTACATTAAAACGACACGTGATTCTATGGAGTTCTGACCACCCCTTTCAAACCCTCCTAAAGAAGGAAGCATCTCCAGAAGGCGTAGAAAGCATTGCTCCTTTCAGTGCTTCAATATAATACACCAATGCAGCAGCGCCATCACTCAGGGTGCAGGAATTATGGCTCATGTCATAGAGGCTCCTTCCTTACGCACCTATTAGGCAAGTGATTCAAACCTCAACTGGAATGCCCAAGAGAAAGAAACGGTGGTCTTGAATGCACCTATATTCACATTAGATTTAACAAATAGCAAAGAGTAAGTGTTTGCCTGCTCCTTGAATTGTTTCTGTACTATAATCTATAAAAAAGACCCACAAAAAAAGCACACAGCCAGTGCAGTATACACTACAGACACCAGATGATTTGGTTTCCTTGTTTATTGACACCAGCACCATAAGACATGAGCACTGCCACTGTGTTGTAATGGTCATGCCAGGCACACAAAAATGTTAGGTGTTGTTAGCTCCTCGTCCTTATTTGGTCTCTTATTGTTAATTTATGAGGGACGCGTTACAGGTTCGATTAACCTTTTGACTACGCTTAGAGTAATTCTCACCATCAGTTTCAAATATAACACAATTTCATTAACAACTTCAATAAAGATTTCTCACGTTTCCAGTGGTCAAAGGATCATACGTTTACAATTAGTCCAATAAAGACAGAACTTGAAATCTAAAATATAACTAAACTGTCTTTCACATGTCGATGATTGGCTCCTCTTCTCCTGTTCCCATCGTCAGGCTCGTCAGGTAAAAATGTTTGTATCCATTCGTAATCCAGTCAGTGCATTCATTGTCAGCTCCTGGGAACATCGATGTCTCATGCCTCAAACTATACCTTGTATCAACTCCTAATACCAGATTTTCTAGCAAGCAGTTCTCATGAGAAAGTTAAAGACATCTGCTGACGTTTGGTCAACTCAAAGCAAAAAAACACATGTATTAATTTCTCTAGACATACATTCCCACGATTTTATTAAACAGTGCAGCTTAATATGAGGCTGGTCAAGTAGGCCCAAACCTCGCTAACTTAAGGCCTATAATTAATAAAGCAAATCCATATCATGCAATCATTAGTATAACATATTACTACATCCTCTTAATATGAGCACTTCAATTAGCATTAATATGCATTTAATAATGACACTACATGATTAATAATGGCCACTCAAGTGGGCACATTTTCCAAATCGCACATTATTTTCTATGTTAGGCAAATTTCTATGCAAACTCTTAACTCAAACTACATGAATATTTATTAGTAATAATTCAGCTTTCACAGTGTCATTCCTTTTTACGCAGGACTGTGAATGTTTTTCCTTAGCAGAGTGACATTTTCAAAGGCACGGATTGTGTTTTTACACAATCACTGACTCCACTAGGTGTGGGTAAGTCAGTTTTGCAGGATGTTCAAGTAATGCTCGCTCAGCTCTGTATTTATTCTCCTCATGCACTGCTATAACAAAGGCGAGACACCTGTAGTCTCTTTGAACTTTGGGAGTGTGTTGATCATGGGACTCATGTGCATGGAATGAAGGTCTCCTTTTTGGCACAAGGGTGGCTGCGTTGGTGCTTGGCAGATAATTTTGCACCGGTGCAGGGGGAAACACAGGGATGTTCTGTATTTTTGTAAATGCAGTGCATCCCTGCATTTCAGAACTGACTCAGTGCAGCGCTTCTGGTTTTGGCACAGCACCATGCTGCACCAGTTCTTTCTAAATTTGCCCCACAGTGTCATACATCTTTCCTATCTACAAATACTTTTTTCAGTTGAAGAGTAGAGACATTTTTTCTTACCTTTCTATTTTTCTACAAGTGCCCAGTGCTTAAATTGTAAATAAAAATATGTCGGTGCTCAAAGCCCCTCTTAAACACGTGGCTGCTGCAATTAAATGTCCGAGCACGAAATACTGATGCAGCGTAATCCTGAAGCCATCTCGGGCCTCTTCACTCCATTTAAAGACACTCCCTGCCCCTTCAGCTCACTCCTGCAGCTTTCTCCTTTTTCCCTTTGTGATGCTTTTTCATTTTCTCTTCCTCCGTTTTTCCCATATGTGTCTTTTGCTTGCAGTACATTTTTTAGGCAGAAAAATAAGTGCCGACCCTCAAAAATAAGTGCTGGTGCTCCGCACCAGAAACAAAAAGCACAAATTAAGCACTGCCAGTGCCTAAGTACAATTTGCACTTTGAATATTCTTCATACTCTGTTTCCCTACACAAAGAAAGTATGGCTGGTATTTGGGACTGCTGGTCACTTAGGCGGTCATTACGACAATGGCGGTAAAAGCCACTTACCGCCATGCAGAAGACCGCCAACACACCACCGCGGCTGCGGAATTCCGCCACAGCTATTATGACCCACATCTCGGAACCCGCCAAAATTCAGACACCCACACAAGTCCGCCCCACCAAAGGTCAGTGATAAACTGGCGAAAACCAAACCGACACCGCCACGCCAACAGAAATACGCCCACACTATCACGATACACGAATCCACGCGGCGGTCTTTCAACCGCGGTATACCATTGGCATACACACCGCCGCGCTCAAAATACACACACTCTTACAAAACACAGCCACATTGGACAATTCAAAATACACACACCTGATACACATACACACACCACTCCCCTACTACCAAAAATTGAGAACGAAGCACAGAGAGAGACACCACCAGCAAGTACAACAGCATCCACAGGCACATAACACCATCACCCACACAACTTCCACGCACCTCACACAACACACCACTACATATCACCACACTTGTCACCACACACACCACCCCACACATCACCTACACCACCCCATGGCACGGCAAAGACACCCCAGTTTCTCGGAGGAGGAGCTCAGGGTCATAGTGGAGGAAATCGTCCGGGTAGAGCCACAGCTATTCGGATCACAGGTGCAGCACACCTCAATTGCAAGGAAGATGGAGCTATGGCGAAGAATAGTCGACAGGGTCAACGCAGTGGGACAACACCCAAGAAATCGGGAGGACATCAGGAAAAGGTGGAACGACCTATGGGGGAAGGTGCGTTCCGTGGTCTCAAGACACCACCTGGCGGTTCAGCAGACTGGCGGCGGACCCCCACCTCCTCACCCACAACTAACAACATGGGAGGAGCAGGTCTTGGCGATTCTGCATCCTGAGGGCCTCGCAGGAGTTGGTGGAGGAATAGACTCTGGTAAGTCAAATCTTAACTATTACATCCCCACCCTACCTGCATGCTATCACATACCCCCACCCTCGCCCTCACCCCTATCACTCCAACTCCTCACAAATGTACCAATATCACAAACCACACATCCCAACACCAAGCCCTGCATGCAACACAAAGCATGGACACCCATCACTAAAGCATGCCCACTGCACATACCCATACACCCCCCTAAACCATCATCACACAAGCTCCCACACGGGAATGCCAGCACTGGGGTACACGGTCACCCACCCATTGCACACCATGCCACACACAAATGCAATAATAATGCCTTTCCACCCCTGCAGGACCCCTACCCAACGTCACCGGACAGGAGGGTCTAGACATGTCCACTCCACCCACAGAAGAGGCCCACAGTGATGACAGCACCTCTGTCCAACTGGATCTAGATGACCAGCCCGGACCATCGGGGGCCTCGGGACAGTCGGTTCCCCTCACACAGGCACAAGCCACCACAGACCTTCCCCCCTCTGGAAACACCAGCACAGCACCCACCCAGCGGGCCCATACCTCTGTCCCCAGGACACGTCAATCAGCTGTGTGTCCACCACTACAGGGAACCCAGGATAACCCACCACCCCAACAACAACAGGGACCTGGGGGCAGTGGCAGTGGGCACACGGTCCAGGGGACGGAGGCCCAGGAACACAGGGGAACTGGGAGGGCTGCTGTGCGACAGGGGGCGGACAGGCCAAGGGAACCCACTCTCCACGAGGCCCTCTCCTCCATCATGGGAGCATACCACCACTCCCAGGAGACGATGGCAACGGTACTGGCCAAGTTTCAGGAGACCCACCGCATGCAGGAGGAACAGTATATGGGCTTCAGGGAGGAACTCAGAACAATCAGCTCCACCCTGGGCACCATCGTAGGGGTGCTGAAGGAACTACTTAACACCAGGAGGGACACTGTGGCACTCCAAAGGGCCCCTGACACTAGCATGGATGATGAACTGCCCACCACCTCCGCCAGCGCTAGTGGACAGGATGCCCCGCCACAGGACCACCACACCAGCACCCCACCCCCTGCAGAGGGAGAACCACCCCGCAAACGGTCCCTGAGATCCAGGAACAAGACAGAGCACGATGCCAAGACCCCCGCCAAGAAATGAGACCACCCTGATTGTCATCCCACTGTCCCACTTTGTCACCCTGTCCATAATTAAACTGCCCCAGCTCCACTTCCTATGCCCATATGGGCAATGCACCTGTGAGACTAATAGACTGGACTCTGCCATGGACACTCCTCCGCCATCAACCCTCACCATTTAACTTCCCCCTCCAATATTTTGCATTGAAAGAAACACACCTAAAGCACAAAATGATCTGGAGTCTGTCTGTGATTTCGAAATAGTGTATTTGCAATTACAGTGACAAAATGTTCTTGAAATAATAATGTCAATATACCTATGTCACACAGCTCTAGTCCATGAGGAATCTAAGCAGATGACACACGTTGGGACCCACATCTGTGAAACCGTAAGGGAAAGTGACAACTCAGTGACCATACACTGGGTGAAAACGACAGACAGTAGAGAGGTAGTAGTGTAAAAGTACATGTAGTAGGCAGGAATGTATTCTCACCTGTGTTTCACTGCAAATATTGCTGGATCACTGAGTCCCTGTTCTGCATGTCTTCTTCTTCTGCTTCATCCTCATCACTGTCCACAGGCTCCACAGCCACAACACCGCCATCTGGACCATCCTCCTGCAGAAAAGGCACCTGTCGTCGCAAAGCCAAGTTGTGAAGCATACAGCAGGCCACGATGATCTGGCACACCTTCTTTGGTGAGTAGAATAGGGATCGACCTGTCATATGGAGGCACCTGAACCTGGCCTTCAGGAGGCCGAAGGTCCGTTCGATCACCCTCCTAGTTCGCCCATGGGCCTCATTGTAGCATTCCTCTGCCCTGGTCCTGGGATTCCTCACTGGGGTGAGTAGCCATGACAGGTTGGGGTACCCAGAGTCACCTGCAAATGGCGAGGGACAACTGTTAGACACACACTAACCTGTAGGGATAACCCCAGACATCCATTCCCACTGTCTTGCTTCCAGGGGCTCACCTAATAGCCACACACAGTGCTTCTGGAGTTGCCCCATCACATAAGGGATGCTGCTATTCCGCTGGATGTAGGCGTCATGCACTGAGCCAGGGAACATGGCATTCACATGGGAGATGTACTGGTCTGCCAAACATACCATCTGTTCATTCATGGAATGATAACTCTTCCGGTTTCTGTACACCTGCTCACTCCTGTGGGGGGGGACCAAAGCCACATGGGTCCCATCAATGGCACCTATGATGTTGGGGATATGTCCAAGGGCATAGAAGTCACCTTTCACTGTAGGCAAATCCTCCACCTGAGGGAAAACGATGTAGCTCCGCATGTGTTTCAGCAGGGCAGACAACACTCTGGACAATACGTTGGAAAACATAGGCTGGGACATCCCTGATGCCATGGCCACAGTTATTTGAAATGACCCACTTGCAAGGAAATGGAGCACTGATAGCACTTGCACTTGAGGGGTGATTCCTGTGGGATGGCGGATTGCTGACATCAGGTCTGGCTCCAACTGGGTACACAGTTCCTGGATTGTGGCACGGTCAAACCTGTAGGTGATTATCAAATGTCGCTCCTCCATTGTCGACAGGTCCACCAGCGGTCTGTACACCGGAGGATTCCGCCATCTCCTCACATGTCCCAGCGGACGGTGCCTATGAAGGACAACAGCGACCACAGAGTCAAACAACTCAGAGGTACGTATCCACAGTTTACCCAGAACACCAATCATACACAAAAGGTGGCCTGTATGTGTGTTGAGACTAGGCTTAGGTATGTGTGACGCAGTTGGAAATTAGGCCATGTGGGCCCCTGAAATGGCGGCTGCCTGACCTCTAAAGTGGGACAATGGGATGTGAGGTAACTGCGCTGGTGTTGTACGCCGTCGCGGTAGGCGGTCGGAGACCGCGGCGCAATGCTGTATTGGTTAACATTGGACAATATGGGTCCCAGGAGCCAATGATGATGTACGCCGGCGGTGATGGTACGCACCGCCGCGGACGTGACCGCCGTGGACGTGACCGCCATTTTCTATCACTTCAATCACTCGATACCTGATCTTCGACAGGAGAGGACCTACACTGCAAGTGCTGCTGTGACCTCAGTCTGGAAGAGACAATGGCTTGTGCGTCAGGGGAAAGGGCCCCTGCCTTCACATCGGAGGAGTTGGAGAAGCTCGTTGATGGGGTCCTCCCCCAGTACACGCTACTCTACGGTCCTCCAGACAAACAGGTAAGTACACAGGGAGCATGTTGTATGGGCTATGCCTTTGTGGAGAGGGCTGGATGTAAGAAGGAAGGGGGCAGAGTTCTGCGTTCATGAAAGACGGTGGGTGCATGTGCCACATGGCAAGGGTAGGGATGGGGGCCACTCAATTTGACGGTGCAGTTGGTAATGACTTCTCTTCTTCCCCTGTACATTTCATGTAGGTCAGGACCCACCAGAAGAAAGATATTTGGCGTGCCATCACCAAGGATGTCCGGACCCTGGGGGTCTACCACAGACGGAGCACCCACTGCCGGAAAAGATGGGAGGACATTCGCCGCTGGAGCAAGAAGACGGTGGAGGCTCAGCTGGGGATGGCCTCCCAACGTGAGAAGGGTGCCCGTCGAACCATGGCCCCCCTGATGTTCAGGATCCTGGCAGTAGCCTACCCCGAGTTGGATGGGCGCTTGAGGGCATCACAGCAGACAGGCGGTGAGTACACTCTCATTCAGCTGACTTTGCGCGCAGTGGAGTTGTCTGGGTGGGGGAGGAGGGCTGTGGGTTTCCCTATGCCAGGGCGAGTTCCGTAGGCTAGGCCCCTCCGTAAGGCATGGCCCTGTGGCCACCCCACCCCACCTCTGTAGAGTGCCAAGTACAGCTATTCATGCCCCTGTGTCATCTATGTGTGCAGATGTCATCCATAGCCTTGTAGGCCATTTCCCAGGAATTGCACTGTAGAGCCCAAGAGCGCGGCGTAGTGCAGGGGGCTTCTGTGTCTGTCTTGTCCGCCAACGGTAGCGTTAATCCATGCACTCAACATGTCTTTATTCTGTCCACCCCCCTTTTTGTGGTTTCCCTGTTCTTGTGTGCATTAGCATCATCAGGCGGAGGAGCAGTGGCACCGGAGCACGAGGGAGCTGCATCCCACATGGCCATGGAGGGCCACACTACGGACTAAACAGGGCACCGCCAAATCAAGCATTGCTGAACAGGGCACCGCCAACTCAAGCACCGCTGAACAGGGCACCGCCAAATCAAGCACCGCTGAACAGGGCAAGCACCGCTGAACAGGGCACTGCCAAATCAAGCACCGCTGAACAGGGCACCGCCAAATCAAGCACCGCTGAACAGGGCACCGCCAAATCAAGCACCGCTAGCCCATGAGCGGCAGGGGCACTGACGCAACTGGGAGCGTTACGGGGTGAGTGATGCACTCTGGGCACCAGTCCCCCTCTAGAACCAGTGGAGACTGTTATCCACTTGAGAGACTGTGGCTTTGCACTCCCCAGGATATGGCAGTGGGCAAGCCACCCACTGTAGAGACTTGAGAGACTGTGGCTTTGCACTCCCCAGGATTGAACAGTGGGCAAGGCACCCACTGTAGAGACTTGATAGACTGTGGCTTTGCACTCCCCAGGATTGAACAGTGGGCAAGCCACCCACTGTAGAGACTTGAGAGACTGTGGCTTTGCACTCCCCAGGATTGAACAGTGGGCAAGCCACCCACTGTAGAGACTTGATAGACTGTGGCTTTGCACTCCCCAGGATTGAACAGTGGGCAAGCCATCCACTGTAGAGACTTGAGAGACTGTGGCTTTGCACTCCCCAGGATTGAACAGTGGGCAAGCCACCCACTGTAGAGACTTGAGAGACTGTGGCTTTGCACTCCCCAGGATTGAACAGTGGGCATTGAGCCCCCTCGTGGATCTGGCGTTGTGCACTCATCCGGCTGAGGTGCCCCCCTTCCCTTCCCCCTGAGGTGCCTGTTGTATTTCTATCTGATGCCCCTGCAGTGTTCTCTCTGTTTTGATCTGGTATCGAGTGTGGGCCTCGCCCATGCATTTTGGGCCCAGTGGTCCACGGACTATAAATGGTGCAGTACCTGGACTACTATTCTTGGTGTATATTTTGTTAATAGTGTATATATGTATATTTTTGCGTAATGCATTTTAATATATTACAATGGTTACACTCATTTCCTTTTGTCTTTGCATTCTTCCGGGGGGGTTGGAGGGTGTAACTATAATGTATAGATATGTATTAGTGTGTGTGTTGTAGTGGGTGAGGGTGGGGGTGGGGGTGTTGTGTGTGTGTGTCCCTGTATTTTGCCTCCCCCTCCCCTGTGTCGTAGTTGCAGTACTCACCATGGTCTTCGCCACCGGCGTTCGTGCTCCTGGTAGAGGAGCAGGAAGACTATCGCAGGTAGAATTGGGAGTTCCGGGTCCATGGTGTCCTCGTTCCTCATGGAGTGTGTAGAGGTGAGCGTTTTCCCTTTGAAATTCCTGTTTCCGCTGTGATTTTATCCGCGGTAAATCCGCCCCGGAAAAGGTGGCGGATTGGCCTGACATAATAGTGTGGGCGGTACTTTGTCCTCTGCCTGTCTGTTGGCGGTGACCGCCGCGCTGTTTGTTTGTACCGCCGTGGCGGTCGGAGTGTTAAAGTGGCTGTCTTTTATGTGGGCAAAAATAAAATTATTTTTGTCATGCGCTAGTTTCTTCCTTAGTGCTTACACCCTACTCTTTTCTCATTTATATATATATTTTTTTAAATTAGCATCTTATTATTTTTTTCTTTTATTTTCATCTTTTTTCTTTTAATTAGTTCCTTATCACTTCATTTAATTTCATTAGAAAGCCCTTTTTTATATATAGGTCACTCCTTCTTTCCTTGTATTATTCCCATTTTTGCAATCAGAGTTTTTAAATAAAAATTGAGAGGTCTGCAGAGGTCTGTGTGTAACCAGAAAGCCAAAGAATTAGATCTTGGTTGGTGCAGTGGAGAGTAGTGACTTGTGTATTTTCAGTGCTATGAGGTCACAGCTTGTAACAGAAAGCACTGTGAATATGTCATTATTTCAAACTTGCATTGCACACACAATAAAATAGACTGCCACAGAATGTGCAAAAAGGTTTAAGATAAAGTAGTGATTTCAAAATATAGATTTTAGCCATACCCAGACTCTACATAGCACATTTTATTTTAGATTACCGTCCCATTAACACCTCCAGGGATAATAAGCGCTATATAAATACATTTACAATTAAAACCACAGACTTTACAGCTCAATTGTTAACTCTTTGCACTACCACTGAAACAGAAAAAAAAATCTTTGTCATCAAAAAAGCTTTGAGTGATTTGATCAATTAAAGGCAGTACTGTATCCCAAGCATCCTTTTACATTTGCAGATGACCCTTTACATCTACAGATTAACTCACAGATTTGCATTTCTTTGAGGCAAGCAGGCACCCTGGCTTGAAGGCTTGTTTAGCTGTCTGCCCAGCTTCGGTTTCACAGCAGAGGAGACTTTAATGCTGAATGACACTTCAGAAGAAGCACTTAAACTGTTGGAATTAACTGTCCCAGGACGGTTGTCTTTTTACAAAAAGTAGGGGAATGGTTTTTCACAGTGCTTGAAATGGAAAAAATAAAGTGCAGGTACTCTGTGCTAGAGTACCTCCTTGTTTCTGAGAAGTGGCAGTACTCCCCAATTAAAAGTATTAAGGTCCGTATTTATACTTTTTGACGCTAAACTGCGCTAACACAGTTTAGCGTCAAAAAATTTAGCGCCGGCTAACGCCATTCTGAAGCGCCATGCGGGCGCCGTATTTATAGAATGGCGTTAGCCGGCGCTAGCAGACCGGCGCTGCCTGGTGTGCGTGAAAAAAAAACAAGTACACCAGGCAGCGCCGGCGTAGTGGAAAATGGCGTTAGGGCGTCTTAAAATGGGGCAAGTCAGGTTGAGGCAAAAAAATCGCCTCAACCCGATTTGCGCCATTTTTTTACGACGCCCAGACGCCATTTACATGACTCCTGCCTTAGTAAAGACAGGAGTCATGCCCCCTTGCCCAATGGCCATGCCCAGGGGACTTCTGTCCCCTGGGCATGGTCATTGGGCATAGTGGCATGTAGGGGGGCACAAATCAGGCCCCCCAATGCCCCCCCCCAAAAAAAAAAAATACTTACCTGAACTTACCTGAATGTCCTTGGGTTGGGTCCCTCCATCCTTGGGTGTCCTCCTGGGGTGGGCAAGTGTGGCAGGGGGGGTCCCTGGGGGCAGGGGAGGGCAGCTGTGGGCTCATTCTGAGCCCACAGGTCCCTTAACGCCTGCCCTGACCCAGGCGTTAAAAAGAGGCGCAATTGCGTTTTTTTTTGACCCGCCCACTCCCGGGCGTGATTTTTGCCCGGGAGTATAAATACGACGCATTTGCGTCGGAGTCATTTTTTAAGACGGGAACGCCTACCTTGCATCTCATTAACGCAAGGAAGGGGTTCACGCCAAAAAATGACGCTAACTCCAAGAACTTTGGCGCTAGACGCGTCTAACGCCAAAGTATAAATATGGCTTTAGTTTTGCGTCGAATTTGCGTAAAAAAAAACGACGCAAATTCGGCGCAAACGGAGTATAAATACGGGCCTAAGTTTTTCTTGAGATGTGCCGGTACTCTCCCACTCAAAATAGAAAAGTGCCGGTACTCAGTACCGGACAGTACCGGTCCATTTAAAGCACTAGTTTTTCATAAATCAAAAAGGTACGGTAGGTCGCGATCCCCGATCCCGCCCACTTCGAGTACTGAGCACGAGGAGGACGTAAATGAGGGGGTATTGCATGTTTTTTTTGTTCACCACAGAGAAAGTATTTTCCCCCATAGAAAATTCCTAAAATCCCGGAGCAAATATGACTCCACAGCGGCGCTTCTAGCCAGACCCAGTTTCTATGCTCGCCAAGTTCCATTAGATACATTCCCTCTTTTACAAGACCTGCAGGGACACGATTTCCGAAAATCATTTAGCCCCTGGGCGAACCTTTCATTATTGGCTTCGCCCACAGACACTCATTCCTTTTTCACTGTGGATGACTTGACCCAGAGAGTGCAGCACGTGTGGATTGTAAGAGTCGAATGACAGCGCACTGAGATCCTGAAACTGAATACACGCTCCACTTCTCTTGAGGCGCCTGGGTTCCTCTGTACGCTGGGGCATTAAAGTAGGGCTCCAAGGGATGGGTAAAAAGATTCTAAAAAATCTGACAAATAACAGCTAAAAATACCAATGAATAAAGTTCTTAGCGACATCGTTTCCCAGCAATTACTCAGTCTCCACCTGGAGGGACAGAAAAGAAGATGAAAGGAAATGTAATCAGATTACCGCTAAAGTCTATTAGATGCGCCCAGAAACCGCTTCAGTGGTGAGAACTGTGCTACCCAAGAAGACATGTTATAGAGTTCTCAAGTTTCCGAGATCCTTAAATGAGTAGCACATCCAGGCCAGGATTTCGCTTTGCATTCTGGTACTTGTAGTTCAGTTCATACCCTTAGGACATCTGTCCTACCAATATCACAATTCAAAGAAAAACGTGGAGTGGAAGAGGTTCTCATGCATCGACATGGGAAACATCAAAGCTGTGATGTGGTAAAGATGGATTACCAAACACCCCCAAAACGTACTGTTTGTAAAGAAGGGCGCATATCAAATCCGAAAGAAGTAATCGTGGCCCCATTACAGGTATGAAGGAAAGAATTTGTTGGTAAGGTGATGAAAATGCGGCAGAGAACGTCAATCAAACATGCCCTGACTAACAAAGGGTGCCATCGAGGAATGTAGGCGAAAACATTATGTAATGTGCGAAATTTAGATTCCTAACAGATTTGGACAAGTGCATGCAATGTCTGTGAGGCAATCTTTTTTGTAGGACAAATCATGCTCGAAAACAGTATTTGCAATATTATTCTGCCAGGGGGACAGTTTTTGATGGTTTTTAACTCTTCAAATTTTCCGGGTTTCCTGGTATGTCACAAAGCGTGCAAAAGTGAAGTCAGGTGACTTTGCACACCAGTTTGTAAGATCATTTGTAACAACAGTTTGTAACAAGATTACAAGAGCTCAAAAGTTTATACTCACATGGTTAATACTGGAAGTGTGAAAAGTGGGGTTTGCCAATACCAAAGCTGCAGGGCCTTGGTTGCACCCAGGCTTGTTTATTCCACCACCTCAAACTTCCTCTTTATGTTAAGTCTTTCCTTTGTCAGTCTGTTATTCATTTTCTCACCTTTCTCCCTTTTGTGCCTTCCTCTAGCTAGCTCTGGGTCAAAGAGGATGATGATGAAAAGAAGTTCTAGCCCCATAAATGAATGTTGGTGCCCATCACCAGCAGATTTGAAATCCTGGCTGTGCCATCCATGTGGCACGTTTTTGAAGACAGGTGTGGGCAGAGAGTGTTTTTGTTTTTTTTGCATCGTGTGAAGTAAAACACATTTGGAAAATAAAAACAATTAACATGCATTTGTAGTGGGTTGGTGAGCATGGGTCCCCAAAAATTAGTGTTAATGCCAACCACCCAGAACCACGGGTACAAGTTAAGAAATTCTCTTAGGATCCACCACGTTCACTGGCCTTGATAGCCCCAAAACATGATTTGGGGGAGGGTTCTGTCAACAGCAGAAAGAAAGTGGTGTTCCACCAGAGTGTAGTCTCTGAAATTTGTCATGCCACACAATTGTGGGCAAAGTTTTGAGGACCAAAATATCAAGATGGTACTATAACTAGGTATGTATAAGTTTATTTGACTTACCTTCACTTGTATGCACCTTGACCGGTATGCAGATACGGGGTTAATATTAATAAAGCTATACGTATATTCTCAAACTTTTAGTCCTCAATATTTTGCCCATGATATTATGGAAGGACGATATTTGGCATAAAACAGCCCTTTCATCCTTGGGAAAGGGATTCTGGACTTGAAGTTTCATAAAAGTGTACATTTACATGCATTGGTCAATGCCTACCTTGGAAGGTGATTGAAGACGTTAACGTTTCCAGGGGTACACACGTTTAAGCATTTTCATATGATAAATACACTTGATATGTAGGTGTATGTATATATACTGTACATGTTAAGCAAATGTCCACATTACAGCCTTTTCTTCGGTTTTTCCACAGTGAAAATACTTTTTCTCCTTCCTCCAGCTCCTCCCACCAATATTTGGGGTGTTCACGCCCCATTCTCACCCTGTACAAGAATGTAGTCCTCCCTTTTGCGGGAGTAAATACCTGACAGCATCAGACTGGGAATGGGTTGTGAACATTTTTGTGAATACCAACAAACTTACTACTTTGTGTGTGTTCATCAGCGCCGCATGCGATCTCCACCGTGGAGCGCCTAACGCCCGCTCCTGAGAGCAGGTTTAGTCCCATATAGAACTAGTAAGTATTCCTGTAATAAGAATGGTACCAGAATCTCAAAACCAAAATAAGTTTTGTTTATAAAATTATCCCCCCACTGTGATATTGGGCGACATTTTTGTAAATTATGTTTAGGACTCCAACATTTCAATTAGACGATACGTTTCCTAATTAAATTCTGACCTACAACCAGAATAATCCTATGAGAGAGTAAATCAATTATGAAGTGTAAATTCACATTTTGCTAATTGCAATCATGAATTTACACTTGCAAGTCGTGATTTACGCAACGATCCCCTCTAATCCTTGCTAGCACTCATCTACAACGAAGTTGCGTGTTATAGCCATTACCACGTATGATCATCATAGCATAGTATGGCTAGCAAGGTAGGCGAGTGAACTGGGAATACATTTCTCAATGCCACTTATTAGGTGGATGTTCTTATAGCTCATTTGTTTGGCATCTGCTGAAATCATTCAAAAGGATCCTTTGCATCATTAGGGCTTTGGTTTAGGAAACAGAAGTACCTAGTTGATCTTCTTTTCAGCTTTTTTCACCTTTATTGCTATCCAAGATGAGTGCTACTTCTACATCTGGGGCAGGATGATGTTCCTGGACCACAATTCTCTTGTCATCCTTTATCTTCATAGTTTTTGGCGGCAGAAAGCACATAAGAGCAATAGCCTGAGTCCATGTCACCGACGCCGGTGTCACTAAGAAGGCGGCGGATCTCAGCATGGATTAGGGATTTGGTTGTTAGATGCTCTTACAAGATCACATTAGTGTTGCCAGTAATGTGGTCAGTATAGTATGTTGTCGGAAGCACCATTAATGAGGTAATATGAGAGCTCGCGACCACTCTGGAATTCAAATGAACAAGAATACAGCAATTTACCGACAATGGGCAGCTTGCAATAATGCAATGTTGATAGGGTAAATTAGATTCCATTGTAAGCAGAGAGCTTATTAAAATCTGCTTTAAACATTTCCTGTTGGTCATTAGCTTTGTAACGCAGTAGTGTGGACAGATGTCAACGCACTGGACATTACAGCTTCGATTAGCGGCTTCCTCCTGGTATAGGATACAGATTAAACAGCGGCTTCACAAATGACATGGTGGTTTTAGCAATGGTTGGACCCGGTCTGACCATGAAGGGTGCATCGCCCACAGAAAGCCGGATAAGTGGGCGAACAAAATAAGGACTACAGCATTTAAAATGTTCTTGTAGGCGTTATTTACTTTTATTTTGGAGGCCAAGATAAGCAGAGTTGCCATAGTCAATCCTTGATTGGAGGAACCACAATGACTCCAAAAAGAATGAATCCAGTGCAGGGCTATAATCTAACTTAGGCAGGTTTTAGTTGTGGTAGTAAGAGTACTAGCAGTATTACTATTATTAACATTAGCATTTATTTATCATTAAGTTTGTTGTAAGTATTATTGTCAATTTTTTTTAGCTATGCATTTATTTATTTATTAGTATTTTTATTTCAGCAATTGTTCCATAGAGATCACCATGTCACTTGTGGCTACCTATGAGCACCTTCTTGAAGTTACTTAGCCACCCTGAGTTTTAGTTTCTTGTTGGAAGAGGTGTGTACAATTTGGAAAGCATTGATAAAAAGAAGCTAGTGCTCTACAAAGCACAGGTTTTCCTGTCAGTGTTGCCAAATAATTGTATATGCAATTACACTGGGCTGGTGAGGATGAGCCACTCCTGGCAATAAAATTATTGCTTTTCAAATGTTCCAGAAAGATTACAATACTGAGATCTCACAGTGGCTTTGGTCTCCCCTCGGAGATGAGCCGTCCCTCCCCCGGTGTGTTGGGTTAGCGCTAACCTGCACAGAAATAAACTCTCATCCTTTTCCTGTGTATGCAGATGGATTTATTAGTTCACAGTTCACCCTTGTGTGCATATGTATTGTGTGGTTCAAGAATACTGTAACAACAATATTCTGATATACAATCCTATATGTCTAACGTAAGCTATACGTCATCATATATACTTGAGCCTCAACCTGGGTTGTTAGCGGAAACAAACCTACCCTACCTGCCCCAATAGAGAGACACTCACACAACTTGTAGTTGTAATGCATCATAGTTTGTTGTTTTCTAGTGAATGAGGTACATTGATACAGCGGGGATCACAAGCTATCAGGATGGATACAAGGTAAGCCGATCCCTACTCTGTACGTTGTGAGCCAAGGCTCACCCAGAAAGCGGGGCCATGAAATAATGTAAGTCTCATTCATGGAGGGAACCTATATACTTCCAGCATATAGTTTGCCCTAGCGGGTATCACACAATAGGGTATTTCTTATAGATCTTACTCCTCATCTCTTAAAAATGTAGGCAATTTTCATCATCCCTTTTCGTAACACACAAGTGCTTCCTCTCTTACCTGTAAATTGTGTGCTGTACGCAGTGTGGCTAATTGAGGCATTTTGAGGGTGTAGTTTGGGAATATCTAGTCCCAAATATCGATGGAAAAGAATATTGTTACAACAATACCAAGGGCTAAAATATTGAAAGGCAAGCTTCTAGACATTTTCTATTCCTAACTCCAGTTATACATACCTTGCTGATGTATATATATCTTCAAGGTACGTAGACATGGAGTTACCTTGTGATAAGCCATCCATGCTTGTGTCCTTCAGTGTCCTGTACAACCCCCACCAACTCATTAAATGATACAGTGCTTCTGTGCAAGTGCTATGGAGATCTATCAAATGAATGTGTCACTTTCTGGTTTCTTTTCAAGTTTCAGCAGGCTCTAGTCTGTGTGCCAACCTTGTCCTGGAAATGGTTTGCATCTTTGTTTTGTCATTCTTAGACCTGCCAAAGGATTTATAAAATGTAGGAGGTAGTACACCTCAGTAGAGAGAAATACCTTAAATTTGGGGGTGCAGGCAATGCTGCTCACAGTCTTCTCAGGTTTCTGTACCACTCCCAGAGCACAAGTGCATCCCAATTATCTACGTGGCCCGGTAACTTAAAGGAGCCAATCACAAAAGTGGCGGCGGTGACTCATCACAAGGTCTGAGTGAAGCGAGTCCTTGCTGAAGAGTGAAGAGTGAGGTGAGATGGGGACCCTTGCACAGAGTAGGTCTCCAGCGTGTTTAAATACTCAAAGCTGCTGGGATGCACAACTTCCTCAGGACATGGAAGTGGTTGTGTGTTGGAACAATGCAGGTCTTTAGCACGCCTGCCTTAAGAACGCGGCCCAAACCACGAATGCGTCTCTGCAACGCATTCTTTTACCACGCAAGTCAATACAACGACTTGCCTTGGGGAAAGCGATGGACTTTGGAATAATATAGTTTACTATTCCAACTCCAGTCAGCGCCACAGTAGGGAAAGTGTTGGACTTAAAGTCCAACATCAGTCCAACAACACATTCCCTAAGGCAAGTCGTTGTAATGACTTGAGTGGTAAAGGAATGCGTTGTAAAGACGCATTCGTGGTTCAGGCCGCACTATAAAGGCACAACATGACTCGAGCCGCTTTGTTAAGGCTGTTTCCCCATGGAAGTTGACTCCATATGACATATGCTTTGTATGCGATTAAGGTTCCCGTCACTCTGCCTTACCTGCTCTACGTTTAGTTAGGTCATGTCTCTCTCTTTTCTTCGTGGATTGACTTACATCCACCCCTTTACTCTCTTAGCCAGCGGTTGAAGTGTGGGAACCCTGAGTACAATGGGCAGGGTCAAGGGAGTGTTGGCTGGGGCTAGACAAATGGCTAAAAAGAACAGAATACTCTGTAACCATTCTGTTGCCTTTTCACCTACTGGTACCTGTGTGTAAAGTACAATGTAAACACATTAAATGGAAGCAATGCAAGTAAATCTAATCTGTGGGAATTGCTTTGTTCTGCTAGGAAAGCTTAGTTGGTTGTGTGCGTGTGTTATAGAGAGAGCGGGCGAGAGGGAGGTGAAGAGAGAGTGAGAGAGCTTGCTTGAGTAGAAACCAGAGGGTCGTTGATTGAATTCTGGTTTGTGCTTTGCGAAATAGTGTCACGTTCTTTTGTAGTGCTATGAGGTCCCATCCTGTGACAGAAGCATTGTGAATATGTGAGTTGTTAGTTTTAAACATGTATTAAACACAGTACAAGATAAGCGGCCACTGTTTAAAAAATTAATTACACACATTGTAAGATAGCTTAGACACAGTATGAGATAGAATATCATAAAATGTGCTAAAAGTTTCAGAGCTTGAATTAGAGGTTGACGGACAGACCGATGTCCACCACCCTACCTTTATTTTGCCTGCCAAAGCTCAGCGCAGGGCCTGGATGTGAACTCAATGGCTTGAATGAACCCCATCAAGGAGGTTCATGCAAAGGCATGTAAAGGTTTGGTGTGCATCCGTCATTGGTGATGGATGCTTACAGCAAACTTATAAATGTTTTTACTTTTCCAAAAAACAAACCTCAAAAGTGGAGTTTGTTTTTTGGAAAAGTAAATAGCAATGGTCCCAACACCGTAAGAGTTCCCTCTCATTGTGTGGTGGTATTTTCTTTCTATTTTTACTTTCCTCACCACCAAGATATTTCTGGTAGCAATAGCTAGTAAAAAAACAAGCATTTTCAATGCATTGGGTCTCGCATTTGCTTGAGTTGGAGCTATTAGCATTGTAAAGAAAAAAAAAACGCAGTGCAATCGTACTATGTAAAATGCAGCGTGATTGCGCTGCGTGGAAAATAAACAGATAAAGTAGTCTGGACACCATGCTGAAAACTTCGAGCCTCGTATGTTTTTAGTAGTTTACCGGTGCTGTGTAGGTGGGCTAAACAACGGTAAAGGCTTGACGTATGCATGCCTTTCAGAAATTAAAACAAGCAGATTTTAAAAGGCAAGCCCACGAACCAATGTAAGTGACTGAAATGACATGGGCGTGGTTGGAAGCCCAAAGATTGATTACAGAATGGGACGGAGCGATTTGCGCTCACCCATAACAAGCAACATGATGATAAGTACAAAAAATGCAGATGGTGGGATGGCCTACCTCCGACAGCACATACTACCCCAATTCACAATTGGGTGGGCTGACCGAGAGCTTGGCTGACAAAGGTAACCTGTCTGTCAAACTCTAAAACTGGCTCTCAATATTTTAAGTGCTTACAGTGCTTAAAGTGTTTTCACTTTTCGTAATACACAATCAGATTGTACATAGTGCAACTTTTTTGATAGGTTTCCATTAACAGGAAAAAGTCTAGAATTGTTCAAACCCAGCAGTACCCTTCAAAAAGGCTAACCCTAAGTAACTGTGAAGCTTCAAATGATTGTATCAATTGAAGCGTATAAGAGCCCCGAAGTAGCCTTTAGATTTGCTGATTAATCAGTTGCACACATTTGCATTTCTTTTAGGTACACCACCTTTAAGGGAAGGCTTGTTTCTTCTTTGGCTGTCAGTCCCACCTCTCACTTCACAACAGAAGAGTGCTCACTCCCTTCCTTTTCAGCCTGAGGCATCAACTTAAGGTTGCCATTAAATGCCCAGAAATGGTTGTCTTTTAACAAAAAGCATCGGAAGTGTTTTGGTAAATTTAAAAGAAGATTTGGAATGCCATTCCCAATAGATCCCGCCCACCTCGCCCTCTGCTCTGCTGTAGATCAAGTTTCACTCGCCCGAATACTTCTGGTTGTTGCAGGAATCCCCAGATCCCACCGCTCTCCTACCTAAGTTTCCAAACTGATCCATGTATAACCAGATGCGCTCAGGCAGGCCAGCAAAGCAAAGGGGGTTGGAGAGAGGAGGGAAAGAACAGGGTGACTTCTGAATCTGGGGGTAATTTTGAAGAATTCCCACCATTTCCTTACCTGATTGTGTCCTTATACCCTGACGAAGAGCCTCTAAATACGTGAGATAAACAAGTCAAGTCGCTAGTCAAGATTTTGGTGACCTCAGCTTGGACAAGCAGTATCTTAACATTGATTAAAAAATCTGCCATGATGAGAGGAAGTCACAGTCCCATCACTCTAAAGTTACCTCCTTATTTGTGATCCTGATGGGGGGTAGCTTTATGGAGGGGGAGGTTAGGGTGTCACACCTCACCCCCAGTAAATGTATTTTCTGATAAATAGTTGGGTACAAGTACAGTTGGGTATTGTTAGATGTCAGTAGGATTTCACCTGGAATTGTTTATATACACACAGACAAAAACATACACACGCTCCCTCTCTGCTTTGAAAGTCCTCATAAACATTGGTTATTTTACAAAATTGTGGCACTCATTAGGACACTGGCGGTAAATACCGTATACCCCGACGCTGACTGTCTCCAGCATACCGCCACGGAGGTGGACATCTGTCTGCCAGATAATGACACATACATACAAAACCGACAGAAAACAGCCACAACCACAAATCTGCCAGACCCACTGTACGTCGGTACTACCACCCATGCCGTTACGCCACCAATACTACGCCCTCAAAATAATGACCCACGAATCATCACAGCGGACATTCAACAGTGGTAAACCACTGGCGGTGAACACCACCCCAGCATATATGGCCACCCAAATACAAAACACAACAACATTGGCCAGAACAAAAAACTCACACCTGACACAAATACACACACCATACACACCCACCAACAGCAATATAAAACACACATCCATATCACCCACAATCCTTTGCTAACACGAGAAGATGGCTACACTTTGCAACGCTAATCCAAAAGAGAACTGCACACACATATCACAACTACCAATTCATCTGACATGCACCACACACCCCACCACATAACACATCACCCTCTGTAAAATGTACACACACCCCACAACACCCATGTCCCCACAAAGGCACCCCGTCTCACCGATGAGGAGTTGTGGGACATGGTTGAGGAAATAGTCAGGGTAGAGCCACAGCTGTATGGAGCACAGGTCCAGCAGATATCCATTGCCAGGAAGATGGAGCTATGGCAGAGGATCGTAGACAGGGTAAACCCCGTGGGACTACATCCACACACAAGGAACGACCTAAGGGGGAAGGTGCGTTCCATTGCAGCAAGGCACCAGCTCACCATACAGAGGACTGGTGGTGGAACCCCACCTCCTCCCCCACAGCTGACAGCATGGGAGGAGCAAGTCTTGGCAATACTGCATCCTGAGGGATTCATTGGAGTAGCCGGAGGACTGGACACTGGTGAGTCAACCTTTACTACCTATCACCCCCCCCACACCTGCATGCCACCACGACCCCTCACTCTGACACCAATCACCCCACTCCATCCCACACAGTGCACCACCACAATTACCAAATTGAAATCTCAAGCTCTGCATGCCATACCCACTGCATGCAAATCCCTTCCAGCCCTGCATGTACACCCACCACCAATGCATGCACAGCATGGGGCACTAACAATCCCACAATCCATGATCATACACAAACAAAGGTGCAGGGCAACAGCAATAATATAGGGGAAGCTAGTGATGCAGAATATGTCACAGACATGTAGCATAATACAGCACTTACATCCCCAGAGGTGCCCCAGCCAATCTCAGCAGCGAGGAGGTGCCACGGCTACCCAATCCCCCACCAGAAGATGCCCCCAGTGATGACAGCAACTCTGGAGCTCTGGATCTGGATGAACTCCCTGGCCCATCAGGGACCACTGGTCAGTCGGCTACCCCAGCCCACACCCAGTCCACCACAGAGCCTCCCCCCTCAGTATCCAACACCACAGCAGCCACCGAAAGTACCCAGACCTCTGTCCCCAGGACACGCCAATCAGTAGTGTGCCCACCTGTGCAGGGACCCCAGTCCACACCTCACAGGCAAGACAATGAGGGTCCTGGAGTCAGTGGGAGTGGGCACACCGTTCAGGGGACACAGGCACAGGAGGCCAGGAATGGTCAGTGGACAGCTGTGCACCTGGGGGAGGCCAGGCCCAGGGAACCGACTGCCCAGGAGGCACTCACTAAAGTCCTGGGGGCTTACCAACAATCCCAGAACAAGATGGGTCAGGTGATAAACATCATGCAGGAGAACCAGCTGCTGCATGAGGAACACCACCAGGAGATCAAGCAAGAATTGCAGGCCCTGAACACCACCATGGTCTCCATTGCAGGGGTGCTGGGTGACATGGCCAGCATCATGAGGGACTACACAGCACACAAGCGGGCCCCTTCACTAGCCAGTGTACTGACCAGCCCTCCACATCTGCTGCAGCTATTGGACAGGAGGCTCTGCCACAGGACCCACAGGCCACCAACAGCTCTCCCCCTGCAGAAGGTGAACCAACCCGCACACGGTCCCTGCGACCCACACAGACACCAGAGACAGTTTCCAAGACCAAGACCACTGCCAGGAAA
This sequence comes from Pleurodeles waltl, assembly GCF_031143425.1. NCBI lineage: Eukaryota > Metazoa > Chordata > Amphibia > Caudata > Salamandridae > Pleurodeles > Pleurodeles waltl. Next base: position 1,022,283,371 of record NC_090449.1, on the reverse strand, counting down.
TGAGCCCCTCCTGAATGTCCCCCTTGTGTCACACTGTGTCACCTTGTCCACTTTTAACTGCCATTGCTCACCTTCCTATGGCCTCTTGGACACTGGACCTGTGCTACAAACAGACTGGCCCACTACCCTGGACTATTCCCAACCATCACCACACTCTATTGCACTTTACATTGTATCATTTTTTTTAATAAACACCCTTGGACACAACTTAAGTAATAGTGCTTCATCTGAAGGTAATGTACAATGTATTGAACTGTAATTAACTGCATGATCCTGTGTAAATGTCCAGTAATATGTTGATCCATCCAACAAATGTGTCTCAGCAGTCTGTACACATCACAGCATTACACTGTTGTAACCACAGCAATATCTGCAATAAGGGAAGGCGTAGGGGATAGTCAGTTGGGGTGCAAAGGTATTGCCTGGCATTATGCTACAGCCACACAACACAACAGTGAAATGGAGAAATGTTTAGTTCAACAGTCTTACCTGAGTGTCATTGGAAGTACTGCTATATCATATGTGTCATGCTGTCCACATCCTCCTCCTCTTCCTCCTCTTCCTCCTCCTCACTGTCCTCACTGTCCACTGCTGCCACAGCTGCATTGTCACCCCCCTCGTCCTGCAAATACGGCACATGGCGTCTGAGGGCCAAATTATTCAACATGAGCACACAACAACAATCCTGCAGACCTTCTCAGAGAAGTAACATAGGGATCCACCTGTCAGATGGAGGCACCTGAACCTGGCCTTCAGGAGACCGAAGGTCCTTTCAACAACCCTCCTGGTACGCCCATGAGCATCATTGTACCTATTGTCAAGCTCCTGTTCTCTGATTTCTAACAGGGGTCAGGAGCCAGGACAGGTTTGGGTAGCCGGAATCACCTGCAAGAAGTAAGGTACACACATTAGCCCTGCACAATGACATGGGGTATGACTCCTGAAGGCATACACTGACATACATTGGGTTGGGACTCAGGCTCACCTATAAGCCACACTCTGTGCCTCTGTAGTTGTGCCACCACCTGTGGGACGCTGCTATTCCTCAAGACGAAGGCGTCATGCACCTACCCAGGATACTTGGCAGTGACGTGGAAGATGTACTGGTCAGCAAGGCACACCATCGGGACATTGAGTGAGTGGAAACTCTTCCTATTCCTGTACACCTGTTCATTGGCCCTGGGGGGGACTAAGGCAATATGGGTCCTGTCAATGCCCCCAATAACATGTGGTATATGTCCCATTGTGTAGAATCTAGCCTTCACAGTGGGTAAATCATCTACCTGGGGGAATGCGATGTAGCTGCACATGTATTTGAGCAAGGCTGCCAAAACCCTTGCAAGCACAATAGAGAACATTGGCTGTGACATTCTAGCAGCCAAGCCCACTGTCACCTGGAAAGAGCCAGGAAACGGAGCACTGAGACTACCTGCACAAGAGGGGGTATTACTGTTGTGCAACGGATAGCAGGTCAGGCTACAATTGTGCACACAGCTCTGTAATTGTGGCCCTGTCCAGACAATAGGTGAGAATGATGTGCCTGTCCTTCAGTGTAGCCAAGTCCACAAGGGGTCTGTACACGGGTGCTTGCCTCCTCCGCCTATTCCTCCACAGTGGTTGGTACCTAAGGGACCCAAAAGTAAGAAGGGAGTGACAACAGAAACCATTAACTCACTGCAGCAGTGTATACAGAGCATGCTTGTATGTTGGACACTGGAATTGTCTAGGTGTGTACATTCGACTACAATGACGCACTTATTAACCTGTACATGTGTACTAGCATTAGAAAATGACAGCCGCCTGTCCTGTATGCAGGAACAGGAGGACGTGACCTCACTCCAGAGGCCAAGGTGCCCCCTCCAGAAACAGGGGGCAAGGACCCCCATCCAGAGCCAGTGGCCATTGAGCCCCCTCCCAATGAAAAGCCCCACCACCCCCCTGTCCCCGGAGGTGCCTGCCCATTTCCAACATGATGCCCCTGAACAGTGGAGTCCCGATGTTGTCAGGAGTCAACTTGGGGCTTGGACTTTGACCTGTGGGCATTTGAGACTTTGAACTGGCCTTTGGGTCTGCTTGTAAATATGCAGTTGTGTATGTTCTTGGATTTGGGCTTTACATCCAACAGGATTACAGTGGTTGAAACAGAGGTATGTGTTCTGGCTTCCTTTGCTCCTGGGTCCTGTTACAGTCAGTTTACTCTGGAGCTGGTTCTGGGTGTGTGGTGTGTGTATGGTGTGTGTTGTGCGTGTTTGTGTCACTCTCCCGTCCCTACCTCCCTCCTTTGTGTGCTAGGCGGCTGTACTCACTGTTGTCGTCTTCATCAGCGTTAGTGCTCCAGGACGGCCATGGCGTGGTACAGCATCAGGAAGACTTGCTTTTTTGGTTCCATGGTGGCCGCGGACTCCTCTATGTCCCTGGAGGTGAGTGTCTCCTTTTATATGATGTGTTTCCGCCAAGCTTTTGGTGGCGTTGCTACTGCCCCGGAAATCCTGGCGGTGTGCTATGTCATAATATGGTGGGTGGATCCTTGTCTTCCGCCTGCCTGTAGGTGGCTACCGCCGTGTTCAGTGGTCGCACCGCACTGGCGGTTGGTGTGGTACATTGGCAGTCTATGGGAGGGTTCACCCCCATGGTCATTATTTGTAGGTCATTACCGCTGGCCTGGCGACGGTACTACCGCCATCGCCAGTGTGGCGGTCACCTGACTGCCAAGGTCATATTGAGGGCCAATGTGTTTTCTCTCTTAGGCCCATATTTATACTTTTATTGCACCACATTTGCATCCTTTTTCTATGCAAAAGCGGCGCAAACTTACAAAATATAATTGTATTTTGTAAGTTTGTGCCACTTTTGCGGCAAAAAATGATGCAACTGCGGTGCAAAAAAAGTATAAATATGGGCCTTAGTACTCCTATCAACCTGCATTCCTCTACCTTTCCACTGCATCTCATGCACCTGGCTTGCTGTATAATGTATTTAATACATTTTGTGCTGGTTTCATTGTTGCAAAATCTGAAGCTCACCCCCTCCCCCACTCTTACTGAGCAAGCTATGGCACTGACTATTGGAACCTGCTGGGCAGAGGTCAGTGCACTACCTTTAATAAAAAAAGACTTATTTGGTGAAGAAAGACTGAACTTCTGACTAAAATGCAAAGTTAAAGAGAAAGTAGACAAGAGTGTCAACAACCTATGACGTCAGCAATTCCTAGGATGGAACAAGGAATTAAAGAATTATTCAGTCAAAAGGTGACGAAACAGAGCTTCTCAAAGCATTTACCTCTCATGTGAATTCAGTAACTATGCAGGGTCTAGCAGCTCTTTACTCTGACTGGTGGTAATGGTAGCCAAGCTCTGGACTGGCTTTTGGGTGTGGTTTAACTAGGACTGCATCCTAGATGGCCTTTGGGTCTTGGGGGGATCAAGGAAGAGGTCAATATCACAGGCTATGCCTTAAAATGGCTACTGTCTGTTTTCAAACAATAGAAGTTTCCAAGTCAGTGAGGGGCCATTTCTCTCAACGACCCACCTCTTAAAAGGTGGGGTGCCCCAGAGCTCTTCAGTCAGCCCCATGCTTTTTAATCTGTCTGTCCCTTATCAGACATCATTGGCTCTATAGGCTTCACTATGTTGTCTTACGCAGATGACACTCAAATCATTGTCTCCGTCGTGCCCAACACAGGCTCCATCTCACAACAATTAAACTCTTGTTTAAATCAGGTTCACAACTAGATGGCTACCAGCTGTCTAAGGTTAAACTGGAACAAAACAGAGTGGTTGGCAACAACCCATCACTCTGGAACGAGCTAAGCTGCCCTCTTCCTTGCGTGACTGCCGGTCCCCTAAGTCTGAAATGAAAAGTCCGGGTGTCAAATGGGACGGTAAACTTACCATGGCTACCCAAGCAAAGCTGCTCTGGCCTCATTTGAGCACCTAAGAAGATGCCATTATGGATACCAGTTGGAGTTCGCAGAACGGTGGTCCAAATTTTAATGCTAATCCGCCTCGACTATGGGAACTCCCTCTATTTGGGTAGCCCGCTCTCTGTCATTAAAAAAAGTGCAGGTTATTCAAAACGCTGCAGCCCGAATACTATTGGGTTTTCCCAAATTTCAATCAACCTCCCCAGCTCTTGCCACGCTTCACTGGCTGTTGATAAGGATGAGGATTCACTTTAAAGCACTCTACATAGCTCACCATGTAAGGCACACAGCAGGGCCCTGTTTCCTTCATCACCTGATCAACTCAAACTGTGTCAACAAAGAAATACGTTCACGCAACCTGAGTCTCCTCTTGGTTCCCAGAGTAAAAAGGACCGGATGCTGGGTCCATCTTGCCCAAAACTCTGAAAAACTTTACTGCTAACTCAGACCGAACTATATCCTTAATTCAGAAAACAACTTAAAACCCATCTGTTTGCCTAAGCTTTGTACCCGAGTCAAATGATCTTAGTGCAGGGAAGCCCGTTCCGGGTAGCCAGGCGCTTTACAAATCATTTGAACTGAACAGAATTGAATTTGCTAGATTTCAGGAGATCCCACATGTGCAAAAACGATGAGACTTTATTGTCATGAATTTTCAAAGCTGTGTGTGTTCTCAGAGAGGCTTCTAATTCATGAATGATTAAGTGGGCAATGTGCAATGGAAGATTACTTTAGCAACAATCCAAACTGGAACCTGGGTAAATATGAGGTCAACAGTGGTCAATGATGGGCAGAGATGACTTGACTGTTGCCATGAGTGACTGTGGGATGAAGAGTTAGGGCTGCCTCTTTTGCACAACTAGATGCTGTCATTATGAAGCCAAAGATTAGGCAAATCAGATTGTGAAAGTGCATGTTTTAATGCATCTTTGTGTGTGAACTTGTGTGGCACTCTGTGTGCACAGTGCAGAGTAGGCATGGCATGATGGTGGGCATGTGTAACATGCATGATTTTGTCATCCTTAGCATTATGGTGGCCATTGTGAGGACGTGGTGGCATGATGGAATGACTGTGGTCACCCTGGTACAATGGAAGGCTTTTCTAACGGCCACCCTTAGCCAATAATTATCATTCTTGCAGTCTGGAAGGCTTTCCTAGCATTTGATAGGCACCCAACTTACAGACTCACCACCTTTGACTAGAGGTGGCTGGGCCTTGTGATAGGTGAGCCTCCTTGGCACAGGGTGGGCATCTCTGAAGTCTGTGTTCATCGATGGAATTTTAAGGCACCTTCATGCCACCATTGATGTAAGATGTGCATCCCTGGAAGAAGGTGGCCTTTGCGGAATAGGTGGCCAGCCCTGAATATTGATGTCCAGACCTGGTAAATGGTGGTCATATGTGATATAGAGTGTACTTCCCTGATATCTGAAGGCCATTCAGTCTATAAACTGGGAATCTCTAGTGTGTGGCAGCCACACCTGACATCTTGTGATCACCTGAATAATATCGTAATTGTTGTGGCTCCTTGTGGGCATCCCTGAAATTATCTTGTAAGTCCTACCATGTTCTTTCTTCCTGGCATTTACTAGACATTTTTGACATAAAATGGTCATTCCTTGCAGACGCTGGGCATAAATTGGCTTTCATGGACATTTGCTGAGCACTCATGGCATAAAGTCAGCATCACCGAGCTCCAGCAGACACAACATTCGTGGCTATTCCTGCCATCTTGTGCACACCTGGCATAAAGAGAACATCCTTAGAGGTGGATGCCACAGATATTGTAGTATCATTATCAGAAACAACGGATCTTGTTGAAAACGCAGGTATACTCAATCAAACATAGGCGCGAACACAGTTAAAGCTGTGGTGGGATGTAGGTAGAGAGAGCCAACCTAAAAAATGACAGACACAATTGTTTGAGCCTTAATCAATGTATATTGTTACAGATAAATGTGCACAGTGTCCCAAGTGAGACGGAACCCACAACAAACAAAAGTGGTACATCAAAGGTATACATCAGAAAAACAAAACAAACTACGTTTCCAAAATACAGCAAACGACCTGAAACATATATATATATATGTGGATCAGACCAGTTTAACATTCAAAGAGTCGAATTGCAAGGTTAATTTGACCCAGTTGATGATGTTTCGAACCTCTAAGTGACATGGGGGGTCTCATTAGGACCAAAGAATACTTGGGATACCTGGAGACAAAAAAATAAAATAAATGGAGAACCTATTTAATATGAAAAGAAGAAATTGTCCAGCAATGCGAAAACGGTGTGGTGTAGTACCCACCGGATGGAGGCAAAAGAAGCCAAGAAAGCATGGTGCACCCCACCACGTGTGCTTAGGAAATTAAAAATCTTTACAAGGGGAACCCTGAAAAGGAACTGCTTTCATGAAAGAGAAACAAAAAATGGGATAGAAAGATTGGCGCGTATGTCAATCATAGGTGGGCCATCATTTTCGTCTGAATTTGCAAACCTGGTTATTTTTAGCCACCTATGTATTCTGGTGAACACCCCTGGTATAAGGTGGCACTGCCCGATAGGCATCTAGTTTGTTCATCTGAAATAAAATTAGCCTTCTCGGAATAAAATAACCATCAAGGGTTTCCTCTGGGCATGTTTGGCATAAAGAAGCATCCCTGGCATAAGGTGACGACTGCTGTCATCTGGTGGGTACCCTTGATGCAAGGGAGGCATTGTTTGTGAAAAGGTGGAAGCTCTGAGAGTAGGGTGAGCATGTCTGCCATACAAGGAGTGTTGAAGGAATCTGCATTTAACATCATGTTTAACAGTCTGAATGTTAAATGATCGTCTTAACCCTTCATCCTTCTGAGGTCGATAGAATTAGTAACTTTAGTTGTGTGATAAAAACATAGGGGCAGATTTACAAGAAAGTGATGCACCATAGATGATGCACCACTTTTCTTGCGCCACCCCACTGGCACCTAACGACACTAAGGCTGAGCCATGTTTACAATACGACGCACCATGGTGGTCGTTAGCACAATAGCGTCAAAATATTCGATTTTTGATGTTATTGTGGTGCTCTGCTACACCAGCGTCAACAATTTTGATGCAAGTGCAGCAAAGCACAGGGAGGCCCATTGAATATAATGGGTGCGTCATTTTAATGGCTGCGCGGAGCAGATGTTAAAAACGACGGAACAAATGGCGCAGTGGAATGTTGTAAATTTTACTGCACATTTGTTTCGGGTTGCCCTGGGGCCAGAACTCCCCCTTGCATACATTATGCCCAACGCAGGAATACTGTGGCGCAAGGGGTCTCAAAGTGGCACGGCGCAAGCATTGCCCCACTTTGTAACTATGGCGCTGCAGAAAAGCCACATTAGCGCCGCCATAGATTAAAACAAATAACGCTAGGGTGGCACAAGAGGCTTGTAAATATGCCCCTTTGTTTCTTCAGTGCTAAGAAGTGGTGAATATGCTTTACAAATACCCATGTTTTGTTATGGTAAATGGCATATGCCCTTAGCAGAAGTTTTGCATTCCTTTTTCATTTGTAATAGCACAGCAAGTACGTACATTTGTTAGTTGTTTCATATTGTGATATCCATTACATGTTTGCAAATGTATTCAATATTACTTAAATGTAGATTCGTAAATTCCCTAAAGTATTCACTGCTGTGCATTCGTAGACGAGCAGGGACAAAGACACACATTTCCATATGATTAGATTTTATACAAATGTACACATTAACGTTACATAACAATGTTTGTATCTTAGCGTTGACATCTATTTCCATAATAGTGAAGGGCTGCCGGGGCTGTGACCTCACTTTCTATGGTTTCATGCCCTGTGACATCATTGCTCCTGGCTTATGCTAAATAGTTTTCTGACTTTTATTTAGTTCTGGCTTGATACTGCAGCTGCCTGTAGATGTATTGGTAACAATACTTTAGCGTGCACATGCAGCGAGCTTTGACTGCCCCCCAGGGAGTAGTACTCTCTCACCTCCTGGCTTTGGTTGTTCAGTGTGTCATCCAACATTTTAAACAGTGCATTCAAGACAATGCATGAGAGACTAATTTACTTCAAAAAAGTTCACACAGTCGACTGATATTAACATATTTAGCTCTTTCGTGCAGTGTGTAAAAAGAGCAATGTTTTGTTTTGCTTTTTGACTCCAAAAGGCTTCATTTTTATGTTTAGTCAGGGCTCACTTACCAGTCTGACTTTAAAATGCCCTTTTAATGAGTAGTCTCAGCCAAAAACAGCTTGAACTCAAGATGGATGCCTCCTAAAGTTTCATTGCGAAGGAGCACCCTACTGTTGGGAGATTTCGGGGGATGGTGGCCATCTTGAGGTCAGACCAGCCCAACCCCATTATATCTGGGGGTCTTTATTTGCGTCTGCATCACTGGTATGTGTTGTTTTACCCAGTTTTTGCAGGTAGCAGCTTCATTATATTTGGACAAACAAGGGCATCCTAACTCTTCATTAGAGGCCTTACTCACAAAGGTAAACTTACACTGTAGTGTAAGTTCACAAATGTTTGCAATTCACAAAGGAATTTTAAGAGCAGTATCTCTATAACTGAAAAGCCTTCATACTTACGGCGGAGGCTCAGCAAATAAAGAGATAGGCAGCATTAAAAATACTACTAGTAAAAGTGCTTTGTGAATTTACAAAAATTACAAACTCTCACCAAGGTGTAAGCTTTCCTTTGTGAATCAGTTGCCCATTGTCCGGATTCAGAGGTAATTTGATTTAGTAGCGGAAGGCACATGCAAATACAATTAATATGGATGCTCCAGCTTGGAGTGAACAAAACGAGTAAAAAACAAAAAATATAGTTTCTAAGTTCTCTGCATTCCTTTTATATTTCAAAATCAAGGTACCAGCAAAACACAAATAAAACAATTAGTTAGAGCTTATGTCGTTTTTATGTCAGCTTTGGGACTGGAGGTCAATTTTAAGAACTTTATGGTTTGTGGTAAACCTATGAGTAGGGTGGGGGAGCTAAGGGTGGAGGATCAAATTATTAGCAGAGTCCATGAGTTCCCATACTTAGGGGTCATTTTTGATGAGAAAGGATCTTGGAAACCTTGTATTGCTAGAAGGATTGTGCTTTTTCATGCAACAGTTGGTGCATCCTTTGACTTTGCGGCTAGGGTAGGTAGTAAACCTATCAAACCCCTGCTTGAAATCTATAGGCGGAAATGCCTACCTGTCCTTCTGTATGGTTCAGCACTGTGGGGGTTTAGGGATATCCGAACCCTTATGGGGGAAGAAAATCGTTTCTGTAGAAGGCTTCTGGGTGTTGGACAAAATATTCCTGGATTTTGCCTTCACCTGGAACTGGACCTTGAGTATGTACAGGACACTACCCAGCTGGCTCCCCTTTTGTTATGGATTTCAATTTGGAGTAACGAACATGCCTCTCTTAATAGGGATATCCTAAGGGATTGTTTGGCCTGCGACAATGTAAAGCATATTCCCTGGTTGTCGCACATAAGGAAGATGGCACATGACCTGGGGCGGCCTGAATTGTTTGACCATCCCGAGGACCTGACTAGCTATGATAAGAAATGGGTCACGGTCATGGTTTCAGAGAATACAGGAGACCAAGAGGGAGGAGGAGGCTCTAAGGAAAAAATAAATCAGGGAATTTACTATGCTAAAGATGTGGGTGGGTCCGGAGCGATATCTCTCAGAAATCAAGGATGTGAGGGAAAGGTCTCTCATAACTCGATTCCGCTTGGGGATCATTAGAAGTAATTTGTGCTTCCCCCTAGGTCAATATGGGGAGAATTGTATTAGACTCTGCCCCTGTGATGGGGTGTCCCATCAGACCTTGATCCATTTTACACTGTTCTGTGTCTTTTATGCACCATTTAAAACCCGATTTCTACTACCGCTCCTTAGGCCCAAGGGTTTTGTACAATACCGTCCTGCTTTCATGTGGCTGCAAATGGCCTCAGACGTACTGGTATGGAAGGGCTTGGGATCATTCCTGAAGGGAGCTACTACTTGGCGCAAAAATGTTGAATTTTTAGAATGATTTTACTTATTTCGTCTCCAGTTTTTATGAACGAGGTTTTTATCTTCTTCTGTATTTTATTCTTATATATATATATATATATATATATATATATATATATATATATATATATATATATATATAATTATATGTACTTGTTTTTATGATGGGTGCTTTTATTATACATGGTTTTTATTGGTATTTTTACAATGTTTTGGTGATTATGTGTTGTAATGGATGAATTTTCTCATACCGAATAAAGCTTCTTCTTCAATTACATCATTGTTTAGGCTATTCTGCAGCTGAGTCTGAGCAGATTTAATACTATGCGAATAACTTGTGCCATAAAATGAAATAAATATATAAATTAGACAGGCTTAAGACCGCAGCAAACAGTTACCTCTTTTCTTGGGGAAAAAAAGTGGCAGAATCATGTATATTAAAGTAGTCTCCCTCTCCTTCTCCCTCTCCCTCTCCCTCTCCCTCCCCCTCCCCCTCCCCCTCTCTCTCTCTCTCTCTTTTTCTCTCTCTCTCTCTCTCTCCCTCCCTCCCAATGACAGTACCAGCCTTACTCGTGACCATCACATTCCTACAGGTGTGGCAATGCAGACCATTCCAGGCCACCGAAAGCTATAACAATGGTGTGAACTGGACAGACGTGTCATTTCAATAGAGATTGAATTGTTAAACAATGTTGTGCTCATCTCAAAATTAGGTAGACGGCGCCACAGTGTGGTGGCCTGTCATTAGTGCTGGTATTGAGAATTAAGTGCCGGTGTCGAGCACCAGAAACCACCAGCTCAAATTAAGTACTACTGCTGACAGAGTCCAAGTCCCTATTTTAGATGACGTGTAATGAATGATACATTTGGTATCATTACACGTACCTATGATAGGATCCTGCTAAGCATATTTGGGGACAAGGTAATCACAAAGATAAAATGGGTTGTAACAATTATATCATATTTGCAAAAATATCTGTTTTTCCATGTAATCTACTCCAAAAGCGATATTCTCCTTACCTTTCCTATTTGTGTTGGCAAACTGTGTGTTGGCTTACATTCAAGATTGTGAATCTTATGAAATAGGAACGGGATAGAAATATGACCCTAGTAGAAAAACAATTGGTTTGCAATTCGCCCAAATGCACAGAAGCAATTCAATTCACGGGGTGTGCTGTATTCAAAAACACATCTCAGTGGCAATGAAGTTGATGCTCGCAGGCAGACGACTGCTTTCTAAAAGTGGTTTAACAGCTGGCAGGCTAAGTAGGCTTCAGAAACATTAGCATAAAGACGCCTGTTCCTCAGAACCCAAATGTTGAAATCCTCATTAACAAGATTTATTTACTCAGTATAAAAAAAAAAAAATTGTTGCTAAATGGCCTACTTCTTCACGGGCTTACAGCGCCACCTGCTGCGGACTATTGATAATGCTAAACATGTTCTATTTCTCTCAGAGAGACTACATGGAGGGGCGGTACCAGCCTGTCCCCGGTACTTCTGCTGCGCTCAAACACGATCAGTCGGAAAAGAACAATTATTTCCAGGCTTTCGGAGTATGCTTCAATTATACTCGTGATGTGATTGGACATTGGTGAGAAGATGTTAACATATCCAATTGTTCCCTTTAGCTGGGTTTCCAAAAAGTTATCTCCGTTATTTTTGCAGGCCCGTTTTTTTTTGCTTTCTTGGTTATTTTCTTTGGCTATAGATACGCTGTGAGTTTAGAGTTAAGGCATCAGCTTCTTCATTGACTGTATCAATGCTAGAACAATTGGGGTGAATACGTGCGCATTGGCCAAATCGAAGGTACCCGCGTACGGCTCTCGGATGAAAACTGTCAAATAGTAGAAGCCCATTCTTTGGTCTATTGACTTTTCAAAGAACTTCTTTTCAAAATGAGCCTCTTTGCTTTCCATTTCCAGATCCAGACAGGTGGTTCTGTTATGGTCACTGGTTTGAGTACATTTCAGAAATGGATGACAATTGTTCACCAATTCTACGAGGTCTAGGTCCTTCCTAGTGTCCCCACACCAGATTATCAACACATCATCGATGCACCCGCAACATGATTTTATCTGATTTTTAAAAGAAATTGTCTCATTGAACATGTCATATTAAAATTGATGGACATATAGGCAGTCCAGGCTTGCGGCAAAGGTACTGCCAATTGATGTGTGAACTGGATGGCAGTGTGTGTTCCCATAATCTGTGAGAGCTATCCTGGCAAACTCCATAACAATACGCAGCTGGGGTGTAATAGTATTCTGTGTGGGGTTAAGTAAATATCTTCTACCACTTCTAGTGTCTGCCTTTGGGGCCACTGATCTCGTCTACATTAAAGTCTTGTAAAAGGCAGAGGATATCCTTTGTGTTCTTCAGTTAAAATGGCATTTTTGTCATCAAGGGTCTGAGAAACCATCACAAAACTGTGAAAGAGGTTTTATTATGTATTTAATATCTTGATAGCATGAGCCTCCCTAGTGGAGGCAATCTCATTTTAGGAATTTTGGGAAGTATGTAAAATTGTGGTATCTGTGTTTTTTGCCAAAGGAATTTGGCCTCGTGCCCAGTAATCCAGCCTAGCGCCAATGCCTCTTCCCTAATGTTTTGGATGGTGACCCTATATCTGGGAATGGGGTCAGTTTCCAATACCTCATAGGCTGTTATTGTTGAAAGGGGGGGCTGCATTCTCCTTACACATCACCACAATAGCTTTGCCTTTGTCTGCTGGTTTAGACATCACCACAATAGCTTCATCTTTGTCTGCTGGTTCTATGACCATGTCATGGTTGTTTTCAAGCTACAGGTACTTTGCATACCACTGGGTACCCGACATGGAACATAAGTGAGAGATATTCTTTTTCCCCAAAACATATCTGTCACCTAATATGAATTTGTCTCCGTTTCTTTTTTTGCACGAACCTACAAAACAATACTGACATGAGGTGTTATAGACAGCAAGGTGTTAATGAGCATAAAGTGGTGTGACTTTTTTGCAGCCTAGGCCAATGAGATTTCTGCAAAATATAATCGATGTCACTGTGCTTTTGTAAATAACTTCATTCATTCCAACTAATTAAAGAATTTTGAAGAAACTGCTAAGATTTTTTTAGGGTAGTACTTTTTTTAAAGTCCAATTAATAAAGTGTAAGCCGGGCAGTTAAAGAACAAAATAAAACTCTACATAACCATCCTTAGTGTAGTCTGAAAGTATCAATGAGGAGCTTCAACTACATTTCCCAGCAGCCCTGCTCCTCACCGATGTGAAGGACATGGCTCACCTGTTTCCAATTTTAGAAGAAAAAAATAATATTCTTTTTGTTGAGCAAATAGTTTTGGAATTTCCACCCAATCGGTATAGGTTTGTGTAAATTTTAAATTCAAACTGAGCCCAATAGTGAACTATGAATCAGCATGACGAGCTTCAATGTAGCTTCACAATATGAATGGGGTGCTTCAACTACGTTTCCCAGCAGCCCTGGTCGCCTATGATGTCAAGAGCATGCCTCCCATATTTGTGAAATAAAGGACAAAGTACGAGAAGTGTGCTCAATTACAATTCTATGGCAGCACTGGATGCTTCGGATTATGCCTTCTCTTTCTTCTACTGACAAAACAGCAGCCAATAAAAAAACAGTAAAACTTTAAACTACCTATCCCATGATACCACCATGACATCCAATCACAGCCTTTCCCTTATCAATATATAAGGCATCAGCAACACAGTCCATCGTCTTTCTTTGCTGCTGCAGCATCCAGAAGAGTGCCTTATAATGTAGATTTTCCTAGTTTATGACGGAAAGTCTTAATTTTATTAAAGACACGGAGGCGAGTATTATGCGTTTCTTTTCTCGCTTTAATAAATAGCAGCAGTCAAGAAGAAACTACAAATCCCATAAGGCTTAACACAGACAACCAATGGGATTAAAAACGTAGTACAACATATATCAACCAATGGAAATACTTCCATGCCATTGTGATGTCACTTGACTGCAACCAGCCCTCTTTTCTTGCGAATAAAGTCAATTATTGATGAATAACGGGAATAATGAACAAAGAATAAACAATGCCATAAGAAATGCAAACACGTCAGAACAAAAGTCCAAAATCCTACAAAGGAAGGAATGTTCCAATAAATCAGGAGGATACAATCCAGAACTTGAAGGAAGCAGAGAATTCAATTGATGCAAGGAGGTCCAACTAGGACGCTGGTTGAGTGGCCGGAACTGGCGCTGGAAGAAAGGGAGGGAGAAAAACAATGTTTATACCAGAGGTGGGATAATACTCGCCTCCGTGTCTTTAATAAAATTAAGACTTTCTGTCAGAAACTAGGAAAATCTACATTTTATGACAAGACCGGAGGCTCCTATTATGCAAGTTTAAAGCATATTAATTACATTCAATGAAACATTATAAATATTCAGTCCTCATTCAGCATGCAAGTGTGATGCATAGCTGTTTTTCTCTATTTGGTCAGACTTTGTCGCTTTGTGTGAAGAAAGCTTGCTTGGTGTCTATGTACAGAACTAGCATTGCAGGGGAATGAAGCTTGCAGTACTCGGCCCTGATGTATCTCATCTGTGTGAGTGAGGTTTGTTTTGCTGCTGCCTATTATATGTGAGGACGAACAGGCTTTGGTACATCCACCATGGTCTGGAAACACTTGCATCGCTGGTGCACAAACTGGTGTGAAGTGCTTGTGATGGGACCTTGAAAACTTGATCTGAACTTGGCTTCGCCAAATATGTATCTGAGCGAAGCTTGCACTGGTAATGGCTCCTCTGTGTCTGAAAAAAGCTCTCACTGTTACTTCCAGTTGGGTTTTGTAAGTGATGTTTGCACCACTCTAAGTGATGTTTGCTTTTTTGCTGCTTGCACTCTTCCTGTGCAGTTTATGACGTAAACCTGCCCTTACGTGTTCCAGATTGTGTTAATAAACATTACAGGCATTGACATACATTAATGTCTGTTTTGACTCAAGATTTTCCCCGGGTATGAATGTATTAATTTGACATTCGGCTTGCACTAGGTCTTAGGTTGAGTGTGATTTTTAACACAGGCTTTTGCTTCACGTTCGAGGGGTCAGCAGAATAATATTCTCTGATTTGTTTGTCTAAGTGCAAATTGAAACATGCCTTCTGAACCACACTGCTTAGCTTGAAGGAGAACTTTCATATTCTGCATGGCTCACTGTCAATAGCAGACAGGCGGTAAACACTTTACTTGCAGAAAGAGCTCCACGGGTCTCCGGTTTTCTCACCAACAGTGTTTCAAATATAAGATGCATTAGTGCCCCTAATGCAAAGCAATGTGCTCCACTAGATGTAGGCACGTGCCCAACATGGGGCTCCGAGCGAGAGGCGCCCATCAGCTTCCTAGAGATGCTGTGGATTTTAGAACACACAAGGGGTTTAGGATGTACAGTTGCAAGTCTCGCTCGGTGAGAAGGGAGATAGAGCTGGAATACCTGGGGCGTGCTGGGTGCAAAGGATGGAATATTAAAACCCGTTCAGTCTACAACAGGTATGCACAGGGTATTGCATGACCCAGAATCAAGGTAGCATAATTTTCCAATAGGTAAATAAAGAGTTTAGACTAATTGGATGCGTGATAAACAATGTTTGGTGTATATATTTTCTTCATTGTCATAAAATCCATTATCAGTGAGAGATTCCTTACTGATATAAATTCTCCTACATATGATTAAATTAGCATATACTAGATTAGCCCTTAATAAATAAATAGATTAGCAATAAATACTATTATAAAATAGGAAAAGTGTGTTTGTGCACTGATTTGGGGTGGGGGCGGGGAGAGGGGGATGTGATTCTCATTTGTACACGAGTATAAATCTGAAAGAGGAACCACAGAACCACATTACGAAATAACACCAACTTTGGTAACAGCAAATCTTTGGGTGAACCCAAAATCCCTCAAATTACATCCATCAAAAACTAAAATGAAATACTGCTGACGCACAGGAACATTCATTTTTGGGGATGTTAACTAAGGGCCCCTTCTCTGGTTACTGCCCCACAGCAGTTTCGGTAGTTTGAGATGCAGTTATGCAGTTGCATAAAAGTCTAAACATAGATATCCAAGTCCCAGAAATAACTAAAACCTGCCTACGTTAGATTGTAGCCCTACCCTGGATTTTTCCTTATTGTGTTCTTTCCTCTTGGAGTCATTGTGGTTCACCCAATCAAGAATTAACTATAGGAACTCTGCTTATCTTGGCCCCGAAAATAAAAGAAAATCTCGCCTACAAAAAATTCAAAAGGATGTAGTCATATGCATCTTCAGTCCTAAAACAATGGACTCTGTCACCAACTACACCAATTAGACTGGCTGCCATCATGGAAGCACATCTTTTTCATATCTGCCTGAATCGTGGATTGAACTGTGACACTGGTTCTAAATTTCTAACACAGAAAGTCAGGAAATATGTGCCTACACCTAAGAAAGTACTGTAGATGAGTATAGAACTGAACCCCTTATAAGCATGAGCAAATTTTTAATCGCTCTAAAAACCCTGTTATCCGTGGGCGGGTTATGGGTAGACTATAACCGGTCCACCGATTACTAGTGCCGTTTCATAAGGACCAAGAGATTCCAGCTGAAGTAAACATGTGCTACAGAAATAGTGTTAAAGACATAAATGAATATTCCTATACTCTTCAAAAATCCTGAGTCCAGCCTGAAGATTGGGGTGTCTAGACTATTTTCTTTTTCGGCGCAGAAGCCACGGCTACGCATTTGCCTCCTGGGGCTCAGGATAACTACAGCCCCCAAAATAAAGAGAGAATTCATGGCAACTTATGACAACACTCATCCCTCATTCAGTAAGGGCATCTATTTTTCCTGATTCAATTCGGCCACCTCCAAAACTAACTGCTGTTCCGTTTCTCTATTATGTTTCTCTAAATTTTTGGATTACTTATTTTGACCTATCTTACCTCATTCGTCACTACTTATAAACTGCTAGAACCCTTTCCGTCTGAAAGTAGGGTTCTTAACTTCCACCACACATCCAGCTTCATTACCTCTCCTCATAACAATTATCTCTCATCTCACACTCGTCTATCTCCAAGCGGCTTTTTAATGCTGTCAATCCATCCCCTCTATTAGCCATCCTCACCAATACTGGGATCGCAGGATCCAATCTCGTCTGGTCGTCATCCTATCTCTTTGATCAGCCTCCTGGTGCTCCCTGCCCCTACAGTGCTGCTAGTTGGTGTCTCACAAGGCTCAGTCATGGGTCCTCTGGTCTTCACACTCGGCACCCCATCGTTTGGCAATATGATCACATCCTTTCCCCTCATCGATTTGCAGATGATACCCAAATATTTCTCTTCTTTCCTATTGTTATTTCTAGAAACATGGGCACGGATCTCAAAATGTGTCATAGCCATCTGGTTGTCTGATAGAATATCAATATTAAGAATATTGTGTAGACAGAAGATCATGTCAAAAATATCGATGACCAAAATATCGAGAAGATAAGTGCAAATAGGTAAGTGTAGATTTGCTATTCTTAACTCCACATCTACGTACCTTGAAGATATCTATACCATCAAGGTACTTATATGTGGAGTTAAGTATAGTAAAACTTTACTTAACCATGGAAACTTAAATTCACAATATTTTTGTCCCCAATACTCTTGGCACAATATTTTGTCCACACAATATTTTGGGCTCAATATTTTGTCCAAACACCAGTCATCTACAACTGGATTGTGGTATTCTAAGTGATCTTCAAATATTCCATATCTGAAATTATTTTCTTTCCCATAGCCTTGGGGCCTGCCTCCCTTCTCTACCTTATATATTTCCCCCTGATACCATGACCACAGCTTCCTCAGTTAGAAACCATTTGGTACATTTATTTTAAGCAGCGTTGTGAACACTTATAGGTTGATAACCACAGCAGACACAGCCGCATCAATTCAATAATCAAACATGTGGGCTATAGTGGGTCATTTTGACCTCGGCAGTCTTTTTTAAAACCGCTGAGGGACCGCCGTGCGGAAGACCGCCAGTGGTGGTGGTTTGCCGCTCGGCCTATTATGACCATTGGCAGCTCTCCGTCCTTTTACGGACGGAGAGCCGCCAACAGCCATCATGGCGGGAGGCGGGGAAGTGGAGGTAGCTCCACCTCCACGGCAACAGAACACCGCCCAGCGAATCACGTCCTGTGATTGGCCGTGGCGGTGTTCTGTTGGCGGTGCGATGTCGGCAGAGCTGCCCCCATGGCTCCCGTCCCCTCCCGGAGGATTGTCGGACCAGGTAAGTCGATTGTCCGTGAGGGGAGGGGGGTGTTGTGTGTTGTGTGGGTGCATGGGGGTGTGCGCGTGTGTATGTAGAGGGGGTGTGTGAGTGCGTGCATGCCTGCGGGAGTGTTGTGTGTATGGGAATGAGTGCGTGTATGTCTGTGGGTATGTCTGTATGGATGTGTGCGTGTATGTTTAAATGTGGGGGTGCGTGTATGACTGTGTGTGTGGATGTAGGCATGTATGTCGGCGTGTGTGCGTGTAAGTATGTAGGTGGTGCCTGCATGCGTGTCGTGTGGGTATGGGTGAAGTGATGTTGGGGGTTGGGGTGGGGAGGGGGGCCCTGCCACCTTTGGGGGGTGGCAGGGGTGGTGGGGGGGAAGGGGAGGGAGTCGGGGTGGGGGAGACCCTTATCAGTGCCAGGGAAGGAATTCCCTGGCACTGATAGTGGTTACCGCCATGGATTTCATGGCAGTTCAAACCGCTGGAAATCCACGGCGGTAAGCCGGGTCCAAATACCGCCGACGGTCGTCTCCGCCCTGGCAGGCGGAACGGAGAACCAGCGGATGACCATGGCGGTAATCGCCATGGTCATAATTCCACAAAGTAAGACTGCCAGCCTGTTGGCGGTCTTACCGCCGGTTCTCCGCCTTCCACCAGGGTCATGATGACCCCCATACACTTTAATATTTCCTTCCACGCAGCCAACTAGTAGGTCTCACTTTGTGTTCATTTTACACACCGGAAACATTTCAAGATTTTGCTGCATTTCCCTAGACACACACCTCGCTGAATTAGCTGGTTATCAGGTAATAACCAAACTCTGTTCAAGCTACTGATCCTGGTCTTCAAAGCTATAACATACTAGCCCCTGAGCTACCACTCTGTAATCCTGAGTAGATACATGCCTAACCGCAACCTATGCTCACCCAACAATCACCTCCTAGCTGCAAACCCAACCTCGATAAGCAGCACCAAGGTGCCATACCTCGCAGTAGCTGGGCCACGGCACTGGAACTCCTTTCCAACTGAAATCCACTCAGTCACTCTGCTAGCATCTGTTAAAACTGCCCCAAGGCACCTCATCTTACAAGACGAGTCCTAACTGACAGAACTACACCCTATTCTCTCTCTGTAATTTTGCATATTTTTATACATGATACATGTGTGCACTGGCTTGTATTCTTTCTCATACATCAACCAACATATCAAACCCCATTTTATGTACCTGCCTAGAAGACTTTTATAGGTCTGTGTTCTGCTGTTATTTTATAACATTTCTTGTGAAATGCTCCATTGTATGCCTCTACAAAAAACTCACATTAATTCATGTTATGTCAGATGTATGCATCGTTTTGTCTTCATTTACATAAAATGTTTAGAACATTGGGTACTTTAATGCTTTCAGAGGAAACTATCATATCATTAATGATGATGTGTTAATTAATTATGCAGAAATGAGTATCTAATTGTAAATAGCTGTGATATCTCCCCAGTACACATGCATATAGGAGTTTCTACAAGAGAAAGGATTCTCCAGATAAGAAAAGAAGACATACTTTCTTAAAATGTGAAGAGAGGGATATTCTCGCTTAGACAGAGGAGGGGGAGGGTAGAAGGACGGTAAGTTTGTTTTATATATCAACGCTGGAGCTCTGATGTGGAGGGGGATTGTGGCAGGGAATGAAGGATCACTGAAAGCCAGGGGTAAGATCTCAGTGTTTGCACCAAAGAACACTTCTGTATTACAGAAGGGGTCACATGTTCTTGTGCCACTGTTTCCTGTAACAATTATGCACTTCATACCTCATAACACTTTCTTACCCGCTAGTACACTTCTGGCATCTTTACCATCACTCCTACATAAACCTCTTCATCCCTGCTTTCTCCACTTGTCACTGTTTTCCTATGTTTCAATATTTCTTTCTTCCTCCGGTTTCTGCCTTTTTTTATTCTCTACTTCTAGGTGAAATTCTGTTGATGAAAAATATGTCCCAGTCCCAAAGACAAGTGATGGTACCCAACATCTGCAAGCACCAGCACAAATGAAGGTCTGTTTGGCGTACACCATAGCCAAGGGATGGGCATGTTGGGAGAGGCCACCATCTCTTGTCTTGCTCTCTGCTCCCACTAGCTCAGTTGATATAATTGGTAGCTCATGTTGGCTACTCACAGGATGCGTGATGCCCCACATTGCCACACCTAAGTGCATAGGCCTCCTGTCAGCTCTCTGTCCAATCCCATCCCATGATCTCACGTGAGGGCCAGGTCGCCGAATGCGTCATCCACAAGGCTGGAGTACCAGTGATGGGGAGGGACACAGGCTGCCCTCAATGGAGACTGTTCTGCACCTCCCCACTGGATGGTGACTGGCCAATAATTGTAGGGGGTAGTTCAAATGCAACTGAGATGATCTGTGCAAAATAGTGTGTGTCATGCCATCAATGATGTTGATGCTTATATTGTAGGCAGAAGTGGAGTAAAGATAGTGGCCTGGAGTACTTGTGGCAGATTTGAGGACTTTCTCAAAGAGAATGAGGGAAAGTACCAATGAGGTGGCTATGACCAAGTTTATCATTCTCAGCACTAGATTACAGGCTAAGGGGCTTACTTACAGTTTGGTGGATGGGTTACTTGGTCACAAATGTGACAGATATCCCGTCCGCCGTACTATGATTCCCATAGGATATAATGGAGTTATAATACGTCAGTCAGGATATCTGTCACGTTTGTGACTGAGCAACCCCGTCTGCCAAACTCTAAATCAGGCTTTATGTCTTAACCGAGAAAAATGTAAAGGGGAGAAGAACGTGTAAAATATTAAAGAGAAGAAAGTAGGCAAATGTGGTTTTGGAGATGATGAAAGGGGATAGATGCACGCAGTTGTCAATGTGGACCAAGGGGTTAATTGCTGTGGATGAGGCGCTTAGAGGTCATAGAGGAATGAGATGACAGATGGTACTATCAACAGAGTGGCAAATGATGAGTGATAGAAAATTAAGGTTTAGGATGAGCTGACCATAAGGCCATCCACCTGCAGATGGGGTCAGGTAGTCTTTCACTTGCAAATGAGTATGGTAAATTAAAGTATAGAAAAAAAGATTTTCACTTTGTCGATAGTTCAGCTTTTATTGCAATAGTTTGTTAGTAAAGCAGTTGCTGGCACTTTACAATTGAGCAAAGGTGAGTGCTTTCTTTTAATTATCAGCTCTCGCTCCACTCTGCACCATTGAGAAAACACCGAGGCCCATATTTATACTTTTTTAGCGCCGCATTTGAGCTGCTTTTTGACGCAAAAGCAGCACAAACTTACAAAATGCAATTGTATTTTGCAAGTTTGAGGCGCTTTTGCGTCAAAAACGGACACAAATGCGGCGCTAAAAAAGTATACATATGGGCCCTAGTGTAATGTAATGTCTTATACCTCATCGTGCATTGTTGGCTCTGTCGGTGCACTATCTCTTAGGTAATCAGTATGATAGTAGCGCAGAGGGCGGGTCGGAGGCGGGGTTATCCTCTTTAATAAATGCGGCAATGTGTCCCCTAGCATAAGATTCAGAATAGCATTCCAA
Organism: Pleurodeles waltl; assembly: GCF_031143425.1. Taxonomy (NCBI): domain Eukaryota; kingdom Metazoa; phylum Chordata; class Amphibia; order Caudata; family Salamandridae; genus Pleurodeles; species Pleurodeles waltl. The sequence continues at coordinate 1,022,261,580 of NC_090449.1, read as the reverse complement.
AAGTACAGTCAACAAATAAAGAAAAAAAGAAAGGACTGACTCAAAAAAGGAGTTTAAGATCAAAAATGTAAGAAAAACCATGAAGGTTTATTGTAATATTAAGGACAAAACAAAGGCAATTTAAGGCTCAGTTAAGTGAATATTCAGTCACAAGGCATAGAAATCATTTGTCATGAAGGCAATTAGTAATTCAAAATAGATGCAGCAATGTAGAGCAACATCAGAAAAATTGACTAGGTGCCAATTATGCAGCAAATAATCAGAGAACCTGACAGCATCCCTAGGGGTTCAGAAAAGAGTCTGGCTTTGAGGGTCTCGTGTACCATTTTCTAGCATAGAAAGCAATGGAAAATGCAATTCCAGCACGGTGCAAGGAAAAGGGTTGGCAATTCACATTTCAGCATTCTAAAACATCATACAATCCCACTATCCTAGCATTAACCATCTGCACGAATATTGATTTGCCCCTTCTGACCTAAAGTCATCTGGTGACATCAGAACAGACTAGTTACATGAACAAGAAAGAGAGTCATGAATCAATGCAATACAGTGCACTAGCAAAGAGAGCCTTTGGAAAGTGTCTAAAGGCTTCCCCCAGAGTGATTTCAGAACAACATGTCATACAAAATAAACCGTACACATTTTGCTGCGTGCAATTTCAAATGAGGAATACAAGCAAACGATTATTATGTAGTCAGCAGCCATGTTTTACATGATGGATTCGAGGCCTGACTGATGCCTAGTTAAGCAAAGGCCAGAAAACACACTTTAAAACACCTTAGCATTTTTGTTGCGATTGCACTGGATTCATGTTAATAAGCATTTATATTTTTAATTAAAGAAAACTCCAACATCAGTATCGGAGATATCGTTTGCAGCTTTTTCTGCCCTAGAAGTCCTAAATATGATATGACAAAACTCTCTATCAGTAATCCTATTACAGGATCAGTCCTTTCAGAAGTTGTAATGCCTAATTTTTGATTGGCACTGTTATATTGGCTATCATCATGCTACCCTTGTCCCTCTGGCTATTTAACTAAATGAGGTAAACTGTCTGGAGTATACTCTCAATGAAGCATAGTGAATTTCAACAGTACAAGGGACCCGTGCAAAGTACAGCAAGAAAAAAATGTGTACAGAGATTCATGCGCCATACTGACCAATAAAAAAATGCAAGGCTGTGACAATATGCTCAGAATTTTGGTTAAAGGGTCAAATTAGATGCAATGGCAATTGAAACTGTTGGTCGATTCAAACACATATCTTCTGGAGCAAATTCAGAGGTTATTGAAGCATCTCAGATATACATTAGCCGTGATTTCCCATCTCCAATAAATTTGCACCTTTGCATTACTGGCGCAAATTGATGTTGCAGGGGAAATCACCTCCCAAGAAACATCTGTGAAAGAATCGAAAAAAGTAAATGTTAATTCACAAACTTCTACCAGACTCTTTTCCACCAGGATGGAAAGCGAGAGGATCAGTCCCAGACTTGATGAGGATATAAGAAAAAGGGTTTATGCAATAGGAAAAAATGTTTTCCCTGTGGAGAAAAAGAAAAGAAAAGGAAAAAAAGAAATAAGAAAAGGAAAAAAGGGAAAAGAAAGGGGAAAGGAAAGCAGAGAAAAAGAAACGTACATTTGCATATTAGGGCCATTTAACCAGTTCTGAAGTCTGTAGTATGTAGACTGATGCACTGGTAAAATGGAAGCCCAGGGAACATGTCACATGACATTCCCAGTAGTACACCTGGAAACCTGTGCCTGGTGCAGCTTCCAACACATACTTCTGGGAATGTCTGCGAATTCCAAAAAGTAGTAAATCTGCACCCATTCGTGTGATTATTTGTACAGAGCAGATTTAATTTTATTTTAATTTTATTTCACCCCCCACGGTGCAAAAGGCAGAATGACTTGAAAGAGATACTCTGTGTCACAGACCCCCAGTCAAGCTTTTGCCTCACCAATGATAATTAGTCACATTCTTTCAGGCCTACTTTGCAGCAAAATTTCAAAAAAAATATGCGTAATTACGTGAAATCCATATCGTCACTCAAAAATTACCTGAATGGCCCGTTCAGGTAAACATTCAACTTGAAAATATAATTTTGAGTTGATTTCTGGTTGCACAAGATCATAATGTTGCAGTTCGCGTTCAAATTTGTAGGTTTGTTCTAAAAAATTATTCAAATGGTCCGCACGGGATAACAAATCTGCCTGAAATACTGCTTGCATTAAAAAATGACCAGCATGGGCATCTAACGTTAAAATGTATCTCTGAAATTATGCAATATTACCAAAATTACACCAATTACTGAGGCATAATTCAAATTTTGCCCAGGCCTACTTTTTATTTACACTGACTTTAGCTAAACTAATTTATTGATTATGGCAATAAATGGGATGTAACTACAATTAGGTGAGAATTCTGTGAGTTAGAGAGTACCAGGCCACATGTATATGCTGCAGAACTCAGCAGAAAGGCCTAGGAGTTCTGTGACAATATTCTTAATTCTGGGGCTGCACTTTGGTTAACTTGTTATGGGGTTTTGATTTTCTCAGCCAGAGGTACTTCTAAGGGACACAGACTGTATGGCATTCACATCTGGAGAGGGAGAGGAGTTTGTGTTGTACTTCATGGAGGGATAAGACAATGCAAGGCACACACCTACAACTACATGTCAAGCCTGCTGGGGTTGAACATTCAGCTGGGGCTGTATGTCTTCAGACTTTTGGAATAAAAATCTGGTGTGACGCTCCTCCTACTCAAGTAGTCCTTCAACATATTCTATGTGAACCTGTGAGATGCATTCTGGCCCTTTGTGCAAAGTCCATTCTTTCAAACAGAGTATCCCCAAAATTGTCTCATGTTAGAACATTGTGATAGATAGGGACTTCATTTGTAATTCCTTGTAGGTCATTGTAAGTTATTAGGAATGGGAGGCTTGCTCAGATATGTTCAGGGACACATGTGCCAACCTGTGAGGTCAAGGCACTGGGTTTTAGGGGATATACAGACAATGTCAATTTATAATTTTCAGGAAGGTGCACATTTGTAAGAGGTGGTCTTAAACGTATATATCTTACAGTGGCTGACACTAAAGGGGAGAGGTCAGGTGTCTTGTTACGAAAAGTCTGATTTATCCATTAGCTGCCATTTGCACAATTACTTAATTATGCTGACGTTCACAGCAAACTTATAATACAGGAGTGCAGGACCATCATGAACAACCAGAACACAAGCATAATTGTGTCAATTTTTGGCCTAAGGACGCATTTTGCACTGAAGTATAGGTCTGACTGATGGAGTTGCATTTCCTGCAATTATATATTAGTTCACATAATGTTTCAAAAATGTTGAATAATTACGCAAAAGCAAATTACGCAGATTTAGCACACCCCTACTAAATCCCCCAAAGCTAAAGCCACTCTGCTATCTTGTATTAGTGGTGAGGCTGTTGAATTTGTCAATCTATGAAGAAGCCAAAGGACACATTTCTGAGGGCTATACTTCAGGGCCTTGACAGAGGCATTCATTCAAAACCCACTGTAGGCCATTGATACGCCTGAATGTCTCCCTTTCAAAACCTTTCCGATCATTCTAAAGGGTGGCGAAGAGAATAACATCTTCTCATGAAACATGCAGAGCCATTGGTACATCTGATGACTTTCAACATATAACATTCCTATTTCTTCTCAGCCAAAACATTATTAATACTGGTGTCCTCACCGGGTAAGTGTTTTCCCTTTTACATTTGTACCAAACCTCAATTTTGGAAGGAGGGACACATTGCTGGCTTCGCAGCGAAGGTTCCTCATTAAATTCTTGTAAATGCAGTTCAAGATAGTTTCAGTAACTCACAAGTAGGGAAGTGCTCACCATCCATTGGTGCAGTCAGTGCTGGTATTTCTGTATATTCCTGGACACTGTGTTTTTGGGTGATTACCCTTCTTTAGCGGGAAGTAGCAGGTTTCATGTTTTTTTTCTGTATTAAAAATCAGCAGCACACATCAGAGCTCTCCAGCAAAGCTGGCTTTTTTGGCCCAGTAAATCCTGTTTTTTAGCCAACAGTGCTCTACATTCAGGGGTATCTTGCGTTGATGGCAACACTGTTTGTTTATAACTCAGCACTAGCAGGAGGGAAAGTGTTGGCTAAAATGCCAGGACTAGATGAAGGTGCCTCTCCAGACAGGGGGCCGCTTGCTGCAATGTTTTTTCTGAAACAGACTATCTTTTATGTACATAGAAAGGCTTAGGACCTCATTACGAGGCTGGCGGGCCGACTGATGGCATCCATGCCCCATGGAGAGGAGACTACGGTAGAGATGGCTGTCTCCCCTGCCCAGGCCCATTATGAGGTTTCCACTGGGCTGACTGGTGGAAACCTCTGAAATCAGAGGTTTCCACTGGTCAGCCTAGTGGAAACTGTGTGGCGGCATTATCCGTAGCTCCTCATGGAGCAGAGGCCAATGCCATCACACAGAGGGTGCTCCCAGCATCTTCGGAATACATACTGTCTGCCGTAGCAGACAGTGTGCATTCCTAGGGTGCGGGGCAGGGGGGCTACTGCACCTCCCACAACCTAGTTGTGGCAGTGCAGGACACCCATGTGCCCCCGTGCACTATATATCCGCCAGCCTTTTCATGGCGGGGTCCCTGCCATGAAAAGGCTGGCAGAAACTTGGCTCATGATCAACGAGGTGGCTAACCACGGCTCCAACTGCCATCAGCCCGTCGAGAATTATGTTCCTGTGGAGACAGTGCTCCCTAGCCGGTCCGACCGCCAGGGTCATAATGTGGTGGTTGGACCACTTTGAGTGCGGTGGTCCGACCGCCATCCCACCATTGACAGTCCTCTGACCGCCAATGTTGGAATTAGGCCCTCAGGAGCAGTAATAGTTGACAAGTGACTCGTTATGTGTAGGACACCATCAGTCATTTGTGGCTTTTAGTTAAGAAAACTTTGCAACCTCTGCCCTCTTTTGCAAATAAGGACAGTGTGACATCTCTGAAGATATATATAGGGGTGGTGCACGGAAAATCAAATGTCAGGCATGCTAGCTGTCCCCAAGCAATAACACCCTCTGAAAATACAAGGGATTCTACTGGTATATCTGGATTTATTTTAAAATCAACTTCTTAAATAATTGTCTTTTACTAATATCCAACTTTAAAAAAGCACAATCGGCATGACTGTAGCACAAACTGGACAGTACTTTTCCGCACCAAAACCTACATCAGAAGTCCTGTTAAGTTCTGGAAAATGTAGTGGGTCACGTTAACATTGACTCAAATATTTAGCCTTATTGTTTGCCTGGGTACATCTTGTCTGTGCTGTGAAATGTATTGTGGCAGGAGAACTCCCAGGTTTAATCTAGATTATCACTAACCCATGTAATTTAAAATGTACAATGTGCCTTTCAGTTTACCCAAAATCCTTCAGGGGGGGGACCCCCAAAATACTTTGCAAATCTGTCTCCTGTCAGTTTTTACCCTGTGTTGCTGGTTCAATTTACTTTGAAGTGCATCTTATGCTGATTACTTTTAACAAAGTTGTTTGGATGTATTTGACCATACCTGCTAGAGCATAAATGATGAGGAGCTGGTAGCCAGTTTTCAGCTTGGCTTCTGAACTCTGGAAATGAATGTTAATGAGGGTACAAAGCATGAGTTGAGCAATGTTTATGATATAACATGAAGGTACTCTGATGCTGTAACATGCTCTGTTACCCACTAGTACTCACAATCTCATTGTTTAAAAAACACAGGATTATAGTAGCTCTAACTTTTAGAATTGGAGTTGGGGAGAACTTAAGATTTCTACATTTTTTTACTTTGATACTGGGATGAGGTAAGATATATTTTTATAATAATATGACTTGAATTGAGTTAAAGACCAGCGATTGGCTGCCTGCATCCGGAGCCTAGACTGGAAGTCTTGCAAGGGAGACATATTCAGTAATACTTACCATGGGGCCCCCCTAGCAGAAAACGGTTCCTGCGAACTCCACAGCTTCTCGCATGGCTCTTAACAACAATCCTGGTGAATCTCCTTGAGTGAGATTGTGCAGCTTGGGAGGTTGCCACATGCCAATCATCGGGTCTCTCACATCATCTTTAGTCACGTGCATATGCTGGCCGCTACGCTCAGTCTTGCACAGAAACAGGTAATTGACTCATGTCGCAACTGGGGCAACTGATTTAGGACACATCTTTCACTGTCTCTCATACCTAGACACCAAAGCTGATACTAGGGACTGTCAATGCTTTTGATTAATAAATCAAAAGGGTTGAGTAGCGAGAAAGTGGCTTTCTAAATCTTCGTTAGGCTAATCCCTATCCAATTAAAAAACCATCATGAGACAAGATTCAAAGTAAAGCTGTAAAGGTTTATTCACATATAATCTCCTTACAGAGACCAAAAAGTTGTTACTTAGTCAAATTCAAATCTATGTCACTAATGAATCAAATAATGCAAATGTGAGAAGGTCAATATAAAGGCTACCCCAAAACAGTAAATAGCCAAAACCAACGATTAGTTCAACGAGGCAACCAACACAAGGTCTTCTTTAAAGACTATAGTCCAGGGTTTAATCAATTGATGGACCAGCATAGAGTCTGCTCTCCAAGCAAGTGTAAAAGTCTCTAAGTATATATACAAAAACAGACTAAGGCAGGCTGCACGGAGTCGACATGGTGTGAAGTGAAATCATAGGACTGGGCTAACATTGTTACAAATAAAAGCACAAATCACTGTTCCAATACAGATGATACATCAGATTAGATACATTCTGGAACACCTACTTTTCTGCATATTAATAAACAAAATATGAGTGACTGTGCCTCTCATAATACATTAAAACAATAGCTAGTAAAAGTGATGAATGGCCCATGCAAGAAACGCAAGCAAATGGCCTGGAATTGTTAGAAAGACAAGAACATCCTGGACAAGTCGTCCTTCTGAGGAAAGCAAATGAATACATCCCAAATAAACAGGACCGTGAACATGACTTCTCTTTTGCTCATTTACTGAAATGGAAAAACACTCAGCAAGAAAACACGGATGTGGAAACTCATTCATGTAAAATAAAAGAGCATTTCTTTTTTGTAAATATGAATGAATGACCATGCTAACCTACTGCAGCCTAGTCATGCCAACTAAACCTAAATACATCTCAGTTAGGCATTATTTTCCAACTGTTTAAAAATAGTCCTGCAGGACCAAGCTGAGCCGGATATAAATTCCACCTTGAGGCCAGTGGTGATGGCATCACAACCAGGCCAAAGGCAGGGACTAGCATAACATCTTTACCTTTGGAGGGCTGGGTGAGGTTACCCCACCATCATCTGCCTTTGCATTGATGTGCGTGGATCACCTCTAGATCCATTTATCACCAGCTGATGTGGGGTGTGGTGTCAGGGTGTGCAGGGGCATAAAGTGTACTTCCTGCACACAGAAGACTCTTCAAATAGGCTTTCAAGTGATTCAACAAGCATTGGGACATCCACTCATTGGCTCACTCTCGGTGCCAGTGATGTGGATGTGCGGTGCATGTCTTTGGCCCGTCACTTTTTTAAACACATGGCAGATACCTAGAAGTATTCATAAATGTTTTTATAAAAACATATATAAATATTAAAATGTAATTATTTGTATAAAATATTGATAGTTTCATAATGAATGCAAATAACAATACAAAACTGGACACTATAACCAAGTTGAACCGTAGAAGGCTATTCGGGCGTCCTGGGTCACGTCAAGCTGTAGAAGTGCCTTCTTTTCAACGACCTAATAGGTGTGCCACTTTTTCAGATAAAAATACCAGCCATTTGTATGAGTTTAGGCTTCCAGAAGGGCCAGCAAGTGGTGCTTGAATAAGAGTTTGATCACAATACTCTGTATTGATTTATTAACAAAGCAATTCAGCCTCAATTTGTTTTAAAACCTATTTAGGAATAGTCCACTCAGCATTAAAATGATGTTGCCATGTTGTAAACCTGTGTGTGCTGCTTCATGTTTGTATTCCAAGAGGGTCAAAAAAATTGAACTTCCCGGCTTTTTATTCTGTCGTGGCATGAAAATTGTGGTCAGTCTAGTAAAATACGTCTAAGGGGGCAACCCTGAGTCTGGGCAGTTTTGCTCCTTTACTTACAAATAGGAATCTATCAGAACAAAATAGAGGTACCACTCCTGCCTCGTTGGCAACACATTCCTCTGATTTGTCTCCTGGCTACTCTTCCAAGCAGCAGCTGTATTATTGTGTCATGAGAATAGTTAATTTCATCTTCAAGAAACCTCTATTTACCCATCTTATGTTGCAAATATATTTCAGCTGAAATGCAGCAATAAACTTGCTAATTTCCCATTGGTATTCACAAGAATATCTTTTTGGCAAGTACATAGATCGAGAGAGCAAGCTTCCCCTCTGCAGAATAAGCAATTGTTTGGAACTAGGGACCAGTGTTTTACAAAATGGCCGCCGCGCGGTTAGAGGAAGAACCGCTGAAGAGTGAAGAAACGCAGGTCTGGGCCTGTCAGGGGGGATGTTAACTGTGCTTGGTGAACTGAAAGGAAGCACTTTGCATTCATGGAAATCAGCTGAGTAGCTCAGAGACGGTACCCAGAAGGCATATAACAGCCGATGAATAAGATGTGAAAGGAGAAAATATAATTAGAATATGTCAGTGCTGGAGACTGCGGTTGTGGAAAGCGAGGCAAACATCTTCATGCATCGAGGCTCGTTTAATCACTTGTGAGGTTCCATTACATAAGATAGAGGGCACAGGGTTGATCTATCGAGTGCATACACTGATGTATTCTAGAAGAACTGTAAGGGTGCATGTATTGTGAGATCATCATTAGATATGTGCTACAGTCTTTTGTAAATAATATGTAGAATTATTGATGGGTACTAGTGAATTATGGGGTTGTTCTTTTGTACAAAAAGGTTCTGAGTGACTTTAAAAAGACAGCAAGTGTGAAGCTTGAGTTGTCAATGATGTCACTCAGAACTCCAAGGTAAAGAACATCCCTGAAATTCAGTTTTTAGCCCTCCATAGTTTTATGTATGTACACCCCCACTGCACAAATCATCTGCCCATGTCTTCAACTACTACGCAGGGCAGAGGACTAATGGAGGAGCAATACATGGCGTGGCCTTTCTCCCTGCCCCAAATTTCTAAAAAATACCTCACTTAGGGCCAGATGTAGGTAGGTAGAAAATTGCGACTTGCAATTTGCGAGTCCGTGCAGATTTGGTATGCAGATTTGGTATGCAGATTTGGTATGCAGAAAGGTGTCTCAGACACCTTCTGCAACTTGCAAAGGGGTCGCAAAGACCCACCTCATTAATATTAATGAGGTGGGTCACAGTTTGCGACCCCATTGCGAGTATGGGCACTCACTGGGATGGTGGCCTGCTGGAGTCAGCAGACCACCATGTCCGTGACTGCTTTTTAATAAAGCCGTTTTTTTTTTTCTATCTGCAGCCCGTTTTCCTTAAAGGAAAACGAGCCGCACTTAGAAAAAAAAAAAAAAACCTTTTGTTTCGGTATTTTTCAGAGCAGGCAGTGGTCCATAGGACCACTACCTGCTCTGAAAAATTATTTTTGTTTCCATTCACAAAGGGGAAGGGGTCCCATGGGGACCCCTTCCCGTTTGCGACTGGGTTACCATCCACTTCAAGTGGATGGTAACTGCGATTTCATTTGCGACCGCTTTTGCGGTCGCAAATGAAATTGCATAGCGTTGCGAGTCGCAAATAGGAAGGGGACATCCCTTCCTATTTGCGAGTCGGAAATGCATTTTGCGAGTCGGATCCAACTAGCAAAATGCATTTCTGCATCGCGGAGAGGCTTTTGCGCCTCGCAAACGACGTTTTCCGCTGTTTGCGAGGCGCAAATCCTTTCCTACATCTGGCCCTTAGCACCCACCCAGACCAACCATCTCTGTGCCTTCCCTTACCTCTCCTTCTGATGCTGTGCTTTATGGCATAGCAATAGTGAGTTATGAGATCTGTAACTTTCAGTTATGTCACAGCAGTGAATTATCAGATTTAGAATCTGATTTCAGGGTAATGTCTCTCACTGAGAGCCATACCTAACATAATAAATAATGCATAGTAAAACAATAACACAAAGACGGGCTTCTGGTCATATCTTTTCAGTCATTGCTTTGTCTGAGTGTCACTCACATTCTGGACCAGCCCACCACACTGCATGCCTGGAATGGGGCAGCTGGAAAGTCACCTTAAGCCTTTACTTAGTAGAAAGTACCATTTACATTTTGGATCAGCCCACTGCACAGCCATTGAGTGGCCAGGCTGTCAGTCACGTTGAGTGATGGCATTGTGCTCCAGTAACCTGGTTACTGAACGTTTGTTTCTACAATGTAGCAAAGCAAGACTACTAAAGTTAACAGGAGCTAATGGGAATACTACAAACTTTCCATTAAGTCCTGACAATGCCTCTGCCAGCCTTTAGCTGAATGAGAGGTAACAATGTTACCCCTATGGTATCAACCTCACCGGGTTTTGCAGTCTTGATTTGCTTATTAGACTTACACACTTTATAGGAAAGATTTGTGGTTTGAAAGCCCAAAAATGTAAATGTATGAAATGTTCTCCTACCTCTGGTTGTTCCCCATCTTTTCTAGACACCCTTAGAATGTGTGAGAGAATGCTGCAGGCGACAGGTGATTTGTTTTGGCATTTCGTCACACAAGTGCTTTCATGCTGAAACTTTCATGAAAGCAAGCACTAGATATGTGTTTGCATGCCTGGGAGCCCCTAGGCCTTCCTTTTCTAAACTAGCAGGAAACAACAATTCTGTCAAGAGAGTAAATCACTAGAAACGTTACAGGTATTACTTATTCATTGATGTTGCAATCTAGTTCCATGCACAGGGAATTCAGACAGAGTGTGATCTTGAGCACAACTGTTCAACTGATAAAATGGGAGAACTGAAAACTGGCTGGATCGAAATGCACTTAACGTTCCTGTTCTGTAGATGCTTCCGTCAGAGCAGTTGCCTCTGGGTGTGCTGTGCAATATTATAGAAGATGGATGCAACTTTGACAAAGCCTGCTTATCAAATCCATTCTGATGATATTTAAACTTATTTTGCCACTGCCCGGCTTGGAGAACTGAACCTGGCGATTGCCCATTTTATTGCGTAACAGGCATGCAGTAGTGGACTAGAGGGCATATTTATACTGCGTTTGTGCTGGATTTGCGTCATTTTGTTAATGGAAATCCGGCGCAAACTTAACTCCATATTTATATTTTGGTGCTAGACATGTCTAGTGCCAAAATATTGGAGTTAAAGTCATTTTTTGCCCGTGGAAAACTACCTTGCGTCAATGAGATGCAGGGTAGGTGTTCCTGGGCAAAAAATGACTTTAAGGCCCTAGTTCCTTATTTATCCTCCAGTGCAAAAATCACGCACGGGGGAGGAGGGGTAAAAAAATGGTCCAAAGCCTGCTTTTCATCATTTTTTGACGCCTGGGTCAAGGCAAGCGTTAGGGGACCTGTGGGCCTATTTCCATGGTGGAATACCATGGAATAAGCCCGCAGTGCCCTCCCCAGGTCCCAGGGACACCCCCACCCACACCAGAGGGACAGCAGAGGATGGGGGACCCAATCCCAGGTAAGTATAGGTAAGTACAGGTAAGTATGTTTTTTTAAGTGCCATTGGGGGGCTCTGAAATGGGCCCCCCTCAATGGCACAGGGTGCAATGGCCATGCCAGGGGACCCTTGTCCCCTGTGCTGGCCATTGGGGTGGTGGGCAAGACTCCTGCCTTTTCTAAGGCAGGAGTCATGTGGCATGGTAGGTTTAGCACCATAAAATGATGCTAATTTGGTTAGAGTAATCTTTTTTTACTCTAATCAGCCTAGCGTCAATTTTTGGTGCTAAACAACCATCTCCCATACCGCCACCCCCACCGGCTAATATCAATTTGTTTGGCGCTAGCCCACCCTTTGCGCCAGATTGCTGCACTATGGATAGTTACGCCACTGGTCTGAAGCCTGCCACAGCAGAACCCATGCATGTGGCATCAGAATTCATGCATGCGGCATCAGAACCCATGCATGCTGCATCAGCACCTAGGCATGTGGTGACAGTATGCATGCATGTGGCATCAGAACCCATGCATGTGGCATCAAAACCCATGCATGTGGCATCAGAACCCATGCATATGTCATCAGTACCCATGAATGTGACACTAGTGCCCATGCATGTGGCATCAGAGCTCAGGCATGTGGTGTCAGAACCCATTTGTGTGGTGTCAGAATCCCTGCATGTGGCATCAGAACCCAGGTATGTGCTGTCAGAACCCATGCAGGTGGCATCAGTATCCATACAGGTGGCATCAGTACCCAGGCATGTAATGTTGGTCGGTTCTTATCACAAATATATTAACCTTTCAGGTAGACTGATCAAATAAGCCAAATTGCTCAGTGAGCCAAGGGTGCTACAAATATAGACCAAAGTAGTGTTAAAGTTCCAGAGCTGGTGGCACATATAGATTATTCTCAGGTTGGTCTTAAAGGTTCACAGACATCGTCATGAGGGTGGTACTAATGTTCTCACTGCATAATGGAGCACAGTGGTTTGGCAGCTTTTCAACCAGATACATGTCTTAGTGTCATCAGTAACAGCCTCTCAGTTCCGAATTGTTACCCTTTATATCGAGGAATTTAGGGAGACCAGGTGCAGGACAGACGTAGCACTGGCTTGTATTTGAAAGTCCATGCATGCATGCCCATGCAAGCAGTGCTGTAGACACATGCTGCTGCAGAAATCCCATGTGTAAGTCAAGGGTCTTCACAGCCAGTCTATGTGCCAGCGGCGTAAAGCACAATGATGACCTCCTGCAGAATATGATGAGGAATCACAGAGTCTCCCATATCTCACAGATATTCATTGGCCTTGGCTGAATGAGGCCCCTTAGAAGGTTGTAGCCCCCTTGAATGTTGGAGGTCCCTCTACGTTGCAGAGGCCTAAGAAGTTTTCTTAATCATTGAATGGATTTAGGAAACGAATAGGAATCAGTTTTTGGTAGGGGCATGTTAAAGGCCTCCAATGCAAAAAACAAAACCTTATTCTATATATTTTATAGATATAATATTTTACAAAGAAATTTGGTTGCAAAACATTAATATTTTATCATCAACTCAAAGGACGTGCTAAAAGACATGATGGAGTAGCAGGCAGTGACATCAAGAGCAGACTGAAAAAGGCCAGAAATGCCTTCAGGATGCTGAACAATGTTTGGAGGTCATCTCAATACAGCAGCAACACCAATCAGAGGCTTTACCAGAGCTCTGTTATGCACACACTCTTGTATGGATGAGAAAGCTGGAGGGTGACAAAAAGCAACATCACCAAACTGTCAGCCTTCCACATCAGCAACCTGAGAAGAATCTTCTGCATTTTTTGGCCGCAAACCATCTCCAACCAGGAACTGCTCACCTGATGCACATAAGAGAACATGGTCCCCATCATAATGAGAAAAAGATTAAGATGGTGTAGCCGGTTATCTGATAACCCGGCTCCTGACGCTGCAGGGTCGGGAACGGTGTTCCGCTCCTGCTGCGGGGAAGACGACTCGCCCAGTTACCAGGGCAACGGTGACGCCGGAAACCGCCTAGGGAACCCGGATATCCGGGATCCCAAAAGAACAGAAAAGGACGACGGACTCTGCGCGCGGGGCGCGGAGAAAGACAAAAACGCCGACAGAGACGAGAAGGAGAGGAACGAAGAAACGAAAGACGGGCACAGGAACGGGAACAGCGAGGTTCCCCTGGAGATAAACGGCCAACCTTGTGCCGGGAGGAGAGCTGAAGGACGCAAACTCCGCCACGTCCCAGGAGGGACGTGGCTAACCAAGGTACGGTCCTTCCTAAAGGACAAATTCTATCATAAAGGGGATAGTGATGGCAGGAGAGGAGAGGGGAGGGATAGTACGGGGAGAGGGGAGGGAAAAATCTGGAGAGGGCAGGAAGAAGAAGGGCAGCACTAAGGTGAAGAGGAGGCTGAAGACATAAGACTTCCCTAACTTTGCAAAAGAACAAAGAACACTACTCAGCCAGACTTAAAGAGCACTTGGGATAGAAATCTAATTCTGAGAGGACACTAAGAGGCGATTGTTTACGCACCCGCTATTTTCAAACTCAGCACACGTCCCTGGTGAGTCTCTCTCTCTCTCTCTCTCTCTCGCTCTCTCGCTCTCTCTCTCTCCTCTACTCTTAATACGACTTTTACCTCTATACAACCCCGACTTACCTATATTTCCATTCCTCTTTTCCGGTGCGTCTGGGAGCCCGAGAAGAAAATCTTCGCCGGTCAAGAGGGGACCTGGAAAAGAGAGAGAAGAGACATTCTATGAGGAGGAGCACACCACCCATATAATTTTGAACAAAGCATATAACTTTAAAGAACTTTAAATAAAATCACTGTTTCTCACCCACCCAAGCATCCGAGTCCTTATTATCACCAAACCCACTGCCACAGATGGATAGGACACACCACCGAAAGAGAACAAGACTCCATCACAAGATGCCAGTCGGCATAATGGGCAGTATGTCAAAGGAGGTGGTAACCAATTCAGAAATGGGAAGGGGTCCCAGGGGACTCTTTCTCCTTCGTGTATTTTGACAAAGGCATTTTTTAGGATTATGGGCCACTGCCTATTCCTTCAAAATGTTTGTTTAATTTTGCATTTTTTTTCTAAACACACCCCTCTTTCTTTTAAACATAGCGCTATGATTGTGGCCTATTGTAGTGGGGTGCAATATGCGACCTCCCTCATGAATATTGATGTGGTAGGTCAAATTGCGAACCACTACGATTCTGTATTTTGTGAACTAGCTAATTAATACATCATACGGTTTGCACAATACCAATGCATTCCGTAGAAGTCAGTGCATTTATTTTAGTACATGCCAAAAAAGATATCACAAATTGTGAATGTTTATTAGTCGCTATGTACAGTTTCTTATTTGGAATCTTTGTACTGAAAAAGCAAAGAAAGAAATGATTGTTTTCTGTGTAAAATGTATCTGTGACATAAGAAATGTAACTGTGATTATTCAGTGTATTTTTGAAAAACAAAATAGTTTCTCATACATTGCAAAACAAACTGGCCTTTACCAGAGTTCTGAGTATTTTGCAGCATTGGCAAAATTTGCAGCCATAAGAAGCAAAATTTGCAGTCAGAAACCTCACGTTTTGAGGTATTTTTGCGATAGGCAAAAATGTGCCTGGCACAAAAATACTGCACTGCCTAGTCTCTGTAACTGCCAGAGACTGTGCTATGTCTCAATCTGTAACCTCAAAGAATCTCCAGCAGTTGGAGGAGGGGGGGGCACAGTAGACTGGGAGGAAGGAGGAAGACAAGAGAGGCCACAGGGCAGTTGAGGGATATCAGAGCTGGTATGGGGAGGTGAGGGATGACAGGAGACATAGTGAAGCAGAGGGAGGGGGCAAAGGGAGGAAAAGGAGTGACAAAGTGTACTAGAGTGTGGGGGCAGAAGTGCAATCTAAGTGCCTGCAGAGTCCACTTATGTGTGGGTGTGGGCCACAGGAGAATTGCAGAGGAGGGGGTTCTGTGCATTTGCAAGGCAGGCACAAGAGGAAGTTGACATCTCTCTTGCCTGCCAGCCTTCTGACCACCATGCTTTTATGGGCATTTGAGGGACTTTTTTGAAAACCAGACCGTTTTACGAGAGTCCGTATTAATGATTTTTTTGCAAATCTCAAAATCACAAGATTCTGGGGTATTTGCTTAGAAGGTGGAAATATACCAAATAGACAATAGCATGTGATGAAAGAAAAATACTCCTCTAGATGTAGCCAAAACCCAGTCTATGTATATTTTGAAGAATAGGTAACAATAGGTCATGCAGACGACTGTGCTGTCAAGCCAGACCTCACATTTTAATAGAATCATAGAATGACAAATCAGTGGCACTGAAAAGCACCCCAGGTAGTAACTGAAAGTTTGTGCTATTCAGTATGAGCCAGGGCTTTTTAATGCTATCTTTGAATGCACTGGAGAACATGGAGCAGGGGTATGTTTTGTATGACCTGGTTGTAAGCCAGAGGAGGAGGTTGAAGCTCTGGTAATTACCTAGACCAGTGGTTCCCAACCTTTTCATTTCTGTGGACATCCACTTTACCATTACTGGAACCTGGGGACCCCCACTAAATCATTATTGGAATCTGGGGACCCCCACTGAGTCAGTACTGAAAGCTGGGGACATAATCTGTTAATTTCATATAATTTTCTCAGCAGTCGTGGACCGCCTGAGGAGGCTTTGCGGACCCCCAGGTGTACCCGGACCACAGGTTGGGAACCACTGACCTAGAAGCTTCTGACAATATAAGTGACCCATAAGTCCAGGGACATAAAAGAAGGCCTGACACTGCATGGACCACAAATCCGTCACAGAAATTAACAGATTCTACTTAGCAGATGAGAAGGGCCATGAAGTATAGCTACTCTGGGGAAATATTTTGGGCTCAGACTAGGGCTATTATTTGGGCACTTTGAGTCCAACGAAGGCAACCACAGATGATGTTTATTGTTAGCATCCCAGAAAGGTTTATATAGATAGGGTGCTAATCACTGCTTTTACAACCCCTTGTATATTTTTCTAGGAACCATAGACCCCCCTGCTCCCCCACACCCAGTTCTAAGATATAGCTGTGGCTTGAGTGGTCTGAATAAGTAGTCCTCTCAAAGGTAATACAGTTACCTAAGCAAGATAGCACTGCTTTATTGGCATCAGTCATGTCATTAAAGAAGTACTGTGTCATATTGCTAAATGTATGACCCTCCTGGTACTGCAATGGCAGTGCACGCATTTCTAGTATCTGTGGTGGAGCACCTCGCTCACACAGGGCAGAGCCCAAATACCCCAATGGTGGTGCTGATGTAATCCACAGTGGCCTCAAAGTTGTCAATGTTCCAAGTCCTAACGGGCTACAGAGAGCAGCATTGGAGCACATGGCTCATACTTCAGTACTAAAGAGCAGACACGCCAAGTCTGCACAACTCTGCCAAGCCAGGGAATCTGGGAATGATGGGCCTGCAGGTGAAGATGCAGCCTCAGCCCAGCCTCTTCAGCATGCTCACAATTGATGGATCAATGTGAAGTCTAGTAGATACACATGAGATGCTTAAGGGTACTATAGCTTCACTACCTGCCACAGATCTTCTCTACATCAAAATGACCATATTCTGCTTGTGCACCATGTACGAAATTGGGGTATTGTAATGATTCTCACCTGAAACGTTTTGCGGGAGTGAGACAAGGTCACAACAACAGATCCCAACTTCCAAATCTGCTCAGAAGGCCTAACAAAGTCAAAGCCAATCCTGACAGATGGGGAAGAGGGGAAGGGAAGAGAAAACAGAAGGCTTGTAGGCTGTCCTCGTTGCAGAAGATGCTTCTCAAGGAAATTCATCTATGCGTCTCTTCCTTAAAACAAGAGCAGATAATGTATTAAGTAAAACACCTATTTTTTCCCTATTCTCCTTTGATGTGTCTTCCTATATACAGTTATGGTAAGTATCTCTTAGTTCCCCTCTCCTGTCTAAGATGGTGGGTGATGGTTATAGTGATATCGTCATCTAAATTGAGGAAAAACACCAGGAGGTGAGAATTCTGGTAAGCTATGACGGTAATGGCTACTGTGAAGGGTAATTTTTCTGTAGCCTATCTTCACAATGCATATATAGTGCCAGAATCACAAGTACCTGACAGGTTTGAAGAGAAGAAACATAACAAGGAAAAAACAACAACAGCAGCAAAGAACAAACAAATGACACAAATAAATTGTAGCATTACATCAGGCACAATGGTGAAATTATTGGTTCATAGCATCAGTAGGCAATTCGTACAACACTTCTTAAACACTCCTCTGGGTAAGTTAAATAACAGGAAGAAAAAGAACATGAAGTAATGTAATTTATGTTTCTTCCTGCAGGTTAAAGAGCAGTTCAAGAAAAAGCCCAGGGCACACAAGACACTAGAGTTCATGCACGTTCAGACAGGTACTGTTAAGGGCCTGATTTAGGGTTTGGTGGAGGGGTTACTCCTTCACAACGGTGACAAAGTTTCCATCTTCAGAAATATAAATCCCATTATATCCTATGGGATTTATATTTCGGCGGATGGGATATCCATTACCGTTGTGAAGGAATAACCCCTCTGCCAAACTCTAAATCAGGCCGAAAGTCTCTTAAGTAAACCTAAATCAAAACATGTGAGCACGTTACCCCACCAGATCCAGTCCAGCTTTTTCTTCTTTCTTTGATGTTTTCTGCAGGTCTGCAGAAGAAGAAATGTCACTAGTAATGCGGCCAGAGCATTACTTCCAGGAATGAGGCAATGCGGCAAGCAGTCGACTGGAGGACGATGAGCAGGAGAGGGGATACAACATGACCTGAAGGACAACACCGACAGCAAACCCATGAACCGCAAGGACACTGGAAAACAGGTCAGAACATGTGCAACGGAGCTGCAGCCAAAAGACTAGAACAGCAAGCAGCTTCCGGGGGTGTGGCACGCAACTTGGACCCGGCACGCTTCACCCTCCATCGCATAGTGTGGAACTGTTGATCACATGCATGCCTAACAGGTATTAGTTGAGTGGGGTAGGTACCAATGTCGGGCAATACCCAAAATCATTTGAGTGAACCACTAAAGTCACCAAATTAATCTAAACTGAACCTCCCAGGGGTTATGGCACAGAATAGGTAGGCTTAAATTACAGACAGTCTGTAAAGTAATTATGTAGTACTAAAACAGTGATAAAGTCGAAATGCAGAACAATAAAAACCCTGAAATTAATTAGAAAAATAGGTTAAAAGGTAATAAATTAAATGACATCAAATAACACAAATCCAATAAGGGTAATGGAGGATGTCTATTTTTTAACCCCTTCGCCACCAGGCCTTTTCCCCCTCCTGTGTCAAGTCTTTTTTGGCTATTTGGTAAAGTTTGCGCTTCGGCCCTCATAACGTTTTGTCCACATAAGCTCTCCATGCCAAATTTGCGTCCTCCTTTTCCAACATTCTGGGGATTCTAAAGGTACCCAGAGTTTGTGGGTTCCCTGGAGGAGATCTAGAAATTAGCCAAAATACAGCTAAAATTTGTTTTTTAGGGAAACATGGGGAAAATGGCTGCAGAATAAGTCTTGTGGTTTTTTCCCTGCAAACGGCATCAAAAAGGGTGTGTGGTGCTAAAACCACAATCTTCCCAGCTTTCAGGAACAGGCAGACGTGAATGAGAAAACCAACATTTTCAATAAAGTTTTGCCATTTTACTGGGCATACCCCATTTTTACTATTTTTTATGCTTTCAGCCTCCTTACAGTTAGTGCCAGAAATGGGTGTGAAACCAATGGTGGATACCAGAGAGCTAAACGTTTCTGAAAAGTAGACCACATTCTAAATTCAGGAAGGGGTCATTTGTGTAGCTACTTCATGGTTTTCCTATGGAAAGTAACAGTTGAGATAAAAATATATTGAAATTGAGTTGCAAACAAAACAGCCATCTCTGTCTACTTTTTCGTCTGTTACTTTTTCCATCTATCGCAGATGTTTTAAAGCAATTTACCATTACGTCTGCTGGACCCTTCTTGTTGCGGAGATATATAGGGCTTGTAGGTTCATCAAGCAACCAAGGTACACCGAGCCAATAAATGAGCTGCACCTTGCAATGCGTTTTCATTGTACATCTGGAATAGAGCAATTCATTTGGTAAAATATAAAGAATGAAAAATAGGTATCAAGGAAACCTATGTATTTCCGAAATGGGCTCAAGATATGTAGTTTAGAAGCAATGGTTATTTGCACATATCCAAATTTGGGGGTCCCCATACTAGCATGTAAATTACAGGGCATTTATCAAAATGACTTCTTTCTTACACACTGTCTTACATCTCAAAGGCAAAAATGTAGAGAAAGACAATTTTCAATAACACATGTTCTTCTATTCTGTGTTCCCCTAAGTTTCACGATGAAAATGGTACCTCACTTGTGTCGGTAGGCCTAGTGCCTACAACAGGAAACGCCCCAAAACGCAACATGGACGCATCACATTTTTCCACTGAAAATTGACGTTTTTTTTGTAAAGTGCCTAGCTGTGGATCTTGGGCTGTAGCTCAGCCGGCATTTAGAGAAACCTACCTAACCTGTAAATTTTTGAAAAATAGACACCTAGGGGCATCCAGGGATGGGGTGACTTGTGGGGCTCTCACTGGGTTCTTACACCCAGAATCCTTTAAAAACCTCGAAAACACTTTTCCCTCACATTTTGGTGCTGCAAAGTTCTGGAATCTGAGGGGAGCCAAAAACTTTCTTGCACCTAGCATTCTCCAAAGCCTCCCAATAAAAATGGTACCTCACTTGTGTGGGTAGGCCTAGTGCCTACAACAGGAAATGCCCCAAAACACAACATGGACACATCAATTCTTTCCAATGAAAATGGGTGTGTTTTTTGCAAAGTGCCTAGCTGTGGATTTTGGCTGCTAGCTCAGCCGGCACCTAAAGAAACCTAGCAAACCTATACATGTTTGGAAACTAGGCACCTAGGGGACTCCAGGATGGGGTGACTTGTGGGCTTCTCACTGGATTCTAGTACCCAGAACCCTTTGCAAACCTCAAACATTGGCAAAAAAACACTTTTCCTCATATTTTGATGCTGCAAAGTTCTTGAATCTGAGGGGAGCCACAAACTTCCTTCCACCCAGCATTCCCCCAAGTCTCACGATAAAAATGGTACCTCACTTGTGTGGGTAGGCCTTGCGTCGGCGACAGGAAAGGCCCCAAAACACTACATGAACGCATCACATTTTTCCAGTGAAAACAGACGTGTTTTTTTCAAAGTGCCCATCTGTGGATTTCGGCCTCTAGCTCAGCTAGCACTTCGGGAAACATAGCAAACCTATACATTTTGGGAAACTAGACACCTAGGGAAATCCAGGATGGGATGACTTGTGGGGCTGGGCTCTGTTAACCAGAATCCTTTGCGAACCTGAAAATTTGGCTAAAAAAACACTTCTTTCTCACATTTCGGTGCTGCAAAGTTCTGGAATCTGACGGGAGCCACAAACTTCCTTCCACCCAGCATTCCTTCAAGTCTTCCAATAAAAAATTGGTACTATACTTGTGTGGGTAGGCCTAGTGCCCGCGACAGGAAAATGCCCCAAAACACAACGTGGACACATCACATTTTTCTAACGAAAACTATGGGCCTGATTACAACTTTGGAGGAAGGTGTTAATCCGTCCCAAATGTGACGGATATACCACCAGCCGTATTACGAGTCCATTATATCCTATGGAACTCGTAATACGGCTGGTGGTATATCCGTCACATTTGGGACGGATTAACACCTCCTCCTAAGTTGTAATCAGGCCCTATGTGTTTTTTGCAAAGTTTCTAGCTGTGGATCTTGACCTCTAGCTCAGGATGGGGTGACTTGTGGGGCTGTCACTTGGTTCTGTCACCCAGAACCCTTAGCATACCTAAAAAATTGACTAAAAAAACACTTTTGCCTCACATTTCGATGCTTCAAAGTTCTGGAATCCCGCTAAAAATGTCACCTCACTTGTGTGGGCAGGCCTAGTGCCCACGACAGAGAAGGGCCCAAAACACAACATGGACACATCAAAATTAACAACCTGTTTTTGCAAGGGGAGCACCTGTGTTTTTAGTCCTGGGCTCGGCTGCCATCTAGGGAAACCAACCAAATCCAGACGCTTCCAAAAACTAGACACCAGAGGGAGTCCATGGAAGGTATCACTTGCGTGGATCCCCCTGCATTTTATTACCCAGAATTCCCTGCAAACCACAAATTTAGCTAAAAAATTCACATTGTCCTCACATTTCTGTGTTGGATCCCAAAAGTGGCACAAATTTCCTACTACCCAGCATTCCCCTCGGTCTCCCTATAAAAATGATACCTCACTTGTGTAGGTGAGCCAAGTGCCTGTTACAGGGAAGGGCCAAAAACATGTAGAAATTGAGGAGGAACCAAAGAGGGTCTAAAAAGGCAGTGTTTTAAAAATGTTTTTAGGCTGACAAGTGCAGCAGAATTTGTATTGGTTTAGCTGTGACAATGCTGGGTGGTAGGAATTTTGTGAATTTTTGAGGATTCCAGAAGGTTCACAAAAATGTGGGCAAAATGCGTGATTTCAAGCAAAGTTGGAGGTTTGCAGGGCATTGTGGGTAAGAAAATGGTGCAGGTGCATGTGAAGCACCCCACCCTGGACTCAACCAGATGTTTAGTTTTCAGATGTGTCTAGGTCTGGTAGGTTTTTCTAGGTGGCCAAAAACCGTACCAAAGTCCCAAAACTGCAGCTGCTCACCCAAAAGAGTCAAATGACCTCTTGCTGGCCATTGGGATGAGATGCTTTAGTTTGCAAGGGGGGGCTGAAAGACTGTTACCTGCTTCGGCTGGGGGACATAACCATGCCCATAATTGTTGGCAGCCTCCACCCCCCAATTTATTTTTAATTCCCTGACATCTATTGGGCTTTCTGCCACCCCCCAGGGGGAGGTTTGGGGGTAATTACCCCATATGTCCCCCGGTGGGCAGGACGACTTTGTCCCCATTTATTTGGGGTGGTGGTATGGCCATATCCCCACCCTCTTTTTTTCAAAAACATTTTTCCCTGGTGTCTATTGGGCTTTCTGCTCCCTTGGAGACAGATGGGCCTTACAAAAATAGGCTGATCTGCCCCGGGGAAGGGGGGGCAGAAATGGGCAAAATGAATGCCCTCTGAAAAGGGAGCAGCACTTGCCCAAGGGTCCGTCCCCCCCAAATAAAACACACATACAACAATCCCTGGTGCCTAAGCGGGTTCTGCCCCCCTTGGGAGCAGATGGGCCTATGATGGTCCTAATAAAAATAGGCCCATCTCCCCCCAAGGGAAGCAGAAATGGCCACAGCAATGTGCCCCCATTGGGGAGTGACCCTTGCCCAAGGGGTAGGGGGGGGCTCCTCCGTTAGGGCAGAGGAGCGTTGCCCCCCTGGCAGCAGTGGCAGCTGCGAAACCTTTACAAGAAACAGATAATAAACTGTGTTTATTATTGTTTTCTTGTAAAGGAATGGGACCACAGGGGTGACGAGCAGTGAGAGGGAGTGCCCAGCACTCCCCCTCAGTGTGCATGTATATTTGGCTGGCCGCCTCGGGCCGACCAAACACACATGCGCACTGTGCTCTCTGCAGCCCGGCACTGTGTTGCCGGGCTGGAAAGAGCAGGCACAGGCTCCCAGTCTGCCTGGGATCACCCTGGCTGGGCGCTCCAGCCAATCCTAAAGCTGCTCTGAGCAGCATCAGAATTGGCCGCAGGCTGGGAGCCTGTGTCTGCCTGCAGCAGGGGAGACGGAGAAAAGGAGTGGAGGCAGAGAAGGTAAGTGTTTTTTTTAATTTAATGAATTTAATGTTTATTTCTCCCCTTCGCCCCACGCACCGCCCGGCCCCTTTCTGGTGCTGCAAGCCGCGACTGCCAAGGGGCCGCCCCCCCCCCAATTAAAACAAACCAAACACAACAACAATCCCTGGTGCCTAAGTGGTTTCTGCTCCCCCTGGGGGCAGATGGGCCTATAAAAATAGGCCGAAATGCCCCCAAAGGGGGCAAAAATGGCCAACAGTAATGTGCCCCCAGGTAGAGCGACCCTTGTCCAAGGGGCCGTCCTCACAAACAAAACACACACAACAACAGTCCCTGGTGCCTAAGTGGTTTCTGCCCCCCTTGGGTGTAGATGGGCCTAATAAAAATAGGCTGAAATCCCCCCAAGGGTGGCAGAAATGGCCAACAGTAATGTGGCCCCATGGGGAGTGACCCTTGCCCAATGGGCCGCCCCCACAAACAAAACGCACACACAACAATCCCTGGGGCCTATTGGTTTCTATCCCCTTTGGGGGCAGATGGTCCTAATACAAATAGGCTAATCTGCCCCCAAGACATGGCCTAAAATAATATGTCCCCATGGGGAGCGACCCTTGTCTAAGGGGAGGCTCCCCTTATGTAAAATAAAAAAATAAAAAAATCCCTGGTGTCTAGTGGTTTCTGCCCCCCCTTGTGGGCAGATGGGCATAATAAAAATAGCCCGATCGGCCCACAAGGGGGGCAGAAATGGCCTATAATAATATGCCCCAATGGGAAGTGACCTTGCTACTCCCATTATGTAAAATATATATTTTTTTAAATCCTTTGTGTCTAGTTGTTTCTACCACCCTTGGTGGCAGATGATAAAAATAGGCTGTACTGCCCCCAAGGAGGGCAGAAATGGCCTAAAGTATAATGCCCCCATGGAAAGAGACACTTGCCTAAGGGGCCACTCCCCTTATGTCACATTACAAAAAAAACAAAGTCCCTGGTGACTAGTGGGCATTCCCCACTGCACGATCGCTATGCCTTTTCTTTCCTTCGATGCCTCTCTCACCCGCCCCTTCCTGAGAAGAAACAAATCTGTTTCTCCCAGGACGTCGGGCGACCTTTGATGACCTCAGCACTGATATCATCTGATGTCACCGGGGGAGAGGGTTGCCAGTGGAAGCGCTTCTGCTGCTCTCCCTGCCGGGCCCACTTCATCCAATTCTTGGAGTTGCCTGGAATTATATTAGAAGCGTAGTATAAGTGGACTGGAGTTTTGGATCTGGACATGCTGGGTATCTCACCCTGGACAGTCTCTCCTCACACATGACACACTCCTGCCATCTCTCAACAGGCAGAATGACTTACAGACTCCTTAGGCAGGTCATCAGTTTTTTCAGCAGAACATGCAGATATCAAGTGATGCCTCCTCACCTCTGAGAGGCTGTCAGACAGACACCAGTCCTAGTTCCACAGCAGCTGTTCGTGAACCCTATGAAACATTTCCCTTCCTTGGTCAAAAAGAATTCGAAACTCAATCCAAGTAGGGTAGTTTGGACCCCACTTGTATTCATATTATTCAAACAGGGAATGTGGATCTACTGTCTAAGGGTTGAGAAAAAGTTTTGGTTGCTTCTCTTTCAAATGGTATTTCCAGCAGTCGTGGCTCGCGAGAGGGAGGAGGGGAAGGGCGGCACGGGGTGGGGGTAGGGGGTAGGGAGAGTGACCCAAAAATAATAATAATACATTTTTTTAAAACTTACCTGTTTCACCGCACCACCTCCGAACCGCTCCTCATCTGCAGGGACAGTGCCAGGCTGCCCTGCGTCCAGTCTTACCACTGCTAACAGCATGAAAGCAGCAGTAGGATTGGACGGAGCACCCCGGCTGGCTGCTCCGAGGCAGAGTGGGAGCCTCTGCCTACTTTCTCCAATTCAGCACTGCGTTGCTGGGTTGAAAAGAGCCTACTGTGCATGTATGTTTAGCTGGCCAAACATACATGTGCACTAAGGGGGAGTGCTGTGCACTCCCCTTCAGTCCCTGTCACACCCGTGGCCCAGGCTCTTTTGCAGTAAAAACATAATAAACATAGCTAATTATGTTTTTACTGTAAAAGTTTTGCAGCTGCTTCTGCAGGCCAGGGGGTGAAGCTCCTCCGCCTTAGCGGAGGACCCACCCCTGATTTCCAGACTGCTTTCCAGACACAGCCTCTGAGCAAAATAATGGCTCACACAACATGGAGCAATGGGCTTGGCTCAAAGCAGGAGTATCCGGTACATAGGCACAATGAAGTGTGAATTCTCTGCACCTATCGGACAACGGCCCTCCTGAAGCAGTATTCACACATAGACACAAGTACAGGCCCAGTCTAGAAACATCCTCACCTTCAACAGAAACTGCAGTCCCACCCCTCACCAGTACCATCCACCAAATGGCAGTGCTCAGAAAGTATTAGCAGCCCTTTGTATTAGGGACTTCAGGAAATAGATAAAGGGGTCCAATCTTCATCTTCCTTGCTTTGGTGTCTGACTCTCCACCCTCCAGCCACAGGAATGCAGGCGATGTGCTTCAGGTGTCAGTCAAAACTATCCCCATCCTCCCTCTTCTGCCAGGCAAGCCCAGGGGCATCAAAATAGCCCCAATTCTCAAACTCGCACAACAGACGGAGCCCTAGTAAAATATTTGTGCTATATGTGCATTGCAAGCACACGCACACACACACACACACATATGTATATACACACACACGTATATATACACACACACATACACACACCCCTATATACACACACGCACACACACATATATACACACGCACATGTATATATAAACACACACTTTCACATATACACACACACACATGCATACATAAACACACACACACACATTCACACATACACTTGGCATGCACAAGGAATGTTAGTGCAAAATTCTGTGTTTCATATAACAGCAGAACTTTACACAAGAGGGTCTCTAGAAAGCACTCTTACTGACACAGGCAAAATGTCTAGAGACACTACAAATTCACAAAGTGCGGAACGCAGCAACCACAGTGCGCCTCAGTAGTGTCAAGATGCACCGGGACACGTTCAGCACGTTTCACTGGGTCTGGCCTAGATCCAGAGTCCGTCTCAACATTAACTGTTGTATTGGGGAGCTGGGTGTGTCGCCCTCTTTCGCAGCGCTGCTCGTCTCATGAACTTAACTGACCAGTCAAAGAGATCCAGTGCTTAATTTGTAAAGAAAAAGGTGCTGGTGCAAAAGCCCTCTTAAACGCGCGGCTGCTGCGATTAAATGTGTGAACACGGAATCCTGAGGCAGCGTAATACTGAAGCTATCTTGGACCTCTTCAATCCATGTAAAGCCATTCCCTGCACCTTCAGCTCACTCTTGCAGCTTTCTACTTTCACCCTTTGTGACGCTTTTTCGTTTTTCCCTTCCTCTGTCTTTCCCATATGTGTCTTTGCTCCCAGCAAATACTTGAGGCAGAAGAATAAGCCCCGGCCCTCAAAAATAAGTGCCGGTGCTCAGCACCGGAAACAACAAGCACAAATTAAGCACCGAAGAGATCTGTCTCCAGAGGAGTGTGTGGGATTTTTAAGGAAAACCTGTTGTCCAGCTATTGATTTGTTACAACAAGATCCGATCTCTAATCATTTCTTCTCCACTTGTCTAAACATTATGGACAGGGACACATCACCTCGCTGTGCCTTATGTCTTCGAACTGAAAGTGCCGGAAATGGGTTACCCATAAGTATTAAGCACTTTTAGAAGCACTGGACTCTGCCGTTGGGGGCCACCAGAGGGCGCGCCACACTAATGACGTAACGCTTGCAGACAATTCAATCAGACTAATCGCTTGTTTCAATTCCAATTTGGAGGTTTTCTCTTCAATGAAAAAAATTGTATTATCTGGAAAACTAGGAATCAGCAATTTGCGTTTGTCTAATAAAGCTACAATTTTTGCTCCATGGTGTATTCAGTTTGTAGTCCTCTTAAAGAGCTGTGCTTATAGCCAGGCCACTGGAATTATGTGGCAGGAGAGGGCCACATTATAAAGCAGAGTTGAGTAAGTTATGTGCCGAGAAAAAACAAATTATGCGGAATAATACAGCACATTTCGAAATAGTAGTACTTCATTGTTTTGTCATTTTTAAACTTGCTAAAGCTGTCTGGGTTCTAGTTGCAACTCATTAGAGCCATTTTAACACCCCCATATACCAAAATATAGCAATAAGCAACAAAAAGGTGGCCAGTCCAGCTTTGCAAAGGACCTTTCAGTGCACAGCAAACTGTGTCGCTGTATTTTTAGTAACTTTTGAACCGTTTGCGATAGAAGCAAATTGTTTTGGTTAAAATCTGCAGATTAGGGAGCAGATGATATATTATGTGGCAAATGCAGCAAATCTATAATTATGAAAAAATCATTGTGGCCGCAAAATCGCATACTTCCAGTGGCCCTGTGTACAGCCTGAACCACTTATGCCAAGTAAATCTTGGTCATGCATGGTAGACATCTCTTGTCCCCCAGGCAAACTTTAACTTGGCTCCCAGTCTCGGCTGGCGACTCAGCGTGATGGCAGGTGGGGGCGGGAGGAGGCAAATCAAATGGGCGGGGGCGGGAGGAGGCAAAACAAATATATATATATATATATATATACACACATTATATATATATATATATATATATATATATATATATATATATATATATATATTTGCCATAAATCACTACAAAGCATCCGAGAGGCAATATTTACCAGCTTCTCATAGCAGGAATGACGCCGGCACCATCCGTCAGTTCGAAAGGTAATTTATTTCCTTATTTCATGTAAAGTACAAAGTGCACAGTGCTATCCAAACAGATACGGCAACGCATTTCGGCCTGGGCCTTCGACTGGCCATAGAGTTGACTGTGAAGTCAGTGTATTTAAGTCATGTGATCACCCAACCTTCACCAATTAAAATCCATAATCGTTTTATATCACTTATATGGCATTTATAGTAAATTTGTAACCCAAAATTAGTACATTTGTCTCAAAAGAAGGTCAAATTTATCCTGAATATACAAATTTCTTATTAAATCAATATATGTGCTTAATATGATTCTACATCTGTTAACCAGTCTTACTTATATCAGCATATGCATTTCTATTCCCTATATCTCTGTTATTTTCCTATGTAGTTATCTTTATTTAGGTAAAGTACCAATTCCTACATTATTTAACAACACATATTTATAGAGGTTCAAGAATTAATTCCATTTATACCTAAGACTAGTAAATAAGCACTATGGGCCATATGTACGAACACATTTTCCCATTGACACAGAATGGGAAAAACCCTTTGCTACATCTGGCCCTATATATCATATTTACATCTCTCCTCATATTGGGTTATTGACTCTCGGTAAAGTACCTTGAAGATGAGAACAAATTAAACAAATGTCTATATAATCAAACACAGTCAAAGCAAGAAACTACTAATCTCTGCAGTTTGTTAGGAGATTTTTATGGGGGGATTTTTTCTCCCATATAGATCTTATTTATTACAAAGCCCCATGATGACTTAAACTGATCGTCTCTAAGGTCTAGTCCGTTCTTCACAAAGGTTCAAGATAAATAATCTAGATAAATTCATGTCTCCTTCCAAGTACCTCCTATCCTCTGGTCTCTTATCTCCTATAAGTGTCTATGTAACTCTGCATCCATGTTCAAACCCCATGGCATTTCATATATAAAACTCTACTTACCTTGTCGCCACGCTGCTCCTGCGTCGCCGTCATCGCACTCCAGGCACAGGCTCCCAGCTTGCTCTGCTCCAATCATGACGCTGCTCAGAGCAGCTTTATGATTGGCTGGGGGGCCCTGGCTGGGCACTCCAATGCAGATTGGGAGCCTATGTCGGCTCTCTACAACTCGGCTACACAGTGCCGGTTTGGAGAGAGCCCTTGTGCGCATGTGTGTTTGTCCGGCCGCAGGCAGTCGGCCAAACATACATGCGCACTGAGGAGAGTACTATGCGCACTCACTTCCATACTCGTCACCCCCATGACCCGCCCCTTTAGAAATAAAATAAACAATAAACAGCGTTCATTGTTATTTTGTTTCTAAAGTTTTGCAGGTACTGCTGCTGCTGGCGGGGGAAGGGGGTTGGGTGGTGACGCTTATCTGCCCTAATGGAGGAACTGCCCCTGTCGGCTCCGTTTGAATGTCTGGGACATCACGTGGGAGACGTAAGTAGCCTAAAAGTAACTCTCACTATATTTTGTTAGGATCACTTTTACTGTGAAAGAGAATGCAGGTGTTTCGGGATGACCTGTGAGCTTTGAATATGCACCATTGTAATCCAGTATTTGCCTATATAGTGCTTGATTGGACGGTTTTTAATTCAGACGCCTTTAGTGGCTACTGCCGTGCAGCCTTTGCCTAGGAGAGCTAAACAACTTGTGCAGGCCAATTCTTCAGCAGTAATAGTTCACAAAACTGCAAGTGCATCTTTTTCTCGAATGGCATTTTGACACAGTTGAAGGCAGTGACTGGTCTGCCACTGCAGCTTGCACCACCTGTTTCTGCCAGTGACAGAACCAACGCAACTACTAACCACCACGCCATGCAAGTGTGACAATTCAGACTATTCCAGGACCCCAAAGCTATCAGAAGGACTGGAGGTGTTAGTCGTTTTTAATGTATATTGAATTAATAAACAGCTGTTGTGTAAATCTCTAATATAGTCAAACACCACCACCATGTGGCAGGCTGTCATAAGTGCTGGGGTTAACAAATAAGTGCCCATGCTGAGCAACGGAAACCACCAGCTCAAATTAAGCACTGGTCGAGGGGTAAACTAAGCTGCAACAATACTTAACTTTTTTATTTCCTTCAGATGATCAGGTTGACGTGGATGCAGCAATCCGACAAATAAATCTTTCTATCCATCCATCCGTCCATTCATCCGCAAATATAGATCCCACAGGAGCCAGTACGGCACACCAGTGTACTATCATTAGCACCTACAGGACTCTCACAGGAGTGGGGGTCTGTGGCCAGTGGGCCACTTGTGGGGAGTGTTGTCTGCAGGGAACACAGGCCAGGTCCTAAGGCCAAACAACTGCTGGCCACGGCCGAAGGGGGTTTACCCGCAAATATACTTTAATAAGATATCACACTACAAATACCACAGAAATGCATTTAAAAATAAAGGATAAAGTCGAGTTACACCTGAGAAAGGTAGTAAGATTTTCACTTATGTTAAAAAAAAACTTAAGAAATTCACTGAAAAAGCACTACTACTCAAAAACAAAAAAAACTCTGAAATTCCTCAGTTATACATAATTAACAAAAGTGTGAATTAAACCATTGTGACGCACTGCTCTTACCTTACATGTTACATCACTCATGATAAACACACACACATACTTACAGAGACATATTCAAACATTGTAAGCAGAAATGTTGGCTTGTTCAAGGTGGTCTGTGATCTCCCCTAATAGTATAACTATCAATGTTTCTTTGGTAACTAGTGTCTTCATGGCTCTCCTAGGGTGGATAGAATATGCGCTTAGTGCAAATTACTGCCACAAGGCCTAGACCACATGCTGCCAGGTTCACTCTCCTCAAGAGCAGACGATGAAAGAGAATGAAAGATCACCCCAGCAGCAGGTGCAGATGAAATGCCAGATGGCTGGGGACAAGTGGGACTCTCCTTTCTGTGTCTAGACAAAAATAACTTCTTCAACCACCCACACAACTAACCTCCACTTCCTTTTTATTGCAGTCTACACAGATTGTAGCAATGATTGTTTTAGTTCTCGCCTACGAGACAGCTTTTCCCATTTTCCCATTACCTTGTAGCATTTGGCTACCAATAGGTGAGAGCTTCTGGACCATACTAAAAACTTACAGAAAGCTTAGAGGCTACACATGGCTTGCACATGCTTCATTGTCAGTTTGCTTGTTTTTTGTTCTATGACATGCCTTCCCATCCGTGTTTTTTTCCCTTCTCTGTAGCATTGTCTCTTTACCATTCTTTTGATTGGCTGACTTGTATCCTTCCACTGCTCACTGCTAGAATATTTTTTATTTTTGTCTTTAAGCACTCCATGAGAGTACATGTGTTTTTCAGCTGTCTCCAGTGCGTAATATGAGGCAATGTTGCAAGTGGGTGTCTTATTTTTGGGGACTGGCATTTATTTTCCCTCATCAGGATGTGCCTCAGAGCAAGGAATTGAAAAATGCAGGTGAGCCTGTGCTGGTGTCCCAGGGAATGCTGGGACACTAGAAAAGAAGAGAATAGGAGTGAGGCTTCAGCATCGTAAATGAGCACATTCTTTTTTATTATTTATTTCCCCTGTCCCCGTCATCTTCCTACCCCCCTGAGATTTGCAGCGGCCACCGCTTTTGCTCTCCCTGTCCACTCACAAGTGATCCCCCCTTCTTTTCTGCTCCCCACCCCTTATTGTCTTTAAAATGCATTTTAAACAGTTTATAGGAGCGCCTGGCACCTATTCCTTTTACAAATTAAGGCTTTCTCCCTCATGTGCTTCTTCCTCCCCAGTACCATCACCCAGCTCTCATTGAAGACCTGAAAAAACCCCATCCCCTGCACTTCAATTCACTTGTTTCTCCCACATCCGTCTTTTTTTTATTTAATACCTTAACAGCCTAAAACTCATCCATTGCTCTCCTTGCCCACTCACCACTGCTTCCCCACTTGCCCCTTTGTTGCTGTCCATCTCTTGCTGTCTGCAAAATGCATTTTTTGGAGGGCGTGGGAGCTCCCCTTTGGTGCCGGGCGACGCCGCTTTCATAAATGCATTGTTTGTGTCAGTAAATATTTTTTTTATTTACTGTTCCAAGTAGGATATGCCATCTTGGGTCGTTAAGTATAAAAATAAATAAATAAAATAGTGCCCACATCATTTAGTAGGTGTGTATATGTGGGCTGATGCATGAGCTCAGACGTCATCACATGAATGACCTGTCCCCAGGATGTGTGTACGTTCATGCATATGTCATGTAGGCATGTCTTTTTAGGGTCGAGCCTGCGTTGCATGCGCTTGCGCATGCGTATCGCAGCGAGACTCTTTAGTATTTAGAAAATGTCTCGGAGCCCTGTCAACTTCACGTCAGTGTTTTTTATTGGTTCGTGTGCCTGCCTAATAAAATCTGCTTGCTTTCATTAGTCGAAGGCACGCATACGTCATGCCTTTTCCGGTGGCTAGCCCTCCTCGAGCGCAGCGACCAAGTACAGAAAACATGCGAGGCTCGCTGCTTTCCATCGGGCTCGTGGACTTCTTTTTCTCTAATTTATGAGCGCGATCTCGCTTGGCAGAAGTCGAGCGCTTTACAAAGTTAATTTCACTTTTTCGGGTTATGTACATAAATGCACTTTTGCCCGATAGGTGAAAAGTCGGGTTAGGAGTTTACAACGCAATCAGCTCAAACATGATCAAACGCGAGACCCGTTGCATTGTAAATGCTTGTTTCTTTTTGTTGCCAATGCTGTGCAGCATTGGCAAAAAGCAAAAACAAAGCCAGTAGGTCAAAAAGGGGAAAATTGGCCTTGCCAATGCTTGTTTCACATGTTTTCTGGTGTAGACAATAGCTCTCTTGTGTGCCTCTAACATCCAATGCGAGACTGGCAGCCTGTTCAGAACTTGCTTTAATAAAGATAAATATCGTGTGTACAAAATATTGTGTCAAAAATGTTGAGGATTAAAATAATGTGAAGGTACGTTTTATAGGTAAGCAAAGTTTTACTATATATAACTCCTCATATATGTACCTTGACTATATATATAACTTCAAGGTACGTAGATGTGGAGGTAATAGTAAATCTGTACTTACCTATTAGCATTTACCTGCTCGATATGTTGGTCTTCGATATTTTTGACACAATATTCTGTCCACGCCATATTTTTTTCCGATATTCTGTTAGTGAACCTTGATAGAAGCGTGATTCCCGTCCAATCAGCTCTCTCTGGGAGCCAACGGGAGCCAATCGGCAGAGTTTTAATGGCTCTGTTGTCAAAGGGCTTCGCCTTCAGGGCCGGGGACAGAAACAATGATTGTTGTTCTACATTTGAACAGACCACAGCAGCAGCAGCGCCGTGCCTGCATGTGTCAGCATCTCTGGAGAGATCCGGAAACGTCCACCAGAGACCGGCCTTGCACAAACCAGCGGCAGGTCCATCTCAGCAAATGTTACATTTGCAGGGTCACAAACAAGCCACACATTTAAATTTGTATCACATTGTCTTTGAGACATTTAGAGATGGTTGTGTGAATGCACTTCAATCGCAGGACATCACGGGTCTGTTGAGCTGCAGGAACCCTATATTAAATGCCACAGCTCTCACAGTCTTACCCACTATAGTTCTTCACATGAGCCGGGCTGCCGCTTTGTACCTCTGTGCAGCCTCTGCATTCCTGGGCCTCGCCATGTTTTCTGTTATTAGGATGCCAGTGGGTCACACCTTTGG
This sequence comes from Pleurodeles waltl, assembly GCF_031143425.1. NCBI lineage: Eukaryota > Metazoa > Chordata > Amphibia > Caudata > Salamandridae > Pleurodeles > Pleurodeles waltl. Next base: position 1,022,227,698 of record NC_090449.1, on the reverse strand, counting down.
CGAGAGAAGAAGAACGGAACTATCTCCAACTCTGAATCTATGTATCTCACCAGCCGCACTCAAGCAGTGGCTGCTACTGTCCAGAGAGGGGAACAGTCCCAACCAAGAGTAGATGTAAATAAGGTGTGTAAATTTAGGCATCTATGCCCTCTGTGACCCTGGAGGTATACGTTATTACCCCTTAATACTGATCCCAAGAGAGAGCCATGTTTCAGAGCTGTACTTCTCGGGTATATTGACTGCAGAGAATCCAGAACACCTCGGCCAGGCTCACCTTGGACATCCCCCCCCTCGACCACATCTCCGGTCACCTGAGAGACCTTCACTGGCTCCCGATCAACAAAAGAATCACTGTCAGGCTTCTCATACACACATACAAGGCCTACCACAACATCGGACCTGCATACCTCAACCACCGCCTGACCTTCTACACACCCACCAGACACCTCCGCTCCGCCCAGCTGGCCGTCGCCACAACCCCAAGGATCTGCAAGAACTCAGCTGGAGGAAGATCCTTCTCTTACCTCGCTGCAAAGACCTGGAACGCTCTTCCGCTACACCTCAGGCAATCACCCTCGCTACCTCAATTCAAGAAGGACCTCAAGACATGGCTCTTCGACAGAACCCCTACTACGACCCAGCGCCTTGAGACCCTCACGGGTGACTACCCATGCTTTACAAGAACACTGATGGAATGACTTGGATAAATCCTGCCCCCTTATACACTCTGCCCTTGTATATAGCGCCTGGACTTTGGCCTGCTTGCAGAGCCCAGCCAGGCGCTGTAACAGGTTGCTATAACTAAACTCCTGCTGGGGTGAATGGATCCCACCTGCACCCACTTACTCCTAAAAAACTACTACCTTTCTGTTACATGACATTTAACTGCAGTGAGACACAATTTTATGCATATATTTTTACATTTCTTAGCATCACATATAACATGGGCATTCAATAGCGTATTTTATGTTGGCAGCTTATATAACATGCTACTATGTAAAGTGCTTTGTCAGCAATTGAGTTTTCCACGCTATATGACGCCGCAACATTAATAAATAGTAAATTAAGCGCTCTCTAATTCTGTTTCAGTTGTGCCTGCACATACGTAAATCACTCTACACTTGATTTATACTAATACTCGAGTCATACTGCAGTTGGTATTTTTGCACAAGTAATGCTTTGCAACTGACACTCTGTTTGCACCGTGATGCATGTACAAATCTGTTGCAGTAGAAAATGACCCCTCAGCTGTATTCGTAGATCCCTGCCCCATATTAATGATACAAGGCAGCATCCTGTGTGTAAATCCCAGCTAATGGGCTGTGAATGTAGGATGGAGGCCTGTGAAGAACATCAAATCTCGCATCATGATCGCAAACCATTCATCCATGGCATTGCGATTCAGATGGATTCTCGGTAATCCAGTTTCCCTCACACTCACATTTCAATTTGCAATGAGCCGCAAAGTGTACTTTGCGAGTCAGAAAGATATTTCACATTTGCAAAGTAAATTTAGTACATTGTGACGTCTTTTTGCAGTTACAAAGCCTGTGTTTTTTTAAATTGCAGGGTTTTCTACCATAATATGACGTTTTTCTTTAACCCCCCCTTAGTTGTTATTTTTAACATTAAACATTCTTTTTTAAACATCAGCCTTGCAAAGACTTTCTTTTTGTTTCTCTTTCACATTCTTTCGGCTCCGGAAAACGGTTGTACATGAAGTTGCTGGTGGAGTAATATTTTCTGTCGTTCCTCCCTCCTGCCTAGACGGTTGCAAACATTAGCTCAGACAGGGTGTATTAATTTATTTATTGCCATTTTGATGCTAGCGTACTGTTTCCATTCTAGTAAGTGCTCGCTTTTAAACTAATTTCTCCTTGTGTTTTCTGTCTTGTAAATCCTTGTTATTTGCATTACTTACATTCAATCTCTACAAAAGCGTCTCTTTCAAGACAGTCCCTACATAGAGGCAGGTGCACTGAATGGGCCTTTTAAAGTCTGCACCTGACCTGGTCACTTTCACTTGCATTTACATAGCTGCAGGAGACAGAGATGGTGCGACCAGCACTAGAGAGGATGAAAAGTACAAGTTACTTACCTTCGGTAATTAAATATCTGGTATAGACATATTCTAGTTGCAGATTCCTTACCTTAGAATTTTCCCCAGGCGTCAGACTGGATCTGGAGATTTCTCTTTGAGCAATACCCTTGCGCGTCGGTAGGTGGCGTCGGTCGACTCCGCAGGCGTCGCAGGCATCGTGGTCGCCATGATGACGTGTTTGATAATGATCAATTTTTAGTGGAATATGTCTCCTACATAGCAGCGAAGTTGAGAGCAGTTTCACATTAAAATGGTATGAGCTTATGGGCAGCACGTTTAGACAAGGAGGATGAAATGTGTGACAGTGCGCACATGGGAACCCAGAAAAGTATTCTTACAGACATCACTGTACATGTTCTGCATTCTCACACCAACCAGTTGTTCAATAAGAAGGAATACACAAGGGTTCTATTCACAAAGCTATTTAGGCGGTGGCATAAAAGAACTTTAGGGACCCCCCTTGCAAAGTACTTGTTGGCCCCGCCCCACCGACCCAGACAGGAGCTCTCAGGCCAGGGGCCAGCTGCCCATGCACAGTGTACTGTGATGAGGGGAGAACTGGAGCTCGACACCACCCCCCACCGCACCGCAGGAGTTGCGGGGGCTAATTTTACGCCAGTGTATTTAGGCAGAAAATGGCAGCATATCCATGAAAGAATACCTAACTGGGATAAATGCTGTATACAGCTTCTCAACGGTAATCCCCATGTAAGGGGTGGACAGTGGGCGGATCAAGGCGTGGTTTGTCGTGAGAGTTTGTGAACACCCACAAACTTGTAAGCTGTGTGTGTTCATAACTTATTCTCTGCACCCTTCACATTCTGGAAATGATTTGAGATTTGCTCAAGCAAATGACTGGCGTAAATCCCCTTTCACGAACGGAACACCCACATACTTGGTAGGGGTGCAAGGTAAAGAGGTTTCGCCACAGGAAAACATGTTTTCACTAGGGGTGGGCAAAGAATCCCGCACCGCGGAGGAGTTTGGAGAGTTTTCCCCACTCCACACTCCCCCTGGAGTTCCAAAAAACTCCACAAAGTGACGCAGAGAAGAGTATTTTCTCTCGCTCGCCAATGTTAAGTTGGCGAGCGTGAGTGAGAGAAATCAATAAGTTGGCAAGCGTGAGCGAGATCTCTGAACACGAGCAGTCGTGGTAGACCGCGACTGCTCGTGATGAGAAAGCTGCCGCTCACATTGAGGAAGCTGCCGCTCGAGTACAAAATTTACTAGAACGGTAGAAAGAAGTTAGCGCCGTCTGGCGGCAGAAAGAAGTTAGCGCCCTCCGGTGCTCCGCGTACTGCCGTTCGTGCTGATTTTACAGCAGGGGAGAAACCCCTGCTGTTGAAAATCAGCACGTACAGCGCAACTTACCCAAACTCCGCTGCTCACTGAGCTCCACGTAGTGCAGCAGAGTTTTTTCGGCACTTCAGCGAGTTCTGCGTAGCAGAGAAAGAAATATAAACAAATAGAATTACACAGAGTGGTACCTCTCCCCAGTGAAGAATTGTGTTGTGCGTATTATTCTGGGCTGGGGTAACAGAGAGTTGTAAAAATGCCACATGACATTACCAGTATTAAGCATGGAAACCTGCAACAGGTGCCACTTTCCAGGTGTACTACTCACAATGTATGTGAATTGCAAAAAGTAGCAGATTTGCACCTGTCCATAGAAATACTTGTACAGATGTACTGCTCTTTTTGTAATCGGGGCCCAGAGTGGAAGCTGCCCAGCATCTCACTGTGTGTATTACTACCCAAGCATCCAATGCAAAGAGAAAAAATAGAAAAAATGCTCTTGCAGGTAACAAATTAACTTTTTTGTGGCACAGATCCTCAAGAATTGTGTAGTGAAGTATACTGGTTAATGAACACAAAGTTGTTTTCAGCTGTGGAGACTTCATACGTACTTAGATGTTGCACATCTGTACTCTCTCTAAGGTGTGACTTCAGACAGGAAAGGAGGCGGTTTCCTTCTCATGTGATTTTGCCTTTCAGTGTAAGTGGCTGAAGATCAGTACAGCATATGTATTTCAGGGCACACTGTGCGCACCTCAATAAACGATATAAGCATTTGAGCCGGTGTGACCCAGGAATATCAAGACGGGTACCTCCATGGCACGAAAAATCATCAACAGAATACTGAGGGGAAATATTAAAAGGTTAGTGAAATATTTTATATTCATGACTTGAAATATATGTACCTACACTCTCTCTCTCTCTATATATATATATATATATATACATAAATATATATATATATATATATATATACATAAATATATATATATATATATATATGTATATATACATACATATATATATATATATATATATATATATATATATATATATATTACAAATATATATTTATATATATATATATCTTCAAGGTGCCTAGATGTGGAGTTAAGAATAGTAAATCTATACTTCTCCATATTGTATCCACTATATTCTGATACCCGATCTTCCTATACTTGATATTCCATAGTACAATCAATTCACCACATCATACCTAGATTTTCTTACATAGTTCATGCTGTTAGTATAGTATAATAAGGGAGGTACATTGGTTTATAGGGATGAAACCATCAGAAATGGCAAGCAAGCATGGAGACTGAAGAACACACCCACCTGGGCACCTGGTTAAGGGCTGGATCTATACTGGAGGGAGAAGCAATGACATAAAATGATTATTGGATGGGAGGATGGTATACTGGCCTACTAGGCTGAGGGGACAGTTAATGCAGAGGAGAAGCAAGGTGACTGCTTGGGAGGATATGAAGAGAGATATATATGGAGTAGATGAGCTGAATGTAGGGCGTGGGTAGGGAGAACCTCAATACCAGACGTCACATAAGGCAGAGGTAGGAAGGGTGGTTTGTTTATTGATGGTAGGCATTAGAGAAAGGTTCATACCTATAGATAGAGTAAGGTAGCGAAGGCAGGGCTATATGGGGAATGGCCCATGGTCAAAAATACATGGATGCTTACCTCAGGACTGCTTAGGTTACCAAACCATCCTTCTGCTGTGGCTCTCATTTTGGTTTATAATTTGTACTTGTGTTATAATTGGATTTGAAAACATCAATACAGCACTGAAATGTAAAAAATGGTGTTATGAAATGTGGAAACCTGAATTATGTCAATTGCAGCCCCCTTACCTAAGACATTTCTTAAACATTTCCAGGGCCTCCTTGTGCATGCAATGCATAAAACTGATTTTATCCACAGAATGGCTGAGACGCCAGCCATCAGCACATCATATACATTAGCAACATGCAGCTAGACAGAGGGCTTGTCCTGGCTGGGGCAGCACAGCCCCTGAGACAGAAAATAAAGCCTCATGAAACTGGTTGGGGCTGACCTGGCTATAAATCACCCTGTCAGCGGGGGGGCTCACGTGCCGCATTCAGTAATTAACTCACTGCAGACCTGCAGGAAGGTCATGGGGACACAGGAGACTGCAGCTCAGTGCAGGAAGGGTGCTCCAGGAGGAATCTGCTGTGCATGTATTTCACACCATTCTCTAATTAACAGGTTTTTCTATAGAAACTTGGAATCTATTTTAATTCCTGAAAAGGCAAATTGGACTAATTGGGAAGACTAGAAAGATTCCAAAGAGTTACAGGGGGTTATTACAACTTTGGAGGAGGTGTTAATCCGTCCCAAATGTGACGGATATACCACCAGCCGTATTACGAGTACCATAGGATATAATGGACTCGTAATACGGCTGGTGGTATATCCGTCACTTTACCGTCACTTTTGGGACAGATTAACACCTCCTTCAAAGTTGTAATAACCCCCATAGAGTCACACAGGTTCAGCGGTGAGGGGGTATTTGGGGTGCTACCCCAACTAATAAATGTATTTTGTGATACATAATTGGGTACAGGTGCTTTCAGTCGGTGCCTGTCGGATTTCACCAGGAAGTTTTACACACACGGGCAAAAAGGCGCACACACCCTCTCCCTCTCTGAGCTTGGGGAGACTTCTAAAATGTTGGTAATTCCACAAAAAAAATAGCTTTTTCTCACTAAGTAATCCTACCAATCCGCATAACTCTCCCTCTCCGCTGCACCTCAAGCCCCTCTTGGGTGCCCTGCTTCTCGTATAATGTAGTTTGGGGACCAGAGCTTATTGTTCCTCAGCAGACTTCAATACAGAATAAGAGAGGGGAAAACACAAAAATGGGAAACAAGAAGGAAGAGAAACACATGAAAACAGTGATAAAGGGCTGAAACAGGATTGAAAATAAACTTGAAAAAATGATATAAAGAAGCAGGGAGTGTCTGGTGGTGGATTAAAGAGACATGAGGTGAAATTAAGACTATGCAGCATTGGTATTTGACATCCCTGTATTTGATGATGCCGGCCAGGGCCTTCAAAGCAAAACTTTGGGGCCAACAATTATTCTTTTATGAATGAATCACTGCCTTCATCCTGTAGAAAGACATCCCTCCAGTACAATTTTCCTGAGTGCAAGAAGGATGATCTCTACCACCTACTCCATAAGCAGTGGCAATAAGTGAACAATGGTCTCCAGGGAATCACTCACATGAAAAACCTAAAGCAGGTTAATATGTGATGTATGGTGTTATACCCTCATAATTAGATCTTTCATCAGCTAATGAATACTCATGCTGCAGGCTGCTTCCTCCTCAGGAAACTCCAGGTTGACTCTGATATAACCAAGAATTCCACCCAAATTCTCCTTGTCAGTGCTCATTCTTCCTAAGCAGATGAGAATGATCAAGACAAGGGAGAGAGAGAAAAGACTAGTCCTTTTGCCTTTTGTGATTTCTCTTCTTATTCATGGGAGAAGAAAGGGTTTTTTGTAAGTGACTTTAGACGTCTAAAAGACCCCCTGCCAGGAGACCCAGAACTTCCTTGTAGGTTCTAATCAGAGGGTCACCTCTGTCTGAGTCAGACAGATCCCTGAAGAAAGAGCCACTTCATCTCTGTGAAGGGTACTCAAGGCAACAGCACAACTGAAGACCATCGCTCAGGACCGCCTCAGAGTACAAGGCACTATTATGTACTTATGCTTATAAAGAGATGAAGGGCACAGCACTAACTCATTGCCCCCCTACTACCAAAGCATGTCCAGGTACATGCTTAAACAGAAGCCAACAGTACATTTTCTAAAAGATGAAATTAGGGTAGGATGCTGCAGGTCAATATAGTGGGATAAAAGAATGAAAAACATGTGCCTCCAAATATAATTTCCCAGGGGGTCCACCAGGTGCCTACCATCTCTTCTTCACTAATTGCTGGATGGAGATCCACAGCCTGCGAATCCTCTGTAAATAACCCTTACTGTTTTTGAGTTAGTACTTTCGGCAATAATTTAGGCTTTATTCTGGCTTTCAAGATGCACATTGACTGTTTCAGAGACCATAGTAGAAGAAGTTTGTTGCTTTGTTTAACTCTAGAACCAGGGCACTGCTTCACTTATCTGGTACATAGGAACACCTACAATTATGGCATTTGTAGGTGCTGCTGTACAAAACTTTAAACTTCCATTGGCAAAGCCTAAACAACTGCACTACTGTTTTACTAAAGAATGGGTGAAATTAAAATTTTGCCTGCAAAGTATTACGAAGTTTAGAAACTTCTGATTTTTTTAGGATGACAAAGTTCTGAAAAGTTTGCAAAGGTTTTTGTATATTCTGACAACCAAGGGCCAGATGTAGCAAAAATAAAAATTGCGACTCGCATTTTGCGAGTTGATGCGACTCGCAAAATGCGAGTCGCAATTTGGAATGCCAGATAAAAAAACGATCCGATTTTGCGACTCGCAGCCGGACTCGCAACGCTGTGTGCGAGTCCGCAGATTGCGAGGTCGCTGTTTGCGAGTGTGCAGAAAACGAACTCGCAATTAGCGAGTAGGTGTCGCAAATTGCGACTACCTTCAAAATTGCTTACAGGTGCAGCAGAACACTCCAGAAAGCACACCAGAACACTCTGTAAACACTTCCTGGCACATGATGATGACATCACAGCCAGGAAGTTAACAAATACACCTGGGAGGAGGCTGGACCACACCCTTTTATAACTGCCAGTCTTCACACTGAACAAGCAGCAGCAGCCATGGAGGGAACCCCACGAAGAAGAAAACTCAAATTTTCTGAGAGGGAGCTGGAGGTGCTGATAGAGGAATGCTGTCAGCACCATGATGAGCTTTTTGGGAGAGCAGCCCTCACTGTTCCTGAGGCCACCAAAAAGAAACTCTGGCAGGACATTCAAGAAAATATTTATTCCCTGGGTGTGAGCCACAGGACAATTGAGGACATAAAGAAGAGGTGGTATGACCTCCGCTCCCGGACCAAGGAGAGGGTGGCAGAAAGGCTCCGGGAGATGAGAGGCACTGGAGGGGGACCATCATCTGTGCCACCACCCACACCCCTGGAAGAAAGGGTGAAGGAAACATTGGAGCAGGAGGCAGTGTGTGGATTTGGGGACCTGGACACCTCAGAGCCCAGTACATCAACCGGTGAGTACCATGTGATAAGCCTGTACCCCAATCAATGTCATACCCCACCCACCATGTACACAGGTGCATGCACAACCAAGATAGCTCCATTACAGGGTAGAAAAAGCCAGAATGATGCATTATGGGAAATGTAGTCAAATAGGCAGTTCATAGGCAAATGTTTATTAGGAATTGTGCAATAGATACTAGACACTGACAGTGTGTTCCCCATGTCCCACAGGTCTCCAGCAAGACACCCCCAACACCCCAACCACCCAGGCCCAGGAGGACACCCCAGGACCCGCCAGCACCCCCACCTGCACAGTCAGCAGCATTCCTGCATTAGTAACGCCTGCTGCAACAATCACGCCAGAAGCTGCCCCAGCAACAGGCAGGGAGGATACAGGTGGGAGCACAGGGCAGCCACCGCTGCGCAGGCGTCGCAGGGCAAGACCATCTGGATCCGGGACACTTCCTCCAACCAGCAGTGAGGCACATCTGCTGCGGGGTCAGCGCCTGCAGAACAGAATATTGGGCAGGATTAGTGGTGTGCTGCACCGCTTTGTTAGACACAACCATGCAAGCATGCAGCACCTCAACAGACGCATGGACATGATGTGCCAGAACACTGGGGACATTGCCCTTGCCATTAGGGAACTGGCGGGCGGACTGCTGGGCCAGGCAGAGGCTGGGCAGCGCAGAGATCGCCAGACAATGCAACGACTGGACAGGATGGCCACATCGATCGGCAGGCTAGCCATTAATACAACAGGCCTGTCGAGGAGGACAGTTGGCCTGCAAATAGAGATGGGCCATTTTGCTGGGGATGTTGCCAGGGGCCTGGGACGTCTCACCCACATAATTGAACTTATGGAGACACGGGAAATGTCAAGGGCCACCGGGGAAACACCCCAAGACAGTGAGGAGGGCTCAACAGTGAGCAGTGTATCTGCCACTGACAGCAGGGTGCTGAGGAGTGGTAGGCACAGCACCACGGACGCAGCAGGGACCAGCCAGGCTGGCAGGAGGGGCAGGAGAACGTAGTTGACACCCAGGACCAATAAATGTGGCACATGGTGTTAATGTGCCACATGACTGGTTGGCATTTCCCTGCCCATGGACAATTTCAACTTGTATATAGTTTCTCAATTACAGTAATAAAACAGTTATTTTTGTTCCACTTAACAAATGGAGTTTTTGGTTAATAGGTGAGTATGGTGGGAGTTGACACGTACCGTCCAAAATATTGTGTTGCAATGTGTTCCCGTCTCAGTCTGCCTTGATTAGCTAGACTCCTATCCCCATGATGGCGATGTGGTTGTTCTTGTTCTTCATCATCAGGATCTGGGTCTGCAGGGGTGAGAGGTAGCCCACGTCGGGTGGCTATGTTGTGGAGGATGGCGCATGCGACCACAATTTTGAATGCAGTAATGGGGGTGTATTGGAGTGCACCTCCACTGCGGTGGAGGCATCTGAATCTTGCCTTCAGGAGTCCGAAGGTGCGCTCTATCAGGTTCCTGGTCCTCTTATGCGCACTGTTGTATTGCCTCTCAGATTCAGTTCTGGGTGTCAAAAACGGAGTCATGATCCAAGGCCTAAGAGCATATGCACTGTCACCTGTTGGGCACAAAAAGTACACTGTTAGGAAGTCCAGATTGTCGTGCACAGTGACCTGTGTGTATGTCTGCAAGTGTCTGTGGCTCTACCTAGGAGGTAACCGTCTCCGAATTCCCCACGTTCCAGGCGTTGATGTATCCCACTATGCCTAAAAATGTATGAGTCATGGGTACTGCCTGGAAACTTAGCTACGATGTCCGTGATGACATAATGGGCATCACAAACGACCTGTATGTTGAGTGAGTGGGTACACTTTCTGTTGCGGAAAATGTGTTCCAGATTAGCAGGGAGGCATATTTGAATGTGTGTCCCATCTACACACCCTATGACATGGGGAAAGTGGGCAATGCGGTAAAAGTCCAGCTTGGTGCTGTTCATTTCTGCCTCATTCCTTGGTAAGTATATGAAGTGAGACATGTGCGTGACTAAGGCATCTAGGAAGGCCCTGAGGAACCTTGACACTGCACTTTGGGATACTCCACCTGCCACAGCAATGACCTCCTGATAGCTCCCTGAGGCCAAGAGGCGCAGTGAGCATAGTACTTGCACATGCGTAGGAATGGCGCAGACACGCAGAGTCTGGTGTTCTAGCTGTGGTTTCAGTAAATCAATTAATTCTAGGATGGCTGCGCTGCTAAGGCGGTATTTGTCATAGATCTCCTCTTCAGTTTGCTGAAAAAGAGTCTGCCTGGTTCTATATATCTTCTCCTGTCTGTGGCCCCTCCTCCTCCTCTGCTGGGCTGCGTAGACTCTCCTCCTCACTGCTATCAGGTATATCTCCGCCATCTTGAGTAACCCAGATGCCTTCTGGGTCTCCTTTTATACTTTGGTAATGGTTACCACCTGCTCTGAGTTAGTGGTAAATGCGACTTGCAAACTGGGCTTTTTGCGACTAGTCGCAATTTGCGAGTTGCAATATGAATTGCATATGACTTGCTATTTGCGGGTCGCAAAATGGGGTCGCACCTGGATGCGACTCGCAAACGGGTCCCATCGCTTTTTGCGAGTCGGAAATGGGCTTTTTGCATCCCATTTCCGATTTTGCACGGTCGCAAATTGCGATTCTGCCCGTTTGCGAGTCGCAAACGTTTGCTACATCTGGCCCCAAGTTTTTGTGGAATAATTTCTGCATAAAAACATTTTTGTAAGATAATTTTCCTACTTAAAGAGGATTTTCAAAGCTAACAAAGTTTTTTTTTAAACTCTCAGCTTTTTTAGCGAAAAAACTTAGCATCTTCACGGTCCTCTACTTTTCGTTTTAGGTCCAGCCGACAGAATGAGTGGGTGTGTCACTTATGAGCCCTCACACTCTCCTCTGCCTCTTCTCCTGCAAATGTATCAGATCACCAGCAAAGATCTAAAAACCATAGTCTTTTCTTCAGCTAAAGTTTGTATTACACTTCACAAGATGCATTCCATGTACCATAGCTATTTAAAATAAACTGACAAATTAAGGACAGCTTGTGGAAATATCCCTGTCAGACCCCGTTCAGGGGACCAAAGGGCAGACTGGGGGTACTGGCCTCACGGGTGGTGGTTGAGGTTGTTTGCCACTGGTGTTCTGTGGTCCGTTCTCCTATGGCTCTGCAAACTGGGCCAAGTACAACCCTTTATGCACTTGACTCACAGGGTGGTGAAGGTGGGTAGACCAAGGCTCCTCAGGGTGGTAGTGTAGGGGGCAAGAGCTCAGACCTTAACGGTCAACAGAGACATTGATTTATAGTCTAACACAGTGCTCATCTTTTGGGTTAAAAGAAAGTACTTCATTCACACAGCATAATGTAATGCTACATAGCACAAAGAGACATAGAGTTGCAATCCTGTTTGTGAGATGCTGCATCCTACAATACCCCCATCCACTAGCAAAGTTACCCAGCGTATAAAATCCCTGGTGGGTAAAATGGCCCATGCTAGTGATTACACACAGAAGAAGTTCATGAAGAACAACCTCAAGGTATAGATATTTACAACAGTTCAGTTTGCTTACACCTCTTTACTTTTACTCAGAAAAAAAACCCTTGTTCCTCCATCAGACCTTAGTCTGCTGCCTCATTCTCTCATTCTGCTTGCCATTGCCACTTGTCATTGTAGTATGGATGGTGCAGGCCAGATGTGTGCAGTGTTCCCACTCCTGTCCTGAAGTGGCATCTCTGCTCAAAATTTGATGGCTGGGAGATGTCAAAGTGGCAGCTCCCTTGATATCACTCATCTTCAGCAGTAGCAACCCCCCTAGGCGATGTGCAAATGGGACAAAGGGGCTGCAGGTGTGGCCTCCAGGCAGATCAACAATACATGGGTGCCTTCACCAGCTGCCTCCTCCTAGCCAGTTAACGAATCCCTCTTTGTTGGTGACAAGGTATCCCAACTCCAAAGTCGGCAACAGCTGCACCAATTTTTCAGTCCTGTGTCAGGCTGCAGGTTACAAATGATTCTTGGAACAGGCTGGATTTCTCTTCCTCGGAGTCCATCCTCCTGTGGGGCCAGGAACACTCCTAATAACTAACAGTCTGAAGGCTGGTTTCTAGACTGTATGAAGACTTCAGCTCCTGTAGTAGAAAGTGTAAATGCCAGATGATGCTCTGTCATCTCTGTGAGACTGGCTGTCATGCAGATACCAGCCCTGGTCACACAGCAGTCCTTTGAGCGCTGTGCAGAGCCTTCCCTTGCATGCTCATGAAAAACCTAGAACTTGTCATTGTAGTATGGAGGTGCAGGCTAGATGTGTGCAGTCGTCCCACCCCTGCAGTTGCGGCTGTGCTCAGAACTCAGAACTGGAACAAAGTGGGGTGTTTGGATCCAACATTAGCATACATTTTTCACACAATGTGCATTCACTGTCGAAGGTTTCAGAAAAGTTTGATTCTGTTGTCTTTCAAATGTTATTTTAAGACTGTTCCTCAGACACAGCCTCTGTGCAAGGTAATGGCTCTCACAGTGGGTAGCAATGATGCTGGCTCCAACCAGGCATTTTCAGAACAAGATTGAGATCTCTCCTCCTGGTTGTCTTCAGCCTTCTTGAAGCATGGATCAGGAACAGACAAATGGACAGCCACTGCCTAGAAAGTTTCTCACCTTTAACAACAGAAACTGCAGTCCCACCACTGACCCCTAGCATCTACCAAAATAGCAGTGTTGAGGAAAAACTAATCATCAGCGCTATGCTGACAAGGATATCCAAGGATTTTCTAGGAATAGCCCTTTCTCTATTCTCCTTCAGTTCAGTGTTTACGTCTCCGGTCATAGGAATGTAGTCAATACACTTGCATGTCTAGGGAAGCTGTTACCACCCTCTGCCTTGTGCGATGCCTCTTGAAGGGTAGTAAGTGCTATATAAATACTATTAGGTTAAATTACAGTACAGTACAATGCTAGGCCAGGGACCATCCAGAATGCATCTTTTTAGTCCCAGTACTCAGACACTCATCACACACAGAATCCTACTACCATACATGTTCACACACTGACTGCACATGCATGCATTCAACATGGACACAGAATGTCAGTGCAAGGATCTCAGGCTCACATAACAGCGAAACATTACCTGAGGGGGGCAGTAACCCACAGTCTCCTGGACTTAAAAACCCCTAAACAATGGAGGGAACCTTGAGAAGACACTGGACCTGGGAGTGATGATGGTGAAAGTATGCTGCGTTGGAAGAAGAAGCCACCTGACGCCACTGAGATGGCACCCAGGCTAGGATGAGTTTCTCCAAGGCCAGTGCCACTGGCCCTTTATGCCCCCTGAGGAACAAAAGGGCAAATGGACTTGTTTGGGGACCCTGAACCGCAAACGGCACACAAGACTGGGGCAAGAGGTCCAAATAGGTGCAAATAGCTGTGTTTTCCCTTGATGACTGTTTTACTACAGGGCACGCCCCCCTAATTCTCGAGAGGATCCCAGTGGTTACCTGAGACTGGGACCACAATTGTGCTTCACTTTATTTTCAGGCGAGTGATGAATTTACTCACTTCATGCACTTTGAATATATTGTGCATGATCAAATATTCGCCTAAGAGGTGTTATATTACAGACAAGGATCAATACTGAAGTAGAAATCCTGATGAAAGCCTGGGTCCTCATAGGCCATCGTAGGGGCTGAAGCATGTCGACAAATTAATTTGAGGGTCATACCACCATAATATCTTAGAGTACCCCCCATTACTTTTTGTTTTAACTATAGCTACCGTCACCATCAATAAAGGGATACCTTTGTGAACAGTAAGGTATTTTCAATCTTTAGCTCCCTGGTAGGATCTTTGTAAGAGCTCCCACAAGTCTGTAGAGCCCTCCCTGGCTTTTAGGGGCTAGGGTGGACCCAATGATGAAGTGTGCCACTTCTATAGTGGGTGAGGGTCACTAAAAAGAAAATACATCTTTTCCATAAAGGAACATTCGAGGTTAGGCCTATGACACTATTGACCATAAGGGTTGTTCAATGGTCTAGGGATACTTGGAGTTGATGGTGATTGATATTGGGAGTGTGTATCCCTAAAGTTCCTTGGGGTGCGCTCCCAAAAAAATCTTCCTACCCTTCGGAGTGACGGATCAGATTCATTCAGCCCTAGCTTCACTCCTTTGTTGAGACGGACCCTGAAGGGTACCCTGACACTCTGTGGACTGGCCACTGACTCCGCTGCTGACGCATGTATGGCCTAAGAGATGGCCAAACCATTGGACCTAGGTAGTGCAGCAGGAAGGATGTTTTGGTTGTTGGCTGTGGAGGGGCTGTGGAAGACTCCTCCAAGCAGGGGAGAGCATCAGGTAGCCAGGCAGACGGCAGGCCTAATCAAGGGAGCCTTAAAAAACTAATTCCTAAGCAAAGGTCCACTTTTGAGGCCAGGAAGTCTGAAGAAAATGACCCTGGGGCTACCTCTGGCCCCCAGGAGCAAACTGAGACCAATATCAGCTTCGGAAGCTTGGCCCGTTGGGGTTAACGAGCAGGAAAGGCAGCAATTAACGCTCTGCTGCAAAACTCTAAATCCCCAGAGTGGAGCTAATCATTTGGGAGTCAACACAACCTCCTTTTCAATAACTTTAAAAGGGAGAAGGTGTGTGTGGTTCCCTCTCCCCAGAACCATTGTTGCCCTCAAGGACCCCATCCTCCGGGGATGCTGCATGGGCATTTGTACCTGGTGTCTGAGTGCCCCCAGCACTGGGGAGCCGAACAACAGACAAAACAGGTTTTAATTGCAATCTCTGTGCCCACATCTAGGGGATGGGCACCCCCCACAGTCAGTGTGGGCAGGATGGATGTCCCGGTCATCCTACAGGAGCACAGAAGATGAAGCCAGCTCCCTGGCTCTGCATTAGGAGCTGAGGGGGCATTAAGGCTCATCCTGAATCCCCCAAATGAAAAAGACGAAATCAGGGTATCTGAATGGGTACTTACAAAAAATGGAAAAAGCGGTTCAAGGCCACATGTTAAAAAAAGACATCTTGGAGCAGAGAAGTAGCTCATTCAATTAGCAGAGGGCCCTGGGGAGGGCTCAAAAGATATTGTGTGCACCAGGTGCCTCACAAAAAATGTGTCCCTAAGTTTCCAAGGAGGTTTCTTTGAGGGCTACTCTGCATCACTACCATGAGATTCCAGTGCTACAATGGGGTACTTGGTACCCAGTAAAGAGAAAGCTGCAGACTTGTTACTTGTGAAGGATTCACATCCTTCCCAACTAATAACCCCATTTTGTACCCTATAGATTAATAAAAACTAGGTACCCCGCTACCATTTCTTTATGCAACTCAACCAGGCATGAAGAGTAGTAGAATGCACACTACAATGTTATGTTTTCCATACCCCTTCTGGCCACAGAATATGTCCTAGACCTTGCATTACCAGAGACAGGCCTATGCCTTCTCGGATACATTAGATTAGCATGCTGCCAGGGCCAAACAAAAAGTCAGGCTACCAGTTTCATTTGCAGTGGGGCACTGAGAGTAGGGCTTCATGCCTGTTTATGCTGCAGGGGACATACCTGTTCCTACAGATACCCCTCCCAGATGAGACTGCCACGAACCTTACTCCACTGCTTGAGAAGTCTGGTTGTAGTATTGGCAAAACTGGCAAGAATGTCCACTTGTGTTGCCATAATTCCTTCTTGCTTTGTGCTTCACAGTGAATTCTAAGCCTTGTAATGAGATAAACCATCTCAACAACATTGGATTCTCACCCTCCATTGCTGTCACCCACTTGAGTGACCAGTAGCTCTTTCTACTCCACTTATTGCTAGATGTATTGTAGCACCTATAGGCAGTGCTACAGCATCTCCAGGCTCAAGGAAGCGAATCCCTGCAATTGTTGGTTACATTTTGGCTTAGTGGAGGGGGAAACTATTTTCTACAAGCTTGAGGATGCTTTACATATCGCAACTTTGCCAAAGCAGTGCGTCCACTCATTGATGAAGAATCTATATTATGTAGGCATGATGCTTTTCATGCAAATGGGTGCTTCGCTAGTTTGGAATAGGAGCCACTCCATTCACACACAGGAGAGATGCTTCCATTGTAGACATTCTTCATTGACGAAGCCCAGGAGCAGAAGTGATGCTCCAAGTGGCACTGCACCATGGATGGATCAATGGAGCCAACAATGCTTGGAAGAAGACCTTTCTGGGGGAACCCTTGCACTGTCTGGCAAATTAACAGGCCCTTTTGCCTCAATTTTCATTTGCAAACCATGGACAGAGGGGGGCAGCTGGGGCAGTGCAGTGCTTTTGTGTCATCCACTCTGGCAAACTTTAATTTTGCTTGGCAGACTCAAGAAGGGAATCCTCTGCCACATCCTTGCTGTGCCTCCTGGGTGCTGGCAGGGCACACGGAGTAGAAAGTGTCAGGAACTGGCCAGGCAGGGAACCTGCCGCTCAAGGGTGTTTAAAGTGGTGTAGTAGGTGTGACTACTGGTGAACGAGACACAGGCTGCAAGTCAACTCTGTCTGCCAGGAGGATATGTCCCTTCAACAGGGCTCTAGTGTTGTTGGCCTGAGGAGGAAGCTGAGCAGCACTGCAGATCTGCCACAGATGTGGTACCCACACTGATGCTTGGATGCCACATGGGCATGGGGACTTGCAGCAGCTCATACAACGTCTTCCCTGCTAACCTCTCCTTACCTCAGTCTCACTTTACTATAGCTTATCTTCAACCTTAAGTCAACATTAAACCTCATTTCAACTTGATCTTACGCAGCTCAACATCATCCCTTTCACACCTCACCTCGCCCTCACCTCAACCACACCATCAATCGGCCTGCTCAGACAGCAGTGCTATCTCTCAAGTTATATAGATCTTACAGGCTCGATAGAAGGCAGGCTACACTAATTTTACAAATGTGTGTTTCAGACAGTCGTTGTGATTATTACATGAAAACCTGATTTAAATGCATGTTTAAAAATTCAGACTTATTGTCCCCAAACATCAGCTAGGCAGCTAATGAAAATACATGATTTTATTTTAGAAAAATAAATGGATGCCTCTTTCTCCAAACAAAACTTATTAATTTCATAAACATACAGATTTTGTTTGGAATAACAGCTTTCCAGTAAATCTGTTTAACTCCCAACCTTCAATTTATCATTTGCATTAAGTACCACGAGTACCACTGTCTTACATGCATAGATGCTGTCTTGCATGAGTATTAATTAGCTTCACATACCAGGGATGCCACACATATGCCGAATATTACCACTGCACCATAGGGCTTACAGTATAACACGGATGGGCATCATCATGCCATAGAGTTTCATGACAGGCCTGGAATCACCCTTTTTATGCCATGGTCAGCATTATAGCAGAGGTGGGCACAACATGCCTTTAATGCCCACTATAAACATCAAATCATATGGAAAGGAGAATGGGAAAGGACACATGTATACATTTAAAAAAAAAAAAATCTCTCCTTAACGGTATAAGAGCACTCTTAAAAACCAGATTATTGAAGAGATGGATGGATAGATAGATAGATAGATAGATAGATAGATAGATAGATAGATAGATAGATAGATAGATAGATAGATAGATAGATAGATAGATAGATATGGACCGCAGTTATTTCTAGGCCAGTAGATATAGCAGAGACGGCTACTCCAGTATTTGCAGCAATCCGTTCAATCATATTTAGCAGGTTGGCCTATAATCTGGTAAATAAATGATGACAATAGTATTTCCACTGGCCCTTACACATCTCCTCCTGGAACAATAGGATGCAGAGATATTTGAGGTAAATACTCACTGTAGAAACAGTAATAATAATGCACACCTTGTGGTAATACATTTTTACCTCTCTGTAATTTTCCCAGATACTTGTGATGGTGCAGAGCAGTTACGGGACATGATTGTTGGTCCTCACCATTACCTGCAGGTTTGTAATAACTAGGGGTGGGTGTAACTCTCGTAATTTCATGTAGCGGAATCACACGCAATTACCTACACATTCCTCAAGATTACGCAAGAAGATTAATTCTGCATCTAATGATATTTTCTTAGTATAAAGATGACCCCTTCAGTGCAAAATGGATGTGAGGATACATTTTGCACTAAGAAATAGGGCTAAATGCAATAGGACATGAATAGAAGCGTTAACCGCCACTCACGCTCGCTAAATGTGCTCTTGGGGTACGATTATCCCTCACATTACTCCTGGCATTTAGCACTAGTTTCTAAGTGCAAAATGCAAAACATCATGATATTTCTTTCTGTGCTTATCTCCCCTCCACCCCAAATTACTCTTTGTTAGGTGAGCGGGCATAATCACAAAATTATTGGTAGTACCACGTCAAAGAGTAACACAGAATTACCGAAATTACTCTGATTACTCCGGTGTAATTAAATTTACTCCCAGGCCTAGTAATGACCCTCGAGGTCTTTCAACCATAGAGGATAAAGGAGAGCCCAGCTTTCAAAAGAAGATGGCTATCAGTGCCACGTGTGGGGGAGGGCTAGTGTATAGCTGCCATAGGTGCCCAGCCCCACATAAGATGAGCAGCCACCGACCTTTACCCACAGCCACCCAAAAGAGGATTGCAACACCTGAGCACCCACCAGATGCCTGCTCAGGAGGCACTTAGACTCAGAGGACCTCTAGACTAAAGTTCAGCATCATTTGATGGTGTGCCTTGTCCCATGCAGTTCATTATATTATACCCATTATTATTTTCCTTGGAGATATATTTCCTTACTATGTACTGACATATCTATTTATTTATTACTCTAGTCCTACTGTACTAGAGAAAAAATAAAATAAAAATAAAATAAAATCTATAAATAAAATTCAAATTATAAATAAATCATATATATATATATAAATATATATATATATGTATATATAAATTATAATAAAGAATAAACAAATTAAATACAAATAATGATCAAAAATGTGTGTGTATATATATATTATATATATATGTATATATATATAAAAAATATTATATTTTTACTCTCTTGTAAGCTTTACTTTGTCTACCCATCACCATATGTCATGTCTCTATCAATCTATCCTCCATTTCCACTCTGACTCATGCCAAATCCATTCTACTACTTTCATCTCCTAAATAACCCTTCCTAAGCTCTTCCCTCCTCTTCCACATCTAGCTCACCCCAAACCTCAGTTTACTACCATGATCTCCCAAACAACCCTACTAAATTCTCCCTCATTTATCTCACCTTTAACTCATCCAAAACCCCTCCTGCTACTATGATCTCCCTCACCCTTTCCGTAGACTCTTCCCTCCTCAATCTCCCCTTTACTCATCCCAAGTCTCATCCCATTACTATAAACTCCCAATTAACACTTCTGGATTCTTCCCTCCTCCACCCCTCCATTACTCCAGTCAATCCAACAAACAAACTCACATATCCGCGGCTCAAATTAACTCATAATAATACTAAAACTGTACTCATGTTTCCCTGTACTAATCCACCACTAATTCTTGTTGGGTTCCGGAGTAGCGTGCTACTCGCCAAAAAGCGATTTGACGCCTCGTCAGGGGTAGTAAGTGCTATGTAAATACTATTACAATACAATACAATACCATTACACCCACCGATCAGGGTATCATCAGGGTGAAAGAGGGAATGACTACCATGGAGAGAGGTTCACCTCTAAGAGCCCAGCCCTCTGAATAACGATGCTAACCCTGCTCGGTGCGGGCTCTCTCTATACTACTTTACATTGGCCTTTCTACAGCGCCTCTTGGCGCCCTGAAGTGGTTGTATTGCGATATTTTGGCGCTGTATAAAACAGTATCACAAATTACCAATCTTGTATAGCGCAGCACCGCCAACTGAAGCCCCTCCAGGCGCTTTTTGGCTACAGTTGAGGAGCCACGAAGGGGGAAGTGGCTGTTTTCAGCATCCTTGTGAAAGGCGGTGTCAGTGGTGGACACCAGCTGGGGGGCCCACCTTGGACCACAGCGGGGTCAGGGATACCATGGGGGAGAAGCCTGGAGGCTAAGGCTTTACCTTCTTACCATATTTTACATCTTCAGAGGGTTTTTTCTAGGCTCATTCGTTAATGAAGGCGGGTGACTTAAGAGTGAAAGGAGTATCCTGAAGTTAGGGGGGCTTTAACCTTTGTTTTTTTAAGTAAGAATAAATAAGTCTAGTATACGACTATTGATTTGCTGTGTCGAATAAGCAGTAAATGACATTTAATTACTAGCATTGTATACCTTGGAAGGATGAAAGGCTGGCTATTTCTTGACTTTTCATGCTCTGTTTGTCTGAATGGTTTGGAGTGGGGAGATGCAGACGTTTGAAAGGACAACATAGAACGAATTTACATAGTGAGAGGTTTGGGAAATTAGTTATTCTATGAGGTCATTGAAGTGCATCTCCTTATTTATGGGGCCAGTGACACTAACCATCCGTACTTTTATTTGGAGGGTGGGAGAAGAAAGGTGATTTCCGGGCACTCAGAGACAAATATTGTGCTTGATTCACAAAAAAATAAAATAATCTTCAGATGACTTAACAATGAGTGCTGATTTTTTACTTTTAGTGATTCACAAAGTATTTAAGTGCAATACTGTGACAGTTGTATGTTTCAGGTGCACTCATTGAAGGCTTGTGATTTACATTTTCTCATACAAAACTTTTCGCCGTTAAAATCAGCAGCAAAACATTTATTTCTTCTGCTGAAAATATGTATTACCCTGGTGAACACCCTCCCCTTCACCTCTTCTAATTCTAGGGGTTTGCTTTCTCCTTTCAGCACAAAAGGAACTTACCCCTTCCATTGGCAGGAGTAAATCGACAGCCTTTTCCAGCATGGGATATGACCAGAGATGAGATTGTGAACGCCAACGAATGTGCTTGAAGGTGGTCACCAACGCCCAGTCCCCTCCTACGGTGTGAGTAAGTTTCTAAATTAGGAAAAGTGATTTTTGCTGTCGTAAATCAAACTATGGAGTAAATCAGACTTGTAGGACACATGGCTTTAAGAATCAGGGGCCAGATGTAGGAAATTCCGGCTTTGCGACTCGCAAATTGCAAGTCTGAGCGACTCGCAATTTGCGAGTCGCAAAGCCGGATGCAGGATGGTGTCCCTGACACCATCTGCGAGTCGCAAGGGGGTCGCAAAGGCCCACCTCATTAATGTTAATGAGGTGGGTTGCAATTTGCGACCCCCTTGCGACTCGCAGCACTCATAGGGATGGTGGCCTGCTGGAGACAGCAGACAACCATGTCTGTGACTGATTTTAAATAAAGCAGTTTTTTTTTGTAATGCAGCCCGTTTTCCTTAAAAGAAAACGAGATGCATTACAAACGAAAAAATGAAACGTGTCAGTTTAATTTTTTCAGAGCAGGCAGTGGTCCATAGGACCACTGCCTGCTCTGAAAAAATGTTCTCAGGGCCATTCACAAAGGGGAAGGGGTCCCATGGGGACTCCTTCCCTTTTGCAAATGGGTTACCACCAGTGTGACACTGGTGGTAACTGCGAATTGCTTTGCGACCGCGTTCGCGGTCACAAAGCAATTCTGCATCGCGATGCGACTCGCAAATAGGAAGGGGAACACCCCTTCCTATTTGCGACTCGCATTCCCATTTTGCGAGTCGGTAACCAGGTTACCGACTCGCAAAATGGGAATGGGCATCGCGATGTGGCTTTTGCGCCTCGCAAACAGCAATTTTCGCTGTTTGCGAGGCGCAAAAGCCTTGCTACATCTGGCCCCAGGTCCTTTGTACCAATCAAGTGAATTGAGAATTACTGCCCATCATTGCAGTCTCTACTGAGTGCCTCAGATGGGGCAGTCTGTCAGAACTAGCCGCATGCGTTACCACATAATTGCAATGCAGAGTAAGCAGAGTCATCACAAGAAAACAGGGAAGTTTAAGCAGGACTGTGATGAAATAGAGAAGGAGGGAGGCAAGTGTTAGGCAAGTTTCTATTCTAGGACGCTTAGCACATAAGGCAGAATCCTGGCTGTACGTGTTACACAACTTCTGCGAGGCGCCATATCCGCCGGTGAGCCGCGGTGGCATAGGATACAGCACCACCGCAAACTCTAGCATCAAGGCGTAGCCCTCAAGTGGTCACCTTGTTCATGTCCGACATCTCTCCAAGTCCAGCTAGCCTCCTTCCTAACCACTCCAGTGACCTGGGGGGTTCCACAAGACCAATCTTTGTTGCTGACCCTTTTCAATCTCTGCATTTTAACTCTACCAACATCCTTGACAGTTTCATTGCGGGCTCTTGCATAGACATCAATGACACCCAGGTACATATAACTGAGAATAACAAAATGTTATGTAATTGGGCTTGCTCTGTATACTTAGAATTACTCACAAGTTATCTTCTTAGCCTCTGGCAACTATTCTTCGTGTCAATGTTCTGTCAGTTGCAGAGTCCAGCACAGCCGCATCTCAAAGGATGTTCTAGAGGTCTGTCTAATTGCTGCTAACCAGGATTGAAAAAACATATTTCTGCCTACTCAGACCAAACCAACAGTGATACAGCAGGAGGAGAAACCAAGCCAAAGTGCAGTCCACACAGGGTGCTGTTCCTGAAACCAGCTGCAAATAGATCATGAACATCATTTATGCTTCAGTGAGCGTGCCACTTTACGACTGGTATGGTGAATGTGTCCCCTGGCAAAGTTGGTGTTGTCCATTTTGTCGATGGACATTTTTCCCTGAAAGATTTGTTGCAAAATGAATGGTATTGACAGGTCCGATCGCCACTTATGGTATTGTGGGGAGGAGTACATATTTGGAAAAAATAATTGGTAAATTCTCTGGCCTGCATTACAGTGCACTATTGCAGTGGCTCCCAACCTGTGGTCCGGGGACCCCTGGGGGTCTGGGAAGCCTCCTCAGGGGCCCTGCAAATGCTTAGAAAATTAAATAATATTACCAGATTAGGTTCCCAGCTTTCAGTAATGGCTCAGTGGGGGATCCCGGATTCCAATAATGATAAAGTGGGGGTCCCCAGAAGTCAAAAGGTTGGGAAACCTTGCACTATTGTTTTCCTCAGTGTGCCAAGACAATCAGGCACCAACTGTTTTCTTATCCAACCAAAGTGGCCAGACAAGCCCGAACTGAAATGCCACTCCCACCTGCACAGGGCCACAAATAAACTCATGTTTCTTTCGGACTTGTTGGGTGCTATCAGTTGGGTAGAACTCAAGTGCCACAGCACAGTGGGCTTCTGCACCAGTTGGGCTTGCTCTGTGTACTTAGAATTACTCACACATTTTCATCTTACCCACTGGCAATTTCTATTCGTGTCAATGTTCTGTCAGTTGCAGAGTCCAGCACAGCCGCATCTCAAAGGATGTTCTAGAGGTCTGTCTAATTGATGCTAACCAGGATTGAAAAACATAGGCCCTCATTCTGACCTTGGCGGTCTTTTTGCAAGACCGCTGAGTTACCGCCGCGGTGAAGACCGCCGACCGCGGCGGTGTGCCGCTGTGCGCATTCTGACCGCTGGGAGCGTTCCGCCGGAAAACCGCCAGCAGCCACACTGGCGGTCGGCGGGAAAGTGGAGACTGGTCAACCTCCACCGCCACGCCAGCAGAACACCGCCCACAGAATTACGACCCACATTTCCGTGTGGCGGTCTTCTGTTGGCGGTCTTCTGTTGGCGGTCACGTCCCTATGGCTCCCGTCGCCTCCCGGAGGACCAACGCACAAGGTAAGTTGATCGTCCGTGAGGGGAGGGGGTGGGGGGGTGTTGTGTGATGTGGGCGTGCATGGGGGTGTGCGTGTGAGTGTGTAGAGGGGGTGTGTGAGTGCGTGTATGCGGGCGGGGGGTGCTGCTGTGTCTATGGGTAATGTGTGCTGTTCGGCAGGTGCGCATGTCGGCATGTATGTGTGCGGGTATGTGTCCCCGTTGTGTATGTGTGTGTAGGGGGTGTGTATATGTGCATGTTGGGGGTGTGTGCATGTCGGGGTACATGTATGTGCATGTCGGGGTGGGGGTGGGGAGGGGGTTCGTACCACCTCTGGGGGGTGGCAGGGGGGTGGAGGGTGTGGGGGGAGGACTCGGGTGGGTAGTGGGGGGTGGGGGAGACCCCTATCAGTGCCAGGGAAGGAATTCCCTGGCCCCGATAGTGCTTACCGCCATGGTTCGCACGGCGGTTCCCGCCCGCAAGAAACCGCGGCGGTAGGCAGGGTCATAATACCCTTGGCGTTCTTGGGACGACCGCCGGGCCGGAGTGCGCAAACTCCAGCCCCGCGGTCATGACCGCCGTGGCGGTCGGAGTGGAGAAGTAGCGGTCGGTCGCGGCGGGGACCGCCGCGGTCAGAATGCCATTTTTAATACCGCCGGTCTGTTCGCGGTCCGACCGCCGTCTCTCCGCCGACCGCCAGGGTCAGAATGAGGGCCATAGTTCTGCCTACTCAGAGCAAATCAACTGTGATACAGCAGGAGGAGAAACCAAGCCAAAGTGCAGTCCACACGGTGTGTTGTTCCTGAAACCAGCTGCAAATAGATCATGGACATCATTTATGCTTCAGTGAGCGTGCCGCTTTACGAGTGGTATGGTGAATGTGCCCCCTGACAAAGTTGGTGTTGCCCATTTTTTCGATGGACAACTTTCCCTGAAAGATCTGTTGAAAAATGAATGGTATTGACAGGTCCGATTGCCACTTATGTTTGTGGGGAGGAGTACATATTTGGAAACAATAACTAACACCCCCCACCTGACCTTAGTTTTCTCTTCAGGAACATTTCTGTGATTGTTCTATCCAGGACCACCATGGTTGACATAATGGATCTAGACAGAGCATTTGCCTTCGAGAATGATATCCTACAGGCCACCCAATGTAGAGCGGCTCCTCTGACTTAATTTGTGGCAGCAGCGATTCTGTCACAGAGGTTTTCCTGAACTATTGGCTGTGCAGTTTTGAGTCAGAAGAACCACATTTCTCAACCACTTAATGAAACAAGAAAAACAAGAGTGGACTAAGGGACATTCACAGATTTTTAGCGAATGCCCCATCATGGGTCTCCTCTAATTGAGGACTCCTGGGCCTGATGTAAAATGCACCAGTGGAATGAGATCTACCATACCATGCACCTGGCTGAAAAAAATCAACATATGGTTTGTGCACCATATTTAACATTTTCTTCAAACTTAATGGATTTTCCACAACCACCCAGCTCCCAAAGCAACCCAAACCTGGACTTTTTCGAACTTTAGGCTATTCCACCTAAGACATTATCTCTGGATTTCATGGCCCAATGGGGTGTGCTCCCATTTGAGATTGCATGGACGCTGTTGGGGTGGATGTCCGGTCACTCATAGGTGATCTGCACTTCGGGGATCATGGAGGCTTTCCTGACAGGTGAAGTGGGAGGCAGTCAGTGGAAACAATGCACCGTCAGGGAGAGCCCAGTGTAGTTACAAGCATTGATGAAGTACTATCAGCAGTAGTGGAAAAGAAAGACATCTCAGTATAGGGTCTCTCCTTGGTTAGGGGGGAGGAAAAGGACTAAAGCCAAAGTAGGTTGAAGCACCCATGCAACTTTGGAATTGTATCAATTCATAGTAGATAATCCTGTATAAAAACAACAAGTATCTAAGCGATGATTGAGGGCAATATTATAACTTCTTGGAATTCCCTGGGTGGAATTGGAAATTTCTGCTGATATTAATTACTGATCGTTGCATTTATCCACAAAGTTGCTTATACCAGGAACAGTTTCTGTTAGCAACTGATTCAAAATCTCCCTTTTAGTCAATTACTATGAATGAAGAGAAATGTATTGGATCCACTTTTGGCCTGCTGTCACCACTGTAAAAATTGCTGCTACAATGAAGACCATCCACTTGGGGGCTCCATCTGACCCTTGCCCCCCCACTCCTTCACCAAAGGACTCCTACAGATCAGTGAATCACTAACACCTATCCTCAATGCCTCCATCGACTCAGCCACATTCCCAGACATCTGGAAACATGCGTCATGCCCCTGATCAAGGAACCATCCGCTGACCCAGCCATGCTTTCCAGGTACAGATCCATATTCTTCCTACCCTACCTGGCAAAGGTCTTAGAGAAACAAATCAGCTGACGCCTCACTGAGCACCTCTGCAACCACCAGCTCCTTGATGCCAAGTAGTCTGGATTCAGGCCGTACCATACTACGGTAATGGACAACATCTACATGATCCCTGACATGGGAGGCATGGCAGCCCTCATTCTCCTGGACCTTTCTGCAACATTTGACACAATCTTATACTGCATACTCATCAGGGACCTGCTCGAGATTGGTATCCAAGGACCCACTCTCCGCTGGATCTGCTCCTTAACAGAGGGAACCCAAGCTGTCAGTCTGGCACCTTACTCCTCAAAATGCATGTGCAGAGTGCCTCAAAGTTCATCGCTAAGCCCTACCTTCTTCAATGCATACATGATTCGTCTGGCCAAACGTCATCCACGGTGCACACAACATCAACATCCTCTCCTGTGCAGATGACACAGAATTCATACTCTCCCTCTTGAACAAGACCCTCAAAACAAGAAGCGAGTTCACCACCTGCATGACTGAAGTCGCTAACTGGATGAAAGCCAACTGTCTCATGCTCAACACTGACAAGACAGAAATAGTAATTTTTGGACTCCAATTGGTAGCCAGCTGACCTGCGATCCAGACCCATACCCAGGACCCACACCAGGAGACTCAAAATAATCATCAACAGCAAACTGGACATGATTGCAAGGTCAACTGTAGGAAGCTGGCTTTGTATATACTTTATCAAAATGAGATATAGTGTGCACAGAGTCTTAACAGAGGGTCAAGTAGATAATACTCATGCTCTCTTTTGTGATCGAGCAGTTAGGCTTATCAGAGGGTAGTGCAAAGCATTTGTTGTACACACACAGACAATAGAAGAAGCACACACTCAATGACAACTCCAGACCAATTGTTTTATATAGAAAAAACATATTTTGCATCAATAAATATTTCACATATGTATCAATATTACTTTGATTAGAGTCTGCAAATTGTACAGTTTTTGAATAAATGGCAATAATCTGTTTTAAAAGTTGACACTGCAATTTTCAGAAACCGTTCCTGGGGGAAGAAAAGTTAGTATGTTTGGTAGGTAAGTACACGACTTACAGTTCCAGTCTCCAGTGGTTAGGAAGTTCACAGGTTGGGGTTCAAGTTAACCCCAAACACCCACCACCAGCAACACGTGGACGGCTGGGTGCAGAGGTCAAAGATGAGGCAAATTTAACATGGGCGCCTATGTAGACTGGGGGGGGGGGACAGATCTGCTTGCAGGTAAGTACATGCGTCTTCGGAGGGCAGACCTGGGGGGTTTAGAGGAGCACCACGGGAGCCACAGGTAAGCACCAAACACACACCCTCACGGGCGACCGGGCGCAGGGTGCAAACACAGCGTTGGGCTCCCAATGCTTTCCTATGTGGGGACCCCAGGGCCACTTAGATGCTGCAGGCTGGGTCCAGGGGGTCGGTTCCAGAAAACCACAGGCTGGACATGTAGGAGGGCCGCCTGATGAACGTTGCTGCACCAGAGGTCTTGTTCTCCAAGGCCAGGGGGCTACAGGTGCAGTGTACCTTTTGGCGACGGGTATCTTCATCCGGTGCTGTCGCGGTCAGGGGGGTCCTCTGGATTCACACTTCTGGGTGTCATCGTGGAGGACAGGAGAGGTCAACCCAGGTTGGGCACTTGCTCAGAATCGCCTGGGGATCATCTCTATTTGGTTGGACCACCTGGATACGGATCATGGGCGTCAGGTGCAGAGTGGTCAGGACTCGCAGATCCAGAGAGGCTCTGGAGTCCATAGATGTAGATTCTTCTTGGACAGGGCCGCTGTCCACAGGAGTTCTTAGTCCTCTGTGATGCAGGCGGTCCTCTGGAGGCTTGGCAGAGGTCGGTGGACCTGCAAGATGCGTTGCTTTCTTTTGCAGGGCTTTTGAAGCTGGAGACAGGCCGGTAGTACTGGGGGTAAATCAGTTTCCATTTTCCGTCTTCTCTGCTGGGATTTCAGCTAAGCAGTCCTTCTTCTTTCTTCTTGTGAGGTCACCAGGAATCTGAAAAACTGAGTTCAGGGGAGCCCTTAAATCCTGGACTTGGGGGCGTTACAGGGGTCAGAGGGGAATAGCCAATGGCTATTGTCCCTGAGGGTGGCTACACCCTTCTTGTGTCCACTCCCTTTTGGGGATGGGGACACAAACCTAGCCCTATTGGTCCCTGTCCTCCAAACTAAGATGGAGGATTCTGCAGGGAGGGGGTCACTTCAGCTCTGGATACCTTAGGGGTAGTCCCAGCTGGGGTGGTCACTCCTCCCTGCTTTCCCTAATTATCCAGCCGGAATTGCCACCAAAAGTGGGGCTTTGTCCGGTGGGCGGCAACTCCACCGGCTGGAGTGCCCTTTGAGGCTCACTGCCAGGTGTTACAGATCCTGTAGGGGGAGGCATGAAGCACCTCCACCCAATGCAGGCTTTGTTACTGGCCACTGAGAGCACAAAGGCTCTCATCCTATGTGGTCAGAAACTTGTCTGAAAGTGGCAGGCTGGCACAGACTAGTCAGTCCTGCACTAGCAGTTTGGCTAACATACAGGGGGCATCTCTAAGATGCCCTCTGGGTGCATTTTCCAATAAATCCCACACTGGCATCAGTGGGGGTTTATTTTGCTGAGAAGTCTGATATCAAACTTCCCAGTATTCAGTGAAGCCATTATAGAGCTGTGGAGTTCGTAATGACAAACTCCCAGACCATATACTCAATATGGCTACACTGCACTTACAATGTCTAAGAATGGACTTAGACAGTGTAGGGGCATATTGCTCATGCAGCTATGCCCTCACCCATGGTATAGTGCACCCTGCCTTAGGGCTGTAAGGCCTGATAGAGGGGTGACTTACCTTTCCCACAGGAATTGGTTTATGGGCATTACAACCTGAGAGGGGTGCCATGTCAACTTTGCCTTTTTTCTCCCCAAATCCCCACCAGCACACACAAGCTGCAAAGGCAGTGTGTATGTGCTTGGTGGGGGCCTCCCAGGGTGGTATAGCATATGCTGCAGCCCTTGGGGGCCTTCCTTGGCCACAGGACCCTTGGTACCATGGGTACCTTTTACAAGGGACTTAACTGTGTGCCAGGGGTGTGCCAATTGTGTAAACAAATGTACAGATTTTAGGAAAGAACACTGGTGCTGGGGCCTGGTTAGCAGGATCCCAGCACACTCTCAGTCAAAGTTGGCATCAGTATCAGGCAAGAAGTGGGGGGTAATTATGTCAACAAGGGCACTTTCCTACATCAACGCAATCACTGCATTCTGCTTCCACACCGTGACGATGCTGCAGAATATCTTCAACGGCTCCCACACTGCAATCACCAAGCAACTCACGAGAAGACAACAGACCAACCAGAACTTGTCAGCCAGTCTCATCCTCAACCTCCCACAGAGAACTCACATCACACTATACATCAGGAAACTGCACTGCTCTTGAGACATAAGTGCACTCAATTCAAACACTTCACACACACATTGAAAGCACTAAACAACTGGGGCCCCATCTACAAACATCTCCTTCTACCAACCATCCAGGCACCTCTGCTCCACCGGATTCCTACTTGCACACATCCCATGCATACAGATCAGGAGGATATGTTCTCTTACATCGCTCCTAAAGTGTTGAATGACCTCTCACTGAACATCAGAGCCCCCTCTTCTATCTTGAATTCCACAAGAAGCTGAAGACGTGGGTTTTCAATCAACCAACCTCCCTTAAGCACACCTCCTAGTGCACTTACAAATACCCCTAACATAACTATATATACATATATATATACATGTTTATGTATACATTACCTAGTGGCGGTTGCCACTAGGTAGCTATAGTTAGGACCTATTTTCCAAAAAAAAAGCATTTTTTGACTTGCCTATATCTGTGGCAGTGGTTGATGTATCTTTACGAAATTTTCCAAAAGCAATCGGCCTTCACTTCAGCTGCTGTCTGAAAAGTTTTGGGGTGATCCATCAAGCGGGGGCCAAGAAAAAGGTGGGTCCCAAAATGCGTTTTCCATCTGCATTTTTCCATAGGGATTTTGAACATGACTACAGCCCGAACTGCTAGACAGAATTACACCAAATTTGGTAGAAAGGTAGCTCTTGGTCTAGAAAGAATCCGTTTTGTTATTTGGTGTAATTCAGTTCAGTAGTTTGGGAGATATTAAAGAAAAAACTAATTTGTATATATAGGGACACTAAGGCTCCGGGAAACCTCCTGATCACTCCGTGAACCCTCCTGGTCTTGTGCTGAGATCTGATTGGCTGCCAACACT
This sequence comes from Pleurodeles waltl, assembly GCF_031143425.1. Lineage (NCBI taxonomy): Eukaryota > Metazoa > Chordata > Amphibia > Caudata > Salamandridae > Pleurodeles > Pleurodeles waltl. Next base: position 1,022,196,749 of record NC_090449.1, on the reverse strand, counting down.
TCAACCAGGAAGTGTTGGCAGCCATCTTGAAACTAGGCTTCAGCCGAGTCCCAGAAAAATGTATAAAAAAGGAGGGGCAGGGTAGGGACACCCTGACCCCTTATCTCTGGCGTTAGGGACTCAGATGGACCGCACCTGGGCAAAAAAGTATTTTTTTAAATTTCCGCAGAAAATTGCAGTGGATCTGCGAATCCAGCAAAAATGTTTTTTTTTTTTAAAAGCAAGGGCTCCAGCGCTTGCTTTGAATAGAGCTCCTTGGTGGGCCAGGTCCCTGAGGAGTTGTTTTTTCAAAAAGGAGGGCCCCTCTTAGAGCTCTTTGACACCTGGGGACCACCTCCCTGGGGCTTTATTTTAATATTTGAGGGAGGCCGCATGGACCCACCTTCATGGGCTCCTGGGGATAATTGAAGCTCAGGGACCACCACCTCCCTAGGGCTTTATGACAAAAAGAGGAGGGGGGAGTGCAGACCCCCCCTCCATGGGCTACAAGAGCCCCAGCGACCACCACCTTCCCTGGGCTTTCTTAATTTTTTACAAGGAGGGGAGCCACATGGCCACCCTCCCGGGCTGTTCTCGGCACTGGGGACCACCACATCCCCGGCTCAGGCCCTTGAAACTGAAATTGAAAGAAGAGGGGGCAATAATAGCCCTGTAGACAACTATGCCCAAAGGCTGGCTCCTGTATGTCCTGGGAAGCCCGGACAGCTCCTGTCAAGTCAGAGAAAAACACGAACTCCACTCCCAGGAAGTGAGAGCTGTCAAACAGCTTGCTGGGAGTGGAGTTTTCATCTGTCTTTGCGGGTAGGGAAATAGATGAAAGGATTTCTCTCACCCACATGTAGCTGTGTGTTTAGCAGCTCCCTGTTTATGAGATGAATGCCCCTCCTACAGGAGGCGAGGAGCCTGCTGGGACCGCGGTGACATTCAGGCCCCCCGCAGTCCCCACGCTGCTGACTGGGTGCCCTGGGGGGCACTGAAGAGACATGGCTGGGCCCCAGGGAATGGGGTCTCCAGGGCCAAAATCGGAGTGGGGAGGGGGACGCGCAGTCCCCCCCCTATTAAAATCTGAAATCCTTCATGAAGTTGAATACATAGTTGATCTATTGGAGTGCAATCTGTACTTTCTTGTCCTCTCATGGTGAGAGCAGAGTCCTTGTAAATTGCTAAGAGAATGCAAATGTGAAAATGACCTGGAAGCTTCTCCCGCTTGGCCCGGCACCATCCACCTTAGTAGTATGCAAAGGTCTTCCGCCATTTTTCCAGGATGATGGACAGCTTAACAAAGGGCCCCCCAGTGCATTTCCCTCCAATTTTGGTGGCGCATTCTTGATGCAGATGAATATAAGGACATATCCACAAAACAAAGAAGCACACATGTTGTATAGATGAAGGGAAAGACCCTGATTTGGTGGAGATTTACGTCTTTGTAGCCTCTTTGGCCTCTCTACAGGAAGATGCATGTAATCAGAGAATTCTAGAGAAAGGCGCATCAGGAACAATCATGTTGCCAAAACACACACAAGGGCACTGGCGACATTTACTTGTGCTTCATTTACACAACTGTAATGTAAAATGCATTCAGAACACTTACAAAAGGAGGCAGAAAGAAATCCACTTGGGTAGATATTTTTTGCAAAGCTGTGGACTCTTGTTGGATAAAAGGGCAGGTTAGGGTCCTTTGTGGCCAAGTCACTCATACAGCTACTGACATGCCCACACAGGCACTCACACACCCACTCAGACACTCACTCAGACACTCATGCACTTACTCACAGTCCTACTCAGAGGCTCATATACTCACTCACAGACCCACTCAGACACTCATGCACCCACTCACAGACTCACTTAGACACTCATGCACCCACTCACAGACACACTCAGACATTCACGCATCCACTCACAGATCCTCTCAGACATTCATGCACCCACTCACAGACCCACTCAGGCTTATGCACCCACTCATAGACCCACTCAGAGAATCATGCACTCACTCAGACCCACTAAGAGACTCATGCACTCACTCACTTATAGATGCACTCAGAGACTCATATACCCACTCACAGACCTACTCAGACACTTACGCACCCACTCACAGACCTACTCAGACCCTCACAAACCCACTCACAGACCCACTCAGACCATCACGCACCCATTCACAATCCCACTCAGACAGTCATGCACACAATCATAGACACACTCAGACAATCACATACCTACTCAGAGACCCATTCAGACAGTCATGCATCCACTCACAGACCTACTCAGAGTCATGCATCCACTCACAAATCCACTTAGAGACTCATGCACCCACTCACAGACCCCATGCACCCACTGACAAACCGACTGAGGTACTCATGCACACACTCACAGACCCACTCAGAGATTTATGCATGCAGGGTTGGGTGGTTATAGGGGGTTAGCCACAGGACCTGCGGCTAACCCCAGTCACCCATGGCCAAAGGCCGTGCATGGCACAGGGTTGGGTGGATATAGGGGGTTGGCCCTAGACCACAGACTCCCTAAGGTAACTATAACTCGTGCCCTCACCATGCACAGCTAATTACCACACATACCATCATTGATGACACCTTCTAAGTCATCATCAATATTATCACTGCAACATTTGCAATAAAATTATTGATGACAAAACTGTGCATTGCAGGGGGACAAGTTATAATTATCTTAGGGAGTGCATCATAGTTACTTGAGTTAAGCATAACTATAACTGCTGAACTGCTATGGTTCTGTAAGAGTAAATTCAGAACCTTACTGTAACATCCCTGCAACCTTTGGTTATTTCAGTGATTTAGGAATTCCTTGGATTTTTGTCTTCGCACCTGTTTCACAAATCTTTGCAAAACATTGCAGACCTATTGCACCCATTCCACTGGTGAAGGATTGAAATTTTGTCCCTGTTTGGTCAAGGGGGTGCAAAGAAAAAAGGGGGGTCCCAAAACACAATTGCACTCCAATGCATTTTAAATAGACGTTTAAATTTTACTTAGCACAAAAACGACCAGTTGGATTTCATTGGAATTTGGCAGAATTGAAGATCATGGTGTGCAGAGGATTCATTTTGTGGCTGCGACTAAAAAGATCAAGTATTTTAGAGTTATTAGCTTTATGAACTTAGTGATATCTGTCAGCACAATAGTTTTAAGGTAGTTGTGAGGTAGTGCCATGGTACATAGCGATAACAAGTCATTATCTGATTAGACAATGACTGTCTTTACATTTTTGCAGGCAAATTACAGGCAACTATGTTGTTTTAAGGCCACTTTCCTGGTGTTTTAGCTTAGGGCCTTAAATATTGGTTAGTATTAGGTTTGATATGTTAGTTTAAGTGGTAGTAGGTAGGGAAATATAACTATACGTTTCTAAATATTTGAAAAAAATATTACGGAGTACTGAGGTACTACCAAGGTACTACTTAGGTAGTACCATAGTACCTTACAAATGTAAAAAGAAAAGCATAAAAATTGAAAAAATACCAAAATACACAATATTTCACAAATGTAGTGTACTATAGCTTCTTTACAATTCTCATTTAATTATGAAAAAAAGTCTACACATTACTGTGGTAATACCTAAAATGTGCAATGTCACTTTGAAAATTACTAAACAAATGTACATGTGATAAGAAAACAGGATACGTCCTAGGTACTACCACAGCACTGCACAAACTAGTTAAAAAAATATATAGAAAATTATATACATTTTTTTATACATATTTCCACTTTAAAGAAAATGGTAATAGGTTGGGAATAACAATCAAACCTACTGCTTACCTATGTTTAAGACCCTAATCCACAACACTCCAAAAGTCAACTAAAAGGATTATGACTTCCTTTTAAATTTGTAAAGGCAGACCTTTGACAATTATACACTGGCTTGTTGTCACTACGTACCATGGTATACCACTTACTTACCACGGTATACCGTTGCACAATATATCACTGGGGGACAAATTTGGGATTTTATTACATTACCCTTGCATTAACTAGAGTGTTGTAAGGACAACCTAATACTTACATAACATTTACAAAACTACAAAAAGCGACCAGCTTTGCTTGGTACATTCACAGAAATGCAATGCAGCGCAAGTAATTTCCTTGCGTTAATCTGCACATCATTATCAACAATCCTCCAAAATTTCAACTCAAACCGTACCCAACTATACTTTATGGCACTATACAATACACCACTCGACTTAACGCTATTCTACTGTACACCACTGCAGTGTACACCACTCCACTGTATGCAACTCCAATGTACTCAGTTCCACTATACGCTATTCCACTTTACTCCACTCCACCGTATGCTGTTCCACTATATGCCACTCCACTCTACAGCACTCCGCTCTAGGCTATTTCACTTTATGGCACTCCAATGAACACTACTACACTGTCCACCATTCCATTCCTTGCTATTCCCTTGGATGACACCTCACTCTGCGACACTCTGCTATATGCTATTCCACTATACGCCACTGCAGTATTTGCCACTTCCCTGGATGCCACTCCACTGTATGCACTACAAAGGACACCAATCCTGCCTAGGCCACTCATGTGTACCCAAGTTCACTGTATGCTACTCAGCTATATGCTATTCCACTGTACGACACTCCACTGTATGCCACAGCACTCTATGCTATTTTACTTTATGGCACTCCACTGTACACCACTCTAATGTATGCCAACCTACTCTACAACACTCCATTCTAAGCCATTCTATTGGACACCACTCCATTGTATGCCACTCCACTATATAGTATTCCAGTTTACAACACTGTACGTCACTCCAATCTACGCCATGACACTGTATGCCATTCCACTGTATGCTAATCCATTGTACGCCACTCCGCTGTTCTCCACTACACTGTATGCTATTCCAGAATATGCCCCTCCACTCTACAAGACACCAGTGTACTCTATTTGACTTTCTACTAATACAGTCTTCTACACTGGACTGTCTGCTATTAGACTATATAGTATTCAACTGTATGCTATTCCACTATATGCTACTCCACTGTACAATACTGCATTTCATGTCACGGCAGTGCATACCACTGCACTCTATGCGGCTCCACTGAACGACACTCTGCTCACCTCTCTAGAACTACACTATAAAACTATAGTGCACTGTATGGCACTGTATGCGATTCACTTTAACCTTGTACACTCCACTGTCTAACTCTACAGACCAATCTAAGCCTATACACTCCATTGTACAAAGCACTATTCCACTAAACAACTTTTTTAAACACTGTACAATACAGCACTGCACTCTACAGTATGGGACACCACTCCAAGTATAAGTTATGCAACTTCACGCCAATTTACGACATACTAATACACTATATTATACCTTAATCCACACTACGTTACGTAACTCCACTCAACTGTACTTCACTGTATGAAATTTTACTTCGCTCTAGGCCACTGTTCAATCATCCTCTTTACACAGCTCCGCTGTACAGCACACTAATGTAGTACAGCTAGTGAGATGAGAACCCTGTATATGAAGCTACATGACAGTAATTTCAAGGTGCTGTATTAAGTTAAAATGCAACTTATTAGTAACAATGTGTACATAGGTGGGTGATTTATAGCAATGTGAAGGTGGTGTGTAAATTGTGAATTAAAGTTATAACTACAACTTTAGATTTTCTAATGTTTGTGTGGTTTAAGTATGGTTTGTACTGAAAGAATAAATGAAGTTTTCTCTGAATAAAAATTGTAAAAATAGCCATAGATATCATTTTACGGAGGGTAAAGATTAGGATAATATTGAACAATCTTGATTATCATCACAACCATATTAACAACACCAGAATTAATGTGACCATAAAGATTACATATACCAATACCAGGGGGACTGCACTGCAGAGAGAACAGTGAAAGACTCACCATGTTCAGTTTCAGTGATTGAGTGAGTGAGTCTGAGTGAAGGTTTGTTAAGAGACGAGGGAGACCTAGGGTGACCACCTGTCCATCGTTTACACCGACTGTCCGTAAATTAGCCATAATGTCCATTGTCCATGACTCTTGTTTAAATGGATGGCATTTGTCTGTAATTTTAGCCTTTCTGCTAAAAAGAGAAAGGTTACATCCAACAGCTAGGATTCCGCAGTTTAAGAGGGAAGGGGGCCTCATGTGCAGCTAAGGGAGGGGCAGGCTGCTAAATAGCCTTCTTGCCAAGTTAACAGCTGCCTGAAAGACATGTAAATATGTGCAATTGATTAATCTGCAAAGGCACAGACTGCTGGGAAGCAAGTTTTTGTGTTAATTGGTGGAGTCACTTGAAGCTTCCTAATGACAAAGATTTATTCTTTTTGAGAGTTATTGTAAGGGGATTCCAAGCAGAACCCTGGACTGAGTGCTTTTAATTGACAATTACAAAAAATGTTTGCACTAATTACAGTCTATGTATTACACAAATCTATACTTTGGAGGTACTTCTTTATCTCAAACCTATTTTGCCCATTTTGTAGTAGCCTACGATTTGCTGTTTGTAATGCAAATAAAATAAGGAATAGCTCATTCACAGAGCTTTCTGTCACAGGTGGGTTGACCACTCATCTGTTATTTACACAGACAATCCGTATTGTCGGACTCCCGTCCATTGTCCGTAATGGCTTCTCCAACAGACACAGTTTGTCGGTAATTGTACAACATAGGGTGACAGCCAATGCTGTAGCTGGATTTCACCCTTCAACAGCCTCCAAGGACTGTGGCTACAGTGTGTGAAGTAACCTGGATTGGCTTGTATGTGGTCATCCAATCCTAGGGGTCTTAACCCTCACCATCGGAATGTTTTAATTTGCCCTTTTACTTGGGCCAGGGGTTACTTTAGGGTATGCCAATGACACCTTCACTTTTTTACTTCCCTGCATCCAGTGCAGGTAAGTGGGCTTATAGTAACAGGCTTTGCACATTTGTAAATGTTCTGGCAAATATTTTAATGGAAGTGGCCTCCTTTATCATTGTGGTATTTTACAGGTGGTTGAGTCAATAAATTAACAGTGAGAGCACAGCCAAGGGTCTGGCTTGGCTCTAAGTGCCCATCCACAAACATAGCCCTGAAACTGTTTACCACATATGCAGGAAGCATCGCGTAATTTGTGATAAAATCTCTTCAAAATTGAAACAAGTGTATTTCCTTTACATGCGGAAGCTTTGACCTTGATAGGTCTATCACTGCACTGAGAGGTACTTATTAAAAGTGATTGTTTTTACATATGAACTTTGTACCATTCCTGCCCACTTCTGCACCTCAGAGACAATGGCATTAGTGACCTAAGAGACAAGTGAATTGTCCTGTGCACCCAGTATGTGGCCACATTCTTATAGAAAGGGCAATATTGTAGTCTAATAAATCAACACAATAGTTTTTGTACAGCCCATATTCCAAGCTCACATATTTGAAGGTGATGCCAAATGTGATAATGAAGTAAAGAGATGATCATCAAAATAAAATATTTGCCTAAGATCACCCTATTTGGTTGAGCAAAAAGCTGGGATTAATCCCTGGTTTTGTGGTTTCAATTTGTTCAAATAAATCACTAAATAGGGATTTATTTCTCTCTTCATTTTCAATCAAATGTTAATGCTTTGATTTTAATTCTTTGCCCAGAAGGTCAGAGTGAGGGTGCTAAGCTGAAGTCACTTGAAAGCTTGGCTCATTTTGGGCTCAAGGTTAAACAAGGACATCTCTAGCTGAGCCAGAACCAGGCATCTGGATCAAGCCTGACTCGAGCTTTCAGTGACTAGCACACCTCTATGGTACATGAGAGCACTTTCAAATATGCCAGTCCAGCTTATGAATTTCAGGGCAGCATCTGTGTCCATCTGAACAACTGCTTTTCTGAGATAAATATTTCAGTGAGACAAATACAGTTCTTCTTTAAAGATAAAGGGCATATATCAGCACTGACTGATATCTTTCTTTCTCTGCTGGAAATACAATTGTATTTTTCCCTTTACATAGCATTTTGGTACACCATGTATATGTATAATTATTTTACAGCAAGTTCTGCAATTCACCTTTTTTTAGAGGAAATAGTTTTAGTCATTCCTTTTTTGTGACATCTTGTGTCCTTTTGTTCTGTTTTGTAAAAACTATCAGTCATGGTGTTTGTTTCCTAAATCAGGCCACTAGGGTGTGCAGAAAAGTGGTGGGATTCTTAAACGTATTCTTACTACATGTTTCTAAATGGCAGCATGCAAAATGAAGAAGCACAGACAAATGTTATCTGGCAGTGTGGATTTCTGTGTTTGCCAAGCTGAAGTTCTAGTATTCCAGGGAGTGAGCTACTTGTTACAACATTTATAATCCTGATGTTGTGGAGTTTCCTGAAAAAGCACTCCATTCTTAAGAGACTTAAATTGTATTTTTATATCAGGCACCCTTACCATGTTGTGGGTCCGACCAGCACATCATGTATGTCTCAAAGGGTTAGCAAAGGAAGATGTGCATTGGGATTGTGAGTTACAGTTCCCTTTATATTAGGAAAAGCTCATGGTTTAAAGGACTGCCAGATGCCAATTAGGTTATATAATCTCAAACTCTACTCAAATGAGGTGCAACTTAGCTTTCTAAAGTTGCTGAAGGTATTATTGTGGTTTAGGGATCAGTATGTGATTTATTAGTAGCTCTAGTGCTTAGTTAAAAAGAGTATTTGTATTTTACATGTTTACCAAAAATCTATTTATCGTGGATTTTCTCCTGAAAACCATTTCAAAGGTACCTTCCTTGTAGTATCATAAATCTAGTGGATGGGTCTAGTTCATCTGGCAAGTTGACCTATGAGCTCCTGTTCACCTTTGCCCTCACTGTTTGCAAGGCCTATATTTTTCACAAAGTCAAGCTGATAGAGTCAAAAGTTGTAGCCCAACTAGAGACAGTAATAAATTAAACTGCATATTTAACGACAAATAAGATTGAAAGTAACTACTTCATTGGAATTGTACCTTCTTCCTTTTAATACATTTTGTTTTTGAAGACAATGCCAGTAAACGTCTGACACTGCTCCACAAAATATACTGATGGCTAAACCAAGGCCAAAATTCTTACTGCTGACCCTGATTGAACATATAAAAATTGATCGTAATTATCTTCCAGTTTGATAATGCTTTGTAGTAAAAATTTTTAAAACACAGGAATTCAGGATAATGTTTTCCAATAATATCTACCCAGTGCTTGTGTCAGCACTCTCCTGCCACTAAAATGCAAGCACTACACTTCCACTGTCTGGCAACCTGTCCTCATCCTCCAGTTTGTGCTAATACAAACCAGTATCCCAAAGAGGTAGTGCACTGGGGTAGAAGAGCAGCTAAAGGCATACACGGGAAAGGACAGCTATGGACAGGCACAGGAAACAGGAAAGTAAAAGCAGAGCAACCTTAGTATGAACAAACAGGAAAAGGAATACTAACGGACAAACACATTGGGGTTACCACTAAGGTTGTACACAGGGTAGGACTCAGAACCTCCCACAGCAACAGCGAATGTCAATGCCTCTGTGCAGTTTGCTCTTGCAGATAGTCACCCCGCAAGCCCCATAGAAAGGAGGCAGCAGAAGTGATTCTGTCTCTGGACCCTTAGAGCACAAACAAGGATTGTACTTACATACACAAGACACTCTCTTATGGGTCCAGCTGGAAACACAGTGGCAATTCCTGGAAAAACAGCAATAGCACACTGTCACTGTTAGGCATTAAAGACTACGTATAACACTAGACAAAGGATGGGGGCTGGAATTGCCTCCTGGAACCCAGGAGCCAATCCCAGAACAAAGGAAAAAACTTATACACAGGTGAACACTGATAGAACACTTAGCAGACACAAATATCCAAGAGGAAACTGAAACAGAGGGAACAAACTAGTAGGCAGGGGCAAGAACTGGGAACAGGCTCAGGCTGAAGCAAAGGCAGGAAGGGGCTAGGAAACAGAGCACAAGCTTCTGGCTGGAACAAACAGAAACAGGAATGGGAAACAGGGAGCAGGCACTGACTTGAACAAGCAAGGACAGAGCCGGAATACAGGGAGAAGGAATAAGCAGTAAACAGGACTCGAAAACATAGAGCAGGTTCAGGCCGAAACAAGCCAGGAACAGGACTGAGAAACAGGGAGTAGGCTCTGGAAGAAACAAACAGGTACAAGGCTAAGAGATAGGGAGCAGACTCTGGCTGGAACAATCAGAAACAGGGCAGAGAAACAGGTAACAGGTTCAGGCTGAAACGGAACAGGAACAAGAATGGAACACCATCTGATAAGGGGTCTGTAACACAAAGGAATCGAACTCCAATGCACGACAAGGATCTTGAGGAAATGGCTGCTTATAAGCAGTTCCAGGCTGCAGCAAACCCCAAGTGGAATCACATGACTGGGCTGCACAGGAGAGGTCTCAGGTGTGTGTAGTTTCAGACACTCGCAAGTCCTGGAGGAAAGAATCCAGTAAAAAGGAGCAACTTGACTTCTCCCATAGAAAACAATGTATAGCAGAATCCAGGCTTTCCCGACTACCAGGCTGTGCATTATGGGATTTGCAGTCCCAGGAAGCAAATGTAATTCTACAAAAGCATACCATAGCGAAAAGGGAAACAAACAGGAATCAGAAAGGGACTCTAGGTGAGTGTTCAAGGTGATTCCCTGGCTACAGACAGTCCCTTTACAGCACCCCCTAGAGATGGGAAAACAGAGTCGTAACAACCAGAGGCACCCAAATGGATCCCACTCTCCTTGAAAATGATCACCAAACTTGAGGATGAATGTCAGAAGGCATCTTCTGCAGCATCTGCAGAATCTCATTTTCAATGTGCACATTACTTGCCCATGTATTTTCTCACATTGCTATGATATTGAGGTTACTGCTTCTTTTGACTGCAGTCTAAAGCTCTTGATATTTTGTGACATATGTGACCAGCCATTACTTTTCACTTTCAGCCATTGAGCAGATGAAATTACCTGCCTAGACTGGCTGTCTCACATTAGCTTAGAAGCAGGCGGACTGTTAATTTGATTATAGTGTTTATAAAAAATACTATAGCACAATCAGCACATGCAAATAATGTTGTTTCTTTCTACAGTCTTGCATCCTCAAACTGCATGCCAGCTCAAAGCTATCTGCTGTATCTTGAAAATCAGGCATTAAAAACTGACCTCTAGCTAAAGCTTTAGATTGTCACCTCTCTTATTTTCTTGAAAATGGCCCTCTCCTTCCCTTCCATCCTCGGCATGCCTCTTCTGTCTGCCCACAACCTACTGTCACATGGGTGTTTGCCTTAGTCTCTACTATTGTATTTCTGCCTAATGCCCACAACGTATTTACAAGAGCACATCCTCTCTTTCCTCTGGAATTCGTAATCCCCAACTCAAAAATACCTAATTTTCTCTAGATCATCTGTTAATACCACCAACCATGGACAAGGGCTCACATATATCCCTCCTCCACTAATGATCACAACTACTTCCTAATTGTTTATCCCCCCACTAAGAAACCTGAGTGAATGCATGGAATGTGTTGCTTGAGCACACAAGAACAATCCCAATAGCCAACAATAAGCAATAATACTGGACTAACCACTAGCCTTGGGTTCTGAAGCAGCATGCCTACCGGCATAAAGGTAGTAAGCACTATTTAAATGCAATTACAATATGTAATTTCAGGAAGTGTGCTGTACAAAACCCTTTTGTGTTTGATTTAGCTGACTATCATGTTGTTCCACCTGTAAGATCCTAATCCACATATAGGTTGATCATAACAGCTGACTAGTTCATTAGTGGCATGGCATTTTTAATATGCTAGGGGTGCAGGCATGTTTCTAAGTTGATGTTTAAAATCCATCATGTTTAATACACGCCCATCAATGCAGTGCAGCTAGACTGTAAGCTTCCTATTATACTGTTGCTGCCAAGATGGATCTGGGGAAAGATAACGTCTGCTATGTAGAATGTATATAATACTTAATCAACCTTTCAGCCAGCACTCGGCAGCCATTGGTCTGTTGTTTTCATTCATATTTTACTTCCACCCTAGAGTTTTTAGAATGAGGCACTGCCCAGAAGTCAATGTTCAATAAAAGAGTGATGTTTCTTGTATCAACATTCATGCTAAAGAGGCAGAGTCCTATGAAAGCTGCCTCTTATAGCAGAGGTCAAATCTTGATTAGTGTGCATGTTTGCTAGTGTTTTAATCTTCAAATAACCCCAGTTACATATAAATGTGTGTTCACTACTGTTAATGTATTATACAGGCCAGATAACATAAACCTATTATGAATTGTACTAGTTTTAGGCATCTATTTACTTAATATAATATTGCGTGACTTCCGTCAATGTGTCTGTAAAAGTGACCCTTTGTCTGGAATTTTGACCCTCTCTCCTGACCTTCTACACCTATTGTCCATAATTTGCCTCCATGGCAGGTGGTCACCCTAGGGCAGTGGTCTCCAAACCTTTTAATGCCGCGCCCCCAGTTGAAAAATAAAAATCATTGGGCCCCACTTCATAATTTTTCACAATTATTTTATAAAGAAGGCAATGCTTAAATATGTCTAGACCTATTTAAACATTGCAGTTAAGTACTGTTACCTTTTTAAAAATGCAATAACTGCTTTTGGTTTAAACAAAGGCCTGTTAACTTTATAATGCTTCTTTTGGGCAGAGTTTGGCGCCCCCCCCCCCCCCCCCCCCCGGGACCACTTGAGGCCAGTTTGAAGACTTTTGCCCTTGGGAGACCACTAGTAAGCAGTTTAATTCCAGTCTAGTCTTTGTAATCGATTAAGTGAGTCTGAGGGTGGCTTTGCCTTTTACAACAGATTTGTGAATTTATTTTGGACTTGGGCTCGTTTAAGGAATCTTCTTAAGAATACATTTTGTTCATGGGTTTTCAATTGTTAATGAGCCATGAGCAAACTTGCAACAAAAATTGTGATTTGATGGAAATAATTTGATAAGATAATTGTGTATTGTGGGAGAATGATTACTTGTCATTAGAACATCGGATTGAGGTGCACAGCCTAAACTTAGAAAACAGAGATCAGTGAAGTACTCATTTAGTCGGTTTGCTTCTTATTGATATGAAATATTTACAGCTGGGTATTTCACCTAGGCTTCACATAACACATTGGGAGGTCAGCACTGTGGATCTAGAAAGCTTGTAATATCTGTATCATAAACTCTTTGTTTGGATTTGTAGTATATGATCCTTGTTTTTATCCAGAGTTTCTCCCTAAGATGACAGCTGGAAGTTTACAAGTTGTTTGAAGAAGTACTTGTTATGGATACAAATTCAAAGTTGAGCAAGCTAGTAATATAGGCTAGTACTTTGATTTCTGCAATGACCATGGATGTTCTGATATACAAACCACTATTGCTTGACAGATTTCTGACGTTGTGCATGAGTTAAAGGATGTTCCCCAGGGGGGTTAAGAAATAATAAATACAATTAAGTGCTTAACTTCCCTATTGAATAGTGGGTTTGAGGTTTAAGCTATCATTTGTTTATGGTTTCACGTAGTTATGGTCAGTATAAATATTAATTACATTAAATTATGTAACTGAAATTGTTGCCGACAAGATGCATAATATTAATGGTGTGTTTCACCAAACTGACTTAGCAAGCAATGCATTCAGGGGTACTCTTGCAATGATGAATATCTTTTACAGAAAGTTTCCCTTTTCGAAGCACATCAGCGTGAAATGCATTATAAATTATAAGCAAATGCTAATCGAATGGACAGACGATACAAAGATTGTTTGATATCAATGAGTTGTTCACATAATACAGAGAGAATTAAGATATAACGTTAAGGAATTAATTAGAATAAAATTATCAATTAAAATCTTTTACACAAAGTTATATCATGGACGGAAGCCAGCCTGGAAGTGACAGCAACAGGCATTTATATGGTTAAATTACTACGGACAGATTAGAATACGTACTGGGTACTGAGTGTCATGGTAATTCTCTGCTGCACCCAGGCATTGAAGGAATACCACTTTGAATTATTGTCTTCAATTGGCAATAAACCATTGTATCAAGAACATTAATAAATGAGCATTGCAATCAATAGTTAAAAAAGGAGTGATCCTAGCAGGGCTGGAAAGGCTTTTATTCCACTGGACATGTCCACAGTGGGCTGAAGCCTTTGGAGGCTGGTTTTGAAAGCCAAGGGCTGTTCTTGGTGCTCTGTCTCTCTCCTCAGCTCCAAAGATTAATTTCAGTAGGCACAGGAAGACTGCAAGAGAGAGAGAAAGAGAGGGAAGGAGGTGGGAGGTACAGAGAAAGCAATCAAAGAGAGGGAGGAGAGAGAGAGGGATGAGTGAGAGGGAATGAATGGATGGAAAGAGAGCTAACTGAGAAGAGACAAACAGAGTGGGCGTGTTTGAGAATTTTTGCCAGGGTTGCTTTTGGTTCCACAGTCCAGACCTGGACCAGTCACAACAGTAGCTATTCAAAAGAGCTCACAAGTTTAGAATTTATGATTTGACAAAAGAGATCCAAAGAAACAAGGGCAACCCCCTTACACAGTAACCTTGAAGAATTGAGGTCCAATTGGAGTACTAATGATGAAAAAGACATAGACTCTCATTAGGTGTGTTCTATCAGTTGGGGTGTGTCTAGTAATAGGGTTTACCCATCCCATCAGAAGTATAAATTGTTGTGTTTCACATAAAGCTTTTCTCTGCTTCTCTGTGAAATACTGGGTAGAACATGGGGGACATTTTCATGGAACAGAGGTTTCTGCATGTTATTCCTAAAACATTTGTGATCTGGAGGTCATGGTTTGGTCATAAATGAAGATAGTGAGATAGCCAATGAGGGTCTCTGACCTATGAGGGAGAATCTGAGAATATCTCCACACACAGATGCCCCTTTGAAATGCATCTGGAAAGGGAAAAATTCCTTTGAACTCAATCACAAAAGATTTGTTCGCCAAACAAGCCCTGCTGGTATTGATACAGAAGACCTCAATATGAAGGCCTACGGGATCAGCCTGATGACTTGAATGCCAATGGCAGCAATGACCGAGGGTTGGAACTAAGCTTTGATTTAGTGAATAGCCAGTACCTTATGATCGGAGGCCAGTGCCCTCACTCTGTCTAGCTTATGGCTAAAATTATGAGCTATTAACATATATGATCTCAATATGAAGGTCTATAGATCGGCCTGATAGTGTTAGTGTCAAAAGCAGCATTGGCTGAGAGTCAGAACAGAGCTTTAACTCAGTGAATAGTAAGCACCCCGTGTGTGGAGACCCGTGTCCTTACTCAATCTAGCCTGTGAGCAAAATTATGAGATGTTAAAGTATATGACCAACCTTCCTTGTATATTGTCAAGGACACTCCAATATGCCCACAGAATGGGGGTAGTTATAAGCATAACCTATACAACTGTCGTGTGGGACTCATTCAGATGTGAGGAATGGGCCAAAAGGTTCCTGAGCTCAATAATTATTTCAATATAATTGCCACCATCCAGTAAATTACAGAAAGTTCAACCTCACAGTGAATATTTCAATATGTCAAAAAATATTTTCAAAACTTAGACCTGCTGGTTCAATTCTGGTATTATATTAGCATATACTGTACAATACATAGTATATACAATAGGCAGTTGTGGTAAATTGAATCAAATACTGCAGGCAACGCAGTGCTCACAAATACACAAAAATACAATCAAAAAGTTCTTATAATACACTGTACATTTCCCACTTGGTTTTCTTGGAGGAATGTGTATATGGGATAGCCCACACATTAGGCTTGGACTTACATTAGAATTCAGAGCCTTAACCATATAGGAAGATGAGTCGACGTTTTGACCTCACATAATTTGAGAGGTCTCCTCAGGACGCCATGGTCCACCAATCACACCCAAGGAAATCAAACATACCAAAATGAAATCTAGCCTTCCTAAAACTTAATCAATCTTTGCCTTTGTCCCTGACTGGCATAGAGATACCCTTGACCCCGAAGGCCTGCCTTCTGGGAGAGGTACCTAGACCCAGGGGACGACAGATACCTCATAAAATGGCCCAATTAGTGTTCCTGTTAGCCAAGAGACGAGTAGCCATATGCTGGATGAGTGCTCAGGTTCCCCAGGAGGCATCATGGCAGAGGGATTTTCTTGAATGGGGAGTGGTGGAGGAAGTGCATATGCGTAATACCGGCAGGGACAGGGGGCATCGGAGGCTGTAGTGCTGTGTGGGTCTCTTCTACACTACTTTACAGAGGTATGATTCTCCTGACAGCTCCAGTGAGGGGAAGTGATGTGCGGACACTGTTGCAGTGTTTCTTTTTTATTCATGATTGTAACATTTGATGATGAATGGTGTTG
The DNA here is from genome assembly GCF_031143425.1 of Pleurodeles waltl. NCBI lineage: Eukaryota > Metazoa > Chordata > Amphibia > Caudata > Salamandridae > Pleurodeles > Pleurodeles waltl. The sequence continues at coordinate 1,022,180,407 of NC_090449.1, read as the reverse complement.
CCGGGTGTTCCCCCTGTGTGTTCATTGGGTCACCTGGGCACTGCTGTGCCTTGCGAAGCAGGGGGCCCAGCTCCGGTAGATACGTGATCCAGCATGTATGTACTGCCCTTGCCCATGCTCGGGGCTCTGAAATCATTCCTTCATTGAATTGCCGAAATGTACTGCTTGTTATGTTTTGTGTTCTTGTAATGTTCAATCATGACTGATGCCAGACGTGATAAAAATGACAATAAAGAATGTTTCAAAAATAAACAATGGCCAAAACTTTAAGGTGATTTTTTTACCTCATTAGTATTGGGATGTACTGACCATTACTACTCTTTTCTGGTCCTCCTTATGAGATTTTGGTGTCAGTAACACTTTCCACGGACAGAACCAAGCTCTCTTCAAAGCCCTGAAAAATATTTTTCAGGCATAGCCCTTCTCTAATAATCTCTTTTTAAGGATGTTAGACTCCTTAAAATGATTATCTTTGTATTTGCAGCTTCTTTGTATTTGGATAAATTGCCCGTATGGCAAATTGTCTCTCAATGCCCTCAGGTAGTGGATATTGAAACGGAGAAGTGCATCGGTGTCCGTGGGCTTTCTGTACAAGGTAGTGTATAATTTCCCTTCTTTGTACTTAACTAATAGATCCAGGAAAATTATTTAATTCTTGTCATAGTGCATTGTTATGTTATGTTATGTTATTTTTATTTGTACCGCGCACAGCTGCCCCAGCAAAGGGGCGTCCCGGCGCCTTGAGAAGGTAAACACAACACAGCACTAAAAGCGGGCAAAAGAAGACAAAACACAACAGATAAGCTTAGACAAATAAAAAGGTCTTAATAGCCCGCCTAAACTGAAGGAGCTCATCAATGGCCCGGATTTGTGGAGGAAGAGAATTCCACCAACTCGCTGCCAGGACTCGAAAAGAGCGGCCCCCAATTCTGCTCAGCTTAAAGCGCGGAACCACTGCTAAGTTCTGGCCTAACGATCTAAGAGTGCGAGAGGGAACATAAGGAATCAGCAATTTCTCCATGATTTGCGGGGAAGTACCCTTTAAGATTTTAAATGCAAAACAGAGAACCTTAAATCTAATCCTCTGCTACACAGGGAGCCAGTGGAGAGAGCGCAGAGTATTGGACACCGAACATCGCCTGGGGAGACCAGTCACCAGTCGGGCCGCAGCGTTTTGAACCCGCTGGAGCCACCAAAATTCTGACTGGTTTATCCCCGCCAGTAGGGAGTTGGCATAGTCCAACCTAGACAGCACTGATGCTTGAACCACCAGCTGTCTTGTAGGTGCATCAAAGAATTTGAGGATAGGTCGAAGTCCTCTGATGATGCCATAGCAAGAAGCCGCCACCTTCTTGGTATGACAGATGAAACTCAGAGAAGAATCAAACCATACCCCCAAGTTTTTTATCTCTGCCGCTGGGAGGGGAGTCACACCCAACTCCGAAGGCCACCATTTATCATCCCACAAAACCACCTGTTTACCAACCACCATAATCTCCGTCTTTTTGGTGTTTAACTGGAGACAGTTGGATTTCATCCAGTTAGCCACTTCCCGCAGACCATCACAAAACCTGGGAGCCTCCAGGTCTGAGTCCCCACTCAGTGTGACCGCCAGCTGCTTATCATCTGCGTAGCATTGTGACATGCAGGTCCTGACTGGTTGTTGAGCCATGTACCAAAGTTCCTTAGCTCTGTTTCTCTTCCCTGCCAAATCAAATATACATCATCTATATATATTTTCCAGTGCATAACTTGACTCAGATATGGATTAGATCGATATACTGTTCTCTCTTCCAACTCGTGTATTAGGAGGTTAGCTATGTCCAGAGCAAAACAAGTCCCCATCGCCATTCCCTTCTTTTATATGAAAACATCCCTTTTGAAAAGGAAATAGTCCTTAGTAAGTGCCACTTGGGCTAGGTTTGTTAATAAATGTATTTTGTCATCGCCCATATCAATATGCATCACACATCTATCCACAACTGCCACAGCCTCATCTTGGGGAATGTTAGTATATAATGACTCAACATCCATTGTTACCAACCAATAGTAGTCATGGTCATAATCAAGTCTTTCTACCAGATTTATGAACTGCATGATGTCCCTAAAATGTGTGTGTGTTCTGGGGACTTCTAACTTAATGTATTGGTCTGCAAACTTGCATAAAAGTTCCAAGACCAAACCACAACCTAATATGATTGGTTGGCCTGGGGGTGCAGATCATTTTTTGTGTATCTTTGGTAAAGTGTATATCACTGAATTCTGGGACAAGGGTAGTTAAGATAAGCAAATTCCTTGTCAGTAATAATACCTTTCTCCAGAGATTCAGAAGAAATACATTTTCTCTGTAGGTTTCTCACGGGATCTGTTGTGAGTCTTTGATAGTGCCTAGGGTCTATTAATTACCTACCAATTTCACATTATAATATCTTGTGTTCTGAATCACAATGGCACCCCCCTTGTCAGTAGGTTTGATTGTTATGTCGCTGTTCTTCACCAAGTTTATCAGTTTTTGTTATTCTTCTCTAGTGATGTTATAAGGGATGAATCACTTTTTCTTTTCCAGCTGACTAACCATATGGACATTCCTCCAAACAAACCAAATGGGAAATGTACAGTGTATTATAGAAACCTTTTGGATGTATTTTTGTGTATTTGTTCTTTTGTATATTTTGTGAGCACTGCATTGCCTGGAGTATTTGATTCACTTTATCACACCTGCCTATTGTATATATTATGTATTATTATACAGTATATGTTAATGTAATTGCAGAATTGATTAAACCAGCAGGTCTAAGTTTTGAAAAAACTGTTTTTGGCATATTGGAATATCCACTGTGAGTTTTAACTTTCTATAATCTACTGGATGGTGGCATTTATATTGAAATAATTATAGCGCTCTGAGACCTTTTGGCCTATTCCTCACTTCTGAATGAGTCTCATGCAACAGTTGTATAGGTTATGCTTTCACCTTTCTTGCAGTCAGTCGGGACCCAACACTTTTATGTTTCACCTGATCCCTGGACGTCATCTTAAGGATAGTAGGGTTTGTGTCCTAATCCTGCCTGACCTTAATATAGCTACGTGGATTGCCACAACAATCACAATAATGAATTCAGGAATGCAACTAGAATATTGCTTCCATCTGAGAAATGGTGCAAATCACGATTTGTGTCCTAATTCTGCCTGACCTTAATATGTTTTCCTGGACAGTTACAACGATCACAGTGATAAATTCAGGATTGAAACTAGAATATTTTTCCTCCTCTGAAAAATGGAGCAAGTCTCACCAAAGTTCTCTTAAATTGCCTCTTTCCAAGAAAGTTTTTGGACAGTTTCAGAAGGCATTTAGCTATCCTGAAACCATTTAACTTCATCCTAATTGATTCTCCAGCAACTTTATATAACTGCTTAATTTATTTCAAAAACTTTAACACTAAGTGTCACCATGGTGCTTCGCTGACCATTATTTGCTAGCAGATCTAAGTAACACATACCACAGAGGTCACTAGATGCCTACTATAGTGTGACTCTAGCTCATCCAATATGTTGTTCATATGCAATATGTAATGAGTAGTGTTCCATAATCCATGTGAAATTAATGTAAATTCTTATACTTGTATATGTACAAGTACTTGCTTGTCCTAGTACTATGTTCTGAGTAAGACCAATTACTTTGCACATGTGTAACCCCATATGTGCATATGTGGGCTGATATGAGAACACCTGTTCTGTATGACCACTAAACCGATCGCCAAACACATCCCCACAAGATCAAAGTCAAACAGACTAGAATAACTGGAAATCTGGAGTCATGATTGACAAATGGAAAATAAAGCTGAAAGTCAAATTGAAACAAGACCTTAATGAAGATTTGATTTGTACGGGAAACTAGCCTTCACCAAGCTGTCGTTGTCAAATGCAGGACGGGTGAAGAGTGATAATATGTGGTGTATCTGACTCACCAGGGATCAATTGGGATCACAAGAAAACTGACTTGAAAGCTAGACACAAACACATCACATTCAAAGAAAAAAGAGACAATCTCTATTCCAAAATGGCACCGAAAGAGATTAAATTGTCTCTGAAACTTCCACAAGCTGACCCTCCTAACCCAGAGTTGTCAATATAAGGTAAAGCAGACACAAATAACACTATGAAAACAATTTTAGAAACAAATATGTTAAGTCTACAAAACCTTGTGCAACGCACCAAAACAAACACAGATTTAATGCTGATGAAATATCTGGTAGCTGTTACATCATGAAGCAGATAGCATACTAAGGTGCAGAAACTGAGGATAGAATAAGCAAGCTTCAAGATTCTGATGTCAGACTTAAAAAAATATTTGATCTAAATCCACAGTCTATACCCTGCAAAGAGATCTATAGAACTTGAAGATCAAAATCATAGAGGGAACCTAAGGATCTTTGGTCTGCCAGAAGGGGCAGAAGCAAATGTAAAGTCCTGTATAGAATGTACAGAACATTGGTTCTTTACAGTTTTGGGGCCCATTTCCACACATGACTTTGGACTAGAAAGAGTGGTTTGGGATAGTTCACACAAAATACCAACACAAAGACACTGATGCCGATTGTGTACCCCCCCCCCGGGTTACCAGCATACAGAAAAGTTCTTGCTTACATGAGGGGAAACACGCAAGTTACATGGGAAAGTGTCGACATCAACACATCTCACTTTATTCACATCTCAGGACATTAGCTACAAGAAAAGCTTTTCTGGAATTGCACTTTTGAGTAACTTTAGAATTTGAGTGCATTTAAAATTGTTGGTATTTACAAACTGCACTTTTGTAGTAACTTACACTTGTGTAGTAAGTCCAGCACTAAACATGGTCACCAACTCGTCCTGCATCACCCTCTCATTGCAAATAATGGAGGTAGGGGTGTACAATAAAACCCCATAAGAAATAATGTAAAATTAAATTAAATTATTTAAAATAGTTAAAAATATAAATAAATAAAAATAATGTTTAACAATACACAAATAGTACATATTTACTATTTCATTATAAACTACTTAATAACATAGTTTGAATAATCGGCTATTAAATATTAGATAATAAATGTGTACTTAAATAATGGTTTATTAAATATTTTGTGATTAACCCAAGGCCTGAATGTTGGGCCTCCACCCCACCCCCTGCGCTGCAGAGGTCGCATGGACCTATAATGAACTCCTGGTGTTTGTTATACGGGAATCCAGAGCTTCCAGAAGCACATCTACCTTTTCAAGTTCTCAGGTACATCTTTTTATGGTCTGGCTTGACAGTGCAGCTGTCACAAGACAAATATGCGAAAGTCACCAAGAGGGGGCCTCTGACTTCGCCCACATGTTGGGAGCCAGGAGCAGATGTTTTGATTGAGCAGATGTTGTGTGCTTCCACAAAACCTGCTTGCCCTACATGCAGCTGTCATAATTTTGTTTAATTTTCCAGCTGCCTGACTTTGATGTTTCAGGGGAATACACAACCTTGTAAAAGCATTAAAGTGCTTTTGATCACTAGATAATTTATGATGTTTTTCTCTGGCAGCAGCACAGATGGGAGGAAGGTAGTCATTAATCTACATGGAATTTTAGGTCTTGCTTGACAATGCAACTGTCATCTGACCCTATGTGATCAAAAAAAGAGAGCTTTCAGAGTCCTACTGAGAGAGGGACTTAGGCTCCACCCACATGTTAGTCATCCTAAATACAGGATTTGTTTGGGATGAATTTGTGTGCTTCCAGTAAAACTATTGCACACATTGCACTTTTTGGCTTGTGGCAAAGTTTATACTTAATGCTGCAGAACTGAGTTTGTTATGTCGGCAAGCCAATGATCATGGCTAATGGCCTGATATCTTTATTATGAAATGTTAGGATAAAGGCGCTAGACCTGTCATATTTATAGTGAATAACATATGTTAAAGTCGATAGGCATTTAGGTGTGGATTGCTATTACTTGATTTAAAGCCTATAGATTGCCACAGTAGGCAAGGGCTTTGACGTTGGCCCACAGAGATTTCACTGTGATTATTCCTGTTAGGCCCTGTTGAGCTTATATATTGTTTTCCCAGCTGTATTTTTCTAGTTATTTGTAATAATATTTTTTACTGTATGCATGATGTTTCCCATTTTATGTGCACTTGAATAGGCCGGTGCTGGGTAAATTGCAAAGCCAATGTTATAAAGGGTAAAAGCTTCACCAGTTCATTGGAAAAGCATGACGGATTTCACAGGTTTGATCTGGTTATTATGAAACATTATGACAAAGCCAGTAGGCCTAATCTACTTATTGTGAAAACCATGTGTTAAAGACAATAGGCTTTTATGAATGGATTGTTATGACACTGTGCTAAGAGGTGCTTTGTTGTGTGGAATTTCACAGACTGCCATAGTAAGCAAGCCTTTGGATGTTGGTGATCTACCCGAATAAACTGTTACTACAGTAATCCTTATTAGGCTCTCTTAAGAGAGATATTTTAGTATATTTCTTTGCCAACTCTAATGTTGTATACATTTCTGGTTTTATGATTGTACGCACTATAGTAATCCTTATTAGGCTCTCTTAGGAGAGATAGCTTTTTTGCGCAGCCATTTTAGTTACATCTCCATGCACGTTAAGTTTAATACACTAGGCCGCTGTGCCGCTGTGCACCTTCACCTAGAGCAGCTGCGCCCTCTCACCTAGATATGTTTTATTCGGCTTCACTTATTTTTCTTACAATAGCCAGTTTCACGGTCTTGTTTTAGTTTACGTTTATCCTATTGTTTAGCCTAGCCCAACACCGTGTTCTCAAACATGACATTCTTGTTCACTCTGTGTTTCAGTCAAGGCTATAGTTTTGTACGTTGTCGGTGAACGTGGTAGAAGTTATGTCTCTAACACTCGTAGACATTACATGTCCTTACGTAGGAACATTTCTGCAGGACGTTAGCTGGGTTATTATAAAAACACTTGCTAGTCCCGGCACAGATCAAGAGGGAGATTCCAGCCAGGGAATCCCGACTGTGAGCTGAATGCTGAACGCTTTGCCGCAGATGCTAGCGTGAACTACAGGCCTTTGCTCAGGTATGAGGGTCGATGTCATCCTGGGGAACCATGAAAAGCAGAGTTACAGCTTACCACGCTGTGCTCAAATGATAATTTAGACTGGAGGTTGTCCACTCATAATAGTAACAAGATGATAGCATTATTCTTGTGCTTCACTCTCCTGGTCACCATTTTAATATTGTCATGTTGTATCATTCTGGTTATTGCAGCTCACACTTTGCTATCTAAGATGCAGTCATTTTATTAAACCAATATTAAAACTTATACTGCTTTTTCTTGTCATTTATATATGAGACCGAAGTGTGTGTGAGAGAACCGGCTGAGACCTGAGTGACCATGACTTCCCTGAGAAGTATAAGTTGTCATGCGCTCGGCTGCCCAATCATCTCTATCCCGTGATAGAGATGAGGCACTGCTAGTTAGCCGAAGCAAAATCCGGATTTGGAGCGACAGGTCTCACCCGTAGTGGATCAGACTCAGTCTCCCACACCGCGGGCGATCTTGCTGCTTAAAATCCAGTAGTCTCATTAGGATAATGAGAGCCTACGCGACATGGCGCCGCCTACGTTTGGTCAGGCTCTAATTTTTGTGTCCACCGGTGTATCTCAGTCTCATTATATATTATGACACCTCAATACTGTATGCGGAGACGTCCGTGGTACTGAGGATTTCCACCACAGCTGTGTAGGTTATCCTACTACAACTGGCGGTTGTTCAAGTTTGAACTTTAAAAAGGAAACCCCATTTTGGTGTACCTTCTTTGAACTCATAGGGTTACGATCATGGCGAATCCCCAGCATGTACAAATAGCTGTCAATATGAGACAGCCTCTCACAGCACATTTATTAGTGAATGGCCTGACGGCCTAGGGGGGTCCAGTCACATTTGTGGTGGACGCCCATGCAGCTTATAGAACAGAACTTTCTATTCTTGGGTCATATTTCCAGCAGTTGATGGGAACACAAATACATTTCACCAATACACACTTGCAAATGCACCTGGACAATACAGAGCATACGCATCTTTAGAGATACCTTTATCTTATCAAGAACATAATAATTGGCTTGATGGCGCCCTACCCCATACAGTATTACCAGTAAGGTTAGGTCCACTAAGTAATGATGGTCCTACCTGGCCTTTATTGGCCACATATACACCACATACTGCGATAGCAAATTTAACAGTAGCTGAGGTTCGTCGGTTATACACCGAATTAATATCAATATATAGATGATTAGTACAATGTGTGATGCAAACACTAAATACAAACCCAGCGCATGCTGCTCCAGCACATCCACATGCAATAACGCTAGGTATAAACCCTGCGACTGTACATTTGATTATGGGTAAAGTACCCGCCAAACGAGAGGATACTCCGTTTTGGTTAGCACAAAAAATAAATACACTGGAGGCAGTATTTCTCCATACGGGACCTCAGGGTAAACATAGACTATTAACGAAGTGCTTGCCCTTTGGAAAGGTCCCCACAGTAGAGAACTGTAACACTTGGGGCACGGTATTTGCCGCGCTCTATACAACAGCACACAGTACGCCGACACTTGCTAATTTACCGGAAGTGCTAAAACAAATTCAAGATGAATACGGGGCAGCCCCAGCCCTAGATTTGGGGATGCAACTGATAGGCAATTTTGCCACGGTATGCTCAATAATTTTAAGTAACCTTAAAGGGGAAGCAGTCGTGCTTGCAGTGCGCATGCGGCTCCGTGATGTTCCACACACAGGATCAGGAACGAAAGCTGCCTAAAATAATAGTGGAAACGTATTCAAGTATCGGGCGAGATAGCCTTGGGGGCCAGACTACAAAAAATTCAGGTACAGGGCAAATTGAATAAAGACAATACCAAACAACAACCTGAGGGCAACAAGAAGCGCTGGGATAAAAAATAACAAACACCTAAAAAAGAGAGGGGAGAATCTCCACGTACGGAGACCCTGCAGACTAGGTATAATCTCAGAAATAGAGATACTGTAAAAACGCCTGATAGATATCAATATACTGATACACGCCAATCTCGTTCCTCTCAGGACTCTTTGGAAAAGAGAAATGAGAGAGGTGGGCGATCAGAGCGGAGAACAGAGTACGTGAAACTGAGACAGGACTCAACGCACAGTGCAGGTTTCTGTTAAAAAGGAAGAGAAACCGACACAACAAAAATAACAATTTAAAAAGAAAAAGGTGGCAGCAGTCACAGTTCAACATGCCACTCAGGAAGAGGGTCCTCTTGAAGAACAAGACATGGGCTCTAGTTTTACTAGACAGTGCGGCAGAGGTCACAATAGTTCGCCAGAATCTTCTAGAGCATCTGGAGGTGAAAGCAACTGATGACTTTATACAAGTAGAAACTGCGGACAATCGTGTCTCTGAACCTGATAGGGTATACAAAGTAACGCTACAATTAGAAGGGGACATTGAACGCACAATAGATGCGATCTTTTGGGATCGCATGGTAAAAGTATATGATGTCTTGTTGGCCGAACAAGATTGGCCGTCTGACTTTGTCCGTACCTGCCCGTATGGAGAGGATGTCATTAAGCCTTCCTTCTCGCCCCTTGTTCCGGAGGAACTAGCTGAGTCATATTCACTTGAATGGGCTCTAGCACAAGCATCTGCTTTGTACAGAAACCATGTAGGATGGGATAAAGAATCCCCCTACCCTGTAATTCCAATCAAAAGTGAAGCTCAGCCACAACCGCAGTATCCTATAAAACATGATGCAAGAGCACCAGTGAGAGAAATACTCACGCAATTAGAGTATCAGGGTGTAGTTAAACCCTGTGTATCACAGATGAATAACCCCTTATTTCCGGTAGCTAAACCAGACCATTCCTACTGAATAGTCTTAGACTACAGACATTTAAACAGTCATACACGCACATACGCTATACAAAATTCACATAGCACAGCGCTTATGAGCAACATTGTGCGTAAAAAATACAAAACAACATTAGACATCTCGAATGGATTCTTCTGCCAGAATATAGCGCCTGAGAGTAGAGACCTAACAGGTTTCAGCGCGCTTGGCTCTCAGAAAAAATTCTGTTGTTTACCTCAGGGGTATAAGAACAGCCCAGGACTGTTTGCGGCTTGTGTAACTACTATTTTACATGAGGTCGACCCTGAAGCCTTGTCCTATGTGGATGATATATATCTCATGGACGATGAATTACTACAACATTTAAGACGGGTATGGCGCATTGTTGTAGGATTTGCAGGAATAGGCTACAAATGTAATTTAAAAAAATCTAAAATAGCCTTCCTCCGCGTCCTGTTTTTAGGATATGAGCTTTCGAATGAGGGTAAGAGCTTAGCACCTCAATTCTTAGAAAAATGCGCACAGTTGCAACCACCAAATACGATTAAAAAACTCCAATCTTTGTTGGTTTTTTTTAATTTTGGCAGAACGTACATTCCAGATAATGCTACGCGCATAAAACACTTATATAACTTAATACGTCCAGATTTTTCAAGTAAATTTTGGACAGTTGAACATACATGCACTCTTCGCGATCTGCAGACAGACATGCTTGCAGCACAACATTTACATACCAGGGACAACAAAACACATTTGGTCATCAGGGTCATAGCTGGGGCCATCGGTTTCACCTATGTGACATTCACTGAGGGTGAGACAGTCCCGATAGCATATAAATCACATTTATATTCAGCAGCTGGACAGCGCTTCGCTCCCACAGAGAAAATTCTCACTGCTGTACAGATGGCTGTCATTAAAGGAAGACCTCTTGCCCAAGGAAAACGTATCATTATTGTTTCTCCAATCCCAGCCCTAGAGGCTGTTACAAAGGCTAGCGTTCCGAACGCAAAAGCATTACATCCACATTGGATACAATGGGCTACGTCTTTGACTGCCACTAATGTAGACTACATTTTCGACCCAAAGTTACAAACTCAGGAGTTTCTGCAATATGAGGTAAAATATCCGGTTCCAGCAAATACCTTGCCTATTGATCAATACCACAGAGTCATGTATACTGATGGCTCAGCACAACCTGCTATTGGTACTAAGCATCAATATTCTGCTGCTTGCACAGTCGTCAGTGGCCATATGGAAGGAGATAAATTTTGTCCTCTCCATACCTTTACACAAACACTAGGGGATTATACAGCACAATTGGCTGAGCTGAAAGCTGTACTGATGGCACTGGAACGCACGGATCCGGCATAGCCTACGCTGATTGTCTGCGATTCTTATTACTGTGTCCAGTCCTTTAATGAATATCTTCATTATTGGCGCCAAAATGGGTTCAGAGATTCAAAAGGTAACACCATTAAACACAGACTCCTGTGGGGGAAAGTAGCTGACCTAAAAGAGACGCTACCAAATGTCCATGTTGTACATACACTTGGACACCAGCGCGTTGGAATACATGTTGCTGGTAATACATTGGCTGATGAAGCCGCAAAGTCAGCAGTGGGGGTAGCCACTGTAGCTGCAGTAACTCGATCGAGTTCAAAACCAGATACAGACATTGAGACTGCCGTGAAAGCTACAGCTGACGGTACGCCCCATCCTAAAGGATTTCCAAACAAATATCATTATCGCATGGGTAGTATGCTGAACGCTGAAGTTGAAATCCCAGGCGTAGGTGTGCAAGACATCCCTAATAAAGATGTAAGACCACAATTGATTAAAGCAGCGCATGACGGAGTGGCATCTGCACATGCGGGTGTGGCGGCTACAATATCTATCCTGCAGGCCCGTTGCTGGTGGCCAGGTCTCTACAAGGAGACTAAGCAGTATGTCCTTTGCTGTGACATCTGTCAACAAATAAAGGTTTCTACTGTCAAGCGCCCGCCGCAGACACCCCTCTTGATTTCGAACAAACCATTACAGTGTGTGTACTTGGACCATTGTGGTCCCTTAACGCCTGATAGTGCATACAAATATATTTTAGTCGCTGTTGATTCATGCTCCAGATTTGTATGGGTGTGGCCGCAACGCTCGGCTGACGCTCGGACTGTTATTAAAGATTTGCGAATCTTTATCGGTACACATGCAGTTGCGGCTTTCTATTCGGACCAGGGCCCTGCCGTTGCCTCAAGGGCATTCAGGGACACCATGGCTTCGTTGGGGGTCCAGCTCCAGTACTCGTCTCCATTTCATCCCAAGGGAAATAGTGTTTTGGAGCGATTAAACCGTGATTTAAAGCAATCCTTAACAGCCAGAGTATTAGGTACGGGTCGTAGTTGGCTTAATCACCTGTATGGAGTCCAGAAAGCACTAAATAACCTGCCTAGAAGGTCCCTGGGGGGTCGTACTTCATATGAGTGCCTGTTTGGAACTCAAATGTATGTTCCGGAGCTTGATGGTCCTTGCGTGGAGGCAGCAGAAACACCTTTTGACATAAATGAACGTGTCACTGTCTTACAGGAATTGCAACAGTTCCGGGAAGATAACTCTTCCACAAGTGCAGCCTCCACAGGAATTAAGGATGTGCCTGTGACATCTACCGGATGGATTCCCAGAATCGGGGATCTTGTACGTGAAAAGGTCGCAGTGAAAAAGGAATTTGGCCCTTCTTATCGAGCACCAGTCCCTGTACTAGGGTTACACGGTACCAGAACTGTCATTCTACCACCGCTGGCAGGTGCTAAAGAAAATCGATTTGTGTCCATTGACAATGTCAAACTACAACATGTGGCCGATCCTGCACAGCCGACCAAGAGGAACGTCCAGTAGTTCCAGAATCCCTCTCACTACTGGCGAAGAAGTTCCTCTACAGGTTGTTTACACCAACACGAATACCTCTCCGAGCCTGGGGAGAGTGGAAGATGATCTAGCATTAGTTCCACTAACGTCATCTAATCTGGAAACATTTGACCAAGTCATCTTGTCTTCAAACAACACAGATGGTGCAGTCTATAGTGTGCCACCGCAGGAACCACCGACCCCATCGTTGACGACATCCGTGCCACTTGCACGAACTGCTTCTGGTTATTTTGCTGACTTCAACGATGATTTCTCAGACTCATTCGCATCTTTGACAGTTGACTTGTCAAGAGCACGTAAGCTAACAAACTGGCTTAAAGAAACGTATTTAATTTTTCCATGGAACTACCTATGGCTTTCTTTGACTGTCCTAGCTTTTCTACTTTGGATAGGGTTTGTGATCACCTTTTTCTTGCTAATACATGGTAATTTTTTTACCTGAGAGATCGACTGTTGAACTGGTGGAGGAGGTTTTGAAACCACATTTTTCTTCGCACATGGTCCGTAGAGACTTATCATTTGTGAACATTTCCGCAGTGCCGATTCTAGATGGAATTGTGTGGGACAAAGTAATGTTTGATATATATGGTCCCAAGGAAACGATTCAAATACCATATGTGTTCAAATTGTCAATTAATGATATAGTGATACCAGGCATTGTTTCTGATGATTGGGATGTGAAAACTGTTGATTCTATGTTAACTGAATTGCGATATTCTACAGTTTTTGAGAACGAAGATATTTACCAGTTTAAAGACAATTATGGTAATATGTTTTGCTATAATTATTATGGGCACCACTTCATACATAGAGCGAGCAGCCCGAAAAACACATTGAATTACACGCAATGGGAACATTGCCCAACACCACCACATGGGAGCTCTAAAACATATTCAGACAAATTTGCGTATTTTTCTGGGCCAAATCAAAAAAATGCTGAATCGTATTATTTTAAAGTGCCCCGACTAAGGTTATGCACATGTTATTGACCAATACGAAATTTATATATTCGGATTCATTTGTTTCCCAGTTGTCAATAGAAGGATATGAATATTGGGCAAAATCAATTGATCTGAAAAGTGTCTGGGGGACAAAAAATTGGCAAATTAAGGGTGAGGAAGCATTGTTTAGAGCATGTCTCATTCCTGTTCAAATGATTTTCTTAAATGAAACTGTACAACAGACTAGTTGTTTGGGCTTAGCAACAATTAGGGAATTAAACATGCCCAGCATACCTACCCCTGCAAAATTTTCCAAATGGCGAAAGTACACCAATGTGACTGAAATGAGCTCAATGAGTGGGTCCAAAATGGTACATTTAAAGCTTTGTTGACACATCCGGGCGGGTGGTTATAGTGGCCAATAGATACCAATGGGTGTCACCATTGTTTTATGAACTCATTGGGGGGTTTTAAGGCGAATAGGCCAGACCCTCGCTATATATCACCAGATCATGCAGATATTATTACCACATACAGTGTAGGAAACCTATGCCAGCATTGGCTATGGACATCCTCACTGAAAGCGGTTAGGGAACACCTCAGTCTCCTGTCTAACACCACCGATTTAAAAGATTTCTTACAAGCCCCTAGAACGCCACGTCAAAAGCGTTTTTTCTGCCCGGTTAAGGCAAATAGATCAGGAAAATCTAAAGAAAGCATTAGCTGTGGTTGATAATGGGATTAACACCTTGTCCGACCGGATATATACTATTAACAACATTGTCCCTTCTGCTATAGACATTATACAATCTGGTATGTCTTCTTTATATCATGGACAGAGTCAGACCAGGCCCATTTTGCAGTTGGGTTGGACACTTCAAACACTGAAGGCGGGTCGCGTTCCATGGCAGCACGTCAGTGCAAGGGAGATATTTTCTTTTTTTAATCTGACGCGACAACAACAAATCATGGTTAAGAAAGAAGCGACTTATGTCATGCTTAACATCGAAAAGATTGAAAAATTGCCTTTTACCGTGGCCGAAATACCTTTGGCTGAGTGGTTGATTCATGGGATTATTCATCTGCCTATTTCCACATTACAATTCACCTCGTGTTTAAAACACATTCCGGTAGGCAGATATGAAAAGCTGGGAGATAGTTACATTCATGAGGTGTGGGAGCTCGCCTTTTCATACAAATGCTTCAATGGCAAGAAAGAGGTCTTTCTTAGCAGCAGTGATTGTGAGACCTTGGTCAGCCATTCAATGGTTTGTAAGCAGCTGTCTTTGCATGGGGCATGTAATGCCTCGGCTGCAAATTTGGCTTGTTATCTGAAGGGAGTTCCAGTCCCCTTGATTAGACCAATGTTTCAAGTCCTTTCAAATGGCAGCTACGTCCTTCCCACTAGTGAAGACTGTTGTGGGATGTGAGCCGGAATAGTTTACGTTGTTTTGGTCTTTAAGGTCGTTACTTGCTGCTGGAATGCACTGTTTCCCCCTACTAAAATTAAGGAGGTAGCAGATATTTGGCCTTCCATTGCTACTTCAAACGTTAATTTTGACGAGATGAGTAGACTGAAGGCTTTGTTGTTTCAGAAGCATGTGGCCCTTACATCTGCACGCGAGACCTACGCACTTCAAGTGGCAAGGTCATCAGCAGAAATACAGTCCCTGTTAAATACGAACTTTCCAGGACACTTTGGTGAGCTTGTGGGATGAACATTTAATGCGTCCAGCACGACTGGAATTGCACACTTTTTTAAAGCTGTTGGTTCTGGTTTTATTCACACCCTCCCCTCTATATTCGGTTTCATACCTTCAGCTATCCATTCTATTTTCTGTAGCATTTTTGGGGGATTGCCAGTAACTTTGGCTTTATTAGCTGGCATCCTGCTGTTGCTGTTGCTGTTGTTCATGCGCAATGGCTGTCCCACCACATCAAGGAGTAATGATGGCGCTCCCATCAGCGCAGCTGTGTCGTGAGCGTATGATGCAGCTTTTTGGAGCAACCCTCCTGGAGCAAATGGAGTGCGACTGGTCTTTGTTATTCAGACCGGTCCTACTTTGTTTCGGTGTCTATGATGCTCTTTCAAATTTGCACTAGAAGTTTGACTTTCACGGCCGCCCCCCCAGCAGTTGACGCTGATCTGTTGATGTTCTTGCTCAGAGTTCATTACCAGACGTGCGCGCTGAGGCTGCGCTTGCTGCGTGAAGCTACTTATGAGTTACCCTTCCTGGAGGAAGTTGCTGACAACTCATCACTGGGCACTTCACGGGATGCCGCCTTGGTTGGTACTGAGGCTATGGAACACACATGCTTGGCGTGGACTTTCCGGTTTTGACATCTGCCGAATAGGAAGACCTCCTATTCTCCATGACACGTCCATAGATTGGAACATTTTAAATTGACATTTTTTAGAATTCGGTCTGGAGTCACATCCTAATGTTTTAAATTGCCACGTAACATGCTTCTGTGTCTTTTTAACTTGTCTAAATTGCTTGGGCTTTCATATATCTTAGGTTGAGTTTTTAATAGCTATTGCTTTTAGAATTATACATATTTTTTGGCTTTTAAACCACTTTAACCGAAAAGGGGAGGGTGTTGCGGAGCCATTTTAGTTACATCTCCCTGCGCGTTAAGTTTAATACACTAGGCCGCTGTGCACCTTCACCTGGAGCAGCTGCGCCCTCTCACCTAGATATGTTTTATTTGGCTTAACCTATTTTTTTTTACAATAGCCAGTTTCACGGTCTTGTTTTAGTTTACGTTTATCCTATTGTTTAGCCTAGCCCAACACCATGTTCTCAAACATGACATTCTTGTTCACTCTGTGTTTCAGTCAAGGCTATAGTTTTGTACGCTGTCGGTGAACGTGGTAGAAGTTATGTCTCCAACACTCGTAGACATTACATGTCCTTACATAGGAACATTTCTGCAGGACGTAAGCTGGGTTATTATAAAAACACTTGCTAGTCCCGGCACAGATCAAGAGGGAGATTCCAGCCAGGGAACCACGACTGTGAGCTGAATGCTGAACGCTTCGCCGCAGATGCTAGCGTGAACTACAGGCCTTTGCTCAGGTATGAGGGTCGATGTCATCCTGGGGAACCCTGAAAGGCAGAGTTAGAGCTTACCACGCTGTGCTCAAATTATAATTTAGACCGGAGGTTGTCCACTCATAATAGTAACAAGATGATAGCATTATTCTTGTGCTTCACTCTCCTAGTCACCATTTTAATATTGTCATGTTGTATCATTCTGGTTATTGCAGCTCACGCTTTGCTATCTAAGATGCAGTCGTTTTATTAAACCAATCTTAAAACTTATACTGCTTTTTCTTGTCATTTATATATGAGACCGAAGTGTGTGTGAGAGAACCGGCTGAGACCTGAGTGGCCACGACTTCCCTGAGAAGTATAAGATGTCATGCGCTCGGCTGCCCAATCATCTCTATCCCGTGATAGAGATGAGGCACTGCTAGTTAGCCGGAGCAAAACCCGGATTTGGAGCGACAGGTCTCACCCGTAGTGGGTCAGACTCAGTCTCCCACACCGCAGGCGATCTTGCTGCTCAAAATCCAGTAGTCTCATTAGGATAATGAGAGCCTACACGACAGCTTAGTAAATCACCAAATCCAAGTTTTTATAAATTAATACTTTTATAACTGTATGCCGATTATTTAGCTGTTGGAAAGATTATGCTCAATACAATGGGCATAAGTTGGTAATGGTGACACGCCAATGATAAACGCTATATGTCTGAATGTTTATTCTGAAAATTTAGGATAATGGCAATAGACCTGACTCATTGATTGGTAAAAGCATGTATTAAAGTCAATAGGAATTTAAAGATGGATTGTTATTATTCCGATTTAAAGCCTACTGACTTTTTTTTGTTAAATTAAGGTGTTCCTAAAGTTAAGTGGTGCAGGACACCCTAGTTACTTCCTCCTGTGACTTCAAGTAACTTTTAAATAAATACTTGGCTGTTTATTTAACATCTTTTTGCTGTTAGTGCTGAGTAAAGAAAATGCAGCTTAGTGCTGTTGGTGACACGGGGGCCGCATGTAAAGGTCAGGAGGGCCACATGCAACCTCCGGGCCGTACTTTGATTAACACTGGTATGGAAGATTTGCACGGTAGTAAGGGTGTTTTTAGAGTTTACGGTGGGTAAGGGAATTGGGAGGTAAGGGTGTTTTAAGGGCTTGGGGTGATTAAGGGCATAGGGTGATAAGTGTGTGTTTAGGATTTAGGGGTGGATAAGGGAATTCGATGGTAAAGGTGTCTTTAGGATTGGGTAAGGGAATTGGGTGGTAAGGGTTATTTTATTTTAGGGTTTAGGATTGGGTAAGGGAATTGGGTGGTAAGTGTGTTTTTAGGGTTTAGAGGTGGGTAATATAATTTAGTGGTAAGGGTGTTTTTAGGGATAAGGGATGGGTAAGGGAATAGGGTGGTAAGGGTGTTTTAGTGTTTAGAGGTGAATAAGGGAATTGGGGTAAGGGTGTTTTTAGTGTTTGGGGTGGGTAAGGGAACTGGGTGGTAAGGGTGTTTTTATGGTTTAGGGGGAGATAAGGGAATTGGGTGGTATGGGTGTTTTTAGGGGTGGTTAAGGGAATTGGGTGGTAAGGGTTATTTTATTTTAGAGTTTAGGAGTGGGTAAGGGAATTGGGTGGCAAAGATATATATGTGTGTGGTTATGTGTGTGTGTGTATATGGTTTTTGCTTACCTTATATAGACTTACCTTGCCTTTTAAAGGCATGCGTGGTAAAGGTAAATGCAAGGTAATGCATGGAAAAGGCATTGTGTTGCGAAGGATTCATGGTAAAGCATGTGTTGTAATCCATTAGTTGAGATACTGTTTTGCTCTGCCAACTGGCCTTTTGGTTGACTCTGTTCTGACATTTGTCTGTCTGGGTGTCATTTAAGCTATGCTTCCATGTGTGATAGCACCGCCCAGGGTAATGGTTCAGTCTGCATCAGTCATTGGCTCTTTTATCCTATAAATGACAATGTTTTCTGATCAGGAGAGTACATCCATGTGAAAGTGAGCTCACTCAAGTATCAGGGCTGTCTAACTACCAGTTTAGTTTTGAATTTTCTCCTTTTATAGTTCCCCTTTTATTTCCTTGCTGCTCCTCTTTTTTATTTTAATGTTTCCTAAGAGGATACTACAGCTCTCCAGGCAGTGCTGATGGGTAGTTTGCTTGCCACTCATTTTATCTGCAGTGAGCCACATTCAATATAGCCACTCCTCTAAATCAGGTGATCACTATGGAATGCTGTTGTCCAGAGGTATCATTGACTTACCATTCCAAGCTGGCCAACACATTGGTTCCATATATGGCTGTCATGCTTGAACTTTAAAACAATAATAGACTATTTGCAATATCTTTGCAAGATGGACACCAGCTGCTATGTTTAGCTTTGTTATTGTAAACATATGCCTGCCATGTTTAGAAGGCAGCATGCTTTCTTTTTTCAAATTGCATTCTTTTAATTTGTCTTGCTTGTGCTGTTGAGTTTGTGTGTCCTTTATTGCAGTTGTGTCAGAGGATGAATGGAAGAATGAGTCAAAGTACTGATGAATGAATGTGTGAGTGTGAATGTGAATGACAGAGTGTGTGTATTATGACTTATTGAGAGCCTACACCCACTTTCATTCATAAGACAGACTAATTGGCACATCTGGACAGACCGTACAGAGCATCAGGCATTTGCCTGGGAGACTGGAAGAGTGGAGGGCCGGCTTTGTGTGCTGGAGAATGGTTTTGTGTACTGGGTGCCACTTTTTCAGTAGTGCTACAATATGGCCCCCATACCCTACTCTTCCAGCTTCCTGGGGAAACTGCGCTTTGAAAGTTGCTATGGGTTTAAATTCACGCAGTGCAGAGTTCTTTGTATAGCCAATAGTTTTGAGGCAACAATAAAAATGTCAAGATATCTAAGGTGCCTGTGGTGATTAGTGTTCCTGCTGGAGAGAGATCAGAGTTATGTCTAGTGGCAGTTTTGACTCATCTAAAGTAGCACAGAGGATTACAGCACAGGGAGCTACAATCTGCAATCAAGGAGCTGCAAGCAAACTGCATAAAAGGTTAGAAAGTTATGTTTTTTCCCAGTCTTTCACTACCCCAATGTTGCTTAAGGGGGTTTGTTTGGGTAGAAATAAATTCTTAATAGTAAAGCAACCCCAATCACTCTGGTACATTTTAAATCCTGAGTTTGTGCTTCTCCAGACTAAGCACTCTTAAAAATGTCCTGCTAGAATGGATGACACGTGACCCCTGCTCCTTACAGTTCCCCTTTGTCTTATGTAACATTTTCTATACACTGATTGTTCCTGCATATGTGTGTGATGTACGTTGCTGACACCCTACACTAGTATGAGAGGTGCTAGAAAACAAATGAAATACAGATGAGAGAGATGCTTTGTTTGAGGGTGATAGTGAGGGAATCACTGAAGGTCCTCCACGAAGATTGTTGCATCAGGCTAAAGCTGTCCCTGACCTTCTCTCAGCGAGAAGCCCCCTGTCTGCAAATTGTCATGCAGTGACGTTGTCTTCCAGATCAGACCTCAGAGACTCTGGGGGTAAAAACGGCCAGTGTGAAGGAAAAAGTTGCCTTATAAGGCTTTCCTGTTTTACTCACCTAATGATTTGGTAATTGAGGAATATATATATATATATATTTATATATATATATATATTTATATTGTAAATCACAGCAGTACATAATGTGGTGTGATCAGAGGATGACATAATTAACAAATGTTGTCTTCCTTGCTAATACATCCATACAGAAATTGCTTTTTGACTTTCTTACAGAGTATTTTTTTGCACAATGATAGCGTGACTCATTGAAAGCGAGTCTTAACTGCACTTTGATGTTTTATATGCAGACTTTCTAATTGGACCTATAACCCACACATGTGAAAAAATGCCTAATTATAATTAACTGGCTAGGTATCGTGGCGCACTGTAAGGCCACCATTTACTATGCTTTAAAAGCTAATACAATTGAACATATAATGAAACATGTGGTGGAATGCACTATTTATGCCATTGTTTTTCAATATTTCTTGGGGGAGAATACCCTACACCTCCATTCTAGTGATCAACCTCACGTGCTACGCACTGTATAGGGGCTGGTCTGACAAAATTGTCCAGGGCTGCTTTGGTTTGCTAGTCCGGCCCTGCCTATTGGCATTGCCAATGCTTGGCAGAAGAAGACCTGTTTGCCAGTGTTCCTCTCTTTATATTAGAACCTTTAGAATTATTAAGTCCTTTACTCTGAGGTGTGCAGTTTTTAAGGTCTGGTTTGACAGTGCAGTGGTCTCCAGACAATTATGTGAGTATCACCAGATGAGGGGCTTTGGATCCCCCCACATGTTGGGAGCAAGGAGTACATTTTGTGATTGGGCAAAGTTGTGTGTTTCCACATAAAAGTGCTTGCCCTCTATGCAGCTGTGATCCTTTTGTTTGTCCAGCTGGCTTAGGTTGAACTTTCAGGGGCACACATGACATTGTAAATCTATTAAAGTGACTTGGATAACTAGATAATGTACAATATTTTTCTCTGGTTTTTATTCAGTATTCTCTGTGCTGTGTAGGTTAGAGCTGCGCAATGCATTCTGCTTCCTGAAAACACTTCTCTGCCACCTTCTCTCCAAATCTGCATTCCAGAGTTGCAGGTGAGTGGTCTGCTATGGAGATTTGGGATCTGCAAAATGCCCACAGTAATCTTTACGTATTTATTTTTCTCTCTGCAACGTGTTTTTTAGGTTGAGCGCATAAGCACTCTGGCCTGATGTAATCTATCTGTGGGCTTTTAACCACTCCCACTGCACAGCCATCACTATCACTCGTTCGTGGGCTCGCCTTTCAAAACTCCTTTGTCATCATTGGTAAATGCTTTACGTTTGTCCCACCTTGGGGCAGTTTTTGTCACCGCCTTGGCCATTGACCCTGTTACATGGATAATTACGCGATTGCCAAAACGTTTGACTGCGAGCAAACTTCTTTTTTTCCTTTTGTGTCTCTCCTTCGTGCTGTGGCACTTTGAATCGGCTTTCTTATGTCAACTGTTTTACTTTTCATTTTCAATTTATGTGGCAAGAAAAGTCCATTTCGGAATTTGCAACGCTAATAGCTCTGAGTCAAACAAATGCGAGACCCATTGCATTGCAAATGCTTGTTTACTTCATTCTGTAAGTGTTGGAGGCAAGCTAGTCTTTCACTTTTGCTACACCGCCTCCCTTTGCTTTGTTTAGCATTAAACTGCCGTTGGGGAGATAAATAGCAGTTTTAAATTACTACAGGAGCAGCCGCACGTCACATTTCTTCTTTCAAATAATGCTGTTGTTCTGCACCCATAAGCCAACATAATTTCTCTTAGAGGCTGAGCTCCTCTTCTTTACATGTAAGTGCTATGAGGGTCTCTGCTCTAGTTTCACCACCCAGGACTGCGATTCTACTGCTAAGATGTTAGTGTAGAATGCACAATCTGTGCACTACACATTAATGTCCAACATTCCTTCTGCATGTTTGTTAAGTAATTTAACAAAAGGATGCTGCATGTTTCCAATATGATCTTATGTGAGTTTAAAAAGTAATTAAATGTGACTGTTGACCTAAGTAGAGACAGTTTCTATTTAGTTTTAATTTTGCTATTTGGAGAACGTGTATTGTTTTTGAAGCAGTTGAGGGGAGCAGTGTCAATGTTTCTGAAAGAATGCACATATGAAGGTGACACTTTTTTGTTTCTGTCTGAAGGATGGGAAACGTTTCCCTCAGCTGTAACTAGCAAGTGTTTATGTCGTCCTCCACTTGATTATGGTGACACTATGCACCACGTTTGTCAACAGCACTCGAGTCGCCTTTTTCACTGGTTTGCAAGGTGGCTTCAGGGTGCTTTTGGTTTAGGTACAAGATTAGAAGTGGATCTACATGCAGAGTGTGAAAGTTAGCTTAAACCACAATCTCCCAACAATAGTAACCAGATGCCAAAGCCATAGAAGATGACCTTTTATGGGTCTGGGCTGGGTTTAGGCGTCTAACCCGTCTGGGTCAGATCGATGTGAAAACCCTTAGGTTTAATAGGTGAGTTTTTGTAGATGTTTTCTGAATCTGCTGTGGTCGGGTTAAAGATTTAGGTGTTTTGGGAGGGAGTTCTATAGTGATGATCAGTGTGTGTGAAGAGTCCTGACTCCAAACGTCTTCCATCAGTGCAGTTAAATTGAGAGATAGTTTAGTTGTGGTCAACAGATTGTAGACTTCTGGATGGGAGATGAGGGAAGGACGGCTTAGACTAGCAGGCTGGTGAATGGCCAAGCAATGCTTTGTGGATTAGGCGTAGTTATTTGCCGTAACCTCCTTCCTTCGCTGGGAGCTTATGGAAGTAATCTACTGTAGGCGAGATGTCATCATAATGAATTAGGCCAAACAGGAAACTGGTATGTGATTCTGAACCTGTTGGATCTCAGATATAGATTTATTATTTTGGAGGCCATGGAAGAAGCTGTTACAATGGTCAATGCAGGAAATTAACCACTCAGAATATGGTAACGATTTTCTGGGTTAGGTGATGGAGGGATAGGCCACCTTAAAGTAGGGCAAATGGTGGAAGGCAACCTTAGTCACAGCGTTTATACAAGGAATGAAAATCAAGACCGCTGTCACTTAAGTTGCTGGCTTTTTTCACTGGCTGGTGGTTGGTTTCCAAGAGCTCAGGGCAGAAGACAGGAAGATGGATCACAGAGATGGTTCTCGGCAGTATTTAGGTTTTCTCACCATTCAAGCATGGCCAGGTTTTCTGTATCCAAGGATGAAGCACAGATAAGCAGTGAAAGTCTTTCAATGAGTTCCGAGAGTTGTAGTCAAGCTTTATATGGCTGCATATCATCAGCGTACACATAATATTCTATGATTTAGGAGTCAAGGATCCTGATGAGAAGGATCATGCTAACGTTGAACAATATAGGTGATAGATTGGAGCCGGCGGGACTTCACAGGTGATTGCAGCAGATCTGGAGAGGAATGGGCTCAATTTGACCTGATGCCCGTGGTGTAGGAGGAAAGAAGAATGATATTATGGTGTAGTTCCATGGATGCTAGCTGACAGATTCAACCAATGAGGAGAACATAATGGCCAGTAGTATTGAATGCCGCGGGGAGTTCCAGAAGAAGTAAGGTACAGGGCATGCCTTGACATAGCAAGTTGAGAAGGGCATCCTAATGTTTAGAAGCCTAGATTATATGGCTCTGCACGATCTAAAGCCTGATTTAAAGTCAATGAGGCGCCCATAAAAAGTAGCCGATCTCTTTGTTACTTGTACTATCAAAAGGTGCATTTAAGAATGCATGATGCATAATGGAGCCTGCTCGATGTATGTACTATGGGTATTGTAAAACATCACTATACAAGTATGTTACCCAATTTAATTAAAGCATATTAGATTTGCAACATGAAGCCTTATAGTTATCAATAGTATAGGAACCGGCCTGTCCACATTTCACACAAAAAACAGGAACACACAAACTTTTAAAAAAATCTGAGAATTTGATATGGATAAATAATGCATTTAATTTAGTACAGCCTTTCAGAATTTGTTTGACCTGGGTATTATGCCAAAGTCAATACGTCTGGTTTTTAATGTGCTAAAGTATGCAAACATAGGCATGGATTTATGCAGTAGCACATTAAAACCAGATCTAGTGGCTTTGCCAGTGCTCTACTGGGGTCCTGTGGTCATGGCTGCCTGATGACCTTGGAATGTGGGTGCTGTGAAGTGCCTGGGTGTGCTCCTCTGGTTGATGTAGCCGTTTCATGCTGTGCCTGTTAGTACCCGCAACCCATTTTAATGTGTGTTCTGGTGGATGATCTCTCTGTGTGATCCATGTTGGGCTTGGTGATTGGTCTGCCCTGGGCATGCTTTGCCTACTCTCATATACATTCTTTTTTCTGGATTCAGTTCTTGCTCCTTTGTGTCTGGACATGTCATTGATTAGCTGCCTTGGTGGGACAAGCAATGCTGGTCCGATCTGCTTTGGTAGATCCTGGTGATGTTGAGAGAGAGGTAAGGAAGTGATGATGAGATAATGCTCTTCGATTACTTATCGCTGATCTCTATACTCTGACTCTGATTCCTTGGCACTGTGCTTCTGCGCCTCCTGCCCCCCCCCTGCTCAGAGCCAGTGGTCTCTTGAGCTGCCTTGATAGCCGGCTCAGGGGGTCCTTTCTATTTGTACAAACTCTACATAAACATTCCTATGATACTCCCAAATTAGATGTCTTGGGACCAATACACAAATGCATGTGAGAGTATGTTATACAGTACTAAAGGAGGACTACTTTAGATATCCCAGTGTTAATTTTTCATGTAAAATACCCCAATGCGTATCTCACATAATTTTTCACATATTTTTCCCAGCACGTCATGTAATTTCGAAAACAAATTCATTATTTTACACAGTCCTACTTTTTAGTAATGCGGAAGGACGTCTCATTGATTATTACTTTATTTATGTTAGGAAATGGTTTGCATTATTGATTTGAACTTAGACAGAAACATTGAAAGTGACCATGAGTCTGCAGTGCTCTCCATGGAAATGGATCCCTTCGATAAACCCCAAACGCCACTCACTAGCTAATGGAGCATCCTCAGGCGTGGGGTGCTTAAGCCCAGCTAAGAACACTGATCCCATCATTGGAATGTACTAAATTGGTTTTAATATAGGTCCATTTACCACAAAACGCCACATCAGGAGTCTTGCAAAAGACCCCAGGACAGATTTAGAATGTGGTGGCAATGACAAACCCTCTCATTTCTGGAAACATTTTTAAACCTAAACGAGAGCGAGTCACAAATTGCAAGTTGCAATTTGTAATGTACAACAGTGCCTGAGATACTGTTAGCGATTCCCAAATGGGTCGTAAGGGACCTGCCTCATTAATATTCATGAGGCAGGTCACAATTTGCAACCTATCTGGGAATGGCCACACTCACAGGGATGGTGGCCTGCTGGGGTCAGCAGACCACCATGTCTGTGACTGCTTTTTCAATAAATAATTTTTTTTAATGCAGCCTGTTTTAAAGAAAAACTGGATGAATTTCAAAAATAAAAATGGAAAGTTTTCTTTTCATTTTTTCAGAACATTTTCGCTACCATTCATAAAGGAGAAGCGGTCCCATGGGGACCCCTTCCCATTTGCGAATGGGTTATCACCAATTTAAAATTGTTGTTAACTACAATTGTTTTGCAACAGCATTCACAGTCAGAATACAATCATACATCAGCCTGCAGGTCGCAATTAGGAAGGGACACTCTCAGAACGTCCCTTCCTAATTGTGAATCACAACCCTTATCTTGTGAGTCGGTAACAGGATACCGACTTTCAAAATATGGATGGTATATTGTACAAGGCCATCTTGCGGTTGCAAATGGAGAAATTCACCTTTTGTAAGTGCAAAATTGTTTGTACATTGGGCCCATACTTTCTGAAAGTTCAGATATGCAATTGCATTTCTAAGTCCACTTTATGGTTCTTGTTCAGTTGCAGGAAATTTCAGTTCTTCATACGTCTCTTGTAACAATATCCAGAGGGTGCCTTCAAGGAAACTGAATAACTTTCTTTTCAGTCGCTTCCTTTTGATGACTGCGGTGGTCAATGCCTTATGGTAAATTCTGTCTCGGATGGTGGTGGTCAATTAAAGAAGGGCTCCCACCTAATGAAAGGGAGATTAAAATGGGGCAGCTGTATGAGTCAGTGGTCAACCGGTCCTAAAATACAGATATCTGACAGGTTAATGGCGTAAAGATGGTTCTGGAGACTAATGCTGTGTAAAAAAGAAGGGTATTACACACATTCTGTGTGTTTTTCCCCAATTAAAATGTGTTGCTTAGGTGTATTTGTGAATTTTCATATTGGTAGGAACAAAAGTGTAGGTCATTTGTTAATCCTTTGTGGTAATGGCCACCCAGTATGCAAAAGGAAGGAGCTAGAATCCTGGTTTTCCAAGTAGTGTCTCATACCCATTTGCTCACACTTGTGTACATTGTAGGGTGTCTCTATTTGTTAGTCACATCAGGGCCAACGCCAGGCATGGACAATGCTGGCAGCTGCCCAGGGTCTCGAACTCAGCTCACCAACATGTGTGCCCGCATCAGTGCAACGCAGGCAGGGCACAGCGGCATACCAAAGGTCCTTTTTTGCCCTTTGCCAATCCAATTGAAAGAAAGGTGTCTCATTGCAATTGGGCCCTCCGGGAAATGACTCCTCTCCTGGACCTCACAGACATGGTGCAGCACCAGTTCTTAATTTGAGCCGGTGGTTTCCGGTGCGGGGAACCAGCACTTATTTTTGAGGGCCGGCACTTATTTTCCTGCCTCAAGCATTCACTGCGAGCAAAAGACACACATGGGAAAGACGGAGGAAGAGATAAACAAAAAAGCGTCACAAAGGGAGAAAGCAGAAAGCTGCACGAGTGAGCTGAAGGGGCAGGGAATGGCTATAAATAGATTAAAGTGGCCCGAGATAGATTTAGAATGACGCTGCCTCAGCATTCAGTGCTTGCACATTTAAAGGCAGCAGCTGCATGTTTGAGAGGAGAGCTTTGGGCACCGGCACATTTTTATTTACAAGTTAAGCACTGTGTAGCACAGCAAGGCCTAGAGGAAGGTGCTTCCTCCTCTGGTCCCTGTTGCAAGAAGACACATTCTGCAGGTTTATCCTGCAATTAGGCCTCCAGGCCGGCTTCTGATTCAGAGGCACCAGGGGACGCCCATTGTCCTTCAGTTTAGCTCCCGGAAGTTTTACCCTTCTCAGATAATAAGCAGCTTTCACACCTTCAGCCCTTCCTGAGCTGTAAAAGAGTAGGTGCTTGTTGCTGCCTAAGAGGGGGATTTGCACAAAGAAGCTTCAGGACTAGGGTCATTTATTGAGATGCTAACATCCCGGAATGTGTCACATTAATGCATATTAGCGGTGTCTAGCACTTTCCCTTTCTTCCCAGGGTCCCAAAAATCCTAGAACCATCCACGAGTCACATTTTATGTTTATTTTTAATCAATGTTTATTTGAAGCTGTTGACCACTATTCAGCTATGCCAAACAATTAAAACTATATCAAGCAGCAGAAGCAATCAGTCATTGTGCTTGTCACTGGTATTTGACTGGATCTTGGTCAAGATCTAGGGCTGTCGACAACCAGTCGCAACCTGCTCGGTTTGAGTAACCAACACAAACCAGAAACAAGTGCAACATCCAAACCAGACATAATTTCTAAGTACTGGATTACTGAATCTTCAAAGGAGAAAATATCACCAAACCCTTACTTTAAAATTGTTCATTGACAGAAGGAATTTGGAGGCCAAAGTTCAGGGGAATCATGTGCTTGGGTTAGAGAATGCAGGAGAAAAACACTGAATGACTTGAACTTTGTTTATGTTTTTAAGATTACCTACTTGCATCCTGATACTTGCGATTTTGCTTTTAGCTGCATAATGTGCAGATCTACAAGTACCAGAAATCAAACAAGCAATTGGAATGCAATGGGTCTTGCATTTGCTTGAGTTAGAGCTATTGGTGTTGTAAATTCCTAACTGGACTTTTCTTGCCGCATAAATTGAAAATTAAAAGTAAACCAGTTGACATAAGCAAGCCGATTCAAAGCTCCAAGGCCGCCAGGAGCATGAGCGCGAAGGAGGGAAATAAAAGGGAAAAGAAGTTCGCTTGCAGTCAAATGTATCGGCAAACATGCAATTATCCATGTAATAGGGCCGGTAGCCAAGGTGGTAACAAAACTGCCCCAAAGAGGGACAAACGTAAAGTATTTACCAAAGATAACAAAGGACTTTTGCAAGGCAAGCCGATGAGAAAGTAATAGTGATGGGCATGAGGTGGGAGTGGTTAAAAGCCCACAAATAGATTAAAACACGTCAGAGCGCTTGCGTGCTCAACCTAAAAAGAACTGGGCTGTTCCACCTAACCACCCTTCAATAGAGGAGGCTGCCTGTTTGATAAACATTTGAAACACTCAAGAAAGGTGATTTATGTTTGAAGAGTGAGCATTCCATTTGCATTTCTGTTGCATTAATAAATCACTATTTAGTAAGAAGGCGGAGGACATGGTTCAGAAATGTAAATTGTGTGTTTTCTGCTCAAACCAACAGTCAAATTGCATTAAATAAAAGTATAGGAACTGTAGTGCTGTGTGCAAAGAGGCGGGGATGAGTGAGCATGGGGGGGCAGGGTCAAAGGTGTGGCTAAAAAACTAAAATATTATGTAACTTCTTTCTGTGTTTCCCCTTCAGGTAATTACCTATAAAATACAGCACAGTTTAAATGACAATTAAGTGCAAGTTAAGGTAATCAGTGGGAAATGCGTAATCAGTGGTTTAAATGGGCTGGTACTGTCTGGTACTGAGTACCAGCACTTTTTTATTTTGAGAGGGAGAGTATCTGTACTCCTCAAGAAAAATGTAATACTTTTAATTGGAGAGTGCACTTCTCAGAAACAAGCAGGTATTCTTGTAGAGAGTACCTGCACTTCTATTTTTCCATTTCAAGAACTGTGCATGATCAGACTTTATGAAATCTCTATTAATTAATACACTGCAGAGGTTTGTGTCTGTAACCAGAGAGCCACATAATTGAATCCTGGTTGGGGCAGTGGAGAACAGAGAGTTGTGTATGTTTAGTGCAAAGAAGACCCTGACTGTGACATAAAGCACTGTGACTACTGAATTCATCTTAAACTTGCATTACACACACAGTGCTAAAAAATGCACAAAAAGGTTTAAAATAACAAAGTGCTTCCAAAATATAGATTTTAGTAATACCCAGACTGTACATAGTGCATTTTTTATAACTGTGCTTTAAAAGCACACACTTCACAACTCAACTGGTAACTCCCTTGAAATACCACTCAAAAATTATAATCTGTGCCATCAGGAAGCTTCAAGTAATTCCATCAAGTAAAGCGAATACCGCCTTTACGTTTGCAGATTGGTCCATGGTGCAGATTTACATTTCTTTCCGGCAAGCAGGCACCCAGGCAAGGTGGTTCCTTTAGTTGTCTGCCCCTCTCTCAATTTCTCACATGGGAAGGCTCCCCATCTTATATTTCAGCTGAAGCATTTGAACTCTGGAATTAACCATCCAGGGATAGTTATCTTTTCACATAGGGTAACTGCTTTTGTTGAACTAAATAAGTATGAGAACTTCGTGCCCCTCAGATCCTGCCGACTTCAGCACTGGTACAAACATTAACTCGCTGCTGACCTTTTAAAACACTGCAGTAGAAAAAACTGTCCTTGTATAATGTAACTGGTGCTCAAGTAAAGCGGTGCAGTACCTTCGGGTACAGTTCGTGATATATAAAACTGCACAAAAATAGAAAGAAAAAGAGAGAGAGAGAGAGAGAGCGAGAGAAGGGGGTGGGGGGGCTGCTTCCAGCCAGCCCACAATGTGGTCCTCGCTAAATCGGCTTCATTTAAGATGCTGACTCACGCTGGCAGCGTCAGGGGGCGCGCTCACAGTGGGCGTGGCCTACCTGCTTAGCTCAGGTCCTGAGTCACCCTTCAGTGCCAGGGCGGATAGACCTCGGGCTGTGCGCGCGCACCTGCCATGCATCCTCTGTGCTTCCTCAGCCTGGTGGCTCTGTGCACCGTCCGACCCGGGGCCATGGACATGGGGGCCAGCAACTCCTCCCTTCCGAGCCCATCGGATGCCGGCCTGCGCCCTGGGCAGGGATCCTTCCTGTACTTCGCCTATGGCAGTAACCTGCTGAGGGAGAGGATCCTGCTGAGGAACCCGTCGGCCACCTTCTACAGCACGGGGAGGCTGCAGGTACACCCCCTTGTTGTCAAAGTGTAACCTTTGTGTAGCTCTCATAGGGGGCTGGGGAGGGGGTTAGCGGGAGAGAATGTCCCTCTTCTGCTTAACTCGTGGCATCCCTCCATCACCGGGGCAGCCATCTGATCTCTGATGCTGGTCCTGGCTTTTAGACCAACAGCACGGTGCATGCTGGGAGTTGCAGTTCATCCTCTAGCACAATTAACTTAGGTTCAACAATCTCAGCCCGAGGAGTGCGTTTTGCTCAAAATTCAGGTCTAACAACCAGGGCTTAATTTGCGAAGGAGAGAGTGCCGTTTCCTGAAGTTCTGCTCCGAAGCCCGCGGGCCGTGTAACTGGGCACTGCAAACCGAATACCAAGGCTCGTGGTCATCGTGACTCTTTAATCCACCAAACACCCACTATCCCTGTATTTCACCCCTTGGGGTTCCAGCTTTCCTCCTTTGTGGCGGTTTTCAGTCTTTCTCGTCCCCTCTTTCCTCTTTGTTTTTCCTTCTCTTCCTCCGGTTCTGCAAAGGTCCAACTCCCACCCCCCGCAACCACCTGCTCAAATTAAGCACTGGTGCCACCGTTTCCGTGGCACGCGGACAGTTTGCATCTGTGCCCCACCCACCTTGTAATGTGACAGAGATTGCACTGCAGGCCAGAGCCGCTACCACCGAGGAAGAGTTGTGTCCTGGCTTCACCAGGCTGCATGCCCACACTAGTTTCACAGTTGTAAATAAACGAGGGCACGTAAGTTAACAAGGTAATTTATTATAACAAACAACCTGTACATCGATCCTGGTTTTCTTCTCCTACACAGACCATGTGCGGTTTTCACATCACAGGCAGGGCTCAGTCAGTAAAATTGTGCCCACTCCTGGACAGCTCATCTGAAAGAGGTCTGTTTCTTGACTCCTCAGCTCGGAGTGTTGCTACTACTACAGAGCGCCCGAATTTCCCGATTCTGTTCACGAGTAGGTGCTACATGTATTTTCTGTGAATTCTAGTATGTGCAATCCTGTTTATTTTATTATAATTTCAGCACCACAAATACTGCAGGGCAAGAGAAAGTCTTCACTGCAACAGCCACTCATGCATGAGAGTGGAGAGCTCTATTCCAGAATTGTCATGCGGGCATGTGTTTGTTGCACAGTGCAGGGGCGTAACAAAGGCCCCGGGAGCCTGGGGAGGGAGGGCATTTTCTGTGCAGGGGGTGGCCTTCCACTTTCGTAACGCTACAGGCACCGTGTAGCGTCAGTGGATAGGGATTGCGTAGCAAAGGACGCTGCTTCGTTGTGCTTTGTTGGAACAGTACTCATTCATCCTGCTTCACACCCTGGGGCCTAAGAAGCGTATCTAAGACACCCACACAAGAGGCTTGCCCATGTAACTAAGGGAAGGGCCTATTTATTCATAAATAATCTCTCTGGTCCTGTTACGCCAACGGTGAATGACTGTCGCCACTGTGTCACTTCGTTCTCATGTCACCAAGGGGACTTCTGGTGACACGTGTTGCAGCTGTGGCATGTGACGGTCAGGCACGTACATATCTTTACTTTAACCCTGCTAAGGACAAAAACAGATGACCTCAGAAGGCTCAGTTCAATGTCTCTTTATTGCTGAGCCCTAGCAAGTTCTGGTCAACGGAACACTCTTCAAATCAAAACATGACTGTTGGTGTGTAACTCTATAAAATGAAAGAAGACTAGAAAAGTATCATGTTGGTTGGTTGGTTGTGACCAAGTGGGGTGTAAAAACAATGAGGGTTTTCAGCACATACCCCCAAATTCCATTGGGAACATATACCCATCGTGTTGTGCCAACATCACAGTGGGCCTCGGTCACAATGTTGTTGACCTTCAAAGACCATTAATGTAACGGAGATATCAGTGGGATATTGCCAGGAGAATAAGATATAGGTCTCCCTTTCAAAACCAAATACTGTATCCTGTTCTGAGCATTTGCAAAAATCAGGTGAGCTTTTCCTGAGTCGGGTGACTCCAGCCAAATACATTCAGCTACAGTCCATGTAGCCACCTTCTATTGGGATGGGATGTGTCCACTGTATGTTAAAAATACTGAAAGTAGCGGGCGAAAGAAACCGTGGGACTTCTACAGCAATGATATTACATGGGAGTTTAGTAGTCGGCCGAGGAAAGGGATTTCAGTTGCTACTGAGTTTATATTGTGGCACGTTCTTCAGACAAGCTGCCAATGCGCATTTGCAGGAGCACAGCATCCAGCGGTGTGGGGAGTGCTCAGTTGAAAGAGTGAGTTGCTGTGTGGTCTGTGGGTGAAGAGGTTGGGTTTTGTGCATACTTTGGTGTTTTGTGTGTGTCTGTGGCCCTTGTAGGAGATATTTTAGTGTAATGCATGATTAATGGAACACGCTTCTTATGTCGTTAGCTCTGCCTGTACATGAAGCGGAATATAGTAGTTGTAAGGGTTAGAAGGCATGTGGAATTGCTTACCATTCTAGACTGGCAATGGGTAAGGCACTTGGTTAAGTTTCATCAGCAGAGGAGATACCCACAGGAATGCATTGGCTTACGGGCAACCATGGTAAACGTCCTTTGGCATCTGCCCGGAAGCGGCTGAGCGCAACCCCTGCCAGCCATGACAGGTGATCTGTACGTTCAACCAGAGATCATGTAAGAAATTGTTAGGGCTCAACCAGGCCCTTTCATGCAGATCCAGGTCTTCCAGCATTGTAGTAGTCAGTCACCTGGTTCTGGTGCAGCTGGTGGAGGAAGGGTGCATCAGAACTTGTGGCAGTGGGCACGGGTTGAGGTAGGTTTTTGCCTCGGAAGACCCCCTGCTGTAAAAGCTGCAAGAAGGAGGGACTTCCACACTGGCACCTGAAGAGGTGACAATCTGATTGGCTACCATGATGGATCTCACAGGAAATGGATTGAAAGGGGTTGGGACAGCGCATGTGCAGAAAGCCAGTACAGAGAGGTTTTCGTAACTGCAACTTCCTTTGTTTAGAGAGAATTGCTAGGTCGCTGTTGAAAGCCTTTGACCACAATCCTGCTTGACAAGATGTATTTAGCCTGACGTGACTGTGACTAGTTGCCTACTAGTGTTTGTTCTCCCCCCTGACTGCCTGCGTTTTGTGCCTGCTGTCGTAAGGGCCCTCGTGTATTTTCCTGCATAACTTAACAAAACTTGATGCGGATTTCTTTCTTTCTTGTGACTCATGTTTTCTGCTGCCTCAACCTCTTAATCTCTTTTGGATGGAAATCTGGTGGTTGCATTGTTTACGTTGCTACCCGAGTTAGAAATAGAATTCTAGCAACAGTAGTGCCTTCCTGGCACAGGATACAGGTAGACATAGTTATCTTGTGTAAAGTCCAAAAAGGAGCGACAGAAGAGCCTTTACCAGGGATGCACTGGTTAAAAGCAGACATGTAACACATGGTAATGCTCGAGAGTCTATAGAGAAGAAACAGAGTAGCAATTCACCAGGATGCACAGGATACAGACATACTTGTTAATGTTTCATAGAGTGTAACCCGGAGCGACAGAGGTGCAACTCACAGACATGAACTGGTTGCAGGCAGACATGCTAAGACTAGGGCGTGGATTTTGCAGAGTTCTGCTACGCGGAACTCTGCGAACTGCTGAAA
This sequence comes from Pleurodeles waltl, assembly GCF_031143425.1. Classification (NCBI taxonomy): domain Eukaryota; kingdom Metazoa; phylum Chordata; class Amphibia; order Caudata; family Salamandridae; genus Pleurodeles; species Pleurodeles waltl. Next base: position 1,022,146,195 of record NC_090449.1, on the reverse strand, counting down.
AACTCCTGTGCTGTAAAATCAGTGCAAACAGCATCACGCTGAGCACCAGAGGACTCTAACTTTTTTTTGCTGCTTGAGTATATTTTCATGCCTACCACAACTGCTCGCATTCAGAAATCGCACTCTCCAACTTAGCAATTTATTTTGCTCGCGCTCACCAACTTAACGTTGGCGAGCATCAGCAAAAGAAAAATCTCCGCTCTGTGTCACTTCGCGTATTTTTTCCGAACTCCACACTCCATGCAGAGTGGGGAAAACTCTGGTACCTCCACCTGCAGAGCAGAATTCTTCGCCCACCCCAAGCTAAGACATGATATTGCTTCAGAGGAGCAACAGAGTAGCAAGCCACTTTAATGCAGGGGATACAGGCAGACCTGTTAGTATTCCATAAAGTGATTGAGACCACCAGGCTGGCGGTAACCTGGCGGTGTTGGCAGTTCAACAGTGGCAGATCTGCCACAGTCATAATGGGGAGGTCGGACCGTTGCTTTGGCGGCGGTTCGACCTCCATTGCGGACCTGGAATGAGGCCCTGTGTTTCCGTAGGAAAATTTTTTTTTGACTTGCCTATATCTTTGGCACCGTTTGACGAATCTTCCCAAAATTTTCCAAAAAAAGTGCCCAAGTAATTCTTGTTTCAAGGTGATGTGTCAAGTGCGGGCCAAGAAAAAGCTGGGTGGGGGGTTCAAAAAAGTTATGTTTCCTATGTTAGTAACCATATGACCTTTGAACAAGGCTACAGCCCAAACCACTAGACTGAATTACCCTAATTTGGCAGAAAGCTTGCTTTCAGTATGCAGATTATGCTTTTACTTATTTGGTGTAAATCCGTTCAGTAGTTTTTGAGAAATTTAAAGAAAGCCATATTTGTATATATCTGGCAGCGATGACTTCACGTATAATGACAAGCTCCTGCAGGAAAATGCACAGCTCTGACTGGCAGCCAACATAACAACCAGGAAGTGTTGGCAGCCATCTTGGGACTTTGCTTCATCCGAGTTCCACATAAAAAGCATGAACAAGAAAAGGGGCCAGGGTAGAGACACCCTGAACCTTAGCTCTGGGGCTGGGATTCCAGAGGGACTCACCAGATCAAAAAAGTATTAGCATTTTTTTGCCACAAATTCGTGAAATTCGCAAATTTGTGGCAAAAAAATGGAAAAAAAAACCAATTGCGGGCTACTGCGCTTGTTGTGTGTGTTGTGTGTTTTTTTTTTTTTTTTATATATCCCCCAGGTGGGCCTGGTCCCGGAGGCATCATAAAAAAATAAAGAGGAGGGGGTGCACAGGCCGCCCTCCTGGGCTTCTCAGTGCCCCGGGGAACCCCACCTACACAGGGCTTATTTTAAATTTATTGTAGGGAGGGGGGACGTGTGCCCCACCTCGCATCCCCAGGGACCGCCAGCTCCCTGGGGCTTGATTGTATTTTAATGCAGGGGATGTGCCCCCCCAGACCCGGGGACCGCCAACTCCCCAGGACTTCCTTGTATTTGAATGTGGGAGGGGGGTGCAGCACTCCCTGCAGCCCAAAGGACCACCTCCCGGGGCAAAGATAGAAATAAAAAGAAAGGGGGTCTGTTTTAGACCGGCACCTTCCTGGGGCTAAATTCACAGTTGGAGGGGGGCCGCATGGCCCCTTTGAGGAGCCAATGATTTCCCTTGGTATGCCCCACCGCAGGGCCGGCTCCTGCTATGTCCTGGGATGCCCACCCCCAGGACATAGCTGTTTAATATTGCTTGGTGGGAGCTGACTGCTCCCACCAAGCAAAAGCAAACAAACTCCACTTTCTGCAAGTGAGAGCTGTCAAACAGCGTTCACTTCCAGAAAGCAGAGTTTTCATCTGTTTTCCTTGCACGCCAATATGCATATGGGGAAGACAGATGAATACATTGCTCCCGCAAGCAGGGTGCTGCTATTAAAAGCAGCACCCTGCTTGGGGAGCAATGCCAGCTACCACAAGACGTGGGGAGCCAGCTAGGACCGCAGGGGCCTTGAGGCTCCCCGCAAAGTTTTTTTTTTTTTCTCTCTCTCTCTCTCTCTCTCCCTCATATCCCATCCATCCCATCATGGGATGAGAGAGATTGTCATTGCAATAGTCTCTCAATGCCTTGACTTCAAAGAATTAGACTAGGATGATGTTCAGTACAAATGCTATAGTTACGTTTGGATGCAGAGTAGAACATAGGCACTTCTTGCCTAATGGTCAAGATCTTGTGCTGTCACTGAGTAGGCTGAAGGTTCAAATCCTAGTATCACTTGGCAGTGTGTTTGTTTATCTACTGGTGTTTTGATGGTTAAACCTTCCTGGTGATGGAACATTCACATTTGTTTACAATCACATACGTGAGTTGACTGTCATAGGTATGCTTGGAAACATCACAGTAAGGGGTCACCTGTGGCCTAAAGGTTAAGGTCACAGACCCTCACACTTTTCAGTGAGGGTTCGACTCTAGGTGTGCCTGTGGTCATTTTCATTCTTTAATTTCTTTTAAACTTCAAAAGATTAAGGTTCATACTGAAATGTGAACCCACTCATTTTAATTGACAAATACATTTTTATTTTTAATTTGTCCTGAAATATATAATTCTAAGTATATAATTCATCAAAGCCTAAAAAACTGTCTATCTCTGTCCCTCTGACTCTTTCTCTCTCTCTTTTTTGCTCTCTTTCAATCTTTCTTACACTCAGATACCCACTCACAGACTCTGAAGCACCCACTCACAGACCCAATAAGATAGTGACATACCCACTCTCATACCCAGACAGACACTCTCACAGCCACACTCACACCCAGAGAAACAGGTCGTGTCCAACTCCTGCTGTGTACCAACAAAGGTCATGTGCAGCACGTGGTTAAGGGGGTTGGCCGCAGCATCTGGCCACACATCAGGCCCTGTGGGCAACCCCTGCTGCGCAAAGCCAGAAGCCGTCCGCTTTGCATGGTTGGGTGGTTATAGTGGTTGGCCGTAGGCCAGGCCGTACGGCCCACTGCCACTGCACATGGCACGTGGCGGTGGTTGGATCATGGTTGGATCATGAAAATGACTTTACGTTAAGAAAACCATAGAAATTCACTGAAAAGCCAAAGGTTATAGGCACGTTATAGCTAGGCTAATATTTTAAACATACAGAACCATAGAAATGTACCTGTTATAGTTAGATCTATCTCAAGTAACTATAACTCGTTCCCTAAGGTAACTATAACTCGCACCCTCTTCATGCACTGCTAATTACCCTACAAATTATCAAATCAAATAATTAACATTTATAAAGCGCGCTACTCACCCGTGCGGGTCTCAAGGCGCTAGGGGGAAGGGGTTACTGCTGCTCGAAGAGCCAGGTCTTGAGGAGTCTCCGGAATGCGGAGTGGTCCTGGGTGGTCCTGAGGATGGTGGGGAGGGTGTTCCATCTCTTGGCCGCCAGGTAGGAAAAGGACCTCCCACCCGCCGTGGAGCGGCGGATGCGAGGGACGGTGGCGAGAGCGAGGCTGGTGGAGCGGAGAAGACGGGTGGGAGCGTAGAAGCTGAGGCGACGGTTGAGGTATTCTGGTCCCTTGTTGTGGAGGGCTTTGTGTGCGTGGGTGAGGAGACGGAAGGTGATCCTTTTGCTGACGGGAAGCCAGTGCAGGTGCCTCAGGTGGACGGAGATGTGGCTGTTGCGGGGTATGTCGAGGATGAGGCGGGCGGAGGCGTTTTGAATTCGTTGCAGACGTTTCTGGAGTTTTGCGGTGGTCCCAGCGTAAAGGGTGTTGCCGTAGTCCAGGCGGCTAGTGACGAGGGCGTGGGTCACGGTCTTTCTGGTGTCGGCGGGGATCCAGCAGAAGATCTTCCGGAGCATGCAGAGGGTGAGGAAGCAGGAGGAGGATACGGCGTTGACTTGTTTGGTCATGGTGAGAAGTGGGTCCAAGATGAAGCCGAGGTTGCGTGTGTGGTCTGATGGGGTCGGTGCGGTGCCAAGGGCCGTGGGCCACCAGGAGTCGTCCCAGGCGGTCGGGGTGTTACCGAGGATGAGGACTTCCGTTTTGTCTGAGTTCAGTTTCAGACGGCTGAGTTTCATCCATTCTGCGACGTCCTTCATTCCATCTTGCAGGTTGGTCTTTGCGCTGGTGGGGTCCTTGGTGAGGGAGAGTATCAGTTGAGTGTCGTTGGCGTAGGAGGTGATGATGATGCTGTGTTTGCGTACGATGTCGGCGAGGGGGCTCATGTAGACATTGAAGAGTGTCTGGCTGAGCGAGGAGCCTTGTGGGATGCCGCAAATGATCTCGGTGGGGTCTGAGCGAAAAGGAGGGAGGTAGACTCTTTGAGAGCGGTTGGAGAGGAATTACGGCACTCATGATAGCATCATTAAAAATATAAATGTAATATTTGCAGTACACTTTTTTACGAAAAAACTGCATGGCAGGGGCACGAGTTACACTTACCTTAGGGCACAAATTATAGTTACGTGAGATAGCTCTAACTAGAACAGGTGAATTTCCATGGTATTGTATGTTTAAAATGTGAGCCTAACTATAACGTCCCTGTAACCGTTTTTATTTTTTTAAGTGAATTTCTATGTTTTTTTTAAACTCTATTTCCTAAGTAAAACATCCCTTTACCCTTTTGTTTTTCAGTGTATATGTGTTTGTATATAAATATAGATATTATGTAGGTTATAAAAGCTAGAAAAATGAATCCTCAATTAAGCAATGATACACAATATGCAACCTCATAAATTAAAATAGAGATAAATGTTGGTTAAAAGATTAACCATACGTAATTATATATTTTAAAAAATGCAGAATTACAATAGAGATCAAGTTGACACTTCACAACTCACTTATTGACAAAATCGTTCATATAGCTCAGCTGCTTGCGTATTCTGAGACTCCTTCTTTGCACAACATTGTCTTGTACATTACCAGATGAAGTAACTGAACCATTTTAATTATTATTATCCTCGCCTGATGTAACACAAATTTACTTTTGTTTCACAACCACAACACAATTCAAATTTTAAGCCCATCCGTCCTCTGTTTACATGGCATTACTGAAGAACTTAAAACCCTTTTTGTACATTAGTCAAAATGAGAGCACTTGTTGGTTGCTCACAATGGTCCAGGTTCACTAAGTCACCCACCTGAACTAAGATATTTTTCTCTCCTTTTTATCTTGGCAAAAATAATATATTCTCCTCTTTTGATGAGCAATTTCCTTTTTTCTCCATTCACCCAGACCATTAAACTTCACACCTTTATTCCAGACCATCCAACCTGGACAGAGCAAGTTATTGGGTCTACCCTTTAAAAGTTTTTAAAAGGAATTTTCCAAGTAGAAGTAAGTGGAGTCATTCTGTAAGCTGTGATTCCTTCTTTCAATGCATCTCTCCAATCTATTTCATTAGCTCTAGCAAGATTGATAGTTTTCATTTAAGGTTTTATTCAACCTCTCTATGGCTCCATCAACCTCTGGGTGATAAATGGAGATCGAGATTTTTCATGTGCAAATTATCACATTTCTTAATGAACAGTTCAAATTCCCTTGAACAAAATTGAGGTCCATTGTCAGACCTAGGTAAACTCTCTCTCTTGAAAACTTCTCTTAAAAATCTCATAACACTTGATGACGAAATATCACATACATATGTCACTTCAACTCACCTGGAATACAGATCTGGCAACACTATGAGGGTGTGTGATCTTTACTTTTCAAAGGGCCAGCTATATAGCAACCTCATCCCATGGAAGAATTGGAGGTTTTCTAAACACCATTGGTATGTGTCATGTAACTAAAATCTTGTCACTATTACTACATTCAGTGCACTCACTGCACGTTCTACCTCCGTGTCCATTCCAGGTCACCAAAAGTTGAATCTCAACCTTTCTTTAGTTTTACTATGACCATGTGACCTTCATGGCCCAACAAAACCAGTTTACTCCTGAGTAACTGAGGAGGAATGAGTCTGGCACCCCTAAACAGCATTCCGTTACAACAGTAAGTTAATCTTTTACCACAGCCCACAGCTTATCAAGAGAGAAAACATTTATTGTTCTAATCAAATAATGACCTAGCTCAACGTGTTATCCTTAAACAATTCTGGCTTCCATTTTCAGCTGCTATTGCCCTATATGTTACCTCACACACACTTAGGGCCTAATTATGTATTTGGCGGTCTTGCGACAGCCAAACTCGCAGTGGCAGTCAGTCTGCTACACTCCTGGTGGTCCGACTGCCAGATTGCAACCCTGGTGGTCAGACGCCAAGGGACTGCCACCACCACCAGGATCGTGGAACCCAATGGGTTGGCGGCGGTCAGAGTTTTGGTCAGCCGCAGGGGTGCTGAGTTCAGCACTGCCAGGCTGATCACGAGTCCACTTTCTGCCAGCCTTTTCATGGCGGGGTCCCTGCCATGAAAAGGCTGGTGGAAAGACACTGCTGGGGGCCACATGGGTCCCCAGCCCAGCAGCCTCAGAATGCGCACTGTTTGCTACAGAAGACACTGTGCATTCTAGGGGTGGTGGGGTCACCCTCTGTGTGACGGTACTGGCCTCAGCTCCCTGAGGAGCCGAAGCCAATGCTGTCACACTGTTTCCACTGGGCTGACCATAATTAGGATGGGGGTGAGACCGCCAGCTCTGTGGCGGTCTCCCTCCCACAGCTCTGGCGAGTCGACGGTTGGCCCGCCAAACTCATAATCAGGCTCTTAGTTTCTCATCAACCAAATCATCTTGATCACCATCAAACAATACATTCTCACACCCGAGTTCAACGAAACGGTATCAACAGTTAACAGGCTAATGATTTATTCATTTAATCACAGGTAAATATTCCGCTGTCAAATTAAAGTTCTGTAAAGAGATTATCACCTCCTCGGTTTTTGAGGAAATTGAGCCTAATCCTTTCTTCAAGAAAAGCTCTTTGAGGTTTGTAATCTGTGCAAACCTTTATAGTCATGCCCCATATTAAATTTCAAAGCTTCTTCAAAGCCCCAAAATTGGCAAAGCCTCGCTCTCAATCACTAAGTAATTCACTTCTGCACCCTATGGACAATAAGAAGCACACATAATCAATTGTTCATCATGTTTCCTCTTTTATAGTAGGACAGCACCCAGGCATTTTGAGATGGCATCAGTGACCGCAAAGGTCTTATTACAAAGTACGAAAGCTTGTAAATTAGGGCCACTCTTAAAATCATCCTTGATGACATCAAACTCTTTTAAACACTCTTTATATCACTGAAATTGAATCTTCTTGTTCAACAGTTTCCCTAATCAGACAGACTTCTCTCTTTACCCTTTGATAAGTTTATTATAAAATTCCAACTTTATCAAGAAATAAAGTAACTCTCTGTTACTTGGTTCTTTCAAATTAATGGTGGTGTCAAGCAGATCCTTCTTGGGTGATACTCATTATCGAGAAATGTGATGACAGGATAGCTGACCTCAGTAACCCCACACTTGCCTTTGTCTTTTCTCAGTTAGACTTACTTCAGTTAGCTTGTTTAGCAGGAAACAGACCCTACCCTAAAATCATGCTCTTTCTTACTTTCCCAAGTTATAAGGAGATCATCTCCATAGCAGTGAACTCCTTGCAATACTGTAACACTTTTGGCATCATCCTCTGAAAAACAGACGTGGCCGATATGAGTCCAAAAGGCATCCATTTGAACTTAAATGCTGTCATGGGTGTTACATAAGCAGTTAACTCATGTAAGTCACTATCTAGCTCAATTTGATGATACACTGAAGCTAGATCAAGCGTCGTAAAAAGCTTGGCATCCTTGAGCGTCATAACGATCTCAACTTTAGTAGCAAGTGGAAACCTATGCACTACAACTTTGTGATTAGGAGCTCTTAAATCAATGCACAAATGTATATCTCCACTGGATTGATTAACAACCAAAGTAAGGGCTAATCACGCAGTGGCTTCAACAGATTCAATTACGTCTAGATCAATTAACATCTGTCATTCTTTGTTCACATTCTCTTGCATACCCTTGCATACCTCTTTAGTGTAATATGATGTTTATATCCCTTAAAGCAACCCGAAGAATCATCAAATAATGTTTTTAAATTCATGTTCAAAATCGGTGTGAAGATTTGCGATTTCTTGAATTTTTACTTGTGGATTAGCATTGGGGTTGAGTTTGACACATAGTAGTCTTTGATGTTGCTATGTGCTATGTGCTTGTAACGTTGATAGAAACATAACCCTCACCTAGTGTGCTACGGTTGCCCAAAACCAAACATGCAACAAAATATCCTATCATTTGGATAAGAATGCCTCCAAATCTTCTGAGACATTCATCCAACTCACATAATGTAGCATTACTCTCAAATTTCTCTTCATATGTTGCTTTCAAAATTATTTTCCACTTAGAACATGAGTCAAACCTCATCAGAATGATTAATGTTCATTATCTCACTTGTGTGATTGCTGTTTGAACTGTTACTTACTCCATCAACGTAGAAAATAATTTCTTAAGTAACCTCCTTCAACCATCTCTCTCTCTTTTTTATTCCGACTATTGCAGCCAAAATGTCCTTTCTTTGCACAGACATTGCAATTGGAATGTAAGGCAGGACCGTGACTAGCATTGGCTCTACGGCCTGATCTGCCACACCTGTAAACTTCTTATGAAATCTTTGTTTTCCTATCATTTACCCACTCAATAGTGATCCCTTCCTCTAAAGGAGAGTTCATCTTTTAGCCAGAGCTCCTACCTTACCTTAACATTACAGCTTTTTAACACAATTTGTTCTTGAATCCTGTTCCCTACCGCTCCCCCAAATGTACATGTTGACCAAAGTTTCCTTAAACTGGTAATATAGTCTTCAACTGCTTCTTTGTGACCATTCCCTTTTAACCCAAAGTAGTGTATCTCCATAATACTGGCAATATGAGGAAGAGAGTGTCTACCTAATTTTAAGATGCATATTTCATACTGATTCAGATTTCTCTGTTCTTCAGCACTAAGATCTAGTAATGTCTTTAAAAACCTACTTCCCCTTTCCACCTAAGATTAGTGTCACAAACTCCATAATTTGGACAGATTTCCTTCCAGTTGCTTGACTTTATAATAGGTAAAGGCATACACTTCTAACATGCAATGGAGCACATTCTAAATGGATGAATAAAATTTGCATTACAAGTCTTAGGGCCTGTGTCCAGACGTGTCAGATCGGGCATTTACCAACCTCAAGCAGACCCCAATAGCCAGCATGATTGTCACATAAATCCTCTCACTTTGCAGTCAGAGAAAGAAAAATAAACACCAAGCTCCCTAATAGACACAGCCTGACACTTAACCTGTGTCTTTGAATGCACAGCAAATGTGACAAGATAAGAACAAGATTTAAAGGCCTGTTTACAGAAAGCGCGTTTGTGGAAGAATACAGTAAATATGCTTTAGGCAATGGGAGAGACAAATTGAAGCTCAAGAGCCTAAAGCAAATAAAACCAGCAAATAGAAATCCAGAAAATGTGAGTTACAAGCCACACAGCCAATGGTAATCAGTGGGCATAATGCATTACTAGGTCAACTTCTGAAAGTCCCCAAGATGTCTTTAGCAAACCAGACAGCTGCGTTGTCTTGTAGGCTGCAACCTAAAAATGAAACTGCAACTCTAATCACAAGTATTAACTTCAAATGGTGTGTACCTCACATCACTTAATCTTTAACATTTGAAACAAACAAAATGTCTGAAATGTACTGTATGAGTTAAAACATCAGTCACAAGTTTGGGATTAGACACCCTCTTAAATGTGCTGCCAATGTCGTCAAGCAGTTTCCACTCACAATAGGGCTTGTTATTCCACACAGGTGTCTTTTTCTTGAGAAAGTAGGACTTGCTGTACCTCAGTGTCAGCACTGAAAGATGGATGCGGTCTAAAGCGATTGGTATGCCTGCTTGGGTCAGGATACGCCAGCTGATGTTGCTGTGTTTGCTGATTTCATAATATGAGCTGTGTGCTTGGACAAAACTATTGTTCTCTGTCCTACTTTTTTTTTTCCTGATACATCTTATTGTGCCAATTCTTTTGAGGATGCTCCATGTTTTCTTTGATGTTCCTGTGATGGGTACAAGGTTGTTCTGGATAGGGTATGCCATCCTAGTGTACCCACCACACATGGCCTCTTAAACCAAGCTTTCTGCAGGTTTGGCATCTGAATCTTTTATCCATGCCCTCAGTGGGGAGAAAACCTACATCCCCCCCTATTGGTTAAATCTTCTTGGTGCACAGCGATGTTTTGTGGTATGATAGGTGTCATCTGATAACACATCACAAGCTGCAAGAAAAATAAGTTCTCCTGCACATGGTAACACCTTTTTGGATTTCCTGTCTCTAGAGCGGCCCCTGGGGCTTCATGTCACACCCTTATTGCAGTTTTACAATGCTTCATTTGCCACTAGAGAATAAATCATGCCTAGAGCCCAGTCTGAACAGAGAAGACTTATCAAAACAGATGTTAATGCTTTGTAGGTCTGCCTGGAGATAAGCTGACTCACACACAAGACACCTCCAATCTAGGGTGTGACATTATCAGTACAAGTACAAGACTGCGACTTTAGATCTCAGTACAGCCCACAATGTTTATTACCATGATCTAGCCTTGGTAGCTGCTGTTTTGCATCTGTAGCCAACAACTGCTATCTCTACCTGAAAGACTGTTTTATTAGCTCAGTGCTAAAGGAGGAAATAGAGTCCAGTCTTGCCATAACACTCATCAAATTTGGTTCTGTGTTGACTGCCTCTAATCCTCCAAGCTGCTTTCCAATAAGATTCATTTAGTTTGTGTAATTCTGGTTTGTAGCTTGGCAAATGCCATGCATCATGGAGAGTATGATGACTGACTGTCAGGTGGTGTACCGCTACAGCAAGAACACCTTATTAGCCTGGTGGGTCCAGAGGCATCTTGTTCTACAGGTGGATTGCACGTAGTGGTCTCCCATGCAGTTACACATTTGTTCCCAGCACCATCATCTAGCAGAGAATTACAACTTGTTGCTGGACAATCATTACAAGCCTATCCCAATTCTACCATCCTTGTAACAGTGGGCACAACTTTCAATATTTTGGTGAGATGCCTTTTTGACCTGACCCACTTGCAGCTTATGGTTGTAAACAACTATTCAAAGATGGGAGGGAGTTGGAGCTGAAGGAAATATTTCTAGTATAGCAAACATTTCAATTAGCGATGCCACCCAGAGTGGTAATGAGACACACACACACACACACAACACCATGGCCCTCTTCTACTTGAGTAAACACGGGAGCACACACTCTTTACATTTCTGCAGTCTGTCAATAGAACAACCATGTTTCTGCTAATCCCTCGAAATGCTTGGTCAACAACACCAGAGCAGAGTGCCTAAGACTGTATCTGCGCCTTCTTCATTTGTGGAAACAAAACTAGGAGGTCGTTGACACCATCTTTGAAGCCTTCCATTGCCCAGTTGTAGATTCGGTTGCACTCCAACACAATTCCAGTTATTGTGACCGGTTCACCTTCTGGATGGAGTGGGGTCTGAAGTACTTATGGAGAGACCTTCTGCTGGATTTGGCAGGGACATTCTTGTATGGCTTCACTGTAGCCCATTTGTGACAATTTTGTAATCCCCAACAGATGTGGGGAGTTCTTCTCCAGAACCAAGGAGGCAGTCAAAAGGTACAATGCGTCGTCAGTCTAGTCCTAGTCTGACTGATGCATAAACCTTTTGGGTCTGATCTCATGTGTCATGAAGGTTTTTCCCATCAACAACATCTTTCATAGTCCAAACATTGTCCATTTGCATCAATGTCTGTAAGCCCAATATGCTTTAGAACCCTTCAAGTAATTCAGCTAGAAGAAGATGGGCACGAGGACTCGCCCTACCAATGTCTAACATAATGCAAGAGTGCCTTTTAAATGAGAAGGCCCCCTCTTGCATTCTTTCCAAGTCCACATGCCTCCTCCTCCCCAGAGGAGGCATGTGGACAACTTGTATATTGGGCACACTTTACTTTTTTATCTCGACATACCCAATGCTCCACTTTCTATTGACTTAACATTTTTTGGACTCAGCAATGCTAACTTTACACTTGCTAAGTCCATCGTTGCCACATGAACTGTGTTCTGTAGGACCCTTTGCTACATCTTCATGGTGCTGAACCTCAGTATGCTGCATGAGCACATGCATCAGAAATAAAACACCTTCTGTGGCATTCTCAAGGCGTGTGCCTGTTAGAAGCATATGCTGGGTGGCTAAATAGTGTACCTACAGACCTTCTTCCGTCTTTATTATTTTAGAGCTTCTTGTTGTATCCATGTTACATTTTTGTCTAGGTCTATGTTGTTTGATGCTACCTCCCCCCTCACATTTTTTATAGTCAATTGTTGTTGAATATAGCTATACATTGAAAGTATGAAGTGGGCTGCCAGAGCAAGAAATAGCTACCCTAATGGTGACGTTCACTCTTAGTCCTTTTGATTTTTTCCATTATCATCCCCCATTTCCTTCCTGATCTGACTTTAACCAGGTATCAGCTAACAAAAGTTCAATGAGTGGCTCCTTTTTTGGGTCGCAGTCTACCAGACAGTGCAACTGTCTGGTTTGCTAAAGACGTCTTGAGGACTTTCAAAGAGTTGATCTAAAAATGCATTCCACTCGTTGTTACCATTGGCTTTGTGGTTTGTAACTCACACTTTCTAGCTTTCCATTTGCTGACTTTATTTGCTTTAGGCTCTCCAGGTTCATTTTGGTCCTCCCATTGCCCAAACCCTGTTTTCTGTATCCTTGCGCAAACTTGGTTTCTGTTAACAGGCCTTTAAATCCTGTTCTTATTTCGCCAGATTTGCTGTGCATTCAAAGACCGAGGTCAAATGTCATGCACTGTCTTCCAAGGACACTTGTTTACTTTTCTTTCTTTGACTTCAAAGTGAGAGTATTTATGTGACAATCTTGCTGGATACTGGGGCGTAAGAAAGAGTTGTTTTTTCTAGCACATGAAAATGTTTATGTGTAAGTATTTCAGAAGATATCAGAATTATGGACCCCAAAATGAAGCACATTTTTTGTTATTTCTGAAGTGTGTTGGAAATAAATACTTTAATATGATCAAAACAAATCATTAAACTAGGTGATGCTATTTCCACACATTTTTGTCTGTGCACTGAATAGTTTTATTAGTAAAACTGTATGTCTATGCAAATGTAATGGTTATTTCAATTGAAAATGTCTGGTCTGTAATGGCAGTGTGCTACCACACCATGAATACTCCACTCTATACCACTCTACTCTGCACCACTCTACACCACAGCACTCTACTCTGCACCTCTCCACTTTGCACCTCTCCATGACACTGCACTCTACCCCACTGCACTCTATGCCACTTCATGCTATACCTTTCTACTCTACCCCGTACCACTCTACTCTATGCCAATGTAGTCTTCGCCACTGTACTCTACACCACTGCACTCTAGGCAACACCAATCTACTCTGCACAGCTCCAATCTGCGCCACTGTACTCTACATCACTCTGCAACACTGTACTCTGTGCCACTGCATTCTATGCCAATACACTCTATACCAATGCACTTTACTCCTCTGTAACACTCAACTCTGTGCTTCTGTACTCTATGCCAGTCCACTATACGCCACTCTAATCTACTTTGCACCACTGCACTCTATGCTATTGCACTCTACACCACTTTCCTCTATGCCATTACACTCAATGCCACTCTATGCAACTGCACTCTACCGTGTATCACTATGCTCTATGCCAGTTCACTGTCCTCTGAAACAATCTACTCTACACCACTCTTCTCCACTCTGCGACACTCCACTCCATTGCAACCTACTCTGCATCGCTGTACTTTGCGCCACTGCTCTCTACGCCACTGTACTGCACTCTGCTTCGCAACACTGCACTCTCTGCCAGCGAACTTTACACCACCCTAATCTGCATTACCCCACTCTGCCACTACACTCTATGGCACTATACTGTACTCTGCACCATTATATGCTACTCTACTCTAGGCCACTGCACTCTATGCCACTCAAGTCTACTCTGCACTCCACGCCACTGCCCTTTATGCCAGTCGACTCTACTCTGTTCCACTGCCTTCTGAATCACTCCACTTTACACTGCACCACTCTATGCTACTCTACTCTATGCCACTGCACTCTACATCATCACTCTACTGCACTCTATGCCACTACACTCTGTGCCACTACACTCTGTGCCACTACACTCTACTGTGTACCACTCTAATCTATGCCACTGCAGTCTACGATGCTGCATTGTACACCACTGAATTCAATGCCACTGCACATCAGTCCACTCTATTCTATGCCACTACAGTGTATGCCACTCTGTGACTCCACACTATGCCACTCCAATACAGGATACTCTTGACCACTCCACTCTACAACACTCTACTCCACTCTTCACCGTTCCACTCTACGATACTCCACGCCCCTCTCCTCTATGCCACTAACCCTTAGCCATGCTGAGCAGCAGCCACGCTGGTGAAAAACATGGCTAAAACACATTGGCAAAGCCAATAACTCTTGGATAGGCAAGACCTATTGGCTTTGCCAGTGCTTGTTTCGAGAGGGAAGCAGGCATTAGTGGGCATACACCCAGGGAAGGGTAAGCATCCTGCTTGTGACTTTCACCTGCATACCCATTGCAGTGCTCTAAATTAAAAGCTTTTACAACAAAGTAGATATCAGTCTAGATGTTAGAGATACCCACAATTTGAAATGGGAAAATGCAAAAGGACTTAAAGTAACTGAGGCGCTATAAAGGTATGTTTATCTCTGGAGCAGTCCGGCCTGGATTTTGGGGGCCTGTTCTTCAGAATGATAATCACTTCAACACTGTGGAGTATATATGAGATCAATGGTGTTGTATGTATCATAAGGTTTACTCTCCATATGTATCTATTTCACCATCTCATACAGAGCATCTGTCTCATTAGACATGAGGGAGATTAGCAGTCTCTTAGAACTCTCAAAAATTGTACATCTGAATCCTCCAATCTCAAAATCACTCTCATAGGTAAAGGTCACATGCATTTATTTGGGTGTTTTACGTAATGCCAATATGGAGCCTTTTAGCTGCTACTGAGTTGTTGGAGTCACAAAGCACCAGAATGCTCAGGTTGTGCACTGTAGTATATTTGGTATGCACTTAATTTAGAGCATCCTTGTAACAAAACATGGGAGGAGAAAAATATCACCATGGCTAGCTAGCCTGTCTCTTTTCCTCTAAATTGAAGTGACACAGTTGGCTTTGTATCTGCAGCTCAGTTATGTTTGTAACTTGCATTCCCTAAGTCCTGATTGCATTGCAATTCCATTTGTTTTCATTGGCAGGATTTTAAGCTGGCTTTTGGCAATCGGCGAGGAAGAGAAAATGGACGTTGGCACGGGGGCTCGGCTACCATTCTTCAAAGCCCAGGAGATGAAGTGTGGGGAGTGGTCTGGAAAATGAACATTAAAAATTTAAGTTCACTGGACAAGTAGGTGAATTATCATTTCAAAATCTTGCAAGTGCATTAACGACAGCAAATCTAGCTGTTGTTCAATAAAAGAGTCGAGGTCTGAGGAAACAGAGCTCACCCAGACTAAGAAAGGGGCTTCACCATTATTCTCTCTGTCGATCAGACCACAACCCGGGCGAGCCTCGACTTCCCTTCGTTCACAGTTGTCTCCTGCTGAATGGCTTGGGTTCGTCACTCAATAGGTTGTAGATAACCATGACTTTTTTTTTTATCACAGTTCACCGCACGTTCTTTTCTGGACATTGGAATAACACCATAAAGAGTTGGTGGTGACTCTCCTATTTGGCTACATTTGATGCTTGAAGGGCTGTGGGCCACAGCCTTTGCATTTATTCATCATGGTAAGTGGAGTTGTCTTTCTGGAAAAACAGGACCAGCCACTACCATCCTCACCTCATCAACAAACCCAAACCAGTCCAGAATGGATGCACCTGACTTTATTTGCTTTAGGCTCTCCAGGTTCAACGCTGCCGGTCTTGTTCACATCCCTCACCCCAAGTCCGCCTTTAACTCCCTCCCCTTCTGGTAATACTCTGCCCTGCCCACTCTCCGAATAAACGTGAACCAGCCATCATTGACCTCATCACTGACTACCTGCTGGACTTAAAGCTTCGGTGCAGAAAAATATCTCCCCTTCACTTCTGAACTGGTCTTTGATGTACTCATTTAAGAAGGTTAGTTCTTCCTATGCCACATTGCATCATGAAATACTGATGGTGGCCTCACCATCATCAACATATTCGCCTTGGTGTTGTCTCCTCTCCAGCTGTCCCTCTCTCGCTCTGCGCAACTCCCTTAAAACCTATCTTCCAACCTTTCACTTTCAGTCAAAATCAGTGCCATTCATTTACAGACCTCAGGGCCCTAACCCACGTTTGGTTGCACAGTACACCAAAGTCTGAGCACGTCTTAACAGTTTATTTATGTAACACCTAGCCGGGAGATGTCCACCTATTAGGTTACCAAGCCACTAACAAAATGAAAGAATCATTCCTCTTTCTAGTTATGTCTCAATCCTTTATCGTGTCACTTCTACCACTTGTTTAGAAATTTACATCACCTCTTGTGCTTTCGTTGCCTCTCTTCTTCGCATACTCAAACCCCAGAATTCATCACTTTGAAACTCTTTTGCTATATCACACTTCACTAAATCACATAAGAGCCATCTCCAGCTCTTCTACGGTATGACTTTCTTATTCAAGATCTTACCTATGAGTTAACTACTTACTCACAATCACTTAATGGTTGAATTTCTCAAGGCCGTCACTGTGCACCATAACCATCAAACCCGTGTACTTCTCTTTTAAGCCATAGAGATAGAATTTTACCCAAAGCCTAGGATTTGGCACTGTATCATACCCCATCTCACTAAAGCAGCTGGTAACACCTGCAAAAAAGTCATAATCAAAGCCACATCTAATTCCTAAAGCCATAGAATCTTGCTTCCCGGAAACAAGAATATAGCCCACTTCAGAACTGTAAATCACTGCATCACTTTTATCTCAGACCTCAATTCTTCATAGTTCAGTTCAGATGTCAATAGGAGACCAACCCCTTTCTCAACAATAAAACCAACTCCATCAGAATCAACGGACACATCGTCACACCTCTCACTCTAGGATATCTTTCATATACTCTACCTCCCATGATGACATTTTTCTGTTCCTGTTTAGAGCTATAGCTCTGCAAATGCAATTTCACAATCACTATGAAACTTTCTGCACTCTTTGCAACCCAACCTCCAATACAGATGTAGGAAAGAAAGAATCCTTTTTCCAAGAATCTGATTATGTAGCCATTTGTCACTATCCTCTACCAAGCCATGGCCATCCGCTATCCGTGCGGAGGCATCTGTCCAACTTAAATATTTTTTCCTCCTGTTTGCTTATTAACAGTTGGTTCAATTGGAATCATTTAGACTCCCTCAATCATCACTCATGGCATCTTTAAGGACACACCCTAACACCCATTTTATTCAACATACATTTGTAAACTTTGGGTGCTCTGTTGACCAGCCCTGAAAACCCAGTCCATCAATACTCCAGTAACACCGAGCTCTACCTTGGGGTATCAAGACTATTGGACATCAACAGCCTTAGATTTTTTTCGCAACTTCACCGAAACCTGAATGGTGACCTTTAGTTTAATCCCACATAACACAGTTTACTGTATGCAAGTTTGTGATATTTACAGAGTACAATCCTAGCCGAAAGGCAGAGGGCACTGTACACGATTGTTGTCTTGTGTGGCAGAACCCACCAAACTCCATTACAAACCTGGTTATTTGATCTGAAGCTGCATGACATCACATCCTCTTACATTGAGGGAAGTCCAATGCTTGTCCATTTACATTTTTGCCTCATTCAACACATATATCAACATGAAGGTTTATAGCTTTATGGTATGAGCTAAACCTTCTTCTAAAAATCCATGCACCCTTCCCCTTGCCAAATTCAAATCTCACTGTATTCTATGTGAAGCAGACTCATGCTTCCTAAATCGGTATTTCATGGGTCTGCCTATCTACTCCTAGTCATGATTCCAGAAAGCTAACAAGAAAGCCCGGTCTTGCAACCAGCATTTTCCTTGCTGTGCACCCAGGTTCTGAAGTGACCTGCCATCTCCTCCTTAATCCCCCTGAGAATGCCCCCTCTATCAACCTTTTGAAGAAGGACACAAGAAGACGGTAGAATTTGAGTTGATAGGCAGATCTGAAAAGGTGAGCCTAATATGAGGTAGTTGATGGCCTGCTAAAGTGCCTAGATCTCCCTGTACTGCTACTCTTCACATGCCCTGGGAACCGGTGTTTTTCATAAACTGCTATTACTTGTGAGTGATAAACAAACACTATGGTGGAGGTTTTTTAATGTAACATGATCCCTTTATGAAATAAATACTGCCATTTGATTCCTGGAGTGGCATATTTCCACTTAACTGTTGTTGTGTGGTACCGCCAACATTGCATTGTCTACAGGCAAGTGCACCAGCCATCTTAATAATTGCTTATGGTTAATGTAATCATTTACACCAATTTATATGGGTTGATATATTCTGATGCAAAAAATGCCATCTTTCAATTTAAAAAAACAACTTTTAATAGACCTTGTTCTGTGATTGTGATGCAGCAGAATTAGCATGTTTTGAGCACTTGGTGGTCCTGCAATTTTTGTGTGCCACATTTTTAACCAATTTCACAAACGTCTATGCCAGCACACGTAGGAAGAAATACATTTGCTGGCTAATAAGTGATGAGTGCAGACAACACTCTCCCTTTGTGAATAATGGTCAGATGTTGTGACCGAACAGAATGACAAACAGCAAAAATGCTTTACTAGTGTTCATGTTGAAAGAGCATATTTAGGGTCCTGAGTAACTTTATAACATTTTGGGTGGGTTTCTTTCAGAGGCTTTTTAGAAGAATAGCACTGACTGTACCCATGTTTCATTCCCAGCACTGATATGTGCAAACACATATTTCATATCCCCAAATTGATGGAACCTCTTACTTCCAATTGCATGTTGCACATGCTGATTGTCTTAATAGTGGTGTATGAGCAAATATTGAATAAACACTATTGCGATACTAACATTGTTGGAAGAAAATCAAGAAACAAAATATTGAATTTACATACTTGTAATGAAAAGTACACAAATATCAACTACAAAAATATCTTGACCCAAAATACTGACGTTAAATAGATAGGTGTATATATATTTAGATTTATTTAACATTAATTTAAAACATTTTAAAAAGGCACATAAACATTAATTTAATACATTTATAACAAAATAAGTTATACAAATGCATACAACTTTAGAAAGATATAGGTAAATGTAAAAATAAATTCTACATTTAAAAAAGATTAATACATACAATATTAAATTAATTCTAAACTAATTATTCTAAATTTAAAAAAAAAAAAAAGTTATAGTTTAAATAATACAACACACCATATATACTATTAATTTAAAAACATAAAATATACTATATAATTATAAAACTGTTAGAAATACATTTTAGAAATCAGTGACGAAAATTAATATTTGTTATACATCAAAACAAAATAATATATATATTTTTTTAAATATAAAGTTTTACTTTAAGTACTGTCAACATATTTCTTAAAATGCTGCAAAACAAATAGTAACCAAACTGTGATCAAAAACATTTTTTTTTTAAAACTATTCAAAAAGACTACAGTAATTTCAATCCTACAAAATGTAGGAAAAAATCAGAAAGTTTGGTTGGCACCAATTACTCGTCAGATTCAAAGTCCAATTCAACAGACACTGTGGTCAAATGTACTCCAGCCCAACAAACCTTGAGAAAAGTGCATACATTAGATGGGGCTCAGATTTACTCTAATCTAATAAACATTGTGGAAAGTGCATACATTGGTGGCGTCAGATTTGCTATTCTCGCTTCAATCTAAAAAAACGTTAGAGAGAGTGCATACAGTGGGGTAAGATTTAGGGGCTCATTATGAGTTTGGTGATTGGACGAGCTGACCGGCAAACTTGTGGGTATGGCTGTCTCACCCCTGTTGGATTATGATGTTCCCACTGGCCTGACCGGCAGGAACATCGTATTACGACATACCCGCCGGTCAGCCGGAAACAGTGCTACGGTATTGGTCTTGGCTCCCTTAAGGGCACTACAACACCCTCTGCACTGTGGCTGACCATGAGTCCGACCGCCGTCAGCCCGCCAGGAGCCATGTTCCTGGCAAGGACGGCAGTCCCCTGGCAGTCAGACCGCCAGGAAGGCATTTCTAATATTCGCACTCCAGTTTAACAACCATTGCAGAAAGAGCATATATTTGGGGGAAATCACAGTCACCACACCCAAATAATATAATTACCTGTTAAAAATAAATTTGAGAAAACTAAAGGCCATTGGCATATTTTAACAAAAATTGATTCCATTTTTCAAACATGTAGGAATACAAATATTTAATGGAAGTAATTTATTAAAAATATTTCTTTAAATAATCATTATACCGACACTTCCCCATAAAAGAAACATTTGAAAAGTCTATCTTAAAATATAATACATTTTCGAAAAAGTGTTCCTGTTTTAACAAATATTCATATTTAAATAACAAACTATTGAAAACACAGTCAAACACACTAAATATGGCACAATCCACTCAAATAGGTATTTTTAGAAGTGACATAAAATATTTACAATGTAAAAATCAACATAATATATGATAAAGTTATAAGTTTTAAATTGTTTTATTTAAAAATCCACCCACTCCTCCATTAACTACCACACCCAGAATTAAAATTTTAACCCGTAAGATAAAAACATTTAAACAAATGAATAACAATTTAAACGTTTCAAATTTAACGTATTAATCCATGAAATTAATCAATATATAATTTTTAAAAATATCCACCGATACCCCAAATAACTCTACAACCTGAACTTAAATTTAATATATAAATTAAAAAATAAAAATAACAGTGAAGAATGATCACAATCAACATATTAATCAATTAACATTAATATGTCATTAATAAAAAAATAAACGTATCCCACCCAATCTCCTCTATGGCAACCCAGTATTTGCATTGACACATTAAACTGGCAAAGCATGTTGCAAAAAGGGCATTTACCATGATAGACATTTCTTTACCCTAGGGCAGTTTATGGAGTAAGGAAACCCTGGTGAATAAGTAGTCTTCTAACAGAAGGCAGGAAAATATTTAATTCTTAAGATCCTCTTCACTGCCTGCTGATAGTCAGCAATGTACAGTCTACAACTAGCCCTTGATTTGTGAAGACCTCTGCGTTAATCTTTTTAAATTGCCAAACATCCCCAAACAAGATTTTCAGCAAAGTTATCCAGTTTCTGTTTGAGGGATATGTGTTTGAGCAAATGGTATCTTAACAGTTCCTTTCTCGACAGAAAAGTAACTTGGCCATGGCCTTGTCTCTTTCTGCTTGTCAGCCTCTCTTGCTCTGAGGACCAAATGAGTACTCCCAAAAAGGATTAAAGAAAATCTCCATTTCACATGTCTCATTTTGATTTTTGTGTCTACTCTTCTAAGGTGATCTCCTTTCTTTAAAGAACACAGCATTGTGTGTCACATTGAAATTAGGCCCGGGTGCAAAACTCAGCTCTGCTGGCCTAGTTTTCGGAATTCTGGCACTTCGTGCTACACAGAGTAGCACGGAGTTCCCAAAGTCTGCCATCCGGTGCAAAGCAGAGTTCCGTTCACATGGCGCGTGCCCAAAACTGTTGTTTTTGGTGTTCGCGAGTGGCACAATACTCTGAGGCCACTAGCAAGTGTGCTAGATTTTGCGCCCGCTCACACGGCTTCCAGATGCGACAGTGCCAAAAACAGTGTCACCAGTGACCGCACCTGGAATAGATTTTCTACTCGAGATGCAGCTAAATCTAGTGAAAAAGAGGTTTTTGAGTGGATTTTCTTTCCCAATAGAGCCTTCCAGTTGTCTTTTAGTGTGAGAAGCCTTTAAAAAAGAAAAAAACATTCCAAAAGAAGGAAGTGCCCCAGAGTCTTCAACTTCCTGTTCCTGTCCAGCAGGCTCCTCCCAGTGCTTTGTCCATCTCTTGGTCACTTTTCACTTGGATTTCGAGGTGGAAGCACCACTCTTTGCCTCCTGGATATATACCTTTGGATTTAAGGGCTTCGTTTTTGTGATATCACACAATTGAGTTACAAAGGGTGTTGTTTGTTTGCTTGGGCATGCACCAGTATTTCTCTGTACTTTAATTTGATTTTTACATTTCATTGAGGTGGGTGGCCTGGAGTTTAAGTAGGGGCCTGGCTATTTTTTTGCATTTCATTGATTTTTTTCATCTTTTGTAAAGGAAAATTGTTGCACAGCTCAGTACCTTTTCTCCATGTTTTACATTTACAATATTCATTTATCTTACTATGTGGCCTAGACTTCCAACAAGCCATATAGCCATTAGGCCCAGTACTAGTCATCAATGCATGAAAAAAAAGTTTCTGTGATATGTTTTTAAAACTTCAATTAGGGCAGGGATGGCATTGGATTAAATTTAAAATGTTTGCTATTGTTTGTATTTCATTTTTTTTCTGAAAAAAGTGTATATGTGGGATAATATTTGATGGCATAGGAGGATGTGGGCTGTTGTAATTTTTTTTTATAGCTCAGTTAATTTTTGTGTTTTGTATTGTTGAATTAATGTTAGTGTTTTCTTCAGTGTTACCACCATGCCTCCTTTTTCTGGCTAGTGTGTGTGTGTGTGTGTGTGTGTGTTTGTCATCGGCCACCATTTGTCTTTGTTCCCCATGCCATGCGGCCAGGGGCCATTTTTTAATAATCTATGTCTATAGGCTTGCATGTTGTCTTTGTTCCCCATGCCTCCTTGCTCGCTGGTGTTGTTTGACCATGTGTCTGGTGGCCATTTTGTGCACCCAGCCAGTGTGTTTTTGCCATAGGCTTGCATGTGTTCATTGCTCCCCATGCCTCCTTGCTCGCTGTTGTTGTTTGACCATGGGGCTGGCTTCCATTTTGTGGATCCAGCCAGTATGTTTTTGCCATAGGCTTACATGTGTTCTTTGTTCCCCATGCCTCCTTGCT
This sequence comes from Pleurodeles waltl, assembly GCF_031143425.1. Lineage (NCBI taxonomy): Eukaryota > Metazoa > Chordata > Amphibia > Caudata > Salamandridae > Pleurodeles > Pleurodeles waltl. Next base: position 1,022,123,081 of record NC_090449.1, on the reverse strand, counting down.
CGCTGTTGTTGTTTGACCATGTAGCTGGTGGCCATTTTGTGCATCCAGCCAGTGTGCCTTTGCCATAGGCTTGCACGGATGGATGTGATACCAGTTTAATGATATGCTCGGGGATCGTTGTAGTATATGTGTACTAAAAGAATATGATGATGAACAATGCTTATATTATTTCCTTCTTTTCTTTTTTGCATTTTTCATTTTGCACCTCCTTTCCTCAAAATAGGTTTCTTTCTTCTTGTCCTCCCATACAAACATCGGCAATTGTTGATCATTTGTTCAATTTAATTTTTTTATTTTACTTTTTTCATTTGTACTTTTACATTTTTTCATTTTAATTGTTTTCTGCATTTAATTTCTAATTTTTTTTAAAAAAAAATTCGATTTAAAAAATATATATTATTTCTATTTATTTAATTCAGCATTTTACCTTGATCCATCTACCCTCTATAGACGCACAGCCATGCTAGAGCATTCAGTTTCTTTAGGTGTATAATTCAATTTCCTCCTAGACACCCTGGCTGTGATGCACTGCAGACACATCAGCAGTATGATTCATTTTTGTAATGATTATTCAATTTCCCCTGGACCACCTTGCGTCATAGATTTTTAAAGGAATATTCCATTTACTCATGCACCTCTGTCTGAGTACCACAGGTGTCGGTTCAAAATAGATGGAGATAAAGCAATGAGCTATATATGCATGTTGTGTTGCCTGATTTGAAATGAACTTTTATGGAATGGTGGTTTGACTTCACAATGTTTGGATAAATTGGTATTTATTACATAACTAACCAACCACACTAATAATGCATTTGTCTGTACTATTTCAACCTGCAACAATGCCATGTTTCACTAACTACATGTTTCTCTTGGTTGCTTTTAGGTGCACAAGAGACAAAGAGACATCACTCGTACTGCCAAAGAGAAGGCCTGTACAGTGATTTCAGTCCTCTAATCTCTTCCGCTTGTGCAGCTAAGTACCACTGAGAGCTTTAATATGGCCCCATAGAAAGTTGCTCTGAAGAAAGTGGTCAGTGAGAAGAAGCAGCTTTCTACCGGTGGCGTGCCGACCGCAACCTTTTTCAGGATATGTGTGCCTGCCACACCGGCCTCCGGGGAGGAACCTGGGAGCAGCACTCCGGCATCAACAGCACCACCTCATCCTAAACCCAAGAACATGTCTATCAGTGAGGCATCCACTGCTATCATGGCGACGAGCAGTGACGCTGAATTGGATTTGTCCCTTTCGCAAAGTAATACTCAGTCATTTCAGGAAACGAAGCAAAGTGGACAGCAGCCACACCCAGCAATAGTAGATCTTCCTGAAGTTGGAACAGAACAAGAGGTCAAGATTCCTGCTGAGCAAGAACCTCCTCTTTTAGAATAAATGTCTGCCAAATCACCAGCAAGAAAAAGGAAGGGCACTACTCCACGATCTTCTTCAAGCACCACTTCTGATGCCGATGATAGGCACATGGAGTGGACCCCAGCAGAGTCTGGGAGATGCCAGGAGAGGCAAGGGAAAATAAAAGTTCCTGAAAGCTTTAGAATCATGGAAGGGAATGATGAGGAGGATGACCACAATAAGCCAGTCATTGTGGGAGCTGGCACAGAGGAGTCCGACAATACTATTCAACCTGTTCCGAGGGATGTGGCACAGGTAGCACTGCCAGCTCCCATATTTATAAAGCCCCAGCTGAGACCTGCACTAACTCCTACCTCAGTAGAAGAATGCACTGCAGAGAGGCCATTGATGACACACCCACCTACCTCCAGTTCTTCATCAGGCATTGGCAGTGGCCCACTAAGAAAGTACCCCTCCCCAGGTTGGGATTTTTTTTATGATTAGCAAACATGAGGAGAACATTGCAATATGCTCAATTTGCCACGCAAGTGTTCATCGAGGTAAGCCTGGTACACATTATGGTACTGGAGGCCAAACGACCCATATGAAAAAACATAATGCAATCTGGTGGTAGGAGCACCTTTTAAACAATTGCTGAACATGGTTGTGGTGGTGGTGGTGGTGGTGGTGGGGAAGGTGAGGAGATCTGGGAAACACCACCTACAGCTAGTCCAATCATGGAGGAGGTGAGGAAGGAGAGGGTGACCTCCTCATGCAAAGCATCTTGTCCCCAGCAGTGCCTCAGAATCACCCGCCTCAGTAACCTCACAATGGCACAAGAAGACTCAGTCAGATGGCGACACCACGGCATACAGTGACTGCCCCGTGATGCACATTGAGTCTATCACCACCTACTTCTCGAAGGTTGCCTGCATCAGTGGCCCCAGAAAAGAAAGAAATCCAGGCTGCTATTACGGGTTTTATAGTCTGGAGGGGCCCTATGACCATAACCACCCAAGAGCACATTTGTGCAATTGGAAGCTGGCAAGAATCTTAGCAGTGGACCTCCTCCCTTTTTCCTTTGTGGTAGGAGTGGGATTCTTAGAATTTGTGCAGCCATTTGCCCGAAATGGAAGGTTCTAAGTCTGACCTATTTTACCAGATTCTGTTCCAGCACTGCATCACGATGTGCTACAATTGGTTGCACGAGCTTTGGAGAAAAGTGTTATCCACACTGTCCACATGACGAAAGACGGGTGGGCCAGTTGTCAGGAGACTGATTACATATTCATCAATGCACACTGGATATCTCTTCCGGGCGTAAAGCAAAAGCTATCTTCAGGTCTTGGCCCCAAAGAAAGTTTTAATAACATTCAGCAGCATGCAACAGTATCCATGTTAGCCATGGAGAAATCACATACAGCTGAAAACATCTTGGACGAATTTAACAGCAAGGTGTCTGAATGGCCGCGATGCAGAGGTCTCCGAATTGGATTTGTTGCCACGGACCATGGCAGTAACATAGTCAAAGCCATGTAAGACTGTGGCTATTTCAGGGTCCTATGTTTGGCGCACTGCATCAAACTGGTTGTTCAAGAGTTTCTCAAACTGATGTTGCGGGTTATGCTCTTTCCTATAAAACAAAACATTTAGTAACTGTGTACATTTTGTAATCCCTCCAATGATAAACATGGACATCGGAGAGGTGGACACTGCATATTCCACTCTAGCCGTGTGCCACTTGCTACTAAGTGTACGTCAGTGGGACAGAACATGCCAGCAAAACGTTCTGTCCTCATCACTCCCTCCCCCAGTCATCACTGAATATCTCATGTCCTGTTGGTTCTTAATCTCAAACCCCTTCCGGACTAGGCAGGAGACCGGTAAAGCCTTTATTACCCTCGTATAATATCCCCCCAAAATGCAAATATAATGTATACGCACAAAGTACCATGTCACTTACAAAATGCCACTGGGGTGGCAATTTGGCGAGACAATAACAATAGTGTTAATTTCAGCCGACTTCAGATCCCATTTTATGAATGTAAGAAACAGACAAAAAGGAGGCGAGAATAAAACCCAACGAGCAGATCTTCACTCATGCACTAAACATCAACCAACCCCACAATAGACGATGACTCCCATCCACTACGTTATTCTTATTCTGTGTCCGGCTCTAACTTCAAGCAGTGGATGTGTTTAATATTAAGTATACATTTTTTTTTTTTTTTTTTTTTTTTTTTTTCATTAGATCCTTGAATGAATCTAGTGCTATCCCTGCCGCATTAATCCAACTCTCCATCACTGGCCTGTGCTTAGCCCGTGTGTAGCCTCACCCCACTCTGATCATTCTGGTGCAGTGTGTTTGGAAAATAGAGAAGCAGTGGTTGAGTCACTTTGTATAAAGGTCTCATTGATGTAAGTAATCCCCATAGGTGTGGCCATTCAACACACCATTCTGGCTCTCCGATGGTTCCTGTAGAAGCGAGGTCATGGAGGTACGTCTGGACACGTGAACGCAGCTGCTCAGTTTGTAGTGTTCTTATTGACTTGTTGGTAGGGTTGGCTCGATGGAATGCGCAATGAGATAAAGTAGGGGAAAGGGAGACTGAGGTGAAAAAAGTGGAAAAGACCCCTACCACTGCTCACCAATCCAATGTTGCCATCTGCCCTCTCTGCTACTCCCCCTGGAGGAAAGAGTATGCAGCATCAACTCTTTCCAAACCTAGAAATAGAGCTCTGCTGTCTCTTGAAGGTCCCTATCTTTGCATTTGTACCTTGTTGCAAGGAGTCTCAGAATTGCTTGAACATTTTCACTTTCAGAAGCATTCAAGTGAAAATATGGACCATGTTTGAAGGAAAGTTAATTGGAAATGAAAAAGACCATGAAGGGAGTACTAGCCTGGATTGTGCAGAAAAAGTACAGCCACCTGCTGTTGCAGAAATTGCATTGGGAAAGAGCGGATGAGGAAAGTGTTTTGCTAGCAGGTGCTTGCAGACTTTAATTCATTAATGGCATGCATTAAAAATAAAGTTGAAGCACATTTATCAAAGCATGTTTGACATGCATTTCTTTTTTGATGATTTAAATAAAGTCTCAGTTTTGCGAAGGAACACTATTATAAAAATATATCCCACTGAACCAGGTTAAGAACATTTGTAAAGTAATGCAAATGTCACATTCTCTTTCAAATGAGCATTATGCTTTTTCATTGGTGTCAGAGTAAAAATGATTTTTTGGGGATGGAGAGGGAGGAATAGGTAATTTTATTAAAAAGGGAGGCCCTGGTGGGAAAAAATACTGCTTCAATTCTATTTTATAAGTATTGGGAAACTTGAAACTGCTTTTTCCATGATTGCATAAATAAAATTCTGATTGTGTATATATGATGTTACATAATACAATTTCTATGCTTTGAACAGTTAGCGAGGCAGAAAGAATTACAAAGTTAAAGTATCCTACACACAATATCAGCTCTATCCATGATGGTAGCAGGAGTGCTTTATGAAATGATTATGGGGGAAAAGCAAAAAATAAATTCAAAGAAAAGATGCAATTATTATAAAACTTACTTCAGTGCTGATTTGAGAACATTGTACTAACCACATACATTTGTGGATCTTCGGCAGGCAAGAAGGTGTTATGAGTGGCGTCTACATCCCTATCGAGATCACAGTCCACAACGAAGCAGGCGAAGAACTGACCTGTCGATGCTATCAACTCAATGACTATGTTTTCAGTCTTCCATCTCCACAGTACAAGCAGGTCAGTATTTTATAGTAATGTCTTAAAAAAGGCAAGGGGAGATACTTACCCCTCTAACTATATTAGAAATTATTTTCTTATTGTTTTATTTGTTGGATAACCATTACAAACATGATGCAACTTAGTAACTGTTTACAACCTCCACGAAGAATACTGAGATTATCTAGCCAGTTGGACAGCTTGAAATCTCTACATTTAACTACTGTGATATGTCTGCACATTTGGATATGAAGCTCATGTGGAAATTAGGCTTGTTTTGGATAATTCACCTAAAATTGGCTTGCTTCTTAGGAGGTGAATAGGGTGGCTTCGAATGGCCTTCTTGGCAAAAAAGCTTCTGGTCTTAATAGTGGTTAGTGCCCAGATTATTTACTAGTGACTCTGACCAATTCTACTCTTCCTCTCTTAGACTACGGCTAAGCCAGCCTACTCTTGGAATTATAAATTGAGCTTGGAATCCCAAAATCCTTTTGAGAATACCTTAATCTCCACTAGACCAAAGTCTGTTTCCTGTAGCAAGAGAACGGACAGGGTCTAAGGACTATGGCAAGCGTAAGTAGGGTTAGGCGAAATGAACACTACCAGTAAGTGATTTAGATGTTAACACCCTGTTTTGTTCCTCACCCCTTTTTATGATAATTAGGTATGTCAAAGGAAAGCTTAATACAAAACTTTAGGAATCTGCAAAAGACCTTTCTACATCAGTTTATCTGAGAAATTAATAACAATGAGAAAAAAACAGCTACTCATATCTTCACATGTAACTCAGAATCTGTTCAGTTTACCCCCTTTACGGCTGTGCTACTCAGCATAATCGGTAGGTTAAATGGGCTTCATTATTATGAGCATCATCAACTGACATAACTTTAAAAATAAGTTATAGTTTTCAAAACATCAATTCCTAGTGATCTTTCTTGCTCCTGATGTTTTTTTTTCAAATCATATCCTTGTCCTTTCAATACATGCTGATATTTAGTTGAGCCAACCTTACTATCCTCTTTTACGGCAGGTTGTACTAGTCTGTTGCTGAATCACCTTTAAGGTCTTTTTAGAGCTGATAAACTTCTTTTCTGAAGGGGATGTTTATGCCAACTGTAGATTTGTACTGTACTTACTTAAAGTTCTTCACTTTTACAACCTGTGCACTCTCCGTTTATATCTCTGGGAGTATCTACTACATTTACAAAGAATCCGAATTTAGATTCTTACCAAACTGCTGTCAGCAAATGCACACACAATTTACAAAATCTTCAGTTATCTCTGAAAGGCCAATAGTAGTTAAAAACTGTCAATATTACCTGTCACATAATTGTCTTTGACATTCTTCATGAGCTGAAAATAAATTTGGGGGCCCACCTAACTTACTTTCATGCTTTTGTCCACCTCACATTTGTACTCTAGTGTAATGAAAAATGCAGATCTGAAACTGGGACAAAGGCTTTGTTAAAAAAAATATGTATATGTTGCAATATTCCAAACCCAACACTAGATGGCAGGAGAGTGCGCAGCATGAGACTAGACTACAACAGATCAAGCTCAAACCAAAGTAGAGGTTCTCCCAGGGAATCCTTTCTCATTTATGATTCTCAGCAAAAACGGATAGACCACCTCTCTGGTCTGCTGCTTACTCACTGAGCAACCCACTTTCACATTTTACTTATTTATTTATGAAGCAAAGAAGATGTCCTGCTTCTTGCTAAGATACGATTGAGACAGATATGAAAATGAGTGCAATATTCTTCAGTTTATGTATTTAGAACAGCATGAGCTCTGTTTCACACATGAAAATCCTATAATTCCCAGAGGGAGGATGGGACTTGGGGGTGTTCTGAAAAACCTCTTGTTGGTGGGGAGAATCATTTGACAAAGTGTAATGAGCAATAGAAATGGATGGAATATTTGCCAAAAGCTCTGGAAAGCATTGAGTTTTTAACTTTTGTAAACTGTAAAATAAAGGGATTTTAAGGTGCCTCCAGTAAATACTTGACAAGCTGAAACATTTATAATGTTTTGAATGTGAACAACTGTTTTGCATAGACCTACTTTACGAATATTCAGCCTTAAACGTTCAGCTCCTTGACTTCCTTCTGGTGTGCTTTTTACATATTCTTGATCATCCATCAGCAGGTAACTAATATGGGGAGCTTTCCAGAACCAGTATGGTTTCCAGTGAAATAGATCTATTTGTTAAGACAATTCCTGGTAGATAGAAGAAATGAAAACAAGAAATAGTGTTCCGGGAACACGTCACCCCTGTACATCAGCCTATCAGGAAAAATAGCTCTGTCTCGCCTGATTAGAATTCTTTTCCAAAATGAAAGTCTTGCTTCTTCCTTCTTATGTCTCCAGTTTATCTGGTCAGAGTTCTCCCAATATATGAGCTAGCTCTGTAGGAAAAGACTTCCCCTCTTAGCATCTAGCCCTTTCACAACCAGTAGAGCCTGGTGCTCCTTCCAGCAGCAGGTTTCAACAGATAATCCCATAAAGGGATTAGCGAACATTAAGTCTGGTTAATCAGATTTTTGTCCCATGGCAGTACTTAAAACCATCACTCCCACCCTCCACAAGACATTTTGAGTCATTTTCAATATATTGCTTACCACATGACAATTCTCTTCCAAATCCAAAGCTCAATTTTCAGCTTGCACTCCCAATACTCACTCGGGCCACTATATCGCCCCAAACCACATGGGACACAATTCCACCTCAGTGCCTTAGTGAGCCATTGGATAGTATCCCCTTTCCTAGCTATAATGACCCATGGATTGTTTAATGCACGGATTATTTCGTCCCTGATGGCCACAATCGCTAATACTCCCGGCACACCACACAGAATAAGACTCTCTGCTCCCTGGTCCAGTGGCAATACTTGCAAGATAAAATGCAGTGTACAATTTTAGAATGCAAATGGATACCACATAGGAATACACTGCCAATTTAACCTACAACTGGTATTAAATCATACCTTTACGCTGTACATTCCCCTCATGTTTGCTATCTGACTGCTAGAAAGACTCTGCAGCCAACTCTCCACAACTCCAACATTTTCTCACTGGCTCAGGCACCTACATCCATAAACAAAATAGCCTCCATCTACCAACATTTTGAAATCTTGTGCCAGCTAACCTCCTTCTTGATTTTGAATTTAAATCCTATTCTAAGTCAAGCTCGACTCTTGAAAAGCTGGAAAATGAATTGTACTTTTTTTTTAATTTTTTTTTTTTTAATCGTGTTGCCTGGTTCCAACTTTCATTCCCGCTTGGCACTTAAAGGGCACCTGAATGATGGAAGCAACCACTGCATTTAATACTGGATATCCTTTTTCCAAATACTTATTTTGACACTTGATCAGTGTGCTTGGCCTGGTTTATAGGATGAAGGTACTCTCCTTTTACTCTTGCCATTTTACATCAGTTTTGCCAATTCCTTTCAAGTCCTTTTTTAATTTTGTTTTGTCGCAGTGAGTCTCATTTTGTAACCCAGAGACAATGTTTCTACTGCAAGAGCTTCAGTACTTTGTGACTTTTCTCCAAGTCCGTTATATCGCAAAATGTGATAGTCTTTCTTTCTGCTTTACCTCCTCAGCGTTAATTTTGCCGGGGGTCTTGTTCTTTTCTTGCGCGGCTTCCAGAAGGTACCCGTACCAATCATGATACCTCCTTTCTTTCTTTCTTTGGGATCCTGAAGATCCGTTTCCATGGGGCTCGGCTCAATGTCATCCCACCTCTGAGTTCTAAGCCAAGCATTCATTTGGTAAAACCTAAACCTGGAAAGTGCCTCATTAATCAGCTCCTTTGGTCATCCGAAGATAGGCCCTTTTTCCCTTCCATCATCTGCCCCAGTCCAAGATTCCAGATTCCCACAGGGGTTTTGCCAAGCTGTCTTGCAAGCACTCCGGGGTCCCTGGTGCATCCCACACCAGTGACAATTTGCTGTATTACAGAATCGCCAAGAGTGATCTAACCCCATACTGCATTTTGGCCACAGCCTTCAAGCACTTCAAATGCACTTTTTAAAAACAATTTAGTGGCCCCAAATTTATGTAAGATGCTATCGTCAGGCAAATTATTCAACATGGCACTGTACATAAGGCTTCCTGATGATCTATCATCGTGAAGAAGGCGCATCCTTTTATTCTCCAGTTGATACGCTCAACAGTACAGTGGAAAATTGGGAAGTTCTGATTTTTCTGTGAAAGGAGCTAAACATACCCCCATGCATAGAGGTCAGATGAGCATGTGGGATAGAACTCGCACTGCCTACTCCGCTTAATGTTCAGTTTGCCCACTTCTGGCCTGTAGGAATAACAGGGCTGCATTTGAGTGTTTGCCAAATGCTTTTGTTACTTGGTGCAGATCGGAAACTCCTTCTTTCCATCCTTAGTTCCATGTTGGCATGATGTCTCTCACACCTAAAAGCAAGTGTTAAATGAATCTAGATGTCAGTGAAATCAATAAAACCGAAATGGCTTGATAATGTGTGCTAGATAATACCGAAGAGTAGGTCGTGGGGTTAAGGTTTAATGCACTAAAAATACAAAGGTTATAGGTTTATCAAAGACAGACATCAGAATAACCCTAGTTGGATGATTATTTTTAAATAAATGTACTTCCAAGTCTGTATCTTCCAAAATACGGATTTTGCTCAAATATGTTACTTCCCTTATAGCATTCAAGATCTGTTTTTTTTAAACGTGCATTGACTTATGAAGCCTGAAACATGTGCATGTAAACTACATAAGAGTACACAGTGTACACACTATGTGCCCTCATCCGTGTTCCCACATCTGGAAGTACCAATACTGCTCACTGCTACTTCTGGGATGCATGAATGCTGGGTCTATTTTCACACCTGCTAACTCCTAATATTCACGTGAATGGACTGTGGCTGTAAGCAATTTCCTCACCACATTAAAAGCTTATGCAAACCATGATGCTGAGTTCTTCATTTTATTCCTTTTCAGTTTTGGGATTGGTAATTCTTCCATGATCTACTTCATAGATGTGGAGCTTTAGGTAGAAAGTGATGAAACCCCATGGTCGCTTTCTGAATGTTGAAAGTAGTTGGTGTTTTTATTTTCAATGGTTTTATGGTTGAAATCTTTGTAATCTATTACCTTTACTATGTGTCTTATGTTATGACCTTTGATCATAGTTTGAGAGGACATGAATGTGAACAGTATCGGTATGTGATCTGACAAGTCCACTGGGATGGGAGGACTTTTCGTGAGAGCAGCTTTATTTGAGATTATAAGAAGAAAGGTGCAATCTTTCAGGTGAGTAGGGTCAGAGAAGTGCTGTGTGTGGTGATCAGTGACAAGGGATGAGGACAGAAGGGAGACCCCAGGGTCTGACAGCTCATTCCGCTGCAGCTTAAAGTCCCCCAAGGAATTTGTTGTTGGAGTTTGAGATCATTGTCATCAGGTCCGTACATTGGTGCACAATTAAATTATTGTACCCAGGAGGGTTTTAATTAGGTCAGGATTGTGTTGAGGGATTCAACTCTACAGAAAGAAATTTGAAGGAGGGGAATTGATTGTTTGGTACATCTTTGCACTGAATAAATTTTTTATGGATGACTGCCACTGTATCATCAATTTTCCCAATGTGATGTAGATAAGTTGAGCATTCAGGAGCAGTACATTGTGACATGTCACATTTAAACTTTCTTCCACGACTTTTTTCCATTGACCTCAATCCATATTGGATTGAGGTCAATGGTGGACACAGGTCTGCAATCTCTACGTTGTGACTGGCTGCTGATCTGCATTTAAGTAGGATGTAGTTTAGATTTTTAGTATAGTTTGACTGCAGCAAGGAGTAGAGAGTTTGGGATCACAATTGAGTTAAGATTCTCCTTCTACAGATTGGTTTAACTTCAAAGTTTCCGATACCGCAGATAATGAGAATGTTTGAGACATCTTTAGGGGTGAGTGTATAATAGATGCATCTGAAGTGTATAGGTAAAGTAAGTCATCAGTATCTTTCTCTCTGACAGATGGGAGGAGGCTCTGTTATTCAGGGGGAAGTTTTACCCCAGATGAGGACCCACAGCAGTTCATTCTGATGTTTTTGGTAGAAAGGGCGAGCTGTAGTGCCTAATACCAAGGTTATTCTTGAGGAACTGTAAAGTGTTTACTCACTTCCGCACAAGAGCGGATCATGAGATGAAACTTGAAGATAAGATGAGTAGACTGATTTGATCCAAGGGTTGCAAACCCAGGGTGAAGTTGTGTTCTCTTGTGAATGGAAGAATTTGACATCCCGAGAACTTTTAGCACTGAAGTAATCTGGATCAGGCAGTATGTGGATGGGCAAGTGTTAGAAATGGGTTTTCTGGTTGGTTAGGGTATGCACCTAAGCCAGGCAGAACTCGCCACTCTAGTCCGGGTGAGTAAGTTACACATCAAAGATAACTTTTGCTCACCCCCTGGTAGTTCGGCACAGAGCAGTCAGGCTTATCTCCAGAGGAGATGTGTAAAGTGTTTGCATAACACATTCACACTAGTGACACAATAAATACACCACAAAATAGACTCCACACAGGATTACATAAAAATACGTATATAACATAGACCCAACAACGTTGCAGGTAGCACATCTCTCGGGGAGAGGGCCGCACAGAGGGACTTTTCTGTGGGCATTGCGGTATCAAGCATGCCGGTCCGGCTGATTGGGGGGGTGGGTGGGGGGGCCATGAAGGGGTTTCTGACAGTGTGGCCGGTGAGGGGCAGTTCAATCACCTCACTCGAGAGAAAACATGCATCGCTCACCCAGCACCATTCTGCTCCCAGGGAAAAGTGCTCCAGTGCCCTCCTCATTGTGGATAGGAGGGCACTCCTCACGCTGTCCAGGGCAAATACCCCCAGCAGGTGCAGCAAGAAAAACAAAAGTGGAGTGCTCAGCATGCACTACCTTCTTAGTGAAGAGGGCCAATTGAAGATACAGTGCTCACCACATGCTACATGCATAGTCCAGTACTCAGGGGTAAATGAAGTAACCACCAAACGCTAAGGGTTACCAAGCGCTATAGTGACAAGCCAATGGGCAACAACCAATGCACTCCACATGCTGGGTCCCTGGGAGAACATTTAGGGCACAAGAGATGCAGTAGGCCAGCACATCAAAGATAAAGGGTAGCGGTTCCTTCTGGCAGTCCTGGTCATGTTGGGTGAGCCAAGAGTCAGGGAGCAGATGGCAGCCGGGCAACAAGCAGATAAGTAATCCAGTGGGTCTTTTAGGCCACCCAGCAGCAGCAGGTACCAGGGCAACAACAGGATAACAGTCCAGATGAGTCCTTTTGCAGCTCAGCAGTCCTTCTGGCAGAGGTTGAGTCCCAGTTCCAAATGTGCTCTAAACATCATGGGGTCAGAGCCCCTGTATTTATACTAAAAAAAATTATTTGTTCCTGGGGTGTCTACAAAGGAACCCCTTTTCAACCCAGCCATGTCTCTAGACATCAGTAGGGGTAATCAGCCCATTGTGTGAGGACAGGATTCAGTCTATTGACATGTAAGGTGTGAACAGCCCTCCCTCTCCGAAGCCCAGGATTACAATCAGTATGCAGATGCCTCTTCTGTCACACCCAGCCCCTCCTGTGGAATGGCGGTCTGGAAAGTATGCACCATGTGTAGCTATCACTTGGAGTCAGGCTGCAAAGCATTAAAGTTATACGCACAGAGAAATGTCAACTTTCTAAAAGTGACATTTCGAAATTAGTAATGAAAACTCCATCTACACCAGTAAGCAGGATTTCTCACTACCATCCCAAACATGCCCACGCTGCTCCTCACAGATCAGAAATCGCCGTTTAAAATTATATAAGGGAATTCCCAATGCTAACTTATGAAAGGAGCAGCCCTCTCAGTAGTGAAAAATTAAATAGGCTGTTTGTCACTAATAGGACATGTCACACATAAAAGTCTATGTCCTACCTTTTATATATACAGCACACTGCCTATAGGGCTACTTGGGGTGACTTGGGTGTAGTAAAAAGGGAGACAAGTTTGCAAGGCTACTTCTGTGGTTGGCGCAATCAGCGCTGCAGGCCCCTTAGTGGTATTTCATTTACAGGTCCTGGCTATATGGTATGCCACTTTATAAGGGACTTGCATGTAAATTAAATATGCCAAACAGGTGTAAGCCAATTATACCAAATTTTAGGGGCGCGAGCACATGTACATTAGCAGTGGTAAAGCGCCCGGAGTCCTAAAGCCAACAAAAAGATGGTAAAAAAAATAGGAAGAGAATGGCAAAAGGTTTTGGGATAATCCTGCAAAAAGGGCCATTTTCAACAGCGAGATACAAGGAGGGGCTCTTGTACTTTTGGGAGTGTGGGGCAAGAGGGGTTCAGCCCTGGTATTTACTTTTAATGGTAAGAGAGGAGTTAATGTCAGCAGGTTCAGGTGACTGGCTCTCTCTTCGTAGTAGGGAGAGGGGTTGTTTGAGAGTGAAGATCTGATAGGCAAGGTGTGGATGGGTGATCTGATGCATAGGACATTACACAGGTCATGTTTGGGGGTTTTCAGATGGTAGTAGTGGCGCTGTGTAGAAGTGTGAGGGGGAGGGCATGAGATGTGGAGTGTTGTGCTATCATTAAAATGCAGGTTGACAGTGTACTAGGAATATGGAAATGTTGCTGGACTTTCTTATATGTGGAATTTATTAATTTCTTTTGGCCTAGCTGGAGGGGTTGCTGCCTGTTTCTCTGGAACTAGATTGCTTTGATGTTCAGAAGTATTTTGGAAAGAACGTTAAAGCTTTTTATGTAATGAGCTGATGCTTGGGCCATGATTTTTTGCATTCTTATGTATCCAAGTGGTAATTCCTTCATTGCAAATAGCGCTGATATAGTTTGCTTCCTGCAACATGGGATTTTGCAATCTGAGACTTTGGTCAAGAGGGATGTGTCCATGCTATAGAAAAGTAGGCCTGTAATTTGTTTGTCCTTGTGATCCCAGTGGTAGTTGTCAACATTTAGGGCTACATGTACGAACATTTAGATTTGCGATTTACTAATTGTGATTCCATCTGAATCACAATTAGGAAATCGCAATTCAAATGGAAGAAACCCCATTGAGTTTCTTTTGTTATTCCCGGTGGGTCGCAAATAGACCTACCTCATTAATATTAATAAGGTAGGTTGCAAATTGTGACTGACTGGGAATCACAGAAAAATCACAGGGATGGTGGCCTGCTGGGGTCAGCAAACCACCATGTCTGTGATTGCTTTTAAATAAAGCAATCCTTCTTTTTTTTTTTTTTACGCAACCCGTTTTCCTTAAAGGAAAACAGGATGCGTTTAAAAAGAAAGAAATGAAACGTTTCAGTTTCATTTTTGAAGAGTAAGCAGTGGTCCATGGGACCACTGCCTGCTCTTAAAAAAAGTTTTCGCATGCATTCACGAAGGGGGTCCCTTGGGGACATCCTCCCCTTTGTGAATAGGTTAGCACCAATTTGAAATTGGTGTTCACTGCGATTGTTTTGCAACCACATTCACAGTCACAAAACAATCATAAATACCATTTAGATTCGGTATTAGGAAGGGACACCCTGAACACGCCCCTTCCTAATACCGAATCGCAAAACCCAAATTCTGATTCGGTAACAAGTACTGAATCGCAGTTTGGGCTTTGTACATCCTAAAACGCATTTTTCTAGTCTCAAACGGGCCGATTCGCGGAATCTGACCATTTACGACTAGAAAAGTGCTTTATACATGTGGCCCTTAATGTGTAGAATGTCCTGTAGGTGATTTTGTGTTTAAAGTTCTTCTCAACATGTGCAGGTAAGCTTAGAAGGTAGGTGATTTTGCTAAAGTGTTACTTCTCTTTAGTAAGCATGAATTAGCCAAAGACTCATAAATTACCACCAGGTGTAAGGTAACCGTAGTGTTTTGTGTTCTGTTGAAATGATTAAGAAACTTACCATAGTTGAAAAGAGGATGGCTCCAAAGGGCGGAAGTTGCAAACAGTAAAGTCCTAGGAAGAAAAAAGCATTGGCAAAGCCAATAGTTTTCACCCACGCAAGAGCTATTAGCTTTGCCAATAAGTTTTAGCCATGTTGTACACCAACGTGGCTGCTGCTCGGCATGTCTGAAAGCTAGAGGGGTAAAGGAGATTAGCGTGGAGTGTAGAGGGGAGTGTTATGAACTAACTTAGAGAGATTTATGGCCATATGTACTACAGTGTTTTCCCATAGACACAGAATGGGAAAAACCCTTTGATACATCTGGCCCTTAGAGTAGAGTTCAGTGGAGTGTCATGGAGTGGTGAAGAGTGTTGTGGAGGGCGTAGAGGGTCGGAGAGTGGAAGGGCATGGAGTAGAGAGTCAGAGTGGAGTAGAGTGTCAGAGTGGAGTGGTGTAGAGCACAGTGGAGTCGCATAGAGGGTGTTGTGTGGAATGGAGTAGAGTGTTGTAGAGTACAGTGGCATAGAGCAGATTGCCGTAGAGTGGAGTGACATAGAATGCTATATTGTAGGAGAGTGGAGTAGCATAGAGCGGAGTGGCGTAGAGTGGAGTTGTGCAGTAGGGTGGACTAGTGTGTCATAGAATAGAGTGGAGTAAATTGCCATGGAGTAGCATTGAGGGGGTTGCATAGAGCTTTGTAGTGGGAAGTAGTGTTATAGCATGGCATACAGTGGACGATAGTGTTAGAGTGAAGTAGATTTTAATGGAATAGAGCGTCATACAGTGGAATATCACAGGATGGCCTAGAGTGAAGTGGAAAAAGTACAGTGGTGTAGAGTGCAGTGACATAGAGTTCATTGGTTTTGAGTAAAGTTGGGTGGAGTTCATTGTTGTATAATGCAGTGGCATAGAGTGCATAGAGGGGCGTAGATTTGAGTGTTGTAGAGTGCATTAGCATAGAGTGCAGTGGCACGGAGTGGTGGGAAATAGAATGGCATAGTGTGCAGTGACACAGAGTGCAATGGTGTAAAACAGCATAGTGTGCAGTGGCATAGTGATGTACAGTATAGTGGCAGAGTGCAGTGGTGCAGAGTAGTTGGTGTGGAGTGCAGTGGCATAGAGTGCTTTGGTTTTGAGTAAAGTGGTGTTTAATGCATTGGGTAGAGTGCAGTGGCGTGGAATGGTGCAGACTGGAATAGAGTGCAGTGGTGTAGATTGTTTCAAAGTTGAGTGGAGTGGTGCATGGTAAAGCAGGTGGCATAGAGTGGCATAGGGTGGAGTGGCATACAGTACAGTGGTATAGAGTGCAGTGAGGAGTGCGGTGGTGCATAGTTGAGTAGTGTGGGGTACAGTGCATTGCCATGGAGTAGAGTGGTGTAGAGTAGAGAGGCATAGAGTGGAATGGTGCCGAGTAGAGTACAGTGACGCAATGTTGAGAGGTGTGGAGTGGGATATGGTGGAGTGGTGCATAGTAGTGTGCAGTGGTATGGAGTTGTGCTGAGTGGAGTTGTATAAAGTGAAATATGCATTGTGTGGTAGCATACTACAGTTACAGACAAAACGTCTTCAATTGAAATGATCATTACATTTGCACAGACATACAGTTTTACTGATAAAACTATGCAGCACACACATGATAATGTCTGGAAATGTCATCATGTAAAGTATTTATATAGTTGATCGTGTTAAAATATTTGTTTCCACTACGTTTCAGAATTACCAAAAAAGTGCTTCATTTGGGCTTTTCTATTTCTGATATATTCTGAAATATCTGTTCAGTTCATTTTTAGACATTGAAATGTTGTTTCTGCTAGAAAGAAATAACGTGGTACAGCCTTCCTGAAGCACACCCTCAGTAGCAAGCATGATTATCACATAAATCCTCTCACTTTGAAGTCCGAGAAAGAAAGGTGAAAACCAAGCCATCTAGAAGGCAGAGCCTGACATTTGACCTCTGTTTTTGAATGCACAGCAAATGTGACTAGATGAGAACACAATGTAAAGGCCTTTTTTCAGAAATCGAGCACTGGTGGAAGAATACAGTAAAAGGTTTGGACAACGGAAGGGACGAACTTAAGCTGGACAGCCTAAAAGAAATATAGCCAGTCAATAGAAAGAAAGCAAATGTGACTAACAAACCACAACGCCAGTGGTAAGTAATGGGTGGGATACATTCCCAGGGAAGCTTTCCAAATGTCCCCAAGTTGTCATTAGCAAAGCAGACTGCTGCGCTGTCAGGTAGGCTTCAACCTAAAAATGTGTACACTGGTTAGTCTAAAACACAAATGTAGGTATGGGGATTTTTTTTTTTTTTTTCTCTCTATTGCACATAAACTCTGTTTTTCCTTTAATTTTGTGCTAGGTTATCTGCATGGGTGCAAAGCAGAATCTCTTGCCTGCGGATTATCAGAAGAAGCTGGAGGCTATAGAAACAAACAATTACGAGGGACCAATGCCAATAATGCAAGAGATTGAAGCTGCAATGAAGAATGTACAGCAAACTATGAGTTAAATAAATTGTATGGAATTCAATCCATTTGACTTTAACCTTGCAATAATTGTTGTTTGCCATAACCCAGGGATTTCTTAGAACATTTGCGAAGAGAAATCGTGCTTTACTTGGAGTGGAATGAAGTAATATTTTTTGTTCCCTGGAGAACATAAACACCTGTAAAAGACAGACCTATGTGAATGTACCCATTTAAATAAGCTGGAAATATTAACATCCTCTTCCTAGTTACTAGAGCATTAACGTGTGTGCTTAATTTTTGAAAAACAGTAGTACCTATTAAATTGATCCAAATGTTCTTTAGGGGTGTGTAAAACTTTGCAGAGTTTATCATGGAATAACTGTTACCCAACATATTTGTTTGTCTTGTTGTGGAACTCATAAGGTCTCTGCAGAAATCACAGCGACCCACTGAGCTGTCTTATTACAGCAAGATAAATGCACAGAAGCCTCACTTGCTTTCATTGGGACTCCACAGTTTGGCTCTGTACAGCAGCAGTGGTCCTGGAACCCCTGGGGGTCCGCAAAGCCTCAGGGGGTCCGTAACTGCTTAGAAAATTAAATGATTAAATAATATTAACAGATCTGGTCCCCAGCTTTCAGTAATGGCTCAATGGGGGAGGGTGGTTGTCCCTGGATTCCAGTAAAGGTTCAGTGGGGGTCCCCGGGCTCCAGTAATGATAAAGTGGGGGTCCACAGGAGTACAAAGGTTTGGAACTACTGCACTAGACCATGATATAATGTTGTTCTTTCTTGAAATTAACCATATGCATGTTCTTTGGAATACTGACGTTCATGAAGCCAATCGGATCCCTTGGAATGGAGTCTATAACTACTGGTTCAGAGAACTGGAGAAGTTGTCCTAACAGACTGACCTTTTGGTGGTATACGTCAAGGATGGTGGTGAACGAGCTAGCACTTTCATGTGCTAATGCCATTACTGACCTGGAACTAGTCGGTAATAATATTTATTGTCACTCTTTACTATTAAGCATTCTAAACAAGCGCTAACAGTGAAAGGTGAGTGTTGTTAAAAATTTTTTAAGAGAAAGCTTAACAGGCATTTAAAATATTTTAAAGATCATTTTTCCCACTGTAGTATACGTGATTTGCGGACCAGTATAGAAATAAATATTAAAATTCATAAAGAAAATAAGTTTCTCTGTTTGATGAACATCTGGATAAGTACATCCATGTAATAGAGTATAAAATATGATGGTTGACATTTCATAGATAGGTTTTGAGAGACGTCTAAAAAAAAAAAAAACCTTTTAAGCTGTTTTCAATTTCTTCAATTTGTCGTGGTCTAAAATGTGGTTATGATTGTAATGAATCTAACACACATGTATGCTACAGAGAATTGCTCTGACTCCAAAATCTGACGCTTGAGTGTGGTGACTGGTGTAGTGAAGAGGTGACTGACCTAACAAGCATTATAAAAATTGAACAGATCTTATAGCCTGAAATGTAGCCGTTTGACTTTTGCTAAGCAACCTCAGATCATCAAGGACAAGTGCGTGTGTGCAGCTTAATAATGGTAAAGACCCAATCTTTCAAAGATTCTGATTTGCATCTGTTTAATGTTATGGGTGGTTAGTAAACGCTGCTCCTCTCACAGAGTTTGCAGAGTTTTGCCCACGCCACACTCCGCTTGGAGCACAGAGTTCTGGAAAATCTCCGTCAACCGCCACGTGGTGGAGTTTTTTTCTCATGCGCAGCTCGCCAACGTTAAGTTGGCGAGCGAGAGAATCGAGTGCTAATCTGCCTCCCAGCGAGATTTCTCAGCGCGGGTGGTTGCTGCAAGTTGCTACAGCTTGCGTTGAGAGAGCTGCTGCTCACATTGAGAAAGATCGCTTTTGAGTAAAAAATATGTTCGAGCAGCAGAAAGAAGTAGTGCCATCTAGAACACTGTGTGGTGCCATTCCCGGTGATTGTACAACGCAGGACAAGCTCCCAGCGCTAAAAATCAGCGTGACATTGCAAAATTCTGCCACTTGCAGAAACCCCACAGAATCCCGCCCACCCCTGTTTAATATGCTTCAAGCTTATTGTACATTTTATGGGGGCTGCATAATCCATGTTATGCCTCAGAAACACAGATAGTCTTCTTGGACAGTAGCCTATGTGCAAATATAATGGCCTCTTTGGATGCTCTCAGTTACCAAAAGGCAGACCTGTGTTGGTACAATGCTAACCTCCAGTGGTTTCTATATGATGACTGATAGGAAGGTTATTGGGTAACTCCATGATGGGGAGTTCATGATCCAGTCCTTTGTTTACAGTTTATCCTCCAATACGTTCTGAGGTTGCAGTACCAGTTACAAACATATTCTGGGAGCTGCATTACTGGTCCCAGTTCTTGTTGTACTTCTGGGTCTCCTCGGCTGAACAGATTGAACAGGCTGTGTACATAACACTGGTTTGTAGACTGAACCTCTGGACTGAGACATGATGATATGGAATCTTCCGGTAGTTGTTTCTTATAAAAACGTCCTTTAGTATACTGCTTGTTCACCATCATCACTAAGTGTATTTGGTACCCAGAACACTAGCAGATATAAGCTGTATTCTTATTGCCTGTGTACAGTTCTACATTATCTACATTATTGTGTAGCTTTTAATATCAAACTGGAATAATTGCTGTGAATAAAATATACATAGATTAACAATAAGCTTTTGCTGCAGAATCTTATTTGGAAAGAGCTTACAAAGGATTTTCAGTGACTCCACTGAGGATTCTGCTGTATGTTGTATTACTTCTACTCTGGGGCACTAGTGATTGCTTGGTTCCAATATGTTGTATTCTCTACCTGTCAATTCTTTGTGCACCTGGTGTGCGTTGCTCTGCAGTAATCCTAATCCTCCACTGTGACTTTGTTTTACTATCACTGGTGATGAGATATGTGACCTCCATCATCTCTAATACATTTGATCTTCAGTTTGTTAGGATCTCTTCCCAGGTTGCCACCCAGCAGAAGAACAATTCTCTCCTCTCTTATATGAGCAAACAATGGAACCTATGATGTTATTGGGAACTGACATGAAACACAATAACAGAAGCAAACTCGGGATTATTACCATTTTCAAATAATCAGTCTGAAAGCATGTGGATTTGGGGAATCTTTAGAAATGAGAAGACAATCACGAATCTAATAGGACCTAGCACATATATTACATATAGGAAGAGTAACAGTTTGAGAGACTTTCTGGTCAGAAGCTATGTCAACATGGAGAAACAACCTAGGACATGGTTAGGAGTTGAAGTAGTGTGGTTTATCTATGTATGAAATGTAAGGCCTTCGAATACAGCCATCAGAAAAAGCAGAATGTAAAGCATCATTTAACCACAAACCATACAGCATAGTTGATATAACATACAAATTAGATTATTCTATTGTATCTAGTGCCCCTGGGAGAAAAGATACAATAGCAGTCTCGTGTTTCAAGTAAAAACACGTACTTTGGAGCCAAATCATGCAATTTGGGGGAAAAAAGACCCGAAACAATGGGTGGTACATCACACTGAGAAATTGCATCAAGCGGATCAGACTAAGATGTAGTTCTTTGGTTTAGACAGCATTGGAAGATGTTAGAGGGAAGGAGACAGATAATTGTGTAAACTTGAGCCCTGTTACATTAGATATCTAAACACCTGTGAACCTGCTGGATACAACATCAATGAAGAATTAGCAGTCCATCTACCATTAAACACATTTTTGGATACATATTCATGTATGTAAATTACTACTGGTAGGACATCTTTGTCCTTATTCTGTGTTGTTTTTTATGAGTTTATGTTGGGCGTCAAGAACCTTGAGCATACAGTTGATTAGAAGAACAAATGATGTGATGAACATCTAGTATGCACAATAGACTTCAGATAAAATCCTGGAAAGCTGATATCTGTCCTCTATAATGTTGTCATTGGTAAACTTGTGAGTTTTATATATTGACAGGGTTGGACTGGCCTATAGGGCAATCAGTCAGTGTCTGTTGGGCTGGTATCATAGATCAGTGTGTGGGTCATTCATTTAGCATTTGTGGGTCTGTTTTGTGGCCAAGTGAGCTAGCATTTAGTGTTGATATCCCTGATATTACCACAAACATTGCCTGCAGCAAACACAAATGCATGCGGCCTCACATAAGTTGCAAACTACCCATACATTGTGCCTCTGCAAGTTCAAAATTTGCCTGATTTGCAAACGAGGGCCACTTTGTCAGCTATTTGTTCACTAATGCAGGCCACATATATTTTTGTACCTGGGCCTACATTTTGCCCAAGTCTGACCCTGTATACTGAATTAATTAGTAAGGAATATGGTGTACTTGAAGCAGAATGCACCCTATTTTGGTAAACTTTTCTGAATAGTTTGTGGAGTGATATACATTTTCTTTCAATGAATATATGTATGTTCCCCGTGTTGTTTTTGCAAATTGATAATTGAGTAAATGAAGCAATTCACTTGTATAGTAAATTTTAAGAAAGACTAATATTTAGTATGTCCTTGATGGCTATGATCTCTTTGTTTATATGCACCCAAGTGAAAATAACATCCATCTGCGAAGAGGCTCTCAGCATCGAGTTGAAACGCTTTGGGTTTCTGTCTCAAAAAAATGGCGCTATTTTTGTCACCAATACCATTTTGCCTTCCAACATGTGCATTCCAGCTGTGATTTCTGTGGGTGTATGGAAGGAAAATACTTCCAAGCTAAAGTTTATCAACTTACATTACAGACATGGAAATTAATTTAATTCTTAAGGCTGTCTTTCAGAATACAGACTTCAAAATTTGTGATACAGAAATATTGCTGAAAAGATATAAAGGACAAAAATATAAACTTTACATACTTGTAAAGTGCAAAATATCGCCTGCAAATATTTTTTTTTTGTGTGTGTGTATATATATATATATATATATATATATATATATATATATTGAAAAAAACAAAGGTTAAAGGGGCCATTATAGTTAAGTGAAAATGTCAGATAAAAACATACAATTTTAGACAATTAATACCACTGAAAGTCACTAATTATAATTATCACAAGTAACTATAATTAGTGCCCTACAGTAACTATACTTCGCGGCCCAGTCATGCACAGTGTTGTCATCAATAACAAGGCCTGTAGCCAGAGATAAATTTTTTTAGTGGGGCTTGGCCCTCAGCTATGACCAAACATTACACCTGTGCTCTACAGGTGCATTCTTTCCCAAATACTGGCTGAACTGTTAAATATTGACCCTCTGAATATCGTGGTACAAGTCTATCGAGGACAGAATATCGAAAGGTAAGTGTATACATGGAAGTATAGATCTACTATTCCTAGCTCCATATTTACATACCTTGAAGATATATATATTGCATAGGTATATAGATGTGGAGTAAGGTATTGAAATCTATACTTGCTCATTGATATTTTGTATGCAAGATTATGTCCTTAATATTCTGTGCTAACAAGATTCTGTTTTTGTTATTTAGGGTGCTCTTTGTGTGTTTCTATGTGAAGGAGTATGTGGATTTTTTAAAGTTGCTTATGAACCCCTTCGCCTCCAGGCCTTTTCCCCCCCTCCTGTGCTGAGCCTTTTTTTTTTTAGCTATTTGTGATAGTTCACACTTAGGCCCTCATAACTTTTTGTCCACATAAGCCATCCACACCAATTTTGGATCCTTATTTTCCAACATCCTATGGATTCTAAAGGTATCCAGAGTTTTTGGGTTCCCCTAGAGGAGACCAAGAAAATTAGCCAAAATACAGCTAAAACTTAGTTTTTTTCAGAAAATCGGAAGAAATGCTGCAGAAGAAAGCATGTGATTTTATTCCCCTGAAAATGGCACTAACAAAGGGTTTGTGGTGCTACAATCACCATCTTCCCAGCATTCATGAGCAGGCAGACTCAAATCAGAAAAACAAATTTTTCAACACAATTTTGGCATTTTACTGGAACATATCCCATTTTTACTATTTGTTATGCTTTCAGCCTCCTTCCAGTTAGTGACAGAAAAGTATGTGAAGCCAATGGTAGATCCTGAACAGCTAAACAGTTCTGAAAAGTAGACAAAATTCTAAATTCAGCAAGGGGTCATTTGTGTAGATCCTTCAAGGTTTTCCTACAGAAAATAACAGCTGAAATAAAAAAAACAATTTAAATTGAGTTGAAAAAAACAGCCATTTCTGTCTGTTTTCTTCTGTAAATTTTTCAGCTATGGCAGATTTTGTAAAGCAATATACTGTTACATCTGCTGGACTCTTCTGGTTGTGGGGATATATAGGGCTTGTAGGTTCATCAAGGACCCTAGGTACCCATAGCCAATAAATGAGCTATACCTTGCAATGGGTTTTCATTGTATACTGGGTATACAGCAATTCATTTGGTGAAATATAAAGAGTGAAAAATAGGTATCAAGGAATCCTTTGTATTTCCAAAATGGGCACAAGATAAGGTGTTGAGAAGCAGTGGCTATTTGCACATGCCTGAATTCCGGGGACCCCATACTAGCATGTGAATTACGGGACACTTCTCACATAGACTTCTTTTTTACACCCAGTCTTACATTTGGAAGGAAAAAATGTGGGGAAATACAAGAGGCAATAACACTTGTTCTTCTATTCTGTGTTCCCCCAAGTCTCCTGATAAACAATGGTACCTCACTTGTGTGGATAGGCCTAGTGCCCGTGACAGGAAACGCAACATGGACACATCACATTTTTTACATTGAAATCTGATGTGTTTTTTGGGAAAGTGCCTAACTGTTGATTTTGGCCTCTAGCTCAGCCGGCATCTATAGAAACTTAGAAAACCTGTATATTTTTGAAAACTAGACACCTAAAGACTCTAGGATGGGATGACTTGTCAGGCTCTCACCAATTTTCCTTCACCCAGAATCCCCTGCAAATCACATACTTTTGCTTAAAACATATTTTCCTTGCATTTCCATGAGGTAAAGTCCTGGAATCTGCAGGCAGCCGCAAATTTCCTACCACCCAGCGTTCCCTGAAATCTCCAGAGAAAAACATTGCCTCACTTGTGTTGGTGCGCAAGTGACAGCGACAGGAAAGGGACCCAAAATGTATTGTGGCTACATCAAAATTACCTATCACAAAACAGCCTGGTTTTGTAAGATGGTCACTTGTGCCTTTAGTCCTGGGCTTGGAGGCCATATAGGGAAACCTACCAAACCCAGACATTTCTGAAAACTAGACACCTCGGGCAGTACACGGAGGCGTGGCGTGTGCGTATTCCATAAATATTTCTTACCCAGAATATCCTGCAAAGGTGAAACTTACCACATGATGACGGTGGATAAAGGTTTTGAGAAGGCCATAAGGAAGTTCATGATTTGTTGAAGTAGATGAACTAAAAATTTGTGGCTGCTTGCATAACGAAGCGGTGGCCCATGGACATTCGGTATCTATGAGCAGCCACTGAAAGCTTTACCCAACGGCAGCTCCACCTCAGTTAATTTCCCAGAGCTTTGCTTTAGTGTGATACAATGTGAAGCAAGTAGGGAAACAGAAGCCTGGCTGAGATGGGCACTTGCAATAGTAACGACTCTCCTGCCACTTTCCATGCTACAAGCACACTTTACGGCAATGACATGGACGATCTTTTTTGGGTGTTTTAGGAATGTAATCTGCAAAGTGTCAATCCTGCAGCCTTTCCATATTCTCCAGAACATATAAATTGGAGGCTGCTATTTCTGTAGCAGCAATGTGGCTTTCAATCACAGATAACTGGAAGTCAAGGAAAGACATGGGTCTTCCTGAGGTTGTCTGACAATAAACAACATACACATTGTATGTCACCATCTGGATCAGGTGGGTGGACAGTTACTTGTCCCAAGTGTGAGTTTTATGACACTCATTGTAAGGTTGAAGAACCTGGTAGTTCTTGTCCACTCCACCCACGTACTGATTGTAATCAAGTATACAGGTGAGCTTGTGGACATCGGCCATCTGACCCCAAACCGTGATGGGGGAAGTGCTCTCATCATGAATTGTAGTGAGCACATATACATCACGCCTATCGGAGAACTTGACTGTGAGCAGTTCGTTGGAATGCAATGCAGTACTCTGGGATTTCTGGAGCTTCTTGCAAACAAGCTCCTGCGGGAATCCATTGCGGTTACAATGAACTGTACCGCAGGCTACAGTGCCAGCTTTGTAGAGTTCACTGAACAGCTCTACTCCTGTATAGAAATTGTCCACATAAAGATTATAACCTTTCTGACGTTTATGAAAGAGTGGCTAGACTTGCTCCCATACAGTCTTTCCTGTGACCACTAAAGTGGGAGGGCAACCTACAGGGTTTAGCATGGAGTCCTTCCTTGTATACACTCTCAAGCTGTACACAGCCAGAAGAGCTCTCACACAACATGTACAGCTTGATACCATAGCAAGCTCTTTTGCTCACAATGTACTGCCTGAATAGCAGCCACCCTTTATACAGGACCAAGGACTCATCGACTGCTGTATTCTTTCCAGGAGTATAGATCTCTGGAAACCTGGCAGACAAATGTTCCACAACAGGCCGAATTTTGAACAACCTGTCATGGTCTTGATGGTCCCGGGGCAATGCAGCACAACTGGCATTGAAATGCAGCAAGCGCTGCAATAGCAAAAAAAGGATCTTTGCTCATGTACTGTGTGAAGATAAGTTACCCGAACTGTGCGAGTCGTCCTGTATGACTCCAAGGTGGGTTTCTGCACTAACCCCATTTTGAGCGTAAGATCAAAAAATATCTTCAACTCTGCCAGTGAAGTGGGAGTTCACTGGTGTGCCCTAGAACGGGGCCCTAGAGTGACTCCATGCTCCCTCAGAAATTGTTCGCTGCACATTTCGCTGAAGGAAATCAACATCCAAAAAGAGATGGACGTAGTCGACTGGCAAAAAGTTGCCCGTATCGACTTTACATCCAGCGTCACCAGTAAAAGGCGGAGTTTGGGGCTGAACTAAATTAGGGAGGCTACCAAGAAAGCACTCCGTCTGTGCTTGCTGCCGCACGCACCTGCTTTCTGGGTTGGGCTAAGCTGCTATTGTCCCACTGCACAGTCTGTGCTTGCGAAGAAACGGCACCACTGTCCTAATCGTCTCCCTCAGAACAACTGGAAGAGGTGTTGTCGGATGGGACTCCGCTGACTGAAAAATCACTCCCAGATTCTGCCCCATTGTCCTCTCCCTCAGATGCTGTCTCAATCTCTGATCCTGCCCCAGAGCTATCCTCCATAACCTGAGTTACGGCTTCAGCAGCACTTATCCAACAATACACCATCTCTGCTGCTGGCTAAACCGTCCCTCTAAAACACTAGCCTATGTAGAAGGCAGATATGTTGTCAGCAAAATTGTTGGTGGGTGTGTGTGATGTGTGCAACAGTAAATGTCAGCCACCTTGCCTTCTCTTCTTCCTTCAATCAGAAGGCTCTCTAAAGACACTGAAAAAAACAAAAAAGACACACTACTACTTCACCATACTACATACCCTTCATCACAGCCTTTAATGCTAGTGCGCTTTTTGGCTCTCCCGTCCCATGGCCCAATCCTTGTATTCTCTCACTACCACCCAGCAAACGTGCCCTCCATCTCTCCATAGTCCCCCACACATACATTTAATTTGTTTTAAAGCACAGGTAACTGCTGGCTTTACTAATCCACTCAGCTATTCACATAAAATACAGATCTGTTCTTTGAATCTGGCTTATAAACCTTCTGTGCTACTTTGTGGTGTCAAAACTGCCACATGACAAATGTCCGATCTCTTTCTCTAGCAGGAACATAATCACAAGAGTTATCGTGACATTTTTATTCATTCCTGAAAGTTATATATGCCTGAAAGAGATATAGATATACGAATATTTCTTATAGTGATACCCCTCTCTATAGATATATATATGTATGTGTATATATATAGAGAGAGAGAGAGAGCGAGAGAGACACTATCTCTATATATATATATACACATATATATATATATATATATATATATATCTCACTTAAAAAAAATGTTTTTATATATGTGTGGATTCCCTGGGGGCCAATTGTGTTTCCCGGAAAACAACACATGTATATATCTTAGAGGGTAGTAGTGGTGTAGAATACTGCACCTCCTGGAGGTAATCACAGTGATAAGAGCAGTGATAAGAGCATGAGAGTACCCAAGTTTATGGCTGGTGCAAGTGGTCAGGTGCCTTACTACCCATAAGCACAGAAAATGTGTATGGATCTACACAAATGACAATGAACAAAAGAGACCACAGCACACAGCGTACAGAGCAGTAGTGCATAAACAGTAAAGTCCAAAGTATGAAGGATTTGTTGGTAAGTGAAACACATCAATATTCCACGTTCCTCATAATAAAAAAATTTTTATTTTGAAACCGCAGTTTGGTTCAATGAGAAGAAATGTCCATCAAATATAGCCAACACGTGTTTTGTCACACAAGGCTAAAATATGGGCAAAGTTGTAGAAAGTTCCAAGTTGGGATTTTGTACATAGAGTAAGAACTGTTCAAAACAAGTGGATACGCGCGCCCAGGTAGGAAGTGTAGATCAAATACTCAGTATAAGTATAGGAGGCCTTGGTAAGTCCTTATGTTGTCCTGTTGATGCGGAGTACCGCGTAACGTTCGCTCGAGGAGAGTCAGTATGGGACCTACACTTCCTACCTGGGCGCCCGTATCCACTTGTTTTAGTCTTGAAAAAGTCACTTTTGTGACGAAACATGTGTTGGCTGCATTTGACAGACGTTTCTTCTCATTGAACCAAACTGCAGTTTCAAAATAAAAAGATTTTTATTATGAGGAACGTGGAAAACTGATGTGCTTCACTTACCAATGAAACCTTCATACTTTGGACTTTACTGTTTATGCAC
Organism: Pleurodeles waltl; assembly: GCF_031143425.1. Classification (NCBI taxonomy): domain Eukaryota; kingdom Metazoa; phylum Chordata; class Amphibia; order Caudata; family Salamandridae; genus Pleurodeles; species Pleurodeles waltl. The sequence continues at coordinate 1,022,094,684 of NC_090449.1, read as the reverse complement.
TAAAGCTCTGTACGCTGTGTGCTGTGGCCTCCTTTGTTCACATGTATACATATATATCTGTATATAGATAGATTTCTCTCTCTCTCTCTGTATATATATATATATATATATATATATAAAATACATATAGTGAGAGAGTCAGTCTCTTTATATATAATTTTTTTTTTTTATACATGTGTGCTTTCCTGGGGTCCGATTGCGACCCCAAGGCAAACCACACATGTATAAAAATAGAATAAAAATTATGCTCCCATTGGGTTTCTGCACTTGTCAGGAGGGCTGACCCCAACATTTGCAATGATCTTTTTTTTTCTTATATATCACCTGGGGGGTGGGGGGCACGATCATCCCCTGCCCCCAGGGGAAGACCATTGTGTTTTTAAAAAACCCATGTACTTGGGTCTGACACCCCCCCCCCCCATCCCATCCCAACACTTCCAACAATATCCCTGGGGCCTAGGGCCAATTCCTGGCCATGGATCGTAGCCCCTCTGCAACCCATGGCCAGGAAGGCATTGATGGAAAGGGGAGACTCTCCTCTTTCCAGCGTTGTCTTCCTGGCATCTGGGGAGGCCGTTTTGGTCTATTTTTCCTACCAGAGTGGGGAGGGGAATCTTACCTGCTCCTTGATCCTCCGGTGGGGAAAAACTGTGATGTCAGCATGCCTTGCAATGCACTGACGTCACAGATGGGTGGGAGACGTGGCAGCACTTCCACGTTTCCCAAGGGTATTAAAAAAAGAAAAATCCTCGGGAGGATTTTTTTAAAATCCCTCCCTGGTGTCGGCCAATGCTCGTGGCCTGCACCAGGGAGGGTGTGCGTGTGTCGGCCAGAGGCAGACACACACACTTTAGGGGTTAATGATGATAATAATAATAATATTTTTGCCTAAGCTCAGAGTCCTCGCTTTTTATACCTCTTACCTAAGATGGCATATGTCCAGACACCACACTTTTTTTTTTTTTTGCTGGAGGATGTCCTACCCCGGGCATTGTGCATCAGGAAATTATTAGAGGTGGCCTGCGGAATTATGGACGTCATGTTACTCTTGTAATGCGGAGTTCCAGCCAAATTCTGGCAAACACTATGTGGTGGAATTTTTCCCCCCACAAGGCTCCAGAAATGCGAGCCCAAGCAAGATCTGGCTTCCACTAATGACATTCACTAACGTGGGTGGTTGCAGTGAAAGGGCTGCTTCTCAAGAAGATTTGTACTGCTTGGTAGATTTTCTACTCAAGCAACAACAAAATCGACTCGAATGGCTGCGCACCGCATGGTGCCATTCATGCTGATTTTTTTTAAGCACTTCTTGCTCGCACTACAGCCACTAAATTGCAGTGCAACATGCATATTTCTGCCTATTGGTGGAACTCCGTGTAATCTCGCAGAGTGAAACTCTGTGAGTACTGCCGACTCCTAGAAATCATCACACCTGGAAGAACCAAAAGGATAAACCTTACATCACGTAAAGTTAGGAAACTTCACATCTGCTTCATAAAGTGTAGAGTGTCCTAACTCCGCGCAACTTCATAAGTGAACTTCTTACTTGCCACTAATTTAAAAATAACTTTAAAGAGAGCTTAGAACATATGCATCAAGAACATTTTAGGAAAATAGTGGCAAACATTGTTTTAAACATTTTAGGCCTACAACAATAGCGAAACCTAAATAGAATGTGTGTCATTTTACAAGGTAGGTTGGGAAGGGCCCATAATGAATTTCACTATAAGGTTGTGACAAAGGATGGATAACTCAATTACATTTTATTTAAAGCACCAGTCAAAACTGCATGGACTTGAAGCAGGCTCAACACTGGCATACATGCCTAATAGTTAAAGGCAGGTTGTGCGAAAGGTGTTGTACAAAATGAAAGATTGGTTAGACATCGACCAGCAAGGTACATAGGCATGGTGAAGGATAGTGGATTTATGAGCCCGGGATAGGTCCATTTGAGGCATGTGCCCTCGCTTGTTCCATCCCCAGTTAGAAGTGCCATAGAAGGGCATACCGCAGCAATGCCTCTCAGGCTCTTAGTAGTGGTTTTACTGTTTGCATATAGGATCCCGATTTGATGCTTGCATGCCACCTCCCATTTGGAAGCTACAGAGTCCTCCACTTCTGGAATTATGGACATTCTCCTTCTTTCACACACAGTAAACTCTTTGCATAGAATCCTAAAGATTGCACCCCCTATGGGCCTAACATTGCTTTGACGAGCATGCGATATTCTGATTGAAGAATATAGAAAGCATGGAGGCCTCCCATGTGTGCTGGAAATGGAACAAGTTTGCTTGCAGGGGGATTATTCAGCATTATTGCAGGTTCTGATAGAATTCAAGCTTCATATTATAAAATGGTTAAGAGACTTACATATTTAAATGAACACTAGAAAGCCAAATCGCCTCCTTATTAGAACTTGGATTGCTCAGCAAGCAGACTGTTTTCCAGCAACTATACCTGCAAATGTAGACATGGCTGATATGTATTAAAATGGAAGGTCTCACCAAGAACATATACTAACAAATAGCAAGGGGTGTCATTGTTAAACAGTTTGAATCACTTAACAATGGAAAGACCTCATTAGGACATTGAAGACCACAATGCAAGGTGATTTATTTATCTTACACTAAGATCCCTTTTAGAGAATAAAGAGAAAAATTATCCATTGAAATTACTTTGGGCTAGGTGTATTGGCCAAACCATGATGAGCTATAAATTCAACTTAAATTCTTGTGATGCTATTAATTGTGTTTGACCAATGACTTTGTGTTTCACCACTTCGCATATTAGTTGCTCAATGTTCACCAGTAGCACATTATATGTTTTGTTCAGCTTTGCTGCCTATTGGCTTTAACATGGAGTTAGCCATTACATTCTGTATTCAGTTTAGCTGCCTATTGGCTTTGACATGACATTAGACATTACATTTGATATTCAGTTTAACTTCCTATTGGCTTTGACCTGATATTAGACATTACATTTGCTATTTAGGTTAGCTGCCTCTTGGTTTTAACGTGGAGTTAGACATTGCAGTTGAGACATTGCAGATGAGCTGTGTTTTTCCACAAGATGGACCAAGCTGTCTTCTTCACACCAGACCTTAGCTGATAAGAGCAGATTTTGTGTTTACCTCGCAATCCAGTCTGAGAGCGAGTGAGCTCAGGAGAATTGGCCCCTCTCCAAGGTTATTCAGCTCTCACACTGAGTTTGCTTTTAAGGATGACTCTGGGCTACAGTGAGTTAGATTTAAATCTGCTTGACTTCAGATAGGAACTAGACGTCAGTTGCCTGCCTCCCGTTTGGGTAGAGAATCTCTTTCCCGGAGTTGACCGGAGTCATCAACTTGCAGACCCCAGAAAGATGAAGCTGAATATAGGCCCTACTTGCCCATACGGTGATGAATTTTGACTTTTATGCTTTGCTTTGAAGTTATGCTATAAATGTCTTCACCTATATTTGCTGTGTACATTGCAACTGAGAAGTACTTTGATATATTTTGCTTTCATTGCTGCGACTACTTTTGAACGTGTGCTTCCAATCTACTAATTTCGTCTCTCAGGACCTTGTGGGTGGGGAATTAATAACAATAAATGTCTTCTTTAAACTCAGAAGTGCATTCCAGAGAGGTCCTGTAAGCTCGGATATGAGATAAGAGGGAAAGCAGAACATTATGGCATAGTCTGCAGTTTTGGGAGTCAAATTGGAAATTGGAAGTGCACTATTTAAAAGTGTAATTGTTTTTTGTTGTTTAGAGAATTACAGAAGCACAGCAGACCATGTTTGAAAATGCATGTGAAGTTAAACTGCCTGATGGTGCTGTGAGAAACATGTTTTCTTGCTGTGATAAAGCATATTTAGAAAATGTGCCTTTTGAAAGCAATGATGTTCCTTTTGTTCTTGACAGAAGGGTTTGGATACTTTTATCTGCTTCCAGAAAAATGCAGGAGATGTAGGCAGTTAGAACATGAAAATAAGAATTTACGTGAGCAAATTAGCCAGAACACATTAATGCAAGATAATGCTGAAATCTATACAACTGCTGTTTTAGAAAAATCTGTCTTTTCCCATTCCAGTAATGAGGGGGTTAAGACAGCTGTGAGCCAGTCTGAGCCTCCGTGTGTGCCGGGCATGAAACAAAGCACCCCTCAGTTTTTGGCAGTTGAAGTGCATTCCTTAACTGATTATACTGAGAACAGAGCTCAGAATGTTATTTACAGACCGCTTCTGCAAAGAAAAATGAATTACATGGCAGAGGTACCGTTGCAAAATGTGCAGTTACTGGCACAAGTAAAACAAAAGATTTTGGAGTTTCTTACTGTTTGCACTAAGCAAGAGACACCAAGTTTAATTTGCTTGTTTGATTTTTGGAAAAAGTATATCCCTCATCTGAGTGAAATCCTAACACTTTGGTATGAAGTCACTAGGAAAAAATATAAGCAGCTGTGCGCTTTTAATTTGGCAAATGAAATAATTCAGACTTTAGGTTTCTGCGCAGTGCAAGAGGGAAACACTGATTTACATGTAAATCAGGAAAAGGGGAAGAAAAGAGTGCCCCTGCAAGACAGGGCTAGAGTGACTGCAGCCCTACATGAACAGGTATCACAAACCCCTTTTCAGGATGTGGAGAGGGTGCAGGGAGTACCACAGGTAAAAGAGTCACCAGTGAAATTGAGTGCACCATTTGAATTTGTGTCCCCTGAGGATATAAAGCATGTTTGTTTGACTAATGATTCATTGACTGAAGAGCTGTTTTCGAGCACAGGCGAAGGAACAGCATTGTACAATGTGTGTCAGACTTTAAAGCAAGAGCTGCTAGAGATGTGTCATTTTTAAGCTGATTCTTGGTTCATTGCCAATGGTTTAGCTGTTTGGTTTTCCACATGGCTTGTACATAACTGGTTCAATTCCCTTGCAGATGTTAAAGAGAAAAATTCTGAGTCTGAAGTGTCCACCCAGAAGTCTGACTTAGTGGGGATGGCTAAGTGGGTACACCAGAAATGTGGCCATCTGGGAGAAAAATCCACTTACAGGTGGGCAGAGATGAGAGGGATGCACATTCCCCTAGATTTGATAAAAACTGTGCAGCACGCACAAAAGCAATCTGTTCCACAAGCAGTCACAGAGCAGTTGGAGAGAGGAAAGTTACCAGGACAGATATGGCAAATTGATCAGGTTTTAGGGGGAGTGATTGCTGCAGATTACCTAGGAGAAATCAAAATTATGCTGATAACCAGAAAAGAATCTGATTCATTCATACAAATTGGAGACAGAATGGCCCAACTTGTCAAAAGTGCAGTGAAAGGAGGTTTGGTAAAGAATGAGTCTGCCCCAGCCCTTCTGACAGTGCAAGAAAAGGGAAGCTGTGGCGCAGCAGATAAAAACCTCAGTGCTGAGGTGTGGGTTGAAGCCCCAGATGACCCTCCAGAACCTGCAGACATTATAACAAAGGGCCCCAGAAACGACCTGCTGATTATAAAACAGGGAAAAGAGGAAGGGTACATTCCAGATGACAAATGTTATTTGCAAGAAAAGTCATACTTTTTTCTTTTGCAGATCCTACCACGTTTCGCCACTGACCATGAGCGTGCTGTGTGGTCTCCCTTCAGGTGTGTGCGTGTGGGGTCGGGGAAGGGACCGAACCCCCAACCTGAACCTGATTGATTAAAGTACAGACCCCATGGATCCATTTTGCACGAATGGCGCCTTCAGTTCAAGTTAAACTTGTTTGATTACGTTCTTCCACTGGAACTAAGCAACCTTAATAGTTAACTGTCTGTGTTTTTTCGTGTGGAACTCTGACTTTCACTTACCTTCCAGCAAACCTTTCAGGTGGACCGTGCACCTTTACATGAGTAGAACTCATGCTACATCAAATTGCTATTTTAGAGACACTGTTGAATTAGAGACAATATAAGTTTCAGTCTTTTCTGTGTAGATGTATCTGATGTGAAAGGTTATGAGAGCAATATGTTGATCCACTTCCATTGCTTTACAGTGATTGCTTTTATCATTCAAATCTGATTTGCTGATAATGTTTTTTTTTGTTGATATTAGTTGTTTTTGTTTGAAATAAGAGGTATGAAACAAAAAATTCATTGGTCATAGGGTGGAATGTGATGCTATTAATTGTGTTTGACCAATGACTTTGTGTTTCACCACTGCGCATATTAGTTGCTCAATGTTCACCAGTAGCACATTATGGGGGTCATTACAACCCTGGCGGACGGTGTTAAAGCTGCGGTAATACCGCAAACAGGGCGGCGGATAAAAAAAGGGAATTATGACCCAGGCGGAAACCGCCAACAAAGACAGCCACTTTAACACACCACCCGCCACGGCGGTACAGACAAGCAGCACGGCGGTCACCACCAACAGACAGGCGGAAGACAATGTACCACCCATAGTATCACAACCCGCCAAACCGCCACCTTTTCCGGGGCGGATTCACCGTGGATAAAAACACGGCGGAAACAGCTTTTGCAATGGGAAAACGCTCACCTGAACACATCCCACGAGGAACGAGGACTCCATGGACCCGGAACTCCAAATACTCCCTGCCCTTGTCTTTCTGCTCCTCTACGACCACCATCTACGTAGGCGCCGAAGACAACGGTGAGTACTGCACCTACGACATGGGGGAGGGGGAAGGCAAAAGTTAGGGGGACACCCACCAAACACCCCCACCCCCACCCTCGCATATTACAACATACACACCAATGCATCCACAAAAATCACAGTAACAACCCACAATCCCCCCGGAAGAATGAAAAGACAAAGCGAAATCCGTTCAAACATTGTAATGTTGCAATATACATGTCTTTAAAAAATGTACAGATATATACGAAATTCAGCCAGAAATATATACATTACGAGAAGTAGTGCAGATATGTACACAACAATGTCCGTGCACCAACAGTCCAAAAATGCATGGGCGAGGCCCACAAAAGATACCTGACCACAATCGGAGAGAACTCTGCCGGGGCATCAGATAGAAATACTACAGGCACCTCAGGGGGAAGGGAAGGGGGGGGCACCTCAGCCAGATGACTGCAAAGCCAGATCCACGACGGGGCTCCATGCCCATTGATGTATCCTGGGGAGTGCAAAGCCACAGTCTCTCAAGTCTCTACAGTGGGTGGGGTGCCCACTGTGCCATCCTGGGGAGTGCAAAGCCACAGTCTCTCAAGTCTCTACAGTGGGTGGCTTGCCCACTGTTCCTTCCTGGGGAGTGCAAAGCCACAGTCTCTCAAGTCTCTACAGTGGGTGGCTTGCCCACTGTTCCTTCCTGGGGAGTGCAAAGCCACAGTCTCTCAAGTCGATAACATTCTCCACTGGTTTTGGGGGGGGGACTGGTGCCCAGAGTGCTTCATCCTGTGCAGGACTGAGGTAGTGGATGCATGTCTCCACTGGTTCTGGAGGGGGACTGGTGCCCAGACTGGATGAGTCTCCCCGTGAAAGTTCCTGTCCTGTCACTGTCCCAGCTGCACATGGGATAAGGATGCCTGATGTGGCGGTCTATTCATTCCAACCCGGTGCTTGCCCTGTTCAGCGGTCTTCACCATGGCGGTCTTTGCCCTGTTCAGCGGTGCTTTGCCATGGCGGTTCTGGACTGTTCAGCGGTGCTTTGCCATGGCGGTTCTGGACTGTTCAGCGGTGCTTTACCATGGCGGTCTTTGCCCTGTTCAGCGGTGCTTTGCCATGTTCAGCGGTGCTTTGCCATGGCGGTCTCTGGACTGTTCAGCGGTGCTTTGCCATGGCGGTTCTGGACTGTTCAGCAGTGCTTTGCCATGGCGGTTCTGGACTGTTCAGCGGTGCTTTACCATGGCGGTTCTGGTCTGTTCAGCGGTGCTTTGCCATGGCGGTTCTGGACTGTTCAGCGGTGCTTTACCATGGCGGTCTTTGCCCTGTTCAGCGGTGCTTTGCCATGGCAGTTCTGGTACGGACATTGGTGTGTGGCATGACGTTCCCTACACTGGGCATTGGTGTGTGGCATGACGTTCCATCATAGCCCACCTGGGCTGTGGCAGCCGGGGCCCTCCTGGGCACTGACTCCAGCGGTGACGGTGGTCTCCTGACCAGTGACGATACTTGGGCCCTCCTGGGCTGTGACTCTGGCGGTGGTCTCCTGACCAGTGACTCTGGCGGTGGTCTCCTGACCAGTGACGATACTTGGGCCCTCCTGGGCTGTTTCTCTGGCTGTGGTCTCCTGACCAGTGACTCTGGCGGTGGTCTCCTGACCAGTGACGATACTTGGGCCCTACTTGGCTGTGACTCTGGTGGTGGTCTCCTGACCAGTGACGATACTTGGGCCCTCCTGGGCTGTGACTCCGGCGGTGGTCTCCTGACCAGTGACGATATTTGGGCCCTCCTGGGCTGTGACTCTGGCGGTGGTCTCCTGACCAGTGACGATACTTGGGCCCTCCCGGGCTGTGACTCCGGCAGTGGTCTCCTGACAAGTGACGATACTTGGGCCCTTCTGGGCACTGACTCTGGCGGTGGCGGGGGTCTCCTGACCAGTGACGACGGTGCTGGCGGTTGTGTCTCGACCGCCGGGAATGATGCCACCTTTCTCTGCCGTGACACTCACAACAGGCTGGGCAGACTTCCTCTGGCCCTTCCCCACCTTTGGTGGAGTCACAGCTGACTCTCCAATCCCCTTGGAACCCATGTCAGTTGTTTTCCCACCAGGAGTCTTCACACGGTCCCGTCGTCCACTCTCCAATTTTAGAGCCTTTACAGGGGATGGGCTGCCAGTGCCTTGGCTCCGGGTCACACTGCCTGCCCTGGTGGCCGGTGCACTCCACAAACCTTGAACAGGCACCACTGGTATTGGAGGCTTTTTGGCTGAGGCGCTACGATGGGACTGATGAATTGGAGGGGGGGTGGGGGCAAAAAGGTCAACTTTACAACGGGACAGTTTCTGACGTACACTGGGATGGGTAGTTGGAGGGGGTCTGGGAGTGGAGGAAGAGGAGGTGGTTGTCGGAGGTGTCACTTTAGGTGTTTTGGGTGCAGGTGCAAGTACTGGAGGCTGTCGTGAGGTGGATGGATGTTGGGTGTGTGGGTGCCCGCGTTTGTGTACTTTGGGAGGGGGCGTCACAGACACACTGGGAGAGGACACAGGGGACGTGTAAATGGCAGTGGAGGTGGTGAGTCCAGGTGACCGGCTTGGGGTGCTGGGTCTCCTTGTGCGATTCATGGTGCCTGTAGATGTGGTGCATGCAGGTGTGTGTGTAGACGAGACTGGGAGGGAGGAGGGAGAAGAGGAGAAGGGGGACACAGTGGAGGCAGTGGATGTTGCTGTGTCTGTACGTGGGTGAGGCTTGCGTGAGTGCCTGTGGGTTGTGTGGTGCCTTTGTTTGCTCGAGCTACTTGTGTGTGCTGACTTGTGTGCATGCATGCTGGTCTGTAGGTGTGTTTGGGATGGGGTACAGGAGATTGGGTCTGGGTGGAGGAGGTTGGAGGGGGGAGGCTGGACACAGGGACAATGGCTGCCATCAGTGCTGAGGCCAGAGATTGCAGGGTTCGCTGAAGGGCATCCTGACCAGAATGAATGCCCTCCAGGAATGCATTACCGTGTTGCAACTCTCGTTCTACACCCTGGATGGCATTCACAATGGTAGACTGCCCAACAGTGAGTGACCTGAGGAGGTCAATGGCCTCCTCACTGAGGGCAGCAGGGGTGACTGGGGCAGGGCCTGAGGTGCCTGGGGTGAAGGTGATGCCCACCCTCCTGGGTGAGCGGGCACGGGGCGAACGCTGAGAGGCTGCTGTGAGGGGGGTGTAGGTAGGGGAGGTGGCGGCTGTACCTGTAGAAGTGGAGCGCACAGATGGTGCCGCCACCACAAGGGAGCCCCCATCGGCGGACGAGTCTGTGTCGCTGCTTGGTGATCCGGTGGCCGACGTGAAGCTCCCCTCGCCTTCCGTCCCACTGGTGCATTCAGAGTCCGTGGTGTGGCCCTCCATGGCCATGTGGGATGCAGCTCCCTCGTGCTCTGGTGCCACTGTACCTCCGCCTGATGATGCTGATGTACAAAGGGACAGCGAGAGCAGAAAAAGGGGGGGGAGACAGAAGAAAGAGAGTTTGAGTGCATGGCATACCGCTACCGTTGGCGGACAAGACAGACACAGCAGCCCCCTGCATTACGCCGGGCTCCTGCCCTCTGCATATGCAATTTCTGGGATATGGCCTACATGGCAATGGTGGACATCTGCACACATGGATGCCACAGGGGGAACTATACCTGTACTTGGCACTCTGCTGAGGTGGGGTAGAGTGCCACATGGCCTGCATTACGGAGGGGCCTTGCCTACCGAACTCGCCCTGGCCTAGGGAAACCCACAGCCCACCTCCCCCACCCAGACACCTCCACTGCACGCAAAGTCAGCAGAATGAGAGTGTACTCACCCCCTTGTGGCTGCTGTGATGCCCTCAAGCGCCCATCCAACTCCGGGTAGGCCACCGCCAGGATCCGGAACATCAGGGGGGTCATGGTGCGACGGGCACCCCTCCCACGTTGGGAGGCCATCCCCAGCTGAGCCTCCGCCGTCTTCTTGCTGCAGCGGCGAATGTCCTCCCATCTTTTCCGGCAGTGGGTGCCCCATCTCTGGTGGGCCCCCAGGGTCCGGACCTCCTTGGCGATGGCACGCCAGATGTCCCTCTTCTGGTGGGCGCTGACCTAAATGACATGCACAAGGGAAGAGGAACAGTCATTACCAACTGCACCGTCGATGTGAGTGGCCCCCTACCTACTTTGGCCATGTGACCCATTCATTCCCATGCATTAATGTTCTATGAACTCGGCCCCCTTCCCTCTTCCAACCAGCCCTCTTCACACAGGCCTAGCCCATACAACGTGCTCTCTGTGTACTAACCTGTTGGTCTGGAGGACCGTAGAGTAGCGTGTACTGGGGGAGGACCCCGTCTACCAGTTTCTCCAACTCCTGTGCAGTGAAGGCAGAGGCCCTTTCCCCAGACGCAGCAGCCAGCGTCGCTTCCAGACCGAGGTCACAGCAGCACTTGCAGTGTAGGTCCTCTCCTGTCGAAGGTCAGGTATCTAGTGATTGAACAGATAGAAAATGGTGGTGACGTCCACGGCGGTGACGTCCGTGGCGGTGCGCATCATCACCGCCGGCGCACCTGTTCATTGGCTCCTGGGACCCACAGGGTCCTATCTCAACCAATGCAGCATTGCGCCGCGGTCTACGACCGCCTACTGCGACGGTGTGCAACGCCAGCGCAGTTACCCCACAATCCCATTGTCCCAGTTTAGAGGTCAGGCAGCCACCATTTCAGGGTCCCACATGGCTTAATTTACCTCTGCGTCACACATAGCTAGGCCTACGCTCAACACACATACAGGAAGGGTTTTGTGAGTGGTGTAGTCTTGTGTGTAACTGTGGGTACATACCTGGAGGAATAATGACTGATTTGTCGCTGTTGTCCTTCGTAGGCACCGTCAGCTGGGACATGTGAGAAGATGGCGGAATCCTCCGGTGTACCGACCGCTGGTGGACCTGTTGACAATGGAAGAGCGACATGTCATCGTCACCTACCGGTTTGACCGTGCCACAATCCAGGAACTATGTACCCAGTTGGAGCCAGACCTGATGTCACCAATCCGCCATTCGACTGGAATCCCCCCCTGACGTGCAGGTGCTGTCAGTGCTCCATTTCCTTGCTAGTGGGTCTTTTCAGACAACAGTGGCCATGGCATCAGGGATGTCCCAGCCTATGTTTTCCAACGTGCTGTCCAGAGTGTTGTCTGCCCTGCTGAAACACGTAAGGAGATACATCATTTTCCCTGAGGTGGCAGATTTGCCTACAATTAAAGGTGACTTCTATGCCCTTGGACATATCCCCAACATCATAGGTGCCATTGATGGGACCCATGTAGCTCTGGTCCCCCCCCCACAGGAGTGAACAGGTGTACAGGAACAGGAAGAGTTATCATTCTATGAATGTTCAGATGGTCTGTTTGGCAGACCAGTACATCTCGCAGGTAAATGCTATGTTCCCTGGCTCAGTGCATGACACCTATATCCTGCGGAATAGCAGCATCCCTGATACGATGGGTCAACTCCAGAGGCACCGTGTATGGCTATTGGGGGACTCTGGTTACCCCAACCTGTCCTGGCTATTGACCCCAGTGAGGAATCCCAGGACTAGGGCAGAGGAATGCTACAATGAGGCCCATGGGCGGACTAGGAGGGTGATCGAATGCACCTTCGGCCTCCTGAAGGCCAGGTTCAGGTGCCTCCATACGACAGGTGATTCCCTGTTCTACTCACCGAAGAAGGTGTGCCAGATCATCATCGCCTACTCAATGCTTCATAATTTGGCTTTGCGATGCCAGGTGCCTTTTCTGCAGGAGGATGATCCAGATGACGGTGTTGTAGCAGCTGTGGAGCCTGTGGACAGTGATGAGGAGGAAGCTGAGGAAGAAGACAACGATCACAGGGAGTCAGTCATACAGCAATATTTCCAGTGACACACAGGTGACAAAATTTTCATTTTTACCATTACATTAACTTTCACACGTCTACCTCTATCCTGTCTGTCGATTTCAACCAGTATTTGGTAACTGAGTTGTACCTTTCCATTACGGTTTCACAGGTGTGGTTACCAACGTGTCATCTGCTTGCATCCTTCAAGGACTTGTGATGTGTGACATAGGTATGTTAGCTTTACAATAGGAAACGCATTATGACACTGTCATTGATAATACATATTTACTAAATCACAGGCTGACTCCAGATTGTTTTGTGTTTCAAGGGTGTTTATTTAAGTGCTCAAAAATGGAGGGGGGTTGTAAAATGGTGATGGGGGACGGTGGAGGAATGTCCATGGCAGAGTCCAGTCTATTAGTCTCACAGGTGCACTGCCCATCTGGGCATAGGAAGTGGAGCTGGGGCAGTTTAAGTATGGACAGGGTAACAAAGTGGGACAGTGGGAGGACAAACAGGGTGGTCTCATTTCCTGGCGGGGGTCTTGCCATCTTGCTCTGTCCTGTTCCTGGATCTCAGGGACCGCTTGCGTGGTGGTTGTCCGTCTGTAGGGGGTGGGGTGCTGGTGTGGTGGTCCTGTGGCGGGGCGTCCTGTCCACTAGCGCCGGCGGAGGTGGCGGCCATTTCATCGTCCTGGCTAGTGTCAGGGGCCCCTTGGAGTGCCACGGTGTCCCTCAAGGTCTGCTGTATGTCCTTCAGCACCCGTACGATGGTGCCCAGGGCGGAGCTGATGGTCCTGAGCTCCTCCCTGAACCCCAAATACTGTTCCTCCTGCAGGCGCAGGGTCTCCTGCAACTTGACCAGGACCGTCGCCATCGTCTCCTGGGAGTGGCGGTATGCTCCCATAATGGAGGATAGGGCGTCGTGGAGAGTGGGTTCCCCTGGCCTATCCGCCCCATGTCGCACAGCCGTCCACCCAGTTCCCCTGTGTTTCTGGGCCTCCGTCCCCTGGACCGTGTGCCCACTACCACTGCCCCCAGGTCCCTGTTGTTGTTGGGGTGGTGGGTTATCCTGGGTTCCCTGTAGTGGTGGACACACCGCTGATTGACCTGTCCTGGGTACGGAGGTTTGGGCCCGCTGGGTGGGTGCTGTGCTGGTGTTACCAGAGGGTGGAAGGTCGGTGTTGGGCTGTGCCTGTGCAAGGGGAACTGACTGTCCCGAGGCCCACGATGGTCCGGGCTGGTCATCAGGATCCAGTAGGGCAGAGCTGCTATCGTCACTGTGGGCCTCTTCTGGGGGTGGAGTGGTGTTGTCTGGACCCTCTGGTGTGGTGACGGTCCTTCGGGTTCCTGCAGGGGCATAAGAGCATGATTATTGCATGTGTGTGTGTAATGGTGTGCAATGGGTGGGTGAGCGTGTACCCCAGTGCAAGCATTCCTGTGTGGGAGCTTGTGTGATGGTGGTTTAGGGGGTTGTATGGGTATGTGCAGTGGGCATGCTTTAGTGCTGGGTGTCCATCCTTAGTTGTGTCATGCAGGGCTTGATGTTGGGATGGGTGGTTTGTGTTATTAGTACATTTGTGAGGATTTGGGGTGATAGGGGAGGGGGTGAGGGTGGGGGTGTGTGATCGCATGCAGGTAGGGTGGGGGATATGTTAGTTAAGATTTGACTTACCAGTGTCCCATCCTCCACCGACTCCTGCGAGGCCCTCTGGATGCATGATGGTCAAGACTTGCTTCTCCCATGCTGTTAGTTGTGGGGGAGGAGGTGGTGGTCCGCCGCCAGCCCGCTGAACCGCGATGTTGTGCCTGGAGACCGTTGAACGCACCTTCCCCCGTAGGTCGTTCCACCTCTTCCTGATGTCCTCCCTATTTCTTGGGTGCTGTCCCACGGCGTTGACCCTGTCCACGATTTTTCGCCATAGCTCTATCTTCCTGGCTATTGGAGGTGTGCTGTACCTGTGAGCCAAATAGCTGTGGCTCTAGCCGGATGATTTCCTCCACCATGACCCTGAGCTCCTCTTCAGAGAAGCGGGGGTGTCTTTGGCGTGACATGGGGTGGTGTGTGTGATGTGTGGGGCGGTGTGAGTGTTGATGTGTGTGGTGATGTGTAGTGGTGTGTGGTGTTTTGTGCGTGGATGTGGTGTGGGTGATGGTGTTGTGTGCCTCTGTATGGTGGTGTTATCTTGGCTGTGCTGTCTCTCTCTCCTTCGTCTCGAAATTGTGGTTGTAGGGGTTTGTGGGTGATGTGGGTGTGTGTTTTATATTGTGTTGGGTGTGTGGGAGTGGTGTGTGTATGTGTATCAGGTGTGTGTATTTCGAATTGACCAATGTAGCGGTGTTTTGGAGATGTGTGTGTATTTTGAGCGCGGTGGTGTGTACCACCAATGGAATACCGCGGTTGAAAGACAGCCGCGTGGATTCGTGGGTCGTAATAGCATGGGCGTGTTTCTGTTGGCGTGGAGGTGGAGGTTTTGTTTCCGCCAGTTTAACACTGACCTTTGGTGTGGCGGAGTTGTGTGGGTGTCTGAATTTCGGCGGATTCCGAGATGTGTGTCATAATAGCTGTGGCGGACTACCGCCGCCGCCGCCGCCGCGGTATTTTGCTGGTCTTCTGCACTGCGGTAAGCGTCTTTTACCGCCAATGTTGTAATGACCCCCTATATGTTTTGTTCCGTTTAGCTGCCTATTGGCTTTAATGTGGAGTTAGCTATTACATTCTGTATTCAGGTTAGCTGCCTATTGGCTTTGACATGACATTAGACATTACATTTGATATTCAGTTTAGCTGCCTATTGGCTTTGACATGACATTAGACATTACATTTGCTATTTAGGTTAGTTGCCTATTGGCTTTAACGTGGAGTTAGACATTGCCGTTGAGACATTGCAGATGATAGCTGTGTTTTTCCACAAGATGGACCAAGCTGTTTTCTTCACACCAGACCTTAGCTGATAAGAGCACGTAGATTTCGTGTTTACCTCACAATCCAGTCTGAGAGCGAGTGAGCTCAGGAGAATTGGCCACTCTCCAAGGTTACTCGGCTCACACACTGAGTTTGCTTTTAAGGATGACTCTGGGCTACAGTGAGTTAGATTTAAATCTGCTTGACTTCAGACAGGAACTAGACGTCAGTTGCCTGCCTCCCATTTGGGTAGAGAATCTCTTTCTCGCAGTTGACCGGAGTCATCAACTTGCAGACCCTAGAAAGATGAAGCTGAATATAGGCCCTACTTGCCCATACGGTGATGAATTTTGACTTTTATGCTTTGCTTTGAAGTTATGCTATAAATGTCTTCACCTATATTTGCTGTGTACATTGCAACTGAGAAGTACTTTGATATATTTTGCTTTCATTGCTGCGACTACTTTTGAACGTGTGCTTCCAATCTACTAATTTCGTCTCTCAGGAACTTGTGGGTGGGGAATTAATAAGAATAAATGTCTTCTTTAAACTCAGAAGTGCATTCCAGAGAGGTTCTGTAAGCTCGGATATGAGATAAGAGGGAAAGCACAACAATTCTCCAATCACCTTTTCTCCATGTGTACCTAGCTGCCATTTTGCTCTTCTAGGCTCTCTCTCACTTTTTCAAGTATTTCCACCATCTCTGAATATCTGTCCCCGGTACCTCTCTCAACCTTTTCCTAACCATCCCATTCTGTTTGCTGCTGCATCTGTCTCCCCTGTTCATGACTCTGTTGCTCTGTCCTGCTTTTTCGGTTTACACTCCTCTCTTTTCCTCAATACACTCTCCTTTCCTATAACCTCTTCTGTCTACCATCTCTTACTTCTCTGTACTTCTCAATATTTTCTATTCTTCTACAGCCCTTTTCTATGTAGACCACATATGGCAGTGTTAAAATACTCTTGCCCGTGCACAGCCATTAGTAGCACCTGCCACCTTTCTTTGACCACTGCTTTTTACTGTTCCACAGTCCCTGACGCCTGTCCTCTTTGGGGGCCTCCTGGAACTGGAGAAGATTCCTGTGTTCATGGATCAAAGATGTTAGTGCAATGTGGCCATCATATCCCTGCAGCTTGTTGTCCATTCTTGTTGGACAGGACATCAGGCTGCAAAGATCTGATGGGTTTTAACTGCTTTAGGGTGGATAACCATCTGTTGACGCCTACCATACTAACTTCACAGTGTGGTAGACTTCAACGGGTCGTCCCCAGGACTGGAGAAGAAAATGTTTCTGGTAACAACACCAGAAAAATTTCATTTTCCAAAATCAAAGTTGGGACGTGAGGGAAATGCTTCCCACAAGTCCAGAGTTCATGTTTGGTTTTACTGTATACTGATGTTACACAGCAAAACAAAAGTAAAAAGAGGCCTTGCGAATGTGGGGATTCAAAGAGATCGTGCCACACAAAGTTCCTAATAGTCACATTGACAATAGTACCCCACTTGTGTGGCTGGGCTATCTACCTTGAAGGGAAAGGCACCATAAGCCCCCCTAAGACACAAGGAAACATCAAGGTTATACCTTGCAAACTGACCCATTCTGGCTGGGTGGGTTGCTGCGATATTTAAGCCAGAGCTTGGTCAGCACCCACGGAAAACTTTCCAGACCCAGACGTTTCTGAAAACAAGGCACCTATGGAAGTCTGTGCTGGTGGGAGTTGCATGGATGCCAATATCTTTTCTCACCCAGAATGCCCTGCAAACACTAATTTTTGGATAGATCACAGATTTTCCTCATATTTCTGTGAAGGAGAATTCTGGAATCTGTGAGGATCCATAATATTCCTACAACCCAGCATTCTGACATTTCCCCAGATACAAACGCTAACCTTAATGATCATCAAGAATTATGCACTTAGTACATTAATTACGTAAGACCTCAGAACAGTAACTTATTTGCTCTGAGCATACATTAGATAAAGATAAAATAGAAATTCAAAGGAGTCAATATATTATAAAAAGCAGAGTCATGCTACATGGTAGGCTTTATTGGGTAATTACAAATTCATACTACTGCTAGCTAGGTGATATTACAGGCTTCAAGCTATCTGACTTGTTCAAACAAAATAAAGGTCTAAAGAGGATGAGCGTTATCTCTCCTGGCTACATCTCACAACAGGCCAAGGTAAGCTGGAGCATTGTCATTCAAATGTAAGTTGTACCTAACTTGTGAGAACGCTGCCCCGGCACAATGGGCTAATCAAAGCACCACACCATATTGGAATCTGGAGTTTCCTGATTGAGCATTGCTTCTGAATGACTGGTAGGTTTAGGTAGTGACAACTACTTAGTATCAGGGATAGGAAAGGTCATGAAAGTTGCTGGCTTAAGAACAATGTGACTCAATGTCCTGTGCAGTTGTGCGATCTTTTCACACAGCAAATTCTTGTTTGGCCTACCATGTGTGAATGGTGAGGAGGGAGTTCAGTTAATGGCCACTGAATTCTTGGCCTCTTAGGTTTAACTGTGATCTAGTGTTGGTGCCACTTTTTAAAGTAGGTCTTCACACACAACACTGTGGTGTTCCTCAGGGGTCCATCATATCCCCACCAATATTGAACATCAACCTAACCCCCTTACCAAACCTGATTCAATCATTCAGCCTCTCCTGTTACAGTTATGTAGACAAAGCCCAAGTCAACATGGATGGTCTGGAAGAGCCCTACAGTTTAAAACTGAATGACTGCCTTCTGGCCACAAACACATTAATGGTGAATAACCATCTATAGCTAAATACGGAAGAGACAGAGATTATGACCTGCGAACACTGGTAAAAATACCAGCCTACTTTGATATGGCCTAAGAAACATGAGGCTCTGCAACAATACCAATAAATGTCAGAAACCAAAGGATAACTATGTATTCACACCTGTACTTGATACTGCATGTTAATAATGTCAAACACCTTGTACAAACTGAAAGCACTGCATAATATCCTCCCATACCTTGGATACCAGCAGAACCACCAAGCCACCCACACACTCGTAATCTCCATGCTAGACTTTGCCAACAGCTTTTAACTTGGCAATGCTGCTTTTATCATACACAAAATACAACACATTCATAATTATGCTGCAAATCTCTTTCTCCACCTTCACCCAAGAGAAGACATGACTTCAGTCTTATATTCACTCCGTTGGCTCCTCATTGTTAGAAGGACAATGTTCAAGGAAAAAGACTGCTACACCTACAAGTTAAATTCAAGAAATACAAACCTAAGTGGACACTGAGCTCAAGGCATGCACCTTGTATTATCATCCCATCTAACCATAAGAAGTTTATAGGAGGCACAGCTTTCTACGTACTAGCCACTAAGGCCCATATTTATACTTTTTTAGCGCCGCATTTGCATGATTTTTTTATGCAAAAGCGGCACAAATTTACAAAATATAATTATACTTTGTAAGTTTGCGCCTCTTCTACATCCAAAAATTATGCAAATGCGGTGCTAAAAAAGTATAAATATGGGCCCATGGTCTGAACTCCCTACCAGCCAGCATCGAAAGCATCTAGGAGCATATACACCACAGAAGACAGTTGAAAACCTGCCTATTTCTAAGACAACAACACCAGCACACATCAACAACACCAGCAAGCATCCCGGCAACAGAACTCGGAAAGAAAGTCGCACCCTCAAGCTCAATCTTAAAATTACTTTACAGATTGGAAGCAGGCAAGTTAAGGAGGGTTGAGCTGTGGTTTGCTGGGGTATTAAATAGTTACGCAGTTTCATAGCTAACATTTCTGGCCTACACTGTTACCAACACCATAACACTCACCGATCAACAGCCCACTGCAGCTCACACCTCCTACATTCAATTAAGGCATATCTGCTTCAAGAGTTACCCATCACCAGTACTGTCTAGCTAATAAACCAGCCATCACTTAATGAACAGGCATGGAATAACTACAGAGACCTGTCACACACTGCTGGTAAATCATAAGAATTTAATCTAGTCCAAACCCCCCAGATCCCAAAATATACATTATGTTCGCTTTCTACATTTCACAATGACACTCAGATATGGGATGATAGTAACAATGCACATTTCAGCAGATCTCTGCACTTCTCTCGCTCTCCAACAGTGCCAGCCCAGGCCCACAACTCTACTCAAAGTTTCTGATAAGGAGTCTTTGATCATAAGAAATACCATAAAGCGACTTCGAAAGCTGTTCCAAGCTGCCAGCGTAATGAAAAACCATAAACTGTGTGTTTGTGGCTCTCAGACTTCATCACTGCTATGCGTTGCCTAGCATAACACGATAACCGCACCTCTGTGGTCATCACGCACAACATGGAAACACTTCCCACATAGGATCACGAAATAAAGAAAACACACTTCCAACTACACATCACCATGGTGTAGCTTGCCACCGATGTAGGAAAGCACTTCAGTCCCACACATAGGGGTTGTAAGCGCTATACAAATGCTGCAGGAAAATACAATACTAAATATGTCATTTGTGCATCATCAAGATTTGTTTTGATCTTATTAAAATCTGTCTTTCCATCACACTTCAGAATTAAAAAGCAAAATGTGCTTCATTTGTGCTTTCATAACTTGAAATACATGTACAGTTCATTTACAGGTATTTAATGTTTCTGTGTATTAGAAGCAAATTGATAACCTACAGCAGGAGGACTTGAAAACATTTTGCCAGGGGCAACAAAGTTTGGTTTGTGATGTGACTGAATGCTGCATTGCTGCTAGCAGGGTGGCTGTGATGGGGGGGGAAGTATGGTGGGTGTAGGAGAAACGAAGTATTTATATAAATAGTGACTGAACTGCACAATGTGAAACCATAAACCCTCAGATTAATCCTGGCTTCACAACTTTACCAAAATGTGTGATCCTAGGCAATTATTTTATTTCACTTTCCCTCATTTGTCTTCTTTATTGCATATGAGAACCTCAAAATAGATGATTTTAGGATGTGTGCTGTACAAAATCTTCTCCTGTGTTTGATTTATTAAACTATAATGTTCATGTATAATGTAGATTTTCCTTGTAATTTATGACGGAAAGTCTTAATTTTATTAAAGACACGGAGGCGAATATTATGCATTCTTTTCTCACTTTATTTTGAATAGCAGCAGTCAAGAACTACAGCTCCCAAAAGGACTAGCAACAGGCTAGCCAATGGGAGCGAAACAGAAACTAACAGTAAACCAATCAGTACGATCCATTGACCATAGAGTCTACCCTTGACTGCAGGCAGCCCTCTTTTCTTGGACGAGCAAGTCAGATAGAGTCATAAAACAATGGGTAGATAAGTCCAACGATTGCCAGATCGAGGGAAGCGGAACACAGGTCTTGAACAGTAGCAATAAACCAGGAAAACGTAGGAGAAGGGAATTGATCTTGAGGAGGTTGAAAAACAGGATCCGGAGGTTTCCCTTAGATAACGGAGGAGATTAAACCAACTGTGTTATCCCGAAGCTGGAGGCAATGCAGGAGTCGCTGGGAGGGAGCAAGAAAAAATACATATTAGTATTAGTACTGCGGTGGGATAATATTCGCCTCCGTGTCTTTAATAAAATTAAGACTTTCCGTCATAAATTACTAGGAAAATCTACATTTTATGTCAAGACCGGAGGCTCTATTATGCAAGTTTAAAGCTGGTCAATAACAAATGAAGCAGCAGTTCGAATAGGTTTACAATAAAAGGTTTTGAAAACATTGTCATTAGACCAATCTGCTGACCTGAGAATGTCCTCCAAACTAGATCCCAGAGCGAAGGCCTTTGAGGCCATAGCTCCTCTAGAAGAATGGGCTCCAAAGATAGAAATATCTATACCCGCCAGGGACATAATCCATTTAACACACAGGGCCAAAGTTGCAGAAGACACCGGATTGTGAGGTTTGCGAAAGGAAATCAAAAGTTGGTTAGAAGAGGACGTTCTCAGGTTATCAGTTCTATTTTCGTATTCTTTTAGACAAAGACCCACACACAGCTGTGGTTTGTCGGGAAAGAAAGGATAAAGGACAGAATGTAAATTGGTCTTGGTACATTTGGAAATATGGAATTGAACACCCGAGGGTAAAAACTGTCTGGCGGACACGTCCAAGGATTTGACGTCCGATACCCGTTTAAATGAAATTAAGCATAAGAGCATAGTAAGTTTGGCAGAAAGCATTTTAAGAGAAAGGGATGAATTGTCTGGCCAGGAGAGAAGAAGGTTTAAAACTAGGGAAACATCCCAGATATGGGAATATTTGGGGGTTGGAGGTTTGGAGATTTTACACCTTTTAAGAGACGACAAATCAAGGGATGAACTCCGATTGGTTTGCCGTCAATATTTGAGTGGTTCATGGATATAGCAGATCTGTAAAGGTTTATTGTCCGATAGGATTTACCAATGCCCGCCTAGGCTGCTAAAAAATTTATAATTAAATTTAAATCTGTTGAAAAGGGATTGGCACATTTTCCCCCACACCAGCTTGACCAAAGAGCCCAAGCTGATCTGTAGGCTCGCCTTGTACCAGGAGCCCAGGCGTTGTTAATGAACTCTGAAGCTTCTGACGAAATAGGGAAGGACAGTTGGGTAGGCTGGAGATGTTCCAAGCCGAAATAATTAGAGAGTTGTTGAGAATTAGCTTGTGGGGATGGTCGAAAGGGTCTAGGAGAAGGGATGGAAACATCGGAAGCAAGACTGGAAAGTCTATCGTTAGTTCGAGAAGAGGTGGAAACCAAAACTGGGATTACCAGAATGGAACTATCAGGAGAAGAGACGCCTTCTGACGTCTGACTTGGTTCAAGACTCGGTTGATTAGAATAAAAGGAGGAAATGCATAATTGAGGGTCCGAGACCAATCTTGGAGGAAAGCGTCCATAGCTATGGCTAGAGGATCCGGATGCCAGCTGAAAAAATGTGGAAGCTGAGCATTGAGTCTGGACGCAAAGAGATCCACATGGAAAGGACCCCATTTTTTTTAGATTTGAAGGAAGACTGAGAGGTGTAGTCTCCAATCGCTGGAGTCCGAGAGATGGTGAGAGTGCCAATCTGCAGTGGAATTCAAAGACCCCGGGAGGTATTCGGCTAGAAGGGAAAATTTGTGGGAGAGACAGAATTCCC
The DNA here is from genome assembly GCF_031143425.1 of Pleurodeles waltl. Taxonomy (NCBI): domain Eukaryota; kingdom Metazoa; phylum Chordata; class Amphibia; order Caudata; family Salamandridae; genus Pleurodeles; species Pleurodeles waltl. The sequence continues at coordinate 1,022,072,194 of NC_090449.1, read as the reverse complement.
AGAGGCTCCTGGCCAGGAGAGCGAGGGGTCTGGACCTGGTTCCTCCTAAGTGGTTGATGTATTGTACGGCGGAAATGTTGTCCATGCGAAGTAGGATGGAGCATTGTGCCCTGTTTTTTGTAAAACTTTTGATTGCAAAGGAGCCTGCAAGAAGCTCTAAACAATTTATGTGCAATCTGGACTCCTCTGCGGACCATATACTGCCAGTCGATGTTGAACCACAGCGGGCGCCCCAGCCCTTGAGACTTGCATCTGATTCTAACACAAGATCGGGCACAGATGGGAAGATGGATCTGCCGTTCCAGGCCTCTAAATGGGATATCCACCATTGAATTTCCATTTGAGATTCTAGATCTAGAGACACGAGGTCGGAATAGGCCAAACCTCGCAGAAGATGACAAATTTTTAGATGCTGAAGAGCGCGGTAATGTAGAGGCCCTGGGAAAATGGCCTGGATCGAAGAGGAGAGAAGGCCTACGATCCTTGCAAGGGATCTGAGGGAAATAGAGTTTTTTCGTAGAGTTAGTATTAATTCTTTTTTGATTGCGGCAACCTTGGAAAGAGGAAGGAGAAGAGTGGCCGAAATGGAATCTATCTGGAAGCCAAGAAATTCTATTTGATGGGAAGGAATCACCATGGATTTGTCGGAATTTATAAGGAAACCCAGTTCTGAAAGGAGAGTGGTTGTTAAATGAAGGTGAGATAGAAGGGACAATCTGTTTTGGTGCATGATAAGGATATCGTCGAGGTAAATAATAAGCCTGATGCCCAGAGATCGGAGGTAGGCCACAACGGGTTTCATCAGTTTTGTGAAACACCAAGGTGCCGAAGATAGACCGAAAGGAAGGGAGGAAAAGTGATATGTTTTTGAATTCCAAGTGAATTGTAAGAATTTTTTGTGAGAAGGACGAATGGGAATGGTTAGATACGCATCCTGCAGATCTAGTCTGACCAACCAATCGGATTGAAGTAAAATATCCCTGAGATGGATGATAGTTTCCATCTTGAAGTGTCGATAGACGACAAATTGATTGAATGATTTTAGGTTGATTACTGGACGTAGTTTCTTGTTCTTTTTGTGATCGAGAAAGAGGGAACTGATAAAGCAGGAAGGATCTGGAGTGCAAGGATGAATGGCCTGTTTGTCGAGAAGGGATTGAACTTCTGAAGAAATGAGAGAGGACATTTCGAGAGAAAATCTTGGGGAAGGAGGTAAATGGGACTGGAAGGGACGAGAAAGGAGTTCTATATAATATCCTTGAACAGTGGTTAGCACCCATGGGTCTGAAGAGATCGACTCCCATTTTTGAAGGAAAAAACGTAGTCGCCCTCCCACGGAAAGGCCAGAAAGTTGGCTTACCTTGATTATTGGGCGTCCTGGAGAATCGTTGTCCACAATTTCGGAAACCCCTTGATCTTTGGGGATAGAAGTGGGGTTTCAATTCCTGGGAATAGGTGCCGAAAGAGTTTGAGTAGCCTCTTGAGCCTTGATTTCGGTATGTGCAGCCGGTAAAGAGGCTCCTGCCTCTACCGGCCCGGGCAAAAACCCATTGGTTAAATATCTTCTTTAATGATTGCTGGGCCTTGTCCAGGGACGAGAACGTGGAAACAAAACGGCTAAAGTCTTTGATGAATGAATCACCGAAGAGTTTACCATCGGCCTGGATGCCGGGATCCATGGTAGCCAAGTTAGCCAACTTAGCGTCCATCCTCAGGAGGAGACCCTTGCGTCTTTCGTGGATAATTGCCGAGTTCGCATTTCCCAAAAGGCAAAAGGCTCTTTGGGTCCAAAGGGAGAGATCCAAGGGATCGATTGGAGAATCTTCCAATCTGGCTGATTCAGCTAAGTCCAATATTCTTGCAAGGGGACCCACTACATCCAGGAGTTTATCCTGGCACATGGTCCAAGCCTTGTCCACACCCTTGTGGGGATCCTTACCAAATTTGGTAAAAAACGTGATTAGAGACTGGTCGATAGCCGGGGTTACAGTTATGTTGGAATCCAGTGAAGGTCTGGGGCACTCTGATTTTAGTTTCGCCCGTGTCTGTTTGTCCAAAGGTAGGCGCAAGCGGGAAGAAATGTATTCCCCCACATGGTCCAAAGGGAGCCACTCGGTGGAGTTGGGATGTTGTATGAGAGACGGATCGAACTTGGGGACACCCTCTGAATCAATAACGCTGGAAGAAGGCATATTAGAAGAAAGTTTAATACGTTTTGGTGGAGGAGAGGATGGGGAAAGCGCATCATCAGGATTATCAGATTGTGATAAATCGTCCATGTCCTCGTCATCTGTGTCCAATATTTTTGAAATAACAATCTTTTTTGGCGCAGAAACATGTTTAGTTTTTGATTTGCATTTTAATTGCGACACCGTTTTTTTTAGAGATATTCCCCTCCTTCATAGGAGGCCTGGAAGGAACCGAGTCCTCAGTCTGCTGTGAGGCAAGCTCACTTTCTATTTGTGCGCCTTTACAGGTTTTAGCAATGGTTATTTTACGTTTTCTGCCTTCCCCCGTAGAATGGGCCATAGAATTGGACACCATGGACATTACAGAATTTTCAATGTTTTTTGACATTTTTTCCATTGATGCTTTTAAAGCATGCTTCATAGAAGATTGTATAAAAATATTTAAATCCTGTTTAAAGGATTCCTCATCCTCATTAAAGTCAGGCATCAAGGGAGAACTATCCAGCTCCATAGCTGATATAAAATAATAATAATAAAATGAAACCTATGAGGCAAAGGAAAAAAACGTTTTTTGAAGGGGAGCACTGCTGGGCAAGCGAGGGTTTAAATAGAGCCACACGCTCTCTGCACTGAGAAACAGCTCCTCCCCGAGGGAGGGGTTGACAAAAGGAACCAGGACGAGAGGTTCACACGAGGAAAAATAGCTGCCGGCAATGGGAAGCGACGTCTGCGAGGCAGAACGAAACCCCGGTGAGAGCAGAGACCCGGGGGGGCCGACCGGGGCTAAATAGGAGCCACGCGAGGAGCGAAGAGAACAGAGAAATGCTCCCGAATGTCAGACGCGCTGCAAAATGAAGCGCGCTGACAGAACGAAACAATTCAGGTAAATTTGAACGCGCGACGGTTAGAGCGCGCGCTGTGCCCACAACTGAAAAAGGAAGGAGTGGGGGGGGTGTATATAAAGCGCTCGTAGCGCATATAAAGAAGTAATAAGCATAAATACACGCCAATGAGAAATAAATAAATACTAATACATGTATCACAGGTAATAAATACGGAAGAATAAAACAGAGTACTTATCTTGACTGCGAGCAGCAAGAAAAGAGGGCTGCCTGCAGTCAAGGGTAGACTCTATGGTCAATGGATCGTACTGATTGGTTTACTGTTAGTTTCTGTTTCGCTCCCATTGGCTAGCCTGTTGCTAGTCCTTTTGGGAGCTGTAGTTCTTGACTGCTGCTATTCAAAATAAAGTGAGAAAAGAATGCATAATAGAGCCTCCGGTCTTGACATAAAATAGGAACCCAGGCCACCTAAAGTGAGCACATATAACTGATGTCCCTCTTCGTTCGCGATTGGCATTCTTTTTAGGTGGAGGGAAGAATTAATGTTTCTGAATTTATGTTTGAAAACTATCACTTAAAAAGAAAATACTTCAAATTGATAAAATATGATGTACTAAGGTGAAACAACTCTGCATGTTAATGAAATAAACTTTTTGATTTTGGAAGAGACCTTATATTTTTACACTTTTGCTGCAATATGTCTTTAAAAATGAAGGTGTTCCTAACGGTGCAGGGCAACCTAGTTACTTCCTTTCTTTACCTCCAATTAACATTTAAATAAAAGCTTCCCTTTTATTTAACATCTTTTTAATCATAGTGCAGAATTAAGTAAACAGCAGCCCAGTCCTGCTGCGGAGCAGGGGGCCGTATGTAAAGGTCAGGAGGGCTGCATGCAGCCCCCGAGCCATACTTTGAGTATCACTGACCTAAAGTCTTTCTTTTCACACTCCCTGTACACAGGGCCTCGGGAATTAAGTGATTCTGCAGTCGCAGCATTTTCTACGTAATTATGATTTTGCAGCAGTTGCCGCATAATCCATCGTCTGCTGCATAATCTGCAGATTTTAACCAAAAAAATTGTTTACAGCACAAAGGGATCAAAATTTAGTAAAAACACTGCATCACGTGCTGCCGCGGAGTAGAAGGCCTGCCACAAAGGTTGACTGAGCACCTTTCAGGAACTTATAACTGTATTTGGATGTGGAACTGGTAATAAATAAGTGAAACCATTGCCCAGATAGTGCTAGCATGTGTAAAAATGTCAAAATAATAAAGTAATACTATCTCAAAATGTGCTGCATTAAGGCACATCATTTGTGTTTTCTTGCCACATAATTTAGACAACCTTGCTGTATAATTTGGGCATCCCCTGTGGCATAATTTCAGTGGCCCTGTGTGTACTCCAGTAAGCTTGTCAGTGCTTAAATTGAGCAAGTTGTTGCCAGCGGGGGCCCCGGGCGCTCATTTTTGGGGACTGGCACTTATTTTTCCTTATCAGACATTTAACGAGAGCAAGAAAAAGAAAACCACAAAGTTTTAAGACAGGAAGAGAAAGAAGCAAAAAATACTTAAAAGGAGAAAGCGGAAGTCTGCAAGAGCAAGATTAAAGAGCAAAGGGTGTCTGGAAGCAGATTAAAGAGGCATGATTTTAATTTAAGAATATTCAGGCTTAGTGGCTGACATTTAATTGTACCTGCAACAAGCTTCTGAGCAGAGCTTTGGGCACCGGCACTCATTCATTTATACATTTAGCATTGGAGATTGTCACGTAGTTCACTTTACAAAATCCTCTCACTTTCCAGTCAAAGGAAGAAAACAACATATCTGTTAAAAGAATAAGCAGCGATTTGTCAGAAGACATAGCCTAACATTTAACCTGCCTTGGATAACATAGCTGCCAGATTTCCCAGGCATAGCGGCCAAGTGTTCAGTCTGCTTATGTGTGACATTCCCATATGTGTAGTGCATTTATGTGTGACACTTCAAGCCTTATGAGTGACACTCTATTGTGGGTGAAATAAGACAACTGCATCTGTGTCGAGGGATTGTTTTTAGAAATGACACCCATTTCTTGTATGTGACAGTCCCATTTTTATTTAGCATAGGTAGGTTTGATGGTTTACTCAGAATCAGAGAATGTTAAGCCGAGGCTGGGATTCAAGTCCTCTTCCAGGGTTCTAAAATAGACAGCTCTGGTCTCTACGACACATCTTGTCATGCCTAGCTCTTCTTAATTCCTGTACAGTTCTCCAATCAGGCCTCTCTTTTACTATAGGTAGACTGACCTCGTTTTTGGCATATATTTAGAAGCTTTGTTTTGGGGCTGGACATCCACATCTGTTTGATGAATTTTTGGAGCAGGGGGTTACTTTTTTTTCACTAAATAGCCTGGTGTGTGGTTTTGTGTTTCACTCTTCGAATCTCTATAGTTCGCTCAGTCTGAATATGAATTTCTGTGATAATAGGATAGTTCCAAACAGGAATATATTGAGAATCCTACACATCTTGTTGTACACTACCACCAGCTTGTGGATTTTGATAAACAGTAGTCGGAACTCATTTTTTGCATCCCAACAAAGTGAGAAACTAGAACTACATGGTTTTATTGCACTTCAGGACATGATTTTTTGCATGTGGAGAAATTACCAAAAATGTGTTATTTTAACACAAGCTGTGTGGCACTTGGCAGGGCTGCCCAAATCTATTCGTGATCCAGATCAGGTTTTTTTCTTTTAATTGTGAGACTTGCAGTCCTGTTTTATAATACAATAAACAAAACTACAAGTCCCAGAATTCAAAGAAGAAACACGGATTGGAGCAGCACATCACGCATAGACCTGGGCATCTTTGCAGTGCTGAACACACAGCAGATGTAAGAAGATAAGAAACAAAACGTAAAGGCATTTTTATTGCTCATTCACGTTGTGGACTTCAGCATGGTTATTTAGGGGGTGCTGCTGCAACCCTCATCCTTGCACCTGCTTTTTCCTTTGTTTGATTTGACGAATACTGTGCCAGCTGCTTTGGTCATTTGGGTGGGCCAAAGATTAAATGTGGGCTGGCACTGTCCTCAACAGCATCCATGTGGCTATGGCCCTGGAGGAGTCTACAAACCCTTGTTACCTCCAGAAGCCCAAGTATGTTACGAAAAAAAGAATGAAAAATGTACGTCGACACCTTTTGTGAAGAAACGTTTTGTGGAAAAAATGTTATTAAGGTTTAGCCGCTTCTGTGCTGGGGACGTAATGGTTACGTCCACTGGCACAATGCTCCTGGGCTGAGGACGTAACCATTACGTCCTCGCACATGAGCTCGGAGGGAGCTCTAGCGCTCCCTCTGTGGGTTTCCCTCCCACCTCCCCAAGGCAGGGATTGAAGGGGAAGCCCTTCCACCACCAACTCCCCCCCGACCCGCCCAGTGACGTCTAATGACGTCAGCGTGCAATCGCGAGCTGACCTCATCAGAGGCCACCTCCCCATCGGAAGAGAAATGCAGAGCATTTCTCTTCCGATCATGTGATGGGGGCCTGAGAGGCTTCAAAGAGAAGGAAAGGAATTTTCTTCCCTTTGCAGTCTCTCAGAGCATTTTAGCAGCAAGATCGTGAAGCGACCTGGCTGCTGAAATGCCCACTAGACACCAGGGATTTTTTCAAATAAGGAAATTGGCATAAGGGGAGCGACCCCTTGGGCAAGGGTCACTCCCCAGGGGGGCAATTTTTTTAGATCGGCCTATTGTTATTAGGCTATTAGGCTGGTCTGCCCCCGGTGGAGAGAAACCTCTAGGCGCCAGGGATCTATTTTTTTTTTTTTTAGAGGTGGGGAGCGACCCCTTAGGCAAGGGTCACTCCCCTAGGGGGAAAATTATATTTAGGCCATTTATGTCCCCCTTGGGGGCAGATTGGCCTGTTTTTATTAGGCCAATCTGCCCCCAGGGGGCATAAACCACTAAACACCAGGGATCTTTTTTTTTAATATACTTGTGCATAAGGGGAGTGGCCCTTTGGGCAAGGGCCGCTCACCAGGGGGGGCAAAATATTTTTAGGCCTTTTCTGCCGCCCCCGGGGGCAGATTGGCCTATTATAATTAGGCCGATCTGCCCCCGGGGGGGCAGAAACCCCTAGACACCAGGGATATATTTTTGATTATGTTTACTTTTATTTTTTATATATGGGGAGCGACCCCTTAGGCAAGGGTCGCTCTCCTGGGGGGCAAATTGTATTTAGACCATTTCTGCCCCCTTTAGGGGCAGATCGGCCAATTTTTGTTAGGCCATTCTGCCCCAAAGGGGGGCAGAAACCACTAGACACCAGGGATCTTTATTTTTTTGCGTCAATTTCACGCAAGCGGAGCGACCCCTTAGGCAAGGGTCGCTCCCCTGGTGGGGGAAAATTTATTTTAGGCCATTTCTGCACCCCTTGGGGGCAGACCGGCCTATTTCTATTAGGCCGATCTGCCCTGGGGGGGGCAGAAACCACTTAGGCACCAGAGATTGATGTGTGTGTTTTCTTTGGTTGGCAGCCCCTTGGGTAAGGGTCGCTCCCCATGGGGGCACATTACTGTTGGCCATACCTGCCGCCCCCAGGGGCAGATTGGCCGATTTTTGGAAGGCCCATCTGCCCCTGAGCAGGGGCAGAAAGCCGACCAGAGACCAGGGAAGATTTTTTTTCCAAAATAAGAGGTTGGGGTATGGCCATACCCCCACCCCAAATTAATGGGGCCAAAGTTGTTCTGCCCCCCAGTGGGCAGATGGGGCAATTACCCCTGATCCACACCCTGGGGGGGGGGGCAGAAAGTCTACTAGATGCCAGGGAATTAAAAAAAAAATAGTGGGGTGGCGGCTACCAACCAGTATGGGCCTTGTTATGCCCCACCCCAACTGAAGAGGGGAACAGTCTTTCAGCTCTCCCCCGCACACTAAAACATCTTATCCCATGGCAAGCAAGAGGACATTTGATTATTTTGGGTTTTGGTTTTACATTTGGGCCATGAGAGTTTGGCTAACTCTCAAAATCGTCCCACTTGGAATGGTGAGGGCTGCACTTTATGGACTTTGGGACGCTGCCATGTAGAAAAATCCACAAGACCTAGACACATCTGAAAACTAAACATCTGGGTGATTCCAGGGTGGTGTGTTTCACATTCACCCCGCACTATTTTCTTACCCACGATGCCCTGCAAACCTCCAACATTGCTGGAAATCACACATTTTTCCCACATTTTTGTGATGGAACCTTCCAGAATCTAAAGGAATCCAAAAAATTCCTACCACCCAGCATTGTCTCATCTATACCGATAAAAAATTCTGCTGCACTTGTCAGCCTAAAAATGTTTTTTTTCAAACTGCCCTTTTGGACCGCTTTGGTTCCCCCTAAATTTCAACATGTTTTTCGCTCTTCCCTGTCACAAGCACTTGGCCCACCTACACCAGTGAGGTATCTTTTTTACCGGGAGACTGCAGGGAACATTGGGTTAATTAAATTTGTCACGGTGCAGTGATCCCACACAGAAATTTGGGAAAAATGTGATTTATTTAGCAAAATTTGAGGTTTGCTGAGGATTCTGGGTAAGAAAACAATGGGGGACCCACGCAAGTCACACCTCCCTGGACTCCCTCGGTGTCTAGTTTTCAGAAATGTCTGGGTTTGGTAGGTTTCCCTAGATGGCTGCTGAGCCCAGGACCAAAAACGCAGGTGCCCCCCGCAAAAGCAGGTTGTTTTATATTTGAACATTTTGATGTGTCCAGATGGTGTTTTGGGGCATTTCCTTTCGCGGGCAGTAGGCCTACTCACAAAAGTGAGGTACCATTTTTATCGGGAGACTTGAGGGAACGCTGAGTGGAAGGAAATTTGTGGCTCCTCTCAGATTCCAGAACTTTCTGTCACCGAAATGTGAGGAAAAAGTGTTTTTTTAGCCAAAGTGTGAGTTTTGGAAAGGATTCTGGGTAACAGAACCTGGTCAGAGCCCCACAAGTCACCCCATCTTGGTTTCCCCTAGGTGTCTAATTTTCAAAAATGCGCAGGTTTGCTAGGTTTCCCTAGGTGCCGGCTGAGCTAGAGGCCAAAATCCACAGCTAGGCACTTTTCAAAAAACAGGTCTGTTTTCTTTGGGAAAATGTGATGTGTCCACGTTGTGTTTTGGGGCATTTCCTGTCACGGGTGCTAGGCCTACCCACACAAGTGAGGTACCATTTTTATCGGGAGACTTGGGGGAACACTGGGTGGAAGGAAATTTGTGGCTCCTCTCAGATTCCAGAACTTTCTGTCACTGAAGTGAGACGAAAAGGTGTTTCTTGGGCCAAATTGTGAGGTTTGCAAAGGATTCTGGGTAACTGAACCAGGTCAGAGCCCCCAAGTCACCCTATCTTGGATTCTCCTAAGTGTCTTGTTTTTAAAAATGTGCAGGTTTGGTAGGTTTCCTTAGGTGCCGGCTGAGCTAGAGGCCAAAATCTACAACTAGGCACTTTGCAAAAAACATGTCAGATTTCAATGTAAAAATGTGATGTGTCCATGTTGTGTTTACTGTCACGAGCATTAGGCCTACCCGCGCAAGTGAGGTACCATTTTTATCAGGAGGCTTAGGGGAACACTGAATAGCAAACCAAGTGTTATTGCCCCTTGTCATTCTCTACATTTTTTCCTTCCAAATGTAAGACAGTGTGTAAAAAAGACATCTATTTGAGAAATACCCTGTAATTCACATGCTAGTATGGGCACTCCGGAATTCAGAGGTGTGCAAATAACCACTGCTTCTCAACACCTTATCTTGTGTCCATTTCGGAAATACAAAGGTTGTCTTGATACCTATTTCTCACTTTTTATATTTCACCAAATGAGTTGTTGTATGCCCACTATACAATGAAAACCTGTTGCGAGGTGCATCTCTGTTATTGGCTCTGGGTTCCTAGAGTTCTAGATGAACCTACAAGACCTAAATATCCCCGCAACCAGAAGAGTCTAGCAGACGTAACGGTATAGTGTTTTTGAAAATATGACATCGCAGGAAAAAGTTACAAAGTAAAACGTGGAGAAAAATGGCTGGTTCTTTTCACCTCAATTTCAATATTGTTTTTATTTCAGCTGTTATTTTCTGTAGGAAACACTTGTAGGATCTACACAAATTACCCCTTGCTGAATTCAGAATGTTGTCTCCTTTTCAGAATAGTTTAGCTTTCTGGGATCCAGCATTGGTTTCACAGCCATTTCTGTCACTAACTGGAGGCTGAAAGCACAAAAAATAGTAAAAATGGGGTATATCCCAGTAAAATGCCAAAATTGCGTTGAGAAATGTGGTTTTCTGATTCAAGTCTGCCTGTTCCTGAAAGCTGGGAAGATTGTGATTTTAGCACCCAAACCCTCTAAGGGAGATAACCACAAGCCTTCTTCTGCAGCGTTTTTTTCCTTTTTTTTTTTAAACAACATTTTTGCTGTATTTTGGCTAATTTCTTGGTCTCCTCCACGGGAACCAACAAAGTCTGGGTACCTCTAGAATCCCTATGATGTTGGAAAAAAAAGGATGCAAATTTGGAGTGGCTAGCTTATGTGGACAAAAAGTTATGGGGTCCTAAGAGCGAACTGCCCCAAATAGCCAAAAAAAATGGCCTGGCACAGGAGGGGGGGAAAGGCCTGGCAGCAAAGGGGTTAATATGGCAATATGTCTCATGACGCAGTACAAGCAGCAAACACCGATTCAAGAAAGCGTCAAGTTACACTAACTTGTATTTGTTGTCCCTTTTTTATGTTTTACCTCTCACGGTGCCGGGCTGTTTTCGTCCCTTTTCTGTGTCTCCTATCGTGTGGTGGTTGACCCTCTTCTGTTTCTATAATCAAGCGTAGAGGATCCCGGTGAGAGAGCGCGTCCCCTGCAGAGCAGGCTCAGCAGCTGCAGAGGCAGCATCGGCTGTCAGGGCCTGGGGGCTCGCGCTGCCCTTTCCAGACAGGTGAGCGCGCGCTCTGCTATGTGATGTGTGTGCAGCAGCCCCGGGGTAGCAGAGGGTATAATCCAGCAGCGGCTGCCGGGGAGACCTTTCAGAAATATTAGGATACACGTTATCCCGACCTTTTCGTTAAGAGATAATAAGTGGTACTCGTCTGTGCAGAATAGAAAGATACATTGTATCCAGCAGTTTCTCTGATGCTCGGGCTTAGAAAACAAGAGGATCCGCGTGCCAAGCAATCGGTCTGATGCTGAGCCTCACAGTGAAAGAGTAACATTGTATCCAGGTGCCCAATTTGTGTCTATTTGGTATCCAGCGCCTCTGGTGTGTACTGTTGTAGAGTGAGAGGGTGCACTGTATCTCAGTGTGTTGCAATGAGAAGGTGCAAAAGCATCTCTTCTCAGGTGTAGAGGACTGGGCATCGCACCCCCTCTTGTTTGCAGGCTCATAAAATAAGGGGTGCGTTTATCCAGCATCCCTTTGACGGGCGGTGTGCTTCAGTAAAGGAACGCACAGCGCGCAGCATCCCATTTGGTACCCAGTGTTGGGAGATGGCAGGATGTATAGTATCCCGAGGACCCAACCCCTGGAGGCGAAGCGTGAGTGGACCTGATGCGGTGCTCCCGTGCACCGAAGCCGCAGATCCACCCCTGTCCCTCGTCAGCAGTGCACATCGTCCCCTGTGGGGTGCCGGGGCAGGTGAGGGGGTGGGGCGCACACCCGCCATCTCTTAGCAGAGACAAACGCTACTTGGCTGTCGTATGTACCATGGGTGTATTTTTCTCCCTCGAAAATGTGTCCATCGCCTTTCGGTTTAACTCCGATGGCGGTGCGGAGCAGTTTGCAACAATACTGCGGAGTGTGCCCCACACACCCATTGTTCTGTAAATGTATAGCGCCGCGAAGGCCGGATATCTGAAGGGACTGTTTCCAAGAAACAATGTGTCGAGCACTCCTCGCTTGCGTAATGTTATGTGTTGTTTTAGTGTTTTCACTTACCGGCTCATATCTGTGCGAGTATATTGCTATTTGCCCAGCATTTTTAAAGCGCGCAGTCTGGCATCGAGGCACTTTCACTCCACCATGGTATTGACCTACATACAATGTCTCCATTGCTACGTGCAATGTTACAGTAAAACAATACTTTCGAACCCCAAATCCTTCCTTTGTACTAGAACCCCCCCCCCTTTCTAAAGTCTGAAGTGGGCTTCTCTGGCACAGCAGCCCCCCCCCCCCTTTCCCTGATCTCCCTTTTATGAGGGGGCAGTGCCTGGTCTAGAGCTAGACCCGCCAGTCTTGCATCTGGCTGTTGCCCCCGTTTCCTAAAATGTGCATAATTCCCTCTGCTTTGCGGTGGCACAGTACAGCGCCTAGTTCCCATCTTCAGGTGGTTATACAGTGCACTGATGCCCTTTCACTTGTGAGCCGTGTCAGCAGGGACTCCATGCGCGGTAGCACCACAGATCCCTGACAGGAAGCGCAGCCCTTGCTGCAACTCACCGAAGAAACCTAGCCGGGGGCAGACATGGATTGAAATACATCAGAATGTAATCAATTACTGGAAAAGGGCCCTCGGGCAGTATCTCCTGACCTTTGACATTTCATCACTTTACAGTAGAGTGTAGATTCAAGCGGTTCTGCCTCAGCTGGTCCAAAGTCCATAGTGAGCTATCCATTAGGTTGTGCTGAATGGGGTAAAGTGCACCCCCCCCACCCCCCTTTACGGTAAAATTATTCAATACAATTAAGATGCCATTGCCTAGAATCAAACACGTTGGTGAAGTGTGGTAGCCGGGATTACAGCGTCGGTGTCTCGGTATCCAAACATGGCAGTTTACTCAGTAGATTGCAACTCCTTTTAAGGTGTAAAATGCAAAGAAGGTGGATATTTTATCACTAAAATGATTCTCGTACTTGAACTAAATAGTGTAAACCTGTAGGTATCCATCAGTCTTTAAAAAAAATGCAATTGAGGCCTTCTGATGAAGTGATGAACCCAAGAGGCTGAAGGCTGGATGCTCACAACATGTGACAATGCGCCTTGAGACCCTGACGGGTGAGTAGCGCGCTTTACAAATTCCTGATTGATTGAATAACAATGTGTGTGCGCGCACAAGATCGCGCTCTGTCTTCACCTCGCAATGAAAGATAGCTCTGTTGTGTTTGAGTCAAGTCCAGGCCTGGCTGCTGTTCCACGCTCTCACACGCAGCCTGAGAGGCCCCTCCGAGCAGTCCACATCTGTACCTGCAGCGCACATCAGCCCCTGCAGTGCAGCACCCGCCGCCCTCCAGTGATGTTACTCAGGCTGCGCATTCTTTTCATTTGTTCATTGATTTTACTGAGAAAGCCAAGGTCCCAGACGGGGACTCCGATGCCCTGTACAGAAGGATGGGGCATGCACGGGGACTACCAAGCGCTGAGAAAAGGCATCATCCAGGCAGCGCCACAAAGCGCTAGGAGCAGCAAGTAGAGTTTATCTTCAGAGCATTAATACTCAAAGTAGGGCCCGGGGGTTGCATGCATCCCCACCCCCTTCCACAGGAGCACTAGGCTGCTGTTTACTCAACTCAGCACTAACGATAAAAAGGTGTTAAGTGGGCAAGCATTTCTTCCAAGATTAATTGGTGTTAGAGGAAGAAAGTAACTAGGGGGTCCTGCGCTTAACTTTAGAAACACTTTGATTTTCAAAGACATCTTGCAGCAAAAGTGTGAAAATATGACAGTCTCTTCAAAATTAAACAAGCATTTGCAATGCAACGGGTCTCGCGTTTGCTCATGTTAGAGCTGATAGCGTTGTAAACTCCTAACCCGACTTTTCACCTATCGGCAAAAGTGTATTTATGTACGTAACCCGAAAAAGTGCAATTAACTGTGTAAAGAGCTCGACTTCTGGCAAGCGAAATCGCGCTAGTAAAATAGAGAAAAAGTAGTCCACGATCCGGACAGAAAACAGCGAGCCTCGCATGTTTTCTGTACTTGGTCGATGCGCTCGAGGAGGGCTAGCCACCGGAAAAGGCATGACGTATGCATGCCTTCGACTAATGAAAGCAAGCGGATTTTAATAGGCAAGCCCATGAACCAATGAAAAACACTGACGTGACGTCGACAGGGCTCTGAGCCCTTTTCTAATAACTAAAGCGTCTCGCTGCGATGCGCGAGCGCATGCAACTCAGGCTCGAACCTAAAAGTGTATTTAATTAACATGAAGAACGTTTTCACATTACTCCCATTGATTATACCAGTTCATTGAGAAGTATTAATTTAAAAGTGATAGTTTTCAAACATGAATTTAGAAACATTAATTCTGCTCCACTGCCCTGACAAAAACGCCAGTAGTATTGAATTGTATTGTATTTTATTGTATTGTATTGTATTGACTTACTTATAAAGTGCATTCTGGCGAAACTCATCGAAGCGCTAAGCTGAACGAGAACACAGGGAAAAGCAAAAGTGACCGACCGAGAGTGCCTATTGCGAAAAGAGCCAAGTTTTCAGGCTTTTCCTAAAGGTGGAGTGAGTAGCTGTTTGGCGGAGCGCAAAAGGCAGGGTATTCCATAGCCTTGCAGCTTCCACCGTAAAAGCACGGTCTCCCCACCTAGCCTTATTGCATCGATGAACCGCAATCGTATATTTGGAAGAAGATCTCAAGTTTCTAGTCGGTTGGTAGTATTGCAAGGTAGACTTCAAATATTCACAACCCTCCGACTGTAGGGCTCTATGAGTCAGGCAGAGAGTTTTGAAAATAATTCTCTTATTAATAGGTAACAAATGAAGAGATTTCAGACTGCCACTAGCCGATGCAGACCGGGGAAGATTCAGAATAAGGCGCGCTGCCGTATTCTGAATATACTGGAGTTTGTCGAGAGAATTTTTATTAACATTTAACAAAAGGGCATTACATTAGTCAAGTCTTGAGGTGACTTGCGCCAGCACGACCGGCATCCTTAAGTCTTCCTCAAGAAGATGCAAATTTTCCTAGGAGTTTTCAAGATCCAGAAGCAGACTTTAACTGTTTGATTGATCTGTAACTTGAAGGAAAGGGAAGTATCAAATATAATACCTAGATTTTTTGCAGAGGGACAAGGTAGTGGACAGCCCCCACAGGCCGCGGACCACCAGCTGTTGTTCCAAGGAATGTTATTACGGCCAAAACACATAATCACAGTGTTAAGTGAACTTAAGAGGGATGTCTGTTGTTATGTGCACTCTTTGGGTGGCCTGGGTTCTTATCATACATCAACAAAATTATAGCTTATTAAATCAACCACAAGAGAATGTTTTGTTCAGCGCACACCCTGAAATCACCTATTTCGAGGTCCTCTTATATGTAGATTACAAGAACATCAACAAATGTGGCTGTGTATACAAGGTGCGCACTTCTGACCATGAGCTGTCCTGGATGATCAAACTTCATAACGTAGCAAGTCTTTTATTTTGGAAAAGAAGAGTGCTCCAGTGGTAAAACACCCAGCCACAGGGTGTGCGGATAGTTCCCTACGAAAGGTCACAGTCCATGTACAGAAAGAAGGAAACCACGGCACTTCTCTGATTTTTATGATGAAAGTCCTTTATTCCTTGTTTTATCAGGGAAGTACATGCCCTGATCCAATAGGATACATTCGACAATTGAATTGGAAGCCAATAACAATTTCCATAGTTGAGAGAAAACAGCCGACACGTGTTTCGTCACCCTTGACTTTCTCAAGGCTGTAAACATATGAAAATGTGTAAAGCTCACAAGTTGTTAATACTTGGCTAATAAGACATGCCGAAACGTGTTAAATGAAATTTAGAATTAAGATTAAGATTGAAGGAAAGAGGCCACGTACCATCAGTGTATGGTATGTTGGAAACATTATATAATAAAAAGGAGAAAAGCCCCCTTTATTACACAATATGTGTATATGAGGTGAATGTACACCCGTTCTTGGATATCACCAAAAGGAACCAAAACTGTCCGTGTTGATAACGACCAAGGGGATCCAAGAGATAGAACACCGTGTGAAAACCAGAAAGTGAATGAAAGTACATTGTGTTAAACAAACTTATTGTATATACCTGAACAGCATGCAGCAAAGATGAAGAAAACCCTAGTGAGGGGAAACAGAGGTAGAACATACCTTAAACAATGTAGAAAGGAATTTTATATTGGAACTTCAAATAGTTTCAAAGATGTACGATCGATCAATAACGAGGTTAAGGCATAGGTCATGTGGAGAGCCAGAGACCATAGTAAGTCTGCACAAAATTGGAAAAAGACAAAGCCCATTGTATAAAGACCAAAGAACACACAAACGCGATAACGTAAAAACGGGGCAGCTCCTTAATAAGTTAGCAAGAACCTAGTAACAACCAAGTTTGGTCATAAGGTGATGTCCATAACGCTTTTTAACATTTCTCCAAGGGGAGAAAAGAGTTGTTATTTGAAAACGATATATACTATATACCGTATTATTCCTTCATGTCATATACACTAATGCTACCCGACTACAGGGCAAAGCGCTTCTATCTTTTATAAACCTACCCTAATGCAAACAGACTTAAATGAGGCATTTTTTTGGTGCAATTAGAGAGTGATAAGTTTTGACAAAACGTGCGTCTTAGAACACGGGGAAACATTATGGCGACTACTGCGTTTGTTCTAGATACAAAACACATAAAAACTAACCCGAGGAAGAACAGGTCATACGCCAATATCGAGGTTCTTGCCATGGAAGTAAGGAATAAATTAGATCTATCGCTAACCGCTGTATCGAAAAACAGCATGTTATCCTAAATCCCCCGTTTGTATAGAGTGTAGGCAGGAAGCACAAATACCTCTTGTTGTCCTCCCGGCTGAGATGTTAACGAACAGCGTCGCATCAAAGGCGTGCGTTCGACCGGGATTTGCATTTAAATCCAAATCGGAACCGGAAATTGTAAGATTGGAAATAGAAGACGGACTAAACGACCAGGGGACACACAAACCACCATCTTGGAAAGGGGATTTGAGCAGAGTGATAAAGAGAAAAGCCCACACCATAGACGTAGACCAAGTAAATAAAATCAAGTGAAAGGTCAGCAATGATACAGATTTGTATTCAAAGGCATAGGAAAGAGCACAGGATACCCTGAACGCATGTCATCCCGAAAAGAAGAAAAGAAGAAAAGAAAAATATATATCTAAATACATAAAGACATATAATACACAAAGTATTATTAATGCACAAATAAGGTCATTTTTCCAACATGTGTAGATTACAACAAGGTACCATCAGATACAGGCACCATTGAAAAACATAGTACATTTTTCCCTTACTTTCTTTATCATGGAAATGCCTATATTATCAAAATACAGTAAAAAGTTGAAACATATCCACTTTAGCAAATTGATTACTTTAAAGAAAAACATGAAGGTCTTTGTCAGAGTTGAGACCTGCTTCTACTGTACGTAATTTGACAATCCATCTGCTCTCAAGTTGTCTCAAAAGCAGAGTTTTGTTGCCTCCTCTAGGACACTTACCCAGGGTGGCAATACCATGTGTTTGTATGTCTAGTTTCTCGTGCAAAGGGTGTGCAAGGTTGAAATGAACTGCAAACGGGTAGTCACTGTTATTATTTCTAATCGCCCGGATGTGTTCTTGCAGTTTTTCTTTGAATGGCCTGATTGTGCTGCCTACATAGATTTTTTTGCAGATGCAAATGATGCAATAGACAGTAAACTTAGTGTTACAATTCATGAATTGTTTGATCTTATGTGTTGTTTTGGTGTTGTAACAGAATTCCTTTGTCTTATCCAGAGCATGCTCACATATATTGCACCGACCGCATTTGTAGAAACCCACTGGTGGTGCGGATAACCAACTATCATTAGTGACACTTGGTAAAAAGCTATGACACAATTTGTCTCTCAGTGTGCGCCCTCTACGATGGATCATGTCTGGTCTTTTATTAAGATCTTTCTGTAGGGTTTCATCAGATAGTAGGATGTGCCAGTTGCGATTGAGAATCTTGAAAATATCTGCACTGGCACAAGTGTAAGTAGTGATAAAAGCTGGAGCCCTCTTTTTATCGCTCTGCTTTTGTGGTTTCTTGTGAAGCAGAGATGTTCTGTTGGTCTTAAGAATCCTTTCCCGTGTGGTGCTCAAAAGTTTCTTAGAGTAACCTCTGTTAAGGAAGCGGTGTTCTAATGCATCAAGCTGTTTATTGAATTCCAAATCATCTTGGCAGTTCCGTCTGATTCGCACAGCCTCCCCATAGGGGATTGCTTGAATTTGGGAATGTGGATGTGCAGAGCTAGCATGTAAGATGGAGTTTGAGGCTGTTGCTTTCCTGAATAACTTGGAGCATATGCGGTTGTTTTCAGTGTACAGTGTCAGATCTAAGAAGTCAACACTTGTTGAGCTAGCACAGCTAGTGAAATGTATGTTGTATTGGTTGACATTGAGGTATTTTATAAATGCCTCTAAAGTGGTTAGATCACTAGACCAAAAAAGGAGTACATCATCGATGTACCTGCCCCAATACAGGATGTGTTGTGTAAGCTCTGGTGGACCATTGGTCCATAGGTGATAATGTTCGTAGTAGCCCATGTACAGGTTGGCGAACGAGGGTGAAAATGAAGGAAAAGGCGGGAAAGTGAAATTAAACAATTGCCTAGGATCACACAATTTGGTAAAGTGATGAAGCCGGGATTAATCCCAGGTTTTCTGGTTTTATATTGTTCAATTCAGCCACTCAGTGTATATCCTTGTTTCACCTACCACCCACCTTACCTCTAATCCCTCCCAACCCTTCACCCAGCCACCAGCCCCTGGCATCAATGCAGCCCTCGAGCACATCACAGGCCAAACGTTTTGGCCCGTAGGAAAATGTTTGAGAGTACCCATGCTTCAGAGCATAAACACTGGTGTGCAGCTTCAAGAAACTAAATGCACAAACATTTACTTGCAGCTTCAAGTAATGAAATGCACAAACACTGATGTACAGCTTCAAGTAACTAAATGCACAGACAAATACTGGCAAGCAGCTTCAAGTAACTAAATGTACAAACACTGGTGTGCAATGTCAAGTAACTAAATGCACAGACAAACTCTGGCGTGCGGCTTCAAATAACTAAATGCACAGACAACCACTGGCATGCAGCTTCAGGTAACTAAATGCACAGACAACCACTGCCCTGCAGCTTCAGGTAACTAAATGCACAGACAAACACTGCCCTGCAGCTTCAAGTAACTAAATGCACAAACAGTGGCGTGCAGCCTCAAGTAACTAAATGCACGAAAGGTGGCATGCAGCTTGCAGTAACTAAATGCACGAACACTAGCGTGCAGCTTCAAGTAACTAAATGCACAAAAGGTGGCGTGCAGCTTCCAGTAACTAAATGCACGAACACTGGCGTGCAGCTTCAAGTAACTAAATGCACAAAAGGTGGTGTGCAGCTTCAAGTAACTAGATGCACGAACACTGGTGTGCAGCTTCAAGTAACTAAATGCACAAAAGGTGGTGTGCAGCTTCAAGTAACTAGATGCACGAACACTGGTGTGCAGCTTCAAGTAACTAAATACACAAAAGGTGGCGTGCAGCTTCAAGTAACTAAATACACAAAAGGTGGTGTGCAGCTTCAAGTAATTAAATGCACAAACAGTGGCGTGCAGCCTCAAGTACCTAAATGCACGAACACTGGCGAGCAGCTTCAAGTAACTAAGGGGCTTATTCTAACTTTGGAGGAGTGCTAATCCGTCCCAAAAGTGACGGATATACCACCAGCCGTATTACGAGTTCCATAGGATATAATGGACTCGTAATACGGCTGGTGGTAAATCCGTCACTTTTCCGTCACTTTTGGGACGGATTAACACCTCCTCCAAAGTTAGAATAACCCCCTAAATGTACAAAAAGTGGCGTGCAGTTTCAAGTAACAAGATGCACAACACTTGCTTGCAGCTTCAAGTAACTAAGTGCACAAAAGGTGGCGTGCAGCTTCAAGTAACCAGATGCACAGACAAATACTGGCATGCGGCTTCAAGTAACTAAATGTACAAACACTGGCGTGCAATTTCAAGTAGCTAAATGCACAGACAAACTCTGGCGGCGGCTTTAAATACCTAAGTGCTCAGACAAACTCTGGCGTGCAGCTTCAAGTAACTAAATGCACAAACAGTGGCGTGCAGCCTTAAGTAACTAAATGCACAAACACTGGTGTGCAGCTTCAAGTAACTAAATGCACAAACTGTGGCGTGCAGCCTCAAGTATCTAAATGCACGAACACTGGTGTGCAGCTTCAAGTAACTAAGGGCCAGATTTACCAAAGGATTTTACCCATTCTGTGTCTATGGGAAAAAGCTTTCGTACATATGGCCCTAAATGTACAAAAAGGGGCGTGTAGTTTCAAGTAACTAAATGCACAAAAGGTGGCGTGCAGCTTCTGTTTACCTCAAGTTAGGATCTTGTTGTAGTCATATCTGTAACTAGATGTTACTCTATGGATCAACATTGGAATGTTGAAAGAAAGCATCATCCCACTGTGATTCTAACTTGCTACTCAGAGAGCTCAGCAGGAGGGGGTTAACCACCGGAGCTGCCTCGGCCATCTCTGTCAACCAATTCCACATGAAGATGTTTTGTCTGTGGACGCTGGTATTTTAGCCTTCATTGGGCCACCTTAGGCTCCAAATTAATGGAGCTCTTTTGTCCCCACCCCAGAATCTGCTAAACAGATGCACAGTGAATGAGTTCTTCAGTTTCGTGGGGCTCCTTCGAATAGCAAGGGAAGGCAGTTTTGTTCGCGTGGCTTTTACTGATTTGGTAAACTAGAAATGCTTTGTCTTTCAAAGTTTGTGGTTCGGTTTCGAAGGAACCTACATTTTTGTGTGTGATTGTTTTTCTTTGTTCGAGCTGTCTGTATTAGAATCATTCCTTGAAGCTGCTCCTAATAGGCATAATCTATAAATCAGTTTCAGAAGTCATTCCCTTTTTAGTTGTATCCTACAGACCTCTCTGACATCCGCGGCTGTCTCTTGTGGATAGACCTATTCTGTTCAATACAAATACGAGTGTGCCTTGGGCCATTCCATTGTTTTTCATCGGATGTCTTCATTGTCGGTCTCATTTGTTTGATTTTGTATTCAAAGCTTTTTCTTCCTCTTCTTGTGTTTTGTAAATCCATGGACCACTGCATTTTCTCCATCCTTTGAAATTGATGACGGCTCTCCTTTCTAGGCTAATAATCAGGGACATATTTTTATTTCTGTTTATTTCACCGCTCCGTGGCGTCCATGTTTTCTTGCTCACGCTCCCACGTGATGTTTCCCTCCTCACATCTTTGGTTTCACCCCTACTTCTCACCCCCCTTGCTCTTCACTGATTACCCCTTACCTTCACACCTCATTCGGCTTATTTTTCCTGCGTTCTCTCCCTCCCTGTTAACCAGTGCTCCTCCATCGCTTCGCAGCGTTGAGTTGTCACCTTCTCTGTTGCTCCCCAGCCTCCACCCATATGTTAGGTCTTGCCTCCAGACGGCACAAGCCATCTGCGAAAAACGTATTGTCAGCCTAAAGTGGCTTAGAGCCCGCCCATTGCTTACCATTAGTTGTCCTTGTTGTCACTCTCATTTGCTTACTGCTTCTTCGTGTAATTCTCACCCCCTCCACTGTGTTCCGTGCTGCTCTCTCTCTCGTGTGATTCTCTCCCACCCCTTCCGTGATGTGCTCACCAGTGCTTAATTTGTAAATAAAAAGGTGCTGGTGCCCAAAACCCTCCTTTTAAACATGCGGCTGCTGCATTTAAATGTGCGAGCACAGAATACTGAGGCCGCGTAATCCTAAAGCCATCTCGGGCCTCTTCAAACCATATAAAGTCACTCCCTGCTCCTTAAGGTCACTCTTGCAGCGTTCTGCTTTCTCCCTTTGTGACGTATTTTTGTTTTTCTCTTCCTCCATCTATCCCATGTGTGTCTTTTGGTTGAAGCAAATGCTTAAGGCAGAAGAATAAACCCCGGCTCTGAAAAATAAGTGCCGGTGCTCAGCACCGGAAACAACAAGCACAAATTAAGCACAGGTGCTCACCTTGTGTGCTGCTTCTCCTGCGATACTTTCTCACCCATGTGTTTCTCCATTTCTTTCTCACCGTTTCCTTTTCTCCAGATTGTTCTCTCTCTGTGTTACTTCCCCCATGCCATCTGTGTTTCTTAACCCACCCATGCCCTTAGTATTGCTTCCAGCCGCAGAGATCCCCTCATTGCTCCCAGTCTCCGTGTCGCTTCCTCTATGTCCTTTCCCTACCTGCTTAAAAAAAGCTTTTCATGCATTTTGTTTGTTTTTGCTGTGAATCCAGCTTGGCAAAATGTCACGGCAAATCGCATCCTTGGCTTTTTATTATTCCTATTTAGTCATGCTGCACGGCACCAGAATGCTGCGCCGCATCGCTAAAAACCATTGGCAAAGCCAGTAGGTCCCAAAGACAAGTCCTATTGGTTGTGCCAAGGCTTGTTTATATTTAGTTTTGTTTCAGAGGGGCCAGCAGCTGCAATTGGTTACCAGGCTGATAATTTTATAATGAGCTTTTGCACGTGTTTTATATTTGTTCTATGTACCACTACAAGACGGGATTCCCCCACAGTGAAACCATAAATTACAAGTTAATAAAAATAGCCACTTCAGTGCTAAGACGCTTATGTGTGCAACACACATATACATCATGCTCGGACTGGCCTTTGTAGGTCGAGCGTGCAAGCGCTCTGACGTGCTGTAATCTATCTGTGGGCTTTTAACCATACTCAACGCATGCCCATCACTATCACTCGTGCATGGGCTTGCCTTTCAAAATCCTTTGTTACCAATGGTAAATGCCTCCTTGGGGCACTTTTGTTACTTCCTTGGCCATCGACCTTGTTACATGGATATTTGCACGTTTGACTGCAACCAAACTTCTTTTTTCTTTTGTGTCTCTCCTTCGCGCTCATGTTCATGGCAGCCATGGCGCTTTGAAGCTACTCGCTTATGTCAACTGTTTTACTTTTCATCTTTAATTTATGTGTCAAGAAAAGTCCAGTTTGGAATTTACAACGCTAATAGCTCTAACTCGAGCAAACGCGAGACCCATTGCATTGCAAATGCTTGTTACTTTTGCTGATGCTATTTAACATTGGCAACACATCATAACTAAGCCTAAAGTCAGCTATCTGCTGTCAAAAGTGGGACCTGCTTTGCCAGTTTTTTTTTCAATTGTTGTTTGTCCTATTGGCATCCATTGTTTCTATATTTATGTAATTACGGTGTCTAGCATAGTGAAAATACAGTTATGGAAAGCTCTCTGCTAATTTAAGACTCATTTTGAATAATGCAAATGTTACCTAAGACTATGTATTATGCTAAACAAACCTGTTGCGTCAAACTCTGTTCCAGAGAAACAGTTTCAATACACACACATGCTGAGCTTAATGTTTGGACTGTCTCTCACGCTAACTCTTTTAAAATGTTTATATAAAATGGAAATAGCCACAACATGTGTTTCTGTTGCCTTTCTTTTTTGTTTATGCAAACTAAAAATGACCCCTATACCACTTGAATTATAGAACATTCAGGTAAAACATTAACCAAGTTACTACCAGTTTTCTAAATGACTGCTTTGTGTACAAAAAACTCCCTCAAAGCTGTTCTTTCACAACTTTAAAATTCCAGGTTCTATTTACCCTTGTCTTCTACTTCCTTGGTGCTTTATAGCCTCCAGACAGACTTTAGCAAGCATTTGCAATGCAATGGGTCTCGCGTTGGCTCGGTATTGAGCTATTAGCAATGTAAATTTCGAACTGGATTTTTCTTGCCACATAAATTGAAAATGAAAAATAATACAGTTGACATAAACAAGCTGATTCAATGTGTCATGGCTGCCATGAGCATGAGTGGGAAGGAGACACAAAAGGAAAAAGAAGTTTGCTCGCAGTCAAACGTATCGGCAAATGTGCAATTATCCTTGTAACACAGTCGATGGCCAACGCGGTAACAAAACTGCCCCAAGGAAGGACAAACATAAAGAGCATTTACCAATGATAACAAATTATTTTTCAAAGGCAAGTCCATGAATGAGTGATAGTGATGGGCGTGCAGTGGGCGTGGTTAAAAACCCACAGATAGATTACAAAAGGCCAGAGCGCTTGCATGCTTGACCTAAAAAGGGCCATCCAGTGAATGATGTTACAAATTAACTTAAAACCCAAGCTGACATCAGCAAACAAATCAACACTCTAGAATCCTATTTTTGGCAGGGCTTCATTTGAGCCGGTGGTTGACGGTGGGGGTCACCGGCACATATTCTTGAGGACCAGCACTTATTTATCTTCATTAGACTTTTACTGAGAGCAAGAGACAAAACATTCGAAAAAAGCAGAAAAACGAAGGAAGAGAAAGAAATACAAACCAGCAGGAACCTGCATAAGCGAGATAAAGGCGAATGGTGTGGTGTGCCTGTTAGCAAATTAAAAATGGATTTAGCACTACACAACTTTGGAATTCCGTGCGCTCACATCTTAATTAAACCAGCGGCGTGTTTCAGAGCAGAGCTTTGGGCGCCACACTTTTCCTTTACAAATTAAGCACTGATTGTTGGTGTTTGTTAGCATGCAGGGCTGTGCTAAGAGAACTCTGTTTATTACCTCTTTACTAGATGGCTGCTGTGAACATTTCACTATTTTATCACATATGTGTTTTTCAGTTTTTTTTTCATTAAACATAGAGAGCTGCGCCCATCTTCAAATGAACACAAATATAATCATTTGACAATCATTTTAATGTGGAGATATTTGTATGACGTTTACTCAGGGCCAGAATGGCTCTTCTGTTTCCTGGGCAAACCCACGGGCAGCCATTGGTGGACGGGTGTGGCTGAAAGTCTAGATGTTGGGTTTCAACCACTTTGGCCCATTCACAAGCAGGGTTTTTGACTTGATGCTTGTAGGTGGGTGTTCACCGATGACCGTACCCCAAATGCTAGTGAGTCAGTAGCAGTATCTCTATGTTCACACTTGATGATCACACACTGACCCAATCACTGCAGTATTAGCATAGTAATTGACAGCGTTGAAAGCCCTTTGCGGTCAATGACACTGCAAGCGTGGAATGTTCCCATTGGGGAAATGCGGTGTGGTAACAGAACTGGCGTAGAGGTACCGGTGCATGGTCTAGGACAGAGCAGAAAAGGCGAGTATGTTTACAACTGCCTCAGTTGAAGTGTGCATGCGCATCTGTAGGCTACCGTGAGTGTGCCTGGCTTGGGGTCTGATTACGATTTTGGCGGAGGGGTGACTCCGTCACAAACATGACAGATATCCGATCCGCCGCATTACGATTCCATTATATCCTATGGAAATGGTAATACTGCAGACGGAAGATCCATCCCATTTGTGATGGAGAATTCCACCCGCCCAGATCATAATCCGGCCCTTGGCGTCCTTCTGGCGTGGCAATGTCCCAGTCTGGCAGCCTTCTGACCCCTAGTGGATACGGAGTCCCACAACATAGAGCGCTCCACTCTCGCCGGCATTATAGGTGTCCACATGGGTTAATGGTTGCTATTGTTTCTATATTGTGGACATTGATGACATAATAATATTCATCCAGAAACAAGGCTCACTCTGGCATAATGATGGTACTTTGTCATGCTTGTGCTACCTCCGGCGCAGTGCTGACCATTCTTCAGACCGGATGGGGCCCACAACCCTGATAGTGCCTACTATAGGCCTAACGCTGGGTATCTTTGGTGGCTGTAGCCATTCTTGACATAATTGTGACAATAGGTGGCACAGTGGTGGAAAAACATGCATGTAATGGTGGTAGGTTGGCATGTAGGACAGAATCTGCCTGAATGCTAGTAGTAGATTTGAGTTAATGATGAAAGTGAAAAACTGATGTTTAAAATGACAAGCCTTTGTTTGGGCAAATTTAACTTATCCAAATAAAAGACTTGTATCTAATATAGAAATACGTGTATGTTTCAGAAACTGGCAAGCTGATGTCTAAGGAGATAATTATTACATGTAACATAGATTTAAAGTAGATATTTGGCTAATAATTCATTCTGAGGTCAGGAGATTTATTGCTGAAGTTGTTTCCTTCGCGTCGGAGGGCACTTGCTGTTGTAACTGTTATTTGATGACTTGTATAACTCCGTATTGATTAACCACTATGCTGTTACGCCTGTAAGACTGGCGTAACATGTCTGCTGTCTGAATCTATAATGTCTTTGTAATCTGTGAGTAAGGTATCTCTAGGTCTACTGACTATGGCCTGAATGTGAGATCTATATCACTTTTGTGTTCTTTCCATGTGGGTTCTCAGTCCTTAGGTATGATGAAGTTTCCCCTGGAAGGGGCTGGAATACAAAAGAAAATAAAGATGTTATATACATTTTGAAAATTGTGAGATATGTGAAATTACTTAAACTGATATTTTCAAAAGTTGTTTTGGGAGTGGAAACCACCCACACCCCTGGTGAGGGTGAATCTCGCTTGACACAGCATGAAATTATTGACATATGTTATGTCAATAATTTCATGCTGGGTCATTTGAGCCAATTTATGTGATAACTTGACTGTAAATTGCTTCATTTCATATAAGGGTTTTAAATAAGGACACAAACCACCCACCCTTGCCAGGAAAACTCTCGTAGAAGATGCCAGCTTCACCCATTCACCCCCTCATTTATAGCTGTCCCAGCCGACCCTCACTTTCTGCCACATTATCTGCTCATTCAATGTAAGTGATTCCACATTAACGGATAATATGTTTTGCCAATATTTAACAGAAAAACACTTTTTTGTGAAGATGTGTTTTTCATTGGCGTAGCGTGTGACCACACTTAAATGCACTCAGTAATTTTGAGCAGATAAGTTTGCTGCATGCTTTTCAAAGTTTACAAGTTGCCTCTTGTACATTTTTGCTTTGTAAAACTGGTGTTTATTTTATGTCCAAAGAGTAAGGAGGCAGTATGTTTTCAAATAAGAGTTTGGTATGCATTACCAAAATATCAAAACATAATTATGCATTCATCTGCACCTCAAAGTAGCAGAGCATTGCTAGAGCTCAGCAGAAGTCTCAGTGTGAATTAGGGGTGTTTGCTGGGGGTCAGTACACAGGTGCCACATGACAGCCACACAGTTATGTCAATTCCGGGACTTGGCGAATAGGTTGATATAAAGGTACACCATGGGCGCCCCATTCTTTCAAGTGGGGTACAAGTTGTGGCCTGTGACACAATCTACTTACCTATTTTCTGGGTCTTTCCTCTCTCCTTATGAATGTGCCCCCCCACCCCCAAACCTAGACTTTCTTCAGAATAGCTGACTCCAATCTGGTCTGCCAGAATGGCTTGAAACGTTGCTCCCACCAGCCAGTGGTTGGTACGCGCGCACCTTTCTGTCCTCGATGGATTATGCAGTTTTGGTCATACCCTTTTGGGAGCTGCAAAGTGACACGTAAGGAAGCTGTAGGAAGTTGACTCTGTATGTGCTATTTCAAAGTAAGGAATAGCATGCACAGAGTCCAAGGGTTCCCCTTAGAGGTAAGATAGTGGCAAAAAGAGATAATACTAATGCTCTATTTTGTGGTAGTGTGGTCGAGCAGTAGGCTTATCAAAGGAGTAGTGTTAAGCATTTGTTGTACATACACATAGACAATAGATGAGGTACACACACTCAGAGACAAATCCAGCCAATAGGTTTTGTTATTGAAAAAATATCTTTTCTTAGTTTATTTTAAGAACCACAGGTTCAAATTTTACATGTAATAGCTCTTTTGAAAGGGGGAGGTAAGTTATTGTTAGTTTCAACAGGTAAGTAAGGCACTTACAGGTTTCAGTTTTTGGTCCAAGGTAGCCCACCGTTGGGGGTTCAGAGCAACCCCAAAGTTATCACACCAGCAGCTCAGGGCCGGTCAGGTGCAAAGGTCAAAGAGGTGCCCAAAACACATAGGCTATAATGGAGAGAGGGGGGTGCCCCGGTTCCAGTCTGCCAGCAGGTAAGTACCCACGTCTTCGGAGGGCAGACCAGGGGGGTTTTGTAGGGCACCGGGGGGGACACAAAGTAGCACAGAAAGTACACCCTCAGCAGCGCGGGGGCGGCCGGGTGCAGTGTGCAAACACGCGTCGGGTTTCCTTCGGTTTTCAATGGGAGACCAAGGGGTCTCTTCAGCGGTGCAGGCAGGCAAGGGGGGGGCTCCTCGGGGTAGCCACCACCTGGGCAAGGGAGAGGGCCTCCTGGGGGTCACTCCTGCACAGAAGTTCAGTTTCTTTAGGGGCTGGGGGCTGCGGGTGCAGGGGCTTTTCCAGCCGTCGGGAAATGGAGTTCAGACAGTCGCGGTCAGGGGGAGCCTGGGGATTCCCTCTGCAGGCGTCGCTGTGGGGGCTCAGGGGGGACAACTTTGGTTATTCACAGTCGTAGAGTCGCCGGAGGGTCCTCCCTGAGTGGGTTGTTCTCCACCAGTCGAGTCGGGGTCGCCGGGTGCAGTGTTGCAAGTCTCACGCTTCTTGCGGGGAGTGCAGGGGTCTTTAAATCTGCTCCTTGTAACAAAGTTGCAGTTCTTTTGGAGCAGTGCCGCTGTCCTCGGGAGTTTCTTGTCTTTTTCGAAGCAGGGCAGTCCTCAGAGGATTCAGAGGTCGCTGGTCCCTTGGAAAGCGTCGCTGGAGCAGGTTTCTTTGGAAGGCAGGAGACAGGCCGGTAAGTCTGGGGCCAAGGCAGTTGGTGTCTTCTGTTCTTCCTCTGCAGGGGTTTGTCAGCTCAGCAGTCCTTCTTCTTGTAGTTGCAGGAATCTAATTTCTAGGTTCAGGGAGAGCCCTTAAATACTAAATTTAAGGGCGTGTTTAGGTCTGGGGGGTTAGTAGCCAATGGCTACTAGCCCTGAGGGTGAGTACACCCTCTTTGTGCCTCCTCCCAAGGGGAGGGGGTCACATCCCTAATCCTATTGGGGGAATCCTCCATCTGCAAGATGGAGGATTTCTAAAAGTTAGAGTCACTTCAGCTCAGGACACCTTAGGGGCTGTCCTGACTGGCCAGTGACTCCTCCTTGTTGTTCTCATTATTTTCTCCGGCCTTGCCGCCAAAAGTGGGGGCCGTGGCCGGAGGGGGCGGGCAACTCCACTAGCTGGAGTGTCCTGCGGTGCTGGCACAAAGGGGTGAGCCTTTGAGGCTCACCGCCAGGTGTGACAGCTCCTGCCTGGGGGAGGTGTTAGCATCTCCACCCAGTGCAGGCTTTGTTACTGGCCTCAGAGTGACAAAGGCACTCTCCCCATGGGGCCAGCAACATGTCTCGGTTGTGGCAGGCTGCTGGAACCAGTCAGCCTACACAGATAGTCGGTTAAGGTTTCAGGGGGCACCTCTAAGGTGCCCTCTGGGGTGTATTTCACAATAAAATGTACACTGGCATCAGTGTGCATTTATTGTGCTGAGAAGTTTGATACCAAACTTCCCAGTTTTCAGTGTAGCCATTATGGTGCTGTGGAGTTCGTGTTTGACAGACTCCCAGACCATATACTCTTATGGCTACCCTGCACTTACAATGTCTAAGGTTTGGCTTAGACACTGTAGGGGCACAGTGCTCATGCACTGGTGCCCTCACCTATGGTATAGGGCACCCTGCCTTAGGGCTGTAAGGCCTGCTAGAGGGGTGTCTTACCTATACTGCATAGGCAGTGAGAGGCTGGCATGGCACCCTGAGGGGAGTGCCATGTCGACTTACTCATTTTGTTCTCACTAGCACACACAAGCTGGTAAGCAGTGTGTCTGTGCTGAGTGAGGGGTCTCCAGGGTGGCATAAGACATGCTGCAGCCCTTAGAGACCTTCCCTGGCATCAGGGCCCTTGGTACCAGAGGTACCAGTTACAAGGGACTTACCTGGATGCCAGGGTGTGCCAATTGTGGATACGAAAGTGCAGGTTAGGGAAAGAAAACTGGTGCTGGGGCCTGGTTAGCAGGCCTCAGCACACTTTCAATTCAAAACATAGCATCAGCAAAGGCAAAAAGTCAGGGGGTAACCATGCCAAGGAGGCATTTCCTTACACAACCCCCCCCCCCAAACGAAAGAGGATGAGACTAACCTTTCCCAAGAGAGTCTTCATTTTCTAAGTGGAAGAACCTGGAAAGGCCATCTGCATTGGCATGGGCAGTCCCAGGTCTGTGTTCCACTATAAAGTCCATTCCCTGTAGGGAGATGGACCACCTCAACAGTTTTGGATTTTCACCTTTCATTTGCATCAGCCATCTGAGAGGTCTGTGGTCAGTTTGAACTAGGAAGTGAGTACCAAAGAGGTATGGTCTCAACTTCTTCAGGGACCAAACCACAGCAAAGGCCTCCCTCTCAATGGCACTCCAACGCTGCTCCCTGGGGAGTAACCTCCTGCTAATGAAAGCAACAGGCTGGTCAAGGCCATCATCATTTGTTTGGGACAAAACTGCCCCTATCCCATGTTCAGAGGCATCTGTTTGCACAATGAATTGCTTGGAGTAATCTGGAGCTTTTAGAACTGGTGCTGTGCACATAGCTTGCTTCAGGGTGTCAAAGGCCTGTTGGCATTCTACAGTCCAGTTTACTTTCTTGGGCATTTTCTTGGAGGTGAGTTCTGTGAGGGCTGTCACAATGGATCCATATCCCTTCACAAACCTCCTATAGTACCCAGTCAAGCCAAGGAATGCCCTGACTTGAGTCTGGGTTTTTGGAGCTACCCAGTCCAGAATAGTCTGGATCTTGGGTTGGAGTGGCTGAACTTGGCCTCCACCTACAAGGTGTCCCAAGTAAACCACAGTTCCCTGCCCTATCTGGCATTTGGATGCCTTGATAGAGAGGCCTGCAGATTGCAGAGCCTTCAAAACCTTCTTCAGGTGGACCAGGTGATCCTGCCAGGTGGAGCTGAAGACAGCAATATCATCAAGATAAGCTGCACTAAAGGATTCCAACCCAGCAAGGACTTGATTCACCAACCTTTGGAAGGTGGCAGGGGCATTCTTTAAACCAAAGGGCATAACAGTGAACTGACAATGCCCATCAGGTGTGGAGAATGCTGTCTTTTCTTTTGCTCCAGGGGCCTTTTTGATTTGCCAGTACCCTGCTGTTAAGTCAAAGGTACTTAAGAATTTGGCAGCCCCTAATTTGTCTATGAGCTCATCAGCTCTAGGAATGGGATGGGCATCTGTCTTGGTGACAGAGTTGAGACCTCTGTAGTCCACACAAAACCTCATTTCTCTCTTTCCATCTTTGGTGTGAGGTTTGGGGACTAAGACCACTGGGCTAGCCCAGGGGCTGTCAGAGTGCTCTATTACTCCCAATTCCAGCATCTTGTGGACTTCCACCTTGATGCTTTCCTTAACTTGATCAGACTGTCTAAATATTTTGTTTTTGACAGGCATGCTGTCTCCTGTGTCCACATCATGGGTACACAGGTGTGTCTGACCAGGGGTTAGGGAAAAGAGTTCAGCAAACTGTTGCAGGACCTTCCTACAGTCAGCTTGCTGTTGGCCAGAGAGGGTGTCTGAGTAGATCACTCCATCCACTGAGCCATCTTTAGGGTCTGATGAGAGGAGATCAGGGAGAGGCTCACTCTCAGCTTCCTGGTCCTCATCTGTTACCATCAACAGATTTACATCAGCCCTGTCATGGAAGAGCTTAAGGCGGTTTACAAGGATCACCCTCGTGGGGCTCCTGCTTGTGCCCAGGTCTACCAGGTAGGTGACCTGACTCTTCCTTTCTAGTACTGGGTAAGGGCCACTCCATTTGTCCTGGAGTGCCCTGGGAGCCACAGGCTCCAGAACCCAGACTTTCTGCCCTGGTTGAAATTCAACCAGTGCAGCCTTTTGGTCATACCACAACTTCTGGAGTTGTTGGCTGGCCTCAAGGTTTTTACTTGCCTTTTCCATGTACTCTGCCATTCTTGAGCGAAGGCCAAGTACATAGTCCACTATGTCTTGTTTAGGCTCATGAAGAGGTCTCTCCCAGCCTTCTTTAACAAGAGCAAGTGGTCCCCTTACAGGGTGGCCAAACAGAAGTTCAAAGGGTGAGAATCCTACTCCCTTCTGAGGCACCTCTCTGTAAGCGAAAAGCAGACATGGCAAGAGGACATCCCATCTCCTTTTGAGTTTCTCTGGGAGCCCCATGATCATGCCCTTTAATGTCTTGTTGAATCTCTCAACAAGGCCATTAGTTTGTGGATGATATGGTGTAGTGAATTTATAAGTCACCCCACATTCATTCCACATGTGTTTTAGGTATGCTGACATGAAGTTGGTACCTCTGTCAGACACCACCTCCTTAGGGAAGCCCACTCTGGTAAAGATGCCAATGAGGGCCTTGGCTACTGCAGGGGCAGTAGTTGACCTAAGGGGAATAGCTTCAGGATACCTAGTAGCATGATCCACTACTACTAGGATGTACATATTTCCTGAGGCTGTGGGAGGTTCTAGTGGACCAACTATGTCCACACCCACTCTTTCGAAGGGGACCCCCACCACTGGAAGTGGAATGAGGGGGGCCTTTGGATACCCACCTGTCTTACCACTGGCTTGACAGGTGGGGCAGGAGAGGCAAAACTCCTTAACCTTCTGGGACATATTTGGCCAGTAGAAGTGGTTGACTAACCTCTCCCACGTCTTGGTTTGTCCCAAATGCCCAGCAAGGGGAATATCATGGGCTAAGGTCAGAATAAACTCTCTGAAACCCTGAGGCACTACCACTCTCCTAGTGGCACCAGGTTTGGGATCTCTTGCCTCAGTGTACAGGAGTCCATCTTCCCAATAGACCCTATGTGTTCCATTTTTCTTGCCTTTGGACTCTTCAGCAGCTTGCTGCCTAAGGCCTTCAAGAGAGGGACAGGTTTCTTGTCCCTTACACAACTCTTCCCTTGAGGGTCCCCCTGGGCCTAAGAGCTCAACCTGATAAGGTTCCAGTTCCATAGGCTCAGTTCCCTCAGAGGGCAGAACTTCTTCCTGAGAAGAGAGGTTCTCTTTTTGGTGTTGTGTTGCAGCTGGTTTCCCAGCTGACTTTCCTTTTCTCTTGGTAGGCTGGGCCATTTTTCCAGACTCCAGCTCTACTTTTTCACCCTGTGCCTTGCACTGTGCCCTAGTCTTGACACACACCAGTTCAGGGATACCCAGCATGGCTGCATGGGTTTTCAGTTCTACCTCAGCCCATGCTGAGGACTCCAGGTCGTTTCCAAGCAAACAGTCTACTGGGATATTTGAGGAGACCACCACCTGTTTCAGGCCATTGACCCCTCCCCACTCTAAAGTTACCATTGCCATGGGATGTACTTTAGTTTGATTGTCAGCATTGGTGACTGGATAGGTTTGTCCAGTCAGGTATTGGCCAGGGGAAACCAGTTTCTCTGTCACCATGGTGACACTGGCACCTGTATCCCTCAGGCCCTCTACACTTGTCCCATTAATTAAGAGCTGCTGCCTGTATTTTTGCATGTTAGGGGGCCAGGCAGCCAGTGTGGCTAAATCCACCCCACCCTCAGAGACTAAGGTAGCTTCAGTGTGACACCTGATTTGCTCTGGGCACACTGTTGATCCCACTTGGAGACTGGCCATTCCAGTTTTAGCTGAATGGGAGTTAGAAGTGGTATCTTTCTTGGGACAGGCCTTGTCTCCAGTTTGGTGTCCAGACTGACTACAGTTACGGCACCAGGCCTTTTTGGGATCAAAGTTTTTACCCTTGTACCCAGAATTGTTCTGTGAAGAGGCTCTGGGCCCACCCTCCTGTGCAGGTTTTTGGGGGCCTGTAGAAGACTCCTTACTATTTTTGTTTTTGGCTGTCTCACCACCTTTCCCCTGGGGAGGTTTTGTGACCCCTTTCTTTTGGTCACCCCCTGTGGAAGTTTTGGACACCCTAGTCTTGACCCAATGGTCCGCCTTCTTTCCCAATTCTTGGGGAGAAATTGGTCCTAGGTCCACCAGATGCTGATGCAGTTTATCATTGAAACAATTACTTAATAGGTGTTCTTTCACAAATAAATTGTACAGCCCATCATAATCATTTACACCATTGCCTTGAATCCAACCATCTAGTGTTTTTACTGAGTAGTCTACAAAGTCAACCCAGGTCTGGCTCGAGGATTTTTGAGCCCCCCTGAATCTAATCCTATACTCCTCAGTGGAGAATCCAAAGCCCTCAATCAGGGTACCCTCCATGAGGTCATAAGATTCTGCATCTTTTTTAGAGAGTGTGAGGAGTCTATCCCTACACTTTCCTGTGAACATTTCCCAAAGGAGAGCACCCCAGTGAGATTTGTTCACTTTTCTGGTTTCACAAGCCCTCTCAAAAGCTGTGAACCATTTGGTGATGTCATCACCATCTTCATATTTAGTTACAATCCCTTTGGGGATTTTCAACATGTCAGGAGAATCTCTGACCCTAGTTATGTTGCTGCCACCATTGATGGGTCCTAGGCCCATCTCTTGTCTTTCCCTTTCTATGGCTAGGATCTGTTTTTCCAAAGCCAATCTTTTGGCCATCCTGGCTAACTGGATGTCCTCTTCACTGGAGTTATCCTCAGTGATTTCAGAGAGGCTGGACCCTCCTGTGAGGGAGCCAGCATCTCTGACTATTATTTTTGGAGTCAGGGCTTGAGAAGCCCTGTTCTCCCTAGATAGGACTGGTGGAGGGGATTCTTCCTCCAGTTCACTATCATCCTCCTCTGTGTTATCCACAGAGGGGTTGGCTCTATCATACTCTGCCAACAGCTCCTGGAGCTGTACTTTGGTAGGTCTGGAGCCCATTGTTATTTTTCTTATGTTACAGAGTGACCTTAGCTCTTTCATCTGGAGATGGAGGTAAGGTGTGGTGTCGAGTTCCACCACATTCATATCTGTACTAGACATTATTTTTCTAAAAGTTGGAATGCTTTTTAAGAATCTAAAACTGGTTCTAGAATCTAATTCAAACTTTTACAAACTTTTAAACTCTAAAAGAAATGCTAACAGGGACTAACACAAGGCCCTAGCAGGACGTTAAAGAATTTAGAAAACTTTTCAAATTGCAAAAATCAATTTCTAATGACAATTTTGGAATTTGTCGTGTGATCAGGTATTGGCTGAGTAGTCCAGCAAATGCAAAGTCTTGTACCCCACCGCTGATCCACCAATGTAGGAAGTTGGCTCTGTATGTGCTATTTCAAAGTAAGGAATAGCATGCACAGAGTCCAAGGGTTCCCCTTAGAGGTAAGATAGTGGCAAAAAGAGATAATACTAATGCTCTATTTTGTGGTAGTGTGGTCGAGCAGTAGGCTTATCAAAGGAGTAGTGTTAAGCATTTGTTGTACATACACATAGACAATAGATGAGGTACACACACTCAGAGACAAATCCAGCCAATAGGTTTTGTTATTGAAAAAATATCTTTTCTTAGTTTATTTTAAGAACCACAGGTTCAAATTTTACATGTAATAGCTCTTTTGAAAGGTATTGCAGGTAAGTACTCTAGGAACTTTGAATCATTACTTTAGCATGTATACTTTTTACATAAAACACAATAAGCCTTTTAAAAGTGGACACAGTGCAATTTTCACAGTTCCTGGGGGAGGTAAGTTATTGTTAGTTTCAACAGGTAAGTAAGGCACTTACAGGTTTCAGTTTTTGGTCCAAGGTAGCCCACCGTTGGGGGTTCAGAGCAACCCCAAAGTTATCACACCAGCAGCTCAGCGCCGGTCAGGTGCAAAGGTCAAAGAGGTGCCCAAAACACATAGGCTATAATGGAGAGAGGGGGGTGCCCCGGTTCCAGTCTGCCAGCAGGTAAGTACCCACGTCTTCGGAGGGCAGACCAGGGGGGTTTTGTAGGGCACCGGGGGGGACACAAAGTAGCACAGAAAGTACACCCTCAGCAGCGCGGGGGCGGCCGGGTGCAGTGTGCAAACACGCGTCGGGTTTCCTTCGGTTTTCAATGGGAGACCAAGGGGTCTCTTCAGCGGTGCAGGCAGGCAAGGGGGGGGCTCCTCGGGGTAGCCACCACCTGGGCAAGGGAGAGGGCCTCCTGGGGGTCACTCCTGCACAGAAGTTCCGTTTCTTTAGGGGCTGGGGGCTGCGGGTGCAGGGTCTTTTCCAGCCGTCGGGAAATGGAGTTCAGACAGTCGCGGTCAGGGGGAGCCTGGGGATTCCCTCTGCAGGCGTCGCTGTGGGGGCTCAGGGGGGACAACTTTGGTTATTCACAGTCGTAGAGTCGCCGGAGGGTCCTCCCTGAGTGGGTTGTTCTCCGCCAGTCGAGCCGGGGTCGCCGGGTGCAGTGTTGCAAGTCTCACGCTTCTTGCGGGGAGTGCAGGGGTGTTTAAATCTGCTCCTTGTAACAAAGTTGCAGTTCTTTTGGAGCAGTGCCGCTGTCCTCGGGAGTTTCTTGTCTTTTTCGAAGCAGGGCAGTCCTCAGAGGATTCAGAGGTCGCTGGTCCCTTGGAAAGCGTCGCTGGAGCAGGTTTCTTTGGAAGGCAGGAGACAGGCCGGTAAGTCTGGGGCCAAGGCAGTTGGTGTCTTCTGTTCTTCCTCTGCAGGGGTTTGTCAGCTCAGCAGTCCTTCTTCTTGTAGTTGCAGGAATCTAATTTCTAGGTTCAGGGAGAGCCCTTAAATACTAAATTTAAGGGCGTGTTTAGGTCTGGGGGGTTATTAGTCAATGGCTACTAGCCCTGAGGGTGAGTACACCCTCTTTGTGCCTCCTCCCAAGGGGAGGGGGTCACATCCCTAATCCTATTGGGGGAATCCTCCATCTGCAAGATGGAGGATTTCTAAAAGTTAGAGTCACTTCAGCTCAGGACACCTTAGGGGCTGTCCTGACTGGCCAGTGACTCCTCCTTGTTGTTCTCATTATTTTCTCCGGCCTTGCCGCCAAAAGTGGGGGCCGTGGCCGGAGGGGGCGGGCAACTCCACTAGCTGGAGTGTCCTGCGGTGCTGGCACAAAGGGGTGAGCCTTTGAGGCTCACCGCCAGGTGTGACAGCTCCTGCCTGGGGGAGGTGTTAGCATCTCCACCCAGTGCAGGCTTTGTTACTGGCCTCAGAGTGACAAAGGCACTCTCCCCATGGGGCCAGCAACATGTCTCGGTTGTGGCAGGCTGCTGGAACCAGTCAGCCTACACAGATAGTCGGTTAAGGTTTCAGGGGGCACCTCTAAGGTGCCCTCTGGGGTGTATTTCACAATAAAATGTACACTGGCATCAGTGTGCATTTATTGTGCTGAGAAGTTTGATACCAAACTTCCCAGTTTTCAGTGTAGCCATTATGGTGCTGTGGAGTTCATGTTTGACAGACTCCCAGACCATATACTCTTATGGCTACCCTGCACTTACAATGTCTAAGGTTTGGCTTAGACACTGTAGGGGCACAGTGCTCATGCACTGGTGCCCTCACCTATGGTATAGGGCACCCTGCCTTAGGGCTGTAAGGCCTGCTAGAGGGGTGTCTTACCTATACTGCATAGGCAGTGAGAGGCTGGCATGGCACCCTGAGGGGAGTGCCATGTCGACTTACTCATTTTGTTCTCACTAGCACACACAAGCTGGTAAGCAGTGTGTCTGTGCTGAGTGAGGGGTCTCCAGGGTGGCATAAGACATGCTGCAGCCCTTAGAGACCTTCCCTGGCATCAGGGCCCTTGGTACCAGAGGTACCAGTTACAAGGGACTTACCTGGATGCCAGGGTGTGCCAATTGTGGATACGAAAATGCAGGTTAGGGAAAGAACACTGGTGCTGGGGCCTGGTTAGCAGGCCTCAGCACACTTTCAATTTAAAACATAGCATCAGCAATGGCAAAAAGTCAGGGGGTAACCATGCCAAGGAGGCATTTCCTTACAGAAGCTCAAAAGCTCCTCGATGCCATGGCCAGATCTGATATCTCCTCTTATTGTTGCCCGACACAGACTGTGCCAAGAGTGCCTCATAGCTGGCAGGCAGGCCAAACCAGTTCTGTGACGAGATACAGCCAAGAAGCACCCGCACCTTTGCATACTGCGTTGCAGCTGCATTGTGATTGTAAGTTTCTTACAAACTTTAAAAAAAAAATTCTTGTTTTAAATTTTAAGTGTTTTGAAATAGCATGTCCCTAACTCTGATGAGTAGCACAGAAGTTTACGGAGAACACTATTTGTTGTACCGGAAACAACAGAAGACCTAAGCAGATAAACTAGGCTATGATGTGGAGTCGGCGTGGGCCAGTGGGACAGTGTGGGACTGGGCACCCTTTAGTTGGTGGTATTCTCATTATTCTGCAAAGATACACATAATTACAATTCGATAGCCTGGGAGATTAAATTATTGGGCTTGAATCAAAGTTTTGTTGGTGCCGAAACTGGTCTTCGGGTTTCATCGTCATGATTACAGCCATGAGGCCGCAACTCCTCTGTACGTGAGATCCAGGAGTATGACTGACTGGCTGCAATTACAGTGCACACATTACTCTAGAAGGGTCTCTTGGCACATCAGAGTGAAATACAACTGCCGAAGAACTGGGTCGCTATCCACGAGGAGGTCAGGACAGTGTTGTCTAATGCTCGTTTTAAATTGACACAATTCAAAGTAATACATCAGGTGCACTTATGCTGCATGACGTTGCACTCAATATATCCCATGAGATCCTCCTCTTGCCCCAGGTGGAACCACGTGGATGCGGACTTTATACATATGATATGAGGCTGCCCAGACATAATCGGATACTGAGACGAGATTCTGGCCTCCCTCGTTGGGGCCACTGGGTGGGACACCCCCAGGGGTATTGGCCAATGCCTCTTAGGCCGGGTACTGATTAAAAAGAAAAATAAACTAGGTAGGAAGTTTTTTATTGCTGGGGCTTGCACTGGCCAAGTGAAGGTTAGCTATAAGATGGTTGTCCACAAGGGCTCCAACATTTTCTGAGTTGGAGAGGGACATGGTAAATGGGCAAATGCAGAGGAGTGCCATATGCGAAAAACCCGTAGGGATGATAATCTTTCAGTAGATTTGCAGGCTTGGGCTGCTATGCTGGCTGAGTTGTTGGACCCCTGAATACTTGTCCTGCATGAACTTAGAAGGGTGTGATGGTGGTCCCCGCACAAGGGATGAGGGGGGTCATGGGTCCCCGGAAGATTGGGTAGGAGGACCTGAAAGAGTTTGGCTTTAGAAAGCTGACATGACCAGCTTCTCATTATGCTGTAGAGTGTCTGGGGACAGGAGGGTGGGTGGGATCTTTCTTGGTGCTGAACATGCATGTTTTCTGTCATCATGCTGATCTGTGTTAATATTTATTCTTGAGGGGGTATAAATGCCAATAAAAACCTATACTTAAAAAAAAAAGAACAGTAGCTACCTATTGGGGTGTGTGAGACACTGTGGTTGTGGTCTTTTCAGAAGCCCACGGTTCTGATTTGCCCAAAAAAAGTGCCAAAAGTTGGGGAATGGTGATGGTTGCTTTTTCTGTCTGTGTAAGGTGTCCAGCCTGCCCCAGCAAATGGGAAAATCATTCACCAGATGGGGTGTTTCACTTTCTTCTGAGTAGTAGCACAGCCCGTCCTGGTGACTGACTTTAAGCTGGCAGAAAACGAATAATATATGTTTGGCCACATTTTGCAATCTTTTTTGCAAATGCATTTGTGCCCTTTGTCTTTAGCATGTTTTGTTTAACCTAGGTGCATGTGATGTTATTTATATTTATCATTTCATGCTTATAATTGTTCCATTTTACTTTTGTTTTTGCTCTTCGCCTGAGAACTGTTGTCTACTGTTTTTTTTATTATTTTGGTTTACAACATCCTGAGATGTGTGACGATCAATAGGAAATGTAAAGTTATTTTTACAGATATAACTTCGAATTAACACTTTTGTATTTATGTGCTCTGGTATCTCTATAGCACAGACCTCACCACATACAGGGTATAGGAGCACTTTCGAAAGAACTATGTTAAAAGGTTATTAAATCAGGTTCTGGAAAAGAGAATATTCAGTTTGAAGAATTGATTCTGTAATTGTTAGATGTGATTTCTAAAGTGGAACATCTTCACGTCATGGTCGATTGGGTTAGTGATTGCAACAATCTGGTAGGTTTTTAGGATTAATTCACAAGTGTTGAGAGGATCCAGTGGAACACAAATCTTTGATTGGAATTAGAGGACTGTGCTTTCTCCATCAGTCTCCCTGTGAATTTTATAGTATTTGGTTTCTATCTCTCCTATGCCCAGTTTTTACACTTTGATAATATCTCCGATTCTCTCTGTGGAATACTCTATGGGGCAACAAATGGATCCTAAGAAGTATAGACAACTTTACTGGTGTAAAGTGCTAATGTTGAAGGATTGACCTCATGGAGTTTCTTGGTTTAACCTTTGTTGTCACTCTAGCTTTGTTTTCTGTACAAACTCTAGCTTTGTAAGTGGATTTGTCCAGGAGATCCACATACTCTACATTAGAATAAACAGATTTTCATGGTGCGAGGTGGCGCTAATTGATGAAATCATATTAGTGATGAAGAGGAATTGTGTGATATTCCTAGTTAGCTCCGGATGGGCATTCCTTGGTAACTAAAGTTGTCGCTTCACACGCTTGGGTCGGGCAAGTGAACTGAAATCCAATGAACTCACAACCAAAATGTGGGTCTCAGCATCAATCAAGGAAAACAGAAAAGTGATGGCTGAATGCTTGAATTAATTTCAGATACTCTTAGTATCAGTCAAAGCAGTCCAGTTATCGCTCATTCGTGCTTGAATATCCAGGAGTCGGTCAGTGAGGTTGTTGGTTTGGCTCTGTTTATTATTACCCAATTTTCTGGCTGTGCATCAACAGCTGTGACGCCGAGACATGGTGAGCTTTATGTAGATTGTTAGGCCAAGGCATAGTTGGCATCTTGCAGATGACAAACCGTGTGCCATTTACTATTTTTTCTTAGAAAGTAACAAGCATACATTAGAAAATAAATATATACCTGAACAACATCACTCAGTGGATGTGCGCACGTGTTAAAATAGGAACGAGAGGTACGATCCTTGTAGGGGATACCGCAACTGATTGACCCTGTCCGGGACCAACCATCTGCCAAATTCACTTAGGGGCTGTCTGTTATCTAACAACAAGTGTTGAGCAGCCAACACCGTATTAGTGATGCTAAATCAAAAGGTATGTTTATGTTGTGGAATCGTGCATGCACATTTCCAGTGCATTGAACAATGTTGCTTACTACTATTTATACAATACAACTTTAAATCTGAAAATATTATATCCATTATTATATTCTTTACACATATATTCCATTACTATGTATATATTTATTATTTTAGTCCTAATGTACAAGAGGGAAAAAAATTGAATTAAAAAAAATTCTCTCTCGTAAGCTTTACTCTGTCTACCCATCCTCTATCAATCTATCCTCCATCCCCACTCGGACTCATACCAAACCCTTTCTACTACTATGATATCCAAAATAACCCTGCATAAGCTCTTCCCTCCTCTACCGCTCATGGCTCTCCCCGAACCTCAGTTTACTACTATGATCTCCCAAACATCCCTACTAAATTTTCCCTCAGTTATCTCACCTTTGACTCATCCAAAACCCCTTCTACTACTGAGATCTCCCTAACCCCTTTCTACAGACTCTCCCCTCCTCCATCTCTCCTTTACTCATTCCAAGACTGATCCTGTTATTACAAACTCCCAATTAACACTTATGGATTCTTCCCTCCTCTATCCCTCCATTATTCTATTCACACCTACTATCAAACTCACATATCCTCTGCTCAAATCAACTCATGCTAATACTAATACTGTACTCATATTTCCCTATACTAGTCCTTTTAGGTTCCGGAGTAGCGTGCTACTCCTGAAAAGCGCTTCGACACCTCATCGTGGTAGTAAGCGCTATATAAATATAATTACAATTCCAGGGATGCTTTGGTGTGTTTTTGGCTGTTGAGCAGATCTGTGTATGTCTCCTCTGGGTGGCAGACACCTGATTGATTAGAACTGAGAATGTTTGTTACATACCTAATAACTAGAGTTTTCAAACTACCATCTTTTCCATTACCTGAGTATTACACCACAGACCAGTCAAATTTAACGGGCCCTTTGTAAATTAAATTTTTTAAGTGAATTGCCACTGCATGTCAAAAAATGTCGACAACCACACTTCAATGACTTTGACAAATAGAAATGTACAAAATGACATGATTCTTTTGACCAATGGAGGACAGATGTCCAGATCAAGTAATGAAGATATATGGATTGCACTTTTTCCGAATTTTCTTTGGAAAAAAAAGGTGAAATGTAGTACCATTGTGGATGAAGGAGAAATATTCATGTGGTGGTGGCCTGTGGAGAATTGATACTGATCCTCCATTTAGTAGAAATCTTTTGCCAGACATATCAGTGTGTGTCATCATACCGGAAAGTGGGTTTATGATGTAATGGGAAATACTGCTGGTTATTGGTTTGTTGGTTATTGGTGGGAAACTCGATGGAGGGGCTATCGGACAATAAGACAGTACTGGATTTGGAAAATATCATAGAGTTGTGGTCCCTTTGTGTTCGGGGGAGGGGTGCAGGGTGAATGTTAATCTTTAGGATGAGGTGCTGTTCTTGGGTGAGGGCCCAACCAGGAAGGATTTATAATTCATAAAAAGTGAAAAAAGTAAATCGACCCATCTTTAACAATGATTCCATGCGAGGGACCATGCAAGGGATGCTGCATTAGAAATTC
This sequence comes from Pleurodeles waltl, assembly GCF_031143425.1. Classification (NCBI taxonomy): domain Eukaryota; kingdom Metazoa; phylum Chordata; class Amphibia; order Caudata; family Salamandridae; genus Pleurodeles; species Pleurodeles waltl. The sequence continues at coordinate 1,022,029,586 of NC_090449.1, read as the reverse complement.
CACTTGGAGAAATAAAGATACAAATAAAAGATCAGTGAAAGTGAAACATATTATATGGGATCCCGGTTGATGAAATTGTGTAGAGCCTCTAAAATAAACAATTCCGAAGAAGTTTACGTATATAGATTTGAAGAGGCTGGGGTCCAGTTAGTAAACGCTTCTCTTTGAGTAAATAGGTAACATATAATTTCTAACTTTGAACAAAAGACACTCAGCTTGACTAATTCATTGGGGAAAAGAAGAATAGTGATTTTGTTGTTTCAGGAAGCTTGGCACTAGATGTAAGAAAAAGGGAGGCGTTGGCCCCTATAAACCATTCTTGTTCATCAGGAAACTAAATCCCTAATCCCGGTGTGCTTCTATTTATTTCCCCCTCTTAACCAAACATTGCCAAAGCCTTGAGTCCTAACTAAAACATTAAAGCAAATCATGCTTCAGTAAAACAAAATAAAACAAAAAATTATTGCTTCTGTGTACAATGCATCTATAACAAATAATTTATTATGTGATAATGCATCATACCTTAGGGATGTTTACTAGCCTCTTATATTGCAATGAGTCAGTCCACAAGACGTGGGATGATACACTATACAGCCAGTAGTGTGAGGTGAGAGAGAATACTACTACGTTTGATCATCCTCTCGGAAACTAACACTATGGCAAAGGCGGATCTCAAAGACCTGCAGGCAAGGGTGGATGGTTCGAAGCGGTGGCCTAGCCACTAACCGGGTTTTCACCCTGGGTGTAAAAACTATGATAATGTTATGGTGCAGTCCATCATCGGCTAGAAGGCCATTAATAATATTAAAGAGACACTTTACTCATGTTTCATCAACTGTTGAATAGTGTGGATATGGTTGACCACATGATTTTTATGGAGCAAACCAACTAAGTTGGATATTCTGAGAGACCGTACCAATTCAGACTGTGTTCTGAGACCTAGGTGGGCATTAGGTGGGTGCTTGGATGGAACCCTTGTAAGGAACCCCACTTAAACAACTGAAGCAAGAGGCAGTCACTGGGTGCCATGGGTTGGTGAAATGGGTCACAGTAAACGTTATTAAATTATTTATGGGCCTCCTCTGTCTACAGATCTGGAGACAAAGCTCTTATAAATAATTCTGTTAGGCAATACGTGACAGTGTTAGGGGTGGGCAGACTTGCGTGGCAAATGAGAAAGAAAAAGGATGAAATCTTGAAAATAGGAGAAAACGCAGAGGGTCAAGTGGGAAACAGTAAGTATGAGAGAAAGGTAAGAAAGAAAAAGTAATGTTGAAAGATGAAAGATGGGTAAGTAGAAGGAGAAAAGGAAGAATGGAGGAGAAAGGAAGGAAAGGTGAAAAGAAATAAGGAAGAAAAAGTAAAGATTGATAGATCGAAAGATGAGAGGATAGAAGAAAGAACAACAGCATCAATAGGGTGTATGGTGAATGATTGGAAGGATGAGCAATGGAAAGATGGGAAGAAGTGAAAGGTGGATGGATGAAAGTATGGATAGATGTATGTGTAAACATATTGATGGGTGGGTCTGTGAAAGGACGGATGTATATATGGATGGACGATTAAAGGGTGAAAGTAACTCTTCTAAGGAGGGTCGGGCTTGCTTGCCTCATGCACTCTGGGTGAGTAGAGATATGGTTCAAGTAGGGGGTATTTTAATTTTCTGGCTCCTCCCTTGCTTGGGTGAGAGTATTTCCTTTTTGATTTAACCAGTCAAGGGCTTCAACAAGGAAGTTCACTGGCCCTACTTTTCTTCAGTCTGTAAACAGCATACCTAGGGTCAGAGGAAGAAATTTAGAAGGGCCCACACTGAATGTCCCTGAAACTGACCAAGTTGGGATTATGGCACTAAATTCAGGTTATGCCAACCAATAGCAATCATATAAAAAATATTGTATGCAAATTGAAGGGTAGAAATTAAATTATAATTGAAGATTGGGTCAATGAACGTGTGAAATTATTCACACTGGAAATAGTAGCCTTTTTGTGAGAAACCGAGAATCTGATGTCCATGATGTATAGGGAAGTTTTTTTAGATGAATCTGAATTAAATGCTGTTTTCTCTTATTTTACACTAATTATTTAGTCAGTTTTCTAGTAAATTGCACATGGGTTTGAGCTGCAGAATAAGGAAATCATTAACCAGGTCAATGTTGTGGAGGTCATCGCAGTGCTAGATGCAAGAATTATGTCACTGCTGCAAACATCGTGTTGGCCAATAAATGTTAATTATTTATCAAAGAAACAATAGTTCTCCTGTGGTTCATTTATGTGACTGATTTACCTTTTTTGTTGTGTACATGTTGCCAGTATCTGGTCGACACAAAAGGATGATGGATGGAATGCTGAAACTTTTCAAACACTCACCCCCAGTTACAGATCTGGGTTAAATCGATCGTTCTTTTGCTCACCATGCCACCCCAGATGTGATCAGTAGCTGGTCAGAAATTAACATAAGAGGCATGTCTTCATATAAATAAATCCCAGTTGAACCAGTGTCTCTTTTGATACATGAGTATACCCTGGTTCCCCTTAGGCATATTTGGTAACTCTGATATCCTTCGTATATCAGCAACACTTAAGGTATAAATATGGCAAGGTATTTTAGATGAAGCAGTGATCCTGCCCCTTCCTGATCCATGTGTGCTCAGTCTGGTAACTCAGTGAGATACGTGCTTGCATTTGAGGGCTGTGAGTAAGGGACAGCTTACAGATCGTTCATGTAAGAAATGCTATGCATGGATCTGGACACACCAAGAATTGATGCCTCGGCTCTGGTGAACCTTGGGTGCAGATCCCCGGGGTACAAGAACATGTTTGGTGGAACTCATTGGACCCAAAGCCAAGAGTGGTACCAAACATGATGCGGTTCCGGAAATGGATGCTCAATTGAACTTTTTAGACGTCCTTTTATGTGGTCACTACTGAAGAATATCAGAGAATGTTTGCATGTTGCGGAATTGGACTTTAAGATTCATCTCTGCATGCAGCTTTTTGTCACAATCCTTAGTACTCCGAAGCAGCTGAAAAGGATACACAGCGCTTGACAAAATCACTCAATAAGTATAGTAATCCCGGAGCAGCAGATGACTATTAGAGTACCACAGTTTGAGGATCCTACAATCAAAATAATTCATAACTAAAAAACTAACATATATTTATACATAGAGGTCTCTTTAGCCTCGAGGCACATATTTTTTCTGCTTCCATTCCATACAGCATGGGGCAGTTGGTCAGCCCAATTCATCCATTGGCTCTCTTACACCGTCGCTAATGCCACTGCGCCACATCACATGTGCACATCCACCTAACATGAAGTGCACTCCGGTGCTTTGGTAGTGGCCAATACTTGGCTTTGCCAATGCTTTTGCCTTTCCTTCGCAGCAGCTTGCCAAGGCCAGCTCCATTGGCTTTGAGTGTGCCAACAAGTTACTGTTTGCTTGAAGGAAGTCAGAAAGACAGATATCTGCCTAGGCTAATAAGTTATACTTCTGTATGAGGAAGCAACCCATAAAATCAGATGCCTTATTGCAGAGCCTCTGATGAGGAAACAATTTTAAACTTAGCTGGCTTGATTAATGCACTTGTTTTTTTTACCATATTCTCCAAGAGTTGCACTGGAGCAAAGCCAAGGAAGACTCGAGCATTTCCAAGATGCACTTGAGCAAACGTTTCTGAATTCCGTTTCCAGTGCTTAACTTGTAAATAAAAAAGTGCCGGTGCCCAGAGCTCTCTCCTGAAACACGCGTCTGCTGCATTTAAATGTGGGAGCACAAAATACTAAGGCGGCGTAATCCTGAAACCACCTCAGGCCTCTTAAATCCATTTACAGCCACTCCCTGCCCCTTCAGCTCACTCTGGCAGCTTTCTCCCTTTGTGACGCTTTTTCGTTTTTCTCTTCCTCTGTCTTTCCCATTAGTGTCTTTTGCTCGCTGTAAATGACTCATACAAAAAAAGTAAGTGCCGGTGCCCCGCACCGAAAACCACCGCCTCAAATTAAGCCCTGCCTTTTGCACACAAACGGCGCAAAGATGCTACAGGCATCTCCACAATTGCCCCAGTGTAAGTATTTGTGAATTCTGATATATCAGGGTTGGTGTAAATCATATATTTTGAGAAGTTCCTGACTGACCAGAGGCAGTGTTTGTAAATCCAGCCATTATGATTGGTTCAGAGTAATTATAGGGTCTCTTTGTGTATTTCTGCCCAATAGGGTTCCCCCTTCTATTAATCCCATGGACCATTTGTTGATGCGGACAAATGACCTTTGTCCACAACGGATACTGTAACAGAAAAGCCTTTGTCTGCAATTTGATTGCCTCTGGCTGACAGCCAATGACGAGGCTGCATTCCAGCTCGCATTCCAAAAATACCATGCTCGCTGCGGCCTAGCGATTACGGTCAAAATGTCAAAACTGTAAGGGTTGGATTCTTGCTACCTCCATGATCACGTCTGCTTAGAGCTCTATTCATTTTTAAAGAATGCTACAGAGATGTGTTCATTAGATAATAATTTTCAATCTGCACCCATTTGTCTTAAATTGACTTTGGTAATTGGAGACTGGTAGGGCTAGATAAAAACAATTTTATTGATAAGAGAATATTTTGTGTGCCACTCTGGAAATATCTTTTTCTAATACATTGCAGGCCACAACAATCAAAACCTGTCCTTGACTTTTGTATAAAATGTTTACATGTGCAATAGAAGAATGCTGAACGTGGCCCCCAGGTTATAGTGTAATCCTCTCAGTCTGAAAGTCTAGGATTCAGCTCTTCACATCCCCAAAATCATATGTCTGTTTATTAAAAATATCTAAGTTCATCCAATGAAAGAACAATATTTTTCAAATAGCATCAATTTGTCAAAAAATTATGTTTGTTATTGAGAACCGATTAAAAAACTTTTTTATTGAAGAACACGTATTTTAATTGCAGTCTTTCTAGAAATGTATGTTATTAATATATGCCAGGCCCCATTTAATCTCTTACTCTCCACAGCCAATTGCGAAAACTATGGGCCTGATTCAGGTCTTGGTGGATAGAATAAACCGTCACAAACGTGACAGATATCCCGCCTGCCGTATTATGATCTCCATAGGATATAATAAAATTATAATAAGGCGGACAGGATATCAGTCACGTTTCTGACTGATATCCTGGAGTATCCATCCCTCACCCTCTTGGTGGTGTTGGCGAGCCTTTGTTATCTGTGTTGTGTTTGCTCCCTCTGCTGACATCTTTACTGGTGAGACTGAGCTTGTCTACAGCACAGATACAAGGATTCACTGATTAAAAATTACAGTTTTTTGTTTCAGCTCTTCTTGTGACCAGGAATTTGATGATTCAGCAGCTATGGCATACCCTATATACTCATGGAGTCATTCTTCTTGTTAGACATTTCAACATCTGCTGCATAAGTTGTTGAATTTACCCAAAAAAGTTTCTAGCTCCAATGGGTCAAAAGATCCAGTCTGTCATGTACTCCAGTGGGATCAGTTCCTGCTCAGTGGCAAATCCTGTGCAGGGTTGACAGGTCACCTTTGCTTTCCTGACCTTCACCCAGACCCTTTAAACGCCTGTTAAAATGACAAAATAACCAATATTGCCATAGAATATGATGCATTGTGCCACATAATTAGCCTTTATTAGCCACAAAATGTAGTTCACTCTGCCTTATTATTTGGCCCTGAATTGCTGCATAGTTCTAGTGGTTCAGGCTATGCCTTAGTATCAAGGACATATGTTGACATTTTGTGAACATTTGTCAGTGGTGGTCTAAGGTAGCCGCCAAGTTTAGGCTCGGTTTAGCACTAGACTTATCTATATAGGCTTCTTTGAGTTCCATAAACTTTTCAGCAACTGCTGTGCTTCTTCCTATGAATCCAAAGCCCACGCTTAGCATCACCACCTGCTTCTGGCTCTTTCCTTCATTGTTCATGAGTAAAATTGTGAGCTGTTCCTGTCAAATTCTGAATAGTGTACTTGTTTGCTAGTTTTTTAATACTTAAATAAGTCCAGCTACTTATGAATCTTTGCTCAGTACTGCTATTATGGAAACCAAACCATATCAGTCTATAATTGACGTGCACTTGTGTCATCAGTGTAGTTTACAATTGATTTAACTCTCTCAGATGTGTCTGTAACATTGACTTTTTGTGCTGAATTGTGACTCCTTGTCCTTACTTTTTACAGTCCCTGACCAGAATTTGTATCTTTGCCAGGTGGTCACCTACTGTCCAGAGGCTTATTGTTTGCGGGTGAGGATGAGGAGGGACGGGAGAAGGCTTCTTGCCCACTGTTATTGGAGAGGGACATTTTCAATCCTGATGTCTCAGAACGCATGCGCAGTGCAGTATTCTGCAGCTCACATGCGCGTAATGATGAGAAGGCTCGCTGCTAAGGCAGTATACAAGATGATGGCCGCTCATAGGTACTGTCAACCAGCAGGCTTCGGGTAATAGTTGTAATCACCGTTGAATTGATAGCAAATGCAGTTGTGGCGTGGCTAAGGCCCAAGCCACAGGCCAGTTGTGAGCCATGTTTTCCAACGGGTGTCTCACTTTGGTCAGTATGCACGTGTCGACTTCAGAGCCTGCAGCACACTTCTCTATGGGGCATAGATGTGAGGAATGCACAATCTGGTCATGGGCTTGGTCTCCAGCCAGGGGACGGCCATCTTTTCATCTCCAATGCCCGAACCACCTCCCAGTGGCACCGTCCCAGGCCTTTCATTGGCTGTCTTCCCTTTCCCTCTTCCATGGGCTTCACATAGATGTCTGAAGACTTGGACAAAAACATATTTGGTCCTCTTTCTATGTAGGGTTGCTGGAATTTTAGGGGCAGGAAATGGTGAAGGTGAATATAGCTGGCCCAAGACCTTACACTAAGTGCTGACCTCTTCGCAGTCATCTAGCGCCATTTATGAGAGGGATTGTCACTGCTCCTAGTTGATCGGCGGCTCCAGTTTACAAGCGAATGTGAGCTGAAGGAGACATTTGAAAGTCAGGGGCAAAATGCCCCCCCCCCCAACCCACCTTACATGTCAAAGTAGTCCTTCACAGTTCCACCTGACCCGCTGCAAAAAAAGTAAATAAGTAAAAAAACAAAACTTAAAAATTTTGCATAGAAGAAAGGAGAGAGGCTGGCAGATGCCTATCATCTGTGGCAGTGGTAGCTAAACAATGAAACAATGCACCAAGGGTGCCTCTCCTTTGAAGGCGATGCCTCTTGGAGGTGAGTGGCCAAACAGTCCACCTGCACCAGGTCCTGGGCTGTACATATAAGAGTTAGTTTCACTATCTTCCCGCTGCTTCTTCAGTTAGCATGTACTGGTCCTCGGAGCTCAGCGCTGAACGGGAACTGGCTGTAAGACCGGTCTGATGTGATGGGAAGACAAACCCAGTCTGACCAGATCTTTGTGTGCCCAAATACTTTCAGAGGACAATAATACAGGCAAGGTAACCATAGTGAATAATGTACTTGCTGGAGAGTTCTGTGTTTTGCCTAGCCACAGTTTGACTTATAAAGTTCCCATTGGGTCAATATGCCTGCTGCAATGCATAATGTATAAGAAGCAGATCAGAGATTTGTATTTTATGTAGCTAACGCCGTGGGTTGCTGATTTTGTCACACAGATTCTTTTGTTACTTGCAGTTTGTAAGTTGCAGCCGCTGTAATATCGCAGAGTGAGCTAAGAACTGTCATCAGAGAGCTGCTTGCAAACTGCAACCTACAGTATAGGTTTAGAACCTTCGTTTTTATTCAATCTTTCATTATTCTAAGGTTGCTTAAAGAGTTCCTTTGGGTAGTAAGAAAGGTCAGCGGTAGAGACAACCACAACCACCGTTATATGTTAATTCTGAGTCTGTTTCTCCAGACCAAGTACTGTTAACAAGTAAACGCCTTCCAATATGGATCATGCGTGACTCCTACATCTTGCAGCTCTCATTGTCTTATGTAACATTTCTTTAACACTGATTACAGACTTGTGTGGTTCTTTGTCTCTGTTTAATGTGTGTGTGATATAAAGCACTCATGATGGGGATGAGTAGTACTATAAAATAAATTAATATAAGAGAGTTATAATGGAGCGATGAAGTGCACCGATGGAGGTGGTACTGAGAGAATCAATGAAGGTGGCCAACAAAGATTGTCACACCAGGAGCCACTAACATGAAAGCCAGCCGTGGGTCTGTCTGTCTGTGTGTGTGTGTGTGTGTTTGGGAGATGCATGTCATTAAAGCAAATGCCTTTACTATGCAATGCATTTACCACACATTCCTTTACAACAAAATGGTAAATATATCTAAGATGTGTATAATCTGAGTAAGGGCGTTTTTAGGGATTAGGGTGGGTAAGGGTATTAGGTGGTAAGGTTATTTTTAGGTTTAGTAGAGTGGGTAAGTGTATTTGGTGGTAAGGGTGATTTTCGGGTGTGGGTTGGATGAGAGTATTGGGTGGTAAGGATATTTTGGGGGTTTAGGGGTGGGTAGGGGTATGGTGTGGTAAGGGTATTTTTAGGATTTAGGGGTGGGTGAGGGTATTGGGTGGTAAGGGTTTTTACATACGCACTAAGGATATGGGCCAACAGAATGTAAATAAAATGCGAACAAAGTGGAACCTGATCTCACTTTTACCGTCACCTCTTCCACCATCTCCACTGTTAGCTCTGCAAACCTACCCCAGTTGGAGGCAGCCCTCGGATGCAGAGTAATATCCTTAAAAAGGGTCCTTTGCTAACGGGGATTGATCTTCAAAAGCTGAGTAAATAGTCTCAATTATTTCATTAAAGAACACAGCCTATTCCTCGCTACAATGGACCGAAACTCTGATGGTCTGATCCTGTGGGCATGTCCAGCCTTATATTGCTTTTGATAATGTATTTATTTATAAGGTGACACGTATAGGGTAACCATCAATTACCCTTAGAGGTCAACACAAATCTTTGGATTCGGGTAGGAGTGAGATACTTAACTAACAATCAACATTAACCATATCAAACTAATAAACATCACTTTCAATTTGGGGTCAATAATTTATACACACCATGACCTAATGCGGCTATGAATCAACACACCAGTGTAATAAAGTTCAAACATTTATTGCCCTTTAGATTAACAAAGCTAAGATCACATAAATCAAACGCAAGAACAAATGATAAAAGTGCAGAAACAATACAGGTTGACAAAATCTACAGAAGAATCTTAACCTAGACAGAATATTTATCATTAAGCATTCAAGTGCCACCATGCAGAATAACAACAATAACAGTTGAATGAGAAAAAACGGAATACATTTAGTTATCGCAGATGAATTGTTTACAATCACTTTATATGAAACAGTTGAATTTAGATTGTGGCCTCCTTAACCATCACTCTAATTCGATAAGCATGTTTGGGCTTCATGCTAAAAAGAAAAGACAAAAATGAATTTGTAAAACTCCTGACTATGATGCTAACATACAAATAGCGGTTGGGTTTTCTAGAACGAGAAACATAAATCTGCAAGAAAGACAAATGCACATTTAGTTATACCTCTCCGAAATGGATCAGCAAGCAGCAATATCTTCACCAGTGGAGCATCTTCTGGTCTTCTTCATTGGACAATGATATAATAGGGAACAGTTCAGTAACGTTGGCCTTAATGACTCTGAACTGTTAGTGGCAGAAAGCTAAAGACACAACACTTCATTACACAAACAGAGTAAAGAAAAATCTGAACTATCAACCCCCAGTTTGCTATAGTAAGTCCCTTTAAAGCAACTAGCTATGTTTCTATTGGTCAGTCTATGGGGTGGTTTAGATCAGAACCAATAGCCAACAATCCACGTTTCAGAAGTATCTTTTCTCACTTTTCTGCATTCACGATTGGCTCATCTTCTCTCACTGCAGTCACCAGTTTCCACAGTAGAATACAATTGTTGTAGGTTATACATGAGCACTGAAGACTATCGTCCCTGGGTACACACTATGGCCCTCATTCTGACCTTGGCGGGCGGCGGAGGCCGCCCGCCAAAGTCCCGCCGTCAGATTACCGTTCCGCGGTCGAAAGACCGCGGCGGTAATTCTGACTTTCCCGCTGGGCTGGCGGGCGGTCGCCTTCAGACCGCCCGCCAGCCCAACGGGAAAGAGGCTTCCACGATGAAGCCGGCTCGGAATCGAGCCGGCGGAGTGGAAGCTGTGCGACGGGTGCAGTTGCACCCGTCGCGTATTTCACTGTCTGCGCAGCAGACAGTGAAATACATGTAGGGGCCCTCTTACGGGGGCCCCTGCAATGCCCATGCCAGTGGCATGGGCACTGCAGGGGCCCCCAGGGGCCCCGCGACCCCCCCTACCGCCATCCGGATCCCGGCGGTCCGACCGCCGGGATCTGGATGGCGGTAGGGGGGGTCGGAATCCCCGCGGCAGTGCAGCAAGCTGCGCCGCCGCGGAGGATTCAATGGGGCAGCGGTACACTGGCGGGACCCCGCCAGTGGTGCCGGTCCGACCGCGGCTTTACCGCCGCGGTCGGAATCCCCATTGGAGCACCGCCGGCCTGTCGGCGGTGCTCCCGCGGTCCTCCGCCCTGGCGGTCAAAGACCGCCAGGGTCAGAATGACCACCTATCTCTCCCCAGGAAGACAGACAAATGTTACAACATAAGAACATAACTTTTCCACAATGAGCAAGTCACACAGGATGCTCAGAGAAACATTATTCACAGTGTTAACACTTTTAGAACATTGCCTCCTGGAGATTACCAAACATGAGCCCTTCGTAAAACCAATGCTAAAACATGGAGAATAAATCATTTCATTATATTTAAACCATTAATCCTTTTAGTACATATTAATATTCATTTTTCAGTACACTTAATTATGAATGAACAAAATACATTTTAATTGGACAATTATTTATTATTATTATAATGTCGAACCATTTTATGGCTGACACCAAGGTGATCATGTTTCCCAAAACACACATTTTCAGTTTTAACTTTCTAATGCATGTTATTTCATTATGTTTTAGTGACACCATTTTTAGTATTAATGTTTGCACTCCAACAATCCAGAGCGAATGGATGAGCTATTTCTTTAACTATTTTAAATAATTCCTAGAATAATCGACTACTCTCCACAAGTCTTCTTACAAAATATTACCTCTTACCTTGCTAAGTTGTTTGTGATAGGTTTTAGGTTTTGAGTGTGTTTTTGTAGATCACCCGATCCCCTGCACCCTTAGTGCACCACCACTCATGCTCAAGAAATTTACAATCCTGTTTTATTTTCCTTAATTTGTTTGAATACCACTTCTCAGATAATGGTCTACTCAAAGGCTTACTTTCCTTTACAGGGGCACAAACATCAAAGGTTTGAAGCATTTCTGTGCTCATTTACTGCTGTTTCCACAGAATAATCTTCCCTTATTATATGGGGTCTAATTTTGTTTGTGAAAAGAGCAGGGTTTAATGTCCTCCAAGGTCTCCGTAAAACAGAAGGAAAGCTCTGGCTGCCTGGCACACCACTCAATAAAAAAATCTTAGCAACCATTCTTTTATAACTTTCAAAGCACGGCTACCAGATTAAAAAGTAGCTTCTTAAGTGCACAACCTAAATACGTCTGTTGGCACACTGACAAGGAATATTTTATCACATTTTAGAATGAGTTCTGGCTCATTTGCCAGAGTGGTGTGTACTGTATCACCCACACCCACACACACACACACCACCATCATATGAAAAACCTCGAACAAGTTCTAGCATTTTATCCAGCATCACTATGCTTTCTAATAGTTGGTGTTTTTTTTTTTTTTAAACATGGGATTAGAAATCCTGGTTTGTACAGTGCTTTTGGATAAGAAATTAGGTATGACTGTAGGAGTCACGTGTGGCATGTTGCCTATTGGCACACATGCACACCTATATCTTCACTTCACACTGCATCACCTGTTTTGTCACATAGGCTTTCTCCAGTGGTCCATCTGTTTGGGTGAGAGATGCTTGCAGTGCTGCTGCCATCACTGCACCTCTCTTGTGAAGGCGGCTGTCATCGCTCCATGTTCCGCAGGGTGTGCCACGCTTGTGAGGGGTGTTTGCAGTACTCCTGATGCCTGTGCTGTACCTGTTTCTTGAGCGAGACCTCTACAGCTGCTTCCCGTGTTTTCACGTTTAGTGTGAGAGAAGCTTGCACAGCTGAGGCCCTGCTTTTCCGGGGAGGCTTGCACTGCTGCGTACAGTCTTGCACTGATTTGAAAGTGATTTGAATGCTGATGACCACCCTGCACCCTTTCTGTGTGCGGTGCTATCGCTTGTGGTTTGTGGTTGTGCTTGTGGTTGTGCTTGTTCTTTGTGTGCAGGAAGCTTGCACAGCAGCTGCCTCTGCTCTGCCTGTTTGGCATCAGGGAAGCTTGCAGTGCAGCTCTTTGTGCTGTTCCTCGTCTGTGTGAAGGACACTTATACCACTGTTGCCTGTGCACAACTCGCATGAAGAAACCCTGCTCTCCCTCGCAGTGCTGCTCGCGGTGCAATGACTGCTGTGGGTGCCTGAGTCAAGGTCGCACTGTTGCTTCCAATGTGAACTGCTTCTTGTGAGTGTGAGAAACCTGAACTTCTCTTGGATGTGCTGCGTACCTGTTCTTGGAGCGTGAACCTTGTTCTGTGTCTGCTTTGGCTATTGCATTCCATTGCAACTTTTGAAAATAATCCTTTGGACTTAGGCAGAGGGTCTCAAATAACCCAGTGAGGAGACCTGACAGCCGGGGGGTGCATGGGGTACAGGGCAGTTACGACTCGTTATGGTGACAGAAACTGATTAGGAAAATAAAAGTTAAGAAGAAGGAATAGAGCAGCAGAGGAACAGTGAAAGATAAGGAACAATAAAGTCGAGGCAAAGGGGAGAATACGAGAGGGAAAAGGAAAGGTGAGAGGTAGAGGTAGAGGAAAGAAAAAGATAGGAAAAGACCCAAAAGGGAGACAATAAAAGACTTGGGGAAAATAAATGAGAAAGAAAGCAGGTAATGGAAAAAGAAAGCGCAAAAGAGATATAAGAAAGAGGAAAAATCAAGAAATGAAAGAAGAAGAGGAGAAAACAAGAAAGGAAAATATACATAGAGAAAGCGACTGACAGGAAAAGGAAACAAGCATTTGCAATGCAATGGGTCTCAAGCTTGCTCAAGTGAGAGCTATTGGCGCTGTAAATTCCTAACTGGAGTTTTCTTGCCACATAAATTGAAAATGAAAAGTAAAACAGTTGACATAATCGAGGCAATTCAAAGTGTCATGGCTGTCATCGGCAAACGTGCAATTATCCATACAAACAGGGTCGGGGTCCAAAGCGGTAACCAAACCACCCAAGGAGGGACAAACGTAAAGCATTTACCAATGATAACAAAGGATTTTTCAAAGGCGAGCCCACGAACGAGTGAAAGTGATGAGCGTGCGGTGGGCGTGGTTAAAAGCCCACGATACTTACAACAGGTCAAAGCGCTTGCGCCCTCGACCTAAAAAAAAAAGCTGAGGTCAAAGGAAGTGAGGGGCAAAAAGAATAGAGATTGTAAACTCAAACGCCGAACAATGGCAAAGAGCATGAGTGAGAAACTGTGCAACAGTGGTATGGGAACAAAACAAGCATTGGCAAAGCCAATAGGTTTCTCCTATATATTGGCTTTGTCAATGTTTTTTTAGACGTTGCACAGCAGCACAGGCTGAGATGTGTTATTGTGCAATGTGTTATTATTCATGTGTGAATGAACCTTGTTAAGTGTGTGATATGTATAGGTGTGATATGTATAGGTTAGATAAGGCTGTGGCGTTTATCATTTCAGCTGCACTCTTCTTGTAGTGCTACATTTATTCAGGGATGTCCAGAACACGCATAAGTCTAATCAGTGCTTCATTTATAAATAAAAACGTGCAGGTGCCCAAAGCCCTCCTCTTGAACACGCGGCTGCTGCAATCAAATGTTGGAACATGGAATATTGAGGCAGCGTAATCCCAACGCCATCTTGGGCCTCTTCAATTCATATAAACCCACTCCCTGCCCCTTGACCTCATTCCTGCAGTTTTCTGCTTTCTCCCATTGTGACGCTTTTTCATTTTTTCTCTGCCTCCCTCTTTCCCAAATTTGTCTTTTGCTCGCAGCAAATGCTTGAGGCAGAAGAATAAGCTCCGGCCCTAAAAAATAAGCCCCGGTGCTCAGCACCGGAAACAACAAGCACAAATTAAGCACTGAGTCTCATCAGTGTCCGGTTCTGAAAAACGATCTGCCTTAAGAACATTCAACACTCAATGCACAAGTTGGGGACCTTTGGAAATTCACATAACAGCGGCTTCAATGAGCGAAACTTTCATTTCACAACCCATATTCAAATCGTACAAAATAAACGGCAATAAAAATGTGTTTATATTTTTCTCCAAGTGTGAATTCTATTTCGTTATTGGTTTATAAATGCCTTCTTGTTAGATGGGTGCAAGGCCTAAGGGGAAATGCAGAATTATGAAAGTGCACAGAGTTGTGGAAGTGATTCTCCAGTTTGCTTTCCCTTTTCGACCATGGCATACTTTAAATGCTCCTATGCAAAATATGTGCTTGTTTAATCGACATCATCCCCTCTTTACAACTTGCTTTCAAGCATCTTCAAGCATCTTCAAGCATCTTCTTCAGTTCAGTGATTGAAACTAACAGTAGACTTCTCCATTCATCCTAATGGCATTATGGAAAGAAAGTCAAAAACACAAATCAAACTAAATGGGAAATGTATTTACTTGTTTACGCAGAGGCACGAGTGGTCGAGATTAGGGAACATTAAAGCCTTAGACATCTAAATCACCATTTTTTGCACAATTGTGATTCGATCATGGCAGGCATAGCACGCTTTCACATGATGAAAACAGTAAGGGGCATATATCAGAAAAGTGGCGCTGCAAACAGTGCAGAGCCACTATTCTTGCGCCCCTTAGCGCCCCCAAACGTCACCATGTGTGCACTGTATTTCAAATACGGCGCACCATGGCGGTAGTTAGGGGACTAGCGTCAGAATGTTTCACGCTAGTCCGACGCTTTGCAGGGTTAGCATCAGAAATTCTGACGCTAATCCTGCAAAGCACCCAGAGGCCCAATGTAAACAGTGGGAGCCTCCTTTTAACGCCAGCTCTGAGCAGGCGTTAAAAGTGTCGAAAAAAATGGCGCACGGAAATCTCTTAGATTTCCTTGCGGCATATTTTTGCCCCCCCACCCTTAAGGGGAACCTCCCCTTTTGCGTAATGTAGCACAAAGAGTTACAAAGTGTTGCAATGCATGCATTTCCCCACTTTGTAAATATGGTGCAGGGGTTTTAGCCTTCTAACACCACATTAGCGTAAAAAATTACACTAATGTGGCATTGGAATGGCACTAGGGGCCCTCGCATCCACCGCACCACGGCAGGTGGGAAATCCTTCTCCTACCTGGCGGCCAAGACATGGAATTCCCTCCCCACCAACCTCAGGACCACCCAGGACCACCTCGCATTCCGGAGGCAACTCAAGACCTGGCTCTTCGAGCAGCAGTAACCCCCTCCCCCTAGCGCCTTGAGACCCTCACGGGTGAGTAGCACGATTTATAAATGTTTTTGATTTGATTTGATTTAAATATGCCCTTAAATATCCAAGGGGCTTTCTACCCCCTTGAATCTGAGCGTTGGGATTTGAGGGGGATCAGATCCTACGGGATCTGTTTCATCATAGGTTAGTCCAAAAAGTTCTTGAAAAATGCCATCTACAGGGATGCTGCAGGCTGGGTGTTGGCGATGGAAGCTTAGATCCTGAAATGGACGTGTCTCACTTTCCTATACATTGGGCGTAGAGGTCTGATATGAACAGTTCATGAGTTCTCGCTTTCATCATAAGATAATCAAAGGCGGATATTTAACAATATCCTGTAGAGATTCATTGCGGATAGTTGCACTCGGTGATATCGATGGAGCCCGAGATCCTGCAATGGCCTTGATCGTGGATTGGCCGGGCCTCGCTGTCAGCCGCGCAGAGCAGGGTCCTTGGGTTGTTGAACCTCACTACACTCATCTCATGCCTAAACATCATCAAATATTTATTAACTAAGCATAATCAATGGTGCGATGATTAATAGCCGCGGCTTGGAAAGGGGACTCTAGAGATATGAGAAAGCCTCCAGAGTAGGGGACGGCTCGATGCGGATGGTGCATGCAATCTGTAACAGCCTGTTAAAATTTCATATATTGCTAGATATCTGGTTGGCTCCCTCTGCCTTGTGTATTGATTTTGAAGGGTTTTGACGTATTACGGTTTAACACCAGAATTATAGGAATAGCTTTGTGCTGAGTGGAGCTCACATGAGAAATTACTTAACTGTAGTAATTACCTGTCATTGTTCCCGCCTGGTGATTGATTCACCCGTGCAAACGTATTTGTCTCTGCAGTCAACAATGGAATTGAAACTGAAACTTTGCAAATATGTGCTTGTATTGCAATCAGGTGGTCTCTCTTTGGCGCGCCCACGCCTACCCCTGTTGTGCAGAAAGAAATGCCATTGGCTGTTGTGTCAGAGGCGGAGGCCTGATTGGCTGCTTGAACAGTAAGTGACAGAAAGGGGAGGGTTTTACAACTGAGGTGTTAATCGAGGAACACGGGATGCTCGGTCTGTTTACACCAGGTGCACTGTTGCTAGTGAGCTGTTGTCATGGTGAATCCAGGCGATGAGGCTCAGCTTGGGGCAGGACCAGATCTCAGAATTATGTAGGTCATTAGTGGGGGGGGGGGCACCTGTGGTAAGAACAGAAAGAGAAGCAACTTATCTCTAAGACAGTTGTTAACGTCCTGTAATTACCACCCCTTACTTTTATCCTAACCCCTGAACAATAACCAAGGGGCTATGGGGGGGGGCAGAGGGTGAAAACTATGATGCTATCAGGGGGAGGAGGGTGCATGATTGGCACTTCGCTTCCAATGGTGCTTTGATTTTCGAATCAATGTGGATGTCAGGGCAAACCTTCCCCGTCATAGGATGAGGTGGGAGGAGCCCCGATCGAAAGAAGAGGGAGGCTTAACGGAGCAGTACTCCAGCTGTGCAATGAATGAATGAATGAATGGGCACATATGTCGCCTCTGTGAAAGGGACTGCGTTTTCGAATAGGGGTTGGTTTTAGCTCCATGGAGCGATATAAGCTGCAGTAACTGCACTCGGAGTTTACACAGCTTCGTATATCAGGCATGTACAAGTGCCGCTGTTGTGAGTAGGCCAAGATGGACATCTCGCTTTTTCGCCTTTGATAGAAACCTGGTGAAGCCTCTGAACGGGAGAGAGTGGTAGATGGATAGTACCGGACTGATCCATCAGAATATACACGGGATGTAGAAATCCTCCTGGGAATCCCCATTGCATGAAGTTTTATCAAACCGCGGGACAGTGGAAAGGGACCCAACTGTGGTGGGTTCTTGGCACTGCCCGCTCTGGGCACATGGGGACGGTGACAGTATCATACCTTTCATATTGTTTTGTCTCCTTCCTATCATGTAGTGACAGGTCATTGGCTTACTCCAATGCTATACAATTGCAATGCAAAGAAGCTACAAGATGCTGTTTTTCCGTCTAGTGAGAAATCATTGGTGATAGCTGCTTCCAACCTGATTGGATCCAGAGGATCGAACATTAGAGGTTGACTCGATTGAGTGTCCTGCCTCCTTTATCGATTGACCAGCTGTAGCTGAAGAAAAATAGTTTGTATTTAAAGTGAGGGGATGGCCATTTAGGGGATGGAGCGGTGGGTGGCATTAGGGGCATGGGGCAATAAGGGTATGCAGCGTGAGAGGGGGTATGGAGCGTGATGGAGTATGTAGAGTGTGAGGGGGTATGTAGAGTGAGGGGGGTATGAAGCGTGATGGGGTGTGGTTCGTGAGGGGGTATGTAGAGTGAAGGGGTTATGGAGCATGAGGGGGGTGTGGAGCATGAGGAGGGCATGAAGCGGGAGGGGGGTATGGCGAGGGAGGGGGCTATGGAGCGTGAGAGGGGCTATGGAGCGTGAGGAGGGTATGGAACGTGAGGAGGGTATGGAGAGTGACGGTATACAGAGTGTGAGAGCGGGTATGGAGCGTGAGGAGGGTATGAAGCGTGATTGGTTGGAGCATGAGGGAGTATGGATCGTGAGTGGGGTATGGAACGTGAGGAGGGTATGGATCATGAGGGGGTATCCAGCGTGAGAGGGGGTTTGGAGCGTGAGGAGGGTATGAAGCGTGATGGGGTGTGAAGCGTGTGAGGGTGTATGTAGAGTGTGAGGGGGTGTGGATCGTGAGGGGGGTGTGGATCGTGAGGGTGTATGGAGCGTGAGGGGGTATGGAGCATGAGTGGGTATGGAGTGTGAGAGGGGGTATGGAGCGTGAGGAGGGCATGAAGCGTGATGGGGTATATGGAGCGCGTGAGGAGGGCATGAAGCGTGATGGGGTATATGGAGCGTGAGAGGTGGTATGGAGTGTGAGGGGGTATGGAGCGTGAGGAGGGAATGAAGCATGAGGGGCTATGGAGCGTGAGGGGCTATGGAGCGTGAGGAGGGAATGGAACTTGAGGAGGGTATGGAACGTGACGGGATATAGAGCGTGAGAGGCGGTATGGAGCATGAGGAGGTTATGAAGCGTGATGGGGTATGAAGCGTGTGAGGAGGTATGTAGAATGTGAGGGGGATATGTAGGATGGGGGGGTATGGAGCATGAGGAGGGTATGAAGCGTGATGGGGTGTGGATCGCGAGGGGCTATGGAGTGTGAGGTGGGTATGTAGAGTGAGGGGGGTATGTAGAGTGAGGGGGGTATGGAGCGTGAGGGGGGTATGGAGCATGGGGGCTATGGAGCATGAGAGGGGATATGGAGCGTGAGAGGGGCTATGGAACATGAGGGGGTATGGAACGTAAGGGGGTATGGAGCGTGAAGGGGTATGAGGCGTGAGAGGGGCGATGGAGCGTGAGGGGGTATGGAGCGTGAGGGGGTATGGAGCGTGAGAGGGTATGTAGAGTGAGGGGGTATGTAGGTTGAGAGAGGCTATGGAGTGTGAGAGAGGCTATGGAGTGTGAGAGGGGCTATGGAGTGTGAGAGGGGCTATGGAGTGTGAGAGAGGCTATGGAGCGTGACAGGGGCTATGGAGCGTGAGAGGGGCTATGGAGCGTGAGAGGGGCTATGGAGCGTGAGGGGGTATGGAACGTGAGGAGGGTATGGAGAGTGACGGTATATAGAGTGTGAGAGGGGGTATGGAGCGTGAGGAGGGTATGAAGCATGATGGGGTGGAGCATGGGGGGTATGGATCGTGGGTGGGGTATGGAGCGTGAGGAGGGTATGGATCATGAGGGGGTATCCAGCGTGAGAGGGGGTTTGGAGCGTGAGGAGGGTGTGAAGGGTGTGAGGGTGTATGTAGAGTGTGAGGGTGTATGTAGAGTGTGAGGGGTTATGTAGAGTGAGGAGGGTCTGGAGCGTGATGGGGGTCTGGAGCGTGATGGGGTGTGGATCGTGAGGGGTTATGGAGCATGAGGGGGGTATGGAACGTGAGGGGGGTATGGAGCATGAGTGGGTATGGAGCATGAGAGGGGGTATGGAGCGTGAGGAGGGCATGAAGCGTGATGGGGTATATAGAGCGCGTGAGGAGGGCATGAAGCGTGATGGGGTTTATGGAGCGTGAGGGGGGTATGGAGCGTGAGGAGGGCATGGAGCGTGAGGAGGGCATGGAGCGTGAGGAGGGCATGGAGCGTGAGGAGGGCATGGAGCATGAGGGGCTATGGAGCGTGAGGAGGGTATGGAACTTGAGGAGGGTATGGAACGTGATAGGATATAGAGAGGGGTTATGGAGCATGAGGAGGGTATGAAGCGTGATGGGGTATGAAGCGTGTGAGGGGGTATGTAGAATGTGAGGGGGATATGTAGGATGAGGGGAGTATGTAGAGTGAGGGGGTATGGAGCATGAGGAGGGTATGAAGCATGATGGGGTGTGGATCACGAGGGGCCTATGGAGTGTGAGGTGGGTATGTAGAGTGAGGTGGGTATGTAGAGTGAGGGGGTATGGATCGTGTGGGGGTATGAGCGTGAGGAGGGGCTATGGAGCGTGAGGAGGGTATGGCGCGTGACGGGATATAGAGCATGATAGGGGGTATGGAGCGTGAAGAGGGTATGAAGCGTGATGGGGTGGAGCGTGATGTGGTATGGAACGAGAGGGGCGTATGGAACGAGAGGGGGGTCTGGAACGAGAGGGGGGTCTGGAACGAGTGGGGGTATGGAACGAGTGGGGGTGTGGAGCGTGAGTGGGGGTATGGAGCGTGAGTGGGGGTATGGAGCGTGAGGAGGGCATGAAGCGTGATGGGGTATATGGAGCGCGTGAGGAGGGCATGAAGCGTGATGGGGTATATGGAGCGTGAGAGGGGGTATGGAGTGTGAGGAGGGCATGAAGCGTGATGGGCTATGGAGCGTGAGGGGGCTATGGAGCGTGAGAGGGGATATGGAGTGTGAGGAGGGTATGGAACGCGGTGGGATATAGAGCATGAGGGGGTTATGGAGCATGAGGAGGGTATGAAGTGTGATGGGGTGTGGATCGCGAGGGGCTATGTAGAGTGATGGGGTATGTAGAGTGAGGAGGTATGGATCGTGTGGGGGTATGGAGCGTGAAGAGGGGCTATGGAGCGTGAGGAGGGTATGGAGCGTGATGGGATATAGAGCATGATAGGGGGTATGGAGCATGAGGAGGGTTTGAAGCGTGATTGGGTGGAGCGTGATGTGGTATGGAACGTGAGTGGGGTATGGAATGTGAGTGAGGGTATGGAATGTGAGGAGGGTGTGGAGCGTGAGTGCGGTATGGAATGTGAGGAGGGTGTGGAGCGTAAGAGGGGGTTTGGAGCATGAGGAGGGTATGAAGCGTGATGGGGTAAGAAGCATGTGAGGAGGGTATGTAGAGTGAGGAGGGTATGTAGAGTGAGGAGGGTATGTAGAGTGAGGGGGGTATGTAGAGGGGGGTATGTAGAGTGAGGGGGGTATGTAGAGTGAGGGAGGTGTGGAGCGTGAGGAGGGTATGAAGCGTGATGGGGATATGTAGAGTGAGGGGGTATGTAGAGTGATGGGGGTGTGGAGCTTGAGGGAGGTGTGGAGCATGAGGGAGGTGTGGAGCATGAGGGGGTATGTAGCATGAGGGGCGATGTAGAATGAGGGAGGGTTGGGGAGTGTGAGGGAGTGTGGAGCATGAGGAGGGATGAAGCGTGAGGGGTGTGGCGCGTGAGAGGGGGTGTGGAACGTGAACGGGGTATGTAGAGTGAGGGTGTGTGGAGCGTGAGGGGGGTGTGGAACGTGAGGCGTGAGTGGGGTTCAGAGGGAGATAGACCGTGAGGTGTGATGGAGTGTGACGAAGGATAGACCTGAGGGGCTATGGCGTGTGAGGGAGGATAGACCTTGAGGTGTGGTGGGGCGTGAGAGGAAGGGGTCTGAGGGGAAGGATCAGGGATGCAGCATGGATTTATTTTGTAAGGGGGCAGTTCCCATAGCTCTCTGTGCTGCAATACTTGGTGCAAATTCCATTCTTAGCTACCCTGGCTGTCAATACGTAGCTGCCAAGTGGCCGCAGCCTGTGTGACCCTAGTTATCGATCTAGGGTATTTATCCAACATCACTTTGTATGCTGGGCAATAAGGCATGTGTGTACTCCAAGAAAACAAGATAAACAGTGCTGCTGGCTAGAAAACCAGGACTGGCCAGGAGTGTTACCCAGGATATGGATTCCCTTAGTACCACTGGCAGTGTACACAGAGGCAGTAATGAGGCTGGTGGACCACAGCAACAGGTCAGCATGTTTGTCTTAATCCTAAACCCAAACTCCTGTCAGTAACAGTTTGCCGAGTCAATATCTTCAACAAATGTGGTAGAATGAGAGCGTGCTGTTGAGGTGATGAGTAGCAAACCACTGTGACTACTCTCAATAAAAATCACAAACCAAGGAAACAGGTTTCTTCCTGACCATTCATGGTCTGCAGCCCTAAGTGCATGCCAGAAAGAAAGCCGAACACATGTACATATATGAAGTGCTCATGGAATTGAAGCTCACATAGGGCCGACTGAGAGTGGATTTACATTTCTTCAAGGAACCAAACTTTGTAATTAACTGAACTGTTTCACATCCATTGATACCCCAAAAATATATGAAGTAAGTGCAATTTAGATGCAAGATGTCATTAATCTGTAATCCATGACTACAAATGTGAGTAGGTGTGTGTCTGTCCCCCTTGTGCTTCTGTCTCTTTGCAGAAGACCTGAAAGAATTCAGAGTGCCAGCAGTGAGTAAATGATGGGGGCGGCCTGGGCCACACTTCAGTGTCTCACATACGTCACTGGAATGGCGTAGGATGAGGAGAACCCCACAATTCAGCGCTGTGTGAAGACTCATAACTGAGTCAACTATTGCCACTGAGAAAAGTTATGTGTGTCTCTTAGATGTATTTGCTCGTAACCTTCTCTTTCCTGAGGTTAGCTATTCCTGGTGATACAGATACTGTATAGCGATTCAGATGCGGATATGTGTTCTGTGTTGTGTTATGTAGATTTGTAGAGCACACTATCACCCGCAAGGGTATCCTGGTGCTGAGCATGAGTTATGCTGGGCCAGGGTTGTATTGAGACTTAAAAGTGTTGGTAAGCAGTTTGAATTGTGCTTGTTTGTGAAATGTGGAGCCAGTGAAGCTCCTTCAGGTGTAGTGTGATGCGAGTGTGGCATGGTAGGTTGAAGTTCTGAATGGTCTGCAGGTTTCTGGTGAGTTGTTTGGTGATCCCAACACACATCCAAACGTAGAGGGTGTCCCCATAGTCTCACTTGCTTGACACCTGGGCATGCATGATGGTTCTCTGGGTGGTGATTGCGAGTCATTTAAGAATCTTCCTCAGCATCTTCAGGGTATGGAAGCATGAGGTGGAGACTTTGTTGACTTGGGTGGCCAAGTCGAGGTTACTGTCGATGATGATCCAGAGGTTTCTGGCCTGGGTGGTGGGGGTGGGTGTCAGTCCTAGCTCCGGTGGTCCCACTATGAAGTGCTCATCCAGAAGCTTGAGGTTTCGGTCTTGTGATTGTTCAGTTTTAGACAGTTGGTCTTCATCCAGTGGGTGGTTTCTTTCATGCAGGCATTGAACTTGGTCCGGGTACTAGGCATCTTGCCTGTGAAGGAGAGAACGAGTTTCATGTCCCCAGCATAGGAGAGGACGGTGATGTTGTGACAGCAGATTATGCTGGCTAGAAGGATCATGTATGTGTAGGAGAGGATTGGGCTAAGGGAGTATCCTGCGGAACTTCACAAATGAGGTTATAGGAGTCCAAGGTATATGGTGCCAGGTTGACTGACAGGAAGCAGAAGATCCATCGGAGCATCTCCTTGGATTCCAATGTTGTGTAGGCTTTAGAAGAGAATGCGGTGAGAGACTGTGTAAAATGCTGTGGAGAGGTCCAGGAGGATGTGAGGTGCTGTGTGTCATTTATACAGAGTCATGCAAATATCATCTGTGGCGGTGATGAGGTCCATTTTTGTGATGCGGTTTGGTCTGAAACCAGACTGAGTAGTGTGGAGGTCATTGAGGTCTTTGGTGAGGCATTTGTTGATGATTTTCATTAAGGTCTTGGCCAGGAATAGTAACGGGGAAGTCAATCTGCTGTTGGTGTGCTTTGAGGGTTTATTAAGAAGTGGCAGGACATTTACGTGTTTCTAAGCATCTGGGAAGGTTGAGTAAGAGGTGTGAGAATGGTGATGATGGGTTGTAGTCCTCTGGAGTAGGCCTGGTGGAAGAAATGGTCCGGTGGGGCCTCTCAATAGATGGACTTCATGGTGGTGGCGGTTTCTTCTAGGGCAGCGGTCTTAAAACTGGCGGACGGGCCCCCCCAGGGGGCATCAAATGATCCCAGGTGGGGCACCAGGCTCTGGCCAAAAGAAGTATTATGCTGATAAAAGGGCTTCGTTCTCAGCTGAAAAAAAGTGAGCAGCAGTAAACCGCCCTGTAATGGGTCATCACTAATATGTTTTGTCATTTATATCCAAGCTGGGAATATGTTTCGAAATGGAAAGCACTGTACATAAGCTTAAAAACCCCCACCCCCAATAATCACCCTGTTGATACTTTTGCATGTTAGTAAGGCCTACGTGACCAGACTATTATGTTTGGCATCATGTATTTGTTTGCATTTTTAGAACAGTCAACATAACTTAATAGCAATGTTTAAGTACGTTTAGACATATTTAAACATCGCCAATTTAACAGAATATTTGTGTAAAATTTGGAGGGGGGCCATGATGATTTTTTTTCCTCCTGGGAGGCGCTGCATTATAAAGTTTGAAGAGCACCGTTCTAGGGTAATGATGGGCCATGTGGTTAGCATTTATTCTTTGGATATGATTGGGAGGCGTTTGGATAGGCCTGTCAGGTCAGGTTGTGGGTTGTAGATGGTGTAAATTGCAGTGATATTATGCGTAGAACTAAGAGAGATTGTTGCAGAAGACCTGCAAGGGGGTGATCCAGTTGGAGGCTGTCGCTGGTGAGGTGAAATCCTTCACCGTGGGGAAGAGTTTTTCGCTTCTGTTGGAGCTGGCACAAATGCAGTCTGCCAGAGCGGCATGTTTGGTGGTCCGGATCATTTGGTTGTAGTGTCTTGGGGTGAATTTGAATGTGCGCCTGTCTTTATTGCCCTGGCTTATTCTCCATTTGCACTCCAGTGGTGGTTCATCAGTTTGAGTTCCTCCGTATACCAACTGGCCTGGGGTCTAGATCTTGTTGTATTGTGGTGTTTGAGGGGGGCCAGGGAGTCAGTGCAGAAGGTGATCCAATTGTTGAAATTCTCAGTAGCTTTGTGGAGGCTGTTGCTGTGTTCAGGTCCGTGGATGTTGAGAGCTGTGTCCCAGTCCTTATCAGTGATACTGTTCCAGTTTCTGTGGGCTCGTTTGGCAGTGGTGCATGTCCGTTGAACCGGGACAGGGAAGCTGAACCTGATGAGGGTTTGATCTTTCCAGAAGACTGTTGTACTTTCCTTGACTCTGATGTTGTCGAAGGTGGTAAAAATGGGGTCCAGGAGATGTCTGGTGATGTGGTAGGTCCATTTGCTCACTGTGTGAGACCTATGATGAGTGCTTTTGAGTTGGGGTTGACCTGGTCTTCCAGACTGAAGATAGCTCTCTTAGTAGGATGGAATTGCTTGCTTCAAGGGTGAGTGGTGTGACGATGTCCGTGATGGAGTCAGTGTAGTTGGTGCATAGTCACGGTGGTCTGTAAATTAGATTGCCGCGTAGACTGAAGTTGACTGTGATGTAGAGTTTGAACAACAGGTTTTCCAAGATGGAGGGTGATGTGTCCATGGATGTAATGCAGCTGATGGTGTTCTTTTGGACGATAGCAATTCTGCCTCCAGGCTTGTGACATCCGTCTTGCCTAGCAATCTTCTACCCGGTTAGGGGGGAAGCCTATGGCAATGTCAGGAGGCAATGCAGGCTTCAGCCAGGTTTCTGTGAGAAAACATAGGTCCTGGGCATTGTTGTGCAGCAGGTCCCAGCTCTCCATGGCATGCTTTGGTGAGTGAGTGGGTGTTGAGGAGCATGCATGCAAGTGTAGAGTGTTGTATGAGTGGATGCGGGACTGTGCAAGAGAATGGAGTGTTGGGTGATGTCTTTGTGGGTGTGGTGAAGCACATGAAAAATGACAGGAAGTGCAGCAGGATGCTTCCTCTGTGTTGCGTGGTGCTGTGACGCATCAGCGGCTGAAGCAGTGACCGGGGTTGACTGCACAGAAGGTTGCAGTGGAGTCGTGGCGGGAGGGGAGAGGACCATGGTTCCTGTTGCTGGGGTGGTACAGGCGCAGATGGGTGCCAATGGGCTTGTTTGTAACATGCCAGTGGCACGCAGACCTGCCATGAAGTAGGTCCTGAGGTGGTAGGGAGGAGAGTGATGTCACTTCTTCTGCAGATGGATGAAGTGAAATCCAGTGATGTCACTTCCTGTGTAGATGGATGATGGAAATTAGTCATTTCTGCCTCTAAAATAAGAAGCCAAGCAAGAGGACGAATTCCCTTCATCTCTGTCATTGCTGCTTATTTAAGAGTATACTAGGGTTTGCATTTCCCCTACAAAGCATTAGCCTACTTTGAGTGAGCTGAATGAGGCATGTAACAGCACCAAGATGCTCAAGACACAGCCCCAGGCAGATGGAAACAGTCGCTGTGCTTGAGAACTGTCTGAAATGGAGATCGAGCCACACTGAAAACCAGGACTAATGCTATGTAAAAGTGAGTTTGCAGAAAGATGTCTTTAAACTGTAATGAGTTAGAACTTATGAGGCATGTTTATTCTTGGGATCCTGTGGTTACTACATTCTTGGACTCATCTGTGGAGAGCACCTCCTGGTGACTGGGACAGTGCCCTGTACACTGGTAGCCATCGGAGGACTTTAAAGGCTCAGTTACTGTAGCTCAGTCTGGAATGATGTGCACCTGGCCAGTGGGTGACGAATCAGGAAAGATGAAAGGCTGGGCGTTATTCCAATTTTTCATCAACTGATGTAAACCACTTTACATTAGAGTTCACCTGACAGAGTGTCCATAAAGGACCACAAACTTTGCAGTTCATCTGTGGCCCGGCTCCAGGAATGGTGTTTCCCACATTGGCACTGCTAATGCTGAGCCAATTGGTCTTCAATCATTATTTGATTCTTCTCAATTTGTGTGCAGCCGCCCACTTCTTGCATCCCTGAAATGAGTGCATTGAAGGTCCGTGTTTGTGCTGCACAGAGGTTGATGCTGGTATTGATGGCATCTGTAGGCTGAATAAAAGGTTAGCAGGGATGAGGATAGCTGCTGAGTTCAGCCTCTCCAGAGCACAACACAATAAATGAGCAGACTGACCTTTTACCCTCAGTGGAGGATCAATCACTTGCACCAGTGGAAGGGAGTCTCACTTACTTACTTGCGTTTTGTGGATAGACATGATATGATCAATTGATCTGAAAACTATCAGCGACTCATTAATTAGAGATGTTGTCCAGCAGCTAAGTTTCCGACGGTGCAACCAAGAGCCTGAGATGTAATCCGATTGATGAAATTGTGTGACCATGGATACATACCTTTATCCCCTTCTACCTTAGTTCCCTCATCTGCTAAATTACACAGCTCCCCAAAATAAGACAATGGAAGTATGAAGCACTGCAGAATAATATCTTGACATTTAATACCTCTCACTGGCTTCCTCGCGAGCCCTGATCTTGAGAAGGCTTTCTTGTATGCTCGAAAGAGCCACCTACGTTTTGTGTTTGTTGCTTTCATGGAAACAGTAAAAGGTTTTGATGTACACAGTGGAATTGTTTTGTCACTTTTACCATGGTGCCTTGCAATTTTCTTGTATGAGTGTTTTGCTATTTGCCTTTCAGAACCCCATCATTACACCTTGTTCTGGGATCTCACGGCTAGGTATGCACCTGGAACATGTTTGTCCGCTTCGAAGAAGTTACCTGAAGCGTGCTTCTCCAGTCTTCTCACGCCACTCCTTGCCTCTTTTACTTAAATGACCATCACTTTCTAAGGTTCCATAGGTGACAGTGCGTCATCAGGTGAAAATTAAGATAATGACTCCTGTTCCAGTCAATCAATACCTGGAGATGTGATTTACCTAATTCATTGAGAAGATGAAACCTAGGCCGTTTGGCTACTCTTCATGGAGCTGGGGTATCACAGCATCTTCTGGCTCAACAAGCCAGTTCATCGTCCTCTCTCTCCAAAAGCTCAAGAGTTTTCCACTGCAGACATCAAGCTGGCACCTGTGGTCCTTTTAGTTAGCTGCATGATGGATTAGAGACTATTGTTGATAACCACTTCTATCCTAACCCCAATTGTAAAATGGTCCGTTGGAGAACATCTAACTCACAAGCATAATCGTCCACATCACTCTTTAATTTACCTTTATTTTTTGGTTATTTATCACACTTTTATTGTTTTTCAATGTGCTTTTTAGTGATCATAAAGAGTTCCCGGTGAGGAAATCAGAAAAAAAGGTCCATCATTTATCTTACAATTTATTGCTGATGTATATTCTTTATAGGCACAGACAAGTGCAGATCCAGAGAGCAGGGACAGTACTGGCAGATACAGCGCACCACGCAACACCATCAACAGTCCTTAAAACCCGCTAAACTAAACCAAAAAACAGTGGTACATTCCGTGTCCCTACCTTGACAAGTGATTGCCCTCTCTAAAGCATCTGAAAGCTTGTGAATTTGGGCTGACCCTTTCAATGGTAATGTGCTTTTTATCTCACTTCATTTTCCATGTCCTACCAAGGGATTTTGAGTCCAAGAAAACCACACACACGCCCTTTTTTCAGTCTTTGAACCTCTCCGTATCGTCACCCAGCACTTTCCCCAGTTCCTTCCTCGTGTGCTCATTTCCTTCCTTCTCCAATATTGTCACAATCTTTCAAGAAGAGAAATCTGTCATGGCCTACTTCTATCCTACATTTCTATCACCCCCCCCCCCACTCCTTTCAACCCAAGTTTGCTTGCACCTATTCCCATTTCTCCAGCCTCCCAATTTGCTTGTTTCACTACCATCTAAATCACTATCCATAACCCTTCCCATCCACCATTTCCTGGCAATCCTTGCCACGCTGCTGTGCCACCCTGGCCAGAGAGGAGGGCAGGCCTACCGGGAACTTCAGAGTTTCCAGCAGACCCATCACCAGAAAGGTTTGGGGTTTGCCGTAGAACTGTTAAAAGCGACGGCCGCCAAAAGACCGTCGCCGCAGCTAACATCTGTCAGCCAAAATATGACCACAGCCGGATTTCTGCCACAAGAAGGGTGGAAATCCGGCTGTGACCATACTGGCGGACGGCGTTAAGGTGGCGGTGCTACCACCAGCAGCGCCACGCCAGTAGACCGCCGCCAGCCGTATTATGAAAAATTATATAGCCTGGAGGTGTTCTGCCGGTAGCAGCGCCCTGTCCCGTCCCCTGCCGGAAGACTCCCTGGATGCAAGTAAGCCGGGTTTCCGACAGGGGAGGGGGGTGTTGTGTGTGTTGGGGTGTGTACATGAATGTGAGAGTGTGTGCGTAAATGCAAATGTGTGTGTAGTGTTTGCGTGTGTGTGTGTGCATGTGTGAGAATACGTGTATGAATGGTAATGTGAATGCGTGTCTGCGTGTCAGTATGAATGTGTGTACAGTTGCGTGCGTGAATGGATGCATGCATGAATGAATGCGTGTATGCACAGTGAGTGTGCAAATGTGTGGTGTGTGTCTGCGAGTGTGTGTCTATGGGGGGTAATTGGAAGGGGGGAAGCGTGGATGGATGAGGGTGGGAAGTGTTAGGGGTGGTGGGTGGGCCTCCGATCAGTGACAGGGAAGGAATTCCCTGTCACTGGTAGGGTCTACCGCCATGGTTTTCGTGGCGTTATGAACTCCATGAAAACCATGGTGGGATTCAGGATTAAAATGCCGCCGGCGGTACTGTAGCGACCGCCGGGTTGGAGATTGCTATCTCCAACCCGGCGGCTTCTACCGCCATGGCGGTCAGTGTGGTACATTGACAGTTTGGCTTCAGCCAACCTGCCAATGTCATAATGTGGTGATATGTACCGCCAGCCTGTTGGCGGTACTACCGTCACATTAACGCCGACCGCCGGGGTCTTAATGACCCCCTATATCTTCACCTCTGCAAGAGGAGTTATATGAAATTTTTCTTTAAAATAGGCTCAGGTGAAATTTACATTTCGGCAGCATAATCACTTAATTTAGGCACTTTCACATTATGCTTGGAATGCAAAATTCCCCAAATTATGCCATTGCGCCAAATTGCGTAACAGCTCTGCCATTCGTGGAAAAAGGGGAGCATGGGAGCATGGAAACAACGCAAAGAACCTGAACTCTAGCTGCTATTTTTCACAGACGCAAGTCTTTCCCGCAATTTATTTTTGTATTTAAACACAAAATGCATCCTCGCAACAAAAATGTATGCTGGGGCGAATCTCATGGGAAAGTATATCCCTAAATTACCAATTTTTATTTCACGTTATTATGTGTAATTTTGCATAATGTGAAGCCGGAGTTTTTCCCCTCTAAGTATGTAAGTTTAAGTCAGGGCGCCGTGCTGGATGAGGAGTGCTCGATTGTGTTAACTTGTTTTTCCTCATATTTTTTTAAAAGTCTTAGAGGACATCCTTTCTATAGCGCTACACTGACAATATATTTCGCAACATTTAATTGAAGAAGTCACCCATGGGCTTCAGTGTTCTAAATGGGTAGTAGACGCACACGCTCTGTCCTGGATTTTCCTTTGAATGTTTTGAACAGTATTCCAATACATTGGGACCTGTGGATGCTAATGTATCAATAATAATCATATATGGGGATTCAGCTAAAAATGTTGCATAAGGAATTATTTCTGGTACCATTCTGGGCAGTATTCAAAATGACTAGATGCTCTTCGTAAATACATAAATTATGGAAACGTCATGTTCAACGAAAAGATTAAAAGATTATTTCAAATCGGACCTCTCGCTGCAGTCGGACAAATCCTCATATGAAAATGACCTAATTACTCCATCATTTTATTCCATTCGATCATATCTTGCAGACCTCTCATGTCTGCCCCTTCAATGTATATCCACTTTGCCTGCTTACTATAGCGAACATTGTTTGCATTATGTCATCCATGTGCCCAACCCACTTCTGGGTGGCCAAACCAAGGAGTGCGCCGTCATCAGACGTGTGCAGTGGAGTGGGCTGCGAGGTCTGGCATGCGACCAGCCCGCAATGGGACAGCCAACCTATTTTTAAAAATAATTTCTTGGTAAAACTCCATTAATATTGCAGTCCATAATGGGGGCCTCACTGGTCCTGATATATTGTGGTACCTGCAAAACAAATTACATTAAAAAAAAAAGTAAGGCATTTTGGGGGTGGGAGGGTCCACATAGGTTCCCCACATGGGGCTGGGAGTCAGGATGTGCTCACATTGCATCTTTATGAGACCTTTTTCACTCTTTTTCATGGCTTAGGGACCGAGTCTCCAAGTTCTGTAATGGTGACTGCAACATTTGGTCCAGTTTTGCTGCCAGCCAATCAGAAACCTCCGTATTGTGGTTCCTTCTCAGGTACCGTGGCACCAAAATAGATGATGGGAGAAAAAAACTCCCTTGGCCAATCTGGGTTGAACATTTACTGAATTTTGGAACTGCTGGAGTATCATGGTACTCCCTGAAGTAGCGATCCACATATCTCGAACTTTTTCTGGTGGTTGACTACCTTGAGCACATTTTAAAAATGTAATTTTTCGAAAACAACAGAGCTGATACATATGAATTCACAAAATGCAAGTTTTCTGTATAACGTTCTAACCAAATTTGGTGTAATTCTGTTTAGCCTGTTTTTCTATATTGGAGGGCAATTGGAATTCAAATGAGAAATCAAGCTTTTGGGTCCTCATCCCCTTTAACTTGGGCCCCACTTGATGGATCAGCACAAAACTTTCCAAGAAGGAGCCAAAGTGGATGAACTTTTGTTTTGGGATTTGTGCAGTTTTGTCAAACAGCACCAAGGTTATTAAAAAACAAAAAATGCATTTTTCCTATCGTAAATCTGTCCTAAATATAGCCTGGCACTAGCAAGTTATATATAGATATATAAGTGGCTCCCACTCAATGACCATACCCTGGCTTTATCTCTGTTTCTAGTCACATGGGGTGCAGTGATCTGTCGGAGCCCTCTGACTGATGCTCACATGTACATATTCACAGGAGCCACCTGAATTCTTGGTCACTCTACTGTGTGTCTGTAGTGATTTAATTTATTCAGTCTCCCGTGCGTTTCTGCTGCGCTCTGCAGCAGACGAGAGTATCCAAAATGCTGACTGGCTTTCTTTCTGCCTCCGCAGCAGCAGTTTTCTGAATTATGGTGCCTAAAACATAGGTTGAGATTCTGTTAGGGTGCAAGCTATATAGTCTATCATAGCTTACATGGTCTATCGTAGCGCTCAACCCAAGTGTAACCTGTAGAATCCATCAAACGTGTAGGCTATTGGCCTCTGCGTCTTCTATCGGGGCCTAGCTATAGGTAACGCAGGAGGTTCAGTGGCACCAGGCCCACTGGTTTGAGGGGCCAATTGCTCTCCAATTACAGCTGTTTTTTCTGCAAAACAAAGGGTGGAGCCCATTTCCTTTGCTTGCATTAGGGCGCCTAGACGCCTTGCTGTGCCACTCTATTCTGCACCAGAGAAATGACGCGAGAAGTGGCCACCAAGTCAAGTCAAGTGAGAGCACTTCTAAGGCCACCCTACTCCTGGAGGTGATGCAACTTGAAACTAGGTTTCCATTATATTTCAGCAAGAGCATAGCTTCCAGGAGCGTGGAGGAGGTACGGAGAACATTTTTACTATAGCAGGTACACATTAAAAGCAGGGTGCAATGCATGGGCCATTCTAGTGTGTGG
The DNA here is from genome assembly GCF_031143425.1 of Pleurodeles waltl. Taxonomy (NCBI): domain Eukaryota; kingdom Metazoa; phylum Chordata; class Amphibia; order Caudata; family Salamandridae; genus Pleurodeles; species Pleurodeles waltl. The sequence goes on along the minus strand of NC_090449.1, from coordinate 1,021,997,152 downwards.
GGTCTGAGTCGGGCCGGGATTACAAAAACCAGGATGTGATTCAGAGAGCTGTGAACATTTTTATTTAACTTGAAAGGACACTTTACATGAGCACCAGATAACATTACACAAGGTCGGTTTTTTTTTTGCACATAGAGATCAAGTGATTTGCCCAGGATCACAGGAATTTCAGTTGAAGACGGGTCTGGAACCTGGTTTTCCAGTTTCAAAGTCTGCAGCTCTGTTTGTTAGGCTACATCTCCTATAGAGAGTCCCCACATATTCACGAACTGCAAATTAAATTTTTCCAGTAGTAATTTTTATGACTGCGGAGACTCCACACATAAAAATATAGGCCTCTTCTATCTTTGTATGTGTAAATTACTAACTGTAAATTTAAATACGCAGTTCGCAAACACCAAAAACAGTAGTAAAGTTCCCCTTGTGAATCAGGCCCATAAAACTCGATTTTAATTTTTGTTACACATAGTTTCAATTTCATGTGCATGGAGATGAAGCAATGTCGTGCAGATTCATTAAATGTTTGGTCGGATTCCAAAGCCAGGAATAGAAAACAAATTTCTAAGTTCCAAGGTCAGCAGCTCAGTCATCGGGCCACATTCCCTCATTGTAACCAAGTGAGCAGGTGTTTTCATACACATGATAGTGTTGTGAAATTCTGGAATTAAAGCCACACCTGCTTCTGGGATCCCTGCAGGGCTGGCTGCTAAGAGCTCCACTCCCTTCACCCTACATTGATTGGATAAAACAATGAGGTTTTGAAAGGTGAAAGCATTGATGATAAAACCAGAGCGTTTACGTTGCATCCCTGATCATCTGTCATTTTCTGTGCAATCTTCATCCCTGACCTTTCATTTGGAGAAAGACAGATAAAGGTGTGGAGAGATTAAGGAGGGCCAGAAAAAGAGTGAGAGAGAAAAATCGATCGATCGACATACCTGTCTATTTGTCTGTCCTGTGTATATATTTGGATAGACAGAGAAACAGAACACGACCTATGCACTGAGGGGAAGGCTGAAGGTCCTTACAAGGGAAGAAGGATGAAGCCATGGAAGAAAACAAACATAGGGGTTCCCCACCAGCGCTCTGTTATTGGATAGGGGCGTGCTGTGAGCTCCACTCCGCTGGGGGGAGCTGAGAGAGTGTTTTGCACTCTGGGCCCGCTTGGACCTTGGAGTTTGACCAAAAACTCCGCCAGCCCAGCCTGAGGAGCAGAGCTCACCGCGTGCACACTGCAGCCCAGCTGAGGGCCACACAAGCGCAGAAAGTCTGCGCTTGCGATGTGTGGCCCATAACTAGGCTGCAGCACACAGCCTCGGCCCAAAGGCAATGGAGCTGGTGCCAGCAATTCCGGATCCAGGAGGATTCAAGGCCTGCCTGCGCCAGCAGCCCGTGCCAGGGCTGGGAGCATGGGGCAGAGCGCCAGGCAGCTGGCAGCAAGGACCCAGATAAGTCCTCATTTTTTTCTTTTTTCATTCGTGCACACTGGGGCACAAGGGGCCTGAAACTGCAGCATTCGCTGCCAAGGGCCCAGAACTCCGCCTCTGCGGAATTCTACTGAGTTTTAAATCAACTCTGTGGAATTCCACGGAGTGGAACTCCGTGAGCTCCGCCCAGGCCTGATATTGGACCAAGACAGGGAAAACACAGCAAAACATTCAAGAAACCACCAGCTTCCAAATAGGCACTCTCGTAGGGAGAGTTGTTACAATGATGCAATAGATTTCTAATTACTTTTGTTTATTCAACGTTTACTTTTGGATTTTTAGAAATTATTTCAAACAAAAAGCAAATTGTAAACTACCCAATCCCACCAACAAATGTAAAAACGGTCACCACCACAATTTATACCATTCACACCCAACATATCATACTACACATGAACCCATAAAAACACAGATAAGTTAAGTCTTGTTCCTGACTAACCTAATGTGTACAAAACACATCAAATTAGCATAATGAAGATGCGGGTGTTGACAAAACATATAATTGACACCATATCACATAATTAGATCCAATTCACTAAACGTTCAAATAGCAAGTAAGAGAACAATCTCTTAAAACGGTGGTTTGGAAGAGGAACCAGACATCTGGAAATTGGGAATCCCGGAGCTGACTCAGGATAGCGGGATACAGTATGAGCCTATTTCATATCCTGGTAGGTTGTGGAAACAGGACAAGACTTTTAAGAACATCGGAGGAAAAGAATACATTGAAATGGCACGAGATTACGATGAAGAAGTGGATGGAGAGAACATCTTTAAGGAAGGATGAGGAAATGACACGTCTAAGAGAACTGGGAAAGGTCAACAATGGTAGAACGCGCAGAAGGGAGGAGAAGCGAGCAACTGGTTGATGAAATTACAAGAACAGGAAGGGGATTATCAAGAGACACTGCAGGGCTAGCCCCTAAAACAAGAGACTCCTGTGGAAAAAAAACAACAGAAGTGGAGGATTAAACATTCAGATTAAATGAAGAATGTCAGGAAAGGGGAAGGAGGTTGGACTTTAGAAGCAATTTTGAGGCTAAATTCCCATGTGGTCAAAGAAGGTCAAGGTGGATAAAAAGGGAGCAAAACCAATGGCAGAGCTGAGTCACTAGAGAGATTTAAGAAGAAATTTAATAATCCAAATAAACTCGCATGACATAATTGAATTTAAATGTCCTATTTTTTTAGCACTTGATGCCAGGATTTATTTGGTATCTGCTTTTTCCCAGTTTCAGCTTTGCTGGGACTTGAGGCATCTAGAACGGAGCAGTTGGCGTACGCGCACTGCCACATCCCTCCAGCGGCCCGGTTTGTGGTTAGCGTACGCTGTGCTGGTAAGATACACAGGGTGGCTGTGTTCGCGGTTTAGCAGGACTGTTCCTATTGGAGAATGGCCGATGCTCATTTGTGTATGGCTGGTCTCTGTCTGAAATGGCACAGTGAGTGAAATGAAATGGACATTTGAAGCATTCCACCCATCGCCTTTGTGTTTTCCTAAACACACTGTAGCCCTTGGTGCAATAGCAAGAGCTTGGCTTTCAGAGGAAACCATCGGTGGAAACGAGAGGGGTGGAAGGAGTAACAGAGAATAATTGTCTCTATGCCAGTAATTGTGCTTAAGTAATAAAGGGAATAAACTTAAGGAATGCAAGAGGAAATGCCACTACATGAAAGTGCCATTTACCTTCACCAAATGGGGTGTCAGAAAATGACAGTGTTCATTACATCAATGTCGTTGAATAGAACTAGTCTGTTTCAGTAGCCCGGGGAGAAGTTCTGCCACTTCACGGCAATATTTATGCATCATGAAGTGAGGAAAGTGCCAATGGCCATGTCGGTGTTTAATATGTAAGGTAGGAGGCCACTGCAGGTTGCACGACCAACTCGAACTGCCATCACAGCCACATGCCAGTATAAACACTGGGCACTAAACGCCGCACTCCTTCAATGTGACCGTTTGGACCATTCCAGGCCACCAAAAAGCAGTAACAATGGTCTGGATGTGCTAGAATTATTTTTTAAATATGGTTTTAATTGTTAAACAGATGTACTCCATACTTAAATAACTGCCCGGTGGAAAAGTAGTTCTGGTGTTAACAATTAAGTACTGGTACGGAACACCGGGACAAATTAAGCACTGCACCATCAAGTAAAAGTTTGGCCATAATTGTGCCACAGGGTGAAAGGATCGCCGTATTTTTGCAGCGATTTGAAAGAATGCCAATACTTTTGTGCCATGAAGTGAAAATGGCCAATAAATACGTGAGTGCCAAGAGGTGAAGGAATGCCAGGGTAAGCGCCATGAGGTGAAAGGAAGGCAGTCATTATGCAATGAAGAAAAGGTGCCAGGGGATTTGCGCCCTAAAGAGAACAATGGTCAGTGATACTGAGGCCTGGGGTGAACAAAATGACAAAAATGTACATTCTCTGTAAGTAGAGGATAGCAATACAATAATTTTACACAGAAGTGAAAAAAATGACTATTGCCTGTGGTACCCAGCCTACCTGGAGGAGAGGCAATGGCAGTTAATATGATAAGGTGATGAAGAAATGTCAGTAATTAATATTATTCCTAAAGGAGCCGGATTCCACCATTGGAGGGTGCAGCACGGTTATAATTAACAGTCATTGATGTTATTAGACTTTAAAAATATTTGTTTCACGTTATTGCTGTGTCTTCTGCAGTTGGATGAGGGCGGACTGTGCCTTTCGAGTCCCTAAGCCTATAACCTGATGTCTTCTCACCGCTGGCATCGATTTGCCATTTATTCAAACACAGGGGCGGCTCCTCCATTATAGTTGAGGAGGGATGCCCCCCCCACCCCTTCCAGCAGTGTCTGCCCCTACATGTATGTGTGTGTCCGCCGTCCGCGTGTGTGCCTAATAAGTGCGCGTGGCATTCTTGCAGTGCCTGCCCCATGTGTGTCAGAGTCAGACAGTGAAAAATAAAATGACAACTAAACAATTTTATTATCGTTTTGTTTATCACTGTCTGACTGAGTCATTGAATCTAGGGCAGGGCGTTCCATGGCAGGGAGAAGGAGTGATGGGCACTGTAAGTGCGCATGGTGGTTTTGCCACCCATCTTAGGACGGCCAAACCGACATGCACACTTACATTTCTCCAACCAAACTGGAGAAATGGCACAGGCTCCCTGTGCCTGAGCGAACATGAGACCATCCCGCTCAGGCCAATCCCGCTGCTTCTCTCATGCTTGCTATACCATGAGAGCAGCGTCTGGATTCCGAGCCTGTACTTTATGCCCTAGTGACTGCCGGGAGGGAAGGAGCACCGAGGCGGATGGTAGCGGGACTGTGAGCGGCAGGAAGTTTTTTATTTTTTTATTTTATTAAATGTTTTAAACATTACTCCCCTAACACCCACCTTCCGCCCCACCACTTTAGATAGGCAGCAGCCGCCACTGCTCAAACATTAAAACTATTTTAAGGTGAATTTTTGGGAGACTTAGGCTCTCATGTGTGAGTTTGGCGGGCAGCGGCGGTTGCCCGTCAAACACTTTAGGATGGAAAACCACCACTCCGGTTTTCCGCCCGCTGGCCCTATTACGAGTTTCCCACTGGGCCAGCGGGCAGAACCAGAGCTTCTGCCCGCTGGCCCAGCGGGAAACAGGCCACAACAATCACCCCGGCTCGTAAATTAGCCAGCAGCAATGTTGCAGTACATCGGGTGCGACAGCACCCGTCGCGCTTTTCACTGCCTGTAATTTGGGCAGTGAAAAGCGCGACCGGGCTGTCCATGGGTGCCCCTGCACTGCCCATGCCAAGTGCATGGTAAGTGCAGGGGCCCCCATGGAGCCCCCAGCACTTCGTCTCCACCAGCCTTTGCATGATGGTGGGACCGCCATGCAAAAGCCGGCAGAGATGGGACCCATAAGCTGCCCTGGCAGATTAAGACCGCTGGCACTGCCAGGCTGTCGACTGGTGGCAACCTGGCGGTGCCGGTGGTCGGACCGTGGCCGCTCCGCCAGGGTCGTAATGTGGAGGTCGGACCACTGCTTTGGCGGTGGTCTGACGTCCTCCTCAAGTCTGGCAGTCCCAGGACTGCCGGACTCGCAATGAGGGGCTTAGTTTTCTGTGTCCAGGTCCATCCGTAAAAGACTTATGTGTTTTACAAGAAGCCCAGGCTTTCGGACACATTTTCAGAAAACAGGTTGTGTAGACAGGAGAAGTGTTCATGCTCATCCCCACTTCCAGAAAATGTGAATGCCCCGGGCTGAACACTGACATGCCCCAGCACAATTTAAGCACAGCACACTTCTTGCACTGCAGAGCTAGTTGAATGCACCTTTACACCGTGGGGAGGTTAGCGTTTGGTTGTTTGCTCCTGGGGAGAACAATAACACTATTATAGACTGCATTCTAGATTTTCTGTCTACAGTGGGTGGTGGTTCCGGAGTCCAGGTACAAGTTAGTTGAAGCAGTTCAGGCATTGCCAGCAGTATTCCCTGTGATGCTCAAACAAGAACAGTACATAGTGTTTGGGGGAGCAGTATAGTACTTTCCAGACACTAGTGCCTTATGGCGAGGTAGAACTGTTGGTAGATACCCCCATGCTCTTGTTTCAGTAACATTGTGCGTATGCAATATTTTACACTTCACTAAAATTCAGTGGGAACATTGTCCTGACCCCCATCCTTGCTTCCGGCCTTCTTTGCTCCACTTGTGCTCCCGGCTTTCACAAATAAAACTGTGCAGAGAAGTAAATTACTTCTAACATCCTAGCATCAAGTGATAGTTCTTTTTGGGGCGGGTGCTTTAGAATTTGCCAGTACAGCTGTTTTTATCCTTTTACACCCATCGACGAGGACTATATTGATTTTTAAGTAGCATCAACTTTTATCTCAGTGTGAATTCTTTGCAGGCTCCACAGCCCCTTCAAATAATGCACTCCAAGTACACCAACCTCTATCGCTATGTTTACTTTGACCTGGCCATAACTAAGACTAATCATTACTTCGATGTGGCTCCAATACCAAATTTTATCTAAAACTGGATTGGGAAAAAATATATCCGTTCATTTGAATTAAGGGTCGGGTTGAAGCAATGGTCGCTCAAAGTAAGGATGGATTAGGAGCTGGCTATAACTTCTTCAACCATGAACTGATGGACACTGAGAGTAGTGGTACCCAAGTTATCATCATACACCCCATTCGATCCTGAAGACAAGTTCACTAAGAGTAGTGGTGGTAAAATTGACATGGATACTTCTCCTTCAATGGTTGTTGGCATATTAACACACATCCTCTTCAACCAACAAGTTAAGTTCACCCAAGAACTGGTGATTGACATCCTTACCAACACCACCTTACATGATAAAGCGAAGTTCACACAAAGCATTGGTGTCTGAGGTATGGACGCTCACCCCCTTCGACCATGAAGTGGTTGTTGGTGTATTAGCAAACATCCTTTTCAACCACAAAGTCAAGTTCACTCAAGTTGTGATGATTGACATCCTTACCAGCAACCCCTTCGATGATGAAGTAACATTCACGCAAAGCAGTGGTGGTTGAGGTATGGACGCTTGTCCCCTTCAACCATGAAGCGGTTGTTGGTGTATTAGCAACCCATCCTTTTCAACCACAAAGTCACGTTCACTCAAGTTGTGATGATTGACATCTTTACCAACTACCCCTTTGATTATGAAGTAATGTTCACACAAAGCAGTGGTGTCTGAGGTATGGATGCTCACCCCCTTCGACCATGAAGTGGTTGTTGGTGTATTAGCAAACATCCTTTTCAACCACAAAGTCAAGTTCACTCAAGTTATGATTGACATCCTTACCAACAACCCCCTCGATGATGAAGTAACGTTCACGCAAAGCAGTGGTGGTTGAGGTATGTACACACATCCCCTTTGGCCATGAAGTGGTGGTTGGGCTATTGACATGTATTCCCTTCGACCACAAAGTAATAGTCTCTTAAATTAGTGGTGGTTAAGAAATTGGCAAGCAACCGATTCAACAACATAGTTGTGCTCCTGCAAAGTAGTGGTGGTTGACGTATTGACATACATTCCCTTTGACTAGATCAACCAACCCATTCTATGGCATGAGCTTAGGGGACTGAACTACACCTATTTAAATGATTACGTTCTGCTTCCAACAAATCACTGCTTGTTCGGGGATTTAATATTGCTTCCCTTTATAAAAAATATTGTTGATTGCCTTCAACCAGGCTTTGCTTTGCAGCTGTTGTCCTTCAAACATCCCCAGCACATGGCTAAAAGCAATGCTTTCCCACTGACTACTGAAGGCCTGCAATGCAGCTCCTAGTGAGTGCTGACGAGCATGTTATCCTAGAGTGCACGGTGCTAGGGTTGCAACATCAGCTTACAGGGTCCCTGGTCTGCTGCCAGGAGAGGGCAATGACCAACAAGGACTCGACAAAGGTCATGTGGCAGGGGCTGAAGGAATCGCACTCTACCTAGAGTTGAAATGACGAGAAGCTAATGACTATGACAGAATATATGCTTTTGGCATCCGGTTGGCTAACACTCTTGGATGGGAAAAATGAGTCAAAGGCATGACAAGAGGTTACAGTGACAAAAGGAAGCCTCAAAATATGATTGAATGATTTAGAGGTAACTTTTGGAAACCTTTTGAAAGCCTGTATCTCCAGGATAAGCCCTCTGTTTACAATTGTGACAGCTTTATGGAGGTACAAAGATACCCAGGTCTAGAGAAGAATGATGGGCATCCATAGGCAGAGAACATTTGGTGTGGTCATTGGTGCCCCGAGCAGATATGCGCATTGAAACAAGCCTTAGATACGAAGACAATGCAGATTGAAATGTGTTACTTACCTCCTGGAAGATGAGTGAGAGGGAAGCCAATTTTAGAAAGCCACCTTGACGCATTCCATGCTTTTCATGCGTGCTACCTGGGAAATTCTCCAAAATAATCCATCTCGTCTATGGGATCTGGGCCCAGAAAGAATGAATGCTCTTTGTTCTCTAGCATGCTGGCAAAAATTCCACGACATGATCAACGCAAAAAAAGACTGAAGGCACGCTGTGTCTTTGAGAGGTCAAAGGTGCAGTGAAATAGACCAGGTTGAACCTGAAGGCTGGTGTCTGGGTCCATTTAAGTCTGGAAAGTCGGGTCAAGAGACGGGGAGCATCATCATTTTCAGACTAGAAAGAGGCATGTTGTCTCATCAGCTGGTGGACTGTGAATTATATATGGATCTGAGCGGCAAAAGCCAGGGGAGCCATTAAGTGACATTAATCAAGTTGTCTGAACTGTGTAAAATCAAATTATCTTCCAGGCGGGAGGATGGGCAACCATTTGTCTACTGGTAATGGCCTTTTTCCAAGCAGTAGAAATGATCTTAGCCTCAATATGTAACAGTTCAACAGGGCGGGAGGGGCTTGCAAAGTTAGTTTCACCTGCACATTTTTTGTAAAGGAAATCATCTCTGCAATTTCGCGAAGTTGCAAAGTGTTTTGTTACCATTACTTGGCCTGCGGATGAAAAATTCCTGGAAATAAACGCATTTTCGAGAGATTATTTTTCCCTCAAAACCTACTTTTCACATGACTTAAACCTGGTATGTTTTTCACATTTTCCAACTCAGTGACGTCAGTGAAGTTTAAAAATATGTTGGCCAAAATAAACTTTACAATTTGTCTTTGCATTCCCCTAATATTGGGGTAAAGTAAGGTGCCCAGTGGATAAATAAGACGGTTTTTATCGAACAACATAAAGACATCCATAGATATGTTATATTAATCGAGACAACATGGTGTGTAAATTGTAATTGCGTAAATGACTTACATATAGGTGGCTGTGTGGCGAAACAGTAAACCTGCAAGTCCTAATGTAATATTTTTTTTGTAAAATTGGCAACAGTAAAAGTTTGATACTGAAAGCGAATGGCAAAAATATTTGAAAATGCTTGATAAACAAAATGTATGCCAGAGATCCATCTCGACCCAGATCCAGGGTAAAATCTGTTTTTGCAATTCAGGAAAGGAAGCAGAACATCCCTCCTCAGATTTGCCCTATTTTGCTACATTTGTGGGATGCAATCTAGGACACCCCTCTCTTACGTACTGGAAGCATGAAACGACAACAAGCCTCCCATCCACCACCCTGCGCTGGCCTCCTAGGTCAAGTAATCAATTGCCGAGATGTCCTACTTGCCTGTACGCTATATCATTCTCGCAGAAATGGCACTCGAGGGAGACAGCGCCCCCCCCTTCCACCGCCCCCACTAGATGCAGAATGTGCTCCAGTTGTTGTGCTATGAATGGGAAAACCCCAGGCAGCCAGAGATATTCCAGCCTGCTGATACGTCTTCTACTCAGACCTGTTCCCCAGGGAGGCTGAATCCCAGACTTCTGTTGATAAATCTCTCTGCAGAGTTACACTTGAATGTACTATTATTGTCTGTGAATGCATTAGGGTCAGGGCCACTGGAATTATGCGGCAGGCGAAGGTGAAATTATGCGGCAGGATTGAGTAAATTAGGTGGCAAGAAAACCCAAATTATGCGGCATAATACGGAACATTTAATTTTTAAACTTGATAACACTGCCTAGACATTGGTTGCAGCTCATTACTACAAGTTTAACTCCCACATACAGCATCAAGCAACAGAAAGGTGACCAGTCCATTTTAGCAAAGGGCCTTCCAGCGCACAGCAATACGCGTTGCTGCATTTTTAGTAACTTTTCAACCGTTTCAGGAAAATCTATAATTAGGCAAACATCGCTGCGGCCGCACAACCGCATGATTTCAGTGGCGCTGGCTATGGTATGTTTGCTTATTGTATGTGTAATCTGCATACAGTTGCTATGAAGCCACCTGTAATATTTTATGTTTCTTGCTTTAGCTGGTTTGCAGGGATCTATTAAGGACCAGCAAGGGTCAACTGATTATTAGCATTGATGTATTTATGTGAAATACATGGAAGTCTGTAATACCTGTATATAACGCAGTCTCTAATTTTCTTATTACGTCCCATTTGTGGCATCATCACTCCAGGCCTGTAAAGAAAACACTATTCCTTCTCTACTGTAGTAAGGTGTTACAGAGGAGCTGTGATATAACAATGCCTGCCACCTGAGCCAAGTTACAGTGTAAATAGCAGGTCACTAAAGAGAATATCAATTGTTACTTAAAGGTTCCATCCTTTATAGAAACAATAGCACTCTTTACCCCCTGCTGCGTCTCTAACAATCTCCGACTCTAGGCGACCTAGAATGCTTGCTTGATTTAGTCACCTGGGGTTTTTAGTAGTATTGCTACGTCACTCACTGCGTGGTCTCCTTAAACAACATATAGAATTATAGATGATAACTGCTGTCATCGAGGATGTTACTCACCGAGGACGCCTGAGAGCCCCCAAGTAGACACTGAGAGCAAACTGGAAGTTGATCGTGACGTCACTCAGAACCCAGTGCTGCTTAATATTCCTGTTATTCATATTTACCCACCTGTAATATTAAGTTGTACATGCTCCCCGTCCCCCTAATATTCTGTCCCTGCTTCCAACATGTTTCAGGGGCACAGGAGAAACTCTGGTCCCCTATATAACAATAAAAAATGTGGCCTCCTGCCCCCCACCTACCTTACCCATTACATATAGCCCCTGACTACCCCCTCCCCCTAAATATAGTGGACTAAAAATCACATGGCCCCCTACCACTCACCCCCACCCTTTGCAGAGCCCACCCCGGTGAGCTGATGGTAGACATCCTCAGTAAAGGAGGGTGCGCATGGTGTGCCCCACCAGACGACAGAAACCATCTCTGGGTTTGTCAAACCTGGCCTTTCACATTTACAGATGACTGTTCTGTGTGCTGAAGCCAGAAATTCAAAACTTGCCACAAACTTATTGTTGTGGAACTTGTGGCAGACGTGCACTCTCTCAAGTCCATGCAGGGGACCTTCTCTGTGCGAACACAGCCGCTTCTGAAAGTTAGTTGCATTAAAGTGCTTGAAATATATATTTTACAGAACGTTTCGAGGTGCATACTCGAGTGTGAATGTTCAAAGTACAAACTAAATAGGTGGCATGAATATCTATAAACATAATATAACTTTCATAAGAAACAGCAAGAGACCAAAGAATAGGGAGTATTATGGGGTGACCTGGTATTCTAAGGAATAAAATATCCCCTACCATACATTATAAGGGAATTGCAAGTCATTAAAGCATTCTGTAACTTTTTAAAGGGATTCAGCATTTGTTTTCATTCCTGTGGAAGTACACAGAAATCCTTAGTGGTTTGAAACATCCTTGATATACTGCAGAGGGTACATTATATATTAAAAATATTTATATTCGCTGGTCCTATCTACAAGGTCTCTCATAAGCTGTATATTTACAGAGCTGATAGCATGACCAGAACAAAAACAGCATTTTAAAAGCAAACATTATTTCCCACTGGTTCTTGTCAACTAGATTCAAGATGCCAGCCAGGTTTCGAGAACCCCACCTCTCTCATGCTCCCTGAGGCAGAGGGCTAGGGTGGCACCCATATGCCATCTGGGCACGCACCCTGCCTATGCCAGGGTGAGGCTGCAGACTTTAGGTGCCACCGCCTTGGCGAACCAGGAGAGCTCTGCATTCGAACTTTCCACTCTCCTCTGTCCTAACACCTAACCTTCTGGTGAAATGTGACCCAGGAATCCCACTGGAGGTTTTATATTAATTGGCTGGCATCCTCGAGTCTCCTCTGAGACAGTTTAACTCCGATTTCGGTAGGGAATGATATTTCAGGGAATAAAAAAAATTATGTGGGCAGATCTTACATTGTAAAAACATTGATAACCAATGAGTGGTGCTTAATAGTGGTAAATGTCAGGTTGTCCCCTCCTAGCACTTAGTGTTGACTGGTCCAGAAATTCAGTAAAGCATCTCCTATTTGGGCCAGATTTTAGTGGCTGACGAGAAGGGACGTTTGTCGGACCTGTCCGTGAGCGTGTAGGAAGAGGGTCATACAAAGGTCAACAGGTAGTCAGCAAACACACCTTGTCATTTCACAGGAAGTCGTTAGACTTAGCACTCCTTCCGAACTCTGTGTGCCTCCGTTAATCGCGTGGTATAAGTAGTGCAGTGTTTATGCATGCATGGATTGCTGCACCAGACTCATGGCACGATTCAGTGTTTACAAAAACGTCTCCGTTATGAACAAAGAGCAAAATGGTGTAATGTTTAGCAGGGCTTTAAGTGGGCCGGATTCTGCCGGTGCTCAGCACCGGCAGTTCTAAAAAATCAGGTGCATTCCATTGTTCCCCCTCACCCTCAGGATTTTAAAAAAATCCTAATTTGGCAGCAGTATCATCCTTCACTGACTTTCAACTTCAAAGAGACTCCTTAAAGTTATTTCCTAGTCTCAACATTTCAGATCTGATGTATTTTCAATATTTTATACACCAAAGCCTTTCTTTTTTCTTATTTAGCTTATGCTACCAACAATCATTGACAAAGCCAATAGTCCTGGCTTGCTTTAGGTGTAATGTTACTTGTATTATGTATCTGGATGCATTGACTGAAAGAAAGAGCAAAATACCAGTCGGGTGGCACACTATGTTAAGCACAGGTTTTTAGCTTACGTGTTTTAAGCCACGCCTTAATTACACTGGTCACGCCCCTTTGAGAGACCCTCCAGTATTTTCATCCCACTTAAAGCCCTGATGTTGAGTAATACGTCTCTGCCTGCACACAGCCTGTGATACAAACAGTGTCTGCCAGCACCGGGCCCTGAGACACGGACTCACTGTGTCTGTCCTCGCTCTGGGAGCAGAGACACACACAGCACAGGGGGGCTGCTCTGAACACATGATGCAAATAGCACACACAGGCCCATATTTATGGTTTTACATGCAAAACTGCGTTAGCGCAGTTTTGCGTGTAAAAGTATAGCACCAGCTAGCGCCATTCCTGGACGCCGGCCGGGTGCCATATTTATGGAATGGCGCTAGCCGGTGCTAATGCCCTTTTAGCGTCCTTGTAAAGGACACTAACCGGGTAGGGGAGGCATAGGGGAAACTGGAGGTTGTGAGCGGAATAATGGCGCTACACTGTTTAGAGGAAAAAAAAATGCCTCTAAGCAGTGTAGCACCATTTCCTGGCGCACAACCCCCAAGGACATTGCTCCTGTCTTAGTAAAGACAGGAGCCATGCCCACCTCCCCAATGGCCATGCTCAGGGGACGAATGTCCCCTGGGCATGGCCATTGGGGTCAGCGTCATGCAGGGGGCCACAAGTCAGGGCCCCCGAGCGGGTAAAAAAAAAAAAGTATACTTACCTGGGATGCGTCCCCCATCCTGTGCTGTCCATCTGGTGTGGGTAGGGGTGTCCCCGTGGCCAGGGAAGGGCACCTGTGGGCTATTTCCATGGTCTCTGACCATGGAAAAAGGACCCCAGGTCCCCTAACGCCTGCCCTGACCCAGGCGTTAAATAATGGTGCTAAGCAAGATCAGCGCCATTATTTAAGGCCACTATCCCCCCTTGCTAGATTTTAGCACGGGATAAATATGGCGCTAAGGCCATATCGTCATTTTCTGGACGGGAACGCCTACCTTGCATCTCATTGACGCAAGGTAGGTTTTCACGTCCAGAAAACAACGTAAACTCCATAACTTTGGCGCTAGACGTGTCTATCGCCAAAGTATAAATAGGGAGTTAGGTTTGCGTTAAATTAATGTAAAAAAAATGACGCTAATTCGGCGCAAACCAGGTATAAATATGGGCCACAGTGTTTACACTTACCTCACTACTTACCGCACGGCACCCAGGCGACCACACTGCGTTGTTTTCAGGCTGTCAGTGTGGTTTCCAAAGTCAGGCATGTGATGCACTTAGTCGGTGTTCCTTGTCTGTGTGTACCCCTTGTTCGCACATACAATGTACTGTGTACAGCTTCCCAGCAATAACCACAGTTCGATGTTTTCAGCGTGTTTGTCTGGCTGGGCTGTACACACGACACTAAATGTGCGGTGTTTGCACTGTGCTTCTCTGCCTATACTATGCACATGATACCAAGAGTGCAGTGCATGTCTGATTACACCGCCTTTCTCTGGCCGTACTATGCACGTACCAGTATTGCAGTGTTTGCACTGTGCTTCTCTGCCTATGCTATGCACATGATACAAAGAGTGCAGTGCATGTCTAATTGCACCACCTTTCTCTGATCGTACTATGCACGTACCAGTAGTGCAGTGTTTGAACTGTGCTTCTCTGTCTATACTATGCACATGATACAAAGAGTGCATTGCATATCTGATTACACCACTTTTCTCTGACTGTACTATGCACGTACCAGTAGTGCAGTGTTTGTACTGTGCTTCTCTGCCTATACTATGCACATACCAAAAGTGCAGCGCATGTCTGATTGCACCACCTTTCTCTGACCGTGCTATGCATGTACCAGTAGTGCAGTGTTTGCACTGTGATTCTCTGCATATACTATGCACATGATACCAAAAGTGCAGCGCATGTTTGATTGCACCACCTTTCCCCGACCGTACTATGCACGTACCAGTAGTGCAGTTTGCTCTGTGCTTCTCTGCCTATACTATGCACATGATACAAAAAGTGCAGTGCATGTCTGTTTACACCACCTTTCTCTGATCGTACTGTGCACGTACTAGTAGTTTACACTGTGCTCCTATGCTATGTACATGATACAAAGAGTGCAGTGCATGTCTAATTGCACCACCTTTCCCTGATTGTACTAGGCACGTACTAGTAGTGCAGTGTTTGAGCTGTGCTTCTCTGCCTATACTATGCACATGATACAAAGAGTGCAGTGCATGTCTGATTACACCACCTTTCTCTGATCCTACTATGCACGTACTAGTAGTTTACACTGTGCTTTTCTGCCTATACTATGCACATGATACAAAGAGTGCAGTGCTTGTCTGATTACACCACTTTTCTCTGACCGTACTATGCACGTACCTGTAGTGCAGTGTTTGAACTGTGCTTCTCTGCCTATACTATGCACATGATACCAAGAGTGCAGTGCATTCCTGATTGCACCACCTTTCTCTGACCGTACTATGCACATATTAGTAGTGTAGTGTTTGCACTATGCCTGACTTACTATGCGCTGAATACTACTATGTTTGACTGTACTATGCACCATATTATTAGTGCAGCGTATGCCTGATTGTACATGATACTAAAAGTGTAGTGTTTGCACTATCTTTCTCTGACCGTACTATGCACATGATACTAGTGGTGCACTGTTTGTACTTAAGTCTGACTACACTATGCACAGAATACTGTTTGCAGTATGTTTCTCTGACTGCTGTATGCACATACTAGTAGTGCAGTGTTTGCACTATGCATGACTTTACTATGCACAGAATACTGCGTGTGCATTATGTGTGTCTGACTGTACTATGAGCAGGATACTAATAGTGCAGTGTATGCTTGAATATACTCTGTATATGCTAGTAAAGGTGTGGTGTTTCCACTATCTTTCTTTGACTGTACTTTGCACATGTTACTATTTTTAGTGCAGTGAATGTCTGATTGTACTCTGTACGATACAAACAGTGTAGATTTTTGCACTATCTTTCTCTGACTCAACTATGCTCTTGTTACTATTAGTGCAGTGTATGTCTGATTGCACTCTGTACGATACAAAAAGTGCATTGTTTTCACTATCTTTTTCTGGCAGTACTATGCACATGATACTAGTTGTGCAGTGTTGCAAGATGTCTGACTGCACTAAGCACAGAATACGGTTTGCAGTACTTTTGTCTGACTGCACTATGCGCATACTAGTAGTGCAATGTTGCACTATGTCTGGCTGCACTATGCACAGAATATTGTTTGCAGTATGTGTGTCTGACTGTACAATGCACATAGTGCAGTGTTTGCAGTACGTCTGACTGTACTATGCACAGAAGAGTCTTGTGCATAGTACAATCTGACAACATACTGCAGAGTCTTCTGTGCATAGTACAGTCGGGCGTACTTCAAACACTGCACTACTAGTATGTGCATAGAACAGTCAGTCACACATACTGCAAACAGTTTTTTGTGCATAGTGCTTTCAGACATAGTGCTACACTGCACTACTAGTATGTGCATAGTACAGTCAGACAAAAATACTGCAAACAGTATTCTGTGCATAGTGCAGTCAGGCATAGTGCAGTATTGCACTACTAGTACGTGCATAGTACAATCAGACAAACATACTGCAAAGATAAAACGTGAAGTCGTATTGCTTACAATCTACGAGGAACATGATTCAGAGTACATGGTATTTACAATATTACTGTGTGCCTCGGTTACTAAGCACCTGGTACCAAGTGTACAATGTGTTGAGTCTGTATCTGTGCCTACAGAATGCACATGTTACAAATTAGGTTGGTTTTTTAATAGCTCCGACATGAGGGGCATGATAAAAATAGTGCAGTGTTTGCAGTTTGCATGTAGTCCTACACTAAGCAGTGTGATGCGAATATGCAGGATTTACAGTTTGCATAAAGTCCTATTCTAACCAGGTGATGCGAATAATGCAGTGTTTGCAGTTTGAGTGAAATAATGCAGTGTTTGCAGTTTGTGTGAAATATTGCATTGCATGTAATCCTGCACTAAGCAGGTGACGCAAATAATGCAGTATTTGCAGTTTGCATGTAGTCCTACTCCAAGCAGGTGATGCGAATAATGCAATGTTTCAGTTTGTGTAATCTAATGCAGTGATTACAGTTTCCGTGTAGTCCTACACTAAGCAGGTGATGCACATAATGCAGTGTTTGCACTTTGTGTGAAATAATGCAGTGTTTGCAGTTTGCATGTAGTCCTACACTAAGCAGGTGAAGTGTATGTTGCAGTGTTTCCAGTTTGCATGTAATCCTACACAGAGCTGGATATGCAAATAATGCAGTGGTTGCAGTTTGTGTGTAGTCCTACACTAAGCAGGTAATGCGAATAATGTAGTGTGTGCAGTTTGCATGTAGTCCTACAATAAGCAGGTGATGCAAATAATGCAGTGTTTGCAGTTTGTGTGAAATAATGCAGTGGTTGCAGTTTGTGTGTAGTCCTAGACAAAGCAGGTGATGTGTATAATGCAGTGTTTGCAGTTTGTGTGAAATAATGCAGTGTTTGCAGTTTACATGTAGTCCTACACTAAGCAGGTGATGGGAATAATGCAGTGATTGCAGTTTGGGTGTAGTCCTACACTAAGCAGGTGATGCGTATAATGCCCGGTTTGCAGTTTGTGTGAAATAATGCAGTGGTTGCAGTTTGTGTGTAGTCCTAGACAAAGCAAGTGATGTGTATAATGCAGTGTTTGCAGTTTGTGTGAAATAATGCAGTGTTGGCAGTTTGCATGTAGACCTACACTAAGCAGGTGATGCGAATAATGCAGTGGTTCAAGTTTGCTTGTAGTCCCACACTAAGCAGGTAATTCGTATAATGCAGTGTTTGCAGTTTGTGTGAAATAATGCAGTGTTTGCAGTTTGCATGTAGTCCTGCACTAAGCAGCTTGTGCGTATAATGCAGTGTTTGCAGTTTGTGTGAAATAATGCAGAGGTTGCAGTTTGCATGTATTCCTAGACTAAGCAGGTGATGCGTATAATGCAGTGTTTGAAATTTGTGTTAAATAATGCAGAGTTTGCAGTTTACATCTAGTCCTACACTAAGCAGGTGATGTGAATAATGCAGTGTTTGCAGTTTGCTTGTAGTCCTACACTAAGCAGGTGATGCAAATAATGCAGTGTTTGCAGTTTGTGTGAAATAATGCAGTGGTTGCAGTTTGTGTGTAGTTCTAGACAAAGCAGGTGATGTGTATAATGCAGTGTTTGCAGTTTGTGTGAAATAATGCAGGGTTTGCAGTTTACATGTAGTCCTACACTAAGCAGGTGATGGGAATAATGCAGTGATTGCAGTTTGGGTGTAGTCCTACACTAAGCAGGTGATGTGTATAATGCCCGGTTTGCAGTTTGTGTGAAATAATGCAGTGGTTGCAGTTTGTGTGTAGTCCTAGGCAAAGCAAATGTTGTGTATAATGCAGTGTTTGCAGTTTGTGTGAAATAATGCAGTGTTTGCAGTTTGCATGTAGTCCTACACTAAGCAGGTGATGCGAATAATGCAGTGGTTCAAGTTTGCTTGTAGTCCCACACTAAGCAGGTAATTCGTATAATGCAGTGTTTGCAGTTTTTGTGAAATAATGCAGTGTTTGCAGTTTGCATGTAGTCCTGCACTAAGCAGCTTATGCGTATAATGCAGTGTTTGCAGTTTGTGTGAAATAATGCAGTTTTTGCAGTTTACATGTAGTCCTACACTAAGCAGGTGAGGCGAATAATGTGGTGTTTGCATGTAGCCCTACACTAAGCAGGTGATGCGAATAATGCATGGTGTCTGCAGTTTGTGTGAAATAATGCAGTGGTTGCAGTTTGTGTGTATTCCTAGACTAAGCAGGTGATGCGTATAATGCAGTGTTTGAAGTTTGTGTGAAATAATGCAGAGTTTGCATTTTACATCTAGTCCTACACTAAGCAGGTGATGTGAATAATGCAGTGGTTGCAGTTTGCTTGTAGTCCTACACTAAGCAGGTTATGTGAATAATGCAGTTTGCATGTAGCCCTACAGTAAGCAGGTGATGCGTATAATGCAGTGTTTGCAGTTTGCGTGAAATAATGCAGTGGTTGCAGTTTGCTTGTAGTCCTACACTAAGCAGGTAATGCGTATAATGCAGTGTTTGCAATTTGCATGTAGTCCTATACTAAGCAGGTTATGCGAATAATGCAGTTTGCAGTTTGCGTGTAGCCCTACACTAAGCAGGTGATGCGTATACTGCAGTGTTTGCAGTTTGCGTGAAATAATGCAGTGGTTGCAGTTTGCTTGTAGTCCCACACTAAGTAGGTGATGCAAATAATGCAGTGGTTGCAGTTTGCTTGTAGTCCTACACTAAGCAGTTGATGCATATAATGCAGTGTTTGCAGTTTGTGTGAAATATTGCAGTGGTGGCAGTTTGCGTGTAGTCCTACACTAAGCAGGTACTGAGTATAATGTAGTGTTTGCAGTTTCTGTGAAATAATGCATTAGTTTCAGTGTGCATGTAGTCCTACACTAAGCAGGTGATGCGTATAATGCAGTGTTTGCAGTTTGCATGTAGTCCTACACTAAGTAGGTGAAGTGAATAATGCAGTGTTTACAGTCTGCATGCAGTCCTACACTAAGCAGGTAATGCATATAATACAGTGTTTGCAGTTTGTGTGAAATAATGCAGTGTTTGCAGTTTGCATGTAGTGCTACACTAAGCAGGTGATGCGTATAATGCAGTGTTTGCAGTTTGTAGAAATAATGCAGTGGTTGCAGTTTGCTTGTAGTTCTACACTACGCAGGTGATGTGTTTAATGCAGTGTTTGCAGTTTGTGTGAAATAGTGCAGTGGTTGCAGTTTGCTTGTAGTCCTACACTAAGCATGTGATGTGAATAATGCAGTGGTTGCAGTTTGTGTGAAATAATGCAGTATTTGCAGTTTGCATGTAGACCTACACTAAGCAGGTGATGCGAATAATGCAGTGGTTCAAGTTTGCGTGTAGTCCTTCACTAAGCAGGTGATGCGTAAAATGCAGTGTTTGCAGTTTGTGTGAAATAATGCAGTGTTTGCAGTTTGCATGTAGTCCTACACTAAGCAGGTGATGCGAATAATGCAGTGGTTCAAGTTTGTGTGTAGTCCTACACTAAGCAGGTAATTCATATAATGCAGTGTTTGCAGTTTGTGTGAAATAATGCAGTGTTTGTAGTTTGCATGTAGTCCTACACTAAGCAGGTAATGCGTATAATGCAGTGTTTGCAATTTGCATGTAGTCCTACACTAAGCAGGTTATGTGAATAATGCAGTTTGCATGTAGCCCTACAGTAAGCAGGTGATGCGTATAATGCAGTGTTTGCAGTTTGCGTGAAATAATGCAGTGGTTGCAGTTTGCTTGTAGTCCTACACTAAGCAGGTAATGCGTATAATGCAGTGTTTGCAATTTGCATGTAGTCCTATACTAAGCAGGTTATGCGAATAATGCAGTTTGCAGTTTGCGTGTAGCCCTACACTAAGCAGGTGATGCGTATACTGCAGTGTTTGCAGTTTGCGTGAAATAATGCAGTGGTTGCAGTTTGCTTGTAGTCCCACACTAAGTAGGTGATGCAAATAATGCAGTGGTTGCAGTTTGCTTGTAGTCCTACACTAAGCAGTTGATGCATATAATGCAGTGTTTGCAGTTTGTGTGAAATATTGCAGTGGTGGCAGTTTGCGTGTAATCCTACACTAAGCAGGTACTGAGTATAATGTAGTGTTTGCAGTTTCTGTGAAATAATGCATTAGTTTCAGTGTGCATGTAGTCCTACACTAAGCAGCTGATGCGTACAATGCAGTGTTTGCAGTTTGTGTGAAATAATGGAGTGGTTGTAGTTTGCTTGTAGTCCTACACTACGCAGGTGATGTGAATAATGCAGTGTTTGCAGTTTGTGTGAAATAGTGCAGTGGTTGCAGTTAGCTTGTAGTCCTACACTAAGCAAGTGATGTGAATGATGCAGTGGTTGCAGTTTGTGTGAAATAATGCAGTATTTGCAGTTTGCATGTAGACCTACACTAAGCAGGTGATGCGAATAATGCAGTCGTTGAAGTTTGCGTGTAGTCCTTCACTAAGCAGGTGACGCGTAAAATGCAGTGTTTGCAGTTTGTGTGAAATAATGCAGTGTTTGCAGTTTGCATGTAGTCCTACACTAAGCAGGTGATGCAAATAATGCAGTGGTACAAGTTTGCGTGTAGTCCTACACTAAGCAGGTAATTCGTTTAATGCAGTGTTTGCAGTTTGTGTGAAATAATGCAGTGTTTGCAGTTTACTTGTAGTCCTACACTAAGCAGGTGAGGCGAATAATGTGGTGTTTGCATGTGGCGCTACACTAAGCAGGTGATGCGAATAATGCATTGTACTTGCAGTTTGTGTGAAATAATGTAGTGGTTGCAGTTTGCGTGTATTCCTAGACTAAGCAGGTGATGCGTATAATGCAGTGTTTGAAGTTTGTGTGAAATAATGCAGAGTTTGCAGTTTACATCTAGTCCTACACTAAGCAGGTGATGTGAATAATGCAGTGATTGCAGTTTGCTTGTAGTCCTACACTAAGCAGGTGATGCGTATAATGCAGTGTTTGCAGTTTGTGTGAAATATTGCAGTGGTTGCAGTTTGCGTGTAGCCCTACACTAAGCAGGTACTGAGTATAATGTAGTGTTTGCAGTTTCTGTGAAATAGTGCATTAGTTTCAGTGTGCATGTAGTCCTACACTAAGCAGGTGATGCGTATAATGCGATGTTTGCAGTTTGCATGTAGTCCTACACTAAGTAGGTGAAGTGAATAATGCAGTGTTTACAGTTTGCATGCAGTCCTACACTAAGCAGGTAATGCGTATAATACAGTGTTTGCAGTTTGTGTGAAATAATGCAGTGGTTGCAGTTTGCATGTAGTCCTACACTAAGCAGCTGATGCGTATAATGCAGTGTTTGCAGTTTGTGTGAAACAGTGCAGTGGTTGCATTTTGCTTGTAGTCCTACACTAAGCAGGTGATGTGAATAATGCAGTGGTTGCAGTTTGTGTGAAATAATGCAGTATTTGCAGTTTGCATGTAGACCTACACTAAGCAGGTGATGCGAATAATGCAGTGGTTCAAGTTTGCATGTAGTCCTTCACTAAGCAGGTGATGCGTAAAATGCAGTGTTTGCAGTTTGTGGGAAATAATGCAGTGTTTGCAGTTTGCATGTAGTCCTACACTAAGCAGGTGATGCGAATAATGCAGTGGTTCAAGTTTGCGTGTAGTCCTACACTAAGCATGTAATTCGTCTAATGCAGTGTTTGCAGTTTGTGTGAAATAATGCAGTGTTTGTAGTTTGCATGTAGTCCTACACTAAGCAGGTAATGCGTATAATGCAGTGTTTGCAATTTGCATGTAGTCCTACACTAAGCAGGTGATGCGAATAATGCAGTGGTACAAGTTTGCATGTAGTCCTTCACTAAGCAGGTGATGCGTAAAATGCAGTGTTTGCAGTTTGTGGGAAATAATGCAGTGTTTGCAATTTGCATGTAGTCCTACACTAAGCAGGTGATGCGAATAATGCAGTGGTACAAGTTTGCGTGTAGTCCTACACTAAGCAGGTAATTCGTATAATGCAGTGTTTGCAGTTTGTGTGAAATAATGCAGTGTTTGCAGTTTACCTGTAGTCCTACACTAAGCAGGTGAGGCGAATAATGTGGTGTTTGCATGTGTCGCTACACTAAGCAGGTGATGCAAATAATGCATTGTGCTTGCAGTTTGTGTGAAATAATGTAGTGGTTGCAGTTTGCGTGTATTCCTAGACTAAGCAGGTGATGCGTATAATGCAGTGTTTGAAGTTTGTGTGAAATAATGCAGAGTTTGCAGTTTACATCTAGTCCTACACTAAGCAGGTGATGTGAATAATGCAGTGATTGCAGTTTGCTTGTAGTCCTACACTAAGCAGGTGATGCGTATAATGCAGTGTTTGCAGTTTGTGTGAAATATTGCAGTGGTTGCAGTTTGCGTGTAGTCCTACACTAAGCAGGTACTGAGTATAATGTAGTGTTTGCAGTTTCTGTGAAATAGTGCATTAGTTTCAGTGTGCATGTAGTCCTACACTAAGCAGGTGATGCGTATAATGCGATGTTTGCAGTTTGCATGTAGTCCTACACTAAGTAGGTGAAGTGAATAATGCAGTGTTTACAGTTTGCATGCAGTCCTACACTAAGCAGGTAATGCGTATAATACAGTGTTTGCAGTTTGTGTGAAATAATGCAGTGCTTGCAGTTTGCATGTAGTCCTACAATAAGCAGCTGATGCGTATAATGCAGTGTTTGCAGTTTGTGTGAAATAGTGCAGTGGTTGCAGTTTGCTTGTAGTCCTACACTAAGCAGGTGATGTGAATAATGCAGTGGTTGCAGTTTGTGTGAAATAATGCAGTATTTGCAGTTTGCATGTAGACCTACACTAAGCAGGTGATGCGAATAATGCAGTGGATCAAGTTTGCATGTAGTCCTTCACTAAGCAGGTGATGCGTAAAATGCAGTGTTTGCAGTTTGTGGGAAATAATGCAGTGTTTGCAGTTTGCATGTAGTCCTACACTAAGCAGGTGATGCGAACAATGCAGTGGTTCAAGTTTGCGTGTAGTCCTACACTAAGCAGGTAATTCGTATAATGCAGTGTTTGCAGTTTGTGTGAAATAATGCAGTGTTTGTAGTTTGCATGTAGTCCTACACTAAGCAGGTAATGCGTATAATGCAGTGTTTGCAATTTGCATGTAGTCCTACACTAAGCAGGTTATGTGAATAATGCAGTTTGCAGTTTGCGTGTAGCCCTACACTAAGCAGGTGATGCGTATAATGCAGTGTTTGCAGTTTGCGTGAAATAATGCAGTGGTTGCAGTTTGCTTGTAGTCCTACACTAAGCAGGTAATGCGTACAATGCAGTGTTTGCAATTTGCATGTAGTCCTACACAAACAGGTTATGCGAATAATGCAGTTTGCAGTTTGCGTGTA
The DNA here is from genome assembly GCF_031143425.1 of Pleurodeles waltl. Classification (NCBI taxonomy): domain Eukaryota; kingdom Metazoa; phylum Chordata; class Amphibia; order Caudata; family Salamandridae; genus Pleurodeles; species Pleurodeles waltl. The sequence goes on along the minus strand of NC_090449.1, from coordinate 1,021,973,129 downwards.
GCCCTACACTAAGCAGCTGATGCGTACAATGCAGTTTTTGCAGTTTGCGTGAAATAATGCAGTGATTGCAGTTTGCTTGTAGTCCCACACTAAGTAGGTGATGCGAATAATGCAGTGGTTGCAGTTTGCTTGTAGTCCTACACTAAGCAGGTGATGTGTATAATGCAGTGTTTGCAGTTTGTGTGAAATATTGCAGTGGTTGCAGTTTGCGTGTAGTCCTACAGTAAGCAGGTACTGAGTATAATGTAGTGTTTGCAGTTTCTGTGAAATAATGCATTAGTTTCAGTGTGCATGTAGTGCTACACTAAGCAGCTGATGCGTACAATGCAGTGTTTGCAGTTTGTGTGAAATAATGCAGTGGTTGCAGTTGGCTTGTTGTCCTACACTACGCAGGTGATGTGTATAATGCAGTGTTTGCAGTTTGTGTGAAATAGTGCAGTGGTTGCAGTTTGCTTGTAGTCCTACACTAAGCAGGTGATGTGAATAATGCAGTGGTTGCAGTTTGTGGGAAATAATGCAGTATTTGCAGTTTTTCTTGTAGACCTACACTAAGCAGGTGATGCGAATAATGCAGTGGTTCAAGTTTGCGTGTAGTCCTTCACTAAGTAGGTGATGCGTAAAATGCAGTGTTTGCAGTTTGTGTGAAATAATGCAGTGTTTGCAGTTTGCATGTAGTCCTACACTAAGCAGGTGATGCGAATAATGCAGTGGTTCAAGTTTGCGTGTAGTCCTACACTAAGCAGGTGATGCATATAATGCAGTGTTTGCAGTTCGTGTGAAATAATGCAGTGGTTGCAGTTTGCATGTAGTCCTGCACTAAGCAGCTTATGCGTATAATGCAGTGTTTGCAGTTTGTGTGAAATAATGCAGTGTTTGCAGTTTACGTGTAGTCCTACACTAAGCAGGTAATGCGTATAATGCAGTGTTTGCAATTTGCATGTAGTCCTACACTAAGCAGGTTATGCGAATAATGCAGTGTGCGTGTAGCCCTACACTAACCAGGTGGTGCGAATAATGCAGTGGTTCAAGTTTGCGTGTAGCCCTACACTAAGCAGGTGATGCGTAAAATGCAGTGTTTGCAGTTTGTGTGAAATAATGCAGTGGTTGCAGTTTGCTTTTAGTCCTACACTATGCAGGTGATGCGTATAATGCAGTGTTTGCAGTTTGTGTGAAATAATGCAGTTGTTGCAGTTTGCGTGTAGCCCTACACTAAGCAGGTGATGCATATAATGCAGTGTTTGCAGTGTGTGTGAAATAATGCAGTGGTTGCAGTTTGAGTGTAGTCCTACACGAAGCAGGTGATGCGTATAATGCAGTGTTTGCAGTTTGTGTGAAATAATGCAGTGTTTGCAGTTTGCTTGTAGTCCTACACTAAGCAGGTGATGCGTGTAATGCACTGTTTGCAGCTTGCATGTAGTCCTACACTAAGCAGGTGAAGTGAATAATGCAGTGTTTGCAGTTTGCGTGCAGTCCTACACTAAGCAGGTAATGCATATAATGCAGTGTTTGTCGTTTGTGTGAAATAATGCAGTGGTTGCAGTTTGCATGTAGTCCTACACTAAGCAGCTGTTGCAGTTTGCTTGTAGTCCTACACTAAGCAGATGATGCATAAAATGCAGTGTTTGCAGTTTGTGTGAAATAATGCAGTGTTTGCAGTTTGTATGTAGTCCTACACTAAGCAGGTGATACGAATAATGCAGTGGTTCAAGTTTGTGTGTAGTCCTACACTAAGCATGTAATGCGTATAATGCAGTGTTTGCAGTTTGTGTGAAATAATGCAGTGGTTGTAGTTTGCATGTAGTCCTACACTAAGCAGCTGTTGCAGTTTGCTTGTAGTCCTACACTAAGCAGATGATGCATAAAATGCAGTGTTTGCAGTTTGTGTGAAATAATGCAGTGTTTGCAGTTTGTATGTAGTCCTACACTAAGCAGGTGATACGAATAATGCAGAGGTTCAAGTTTGTGTGTAGTCCTACACTAAGCAGGTAATGCATATAATGCAGTGTTTGCAGTTTGTTTGAAATAATGCAGTGTTTGCAGTTTGCATGTAGTCCTACACCAAGCAGGTGATGCGAGTAATGCAGTGTTTGCATTTTGTGTGAAATAATGCAGTGTTTGCAATTTGCTTGTAGCCCTCCACTAAGCAAGTGATGGGAATAAAAATGGATTGTGTTTGCAGTTTGTGTGAAATAATGCAGTGGTTGCAGCTTGTGTGTATTCCTACACTAAGCAGATGATGCGTATAATGCAGTGTTTGCAGTTTGTGTGAAATAATGCAGTGGTTGCAGTTTGCGTGTAGTGCTACACTAAGCAGGTGATGCGTATAATGCAGTGTTTGCAGTTTGTGTGAAATAATGCAGTGGTTGCAGTTTGCGTGTAGTGCTACACTAAACAGGTGATGCGAATAATGCAGTGGTTCAAGTTTGTGTGTAGTCCTACACTAAGCAGGTGATGGGAATAATGTAGTGTTTGCAGTCTGTGTGAAATAATGCAGTGTTTGCAGTTTGCTTGTAGCCCTACATTAAGCAGGTGATGGGAATAATGCAGTGTTTGCAGTTTGCTTGTCTGGCTGTGCAGTGCAGTACATGTGCCAGAAGTGTCAGGCACCTGCTCTCTCTTCTGTTTTTGTGATGTTTGAGGGCACTAACCAGTAATCCTGCTCAACCAGTTCTGCCAGCTCCTCCCAGCTTCCCTTTCAGTCAAAGCCAAACTCATTAAAGAGAAAGCATGAGGGAGACCCACAGAAAGAGACAAGAGAACTGAAATGAAAAGGTTATGAGAGAGAAACTGCAAGAGATCCCCTTGGAAAGAGAAATCGTAAGTGAGACCCATGCAAAGAGAATGGGTAAAAAAGAGAAACGTGAAAATGCAATAAAAAAAGAGACACACGGAAATTAAATGGTAAAATGAGGACCCACGAAATAGCTAGCATAAAGAAGAACTATGGAATGAGTGGAGATTAATGAGAAATCTGCAGGAAAAGAGAGTCAAGGAAAAGGAACAGTTCTAGTAGAGATCCGTAGAAAAGGAAATGGTTAAAAAGAGAGAGACCAATGGAACGTGAAAGGGCTAGAGAGAGAACTTGATGAAATGAGGGAGGGAGAAGGATGGATAGAAGCCGGACCCAAGGAGAGAGACACAGTAAAAAGAGCCCTTTGCAAGGTCCAGCCCCAGTGCTATGGATGAAACTTGGCAATTTTACTCCACAGCTGAAAAATGTGATTTAATGATTCACCTTCCATGTTTTTCGATTATCTAAGTGCAGTTACTGCAAATCTTTGGACTGCGGTATTACCACATATCTTGTGGTATGAGACCATTGTACCTCATCATGGGTGCGGTAATAGCGCCCACCTTATAGCGCATAAACCGAAAGGAAGCCCTGTAGGTAATAAGTGCAGGACTGGATTTCTGCAACACACTATTGCTTACGCTCATGCCTAAATGAGCACCACAGGGTCCTTTTAGTGTTATTACCGACCTAGCGGTCACTTGTTTGTGTCATCCGGGGAAGCACGAGTGGAAATTGTTGTGGCTGATACGTTTCAAGTATTATTTTCCAATTTTATTGGAGAGAGTAAATTTGCCAATGGAGAATGAAAAAAAAAAAATCGACAAATTAATTCATTGTTTGGGGTTTCAAGCCTTCATCGGACAAAGGAAAATGCTTTAAAGTAGGGTGAATTCAAAAAAGAGAAAAAAAACAATATATATTTTACGCCCTTAGAACTAATGCATACACCCTAGTGCTTCCGGACCAATATGCAAAGTGATACCGCCGTGCGTTCCCACGGTAACAAAAGTCCCACCCACAACAGGTCTCCGGTGAAATTCAAGCAGCTGAATAGCAGTTTTTTAGGTTTTGCCCAAAAAGACCATATCGTCTGCTGAGATTTTTTGCTCACTTATGTCTCTTTCAAAGGCTTGTTACATACATAAGGTACTTTCCACCTTAGCATTTGCGATAACCAACACATTTTCAGTTTCATTATATTTGTTCATTAAATTCACATATAGAACTACTGAAAGGGGAGTATCCTTCTCACTAGAGATCGTTGGTGCTCATGGAAATTTCAGCTGACCAGTTATTATTGTATTTTTTAGGTCTGACACGGGGCCAGACTGGGAACTTAAAACGGCCCTGGCAAAAATGATAAATTCAGCCTCCACGCGCGCTAGAACCAGAGCAACTCTTTTAAACTGTCCCGGGATCGTGTAATGTGCACAACCAAACCTGAAGGCCGAAACTGGCCTCCAAATGTCAAAACCAGCCTCCTGGGGCTCACAGGGATTAGTAACCCGCCCAGCTGGCACGTCCGGCCAAAGTCTGATGTAAGTTTGATTTTACTAAATGCAGTACATTTACATATGTGAACAGTTTGCCAACCCTCATCATTCATTGGCTCTTCGATATGTCAGTCACATTTGTAATGCCCAATATAGCACGGGGCAGTGGGTCAGCCCACGTCAGCCAGTGGTTAATATCACTGAGTGACCGCATTCTTCTGTTTCACAGCAAATTCAGCAACGCACAAAGTAGTTTCCTTAAGTGCCATGAACTATTATGACAATGTATTCTTTTTGAGACCAAAGCAATAGTTTCGCTTATAATTGTATTTTTTAAATATTGGTATGGGGTCGGTAGATCCCCCAACAGTACAGTTGTAGAAACAACTATGGCAAGACCAAACAAACATGGGCAAAGCCCAAAAGGCCCACACCACACTGCCAGACCTATTGGCTTTGTCAGTGCTTGTCTGGTCGCAGTTGCAGCATATGGGGAGTTAGGGCGTGGAGCTTATATGGCCTGCAGCAAAAACATTGAAAAGTTATTGAATAAATAAAAATTCCAGCTGAGACCGATAGATCTAATTAGAAAGCAATAACCAGTTCTTACTGGGTGCCCCTCGATAGCCACTGAGTTAATTAATGGAATCCCATATGTCAGTAATGGGTTCCACTTGTGCCCGGCTAACCGGAATTTGCACCAAAGGGCATTTGGGCAGATGAATGTACATTGTATATATAATCTCAGTCAGTTTCCTTTTAGGTCCTTGAGGAGAAATCAAATTGCATTCCATTAACATGTCTTCACTCTGCACAGCAAAGAATGAGTTTCCAAAATACCAGCCTGCTGTTTGTCTGCAGGTCCATGTAGGGGCGTTTTTTCCATCTGTAAATTGAAAACAGTTTTTTTTTCTTCCAGGCAAGGTAATAATTTAGCCGGTTCCGTGGCCCAGTAGGCAGTCCATCCACTACAGGGGCCTGAGTGTGTTCACAGCTTGACGCATTGGCCAGTTCACTCAGCCTTTTAGCCTTCCGGTGTCGACTACCAACACAAAACATTGCTTAGTAATTCAATGGCTTTCTTAGGCGCTGTCCGTGATGGGAGTAACTGGAAATCTGGAAGAAGCGACGTCATGAATCATGAATAATTTACAGGATCTGTCGGCAGTGCCCCCCCCCCCCCCCCCCCCCCCCCCTTTCCCCTCATCATCAGATAAGCCAGCTGCAGTTTCTTCCTTTAGGGAAACTGAAAAGGCGGAGGCGAGACAAGGCGATAACGATAAACCGGACCATTGTTTGAAGATAATATGAGGTTTTTTCCTGTCTTGAGTCTCTGACAGAGAAGTATTCAGACAGTGTTGATACAGTACAGCAACACTGGGACTGTAGCTGCCGAGTCACGAGGCAATCTGGTCACGTGGCAGTTACCTTTTATTCCAGAGGATTAAGTCCTTGCTCTGAGCCTGGTGGAGGGAAACCACGGAGTACCATAGCGTCTTGGCCCAAGCACCGGTGCTTAATTTGTGCACCAGCACTTATTTTTGAGGGCCAGCACTTATTTTGCTGCCTCAAGCATTTACTGTGAGCAAAAGGCACATATGGGCAAGATGGAGGAAGAGAAAAACGAAAAAGTGTCACAATGGGAGAAAGCTGTAAGAGTGAGCAGAACGGGCAGGGAGTGACTTTAAATGGATTGAAGATGGCCTCGGGATTACGCTGCCTCAGTATTCCGTGCTCACACTTAATTGCAGCAGCCGTGTGCTTCAAAGGACAGTTTTGGGCACTGGCACGTTTTTATTTACAAATTAAGCACTGACAAGCAGGCAGTCATGATGACTACAGGCTCATAATCAGAGCAGGCCTTTGCTCAGATGCTGCCCTGGGGAGGGGAGCACACTGGCCCCCAGGCTGCTTCCAGTGACTAAAGCAAGACGCTAGAGGGAGCCTGTTTTCTGTTCACAGGTCAGTTGCGAGCTCACAACAGTGACTGGACTTGGAACACACACATTTTGCTCCTCCCCCAGCTCACCTTATTTACTCATATCTTATCTCCTTACTGTTGACAAGTTGTTGGTGATGGGGTAATGGAGTGTGAACATGTGGGATGGCAGAGGGGGGATGGGAGAGGAATTGTGGGTGCTGATAGGTGTTAATCAGGTGCTTGTGGCACATTAAGAAGAAAAAACAGTAAAAGCAGATTAGGCAGAATCACTGGAGCCAGGTCAGAGGGAGACTGCTGCACGCATGACCTTGATGCAGAAAGGTCAGTGTGGCCCTCTAGAGCAGTGGTTCCCAATCTTTTGAATTCTTTGGACCCCCATTTTATAATCACTGAAACCCAGGGACCGCCACTGAATCATTATTGGAATCCGGGGACCCCCCCACTAAGTCATAAAAATCTCTAGAACATGGTACTCCTCATCATCGACAATCGTAAACATACACAGTTCCCGCGGCAATTAATCTTTACGATGAGGAAATAATATAAAACAGCTTTTAGCAACCCGAAGGTCAGTGAGTATGGGGGCGTGGCCTACGCCAGTATAAAAGGGCAGGAATGGACCATATTCACGAAATACAGTGCATTCCTGTCCTTCCCCCCTGCGCTGGTGCACAAATTCCTGTAGGCAGGATTGTTTTTGTGCAAAGAGACATTTTCCTCTTTCTATATGTGCTGCAGAATGCAACACACGTGGAAAGAGAGAAAAACGAGGAGAAACTAAAACATTTCTCATCATTATGCCTGCTCGGGGGAGGCGTAAGGGTTTGGCACTGCTCCAGTTTATGTGATTTTGTAAAACTGGGGCAGCGTAAAAATATATAGGCGTTGCGTGGGAATATCCACCACAACGCCCATGGAACGCCTCTGTGACGCAGAGTAAGGCAACGCAGCGGCTTGCGCTGCCTTGCCTTAGTCCACATGTATGAGGCCATGCTGGGTGGCTTTGCGTCGCCTCATAGGTATGATTGAGAGGGTTGTGCCCCTGGAGTGTAAAAAAAAAAAAGTGATGCTCCTGGGGTGCAAGCCTCTCATAAGTAAGCCCCAAAATATTCTGAACATTTTGTTAGGTCTTTCACCATCAGGTACATATAAAACAACAGTCAGCTTAAATGAAAAACAAATAAAAGAAAGTTGTTACACATTGGGAAATGCACTTTAGTGCATTGTGAAACCTCTATTGGTTAATGCATCGCATAGGTCTGCGTGTAACTGGAAAGCAACAGAATTAAATCTTGGTTGGTGCAGTGTAGAATAGTGACTTGTGTATTTTTTGTTCCATGAGGTCACAGCCTGTGACAGAGGCACTATGAATATGTAAGGCATTATTTTATACTTGCATTACATAAAGTATAAGATAGGCCACTACAAAAAGGTTTAAGATAAAACAGTGCTTCCAAAATGTAGATTTAAATAATACCAGAGCATATGCAGCATAATTTTTTAACAGCTGTCCCTTCAACACCTCCAGGTGGAGTAAGCGCTATGTAAATATGTTTACAATTTACAATGATTACAATTAAAAGCACACACTTCACATCGCAGTTGTTAAATCTTTGCACTACCACTCCAAAAGAATAAATGTTTGTCATCACAAACCTTGGAGTGATTAGGTCAATTAAAGCCAAGCGAAGTAAGCGCTATGTAAATATGATTACAATTAAAAGCAGACTTCACAGCGCAGTTAACTCTTTGCACTATCACTCAAAAAGAATACATGTTTGTCATCACAAACCGTTAGGTGAATTAAAGCCAGAGCCGGCGCCCAAGCATCCTTTACAGTTGCAGTTTGCACTTCATTCAGGAAGCAGGCGCTTGGCACAAAGGAGTCTTTAGCAGTCTGTGTGGCTTCCTTTCACAGTACAGGGGACTCCTTGAAGGAAAGTTCAGCTGAAGCATTTTAACATCTGAGAAGTGAGGGGGGAAATGCGTGAGCCCCTGCCCAAGACTCCCCCCGCCCAAGACTCCTCCCCCCCGGGGGCGCGCCCCACAGATTGAAGGCCTCTGCCCCAGAGGATGGTGCCCTAGGCCTGGATCCAGTCTGCTCAAGCCGGCCACAATGGACTTCAATGTAATCCGGAAGTGGATTAAAAGGCTGTGGGCGCCTTCCTCAGCACATTACTGTTATACGTGAAAAGTACATAATCTGACATTTTTCAGTTACAAACAAGATTTAAGGGGAAAACAATTCAGAGCAGTAGGACAGACACAAAAGTAAAGTGCAGCATCCAAATAGCAAGCCCTAGCACAGCCAACAGGTCTGTCTTTAATATGTCACCGCACGTAAACAGCGGCATTCTCAAATGCCCTCTACCAGTGTTGCATGCACAGATGCTGCTTATCACATTATAGCCTGTCCTAATAGCTTTGCCAGTGTTGGGGGAGGGGGAAGAAGGTGTGCTTTCTGTATAGAGTAGGCTAATCACAATTGAATGTGATAAACAGCGTGAAGGTTGAGTGTACTTTTCAAATGTAAACTGGTCCCCATGAATTCCAATTGAAGCCTTTCACAGAAGGCGGAATGATGCACAAACGACCAATAGCATAAGATGACAAAGCAATACTCCTGTGGGCGGAGCTAAAGTTTACTTTTATATATGTTTTGAAGAATTTGTAACAAGAGGTAGTACACAAACAGCTGTGCCGTGAAGCCAGAACTAAAAAGTAGAGGGAGTGGGTACCAGTCAGAGACCAAGGCCTGAATGTGTGGTTGCCTGTGACATCCCCTGCTGTGGAGTGCCACTCAGGAACTAATTACACAGATGCTGCACAAAAGGGGGAAGGAGTATAATGGGATGTGCTGTTCCCCTGGGTTTTGTTTTCGGGCGGAGCAGCACTTAATGATGGGCCTGGTGAATACAAAAGCTGAATAGTCATCACGGCCTGCCACCAAGACTTTAGTTTAGGCCTCATTCAGGCACAGGAAGTTATCCTTCAACCAAAAGGTTAATGAATGTTGTCCAGGCACTCAGACACATTACAGCCAAGGCCAGACCCATCCTCCAGCAGAAAAGCATCTGCCTCCATCTGGAGCAGCAGATATTGGTTGATTTCCAAGATGACGTATGCAGATGTGACAAGGGGGTGAAGACGAAGACATTTCCCTTGAGGAAAGTAAAGTGAAAAAACAAGTGACGACAGACTATACAGGGACTGAGGGATGAACAGCAGGGCTCAGTCCACAAAAGAGACCAAAAAAGCAAAGACTGGTGGATCATGCAGGACACGTGGAGGTTACACACTTTTTACTCTGCTTGACGGCCTTGAGTGTTATTGCGCACCCACCATGTATCGGCCAATAATGATTATATTCCAAATAGCTTACTGTATTTTTCCAGTACCACCAGGATTCCTGTCTTTCCATTTCCCATTCTGAACTCTAAGCCATATTTGATCAATCGTGAGCTCGAGTAACTGGGCCCACTCATCGCTTTCCTACAGGGGCAGGGTTTGCCTACTCCCACGGGTTCAGAAACTGGACCACATTGTCCCACTTCTGTTGTCACTTCACTAAACGTTGGTTTATGCGCATATTGACTCTTGTTTGATTGGTTTTGAGGTCCTCCAACATGCCCCACCCTTCTTATACAAGGCCTAGTTTAGAGCTTGACTGTAATGGAACATCCTCCAGTTTCTGAAGGAAAATTGCCTGCATTTCATCCATCATAAGAGAAGTATCCTGAGAAGAACTAGTGGATTCTACTCCTCATATAGTTTTTTCCAGATATTTGAGGATTCCTTTCTCTATTCACAGAATTAGACCTGGTTGGAATTGCCCATGTAAATGTTTTTTACTTACACATCAATTCCACGAGTTTATTGGGGCTATTATTGTTCGAACAAATATGCTCATAGGAACGTGTGTGACGCACCTGACAATATTGAAAACCCACAAATGCACACGATTGTGGCATTCCCAATTTTGCAGCTAGATTGTGCCCTGAAAACGTCACTCCGTCAAGAACAGAAGTTAGTTTTAAGGGCCCGAATTTGGGTGAGGAACGCATCCCAGAACTGATAGGTTGGGGAGGAAGGGTTTTTTTCCACAGAGAAAAATATATCACCTGTAGAGAAATTAAAAGAAAATCTGCAACAGTCACAGTTTCATTGCAATAGGCACAAAATGTTTTGTTAATTTCTAAAAATCTGACATTCACTCCCACGTGTGTAAAAGTAAATTTCTGGCTTCTTTTATCGTGCCCTCTAGGAGTCAGTTTACAGACTTTTCTTGATACTTTCCTGCCCCAATAAACGTCATTCGAGGGACTGTCCCATATAATCCAATGAAGGGGGGTTCTTAGCCTTTTTGTGGCAGCCACGAACTGCATCTCACCATTGCATTAGAGGGTAGCAGAGAATACCACTTCACCTCCATTGTTCTTCTGTTTCGTTTTACCCCTCGCGTGCTTCTCTACCCTTTCCCCAGGGGTATCCTCAGCTTCAGGGTTGGAGAACAAGCCGCGCCTTTGTAGGAGCCTTCACGGGGCAGAATCTAAAGACCCACCTTAGTATCACTTAAACCAGTTAACATTACATAAAGAGGAGAGGTTGTCCAATCATGTCCCAGGGGCACACAAACTATAGACACTGAAGAAACACGCACACACACCATTGTAATACAAAATAAGACCCCCCACACACGTCATTGTAATAAAAACAATTAAGAGCCTCCCTACACACGTCATTGTAATAAAAACAATTAAGAGCCCCCCCCCCATACACGTCATTGTAATAAAAATAAAAAAAAAACACACACACGTCATTGTAATACAAAAAATAAGAACCCCACCCTAGAGCCTTAGAAATTGAAGAACTGTCTGTTGTCGTATTTCTAAGAGTGAGAGACAGAATTGTGCCGGGGCAGCCTACTTCGGCATAAAAACAGGGCGAACGCACATAGGCCTGGTTCACAAAAACATTGAAAAAGCGCACAGCCTTGAGGCATCTATAGAAGCAGGAGAGTTGCAAGCCTCATCCATATGAACAGGATTATCGATGGTTCAAAGGAGACAATAACGAATACTATCTCTCAAAGTCCTCAACTACGAACACAAGATTAAAGTCTGATTTCACTTGTTACCCACATCCTCAGTGTAGGCATGAGTCTATGAAATGCCGCTTTCCATGGTCGCCCGAAGAACAGCTAGAAATGTCACCACAATGGTTAAACCTAGAAGCCAAGACCGGGCACCTGGTTCTCAAGCAACAAAGTTTTAGGAGTCTTCCTAAAGTTCAGATGCTAAACTTAATTTCTGAGAATAGACAAGAGCAAATGGCGGGAAAATGTTTGTCCATGATCGATTACTTTACTGTACTTGGGACCAGGAAGGAATAGGTCACAAGCGCCCATTCGTCCAGGACTTTCTGCCATTATATTAGATTCTATATGGGAGCCAACACCTTCCAGAAATGTTTGGACTCTACAGTTTGACTTCAACTCTCCAATTTGCCCCCGGATGGTACTGAAGGTCCTTGGTTGCTGGTGTAGTGGTTTCCTTTGCCCGGCTGCAGCACAGCTGTGTTCTGAATCTGCTGATATGGGTTTAGCGGCTTATCTTGGCGCAATAGATCTAAGCAGCTTCCGGGATCGATGAAAGAGGAAACAAATAAATTGACTCTGGTAACTCTATCCGGGGAAGAAAGGCTAGGATGCAACGCTGCATTCGGAGATGGAAGGATCTGCTAACTGCTGCGCTGGTCTGGTGGATAAGGAAGAACCTACAGATCAATAACGCCCAATTCTTTCACCTTGTCCGCCAGGCCAGAGGATATAGACTCTTACTGCAAAAATGGAGATTATTAGCAAATATTTTAAAATCCCAATATTGAAAAAAAAATGAGTTCACTTGTACCAAATTTTAGCGCTTGTTCCACTGGAGTCTCTTTGCCATCAAGCGATAATTGTCCACCAGCTTGCCAAGCAGATCCCTCTCCCCTGCCACATAGTGAAAGAGTAGTTGAAATGGGGCTAAAGCAGAACCCTGCGGAACCTCACTTGTGATTCACATGGAGAACGGCCTGGACAGGCGTGGAAAGGGGATCATTCCGACTTCGGCGGACGGAAAAGCCCGTCCGCCGAAGTCCCGGCGAGCAGGTTGCTGCTAGTGCGGCCGCCTTCCCGCAGGACCCATTTAGAGCTTCCCTCTGGCCCACCGGGAAATGCCCAATAGCATTGTCTCTGGCTCATAATAGAGCCGGCGGCAATGCTGTTGTGCATAGGGTGCACCAGCACCAGTCACGATGTTCACTGTCTGTCTGTCACTTTAGATATCCTATATTTTTTTAGTTTTAAAGAAGGTCAAAGGTAAATCGTTGAAGGCACAAATACATGAAGAAAATATGTTGCAAGGTTTCTATTTATGGAAAAGGAACCAATATCGGCGTAATAGTCCCTAGAATGTTAAAGCAGACAGTGAACATCATGACGGGGCTGGCCAGGGGGGGCCCTGCACTGCCCATGCCAAGTGCATGGGCAGTGCAGGGCCCCCTATGGCCCTCTGCACCCTGTCTCCGCCAGCCTTTCCGTGGCGGGGCTACCGCCATGTAATAGCTGGCGGAGAAGGGACTTGTAATCCCCAGCGCGGCCGCGGCGAATTAGGACCGCCAGCACCGCCAGTCCCTCCTGTGGAGGAAAACTAGCGGTCCGACCGTGGGGCAACCGCCACAGTCAACACAGTAGTAATGTGGCTGTCGGACTGCCACATTGGCGGTGGTCCGACTGCCACTGCGGCCCTGTCTTTAGACAGCCAGGGTTGTAATCAGGCCCAAAGTCATTTACTGGGTTCTGTTTGTCAAAAGAGGGATTAGGCACTCCAGCACCAACCCTGAAAAAATCAGTAATTATTGTGGTCCTTGGTGTCAAATGAGATTTAAAGTTTGAGTAAAATCAAAGCACCGACACTTTTAGTTCCCTGACTCCCCAACACTGTTGGAATGACACCGCTGCAGTGCCGGGCAGAATATCATGTTTCAACTGCCCCATGGCCTCCTTTCCAAAAGTTAACCCAACTGGAAGTTATCAGCCTGAAGGTGTCTACAGTTGATGGACCTGGTCCAGAGCTGCCTCCTTAAAGAGTGTAGCTCGATCCCAGTTGCTAGTATCCATGGTAGGCTAGAGAGCAACTTGTTGGTTTTCCTTTTACAGTGCTGTGGGCGACTGGTCAAAGAGGGACCCAGTTCAACAAGTAACCCTGTGCAGTAGTCGCATAAGCAGCACTCAGGAGTGAGAATAAATAGAATAGAACTCCCTGATTGGCAGGTAACCTGTGCCTCACCCTGCTAACAATATTGCTAGCAAGGATGACAATTGCCTGAATGCTTACAATTCCTTTTGCAAAATACTTAGCCTGTTCTTCACAGATTCAGTGACTTGGTTTCGCATTGATGTGCTATGACCCGGTTGCGAATTGCTTGTGCGTTTTTTTTTTTTTAATCAAACCTGAGGATTTTTTGACTCGAACATCAAAGGGTTTTAACACTTTTTCAGTTTAGCAAAGTCTAGCAAAGTCACTATAACCTTTAAGGTGAATGGCTTAAACCCTTAAGACACTTTTATCAAAGGCAACATTTGACTTCCACCAATGGCTCTGCTTAATTTTAAAATTGTGCAATGGGGCATGGGTTATATATGAGCCATGTGTCAGACCAACTACTTTGAACTGTCTTGAAATCTTTTCAGTGGAAAAAGCTCATCCCTGGCGGTAGTTGGCCAATTGATTCAATTGTGCATGCAGGCTTGATTCCTCAAGTTTGAGTCCTTTTCAGTGAAGATCCCACGAATTTACTAATTTCTGTTAGTGGTGACTTATCGAAGGCAGATGTTATCATACAAGACACAGCCAGATCATGACAACATATGATAAAAATAAATCTGTTGCAGAACTTCCTTGTGACCGGTGCATAATACAAAATCCCCAAAAATACCCTCTTTCTGCATTGGCCAGGTCAGAAATTGATACAAGTCAACAACATCCAGATTGTGGAGTTACCTGGGTGATCGCTATAACACATGATTTATGGACTATTTTGAGCCCAGATTATGAAAAGTGTCACCCAACATAGTGCAGCAACAAAAGTTTCTGCATTGCATGACAAGGAGAGAGCAAGAAAGTGCCATACTTGCAGAGACATGACACTCTTCCCCCTCCCTCTCTAGCACCGGAGCGCAACCAGGCAGCCTAGCGCCACACACACACCTTTGCACCATACTGCAAGGGAGCCTGCTTGGGTCTTGCACCACGAAAGGGCTGGCTTTCGCACTGGTGATGCCTGCTGCTTGCCCCCTCATGACCTCCTTCTCCGCAAATTCTCTCGCTACCACTCTCCAACTGTGCCCCTCACCTCACCAGAGCTCTTTGAAATACTTTTCAGTTTTTTTTAAAGCGCTACTCGGCGTTCACTCACACATTTTTGTAATCTGCGTGGTACACGTTCTTTGCACCAGGCACATTAACCCCCTGTGCTACTTTATGATGAGTAAAAACGGCCCTGTTGCCTGAAAACTGCTGGAGACACATAAAAGTTCACGCATAGCGCACTGCACCAAAGACGGCACCGGATCCGCCTGCACCAATCGCACCACCTTAAAGCAGGCCCTGCCTTCCAGTATAAAAAACTATTCTAAGACTAACTTTAAAACTTTTCCGACATCCAGTGTGTGCTGTACAGTGCAGCACACATGTGCAGTGGGAAAAGTTAGGAGAAATAAAAGCATTTCTCATTTTTAATGCCTGCTTCAATGTGGTGTTATTTTTTTACGCAAAACCTCGTCTACTAATATTAGTAGATATGGTTTTGCGCCAATAACCATGGGTGGTAGCATGAGAATGTCCATGCACCACCCATGGAACGCCTCCTTGAAGCAGAATAACACAGAGTACTGCTATGTGTTGCTTTGCCTTACTTTGCGGGAACTTTCCAGCACAAAACTTGTTTTGTGCTGGGAAGTAAATTTAAAAAAGGACATTTTATGCAGGTTTGCATCACTTTTGTAATGCGAATGCTGCACTAAATGTTTGATAATCTGGGCCGTGGTATTTCCACCATAGGCTCAAGTAATATTCATGAAAAATTGAATTAAATTTGGTAAGACAACAGGTCAATTAACCAATGGAACTGTAATAAATAATGGAATGAAACTTAGCCTGGAACACCAACACTTAATGAATCGTGTTCCTGTGTTCGCTCTGCATTTTAACCTCTATTTGTATGTCAATGTATATAGTCCATTGCACGGCTGACGTTATCTATCTATCCTGTCACTTTTGGGTCTGATTGTATCAACATTCTATTAGTACGAACGCATAAATTATCTATCAAAGCTTATCCGGTCAATACTAGTTTGTACCTTTATAAAGCATCCTGACACCCTTTGGGGTCTAGTCTGTGCTACATAAAAACCACAATCAATACATAAACTTTTGAATAAGAAGGTGCCGAGTTATCCCATTTGTGAGGCATGGGATGGCCTATTATCACCCCTATTGGGTACCTCACTGGAAGGATTAGGGCTGAAGACACTTGTAGAAGCGGGCTAAGGGACCTGATTAAGAGTTTGGAAGACGGGTTATTCCATCACAAAGGCGACTGTACCCCATCTGCCTTTTTACAAGTGCATTATATCCTATGACTTGCAACAAGGCCGAGAGGATAGCTGTCAAGTTTGTTACACTTGGATTCATCCACCAAACTCTCAATGAAGCCCTTAGTTTTATTCAATTATAAATTGAAAAAGAGTCTTTCCATCCATAAATGAGCGTCTTCGGTAGATCGAGCTAATTAAAATGTACTTCCAAAACAATTTGCAGACACCTCTTAGGATCTTGTAATTTTACATGAAACACATCTCAACACACGGTTCATTGCTCTAAACCTAAATTGCTGGTTCCAGGCTATTTTAGCACTCTGAGAACCGTCTAGTTAAGCTCCATTAATCTGTTTTATATGGTTTTAATCTAGAAGAAGAGGAAGTTCAGCAGTGCAGCCATGTGTGATCTGCAGGCCTAAGTCCAGATCCAGCCAATCCACTGAAGCCCTTCATCACAATGAGTTTGAGAAATCAGATAACATTAAATTGGGAAATATCAGTGTGAATACTCTAGACTGTATCTATGAATGGCGATGGAGGCGCCCCCTGTAGCCTGGGAGTTTCAGGGGTCCACTGCAGCCCACTTAGGGCTGCATCTTACTCCCCCAACAGAAGGGCAAGAACCCCATTTAACTTGGTCATGCTGGAGGGCAAATTCAAACAAATGTGTTAATAGCAAAGTATCCACTTGATAATAAAAAAACAAGAATATGCCACAAATACAGTCCAGACCAACCCAGCAGTTCTAGAAAACAAGACTATTTGAAGATTTTGTGATATTTGTACAGAAAAATAAAGGAATTTAACACTGTTGCTCATGCATGAATCAGTTGATACACAGAACATCTGAGAAAAATAAAGACATCCATCCTGTGTATAATGCAGAAACATTCATCCACTTAATAGAGAATTGTTCGCCTCCTACTAGACCGCATGAGACCAATTATTCGCGCTCGATAGAGACACAGAGAGACTCACTGGAGACAACACGGAGACCGTACTCCACACTCCTCACTGGACAGTTTCTACAAACCACCCATCGCTAAATGAAGGTCCACAGATCTTTGTAATGGAATGTTGACCTTGTGATACAGGGTGAGGATGGTTTCTCATCTTCTCACAATCTTTGAGCCCTGAGAAGACCCCAGGCCTGTGCTCCATGACGGGGCGAAACTCGGATTGGCTGTTGCCTCTTGGTTGTGAAGAACTCAGAATAAATACATTTTACTTTGCATGGGATCTCAAATACGACTTCTTTATTAGGCGGATGAATGTTTCTGCACTGATGCATTGGATGAATGTCCTTATTTTCCCTCAGATGCTCAATGTATCAACTGATTGCTATGTGCCTAGCAGTATTTAATTACTTTATTTTTGTGTACAAATATCCCCAAATCTTAAAATAGCCTTGTTGAATCACAGTGTGAGAGGCAGGTGTCATGCTCTCAAGGGAATATTTACGTGTCCCCTAAATATCAACTAAATACAGCAATACTAGAATATTTGGATCTGAACATCAGTTTCCTACAACTCACCCTCATCTCTTGAAAAATGTTTTAGCATTTTTTTCTACATAAATTAATGTTTGATTAAAAAAGTAAACATGTGCTGGTCATCTAAAGACCATCAAATGCACCAAAACATTTACTACCGTAGTTTAAGATGTACTTATGTAAAAAGGATGATGTAAAACTTAATGTGTATTATACCACATTTGAACACTTTACGATGTAACACTTAGTGCTGGAAGTGGTGAAAAAAGATGGTTCATTTGCCCACACTCAGTCGTCATTACTTGAATGAAGAGCGTAAGTTACTAAACACGCCCTCACTTTTGACATTTATTGAGTTGTCTGCTTCCGTTACCTAATGCACTGTTTTAAATCAGTATGGTTACACCCAGGAAAAGTGCATTGTGGGACTTGTGCCCTACTGAAGACTCACTGAGCCCACTGGCACTAGAATTGTGATTACTGGCGAACTGTGACTAATGCGTTTCTATGGTTACATATGGGGGAAAGTATATTAAAATCCTACAGTCCGTTGTTACCTGGATATTGAACCCACCAATGAGAAATAGTAACGGATATCTAAAAACCAAGCGATCGCAGCCCACTCCTTTAAATGGCACTGAGAAATATGTTCATGTCGAAATGCGTCTGCCAGGAAATAAATCAGTATAAACCTGTGAGTGCTCCTTTGTTCCTCCTTGTGAACGTTCGGATAAATAAATATATATATATATATATATATATATATATATATATATATATATATATATATCCCCTTAAATTAATGTAAAATGTGATTATATATAGATAAAATCTCTCCCCTGAGATTGTTTGAGACAATACCATAACGTGTATTTATCCACCGAAAATTAATATTATATATATATATATATATATTTTGAAGAAAACAACAATTGCCACATTAAGATAAGATTTATACTGTTCCTGCTCAGTCCTAATATGTCATTTATGTCTCCAATGCTTTTTAAAATGTTGATCTTTGGTCTCTTTCTTGCTCCCAGATTCACTCCAAGATGGGCCTCTTGTGTTAAGTATGGCAGGTTCTTAGAAACAAAAGAGGGTTGGTTCTACCATCACTGCCATAGCTAAACTGTTTTTTTTTCTGGAGTATTTTAGTCACTCCCAGTGCTTAATTTGAGCTGGTGGTTGCCTGTTTTGGGGGGGAGGGGAATAGCCCCGGCACTTTTTTTGGGGGGCCGGCACTTATTTTTCTGCATGAAGCAATTACTGAGGGGACAAGACACATGCAAAAGACGAGCAAAGAAAGTCGGAAAACCGTCCTAAAGGAGAAAGTAGAAAGCTGCAAGAGTGAGCTGAATGGGCAGAGTGTGGCTGTAAATGGATTAAAGAGGCCTGAGATGGCTTTAGGATTACACTGCCTCAGTATTCTGTCCTCGCACATTTAATTGCAGCATCCGAGTGTGTCAGAGGAGCGCTTTGGGCACCGGCTCGTTTCTGTTTTTTTCTCTACCCATTTCCATTTGAGACGGTCCGTGCCCACCTCTGGTTCCAGCGCTATCAGCAGAAGCAGAAGCGGGCAGCAGACACATTGTCTCGATGCTATAGCTGTGGTTTCTAACAGGAAACCACTCGTGCTGGTAGATGCTTTGGGGCTCCGCCCTTCCATAGTGCCGTGTCTGCCAATCAAATGACGCCACAGGTCCTCACGTCACACGCAGGGACACGTGGGTACTAAGGTTGTGAAACTAACTGAGCAGTGCAGATGCCCTCGCTAAGCACAGTAATTTTAATGTGTTAAAAATAAAAAACATGGGGAAAACCAATAGGCCTTGGCAAGCTGGTACAAAAGTAACATTTATTTTCTTCATCGAAAGCACACGAGAAAATAAAAATAAGAAAGAAATGCTGTGTGATATGGTGGTCTTATTATATTTGTAATAAAGATCTTGAATCTTACATGAAAATAAAAAATAACCATTGGCAAAGCATATAGGTCTCGCCTCTGTGACTTATTGGCTGTGCCAATGGTTTTTAGTTACGCTGAACAGAGTCCCTGATGTGAAGCAACACTTGAGAGGGTGGGAGGGACGTGAAAGCCACACAGGGAAGGGCGGGAGGGGTGGGGAAGCAATACTGGGATGGGTGGAAAGCATCATGGCGGGTGGGGAAAGGAACAACTGGGAAAGAGGCGGAGAGCGCAGGTGGGGGGAGCAACACTGAGAGTGTTGGGATGGAACGGGGGAGAGGTGGGCAGAAGTACTTGGGTGGCCAAGAGCAATACGGACTAAAGAAGGAGAGAAGTACATGGGGGGAACAGCTTGAAAACACATGCACTTTCATGGAGTGCTTAACACACAGTAGAGCTTGAAATGCAAGCAATGAAAGCAGAGATGTTAGCCAAGCAAAGAGATGGTAAAGAGATAAAACTCCATTGGAGGGACAAACACAAGCTTGACAAGTTAGGGCATTAATAAGAATCAAGCAGATGTGAGTGACGGGAAAGCCAACCATTGGTAAGCAGTGGGTGGGCTTCACGCCTGTCTGTGTTGGTAAGCCAAAACATGCCTATAGCAGAGAATGCAAGACAGATGGCTCCCTCAACTCATGAATTCACTGACTTCCTAGCAACTGTCTGATAGTCCAAGGATTACAATCATGCCCTGTATTTAGCACCATTTTGTGATCATCCATGGAGTAGAGCTAAGCCCTGTATCTCGCAACATTCTAGCAACGTTCTCTGATCCTTTATGGATTGTAGACATGCCCAGTATTTAGCAACATTCTGTCATCTTCCACTGAGTGGAAACTGATAGAAGAATTACTGCACATTCAGAATTTGTACATTTTCTCTGCCTCCTCCATTCTATGATCTTCCATGGCTCAGAGACACACCTTAAGAACAGCTTCTCCACAATGATTGGTTTGCATCTAATGTAAAGAGTGCAATTCACAACTTTTATTCTCATGAAACCTCCTTCCATAAGCATTGGACTATTATAATAAGAATTTCTCTTTCCCGGGTATGACAAGAACAAGCAGAACTTTCACAGTCAGTTAGGACTTGGACTTCTGGAGGGTCACTGTCACTGATACACACACCGAGAACTCATATAGTGCAATAATGTAGGCCCCACCCGCACGCTGAGAACGGTATGGCCTGTTCTGTGCCAGCCTTGCCAGCTTAACTGATGCAATAGAGCAGTGGTTCCCCACCTTTTGACTTCTGTGGACCCCCACTTTATCATTACTGGAACCCGGGGACCCCCAGTGAATCATTGATGGAATCCGTGGACCCACCCCCCCACTTAGTCATTACTGAAAGATGGGGACCTCATCTGATAATATTATTTAATTTTATAAGCAGTCGCGGACCCCCTGAGGAGGCTTCACGGACCCCCAGGGGTCCCTGGACCACAGTTTGGGAACCACTGTAATAGAGGATTCTGAAACTGTCTGGAACCCACAAATAGTGGCCTGTACCCTGACATTTGACCAGCAGAAACCATCTGATGTCAACCAATGGGGGGCTATCCTGGGATGATGGGATATGTAAACCTTCCTTACTTTTGTCTCGGAGGCACTTACCAGTGATCTGTGTAGTGGATTGTGGTGTTAAAGCAAGGACCGTCTCTAATCAGTCACTACCTTTGTAACCCTGCAAAGACAATCTGGACTTCTCGTCTTCAAATAGAGCGCATTTACCCCCACTAATTAAATGGTTCTCCTTAAAAAGATCTAGATCTGTAAATATTTCGGCTGGTCTTGCCTGTCACCAAACATGGGCTTGCACTGCTGGAATAACAGCATGCTTGTCAATGACCCCATGTTATGACAATCTCCTGAGCGAGTCCTGTCTTGTCAGTCAATAGCGTTAAACATGCGAAGAACCATAATTATGGAAAAAATTAAACTACAGATCCCAGCATGCTTAGCTCTGTTGGCTGAACAAACCAAAACACAGTGAGAGTCAACGTCCTGACATGTGAGCAGAGTAATTTAGTACCCCTTTGTTATTAAAAAACCTAAACTTCAGCGTGAGAAAATGGCAAAGGCAGATGTAAAAAAAATAAGAGATTGGGGCAGGAGGAGTGTGGGGGGAGTAGTAAGACACAACTACAATTTTTTAAAAAAAGCTTTGTAAAGAGAGCACCTTGGATGTGCATAAACTATTTCTTTAAAAAAAAAAAGAATAAAAGGCCTGTGAGAGGGATGTGGAGCTAAGCTACTTTATCCTGCCTCCTCACAAAGTGGTGTTAAGCAAGAACAGTGCTTTGTACATAAATATTTTAACATATATCCTTCCACGGGACTATCCAGTGCTGACATGCAGATTTCATGGCCTATTTGTCACTGAAGAAAATTACACATGCTGACCTGTTAGAAGAAAGTTGGTACATGATTGTTTTACCCACTGAAAAGAATGCAAATACCAACACATGTGTCAACTTATAAAAGTAGCAATCTGACATGTAAGTAGAGCCATGGTTCGCAACATTTTGACTCCTGAGGACCCCCACTTACTGATTACTGGAATCCCAGGATCCCCAATGAATCACTATTGGAATCCGGGGACCCCCACTGAGTCATTACTTGAAGCGGGAGACTCCAGCCTAGGCATTTTCGATGATCTGAACTGCAAAAATATACACAAAAAATACAGAAACAAACATTTATCAAACAAATACACCAAATATTGAATCACTTATTTCGTTCACAAACAGATATAAAAAACAGCAACATTTTAATAAGAAGGTTGGACCTTTTCTAAATTCAATTTTGGCCACTAGTCGCAAATATTACACTCTGTTTGATGCACTTGCAGTGCTTCCATTATTCAAAATGAGGACGCTAACAATTTATAGCCTCCAATCTTAAATTCCTTTACATTTTTAGAACATTTTTAAAAGTTCAGATTTACACTTTATTTTTTTTAATTATATACTCTATATTAATCTGTAAATATTATTGAATTTTCTAAGCAGTCGCGGACCCCCTGAGTAGCCTTCGTAGACATCCGGGGGTCCGGAGACCCCAGGCTGGGAACCACTGATGTAGAGAAAGCTGGTGCCCCCTACTGAAGCCCAAGAAAAGAGCAGCCTAGTGCTGCCTGGCTGTAGAACCGGTCTTTCTGCTCTCGAACCCTCACAGTGATGTGTGACCAGAGATGAGCTGCAGATCAGTGTATAGGGGGGAGGCGTGTGTTAAACTTACCCTGCACAGTTGCAAAACCCTTACGTAAGAGAACGTACCAAAACTGTAAGCAGTCTTAAAAAACGTAAAATTAAATTTAATCCCTCCGAAATATGGGGAAGGCTCTTGATCAGAGCAGAAGAGCACATCTGGTCCTGCCCTGCCATGGTGGGCACAGGGAGGTGGTTTCCCTACAGGCCAGTTGACTTAGTGTCTAACGCTGAAGTTAGATTTGAAAACTTAGAAGTGAAATCAAGGTCCAGGAACTTGAATCCTGGAGGCTAGGGTGATTAAGTTACTTGTCTAGGGCAGCAAGGAAATTAACCAAGCATGAATAGGTTGTAGTTGGACATTGATTGAGCTGTCAATCCAGTTTCACGTTTAGGATTTCTAAGTAATATGATCGAGCCTGCACCATTGAACAAGCATATGTTTTGACTGTGAGCCATTTGTGGCCCCTCTCCCTCTTATGTATAATGAGAGCACAATTGTGGTCAAATGAGCTAGGAACTGTCTGAGAGATTCCATAAGTGACCATTCTGTGAAAAAGGAAGTTGTGAGCTGGTGGCAAGGATGCGTGTCCATCTGTAGCGCCTCGAAGTGTTCATAGGTGACACTGCAGAAGACTTGGAGGGCTGGGAATGCCCCATTCCATATGCAGTGAACTATTGTGTTACACGTAAAGTGCAATGTTTTGTAATAATAATAATAACTTGTTTTCTAAATAGCGCTTCGTACTGCACGTCAGCTATTTCTAAGTGGGGTACATAAGAGATGTTGCTATTATCCAATCTTCTGAACTAAGGAAGAATGGAAGTACGAGTCAGCCCTGCCAGGAGTTGAACTCATGACCTTCATCAGTGCTTCTGTCAGGCAGCAGATGTTCAACTCACCGAGCTATCCAGTCAGCATTATCTAGCAAGTCTGGTCAGATGAGAGGTGAGATTTAACAGGTTACAGGAGAGTGGAATTATCATACGTTTGCCTTAGAAGATTTCCTCTTGATGTTCTCAAAAGGGTAACAAACTTTCAAAACCAGAGAGCGAGCTGTATCATAAATAGGACAATCTGACCAGCCTTTTGGTCCTCCTGTGCAGTTGACTTGCATATAGGGCTGGATGAAATTAAATTTACTTGGGTGTAATTTGTGTAATTTTGGGAATATTGAATTATGCTTGATCCACGAAATACCCCAAATTACGCTGTTTCGCTACTTATGTAATCACACGCAATTCATGGTAAACATTAACTGCAAATACGCCATTAGTGGTAAAAAATGTAACCATGAACACATGGGACAGAACTCGAGTGGCTATTACACTATACTTTAGTGCAAAATGTGTCCTCGTATCACAGATTGGTGTGAGAATGCATTTTCTGCTAAAATATAGCACCAAATGATGGATCTGCATTTTGCATAATTTTGTGTAATTTTGCTGAAATTCTGTAGAATTGTGCAAAAGTAAATCATGCAAATTACACACACTCCAGTGACATGCCCCTTTTGTCCTCTTGTCTACACCCGTCAGTAAAACCTCACACATGAACCATTTGGGCACTCATCTAAGTGTCCTGGATGGGTGAGGGACATGGGGCCAGATGTAGCAAAGGTTTTTACCCATTCTGTGTCTATGGGAAAAAGTGTTCGTACATATGGCCCATAGTTCTCTATCGCGACCTCCATTTTGCCTCTGTAGTGGGCCTCTTTATTCTGCTGCTGCCAATACAGACCAGTCACAAAGCGCAGCAAGGCTGGTTCTTGTGGAGGTCCTGTTTGAGACGTCATCCACCACAGGTACATCAGGAAAGGGTTAAAAATTCCAAATTCATGGACACCCAGGCCCTAATTATTAACCTGTGGGTACAAAACACAAGCCTGCCTGTAAAATGACTGTTTATATTGTGAACCTTTGGTGTGAACACAACCTAAGCTTCGGTGCTGACCATCCCAGCTCCCCAGTGTGTGTCAGTGCTTGCCCGAGCTGAAAATCTGTGGGTGGGGGAGGAGGGGCAGCTGGTTTACTGTAATGAGTGGGAGAGGAACAGGAACAGAATCTGCTTCCAAGAGCAAAGGATTGCCTTTCATATTTCTTTCCCACAGCCTCCCCATGACAAACGTCATGCAGGGAAAGGCGGGAAACTACAGCAATATTTCATTTCTAAACATAAAATATTAGTTTGCAATGTTCAACAATTGTGCCTGCTGTACCTCTGTTCCTCCCTCTCCGTTTTCTACGCCCTCTTGTATTTGATTCCCCCTCTCTCCATCCACCCAGCCTCTCCCTCCTGCATTTCGGACACATGCACCCACCTCTCTCTCCTCTAGTTTATTTTTCTCTTTTCTCCATCACTCCCCTCTCGATTTACCTTCTCTCTCTCTCTCACACATAGATCCACCTCCCACCCACCACTCTCTAGTCTGTCTGGTCTTTGTCCTGTACCTTTTTAATCCCTTAATCTCCCAGGTTTCCACCAGTCAGGCTTCTGCATAGGTTCCACGTGACTGCACGTCTGATGTAAGTACTAAGTAGCCGGGTCTGGTGGTTTAGTGGACTAAGGCATGCACCTTAGAAACCTGTGTTGGACCTCATGGTCACATGAGCCTTTCACTCAGCCTTTCATCCAAAATTCTGAGGTCAATAAAGTGAGTACGGTTGGGTAACAATAAACATCTGTCATTCAGTGCCTAGATACCTACGGGTTATGTGCGCTTTACAAACACTTATGTTATGTAAGTACATAGTTCAGCAGTGAGTTTTGGACTGAATTTTAACCGATTTAGGCGCTCGCTCTGCTGATTCATCTGCGTGCGTGCCATTTGAAAAGAATTAGACATTTAGCCATATTCAATTCAAACAGCCAAAAAGAGATTTGGCGTACCCCCATGTAAACCTTTGTCCTTCCTTTAATTTCGAAATCAATATTTTTATTTCTACTAACTATGACTAAATGCAGTTCAGACTTGGGCAGTGCCATATTGGGTTGCAAACAGGGCAGCCATCTTGGAGTGTTTTGTGTAATAAAGGATTAAACAATGGCAATGACCCTTGCAGGAGTACCATTTAAATTTAGAGATTCTTCAAAATAAGATATACACTTCTTCGTGGATCAACATTTTATATAGGGCCAGTTCTACAAATTCGTAAAGTGAGAAGCTATAGGAAATGGTTCAACATATAAATGACTGTAAAGAAAAGTGTTCGTCCAATGAGGGGTTCTTTGTGCTAGATGGATAATGCAAGCCAGGCCATCAGCTGCTTGATGACTTCAAGCGCTTCTGTTAAACAAGGGAAGAGCGTGTTAGAGCAGTGGTCCCAGACAGGACAACAGCAGCACCCTTTTAATTATCTATTGATTTGGGGGACTTTCAAAGGTAGAGCCACCAAGCAATGAAGCAAGCATTTTTTAAATATGTTTTTTTGTTTAAGCACAACATTGTATACATGCATAACATACAGATACATAAAAATCTTTAAAAAATTATGTAACAGAAACCCCATCCAGTGCAAACATTTCCTTTAAGTTTATTTCAGAATTAAATGTAATCATGTAGCATGGTGACCATTTCCACACCTTGTGCACACCCTACACACTGCATATTTATCATCATTCCACAACAGACACGGGAGATGTAGGACTTTCACTCTCTCTGTGAAAATATCATCGGTTTAGGCAGGTATGTGCATACAATAGGGCCAGTGCTTAATTTGAGCTGGTGGTTGCCAGGGGGGACACTGGCACTTATTTTTGGGGACCAGCTCTTATTTTTCCCTATTAGATATTTACCAAGTGGAAGAGAAGGAAAAAAAAACAGATCAGAAATCTAGAGAAAATAAAGGTGGCAAACCATCAGAAACAGAACGCAGGAAAGAAGTGGGGAAAAGGGGCATGGAGTGCCTGGGGGTGGATTAAAGTCTACCGGCCTTGGAACTCGACGTGCCACCATTTAATTGCACTGGTCTTCACTTTTGAGCAGAGCTTCAGGCACCAGCACTTTTTCTTTTTCAAATTAGGCACTGGGGAGGGGGGCTGGGTGGGGTAATACTTAATTTGTAAAAGAAAGAGTGCCAGCTCCCAAAACTCTGCTTCCTCGGCTGGTGCGATTAAAAGTCGCTGCACAGAATTGCAAGGCTGTGTAGTATGGAATCCACCTCATGTCTCTTTAATCCACCACCAGACATTCCTTGCCCCTTTATCTCGCTTCTACAGGACCCTGGATTCTCCCTTTGTGACGTTTTTTACGTATTTCTCTTCCTCCAGCTTTCCCTTCTCTGTAATTTTTCCCTCTCTTGCTTTCGGGAGAGCAATAAGTGCCCTGTGCTAGCAAAGGGGGTCCCCCATTCTCTCTGCACAGCTCCAGAGTGAATTGTATCTTGATTACACCAGAGCAAAGAGTCCTGTGTCGCCTGGCAGCCCACTGTGAGCTTGAGATATCGGTCCTGCTGCTGCCAATGAGGAAACAAAAGCTGCATCACCTGCAAAGCAGAAAGCCAAGACTGACCTGGAGTCTGCAACTCCCACACAGAAATCATTGTGAAGAAACATGGCCACAAGGCTACAACCAATACATCCCATCACTGGTCTGCAGCCAGCAATGAAGGACCACCACCGCCAACTATTTGTGTGGCCACACTGACCTGCCCGGCAAGTCCGACCTCCAAACCTTGACCCAAACAAGGTTGGAGAGATTCAATAGTTGTAATGAATGCGTCAGACTGTGTGTTGAAAGCGAAGCACATCCATTTATAAAGTGTGGTTAATTTGTAAAGAAAAAGTTCAGGTGTCCAAAGCTCTGATGGGAAGTCCTGGGCCAGTGCAATTAAATGTTGGTGCGCACAATACCAGGGCTGTGTAGCCTGGAATCCACCTCATGCCTATTTAGTAGACTACCAGACACTCCCCGCCCCTTTATCTTACTCCTGCAGGACCCTCTTTCAGTTGCGGCTTGCAGGGGTTAAAAGGGGCGGGGCGGCACCTGGCACAGGAGGGATAATAATAAAATGTAAAATAATAGTAAAACATAAACGGATCTGCCACGCCGCTGCTCCTCCGCCCCCTTCTGCAGACACAGGCTCTCAGCCTGCCCTGCGGCCAATCCTAATGCTGCATGCAAGCAGCTTTAGGATTGGCCGGAGTGCCCAGCCAGGGCGCTCCCAGGCAGACTGGGAGCCTGTGCCTGCTCTCTCCAGCCTGACAGCACCGTGCGCATGTGTGTTTGGCCGGGCCGAGACGGCCAGACAAACACACATGCACACTGAGGGGAGTGCACAGTGCACTCCCCGTCGAACCCGTCATCCCCCATGGCCCGCCCCTTTAACAACAAAACCATAATAAACATAGTTTATTATTGTTTCATTGTTAAAGGTTTGCAGCCACTGCTGCTGGCGCAGGGATGATGCTCCTCTGCCATAGCGGAGGAGCCGCCGCTACCCTATTTTCTCCCTTTGTGACGTTTTTTTCGTCTTTCTCCTTTGTGTTATTTTCCTACTCTTGTGCTCGGGAAATAACTGATGCAAAAACATAAGTGCTGGTCCCTAAAAATAAGTGCTGGTGGCCCCCACCGGCAACCCCTGGCTCAAATTAAGCACTGGGAAGGGGGAGTGTATATGACCAGTATAGTAGTGCCTGCAGAAAGCCTCCACAGTCAGACCTGTCCACTTAAAGCCTTTTCCATAAAAGGCCATTCATTGAGACCCCTAAGTTAGTTCTCCCCTTTGGGATCTCAGGACATAACCTTTTAATAGCTGTTATATATCTAGTCAGGATGAGTGCTAGTCACGTTGCTTTCTTTTTATTTTTGTATTTTGTGTGTACTGGAGAGAGTCACAGTAAGCTGGCCCTTGGTGTCATTAGGTTTTGCCTACCAATTAATGCAAGACGTCTGGTTGTAAAAGACCTATTGTGACCTTCCTGTGGGCTTACGGTCTGCCTATGGCTTACCATTGGTTGGTTTTATTGTCACTAATTTGCGAACTTTTTATTTGATGCTTGCCTCGCTTTCTTGTGTTTGCCCCTCCCGTGGGGCATATCCTCTTTACTCTCCTTTTGATTGGCACACACATATGCACATTTAAGAAATTACGTTTATCTATTTTTTTCGACACTCCATGAGAGTGCATGTGTTTTCAAGCCCTGTCCCTCGTATGATGCTTCACATCTCAAATACACCCTTGTGCTGTGTTGCTTAGCACCCCTCCCAGCTTGCCTGCAAAAGCACAGCAAATGGGATTTTTGCTGGGGGACAGCTGAAAAGCAGACTTTAAGGGTTGTTTTTGTTTTATCTTCTGCATTCCACACATTGCATGAAAGCACAACGTTTGTCACACAGACTTTCGTGGCACTGTAGGGAATGCCCTCTCCTGCACTTGCTCAGCTGGCAGCTGAGGCAGAAGGTGTACTTACCATCACCCTTCTCTGGAGGCCCATAAATCTGCTCCTTAAGCAATTGAGAGAGCAGGCGGCTGCATCCAGTTCAAAGTACATTAGGCTTGGGCAAGCATTTCCCTTTACATTCAAGCACCTCCTTATTCTGTTTAAATTCTGATCAGAGGTTCCTGAGTGAAAAGGTTTTGAAAAATACTCTTTGCCATTTATAAAAACAAACAACACTGAATTCAGTGATCAGTTCCGAGATTCCAAATGATTTCCAAATACTGTTGGAAAAACAAATAGAAATGTTTTTTGTTTTATTTTCTTGCAACAATACTTTACAGATTAACATTGCCAACACGAACAGCTCGGCATTCGCATTATAAACACAAGACCTTTTGGCTTTGCCACTGCTTGTTTTTTTTTTGTTTTCTAGTAAATTCAGAAAATCTACTAGTCCCCTTGCCTCAAAATTTTGCAACTCTACGGAAATTCCTGAAAACAGTGAAAGACCCAATAATTTAATTCCGCACTAAGGACAAGCGTAGCTTCTCTTCGAGTCCTTTTTACGTAGGACTGATGGTATAAGGTACATTCATTCTGGCATTTGTTATAATGCATTACCACTACTGCAAGTCTATGTCCATTATCTGTCTGGAAGACTCAAGCATATCAGAAGGTAATGATGAAATTTAGCATCCAGAAATGAACGTCTCTGGACACAAAACACCCAAAGAAGCAGACTAAGAAAGTACATGGTACACTTAAACCTAATTATTGAGTGCTTATGTGCCCTAAATCCTCTTCGTACAAGAGAAAATTCAAATCATAAGTTAAACAAAAACCTGGCACACTGACCCAAAACTGGCCTAACTCTCAAGAACTAGTTAGGAAACAGATGAAGTTTGTAATATTTCCTAAAACGTAGACTATTCTGAGATTTTCTCAGTTGGAAAGCTGGTGCCATCCACAATTGTTGGGCAGTTGCATAGAGAAGCCTGCTTCCAAAGGGACCTCCCTATTTGTAGGCATTGTGAGTGGGAAAGCTGAGGGTGTTTCAACAGACCCTGTAGGTAAACCGAGTTGGTTTATTTTACATTTATGGTGGATCAGACGTAGGGTCTCGAATTCAGTGCGTCGGTCTATGGGCAGCCAGTGGAGGGATACCAATCCTTCCAATTCAAGCCCTTCAGTGTTTGCGCAGGTCCATTTTAAAAATGTGTGAGCCCAGCCAAGGCAAAGTGAGGGACAGTCTACGCTAATTTTCTGAAGAAAGCCTAGATACGGATAAAATAAGTGAAAGAGCCAAAAATGAAAGTGGCAAATTTTATCCACAACTGAAACGTGTGTCAATGGTTGAAGTTTTGTGAAACGGGATATCCACTAGGCCTGAACAAATTTAGATTATGCGAGAGTAATCGGACTAATGTAGGTAATTCCATGTTACTCTCTGACGCGGAATTACCAATTATTACGTAATTACTCCTGCTCACAGTATTTATTAAGAGTAATTTTAGGGAAAAATCCTACCCTAAGAGATCATTTAACAAACACTAGCTGCTGTTCTTTATTTGTGTTCTGCTGCACTCAGCGCCTCCTTGTATCCAGTTTGAGTACCAGGGGACAGTTTGGCACTAAGAAATAGCGCTATTGCAGAATTACCCTTCTTGTGTAATTCTGCATAATCTTGCGGAATTCTTAGGTAATTCCTTATGATTAAGATGCACAGAAATACACGAGTTGTGCCCACCCCTGATAGCTGCACTTTGCTGCTGAGAGGATGAAGCGGGACAATGGCCAGTTCACATGACCACAAAATAGAGGGTCATGGGTAAGATAAGCCAGAGAAAATGATGTACCTATGACCTGTACCTCCATCTTGGTGTGATTCACCAGTAGGCCACTGTTTAAGTTTCTCCTATCTTCCACTGAAGATGCTGGCTGGTTAAAAATCATTAAGAGTTGTATCATCTGCATATTTGTATGGTAATGCCCTAAAAGACTCAATCAGTGGAAAACTGTTTAGGCGTGTAGATGGGTGTTAAAAGTAGATGCTCTGCAGATAAGCATAGTCTGATTAAGGGTTGTTCACTTCTACTCCTGGGTTGCGATGTATAAAAAAGAGCAATACCAGTTTTGAGCTGTCCCATCAGACGATTACCATTCAGATGAGGTGTATTGGAGTTTAGAAAGCTGCTCCGGGAGATATTGAGCGATGCAAGGAATAAAAACTATGGAAGCTGGAAGGAGCAGGTGTGGGTTAGCAAAATATGACTGCAGCAGCCTTTACTCTATGAGGCTTGGTCAGGTCAAATTTATGGAGACCAGAAAGGATTCCATCTGCAGAGCCCTTTCTTGATGTTATGATGTCAAGTGTAGCCTTGGTCCATTGCAGAAAACCAATTTATTGGAATATGTCAAAAAGTTCTCAAGTGAAGCCAGTTACTGAAGCTATTGCTCTATTGTCTGCCGGGATACAGTGTCCTCTCCAGATGGACCCCAATGTTTTTCATTGGTGGCATAGATTATGGACTGGTACCCTAGGGAGGAAAGGCTAGAAGTCTGATGCCCATAAGTTGCTATGGAGACAACAATAACAACCTCTTTATTGTTTAGGATAAATTGAAGGTCATTGTATCCCATCTAGTTGAACCCTCTGAACTTTGGTGTCTCAGTG
The DNA here is from genome assembly GCF_031143425.1 of Pleurodeles waltl. NCBI lineage: Eukaryota > Metazoa > Chordata > Amphibia > Caudata > Salamandridae > Pleurodeles > Pleurodeles waltl. Next base: position 1,021,941,528 of record NC_090449.1, on the reverse strand, counting down.
CACCATGTAGATCATCAGTATAGTTTAACAGCAGACCATGGAAGAAAAAGGGATGGATGTTTACTAGGTGCAACGTGCAGATGTTGAAAAAGAGTGGCTTCGAAGTGGATCCCTGTGGGACACTACAGATCAAGGGCAGAGATGAACAAGGCTACCTGCTGACACAACCCAATGAAGCACTTTAAACTTTTTGTTCAAGTGTCAAGAGGTATTTGTAGGTCGTTCCCCACCCCTAGAGCAGATTGAAGCTACTAACAGCAGAGCTGTCGTCTACAGGCACATAGTTGTTGAACAAGCCTTTGTCGGCTTTGATCTCTTAGATTCACACAATTGTGCGCAACACGTAGGTGAGGGAGGGCACTAACACACCAAGACTGGTCGTATTTTTAATTAGCTAAAAAATAAAGATAATTTTCCAGATTTTTACAAAATCCTGTTGGCCCAGTGGACATAGAAAATTAAAGATTTACTGAAAGTCATCATTAGTGTTTTCTTCATGTTATTTGTGCAGGGAGACTTCCTCAGACCCTTGGAGAGTAGGGTGGTGGGGGAGGCAGTGCTAGTGACAAAAGCTTTAGATTTGTTTGTTATTGTAAATCAGGATAAGAAGCTGCACAACTCATTTTCTATTTTTTGGCTTTTACTCGCACCCTGTCAGTCTATTCGCGTTTCTCTCTTCTCCCACATTGTAGTCTCTGTTATACTTCTATTTTTCTTCTTCTGACTGACTTTCTCTATGGGTCTCTGAGTGTTTGCTCTTTGTCTCTACCAAGCACTTCTACTTCTTGTTCGCCCTCTCTCCCCTATTTCAATTTCTCTCCTGTTCTGTTCCTTTTTAGGGTCGAGCACAAAGCGCTCCGTCCCTGTTGTTATCTCTCTACAGGCTTGTAACCACGCCCATGTCCTGCCCATCAGTTTGGTTGGTTTGTCGGCTTGCCTTTTACAATTTGCTTGATTTCATTAGTGAAAGGCACGCATAAGTCATGCCTTTTCTGGTGTTTAGTCCGCCTCGAGCGCACCAGCCAACTACTGAAAATATGTGAGGCTCCATGTTTTCCGTATGGTTTCTGGACTACTTTTTCTCTTTAGTTCATAGGCAGTGCGATCTCGCTAGGCAGTAGTCGAGCACTTTGCATGACGTCAACTCAGTTACATGGATAATTGCATGATTGCACTTTCGCCAATAGGTTTCACTGCGAGCGAACTTATGTTTCCTTTTGTGTGTTTGCTTTGCGCTAATGGCAGCCGTCGGCTCGCTTATGTGAAACTGTTTACCTTTTTAGTTTATGTGGCAAGAAAAGCCTGGTCAGGAGTCTACAACGCTAATAGCTTTAACTCGAGTAAATGCGAGACCCATTGCATTGCACATGCTTGTTTCCCCTCTCTCTCTCACTGTCTCTCTCTCGCTCACTTCATTTCTCTCTAGAACTGCCACTTTCAGTGCAATAACAAGTGTTTCACATTATGGTTCAGAGAAAGTACTGAGGTTGGCATTGCAAATATATCACGCTCTAGAGTACACCTTCTCGTGCACCCTGCAGTTCAGCACAGTTTGCGCGTGTATCCGGTCCAGACGCGTGGACGGGAGTTAATTAGAATAAAAACCCCATTAGTGTGCTTGTCGGTACGTCAGAGTAGGGCATAACCATAGCCGATTTGTTTCTGCATTAACAAACGTGGAATGTCTCCACCAAAAGGGAGGTAACCCTAAATATTGTGGAACACCACAGCAGTCAAACAAGACTAACAAATGTGAGGCTCTGCTATTTCCTTAAAGGGAAGCAGGAATTGAAAACCCAGACTTTCGAGAACCCAGGTTTAAAAATTAAAATACCGCAAACAGAAGTGAAAGCAAAATTGGAGCTTTCTTTAAAAAATTGGAAGTTGAACCCTTGCTGTGCTCCTACCACTACACAAGGGTTGTTCCACTGCACTGTACAGAGTGTTGTGGATCGTGGTGTTGGTAGAGGGGGTACATGCGCATAGATATATTTATTTAATATCACGGTGCGGCGGGGTAACGCTGTGGAGCTATTGGTTGTAGAGCGCTTCAGTAAGTCTGCAGTGGTTGACCAGGACTGGTCGGAAGATCTCTGCTACGCAACCTAAACATAGATCTGACTGCAGCGTTCCGTAGGCCTTGTACGTGCTCCAGCTGATAGTTCCTCAAGCCGCCGTACATTGTATTGCCATAACCCAGTGCTGAATTAATTTGCACCCCTGTACCTACTTTGGACGAATCAATTTCCCAACCAATGGGTAAGATGGTCTACCCATTATAAAAAAATATGTTCTTCTAATACATGAATACCTGTCTTGCACATTATATAAATATATGTTTGATCAATCAAAGGCATGCTTGCTTCATACATTGTGAGAAGGCATCATCTACTGCTTAAGTGAACGTGTGTTGTACCCCATTGATATACAAACTACCCATTGTTAAACTGTATGTCCTACCCAGTTACAGGATGCACTAAACCATCAGAGAGCCCGCTCACTGCCTAACATTGGTTTGCTTTCTTGACGCTCTCATATGCTTGGTTCTTATTCCATGGTTTTCCTGCCTCCTCTTGTGTTTGTCAGTCCCCTAGAGCATAGCTTCAGTACTACACTTTTTAATTTGTTGACTTGTATCATTCCACTACCCACATTTAGGGAACTACTTTTTCATCAAGAACTCCATAAGGGTTCATGTGTTTTCTTGCTTTCCCTTGTGTACCACTTTCCCATTTCAAATCCCGTCCCTGCGAACTCTGTGTCTCTTCCCGCTCCCCCCACACTTTGTCCATTGGTATCCCCCCCCACCCAAGGTTTATTTTTTCATTTTGTTTAGCTCTCCCTGTTAACTGCAAGGGGTGTAACAAAACTGGAAGCCCTAACCCCCACTTGCAAAAAACACTGAGAGCCCTCCTTGCAGACTCACTCAGGAGCTCTCATGCCAGGGTGATGCGCTGAAAGGGGCCCGCACCGCAGGGGCCTTTGTTATGCCACTGCTAATTGCTTGTTGATTTCCACTTGCCCACTCTTTCCATCCACCCCTTTGTTGCTTCCCTACCTCATATGGTCCTAAAAATTAAATATTTTATTTTTATTTTTTTGTGACGTGACTGGAAGCTGACATTTTGCTGCTGGGCTGCTCAGCTTTCAAAAAAGTGCTTTTTACATAAGTTAAAATGTATTTTTTATATATGTGCCCCACCAAGTTGCATTTGCAATCTTGGATCAGTAAATAAAAAAAAAATCAAGCCCACACCATTCTGTGAGATTAATGTACACATATGTCATCATGCATACAAACAGGTGCACAACACTCATTGGGCTAAAGGGGCTTTAGCTCCACCCCCGTTGTGTGCCATAGCCTGGGCTGCAGCTCGTGGGTGCTTGTCTCAGGGAGTGTCTGGGCAGAGCACTGTTTAGGAAACATTCACTTTTCTTTAGAAAGACATGCCCAGCTTCTGTGCTGCTGGAAAGTGTCTTCAAAGAAGGGACGGAGGTCACCAGTGATTCTAAGTCACTGACCTCACAGTGGGGGCTCTCCCTGAGCAAGGCCATAAGCTTAAGCATTCCTCATTGTTTTGAAAGCGACACAATGATTTCCCATTAACACTGAGATGAGTGAGGCAGCATCTACAATTGAAGGCAAACAATGCACTGCTCCTAACAGTTAGCCTGAGTACAGTCAAACAAAAAAGGCACAAATCACAAATTATATTGTATGTAATTGCATTTATATAGTGCTTACTAAGCATGAAAAGGGGTAGCAAGTGCTATATAAATGAATACAAAGGGAAGAAAGTTTTTCCTTTTTTTAAATATTATTGCATTGAAATTATTCTGTGTCCATTAGGCAGTCCAGAATTTTTGTAACAACATTTTGTATTTGTGTGTGTGTGTGGGAGGATTAAGGTGCTTGTGTTCTTGCTTGTAAAAATTACAACACTGGCTAAGCACTAAGGAGCAGATTTACTACTCTTTCACGCAACGCAGCAAAATATATTGCTGCTTTGCGTTGCACGAAAGGGAGAGGGCAGAAATGTGCCACATTTACAAAGCTGTGATGCATTTCTGCTGTCTCCAAGCACCGAAGCACTTGTGGCTGCCTGGCACCAACACAGGCACACTTGTGCCATTGTGCAGGGTTCCTGTGTTACGAGCAAGTTTGTGTTTGTGCGGGAAGCGATACCTTCCTGTACAAAAACAATCCTTAAAAACATCTTCCTCTTTGTATGTGTGCTGCAGAAGGCAAAACACGTACAAAGAAGAAGTAAGGAGGTCAAATAAAGATATTTCTCCTTGCTAAGGCTAGGTCAGGAAGGAGCACCATTTTGGCTCAGTCCCGGCTTACAGACCCTTGTAAATCTGGGATTCTCTCAAAATCCATTGGTGGATGCATGGGAATGCCCATATACGACCCATGGAAAACTCACAGAGCCATGCAAGATGGCTTTGCGTGGCTCACTTAATACCACTAAAGGATTTGCACTGCCTTGCGATGACTTATACCATGCAAGGACAACGCAAGTCCTTAGTAAATCTGGTCCTAATTGTGTGCAAGGTGATATTGGCTAATAGGGGTTTGGGAAGCAGTTAGTTTGTTTTGGAATCACCAGCACTTATGAGTAGGGGAAGGGACTTTTAAAAGATGGTTCCTCAGGCCTGGCTGCCGGTTCTGTCCCAGAAGTAAGGCTAGCTATGGTCTATCAGGCAGTATTAGTATCAGAGTGATGGCTTAACAATTATGTCATGTCACACAGTTACTTTAACAGTCATGCATTTTACTCTAACAGTCCATACACAAGCAGCGGAGGAGAGCCGTCTGTCATTGTGCTCCTCTTCCTCATGATTGCTGTGTAGCTCAGGGTGGTAGGGCGGCACATGTGTACCACATTAGGAACACACATGTGGTGCAATATTCTACTGTCCCTAGTCACATGCTGCTGGGTGATGACCTCTTACAGTCCATCTCACAAAATGATGTGTGTGCCTCTTGCCCTAGGTATTTGGTCACTGAACATGTAATAGGCTGTCAGAGAGGATCAGCATGTCGCTGTACATGGGCAGCACCTGGCACTGCACCCACCAAAGCTTTCTGTTGCATCCGCATGGCGTGCTCGAAACTGCACTGTGCTTTTGTGACTTACCTATTGGGCATCCTTACCATCTCTGCAAGTGGTAAACATGGTGAAAAGGGGTGCCCAGATCCAAATCTAACATACAGACACATTTCAAAGGCTCAATCGGAACACACCCTGGGTGTGCAACCTCTGGACCTGTAGTGCTTCTGACCTTATCTCGTTTTCAGCACTTACATAACATATCAAGAATGCACTTCTGAGTTCAAAGAAGACTTTTATTGTTGTTAATTCTTCCCCAACCGCAATTTCGTAAGTGACGAATTAGTAGATTTCAAGCACACGTTCAATGAAAACACAGTTTGCAATGTACACAGCAGGTTATATTTATAAGATATTGAATGCAAAGCAAAACAAATACTTCACCGTGTGAGAAACCATTTACAGCTTCATCTTTCTAGGGTCTGCAAGCTGATGACTCCTGTCAGCTGCGAGAAAGAGATTTATCTACCCACACGGGATGCTGGCAACTGGCGCCAACTTCCAGTCCGAAGTCAGGCAGATTCGAATCTCAATCTCTGAAGCCTGTGTCATCCGTTACAAAGGTGTGCCCCCTCCTCTCAGACTCGGGAAAACTACGCAAGCCTTTGGAGATTGACCAGATCTCCTAGACTGCTCCTCTTCCCAGGCTCGAGCAGAGAGAAAAACACTCAATGTACCCTCTCTTATCAGGTCTAGTCTACTGTGAGAAGAAAACAGCTTGGTTCATCTTGTGCAAAAACACAGCTTGGAAAAATACAGCTTGGATTCTCAACTGCAATGTCTAACTCCACGTTAAAGGCAATAGGCAGCTAACCTAAATATCAAATGCAATGTCTAATGTCATGTCAAAGCCAATAGGCAGCTGAGCTGAATACAAAATGCAAGGTCTAATATCATGTCAAAGCCAATAGGCAGCTGAGCTGAATACAAAATGCAATGTCTAATATCATGTCAAAGCCAATAGGCAGCTAGACTGAATACAGCATGTCAAAGCCAATAGGCAGAATACAGAATGTAATGGCTAATGCAATGTCAAAGCCCATAGGCGGCTAAACTGAATACAGAAAGTAATGGCTAATGCCATTTCAAAGCCAATAGGCGGCTAAACTGAACAAAACATACAATGTGCTACTGGTGAACATTGAGCAACTAATATGCGCAGTGGTGAAACACAAAGTCATTGGTCAAACTCCATTAATGGCATGACATTCCGCCCTTTGACCAATTAATTTTTGTTTCACATATCTCTTGTTTCAAACAAAAAACAAAAAAACAAAAAACATTAGCACAAAAAAAAACATTATTAGCAAATCAGATTTGAATGATCAAAGCAATCCCTGTAAAGCAATAGAAGTGGATTAACATATAGATCTCATAACCTTTCACATCAGATACATCTACACAGTTTATAGTGTCTCTAATTCAACAGTGTTAGCAATTTGATGTGGCATGAGTTCTACTCATGTAAAGGTGCACGGTCCACCTGAAAGGTTTGCTGGAAGATAAGTGAAAGTCAGAGTTCCATACGAGAAGGAAAAAAAAAAAACACAGCTTAGTTCCAGTGGAAGAATGCAATCAAACAAGTTGAACTTGAACTGAAGGCGCAGTTTGCGCAAAATGGATCCATGGTGCTGGCACTTTACTCAGCCAGGTTCAGGTTGGGGGTTCGGTCTCTTCCCCGACCCCACACGCACACACCCGAAGGGGGACCACACAGCACACTCAGGGACAGTGGCGAAACGTGGTAGGATCTGCAAAAGAAACAAGTATGACTTTTCTTGCAAATAACATTTGTCATTTAAAATGTACCCTTTCTCTTTCTTTCCCTGTTTTATAATCAGCAGGACGTTTTTGGGGCCCTTTGTTATATTTTCTGCAGGTTCTGGAGGGTCACTTAGGGCTTCAACCCACACCTCAACACAGAGGTATTTATCTGCTGCACCACAGCTTCCTTTTTCTTGCTCTGTCAGAGGGGCTGGGGCAGACTCATTCTTTACCAAACCTCCATTCACTGCATTTTTGACAAGTTGGGCCATTCTGTCTCCAATTGGTATGAATGAATCAGATTCTTTTCTAGGTATCAGCATAATTTTGATTTCTCCTTGGTAATCTGCAGCAATCACTCTCCCTAAAACCTGATCACTTTGCCATTCCTGTCCTGGTAACTTTCCTCTCCCCAACTGCTCTGTGACTGCTTGCATGACAGATTGCTTTTGTGCGTGCTGCACAGTTTTTATCAAATCTAGGGGAATGTGCATCCCTCTCATCTCTGCCCACCTGTAAGTGGCTTTTTCTCCCAGCTGTTCACATTTCTGGGGCACCCACTTAGCCATTCCCACTAAGGCAGAATTCTGGGTGAACACTTCTCTCTCTGAATTCTCTTTAACATCTGCAAGGAAATTGAACCAGTTAGGTGCAAGCCATGTGAAAAACCAAACAGCTAAACCATTGGCAATGAACCAAAAATCAGTGCAAAAATGACACATCTCACGTAGCTCTTGCTTTAAAATCTGACACACATTGTACAACGCTGTTCCTTCTCCTCTGCCAGAAAATAACATTTCAGTCAATAAATCATTAGTAAAACAAACATGCTTTTTATCTTCAGTGGACATGAATTCAAATGGTGCACACAATTTCACTAGTGACTCTTTTACCTGTGGTACTCTAGCCCTGTCTTGCAAGTACCAGATCCAGTGTATGATCCTAGCTAGGGGCACTCTTTTCTTCCCTTGTTCTTGAATTACATGTACATCAGTATTTTCCTCTTGCACTGCGCAGAAACCTAAAGTCTGCATTATTTCATTTGCCAAATCACAAGCGCGCAGCTGCATATTATTTTTCACAGTGACCATATACCAAAGTGTTACGATTTCACTCAAATGAGGGCTATTCTGTTTCCAAAAATCAAACAAGCTAATGAAACTCGGTGTCTCTTGCTTAGTGCAAACAGTAAGAAGCTTTAAAATCTTTCGTTTTACTTGCGCATTTTGCAAGGGTAACTCGTAAATCACATTCTGAGCTCTCTCGTTCTCGTCCGTGTTATCAGTTAAGGAATGCACTTTGACTGCCAAAAAACCTGGCTCACACGAGGCTCAGAGCAGCTGGAAGCTGTCTTAACCCCCTCATTACTGGAATGGGAAAAGAAAGATTCTTCTAAAACAGCATTTTTATAACTTTCAGCATTATCTTGAATTAATGTATTCTGGCTAATTTGCTCACGTAAATTCTCATTTTCATGTTCCAACTGCCTACATTTCTCCTGCATTTCTCTGTAAGCAGATAAAGGTATCCAAACCTTTCTGTCATCATTGCTTCCAAAAGGCACATTTTCTAAATATGCTTCATCACAACAAAAACTATTTCTCAAAGCACTATCAGGCAGTTTAGCTACACATGCATTTTCAAACATGGTCTGCCGTGCTTCTGTAATTCTCCAAACAACAGAAATCAATTCACAGTTTTTCATAGCACCATCGGGCAGTTTAGCTACACATGCATTTTCAAACATGGTCTGCCGTGCTTCTGTGATTCTCCAAACAACAGAAAAACAATTTCTGTAATTCTCCAAACAACAAAAACAATTACACTTTTAAAGTGTGCACGTAGAAATCTATTAATTCGTCAACACCCCTTAACCACCCCACTTCTGGTACCAAATGTAGTGCTTCTGACCTTATCTCGTTTTCAGCACTTACATAACATATCAAGAATGCACTTCTGAGTTCAAAGAAGACTTTTATTGTTGTTAATTCTTCCCCAACCGCAATTTCGTAAGTGACGAATTAGTAGATTTCAAGCACACGTTCAATGAAAACACAGTTTGCAATATACACAGCAGGTTATATTTATAAGATATTGAATGCAAAGCAAAACAAATACTTCACCGTGTGAGAAACCATTTACAGCTTCATCTTTCTAGGGTCTGCAAGCTGATGACTCCTGTCAGCTGCGAGAAAGAGATTTATCTACCCACACGGGATACTGGCAACTCGCGCCAAGTTCCAGTCCGAAGTCAGGCAGATTCGAATCTAATTCTCTGAAGCCCTGAGACATCCGTTACAAAGGTGTGCCCCCTCCTCTCAGACTCGGGAAAACTACGCAAGCCTTTGGAGATTGACCAGATCTCCTAGACTGCTCCTCTTCCCAGGCTCGAGCAGAGAGAAAAACACTCAATGTACCCTCTCTTATCAGGTCTAGTCTACTGTGAGAAGAAAACAGCTTGGTTCATCTTGTGCAAAAACACAGCTTGGAAAAATACAGCTTGGATTCTCAACTGCAATGTCTAACTCCACGTTAAAGGCAATAGGCAGCTAACCTAAATATCAAATGCAATGTCTAATGTCATGTCAAAGCCAATAGGCAGCTGAGCTGAATACAAAATGCAAGGTCTAATATCATGTCAAAGCCAATAGGCAGCTGAGCTGAATACAAAATGCAATGTCTAATATCATGTCAAAGCCAATAGGCAGCTAGACTGAATACAGCATGTCAAAGCCAATAGGCAGAATACAGAATGTAATGGCTAATGCAATGTCAAAGCCCATAGGCGGCTAAACTGAATACAGAAAGTAATGGCTAATGCCATGTCAAAGCCAATAGGCGGCTAAACTGAACAAAACATACAATGTGCTACTGGTGAACATTGAGCAACTAATATGCGCAGTGGTGAAACACAAAGTCATTGGTCAAACTCCATTAATGGCATGACAGGACCTTGCTGTCTCTAAAGCTAACTCACATTTGCAGTCAGCTGGTGCTGTCCCTGCCTTCTACTATCCTATGTCAACTTCAAACTAACAACTGTATTCTTGTTCACTAATGCACAGTCTTCTGAGACACACTCCAAAATTCTCCCTCCTTTTGAATGTCTGCCTGAAGAGGGGATTTTAAAGCTGAAGCTTAATGCCAGAGACAAGAGTTCACAATTTACATAGGCAAGGGAATCAGAGAGGTTAAGTAGGGATGGCATCTGGGTGAATATACTAAAACAGACACACTCCACATCCCAGCATCAAAGCAATTAAGTAACCTGAAACCACCAAACTTAGTTTTGAAATTTAAATATTCTCGGACAGTATTTATTTTTCCAAAAGACAGGTGAATAAAATGTTCTGTCCGAACTTTCTCAAAATCAAGGTTACCCACTGGCCTGGCTCAGCCCTTCAAGCACTATCCCCATGAAAATGTGATTTGGACCCCCCCCCCCAGATTAAAACTAGGGCCCCTTCTTAGAACTTGAGAAGGTGAACTCAGCATGATGTGTCTAGAGTGTTGCTGCACAACGTAGCAATCAAAGGGTCAAGATTGCCTGGGACTGAGAACCACATTTCAGTGCTTGCATGATTAAATAGAGGAACCCAAATTTGCAGTTCTAGATATGTGGCTGAATACCTAGAAGACGTAAATGAGTTCCTCCACAGTGTAAATTAGTTCCTGCACATGCAGAGAGAGTGGGACTCTGTCATAAACAGGCCCTATCATCTTGAAGAGCAAAGCTCATTCACAGATTGAGTTGACCTCTTTTTTTTTGCAGTTTTACATAGCATAAACTTGACCTGAAGTAATGGGGCACTTTACATGAGCACCAGTTAGATTACACATGGTCACATACGTTTTGTGGGCACCAGGAGATTAAGTGATTTGCCCAGGCTCACAGGAGGTTGAACTGACACTGAGACTCGAACTTCGTTCCCCAGTTCCATTGTCAGCTTCTCTGGTAGCAATGCCACAGCTGGGTCCCACCGTACATAGTGCTGAACAACTGCATAGATAGAACAGAGTTTATGCACAGACGGAGCTGAGCTCCTGCAGACATTCTGTTGAGCTCCTTTACAAACAGTTAATTTATTGCACTGACCCAGAGCAGAGTCCCTGTATACACAGAGCTCAGCCCCTGCACAGCATGAGTCATGTTGATACATAGATTGTGTTTAGCCAGTTCACAGGCAGAGTTCAACTCTTTCAATATTCATTAATACAATGTAAAATCTGAACTTCTGTGGGGAATGAGATACCAGTGACCAGCTTCTAATCTGCGGGAGTACCACAGGCCTCTCGACCAGGTTAGTGTCTGACATGGCTTGTCTCTGATTGTGAGTCCAGGGGAAAAGGTTGGAGAGATGATGAGAGTGAGAAGGACGGGATTGAGAAAAGTTATTGTAGAAAAAGAGTGACAAGATAAAGACTACAGACAGAGAAGAGCAAGAAGATGTGAGAGAATATAGAGGAAAGCAAGAGAGGAATGAGAAAAGGAAGGAGAAAGTGATTGAGATGGGAAAGAGGAGAGAAAGTGTGTGAAATGGGAAATGGTAGAATGAGTGCCGTGTGAACAAGCATCTAGCAGTGATATTAAGGCAAACTTTACTGCACATTTTGCCTATTACTTTACCCTGTTTTTCCCCAGATATCTAACTGTTGTGTGGGTGATGCCACTTCTTGTTTAGGATGTTCGTTTTGGATAACAGAACTTGTCTTTTGTTACAAACTGAGCACTGGGCAGGAGTGAAGGTGTTGCAGACATACGTACTCACTGGGCAGCCATGTTTTAGAAATCTAGAAGGTGGTATAATCACCTATGAATCTCTGTTTCACATGGGGCATGGAGCATCACCTTTTTGCATATTTTGGTGAGCTCGAGCTTTTAACAACGTATAAAAATAGACACTGACAAACCAATGGTAAACTATTTATTAGAAGGATCACTAATACATACCACAGGTACATCATGACATTGGCAGTATCACTAGAACAAAGATAGGTACTGTGCATGTGGCAGCAGGAGGTGCTGCCAAACACAGGAGCTACATAAAGGACAGCAATTGTGAAAGCTTCCCTGCAGAACAGGTAGAAGTCCAGCATCAGTAGAAACATATCCCTCTCCCAGAGAAAAGGAACACATAGGACAGAAGCAGTGCAAACTTCGATTGTTTATTGAACAGGTGCAACTTAGGTAACAGCAATGCAAGTTTCCCTTTCTTACAGAACATGTTTGTCCTGTACAGCAGCAATGCAAGCTGCACTACATATCGGCCCCTACAGGGCAAGCTTTCTTTCCTCACAGAACAGGTACCTCTTGACAGCACCGTTATGTTTCCCTTGTTCACAGTGGGTAGCAGCAGTGCACGCTCAACATCCAGTTAGAACAGACACAACATGACAGATGTTGTGCAAACTTTTAACACTGAAAGAACAGCTCTTTGGAGCAGGTGCTAAATCCTTTGAAATTGGTATATTGGTGAAATTGTGAGTGCTATCAACGTTCTCACTGCAGCGCATTCTGACAGTAGTTGTATAAAAAATATCTCATTTACTTAAGATGCTGTTAGAGATGCTTCAAAAGTTTTGTATTTCACACGGGTATCAACAGTACCTGGTTTGAAATAGGTAAGTAATACAGTTTCTGAATTATTGGCAAATATCTGTTTTAAAAATGGACACAGTACAATTTTCAGAACAGTTCCTGTGGGGAAGAAATGTTAGATTGTTTCACAGGTAAGTACAACACTTACAATTTCAGTCTCCGGGTTTTAGGAAGTCCATCGGTTGGGGTTCAAGTTAACCCCAAACACCCACCACCAGCACCAGGGGCCGATCGGTTGCAGAGGTCAAAGTTGAGCAAAGTTAACGTGGGCTTCTATGGTGACAGCGGGTACTCGGAATCAGGTCTGCCAGCAGGTAAGTACCCGCGACTTGGAGGGCAGACTAGGGGGGATTAGAAGAGCACTGAAGGGGCCACAAGTGAGCACCAAACACACACCGTCAGCGGCACTGGGGCAGCCGGGTGCAGGGTGGAAACAGGAAGTCGGGTCTTCAATGCTGGTCGATGAGGAGACCCCGGAGGTCACTCACAGGCTGCAGGCGAGGTCCAGGGGGTGTCTCAAGCACACCACCAGTCGGACAGGGAGGATGGCCGTCTGTTGATCGTTGTTGAACCGGGTGTCGGTTTCTCCAAGGCCTGGGGGCTGCGGGTGCAGTGGGTCCTTGGCGTCGAATATCTTCGTCCGGAGCTTTCGTGGTCAGGGGGGTCCTCAGGATTCCCTCTGCAGGCGTCGTCGTGTAGGGGTCAACCCAGGGTGAGTATTTGCTCGGAATCGCCTGGGGACACTCTCTGGCTGGGTGGACCACCTGGACACAGGCCATGGGTGTTGTGTGCAGAGTGGTCAGGACTCACGCTTCTGGGGTGAGATGGGAGTCCTCAGAAGAGGTTTCTTCTTCTTTTCTTCTTTAGACATCCTCTGTGATGCAGGCAGTCCTCTGGAGGTTTCTCAATGGTCGCTGGACCTGCAGGAGTCGTCGCCTTTCTTTTGCAGGTTCTTTGAAGCAGGAGAAGAGGCCGGTAGGGCTGGGGCTGAGTCAGTTGTTGTCTCCTTTCCTTCTCTACTGGGGTTTCAGCTAAGCAGTCCTTCTTCTTCTTCTTGTGAGGTCATCATGAATCTGGTGAGTTGGGTTCATGTAAGCCCTTAAATACAAGATTTTAGGGGCATTGCAGTTTCAGAGGGCAGTAGCCAATGGCTACTGTCCCTGAGGGTGGCTACACCCTCCTTGTGCCCACTTCCTTTGTGGGTGGGGGGCACATTCCTATCCCTATTGGTCCCTGTCCTCCAAACCAAGATGGAGGATTCTGCAGGAAGGTGGTCACTTCCGCTCTGGACACCTTAGGGGTGGTCCCAGCTGAAGTGGTCACTCCTCCTTGTTTTTCTTAAGTTTCCTGCCGAACTGGCTGCCAAAAGTGGGGGCTTGTCCAGGGGGTGGGCATCTCCACTAGCTGGAGTGCCATGGGGCACTGTAACACGAGGCCTGAGCCTTTGAGGCTCACCGCCAGGTGTTACAGTCCCTGCAGGGGGGAGGTGTGAAGCACCTCCACCCAGAACAGGTTTTGTTTCTGGTCTCAGAGGGCACAAAGGCCCTCACCCCATGGGGGTCAGAAACTCGTCTCTTAGTGGCAGGCTGGCACAGACCAGTCAGTCCTACACTAGAGGGTTGGGTAAAATACAGGGGGCATCTCTAAGATGCCCTTTGGGTGCATTTTGTAATATATCCAACACTGGCATCAGTGTGGGTTTATTGTGCTGAGAAGTTTGATACCAAACTTCCCAGTATTCAGTGAAGCCATTATGGAGCTGTGGAGTTTGTTTTTGACAAACTCCCCGACCATATACTTAATATGGCCACCACTGTACTTACAATGTCTAAGAATAGACTTGGACACTGTAGGGGGATATTGATCATGCAGCTATGCCCTCACCTGTGGTATAGTGCACCCTGCCTTAGGGCTGTAAGGCCTGCTAGAGGGGTGACTTACCTATGCCACAGGCAGTGTTTTGTGTGCATGGAACCCTGAGGGGGGTGCCATGTGGACTTTGCCATTTTCTCCCCACCAACGCACACAATCTGCAATGGCAGTGTGCATGTGTTAGGTGAGGGGTCCCTTAGGGAGGCACAACACATGCTGCAGCCCTTAGGGACCTTCCCTGGTCACAGGGCCTTTGGTACCACTGGTACCCTTTACAAGGGACTTATCTGTGTGCCAGGGGCGGGCCAATTGTGGAAACAATGGTACGTTTTTAGGGAAAGAACACTGGTGCTGGGGGGCTGGTTAGCAGGACCCCAGCACACTCTGTCAAGTTAGCATCAATATCAGGCAAAAAGTGGGGGGGTAACTTCAACAAGTGCCAGTTTCCTACACACACAAATTTACAGTAATAATAAGTATCTATTTATATGTTTAGGCACTAGAATCAGTACAATCAGGTAAGTATGTTTTGAAAGAAAAATATTTGTAGATTTCATAAGTCGACACTTTAGTGGCATTTTCAGATGCGGCAATGTTATCCTACAGAGAGAAGAAGAAGTACTGCATTCAGGTATAATATAGTGACTAAGGAGGCCAATCGCTTGGACTTTAGGTAAGTATTGGGCAAGGTTCAGGACCACGCGAACAGGTCACACCGGGCGGTACTGGAGCAGTCAGGTGCAGAGGAGTAGTGTAGCATAGGGTGCCCAATGTTACTTAGTGGGGATCAGTCCAGTGCAAAAGATGCTGCAGGTGAGGACTGGGTTCCAATCTTGAGATGTCTGGGGAGATGGAGACACCTCGGATCCTCTTCTGCACGAGTCAGGGGCGATGGGTGCAGAGCTGTCTTGAGGCAATGGGTTTTCTTCTCATGAGCACTCCCTGTTGAGGGGGACTGCGTGTAGAGGCTGTGGGTGACATTCCAGGTGAGCTTTGTCTCTGTATGGTGGGGGAACCACACTAGCACTTTTGGTCCACTTCAACTCAGGCTGTGCAGCATGAGTGCAGTGGTGCTTTCAGGTGTCGAGTTTTTGGCGGTTCTGAGTCCTCTGTTTGTCTTGGGGTGCCTCCAAGATGTAAGGAAGCCGTTCCGCTGCTGGTGCCAGCAGCTCCCCTAAATACTGCATTTAAGGACATTGTCATGAATGTAGGGTGGTATCCAATAGGCTACTTACCCCTGGGGTCACTACACCCCCCATATGACCACAGGGCATAACCTTGTCCCAGAGTTTCTAAATCTTCCAATGCCAAGATGGCAGATTTCTAAATGCTGTGTCCATATCAAGCAACGCAACTTAGGGGTAAGGCTGACCTATAAGGTGGACGCACATCTCTGAATACTAAATTTCCCACCTACCCAGGTGCCAAAGGGCCCTGGCGTGGGGGCAGCCACTCTCCTTTGAGTGAAGCCAGATCTTCATACCAAGGTTGGAATGCAGATTCGCAGGTCATCCTGGTGGATGGGGAATGCAATCACCTCTTCTTGTTTTCACTTTTAGCTGCACCAAGACACCCAGCCTCCAAAGGCAGTCTGCAAGTGCTAGGTGAGGGGCCCCTGAGGGTGGCACAATACATTCTGCAGCCCTTGGGGACCCTTTCTGGTGCCCATGCCCTGGGTACCAGGGGTACCATTTACTAGGGACTCACAGGGGGGGCAAAGGTATTGCTGATTGGAGAACAACTGCACAGTTTAGGGAAATGGATCTGGCACTGGGGACCTTGTTAGCAGGAACACAGTGCACTTTCAGTCACAATTGCACCAAATACTAGGCAAAAAGTGGGGGTGACCATGACAAAAAGGGACACTTGCCTACAACAACTCCTGCTTTTTCATATCTTGGAGCCCTGCTGCTGTTGCTTATTCTTACTTTCAGTGCCTGTATGTCTTAATGATGCTATGTCCTGTAGCTCATGCTCTTGTCACTGCTGCTATCAGATACTGTCAGCTTCTGCTGCTGTCACTCTGAATGCTGCTGTCAATGGATATAACCCATACTAGTGCCCTGGCTCTTCAGGCTTCATGAACAATGCTGGCATCCACTAGTGATTCAGCTGTCAGTCCTTCTGCTATCTCCTCTCCGGGCTTGATTGCAGCAAGCAAACCCTAAATTGAGGGGATAGATCTGTGAATAATGAAGCCTGTGAGAGCAGGTCAACTTCAAGGGTGCAGGAAGAGGGATTTCCTTCAGCAGCCTCAGGCTTCAATCATGGTTGCCTCAGCAGGCAAGAGATCTAAGCACTCTGCTAGATTGCTAGCTATACCTTTGATCATCCTGTGAGAGATCATAAGGCATCTGTTCAGGTGGAGGAACAGGAGCTCGTCACTGGCTGGTGGTGCAGGTGTTGTCCTCCAGCTGTGAGGGGGCAGCAGGTTCATGAGTATTCTGACACCCGTTCCACATTCAAGCTGTATGCCCAGGTCTCCCTTTGGTTATCCTCAGATCCCTCAATCTAGCCCTGCACCGGTGTCTTGTGCTGTGGATGCTCACCATAAGAGGTAATGTCATTTTTACACAGCTTCAGCTCTTTCATAGATATGACTGACAACATTATTTACAATCATGGATTTCTGGCGCAGCATGTGTACATTTAAATTTTGGCATCTTTAACCATCCCTCTTTTATTGGGACAAAAAGATAACGTGTCAGATTGCAACTTTGCCCTAGGCATGTGTCTATATATTTTTTTAAAGATATTTAACCTGCAACTCACAAACAGAAACTAGCTTTACTAGCAGTAATCTGCAACATTTTGCACTTTCATGTCACAGCAGTGCATAGCCATGTCGAGTAAGCACTGAAGGGCCAAAGACTGAAAATAAGATTAATCAACCCCTTGTACACTATTTTACAATAATACCACAGTACAAAAAAAGAGATGTACGCGTCACCTGAACCACAATCTCACTTCCACCCGGATGGGCAGACTGGAAATATATCACTGTTAATATATCATTACATCGTTGAGAAATAAGTACATATTTATGTTAAATACCAAGTTACACTTCAACCCATCGTGTATGTGCACATAGACAAACCTGGACCTTAAACTACAATATATTTAAGGTGCGACTCCTGTATAATACCTACATGCCTCCATATTTTGCATTGTGTCTACTCACCAGACAGCATGGGGACCACAGATAATGCCTATGGAAAAATATCAAAAGAATATGGGGGTCATTCTGACCCCCGCGGGCGGCGGAAGCCGCCAGAAGACCGTACTGCGGTCAAAAGACCGCGGCGATCATTATGACTTTCCCGCTGGGCGGGCGTGCGACCGCCAAAAGGCCGCCCGCCCGCCCAGCGGGAAAGCCCCAGCAACGATGAAGCCGGCTCCGAATGGAGCCGGCGGAGTTGCTGGTGTGCGACAGGTGCAGTGGCACCCGTCGCGATTTTCAGTGTCTGCTAGGCAGACACTGAAAATCAATGTGGGGCCCTTTTAGGGGGCCCCTGCAGTGCCCATGCCATTGGAATGGGCACTGCAGGGGCCCCCAGGGGCCCCACGACACCCGTTCCCGCCAGCCTGGTTCTGGCGGTGAAAACCGCCAGAACCAGGCTGGCGGATAGGGGGTCGGAATCCCCATGGCGGCGCTGCTTGCAGCGCCGCCGTGGAGGATTTATAGGGGCAGGGGAAAACCGGCGGGAAACCGCCGGTTTCCCTTTTCTGACCGCGGCTTTACCGCCGCGGTCAGAATTGCCCTTGATGCACCGCCAGCCTGTTGGCGGTGCATCCTCCAACCCCGGCCCTGGCGGTCCATGACCGCCAGGGTCGGAATGACCCCCTATGTGTTCAGAAGGATTTGCGAAGGTGAACCTTTGGAGCATTTTCAACTCTTAACCTTTTTTTGAATGTTTTATTACACCAACCGAGGAAGAAGACGGGGTGTAGTGACTAAGTTAAATTGGGAACCTGGCTTGGAATCCAGCTTAGATCTTGTCTGAAAAGAGTGCGTGTCTGAGTAAATCACTTAATCTGTGATGATGTTGTAATTGTGTGTTATTCAAAGATTTAGGCCCCCACTTGCTATATGAAGTCTTGCTTCATCTCCATCACTCCCCATAATATACAACACTCTGTTGCTCCCCAGCTAAATTTGCGCTATAACAATATAAACTGCGTCATATTTTTACGTTGTGAAGTTATTGTGCTTATTCCACTCTGTGAATGCCCCTTCCTTTTGGACTCTTTCTGAACAGCCCTCATTTTGACATCCGCATAGAAGCCGTATACAGTTTTTTTTTTTTATCCTAGTACATGTGCCACACATTCAATAGCGCTCATATAAGTCTCCTTCTCAATGTCCGAGAGAACACTTTCTTGTTTTTATCAGAGAACCCCTCAAAGACATATTTTTGTTCCTTGAAGCATTTTGATTGTGTGTTTCATGTTGCATTCAGCAAGAAAAGACAGGCTTTCTTTTCTGTGTGTCAGACATGCACATAGGCACACGGTTTGTTGGTGCGAAACATCTTGCAGACATCTGATACTCGCAGGTGTGGTGGATACTCTAGAAGCTTCAGCAGTGCTTAGTGTCTGAATAGAAATTATGTGCAAAGCCAGTACATCTGGCCTTAATGTGTTGATGCGTGAAAATACAGGCACGCATGAATGCTGTTTGCATGGGTTAGCAAATTCAAGGCATACCTTTTGGCAAAGTGTGCTCTTATACTGGCTCTGAGAGTGTCTCTTCCCGCATTATGGGAAGTGGCAGCACACCGCTGCCGCTTGACGTGCTAGCCCCCCCGAAGTTTGTGTCTAGTTGTGCCCCTGCATACAAATGCCTATGGAATGACGTGGGTGGACAGGTGCAAGCATTCCCGTCACTGCAGGTTTTTTTTATGATGTTTGACAGCATGGTAAAATAGCATTGGCAAATCCAATTAGTGAGGCTTATTGGCTTTCCCAATGCTTTTTTGTTGTGTCGTATAGTTCAACCTGTACCTTATACTGAAAAAAGCATAAATGTGTTGAGGCGAGATCTGGTCTCTCTCAAACAGGGCCACTGGAATTATGCGATTCCGTGGCCATGGCGATTCTAGCGTAATCATGGATTTGCCACATAATTCATCATCTGCTGCATAATCTGCATATTTTACAAAAAAAGTTTCTAGCTGAAACAGATCAGAAGTTACTAAAAATATGGTAACTCTGGTTCATGCGCAGCAGAAAGCTTTTTGCAAAGGTTGAGTGATCATCTTTCAGTTTTCGGTGTGAGATTGATACTAATTAAGGTGAACTCTTTTCTCAGACACTGTTAATAAATGTAAAAATGACAAATTAATGAAGTAATACTATCTCAAAATGTGCCACATAATTTGCCTTTGCTTGCCGCATAATGGAGTCAACCGTGAGGCATAATTTGGTTCTCCTTTGCCGCATAAGTGATCCTGGTCTCAGGGAGACAAGTGACCGGCTCTGAGGCCTTTTGCCTTTCCTCACCACTTCTTCCGGAGGAAGCCCGTCGGGGGTTGCCAAGTTCAGTTCCCTCTTTAGTCTCCCCTACAGTGGTGGATACATGCGCCCCCCCACTCGTAGCCCTGAAGCTGTAATAAAAACTCTTAAACTTCATGAACACTCGAGGTTTCAGTCCCTTTCGGTGGAGTAAGTTCGCGCGCAGTTAATAAACAGTCACACAGCAGAGGGGGGCGGTGAAGGGTGGCTACCCCCCCCCCCTCCCCCCCCCCCCCTTTCTAGCAACCCCGATCGCTGGGGACTTCGCGGAAAGGGAGGGGTCAGTTGTTTTCCTGCCAAGTCTACTGCGGCTTCTTTTTTTTACCCTTTTTGTCGGAAGCGCCACCCTGGGAAATAAATGCTTGCATTTTCCTGTCGTAAAAAAAAAACGGCATGTGGGCTCGCTGCCTCCTAATGTGTTCTGCTTTCTCATTTGATTCTCTTGCAGAGGCTGGTTCGGGACGTCTCCCGGGCACGGTCCTGCGTCGCCCCGCCAGGAAGGCTGCGATCCTCTGGAGATGAGCGGTGCACGGGTCAGGCTTGGCTTCATGTACCATGGAAGGTCCAGGCGGTAGGGCCAAACCCAACGCCCGCCCGGACCCCCACCGTTCGCGGCCGGGGTCCTACGTCCAGCTGCTGAAGGTGAACCGGGAACGCCTGGTCAGCCAAGTCAAGAACGCGCAGTGTCTGCTCGACAACCTGATCCAGAATGAGTACTTCTCCAACGAGGATGCTGAGATCGCCTCCCAGTTCCACACCCGAGCAGACAAGGTACCCTCGCTATTCTGGCTAACTTGCATTTGTCTGAGTGGATTGAAAGTCACTGATTAACCAACCTTTTGGCTTACTAAGCATTCTCTGCCATGAACGTGAATTCACCCCAAGGCCAGGGCTAGCGGAAGTGACATCATACGCCATTTGACTTTTACGTTCACTCGCACACGTGCTTACACATACACTCAAAATTACACATATTCACACTTTCTTTCTCTTTCATACCAGTGCTTAATTTGTACAATATTAAGTGCCAAGGACCAAGGTTTTACTCGCTGGTTCATTGTAGCTGGCATAACGCACATCACATTAAATTAGCAAGGTTAAGTTCAGTTTTATCATTTGTATAGCATGTATTAAATAACTTTATGCTCAACTTGCTTAAAGATGCCCACATATTGCCACCCTGTAGTTGTTCTCCATAAATATGTGCCAGTGTCTACAAGTAAGCACCGGAAAACACCAGCACAAGTTAAGCACTGACATAAACATACTCTCACCTGTAGGCATTCAAGCCAAATACATTTAAGAGCATTTTTACTTAGCTTTGCTGACAGGGAGGGCCAGTTTCAGCTAACTGTACTCCATTTATTGCACTAATAATGAGTAATATCATTATATTCACTATTAATATAATACAAAAATGACTAAAAACAAAGAGACTGGATGTCTATAAAGGTGAGTTGCTTCTGTGTTCCTGGCACTGATTTTGCTACCTCTGAGGCAATAGGTTGCTATTACAGTGCCTGAGGTCAGTAGGGGCAAGCCAGGGGGGTCGTACCTCCCCTGGCAACCCTTAAATGATGCCCATGTCCTCTCCTTACAGCCTGCTTATCTGTGTTGGTCTTTCTAACCAACACTTCTCCAATGAGTAGCTCATGAGCTACTGGTTCCTCTCCAGCTGCCTGTAAGTAGCTCTCTTGTGTGCTGCCTAGTCTATTAAATTACAAGTTTTTGCTTGGTTCAATTAATATAAGTATTCAACACGAAAATATGCATATTTTCAGAACTCATAAGCTGATGTTTGAAGAAAAATAGCTGAATTTCCATGTTGTAGTTAGAGCTGATATTTCAGTGATAAATAATGTCGGGGAGACTTACTTCTAATAGTGTTACCTTGATACTGGTGAACTGAATCATGACAGGTACGTCTTACCCACAAAGAAGCTTTCCACACTGGCAAGCCCTTTTTAGGTCAAAGCCTACTCTGGTTTGCTAGCAAAATCTTGGGGATGCTCAGAAAGCTTCCCTGGGAATGCATTCCACCCATCGCTTACCCTTGGCTTTGTGGTTTGTAACGTATACTGCTCGCTTTCTATTTTCTGGCTCAATTTGTTATAGACTGGCCAGCTTGAGTTTGTCCCTTCCCTTGCCCAAACCCTGTTTGCTGTATTCTCCCACCAGTATTGGATTTCTGTAAACAAGCCTTTAAATCTTGTTCTTCTATTGTAACAGTTCCTGTGCATTCAAAGATAGAGATCAAATGTCAGGCTCTGTTTTTCAGGGAGCTTGCTGTTTACTTTTCTTTCTTAGACTTCAAAGTGAGAGAATTTATGTGACAATCATGCTGGCTACTGGGAAGTGCTTGAGGAAAGTTGTGCAATGTTATGCTTTTCTAGTTCACAACAAAATGTAAATGTCTAAGTGAAATATGCGGGTATTTCAGAATATATCAGAGTTAGGGATGCACAAACTAAGCACTTTTTCTTGTAATTCTGAAGTGTGGTGTAACCAAATAGTTTAATATGATCAAAACAAATCAATACACTAGGTGATGACATTTCCACATATAATCGTTTGTGCGCTGCATACTTTTTTCAGTAAAATTGTATGTCTGTACCAATGCAATTGTCATTTCCGTACATTTGTTTGTAATGGCAGTGTGCTACCACACCATGCATATTCCACTCTACTCCACTCCACTGTACTCTGCACCACCACACGCCTCTCCGCACTGCATCACTACACACTACTCTGCCCCACTCCAGTCTATGCCCCTTCACTCTACGCCTATTACTCTACACCACTCTACTCTATGCAAATGCACTTTACCCTAAACTACTGTACTATGCACCACTGCACTCTGTCACTCCACTCTACACCACTCCACTCTGTCAGTCTACTCTACTCTACAATACTGCACTGTATGACACTGCGTTCTATGCCAGTGCACTCTACTCTGTACCACACCACTCTGCACCAGTGCACTATATGCCAATCCACTTAATGCCACTTTAATCTGCTGTACACTACTGTACTCTATTGTGCACCACTTCTCTCCACTCTGAAACTATCTACTGTATGCCACTGCACATTATGCCACTGCACTCCACTGCAGTCTGTGCTACTCCACTTTGTGGCAATCCACTCTGCGCCAGTCCACTCTACTGTGCAGCACTCCACACTACGCCACTCAATGCCCCTACACACTGTCACTGCGCTTTACTCTGCATCACTCAAGCCTATGCCACTTCACTCTATGCTTCTCTACTCTACACCAGTCTACTCTATACAAATGCACTCTACCCCACACGACTCTACTATGCACTACTGCACTCTTCACCATTGTACTCAACCCCATTCTACTCTGTGCCACTTCACTCTATGCCACTCTATTCTACAGCACTGCACTCTATTCCAGTGCACTCTACTTTGTACCACTCAACACCAGTGCATTCCATGCCAATGTAATCTACTCTGCACTCTATGCTAGGCACCACTCCACTCTACTCTGAAACAATCCCCTCTATGCCACTGCACTCTATGCCACTCTACTCTACAGCACTTCACTCTATACCAGTGCACTGTACTCTATACCACTCCACGCCAGTGCACTCTGTGCCAATGTAATCTACTCTGCACTCTATGCTAGGCACCACTCCACTCTACTCTGAAACAAACCACTCTATGCCACTGCACTCTATGCCACTTTACAGCACTGCAATCTATACCAGTGCACTCTACTCTGTACCACTCCACGCCAGTGCACTCCATGCCAATGTAATCTACTCTGCACTCTATGCTAGGCACCACTCCACTCTACTCTGAAACAATCCACTCTATGCCACACACTCTATGCCACTGCACTCTGTATCAATGCACTCTACTCTGTACCACTCCACGCCAGTGCACTCCATGCCAATGTAATCTACTCTGCACTCTATGCTAGGCACCACTCCACTCTACTCTGAAACAATCCACTCTATGCCACTGCACTCTATGCCACTGCACTCCATCCCACTCTACTCTACAGCACTGCACTCTATACCAATGCACTCTACTCTGTACCACTCCACGCCAGTGCACTCTATGCCAATGTAATCTACTCTGCACTCTATACTAGGCACCACTCCACTCTACTCTGAAACAATCCACTCAATGCCACTGCACTCTATGCCACTGCACTCTATGCCACTCTACTCTACAGCACTGCACTCTATACCAGTGCACTGTACTCTGTACCACTCCACGCCAGTGCACTCTGTGCCAATGTAATCTACTCTGCCCTCTATGCTAGGCACCACTCCACTCTACTCTGAAACAAACCACTCTATGCCACCTCACTCTATGCCACTCTACTCTACAGCACTGCACTCTGTACCAATGCACTCTACTCTGTACCACTCCACGCCAGTGAACTCTGTGCCAATGTAATCTACTCTGTCTCTCTGTGCTAGGCACCACTCCACTCTACTCTGAAAGAAACCACTCTATGCCACTGCACTCTATGCCACTCTACTCTACAGCACTCCACACCAATGCCCTCTACTCTGTACCACTCCACGCCAGTGCACTCCGTGCCATTGTAATCTACTGTGCACTGTATGCTAGGCACCACTCCACTCTACTCTGAAACAAACCACTCTATGCCACTGCACTCTATGCCACTCTACTCTACAGCACTCCACTCTATACCAATGCACTCTACTCTGTACCACTCCACGCCAGTGCACTCCATGCCAATGTAATCTACTCTGCACTCTATGCTAGGCACCACTCCACTCTACTCTGAAAAAATCCGCTCTATGCCACACACTTTATGCCACTGCACTCTACAGCACTGCACTCTATACCAGTGCACTGTACTCTGTACCCCTCCACGCCAGTGCACTCTATGCCAATGTAATCTACTCTGCACTCTATGCTAGGCACCACTCCACTCTACTCTGAAACAATCCACTCTATTCCACTGCACTCTGTGCCACTCTACTCTACAGCACTGCGCTCTATACCAGTGCACTGTACTCTGTACCACTCCACGCCAGTGCACTCTGTGCCAATGTAATCTACTCTGCACTCTATGCTAGGCACCATCCACTCTACTCTGAAACAATACACTCTGTGCCACGCACTTTATGCCACTGCACTCTGTACCAATGCACTCTACTCTGTACCCCTCCACGCCAGTGCACTCTATGCCAGTGTAATCTACTCTGCACTCTATGCTAGGCACCACTCCACTCTACTCTGAAACAAACCACTCTCTGCCACTGCACTCTATGCCACTCTACTCTACAGTACTGCACTCTGTACCAGTGCACTCTACTCTGTACCACTCCACGCCAGTGCACTCTATGCCAATGTAATCTACTCTGCACTCTATGCTAGGCACCACTCCACTCTACTCTGAAACAATCCACTCTATTCCACTGCACTCTGTGCCACTCTACTCTACAGCACTGCGCTCTATACCAGTGCACTGTACTCTGTACCACTCCACGCCAGTGCACTCTGTGCCAATGTAATCTACTCTGCACTCTATGCTAGGCACCACTCTACTCTACTCTGAAACAAACCACTCTATGCCACTGCACTCTATGGCACTGCACTCTATGCCACTCTACTCTACAGCACTGCACTCTACACCAATGCACACTACTCTGTACCACTCCACTCCAGTGCACTCCATGCCAATGTAATCTACTCTGCACTCTATGCTAGGCATCACTCCACTCTACTCTGAAACAATACACTCTGTGCCACACACTTTATGCCACTGCACTCTATGCCAAAGCACTCTGTACCAATGCACTCTACTCTGTACCCCTCCACGCCAGTGCACTCTATGCCAGTGTAATCTACTCTGCACTCTATGCTAGGCACCACTCCACGCTACTCAAACAATCCACTCTATGCTACTGCACCCTATGCCACTCTACTCTACAGCACTGCACTCTATACCAATGCACTCTACTCTGTACCACTCCACGCCAGTGCACTCTATGCCAATATAATCTACTCTGCACTCTATGCTAGGCACCACTCCACTTTACTCTGAAACAATCCACTCTATGCCACACGCTTTATGCCACTGCACCCTATGCCACTGCACTCTGCCACTGCACCTTATGTAATTGCCATCAGTACCACTCCACTTTGCTCCACTGCACTCTACTTTGCATCACTGCGTTCTATGCCAATGCACTCAATCCCACTTTACTCAAAACCAGTGCACTGCACACCACTGTACTCTACGCCAATCTACTCTGCACCACTGCACTCTGCTCAACTATATTCTAGTCTGCAACACTTTATGCCACTGCATTCTAAGCCATTGTTCTCTACATCACTGCACTCTACGCCACTCTATTCTACTTTTCACCACTGTGCTCTACGCCACTGCTCTCTATGCCACTCTGCTCTGCACAAGTCTACACCACTTCACTCCACACCCATCCAGTCTATGCCTCTCAATGTACACCGCTGTACTCTACGATATTCTACTCTACAACACTGCACTCACTGCCACTGAACACTGTGCCACTACACCCTACGCTGCACCACTCTATGCCACTCTACACCACTGCCCTCTACACCACTCTACTCGAAACCTCTGCATTCAATGCCAATGCACAAAACACCACTTAACTCGAAACTAATGCACTCAGTGTCACTGCACTGTATGCCAACTACTCTGCATCACTGCACTCTGTGCCACCATACTCTACAACATGCTATGCCACTGTACACTATGCCACTGCAGGCTAAGCCACTCTATTCTGTTTTGGATCACTGTAATCTAAGCCACTGCACCCTACGCCACTGTACGCCATTGCGCACTAGGTCACTGCACTCTACGCCACTCTGTTCTACTCTGCACCACTGTACTGTATGCCACTGTACTCTGTGCCACTCAGTTCTGCACCATTACATTCTACGCCACTGTACTCTATGCCACTCTACTCGGCAAGACTGGACCTTTCTGCCACTGAACATGACGTCACTCCACTCTGCACCACTCCATGCTATGCCACTCTATACCATTTATCTCTACATAACTGCACTCTATGCCACTCTATCCTACTTTGCACCACTGTGCTCATCACCACTGCTTTCTGCAAAACTCTACTCTATGCCACTGCACTCCACAGTACTGCACTCTACTCTACACCACTCAACTCTACGCCAAACTACTGCACTCTATGCTAATGCACTCTATGCCACTACAGTCTGCGTCACTCCACACCACTCTAATCTATTCTGCACCACTGCACTCTGCACCACTCTTCTGTATGCCACTGCACTCTACGCCACTCTACTCCTCACCTCTGTACTCTACTGTGCACCACTCCACTTATCCTGAATCGCTCCACTCTACGCCACTTCGCTCTGTTCTGAAACAATCTACTCTACATCACTGCACTCAATGCCAATGTACTCTACACCACTTTACACAAAACCATTGCACTCTATGCTATTGCACCCTACACAATCTACTCTGCACCATTGTACTTTACACCAACTCACTCTAGGCCACTTTATTCCACTCTACGACACTACACTCTATGATAGTCTACTGTGACGCTGTACCCCATTCTGTGGCACTTCACTCTACAACACTCTAGCTCACTCTGCCACTCTACAACACTAATCCACTCTACGATGCTCTACCCAACTCCCTCCATGCCACTTTACTCTACTCCACTCTGTTCCACGACATACTACTCCATGCCTCCCTATACCCCTTCTCTCTGGCACTTTACGCCACTCCACTCTACACCAATTGACTCTACAATACTCTACTCCACTCTGTGATTCCACTCTCCTCCACTTTATAGCACTCCACTCTGTGACAATCTAGACCCCTCTACTCTACAACACTACTCCGCTCTATGCCCTTCTGCTCTAGGACATTCTACTCCCTCCACGACAAACCACAACACTAAGTGACACTCCATGACACTCGAGTTCACGCCACTCAACTCTACATCACCCCGCACCACACCACAACACTCCTTTCTAGTCCACTTTATGACAGTCCACTCCACACCACTCTCCTTCACCCCACTATCCTTTAGCCATGTTGAACAGCAGGCATGCTGATGCACAACATGGCTAAAACACATTGGCAATGCCAGTAGCTCTTGCATATGCAAAACCTATCTGCTTTGCCGATGCTTGTGTACATTACTGCTGGCAACAGTGCCTGATGACCTGAGGTGATCCCCATTAGCAATCTCGCATACGAGTGGCCACTAATGAACTCTTGTCTGATATGCTCACTGTTACAGCACTCATAATATTAGTAGGGCTTGACGATTTACATTGATCATGAGTAGCTCTTTTTACAAAAAAGGTTGGAGACCGCTTAACTTCAGCCAGGATGTGCCCTCAAATGTAGATCGAGTAAATACTCAGGCTCGGAATCTCTCAGTATCCAGTTGGTCCCAGATGTCTCTTGCATTCATCTTCGGAATGCTTTGTGGTTTTTCATGTAAACAAGGGAAACTTGGTGACAGAGTAGACACATGTCATATCTGTGCAGCCACATCAATGTGAATCAAAAAAGAGCTGAGATTGGTCCCAAAGCTAACACAGAAGAGAAGAGTTCCACAGATTAAGGCAGAACGAGACTGTGGTATCAGGAATGTGTGTGTGGGCAGTGGGATGTGGCAATGTGTGCCTTCTTGGAAGCTTCACAGGAATAATGTTCTTGGGCCCTGTAGCAGACCAGAACACAGAAGTAGGATGTTTTGCCACACAATTCCAAAGTGTTGTTGTGGAAGGTGGTCAGCCTGTTAACACCCCGACAGAGGGTGGCACTGGCTCCCTGTGGTATGGGGCAGGCATTCAACATATCCTTGGACTGCTTTGATTCCACATCTAGTCCTGCATAGCTGATTCCCTTGCCCATTGGACCTGCCCCTCAGGGTCAGAGAACATGGTGTGAAAAGAAGCTCAGGATGTCTCCCCAGGATGGGTTTTTGAAGGGGGCTTCATATGTTTGAAGTAGTGCTGTGTAAAATGTGTGTAATTTCTTTTTGCATAATTATAGGTAATTTAAGGGAAAATATACTAAATTGCAAGTAACTTTGCAAATATAAATCTGGCATTTGGCAATACATTTTTGCTTAAATGGTTTAGAAGACATTTCATGATTAAAAAGAAGTACAAATAACAAGCACCACGAACAGAAGCCACTTGCGTTCCAGTCATTCGCATTGTTCTCATGCGCTAATTCTTTTGCCAAAACAGTGCATAACTATGTGACATGGCATAATAGTGTAAATTCTGCAATTTTGCATAACAAGCATCATGCGAAATTGCAAGACAATACGCTGGCGTACCAGAAATTTCACCCTGGCCTAATTTGAAGACTACCACAAGGATGCTGCTAGAGAATATTCTTCTTTGACGAAGATGTCCTGATGAAAACTTCCACACATCTATTATATTTATAAAAAATAAAAAAAATCTTAATTTTTTAAAATTATTTTTCTAAGTGTGGGTGATTAGAGCAGTACAAGCCTGTATTTATACTCTCTCTTGCCTCCCTTTTATTGCTTGATTGTTCAACCACAAGTTGGTTGCATCCTGTTGAGCCAAGGCTTGTATCAGAAATCTGTGGTGCCTATGAAACACCTGATGCAGCATATTGGCCAATCAGTATCACTGCTGCCCTTTCCCACTTCTGGCTAAAGGCTATGCCACATTAACTTGGAACCATTCCTCGCTGTTTATTACACAGACCTTTGCCTTTATATTGATTTTTCATCAATCTGGTTTGGCCAGTGTGGATTTCCACATGGAATTTTCAGGGAGTTCCATGATATCATCCTCATGGTACAATGCTCAAGTTTTGAGCTCTATCCTGGTGACTGACAGTGCTTTAACTCTGCTTTTGTGCTGCAAGTGTGGTGTGTTTCTTAGTGGTTCACCTATAATGTTTGCTGTGAGTTCTTGTGGGGTTCACAGGAAAATTTGGAGATTTCTGCACTATGATTCTTAATGGACAGTCGTATAGGGTTCATGCAATCGAAGGAGAGTTGTAATCGAAGTGGAACCCATCCCGCAATAATCAGAACTCTATCCCACTAATCATGACACCCAAAAAATTTCAGAACTCCACAATTTACTCAGAAGGTTCTACTCCAGGTTGATCTTTCATAAAAAGGGACCTCACGCATTACCAGTTTTGTAGGGTATCAAAAAAAGGTAATTTGGACCACTCAGTAGGTGAGTTCAAAATCAGGGAAGAGTTAAAGGGTTTTATTACAGAAATCTCAAAATCGAGCGGTACAGACTAAATGCTGTGAAGGTTTAAAATGCAAAGTTAATAACAAATGATCATAAAATCAGAAATCATTCTAAGTTCCAAATTTGCAGCAAAATCAATTAAAGGTTGGATAGCTTCCCTATTACTATCTAAATCTCCTGAGTCACCCCAAAACCGCAGGGTTTTAATACACAATTCTTGCATAGAAAAATTAGCAAAAGCACAGATTCAGCATGGTATGATCCCATATAACAATTCTTATGCAAATCAGAATGATCCATGTCAGTGGCATTTTACATAAACACTATCCAATGTCTAAGAAAACACATTGCTTTTCAGAGTCAATGTCGCCGGAGATCTTTTGAACAAAATATGCAACATTAATCAGAGGCAATTCATGAACATGCAAAACTGAACTGGATTATGGAAACACAGAGGAAGAGTCCTTGAATGTTGCAGTCTATCTAGTACACTAAGGGGGTTATTACAACTTTGGAGGAGGTGTTAATCCGTCCCAAGAGTGACGGTAAAGTGACGGATATACCACCAGCCGTATTACGAGCCATTATATCCTATGGAACTCGTAATACGGCTGGTGGTATATCCATCACTTTACCGTCACTTTTGGGACGGATTAACACCTCCTCCAAAGTTGTAATAACCCCCTAATTGTTTTGTTACTAAACCATGGTATTCATCGCTACTAGAAAACATTACATTAACTGTCTTTGCTTCTTTGGAGAGGGAATATTTGCAAGGAAACCTGGTGGGAGGGGGTTAATGCTGGACTGGAAAACAGAGACAGAAACAGCATTCTCTTTATTCAGCATGATGTTTTCACTAAAAATATGGCACAGCAAAATCATGTTACTAACCACACTTCTAACCCTTATATTAAACTCATTTTAAGTACATTGATACATAATTCATCATTTACATATTGGGGTCACATAAAAATAATTCATTCTAAATGCCGTGACACAAAAAGCACCAACGCTTAAAAACTCTCACAGTGGCAACACGACAGTAGCATTTGGTAACATCCACTAGGAAATCCCTGAATGGATGCCTGCATACAGATATTCCCTGGGTTCTGTATCCATTTTTTGATTTCCCAAAGGAAGCTGAAGTGATAATTTTTCACAGGCAGTAAATTAAACCTGCAAAACACGAGCAACCTAGGTTGTTCTCAGAGTAAACATCAGAATCATTTTCCTAACCTCAGCACATTTAAGGCCTGATTACGATCTTGGAGGATGGGATACTCTGTCACAAAAGTGATGGATATTCCGTTCGCCTATTGCAAATTCCATAGGATACAATGAAACTTGTAATACGGCGGAAGGGATATTCCTCATGTTGGTGATGGAGTATCCCATCCACCAAGATTGTAATCAGGCCCTTAGGCAGAAAAGCCATTCCGCTGAAGTTCCAGCGGGTTTGTTGCCGCCAGTGTGGCAGCCTCCCCATCGGGCCATTACGAGTTTCCTTCTGGTTCAGCGGGCGGAAACTCAGTTTCCACCCCCTGGCCCAGCAGGGCACAGCCTACAGCATTGTCTCCGGCTCGCAATTGAGCCTGCCGCAGTGCTGTAGTGTGTAGGGTGAACATTGCGACGGGACTGGCCAGGGGGGTCTCTGCACTGCCCATGCTAATTGCATGGGCAGTGCAGAGGCCCCTCTGCACCCCATCTCCGCCAGCCGTTTCTTGGCGGAGCAACCGCCATGAACCCGTTACTGCTAGCACTGCCAGGCCAATGCTAAGTCGTAATCTGGCAGTCCAACCGTGGCGCTTCCGTCGCAGTCGTGATATGGCAGTGAGACCGCCGCATTGGCAATGACCCAACCGCTACCTTGACCCTGGCGGTCATTAGATCGCCAGCGTCGTAATGAGGTCCTTAGTCTTTTAAAGGTGGTCTGGCCTACAAGATGAATGAATCACAGTTATTCATTGTCAAGCCTCGTTTGTGAAACACTCAAGACCAGTTTCTGTCCTTGATCTTCTCCTGAGACTTTTGGAAAAATTATTTTCTGTTTTACCATTGAAATTGCTGTTTAGCTTCTCAACATGCTGACGATTAGGAGACCCTAGCCTTCAGATGTGCCTTCTTTCCTAGATACCATATCATTGGAAACTTGAATGCAGAAATTACCCAGATGAACACTTGGAATGTGGTAGTTTCCAGATTAAGGTTTACGCGCATTTGGAGTCCTCAAAGTATGAGTCTATACATTGTATTTTATTGTAATTGCATTTATATAGCTGTTACTGTCCCTGATGAGGCATTAAAGTGCTTTACGGCGAGAAGCACGCTTCTTCGTAACCCAAGGCTAGTTGTTAGTCCAGTGGAATTATTGGTTGTGAAACTTAGGGCCTGATTTAGGTCTCGGCGGAGGGAATACTCCATAAAAAACGTGACGGATATTCCGCATGACGATCTCCATAGGATAGAATAGGATCGTAATACGACGGACGGGATATCCCTCACGATTGTGATGGAATATTCCCCTCCGCCAAGATCTAAATCAGGCCCTTAATCTTGTGTGTTCAATAAAAACTTTCCATGCATTGGTGCACGTTGAGAAATATCATTTCCAAGGAGGACTTCTGGCAAAACAGGCTGCGTGAGTGCAAATTTGTGCCCATGGTTTCAGGAAGTAGGCACTGGCGCTAATTGTTTTGGACCGTAACTTAGGTTTTATCATTTCAGAAGAAATTGAGAGAGAAAGAGATAAAACAGTGAAAAAAGAGATAAGGCAGGGATAAAAAAAAACCTGGAACAGTAAGTTAAAGGGAAATGGATTCTAGGGTGAAGAAAGAAAGAGGCAAGAGTTGGAATCAAGGCAGGGCAGCCTTGGTATTTGCCAGTTTTCATCAGAGGTGGTGGTAGTGGCAAGCTCCTGAGAAAGAAATGGGGTCCCTGCCCATATTAATATTATTTCTGCTCTTAAATAAGCAGTTCCCTTGCTGCAAACTCAAATATGCTAACTCAGGGCAGAACCACACAGATTGAAGTAATTAAAAATAAAATGTCAAGGTAGCATAATGCATTTATTTTGGAAGTAGTGCAGAACTTCACTTTAGATGATTTTCAAATATCTTATCAAACATTTGAGAGCTAGCAATCCATGCATTTTTTGTACGCAAACAGAGATGCCATTTACAGCAATAGCATCTGGGAAAAGAAGCTTACCAGTGCCAGATACGCATTCCTCATAGAGCCCCCCACTAAAAACACACAACTCCTCTCCCCAGTTGTACAGCTGAAGATGTCTGTGAAGATGTAGGCACTGGGATTCTACTGTAAACTTGGTCCACATTGTTTTGGCGTTTAAGGATGGACTGAACTGCGCTGCTCATCATTAACAGATGCAGAGAGATGATGCCTTGTAAAGCAGATGCCCGCAAGGGGCGGAAGCCTTCTCAATCGAGGCTGACAAAATAGTCAATATTATTTTAAAAGGCTGATGTGTGTGCCTGCTGCCAGGATTAAGCGCCTAGTATCAGACGTGTCCCAAAACGTTTTTCTGCACGCTACTGTGAGCTATAAAAACACATGATCTGGTCTGGTTTTCCAGGTGGACGCTAGGATTTGTAGGGCCCAGTAAATTCAAGCTTGGGGACATTCCACAGGCGGGGGTCACTGAGAGAAGCCGGACCACAGCGGTTTGCCTTTTAAATCTGGGGGTCATTGAAGGAAAAAGCATGAGGAGCCCTTCCTGATAGGCTGATGATAGTTTACTTGTGTCCCTAATTGGTTCAGTGCAAGAAACAGAACCCAAAGCGTCACTCGGTACTCTCTAGTGATGCCTTGAAACCGTGCCCTCCAGGTAAAGTGCTGTGTAACACCTTGAATATATAAGACCCTGTACCCCACCTATAAAACCACAGGGGTCTCTTCACAGTCATGCAGATGTGTCTCGCTGGTCATGTTGCTGCAGTGTGCTGTACTAATATATAAATGGAAGGCTCACTGCTCCAGTGTAAGTGAAAGGCATTCTGCCACTGCACAGATGGAAGGCTCACTGCTCCAGTGTAAGTGAAAGGTATTCTGCCACTGATTGAAGGCTCACTGCTACAGTGTAAGTGAAAGACATTTTGCCACTGATGGAAGGCTCACTGCTCCAGTGTAAGTGAAAGGCATTCTGCCACTGCACAGATGGCAGGCTCACTGTTACTGCTACTGCACAGATGGATGGCTCACTGTTACAGTGTAAGTGAAAGGCATTCTCCCACGGCACAGATGGAAGGCTCACTGCTACAGTGTAAGTGAAAGGCATTCTCCCACTGCACATATGGAAGGCTCACTGCTACAGTGTAAGTGAAAGGCATTCTGCCACTGCACAGATGGAAGGCTCACTGCTTCAGTGTAAGTGAAAGGCATTCTGCCACTGTGAAAGGTATTCTGCCACCATGCCGCTGAAAACCTCATTGTCACAATGAGAGTGAAAGGCATTCTGCCACTGAACAGATGAAAGGCTCACTGCCACGATGGCAGTAAAAAGCTTTCTGACACAGTGAAGATGAAAGATTCGCTGTCACAAAGGGAGTGAAAGGATTCCTGTTACCGTGAAGAAAAAAGTCTGACAACCACAAAGTAAAAGCCATTCTGCCACTATACAGTACACATGCTATCTCGACCACAAACCAGTGCTTAATTTGTGCTCATTGTTTCCGGTCGGAACACCGGCACTTATTATCCTGCCTCAAGCATTTACTGCGAGCAAAGGACACAAATGGGAAAGACGGAGGAAGAGAAAAACGAAAAAGTGTCACAATGGAAAGCTGCAAGAGTGAGCTGAAGGGGCATGGGGTGGCTTTAAATGGATTTAAGAGGCCCGAGATGGCTTCAGGATTACACTGCCTCACTTGTCAGTGCTCGCACATTTAATTGCAGCAGCCGCGTGTTTAAGAGGAGGGCTTTGGGCACCGGCACGTTTTTATTTACAAATTAAGTACTGCCACTAACTCAGGCACAGTACTGCCTAAAGCTATGTATTTAAAGGAAAAACTCTCTACCACCAAGGCTGGTGAAAGGCTGTCCGTTTGAATGTAAGGAAAAGTTCTTCTGTCAGCATGCAGGTAAGAAGTTGTCTGTGATTCAGCAGCACACAGCGTCTGTACCTTTAACTCTGCAGGTGAAAGGCTATCTACCTGTAAGTAAGTCACCAAAAGTTAACCACTAGGAATGTGAAAGGCTCCTAGTATCAGATAAGGTGAGTTAAGTACTACTATTAAGCAGTGCTTTAAATGGGCCGGTACTGTCCGGTACGGAGTACCGGAACTTTTTCATTTTGAGAGGGGGAGTACCGGCACATCTCGAGAAAACCGTAATACTTTTAATTGGAGAGTACCGGCACTTCTCAGAAACAAGCAGGTACTCTGGTACAGAGTACCTGCACTTCTATTTTTCCATTTCAAGCACTGCTATTAAGTGAACTCTACAACCATGCAAGCAAACAGCTCTCGTGGCCATGCTGGGAAAGGTTCTAAACTGCCCTGTTTGTGTAACAAGCTCTGCTGCCCCGCAGTTGTAATACTGGTCTGACCTTGCAGGTGAAAGGCACTTTACCACTGTGTGAGTGAAACAAATTCTACTACCATGGAAATGAAAGACTCTCTCATGCCCGGTCAGGTGGAGCAGGCTCTGCTGCTGACAATGCAAGTGAAAGGCTCTAATCACTATGCAGGTGAAAGGTACTCTCCGACCTTGCAGGTTGCAGGGTCACCACGGCAACGCGGACGAAAGGCTCTAATCACCTTGCAGGTGAAAGGAACTCTAATGACAATGCGCGTGACAGGAACTCTACGACCTTGCAAGTGGAGGGTTCACGACGGCAACGCGGGTGAAAGGTTCTAATCACTATGCAAGTGAAAGGAACTCTTATCACAATGCACGTGTCAGGAACTCCACGATCTTGCAAGTGGAGGGTTCACGACGGCAACGCGGGTGAAAGGTTCTAATCACTGTGCAGGTGAAAGGAACTCTACGACCTTGCAGGTGGAGGGTTCACGACGGCAACGCGGGCGAAAGATTCTAATCGCTATGCACGTGAAAGGAACTGTAAGACCGTGCAGGTGGAAGGTTCACTGGGGCAACGCGTGTGAAAGGCACTAATCACTATGCATGTGAAAGGAACCTAACGACCTTGCAGGTGAGGGTTCACTACGGCAACGCGGATGAAAGGTTCTAATCACTATGCAGGTGAAAGGTTCTGATTACTATGCAGGTGAAAGGAACCTAACGACCTTGCAGGTGGAGGGTTCACTACGGCAATA
The DNA here is from genome assembly GCF_031143425.1 of Pleurodeles waltl. Lineage (NCBI taxonomy): Eukaryota > Metazoa > Chordata > Amphibia > Caudata > Salamandridae > Pleurodeles > Pleurodeles waltl. The sequence goes on along the minus strand of NC_090449.1, from coordinate 1,021,905,115 downwards.
CGGGTGAAAGGCTCCAATCACTATGCAGGTGAAAGGTACTCTATGACCTTGCAGGTGGGAGGTTCATTGCGGTAATGCTGGTTAAAGGTTTTAATTGCTATGCACGTGAAAGGAACTCTACAACCTTTCAGGTGGAGGACTCACTACGGCAATGCGGGTGAAAGGTTGCAATCACTATGCACGTGACAGGAACTCTATAGCTTTGCAGGTGGGGGATCTAATCACTATGCACGTGACAGGAACTCTACGACCTTGCAGGTGGAGGGTTCACTACGGCAATGTGGGTGAAATGTTCTAATCACTATGCACGTGAAATGAACTCCACGACCTTGCAGGTGGAGGGTTCACTACGGCAATGCGGGTTAATGGGCCTCTTCCATATAGTGATCTCTGGCAGTTCATCAAAATTTGGTCAAAAGGTTTTCTTGTTTATGTGGTAAAAATATTTTGTAAGGGCGCGCATGCGCAACTCCGGCTACAGCAGAGTGGAAGGCCCATCAGATGGCACATTCAGCATTTATTGCCCAATTATAGCAAGCGCTGTGGGAAGCATTATTTCTGCCTCACAAAGGGAGAAGGCACGCGTCTGATGTTGTCTTTGTAAATTCCAGGGCACTGGGGCATAGAACGAGAAAACCTGGTTCACAGCTTTATGTAAAGACCCCAGGAACAGCAGGGGACTGAGGGGGTCATGGGCCCTAATGCAAGCGGAGAAAATGAGCCCCTAATCTTTTGGTTTGATAGTAAGAAAAAACATCTACATTGGAGGTGCAGTGAGCCCCTCAACCCCTGGACTCGGTGCACTGCACCTGTTGCACTGTTACGGCCGGTTTTTCTGGAGGCACTGTATTTGATAGACGTGTGCGGAGGAGCCTGGAAGCTCTTCCAACTCACAGCAGCCACCAGTCACATCTGGATTCCTGAGTATTCGATAAGAAATTCTGTGTTGCTTTGGCGTTTGTATTCTTAGGCAAGGCATAAGTCATAATAAAAAAAAGCAGGTGAGTGCCCCTGGTGGGACCAGGGCACCCAAAACAAAAGTATAATGCTTGTGGCGCAAGGCTACATAGCAACAGAATCATCCAAAGGCAAAGGTGTCCCCCAGAAGTCACTGGGGCTGTCTAATTTGAATATTAAGCACATAGTGGCCAATAGGGCAGGAGCACAGTGGCACGAACATGGTTGTGTTGGTGGCTACTCTGGACAGGGTGGGCCCTCTTTACATCCCAAGTGGCCCTTGTTATAAAATGTTTACCTTCACTCTAAGGTCCTCTTTATGACCCTGGCGGTCTTCTGACCACGAGGGCCACGAGGGCCACGGTGGCGGTCTGACCGCCGACGGGCTTGGTGGTGAAGACCGCCACATTATGAGTGTGGCGGGTTGGCCTCTGCCAACCCGCCACATCCCCGCCTGGGCAGTTGGACCCGCTGGGCCAGAGATTAGCATCTCCGACCCGGCGGTCCAATAAAGACTGCTGGTGGTATTAGGAGTCGGCTTTCCACCTGGGTTTATGCGATGGTAGCACTGCCAGAAAACCCTGGCGGAAAGACTACTGGTGACAGGAAATTTCTTTCCTGTCACCGCCAGATGACTTCCCCCTCCCACCCCCCCTGCAAGCCCAATACTCCTCAGCCCCACTTCCATAACAGAACCCTCACCCCCTACCAGAACAGCGCTCCCCCACCAGTACAGCGCCTCCCTCCCCCCTACCAGTACAGCACCCCCCCTCCCCACATAGATGCACACAGACACCCACACACACCCCGCCTACTCATTCACCAACACTTACATACACGCAGTCACTCACAAGCATCCATACACGCATTCACTTACAAGTACCCATACAAACATTCACTTACAGGCATCCATACACGCATTCACTTACAAGCATCCATACACGCATTCACTTACAAGCATCCATACACGCACTCACTTCAACAGTCATACACGCATTCACTTACAGTCATCCATACACTGACTCACTTCAACAATCATACACGCATTCACTTACAGGCATCCATACACGCACTCACTTCAACAGTCATGCACGCATTCACACACCCATGCACGCATGCATACACACTGACATTCACACACGGAGACAACACCCCCACCCTCCCACCCCTCTCACCTGTCGGACGATCGACTTACTTTGTCTGGCGAGGAGGTCGTCCGGCAGGGAACGGGAACAGGCGCTTCCACCACCAGCAGCGCCTCACCAACAGGACACCACCAGGCCGTATGACAGATCATAATATGTCTGGTGGAATCCTTCTGGGGGGGCGGGGCCAATGGTGGAACTACCTATGCGCCTCCGACCGCCAGCACGACTACTGGAGGATTTCCTCCCAAAATGTGGTGGAAATCCTACAGTACTTGTAATATGGTAGTCAGAAGACCATCAGCACTGGCGGTCTTCTGGCACCCGCAGCTTTTGTAAAAAGACCGCCAACGCCGTAATGAGTGCCTAAGTCTCCTTGGGGTTCTAGGCATCCACTCGGAATACTTCCATGAGCATTTCAAGCAGTTTTAGAGCTGGTTCTTTTGCACAAAGTTCTGGAGAGTGGGGACCCCTGTTAGTTGGACCTAAATCTGCAGTGGCAGCACTGTAAAGGTAGAAATAACACTCACATGATATTCAATCTAATGCTGGATTGATAATGTTGAGGGTTGATAATGCAAGTTTATGTATTCCAGTCAATAGTAATGAATGTGCTACTACACCTCTTGGTTTCGGTGGTGGTGCAATGGTGGATTATAGCACATTTCTGCTTTTACTATTGTGTTGACACCCGTATAAAGTTGGTAAGCGTGCCTTATTGATATTGATACCCATTTATATTCTGAATTGGAATTTATTATAGACGGGGGACTGATTTGTGGGATCAAAACTTTCTGTGGGTGTGAACTGTTCTGTCAAAGCTCCCCGAGTAGGCTTTGGACTTCTCTGCTTCCGTATCTTAAGACACTCAAGTGCTACAGTAGAGTACTTGGTTCTCATTAAAGATAAATTTGTGGATTTATTATTTGTGAGAACCTCAAACCTTCTCAAATAATAGCTGAATTTCTTACAAATACCAAAATGAAGATATAAAAAATAATTAATTCAAATTGAAGAAGTTATCAAGAATAATTTTCATTTACAGATCCTTTCAAGTACACTGGTGCTAACCCTAAAGATATCCTATCACTAACCCTAATTCAACCGCTAACCCTAAAGTTACCATTGTGTACAGTAACCAGAACTTTCATTGTACTTTTTCCCCCCTTTTTATTAATGCTGAATTTCCATTCGGGTTAAAAGTATTGTCAATGCATTTTTTTAATTATTTTCCTAAAGTAGAAAAGGGTTGTTTATCTTTTTTCACTTTAATTTTTGTTATTTCTATGTTTCTTCTTGGTTGTGGCATAAACCCTGACACAGAAGTTAATACTGTGGGTGTGCTATTTTTAACCACTGTAAATAACTGACTCTGCTATTACCCATTGTAATAATGCTCTCCCTTGGAAGGATGAAAAGCAGAGCTTGCGACTTTGGAATTTAAAGTCTTAGCCTTCGGCCAAAACACAGATCTCAGCAGTGAGGGCTTAACTTAGGAGCCTTCTTGGTAGTCATGAGTCCCAAATAATGACTTAATAAGAAAAACATCCCCGTATAATATAATCTCCATGTACATCAGATAAAGGCATCCTACTTTAAATCGTCAAATAAAACTAAAAGTAAAGAAATATATAAACTTGCAAGAGGCCAACTTGCCAATGTGTGCCAGTTTGCGGTTGGTGCTCTGAAGATGGGTTTGCCTGATCCTATAATTTACAAACAGCATGACCTCTTTCCACTCAGAGTTCAAAATGTTTATTCCATCGGTGACACCAAAGACCAATCAAAGGAGGACTGAGTAGCTTAGGCTGACTGTTCAGCCTTTTTCATGAGGCTTGAACAGTCAGCCGAAACGTGTCAGTCCTCCTTTGATTGGTGCATGGTGTCACCGATGGGCTAAAAATCTGAAAATCTACTCCCTGAGTGCCGGCTTTCCTTTCGAGGGATCATTCGAGTGGAAAGAGTTCATGCTATAAGTAAAGGAATGCCTCCATGAGGTGCAAGTTAATGTGTACGTGAAAAACAGCTCCCCAGATCTTTGCATTAAAATCTTATTTCTTGGATGTTTGCTGTCGTGGTCCTGCTTCAGTAGTAACAGTCCTGCCCATACTGCGTGGCCAAGTCCCCTCCGGATGGGAACAGATGCAAACCCAGACCAGTTTCAACTTACTTAGGTCTCATCAGTGAGGTATAGTTTACGTCTTGCGGCACTGTAAGCCTCGGTGCCACATCTGGCATACCAGTTTGCACAAAAACAAAAAGGTGAAGGGAGAATTACTGACAACACCAGACCTATCGCCTTTGCCATTCTTGTTTTGTTTCTGTTCCTTTCGTAAGAGGCGCAAAAAAGCCCCTGCTCTAACACCGCAGCTTTATTTTTTTTGCTTCATCGCTGTTGCGCCACGAGTCGCGCAGTCTCTTACGTCCACTAAAAACCCTTCTGAGTTTTATCGCCCGTAAATAAGAAGCTGAAACACTGAGTCAAGCTATTTGGAAATAACCTCAATTTGCATAGACTTGCTGCATGCAGCGCTCAGTGTTTGGCCTCAAAACATCATCCGGGTAAAATATTAATGCATGATGAGGGGGAGAAGGAGAAGTAACAGGAAAGGCGTTCAGTCCCACTTGTACTTAAACAGATTCTGCTTACAGTCCAAAACTGTGGGTGATTGTAAGTAATTAAACAAATACAAGAGCAACCCAGAATGTCTACATGAACCTGGGTATAATTATCACAAAATACATATCAACGTGAAACTCATTTATAATCAATTTAAATATTATAGCAGAAAAATCTTGCTACTGGTTAACTCATGCAAAACATTCTTAAATGAAGATGAAAATCACCTGTCTAGAGTCTTTAAAAAAAACCTCACTGAATCCAGAACCAACACATCTGTGAAAAACGTGTTTTTAATGCTTTGAAAGCTGCATCCGCATATAGTGGTGAATCAGTTTTATAATCATACTTTAGGGAAATAAACAAAGATTGATAGTTGAAACAAGTGATCCCCAAGTGAGTTAAGAGACACCACACCATAAAGCAATAAATAAATCGCGTACAGTTCTGTAATCTTTGGTGTATCTCACAAAGACAGCCTCTTAGTAAGTTATAAAGTATGCTTTTCTGCCATAATATTTAAATTGATTATAAATGAGTTTCACTTGGCTATGTATTTTGTGATGATTGTAAGTAATGGCCTGTAAGGCTTGCTTCTCCTCAGTTGGTCTTCATCAGAAGAATTTCCCCAATTTATTATTCCTTATTTCTGCTTATATATTTCAGTAATTGTTTGTTATCTTTTATGTTTAATGATCATTGTCCTGTCTGTTCTTTGCAAAATTGTTTACCTAGGTTATTTTGTTTGTTTTCTTAATATATGTTGTCTTTATTTTGTATGTCTTATTGTTGAATGCACCTAGAAGCTAAGCTTCACACACTTTATGAATAATAAATATTAAATAGCACTATGTACAAACACTTAAAGGATTTCTGGGAACCCTCTGCAATGATCTCGCCCAAGTTAGTTTGATAAATGTAGCCATTTTTTCCAAGCTGGTTTGTGCAGGAAATATAATGGGCACACAGTGGGTATTCACCGGTGCTGAAATTGAAGTTGCCTCATGCAATGATAAATTAATTGGCTTTCCTGGGGCTAGTCCACAGGCGGTGTGGTTAATACTCTGCATTATGTTCCCTCTAGGTGCGTAAGATCATGGACCAAGTTCAAAGCAAAGGCGAGGAGGCCTCAGAGTACTTCATCTACATCCTGGAGAAGGTGCCAGACGCCTACTTCGATCTACAACCCTGGCTGAAAGAAATCGGATACCACCCTTCCCCGCAGATGCAGAACAAGTCAGTGGTGAACACAGACCCTGGTAAGTACATATGGTCAAAATCAAACTTACAAATTACTTTTTTTGTATTTTACTTCATTTCAGCTCCAAGTTAAAACAAAAATTGAATGGTCCCATTGTTACAATATCTAACATTCAAAATGTACAGGTACATGAAATTACTTAACATATCCTTGAAGGAAAGTGGGAGTAAATGCAAAAACAAGTCTCTGATCTCTGATCACTGGAATAAAGCTGATGCTGTTGCCACACTCCTAAATAAACAATTCAAAAACACTGTTTCGACACATCTATTTCTATTTAAATCTAAATTTGCGGTAGTTACATGATCACAGGTGGCAGTCATGCAATAATAAGAAAAGTGTTATTTTAGCTAATGACCCAGGATTCTTTAAATGAGGGCCTCCACTTTATATATTGTTTTGAACTGAGGGCAGTCTGCACCCATGTATCAGCCTGTACTTTTCCATGTTCTCAGAATTGTGAATGTAATTCCAAAATCCTTATGGTCTTGGTATTTGCACGAAGGATAATATTCTATTACAGAGGATGGCATATATACTGGGTGTAGAAAATATTTCCTATTCGTAGTTCTGAATTTGAAAATGCAGCATATCATGCAGAGCCAGTATTTAATTCTCAAATTCCGCCCGTTTTCACTGTTTTCAGCCATTTCCTTCCATTACATTTTTTTTAGGTTTGTCCTGCCGAGATCTGTCGGGGGAAACAGTTGGAGCCCGACAATATCACAAAATTCTGAATTCTGATACCTGATTCACCCTAGTCCTTAATAGAGGTCTCTGAGTCAAAAAAGAGGTTCAATTCACCTGAAATTCCAAAGAAGTTCTGAAGAGTCTGAAAGGTAGCACAAAGATGCCACAAAAAAAAAAAAAAACTTTGACCCTGTAGTTGATTATGTACTGGCATCTAGCTACTGACACAATGCACCAATCAATTCGAAATTTGATGCACTCATTGAGAATTGTAACTAACAACTTTCACAAAGCAATAGACAACTTGAACTCCTGAGATTCTGTTGTCCCAGTAGCTGACACGAGCTTCTATATTTTTAATATTTCTCTCTCTCTCTCTCTTTCTGTCTCCCATATCGCATTCCTTTCCCATACTCTGACCTTTATTCCTTCAGCCTCACCCCTTCCAGTTCTATAAGTAAACAACATTTTATCTCTATGTAAATAAAAATTGCATTTTTTCAAAATTGATCAACGATTTTGTACTTTCACTCCTAATTGCACAGTTTTGATGTACCTTTTGCACATTTAAGTCAAAGGTGAAATACGCTGTAATATTAAAGTTTACAGTGTGTCCTAAATGATGCGTTGACATCCAACTCTCACCCTACACTAAATCATTTAAGATTTACAGTGCAACCATCCTGAAAGCAAAGAAGAGTTAATGTGAAGCTCAGCTCTACTCTGCAACTATCCTCTCCAGAGAACTTTTCCAGATCAACTCAGAATTCCAAAGCCCTGCATCCTACAATGACAAGGTTACCTGTCCTAGCATGTCTATGATTCTTTATCCATCATCTTAAGAAAGCTTAGACTCCTGAAACCCAGTTCACGGATTATATGGATGGCTTGGACCTCTGTTTATGTTTTTCCCTAATGATCCACTTCTTCTGCCTCCTAAAGTCTTCTAACCCACAGTCTGAATCTGAACACCTAGACCTTGCCTCAACTCGTAGTTTCCCTTTGACTTTCTAGAGCGTGAGGAGCCTGCCGGCATCTCTCAGAATACACTAAACCTTCAACCAGCTGGCCGATTATCAAGTTGGAATGAATATTTATTTATTGCCACCTGGGACGAGCTGAAGAATAAACTTGGTGGAAATGAACATTTTTAATACGTTTTGATAAAAACCTCCCAAAGACATCGGAAAAACATATAAACATATAAAAATGTTTTATGTCCAATATGATACAAATTGAAATCCCCATAAGAAATTAGAGGAAAAAAACATATTCATATATTTAGTGCAGTCCTAAAAATTGTAAAAAATTATGAACCATATAATAGATTGTAATTGTTGGAGTAGTGCAAATAAATGTATGTGCATACTTCTTTCTAAAGACACATATTTGTTTTCTAAATTCATAAAGGGCCTATTGCTATGAAAACATTAAAACAATACTTACAGTATGTTCTATACTTGTGTGAGCAGCTACGATCAGTTGCTTTGTTACCATAACATTTACCCGAGTTAGATTGACGGTCAAAGTTCTTTTTGCCTAATCTATTAACATTGTCAGGTAGCATTGCTTACAATAGGGAATCCCCGAATAACCAACCAGGATCAAACTACTTACAAATTGATAATGCTTCATGTCCAAGTAATTATTTAATTCACATGCCATGACCGCAGAGTGTTTTGCACTTGGTTAATATTCCACGGTGACATTAAATCCTCAAAAAGCAGGTTTCAGCTTTTCAGTGCAAAATCAAGATTCTGACCAACTCGAGTTAGGCTAGCAAGTAAGACACAGGTCTAGTTTTGCCTATTCTTCAATAGTGTTAGCAGAATTTTAATTTAGACAAAATTTGCAACAGATGACTACAGAATGAGCTTGCGCCTTGAAGCTTCTCATACATAATTCATGCCTCAGTTCTTCTATAGAAAGGCTGATCCTTGTAGAACTTGAAGATGTCTGTATCCTTCCCTCTGCTTGGTTCAGAATGACAGCTGTTGAGCTGGTAAGACTTATAATATACAAAAGTTTTGGAGGTATCTTAGATCTGGAAAGATTAAGGGTTGCATCAAGATATTTCCTAACTGTTCCAACCCCCATAGCATGAGATACAACTCCAAGATGCCTTAAATGAGGGTTCTCTGTCAGTATCATCACCAAGTAAACATATCTTTTCACTTTTTGAAGGAGTTTGACAATATCTTCCAGCAAAACGTTGTACTTTTTTGATGGTCGGCAAAAACCATTGTCTTAGTCTTGAAGGTGTTGATTTTCAAGAATTATTATTAGAATAATTAAAAGGCATTTGCAGGCCGCATTGCGGACCAACTGAGGATTGATCAGGAAAGTTGACATTACCTGAGTAATATGTAAAGTTGTGTACCACCTGTAACTGGGAGTAACATTTCAGAACAGTTCAGGAAGTTTGTGTGTGTGTGTATAATGAGAAAACCCAGGGTGCCAGAGCACACTCTTGTTTTAGACCAGTACTCTCGGACAGACTGACATCAAAACCTCGCAAAATTTGGCACCATTTTACAGAATGTAGTACTGTTAGAATCTGAAGTAAATCACTGTTATGTTACGCAGATTTGTGTAGTGCACTATCTCCTGGGAGGGTATCTAGCCACTGAGTAGGTGAGTCTAGCCACACCTAGGGCCTAGTTGGGCTTGTCAGGAAACAAGGTCTCCAGCTTCTTGTGGAATCCAAGGAGTGAGGTGGATGCTCTCATGTGCAGCGGCAGGTCGTTCCACACTTTAGGAGCAAAGTAGGAGAAGGCTTGATCACCGGATCTGGTTTTCCTTATGCATGGGATCTGTGCAGGTAGAAGGACTCCTGACGAGCGGAGGTGTCTGGGAGGTCATTATGGATTACAGATGGGAAGATCCACTTGCACAAGTCATAATGTCAGTCTGTCCCACAAACCCCCGCAGGTTGATGGGATTGGAGCAGCAGCCCTCTTCCACCTTGACCAGTCTGCAGATATTTACATTATCCTGCACACTCCTTCTCTGTCCCAGCGATATCCATGACTAGAATAGAATGTGTCCTGGGCATCTCCTTTTCACCTTTTGTGTCTTCCTCTTCTCTTTGGAATCTCTCGAAGATTTACTATTGTACTTACCCTGTTCAAAGTGTTCCTCCAATACCTGCCCTCTGTGAGTCAGTCACTGGGCTTCACTTGATATAGCTACGCTGATGACAAACACTGCTCAAATTCAGTTTTTTACGCTAATACTCCGTCTCCTTGTGATAATCAAATGGATGATCGAGATTCAACTAAACCTAAATGCCACCTACGCACAAAATTGGCATGCTAATGAGTGACCCACATCTTCTTACCTTCATCTTTGCTAAGTCACCTTGGATGCTCGACGTTCATTGGTGATACTGAGACATTCTGTGATCAGACCTTCTTTCCATAAAATTGGTCTTCTCAGGTTGATCTTAACCTTCCCCAGGTTTCTTTTTTGAATACAAGATACTCTTATACAGGTACTTTATTCTAACCTTAATTGTAACTGGCTTTTGACTTTGCTATGATTTAATGTACAGTGTGCTGACAATTGCAAGTTAAGTGCACTGTATAGAAATACATAAACTAAAATAAAATGTTCTTGCGATATATTGTGCTGCTTTTCTCATGTAGGTGCTCCAGAATACGTTAATTGCAGACTACAGCGGTTACGAACCTGCTGCAAGACATTCTCCATCTCTGTCCATCAGACCACATGCACCTTCCTTGTGGTCCAATGGTTGATGGTAGCAAGCAGAGTCTCCTTTAAGCCATTCTGTGTTGTTCGCCACACTCACCATGGTGTTAGACCTATATGCCTTCCAACGATACTATGCTGCTGTTGCCGTATACTGAGACTTTTCTGCAGGACCCAGTGCCCGATGGAGATTCCTAACATCCAGCAATCTAACCCAGGAGGCTCACCATTGTCTGTCTGGAGTGCAAATCTTTGGACCACTCTGCGGTGCGAATTGTCTTGCATGAATGTTGCATCAGTTTAGTAGCAGCATGATTGGAGCACATCTGTGACCCTCTGGCATGACCAATAATTCTTTGCATTTACTGAACCAACACAATTTACAACCCTGTGGCAAACAATTCATTGCATTTAGGTAACAGTGCACCCACACACTTTGCACCCCATACTTCTGTGTCTTCTCAATCATTTCTCAGACGAAGCAGCATCACCATGAGCCCAAACCTGCAGGATCCATGATCTAGATGAGTGACGAGGACTGCAAATATAAAAGTTTTTAAAGTTTGTGTCTGCAGTGTCTTGGCATAACGTGGGAGAGTATGTTGATGTTACAATAACACTACACACAAAAAAAAAGAACAACAAAGAGAACCCTTAAAAATACTTCAATTAAATTTACACTTAGGAGTTTATGTACACTTGGAGAACACATAAATTGGCACATTTTAACTCTCTGCCAACCGTGGTTGAGTGTAATACAAATTACATACTGTGAGACCTTTTACAACATCAGTTGGTTGGTGGAGGTTGATGAAATATGTGGCTTTGTTCAAACTTGCCAGCATCATAACTGGAGTACTGTATGGGGCAACAAGAAATGAACTGCCCTGATGGAGTGAGCAACACCCTGCCACCCAATACGTGCAAACTGGTTGCAGTCCTTGCGGCCCTGAGCTGAAGAGACGCGAGCCTGACACTGCCGTGTGGACTACTCTTCGTTCCCTCTTCAGGATAACGTGGTGAAATAGATTGTGATTTCCGCAGTGCTGCTGGGCAGTTTGTAAGCAGATGACGGGAGACGTGCATGGTGGCATTTGAACTTTCAAACTTCCCCTAAAATGTGACTCAAAAGCTTAACGTTCAGATGCAAGCGACCCAGACTTCCTGAGGTGGCTAAACAATTACTCATCTCGGTCACTTTGAAAAACAAATATTATGCTGAGGTAAAGGTGGACTTGTGACACCGCCTGAAGCGATTGTGAAAGGTTTACAATGCAAACTCTTCCATTGATTCAGTCTGGAATGAATACAGAAAGCTACATCACTGATATGCTCTGGTCTGTCACACAACAGAAAAAATCATGTACATGTTCTATGTGGGTCAAGTAATGAGTTAAAAGAAGACGCGCTGCTTGGTCCTCTTGTCTGTCAGTGGGGGGTGTCAGCAAGGAGTGGCCAGGGTTGTTTTTTGCAATGTTGTTACTTCCAAACCCATTGCCGTGGGCGTCCGCAGAATATTTTCAGGGAGGGCACCCGCCGTGACCCGTCTGCCGCGGTCCACGGTGTTGCAGACTGTTTTTGCCGTGTGCCGCAGCTGTACTAGTGCAGGCAGCGTAACACTACAGCAACAGTAGTGTTACGCTGCACTGTGATCCTGCACACCAGGCTGTACCTAAATCCGAGGGGGGGCAAGCACCCCCCCCACACACCCATTCCCATTGCTATACATTTCAAACCATGAGCTTTGTACCTAAAGTTATGCAGCAATGCACAGTCAACGTACGAGTCAGGGTTAACTAAGTTATGAGAAAAGAAAGGGAAAACAGTACAGCACAATAAAGCTCATTATTACTCTGTTTTGTCTTTTTAACATGAATGAACGTGCTCCAGGCAAATGGGTCACACCCGTAATACCAATTTAAGGCCTGAAAGCAGCAATCTGAGAGGTTCAAAGTTCAAGATTTTTATTAATGATTAGACACTTGTGTTTAAAACAATGATTCACATAAAAGTACTTAAAATGACCCATCCCCCACCCCCTATCACATCCATTTCTCACAGCCTATTGTTATGCTCCCAGAAAGACACCATGACATTGGTCTTACAAGGAGTTAACAAATGATATAAGTATATTTGCCCTCAGCCTTTACACTTGTCACCTTTGTCCCAACATGCCTTGAAGCTGCAGTTAGTGCCATATTATCCCAAACATATTTTTAAAATTTTTCCTAAGGCACATGCTACAGCTAAAGATTCCATATTTACCACAAGTGCTTCATTTCAGTGTTTGATATTATATTATATTTGATAAAAAGAGGTTTTAGGACCAGACAGTGAGCCTTATAAAAATAAAGGCAATCTAGTAATAAATGAACATTACAATTCTGAAACCTTAACCCACACCTGCAATTATTCTCAGTATCCAAAAGTGCATCAAAAGTTTCAGGCATTTGGTACCAGAAATTCAGTGCAACCCAAAATGTTTATAGTAATTGCCGGGGCCGAGCATATGGGAGTGTAACCCTCTTAACTGGGTGTTCAAAGGACATTAAATAGGAAACTAGGATTGCAACCACAGGCAATGGACAATGCTGTGAGGTGGGAGTACCATCAAAGGAGGCCTGTCAAAGGGCAGGGAGGTTTGGTTTTGGTTTTGGTTCTTGTAGTAGGACCTTTTGAAACTGAGCCAGTAATGATGGATCCTTGTTTGGACAGGACTAAGGCAACCTGTGACTAACCTCTGGCCTGCAGGTCCTTCCTATATTCTGAGATGGATATAGCTGGCTAAGAAGAATCCAGTACTGATAGCTGTGTGGCGAAAGAGGTAAAAGCTTTTATACAGATGACAGCAAACGCCACAAAACACCTTGATCTGGTGTAGCTCACTAAAGCAAATGAAAGAACGCCTTATGGTATCCTTTGGGGCAGGAGGAACAACAAATCTCAGCAATTCAGATAAACAATACCATTGAAAGAATTAAAATGTAAGGTCCAAATCACTTTCATAAAAAGGAAAGATCCTACAACACCTCCCATGTACTTTAAATTTCAGGTATGAGGTAGCTGCTTTTCAGTACAAACATGGGAATAGCTGTCTAAAATACAATCATTTTCAATTAAGAAGGGCCATAAAGTCCTAGCTTTTCCTATAATCAAGACTCCATCCCTCAAAAGGCAAGACCTCGGAACGGTTTGTATATGCTGCTCGCGAACATATGCTCATACTTTTTTTTTTGCTGTCTGCCACATGTGTAGAACGTGGTGAAACACTACTTTAAGTTTGGAGCACATTCTGTGGGCATCACGCAGGACACATTTTTGTCTCCTTCAGGCAGTGATTTCCATAATATAGTTTTGAAACCAGAAGACCATAACATCCAGGACCCCACACTGGTTAAAGATGATGTGGTTATCATCGTTTTAAGTATAAGCATCTAACCCAGATACTTGAGATAAAAAGCTAAGGAAGTAACATATGCATTGACGAGCACAAGACTAAAGAAAGCTGGAATATGCGCTGAGGGTTAGAGCTGCCGGTGATAGCTTAGGGTGTCTTAGACAAACTGGTAAAATCCATTTTGTGGCTGTTTTGTGGTGGCCAAATGAATGTAGCCAAAAGAGCAAGAAGGTGTCAAGTGGCTTTTACAATTCAAAAAGAGATTAAATCAGTGACTCTATACAGAGGAGTATTACCAACATAGTGAGAAAAACAGATTCCATCCCATGAGCCAGGCATATTCTTCCACGTGTAGAGGTGACAGCTTAAGGTTGAGAGGAGACCTGCTTCCTCATAGTCTTCTCCAACCTCAAGAAAGTAGAAATGTAGGCAGTTAGATAGTAACAACCAAAGAATTAAAAAGTAACCTATGAAACCACAGTAAACAGAGCCCTTGGAGAGATAAGAGTTGAGGATATGACAGAAAGAAGGGGGCAACACTTAAGATGCTTTTAAATGATGCTTTACAGGAAAAGGATTTAGCTAAGATTGTTCTTTCAAATAGGCAATGGTGGGCTTCACAACAATCTCGTAAAAAGGACTTGGAATGTTGAGCTCTCCATTGAAGACAATGGAGTAGCTCGGTTCTCCTAATGGCTGGTAAAAGCCCTAAGCCACAACATTCCAATGTTTGTCGTGCACAGCAACAGCTGTAAGCAAAGGCCTCACATAGCTCTAGAGGATTTCAACCCCCTCGGACTCCTTGAGGCCTTTATTTTACTAATTAGAACATTCTGCCCTGGTGGGGCAGAATGTTCTAATACCTTTACAGCCTGCTGTTGCTGGGCTATACCAGCCATTAAAGGCATGCCCCCTTGTTAAAGGCCCTCACCTTTGGCTCAGGCCTTTAAAACTTGAGCGTGCCTTTAATGGCCAGAATAGCCTGCTACAGTGGGCTATAAAGCTATAGTAAAAATATTCAGATAATGGTCAGGGCAGTCAGCCACTGGGCAGGAGGGAAATTCCCAAGGAGAAGGAAAAGGGTGCAAGCACAATGCAGCTTTCATCACAGCGATGTCAGAACAAGTTGTTATCAGTTGTAAACATAAACTATGGATAGCTAGCCACAGATCTTATCAGAAGTATAATTCTTGGCTAGAAGCCCAGATGGATGTGGGTTCCTCTCAACAAGAAAAAGGTTTCTTCAGCAAGGGTGTAGCTTGCTGACCTAATTGCTGGAATTGAAAATCCCTTGACTTATGAGACAATCTTTTAGGAATATTAACTGGCTATAAGTGATAAAGTTCTCCTCAAAGCCTAAAAGGATGTAATAATGGGTGTAACTGTCACTCAGTAGTTTCCATTGTGCCGTTATTGTGGTCTCCGGAGGAAGACAGACTGTATGGACCAACCAGGATTCTAATCTGAGAGCCTACGGTTACATACAGATTTCTGCAATGGATACATTAGACAAATGGTTCATAAGCCTAAAGTTGCAATTTACATTTGACTTTTCGGAAAGAAGATATAATTATTTAGCCTTTGTCAAGTATTCTTGCATAGAGAATTGTGTTATTTTGTTTAAGGAAACCTTTATTAAAACAAAGCTGATACTCACATAAGCATATTTACCGTCAGTGTCAGTCAGTCAGTCAAAATAAATATTTAGACTGTGTTCTATAAACCTTACCATAAATACATCCTGAAACCATGCCTAAGCTAAAAATAACTAAAGGCCAATTACAATATACAAACAGTGATATAAAAAGAGAGCAGCGTGATGGAGAGTCTCGTACCACCCACCTGATCCCCCTACACTTGATCCAGCAGCACTTTTAAGGTCTCCTGTTTTGCATTTAAAAATCTCCCAATTGCACATACACTATTTAAAAATATCATATTCACCAGTAGGCGGAGGGCTTGATCTGGATTTATAAATCTATAAATCATAAAAACAGACATTAAAAACTCTTTCTGCTTGCCTAAAAACCATAAACAATCCAAAAGAATATGTGTCCCATTGCGTTTTTCCTTCAGTCCACATGTACACAAATCCTGCTCATCTCTCCTATGAGATCATCTTCATATCTTCGTAACATCGGTTTAGCCCGACCCTGAATTTCAACACAGCATTCCTAAGCTTGGGACGTAGCAGGGCCTCAATGTATGTAAACATTTCATCCTTGCTCCAACCTTTAACTAGAAATTGAGTAGACAATTTGCTCCTCAAATAAAGCAGATCCTCGTTGCTAGTGCTTTTGGTTACAATGGCACGTAATTCCTGCTTGGGGATCTGTTGTCCTGTCTTTCTCTTATCTAGTAAAAAATTACAATTTAACACAGAGCTTAATTAACATGGGTCTTTATTTGAGAGGCCCAGTTTAGTTCACTATTCTCTATCTCCGATTTACAGTGATACAATATTTTGGGATTTACCTCTCCATTTAATCTCTGCCAGAATTTCAGCGTAACCTGCATCCCCAAATAGCTCCAGGATGAAAGCTGACATTCTGCCCTTATGGCTTGGACCATGGTTGAGGGTGGCAGTGCGAGAAGTAGCTTCACGCATCAACTTCGGTGTCAACATAAAGAGAAAAAGAGAACAAAAAAAGAATCACACAATATCTTTGCGCTTAATAAAACCTTCACATTTTTCTACCAGTTGAGCTGTCAGTGCAGGCTTGCTGCTGTTTAATATCCTATATATTGTCTCTACTCGAATACTGATATCTGAATAATTTGAATGTATTAAAACAATGTTTTCCTTGGTGATAAACAATCCAATAAAATATGTTCAAATGATTCAATAGCAGTAAAACAAAACTAGAAGTATCCAGATGAAGTTTGAGTCACTTCCAATAGTGAAAAGCAATAGTTTCCCCAGTCTCAGGTGTAGTAATGTTTTATTCCTAAAATAACCTTTTAATCAATCACAGGTACATGTGAGTAACTGCTACAGTATTAATGTAAGGTTTTAATACTGACTGAGGCCAGATCCTCTGTGAAATTTTATATGCAAAATGTCTTAGTTTAGATCTAAATCTCAGTAATTGTCTTTAAACTCATTCACAAGATGAACATCTGTGACCACCTTAAGCAATAAGAGGCTTAATTTTTGTGGTTGTTGCCAGGAGCATGAGTCCAGTGGACAGCCAGGTGGAACCCTATAGAACTGAAATGGGTGCCCCAACTCAATCAGATCAAATTTCAAGCTCCAGTCCAGTAATCAAAGTAGAAGACATAAAACTGAGCAATCGCTGCCAAACCATTGCTTCCATAGTGTTAATGTTCTGGGAAAATTTGGGAAGCCGAAGGACTAAATCATATTTTGCAACTATTGCAGCCTTGAAATCTTAAGCCCAAGTTAATGGACTTAAAGACTAGCAAGCATCTTTACCATTAAAATTTGCAAATCCATTGCTAAGTGTTTTTAATGTATTGGTTTTGGTGGTGCTAAATGGTCCACATTTCAAATTAGATTCAAATTGTATTTTCCATGGCCTCTTTTTATTTCCACCCCAATGCCAAAATACAATTGTCCTGTATGTAGTGCCAAAAAAGTGGGGTTTAGTGACATTAGTTTTTTAATAATTTGCAGTAAGATAGGTATCAGTAATGTCTAATGATTGCTGTGGCCTGAGAGCAGTTCCATTGAGGATTACTAAATAATCTGGACAGATAGTAAAGCGCTCTTTTTTGGCATTGTAAAGTTTGGTGGAACATTGTCACCTCCAGAGGATCTATGTTATTTCATAAACAGTAAATACTATGTAGGTTAATATGCATTGCTCCTAACACCAGACCTGATGTGTGCATTCGTTTTTGCATACGATATTTCAGAGGTTGGTGACAAGATCCAACTAAATCAGTAGAGTCTGCATAGTATAGTTGCTGAGTGAAGGCAAACAAGCAGCATGTATCATTTTCTCCCCAGTAACGGTCAATCAATAATATTGAATGCATTCACAAAGAGGTTTACCAGCTTGGAGAATAAGTGCTACTGTATTGGCTGCCTTGAAAAGCTCTTTTTGGAATCCTATTTTCAATTGATGTAGAATGCCTTTGAATTGATCTAATAATGATGTTCTTCAAACATAATTTTCGCAAGTGTTTTTTGCCAGCAGATAAAGCATTGTCAGAATGAGGTAATCTGCAGTGTTTCTTTGGTCTTCCTTTTTAAATATATGGATCTATGAGCCCTGCAGATCAGCTGGAATCTAATGTTTAGTCTTTTGAGACACCTCTTCTTGCTTTCTTGATTTTAGTATCATAGAGTAAGTCTTCATTACCAATGGCACATGCTATAAAAAAGATATGCATTGAGCATCAACTAAATTTACAGTTCTTTGACATGTTTTTCTTACAGCAATCTCACAGTTTACGTATTCTAGTGAAGTTGTTTGATGACACATTGGTGACCATCTTATTAGGAACACAGATTGTAACTTCCAACTTCCATTGAATCGCTTTTGGTCTTTTAGTGAGCAGAAACATTGGAAAGTTCCAGGATGGTGGTCACTTCCATACCACATTCAGTATGCCTAGCAATATGGACACAAATTGACATTTACAAAAGTATAATCATTGATTCAGTTACAAAAAGACTAAACTGAATTAGTGGGATAGGATGGTCCCTTTTGGTACACCCCTTGCATTGTCATAAGCTGTTACCTTAATTAACTCCATAATTGTTCTACTGTGCTTATCGTAACAAGACACACAGCCTTTTTGCAAGCTTTGGAGTCCTAGCTGTAGTCAAATTGTGTAGAACCACAGGGGAAAATGCTTTCAAGATGAAATCACCTAGATTATAGTCATTGTTGTAATGTTAGTTTGAGAGACAGTAGGGGTCTCAGTTGGTAGTTGTCTTCTATAGTCAAAAAGTTGTGTTTTAATAGATGGTGACCATTTGTGGAAGACTCTAGCAAGGGGATGGAAGAAGAGAATTACTGGAGATAATCCAAGCCTACTGGAACCTCTTGTTGGTCTGATCAGACCAGAAGGAAGGAGCTTCCAGTTAAGGACAGAATAATTGGGGAAAAGATGAAAAAATGAGATGCTGTACGTGTACCATTTATATGTAGGGAACCCATCCGCTTAGAAAGTTCAAGGTGGAATTTGGGGAGAATAATCAGAGAAATGTAATTCTTATCCAACACGATTAGCAAAATGTACCATCCATAGCCTGTGTGGTGATTAAAATGATTGATTTGTTACTCTCAGATAGTTGTCAAAACAGTATCTGGAAAGAAAGAAGCACCTAAACAGTATTCTTTGATAACCTGTATGAACAGGTCATGTTATTCTAATAGGTCATAAATACAAATGATGTTCTTTACCAAAGGCCTGGCAATTATGACTTCGCCCTTGCTCTGTCCACAATTTTTGCCAAAATGGAACTGCCAAGAGGAGAATTGGTCATAGCTGGCTGAAATGGAAACATATGAAGCTGCAGGCAATGATTTCATAAGGATGCAAAAGGTGTTTTTTTGCATCGACAAATAACAAGAATTCTTTCTTGGTTGGGCTGGGCATCAGGTAGGGGCTGAACATCCAGGACTGGATGGTGTATGGTAGACTGGAAGCCATGATGAAGTAGAAGGACATACATTATACAAGCAGTGGATAGTGCCTCTAGACAGGCAACGTTAGTTGTAAGGATGTCTGTCGGGCTTTCTCAGTCTGTTCTCGATTAGATAAGAGTTTGGAGCTCTGCAGTGGATAGTGCCGAAAGGCTGCAACCCAGCAAAACTGTGCCTTTGTACAAGACTGGAAGGCGCTTTTGGCAGAGACTTTTGCAGAGATCCAACAAGAACAAGAAGTGACGAGGGCAGTCATTTTCTGATGGGTCCCATCATTTTGGACAATGGTTACTAAAAATCCATGGGTGACTTTTCTGAATACTTTAATCACTCCAAACCAGGCATTGATTTCAGGCAACAGAATCCCTCTTTCCTCCAGTACATGTACTTTCAGCTTCCAAGAGTGGTCTTAGCAGTCTGTAAGCATTTTCTTCCTGTTACTCCACAGTTTCCAGGTTGTGCTGGATTTCTTAGGACTTGGTGCTCCGAAACAGACTAGCAAGGCAGCTAACAAGAGAAGCAGCCCCTTCTTGCTAGACATATGTTGGAGAGATGACTTCTCCAACCGTGGTAGCCAAGTTTCTCCAACATGAACAATGAAATGAGAAAGAACAGCTTTATTCCTATGTTGGCTGTACACCATACTCAATGCTGCTAGCAGTCTGTGCATGGTTTTCAGTTATGGGCCTAGGGTCTGAGCACAGAGAGTGTACAGCCTACAGCCATGCATTGGCATCTCTGGGTAGAGGGCTAGGCCTTTGACTGGGTCCTGTGCCATCCAGCATGCTGCCCATATCCTATTAGCATGTATTGCGGGCTCAAGGTTCAGAACCAGGCCTTCAGCCAGGCTGTGAACTAGCGTGGTGCCCCCAAGTCCACTGCAGGGCTAAGGGATGTTTTCCCCCTGTATCTGCAGATCCAAAGTGCACAAAGGGAAACGAATTGAACCCGTCCAAATTGATTAATTTATTTTTCAACATATTAACCTCTTTTAACCTCTAGCTATTGATGGGTATGGTTTTGCAAATTATCTGATAATAAACATTTATGCTATACAAGTGATTAACCCTTCGAAGCCTGCTGAATGCATTTTTAATACAAATTTCTCAAAAGCAATTTCATGAATGGTTTTCATGCTATAAAAAGTCAAGCCTTATTTTAAATAAAGTTCTACTTTCTTGCTAAATTTTATATAACTACGTTTAGTGGTTTTTGCTGTCATGGAGGGAAAATATTCCTGGGGAAGTTAAAATGTAAAATAATTCTTTTTTGACTCCTCTTTAACTTTATTCCCCCTTGATAGATCTCCATAATACAATAGCAAAAAATAGCCTACACTTGAATTGTTTTCCCAATTTTGAGCTCATTCGTCAAATGTAGCCATTGTTATTAGCAAACCATAAGTCACTTTCCAAAGGAAACTGAGGCAAAATCACATTACACCATCGCTTTCACTTTGTGTAATACACAATAGAGATATATGAAAATTGGATCCTTTGATGGTCTCAGATCGCGCCCGCTCTACATCTCTTGGTATTTAATGAAATCAGCCCAATGCTCCCCATTCGCTCTCATCTGCAGGGCATGTAGGACAACATAAGCCTAGTTGAATGACAGGCAGGAAATTAGGGCTTTTTTTTACTACTGACTGCAACATCATAACTTGAGCAAATCTATTGGTGAACTGCACTATCCATCTTCAAAGTACAGTAGTAAATGATTACAGGGCCAGGGATATCATTGTCTGTTCTGTCCTGAATCTTTCAGAAACTGAGTAAGGTGATGCTTGTCGAACACAATAAGAAATGCATCTCTCTGAAGCTAACTAGGGAGGCAACTGATTATGGGAGAGATACAAGAAGCCAAGATGATTTATTCTAACTTAGAGGTAACAAGCTGTTCTGCTCCTCAAGCATCAATTTTACACTCTCTCAAGCACACTTCCTAATAATTCTGAGTGTCTAAGGAATCCACTTTGTTACTGATGCACCCGGGTACTTCTGGATGAGTGTGATTCATACCAGGTTTGTAAAACAAATATAAAATAAGAGCCATATGCGCTTTCCAGAGGACAGGCACCATTGTGGCTTCCCTCCCTTTGAAGAGTGATATCTTTCTTTCTAGAGCTCTGCAGAGTGTGTTAGAATATTAAACCACATGACCTTGCAGCAAGCCCAATGGGTCCTGCATAGACCTGAGACCTGCCTAGTCTATGGCCGTGGCTCGTATTCCTTTCCCACGCGTGAGTCCTGGGTCTTTCGAAAGCCTTATTTCACTAAAGGCTTGACATGAATCCACAAGAAAGATGAATGTGATGAAATCTAAGGTAAAGATCGCTTTTGGCACCAGGTTCACAATCATTTTTACACACATTTACTTTAGGTGTGCAAAAAGTGCCATCAGGGGCACCAATGGCAAATCTGGAATTACAGAATCAGGACCTACAGACGTTTGTTAGCGCAGATAAATGTTCAGACATTAGAAAAGTCATTTGTTTTAACAGGAGAGGAATTGTAGGGTGACAGCCACCGGAAAAATCAGACATCAAGCCATAACGAATCAAGCCATTCCTAATGCTCTTTACACAAATTAATTTGCATTTGCACCTTAATCCGTGATCTTAATCAATGTATTGCTCTCTTGCAAACAGTTAGCCCGTTTATGCTTTTATGCATGTATGCATAGATTTTATGCACAGACAGGAGGGATTCAATTTGTTGTATATTTCTGCGCAAAGGCTCTGAGGCTTGTTTGCATAATTTTAAAACAATCTTCAGAGTATTAAAACGAGTTGTAAAGTAACTCTGTACTTTGTTCATTGGCCTTCAAGCTCCTGCGGTCAGTACTATACTGTACCAACCACCTCCTTCTTGCTTGTCCATGGCGTGATGTGGTTGACTCTAGTGCGTGGTACAAAAGTGATCAAACACATACTTATTCAGTAAATGTTTTAGTTAAATGGAATCATTAATTTCTTTCACAGAATTATCGAAAACATGGAAATTGGCCAGTCAAAGTTAATATGTTATCAATGTGATACTTAAAATGTTTAGCTTATATCTGCACCCTTGAGAAAAAGTAGCATTGTTTAAAACAGTGGTGCACCTTAAATGCATAGATGATTTAAAATGCATTGCTTACATATCCTAATCATGGCAGCCACAGTATCACCGTCTATATTGTTTAGGCGATTGATGGTTATGTAGAGTTTGGCCATCCCCCACATTTAATGTGTAGTCAAGTATGCGCTGTAAATTTGGCACCTATGATGGGTGGATGTCCCACACCCACCAAATACTAAGTAAACCGCTACTGCTTGCTGGCTTACTTTTGGATAATGTGTGCAACCTTCAGTTTTTTCTTTTGTAATGTGCAATGTACTATTGGTTTGCACTGTTGAGCAAGACGTAGCTGCATTGTTACTCAGTTGGGTCTCTCCCCCTCTGTTGAGAAGGAAAAGTAATGTCAAACTTTCCTAATATGTGTCTGACTTGGCCAAGCTCCTCAGGTGTTTCACGGATGGTACCCTGTGCGAAAATCTCCTAATATAGAAGCATTCGTCTTCCCACGCTATGTCTATGTTTTCTACTCTTGTCTTTTTGGGGTGATTTTTAGACTCCCTCCAGCATTTCTGCCAAGTGGCCAAAAAGTGTGAATTATTATTCCGGTTCCTAAAAACTATGGGAGGCAATTGCCGGGCAGTGCTGGTGCTGTGCCATTATTCACAACCTTTGCAGACATAAACAAACTTTTTCTTCTACAAATACCTAATGAAGGGTCCTCAGCTCCTCACACCATGCATTGCATTGCTCTAGATCTTCAGTACATCTTCAGAGCTGGACTAAAGCAGGTTTCAAATAAATTCTCCCTTTCACAGTCTATAGGTCATTCTTAGTGTAGGAACATGTACTTAGTTGCTACAACTCTGGTCAGTGATGCAATTTGAAAATGTTCCAGATATTTTACACCTGAGAAGTAGAAGTCATTATTTTCAGTTCAATAGAGTGCATAAGGGTCAGAAACTCTATCTACGAATCATCATCAAACAATAGCTGTGAAAATGGTTGCATCTGGATAGCAGGCTACATACATATCACAACAAAATATTAATGTTTTTCCCCTAATTTCCCCCATACCTAATTTGGACCAAAGTCAGACATCCCTTTCACTGTCATATCCTGGGTTTCTAACCTCCTCCATTTCTCTTAACCATCCTTCTCCACAGCATCCTTTTTGTTTGGTGTTTGACACTTCCACTCCCTGCGTTCTTTATATTGTATTTTGTGTTAATAGAGTGCTAACTTTCCTTCCAATAAAGAATTCTTGAAACCTACCACTCCCCAGCAGAATACTTGTTTTTTTGTTTGTATTTGTGCTGATAAATTAGCCTATGTTCTGTGTGAAACACACTAAAAAGGCAGGACATACTGTCATTTTGTTTTATCGTGCCATTTTGTTGTTTTTCCGTATGGATCTAAGCATCAGTAGAGTTATCACATTAATTAGGATCCATAGGCTTGTGATCCATAAGCTTGTAAAGAAACTCTTAACCACAATTTTTATTTGCTTTTTGAGTCAATCAGATGTGACCTACACCAGTGTGCAGGTGGAAGTTACAAGGTATTCCGAGGCACTCATCCAACACCTGAAATATAGGGTCAAATGGTGATAAACATATTGAAAACCTGTGTGTTGTGTGTTTAAGATTTCTTAGTAAAGAGGGGGACGTAAAGAGTTTTTATATTTTCAAATGGATCCCCATTAAACAAAAATGTTGTCTGTTTTTAAAATACTCAAATTTGTCTACGCTTCATAAACCTAGTTCCTGTTGAACTTGATCTTTTGTCACTATCTTGTCAACAGCCTAGTAATGTCTCTTTCTTTAATCTGTAGTGAGCCAGTACAGTGAAAAAATCCGTCATGAACTGTGCCGGGACTCCAAGTACATCACATCCTACAGCGAGAAGGAAGAGATGTTGCTTCAGGAAACTTACATCGACAGCTTGATGGAACTGGTCAGTGATGCCAATGAAAACATGGGAGTTGTGAAGTGCTTGGGCGACCTTTTCGATGACAACGGGGTGATCAATGCCGAAGGAGAAACTGTATTCATCTTTGGTGACGCTGGGGTTGGAAAGACTGTGTTGCTGCAAAAGATCCAAAATCTCTGGGCCAGGAAAGAACTCTTCACTGATGCCAAATTTTTCTTTCGATTCAAATGCAGAACATTTAGCTGTTTCAAGAAGAAAGAAACAATGTCTTTGAAAGATCTGCTTTTCAAATACAACTGTTTTCCAGATGGCGACCAGGAAGATGTCTTCCGATACATCCTGCGTTTCCCCCATACTGCCATCTTCACGTTTGATGGCTTTGATGAGATCCATTCTGACTTTGATGTTACCAGAATCCCTGAGATCTCGTCTCCTTTTGACTCTACACACCCCGTTGTGCTGCTCATGCATCTTCTTAGTGGGAAGCTGCTTGAGAGATCGAGAAAGGTATTAACAGCCAGGACTGGGACGCAGGTCCAAAAAAATATTGTCAGGAAGAGAGTGATGCTTCGAGGGTTTACTAGTGAAAACCTGCAGAAGTACACCAAAAAGTTCTTCAAAGACGAAATATTTGAGCAGCTAGTGTTGAACCATTTGGGAGCAAACCCCAATCTTTGCAGTCTATGCTCTGTGCCTCTGTTTTGCTGGATTATATTTAAGTCATATAAACATTTCCATTCTATGTATGACAGCTACCAGTTGCCTAAATGTGCCATAACCCTAACAGACATCTTTTTACTCATAGTCGAAGTCTACATAAACAGATCAATGAAGACCAGCCCTTTGAGGAGGAGAACAAAGAGCCAAGCGGAAACATTCGGAGCCTGCAAGGATGTTTTGTTTGCCTTGAGTAGACTGGCTCACAACGGAATAGAGAAATCACACTTCGTGTTTGGGCAAGATGAAGTGTCATTCTTTCTGTCTGACCAAGACTTACAGTTGGGGTTCCTCAGAACGGTGGATGAGTACACTGGGTGTGCAGATGAGTCCACATATGAATTCTTTCACCTCACCCTGCAGTCCTTTTTAGCTGCCTTTTTCCTGGTGTTGGATGAGAATGCGTCCACTTTTGAGATGCTGAAATTCTTCAACCAGTGCTCCATCCCAGGGACCCGCCAGTCTAGCCTCTATCCCATACCTTGTTTTCGGGACAGAAACACCAAAAAAGAGGATCCTTTCCGAAACAATGAGCACTTGCAATTCGTAAACCTTTTCTTGTGCGGTCTTCTTTCCAAACCAAAGGAAAGCTTCTTAAGACATTTGGTTTCAACCATCACCATTAAGAAGAAAAGGAAGGTGCTCAGGCAATATCTCTTTAGAGGAGTGAAGCTGCATTTAAAGATTCTCCCAAGAACAAAAGAAGGCGAGTTCAACCGGGTGCAAGCCATGCCCAATTTCATCTGGATGCTAAGGTGTATTTCAGAAACGCAGAGCCAGAAAGTAGGGAAACTTGTGGCCAGGGGCATATGTGCAAATTACATCAAGCTAACATTCTGCAATGCGCATTCTGCGGATTGCAGCGCCCTTTCCTTTGTGATCTGCCATTTACGGAAGCGCCTTGCCCTGGAACTGGACAACAACAACATTAACGACTATGGAGTGAAGCAGCTCATACCATGTTTCAGCAAGCTCACAGTGGTCAGGTACAGCATGGCATATCTTTATTTAAATGTAGGCTGGGTTGATCGATGCGGGTGGTGGCATTTCATACTAGTGCGTAGAGGGAGGAACGGCCCACCTCCTCTCTTATGCACCCTTTTTAGCCAATAAAGGTGAAAATGCTGGAGAAGCAAAGAGTGGGGGTTGAATAGGTAAACCTGAAATTTTAATCAGTTTGTGTAACTTATATTTCAACCAGCAATTTCCTTTTAAAACAGGTGTTGGCAAAGCCATTAGGTGTGACTTGCAATTTAAGTACTAACTAAAATATTAAATAAGCCTATTGCAGTAGGCAAAAAACAACAAAGATATTCTTTTGTACAGTGAGATAAAAATATTAAAGTGTGATGATCTAGTGTACATTTGAGGTTTAAAAAGTCCCCTGTAGGAGGCAGAATGATGCACTAAATAGCCAATAGCATGAGCTGAGAGTTAAATACTCCTCTGGTTGGAGCCAACGCCCACTGTGTGTATGTTCTAAAGAATTGGCAACAATATGTCGAGCTCACCGCTGCACTGTCAAGCCAGACCTTAAAGGAACTTGGCCCCTGAACTTCCCCCTCTCAATCCATTGTATGATATCCTCAGAGGATCTACCCCTACTCTAGCCTTCACCTTGTGTGCAGTACAGCAAGTTGTGGTCCTCTGAACAGCTTGAAATCTGTAAGCACAAGCCTCTTTCCAGGCATATGCATTTTACACTGCACAGGCACTCCCAGCTGCAGCTCGATACATTTTCTTGCAAGAAGAATGGCTGGGCTGCAGGCTTTGTTTTTAATTTGGATGTTATACCTGGTTGAAGACAAAGTACCTGCCATTTAAGTTGCTGACAAATTGAGGTTTGTTCAAAATTTGTCCTTAAATCCATCGACTTTGCAGAGTTCCATCTGACATATTTTTGGCAGCTTCCATTTCCCACATGGAACAATATTGATATCTCAGCCGCTTGCTACAGTATCTTAGGTGAGGTGATGCTGCCCTTGGCAACACCATTGTGCTCCAGAGATGTGCCTTGTGGCTATTGTGCACTTTTAAAAAAGGTGTGGGCCTCTAGAGAAGAAAAACACATCACTTTTTCCATCTCCTGGGGAGGGCCACGTTCTATGTATCTGGTTTATAGAAAATGGAGAGGAGCGCATTGACATGGAAATGATAACAATACATATTAGTCATATGACGATAAAAGGAGATATTTTGAAGACTGGTAATAGCTGGAACTGCACATAACTCAAGAAAAAAACCTTCACATATAATTCTACATGCAGGCAGAAATATACAACATGGCAGATTTATGCCAGGTCAATTAGGAATAGCATTTTACATGACCTGATTCTATTTGTATTTATTAATACATGTAGTAGCCATTCTTACCAAAGTGCAGTACTAGGCAAGTCTTATTTCAAGATAACATTGTGATCTGAGGAAGCTGCACAAAACTGTATTGTGAATCTATTGGGATTTGGGTAGAGATACATGAGCCTGATGAGTGAGATATGGTTGCAGACTCTAGAAAACATACATTATTCAGAGATGTACATATGTGCTCTGGAGTGAACAAGGAAATATGGTCGGGATTCTGTAGGTCTTGTCTTTCCAGGATGATCGGCTGGAATGGACATTAGTTTTGAGCTCATTGAGGTTGATGGTAGCTGTACGTTAGACATTCAGAAAAGAGTACCCGGGGAGCCAGATAGCCTGAACACTGAGAGGTTCATGGGGGCCGGTGAACAATAAGCAGAGGATTATTGACAAACAAGAGAGCATGTGATAGGGATGAGCTGGAAGAGCATGGAGAGCCAGGGTCATATACGGTTTCCAATACTAGGATGAATATCTCAAACTGTATCCTGTTTTTGGCAGGCAACCAATCTGCTTGTTGTCATTTAAATTAGGTAGGTTATACTCATAGGGGATAATGTGTAGAGAGGAAGACCCACTATGTAGTTGCAAGACTCCAGGTTTTTCACGACTGTGGTATTGGTCAGAGACCTAGGCATTTGGAAGGGGAGCTGTTGGCAAATATTTCTGATTTTTAGAAATTCAAAAATAGGTCCAGCGGTAGTAGGGTGATGCAGGATTCCAGCCACTTAGCCAAGCTGCACTGAACCCCTAGGTTGCTGGTTGGAACAGAAGGCATTAAGGCACCTGGGGGAGGAGATGGGGAGGTGGTGCTAGTGAGACTGGGAAACAAAGCATCTCTGTCTTGGAGGTGTCCACCATTGCTGAATGTATAGCCATCCTGTGCTCAGTGGCTGATAGGTAGTCATGGGCTTTGGCTTGCAGGATTGTAAGGAATGTGAAGGGGAAAAGGAGCATAGAGAGTGGCTGATACATTAAAAAGGTCAAGGAGAATAAGGATGTTGCAAACTGGTTGTGGTAAGCAGAACTGAGCAGGACTTGGGGTGTTTCAGTGCAATCGAATTTGTGGAAGACAGACTGTAATGGATTTATTAAGCTGAAGGATGTGAGTTGTTGAGCTACCCAACTGAATGACAGATGTTCAAGGTTCATAGATGTGAAGGAAGTTGGGGTATGAACCGGTTGTTGGATGAAGAGGTATCAGCTGTCAACTTTCTTAGGAAATGCAGGACAACAGAAGATTTAAAGCATTCTGAAAACAAATAGTGGTTTAATAAGGAAGTGAGGCAGGGCATGACAGCTGATAATAGGGCTGGTGGTTTAGGGAGTACACTAGAAGCTTGCAGTGTAGGTTATATAGATCCAGGGATGTGGAATTCCTATCGCCCGACGCCCGGGACATCTTGTTTGGGGTCAAGGGCAACAAGATTTTATGTTTACTTTGTCCTTGGGACAAGTAGACCCAACCCTCTGCAGCACAAACCCTTTGGCTGCCTGTTTACAGAGAGTGGAACTCTCTGCAGTTGAGGTAATGTGTTTCCAAAAGATAATGCTGTTCGAACTTGTATTTATGGTTCATTATTTGAAAACCTTCATTATTAGGGTGAGTGCTGTAAATAAATGTTTTAATGTCACACTTCACTACTGACGTTGGTTCAAGTACAAAAAAAAAAAACGTGTATACACATGTTTGAAAAGTTTAGGCTATGAGGCTAAGTATAATGCTCCCAGAATGCTCTCTGATTATATGCAAATGAAGTGTCATTTAGTAAAATGTTTTGATGCATGCTAGTATTTCCCAAAAATATTTCTAATGGAAAATCAGTGTAACCATTTTCAACACGATTATGGGAAGCATGAAAATAAACAAACACTGACAAAGCCAACTGATCTGACATATTTTTATAAGTCTTTTAGTTTCATCAATGCGTGTCTTGTTTTGACATGGCTTTTGTAACACTTTATTGTTGTGGGAGCTACCAGGTCCTCAACATTGTAACAAACACTGGCAAAAAAACCCAAAACGTTTTTGAACTCTAAAAGCACATGTTGCCACCAGTGGCATAACAAAGGCCCCGCAGCCGCCCTCCAGGGGGCCCCTTCAGCACAGCACCTGCCCTGAGTGAGTCTGGAGAGGGGGCTCCTCCATGTTCTTTGCAAAGGGGCACCCTCCAGTTTCATTACGTCACTGATTGCCACTGTAGTTCCTGACACTGAACAAAACTACTTTGTGTGCCAATAGCTCCTTGTGGAAGAGAAGAATGCGATCACTCACAGTAAAGCCAGCTGAAAGAGAGAGAAATAGAAGTTTAATAAAAACAAAATGTCTTTGTTAACACCAGACCTAATTAGGGACCAAGACCCACATGTAGGTGGCTTTTGGCATGTCGCAAACAGCGACTTTCGCTGTTAAAAACGTGCAAAAAGCACATTGCGATGCACAAACCCAGTTTTGCGATTCGGTAACCTGGTTACCGAATCGCAAAACGGGTTTGTGACTCGCAATTAAGAAGGGGTGTTCCCTTCCTAATTGCGACTCGCAGTGCAATGTAGGATTGTTTTGCGAATGCGGGCGCAAACCAATCTCAGTTTGCACCCATTTCAAATGGGTGCTAACACTTTCACAAAAGGGAAGGGGTCCCTCTGGGACCCCTTCCCCATTGTGAATGTCACTGTAAAAATTTTTACAGAGCAGGCAGTGGTCCTGCGGACCACTGCCTGCTCTGAAAAAATGAAACAAAAACGTTTCATTTTTCGTTTTTGTAATGCATCTCGTTTTCCTTTAAGGAAAACGGGCTGCATTACAAAAGAAAAACTGCTTTAGTGAAAAGCAGTCACAGACATGGTGGTCTGCTGTCTCCAGCAGGCCACCATCCCTGTGAGGCCGCCATTCGCAAGGGGGTCGCAAATTGCGACCCACCTCATGATTATTCATGAGGTGAGCATTTGCGAAGCCCTTGCGAATCACAGATGGTGTCAGGGACACCATCCTACATTCGGATTTGCGACTCGCAATTTGCGGGTCACAAATCTGAACCTACCTACATGTGGCCCCAAATTCTTAAAGAAAGTCACAAAAGTGCACCCATAGTATATGTCGTACCCCTATAAAATATTTGTGAACTGTATTTTAGCATGGGTAAATACGCATGTGTAGATTTGCTCATGTGAAAATCTATTGAGCATTTGCAAGTTCATTTTCCCTCCAGCCACTTTCTTCCCAACCATGGAAGAAGTTCTAATTCTGCCATTGTCAGGAGTAAATGTCCAACCTTTCTTATTATGGGAAAATATTAGAGAGAAGCTGGTGAAAATCTTTAAAACATGCAGGTTAGTAGGTTTGCAGACTCAAAGGCATTCCAGCCCTGGAACTATTGCTTACTGCTTCCTCCAGCCCCAGTATGCAGATCTGCAGAAAGGTGGAAAAATAAGGAAATTGCTACAGTAGGGATTGAAACTGCTAGTATTCAAGCCCTACTATGGTAGTAGCCCTGGCATAATCAGAGAGGCTATTATCAGAGCTCTTACATAATGAGATTGCTGCTATAATTTGGCGCCACACTACATGGCACCAAAGGGACAAGTAGATCTTTTTACAGGACAAGTAGATTTGAGAAGCAACCTTTCCCGTGGACAAGTAGATATTTTAATAAATTCCACACCCCTGAGATCATTTCCAAGGAAGAGGTCAGTGGTGAGGTGAATATAAGCATTATGGGTGGTAGAAGGAGGAGTTGGGAGTGATGGGTGGTGGATGACCATAAGCCAGCTGCTTCTTACTATAAGATCTTGTGTGAAAAGTAAGATGCAAAGTGATGAGCTGTAAGGTTACCCTATATGTCATTGGTGCGGGAAAGGCATGGTTTTTGGGGAAGTAGATAAGTTGAGGTTATCATTATGCATGCAGATGGATTTAAATATATACCATAGCACTCCAACGGGTATTTTCTAGGAGTTAGACTAATCCTAAGTCGACTTTAACTGTGTACGTTGTGGCCAGAGGGCATGGGTGGCCAGTGCAAAGCATAGTTCAAGTAAAAATGATGGTGGTGATAGCACGAATGGGACAGTGAGAGCTATTGAGTACCCAATGTTAAAGAGCAGAGCTTGTAGTTGGAGTTAATTATGCCACCGCTTAAATTTTGATTCCGTTGATATCGGATTTTACAAGGTGCAGTAATTATCACATCCACCACTGGCGACTCATGAAGTCCAAAATAGTTGTCGATTTTTTTTGAAAGGCAACGTGTTTGGTAATGCTGTAAAAGCAGGTGGTGTTGAAATATTTTGTAAGTTATTTGACAAACAAACCCAAAAAAGAAGAACTCTGGAGCTCTCCCAGTACGAAAAATTATTCTCAAAAACTGTCCTAGCCAGTAATACCAGAACCTGCGTGATAGATTATCCACACTTGTATTTCTTTCCTCTATGTGGTGTAGTGTTGCCTTTTTCGTTATAAATCAAAGACTACAAGCCTCCGAATGCAGAGAACAATCCCAGACTAGATGTACTCTTCACACCTGACCTGGGAGGGGACAACACTGGGTCTCTGAACAAGTCAACCGGGGCAGCCCCTCTGTGAGAGGAGAGGAGCGTCGCCTGCCTCTAAAAAATAAAATAAAATAAAAATGCCCCCTGAACTGAAACAAAAATGGTAACAAATTTTATTTATTACCATTATATTTTTCATCACCCCATCCTGAACCGAGTGTCAGGACGGGCAGGACAGTTGCTGCTGAGTGACTGCAGCAGGGAGCTCTGCACTATGCTTAAAGTGCGCATGTCCCTTTGGCCGTCCGTCTTGCGGTGGCCCGCCTGACATGCACACTTTAAACTTCTCTAACCCAGCTGTCTTAAAACTGTTGGGTTAGAGAAAACACAGACCTCCAGTGCTCTTGTGAGCGCTGAGAGAGGCTGCTCCCTCCAATCGTGATGCTTCTTTCATTCAGGTTACCAGCTTGAAAGCAGCACCAGGATTGGGTTTTGCAGTTTTCTGGGTCCCGCGTTGGAGCTTCCAGCAGAGAAGGGAAGACAATGAGAGGAGAGGAGGACGTTGTGATGTAAGTGCTGTTTTTTAATAATTATTATTATTGTATCCCCCCACACACCCCAACGTAAATACAAGCCAACAGCCACTGCAAGTCAATCATTGCAGCACATTTAGGAAGATGTCACCCCTGGGGTTAAAACTCAAGGGAAATTACACAGCAATTCGACTAATCTATTCTGTGGTTTATTCATTTTCCAACGTATTTTAGAGTCTTTTTTAAAGATGTTTGGGCGCAGATGACAAAAACATTTCCTTTTTTTCAAAACCACGCACTCGCCAGGCTGACCGCTCCAGTCATTTTATGTAGAAAGTAATGCTCATGTCAGCATCCTTTTGCTGTGTTTGATTCATGTCTTACTCCACTCTGAACGTCTCCCTCTTTTGTCAAATTTAGTACTCTCATTTTAAAGCCATTTGTTTCGATTAAAATACACAAAAGTAAAATTGATTTGCATAATTTGTGTACCCGTTCATATGATACCTTAAGTTCTCAAGTGTCAGGGGATATATCGTTAAGTTGAGCACCTCGTGAAGACACCTTAAGCTACAGATCGCAGTAACAGGTCCCGGCACTGCCAACACAACCTCCCATCCTTTCTAAATTGGAAAAAAATGTGTCCTTTACCCGCCTTCGCTTCTAATGCAAATAAAAGTGAATGTTTGTTTACCCAGCCAGTAGGAAGTCTTATGACGTGAGCAGTTGCTACCATGGTCTGTCCCCACTGGAAGCCCCTGAGGCACTATTATGCACTAAGTGTAGACATCTGTGTTGGGTGGCAGCCAGGAAGGTGAAAGAGATAGTGGCTGGAGAATACATTGGGGTGGTCGTGCGACAGTGAGATTTGGAGGATGAACAGGCGAGGACAGAAACAAGTCCACGCTGATAGAAATGCGTGGTAGATGACCAGGTCAGCCATATAGACTGGTGTGAGTAGACTATGTGGACCTGATTAGGGACACAGAGTGAAAAAGGCTGAAATACTGGAACAAAGAAGGTACAAAAAGTGTGACGGGGACTGGGGAGAACGTATCAGCAAGATAGACACGGCTGAGAACATATGGTTGCGACAAAGCAGAGAACAAGACAGGAGCATGGAGATTCAAGAGGCATGGCCACAAAACGGGGCAGAGACAGGAGTTGGGGAGAGAGACGTATAGGCTGCAAGACAGGCAGAGCAACTCATGCTCTTATATTGATTACCATCCTAGTATGGTAGTTATTTTGTGCTACGTGAGTGTCTCCTGTTATGTACCTTTGGAGGCACATTTTGCTCCTTATTCATGGCAGTCCATTAACACACAATAATGACCCGTCAAGCAAGCAATACTACTCAATTATCCAAGTGTTTACAAAAATGTAGGTTTCTGTTGTAATATGAAGTT
The DNA here is from genome assembly GCF_031143425.1 of Pleurodeles waltl. NCBI lineage: Eukaryota > Metazoa > Chordata > Amphibia > Caudata > Salamandridae > Pleurodeles > Pleurodeles waltl. The sequence continues at coordinate 1,021,871,211 of NC_090449.1, read as the reverse complement.
AATTATTTATATGATTGTTATGCTATCTTTTAATATAGATACATTTAAATATTTCAGATAGAGAACATTGAGAGCAAAATTCTGTCACTGGTTTAAAGATTCGTTTGGTTAGCATCCTGTACTCGTACTTACATCAAAGAATCAATTCACAAAGCCATTAGCACTCTTATGTTGGGCTTAAGTTCTCAGATATCTTGGTTTATGAGCGTAAACTCATAGTTTGTATTCACAAAACCTGCATTCACACTAGTAAAGTGAGTTCCTCACACAAATTTGCATGTGAGTAAACCATTCAAAATCGTGGTCTATTTTGCAGTGTAGACAAACTCTCACAAATCTTAAGTTTGTGGTTGTATTCAAACATTTGCCACACACACACCTACCCTGGACATGTCTAAAAATGTACAAGGGTAGAAGTAAATCAGTATCAGGGATAGTAAATTAAACAGGAGCACCCCAGAGTTATATGCTGGACTAAGGTAAGTGGTTTCTCCATGATGAAAAACATTGTCCCCACTGAGAAAAAAATAATATATATTATTATAGTATAATAATATTTTTTTTCTGTGTTTTATAGTACATTATTGTGTGATTTATTTCAATATCACATAAATTATTAAGGAGGGGGAGAATGTAATATTCACAAAACAATTCCATAGCAATTCCAGGGAAACAATGACTGTAGTAGTATCCCAGAAGTACTTCTTGAAATCTCTTTGATTTCCATAAAAATATTTTTTTCCAAAATTGGAAATCAACCTGCAGGCGAATAAGTCCTTAGACGCCTGATTTACACAGATCATCTGCTCACCACAGAAACTACCAGTGCATTTTGCAGCTAAAGCCAATCGTGGATTGGGTGTTCTGCCACCTGACTTTGAAAAGCTGCAATGGAAACCAATAATTTCTTAGAGACCATCAGACAGGTGCCAGATGGTAACTGCGGGCTGTCACTGCTGGTGGCCATCTTGCATTTTGGCCATTGGTATTCTGATGAATGCTCTCTGATCTTTCAGCAAGCCGCCGAGCAATGTAGACCTATTCTTACCCTCTCCAGTCAGTTGAAGGGACATCAGCTCATGCGACCTGTGGGAATAGTTCCAAGATTGATCTGAGCCTATTCCCTCCGTTAACTCCCGAATGATTTGCTGACTCGGCTCCCCGGAAAGCCCCGGGTGTATGCTACACATTGACGTTCCCGCCTGCAGAGCATCGATCGATGTGGACCATGTATTTCTGAAGGGTTTTCTTCTCTTTCTGTCACAGGCTTAGTGTTAATCAGATCACAGATCTCGGAGTGAAAGTGCTGTCTGAAGAGCTGACGAAGTACAACATCTTGACATTTCTCGGGTATGTTGCTTTTCATAATGTCATTTTCTAAAAAAAGGGGAGGCTTTTTAGATGCTTTGTATTTAATGCTGTCATGTTCCATGCCAACCATTCATCCTAGAAGCAATGTTAAGACTTTGGCAGTGTACATTTGACAGATCTGGGCATTGAATATTGCTTATGAGGCAATTTAAAAAAAAATGTTTATGATCTAAAAATACACATTTGTATAGAGCTATTTGTGATTAGTGCTTGGTTCATTTAAGTATGCATTACAGACGGTTTTCTGGAATTCACTGTGCACTTTTTTTTCAAGTATTTCAAATCTGATGGACACAGTTAAGCCAATCACTCAAATTCATATAAGTCCCATGTTTCATTTACAGGTTAGGAAGATCTATACAAAATCTGTCAAAGTGCACCAGTACATTCTGAAAGTCAGGGGGTGATGTTTGACCAATAAGCTTCAGCGCTTTGTAGTCATAGCGCTTTTCTGTGACAATTGTTCTGCTTCGGCCAGTGGGAGCATAGTACTGGGCAAAAAAGGCTGAATGCACAGATTCACATCCGGTTGCCCTCATGAATAGTCATGTGATGAGTCATTGTTGTGAAATTCAGTGCACTTAGACATCAGTTCAGTGATGGAAACTCACTTGGACTGCAGGCCTCCACCTTGCATTCACCTCCAATAAGGCTCACAGTTGTCAGTTTTCATCTTCGGAGTACTATATTTAATTAATGGGGAACACTGGGGACATTGAGAGTGGACCATAGTAGACCACCACCTATTTCCTTGCTACGTGTAGCTTTATTTGAGAAAGTGGAATCGTTTTGCCATAGAAGCAGTTTTGGGATGCAACTCAATCACTATTGTGGCTCAAGTAGCAATATTAAAAACTTGCCCAAAGTGGTTGGCAACTTGCCCAAAGTGCTTGGATACTTCAAATGTCGTTCTTCTTGTTTTTGGAGTAATTGAAGATAACCTGAGGACTGCAGGTATTTGAATGGAGCATATGCATTGTACTGAATGGAAATATCATATGTTCTAATTTAAGAGGTGTAATTGTCACTGCTAGTGGTGAATCACAATCTCGCAAAACATTTAGTTGCACTGTCTTGTTCTTGTGGAGAATTCGGACTGAAAATGGACACTCACCAAGGAGGTTATCATGCAGATGCTGTTGTAGTTGGATCATTACTTCTTTTTCTAGAATTTTGGGAATGAAAGATAAGTGGGAAGAAGGCTGCGATCTAGAATATTGAAGGCGGGCTTTTCCTATTACCAGTACTTACAGTGTCTATTTCATGGAGGCAAGGGTTGTTCAATTTGTCATGGATTCATTGAGAATCAAGCAGATTTGTGATTCAAGCATCATTATTGAAGCTTTAACCAGTTCTATTGGCCATGGATGATGGGCACTAGGAATCGGCTCCCTGGCCGTGGATAAATCAACATTATGTTCTTCTGTGGTATTGTTAAAAGTAGTGAGAGAAGGATTGTTAAGTATGTCTTCACTGGAATCATTGAATTTCAGTGTACATTTTGGTGATATTAGTGGGGAAATTGAGGACTTCAATGCTTTCCTGCCCAAAGGCTAGAAGTTTGCTATTTGTGATGCTGGAAATGGCAAAAATCAGTATGACAGTTATGGTATGCTCAGAATGGTTAAGGAGACATCACAATACTCTTTAGTAGTACTTAGCTTTGCTTGAATAATCATATAATTGTGGGAATATGTGATCAGTGTAATCTGGTAGCGCTTTCATATGTTTCCAATATGTTTCTGCTTCACAACCTAAAAGTCTGAAAGAACTTAGATCTTGGGGATACATTGAAGAACCTTTTGTGGGCTTGGTTGGGTTGTTTCTATGTCCACGAGTGTGCCTCTTGCATCAGTCAGGCGTCCTTTGTATTATACCCTTTGTTTCTCAACAGGAGCTACAAGGGCATGTAGGTGGCTTGTTCAATGCAGCAGGAGATCCTTGGTTCTCAGGTCTTCAGTGATGGTGAGGATTCAAAATGAGAAAACTAGGTTGCGTGCAGGCCCCTCTTCTCTTTCAGGATGTGTCGTCTGCAGAGTGATGTTGCAGGAGAAAACGCCATGTAGTGAATCCTGCAACGGCAACCGACAAATGTTAAGCTTCACAGTGAGAATAAGTATCTTTCTGAGAACCAGTTAACTGTTTTCTAGGACCACACTGATGTAGGACAGTGGTTCCCAACCTGTGGTCCTTCTTAGGGGGTCTGCGACTGCTCAGAAAATTAAATAATATTAACAGTTTAGGTCCCCAATGACTCATTGGGGGGTCCCCAGATTCCAATAATGATTCAGTGGGGGTCCCCGGGTTCCAGTAATGATAAAATGGGGGTCCACAGAAGTGAAAAGGTTGGGAACCACTGATGTAGGAGATTAACAGTGAGTGAATGAGTAAAAGAAAGTCTCTCGTCTACCCTAAAATGGTGTCTGGGCGCTAGTAATGAAGACAAATAGCAGCTGGTCAGCTCAATCCTTGAATAAATTCAATGACTGCGATTGACCGGGCATATGTTTTTGTTAGTGCTCTATCTTTGGTGACACTTTGAGAGGCAGACAGTTTTTTCTCGCATTTGAAGCAAACAAACCTTTTACATTAGTCGCGTTTCCTTCTCCTTGAACTGCTCAGTCTTGGCATGTGATGTATTGAAATTGGATTTTCCTCGACTTGAGTACATGCCAAGATTCTTAAGTTACATTAAACTTGTACTAACCACAAGACATTGCTTTCATCATCCATCAAAATTGCACCAAAGCCTTGCAAGGGAGTGAAATACAAATCGAGTCTCGTAGCCAGTGCTCAGGGGCACAGGGCGAATAGAGGCGTGAATGACTACGCTGTGACAGCAGAATCCGCGACACAGCTGCCTCTTTATTAAGTATTTACTAAAGGAGAAAATATTGTGAGGCTAAAAATAAATTTCACAAAAGAAGAAAACAAATTTGATAAAATAATAACACTGCATTTCGTGCAAATGGAGAAGCCCATGGATCTCCCTTCAAACTTCCCAAATTCAACAAATTAAAATTACTTCCCTGAGGGAAATACAAAAAATAATCAAAGCACTTTTCAAATAGCTAAACCTTAGCCATCCAGATGATGCCTAAAATAAAACAGGGTGTGTGTTAAATTTGCTGAGGTTGTTTGCGGAAGGGAAGGTGGTTGCGGTTGTAGATGTGGAAGGGAGGGGAAGGTAATGCTTGAAATGTTACAATGAGGATGGAAAACATAGCTCTTGTGTCAAAGGTCACTGCACTCAGGATGTTCATGGGTCCCATATTTCCTCCATCAGTGCGATCAAAGAACAACTCTCCTCAGTTTCATTTAATTAGGTTTGCTTAACAGATTGAAAATATACAGCTCTGCTTAGACTTGATTTTGGAGAATTCCCTATGACAATGTTAGTTGTGCAAGGATTAACAATGGTGCGTCCTTATCTGTTGCCACCATGTGATGTCTGATGTTAAACCGCAAATATAAACATATGTTGAATTCCAGGAGAGCCACTCCGCCTTCCTCTTGTCAGGCACCTTTGCACTTCACTGTGCAGAAATGTGTTTTTTATTAAGTATAAATAGAAGGCTTATGGAATTCGACCTCTGGTTGGCTGAGCTGTGCTAACCTGAAGCCATTATTGTGATTTAAAGAAAGTGAGAATCTGAAAAATATTTTAAAAGCTTACCTTGGGGTAGACGCGTTCGTCCCCCCTCTGTCCTCGTCCTGGCTCACACAGGCTCCCAGCCAATCACCACACTGCTCTTACCAGCATGACAGCAGCGTCATGATTGGTCTGAGCGACCTGCTTTGCCGCACAGACTGGGAGTGGGAGCCTGGGCATGTTCTTCACTAGCCTGTGCAATACAGCCGGTTAGAGAACATGCAAAGTGCGCAAGTCTGTTTGGCCCGCCCAACATGCCCAGCCAAACAGACAGCCCCCTCCCTCCAGTCCAGTCCCACCACGCCCCGTAGTCCCAGGAAAAATAAAATTATAATAACATTGCATTATTATTTTATTTTTCCTTTCCCCACAATCCAGTGGGACGACACTCCTCCGCCAGGGGAGAGGAGGGAGGTTTAGTGACAGTATGGGGAGAAAGGGCGTGGAAAGGTGCTGCATGGTTCAGGTCGATCTGTATGGCTGATCTGCTCACTTAAGCGGTCAGTACCTGACATGCCATGTAGGTGGTTGTGGTTTGTCTGGGATGACAAAGGTGGTGAAGGTAAAATCTTTGTTGGGGGCCTGAATTATAAAAGTATCATTTGGGCCTGTTTGGGATGCACATATACCTTGATTCAAAAATGCACCATCTACCCAAATAAAGACACAAGAAAAAACAAATATAGAAAAATGTATGAATGACAGCTACAGTTTGAAAATTGACATGATGAATAATTAAATACATGCATTGGGAAATAAACAGGAGACATCCACATTTTGCTAGTGGTGGTTTTATTCGGTTTTCACTATATTGAAGCCCATCAGAGATTTGATATTATGATTGGGAAGAGGGTTCCAGTTCTTTGCCTCTTTTCAAGAATCTTCTCCTCATTAATATAAACCTTTATAAATTTAGACTACTTCTGATCACGTTCCAGTTGAATGTGCTGACAAATATACAGATGACCCAAAGTTGCCCAACGTAACCATGGATAAATCATGGGCAACCATAGTTTCCCCGTGAACATAAAAACTATGACTCATTGCTAAGATTTTTAGGCCTCACACCAAATCATCTGCTCTGTTTGGAGTCTACTGCAATTCCATGAGACCTTCCAGGACAAAGCCAAATCAACAGCATTGCCATATTTGAGATGTTACAAAAAGAAAATCTAGCCGTGTGTTTCTGTATTTCTCTTCTCATTGATGTAAATTTTTAATTTAGTTGCACACTACACATGGCAATGTACCATAAAGTCAAATAACCATCACTTCAACCTCCATATTACATCAACCCATTAACTTTGATCCACCATAACATTACCCCTCGCCAAACACACTAAAGTCCCCACTACTTTGTCTCTCTTTACTTTAACCTGTATATCAACTCTAACCCTAAAACTAACCATGCCCCGATTGCTAACCTTAACTGTAACCCTAAGGTTAACCCTAGTGCTAAATCTAATTCTTAACATAACATTTAACTCAGACTAAACCTAATAATATTAAAATACACTAAACTGAATTACAGTAAATGAATGAAAATAAATAAAAGCATACATTGACAAAGTCAATAAGTCTTGCCTGCATTTTGATTTCCAACTAAAATACTGAAAAAAAACCTGTAGTGAAAAACAAATCAAAACACTAATGCTGTACTAATGTTGTCTTTATACAGCGCATCTTTCAGAAAAATTATGTAACGTGTTCTGATTCAGCGTACTTCTTAGATGTAAAACATTCCCTCATACATTGTAAAGCAAGCGCTCCAATATCATGAAGTAAGAGAGAACCCCACCAATGCCCACTATTTGAATGTTTTAAAGAATTAGTGGCAATAGGACTTATAGACAGCTGCGCTGTCAAGCCTGACCTAAAAATGAGTATCCAAACAGAACCTTAAATCTATGTAAATATTAAGTTAAGATGTTTTCTTGCAAATAAGATAATGCAGTAACTTAAATTGAATTAAATAAAATAGGCTTCTTGAAAATGAAATTTAACACTTACCCTAAACATCTGACAATTATTTTGGGTTGACCGCAGTGGTAAACCTGTTTCTAACTTTATAACTAATCTTCACAAATTATATTTGAAAGAATTTGTTAAGGTAAAAAAGGCCAACCCTACCTTAACTCATGTAAATAATATGTTCTGATTTTATGTTATTAAATTAACATGGAAACTAAATCAAAATCTTTTCAATTTCTTATGGAAGCCAAGATTAATGCATACAATTGGGTTTGCAAGGCTGTAGTAGATGTAGAAAGTTAGATATACCATTTTAATTAATAATGCAATATTTATATCTAGCATTTGGAACATGGCTCAGGAGGACATATGTTGGTAGGCAGAAAACAGTTTTAAACGCCACTACTGTTGTATCAGGTAAGTATCAGAGGATTAATGATAGTTATTATTTAGACTTAAACAATAGGATGGAAGGAGCATTTCTGAACAGAATGGGTAGGAAACTGCATATCCTTAGGGCTTTCGCAGAGAGTATTTTGGAGAGCCTGGAGAGCAGGCTCTTTTTTTTTTTTTAAGTAAAAAAATTTCATGGGAGAGGTTTTTTGTTCTCCCAAGACTACATGAGGTACTAGAGATTTTGAGTTTCTGGATTAAAAGCTGTACTACTTACTTGGTAGCACTGTCTGACCTTCATTACATGCATGCAAAGTTCTGTGAAATTTATGATTATAAGAATGTATGAGCGTGTTTCGAAAAAAAAGAAAAGATGTGAGAGATGATTTACATCTCCTTCTGCATGTGCCTTTATCATGTCTTTCATTTCACAAACACTCCCAGAACTAAGCAAGAGAAGCTGTGCCAGTACCAGGTTTCCAGGCGTACTACTGGGAGTATCATGTGACATATCCCAAGGGCTCCTATTCCCCCCCATGGAAATCAATATAGTGTAGATTTCAGTACAGGGGGAGTGGAGCCCTCTTTGCAAATGGACATTTTTTTTATTCTGCAGGAGAAGCAGTTTTCTCAATGGAGAAAGTCCTTCTCCTGTACTCGCTCCAAATGTGGGGAAGATCCATTCCTGGAGTAAATCTCTGTTCGTGAATGCTTGTAAACATTCACACTGTTACAAGGCAAACTGCAACTTCCATAGAATTTTCTACAGTGGATCTTCCTTGAGAAAGCCATATAGTAAGGTGGTGTATGCTTGTCAGGAATCCTTTAGTAAATTCCTGGAAGGTGTAAATGAGATTTTCTATTGTACACGTCCACTTACAGCTGGGAATAACCTTTGTGAATAGAACCCACGTTTGTTGTAGAGTATCCAACTTTACCCATCCCATGCAAAATGTATTATCTCACACATACTAGCGTGGCTTAACATTTAATCTAGAGTGTGGCTAATCCTGAAAAGAGATGTGCCTTTTTTTGCGTTGCATGTAGCTCTTGCTACATTTTCCTCACAAATTTGATAGAGGATGGAAGACAGAAACACTCATGAGAGAGAGGTACTCCAGCTTAGTGTGCTGGCGTACAATAAAAGAAGCTCCTAGTGGTGGCAAAAAAGGCTTCCTACAATTTTTATCCCACGCTTTGTTGTGTTCAAATTGGTGTATTTGATGTTAAAGTTCTTGCGGAACTCAAGATTTTGAATCAGAAGTCTACATGTGTAGTATCCACCATCGTCCCATCGAGGCTGCAGGATTGGAAAGGTAGTAGTTTACCAGTCAATCACACTGAGTGACCTGGGCATTCAGTGAAGAGAAAGTCAATCTCATTTATTGATCAGGTAATAAGTTACCTAATGTAATTGTTTTATTCAGGCAACCAGCAATGAATCAGGTAGTCACACAGATTGATTCACGCCCCAGCCTTGTCTTCTTCTGCTTTGGTACAGCGTGTATGATAGCTCAGTGGCTTGAACACCTGCTGGTGAGATGTGCTTGTAACATTCAGGCCACACAATCAAATCTGCCCAGGGTCTATTTTAATTCTTCTGAGATTAAGAAATAATTGCTGTGAAGTTTTGTTAGATTAACATATGTGACATAAGTGCAGTCTGATGTGTGTAATACATAATATGTATACATATTTTAAATTATTAGGCTGTTATATTTCAAGTTTTGTGATCGATTAAACATCTGGGTTTGCCATCTTCTCTGCAACGTATATATTTTTAACATTTTAAAAAGATAGTAACTTTGTTTCACGGCTCTTTAGTGCCATCTCAGGTTTCAGGTGACCTCAACAAACTGTTTATCTCATGATTTATTTCATTAGCATCTTGTCACATAACTGATAGTCAGTTCTCTCTATCATGTAGGTTCCCTCTCCACTTATCGTGCTCTTTCACTCTTTGTCTTCTTTCTATCACACTTTCTCCACCTCTCTTCTGCTCCTTCTCAATCTTTCTTTTCTCTCTCTTGCCCTTTATTTCTCTTCCTTTCAAGCTCTTTCTCACATTTATTTCACACATTCTCTTGCTGTCACACCCTCACTCTTTTTTTTTCTCTGCCTCTTCCACTCTTTTCCTCGCTACCCCTTTTTCTCACTCTGCCTTGCATTTCAACTCTTTCTTTATCTTTTTCTAAAACTCTTACATTTTTTCTCCCACATATATTCTCTGTCTCATTTTCTCTTTCCTTTTCTGTCCGTGTCTTTTACTCTCTCGGTCTGTTTCCCATTCTCTTCGTCACTGTTTCTTTTTTATTTTATTTTCCTTTTCTCTCTCTCTTACCTTATGTTGCATTCTCTTACACTCTCTCACACATGTATGCTCTTTTTAATTCACTTTCCCCATCTCTTATACTCTTACTCTCACTACATTTTTCTTTCTTTTCCTGCTTTTTACGCTACACTACTACCTCTGTTATTTCTGGCTTATTTTCTCTCTCCTTTTCTCATCCTTTTTTATTGTCTTTCTTTCACTCTCATACATACATATATGTTTTCTCATATATTTGTGTGTGTTTGTGTACTTACTTTCTCATGCATCCTTTCTTTCTTCCCGTCACTATCACTCTCTTTCCTGCTTTCTCACCTACTCCCTCTCTCTAGTTCTGTCCAAATCTCTCTCCCTCTGTTTCCTCTCTCTCTCTCTCACTATTCCTTAAACTCTCCCTCATCAGGCCTCGTAAATTCAGAAAAATGTTACCCAACCTGCTGCCCTAGTGACTTGAATAATTTACTCAACCTCACTGTAATTCATTTGACCCATAAATTCATCTCAAATTGTGTGATCCTAGGCAAATATATATTTCACTGAGTCGCCTTTTCTTCATAATCACATACCAAGCACTTTCAAATATGTGAATTCAGCATGTCTTCTGTATAAAAAAACTCTTTTGTTTTATTTAATAGGCTAAACCTCTGCTCCACGTATAGTAAAAATCTAGCCCACATATAGAGTATATATGAGCCCACATAAAAAGTATATATGACCCCTAACTTTGCTCTAAGTTCCCTAATAGCATTGTCATCAGTGAAGGAGCAGAAATGTTTCTCAGTTCATCTTAAAAAAACCTCTCCCTTTTAAATATATTACTAATCCATCCTGCGATTATATTACAAATCCATCCCGTCATTTACAGACAAACATTTTCCATTCAAATGTCCTGCAAATGTTCCCTCTGATGTGCAGTTTTACCGATAAAATCGTATATCATAAAATGATAATGTGTGAAAATGTAGTTTCAACAAATATGTATCATTTGCACATCACCAAGTAAAGTATTCTGATTTGTTTTGATCCTAATAAAATATTTGTTTCTGTCCCACTTCAGAATTACAAGAACATGCTTTCTTAAGTACTGAAATAATTTTGAAATATTTGTGCAGTTCATTTCCAAGCTGTTTAAATGTTGGGTGTCCACCTCAATTGTCAAACAGTTCACTTTACAAAATCTTCTAACTTTGCAGGGAGAGAAAGATCAAATAAGCAGCAGCTTGTAAGAAGACATAAGCTATCATTTGGCCTATCTTTTTGCACAGCAAATGTGACAAGATAAAAACAAGATTTAAAGGCATCATTTTCTTTCGTAATGAAAAGAACACATGTTCCCTTGACAGCTGGAATTCTATGGCCAGGCCTAGTAGGCCCTAAAATAGCTTACCCTGATAAAATCTGACTGGGGACAGTAGATTTCTCATGTAATATACAGATATAGTTATCATAATAGTATTTTGTAATACTTGGCAGACCTTTGCTCACTAATATGTTGAGTATTGGTGCCTCCCACACACAATCTTGGTACATGGCATAACTATGCTTTAAAGCCCTATATATCAGGGTGTTTTGAATTGATAGCTTTACACATTTTTCAGAGTGTTTTTAGCATAGTTTGTTATGCTAGTCTTATGTCAAGTTACATGTTTTCCTCCATGTATTTTCTTGTTCAGATTATACAACAACCTGATTACGGATGTTGGTGCCAAATATGTTTCAGACATCATTGAAGGATGCACAAAGCTGAAATATCTCAAGTAAGTGGAGTCTCCTATCTGAAGAAACCTAGGAGGAGCTGTGCTATGTGAATGTATGTGATCGAGTAATGACCCGGGACACAGACTGACTTGTCCCGTATTTGAGAAAGTGCCACAAAAATTGCACATCTGCCTCACGTAGTCCCATAATATTTACAGGGTGCCAGAATTATGCGCAACCATTGTTTGTGCCAGTATTCTACCTGCATATGTTGATACTGCAGAAGTTAGCTTAGTGTGTCAATCAGCACTGTCATATCGGGGTCATTTCCCCATTTTCATGGGCAAAGTTCCCTGAAAATGGGCACATCCTGTTGATACCCACATAATTGCTAGGCATATCTATGAGATTTTATTCCATAGCTCCCTTATTGCAGTATGCATGGTTAATAAAAAAATAATCTAATACAACATATTGTAACATAATATAACATCTATGAAGTGTTGACAAATCCAAAATGACATCTTGTTATTCAGACTATAAAAGTAAACAAGTGACTGTGTTGAGCCAATTTGCATTTGTTTGCGATTGGCTGGTTGCTCAGTTAAAGAAATAAAAGAAAGAAAATTAATTTACCAAACATTTTTGGGAATTGAAAGCAAGTTTATTTTCAACAGTATGTTGTTACTATCAAAAAGTTACGTTATTTTATGGGAGAAATGCAGCATTGTGCAAAAATCCACCTTTTAAGATGTCGAAAGGTGGCAGAAAAATTGAAAAAAACAAAAAAGGCACAGCAGTAGCAATGACAAAAGTTTCTGGCACAAACATAAAAAAAAAAAAAAATTGAAAGGGGAGGTGAGCAGGAAATGCTAGGGTATGAGGGATATCCACCTGCTTCAGAAAAGGAGGTTGAAAAAGGCAAAAAATGCCTCATACCCGAAAACGTATCAAAGCTGATATTTTTCACATCTGTATGTTGCCAAGCATCTGATGAGGCTCATAATTTCATAGATAAACTAGTCGATATCTGAAATACAAAATGAATGCATGCCTGGGTGATGTGGATATTATTTCACACTGCTGGGGTTGCATCAGACATGCACATCAATAGCTGTGTAATGCCCCTCCTCCAACCCCTCACCACCGAGCCGTTCAAGGATGTCATCAAGCTTGAACAAGGCAAATTTAGCTTATAGATGTGCACAAATGGAGCCCAGAGGGCCTCTCTCAACGAGGCATAAGTATATCTAGACTTGTCCTAGATTTATTCATCTTTGGAAGGAAGCTAAAGTCCCAAGGTTATACTCAGAAATCTAAGATTTTCATATATTTCCAAGTGCAATCCTACAGTAAACATACGCCTGGCAGCATTGCCTGCTGACACACAGCTCCACTGGTTAAGGCCTGTTTTTGTCTTGCACTTTTTTTAGCCATTGGTTTTTCAATAAAGATATATCCCTACTGGAGCTCCATGAAGTATGAAGAAAAGACCATTCCCAATAGACAGAGATTTACTCCTTTCTTTTTTCAAGGCTGCTTTAATGTGTTTTTTGAAGATGTGAAATACTATACAACTAATTTGTGAACATCTGTAAAGGTCTAATTTTTGTTCATGTCTACAAGTTTTATCATAGCCACACCTCATCACTCTAACAAGACCCTATCCTACAATTTCTCTGCCCTTAACTCACACACAAAAATCTTCCTTTGACACCTACATTGGTAAAAACCTGCAACCCAGACTCAGTTTTCACATATATACTCTATTTGCATTCACTAATGCAGTAAGTTGTGTTTAAACTGGATGTTCAAGGTAATTGTGAATCAATTTCTGTCTAGGATCGGCTGCAACAAAATAACCAGCGAAGGAGGGAAATGTCTGGCCCATGCCATACAGAAGAGCAAGTCAATCTTTGATATTGGGTAAGTGCCATCACGCCAAATTAAAACTTTTGTATTTTTGGGAATGTTAACTTTAACATTTTTGGTGATGCAGTGGAGACATACAGTAATACTGGATGGTTGAATTCTGTCTTTACAGCTTGAGAAAACTCAGATCTTAAAGCCTTATGCCAGGAGATTTTATGAATGCAAATTTCTCAAAACATTACTATAATTTTCCCAATTGTTAAAACGTACTTAAACGATCAGTCTCCAAACTCTATTGGAGGTCCCATAGTTCAAGAGAAAGAGACGGGGTAGATCCACGTGCGCCATACGGCACCGCAGCTTTTGGAATTCTTTGCATCTTAACATAAGAGCTTTGACCTCATATGCGAGTTTTAGATCTTTGCTGAAAACCTGGCTTTTCAGACAGGCATATGCCTAGCTCTTGTGGCCCTCCCGCTGCTGTGCCCCCAGTGCCATGAAACCTTTTTTGGTGTAGGCAGGCTTTACAAATTCTCTGAATTAGTGCGAAAAACAACATGATTGATCTGTTTGACCATTGAAAGAACAAACATTGGTGTATCTTAATTACTTAGAAACAGTATATCATAAGTGGCTTTAGAATAAAAGATTGTTGGAATATTTTGATTAAAAAAGCCTGCACAGTAAAAGATACTCTTGTTTTCAGTACATACTTTACCCATGATATGCATAGATTGTAAAGTGTAATGTGTTCATATACTAACAAGAAACAAATATTTACAGTTCAGGTGAAAAAGTGAAACTTTGCTATCTTAGCCTGGGAGATCTGCATGCTAGCAATTTCAAGTACTTTGCTTTTGCGTTATTAAAAAAAATATTTCCTAATTCTAATCTGCGATGGTGCAAAGACTATTGGTAGCACATGGGAAATAGTAATAGCGTACTCTCCAGTGCCAAGCTTCCTGTGCCGATTGCCCCCACAGGTTCCCCACCACCTTGCTTGCTTGCTCTGCCCCCAGTACTGTCCTACAGCTTGCATGCTCTCACATTGTAAATCATATTTATATGACATATTAAAATCAAAGCTTTTCCTCTTACACATTATCTCTGCTACACAGGTGTTGTTCACACACAATGTCACAAATACACAGAAGTAATTACACGCACATGCAATTTGAGTTATGCATGTATGCCGAGTTGCTGTCATGCTTATCATGACTCACTCTCTTACACACACAATAAATGTCATATAAACTATTTTGCCTATATCAAAAGTTGTCATGCACAATCTCTCTGAGACACATGGCCTGATTACGAGTGTGGTGGTCCAAGGACCGCCACACTCGCAGTGACGGTGGGACTGCCGCAACTTTTGCAGATCGGCCGCCACGTTATGACCCTGGCAGTTGGAGCGCCATCCCCGCTGGGACCATGGTTCATGACGGCGGTCTGAGATGTTATCAGTCAGGGCGGCGCTGAACACAGCGCCCCCTGGCTGATTACAACTATCCTTACCGCCAGCCTTTCCATGGTGATCTCCGTCATGGAAAGGCTGGTGATGAAGGTGTGCTGGGGGCTTCCCTCCCCGGCACCCTCGGAATGCTTCGCAGACAGTGCACATTCCAAGGGTGCTAATCGTCCCCCTCTGTGTTACGATATAGGACTGAATTCTATACCGTAGCACTGTTCCCGCCAGATGGACTGGTGGGAGTGCTTTATTACAGTGTTCCTGCCGGTCAGTCCAGCTGTAACATTGTAATAGGGTGGGGGGGATGCCACCAGTATGACGGTGGCGTCCTCCCCGTGCCACTAATGTCATAATGAAGCCCTCATTCTTTTTTAACAAAGACATATCTCACATGCAGAATCCCTTTTCCACTGTACCTTTCTTACTCACACTCTCTCATACAAACACAAAGATATTTGCATGTGTAAATATGCTAACATGTTCTTCTTCTACTTCTAGGTGTGAATCTCCATTTTGGTGCAATTCATAATTTCCAGTTGGAGATTTCCACCTAGATTTAGGTTTGTGAGTATCCACCTCCTCAAGTGAGGGGGTGGAGCCTATACAACCCATTTTATGACCGGAAAGTTACTATTAGTAACTTTCCATCCGTTTGTGGATACCAATCAGAGCAGATACCATTGCATAAGGAAAAAATAGGAAAACTGAATAAAGTTTGTTTGTAAAAAAAAAAAAAAAAAAACTAAAATAAAAAAAGTTTTCATGTAAATTAAAAATATAAAACAATAAAATAATTTTAGTAATTACTATTCACCATGAACTACACAATAACACTACCCCATTCAAATTTAATTTACCCAATTTTTAAAAGAAAATATATTGATATAAAGATACTTTCAAATTCAAATCACTCACTGCCCTAAACATTACAGTTTATTTTATTCTAAACATAGTTGTCTGTCATATTTTAATTAATTTTACAAAAAGACAGTGTCTTTTTAAATTACATTATCCATGTGAGTTTATAAATTGTACAATTAAATGAGTTGTAAAATACATAAACCTATTAAAAGGTAAATTAATTGGACTCAATTCTTTCTTTACACAAATTAGTCTATAATACATAAAGGATAAAATTAATTTTAGTACATTATGTATCTTTTCGTTTACAGTGTTAGTGTTAAGTTTTTTTGCCTCCTTCCCTCCATTGATTTTTATGTGAGTGTGTTACAGTACCAGTGGTGGCCATGCCTTGTGCTTGACTTGCTTCAAGGTTCTGTTGGAGGACATTTTAGTCTATTTTTCAGTAGTAATGCTGTGGTAGAAATAGATGTGCATTATTTGTTTATTGCCTTACTGTTCTTTTGGGGGGTGTTTTGTGATAGCACCTTCTTTACTTTCCCTTAACCTCAACCTTTTATGAGTAATAAGTCCCTATTTAACAATCACTTTCCCCTTGTCCTTCCCACATTTACTACTAAACCCTGTGCTCACTTGTACGGAGATCTCCACCACCGGGATGAAGACCTCCATACACCCAGGCTTTGTAAAATGCATTTTAGAGTATATACAGTAATACTACTTTATTGCTGAAAAAAAGTTTTTGTGAATAGAGCCCAGTTTGCCCACTCTCAGAAAGGTAACAGAAAGGGCAGCACCCTTGAGCCATGCCAAAGAAACCTGGATCAGGCAAGGCTGTATGCTATGCTGAAGATGATGGTTGGGTGTGAGCAGTGCCTAGACACCAATGCAGAATGGGAAGCACTGTATGATATAGAGTCCAGGAAGCATGCTAAATTGGAGGACCAGGGATGAGGAGGGCCGTTGACCGTGCTCAAGATGCCCTACGGTACACAGGATGCAAGGACAGGTTGAAAAGGAAGATATGTTGCAGGCTGGAAAAAGACAGCTGTTTTGAGGACCATGGAAACCAGAATCTGCTTCCACTGGTGCAGGAGATTAATGATGCCATCGATGTAACCCTCTTGTTGGTCCCATATTCTATTCTTTACTCTTTGAATGACATGCACCCTCAAAGGAAATTAAAAAACACCTCCGCCAGTGCCACATGATGGTGGCTGCTGACATCTCAAGTCTTGCCTCATGGTACCTCCATCTCTGATTGGAAGGTAGTCTGTAATGAACCCTAAAACATCGGTGCATTGCACATCATGGGTTTGTATATTCTAACATTTTGATCACTCAGGGGACTTAGCATTTTAAAGTTGAAACTCTCAGCAATATCCGTAAATGTAACTCTGCTATCAATGTTGGTTTGCAAACATTACTCACCCTTTTTGGCTACAAAATCGAAAAACAGAAACTAAAGCAAGGGCTCTGTGGTCAACCAATACAGGAAATGTGCCTAAGTGGTCAAAAACATCAAATTAATGATTATGTTCTTCTTTCTTACTTTATTTCAGTATGTGGGGTAACAAGATCGGTGATGAAGGAGCGAAGGCGTTTGCAGATGCATTGAGGAATCACCCCAGTTTAACCAACTTGAGGTAATCATTGAGTATTGTTCCAGGAGTGATTTTATGAAAAGAGCAGAGGTACAGTGTACAGTTGTAAAATCAGGGATAATTTCACGTAGAGGAAGTCACATGTCCTCCTTACAAAGTAGTAAAATACCATCCATTAGCAGTACCAAATGTAGGGACAGGCTGAGTGGCTGGACACTGTACCCACCTGACACTGGTAGAGGTTTGATGTAAAGACAAATAAATACGTTGAAGGAAAACACATTTCCATTCCAAATATGTGGCATATTGCTTGTTTGTGGTAAGAAGTACAACCAATAAGTGATGAAATGAAAGCCATGATTAAAAACCATTAAAATGGTCCACAAACGTCCTCCATCCCCATTTGTTTTAGGATGTCACAAAGTCTGCCGCTGCTGCGCTTCATCTTTCATTGCATTCTTCTCACTGCAGTCCTCGCCTTCCAGCCTATAATCTGTGTATACCAAATGTGCTAAAAATTGACTGGCTACCGATAACATTAGTGGCATTTCATAATTCCATTGGACTGAATTATAGTCTGAAAGATTATATTTGGATGTACTGGTTCCAGATGTAAGTTACCCATCCATTCATCCATCCATTCTCCCTCCCAAATCCATTTTCCCACCCACATCCATCCACCCATCCATCCATCCATCCTCCATTCTCTCTCCCAAATCCATGCTCCCACCCAAATCCATCTACCCATCCATCCATTCTCCCACCCAAATCCATCCATCCATTCTCGCACCCAAATCGATTAATCCATTCTTCCCTTTTTTCGGAGTTCAAATTTAACAACACCATAATTCCTCCTTTACTGTGCATTTAATTAATCACATCATCCCACTTAATATATAATTGTCTCTTTCCTTATGGTTTGAGGTAATTTACAGAAGTTATGTTGGGCAGTTCTTTTTTTTTCTTGAAAAAGAAAGGGACTCCAAGTCATTGGATGCTGACTCAAATCTTTTTATAATAATAAAACATTTTCTTTTTATAGTAATTTGGAATATTCCTCTCTTGCTTCATATGCGCCCCAAGCTTTGGGTCCTGGAGTTTTTTAGGGATCATACAATGAGAACACAGTAGTAATTAAAGAGATGAAGGTCATGACCCTTTCCCTCAGAGGTGCAATGATGAGTCTCCACTGATTCATTCTCACCTTGGGGTAAGATGTATCCAGAGAATACAATACTGGAACATGGTCTGAAATTGCTCTGCTACTACTGTTGGTGCGAATAAGCATGAGCTGTGGTATTCTTTTCTGGCAGCATACACCATGTGGGTGTAAGAATGAATGTCAATTGAATGAAGTCTTGGATAGCACAGCAGCCATATTTAGGGGAATAACATTGGAGATATTTTTATTATGGTTCACTGGATTTACGCTTTTGATTTGAACCGTAATTAGAATTTGGAAATCGGCCTGTTTTGTGATTGATAGATGTTAAAAATGCATCTTACGTGATATGATTGTAAATGTTACTTCCTAAGAAAAGGTTGGAAAGGGTTGAATGTATTGCTTCTGGTGGTGGTGGTGATGAAACTATCCTTGAATTGTCTGTGTAGAGAATCACACAATGACCTTCTAATCAGTGAACCCAACAAGGGCCTTGGTGACTGAATACCATTCTCGTTTTCAAGTTTGCATCTCCTCCCCAAAGTTGCACGTGTCTGCAGTGTTCTATCTTTCCTCTCCTGCACATGAGCCTGTAACACGTAATAAACGTAACAGAGTGAGGTTGAGAAGCCAGAGGACTATGTAGCTGTCTTTAATTAGTCCGCTGGGCCTCTTTTCAACTCCCCTGATTATTCAATATTTAATTGCATTCACTATTTCGACAATTGTCACTCTAGAGCAGTGGTTCTTAACTATTTTATTTCTGTCGACCTCCACCTATTCATTGTTGGAGTCCAGGGACCCCCATTGAATCATTATTGTAATTTGTTGACCCTCACTGAGTCATTATTGGATTCCGAGGACCCCGGCCTAAGCAAATTCGATGATTTGAATACACAAAAATACAGAAACAAGGATT
The DNA here is from genome assembly GCF_031143425.1 of Pleurodeles waltl. Classification (NCBI taxonomy): domain Eukaryota; kingdom Metazoa; phylum Chordata; class Amphibia; order Caudata; family Salamandridae; genus Pleurodeles; species Pleurodeles waltl. Next base: position 1,021,851,911 of record NC_090449.1, on the reverse strand, counting down.
CATCAAACAAATACATAAATTAAATATTTTATTTAATTCACAAATATGAATTCTAATTTTAATGAGTTTAATGGGAGGTTAGAGCTTTTTTAAATTCAGTTAAGGCCACCCATCGCCCATACTATATTCTGTTTGATGCACTTGCCCTGCTCCCATGAATCCATCTGAGGATACCAACTTCATTTTAGCCTCCAATTTCAATTGCTTCGCATTTACACAACACTTTAAAGATTTAAATTTTTAATTTTGCTTCTCTAGTCATGTTCACTTCAGTAATCTGTTAATATTGTTTAATTTTCCAGAGTAGGTGCCACCATTCCCCCCTCCCCCCCCCACCCAGGGTCTCTGGAGATATTCTAAGATGGACAACACACATATACACAACTGCTGGAAGGAGGATGAGGGTTTCCACACTCCACTGACAGTGCTAAGCCGCACAGGCGTGAGTCCAATGATGAAGGCCACGTATCATGAGTGAAGGTTTAATGCCCTTCCTCCGCAGACACATATTTATAGTTCCACCACGAGTCGGGCATCATTTTAGGCCTTAAACAGGAGGACCAAAAACAGGCACAGGCATGTTTTTGTTTGTCACTAAACATGTAGGGCTGTGTGTGCTGCAACCTTCTCGAAATATTCCCCCTGACTCTCCAACATTGTTTGGTCTTTCATTTAACAAATGAGTGCAATTTGGAGGCTCCAGTATTCATTTGCTTAAGGTGAACCAATTCGATTAACACAATTGGTAACTGTGATTTATAAAAGGAAAATTTGTGAGTGGATACCTGTAGGTCAACCCGCAGGGAGCAAACAGGCAAACCTGGCTGGCACAGTGGCCAGGAGCAGTTCTGACGTCTGAATGATTACCACTTTACTGTTATGTAGCACCTTACTTACGTTGTCTTTGTATGAGAAGCCTCCGAGCAGTTCATAACTTTAACGATACGACACCTTAATCTAATCTACCTTGGAATTTGTAAAAAAGTGTCCTGTGCTCAAACTTCAGTGGCAGGTTCACAACCACATCTAGAGGACATATGTTGTGGCACCAGACTTTGGGCATGATTGAGATTTTGGCAAATGGGTTACTCAGTCACAACGGTGATGGATACTCTGTCCTCCAAATTAGAACATTGGAATGCTGGGGGCTCCATTGAAAACAATGGAGTGCTGCAGGCTTTTACTGGCCGCTAAAAGCCAGCAGCGCCAACATTCCAATGTTCGCTTTGTTCACAGCCACAGAATGTTTTTAATAGAACATTCTACCCTGAGTGGCAGAATGTTCTAATAGCCTTAGAACCCGCCGTAGCTCTGGCATTTAACGCGGGGAGCGGGCCTTTAATAGCCGGTAGAGCCCGCTACGGCGGGTTCTAAGGCTATATTAGAACATTGGAATATTGAGGGCTCTATTGCAGACAATGGAGTGCTCTGGGCTTTTACTGGCTGGTAAAAGCTGGGAGTGTCAACATTCCAATGTTTTCTTTGTTCACAGCATCAGCTGTGAACAAAGCTTCACGGAGCGTGAGGGGATTTTAATCCCCTCGAGCATCGTGAGGAATTTGTTTTATTTGATAGAACATTCTGCCACTAGAGAGCAGAATGTTCTAATAGCCTTAGAACCCGCTGAAGCAGGCCTTTAGTGGCTGGTAGAGCCCGCTACGGCAGATTCCAAGGCTACATTATCAGTCCCCTTACTTCCAAAGGGATTTATATTTCAGCAGAAGGGATATCCGGCACCATTATGATGGAGTAACCTATTTGCCGAAATCTAAATCAGGTCCTAAGTAAAGGCGGAGGGGGTGGATTAATATTTTGTTACTGAAAAATCCCATTTGAAACTGGTTCCTTCTTCGTCACAGATAAAAACTACAGGGCTAATTCAGTCTCAATTGCAAACTCTTGCTTGTGCTTCAAATGGTATTGCAAACTGGGTAGTGTGTTCCCCAGCACAAATGTGCTGTGTGCCCACCCGACACCACTGGCTCACAAGGTGGTGGAGGGTGAAACCTGGTAAGGATCCTGCTGGCAAATAGCTTGAAATTCTCAGTTGTGCCCTCTCAATAACATTCCAGGTGGTGAAACTCCAATTTGTGTGATTTGGAATGTATTTCAGAGTGCATAAATCTTGTTTTTGTGCTATTTGCTAGCAAGATTCTTGCTGTTACCTGCAAACAGCTTGTGGGCGAATAGCGTGGAATATGCAATTTGTGCATGAACAAATAATGCACGGGCAAATATCACCCTACTTACAATCGTTTTTGGATGCAAACCTAAATTTGCACCCAAAAATCAATTATCCCCACAGTTGTAATCAGGGCTTTTGTGTGTTATGCTGTCAGTATGCATCTTGTATCAAATCAGCATCAGGGATTAAAAGGTCAACTCATTTTCTTTTTTGAGTGGACACTACATGTTTTAGGACCTGAACTTGCCTGTGCTATCTTTTGAGCAATCCCAAAACACAATAAGAACAATTTCTGTCTCTCTGTGGCTGGGCACCCCTCCCCACCATTATCCCTGATCACTTGTCGTACTTGCTCTCTGCTGGAGGGGAACACCTGTTATGAATGCATGGTTTGCTCTTATCATCTGAGGCTTTGCTATTAAAATCTGGTGTGCCTCTTATGTATAAAAGTATGTTTTAGTTATTAATTTCAATTAAGGGTTACACTTTGTGGCTCCCTTTCAATTTTATCTCATACTAAATGAATCTGAGGGTATTAGTATATATTATTTGGCATTTATGTACCCTGGTTCCTAGGGATACTGAGTTGCCCCATATGTTTTACTGAGTATGCAAGTCCCATTAGAAGTCATCTGTGATTATGGCATAAGTACAGGGTTCCAGTCATATTTGAGCAGTCACTGCTATGGCTTACTTCTCGAAATAACTGGGGACACAACCCAGTGTAGCATTGTTCAAGTAGGAAAAGTATTCATATCTCCTAAAGGATAATGTATGGTATTATGGACCAGTAAGTTTGCTCATTGAGGTGAATGGTTGCTTCTTCGTTTGCTGTGATCATCAGGTCACAACTTTCTGTCTCAACAAGGCCAATTCAGCCTAAATCAAGAACCATTAGATTTGGTAATGGGGATTCATGTTATTATTACACGGCTACTGGAACAAACACCACTGCACACGCAGATGGGGAATATAAAAAAAAAACTAAAGGCTGCCCAGTGGCAGGGGCAAGCCGGGTGCACCAGGTGAACCCCTATTTTAAAAAATAAAGCTGGGTTCTATGAGGCACCCCACAAGTGATGGGAAAATCAGTTCAAAGCAAAAATTAAGCAGGGCAAAGGGGGCCAAAAAAACTAAGGGAGGGGCAAAGTTGACACTCAGTATTATAGAGAGAGGCCACAGAGCCAATCCCACCTTTGTTTCTGGGTCGCATCCCATCTCCTTGGCTCTACAGCCAACTGTAGGAGTCTCCTGTGCTTCCCACCTGAGAAGAGGACATGCCGATGAGTGGGAGCAACACAGGCGGAGCACCGTGGGGAAATACTTAACATCGTCCATGCTATTGAGACCTGCCTCTGTTCTAGTCACTGTGAATCGCGAAACTACAGCCTAAAGCCCTCTAAAAAAAACTAGTCATTAATATTGCTATTGTTAATGTTCTATTTAATAGCTGGAACTTAATGGAGTAACCTGTGATCAACCACTGGAGGGCCCTTTGCTTCCTCTTGAAGCCTAAACAGATTGTAACAAGCATCACTTCATCCTTTATTTGAATTTGCAAAAGCACTGCTGATTTTATAATGCAATCAGAGCCTGTGCTATGGAGGTCTGGTGCCTCATGGACTGTATCTAATAGAAATGTCACGGCAGCCCCAGAAGATAGCCGATGAAAAATGGGGTTTTAACCCACATGTATTACTTACTGACCAGAGTTGACAGCGAGTTCAGCGGTGGCTCACAACATTGACCTATTTTAATGTGCTCCAGAACCATTAGTTAGTGGTACGACAAGATGGTAAGGCATTGCTCGTGTCTTGACACAGCCTCTAAAATACTGCACGAACGAGGACACTTGTCTTGTTTAGTTAGGGCTCAGCGCACATTCTTCCGCAGCATCTGCAAGCACGCGCCGTGTGTGAGATCTCTGCGTCGACAGATACTGATGTGGATGACCCAGATAGCACCATGAAGTCAGTCTTATTTAACATAATATTGCATTATGGGAGTAGTCCTCTTGACTCATTTCAAGTAATTAATTTGGACCAATGGTCATGACCACAAATGTGTGGCTTTAAAATGGTTTGTAAAAAGAAAGCCAAAAACTAGAAACCAACATGAAAGCACACAGATAAAAAGAAAATAGCTGAGTCCAAATTGTGTTTGAAAATTAAAAATGTGTAAATATATGACATGTAATTCAATTTAGTTAGTGACACTGACTAACATTAATTATTCGTTGGTTTTACAGAAAAACTGTTAAGAAACCTCATCTAAGATTAAAATATTTATGAATTCCAATTTCCTCATAATTCAACAAATCATACAAAGATGTGGAGTAATGTTACTTTTTTATGCAACAAAATTGAGAGCCAGACACATTACTTTGCATGCATACCGCCTTTCGAAAAGACAGATGAGACCAAGGGGATATTCAGACTACAATGAATTTTGGATTTGAACACAGTGGGGTATTCCACCCCAAAAATAGTTGGAACATCGCTCGCTAAAAATAACTGAGTTACTGAATTATTAGGTGTATAGGAGCTGGAATAGCTGAACTGGGGCTGGAAGGAGCACATCAAAATAGAAGCTACAATTCTGGTATTTAATCACCTGTAACCAGCTTAGTGGAGTTCTCTTAAATGCAGGTATAAATTTGAACTATTTGTATTGAAACAAAAATCTTTAGCTGCATATTTCTTTTACTTAGAACTTTAAGTTGTTTTTTTTAACTAAAAATGACTTTGCCTATATTTTCCCATAAGACTCCTGGTCACCACGGACACTCTTTTTAGTATCCAATGTAATCTCTCTAATTGGTTGAGTGATTGTTGGGGAAGGCCTCAACTTCAGAAGGCCTATTAAACAAAAACCCAAGACAGTTCTGTCTGCCATGGGAATTTGGCCCCAATTATGCCCTTGGAGGATGGGATACTCCGCCGCAAAGGTGACGGATATCCCGCCCGCTGTTTCACAAGTTCCATAGGATATATGGGAACTTGTAATATGGCAGACAGGATAGCCGTCACATTTGTGATGGAGTATCCCATCTGCCAAAGTGGTAATCAGGCCCTAAATCACCTAGTAATCCTAACATTTATGCATATGTAAGCAGCTTAGATTTTGAAATGCAACATTACCCTTCTCCATGTGAACATAGTAGTCCTGTTTGAGAAGTGTAGCTCTTTCTCTCTCAATTGAACCACTCTTGAACAGCTTTTGATGAGTCCTTCTCTTTAATTCTGGCATGATTACTATGTCAGGTTTGATTACCCATGAATGAAAATATGCAAGTTTCAATCCGTTAGCACTTCACACAAGGGGCAGTTCCCATTTCACCTATTGATGCTGTCATGCAAGACCCTGAGATAGGGTCTCACTCTCTAATTCAATTCTATCTCTTTTAATTCCAGATATAATGTGCATCTATAAAACATCAATTAATACTTCCAAATGGATCCTTATTTTATTAATTCTTCCACTCTGCTGAGTCAATAATGTCCACTGCAAGAAGGGAAAAAAGATACTTGCACCAACAAATGTATTTGCATTGTTGTATGTTTATTAAACCACTTCCCATTCCTAAAATGAGTGTGAAACATTTCACTATTTTTTCAGATTTAAACAGGGAGAGCTATATAATCCAGCAGGTTGGAGGCCTTCTTTGACCTAGTTCCTACATGCCTTCTTTATTAATGAAGGCACACTAAGCCTTAGAAAGGCCTACATCTTACATTAGCATGTTTTAGTAGGACATGAGAACTATCAGCATGAGTGTATTTAATCTTTAAACTCCCCATGTACATAAAATACATCTCATAATGTACTGGACATGGAGTGCCATGCCATTTCCACCCTAAAATAAAAATCATATTTTGTGCGTGAATCAATCACTTCATTTTACAAGAAAATAATTCCCATTTCTCTCCATCAAATATTTAACTATGAAGGTAATGACCGGATTTAAGGAATAATCTTCTTCTGAAGATGAAATGCTTCTTGGGACACAAGTTCATCTAACTCCTGTCTTTGCAGTTGCAATGGAGAGAGATATGTTAGGTCATAGGTCCTTATGTGTCCTGTCTGTGTGGTTCTGACTCAGGATTATGTGTTGTGCTTTAGTTCCTGTCTATTTCTGTGCTGCTGCTCAGCATGGTAGATAGTTCTATATGAAATGCTGGCCCTGTAATCCTTGTCTAGGGGGGATTCGTTGTATCCCTTGGTGTAGAAGGATTTAGAGTCAACTACCTAAGTCCTGGTGGGACATCTCTCCCTTGCTGGTTCATTAAGAAACTTCTTACCTGAATTTGGATTCTGTGTTTCTTTACAATGCGTCCTCTTCCTGCATGTTATGATAGGTGGTGCACATTGAATTGATATGACTATGTTTAAGCACCTATCATGTCACACATTCATCACTCACCTTTCCTCCGTCCTACTTGACTGGCATCTAGATAGTCCGAAAGTGAGCCCCACACCTCTCTCTTTAGAAGGCCACACAATGAGAGTAGAAGGTGGGATCTGGAAAATTCAGAATATGAAGCAGCCACTGCTGCCAACATGTTTCCTGGCAATCACTGCTTTCTGCCTCATCTCTCCCTGAAGCCCCTGCTCTGTGAGCCCCAGGCCTGCCATTCCCCTACAAGTTCATAGAGCGCTGAATCAAGCTATGCATGTGCCAGACCTTCCCCAGGGTAAAGAATTGGAGAACAGCAACTAGCTGCTCTCCATATCCTTGGCCCTGCTGTTACTTAGCTCCATGTTGCTGTCTGGTTCTACAGCATACATTTTACTCACCCGCTACCTCTTATTATGATCGCCTGCACGTAGGAGCATGATAGATCCAGGAGGGCAGGACCACAAGTCACAGAGCTGCTGGAAGACAGGATCACCCTGAAGTCCAGGAGGCAAGTGAAGGATGGTGGTGGCATTAAGAATCATGCATGTCTGGGTCTATGTGTACACATGAATAAATTAGTGTGTGTCTCAGCATGTGTGTCAGCATGTCATTGTTCCTTATAGCATGTGTGTCTTACTCTTTGTTTGTGTGTGAGGCTGTAAGGGACGGACAAGAAGGGCTGAGTGATGAGTGAAATGTGATCCTAGCATCATTTGGCCCTAACACTATTGCCTGCATCTCTGGCAACATTTCAGTTGTCCCTGGCGTAACACTGGTCCACAGTCATATATCGTTGCTATTCCAGGAGGCATTCTGTCTATTCGTGAGGCAATTGTGGCACATACTTGACATATAGTGGACATATGGCAATATTCTATCTATTCCCTGCAGTCATAGTGGCCCATACTGGACATTCTTGTCAATATTCTGGTTATCCTTAGTAAAAGTGGCCCATATATCAAATACTGTGAGCACTGTTCACAATAGTCTGGTCATATTTAGCATGATAGTGTCCATTCCTTAATAGAGTGTAGACATTGTTAACTGTATCCTTGCTTTATCTGGCATAATTTGCCAGATAATAATTCTGCTTTCCCTATTATAAGTGTCCCATTCATCATATATTCTGGGCATTCTTGGCAAAATGCTGACTATTGTAAAACACAAAAATCTAACACTGACAACAACGTATCGTAAATCTAAACTACGCAGAAAAAGACAGTACACCAATATGTAAGACAAAAGCACTACAAAATTAAAGAAAATATTTATTGAACACTTCATGGAAGCAACAGCAAGTGGGACTGGTCAAATCAATCCTTTTGGCCACTCTTGTTTTGTTATCATTGGTGTTCAAGGGATTCCACTCTTCTTCACCCTTGATGTCGCTTAGCTGGCCCTGGATGCTCCATCCAAGCGCTGACCCTACCTAACCAATACCAGGAGATATTGTGTCCTTCCTAAGCTCCAGTTTGTGTTGCTTCACTGAGGACTGATGACCATAGCAGACTTTATAAACACCCCTGTACTCCCTACTGTGGTTGAAAAATGCTGGCTATTCCTGGCATCCTGTTAGTCTGTTCCTGCTATAGCTGGTTATTCTTTGTGACATTATGCTTGACGATGGTATAATTGAGGCTATTTCAATGTAATAGGACATTCATGGCAACATTTGTGACATTACTACCATAATCATATACTCATCATTCATAACTGAATAATTTGAATCGCTTGCATTTATTATGGTGGTAAAGATTCAGTCACATGACAGGCATCCCTGACATTTGATGGTGATCATACATGGGCATGACCGTCGGAATGTGCCCATTGGAGACAGAAGTACATTTGAGTGATTAGGGTGTTGAGTTTATTTCTGCAACACGAAAAATATGCAGTTCGTGTTGTCTTGTCTGTTTATTCAGAAGCTGCTAGGCGGATGTTTTGGGAAAATAGGTTATATTTATGAACAACCAGGCTGAATTTGGGAAGCTTGTTGCTGATTTTGGTACCAGAGGGCTTTTCCTGCTGTGGCTACTAATTGATTGATCAGTAATGCGTTCTGAGTTCGGATCACCTATGGTCAGAGTAACCTCTATAATCATACATAGCTTAGCTGAGGAATTGCTATAGTGAGCCTGCGGATGGGTCTTCATCTGATTTCTTTGACCTGTGATAGTGCAATTTGCAATTTTCCACCCTGCCCATTCTAAGTGGAAACGCAGTCATAACACATGACTGAGAATATACACTCAAGATGCAGGGTGGAAAAATTTACTGAAGAAAGTGTATTGTGTATTTTGAAAAGTAATGGACAATGTAGCATTGCAGACCTAGAGTTTTTAACTGCCTGTAACACATCAAGTGTTTGAGGCAAATTTTAAGGAAATAGTGCTAAAAGATATACTATTTGGCATAATTTTCCATGCTTTTCTGGGCCTCAAGGAACCCCAGCAGATCTTGATAGGCTAAGGCTTGCCTAGCACACACACTTATGAAATAGTCAAGTCAAAACCTCCAGAGTTTTAGCCCAGTTAGGTATAAATTGTTCTTTTAAATGCACCATTTGACTAGGATTTTTTTTAACTGTTCTTCCCGGGAGACCTTCCTCAAGAGATTCAGGCTTACTCTCCTTAATAGCTCATTGATATTCAACAAATGTATTTGCATCCCAACACTTTCCAAGTTCATCTTTTGCCACTTAGAGCGGAAGGCTTTTTTTGGGGTGGAGGGAGGGTGGTTATATGTGTGTGTTTCAACATAATGTCACAACGTAAGAAGCGGCACATGTTCGTAACATAGATGCCCTGAGCATGAATATGTCCCTGTACTGGGAAAGAACTCTTTAACACTTAGACATTTATGAACCGTGCATCCCCAGTGATTCAGATGACAGCCGGACAAGCGGTATTGAGTGATGGTGGAAAGCAGACATGGCCTATATCTCAAGGACCTGGGCTGCATATTGATTTCTCATCCTTCCTTGAATTGAAATTGATTCTCTGTCTCAGTCACTTGCATCTCTCTGACATGGTCTAGGTGCAGGTCACTGCTCTCATTCACCATGCACCAGCTTGCTTCCATTCTACACTGGGAACCTGTCACAACAAATGCATTCGATATACATATATCTGCTTGAAAAGAGTCCCCAAGGAACAAAGGAATGCACACACGCGGGGTTGCACAATAATCTTATTTATTCTTCTTTAGCAAGCAAACAAAAATCAGACGCATTTCGGCTACTGCCTTTGTCAGTGTCGGTTAGCCCAGCACCATTGGCCTCTTGAAGAGAACAATTCATCAACGTAGACATTCAGGGCTTTATCAGGATTGATTTCTAGATATAAGGTGAAATGTGTGAGTTCGGGAACTCCAAGATGGTGACCAGTTATCTCTTTGTAGACCACATCATGATCACCAAAGAGTCCGTGTGCTTTGTTACTTACTCTTTTGAAATGTGTTTTCATTTGTTTCACCCTCACATCACAAAGAACCCGCTTTTCATGGTCGGCTGATGTCGGTGAAGGTTCTCATCAGTGATACATATATGTGTATGCCTTTGTGTGGGTGTGTTCAGAGATATATAAAGATGAATAGAGTTAACAAATTTATTCAGTGATTTTTGAGATGTCAAAAAATCACTGTAGAATAATTATATAGACACATTGGCTTGTGGGCCTGTGTTTTATAATCTAAGGGAAACCTGGTGTGCTGTTACGACCTAAACGTTTTTGCTATGACTGCCATCTGAACAGTGGACCTGCACTTGGATATGTGGGTTTGTGGGAAACAAAACCTTGGGAAGACATGATGGTGGCACTCTAGACATATCCCTGCAACATGCTGTCCTGGGTTGGCCTCTTCTCATAGTTTATCATTGATGCACCCTTACAAACCTCCCCATCTGGTCACATAGTTATATACCTGTGTATTTGATGTATTCCTTTAGTGTAGTGGTTCTTAACCTATTGACTTCTGTGGACCCCTACTTAATCATTGCTGGAATCTAGCAGGCTGGATAATTATTGGAATCTGGGGACATTCACTGTGTCATTACTAGAAGCAGGGGACCCCGGCCTAGGCTAAGCAAGATGATTTGAACCACAAAACAATACATCCGATTAAATATTTTATTTAGTTCACAACAAAATATAAAAAACACACTTTTAATTTTTTTTAAAATTTTTTTTTTTATAACGAATTTTTATTGATTTTGCAATAAAATAAAGTAATACAAAACAAACAATACAATTATATACTAAAAATAAAGTAACAAGGCGCCAATGGGCACCAAACAGTGGTCAGCTCCAAAGCCCCAGACAGCACCTTGAGTAGATAGACGGTACATGTCAATACCAACGTGCCACGTATGTGTCTCATTTCCCTCCAAAGGAGTTGGTGGAGTGTGTAAGGGTTCTTCTTTCCACTGTGTCGGTCCGCATCCCAGGGGGTTAAAATGTCATTCCGTCCCACTTCCCCCAGATCTTGTTATACTTACTCGGACACCCTCTAACCTCATATACGAGCTTTTCACATTGGGCACACCAGTCCATTCCCCTCCTCCATTTGGTCAGGGCCGGAGCCATAGTGGCTTTCCAGTCCGCCACAATGTCTCTTTTGGCCACTAGGCATGCCACCCCCAGCCAGGTACGTTCTGCTCTACGTAGTCCCGATTCTCCCATAACCCCTAATAGGGATGTCAATGGTGTCAGCGCCACGTCTACTTGCAGAATCAACGAGACCTCATGCGAGATCATCTTCCAATATGTACTGATAACCGAGCATGACCACACCATATGGAAAAAATCAGCTTTAGGGCTCATACAGCGGGGACAATCAGCCGTAGGCCGGAGTCCTGCTCTGTGCAATCTGGAGGGTGCAAGGTAAGCAGTATGAAGATAATATGTCTGTACTAGTCGGAGACGTGTCGTCATAGTCAGGGAGTGGGGAGCTGCCAAAGCTTCAGTCCAGTCCTCCTCTTCAAGAGGGCCCACCCATCCCTCCCATTTCTGACGAAGTTCCTCCAGGGAGCAGGCCGTAGTAGAGATTAATGTGCGATACACCTGGGAGACACCTCCCCTGCCCAGATTCCCCATCAGAGCCCTCCTCTCCATAGGACTGCTTACGGGTATGCTATTCCCTGGCTGGACCTGCGTCAGAAGGGCGTGTCGTACTTGGAGGTACTTGTGGAACTGTGTCTTATTTAGTGCAAAGATTTCTTGGAGATCCTCAAAGGAACGCATGCTCGTGCCCTCCCATACATCACCCAGAGTAGAGATGCCTATAATATCCCATTTCTGGAATCCCTCAAGACCCACAACTTCGCCCAAGCAGGTCCCCTGCCACAGTGGGGTCTGCTGAGTAAGGCGTCCCCACCATCCCGAGATCTTTTGAGCCGTCCGCCATCCCTGCAGCACCACCCCTGTCACCCCAGGGGTCTCACGAGTGATCTTACCACCATATAGGGCGTCAAAGATCTTGGGGTAGGTCAATGTCTGGAGTTCCAGACGGTACGCCGGATCTGTCCAACCCCCCCCCAACCAGTCGTTGATCACTAGTAGTTGCGTCGCCAGGTGGTAGTAATGGACATTAGACATTCCCAAGCCCCCTTCATTAACATCTCTCTGACAGGTTTTAAGCGCTAGCCGGGGACGGGTACCACTCCATAGAAATTGGCGTGCTAGCGAGTCCATGTCTCTAAACCATTTCATGGGGATAGGGTTAGGATAGTTTTGAAGGAGGTAGAGAAGTCTGGGAAGGGCCATCATCTTATAGAGTGCGATTCTTCCGAGCAAATTAAGAGGAAGGTCCTTCCAACGTTGAAGATCGTCTTTGATTCTTCTGGTTAAAGGTGTGACATTGAGCTCCCATGCTAATTCAGGGAGCATTGCGACATGCACCCCCAGGTATTTAAAGCTATTTCTTCGCACTGGAATACTTTGTTGCCAGTCCATACAATCTCTAGATTGATGGAGCGGAACCAACAGGGATTTTTGGGGGTTTAGGGCGAGACCCGATGCCTCCGAGAAGACATCCAGAATTTGCATGATACGGGGACCGCTCCTGGCCGGATTGGCTATGTATAATAGGACATCGTCCGCATAAAGTGCCACACGGTCTTCTGGACACACTGGCCAAGACCAGCCTTCCATCAGAGGATCCTCTCGAAATAACTTCGCCAGGGGTTCTATTATCAATGCAAAGAGTAAGGGGGATAGTGGACATCCTTGTCTGGTACCACGCCCGATCGGGAACACCCCTGAGACCACTCCGTTTACTTGGACCTGAGCCGTCGGATTAGAGTAGAGCAGTCCCACAAGACCTCGGAACTTGGGTCCAAGGCCGTTTTTTATAAGTACTTGTTCAAGATAGGACCAATCCACTGTATCAAAGGCCTTCTCGAAATCAAGTAGGAGCAGCGCTAGAGGGGTGTGTGACAGGATTTTACGGTGTGCTAAGGCTAAATGTAGACGCCTAATACAGTGCCTGGTGCTCCGCGTAGGCATGAAGCCGCATTGGTCAGGGTGCACCAAGACGGGCATTGCCTCTTTTAATCTATTGGCAAGGATCAAGGCTAGCACCTTGATCTCAGTGTTGAGGAGGGAGATAGGCCGATAAGCCGAGCAATTTGGCGATGGGGGCTGGGTCTTCGGGATTACTACTATTGTAGCAAGGTCAATCCCTGAGGGGAAGTGACCTTTCTGCTCGGCTTCTCTATACATCTCAAGTAAGTGTGGGGCCAGAATGTCACTACATTTCTTGTACAGTTCCGCAGGAAACCCATCCGGACCTGGTGTCTTGCTTGAAGCCAGACTGGCAATCGCACTCGTTACTTCCGCTAGGTCAAGTGCTTCGTCCAGCCTGTCCCTAGTCGCCTGAGACACTCTGGCGAGTGTTATGTCGTTCAGGAGGGGGGAAGCTTTTTCAACCGTAGGCCGGGGGTGTTCTGCGTATAGGCATGCATAATAGGAAGCAAAACTCTGTGCAATCTCGATGGGTGTCTTGTGAAGGGTACCTGTGTTATCTCTAATTTCGGGAATGATTCTGTTAGCTAGGGGTCGAGTGGCCAACCAGTGTAAGAGCTTCCCATTTTTGTCCCCCCAGCCATAAATTCGGGCGGATGATGCCCTCCACATATGCTTCGCTGACTCAAGTGTTAGGTGTTTAATTTCCTCTCGGACCCTGGTGAGCTGCCTCAATGTGGAGATTTCGGATAGGACTGCTTGCTGGCGTTCCAGTTTTAACGCTACCGCTTCTAACTCGGACACACGTGACTCACGAATGCGCTCACGTGCTCGCAAGAGGCACTTAGCCTGCCCTCTCAAGGTAGCCTTGTAGGCAGCCCATAGCGTGCCTGACGACTGGACTGTTCCCACATTCAGTTCAAAGTACTGCGCGAGACGATCTCTAATCTCGAGGACACAATCTTCATCTTGCAAGAGCCAAGCATTTAGGCGCCATACCGGGCGCCTGGTGAGGTCTACTCCGCCCAGTCGGACTCGCACCGGTGCGTGATCCGACACCCCACGGGACAGTATCTCTGCTCCCGTGACACCGGAGAAGTCCATGGCCGGCATAAATATTAGATCAATTCTAGAGTGTGTCTGATGGGCAGCAGACGTGTGCGTATATTGACGCTCCATAGGGTGCCAAGTTCTCCACACTTCACATAGGCCTAGGCTGTCTGCCCAACTCTTAAGGCCTGTGGCTCGGGCCGACCTGCCCGCTGTGACATCTCCTGACACGTCTAATCTAGGGTCTAGAACCGCATTAAAGTCTCCTCCTACTATTGTGATTCCTTGGGGGAGTCCCGCCACCACATGTCGAAGTGAACATAAGAAGGTGTCAAATCCCGCTGGGGGGGCATATACGCATACAAGATTCAATGTCACGCCACAAAGTAGTCCTGAGACTACTATGAATCTGCCTTGTGGATCGGATCTCGTAGATGTTACCACCATGGGCAGTGAGCGATGAAGCAGGATACCTACCCCTCTTGATCCCCTAGAGAAGCCTGCGTGATAGACCCTATCAAATCCCCCTCGGGCCAACATAGGGCATTTAGTTCCCATGAGGTGTGTTTCCTGCAATAGGGCTACCAATGGGGAATATCTACGGAGAGTGTTAATTACTGCAGATCTCTTGATCTTATCTAGCAGCCCGTTCACATTCCAAGAAATGATTTGTGTCAATGTGGACCAGACGTGGGTTGCGTAGGAGTCTTACAGCTTTGGATGCCAGTCAGTGGGCTAAGGAATGACCAATTAAAACTTAATAACGCAATACTCAAAATACATCTATCTAACCCTAACTTAACCTTCCTCCCCCAAAACCGCCCCCCACCCCATACTCCCACCCAGGAAGCATCTGTCGCCCTAACCGTCAACCAAAACAGGACAGCCATAAGGACTGCCATAGGAGTGGAGTGATGGACCCCTCCATTAAGACGGATCATTTACAATTATTCACTAGAAGTCAAGCCATATTTTACAGTACTTGAGGGGAGCTTGTATCCCCGCTGTAGCCCATCACGGGTGTCTTCAAGGTGGACCAGACTCTCCAAACTTCCCCATGCGCTCCATTCGGGGCTCCATGGAACACGTCAGCCAAGCGCTGGGGATTGACTCAGACGGCCCTCCTCCTCGGCCTGCGCCTGAATCGGTCCCGTCGGAGACTCAACGGGCAACCCTCCCATTTGTGGGCCAGCCTCTCCCACCGCCTCTCCGTTCACAGAAGTGTCCAATTGTCCTCGTCTTCCTCTTCGAGACCTAGTACGTTTACGACCCCGCCAGGGCCCACCGGCGGGGGGGAGATCCACCCGGAAGGGCTCCCCTCTTCGCGCCGCCGGGCCCCTCCGAGCCCCGACGCCCTCCTCAGTCAGCCAGTCCCATGCCTCTTCCGGGGAATCGAAGAAGTACGCCTTGTCTGCCATAATAACTTTGAGTCTCGCAGGGAAAAGGAGCATGTACGAAAGCTGCATCGCCCTAAGTTTTTGTTTCACTTGCTCATATGAGCGGCGGCGGACCTGGACCTCCCGGGTATAGTCTGGAAATACTAAGATTTTGTAGTTGTCCCACTGAAGATTTTCAGAGCGCCTCGCCTCTTTGAGGATATTGTCACGATCTCTAAAGTTGAGGATTCGGGCAATCATCGGCCGTTTTGGACCGCCCGGAGGGGGGCGAGGACCAAGGGCCCTGTGCGCACGTTCCACTGCAAACCATGGTGAAAGAGATTGGTCTGGCATCCAGCTTTTGATCCATTGCTCTAAAAATTCGGTGGCTTTATCCTCTTCCGCGCCTTCCGGGAATCCTACAAAACGTAGGTTGTTTCGTCTCGATCGATTTTCCGCATCTTCTGCCCGGCTATGTAATTCTGCTGTTCAAGTTTGTAACTGGGCCACCTTGGTTCTAAGGTCAGCTAGTTCGTCTTCGTTGCAAGAGACTCTGCCCTCCACGTTAGTGATCCGATTTGCCGCATTTCTGAGGTCCTGCCTGATAAGGCCGATCTCCTCACGCACCTCTCCGATTTTAGTCTCTACAGCTGATTGCGAAGACTGGATTGCCAGGAGGATGGCATTCACTCCGTCTGGTGTTGGGTCCCCCGCGGCTGTCTCTCCGCCCCCTCTCGGACCTGTTGGCGTTGCAAATTGATCAATCTTTGGTTGAGAGGGTGGAGGGTGTTTACTTGCTCTGTCTTTCCCCATGTTATCTCAGAGGGAGGGGATGGAGAACCCAGATCGAATTATGCAGCTCTTCCGTCCAAATTCAGCACCCTAAGCGCATCTACAGGGAAGACACAGCGGTCGGGCCCCAACAGGGTGTGCCAGCGAAATATGTCAAGGACCTTTGAATTTGTTGGCTTCCACTCAGTCATGTGTAGCTGGATTGCCCCGTGGCCGGTTTCTTCTCCTATCAGACAGTTTTGGAAAGACGGGAAGTCGTGGGGCTCGATGACCATCCGCGAGCCCCAGCGCGTCGTAATTACATTCCCATCTCCGAGGTTATTGGCGTGCTTTATCAAAATTGCGGCTGTGGAATAGGGGCAAGCCTTTGGGGAGTCTCTTTAAAATTAAGGATTGTGAATCGCAGGGCACAGCCTTAATGTTCAGGCCCGCTGCGCCCTACTGAGTTCCCATTACGCTGCTTACTTATGGGGAGGGGGGCCCGATCTCTCTTCTCCCCTCCTCCTCTCCTCTCTGGCGTGAGGGGCAACTGCGCTCCTGCGCGGGCGGACCAGGGGGGGCCGCAGGCGTCCACTTCACCCCGGTCGCCCAGGATCAGCGGCCGTGCTGCACAGTCACGTCCCCTTAGCCGCACAGCTCACCTCCTCCACGTCGTCCTCGCTACTCTCCCCTCGCATAGGCAGGGTATCACAAGCCGGCCTGTGGGCTCCGGACTGCAGAATCCGGTCCAGACGCCCTCCGTAGGACACTCTGCGCGGTCTTCTTAGCGGGCAAGCCCCTGTCCAGGGGCCCGACCACGTCCACTCGAGTCAGGCAGGGGAGCCCCTCTCCCGGGGCTCACTCTCTCCGGGCCTCTCGCCGGGCCCACGGGTCCAGCACCTCATAGTCCGGCCCTCCGAGGACCAACGGAGAACGCCGGCTTCGTCGCTCTCCCGTCCCCCGGGGGCACCAGGTTTCAGCTCGCCCCAGGCACTCCAGCCCCGCACACGGCACCCGCGCCGGAGGAGGCCCCGTCAGCGGGCGGGCTCCAACGCCGAGGCGCATCCCGGCGCCGTCAGCCCGGCCGCCATCTTAGGAGACCCACCGACCCGGTCGCATCCAGCCTTCACAGCTCTCACGGCTCGGACTGAGCCAGCGCTAGCGCCGGAGGCCTCCCCGAGGTCCAGGAGCTCACGGGGCGGCCAGGGCAGCATGGTAGACCTCTCGATGGCGGCTTCTGAGGGCGGATGACGGAGGGGTCCAGAGCACTCTCAGAGTGCGACCGCCATCTTGACGCCCGAAGCCACGCCCCCCACACTTTTAATTTTAACGGTAAGGTTTGAGCTTTTCTAACTTCAATTAATGGAAACCATTGTCCATATTATTTTATGTTTGATGCCCTTGCGTTTCCCACAAATCTGGGAATACCCACGCTATTTTTAGCCTCCAATTTCTAATTTCTTCTCATTTACAGAATGCTTTAACATTTTTAAATTTTACATTTGCTTCTTTATTTCAATGCACTTTTTTAGAACATTGCAATGTTGAGAGCTTCATTGAAGACAATGGAGAAGCTCTGGTCTTATAGTAGCTGTTATAAGCCCTAATGTGTGTCTCATGTTTCTCCCTTTTTAATTTAAAACAATTATCCCTTAGTGGGTAGAATCTTCTAACAGCCCTTCTGTCTCAGGCTACACCAGCTGTTAAAGGCCCTCTACCTCCTTGCAGGTCCTCGTCTGCAGCTTGCTCCTATAAATTAGGTTTAGGGCCTTTACCAACTGTTATAGCCCTCATCAGCAGGCTGTAAGGCTATATTAATTTTTTAATATTATCTACGCAAGTGCAGACCCTGTGGGTAGGCTTCACAGACCCCAGGTTAAGAACCACTTCTTTAGTGTACTCCATGGATTGCAACTACAGACCTACTCAAATGTAAAAGATAGTTGGAATATGGTATATTACCTATGATGCCTGTCGGCATACAATTTGGCATCTTGATGTTAGCACACCATACTTAATATCAGCATAGGTGAGTATGAAAGGATCCAAGTATAGGTTGGAAATGTAACTCCATAAATTCTGAATCAGAATTGCAATGCACTACACAATGGCCCTCATTACGACCCTGGTGGTCCAAAGACCGCCAGGGCTGTGGTGGCGGTCTCGGCAGTGAAGACTGCAAAATTACGGGTTCGGCGGTTTGGCCAAAGCCAAACTGCCAATACTCTGCCCATCCCCCCTCTTTTCCACGGTACACCAGGCTGGAGGTGAGCACGTCCATAACGGCGGATGCCGTAACACCGCTTGCGGTATTATGACGCGGTCATAGTGACAGAAAAAGCTGACGGACTAAGATCTTGCCAACAGGGATAAGCATTCCTGTCACCAGGATACACTCGCACAAACGTCTACATACCTGCACACATGCACCCACGTACTCCCACACACAAACACACCCCCCACTCACCCACGCACTCGGGTCATACACCCCCATTCACACTAACATACACAAACACCGTACTCACACATGCATTCACGCCCCCTCCAGCGCATACATACATTCACACACCCATCAAGCGCATACATACATTCACACCCCCTCCCTCCTGCACCGTATACACTCACTCACCTGCTCTCCCCGTCCACTGACACACATGCACCCGCTTTCCCTGTTCACTCACACACATCTCCCCCCTCTCCGATCCACTTATATACACATGCACACGCATACACGCACTCACCCCTTTCATCCGCACAATCGCACTCACGCACTCAGTGGCTCACACACGCACTCATGCACTCACCCCTCCCCATCCAAACACTCACACACACCTCACCCCATCCACAAACACTCACACACCCCCATCACCCCGTCCACAATCACGCCTTCACGACATTCACACGTACACACACACACACATGAACTCCCTCCCCATTGGACGATCCACTTACCTAGGCCGTTGAGGTGGCTGTCCAGGAGGGGACGTGTCCCGACGCTTCCACTGCCGGCAGCGCCCCACCATCAGGACACCGCCACGCCATATTACGGATCATAATACAGCATGCGGCGTCCTTTTGGCGTGGCAGTGAGGGCAGTGGAACCGCCTCTTCACCGCCGACCGCCAGCACGACTGTTCTTGGAATTCTGCCTGAATTATGAAGTCAGTCATAATAGGGCGGTCTTAAGACTGCCAGCAGTGGCAGTCTTTCGGCGCCCGCTGCTTCGGCGGTTATACGAAAAGACCGCCAAAGTCGTAATGAGGGCCAATGGCTTTGTTGTCTGTGTTGAAGACAATCCAACATGAGAGGAGGACAACAAATGCATGCAGCACTCAAAATATAAGAAGGTTTGAAGGAAAAAAGAGAAGGATAAGATGTGAGGAGAAAATTAGAAGAGCAACAGGAGGGGTAATCAGTTCAACTGGAATCTAGAGAGAGTTTCTCTCTACACTCTCGGTACAAGGCTCCACAATATCCTCCAGGACCTCAATACCATCTCCTCAAAATGTCTGACTCACAACTTATTCAGTCTGCAATCTCCCAAGCTGATGTGGTCAGGGACCTCTACTGCTCTTACTATAGGCTTAGATGACACCTTTGTTTATCCCCCCATCCCTTCTGCTGTTATCGTGGGTTTTGGAAAGTTTGCAGAATTGGTGTCCATTTCTCACCAGTTTTGTGACAGAAGCATGCACAGTTGCTGCTCATGCTATGTATATTGTGTCTGGGAACCTGCATACCTCCCAATGCTTATGCTATATCTATTTTGATTGAGGCATCTACCAATGATGACCATGCTGTACATACTTTTGTAGAAGTCTTGCCCTGCAACCCCTGTTGGGATACCTTGTTTTGTGATTGAGGCTTGAGTAGAATATCTGTGTTCTACTTGTTTTGGAGGGAGATGTGCTTCCTTGCATTGAGGGACTGTTTTGAGACTGATGCATACACTTCTGCCTTTTATTTTTGGGGCATCTGCACTGCTGCATATTGTCATGCGAGGGATGCTTGCACATACGCTTTTCATGATGAAGCAGACTTCCACTGCTGCTTCTGGTTCTCTGATGTAAGGTTTGCACCACCTTGCTATTGGTCTTGGGTAAGGAAGACTTGCATACCATAATTTATAGTGGTTCCTTACAGGAGAAAAGGGTGGGACAACATTGCCACCTAGCTTCATGTTGTCAGTACACCATATTTCTATGTCTTGGCTTTTCTGTTACAGGTACTTATTACCAGGTGTAATCTGTTTGATAGAAGCAAATTAAATTCACAACTTCCAGAAAACAGTTGATGTCAAATAAAAGCCCAAGACTAGAAACCTGGTGTCAGTCAACATGGAGAAAGATACCCGAGCAGGACCCTTAGGTACCCAAATGCTGGATGATTTGACACTAGAGCGATCGTGGCCCATTGCTGGGAAGATTCCACAGATCTATCCTGGTCAGGCCATCTATGCATTGCAGGATGGAGCTGGAGACGAGAAAGAGCTTTGGAGCTCTGATACAACAGCATTGTGAGAGGCGGTATCCAGCAACATGGTGGTTTACCACATTAAGATGACGAAAACACTGCATGAGTATCACATGTGGGATCCTTCTCCTTGTTCTTAGCTGACCTCTGACCTAGTTTGCACCCAGGCCTTGACCTGGCTGGAATCTCAATCTCTAACAGAGTGTTTAGGGTTTCCAGAATATTGATTTGCCCTTGTGAGACCCAGGTGGGCCAGTCCCTGACACAAACTCATGGGATGATACCTCTTGGTGTCATTGCTGGCCTCAACTCTAGCACATATTGAATGAGACCCACTAGGTATGGCTTCTTGGAAGGACGGAAGTGCCCCCTCTCGCTTGGGGTGTATGAGACATGAAGGTGCTGTACAACATCTTGTTTGTACTGAATGAGGCCAGCTTGCTTCTGATGCGTGAGAGAATGTTTTACCAAAAGAGAGAGGCTTCTCTGTGTGGCCTAACCCTTTGCAGAGTTGAGATGTCTTTTTTTTTTTTTTTAAGACTTGTCGCCATTATTCATCTTATAATAGCCATTGGCAGGTCATCGGTTGACACACATCCTTATTAACGATTGTCATTAATTAACAGTGAGGTGATAAGAAAAAGGAGGCTGCTCAAGAAAACACACCACTTGCAGTCATGTGGTCTGCGGTGTAGGAGTTTTCCACTCCCTAACTTGACATTTGTATTCCTTCCAACAAGTTTTCAGATCACTTACCCAGGTCATTGCATAGAGTAGTCTCTTGGTGTGCTGGCGTACTTTAGTTCTGGGTACTCGGCTCACCCACCCACCAGGTTTTAGTTGCAAACAGCTTGCACACAAGAGGGAAAGAGGAACTCTAAGGTATCTTTATGCTTAACTTAGTGGAACATACACTGCTGTCTAAGCACCATTTGTAACACTGCATTTGTCTAGAGAAAACTCAGGCAATACTGGTTCTTTTTGGTCCTAATTTATAGTTGCAGATAATGATAGTTGGTATAGTATTATAAAGACAGATGTACGAATCTGCTTACTAGTCCCAAACCGTACAATTCTTTAAATTGTAGGGATTGAGACCAGTAAATGTGTTTTTGGAAGGTTATAAACTTATTTACTAATTTGGTACCAGGTTACTGAATCACTAGGTTTGCTTAGCACATCACACCAAACCAGTATGTAGAAGTGTCGTGATTAGGGTGTCCATTCCAAGTACCGATTCCTTATTAGTATGGTATGTATTAATGTTTTGAGACCGAAATCCAATCCTAAAATATTAATCTTTTACCGACTACTGGAAGGTAGTGGTAATCTATTTGTAAATGGGAAGGGGTCCCCAAGGAATTCTTTCCCCTTTGTGAATGGCCCAAAAGCATTTTATGAGTAGGCTGCGGACAATGGACCCTGTGCCTAATCTTAATCTTATTTTTTTAAAGAAAACAAGCAGCATTTTTTAAACATACTTTATTTGAAAGCAATCCCATACATAGTGGTGTGCAGATCCCAGAATTTGCAACCTACCTCATTAATATGCATGAGGTAGGTTGCACTCCACCCCACTACTATTCGGATTTTTAAGAACCGACATACTAGTACATAGGCTGGTTTTTCAAAATCTTTCCTGGTCATAAAAATAGTTGCAAATTGAAATCAGTATTTTTCTACCAGATATTAGTACATATAGCATATAGTCCTTGTCGAAAGCTATAACGTTGGATAAAGTTCTGACTTATAGGTCCAAACCGAAGGGGGTGTCTTTAAATAAAATTTAGCCTAAAGCAGAAGGCCTATAATGGTAATAGAGTATTCCAGCGACTAAATGTAGAATAGTTCAAATGAAACGAGGAGAAACAGAAAAACAAGCATTGAAATGTTGATGCAGGTCTGTACCCTCAGTCACTTGATTTTGGTCAGTGTAGCTCCGAACACTTTATTGTTTGAACATGTCTTGAATTTAGTTTGCTAAAGTTTTTTTTGTTTGGAGACATTTACAAAATGTAATACATACGTGTACAATACCTCTTTAAAAGGGCTCTGTGAAAATGTGCCAGGAGTTTCGATCTTTCAATTTGGCAGGTCTGGCTGTAACTTCTTCCAGCCCCGAAAACCACTCCATGTATTTTTCTCCCCAGAGCTTTTATTGGCCAGAGGCAAAACTGGTACTTTCACAGTCTTCTATATATATGACTTCTGTATGTGTTTTTTTTGTAGCCTTGCCTGCAATGGCATATCCACCGAAGGAGGCGAAAGCATCGCAGAAGCCCTGCAGCACAACACATCTCTGCGGATACTCTGGTAATTACACACATGCTCATCTCAGTAGAGAGTCATCTGGGGAACGCTGCAGTTCTATCACAGTTCTGCATGCTGAAATCAGCTCTTCTCCCTTTGTGCTCTGCCCCTCAGGTGAGGCTGTGATGTGCGTACACAGCTGCTGAGGTAATGCAATTGTCAACCAGTGTAAGCCATGTGTACAGGGTTGGTGTCTGACCAGTTATTTCTTAATGATAATTAAAACGTGTATCTTTAATGCGACAATCAGAATGCTTACATTAAGAAATTAATTAGTGTTATCCTGCATTCAGTTAATGCATATTACTGTGACAGAATAATTTAGAACAGTGGTTCCCAACCTTTTGATTCACGTGGACCCCCATTTTAACATGAATGGAACCCAGGGACCCCCACTGAATCATCACTGGAATCCGTGGACCCCCCGCCTGAGTCATTACTGGAAGCTGGGGGCCTAATTTGTCAATATTTATTCATATTTTTTAATTTTCTAAGCATTCGCGGACCCCCTGAGAAGGCTTTGCGGACCCCCAGGGGTCCCCGGACCACAGGTTGGGAACCACTGATTTAGAACATTTGATCGTTGTGCACACAAGTCTCAATATAAAAAGTTACACTCATAAACCTTGTTATAGGGTGACCAGATGTCCCGGATTTGCCTGGACAGTCCCGGTTTTCCGATGACTGTCCCGGTGTCCCGGCACTTGTTTCAAAAATACATAAATGCCCGGTTTTGGGAGAGGGTCGGGTGAGCATGCGCACTTATCACTGTGCACTGTGTTCACACTGGCCCTCTCATGACACCACTGACTCAGTATTGTTTAAAAAACTCTCCTGATGTGCTGCCTGGCTTAATTCAGGCAGCACAGCAGGATTTAATGGGGAGTGAATAAACCTCTGCGGAGCCTATCACCCAAGGCCAGAATCCCATTGCAACACACTGGAGTATGGCAGAGGGAGTCTTTAATTTTCATGCTACAGAGGTATGTGTTTTGGTAGCATGAAAATTAGACTTCCTTGGCCATGGTGTGGTGTGTTCTAGATGGCTGTCCTGATACACATGATATCTATCTATCTATCTATCTATCTATCTATCTATCTATCTATCTATCTATCTATCTATCTATCTATCTATCTATCTATCTATCTATCTATATATGCCATTGACATAGAAACAGGACTAAATGTTGGCACTGCTTAGTGCAGTGTCAACATTTAGTCCCATTTCTATATCAATGGCTGTCCGGGTTTTTTATTCAAAACATCTGGTCACCCTACCTTGTGACCAATTTCTCTTCAACCTATTAACTGCTTGTTTAATTCAACTATTAGTTTGTTGGAGAAGACCTTGGCCAACCAACGCAAATGACGCGTTACTGTTTTCAAAATATTGTCTGGTTTCTAGAAATATTTACCTTCTGTGTTCACTCAAGGGTTTAACCCCACTTTTCCCCCCACAAATTGGAAGGAGGTAGAAACCACAAAAACTTGAAAATATTGACTACCACTTACAAAAGTGCAGAGGAAAAAATGAATATTTTTTCTCTTCTGCTGTTTCAGACTCCTTGCAAATTGGTGATTGTTGCAAAGCAAATCTTTTGTTTGTGCCTTTAAAAAACACTCACACTTCCTTGTACTGCACGTTTTCCATTCTGATAAACAGGTGTATTTCAATAACTTTCTCAGACCCTGCCAGGGTAAATCCAAAAGCTTAAGATACCTCTACAATCTTCAAATCGAAAAGAATTGAAATTGGAAATAACACAACGTTTAATTTTATATCACTTGTTGAAAATAAACTATGAAGGACTAAGCGCAAACTGTCTTAAATGTAAAAAGGAGGGGGGGTTATCACCAGAGAAACTATCCTTTTTTTGAAAACCAAGGGTTTAACAAGCATTTGAAATGCAATGGGTCTTGTGTTTGCTCGAGTAAGAGCTATTTGCTTTGTAAATTCTGAATTGGACATTTCTTGCTACATGAATTGAAAATAAAAAGTAAAACAGACGTTCTCTCTCAGTCAAACGTATTATCGGCAAAAATGATATTATCCATGTAACAGGGTCGATGTGATGCAAAGCGCTCAACTACTGTGAGATAGCGCTGCGTAGGAAACATATAGAAAAAAGTAGTCCAGAAATCATACGGAAAACGGAGTCCGTATGTTTTCAGTAGTTGGCCAGTGCATTCGAGGAGGGCTAAAGACTGGAAAAGGCATCAATCAATCAATCAATCAGTAATTATAGAGTGCAGCTACCCACCCGTGAGGGTCTCAAGGCGCTGGGGGGCCTCATCCGAATAGAGTACGTCTTGAGTTTCTTCCTGAAGATAGTGAGCGACTGGCTTTGTCTGAGGTGCAGGGGGAGGTTGTTCCAACTCTTCGCTGCAGTGTAGGTAAAAGATCGTCCTCCAGCGATGGTTTTGTGGATGCGAGGGACAGTAACCAAGGCCATCTGGGTGGAGCGGAGGGATCTGGCGGGGGTGTGGGAGGAGATGCGCTGGTTCAGGTAGGCTGGTCCTGCATTGTGTATGGCCTTGTACGTGTGGGTGAGAAGCTTGAAGGTGATTCGCTTCTCGACCGGTAGCCAGTGGAGGGTCCTCAGGTGTTGGGAGATGTGTTCTTGGTGAGGGAGGTCCAGAATGTGTCATTCTGGATGAGTTGAAGTTTTTTATGTTCCTAGTTGAGTTGCCGGCACAGAGGGTGTTGCCGTAGTCAAGCTTGGTCGTGACTAAGGTGTGGGTGACTGTCCTGTGACAGTCTCCTGGGATCCATCTGAAGATCTTCCTGAGTTTGCAGAGTGTGTGCCAGCAGGAGGATGTGACAGAATGCAGGGAACAGTGATGAAATGCTTCAGCAAGCAGGGAGCTGCTGTTACAAGCAGCTCCGTGCTTGCTTCAGCAATGGCACAGCGAGGGGTGCCAGAGAGTCCGTTAAAGGGCATTTTGTAACATAAAAAATGAATGAATTAATTCATTAATATGTAGGGACCGTGGGGTAGCCCTTGAGGGCTCCCACAGCGGTCCCTGAAAGCCCATAAATGGCTAAAAATATAATAATATAAAAAACAAAACCTATAGCTTTGACCTTCACACTGAGCCCTCAGGGTTCGAGTCCAGCTGGACTCGCTTCCCTCTTTTTTTTGGGAGGAACAATTTATTTTAATTTTTTTAAAAGATAGATACATTTTTTATTTGAAATTGTACAGAAATATCTAATTCTAAGTAAATCATACATCAAAGCCTAAAAAAACTCTGACGCTCCCTCTTACTTTTTTCTCTCTCTTTCTCTGTCTATCTTTCAATCAATTTCACCCACTCACACACCCACTCAGACACTCACACACCCACTGACAGATCAATTCAGAGCCTCGTGCGCACACTCACAGCCCCAGTCAGACCTTCATGCACCCTCTAACAGACTGAGTTAGAGCGTTACGCACCCACTCAGACTCTCACACACCCACTCACAGACCCACTAAAAGCATCATGCACCCACTCACAGACCAGCTCACAGACTGACGTACCCACTAAAAAATTGATGCACACACTCTCACAGCCAGACACTCTCACAGCCACTTTCACAAACATATACACCCTCTCACAACAATTCTGACACTCAGAGAGGACGCGTCCAACCTCCGCCATGCATGGCCCAAGGGCAATGCATGCAGCATGGGTTTGGGTGGTTAGGTGGGTTGGCTGCAGGGTCTATCTGCAGACCAGGTCTTGCGGGCAATCTCCGCTGCGCATGGCCAAAGGCAGTGCACAGTGCAAGGTTGGGTGCTTATAGGGGGATGGCCTCAGGGCCTGGCTGCAGGCCAGGCTGTGTTCAGCGGTGGTTGGATTAACATATAGTAATAAACATTAATATATGTTAAAAAAACAGATAAATTCACTGAATAAAAACAAAGGTTACAGGAAAGTTATAGGTAGGAAACAAAATTAAAAAAGACATAGACATTCACTTAAAAAATCCAAAAGTGACAGGAACGTTTTATTTAGGCTCAGATCTTAAACGTACAAAGCCATAGAAATTCACCTATTATATAGTTAGTATTAACTCAAGTAACTATAACTCGTCCCCTAAGGTAAATATATCTTGCGCCATCGCCATGCACTGCTCATGATCCCACAAAAGAAGGCACTCACTTTGATAACATCATTGATAATATCAATGTAATATTTGCAGTAACATTCTTGACGAAAAATCCGTGGCAGGGGCAGTATAATGGAGCTACTGCCGGCCATGCATCCCTACCTGTTGGCACAATGGACTTTGCCCGTGCACCACATCATGCATGGGACACAGTGCACCCCCAGCTCCAGATTTTTTGGGGGGCCCACATGGGTCCCCTCCTCACCCTCCATAGGGCTGTACCCAAGGCCCCCCCCGATTTTGGGCCCTTTACTTGCCTGACCCCCCAAGCTTTCCATGGTGGCGGGATCATAATTGAAAGCTTGATGGTCCTGCAGGTTGTAATGGCCATTGCGATCCGAATGATGGGACCTGGAACATTGGCTGCTGCAGTCCCCGCCGCACTGACTTTGGCAGTGCTGTTGGTCTGCTGGCCGTCTTCTGGTGGTTTGACCACCAAACTCATAATCCGGCGGTCTGACCGCCAAAGGTGAGGCGGCCGAACGGGCATTGCTGCCATGGCGGGCCACGAAATGCCAAACTTGTTATGAGGCCCTCAATACTTACCTGTACTTACCTTCAAAACCTTTACCACGCATACACCTTTACCATTCATGCCTTTCCAAAAATAAAAAAATAATTCTTACCTTTAAAATCTTTACCACACATATGCCTTTGCCAAATTTGTTGTAAAAGCATGTATGATAAAGGTATATGCATGGTAAAGGCATAAGCGTGTTATTTGCTTCGAGGTAATGGTCATGCATGGTAATGGCCACGTTGTAACGGCTCTTTCCTCACCTTTTACTTTTGGGCACAGTTTACATTCCATGCAGGTGGTACAAGGCTGGAGTCCATTTGTAGGAGCATTAAGGGATGGCACAAATGCATTCAAGAATTGTTTTGCTGTGGTACATGAATTTAATATAATATATTAATTTCCAAACCTCTCACTAATTTATGGTGGTTTGAGGTTGGCAAGAAAACATAATTTTAACCATTGAAAAAATGGGGAACAAGTTGTCCGATTACGTTGGTGTCTAGCCAGCTGTAAGCCTTCACCACCTTCAAAGTTTAGAATGAGTTAACTTTTAGGAACTCAGGCCCTCATTACGACCGTCTTTTCCAATGACCGCCAAAGCCTCCACAGCCAGCAGACCGCCAGTGCTGGCAGTCTGCTGACTGTCATATTTGGAGTCGTTGGAGGACTTCTGCCCATTTATGGGCGGAAGTCTGACTCCATTGGCCTGGCTGACGGAGGTAAAGAGGCAGGTGCATCACCAGCACCGCCACAACAACAAGACTCCACCCGCCATAAAATGAGCTGTAATACAGCTTGGCGGAGTCTTGATGGTGTGGCGGTGCAAAACCGCCAGGAACCATCCCCTCCCGGATGACCAGATCGCCGGGAAAGGTGGTCACTCGAAAAGGGAGGGGGAAGTGTTGGGGGCATGTGTGTGATGTGTGCATGTATATGTGCGAATGGGGATGTATGAGTGCGTGTATGTGTGCGAATGTGTTGTATGACTGTGTGTTTGTGAGTGTGTGATTGGGGTGTCTGTGTGCAAGTGTGCGGATGAGGGGGTGTGCGTATGTGTGAGTGCGGGTGTGCGAATGGATGTGTATAGTTGGAGGTGTTTGTGGGTGGGTGAACGAGGTGCAGGTGGGTGTGTGTGTGTGCATGTCTGAGTGCGTGTATGCAGAGGGGAGAGAGGTGTAGTATGAGTGTGAGTATGCGGACGGGGGACGGGTGTGTAGTATAAGTGCGAGTATGCAGAGGGGGTCATGAATGCGTGTGTGTATGCGATTGAATGTGCATGTTTGTGTGCATGTGTGCTTGTGAATGGGGTCTTCGTGTGCGTGTTTGCATGAGTGTGCCTGAATGCGTGTAAGTGCATGAATGCATGTTTCAGTGTGAGTGTTTGAGTGTGTGTCTCTGAGTGAATGGGGGGGTATGCAGCGAGGTGCGTGTTTATAAAAGTGTGGACGTGTAGAGGTGCGTCTGCCAGCGACAGGAATGGGGATTCCTATCGCCGGGTGCCTTTCCGCCAGGGATTTCGTGGCGGGGTAACCGCCACGGAAATCCTGGTGGTCTGCAGCCTCGTAATCTGGCCGGCTGAGGCCTGGCGCCGGGCTGGAGGTGTTCACCACTGGCCACATCGGTGCGACCGCACTGGTGGGCCACGTGGCGTTGTGAAGGTTTGGCTTCTGCCAAATCCCACAATTTGAAATGCGGCAGTCTTTACCGCCCACTCTGCTGCGGTAAGACCGCCACAGCAGGGCTGGTGGTCTGATGACTGCCAGCCTCGTAATAAGGGCCTCAGTATTGCAGATTAGCAGATAGTTTCCTAAAGCATGTGATCACACATTTAGCAGTAACTCCCAACAAGGAGACTTGGAATCAGCTCAGTAGATCACCATATAACTCCTTGACAAGGAGAAGAAAATTGAGAGACCGAAGCCAAGCTGTGCAGAATTCCAGGCTATGGAATATCATCCCATATTTGTTTTTAGGAAGGATATGATGATATGGCATTCTCAGAAGGAACATACTCTGGTCTAAAAAAGGCAGCTTTCACTACCCATCACAATTTAAGCACGTGCAGGTACAGCTATCTTTCCTGTGACCTCCACTCTATTGACAGTACAGGCTGTGTAGCAAATAGCGATTAACAATGAAACACAACAATCCACTTGAAGTCAACGAGCAGAGGGTCACAGAACCATTTCCCTAAATTACCATCCTAATATGGTGGACATCAATACCATGAGCTATTTCCTGAATCTGATGTCATCAACCTCAATACTTTGAGCTATTTTGTGGTTTTCACAGCTGCAAGGGATGAGCTTGACACCATCTATTTTTCAATTTGCTTTTATATATGTCACAGTGGATTCCTTTGTTGGCATTATCAGGTTGCCGATGCAGTAGAGCTGTTGCTTGGGTGCAGTTGTGTGCTTCATTGTTGAAGGATGACAGTGCCTTATAATGAATGGCATGTAGTTCTCAGGGTTCACTAAATATGTTACCTTGAAATGCAACATCTTCAGATTGACTATTTACATTTTGAAAATATTGGAGTTCAGGCTTGTTAATGCCATAATACATCTTTTTAAAATAAAAAAATAAAAAATCCTTCTGTACCATCTTCTCAAGTATTTATAACTATCAAGCTTTAAGATGCATTTGCCTTCTTACCCCCGGGATAATGTTATACAATCTTATTTATGGAAAAATAAAGTGAGGAATTGCTGGCGGTACTGTTCCAGATAACAGACAGCTTGGTACATTTCTTCCTCATTCATAGCTGAGCCATCTTTAGATGCTGCAGGACATTTTCCACCTTCTTCTCTAATAGCATCAACCTAATTGGAGCTAAAATGTCCCTGAGATACTATTTTCCAATTAGGTCAGTGTATTACAAACATACAAAGACCGATGAAAAATCTACAGGCTTAGAATTGCTGTTTGTTACTTAAAGGCCAAGAAGAAGCTGAAAGCTAACTACTTGATAAATAAATTATAAAACTGTCACCTTTCTGCCCCTAATCTTTCACCCTGAGGCAAGGATGATGTGATGTTCAAAAGAAGACTTGGCACATGTTCTGTAATTTTACGATTTATATCTTCTGCAGAACCTTATTCAAATGCTATTGAGACAAGCATGCAATTCTTTTGATATTTCTATTTACTTTTCACTATATTTGGTAGCTACGCATAGCTAGCATCAATAAAATATATTATATACAATAAAATGTATGGTGTATAAAAGAAAAGTGAACTGAAATTAGTGATTTTGTGTCATGATTTCTCAAACTTCAGTCTTCCTTCTTGAGAATGACTTCAGGTACTCAGCCTCAAGCATTCTTTCTTCGAAGATGTCCAAGACTAGATACTTTCATGTGTTGTAAAACAATCACCAAAGGTATAATTTAATAGAAGTAGCAAAAAAGGATGTGACTATAAAATGTAAATGGCTGCACAGTTGTTTGTATTTTTGAATGTATAAAATGATGCATTTAATCCTTATGCGAAACATCAACAACCAAGTTTAAAAAATGAGGAAGGATTCCACTGTAACATGCCAGGACTATTAGCATAGACACAAGACTGCTGTAGGAGCCTAATAAAATTCCTTCCATGAGTTACAGATGCCCACCAAGACATTTGTATGCCTCTGTGGGCACCAATGAAGACTTTAGATGAGGCATCTTATAGGTGGTACAGTAAAAATGTTTAAACTTGGACTCCGTAGAGAGGTTGTGAGCCTGTTTAGAAATCTGGGAACTCAAACCTTGTGTAGGATATCCTGAGTGTAACTGCTTTTCTTTAGCTCTTTGTAAATGACTTTCAAAATAAATAGGAATGGTTGAAATAGTTTTGTGGAAAAAAGTAAAAGTGTATTTGTACACCCCATTACTTTCTATCACTTAAAAGTGGTGCAGAAACTCAATAGTCTATAGCCAGTTGAGATTCTTTTGACAGTTACTACAGTATGTATCAATGTGCAAAATTGTATACATACATACTTGCTCCTAAACAATGTAGTTTACTGAAATCATTTGTCTCCAAACTAGGCTGACTGAAAATAAACTCAATGATGAGGTTGCTGAGCGCTTCGCTGAAATGCTGAAAATCAACCGAACTTTGAAAAACCTCTGGTGAGTGGACAGCATCTTGGTGATTTTTCGCAGACATCACAAAGGAAAGTAATTGAATGTAGTTGTAGTCTTGAGATCAATTATTGAGATTTAAATGGGATAAAATACCCCTTGCCATACATTATAATAATATTGCAAGTCACTGAGGAATTCCATGACCGTATAGAGAAACGAGGCCAAAGGACGACTTCCTTTATAAGGTTATGGAACTCTGGGATGACTTGCAATATTCTTGTCATGTACAGCAGGTGGTAGTTTATTCCTTATAATATATGGTCAAAATATCATGATTCCCACAAACCACTAAAATCTTTAGTGCATAGCGGTTTCATTTGAAAAAGAGAGCATGTTTGCAAACATGAATACCAAATTGCATTTCTAGTGGAAAATTAAGCACATCAATAAAACTATTATATATCTGTTGCAAAAAGATATTAGAATCAGTTTAATACAGGTGAGGTAGCTCGGAATGAATAGAAGCATGCAGGAAGATTCAGACTTTTCTATATTTACCTAAGGAGTGCAAAGAAATATATTGCCATAAATAAATAGAAAAACAGAGCAGAGACGGAAAAGCTATGTTTAATTTTCATTCTTTAAACTACTGTTTTAATTATGTTCCGTGATCTGGCCTGCCTTTCCACTCAGCTGCTGGCTCTGGCAGCAGGCATTACAATAGCAGAACTCGGCTGTCAAATAATTACAGCTGAGTTCTGTCGTCATTTCTTTATAAAAGGAGACTGAGGGCCTGAGTATGACTTTGGCGGAGGGGATTACTCCGTAACAAAGGTGACAGATACCCCGCCCGCCTTATTACAAGTTCTATTATATCCTATGGAACTTGTAGTACGGTGGACGGGACACTTGTCATATTTGTGACGCCCTAATCCCCTCTGCCAAGGTCGTAATCAGCCCCTGAGTGTGTCAGAAGTTGTTTATTATAAAGAAATTAAAGTCTGTTTTTTAATAAAGGTATTACAGGATCCCATTTTTTACATAAACAATAATTGATCATAGATGGTTCTGGGTTGCGTGGAAGACTGTAAAGCACCATGGACCAGACAGCACAGCATGGTTTATGACAAACAGCGAAGCATCTGGGACCTCTTAGCCCACCGCTCAGAAGCAAAAAGATTTATCATATTAGCAAGAGTTCATCATCAAAAGGAAATTGATTTAATTTTTTAAGACTGGCTGTCTAAAAAAGAACTTGCAGTATGTTAAAGAAATTAGGGGAGTGATATGTATGCAGGTGTTTGGGGAGAAGTGGTAGTGTAAGGGCATTTACCTTCCGATCCTGGACCTGTGATCCAGTCAATGTGGGTACAAAGCAGTGATGTTGCATGGGCTCTCATTATCCTAATGAGACTGCTGGATATGGGCAGCAGTATCACCTGAATTGTGGAGAACTGAGTCTAATCCCACATCATGTGACAGCTGTCGGCCTAATCCATTTCCGGCCAACTAGCAGCACCTCATCTCTGCTCAAGAGCAGGGATGATTTGTGACAACCGGGCGTATGACCTAATGACTTCTCAGGGAAATCATGGTGTATCAGATCTCATCCTTGTCTCTCAGTTACATTAGTCTCACACATGCAAAGACAAACAGAGGAAGAAAATGGTTGAATAAGATTTATTGAATCAGTTGCGTCTTAGATAAAATGGCATGAAGTGCAATAATTGGAATGATGAAACAAGCTAGAAGCAAAATGGTGACAAGAAAAGGGAAACACAAGATAAGTCCCACCATACTGTTACTATGCGTAATATATGTGATTCCTACCTAAGCTATGTTAAAGCACATCATGGTAAGCCCTAATTTACCCTTCAGGAGTACCCCCCGGGAAGACATCATCCCCCATACCTGAGCCATACCTGGTGTCTTTAGAGACACCATCCCCATGTAGGCCAGGGAATCGTAGTGTCAGCAAGCAGCTATAATAAAGTCAATCAGTATGCGGTTGTGGTCATCTGGCTGGAACCTTCCTCCAACGTGCATGAGACAGAGAAGTGTTTTTATAATAAAACAGCTGATGTTCTGAGAAAATGTCCCCACGTAAGGATGTGTATGTGAATGTTGGAACCGCAGTGTACCATTTTGCTGGCAACCCTATCTCGCTGCAGCCTTGAGGAAAGCACAAAGTGAAAAGAATGTCTTGCTAAGAAACACAATGCTTTCCTGGGTGAAACAACAACTAGATAAAGAAAATAAAACAGCACCACGACTGTAGCCAATTCTGAAATAATAAAAATGAAGCAGAATACAATATAACTGGGATAAAGGGCACAAGCGGCAGGCCTAGTTGCTAAAATAAGGTGCCTAGAGGCATCACTAAAATGGCTATATAACAGTGGCAGCTGCTCATCTTAGAATCACCCAATACAAATTGAACCAGAGGATCCATGGGCAGGGGTGTGGAATTTATTAAAATATCTACTTGTCCATTGGACATGTTGCTTCTCAAATCTACTTGTCCTGTAAAAAAATCTACTTGTCCCTTTGGTGCCATGTAGTGTGGCGACAAATTATGGCAGCAATCTCATTATGTAAGTGCTCTGATAATAGCCTCTCTGATTATGCCAGGGCTACTACCATAGTAGGGCTTGAATACTTGCAGTTCATTTTGTTTTTATTAAACTTCTATTTCTCTCTGTTTCGGCCGGCTTTACTGTGAGTGATCGCATTCTGCTCTTCCACAAGGAGCATATTGCCACACAAAGTAGTTTTGTTCAGTGTCAGGAACTACAGTGGCAATCAGTGACGTAACGAAACTGGAGGGTGCCCCTTTGTAAAGAACATGGAGGAGCCCCCTCTCCAGACTCACTCAGGGCAGGTGCTGTGCTGAAGGGGCCCCCTGGAGGGGGGCTGTGGGGCCTTTGCTATGCCGCTGGTGGCAACACGTGCTTTTAGAGTTCAAAAACTTTTTTTTGGGGGGGGGGGGGGTTTGCCAGTGTTTGTTACAATGTTGAGGGCCTGTTAGCTCCCACAACAATAAAGTGTTACAAAAGCCATGTCAAAACAAGACACGCATTGATGAAACTAAAAGACTTATAAAAATATGTCAGATCAGTTGGCTTTGTCAGTGTTTGTTTATTTTCATGCTTCCCATAATCGTGTTGAAAATGGTTACACTGATTTTCCATTAGAAATATTTTTGGGAAATACTAGCATGCATCAACACATTTTACTAAATGACACTTAATTTGCATATAATCAGAGAGCATTCTGGGAGCATTATACTTAGCCTCATAGCCTAAACTTTTCAAACATGTGTATACACGTTTTTTCTTTTTTGTGCTGGAACCAACGTCAGTAGTGAAGTGTGACCTTAAAACATTTATTTACAGCACTCACCCTAATAATGAAGGCTTTCAAATAATGAACCATAAATACAAGTTCGAACAGCTTTATCTTTTGGAAACACATTACCTCAACTGCAGAGAGTTCCACTCTCTGTAAACAGGCAGCCAAAGGGTTTGTGCTGCAGGGGGTTGGGCCTACTTGTCCCAAGGACAAAGTAAACATAAAAACTTGTTGCCCTTGACCCCAAACAAGATGTCCCGGGCGTCGGGCGATATAAATGGTACGGCATATTGTGCTATAATGCCATAGATTTTGATGGAACATGCATTAACCTTTCTAATACTCCCCTGGGGTGTTGGACATTCACCTGCAATAAGAAAGGTTTTAGAAAATGGTGGCACCACAGTGCACCTTGCAGCATAATTTCCCTAAAAGTTTTATAAAATGTAATGGGTAATGCATGCATTTCAGATAAATCTACTTTACATAGACTGGAATTTTTCGCAGCACCTTCCTTTATTTCCTTTTTTTATTTCCATTCCATCCTTTCCCCTGTGTTATACTTGGAAGAGACAGAGTCAAAAAGAACAAATGCAGGTAGTCTTACTGTCTCAGGCAGTGAACGCCAGAGCTATTGTGCAGGTTAAGGTGAGCTTACTGGTTGGGAGAGCTGACAATCTACACCAATCATACTTCACTAATGACTATTACTCATGACTATATATATATGTTCGATGGTATGTGTAGCTGCAGATACACATGCTATGCACAGGTCCTGCCATCTAGTGCTGGACTCTGAGTGTTACAAGTTGTTTTTCTTCAAAGAAGTCTTTTCGAGTCACGGGACCGAGTGACTCCTCCTTTTCGGCTCCATTGCGCATGGGCATCGACTCCATCTTAGATTGTTTTCTTTCTGCAATCGGGTTCGGACGTGGTGATCTTCACTCAGGTTGTTCGAGTCAGAAAAACTTATAATCCATTGAAAATCATCTATATTGTTTTTGATCAGGAGGATACACATCTTCGGTTGCCTTTCGGGGCACCCGCGCCCAACTTGGGCCTGGTCGGCCCGACCACAAGTATCGTCGAAGCCTCATGGACCGGACCCCGTTCAGATTCTGTCCTCGGTGCCACGCCAAGTATCTCTACACAGATCAACATCTGGTTTGTGATCTGTGTTTATCCCCGGATCATCGAGAGGATACTTGTGAAGCCTGTAAATCCTTCCGTTCGAAAAAGACTTTACGAGACCGAAGAGCGAGAAGGTTACAGATGGCGTCCAGAAGCACCGAACACCTCGACACAGAAGAGGAGGAGATGATTCACACCACCATCTCCGTTCAGGGATCCGATTCTGAACAGGAGTCCGACGTCGACCGACCACTAACAGCGGGCCAGCATGTGAGTACGCTTGCCCCAACCCAGACCAAGGCCAAACATAAGGCCTCGGGACGCCACTGCCATAAGGCCATGGCTCCACCCGTAAGAATTCAACCGGTGACCAAGTAACATCTTCGACACCGAAAAAGGCCACGCCTGTTACGAAGCCTTCGGACTCGAGCCGAGGCACAGGCTCCGAAAGCATACGACACCGACCCATCGAGTCAAGACCCCGGAAGTCACTTTCGGAACCGAGGTCAACAATAACTCCAGGCCCTTCGGTGCCAAAAAACGGCTTCGGAGCCGAAAAGAACATTCCTATACAGAGGAGCATGGACTTTCGAAACAGTTAAAAGAAAGCCATAGATTTGAGGAAGAACTACAACAAATGGGGGATTTTGATGACAAACAAGCCAGGATACAGATCCACAAGGACACTGGCATGATCCTCACAGCACCTCCTCTCAAAATAAAAAAGAAAACTGGCTGTCCATGGACGTTTGGACACTGATCAGCCAATGGCTAAAGTGCCAAGAGAGAAATCTCCACCGCCCCAGTTTTCTCCTCACTCTCCTCAACGGACTGTCTCCCCACCTGCTACACCCACTGCACAGTCTCCAACACACACTATGCAGTCACTTCAGGACACAGATCCATGGGATCTCTATGACGACCCAGTCTCAGACAATAGCCCAGAGTGCTACCCATCTAAGCCATCCCCACCTGAGGATAGCACCTCGTATACAAAGGTTCTAGCGAGGGCAGCAGCTTTCCACAACGTGAGCATGCACACAGAACCTCTAGGAGACGACTTCTTGTTCAATACATTGTCCTCAACTCATGCCACATACCAAAGCCTATCCATGCTCCCCGGTATGCTCAAACATGCCTAGCAGATATTCCAAGAACCGGTTAAAGGAAGGGCTATAACCCCAAGGGTAGAGAAAAAATACAAACCACCACCCTCAGACCCAGTTCATAGCACACAACAGCTGCCCCCCGATTCAGTAGTGGTCAGCGCAGCGAGGAAAAGGGCTAACTCACAGTCCTCTGGAGAGGCACCCCCTCCAGATAAGGAAAGCAAAAAATTTGATGCTGCAGGGAAGAGGGTGGTGTCACAAGCAGCCAATTAGTGGCGCATAGCTAATTCGCAGGCCCTTCTAGCTACATACGATAGGGCTCGTTGGGATGAGATGAAGGACATTATTCAGCATCTCCCCAAGGTACAACAAAAGAGAGCCCAGCAGGTAGTAGAGGCGGGACAGGCAATAATGAATAATCAAATAAGATTGGCGCTAGACTCAGCTGATACAGCCGCGAGGACTATAAATACGGCTGTCACCATTAGGCAGCATGCATGACTCAGATCATCAGGTTTTAAACCTGAAATCCAACAGGCCGTCCTCAACATGCCTTTTAATCAGCAACAATTATTCGGCACACAGGTGGACACAGCCGTAGATAAGATGAAAAATGACGCCGACACTGCCAAGGCGATGGGAGCGCTTTACTCATCCCAATACAGAGGCTCATTTAGGATATAGGGGAGGCTTCAGGCCACAGCCCTCCGAGCCATCCACATCACAATCCAAGCCCTCGTACCAGACACAATACCAAAGAGGGGGATTTCGGGGATCCTACAGAGGACAATTCCCCAAATCTAGAGGAAAATTCCAATCCTCAAAACAAGCCACTAATAACAAACAGTGACTTCATCCTCACCTTCCCTCAACACACTTCCCCTGTGGTAGGAAGACTGAAAATGCTCCACGACCAATATTTGGACATCACAACAGACACATGGGTACTATCCATTATCCAACATGGTTACTGCATAGAGTTCACACAATTTCCTCCAGACATTCCCCCAAGAGTGCACAAACTTTCTTAGCAACATCTTGCAATGTTAGAAACAGAAGTACAGGCACTATTACTCAAACAAGCCATAGAACTAGTGCTGCATCATTAAAAAGGAACAGGGGTTTACTCCCTGTACTTCCTTATTCCCAAGAAAGACAAAACATTAAGGCCAATATTGGATCTCAGGACTCTGAACCTCTACATCCGATCAGAACACTTTCACATGGTAACACTACAAGATGTAGTCCCACTGCTACAACAGGGAGAATTTATGACAACACTGGATCTAAAAGATGCGTATTTTCACATACCCATCCATCCAGCTCACAGAATATTCCTCAGGTTTGTTATACAAGGAAAACTTTACCAATTCAAGGTATTACCCTTCGGGATAACAACAGCGCCCAGAGTCTTTACAAAATGCCTTGCCGTAGACACAGCATACATAAGGAGACAACATATGCATGTATTCCCATATCTCAACGGTTGGCTAATAAAAGCCAACACTCAAAAACAGTGTCAACATCACACACGTTATGTAATAGATACCCTATACACACTAGGGTTCTCAATAAATTACCAAAAATCACACCTGCAACCATCGCAAATTCAGCAGTACTTAGGGGCTGCACTAAACACTCAAAAAGCGCTTGCAAGTCCAAGCCCTCAAAGAGTGCAATCGTTCCACACCATGTTGCCAAAAATTCAGCTAAACCAGCAGTACACTGTTCGTTTTGTCATGAAACTCCTAGGCATGATGGCATCATGCATCGCCATTGTCCCAAAAGCAAGACTAAACATGCGGCCCTTACAACAGTGCCTCGCAAAACAATGGTCGCAGGCACAGGGTCAACTCCAAGATCTAGTGTTGATAGACCGCCAAACACACACCTCGCTTCAGTGGTGGAATCCCACAAATTTAAACAAAGGGCGTCCATTTCAAGACCCTGTGCCTCACGCCATTCTCACAACAGATGCATCAATGATTGTATGGGGAGCACACCTCAACAATCACAATATTCAGGGACAATGGGACACCAAACACAAACAACTTCACATAAATCACTTAGAACTGCTAGCAGTCTCCCTAGCACTAAGAGCCTTTCAGCCTCTTCTTGCTCACAAACACATTCTTGTCAGAACAGACAATATGACAACAATGTACTACTTAAACAAACAAGGAGGAACCCACTCATCACAACTTTGCCTTCTAGCACAAAAAATTTGGCATTGGGAAATTCACAACAACATTCACCTGGTAGCTCAATACATTCCAGGGATTCACAATCAGTTAGCAGACGACCTCAGTCGAGATCACCAACAAACTCACGAGTGGGAAATTCACCCCCAGGTACTTCACAAATACTTTCGTCAGTGAGGGACACAAAAAATTTATCTGTTCGCCACCAACCACAACGCAAAATGCCAAAACTTCACATCCAGGTACCCAAACCCTCAGTCCAAGGGCAATGCTCTATGGATCAACTGGTCAGGGATATTTGCCTTACGCTTTTCCCCCTCTGCAGCTCATTCCATTTTTGGTCAACAAACTGCGACAAAACAAACTCAAACTCATACTTATAGCATGCCAGCCATGGTACACCACAATGTTAGATCTGTCAATTGTACCACACGTCAAACTCGCAAACAGGCCAGACCTGCTGACACAGAACAAACAGCAGATCAGACACCCCAATCCAGCGATGCTCAATCTGGCAATCTGGCTCCTGAAATCTTAGAGTTTGGGTATCTAAATCTTCCACTAGAGTGTATGGAAGTCATTAAACAGGCAAGAAAACATACTACCAGGCAGTGTTATGCTAACAAATGGAAAAGATTTGTTTTCTACTGTCAAGCAAAACACATAACACCTTTAGATGTGTCCATACAAGACATCATAAGTTATTTACTCCACCTACAAAAAGCAAATCTAGCGTTTTCATCCATCAAAATACATCTCACAGCAATTTCTGCTTATTTGCAAAATAAACAGACCAAATCCCTATTTAGGGTACCAGTCATTAAAGCTTTCATCGAGGGTCTAAAATGAATCATACCTCCAAGAATGCCACCAGTACCCTCATGGAATCTTAACATTGTACTTACACGACTCATGGGTCCACCATTTGAACCCATGCGCTCTTGTCAAATTCAATTCCTAACTTGGAAAGTAGCATTTCTAGTGGCAATCACTTCATTACGAAGAGTTATTGAGATGCAAGCATTCACTATTGAACAACACTTTATACAAGTACATAAACATAAGGTTGTACTCTGCACAAACCCTGAATTTCTACCTAAAGTCATCTCACTGTTTCATTTAAACCAAACAGTGGAACTCCCAGTCTTCTTCCCACAGCAAGACTCAGTGTCAGAAAGAGCACTACATACATTGGATATTAAAAGAGCTCTAATGTATTCCATCAACAGAACAAAATCATTTCGTAAAACTAAACAGTTGTTTGTCGCATTCCTAAAACCCCACTGGTAATCCTATATCAAAACAAGGCATAGCCAGGTGGATAGTGAAATGTATACAAACTTGTTACCTAAAGGCTAAAAGACAACTGCTAATTATGCCAAAGGCGCACTCCACTAGGAAAAAAGGAGTAACAATGGCATTTCTAGGAAACATACCAATGACAGAAATTTGTAAGGCAGCCACTTGGTCGACACCTCATACATTTACCAAGCATTACTGTGTAGATGTGTTAGCAACACAACAAGCCACAGTAGGACAGGCTGTACTAAGAACATTATTTCAGACAACTTCAACTCCTACAGGCTGACCACCGCTTAGGGGAGGATTACTGCTTTGTAGTCTATGCATAGCATGTGTATCTGCAGCTACACATGCAATCGAACGAAAAATGTCACTTACCCAGTGTACATCTGTTCATGGCATGTTCCGCTGCAGATTCACATGCGCCCTCCCTCCTCCCCGGGAGCCTGTAGCTGTTTAAGTTACATTTAAAATTTGTACATATGTATATACATCTCTATTCCATTGCATGGACACCTCTTTATTTAAACTCTGTATATACATCTCAATTCCATTGCATGGATATCTCTTTCTTTACACTCTATCACTCCTACCTTACCCTCTGCGGGAAAACAATCTAAGATGGAGTCGATGCCCATGCGCAATGGAGCCGAAAAGGAGGAGTCACTTGGTCCTGTGCCTCGAAAAGACTTCTTTGAAGAAAAACAACTTGTAACACTCCGAGCCCAACACTAGATGGCAGGACCTGTGCATAGCATGTGAATCTGCCACAAACAGATGTACACTGGGTAAGTGACATTTTCCATATATATATATATATATATATATATATATATATATATATATATATATATATATATATAAGCATATATATTTGTAAGTAAAACAATTTTATCCTCAAGCATCAACTTGTCAATTTATGAAAATACACACATTTTGCTATCATATCCAAGTTTTTAACTTTGGGAAGAATACTACAGTCTCCAAAGCAAAAAACCTTCTATTTTAATGATAATTTCTGTCCCCAAATACCAGCTTTTCATTGTTAATTAATAAGTGTTTGGTGACTTAATATTAGTTTTTCCTTTAATCAACTACTCATATGTACTTTTTCTAAATGTGGATAGAGTCTACATTGCGTACCCTTATATAACTATCTCCGGGTTTCAAGTTTCAAGTTTATTAGAAAAGTGCATAGTTAATTAAAACCATTACACCATTTTTGTAATAAAACATAATAAATACATTTCTGCCTTATGCCCGTAAAAAACATTATAATCTTCGATACATTGCCTTCAGTGCTAATAGTACAACAAGTTAAAATGTACAACAAATGCTGCAACAAAATGATCCTCATAACCTGCAAATCTACAGCCAAAAGGTATCAAATGTTAAAGTGCCCTGATTACAAACCTTGGGACATTCTATTTTCTAATTCAGGCCCCAACACTTTTTATAAAGAGTAGCCATTTTCCCCACAGTGAACAGTACTACAAATTACAAAGTGGCAAGTAATAAAGTGCACTGTTCACTTATGAAAGCATTCTGTTTTATATTTCATCGCCTAGCCCACAAAATAAAATACAAACAGCTTTCCCACACAAACTACAGTGCTTGAATTTCAGGATGGCAGAATAATAAACTACACAGTCAATTTAAAAAAATCAAACAGCAATCCTACAACCTATAACAATATACTGATCACTAACGTTTTGCAGGAATTTTAGGGATGCCCTAAAGCAGAGGTCTTCAAACTGGGGGGCGGGCCCCCCTAGGGGGGCCTGAAGTGATCCCAGGGGGGGCCCCAGACTCTGGCCAAAATAAATATTATACAGATAACAGGCCTTTGTTTTAAGCAGAAGCATGTTATTGCAGTTTTTTAAAAGGCAACAGTACTTAACTGCAATGTTTAAATAGGTTTAGACATATTTAAACATTGCCATGTTTATAAAATAATTGTGAAAAATTCTGAGGGGGGCCCAATGATGTTTATTTTTCAACTGGGGGGGCCGCGGCATTAAAAAGTTTGGAGACCTCTGCCCTAAAGTGTTGTTAATATTTAACCCTCAGCTTAATTCTTACTTCGCACTTACTTCGCACTTTCCTTATATCAGAGAAAGATTTTAAAGCGATTTCACTCTCCTCCCCTTTGCGGTTTACCTTGTCTTGGTCATGGAGCTTTTTTGATGCTAGTCTCAAACATTTTGTAGGTTTAAAATTTAAGACAGTATCTGATGAATTAAAAGTACTAACCACTGCTTATCTACAGGTACAAATGCAAATCTGGTTAAAAGCAACCCTCAACAAAAATCTTCGCTTATTTAACAAGCCTCTACATAGGCAGATCAGATGAATAGCATTTTCTACCCCACAACTGCACAACCTACATGGAAAGTTAGACCCTTCCCATTCCCAGGGGACCATGTTAGGTCGTCCTGGCAGGTGGCAAAATTATATTTAATAAATGAGTCCCTTTCCCTCCTTGACCATCCTGCCTTCAGGTATAACTGGGATTTTAGACTTTTATTCTCATTTATTATCAACCATGACTGAGATCTACTTGAGGGAAGCCTTTTACCCATAATTAGAGATATATTCTTCACTGTGTGGTTAATACCTTTTTTAAAAGCATCAAAAGGGATACTTCTGTCCCACAAAGACCGCACCCCCAGATCGACCAATGCCTGATCCAGGTCCTGCAAGATGGTGCTGGGAGTTCGAACTAACCTCCTTCCCGAGTGCTTGACAAAGCCTGTAGTTTGCTGTTAATTCTTCCATATCCTGATGTAGCTGCATTTTCATGCTATGGTTTGATTCAAATACCCAAATTTAAGCCTAATCTGTGCTTAAGGGGAGTTACCTGGGAGATGGAAGAGGAACCTAAAAACGTTTGCAATGATCCCATTCAGAGTACCAGCATCTCTACCACGCAGCCCTTCTGTAATAGCACTTGGCACTAATTTAGCTGCAATTACTTGTAGCAGAGGCCCATAACTGGGGCCGTCTAACGATCTTTGAAGTGTATGGAAAGCGAGCATCAACAAATTTCCTTTCCGCTGTAAGTCTAGCTTTTGAGGTAAAAAATCTCTCCTTCCATCAAATAAAACTCCAAGATACTTATAAAATGTAACCTGTTCTAATTCTTGACCTTGCAGGTACCACATATAGGTTTTCTGTATTTTTTACTTACTTCCATAGCTTTTGTTTTTTTTTCACATTTATTATCCATCTGTTTGCCTTTGCGTATTCAGACAAGATATCAATAAGCCGCCGTAGTCCTATTTCCATTTTACTTAAGAGGATGACATCATCGGCATAAAGCAGATTTGAAATAAACATTTCTCCTAATTTTGGGGGTTGTGCATTAACCTCATTTAGCTTTACAGTAAGGTCTGATAAAAAGAGATTAAACAAATATAGTGCAATCACACAGCCCTGCTGAAGGCCTTGTTTTGTCTCGATTTTCCTCGACAAAAAGAAAATGTCCCCTTTCTTCACTCTAATTCAGGCGTTAGTGTATAACATCTGAATGGCTTTTAATAATCAAGCCGATTACGCTGTACCAGGTGAAAGCGGACTTATAATCCACAAAGCACTGCCCACAATGTGCTAAGAATTAGCACAATTCCACCAGGGGTGACATGATCATGTTATGTTATGTAGATTTATATAATGCACTATCACCCAGGAGGATATCCTAACGCTCAGCAGGTGTGATTCCAACCAAAGCA
Organism: Pleurodeles waltl; assembly: GCF_031143425.1. Classification (NCBI taxonomy): domain Eukaryota; kingdom Metazoa; phylum Chordata; class Amphibia; order Caudata; family Salamandridae; genus Pleurodeles; species Pleurodeles waltl. The sequence continues at coordinate 1,021,807,309 of NC_090449.1, read as the reverse complement.
AGTGGGACGTCTGGAAAAGCTGAGTCTTCAGGTTCTTGCAGAATTCAGGAAGTGAAGAGGAGACTCCTACGTGTAGCAGCAGCGTGTTACACTCTTTAGGAGCGATATAGGATACGGGCTGGACAGCTGGAACTGGTTTTCGATATGCATGGGATGTGCACAACGAGGAGCCCATATGAGTGAAGCTGTCTGGTAGGTTTGTGAAATCAGATGTGATTGTTGAGGTATGCTGAGACAGTGTTATGTATTGCCTTGAAAGTGTGGGTGAGGAGTTTGAATTGTGCTTGTTTGTGTGTAGGCAGCTAGTGGAGCTCCTTCAGGTGCTATGTGATGTGACTGCGGCATATGAGGTTGAAAGTGATTCTGGTCATCGAGCTCTGAATGGTCTGCAGCCTTCAAGTGAGTTTTATGTTGATCCCTGTATAGAGGATGTTCCTGTAGACCAGCCTGCTTGTGCCACAGGTGTGGGTGATGGTTTTCCAGGTGTTTATTAGAAGCCATTTGAAAATGTTCCTAAGCATCTTCAGGGTATGGAAGCATGAGACCGTGATGGTGTTGACATTGGCGGTCATGTTGACTTTGTAGTCAATTACAATTCTGAGGTTCTTGGGGTGGGTGGTGGGGGCAAGTGTTGGTCCTACCTCTGTTGGTCACCTAATTGAGTCCCACATTGAAGTGCTCTTCACAAAGATCATGATTACAGTTTTATCGGTGTTCAGCTTTAGACAGTTGGTCTTCATCCAGTGAGTGATTTCATTCATGCAGGCTTTGAACTTGAGCTGGTTACTAGGAGTCTTGTGCGTGAGAGAGAGAGAATGAGTTGTATGTCGTTGGCTTAGGAGAGGACATTGATGTTGTGAGAGCGGATGATACTGCCTAGAGGTATCACTATGCATTGAAGTATGGTCGGGCTCAGGGAAGATCCTTGTGGAACTCCATAGATGAGATGTCAGTCTTTCAAGGTTTATGGTACCAAGATGACTGACTGGGTTCTGGAAGGAGCAGATTCATCAGCAGTTATGACTTTGATTCAAAGTCATGTTGGCATTGGATGAGGATGGGGTGGGAGACCATATCAAACACTAAAGTGAGGTCCATGGATGCCTACAGTGTACCAATAAAAGATAAGGCAATGAAGATTCCCACAGAATGGCAAGCATTACCACCTTTATGCAAGAACCATCATAACAGGACTGGGTACCATCACGACATGGGTGGCTGCAATGCCAGTGACTACTATAATTTGCAGTGTCTGTATTATGCATGAAAATTGAATTTCAAAGGACACCTCATATATAAAAGGCATAAGAGATACCAGTAGAAGACTGGTTACACCAGAATTTCTCTTAGCCATAGTCTTATAGTTCTTGCAAGACATTTTCTAGTAGAATCAGCATCCTGCTGGTGAAAATTCTGGGGAATAGTGAGGCTGCAAAGTGCTGGTATTTTATAACGATTTATCATTTAGTTTGTGCTAATTTTCTGCAGATCAAAACAGTTTGTATTATTATTATTATCATCATCGTTAATATTATAATTATTTGTCATGCATGCGATTACCACGAATATTGCCCTGGCACTAGTGACCACCACTGCATGATTGCTATCTAAAAAAAAAAAACAGTCATTGCTTAAATATTCAGGTTTTTAATTGTTTTCTTATGGATGAATAGTTGGAGAGGCACCTCAGCTCAAGAAGGCATTCTAGGCCTTTGGTAGCTGAAAATTTAAAGGTCTGCCACTCTGTTGAGGATTCCTTATCTTTTGTAACATTAAAGGAAAAGTCAACAGGGAACGTACAAATCCACAAGGCCAAATAAAGTCCTCATTGTTTAAAAATAAGGTATGAGTTAAAACGAAATTCACCCCAGTTTTGTGGAATTCGCATGATGTGAAATCCATGGGATTTAACTCGCATACCAAAAAATGTGTTAACCTAGTCATCGTCCACACGCTAGGCATATCACCAACATGCCAAGAAGGGCAACCTTTAAACCAGAGCTAGTATTTTTCTAGATGTGAGAATATCACACATTCACTCTCATGCTCACAAAAATTCCAGGGTGGGTCCTTTGCTTGTCATGGTTTAAAAGGTGTCTGGGTCTGGTAAGTGTCCCTTGGAGGTGGCCAAGCATTGGGCTAAATACCACAGATTCCCGGGTCATATTTTGGGCAGGAAATGTTGATGTCTCTACATTGCATTTTTGGGACCTTTTTATGTTGTGGGGGCCAAGCACAGCGTCTCAAGTGCGGTAGTGTTTTTATCTTCAAAAGTGTCTGAACGCTGGGTGGTAGGACTATTGTGGACGCCTGCAGATTCTGGAAGGTTCTGTAACAGAAATGTGAGCACAAATTCTGATTTTTAGGAAACGTTTGAGGTCTGCAAGACATTGTGGGTCACACAACTGCACTCCTCAGGATGTTCAGTTTTCCATAATTTCAGGGATTATTATTGCACCCTCAGAGCTGGCTGACAAGGGACAAAAATATGGTTGCCAATTCTGAGGGCAATGTGGTACCAACATTTGTAGACATACGTAGAACTGCTGACTTTCTACCAGCGTGTAGTTACCGCCAGTTGAGTTGTTGAGACCTGCAGCACAATATGGTAGGTGAGCCTGTCTTCAATATTTAAACTTGTTTTAGGATGGCCCCTAAAATATCTTTCTCACTTTTGAATTATGTTGTAGTAGACAATGAGCACACTGGCAGTGAAAGTTAGAACATATAACTAAAACATGAGGAACATTTTCTGTCATAGTTTCCATCAAATGGGCATACAAGTTCTTAGCATGAGTGGTTAGGCTCAGGAAGACTTTGCTTTTGTACACCTTCAGGGTACTCACTGACCTAAATCCAACTCCTTCCAAGGTGTGGAAGTAAGCTGTGCATATGTGGCCCATTTCTCAGGCAGTTTGAACATAACTACCCTTGAAAGCTTGAGTAAATGTGTTGTGGAAGACTTTCATAATTTCCCTAAAGATTATGCCCAGAAAGACTAGGGATTTTAGGGTTAACAGACAGGATACTTTCTGAAAACATAGACATGTCCTGCCCACGGTTGTGTGCAGTGCATTGACTGTAGTGCACTTGTTAGACAGTGGATAGAACGTCAACAAGGTTTTAATGGCGGATGAAGGTGGCAAGCAGCCAAAAGCAAGAACAATGTGTGCCTTTTTACTGGAGTCACTAAAGACATAGTGGCTCAAATCTAAATTAGGAAGAAAAAGTCTTGGATTACCATTGTTTCTCCCAAATTAGATGGAATAATTTCAGAAAGCTACACAACATCTCCAGTAATGGGCAGTGGAAGGCATGCATCCATGAACAGCCCTTTGGAGCTCATACTAACCCCTAATCGGTGTGCTCCATTTCTATCAGTGTTCCAGACCCTCACTTTAGTATGGTACAAACTGAAGCATGTGTGAAATGCATATCTACTTTCCTGCATCTTTTCTTGCAAGCACAAACTTGGCATCAGCAATATTGGCAACTCTTTTGCTCTGTAGCTGGAATGTAGTTGGCAAAATGTTGATCCTGCAGCGTTGCAGCGTTCTCCACAGCAGATGAAGTAGCAGCTGTTGCTGCTACAGCAGGAAGGCTTTCAGTATCAACCAAATGAAAGACATGGAAGGGCATGTGCTGGTCTGCTGATCGACAACATACACATTTCATGTTACCAACTGAATCAGGTGGGTAGCCGACGACTTATACCATGTGCAAGTTCTACAACTGCTAAATGTGATTCACTCCTCCCATATACTTGTAATCATGTACACAGGTGGTTTATGGACTTCTGCCAACTGACCCCCAAACTGTGACTCTCATTATGAAGTGTAGTGAACCCATATAGCCTCCCACCTATCTGAGAATTTGACAGCGAGCAGTTTGTTGCAATGTACTAGCCTTTTTGGAACCTCTTACAAACAGGATCCTGAGGAAATCCTTTGTGGTGCTTTTTTAATTGTCTCACAAGTCAAAGTGCTAGCTATATACAGTTTACTAAGCTGCCAAACTCCTATATAGAAGTAAGCTACATAAGGTTTATAATATTTATGAAGAAGAGATTGGGCAAGTTCCCATAAAATCTTCTCATGAACTCCTAACGTCGGAGGGCCACCTGCAGGATTGTTTTGGAGTCCTTCCCTATGTATACTTTCAGACTATGGCCCTCATTCTAAGCCCGGTGGTCTCAGACCGCCGGGGCCAGGGTCGGCGGGAGCACCGCCAACAGACCGGCGGTGCCCCGCAGGGCATTCTGACCGCGGCGGTTTGGCCGCGGTCAGAAAGGGTAGACCGGCGGTCTCCCGCCGGTTTACCGCTGCCCTTAGAATCCCCCATGGCGGCGCAGCTTGCTGCGCCGCCATGGGGGATTCTGACACCCCCTACCGCCATCCTGTTCCTGGCGGTTCGCCCGCCAGGAACAGGATGGCGGTAGGGGGTGCCGCGGGGCCCCCGTAAGAGGGCCCCACAAAGTATTTCAGTGTCTGCCTAGCAGACACTGAAATACGCGACGGGTGCAACTGCACCCGTCGCACCTTCCCACTCCGCCGGCTCAATTCTGAGCCGGCATCTTAGTGGGAAGGTTGATTTGCCCTGGGCTGGCGGGCGGCCTTTTGGCGGCCGCCCGCCAGCCCAGGGCAAATCCCAAAATACCCTCAGCGGTCTTTCGACCGCGGAGCGGTATTTTGGTGGGGGAACTTCGGCGGGCGGCCTCCACCGCCCGCCGAAGTTAGAATCACCCCCTATATACATAACCAGCAGAGCTCTTGATGTTGTAACAAGCTCTTTTTCTTGTACTGCCTGAGCAGCAATCACCCTTTGAACAAGACCAAGGACTTGCCAGCCGCTATATTCATTCCAGGAGTATACATTTTTTAAACTTGGCAGACAAATGTTCCAGAATTGTGATCAAGGTTCCAACAGGCTTCCTCCTCAGGACAACTTGTTGACATCCTCTGCTTTGTGAAGGTAGCACAGATGATGTCTACAGCTTGTTCTCCGCACAGAAGAAGTTAACTGCATTTTGTTTTATCAGATGTGCTGATTCCTGGCTGGAGCATCATAGCTTGCCAGATCTTAGAGGTAGCTTGGGCTTTTTGGTTAGTGAACATTTTGCATAATGCATGATCCTGAATTGGACAGGGAGCCAATGGAGAGTTTTGAAATCTGCTTATAAATGCAGGCACATTCTGGATGCTTGCCACTGACTCTGTGCCATCAGGTGATGAAGTTTTAAGAGGTTGGAATGCATTGCGGTACAGTAGTCCAACTTGGGGCATCATCAGAGCATGTGTAAGTTCTAATTAATGGGCCGTTTCTGGCAGACAGATGATCACAGTGTTGATCTGTGGGGAGAAATTGTGATCTGAATTGAAGTTGGTCTCTAGATTTCTTACCTGTGGGGGTGAATGCCCAAATTAGAAGGCCTGCGGAGTAGCCAAGACTATGAACTATCTACAAAAAAGAGGGGGACTAGGAGTGCTTATAGGTCCAGCATATATGCTCCTAACTAGACGAGGTGTCACAACAAACGTATGCAGTTCCTTTTATAGACAAGATAAAGTTTAGAGAAATAGGTTTGGTTATGGACTCAGGTACCAGAAAAGGGTCTGATTCCTTAGGAGCAAGAGCCCTCACACACCCAGGAGGGTGTCATGCTTCATCGTAGGACACGCTCCTCATCAGGCCAACACTGCAGTGCCCAGCGGGCACCCACAAGGGGAGCTCTTTTCCACAGATCTTTTGCGTAAAAAGTCCTCTGTGGAGTATGGGTGTGGGGTTGTTAGTGTAGATTGGTGTACAAAATATAAGTGTGGGAAAAAGTGCAGGCTGTAATAGACTAAGTGGACCTCAGAGAGATTATTTATAAACAAGTCCACCTGTCTAATTAAAAAGATGGTCGCTATCACGAGAAACAATAATCTTCAATAACTCACTGGGTCAACATGTGTCTTGCCTATTGAAGTCACTACTGATCTTAGGGCAATTTTCAGGACCAATTTTTCTAATCTCCACAATGGTTGGAATCACCTAGCTGCATAAACTTCTGTTGGATAACTGGGCAAGACCTAGTAATATTTCCTAATGAGGAGGCTTAAAATCATGTTCCAAGATAGCGAGTGGAGCCAACAACCACACGGGGTACGGAGGGCCCTTGGTGAAACTGAGGTGGCCTTTAATATAATCTGAACAGTTCCGCTTCTCACCAGAAGTGTTCCTCATGGCAGCATAAATCTTGTCAGTGTAATTGTGTAACTAATATTTATAGGAACACCATTGAAAGAATTTTACATTTTTAGCTGGTTCTTATTCTAATCTATTTTGAGTTGAACACTGACTTATTATCATGTGTGTATGTTTTGGTGCAGATACCCGAGAAGGTCCTCATTGAAATGAGCTAAGATCTGGAGTGCTGGAAGGGGAGCAAGTCAGAGTTGTGCAATGAAGTAAAGACATCAGAAAGCTGCTTGCGGGGCAATAAGGCCTACATGTCTTAATTCCACCATGAAAAAACAGTGCCATTTAAGAATAAAATGGTTTGCACTCTAAAGATATATGGTGAAGGTAGACTTCAACTAAGGAATGACACATTATTTATAGAGTGCAAGCGGCTGCAAAGGGCTTCCAGGCATTAACCAATAACCAAAAGGGGTATATTGTAAACTAGTTAAATGTAGCATATAGCCGGGGTCTTCAATAGTTTTCAGAACTGATTCTCATTGTCTGTGGCATGTAGGGTGTGAGGGAGTCGTTCCAGACTTTTGCTGCCATGAGGGAGAATGATCTTCTTCCCTTTTTCAAATCAAAACTGGGGATTATAAATAGTCTGTCCATGCTCGGTCTCAGTGATCTTAGGGCAGTGATCTCAGACGAAGATATTTAGGTCCAGTACAGTAGTAGGCTGTTTGAGCAAGTCAAGCATTTTGAATTGAACGCACTTATTAACTTGCATCCAGTGCAACTTTCAAAGGTGTTGAGAACTAGAACTAAACAATCTCCAGCTTTTGGAAAATCAGCATAAAAAAGGCAACAAGACATACCCTATCATGCCATGTGTTGGGATATTTAATCAAAAATTCACGTATCTCACCTCTTACAAGTAAATCATGCAAAAAAATCAAACAATCATGCAAAAGATGATGCCACCTTATTTACTTATGTAAGCAAAGCTAGTTATTGTGATTGTTAAAAAAAAATAGAATTGTGCTGATATTATCTTTTTTTCTCCTTTTTTAGGCTCATCAGAAATGAAATTACCTTTGACGGAGCACTGTCTTTTCTGGAAGTTCTCAAAGAGAACACAGCGATAGAGGAGATTTGGTAAGGCTCCATACCTCACAACCTGCAGAACTTGACTTTTCTTTATTCATCTTGTTTACATGTTGCCGTTGGTTACACCAGTAAGTTTGTGGAATGTCCACATTGGACCCAGTATTTAGAGACCTTAGTAAAGTAGTGAGCTGAAGGTATCTTTTTGTTTCTTACTGCACCACCAAATTAAATGTGGACATTTTTAATTAATAAAATTAACAATGTGCCCATTCTGCCAATACTTTCACACTTTGTAATTTTAATTATTACACAACGTAGGACAGCATCTTCTGGTATTTTATTTGCCAGTTTTGTACCTCTGCCTGTATACTAATGATCATTCACTCTCGCACTCCTGATGGGTCTCTATAGGATGAGTTGTTGTTGGTGTGGTCATCACATAATTCAAGTCAAAGCAATGGTGCCAGTGAATGAACTCAACAGTTAAAGATGGTAGATTGTGCACAGCCTAGGAGGCATGGAAGGGAATACTTCCTAAATAAAAAAAACTAAAAATACTTGAAATCGAACAATAAAAGTATTAACTTAAACTCAACTCCCCCCATTGTCCTCACCTTCTCAGATTATAAATTGTTTATACGATAAGGAGATGCAGAAATTAAATGACTTCTATAAGAAATTACTGTGCATTTTAGAAAATGTGAGGCATGTACTCCGCTTTAGGGATGCTTGCAGAGAGCAAATTGAGTTCAGGAACATCCATGCACACTATGTATCATTATTTATGATGACATCTCTTAAGACAGTGGTTCCCAACCTGTGGTCCTGGGACCCCTGGTGGTCCACGAAGCCTCCACAGGCGGTCCACAACTGCTTAGAAAATTAGATCATATTAACAGATTAGGTCCCTAGCTTTCAGTAATGACTCAGTAGGGTGTCCCCTGATTCCAATAGTGATTCAGTGGGGATCCCCAGGTTCAGTAATGATAATGTGGGATCCACAGAAGTCACAAGGTTGGGAGCCACTGCCTTAGGAAATTTATCTGCCCTGTGTGCTCCACTAAATGTGCTGTAGCACAAGGCTGCTGAACAGTCCCAAACCCATGTTCTCATCCTAAAACAATATAATCCCTCCCATTTCAATTTTAATATTATCTTAATTAATGCCTTTCGTGGTGTGTCCTTATACTAAATTGACACCACATGGATATGAATAATAATGCTATCGTAAAGGAACAGTGTGAACACAGATCCCCATATTCTATTGAAAATGGACCAAGGTGAGATTGTGATCGAAAAAAAAATCATAATTCAGCAGTTTCTGACAGCAAAATAATTTGAGAACTGTTTACTGTATGCAGCATCCATGTGATGTACTGACTCCAGATGTAGATTCTATGTAGTGGGGGAATACTTTTGCTTCTTGTAGTACATATGAACAAATATTAAATCCAAGAAAATAGACCTAATCTTTCTGTCACCTCTTTGGTATAGCCATACAAAGGCTATGGGTTCATCCACTGCACTCTACATTAGGCATTTACAATTTCTCTGGACATGTTCTTGTTTCAGAGAAAGTTATTCCTGGATAGTGAATAATGTTTTAAAAAACTCCCTATCCGAACTTGTTGCTTTCTCTTAGATATTTATACTTATCTTTTAACTATTAATATGTATCACAAACGTTTATGCAGAAAAAGGGTTACAATGTCATACAACAGCTTTTAATACTTGCTTTAGAAAAAGGGGACTTCTGAAACATAAGCCAAATTTGTGTGTGTTTCATGTTCTCTTACAGGGTTCTAAATCATTAGAGTTAATGTTGAGCATCAAATTTTGGGTGTATTATTTGCTGAGAATATTTATTACAAGAGAGAACTCAAATGGAAAAATTCAACAACTGCACCTGGATACCTGGGCCATTTATTTAACAAATTTACCTCAGTTCCCTGGGCCATATTAATGCCAACTCCTCCTCCCTTCCTGGGTTATTTTGTTCAGCTTCCCCTGGGAGAAGGTATCACCACTGAAGACAGGGAGGGAGAACTGAACAGGAGAAAGGGAAGAGGATTCAGTTGTCCCACCACAACTGACAATATCAGGTGGTGTACTTCACCTTGGCTGATGTGAGCTAGGGCACAGAAAGATATGATACTCAGTGATCATCACACATGGAAGCATGTGATCATTGCCCACTTTGAGCTCATTCTATGGACTGTGTAGGGCTGAGGATGCAATGAAGCCACTAGGAGCGTGAAGCCTTGCTTAGGTTCTGCCTTACAGCTCCATTTTAAGCTTTTTAAGACTGTTCCTTCTCAGCTGTCAATACCGAATTTCTAATGTAATGACGTGGGGTTTGACAATCCATATTGCATAGTTTCATTGACGGAAGAGCTGCTTTATGGGTTGATACTGATGGCTGGCTGTGCAGTCTGAAGACATCTATGTGAGTCAGAGTAAAGACCAATACTGTAACACACCCCACCCTTCCGGGAGCAGGTAACCATAAGCCAGCCTATCTCCTAGTATAACAAGTGTGAAAAGAGGAACAATTTTACAGTCATGCGATTGCAACACAGTTGTTATTAACATATTCTTCCTTTTTTTGTTTTTCTTTCGCCCACTTGCTTCCTGTTAGCTTGCATGGCAACCAGATCAGACCACCGGATCCCAACCCTCTCGAAGAAGAAACAAGAATCATTTACTACTGAATGGACGCTTAATTTTTACAGCCGATGTAAAGCAATGTGTAAACTCTTTGTCTGCCAGGTCTGCAGCAAAGAAGCCATATGCACTCTTCCTTAAACTCCATCCCACTATGGTGTTTGGGCATCCCCACACAGTATGCAGACAGAAGCAAATAAGCTTACCTTCAAATCTACACAACATAAATTGTTTTAGTTCTCACTAGTGAGATAGTACAGGAACTGTAAAATGTAGAGATCTGTGTAACTAATCAGGCCTCGGAAAATCATAACATTGTTACTAGGCCTCAGGTCTAGTAACAAGAATAATCTACTCGACCTAACTGTAATGTACTTGACCCGTAAACTGGTCTCAGATTGTGTGATCCCAGGCAAATAGTTTGTTTTATGGAGCCACCTTTTTCTTCATTATCACAAACAAGAGCACCTTCAAATATGCAAGATTAGCATTTATGCTGTACAAAACACTCTTTTTTAAAAAAAATGTACTAGACTAAACATTTGCTCCATGTCTAATACTATCAGGCCCACATATGGGTTACACATGACCCTGTGGCTTGCCTCCTAGTTCACTAATAGCATTGTCGTCAGGGCAGGGGAGGAATATTTCTCAGTTCATGTTTAAAAACTCACTTTTCATAAATATATTACTAAAGCATGATGTGATAGTGCACTGTCATTTACAGACTGCATATTTTCCATTTAAATGGCCACAGTCTTTCTCACTATCATGCAATTTTACTGATAAAACTATATAGTGCATACAAAATATTTAGAAATTGGGTTTCAGCAAAAATATTTAACGTTTGCACATCACCAAGTAAAGAGTTCTGATTTGTTTTCAACCTATAAAAATATTTTTTTCACCACACAGAATTACAAAAATGTGCCATCATAATCACTAAAATATATTTTGACATTTTTGTACAGTTCATTTATTAGCTATTTTAATGTTGCGTTAGAAAAAAAGCCTCAAAATTTACATCCTTTCATTTTACACGCTTTGCACAACATGATTGTCACACAGTTCACTTTACTAAACACAGTCAGAGAAGGAACAGTAAAGGTAATAAGGCAACCTGACTTTTGACCTCTGTCCAATTGCTGAGCAAATGTGACAAGATAACAAGAAGATTTAAAAACATATTTTTTACTCATTCATATTTTGAGTGAATAGAACACCTGGCATTTGTCAACTCACCAGAAAGGGCAAGTAGGCCCTAAAAATATCTGGACCTGATTAAATCTGACACACCATAGCGAGTTGGTGAGAAGATTTTTCAAGGCCTGCTAATCATCATCAGAAAGCATTACTTAACCGGACAATTTACAGGATCCCTAGACTTTTTTATCATCTATTTTACATCATGGATCTACGTCGTCCTGTGGGATTATGATCAACCTAGTCCTGTGGGATTATGATCAACCTACCACTTCTTAATGGTGGCACATAGAAGAGAGGAAGGGTTCACTGATTTGAGTAGATGCCTAGGAATTGGAAATATGCTTCCTGGTTTTAATTATTGTCTCTTCTGATGACTCTCTGTGTGATGGATGTGTCCCATTGCATAAAGTTAATAACAAACCCTCTCAGATACAGGGAAAATTATTTTGCTCTTTGTGTGAGGAGGTGAACATATTTTATCTATGGTATATGTCCATATAAGACTTCCCTTACATATTCATCACATTTTAAGGAAAGTTGACACTTCAGTGATGTAACGTGGCTATTAGGTGACCAACATCCTCTTATATTCCTAACCCTGTTCAGGCATTCAGTCTCAGGCTCTTCCAAGTGTTTAAATTGCTGTATCACAGATTCCTGTCAAACCACCAGATTTAAAAGAACTGCTTGATGCACGTTGCACGTGATCGCGCACACAAATTTGCACCCATTGCAATTGCACTGCTACTATGTGATGCATGGTTCAAGCAACCAATGTGAAAAGACATCCTCCCGGAGCCTGTTCTAATGTAGTCTCCAGAAGGTTTAATTAAGGATTTTTTCAGTTAATCTATTGTGTAAATTGCATTTACTGAACACTAATTGTCTTCTCTGTAAGTGCATACAAGTTGTTCTGCATGCCTCTCTTGCCTGGATCATCAACATACCAGCTCGGCTCCAGGAGCCATTGTAAACTGTGAGATGGAATTGCATGTTTCTTAGTTGTTTTCGACTGCCTGTTATTTCTGCATTGAAAACTTGCACTGTTTAGATTTAAGTCCGCATCTCAGTAGATTGCTTTTAGCTATCTTGTGAGTAGGCACAAGGTCAAAGTGAGATCCTGTATTAATGCTGTTGTGTTTTTGTAATTATCTGCATATGTTTACTATAATATGTTATGTGTTTTTTGGATTATGTTTCTCTGCTCCAAACCAGCGCAGTTGTCATGCCTCCCTACCGTTTGTATCTTAAATCCAGCACTTTGGATAGACTGTTTCTTTAGGACCTCTCAAAATGTCCTGATATATTTCTCAATGAAGGCAAAATTAGCTTCTGTCAGACACTAGCGCAACTCACAAAATCACACCATTTTCTCACTCAAACAGTTCAGTGTCTCACGCCGACAGTTCAGAGTTGGTTGTGAATTTACCTTTCCATTACCGCTAAAGTTGTTCTATGGAACAGCTACTCCTAAGCTGTAGGAGAATGGCCCATGGGGTGTTTGACATAAAAAATTGCACTATTTGTATGTGTTTTTGAAAATATTTCCAAACGAGCTCTGTCACTTTTGTTGTATAGAATTTCCATTCCCTGGGTGATTTCAGGTAGTGTGTTGCAAATAAAGGAAAACAAAAAAAAAGTCCCCAGCCCCAAACATTTTTTAAGTAAAAGGTCTAAAAATATTTTGTAATAGTTGACAACTAATTCCAATGTGACAGCCTAACCACTGTGTATTTCCAAAGTGACCCACAGATTCGGGGACTAGAAACATACAATTTAATATTCTGATACCACATAGCTGTCGACTCGGGATGCACATAGGAAAACATGAAGAAAATTCACATTGTTATCGAAATGAGCAATTGTGATACTTCTGACATTAAAGACTGTAGTACATGACTTGCTTCAAAATATTGTAAAATGTAGTAAACAATAAAACTGCGTTTTACTACTTCCACAAAATGACACTGAAATCATATCAACCAAAATGTATTTAAAATAAAACTAAGTTTCAAATACAATTCTCAGATACTTTTAAAGTGGTAAGTTTCAATTCAAGAGTTCCAAAACAATAAAAGTTGCAACAATATTAATTTTTAAGGAGTGATTTTTTTCAGTGAGCAACAAGTAAGTCACAATCAAATGAATGCTTTTAAAAAAAAAGTGCCTCAGAGAATTTTGGGACCTGTTGTTTCTCCTGTAGGACAAAATATGAAATCAAAAAAGCATAGGACGCAATGTAGGAAATCTCACAGTTCATAGAAAAGCTTTTTTGATAGAGGAACAGTCCCACTAGCAGAGTTTGGCACTAGAGTACACAACAAATACCCTCTGACCGCTGACATAAGAAGGGTCCAGAACCTAGAGATTAATACAAGCATTTTTCGAGTTCACTGGTGCAAAATGAATATTAAAAGATGGAGAAGCCAGTGCTTTGCTAACATTTAAAAATAAAAAAATAGGGGCCATACTGAGGACAAAGCAACCTACAATGATATTTGAAACTGAGTGACCTTGATGTGACCCCAGCCCCATCACAGTCACTGCACTGCAAAAGAGCATAGGCTTCCTAAAAACCTTCTGTCCTCAACACCACCACGAAGTGGCTCTTGTTACAACTCAGCACTTTACAAAACATTTTAATAGACAAGTAAGAGAAGTGTCGCATTGTAAGACTGAGGGGAAATTATTTCTCTTATTTTGATTGAGTTCGAAAATAAAAAACAAAAATCATAATAATTTATAAAAATTGTGACGTGGATCACTCAGCACATTAGCATCTTCGTAAATTCATATATGTTTAGACTATGCAAATGAAGCTTAATGAATTCAACCTTACCGAGCAAACACATTTAAACGAATCCAAATTTGAAAGATTTACTGTAAGAAAAAAGAATAGGATGATCAGGACTTCTTAGAGGCATTTTTGGAAAAAGCTATGCAGGTCTTCGCCGATAACAAGTACCTATGTTCCTTCTTTTTAAAATATGTCACTGTCCAGCATATGAATAACATAGTACAACATATATATTTTATATACATGTTTCTCATATGTGTATCCCTAAGTCATTTGCTTTATGGCTATGAATGACATGTTACATTGCAACCACATAATAATTTAATTTTCTGCCCTTTTATTGCAAATGGATACCTCTTAATGTGATCTAGAACATTTATTTTCAAGATGAAGCTTTAATTTTACCGAGCTCAGTAAACAGGTGAATTTTATTCATGACTGTGCCAAAAGAAATTGTGCATTGTTGGTTTCAGAACTAGTCCCTTGTTGGCAAGGGGATTTTTAGGGTGATTTGGTTTACTTCCATGGTGAGATAATATTAAATGAAAATATAAATATTTTCCCCTGTGGTTAATAATTCACCTGCCATTACATCCTGAGTGTTAAAGGTTTGCGCCATACAATGCACAATTTGAAGGTTCACCTACAAAGAATATTGATTTAAAGTTACACCCCATTGTACCTGCTACCTCACATTTTAACTACTACACTTAAACTTTACAAAGCTTCTGTGTTCTCTCTTCATCAGTACAGACATTGTACAGTGATGGTGCTCCTGGTCTTTGGAATACAAATACCCCAGGCCCAGAAATGTAAAATATATTTCAGCTATTTGTTTTAGAAGAGTACTCAATTAACACAGTCTGATTCATAGGCACCCAATGAAAGAAGTCTACTAGCAAGGAAGACTTATTGTTACGTATATCCGCCTAGCCAATGGCAGCGTGGAAACTGTGAATCGCGAAGACTGGAGGATGGTAGTGTGATGCGTTAAGTCCACCGTATACCACTTCTAAACACAGATAAAAACAAACCTTGTGCCTACAGCTCAACGTTATTGGCATACAGAGTGACAGTGCTAAATGCTACAATATAACCTTTCCCCAAACAATTTTGATACTCAGTACACGCCAATATAGCGCTTGAAGTTCCAATAAAATGTTGTTGAAATTTGGTAACTAAAGATATTTTTCTAAAACTAAATTAAAGGAAACTAATCAGGGTTTCCATTTTTTTTTCCAAGCCACTTTTTTTGCTTGATGAAAAGTTGCAACTATTTCTACAAAGAAACAATTGAGGTTTTTTTGTAACCTCGGTGCTCATTACTATGGGGGGGGGTGGATGAGGAGGTGATTTGCGGCGTGAGGGGTGGGATCACCCTGCTTCTCCTGCATGAAGGTATCAAGCTTGGTGTGATGGATAGCTCAGACCCCAAAGAAGAGTATGGTTCGGTCTTGCCCCTTTATGGGTCACTGAATCATTTCTGTGCCTCTTTTGCCAAACAACTTCTTTTTGTGTTTAAACTGTATATCATGGCAAAATGGTTTTGCTAAGTGCTTTGGCATGCTGTGTCCTGCCTGATGTTATCTGCACACCATTACCCTTCCCACTAGTTTTCTTACAAGTTCTGAATGTTGTCTCTTCCTTCTCCTCCATGTTGGATTGTGGCATGTGATGAAGTATGGTGGGATCCTCCCATCTCCGGAGAGGGCAAGCGTACGTAAAAAAATAACGTAAATTGTGAAGTCAAAAATGTTGACCAGCATGGCGTGCATATGGAATGCAGTGTTCTGCCCGGCCTCTTTTTTTAATAGGGATTGTGATTTTCAGGGAGCATGTCTTTTTTGGCCAATATCTGGCCAAGATGTGCCCTGGAACCCTTTTAATTCATAACACAATCATTTGGGTGCCAAAGCCTTTTAAACACATCTTGCCTGGTATTTTCAGAAGGATATATTTTCATAACGAGGAGCTAGAGTTCAGAGGTTGGAAGGTTTCAAGCAAGGAAACTACAAAAACGTACAAAAGTAAACTTTTTTTAACAAATTGTTACATGTACATATGTAAATGACCCCAGTCTTCTTTTTATTGTTCATGTTATTTATTGCTGTCTTTACAAAAAATTAGTTTGTGCGTGCACTGTATATTTACAAGACATTGAGTCAAGTATTAATAAATTGCATTCTGAAAAAAATAGAATTGGTGTCTGTGGATCTTTCATTTTAAGTGCTTTTAATTTCAAAGATAAGCAAAAGAAAGCCAGATCAATGGTTAAATTGATTATAATTAAAAAGCAAAATGAAAATAAAAGTGTTAACATTTCCTCTTTTCATTTCTGGGTTATAACTTCTGGAAGGAATTGTAAAGGGCGTACTATTCCATGCCACACAGTGATAAGTGGCCCTAATATATTCATCCCTATTACTATTTGCTTCAGTGAAATCCTAGCAAGTCCAGCAGGCAAAGTGACCACCGCACCAGGAATAATGGAGGCACCTACTCAGCTACATGTACCAAACAGCAGCTTCAGAAACACCTCACCACATACATACGTAAGGACAATTCAGAGCCTCACCAACCATAGCAGAGTCACCACCCTCTTCTGCTAGATATCTCAGCTTTCCAGAAAGAAAAGACTCAAACAATCCTTCCCAGTAAATGCGCCCAAGATCTGGAATTCCACCGCCCCTTCCCAATATTACCTACCAAGTGTTCAAGAAGAAACTGCAGGCCCTACTTTCCCAGTGCTGTCCATCATCAGAATAGCCCATATTTGTTATCATCACACCCATCTAGATGAGTCCCACATTACGGGCCTCATTATGAGTTAGCTGGGCGGCCTCTGCCACCTGCCCAACTCTTTGGGTCGGAGGACCGCCACCTTCCGTCCGCTGGCCCTATTACGAGTTTCCCGCTGGGCCAGCGGTTGAAAACAGCCTTTCCGCCTTTTGGTCTAGCAGGAAAGACACCATAACATTGATGCAGGCTTGTAATCGAGCCGGCGGCGATGTTGCGGTGCATCGGGTGCAAGGGCACCTGTCGCTCTTTTCACTGCCTGTAAACCAGGCAGTGAAAAGCGTGACTGGGCTGTCCATGGGGGCCCCTGCACTGCTCATGCCAAGGGCCCCGGCACCACGTCTCTGCCAGGCTTTGCATGGTGGTTCGACCAGTGGAACCGCCATGCAAAAGCTGGTGGACGCGCGAGTCGTAATGCCAAGGTTAGCACTGCTGCCAGTTAAAAGTGGCGGTGTCACGGTCGTAATGTGGAGGTGGGACCGCCACTTTGGCGGCGGTCCGACTGCCACTGCGAGTGTGGCAGTTTTAAGACCGCCATGCTCATAATGAGGCCCTAGGTCTCCTGCTACAGATAGACATAGATCCTTTGGGTCCAAGAAATATTACTTCCCTCCCTTCAAGCAAACTTTTCCATTTGGATCGCATCTTTCCCTTTAGCTGATCTCTTTTGTGTGTCATATATTTTTTATAGTAACACCGCTTCCGATTAAGATGTCTATTAAATAAATAAATCAATAAATAAATGGCAAATACGCTATCAATCCTGGTCTCTCGTGAGACTTCTTTTGGATTCCCAGCATGGGATTGTTCAAAACCTGACTCCAGCAGGTTGGATTCTTAGGGTTCGTTGCCACCAAAAGTCTCACTGGACAATAAGTGAGTGCCTTCCGATCATGTGAAGCAGCTTGGTGAATAAATGAATTCAAACAGTCAGAGGTTCAAAGTATTCAAATCAGGTTCGATGAGTGCATCACTGCTACAAAATGCATTAAAGCTCTTTCCCACTGCGCTCAACCGTTTTATTTACAAGTAAGAGACACCCTTTTAACACTCCCCAACCTCCTTGTAAGTCTGTCTGTATGTACAGGCTATGTGATTGAGACACAGGAACCCTTATTAGAAAATGCAACAAATTTCCAAACGTTGCTGATGTCTGGTCTTTTTATTCTCTTCTCGTGTTCGAGAGGTGTTGCTGGCCTCAAGAAGCATGTGTTCCAGCTGACTGTGTGTTGTTCTCAGATTAAAGGCCCCAAGTTGAGGATGGTGAGTATATTTTCAACCTAACTGGGTTTTGACCAGGCACAGCTGATAATTGACCTGGTGACCTTTGTAGTGTTGGAAAATCACAAATATATTTTGTTAAGATAGCTCTGGGCAGTGGTGCATCACATGAATTTGCTCTGGCAGCAGTTGACACTCAGAATAGACATACAAACAACAGTGGAAATTGAAAAAGATAAACATCACATATTGCTTCCCAACATGCTGGAGTTTATATTATGCATCCATCCAGAGACACCAAATACTTGAAAGGAGCATTGGCATGTATATGCAACACAGCATGAGTCAAGATACCACACAACTCTCTTACGGAGAAAATCAAAACATTTCCAATGAAACTCCCCATGGGAAACCTACACCTCAGATGAAACTCACACAGAACACACACCTAATCACACAGGGCCTGATCACAGGTCAAATGGTAAGGCCATTCCAGCCTTAAAGTCGCTCTGAAACAAGATTACAAGTTACAAAATTTGACCACTCCCAGAGCTTCCAGGTTTGGTAAATCCCAGGCACAGATCCCCCTGCCAAGAGCCTGTGGAATTTAAATATGTTAAATTGCTTGATAATTGGGAAACATGCTGGGACACGTAGTATTTTGTATCCTGCATGTTACTCCCAGTTAACAGGTTGCTGTGGTCATTAACTCAGAATTCATAGTAATGAGGTACCTGAACTACTGGGTCTGGAGTTACCACCAGCAGCGGCCGCTGCAAATCACAATGGGAAGGGTGGGGTGAGGAGGGGTACGGGGGGGGATTGTGGGGAGGAAGGGGACACAGACAGAGGGGGGGAAAAATATATATATTTTTTTAACTTACCTTACCGCCATTTCCGTCTCCTGCCACCTCGCGCTCCTTTCCCTTCCATGTGGTGTCCAAGCATTCACTGGGCCACCAGCACAGGCTCCCCAGCAATTCTGGTGCTGCTTACATGCTAAACGTTGCATGTAAGCAGCGGCAGGATTGGTCTGAGTGGCAGTCACTGCCGCTCAGACACAGGCCTGGTATGTGTGCTTTTTCTCCAGCCCGTATGTGTATAGAGCAGAGTTGGAGAAACCTCAGTGCATATGTGTGTTTGGCCGGCTTCAGACGGCCGCCAAACACACATGCGCACTTAGTGCACTCTCCCCTCCTCCCACCTCCCGTGGCCCAGCCACACCCCTCCCCTCCCCTGCTGGCTGAGCCAGCAGATGAAAAATTAAACGATCATCTCCTGGCTCTTGGCCAGGGGGGAAACACTCCTTCTGCATAGCAAAGGAGCCACCCCTGGTTACCAACCACCTCACACAACTTGTAATCAGGCTAAAATATGACACTAACATTGCACCCACCAACATAAAATAAAGAGTCATAAGGGTGAGGAGCACACTGGCTTCCTGTCACCAGCAGTCATTTCAATGCATCCTGATAGAGACAGGCTTCACTAATGTTTGTACTTATGGTCAATCAAGTGTTTCCATTCAACCTAGAATTGGCCCACCTACTGCTCGATATCCCTAGATACGCGGCTCCTGCTGATTGGCACTCATTGGCAAGAAGCAAGCCATTAGTTTCAGCTCCTTCTGGATCTTTTATGATGTGTGATGCCCCAGAATGCTTGGAGTCGTACTTTCTTTGAGCACCTGTGAGCATCATTTCAAGCTTCTCCAAATACAAACTGGTAATCTCTGCTCATTAGGGACATTGATCAAGAAACAGATAACCAGAGATGCGAAGCAATGGTTGTACTAAAAGTGGCAGCAAAAACTTGTCTACTTGTGAGTACTTAAATTATTATGAGCTACAACAAGCAGAATGCATTTGGGAGTACTGGTGTTGATATTCTAGCTGGGTGCTCCCTCATTCCATGTAATAAAATCAAGAACCAGGCTTTTTACCATCTTCTCCTTTATGAAATCAAAAGCACTAGGATTCTCTCTAAACAAGTACTAGTGTAAAGTTTGCATGTATGTATGTCGTATTTGTTCAGGGCAAACCTAGGAGTTCTGTGCACGGTCAAAGGCAAAGATACAGTCAATGTGATAGGAGAGCAGCTGGTTTCCATCAGTGAAAGTGGACTTTTACTTTATTGTGAAGATGTTCTCTTTAAAGAGGTGTGTTTTCAGCTCTTACCTAAATTGCAGCAGAGTTGGTGTGGTCCTGATTGATACATGCATATTGTTCCAGACCACAATTGAATAGATAGTGAATACCTGTCGGCTAGTTTATGTCTTTATTGCAGTTCTCTGTCTCCAGTCAGATAGTGCCCTATCTGTTGGTATGCCAAGAACCACTGAAGACAGTGACATGCCAGCCAAATGGGGAGGCGTTTAGGTTATGATAGCCTTGGAGATGATGCAGCTGGTTTTGTAAATGGTGAGGGCAGCCACTGGAGTACCATCAGGATGTTGATGATGTGACTGTTTGTCTTGAGACCCTGGAGGAGACATGCTGTGGAGTGTAGATCCCCTCAATGATGAATACAGCAGAGATTGGAGGCAGTGGATCAGGCCCATGTCATCATCTGGATGCAAGTGTACAAGTGCTAGAACACCAGTTCTGAATTCTGGAAGGAATGGTTACATTTTCGTTTTCTGTAATAGAGATAGCTAGAACCAGGAACTCTTTAGTTTTTTGGAAATGTTCCTTGATATGCAACATATCCCAAAGTACCACAATACCTAGCAAAGAAGACAAGAAGGTGAGAGCATCCTCAAATGAATGAAAGTGTGAAACCAGGTAAGATATGACCACAACTAACAATCAACTTCCTACAAACCTCTGGGATTGGGATCTTTTTAATACTAGCTAAATCAATAAACAACCCCCTTCACATAGGGGAATTCATTATCCTTTCTACAAAGGGTTGGTGACTAGCTTGCCCTATCCAGTGGCAATTTGGGTATCCTTTCAACCCTAACATAACTCCACTAACCACTCCATCCTGGAACACAATGGAAATACGGGTACTTACGTAACCCCTAAATACTACATCATACTAACTTCCACCATTAAATGGGAATTTGGGTATAATTTCATCCTAAAATAATCACTGTAGCAACTTATCCCACACAACATGGTTTAAGGTGACTTGTCATGCCCAGACACATCGGTTTATTAGCCACTGTCCCACACATCGGAACCCTTAACACAACACTGTGCTAACATTCCCAAGGAGTCAGCATATCCTCTCAATGGCTAACAACCTCGTGTGACAAATCTATTCTACTCAGTGCGAAATAAGTTACATTCTCACCCTTAACAAAATCGCTATACTAGGTTTCTCCACACAGTGGGAACTAGGGTATCCTCTCAATCATTTCAACATATAAGCATGTATATATGTTCAACCCCAAACCAGTAAAAACATATATTTGGAAGACCAGCAAAAGTACAGGGTTTCATAAAAAATACTCCATCAGATACACAGCTCATAATGCAACAGAAGAAGTGTAAAAATACAGTATCCCAAGTGCACATGTAGAACAGAACCATGACTAATACACAAGCATCCAATCCGCAATGCAAACGTTACACCACAACCTCATTCTTGTAACTACCATGACATAATGCAGAAAACACAGCTTGACCTTAATGTGGCATCCACACTCGAACAGTGAAAGTGGCATTTCACATTCACATAGCAAAACCCAGATGGCGGTGCATCTCATGGAGCAATGGGGATTCATCTTTGCAAGAATAAACAGTTCACTGCAGAACCTGAAGCCCCCTTTCCTCATGAATGAATCAGCACCTTGAGACCCTCACGGGTGGTAGTGCGCTCTACAAATACACTGATTGATTGTTTGATTGATTGATTGATTTCTAAATTATTATTAAACTGTAACTGAAAACGTGTCAGTTGCACACTGCCTTAGAGCCACTGGAAGTCATCTAGGGTTTGGTGGAGCAGAGCCCTGACATAAATCATCAGTGCTTCCACTCTACCAGTCTTGCGGTTCCCATGTCTCATTTAGAGGGGATGAAACTACTAGGTTTCCAACAAGAGAGTTTCAATTGGCTCCACCGTCGGAAAACTCTTCCTGGAGGCCAAATGATTGGCTATCTCACAAATGTGTTTTTTACTGTCCTAGACTGTGTGGAAAGAATTATCACTTGCCCTTGCACAAATGCAGAAACTCCCTGTGTGTTGGTACCATTGCTGAATTGTTCTCAAGAAAGACGCCCCCTACTTTAGGGGATTAGTCCTGCAGAACAAATAAAATGACAAACGTTCTAAATGGCCAGGGTCAGGTTGGCCTATAGGGCAATCAGGCAGTGTCCGAAAGGTGGTCTGACAGGTCATGTGTAGGCCGTTTTTTTGGCTGTTTGTGGGCTTGTGTTATGTTCTGCTGAGCTGGCTTTTATTGTTGATTTCCCTGATATTAAAACAAACATTGCCTGCAGCAAGCTCAAATCCATACAGGCTTCCACACCTTGCAAAACAGTTATACAGGATCTCTTTACAAGTTAAAAACTGCACCAGTATGCAAACATGTGCCATTTGTTTCAGCTATCTAACTCCCTAATGGGGAACACCTTTTTGTGGTGCCAGGCCCCTTTTCTATCCCAAGCTGACCCTATAAATAGCATGTCAGTTCACCTGGCATTAGATTTTTTTAATAAGGGAGTCGCCGAAAGCACTTTCATGAAACATTGCTTATCACAGTGTTAAGAAGGCAATGAGGTCCTGATGTGAGGCAGAGGGAGGCAGGGCCCCTATCTCCCTGGAAAACTGGGAAACCGCCTAACAAGAGCAACACAATTTAATCACCATGTTTTCTATTCTTGAAGACCCTCAGAAGATTCTTTCATTGCTTTTGACTTCTTGATTTGCAGTAGTCAAGACAGTTGTTGACTCCCGGCAGGGCTACTGAAGATTGGTTTATCTTGGGTTTCCCTCTTATTTTCTCAATTGTCTTCAGATTGTGAAGATCTCCGCTGACTAGCAACTGCTTTGTTTGCCTTACCAAACTCCTAACTCTAGTAATTTTGCAAAAATCTAGTCGCTGCTCCTGCCAGAGCACTCTGTTTATGAACTTTCCCTTCACCCCTTAGCACTCCCCTACTGCCACCATGTGTGCAAGGTATTTAAAATACGGTGTACCATGGCACAGGATAGGGGGCAATAGCATAATTTCTCATGATGCTATTCTCATGACGCTATTGATGTACTCTGCAGGAGTAGCGCCAAAATATTGGTGCTACTCCTGCTGAGTACATAGAGTCCTATTCTAAAGAATGGAAGCCCCCTTTTAACGTCTGCTCTTGAGCAGGCATCAAAAATGCCATAAAAAATGTTGCAAGGAAATCTCATAGATTTCCTTACGCCATTTTTCCAGCTCTCCTAACAGGGGAATGTCCCATTTGCATACATTAAGCCTGGCACAGGCATAATGTAGTGCAAAGGGTTACAGAGTGGTGCAATGCATGCATTGCGCCACCCTGTAAATACGGCACAGGGATTTCGGCCTCTTTTGGCCACATTAACGTAAAAAATACAGGCGTTAATGTGGCACAAGGTGGCACTAGGGCATTATAAATATGCAGCAACGCTAGTCTAAGAATTGGGAAAGCACAGAAGGAAGCTCAGATCTTTTCCTTCCAGGCTCCATGGGGGAACCCTCTGCTTTATGAGCTCTGCCCATAAGCTAAACCTGAGATTCTCAGGAAGAACTGGAAATTGGTTGCTAAAACTGAAATGTCAAAAGTGATTAAACATCCCATTAATGTGGATTTAAACACGATTCCTGGAGGTCTAAGCTTAGCCCATTAACAGGCGCCCCCTTCTCACCTTACAACTCCATGTTGTTGTGAGGGTTCATGATTTAGATCCGCTGTGGAGTTCAGACACCTAGGACCTTCCTAATGACTATCATGGTGAAGACCCTGATTAAGTTTACCCAAATAAATTTCTACCCTGGGACCATTTCCATCAAGGGTTCCTCTTGAGAAAAACTCCACCAGTGATTCAGGCTCAATTCCACATCAGTGCCTCTCTGTCAGGCCCTTCTACCTATCTCCCTCTCTCAGCTGACAACTCCTTTCAGTCAGGCTTTAAAAACATTAAACATCCCATGGATAACATGATCACTGGCGTACCTCAGTCTGTTCCTAGAACACTCTATCCCTGAGCATGTGTACACACACACACACACACACACACATACACACACAGTCACAAAGACAACAACCTAGCCTCATGGTTATTCCCAGGTACTCTGCACAGGTATAAATGCTGGGTTAAACCCAGACCCAGTGTTATGCAAGTCAGCTGTACTAGCTGCTGCCAGACTTGTCCTCAGCCTCCTACACCAAGAACATATTTCCCAGCACCTGAGGGCCCTCCACTGGCTCCCGATAGAAAAATGAATCACCTTCAAGCTACTCACCCACATGTACAATGCCATACACAACATTGGACCGGCCTACCTGAACCACTGCGTCTCCTTCCACACCCCTGCAAGATCCCTCTGCTCCGCCCAGCAAGCACTGGCCACAATGCCACGCATATGGA
Source organism: Pleurodeles waltl (assembly GCF_031143425.1). Classification (NCBI taxonomy): domain Eukaryota; kingdom Metazoa; phylum Chordata; class Amphibia; order Caudata; family Salamandridae; genus Pleurodeles; species Pleurodeles waltl. The sequence continues at coordinate 1,021,782,789 of NC_090449.1, read as the reverse complement.
AAACCACCGCCGGAGGACGGTCCTTCACCTACCTCACAGCAAAGAGTTAGAACAGCCTACCCCTGCACCTCAGACAAAGCCCGTCGCTCACCATCTTCAGGAAGTACCTCAAGACGTGGCTGTTCGAATGAGGCTCTGTCTGCCCCCCAGCCCCTGTGCCTTGAGACCCTCACAGGTGAGTAGCTGCGCTATACAAAAACTCATTGATTGATTGATTGTACTGACTGCACCTCTCCCCCAGTATCTTCTTTGCATAAATGAACTAGTGCCTTCTAGGTGCTGCGTAGAGCACACTGAGTCCCACCTGCACCTAGAGGTAAAGTGTGCACGGATTCAGGGGATCGCTTAGAGCATGGATACTCAAAGTACGGCCCGTGGGCCTCATGCGGCCCCCCTGACCTTAACATGCGGCCCCCTGGGCAAGAGGAGCACTGGGCAGCTGTTTGTTCGACTCAGCACTTACAATAAAAATATTAAATAAACACACACTCATTTATTTAAACTTAATTGGTGTTAAAGAAAGGAAGTGACTGGGGACTCCTGCACTTAACTTTAGAAACGCTTTCATTTTTAAAGACATCTTGCAGCATATGTGTAAAACTATGTCAGTCAATTCAACATTTTTTAAAAAGTGAATTTAGTTAACATACAGAACCTTTTCACCCTAGTACAATTTGGTATATCAGTACATTCAGATGTATTAATGTAAAAGTGATAGTTTTCAAACATTAATTCTTCCCCTTACCCTGAGAACACCACCAATAGTAAATTTAAAGAGGGATGTCACTTGTTATGTGCACTTTATGGGTGGCCTGGGTTCCCATCATACATGAACGACATTATAGTTTATTAAATCAAACATAGAAGCAGGTTTTGTGCAGCACACAACATGAAATAATATATTTCGAGGTCTTATATGTGATAATGCAGAAAAAGGAGGGAAAGTGAAGGTAAACAATTGCCTAGAAACACACAACTTCTCCTACACCTACCCTGCCACCAATGCCCCCAGGCACCCCAGCCAACCACCACTGCCCTGGCATCAATGCGGCCCCCAGGCACATCACAGACCAAACCTTTTGGCCCCTGGGAAAATGTTTGCGGTACCCATGGCTTAGAGGTACAAGTAACAATAGGAAGGGTTGCTGAAATGTTTAAAAAGCACTAAAATTGATAAACTTAAAAATGGCAGGTATGTGATTTCATCCAGACATAGCTCCAAGGGCAGCGGAGTGCTTTACAGAGCATGTTTTTACAGTACCAGAAGCATCTCAGGTTCTGCATAAAACAATGTGGTACATGGGATAATCTGAGACTAGATTACAGAAAACAGGTGGAGACTGAAACATGTAATTAAGGTTAGCATGCTGGCTGGTTGATTAAAAAATTATTTGAGATCCTGCATGCAAATGTAAATGAAAATATAAATGTATACCCCCCCCAATAAAGATGTCAACTCTTATAGAATGAAAACCCCAGTATCAATATGAAATTTCTCAAATCTAAAAACAATGAAAGTCAGAATTGTAAAGTAGATGTGTAACAAGAGAATAGTGGGGAATGTTTTGCAATGAGGCAAAAGGTAGGAACAACGGCAAAGAAAAGAGAAAGGGAAAATAAAGAGGGCGAGAATCTAACACATCCGTAAAGAGAACACCCTGGAGTAGGGGTCCCCAAACTTTTTTGTAGTAAAAGCTACTTATGTTGATAAAAATCATCCAGACCTACATATATTATGAGAATTTTATTACTGGCCACATCAGACAAGTTTACATGTTTGTTTTAAATATAAACTTTTCAGTTTTTGTCGGCTGGGCTACACGCAGGAGAACTACTTATGGGTAGCTTGTGAGCTACTGGTAGCTCACGAGCTACTCGTTGAAGACCCCAGATGGCATTGTCATCTTGATCTGCATCAGCAGAAGGGAAGGCTACACACTTGGGGTACATCAAGGTTTCCCTGACTGGTAGCAGGTCTCTGCACACTATCCAGGATGCCCAGCTGGGAATTTGGAGGAAGGAGTCAGGCGCTACGGAGGAACAGACATGCCAGATGACTCAAGGACAGAATGTCAGGCATGCCGTCTCTCTGGTTGTGCTTGCCATACAAGGACAATGCCTTTTTTGCTGTGACAGAGGGTGTAGTTATACGTAAAATAATTCCTTACCAAGATGGTCGTTTTCCCAGTTTGAGCTGCCAAAAATAGTAAAAGAAAAATTACCATCTAGCCATGTGACCATTCTTAAACTGCAAGTTCCATAGATAATGTACATTTCTATGATGATTCCAGATTTTAAAAGTTTCCTCTGTACTCATCAGCACATATCTCCACTTAACATAAGCCTTTTCCATAGCTAGTAACTCCCTTCCAACACTGAGTGCCAGATAACAAAACATCTTGGACCACCATATTATGAAAAAAGGATTCTGAAGGTTGTAATGGTTGACATGAACAATTGTACATGATTGTTGTGTGGTATTTTGTTTGTGATGTGGCCTGTGGTTTTTGTGATGCTTTGTTTTTGTGATGAATTTTTGAAATGTGATTTTGTTGTGTTGTACTGCCGTTGTTGTGTTTCATTTTGTTTCCACTGTTTTGTTGTGAGGAGCCCTGTTTAATGCTTTAATGATCTTGTTATGTTCATTTATGTATGCTGTTATGTTCTATTATTTAGCTTGGATGTTTAAAAAAAATGTTACCTTTTTTCCAGCTACAAGCAACACATCCCTTGAAAGTTCCTGTGAGAGGCAAACATGTTTCTCTGTCCAACGTGGTTAAATAGTGCATTTTCGACGTTTTGATTACTGAAGAAGCTCCTCAGCTCAGAACTGTGGCAGTGTATGTGATACAGCCCAAGGTGTCTTGCTTCTCAAGTCTTGTAAGGCTCTTCAACTTCAATCAAGTATGGTCTGTATTGCTGATGAGTTCTTCAGGCCCTTCATGTCTTTATCTTCTCAAGAGGAACCCTCTTAAGGAGTCATGTGAGACTTTTCACTTGTGTGTTCTGCGCTGAGTGGCAGCGTGATGACTGGGAAGAATTGCTATTTCTTCAGGCGATCACGAAGAAAACAGAAAAGGTTTCTCTGTATCCAGTCTTAGACAGAATTTCAGACTATGCATAGCATAGAGAAGCAGCCATTTCAGTAACAAACAACTTGTGTTTAGATAAAACAGCAGAGACACCAGTTACAGCCAGCCATTGACAGAGATTTGTGGGCTCAGTTGCGACCCAACTTTGTAAAAACAGGGATAGTTGATGATTCAGTTTATACGTGATTTATTAATGCAACACCATGTTCACCAAGTCTTGGAGCCTGTCTTTGTGGTCTGAGAAGTTCTCACATTCCAGCTACCCAGTACACACATCTTGCCACCACTAACATTGAATTTATTCATCCTTTCCGATAGGTATTGACACTTGAGGTCCCTAGTGTATCACACTCATGACATGTTTAATTACATCATTAATGACATCACTCATTAGATTTAAAGAGCAACATTGTTCACATTAATAATTTTATTTTCCCACAAAATATTAAGGAATAAAAGGCGATGGAGGGGAGTGTGGTATGACAACACATGAAGGGTTGGGTACATGTGTCCTGGATGGTGTAATCTTTGAGAGCTTAAGCAACACATAATGGGGTTGAAGTTATACTTGGTTGGCTCAGTCATAACTGGCATTTTTCAGTGTTTTTTTTACGTTAGTTCCTGCCTCATTTTCAACACCTAATTATAACGTCACTTTACCCTTTCTTTCTCAGTGATTTTCTAGGGTGTTTTATTTTTCATGTTCGATGGCATGTGTAGCTGCAGATACACATGCTTTGCATATACTGCCATCTAGTGCTCGGAGTGTTACAAGTTGTTTTTCTTCGAAGAAGTATTTTCGAGTCACTGGATTGAGTGACTACTCCTTTTCGGCTCCATTGCGCATGGGCATCGACTCCATGTTAGATTGTTTTCTTTCCGCTGTCAGGTTCGGATGTGTTTCTTTTCGCTCCGATAGTCGGAAAAGTTGTCTAACTTGTTAATTCTTGTCGGTATTGTTTCGATCGCGTAACGTCTCTCGTCGACACTTCGGTACTGTTGGATCAAACATCTTTACTCGCCCTTCGGGGTGCTCGCGCCCAACGCGGGCCTGGTCGGCCGACCGCCTGGAAGCCTCCTGGACTGGCCACCATTCCGCTTTTGTCCTCACTGCCACACCAAATTCCCATATACAGACCAACATCTCGTCTGTAACCTCTGTCTCTCCCCAGACAATCAAGAGGAAAATTGTGAGGCCTGCAGATCCTTCCGTTCGAAGAAAACTCTCCGAGACAGAAGAGCACGAAGACTGGAGATGGCGTCAAAGAGCACAGAACGTCTCGACGTCGAAGAAGAGGAGATCGAGCACACCGCAGACTCCGGCTGAGGATCCAACTCCGAGCAGGAGTCCGAGGAGGACAGACCGGTCACGGCAGGACAGCAAGTGAGTACGCCTGCCCCTGTCCCATCCTAGCCCAAACACAAGGCCTTGGGAACGCCACTGCCAGAAAGCCATGGCTCGACCCGCAAAAAGACCCTCGGTGACCAAGCAACAACTTCAGCACCGAAAAAGGCCACGCCACCGAAGGCCTCAGACTCGAGCCGAGGCACTGGCTCTGAAGCAAGCAGACATCGAACCCTTGAGTCGAAACCGCGAAAATCACTTTCGGAGCCGAGGCCAACATCCACTCCCAGCCTTTCGATCTCGAAAAAAACATCTTCGGAGCCCGAAAGTCCAGTTTATACGGAAGAGCATGGACTTTCCAAAGTACTTAAAGAAAGCCATACATTTTCGGAGGAACACACACAAATGGAGGACATTGATGAAAGGCAGGCCAGAATTCACATTCACAAGGACACTGGCAAGATCATAACTGCACCTCCTCTGAAGCCTAAGAGGAAGCTGGCCTTTCACGAACAATTTTATACTGCTCAGCCACCAGCTAAAGTGCCAAGACCTAAATGAAAAACTCCACCTCCACAATTTTCACTTCCTCAGTCTACTCCTCATTCTCCTCACCTGCTTGTCTCTCCACCTACTACTCCCACACCTGTACAATCTCCTGCACATTCTTTCGATTCACAAGACAATGTGGATCCATGGGATCTCTATGATCCAGATCCCATTCCGGATAATAGCCCAGACTGCTATCCTTCCAAACCATCACCAGCAGAAGATAGCACCGGATACACTCAGGTTCTGGCTAGGGCGGCATCATACCACAATGCACACCGAGCCCTTGGAGGCTGATTTTCTCTTCAACACATTATCCTCCCCATACACTACCTACCAGTCCCTTCCCATGCTTCCAGGCATGTTAAAGCATGCACATCAGATATTTCAAGAGCCAGTCAAAGCCAGGATAATTTCTCCCAGAGTGAAGAAAAAGTATAAACCACCTCCCTATGATCAGGCATTCATTACACAACAACTGCCTCCTGATTCTGTAGTTGTTAGTGCGGCCAGGAAGAGAGACAACTCCCAGTCATCTGGTGATGCACCACCACCTGACAAGGGGAGCAGGAAATTTGATGCTGCTGGCAAAAGAGTAGCATCGCAAGCAACCAACCAATGGAGAATAGCCAACTCCCAAGCACTATTGGCCTAGGTATAATAGGGCCCACTGGGACGAGATGAAGGATATCATACAACATCTCCCCAAAGACCAACAAAAAAGGCCACAACAAATAGTCGAGGAAGGGCAGGCTATTACTAATAACCAGATTAGATTAGCCCTAGATTCAGTAGACACAGCAGCTAGAACAATTAATACTGCTGTTACTATACGGAGACACGCATGGCTTCGGTCTTCAGGGTTTAAGCCTGAAATTCAACAGGCAGTCCTTAACATGCCGTTCAATCAAAAACAGCTTTTTGGCCCTGAAGTAGATACAGCTATTGAGAAAATGAAGAAAGACTCAGACACCGTTAAAGCCATGGGTGCTTTGTATATGACACAATACAGGGGGTCCTTTCAGAAACCCCAATACAGAGGTGGTTTTAGAGCACAAACATCTGCGGCATCCACTTCACAATCAAAGCCAACCTACCAACCTCAGTACCAACAAGGTGGGTTTAAAGGTAATTACAAAGGCCAATTCCCCAGAGGCAGGGGAAAATATCAGCCAACAAAACAAGCCTCACAGCCAAAACAGTGTCTTACTCCATCTCTTCCCATCTCACACCTCACCTGTGGGGGGAAGACTGCAAAGGTTCCACAACAATTGGCTACCCATTACAACCGACAACTGGGTATTATCTATTATCCGCAATGGCTATTGCATAGAATTAACACAAATTCCCCCAAATATACCTCCAAAACCACACAATCTCTCCTCCCAACATATCTCAATGTTGCAAGAAGAAGTGAAATCGCTATTACTCAAACAAGCCATAGAGCTTGTACCACAACATCAGATAGGAGCAGGGGTTCACTCACTGTACTTCCTCATGCCCAAAAAAGATGGAACCTTAAGACCAATATTAGATCTCAGAACTCTCAATCTTTACATCCTGTCAGAACACTTTCACATGGTAACACTACAGGATGCGGTCCCACTGCTACAGCAGCAAGATTTCATGGCAACATTAGACCTTAGCATATTTTCACATACCCATCCACCCAGCGCACAGAAAATATCTCAGGTTTGTAATTCAAGGAAAACATTACCAGTTCAAAGTGTTACCCTTCGGGATAACAACAGCTCCCAGAGTTTTTACAAAATGTTTGGCAGTGGTAGCCGCCTACCTAAGAAGACAACACATTCATGTCTTCCCATATCTCGACGATTGGCTAATAAAGTCCACCAGTCATACACAGTGCCAAGACCATACACATTACGTAATACCAACCCTACACACCCTAGGGTTTTCCATTAACTACCAAAAACCCACCTACAACCTGCGCAAATTCAGCAGTATTTAGGAGCCACGCTAAATATACAAACAGCACTTGCAATTCCAAGTCCACAAAGAGTGCAAGCATTTCACAATGTATCAGCACAAATTCAGCCAAACCAACAGTACACAGTCAAATTCGTAATGAAACTGTTAGGCATGATGGCATCATGCATCACCATTGTCCCAAATGCAAGATTAAACATGCAGCCTTTGCAACAGTGCCTCGCACAGCAATGGTCCCAGGCACAGGGTCACCTCCAAGATCTAGTGTTGATAGACCGCCAAACATGCATATCACTTCAGTGGTGGAATTCCACAAATCTAAACAAAGGGCGACCATTTCAAGACCCTGTGCCTCACACCATACTTACAACAGATGCATCAATGATTGGTTGGGGGGCACACCTCAACAATCACAACATTCAACGACAATGGGACACCAAACACAAACAATTTCACATAAATCACCTAGAATTGCTAGCTGTATTCCTAGCACTCAAAGCTTTTCAGCCTCTTCTCACTCACAAGAACGTCCTTATCAAAGCAGACAACATGACAACAATGTATTACCTTAACAGACAAGGAGGGACCCATTCATCTCAACTGTCCCTCCTAACCCAAAAGATTTGGCTTTGGGCAATCCACAACAACATTCACCTAGTAGCACAATACATTCCAGGGATACACAACAAATTGGCAGACGTTCTCAGCCGGGATCATCAACAAACACACGAGTTGGAAATTCATCCCCAAGTGCTTCAGACATACTTTCACCACTGGGGAATGCCAGACATAGACCTATTCACCACCAGCAAAAATGCAAAATGCCAAAACTTCACATCCAGGTACCCACATCCTCTATCCAAGGGCAATGCTCTATGGATGAATTGGTCAGGGATATTTGCTTATGCTTTTCCCCCTCTCCCGCTCATCCCATTTCTAGTCAACAAACTGCGTCAAAACAAACTCAAACTCATACGTATTGCACCAATGTGGGCATGTCAACCCTGGTACACAACGCTGTTAGATCTCTCAGTGGTACCACACATCAAACTCCCCAACAGACCCGATCTGTTAACCCAAAACAAACAACTAATCAGGCATCCATATCCCAAAATGCTCAATCTAGCCATTTGGCTCCTGAAGCCATAGAGTTTGGATATCTACAACTACCAACAGAATGTATGGAAGTAATTAAACAGGCAAGAAAGCCCACTACCAGGCAGTGTTATGCAAACAAATGGAAAAGGTTTGTATATTACTGTCAATCTAAACAAATTGCCCCTCTTTTAGCGTCAATACAAGACATTGTAAGTTATTTGCTTCATTTACAAAAAGCAAATCTAGCCTTCTCGTCCATTAAACTACAACTCACTGCAATATCTGCGTATTTGCAAAATAAACAACACAGCTCTTTATTTAGAGTCCCTGTTATCAAAGCCTTCATGGAAGGATTAAAATGCATTATTCCTCCTAGAACACCTCCAGTGCCTTCATGGAATCTTAACATAGTACTCACATGACTCATGGGTCCACCATTTGAACCTATGCATTCATGTCAAATTCAATACCTAATACGGAAAGTTGCCCTCCTAGTTGCAATCACTTCATTAAGAAGAGTTAGTGAAATACAAGCTTTCACTATTCAAGAACCATTCATACAAGTACACAAACATAAAGTTGTACTTCAAACAGACCCAAAATTTCTCCCAAAGGTTATATCACCGTTTCATATCAATCATACAGTGGAACTACCAGTCTTCTTTCCACAGCCAGACTCTGTAGCAGAAAGAGCCCTGCATACATTAGACATTAAAAGAGCACTAATGTATTACATAGATAGAACTAAATCATTTAGGAAAACCAACCAATTATTTGTGGCGTTCCAAAAACCACATACTGGTAACCCTATCTCAAAGCAAGGGCTAGCTAGATGGATAGTAAAATGCATCCAAATGTGTTACCTAAAAGCTAAAAGGCAGCTATTAGTTACACCTAAGGCACACTCCACCCGCAAAAAAGGAGCTGCAATGGCATATCAATGGCCGAAATCTGTAAAGCATCCACTTGGTCAACACCACATACATTTACCAAGCATTACTGTGTAGATGTGTTAGCAACACAGCAGGCCACAGTAGGACAGGCTGTACTAAGAACACTATTTCAAACAACTTCAACTCCTACAGGCTGACCACCGCTTATGGGAGGTAAAACTGCTTTGTAGTCTATGCATGTGTATCTGCAGCTACACATGCCATCGAACGGAAAATGTATCTTACCCCGTGAACATCTGTTCGTGGCATATTCCGCTGCAGATTCACATGCACCCTCCCACCTCCCCGGGAGCCTGTAGCCGTTTAAGTTCAACATTCACTTGTACATATGTGTACATATGTGTATGTATATATATATATATATATATATATATATATATATATATATATATATATATATATTATTCCATTTGCATGGACATCTCTTTTCTTTGTACTCTATCACTGCTACCTTACCCTCTGCAGGAAAACAATCTAACAATGGAGTGGATGCCCATGCACAATGGAACCGAAGAGGAGGAGTCACTCGATCTCGTGACTCGAAAACACTTCTTCGAAGAAAAACAACTTGTAACACTCTGAGCCCAACACTAGATTGCAGGAATAATGCACAGCATGTGAATCTGCAGCAGAACATGCCACGAACAGATGTACACTGGGTAAGTGACATTATATATATATATATATATATATATATATATATATATATATATATATATATATATATATATATAAGCTCAACACCTTACAGAAATACATTTAATTCACTGACATCTCTCCATCAATTTGAACTCATAACTATTGATCATATTTTATATAGAAACAGTCTCCAATACTATCTCCAACTTGGATTCTTAAGAATCACCTACCCCTGAGCATTCATTACAAGGCAGAGGACATCCAAACCTGAGATATACGATCCTCATTGTTTAATAAAATTGTAATAAATGTTTAACACACTTTTGTTAATTCATAAGTGCAGTCTCATTTTATCAACACCCATCACTCACGAAAATGTACCAACACCACAGACCTTTGACAAAACCTCTTTATGATAATCAGGCATCTTCTTCCCCTCCCTTCATATATTTCAGCCACAGTGCAGCAAGACAGAAAACAATGAATATGCATCCTATTATCAGAATATATTGGTGTTGGTGCACTTTTGAGAGTGTCAGCAGTAGAGACTGCTGTACCTCAAATACCTGTGCTCTTCTGGCCTCTCTGATGGCTTTGGAGGCCCTAGTGAGGTGTGCCACACATGTGTAGGACTCAGAGGCCAGTAAGACAACTGCTCTAGTGATGGATAAGGGCCTCTGTAGCTTTTCAAATGGTGAGCAATTGAGCCACCACGAAGGAACTGAGCTGCTGGAACATTTTGATCCATATGTTGAAGGAGCCTGCTTCTCTGGCATTTGGGGCTCTTGTTAGGAATTGGGGTGTAATTCTGTGGCCAGACCAAGTGGACATTAATTGGCAGACCTGTGAGACCTGGACAATAGAATGAAAAGAAAGACTTGAGTTTAACATTTTTGATGCTAGTTCGGATCTTTGCAGGATCAGCATAACAAATGATGACGTTAATCTTGCAATGCCCATTGAGGCCCATTGTAAACATTGGTGTGCCTCTTTTAACACTTGCTCTGAGAAGGCATTAAAAGTGGCAAAAAAATGACGCAAAAAAATCTCTCAAATTTCTTTGCGCCATTATTTTACCCCTCCCCTAACGGAGGAATGCCCCCTTTGTACACATTATGTCTGGCGCAGGCATAATGTAGCGCAAAGTGTTACAAAGTGGTGCAATGCATGCATTGCAGCACTTTGTAAATTTGGCGTGGCGATTTTGGCCTCGTTGGGCTACATTAGCGTAGAAAAATTATGCTAATGTGTTGCAAGGATACACTAGGGGCTCTTAACTATGCTCCTTAGTGCATGAAATGTTACAACACAGTCATTCACAAGCATAATAGGTTTACTTCATGTAAAATTAGATTTGCCTTGCTTTTAGCAAAGAACTACCTGCATTGAGTTGGGTCGCAGTTCTCAGGGCTAATCAGAAATAGTAAAAGCTGATCTCACATATCTTGAAGGACCACTCACACTTTAACATACACTGTCTTTCCTGAATGCTCAGAAATGGGCACTTTACGTTTTCATGAGCAACAGTCTCTTAGAGGGAAAACATCCTAGAACTAACACGCCAACATCCCAAAAGGTGTTTGTAGTCCTATACTTTGGACAAGATAATATTGATGTCCAAACCCACAAAAACAATAGCAGATACTGTTTGTTGAAAGGACTCATGGCATGGTCGGTCCAGCAGGAAAAGAAATTATCCAAAAGCCCTAGGCTGGGAATACAACTGGAAAGTGCAGCAGCATGTCATTGATATTATTAATGACACTCCAACACATTCACCAAACACATTTTTCTCTGTTACTTCAATACTATTCATACAGAGATGAAATCAGTCATATAAAGGCTAAGAGAAGATTTCACAAGAAGCCAGGAGGAAATAATGAAAGAAATGTCTGAATGAGGTGAGTAACTAGCATCATAGCAACAGCAGTGGTGACCTGACACCAGGAGGGACACAGCTGGAAGAAGGAATTTGAGCTATGGGAGCCCTGCAGCACTTCTAAATTGAGAAATGAGAGAATCTTGAAAACAGGCCTTGGAGAGGCAACATAAGAATTAGAAATCCCAGAGATCAAGCAAAAGCACAAAATATAGGAGAACCCAATAAAATGTTATTGAGTAAATCTTGAGCGACGTGGATGCTGAAGAGTTTTAGACCAATCGTTCAAGTCCACAGAGGGCCGAAGAAACAGCCCTGAAAAGACACACATGCAAGATCAATATTAGCAAAGATGCACAACTTACCTATAAGATGAAGGAAAGAAGTAGCAGAGTGACCAAATACAAAGGCATGACCACTGCTAACAGAAGAGAGCCCTATGGCTTAGAAAGATCTATTGGATGCTAAATTGAGTAGGGGTGCTCAATGAAGCGCAGTTCCCTTGAAGCAACAAAAAGGCATAATAGGTCTTCCCATTCAGGTCAATGTTTGATCAGGACAGCAAACAAAAAATTATTACAAACCATTAGAAAAGTTCGAGTGGACAAACAAGAGAAAGTAAAGAACAGTGGGCAAACCTAGACATGGCAAACCATGGCAAAACGCCAAGATATAGGGGAACAAAAAAGAAAAAAATACTGTGGAGCTGTGTGTAAAATCATGACACAAAATCCCTGCATTCAATGTACTGTTGCCAACTCTTCATTTTCTGTGTGTTGCCACCTTGATGTTAACACTCAAATAGGTAGAAATAGTTTTCAATTCCTAGCCAATGAAGTTATAAAACACATTACAAAAACATCTGCATGCATATTTTTTGTGTTACACATGTCACTTTGGTGATCCTCTAGTGACTTCTTTGCCATTCTGTCCAATAGCCAGCAAAGGGCGATCCACAGCCAAAATAACCCACCATCTGGGATTTGCTGGTGGAAGGTGTTCACCAAGACATTTAGAAATATGTATTAGGCCTCTGAGGAGCATACTGACTATATCAGTACAGTTGAATGCTATCTTTGAACACACCTTTTCTTCAGAGGGATAGGGAGCTGAGTGTTTTATGCAGTAAAAGTAACCCCACAGTTACTATGCATATTTATGAGTTATATATCGGCAGCAAATCTGTAGGCAAGGTTAGGCCTCAGTTTCATTGAAAACTGATGTTTTGATTGGTTCACCCCATAGGGACCCCTTTTTAAAAAAGATATGTAGTGACCTATGGGACCCCTTTTTACCCCTCAAGAGGGCTGCCCATAGGGGGTGCATTGACAGTGCACCATCATTTTGTGGCGTACTTTCAGTGTGCCTCCTATGGGCATGTTTGCCTCTGCACCTGCGTCAGAAATACTGCACGGGAGCAGAGTTCATACGATTCCGTCATCTTAGGGCCATGCCTCTATGCTCATGAGAGAACACCCTCTCACGAAAGCGCAGGCGCTACATGTGTGTCAGCGCTATCAGTATTACAGAAGGGGTCACACAAGTGTCTGCAGACCCTACTGTAATGCCAAGTGTCCATGCGTGCACAAAGCAGGCAACACACACCCTTTGTGCCCAGGCTCATTTACTGTAATATGGTTCCAGGGGTCTGTTATCACACACTGTGCATAGTGATCCAGTAAATAACTAGATTGCATTATTTGTCAGAAAACATCAAGGGTAACACCTTGATCTTATTTTGTATTGTGACATTTCAGTACATTGTTTTAAACTATATTTTTGTTACTCACACAATAAGAAATAAACAACTTGTAGAAACTACAGGGCATATTTATGACATTGTAGTGCAGGACAGCAAGACACTGTGCTGTGCTGCTCTGTGTCACAAGGAAAGGACAATAATGCACTGTATTTAAGGCAATACAGAACATTCCTGTCCTTTCCCGCACTGGTACACAATGGGCTGCCAAGTGCCAGCACAGGCACCCTTTGATCATGGTGCAAGGGTGGCAACGTTGCATGCAGGATCGTTTTTGTGCAGGAAGGGGGCACCTTCCTGCACAAAAACAATTGTGAGAGGCTTTTGCCACTTTCTTTGCGTGCTGCATTCTCTTTCTATGTGTGCTGCAGATGGCAACACATTTAGAGGAAAAACAAGTTGGAATGAAGATATTTCTCTTCAGTACGCCTCAACGGGGGAGTTGTAGGTTTTTGGCGCATTACCAGGTCTACCACTACTGGTAACTGTGGGGATGCGTCACAATCCATGAATGTTGCATGGGAACACCCACACTTCACCCACAGAAATGCCTTCCTGACGCAGAGCAACGCAAGGAAGTGGTTTGCGTTGCGATTCATTACTCAAGATTTATGAAGCCAGTCAGGGCTGGCTTCATAAAGCTCACTTTAGGTTTGTGTCGCGCATGTACCACGTTGCGTGGTGCAAACACAAAGCAAACCAGGTGATAAATATGGCCCTACATGTCTAAGTTTTATTTTGTTTGCGTAGTGACACGGTAGGACACTTGTACGACTTTCAGCTACGGTGATTAGTTTATTAAAACTCGTCGTAACTAGAATGAGGTGCATAATATTATTGACCACTAGATGGAAGCAAAGTACCATTTTCCTTCACATTGCTTGTTCTTTTGCTAAAACCATAGAACCAACCATGACGTTGATTGGGTCTGTTAATAAGTACTATACTGTCCCCAAAAAATGCCTTGTAGCCTTTTTCAAGAGTGCAAAATCAATAGCAGCCGTCTTAAAAGCGCGACTAATATACAAGACGAGCACTGAGTAGCTAGCACATAAGGTCTATGAAGAGGCTGCTTAGAGCTTGCTCAGATGGACAGTGCATCAGCATACTAGGCAAAAAAGTACTGTGCCGCTGGAGCGCTCCCCATTAAGCTTTTATGACTTTCTTTCAAATTGGACACTACCTCATAGGGATACTCCGAGGCTGCTGCCTTGCATCGCCTTAGGGCAGTGCCAGCCTGTGAAAGGGGGGTAATTTGTGTCTTGCTGAGTCCTGCAATGGAGGCTGTGGGCGCTGCAACATGTGGAGCTTGTGATTATGGTGAGTTATGCATTAGACTTTCTTCAACCTGGATTATGTAAAATCATTGAACCTAAAACCAAGAAAACCACGTTCCATGGAAAAAGCAATAAAGACACCAACCATAAGTTTACTTTAGATACTAAATAAAATAGCAGTTTAGGAAGACATTTCGAAGTAGTGAAGTCATAGGGGATATGTAATATGAGACTCAATACTAATTGAAATGCAATAGTTGAAATAATAAAATAATAGGGTGACCAATATATATATTCATACTAAATATTAAAAACAATGAAATGATCATGTGTTATTGTTATTATAAATGTTACCAATAATAACAATAATAATAGCCCTCTAAGTATGTTAACAGTTTTAATAATAATAATACTAATTAAAATGCAATCGTTGAAATAATAAAATAAAAAGGTGACCAATATGCATATATATTTATACTAAATATTAAAAACAATAAAATTATTACAATGGCAATTGTTATTGTTATTATTAATATTACCAATGATAATAATAGCCCTCTAATTATGTTTGCAATGTTATTGGTAATAATAATATTCATCATCATCATCTTAGAGTTTAAAATTGTCACCTTGGCATGAATGTCCCACTGTTCCAAGGTTGGCAATTACAGGCTGGTCTCTTCTTCCCTCCTGTGAATTGCTTGCTCAGCTTAGAATAAATCTTGTTTTCAACCTAGGGATTCTCGGAAGAGGAATTCTTCTTCAGGGAATCCTTCTAATTCCAAATCGAATAAGCCTCAAAGTTCCTTACTATGCCAAGATATTTAGTCAACCAGTACCTGGATTTCCTGGAACTTGGCAAGGCTGCGAGATGACAAACTCAATACGATAGTAAATTTACAGTCGTCAGTCATCTGCCTCCAAGAGACTTGGGACCAGATTTATCAAACTCTCACCCAACGCAGCGCAGCAGGCAAAAATGTTGCTCTGCATTGTGTGATAGGGAGGGAGCAGGAGAGCGCCATATCTACAGAGCTGTGGCTCGTTCCTCCTCTTTCCTTAGGGCCGACCAGTGCTTGATTTGTGCTTGTTGTTTCCGGTGCTGAGCACCAGCACTTATTTTTGCGGGCCAGGGCTTATTCTTCTGCCTCAAGCATTTACTGCGAGCTCTTGTAGCAAAAGACACATATTGGAAAGACGGAGTAAGAGAAAAGCAAAAAAAGTCACAAAGTTAGAAAGCAGAAAGCTGCGAGAGTGAGCTGGCGGTGCAGGGGGTGTCTGTAAATAGATTAAAGAGGCCCGCGATCCCTTCAGGGTTACTCTGCCTCGATATTCTGTTCTCGCACATTTAATTGCAGCAACCGCGTGTTTCAGAGGAGGGCTTTGAGCACCGGCACGTTTTTATTTACAAATTAAGCACTGGCGCCGATGCAGATTTTTGCTGCTGTGTCCCACACACACAAACACTTTTATTCCATAGAGCAAGGGTGTGTGCGTGAGTTTAGCATGGATTTGTACTGGAAGGGTATCCTTCCAGTACAAAATACTATGCCTAGATAACTTATAACACTTTTCCTACTTTCAAGCGAAGTCGGACAAGAAAGGAGAAATTAAAACATTTCTACTTTCAACACCTGGTTTCAAAAGGTGCTATTTTTAGACACAAAACCCTCTCACACATTATTGGTAGCTAGAGTTTTGCATCAAAAACCATGGGTGGTTGCATAGGAACCCCCATATAGCATTCATGGTACACCCCCATGATACTAAGCAACGCAAAGCTGCGCTTTTTGCTGCTTTGAGTTCCTTTTAGGCAACTTTCCAGGGCAAAACAAGTTTTGCGCTGGAAAGTAAATAATAAAGACACATTTTGTGCTGGTTTGCATCACTTTTATAATGCAAACCCAGCGCAAAATGTTAATAAATCACCCCCTTGGCTTTTAACCAAATTTAATATGGACTGCTCTTATATAATGGATGTCCCTGCGCAGTGGGTAAAGAAAGGACGTTTTAAAGATGGTCTCTCTATCCTTCCTGTAGATTTCCAATGGAATTGTAAAGTTATACCTCTTTCCTGTCATGATGTTCAGTGTATTAAGATCAAAATGCCAAAGAAAATTAACCCTCACATAAATGTTTTTTCCTGTTTGTCACTTGTGTCCCTTCTGGTCTGCAAATACAATTCTCTCTTGTTCGAGATCTTGGACCAAATTAAATACATTTTGGAGTCTGAACAAAAAGTCCAGATAATAATTTGACCCCTAAATTTCTCTGAACTGCCCTAGGCGGCGGGGGGAGTCCTGATTCCTTGGGCCACCAGTGATTGGATCATTTAGTGGTGGAGCATCCAAAGAGTAAAATCTCCATCTAGGATGCAAGGCTCTTTAAGCAATTCCTTTTCATCCAGTCTGCCACCTCCCGCAGGCATTGCTTAGTCAGAGCTAGCACACCCCAGGCTTGCTTCCCAAAAGAGAAGATGAGCTGGGTGTCATCGGTGTATGAGATTACCTTAATGCTATTTTGTTTCAATAATCTGAGCCAGTGGTGTCATGTACATGTTAAACAGTGTAGAGCCCAACAAGGAGGCAGGGGGAATGCCATACATCATCTCTTTAGACACTGAGAAAAAAGGCTCCAGGAACACTGATTGTTCTCGGGCACATAGAAACAATTGAACCCAACTCAAAGCTGTACCGCTAAACACCAGATCGGCAAATCTGGCTAGCAGTAACTGGTGGGAGGCATGTCAACGCTTTCATCCAGCAGGATGAGGGCTGCAATCTGACCCTGATCAAGGCAGTTTTTGATCTCCTTGAATACTTCTAGACAGGCCATCTCAGTACTATGTTTGGGCCAAAAGCCCGATTGTGAAGAGTGGAATAAGTTGTGTTCTTTCAAATACATACTCAATTGATGGTTTACCAGCTTTTCCAATGCTTTAAGCATGGAGTAAGTTGTGTTCTTCCAGATACTCAATTGGTGGTTTACCTGCATTTCAAAAACTTTCACAGCTGCTGGTAGTAAAGAGATAGGGTGAAAAGTTTCCAGCCTAGTCAGGTCCACTGCCATTTTTTAGGTCGCAGTCTACCAGATAGCACAGCTGTCTGATTTGCTAAAAACATCTTGGGAACATTCAGAAGGCTGACCTAGAAATGCATTCTTCCCATTGCTTGGCATTGGTTTGTGGTTTGTAACTCACATTTTCCTGCTTTCCATTGGCTGGCTTTATTTGTTTTAGTCTGTCCAACTTGAGTTCATACCTTCCTTTCCCCAAACCTTATTTACAGTATCCTTCCGAGTGCCCCCGTTCTGTGAACAGGTCTATAAATTCTGTTCTTGTCTTGTCGCATTTGCTGTGCATGTAAAGACCAATGTCAAATGTCAGGAGCTGTCTTCTGAGGTGCTTATTTACTTTTCTTTTTTTTCTGACTTCAAAGCGAGAGAATTTATGTAACTATCGTGCTCGATACCAGGGGTAGGAAAGATCTTTTGTAGCACAATCAATCAATCAATCATTGGATTTATAAAGCGCACTACGTACCCGTGAGGGTTTCAAGGCGCTGGGGGGGGGGGGGTGCTGTTGTTACTGGTCCAAGAGCCAGGTCTTGAGGAGTCTTCTGAAGGTGAGTAGGTCTTGGGTCTGTCGCAGGTTGGTGGGGAGGGTGTTCCAGGTTTTGGTGGCGAGGTATGAGAAGGATCTGCCGCCAGAGGTCTTTCTTCAGATGCGGGGGACGACGGCGAGGGCGAGGTTAGTGGAGCGGAGCTGACGGGTGGGGGTGTAGAAGCTGAGTCTGTTGTTTAGGTAGGCTGGTCCGGTGTCGTGGAGCGCTTTGTGAGCGTGGGTAAGATGCTTGAAAGTGATCCTTTTGTCCACGGGGAGCCAGTGAAGGTTTCTCAGGTGGTGGGAGATGTGGCTGTGGCGGGGTACGTCGAGGATCAGCTGGGCGGAGGCGTTTTGGATGTGTTGGAGGCGTAGTAGGTCTTTTGCTGGGATGCCTGTGTAGAGTGCTTTGCCGTAGTCCAGCCTGCTGCTGACGAGGGCCTGTGTCACCGTTCTTCTTGTTTCTGTCGGGATCCACTTGTAGATTCTGCGCAGCATGCGGAGTGTGTTGTAGCAGGAGGAGGAAACTGCGTTGACCTGTTTAGACAAGGTGAGGGAGGAGTCG
Source organism: Pleurodeles waltl (assembly GCF_031143425.1). NCBI lineage: Eukaryota > Metazoa > Chordata > Amphibia > Caudata > Salamandridae > Pleurodeles > Pleurodeles waltl. Next base: position 1,021,764,082 of record NC_090449.1, on the reverse strand, counting down.
AGGATGAAGCCCAGGTTGCGAGCGTGGTCGGACGGTGTCGGTGGGGTTCCTAGTGCGGTGGGCCACCAGGAGCCATCCCAGGCGGAGGGGGTGAGTCCGAGGATGAGGACCTCCGTCTTGTCCGAGTTCAGTTTCAGACGGCTGTTTCTCATCCATTCGGCGATGGATTTCATTCCCTCGTGGAGGTTGGTTTTGGCAGTGTGCGGGTCTTTGGTGAGTGAGAGGATGAGCTGGGTGTCGTCGGTGTAGGTGAGAATGTTGAGGTTGTGTTGTCGGGCCACTTGTGCGAGGGGGGCCATGTAGATGTTGAACAGCGTCGGGCTGAGGGATGAGCCTTGGGGGACGCCGCAGATGATGTTGGTGGCTTCAGAGCGGAAGGGGGGGAGGCGGACTCTCTGGGTTCTGCCGGAGAGGAATGAGATGATCCAGTCTAGGGCTTTTCCTTGAATTCCGGTTTCATGGAGGCGTGATTTCAGGGTGCGGTGGCAGACTGTGTCGAAGGCGGCAGATAGGTCCAGGAGGATGAGGGCTGATGTTTCGCCGTTGTCCATTTGCCGTCTGATGTCGTCTGTGGCGGCGAGAAGGGCGGTTTTGGTGCTGTGGTTTCATCTGAAGCCGGACTGGGAGGGGTCTAGGATGTCGTTGTCTTCGAGGTGGCTGGTTAGTTGTGTGTTGACGATTTTTTCAATCACCTGTGCTGGGAAAGGGAGCAGGGAGATAGGTCGGAAGTTCTTGAGGTCGTTGGGGTCTGCTTTGGGCTTCTTGAGGAGGGCGCGGATTTCGGCGTGTTTCCATTTTTCAGGGAATGTCGCTGTTTTGAAGGAGATGTTGATTACCTTCCGTAGTTGGGGGGCGATGGTTGAGTCGGCTTTGTTGTATACGTGGTGGGGGCAGGGGTCTGACGGAGATCCTGAGTGGATGGGGTTCATGATCTTGCGTGTCTCTGTGTTGTTTACGTTGGTCCAGGAGGTCAGGTGGTTTGCACAGGTGGAGTGTTTGGGTCTGGCGTGGGAGTGGCGTTGAAGCTGTTGTGGATGTCGGTGATCTTCCGGTGAAAGAAGGTGAACAGTGCGTGGCAGAGTTCTTGGGATGGAGGGATGTTGTTGACGTTGGCGCTGTGGTTGGAGAGTTCTTTCACGATGCTGAAGAGCTCTTTGCTGTTGTGTGCGTTGTTGTCCAGGCGTTCTTTGAAGTGGGATCGTTTGGTTTGTCTGATGAGTTGGTGGTGCTTGTGGGTGGCATCCTTGTGGGCTGTCAGGTGTGCGTTTGAGGAGCCATTCCTTTTTTAGCTTTCGGCAGTCGCGTTTGGACTTTAGGAGCTCGTCAGTGAACCAGGTGGCTTTTCTTCTGGCTTGGTTGTCGGTGGATTTCTTGAGTGGCGCGAGGGTGTTGGCGCAGTCGTTGATCCACAGGGTGAGGTTGTGGGCGGCGGTGTCTGGGTCGGTGGAGTCGGGGGGTGGGTTCTGGGCGAGGGTGTTGGTAAGCTGGTCTTCCGTAACTTTGCTCCAGCATTGGCGGGGTGGTTGTTGGGTGCGATGGTGCTCGGTATGTTTCTTGTAGGTGAAGTGGATGCAGTGGTGGTCGGTCCAGTGGAGTACGGTGGTATGGTTGAAGGTGACGTGGGCGCTTAAGGAGAAGATGGGATCAAGCGCGTGGCCGGCGATGTGGGTTGGTGTGTTGACGAGTTGTGTGAGGCCGTGGTTGGTGAGGTTGTCGATCAGAGTAGTGGAGTTGGTGTCGTTGTTGTTCTCCAGGTGGAAATTTAGGTCCCCGAGGAGGATGTAATCCGTTGAGGTGAGTGCGTGGGTGCTGGTGAGATCGGCGAGGGATTTGCTGAATGGTGCACGTGGTCCGGAGGGTCTGTAGATGAGCATTCCTCTGAGAGTGGTGTTGGGGTCGGTGTGGATGCGGAAGTGTAGATGTTCGGCGGTCTTGAGGGAGTCGTCAGTGTGGGTGTCGACCTTGAGGAAGGATTTGTGGGCGATGGCTATTCCTCCTCCGATTCCGTTGTTGCGGTCCCTACGGATGATCTTGTAGCCGTCTGGGATGGCTATTGCGATGTCGGGTGCCGAGGAGTCGTTCCACCATGTTTCGGTCAGGAAGGCTACGTCTGGGGCGGTGGAGTCGAGCAGGTCCCAGAGCTCGATGGCGTGCTTGCGTGCGGAGCCGGTGTTGAGGAGTATGCAGTGGAGGTGGTTAGTTTCGGTCTTTGTTGGTTCCGTTGTTCTGTCGCAGGTGAATCTGCAGGTGCGGCATGAGAAGGGTCCGTGGGTGTTCCTTGGTGAGGACTGGGAGCATGCTGTGATGTGGCCGGGATTGAGGGTGCTGAGTTGGTCGGCTGTGTAGCGGCGTCTGGAGGTGCAGGGATCTCACGGACCAGGGGAGGTGGCGCTGGGCGCGGTCCAGTCGCGGATGGGCGCAGACGGGCTTGCCTCTGGCGTGCCAGCGGCGCAGACGCGCAGTGACCGCCATTAAGAAGGGAGGGTGGAGCAGCTGGGAGGTGGGAGGAAGCGGCAAATGGGGGCGTGAGGAGGGCGGGGCCGCTGGGAGGCAGCGGCGGGGAAAGCGGCTCAGAGAGAGCCGGCGGCAAGGGGAGCACACAAGGGGTGAAAAGCGGCGGAAAAAACTGGAAAAAGGCACAGAAGGAGAAACTGAGGGGTGAACGGCACACTAATACAGGGCACAAAAAACGAGTCACAATAACATGAACAGCATGAACGGCACAGTAATTCACAATTATTCAAGGCACAGAGAACAAGTCACAATAGCATGAACGGCATGAACGGCACAGTAATTCACAGTAATTCAAGGCACAGAGAACAAGTCACAATAGCATGAACGGCACAATAATTCAAGGCACAGGGAACAAGTCACAATCACTTAAAACAGCACAAAGCACAAGTCTAGTGACGCTTACCAGAGCCCACTAGACACCAGGGATGAGGCGCAGGTGGATGCCTGCGGGTGGAGGAGGGCCTCGAACACGCGATTGGCAGCGCATGCAGGGTCAAGAACAGGGGAACAGCTTGGTGGTGCTGCGGACGTGGGGGAGCGGTCTCCTGACCAAAATCGGGTCAGAGATCGCTCACCCTCGATGCGCAGCGACCGCCATTAAGAAGGGAGGGGGGAGGGAGGAGCAGCTGGGAGGCAGGAGGGAGCGACGAATGGGGGCGCGAGGGGGGTGGGGCCGCAGGGAGGCAGCGGCGGGGAAAGCGGCTCGGAGAGAGCCGGCGGCAAGGGGAGCGCACAAGGGGCAAAAAACGGCCGAAAAAAATGGAAAAAGGCACAGAAGGAGAAACTGAGGGTTGAACGGCACACTAATACAGGGCACAAAAAACGAGTCACAATAACATGAACGGCACAGTAATTCACAATAATTCAAGGCACAGAGAACTAATCACAATAGCATGAACGGCACAATAATTCAAGCACATTTTGTTATTTCTGAAGTGTGTTGGAAACAAAATACTTTATTATGATCAAAACAATTGATTACAATAGGTAATGCAATTGCCACACATTTTCATATGTGCACTGTATAGTTTTATTAGTAAAACTGTATGTCTGTGCAAATGTAATTATAAATTCAATTAGTAAAATTGTAATAGCCATTGCAATTGAAAATGTGTTGAAAATGCGTTGTCTGTAATGGCAGTGTGCCACCACACCATGAACATTCCACTCTACGTCACTCCACTCTGCTCAGCACCACTCCACACCACATCAATCTATTCTGCACCACTCCACTTTACACCGCTCCACGCCACTGAACTCTGCACCACTTCAATCTACACCACTTTAAGCTATGCCTCTCTACTCTAACTTGTACCACTCTACTCTAAGCCAATGCACTCTTAGGCCCATATTTATACTTTTTGACGCAAAACTGCGCTAACGCAGTTTTGCGTCAAAAAAATTAGCGCCGGCTAACGCCATTCTGAAGCGCCATGCGGGCGCCGTATTTATTGAATGACGTTAGCCGGCGTTAGCCGCCGGCGCCGTCTGGTGTGCGTTAAAAAAAACGACATACACCAGGCAGCGCCGGCGTAGGGGGATATGGGGCTTGGGCGTCAAGAAATGGGGCAAGTCAGGTTGAGGCAATTTTTTCGCCTCAACCCGATTTGCGCCATTTTTTTTTCACTCCCAACCCCCATAGAAATGACTCCTGTCTTAGCAAAGACAGGAGTCATGCCCCCTTGCCCAATGGCCATGCCCAGGGGACTTCTGTCCCCTGGGCATGGTCATTGGGCATAGTGGCATGTAGGGGGGCACAAATCAGGCCCCCCTATGCCACAATTTTTTTTTTAAAAGAACACTTACCTGAACTTACCTTAATGTCCCTGGGATGGGTCCCTCCAGCCTTGGGTGTCCTCCTGGGGTGGGCAAGGGTGACAGGGGGTGTCCCTGGGGGCATGGGAGGGCACCTCTGGGCTCCTTCAGAGCCCACAGGTCCCTTAACGCCTGCCTTTTGCAGGCGCTAAAAAACAGCGCAAAAGCGGCCGTACGTCATTTTTTTTGACCCGCCCACTCCCGGGTGTGATTTTTGCCCGGGAGTATAAATCCGACGCACATGCCTCGGAGTCGATTTTTTAGACGGGAACGCCTACCTTGCATATAATTAACGCAAAGTAGGTGTCCACGCTAAAAAATGACGCTAACTCCATGGACTTTGGCGCTAGACGCGTCTAACGCCAAAGTATAAATATGGAGTTAGTTTTGCATCGAAATTGCGTCAAAAAAAACGACGCAATTCCGGCGCAAACGGAGTATAAATATGCCCCTCAGTCTCTCTACTCTATACCAGTGCACTCTTCACCATTGCTCTCTACACCACTTCGGTAAAGGCCACACCAAATCTACTCTGCAGAACTCCACTCTATGCAACTGTACCGTACACAACTCTGCAACACTGCACTTTAAGCTAATACACTCAACGTCAATGCACCTAACTCTGTAACACTTAGCTATATGCCCCTGCACTCTATGCCAATCCACTGTACATCACTCTGAACTACTTTGCACCACTTCACTCTATACCACTTTACTCTACGTCATTACAGTCTGTCACTCTACTTAACTGCACTGTATCCTGCACCACTCCACTCTACGCCACTTCACTATAATCCAAAACAGTCTACTCTACACCACTACACTCTACACAACTGTATGCCACTCTGCACCACTCCACTGCCACTGCGCTCTGTGCCACTCTACTCTTAACCACTGCATTCTATGCCAATCCACTCTACACAACTGCACTCTCTCACTGCTCTCTACTCCACTGCACTCTACTCTGCATCACTGTACTCTATGCCACTGCTCTCTTCGCCACTCTACACCATTGAACTCTGACACTCTACTCTGCAACACTGCACTCTCCACCACTGAGCTCTATGCCACTCTACTCTGTACTACTCCGCTTTACGCTATTTCACTCTTCACAACTGCACTCCATGCCACTGCACTCTACAGCACCATATTCTACTCTGCACCACTCTGCTACTCAAATCTGCACCATTCTATGCCACTGCACTCTATGCCCTTCACCTCTACTCTGCAATCTATGCCACTGTACTCTAGGTCACTCCACTCTGCGCCAATGCCCTCTGCATCACTGAACTCTATGCCACTCCACTCTGCACCACTCTATGCCAATCTACTCTACGCCTCTACATTCTACGCCTCTGCAGCACTCTACTCTGCACCACTCCACTCAACTATGCGCCACTCCAATGTTCACCACTGTATTCTACAATGCTGCATTGTACGCCAATGAATTCCAAGCCACATCACTCAGTGCCACGGTCCTCTACACCACTATACTCTGTAACACTCTGCGCCACTGCACTCTACACCAGTCCAGTCTACTCTGTCCTACTCCGGTGAACGCCACTCTATGCAACTCCACACACTGTGCCACTCCAATACATGACACTCTCTGCCACTCCACTCTACAACTCTACTCTACTCCACTCTTTGCCATTCCACTCTTTGCCATTCCACTCTACAACACTCCACACCACTCTCCTCCTTGCAACTAACTTTTAGCCATGCTGAACAACAGCCACCCCGGTGTACAACATGGCTAAAACACATTGGCAAGGCCAATAGCTCTTGCGTAGGCGAGACCTATTGGATTTGCCAATGCTTGTTTGTGTACAGGGATCACTGCTACCTGTCTGCAGCATTTAGGTACCGAACCAAAAGTGAGGGAAGAGTTGAAAACATGATTAAGGGCCCAATTAATCGCTTGAATTGCATGGAATAGAGTACTGGGAGGACATGGGTGGAAAGGTGAACCTGTTTGAATGTAGATTTTCCTAGTAATTTATGAAGGAAAGTCTTAATTTTATTAAAGACACGGAGGCGAGTATTATGCATTTCTTTTCTTATTTAATTAAACAGCAGCTGCAGTCAAGAACAACAACTCCCATGAGGCAACAGGAAAGGTGGCCAATGGGAAAGAAACTGTAGTCCAAATAATACACCAATCACTGATCGTATAACCCTATATACATATCTTGACTGAGAACAGCCCTCTTTTCTTATGCGAGCTTAAGAGGTAAATGGAATAATCGAACAACAAATACATAGGGGGTGATTCTGACCCCGGCGGTTCCTTACCGCCGGGGCCAGGGTCGGCGGGAGCACCGCCAACAGGCTGGCGGTGCCCCGCAGGGCATTCTGACCGCGGCGGTTTTGCCGCGGTCAGAAGTGGAAAACCGGCGGTCTCCCGCCGGTTTTCCGCTGCCCTTGGAATCCCCCATGGCGGCGCAGCTTGCTGCGCCGCCATGGGGGATTCTGACACCCCCTACCGCCATCCTGTTCCTGGCGGTTCGCTCGCCAGGAACAGGATGGCGGTAGGGGGTGCCGCGGGGCCCCTGGGGGCCCCTGCAGTGCCCATGCCAATGGCATGGGCACTGCAGGGGCCCCCGTAAGAGGGCCCCACTGTGTATTTCAGTGTCTGCAATGCAGACACTGAAATACGCGACGGGTGCAAACTGCACCCGTCGCACATACCCACTCCGCCGGCTCCATTCGGAGCCGGCTTCCTCGTGGGGAGGGGTTTCCCGCTGGGCTGGCGGGCGGCCTCCTGGCGGTCGCCCGCCAGCCCAGTGGGAAAGCCTGAATGGCCTCCGCGGTCTTTCGACCGCGGAGTGGCCATATGGCGGCTCCCTCCACGCGGGCGGCAACCGCCGCCCGCGGGGGTCAGAATGACCCCCATAGTGCCATGAACACTGACAACAGTTCTTGAACAACAATCAAAAGTCCAGAAATGGAACGAGGCAGATGTTGGATCCTTGGATCTTGAAACTTGGAAACGAATGTCGTCGGAGATGCGGAACCAGGAGCTTGGTAAACCTTGAAGTCCTTAAGCGGAAGACTGAAGATTCGCTGAAGTTGATGCTGGAAGGGAACAAAATAATAATAAGTATTAGAATTTGTAGAGGCGGGATAATACTCGCCTCCGTGTCTTTAATAAAATTAAGACTTTCCTTCATAAATTACTAGGAAAATCTACATTTTATGACAAGACCGGAGGCTCTTATTATGCTATTTTAAAGCAAATCAATAACATCTAGAGAAGCATGGTGTACAGGCTTGCAGTAAAACATTCTAAACACATTATCATTAGACCAGTCAGCCGATCTGAGAATGTCCTCCAGTCGAGAACCCGCCCACAAGGCTTTGGAAGCCATAGCTCCCCTAGCGGAATGGGCTCCGAAAGCAGACGTATCAACACCTGCCAGGTTCATAATCCATCTAACTCAATGAGCTAGAGTAGGAGAGGAAACAGGTTTATACGGTTTCCTGAAAGAAATCAGGAGTTGTGGTGAAGAAGAAATCCTCAAATCGGCTCTCTGTTGCTCATAAATCTTTAAGCACTGGCCAACACATAATTTGGGATGTTCAGGAAAATAAGGATAAAACACTGAGGAAAGACCCGTTTTTGTCCGTCTGTGAATATTGAAAAGAACACCTGTTGGAGTAAAAGATCGTGCTGTGATGTCTAAAGCTCTAACATCAGAAAGACGTTTGAAGGAAACGAGACACAATAACATGGCTAACTTGGCCGACAACTTTTTCAGAGGTAGGGACTCATTGTCCGGCCAAGACAAAAACAACTTAAAAACAACATTCACATCCCATAACGAACTGTATTTAGGTTTAGGAGGATTAGCAAATTTTACTCCCTTTAACAGGCGACACACCAAAGGATGCTCTCCAATTGGTTTTCCATTGCTGAAGACGTGTGAGGCAGATATAGCAGACCTATATGAGTTAATAGTACGATAAGTCTTACCTTTGCTAGCCTCTGCTGCAAGAAAATTGACTACAAAAGTTACATCTGCTGTAACGGGATCAATGTGTCTTCCCAGACACCAGCTATGCCAGAGCAACCAAGCTGATTTATACACCTTTCTTGTTCCCGGGGCCCAGGAAAGACTGATGAGGTTTGAAGCCTCTGACGAAATAGAAGGGAAAGAGTGGGATTCCCTGAGATTTTCCATACTGAAAGAGTTAGAAGATTGTCTAGGATAAGGGGATGAGGAAGACCAAGGGGGACTGGAGAGAAGAGCTGGAAAGGAAGGAATAAGAAACGGGCATTCGATTGCCAGCTCCAGAAGAGTGGGAAACCGTACTTGAGACTGCCAAAAGGGAGCGATTAGGACCAACGTGGCTTGTTGGCGACGCACCTGTGTTAGCAGACGTGCGATCAACATGAAAGGAGGAAAAGCATAATTGAGAGAAGTCGACCAATCCTGAGAAAAAGCATCGGAGGCTAACGCCTCGGGATCCGGATGCCAGCTGAAGAACTGCGGAAGTTGCGTGTTGAGGCGGGACGCGAAAAGATCTATGTGAAAAGGTCCCCATTTGCGGAAGATGGATCGGAAAACGCGGGGTGAAGTTTCCAGTCGCTTGAGTCTTGGAAATGACGAAAGTCCGCCACCAAATTGAGATTGCCTGGTAAATATTCTGCTTGGACTGATATTTTGTTTTGAAGACAAAAATCCCAAAACCCTTTCGCTAATTCCGCTAAAAGTTTGGACTTTGTTCCTCCTAAATGATTTATGTAACGAACTGCTGATATGTTGTCCATCCTTAGCAGAATAGAACAACATACCCTGTCTTTTGCAAGACTTTTTATCGCAAAGGACCCGGCAAGCATCTCTAAACAATTTATGTGCAACTTGGACTCCTCTAAAGACCATGTGCCTCCAGTCGAGATTGGACCACACCGGGCGCCCCAACCCAGCAGACTTGCATCTAAAAGATCTGGGGCTGACGCAAAGATAGTCCTGCCGTTCCAAGCATCTCAATGGTCTATCCACCATTGCAGTTCTGTTCGTGAGTCTAGATCTAGGATAACTGGATCCGAATAAGCCAACCCTCTTTGAAGATGACGAATCTTTAATCTTTGGAGAGCTCGATAATGCAATGGGCCTGGGAAAATGGCCTGAATTGAGGAAGAAAAAAGGCCTACAATTCTTGCCAGAGACCTGATGGTGAGACGAGAACTGCGTAAAGTTTGAAGAATTTCTGACTTGATAGACTTTATCTTTGCCAAAGGAAGAAGAAGACTGGCGGACACGGAATCTACTAGGAAACCTAAGAACTCGATTTTTTGGACTGGGGTCAGGGAAGATTTCTCGTTGTTTATAATAAAACCTAGATCGGAAAGAAGCAAAGAGGTTAAATGGACGTGATGAAGCAAAAGAGAGCGATTTTGGTTCATAAGAAGTATGTCGTCTAGGTAGATTATTAATCTGACTCCCTGGGCTCTGAGAGAGGCTACAACGGGTTTCATAAGTTTTGTGAAACACCAGGGAGCGGAAGACAGTCCGAACGGAAGGGACGAAAAATGGTACATCTGACCGTGCCATTGGAACTGCAAGAACTTTCTTGAAGTTGAATGCATGGGCACTGTGAGATAAGTGTCCTGGAGATCCAAACGAACCATCCAGTCGCCTTGAAGAAGCGAGTCCCTGAGATGGAGGATGGTCTCCATCTTGAAGTGTCTGTAAACCACGAATTGGTTGAATGATTTGAGATTGATCACCGTCCGCATATTCTTGTTTTTCTTCTGTACTAGGAAGACTGTACTGACGAACCCCGAAGGATCGAAGGAACAAGGGACGATCGCCCGTTTTTGGAGAAGAGATTGAACTTCTGTAGAAATCATGTTTTCCATTTCCGACGAAAAATGGGGCGGATGAGGAAAGACTGCTTGAAAAGGCTCTGAATAAAGCTCTATAGTATAACCCTGAACTGTGTTCAAAACCCAAGGATCTGCCGTGAGAGCCTGCCATTTTGGAAGGAAAAAAGCAAGGCGACCTCCCACCAGAATAGTAAAAAGATAACTTACCGGGTTGGGCAGAGAAACGGGAGCCTCGGCCGCCCCTGCTCCTGAATCCTCGGTTCTTCTGGGGATAGAGCTGAGGCTTGAATTCCTGATAAGAGGTGGTGTAGGGGCCTCGGGAACCTTGATTGCTGTAAGACCGGCTGGCAAAGCGATTCCTGCCTCTGCCGGCCCTGGAGAAAACCCGATTGGAAAACACCTTTTTCAAGGATTGTTGAGCTTTATCCAGTGAAGCAAACGTGGCCACATATTTGCTAAGTTCCTTGATGAATGATTCACCAAATAAACAACCTTCTGCCTTGACTCCCGGGTCCGAAGTTGCCAAACTGACCAACTTAGGATCTAACTTTAGAAGCAATCCCTTCCTGCGTTCGTGGGTTATGGCGCAGTTCACGTTCCCTAACAGGCAAACAGCTCGTTGTACCCATAATGACAACTCCACGAGATCCAGAGTAGCGTCTTCTAAACGGGCTGCCTCTACCAAATCAAAAATACGGGCTAAGGGGCCCACCACATCCAAGAGCTTATCCTGGCAGGTAGACCAGGCCTTGTCAACCCCCTTTTGAGGGTCTTTCCCAAATTTGGAAAAGAAGGTTATGAAGGCAGCATCAATGACCGGGGTAGTCGCTATCTTTGAAGGCAGGGCGGGACGTGGACACTCCGAGCTGAGCTTTGACCTGACCTGTTTGTCCAGGGGAGCGCATAATTTGGAAGTAAGGTATTCTGCCACATGATTCGCAGGCAACCACTCGGTAGATGGTGGATGCTGAATGTCATTAGGGTCAAACATAAGCTCACCCTCCGAGTCAAAGACCTTGCTGGATTTGGAACTCGAAAGGGTTTGAATTTTTGCTTTTTTGCGAGGAGGAGAAGAAGAGACGGAGTCTCCATTGTCTTTGTCGGAAAGATCCAAATCCTGATCAATATAATGCGCATTCTCATCATCAGAATTCAAAATCTTGGAAATTACAATGGGTGTAATGTGTTTTGTTTTTGCTGCGCATTTTTTAGACGAGTTCTTTGAAAGTGTCCCCTCCCTGAAGGGAGGCCTTTGAGGAACCGCGTCCTCCGCCTTTTGTGAGGAATCCTCACTGTTCAAAAGCATTGTTTTGTTTTTTTAAATTCCTCCACGCTCTCTGCTTTCCCCCGCAGAGTGGGCCATCATCGTCTTTGACATTAACTGTACCACTGAATTTTCTAAAGTCTTCGATAATTTATCCATAGAAGCAGAAACTGCTTGCTGTACTGAAGACTGGATGAAATCATTAAGATTTTCCTTAATCATTTCCTCCTCCTCTGTGGCAGTGTGAGAAAATGGAGAACTATCCATTGTATCAAAATTTATAAAATTAAATAGGAGCGAAAAAATCACTGCTGAAGAAAATAGGTGAAGAAGGGGTTAACAAACTCCCCTCAGGTCAATGAAGGCACCGAAACTCCGCCCCTGGGTGGGGAAAGACCAAGACACCAGGAAACGTGTGGATGGAAAAAACGGCCCTTCAACAGCCGTCAGAAAGGCTCTGGAGAGAAACACGAAAAGCAGCCGAAACCGAAACCGGGAAGGCACTCGAAACCGGTGAGGCGCAAACCCACAACAGCTGACAGGTTCCGCGCGATTGGCAGAAAATGGCGGTGGCGCTGAAAATAAAACGATCTTAACGAACTATAAACGGCGCGCGCTGGAGCAAGAGAGACGCTGCGGCTACAAGCCGACTGACCACGGGGCACAAAACTTACAAAGCAACGCGCGTAAATGAAATAGACACTAAGGAAACTACAAGTAAAAACTTTACATATGAAATGAATAAATGAAATAGACACTAAGCAAACTACAAGTAAAAACTTTACATATGAAATACTGTATAGATAATAAAGGACAAATACTTATCTTGACTGCGAGCAGCAAGAAAAGAGGGCTGTTCTCAGTCAAGATATGTATTATAGGGTTATACGATCGGTGATTGGTGTATTATTTGGACTACAGTTTCTTTCCCATTGGCCACCTTTCCTGTTGCCTCATGGGAGTTGTTATTCTTGACTGCAGCTGCTGTTTAATTAAATAAGAAAAGAAATGCATAATACTCGCCTCTGTGTCTTTAATAAAATTAAGACTTTCCTTCATAAATTACTAGGAAAATCTACATTCAAACAGGTTCACCTTTCCACCCATGCGAGTGCAAAATAGTGGTCTGCAATGCATGAAAGGCATTCGCAGACCACAAAGAAGAAATCGCAAAAATTGCGATTTTTTGCGTTGCGACCTGGATTTTGTGAATCGCAATTTGCGATTCGCAAAATCCAGGTCGCAAAGCAATGCTGCAAAAAATCGCAAATTGCGATTTTTCGCAGAATGGTATTTTGCACATGCAAAATACCATGATCTGCAACCAGGTGGTAACCTGGTGCAAAAATTAAAAATGCAGTAAAACTGCATTTTTAAATTGAACATGTAAAGCACACATGCCCTTTTGGCATGTGTGTACCTTACATGTTAAAAAAAAACAAATTGGGGTGCAGGAGAGGGGGCCTTAGGCCCCAGCACCCTCGCCTTTTGCATTTCCAAATTTGCGATTTCTGGTTCAGAAATCACAATTTTGGAAATGCTAATAATTCACAGCTATGGGCCAATAGGCCCATAGCTGCGAATGGGGCCGGTATCGCAATTTGCGATTCGGTAATAGCATTTGCGATTTTTAAGAAATCGCTATTACCGATTCGCAAATGTGATACATGGCCCTTTGCGAGTCGGTAATAGCGATTTCTTAAAAATCGCTATTACCGAATCGCAATGGCCCGTGATCATACATCTGGCCCCAAATCTTCTGCCTTCCTGAATCTGTCTGCAAAGGACATCTGCTTGTGTCATCTTAATCTTCCTGTGTTTTTTAAGGCCTGCTTGTAGATAGTTTCATCATCCGGTCTGAATCTCACAAGCCAATGTTGTTCTAGATTTTTACAGCGTTTTGTGTTAGATCAGAAGTAAACAGAGGCGCAGATATCAGTTTGCCGGGAGAATGAATGTCTTGCAGAGGAGCACCTTGGTTAGCTGCGCAAAAGAGCCAGCTGGGAAGTGAAGACCAAGCCTCCTGTGAAGGGACTGAAAGTGAAGGCTTAGACTCCTGCAGAGCCTACTGAAATTCACTTTTATTCCTCACTCTCCAACTGCAGACCATCCTTGTCCTGGCCCGTTCAATGTTTTTTTTTCATATCATAGAAAATTTGAATTAAATCAGCTAATGATCCGGGGTTCTGAGATCCTGCCATCTTCATGAGTCCGAGGGGTGTGAATGACGACGAGACCACTACCCAGGAGCAAAGTAGCCGAAGTCAGAGGTATGAACTCCGGCGCAATCCGGCACCAAGCCAAAGGCTAAAAGACTATGGGCCTGATTTAGATTTCAGCGGAGGGGTTACTCTATCACAACGGTAACGCATGTGCCATCTGCTGAAATCACCCCCCCCCCCACCGAAATATAAATCAGGCCCTATTTTTGTTATGTTATCAAGCAATGCATACCCAGTTTTCTTTGGCTCAGTAAAAGTTGGGAGGGATGTATAGTGCCACCCGACCTCTACGATGCAATGTATTGCACCTCACAGCCCAAGGGCCGGATGCGGCCCAAGGGTATAAATAAAAGCAGAGTGATGGCTCGTGGTCACTCCGAGATAACCTCTGTAACTCTGTGTGCGTCTTCTGTTATTTGCGGCCTCCACATGGTGCTGCAGCCTTGTCAGGTGATGCACTGCATGTCACAGACCCTGATTATAAAGGTGCCAGATGCATCTAAACACTAGACTGACAACCCTCTAAAAATGAAGGCTTTGAGTGGCACCCTCAAGAAAAAACATAAGATGGGCGATCGATGATTAGAGACTAGACCAGAGAGCAAGCTGTGCAACACATCAAAACTCCAATAAAGTGCTCAAGTGCCTGTCCTTAAAATGTGACATGCTCACAAATATTTAGAAGACAAATCCATTAACCTGCCACCTCTTCAGCCCATGACTTAAATACATTAAAGTACCAATTAAAATCACTTTCCAAATCGCAAACATTATAAACAAACTTAAAAAGCCCCCCATACTCATCTGATCACAGTCTTGTGACTAGATAGATGATACGGCATGCTGGAAACTATTGGGCAAGTGGGCAGTAGCTCGGGCAGGGACCCTCCAAAATGAATAAGCAAGCCTGCTCCTAGTGCAATAGATAAAGTACTATACAAAAACATAGAGCAATCCATGTCACCTCTAAGAAATTCAAATCCCTGTTGCATGTAAATAACAACATACAAATACTTTACTATTACAATTACTATACCATCCAAGTAGGGGGGAAATCAAGTTAGTTATACATAGGATAAGCTGCATGGGTTACTAAATACAACATGTACATAGACTAACTACAAGGATAAGTGAACTGGAGGCTGATGTAAATAAAGTATAATTCCTGGACATTATCCCAAACATGTGCCCTAAATAGTGGAGCCCACTTCTGTGATTGCTGCCCAGTGTTGGAGTATGCTATAAATATTTACAGTTTATAAGAGAAGCAGCACTGCTGATGTATTTTGGATGTAATTAGGCTATAGCACAAATGTAAACCTGCACCCCTCTAGGACTGAAGAACACTGGTGCTCTCTCTCAAACGGTGAAAGAGTGCTAAGGCCGCACAAGTGGTGAAGACAGTGAGCACGAAGGATGCAGTCAAGCAAGTTTTGAGCTTGATGCCCTAATGCCTTAGAGGATGATGTATTACTGAACGGGGCTAAGTTTACTCTAAGAAGGGCGGGCCTTGGCTGCTAGACTGTACATGCCTCTCTCACTTCAAAACCCTATAACACACTGACAACTGGTTGAAAAGACTTCAGAGGTGAGCAGCCCAAAAGGAGGTCATCTTCTAAGCACATTCTTCTCAGAAGTTCCGAAAGTCCTTTGAGTATGTTTTTTAGTGATGGCTCTCTCCCACATCTCCTTAGCCATTCTACAATGTAGGCTACATGTCTTACCACATCCAATATTAGGTACACACAAAAGTTTCAGCAATATGTTTAGGTTTTTCATGGGGTCCTTTGTTACGTTATGTTAGGTTATATTATGCAGATTTGCAGAGTGCAGTATCACTCAGGAGGGTATCTTGGCACTGAGCAGGTGTGAATCAAGCCAAACCTAGGGTCTAGTGGGGCAACTCAAACAACAGCTCTTCATCTTCTTGCAGAATTGAAGAAGTGAGGAGGAGGCTCTTATGTGTAGTGGCAGGCTGTTCCATACTTTAGGTGTGATGTAGGAAACCTTCCAGATCTGGTTTTCTGTATGCGTGGGATGAGTGCAAGTAGGAGTCCGGCTGAGCTGAGATGTTTGGAAGGTTTGTGAAAACAGATACAATTGTTGAGGTATGCTTGGCCAGTGTTATGTAGTGCCTTGAAGATGTGGATATAATTGCGCTCATTTCTGTATGGGGAGTTAGTGGAGTGCCTTCAGGTGTGGTGTCATGTGAATGTGCCATGGGAGGTTGAGAGTGATCCTGGGATGGGAGTGATCCTGGCTGCCAAGTTCTCAATGGTCTGCAGCCTTCTGATGAGTTTTTTTTTGTTGATCCTGGTACAGAGAGTGTTCCCATAGTCCAGCTTGCTTGTGACAAGGCTGTGAATGATGGTTTTCTGGGTGCTGACTGGGAGCAATTTGAAATCTTCCTCGCCATCTTCAGAGTATGGAAGTATGAGGCGTGACAGTGTTGACTTGGGCGGTCATTTTGTGTTTGCTGTCTAGGACGATCCTGTGTTTTTTTTGCACGAGTGGTGGAGGTGAGTTTTATTCCTAGCTATGTTGACCACGAGGTGGGCTCCCACAGTGAAGTGCTCTTCCCAAGATCATGACTTCAGTCTTGCCGATGTTCAGTTTAAGACAGTTAATGTTCATTAAGTGGGTGATTTCAATCATACAGCCATTTATCTTTATCTGGGTACTAGGGGTTTGTCTGTGAGGGAGAGAATGACTTGCACGTCATAGGCTTAGGAAAGGATGTTGATGTAGTGAGAGCAGATGATGCTGCCTAAAAGTAACATGTATGTGTTGAAGAGGCTCTGGCTTCTGGAGGATCCCTGCGGAACTCTGCACATCAGGTTTCAGGTGTCTGAGGTGTACGGTACCAGGTTTCCAATCATAAAGGATCAGACCCATTGGGGTGCATGTTCTTAGATTCCGGTGTCGTGTAGGCGTTGGATGAAGAAGGGATGGGAGACCGTGGCAAATGCCGCAGAGAGGTGCAGGTGGATGAGGACATCTGTGTCTTCTCTGTCCAGAGTCATGTGACTGCCATCAATTGCAACAATGAGCACAGTTTCCATGCTGTGGTTGAGTCTGAAGCCAGACTGAGTGGTGATGAGGATTTAGTGGTTGTTGAGGTATTCGATGAGGCATCTGTTGATAATTTACTCTAAGATCTTGTCCCAGAATGGATGCAAATAGATAGGTCTGAAGTTGACGAGAGTTAAGGGGTCCATGGAGGGCTTCTTCAGCAATGGAAGGACAGCTGCCTGTTTCCAAGTGACTGGGAAGGTCCTGGAAGTGGTGCAGGAAGAATTGATATGAGCAGGGCGCTGATTGGTTGTAGTCCTTTGGAATAGGCATAGTGGAAGCAGGAGCCTGATGGGGCCCCTCTGTCAACAGACTTCATGGTGGTGGCAGTTTCTTCTGCAGTGATGATAAGCCATGTGTTTAGCTTTGTTTTTTCGGGATAAATTTGGAGACCTTTAGGGAGGTATAGCATAATGCATGGGTCCTTTTACTCAGCACCTATCTACTCCTCTGTTGGAAATGTCCATTTCTGCAGTCATCATCCCCAAACTTTTTTCCTTCCTCCTTACCTTTTCTGCTGAATCCATTTAGTTAGCCTTAGGACTCTGGGTACCTTATCACTGCTAAGCAGTGCTAAAGTGCTTCCGCTCTTTCTTTACAACGTGGTAACACTGGCTTATCCTCAATTGACATATTTAATTTACTTATAAATCCCTACATGTGCCCAGGACCTGTAGAGTAAATGCTTCTAGTGAGCCTGCAGCACTGATTGTGGCACCCTTAAGTGGCCCTTTTAACATGGCTCAGGCCTTGTGTGCAGTTTGGAGCTGCTATGTCAACCTAGCAAAATAACACTCTTGCCCGGTCCAAACCTTCCTTTTTAGTGCATATAAGTCACCCCTAAGTTAGGCCCTAAGTAGCCCCAATGACAGGGTGCAGTGTATTTAAAAGTAGGACATGTATTTTTTTAGTTTTACATGTCCTGGTAGTGAACAACTCTTACATTCATTTTTCACTACTGCAAGGCCTAGGCCTCCCATAATATAACATTGGAATTACCTTATTATATCTTATAAGTGTAATTCACAATCTGGAAGAGGTAATTTTTTAGAGTTTGGTGTCTCTAGAATAACAATTTAAAATCACAACTTATGCTGAAGTCTGATTTTAAATTGCACTTTTGAAAATGCCACTTTTAGAAAGTTGGCATTTTCTTGCCTTAGCCATTTTGTGCCTCCTGTTTCTCTCTGATCACATGGCTGGCGGCGGAGGACAGCTGGGCTTTGTGTATTCCTCCTAGACAGCCACACACAAAGAGAGCTTAGGTATGACCTGATGGGCCATCTTAGGCAGGATGGGAGGCAGGAGCTAGACACAGTCTCACTTACATCTGAATAGGCTGTGTTCTGTCCATACACAGAGGGCTGCATAACCCCCTGTAGCGAGACTGGAGCCAGGGCAGGAAGGGCATGGACTCTGTGCACTTCAAGGACATCTCTTTGAAGTCTCCCCACTTCAAAGGCACAAAGGAATATAAATATTGGACCTCTGATACCACTACTTCTGGACCTGTGGATACTCTGCCAGGAAGGACTGCTGAGCTGCAGAAAGGACTGTCACTCTGGTGGACAGCTACTCTGAAGGAGCTGCTGCCTTGCTGTGCTGACCTGCTGCCTGCTGTCCTCCTACCTGGGGAAGAAGACCTGCACCTCCATCTTGATCTCAGGATGAATCAAAGGGCTTTTCTACTGGCCTCCTGATCTGAGCCTCAGAGACATAACAGGCTCCCCACAGTTCCTGGACCCATCTTCAACGAGTTTCTGGCCCCCAAGAGGCATCCCTCAGGTCCTGGACCCGTGGTGTGGCTCTATAGCTCTTTAAGTCAAGCTTTTGGGCTTTTCGCAAACAGGCCAGTTCGCTCCAGAACCTCGGCGCTCTCCCAGAAATCATAGCGAGCAGCGACAAGTTTGTCTCTTTGCACAGCAAGTATTGCTGCTCCTGACTGCGAGTTTCCAGCCGGCCCATCCGTGATGCCCCGCTGGCTCTCATGCCCCACTGGCCATTGCCAGGGATTCGCTCTACCAGCTCCCGGCAAACTTCTTCCCCACAAACAGGACTCAATTCTTGAGAAGGTAAAACTTCAGCAGGACTAATATGGGACTGTATCCGATTTGCCCTCCATCGTAGTCGCTTGAACTTTTGACTTTGACTCAGTCCAGCACAACCAGATAGCCGCGGTTGGTGATTTGTGCTTTTAGGCGCTATATTGCAGTTTATTCTTTAAACATCAATAACCCAAGTTCTACTTTTTGGATTTTTTGCCATTTTAGTCTTGTTTTATCTAATAAAATAGATTCTATTTTTCTAATTAGGTGTGGTATCTTTTTGTGCAGTGTTTTCATTGTTTTACTGTTTGAAGTGTTGCACAAGTACTTTACACATTGCCTCTTGAGTGAAGCCTGATGCTCTGTGACAAGCTATCTGAGGGTGAGCACAGATTAATATAGGGTGTGTTTGTGACTCACATTGACTATGATTCTGGTTGCTGCTTGACCAGTGCTCACGCCCCACTTGACCAGTAGCCCAATGTCTAACATCCTCCATGTCTTCCTGAGGAATAAAAGGTTTCTGGACGCCTTCTTTTGATGGGGCGTATATTTTCTTTAACAAAACTAGATATGTTTCTACCCTTTTTATAAGTGGGCCACAAATGTGTTTTATGTGGTTTGCTTTGCAAGACACATAATCCACATGTTTGTCTCTTTTCAACTGAGCTCTGTCAGTTCAGGTCCAAAATGTCTCATCTTCTTATATATTTGTCATCAGGACTAATGTTTTTCCTTCTCATTTTGAGGTGTGCTTATGGTTTAACCAGAGGCAGTTTCTTTTAAACGGCATGGGGGCTATGCCCCCTATATTTATTGACTCTTTCAGTTTTTTAAATTATTCATAAATCCTATCTGCAGTAAGTGTTGATTGCTCAGCATAGCTTCTGACCCTCTCTCTGCGAGAGGGTCAGGCAGTCACAGCACTGACAGGCACATGCACTTACTGCGCGCATGCAATGTCGCAGGTTTTTCAGGGCTTGCCTGATTTAAGCCCTTGATTCTGTGGCCTGAAGGAGCGTAGGGCCACTCCTCCCCACTGACGAACACCACCCTCTCTGACAGATTGTATTTGGGCGCTTCAGGCTGCAGCCTGTGCTTCCCAAAACAGTGTGTCAATCAGCGAGGGTGCCACCTTTTCTAACTCATCGATTAGGAAACCTGACTGATCCCACCCCACTCTGTGACGAGTTGGGAATGGGAGGACAGGACTGGAGGAGGTGCATGTGACAGGCGTCATCAGTGACACCAGGTCACATGCAGTAAAGAGACACAGTGCGCACGTTTCAGTTTTATAGAAACAAGCACACTGTAGATGCTGCCATACTGAGTTATTTCGTAAAGTACTGTCCATGAGATTGCCCCACTGTCAGCACAGAGAAGTCACTCTGATGCCGAGGCGTATGTGCCTCTATATCACGTTACATCTCCTTTCGCTAGACCATCCCCATGAAGTGTCACTGTTCACGCCTCACCAGACATCACGCAGGACTGTCAAGAGAGCGTGCTAAAGATAAGCTGAATACTTTCGGGCCTTAGGCAGGGTGGTTTGGCAATGTCCAATTACTCTTGTTCAGCAGCTCCCGGTGGCTCTATCAGGGCCGGTGCAACTTCTGTGTGTCTTTCTCTAGGTAAGGAAATGGTTATCATTTTTTTTTTAATTCCTTCTCTTCAGGACCTCTCTTCTGCCTTGCCACTCCAAGGGCTCAAATTAGAAGTGGGCAAGCCTAAAAATCAACAGGGAAAGCGAAGGTACTTCTTTGGCTCTTACAGTCAGCGCACAAGCTGAGCTTTGGCAATATTTGGCATGTAAATCATGCAATAAACATGCCAACTAACAATGAACTCTGGTCTAGCAACATACTTAATGAGTTGCTCAGTGGTCAATGTTTGATGAGACTGATAAGATACCTTCAAAACTCAAAAAATGTATTTCTTTAAAACTGAAAGCTTTTCACCCTAGGTTATCAGATTATGGCGGTCATTCTGACCCTGGCGGTCAAAGACCGCCAGGGCGGAGGACCGCGGGAGCACCGCCGACAGGCCGGCGGTGCTCCAATGGGGATTCCGACCGCGGCGGTAAAGCCGCGGTCGGACCGACAACACTGGCGGTCTCCCGCCAGTGTAGCGCCGCCCCATTGAATCCTCCAAGGCGGCGCAGCTTGCTGCGCCGCCGAGGGGATTCCGACCCCCCCTACCGCCATCCAGATCCCGGCGGTCCGACCGCCGGGAACCGGATGGCGGTAGGGGGGGTCGCGGGGCCCCTGGGGGCCCCTGCAGTGCCCATGCCACTGGCATGGGCATTGCAGGGGCCCCCGTAAGAGGGCCCCTACAAGTATTTCACTGTCTGCTTGGCAGACAGTGAAATACGCGACGGGTGCCACTGCACCCGTCGCACAGCTTCCACTCCGCCGGCTCGATTCCGAGCCGGCTTCATCGTGGAAGCATCTTTCCCGCTGGGCTGGCGGGCGGCCTGAAGGCGGCCGCCCGCCAGCCCAGCGGGAAAGTCAGAATTACCGCGGCGGTCTTTTGACCGCACAGCGGTATTCCGGCGGCCCCCGACAGGCCGGCGGCGACCGCCGCCGGTCAAAGTCGGAATGAGGGCCTATATCTCTATCGAGAAATGTTATCTAAAACTGAGAGATTTTAGATGTGAAGGGAGAAATATTCCACCCTGGCGCAGGTGACCAAGCTGTTAGCGAACTAGGAGTGCACATCGTGAACACAAGTATTTCAAAGTGCATTACTATGTGATATTGGACACGGGCTCGGTGAAAGAATGTGTTTGCTAGGATCACACACTTTGATCTAGCAGGGTAACCAGGATTGATCCCAGATTTTCCAGTTTTATTCTGTGCAGTACATCCCCTAGAGTGCACCTCTCTCTGACATTTAAGATTAATGCTTTTTCCTCAACTTTTAAAGGATGTGATTGGAGCGTGGGGTGACAAGCAAACATTTTATTGTTGGTAGAGTTAAATAGCAGAACAGACCTTCCTTAAAGCCATAAGAGTGCTTCGTAACAGATGCAGGCTATGTTGCATGATGTTTTTCTGGCACAGAGACTTGTCATGATTCACATAATGCTATAATGCTAAAGTGAGGCCAGGATTTGAACCTGGGCTCCCATGTTAGATGGTTAACAACTGTAGCCATTAGGTTCGATCACCTCCTGTGAGAGCTCATCTGGTTTTAGGTTGGAAGTTCTATAATGACTTCTAACTGAGCAAAAGCCAGCCCCCTGGCTCGCTCCTGGCTCCAGCTTTCAGTTGCTCGCCCTTCTCCAACTCCAATCGCTTCCTTTCTGACAATCTCATACCTTCTTACGGAGCCTGCTGCTATGTGCCTCAATGAATAAAAAGCTTTTTTTTAATTTCCATTGTGCTGAACAATTAGACTAGGACTGTCATCTGGAGGATGATGTGTCGTGAGTTTGTTACCAATGAGAAAGATGGATCGGGGTGTTGAGCTCAGTGTTTATTTTCTTTGGAAAGAATACTTATGCATTCTGTTTCATATCACACTTTACACTTCATGTGATATGGTGTATATACGTCCTTATATACTCCAAGTATTTAATTTAATCAGATTTGTTCCTCTGGCTTTAAAGTCTTTTATGCTGCATACTGCAGGGTACAATTGAGAGCACTATAGTTAGAGCTGAATGCCATGGGAATGTCTCACAATGCCTGTCGCTATCATAAAGGGGTTCAGACTACTTGTTCTTCCAGTACTTGCACACTATATTGGAGCAACAGAATGGCAGTCTTTTTTCCCTCAGTGGTATGGTTGAGGCGAGCGTGTCGACAAGTGTTATTGTGACGTGCAGTCCAGTGCTTAATTTGTGCTTGTTGTTTCCGGTGCTGAGCACCGGAACTTATTTTTGCGGGGCGGGGCTTATTTTTCTGCCTCAAGCATTTGCTGTGAGCAAAAGACACATATGGGAAAGACGGAGAAAGGGAAAAACGAAAAAGCGTCACAAACAGAGAAAGTAGAAAGCTGCAAGAGTGAGCTGAAGGGGTAGAGAGTGGCTTCAAATGGATTGAAGAGGCCCGAGATGGCTTCAGGATTATGCCACCTCAGTATTCTGTGTTCCCACATTTAAGTGCAGCAGCCGCGGGTTTAAGAGGATGGCTTTGAGCACTGGCATGTTTTTATTTACAAATTAAGCACTGGCGCAGTCCCAGTCCAACTGCTCACCCTCCCAGGGAAGATTTATTTATAGAAGCAACATGCTTAATGCACGATTTTGTGGCAAATGTTTTGATGAGACTGTTGTAATTGTGCGAACATTTCAACCAATCATGTAAACCAGGGTCACACTTATTTTCAAAATAGTAAATAAAGAAATGTTGTTTAAAAAAACAGCCTAGGACGTTCCAGAGCACACTCTCTTAGATTTCAAACAAATTAGAGCCTGAGCACAAGGACTGAACATAAAATTAAGTGTTGATAGTGTGCTGCATCCACCTGCCTGTCACATGTTTATATACTAGTGAGGCTACCTTATGTCTCGATTAAGAGTGCCTGGAGGAGGGACTAATTAGCACACTTGAAAACTTATACGCATCGGTAGAGAATTTAAAGTATGTGATACATTTCACTCATTGCTAATTTGATCCATCTAAGATTGGGTGCAGCTTGCAGGGTTAGTTTTACGCCCCACCACCTTTAAAATTCACCAGCCACCACTGTGTTTAACGCACCCTTTCAGCTTTCTTGACAGTGGTCTTAATTTGTTATTTAAACACTTTTTAAAGAGGCCTGTCAGACGTCACAGTCGGTCTAAACAGGCCAAGCAGACGTCATCAAACAAAGACATATTCCAGAATTCCTGTTATTGGTAATTGTTAGCGGTGGAGTGGTTGGATCGAACTGTTGCTTTTTCTTTTTACTCAAACTCTTCTTTATTCAATCTTGCCGTGCCACAAAAGCCACATCATTGCATCAGGCTGACTCAGATTAGATGTTTGCGCAATCCTCTCAAGTATAAATGTAGGTAATCGTTTTGCTTTCCTTCTAATTTTTTTTTTTTTACAAGTGAAGAACATATTATGGTATGTATTGCCCCTTAAAATAACTATCATTATAATAACCTGTCAGAAAAACTGTAAAAATGATTTATTGCAAAAGAAAGGTCAAAATAAAAAAAACAACGGGATCATTTGTCCTTCGCACAGCAACAGAAATTAAATATCAGACTGTGAAGCGGCTGATGAAAAAACTGCAGGTGCACTGACCTTATGTAGGTTAAGCCCTCCATTATTAGCAGCCACATCTAAACTGACACAGCACTGCATTGCGTAACCCGCGCGTCACTGCCCTACGTCACTGCGGACGTGGACGTCAGACGACTCGTAAGGCTGTGTTGAGCTGACACAACCTTTCCATCCTTGCCTTAAGATGCCGCAGCACGTGGTCCACAGCAGCCGCGTTCTGTGATGTACGTCATACTAGAACGCCATACCATTAAGAGATTCCTATAAATCTATGCTACAAAGGCAGTAAACCGCTTCCCCGGGGTGATGGAGGGGACATTCTCTCAGGTGCCTATTATCAAGACCACAGCTGTAATCTCAGTGATTTTTTATTCCCATTGAAATTACCCTTGTGATTTTACTGAACAAAAAGCAAGGTGCGTTGGAAGTGAATATTCAGGGTACGGGTAATGTGCGTCCCTATCGCGGTGTTGGGATCGACTCACAAACCTGTTCTCTAGCAGTAGGTGTGTTTTAGTTCTTTACGAAATGGGACTTGCAAGTGAACGTAAAAATGTAAATGTAAATTAGCACTTGTATAGCACACTACTCACCCGTTAGGGTCTCAAGGCGCTGTACTCATACCGCTATGGAACCCCTCCTGGCTTTTCCCTGTGAGGCACCCAGGCATCCAAGCACTGTTGGGGCCGTTGTGGAGATTAAGCAAGCTATTGCCCAGAGTTGCAGAGTGGGACCCATGAATTAGATTAGGCACCAAGGCGAGAATTATCTGGTCAAGGGGAATTGAGCCCAAGACCTGCTGAAGCGGGACTTGAACCGTGGTCTTGACCCAGATCTCTGCCTCAGGGGCTGCCGCTCTAACCATTGAGCCACACTTCTCCTTGCAAGTGAACGTCCAAGCCTTGTTCACGTAGCACTTTCGGTGAGTAATCGTACCTCACTCAAGGATTAGGTGTGGTTTACTAATGTATTTGTGGGAAAAACATGCTGAATCTCACAGAAAAGCTTTGCAAATCACACAAAGGTTTCTCCATGAGTGTGCATACCTTACTCTGAGTAAGGCACATCTGTGCCTGGAGTGCAAACCAACTACTGAGAAAAAAGGCTACATAAAACAGTCATGGATCAGGGAATTCACAGGAGTAAGACACAACTACTCACAGAAAAGCTTTGCGAATTGGACCCACTCTCAAATACAATAATGGTTACTTAGAATGCAGATTATTTTATCAGACTAAACCTGATCAAACTCATTGTGAACTATATATATATATGTATATATATATATATATATATATATGCTTTTTTTATGTGGGGGAGGCCCGACTGGCCACCTCGCCAGGCCATTCTGCACATTGTGTGCGAAGTGGCAGCCCTGGGTAGCACCACCTCCCCCCCAAAAAATGTTTTAATGTTTAGGCTTGGCCCTGGGGGATGAGATTACCAGGGCCAAGTTCGGATTTGGGGGGCGGGGGCATGCAGGGTTGGGTGGTTATAGGCCCTGCAACCAACCCCAGCGCGCCAGTGGTTGGATTAACAAATAGAAATGAAAATTACTAGATGTTAAAAAAAACATAGAAATTCATTGAAAAAAACAAAGGTTACCGGTAAGTTATAGTTAGGAAATAGAATTTAAAAACAGAGAAATTCACTTTAAAAACCAAAAGTTATAGGTAAGTTATAGTTAGCACCCATTTGAAATGTACAAAACCATTAAAATTCACCTGTCATAATTAGAGTTATCTAAAGTAAATATAATTTGTGCCCTAAGGTAACTATAACTTGCCCCCTGGCCATACACTGCTAATTACCCCACAAATTACAGCACTCATGACATCTTTGATAACATCACTGATAATATCAATGTAATATTTGCAGTAAAATTGTTTATGAAAAAACTGTGAATGGTGGTGGCGCGAGTTTTAGTTCCCTTAGGGCACGGGTTATAGTTACTTTAGATACCTATAACAGGTGAATTTCTATGGTTTTGTCATTTCAAATGGGAGCCTAACTATAATGTCCCTGTAATCTTTGTTTTTTAAGTGAAAAAAATAATATATATGTGTGTATAGGTCGACACAAAGGGTCAGAAACAGTTCTTGGCGGTGCACTCGTTGCTGGTGCAGGTGACGGAGGAGACCACCCTCGAAATATTCATGAAATTGCAAAATTCACCGCACTCCACAGGATCCTCTGTATCGTTTTTATTGAAGCATTCGGTAACCACCAACGCGTTTCAACTGATTACAAGTCTTGCTCACAGCTAGTGAGTCCCTCTGCTATTTCCTTTAATAATAATAAGTTGCATAGGAGGGACTTGATATAAATGAAAGAATATGTTGTGCTCCATGGATTGGATCACATGTGTATAATATGGGGTTCTTACATAAGAGAAAGAACATTTTGCTGATATTGATATGATAAACAAACATATGAGAGTATAGGCACTCAGCTGTTACTTATGATTGAGTAATGGGATATGCTATACCAATATATAGTAGGCAACATGTATTTCTTTAACAAACATGTCTATTGCAGACAGTCAAGTCTAAAGGTTTGGGCACTAAGCCGTCATATAGCATGAAATGACATGATGTGCTAAACAGAATTGCTATTAACATTTTCGATTAGATTGTCATAAGTCTCTCACTAATACAGGAATCATATTTAGTGATCATTTAAAGAGTTGATAACATAGATAACAGTACATTTGGAATTTATTAGAATTTTTTGTGATTTCTGTTTAAGTAAGTTTTGTTTTTTGAACCACGATGTCTAGAATGCACCATTCTGAGCAGGACACAATTTTACTATTTAAAGGAAATAGCCAAGGGACTCACTAGCTGTGAATAAGACTTGTAATAAGTTGAAACACGTTGGTGGTTACTGAATGCTTCAATAAAAGCGATATATATATATATATGTATATATTATACATGTGTGTGTCTGTGTATGTGTAGGTGTACATATATATATATATATATATATATATATATATATATATATATATATATATATATATATATATATATATCATATATATACAATCCATCAAGTGGAGGCCAGGGAGGTAAAAAAAAGTGTGTTTCCCATGTTAGTTCTCATTGGGATTTTGAACATGACTACAGCTCGAACTGCTGGACGGAATTAAACCAAATTTGGCAGAAAGGGAACTTTTAGTCCAGAAAGAGAGCTTTTTGTTATTTGCTGTAAATCCGTTCAGTTGTTTTTGAAATATTAAAAGAAAACCAAATTTGTATATCTAGAGGCACGAAGGCTTCGCAAATCCTCCTGATCTCATGCAGAGATCTGATTGGCTGTCAACACTTCAACCAGGAAGGGTTGGAAGCCATTTTGAGATCCGGCTTCAGCCTGGCCTACCTCGTTAGCTTGCTGGCCCTGCCCCCTCTCAGCCTTCCCTCAGTTCTCTATCTGCGTACGAGTTCCACCTTCCTCCTGCCCCCTGTGATAAGCTTATGACCTCCTACACCTTGCAGGCCTGCACTGAATACTCGGCTTGCTGACCCTGCACCCCTCCCATATGCCCTACATTATTTGTTTGCCTGCCCCGCCTCCTGCTTCTTGCCCTTCATTGTCCATTGTGCTGCCCCTGTCTGTGTCCCTTTTGTGGCCATCTTGCTACTCCCCCGCTCCTTACTCCCCTGCCCGCCGTTCTCTGTTTGTATGACCCTGCCTCTCCCTCCTGCCATCTGTGTTTCTCCTGCCTATGCCTGCCTGCCCACCATTCTCAGAGTGCGGCCCCTGCCTTCATTCACCTGGCCCTCCAATCCCTATCTGTGCTCCTGTTCCCTTCCACCTGCTCTCTGTGGTCTGCTTGCTGCTAACCATAATTGCCATGACAAATGGAGCCCTCTCATTTTGTTAATTTCTAAACAAAATGCTATGGGTTTCACAGCTTTGGTTCCGTCAAGATGGCTTCAGGTTTGCCACATTTTTGTCATAAATACAAATGGTAGTACTTTAGTTGTTTATTAGAGCACTGTGGGAAGTTGCAGTAGCACAATGGGAAGTTAGCTAACAGACTGCTGCTGGAACTGAAAGTATGTTTCAGTCTGCATGTCAGAATGTTTTACTGACATGGGTGAGAAACACAGTTGAGAACTCGGAAAATGTTTCCTCATTTAGCTTCGTAGAGCACTAATCATAATGTCTATGACAAAATGAACTACCTTCATTTTGTTTGTTTCTAAAGGAAATGCTTTACGTTTAACAGCTTGGAATCCATCAAGATGGCTTCAGGTGTGCCACATTTCTGTTATAAATACAGAAAGTTAGCACTCTAGTTATGGCTTAGAACACTATGGGAGGCTAAACACGACCAATAGGGAATCACCTGACAGGCTACCGCTCCTGTTGGAAGTACATGTTTTTACTCAAAATCAGATTTTATTCTAAAATAGCTGAGGAACAGAGTATGAATTTATAAAAAAAATGTGCTTAATTTTAGCTTCTGGAGCACCTTCCATAACCTCTATGAAAACATCATTAAAAACAATAGTTTTTTCCCAAACATGGATCATCAGATCCCAGCAGAGGATCAGCATTTTTCACAGTGAAAAGTCCCTTAAAAGACAACACAATTCCTAAAATTAATATGGAACCACCAAGTGTTTTATTTTCGTTGTAACTAAATTTGTTAATCACCCTTTATAAGTGCTGTTTTTTGTGACCTTCAAAACCTACAATTCATCTGCAATGCAATTTAATGGGGACTGTGACCCCGAATTTTGTAATGGCTGTCAAAAAATGTTGTCTATATTTTGCCCAGCCAATGAAGGAGGGGTTTCAAACACCCCTCATCTCCCCAGGGTTCAGGGTTTGTCCACTGTGCACCCATATATATTTTTATAATTGATTCTATGGACTCAGGGACCATGTCCCTAAGTCCTGTAGTGGTTGCCGCAACATATTGTTCAGGCAGTGGCAGCCACTCAGGAATGACTAGCCCCTTTTAAAGTGGCCAATCAGAGCATATCTGGACACCAACAGTCTTAATATACCTAACTTTGTAACCCCTTGATGGCCTCCAGGGCACCTCTTTCAATGTGAATAAATGTGCTTTTCTCGAAAACAACTGAATAGATTTACACCAAATAATGAAAAGCACAGTATCTAATTAAAGTTCTATCTTGAAAACCAAATTTGGTGTAATTCCATTCAGCCACTTTTTCTGTATCACTTTTCAAAATCTATTTTTTGAGACCCCTCTTGACGGAAGGGCCCAAAACATTCTAGGGATGAGCTGAGGTGGATGAATTTCTTTGGAAGGTTTTGTAAAGATTCACCAAACAGCACTAAAGTTATTAGCAAAACAAAAAATGCTCTTCCCATAGAAACCTGACCTAACTATAACACATTTTCGTGTATTTCCCTGTCTGAAATTATTTTACTTGTTGACCCTGCAAATACCAAGGGGGTAATTACAAGTCTGGCGGTCTCATGACCACCAGACTCGCGGTGGCGGTCAGACATCTGCACGCCAGGCGGTCTAACTGCCTAATTACGACCCTGGAGGTCAGACCGTGAGGGGACCACCATAATCGCCAGGAACGTAGTTCCCGATGGTGTGACGCCAGTCAGAGTCGTGCTCAGCCATGGTGGAGCTTAAAGCAGCACAGCCGTGCTGGTCATGACTCCACTTTCCACCAGCCTTTTCAGGTGGGGGACCCCGTCATGAAAAGGCTGGTGGAAAGCCAGCGCTGGGGACCACAAGGGGGCCCCTGCACTGCCCATGACCATGTTGTGGGCAGTACAGGGGCCACCCTGCCCAGCGCCCTTGGTATACACACTATCTGCTACAGCTTGTATTCCGAGGGTGCTGGGAGCACCTTCTGTGCAACAGCCACACTGTTTCAACTTGGCTGACCAGCCGAAATCTCAGATTTCTGAGGTTTCCGCTGGTCAGCCTAGTGTAAACCTCGTAATGTGGCCGGGGTGAGACCGCCAGCTCCGTAGCAGTCTCCTCTCCATGGGGCTGGCGGGCCAGCTTTCGGCCCACCAACCTCGTAATGAGGCCCCAAATCTGCGTAAGTAACATTGAGACTAATTGTGTGGCAACAGAGATTTGTTTGCGGAGGACACAGGACAAAATTAGCATTTTTAGTTGTGTAATCAACAACCACAACAAACACTCTCATCTTCTTAGATGATGGAAGGTCTGTAAAACAAATCAATTGAAATTTGTGTCAAGGTCTTTGAGGAATTGGGATGGGCTGTATATGACCAAAGTTCTTTTTCAGATTTTTGGGGTGGGCACCTATTGATCATGGATTAATTACAGATGTCTTTTTTCAAATTTGGCTACCAAAAACATTTTTTCTTTGTTTGAAGTGGCCAGTTCAACGTTGTCCTATCACCACGTTTTGCTAATTTTTCTTTAAATTACTTGCTGTAATCACAAATTTTCCTTACAAAGAGCGTAATCTTGAATTATTTGAAACAAATGACGTTTACTGTTTTCCAAATTTTGGATTAGAGTATTTTGTCTTTAACTGGTTTTGTGCCGCGGACGTAATGGTTACGTCCCGCTGCACAGTGCTCCTGTGCAGAGGACGTAACCATTACATCCCGGCACTGGAGCTCAGAGGGAGCGCTCCCTCCGTGGGCCCCCCTCCTATTGCAGGGCTGGAAGGGGAATCACTTCCCCTTCCACCCCCGACCCCCCCCAGTGACGTCAGTGCAGCATCGCGCGCTGTCCTCATCAGAGGCCGCCTCCCATCGTGCTGGAAGCTGTCCTTCCAGCGCGATCGGAAGAGAAATGCATTTGCATTCCTCTACCGATCATGTGATATGGGCCTGATAGGCTTCAAAAGGAAGGAATGGAATTTCTTTCCCTTTGATGTCTCTCAGAGCATTTCAGCAGCCGGATCGTGAACCGATCCAGCTGCTGAAATGCCCGCTAGACACCAGAAATAATATGTAATTGTAAAAGTGGCATTAGGGGACCGACCCCATGGGCAAGGGTCACTCCCCAGGGGGGCAATTATTTTCAAGGCTTTTTCTGCCCCCCCCCCGGGCAGATCAGCCTATTGTTATTGCCCGGGGGGGGGGGGGGGGCAGAAACCTCTATGCCCCAGGGATCATTTTTTGTGTGTTTTGTTTGTTGTTTTTTTTTGTTTTTCAGATGTGGGGAGTGACCCCTTAGGCAAGGCTTGCTCCCCTGGGGGGCAAATTATATTTAGGCCATTTCTGCCTCCCTTGGGGACAGATCGTCCTATTTTTATTAAGCCAATCTGCCCCCAAGGGGGGCAGAAACCACTAGACACCAGGGATTTTTTTTTAAGGTAAATTTCACGCGTGGGTAGCGACCCCTTAGGAGAGGGTCACACCCCAGAGGTCAAATTTGTTGTAGGCCATTTCTGCTCCCTTTGGGGGCAGTTCGGCCTATTGTAATTAGGCCGATCTGCCCCCAGGGGGCAGAAACCTCTAGATACCAGGGATTTTTTGTTGTTATTTTTTTTTTTTATATGTGGGGTGTGACCCCTTAGGCAAGGGTCACTCGCCTGGGGGTAAATTGTCTTTAGGCCATTTCGGCCCCCTTTGGGGACAGATTGGCCTATTTTTATTCTGCCAATCTGCCCCCAAGGGGGGCAGAAACCACTAGCCACCAGGGATTTTTATTTTTTTGTGTCAATTTCACGCAAGGGGAGGGACCACTTAGGCAAGGGTCATTCCCCTGCCAGGACACATTTATGTTAGGCCATTTCTGCCCCCATTGGGGGCAGATTGGCCTATTTTTTACTAGGCCGATCTGCCCCCAAGGGGGCAGAAACCACTAGGCACCGGGGATTTGTTTTTTGTGCCAATTTCACACAAGGGGAGTGACCCCTTAGACAAGTGTCACTCCCTGGGGGGGCAAATTTATTTTAGGCCTTTTCTGCTCCCCTTGGGGGCAGATCGGCCTATTTTTATTAGGCCAATCTGCCCTTGAGGGGGCAGAAACCACTTAGGCACCAGGGATTGGTGTGTGTGTATGTGTGTGTTTTGTTTTGGGGGGCAGTCCCTTGGGCAAGGATCACTCTCCATGGGGGGACATTACTGTTGGCCATATCTGCCCCCCATGGGGGCAGATCGGCCTAGTTTTGGAAGGCCCATCTTCCCCCAAGGGGGGCAGAAAGCCCACCAGAGACCAGGGAAGATTTTCTTTCCAAAATAAGACGGTGGGGGTATGGCTATACCCCCCCAAATAAATGGGGCCAAAGTTGTTCTGCCCACCAGTGGGCAGATGGGGCAATTACCCCCGATCCACTGCACAGGGAGGCAGAAAGTCTACTAGGAGCCAGGGAATTACAAAAAAAAAGAAACAATAGTGGGGTGGTGGCTTCCAACCAGGGTGGGCCTGGTTATGCCCCCACCCCAACTGAAGGGGGTAACAGTCTTTCAGGTCTCCCCCGCACACTAATACATCTTATCCCACGGCAAGCAGGAGGACATTTGATTATTTTGGGTTTTGGTTTTACATTTGGGCCATGAGAGCTTGGCTAACTCTCAAAATTTTCCCACTTGCAGTGGTGAGGGCTGCACTTTTTGGACTTTGGGATGCTGCCATGTAGAAAAATTCACAAGATCTAGACACATCTGAAAACTAAACATCTGGGTGATTCCAGAGTGGTGTGCTTCACATGCACCCCGCACCATTTTCTTACCCACAATGCCCAGCAAACCTCCAACTTTGCTGGAAATCACACATTTTTCCCACATTTTTGTGATGGAACCTTTCGGAATCTGCAGGAATCCACAAAATTCCTACCACTCAGCATTGTCTCATCTATACCGATAAAAATTCTGCTGCACTTGTCAGTCTAAAAATATTTTTTTTTCAAACTGCCCTTTTGTACCCGCTTTGGTTCCCCCTCAATTGTGACATGTTTTTGGCTCTTTCCTGTCACAGGCACTTGGCCCACCTACACAAGTGAGGTATCATTTTTACCTGGGGACTGAGGGGAACGTTGGGTGGTAGGAAATTTGTCCCGGTACGGTGATCCCACACAGTAATGTGGGAAAAATGTGATTTTTTAGCTAAATTTGAGGTTTGCTGAGGATTCTGGGTAAGAAACATTGGGGGATCCACGCAAGTCACACCTCCCTGGATTCCCTTGGGTGTCTAGTTTTCTGAAATGTTTGGGTTTGGTAGCTTTCCCTATATGGCTGCTGAGCCCAGGACCAAAAATGCTGGTCCCCACCCACCGCCAAAACAGGTAGTTTAGTATTTGATCATTTTGATGTGTCTACATAGTGTTTTGGGGCATTTCCTTTCACGGGCACTAAGCCTATCCAGACAAGTAAGGTACCATTTTTGTCGGGAGACTTGGGGGAACACTGGGTGGAAGGAAATTTGTGGCTCCTCTCAGATTCCAGAACTTTCTGTCATCGAAATGTGAGGAAAAAGTGTTTTTGGCCACATTTTGAGGTTTGCAAAGGATTCTGGTAACAGAACCTGGTGAGAGCCCCACAAGTCACCCCACCTTGGATTCCCCCAGGTGTCTAGTTTAAAAATATGCACAGGTTTGGTAGGTTTCCTTTAGTGCCGGCTGAGCTAGAGGCCAAAATCCACAGCTAGGTACTTTGCTAAAAACAGCTCTGTTTTCTTTGGTAAAAAGTTATGTGTCCACGTTGTGTTTTGGGTCATTTCCTGTCGTAGGCACTAGGCCTACTCACACAAGTGGGGTACCATTTTTATCGGGAGACTTGGGGGAACACAGAATAGCATAACAAGTGTTATTGCCCCTTGTCTTTCTCTAAATTTCCTTCCAAATGTAAGACAGTGTGTAAAAAAGACAACTATTTGAGAAATGCCCTGCAATTCACATGTTAGTATGGGCACCCCAGAATTCAGAGATGTGCAAATAACCACTGCTTCTCAACACCCTATCTTGTGCCCATTTTGGAAATACAAAGGTTTTCGTGATACCTATTTTTCACTCATTATATTTCAGCAAATTAATTGCTGTATACCTGCTATAGAATGAAAACCCATTGCAAGGTGCAGCTCCTTTATTAGCTCTGCATACCTAGAGTTCTTGATGAACCTACAAGCCCTATATATCTCCATAACCAGAAGAGTCCAGCGGGCGTAATGGTATTGCTTTCAAAATTCTGACATTGCAGGAAAAAGTTAGAGTTAAACTTGGGAAAAAATGGCTGTTTTTTTCACCTCAATTTCAATATTTTTTATTTCAGCTGTTATTTTCTGTAGGAAAACCTTGTGGGATCTACACAAATGACCCTGTGCTGAATTCAGAATTTTGTCTATTTTTCAGAAATGATTAGTTTTCTGGGATCCAGCATTGGTTTCACACTAATTTCTGTCGCTAACTGGAGAAGGCTAAAAGCACAAAAAATAGTAAAAATGGGGTATGTCCCAGTAAAATGCCAAATGTTTGTTGAAAAATGTGGTTTTCTGATTCAAGTCTGCCTGTTCCTGAAAGCCGGGAAGATGGTGATTTTAGCACCGCAAACCCTTTGTTGATGCCATTTTCAGGGAAAAACCACAAGCCTTCTTCTGCAACCCTTTTTTCCCATTTTTTTAAAAAACCAAATGAAATCTTTGCTGTATTTTGGCTAATTTATTGGTCTCCTCCAGGGGAACCCACAACCTCTGGGTACCTCTAGAATTCCTAGGATGTTGGAAAAAAGGACGCATATTTGGCGTGGATAGCTTATGTGGACAAAAAGTTATAAGGGCCTAGACGCGAACTGCCCCAAATAGCCAAACAAAAGGCTTGGCACAGGAAGGGAAAAGACCTGGCAGCAAAGGGGTTAAAATAGTCCTAAATAATGCCTAGTATGGATTTTGGAAAACAGAAGCTACTTGTCCTTATTAGAAAAAGAAAGGAGATTCTTGAAGTTAATCATTATTTTTCAGGCTATGTGACAAGGCATCAGCTTTTGCATTTCTCTGTTGATAAATAGGTGATATTAAAATTAAAAACACAAAAAGCAAAGACTATCTTGCTAATCGTTTTTAGCATTGTGTACAGATTTCAGATATTCTGAATGTTTGTGAGCTGAAATAATTGAAATGACATTAGATGAGGTGAGCTTTCTAATAAATGTCAGCATTCAATGAATGCTGCTCATTTAGCCAATAATTACCTTCATATTATGGTATTTATTCTCTCAGCTGGATTGCATTTTCAAGAGTAATAGGCCACTGAAAAATTGTATTTTTATGATTATTTGTGTTGTAGCAAAAAAGCTCCCAAATATTTTCGGAGGCACTGGTTTAGAAAATAAAAGGTTTGTTCTGTTTTACATGCACTAGAATGGGCACCCAAGTAAACAATGGCTTCATAACTTCAATGGTTACATTAACTTCTTATGACCAATCGAAAGGATTTTCTGGGTCACATTCATCAGTGGCATCATCTTCAACAGAGAATGAATGCCATTATAAAACCAGCATTCAGAGGTAGTGCAGTGATTGCCATGAAAGTAAATAATTATATTGAGGAGGGAATAAGACGACTAATGGATAGCAACACTTACAAACCTTTAGAGAAACTGATCCCACAGAAGACTTGAACAAAGACATCAAGAACATGGTTGAAAAGTACAGGTGCTTAAACCTCATTGATGAAACAACAGCAGTTATACTTGTTTATTCCAAACCAAGACCTAGGAGATTTGAAATGCTTCCCAAAATTCACAAAATGAACAATCGTGGCCAACCCATCGTCTCTGGCAATGATATAGCCACTGAGAGACTATCTTTATTTGTCGACCTGCGCCTCCAGCCCATTGTCCAGGAGCTTACATAATTTGTAAAGGACACCAGTCACTTCCTTCAGATTATTGAAAAATTAAACCAGACTTACACATTTGATGATGACACTCTTCTGGCTACATTTGGTGTTACATCATTATACACCAATACACCACATAAGGATGGGATTATGGCATTATCTGAAGCTCTTAATAAAAGAAATGAAAAAGCCATAAACAGACATGCTTACCAACTTTGCAAGAGTTATTCTTAATCCATCAATTTTACTTTCAGTGGTAAACATTATCTGCAGACACAAGGAACTTCCATGGACACTCACTCAGATGGCTCCATCCTATGCAACTATCTTCATGGGCAAACTAGAGGACTATGGGGGTCATTCTGACCTTGGCTGTCCATGACCGCCATGGCGGAGGGCGGCGGAAGCACCGCCCACAGGCTGGCGGTGCTTCCTGGGCGATTCTGACCGCGGCGGTAAAGCTGCGGTCAGAAAAGGGGAGCCGGCGGTTTCCCGCCGGTTTCCCGCTGGCCCAGGGAATCCGCCATGGCGGCGCTGCTTGCAGCACCGCCATGGGGATTCCGAGCGCTTTCCCGCCAGCCTGTTTCTGGCAGTGTCCACCGCCAGAACCAGGATGGTGGGAACGGGTGCAGTGTGGCCCCTGGGGGCCCCTGCACTGCCCATGCCACTGGCATGGGCAGTGCAGGGGCCCCCTAACAGGGCCCCACAAAGATTTTCACTGTCTGCTGTGCAGACAGTGAAAATCGCGACGGGTGCCACTGCACCCGTCGCACCCCTTCAACTCCGCCGGCTCCATTCCAAGCCGGCTTCATTGTTGAAGGGGCTGTCCCGCTGGGCCGGCCGGCGGTCTTCTGGCGGTCGCCCGCCAGCCCAGCGGGAAAGCCGGAATGGCCGCCGCGGTCTTTTGACCGCGGAGCGGTCTTTCGGCGGGAACCGCTTGGCGGGCGGCGACCGCCGCGGTCAGAATGACCGCCTATATACTTGATACTTTTAGCATCAAACTACTGGTATTGCTACAATACGTTGATGACATTCATAATATGGAATACAGGAAGCAGAACACTGGAACAAGTTATAGCGTATATTGACAGTATCCATCCTAACATCTAATTCATCAGCAGCAATACTAAACAGAGACATCATCTCCCTTTTCTGAATGTGCTACTCACCATTTAAGAACAAAAAAATATAACTGAGCTGTACCAGAAGCCTACCGATGCTAGTTTGGATCTAAACTGGACTTCATGTTATCCGCACCACAGTAAACTCAGCAGCATCTACAGCCAAGCACTCAGAATAAGACACATCTGCAGCATTGAGGACACCTGTAAAGACCATCTACAGGAGCTTGCTACATTATTTAAAAAGTAAGGCTATGCACTGCATGTCAAACAGAAACAAATTGACAAGTCTTTGCAGTAACCCTGGGAAGACTTATTTGGAATATCAACAGCAGAAACAAAACTAACAGAATCCCATTTCTGGTTGACTATCATCCATCTGTTCCCAACTATAGAAATATAATGAAAAAAACATTTCCCTTGTTATCCACAAGTTGCAAAAGGTTTCCAAAACTGCCAGTCATTGCTTACCGCTGAGCTCCCAATTTAGGATTTCTTATTGTGAGAGCTAAACTCAGGCAAGCTGTAACAAATGCAGGGGTTCATTGCTGTGATTCTAAAAGGTGCATCACATGTGAATGTGTTTTACTAAAATCATCAGTAACTAGCTCTTTTATGAGAAGGACGCATAGACTAAGACAGCATCAACATGTATTATTTATGTGATTCAGTGGCAACTACAAAGCTGTGAAAAAACAATATGTAGGCCATACAGTGAATGACCTATGTTCATGATTCAGGAACCACAAATCAATAATTAATAATAAACCAGCCTGTAGCTAATCATTTTTACCTTGTAGACCATTTACTATCAGATTTGAAGATTTTCCCTCTGAAATCTGTATTAAAGGAAGAACTACTGGACATCAGAGAAAACTTCTGAATGTACTGTTTAAAATCATTCCACCCAGATGGACTGAACATCACTGACAATACCACCTGATTACCACTTATCTCAAAAGATCTCAGGACTGCATTGATTCCACATTCCAGATAGAATCTGCACTCATGATGCTTTTTGAAAATCCAGCAGTGTCAGCCGTGCAGCCATAGAGCAAGCCATCTTGTACTACCTGAGGAAGGCGGAAGCCAAAATGTTGTAGTGGAAATATATTTTTGTTCTTTGGTGAGTCCTGTCACCAGGTAATATATATATATTTTACCTAGTGGCAGTCGCCACTAGGTAGATATCAGTAGTACCTAGTTTCTATAGAAATAAAAAAAATTGTTTTGCTAAAACTTTGGTGCAACTCGAAGAATCTTCATGAAATCTTCCAAAAAACTTTAACAGTCACATCAGCTGCTGGAACGATTTGGGTGATCCGTCCAGGAGTGGCCAAAAAAAAGGGTGTCCTAAAACACACTTTCCCTATTCATTTTTCCATAGGGATTTTAAACAGCGATAGCGCCTACATTACTGGATGGAATTACATGAAATGTGGCAGAAAGGTAACTCTTGGTCCAGAATGAGCCTCTTTCGTTATTTAGTGTAAATCCATTCAGTAGTTTTTGAGAAATGTAAGGAAATCCAAATTTGTATATATAGGGACGCGAAAGATTTGTGACCCCTCCCTATCGCGTGCTGAGATATGATTGGCTGACAACACTTCAGCAAGGAAGTGCTGTCAGCCATTTCTGGAAAGAAATGTAAAACAAAGAAAGGGGCCAGGGTACAGACACCCTGACCCATTAGTTCTGGTGCTGGGGTCCCAAATCCCCCCCCCCCCGGCTAAAAATCATTTGTTTTAATTTTCACTGCGATTCGCAGCGGATCCTGCTCTTCATTTTTTTCAAGCCCCCAGGCAGGCCAAGTCCCCGAGGCCAATGTTGATTTGTAACGGGGGCCACCAGCCCCCAACCGTAGCCCTGGAGACCGCCACCTCCATGAGGCGATGATCTATAATAATGCAAGGGGGTGCACAGCCCCCTCCCCGCAGCCCCAGGGACTACCACCTCCCCGGGCCTTTTCAGAATTAATATGGATATATTTAAATTAAGTGGGAGAAGCTGGTGGCCTCCCCTACAGCCCCGGTGACAGCCACCTCCCCAGAGCGATGAGCTACAGTAATGTGGGGGCCCAGGCAGCCCCACCAGCAGCCTTGAGGACTACCACTTCCCTGGAGCCAACTGAAAAAAATGGAAAGGGGGGTCCGTTTCAGACCCCCATAGCTCTGGGGACCACCACCTCCCCGGCGCTCATATTTAAAATGTACAAAAGCATGGAAATTCACCATTTATAGTTATAGTTACTTCAAGTAACTGTTACGTGTGCCTTAAGGTAACTATAACTCGCACCCTAGCCATGCCCTGCTAATTACCCCACAAGGGTAAGTGTAAACTGTGCATGGCGAGGGCGCAAGTTATACTTACCTTAGGGCACGAATTGAAGTTACTTGAGGTAACTCTAACTATAACTGGTGAATTTCTATGGTTTTGTACGTTTAAAAAGTGAGCCTAACTATACCCGACTGTACAACTTGGCAAAGTGATAGGAAACATGGTGGTCTATTGACCTCAGCATGTCATGTCACTGTCTGTGATATGACAGAAAGTCATGGTAGGTTCTAATTTGTAAACTATCACATGAATATTCATGAGGGAGGAAGGATTGTGAGTGACGATTCAGTATTTTGTGAACCAACCTATTAGTAAATAAATCAGTAATTAGATGGATTTACAAAAAGTCAGTGCAAACATTGCAACTCGGGAGCAAGATGGCCGACGCGTAGAGCGGGGGCAGGCTCTGCTGTCACGCCCACCCCGGATCTCAGACGCCAGCAGGCGCCGGAAAGCAGTAGCGGACGCGGACGTAGCGAGAGCGGAGGGAAGCCCTCCCCTCCACTGATTACCGGTGCCATGCTGCGGCTCAAGGTGGCTAGAAAGGAAGCACCGGGGCGGCCCCACGGGCATAATTAGGTGCTGGAGAGCGCTCCGCTTTCTGGCTACGTGAACGCGAACGGAGTACCAACGACAGCCATGGGGGGGTTAGCACATGCTGCCCTCTAATTTTTGGAGCGACGCAGGAGGAAAAGAAATCCCAAGTAAGAAAAGTTACCCCCACGCTTGACCTTCTCTGCACTTTTAGACTTTTGACTCTGCAAAAAGGAGGAAAAGAAATCCCAAGTAAGAAAAAGGGGGGAAAAGTGGCTTGAAATGACTGGTTTAGACCCTTGAGAACACGCTAGCAAGAATTTTAATATATTTTTTTTTTTTTTTTAATCTTCTCCTCTTCAAGTAACAAACCCTAACAGATTTTAAAATATAAACATAAGGTGCGTGGATCCTGAGGGCACCTACCCTATTGAATTTTGTGATCATGTGAATTATAATAAAAGAAAATTGAAGATTAGAAGTTTTACGGTGTACAACTTTAACAAGAACTGGGTGCCCCCACTGCTATTGATTACCAAGGCTAGTGTTGACCGCTCCTGTACCCCTTTTCGGCCTGCAACGGGCGTTATTAAAAGAGTGATATATGACGTGATACATGACGTGATAGTAGTAATAGTAGGGCTAGCCGGATTGGTGAGAGCACTCCCCCATTCCTTGAAAACAAGTATGGCGCCAAAATGGCTCAGAACTCTGGAGATAAGACAGACGGCGCAAAAATGTTGCGGTCAGGAAAGGATAAAGGGGACCCGGCCGGGGCAAGCAGATGGCCCATATTGACAATGGGTAGACAAACCGAGAGAAACATAACTAGCCAAGGTAAAGATGTAAAGGTGGACGATAATATAACCCCTCTCCCGGAAAATAGGGGGAAAAGTAAAACCCAGGCTACCATCACGTCTTTTCTTGCAGGAGGGACACAAGAAAGTGGAACTACGCTTATAACCCCCACCTCGGGAGAAGGTCAGACTGCCACAGAAAGCTCACTCGGGGGGCCCCCAGTGAAAAGACTTTTAAGGAA
The DNA here is from genome assembly GCF_031143425.1 of Pleurodeles waltl. Lineage (NCBI taxonomy): Eukaryota > Metazoa > Chordata > Amphibia > Caudata > Salamandridae > Pleurodeles > Pleurodeles waltl. Next base: position 1,021,723,302 of record NC_090449.1, on the reverse strand, counting down.
ACAGCACCCCAACCCGGCGGTGGGGGATTAGTGGGCTTAGACAGTTGCGCAATGGTAAGAAGGAAGGGAAAGGATCCTCCCGTCAGTCAGGAGTGGCCCCCTGCACAGCAGCATGCGACCGCAATGCAAGGAGAAGATTTAAGTAATATAAAACCCACACGGGATATCATAGCAGTGCAAAATATTTCGCAGAGCCCAGGAGGGGGTGATAAGGAAAATGAAATAGAGATGAAAATCTTGGACTGGGCGAAAGATAGTGGGGATAAATTCTACTCATTGACAGAGGAATCGGATTTTAGAAGTGCAGACGAGCATAGCTCTAGCGAATCTGGTAGTAGCATATCCTCTGAGAGGGGAAATGCTTCATCAAGTAACGAACCCACAGTACGGCAGAAGCGGCAGCAGCGCAAGTCCACAAAAACAAGGTCTGGGTCACAGGAGGGCACCGAATTTTCTGCATCAAGTGGGAGTAAGACTTTAAAATGGGATTATTTCAGCATTAGTTTAACGGATATAATGCGTACAACTGATATATCTGCCATGGGCGGTCAGCAGTTGGTGAACAATGACATGGAAGAAAACAATGGGGGTACGAAGAGTGAGACATGCGCAGCTAGTACTGACTCTGGGATGCTACAATCGATATTTAATTCAATTAAAGAATTCCAAACAGAAACCCGGATTGAAAGTCGTCGAGCCAGGGTAGCCACAAAGCGGCTGCAAGGAACAGTGCGTAAGGTCGCAAAATCATGCACTGAGATAGAAGCCAAATTAGGCACAATGGATGAGAGGATAGTAGCAGTTGAAGAGGATGTCGATACGCTGAAGCAACAGAATGTCATGCAGGAGGGTCAATTGACTGACATAATGTGGAAGTTGGAAGACTTTGAGAACCGACAGAGAAGGAATAATCTACGTTTTTTGGGCATAAATGAAGGGCTGGAAGGGAATGACACCCGGACTTACATGATTAAGTTACTACAGGGGGCAGTTCCCGAATTGAACCATTGGGATTGGGATAGCGAGATTCAGTGTGTCCATAGATTTCCCCCGACCAGGAGGGAGGGGGTACACTCAGCTGTTTCAAAATATCCTAGAGCTATTCTGGTGTTTTTTGGTAACTATCTGCTGCGTCAGGCTATTTTTGACAAATCTCGCCCTAACGCCCCACGCAATATGGAAGGGGTCACCTTTTTTACTCGTCCAGATTTTTGTCATACAACTGTGGAGCGTAGATGGCGGCTGCGACAGCTAATCAAACCATTTTTTGACAAGGGAGGAGAAGCTTATTTGATTGCCCCCGCTCGCCTAAAAACGGTTGTGAATGGGAAAGTGAGATGGTTTATGTCAGAGATTCCAGCAAAAGAATATTTGATGCGGCTAAAATAATGACGTGGATTAAGATGGCAATGATCTCGGTGGTGGGCGGGCACCCCATATCTACGTTACGCAAACATTCAGGCCAAAGGTGGTTCGATTGCTCTACAAGAAGGGGAGGGCTGGCTGGGAGGAAGGGACCCCAACCAGCACTTATGGGGAGGGAGGGGGGTGGATGGGTGTGGTGTGGGGAGGGGGATGGTAGGGAGGGTGGAAGAGGGAGAAAGGGGGGGAAAACGGGAAAGGAAGGGATAAAGAGATTGGAGCAGAATATAAGGACTAGAGAAGGAGAGAGGAAGGGAAGTTTATGTAAGATTGCATATAGCCAGGATGAAAACCAAACAAAAAGATTGGGAGGTCGGGAAGGGGGGAGGGGTAAAATAAAAAGGGGATAATAATGACTAGACTCCGAATAGCTTCTATTAACAACTGTGGTTTAAATGACCCCCGAAAAAGAAGGAAAGCCATGGAAAATTTAAAAACCCTCAGGGCGGATATTTACTGCTTACAAGAAACTCATGTGGAACATGAAAACCGTGGAATCTTAGGGTCGCTTGGTATGAGAATTATAGTATGCTCAAAACAAGAGGTGAAAACTAAAGGGGTGGCGATATTGGACCGGAGTAATAGAGTGAAATTTGCTAGGCAGAAGGGTGACAGGGATGGGAGATGGGCAATTGTAGAATGTTTCTATGGGGGAGGTAGCTTTACGCTGTGTTCTGTATATGTGGCGCTAACAGATGACCCAGTTGTAATGGATACTATGGCTGTAGAACTAACTGGCTGGCCTTCCCCGTATACTTTATGCGGGGACTTTTACTTTAATGGCTCTTGGGATGGCTTGCAGGATCTCTTAGCGCCCGCAGCTAAGAAATATCAGGGGCGGAAGCATCGTGTATTCAAGGCAATGGTAGGTCTGCAGAAAGAGTTAGGACTGGTGGACGCTTGGGTTAAGCTATGCGATTCAGATCCTGGGTACACTTATTTCTCTGCCCCTCATGTGAAATTGGCCCGATTAGATTTTTTCTTGACATCTCCTGAATTGTTAACACAGGCTAGCATGGAATTATATCCACGGATTATGTCTGATCATAACCCATTGGTATTGGACTTGGAGCTGAATGGTCTTGAGTACAAAATCAGGAAGTGGACCTTCGAAAGAGGGCTTCTCAATGGCCTTGAATACTGTGACTACATGAGGAATTGGATAGTGGAATTGTTAGAGATTAACTTAGGGTCTGCCCCTATAGAGATAGTCTGGGATACGCTGAAGGCAGGAGTGCGGGGAGCGACTCTGAGATTCAGCCTGAACAAACAAAAAAGGGCTCAAAGAAAAGTAAGAGATTCACATTTCAAGCTCAGAGATTTAGAAAGGCAGTTGATTGCAGCCATAGAAAGGGGGGAAGATACAAAAAATACCCAGGAGCGGATTGCTATAGCAAGGGCAGCAATAAATGAAGTTAACGCAGAAAGAGTAGTGGGAAAATATCTTGCGCAACGTTCTGAAAGTTATGTGTACGGAGAAATAACTGGTCACCTGTTGGCGGTAAGGGCAAGCCATAAAGCAGCAGCGGGGGTCATTAGAGAGATTCAGGACCAACAGGGACAAATAGTGACAGATACGGATGGTATTAGGAAGGTGTTCCAGAGATTTTATACTGACCTCTATAACGATACAGCTGGATTTTCATTGACAGAGATGCAGGAATTCCTCAGCCCCATCAGGTTTAATAAAGTTTCAGAAGAGGATTATTTGCAACTGGAGGGACAGATCGGTAGTCTAGAGATAGACAAGGCATTAGACAAACTGGCCACCGGTAAAGCTTCTGGCCCTGACGCGATTCCGTTAGAGTTCTACAAAACTATTAAAATTTTGTTACGTCCACTGATGTTCGTGCTGTTTATCCAGGTACAGAACGGTGGAGAAACCCCGCCATCATGGGGAATGGCCAACATAGTAGTCTTTTTAAAGAAAGGGAAGGCCCCGCAGAGCCCGGCCTCGTATCGGCCGATAACATTAATTAATAGTGATGCTAAATTCTATTCCAAAATATTCGCTGCCCTTTCATCCCGGGTAATTAAGAAATTGGTAATACCTCGACAACATGGATTTGTTCCTGGTAGAGATACTGTAGAACATATTCAAAGAGTCATCAAGCTGTTTGACGCAACAGAAGTGGCGGAGGAGCCTATGGCTGTCGCCCTGTTAGACGCCGAGAAGGCATTTGATCGAGTTAGCTGGAAATATCTCTGGCAGTTCCTGGAGAACTATGGCTTTCGGGAAAAGTTTATCTTGGCAATAAAAGCCATGTATAAGTCCCCGGGAGTGAGAATACAATTAATGGGAGGGCAGTCTGGATGCATTCAAGTGGGGCGAGGTACCAGGCAGGGATGCCCATGCTCTCTTATATATAGATCCCCTGCTCAGACAGCTTGAAGGGAACAAGCAGATTATTCCGGTGCGCAGATATGGGTGGGATACAAAAGTCCTGGCATATGCGGATGATATAGCCATTATAACTTCCAATCCGGATGCAGCACTGAAAGAAATTGAAGAGGTGACGACCAAGTTCGGGATATTTTCCGGGTATTTGTTAAGTAGAACCAAAACTCAGTTATTGGTTAACCAATATACGAATTCACAGGACAATCGGCGGGTGAAGCATGCAGTGTACCTGGGTATCAATATCTCACCAAGAGTAGGAGAAATCATTAGTCTGAACTTAGATCCAATACTTGCGAAGGCTAAAAACGATATGCATAGATGGAACAATTTGCATATGACTATAATAGGGAGGTGTAATATGGTCAAAATGATTCTCCTCCCAAAATTATTGTACTTATTTCGGACCATACCTTTGAATTTTACAAATTCTTGGTTTGAAGATATGGACCGGATAATTATGAGATTTATTTGGGCATATGGCAAGTGTAGAAGATCGGTTAAATTTATGTCTCTACCTCGTGAAAAGGGGGGGTGGGCCTTGCCTAATATGAAGTTATATCAAATGGCAGCTGCATTTCAATACATGCGCCCATTATGGGGGGAAAGACCAGGGGAGAATGAGGTGGAAGGTATCCCCAATATCTACAAACTGCTCGTGGGTTCTGCCTCTAAGGGGTGTTTGCTAACCTTCCATGAACCGGGGTACTATAAGAAAGCCCGATACAAGGTACTAGAGGCGGCCTATAAATGCTGGCGGCCATGGCGCATAAAGAACAGGCTCAGAAGATTTAATTACTATACCATAATTGAGAATAATCCGTCGCTTCCGGAAATATTTAAGAATAACTATATGGCAAAATGGGCCTCCAAAGGTATAGCGAGGTTAGGAGACTTTTTCGACGATTTTGGAATGAAGACGTTTATGAGTCTTCAAGAACGGTACGGCCTAGAACAAAGGGATTTTTAAAAATTCTTACAGGTACAAGACTTTTTGGGCAAGAAAACGGGTGGGCCACAGGGGTTTAAAAGCAATCAATTGTTAAAAGGTATTCTGGGGGAATCTAATATGACTATTAAAGTAATTTATTCCTTATTGATGGCAGAGCAACTCAATGATTTGGGGAAGCATAGTGAAAGGTGGAGCGGCAAATTGGTGGATGGAAGTGCTAATTTTCTCAAATCACTTGAGTTAGGCCACACTATATTACTCTCTTCGTCTCTACAAGCACAACATTATAAGACCATGTTTGACCTGTATTATACACCGGCCCACCTTGCCAAGTGAGGGGGCTCACGAGGAACCAATTGTCCAAGGTGTGGGGTCCACGGAACAGATATAATCCATATGTTTGCTACATGCAGGGAATTAATGACATTGAGAGATGGTATGCAACTCGTGATAAAAGAAATATTGGGGTATGACGTGGTCCTCACCCCGGAGATCATGGTCCTAGGGGTTGCTGAACAAACAAGTGGACGACAGAGGGCGTTTATTTTCCTTGCCATGGCGGTTTATCGATTATGTATCTCCTCTGCATGGTTGAACACGCAACCACCATCATGGCAGCAGTGGTTGGGCCGGTTATTATCAGCGTATCATCTGAAGACTGCCCTGTATGAACGGAAGGGGAGATTGGCTAGGAAGAAAGGGAATATTATTTAGGGACAATTTCGGAACTGGCTTATGGCTAATGATTGAAGGCTTAATTCAATGTTTTGTCGGGATGATAAACGAGGGAAATGTCCCTCTCCAGCCGAATGAGAAGATGTAATCATATATTTTACTTTTTTATGGTGTTTTTTCTTCTCTTCCCACGAATTGTTTGTTCATTGGCAATGATGTATGAATGTAATTATCTCTCTTCCTTTCCCCCCCCCCCAAAAAAAAAGCAAACATTGCAACTCTTTGTTCTAAGATAGTCATTACTGGTCCATAGTAACAGTTAGGGACATACTTCAAAAACAATGTAATTTTTTCTGTTGTTTAACCAAAAGAGGTTGTTTAACTAAAAGAGGTGGTGCTGGCAAAAACCTTTTTAAAAATTGTTTTCTTTTTTGTAATTGTTCTATTTCTTGGGGATTAACTAAACATAACAACAAAAACACGGTGTCAAGACATGGGTAGAAAAATATTTTTTGCAGATGGCTGGATGGGCAGTCGCCTGGTTATCATGAGCTGGGGAACTCATTCACATATATTATTTTGGAAATATAATGCAACCCAATTTTTGAATATGAAGGGTTTAAATTGTGTTGCTGGGCAGCAAATACTTGTGCTAGAACAGAGCAGACAGTTTGCACAGTCTGCACTACACCAGATGAAGTTGATGCCCCCTCATCTTTTTGTCACCTCTGCTTTGCAGCCTTCAATTGCTGTGTATGCCATGTATTTAAATGCTTTAGCATGCCAGAATAACAAAGGAGTACTCTTTCTGGCACAATTTGCAGGTGACAAGTTTTGCAGTTTTTCTCTGGGTGGTATGAAGAACTCCTGTACAATTTAATTTAGAAAAGTTCCTTAGCTACTGTTGCTCATTACGAGGGTCTTCAGGTGCTCTCTGGTCTCTTTGGGATGTCATGTTGCATGAATTTCTGATATTAATATCCCTCCAAAGAAGAGAAAACTCTCAGAAATAAAAGATAAGAGAGCGCACAAGATGTGGTTCAGATCCCTATTGTGAGTAATGGGCAGAAACTACTTCACAATCAATAAGGAAAATCAGTTTCACTGTGAGTCAGAAGTAGTATAGTTGGTAAAACTGGGAATGCATCAACAACCATGGGTAGATGAGTGGGAACCCCCTTGCTCCACGCCTCCCCAACGAAGAGTAATGCAAGGCAGCGACTTGCGCTGCCTTGCGTTACTTCAGTTTTAATAAGCCCTGCAGAGCCATGTAAGGTGGCTTAATATATCTGACTTGAGGGATTGCGTTGCTTTGCGTGACGCAACAGTGATGCAATCCCTTAGTAAATTTGGGCATTGGGTTCTTAGAAAAACGGTGTAACTTGAGTCTTCCAATTCTCTGGGGGAATTACAAGCATTAATGGGTCCCTACACTTATTATGCTGAGAGAAGTAGACTCTTACATTAGCTGATTACATCTACATTTTTCTGAAAGGTTTGGAAGCAGGAACATGTGCATATTCTCAGAGACTTAAAGAGATACATGTCTAATAAAGAAAATTTGAATCGCAAGAAAACACACTTAATTTAATGGTCAGAATAGTACCTGGTCATTCCGGATACACATATATTCTTTGCAGTGGATGAGTAAAGGTACCTATTGCATATACATCATATTTTTATACTTCAGTGGAGGAGCAATTTCCCCAGGCAGAAAAAAATACTCACTGCTGTGCAAAACACAATTATCAAAGGGCAACCCACAGCCCAAGGAAATAAACTATAGTAACACCAATGCCATCCTTGGAAGCTGTCACTTAATCAAGCATTTTGAAACTTGCAGTCATTGCATGTACATTAGGTACAACAGACCTCTGGTATGGCCAGTATTGATGTACAATTTGAGTACAATCCTACATAACAACACATTAATTTCTACAATAAAAGCAGATATTTACTGAAGCCCAGCAACAAAACAGTCATATGAGCATCATGAAGTTTTTAATATTGATGGGTCAGCACAGCCAGTAACAGGCACTAAACCTCAGTACTCCTCAGCTTGTGCAGCAGAGCAATGGTAATTTGAGGTTTCCAGAATTGAAAATCAAAAACATATATGTGAAGCCCTTGGGTGACTCAACCCTGAAAATCGCAAATTTAAATACACTCTCCATGGGCTTGCAGACAACTGATAAATGTATTCCTATTTTGTGTGCAACGATGCAGTGTTTACTTAAAACATTAACAGATCCATGATTAAATGACACACAGGAAAAACAACAAAATCTGAGCAGCTTTGGGATCAGGTGCCTGCTTTTCATCAACAACTTACATTGGTGGAAATCCTGCACATGCCGGCACACCAGAGTGAGTAAGTTCACTCTGAGGGCAATTCCAAGCAGATTCTAATGCATAATCTGCTGCTGCGTAGGTACAACTTTGTAAATTAGCAGCGATGACCCTGTCAAAAACCAGTATGAACATGGACATACATTCAGCAGTCCAATCACTGTAGGTCAAAATGCCCCGCCTCCTAGCTTTCCAGAGAAGTATAATAACCTTATGGTTCAAGATAGCTTCTCTACCTGTAGTTTACCTAAAATATGAGGACATACCAAATGATCTGAAAAAATTTAACATATTTAAAGCCAATCATAAAGAAATAGGTTCTGCAGATATTGTTGTGTCTGTGACACTAGCATCCTACTGGAGAGTTACTGGTAGCCATTGATGTTCAAGGCAACAGAATAGTATGTATTATAATGTAAAATTGGTCAAATGTATAAAACATTCTACAATTGTGATACCTCCACAAAATCCAGTGAAAAAATCAGTGCTTCCTTTCTAAGTTGTGTACCTGGACCACATCAGTAAATTCCAGTTAGTAGAAAGGTATAAAATATAAATTAGTAGCGCTAGACTCTTGCACATGAATGATTAGTTTGAGTACGGCCCCAATTCCAGACTGCAGCTTCCACAGTGATAAAAAACTTGTTAAATTTAATAGCAAAGGGTAGAGTTCATAAATTTCATTATGATAAAGAACCAGCTTTTACCTCTAAAGTGTTAGCAGAGGCCCTTGCTGTGACAGGGATACGTCTCCAATTCTCACATTCCTTGGGCCCAGTTCAACTGGCATCAAGTAAAGCTCTAACACCACATTAAAACAAGCCTTGACTGCAAGGACATTAGATAATGATAAGTCTTGGGTTTAGAGCCTGCTCAGTGTGAAGCGCAATAAATAATGTGTACTATTCAATCGCTCACCCAATGAAATGCCTTTTGGAGTCAAAATCTTTACACAGGACCATCCAGGTTGGGGAGAGCCACATGATCGATCATGTTGTCCTCTGTTGCAAGATTACAGTGTGCCTAGGATATAAGCCTGACTACAACTCCAATGCCATTTTGAGTGGATCACTTTTTACAGACGGTCGGTGAGCTTGTGGTAGAGGGACTGAGACTGAAGGAAGAACTTAGTTGAACCTATAAAGATCCTCTGACTTTGCTAGAAACATAAGGTACAAAAACAGTGATAGTACTACTGTTGCCTGGGAGAAAGAGGTAGAGGCTTGTGTCAGTGAGCACAGTAAAACCATATCATGTGACCTATTCTGTACATCAGGCAAGTGCAAATTCCAAAATTTGCTGACTGTGCAATCTACAATTATATTGGAAAACTTATCCCAATCATATTTTCTTCATTGAATTAAAGAACATTCAGCCCAAAACACTGATCAACAAGCTGTAGGCACTAAATAAACTCATGCTAATGTAATATTACCAAATGTGCTGTCTTTACAATTTGAAAATGAGTTAGATGCAACTTTTGAGTCTTCCAGTATGTAGTTTTTGTCTATCAAGATTCAAATGCAGAACTGTCAAAATGACTTGTTGTTAGAAAGTCAACCTAGTCAAAGACAACTAGCATATAAAAAGCTTTCTTTGACAAATACGTGCAACAAATTTAAAGGTAGCATGGAAGAATAACCGAGACCACCTTGGACTTACGTTTGGCTCAATAACCTCTCTATTACTGATGATTTGGTTGCTAGTGGTGTTTTCTCCCTTGTAGGATAAAGCATCATGGACAATATGTTCCAGATGTAGAGAATCCAGTGGTTACTCTTACACATCCAAGGTAAACTACATACAGTAACCAGAGAAATATTTCAAAGAAGAATAGTAGCCACCACACAATAAGATGGGGGTCTGGTGGGAGGAATTTGATCATCATATTCTAGGAGCAGCAGGGACAGTCCAAGCACCAGATACTTTTCATCTTGATTTAGGTGACATTTTGCCTCTATGCACTTTTTCCAGTGAATGGGGGAGAAATACTATGCAGAATTTACTGATGGAACTGCACACTCATGTTTCAATATACCTCTGGGCCTCATTTAGAACTCCTCGGACGGGTTACTCCATCACAACTGTGACGGATATCCCGTCTCCCAAAATCTAAATCCCATAGGATAGAATGGGATTTAGATGTCTGCAGCCAGGATATCGTCACCATTGAGATGGACTACACTATTGCTGAGTTCTAAATCAGGCCCTCTATCTGCTCACTTTAAAAGGCTATTTTAGTTCATTTATTTTTTTACAATAATCGTTCAAAGCCAGAGAGGACTTAACTTGTAAAACAATAAGTGTTGGAGCCCAACACTTTTTTCAGAAGCCCAGAGCTGGTTCTGCCAAATTTTGAGTTTGTTGAATACTAAGGCTGTCTAATTCTGATTCCACCTCATGCCACTTTCATCCACCACCCTACACTTTTTGCCCCTTCATCTCGTACTTGAGTTACTTTTCATCTCTGCTTTCTCCCATTTTCACTCTATTTCAGTCATTCTCTTCCTCTCTCTTTTCCCCAATGCTGGTGTTCTCGTTCTTCTTCTGGTTGAAAGTTTGAAGATTAAAAATAAGCTCTGATCCCCAAAAATGAGCACTGGTAGGTACCACCTGCAACCACGGGCTCAAATTAAACACGAGAGCCATTTGTTATAATGAAAAGAGATCAATGGTTCTTTAGAATCACGCTTTATTTTCATCTCCACTTCTCCTCATCAGCTCTTCACATCTCCTCTTCTCTCAGCTCTCTCTCCCAACATTCTATTGTGAACTCCTCTACCTAACAGTCAGAACATTCCATTCTAAAGGGAAGGTGAGGGGGGAACGTACCACTTATATTTAACTATGTCATAACCTCTAATCTAACAAAATCTGCCTATATGTAATTACATGTTGCTACCTTAAAATATTACAACAAAATTACAACACCATTTTTTCCCAAGATTCCATAATTTTGTCAGTTTCCTTTTGAGCTACCAAGATTGACATTTAAAAGTTTGCAGCTCACCATTTAACCAAGGAGTATCTGTCTGAATAAGGGCTCGGCTTATTTCCGACCAGAGCTAATGCAGCGGTAGCTCCTCCGCTATGGCGGTGGAGCGTCACCCCCCACCAGCCGCAGCAACTGCAAAACTTTGAAAATAAAAAGATAATAAATTATGTTTATTCTCGTTTTATTTTTACTGGGGGATGACAAGCACCGGGGGGAGTGGTGTGCACTCCCCTCAGTACGCATGTGTGTTTGGCCAGACACCTCGGAACGGCCAAGCACACATGCGCACTTTGCTGTCTCCAATCCAAAGTGATGCCACCAGGAACCCCAGGCTCCCAGTCTGCCTGGGAGTGCAAAGTGCAAAGCCAGGGCGCTTAGACCAATCCTAACGCTGCTCTCATGAGAGCAGCGTTAGGATTGGCCGCAGGGCGGGCTGGGAGTCTGTGCCTACGAGCCTGCAGTCCAGTGGAGACCCGAGGAACGGTGGTGCGGCGGGTTCAAGGTAAGGTTTTTTTTTTTTTTAAATGTATTTTGTTTTGTTCACCTTCCCCCCACCCCACCACTTTGCCCCGCTGTCAGCTGCGACTGAGCTAAGGTATAGAGAAATTAGGTAATCCATTGCTGGTGTAAGGCTGTGTCTGTCTCTACAGATCCCGAAAGCTGGGGTCTGTTAGCGATTAAAGAGATCTGGATGAGTTGTCCTATTCCCAATACTCTCCAAAATAGAGAGTAAAAGGCGCTGCAAAGTGATCTGTCCGTAATAACAGAAAATAAATTTCACTAGTTAAATTCTCCAAACTCCCTAAGTTTTCAAATAGGAGATTCAAAGTTCGCCCCGCCCAGCGGTGCCTGTGTGTTAGAGAGAGGTTGAGACGGGACATATCCTGAAGTCTCTCTCTGGCTTTGCTGTCTGTGGGTTAAATCCACCAGAATCATAAAGTCAGCAGCGCTGATAACATAGAGGGGAAGTGTACCGATCTTTTCCATCGAGAAACCAATGGAATAGCCTGAGTTCTATAAACAAGGAAGACGGAACTGGGGTAATTAAGGCTACAATTTAATGTATAACCAAAGCCTCCTCTGTTGTAGTGTGTATTACAGTGAAATATCGCAAATATTAGTTTTTTAAAAAAAATAATAACAGCAAGGCCCCTAGCCAGTTCATTTCTGTCTTATCGACATGGTGACAATGTTCACTCTGCCCCCTCCCCCCCCCCACTGTCTGTCTGTCCTGCTTCATGTAATTGCAATTTATTGAACTCTCTCGTTTCCACTTTTGATACCATCTTAACTTTATTCTTCATTTCTTCACTCTCTTCAAGCTATTTTTTTGTCCCTTCCCTCAATCCACTATATCTCCCTCCTTGCCTCCCTTTTCTCCCCCCCTCCCTTCCTTCCTCATATACTCCTTTTTCTGTCTTTTCTATCATGTCTTACCTCTTCCCCTGATTTTTCCTCTACCAAGAGATCAAAACAAAATGGCTTCTAATACGACGCAGGAGGTGTTACATTTCTTTTTTGCAGAGCAGTCACTAAGCAGTGCCATCATTTTGAAAAGACCACAGATTACTGCAGACCAAGGCTCATAATTATACTCGGTTGGCGCTGAATTAGCGTAATTTTTTTTACGCTAATTCAGAGCAAACCTACCTCAATATTCATAGTTTGGCGCTAGAAAAGTTTTGGAGTTTACGTCATTTTCTGGACGTGAAAACCTACCTTGCATCAATGAGATGCAAGGTAGGCATTCCCGTCCAGAAAACGGTGATATGGCCTTAGCACCATATTTATCCCCCCATGCTAAAATCTAGCATGGGGGGATGGGACCTAAAATAATGGCGCTAAGCTTGCTTAGCGCCATTATTTAATGCTTGGCTATGGGCAGGCGTTAGGTGACCCTTGGGCCTTTTTCCATGGTCAGAACGCAGTTTTGCGTAAAAAAGTATAAATATGGCCCAAGTGAGTGAAAAAGCAATGAATAGTCAGCCATCAGTGTAAACCTCTTTGATGGTATCTATGCAATACTGAAGTGAGTACATCTTTCTAGTTTTCCTGCAGCTCTTATTTTTTCACCCAGCAAACACAGATATGACCCATATTTACTAACCTGTGCTACGAGCACTCACATGAAGCTAATGGGTGCCACTGCTGTAGCTGTAGCATGGCTGACTTGCATGTGGCTGGTCCCTATCTACAGTAACATTCATAAACAAAATTACACAAAAATGACAAAATTACAATAATGTGAACCAGAGATGTGAATTTGTGAGTACACATATTATACGATTTACTCCTTGGTGGTTGTTTGTGACCACAGAATTATAACTGAGGATGTGCCTCAAGTGCCTCACTCGCAGAGAACATGTCCAGCATGCTGCAAGCAATGGATAGTTAAGGTGGCTGATGACATTGACATCATCATTGCAAGGCACATAGTAAATTCAGCACTGAACAATTGTTTTGGCATTTGCACAATGCAGCCCTATGATTTGTGTGCAATGTTGCATTCTGTGAGTTTTGGTAAATATGGGACTATGTTTCTTTAGCACCTCAGTTATAACTATTTTCAAATTTTTGAACAATTGTAATTAACATATACATCTTGTGTGAGTGTTTTTCAGATACTTGGGACACATCTTGTGTAGGGGTAGGGGTGGGGTTACAGATACTTGGGGCCCATCTTTTGCAGGGACAGGTGTTCCGGATACTGAGGACACATCATGTGCAGGGGAGGGTGTTCCAGATTCTTGGGGCACATCTTGTGCAGGGGAGGGTGTTCCAGATTATTGGGGCACATCTTGTGCAGGGGAGGGTGTTCCAGATATTTGGAGCACATCTTGTGCAGGGTTAGGTGTTTCAGATACTTTAGGACACATCTTTTGCAGGGGAGGGTGTTCCAGATAACTGAGGCACATCTTGTGCAGGGAGGGTGTTCCAGATACTTGATACACATCTTGGGCATTGGAGGGTGTTCCAGATACTTGGGGCACATCTTATGCAGGGTTTGGTGTTTCAGATACTTGAGGACACATCTTGTGCAGGGAAGGGTGTTCCAGATAACCGAGGCACATCTTGTGCAGGGGAGGGTGTTCCAGATACTTGAGACACATCTTGGGCATTCAAGGATGCTCCTGATACTTGGGGCACATCTTGTGCATTCAAGGATGCTCCTGAAACTCGGGGCACATCTTGTGCAAGGGAGGGTGTACCAGATACATGTGGCACATTTTGTGCAGGGGCAGGTGTTACAGATACTTGGGGCACATCTTGTTTATAGGGAGGGCATTCCGTATACTTGGGGCACATCTTGTGCAAGGGAGGGCATTCTGTATACTTGGGGCACATCTTGTGCAAGGGAGGGTGTTCCATATACTTGGGACAAATCTTGTGCAAGGGAGGGCATTCTGTATACTTGGGGCACATCTTGTGCAAGGGAGGGCATTCCGTATACTTGGGGCACATCTTGTGTAAGGGAGGGCATTCGGTATACTTGGGGCACATCTTGTGCAAGGGACGGTATTCCAAATACATGGCACACCTTGTGCAGGGGAGGGTGTTCCAGATACATGAGACACATCTTGTGCAGGGGAGGGTGTTCCAGATACTTGGGGCACTTCTTGTGCAGGGGAGGGCAGTCCGTATACTTGGGACACATCTTGTGCAATGGAGGGCATTCCGTATACTTAGGACACATCTTGTGCAAGGGAGGGCATTCTGTATACTTGGGACACATCTTGTGTAAGGGAGGGCATTCCATATACTTGGGACACGTCTTGTGCAAGGGAGGGCATTCCGTATACTTGGGACACATCTTGTGCAAGGGAGGGCATTCCGTATACTTGGGACACATCTTGTGTAAGGGAGGGCATTCCGTATACTTGGGACACATCTTGTGCAAGAGAGGGTGTTCCATACACTTGGGGCACATCTTGTGCAGGGGAGGGTATTCCAGATACTTCGGACACATCTCGTACAGGGGAGGGTGTTCCAGATACTTCGGACACATCTTGTACAGGGGAGGGTGTTTCAGGTACCTGGGACACATCTTGTACAGGGGAGGGTGTTTCAGGTACCTGGGACACATCTTGTACAGGGGAGGGTGTTCCAGATACTGAGGACACATTTTGTGTAGGGAAGAGTGTTCCAAATACTGAGGACACATCTTGAGCAGGAGAGGGTGTTCCATATATCTGAGGCACATCTTATGCAGGGGGGCCCCAGACACATCTTGCACAGGAGAGGGTGTGCCAAACACTTTGGGGCAAGTTAGTTGTGTGGTGGAAAGTGGTCAAAGTGAAGATGATGTATTTTTGCTTCCAGCTTTCTTTTCCACTTTTTGGGACTGCTTCATATTTGATTCGGAAATGCCCCAGTTCCTTGTGCTGTTTGCCCTTCTGCCCCTCCCTGAGTTATTACAGACCATATTTATACTTTTTGATGCAAACTTTTTGACGCAAACTGCGCAAACGCAGTTTTGCATCAAAAAGTATAGCGCTGGTTTGCGCCATTCCAGGGCATTAGCTGGGCACCAAATTTATGGAACCCCACAAGCCGGCCCTCTGGTTGGGCTAGCGTAAAAAAAATATACGTTAGCCGTGTGGGGGTGGCGGTACGGGGGAAGGGTGATTTTGCCTCAAAACATGATGCTAGGCTAGTTAGAGGCAGAAAAAAATGCCGTTAACAGCCTAGCGTCATTTCCTGATGAAAAAACATCCATACCACATGACTCCTGCCTTAGAAAAGACAGGAGTAATGCCCAGCACCCCATTGGCCAGCACATGGGACAAATGTCGCCTGGGCATGGTCGTTGCACCCAGTGCCATGTAGGGGGGCCCATTTCAGGGCCCCCTAATGGCACTTAAATTATTTTTGTTTAAATACTTACCTATACTTACCCTACTTACCTGGGATGGTGTCCTCCATCCTCTGGTGTCCCTCTGGTGTGGGTGTGGCTGGGGGTGTTCCTGGGGCTTGGGGTGGGCACCTGTGGGCTCTTTCCATGGTGTTTGATCCCCTAACGCCTGCTCTGACCCAGGCATTAAATAATGGCACTAAGCAAGCTTAGCGCCATTATTTAGGCCCGCCTTCCCCCCCCCCGTGCACCTTTTTTGCACGGGAGGATAAATAAGGCGCTACGGCCCTAGAGTCACTTTTTTGGATGGGAATGCCTACCTTGCATCTCATTGACGTAAGGTGGCTTCATGCATCCAAAAAATGATGTTAACTCCAATATTTTGATGCTAGGCGGGTCTAGCATCAAACTATAAATATGGAGATAAGTTTCCACTGATTTGCATAAAAAAATGATGCAAATTAAGTGCAAACGGGAGCACAAATATGCCCCTACGTGTTTCTGCTAGGTAGGAGAGGGCACTGTTTGCCACTGCTCTATATGTGATGCAGCTGGTCTTGAAGATGAAGCGGCTACTGTAAATTCTAACAGCAAAACCCTTCCTGCTGTCTGATTCTCACTGAAGGTCCCTGTTATATGACCCTAATAAGGCTGCGTGAATCAAGCCCTGCCAGCAATCTCCAAAGGTCTAAAATAGCACAGAAGCAAAAAAATCAATAGGTGTTAAAACTTTTTTTCAAGAAGGCACAGGGTGGTCAAACAAATGATCTGCGTTCTGGCATATATCAATATCTGGATCAATACCAGGGAGACAGTGCAACAGGAGCAATAAAGATGCTCCCACGCTGGTTCATGTACATCTTCTGAAAGATAATCAGCACAACAGATGCAGCAGAATGAATATACTCTCGATCACTCGAAGAATACAGAAAGAACTGCTCTATCAACACAGGAAGAGGAAAACAAGACATTTAACTGGCGTTTGTACAGCACTAATTGAAAAACTTTTCTTAGATTTTAAAATGTTACATGGGATAAACTATTTTCCATAGGAGTTTTTCTTATGATTAATTTATACATTTGCAGGTAGTTCAAAATTGCTAGTTTGGATGGACTTCAAAACATTTCTCATTTGAGCTTAATATTGTATTTAGGGGCATTTTTATACCCCATTTGCGCAGAATTTGCATAATTTTTTTTACGCAAATTCGGTGCAAAACTAACTCCATATTTATATTTTAATGTTAGACCCATCGAATGTCAAATTATTGTAGTTTGCACCATTTTTCAGATGCGTGAACCTACCTTGCGTCAATGAGATGCAAGGTAGGTGTTCCCATCTAATAAATGGTGCTAAACCCATAGCCACATATTTATCCCCCCATGCTAAATTGACACACTGGTGGGAGGAAGGGCTAAATAATGGTGCAAAGCTTGCTTTTCACCATTATTTAACACCTTCGTCAGACCAGGCGTTAGAGGACCTGTGGACCCATTTCCATGGTTGGGTCCAAAGGTGCCCCCCACAAGCCACAGGAACACCCCTAACCACACCAAAGGGACACCGGAGAATGGGGAACCCATTCCATGTAAGTATAGGTAAGTATTTTGTTTTTTTTAATTAAAGTGCCATCGGGGGACGAACTTGGGGCCCCCTGCATGGCACAGGGTGCAGTGGCTATGCCCAGGAGACACTGGTCCCCTGTGCTGGCCATTGGGGTGGTGGGAACGACTCCTGTCTTTTCTAAGACAGGAGTCATGTGGTTTGGATGGTTTTGCGTCAGAAAATGACTCTAGGCTGGTTAGAGGCATTTTTTTTTAACCTCTAATCAGTCTAACGTCATTTTTTGGTGCAAAACCCCCTTCTCCCATACCGCCACCCCCACCCGGCTAACGTCATTTTTTACACCTGCCTGCCCTTTGCACTGGCTTGCACCATTCCATAAATATGGCACCCGGCTGGCACTCAGGAATGGCGCAAGCCGGTGCTAAATGTTTTGATGCAAAACTGCATTATTGCAGTTTTGCATCAGAAAAGTATAAATATACCCCTTAGGTTTTTTTGTTTAACTATTTCTACCTCAGACGCAAGAGCTGGATTCAAAAGTACTATGGCCCATATTTAAGAAAAGAGGTGCTTCACATTGTGAAGCTCCACTTTTCCTGCCCCCCGTACCCCCATGCACTCCCTAATGCCACCATGTTTGCACCAGATTTAAGATGCGGAGCACCATGGCGGGATTAGGAACAAAAGAATCAACATTTTTGATGCTATTGTGGCGCTTTGCTCCATTAGCGTCACAGATTCTGACGGTAGAGGAGCAAAGTGAAAGGAGGCCCATTAATTCCTGTAGATTTCATTGCCTTATTTTTGCGGCCTACTTGCACCGGAAGGCCCCCTTTGTATACATTGTGCATGCTGCATGCTGCATGCATAATGTGCCGCAAAGGGTCATAAAGTGGCGCAATGCATGCATTGCGCCACTTTGTAGATATGACATGGCGTTTTTGGAAATCTAACGCCACATTAGCATCAGAAAAATGACGCCAATGTGGGGTTAGATGGCGCAAGGCCATCCTTAACTTTGGGCCTTTATATATTAATAAACTAGCTGGCACTGGAGTGGCTGTGTGGGCTTGCCTGTGATGTGAGCGGGTGTGTCTGTGTGCAAGTGTTTGTGTGTTTGAAACAGAACGAGAGAATAAAACTAAGAGAAGCTTTACTTCCTGCTTCTGCTCATCACTCCTGAGTGTGCAAGGAAGCTTGTACCGCTTCTGCCTTCACTGCCTATTATGCGTGTAAGGAAGAGGATAAAACCCCTGAACATATTGTACACGTTGTGTGTGTGTCAGGGAAGCTTGTGGAATTGGGATACTGTACCTCTTCTTTAAGTGTTAGTCAAATTGGATAAAACCTTTCAGCACGCCAATGCCAAATCCACCGCCCTTGTCTGTGCTTGTTTCAGCAAGGAGCATCAGTTCTCGCTGACAGCCCACTGAATTGGAACTCATCACTCAGAGGTAAAGCAGGTGCCCCCCCCCTGAGATGCTCCCTGCACAGTGTACAATCAGCTCACGCGGCACATTTTCCTCCCACGTGTTAGCTCGGTGAGAGAATAGTTTCCAGTCCAGACTAAGAGGGCACTGGACCCAGAGCACGCTGATGCCACTGCGGATGGGGCTTCTCGGGAGCTTGGCAGGCTGTCCCAATCTGTTCTGCACACGCCCATTTGCAATGTGCCTTCACCTCTCTCTTCAAATACACACCTTGCTGAGATCTACTCTCCACCCGTTCTGTGGGTGCTCGTGTAAACCCCACCAGCTTTTCAATTTGCCTGCCCTCATCGTGCACATTCATGATAAAAACACGGTATTGAGACAGTCTGCAGATGTCTATGCAGTCTAAATAAGTATACATTCCTTCTACTCTTGTGTGTAGTCTCCGTTTCCCTCCACAAACTCACAGAGCATCCATTGGTCATTCCTGAGTTACTTCTGTGTCTTCACTTCCTTATGACTGCCTCTTAGATATTCCAACATCCTTGTAGAGTGCATAAGAAATAGAGAACATTCTTTAGAAAGTGAACAGGTAAGCACCAGGGACTTACAACAGGGAGTCTGGATGGGATGAGGCTAGTACCATGGGTGTTTGGAAGGGATGAGCTAGAGACGCTTTATATACTGCTGCGTATGAATGAAATGCAAAGTTGTTGGAATACAGGCCATAGCACAGTGCTGGGACAGTGGGCAGGCTAAATGATGGAGCTGAGACCTGTGCAGGGGCTGCAGGAGCAGCAAGACATTACTAAATTTTGAGGTTGCATGCTGATGAAATTTGCTACCTCACACATCCCTAATTCTCACAACATCCTCCAATACTATGATGTAATGTCAGCACTGATGTCATAAACAATTTCATATGTGACATCAGATGTAATGTCATTAGTTAGATCGTTGGTCTTGTTATATCTAGCTCTTGTAGAGAGCCACTCACATGATTATGTGTCTTCAAATCCAGTAACTAACTGCTATGTCTAGCAATATATGTTAGCAAAAACTGCTACACACCATTGCTAAGGCACAAAGGGATTATAGGCTGCTATGGCTGAGCTCTCTGGGAGCCTGCCAGAGAAGCATTGGCAACCACGGAGCACATCTTCTGGATGAGATGGCACAGAGAGAGTTTGGAGTGAGTGGCAGCAGGCAAGGTATTTGGCCCCCTTTACTCCACTGCCTCCCCGCAACAGCTGGGAGCAGATGATTTGGGGGCCACACAGAACATAAAATTACAGATGATTAAAAAGTGTATTATGTGCAGGTTTTTCACCTCGTGGTTCTGAGCGATATCACAGACAACTCAAGCGTTGCCCTTGTTGTGTATTTGATGACACTCAGAATCCCTTGTTGAAAACCTCCTCATAATTCAAGTTACCAATCTATGTTTCAATATATTATACATTCTGTGGTTCCTTTGAAGATGTCATTTGTATTGTCAAATATGATAGAACATGGGAGGTGTAAAGATGAATGTGGAAGTAGATAAACTTGAAATAATTATATTCTTGGAACCCAACCAGGAAAGCGATGAATAAACTTCTTCCTCCTTCCTTGTCAACTGATCTCTGCCTCCTGGAATCTTGTCTTCACATTCCAGAAGCTAATGATGAGCACAAGCAAAGCAAACAATAACACAATAACATTCCACACTATAGTATTCTACACATGACAACACCACATCTCTTCCCATTTTACGACATCTATCTATCTATCTATCTATCTATCTATCTATCTATCTATCTATCTATCTATCTATCGCTCTCTCTCTCTAAATATGTATATATATATATATATATATATATATATATATATATATATGTTCGATGGCATGTGTAGCTGCAGATACACATGCTATGCATAGTCCTGCCATCTAGTGTTGGGCTTGGAGTGTTACAAGTTGTTTTTCTTCGAAGAAGTGTTTTCAAGTCACGGGATCGAGTGACTCCTCCTCTTCGGCTCCATTGCGCATGGGCATCGATTCCATCTTAGATTATTTTCTTTCCGCCATCGGGTTCGGACATGCTTCTTTTTGCTCCGGTAGTTCGAGTCGGAAAAGTCCTAAAAACTCTCGAATTCGTTGGTATTGTTTGGATCGCGTATCATCTCTCATCGACACTTCGGTACCGGCGGATCCAACTTCTTTACACGCCCTTTGGGGCACCCCGCGCCCAACTTGGGCCTAGTCGGACTGACCGCGTGGAAGCCTAATGGACCGGACCCCATTTCGCTTTTGTCCTCAGTGCCACGCCAATCTCCCATATACAGACCAAAATCTCGTCTGTAATCTTTGTCTATCTCCAGACCTCGGGAACGCCACTGCCAGAAGGCCATGTCTCCACCCGCAAAAAGACTTCCCGTGACCAAGCAACAACTTCGGCACCGAGAAAGTTCACGCCACCGAAGCCTTCAGGCTCGATCCGAAGCTCAGGCTCCGAAACAGGCAAACACCGACCCTTCAAGTCGAAGCCTCGAAAATCCCTTTTGGAGCCGAGGCCAACATCCACTCCCGGCCTTTCGATCCCGAGACAACTGGCTTCGGAGCCGAAAAGACCCATCTACACAGAGGAGCATGGACTTTCCAAACAACTTAAAGAAAGCCAAAGATTTTCGGAGGAACTCACACAAATGGAGGAAATTGATGAAAGGCAGGCCAGAATTCATATTCATAAAGACACTGGCAAGATTATAACTGCAACTCCTCTGAAGACTAAGAGGAAGTTAGCCTTTCAAGGACAATTGGACACTGATCAGCCACCAGCTAAAGTGCCAAGGCCTAAGCAAAAATCTCTACCTCCACAATTTTCACCTCATCGGTCTCCTCCTCATTCTCCTCACCTGATTGTCTCTCCACCTACTACTCCTACACCTGCACAGTCTCCTGTACACTCTGCAGATTCACAACACGACAATGTCGACCCATAGGATCTCTATGATCCAGATCCCATTTCCGATAATAGTCCAGACTGCTATCCTTCCAAACCATCACCACCAGAAGATAGCACTGGATACACTCAAGTTCTGGCTAGGGCGGCATCATACCACAACGTCGCCATGCACACCGAGCCTTTTGAGGATGATTTTCTCTTTAATACATTATTCTCCACTCACACTACTTACCAGTCCCTTCCCATGCTTCCAGGCATGTTAAAACACGCACATCAAATTTTTCAAGAGCCAGTCAAGGCCAGGATCATCACTCCCAGAGTGGAGAAAAAATATAAACCACCTCCCTCTGACCCGGCATTCATTATTCAACAACTGCTTCCTGATTCTGTAGTTGTGAGTGCGGCAAGGAAAAGGGCTAACTCCCATTCATCTGGTGATGCACCACCACGTGACAAAGAGAGCAGGAAAGTCGATGCTACTGGCAAAAGAGTAGTATCGCAAGCAGCTAATCAATGGAGAATAGCCAACTCCCAAGCATTACTGGCTAGGTATGATAGGGCCCACTGGGACTAGATGAAAGATATCATCCAGCATCTCCCCAAAGATCAACAAAAGAGGGCACAGCACATAGTCGAGGAAGGACAGGCTATTACAAACAACCAGATAAGGTAAGCCCTAGAATCAGCAGACACAGCAGCTAGGGCAATCAATACTGCTGTTACTATTCAGAGACATGCATGGCTTCAGCCGTCAGGGTTTAAACCTGAAATCCAGCAGGCTGTCCTTAATATGCCGTTCAATGAGAAACTGCTTTTTGGCCCTGAAGTTGAAACGGCCATTGAAAAGACGAAGAAAGACTCAGACACTGCTAAAGCCATGGGTGCTCTGTACATTACAGAGGTTCATTTCGGAAACCTCAATACAGGGGTGGTTTTAGAGTACAAACATCTGAGGCATCTACCTCACAATCCAAATCATCTTACCAGCCTCAGTGCCAACGAGGAACTTAGAAAGGCCAATTCCCCAGAGGTAGGGGAAAATATCAGCCAGCAAAACAAGCCTCACAAACAAAACAGTGACTCGCTCCACATCTTCCCTCATCACACTTCACCTGTGGGAGGAAGTCTGCAAACGTTCCACAAAAATTGGTTACCCATTACAATAGACAACTGGGTATTGTCTATTATCTGCAATGGTTACTGCATAGAATTGGCACACATTTCCCCAGATATACCTCCAAAACCACACAAACTCTCCTCCCAACACATCTCCATGTTGCAAAAAGAAGTACAGTCACTATTACTCAAACAAGCCATAGAGCTTGTACCACAACATCAGATAGGAACAGGGGTTTACTCCCCGTACTTCCTTATTCCCAAAAAAGATGGAACTTTGATACCAATACTAGATCTCAGAACTCTCAATCTTTATATCCTATCAGAACACTTTCACATGGTAACACTACAAGATGTAGTGCCACTACTACAACAACAAGATTTCTTGGCAACATTAGACCTTAAGGATGCATATTTTCACATACCCATCCATCCGGCGCACAGAAAACATCTCAGGTTTGTAATAGAGGGAAAACATTACTAGTTCAAAGTGTTACCCTTCAGGATAACAACAGCTCCCAGAGTATTTACAAAATGCCTTGCAGTAGTTGCAGCCTACATAAGAAGGCAACACATCCATATCTTTCCATATCTCGACGATTGGCTAATAAAATCCAACAGTCATACACAGTGTCAAAACCATACACATTATGTAATACAAACCCTACGCACTCTAGGGTTCTCTATAAACTACCAAAAATCCCACTTGCAACCGGCGCAAAGTCAACAGTATTTAGGAGCTACATTAAATACGCAAACAGCACTTGCAAGCCCAAGTCCGCAAAGAGTACAATCATTCCACAATGTAATGGCACAAATTCAGCCAAACCAACAGTACACAGTCAAGTTTGTCATGAAACTGTTGGGCATGGTGGCATCATGCATCACCATTGTCCCAAATGCAAGACTAAACATGCGGCCCTTACAACGGTGTCTTGCAAAACAATGGTCCCAGGCACAGGGTCAACTCCAAGATCTAGTGTTGATAGACCGCCAAACACACATATCGCTTCAGTGGTGGAATCCCACAAATTTAAAAAAAGGGCAGCCATTTCAAGACCCTGTGCCTCACGCCACACTTATGCACATGCATCAATGATTGGATGGGGAGCACACCTCAACAATCACAACATTCAGGGACAACGGGACAACAAACACAAACAACTTCACATAAATTACCTAGAATTGCTAGCCGTATTTCTAGCACTCAAAGCCTTTCAACCTCTTCTCGTTCACAAACACATTCTGATAAAAAACAGACAACATGACTACAATGTATTACCTAAACAAACAAGGAGGGATCCACTCATCGCAACTGTCCCTTTTAGCACAAAAGAGTTGGCATTGGTCAATACACAACAACATTCACCCTATAGCACAATCCATTCCAGGGATACACAATCAATTAGCAGATGTTCTCAGCCGAGATCATCAACAAACACACGAGTGGGACACTCATCCCCAAGTGCTTCAGACATACTTTCATCACTGGGGAACACCAGACATAGACCTATTCGCCACCAGCGAAAACGCAAAATGGCAGAAACTTCAAATCCATGGTTCCCACGCCCTCCATCCAAGGGCAATGCTCTATGGATCAACTGGTCAGTGATATTTGCTTATGCTTTTCCCCCTCTCCTGCTCAATCCATTTCTAGTCAACAAACTGCGTCAAAACAAACTCAAACTCATACTTATAGCACCAACGTGGGCACGTCAACCATGGTACACAACACTGTTAGATCTGTCCATAGTACCACACATCAAACTCCCAAACAGACCAGATCTGTTAACACAAAACAGACAACTGATCAGGCATCCAGATCCAGCAATACTCAATCTAGCGATTTGGCTCATGAAGTCTTAGAGTTTGGATATCTACATCTTCCATCAGAATGTATGGAAGTAATTAAACAAGCTAGAAAACCCACTACCAGGCAGTGTTATGTGAACAAATGAAAAAGGTTTGTGTTTTACTGTCAATCTAAACAGATTGCCCCTCTTTCAGCATCAATACAAGACATTGTAGGTTACTTACTTCATCTGCAAAAAGCAAATTTAGCCTTTTCGTCCATCAAAATATTCAGCGTATTTGCAAAATATACAACACACCTCTCTATTTAGAGTCCCTGTTATCAAAGCCTTCATGGAAGGACTAAAACGCATCATACCACCAAGAATACCCCCAGTGCCTTCATGGAATCTAAATATTGTACTCACATGACTCATGGGTCCACCATTTGAACCTATGCATTAATGTCAGATTCAATACCTAACATGGAAAGTGGCATTCCTAGTTGCAATTACTTCATTAAGGTGAGTTAGTGAACTCCAAGCTTTCACTATTGAACAACGCTTCATACAAGTACACAAACATAAAGTAGTACTTCGGACAAACCCAAAATTTCTACCAAAGGTGATATCACCGTTTCATATCAATCAAACAGTGGAACTCCTAGTCTTCTTCCCACAGCCAGACTCTGTAGCAGAAAGAGCGCTGCATATATTGGACACTAAGGCCCGTATTTATACTTTTTTTGTGCTGCATTTGTGCCGCTTTTTGACGCAAAAGCGGCACAAACTTGCAAAATACAGTTGTATTTTGCAAGTTTGCACCACTCTTGCGTAAAAAAATGATGCAAATGCGGCGCTAAAAAAGTATAAATACGGGCCTAAAAGAGCCATAATGTATTACACTGATAGAACTAAATCATTTAGGAAAACCAAACAGTTATTTATGGCATTTCAAAAACCACATACTGGTAACCCTATCTCAAATCAAGGACTAACTAGATGGATAGTAAAATGCATCCAAATATGTTACCTAAAAGCCAAAAGGCAGCTATTAGTAACACGAAAAGCACATTCCTCCAGGAAAAAAGGAGCAACAATGGCATTTTTTGAAAACATACCAATGACAGAAATTTGTAAAGCAGCCACTTGGTCAACACCCCATACATTTACCAAGCATTACTGTGTAGATGTGTTAGCAACACAACAAGCCACAGTAGGACAGGCTGTACTAAGAACACTATTTCAAACAACTTCAACTTCTGCAGGCTGACCACCGCTTATGGGAGGAAGAACTGCTTTGTAGTCTATGCATAGCACGTGTATCTGCAGCTACACATCCCATCGAATGGAAAATGTCACTTACCCAGTGTACATCGGTTCGTGGCATGTTCCGCTGCAGATTCACATGCGCCCTCCCACCTCCCCGGGAGCCTGTAGCCGTTTAGGTTAAAACATTCATTTGTACATATGTATATATATCTCTATTCCATTTGCATGGACATCTCTTTTCTTTATACGCTATCACTCCTACCTTACCTTCTGCGGGAAAACAATCTAAGATGGAGACGATGCCCATGCGCAATGGAGCCGAAGAGGAGGAGTCACTCGATCCCGTGACTCAAAAACACTTCTTCGAAGAAAAACAACTTGCAACACTCCGAGCCCAACACTAGATCGCAGGACTATGTATAGCATGTGAATCTGCAGCGGAACATGCCACGAACAGATATACACTGGGTAAGTGACATTTTCCATATATATATACACACAAAACCATGGTTCGTGGGTCCTGTGCTCACTGTGCCACTGGATTCAAGCTAGCCTGGCTGATGAGGGTAATACCTCAAAACCAGTCTTTCTGGTCCAGGGAGGACCTGCCCTGGCAGTTGGGACTGGACTGTTCCCAAGAGGAGCGGGGTCAAGACTGTTCTTCATATGGCTGCTTCCAAACTGGGGTGGCGTGGTGAGCAAACAAACAATGGATTAAACCCAGATCTGTGACTGGGGTGAATATTTGCATAGTTCAGCATTCTGTTTGTCATCTGTTCTTTTTGCTTTTATGGCCCTAAATGGGAAGGGTATGCCCAGACATGGTTTCCTTGCTCACTCTGCCTCTGGATTCAAGCTAGCCTGGCTGATGAGGGATGATACCCCGAAACTGGTCCCAGGATGCTTGTTTCTGGTCCAGGGAGTAACTGGCCTGGCAGTTCGGGCTGGAGTGTTCCCATGGGGAATAGGGTCAAGACTGATTTGCATATGGCTGGGTCCAAAATGGGGTGGTGTGCTGAGCAAAAAAACGATGTATTAAACCCAGATCTGTGACTGGGGGTGAATGTTTGCATTGTTCAGCATTCCATCCATCATCTTTTCTTTTTGCTTTGAGACACCTCACATTTTCAGAAAAAAATTCAGAAACAGCTTACATAAGAAGAGGGCATAAGAGTCCTCTGCAAGTAAAATATGCTCTAGATTATTAGGATCAATAGTTATTTATGATAAGTTTCCTTGGTACCTCCACCCAAATACTGATAGACCTTTCTCTGTTACATACAATTTAATTCTGGCTCTCCTTCCTATGAACTCATATATGAGACAGCAATACCCACCATAAGTATAGGTTCCCAGATGAACTTAAAGGATGCGCATCCAAGGGTATGAGAATATCATCCAGAGCTTCCCTGAATCTATCCGTCCATACCATATGATTGATGAAAGTGTAGGGTGAACCTGTGTCAGCTACACTATCTACACAAACTTCCCCTATCATCATAGCACATGTAGGCTTTTACTTCATACCACAATCCAACCCGAGAGCATCTTATTCAATACATAAAAACATTGTACGTTTTCCTCTTTTTGACCTGAGTAATCTGAATCCACAATACACTTAATAGAAGATGATGCCCCTTTCCTGCAGCACACTTTTGCAAAGTGGCACACTATTCCACAGTATGAGCACTGTTGCTTTTTCCCGGGACACTTTCGATCAGAGGCAAATGATCCTTACTTCCACATATAAAGCATGCCTTACTTTCATTTTGTTCCATTGTCGTCCTGTTTGATAAGTTTTTTACTTTAATTTTTTCTGCCCTCTAAGCTTTGCTCCCTAAACTTCCTTGATTCTTTGGAAGACAGACGTTGTAGGTTTCACTATACTAGCAGTGTAAGTGGCTTCCACTTTACTTAAGGCTGCTTTGGCACATTGTTTTGGCAGTTCTGCTTTTTTTAAATCACAATGGCTTCCTTCAGTGTTGTATCTCCATTGGCCCATAACCAATCCTTGACCTGAGGATCATTAGTGCGCATAACAATTTGAATGCTAATCAGATCATCACGTGAGTTCCCAAATTTACAAGGAATAGCCATTTTTTTAATCCTGCCAGAAATTTGTCAATAGATACTTGACCACCTTGATTGCATTGAAAACTACTGAATCTGTCCACGGATGTGCATAGAGAGGGTGAAAAATAATTTTAAAGTCTTTCGAAGCATGAGCCAACACATCCGTATCATCCTCAGCTCTTGGTTTCATGTCCATTTGTTCATACAGCCTTAGTCCTTCTGGACCCAGAGTATGCAACAATATTTCCTTTACCTTTTAGAACAAAAAAGACCTCAACATTAGCCTTCTCTAATGTAGAATTATGATGAAGGAAAGATGCTTTCCATTGTGGCCACTTCATTATTGGTCTCCAGGAGCTCTTTTTGAGCAGGAGGAAACGTAAAGGTTTGTGTGAACATTAGACAATAAAACAAGATGACACAGTGTTGCCCAAGTGTAGACAAGGGTTATAACAACTCACCAATCACAGAGCAGAGAAGATGTTCTACTTCTAGGATTTAAGTGCTCTCAAATTAATAATGGGGTATGAACACTGTAAAGTTAAACTACCTGAGAGCTGTTGTGTCTGCAAGCAACTTTGTAATGTACTTGCAACTGCACCGCAGATTGCGCTGATAAGATATACAGTGTGTGGCCACGCAGTGCCATAGCACCGCTCAGGCAGGCAGTGTTCAAGATAGCGCTTAAGTTGGAGGATGTTGCATGTATAGTTACGTTCTCACGATGCACTCCAGTCCTCAGCAGCTGTGAGGCTTGCGTGACCAGAGGCTCCTCCTATCTCTAGCGCAAAGGCCACATGCTGAGTTTGCTCTATTGCCCCCGTAGTAACTTATGGCTAAACTGCACCTACTTGTGCAGCTCTCTGCTGACACCTCCTGTATAATCAGCCAAAGGATACATTCCACAATGGTGACTCCATAAAGAAGATAGCTAGAGTTTCCGCGTGGTGTAGGGCAGGGTTACTCCTCGTCGCCACATGTAAAGACGACACGTGGAAGCAGGTACAGTCAAAATAACTTTATTCTTGTGATCCCAACCAGGAAAGCGCTGAATAAACAACTTCCTCCTTCCTTGCTCCAACCTATCCTTGACTCCAGGAATCTCGTCTTCACATTCCAGAAGCTAATGACAAGCAAAGCAAACAATAACATTGTACACAATAGCATTCTGCACATACCAACACCACTGCAGGCCATAAGTAGCACATTGGTGGCTCACCAAGGCTTGGTCATGAAATGTGGCAGTCCTCTAGGTGATGAGAGGGTACAGCACCCAAACTAAACCTGAGATCTAGGCCAGAGAATGCAGAAAATAGCTTTCCACCAAACACAGAGGTCAGGGAAAAGAACAGAGGAATGATATCTACACAGGGAAATGAAACACCTTTGTCGATGTTCCAGTTATATGTAGAATATGAATCTTGAGATCTTTTACTTCTCAAAGTAACTGCAAAGGGCCAAGGTTGAGATTATTACAGATTCGGGGGTTTTCAGGAAAGAAGTACTCCTTTTCAAAGCCTGTGGCTGCAGGTTAATACAGGAAGTGTGTCTGAAGATGTATGAAAAGCACGGTTAGTGCTGCCAAGAACATTGTGCGCATCAACTGATCATCTTGTACAGTCTGTGAGGAAGAACTAAGTGGTGCACTCTTGCACTGTGGCCCCCCACACAGGGGATGGGACTCCTACAAACTATGCCACCGGCTCAAGATCCTGAAGCCTCACTTGGTTGAAGTCAACACTCTGCAAAAGAATCAACCTATTCAGATGGAAGATGAAAAGTCCTCCCCCTCATGTACCAATGGAGAATGCTTACCAGAGGAAACAATGCCATCATGCAGCATTGTGCTTTCACACATATTGCAACACAGTATGGGGAGGATGTTAAATCAAATATAGAGGCAGATTGGTAGTAATTAATGCAATACATCTACACAGCTTTGCACAAAACACTGACAACTGCTGTAAATTTGTGCTGTTACTTACGGCTCCCATGATTTGCATTTCACATGGACCAGAACACTGATTCACATACAAAGCAGGAGGCAGCAAGGAAGTAAAGTGACCTGGAGAAGACTCAACAGCACATGCTCTGCTTACACCTGCTACAAACTGCATCAGTAAAAAGTCAGATGATGGGCATAATGCAGAACAAATCAAACATTCACCCCCAGTCACAGATCTGTGCACAACAGCACCTGAGTTTGGATACCGCCAAATGCAAATCAGACTTGACCCTGCTCCCCATGGGAACAGTCCAACCTGAACTGCCATGCCAGATCCTCCCTGAACTGGAAACAAGCATCCTGGGACCAGTTTCAGAGTATCACCCCTCATCAGCCTGGCTAGCTTGAATCCAGTGGTACAGTGAGCACGGGTCCCACGCCTAGGCATACCCTTCCCACTTAGGGCAACAAAATCAAAAAGAACAGATGATGGATGCAATGCAGAACGAATCAAACATTCACCCCAGTCACAGATCTAGGTTTAATCCATTGTTGTTTTGCACACCACGCAACCCCAGTTTGTAGCCAGCCATATGCAAATCAGTCTTGACCCTGTTCCCCATGGGAACAGTCCAGCCTGAACTGCCAGGTACTCCCTGGACTGACCGGTTTCGGGGTATCACTCATCATCAGCCTGGCTTCCTTGAATTCAGTGGCACAGTGAGCAAGGGACCCACGTCTGGGCATACCCTTCCCACTTAGGGCGACAAAAGCAAAAAGAACTGCATCAGTAGCAGAGGCAACATCCTACACACACTCCTGCCCTTCTGCAATCCTTCTGTCTGCAGAAATAGATCGACTACAACAACATAGACTCTATGATGCCACTGGAGCAGAAATGAAGCATGATGTTATCATATAAGAAGCCAAGAAGCAGTCTGAGAGAGCTTCCTGCTATAACCTGCAGTTCTATAATTTAGCCAGGAAGTGGCAGGCTTCTGCAATAGCCCCTATGAGCAGTCTCTAATATGAAACCTTATAAAATAAAACAATAGCCATTGTAAACCTTAAAAATGCAGCCTGTGATATGAAACCTTATAAAATAAGACCGTAGCAAATGTAAGCCTTAAAAAAATAAAACCACATAAAAAGTAGCCCTGTAAGCCCGACAAAATGCAGTCTATGATATAAAGCCTTATAAATAAAACTGTAGGGCTTGTAAGTCTCAAAATGCAGTCTGTGATATGAAACCTTGTAGGATAAAACTATAACTCTTGTAAGCCTTAGAAATCCAGTGTGTGGTTTGAACCCTCATTAAATAAAAGCATGGCAATTGTAAGCCTTAAACATGCAGTCTGTCATATGAAACCTTATTAAATCAAACATTAGGAGGCATATTTACAAGAAAGTGGCGCATTATAGATGAGATGATATACAATCCACCAAAGTCAAGGGAGGCCCATTGAATACAATGGGAGTGTCACTTTAATGCCTGCCTAAGGCAGGTGTTAAAAATGACACTAAAAATGGCGCAGTGGAATCTTGCAGATTTCACTGTGCCATTTTTCTGGGTCTCCTAACGGGGGAACGCCCCCTTGCATACATTATGCCTAGCACAGGCATAATGTGGCTCCAGGGGTTACAAAGTGGCGCAATGCTTTCATTGTGCCACTTTGTAAATATGGCACAATCAAAATTCCTCAACGCCACATTAGCGTAAAAAGAAAATTACGCTAATGTGGTGCAAGGAGGTGCAAGGGGCTTGTAAAAATGCCCCTCGGTTTTTCCCTAGATTGCTGATGTTGCGTCATTGTGCAGTGCGTGACCTGTGATCATCCTCATACCTTGGCATTTGACCTCTGCACACTTAGTCACAGTTTGTAGCATTGGCATGAATTTTGAATGTGTTAAAACTTATCATCTTTATGTCCTATAATGCAAGTATAAGAACATGTATCCATTGTATTCTCAAGTGTTCATCTTATTGTGTTCTTAAATGATCTATTACAGTGGTTCCCAACCTGTGGTCTCAGGACCCCTGGGGGTCCATAAACCCTCCTCAGGGGGTCCACGACTGCTTAGAAAATTAAATAATATTAACAGAATAGGCCACAGCGTTTAGCAATGACTCCGTGAGGGGGGTCCCCAGATTCCAATAATGATTCAGTGGGGAGCCCCAGGGTCCAGTAATGATAAAGCGGGGGTCCACAGAAGTCAAAAGATTGGGAACCACTGATCTATTAGCTTCTGCAGCCTTCTCCCGATAGGTATACTATGCAAACTCAACATACGTGTACCTTGACGATACACATCTATATATCATCCAGGTATATGGATGATGACTCAAGAATAGTAAATCTATTTTTGCCTATATACATTTCTTCCTTCACAATATTTTGGTTCTCGATATTTAGCCACAATAATTTTGTGTCACGATATTTCTGTCCTGAGTATTCCGGCATACAACACAGTTCAGCAGGTAGGACTGGAAAATTAGGCCCGTAGTTATACTTTTTTAGCGCCGCATTTGCGCTGATTTTGACGCAAAAACGGTGCAAACTTACAAAATACAATTGTATTATGTACTTTTGTGCCGTTTTTGCGTCAAAAAATGAAGCACATGCGGCACTAAAAAAGTATAAATATTGGCCTTAATATTTTGTCAGTGAGGCCATCAGCGAAGGGCTGCTGCAGGAATGATAAACAAAAGCAAACTTGGAGTAAAGTTCATCCCAACTCCATGTTGCACCAGGCTGCCGGCTGCGGCATGGGAGTACGGGGCCTTCACGTGTTTCCTCCCTGATTTTTTTTCTTTTTTTAAGTAAGCCTAACAGTGCATTTTTATACCAAAAATTTGAAAATAATTTAGTATTCTCAAAACCTCGGGGTCTGCTACAGCACAAGCATTATTTCGCCATAGCAGGCTAGCAGGCAATCATGTATTTGTTTATATGAAAATGATATGCCGACTATAAGAAACTCAGTGCAGAATAGGAACATGTTTGTGCCACAGGGGAGGAGGCATTGACTGGTACAGAGTTCCCAGCCAGTAAAAAATGACCCTGGGAAATCCTAGAGAGAACACACTGGTTCTTAATACAGTGCTGTGAGATAAATCGTCTAATTACTTCTATGCCAGTGAATATCCAGTCAAAGCATCTGCGCTGGGGGATAAAACCTGATCAGAATTAATTCTGTTATATGCTAGGGCACAGGTATCAAATTATAGGATGCTTCAATAGCCGCCTATGTTCTGCCTGGCAGTGATACTGCCCACAGATATGCCAGCCTGCAGGTGGGATCATTGACATCCAAAGAGGCCATGGTTGCGCACAGAGCACGTGTACTGTTCAAGGCGCTATGTGGTTGCTCAGGATGCTAGGACTGGGCCAGGTGATGTCTTAACCCCCCCGGGTTACTAATCTTTCACAAATCAGACTAAGGGGCAGATTTACAAGCCCTTAGCGCCGTCTTAACCCACCTTAGCGCCATTTTTATTATGCTAAGACGGCATTAACGTGGCCATTCCCCCGCGCCATATTTATGAAGTGGCACAATGCGCGCATTGTGCCACTTTGCAACCCCTTCAGCCACGTTATGCCTGCATCAGGCATAATGTATGCAAGGGGGCGTTCCCACACAGGGAGGCCCAAAAAAATGACACATTGAAATTTACAAGATTTCACTGCGCCATTTTTAGCGCTTGCTCAGGGCAGGCGTTAAAGTGATGCACCCATAATGACCTATGGGCTTCGCCATGCTTTGCTGGACTAGCTTCAATAGTTTTGACACTAGTGTAGGAAAGCTCCACAACAGCATCAAAAATGTGGATGCTTTTGTGGTAACGACCACCATGGTGCGCTGCATTACAAATATGGCGAAACCATGGTGTTGTTAGGAGGGGCAAGGATGACGTAAGAAAAGTGGCGCATCAGGACCGACACTTTCATGTAAATCTGCCCTTCCAAGTCTATCCAGTTTCTTATACACACTATCACTTATGATTCTGCATGGCCATATTGCACTAGTATGTGAGACACCATTGATAAGCCAGTTTATACAATGTAACTTACCACTGCCATACTGGTATTCATGTTGCACCAGTAAGGAAATAATCATTGCCAAGCCATTATAAGCATTGCCACCACCTTGGTAGGCAAAGCATCTTTGTTAAGGAGCTTCCACATTTTCCCAGAACATGTAAAACACCATTGCCAAAAGTTTTTGCATTTTCGCCCAAAATATAAAGCACCATCTAGAAGTCAGTTTTCACATTTTACCCCCAAACCAAAATCAGTTTCACAGTTCCTCCTTTTAAGTAAAATACTGCAGCCCAGTCATTTTCCACATCTTTCCCCATTGGGAAAGCTGATATTGCTTAGCCTGGTTTCGATATTTGCATCCCTGGTATGTGAAGCACCATTGCCAAGCAGCCTCTTTCCAATATCAAAAGCATTCACAGTCCCTTCGCTGGTTACCAATGAAACCAGGTATGAGCTTCCAAATAGCCAGCCCCATACACAAGACCTACAATGACCTTCTTCAAGGACACATTCTCCGAGCGTAACATTGGTAGGTGTCTTCCTTCTGACTCTGTTCTACTTCTCAAAAACAGAAGCCACAGCGGAACTAGAAGTAGAAGGGCAGCCAGACGGAGTAAAAAACATGTGACAAAAAATGCAAGGACAAAGTCAGAGGGCTAGGAGAAAGGCACAGGCCTAGTGGAAATGACAGTGAGGGGCGCCAACATTGAGGTTATACAAATAAACCATGAAAAATCGTCCCAACAGGCAATGAAATGACAAAACAAAACAAACCGGAGCAGATGAGGGTGAGGGCAGTGCTTAATTTGTAAATAAAAACGTGCCGGTACCCAAAGCCGTCCTCTTAAACATGCGGCTGCTTCAATTAAATGTGGGAACATGGAATCCTGAGGTGGCATAATCCTAAAGCCATTTTGGGCATATTCAATCCATTTACAGCCACTCCCTGCCCCTTCAGCTCACTCTGGCAGCTTTTTGCTTTCTCCCTTTGTGACGCTTTTTCGTTTTTCCCTTCTTCAGTCTTTCCCATATGTGTCTTTTGCTCGCAACAAATGCTTAAGGCAGAAGAATAAGCCCCGGCCCTCAAAAATAAGTGCTGGTGCTCAGCACTGGAAACAACTAGCAGAAATTAAGCACTGGGTGAGAGAACAGGAAGGAGACAGAGGAGGCAGGAGCGCGGTCCGCGAGTGTAACAGGTGAGAGAAGGGGCCAGGGCCAAGCATCTCTGTGTTTACCATCACTACTACCCAGGGCCGGCTTTAAGGCAATGCCATCGGCGCAGCCGCATCTGGCACTGACCTTGGGAGGCGTGGTGTTAAAAAATAACTAGACTTAAAATCACCTGCTGCAGAGTTCTTTGTGTATCCAGCAGTTTTCAGGAAAAAAATTAAAGTGAGGTTAACTCAAGGTCATGCGAGGCTTCTTCTTTCCTGGCAGCACACCCGGGTCTGAAAGTCATCCACACTGGGACAGGGAGACACCTACATTGGGACAAGAAGATGCAAGAACCAACACTTGAAGAGGGAGGGGTGTGCGTGCTCAGAAGGACACAATGATCCGTGCAAACAGACCCTGACTCACAATGAGAGAAACAAACATTGGGAGTGGGAGAAATGACTAGGAGTTCCAGGTCAGAGAACACACAGGAGGACTCAGGTCTATGTCAAGACAGGAAGAAAAGGCGATTACATCATAGTCCCTCGATGGTTGACTTGTAAGGACAGCAGGACCGTTCAGAGTATGCAGAGTTGTACATAGAGTTACTTGTTACATCAGTCAAGGCTATACGCTAATATATTACTTTCTTTACTATTGAGGTAGGTGTGCTCGGATTTTAGGGCTACTCGATTGAAATAAACACTTACTTAGAGTTATTTGAAGCCAGAGAAACTCAAGACCCTGCTTTTGCATTATCAAGACAAGGGATGGTCTTCCTCGACCTTGTGATATGCTTCAAGCACTTTGCAATGTCCGCCAGCTCCCTGAGTTCCCAGTTCTAGAGCTCTGGGTCATCGGCAAACATGGAGAGCTGAAGATGATGCTCTGTAATTAGCTTGGTTGGGGCAGACACACCTGTCGCCTGTAACAACGAGTGCAAAGAATAATGTGGTACAAGATATGGGACCCAAAGCCTTAGGTTTCAGCCGGCTCAAGTTCTACATGATGAACAAAGTTTTGGAGGAATCATGTATCTGTTTTCCCGCTGTATTCGTCTCGCTTTGTCAGTTTCTGATTGTGACTCTGGTCAATCTCTGATCC
This sequence comes from Pleurodeles waltl, assembly GCF_031143425.1. Lineage (NCBI taxonomy): Eukaryota > Metazoa > Chordata > Amphibia > Caudata > Salamandridae > Pleurodeles > Pleurodeles waltl. The sequence goes on along the minus strand of NC_090449.1, from coordinate 1,021,687,219 downwards.
GTGGCGTTGTATAGCACTGAGTGTTCTATAATTATTGTTTACGAAAAAACGTAAGTCTCGCCGTCAGGGTCAAAGGTCATGAGAGGTCATTGCCTGCAATGTCATCCGGGGCGGAGGCAAAATAACCCTGTTGTTCGTGGTTGTCTTGCTGTGTATAATCCTCGAGCATGACACCAGCAGAAAGGAGGTGCGAGGCTGTCCTGAAAGATGAATATTAGACTCTGCGTTACCTGTTTGTCCTGTTTTTTCAGACATGAGCAAAATCATTACCTACTCATCTTCCTGCACAAAGCTGCAGTGATAATCTCACAATTGTGGGTTCTAGGGCTCCCTCTCACGTTCGACTCTTCGTCATTCTTAAGTTTCACAGCAGCTTCTTTCCATGTCCCCCTGGGCTTCTGTTTGCTCCAGTTCTGTCTGCCCTCCTGCTGGCCACATTCCATGAGACAAGGGTATGCATGTTGGGTTGGGTTAGGTGACTGAATGCATGCTGCGAAGGGAATTAACCTAATTTTCAGGTCTGGGACCGCTTGAGTTGTGAGTTGCACTGGGAGAAGGGCACTCATAGGGGCATATTTATAGAAAAGTGGGGCATCATTCATGATGCGCTGCTTGTCTAGCGCCCCATTGCGTCCCCCTAACGACACCATGTGTGCGTCGTATTCACAATGCGGTGCACCATGGCGGTCGTGTCCACATTACCTTCATAATTTGTGATGCTATTGTGGCTAATGCAGCAAAGCACAGGGAGGCCCATTGTTTTCAATGGGAGCGTCATCTTAACACCTTGCGTAGGCAAGCATTAATGATGATGCTAAAAAATGGCGCAGTGAAATCTTGTAAATTTGTCTGTGCAATTTTTTCAGTCCTCCCCATGTGGGAACGCCCCCTTCCATAGATTATGCCTGGTGCAGGCATAATGTGGCGCAAGCATTTACAAAGTGTTGCAATGCAAGCATTGTACCACCTTGTGAATATGGCACATGAGAAATGAGACCTTAACGCCACATTTGCAGAAATAAAATGACGCAAATGTGGCACAGGGTAGTGCTAGGGGCATCATAAATATGCTGCATAGTTCCTTCCCAAAGCACATACTTGTAAGTATGTTTTTGTTGTAAATAGGGGCATGTGACCTCCTGCCAGATTGTTCCACATCTTAGAAAAGTAAAATAAAATATTTTTAAATACAAATTGACTTAAAATAATATGCGAACTGTCAAATGGTAAGAGCGGGGCTGTCCAAAGTTTTTTGTCAGGTACCTGCTGCCGGATGTCACAGTTGCTGAATACTGAGACTAGCCAACCTTGATTTCACCTCTTGCTTTTTTCTTACACCACCCTACACTTCTTTCTTTTTAATTCACTTTTGGTGGTTCTTTTTCATTCAAGCATTCTCTCTTTCCCACTGTTTTCCTATTTTTCTCTTCCTTATTTCTCCCTTATCTGCCTTTCTCTCTCTTGCTTTGCCCCAAGTCTGATGATCAGAAATAAATCGTGATCGCTATGAATGATTGCCGGTGCCCACCACAGAACCACCACCACAAATGTAGCACTCTATCTAGCACACAAATGTTACAAATAGGCAAACACTAAGCCAGGTCTCACATTTGTACTTCATTGAAAGCTGCATTTGGCAGGGAAGAGATCACTGACTTGAAGGAAAGCAGTAGATGTTAACTGCTTATAGTGTCGCACCACCCGATGTCCCTCATGCACTCTCTCCCAGACACAGCAGGCTATGCCACCACTCGCGTGGGTTCATGTACTCCAGAGGCTAAGGGGAGATCCGAACAGCAGGTCCAAAATGTGCTGACCTGATCAGCAATCACCCGGGGGACACCAAAGAACACTCTAAGGTGCTGCAAGGAAATCTTCTGTAGAGCAGAAATGAATCAATCAATCAGAAATTTGTAAAGCGCACTACTTACCAGTGAGTGTCTCAAGGCGCTGAGGGGGTGGTGGGGGGAGGTGCTGCTACTGCCCAAACAGCCAGGTCTTGAGAAGTTTCCTGAAGGTAAGGAGGTCTTTGGTCTGACGCAGGTAAGTGCGAAGAGTGTTCCACGTCTTGGCAGCGAGATGCGAGGAGGGATTGATCTGCCACCGGTTGTAGTTCTAGGGACACATGGGATGGCGGCGAGGGAGAGGTCGGTGGAGCAGAGATGCCGGGTCGGGTTTAGAAGGAAATTAAGATGTTTATGCTTTATAATGGCCCTACCCACAATGCATAAGAGGTGGGGAACTCAGGACCTGATGTAGTGAATCAGGTAGAGAGGAATTACTACATGGGATTCTGCTTCGGCTGATCATGAGTGGGGGGGTGTTCACACACCAAGGTGGAACAATGGATCCAACTTGAGGGACAGTAATTCTGCCAATATGGTCCAAGAGGATTCTGCTGCAGCAGTAGCCAAGCTTTGTCACTCAATGTATTTTTTCTGGCAAAGGGAAGCAATTAATGCTCCTCCATGCTCTTTCTGCTCTGCCTTATCAGCCCCTTCTCTCACTTACTCCTGATGCTCCCTTCTGTCCATCCCCATCATACACAGAGATCTCTTCGTACATTTACCACACGATCAGAGATGGTGGTCAATGTATGTGTTAAGCACCAGTGAATTGGGAATGCCATATGGTTTTACAACTGGTAAATCCAGTTCCATGCGTTAATTCCCCTTTCAGCCCATAATTGGTAGGTACTGGTGCCGTAGTACTGCACGGTAACGTAAATTTTACATGCAGATTTATCACCTGCCAGTTCGACGCAACACATAGTTAGGCACTCAGAGGCAGGCAGTGGGAGGGAGCATTAATCAAGGCAAAGCTGCCATCAGAAAAACCTTTTGGAAGGTCTAACTGGAACTAGCGCATCAGACAAAGCTGACATGTGTCCCAGGTCCATGAATTATGTGCTGTTTTAGTCCAGGTCCTTTCTTTGTAATTCTGGGATGTCTAGTACTCTTTTATAATGGAATAAGCAAAACTACAAGCCCCAGAATTTGAAGAAAAAACCAGGACTGGAGCAGTACATCACGCATGGACCTGGGAAACTTGACAGGTCTGATCAGATATTGCGTAACCTGTCCTGCTCAGAAATCTTTCACAAATTCCCCCATGGACTGAGGGAACATGCCCTGAAATTCAGGGACATTTTGTGTGGGGCACCTGAAAGTGGACCCCCTCAGTTTTTAGGTCCATTTCCACAGTCTGTGCTGCAAAGCTACTATTCATGGTGGTGTTGCCTGAAAAAGTTTTACTCAGATGGGCTCCTGCCATGTTACACTGACCTCTGATAAAGGGACACTTTGGCCTGCGTGAGACATTTTATGTCTATAGCTTTTTGCGGTAGGAATAATATCAAAAGTGGTCCCAGGAATGTTGAGCCCACTCTGGCTTTTAGGGGCTGAGATAGACCCGACGGTGAAGCATGCCACTATTCGAGTGAGTGAGGGTCACATATAAAAGAAAAGGAGCTTTTCTTTCCCTGAAAAGACACCAGGATTTTGAATATGAGAAGAATCTCTAAGATTTAGGCTGGGGATACTCTTTTTGTGATGTGTATTTGAGCCAGGGAGAGTGTATTCTCCAGATCCTTCATTATAAAACATCTTCCTTTCCCTCCCCGGTGGCACGGCTGCTTCCGGTCTCTGTCCACTTCTTTTATGGAATCTTTAGAAGCATACCCCTGCGGTCGATTGGGACTCAAAGGACTGAGTCAGAAGGTAAAATGCTTGACCAGGAAGAACCTCGTTGGTGTATTTGACCTGCACTCCATCGCTGTTGATTTAAGTTTGTGCCTAGGCACTGGCCTTCCCTGACCATTGACTATCATTGGCACTGTGTGCTTTTTGCACTATTTCTACATAAAAACTTTAATAATTCACTTCTCTGGTTCCCCTTACTAGTTTTTTGTCATTTTGGCGTTGTTTATTAAATGTGAATACATTTGTCTAATTCAGTTTAGGATTTTACTGTTTGCCTTATTACTATCTTTTTACTCCATAAATACTTCACCCACTTCCTCTATGTTAAATGTGTCTTTTCTGTGCCGTACCTACCAGAGAGTCCAACTAAGGTGAGTTTAGTGAGTTGATGGCTCACCCTGACGAGTTGTGATTGTTCCTTGAGGTTGGCAGCCATCCACTCCAAATATTATTCCAATTTCTTACACCTGGCATAAGGTTAATTCATTAGTCCACTACTCCAAAGCAGTACACATGCACCACCCTCCCCTCATGCTCACTCATCTCAGATTTTTATTTATAAACTGTACAAAGCAGATCAAAGGGGAAAAGGGTGTTGAACAAAATAAAAAATATATAGGTATTCTATCATTTGTCTGTCTTTTTGGTACAGATGCTTCCTGGTTGAATTAACCCAGTAAAAAGCCACACCACACCTCAACTCCACTTCCTTGCTGTAGGCCTGGTATTAGAAAAAAGAAGAACTGCAATGACTTGGAGAGTCTTAAAAGCCTCCTCCTCATACAGCCGAAAGGATGGCAAGGGCGGACGTTGACATCTTTGGAATGCACACAACGGGTCGTATCACACATAGGCCCACGTTTATACTCGGTTTGCGCCGGATGTGCGTCATTTTTTCTTACGCAAATCCGGTGCAAACTTAACTCCATATTTATATTTTAATGCTAGACCCATCTAGTGTCAAAATATTGGAGTTAACGTCATTTTTTGCCTGCGAAAAACTACCTTGCGTCAATGAGATGCAAGTTAGGCGTGCCCCGGGCAAAAAATGACTCTAAGGCCCTTGCGCCTTATTTATCCTCCCGTGCAAAAATCATGCACGGGAGGAGGAGGGCCTTAAATAATGGCGCTAAGCCTGCTTAGTGCCATTATTTAACGCCTGGGTATGGGCAGGCATTAGGGGACCTGTAGGCCATTTTCCATGGTCAGAGACCATGGAAACAGCCCACAGGTGCCCTTCTCTGCACCCAGGGACACCCCCAACCACACCTGGAGGACACCTAAGGATGGAGGGACCCATCCCTGGTAAGTCCAGGTAAGTGTTTTGATTTTTTTTTAAAGTACCATTAGGCCCCCCTACATGGCACTGTGCCCAATGGTCATGCCTAGGGGACATAAGTCACCTGGGCATGGCCATTAGGCTGGGGGAATGACTTCTGTATTTACTAAGATAGGAGTCATGCCCATGGGGGTTGTGCATCAAAAAAATGACGCTAGTCAGGTTAGAGTAATTTTTTTGATTCTAACCTGACTAGCGCCATTCTTTCCCGCACAATCTCCAGTTTGCCCTACGCCCCCCCTACCCGGTTAGCATAATTAATTTTGACGCCAACCGGGCCTTAGCACCAGCTTGCGCCATTCCTTAAATATGGTGCCTGGCTGGTGTCCTGGAATGGTGCTAGCCTGTGCTACACTTTTTGACGCAAACCTGCGCTAACGCAGGTTTGCGTCAAAAAGCATAAATCTGGGCCAAAGTGCCCGTGGTACTAAGGGCGTGAGCCAGCTTTCTGCATGCGTTGCCCCTTCTGTAATACCAATTGTGCTGCTGCACATGTAGATTGATCCTAAGGGGGCATGCCCTCATTTGTTGGTGTGACCCCACATGCTTATGAGAGAACACTTTGCATCTGCATTGCACCTTATTATAAACGTGGGTGCAGAGGCAAGGGGGGAAATGGGTTCCATGCCCCCCAGGGCACTCCCCTGAAGGAAGGTGCAGTTACTGTCTGCATGAACTTTCAGTGCGATCTCTGCCTCGCTTTTAAAACCAGACCAAGTTGCAATGTAAAAGACAGACCACCTGCTTCAAATAGCTGAACCGCCTTTAACTAATGCACTCCCCTCCCCCCGGGGCAGACGTATGTTCACATATGCCTGGGAGCAGTGCATGAACTGTAATATCGTCCACTGTTCTTGGTTAAAAGTACATCCAGTGCTGGCCAGGGCAGTCCATCACATCCATAGTATGGACCCTGGTTGGGATGTCAATTATTTGGAAGTGGACCAAGAACAAAAAGGTGTGAGTTTCCCTTGATTCAGTTATTAACCCATCTGAAGATTTTTTCATTGGAAGAAATGGTACACAATACCACCTCGTTGCAGTGCTTAATTTGGGCCGGTGTTCAGCACCAGCACTTATTTCTTGACACAGGAACATATTTATGAAAATACATCCCATGGTGGCATTATCTTTAATTCTATACACAATATGCTATGGATAATAAGTATAGCTGAGCTGTTGACCTTAAATGACAGGTGCACTTTCGGTTGTTCATTAGGAGTCTGGAGTCAGGGAGACTTCACAAGGGTCGAAAAGAAATGGGTCACTTGGGCACTCAAAGATAGGGAGTGTGCCTCGCACCCTTTACAAGATCATTTTGTAAGGCTGTAATTACTTCAGTCATCCAGTCTTTGGGGCATATTAATGAGCCCCTAATGCCACCTTAGAGGCACCATGGCGTCATTTTTTTAACGCTAAGGCGGCGCTAAAGTGGCTTTTCTCCTGCGCCATATTTACAAAGTGGTGCAATGCATGCATTGCACCACTTTGTAACTCCCTGCTCCACATTATGCCTGGGCCAGGCATAATGTTTGCAAGGGGGCGTTCCGGCGCTAGGTGGCCCGCAAAAATGCAGCAGTGAAATTTAAAAGATTTAATTGTGTCATTTTTAGCATAATTTTTAATGCCCGTCAGAGCAGGCATTGAAATGACGCTCCCATAGTAACCTATGGGCCTACTTGTACTTTGCTGCACTAGCGTCAACATTCTTGACACTAGTGTAGCAAAGAGCCACAATAACGTACAAAATGTTGTCGCTATTGTGCTAAAGACCCCATGGTGTGCCGTATTATAAATAAAGTGCAACCATGGTGTCGTTAGGTGAAGGTAGGGGGGCACAAGAAAAGTGGGGCATCATAGCTGATGCGCCACTATTTCTTAAATATGGGCCTTTGTGTCTTACATCTTCGAAACACAGGATGTTCACCATTGCCAATTACTTGTTGCAATGATTCATCAGCCAACAATATCAGACTTCATGAAGTAGTATTACCGAGCAGAGGCCTTGAGGTTACAACCACCATTGTCTTTCCTAGTGGCCCATAGCTCAGCCCAGCCTAGGACAGGGCCAGAGAGCTCCATTCTCCTTAACTGTGATCTTTGTAGACCTAGACCATTTAACAAACAAGTCTTTCCAAGGTCACAAGATCACTCCAGTAATGATATGTACCCTTTCAATTCACTCCTGTGACAAATTAGTGATTGAGGTCACAACTTGAAGTCATAAATTTCCTGCAACAATCAATATGTACAGGTGTAATTTATTTGTTTTTATTGGAGACCAACAGGGCATCCAGAGTGCTGCATGACCTTAACTCATTTAATTCTCCCTAGGAAGAAAATTGCAGTGGAAGCTCATAAATACATTTCTTCACCAGTTCCCAGTCAACAGTCATTAAAATATTTATTGCACCTCAGTTTATCTTGCCTCTGGGAGGCCTTGTTCTTGCACATATGCCAGGGAGTGATCAAAGTATAACTTTCAGTATTGATGAATGGATGGGACCAGGCAGGCATTGCTCACAGGAGCTTTCTTGGGGGAAGCGTGAAGGCTGTCGCAGGAGGGACGCAGCATGGGATAATGAACCTGGTCCCCGCTCTAGATAGAGCCCACGCTTCAGTTAACACCATATGAAGGGCCAGATTTACCATACTTTCACAAAAAGGAGCAAGCACCTACCTTGCTGTGCTGCGAGAAAGGGAGAGGACAGGAATCATATTCAACATGATTCGGTGCATTCCTGTCCTCCCCTTGCGGGGGGCACAATTTTGCTGCCTTGCACCAATGCAGGTACCCTTGCCCCCTCCCCTTGTGTCCTCCCCTTGCGCGGGACACAATTGTGCTGCCTTGCACCAATGCAGGTACCCTTACGAAGTGGTGCAAGGGAGCCTGTGTTGTAGGCAGAATTGTTTTTTGTGCAGGAAGGGATAATTTCCTGGCCAAAAAGAATCCAGATAGGCATTTTCCTCTTTTTGCAGAATGCAGCACACTTAGAAAGAGGAAACAGCGAAGAGAAATAAATATATTTCTGCCTCTATCGGGAGGGCGTACAATTCTGACACATTGCCGGGTCTATCAGGCTTGGTAAATTGGGGAATGTGCCAAAATCCATGGATTGATGCATGGGAACACCCACACTCCACATATGGAACGTCTTCCCAGGGCAGAGTAACGCAAGGAAGTGACTTGTGCTGCCTTGCGTTACTCCAAATTTACCACGCCACTCAGGGCCACTCAAGGTGGCCTTGCATTGCTTGGTATATTTGATGTAGGCATTCTGTTGCCCTTGCGACACCCTGCATAACTCAAGGGCAACACAATCCCTTGATAAACCTGGCCCGAAACGACTAAAATGAAGGTAACACATTCTTGTAGTTAGTAATTTCAGTCTCACTTGTAAGGATGCTTTGCAGAAACCAGTCACGCCCATTTTTTTTTGCTGGGGAGAGGAGAGATGATTATTTGTACAAAAAGCCATTCTGCAGTATGTGCAAACTGTCCTATTGGTGACACTGGATGTGTGCTTTTCTACTCCAGTTCAATAAACATTAACAAAGCCAATCGTTTTCTGTAGCAAAAAACATTTCTGAGTTCACATACAAGCAGAAAGGTAGAGGGGACATTTTGGGGAAGAAACTGAGAAGAAAACAATAAGGGGCATATTTAAGAGCCCCTAGCTCCACCTTGGCACCGCCATAGTGTAATTTTTTTACGTTAAGGCAGCGCTAAAGTGACTTTTCTGCCACGCCATATTTACATCGTGGTGCAATGCATGCATTTGTAACCCCTTGCGCCACATTATGCTTGCGCCAGACATAATGGATACAAGGGGGTGCGTTCCGGTGCTAGGAAGCCTGCAAAAATGGTGCAGTGATTTCACTGTGTCATTTTGGCGTCATTTTTAATGCCTGCACTAAAACAACGCTCCCACAGTAACCTATGGGCCTCCTTGCACTTTGCTGCACTAGCGTCAAACTTTTTGATGCTACTGTAGCAAAGCGGACATAATAGCATCAAAAATGTTGACGCTATTGTGTCTGCCATGGTGCTCCATATTATAAATACGCGCAACCATGATGTTGTTAGGTGCCGTTAGGTGCCAGTAGGGGGGGCGCATGAAAAGTGGCACATCATAGCTGATGGGCCACTTTTTTTTAAATATGGGCCTAAGTATTTGTTTTGGTAGGTATGGTACTGTAGCATATATTGTGGCATATTTACATGAAAATGGTGCGTCGGTCCCAATGCGCCCCTTTTCTTGCTTCGCCCGTGCCCCACCTAACAACTCCATGGCTGTGCCGTATTTATAATGCAGCGCACCATGGCGGTCGTTAGGACAGTGGCATCAAAATGTTTGATGCAACTGTGGTGCTTTGCTGCACTAATGTCAAAAATGTTGATGCTAGCGCAGCAAAGCACAGGGAGGCCCATTGGTTATAACAGGTGCGTCATTTTAACACCTGCTTTGAGAAGGCATTAGAAATGATGGAAAAATGGTGCAGTGAAATGCTGTAAATTTCACTGCACCATTTTTTCGGGCCTCCCTACATCGGAACACCCCCTCGCATACATTATGCCTGGCACAGAAGAAAGGCCTCCTTAATTTCGCCTTAGTGTAAAACAAATGACAGTAGGGCAGTGCAAGGTGGCACTACGGCTTGTAAATATGCCCCATTGTATATCTTTAATGCACTAATGACAGTTGCGGCTGGACCACTTTCTGGGTGTCTCAACTTAAAATAAGCAAATAATACATAGGGGGTCATTCCGACCCCGGCGGGCGGCGGGCGCCGTCCGCCGGGCGGAAACCGCCCAAACACCGCACCGCGGTCAAATGACCGCGGCGGTGATTCCAACTTTCCCGCTGGGCCGGCGGGCGATCTCAAGAAGATCGCCCGCCGGCCCAGCGGGAAAGCCCTTGCAAAGAGGAGGCCGGCTCCGAATGGAGCTGGCGGATTTGCAGGGGTGCGACGGGTGCAGTGGCACCCGTCGCGATTTTCAGTGTCTGCAAAGCAGACACTGAAAATCATTATGGGGCCCTGTTAGGGGGCCCCTGCACTGCCCATGCCAGTGGCATGGGCAGTGCAGGGGCCCCCAGGGGCCCCACGACACCCGTTCCCGCCATCCTGTTCCTGGCGTGGCGGGAAGGGGGTCGGAATCCCCATGGCGGCGCTGCAAGTGTAGGAAAAAGTGAAAAAGCATATGTTAGAGCAATAAAAGCAAACGAGCAGTCCAGAGGCACTCTGCTGGGCCCTCGATAAATATATTACACATTGGCACTGTGTAGTTATGGTTCAGTCACACTTTCTATTGAAAATGCATTTTTTGATTTGCTTATAACTTTTGATCTTATGAAGGTATGTGCATAAAATGTGGCAGTCCATTAGTTTAGGCAGGTAAGGTTCAGCAAGCCAAGGTTTCTGAAGAGCCCTTGCAGAGGAAAATAACTTAATGGTGTGGAAAATAATTTGATTCCTGTTTTATGGGAAAATTTGTATTCGAAAAATTTAATTTTGGATATTGCTGTATGCACACATTTTACAAAATAAAAGAATGTATATAAATGTTTTTGTATAGCGTATACATGGCCGAAAGGCAGAAGAGTGCTGTGCATGGTCAAAGGCAAGCGTAAAGTCAGCGAGTGATAGGCGAGGAAGATGAGTTGTGGGTGGTTTATGCATTCTGATGTACTGAGCTTTAACAAGGTGAGTCTTCAATGCTGTTCATCATTTTACTCACATGCACAAAATGGGCAGTGTGTCTTTTAGGGAGTGTAGACACATATATTTATATCAAAGCATACACTGAAACTACTAAAAGACACTAAAAAAATCAGACCTGAAAAGGAAAATAAACAAGCGTTTGCAATACAACGGGTCTCACATTTGCTCGAGTTAGAGCCGTTAACATTGTAAATTCCTAACTGGACTTTTCTTGCCACATAAATTGAAAATGAAAAGTAAAACAGTTGACATAAGTGAGCCGATTCACAGTGCCACGGCCGCCTTGAGCATGAGCACGACGGAGAGACACAAACGGAAAAGGAAGTTCGGTCGCAGTGAAAAGTATCGGCAACCATACAATTATCCACGTAACAGGGTCGGTGGCCACGGTGGTAACCAAACCAACCCAAGGAGGGACAAACGTAAAGCATTTACCAATGATTACAAAGGATTTTTGAAAGGAAAGACTAGGAACAACTGAAAGTGATGGGCATGCGGTGGGCGTGGTTACAAGCACACAGATAGATTACAAAACGTCAGGGCGCTTGACCTAAAAATAAATAACATGCACAAGGCTCTTTGGTTGTGTGGTCCCGGTGGCCACTGCCGAGGACAAGCAGCTGCAGTCCAGACAGTGCCCTGCTTCCCTCTGCAGCAATGACAGGTGGCTCTGGCGGCTGGGCAGCCTGCTAACAAGGTGCTTCTGCAGTGAAGACAGGCTGGATGTCAGCTCAGACACCGTCCAGTGACAGGCCCAACAAGAAGCGAGTGGCACACTTCATTCCATCACAGAAAAGCTCAGCTCACAGTTCCCCGGCAGCCCTGGGTGGGAGATATGTCTATGCCAGAAAAATCTTTTTATTTCTTTAGATGATGTCTGAGTAATGCAAAAAAAAAAAAAAAAAAACTGATTCTCCCATGACTCAGAATTTATATGATAAAGCTATGCTGGAACTGCACAGCTTAACTAATGGCATTTAGAGTCACAAAATTCTTCAAAGAAATGTAACAAATTGAGTTTCAAGACTTTTAAAGGCTATAGGGCCCTAAAAGCACATTCCACCATTGATGAGCAGTTTACAAGAATGGAAAAAGGCAAACAAGCATTGGCAAAGGCAATGGGTCTAGCTTTTTCCTGCTTTGCGTGTTGTTTGTGTCAGTCGCAGGTTTCTGGGCTCTCGTTGCTTCTGTTGGTTCGGCTGTTAGTACAAACTGAATAAGCAACTCTAAAACGCATTTGCCTCTCAACTGAAAGCCTAGGACTGGAAACACAGCACCCAGGCAACTATGCGTGAGGCAGTGAACCCAGATTATGTGTTTTTCTAGGAGCATTCCATTTAGGAAAATACATCCCAATGTGGCACTCACCAGCTCCTATTGCCAGAGACACAGCAGGACTCAAAAGGAGCCCTGTTGAGTTTTGCTCCTGTTTGGAGCTCCACTGCCTTCGTTCTAGATTGTGCTATAGAAATACCACATAAATACTTACAAAGTTTTTCATACCAAGCCAAATGTTATATACAGTGAGTGCGTGCAGCAGGCGAGCCTGAATTCCTCAAACAATGTTTTTGGGCTTAGGTCATTTTCTCCCAGTTACCTTTAAAAGAGAAACAAATCGATGCAAAACACAACATTTCACAACAAAACGTTCCAGACTAAAACGTCATACCTGTTGATGGTTGGAGGAAAATATTGTTTAAGTCTTAATGCATTCCCAAATGCGAAATAGTAACAGACATCAACACTGTGAGGCCTATCAGAGCCTGGCAACAGCCCTGCAGACTGGCCAATCAACAGAGACTGTGGCATACACTCCCCTCAGCGAGGACACCCCCACGTGTTGTGAGATCTGTTGTGCAGTGGCTGTGCTGAAGGCTGAAGAGCTTTCCAAGTGGGTGCCAGGTGTTTTTTTTGTCATATGTACGTGTTTTTCTGTTACACTCACCAAACGTGCCAATTGTGATTGCAAGGGATGCACCATCAGCCCTCTTCTGGACTTGTCTCGTGCACCTCCTACAAGCAAAATGGCCGACACACTTAAGTACCTTATTACGTTTGTAAAATGGCAAAGGAAATGAGAGCAATGTTTACGTTTAGTTAATGCACAGCTATCCCTAAGTTTACACAGTTTTACGTGACTGTGATTCGTGCAGCAGCCAGCCCTGAGGTTATACATACTTTAATAATGACTTGTCTTTTATATTTTTATGCCACTTCTAAGCATAGCAAAGAATAATTGTTGCTATACCCATGTTAATGGCACTCAATCAACCGCTGAAGGATGAACTATGAAAAGAAGCTTTGGTTTTCCTGGATTCAAAGTCATGACCTCTAGATTACCTGAAGGCGTAAGAAAACATAAAGACACACGTCTTGTATTGTTCAACACTGTGTTGTGACCTTCGTATTTTATTTCTTCAGCTCAGACTCCAGCCAACACATGTTTCATCTGGGATGTAACCCATTGACTTCATCAGGGCTGTATGATAGAATCTTGGTACGTATCGAAAAACTCCCAATCCCACGTTTTCGGTTCTCCAGACCGCTCATTAGCACCCTTATGACCACACTGTTCCGTAAAGCTCAATCCTTTGACAGTTCATACCCTCTGGTGATATGGAGCGTACTTTGCCCAGACACGCAGGGGTGTATGAACTGTCAAAGGATTGGTCTTTATAGAATAGCGTGGTCGCTAATGGCGCTAATGAGCGGTTTGGAAAACCAAAAACTAGGGATTGGGAGTTTTTCGATACATACCAAGATTCTATCGTACAGCCATGATGAAGTGCATACCTTCACTTATCTGGGTATTAGTCTAACTGAAAATTTAGGGTGGCAGACCCACATTATTCAACGTAGGTCAAAACTTCAGCAAGTGTGGGAGGCATAATCAAGATGACACATAACTCCCCATATCAACCTGTACAGCCGCACCTGCAGGTATACCATCATCAAGCCCTGGGGACGGCTACCTATAGAGCAGAGCTGTGGGGTCATCTAGGCGCGTCTACCCTAGATTTAGTGGAGAACCGATTCATGCGATTATTGGTTAATGTCCCTATTAGTACACCCTTACTGCCCCTCAGACTGGATCTTGGGATGAGAGCCGTATCGGACAAAACAGGGCTACGTCCAATCTTTTACTGTAGGAAGGTCTGGCCTATCCCAGACCTGCATATACTGTGAAGGCCTTCAAGAAATTCTTAGCCTTGTGGGCTCCCAAAACACACCCTGGTTTCTGAAAGCCACACTAGAGGAGATTTGGTTGGTAACTATGTGGAATACTCCGAGAGAGGCAAATTTGATACCCAAGTCCCATATAAAAATATTCTACTGGCAGTATAGAGACTCCCTAATGGGACTCTACCCCTTCATTAGTTTACGGCAAAATGGGCCAAAAACCAGACAGTGGTCGATTGGCAGTGCCCTGCCTGTGGTGTCCAGAGCATGTGGTGCTTATCTGTCTGGCCTATAAGGTCCGTAGGTGTTTTTGGATGCTCCCTCTTTGTCGGAACTGGGTTATTAGAGAGTATAAAGTTGCATTTGGAATGTTAAAAACAGATTTGAGCAAGCCATTGATTTGTGCACTCACTCGATATTTGATGCCCAGGGGGAGAGCTAGGGCTGAGATATGTGCCTCCCACGAGAATCAAGTCAATGCTGCTGTGCGGACATGTGAGATATAATGAGGACTTCTTGTAAATGTATACACGCCTCATTTTTAGCAGATTTAGATTTTGTCTAGAATTTGTTGCCTATTGCTTTTATTGAGCAAATGCAATTTTATCCCAGTACTTTGTTGTGTTATAGACTAGTGTCCAAAGGCTGTTTTATTCCATGTGTTTATAGCTCATGTTTTAATGCATTTATTCAGTGCGTTTTATTTTATTTGTATTGTCTTCATGCACTTTTTATGACCAATGAGCCGAAATAAAGGTCTTTGAATCTGTAACGTTGTATACACATTTGAAGAAGATGAATTATCCACTGAGAATAGTTACATTGTTTACGTTTAGGAGGATTGAAAACATATTGCCAGATGGAAAAGAAACAAACACAGGAGGCCAGGGAGATGTGTATTCTAATGCTCTGTATGGTTTAAACATATATGCAGTGGGGGAATAATATGTTGCTGTAGAGTGTTGCAGGTTGTTTGAAAAGAAGCAAGGGGCATCTGCCAGCATAGACAACTACGTCAGCTTTGGAGAAGTCAGCAATGACTTGTTCCTTTATACATTTGCAGGAGGAACTATAATGCATTTGAATAACCCTAATATTCAAGAGAGATTAGGGGTAAATGGAGAATCGGTGTTAAGAGGTTGTGGTCATTGAGTGCAAATCTGAGCCTACCTGGAGGACTGGCAAAGGAGCTGTTAGCTAAATTGAGGACATTAAGAAGCCAGTAAGGAAAGTAAAAAACATAAGAGTTACAAATATCAGCAAATCCAGAACCATGAAAGAAAGTATTGTCTTTATAAGTGCACTGAGCAAATCCAAATATGCCAGATGTCGGAGAATGACACATGACAGAGACGCTCACAGTAAATCTTCTAGGTGTGGCAGTAATGACCACCTGGCATATAGTAAAAAAATGGAGAGTTATTTTCCAAAACGTTTAGCTGTGGAATAATGTGGCATTTTGTAAGTGAGTGGGCAGACGAAGAAGGTAAAAAAACCAAATGTAATGTGGATGAGCCATACAGTAACTCTTCCGACACAGATGCTTCTAGAGAGAACAAATGTGTGCTAAGCACCAAAGGTGGGGTTTTAGGAGTGAATGGTGTGGTAAAGGAAAAGCCAGGATGCAGAATGAGGAAAGGTGGTGTCAAGGGAAACATTGCTGCAGGCTGTGGTTCACCGTATACCATAGTCAACAAAGAGGCGTGAAAGGGATGGTTTGTGGGGAGTCTAGGAGACGAATTACAGATGCTGACAATACAACCAGCTACTCTCCTGAATGGGTGGTCCGTTGCTGGTGGAGAGACAGAGCGATGGCAAGGCGGAGCTTTGTGAGGACCTTAGGTAACTTTTTATATAAATATTTTTATTGCAATTTTCAAATGAACAGTTCTACTCTACAAAATGTATTAGAGCTTGCATGTGAGACAAATGGGAACAATGAATGAAGTTATAGGCATTAGAAGAAATAATTAGCAATGGTTCTTAGCAGGCTGACACAGCAGCTCAGAATTCCAATCATAAGCAGCGATAAATAGCTGACAGGACAGTCCCAGACAAGTACCCGGTGATCTCCAGCCACTCCCATCCCACCCTCAGCCAACAAATGCACAAATGTCAATTACACAGTCAAGTCAGCACACATTCAGGAAGCAGCAGCAGGGTCTGGGACAACAGCAGCATGCAGTGAGGACATCTCAGAAGGCACCTCCTCAGCCACAATCCGTCCTTCAACATCTAGTCTGGTGCAAGCCGCCAATACAGCATCCCAGGCGTAAGCCACCAATACAGCATCCAAGGCGGAAGCCACCAATACAGCATCCCAGGTGGAAGCCACCAATACAGCATCCCAGGCGGAAGCCACCAATACAGCATCCCAGGCAGAAGCCACCAATACAGCATCCCAGACGGAAGCCACCAATACAGTATCCCAGGCGGAAGCCACCAATACAGCATCCCAGGTGGAAGCCACCAATACAGCATCCCAGGCGGGCAATATCGGAACTCTGTGCACTCCTCTAGATTCTTCTTTTCGAATCACCTCCCTCTCTCAATCTCCCCACTTCAGCAGTTCCGTACCCCATCTGTATAGGTCTTCTAGGTTGCAGCTCGATAAATGGAGACCCCCAAGCAGTGGACGGTAACATCTTCCCACTGCAGAGCCAGCACCACAGGGGCTGCAACTCCACTTGAATCAGAATGCAATGGGTAAGCGCAGGACACATGCCAGTTACCTTCTAGACTGGACCGGAACCCAAAAACTGACAAAGCTGCTACTGCCTCCTCCAAATCAGTAGCATCACCCTTCATATAGAACAGCATATCATCTGCGAATAATGAAATATACAGACAACCTCCTGACACCTACAGGCCCCGATAGTGCCCTCCCTGTTGAAACATCCACTCAAATGTTTCTTAGACAAGAGCAAAGGGAACAAGGGGAAGCCCTGCTGGGTGCCCCACTCCTCTACGCACGTCTCCAAATTTATTGATCCAGTCCCAACCCTATCCATCATTTGAGAACACAACAGCTTAATCCACTTTACAAAGGGTAGTCCAAAACCCATGCCAAGCAGAGCTCCAAACAAGAACTCCCAGTGAAGACAAACACCTTCCGAATATCTACAGATAATGCTAGTGATTGAGGCGGAGGGCGCTCCTGCTGGTCCAATATATGAATCAATATGACGGACGTTTAGTAAGTTACTATGAGTAGGTATGAAGAATGCCTGATTGAGGTGAATCAGATGACCCATGTGTGGCAAAATCATGTTTGCCAGAATCTTACTTAGGATTTTATAATCAGTGTTAAGCATCAAGAGGGGGCAATAAGAATCAAGCTAAACCAGGCCCTTATCCTTCTTGGGAAATGACACTTCATGGCCTCATGCAGAGAGGGTGGAAGAACTCCCTGCTGCTGAGCACCATTTAAAACTTCCACCGACTGAGGGGGCAAGGGCAACAGCATAGGTAGTGTAGAATTCTATGGGCAGCCAGTCTGATCAGGGGACCTTCACCCAAGCCATCTCCTTAATCATGCTCCATACCTTCTGCGCAGTGATGTTGGCACCTAGCCGATCCGTCACTGTGGGTTCAAGTATCAACGGGAAAGAGTCTGTGATGTAACTCATAACATCGGACTCATGAACCGTGATGTTCATGAAGTACAATTCACGGTAGTAATGGAGGAGCGCAGTATCAATTTCCTTCTGATTGTACACTTCCTGGCCTGCCAAGTCGCAAATCTGAAAAATAGTATGCCCTGTGTGTCTGTCTGGCGGAGCTAGGGTAACATGCTCTCTGATTTGATCTTCTCCGTGTGAGCCCTACCAATAAATGCTTTATAATCGGACTGCCGCAAATGCTCCACCAGTGCAAGCACTTTCTCCTGTTCAATAAGCATCCTCTCCCTGTCCTCTGTTGTCTTCCCTGGACCGGGGACGCCCATCAAGACCACCTCCTGCTGTCTGTTATCCAAGTGTAATAGGGCGTTTACCCCTATCATATTAGAGACACAGTGACCACGCACTACCACCTTCATGGCTTCCCATTTCACCCACACCAATGTCGGCAAACCCACATTGTCAAGCAAGAAATTTGTGATCTTCTCACCAAGGACCAGATGTGCAGTGCTTTTTCCTGGTCGCAAAACGGTCTGATTAGTAGAATCAGGCTGTTTGCCATCAGAAAAAAGGCATTTCTGGTTGTACAGACCCCATTTTGCGATTCGGTAGTCCATTACCGAATCCCAAAGTTTTTTTTTTCGAGTCGCAATTAGGAAGGGGCATGCCAAGGGCACCCCTTCTTAATAGCGAGTCACAGGGCCATGTAAGATTGTTTTGCAACCATGAATGCGGTCACAAAACAATTGCAGTTACCACTAACTTTAAGTTGGTGGTAACCCTTTCGCAAACAGGACCCTTTCCCCTTTGTGAATGGAAACAAAAATATTTTTTCAGAGCAGGTAGTGGTCCCACAGACCACTTTTTACTCTGAAAAAATGAAAAGAAAACTTTTAATTTTTTTGTTTGAAATGCATCCATTTTCCTTTAAGGACAATACCTGATGCCTGCTACGACATATGCTTCCACCATCCCACATTGCTCTTTCTCAGTTTGCTTGCCTCCCCAAACCCTGTGTGTTGCTGTGTTGCTTCCCCCGCGCATTCCTGCGTTGCTTCCACCTACCATGCATGTTGCTTCTCCTTACGTCCTGTTGCTGCCCCAACCTGTGATTCGCCCTCTGTGTTTTGCTTCAGCTCCTTCAATGTTGCTTCCCCCATCTGCATAATTTGCCTTCAACCATGCTGTTCCCTCCCAACGGCTCGCGTTCCTCTTTTTTTTTGTTTTTTTTGTTTACCGAACCTAATTGGATCAGTAAACAAACTGAATGAAGAAAACAATGCTTGTGTCATTTTGTAGGCATGTGCATGCTTGATGCACTCCTCTACAAAATCAAGAAGCCGGATGTGTAGTTTTTTTTGCCCTGTTTATTAGCCATACTGAACACCATCAGGATGCAGTGGAGCATGGCTAAAGCCATAAGCAAATCCAATAAGTCCCAGTGGTGTGATCCGTAGGATTTACCAATGCTTGTTTTGCCCTGACATGATCTTTGTTAAACAGCTAAAACTGTCTCTATCCAGAACTAAAAGGAGCTATGTAGTTTTTGCAACTAGGATCGTTTAACGTCTGTAAGAATTTCTCAGCTTTTGACGTCTCACCCCTTTCTGACTCGTTACCCCTCCACTCAGGGAAGATCCAGTTATTAAAGGTGTTTAATTCAATTAATCCTACAACATTCTCTCCACTGGACACATCATGCAAGCCATTCAGGAGGAGACAGAATGAAGAAGAAACATAACGATATGTAATTTCAATGGTACATGCATGTGACTGCATAATCTGGCATTTCTCATCCCCAATACCAACTGGCAACCATGCATGGTTGAAGTTAAAATACAGAAGGCCCCACCTCACGTGAACAAGACTTAAATTCACTTCAGGATTTGCCTTTATTCTCCCATCACGAGATTATGAGTGCCAGTGACTAGCAGACAGCTTGTCCTAAAAGTGGAAATGGAACAGAAATGTTTCTCCAACAACAGCAGTATTCAAGGTGAAACACCAGTACTGCTGGCAGATGGAACCATGTAGGTGACCCCTGATAGGAGGGGTGGAGAAAGTAAAAGAAACCCTACATCCACACGATAACAAAGATCTCCCTTTTAAGAAGACTTGTGATCATATTTCCACCACAGCTTATAAATCCAGCAATTTTAATAAAATATTGAGGCGGTAACTATCAAGAAGATAACTTTATTTGTCAAATGGAATTATATACAGGATAGCTGGAACTAACCAATTGTGCGGCCATTTCCGTATATTTATAGATTTGCCGCATTTGCCACATAATGCACCATCTGTGGCATAATCTGCAGATTTTAACCCAAAAAAATATTTCTAACTCAAACGGTTCAAAAGTTTCTAAAAATGCTGTGGCATTTATTGCCGCGCAGTGGAAGCCTTTTGCCAACCTTAACTGTTTACCTTTCTGTTTCTTATTTCTATATTTGTGTATTAAACTGGTACTAATCAGGTGCCCCCCAATGCCCAGTGTTAAGTGTAAAAAGGACACAATAAGAAGTAATACTATTAAAAAATGTGCCACATTACGCTGCATAATTTGCCTATTCTTCCAGCATAATTAACTCAACCCAGCCTGATAATTTTGCCCTCTCATTCTGCATAGTTCCAGTGGCCCTGATTATATATTATTTGTTGACTTGGTGACTGATAACTTTGCGCCTCTGAGCTTTCTTGCTTCCCTCAAGAGCCCACACCAAGGACAGGAGTTGAAAAGCAACCCAGTAGTGTCAACTGTTTCAAAGGGAGTGTGACTCTGCCGCTGTGTACCATGCAACAATGCAGGTTTATGTCTTTTTTCCATCTTTTTTGTGAGGAGGAGAAGGAGGAGGCGGTGGTGGGTGGTGGTGGCGGTGGGTGGTGGTGGTTTTTCTGTTTTCAGTGCACGCATTTCAAATGTTATCCCACAGGTTGGAACACCTTTTCTCAACATCACACACAGCAATTTCGGCTCCTGGACACCCTTGGGTATACATCTGCATTGTGACACCAGTGCTGGTGTTGTCCATCTCCTGAATAACCTCAATGCATCACTATGTCTTTGACCTCCACAGAATCTGGCATTGGCCATCTCTTTAGATAATGATTGCTTTTAATCTCTGCAGCATGACCCATAAAGTGATATTGATATTTGAAAATGCCCACAAATATGCATCTGCCATTGCCCTTAAATTTACAGGCCTGTATTGGCCTAAAGGGCCCCAGAAGTGAGTCTTTAGGCCATTCCTTCCTAAAATGCAATCCCAGATCAACTTCAACACTCCTCAGGAGAATTTGATGTATGAGTGAGCAATATATAAATGCCCTCAGGCCATCATCCACTTACTTGTTGACCTACTCCTGGTCCACCCACCCCCTTGGCATGGTTACTGTCCCCAGCAAAGGTCGAACCTCTCAGAATGGGAGTACCCATTATAGCAGTGACGCTTCTTTATGTAGGGAGCAGGGGCTCTGCCCTGTCTGTTCTTTGCCTCTATTTTGATGGTTGGTCCTGTATTACCAGTAGAACAACTTCTGATTGACTGCCTACCCTGGCTGTGCGTCTCTCAAACTAATCTTTGCTCGAAGCGTGGGCCAGGCAGGAAAATTCCATGTGCTGGTGTGCTTGAGAAAGCCTCTTGAGCCAACATTTTCTAGGCTGGTGATCTTGCAGTCCTTGTGAGGCCATCAGCTTAGCAGAGTCCTGACCTTCCGTGGTGATGGCTCTCCCAAAGTGATGTCACTAGTGAACTTGGTGTTTCAGTCTTCATCCCTGAAGTTTCCGAGGCAGCATGTCACATGGGGAAGTCTCACTCCACCCTCTTCAATCACATGTGGCATGGAATCCCTGTTCCCACCCAGTGACGAGATCAGAGAGGGTGGGTTTCAGGCAATACTTTCACTGAGCGTGTTCATAGTGAAAATGTGGTGCCTGCATCAAGCGCAGCTCCTCTGTTAGGGCAGAGGAGCGTCACCACCCACCCACCTGCCCCCGCACCCACACCCTCAGCAGCAGCAGCAAACCTTTTACTACAAAACGATACTAAACTATGTTTATTATCGTTTTGTAGTAAAAGGGGCAGGGCACAGAACTCCCCCCCATTGTGCATGTATGTTTGGCTGTCCGTCTCTGGCCAGCCAAACACACATGCGCACAAGGGCTCTCTCCAGCTCGGAACTGTGTTGCCGGGCTGGAGAGAGCAAGCACAGGCTCCCAGTCTACCTGGGAGTGCTCTGACTGGGCGCTCCCGGCCAATCCTGACGCTGCTCTGAGCAGCGTCAGGATTGGCCGCAGGGCAGACTGGGAGCCTGTGCCTGCAGCAGAGGAGGCGCAGTGGTGGCGGCAGCAGCAGCATCATGCAGGTGTTTTTTTTTTTATAATTCACTCCCGCACACCCATCCATGCATGCCGTCCCTAAAATGTACCACGAGCCGCGCCTGCCTGCCTGCAGCAGTCCTGCCTCGAAGAGCAGCGTTTCTTCTCTGGGCTATCTCCATCACTCTTAATCTAGCTGGTAACAGTCTGTCCTGGTACGTTCTGTGTTGTTTTTTCCTGTACAATTACAATTCCTGAATACAATGACCTATCAAGCACCATATTTGGTAAGAAATGTGTGTTAGAATAATATGCAAGCTTCACAGTGACAGTCAGTCTGATTAGTATTTGAAAATGTACTCTACAATATTTATTTTAAGTATGTTTTCCAAGTGTACAGTGATTACATCAGGTGTATTTTACTCATTACTTAATTTGTAAATAAAGACGTGCTGGTGCCCAGAGCTCTCCTCCGAAACGCGCGGCTGCTGCAATTAAATGTGCGAGCATTGAATACTGAGGCAGCGTAATCCTAAAGCCATCTCGGGCTTCTTTAATCTATTTACGGCCACTTTTTGCCCCTTCAGCTCACACTTGCAGCTTTCTGCTTTCTCCCTTTGTGGTGCTTTTTCGTTTTTCTCTTCCTCAGTCTTTCCCATATGTGTCTTTTGCTCGCAGTAAATGCTTGAAACTGAAAACAAAGTGCCGGCCCTCAAAAATAAGTGCCGGTGCCCGCACCGGAAACCACTAGCTCAAATTAAGCATTGATTTTACTGCAGGTCCACTGTGGTCTCTACAGCAAATGCTCAGCAATTGGCGTGGCTGCAGTACTTTTCACTAAGGACTGCAGCGCACAACACCAGTCCTGAAGCACTCTGGTTAAAATACCTTGAACTGAAACATGAGACACAAATAAGCATGCGCAGTGTATCTATTTACAGCATGCTCCAGATTCATGTGACCAGATGTCACAGAATCATGATTTGTGACTATGATGTGAGGTCACGTGGGCAGCAGTTTAAGGATTGGCAAGCAGTCCTGGGACTACAAGGCTGATGCCCTACAAGCCCAGAAGCTGCTTTAAAATATGAAGCTGCTTTGCGTCATCAGTAGGTGGTCCCTGAAGGTCCCCTATTAAAGCAGGCCAGGGCTGGCACCACGTCAGTCCGTAGTCTGCTAAATTCACCCATGATCAGGCAGAACATGCGCAATAGTGCATGTGCCTCCTGAATATTGCCTGGCTTCCTGACTTGTTACAGCCTAACACTTAGGAGCCCAGGCATTGTGTTCAAAGAAATGTGGATGGTAATTGCTCTTTGCAATTACCATTAACATGACGAACACTTATTGGAAGGGCGGCGCCCAGATGTTCAGCACCAGGGGACTCTCCTGCTTTAGGATAAGGACTGAGGGAGTGTTACCTGCTCTGCACACAGGGGACAACTCTGAACAGGAGGGAGTGATTGACATGAAAGAATTTCCCTGCACCTGTCCATACTCCACCCGAGGCCACAACCAACTGACTGTTGTGTGTTATTGTTGCTCTTCTTTGAGCAGTATTTCTCACGTTTAAAATGACTGCTTATGTCCTTAGCCTGAGATTTTCCTTGGAGCCAGCGGAGGACATGTATATGCACAGCACAAACCTAGCCTAAAGGCAGGGAGCACCGGACAGTGTCAAAGGCAGAGATACAGTCCACAAGTGTTTGGAGGGGTAGCTGGGATCTGGGTTCTCAGAGAGATCAACTGTTACCTGGTTGTGTTGTAGTGGCCTTCAAAGATGTGAGTCTTAATAGCAACAGGGATAGAACAGTTCTGATTTTGTTTCACATCTGGATGCATAGATGGAGAAGCCTTGTTGCATTTTTTTCCCTTTTTTTGCACTTAGGGCCATATGTACCAACACATTTTCCCATAGACACAGAATGGATAAATCCACTTGGTACATCTGGCCCTTAGTCTTTAATCTGATGGTGTCCTTGTTGGTGTGGCACCGGTGGTAAGTTTATCAGCAAAATAGGTGTGGGATCTTCCACCAATTGTGCTGAGAAGAGCATCTGGCAATGCAGCTCGACCTGCATTTTTTTCTTTCCAAATACTATTCATGTTCCTACTACTTTTCTCTTGCATCTGCTAAGGGAGGTTTTGTGCCCCACTGCAGGCCCGAGAAGACGACTTTGAGGTTTGAAGACACGCCGGGGCTGGAAGTTGCATTTCATTGCACAGTTCGGATGAGGGATGCAATTGCACTGTGTTTTCGCTGTTTTGTGATTTATGGCTTTCATTGCTTCCACGACATTAATGTCATTATTATTAATGTCAGCGGGGTAAGGCGCTGTGTTCAACACACTTCAAATCCATTTATTCTGGCCAAACAACAAGAGACTGGGGGATGTTATAAATGACCCCATATGTTTCAACATAAACAGATCTCTACAAGCCTCAAGGGGAAGCTGAAAAACACAACACACACATCACAATGAGAAGCCCAGGAAACGGCTTTTTTTTTTTTATAGATTTCTCATCAATTTATTTCCTGTATTTGAGGATAAAGAATCCTGGAATTTTAGGAAACAAAGCATTCTGTAACTTATTTAGAGAAATGAGCAATACTTTTTGGAAATACGGTACAGGATTACTGTTACTGGTGGTCAATTCGGCCCGATTTTACCTTTTGTGGAAAACAGTGATAAAAAAACATTACCACACATTTTACCGTGGGGTTACTACCAGTCTTTTGAGGATGGAATGGAGCACGAAATTACGTGCATTGATTCACTATGTGGTAAAAACAAGACCAATTTGTGGTTGTGCTGTGAAGTCGACGAAAGCATTAGGAATGTACACTCCATTTTTTTTCAGGAAAAGGCAGCTTGTGTCTGGATGCACCTAAATATACTGAAACCTTTCTCAACACGTAAGTGTGGATGACAGTACATGACAAGAACGGCATCACATGGCTGACAATAGAAGAAGGGATGCCCTTAGACTAGTGCCACTCTCTTTAGGGGTAAAGAGTCTGTCTTCCAGCCAAAAACGGAGCTTTGCTATTCCCACGTATCAGATACACACAGAAATACATGCATGTAATGTATGTGTTCATGTGTGTACGTCACATTCACGCCTGTGTACTTGCTTGTGAATGTTTGAGGCAACATATGGGTATGGATTTAACAAAATAATATATTTATACAGAAACATTCTAACATTTGCATAATGAGCAAATGTAGATACATGTTTTGCAAACACACACACATTAAGGAATGCAGGAATTTCTTGACGCCGCTCTATATTTGTATTCTGTTGTCCTTTTTATTTTGAACCATGATGTTAGTGCCACTTATGTCACAGGCAAAGACAATTATTTTATTTATGAAACGTTAAAAAGGATGCAATGGGGTACATGAGAACTGCAGTAATGTTGTAGCTTTTTATTAAGTCAAATAGACTAATGGCTGTGCTACTGTTGTACAGAAATTATCATTTAAACCAATATTATCACATGCAAATACAAAACATGATTTAAATGCATTTTTTTTTTTTTTGCACTTTTAGGGCCAGATGTATGAAAAAAGCCTTTTGTGAATCAGAAATAGCGATTTTTAAGAAATCGCTATTTCTGACTCGCAAAATGCAATGTATCATATTTGCGATTCGGTAATAAATTTCCTAAAAATCGCAAATGCTATTACTGAATCGCAAATTGCGATACCGGCCCCCATTCGCATCAATTGGCCTGTTGGCCCATATTTGCGAATATTTTGCATGTCCCAAACTGCAAATTCCTAACTGGAATTCACAATTTTGGGAAATGCAAAGTCCAGGGTGCTGGGGGCCTAAGGCCCCTTCTGCTGCGCCCCAAAACATTTTTTAACAACATGTAAGGTGCACACATGCCAAAAGGGCATGTGTGCTTTACATGTAAATTTTAAAAATGCATTTTAAATGCATTTTTTAAATTTGCACATGGTTACCACCAAGTCCAACTTGGTGGTAATAGTGATTCCTTAATGCCCAATTCGCATTGAGGAATTGCTTCATCCATGTGCTTTAGAAATCGCATATAAGGATTCCTTATTTGCGATTTTTTATTTAGAGAGTCGCAATTTGCGATTCTCTAAACAGGGTCGCAATTTTAAGGAACGCTATTTTAGCGATTACTTAAAATTGCATCCAGAATGCCTTTGATACATTCTGAAAGGGCTTTTTGCATTCGCAAACAGGCATTTGCACCATTTGCGAATGCAAAAAGCTTTGATACATCTGACCCTTAATGCCCAGTTAACTGTGAGAGGAAGCTAGTATCTAGTATCAGTCCCATAAAATTAAGTCAGGCACTGGTGTAACATACACAGTGACGCAGTTTTAGTTGTTTGCATCAAAGTAGGAGCTATTAACACCTCCCTAGGAGTCTCCTGCCCTCCCCTACAGTCATCATTGTCAGGTTCACCTAGCTCCTTTTCCCAAGCCTTATGCACTGCCACCATTGAATCTGATATGTAGCAGCATCTTATATGTGTATGACAGTTTGTGTTCACTGATGCTCACAAGGGGACGCTTTGATTCCAATGGTGAGAAGTCCGGTATCTCCACGGTTACCTGAAGCACCGGTGTAAATACATGCCAGAGTTGCAGGTACCGAAAAAACTGAGTGCAATGTAAAGCGTAGTCCACCTGCAACTCTTGAAAGCATTTCAGTATCCCACTGTGCAGAACCTACCGCAGAGCTGGAATTGCAATAGTGTCCCATGCTGCAAAGCCCTGCAGAGCAATGATTTGTGGAAGACAGCTCCCCGCTAAAGCGGAGTCTCCAATGTCAGCCAATCTGTCCAGCCTGTGGCTTTCTTAGCTGCTGCCCAAACCTCCAGTGCCACCCGAGTAGCAGGGGGAGGGACCCAGAAGCAACCTCCCTGTATAACTAATGTGGAAGGCCTCGCAAACCCATGGTCCTTCGAGGGCATAAGCCGGGTAAGCAAATCCCCGAACCACCAATCAATATTAATAAGAAGATGGGCTGCCCAGTAATACAAGCGAACATCTGGCATGGCCACACCCCCTTTGAACACCAGCCTACAACACTTCTCCAAGAAAATGTGTGGCGCCCCAAAGCAATGTCCGTTTTTGTGCATTTACCTTCATGAAGAAGGACTTGGCGATCAGAAAGTGGTGATTTTGTAATGGATATGAGAGTCTCATTAGTGCAACCATCTTAAAGAGAGCAGATGGTCCTATCAAGGAGAATGTAAGAGCGGTTCAGAACTTAATGTCCCTCGTCAGCCACTCCATTTATGGCACCAGATTTCTATCAAATGAACACAGTGCATTCCCTATGACAATCACGCCCAAATATCCAAACCCAGGAGGTTGAACCGGCATGTCCGATGTCCACAACATGTCAATCAGGCATGGGGCTATGGGGTAAAGCACCAGTTTCCTGGGTCTAAATATATACCAAACACATCCAACATCTGTAGTGGCCTAGGCCCTGATGAGGCCGGGTCTCCCAAGCATAAAAGGACATCATCCATGTAAAGGGAGATCCGATCACTCACCCCGTCATCCCACAGGAAGCCCCTACACTATGTGTCAACCCTCACCCAGGCCGCCAGCAGTTCAATCACTACCGCGAATAGCAGCAGGGACAAGGGGCACCCCTGAATGGTCCCCTTCATCACTGGAAACCACTCTGAGATCACTACACGCACATGCACACTGGCCTGAAAGTCAGTGTACACAAGACGAACAAAGCTGATAAACTTGTGGTCACATCCAACTCAGGCAAGAAGAGCAAACATGTAAGCCCAATTGACCAAGTCAAAGGTCGTTTTAAAATTGACTGACACCAAGGCTCTGTGTTCTACCACTGACTCACTTAAGGTGATTCCATTATGCACCAGTCTCAGATGACAAGTGGTTAGTGGCCTTTGCGGCATAAACCCTGACTGATAAGGATAAACTAGATGCTGAAAGATCTTCCCCAATACCCTGGCCCATATCTTCACTTCTGTGTTTAGGAGCAAAATGGGCTGAAAGTCATCACACTGCGTGCCGTCCGTGTCCAGCTTTGGTAGCACCACAATATCATCCGTCCTGGGATCAGGAGGCAGTTTACCTTTCTCTAATGCCTCCTGAAATATTTCCGACATTCGTCGACCCGCCTGAGGTCATACCAAACACCAATAGTGAGGTGGAAACATTCAGACCAGGGGTCTTACCCAACTGCAACTGTGCAAGAGCCACTCTCAATTCGTCATGGGCAATTTTGGCTTCGAAGGAGAGAGAGAGAAAAAGAGAGGAAAGAGGGAGAGGAGAGAGATCATCTGCAAATCATGCACAAATTGATGCAGGTCAGCTCACAGACTCAATGGGTCCACCCAATGCAAGTTCCGATTAAAGGATGTAAAAGCCCTGGCTATTGGTTCACTTCCTACCACCTGTGACCTATCATGCAACTGCAGGTATACCATAGAGGCTGCCACCAGACTGGGAGTACAGAGCCAATCCAAGGTTCTGCTGGCCTTATCACCCCTACTATGTGTGGCCCTCCAAGCTGTCTGAGCCTCTTGCGTAAGTTCCTGCTGGAGAAAAGTCTGTGTATGAAGTGAATCCAGTAATATTGCCTTCTAACCGGAGCCAGCAAAACGTCTCTCCAGATCTAAAATGCGCTCCTCCAGATCTTGGAGCTTCTGCCGGCACTCCTCCTTATGGCTCTTGGCATAACTGAAAATATGTCCTCTCAGTGTATCTTTCTAGTACTCCCACAGCACTCCCAGCAAGGAAACAGAGCCCTGATTCTCAGCAAGAAATGGCTTGCTCTGGTGTTGACACATGTCCCTGAAGTCATCCTGTTGGAGATACCATCTATCTAATCTCCACCCCGCCTTCACTCCTCTCTTGCCCCTATTCAAAACCATTGCCACTGGTGAGTGGTTAGATAAACCCTGTGCAAGATGCCTAACCTCTAACAACCTATGACACTCAATGGAAGGCAGGCATGAAAATAAAAGTCCAATTTAGAGAGGGACCGATGAACTCCGGAATAGAAGGTATAAACCCGCTCTGCTGGTTGATGCGCTCTGTTCAGGTCAACCAGATTTAAATTGCGTGCAAAATATGGCAAGGACCGAAGGCGCTCCAACCCCCGCCCCGGCCATGGAGCGATCCATATTTACGTCACTTACTCTATTAAAATCCCCATTCAAGAGCAACAGGACTTCCGGCAACTATATCACCAAGTTTCCCAATATATACAGAAAGCCACTGTGGGTGGGGGCGGGGCATAAACACATATTAAGGATAGAGGTAGACCCTGTAGAGCCCCAGCAATTGCTACATAACGGCCCAAGCCATTCTGCCACACCTCTGAAACCACCACCTGAGTACGTTTCGTAATCAAAATGGCCGTGCCCCTAGAACATCTGAGGAAGCCTGCGTGATGGATCTGTGAATCCCATCTACGAGTCAGAAAAGGGTATCTATTGCCCAGAAGATGAGTTTCCTGGAGAAGGACACTATCTGTCTCCATTCTCATAGCTGCCTTGAGCACTGCCCCCTCTTAATCTTATCCAATATTCCATTCCCATTCCAAGAAACTACCTTAGGGTAGCCTGTAGGGTGAAACCAAAACTGTCAGCTCTCAATAAAGTAGGATCTGACATAGGGAAATAGTGTTGCACCCGGAACAAATTCTCAAACCACCCAACTTTCCACCTGCTGACCCCTTCCCTGCACCCCCCATACTTTGTGAACTAGAAGTACCTTTTGTGATGAGTCTAGAGACCAAGCCAACTGGTCTAACCTGTAATAAATATCAACCCTGCTCCTCACCCCCCCCCCCAACACAATAGGAAACAAGGCTACCAGTCTGATCTGCCTACAATGCCCCCTTGCAGATAAAGACATAAAGGAGATCACCCATAAGTTACTCAGTCTTCCTGCTGTGTGGTGAATAGCGGCCCCTGCTCCTAACCCGCAACATTTTCTTGTGATCCAGGAAAGGCCAGTAAGCTGGCCATGTCTTTCTTCTCACCAATGGGCACTGGCTTCAGTGAGCGTGCTTGTCTTTTCCTGTGCCTCAGAGTCTTGTGCAGAGCTGTGTGCTATTCCTCCCCTCCTCTTTTCATGTCCCCCTGCACCGAAGATTGGAGAAACTGTTGAGGTGGTCGCTCCTCAATCCAATTCAGACCGCCTCTGGTGAGTCAAAGAAAAACCTTTAGGTGGGTAGGGATTAAAAGCATGTAGGTGAAGCCCATGGCCCTTAGCTTGGTTTTGGATTCCAGGAAGGAGCAGCATTGTTATTGAACCTTTAATGTGCAGTCCGGGCAACCATCATAGTGGTAGACTGGAAAAGCGAATGCTCCGCCTTCTGTGCCGCCCTGAGGACCGTGTCCCTGTCAGCATAATTGAGCACCCTCACAATGAACAGTCTGGGTTGGGCTCTCCCTTCCCCATCCTCAGTTCTGGCCTGTTGGTGACTCACTAGCTGCTGTAGCTTCACCAAAAGCTCCTCATGAGATTTGACCGTGTCCTCTGTTTCTGACAGTCAACTTTCCACTTTGGTGACTCTGTGTGTAATATTGCAGAGGTCTTGAAAGAACAATGCCAGTCCCACTTTTAGCTTCCCACCATCTTGCCCTCCATGGTGACCTTAAGACCTTGAATAGCCTGTATTATGGTTGACATCTTGGCATTGCCTTCAATCACATCGCATGTGCACCGCTAGTCGCCCCCGCCTCACCCCCAGGAATGTTGTCCTTAGCATATTTGTCAATCTTTTGCTGAGCAGCGGTGGATGTTGGTTTATCGCATGCCATGTCTGGAGCACAGCTCCAGCCTGCCAGCTGTTCCTCCTCACATTCTCCACTCCGAGGGTGTCCCCCCCCAGCCACACCCAGACCTGTTGCAGCTCTATACACTCCTCTCCAGCCCACCACTCATGCCCCCCTGGCAGTCCATCACCAGAGTCCAGGTATCAGCAGGACCTTCCCGGTCATTGGCCTCCAGGGCTCCAGCAGTGACCCAAAAGATGGTGCCAGGTAACAAGTGCCAAGACATCAGGGACCGGGATCCTTCCAACTTCTCACCTACAGTCCACAGAGGTCGACCACGCCCTCAGGGGCCACTAAAGGGGGAGAACTCGCAGTCACCAACAGGGACCAGATCTGGGGAGAAGTCCCCCTCTGTCTTCAACACCTCCTCAGACTTCAGCAGAGGCCCCTTTATGCTTCATGTGTGTACATGCATTTCCTAGGGGGCCCTTCAGAGGCCAAACACCACTGCAGCAGTTTATGAGAGGGAGTGGGCAAGAAGGAAGATCTCCATACATGCAGGCCTGCACTAACACGAGTCCGTGCCATCCCACCTATTTTGGCAGCTCCAGGCCTTCGATCCTGCGATCCTCGTGGCCTCTGCACCATGCATCTCACAAAGGCAGCACAGTACTGTCATGTGCCGCTGGTCAGCAAGCGCCTCAGGCCTCACCGTCCTCTGGCCCGGTCCATCGCACCTGCTCCCACCCCCTGTTCCAGCACCACCTCTCCATCACAGGGTGCAGCAGGCAATTTGTTTGCAGCAACGGTGCCCTAAAAAGCAAGGAGATCCTAGTAAATTCTCCTGCAGTGCTTGCGCAGCTCATCGGTGCACCACTGCTCCGATGTTGTGCGGTTGTGATCCTCACCAGTGGGCACTGCATGGAATAGCTTTGCCCTCCGGCTGAAGGAGCTCTATGAGTGATCTATGTGTGGATATAGACCACCTGCGAGCTCAACCTGACTCAAATCCACTGGGAAACCACAGTACTGAACTGATGGCCTGCATGAGTGATGGAGTTCTATCACTGAGCAACCGCTATGTTTAACGGCATCAAAAGAATAACTATTTAACAAACCAAAATTCCAGTGGGAAACAAAATTACCACCTGAGCTTCTTCTTGTGGTCCTCCACCAAGCTGTTTTCAATTATGGCATTTTGTTCTTTGTACCACAATTGGGGTGGGTATTCAGGGTTTTCTCATTCCGGCATCAATATCTTGCTGCTGATCTTGCAAGATTTTTTCAGGAAGCTTTGTTGCACATTCAGTTTGCAGACCATAATGCCCAACATTGACCTTCCATTCCATAGAAATTCTCATGCTTGCCTTTTAGAAGTCTCCACGTGGTTGATGTCCAAAAGGAATACAGCACAGAAGGCCCTCAATTAAGCATTTGGTCACAATTTTCAAAAGCAACTGTGCAAGCATTGACCTTATTCTCATGCAGGGTGAAAAAAACTTCCAGAAATGGGATTCTTTTCTTATTTCTCCTTAATCCGAAGTATATCATCTGAGTCCTGGGGAACAGTGATCTATAAGGAACCTGCATTATCTTGTCCTGATGACATTATTTCCTTTCTGGCAACTGTAGACATGGTGCTGCAGCTTTCAACTGAAGTGCTGCAATAGCTCCTTGTTAGGACTACAAGATCACAGTGCTAAAAAGCAGGATAATTTTGTCTAAGAAACATGGAACAATTTTTAAGTAGAAGGAACTATGGGCCAGATGTATCAAAGGGTTTTACCCATTCTGTGTGTATGGGAAAATGTGTTCGTACATATGGCCCTATATTATTTTTACCAATCTGAGGTCTTGCTTTCCAATAATTTTGCATGTTTAGAGAACTGGAAGAGGAAGCTTATAGACTTAAAACACGAAATCTCACCAGTGCTAATACATTCCAGCAGCAGGACTTAAGTTTCAGGCAGGAGTGCATTTTTCTAAACAACCAATTCACTATGAATGCACACTATCATTAGTAAGGTGAACAAATGCATTACCTAATTAACTCTTATAAATAGGAATAAATGTGCTCACATGCGCTAGAGGCATAACTTTGTATGACTTACATTCGTGGATTTGTTTCAGAAGTACGCATGCCCCAAAGTAGAAGTCTGCCACAGCCAATTACATTTTGGGGTGGTACCTCCGGGCCGAGGCTCATAAACCTCTGGAATGAGCCTAAAGCCCTTAAACATTTCTACTAATGCTCAGTTCACTAGAACGGCATGCTATCATCATCAAGGTGGGCTCAGCCTTCACATAAACAAGTTTAAGGAACAGTTCATATGTTTATATATACCGAAATCAGTTTTTTTCTATGCAGAATATATTTGGGCTCAGCCTACCAGGCTGCAGATCTCAACACAGAAGTTAATGACTTAGTTCATTACTAAAGCCCATTGGAAACATTTGAACCCCATTATTGATGATGTTATTCAACATGTCACAAGTAATGTAATACAGAAGATCGTAAGAAGTGCATAGAAGAGGCGCAATTTATAGTAAGCTTACTAAACCATAACTGGGACTTTTTTTCAAATTTTTTCGCACCAAATGTTAACATCTTATTAACTTACCTAAATGTAATGTCACTTTAACCTGTTTTTTCCAGTGAATATATATATATAAAATTTCGAAATAACCGACATTACGCTAGTTTAAACACTACACAGAAGTGGACACATCATGTCAAGAATTACCACCATTGTGCATTTCAGATTTGTCCCATCACTCCTAATTGCAAGTTTAGATTTGCCACAATAATAATTAATCAGCCCGTGTTTGTGCCCCAACTCTCAGCAACCCTTGGAGAATGTTCAGATTGGACCCACTTCTCCTCCATCTTGAATGCTTGCTCAGATTTGCTCTCATAAACCTGGAGTATCAGGTCACCACTCTTAGAAGGCTTATGGGCACAGACGCAGTCATGAATCCTAGCACAAGTTCTGATCTGCACCATCATGAAGTAGTCAATGTATTTTCAGATGTTCTCATTGTTGGTCACTAATCCTCAGCACATAGCCACATTTCAGCATCTCTCATTACCACTGCTGCCTTCCACTTCCAACCCTATCTACAGAAACTCCATATCTGCTTATATTACGGTAAGCGTTTTTCATATGAAAAGGAAGTAGGTCGTTTAGAGCAGTGCTTCGCAACCTGTGGTCCGGGGACCCCTGGGGGTCCACGAAGCCTCCTGAAGGGGTCTGTGACTGCAGAGAAAAATAATATTAACAGATTAGTCCCCAGATTTCAGTAATGACTCAGTGGGTGGGCCCCAGATTCTACAAATCATCAGTGGGGGTCCCCGGGTTCCAGTACTGATAAAGCGGGGTCCACAGAAGTCAAAAGGGTGGGAACCACTGGTTTAGAGAATAGGCAGAGCTTGTGTTCGTTTTAATTAAGGTCAGGGGCCATTCTGGTTTTACACTGGCAAATACCTAGTTGTGCCGGCACCCCTTGACCAGGAGGTTGTTCCGTCACATGGCTACCACTCGTTTACCTTACCTGGGAACGTCATGCTTGGCTACACATGGAAGTACCAGGAGGGGAAAAGGCACAATGGCCCCAATGTACAGGAAGAAAGCACTGCGAGTCAGGGACATTGTTTCTTTTTTTTTTTTTTTTTTAAACAAATTCCAGCTTTTGAACACTTCCCTATTCGGCAGAGGTCTCTATGACACCGGGTCCATAGCCGGGGTGTAGGAGTCATAGACTTGGGTGACGTGGCAGGAAACCTGTTATGCGGTACGTGAGCCATATAGGCCCAAATTTATTAAGGTTTTGGGTCACCTTGCTGTCACGCAAGGCAACGCAAAACCTACAATGAGATTCACAAAGCGACACACGGCCACCTTTCGTGGACCTGCATGGCCTTGTAAATCTGGAGTAATGCCAGATAGCACAAGTTGCTGCCCTGCGTTACTCTGTGTGGTGGAGGCATTATGTGGGTGGAGTGTGGGTGTTCTCACACATCCACCCATGTATTCTGACGAAGTCACAGATTTACCAACACATGTAGACCTGGGAATGCGTCGGAATTGTAACCTTTCCACCAGAGGCAGCGAGGAGAAATATCTTTATTTCTCTACCTTGTTTCCTGTTTCTAAGTGCGCTGCATTCTGCAGCACACTTAGAAAGATGGAAATCCCTCTAAGGATTATCTTTGTGCAGGAAGGCACACCTTCCTGCACAAAAACAATCCTCCCTATAACGCAGGCACCCTTGCTTCATGGCGCGACGGTGCTAACATTGATGCTAGGCTGCAGACTGTGCGTCAGTGCAAGCAGAGGCCAGGAACTCGATGGATCTTGATAGATATGGCTCATTCCTGCCCTTTCTCTCCGCGCGGCAAGTCGTCTTGCTGAAATGCGTTGGGGAATTACATCTGGTCCACAGTGTTTATGATGGTGACATTACATCCCTTCTTGTTTCCCAGCAGAGATGTCCTTATATGCTCCTTCCTCTGTATGGGTGCAGGACCATATGTCATCAATAGATGTCTCTCTGAAGTCACCAGAGAGGGTGCAGTACCTTGACTCGTGAACTCTGCAGAAGGGTATAGTATCAGAATCGCTTACCAGACTCTCTTGTGCTCTCAGAAGCCTCCTCCCAGCCCATTCCTGGAAAACAAACATGTTCTTCTTTTCCCCCTCTCATTTTAAACATTTAAAGGCAGCCCTGTGCCAAGAAACCAATTGTGCAAGGACTATAATTTGCGTTTTCTATATTGTTTGTTAAAATTTTTTATAAAAACATTTATTAAAAGCTCATACCATGCTCCTATGGAAGGAATGAGTTGTGGAATTAGTAGAAGGTGCATCAAGGAAAGCTTGGGGTGAGCATACTGAGGGTATCAGAAACAGATGCAACATCCAAAGCCTTAGGTTGTGCTTCTTGAAGGGCTGCACTCTAGTCCACAAATGCACCGTGAACCCACGTCCACAAGAGGACCAGCACAGTCGCAGCAAACAGGGCTTAGATACACTGATAGTACTTTCTTCACTATTATATTTCCACCTGAAATAAAGTTCGAGGAACACAGATAGTGCATGGAGAGTAACTGATAGATGTGAGCAAGGACAAGTGTAGGCAGGATCAGACACCTGTACACCAGAATCCTTTGTACACAATCCTCATACACACAATTCTTTTGCACAATCAGGAGTCATCAAGGGTCTTTTTATTACAATACAGGGATACCTTTTGTGTTTGTTGGTGTGCTCGACTGGTTCTGTAAAGTGAAATTGCTTTACAAACTGTGGTCATACTTAACAGGGACAACACACTTGTCATTTCAGTGGTCTTACTCTTAGGACAGTAGTCTAGTGTGCAAATCTTTATCAGCAACTGCATCGCCCACAAGGTGTGGATGTCGAATCTGTAATATCAATGACTACACAGTGTAACAGAAAATAAGCAATACACATGATGTAAACTTGGAATCAACATGGTGCAAATATGTCTGTCTTTTAAAAGTGACTGGAAGCGAATACTGGAGTGGGGTTCGGAATATGTCAGCTAAGTGATGGGGAGGACAACTAAAGGCAGAAGAAAGAATGTGCCAATTCTGATTGTGGCCCTCCTTTGCATTTTACCCAAAGAAAGCGTAACAGTGTTTCGCTATGCTGATTTAATGTGCCCGTCGACTGAGCTGAACTTTATGTATGCATTGTATTATTTTGTCAAACACACAACAAGCACACAAAAGGTGAAAGGAAGAATGCTTGCAATTTGTCTACCCACTGGCAATCGCTCAGGCAAACATCCCAACCCATTGTTCCTTTGCTCCCCATGCCACCTCTGTTTGAACCCAGCCATATGCAAATCAGCCTCAACCCTGCTCCTCATGGAGCCAGGTCCCCACCAACCTCGAACACAAGCAATGTAGGCCCGGTTTCACCCTGATAGGGGCTCATCAGCCAGGTGTAGCTTGATTCCAGGGGCACACTGAGCACGGGATCTAAATATGGGCATACCCAAACTCCCAGGGTGGTACATCAAACACACAAAAAGTGATGGGAATATACTTGTATTTCGTCTAAACACTGGCAATTGATTGGGGCAGCATCCCAACCCATGGTTCTTTTTCTCACCATGCCACCTCAGAGTAAAACCGCTCCTAGGTTGCATGTATTCCAGTTCAGGGAGCTCCTGACTTGGCATTTCCTGCTGGACTGTTCCCACTGAATCAGGGTCAAAACAGATCTGCATGTGGTTGGGTCCAACCTGGGGTGGCATGGTGGGGGGTAAGAAACAATGTATTGTGATGTGGCCCCAAGCGATCGCCAGTGACTGAGATGTATTTAAGCATTACATCCATCACCTTGCTGCTGTTGCAGTTGGGCCCTAAGTGTGAAAGGTATGCCCAGAGGTGGGTCCCCGGCTGTCTGTGCCACTGGAATCAAGCTATACCTGGCTGATGAGTCCTTATCAGGGAGGAACCGTTTCTAGGTTCCTTGTGTTTTGGTCCAGGGAGGACCAGGGTTGGCAGTTTGGGCTTAACTGTTCCTACTGGGCCACAATCAAGAATTGTGAGTCACTAGAGAGTACGGACGCTGGCAAGAATGCTCCGCACATAGCTTGCTGGACTCTGCCCAGTTGCCTCTCTCTTCACCTGTCAGAGATGCGGCTCAACGGCATGCCAGGAGAATGCTAAGAGAACACCAAAGCAGACGCGGTGAACGATGCTGATACAGACACAGCAAGACAGTTACCCCAAGATTCCAGAGCAACACAGCCAATTTCAAGCTCTACTCAAAATGGGGCCAGCTCACAGCTTTTTTTTTTTTTTTTTTTAATAGTGGCCGCAGTGGCTTACAAGTAAGAAGGGAAGCAAGAGCCCGTTAATTGACTAGGGTGGTATGCCCCACAACAATGAGATTCCTAATGACTCGGCAGCTTTGATTTTGCATTCTCTGTTTGATGAACTTATTCATCGTGGAGAGGAATTGTTTGGCAGTGCCAAGAAGAATTAACTATTAGTCTGTGTCTAGACACGAGGGCTCTTAAGTGCTGTAAATATCCTGTACAGATACTAGCAAGTGTTTAAAAACAGAGGTGAACTATGCCTTTGAAGCTGTTTAGAAAGGAAAGAGAAGTTTGTAAAGCCAGTTTAACTGGGGGAAAATCCCTATTATCTGGGACTAATCCATGGTAGAGCAGCATTGGCCATGAAGCTTACTTGAAAAAGGAATATAAGGAGAGCTTGCATGAGGTGTGCCAGGCATAAGAACAGGAGTATCCCCTCAAGCAGAACCACAAGGATGCGTAGAGGGGGAAACAATGCAACCAACAAGGCAACCATTCACTGTAGCACAGGAAGAAATTAGAAACAATGTGAAATATGACGCAGTGTCCTGTTAGAGGAGTGAACAATCTGCTGAAGAGACAGATAAGTAGCCTGAAGGAAAACACCTGCAGTGTAGAGAAATGCAAGGGGGCCCTTCTCCTCTTTCTAGGATACTATAGAGAATGCTGAAGTAAGAGATGAAATCCATAGAGCTCTATAAGAGATACTGCATGAGATTAGGGGGAAATTAAGCAGATCAAAGATGCACAACAAGAAATTGCAAAGCAGATGTCAGATCGTCTATCCAAATTAGAGCATATCACTCAAGTACTGGACAGAGCGAAGCAACGAATTTCAAATAGTGAGGATAAACATTCTGAGATTACTGCAGTGGTGGATAAATTTGAAAAAGAGCTGAGGGCATTGTGGAACAAACAGGAAGAGTTAGAAAATGACTCCAGAAAGTCCAATTTAAGGAACACCGGAATCAAAGAACATAAAGAAGATATTGTGGGATCCACTGCCTATGTGAATGATTCAATTAAAACCTATGTCCTTCCAGAACACATGGAGGATTTAACTACTGATCGAGTGCATCGAGTTCCTTTCCATGCCCCCTACAAACGTAACATTTCCACACACACATTTCTGGTTAACTCCGCAAATTTTCATGTCAAGGAAAAAATATCAAGTCAAGCAAACCAGGAGAAAGCTTTTGAAATCAATGAGAAATTCTCAAACAGAATTTTTTCTGACATAGCAGCGGACTCTGCTCACTGGCGCAAGGACATTAAATCTTTATTATCTTCTTTCCGTCTAGTTAGGACATAGGCAACCATTATCCAGCCCGCGACTATTAAAGTATTACACAGAGGCCGGTTTAATGTGTTTGCGACAATGGAGGAGACACAAGGTTTCCGGAAGGCAATATTGCAATGCCCCCAAGCCATTGAAGAAAAACATCTTCTTGAGCAGCAGGCACTGGAGGGAGGCATAGAGGAGGTGGGAGCAAGGGAAGTGTGGCACAAAAACAGGGTTCTGGTTGGTCAACTCAGTCTGGGGACTTGGGGTTCACAGCGGGGGGGCCCTGGAGGGAGGAGATGGAGGGAAAGGTGGGCCTAGGAGGGATCGAGGAGGTATAAAAATGGAAGAATTTACATTATTAACCGAAAGTGGTCAGGTAAAAGAAAACTACGGGGAATTTCACCCACCGGTTCAATAAGAAATAATGCACATCAGAGGTGTATTGTGAATCCCCATTTATCTGAAACCTTCAGGTATGATACTCCATAGATTTGAAAAGGCACAAGACACTTTAGGTCATTGTTATAAATTGTACGCAGATTTCGGAACAGGTTCACCTCCAATGCTTTGTTGAAGGTTACTTAATGCATCTCAGCCACTATAGATAATAGTTATATGTAGATGAGATATTCTGTCCTACCGGTGCTATCTGCAGAGATCAGTCATGCGGGAAATATTAGGAATCACTGTCTATTTACACATTTAAGTTAATGGTGTATAGGTGTGAAAAGGCACATTCCACTTTAGTTTCTAGCACTTTAAATGATGATTACATAATAAATGATGTCTGTTTTGAGATTTAGTTCAGTTTATTTTTAGCACTTCATGGAATGCTGTGAAATGTTGTGGCTTTTGTCATGTTTTATATATTCACATAATATAACTTTAGGCCTGATGGCTTATAAACTGTAAAAGATACACAGCATTTTACTCTTCTCCACTGTAAGTCATTCTTAGGTGCATTTTTTTTTTTTTTTTTAGACTTTGACACCTGTCTTTCGGCACCTAACATTTAATTGTTCTTAATCATACTGTATCTGAGCTAGCTGATATTTTTGGATTACTTATCATTTTTAATACTCTAGAGGGTCTACATTGGACAGGGCACCACAGTGTGGTGTGTAAAGTGGCAAAAGATAATGAGAGATAGCAACAACAACTGAGATCTTGAAAGTTATATTGATTAATGTCAATTATACAATATTTAAAAGCGGGGCTGGGTTTGTTCGCGTTTCCAGTGCCAAGGCAGTGCATATACGTGTGGCAATATATAGTAATAGACATCTTAAGTTTGACATCTGTACCTTCCAACCAGATAAAGCGGATAGATGGGCATGGGTCAATGATAGAAGGCGTAAAAATTACAATTGCAACCATCTACACTCCTATTGTAGATGACCTGATTCCTCTGATAGAACTATTCAATCACTGATGGTAGTTTCAAGTAAACTGAGTTTGGGAGGGGATTTGAACTTTCTTCTGAGCCCAAAACTCCTCAACGAATACATGGAAGCAAAATATGTCTAAAATGGCAAAAATACTAGCAGAGTATCTAGAGGGTTTTGAACCTAAATGATTGATGGAGAAATAAATAACCAACCCAGCGAGAATACACTAAAATATTTATGAGATATATAAATTGGCTGCCCGGCTGGATTAGTTTTTATTGTCTTTACGCTTTGGGCTTCATAAGTATATCTAGAAAGCAAATGGCTTTTCGGATCACGCATTAATCGAGATGCATGTGAACACAATTAAAATTAGCCATCCTGCACTAACAAAATAAAATAGAAGACGAAGCCTGGGTCTCAGAAATTGAAAAGGAGATATTTGGCTATTTCAAGCTTAATGATAACAGTGCCAGTGTGGAAATGGTATGGGACGCATTTAAGGCAAAAATACACACCTGTTTAACGTCAGAAGACATTGCAGAAAAAAGGAGCCACATAGAGAAGAGAAAGGGATTACAGCATGTTGAAAAAAGCCAGTGAATGATTTCTAAGGCACTCGACATCCTTCAATAAACAGACACTTAGATGTGCTATAGAGCAGATACAGGACTATTAATAAGAGCAGGGTTATCTTTCTAATAATGCTTATTTGTAAAAACTATAAGGAAAGTGAATATGCTGGCAGATTTCTAGCCTGGGAGGTGCGCGAAGGAAGGACGCTGAATACCATCACATCACTTTATAACACAGGCACAAATACATGCATCACCGACCCAAAAATTATAAAGGTTATGCTTTGATGACATTATGAGCATACATATAGGTCTAAACATGAAGTGGATATTGACCAGCTGCAATCTCTTCTGGGCAATATTTATATGTCAAAATTAGGTAAGAGACAAGGTCAAGTTATAATTTCACCATTTACCCTAGAAGAAGCAGTTAAATCTTTAGCAAATGCAAACACATGTGGGGTGTATGGTATCCCCAATGAATTTTTTTTAACGTTTTTACACATTTTAAAACA
Organism: Pleurodeles waltl; assembly: GCF_031143425.1. Classification (NCBI taxonomy): domain Eukaryota; kingdom Metazoa; phylum Chordata; class Amphibia; order Caudata; family Salamandridae; genus Pleurodeles; species Pleurodeles waltl. The sequence continues at coordinate 1,021,645,951 of NC_090449.1, read as the reverse complement.
ATAGATTGAGAATTGCTAATCATATATTGAAAGGAGAAAATATCCCACCGACATTCACTGTAGCTATTGTAGTAAGCTTTCTTAAAAATGATAAGAATCCCTAAAAACAAACACATATAGACCATTCAGCCTGTTAAATATTGACTATAAAATAATAAGGAAGTAATTTGCAAATAGAATGAATAATGCAGCGGGAACTTTACTTAATAAAGATCAATGCAGTCTTATAGCAGGCAGACAATTGTCCACCAATAAAAGCTTTTTAATAGAAGCCTTGGATTATTTTAAGAGAAAACAGATCCCTGCCCCAGTTGTATTACTGGATGCTGCACAGGCCTTTGTCCTCGTCAGTTGGGAGTCTTTCTAGATCCCAGGTGAATTTGTGTTCACATAAAATTCTAATATCAAAAGGCACAAGCACGATTAATAGTGAAATCAGTGGATATAGGTACACGTAAGGTGAACTGTGGGACAAGGCAGGGATGCCCATTCTCTCCCATCATATTCACTATTTTGAATGAACCATTGGCAATAGCTAAAAGGGAAGACAGGATGATTGTGCCACCTATTAGCGGGATGAGTAAAATCAAGCTTTATGCCGATAATGCAGCACTCTTTTTAAAACCAGGCCTGGAAATTCAAGAAACGGTTTTTAGTACTGCGAATTTCATTTCATTTCAGTTGTTGGGGGGATACAAGATAAATAGGCTGAAAACAGAAGTTTAAGTAACTGTCCTATAGACACTTTGCTTTTAGAACTTCAACCTCTTTTAAATGAGCGGCCTAATAGATACTTTGGTATATACACATTGGAAGACATAAGATGATCTATTGGAACTGAATTATTCACTATTAATTAGCAAAATTAAATCTTTGTTTGCTAAATGGAAGAATTTCCCTTTATCTATAATGGGCAGAATAGCGTTGATCCGCATGTCTGTTTTACCATTATTTCATTTTTTTTATACAATGCACTGCATTGGGACTTACAGATGACATTTTTTAAAGAAGTTGAGGGACTTTTTCTACCTTCATCTTGGTCAATGAAGTACCTAGAGTGGCATTAAATATACTGTATAGGTCGATGGTAGCTTTGTATTGCATAGGTAAAGATGGTGGCTTGGCCATGCCAAATTTGAGATAATATTTTGGGAGTTTTCCATATCCCTTTTTTTAGTTTCTTAGTACTCCAAGGTTAATGGATAACTTTTTTGACCCACTACTAAAAGAATATATAATACATGATTTTTTATTTTATTTTTTTACACCTGACCAAGTCACCGAAAAAAGTTCATAAAAAACTTCTGCAGTGGATGTTAAAGAAGAAAGGACAGATATTCAGACAGTATACTATCCCTGCTATTAACAGATCGACTAGACTAGCAGATATTTCAATAGGACATTAACCGTGTTTTGAGAAAAAAAGACAGCATCTGGATGGAGAATTCATGGATGTACCTACATTAGAGATTTTTTTAAATCACAATACATGGAAAAGGTGGGTCGAGGTAGAACCAAGCTTTAGGTTTTTGAAAGTATCCATCTGGTGGTCATTTATCTAAACTGCACATTTTTTTAAGGGTTTAGATTCTAAAACCATAAGGGCCAGATCAGGTGGAAGACTTGATAGAATTAAGCAAATGCAGACCTGTAAAATCTGACTCTCAAAATATGAGGTAGATGTCAATTAAGCAGAAATGGCAATATTGGGAGAATCTACATATTACAGAGGAGATTTGGAGTAGGATACATCTTTAGAACTTTTGTATTGAAAGGAGCAAACCTTTGCCTTATGTAGTTTTATACCAACGTGCTGTTATATTGAATATCTGTATTTTATTTAATAAAATTGATCCCCAAATATCAGCAAAATGTTTTAAATACTCGACGGAAGCTGAAGGCAATTGGAAGCATATTATTTGAGAATGCCCGATGTTGATAGAATATTGGACTTCTATACTTAGCTACTCTTGGAATATTGTCAATATTGAGTTTCTGAATAATTCACAACAGATATTACTGGGTTACTCATCAGACGCTGATTTTAGCACAAATCATAAGAAAAACAAGCATTTGCAATACAATAGGTCTCACATTTTCTTGAGTTAGAGCTAATGGCATTGTTAATTCATAACTGGATTTTTCTTGCCTCGTAAGTTGGTTAACCCAGCCTCATAATGTCTGCTTTTCCTGCCATAAAATTCCAGTAGCCCAGCATTTAACTAAAGCACTTCCATTTACCTTCTTCCTCTATCTTAAAACATATACAATTATCATATAAATCTTTATCAGAAGTAAACTTTAGTCATTGAAGTGTAATGCTCAAAACACCATAACAAAAATATCATTCAACGGATTGGAGGGTGAAAGGAAAGAGGGAGTCGAGAGTAAAGATGGAGAGGACAAGTGGCGTAGTAATGGTGTCATGGGCCCTGGAGTAAGAAAGGAAAATGGTTGACTGGAATTTCGGTAGGAAAATAGAGCAGTAAACAGAGTTGAGTGAGGTACATAGGTCTCTGGGCCCCAGTGCCACTGCACCTGTTGCTCCATTGATAACTAGGCCGCAGGAGAGACAGCAGATCGGGCAAAAAAAAGAGAAGCAAAAGGAATACAACAGACAAAAGAAAGAAAGAACAGGGTTCGCAAATAAATAAAAGAAAGAAGGGAAAGAAACAACGAGAAAATGAAAACACAACTAAGAAGAAATAGAGCGAACATGTGAGACAAAAGTAAAAAATGGAAGGAAAGCTAGCGAACGAAAGATAAAGAGGGAAAAATAATGAAAGAAGTGTGAAAAGAAAGAGAAAAATTAGCATTAGGGGAAAAAGAGTTGGTGAGAGAAACAAGCAGCAAAAGAAACAGGGCAAGTATGTACTGACACATTTCCCACAGACACAGAATGGGAAAACCAATTTGACATTTCGGGTCTGACAAGTAACTTGTGGGTTCCACATACAGACGGGGAAAAGAGGGATTTACAGTAAAACGGGAATTGACAGATAAGACAAATACCAGAGAAAGGAATAAAGAAAGTTCTTAAAAAAAATACAAAGTGAAAGGACGCATACTGAGTCAAAGGAAAGAGCAAATAAAAAAGACAAAGAAAGAATGAAGGGAAGAGAAGAGAAAAATAACAAAAGAATGAACATCTGATGAAGAAAAAAGAGAGGAACGAAACGAGGAAAGAAAAAAACAAGTTTTTGTGAGTTTGAAAGAGGAGGTAAGAAGAGGAAAATAAAAAAAAAAAAGGGAGAGGAGTAGAAATAAACAGTTGAAAAAAAAGAGCGAAACTTAACATGTGGATTTTAAGAGCGGGAAACAGAAAAGTGGGGAGAAAGAAAATATTGAGAGTAAACAGAGTAAAGGAAAGAACAGAGGGTGACAGGTGAAACAGACCCTTCCAAATAAAGAAGGCAGTTAAGAATAGATTTAATTGTCTCCCCCATGTCTCAAACAGAAGTCAGAATGTGAAAAGCAGGGGACACTGCAGCGCAACAGGAGGTGCATTAGCAGTCATATTTGAACCCCAATACAGCAATATTGGGGCGCTTCAGTTCAGGATTGTGGGTATAGACAGCTGTATCCCAGCCCAGTGCTGGAATAACAGAAAGGCAGCGGGTAAGGAATGAGCAACAGAGCGCTGTGTGATTCCCGGTATTGAAATAACGAGGCGCTGCAGGTTAGGGTTGAGGTGCACTGAGAGTTGTATGTGGGCTGCAGTAGTGGAGTAGTAACAGGCACACAAGGTCAGAAGTGAGGTATTTTAATGAAGCTATGTGTGGAACCTAGTATTGGGGTGCCAGTGTAGCTGAGTGTTAGCCTGGAGGTGCCCTGGTGAAGCTGCGAGTGGGGCCCAGCCTGGGAGTGGCTTTGCTCTGAACCACAGAAGCTATGAGGGGCGTGTGTGTGAGCGTTAGTACTGAGAAGAAACATGCACTGAATGTTAGAATTGATGGTTTCTGGCGGAGCTGTGGTGGTTCCCTTCGACAGTGGTGCTAGAGGTTAGACTTGAGGTGCACTGGCTGAGCTGTGTTTAGCTCTTTTGGGTTCAGTATTGGCTTGGAAGTGGGAATGAATATTAGAATTGAGCTGCTGTAATGGAACTGTATGTGAGCGGGGTCCCAGTAAAGGAAAGGTGGTGACCTCAGCGGGGTAAAACTGAGGTGTACTGATGGAGCTGCACCCGAGGTCCCAGTACTGGAACAGCAGTGTGTACTGACTTATGAACTGAGGTGCTCTGGCAGATGGTGTGTGTGTGGGGTTCTGGCACGGCTGAGGGGCTTGGAGTGTGTGAACTGAGGTGCACTGATGGAGCTGCGCCCACGGTCCCAGTACTGGAACAGCAGTATGTACTGACTGCAAGAACTGAGGTTCTCTGGCAGACAGCGTGTGTGGAGTTCTGGCATGGCTGAGGGGCTTGGAGTATGAGAACTGAGGGGCACTTATGGAGCTATGAGTGGGATCCCTTTATGGAGCAGAAGTGGGCACTGGATTGTGGATATCTGGTAGAGCTGGGTGCCAAGGCTATAAGCAATTACAAGTCATCCTCCGCCCTGGAGATCACAGGCATACACAACTGGAAAAGAAAATCCAAGCCAAGGAAGGGTGGGAGCCAGGCAGTTGAGAGAGGGTGCAGGAAGCCCACAAAGACCAAATGTGACCAAGATAACAGCCTGATTTATAACCTTGTTTTCAGCTAAGCTCAGAGGAAGAATGCTCTGCAAATGAAAAAGAAAGCTTCCCTGGACAGGAGCATGAAACAAAGTGAAAAAAGTCCCCTTTAGACCAGATAAACAGGACAAAGCGTAATTATACAGTAGTTGGTCCCCACTCCCACACAGAAGGAGGGACAAAGAGGCATGACTGACCACTAGCAGCAAGGATTTTTAAATGACACAAACTAACAAATGAAATAGCTGGAGGCCCAAAGAAGAAGTATACAAGAGGTTGTACGCTTACGCTTGACCTTAACTATTTTTAGTAATTGCGAGGTGTATAATCATGCATAGTTGGAAAACAAAGTTAACAACTATATTTGATCAAAAGAGATTCAAAATGTGGAGAATACAGGGATCAGAGAGATGCTATGCATTGAGTTCAGGCTCATGCATTAAGTTCTCAAACCTATGGGAAGTTGTGTGATAGGTTTGCAAGCACTATGCTTCAGGTGAAACGTAGAAGTGGTGTGTAAAACTGGAGAAGCTGTTATCATAATGAATTGCTAACACAATGGTATATGATGAACTGATGTTGTGGTGTAAATTATTCCAATAAAAAAAAAAAAAAAAGATTGCATATGGGTGGGGAGGTGGCATGGAGGGTGAAACATTATGGACTGGCATGCGGCCATGAGCGACTACCAGTGGCTGAGATTAATTAAACAATTCCATCCAATCACCTTTCTGGTGGATTATTTTGCTACAAACAGAAAGCATAAATATGTTTTTTTTTTTTCTTAACTGACAGTCAGCGTCCCTCCATTAAATTTGCAACCAATCAGCTGTGAGGCCTGCCCTCGGTGTACTTGTATGCGTTGGAGGCATGAGCTCTGGCAAATACTTACAGCTGCCTGTGGGAAGACCTTAAACAAAACACACAAAAAAAAAATCAATGGAAAGAGGGCACACCAGCAACCATGGACCCCAGGTAATACATCGAAATGTATCCTTATGTTGCAGCAACCTAGTGTAATCTACACATGTGAAAGGATTGAGTTAAAAAAAAAAAAAAGAATTCTTTAAATAATTTCAGCAACAAATATAAAGGAAGGCAAGACTGAGGTGGCCATTTAAAATAATTTAATCAGTACAAATAAAAAAACAGATTAACAACCAAAATATTTACAGTCCTTAACTGTGGCACCCACATTAAATGCATGATCATTTATTGCTTTTGTTGAGTGCAAACAAGGGAGTTTTACCTCTAAAACAATTTGCAGCGCTGATGGGTCTAACGAGTTTATCGGTCTTTACAAGTCCAGTGAGTGGACCAAAAAAGTGGTTTACTGCAATTTAATAGTCGACATTCAAGAACCAGTAGTCTGTAATCAATGTTCGCATCGTTTCACAGTTTTAAGATATCACATACTTTTTAGGTCAGAAGGCAGACATTCTTTCATTGTGGTAACATTTTGCAATAATGTTTTACAGTACTGAAATGGCGTACCCTCAGAGTTTCTAGCACTGCGCATATGCCCTTATTGAGAAATGGATGAAAATGGCAAAATAGAGGGGGTATAGCCTGGAGAGAACGAGGCAAGATGCTTCTCACAAGGAATTTCACCAGGGGGCATACTCTTAAAAATATTTTTTTGTTCCGAACGGTGTATTCATCACCTACAAAGAATACTCAAGCACTTTACTATACCCGACAAGCAAGAACACGATGCTCGGTGGGCTACAAAACACTCATTCTTTCACTACGCATGATCAAGATATTAGTGGACTTTATGAACCCCCCCTCTCCCCCCTCATCTGTGCTACTTTCATCTACCACTACCTTTGTATGATATTTCATGGAGGTTCTAGAACTTCTCACTACAGGAAAGTCATCATCAGTGTTCATTGTACATCAGTGTCAAACCAGAGGTTAAGTCACAGATACAAACTTCTACCACAACCTGTTTTTTCTTCAGTGCGTCATTTCCCTGAGCTCCTTTGTTTTTACGGGTGAGCAGATCAGTGCTCCCTGCGAGTGCATCAGAAGGGGCGGGCTGTGTCCTGGATTTGGCTGCAGGGTCAACTTCAGCTCTTTTTCACTTTTTTTTTTTTTTAAATGTTAAGGGGGTGGATGAAGTTCTCCACTCGTTGTCCATGGCCACATGCTATGCCTAAGAAGGCCACAATACACTTAACTTGCTGAAAGGGAATGCACCAGAGGTCTCTCTAAATTCCATTCCATGATGTGAACGGGACAAAGCAACTATAGTCCTGAAAACCCAGTTCAGCACGATGCGATGACATGCACTATCAACACAAAGGTTCTCCGTGAAACAAACCATGATGAACAGAGATATAAAACCCTGGGTTTGCTTGAGGATAAGATTAAACCAAACTAGGTTTGTTTAGCTGATCCGATAAAAAAGGGGGAAGAAAAAAAGAAACCATATTGATAGATTATGCCAACAGCAAACTGCCTGAAATTTTGTCACAACAATACCCTGGACTAGAAAAAGTAATGCCCGAGTATCAATGTGGATGTCTTTGATTGAGAGTGGCCACGCGTCCATAACAGGTCTCCAGCTCCTCCAACGAGCTAGGATCTTACAAGAACTTTAGTTTTGCCCTGAAAGTTATTTTACTCCACATTTTTCCCTCACCTTTTTTCTATGCTTAGTACCTTCATGCTGTTGGTCTGAGCAAAAAATAAGTCTGTTAAACGAAATGTGTTTCGTAAATGCCAACATAACGCCTTTCCTCAAAGGATGTTCCTGGGTTTGTGTGGTGAACTAGTATCTGTGTCCAGAGCACACCATGCCAGTCTGATCAATCAAGCTGAACCAATAAACATCAAACAAATCTGAAGCGCAGTAGCCAGGACTCGGAGTTGGGCGTCCCTTGGGTGGCCCAGCAGTTAACAGCAAATATTCTCACCTCCAGTAGCAGTGAAGGTGGCAAACATAGACCCGCATTTTCATATGTACCGGAAGGAAGGCAACTGGACATGCACTGGAAATTTCATCAGAAAATGTGAATAAAGGAGGGAATGTGCGGAGGATACAAAGTTGCATTCTCCAGAAACAGGTGGGTAGTTGTACATACACAAAGAGATGGGCTACATATATATATGGCCCCAGTGGCTACCCCTCTGCAAAGCGAAGTTAAGCACAAACTATTTTTTTTTTTAAACATAAAGGGCCCTATTACGAGTTTGGGGGACAGTAAAATCTGTCCACCAAGCTCCAGGCAGGGTGCCCACTGCCCACGCACCGACCTCCTCCCCCAGTGGAGTAATAAAGAGCTTCCTGCTAGATCGGCGGGCAGAAACCCGAGTTTCCACCTGCTGACCTAGCGGGAAACAGGCTACAGCATGGTCTCTGGCTCGTAAATGAGCCGGCAGGAATGCTGTAGCCTGCAGGGTGCACCAGCACCCTTGCAAAGTCCACTGTCTGCAAAGGAGACAGAGAACATTGCGACAGTGCTGGCCAGAGGGGGCCCTGCTCTGCCCAGTGCACCCGAGGACCCCTGCACTCGTTCGCCACCAGCCTTTTCATGGCAGTGCTAATGCCATGGAACCGCTGGTGGGGAAGAGGGTTGTAATCCCCAGGGCAGCGCTGCCCTGGTGGATTAGGACCCCCATCATCCTCCATACCGTCAGGATCTGAGATCCTGGCAGAGCTGGCAGTTCCATCCTCCATACAGTCAGGATCTGAGATCCTGGCAGAGCTGGCAGGTCCCTGGCGGTCTGACCGTCAAGGTTTTAATGTGGCAGTAGGACCACTAGTGTGGCGGTCTTATAGAGCACCAGATTCCTAATCAGGCCCAAAGTCACAAAGCAGGCATGATGCTGGCGCCCAGAAGAATGACAGAGCCTGGAGCTGGTAAACAAACCCAAAGAGAGGACAGAAAGAAGGCACACAAGAGGTAAGCTTGACTTTGCCCACTCGTGCGACAACAGGTCCTGGACCCAGTCATTATTTCTCAGGGACACTGTACTAATGCCCAATCTATCTGGCTCACAATCTAACACTTTTAAACTTCACAATTTAGGAGTTTAGGTCATGCAAACATTTCTCCATGTAAGGTGAAACATGCACTGAACTAAAAAAAAAAAAAACTACAAAAACTGCACTCTGTGGTAACCACAACGCCTACCACAAACTACGCCAGTTACATTCAATTTGTCAGGCCTATCAGTGGTCTGCACAGTATTTACTCTCTAGTAATAAAAGCAAAAATCATAAAAACCGGTGACACAGCTTGGCGGCCCATCATTGGAAGGATGAAATGCGGAGTAATCCCTGGCAGGATTTCAAATTTTGATCTGCAGACCACACTGGATGCAGCGATATCAACAGATTAATCACAGAACCGTTCATCAGTAATTTAAGACAGCTACACCCACCTACATGCTTGCATTCACAAACTGGCCCTCTCGTTGTGCAGGTGGCATAGTAACCATTATCTATTTTACATACATAGTTGCTCTTCTTGCACAAAATGTAGTGATAACAATCGGTATTCTACAGGAGGCCTCGAAATATGGGAAATTTCAGATTTCCTTGTGAGATACATGTTTTGTCATAATAATGACAGCCCCTAAAGCACTATCCAGAGTTTTACCACTGCTCGGGGCCACTAGAATTATGTGGAAAGGTTGTCTAAATTATATAGTGAAAAAGCTAATTATGTGGCACATTCTCAGGTAGTATTATTTTCATCCATTTGAGCTAGAAACTTTTTTTTGTGAAATCTACAAACTGTGGCAAATTATGTGCCCAATGTAAATTCACATTATTATGAGATAAGTGCTGCAACATCAGTGTCACTTAAATTTACCAACCCTCACCACTGCTCAATGTTTTCACAACCAGGTATTCAATAATGGCAAACCTTAATATTATATGTTCGATGAGAGATACTCCTTCACTATTTCAGGCAGTGAATCCTGACTGTCACAATACACCTGTTCCAGAACAGGTTAATTTATTCTCCTGTTAAGATTATAACAGAGCCCCCCTACCCCGACCGCACATTACAGATTCTTCACCGGTAGTAAGTACTAAAGCTATCATTGGCTGTACCCACTTCACAGTTTTAGGGTGCTTTGTTGGAAAGCATCTCATCTGCAAAAATCTACGATAGGACCATCTATGCACCAAAACACCAGGGCTCTATTAACCTGGAATGATCAAATTTCTGTGGATTCCTTGATCCAGCTGGTCCCAGAGGTACACACTGCAGTTCCTTTTAATTTTATGTCTTAAGTGCTCGTTAAATTAGTCCCTCGATAAAAGCCTAAAGTGCCCCAGCAGAATGTCTAATCCCTTGTTCGACTGCTAGAGAGGAACAGCTCAGAATCATGTATCTATTGGGACAACAGGTCATGCATAGATTAAATTACAATAACCTCAGCCCACAGGAAAGCTACAGCCTGACTCCTCACAGGCTGATTCCTCTTACTATTAACTACATCATGATTCTTTTTCCTCTCACTCAATCCAATGTTTGTCCTCAGTAAGGCAAATCCCGGGAACATCCCGCCGACATCTAGCCTGCCATTGTTGCAAAACAGTGATAAACAACAGTATACAATCAACTGCAGAGCTTCATGGAAGCACTAACCGTATTGGTTAATTTCCTTGCAAGAAATGTTTCCTTCTCAGGAAATCTAACAATAGATCTTAACAACTGAAGAGTTCAGGTCCCTCATATTACTTGGTTTATCAGCAGTCTTGCGTACCATTGAGTATGGAATGCTTAGAGATACCTATGGCACAAGAAATTTGGTAAGGCATTTGTCTGGAAAAAGCCCTTAACAGTGATGAGCTAAATAGGCCTCTTAGATGTTGGGCTCCAGTATTTACCCTCCCCTCATCATCGGAGATCCACAAGGACCTACTCCCTGGTTACTATTGTTCAGTTTTCACCAGTTGTGTACACTCCTGTACGCATTTTAGAGCTATACAGAAGATCCTCAAATTATTCTAAAGTGAAATATGTTTTATACAGCTCACTCACAATCTACAGACATCGAGGGTGCAGGAGTGAACTAAAATTGAATTCAGGTATAACAAATTGTTGTGGTCATTCAGCGCTATGGACTCCGAAAACATGGCCAGTGTCTAAGGAAACATGTCCTACTGCAGCACTGGTGGAGAGGACCGTGCAAGTTCCAGTAGCGCCAGACACTCGTGCCACATTGGGTTATGGTTAGGACCAGCTTTTTCTCCATCTTAAAAATACAAATTGAACTTCGGTGGCCGGTCTTATACCGGACAGGACATATTATTTATGCACTGGCTCACCTAAAGCTCTTCATGGTAATTTACTTGTACTCTTGGTGAGCTTAGGTGAATTGTTCTCTGCTCATTCGCATCTCCCTCTCACTGCCAATCAACAGACTGACCCCCATCCTGCCTCTCTCTCTCTCGCCTTCCCAGACTACTCTTCCCACATTTCCTCTGAGCCCTCATGTTCACACTTTCCAATCCCTGGCATCCACTTAATGAAGAATTGTACCAGGTCCCTTTTGAGATAGGGCAGCGTTTCCTTTCTTCCTGTAAGTTATTTAATTTTGCTACTTCTGTACCAGGCGTCACGCCACAGAGCACTACAAGGCACATTAATTTAAAACCCAACCATCAAAATACTTTTGGAATGTGCATGAAAGATTACAAAGCCACACAGGTCTATTGGAAAATCAAAGAGGACACACCAAGCTGGCCCTCCTGAATCCTGGTAAGGCTGGACAGTGCCAGTCGCACATCTGCCTCTCATAGCCATCTCTGTGCCTCCACACTTATCTTTCAGTCTATTTCTGCAAAGGGTCATTTCGGTCTTAAGCGTGATGCACTGTGGCCTTTTATGGAAGACAACATAAGCTGATGCTTTCATCTTAGGTCATTCGTACAATAGTTCATTGACCGAATCCTTGCAGGACATACAGCCCTTTAATGCGATTTGCTAGTTCTAGAGAACAAGCCACAGTGCAGGGCTCTCCATTATCCAAGACTATTAGTTTGTTACTAAAAATAGAATCAGTAAAATCTCCATGTCCATCACACTGCAAGGAGAATGTGTTTATTTAGAGTGTAGTCTCTAAAGAGGATGACGTAACTACTTGTCAAGTCAGACAGCCTATCCGACACAAGTAGGAAGTAGCGGTTCAAAAACATCATATATGCTCCGCACAGGTATTAAACCCTGGTGCTCACACTGGTCTCACTCAATTTCCATTTTCTCTTTTACAATTATGACTTGGAGAAGTACTGGGCTGCCTGACACAGGGTAAGATTTGCTGGATCTGATGTAACAGAAATAGATTGTGCTGAGTAGTGACACACGACAGCTTAGGAAAGACCCTACAGCAGGGGCTCCCAACCTGTGGTCTGGGAAATCTCCGCAGGGGGTCCACTACTGCTTAGAAAATTAAATAATACTAACAGACTAGGTCCCCAGCTTTCAGTAATGACTCAGTAGGGGGTCCCTGGATTCCAAATATTTTTCAGTGGGGGTCCCCGCGTTCCAGTAATGATAAAGTGGGGGTCCACAGAAGTCAAAAGTTTGAGAATCGCTTGCCCTACAGTACTGCACAGCAGGTCAGGTTGCTCACAGCCAAACAGAGTCAGGGGAAAGAGAAATTGTTATGTTACAATTAACAAAACTAAACCAATATTTACCCTATGTAAAAAAAAATAACAAAAATTCAATGACTTTCAAATAGGGAAAGCAGCACAAAAAAAGTTCACGTCAGCTAATTTTCATCCGACCTTCTTGTTAAACTGCAAACTTCTTTTCCCATTGTACTGTCTAGGCTTGAGGGACGGGATAACTAACTTGTTTCAGTCTATACACCAGACTGGGTGCTGCAAAAAAAAAAAAAAAAGAGGCACCATTGCAAGGTCTTCAGGCTGAATTTAATTCAGGAAAAATTTGCCAAACTAAAGACAGCTCCGTTTTATGTTGTGTTTGTGGATTTTTGATCTACCTGTCACAATGTCCCAAGGGATCCAATATGGAACTCTATTTGGGAACTGGGCAGTCCCCTGTACTACTAAATAATATGATTTGTTGGCTCGACATGATCTTGTCTACTGTTAGATGGGGAACCACAGGGAAAGACGCACACTTCTTTCTTGTAAATAAGAGTTTGCCATGGCTGCCCCAGCACCATTTATTTCCACCTTGTATGCAAATCAGGAGGTCTAGGCGGTTAGTCAGTGCACTAATGATGCCCCTACCCTCGTTGTAGTAAAGATCGCTACACTACTATTTGGGGATGATTCCCTTTTGGTTTCCAGATCCCCTGTGGGTCTTCACTCCCCTCTATATACATTTGCTGATCTCTTCAACAGGATGGGGTTAATAAATGATGCAGACTAGAACAAACTAATAATGTTCAGACCATACACGTGTGAGACACAATTTCACCCTGAGCAACTCCAAGCTGGAACGGGTGGATGTGTTCCCATATTTAGGGATCAACTGGTCATCTTGCATTTCTTGGCAGCCACAGGTCTCCAGAATGAGGAGAATCCCTGGAACAAAGGGCAGGAGCCATGGCCTGCTTTGCTAGAGAACACAGGAGGCACTTTGTGTCCACTGCTTTGGAAGTATATAAAGCAGAGTTCCAGAGTGCCTCTTTTTATGGGAACTCAACTTTGGGGGTCACTCACACTTCAGCAGATCTATTTAGAAAGAATTCTTAAAATGATTGCTGAGACTTCCATCTAGCTCACTAACACTCCCTTTTTATCTAGATTTGGAGTTCACATATATCATCTCTATGTGCCAAACAGAGCCAACCTGAATTAGACAAGTCTGGGACACACCAAAGGTCATCCACCGTAGGGTTCCACTTGGTGATGTATTGTATCTCCCCGACAGTGCTGCCTTAGGGTGGTTTACATAGATCAGGACTATGCTGGAGCAAATTCGATCTCACATTTTTGGGAGTACCCTCAAAACAACTGTCTGTGACAGTTCCTCAGAGGTAAAATCACCATAGAAGCTGTGGTCTGAGCTTGGAAGGCAGCTGTCTAATTGACCATCATGGCAGCCTACCAGAGGCTTTTTTACTGCATAAACGTGTGCTTAATTTTCAGTTTTTTTAAAAAATTTATTTTTTAGGTAACATAACTTGGCCTTAGCTGAAATTTTAGATTTTAAATTTAGGATGGGCATCCTACCACTAAACCATTTATCTCAAAGTGGGGCACCTCTTCCTCCTAACCCCCCCGGTTCTGCGACTTGCACTGGTGTAAACTGAGGACAAGGTTTATTATTTTTTTTGTCCAGCATGTACTGCCCCAAGATGCAAATGGTTGTTACCCCTACTAAGTGCCACATGTGTTCGAAACCTGAAATCTGATGTGGAGACACCGAAAACTTCCACACAAACGTGAAACTGTGGCTGTTGAGGCTAATTACCCTTTCACTGCCAATCATGGCATTATTGTTTTAATTTCTTTGCATAATTATTAATGTATTATTTTATTTCTTTGTGTTTTACGGGTTACACCAGAAATAAACAGACCATCTAGGCATAGAACCCTATAGAAAAAACAAATCTGTATGCAAATCTCCAACTTTAACTGAAATCACTGAATACTAAGCAATCACAGTCAATTATTCAGGACTTGTTGTCCAATGCTCCAAATGAAGAGTATCACAAAGCTTAATAGGGTCATCACCATTACTCTTCAAAACAAACATGCCACAATGTGCTCAAGTAACTGAACACCACCATGTACACAATCAAATGTTTTAAGAATAACACCCATATCCACCAGAAATGAATGAAAACTGCAATTATAAATGGGTGCGGAGAGATTCCTGTTCCACAAAGGCATCAAAGCAAAGACTTTAGTAATGGCTGGCACAAATCTCAAAACAGCTTAATTAGGAACGGCTCCATCTTGGAACCAAGCCCCTGTATCATCCACAAAAAGGTAGATGGTTTTCTAAATAAACTTAAACTCCAGCAAATCCTTCACCCAAATAAAAAAAATAAAAACCGGTGAAAGGGACTGTGAAATGGACCTAGGCTGTCACGTTCAGAAATCAAACAGGGTGTAGCCTTGAGACCCTCAAGGGTGATAAGCCGCGCTATATAAATATACATTTGATTTCAAGCAAAAGCTCCAGAGGAAGTGAGTTAGCATTCTAGTTGTTCAAACTTGACTCTTCCAGTGTAGGGAATATAAGCCAGGTGGAGAGGCATGTTGGGGAGGAGGAAGGTGGAGACGGTCAGGAGGAACAAAACGTGGAAGGAAATGACCCAAACAATAAACTAGAAGACAACCAAATAAGAGGAAGAGCAATAGCACCAGAAAACGTGAAGAGCTGCATCAAAACAAAGCTCCCAGAAAAGAGCAGGCAACAACCACCTGGCCCAAGGGACAGACATCCCAGCAGATGCGCCAGCAGGAGGACGCCACGAGCAGCCGAGTCGCACAGCGGGCATAACCATAGGCAACCCGAACAGTGCAACTGCTGAGGGAGAAGGACTTCAAGGCCCAATTTGCTATGGCTGCTGCTAAGAGCATCTTCAGTAATGTGTTGGCTAAGGGGTCGGTAAAAAAAAGTTTACATTGCCGTGACTGGGGATGTTTAATTCTAACACCTTGTATTGAGACACATGAGGGGTTGGCTTGTGCACACCTATACCTAAGTAGGACTTTTAACAGTGGATTTGTTGTCCCACAGTGGTGGTGGTGACAGGGCAAGATGACAAAATGAACAAGTCAGCTACTCAGAGTCGGTTTTATTTTATGTTGTCTGGAGGCTAAGAGATAAGGAGGAAAGAAGAAGGAAAGAGAAACGTCCGTTTAGAATACAAAGCATTACCTGGAACGGACTGTAAAAGGAAATTGTTTCTTCGTTCTGGAGTTCCTATTAGAGTCTCGAGTGTGATTCTTTCACTAAATAATAAAGACCTTCGACCTATGAAAAGTCAGTTGTACATGATATCCCTGTTTACAGTAGTGTCAGAAGTGACATTATTGGAAGAAAAAAACCATGACGTAGCCTTTTACAATGAAGGACATGGTGAAGCAGTTGGCTGAAGGGCAAGGACATTTTCAACTGGTGGCTGAACAGACTCAGGCAGCCCAACAAGATAGGGAAACCTACACGCGGCCTTAAAACCCAGGCATCAATGATTGCAGACAATCAACAGGTCCAGGATATAGAAATCCTAAAGCTTACTGATGACCTAGCTAATGCCAAGGTACACCCCAATGTGCAGAGTTCAGTTCTGCAGAAGTATCAGACCGGAGAGGATCTGTTTTCTTCTTCACAAATTTCAAATGGGTAGCGACCACTGCGGCTTGGCCATACAAACGTTGGGGTTAGTCTATAGCTCCATTATTGTCTGAAGAACTCCAATCGGCATATTAGGCTGCAAATCCTACAGGGACAGCCTCCTATGAGGAAATAAAGAAGGTAATCCTAGAGAGTTTAGGTTGTGACACTGAATACTATAGGTCCCGTTTCCAGAAAGAAAAGTGAGATACAAATGATAACCCTAGAGAATTATTCTACCAGATACAAGATTTGGGGAACCAGTGGCTAAAACCGACCATATCCACTATGAGAGAGGTAGTTGAAAAGACTTATCTTGAACAGTCTTTAGATGTACTACCAGGACCTATCCAAATCTGGGTTAAACAACATCTGAATATCACTGTCTCCTTAGCAACTGATCTGGCATGTGCATATCATCAGTCACTTGAACTCCGAGGGTGCATTTGAAAGGCACATTGCCTCCACCATCCACTTGGAAACTCCTAATAAGGTCAGATATCTGGACATTATCTGAGAACAAAAACCCAGTAAAGACTACAGGGAAAGAGACAGGACAGGCGCCCTAGTGTTTCCAATGTGGCGAATGGGGTCATATTGCTAGAACTATCCCCAAAGGATGCCTGTTCCAGAACAAATGGAAATTGGGTACTCAAACGGACATGTACTCTGTATGGGTGGGTCTCCACAAACCAACAGGTTTCTGATACTCATAAACAGACGACTTATATGGGCCCTGGAGAAATCTGGTTGCCTCTGCTCGGTAGTTTGTAACATCCTGTTAGAGCCACAGCTTATAACAACCCAAATACAGGTATCAATCACTTGTGTACAGGGTGACAGTAGGGTGTACCCGGTAGCCCGAGTAAATATCCAGTGGAGAACTGATGTAGATTCCCTGGATGTGGGAGTGGTGTCTAATCTGATACAAGTAGTAATTATAAGTTCCACCAGCTATCGCTCAAAGAACAAAAAAGAAGCCAAAAACGACAGAACAGTTACAGGATGCTCCTTTTCATGGGCATGAGATAGTTGGGGGAAAGGAAAAAAATAAACAATCACAATCCAAAAAAAAAAAAACTTAAATAAACAGCTATTTGTACTTAAGAATGCTGTTAAGCCACCTTTTGTAGTTTCCTCCACAGACGACAAGTGGAAAAGTGGAAACACTAACACAGCTTTAGGGCTACACAAAGAGAAGGCCCCCAACTTAGCTCAGGCCTCAGCTCATGCCGTCAAGGACAGCCAGAATCAGGTAGGCCCATTTTTCATTTTGATAGAGAAGGGCTTATTGCATAGGGGTATGAAGAAAAATGGGAAAAGAACGCCACCTTTGATTGCTCCCCTGCTCTTCTGCACCACAGGTTCGCATCTTGCCTGTTGTACGGTAGGGGGAGGGCATTACGCAAAAGAAAAGACAGAAGAATATCTATAGAAAAAATTATATTTAGTCTGGCAATTATTCGGATATTAGAAGACCTGCACCTCCTGCAAACAATCAATTCTCTTAAGGATGCCACGGTTCCCCTGAGACCCCAACCCATCACTGACATTCCATTTTCTTGCGTCGGAATGGATTTGGTTAGTCCTCTACTCCCCTCATCAAAGGGCTACCAGTATATTATGGTACTGGTAGACTATGCCATCAGATACCTGGAAACAATACCGCTAACCATCATGTTCACTTTGCTGATAACACAGCCATTAATAAAATTCTTCTCAAGGGTTGGGTTTCCTAAAGAGCACCTAACTGATCATGGTACTCCTTTCATGCCTAGGTTATTGTGTCAAGTGTGCAAAATATTGAACACACGTAAAATTCAAATCTCGGTTTACCATCCTAAAACAGATGGATTGGTTGAGAGATACAACCGTACCATCAAGACAACATAAAAATTAAAAATAAAGTAAAAACCTGTGTCAGACACTGGTAGGGACTGGGACAAAAAACGTAACCTGGTCTTCTTTGCCATTTGTAGCCATACCCAAAGTTCTATGGGATTTTCCCCATTTGAGCTAATGTTTAGCAGACAACCCAGGACTTTATTGGATATGACTGCTGAACACTGGGAGGAAGTAGAAAGTCAAGAGTTATTGGAATATGCAGCCAATCTTAGAGACAATATTGATTCCTTATGGGAAGAGTTATGACTAAATCTGGGAAAAGCACAGTAAAAGCAAAGGAAAGCCTACTATAAACAGAGTGGAGTTCAGTAACTAGCACCTGGAGATAAGCTTTTGGTATTGCTAATGACAACAAACTGCTGGTACACTCGCTAGGGCCTTTCTTAATCCTTGAACAAATAGCTCCAGTGACTTATAATAAATCTACCCTTGTTTTGCCTTACGGGGAGCTGATCTTGTATTAACCTCTTAAAGCACTCAGAAGAACCAGCATCTCTAGAGTCTCCCCAATATGTCTGCCTTCTTAGTCACCAATGCCCAACCACTTAATATTCAATTTCCACCATTAGGAAAAGAATAACCCATTGGTGAGATAAAAACTGGTTCACACATTACCCCGGAACGGAAGAAACAACTCCAGTAGGTTCTGTGCCACTTTGATGCAGTGTTTTCAGCAAATCCAGGGGAAAAAACCTGAAGAGAATAAAGTCACAGGACTACGGGCTCATAAAATACCAGAGGCTAGGAAAGCTGTAGTAGCAAACGAGATAGCCAGTATGTTGGCAGATAGTATATTTGAGCCCTTACGTAGTGCTTGGTGTTCCCCAATCGTCCTGGTAACCAAACCGGATGCTTCCCTCAGAGTTTATTTTTATTTTTTATTGACAGCTTAATAACATCTCAAAGTTTGACATATATCCTATTCCCAGAGTTGGTAAGCTGATAGAGAGACTAGGAAAAGCAACCTATATGTCCACACTAGACCTCAGAAAGGGTACTGGCAGATTCCCCCGACCAAAAACGCAAAGGAAAAAACAGCTTTTTCAACTCCTTTGAGTCTATATCACTTTAAAGTTCAGCTTTTTGGGTTACATGGAGTACCGGTGACCTTTTAGCAGCTTATGGATATGCTCCAACATCTCAAAAATGTTTCCTCTGCTCTTCAGGTAGCAAGACCAACATCAATTCCTGAAAAGTGTTTACTCGCCAATCAATACCTAAGCTATTCCATCAGGAATCGTGAGGTTCGACCGCAAATCAAGAAAGTAAAAGAAATTAAGGACATTCCTCAACCCTTTACAGAGAAAGCAGTATGTTTCTTTTTGGGACCAATGGGATACTACTGGTGTGGAACTTCTCACAACTGGCCTCACCTCTTACTGATCTTTCGAAAAAGAACCAGCCCGCCAAAATGACCACCTGGTCCTCAAGGAAGCAAAGATGTTATGATGAACTAAAACAAGTACTGTGAGGTGATCCTGTCCTAATCAGTCTGGATTTCCGCAAGTCCTTTGTGTTGCAGACTGATGCTTCAGGTAGAGGTCTGGGGACTGTTTTATCACAAGCAGAGTATAACAGCCATTTGCACCCGTGGTTTTTATCAGTAGGAATCTTCTTCCCCAAGAGTTACACTATGCCACTATCCAAAAGAAATGTTTGGTGATTAAGTGGGCTACGGGGCACTCCAGTATTATCTGTTAGGGTGTCGCTTCCTCTTACTCACTCTTCATGCCCCACTTATCTGACACAAAGACCTTAACCCCAGAGTACTGAGGTGATTTTTAGCCCTCCAACCCTTTTCTTTTCAGGTGTATCACCTGGTGGGGTGTCTTCTGCCTTAAGTGGACTTTCTTTCCCTTGATGCTGATTGGCCAATCAAAAAATCAAACATGGTTGATGTGAAAGGTGTAGAGGAAATGGAACGCAGCGAACTAGCTGTTCAACTTGGCTCCGCCAGTGTAGGTAATACACGCCAGGTGGAGAGGCATGTCGAGCTGAAAAAGAAGTTGAAGACTGTCAGTAGGAATAAGACAAGTAAGGACATGACCCAAAAAAACAAACTAGAAGAGAGTTTAAAAATAAATAAATAAATAAATAAAAATAAAAAAGGGAGGATGAAAGCTGGTGCTGGAAAGCACGAAGAGTCACAGAAACGAAGCTTGTAGCCCCAGGGGAACATCATACCAACTTCGAGGAACAGACATCGCCGCAGAAGTGACGGCAAGAGACTGCCACGAGCAACCAATTCATACAGCGGTCGGAACCAGAGGCAACCCAAACAACGCGACCACTGAGGGGAAAGGATTTCAAGGCCCAGTCTGCCACGGCTCCTCCTCAGAGCTATGGCTATAGGCAAGTACTAAACATCTCCATTATTGCACTGGCTAAGGGGCTAGTAAAAAGTTCACATCACTGTGACCGTGGACATATTTCACCTTGCATTTAATCACGTTGGAGGTTGGCTTGTTCGTGCCTATACAAAAATTGCACTTTCACATTGGATTTGGGTTTGTTGTCCCATAGTGGTGAAGGTGATAGGGTGGTGGGATGACAAAATGAACAAGTCAACTGCTCAGGGTCTGTTTTGTCTTATGTTCTCCCTGAAGCTAAGAGGTCATGAGGAAAGAAGGAATGAGAGAAAAAGAAGCGCCTGGTTTGAGGATACAAAGCCGCACCTGGGACTGACTGCAAAAGCAACTGGTTGGTACGGTCTGGAGCTCCTATTCGAGACTTGTGTCTAAATCCTCATCTGTGATTCTTTAGCTAATTAATAAAGGCCTTTTATCTATCAAAAGTTAGTTGTACATGAAGCCCCTGTTTACAGGGACTATATTACAACTATTTTTTTCTTAGACAAGAATTACACATCTTCAAATGAAACAATCAGAGAAGCGAGTGAATGCCATGAACCGTTGCACTGTGATGCGGTCTACGATATGCACAAAGCTTGAGGATATCAGGCAGCAAAGACCAGTACCTTAGTACTGCTTAAATGGAGGGAAGGTCCCCAGGAAACCTGCTTTAAAATAGTTTACTGGCTCCTTCGTGGAACTAGGATTGAAGAACATTTCTCTGCTGTCCACATACAGTATCTTGCAAGAAGGTCATATGCAAAAGATGCCACCCATTACATCTTCACAAGGAATCTCCAGTCAGCCAGTACATGTCCCCATAGACAAGTGGGGCAGGACCAAACAGATCCGTGGGCTCCTGAAGGTCATTAATAGTCCGCTGAAGCACAGCCAAACTAGCCAGTCTTCAAGAAGCTTCTAAAAACTCAATCATTTTACGTATCTTATGTATGAGGTCCTTTGCATTGAGTCACAGCACCCGAGTAATGCCAGGGGACCAGAGTGCAGCTACTCACAAATGACAAACTGACCCATTAACACATCTTCAATTCTAACCAATGATCACTCAATATATTTAAGCTAACACCTCCACTATGCACGGTCAATTTACAATAAAACACTGAATAGCAAGATGGGCGTTGTTCTCCAACCCCATAGAAGATTGCAAATAAATTAAACTGCAAACATATTCCTTGCAGGAAAATTGGCAATTATAAAAATGCACATTTGACAAAATTGTCAAAAAGGCCAGCAAGTAATACCCAGGGGCCCAACGAGCACATTAGAAGAAAAGAAAGTAGAAGCTATTAGCCTTGCAGCAGTGGCCTACTGGACCCTAGAATAAGATAGGGTGGGTGATGCATACAGAATGTTGGGAACATGAAATAATCATTATAATATGCTGAACATGCCACTAGTGACTTTATTGGACCGGTGCTAACTTCCACCTGCCGGGCAATGTGATTTTTAAGCTTTCTCTTGGTCTCAAAGGTTTCTACAAGGAAGAGTTGTCGCTGCAATCAAACGTGTGGTGCCCAAAATCAGACTCCACAAAGCACATTTAGTCCAGAATTCTGCAGGCTTTCTTCAGCAGCAAAAGACACCATTCGAAGGTAAAATATTTTTTTACCTTTTACTGCAGTAATTTGTAACTCCTCGTTCAATCACTCTCTACAGGGAGCCCTAGGTGCCTACAGCTTTAAACTCAACAGCTCACAACGCCTATTCAATCAGAAACCTTTGTGAACTTTTTTGGAAGGGAGTCATTCCATCAGGTTTGGACACATGAAATAATGGACCAGTGGAAACCATTTTAAGCTACGAGTAGGTGGAACTATTTTATACATCACTGCCTTTGCCACTGATCTTGCTAGAAAGGACAGATACTCCGATACAAAATATTGCAACATGCACTTTGCAACCATGCACTCAAAACTTGGCACTCGTTTCATCGCCAGTCCTGCCCGTAATGGCATAGCAGTCTTAAAAGTGATGCATGTGACCTCACTCATCTCTGTTGTCTGAATGGTGCACTCAATCAAGCCTGGGGATGTCATGTTACCCAACTGTGGTATATTACGAATAAAGTCTAATCCAGGGACACAAGGGAGAGCTGCTCCCAACATTTGTTACAAATCGTTCGCATGGGCAGCACAACGGTTAATGCTGCTCTCTGCACAAAGCTGTGATGTTTGGTCAACAGAACGGTGCCCAATTTATGAAATACAAACTCAAACTCCAATTAGTTTTGCTTTCTTACAAGATGTTAGACACATAACTTTGTTAAAACAGTGACATCCTTTGATTCCAAACAAAGTATACAATATTCTTATTTTTCAACTCCTAAAACGTTACAGTATGACACACTGAGTGACATGTGACAGACTGGACTCCGAAGGTCTGCAAATACAGAAGCAAAATAACTACGGGACTGTGTTGCTATTGTGTCACTTGTAAATCCAACCACCGACACACATTGAGCACTGTACCTTACCCTATACACAAAGCGGTCAAAGGCATCAGCACCAATGATCAATGTTTAAATAAAAAAAATCTACCTCTCTTACAAACTAGCCATCGAGCAGTAGCTTACCTGATTCCTGCTAACGGCATGCCCGAGTTACTACAAGGTAATCTACATTCAGTTTGCACAGTGTTAAGATGCACCATATACTAAACCAAGCAGGCAGATTACCACTTACCTAGAAAAAAGAAAAAAAAAAAAAAATCTTACCTTAAAACCCCTCCACTATCTTACAGTGTCATTTAACCCTAACCTCAAAGTCCACTACCATGCAGGACGTCCCCTTCAACACAGGTTAGAGACCACTTCAGAAGCTGGCTCCTCTAATATAGATCAAGTGGCAACCTGCTTCTGACCAGCATGCAGGCCAAGAGTCAAGAAATGCTCATATGGAATGAACTCAAGGACAGAACACTTGGAGCACATGGACCCTGGCTCTAGGGCCATCTCATTCCATTCTTGACAACAAAACACCTAGCCTACAGAAAATTCTTGCAGTCAGGTTTTCAAGCGCACCATCAACATGGACGGGGACAACGATAACACAGTGATCAAAGCACACCAGGTAAGTGTCCACCCTTCTGTTTTGGATCCTCGGTGGAAGGGCCTGAATGACTTAGCCAGCTAAATAAAAGCCTTCTCTACCACCCAGGATCTGAACTAGACCTAGAAGACTGCTACTTATAACAAACACACTGGAAGCAATGCTTTTAGTCAGAACAACTCACCTTGTGTCTCAAACTGGCTTATTCCAGTTGTGGTACAGACTAAAGCAGCCATGTTTACTTGTGTATGTGAAATGCGATCTGTTTCACTCTATACAAACCAAACAACTGAAATGCAACTAAGTGATACAGTTGTACCGGTTCCACGTTTTAATACCGTAGCCTCCCACATAAAGCTTGGTCTTCATTTGTTTCAAATAGGTAATTTGGTGGGAGGACCTGGTGCGCTTTGTGCCAGGTACACAGTGATGCTCTGAAGGTAGTCATTTGCATGCACAATTCCTCCTTGTAAACCAATAAAAAGAATTTTAGGAGATGCCCAACACATTAGGAAGGCACGTCTGATGCAGTTAAAGGGATGGGGCTAGAGGTATTCGCACCCAACACCTTCTTTCACAATAACGTATTCAGCAGTATGGCAAGACAGACTAGGTTAATCTCCCACGGATATAAAACAAAAATTGTTTTTGTGGTTTTTTTTTTGTAAAGAGGACAGCCATAAACACCTATTAATTTAATGCATACTACAATTTAAAATAGAAATCAGAGCAAAGAGTGAAACGTATATTGGATCTGCTGAGATGAACAATTTTGAAACTAGAAGATTTTCAGCACTACACGTGTATTTCACAGTAGAACGGTGAAAATTGTATTGGGCAGGTTTTCTAGCAGAAACAAAAAGCTGTATATTTTGTGCTGTGACACACTGGGCTGCTTCTTTCTCACTCAAAATAAACAGAACAAAATGAAGACGTGAGACAGCAACATTTAAAATACTCTACCCTACTTAATTCCAAAGACTGCGTGCTCGCCAAACTGGGTACTTGGGAGAATTGTTGCCCAAGTACCTTTTTTGCATTTCATTTCACAGAAACATACCACACTGCCATACCACTGTGTGTGTTTTGTTATAAAATTGTGGGTCGAGGCAAATACATTTGTCAATTGCAGCATCTGATAAATTGCAGAAAGATGTAGGTCTCCAAGCTACCAGGGTTCGGGTGTCTGAATTGGGTTTCATTGTGGCCCAGGTCTTAACATGAATGAATGAACACACAGTGCAACATTTTCACAGTTTCAAAACACAATCAATTTTAAATCGTTAAAGTGCTAAATTTCGTAAATTCGCAGACAAATCGTACATTCAATGAATCCAACAAATTTCCACTCCTGCAGCTGCTGTGCCACAAAGTAGACACTAAACTAGATCAGATTGGAAAAAACTGGGTGAATTTGCTTCGGTTAAAGCACCACCTCCAATGGACACACAATGTCCAGGACTTTCACTTTTTATTTGTATAAATCACAGAGTGAATGAATGTGAACCTAGAGGCAGTGCAAGAACTGCTTGCGCATTTATATAAGCGAGACAAGGTACATCTGATCAGGAAAACTGGAGTTGAATCCATTTCCAATCCTTGGCTTTTGAACAAGTTAAAGGGTAAAAGAGAAGACTTAGATATACCCTGCACTGTAAATATTTCATATGTTTGTCACCATCATTCTCCAAGGCTGAAGGCATGGCCTCCACATTCTCCAAAAGGTACCTTTCTTCAAAACAAAAAGACTTATTTTATATTTCACTAGGAATCTGCTATTCATAACATTTTATAACAGTGATAGCACAGAAAACAAAATTGGTGTTCCAATTTCAGTGTTCCCCCCAAAAAAGTAAGAGCAACATGATAAATGTGAAAGAATCGTGCAGGCGCCAATCCCATTCCTTAAAAAAGTGCTGCCATGGCAGAGTGGTGAAAAGTTAGGGGAGAAATAGGTACACAAATCTGGGAAAATACATGGAAAAAGGAGGAACCACTCTTTCCCTACTCATGTTTTAAAAAAAAAAATATTAGAAGTTAAGGGTATCGAAGATTTGCAATAAAGCACACGCACACACACCACAGTATCAAAGTATTTTACATACACCTCTGCAAGAAACAAAAAATAAATCAACGCCGGGATAGAGGTGTTTAAAATCTTGAGTTCAAATTAATATTTAGAGCAGAAAGAATGAAGTACAAATAAGTGCTTCAATTAATGTCACAAAAATGTGCACTGTCTATCAAAGAGAATAGGATGGGCAGAAAAGGAACTTTTTTCTTTTTTTCTTACCAAAAAGTCTCAAACTGGAGCTTATCAGAGATATGAATGCGGGGTAGCAACACTGCGCATGGGCGTATAAATGGAAACAACAATTCAGACTATTTGCACATTACACCCACTTGCGATCACATCTTTTATTTTTGCTGTGGCAGCTGCGAAAAACACTACTAATTTCTGAATGTATTTGTTTGAGAAAAAAAAAATCCCTGTAGATTGAAAGCAGAAATTAGCGCTTAATACTGTTTAATTAAAAAAATATAATGCTATGCTTTGAAGTGCCTATGTCTTTTCAGTAGCGCGTAGGTGGCGAGCACTGCAAGTATTTTTAACTTATTTGTTAAATAGTTTACCACCTACACAACCTAGGTTTCAGTGGGGTATTGCTGGGACCACAAATATATATATATATATGATATGATATTAAAATAGAAATACATCAATCAATTATACATTAACACAGGCGTGTTCAAAAGAAAGCATTGTACCATTTGAGAACCTATGGCTGTTCATCACACAAGGTTAAAAAGATTCTTCCAGATATGAAACTGATTGAAAAATACACCATTAATGCACGTTTTCTTTTAGCACTTGAGTCCCGCGATTCTGCAGTGATAGGGAAACTCTTCTCAACGTCCACCTCCATTCCAGAATTATCCAAGGACAGCGCTGGGCATTTCTAAAGGCCGTGCGTAGACTCAAAATGGACAACTCTTAAAATGTCATTTTTCTGAAATACCCGTTACACGAATGACCCTAACTTGCAGAGCTTTCAAGTGAGATTCCTTAATCGTCTGAAAATTGCATAGCTAGAGAGTCGGGGATGTCACAATGCCTCGCCATGGATGACCAGGATGGAGGGCAGCCAGCTAGCAGAGATCAGGGTAAATTTTACCAAACCGAGGAGCTTTCCTCTTCTTCAGCTTGACTCGAGATGGTTCTAGTATGTTCGGGACAGCTGTTGCCCATTTTTTTTCTTCTTCAAAATATGTCCGCATCCTTCCCAGAGTCTTGGAGAAACTTGTAATGTCAGAGTAGCTCAAGTAAAAATAGACAACAGTTGTGGTCTTATCAAAGCTACCCTTTTAGCTTGTTCTCAGCATAGTGATGTGTATTACAAAAAAAACAGTAAGTACCATTCACTGCAAATCTTGCCAAATTTTAACAGCAATCTGAATGGCTATAGACCATGAATTAGGTAAAATTTAAATTATGGTCAAGACATACTGATTCCGAACTCAGCTTCTTTATCACTTCAACGTCAGAAGGAGAAACATTACGGTCTTGTTAGAATATCATATAATGAAAAGGCATTTTTATACAAACGTTATCACATTACTGTCTAAAGTTTCTGAAACACCATACAGTATAGGAGAACGTGGTGTTTATTTAAGAGGAAATCAATATAAAAGAAATTTGGCTTTTTTTTGTTTTAAATTGAACCATATGAGATGAATATACTTTCATTGAGAAACCCCATCACCCACAGCTAAAGACTGTATGGCAATTTCACTTGAGAAACTTCATGTGGGGAAAAACAGAACGATGATCTACTTGGAGCGGACCCCAACTAAATAAAACAAAGTATTTATAATAAGAAAAGGTTAACTTTGGCCTTGAAATATAAAACGTTCATCGACAGTAATTTTGAGAAGATATGAATTTACAGCAACTTGCAGCATTTTTAATCCCTGTGTGTCCTTAAAATGCATGTTTGGCACACTGAGCTCCAGACAAATAGCCAGCCTCTTCGGGGCTAATAATTCAACATGATTCGGTCCATTTGTGAAACCTCAACTTCCACGGGAACTCACAGAGATGTCAGGCGTGGTTATGTTTTAAACTTCTTTTAAAAATAATTTTCGAATATATTCTAGGCTTCCATCACATTATTCAGTGTAGAGAACTCACGAAAAAACCTAAAATGGAAAAACAAAGATAAACAAGTGAAATTGTCTTAACACAGCAATGCACTGTTTCTTCAGGTGTTCTAAAAAAAAAAAAAAAAAAAAAAAAAAGGCGTATACATCACAATGTCCAACGGGACTGAAAAGAATGGGACGGTAAAACTTGTGTCGGTAGCTAAGATGTATTGCTACGTCAAGCTACACAGCACAGTCTACAAGCAACCCCATATCGGGGACTTTCATCTCAGGAATGAAAGCAAAGGAGGAAGTTGTGGGTAGGCAAATCCTCACTGAGGGATGCCTACCTTTTAGTTCCAGAAACTCCAAGCAAAGCCTCAGAGAGTCAAGAGCCAAAGGCAGTAGCACTTCAGATGTCAATGAGCATTTCCTTGTTGAGATCTGCATACCACAGCCTTGCTCGTGTCTCTCTACTATGAACTTCCTCAGGAATGGAGGACGTGTGGAGTAGATTTCTCTTTGTTGAAGGTGTTTCACATGCATGATAGGTACTCGATTTGTAGTCAGCATTCTGGTATGGCTAACTTAAACCTCACGGTGGATCGTCTAAATCACGAGTGTTTTTCTATAGTAGCCAGTGGAACTACACTACAACAGCAACGTCCCATTCCCGTGATGAAGACTTGTGTGTAGACACAAACACCGATTGTACCAACTGAGATCAACGAAGAAAGGGTGTCTGTAGCCCTAGATGCACATCATGGGAATTCTTCATCAGATACATCGACAATGAATGGAGTCCTGTCCGTTAAAGACTATCAACATGTAGCCAGCGGAGGGATATTATATTTTAGGTCAGATAAGCAACGAAGAGTGCCTGCGTGAAAACAACCATCCGCTCCAGACTACGCACCGGCTGAAGCCATCAGTAACTGCACTTGTGCAAGTTGTGGGTAGGGTTGTGGTACCGCTGTGCTCTCTGGGCTAGGATGGGTGAGCAATCTGAACACCCAACATTAGGTTGGAAGCCAAGAAGTATTGAAATGGGATTAACTGCATTCACACTATTCAAAACCAGTGAAGATGAGGTCAAATGTCACTAAACACTAAGCTGACCTTTTATGACCCAGGCACTCTTTAGGCTTTCGTGAATATCAAGTAAATTACCTATGCAAACCAGAAGTCCTTAATCTGAAGGGTGCTCCGGACATGATCTGTTTACTTCGAACCACTCATCTATGCACCTGGTAAGGGATCAGAGGTACAAAAAAATAAGTTAAATTTGGGGTTTTCATAGCAAGTGTTACATATTGAAAGTAGAAAATACACAAGTTTCATCACATGGGGTTTTTGACCAGGAAAACAAGAAAATTAGAAAACAAAGCCCACCTATTGAACTTACCAAGTTCCTAAAGGCATGAAAGTATTATATGTCCGATGTTAACATAGCTGCAGTAGCCATACCATTGAATCAATGTTCTTAGGCTACTGAGAAATGCTCTGGACTTGTATGTTTGGTTCAGTGTAGATGCCTTGAGCTTCAGATAACTGCTGCCCAAGATCACACACTTTTGGCCAGGTGGAGAAGCCTAGATTTGTGCAAAGATCACCTTAGCCATTGACCACATCCTTTTAGTCAATGGTAGTCACCTTCTGCATGTTGTCAGCAAACGAAGTCTTGTCGCAGACGTTTCAACTATAGACCATGTTACCAAGTACGTTAGTCCAATTGGTCCAATGGAAATAAACCAAGGTTACAACTGCCGGAGCAATCTTGGTATTGGAAATCCAGGAATGCAAAGAGTTCTATGACAGCATAGGGAGCAGTGGCAAGTCCACCCAACTTTCCTCTGGCTCCTCCAATTCACTTCATTTTCTTTATCCCACACCTCACTAATTTCTTCACTCTTCTTTATTTTAGCAATTACCTTCTCCCTCCCTGCACCTGGTTTTCCTTATCGCCTCACCTTTCTGTCCTCCATTCCATAATTCCATACTCCCTAACAAGGCTTTTTCTCTTTCCTCCTATTGCTCTTTTGTTTTTCTCCTTCCTCACCACCCCTCTCCTCCACTTTGTCCCTCCTTTCTAGTCACATACGAGGGACCAGCGTTGCAGGGTACTGTCTCTTTAAAACACGCAGCGACTTCGATGGTGCCTAATATCTGCATGCGGTAAGAGTCCCTTACTCTTGATAGGTGGACTCAGCCTTTCATCTTTTGTGGGTCGACAAAGGGTGATGATTGACACGGCTTCATATTAACACTTTATAATCAGAACATTAAATGTGTATTCAGAACATTAAGAGCCCAGTTATAACTGGCCCAGTGTTCCCACACCCTGATTTCCAAGGTGCAGAACACTGGCTCTGCTTTAAGGGGCCGGTAACATCACTTTAGGTCTAGGCTGCAAGTGAAGCCTTACACAAGCCCCTGCCCAAAACTCTCCTATAGTACTGAGGGCATGTAATATTCCCCCCTCAGGCCACATCCTTCCTTACCCACCACCACCACCACCACCACCACCACCCTTCACCCCCATTCGCCCTCTCCATAACAGCCCCACAGAGCAGATGGAAAATGGAAAACTTAATCCCCACAAAAGTGAGAATTCTGTGCGGAACTTTACCTAGAAAAAAACAAGATTGTAGATTAACCGTGGGGATTAGTCTGTAGGAGCCAGATGTTTGTGCAGGCACACCATGCAGAAACAACATTTAGGCCACAGAGAATCAGCGCATATCCAAATGCTTGTAATCGAGGCCTAAGTGTTTGTTGTGCCCCATACAAATGCCTTAACTCAGTTTCATACTAAGTGAGCCAGAAGGGGCTCGAAAACAGGCTTTCATGAGCAGCATTTTCACAACAAACGGACTCGTAGACTGAGATGAAAATGGCAGTGGCAACTAGGCTACAACACTACGTCTAGAACAGGGCAAGATTTAAATTCCGTCTTAGAGGCTTCGTGAAGTTTGCAACTTTTCCTAACGTTGCAAGGTTTTGTAAACTTTGCTTCCAGAAGAATCTTTTCACAAACTTTGTGCAAGAAAATTCTCCAAATTAAAGTGACTTTTTGCTGGGATTTTTCAGAAAAAACTGTGCCTCAGCTTTGGGAGGAAAAACTTTGCAACTCTGAGCAGGTCTACCCCTACCGGAACCTGAGAATTGGGAGTATTCAGGGCAGACCGTTAAAAAAAAAAAAGCATCAGAATCACTGGTCCTAAAGAGTCTGGTGGAAAGCTCTGAGCATCTCCTCTTTGTACAGGATTGCCGCTGCGTCTAACTGCTAGATCCCACCAATCATACGGCGGGAGGAGAGAATGGTGTGTGTTGCGGAAGCCAACCTGTTCATAAAAACAGCAGTGGGAGAAGAGAGCACCATGCTTAGCGCAGTCAGCAATAAGGATTTGGAAATTCTCCTTTATGCAGTACCATGGCTGCTGTCCTGAGGTCAATGTTTGAGGTACCTGAACTATGCAACTACACAACCACTTCTGTCACCATGGAACAGCTAACTCAACCTACATGACTGGCTGAAAGCCCCTAAAAGCAAGCATTGTGTATATCCATGATATATCCAGGCACAGTATTATAGCTTCGGATAGGTAAAAGGTTTTTGTCATTTTTCAGCTGGACCTGGATGGCACTGTGCTAATCCTATGCCTAAAACCTTTGTGTCTGCTCACCTCAAATGTATTTTTCTAGCAGTGTCGCTGGTGTAGGCTGCTCCATATAGGAGCTGCTCTCCACTTAAGCTTGGGAACTACCCATAATTCCTTGCTTCCTTTTTTTTTTTTTTGCATAATTTATGAAGCACTCTCATCCTGAAAGGGTACTGTTTTGATCTATACTGGGTGCTCTCTGATCTGGACAAAGCTACACCTCTGTCGAGATCATGACAAGAGAAATACACGTCAGGGGTTGATTTCATCCATTCCAGCTTGGCCTGGATGGTATTTTACCAATCCAAAGCTGTAGTACTGTGGCTGAAGTGGCGAAAGGCTTTTGTCATTTTTCAGCTCAGCTTGGATGGCAATAGCTATTCCTATGCTTAAAAACTTTGCTATGAAAATGACGAGATTTTGTTATTTTCTAGATCGGCATGGATGCCGCTGTGCTAATCCTATGCCTTAATACTTTGCTAGCAAAGCACAAACAGCAGTAACGCCTACCTGGCCCAAACTTCTGCCTCACTGAAGCCATTGATCGGGACAAGTAGCCACTGGGAGAATGTGGAGGGGAGAGACGTGTCTGGCAGGTCTCAAACCAGCAAGCATCTCCACTTAGGATGCCGCACAACTATTGTGCAATCTGGCATCCTAGTGGCGGGCAGCCCTAGCCAGCCCCTACCACAAATACCACTAATGGAGACCACACTTATTTGTTTGGAAGAGTAAAGGCCGCAGTTTTTGGCCTGCTTTCACTACAAGCGATCCACCATAGTTTTACTTTGTGGTCTGCCTTCAAAGTGACAGTTTTATATTGTGTCACTACCCACTGATCGATCATAGTAGCCAAGTAGGCTCTTGTCACGTGTGCCACCACTAGCCAAGAGCACATTCTGTTCTCAGGATGGTGGGTTGATTTTTAAACATTGTTGGGACAGGATTATAAAACAGCATGCAAAATGCTGCCTAAAATAATGACTGATGGAAAGTGTGAAATGACATGAAACCAGGAAGCATCTTAGTGGTTTTATAGCCCCTGCCCACTCCAAGACCACAGGAGAGGACCTCAAAGAACATTAAGGATTCCATATCTAATGTGGAGCCTCCTGTGCGCTCCTCAAATACCTGTGTTGCGCTCCTCAAATACCTGTGTATGCCTGTGTGCATTTCAGGGGCCCTCATGGTATATTAAGGAGCACTGTCTCCCACAAAGCTTCCTGACCAATATTAGGGCTCTCCACTCCCATCCGATCACCCACAAATTAGGAAGCTCCATGTCCTGATCCTGCTATGTAATAAAAGGATCCCGTTCGGATCAGAACCTGGGTACACACCACTTCCACGGACTGCCCTAACCTCTGTTTTCCGCATTCCATCGTACCTTAGAAGAGTCAGTTATTCAGAGATGTGCATGAAAGAAACAGAACACAAAGACCACCTGCGATAGCGCATGTGATGCCGTCTGATTCATTGTACTCTTCCAGTGCACAAGAACACGGAAGACATCTTACAGTAATAGAGAAAGTATTCCTTATCACACAAAAGCATTATTCCACTTGGAAAGTACATTCTGCAGAGGTATGCAAACAAACCAGGCTACCTAGGACTACCTGTCAGGGTCACATTCAATCAATCGAGATGCAATCATAATCACAATTGTTTATGGGTATTCACGTTATGAAAATATTCCAGAAATTCACCAATTAATTTCACAAATTTGCAAAGTACACAAATGTAAATAGATCAGCAGAGATGCATTCAAAGCTACAATGCTCAAATATACCACACGGTGCCTCTTCCAAAGATTATGTCAACTGAGAGGCAAGCATGACCATTTGGCTCTTTGTATCAGAGAGCCTCAGCTGGCACTCTACTCCGATAAACCAAATGCTGACAGTTTCGTACCTAAGCCTGTCTCTCATGCAAAACAACATTACAAGGACTTGAATACCCAGGCAGTAGTCACCTCGTGCTCCCACTATCTACTGCTTCACTTGAGTGAACCAAGGATCCGCATCCCTCTCTCCACCCACGGCTCCGCATCCCTCTCTTCACCCACGGCTCCGCATCCCTCTCCCCGCCCACAACTCAGCATCCTTCTCCATGCCCAAGGACCAGCATCCCTCTCCTTGCCCAAGGACCGGCGCACCTCTCCCCCGCCCAAGGACCGGCGCACCTCTCCCCCGCC
Source organism: Pleurodeles waltl (assembly GCF_031143425.1). Lineage (NCBI taxonomy): Eukaryota > Metazoa > Chordata > Amphibia > Caudata > Salamandridae > Pleurodeles > Pleurodeles waltl. Next base: position 1,021,612,663 of record NC_090449.1, on the reverse strand, counting down.
CAAGGACCGGCGCACCTCTCCCCCGCCCAAGGACCGGCGCACCTCTCCCCCGCCCAAGGACCGGCGCACCTCTCCCCCGCCCAAGGACCGGCGCACCTCTCCCCCGCCCAAGGACCGGCGCACCTCTCCCCCGCCCAAGGACCGGCGCACCTCTCCCCCGCCCAAGGACCGGCGCACCTCTCCCCCGCCCAAGACTTGGCATCCCTCTCCTCGCCCAAGACTTGGCATCCCTCTCCCCGCCCAAGACTCGGCACCCCTCCTTGTTTTCAAGACTCGGCACCCCTCCTTGTTTTCAAGACTCGGCACCCCTCCTTGTTTTCAAGACTCGGCACCCCTCCTTGTTTTCAAGACTCGGCACCCCTCCTTGTTTTCAAGACTCGGCACCCCTCCTTGTTTTCAAGACTCGGCACCCCTCTCCCCGCCCAAGACTCGGCACCCCTCTCCCCGCCCAAGACTCGGCACCCCTCTCCCCGCCCAAGACTCGGCACCCCTCTCCCCGCCCAAGACTCGGCACCCCTCTCCCCACCATCCCTCTCCCCGCCCAAGACTCGGCATCCCTATCCCCACCATCCCTCTCCCCGCCCAAGACTCGGCATCCCTCTCCCCGCATCCCTTTCCCCGCCCACGACTCCGCATCCCTCTCCCCGCCCACGACTCCGCATCCCTCTCCCCGCCCACGACTCCGCATCCCTCTCCCCGCCCACGACTCCGCATCCCTCTCCCCGCCCACGACTCCGCATCCCTCTCCCCGCCCACGACTCCGCATCCCTCTCCCCGCCCACGACTCCGCATCCCTCTCCCCGCCCACGACTCCGCATCCCTCTCCCCGCCCACGACTCCGCATCCCTCTCCCCGCCCACGACTCCGCATCCCTCTCCCCGCCCACGACTCACTATTCCACTAGCCGCCCATTCATCTACTACTCAAAACACCAGTATCCCTGGCTATTCCATGCAGTTCCTAAATCAAGGGAAGCAAATAAGGAGCAACATACTAATACGGTCTGTCCCGGGGATTTGACGGTGGTAGCGTGTGCCAAGTGCGGCTGTAAGCTGTCCAAGGCAGACTTCTTTGTCAGTCATGAGTGCTTGACCCGTCTTAATGCGAATGCGGACGTAGTAATGAAGTGTCAGAATACCGGCACTCGCATGCCCCATCCCAAACACTGAAGACTTCTACTGTGGGCTGTTCCAAAACATAAGCGACAGAGCCAGCAATGCCAGTGACTGTAGGGGGCTGACCTGCTGCCCACTCAATGTATATAGCGGCCTGACCTAAACAGTAAATTGCCTTCTAACAGAGCAATAGCGTTGGTGATGGGACACAAAATCTCTCCAAGTAGTATTTTATTAGTTTTTTTCCCCTTAATTACAGGAGTTGAGAGACAGCCCAGACACAAGGATGACTCTAAAAACAACGAAAATTAATCAAAGCTCACAAACTTCCAGGATGCACTTGTGTATTTATTTGGCTTTTGCATTGGGTTGTTTACGAGGAGTTCAGACTAAGAGATAACAGATTACCAAAAGCTACAGACACTATGGTTAGATTGTACAAATAAAGCATTAATAGCCTCACCTATGGAAAAAAATAGTGAGTGCCTGGATATGATAGGACTGACGTGTCTGTAACAAGGTCACAAGAAAAGGGTGGACATCTTTATTGTGTCACTTTTCTCTCCACAATCTAGGCAGATGGCATGTGCAATAATTATATATTATTGTGTACACTCTTAATCTGGCCTCAGAAAGCAGTGTGTAGCCCTTGTGGCTACTTCCATGTCAGCTCCAAGAAGAATATTGTTCTCCTATAATACTCTCCAACAGCTTTATTCAGACATCAAAGCTGTAAGAATGTTTGTTTAATGGGTGGATAGATTCATAGTCATAGAGAGTTATCCAGATAAAAAAAAAACCCAGCAATAAATAAAATCATCACACTTTCAGCCAAAATACCTAATCATTCTACTAATTAAGTTACTTACCTTTAGTAATGCTCTTTCTGGTTGAGATCTAACCGCAGGTTCCTCACCCTGGTACTCTCCCCAGATGTCATACTGGATCTGCTGGAGACGTTTGCAATAGCTCCCGCGTGCCAGCAGGTGGTATCATCAGCCCATATCATCACTCTTTCTCACCTCTGGACATGACACAGAGCCACACACATGCGCTAGTCAGTTGTTTATTTGTCACGCCAACAGGCATTGATTCAGTCGCAAGGTCGCTTGGTTTCATTCTCTCTCTATGGGTAAGTCCAAATGGAAGTCTAAAGACAAGTCGAAGGGGAAACTCAAGAAAAAGAATACTCCTGCTTTGGGGGTGAAGTCACAGACAGCATTCCAGGAATCAGACTCTAGCCAAATATATTTGACAGTCCGGCTTGGACAACACAAGGTTCTGTAGATCATGTCATGGACATCAGTGTCATCATCAAACATCTGGGTAGGGAAATTCACTAGTTCAGGAATTTGTGGTCATAAGTATCAATCAGAAAATCTTACATACATACATACATAGACAGCAGTTTGGTACTCAATACTACAAATTCGGATGTGGCACTCTTTAAACAACGATCTAATAAGTAACCAATAAAACACCCAAGGAAAAACGTGGGATGTATAAACAGCCAAGCTGGGTGACAAAAGAAAGTGTTCAGATGGTGAACACATAGAAAATCAAAGTGTCAAACTGGAAATGGGTCCATTAGCATTACATTCAGGAGGATGCAACTCTGCTTCACATGGCATTACTCCCAGTGATGCTGCTGAACATTTCACATGCAAAGTTGCCCATTTTCAATGTGTTAGGCGGAATGCCCCGACTGCAACATCTACAAATTAAACCATCATGAAACCATCTGTAGTACTCATGTTTTTTTTTTTTTTTAAATAAACATACAATGGTGTCCACCAATATTAAGTATACTGAGACTTTTTAGCACTTCATCAAACACTGGTAATATCTTTTGCATATAGCGGTTCATACTGCACTACTGTTTCTAAGCACTGTATGCAATGTGCTAGTACTCAACTTACTTACCTAAGGAGGGTGGAAGGCCAAGTTGCCTTTGCCAAGATGTAAATTACGGTCTGCATGCAGATGACTGCACATCTAAACTACAGAAGTTTAACACATGGGGTAAATCCTGATGGGAAGAAGGGACAGTCGCGCTAAAATGACGCTGAATGTTTGTTATCCCTCAAGGATATTATGCCCCAGAGGACCTGCCGCGGTGCCACTTTTAAAAGGTGCTCAGTGACCCCTTCTGCAGCAGCTTGTTAATGATAGTGTAGGTCTCCACTCTGAAGGTTCCCATGATACAGTGATGCAGAAGACAATATTACCCCAAAGGTCAAATGTTCAACCAGCGTCACCCAGATGGATACAAACATATGTGAGTATTATCACAAACAGGTCAAGGAAGCATGCTGTGCGTTACAAGAGACTGGGCCACACTGAGTAAATTCTTTCTGGCCCAGAGGCCACTGATTGCAACCAGGTGAAATGTTTAGCTCCGAATTCTTCACAAATGATCAGAGAGCCATTTGGGTGCAACTCTACTTACGTCACATTATTAACCTAAATATAACTGGGACTGCCACAGAAAGCTTTTATTTGTTAAAAAAAGGACATAAGGAAATATGCACCTTGGTGATCTGACAACGTGTTACAGAATTTGTAAATTCCAGGTATGACAGGAGTCAAAATCTATCTAAGCATCGATATATAAAATTAAAATCACCCTAAACAATACAGGCAAAGGTTATTATTTCCCTTAAATTCCCACACAATCCTAGATAAAATCTCAATAAAAGAAAAGCATTGGCAAAGATTTGGTATTGGCCCCTGCTCTTTGGGATTTGTCAATGTTAATTGTTTTGTCATAGTTTTTGCTAAGCGCTATTGTTGGGACCGCAGACAGACCATCATTCCACATTAAAAAAATCTCTCAAAGTAAAAATATTTTTGGGTAGAAATATTGTTGGATAAAAAAAAAATAAAAAAATAAAATAAGAAAGAAGACATTTCCATAGTAGTTCCTACCACTTAAAGGAACTACTGTGTGTGTAGATGTGTTTTTTTCTAAGTTTTCTCTTCGGCTTTAGGAACCTCTCCGAGTACCCCGGAAGCCTCCGGTGCACTGGGACACAGACTCCTTCCGCTGAATCCAGAAGTCCTGCGCTCCGAAAGCTAAGTGGTTTGTAAATGTCACCGGAGCTCCACAAGTTTACATGTCAACTATTACTTTTTTATTAAATACTGTACATTAATTTTTTGTTCATGCAGCTTCCAAAAGTAATTTTTCCCCAAACAGGAAAATATTTATTGCAAACAGTATTTTAAAAGCTGCAAAGTGATGTAGGCCTGTCTGGTGAAACAATCGTTAGATACTCATACATATTTTAGTCAAGTGAATCTTTTGACATTGTTTCAAATTTTCTCATCGGATACCAATGAGGCACTGATGGCGCTTGGGTTTTCCTTGCCTATTATATATAAACAAGAATGTTAATTATGTTCTTCCCCTTTTTTAACACTTTGATCGCATTGTTTTATGGTAGTACTATTGACAGTCTTTAAAGGCAAATTTTTTTTCCCCCCCAGCAATACCAGGTCGTCCACACACGCCAAGTTAACAGGCGACCTCCTATGCTTCTGGTATGCGATTGTATTAGATTCAGCTTTGGAGATAGGACAGCCATGTAAAGGAAAAATCACAATGAAGCAAGATCATACCCCAGTTTTGAGCAGTTCTACATTAACTTTTAGAGGTAGTGCTTTTTGTTAGCTAGTTTGTTTCCAAACTACGTCTTGCAGCCAAGTTCAACAATCAAATTTACCAGTGGTTGATCTACCCCCAAATATTAACCTTTCTGATATAGTTTACATTGATCAAAAGTTTTGCTACAATCCACAAAACATGTAGTAAACAAGATGATAGACAAGGCCATTATCTTGACCATAGTGGCATCTTTAAAGGAATCCTTTCTGCCCTAATAATAATAGGTGATTCCCATTTCCCTATGATTGTAGCCAAATATTAATTTCACAACGATGTTATCTTCAATGTCAAGTAGCACTATTAAACAACAGCTTAATGGATTCACACAAAGACTGTGCTTACAGTTCATGTAGAAAATTGGTCTTCGGCTGGACCCTATATTTGTACTGGCTTTAAACTTTGTGCACTCTTCCTCTACTAACCAGTAGTAAAGTGCTTGTTATCCTGCTTTACACATGGTTGAATTGGCATGTTCCTAATTGGTATGTTTAACTTACCCATAAGTCCCTGATGAATATGGTACAAAATGTACCCAGGGCCTGCAAGTTACATGTCATTAGTGGACTGCAGCACGTATTGTGCCAGCCTCTAGAGTGACAGTATAAAACATGGCTTTAGGCCTACTATTGTAGCCTAATTGTGGTGCTTAAACACTGCAATTCAACCTGTCAAAATAAGCCCATTTGTGTCAAAACGTCCCTTTTGTAAGCCTTATAGCCCAGAAGGCAGGATGCGCGAAATGTTAAAGTCGATAATGTAGAAATGTAATGTTAACATGTCCTTACGGTGAGTAGCACACAAAATCTATTTTAAATGTGGCAGGTCTAGCCGTCCTGTATAGAAAACAAGAGTACAGATTAAAATACTAATACTATATTTCCGGAAAGAGGCCAGCTGAAATAATAATAAACAACTATATTTAATAGTTATTAAAAATTCAACTGTGAAGGGTCAGATGTTTTAAAAATATTATGGCAAATTTACTTTTAGAAAGTTACCCTTTACCTGAATTGTCAAAAGATTAAATAACACAAGCCTCGGTCAGCTCCCAGACAGTAAGTGCCCTGAACAGGTCCGAAATGACTCTAGAGCACACATCAGGCTGATCTAAATGGACCGAGATGACTCCTCTGAACGCTGCAGATTATGTAGGTGGGGCTGTGGGCTTCCTTTCTGATAATATAATGTAAAATTCTGCTTTAATATCAAATCATGCTTGACAGGTCTGTTGGGCTCACATAAGTTCATAGGGCACTCTTGAACGTGGAGAAAACAGGATGCCAAAATAATTTTTGCAAATACACTGTCTGTTTTTTAAAGAACTCCACTTTTGTCCTACCAGACTTCAATCACTGGGTTTACATATAAGCCTTGGGGCACACCTGAAAGGGGGAATAACGGGATGCCTAAACAATTGTTCTAGACTCACTGTCTAGTTGCTGAAGGACTATGCTTTTGTCCTACCAGACTTCTGTCTCTGGGCTTTTTGTGGGTAAAGACAATGTCTCAAATTAGATTATTATAGTACACTCATAGCCTTTTAACCCCAAACTTATTGTGGTTGAATACTGTTATCTTGAAAATGGCCAAAGTGGGTAGGGTTGGCCCTCAGGAACTTAAGCCCCATTGGTTAAGATGTACCAAGGAGTCCTTGCCGCCCACTAACTACTGCCAGGCATTAATGTGGCACCTTCAGGAACCAACATCTGATCTTTCGCAGGTCTCTGAAGTATTCTGAAGGGTACTGAACAGACTGTTTGTGACCTGAGAGGGGCCTTGATGGACTGGACCTGCTCCCTCTTATATACAGGACAAAATGCATTCCAAGGATCACAAGACTGATCTCCTGTTTGAGCTTCAGGTATACAACAAGCTAGAAGTGGCTTTCTCCTGGAAGTATCCCGCTGATCAGTGGCATCTGGATTGAACCCTGCTCTTGGCATCTCCTTGACATACTAGAAGTCTAAGTTCCTTCCTTGATGTCCTGGGGGTTTTAGAAGTGTACTCCTCTGGTGGAGTAGGCTTAAAACACTACGCCAGAGGGTAAACCTTGGTGGTGTATCCGCCCCATCAAGGCCAGACTCTAATTTTGCCTAGGTCCTGGTCTACCTTGACCATTGTCTATCATGGAGCTTTGTGCTTCTTGAACATATTTCTACTTAAACATCTTCAAATTCATATCTCAGATTCTCCTTGATGATTATTTTTTTGTCATTTTGTTGTTGCTTTGTTTATTAAGTGATATTCTTATGCATCTAATTCTGATTGGGATTTTTATTGTTTTACATTCTGAATTTATTACTGGACTATAAGCTACGAGGGTTTTGAGCTTAGAATAATTTAGTGACTTTGAGGGTTACCCCTGTCAAGGATTATGACTGTTCCCTGAGGTAGGTACTCATCCATTCCAAATAAAAATCCAATTACTTACAGGCTAAATAAGGTATCCCCTTTCAGAATTCGAGTTTTTGACTCTGCATGAGAAAATTATTAAGTATTGCTAGAAATGAGGCCCACTTACGTGATTCTAGTAGACAAGCAAATCTATAGATATTCCATTTGGGTCTGCTCTCTGATGGTTTATGACTGATTTCTTTAACTTGCAAAATAGAGGATGAAATAAAATTTTCACTATCACCCCTTTTAGGCTCATTACTAGGATATACATAGCATCTATGTACTCTTTCCAGATTTCAAACAACATACAGTAAACTGAACCCTTCGGTATTGCCTCATGCTGTTGCCTGTTAAGACCAATGCCTTATTGTGATCTAAAAGAATAAAGATCAGGTTTCTATTGAGTATTTCTCCTCAGAGTAACCATATCTGCACAGTTTCACAAAAAGGGCGCACTTTCGAAAATATAAATACTCTAAAAGACAAAGAGGATACAGTGATAAGTTACTGAGTAGCATTAAGACAGCTTCCCTTTAAATAGGATGGCTATCCAAGACTTACAGCCTGTCAGCTGGAAAACTGAGAAAATAAAACAAATTTACATAAATACCGAAAAGACATCTACGAATCAAACATTATCTTGAGTCAAGTGGATGTCCACTGCTGAGATGTCTGGGTACCTATGCACAGAGAACATATACCCAGTGTTCTCTAATGCTTGTGTCAACCCACTAAGTTTTAAAAAAATAATTCAATAACTAGAATAAACTATGGAAACAAACTGTAACTGATAGACGGTTTCAAGCTTGCCACATACTTACGCTTTATGATATATACAAAGGCAAGGCAGTCGTGCTATGGTGTCTCCCTGTGTTAGCTCTTCGAGGCATATCGCACACTCCCCAGCATCTTTCGTCAGCACATCCTCTAAAAAACAGAAGGACAACTGTAAGTGACAGGGTATGCAAGGGTATGCAATAATATGCACTAATAATGGCAGATATTCTTGATAGTCCTTTTTAGTTCATAAAACACACACGCTTTACTAAAGTATGCAGCCTTTGGAAATGGCCAAAAGTACTCAACAGGTGGCTAAGTAGTAGTCACAAAACCTTATTGGCAGAATAAAGGCCCAGGTGAAGGATGAGAACAAGTGCATGGGGCTGGTAAGTGTCTAAGATTCACTGAGAGCCACAACTGCAGAGAATTCAACACTGTGGTATTACACCTTTGTGAAAATTGATTGAGACCTGTCTCTGAGGTACAACTTAAATTCCACCCGTCACTCCTGCTGTAGGATACTGAAGACAAAAAAATATAACCTTGCAATCTCAAAAGATGGGCTCACTCCCTTTAAACGTTAGTTTGAAATGCATCTATGCCAACTGGAATTATCTTAGCAGGAGGTGCAATACGTTTGGGTAACACCGACGTATAAAAGGTTCGACAAAATGGACAATTTGTAACTTTGAGCTTCAATGCTACAGGTAGCACTGCATCTTGCTCATATAGAGTGTTTAAGCTGACCTACAATTGAGATCTTACAGTGTTGAAGGGATACTTACTGCTTACAAACACAGAACCGACATGAAAACGAATGGGCTGAACATCCTTTTTCTATTATGACACACTACTCGGTAACTTCTGCATTCTGTGAATTTGTCTATGCAGGAAACAGGTAAACACAAGAAACTTTGAAACTAAAAGGTAAATGTAGAAAGCCCTGAAAGTTATAGCAAAAGCACACAATACCTCTGGGCTATGCAAATGTGAAGTATTTACTCTGCCTGCTCAAAGTCTGGATGGAAATTCCAGCTCTAGGCATGACGAGTCACATTCTGACTGCCGGTACCATCTTGGCACAGCCGCTTGCCTCTCAAACTGCTTGGTAATGTGGCATACTGGCAAACTACAGCGCAGGGTAATGGTCAACGTCACAAAGACATTGATGAGAAGTAATCATTAGCGATATTTTCAGTAGTTACTAAATCTTGAACAAATCTGAGGCAACAAAAACAGAACAGCATCTAATGATGGCCCAGCTCTCACATACTCACTAGGGATCCCGGATCACGTGCGTCTCATTGCTAAACCACGATAACTGGCATTAAAGTTCCTTTCAAAGCCAGGACAGTGGTTGCAAACATAGTTTTAACAAGCACTGTAAAGTAAAGGGTCTCACTATGCTCGAGCTAGAGTTATTAGCGTTGTAAATTCCTGACTGGACCTTTTTTGCCACATATATTGAAAAGTAAAACAGTTGACATAAGCGAGCCGATTTAAAGCACCACGGCCGCCATGAGCATGAGTGCGAAGGAGAGACACTAAAGGAAAAAAGTTTGCTTGCAGTGTTAGAATCCATTTTGAATTGCTTCGTTTCTTTTACACGTGTAAGTTTGAGCTTTTGTTGTCTCTGAACGCACTGTCTATCACATATGTTATCTTATGTATATTTGTTTAGGTAAAATAAGCCTGGTTCCACGCCATAGGCTTGCAGCTGGTTTCTTTCCCTAACTGGGGCACTGTACTCATTATAATTGTGTGTTCAAATAACTAACTGACCTCGGCTGTGGTATTTTGGGGAGGGAAAGGCTGATATCTATGCCTTTGAACCACGTAATCCTTTGAAGGGTCTCAAGAATGTGGGGAGTCAGGCAGCTGCAGAAGGGAGGCAAGGACAAAGCTGGGAATGGAACCGGTGTGTGGAAACTGATTAACTCCTTAAAATATCTGTATGACGTATATCATTATTTACACAGTTTATGTATCCTTTGATGTATGAGTATAAATATCACTGTTAAACGCTTTATGCTAGCACACTTTACTTCGGGCCTGGGATGCCAGTGGTGAACCTGTCCTCTTTGCTGCAGCAAAATTAAACAGACCTTTGGTCATTGATTTTTCACTCCGGCTCTCCGTGTCAAAAACTCCTTTGTAAATGCATTTGTAAGTATCTGCAAATATGTGCATTTGACAATTTGGCGCCCGAACAGGGACCTTCCAGTGGATATCTTCAGTAGCTCTGTCACGAGACGTGCTGCCAGTGGGGGGACGCCGTTCCGGAGGTGTAGATTCCAGGGGCCCCTGCACAAAGACTTAGTTTCAAAAGCAGCTGCATCTTATCCACCGGGCAGGCCTCCCCGCGCTTTCTCATGATGTCCCAGCGAAGTCCCTGAAACATCGGTGTTTATCTTGACTGATTAGTCTGACACGGGCGGCCGGAGAGAAATCCAGGAAAAAGCAGATAGTCAGGTAAGACTGTTCCTCGCTGGCTATTTGTCTGCTTTAACTTGCATTTGAGAGAATAATTGTTTTTGGATAACTTATCATTTTTGGGAATGATTAGTTCTTGGTAAATTTGCATTTGTACAAGGTACCATTTGACAATTTGTATTACACGTGTTTTTCTTGTTTGAGTATTTTGCCCAGGCCTGGAGCAATTTGTAAGTTGGTAAATATTTGAAAAAAGGGTTTTTTTTTCTTCTTCGGTGCACATTTGAAAAAGGTTTTCTTTGGTGCACATTTGAACAAGGGTTTCTTTGGTACATGTTGCATTTTGAAATTTGGTGTGTGTTGTCTTTTGAAAATTTAAAAGGTTAGATATGGGGAATAAGAAATGTTGGCAAGGGTTATGTCTTTGTTTTCGCCGAAATCATGTGCCACGTTTAGATAAAAAGCAACCGATCCCAAAAGAGGGAACACCAGGGTGGGACATGTTAAAGGATTATGGTTTAGAGAACAATTTGTATAATAGTATATGGCGCAGATATACTAGACATTGTCCTGACCTCCAGTGGCCAGAGGATGGGTCTTTTGATTTAAAGAAACTAACCTACCTACAGGAATGTTTGTTTCATAAAAAGGCTAGACAACATATGTTTGAGGTGTACAGAAAATGGGAAATGGAGGCCAATAAAAGAAAAATTAAATCAGATAAACTGATAGAGAGGGAAAATAGGAGAACCATCATGCAAAAGGCCGCCCTTTATCACCAGTCCCAAACCCAGAAAGGGATTGAATCTGAAGATAGAGTCCATAGGGCTCAGGTGGAGGGAAGTTATGTATCAAAGCCAACAGAAACCAAACATGCATTAGAGGAAGATGAGGTAATGCTACAGCTATTAGATAATAGCCCTACTGCACCTCCACCTTACACACCCCCTGCAGTAGCCCAACCTATCATGGGGGCACAGCAACAGCAGCAAGGGCAAGGGCACAATTTGGGAAATCCAGGTGCACCACTACAGCAGCATGTGCCACAACCACCACAGCCTCTAGCCCAAGCTACCCCAATAGCCCAAGTCCTAATCCCTCCGCCACCTGCCCCACCACTACCAGCCAGCACTGCAAGGTTACCAATAATGTCCCCTGCCCCTAATACCCCAAATGGACAACGCCGACAGTGCAGAGCCACACACTCACTTTCACCCATATGGAGCACACCTATTAAGTCGATTTCGCCCCCTAGTACTCGCTCCACTATTGGGGATGGGGAAAAACGGGTTATCAAGAATCAGTCAGAGAACTGGATGTCACATCCTATTTACACCCACACCGATATTATGGACACAATACAACAGATGTCACATTTTGGACAGCAATTGGCACTACAGTATATGATTGAAAAATTGGAGAGGGATTGGAAGTCTGGTATTACAGATTCTACCCCTCTCCCTTATGAACAAGAATTATACCAATTATGGCGGGACAGTGTGGCTTGTATTCTTGATAGTAACAGCATAAATGAGGGAGTACGCATTTGTGTCATAGCCAGGGAAGATGTTCTCAATATATATGACAAGGGGTACCCAATGAGGGAAGTGCACCCTGATATGCCCACTGCAGCTGCAGTTGCAGCAGCAGCTGCCGCCGGACGACCAGCTCCCGGGCCGGTGGCTCAATTTGTCCATATACCATGGAAAAGGGAGGAGGTAATGGCTATAAAGAAAGACTTGCCAGACCCTCGAAAGAATCCAGCTGGATTCTATCGGGACCTTAGAATTGCCATTTCCACCACAACCATGACACTCAAAGACATTGACTATTTTTTTGGTGTTTTATTGGGCCCTGAAGTTTGGCATAAAATTAGAAGAGTAGATGATGCACCTACTTTGGGAAATACATGGGGGGGTTTAGAAGCACGAGAAGCACAGAGGGCACCAGGAACCCTGCCGCATCAGGATATTTTAGATTTACCTAACCGGATATTGACTAAGTTAGAAACTGTTATACCTCTTCAGACTGTGGATTGGGGAAAACTTGCCACTTATAAACAGAAAATAGGTGAAGATGTCCCAGATTATTTTACTAGAATTGAACAAGCTTTCATAGATTTTAGCGGTCAAGACCTCGCCACCGTAACAGGTGTCACACTATTTGTAGAACGCTTTGTTAATGGCCTTCTACCTGAAATATCACAAAAATTAAAAGCAACAGAGAGTTCGTGGATGACGAAGGGACAGGCAGAGATTTTACAGATGGCACAATACTATGAGAGCAGGTACAAGGAAGAATTAGAAAAGAATGAGAAGTCAGTAAAAGAATTGAAGAAAAAGGTATTATTACAGCAGGCATACCCCCAGCGGGATACAACCCCTCAGCAAAGGGGTGGCCCACCAAGGGGACGGGGAAGGGGTCGAGGCCGAGGTGCATCTGCACCACCCCAAGACCGCCGATTAAATATCAACCAATGTGCCTACTGTAAGCAGGATGGACATTGGCGTGATACTTGCCCATTACTGGAAGGAAGACAAAGTATGTCACTTCATAGAAGGAACGCGGCAGGTAATGCACGAGGACGAGGAAGAGGTAGAACTGATCAGAATTCGCAGAATGAGAAGCAGGTCCCGCGTAACACTAATATTTGTGACAATGCATTTGAACGACAATATTATGCTGATGATTTCTTTTCTGAATCCTACAATTATTAGGACAGCCACAGACAGGGCCAGGGGCGAGTAAGTATTCCTGTAGATCAAAATGGTCCCTACATTGATGTAAAAATCGAAGGAGAGGGCCATAAGTTTCTTCTAGATACTGGTGCCACCAGAACATCTATTGCACATTCTGCAGTCCCCGGGGCTCCCCTGTCTGGGCTTCATACCACATCAATTGGGATTTCTGGAATCCCCGTGGTGAGCCCCATCTCAACACCTATGAGAGTAACTGTAGGCCCATTTACAGTACACACGCCACTCTCTTTAACATCAGGTTGCAATGAAAACTTGTTTGCATTAGATTTGTTAAAGAAATTAAATGCAGTTATTCACTGTTCAATGGATGGTGTCTATGTAACTATGGATAGTGTTTCCCCAACTCGGTGCATGTTCTCACAGGAATACGACTTACCCCCAGAGCTAAAGGAAATAGACCCTCGCTTATGGGCCAAAGGCAAGAATGATGTAGGCATTATGGATATCGACCCTATTGTAATAAAAATCAAACCAGGTGCCCGGTTACCTCGTGTTCCTCAATACAAATTACCTAAATCAAGCGAAAAAGGGCTCAAGGCAGTCATATCTGATCTTGTGCATGCAGGTGTCATAAAGGAAATAGTGAGCAGCCCATGTAACAGTCCAATCCTTCCTGTTGTAAAGAAACGAAATGATGCTAATAGATTAGATGGTGAGCAATCATTTACTGATAACACAGTATATCGATTAGTTATTGATCTCCGAGAAATTAATAAAATAGTAATTCCCCAGTTTCCCGTGGTCCCAGACATGAATAGTCTTTTCACCATGATTCCACCCTCTGCGTGTTTTTTCACCGTAATCGATTTGAAGAATGCGTTCTTTAGCATTCCAATTGCCGAAGAATCTCAATATTTGTTTAGCTTCGCGATTTTTGGTAGATCATTCGCGATGACAAGAATTCCACAGGGATTTGTTGAGTCCCCGAGCATATATAGTCAATGTCTTAAACGTCAATTAGACCAATTCAATCCACCTTCAGGCTCTGCATTGTTGCAGTACATTGATGATATTTTAATTGCCTCAGATTCCATGACACAATGTAAGACTGATACTGTTGCATTATTACATCATTTAGCACCTCTGGGCCATAAGGTGTCCCTTCCAAAATTGCAGTATTGTAGAGAGGAGGTCACCTATCTAGGACACCTCCTCTCTAAGGAGGGAAGGAGATTACATCCAGACAGAATTAAACTGGTTCATACAATGACTGCACCACGCACCCCTTCTGAAGTCCGAGCATTTTTGGGATTTACATCCTTTTGCAGACAGTGGATTCCAAATTTTTCACTTATAGCAAAACCATTGACTGCTCTGACACTTTCAGATGTGCCCTCTCCTGTACCTTGGACTGACAAATGTGAGGAGGCTTTTCAAGATTTAAAAAAGGCGATGTGCTCTGCTCCTGTATTGGGTAATCCGGATTACAGCAAAACATTTGTTTTATTTGTGCATGAAAAGCATGGCTGTACATTGTCTGTTTTGACACAGGACCAAGGTGGGAGACAACGCCCTTGTGCATACTTCTCTTCCACCTTGGACACTGTGGCGCAAGCTTTGCCTACTTGTCTTAGAGGAGTGGCTTCTGCAGCAGCTGCGGTGAAACAAAGTGAAGGGTTTGTTGGTGGCAATCCGCTCACTGTGATGGTTCCTCATGCCGTTGATATTTTGTTAAACAAGACACAGACGCAGCACCTCACCAGTGCTCGTCTAACGGGTTACGAATTAACATTGTTCAGTCCAAATATTATTTTGAAGCGGTGCAATGTCTTGAACCCAGCTACGTTACTACCCCTCCCTCAGGACAATGTGGAATTTGATCATAATTGCATTTTTGCCACTGAGGAAGAAACCAAGGGACGGGTAGACTTAACAGACACTCCCCTATCTGACCCACAGGGAGAGCTGTTTGTAGATGGGTCTTGCTTCAAGTTACCAGATGGTACGACCACTGCAGCCTATGCCGTCACCACAGTCAAAACAGTGGTTGAATCTCATAGAATCCCGCAAAATTCGGCACAGGCTGCAGAATTAATTGCCCTCACCAGAGCTTGTGAAATAAGTGAACATCTTAGTGTTAACATCTACACTGATAGCCAATATGCGTTTGGAGTAGCTCATAATTTTGGGCGACTCTGGGCGAATAGAGGCTTTATCACGTCACATGGCACTACCATTCAGCATGGCAACTTGATTGTGACTCTTTTGAATGCTCTCAGCCTGCCCCGTCAGGTCGCAATCATTAAGTGTAGTGCCCACAAAAAAATTACTGATGATATAGGACGAGGAAATGCTTTTGCAGATGCTACAGCGAAAGCAACAGCACGAGCACCATTTGACAATGCATATGTTGAAAGTAGCATCAAGGGAGAGCCTCAGAACGAAGTACTAGAAAATACCATGCAGTGTGTGAGAGATATTCAAGCAGAAGCAACAGCAGAGGAAAGGGAACAGTGGGAGAAGAACGGTAGACTAGACAGTGAGGGTTGTTACACAGATGACACAGACAGAAGAAGATGGATGTTACCTAATTGTTATGTACACGCTATGGTTACTATGGCCCACAGTCCTGCACACATCAGTGCCCAAGGCATCAAGACAACTTTGGAGTAATCCTCTGATATCCAAAGCTGCTAATAACCTGGTTAAAAGTTGTATGGTGTGTGCAGTGCACAATGCAGGAAAAGGGACCCCTACGCCCCCTGGCCACTTTGCCCCTCCTGATCTCCCCTTTGAAGCTATACAGATGGATTTTATCCACATGGAACCGTGTAACAAACTGAAATACGTGTTAGTGGTAGTATGCATGTTTTCAAAATGGATAGAGGCCTACCCATTAAAAGACAATGGTGCCCTCTCTACCGCCAAAATATTACTAAAAGAATATTTTCCTAGATACGCATTGCCACGATTAGTCTGGAGTGACAATGGCAGTCATTTTTCTAATGAGGTAATGGAGAAGGTCTGTACCGCCCTTAACATCAAACATCGATTTCATGCTGCAAATCACCCACAATCAGCGGGCCTTGTAGAAAGGTATAATTACACCTTGAAGAGCAAAATAGCTAAGATTTGTGCTGAGACCAACTTAAAATGGCCAGATGCTTTGCCCCTAGCATTAATGTCCATCAGGATGACTGCCAGTAGCAAGTCACGATTATCCCCCTATGAAGTTGTCATGGGGAGGCCAGCCAATATCTGGGGGGTACCACGACCAAAGAAGCTTTCTGAAGTGCAATATCCTTTGTTTGTAGATTACTGTAAACAATTGACTAAAGATTTGCGTTTGATCCACCAACAGGTCAAGGCCAGCCTACCGACTCCTCTTGAAGGCCCTGATCACCCTTTTAAGCCAGGGGATTGGCTTATGACAAAGAATTTTCAAAGAACCAACAGTCTTCAGCCCAGGTGGCGGGGGCCAGCCCAGGTACTGCTTGCAACACAGACAGCGGTGAAAGTGGAAGGAAGGAAAAACTGGATACATGCTAGCCACTGTAAGCGTGCACCAATTCCACTACAAAGTACTCTAACAGCAGAATTACCATTGTCTCCTGATTACAGCGAAGTAGGGAGACAGGAAACACCTCCACAGGTTTCAAGTGCTACTTCTGCTCCTGAGGTGACACAGCAGCCCAGTGACGAAGAGTTGCTGTTTGAAGATCAACAAACTCATCGATACAACCTGCGTCCTCGCCCATCCAAATGAACAGAATTTTGAAGGTGCGTAAGGTGGTGACCTCTACGAAAAGCTACATTTACATCACCCTGATAGCTCCTAGCTTGGAACTGCAAACTGAGGTCTCTTCTGAATGGCCAAGGAATCCTCTGCTCAGCAGAATACGGCACGCCTGCCTTCGTGAAATACAGTTCCCCGCTTTCACCGCCACCGGCATTT
This sequence comes from Pleurodeles waltl, assembly GCF_031143425.1. Taxonomy (NCBI): domain Eukaryota; kingdom Metazoa; phylum Chordata; class Amphibia; order Caudata; family Salamandridae; genus Pleurodeles; species Pleurodeles waltl. The sequence continues at coordinate 1,021,595,617 of NC_090449.1, read as the reverse complement.
CCGATGCCATTGATGTACCAGCATTAAAACGAGCTATCCTCACTGTTGTTACGCACACTTTGGGCGACGAGGTTGTAAATGACTGTGATGACTAAATTTTCAGCATGAACAGGAACACGGGTGACTAGCCTGTGCAACGACACCAGAACATTGGTTAGAACAATTATCTCAACGAGAACACAAGCATAGTGGGATGCAGTTTGTGCAACGCTATTCAAGCAGTGGGTAAATGGAGTTAACAGTTCTGTGACTGGCGAGAAAAAAAAAAAAAAACCAAGTACCAGTTCTATGGAAGCGGCCAGCCATTAGGGTTGGTGCGGTTTGTAGTCCCAACGGTAAAAAAAAGGTGCCCTTTTCTGTTTAATACCCAAGCACATCACTGATCTGGTTGAAAATTGCTGGCCTCCGCCCTCATTTTTGCTGAGACACTGAACGAAACTGACAAACTATACTGAAGACGAACTTTGAAGTATCGCGACTTACTCACTGGGAGTTGAGACTCACCAGGAGTTAAAACTCGAAAAGGAGAAGATAAGGGACCTAGGATCAAGCCAACATCTATTGTCCTGTATTTGAAAAACTTGTTCATGGACCAACCAGTACAGCCTAACTGCTAGAGTGGAAAGCACGGCGGTGCTGAACCCTAGTGGGTGTGAACATTGAAGGAAAATTTACTTATCTGTATCTATACGTATATGATTATTAGTATAGTGATATCAATATTTTGCATTTACATATTTGGTAATTGTGTGGGTATATTTTTGAACACGCGTAGGCGGTTGAGACGAGTAAAACGGTATCATAGAAAGGTTGTAGGACCAAGGAGGAGAGCACAATAAAATTATGAAAATATATCCATTTGGCAGGACAAATATCCCTCTAGAGAATAGGGAAGAGTGGCCTTATAACTATTTCTATAAAACAACAATGAAGTACCTAGTGACCCTTATGTTAATATGTATAATGTCCAGTGGTGTTGCATCATTGTTGCAAAATCCTACCTTACATCCATTGATAAAGGTTCATGGAAAATTAGCGGAGACATTAAGTCTCACTGACTGCTGGATTTGCCGGCACTTGTCTAGACACCCCGAGGATCCTATAGGCCTTTATGAAGTACCAGTATCACCAAGCGAATATGAAAGAGGGGAAGTGTGTCTTGTACCAAATACCACTTGGAGATGTGACCAACAAGAATATCAATGGTACCCTAGGTGTGCGGTGCTCCCTAATACCCAGGCAGAATACAAGCTCTCCCCGATGCCTGGAGAGAATGCCACACTTAAAATGTTTCCCATATGTTTTGGTACCTATTTTTATGGGCAAAACCCAGAGGCAAAATACATGGGAAAGATCCCTCCTGAACAGTGTGTTTACACTTTGTTGTTTGATATAAAAACAGGGAATTGGGATCTTGAAGGAGAGGAGAAAATAGACAGAAATTGGACAGCGTTAATTAATGGGACTCATCAAAATTACACTGTAAATTATTGGAACCTGACTGTGGGAGAAAATGAGATTCTAGTAGATCCAGAAGGATTGTTATATGATCCCTCCAGAGAACAAGATAGAAATGGGAAAAATTCACCTGTAATATTATCCCGGGTTTTCCTTGGCCCCCTCTGGACGGCTAGATGTTCATATGTTGCACCCTGGGCAAATGTATCATTGCTAAATACAATCTGGGAAGATTATAAGTATTGCAATAATTCTGAGCATGACACCCCAGAGGGTGTAGGATTGCCCCGAATAAAATACAGCATTATAAATTCACAAATCCAGGGAGGCATGTACTTCGTATGTGGAAGAACTGCATATAAAGTACTACCTCTAAACTGGGAAGGGATATGTTCACTGGCATATTTGGCACCCAACATTACTGTGATATCAAATATATCATCTTCCCAGCCCCTTAACATGGGGAGTTTTGCACATAGGTACAAACGAGGGACACCCATACTGGAGGAGCGAAAGAACTGGGTATTTCAAGTATTACATGTTCTTATTCCCGGATTTGGAATTTTCGATTTACAACTGGCAATGATGAATATGTCAGCTGAATTAGCCATTGCATTTAATGCCACCAGGGAGGCCATAGGAAGTATACAGATAGAGATAAACTCTGCAGCCCAATTGGCGATACAAAATCGGCTTGCCCTAGACTTGATTACAGTACAACAAGGAGGGGTATGTGTTTTAATCCAACATCAGTACCAGCAAAAGTGCTGTTATTTTGTCAACAAGTCATCAGAGATAGAATTGGATATTGGGAAAATAAAAGAAGCAGTACAGGTATTTGAAAAGGGGGGCCAATATGAAGGAGGCGATTGGAGTTTATCATGGTTATGGTCTTGGTTTGGGGGGTGGGGCTGGTTGTTTAAAGACATACTTTTTATAATAATAGCTATTGTATTAAGTTGTTTATTAGTACAGTGCTTACCTGCTCTCTGTTCCTGTTTAAAATTGTGTAAACTTCCGCCAGTGAAAATACTAGAAACCAATCGAGCTATGATGCAGAGAGAAGAGATAAATTCCCTAATGGCTATTGACCCCACTGTCCTCACTACAGATACTGGTTGCTCATACCCATCGGTTGTTTATGTCCCCATGAATGCAAATTTCAATGAAGTAGGAGTAAAATTCAACATATATGAGGAAATTTAGAACTATTCAAACGTTGATTATGTTCAGAAGAAAAAAAAACTCAAAAAGGGTTGATTGTTAGAATCCATTTTGAATTGCTTCGTTTCTTTTACACGTGTAAGTTTGAGCTTTTGTTGTCTCTGAACGCACTGTCTATCACATATGTTATCTTATGTATATTTGTTTAGGTAAAATAAGCCTGGTTCCACGCCATAGGCTTGCAGCTGGTTTCTTTCCCTAACTGGGGCACTGTACTCATTATAATTGTGTGTTCAAATAACTAACTGACCTCGGCTGTGGTATTTTGGGGAGGGAAAGGCTGATATCTATGCCTTTGAACCACGTAATCCTTTGAAGGGTCTCAAGAATGTGGGGAGTCAGGCAGATGCAGAAGGGAGGCAAGGACAAAGCTGGGAATGGAACCGGTGTGTGGAAACTGATTAACTCCTTAAAATATCTGTATGACGTATATCATTATTTACACAGTTTATGTATCCTTTGATGTATGAGCATAAATATCACTGTTAAACGCTTTATGCTAGCACACTTTACTTCGGGCCTGGGATGCCAGTGGTAAACCTGTCCTCTTTGCTGCAGCAAAATTAAACAGACCTTTGGTCATTGATTTTTCACTCCGGCTCTCCGTGTCAAAAACTCCTTTGTAAATGCATTTGTAAGTATCTGCAAATATGTGCATTTGACAGCAGTCAAACATGTGGGAAAAGTGCAATTATCCATGTAACTGGGTCGATGGCCAAGGTGGTAACAAAAACTGCCCCAAGGAGGGGACAAATGTTTGCCAATGATAGAGGATTTTTAAAAGGCAAGCCCGTGAACGACAGTGATGGGTGTGCGGCGGGCGTGGTATATCCAAAACTTCACAAATATGGAGCAGTGTCAGCACATCTTCCAAGACCTAACCGGTATAGATTAGTATGCTAAAATTTGCTCACTAAATTCTGGCAGATCCAACATTCCCCTACAGCACAGCAAAGAATTTGTTTTGTGAATCCAGTTCATTGTATTTTATTTGTGCATTATAATGAATTTCCCGCACTTCAATCAATCGCTGCCAATTTTAACTGGCATGCTTAATCGGAGAACACCACAAGCTGTATAATGAACAAGCCCTATATAGCTACATGTTTCTTCTTAGCAAGAGTCCATCCACTGCTTCTGCTAAATATCATAAATACACATTTGAATCTGCAAAGCAAGCAACTGCTACTGCTTGGTGAAATAAGAAGCACTGCTTGTCTAGCTTGTAGTTTGCAAGGAATAATTTGATCTGAATAGGATTGGAAGTGACACATACCTGCCCTGCCTACTGATGACTTTTGAACTCTGCCTAACTCAAGGGATTGGGGGAGGCAGGAGGTGCACCACATTTGCGAATTCCATGCAAGATGTTATAACCTGCAGAGGAAGCCGAACGCTTGTGTAGAACGGCAGGGGTGGATACATCCAGACAACACCGGCTACTAGTCTGAGAATAAGTAAGATCATTGTTATTAAAAAGGGTGAAGGAGGGAAATTAAAAAGAGAGAACAGTATATAGGCACAAGCTAGCAGTTGTAGAAAGCAGCACTGCATGGGAATCAGTGAAAAATAAAATGAATGCACTAAAAGTAAAGGAAGTCAAGTATAAGGAATGAGGGTCAATGTAAATCAATTTAGACAGTACTACAGAAATATTTTCTTCCTTTATCTTAAAGTGGGTAATGCTTTGGGACTGGCGAAGTTCACGAGGAAGGGAATTCCAGACTCTTGGAACATATCCCAAAAACAACTGTGCCAGGGTGTTTTGTTTCTTGGACACAGGGGGTCAAACATGTAGTGATTCAGTATTTCAGAGGGACCCTCAGCGATCAATAACTTTCTGCAGAGTTTCCTGGTGGACTTTAGTTGCCAACCTGCCTAAGCATCCAGAATCTAAGGAGAGACACTTTTGGGATTTCATCATTAGAATAAAGTGGTCATCTCACGATATGTGGAGATTGAGAAGCCTGCATTATAGAGTACACTTTGGAAGAAAGAAAAAAAAAAAAAAGCCAAGCTGATGTTTGGGACATTAATAAAGCATTCATAGACAGACTGGACCACTTTTTAATATGCAGTTCAGAAAAAAGGTTTCACGTTTTTAAGCCGTCTCACTCGTTTGGGACCCCCATGAGGTCCTCAAGTGTAGATTCTGGTTGATCTTATAATCAAGTAGAAAGCCACCAGATTTCACACTCTTAACACAGACAGGAGAAATGCCCACAGTAAGCAGGTAATTCTGCCAATTTTGAAGGGGAAGCTGGGAGTGACTGCAGGAATCAATCAAGGTTTTTAGCTTCTGAACTGATGCAATGCTGAGGCATCTAGAGGTGGAACCTTAACAAGTTGCTTATCAGCACTGTAATACACTTGGGGAGGTGATTATAAGACACAGCAGGCCATCACTGGCAAATTGGTGGGAGGCAAGGATGATCCAGGCAGGCCATGAACGTATTTCTCTTCCTTTTGTATTTGAAATGTAGCCTAATCTGTTTCAAAAAGTGATTTTTCATCTCAATAATGGTTTCCTCTTTGACAAATGTAAGTACCCATAATGCTTCACCTCCACCTTGGCAACGTGGTCAGATTTCTGAAACTAAAGATGTGTCTACTGATCTTGTTAATCAGATGCATCAGAAAAGAGCTGGTTGTCGAGCTTTCACAATATTTCCTCACATATTTACGTTGATAATACAATGTTGTGTAATACTGTTATTTGTTGACGATATTTCTAAATACCATCAACTTTAATCTACCTATATTTGACACTCTAAGTCAGTGACCCGAAGGTAGCTGCAATGCAACTGATGTGTATGTCTACTGCAGCAGTTCTTCATTGCGGTTGCCCCCACTAGTGCCAATGCACTCAACCAAATATTAGTACCAGCACCCAAAGTCTGTTGGGCATGGCCAAAGTGGGTTGCAGCTTTTGCACCCTTTCTACCCAGAACCCAGGTCTTGTCGAGAGCCAGTTCCTGCAAGTGGAGCCTGCAGAGTACAGCCAGATGTCAGACCCATGGACTTTGGAGTGTAGGTGCTTTCAAAGCCTTGAGTGGCGTCAATGATTCGGTCAAAGGCGACATGATATGCAATGCAAAATCGCAATATCATCACTGTAGCCACTCAAGTTGTTTTATGTGACGGGTATGAGGTCGTAAGCACTGCACTACATATCTGTAGACGCCATTTGTTTTTTAGGTAAGTGAAAAGAGGGTGACATTCACTAACTGTGGGAGTGATGACATAATTTACCATGTCATAAATAATGTAGTGTGAGGTCATAAGCAGTGCATGAAGAGGGTAGGTTGCAAGTTATAATTAGTTCATTAAACTATAATTTTCAAATTTCAGTATTTGTTTTTTTAAACTCAAGTTCTTATCTCATTTCACACCAAACTATTATGTCACTTTGACCTTTGTTTTATTCTGTAACATTCTGGGGTTTTTCGACACAAATTATTATCTTATTACTATGTTAAGATTGTACTACCAAACCTAACTATGCCATCACTAACAGTCGTTTATTTTTTTCTAGTGAGTTTTTTTCATATCGGATTTTAAGTTGGGTAAATGGCTAACCCTTAGCGCGTGTAACCAACCGTCACTGTGATTGGCTTTCAGTGTGCAGCAGTGGTTGGGTACCGGACCAGCAAGGTTGTACGCCCGTCACTTGTGTTTGAATTAGTTTTCCCTGGTCATGGGTTTTGACCATGTGCAAGAGGAGTTGTTACCATGGCCAGAGCGCTATACTTATTAATTACTTCTCTCAGAGTTCTTACAGACATCACATTCCTCTCAAAAGAAAATCCACCTATTACTGTCCAGCTGTAATGTAAAATGTTATTAAATAAACGTCTTCATTCATAGTCTACTTGAATTCAAGAAACCCTCTTTAAATTGCAGTAAATCTTTCAGCATGAACCAACAATAAACCCTCCAATTGTACTGTACTGCAGTTTCCAAGGCAACCAAACAAGATCAAGTTAGCAGCTCATCTTCAGGTCAAAAGTTCACCAAGCATAGGCTGCTCCACGGAACACTAAGTATTCAATGATTGGCTGTCCTCGTTTTCGCTAATCACTTTAATCCGATAACAGAAAAACTGACAGTTAGCATTAGCAGGTCTTCAATTACAATTATACAAATAGCAGTTAATAGATACCAAACATACTGTACCCCCCTCATCAACCAATCAGGAAGCTAAGACATTAAATCACATTCTCTTTTTCTCTTCAAATGACACTCTTTCAAGACATTTCTCATCTGCTTCTACAGCAGCTACGACTCTGTACTGTGCCATGATACCAGCATCATGGTTTGTGTAAGGATTGTTGGCCACTCCTTTGTCCACTGATGCCTTGAGTATGCCAACGTCTGCACCATAAACAAACAAGGATACAGGTTTTCCATATGTGGACGTTACAAGTATTGGAAGAAGAGGGATGAAATGGCATCAGCCTCTACTTATGGTTGAAAGCATTTCAAATTGTGAGCACCCAGATACCAGTATAGTGCATTATGAAGAACATTATTTGGATAGCATCACAGGTGTAGCTTTTTTTCAATTGCAATAAAAGCAACTTTAGGAGAGTTGATGAATCTCTCCCCATGCGCCCCTTGTGTATTTAAACATATGTGAAAGTCAAAAGTGGCAATGGTCCAATCAGTTTTTTCCAAAAACGGTAAATACCAGAACCATGTCAAAGTATTTTCCAGCATTTCTCTGAGACTGGCACGGAGGCCATCTACCATAGCATCTGCTTCCACATGCCTGGCATCTACAGAAGAGTTGGTGAGCATTTTATGCCTGAATGGAATAGGATCTTCTTCAATAACTTAAAGGAATGCATTTAGTTCTCTCTCTAAATGTGCACATCACACTATAAACACAATGGCCCCCGGTAGAGCCAGCCCATATTCACTATTAAACATTTAGTAATACAATTTAATGGTGCTACAGTACTAACGAGGACCATGACAAATGCTTATTTTGCCCATTTGGAATAGCTCCCTTACTGGGTTTGGAGAGGTACCATTAAGTCACAAATTCTAACCACCCCTCACAAGCAGCTAACTCCTACCCATCACACAATCTTTGGTCTTGAGCAGTAGAGAGTTGGCCAAGGGCCCTCCACATACAGGAAATCTCTCTGCTATGCACAGCCTTTGGCTGTATGCAGAGAAGTGCTAGGAGCAGGCCCTGTCCTTCGGCCAGGCCTTGTACCCAACTTTCTGTTGGTAGCCGTACCCCTTTGCAGCCAGGCTATATATCTCTGCTTAGCAGGCCCTCCACCCACCCCTCTGTAACTAGCCAAAAGACTGGAAAGCTCTCCATTGGCGCCAACCCCTCCTATGCCTTCAGTCATGCACAGCAGAGGCCTGACTGCAGGTCCTGGCGTTTGGCCAGAGCCTGCACCCATCCCTCTGGAGTCACACTACCTCTCAGCTGCGCAGTGTTTGACTGAGTGCAGTAGAAAGTTGGCATCAGGCCTTGCCTCTGGTGAATCCTGGCACCCACCCTTCTTTAGTGAGGCAAAGATTTGGCTGCAGGGCATGGCTTTCCCTTAGGACATGCTCTGTGCCCACCCCTCCACAGAAGAGCCATGCACTGCGGAGGGCTGACTGCAGGTCCAACCCTCCACAGGGAGGTGATGTGCAGATCTATAAAACTGCCCTCAAGATATTAGCAAAAAATTTCATTTTCACCCGCTCCGTTTTTAACTTTTCCCAACCGTCTTAGATATGCATGAAAGCTTAAGATTACTGAACTGGGCTTAGCCTGCCAAAAGGCAGTAAAATTTCAAGCACCATTCATTAGACACCACCAATGTTATTAGCACATTAAATCTTCCCCTCCCTCCCACACATTTTACCTGGTCCTGTCCCCACCACTTGATGGATCTGCATGATGCTTGCCATACCCATGTAAGATTAAAAATGCTAACTATCTGACAAATGTTACGTAGACTCATCAAAATGACAGATTTCATAGTTATTATGAAATAAACAAATTTTTGACCCACCTTTTTGAAGTGCCCTCACCCTTTGACAAATTAATGTTATGGGCAAATCAGATCTACAGCTTTACAACAATATAGCTACAAATATGTCTGAGGATTAGCACCTTCATGCCCAGCCTGAGCCCATCTTTATAAATGCTAGCTTCTCAAAAATGGCTAAATGGATTTACACCACATCACAACCATTGCCTAAAGTTTTTACTTTGTGCCAAGTGTGGTATAAAATGGGAACTTACATTTTTTTGACCCCCTTGCTTTCGTCGGCGATCTTAATGGATTTTCACAAAAAGGTTCCATAAAGGAGCCAAATGTTTTTGGGAAGATTTGTCTAACAGCACTAAGTTCTTAAGGAAACAAAAAAAATGCTCCTATGGAAACAGACCTAATTATAACTACAATGGCATTGTTATTACTCATGTGATTCTGGAACACCAAACTTGGTGGGAACAAGTGTAACCAACAGTAACATAGTTCAAGCCCTACAACAATGTATTTACTTAAGACAAAGTCTGCTCACCCAATTCTAAAATGATACGCCCTATCCATTCATGTATTATTCCCTCTGGCATTCAATCCAACAGAAGCAGGGGCAAACCACCATCATTTAGCACCTAATTTCCGCGAACTTTACCCTCCTCTCACATTATAATTGAGCCTGGTTACGGGATGACCCTCTTGTGAGTGCGGAGGAGGCCTAAACTACCCAGGAGGTGTAGATCAACAGGATACAAATACCTTAGATTATTAGAGTATAATTTATCAGCTGAAAACCATCCTGGCCTAAAAAGTAGGCAGCCTACAAGCTCGTTCTGATCTTCCACTGCACACTCATGCTTGGTTCTCCTCCCAGCCATTGACACTATAAACCACACCAGAGTTTGAAAGGTTGGGGAAAAAAAAAAAAAAAAAAAAAAAACTGATGAACTCACACTGAATTAACTTTTTCCTCTATGACATGCCTCAAGTTAGCTTCTTTTTACTCTGTCGATCTCGCTCATATCTATCTACTATTTACCTCGCACTTCAAAATCGCTAGCTCCAAAACTACAAGTACAAAGATGCGGATTTTACTTAAACGTGGTCAGACTTGTACCTCCTCTACCCAACATAACCTATCTCCAAGCATCACCACCAAAGGAATAAGGTTCAGCCGGCTCAAAAGAAACCTTTCTCCAGAAGACATTTCGAGCACAATGTACTGAGTGTACAAATAACATGCCTGAATGTAAGTCTTACATCACATATAAGACACAAATAAGAACCCTCACCCATTGGCTAGGTAATACATGCCCTGGTCAAAAGGTGTCAAATATTAAACTTCATAGACTACTTACTCACATTTACAAACTGCGGAACACGTGCACGTGAACTTAAATACTCCCAAACTGCATGTTCAGTATTAAACAATGTCCGATGTGCCATTTCCGAATTAGACATCTAACAAAAATAACTATATAAACACTACAGTAACATTTAAATAGTATGACAATTCTCCGAAATGCCAAGTCTGGCTTCTACCCAAGACACTGCACACACAGACTTTCAGGGCACCATCATCCTATGCAACGGATATGTGAGAAAAGGTATGACTGACGCCAATTCCATCTATGTTTAATACTCTTTCAAAACTGTGATGAACAGACTGAATGAGATCATGGGTGCGTTCAGAGACAAAAGGTGAGTCCTAAAATAATTAAACATCTTAGCTACATGTTGCATTAGCATCTGCACACATTAAAGTGCTCTAGTGGTTTGCACTTAGCCGAGATGCTCTTATGAGCTATCTGTCTGTGGTCTTCTCTATTCAGACTGGCAGACCAGGTTGCTGGATTACTACTGTGTGACTGAGTAACGTTCTGAGTTTCCAACATTTTCAGAGTTATTTTTCTTCCTGCATTTGATGGTGGAGGAGTTGCAAATCTTTCAAATCATAAGCATCAGGTTGAAGAAGCCCAATCTACATTTGCATGGGACGAGCACATGTGGTCGAGCCGGGTTTTGGCTTTTCAGATGTATGCAGTAGTTTATTTGAGCCAAAAGCAACAAGTTTGGTAGCTCAACACATTTTTTCCTCGGACAGTCAAGAAGGCTGACGTTTTGTCTTCTCCTGGTATAGGCCATTGACATAACCATGCAAGAAGGTAACGGCTCTGCTGACAACAGTGGATCTAGGATTCAAGAGCCATCATGTAGTTGCTAAAGAAGTACCCTCTGAACTAAGGGGCCATATGTACAAAAGCATTTTCCCATAGACACAGAATGGGTAAAACCCTTTGATACATCTGGCCTTAAGTTACTTGGGCTTTCATGTAATCTTCCTCTTACAATCTATAGTTTATACATTCTCGACTGATAGAAGTAGAAGGCTAGCAAGTAGTTAAGTGAGGTTCTTTCTCCTTAGGGCGGTGTTCCAATAGATAATCATTCTTTTTTAAGCTTTTACCCAGGTATGACTATACACTATTAATTTCTTTCTTTACAACAAGCAGATTTTTACACTGTTATACATTGCTTTACGAACAGAGTCTGCCCTGGAGAGCTGATCACAATAACCTATTAAGACAGAGTCACTGCCAAGACTGTTCTAATCTGCAAGCTGTACTTAACACTCTTAACCATTTATCACAAATATTCAAGAAAGGACTGTGATTCATGTAGGACATATCAGTCATGGGATTGTGCTAGTGTAGAATGGGTCATCAACCAAAAAAAAAAAAAAACACTGAGACCTGAAAGGGCCATCAATTGTTTAGGCCTGCACATAGAATGTCATTCTCGACAGACAGCAAGGCTGTCTTGATCGATGACCAGACCAGAATTCCAACGGAATAGGACAGAACGCCACACTGAGATGTTTGGAGCAAGTTACAAGTCTGCTAGGTAAGAACCTATTTTTATTTTAGAAGTGACTCTTCCAACCATTTATCTCAGGTCATCAGGCATAGATTCTTGACCCATCGAAATTATGGTTATCCTCATACGGATACTGCAGAAGCCTTTGGAAAATTATTTTAGGACATACCAGGATATTTTTTTAATAAGACTAGCTGAGAATTTGAGATGATGTACATTGCTCTTTGCAATTACAGATGGGGGATAAAATGTACAGTGTGACATTGATTCACAGCTCACAAGGGATCACACAAAAGTGAGGATCATTAAATATACTTATCCCACAACAAGTGATACAAATAAAAAAGGTACGTTTTAAACAAACCATCAACTTTTGAGCAGAATCAAATGCAGTAGAACAACGGTCATCCATCCTACTTTCTCCATCACTCTCTATCCAGCTAGGGGAAACAACTACATCTTACATTAAGGTCCCAACTCCTTAAAACATCAATTACATTTTATGAGATAAGCAATTTTAGTCAGTGTTTTAAACTAACAAGAATAAATAAAATATTGTTCTCTGAAAACACCTAGTAACCACAGTCAAGAATAATTTCTGTTCTATTTTGTACTATTATAACACCAGTTTGTCAAACAAATAGGATTTTTATTTTTTATTTATTTTATTTTATTTTTTTACAGTTGCTACATGTGCCAATAATATACTACGACAAGTCCAATACTGAAAAGACTTTATTGGCTGACCATCCAAGTAGGAAACGAGCTCAAAAAGAAGACCATTGTTGACAATTTGCTTTTGGAAAGGATCATAAAGAATTTTGTGGAACTTAAAATATTCTACTACACCACTGTTAATTGGATATTCACTAACAGCACACAAATAGCTAAATGCTGTGCAACACTAGTAGTGAAGTGCCTGGTGGAAAAAGTAACTCAAATCAAAGCTTGATACTGGTTTGTAGATCTGTGTATTACCGGGTGACAAAAGCAGAGGGCAGGCAAGGGAAAAGGAGAAATCATGCACAGAGATGCAGTAGAAAAGATTGGCCTCAACAAAAGATGCACTGTAGAATGTAGTAATGGAAATCCAAAGTATCTTGAAATGAATGGTTCGCCTCACAATTAGTCATGCAATTCTAAAAGAGTGGATTGTTTTTCAAACAAAAAATCTTGCAAATCGCTTATAATGTGGGCAGAAGAACAAGTCAGTTACCTTTGGTACTCTTTATTGTAGATGCTCTAGCTAACCGCATATTTCTCAATTAGTGAATTTCCTCAGGCACAGCACTGAATCTGGAAAACATAAAATTGGAGCTCCTGTGCTCCAGTACGTGGTGCTATGTAACTCGCGTCAATGCCGTTCCACCCTGGATGTGGTGAAAGGAGTTCCATGTAAGTACCACCAATGTGCACTGACGTCAGTTTCTTTTAATGAAGGCCCATTGGCAAATTGTACAAACCAGTGTGCAGATTCCTAGATTGGGATATTTACAGGTGGAAGATACCATCCCATAGAACATTCAGAATCATCAGATTCCTCACCTTGTGAATAGATAAAGTAGAACCTCCCAAGGTGGTGGGTCCGTGGAATGGCTCAGACTAAAATGTTCTGCAGGACCAATTGGGCAAAATGTCTATCTCAACAGACCAGACCGTCGAGCCAATAGGGCTTCGTGAACGTGTGCTCTGATGCCCACGTAGCTGCCCAACAAATATTCAAGACAGGCACTTTGCACGCCACAGCAGTGGTAACAGGCTTGGCCCTGGTGGAGTAGGCCTATAGGTCTTCTAAAGGCTACTTCTTAGTATAGCAGATCTCAATGAGAGGTAGTAAATTTCTGCACTGCCTTTTCATTCATTGCTCCAGAGAACCCTACAAAGAACAGATTCACCTGATGTTTTTTGGTGCAATCGATCAACAGTCACTTTGGGTTCTAATGTATGGAGTCTCTCTTTCTCTTTTGAAGGAACATGGCTTATTTAACATGAAAGGCATCAGACCAACATTGGCAGGAATGCAGCTTGAGTAGTTAATACCAACTGGTCCGGAAAATGAGCAAAACCTTGTTGGGCCAAAACAAAGCAAAACAACCAATCCAAAAGTTGGCATTGCACCAAGCCACAAACTTTCCCCACAATACACAGACTTAATTGAAGGCCGTCTAAAGGACATCAATGATTTGGAAAGTGAGTTGGAAGGGTATCAGCTGTCGCCACTCAATCTCCACACATGGCGGTGACGGTGGTCCAGGCTCATGCAAGACCCTGCCCTGCTGCGGCGACAAGGACAGGAGGTCAAGCCCAGAGGTTCCGGGTACCACACTCTCATGGTCCAATCCAAAGCCATTAGAATGACTTGGGCATGGTTAATCCTGATCTTGCTCAGAACTCTTAGCAAGAAAATCAGGAGTGGGCAGGCATTCAGGAGTCCCATGCTCCACTATAGAAGGAATGAGTCTCAGGTGGCCTTCTTGAGAATGCTAGTGCACTCTTGGCACGTTCTTGGCAGTGGCAAAATCAGGCTAAGCTTCTTTCCATTGTCAGAAGATACCCTGTGCCACCTGTGGATGTTACTGCCATTTGTGAGTGTGCTACACACAGCTGGCTGAGTTATTCCGCCCTGCCTTTCAAGATCCTTCCAGAAGGTGCATCACCAGGGAAATCCCCTTAATATTCACCCACATGACGGTGCACCAGTCATTCCTTAATGGATGGTAGGAATGCCAAAACCAGCAAATTGATGTAAACGGGGTCTCGAAGTTAATCTCCCTAAATGACTAGACACGCATCAGTTACTACCATCACAGCTGAGTTGGGGAGGGAAAGGGTTCTGCTGCTGCTCCACCTGCGGTCAAGCAGCCACCACTACAGGTCTTTTGCAGTCTCATCCAACACCAGGATGGAATCTAGAAATGTCCCTTGGTGCTCGGCACACTGTGATTTCGGGTCCCCTTGCAAAGCCTGCATGTATCATCTGGAATGGTCTGCAAGAAGGCTAGTAGGCCAAGGAGCCTCACACCCATCCTCACTTAGATCCAAGACAGAGGGTGAAACATCAGCATTGTAGCCCACAAGTCCTGAACTCGTAGGTATGGAGGAAAGGTGTAAAAGTGCAATGTATCCAGGATGGCTCTGATGAAGAGAAGATTCTGCAAAGAAGTTAGGTGTGACTTTAGGAGGTTGATTGAGAACCTCAATGGTGTCAAGAGATCTGCCTTCATCTGTAGGTTATCAGCAACTAATCATGGCAAACATGCTTGCAACAAACAGTCGTCAAGCGGAAGTGTGGACCCCCCTCCCACCCCATGAAGATGGGCAGCGATGACTGCCACCACCTTTGTGACTACGTAAGGGACAGTGGTGAGCCCAAAATGGACCATGGCAAACTGGAACTGCTTGTGGCTCATTTTGAACTGCAGCTATTATCTGTGGGCCTGTAGGCCTGGAATGTTGAAAAAAAAGCATCCTACATGTCCAAATCAACTAGTATCTGGGATCCAGGGCCATGGTGATCATTTTCAATCCAGAAAACCCTAACCCATTATAGGTTTCTCCATAGTTATGGTCTTCATGCCAGCATACTAAACTATGTGGTGTTCTTGATTCTTAATAAAGCGACGCAATCTGTGGTGTTTAGTGCCTGAGAGCTGTTGTGTGTCGTATTCCAAGAGTTCTTTCTATGTGAGGCGGGTGGGCAGAAGGATGCACCAGTAGTAGCGGACACCAGAGGCCTTACCTTGGTGCCTGCAGCCTCCCAGTTGACGACGGAGGAATAGAGGTTTAAGGCAACGGGTCCTCTCTGCTTTCATGTCTAAGTTGTTCGGATAGATAGATTCAGAACAGGAGATATAAAATACATTTGTCTAGCTGCTTGCATGAGTTGCACTGCTCAATTTGGCAAACTTTGACAATAAAATTAAAATGCTGCAAACAGTTTCCATTAAACCAAGTAGTGCTTAATGAGTGTGTTATTTTTTGTAACATAATTTTACTATAGTTGCCTTACCATTATACGTTATCCGGGGCTTCGTCAAGCACATCACAAGATGGAGATCCATTTCATCTGTCGATACAAACTTTGAGCAGACAGGGCACTTGAAACCTTCAAAAACAAATTAGCGAGAAACCTTGTTAAAGGATCAGTTTATTTGCATTGTTTTAACACTGTTATTTCATAGGATATTTGCCACATAATTCCAGCGTGTATGAGTTAGTATGATACAACAAGCACTGACAAAGGCAATCGGCTTTTTTTTTTTTTTTTTAAATAAGTAACAATGTTGCTTCTTTGATTGAAGGGCATGTGCTTATGGATGGGTGAGACTATAAGTTAATGGGGAGCAGATCGTGAGAGCTTGGTGAAGCTAGGAGTTAATGGGGAGCTGAATGTAAGAGCTTGGAAAAATGGATGAGTCAGTAAGTGGATAGATCAGTGAGTGGATGAGTCAGTGCATGGAAGTATAGATGAGTCAGCACAAGGATGAGTCAGGGCGTGGAAGAATGGATGAGTCAGTACATGAAAGAATGGATGAGTTAGTGCATGGATGAGTCAATGCATGAAAGAGTGGCTGAGAGCGAGTAGATGAGTCAGTGCATGGAAGTATGGATGAGTCACTGCATGGATTAGTCAGTGTGTAGAAGTATGGTTGAATCAGTGCCAGGAAGAATGGATGAGTCAGTGCCGGGAAGAATGGATGAGTCAGTGCATGGAAGTATGGGTGAGTCAGCACAAGGATGAGTCAGAGCGTGTATGAGTCCGTGCGTGAAGAATGGATCAGTGGGTGCATGGATGGGGTTATGGGTAGAAGAGAAGGGGTGTGGAAAAATGATTACGTAAATGAGTGGATGAATGAGTGGATGGATGAATGAATACCAAGAAAGATAGATGGATGCTAATATGCATGTACTTCTTAACCGATACCTTACATAGGTTCGACCACAAATGCTTCAAAAGATGGAGATCTGCACTACGTGCCATGAAGACCTGATAAACAGCCCGCATGGGCGTAGGAAGTGTGGGGGACATGTCCCCCCCAGATTTTGGAGTGGGGGGGACACGGGGGACAAGGGTGGGGGGGACGAGGGGACAGAAGAATTTTCCTTTCTCCTGTAATTCGCAGGGCCATTAGCGCATGAAAGCGCTACCTATATGGCCCTGCACTTGACCTGTGACCTGGCTCCAGGACACTCGCCCTCTGCCCTTTTGTTGTGCTGCAGCACACAAGGGATTCTTTCTCACCTTGCCGCCACAGCTGCCTGCAGTCTGCACTTCTGAGAACAAAGGGAGAGGAGAGGCCCTTTGTTGATTGCTGTGTGCATCCAGTCCCTCCTGAGCCCGACCCTTCCTATCCCTTGAAGATCGATCCCTGAAGACAGCAGCAAGATTTGAGAAGGTAAGGAGGTTTGGGTAATTAAATAAACTATTGCTAAGTAACTCCCTTTCTTTTTAAATACAGTGCTGTGTTGCAGAGTATCTCCCTTTCTAAAAACAGTATTGTTGAGTTACTGTGAGATATGAGCAGGGCAGGCTTTAGTGCGCTAGTGGCACCCTGTGCGCTAGTGTTTGTTAGGGACCCCCTTTCTATCGCCTCTCTCTCACTCTCTTCTCTGTCTCCAGCTTGCCTGCCCCAGTGCTAATTATTGTCCCCTAAGTTGACATCCTGCCCCCCCCAACATTTCTGTCCCCTGTCTCTCCCTCAGCCTTCCTGGTATTTGTGAAAGCCCGCTCTGAAGGGCAAGGGCTGTCTGTAAATCTCATTTCCTGCCAATGGCATGTGGATGGAAGCCAGCACTGTGGCAGCTCACAGGCTTTAAAGGACTTCACAGGCTATGGTGGAACAGAGCCTGACACTGCTGGATAGACAGCGGAGAGAACAGCACACAGCATGGGTCCCAGGAAGAACCAGATGGCCTAAGAGATGGACAGGGCTAGGTAAGGCAGCTAGGGCGATGCAACCGGTGCTGCCGCACTGGGTGCTGACTTAGGATGGGGGTGCTATGTTTGCAAGTATATTGCGACTTTAAAAGCACCTGCTGGATGTTCCTTGCCACCAACAGTTTTCAGGCAACAATAAAAATCTTAAGATAATTCCGGTGACTAATGGTCATTCTGGAGAGAGACTGAAGTTTTGTCTAGTGGAAGTTTTGACTCATCATAACGTACAGGGTTACTATGCCTGCTACAAAGGCCGTCTACATGCAGATCACAAAGTGTATATAATGTGAATAGGTCAGTGGGTTTCTGCTTTTGTCAGATGCAGAAAAGTACCCTCTTTTTGGCATGGTTACCCCACTTTTTGCCTGTTGTCAGTATGTTTTGACTGTGTTCACTGGGATCCTGCTAAGCAGGACCCCAGTGCTCTCTCCCATTAAATTTGGTTGCTTGGACCACACACACACCCCACTTGGCATACTGGTGCCCCTTATAAGTCCCTAGTATATGGTACCCAGGGCATTGGGGGATCAGGGGTTCCCATGGGCTGCAGCATTTATTATGTATTATGCCACCCATAGGAGCCCATGTAAACTGTGTCTGCAGGCCTGCCATTGCAGCCTGCGTGAAAAGGTGCTTGCACCCTTTCACTTCAGGCCACTGCACCAGGTCACTGTAAGTCACTCCTATGGTAGGCCCTCCTAGCCCAGAGGGTAGGGTGCAAGTACCTGTGTGTGAGGGCACCTCTGCAGGAGCAGAGGTGCCCCCACGAACTGCAGCTCCATTTTCCTGGACCTCGTGAGTGCGGGGACGCCATTTTACGCTTGTACTGGACATAGGTCACTACCTATGTCCAGCTACATAATGGTAACTCCGAACCTGGGCATGTTTGGTAACAAACATGTCAGAATCATACCCCAATACTATTGTCAGTATTGATTGTATGATTCCATGCACTTTGGGGGCTCCTTAGAGGATCCCCAGCATTGCTCCTACCAGCTTTATGGGGTCTTTCGAACAGCTCACGCTGCTGCCACCCCTCAGACAGATTTCTGCCCTCCTTCTGCTGCTTGAGCAGCTCATGCCCAGGAAGGCAGAACAAAGGATTTCCTTTGGAAGAGAGAGGCAACACCCTCTCCATTACAAGGCTTGGGAGGGGTAGCCTCGCCAAGCTACTAGTATGCTCTGAAGGGCACATCTGGTGCCCTCCTTGCATAAACCAGTCTGTACCAGTTCAGGGACCTCAGCCCCTACTCTGGCGTGAAACTGGACAATGGAAATGGCGTAACCACTCCCCTGTCCATCACCACCCCAGGGGTGGTGCCCAGAGCTCCTCCAGGTGGCCACTTGATTCTTCCATCTTGAATCTAAGGTTGGCAGAGGCCTCTGTGAGAATCTGAGTGGCCAGGTCAGGGAGGCGACATCACAGCCCCCTCATAGGTGGTCACCCGGCTAGGTGACCAATCCCCCTTTCTGGGCTATTTTGGGTTTCCCTCTTGGGTGGGTCCTCAGATATGACGTGCAAGATTCCAGCAGGACTCCTCTGCAACGTTTACTTTGACTTCTGGCCACTGGAACCGCAACTGGACTTCACAGGAACCTACAATCTGCAGCTCCAGCGACGACTTTGCCACGCAACATTGTTTCTCCGACTCCTTCCAGCAACTGCAACATTTGCCCAGCTGTGCTTCCTCTGAGGGCAGCAAGTCTTCAGTCTGCATGAGAAGAAAGAAGGAAAATTCCTTGAAGTGAAGGAGTCACTTATCTGCATCCGCAGGCACCAACTGCAACAACAACCGGCTGCGTGGATCTCCTCTCCTCTCCTCCTGAGCTGCGTGGATCCTGCATCAGGGGTGGTAGTCTGGAGTGGTCTCCTTGGTCCTCTCTACCAGCTTCCCAACTTTGGAGTAGGTAGGTCCTTGCCTTCCCATGCAGGACAGTACCCCCATGCACTGCATCTCTTGCAGCTACCCCCGGCACTCTTCTCCGTGAAGCACAGCCCTCAATGTGCTTCGCCTGTGAAGTGGAATCTCTCTTCAGGTGTGCTGTGGGCCTCTCTACAGCTCCTGGGCTCCTTGCCTGTAGGTCTTCTGTGGGGGCTGCCTCTCCTCCTCCAGACTCTCTGCCTTGCTGATGGTCACCTGAGACTCCCCTCCATGGGTTGAGTCCCCCTGGACCTTGCTGGTCCCCGGTAGCTCCACTTTTCTCCTACTGCGACATTTGCTTTTGCCAAGGCTTGTTGGTGGGTTTTCCACACCACAGACTGACTGCAATTCTTCATCTGGCGTGGGACGTCGACTGCATCACCTAGGAACTCTTCATCTGCTCCAGTGCTGCATTGCTGACCATCTTTGTCTCCCCGTCGACCAACTCCTGCATCCACAGATGGGTGGGTTGTGGCTCCTGCCACGACCGGACCATCCTACGTAAACTGGACTTGGTGCCCTTCTTTTCCAGGTCTTACTCTTCCAGGATCCACCTCTTGTTTCTTGCAGTCTTGTCTGCGTTTTGCAATATCCTTCTCTGAAGTCCTTTTGGTGGGTCAGGGAAAAAACTGTAACTTACCTCTTTTCTCCTGGTCGCTCGGGGGCACTCTGGTACTTACCTTTGGGGTTTCCTAGTTCCTCCAGCTCCCCTCTACCAATTCCACTTCCTTGGGTGGGGACCCGGCTTTCGCATTTCACTTTCTTAGTATATGGTCTGGTCCCCTCTAGGCCTTCAGTATTGCCTATTGTTTTTCACTGTTTTCTATTGCTTTTTATGCCAATTTGTGATTGCTGCTGTACATATAATAGTGTGTTACTTACATCCTATTGGAGTATTGCCTATCTAGTGTTTTAGTGTTTGTGTTACTGTAATAAGGAACCTTTATTTTCGTAACACGTGTTTCTTTCATGTGTGTAAGTGCTGTGTGACTACAGTGGTATTGCATGATCTTTGCATGTGTCCTAGATAAGTCTTGGCTGCTCATCCACAGCTAACTCTAGAGAGCCTGGCTTCTAGACACTGCCTATACTTCACTAATAAGGTGATACCTGGACCTGGTATAAGGTGATAATACCATAGGTACTCACCACACACAAGGCCAGCTTCCTACATCAGAGAGCTCCTTTTTTGTCCCCTGCAATTTATAAATGAAAACTGAATATAGAACAGTGAGCAATGAACTCAAAGAGCTGCATGCAAACATCAAGGTATAGATTAGAGCGTCATGATTCCCCCCCACTTTTTGATTAACTTAATGTTGCAAAACAAGTTGATTTGAGTGCAGTTCTTATTAAAGAGAGCCCCCAACCATGGTGTTATGTTTTAAATTCTGAGTTTGCGCTTCTCCAGATAAAGCACTCTGAAACTATACCTGCTACCAGTATGGATGACCTGTGACACCTACACCTTGTAGTCCTCTGTCTTATGTAACATTTCATATACACTGATTTACACATATACGATGATTGTCTCTGCGTAATGTCTGTGTGATGTAAAGTGCTTTGACACCCTAGACTGGTATGAGGGATGAATGATAGAAAAACACATGCGTATATCGTGCATGCCTTAACATCGCGGTCTCAACAATGACCGTGTCTCTACTACGCATGCCTTTACAACGAATTTCATTGTAAAAGCATGTTTGGTAAAGGAACATGCGTGGTAAATTCTCCCTACCCTGCCCCCTTACACCTGATACCATACTCCACCCATCCAAGCACTTAAAACTGCCCCTGCCCTGAGCCCTAAACCCCCCTGCCCTGAGCCCTAAAAGTAACCCTGCCCTGTCCTAAAAACTACCCCGACCCCCACTCTGAACCCTAAAACCCACCCTGAACTGCTCTAAAAACTACCTTGATGCCCCTGCCCCCACCCTGAACCCTAAAACCTACCCCGCTCTGTCCTAAATACTACATGACCCCCACCCTGTACCCTAAAACCTACCCCACACTGTCCTAAAACTACTTGAACTCCATGCACTCCTCCTGACCCCTAAAACCTACCCGACCCTACCCTGACCTAAAAATTACCCCAACCTCCCACTCTAAACCCGGCCACAGCCCTACTTACCTCTCTCTCCTCTGCTTCTTCCTGTTCCACCCGGACAGCTAGACCGCTATCTATGCTGTAACCACGCATATGTGTGGTAAAGGCATGTGTGCTAGACCCATATTTGTGGTAATGGCAGCATGGTCAATGCATTGCATTGCATTGATTGCGTTGTAAGGGATATTTCCCGGTATGAGTGGTGCTATAAAACGAATGAAATGCATCTGAGAGAGAGTGGTGATGGATAGTAGTGAGGGAATCCGTGGCAGAGGTGGTCACTGGGGGGCACCAACAAACAATGTCGCACAGGGCGCCACCAGCACTAAGGACGGCCCTATCAGACAGCACAGCAGTTCACAGGAACGCGGCAGCACAGAGACTGCCACTTGACAGTCAGGCAAGGACCTAGCAGCAATCATAGGCCTTACTGGCCTTCATAGGCAGGCGGAGACCCAGAGACTTATACAGCCTGACTAATAAGAAAGCTCCCAACAGGCAGCACAGTGCCTAGCAGGCAGCACAGGAATCGACAGGAAGCACTGCGCCCAGCAGGCAGTACAGGCCTCTTAGGACTTCACACAGGCGAACAGCATCACAGAGCCTGTCGCTGCCTAACAGGCAGCAAAGGGCCCAGAAGACAGGGAATTGCAGGCCACACAGGACTCGACTGGAAGCGACCGTCTTCCCCATCTCCCCCCACCACGGCAACCCTTCTGGGTGCAAACTTTGTGCAGGGGGCCCACCTCAAGATTGTCCCTGTCCCCCCCAGAAATTTAGTGTCTCCTACGCCCCTGACAGCCCGCCTTGCTCGTTGCCTAGCTGTATAGTGTGTCTACCATAGGTTTGTTTGTGGCATTCAGTTCAATATTGTATCCCAGTGGAATATAAAGACTATTAGGACGTTTTCTAAGAAAGCGCAGATGTTCTTTAAACTAATCATTTAATCACGTCGTCAGGGATTCGTTTTATTCCAGACTGCTGCAGGAGACCTTGCAAGAATCACTACTCTATTTTCCTGCAATGCAGGCGCGTGCTTTTGTAACGCTGCACGTTGTGCAATAACCAGTTGACAATTACAATAATCAACAGCAAAAAAAGTGGGTTGATCAATATGAAAATGTCACTTAAAACAACCAATAGCTGAGTGGGAGCTGACCTCGTGCCTCTGTGAGACACAAAGAGAGGCAGTGTCAACACAGTGTTAAAGGTACCCCTGAAGCTGCACACAACATGACTATGGCGCTGTACACCTAAGGGCAGCTGCTTTAGAAGGACAGAGGCAACTGGCGAAGAACCCTAGAATTTTGCCCACGCACATCTGTTTACATTAAGGAGCATCTGAACACAAAACATACAGAAAACCACCACCTATACTGTTAGTGGTCCACTGTAATAAAGGAGTAGTAAAGTTCCGATGACCTGATTGTAAAGAACAAACCCTTTGTGCAAAATGAATTAACCAGTCATGAAGCCCCTCCACCCCGTGTCCTCAAGCAGGCTTCACAGCTCACCAACAAAGTGTGAAGAAAATGACCTGTTTTTTGCTACACATTCAAAGTGCCCGGTCCTAAAACCTCAATCAAATGCACAAATGTGTAAACAAGCATAGTCCTCGGTCACGCCCCATACACTGTGTAAACAAGTTTCTAGATCAATCTAAAACATTCCTTCGTACCATAAACAATCGTTGTATTATAAACAGAACCAATCAATCATTTGCTTCACATTTAATCACTGTGTTTGTCACCAGTTGCCAAGGCCGTGTGCTGCCTTACCACAGTCGTCCCCTTCCTGTTCCTACTCTGAACACGTGGGCCTTGTAAATGTTTTCATTCACTGACCTCTAAATCAAAGAGATGGTTGCAAGCTTTAATCATTTTAATTAAAACATTTACAACCCCTTTCTGACTCCCTAAGCAGCCAATCTAAGTTATGCTGCGGCAGAGCTGGCTCCAAAATCACCAGAGATGCCAGAAATCATTTTCTTGGGATTGCTGAGGGAATTACCACTTCTAAAGGTTTATCACTCCTTGGACAGGACCCATCAACCAGTTTAAGGGAGAAAAACCCGAGGGTAACGCTAGAGGGCATGCTATATACAGATATAGGACATTTCAGTCAGTTCCAAGGAGTAAAACCTGAGAGCAACTCTAGATGACATGCTATATAAGGATGCACAGAGGAGCACTGGACAGGACCTTTCAGTCAGATCAAGAGTGTAAAACCTGAGAGTAACTCCAGATGACATGCTATAAATGGATGCAAAGAGGAGCACTGGGCAGGGTCTTTCCATCAGCTCCCAGGTGTAAAACCTGAGTAACTCTACAGGACATGCTATATACAGATATAGGACCTTTCAACCAGTTCCAAGGTGCAAAACCGTAGAGTAACTCTAGAGGGCATGCTATATACGGATACACAAAGGAGCACTGGACAGGGACTTTATCAGCTCTCAGGTATAAAACCTGGGAGTAACTTTAGATGATGTGCCATCTACAAACAGAAAAGCATTGTTGCCAAAAATAAGTGTTCAATCTTCACAGTCTTTGCAGAATGACAGTCTTTACACCCCCCTCATGTGTCAAAAGCCAAATCTATCAGAGCCCTGTTTACTTATAAATTGCGTTAGTTTATCTTTATTTTACCATGGCTGTTAGGAATAGAGTTTCTGGTTGGTATGGGTAGGCATCTCAGCCAGGCAGAATCCACCTCTCTAGTCAGGGCGAATCAGTTATACACCAAAGATAACCTCTGCTTACCCCCCATGGCTTGGCAAGGAGCAGTCAGGCTTATCCCCAGAGGTCATGTGTAAAGCGTTTGCGCAACACACTCACACCAGGAACACAATAAATACACCACAAAAGAGACTGCATGTAGGATTATATAAAAAATGATGTATCTATATTGTGAAGAAAAAAAAAAATATATATATATCTATCTATATCTATATCTTAGACCAACAGCATCATAAGTCATAAATGTTGCACATAGATTGTCCTTATTGCAATGTGATTCAGTACCTTGGGAGATGTAAGGCAAACCAGATCAGTAACCACACCAGATCAGTAACCACCCTGGTCATGGATTATATCAGGTAGTAGAAATCAAGTGCCTGCATCATCACAAGATACGTCAATCACGGTCATCTACCGCCAAACGTGGGTTACAGGAACACCTGCACACTTACTACACTGATTACAGTACAACACCTGCAAATCAGGGTAATCTGCAGACGGAGGGGAGATTAAGGCAAAGACGATATGCTCTCAATACTTTGCAGGTTTTAGGGGTATTTAAAATTGTGCAGGTACATGCCGTGCTTTGCCTGCACCAAGGAACTACTGCCCCAAAGATACGGCAATTCCTGAATCACCTCAACACAAGGATGGCGGTAGCAGGGAGCCCCTCCCCCAAGTGCACAACTGGCCAAATACACACCAGCAGCCCCAATCCCACGGGCTGTCCACCATACCTGCAGTCCAGCTGGGACCACGCGGGTGGTTCTCGGTTGGCGGGCGGGCTTCACTCCAGGCCTCAGGGAGACAACAGCAGCTTTTCAGAAAGCCGCAGGGCCTGCGCCGCAGACTCAGGGCAGCCAAGGAAGCAGTCAGGCATGCTGCGCTCATTCCCTCAGCGCAGGGAAACTCAAGGCAATACTGGTTTCCTTATCCGTGCAGGAGAAGCAGGGCCCTACTAGGGGGATCCTCCTCAGACAACATTGTTGCTCCAGGTAGGGAGGCGATGCGGCAGGACAATGCTCGTCACTCCTGTATACGTTGTGGCCCCCTCGCCGGGGGATAAGGGGTGAAGTCTAGGTAGATCCAGCCCCTGCCGCTCCGAAGAAATCACGGAGGGCCCACCCTTACAGCTTGGTACAGCGCCGGTCTCTGGGGGCGGGGGAAGGTGGGGAGCAAAGTTTCCCGATGCCGAAGTTAATGTTGGGGCCGGCGCCGGTGGGGAGAAGCTCGATGCGCTGGTGGACGAGTTTTAAGGAAGGTGCTGGTTCTCCTCAAGCAAGACGAGCAACACACGTTCCTCCCCACAATGAGGTGGTGATCCAAAAGTGCTCACCCTGCACCCCAGCACTAACTATGACAGCACTCCTCATGTGTCACTTACAGGAAGGAGAAGGCGAAAGGTGAGCACTCCCCATGCACGGTTATTGACAAGGCAGACAAAAGGCTCAGGATAGGAGTGTAAAGCAGCGCTCCCTTCAGAACACCTGCAGTTAGGGGCAAAGCAGGCAGGCCAGCACATATGGGTAACAATGGTGGTTCCTTCTGGCAGTCCCACTGGTTCTGGTGACCCACAGTCAAGAAGCAGGCTGGCAGCAGGGCAACAATCAGAAAAGCAATTCGGGGGGTACTTTATGTCACCCAGCAGCAGCAGGTAGCAAGGCAACCACAGCATAGTAGTCCAGATGAGTCCTTATTGCAGTTCAGCAGTCCTTCTAGCAGAGGTTCAGTCCCGGTTTCAAAAGTGCTCTAAAAATCATGGGGCAATAGCCCCTGTACTGATTTATACTCCAGGTGCCCAGCTTCTAGAAGGTGGGAGAAGGTTCCAGCCAGATTTGGCCAGTTACAGCAATGCCCTTTCTCGCCTAATCTGGCTCTAGACATCAGTAGGGGGTAAACAAGCCCTTTGAGTGAGGGCAGGAAACAGCCTATTCAAGCGTAAGTGTGAACGATCCTCCCTTTCTCCCAGCCCATGAAAACTATCAGCATGTAAATGGATGCAGATGTCTCTTCTGTCACACCCAGCCCCTCCTGTGTGATGGCTGTCTGGAAAGTATGCACCAAGTGGAGCTGTCACTCTGCCCCAGCGATAGATTGGAGTCATGCTCCAAGGCACTAGAGTTATAAGCATAGAAAAATGCTGACTTCCTAAAAGTGGCATTTCCAAAATAGTAAATGTAAAATCCATCTATACCAGTAAGCAAGATTTCTCACTACCATTCTGAACATACCAAACATGCCCACGCTATTCCCAACAGATCAGAAATTACCACTTAGACATATATAGGGGAATTCCCAATGCAAACCTATGAGAGGAGCAGCACTCAGAAGTGAAAAACAAAAACAGGCTGTTTGTCACTATTAGGACATGTAACACATAAAATATATGCCCAGAGTCCTAAAGCCAATAAAAAAAGAGTCAGAAAAATAGGAGAATGGCAAAAGGTTTGGGGATAACTTTGCAGAAAGGGCCATTTCCAACAATGGACTACTCAATATCAAGGCTGCTCACTGCCAGAGAACCCTAAACTCAGAAATCAGCCTTGCTCTTGACCTCAAAGAATGAACATGTCAGTTCAGCAAGACAATCACTTGGATTGTTGCCAGCTAAGAATATAATCTATGAAAGTATATATGTAAAGATCTAAGCTTGTCTTCAAGAAATACAACCAATTAAATTCACAATACTCATCTGATTAGAATAGAGGTTCTTAACATTTTGACTTCTGGGGAGCCTTCTGAATAACTAACTCCCACCTGGCAACAGCAGCCTAAGCAATTTCCATGATATAAACCTCAAAACAATGCAAAAAATGAAAATGTTGCCATTTAGCATCCTAATTTAATTATGGCATGCTAATTCCAACAGAACACCACTTTCACCACCCCACCATCATAGTTGCTGGCTAGCTAACACAATTCCCCCCAAAAAGACATAAGACAGCAACAGAGGAGAAATAAAACAGAAGGGTCACCAAACATATCAAAAGTATTCAGTCAGAGTAATAAGGATGATAAGTTGGCCCAAACCATGGTCAGAATTGTAATAAGGAGAGTTTATTGGCATTAGACTGTAATGTTTAAAACAGCCTCTAGGGGGCACCATAACAAATGTAATTGTACGAAACATGGGCATGTAACCATATTGTTAGCCCCTAGAGGGCATAACCCCATGAAAAAAAACAAAAGAAAGTAATGCAGTGTAACCATATCTTTAGCCCCTAGATGATGATTTTAGGGCTAGCCGACCTACTGCAATGAAATTACAAAAAGGCCTTTAAAACAAAACTTCTCCCAGCTGTAAAACAAATGTTCTAGTCATGACACAACTTAAGACACTGAATGGTGGGATGGGTTAGTATTTGGGGGTCCCCACCAACCTAGTGTAAGGACCCAGAGATGATACAGACAGAAAGAGTATTTAGCAGGTGGGCCCACTGTCCTACGACCACCACAGGCTGAGTTATGAGCAAAAATATTTTGTAAAAGTAATGCCCTGCAACGTATTATGGGGCAAGTTTTTATGCCGCAAATATTGTAGTATGTTGACTGCAATGCTCAGAACAGCCCCAATAGGACACCACAATAAAAATAGCATTTGGCGCAAACATGATCATACAGTCAGCACTTAGAGAGCA
Source organism: Pleurodeles waltl (assembly GCF_031143425.1). Taxonomy (NCBI): domain Eukaryota; kingdom Metazoa; phylum Chordata; class Amphibia; order Caudata; family Salamandridae; genus Pleurodeles; species Pleurodeles waltl. Next base: position 1,021,567,719 of record NC_090449.1, on the reverse strand, counting down.
CAACCACATGAAAAAAAGAATGGAAGAAAGTAATGCAGTGTAACCATATATTTAGCCCCCACGGGGCATAGTGCATTACATAGTTTCAAGGCTAGCGGCCCTATTGCAATGATATTACAAACAAGGCACATAAAACTTAAGTTCTTCCGGCTGTAAAACAAACGTTCCAGCCATAAGAGCTTAAAAAGTTAATGAATGGTGGTAGGGGTTATAATTTTGGAGTCCCCACTAACAGTGTAGGGACCCACGGATGACGTAGACAGAAAAGGCACACTATGGTCAATGTTTTGAAGGTGGTCCCATTGTCCTAGGACCACCACAGGCTGAGTTATGAGCAAATGCAAAAACATTTTTGCTCATAACTCAGCTTGTGGTGGTCCTGGGACAAACAAAGATTCATGAGCAAAAATGTTTTGTAAATGTAATGTCCTGCAAAGCATTATGGGGCAAGTTTCTGTGCCATGAAAATTTTAGTATGTTGATAACTGTAATGCTTAAAATAGCCCCTAGAGGACACCACAATGAAAACAGCATTGTACGAAACATGGTCACGTAACTATATAGTCAACCCCTAGAGGACATAACCACACAAAAAGAAAATGGCAATAAATAATGCACTGTAACCAAATGCTTACCGTCTAGAGAGCATAGTGTATTACACATTTTCAGGAGAAGCAGGCCTATAGCAATGTTATTACAAACAAGACCTTTAAAACACAAGCTATTCCCAGCTGTAAAACAAAGGTTCCAGCCACGAGAGAGCTTAAAAAGACAATGAATGGTGGGAGAGGTTATTATTTTGGGTTCCCCACTAACCTGGTGTGGGGACCCAGAGATCACCTAGACAGAAAGAACACGTCCTGGTGAATGTTTTGTAAATATTCCCATTGTCCCAGGACCACCACAAGCTGAGTTATGAGCAAAAATGTTTTGTAAAAGTAATGCCCTGCAAAACAATATGGGGTGAGTTTCCAAAGTGGTGAATATTGTAGTATCGGCTCGCCCACTGTGCCGGTAGAGCCGCTTTCTCTTTGAGGATTTCAATTTTACATGAAGCATTTGCCAATTCCAAGTGTTTTAAGGGGAGAGCCACAAGAAATGAGTCCAATTAGGTAACTATGAACAATGTGACCAGCACCCCAATACCGCTGATTGGGTTCATCCTGTTGTGCCTGTTCCAGCTGTGAGCGTCATTGCCGCCATGCAGCACGAAGGGGAGAGACAAAAGAAATAAAATAGTTCGCCCACACAGAAGTATATCTGCAATCGTACAATAATCCATGTAACAGGGGCAGTCTGCAAATTGTGACAAAAACAGCCTCAAGGCGGGACAAACCTAAAGCATTTACCAATGACATCAAGAGATTTTTGAAAGGCAAGCCCAGGAACGAATGAAAGGGATAGGCATGGTTAAAAGCCCACAATACTTACAACAGGTCAAAGAGCTTGCACGCTCGACCTAAACACAAGTATACATTAAATGAATACACAAATTATGAAATATTTTATTCCACAAACAGAAAATAAAATAAATGTAATGAGGTCAGAGCTTTGCAAAATGTTTTTTTATTTTTAAGAGACGGAGCGATATGCTGCGCTCTAGCATATCACTGTTTTCGGTGCTTCTATTGCATGCTCTTTTTGTTGGTGAATACCAGTGTTTCATTAGAGGCAGCCAATTGTCCATGCTAGATTCTGTTTTTCTACTTGTGTTGCTCCCACGAATCAAGCTGATGAAACTAACTGAATTTTTACAATCCAATTTCAAATGACTTTACATTTATAGAGCGTTTTATAATCAGGTTTGCTTTATTATGTTTATAATACATGGAATTCCACAATCCAAGTATAAGAACCCGAATAATTTATTTATAATTTGTGACACACCCTGCAGCCTATTAGATATGAGATAAAGTACCTCCTGCTGTAAATTATTAGGATACTGCAAGTCGTAGAGGAGTTTTATGTTTATTTAGAGGGGTAAGGCTGAAAGCAGAGTTTCTTTGTAAGGTTATGGAACTCTGAGGTGACTTGCAATATCCTTATCATGCACTTTATTCCTTATAATATGTGTTACACCATCACACAGGGCCTCTGCAGAAAAGCCCCTAAAGGCAGCTTGCTGCAGTAGGCGTCATCTTTCATGCATTCATTTACTCATCGTCTTGCCTATAAACTTTGTTCCCCTGCATAGGCATACCCTTCCTCGCCAAAGGCAGGTTCCAACTGCAGTGAGCTAGGTGGAAAAGAACTGTAAATTTTAGAAGCATAATGCTTACGGTAACCCTCATTTACTGTAAATCACACATACGGGGAAGGACAAAGGCATGTGAGCTCTATCTAACACTTGTTGACAAAAATCCACTATACCCTGCCCACCATACCACTATTTGACCTCCTAACTCAACTGCTCTCACCATAGCTCTTTGAGATGTCACCCTCCGTTCTCAGAAACTTGGGTTGGCCTTTTATTTTCCTGGTAGTAGTCGTTAGTACAAGATTTACAGGCAAATGCAGTGTCTAGTGGCCAACTGTTCTAAAGCAACCCATTTAGAAAAAATTAAATTGAACGGTTCTGGGTCAATTCAGTGTCCATCAGGCTCAATGATTTCCCGACAAAATCATTCTTCATATTTGGGCCTTTATAAGTGCTGGTAGCTTCAGTGATGTGTCCTGTTAACTAGACAGGAAGGCACACAATGACAAGCACTACAAAGTGTCTTTGGTCAAGTTTCAATTTGGTGTATCACAACCATTTTATAATTTTAATTTGCATACTTTGTTGTTCTACATGCTCAGGTAGTTGGACCACAACTGATATACCTTTCACAAGGGTAGACCGACTGTAGTCAACAGATACCGACCACCACACACTGTTGTATACATAACCTGTTCAGGGTATGAAAGCTGAAAAGCACTATCTTTAGGGTAATACAATCGTAAACCACTCAAAGACACTTGGCAAATACCAGGTATCATCATGACGGGTACAAGTGACACTTGGTATCACCATCTCTGGTGCCAGTGACTCCTCTAGGGCCTCAGCTTAGGCATCACCAGCTCTAAAATGAATGCAGTCTTGACAACTAAACCAAGCGCCTTTCAATACAGCCCCCACCCCCCCGAAGTAAACTAAGCTATGTGTGGACTGCCCTTCTGTCACAGAAAGGTGACTTCTTGTACTGAAAGTTCACACACCGCATAGGCCATAGCAGGTGACTACTGGCCACATCTGTTTTTATTCGTATTCATTTATTTTAGGTATTTGATAAAGTATAAGCTGAGGCCCAGAAAGAGTAGTTGGGATAAAAGCAGGTTGCAGAAAAGCAGGATCTGAATCAGAGGTTGTGCTATATGTACTTGTGACAATCCTAGATATTACACAACTATAAAAATATTGAGGTAAAGAGGAATTATTGGGACTTGGGGAGAATCTCATGATTTTTTAGTGAAGGAATGAACACTTAAACAGAAATCCAACCTCTTTCAAGAGGGCGCCTAGAAACAATCATGATATAAAAAGGTAGTTCTTCATTGGGCAGTTTCAACATTGCTTCAGTCTTTTCACCTTTTACCATGATGCAGTTATTCCTTACCAGTAAAAAAGCGGTCTCAGAGCTCAATCCCTACATTACTCACTGGATTAAGTCACATAAATATTGTCTACCATTCAAAATCCCAACAAAGGGGGGGAAATCTGTAGGCCAGTCAATGGAGTACGGGCCTAAGTAACCCTGAAACCACACACAGCCACAGCTGTTAAAGTGGGCTTAAGAAGAGCCACACTGCCGACTAAAATAAGTCTAAAATGGTGTTCAAACAAAGGGAGCACCCAGATTCTGACTTGCTCACTGGAGCCGCAGCTCAAGAGTAGACTTGCAGCAAATGAATACAAATTAATAATTCACATCAGGATTCTTCTGTATAATGACAAAGCCAAATTTTTACCTACAAATTAAAAAATAAATAGAATTATACTTTCTATGACAAACTCATCCTAATTTGCAACAAAAACAAAATAAAACTCACTGACAATAAACCTTATGAGCTTGAAATTCAAGACTATAGTGTTCACTCAAACGGTGGCCCTATGAGAAGGAGAAAGAAGGTTTTAACTCATAAAAACCAGCCCGATTGCAAAAACTTAGCCTGCAATGGTGGATTAGGACCCCCTCTGCATAGCCTCAACAGAATAAGGTTGAAAGTCATCTTCAATGCATTATCAGACAAATGGGGTGAATTTCACTACCCTTCTCAATGATTAGATGGGAGAGGAACCTATAGAATTGGTATCAGGCATGCTAGATGTCACAGATCACTCACAAGAGACGTTATACAAGACCTCCACGGAAATCTAGGGCCAAGGTGAAGCAAGCTGATGCTTCATACGGGTTCTCTTTAACTCCTAGAGTAGACTTGGTGGGAAGAATGGACTCCAGACAATGTATCTTCTAATTCTCTAGCTCTCAAAAACAAATCCATTGACAATTTCTGTAACTGGAAGGTACCATGCAATTGGGGGGGGGGAGGGGGGAGGGGTGACAAAGTCTGTTTGAGAATAATCTAGGCTAGGGCAACTGAGTGGAGAGGCCACTGAACCTGCAGCAGACCCTCATTTAAGACTAGCATCAGCCATTCAATTTCCAATTACCCTCGGAAGAGGGCTATTCTTTTGTGATGCAGCATTCATACTACTGTTTTAGCCAGGGATCAGGCCTTGCTCTGCTTATTAGTTTCATGCAGTCTTAGGTCATAAGAGGGCAGGTAATGATAAACACAAACAGCCATTTTGAGGTGGCAAATATATATATATATATATATATATATATAAAAAATAAACCTTACTATGGTCCCAACTTTTTTTTAAAATATGATAATGAAGCTAAAGAGAAAAGGCTCAGTCTCCACACAGAAGCAACAGACATTGTTTAACTTCACAGGAAATGGAGAACTTCTAACAAAATAAATGAATATGCCCTGAATCCTCCAAACTGTGTGCCAGGACACTTAAGCTAAAGTGCACTGACAAAGCACAAGGAGGCAGAAACACACCTCTTCGTTGCTAGTTATTATAGAATGTGTGCCTTGCTGTATGAACAGAACTACTTTATCTGGAGTGAAGGCAGAGTGATTTCTTCATAGTAGACCCCCAATAAAGGCGCATACCACCAAAAACGGAATATAGCTAGTCATCCAGTAGTTCACACTGCAAAGTTGCAGCTTTTTCAAACACAGTAATGAGACAAGGTGAAAGGGAGAAATCAAAGGTAACTCCTTCTCCCCAACGGCCACCTGGGCACAAACTGGTGACCTAAGTGGCTCATCACAGAGGATAAAGAGAAAAACATTAGTCCGATAGACCAACCATAGAAAACAAAGCACTTCATTCATGACCACATGATTAAAAGGGAGGGAGAATTTCAGTAAGCTCGAAAGGTTTCTAAATTCCAGTTTAGGGCATAACTTAATTTGGGTGGAGGTAAAAGACACGTTAGAACAGGGTTCTCCAACAGGTAGCTCTGGAGCTACTGGTAGCTAGCAAGTACCCTGAAAGTAGCTCCCTGAGGTGCAGCCCAGCAGAGTATGTAACTCAGAGGGTCTAGCCACACTGAAGAAGGCAGCTGTACACATCCCCAAGACTGTACACTGTGACATCCTGAAGGACTTGAAATATAATCACCTGTATCCTCTCTATTTACAAAGTCACATGGAGATTTGTGGTTCTGCAAGCCAGACTCCAAGTCCTACAGTGTGTGAAAAACACAAGATGTTCTAGGAGTGTTTTTACTTAAAATGAAAAAGGCATATTTGATACAAAATAATCTTTAATTTGAGAGTGGCATGCTCATATTAAAAAAACATTTAAACTTAAAGCTGCTCCTTGAATGATAAATTTTGTGTGCTGGGATATTTATAGCCGTTAGCATTTATTTTGTGCCAGTGGGCACTTGTTGTGAATGTTCTTTCATTAGTTATGTGGAGGCTTTTTATATTGATGACGTTTTTCCCAACATTGTTAGTAACCCTGTCTTACGTGCAGGATTGGTCGGTGTTCTATCACAATATATCCAGAAAAATGACAAGCACTACATCATGAAGGTAAATGTATACATGCAAGTACAGTTTAGGCTGCGATACACATCTGGAAGGTTGCTACTATGACTCTGGAAGGTGTAGTCACTATTGTGGTTGTACCCGATTTGGTCACTACTGTAACAATGATCAAAGTCATTCGGGACTATTTTTAGCTCAGGACTATTTTCATTGATCAAAAGTAGCTCTCACTAAAGAAAAGGTTGGAGAGCCCTTAGAACAGTGCAGCTGGGCAAATAGGAAGTCTTGCATTTCTTTCTAAACAGAAGTAACAGTGTTGACAATAAAATACTCTCCTGTAGCATAATCCATCCCTGTACACAAGCATCTGAAAGAACATGAAAGAAAGCTATTTCTTAAGAAACTCAACGGTAAGGTTTTCTATCAGAAGAAAAATATAACATGTGTCACCCCTTTTCAGGACTTTAAGAGAGTGCTCTGGGAAAAAAAACAAAGTCTGCCCTAAGCCATATATCACAAATCTGACATTCTAGACTAAAATACCTGGATCTCTACGATATATATATATTTTTTTAGGTTGGGCTGCATGAAAGTCGCAAAGTACTACTGAATTGCGGCAAAGCCTAATGGAATGTAACGTCTAATGTGGCCTGAAGTATGAAGTGGAAAGGCTGGCTTTGCTATTGGTTGAGCTGGCAGCAGCGTGCTCCAGGAAAGAACTGTTGCTTCTTCGTTGTATTCTTCGACCCCGGATTGTATTTTCATTGGCTAGGCAGTGATGAAAAAGGATTTCGATCTTCGGAAAACATTTTGAGCGAGGCAGTGCATCGCCTGACAGCAACATCTACTTATCTTTCACGTAGACGATTACATTTTATTAAAAAAAGAGACCCTTTATGCCTGAAGTAAACCTTTTCAGAAGAGATCCATAAATGAAACTATTTTAACATTTAAGAAAGGCTTCTGGAGTTCAGATGTTGGGAATAGGAAATGCAGTTAAATACTTAAAGAAGCAAAACATATGTCAAATTGTCATAGAAGGAAATGTGTTTTATGTTCAATCCCTCCGCAGGTTTGCATGGGCTGCCAAGTAGACCCACATCATGTACGACACTATTATCGCGCTCTGTTTTTTTAATCCCAAAAGAACTTCTCATTCTGGGACTTGCACTTCCTCTTTTATCATTAGATTATAAACAATTTTCGAACGAAAAATAAAGTGGCCAAAAGTCTTCAGGCGTCAAGGCGTCACATGACATGGAGACACGGACATGCTCCCATTTGAGAATCACCATGCCCTTTTGCTATTAATTACTCAGCTGAATTCCAATGGCACGAACAGCCCTCTCTCTCACTGTACTGTCCTTCACCCAGTGTTCCCCTGAACACATCACACCGTGCTGCGAGGATGCATTTGTCTTGTCCCCTTAATACACATTATTCTGTGCTACACCGTTTTACATCTCCCCTGCACATGGTTAGTTGGGGAGGACTAGCCTGTGATTGTTCATTTGAATGCTTGAGAGCCTGCATGTATGCTAGCATGTTTGCATGAAATGTATGCAAAGGTGTATCTATTTTTTGCATACATGTGCGTGCAGTACACAAAGAAACCTACTGGTTTTGTCAACAAGTCTTTCGCTAGTAGACCTAAGAAGCTGGATGAGACTGACGTAGTCACTATACAAACTCTGGGTGAAGGAAATTAACAAACATTGACAAACCTAAGAGGAATAGCCTTGGCAAGCTGCTGCAATAGCTACTTTTTATTGCAAGCGAATGCCCAAAAAAAAAAAAAAAGAAAAAACATGCTTCCACTTAAACTTGGTGGATATATGCGTTCAATGAAAAATGTAAAATCGCAAAATAAATATTGCATAGAAATGCAGCAGAATTATAGGGGTCCTAACATGCAGGCTGGTGCGCTTAGAAGAGGTACAAAAACCCTTTGTAGTTTTAATGCACACCCCAAAAAAATATAAATGCTACTGCCACAAATGAAAAATATTACTGCTTTTAGTTACTGTAAACTGAAGAGATTGTTTAAACCACAGGCAAAACTAAAGAGACAGAAATTAGAAAAAGGGATAAAGAATGGGGAAAGAGCAGTGGCAAAGTAAAGTACTGGCCCACCAGCGCGGTCCCTGAAGTGCACTTCTTTTTAAGCGGATATTCACATATGATCAGGGGTATACCGTCATTCAAGGTACAAGAGAGCCAATGAAAGTGGGCTAACCCGTTCCCCCCCGTGGTAGGCAAACACAACATGTGAATGGCAGCTGATCAAACCAGTGGATAAAGGGGGCTGCCCCAAGTCACTATGTGTATGCATTTTCATTTAGGATTTTTTTTTTTCCATTACTTGAGCCCGGATAACAGATAAAGCAGTTTGTAGGCCACACCTAAAAACGGACCATTTCTCAGTGAAAAGCTGAACACCCTCATTCTCCATTTTCTTGTCTTGAAAAGTGTTTAAAACAAAAATAAGGGCTACGTTGATCCAATCGTGGCGTAACCCGCGGCGGCTCCTCGCAGTGGCAGAAAAGCGTTGCCCCGCTGGCTAAAAGCGAGCAGCTGAGAAATCAAACAGTACTTTGTTTTATTTTTCAGCTGCTGGCTCAGCGTGTGAAGGGAGGAGCGGGGCTTGGCTTTGAGGAGGGGAGGAGGAGAGAGTGATCCGGCTGGATAAACTAACATGCAGGTTTCTCCTGCACAGACCCCCATGCAGTGTCTGAGCGACAGACCAAGCCTCTCATCGTGAGGTGGCTGGCAGCGTTGAAAAAGGTAAATTTATCATTTTTTTCTATATTTTGCAGAACGGTTCTTGTGATACGGTCTGGAATAATCAATACAGGTGTGGAGTTTGAACGCCTACAGTACTAATGCACCCCTTGACAGATTTAAAAGAGGCAAGCTTCCAAGGCATCAGTTCCAAAGAACTCCAGTGAATGGAAATTAGGAACAAGCTGCTTTTACTTCTCTGCATGACCAGAAGCGCACAAAACCGCAGCCACTGCATCAAACGAGTGAAATAAGTGCCCTGCATACTTTAAATTTGTTCGAATTACCACACTTCCTAGCTCCTCTCTCTGGGTGGGAATAACTCCTTGCTATGTCGATTAAACGAACGCTATGCCAGATGAAACAAACATTTACACAAGAAGTTTAGGGGAGCGTAAGAGACCGTAGAAGTAAGAGTGAAGCGTGCAGAAGACAAAGTACTCAGCCTGGTTTCTGTGTTAAATGGAAAGGTTCTTTTCAGGTCAACCAAATGTATTTTAAATCAGATGTATTCTCGTTTTTCTTAATTACAGCACACATTTTCAGAATGCATACAGTAGGGTCAATGCCTTCCGTGTCAAGGGTCAGCCAAATATCAGTTTGACTGGCGAGGGATGACACCTGCCAAAGAACAGTCCTACAAACAAGGACGCACCAGCAAAATAAATCTTAGATTTGGGACGTAACTGAGGTGTCAAGGGTAGCAGAGAGGTTAAGACTCGGACATGGGGCTTTCTAAGAAATAAAAATGCACCTCTCATGCAGGACTGGAGCTATTGACTCCGTCAGTGAACTGTACATCAGCATCCTATCCTACGTGCAGCGTTGGTCTAGCTTAGCTGTTGTGTCTTTGGCAAGATGTCATTAAACAGGTTTGATCAATAGTGGATGTGATATGACTAAGAGGCTTTTATAATAATTGAACTTTCATTGTAGTAGTCTGACAAAGCGCAAGAAATAACAGTTCCCCGATACAATTTTCCTGAGGGTGTCTGGGAGCTGATCCCTGGGGGACAAAGAAGCCCATTTGTTTTTAAATCTGGTGTTATCCAAGACCTTTTGATTTTACTAAATATATGTATAAACTTACCAATAGGGGCTTTCAGCTAGCCCTCTACTTCCATTGCTTTCATCCACTACAGAATACCACATGCAGGAGTGGGTCACCCGACTTCAGCCATTGGCTGACTTCACTGCGTCGGCGTTCTGCTCAGTCACCAAGAGCACATCCTCACTCACACAAGGTAGTTTCCTTCAAAGTTTACTTTTAGTGTTATTTTATATTGGCAAGGGCAAAGCAGCTTCCACAGCAAGAAAATTTAAAAAGTGACAAAACAAACACTGGCAAAATCAAAGGCTGCAGCGAACGTCAGGCATGTTGGCTCGGTCAAAGCTTGTTTCATTTTATTTACGTGTCTTCTAGTTTATGTTGGGTATGGGTTCAATGACAGTGTAGTCTTCTGCACAAACACATTAGCCTCTATGCCTCACTTCCCTAAAAACTGGCCGCCACTCTAAACTCCTATTCATCTTCACTCTCACGTTTCTGAGGGTGGCAGGGAAGCTGCGGTCCCTTCTATCAGTCCTTTATATCTCAGTTGTGCAGCCATAAAGGGGGATTTCAAGTCCTCAAATTGCACTCACTCACTCCCCTGTGTCATGTCCCATGGGCGCTGCCCACCACAGATGCTCCACTAGGACCACTACATCCAGCTCAGCAGGACTGTCCCATCAGGAAGCCACTGCTCGGTGTCGTGGCACTTTGCTGTCTCGCAGGAAGAGGAGCAGAAACCACTGAGAAGTTCTCATTTAAACGTGTGGTCAATTATGAACTCCCGAAGCCGGTTTGTCAATTATAAACAAAAGCACATCTCAGACCATGAGTGATGGAGCGTTGAAGGATTATTCTTGTCAAATAGGCTTAAAATAGAGAGAACATGACAGGGTGGACTGCGAGTTCCAGGTCCTATGAAACAGCACAGGGTCGCAGAAATGAGTTAAAAATAAAAAGGACTTACATCATAGGTCTTCAATGTTAAACTAACATATGAAGGTAAAAAAAAAATAACTAGGATATTTTGCAGCTCAGAATCTTGGAGTACACGCTAAGGGAGTTGAACTTTAAAATGCTGAGGTTTTAAACACCAAAGAAAGGCAAAAGAAAAACAGCTGCTATTCTCAATATACCGAGATTCAGCTGAATCATGCAACTGGTTTTCTTTCAATGATGAAGTACCAAGTCTGGCATGAAAGTTTCCTAAAGCACAGAGGCACCATCGGGCAAAGAACGATGACCAAAACCAAAATACGCGGAAGTAGGTCTCGGTAAAAATGTTTTTTTGCCACTTCTGATTAAAAACTGTAAAAATGAAGAGGATGGATGGAAGGTGGTCTCTGGTGCTGAAGGAAAACACAAACCTCCATCAAACTTCTTCATATGCATCCTGGCTGTAGTATTACTCTAGGTAGAGGTGGCCACTTTGAAGGATCTGAGCACAGCATGAACAAAATCAGAAGCAAGGTTTTCAAACTGGAGGTATCTTGAATAGGTGTCGCTCCATTGTTCAATACCCCATCACAATGAAATCAGTCAGCAACCAGAAAAACAAGCAATGCAATAGGTCTCGCATTTTCTTGAGTTAGAGCTATTGGCATTGTAAATTCAAAACTGGACTTTTCTTGCCACATTAATTGGTCAACCCTGCCTCATAATTCGTCTTTTCCTGCCATATAATTCCAGTGGCCCTGCATATACCTAAAGCACATCCATTGACCTTCTTCCTCTATCTGCAGCAAAAATTAAAATGTTGCTGTTTAGCATCCTAATTTAAATCTGCCATGCTAATTATAACAGAATACCACTTTCACCACCCTAACATCACAGTTGCTGGCTGCCTAACATAATACCCCCCAAAAAGACAAGATAGCAACAGAGAAGGAATAAACTACAAGGGTCACCCAAACATATCAAGAGAGTTCAAACAGTCATAGTATGAGGATGTTAACTTGGCCTGAATAATGGTCGTAATTGTAATAAGGAGAGATTTATAAACCTTTAGCAGAAATGAACCTTTGGAACTAGACTGTAATGCTTAAACAAACAAAAATATCATTTGTAAGAAACATGGTTATCTAGCCGTACTGTTTAGCCCCTAAAGAGCATAACCCCATGAACACAACAGGTGTAAAACAGATGAAAGTAATGGAATTTAGCCCCTAGAAGGCATAGTGCATCACACATTTTCACAGCTAACAGGTCTATTGCAATATCACAAAAAAGGCAAATAAAACATAATTTCTCTCAGCTGTAAAACAAAAGTTCCAACCATGAGAGAGATTAAAAAGTTGATGAATGTGATAGTGGGGACTCCAAAATAATAACCCTAACAGTGTTAGAAGAGCCCCTAGAGGACACCACAATGAAAACAGCATTTGTAAGAAACATGGCCATGTAAATATATAGTTAACTCCAAGAGGGTATACCCACAGAAAAGGATAATGGCATTAAATAATGTAACATATCCGTATATTTAGCCCCTTGAGATTGTAGTACATTACACAGAATCTGGTGTAGCAGGCCTATAGCAATGATATTACGAACAAGGCCATTAAAGCAAACTAATCTCAACTCTAAAACAAATGTTCCAGCCATGAGAGCACTTAAAAAGACAAATAATGGTGGGAGGGGTTAATATTTTGGACCCCCACTAACAGTGTGAGGACCCAGATATGATGTAGACAGGAAGATAACATTGTGCTGAACATTTTGGTAGAGGTCCTATTGTCCTAGGACCACCACAGGCTGAGTTATGGGCAAAAATGTTTTGTAAAAGTAATGCCCTGAAAAGTATTTAGGGTCGAGTTTTTGCGAGTGCAGTGAATATTATAGTATCCACTCTCCCTCTGTGCCGAGAGGGCCGTTTTTGCTTTGAGGAGTTCTGTTTTACCATAAAGCATTTGCCAATTTCAAGTGCTTTAACAGAAGAGCCACAATTCAATAGCACCAATCAAGTTCATGCTGTTGTGCCTGTTCGTGCTGCGAGCACCATTGCCACCATGCGGCACGAAGGGGAGAGACAAAAGAAAGGGGGGGGGGGAACAATCAATGTAACAGGGACAGACTGCAATACTTGACAAAAACAGCCTCAAGGCGGGACAAACCAGACAGTGATTTTTGAAAAGCAAGCCCACAAACGAGCGAAAGTGATGGATGTGAGATGGGCGTGGTCAAAGGCCCACAACACTTACAACAGGTCAAAGCGCTTGCGCGCTCGACCTAAAAAGTAATGGTTCGAACGATTGAGTTAATCTCAACCACTGTTAATTACTTGAGAAGCATTCCAGTCCACCGTTTCCTGCCCACTATTGAAGAATAGATACAGACCATCCATATACAGCTTGTCTTGCTCCTACTCATTAAAAAAAAGTCCAACTGAACTGCCAGGTGAGGTCCCCTCCAGACCAATTATTGTGCTCACTTTTATTAGCATGTGATCTTTTTGACTATTTAACCTTATGAACTTTTAACTAGCCAATACACAGTCAACACTTCCTTTCATTCTATATGTGTACCAATGACCCACCTTTTCACAGCACCATTATATACTCCTTCTGTGCAGTCCTCTCTTTCAGTGCATTTCTCTTCCCTCTTCCAGTGGCACTATAGGAGGTGATAGCATAATGGATAAAGATAACCAGCACGCCAACATCACCTCTTACTGTGCCAAGGGCCTTGTCATCACTTCTCACCGATACCTCTCGCCCCGCCACCTCCACCTCTCCCTTCTGATACCACTACGTCTCGCTGTCCCATCACCACCTCACACTGCCATCACCAGCTCTACCATGCTATCCCAACTCTCTCCATGCCATCACCATCTCCCACCCTGCCACTGCTCGCCTTGCCACTGCCACCTCTTTCCCTGCCACCGCCAGTTCTCAATGTGCCATCACCAGCTCTCGCAGTGCCATCGCCACCTCTCAGCATGCTATCACCAGCTCTTAACGTGCCACTGATTTCCCTTCCTAGTGCAATAAGCATGATCAGTATTATTGCCTCTGTATCTCTCTTGATTCCATCTTACCCTGAGCAGCCACAACATGCAGCCAGGGAAGAGAGAGAAGGAGTATCACCAGAGGTAAGGAGGGAGGTGAGCCCCTTCTCCGCTGCCGCCTCTCTCACCTCTGGGATTTTCATTAGTGTCACAGAATGTTAATGCAGAACCACTGCAACGTCAATTAGTAAGAAGGAAACCACGCTCATTTCATTATTCACGAACCTGATAAATGGGGACGTTTGTGCCAAGTGATTCTTCAATGACAGTGTCTATCGACCCGTATGCAAGGGGAAGGTAAAAGGCATTTCCCCGAGTGCGGAAGCAATCTAAGAATCATATTAAAGGGCCACAATATAAGAGCACAAAAACAGAGGGGGAAAAAATGAAACAGTAGAACAGTACCACAAAGGTGTGGCCGTAATCTGGTTCCACAAGATGTTTTCAAAAACACTCTTTTCAACAGCGGAAAAAAGAAACACAACAAAGAGCGAGAATACACGATTTGTGCCTTCAGTCCTGTTCATTAAATGAAATCCTGCCCAACGAGTCTCCGACCACAGTTTTAACCTGTACATCGTGCAGAAGTACTGAAGTGTCCGAACGGAATCCCAACAAATAGCATTACTAAGGGCGAATGTTTCCTAAAACAATACATACCACTACCACTATTAACAGATTAGCTTTAGGTAAACTCACTGGCACTCATGTTATCAAACTCTGAAGGATGAAAGACTGCACTGCACTTTCAGCATTTGGACCGGTGACCTGACTAAGGGGTTACACATAGATAAAGGGTCAATGCGTCAAAGCTTTCTGAGCAACAGACGCTGCTTATGGTTTGAATAAAGCCCCCAACACTAGATAATGTACTTATCTGAGGTGGTCTAGAAAATATCTCGGGAATCGCAGTAGGTTCTTTTTCACAGCAGTAAAAGTTATGAACTGTTATGGTCCACGCCATTTAACTGGCCTTTGACTTTGGGTTTTTAATTATATATGTAAATTACAGCGTCGACTATAGAGCCCGAGTTATGATAAAGTTGGGGTTTACACAGGAAAAACATTTTGCTTTTGCTAATAATTTGGCACCGATAGGGGACGATGTTATGTTCAGAAATATTTGAAAATGTAAAAATTGCTTGCTTTAGGTAAGGGAAGGGGGGGGGGTGTAAAAGGTATTTGGTATATCAAAATTGCTTAAAGGAATTACAACAAAGATGGCATGAAAGCCGATATGCGAACTTAACTCAGAAGAAACATAAAATTTTCAAAGCTTCAACAAATTTGTTCTGAACAAAAAAGCCCAACGCCTCACAAAAGCAGTTGAACCACACACCAAATCAACATCACACTCCGAAATGACTGCGGTACCAAAAGAACACAATACAAAAACAACAAAATAAAACACAGACTAACCTAACACCACAGCAGGAAAAACACCATAGTAACAAAGACTAAGCAATAACAAACAAGCACAATACCAAACATCACAAAACAACAAAACACTACAAAAGAAAAAACAAACAAACAAAAAAAACACACACAACAAAACACAAACTCCTACCTCCTCCATCACATATGAATTAACTGAAGTGGACATTTACCATTATAACCCCCATCATCTTATAAACTGAGTATGCAATAGTTAAATGAAAATATGTACATTTTATCAATGGAACATGGACTGCACTTTTCAAAGTGTGTGCCTGCAAACAGCTCCTTAAGACCTTAGCCGGCATTTGCACATATATACAGTGACATTCTGGATCCACAGTCTTATACTATGTACTTTCGCAGCAGCCAAAGTTTTAAATGCACTGATAAAGCCTTTGTTAAAAAGAAAGCTGAAGGAGGAGATTAGATCTGGTAGTTTTTCTTTATACACATTTAGATTTGTGCCGTTATCTTTCTTGGGTGTGGAAATAACTCAAACATGGTTCGTTTGTCTGGTTTGTTGCTGAACTGTAAGCAGAATTATACAACAGTTGGATAGTACGTCTTTAGAAATACAAGACACATTTTTGATGATCCAAAATGGGTTGCTTACCACCGCAAGGTTCGAAGTGATATCCAACGACAATGAAAACAGAGCCTTTGTTATCAATAATGTCACTTTGAACTCGGAGGTGGAAAACCTCAATATTATTGAGAGCAACCAATTTTATTTTAAGTATGCCCCTTAACGACAAAACCTTCCTTCCCTCTTCAGCTCACAGGTACAGAGCCAAGAACATGGCTACATCTTCCTTCCTACAGCTGTGCTTTAAAAAAGTGAATGCCACGTATGAACAACACCATTTAGCCATTTCATTCATCCATGCCCAAATACTGACAATAATATTGGGTGCCCTGCCGTACTAGTTTTGGCAGCACGTGCATCTTCCAGGAAAAGAATAAAAATGCATGTGTCATACCATCCTCAGAGACAGTCAGCTAAAGCTCTGCACAGACCCGCAGCTCACCGGGGCGAAGGAACCACCTCAAATCAGGTGGCTCCCACTGGTCTCTAAAGACCCAAGGGTGACCGCGGGTTAGCATTGCCATCACCTTAGCTTTCAAAGCCTGGTGTTTCACTGGTCAATGTCACAGCACTGAGAAGGTGTAACTAAACGCAGGCTGTTTTGGTGAATTCCACCCAGCTGTGCATTAAGCTCACCATACCGTAGCTCAGACACCCGCACTCAAAATCCAAGACATTCCTAAAGCCCTCAGACTCTTCATCCAACAAACTCAGGAAGTTGAGGAAAACATCTTTCCTTTAAAACAAGTAAACTTTGAGTATTCTCAGACAGTAAATTTACCACCCTTAAAATTCCTCACATTATTTTAAATCTTCTCCAGGTTGTTGTTCAATAGTTTAAGATTAGAACATACAACTGGCTCATAAATTGGACTAATTAAGCCCGGTTTCAGGGCTAAACACATTCTATTGCGATCAAAGATATGATTAACAACTCCAATCTAGATATTCTAAGGATTCTAGGGTTTACTGAAACTTTGGTGAAGGAGCGCCGGAAAGCAAATATAAATATATTTTTTACACCTGGTTTTATCATATTAAAAAGAGCTGACAACCCTTTTGGTAAAGGAGATGGTGGTGTAGCTTTTCATTAAAAGCTCAACTTTTAAGTTTTTAATATTATCAGTTTGTCTATCAGTGACTCTTAGATACTAACTGTATCCGTAAAATTCTCCAGATACTATTAATCTAATGGTAATATATTGACTGCCCTCTTGGTCATATTTTCTGCCTGTTTTTTGGACACTTACTGCCTTTTGTTCCAATTATGCTTTGTGTATCATATTTCTCGAGATTACCTTGTCGAGATTAGCGTTCATCCATCTCCTCTTAACACAGAGCAGTACATTATCCTTCCTGCTCATAAACCTGGTCATACCCGAAATGGGATGTGGGCGCCCCTAAACACTATTACAAAGTCAGAAGCTCTACCCAAATGACCCTTATGAGGAACTGCACAAAGTCAGGGATGAGATAATCAAGTCATCCTTTTCTGTGCCACCAGTTCTAAATGCTTAACTAACAATTAACCAATACACACAACATGGGAGTTATCTAATGTGAATGAGATTGCTCATCTGACTAGAGTTACAAAATGTGACAAACCGAAATGCTTTCCAAGGTGTACCCCCGAAGTAGCTGAAGATAAATTAGAGGTTAAACAAGCCAAAAGAATAGGGTGCTGGAATTAATCTTTTAAATCTAGACTTGTTTCTTAAAATAAAAGAGACCTGCAAATTTAGCATCTATATTACACACAAGGATTTATACTTTAAACGCCGTATTTCAGCTACAAGCACTCAAAAAGGAAACCTTTCTATTTTACAAGAAATTGCCAACGGAGCATCGCATATTCAGTTATCCTTTCAACTCAAGAACTTTGTAATCAAATTTCCCAACTTTTCATGGCTAAAACTGTAAACACTCGCAACAGCATTCAGGATACTAGTTGTCCGCCAACACATACAGAAGCAGCAAAGCTTCCTAGCCACCCCCTATCCCTCTTTGTTCACATGACTGAATTCTGAACCAATACTAGCTTTGTTAGTGTACTTGAAGAAACTTCAGCATCCCACACACACACACTGAGCCAACTATTTATTATGGAATGCAACCCCGGCTCACTCTGCAACCCGGTTCCTATAAACATTCTTCAAAAGAATGGTCCCTAATTAAGTTAAAATAAACAAATACTGATCCAGCAGTCTGAACTTGTTACATTTAACTACATATTCTCCTGCAAATACTACAATTCTAGAGTATCCCTGACACTCTACTCCCCTAACTTATTGAAAGTCACGTTGTCCTACATGGTAGGCCTTAGACCCAACTATAGTACCACAACAGCTTAACTAGCAGTTTAATACTATCTGAAATTGTTAACAGACAGTAATGCCTCATGTGGTCCAGTTTTATTAGTCCTCTCTGCATGCTTTACCCAGTTCACCATAGCATCTTGGTGAACAGACTGGAAAATGTGGTGTCTGAAGTACCACTCTAGCCTGGTTTACCGCTTCTCTTTCCGATCGATCCAAAGAAGTGATGTTAAAAAGGTTCTCTCCGTGTACTACTACAAATACCAGTGTCCTCCTGGTTACATGCTATCACTGTGCTTGTTTAACATTTATGTTTTATCAATTGCCCTTGTGATCGGGACATCTGGTGCTCATTTTATACCTAGGCAGGTGACACCCAACTTATTTTCACACTTGGTGAACCTGATTCTCAGTTTCATGTCTTAACAAGTTGTCTCAAGGTAAAGAAATGGGCAGTCCATGCCTGATTTAAGGTCATCATAAACAAAATGGAGGTCCTTACAGTGGGGCTGAACTGTTTGTCTTCTACCTTATCCATGTGGCCTAAGCCTTTAGGTTCCTTTCTTAGCCCCAAAGCAGTTGTCATATCCTTTGGTGTTACGTTAGACTCACAGTTGCATTTAGACCGATTTCTGTGGTGTTCTTTTCTTGTACTTTGCATTTTCAGAAGTGCTGACCACTTCTCTATGAGGATGGTACATGTAAAGCCATTTTAGTCATTACTGACTACAGATTAAACTACTGCCACTCCATCTACCTCAGTATTCCAAACTATCTAAAGCATTGGATCAAAGTTTAAAATCAAGCCACCAGACCGAATGTTTGTGCAAATGAGGTTTGCTGCCAAGCCTATTTTCAGCAAGCTTCGTTGAACACATATTCAGAAACGTTTTTAAGGTTCTCCACACTGAGCTTAAATGTCTTAATAGAAGCACCCTCTCTTTTATAAATCCAGATTTATTTAACAAACGCCTACAAGGTGAACTGGGTCTTTCAATGACAATGTGTTGGTTGTTCCATGTTGTACGAAATCTTCTCAAATCGTTTACTATGCTTTCTGCTCACCTTCCTCTTATTTTACAAAAGGTCTACCTCATTTTTAATTTTAGGATGAGACTTAAGACTCACTTCTGCAATCCGTAGGATCTGATCTCCTCTACAGTCCTCATAGTTGGTATCAATCTCAAAAAAGTTGTGGGTGGTGTCTGCGCCTAATAAGTTCCAAATAACACAAATCCTTTTTTTCCCCAAAGCCTTTCCTACACAATATTGCCACTTGTTTGCACTGTAGATCACAGATCTTACCTTCACGCAATTCTGTGAAGAGGTCAGCATGGTTTGCCCGTTTTTAATTTGTGACGAGCAAGCCACATCAGGCACATTCTCAGTAACATGTTCATGTAGTTTACATTTCAAGTCCATGACGAAAGACATTTAAAGACAGTTTTTTTTTTTTTTTTTTTTTCCAGTTGACTGCATGTACATTTTCTTTGTTCCGTTTCTTGCTCAGTAGCAAGCTCTTCCATTACAGTTTATAATTAGACTAATTGAAAATGTTAAAAAGTGGGTCCGACCTTTTAAGTTTGCTCCATGTCAAGGGCATCAAGAAAGTCTGAGCATAAACACATTTCAAATGAAATATAGTGGAGATCGAGAGATTTACAGAAGCACCTGCCATCACAGGGATCTTCCCGTCCCAAAAGACCATGCAGGTTTCAAGTGGCTTATGTTCTACTACATGTTTTTCCATACCAACACAGTAGAAATGCTAGGATGAGCGAGTAAGCCCTACCGCAATTAGTCTGAAAAGATACTGATTTTTTTTTTTTTTTTTTTTTTTTTACTGTTTTGTTACTGTTCTCTTTCGCCCCATGGCTGTTTTGTTTTTTTACCGGGCTCCATCTCCTCTACTATACCGCTGTAAGAGTTCTGGTGCTGAGAAGAACACAATAAAGTGTTGAACAACTTAATAACTTTTTCATTTCTATGAACTTCTTGATCCCCACTTTGGTTTGGCTTTTGTCTTGGTCATCACACCAAGGCCACCACCCATTAGGGACGACTTGATAGCGGTCATTTGCAGGACTAGCGAACAACAATGAGATTCTGCTTGTAGACCTGAAACATCATTGAGGGTTTATTCATTGTCCTGGCTCTCCTTGTTCTTACCCTAATGGCCTCAGTTGGGCTTGATGTGTGTGGTGCCCACTGAGGTCTCCAAGATCCTCAGTGTGCCCCAGGGTCTGATATTAGACCTGTTGATTTTCAATATTTATGTGGACCTGCCAGAAGAATCTGTGGTCAAATTGGATCCTATGTCAGGACCGAAGGCGAGCATTACACTTTTTCTTCACTTTAATCCTCATCAGCAAAATAAACTACACTTCCCAAGAACCACTGGTAAAACAGTTGAACAAACACCCAAATCAGAGTCCACCATGCAGCATGTAAGGCGGTTTTTCTAGCTATTCTGCCTCTTTCTTAGCTACTCACCCAAAAGATAAGTGATACTCCTCTATGGGGATTATCTATTTCTTTCCAGGAGGTATTCCTGCAATGGTTTTGGCATTTATGCTTTTATTTCATTTAGAAATTGTGAGGCACGAGTCTGTTTCGCCACAGGTGTAAGGGTTTTGCTTCCTGATGTCGGTAACCACTGGTGGTGCAGTGTAATTCATAGACTACTAGAGGGAGATCCCTTAATCTTTTTCCAACAAGAACAGCATTGGACGTTAACCTCTTAAGAGTGCAGGATGAGAATCTTTCAAGCAGCACGGGGCATTGCCTGCGAGTGTTTTCTGAGGTTTGCTGCTCACAGATCGAAGTGCACTTGCATGGTTCCAGCCTAGTTTCTTGATTTTGATTTCCACGCTCTAAGGTGGTTGTGCTATTCTGCAGGCTGAGGCCTCTAATAAGAATTTGGACCCTGCTCAGTATATAAACAAGCTCTTTCCATTATCAGTCGTGAAATGCATTAAACCATCGCATTTCAGAAGAGGACTCACCTACTCCGAACAGATAAACTTCACAAATAAGGCCAAGGAGAAGCTGCAGTGGCTTTGCTGGTTGGGAGCAAGATTTGAGCTATTATAATCCCCCATGCCAGTTCTGACAAAGAATAAAACACCAGCTAGAAAAATTTGTATTTTCTTAAAGACACGGAGGCGAAGATTATCCCATCTGGCAGTTATATAAAGGATTACATATCCTAACTTGACGATTCAACCCAGGATGTCTTAAGGATTAAGTATGGTGAATTAATGCGGACTATCGATGATCATGTTGCATGACGGACATTGACTGATTACTTGTTTACTACTGTTTTCCCAGTGGTTCTTGGGAAGTGCTGTATGTTTTGGCTGCTCAGGTAATTTCAAGTGAAGAGAGAAAGAATAATCTTCGTCTCCTTGTGTTTAACAGAATTCTGAACTTCCCTTAAAACACTAGGAAATTTGGTTTCCACATTCACTAGTGCATGTTAATATGCAACTATAAGTGGCGTACCGATGGAAGACCTCTGACTGCTAAAATACCGTCCATTAAAATGTTTGGATGCCCCTTTATTTTCTTAAACTTAACAGCTCCACACCAGAGTTCCTGCTTTTCTCTCTTTTGCAAACCAACCTTTCCGTTGGTTGATGCTTGCAGGAACTGGGCACTGCTGGCATGGTGACCTCTTAATGTTACCAAAAAAGTCAGAAGTTGGCGACGTCAGTCATCAGTGATGTAGAAATTTGAATCCTTGAATCCTTGTTTTAGCTTTTGCTCCGAACTCAGGCTTTGTAGGGAGTACAAATCCATCTCTATCACTTCAAGACTGTTTCATGCAGCTATCAGACTAATTGCAGGTATCCCTGACCTTTGATAAAGCCACTCGGTTTGAAGGACCTGAATTGACTGCCCTTACTCAGTGCGTCCTTTATTTAAGGTCGCTTGGATTGCCAATCAGCCTGTGCACACTGGAAATCTACCTTTGGCCACTAAAGATGGCTAGTGGCAAGCGAGCACGTCAGCAGAAAGCTTTTAGATACCTCTTAGAAACAGCTAAAACATATTTTTAGTGTAGCGGTTTCTGTTTGCAAATAACAATCTAAATCTTGAATTTTACTTTTGGGCTTGATCCGGCACCTGGCTATTACCCTTTAAATATAATCTGCCATCTGGTACACTGTATTCCTGGCCTTCATTTTGTTCTGTGATGCACTTTATGTCTTGTTTGTTATCTGAAGCAAAAATATCTACTCAAGTGCCTATCTAACTAGAGTTGATCTCCGGTGAAAAGGTTCTGAATAGAAATCTTTTAAAAGCAGATTGACTAAAAGATGGACTGTGAAAATGTCTATCACTATAAAAGGAACAGTTAAGGATGGAGGCAGGGGATCCTTATTTCTATTCTAGATGAGCATTTAGAATGTGCAGCATCCACCAAATTTGCCTCCGATTGCTTGATCGGTCACCACAGCACAAAAATAGAAAACATGTTAAAAGAATAAAATGCTTTTGAGTTTCTTCATGAAGAGAGTAAGTGAGAAGGTATATTTTAGTTCTGAAGGAAGGGTGTTCCAGAGACTGGGAGCCATTAAAGAGAAGGCTTTACCTTCAGATTTTCATTTTCTTCCTTTCCTTTTAAGTCAGGTTACTTAAGGAGCCATGCGCCAAAACAAACGGAGGCTACAGGTGTATATTTACTGATTTTAGTTCTTACAAAACCCAGGAGCTTCACTACAGTCAGATTTGTTGGTTAGCCACAAAGCTTTGAAAGAAACTGGGTAGCTATAGAAGATGAGACCGGAGGAAGCTGGCCAAACAGCGGGAAAGAGAGAAAGTGGTATTTCTGACCTCTTGAAATTACATAACCTGAAGTCTGAGATAGATGTGTGGTGACAAGGAGTTGCTGTAACCTAGTATTGCTCGAATAACCATGATTGTCTCAATTTTCGTACAATCTAACAAGAGAAGAGGCCTGGTGGGTTTAAGCTTACACAAAGAGCAGAAGGAGACCACAGTGGAGACCTGGTTTTCCACAGTCAGATTTATCTCGGATTTGATCATAAGGCTTTTCACAGTTGTTTTGACAGCTAAAAAAAGAACCAAACGGATCAGGCTAGAGAGATGGAGATGAGGAAATATTGATCTTTATTAATGCTTACGATCTTAGTTTTTTCAACAATGATTATCAACCGATTTTCGATCCATACTAATGTGTTGTAACATAGGCATTCCGTTAAAGCAGAGTCAGAAGCTTCATTTAAAGACAAATTTAGCTAACACTGTCAGCAGATGTATACAACCTCATATCAACTTCATAATTAGGATCATATAATTACCAAAAAAATAAATTAAATTAAAAAAAGCAAGAGGATAAAATAGGTGTGGTACCAAAGTAATAGCAGCTTTGAAATTAGAAATTGCCTATATGGACTCGAGCAAGGCGAAAAGCAGCCAAGAACAGTTGAACGCAAGCCAGCGCTTTTGAGTCTTGAAAGTAAGCTGCTATAGTTGACCAAATCAAAGGTACCTTATAGGAACCTTACTGCCACAATTTACAACCTCCAAAAATTGCTGAGCTTTCATCGTACCTCAGGTAGCAAATGCCTTTTCTGTCCAGACCAATGTGATTGAAAGCACACCATAATCTTATAAAAGTCAGACAGATTAAGAGCACTGGCTCAACTTTATATTTTATTGCATTACTGGCTTTAAAATCCTTTCAATTGGTACAAGGAGAACAAAAAATATATATACATGGCACTATCAATTTGGCACTACATATTGTGGTGCTAATTTTGGAATGATGACCACCACATGGAATATCTACGGCTCTATCTGTCGAATCTTTATTTTATAATGTGCATGCGGGCCAATGAGATATGTCTCTCTTCTGTGCACCTTAGAACCTCCAGATAGAATGTTCTTGGGTGGCAAACTTTGGAACCAAGAAATATGAATTGTTATCCCAATTTCCACATTCTGCTAAAGAGTAACAGGCAAACAAAATTACTTTTCACCTCTTACATGCCGAAAACAGATGTGTTGTCCTTCCTTTTAAAACAGACCTGACACCATTGAGTTAAGAAGAACTTAAAATGATTAGTCCATTGTTTTACACAAAGTGTCTTCTTAAAGGGTCCATCTTGTTACAACCCAATCAAAACATCAAAGAAATGGACATTCCAGAATCCTTATTGTTGACAACTGTTGAGGTGAGCTGAATGTGAGGGTGTTTAGAAGGGCTAACTGTTTTCTTGTCATAAGATGGCCTCTTTAAAGTGAAAGAACATTACAGACTTCCCTCATGTCTGATCCCGCCAAAGGCCTTCAACAGATGGGATGAGATATTGATAATTTCAAAACAAACCCAAACCACTGAGTTATAAAATAGGTTGTAGTACGGTAGGACTGGAACTCTCATATTCATACACTGTGTAAATCATACACAACAGACATGGTCCATCGATTTTTAATTGAAGAACAATGTGTTTTTGTAAATCCATGGTCGACCAAACCTACAGACTCCTCAAAACAGATGGCAAAATGTTAATATATCTCTGCTTTTTCTCTATGCTTTTCTCCTACTTTCCACCATCTATCTGTGCTGTCCGTCAGACATACATTTTCTTGAAAGGCTTGACTCAAAGCCTTTAATTTTTCTTAGAAGGAAAAACACAAACCTGGAACAACTCGAATTGGGGAATTCATGACACGTTTAGTATCTGTGTGGCCAAATGACACAATGATTTTTGACTGATCATCGATAAAGAGAATCCTGGGAAAAAGGAACTGTCTAATCAGCTAGGTGGTTGAGTGATGTAAATCTGTGCGAGACTCTTGCAGCACAAATCTGAACACCAAAGGACGCTGAAGTAACTTGCAGAATTAATATATTGTATGCTGTTGATTGCAGCGTGAAAATGAGAATATTACTTTCTTTGACTTTAATCCTGGTTACAAGTGGGTCATATATGTGTCCTGTGCTTAGATGCAAGATATTCTCTAAGCAGGTAATGGAGATAGACAGCCTAAAGGTGAATGATTATTCCAAATAGAGGAGGAAGTGGCGAAAGGTTAGGAGTGGTTTCAATTAACACAATCTCATTGTCATTTCAGGTCTCCTTTCCCTCAGCTCCCTACCCCTATGACTTTCCCATCATTCGGCCACTTCCATACTCTAGTAGTTCGAGAACAAGAGTCTGCAAGTGCCTGTAGGTGTGCTCTTTTGAGAAACATGCTGATCCCGAGACCTACAAGAAAAAAAAAAAAACACGACAACGAGCTGACAGAGCGGACGCAGCAGACACCATAGGGTATCCTAAAGCTACGTTTTACATAGTGCCAATGAAAAAGTGGAATTTGAATTCAGCAATCATAATCCCATACTGCCCACAATCTCCTAGGTAAACCTTGGCCCTCCTCTATCTTTGCTACTCAGCAGCTAAAATAAGTAGTCCTGTCCCAGGTTTGTTGAAACTAGATTAGCATTAACTATACTGTTACTTATATTTTAGCTGCATTACTCTAGGTCATTATATGCTTCTATATTATTGCAAGTGTTTCTCTTTTGTGGCAAGTTAAGGTTGCAATCTCTTTTTAATTTGGTGGTCTTGGTTACCCCTTGGATGAAGGGAGCCATTCTCTTGTTGCAGCCCGACTCCAATTCTGCTAGGTGGATTGCTTGAGCAAGTTTATAGTGGGCACAGAGAACAGCTGAGCCAAGAGCTTGGCTCATGGTGAAAGCCACGTGGCTGGCCCTTTATCAAAACTCTAAGATATGGCAGAAAAAGCAAATGTATCAAGCAGCATCTTATGTTATGTTATCTCATGCTGGAGCCATACAGCATTCTGCATAAATTGTCCACTTTCTATCACGGGAGGGTGCTCACTGTTAATAAAGGTGAATCCCAAGTTAAGATACCCGGTGCGTATGAGTGAAGACAGCTGCCTAGGAATGTCTCTCTTTGGATTTTTTCTTTAAAGGGAAAAAATCTATTTAAACATTCACAGCTCTAGAGGAGGCACAGATTTTGATTAGAATGATCTTCGCCGCTAATTTTTCTGGGGCTGCCAGAGGCAGCAGCAAACTGGCTGGTGATGAATTTTCAAATGGTCCCTGGTAAACCAATGGTAGTCAGGACTTCAGACAATTCGTGAGCTTCGTTCCTTTGAGGAGAGCCAGAAGAGAATGGGGTGGCAGAGGCTTCTTCTGAGAAACAGCAACAGCAACAGCACCAGTAGTTTTCACATGTAAGGATTATCCATTTATCTCCAAACAAAAGCTAGTGGTGGGGGGGGGGGGGGGGGATGATTAGACTGGAGGGTTCTCCTCACAAGTAACAATCCATTTCCAGAGACCTATAGGTTCTCCAGAAAGCGCAGGTGTTTCACGTAGAGTTCTTTGGGTCTCTGATTCAAACTATGACACCCGACCTCCTTTCAGAAGAGAAAGGCCCACTTGGACATAGGGAAGTGAAATGAGCCATCTTCGGAGTCAGTCTGCACACAAGGTGTATTATAAGCAACATCTTTTTGGTGGAGAAGGATAAATGTTACAAGCAAATATTAAACTTGAGGGAGTTCAAGAGACAACTCAGGATTGAGGGCATTTACCTTCTTGGGAAAGTATTCCTCAATCAAGAACCGAAGGGTTGACTGGACCTCAAAGACAGCTAAAAGACAGTCCCAATTGTCATATCATGCCATTCCTACTGCAGGGAACAGATTTAGAGTCCAGAACGCTGTCTTTCATTGGCCCTGTGGTGCCTTATCAAGCTGCTAAAACAGGTGGTGGAGTTCTTAGGTCAGAGGGATAAGGCTCTACATGGATGATTTAGGTTGATGGATGATCTACATGGATGATTTCTTACTGATGGGCCACTGTCCAGAAAGGTTTCTTCCTTTAATACAGTGGATGACACCTTGATATCCACTGCATTACCTCAGCATTGTAGAGGACGTCAATACTCTGTCCGGAGCAACAATCTCTGCAGGAAAGGCTGCACTAGAAAGGTGGCCCTTTTCCATTGTTCTCTCCCTTGTGTATCTCAGCATGAAGGTCGCCCTCAGAAGGGGGTCTTCGAGCAGGGATCCAGCCCACTGCACAAGAGGGAAATTAATTTGGGGGAAGCCGCCCCACTGGGAAGAGGTCAGTGCTCACCAACCCCAAACTGGGCACAACAGTATTTCTGCTTCCCCAGGGACAGTGTGTTAAACCTCAATATGGTGTCTTGACACGCCACGCAGGAAGCCCACTCGCCACACAGGGAAAAACAACAAGAATGGCAACACCAACAGGTTTTGGCTATGTGAGATCTACTGGCTTTGTCAATGTGTTTTTAGACATTGCTTAAAGTAAAGAAAAAAAATGCTGTGAGGTGGCCAGTGCTTTTCTTCCTTTAAGCCATGCAGCACGGTAGCATACGCTGTTCAGCAATATGCCTAAAAAAGCGCAGTTGGGCAAGCAAAACGAGGATGGTGCAAGGGGGTGGAAGGGAGCAGAAACTATGGATAGGAGGGTGGTGGTGGTGGCGACAGGAGCTGGGAAAGGGAGATGGACTGCAGATACATGAACCCTTATAGAGTACGTGGTAAAAAGTGGGGAAAAAAAGAAAAGAAAAAAAAAAAAAAGTACCTGCAGGAATGTGCAGCCAGTGGAAGGACACTGGCGGAAGACAGGAAGCTGTATTAGGTCTATGCTCCGTGGCACGGACAAGCACTGAAGGCCCAAGTGAAAGCAAGAGGTGAGGAGGAGAAGCTCACCAATAAGAAGCAGGGAAATGGGTGGGCTGTAAAACTCTTTTTGGCTTTTTTCTGTCTCAGTGAAACCTAAAAGAATGGGTTTTTTTTAGTTTATTTT
Organism: Pleurodeles waltl; assembly: GCF_031143425.1. Taxonomy (NCBI): domain Eukaryota; kingdom Metazoa; phylum Chordata; class Amphibia; order Caudata; family Salamandridae; genus Pleurodeles; species Pleurodeles waltl. Next base: position 1,021,539,642 of record NC_090449.1, on the reverse strand, counting down.
TTCCCTTTATCCTGCCTATTCCCCAACCCTAAAGCCCTTGCAATCTTTCTGCCTCCTTGCAAGTGAGACGAAACTTGGAATCTTTTTGACTTAGTTTTCAAACATGGGCTGACAGAGAAGTTGTAAATTCCAATTTCCTCTCACTTGCAATGGTGAATGGGCTGTAGGAGAGTTAACAAAACCCTTCAAAGCCTAGCTATTTCTGAAATCTAGACACACAGAAGAACCTGGGTGCTGGGGCTTGCCTGGATCCAGCTATATTTTCTTAACCATAATACCCTGCAAGGATCCAACTTTGTCTAAACTCTTAGGGGTCCCACACACAAGTGGGTTTATCATTTTTAGCGGGAGAAGTGTGGAACACTGGAGGGTAAGATTTTTGTGGCTCTCCACAGATTACAGAAGTTTCCCTCACAGAATTGTGAGGAAAATATCTGGCAATAGTCAAAGCTTGAGGTTGGTGGGCAATGTTAGTAAGACAACACAGTGGGGTCCAGGCAAGTCCTGCCATCCTGGACTCCCATGGGTTATCAGAAATGTCTGGGTTTGGTAACTTTCCCTGGATGGTGGCCAAGCCCAGGCATAGGCCCAAACTCAGAAAGGCCCTAGGCGCGGTGCTAAAGAGACAGCCGGCTCAACCAAGGAAGCTAGTTCCTAGCAGCTCACCCCAGGAGCCTTGGGATACATACCCAAAGGGAGCCTGATTTTAGGTCTTCGATCCAGCCTCTTAAATGGGTGCAAGTGATTACTGCACACTGGATGTTATATTATGCTTTTGCTGCAAGGGCCATACACCTCTTCAACAAACCTGACGGTTTTGGCCACTTACCTTGTTTAGTGTCTCCTCCATATTACCTTTGTCCTGATGATGACCCTTATTTAGGTTGCCACATGGGTTGAAACGGCAACAGTTCTGTACATCAGACTGGTTCTTTGAAGAATTCACCTAAAGGATTTTAACATTTCCATTCTTGAGTGTTGTGGTGCTTACAGCTCCACACCAGTCATTTTATATAGATTTGAACTCTGTATAGCACTTGCTCAACATTATGTAACTCAATCAATTGCACTGCGCCGTATCGCTCTTAGGAGCACTATATTTGCGCATTATTTTGATAAGAATTCGAAGGCTGATATAAATAAGATTTTTGCTATATATAATTTTTTATATATTATCCTATCAACTAGAGGTGTATTTGTAACTACTGCCACAGTCATCTAGGAGTACATTTCCCCCTTCAGAACCATTTGTGTGTTGTTGTCTCATTCAGGCAATATTTTGAGGTCCCTTCAGAGGTTGAAGGCCTCCAAGTAAACGCCTCATACTCTGAAATAGGTGACTTTCATAGGGTGCCAGGGCTGAGATCCAGTGATGATTGTGTAACCTGCTACTGAAATACAATTTGGGTATCATACTAAATACACATATTTGGTAGGGGCAGGTAAAGGGTAGCATGTTACCGAAACGCAATGTGGGTTTTGTACATTTAAAAAACAATTGTGTGGTTGCCAAGTGCCAGATCTGACCTAGGTGACCATAAAATCGCTTGTTACTTCAGGCCTCGTGTCCTGATGCATCAAAGTGGATAATGTGGCAGTGGTGGAGTACATCAGCAGAGGTACTTGTTCCAGGATGCTAGAAGAGCAGGCAAATTACCTGTGGCCTTCTGTCTGTAACGTCAGATAAACAGAATACCTTACAGGATGCCAGAATGTGGTGGCAGATTGGAACTCCAGATACCTCCATGAGCCCAGCATCTAGATGCCAAACTGTAATGTGTTTGGGTAACTCACGAACAGGTGGCGGGCTAAGAGAGGTTACTTTAAGTCAGTGGTGCAAGTAGCTTTGCTGGTGACGAAAATGCTTTGAACATGCATAAAACTTGCAGGTTCTTGTAACACAATGTAAACTTTCCTAACTGACGATAACTTAACTTGCAATTCTGTTAACAATAGTGAGTAGATGATTATCCAACCCAGCATTCATTGTATTGCCTTTGCCTTTCCATGGACATCTACACTAAGAAAAGTAGTTAACTTGCTTTACTGGGTGAGTTTTTGATTTTCTGGTCCTTGAACTGTGATATACTTGACATGATAAAGGATGTTATTCTCCTGTGCCAGACACTCATTTAAGTTCAGGGTCTTTACAAATTTTCTGTGTATTTAAGTCTGGAGTCACAGAAAAACAGGATTGGAGTTGCAACGGACTTGACAAGTAGTCTTTGCATGAAGAAAGGTAAGGATCACCTCAGGAGTTTGTAGACTTGAATTGTTATACTTTTCCCTAGACACTATGAGAAAACGTAGTTTTTACTACATTACGGTTTTCCTTTTGGCAGGCCAATAATTGTATTTATATAGCGCTTACTACCCCTGACAAAGCGCTTTTTGGCGAGTAGCACGCTACTCCGGAACCCAAGAAGAATTAGTGGTGGATAAGCATAGGGAAATATGAGTACAGTATTAGTTAATTTGAGCAGAGGATATGTGAATTTGTTTGTTGGATTGACTAGAGTAACAGAAGGATAGGAGGAGGGAAGAATCCAGAATTGTAAATTGGGAATTTATATTAATAGGAGGAGGCTTGGGGTGAGTAAAGGAGAGAGGAGTCTGTAGAAAGGGATTAAGGAGATCATAGTAGCAGAAAGGGTTTTGGACGAGTCAAAGGTGAGATAAATGAGGGAGACTTTAGTAGGGTTGTTTGGGAGATCATACTAGTAAACTGAGGTGTGGGGTGAACCAGGAGCAGTACAGGAGGAAAGAGCTTAGGCAGGAAAGCTTATGCATAGTCCTCGTCTCGGTGTCGTTACAAGAACGAAAAATCTTTCTTTCTCATAAACTTGGAAAACTTACATACATATTTATCCGTACCGTAGAATCTTTCTTGCCCATATATGCTTTACTCATTTATTCTAAATTCGAATTTATCCAGAGTATAGTCTAGCTATCTCAGTGCTGTATGGTAATTAAATACACCATAGAGCTGCTACTCCACAACGTTTCAAGACACCTCGGCAAGTGGCAGAACAAACTATTGTGTGAAACATGAAAAGAGTGACTCGCCTTTTAGAAAATATCATTATCCCTAGTAGCACACACACTTACGGAAATAGCAAAATAAATATATAAATAAATGCATGTGTCTAGTTATATGTAATGCCTATTATTGTTCATTCTGTTTTTTTCATAATCGGGACACCCTCCCACTCACCCCCCCCCCCCAAACACTAAAATGATACAACTCTGCCATATCACAGATTGCACCACTCACTCCTGAATACAAGCCAGGAACTGCTGTATATTCAGTCATTAATAACCATCAAAATGAAGTTATGGTGTGACAATTCCTACCTTGTGTTTTGTGAACTACAGACTGAGGCACTGTCAAAGGACAAGAACTAACCACATCACTCACCTTTTTGTTACCAAGCACATAAAGAATGTCTACCAGGTAAAACCCACCTCTAATACACCTCGTGTGGGAGGTGAAATGGTATGTATGAAAAATGAATTATGTAAATCTCACATTTACTTTGTGACATGTTCACTGAGAGGCAAGTTAATACACAGCCAGTATACCTTGGCTCCCTGCCAAATTTCCTTTGGCAAAACCAAGCAAGCTCTTTGCATTTCAGAAACATTTGTAACATGACCACATTTACTCTGACGCTGTAGAAACAATCTATTAATAATCAAAATCTGTACGAAAGCAGGTAAACAATTTTGCCATATTATACGGTGTGAGCATACGACTTACAAAGAGCCTTCGTTATCGAACTGTAAAATGAGTTCGTTTTCAACAACAGGCCAAAGTCTGCGAGCAAAAATTAAAATCCAGCCCGACTGTTGTGTAACCAGGTCGGTTAAACAGTATAATAAACAATTAAGAGAACACAACATGTGGTGCACTGCTAGAATCACTACGTCAGGAATTTCACGGAAGTCTATCTTCTATTTGCATTAGAAATGCAAGCATTAACACTTATAGAATCTGCATCCAATGTTGGAACTACCGAGTGTTAGGTGGCACAAAATCATTGAAAGAGGCTGATGAGAGCGATTTGAAGATGCTTAAAGTGCTTGCACGGATCACTGGGGAGATCAGGCAGTCATCAAGATGGGTCGCGAGGGAATAATGAGGGATGGGAACATTTTTAAATTAAAATAGTGGTGGTTGAGAGCCATTCTGATGGTGCTTAAGGGTCAAAATATGTTTTGGGGCTAAAAAAAATCCTAGTTCACAAAGAAGGATACTTGGTTTTGGCGCACTTAAGCTCTGCGCAGATGCCCAGTCTGTGGGTGGATCTGGACACAAGAATGAGAACTTCAATGTGAGACTGCGGTATACAGAGAACCAATATTCTCGGCTGTAGATGAAAGTGGAAGGCAGATGAAACACACGGAGCAGCAATTAGGTAATCAAAAGTGAGGTGTGCAAAGCTTTCAGACAATAAGGAGCTGCAAACAAGCAGCAGGGATGTTCTAGGCTAGGTGATCTCGGTGGACAGCATCCCGTAGGAGTTGAAATTAACCCCTAGGTTTCAGGCCAAAGAGAAAAAGAATAGTTGGAAAGGAAAGAAGTGGGAGGTGGAAGGATTTTGAGCACCGCTGAAAATGATAAGCACATTATTTTTGCATTGGCAGGCTTATGTATTCGGCAGTATGTAGCATTCGTTGCCAGATCTTTTTTTTTTTTTTTTTTTTTTTTTTTAAAGGTGTCAGTAACTGAATCAAAACAGAGAGACCCCTAAATCTCCGAGGGATAAGAGATGCAAAACGTGCGACTTTCATTAACAGCAGAGCACCAACATTTGCCACAAAAAACTGAGCAGAGGGAGAAGTGAGAAACTAATGTTGGAGACTTATGGACTCCCACTAGTGCTGCTCGGTGTAAGGCTCAGGGAGCACCAGAAGGCAGATTACCGACAGTAAAGTAGGAGGGTCAGCACAGTGCAGCGATAACTACAACTGGCCATGTCAGACTTGTGTCCGGAATGAAAGCAGGGAGGCCAACAGTGTCCTTAGACAAGTCTCATGTAAAGCAGCAACCCGTATCACAGCTGTACGTACAGGGAACAGAGGTCTAACAAAGAACTAGAGCAGCGCTTCCCAAACTATGGGGAGGGGCACGATTTTTGGTGAGTTGCGAAAGTCCTGGTCTATATGCAAGTAATATTTAAAATGATTAGCTCAGTTTGTGCATCGGTGCAAAGGGGCAGAATTAGGTCCCTACATCCAGTTTTAAAACTCACCCTTTTAAGAATTCCCAAGCAAGGCTCTGGGTGAACCTTTCAGTTTTCGTTACTGCTGTTTTATTTACTTCACCAAGCCAGCTCATAGAATGCGCTCATTATACGCGATCATGCACAGCCGTATACCACTTGTGTAGGACTTTAAAACATAAATTGAAAAATACTGAGGGGGGTTAATGGCCAGAGCTGCCAACTTCCAGTCCCATTATTTGCTCAAAATCCAATGAAATTGGTCAAATCACTTAGGGCCTCATTACAAGTGTGGCGGTCTTCAGACTGCCACTCTCGCTGTATGTATATATACAGACACACACAAATACATACACACACATATATACATAGATATTTTACTTTTAGACCCCTTAAAACACAATTATTTTATAAGTGACTAAAAACTCAAACTTCCCGTCACAATTATTTGCAACAGCTGGTTTCATATCGCATGAAACTGTGAGATTCATTTACTTCAGCCTAACTCCTAAGAAAAAGCTTAAAATTCAACAGCTCCTTTATTAGCAACATGGTGTTCAGGGGAACGACACATTTTTTTTATGAAGATAGAACATTAACACTCTAGTTTCTCATTACATCTATGGTGAAGCTACAGAAGAACACTGGGCAATCAACCGACAGGCTACTGCTGGAAGCAACCTGTTTCACTCAAGCATAGACTGTTTTTCACATTGAGGAGGAACATATTAAGCATAGATAGAAATTGTGCACTCATTTAACATACTGGAGCATTACCCACAATTTTCAGGATAGAATTAAACCCCTCAGTTTCTTGAATTACTGAAATCTCATTTACAGAATTTTAGACCTGCCAAACTTCAACAAAATGTTATGGTGGGGGTGGGGTGGTAGACACTGAGGAAGAAGGGAGCAAGGCCTTGAATCTATTGCCTCTGCAGCCATGAAAGGGCTCTGGAGGGGAAGCAGTCCTTAAGAGGGGGCAAGGCATTTTGCAGGTTGCTGATGTCCTGAGAAGTTTCCAAAACCCTGATGGATATCAGCTGTGCTGAGTCTCCAGACAAAAGGAGTTGAAAACACTCACAGCAGTTTCCAACTCACACTGTCTGCCACGGTGTGGTATCAGTTCCTCAGCGGGTGACAGTGTGAAAGGAGCCGATATCGTGCGTTACACGCCGGCGCTGTGTGAGTTGGCAAGCCCGGAATTGTTTTTCAATTTCAGCTCCTACTCCAGGACAAGGGTAGTCAGGTGTGCCTCATATCAGTCATGAACAGAGAATGTTAGCATCCTTGTTCATTAGAGAAAACAATTGCTCTCAAAGGTGTTCAATTCCAGCAGCAAATCACCATTTTTAACATGGCAAAATGAGCTTAGAAAGCATCACAGTTTCAACAAGCATCGGCAAGGCAACTGGTCAGGCATCATCAAGCTGGGTCAAAAGCCCCTCCAGGCATATTATGTATGCATATTTTGGAAAACAATAGTTTGGCTTGACAGCTAGAGCCGTCTCAAAGGCCATGCCTAAAAACTAGTTTGGCAACAAAAATAAATGTATTATATAGTGACTAAAATGTGTTACCCTTTCTATGTGCTCCTTTTTGAGGTAGTCAAAACCATGCATTTACTACAAAAACCACAGAACCTTTCCCCAATAGAAAAGCCAAGAGTTATATGTGTTGTAACCTTCTACCTAATTATATTACAATGAAAACCAACCTGTCAAACAAATATTGATTTTAACCTTACCCCAAATTGGCCAATTATACTCAGCCAATAAATACCTGGAATTGTCTTTCACTTGGATAGCACTGATTACCTATAAAACTCTTAAACAAGTTATATACGGATTGATTTGAATCATGAAAAATATAGATATGTGTTCTCACCCCTGAAGAGCCATATAGGTGCCGTAAGAACAAAACACTGCTTAAATATAGAGTTTGCACAGATCTTGTAATCAGATAGTTTCACGCTGCTTTTCAGGCAATCAGCTGATGCCCTACTACCATGAAAATAATATTCAGAAATGAACTTTCATTTCATAACTACCCTCTATTTTGAGTCTTCAAAGAACTTTACCACTGATGATGGGAGAAATTTTCAACGTTTGCATGGAGTAAGCTGTTCAAACAGTGGGCAAAACTGACAATTCATCTTGGTTATAAAATATGGAGCAAAACATCAGCTACCAAAAAAAGTTAATTACAATTGTTAAAATACCATCTTAAAATGTACTATTTAAAAAATAAAAAAATAAAAACACAATCTACAATTAATTTTATACAAAAAAATCCAAAATACCTAATTTGTGAAAAAAGTATGAAGAAATGCCAGACGTTTTATGTTTTGTAGTTCAAATTGTATTTGTTTCTTAGCTTACTGTAGTCTTCCAGCTTTTATCTGCCATTCAGGAAGGGGGGGGGAGGGGGGGCAGCATCAACTAGGATACCAAACCCCGCCCAACCAACCAAAATAAAGGTATGACATATGCAAGATGACTTGATAGCGTCTTGCTTTTCAAAGAGTTCCATATCACTTAATCCGTTTTGTACCCGCAGCATTGAGCATGTCATATCAACTGATATCTCTCTGCAGTATTTAAATCTGTTGGCAACAGAAGCTATCAGAGATATTCTAATTTGTCAACGGTTAAGTGAGCAAGCTATGCTTAATATTGTCACCATATAACATCACAGAATGTCTTTTTCATTGTTGCTAGTGGTCTCTTAATGAATAACATTTTGGTAAAAATTAATACTAAGAAGTTTCACTGCTAACTGAAATACCACAGACACAAGAATTTGTAAGTGATATGGCCAGCCACGCTGGCAAATCGAAATGCCACAGTCATAAAACATTATGTATTCCAACCAGCTATGTTTTGCTCGGATAACAAGATCACATCCCCTACCACCCCCTGTTTGTCAGCAGAGAGAATCCGCATTGTTCATGCATGTCTGAGATAAGCAAATTTGTAATCTAAAAAGGTGCATCACTGCCTCAAAATCCTCTTGGGTATTCTTTTACAGATCCATGGAATATTCCGGTTACTTTCAATTCCTATGGTTTTAAAATTACAGACACTAATGGTGAAGTTCACAAGAGCAATACTGTAATTCAGTTGCCATGTTGCGATGGAAGTTCAAACAAAAGATAAAATTACAAATCCTTTGACAAGTGTCACACTGAAACAAAGATGTGTTGATGTTGGACATTTATGAGTGTGTCACACATACATCCAGATTCCAAAACACCTGGTTAAATTTGTTCAGAGTATGATTTCTGGCTTTGGGAAGAGTTGGTCCAAAGGCAAGAAAAGTGTGTGTGTTTCAGAAATAGAGATCATGGTCTTGTCCATTTCATACAGAAAACAAAAATCTTCGGACCAATCTCTAACTAGATGAGCTTAATAACTATTTGCAAAAAATGCAGTCTAGGGCCCCTTTTAAGAAACACTGTAACATCTATTCTTGTCCTCACTTATCAATGCAATCACTTGAGTTAGTGAGGAAAAAACCCAGTGACAGCGAGAACATTTTGAAGAAGGAAAAAAAAAAATTAAAAAAAAAAAAAAAAAAAAAACCCTCACACCTCCATAACTTATAAGTTAGCTAAATCACATGCCAGTTTTCGTTGGTGCTGTCACCAACACAAATGAGTTACATACATGCTTACTAATCCAACACATACTATTTCAATCTTTTGAAGCTTATAAAAGTCCTAGCTTCGAGCACTGTTAAACTCAGGAGGAAGAATAGTGTTCATTGCAACAAAAAAATTAAAAAAATGTTTTTAAAACTGCCAGCCTCGCGGTCGAACCGCGGCATTACGACTGTGGCGAACGTGCCATGCTCAGACCACTGGCACCGCCACATTTCCGCCAGCCTGACTGTACCGGCGGTCTGAATATGCCAGGGCAGTGTTGCTGGGGATTACAACCCCTCCCTCTGCAGACGTTTTCATGGTGCGACTGCCATGTAAATACTGGCAGAGTCGAAATGCCAGGGGTCCCCACACTGCTCCTGGACTTGGCCTGGGCAGTGTGGGGGAGAGGGAGTATGGTGGCTTGGTCAGCACCAGTTGCAGACAGTGATTTGCACAACGGGTGCTGGTGCACCTGACAAACAAACGCATTGTTGCCGACCGATTTATGAGCTGGCGTCAATGTTGTTGTGCGTGAAACCTGCTTTCCGCCCGCTGACCCATCGGGAAACTCATAATAGGGCCAGCGGGAAGGAGACCGCACTGGCAGCCTCCTGAACCCGGGAGTGTGACAGGCAGCCTTTTCCACCCGCCAAACTCGTAATGAGGCCCCAAGTATCACAACTGCCTCAATATTAACTTTGGCTGAAAGCAAGAAAGGAGTCCCGAACACAGAGACTGCTTGGCCATAAAGTCAAAGAGAGAAAGGATTAAAGCGGAAGCGGAAGGTTGAGAGGGTTATTTTGCCCCAATCTTCTTCTTGGTAAAGAAGTCTTAATATCCAGTGATTGGTCCACTGGATCTTAATGAAAATAAGGCATGAGACCACCGCCCATGGTAAATGATTACAATATTCAAATCGTGGAGTATCCAGGGAATTTGCCATCAGCAGAATAAAGATCTCCCTTAGTGCTATTGGTATGTTATGAGACAGAGAGAAGTGTGGGATGTAACTATCAGTGGTAAGTGAATGTTGAGTGGCACAGATCAATGCCAGCAAAACAAACCTAAAAAAATCTCCCCCACCACACACCCCAAAGATATTTTCTAGGCCAGTGTGTTCCAAACTGTGGGTTGCAACACTGATGGGTAATGGGCTGCTTTTTGGTGGGTCGCACAAGTCAGGTCAATAAATAAAGATGCCTTTAAAGGACGTAAGGATTCTGATGCGCAATTTCAAAGATATATATTTTTTCCTCCATCCGCATAAACATGAACGGCCTAACCAAAAGATCTTGCATAAAGAATACATTTAGGAAACATAAAACAGATATTCACTTCGCACAAGAGAACTGCTTCAGAACTGAAAATAAGTTAGGTGTTAGTCTGGATTCTGTGGAAGGCAAAAGGATCTAGCGAAACTATGCTGCTTCAAACAAGACCTCCTTAACAATTAAAGAAGCTATGGTGGGCAGGGGTGGTGCTTTGTTATAGTATGCTAGTTTAAACAGTGTCTAATCTTTCCATCACTTTAATCAGGTACAGGACAAAACTGCATTTAGGAAAAAGCATGGCAACCTTTGTTTTTAGTAAGGTGAAATCTGATGGGAGGGGACATTAGCGTGGTTGATCTCTCACTTGACAGGTTAGGAGACTCTAAGGAAGGTGTTAGGGGAAGGCGATGCAGAAGCAGATTGCACAAGGTTTTAGAAGATTCAAAAAAGTATGCTTGCTGAAGCATAGGTAACGTTGAATCCCGTAACCCCGAAATACCACCCAAATGCATAACTTATTTGCACCGCTAGAGTATTTGTTCAACCTCAGACCTTATCACACAATAGAAAAGGAGGTTTAGAAACACTTGTATGCTTGTCAAGGGGACAGGATACAGAAGCAACAGACTTTGCTTTAAGAATGTGTTTTTTAGAGAGAAAAACTAGTGTGCTAAGAGTAAAAAGTGGGAGGTCTTGAGAGCCATGATGTGGGAAGAGTTCAAGGATGTCCCTAGATTTAAACCTTAATGAATTGACAAGTGTAGAACACTCTCAAGATCCTGCTCGAAACTGTGTTAGAGGATTAATATAGCAGATTTGGAGAAGGAAATGCCCGAATTCCAACAGGCATGCAGCATATTAAAGCCAGGAGATAAGAGCTATAGTTTTGCAGTCTTGTCTACCAAGAATACCAGTGTCGACCTTCTGTTAAGGAAGAAAAAAAAAAAAAAAAAAAAAAAAAACACACACACACACACAAAGAAAATGATCCACATCTAGTGTTCCCACAGTTCTCAAATTAAAAACAGTACCTCAAATGTGAGGGTGAGCGCACTGTAATGGGCAGGAACAGACCAACAAAGCTGTGATAAGCGAGGTCAGGGCACACTCAACGTGGTCTTAAAACAGTTAAGGTTTTGGATTAAATACGCCGCAAGAAATAGGGTTCTGCACAAATGTGTGGAACGGTTTTTAATCAGGAAAATTTTGAAAATGTTGGACAGATGGACTTTTACAGTTTACCACAAGTTCTAGACTTTTCGGTCATAGAAAAGTGAAACATTTGTGGTTTTGATTCTTTACCCATTCTTTAAAATATGCAGGGTAGCCAAATGTGCAAGGATTCAGAAAAGGCATATCACCCTGGATAATCTTGGGTCTCTACTTTCTAAAACCATCCGGGGTTGGTAGATGTCTGTTTGTGCCAGCTGACCCCAATTCCAAATAATGTAGATATCCTTTGTGGAGTCCGCACTTTCACTTCCCTGCCCCCCAACAAAAATATATCCTGGTGTCTAATGCATGATCCCTGCACAAACCTACTGTAAAAAACAGACCTGGTACCTGCACACTCAGGAGAAACAGACTGCAGTTAAGCTTGGGAGGTGCATGTTCCTCTACAAGGGGATGTTTTGAAATAAATGATAAAAGGCTGACAAACTCTCCTGGTGAACACTCAGAGGACACAGAGGAACACAGGTGGGGGGACAGCCTTTGCAGGTATTTGTTCCCTAGTAAGGGAGACTGAAGGGATTTGGAGAAACAAATTGTTAAAAAAATTAAACAATTTGTTCAATGTGCTGTACTGGCCTGTCAGCCAGGGCCAAGCAGGTTTGTCTCGCATCAATAGATTCTTTAGCTCATATAGAATTGGAAATGTATTGTATGTATAGTTTCCATAAAGTCCTGAGTTTGATATCGGTCACCAAATGTACCATCCACCATAGACAGTGATTTTGCCACAATTTTGCGAGCTGCTCCATACTAGATAATATATCATGCAAATTACATTTCATAGAAAACCCCATACATATTTGGTATTGCCAGACTCCAGGCATTCAGGGCACAAATGTCTTGGTTAGTGTTCTGAAACTAACGTTTGCCCATTTAGGAAAGGTAATAAAAATATTTAGAAAACCTTCGCATTTTTCATTAGACCTTCATATTGCAATGAGAAATAGATGAAATATTAGCACAAGTAAGTAGCCCTGAATGTGCCAAAACAAAAAGTTTGTATGGGTACAAAAGGAGACCAAAGAGGTAAGGGTGTTTAAACAATCTAAAGCCCCTTGGACATCGCCAGTGACCACGGGATTTTAATGTTTGTGTGATTTCATTAAACAGGGTTGTTTTATGTAATCTTCCAGACAACTGGCTGATTGGAACAACTGAGACCTCAAGGTTCCTAGGAACTTTTGGGTCTCAAAATGACTGACAGGTTTTACTAACCTTTATGATCATTTTGGGAGCGATGGGGAAGGAGAAGAGAGTGTTCACGTTATCGAAGGAGGCTGGGTCGTAGGATCTTTTTGTCATAAAATGTACCTCATTTACATAGATCAAACATTACATTCTTAGATGGAGACCAGTCAACCCAGCGCTTTCTGTCCGAGAATTCAGCAAAGTCCACTCATGTAATAACTCCTTCGTGGAACGTAGTTCTACTAACGGCCACAAATCTATCCAGGTGCTGACACACAGATCAAAAGAGAAACAAAGCTTTCACAGAAAACCACCAAAAACAGACCATGCAACAAGACAACAGACTGTCATTTTTATTGGTGGATATGTGGTGACATAACTGCTCACTAACTCTACGTGGACTCTGCCGGGAACAAGAACAGAGAAAATAAAGCAGCACTTAAGATGCTAAGACATGAGCAGAACTGACTCAACAGGTAACACTGGTTATACCATACAACCCAGCCCTGTCACAGCTCAGCATCAAGACTACAGATAATTTTTACACGAGAGAATAAACACCTTCTAAATCATCTACAAAACAACCCGATCCTAAGGAACAGACTTCCACTGAAACATGAACAGTTACAAAGACAGACATATCCGCAAAACAGAAAAATATATGAAAGGCAACCATTATTAGCTTACAAGCTACACAACTCAAAAATATGAAGCAAACTAGATGACTTTACTCATGAGCTTCACGACAAACTGCCCACCCAAGACGAAGGACTTGGCTTGCACAGCTTAGTAAAAAGTTTATTATGTATTCATGCATTTTTAAATAGCACAAGAATTACCCAAAGATTTGCAATAGAAATGGATCACTACATAAGGTGCTCTGTAATGCATGCAGTGGGAATTGGTGATATGTGAGAGAATGCAGAGTCACACCCAAAGAAGATGCACCCGTGGGTGGAGCTGGATGTGCTTGGTGGCAGTCGCGATCTAGAGGAGCTCTGTTGCAATTCCTGTTCCCTGGTCTGGCAGAGACTACGAGGTGATTCAGCAGAGGTACTGGAACCAGAGGGAACTCCAATGAGATACAGAAAATCAACTTTAAGAACTCCAGCCAAGACCCCAGCCCACCCCCGCCTGCATGCTTAATGACAGCGTACACAAGGTTTCCTGGAAGACTGGCAAAGACCCAAGTGGTGAGGCTGCAGAGTTTCGCTCTGACAACAATTTAGCCCAGAGTGGGTATAGATCCAATCAGACACACAATATCACTGTCTCTTTGAGGGAATCCAGAGTTCTCACAACTGGGTGTGACAGTAGAGTGATGTGCACCTTGCATTTTCATGCAGGCTGAGAGGAACATAAATGATTTGCACAAATGCATGACCACAAGTCCAACACAACAGTGAGTGCCAGGTATTATGCTGCATACATCCTCTTGAGAAAGGAGGGCAAAAAAAGTGTACAAGTGTTTTTTTTTTTTAGCTCTACATACTTGTACTATAATGTCATCAAGAGAATACAAGCAAAGGGGCTGACGTATAAGCAAGAACCAGGTTAGGACTTGCAGCTCGACGAGGAATATCTACGTGTGAAACGTAACTGCAGAGGACTACGTTTTATTGGATCACTTGAATGATTTCAGAAACCGCACGAAAAACTAAGAAAAAGCTATTTTCTATGAAGGTTAATTTGGAGAACATGACCACAAACCCTAGTAGCAATTTAGAAAATAAAATATTTAAATTAAAAAAAATAAAAAAAAAATCTAAACAAGACTTCAAAAGCATTGGAGGGGGGGCATGAACAGCCAGGGTAAAAACGAATACAAATAGGACCACAAAACAGGCATCTTCTAAACAAAGGGCAGGTGCAAATTAGCCTACAGGAAAAATGGAGTTTCAGGACAGAAAACTCTGTAGAATTCAGGCACCTAGTTACATAACAGGCATTAATGTCACGTGACCAGCTGTGTCCATTACTGAAATGTCCCTGTTATAATATGGAGATAAGGCGCTTTTTCAAAAGTCTGCAACTCTATAAATGGATGTGGACTGTCCATCTCGGCCCCTCTGCAAAACTTTAAAAAAAAAAAAAAAAAAAAAAAAAACACACAAGAAATTTCACTCAGGCCCACTGTCAACTAATATCAAGCCAGAAACAAGTGGTTATTCCCACCGAACTACCACCCCAAATCAACTTTTACTTGCCTGGCCCCATTTATAGGGTTTTTACGGAGTTGTGCTAATGGCTGCAAGAAACTACATTGCTTCTACACTAAAATATTGTAAAAGTTGCAAGTGGGGGGAATATATTCATTCCGGCTTCTGTACAGATGTTCCTCCCTTGGCTGCTACGAGTACAGGAAAGGTCAAGCTGCATGTTAGCAGCAGAGTCACGCTGGGAGCAAACAGCGCCCATCTCACTTACCGACTCCTGCAACTGAACGCACTCTTACAAACATGGCTACAGAGCTCAAAATGTTGATAACCTTTGATGCCTTGTGTTCAATGAGGCTGCACACCCCTAAGACCTTCACAAAGTAAGTTTGAGAACTGACCCAAAACAAGGTCCACACTCTCACCCTAAGGGCAATTACGAAATCTGCTTCTCCACCATGACAGAGTGGGACGCTGTTCCACGGGAGAAGAAGAGTTCAGCGTACAGCACAATTCATCGTCACCCCGATGCAAGAGCAGCACTATCAAAACTTTAGTGTGCCTACAGCAAGTGAAGGTCACACATTTGGAGGGACCCATTGGTTCTGCCTATTGGTAGCGTTGGTACACGGGTAGTCAGCAGCCTACAAGCACTACCTGTGGTGTAGTGATATCAGGGGGATGCAAAATCCATAACCACAGTTAGTTCTGTAATCCCGCGAAGCGTAGACATTGTGGAAGACACAGAATTGTTACAGCCAATACACATTCTGTGGCCACATTGTAGTATCCAATGTGGCACTTCTAGGCATGTACCACAAATGTGTAATGGGTGGCAGAGTACTTGTGAAGTAGTGTCCCGGTGTCCATCATTGCTAAATGATTAAAGATGCCACTTTCAGTGACAGTGAAATGCAATGGAGA
Organism: Pleurodeles waltl; assembly: GCF_031143425.1. Lineage (NCBI taxonomy): Eukaryota > Metazoa > Chordata > Amphibia > Caudata > Salamandridae > Pleurodeles > Pleurodeles waltl. The sequence goes on along the minus strand of NC_090449.1, from coordinate 1,021,523,999 downwards.
AGTTACCAGATGCTCTGCGAACAGATGACACGATAAGTAGTCTGCATGCAAGCAACTAGAACACGTAAAGCAAATCAGAGCCAGTTCTTCAAGACATACTTTGGTGTAATGAGTCATACGTCCCCTCTAGATTAATACATTTGTCCACACACATACATACATATCCGAACAAGATAATTTGTTGAGCAAAAAAAAAAAAAAAATACACAACTGCTATGACGTTTTGTGTCAGAATCTAAGAGCCTAAAATCTGCATTTTCAAACCCATTTATTTACTGCTTTCCAAGGTGTGGAAAATAATGTCTTGAATACTGTAGCCATTTTGACTTGTGATGCAATTCGCTGCAATATTCTTTCCTTGGGTGAAGCAGATCGATGATAAAACAATGTAACAAATTCCTTTATCTGTAATGTTTAAATAAGATGAGGGAAGCAAATATAGATCTTTGATGATCTGCCTATCAATGCACTGTGATAGAAAAAGATTGCAATGTTGAACAAGAAGAGTAAAGAGGTAAACCAATAGATTTTCTTTGTTTTAGTGCAACCCCAAAATGTGAAGCTCCACCTTTGAGGCCACCAGTATTACAATCGCTGATGTCCTTCAATGTTGAAGAATTGTCATTTATTCCAACACCAGGTGTAACAGATCTTTGTGTGTTGGTACCTGCTACAGTCAGTCATAAGTCAAGCTCTTGAATGGCAGTCCTGTCCCCAGGTACAGTGATTTATCAGTCAAAAACTTGATACATAAAGGTATGATCATTTTTGTGTGGCCAGAAGACTTCCTGGATTAATGCCTTTCTAGCTTCACATGTCCACAGGCTGATACAATCAACTTTCCACATGTAACCCACTACATTTTAAGATCGATTCTGGAGTGTATTAAACAGAATTATATCATTTGAAGATCTAAAGTTGGTACACAAAGCTGGTTTAAAGCACAACTGCCATTCTTTTGCCGAGGATAAGCTTCTTCCAAACTCTCAACCAAGAGTCAATGCAAAAATGCAGCATATCTGAAGCAGCTAAAATACATTTCCAGGGAGAACCAACATGTTTGGAGTAATGTAGTGTTTCCTAGAGTTTTTACGCGTTTCAATACATTCACTTTTGATTTAATATAATGGGGTCTATGGAGCCACAGTCTTCAGTTATTTTACCACATTCCACATATTTATGCTTCACAGATCTCTGATGGATTTAACCGGTGGCATTCATGACATTAGCCAGAATAAAACTCTTTCACATTCAGGGACCAACAATTTGTGATGCTTTTCTAACAGGGCCTTGGGCTTGAGGCAAACAGTTCTTTACAAGCCCTGCACGTAATCACTGAAGCTTGCACTTGCATGAGTTTACCTTTCCAGGTACCGACAAGCCGTAGAGCTACACAAATATCATCCTGTGACACTAAACATAACCCACACTTTAATTTGGAAATGTTCTTGTTGTCGCCTTCTCCCCAGTCAAAACATAGTTGCGCTTTGCAGCTATCCAGCCGCTGCCAGCGTATGTCCTTTTACTAAAAGCAACATGGATTAGATGTAATTTATATAACGGGCTGTGCTGCGTTCACGTTTATCCACTTATCCTCCCCCGTGCAAAGAAGGATAAGTTGGTTACATCAGTCAGCTTGTTTCCGGTTGTATTTTCCAGGAGCAACATTTTCATATCCTACTAATGATGGCTTTGGATAAACAGATGCTCCAATATTTTCTATGCTTTCCACGCCATCTGGGGCTTCTGAGTTCACCGTTTAGTCTGAAAGTCCTTCCAATTGTATCCCAATAAAAAATAAATTTCCGCCACTCTTAGTTTAGAATACTGCCCGTTCCTCATCAGAGACTGTCAAAGCTATTTTTAACGGTACTTTAAACTTCTTTAAATCCTTAAATCATGAAAAGGAACAAACTTTCAATAGTCAGACCTTATTTGAAAATATACACCTCAAGGCACTGCCTTGAGATCTGTGGCTGCAAGGCTATTTAACCCAAACTCCTCAGGATTCCCTGATGCAAAATTAGCATTCACCTAAATTCACTGCAACTGCAGCGTGGTGTACTGAGCATTCCCCAAAGTTTAACTCAGATTTCTGGGACTCAAAGAGCATTTTGCCCATATTCCATGAAATTTCAAAGGGGTGTTCAATCTAGGGGGCTATGTTCATATAAGGGAGATACACACAGGGGGTCTCCGGCATCTACCTCCCTTTGCAACTGTACACAAACTGCATCCAGGAACTGCAAAGAAAATGGACAAATGCAAAGACCAAAACAGAAACCGCCACAGAAGCTACAATGTTCGCAGTCACCTTGATAGCCTGAGTGCCTCTTTTTTTTTTTTTTCTTTTCAAATTAAGTTTACGCCAGACCTTCCTCAATCACTACTTGAGAAGAGAAGAGAACCAAATGCAAGAGACTCTGAACCAGTGGCGGCTACTCCAGGGGGCACCAGGGTTGCAGCCCTCTGATGTGCAGGGTCACTGAAATATTTTTGTTTTACCGTTTAAAATGGATTACTTGGGGACAGCACCTGTCTGTTTTAATCAAGATCCAGTTAAGGGCCTGGCAGTCAGGCCGATCACGTTCATAGGAGTGCAGAACAGCTCCAGCAAGCTGCCGTCATCATTATTCAGGGCTAACCTTTTCATGGACCTTAAAACCCATGATGAGACGTGGTGCCCTAGTTGTGGTGTATGGCGCTGATGAAAACATGCCTGGCCGGGCGCTGCATGCCAGAGCCCCGTTTGCGAATACCACGTCACTCATACGACTCTTCTCCGTCCTTTCCACCCCCACTAGATTTAAAGGATCTGAACAGGAAAGTCCACCGTATGCCAGTCTGTCTTCACCCTCTACTGTCAGAAAGGCTGATGACAGTGACTGCTTTCCACGCGGCCGCAGGTTGAGGTTTGCGAGTGCCTTTCAACTGAAGAGAATCGTGTCCTTGCCCAGATATTTACGGACTGTGCTCACACCAATACAACTGTCCCCAGCTAAGGTTTTCGGTGAGTCTGGGGACCGCAAGACCAATAGTAAGTGGCCCATTTCAAAAGGTAGTTCGAGAAGTTCGATCTTTCTCGGTCCTCGCTTCCCACCGAGTCGCCCAATAATTTAATAATGGTCCCTGCAACTGTTTTTTTTTCCAAATATGCATAACCATCTACTGATTCTGCAGATGCTTATGCCATAAAACGTGTAGCTCCAAGAATTTACTGATACACCGAGCTGAACTTGCTTTAAAATGTCTGTCTTTCATTCCTCCAACGCAACAGAGCATTGGAACAGGAAAAAGTTGTATCTGTGCAGCGTAATCTGGGTTCTTCTATGCTGCCCCACAAGACATCACTTTCGAACACAAAAAAATAGGATGTAGCAGTAACAGAAACATTTACAGAAAGTCCCACATTGATGCATTCTGATACTATATGAAACCTAACGATATGCATCATTGACTAAAGTGTTTTGAAACACAAGAACCCATCACTTTAATAAACAACGTTGTCTTTCCAGCCCTGCCTTACACAGCAACGTATCAGGGACAGCAGTAAGAATATGTCAGCATTCACAACGAAATGTTGCCTCACAAATCTCTACATCTGCCATAGAGTCTTTAGCAGACACCCACAAGCACAGAGCAAGCCCTGTAGGCCGTGGTCTCATGTTAGCTGCAAGACTGCCTGTGCAGCCCTTGCAATACTGTATGCAGCATCTTGACTAGGAAAGCATATACCTGTGATCATAGTAGAAGTCAAGATTATACAGTTTACTTTTGGAGAAAGAAAAGAAAAAAAAAAAAAAAATCACTGTGCTTGCCAAGTGAGTAAAATATTCACTGCACACAGATGTGGTCAGTGAGTCATGAACCGGAATCCATGTAAGGCCAAATAAGCCATTCAAATTTGAGCACAATTTAATTTTGACTTAGTAACAGCTTTTATTTACAGTCTTTCCAAATGACTAAACAGTACTACATGGAATTAACTCTACGTTTTTGTTAAATGCAGGTTTGATGTTCTTGTGGTCATTTCATATTCGAAGACGGCCTCTATGTATTGCAAGCAGAACTTGTTGTGGCGAATACGCATTGTCATGGTGTCACATCTTCTCTTTAGCTCTGTAAAGCTTACATTTGTTCTTTATAATGCACTGTAGCTTGGAGTACTAGTGTAGTTCTTGACTCGCCCACCAGGGCTTTGCCTCGCCTCTTTTGTCCCCTGGAACTTCGAGAGTCTGAAGCTGCACCGTTCCGGTCGAGTCTCGAGTGGCAGTAACACAAACATATACAAACTGTGCAGGTCTTGGCTGACAAAGCACGCACTGCTATCCTGCCACGCGCTGCTGTGGACATAGACTGCCGACTGAGTGGCGACAGGCCTTGACAAGGGCCTCACTCACAGCTCTCCAGGGAGCACTGCATGACAGCGTTCTTACCAATGGCAGTGCCCAGAGGCACTCTTCAAGTGTGATGGACAATGCACGGGACAACCAGGCCCTGCGCTGTTAACCACACTGCATGTGTGACTCGAGGGCTGGCAAGCATAGAAAATATGGCCGACAGGGAGGTGTGAGCACCGAGTGTTCATGAGCACTGATGGCTGGGAAGATGTTCATTCAAGACGCACAAGACGGGCAGAAGTTGTATAAATCTTTAAAAAAAAAAAAAAAAAAAAAAAATACTCACATTCTGTCAGCAGGCATGCCAGAGTGCGTTTGTAAATGCTTGTGATTATGGGTTTGTACGCCTGTGTGCGCACGTGAAAATGCTGGCTGGTATATGGGGTGGTAATTCCTGGCATTTTAGAGCCATTGACAGCAATACTATGCCCATACTATGTGAAGCACCCACCGTGGCTTGTTTGGAGTAATTCATCGAATTTTGAATTTAAAGGTGTTACAAAATGATCTATTTGACCTAATTTTTCTAAAGTTTCTCAGGGTGGAGAAACCTAGCACTACCCTTGAGACAACTGAGCTTGTGCCCCTTCCGGTCGCACTCATTAATATTTAGTATAGTTAATATGTCCCAGCACTTTCAAACCACTCCATTACAACAGGCTTTCACGAATGCTTGTGCAGCATGGTGCTTAAAAATGGTCATAGACCTTAACCTCCAGGCTATATTCTTGTCAACAGTCCGATGCTATGAACCATATACAAGACATATTCTATCCAGGTTCTCTCCAAACCTCAAGAGGCACCTCCCAAATAGAAGCCAAGCCTATCATGCTGAAGGTGTTCCGGGCCACTCAAGGGTATCAATGGAGCATTGTTAATTCACTTTGTGCCAGTTTATACACCAGTTAAGTTTCTGGGCAACAATGGTGCCCAGAACAAAAGGGGCTACTAGAATCCCAAAGGGCTTCACCCCTGTCTCCACTGCATTCTTAGTTGAGGCTTAAATCTTGGGAGGCAATTAGTAGCTTTGAATCTTTTCAAGACATTCACACTTGGCAACACATTATGAAGTCACTGCTTTTTTCTCTCTCAATCAATGCATCTGCAGCAGGCACTGAGGCTCTCTGATCATAGAGTAGTGAGAAGTGACCCATCACCATCATCTGAACAGACACTGCTAATCAGCTAAATAATTAACGTCCGGGAAGGAACATTTTCTGAGGGGACCAGACCCAAACATAGTTGATTTTTTTTGTCTGTAGAATATCCCAGTGCATCTCAGGATCAGGTCAGAGCACCACGCTTCATTTGAGAGACATTGTATAATGTGAAATAGGCCCTCCTCATGGTGTTACCAACTGGCTAAACCATACAGATTTCACTGTACAAATCTTGCTATTAATAACCCCTTTGCTAACACCCGAATATTAACAATTTGATGGTGTTTTTGCCTTGTCCCAGGGTTGTCTCTTTCTGTTTCAGAAGCCTCCCTTTTTATCCACATTGATTTGTAATCCTAATGCCCCGATTCCTCGCAGTTGTTGGCCTCTTCCTTTTCACCTTAGCTCTGTGAACATGCCAGTGAACTGAATACGTGTTTTTAAAAACAACCAATATAATGCAACAAGTTAGACATATGGGTGTGGACAGTCGTAGAGCATCCTTCAGTGCATCGTTTAATAAGACATTCATCACAGTAGGTATGACTAAATCCTAGGGCACGGTTCACCAAATAGCTAAGCAATGAAGCACATTTTAGTAGTTACTAGGGTACTGCTCACCTACGTGTTGAGTGACATGTTTGGCACGAGTATTTCCACCGTGCACAGCAAGTGCAGCAGATGGTTCGCTAAACTGCTAACTAACAAAGCATATCTGACATATGGGTCTCTGGCACGCGCATGTACAGTGATTCACGTTTGCATCTCAGGCTTGTGTATTCTGACTTCATTCAGCCTTCTACTCTATAGAACTGGAGAGGTATGATGCCAATTTGGTAAGCAAGGGCAGAGTAAATGAAAAAAAACAGCCAATAACTAGGCATGATAAAGTTATTACAATTAGTATAATCAGTACAATGTAGCATGTAAACCAATTCAATTATTGATCACTACAACGACCAATTAAACATATGCCACTCTGTTAAAATAAACCGATCAAATACTAAAGAATTAGACTCGACAAAAAAGGAGCAGACAAACACCATTACGCAGGGGAAAGTCAAACATTTAAAAGTTAATTTCCTCCTTCAATAAAAGTAAACATATGGTCAAATCACATTTAGTAGTCCAGAATAAATACATTGTGATGATGCTAGTGATCGCCTATATTACTCTAGTGCAAAAACAAGATTCTATAAATAAGACAGAAACTCTGTGTGCAGGTAATAACCAACAAAACCAGCAGAAAGTTGTCAAAGGTAGGATGAGCATTACCAAGACGTGTAAGAGCAGTAAACGAACTCATGCGCTGCTCATACCATTATAGTGAGGGGGGAGGGTAAACCACATCTGAAGCTTAATCCAAAAACAAAGTGCCTCATCTTATCCCAACCCTCCTGTCCTCTTCAGATTCAGGCTTGACTCAATGCACTGTGTTAAACTGTAGCAAGTCAATCTTTGAGTTCACTGACTCTTGGGAAATGTACCAATAGCTCAACCTTCCAGCACACATGAACATGATGGCAAATGCACACAATTTCATTCAGTGAAATAAAACTTTTTATGCCCGATACCAATTTTAAAACTAGTACTCCAATCTCCTGCGCTGCCTAGACTGGATTAAAAAAAATCCCTTGTGCCAGCAATTTCCAACCTGCATGTTGCTACCCTCAAAACCACCTTCAGTGTGGTGAAATGAACATTTAAATTGAACCATGACTCGCCTATTCACATTCAAAGGGAAGGGCCAGACAAGGCTGCACACATCCTCAACACCTACTGAAGATTGTTTTACTGAAATTTAGAAAAACTGCCAGGCACCTCTCCCCCCCCCCCCCCCTCTCCAATCTTCCCCCCCCCCCAAACCCTCCCAACACTTCTTCTCCCGTTCAACACGCTGGTATGACAATACATGCAAAACTGGACCACCAGCCTGTTGAACAGAGAAGAACCATAATGAGGCAAAATATATGGCGTGCTGGAGTTGGCGACCAGTTGCCTTATCCACTGCTACTTACAAGGATTGAACAGTAATGCAGCCAAGTGACATCACCAACCAAGGAATGGAATGGTTTAACCATCTGCTGGTGGAACTTGGCAAGATTGTTAAAAAATAAAAAAAAGCCTTTTTCCTATTAGAATCCCAAAGGGCTTCACCCCTGTCTCCACTGCATTCTTAGCGGAGTCTTAAATCTTGGGAGGCAATTAGTAGCTTTGAATCTTTTCAAGACATTCACACTTGGCAACACATTATGAAGTCACTGCTTTTTTCTCTCTCAATCAATGCATCTGCAGCAGGCACTGAGGCTCTCTGATCATAGAGTAGTGAGAAGTGACCCATCACCATCATCTGAACAGACACTGCTAATCAGCTAAATAATTAACGTCCGGGAAGGAACATTTTCTGAGGGGACCAGACCCAAACATGGTTGATTTTTTTTTGTCTGTAGAATATCCCAGTGCATCTCAGGATCATTTCAGTGCACCACGCTTAATTTGAGAGAAATTGTATAATGTGAAATAGGCCCTCCTCATGGTGTTACCAACTGGCTAAACCATACAGATTTAACTGTACAAATCTTGCTATTAATAACCCCTTTGCTAACAACCGAATATTCACAACATTTTGAAGGTGCTTTTGCCTTGTCCCAGGGTTGTCTCTTTCTGTCTCAGAAGCCTCCCTATTTATCCACGTTGATTTGTAATCCTAATGCCCCGATGTTGGCCTCTTCCTTTTCACCTTAGTGCTGTGAAAATGCCAGTGAACAGAATAAGCGTTTTAAAAAGAACAAATATAATGCAAAAAGTTAGACATATAGGTGTGGACAGTCGTAGAGCATCCTTCAGTGCATCGTTTAATAAGACATTCATCACAGTAGGTATGACTAAATCCTAGGGCACGGTTCACCAAATAGCTAAGCAATGAAGCACATTTTAGTAGTTACTAGGGTACTGCTCACCTACGTGTTGAGTGACCTGTTTTGCACAAGTATTTCCACCGTGCATAGCAAGTGCAGCAGATGGTTCGCTAAACTGCTAACTAACAAAGCATATCTGACATATGGGTCTCTGGCGCGTCCATGTACGGTGATTCACGTTTGCATCTCATGCTTCTGTATTCGGAGTTCATTCAGCCTTCTACTCTATAGAGCTATAGAAGTGTGATGCCAATTTGGTAAAAAGCCCAGTGACATCACCAACCAAAGAATGGAATGGTTTAACCACATGCTTTTGCAACTTGTCAAGATTATTTTTTTTATTTTATTTTTTAAACAGAGCTGTAGAGATCTTAAAAACCATTGAAATTGAGAAGCACAGCCCGATAATAGCTTGGGAATGCTTGTAAGACCGTCTGATGGCTAAAGACCCAGCCAAATGCTCACACAAAGGGGCAAGCATTGTCCACCAAAAGAGTTTCATTGTATCGAAGCCTATCCGATTGTTAAGATCAAAAATTGGCAGAACCCTCAGACAACTATGGCGCTTTCCCAACATTTAGAACTGTAAAATCATGACATGGGGACAGGAAACACCTTATAAGAGGCTTGGGCCTTCAAAAAAAATTAGACACGAAATCTTATAGGCTATGCTTATGCATGCCTCAAAGCAAAAAGACTCAAGTTTTGAAAACTAGTTAACAAGATGGATAAAGGTACAAGGGCGGCAAACAACGGTAACATCAGCGAGGATGCCCAGGTAAAGCATCTGGCAGGCAGGTCGCTTCCTTCTCACCATTGCTCCACTCAGGTGCCATTCTATTTTTGTAACTTTCCCCGTTTTCTTCGATTTAGCCTCACCGCTGCGTCCCCGCGACCCCACCCCCCCTCCCTCCACCTCGAATCTCCATTCCCTTTTCCCTGTCTCAGAGCCCTGCTGCCCCGCCCCCCTGCTCTCCCATTGGAAGATCCCTCCCTCCTTCCAGCTGCCACGTCCTCCGACCTCCCCTCTTATACCGGCTGCAGCGCAGACACGCCGCTGGCGCGCCAAAGGCAAGCCCGCCTGCGCCCGTCCGCGCCCAGCGCCAGACCCCCTGGCCAACCCTTCTCCTGCAAAGCCTGCAATTTCACCTGCAACCTAACCTCCAAGCTCCAACTCAGAGCCTCAGACAGCCGCCTAAGATGCATCCTGCTTAACACCCGCTCCGTCCACAAGCATGCAATCGAACTCTGAGACCTACTGACCATATCCTCGCCCGACGTCGCATTCCTCACTGAAACCTGGATGAATTCGGCCTCGGAACCAGACATAGCCATAGCCATACCAGGAAACTACAAGATCACCAGAACAGACCGCAGCAACAAACCAGGAGGAGGAATCGCCATAGTCCACAAAAACACCATAAGAGTCTCCACCAGCTCCCACGACACCATCAAATCCGCTGAGCACCTCCATTTCAAAATCCACATCAACGCCAACACCACCGTCAGAGGAACACTGGTCTATAAACCCCCAAGCCCAGACAGCAGTTCTGCAACGACATTGCCGACGCCCTCAGCTCCCAAGCCCTCGCCTCAATGGACTACATCCTCCTCGGCGACCTGAACATCCACCTAGAAAACAACAACAATATCAACACCACCAACCTAATCACCAACCTCAAGCAACTCGTCACGTCACCCACCCACCCACACCGCAGGACACACACTCAACCCCATCTTCTCAGCCAGCAACCACGTCTCCTTCAGCCACACCACCGAACTCCTATGGACCGACCATCGCTGCATCCATTTCTCCTTTCTAAAGCCGGTCACTCACCACTAAACCCTCCCATCCCTACTGGAACACAATCTCAACAGAACAGCTGATCTCCACGCTCACCCAGGCACCCCCTCCCAGGACCCCAGCACAGCCACCACCGACCTCCACAAATGGCTAGAAGACTGTGTCAACACCTGCGCACCACTCAAACAACCCTCAGACTCCCACCACAGACCCGAGACCAGCTGGTTCACCCCCGACCTGCAGGCCTCCAAACGGGAATGTCGAAGAATAGAGAAGACCCGGCGCCTTGCACCCACCAAATCAAACCACACCGCCTTCAAGACTGCCATTCGCAAACATCACCAGCTGATCCGCACTACCAAAAGAACCAACTACAAAAGCCCAATAGACACCAACTCCAACAACAACAAAGAGCGCTTTGGCATCAACGAACTCTCCAACCTCAGGACCTGCTCCCACGTACCCTCGCCATCACAGGTACTCTGCAACGCCCTCGCCACTCACTTCCGTCGAAAAATCGAAGACATCCACAACAGCTTTGAACCCCAGACCCATCAGCCAACCACAGACAACCACGAACCCAATGCATCAAACAACAGCAACCATCTATGCTCCTGGACCCACGTCAACAATGAAGACACCATCAACACCATGGCCTCCATCCACTCCGTCTCCCCCTCGGACCTCTGCCTGCACCAGATCTTCAACAAAGCCAGCAACATCATCGCACCCCACCTCTGCGCAATCATCAACAGCTCCTTTGGGACAGCCACCTTCCCGGAGAGATGGAAACACGCCGACATCAACGCCCTGTTGAAGAAACACAAAGCAGATCCAGATAACCCCATTAACTACTGACCTATCTCCCTCCTCCCCTTCCCAGCAAAAGTCATTGAAAAAAATCGTGAACAGCCAACTTTCCCACTACCTGGAAGACAGCAAAGCGCTCGATACCTCCCAATCCGGATTTCGCAAGAACCACAGCACAGAGACCACACTCATTGCTGCCACAGATGACATCAGGACCATGCTAGACAAAGGCGAGACCGCAGCGCTCATCCTCTTTGACCTTTCCGCAGCTTTCGACACCGTCTGTCACCACACCCTTTGAACACGCCTCCACAACACCGGGATCCGCTGCTAGGCCCTCGACTGGATCTCCTCTTTCTTCTCCGGCAGAACCCAGAGAGTCCACCTTCCGCCCTACCTCTCCGAATCCTCCAAAACCGTCTGTGGCGTCCTCAAGGATCCTCTCTCAGCCCAACACTTTTCAACTTTTACATGGCTCCCTTCGCCAACATCGCACGATCCCACCACATCAACATAGTATCCTACGCAGACAACACCCAGCTGATCATCTCCCTCACGAAAGACCCCACAACAGCAAGAAACAACCTCCACAAGGGACTTCACGCTATCGCCGACTGGATGGACTCAAGCCGCCTCAAGCTAAAGACAGACAAAACAGAGGTCCTCATCCTCGGCAGCAACCACTCCGCCTGGAACGACTCCTGGTTGCCTACCTCCCTCGGAGACGCCCCCACCCCCACCACCCAAGTGCGGAACCTGGACATCATCCTTGACTCAGCAGGTCAACACAGTCTCCTTTTCCTGTTACAGCACCCTCCACATGCTCCGCAAGATCTTCAAATGGATTCCCGTAGAAACCAGAAAAACAGTCACCCACGTCCTAGTCAGCAGCCGACTGGACTTCAGCAATGTGCTCTATGCAGGAACCACAGCTAAACTACAAAAGAAAATGCAACATATCCAAAACACCTCTGCCCGAATCATCCTCGACGCCCCACGCCGCAACCACATCTCTGCCCACCTCAGAGAGCTACACTGGCTACATGTATCAAAGAGGATTACCTTCAAACTACTCACCCACACACACAGAGCCCTCCACACCACAGGTCTGGCCTACCTCAACAACAGACTCACCTTCCACACCCCCACCCGCCAGCTCCGCTCTGCCAGCCTCAGCCTCGCCCTCGCCTCCATCTCCCGCATTCACCGCACCACCACCAGAGGAAGATCCTTCTCTTACCTCGCCGCCAAGACCTGGAACTCCGTACCCTCCAACTACGCCAGACCCAAGACCTCCTGGCCTTCAAAAAACACCTCAAGACATGGCTATTCGACCAATAGCTTCCCCACCCCCAGCACCCTGAGACCCTGACGGGTGAGTAGCGCGCTTTATAAATTGATTGATTGATTGAAAGCATCTGAAGTCACACTTCACAGAGAGCATGACTGGTCTAACCTCCCCAGAACACACTGAAGTGACTAGCACTGCCTTTGACCTGCTGTAATACTCTATATTGGCAATAACTAAGATAATTGAGAACATGCGTCCTCATTGTGCTCCTGGCCCAAATGGTATTCCCCCAAACCACCTTTAAACTAAATAAAACTTGCATGGGCCAGCTTTCTGGCGGTGATGCTTAATGCCATACGAACCCGTGGGATCATTCCAAATAGCTGGAGAGGCTCAATTATTCATCAAATTTTCCAAAGAGGATCGGCCTCTCACCCAAGCAATTATCGTCTGATAGCGCTGTTGGACGTGGATTTCAAATACTTCTCATCACTGATGCTCCAAGATTTATCTGTGGGGGCACTTAAAACAGGCAAGCTGCCTCTAAACCAGACCGGGTTTACAAAGAAACAAGGGACCCTTCAAACCCGATGGCTGTAGGACTAATGATGAAAAGCAACAGCCGCACACAGCAGTATATAGGTTTTATCAACTTTAAAGCGGCGTTTGACTGTGTACCATGGGACAATGCTTCAATGTTGGAGGATCCTGCACAACTTATTGAGGGCAATCAGGTTGCTCTATGCAAACACCTAGATTAAGATCAAGGTCAGAGACGGACACCCCTCCCCAAAATCAAAGGAGGTGGGGGCAGTGAGTAGTTTAAAATAGGGGTGTGTCCTCGTTCCCCTCTTATTCAATCTATACATCTCAAACTTTTCTCCAGCTCTCAATAAGTTGGCATACCATGCCCGAGCCTTTGTGGTCTTCCTCCATCTAATATCCTTTAAGGAGACGACCTGTTCCTCCAAGCAACACCTGAGTAGGACTAAAAAGGTAATTTAACCGCTTAGCAGTGTACACAGATGATAATAGCTAAAGATCAACCTTTAAAAAAACCAAGGTCAACCCTCTAAATCGGTGCATTTTGAAGCAGAGTAAATGGCTCCTCAAGGATACACAATAGAAGAAACAACCAGCTATGTCAATTTAGGGGTCAAGCTAGACTTGAGGGCTACGTTTGTACCACAAAAGGAAGTTATCAGAGGAAAATAACCGGCACTAAACTTGTTTTTCCAACCCTAGCAAATTCTCTCTGGGGGCCACAATCTTAAACATCTAGCTAGAAGTCAAAATTGACGCCAACCCTCACATACAGAGACGAAATAATGTTAGGTTCAGACGCCAGCCAACTGGACTAGCTCACAACAGTCATTTAAACAAATTTTCCAACTGCTGGGGTCAGCCTCACCCATGTGCAAGTTAGACTCAAGTTCTTGCTGGTAAGGCCAGGGGCCTTTGGAAAATGCCGTCACAAACTGAGGAATGATGCCAAAGAGTCATTAGCTTATTACGTATGGTCTGAAATCAACCTACAAAGAGGGAAAGATGGATAGAAAAGGTATTTGGCAGATAGACACAAGCAAGCAAGAGTTCAAGAGAATTTTGAACAAAAGTGTCAGGCGCAAAGTTAGTGGGAAGACCAATAACATCAGCTAAGCAAGTGCATGAATGACTGGTGATTAACTCATATGAATAGCAAAAGGACCAGCCTCTTCTTCAGGCTGCTCACTCTATAAAAGTTAAGAAGAAGCTAATGTCAATGTGGCTCAGACTTCCTGCCTTAGACTTTAAGCCTAAATGGCAGGAGGAAGGGCAATGGGAGGACGCAACGTATCTTATATGCCATCAGTCAAAGGAAACACTACTGCATGTCCATTGCCCCTACCAAAGCACACAGGGGAGGGCCCTTTAAGGCCCTAGAATCAGGACCTGCAGATCAGCAGCAATGGATTGCTTAAACCCACAAAACGTGAAGCTCAACATCCATCTGGTGCAAGTCATCTAGATTTTCAAGGAACTTGGGAAGGCCAAGATCTGTATACAGGGCCTTAGGCCTCCGATTGAGGCAAGAGCAGTTGATGGACAGTGGGGGTGTATGGATGGCACCGCAGGGGGGCTCGAGGGCTACAGTAAAAATAATGCTCCAATCCCCTATTCCACCCTGTTTAGGTCCTAGCTACATGTGGGCTATGCACCCCAGCAATTTATGTATAGCGACCTCCAAAAGACGTTAATTAAGCGGGCCTCTTTTTTTTTTTTTTGGGCAATACTTTAGTTTGGGAAGGGATGCAATGCCGTCTGGCTCTCTACATAGCCAAGCTATCCCCCATCCCCACAATTACACCCAGGACACATGCTGGCTATGTACTTTGTTACTTCCATGTATTTTGGCCCACAGCTGACGCCAATGAGGCTGGCCCCTTTAGCAATACTTAAGTCTAGGTGGGGAAATGGAGTAGTAGTGTCTGGTTCTTTAGGCATCTCAGCTACCCCCTTACCGGCTACATTTAGGCCCTGGATGAGTGCAGCTCTGGACTTTAGGACTATCTACTTTGTCCCCAGCTGACGTAAATCAGGCTGGCCCCTCTTAGTAACATCTTAGTCTAGGTTGGGAAGGAAAGCAGTAGTGTCCAGCCTTAAAGGCACCCCGCTCCCACCAAACACCACTGCCCGTTCTAAGCATGCTGGAGAGGCCTTGCTGGGGACCATGGTAATGCTCTATGCACTTTGTGGGATATTAGCCAGGCTGGGATTTTTATCGGAGGTAAAGAGAGGCCCCAGATGTAATATTACCAGGACATGCGATTTGCCAAATCAAATGAAAAGCTGATCAAGCAAGCTCACTGAATCACAAGGAGGATTAAGATGTAAAAAGTCAGAAAGACAGGATAGGTTAAAATAACCTGTTAGGGGGATTTTGCTTGGACGAAGCAAATGTTTATCTCCCCCCCCTCCGTAGGAAGTACAACATTCTCTCATCCAGACCCAAGACTTCAGTGAGAGCACAGGTTGCTCACAGTAGAGTTACCACGTCACCAAGAAACCATGCTTTGTGTTCACAAAATCCAGTTTCATGCTCTGTTGCATCACGCACAGCAGGTGTCAAGCAGAGCCTTGGGACCGATAATAAGTCAAAGCATAAAATGCTCTGAAAGCAAATTGTGTACAGAAAATGGAAATAACACAGAAACTAAAATTGGTGGGCAAAGGATCTGCCCTAAAATGCACGCATGGTTTACTTCATCCACCGAAAACAAAAGTGATTTTTACCTACTGCTTAAGGTGACTCGTTACACTGAAGCAGCTCCATTGATGTAAAGAATCCCTTCTGCACAACTTTAACGTGATACAGAAGACACAAAGCTGCTCTTCTAGAACAGCAGAATTAAAGTATACAGAATAGTCGGTTCACTGCTAAATTTCCTTTGAAAGAGGCAAAGCAAACCTGGAGTAAGAAAAGAAAAGAAAAGAAAAAAGTGTCTAAGATAGTTTGGTAAAGTGGTTCTTGCAATCATTCTAGGACACACAAGTATCATTGGATCATTCAGGTAACCGGAACCTCTCCAGCTGATCGTTTTACTCACAGTGACAGTATGTTGGATATTTCATGGGCACGAGAGCTTGGGTACATGCAAAAGATAAGGTTATGTGGCCAATGTTCATAGAGGTCAGAAGAAGAAAGATTCTTCTTTTCCACCAATGAAGGTAAGCAGGTTGAGAGTCATATGTTGAACAACCTGGTAACAAGCATTGTTTTAGGCAATTTTTGGCTGCAAGGTCATCATCAAATCGTATGTTCCTGTTAATAAAGTCACTGGGTGACTCTAAAACAATAAGCAAACATTGGCAAAGCTAACAGGTCTGTCATCATCTGCCATTCTTTTGGCTTTGCAAACACGTGTTTTGTTCTCATGGAGTTTGTAAAGCTTTATAGGTGGTGGGGAGAGGGGAAAGGTTGATTCTCGATCCTCACCAAAATAAGAAAAATGACTAAAACCATAAATACATTTTGGGGTTTTAAGATTCACACAATGTCAAGTTTGGATGTACGTGTTATGAAAGGCCAGAATGAGGTCATTCACAGTGAAGTTAGCAAATGACTTAAGTGGGCTGCTCCAATTCCCAAGTTGTATGCTGTAATGGGCAAAGGAAAAATGTGAATCACACAATTACAGACCAATGGATAACAGAGGTGGCAGCTTAAAAGTCCATGCCAATAACGGTTATATACCACATCATCTTTGTCCTCTGTGTACAATACAAAACTGCTGGGGTTTCAATGTGTGGGGCACATGCAAGATCTTGTGCATGTACCACTCAGTCTAATTTCATCACCAGTATCCTGCCACTGAATTGGTCTTACCATGCTGCCAATACCTTCTCAGGTCCGGGTACAAAAACATTTTGAACAAATCCGAAAAACCTTGGCAGAACTGTGGATTGAGTCAAATGCACTTCTAGGAAGACTGAAAGCGAAAAGCAGAAGCTTGATTGTGGATTTTATTGCCCAGGGCCTGAAATTCCTCTCATTCCATAGGGAAGAAATGTCTAATGGCAAGGACGTTTTGCTTTAAGAGGGAGATGTTTTATTAAGAGCTGCACACGAAAGTCTAGTCCACCAGAATTCAGTCCACTTAGTATAAAGGGAATCGAGATGTTTCATACACACTACAACTTAACGATAAAGACCAAAACAACTGAATGTGGCATCAGCCAAGCACGTTTATGCAAAATATTATTTTGAACCATGCAACTGTAATCTTTATGAGGTTACTGTCAATCACATTAAAGCTCGTAGTCACTGCTAGTGTGTTAAATCCTATAATGTCATTATGAATTACAACACTGCAGATCAGAAATATCACAGATGAGGAAGAAATGCAATGAGAACCGAAACTAGGTACCGCACATCAGTGACCCAGCCTTTGAGATCGGCTTTTAAAACAAAAGTTGTAAGCGGTCTCTTCTTTGTATTAAAACAGAAATGGGGACAGAAGCCACATCTATGAAACGTTTACAGGCAGAGACGTGTTCGGTTACTGGGCCTACTACAGTGATATTTGTGCAGCCCGAGGTCACACATTAAAATACAGTGGTACCTTGTCTATCATCTTTTTGATACCTCTAGAAGTGTGCAGCACGTGAACCTTGGACCGAGACCTCTCTTACCCCATTTGATGAGTAAACACGCCAAAGCAGGATGAGTGGCTGATTACGAAGGGCTACATGCAGACAGCATGATCAAGATCTCCAATGAACCGTTTGGCAAGTTAAAAGCCCAAAGTAGGGTACATGGGAGACCATGGAAAGCCATGTGCAGACACGAAGGTCTAGCTCCTCCTTGTCCCATTTCATAAGTCGAAACCCCAAAGTGAGTGGGACGGAAGAAAATGAAGGGCTATTGCAGACCAGAAGACAGGAGTGCTAGAACATGAAGGGCTATACACGTACACGAAGACCGAGATATCCCTTGAACTGTTTGGCAAGTGAAAGGTCCAATGTAGGAGGCCTGGTAGAGAATGGAGGGCCATGTGCAGCCAGGCCCAACCTGTTCAGCACAAAAGGATACTGTGAATTTCAATCAGAGCATGTGCACGTCGGGAACTCCCTTTCAAAACTCTACAGATACGTGTCTGGTGGGAGATTCTCGCATAGAAGCTGTGACCCAGCTTCAGGGTGTTGAAGATCACCATAGTATGTCTTTCCATGCTAGGCAGGCCAGTTTGGGAAACACAAGGACCTGTTGAGATGCTTCTGAACTTGTGAGGGCGTTTAAGCTCTCTAATAACAGGAAAGACTTGTAGTTCTCTATTGTGTATCCCTTATGGAAATGGTTTGTTGGTGTGTGTTTGGTGTCAATATAAGGTAAATAAAGTGATCATTTTAAATGAATTCAGTACACGGACTTGTTTTAGTATCAAATAATTTTTCCGTAGTGTTGAATGCAGTCTTATAACCAAAATATCTGATTAGATATGTATTTTATACACTGAAAAAAAAAGAAAAGAAAAAAACTCAGAATTTCATAACCTGAATCGTCCTTAATGTCAAGGAATTGGAATACTTTTCAAGGGCTGCTCACACGGGCAGCATAAAACCGTTTCGAGTCACATAGCTCAGAGCAGTTTCCTGATGACTGGGGGAGAAGCCGGTCGGGAAAGAGCCTCGTTTCCCAGCCATGTGACTGCATGGATGGCGCCATGCATTACAGTACTGATATTTGAAACCAGCCTGTTCTGGAGAAGGTATTTGGTTAAACTGAAGTGTCGTGTGGCCTCTTGTCATACATAGCAGGCAGCAGCCGCCTGTACTCAGATAGTCACTGCACTGTTACATTAGGCAGGCTGCAATATGGGAATTAAGGTGCACCGAAAATGAAGCAATACAGCATTCCACTACTTGACGTTTTGTTCAAAGCAGTGTTCTACACATGCTCAAAACACTGTGGGAAAATACCAGCTGGAATCCCCGCAGAAGGGCCCATGTAAAATAAAACCACCAGACTGCAGTGCAATGTAAATAAATCCTCCAAAGCAAACATCGAAAGTGCAAGGTTAATTCAAATGCCTCACAGTGATTCAATTTGTTTAAAAGGAAGCTACATGATATTAACAATTACACAATACAACTCCCACCACACAAGGAATGGTAAGAGAATTTATAAGAGCTTCTAATCCAGCTGTCAAAACAGGATACACTCCCCAAGCTGCTTCTGAAGGTGGAAACTGCAGGGATTTCGTTTTTTGTGTATATTAACGTACAACACTATTGCTGAGTCAGAGAGCAAACCTGGTAAAACGTATTTACTATTTTCATCAACTCAATTTACAAAATAAAGCAGCAAGCGGATGGCCCAGTCCCTGCTTAAGTCACACACGTTTCATGTCAAATGCTTACACAAGGTCAACGAGAAACTAAACATGCTGGGTCTTACAACCACATTAAAAGGAGGAACTGAAGTTCACCATGGGTGTTAAAAATTATTTGTTTTATTTTTTTAACCCAGTGAGGCTTTCCTTTTAAAATGTCCTTCTTATGTGTCTCCTACAGGCAGCGTTTAGCAGTGAGCGTCCAAAGACCTACTGTGCATAATTTATAATAGATGGGCTTTGGGTCAGCCCACTGCATTTCGTTTGGATGATTTCTTGTATATTTCATTAGCTTGCTTCTTCTAGGATGGTTTTCCTGCCCCTTATGCTTCTCCCCTTAAGCACAACTTTGTAACCAGCCTTTGACTGGATGACTTGAATCCTTCTATGGCTCACATTAAAGAACTTCTTATTTTTCTCTGGGCACTTCTTTTTACACACTCCTGCACTCTTCATGTCGCTCCCTACCCCCGCCTTGCTTGCCTGTATAAACAAAGCAAAAGGTATATTTTGCCAGGTTTGACTAAAGAGCAGACTTTATCAGGTTTTTTCCCTTGTATCTCCTGCCTTCCATATGTTGCATGAAAGTAAAGGTTTGGCACACAGCATTTACAGCGCTGAGGTAGGTACACACTCCCGCACTAACTACCTATGCTACAGGCACAAGGTGCACTTAGTGACTGGAAAGAGCTCTTTTCACGGAGGCCAACAAATTTGCTCCCACTTTCCTGCAGAGCACCAAATGGACAACATTTGTCCAGATCAGAACCATTTTGAGGATAAACAGAAAATGACCATACAGCTTTTATGTCCGTTTAAGTACCTATAACTAGTCACCTGTGTTATTTTTAACCTTGATCACCTGCAACACGGTTTTACAATTATGTTTAATGTTTTCCAGAGTAAAAGTTGAAAAGTAAACCATGCCATTTATAGAGGCTGAAAATATTGAATTCAATTTTCAGTTGAAATACCTTAAGATAAGGGTTTGCTTTTAGTTCAGTGTATGGAAATGGTGGTTTTGTTGTACTTTACGAATGATTTACAGTCAAGCACTGGCAAAGCCAATACCACAGCAATCGTATTATAACGGCAAGACGTTCAGGATTTCCTAACACTTCTTTCTCATTCAACAGAGGTTCCTGTGTTTGTACAACCCGGTACAGCACTGTTGTAACCATCTACCACTGTGGGCCTGATAACGATAACATGGATGGAGAAATATGGCCATTACACACCATGTTCCTGTACAAGTTGAGCATGTATCATAGAAACATCAAACCTCTCAGAGAAACCAGCAAGGAGCTCAAATATCTGCAAGTCGCACACTCAAGCATTACTACAGGATCAAGCACAATAGGCTAATCACCACACGCAAGATGTCCATGTCAAAATGTTGCTTCATCAACAAGAGCTTGGATAATGCACTGTCCTTAAACGGCAAACTCATCTTAAGTGAACTTACCCAAGATATCCAACGACCCATCTCAGTACAGAGCCTGCCCGACATCTAAAGAAGGTGAAATACCATAGCCAGTGAACAGTTGCAATGTTGACTTCAACGGCCTTACCTTCACTCAGTCACTTCAAGAAAGACCTTTCAAGGCATAGACAAAGCAGCCTTACAGAGGACGACTTGCTCCAAACTGACCGCACACCAAAAGGCAAAATACATTAAGTGCCCCTGGCTACAATCACAGAGTGGCATTTATCCTGT
This sequence comes from Pleurodeles waltl, assembly GCF_031143425.1. Taxonomy (NCBI): domain Eukaryota; kingdom Metazoa; phylum Chordata; class Amphibia; order Caudata; family Salamandridae; genus Pleurodeles; species Pleurodeles waltl. The sequence continues at coordinate 1,021,503,027 of NC_090449.1, read as the reverse complement.
ACTTGTCCCTTCCCAGACCAATTTATCACCTACAACATCATCACTATATCAACCTATTCTTCATACAAGTTGTGGTACCAACATTTAACCATTTCTAAAGCACCGTAAATAAATGTCACTATGACTTTCCTCACGAGTACTCATTTTGCTGAACTCGTAACGAAGAAAGGCTGTTTTCTCTGACATGATTCAAACCTGTGGCCTATAAGTTGAACAGAAATTTCAACAGTGAGCACAAAACGCCCTGGGTCGCAACAGCCACAGTGCTGATTGTGAAGTTCATGATGGCAGCCTGGTGCATGTATGGTGGGGCCACCCAACTGCAACAGCACACTTTAAAAAATATATATCTATATGTAGCATGTGATTTACTATAGGGCATATTTCACAAACTGAATTACCATTAAGAAACTAACACTATATATATCGGGGCCAAACACCTCTACATACAGAGGCACACAAAATATCATTTCAACATACGACTGCCCAAGAAGCTCACCTTGATTTGACAGGTAAGTAAATGTCATCCATTTCTGAACATAGAGCCTATCTTTAATTCAATACCAGTATTTAGGTCTCATATATATATATATATATATATATATATATACATACATACATATACATATATACACACACACATACATACACATACATACACACACACACGTGTCATTCAGCATTTACTTCTACTCATCCAGACTTACAGCATTGGACACAGTCAGCCCCCTTCAGCCACTGGCTCACTTCACTTCGAATGACGTAATTTTGTTCCTGCACATATGCAAACCTGCTAAAAAAAGCGAGCACTTCCGTGTCAGGTCTGGTAGGCCAATCGCCCCTTTCAAGTATGTATTTGTATATATTTATTAGCACTGGATCATTTGTACATACTTTTTATATGCATGCCGCCTCTGGATGGTTACATGTGTACTTTATTACATTCAATGGCTATTGCATATGTTTGCACAAAAAACAAAAACAAAATAAAAAAGGGCTTGTCAAGGCCAGAATGACAGATTGACTTTGTTAATGCTCGTTTCAATGCAGCAGTGCATATTATGTTCGTGGTCAGAACGGGCAGGTTCAAAGTCTTCTAACATGAAAAAATCCATTAGTCCTTGCAATCTATAGTCAAGGGAGGCGCTGCCTAGTTAACAGGCAGCTGTAACGCCATACGCTTTACATTCCCAAGGGGGAATACAAGTGCACTAAATCTCTGCAGTACATTGTGTTCTGTCTAGTAGAGGCAGAAGATGCGACCACGAGGCTCTGTACTGGAGGCACTATGCAGGCTGCCCATACCTGTAGGCACAAGCTGTAAGGCTCGCTGCTTACTATGCAAGACAGAAAGGCCTTCAACTCCCTCCAATGCACTGCTTTATGTCTCATCCTGCCCCTCTCAATAGATCCTGTACCTTCACTCTCAGACTCATCCAAAACCTTCTCTTATGGCCCTCCATGACTCTTCCCTCTGCTATCCACCCTTGACTCACCCCAAACCTCATTCTACTACTGTGATCTCCCATATAACATTTTCTGGACTCTTCTCTCCTCTATCCCTTCTTGACTCACCGCAAACCTCATTTTACTTCTATGAGCTCCAAAACAAACACTTCCTAGACTCTTCCCTCCTCTGGCGCACCCCAAACCTCATCTAACTAATATGCACTTCCAAATAACACTATCTTGCCGCTTCCCTCCTCTATCCCTACTTTATCCTATTCAATCACAGTAACAGGCTCACATATCCACCGCTCAAATTAACAACGTATATTTCCCTATACTGATCCACCACGTATTCCTTGGGTTCTGAAGTAGCGTGCTACTCGCCGACAAGCAATTCAACTCCTCGTCATGGGGTATTGGGTACTATGCAAATACAATTACAAGTAAAACAGAACAGTAGCCCTACTAACCAATAAATCGTCTGGTAAACACCTGATGAAAACTCCTCATGTGATCTGCTGAGAGAGATCCTTCTGTCACCAATAGCAAAACTTAAATAGAGCAGGCTACTTGGAGCAACACAACCTCGAACGCTTAAGAAAAAAAAAGCTTGACACCCTTTTTGTAGAGCCATTTATTAAAGGCTCTCTGTCCTGTTTGGCATAGTGTGCCACACTGACCCCGGCATATTCAAGCAGCACTGAGGACATGACGCATGTAAAGCTGAACATCATTAATCCACATATTTTCCATTTGTGAGATATATTCAGGGCCACTGGAAATATGCATTTCTGTTATGCTGCTTCTGTCTGCATAATTATGGACTTGACGCATTTGCCACATAAACCTCCATCTGCAGCATTATCTGCAGACTTTGACCAAAAAATGTTTTCTAGCTCACACTGATCAAAAGTTAGTAAAACTGTGGCAACATGTGTTGACGCACAGTGGAAGGCCCTTCGCAGAGGTAAACTGGTCATCTTTTAGTTGCCTATTTCTGTATTTGGTTGTTAACCTGGCACTAATGAGGTGAAATATTTACCCATGGAGTATTACCATGTGGAAAAATTAAAACAAATATAAAATACGAAAGTAATACTATCAAAAAGTGTGCCACAATATTTGCCTTTTCTTCCTGCATATTTTAGTCAACCTGCCTCATAATTTGGTGATCCCCTGCTGCATAATTCCAGTGGCCCTGGGTTTAATATATCATAAAAACAGACACGTACACACAAACACGATACACCTCTGCTTAAACCCCACTTTTGGCAAAGCGTTCTCCAGCGAAAGATGGATAACCTTTTTATAGCGCAAAGCTTCTGTTGCACAAAATGTTGGGAAACCTGATGGACTTGCAAACAGTGCCAATTTTGTCAACTTCCTGGGTGAAGTCTGAAATTTGGCACACCCCTAGTTTCGGAACAGGCACACCCCCAGTGCTGAGGGATAATGACCAATCACACACTGCAAGAAAACAACCAACCACTGGAAAACATCACTCTGCTTTGTAAGGAAACGAGGTTCAGACGTAGTCTTGTGATGCATAGGTTTCTGCATGTCAGTACTTCATGCGAATACCAGCACAATCATTCCATTCTGTAGGCCACTGAAATCCGCCAACAATTCTGACGAATTTAACTAAGTGTGCTGCTACAACATCAATTCTAGTAAAATGTTCACAATTGATGCTGATAATCAAGGAGGCCACGTTAAAATGCTGTAAGGATCAGTAAAGTTAACTTGACAATAGGGAAATAAGGGAGAATATGCAGCTTTATATACTCTGACATTACACAATGATTTGCATCTGGGTAAATTAGCAGACACTGTGGGGCGCACTGATAAAGCTATGCACAAATAACTTCCTTAAAAACAAATTAAAAATAATTGTGGAAAAAAAAACAAAAATCACTACTGAATATTTATAGAGTGACTGAACTGCAAATTAGGAGAAAATTATTCTGATATTGTATCAGATAAGCAAACTGTTGCTGCAGTCAAGATGAGCAGGCAGGAATTATTCTGTATATTTTGACTTTAGAGTTGGCAGCACATCTATATATGGTCTATATGAATATTCCGAATGTTGGACGGTGAATGCAGTGCTTGGACAAGTAACACGGCCTTCCAAACTGAACACCCCCACAATCTATTGAAAACAAAGAGGTTGCTCTCGCTGTTTAAACAAAAAAAAAAAAAAAAAGGCCAATACACCACAAACTCCCTGAGGAAGGGCCTACCAACATTCAACAACTGGTTGATAGAACAAAGACACCACATTCAACTCAGCTGTGTAAATAAGGGAGAAAACCTTGACACCAAAAAAATGGTCTGCGGACCTTGCCATGGACGATAGGGATGACCTAGTCTTTAAAAGGTAAAAAGTTTTGCATGGCAAAATGATGCAGAATAAATCTGAGAATGCCAGGGGAAATCCAAAGATGGACAACAAGGACATCAGCCTTGATGTACTTAATACAGACTATAAACGGAGAAGCAAAAGTAATGGTGGAAAGGAGTGAGAAGAGGCAATCAGGAGCTGCTGCAGCCCATTAAACAGAGGAACTAAGAAACGTCTGATTGAAGACAGAAGGCACCAGAAGGCCCAAGTTGCAGGCCATTTTCCTGGGTTTCCAAACTTCACAAATGTTAAATCAAATGTGTCAGAGGACACTTACATCCTCCATCAGAACTGGGCCTAAGCTATGCTATGACAATACTGCAGTGGAACGGAACGTGGTAAGGCCCATGAGATGCTTGAGTAAACAGGGCAAAGGCATAGCTTGGGAGAATTAAAACAGACAAGATGTAATCTGGCATTGGTTTGCAGGATTCAATAAGAACTCAGCAAATGTGATGTCAGTTGTGGGATGCCCCACTGGTCAAGCTGGAACACGGACTGACTAGAGACAACAGAAGAAAAGAGCTACACATGCACTGCAAGCATCAGAAAGGAGATCTGAAAAATCAAGTTAATAAGGAGAGGACTTCAGTCAACCTGTGTTTATCATCTACAGGAGTTTGAAGAGCTGGCGGTTCAAGGGGTGGACTCAATACCAAAGGGAATGGGGCTCAACATTAGGGAGGGCACAGTAACACATTTACCAAGTCTCCCTATAACAAATTGGCACACAACAGATTGTCCTTAGGCACCTGGAGCACAACGGTAGCCTTTACCAATTAATTACCTGTGGAGTTCTCTTCTATGCACATTTTGGTATATGGGCAATAAGCGAGGAGCTTCTTAGGAAAGATATTTCCTCATTTATTTTGCCATAGTTTGCGTGAATGTTGAAAAAGCATCCACGAAACGGAACTATCCTTAACAGTTAAATCCATCCCCTATTTTACAGTGCTTGCTGATCTGTTTGATTTTAAGGCACATACAAAAAAAAAAACTTAAATACTCAGGTTACAGCAAAGTTGCCTTTCACAATAGGTGAAACTATCAGGGATGAAATTTAAACTCTAAGGGCATCTATACAACGTTTACCGATTTAGTGACAGATAGCAGTACCAGGACATAGGTCGCATGAGCAGAACCATTTATGTGCTTAAAATTTGTGTGACTTCATCCTAAACTCAGAAGGTAAATTAAATACCTTTCCACTACAGTACCCACTATAATACCGACACATACCTACTACGATACATAACTACTACACTCTAAGATAGCCCAGGTGATAACCTGTACTCTGAAGACAAGATTTCAATTTCAGACACTTATCCTGCGAAGGATGATAAATCAATACTAAAAGTATTTTGATGCAAAAAATAAAGTCTGCATGCTTGCAATTAACACGATGACTGGGCTCATTTGTGTTTTGCTGTGCTTTTGCTGCCATAAATGGGCCTGGTATGCCCAGTCGTGGGTCCCGGGCTCACTATGCCACTGGATTCAAGCTAGCCTGGCTGATGAAGGGTGAAACCCTGAAACCAGTCCCAGGGTGCTTGTTTCCGGTCCAGGGAGGACCTGGCCTGGCAGTTCGGGTTGGACTGTTCCCATGAGGAACAGGGTCAAGACTGATTTGCATATGGCTGGGTCTAAACTGGGGTGGCATGGTGAGCAAAAGAACGATTGATTAAACCCAGATCTGTGACTGGGGGTGAATGTTTGATTGGTTACGCATTCCGTCCATCATTTGTTTTTTGCTGGACTGGGCTCATAAGCCCAGAACATGGTGAAATACATATGTGATTGTTTAACATGTATCCTCAATGTCTGCATGCAGACGATAAAGCCGTATATAAAGAGACACGCAGCTCTAAATTTTGACATTAGTTTGAGCTTCAGCTTGGAACCTCAGAAGCTACAGAGCTGGCACTTCCCACCCAGGATTTGGATATCAGAAATCTACTTGTATTTTAGGAACAGGAACCAGCTCAAGAAGCACATCAAGGGGTAGGCTAGGGCAACGAGGGGGTCATTGTGTACATTTTAAAATGGGGAATACATTGTTTTATTTATACGAGTTCACTAACTGTGAAATATTTGAGGCAGCCTTCCTTCTTTGGTCTCGCTGAAACTCTTACGGAATTAGAAACCAAAACACTTGAAGGAAGATGGTGGCTCTGCACTTAATAACATGCATGTTAAACGTACTGAGAGCCACGTGATATAGATGTCATCTAATGAACGTAATACTACGTCTCGAAACAGAAGCAACAAACAACAAAGGTGGTGGAAGGAAATGCATGAGTCACCACAATGTTGATGAATGCATGATGGTGAATATTAGCTCAGACTTTTCCAATGCTCCATGAACAATGGTCCAACCTACCCCTCGCCAATGAGGTACTGACCCCAAATGGAGAACTGCCTGGAATATGTCCATGGCCAAATACAGAAGAACAAGGTTCACAGCAAGGAATTCAACAATGAGTTCACGGTAGTACGGTACACGGCTCCTGCAGTCCAAAATTCAGTTAGTTACTACCATGATCCCACACCTTATCCACACAGCAAAAGTGTGTATGTTTAATTCTCATGGATTGCGAGACATTCTTCTCACTTACTTTGGTACAGTGACTAAAACACCATCCATCAACTAAGCCTTGAACAGGGGATCCTTCATCTGTTGACCATTCTTCACAAGAATGTGTTACTCTTAACAATGACAGCACTCTGACCAAATTATTGCATTCACATTTATAGACACATACCAATCTGGTAGTTGACAACTTCAAGGGGCCCAGAACCAAGTGGCTTGCACAATTTTAGTTGAAAGCAGACTGCAAACATCAGTCGCACCACAAAGTGCGTATATTGGCTACTGCTGCATGACAGAACACCGTTCAAAGTTTACCACGTTGTTCACAATGCTTTACACCAGAACCCCGGTTTTATCAGCCACATTTCCTTTCCTTGTCAGTGAATGCAACACCCAAAAGGTTAGCCTTCCAAAAAAAAAAAAAAAATCTGCTAGCCATGTAGGTACAAAAGGCAACCATACAGCTTTGCCATTTGGATCCGTGTAGCTCAGTTTTGAACTGAACCTTTCCGGTTTCAGGTATCAGCCAAAAACGCTATCTTCACGTCAGCCAAAGAATACACCGCCGAGGACAGCAGCACACTGAATCTCTCTGCAGTTCTAAAGGTTTAGTCTGCGCAAAAATCTCAATGCCATACAGGATTGAGCTCAGCTTAGTTGATGCTGTGTGAAAATGTGAAGACATGCTGACATTGCTCTGAGCATAACTGTTGCCAAGAGCTTTGAAGGCAATCTAAATATATCGCCAGAGCTTTTCTTTACCTAGTTAGTCCATCGTGGCTGAAAACGTTTCCTTGGGGGGTATGGGTGTGTATACATCAAAGTGTACCCACTGGCTCAAAGAGAACAATTGCCAACTTATTAGTTACAAAAGACTATACCACCAGACATCTGTGAGACTTCGGCCACAGAGCATTGCAGAGTGATGCATGTGGCCAGATGCCATCCTGCTGCGGTGTATGGATATTGGTTGTGAACATCTACAAGGAGTCTCCAACGCCACTTTACAGGGAAATAAGACACCTATTTGTACTGTCTGCACTCTCATGTTATATAACTCTTCGGGGATGTCATTTTAGTTTTTAATGTAATAGTGCTGATGTGCTATGGATTGTTGCCATCAATTAAATTACATTATAACTGCTTTGGAGTGAGTCTTTCTTGTTGTTTTCACATGGTTGTAACCACTCGCCCCCATTGGAAGGAACATGTTCGGTTAGGGACTGCTACCTGAGCACACCTGTCCAAGATGCTTTTCAACCCCCCCCCCCCCCCCCCGGCCGGCAGCACTGTGAAGCAGAGAAAGTGCTATATAAAACCCTAACTAAATCTATACAAATAAGGCTGAAGAACCCCAAATAAAGGTCATAAAGGGAAATAGTCCACAAAACAAAAGCTAATATTTATTCTGGAGGGCAAGGCTATGGGAAAAAAACGGACGAACTATTAAGGCAATCGAAGTACCAACACGCTGTACCAATCGGTTACATTATATAGACTGAATAAACCTGCTGCATTAAAATGTTACATACAAAATGTACTGTCATGGTAAAATGCCTATAATATAAAATAATGGCTACTTCGAAGTAAGTTTATGGAAAGACTTCTAAAGTTGGTTTCTAAACATCATAGCGTAAAAGGGGGTATCCTCAATGGGGGAAACTGGTCCTTTGATACTGGAACAACGTTTAGACTCTTGTACCCAGAGCATTTTTTATTCTGTTGTTTGGAGTTCGCTCTTTCCAATAAAAGTATGGGCCAAGAGATTGTAGTAGGCTGTGTGCCAGCAGCTGAAATGCCAGCCCTCAATAAAGGTGTTCTTGGGGACAGGGGGCAGCCGGTACCCATGCACGACTCTGGCAACATTAACATTTATTTACATTGCTAAAAAATGCTAACAATCTGAGGCAGCAAGCTGTATATATAAAAACATGATTTCTAATAAGCACCATCCCTGGCGTAGATTTTTTTGTTAATTTCAATTTGACTCAGCTGTACAATAGCCAAGTGATTCCTTCCAACCCACTAGGTTATGCTATTGATATACAGGGAGTGCAGAATTATTAGGCAAATGAGTATTTTGACCACATCATCCTCTTTATGCATGTTGTCTTACTCCAAGCTGTATAGGCTCGAAAGCCTACTACCAATTAAGCATATTAGGTGATGTGCATCTCTGTAATGAGAAGGGGTGTGGTCTAATGACATCAACACCCTATATCAGGTGTGCATAATTATTAGGCAACTTCCTTTCCTTTGGCAAAATGGGTCAAAAGAAGGACTTGACAGGCTCAGAAAAGTCAAAAATAGTGAGATATCTTGCAGAGGGATGCAGCACTCTTAAAATTGCAAAGCTTCTGAAGCGTGATCATCGAACAATCAAGCGTTTCATTCAAAATAGTCAACAGGGTCGCAAGAAGCGTGTGGAAAAACCAAGGCGCAAAATAACTGCCCATGAACTGAGAAAAGTCAAGCGTGCAGCTGCCACGATGCCACTTGCCACCAGTTTGGCCATATTTCAGAGCTGCAACATCACTGGAGTGCCCAAAAGCACAAGGTGTGCAATACTCAGAGACATGGCCAAGGTAAGAAAGGCTGAAAGACGACCACCACTGAACAAGACACACAAGCTGAATCGTCAAGACTGGGCCAAGAAATATCTCAAGACTGATTTTTCTAAGGTTTTATGGACTGATGAAATGAGAGTGAGTCTTGATGGGCCAGATGGATGGGCCCGTGGCTGGATTGGTAAAGGGCAGAGAGCTCCAGTCCGACTCAGACGCCAGCAAGGTGGAGGTGGAGTACTGGTTTGGGCTGGTATCATCAAAGATGAGCTTGTGGGGCCTTTTCGGGTTGAGGATGGAGTCAAGCTCAACTCCCAGTCCTACTGCCAGTTCCTGGAAGACACCTTCTTCAAGCAGTGGTACAGGAAGAAGTCTGCATCCTTCAAGAAAAACATGATTTTCATGCAGGACAATGCTCCATCACACGCGTCCAAGTACTCCACAGCGTGGCTGGCAAGAAAGGGTATAAAAGAAGGAAATCTAATGACATGGCCTCCTTGTTCACCTGATCTGAACCCCATTGAGAACCTGTGGTCCATCATCAAATGTGAGATTTACAAGGAGGGAAAACAGTACACCTCTCTGAACAGTGTCTGGGAGGCTGTGGTTGCTGCTGCACGCAATGTTGATGGTGAACAGATCAAAACACTGACAGAATCCATGGATGGCAGGCTTTTGAGTGTCCTTGCAAAGAAAGGTGGCTATATTGGTCACCGATTTGTTTTTGTTTTGTTTTTGAATGTCAGAAATGTATATTTGTGAATGTTGAGATGTTATATTGGTTTCACTGGTAATAATAAATAATTGAAATGGGTATATATTTTTTTTTTTTAAGTTGCCTAATAGTTATGCACAGTGATAGTCACCTGCACACACAGATATCCCCCTAACATAGCTAAAACTAAAAACAAACTAAAAACTACTTCCAAAAATATTCAGCTTTGATATTAATGAGTTTTTTGGGTTCATTGAGAACATGGTTGTTGTTCAATAATAAAATTAATCCTCAAAAATACAACTTGCCTAATAATTCTGCACTCCCTGTGTATATATATATATATATATATATATATATATATATATAAAGTAGTTAAGCTACAAGGTGTGCTTGCTGATAATAAATGTGGGAGAAATAGGCAAGCAGGAATGTGAAAGGCCAGAACAATTTTGAAATTCAAAAAGGATGTTAAAAAAAAAAACGTCAGTGGCATTTACTAATATTCAGACGGTTACATCATGTGCATTGTATTACCACTATTAAAATAACATTGTTGTGCATTCTCGATTAAGGAGAATTTTTGTTTCTAATGAACATCATTCGTCTGCGCTTGTTGGTCACCTGAGGTTAGCAGAGTTTCTTCACTGTTTAGTGAGAAAGGGTTGTGTGTTGGTTAGGGTAAAACGAGATCTTAGGAGACTTTTGTATTTACTCTATTCATGGATGGGTGTAGCGAAACCTCTTCCCTTTGTCTCCTGGTTGGATCCATTCCTTGGGCAGAGTCCAAAGCTTTCTGTATAAAGGCATCGCCTTCCTGTGAGATAATTCAGATGCGATCCCCGGTTCACGAGGGTGTGGTACATGATAGATAGTTCCATTACCGCGCTTCTATGGCCTATCTTTGGAAGTGGGGTGCATGATGGTGCTGTTACTTCCCCGCACACGAGGGTCCAGGCTCGCACGTGCTTTCTGGGGATGACTGTGTCCGCATGTCTGGAATGGCTGTGTGTAGTGATAACACTGCGCGCACAGAGCTGTGGGATTTCCGATGAAATGCGAATTATGGGTTATTTGCATTGATAAAATACTACAGGAAAGTGATAATGTGCGCTAAGCATACATAGGTTTTATTTTAAAATCCTGAGGTTCTGACACACAAATTAAACCACTCGTCATTAGGGCAGAAGTATACTCCCTGGACAACTCAGACATGAGCAATGTGGGACAGAGGGTGTGTTTTAAGTCTGGTGACGTGGAATTACATTTCTGGCACCGCCACTGAACATAACGACTATTAGTTGACACCCACTGTTCTATGTGAAACCTACGAAGGGCCTACCACACTATTATCCTTCCCAGGCTGATAAACTAAGGAGAGATGAGCCACGCAGCAGCATCTGTTTCTTTGCAGGAGGGTGACAATGTATGTTGTGGAGTGCACCAAAAAATAAAACAAGCTTCTTCAGCATTTGTTTGGGATGCTGGGAAATAGCGTGCCTCAGTTTCTTCCATTCAGTCGCTTGGGAAGGAAGCAGAAAGATTCCTGCGCTCCATTCAAGCTAACTGTGTGTCAGCTCTCTTTGTGAAACAAACCCTTGGTAGATTTCCCACTTGCAAATACTTTAACAGATCCTGTTCGCATCTTGCGGGTTTTTCAGACCTGCCGAAAAGTTATGGAGGAACTTAAATTTGATTCCAGTTTGCATAGTTAAACTATTTTTGTTGCTAACTGGTTTCACTTCTTTTTAGTTAACCAAGACAACGGACCTTGTTCCTGTTTAGATGCCCCCCAACCACACAGGCTAATGTCGTAAACAAGCATGTGTCACAAATGGGTACAACAGAAACTACTCGTGTCAGGTCATATACAGTTTCAAATAGGGGATGGTAGGTTTTCAGTTAATACAGGCTCCTCAAGGCAAGGCATTTCTTGTTGGACTAAACCACTATAAATACTCTATAGCAGGTCAAAGCAAATCCACTTGGATTCATAAGGACTCCTTCAAAACGAAAATGTGAAGGAGGTGAAAGTAGCAGCCACAAGTACAAGCACGTGGGACAGCCTTAGCATACTACCTCTAGTTAGTATGAAAACCCTGCAGGCCCAAAACCAGGAAAGAAAGTAACCCCTCGACATAGCATGCTTGACTGCACAGGGTCTAGGCGCTATGCACACAACACCACACACACACATACCTCCGAACAGGTGAGGCGAGAGGTGGGAAGGCAGCGATCCGATGAGCAGCCGGGGCCCTCCGTGGCCGGCAGCGGAGCGGTCCCTGCCCCCCTCCTCGGGGGTGCTGCTGCCCGAGTCCTGAGAGCCGCTGCCGGCACCCCCGCCGCTGCTGCTGGGGATGTTGAAGGAAGACTGGGCCCGGTAGCCCACCGAGGTCCCGCCAGCGCCCACCCCCGCGGTCCTGGTCCTTGGCCCCTGGGGGGCGGCGAAGGCCTCGGAGGACGAGGCGCCCCCCGAGGGGCCCTGCTGCGGGGGCGCACCTGCTGCATACACCGGCCGGCCCGCCGCCGTGTAGGGCCCCGGGGCGCCCGGGCCCCGCGTGCTGCTGCTGGGCCGGTGGGTCCCGTTGCTGCTGGAGGGGATGTCCGAGCCCGAGTACGCCCTGGTGCGCCCATCCGAGGCGGGAGCGCTGCTCTGTTTGCCGCCCATGTCCCTGCGGCTCACTTCCTGCTTTGACCCTGCGGGGCCCTGGGTGCACTGTCCATGCACGCTCCGTCCTGCGGGTCAAGGCTCCCGTCGGACCAAGCGCCTCTTTGTTGGGGGAAACATCAGCTCCAGGGCGCTTTCCCAATATCCCACATTCCTACAAAGCGGCGGCGGCGGCGCCTAGAAGCCAAGCAACGAGCCGGCAGCCCCTCGTCCTACTAGGTGCGCTGTCCTCCCGTCTGTCCCCATGGCCGGTCACCTGCCATCCTGCGGGCAGCGTGGCCCCGTTCAGGCAGTCCTCCAAAGTGTGACGGCTCCGGAGAACGCCATGTTGGGTGTGCAGATGAAAGTTCAGCTTGTAATCACTGGGGGAGGAGGGGTTGTTTGTTTTGCCATCAACAACACACGCAATGCAGGAAGAACCGGGCCCGTGGCAGACTCACCGACGGGCAGGGTTAACCAGAGGCTGCGAAACAAGGACGTCTCTGGCGGAAAAACACGGGGCGAGCCTTAGAAGTCACCTCGGTGAAACCCCTCATTCTTTCAAATGAAAAACAGCATGATAAGGACCTAGTTCTGACGTCAAATGAAGCTGAAAACCTTAAGATATCCGCCAACAATTGATTAGAAGGTGTATGAAGGGAAGGAGAAACTTATGTTGGATTTGAGGGTTGTATCCAGTTTGAACTCTAGTGCTACCTACTGGAACAAAGAGCTTAAAATAAGCCTGTATACTCTGAAGAAAGTAGGGGGCTTAAGACATAAGGTCGAGGTTCTTTTTTGATAATCGTAGCCAACCCTGTGCATACGTTTAGAAAGACTATGAAGAGAAGACGATTTTAAGTAGGTGGGTGAGGACTATGTGACCGTGGGCGTTGTGTGTGTGTGTCTGTGTGTACACAGAGTGCACGTGTAAAAACAGTGTTGAATTGAATGTGTTTAACTGTATGTTTGACAGTAATGGCTGTGTGCAATTGTGCAGGACAAGTCAGGCGTTACAGGTGCTAAGAATGTTTGTGTGGAGGTTGCATGAAGGTGAAGACTGGCCAGGCGCTGGAGGGCTCTGCACAAGAACAGTATGTAATGTGCGTTAGTGTGCACAGGTGCTATGTGTACTTGTGATAGCTGAAGGAGCTGGTGGGGAATGGGGCGGAGAATAGTGTATATTGTGTAGGAGGAAGTATGTATAAAGAGGAGAGCAACTAAGAGAGCAGACGTGTGAGGAGGAGGCCACACGCGAGTCGACTCAGACTACAAGTGCATGGACGGTCAGGAATATGTGGTGCCCTGAGTAAACAGAAACAATACGATTGCAACCAATTTCTATGCCTGCTAATAAATGTCGCTTGCAAAATGTGTGCACATTTATAGAGAGTGCTTGTGTCTCCGTAGAAGAGCCCTCAGTGTGTCTGTTACGAGGTTGCAATAAGTGTGTGAAATTTGTAGGCATATGATGATAAATGCGTTGTTGCACAATAGCTGCAGGTCTGCCAGTGCATGGCAGCCAGAATGAAGAATGTTTGTGCTCTTAGTATAGACTGGTTTCCGTCATGGCACAGGTTTCAAACTGTTGGCAGAATTTCTTGAACGTGTAAGAAAAGTGTTTGGCTGAAGGATGACTGGATCGATTCCGCGCGTCTGTCAGAACATAGCTCATGTATGTCGGTAGCCTTTGCTGGTATTTTTGTGTATCAACAGACAACTTTCGCTGTTAATCAGAAAGCCTCCAATGTGTTGCGGGCAGGACACAGGTTTGATGTGCTGTTGAGTTCTCTCCGCTGTGCGTCTGTTAGAGCACAAGTCGGCAAAATCCTCCACTGTCTCAGGACACAGGTTTTGTTGTTTTCCCCCTCAATGTCCAATTTGAGGTTTGGCAAAATCTCTTCAGAGTGTGTCCGCCAGGAGATAGGTTTTACTTTCGCTGGCAGACCCCACGCGTTGGGCCTCACCAGAACCTCTCTACTTGTTCTGACAAACAGGGACCCTGAAGTATGCACGTCAGGCACAGGTTAAGCTGTGTCCACCGGCGTTCTCCTGCCTGGTGCTGCTCACTTGGGAAGCAAGTTCCACTTTGTATTGGCAAATCTTCGTAGCGCTTCGGGAAAACCCCGCCTTGTTCCAGAATGCAGTCTCCCGAGAGTTAGACTGCTAGGACACAGGTTTCCTTGTGTGGCCAGGCTCCCAGCGCTCCGTGGCTGATTCCAGTTGGCAAGCGCTACAGGTGTGCGCCTGGGACAGCGTCAGCAGGCGCCAGTCAAGGAGCTGGTGTTTGTGGTAGCTGATGCCACATCACCCACAGTGTGGTTGCTCGGCCGCAATATCCTCCACCGGTGTGTGTGCCTGGCTCCTGGTGGCAGTCTCCCTCAGTGTGTGCCTGGTGACTGTCTCAAGGAAGTCTTCCCAGGTGTGTGCCGGTGCCTGGCTCCTGGTGACAGTCTCCCCCGGTGAGTGCCTGTGTCTGGCTCCTGCTGACAGTCTCCCCCTTTGTCTGGCACCTGGTGACAGTCTCCCCCGGTGTGTGCCTGGCTCCTGGTGGCAGTCTCCCTCAGTGTGTGCCTGGTGACTGTCTCCCCCGGTGTGTGCCTGGCTCCTGCTGGGTGCTGACAGCAGCCTCCCCTGTGTCTGCTTGGGCCAGGCTCTTGCTGGCAGGCTCTATGGACGTCTGTCTGTGACTGGATCCCGCAGGCAAGCTTCACCGCGGTGTGTTGACAGGTCCCCCCAGCGCGTGCCCTTCAGCCGACTGTTTTTGTGTCTGCAGTTCACCCCTGCCCGTACTGTCCGACCTCGTCAGGTTGGCTCCGGCTGGCGCCCGTCAGCGCCCCGTCGGCAGGTCCGCTCCAGCCGCTGCCCCGCGTGCGGATTTGGCAGCGACTCGTTCCCATCACAGGAAACGATCCAGCGACGGTGCTAACGTCACAAGAACCCGCACGTCACTACCGCGGACTGCGCACGCGCGCTCACCCAGCTCTCGGCACGTCCCCTCTCCTGACGGCACCGGGTGTAGCTACGCGCGGCTTCCCATTGGTTCGGAGCGGTGCGAAGGGGGCGTGGCTGTAAAAAGTGAAAACAATGGAAGCGAGGGCCGGGGAGCTCCGCCCACCAGACACAGGCGGTCTAACAGTCTGTGTTTCCGGGCTGCGGCACGAGACGGTGTTGCTGTGAA
This sequence comes from Pleurodeles waltl, assembly GCF_031143425.1. NCBI lineage: Eukaryota > Metazoa > Chordata > Amphibia > Caudata > Salamandridae > Pleurodeles > Pleurodeles waltl. The sequence goes on along the minus strand of NC_090449.1, from coordinate 1,021,487,477 downwards.
AGAGCTCGAGCGACGGGGGCGGGGGGAGGCAGGTGCGGTGGTGGGCGAGAGCGGGAAGGGGCTGAAAGCGCAGCTGTAGTGGGCGTGGGGAGATCGAAGGAGGGCGATAAGAAGCTGGGGGAAGAGTTGAGCAACTGATAGTGTCACCTGGTCTAACGACAGAACATCAGCCGCTACGTTTGGGAAACCAAACCACCTTACTTTTGAACATTCAGTACAGCATAAAGGCACAATAATCTTGTTCCTCCAAATATACACGCTTTACTTAAATTGCACAACATTTTTAAAGCTCCCAACAACAGAATATGAGGTTAATGCATCCAAACGAAACCACCGCGGTCCCCTAATATTTAACATGCAACAACCAGTGTACAGGTGCCTAACTACTGCCGCTCTGTTCCATCTAATTGACTGTTCTTTTTGCAAGAAATCCATTGTGAAGTTGAAGGGTTTCCTTTGGGGGTGTCCACTCTCAGGTCCTCTTCCAAGTGTGTTAGCAGGGCGCGGTGTGGGGTAACTGATACGTTTTCCCTGCATTCAGATTCCGTACGTTGAATGGATCTGCAAGCTGTTGCCCAAACTTGTGTAGAATTATAATGTTTGGGTTAGTTTTTCAGCGGTGCATCGTAACGGGAGTGCAGGAGGGTACAAATCTTCATACCTTCCACCAAGTCTTTCCAACTTTCTCTATTTGTATTCTTAGGTGTGCACTTTCCAGACCTCTTGCGGCCTTCACGGAGCAGGGCCTGTAGCATGTGCTGCACCAGTCCAAGCCAGGGAGCATCACAGTGGTGCTCCACATAAATCGCTCATGCTCAGGGATGGGACCAGGAGGAGAGTGTTAGCACAATGTTTTTCCTTTCCCAGTGTTTCTGCAGACACACGATTTAATAATGCCTTTACCTTTCCTTGGAAGAGCTACTGTTAATCCATTTGGAGTGAGATGCTCACATTCACTTGAAAGGCTGTCTTTACTGTCTCACTCACTGTACATTTTAACACTTGATTGTCTACAAGAAAAAAGGCCTAAGACCAGGAATTAAATTTATTTTGCATTTCACAAATCTGCCAAGGGGCACTATGACATCATACCATCAGCCAGACTTTCAGCCAGAAGCTTGCTGCCTTCTGAGGTTTGTAGTCCTGCTTTTAACAGTATCGTTAAGGGCTCAGAGCACCATCATGCAAAATGCTGTTGGCTGTAATGACAGAACTGGCTAAAGGTGTTATACATGACGTGGAGGAACTTGTAAACTGTGTTTTTAAAAATTACAAAGACGTCTGCTCCGTTTCAAAACGGCGGGTGGCCGAGACTCGGAGTAGGGGACAGCGGATGAGAGGTCAGAGTTGGCCGTGGTGGATCTGCAGACAAGATTGTTGGGGCAGCCGCTGTTTCTGGGATCGGCTGCACTGGAGGAGAGGTAGCGCCTGGCGCGTGAGACCGCGGACCTCCCCAGAATGACGAGATTAGATGAGGGCGGTGTCACAGGCGACAGGCGGACGGGGCTGCTGAGACGCGTGGCCCTGTGGCAACAACCAGAGGGGAGAGGAGGCCTGCAGAACGGCCTGAAAGAGGAGATCCTGTGGCAGTGGTGGCTGGTGACTGAAAGCAGTGGTGGGGCACAAGTACAAGACAGAATTGCACCTTGTGAGAGAGCCTCACTACCCACGTATTTCCATTCACCTACTCACCCACTGCCTTTGGTCACCTACCCATTTACTCATCCACATTGTCATACACTGCCATTCACACACCTCTTATACACAGACACCCACATTTTCTCAGCCACTCTGTCAAGCCCTGCAAACACATTCAAACAAACACACATTGCCTCACCCATCCAGTATCCAGCAGCTTCAGTGTTAAAAGGTACACGTTTATTTGAGCTGCAGATTACATGTTTAATATGACATATCACGTCATTAGTCTGCAGAAGAAATAAAACAATAACTAGCCATGATAAATTACTGGAACCATTACTGCCTTTGAGAGAGGAAATCACCTACAGAGGCAGTGAAAGGAGAGGAGAGCTGAGAGAACAGATTTTTTTCTTATTGGCTGTAAAAAAGATAGAGCTCCAACTTACTTGTGTGCAGGTTTTTTTTGGGCATATTTATGACTTGAGGTCCTCAGGTCACACTCCTGTCTACCAGAGAGCCCTGGATGGAGTTATTTATTGTATTTATTCTATTTCTCTGCCACAGACTGCTTGTAATGCAGGAAAAGGGGATTTTCTTTGCGCAATGCCACATTCTTTTAATAAAATGTGACCTCTGGTACATAGACCCTTCTGATCACACCCCACCATTTGAGTAAATAGGAAAGGGTGGAGAATAATATCGAGTGACATCAAGTTTTCAGAAACATGGGCTGAACAAAAAACGCTCCAGGCTGTTTACTATCAGGGCTTCTGGTGGAGGAGGAGATAAGCCAGGGATGTCACTGCGTTCTGAGAAAACGTAAGGGCTTTGCGTGGGCAAGCCCTGTCAGCCCTACTGTGCAGCTTTCAGCCACATACAGATGCAGGCGCAGTGGGGCTTTTCAAAGTGCACAACTTTCACTCGGAAAATGTTGTGCAGAAAATGTTTTACTTTCATCATGTAATTAAATATATGCTTCACTAGAGAGGCTAGAAAAGGCTAGGGGCGCAGCCCCTTAGCCCTTGAACACCAGCCGCCCCTGTCCTGTGGAGGAGGCTGCAGGGCATGCAGTGGGAGACCTGACATCTGGCGGGGCCCAGCCCTCGATCTGACGCCGCTGGGATCGGCAGGGGTGCTGGGGGGACGCAGCAGTACCCTTGGCCTGGCTGTGCTGTCTCTCTCTCCTCAGCAGTGGCCCCCTGAGAGTCTGAGGATTGCCCCAGTGCCTGTGGTGGTAGACGACTCCCCCCACTCTCCGGGAGTCCACAAGCTCGCAGAATAGTCAACAGTGCAATTGAACTGAGGCGCCTGCCCTTGCCTGCACCTAAGCTCTGCCTGAGGTCTCCTCAAACACTGCTGGATGGGGTCTCTGGAGGCCTCTAGGGCCAGAGAGAAATCCAGGAGAGCCCTGGGGGCCTAGGAGATCGCCGTTTACAGAGTGAGGAAGAGCACTGGGTCGCTTACGCTTTTAATCTGGGTGGCTCTCGATCCTGCTCCACGCAAAAGATGGACAAGGCGGACAAGACGCAGACCAAGTTGCACTTCGAGGCGTGCAAGACCTCCATGACCAGAGAAGGGTGCACGGAGGACGCAGGTGCGACTTTGGAGGACCATGAATCCGACGCGGACCCTGACCTGCGACATATCCTCACAGCAATGCAGCAAAGCTTGGCCACAATCAATGGTAAAATAGACTTGCTGTCCTACAGGATGGACAGGATGTCTGAACGACTGGACAAGTAGGTGGAGCAAATAGACACAGCGGAATGCAGAATTTCAGCAGTAGAAGACGATCATATTACTGTCGCTCTGGCATAAACTAAAACGGACAAGACAGTGGCTGCATGACAGGCCAAGGTTGAGGATCTAGAAGCCCGTTCACGCAGAAGCAATATACAAGTGGTGGGTATAGCAGAATCAATGGCCATTGATAATTTGGAGCGCTACATCAAGCAGCTCCTCACCACGGTGCTGGGACGAGAAACCTTCTCAGATATCTTTGTGGCGCCCAGCTGGCAGCATCACCTCACCGTGTGATAGCAAAACTCCTAAATTACAGGCACCATGATGCAGCCTTAAGGAGAGCACGAGATTTTAAGACATTGCGACATGATGGTTCCGATATCTCCATCTATCCTGTTTTTACTCAGCACGTTCAGGATGCTAGGAAATTGTTTCTCCCTGCTATGTGCTAATTTCAAGAATTAATCTGGAACTCCGCATGCTTTATCCAGCTAAACTCCGGGTGATGGTGGATGGTAAACCACTGCTGTTCACCAATCATAAATAGCTGCAGCATTCCCTAAAATGCATAGAGGGGCCGGCGAACCACACCGCTTATGTGCTTCCACTCCCTAGCGGTGTGCACCCTTGCTGACTTAGCCACTTTACACTTATGTGGTTGGAGCCTGGTGCTCTATCTGGCGTGGGAGGGTTGCTAGCCCGGAGTTGATTTGTCTTTTGTTGTTAGATGAGAACCAAGCCGAGACCAAAGAAAAACAAGTGTGCCTGGTTCTCTGGACTTTGCTGTTACTGTGGTTTGCTGCAGCTCCTTGCCTTGAGGACCGCAACTGGAATCTGTAAGCAATGATACACTAACCGTATAATGCCTTTGGGAGATACATTTCAACCCTTCAGTTAAACAGCAACACACTGGGGTGCCTATGGTAATACTGGCTGGTAAAATCTGCCCGTTGTACGTACCACAGAACCTGGGAGCTTTTGTTGGGAGGGAGTTGGGGGGACAGGGTTGGAACTTTCATAAATCGACATGCTGGTTGTGGGTTTGCCTGTCGTGGGAGGGGTTTGGGACAGTGGGAATGTTCTGATTGTTGATTTTGTTTATTGCACACAACAACTACTAACACCTCACTTGGCAGCGATATGTCAAACATATTGCCTACCAGCAACACATGACGGAAGCCATTACTGAGCCTGATGACTCTACTTCCCACACACTCCTAAGGCTTCTGACTTGGAATGTCAGGAGCCTTAATGCCCATAGGAAAGTGTGGCAGTTATTGCATATCTTAAGCATCATCATGCAGATGTTTCAATATTCAAAGAAACTCACTTAGCCCCAAATAGTCCGGTACTTACCGCACGTATACTGCAGGGTCGCCTTGTAGCTGCAGGATACACATCACATTCCTGAGGGGTTTTGATTTGGGATGGTAAGCCTGCAGGGGTGGAGATCCAGGAACTCACCCTTGACCCGAATGGCAAGTATATAATTGTCCGATGAAAAGAAAAAAAGAAATTACTTGCCATTTTTGTTAGTGGGGTTCTACGGTCCTAACAATGATAACCCCGATTCTATCAAGACCTATCGGCAATGCAGGCTAGATGAGGATATATGCCACAGATCTGGGGAGGGGGGTGATTTCAACTGTGTGTTGGATCCAGTGGTGGAGAGTTCCTCTGGACCTCCAAGACGTCCCTCAGCTGAGGCCCGTGCAGGATGTAATATAGCGACTGATGTGGGACTGATACAATCGGGGACCACCATGACTTGTGGTCGAGGACATGTCTTGCTATATTTTGTACCCTTGTTGTATATTATATGAACACTCTGAATGTGACACTGTAACATATGTAATGTAACCACTGTACCTAATACTGATATGTGTGTCGTGTGTGGAGAGTTACTTGTTGCTCCCTCCGCTTGGAGGTTTATAGAGGAAAACCATAAATACAATTTAAAAAAAAGAGACATTGCCTTGGTAAGTGAGACAGTAGGATTCCCTTATAAAAACACCATATTTAGGTTGGGGATAAAGGACAGTGGGGTAAACCTACAATGCTATAAGAAAACAAAGATCAAGCACTGGTCACTAAAATACAACTTGAAACATGTCAGTGAAATAACCATTTCTAGGCAACAGATTATATCACCTTGCCAATTTGTTGTTAATCAAATAACATTGTAAGATTACATTTTTGATAGCTTACAAAGCACATCAGTTAGTTGCACTATACCCTTACTCTGCACCTCAAGATAAGCATAGAATCATTGCTTTTGGGTTCTTTTCACAAAGCATTGTTCGAGTTATACCATCCAGTTGCATTTAAATTTGGTTGTAGCTTATGTATTTTACCCACATTAGCCCAAGGCTTTAAAAAATAGCCAGTGTGTGTTTGCTTCGGAGATTAATCACCTGCAAACATAGGGAGTGTCCTATGTCATGGACATTCTTTGAGATGAATACTTACTAACTGTAAACAATGTTTTCACAAACCTAGCAGAAGCAATTTACAAAATTAACTTTAGGAAGTACAAAATTGATTTTCTACACTTGATATTTTTGGATTATAAATTATAGTTTGAAGAATATAGGCTGACCTTGGATTTAATTTAAATTTGTGCATAGCTTAAGCCTTCCAAGACACTTCTTAAACACAAAGGGGGTCATTTTGACCCTGGCGGTACGGGACCACCAGGGCTAAAACGACGGAAGCACCGCCAACAGGCTGGCGGTGCTTCCAGGCGTATTACGACTGCGGCGGAAGCGCTTCGGTCGCACCGCCGGGGCCGGCGGTATACCGCCATTTTAGCCCCGGCGGTGATAATCCACCAGGGCAGCGCTGCAAGCAGCGCTGCCCTGGGGATTATGACTCCACTACCGCCAGCCTGTTTCTGGCGGTTTCCACCGCCAGGAAGAGGCTGGCGGTACGGGGAGTCGTGGGGCCCCCTGACAGGGCCCCATGCGGCTTTTTACTGTCTGCACAGCAGACAGTGAAAAGCGCGACGGGTGCAACTGCACCCGTCGCACAGCCGCAACACCGCCGGCTCCATTTGGAGCCGGCTCCCATGTTGCGGCCCACATCCCCGCTGGGCCGCCGGGCGGAAACTTGGTTTCCGCCCGCCGGCCCAGCGGGGATGTCCAGATGGGCACGGCGGGCCGCCGCCCGCCAATGTTGTAATGAGTCCCAAAGTCTTGCCTGGAGTTCTAAACTTTGGTTATACCTACGTGCCACGACACGCTGAGAGGGTTAAACCCTTATATAGTAATAACAGTGTCATGCAAAGACTAATCAGAGGAACATACCCACCATTTTCCATGGTCTCCAGCACTTTAACAAACTTGTAATATTATTAGACGTTTTATATTTAGCTGTGAATGTTGGTTTTATTGCAATAGTTTTAGTAATCATGCAAATAAAGAATCTATCTATCTATCACGGTCTCCAGGCTGACATGAAACACGTCTCATACATACAGACTGAAACTAATACGTTTTATCTAGACATTCAAGTGGTACCCATCATATGAGGGATCACATCTATTTTAAGCAATGAGAGACAAACAGCTCCTATAGTATACAATTCTCACCATTATTCAGCAGCGCAAGAGCGCTTTGCACCTGTGGAGAAGATTCTCAAAGCAGTGTGAACCACTATAATGAAAAACAAGATCTAATGTTAAAGGCAAAGAAATTATTGTTGGTCACAGATTGCCACTTTGTAAGTTGCTACTAAATTGAGCAACTGCAGGGCGGTTTCAATGGGGTGCCACTCAGTAGGAAGCTGACAAACACTTTCAATATGACCCAGCCTTGAAGATTTTTTACTGCATGTGTAGTGGCATGAGGTACGTTTGAGGGTTATGAAATAAAAATTCAGCAAACAAGCACTGCATCTACAGAGGATTCCACTTCACAAATATCCATGATCACTCCATTACTTCTCGCCCTCCGAAAGGCAGTTGCAAGCATTTTAACTATAATAGTTCCAGACTCTAACGTTTGTGTTCAGGGTTATTACACAGATTTAAAACATTGGCATTCTAATGGTTACACAAACTCGAGAGGAAAATAGATCGAAGCTAAACATCTTTTGTCATCGTATATCTGCTCTACAAAGGCAGCTTCTATTAGTGCAAGGATAACATACATTATCAAATGACTATGACGGTATTTGCTCTGTAAGGAGTACAGCAGCAAATCTTGCTGCAAAGGTAGCTGTTCAGAAGTATCAAATTGCAGCTGTTACTAGGTCACATATTACAATTGGCACAAAATTACATCAATAGGTAAGATATGTTTTTTTTGGTCGGGATTAATGGTTTTCTTAAGCAATTTATAACTACCGATATGGAAGTGACCCCACCTCTGGTATTTTTTGGTGTCTTCCCTGGGTCTATATGGGAACAGAAGTTATCTAGGCCGTATAAGGGTATATTGTTTTTGTTGATACCATTGGCCAGGAGACAAATATGTCTAAAGTGGGTTAGTCCTATACCTCCGAATGTTTTGGATTGGCTGTTTTCAGTAGATTATTTTTCTTGCTTAGAACGCAGTGATCCAATGGGTAATAATGATGAATTATTGAATTACTCTGGATATGTAGTCCTATGATTATTTTTGCCTTTTCTACTTTAGTAGTCCAATGATTATTTCTGCCTCCTTTCCCCCTCTTCTCTTCTGCTTTCTTTTCCTCGCTCACGGATTTGTGGTTGGATAAGAGCATTGGGAGGGCCCGGGAGAGCTGAAGTGCTGCATCTACTTGGGTTCTAGCCGGGTTAACTGGGTTACCATGTTTGATGTTGGTTGATGACCCTCGTGCAGTGTGGTGGGATTTACTTATGAGGACAAAAAAGAAAAAAAAATAGGTAAGATATGGTGCTTAGATTGTAGGGTTTCCCCAAAAATATACTTACTTTTTGCATGCTGACGGGCACCTGCTGACTAATTCCTGGGAGTGAAAGACAGACACATTCACAATGTGGGAGTATGGAGTTCATTAAAGCATCCAGTGAAAGCATAGATTCTGCTGTGAAGATTTGTCAGCAGCAGGATTTTTTCATTCAAGAGAGATCTTGGTGGCCATTCATGTGAAAAGCTCCCCAATAAGTTTCTCTACAGCATAGTTTTTCAAATGGGCAGTGCCCCCCACCACCACAAGTGCCCATTAATTGATTTCAGGAAGGTGCCAGGCACTGCCCTAAAGAAGCACAATGCTGAAAACAGTGCTATGTTTTTACTGACTATAGTAGCCTCTCTCTAAAGGGCCATCAGTAACATATTTTGTCACTAATGTCCAGGCTGGAGGTACTTGCACAGGAAGGGGAGGGGGATTATTTACAATGTATCCTTTCAGTTTACTCAAAATAAATCATACATTCTGTTTGAGAGATTTCAGGAGAAAAATGGGAAGGAGAGGAAACTGTACCAGTTAGATGATAGTCTACTTTTGCCCTTCAGACTAGAAGAGATATAAGGGAAATACAATTATTTCACCTAATAACCATCTGTTAAGAGATATCACAGATGGTAGAAATGCACCTGTCACTGTCGTTACTTTCATTATGTTCACTGTGTTGCTCCAGATCTTGATCTGTCCTGAAAACACATGAAACTAGCCTGGATTATTCATATTTCTTTAGCTACACTTAGCTAAACAATATTTGTACCTTGATTCAAGGGTGTTACAAAATGCCCCTTTTTATGTGATCACCCCCATTTCTTTCTAAATTTTACTGCTGGTTTCTAGTCTCTGCACATTGGGGCACTGCTGTCCAGTGCCTGGTGTATCTATTAATGTGGCAATGGAAAATATGGTTTCAGGCCTACTATTGTATCCTGATGTCTGCAGTGGAAAACCTACAGTGCCACCTGCTAAAATAACCATTTTCACTGGTAAAAACCTCACTTAAAACACCAGCAAGTATCCCCTATGTAAGCCTTGTAGTCCACAAGGTAGGGTGAATGGTATTTAAAAGTGGGGCATGTGTAAAATGAATGCTACCATGTCTCTACAGTTACACGTCCCTAAACATTATTTTTACCATGGCAGGCCTAACTGTCCTATGTAGAAAAGCAGAGTACAAATTAAAATACTGATACTTTATATTAGGAACGGGACCAACTAGTAAAATGACTAAACTACTATTTTCAATAATTATTAAAAATCATATTCAATAGTGAAGTCGGGTTTTTAATAAATTGTCAAAACCAGTCTTCACTAACCTGAGAATCCATGGAGTCTGAAGAAGTTAAGAATAGGCCCATACCCCCCCCCTTTCCCAACCCCTCCCCCACTGATTATTCAACATTCACATCAGAAAAAATAAATACACGCAATATCCTCCAAAGGGAAGAGAGTTAAAGAGAGAGACAGATAGTTTTGTCTTTAGTTCCGAAGGGCTCAGTCAGGCTTCACCTTCTCTTTCATGCCCCCCTGGCATCCTTGGGTTTTGTGTGTGTACTGGATAGCTCCCTTAAGAGAAAACAATGAATGATTATGTGAGAGACCACACTTTAAACCACAGATAGCTCTTTTGTTTAGTCTGTGGAGTGTTACCTTGTCTTTTAACACTCTTTTGCTAATTCAAGGTGTGCATTTCTTCTTCAGCCCTCTCTAGTGTAACCTCATGTAAAATGAGAATATGAGACACTGCTTACCAATGGCGGCTTACCTTGAGCAATATAAAAACAAATTAGGCACGCATTCCATCATGACTCTCCTGTCTAGAATACCATTCTTTTCCCTCCCCCTTTTAAGTCCTGCCTTTACCTTGGATCGCATACATCAACATTAATCACAGCTAGCACAGAACTGCGTTCCTTGAGGTTGTCTCAGGATTCAGATTTCTTAACACCTCTTTTATCACAAACTCCTTTGCAGCCTTGCATTGTGAAAGTCTTTCATCAGTTGGGCCTTTAATTAGTAAATATTTCTTAATTAGTCTGTAATTACTGAGGTGCTCATTCCGAGTTTGGCGGTCATTCCCAAAGACAGCCGTGCAAATGGCAGCCGATACACCGCCAGCGATGGCGGAGTGAAGCCCGCCGCATTACAAGTGACCAACACAACACCGGCAAATTTTGACAGAAAAAACAACGCCGTCGGCCCAAACAATGGAATGAAGGAGGCGGTTGCACCACCGCCACGCCGAGAAAATGCCACCCGCCAAATTCCGATACACAAATCAGCATCGCGGAAACCAACACAGCTGTAATCCATTGACGGTCCACACTGCCGCAGGAAAATAAGTAGCAGGGATGTGGAATTCCTATCGCCTGACACCCGGGACATCTTGTTTGGGGTCAAGGGCAACAAGTTGTTATGTTTACTTTGTCAGTGGGACAAGTAGGCCCAACCCTCTGCAGCACAAACACTTTGGCTGCCTGTTTACAGAGAGTGGAACTCTCTGCAGTTGATGTAATGTGTTTCCAAAAGATAATGCTGTTTGAACTTGTATTTATGGTTCATTATTTGAAAGCCTTCATTATTAGGGTGAGTGCTGTAAATAAATGTTTTAGGGTCACACTTCACTACTGACGTTGGTTCCATTACAAAAAAAAAAAAAACATGTATACACATGTTTGAAAAGTTTAGGCTATGAGGCTAAGTATAATGCTCCCAGAATGCTCTCTGATTAGATGCAAATGAAGTGTCATTTACTAAAATGTGTTGATGCATGCTAGTATTTCCCAAAAATATTTCTAATGGAAAATCAGTGTAACCATTTTCAACACGAATATGGGAAGCATGAAAATAAACAAAAACTGACAAAGCCAACTGGTCTGACATATTTTTATAAGTCTTTTAGTTTCATCAATGCGTGTCTTGTTTTGACATGGCTTTTGTAACACTTTATTGTTGTGGGAGCTACCAGGCCCTCAACATTGTAACAAACACTGGCAAAACCCCCCCAAAAAGGTTTTGAACTCTAAAAGCACACGTTGCCACCAGTGGCATAACAAAGGCCCCGCAGCCGCCCTCCAGGGGGCCCCTTCAGCACAGCACCTTCCCTGAGTGAGTCTGGAGAGGGGGCTCCTCCATGTTCTTTGCAAAGGGGAACCCTCCAGTTTCGTTACGTCACTGATTGCCACTGTAGTTCCTGACACTGAACAAAACTACTTTGTGTGCCAATATGCTCCTTGTGGAAGAGCAGAATGCGATCACTCACAGTAAAGCCAGCCGAAAGAGAGAGAAATAGAAGTTTAATAAAAACAAAATGTCTTTGTTAACACCAGACCTAATTAGGGACCAAGACCCACATGTAGGTAGCTTTTTGCTTGTCGCAAACAGCGACTTTCGCTGTTTGAGACGTGCAAAAAGCACATTAAGATGCACAAACCCAGTTTTGCGATTCAGTAACCTGTTTACCGAATCGCACAACGGGTTTGCGACTCGCAGTGCAATGTAGGATTGTTTTGTGACCGCGAACGCGGGCGCAAACCAATCGCAGTTTGCACCCATTTCAAATGGGTGCTAACACTTTCGCAAAAGGGAAGGGGTCCCCATTGTGAATGTCACTGTAAACATTTTTTCAGAGCAGGCAGTGGTCTGCAGGACCACTGCCTGCTCTGAAAAAATGAAACGAAAACGTTTCATTTTTCATTTTTTGTAATGCATCTCGTTTTCCTTTAAGGAAGCAGTCACAGACATGGTGGTCTGCTGTCTCCAGCAGGCCACCATCCCTGTGAGGGCCGCTATTCGCAAGGGGGTCGCAAATTGCGACCCACCTCATGATTATTCACTAGGTGGGCATTTGCGAAGCCCTTGCGAATCACAGATGGTGTCAGGGACACCATCCTACATTCGGATTTGCGACTCGCAAATTGCGAGTCGCTCTGACTCGCAATTTGCGGGTCGCCAATCTGAACCTACCTACATGTGGCCCCAAATTCTTAAAGAAAGTCACAAAAGTGTACCCATGGTATATGTCGTACCCCTATAAAATATTTGTGAACTGTATTTTAGCATGGGTAAATACGCATGTGTAGATTTGCTCATGTGAAAATCTATTGAGCATTTGCAAGTTCATTTTCCCTCCGGCCACTTTCTTCCCAACCCTGGAAGAAGTTCTAATTCTGCCATTGTCAGGAGTAAATGTCCAACCTTTCTTATTATGGGAAAATATTAGAGAGAAGCTGGTGAAAATCTTTAAAACATGCAGGTTAGTAGGTTTGCAGACTCAAAGGCATTCCAGCCCTGGAACTATTGCTTACTGCTTCCTCCAGCCCCAGTATGCAGATCTGCAGAAAGGTGGCAAAATAAGGAAATTGCTACAGTAGGGATTGAAACTGCAAGTATTCAAGCCCTACTATGGTAGTAGCCCTGGCATAATCAGAGAGGCTATTATCAGAGCTCTTACATAATGAGATTGCTGCCATAATTTGTCGCCACACTACATGGCACGAAAGGGACAAGTAGATCTTTTTACAGGACAAGTAGATTTGAGAAGCAACCTGTCCCCTGGACAAGTAGATATTTTAATAAATTCCACACCCCTGAAGTAGCCACCACAGCAGCAACACTGCACCACAGGATAACACCAATAGCAACACCTGAAACACACACACACACCTGTCCACAGCACTACAAAACACAGCCCCACACATACCCAGAACCCTTTGCAAATAAAAACCCTGGCAGAGCGAGAGAAGAGCACACTGAAAGGAGGCACTGCACCTAGATACCTCAGGCACCATCATACTAAGCACGCATCACACAACACACCACTGCATACAAACACCACAGAGCACACGCACATACCATTACACATATTCACAACTGCAAACAGCACACACAGAATCCCTGCACGCCATACACCCCGACCCACAACACAACCACCATGGCACCACAAAAGAACCCCAGATTCACAGAAGAGGAGCTCAGGGTAATGGTCGAAGAAATAGTCAAAGTGGCGCCGAGACTGTTTGAAGCACTGGTCCAGCAGACATCCATAGCCTGGAAGAACGACTTATGGCAGAGGATAGTCAACAGGGTGAATGCAGTGAGAAACCATCCACGCGCAAGGGAGGACATTAGGAAGAGGTGGAACGACCTTAGGTGGAAGGTATGGGCCATGGCTTCCAGGCACCAAATGGCCATCATGAGGACTGGTGGCAGACCCCCACCTCCTCCCCCAGAAATGGCACAGTGGGAAGAGATGGTCCTGGCCATACTACATCCAGAAAGGCTGACGGGAATTGCTACTGGACTGGACACTGGTAAGTCCACTCTCCTCATTGGCCACCATGTCCCTGTGCACAGCATGTACCTCCACCACCGTCTCACCCATTCAAACCACCCGAACGTGCACAATCCCATCATTGGCCCTTTACCCACACTTGCATGCCACATCTCCCCACTGATGCCATTACCTCACAGCCCAACCTAGTGCATGTATGCCTCACACAGCAGAAAGTACCGTAACTACCACAATGCAACACCCCCTACCCTTGCCTGACTGCTACGTCAATATCACATCTCTGCAATTGCACGTTAAACCATGTCACTCACCATCACCAATATGTGGTAGGAATGCACATCAGTACATGGCAATGACAGTAGTAAGAAAATGTAAACTGTACTGCAAATTCGGGTCATTGAACCTTCCACTGATGGGAACAGAAGCAGTGGACTGGAATCTGTCAATGCCATTACTGCCCTGCAAATACAGTGAATGAGGGAATACAACCATGTGTGTCACTGCAAAAATAACATCATCTGACACAATACCTCTCATCTCACAGGTTTCCCAAGTACTGACACACAACAGAGGAACCCAGTGACAGGAAGCCCAGGCCTGGATGCAGCACCAATAGGGGAGGATTCACATGCAAGTCTGGATTCGGACAATGAACCCTGCCCATCAGGCATGAGTGGTCAGTCTACCACCACGAGCCTCACCCTGCCCACAACTCAAACCACCTCCCCTGTGGCAGCCGGAGCACAGCAGAGCCCACCTTCCCATATCTGTGTCCCAAGGTCACATCAATCATCAGTGTGCCCCACAGGGCGGGGACAGGGGTCAATGGTGCAAACCCAAGACAATGACGCTCCTGGTGTCAGTCGGAGGGGGCACACTGCACCAGGGGCACAGGCACACAGGGCAAGGGCCAGTGGGAGGACAATTGTGGGACAAGGGATGAGGCAGGTACAAGACACGACTGCCAGGAGGCCGTCTCCAGCGCCCTGGGAGCCTACCAGCAAACCCAGGACCAGTTGAGCTAGATACTCACCACCTTGCAAGACACACAAAGGCTGCGGGAGGAATACCACCAGGAGGCCAGGCAGCAGTAACAGGCACACAATGCCACCATGGCCTCCATATTAGGGGAATTCAAGGAAATTAACTGCATCCTGCGGACACTCTCCACCCAACAGCAGGCCCCATCCAGTAGTCAGTCAACACCACTGCCCTCAACATCATCACCTGCTACTGGAATGGAGGCACAGCAGGAGGACCAGCAGGACACCAGCACCCCTACCCCTGCAGCTGAGGAACCCCCCATAAAAGAGGTCTCCCATCCAGACATCCTGCAGGACCCCAGGCCAAGAACAATCCCCCCACCAGGAGGTGAACCCTCTTCTGAAATGTCACCCTTGTGTGCCACTGTAACACCCCGTTGGCTGTCCAATACCAAGGACACATCATTCTGAGGCAAATGGACACAGGACCTATGAACCTAACAGCTGGACCATCCACTCTGTTCATCACCTAGAGCACTATCCCACTCCTGTGGACTGTGAAATCCTACACTAAATAAACACATATTATCAAAAGTCATGGTACATGTCTCTTTATTGTTAGTATTGCCAATTATGTTGATGAACAATAAAAGAATACACAGGTCTACACAACCTAAATGTCCAAGTTACATATTTAGTGGGATACTACAGCAGGTGTATAAGTACATCCATTTTGTTTTAACATCCACTGTCAACTATACCAACAGGCAAATAAGCAAGCAGACTACAAACAGATGTCACCTGAAGAGGGATAAATAAATGGAATGAGATACAAGGTGTTAAGGAATGTAATCCACAGTCATACATCAATAGCAGTTGAACACAAATACAGGATGAGTGTCCTAGCAGCTATGTTACACCATAAGTAAGGGGCCGCATTGGTATTCACACACGTGTGGGACAGGAAAGATGATACATAAGTAACATCCTCAATTGCACAACTCCCTGAGTAGTAGAGCAGGTCCTGACACCCAGCAGATGTCAAAGCATGATATGCCTACGAGGCAGGACAAGACTGATAAGTCCCCCTTCCATATCCCCAAATAGGCATCCTGAGGACCCTAAACATTTACAACAACTTGAAGGCTGTACTGCAATTGCACCAGCATTCCACAAATGAACTTAGCAGCTGAGCATTTCCACTACCTCTCATGGTGAGCCAACTAACCTTCAAGGTCGTTACCCAATGTCTAAGGCTCCAGTCCCCACAGATACATTGATGCATTCAAATACTGGCTGCATATTGGCTTCAACAATACATCTCCCATGTGCAGATGATATGTAATGAAGAAATACCTGTGCATCAAGGAAAGTAGTGACGAATCATGTCAGTCCTGTTGTCATGTGCCTCATCCTCATCAGCCTCCCCCTCAGCATCAGACTCACCGGCCACAAACACAGCTCCAGCATTAACGTCCCTCCTCCTCCAACAGTGGGATGTGCCTTCTGAGGGCCAGATTATGGAGCATGCAGCATGCAACAATTATCTTGCAGGCTTTCCCTGGATTGTACTGTAGTGCACCACCAGACACATGGAGACAACGAAATCTGGCTTTCAAGAGACTGAAAGTACATTCAATCACACGCCTCGTCCAGCCATGTGCCTCATTGTACCCGTTCTCCCCTAATGTAGTTGGATGTCCCACAGGTGTCAGGAGCCAGGGCAGGTTGGGGTATCCGGAGTCACCTGTGTGGAAAAGGAAACATGGCCATGGGTAACATTGCTAGGCGGAGTGCTGACTGTGTCATAAGGGGTATAGACGTCTGACATGGAGAGCAGTGCCCATACCTATGAGCCAGGCCCTTTCTCCCTGTAGCTGTGACATCATTGCAGGGACACTGCTATTCCTCAGGATATATGAATCATGTACTGATCCTGGAAATTTAGCGTTCACATGTTTAATGTATTGATCTGCAAGACACACCACTTGTACATTGAGTGAATATGTAGTCTTCCTGTTCCTGTAGGCCTGTTTATTGATCCTCAGAGGTACCAGGGTAATGTGAGTCCCATCAATGGCCCCAATCACATGTGGGACATTTGAGATGTTGTAGAAGGCAGCTTTCACACTGGGAAAATCTTGAGGTAGTGGGAACCTAATGTACCAGCGAAAAGCCTGCAGCCAGACCCAATGTGCTCTGAAATCAAATCAAATCCAATCATTAACATTTATAAAGCGCGCTACTCACCCGTGCGGGTCTCAAGGCGCTAGGGGAAAAAGGGGGGGTTATCGCTGCTCGAACAGCCAGGTCTTTAGGAGTCTCCGGAAAGCGGAGTGGTCCTGGGTGGTCCTGAGGTTGGTGGGGAGTGAGTTCCAGGTCTTGGCCGCCAGGAAGGAGAAAGATCTCCCACCCGCCGTGGAGCGGCGGATGCGAGGGACAGCAGCGAGTGCGAGGCCAGAGGAGCGGAGGAGGCGGGTGGGGACGTAGAAGCTGAGGCGTCTGTTGAGGTATTCCGGTCCCTTGTCGTGGAGGGCTTTGTGTGCGTGGGTGAGAAGTCGGAAGGTGATCCTTTTGCTGACTGGGAGCCAGTGCAGGTGTCTCAGGTGTGCGGTGATGTGGCTGCTGCGGGGTATGTCGAGGATGAGGCGGGCCGAGGCGTTTTGAATGCGTTGCAGGCGATTTTGGAATTTGGCTGTGGTCCCGGCGTAGAGGGTGTTGCCGTAGTCCAGGCGGCTCGTGACGAGGGCGTGGGTCACGGTTTTTCTGGTGTCGGCGGGGATCCAGCGGAAGATCTTGCGGAGCATGCGGAGGGTGAGGAAGCAGACAGAGGACACGGCGTTGACTTGCTTGGTCATGGTGAGAAGAGGGTCCAAGATGAAGCCGAGGTTGCGGGCGTGGTCTGTGGGGGTCGGTGCGGTGCCGAGGGCTGTGGGCCACCAGGAGTCGTCCCAGGCGGACGGGGTGTTGCCGAGGATGAGGACTTCCGTTTTTTCAGAGTTCAGCTTTAGGCGGCTGAGCCTCATCCAATCTGCGACGTCCTTCATACCCTCTTGTAGGTTGGTCTTGGCGCTGGCGGGGTCCTTGGTGAGGGAGAGTATAAGTTGCGTGTCGTCGGCGTAGGAGGTGATGATGATGTCATGCTTGCGTACGATGTTGGCGAGGGGGCTCATGTAGACATTGAAGAGTGTCGGGCTGAGTGATGAGTCTTGGGGTACGCCGCAGATGATCTCGGTGGGTTCTGAGCGAAACGGAGGGAGGTAAACTCTTTGGGAACGGTTTGAGAGGAAGGAGGCGATCCAGTCCAGGGTCTGGCCTTGGATTCCGGTGGAGCGGAGGCGGGTGATTAGGGTGCGGTGACAGACGGTGTCAAAGGCAGCCGAGAGGTCGAGCAGAATGAGGGAGACTGTTTCACCGTTGTCCATCAGGGTTCTGATGTCGTCAGTGACTGAGATGAGGGCGGTTTCAGTGCTGTGGTTGGTTCGGAATCCGGTTTGTGAGGGGTCGAGCAGGTTGTTGTCTTCCAGGAAGGTGGTCAGCTGTTTGTTGACGGTCTTCTCTATTACTTTGGCTGGGAAAGGCAGAAGAGAGATGGGGCGGAAGTTTTTCAGGTCGCTCGGGTCAGCCGTAGGTTTCTTTAGTAGGGCGTTGACTTCGGCATGTTTCCAGCATTCGGGGAAGGTAGCAGAAGAAAAAGAAGAGTTGATGACGGTCTGGAGGTGCGGGGCGATGATGTCGTCGGCTTTGTTAAAGATGAAGTGCGGGCAGGGGTCTGAAGGGGCGCCGGAGTGGATAGAGTTCATGATGGATTTGGTTTCTTCCGTGTTGATGTGGGACCAGTTGTTGAGGGTGATGGCCGTGGATGCCGGTTCGGTGGTGTTTGGTTGGGTCTGGTGTCCGAAGCTGTCGTGGAGGTCGGTAATCTTGCGATGGAAGAAAGTGGCGAGGGATTCGCACAGATCCTGTGAGGGTGTGACGGCGTTGGCGCTGGGGTTGGAGAACTCCTTGACGATGCTGAAGAGTTCTCTGCTGTTGTGTCTGTTTTTGTCCAGTCTGTCGGTGAAAAAGTTCCTTTTGGCGGCGCGGATCAGGTGGTGGTGTTCGCGGGTAGCGTTCTTGAGGGCGGTCATGTTGTCAGCGGTGCGGTCCTTGCGCCAGGCTTTCTCAAGGGCGCGACAAGTTTTCTTTGATTCTTTGAGGGTGTCAGAGAACCAGAGAGGTTTTTTGGTGTGGTCTGTCGATGCGTGCGTTTGAGGGGAGCAAGGATGTCTGCGCAGTTGGAGATCCAGTTTGTGAGGTTGAGGGCTGCGTCGTTGGGGTCGGTGGTGAGGGTGGGTTGGTTGGCGGCGAGTGCGGAGAAGAGTTGCTCTTCGGGGATCTTGTTCAACTGTCGACGAGGGATGGGTTGGGTGCGGAGGTGGCGGGTCTCGCGTCGGAATGTGAAGTGGACGCAGCTGTGGTCGGTCCAGTGTAGGGCGGAGGCGTGGCTGAAGAAGACGTGTTTGCTGGCGGCTATACAGTATGACACACAACAGTCATTATGTAATAGTCATGTAAGTTGCCTGTAATGTGTGAGTACACATTACTCTACCCTCCATACCTAATCATATGATGGCACATGATTCCTGTGTGAATGGACGTATACAGGACATGAACACCTACACCTTCCCTGTGTTTTGCCATACTGATCAAATATGCTGACAATTGTTGTGACAAGTCTGTAAATTTCACTGGACACGCACTACATGTGTCTATATTCACCATGTCAGACCTGAAGTATGTATTTGTGAGGACAGGCAGGTAGTTACGCTGCGTAACCTCAGGACAGTAATGTCACAAACTAAAATGGCATCCGTGAGTCCGGCATGCATTGGACTGCTGGAAGTGACCTTGTTCCGCCGGCGGAAGTCGTCATGGCGGGGTGCGGTCAGTACTGCTGTGCAACTCCTCATTGGTTAACACTGATGTCAATGGAAGATTGGGACCAATGACGATCACCGCCAGCAGTGACGGTCATGACCGCTGCGGTCATAACTGCCATTTTGTGTGAGACAGCTCACTTGACTCCTGGCATTCGGGCGAGACAGACCTCCAGTTTGTGTGCTGCTATGTCCTGTCTCTTGGAGCAACGATGGAATGCACTGCAGGGGAAAGGGCCCCAGCCTTCTCAACAGAGGAGCTGGAAAAACTGGTGGAAGGGGTCCTACCCCTGTATGGGCGGTTGTACAGAGCTGCAGGACAACAGGCCAGTACAACGTCCTTGGTCCCACAAGTTGGGTGTTGTTTGACAATGTATGTGTGTGCACATTGACATGTCATGACTAATCAGGTGTGTAGCATGCACATGATATGTGTGGGATATTGCCAGTGTGCATGAGCAGTGTTAGTTGTGTGTCGGCTAAGCTCACTGCTGGATTGGTATCATTTACATCTTGTCCCCCCTTTTCTCATTGTTTCCCAATCAGGTCAGCGCCCACCAGAAGAAAGAATTCTGGTGAGCCATCGGCAAGTAAGTGCGGACCCAGGGGGTCCATTGCCGGCGGAGTACCCACTGCAGGAAGCGGTGGGAGGTCCTGCGTCGCTGCGCCCAGAAGACCACAGAGGCCCATCCTGGGACGGCCTCCCAACGTGGGAGGGGTGCACGTCGGACCCTGACCCCCTAGTGGCCTGCATACTGGCGGTGGCGTACACTGATTTGGATGGGCGCTTGAAGGTAGCACAGCAGCCACAAGGGGGTAAGTGTTGACTGTCAGGTCACTACTGCACGTTGTGCACTATCACCCTCCTTGGACTTGGAATAAATGTAGTCAGATGTGATTTAGGTAATGTACAGTCCTGGTTGCCACAACCATCAAGTAGGCATATGTGATGGACGCTATGTTGAGCCATGTAGGATGAGTAGTGGTGGTACAGTGACACATGTTCCGCTGTAGGTATGGGTCTCTCAAGTCTGCTATACTGTCACTGGCTGCATCCTCCATCTCTGCGTGTACTGTAGTAGTTTGAAGTGGTCAGGATGGCACTGTATATGGGTAATGACAGGGATGGTTTGTGGAGGTTGCAGTTGCATCACTTCCCACATCAATGGATCCTCTGTACCACATGTACTCCTCATATTCCTATCAGTTAGTTAGTGTCCTGAGTCCCTCTCTGTTTAGATTAGTATCATCCTGTAGTAGATGACGTGATTGGGTATAGTCCTGGGCTTGATTCTAGGAGTAGTCATTTTGGCATAGATGGGCATGTAGGTGTCTTCATGCAGGAGTTTAGTCTGCAGGGTTGTTATGGTTTTGGACATAGCTTGCTTGACTCTTTTTGGGGAAGACTGCTAAATGGTCTATTGTTTCGCAGGCAGGGACTCTTATCTGCATTGTTTGTATGTGAAGAGGATGTGTGGGTTCTAATATTTTCCTCTCTTTCTGCTTCTGCTATCCTCTTTTTCTCTCTCCTCCTGTATGTGTGCATTAGCATCATCTGGTGAGGGAGGAAGAGCAGTGGCTAGTGGGGATGCTGCAGCCCACGGGACCCAGGAGGCGGCCAGCAGTGAAGCCGAGGGGACCGGTGGGACGGAGGGCGAGGGGAGCAACACGGCAGAGACTGGAGCTACCACAACATCTGACTCAGATTCCTCCTCCGATGGCAGCTCCCTGGCAGTGGCAGACCCTTCACCAACACCATTGTTGTCCGCCACCCCCCTTTACAGCACTGCCCTGCCCGAAGCACCCCACCCAGTTGCCCGTGCCCGCTCACCCAGGAGAGGGTGGGCGTCTCCTTCACCGCAGGCACCTCTGCCCAGTCAGCCCTGCTGCCCTCAATGAGGAGGCGATTAACCTCCTGAGGTCCATCTCTGTGGGGCAGACATCGATCGTGAATGCCATCCAGGGACGAGCATCCCAGATCCAGCAGACCAATGCATTCCTGGAAGGCATTTAAGGTGCCTTGTCTGGCCTCCAGCGATCTTTTCAGGCTCTGGCCTCCCTGTTGACGGCAGCCAGTGTCCCTTCATCTTCCGTCCCCCTTCCAGCTACCTGTTCCCAATCCACAAGCCCTCTCCCTACACCCGTCCATGGCACACCAACACACGCATACACCCAGTACAACAGACAAGGTGCGCAAAGACAGACATGGGCATCACAAACGTTCACACGGGCATGCACACACAACACACATCTGCAGGCACGAAAACAAACACTTCTCCTACCACCTCCTCCCCTACAGTCACATCTCCACTCATACCTGCCAGCACAGCATCATCACACACTGGTCCTGCTGTCATTCCTGTCATCCCCTCAATCACCACAACAGCAGACTCAGTCACACAACCCACACACCACATTCGCACTCTCCACAACTACCGTCTCTGCCACCTGCAGCACATCCACCTCACTTGCACACACTGTAGGAGGCTGGACTGGCTTGTAGTGAGTACCAAGGGGTACTTGCACCTTGCACCAGGCCCAGTTATCCCTTATTAGTGTATAGGGTGTCTAGCAGTTTAGGCTGATAGATAATGGTAGCTTAGCAGAGCAGCTTAGGCTGAACTAGGAGACGTGTGAAGCTACTACAGTACCACTTAGTGTCATATGCACAATATCATAAGAAAACACAATACACAGTTATACTAAAAATAAAGGTACTTTATTTTTATGACAATATGCCAAAGTATCTTAGAGTGTACCCTCAGTGAGAGGATAGGAAACATACACAAGATATATATACACAATAGCAAAAATATGCAGTATAGTCTTAGAAAACAGTGCAAACAATGTATAGTTACAATAGGATGCAAAGGGGAAACATAGGGATAGGGGCAACACAAACCATATACTCCAAAAGTGGAATGCGAACCACGAATGGACCCCAAACCTATGTGACCTTGTAGAGGGTCGCTGGGACTATTAGAAAATAGTGAGAGTTAGAAAAATAACCCTCCCCAAGACCCTGAAAAGTGAGTGCAAAGTGCACTAAAGTTCCCCTAAGGACAAAGAAGTCGTGTTAGAGGAATAATGCAGGAAAGACACAAACCAACAATGCAACAACTGTGGATTTCCAATCTAGGGTACCTGTGGAACAAGGGGACCAAGTCCAAAAGTCACAAGCAAGTCGGAGATGGGCATATGCCCAGGAAATACCAGCTGTGGATGCAAAGAAGCTTCTACTGGACAGAAGAAGCTGAGGTTTCTGCAGGAACGAAAAGGGCTAGAGACTTCCCCTTTGGTGGACGGATCCCTCTCACCGTGGAGAGTCGTGCAAAAGTATTTTCCCGCCGAAAGAACGCCAACAAGCCTTGCTAGCTGCAAATCGTGCGGTTAGCGTTTTTGGACACTGCTGTGGCCCTGGAGGGACCAGGAGGTCGCAAATTGGACCAGGAGAGAGAGGGGACGTCAAGCAAGACAAGGAGCCCTCTCAGCAGCAGGTAGCACCCGGAGAAGTGCCAGAAACAGGCACTACGAGGATGTGTGAAACGGTGCTCACCCGAAGTCGCACAAAGGAGTCCCACGTCGCCGGAGACCAACTTAGAAAGTCGTGCAATGCAGGTTAGAGTGCCGTGGACCCAGGCTTGGCTGTGCTCAAAGGATTTCCACCGGAAGTGCACAGGGGCCGGAGTAGCTGCAAAAGTCGCGGTTCCCAGCAATGCAGCCCAGCGAGGTGAGGCAAGGACTTACCTCCACCAAACTTGGACTGAAGAGTCACTGGACTGTGGGGGTCACTTGGACAGAGTCGCTGGATTCGAGGGACCTCGCTCGTCGTGCTGAGAGGAGACCCAAGGGACCGGTAATGCAGCTTTTTGGTGCCTGCGGTTGCAGGGGGAAGATTCCGTCGACCCACGGGAGATTTCTTCGGAGCTTCTGGTGCAGAGAGGAGGCAGACTACCCCCACAGCATGCACAAGCAGGAAAACAGTCGAGAAGGCGGCAGGATCAGCGTTACAGAGTTGCAGTAGTCGTCTTTGCTACTATGTTGTAGGTTTGCAGGCTTCCAGCGCGGTCAGCAGTCGATTCCTTGGCAGAAGGTGAAGAGAGAGATGCAGAGGAACTCGGATGAGCTCTTGCATTCGTTATCTAAAGTTTCCCCAGAGACAGAGACCCTAAATAGCCAGAAAAGAGGGTTTGGCTACTTAGGAGAGAGGATAGGCTACTAACACCTGAAGGAGCCTATCAGAAGGAGTCTCTGACGTCACCTGGTGGCACTGGCCACTCAGAGCAGTCCAGTGTGCCAGCAGCACCTCTGTTTCCAAGATGGCAGAGGTCTGGAGCACACTGGAGGAGCTCTGGACACCTCCCAGGGGAGGTGCAGGTCAGGGGAGTGGTCACTCCCCTTTCCTTTGTCCAGTTTCGCGCCAGAGCAGCGGCTAAGGGGTCCCTGAACCGGTGTAGACTGGCTTATGCAGAATTGGGCACATCTGTGCCCAACACAGCATTTCCAGAGGCTGGGGGAGGCTACTCCTCCCCTGCCTTCACACCATTTTCCCAAGGGAGAGGGTGTAACACCCTCTCTCAGAGGAAGTCCTTTGTTCTGCCATCCTGGGCCAGGCCTGGCTGGATCCCAGGAGGGCAGATGCCTGTCTGAGGGGTTGGCAGCAGCAGCAGCTGCAGTGAAACCCCAGGAAGGGCAGTTTGGCAGTACCAGGGTCTGTACTACAGACCACTGGGATCATGGGATTGTGCCAACTATGCCAGGATGGCATAGAGGGGGCAATTCCATTATCATAGACATGTTACATGGCCATATTCGGAGTTACCATTGTGAAGCTACATATAGGTAGTGACCTATATGTAGTGCACGCGTGTAATGGTGTCCCCGCACTCACAAAGTTCAGGGAATTGGCTCTGAACAATGTGGGGGCACCTTGGCTAGTGCCAGGGTGCCCTCACACTAAGTAACTTTGCACCTAACCTTTACCAGGTAAAGGTTAGACATATAGGTGACTTATAAGTTACTTAAGTGCAGTGTAAAATGGCTGTGAAATAACGTGGACGTTATTTCACTCAGGCTGCAGTGGCAGGCCTGTGTAAGAATTGTCAGAGCTCCCTATGGGTGGCAAAAGAAATGCTGCAGCCCATAGGGATCTCCTGGAACCCCAATACCCTGGGTACCTCAGTACCATATACTAGGGAATTATAAGGGTGTTCCAGTAAGCCAATGTAAATTGGTAAAAATGGTCACTAGCCTGTTAGTGACAATTTGGAAAGAAATGAGAGAGCATAACCACTGAGGTTCTGATTAGCAGAGCCTCAGTGAGACAGTTAGTCACTACACAGGTAACACATTCAGGCACACTTATGAGCACTGGGGCCCTGGGTTACCAGGGTCCCAGTGACACATACAACTAAAACAACATATATACAGTGAAAAATGGGGGTAACATGCCAGGCAAGATGGTACTTTCCTACACACACCATCTCAACATTCACTCACACATCACCCATTCCCTCTCCCTGCAACTCTGCCACCCCTCCCAAGAAATACATACGTACCCACTCACCCACCCAACATTCCG
This sequence comes from Pleurodeles waltl, assembly GCF_031143425.1. Taxonomy (NCBI): domain Eukaryota; kingdom Metazoa; phylum Chordata; class Amphibia; order Caudata; family Salamandridae; genus Pleurodeles; species Pleurodeles waltl. The sequence goes on along the minus strand of NC_090449.1, from coordinate 1,021,462,409 downwards.
CCACCACACACATCCAGACACTGCACACACCAGCATCCACGTACAGCACATGGACACCTCAGACGAGCACTCCCTCTACCTCCACTCCTCATCCTCAAACAGCGTGTCCCCCTGCCCCTCTCAGGCCCTTCCACCGCCTATTGCTTGGGTCCCCCCTCTGGTGTTTTCCCTGCTCCTCCAACCAGCAAAAAATCCACCCCTCCCAGTGCTAAGGTCACCTCTGAAGCCCAAGCAAAAACATGCCCCTTCCACATCCAAGCCTCCCCCACCACCCCACACCCCTGAGGTGCCTGCCTGTCCTATTGCTGCCCCTATGAAGTGGAGGCCTAGCTTAAATCAGGAGTCAAGTTGGGCCATTATTGATGGACAATGTGTCCTGCTGAATTGGACATTTGGACTTGTCATTGGCACTTTTTGTATATAGTTTATTGTTTGAATACAGCTGCCCACATTGCTGTGGTTGGCAAGGTAAGCTGATTGTCCTGGTTTCCTTCTACATGGTGGTGTGACATCTGTGTGCAAAGGTGTGTGGGGTCTGTGTGTGGATTGTGTCTGTGTTGTTGCATGCGCTTGGTAGATGGTTTGGGCCATGGGGATGTTGTGATGTGTGTGTCTGCTTGCTTGTGTGTTTGTATGGGGTTTAGTGCGGGATGTCTGTATTTCCTTGATTGTTGGTTGTATGTGTTGTGTCACCTGTATGATTGTTTGGATGTGTGTTCACAGCTATTGATTGTGTGCCAATGCTACATGGAGTTCATGGTGTGTGTGTGTGTATGTGTGGTGTCGTACAACGTGCCCGTCTATGCCATTGTTGAGGTGTTTGTGGGTTAGTTGTTGTTGTGTGATTATGGGATGTGTTGGTGGTGTTGTGCGTTGTGCTGTATGTTTGGCACGTATCTGCATGGCTTTGTGTGTGTATTGGGTATTTGGTATTGACGTATGTTGTGCGTGCGTGTGTTTCGCCTTCACTGTGTGTGGGGTATGTGTGTTCTGTGTGGGAGTGTATCACTGATATTTCCCTCCCCTCTGTGCTAGGTTTACTTACGGTGGTCATCTTCATCGTCATCAGTGGTCCTGGAGGTGTATGGCGACATACAACAACGGGAAGACTAGCAGTTCATTTGCCATGGCGGCGGCGGCGTCTCTATGCTTTGAGGTGGATGTTTCCATTTATACTTTCTGGTTACGCCAGGTTTTTCATGGTGGTAAGGCCCCACCGGATATCCTGGCGGAGTGGTTACTCGGAATATGGAGGGCGGGACGTTGGCTGCCTCCTGGCTGAAGTTGTCTTCCGCCGGCAGATGCTGCACGTCTGCGGGAGCGGGGCTGGCGGTTGTCTGTATTGCTTTGGATTCACCGCCCTACTTGTTATTTGGTGGTCTGCACCTCCACCCTGCCGGCGGTCACAAAAACTCCATCGGCGTGGCGGTTCAGTTACCGCCAAACTCGGAATGAGCACCTGAATGTCTTTCATCAAATTTGTCTTTGATTGATTCACTGACCTTGGTTTTTCTTCGTTGGTTTTTCTTGTTGACAAGAGGCTTTTTAAAGTTTGCTCTGCATGTGAGATAAAAAGTTTTATTGGGGCTTTTGTAATGCTGTTTTGTCTTTTACTTTTCCATGGGTCTTGAGGTGAATTGAGGAAGGAGAGAAAACAAAGATGTGTCTGGTTTTGCGGAATGCCCGTTTGCTGGTAGGGACCTGGAGGTATGGGTTGCTGACCTCCAAAGATGATGCTGTCTCTCTGAAAGTGGCAAAGCCAAGCAGGTTACAGCAGAAAAGACTCAGTATTTATATGACCGTACCCAAGATGGCCACCGTTGTCTCAAATCTCATGAGATTTCAGGAAGGGCAGGGTCTTCCACAGACCTTTAAGTGTGGGCAAGTGACAGAAAGGTCCTAAAGCATCAGGGAGAGGACCAGGGAGGTCACACAAAGCATGGGCTAATATCTCCAACAACACATTGTGCTGAAGAGCAGACAATGCACATTGGGCGTGGCATGACATAAATATTAAAGAAAAGTAACTTCTAGAAAGTTACCATTCTCCTGCCTGAACAGTCAGAAGTTTAAGTAGCATAATGCTCTCACACCCTGTGTTTATGCCCTGAGTAGTTGTAAATGGGGTGTGAAATGCCTCCCAGCAGTAAACAATAAGCTGACATAAATGTACTGAGTGACTCCTCTCAGCTCAAGAGGACATGCTGGGTGGGGGCTGTGCTTCTCCGGTTGACATCTCAGTGCAAATTCTGCATGCCAGGTCCATCTGAAGCATGTAAACGTTTTACTTCATTCAAAGGGGGCATACAGGATGCCAGAACATTTTGTGTATGCTCTGTCTACTTGCTGAAGGGCCTGCTTTTGTCCTACCCAACTTCTATATCTGGGCTTGTTGTGGGTATAGTGCCTGCTTCAAAGTGAATTTAGTGTTAAATGCAGGATTACCATAGTACAATCCCCACACACACCCTCAGCCTCAGAATCCAAGTGTAGTGTGGCCAAAGACCTTTACCATCTTGAATTTGCCCTAATACATTGCATTTTGGACCTATTTTGCAGTAATGCAAACTTGTGCAAAAGTAGATTGGTCACGGGAATTGGAACCTTTACTCTATTGGCGAGAAAGGAACTAGGAGTGTCTTACAATGTCCCCCACTCTCAGGCTGGTGAACTACTCAAAGCTGGACCCAGCCACCCTCAAAACACTTCTGGACTTGTGAATGGATACCAGATGGACTGAAACTGCTGTTCTTGTCACCTATGAGAAGGACCTGAGGAGACTGGACTGCTTCCACTTAAACCAATCCAAGGACAGAATGATCTTCAAGCATCATAGGGCTGATCCCCTGGGTGTTCACAGGAACAAAAAACACAAAAAAGGCATTCCTTTGTAAAATCCTAGTTGACCAGAGGCAACTGGACTTTGCCGTTTCCCTCAGTATGAGAGTCTCTAAATACTCTCTCTGAGGTCCGGGGCCTTAGAATAGTGGTTTTGGGGACTGCTGTGATTGTTTGAACACCAACAAAAGTTTGGGAACTCTTTTAAAACTTTTGTTCCAGAGTTTCATGGGGACCAGTTGTGAAAAATATCTGACCAGTAGTCCACCCTTCCAGAGTGAATGTCAGGTTTGCCCTGCTTAAAGAAGGGTTTTCCTCAAAAAAAAAAAAAAGTCCCTTTCAGATTAGGACTTCCCTACTTCCAGGGTATAGTATCCGACACACACTCCTTTACAGTTAGCCTCAAATTGCGCCTAGGTCCCAGTATAATACGACCACTGATTACCATTGGCACTTCGTGCTTTTTGGCTATATTTTCACTTATATAGTTAAGAATTCATATCTATGGTTCCCCTTTTTGGTTTGGATTGGTGACCATGCCACCTCCTGAACATCCCGTTTTAGCTCCAGACATGTTGTGGCAAAAAGTGAGTTTGGAATTTCTAGAACTTTTCCACACTTTGCCTGCACAATTTCGATACATTATAGTTTTGATTGGTCATCTCTCCAGTTGGTTTCAAGTAAAACTTTTGAATAAGCCCTCTGCAAAAGGGGTAGTGTGTTCATGGCGGGGGAAGTCCCTGAGTGTTTTCTTACAGATAATGGTGTTGAGTCTATGGGCCAGATGTATCAAAGAGTTTTACCCATTCTATGTCTATGGGAAAATGTGTTCGTACATATGGCCCTAAGTCTCAGATACTATGTGAATGTTTCGGTAGTTGTGTGAGACACATGAGAATCAGATTATACTTTCCTCATTGTTACAGAATGGTGAAGAGGTTTAATCAGGTGCTGGTGGAGTGGGTTCAAAGTACATACCATTGCAAACAAGATGGGAGTGAGAAGTTATTTTTTCCATACTTTAAGCATACATCAGTGGCGTAACAAAGGCTCCCACAGCTCCCAAGTACCATGGGGCACCTCTCAGCACAGTACACTATGCATGGGCGGCAGGCCCAGACTGGGTCCAGGGATAGTGGGCACCCTACTGGTACTTTGCAAAGCGGGGTGGGGCAGGTATCTTCTGCTTTTTCATTTTTTTATGTAAATGACAATGCTTAGTTGAAAACCATACCAAGGAGTCCAGAATATATCGAGGAGCTTCTATTCTCTTCTTATCTGCATACAGTTTATATTTTGTATTTGCTTCCTATAAATGTCAACTAATCTCTCATTTATTGAACAATTCCTCAATTCTTTGTAGTGCCATAAGGCTGCCAGATGATTTGAGAATGATATTGATATAAGTTCACATATGAAAACATTGTAGACAACAGAATGAAGAAGTGCCAATGGCAATGTGTTGTTAGGATGAAACCCACACCAAAGATGACATACTCCATCCTGCTGTATTATCAGTATGGGCTTTAACTGTTTTCTTAGCATTCTTCAAATAGTGTCTCCATTCTACACATATATTGTTTATAGATAATATTTCTTTGTTTGTGATCATGTAATTGCTTACAGCAGGACCCCATTTCTTGGAAAAATATGTCACTGGACGCAGTTGTCCAGTATAGAAATGCTGTGGCACAATTGCTCCAGTGCTAAATTGGAAGCATCTGCTTCCACAAAGAAAGCCATTTCTGAGTTTGGATGTAACAAAATGGGAGCAGAACTTAAATAACTGCTTATCCCCTGCTTCTACCACTGAAGCAAAAGCCACCCCTTTTAAAGAGGCTTGGTAAGAGTAACCAGTTGAGAGAATCCATGTGTCTATGGTCTAAAATAATTGGCAAATCCCAAGAAACTCAGCATTTTTCAGACAGTGGTAGGAGAGGACCACTGTATTATTGCTTCTACCGTTGTTTGGTCACATCTGAATTATTTGAGCAGGAAGAGCAAATCCCAGGAACCCAATTTTGTCTTGTTAGAAGGTTTCTTGGCGTTGGCATAAAGACTGTTCTGTCGTTGTTGTCCCAAATTAGCTTTCACATGTTCTTGTGCACATAAGATGTGCAAATAAGATGATCATCTAAATGTACTATAATGCTATGTCAATTCAAGAACTGAGGGCCTCATTGAAAAAAAGGAAGTCTGCTGAGGCTTTATACAGCCCGAATGGCGTGACTTTGACATTCAAAAACCAAACTTGGACATACAATCGATCTTCCACTCATCACCTTCTCATATCCTCACCAAATTGTAGGCTTCTTCTACATTCAGTTTGATGAATATGGTAGCTTCCTTGACTTGATCTAAAAGGACAAGGATTAAAGGTAATGGATACAGATTCCTTATGGTAATCTATACAAGTCTGAATTTCATTTTTCAGAATACAAAATATCTTTGAGGCTACTGGAGATCCTGGTGCCCCATAAACCTCTTATTCAAATATTTATACAGTTTATCTTGTATATTCTTACTTTCTTTTTATAAGAGCGTAAACCCTGCAACATGGTAAAGGAGCTGGAAGAGCCAAGTATTATCTACAGGCATATGTGCGATATGGCAGTAAAGCTTGGGCCCTGCTCTTATTGAATTCATCAAGATAAAATAGTCTAATGGAATAGTAACATCTTTGGGAATGGGTTCGATCTACATTATTGAGGTTTATTCATTGATATCAAACTGTCTTTTAAGGGTGTCAACATTGATCTGTACTGTAATTGGAAGGAAAGCATGTATCCTCTTTCCAGTTATGATGGGCTATGTAATCACAGTCAGTGTAGTCCCAATATTATTTGATTTTTGAGGAGCACCTTTCAATCCAAAATAGTTTTTCTTGATGCATAACCTTCCATGTCATTTTAAATATACACATTTATAGTTGACTGGTCCTGACATGAGCAATATTCCTGTTCTTAGATGACAGTTCATTTTTTCTAGTACTTCCTACTGCAATCATTTATATAATCCCCAATCTGAAAACAATATGGTTGAACCTGAGTTGAACCTTCCCTTTTAGACTGGATAAAATATGTTTATGCAACAAGCGTTGTCAGAGTCTTGGCATGCAGGTGCAATGGTTACATTTTCATTGCAAGCATTTTCCACACAAAAAGGAAACATGCTACCACTTAAGTGTGTCAATCACATGCTTGCAATAAAAACATTTACTTTAAAAAACATTCACTATTTTATTCGTGTTTTTTTAAAATAAGAAACATTCAGTTGTGCAATGTATTTTATTATTTTTGTGAGGGTGACAACAAGAAATTATCATTCAACCAAGCAGTCAACTTGCAAGCAGCTACAATACTATATTGTCACTTGAACCCTTTACGACCGCAACTTTCAAAAGGAGAGAGGAAAAATCATCATCCAACAGTGCTCCTGAGGTGCAGGCAAAATACGAAATTAAAAAAACAACAGACTTTTAGCCAGCTTTATCACTGTAATTCAGTGGTTCCCATCCTGTGGTCCGGAGACCCCTGGGGGTCCGCGAAGCCTCCTGAGGGGGTCCGTGACTACCTAGAAAATTAAATAATATTAACAGATTAGGTCCACAGCTTTCAGTAATGCCTCTGTGGTGGGGCCCCACATTCCAATAATGATTCAGTGGGGGTCCCCGGGATCCAGTAATGATAAATTGGGGGTCCACAGAAGTCAAAAGGCTGGGAACCACTGCTGTAGAGTAAGGAACTAGTGTTAAGCGGATGTGAATAGCGTGCTGAAGCTTTATGTGCAGTCAATCAAACTGAAGGAAAAAGTGTCCTAAGCTGTATGCTCTGGTGAGATGAAATAAAAGGGGGGCTACAGTTTAGCAGACCAGTGGATGCATCCTGCTGACCTCTATGTATGTATATTATTTATGAATAATATGGCAAAAATGATAGTCTAATGAAATAATTATGACTTTTTCAAAGGCCAGACCTAAAAATGAGAAAATAATGGTTGGTCAGTTATTGTGCAGTCTCTCTAAAAAGGAATCAAGGGCCACATGTAGCAAAGGTTTTTACCCATTCTGTGTCTATGAGAAAAAGTGTTCGTACATATGGCCCCAAATCCTTCTCACCCAACACCGGGATTCCTTTCAAAGCTTGGTTGGCCTTTTTGCCACCTACCGTTTCACTGGTTCCTTCTCATATTCACTTATATAATGGGTTTGAGATCCACAGTACAAACATAAACTACTTTTATATCACTGTTCTTTCTCTTCCCAAGTAGAGGGGCACAGTGTTGAATGGCATCTCCTTGCATTGGGTTTGGACAGCTGACTCAATAACTCTTTTTTGGCTTTTCATTAGACTGAAATATAGGTTTAAAGTCTGTATTTTATTTTCTTCTTTGTGCCTGTCTGTGGTCTATTCGCATAACGAGACCTACTACATTTTCAAATATTGTAGAATGGTAAGAATTTGTGACAGTAAATATTCATTGAATCATCATTGATCCCTCCATGAAATAAGGTTCCCTATTCTTCCTGAGGTCAATCTACTTCAATAATTAGTTTATTTAATTGGGTATATAAGCATATCTCTTTACCTTTGTTTTTTTATCTATTAGTTCTCCATTATCGGTATGTATGAGGGCACTGCTGTCAAATATTTTCATCACCTCCTTACAGAATCCTTCATATTATATAAAATGTTACTTTCGTTTGACACCAAGAGCATTGCTCAAGTTAAGTCAGACCAAAGAAAGGCTACTTTTGACTCTGGTGTGAGGAATAACGCTGGCTTGCATAAAATGGAGGCATCATTGGGTAAAAAATACATTTGGTTTCTGGGGATCCCCTGCATATCATTCAGGAGGAGCCAGTGGAATAACAGCAAAGGGAACGATAACTGGGGTAACTATATGAGCTCTGAGCAGAGGGCGGTCCCTGTCAACCCCCACCAGAGGAAGATGAACAAGGACCTGGTGAGGATGATGGCCGTACTTGGAAGGCATCTACTCTGTTTTAGAGATCAGATATCTTGTTTGTGTTTGTTGCAATAATGTCCCCATATCACAAAGTGTGAACCCCTCACTGTTGATGACACTCAGGCAGCGTGCACACATGGTTTTTTAATCTGTCAAGCGAATAAATACCTGATTCTTTCGTGTTCAACTTTCTAAGATCTGTGATGACTATTCACTCCTCATCCACTCAAGTCACAGAAAATATGTCACACAGTTCGAGAGACTCCAGGGGGACAGGGGTAGGCAAAGTGAAATTACCAATCTGATGATAGGCACTTCTGGTTCTGCAGACCTGACGAAATATAAGAGAATGAGAATTATTCCACCAAATAATCTTCTAGTGGGGACTATCGCAAATCATTACAAGTTCACTCATCACATCTGTTACTATCATTATTTTGAATCTGTTACTCTCTAGGCTTTGACCTGCCCTGAGAACATATACAACTGTAGTCAGGATCATTGATATGTCTTTAGATACACCTGGTAATTTTTGGTCTAAATGATATATATGTTTTGAGTCAAAGGAGATTCGAAAAATTATCTTGTAATGTTGAAAGCTTAAGAGTATGTAAACATTATATACAACAGCTAATACTTTCAAATCTCAAATTAGATTATCTTGGCACTAATGACCATAGTTCTACTTGATGTCCTCACACCACAGGTTCTCTCCAGTTCACTGTGAAGAGGCCCTTTGCACAGAGGACGTAAAACATGCAGTACTTCATTAATAGTTGTTTACATTTATACTGTTTGCACTAAAAGTAAATTACTTGCTTACCAACCTCAGAGAAAAAAACAATTTTCAGGCCATATACAAAGCATCTGTTTGCAAACCTTCTTCACTCTCTGTAGAAAAAAGTTGAAAATATTTGCAGGACTCCAATTTAGAAATGCAGAGATACTGCAGCACCCCCAGCGTGGTATCCAAATTCTACCCAAGCCTCCCAATCCTTTGGAAACAAAGCCTGAATGTAGGGTAAACACAAGATAAGAACCTCTATGAACTCGGTAACATGAACAGTGGGAAGCATTAAACGATGCACCAAACTGCCAAAAATATGCATTGGCCAAAAACCACAAGATCATAACCTCAACTCTCGTCTGAGCCACCAAATGTCACTGGCGTCTCACATGGCCTTTCTTCCTATAACAGAGTACCCTTTCTAATGCAAGGCTATTTTCTTTGATTGCATTCAGCAGAGAGTTTTCTGCATCCATAACTGTAGATTATTCTTAAAATATCTACTGCAGATTCTGATTAAGATGGGTATCATTTAATAAAGAAGAACCCTTAATTGTATCTGAGTCAATAATGATACACTTAGAATTTGTGACAATGTCTTGATCTGTTACAGGTGACCTGACAGCTCCTTGTAATGGCTATGCTCCTAACTACTCCACCCCACCCCATGATGCTGCACCTACTGGCTGTGTTGTGAAAGACCGCAGGCAGTACACAAGTGGATCTTTGAGGGAAAATCTTTAAGATTTGCCTTCCGCTCACCAGTAACGGTAATGGGTTTGAGGCCATGCAAGCTGTGATTTTGCATCCACTCCCACAGCAAAAGTACATGGCAAGTTTTGATTTACCCTGTGAAATTTCATCCTTTGGCCCATTTGTAACTGCTGCCCAATATCACTGAGACGTATCTGTAGAACATTCAGCATACTAAACATCCTTACTGGAAACTTCCTGAAGAAATCATAAGTACTTTTGAAATCATAGGTGCATGTGGACAGGGCACAGAACCAGCACACGACTACACTCCTGCAGCAAGCAAAAGAGTGGGCACAGCTCCTCACTATGCCAGCCATGTAACAACCAACCCCACCCACCCCCGCTGAAGATCTTTTAGACTGTGACCTTGTGGTGTACAAAGCTCCTTCTCATGAAACTGGGCAAAGTGATGAGCCCATCAACCATTAAGCCATAGTCTTTCTGCCATGCGCTAGTGATCCCTGATACAGGTCCTCCTGTTGGCCCCCTCGGTAGACTCACTTCTTTGAGGCAAAGTCAGCAGATGCACTTTTCTTACTGTGGCTCACTATGATTGTGAATCTCTTCAAAGTGGTGCATGGACGTTAGGAGATTACCTACCTGATCTTGTGGAACCCGAACCAGTTCTCGTTCAACTGCACCGTCATTCCGCATCAAACCCATCTCAAAAGGTATGTCCCCTGGAGCAAGCTACAGCACCAGGTCCTGGCTTGAACAAACTAAGTACAGCAGACCTTCTCTCTTCATTTGGATGACATTGTGTCCCGGGGACCCTTCGCCAGTAGCTGGAATATTGAGACTGTGCATCAACTCTTATCTGATCTTCAAGCCTACGCATCCTTCTAAGTTGCAATCAATACTTCAATATCAATAACTATAAAAACTGTGCTGCTTTAATCGATGTGTAGACTTGTACCTCAATGTCTAAGAGTCCACCAGAGAGATCTTCCTTATATGCAGTGGGAGCAGTGCACCACCCTGAGTCCTAACAGTGCACTATCCTTTCATGCAGAGAATGTGTAGTATTTACCTGTGGGTAAAAGGTTACTTAGCAGTTCAAAGTGTTCCCTTGAAAAATAGGCACATTTGGGGGGATTAGCCTTCTCGTAGGAGAAGAAAGGGACGGGCAAATAAAAGTCCATAATGTGATTAGCTGCCTCTCTTTGACAAGCCTGGACACAATGTTCTCACAGAGACAAAGAGAGACCAGGCAGAGCTCTGACCCTACTCACCACAGGGGCTCCCTTTGAAGTCTCTCAGGGAAGAAGAAACCAGTTCTGGCTAGGAGGAGCCAGGCTCAAAGAAGAAGTCCAGGGAATACTGGAAATGTCCCCAATGCTGTGCAGAGAGGTTGTACATCCCAGAGGTGGAACAGCTCAGGAGGCTTGACAAAGCCAGAAGGCTAGACTTTTTACTTCTGCATATAACATTCACTGGTTATATTTGGGGGTATTTTAGGTTTAGGTGGTAGGGCCTGCTAGGGCACAAACCATTAAAGGTGTCTTTAGCATAAGTGATATAGGTGGCATTTAGGGGATAATTGACCTTTGATACCATTCCTTGTTGTGTGCCCGCTGTAGCTTGTAAGGCAATTTAGAGGGCCTTCCCATTGGTGTCACATCTTACTTGCCTGTGTATATTTGTAAATGTAGGTGTATCACTTAGTTTTGTGTGTATTAAAATTGTTCTTTTCCTTTTTGAAAGAAAATGTACTGACTAGACATTAATTTATTGACTGTTGCATCGTTGATTTCTGAGCCTGTCGTCCACAGCAATTCCCTGAGTAAGCCTTGGTCTTCTCTACCTTGCTAAAAGCTGTACCTGGTTTCCAGTTTGGGGTTCTGCAGTATGGTGGCCCCAGGACACCAGAAGTGAAAGGCCCTGGTTGTTATAGTTGGGGCTCGGTAACTTCTGATTCACTTGGGACTTTCCAACTTAGATTTCTCACAATAAAGAGACACCAGGCTGCAAACTGCAGGCGAACTGCAACAGGCAGCTGAGGAGAGAGAACAGGAGAGCACTACAGGGAATTCAGAGGGCTTATTAAGCAACAGTCAACATTAATCTGGAATCTATGGGTAGATATTCTGAATGGTAGGTACAGGCAACTATCCCAAAATGACAAGATTGACAGATTTATTGAACTGTGTAGTTGCAAGAACAGGACAACGGGCAAGTGGGTTATCACACAGAAAACTAGACCTGTTTTCATAAACATTCTGGGAAGGTAGCAAACATAGGCTACAGAAGAGACACAGAATTATGCAGTGTTCTCATGGTCAGAAATATAGCGCACTCTGTAAGAATTTCTTTGGTCTGCAACCGGATACATGCAAAGCATACAAGAAACTGCTGGTCCATAAACACCATCAGATCCACCTCATGCATCTTTCATACATCTCTAAAGTTATTTTAGAGAACCAGGTCACAGAATAGGGACACCGATAACTGCCAAAGGCTTCTCATGAGCAGTTTCCTTTTTTTTCCAGCTGTGAATAGCCGTACCTTCATGCCAACACCTGGCCACAGTAAAATATCTCTAAAGATTTCACCTTCTACTTTTAGCTCTGTCGCCCTTGGCATGGTGACATATAGTCTAGTGATAATACCTGTGTGTGGTGTCCAGCTTATCTTCAGTTGTTTCAAATCTGTATGTAGTTCTAGCTAAGGAGTGTTTTGGAGTTTGACTTCCTGCACTATATTTTCTACCACTGAGTCATCTGATTCCTTAAGTGGTGTTAGTGGTTAAGCTGTTGCCTATTTCAGGCTTGTGATTATAAGCAGACGAGTGTCTCTTATGCTGGATTGATTTTTTAAGGTTCGGATGAGTGCTTTATTGGCCTTTATCCATCACTCTGTTGGAGAGCCATGGTGAGGTACACCTGAAATACGCTGATTTAATGTACCGCCACAGTGGGGATGGGGCACTGAGGTTGATACCTTGGTGTGTGTCTAGAGGTCTGTTTAACTCTCTGCTGTCTTGGGGTGGGAGGATGATGGATCAGGATGAGGGATCAGGAAAGGAAGGAATGGTGCTGAGGATAACTGAGAAGAGACTGTGCTGGACAATATTGGAGTAGGCTGCCTAGAGGAGAAGGCAATGATGACTGGGGCCAGAGAAGTGGGATTTCTGAAGGAGGATTAAGGGGAGGTAGAGGAAGGCTGATGAGAAACGCGTGGTGTGGGCCCAGAGAACCATATAGCCTGCCAGGCATTAAAAACTCAAAAGAACCAACATAAAAAGGAAACAGTATCTGGAAGATATGTGTGCAATCTAAGGTAGAAAGGTGCACCATTGGCTCATAGCAGAAGTTGTAAGTGTACAAGAGCCAAGATTGGTATTGTAACGCAATGGCATATTATAATAATGTATGTGAAGCATGGTAGGTGCTCGGATTTGGAATACTGGGTGAATGGGGTGGCAGCTACTTTCTGTAAAATAAATGAGTTGTCCTGATAATTGTGTTTCATTGTCTTCACTCATGTTCTTTTCATATACCGTAATGTGTACCTGTTCATAGTGACGAGGTTGGTATACAAACTCAACCATCAAACTGACAGTACCATAGGGCTTTATAAGCAATTTTGTGGTTATACAGGAAACCGGTCCTGAAACGGATCAGTCTCTAGCAGCATTGTAACATCATACAGAGTAGCCTCCCTCCACCTCTGTCAACACTCATCCTGAGGCAAATTCTGTTCCCACATCCGTTTCCTGCTTCTGGAACAATACCACACTTATCTCATGGGTGCTCAAATCAGTCTTAAACTTGATGTCAAACGTGAAACTCAAGAGTTTTTTTGATCAACAGCTATAAGTTGTGAAAATCCTACTTAATATTCCTTTTAAAGGTGCAACCACATTTAGGGGTCTACTCACAAACTGCCTTTTATAGTACATTTAAGGCCATATGTACGAACACATTTTCCCATAGAAACAGAATGGGTAAAACCCTTTGCTACATCTGGCCCTTAGTAACCCTACACTAGCGCAATGTCTCTGCATACATAAGTATACCTTTTAGTAGTAAATGTTGGAGGGACATAGAGAGGGGCTGGACAAATTTTATGGCAAAATGGGAAGGGTTTGGAGAGGTTCAGAGGGGCTGAGGAAGGAATTTAAGGAGGGGCATGCACCCACCCACAAAAGAGTGAGCCCATTGCTATTCGCAAACTGCACATCTATAGTTATTGTAACTAGCATGAAAGCAGCATCAGGGTTGGTGGGAGCAGGCTCTCTCAGCACTCAAAAGAGCGCTGGAGGTCTGTGCTTTCTCTAAGACAGCTGGCTTAGAGTTGTTTAAAGTGCGCATGTCTGGCTAGCCGTCGCAAGACGGCCGGCCGAAGGGACATGCGCACTTTAAACAAGTGCACTGCTTCCTGCTGCTAGTCGGCAGCAGTTACCACACCCCTCCTGACACTCGGTTCTGGATGGGGTGCTGAAAAATAAAATGGTAATAAACAGAGTTTATTACCATTTTATTTTTCCGTTATGGGAGGCATTTTTTCGGTGGGGCAATGCTCCTCCGCTCACATGGAGGGGCTGCCCATGAATGTTAGTCTTCCTGCCTGAAGAAGATGCTTTCAGTAGCCGCTTCAGGAAATATGGAAAAGATGACCATGTTCCAACAGACTGGCAGTTCTGGAAGAAAGGTAATAATTAAGACATTTCTGCAGCAGTTGTGGGGGGGGTGCAGCAGCGGAACAAAAGGGGTGAGGAAAGAGCCCCAGATAAACATAGTTTTTTTTTTAACAGAAATCATGATAAATGTATGGAACTACCTGTCTGTGGGGTTTCATCACACAGGAAAAAAGACAGACAGAATCAGCCCCATGACCCTTCAGTCAGTCTCTAATTATCAACCCTGCCAAGGTTCCAGGTCCACCCATAATGTGCTGCTCCTGTGTAGGTTTTTTCTTTCAATTTTGCGACTTCTAGTTTTGTTCATTTTAACATAAAACAGGACTACAAGTCCCAGAAGTTCAATCAAAAAACTCTGAACTGGAGCAGCGCATCACGTATGGATCTGGGAAATGTGTCAGCAATGAATTAGCAGTTTAAAAACAAGCTTCCTACTCATGAATTTTTGCTGCACTGTTTCTCCAAAAACACCTGTTTCTCGTGGCGTGCGGGATCCCATGCCTTAGCAGCCATCCCTTTCGCTCCCTTTTCCATCCCAGCTTCCACACAATGAGCTGGTCAGTACCTAATGAATTTCTATGCTGTCCCATAGCAGAGGTGGTTACACTGTCTCGTGAAGGCTGAGTTCTGGGAGCTCTTGTAATGCATGGACTCCATGCTCCCGCTGGGCAGCTGCCAATAGAGCAATTAACAGTACATCAATAAGCGATGAAAGGGAAATCCAGAGAGACAGGCCCGCAGACACATGGGGGCGTGATTGACAGGTCCGAACTGAGACTTCTAGTAAAGGAAACTTGCCTGTGCAAGAAATTGTGTTCTGTGGGGACCTGGCAACAGTGCGCATGTCTGTACCGTTTTAGATGTGGCTTTAATGGCGCCACTCCTTTTGCAAATGAGCCAAAGGGGAGGAGTCATGCCTGGTGTATACAATTGTAGGCTGTGATTGGTGCTTGGTAAGGTCACCAGAAAGTAATGGAGTTTAGCTCCTGGAGCGTTATTGTGGGTATGTTTGTAATTGTAATTACATTGCGCTTACTACCCCTCACAAGGCGTGGAAGCCCTGTACGGCAAGTAGCACGCTACTCTGGAAACCCAAGGTTAGTGGTTAATGCAGTGACTATCATGCACATCAATTCACTGAAATGCCAGGGGTAGCGGAAGTGACATCACACGCCCTTTCACCTTCTCTTTCACTCACACACACATGCTTACACATAGACATTCGCACATAAACACACTCTCACCCGCAAGCACGCACACAACATACATACAGTATAAATAGCATTTTTATACATACCTCTGCTGCCAGCGAAGCTCGTATTCCAGCTAATTGAACTCCGTTTTTATATGACTAATAGTGACAAATTTTATATATATATATATATATATATATATATTAATTCCAGCACAGGCTCTCCGCATACAGCCTAACCACCAACAGGGCGGCCTCGGGGTTGCAGGGACGGAGCACCCCGCTATCTATCCAAACACATTTCTCCAACAAAAGAGATGCGCCATTACGCCAGTTTGCAGCATTGAGAGGCACTTTATTTACAAAACTCCGACGATAATAACCAACGTTCTTTCCTTTCCTGACGCGTTTCGGCTATCCACATAAGCTTTAATCATAGGTACTTGGTTAGTCAGATTTGAAAACAACCACGTGGTAAGGTAGACCATCCTTATATCCTGTGGCCTTAAAGTCACAGAGTCTTTTCAGCAGTCTCTTTAGCACGAATTCCTTGAACCACAATAATTTCACGCGTCAGAAATGTGTTTGAATATATATATATATATATATATTTATGTTTAGTCATAAATCATTACACAGCATCTGAGAGGCAATATTTACCAGCTTCTCATGACAGGAATGACGCCGGCACCATCCATCAGCTCGACAGGTAATTTATTTTCTTTATTTTCTTATTTCATGTAGAGTACAAAGTGCATAGTACTATTCAAACAGATATATATATATATAACTATTAGTGTAATAAAAAAAATGGACAATACAATGAGTGCAGCCCGAACTGATGTCCATAAGGAGGAGCTGCATATATGCCCCTGGCACTGATTTTGCCACCTCTGAGGCCACAGGTCACAAAAGCAGTGCCAGGGGTCGCAAGGGGCAAGCCAGGCGTTGCAGCTGCGACCCCTGGTGACCCCCAAATGACGCAATGTTGGTTATTGTCAATTATTGTGATTAGTCATGTGCACTCAACAAAAAACAATATGCATTTACTCCAGTTACTTTGTGATGGATTATAATAATACCATTTAGATGTGATTATTAGTGGGGGCTAGGGGGTTCCAGGTGTATGGTTGATGGATGGATAGGCTGTGGAGATCACGCAGTGTTGTGTTGCAGAGATCGAGTTATAAAGAATGAGAGGCTGTGATCTATGATGTGAGGAATCAGTCAATTGCAGGATTACAATAGGAGACAGTAAGGCAGACAGGCATGAGGCTTAGAGCAGGCTATCCTGAGAAATAGACTGCATGCGGAGCATGGAAGATAAGAAGAGGCTCACTCTCAAGAAAGAAAGGAGAGGAGTTGAGTGGGAAGGAAGTCAAGGTCAACTTTTAATGCACGGTTTTAGGAGTATCGTTGGACGCTTTCTGAGATAGCCAGCAATCTGAGAATGTAACCTGTAGAAAAAAAACAATATTACATACAATGCTCCATGTTTGGGGCAGTCAGCTTAAACATGTGAGTCAGAGAGTGTACATCAATTAAATATTAAGTGCCCAACCCTGAAAATATAGAAAAACACAGAAAGCCATAAGCTTGCAGGTATTCACATTACTGTTGTAGGTATTCTCAGACTGTAGAAACAAAAAACAAGCATTTGCTATGCAACGGGTCTCGCGTTTGCTCATGTTAGAGCTGATAGCGTTGTAAACTCCTAACCCGACTTTTCACCTATCGGCAAAAGTGCATTTATGTACGTAACCCGAAAAAGTG
The DNA here is from genome assembly GCF_031143425.1 of Pleurodeles waltl. Taxonomy (NCBI): domain Eukaryota; kingdom Metazoa; phylum Chordata; class Amphibia; order Caudata; family Salamandridae; genus Pleurodeles; species Pleurodeles waltl. Next base: position 1,021,445,453 of record NC_090449.1, on the reverse strand, counting down.
CAATTAACTATGTAAAGCGCTCGACTTCTGCCAAGCGAAATCTCGCTAGTAAATTAGAGAAAAAGTAGTCCACGAGTCGGACAGAAAACAGCGAGCCTCGCAAGTTTTCCGTACTTGGTCGATGCGCTCGAGGAGGGCTAGCCCCCGGAAAAGGCATGACGTATGCATGCCTTCGACTAATGAAAGAAAGCAGATTTTAATAGGCAAGCCCACGAACCAATGAAAAACACTGACGTGACGTCAACAGGGCTCCGAGCCCTTTTTTAAACCCTAAAGCGTCTCGCTGCGATACGCATGCGCAAGCGCATGCAACGCAGGCTCAACCCAAAAAATATGTTGTCAAATGAATGAATACGAGTGCTTCTGAGGAGGCAGTGGGAAGAGAATTCCACCATATTTAACAGGAGAGTGTCAGGATACAGTAGCCTTCTACTCGGAATCCAACTGGAGTGATGGACTCTTCTGTCTCTCACTTTGTCCTCTGATGACCACATACACAGAGTAATGAGGGCTAGTTTTAGAAACGGTGAAAGGGGAATGGCATTAGAGAGTAAAGAGAGATATCAGACTCCACCACTATGACTCGTCACTTTTGCTGGTCTATGATGTCCGCAGGAAGTAGGTGATATCAAAAGGCAAAGCAATATCTTTAGCAACTTGCCACAAAGGTTCTGAACTTCAATTTAACCGTGAAAGAATGTCCCTTAGCAAAATCTCGGTGTAACCAACTCTGTACATTGATGTAGAATAACTTACTCAAGCTTTGTTACTCTGCATTCTTTATGGAAGGTAAGCTATCGTTCAGATTTGACTCCCGTTATTCTCGGTATTACTTAGCAATTTGTGCTAACATTTATGGGACCAGATGTACTAAAAATCAATTAGCAAAAAGCTGTTGCAAATTGTTCACTGACTTCATGCAATTCTATTCTGATTTTGTGAACTGAAATAAGTACTATTAGGTCTGTTAACAATTCCGAGTGGGTTGCAGTTATCTATCTACCTTATTGCTGTTCATGAGGTAAGTCGCAAGTTGCAAATCACTCTGGTTGAATGTCCTCACAGGGACGGTGCCCTGAGGGCACCATGTCTGGGTTTGCATTTACATAAAGTCCACCTTTTTTTAAATGCAACTTTTTTTTCATAAAGAAAATGGGCCTGGTTTTAAATTCTTTTATTTTTAAAGTTTCACTGCGAGTTGGCAGAACTCTCCCTGAAAAGGTTTACTAGATTCTGGGAATGGTCCCAAGCACCCCTCTTCCAAATCGCAATTCTGAAACTATTTCTAAAGCCATGTTGGAAAAACGATGAATGAGTTTAGTACATCTGGAAAAGGGTTTTAGCATTCACAACCTAACCCTCACAGACCACTCCTGCAACCTCAGCACGTTATCTTTGCAGAAACAGTTAAACGCAGTGTCGTCCACCTGCTCCCACACCCTACGCATGCTCTGCATGAGCTTCATGTGGCTCCCGATCGACACCAGAAGGATCGTCACTCAAGCCGTCGTCACCAGCAGGCTGGACTATGGTAACACTCTTCATGTAGGAATCACTGCATCCCTCCTGAAGAGAATACAGACAATGCAAAACTCAGCTGCAAGACCTCCCCAGACGAACTCACTTCACCCTGCACCTCAAGAAGCTACACTGGCTCCTGATCCAGAAGAGGTGCAAGTTGAAGATATTGACCCACACATATAAAGTCCTGCACAATGAAGGACCAGCTTACATAAACAAATTGAAGACCATCCACCAGCCGATCAGACACCCCCGGATCCACTGATCTAACAGCAGTGGATGCTCCTTCTCTCACCTGGTGGGCAAAGCTTGGAACGACTTGCCCCTACACCGCGAGAACGCTTCATTGCTTTGGGACTTCAGAAAAGGACTCAAGACCTGGCTATTCTAATGAACAGAGCACCACAAAGCAGCTAGCAATGCCAGCGCTTTGAGGCCTTCAGGGGTGATTTTCCACACTTTATAAATCCTGATTGATTGACTGATTGACAACTTGTCTGATTTACTGAATCAGAATGTTTCTTGCAAACATTAAACCCTTTGTATATAAGGCCCAAAGTGTATTAGGCTGTCTTTAAAGCATGCAGTAAGACTGGCATTATGTGTTAGCCATAGTCCTAACATTCCAGTGCCACCTGACCTCTTGGTAGATTTATCAAAGTGCCTTACTCTGTCATACATTTACTTAGAAACGTTTTTTTCACAGTCTTCAACTTCAGTGTCAAACTGCCAAGCACATTAGGCTTCAATACCTCCTTTGCATAGTCATTCCTTTTGAGGCTTGAGCTTGTAGTCTGTCAAATGTACTGGCAATGCCTCTTGTTTAAGTCTGCCATTGATTTTGAACCAACAGTATTAGTGGTTTTAATGACCTGTTCATTCTTTCCACAGATCCATTAAATTGTGGGTGATGTAAAACGGTTCTCGTACTTTGAATTCCACTCACAGTAAGGAATTGTACTCAGTTGTCACCTGCAGTGTGTTCAGCAAATCTTTTCTGTGTAAACACCTGTCTCAAAAATGTAATAACTGCTTCTGTCATAGGTTGACCCATCTACTATAAAAATCCACAAGTACAATAGCAAAATGCTTTAAAGCAGACATATGCCCTATATGATCAAAGGTAAACTTTTGTTAAGAGTTTTCAGGAGGAGCAGCTGGTGTTGGAGACACAGGCACACCTTTAACATCTTGTGCGCTGACACACAGATTTTTTTTTCCCTACCTACATTGCAATTCATTGCAGGCCACGAGAAGTTCATTTAGAGTTGTTGCTTGGTGCATGTGATGCCGGAAAGGCCCTTATGCAAGTTTCACCAACTTATAAGGTTTATTTGATTAAAACAACATAGCCAAAAATCCAAACCCTCAATAAAATAACAAATATCCATTATCTTAATAGGTCCCTAGGTTCAACAGTGGTGGCTAAAAACCAACTTCTGGCCTTATTCACAAAGGTAAACTATACTTTTGTGTATATTTTGTTTTGTATTCACAAACTACGAGTTAATAGTGATTTTACCACAGTGGAGATTCCGCAGTCGGATTTAAAACTCCACACATAAAAAGATAGACATGTACTATCTTTTTATGTGCAGAGTTCTCCGTCCCAACTAAGGAATCTCCGCAGTTGTAATCTTATTATTAATTCGTAGATTGTGAATACTAAAAAAAACGTAAACTTACACCTAAGTGTAAGTTTGCCTTTGTGAATCAGGCCCGTAGTGTATAACAAATAATAGGTTGACCTAAAAAGTTGAAAGTTAAAGAAATGCTATTCTACAACTTCTGAACTGAATTACAACATTTCCAAAAATTAAAATGTGCATGGTTGTTTGCATAGATAATTCATCACACTGGTAAGGATCAGTATCATCGAGTTTAAACAGCTGCGATGAAAGCATAAAGGATGATGTATTGAGCTCAACCTAAATTTAGTTAGCAGCCATTGACCGTAGGCTAAAGTAATCCAACCCTGGGCTCCATACAGGTCTAGTCTTTACTATCACACTGGACCTAGCTGAGATCTTATAGAATTTTTGTTGTTCTCCTTCTAGTGTAAAGCAAGAATCCAGTTAATTTTTTACCCAATATTCATCCTTTTTGTGGAATGAGCCACAGATGAGGAAACAAATCTGGTCTCTCTAATTCACTGCAAATTTCTCTAATATGATTAAACCATTGAATATTAATGGCACAGTCAAGCTTCAAACAATCCAGAATGATTTTCTAATTAAGTTTGGTAGCCAGGTAACTCCAAATCAAGATCCACAATAATACGGAAGCTGTTCAAAGGCGATCAGCCTTCCACAATCATGTCATCCCTCAAATGTTATGGAATGTCGGCCCAGCTGAGACCAGATGATAGACATTGGGAGGAGGCTGCAATACTTAACAGCACAGTACGCCATCGTTTTCATTCATTTACATGTAAATACAGGTGAATTTACAGGGCCATCAAGTGAACTTTTCAGACACTTACTCCTTTATCAAGTGTTACAACCAGGTCTTAATGCCATGAGGTTAGAAATGTATCTACCAGATTAAAAGACACAGAAATAGTGTGAGGCGATGCACACGGATGGGTGTTGCACTAGCTAGCTTTGTGCTTTTAACACCAAGCCTCTCAGAACCACTTTCAAGCTGTGCATTGCGACAGGTATTTTTATGAGTGTCCTGCGGAAATATGTGACGGTGCAGGAAGGTTGCAGTGTGCCTGGGAAAGAAATAGTTATGTGGCAAGCATCCTGCCAAACAGTGTGATGGGCAAGATGGCGCATGGTGATCTGGGCAAAAAGTGCATGTGATAGGATATTTAAGGGGAAGGGATGGTACCCGGATTAGTAGGAAAAATGTTATTGCAAAGTGTAATGGCCCCGAAAAGGAAGCGTCCGAGGCACATTTAGGGATGGTTAATGCAAACTATTTTACAAATATATTTCTATATTGATGTCACTAGCAAAAATAAATCTTAATTGCATAGTAGTGCAGATCCCTTGACTTAAATATTCTAGTGATGTGTATTAAATAGGCCTAAGACCCACACAGTGTGCAGTTACACAGTCTGGATGGATGCTGGAATATTGGGTTCAAGAAACGTAGTCTTGAGTAATCAGAACTTTTTAAGTTGTTGCGAGTAGCTTGCAAGATTGGTCCATGCCAATCACATGAAGAATGAGAGTACATGAGATAGCCAAAGCCACCACAGACTGAGGCTGGCGCGGCGACACCCAGGTACGGTGGGCACACACACAGGTTGGGCGGATCATTCTTACTGGTTATGTGTGAGTGCCTGGGTCAGCTGGCCTGTTTATCTGTGAAGACCAGTGCTTTAAAGGGATATATAGAAGTGCAGGTACTCTTTATTTAAAGTTCCTATTTACTCCTGTGAAGTGCCGGTACTCATCCATTGTAATGTATTGCAACAGTGCTGAGAAGTGCAGGTACTCTCCCTTCAAGTTAAAGAAGTGCACGTATTCAGTACTAGACAATACCTTGTTTGCACTGGTGAAAACATGTAAGTGCAACAATGTGATCTGCACTTATGTGAGAACTGCAGGAGGCACCGGGTCTGGGACTGACCAGCAGCACAACCCTCCTCTGTGCACACGGTGGGACCACAGCAGCAGCGTGATGTGTGTGGCTTCTGGGATGCAGCAGGGAAGGCTGCCCCTTGGCTCTGCTCCTCTTTAGCTAAGCCCTGGAACTCTTGGCATGCCAGGTTGAAGACTGCATGTGTGTGTGTGTGCTTGTTGTCTCTATGCATGTATCTTTCTTATGTTTCTGCATTTGAAGATATCATACACCCAAGTATGGCTTTTAAAACACAGTATGACAAAGATTACACACTGCATAAATATATGCCAGGCCTACTGGCTTTGCCAACGCTGCTTCCCGTTCTGCAGCTTCCCGAGTCAGACTTTGCATGTAGATACCTTTGGTGACATGTCCTAGTTCATAAGCATTTTTTACTTCCTTCAGGGTGGATTACAGTGATCTCGCGCTCATAAACAGCCTTTTAGTGCTCTGTAAAATGTCATAGACATGTTTACTTCCGCCCGGGTGGAGTACAGTGATCTTCCGCTCCTAGCCAGCCTTTGCTGACGTGCCCTAGGTCCTAGGCATGTTTACGTCCTATGATCTCGCGCTCCTAGGCAGCCTTTGGTGACGCGTGTGCCCTAGGTCCTAGGCATGTTTACGTCCTATGATCTCGCGCTCCTAGGCAGCCTTTGGTGACGCGTGTGCCCTAGGTCCTAGGCATGTTTACTTCCTATGATCTCACGCTCCTAGCCATCCCTTGGTGATGTGCCCTAGGTCCTAGGAATGTTTACTTCCTATGATCTCTCGCTTTTAGCCAGCCCTTGGTGACGAGCCCTAGCTCCTAGGAATGTTTACTTCCTATGATCTTGCGCTGTCAGCCTGCCTTTGGACGTGCCCTAGTTCCTAGGAATGTTTACTTCCTATGATCTCAGGCTCCTAGCCAGCCTTTGGTGGCACGTGTGCCCTAGGTACTAGGCATGTTTACTTCCTATGATCTTGTGCTCCTGGCTAGCCTTTGGTGACATGCGTTCCATGGGTCCTAGGAATGTTTACTTCCTATGATCTCGTGCTCCTAGCCAGCCTTTGTTGATGTGCCCTAGGTCCTAGGAATGTTTACTTCCTATGATCTTGCGCTTCTAGCCAGCCCTTGATGACGAGCCCTAGGTCCTAGGAATGTTTACTTCCTATGATCTTGCGCTGTTAGCCAGGCTTTGGATGTGCCCTAGGTCCTAGGAATGTTTACTTCCTATGATCTCGTGCTCCTAGCCAGCCTTTGGTGACGTGCGTTCCATGGGTTCTAGACATGTTTACTTCCTATGATATCACTCTCCTGGCCAGCCTTTGGTGACGTGCATTCCATAGGTCCTGGGCATGCTTACTTCGGTCCTAGGCATGCTTACTTCCTATGATATTGCGCTCCTAGCCATCCCTTGGTGACCTGCCCTAGGTCCTAGGCATGTTTACTTCCTATGGTCTCGCGCTCCTAGCCAGCCATTGGTGACCTGCCCTAGGTCCTAGGTGTAGGAGGCTGGACTGGCTTGTAGTGAGTACCAAGGGGTACTTGCACCTTGCACCAGGCCCAGTTATCCCTTATTAGTGTATAGGGTGTCTAGCAGCTTAGGCTGATAGATAATGGTAGCTTAGCAGAGCAGCTTAGGCTGAACTAGGAGACGTGTGAAGCTACTACAGTACCACTTAGTGTCATATGCACAATATCATAAGAAAACACAATACACAGTTATACTAAAAATAAAGGTACTTTATTTTTATGACAATATGCCAAAGTATCTTAGAGTGTACCCTCAGTGAGAGGATAGGAAATATACACAAGATATATATACACAATAGCAAAAATATGCAGTATAGTCTTAGAAAACAGTGCAAACAATGTATAGTTACAATAGGATGCAATGGGGAAACATAGGGATAGGGGCAACACAAACCATATACTCCAGAAGTGGAATGCGAACCACGAATGGACCCCAAACCTATGTGACCTGGTAGAGGGTCGCTGGGACTATTAGAAAATAGTGAGAGTTAGAAAAATAACCCTCCCCAAGACCCTGAAAAGTGAGTGCAAAATGCACCAAAGTTCCCCTAAGGACAAAATAGTCGTGTTGGAGGAATAATGCAGGAAAGACACAAACCAGCAATGCAACAACTGTGGATTTCCAATCTAGGGTACCTGTGGAACAAGGGGACCAAGTCCTAAAGTCACAAGCAAGTCGGAGATGGGCAGATGCCCAGGAAATGCCAGCTGCGGGTGCAAAGAAGCTTCGACTGGACAGAAGAAGCTGAGGTTTCTGCAGGAACGAAAAGGGCTAGAGACTTCCCCTTTGGTGGAAGGATCCCTCTCGCCTTGGAGAGTCGTGCAGAAGTGTTTTCCCGCCGGAAGGACGCCAACAAGCCTTGCTACACGCAAATCGTGCGTTTGGCGTTTTTGGACGCTGCTGGGGCCCAGGAGGGACCAGGAGGTCGCAAATTGGACCTGCAGAGAGAGGGGACGTCAAGCAAGACAAAAAGCCCTCACTGAAGCAGGTAGCACCCGGAGAAGTGCCAGAAGCAGGCACTACGAGGATGCGTGAAACGGTGCTCGCCGAAGTTGCACAAAGGAGTCCCACGTCGCCAGAGACCAACTTAGAAAGTCGTGCAATGCAGGTTAGAGTGCCGTGGACCCAGGCTTGGCTGTGCACAAAGGATTTCCGCCGGAAGTGCACAGGGGCCGGAGTAGCTGCAAAGTCGCGGTTCCCAGCAATGCAGCCCAGCGAGGTGAGGCAAGGACTTACCTCCACCAAACTTGGGCTGAAGAGTCACTGGACTGTGGGGGTCACTTGGACAGCGTCGCTGGATTCGAGGGACCTCGCTCGTCGTGCTGAGAGGAGACCCAAGGGACCGGTAATGCAGCTTTTTGGTGCCTGCGGTTGCAGGGGGAAGATTCCGTCGACCCACGGGAGATTTCTTCGGAGCTTCTGGTGCAGAGAGGAGGCAGACTACCCCCACAGCATGCACAAGCAGGAAAACAGTCGAGAAGGCGGCAGGATCAGCGTTACAGAGTTGCAGTAGTCGTCTTTGCTACTATGTTGCAGGTTTGCAGGCTTCCAGCGCGGTCAGCGGTCGATTCCTTATCAGAAGGTGAAGAGAGAGATGCAGAGGAACTCGGCTGAGCTCATGCATTCGTTATCTAAAGTTTCCCCAGAGACAGAGACCCTAAATAGCCAGAAAAGAGGGTTTGGCTACTTAGGAGAGAGGATAGGCTACTAACACCTGAAGGAGCCTATCAGCAGGAGTCTCTGACGTCACCTGGTGGCACTGGCCACTCAGAGCAGTCCAGTGTGCCAGCAGCACCTCTGTTTCCAAGATGGCAGAGGTCTGGAGCACACTGGAGGAGCTCTGGACACCTCCCAGGGGAGGTGCAGGTCAGGGGAGTGGTCACTCCCCTTTCCTTTGTCCAGTTTCGCGCCAGAGCAGGGGCTAAGGGGTCCCTGAACCGGTGTAGACTGGCTTATGCAGAATTGGGCACCTCTGTGCCCAACAAAGCATTTCCAGAGGCTGGGGGAGGCTACTCCTCCCCTGCCTTCACACCATTTTCCAAAGGGAGAGGGTGTCACACCCTCTCTCAGAGGAAGTTCTTTGTTCTGCCATCCTGGGCCAGGCCTGGCTGGACCCCAGGAGGGCAGATGCCTGTCTGAGGGGTTGGCAGCAGCAGCTGCAGTGAAACCCCAGGAAGGGCAGTTTGGCAGTACCAGGGTCTGTGCTACAGACCACTGGGATCATGGGATTGTGCCAACTATGCTAGGATGGCATAGAGGGGGCAATTCCATGATCATAGACATGTTACATGGCCATATTCGGAGTTACCATTGTGAAGCTACATATAGGTAGTGACCTATATGTAGTGCACGCGTGTAATGGTGTCCCCGCACTCACAAAGTTCAGTGAATTGGCTCTGAACAAGGTGGGGGCACCTTGGCTAGTGCCAGGGTGCCCACACACTAAGTAACTTTGCACCTAACCTTTACCAGGTAAAGGTTAGACATATAGGTGACTTATAAGTTACTTAAGTGCAGTGTAAAATGGCTGTGAAATAACATGGACGTTATTTCACTCAGGCTGCAGTGGCAGGCCTGTGTAAGAATTGTCAGAGCTCCCTATGGGTGGCAAAAGAAATGCTGCAGCCCATAGGGATCTCCTGGAACCCCAATACCCTGGGTACCTCAGTACCATATACTAGGGAATTATAAGGGTGTTCCAGTAAGCCAATGTAAATTGGTAAAAATGGTCACTAGCCTGTTAGTGACAATTTGAAAGTAATGAGAGAGCATAACCACTGAGGTTCTGGTTAGCAGAGCCTCAGTGAGACATTTAGGCACCACACAGGGAACACATACATGCACACCTATGAGCACTGGGGTCCTGTGTGACAGGGTCCCAGTGACACATACATATAGGCCACAACCTTATGAGCACTGGGGTCCTGACTAGCAGGATCCCAGTGACACATAACAAACATACTGAAAACATAGTGTTTTCACTATGAGCACTGAGGCCTGGCTATCAGGATCCCAGTGAGACAGTGAAAACAGTGACAAACACCCTCACATACACTCACAAACAGGCCAAAAGTGGGGGTAACAAGGCTAGAAAGAGGCTACCTTCTCACACAACCCCCCCCCAAACGAAGGACAATAAGGCTAACCTTGGCCAGTTGAGACTTTATTGTCTAAGTGGTGATAAGTAGAGAGTAGCTCTGCAATAGACTGGTTACTCCCTTTATCATCCACTATATGGTTACTTCCCTGTAGGGATGTAAACCACCCTGTTTGAAGTTTTTTAGCTAAGCAACAATGTGAAGATGTATTTTCAGAGTTTCTATCAGTAAGTTTTAGTTTAGAGCAGTGGGAATTGTCCACTGAACCTATTTGTAGTGATGGAAATGCCAGACAGGGATGCTGTCTCAGAAAAGCCATAGCTGGGCAAAACCTTTGTCCATCTGGCTGGAAGAGAGAACAGGGATGCTGTTTCTCTTGAGTTGGAGCAGGGCAGGGATGCTGTCCTATGAGCTCCACACTAGGGCAGGGATGCTGTCCTAAGTGTTGTGAGGTAGTGCAGGGTTTCTGCACTAAAGTTTCTCTGGGAGGGTTGGAGGGATGCTCCATGTTAACTAAAATGGTGCTGTTTTTCTCACCAATGTTAGTTATCCCACAGAGAGGTACTTCCACCTCAGGGAGTCCAGCTTTGCCAGCTGATGATTCCCTTGGAACAGGTGCCACCCCAGGAGAGGTTTCTCCCACCACAGGAATAGTATCCTGAATGGTAGGGTGGTTAGGGGATACTGTGATACCCTTTTTACCTGTTGATGGAGAGGGATCCTGAGTTTTCAGGCCTTCTCTCCTTTGCTTTTTCATTTCACTTGAAATGAGAGGGAACAATTCCTCAGGGATGCCCAGCATGGCTGCATGGGCATAAAACTCTACATCAGCCCAACCTGAGGCCTCTAGGTCATTACCTAAGAGACAGTCTACAGGTAAGCTAGGTGATACCACCACCTGCTTAGGGCCAGTAACTCCACCCCAACTAAACTGAATTATAGCTAAGGGAAGAAACTTAGTGGAGTTATGGACATCAATAATCTTATACTGTTGTCCAATGATGTGTTGTTCAGGAGGCACTAGGTTTTCAGTCACCAAAGTGAAACTGGCACCTGTGTCCCTGTAGGCCAAGGCCTCAACACCATTTATTGAAACTGTCTGCCTGTACTTATCCATTGTAAGGGGACAAGCAGCCAGTGTGGCAAGGCCAATGCCACTAGGTGTGACAGAAACTGTCTTGGGACTGATTACATCAGTTTCCACTATGGACCCATAAGTGAACCCAACTACACCCTTTGCTTGACTGTTGCCAGCAGTCCCACCACTAGTACCACTACTGCTAGGGGCACTAGAGCTTGATGTATTAGTGGTGGTAGGCTCAGGGGGTTTACCTGGACAGGACTTATCCCCTGGCCTATGGCCTCTATTTTTACACACAAAGCACCAAGGCTTTTTAATGTGTGCAGGTTGGGAAGAAGAGGAAGAATTTGTTTTATCCCCACCCTCTGAAGAGTGTTTAAGATTTGAAGTGGGATCTTTGGTTTTACCCTTATCCCCATGCTTATCTTGAGATTTTTCACCATCTTTCTTCTTATTGCCATCTTTGTCACCCCCTGTATGAACTTTTCTGTTCACCCTTGTTCTGACCCATTTGTCTGCCTTCTTTCCCAATTCTTGGGGAGAGGTCAGATCAGAGTCTACCAGGTACTGGTGCAACAAATCAGACACACAATTATTAAGTATATGCTCTCTCAGGATTGTGTTATACAGGCTTTCATAATCAGTAACTTTACTGCCATGTAACCACCCCTCCAAGGCCTTCACTGAATGGTCAATGAAATCAACCCAGTCTTGTGAAGACTCCTTTTTGGTCTCTCTGAACTTTATCCTGTACTGTTCAGTGGTTAAGCCATAACCATCCAGGAGTGCATTCTTAAGAACTGTAAAATTATTGGCATCATTTTCTTTCACAGTAAGGAGCCTATCCCTACCTTTTCCACTAAATGATAGCCATAGGATAGCAGCCCACTGCTTTTGAGGGACATCCTGTACAGCACAGGCCCTCTCAAGTGCAGCAAACCACTTGTTAATGTCATCCCCCTCCTTATAAGGGGGAACTATCTTGTGCAGATTCCTGGAATCATGCTCTTTTGCAGGATGACTATGGGGAATACTGCTGCTGCCACCATGGGTATCTAAACCCAACTTCTGTCTTTCCTTCTCTAATTCTAAAGACTGTCTATCCAAATCCAGCTGTTGCTTCTTGAGCTTCAGTCTGGTTTGTTCCACTCTCAATCTATTGAGCTCCCTTTCTAACAATCTGTCATCAGGGTGGGTGGGAGGGACATTTCTAGATACAGAGGTATGATGGGAATGAACAGAAGGAGACCTGTCCCTTACAGAGGGCACCCTAACAGCTTGGCTACCAGTATAATGTGAGAGCACACCATCAGTATGGTGTGATTCAACCTCTGTACCAACTATGCTAGACTGTCTAGTAATGGGCAGGCTGAGAAGTTTCTTTCCTGAACCTTTTCCTGGGGGAGTCCCTGGATCAGATTGAGAACCATTAGCTACTTTTTCACCAGATTTGGCACTTATGGCCTTATCCTGTACTCTAAGCATTTTAATTAACAGTTCTAAGGAAGGATTCTTCCCTACACTCAAACCTCTCTCTATGCAGAGACTCCTTGCTCCTTTCCAGCTAAGGTGATCATATGCAAGTTTGGACAGTTCAACATTTTGGCCTGTGCCAGACATTTTTTAGAGAGAGTTAAAGTGATAGAAAAAGAGAAAAAAGTTTTCAGAACTTTTTGGAAAGACAGAAAAAAACTTTTTAAACTTTTAAGAACTTTTTGAAAGTTTAGAAGTACTTTTCAGCACTTGGAAAAGAGTGAAAAGAGGAAATGCAAAACTTTTTGGCTATGTGTATATACACTGACCTTGTTTTGTATATTTTTCTCTTATGAAAAGTACAATGACAAGAGTGGTAAGTAGTCTCAAGCACTTATCCCACCACTGCACAACCAATGTAGGAGGCTGGACTGGCTTGTAGTGAGTACCAAGGGGTACTTGCACCTTGCACCAGGCCCAGTTATCCCTTATTAGTGTATATGGTGTCTAGCAGCTTAGGCTGATAGATAATGGTAGCTTAGCAGAGCAGCTTAGGCTGAACTAGGAGACGTGTGAAGCTACTACAGTACCACTTAGTGTCATATGCACAATATCATAAGAAAACACAATACACAGTTATACTAAAAATAAAGGTACTTTATTTTTATGACAATATGCCAAAGTATCTTAGAGTGTACCCTCAGTGAGAGGATAGGAAATATACACAAGATATATATACACAATAGCAAAAATATGCAGTATAGTCTTAGAAAACAGTGCAAACAATGTATAGTTACAATAGGATGCAATGGGGAAACATAGGGATAGGGGCAACACAAACCATATACTCCAGAAGTGGAATGCGAACCACGAATGGACCCCAAACCTATGTGACCTGGTAGAGGGTCGCTGGGACTATTAGAAAATAGTGAGAGTTAGAAAAATAACCCTCCCCAAGACCCTGAAAAGTGAGTGCAAAATGCACCAAAGTTCCCCTAAGGACAAAATAGTCGTGTTAGAGGAATAATGCAGGAAAGACACAAACCAGCAATGCAACAACTGTGGATTTCCAATCTAGGGTACCTGTGGAACAAGGCGACCAAGTCCAAAAGTCACAAGCAAGTCGGAGATGGGCAGATGCCCAGGAAATGCCAGCTGCGGGTGCAAAGAAGCTTCGACTGGACAGAAGAAGCTGAGGTTTCTGCAGGAACGAAAAGGGCTAGAGACTTCCCTTTTGGTGGAAGGATCCCTCTCGCCTTGGAGAGTCGTGCAGAAGTGTTTTCCCGCCGGAAGGACGCCAACAAGCCTTGCTACACGCAAATCGTGCGTTTGGCGTTTTTGGACGCTGCTGGGGCCCAGGAGGGGCCAGGAGGTCGCAAATTGGACCTGCAGAGAGAGGGGACGTCGAGCAAGACAAAGAGCCCCCACTGAAGCAGGTAGCATCCGGAGAAGTGCCAGAAACAGGCACTACGAGGATGCGTGAAACGGTGCTCGCCGAAGTTGCACAAAGGAGTCCCACGTCGCCGGAGACCAACTTAGAAAGTCGTGCAATGCAGGTTAGAGTGCCGTGGACCCAGGCTTGGCTGTGCACAAAGGATTTCCGCCGGAAGTGCACAGGGGCCGGAGTAGCTGCAGAGTCGCGGTTCCCAGCAATGCAGCCCAGCGAGGTGAGGCAAGGACTTACCTCCACCAAACTTGGGCTGAAGAGTCACTGGACTGTGGGGGTCACTTGGACAGCGTCGCTGGATTCGAGGGACCTCGCTCGTCGTGCTGAGAGGAGACCCAAGGGACCGGTAATGCAGCTTTTTGGTGCCTGCGGTTGCAGGGGGAAGATTCCGTCGACCCACGGAGATTTCTTCTGAGCTTCTGGTGCAGAGAGGAGGCAGACTACCCCCACAGCATGCACAAGCAGGAAAACAGTCGAGAAGGCGGCAGGATCAGCGTTACAGAGTTGCAGTAGTCGTCTTTGCTACTATGTTGCAGGTTTGCAGGCTTCCAGCGCGGTCAGCGGTCGATTCCTTATCAGAAGGTGAAGAGAGAGATGCAGAGGAACTCGGCTGAGCTCATGCATTCGTTATCTAAAGTTTCCCCAGAGACAGAGACCCTAAATAGCCAGAAAAGAGGGTTTGGCTACTTAGGAGAGAGGATAGGCTACTAACACCTGAAGGAGCCTATCAGCAGGAGTCTCTGACGTCACCTGGTGGCACTGGCCACTCAGAGCAGTCCAGTGTGCCAGCAGCACCTCTGTTTCCAAGATGGCAGAGGTCTGGAGCACACTGGAGGAGCTCTGGACACCTCCCAGGGGAGGTGCAGGTCAGGGGAGTGGTCACTCCCCTTTCCTTTGTCCAGTTTTGCGCCAGAGCAGGGGCTAAGGGGTCCCTGAACCGGTGTAGACTGGCTTATGCAGAATTGGGCACCTCTGTGCCCAACAAAGCATTTCCAGAGGCTGGGGGAGGCTACTCCTCCCCTGTCTTCACACCATTTTCCAAAGGGAGAGGGTGTCACACCCTCTCTCAGAGGAAGTTCTTTGTTCTGCCATCCTGGGCCAGGCCTGGCTGGACCCCAGGAGGGCAGATGCCTGTCTGAGGGGTTGGCAGCAGCAGCAGCTGCAGTGAAACCCCAGGAAGGGCAGTTTGGCAGTACCAGGGTCTGTGCTACAGACCACTGGGATCATGGGATTGTGCCAACTATGCTAGGATGGCATAGAGGGGGCAATTCCATGATCATAGACATGTTACATGGCCATATTCGGAGTTACCATTGTGAAGCTACATATAGGTAGTGACCTATATGTAGTGCACGCGTGTAATGGTGTCCCCGCACTCACAAAGTTCAGTGAATTGGCTCTGAACAAGGTGGGGGCACCTTGGCTAGTGCCAGGGTGCCCACACACTAAGTAACTTTGCACCTAACCTTTACCAGGTAAAGGTTAGACATATAGGTGACTTATAAGTTACTTAAGTGCAGTGTAAAATGGCTGTGAAATAACGTGGACGTTATTTCACTCAGGCTGCAGTGGCAGGCCTGTGTAAGAATTGTCAGAGCTCCCTATGGGTGGCAAAAGAAATGCTGCAGCCCATAGGGATCTCCTGGAACCCCAATACCCTGGGTACCTCAGTACCATATACTAGGGAATTATAAGGGTGTTCCAGTAAGCCAATGTAAATTGGTAAAAATGGTCACTAGCCTGTTAGTGACAATTTGAAAGTAATGAGAGAGCATAACCACTGAGGTTCTGGTTAGCAGAGCCTCAGTGAGACAGTTAGGCACCACACAGGGAACACATACATGCACACCTATGAGCACTGGGGTCCTGTGTGACAGGGTCCCAGTGACACATACATATAGGCCACAACCTTATGAGCACTGGGGTCCTGACTAGCAGGATCCCAGTGACACATAACAAACATACTGAAAACATAGTGTTTTCACTATGAGCACTGAGGCCTGGCTATCAGGATCCCAGTGAGACAGTGAAAACAGTGACAAACACCCTGACATACACTCACAAACAGGCCAAAAGTGGGGGTAACAAGGCTAGAAAGAGGCTACCTTCTCACACTAGGCATGTTGACTTCCTATGATCTCGCGCTCCTAGCCAGCCTCTAGTGACGTGTGTGCCATAGGTCCTAGACATGTTTACTTCCTTCATGGTGGATTACAGTGATCTCGCGCCCATGGTAGGCCTGAGACTGCTGCTCATCACGAGAGGCTGCAGGGAGCGGATTAGACAAGACAGAGACAAACGAGCCTGTCCTTCCCCGGCGAGCACAGCCTCGCTGGGCCCCTGTCCAGGCGGACAGACTGCCTGTCAGGGGGAATCTGCGAGCGGCAGCCCGGCTCCGACAAATAATGACACTCACAAGGCCTGGCGTCCATAGCAGCCTGCCGCATCGATTACACGCCGGGGATGACACCAGCCCAGATCCACAGGCGTCTCCAAGCCTCCATCACTCCTCCTCACACCCAGGACAAGTGATGGAGCTGGGGAGAGGAGAGCAGGTGAGACCCTGTGGGAATCCAGAGAGAGGGGGCCTTCGGTGCCTAAACTGGGAAACAAAATAGGTGGAGACCCCATACTTTTTCACAGGCGCTGCCATAACGGTGTTACCAATTACCGAGGATGAATGATCAAGGTTTAATCATTCACAAGTTTCTTTCCTCCACCACCCTGCCCGTCTGGGGCCCTACCACAGTGGTTTTCAACCCGTTGACTTCTGTGGACCCCCCCACTCTATCATTACTGGAACTCGGGGACCCCCACTGAATCATTATTGGAATCCGGGGACCACACCCACTGACTCATTACTGAAAGTTGGTGACCCAATATCTTACTATTTAATTTTTGAAGCAGTCCTGGACCCCCTGAGAAGGCTTCGCAGACCCCCAGGGGTCCCCGGACCACAGGTTGGGAACCACTGCCCTATCACATAAAGCAAGCCCTGTGAGTGCTAAGTTAAGCCACAGCACCTGACAGTTTTAGGGTGACTGCAGTCGTAAATAACCAAAGAGCTCGAGCAACCTTATTTTACCACCTAAACGGAAAATAGTTCCTTGTCATGGGGACTTTGAAGGTATGTGCTGCTTTTGGCTTGACAGGTAGCAGCATTTGTTGACATAGCTAAAGTAAACAGTTGAACACAATGCAATAACATACACAGAGCAACATAAGAAGACAATTAAAGCATATCAGCACAACACAACAAAAGTCAACAGCAGTATGCAACAAAACAACCGTAGTTCAGCACAATAAAACCATATTGCAATAATGTAGCCCACAAACACAGCAGCACAACAGAACATATCACCACTGCAGCAAAATTCCACCAAACAAATGTGCATGAAAGATGTCACACGCAACACCTCTAGAATCCTGTTTTCATAATTCAGTGGTAAAAGGTGTTTGTAGCAAGTACTGACCTAATTTACCATCAAGGACATGAAACAGCGCCACTCACAAATGTTTTGTGCTCTGGCCCGTTTTGCAGTCTCTTTTCCAATTGTGCCTCCTCTGTCCTTCTTTCTCCATTTTCGGCCTTTGTCTCTCTAGCTCTAGGTCAAAGTCTGTTTACAAAAAATAAGTTCAGCCCTCTTAGGTGAGGGCTGGCACCTGCAACGGCTGGGACAAATTAAGCACTGAGTTTACCGCTGTGGCCCACCTAGATCACAGACGGCGGTCTATGTAGAGGAATCCTCTTCCCAGGCCCATCTAAAAGAAACAACCAGTGGCCATCATACTGGGCTCCACGCTTGGAGTTGTGATGTCTTTGAATTCCCTAGCTATCTCTGTGTCAGCTTGTGCAACCTAGGCCTTTTAGTTTTCAGACGAGTCATCACACTAAGAACTTCCAAAAGTACACAAGACAGACCATTAAACATGCAGTCAGCACATGGTCTACCATGGAAATAACATTGGTTAAGGTACTCAGCTCACAATCATCAAAATACAGGACAGCCAGTCCAAAAAAAAAAAAAAAATCACAAGTTAGCACATAATTAATTGGCTATAAGTGATGAAAACGTAGATTTATTATATATCACATTGTTTGTATTAACATTTGGGATGTCATTTCTATGCCTGCTTAAAGTCCAGAAAGCATTAGCAATATTGCACATTTACACACATTTGAAATGGACTGCTGTTTTAATATCCTGTGTTGTAAATTGCACATTTACGTCAGCATAGCCTCATTCTAAGTTTGGCGAGATGAAGGAAGAACTGCAGAGGTTAGACAAGTCATCCTTTTACTTGAGAAAGTTCTATCCAACCTTCAAGGCCTTCTTGCATTCTACCCATGAGAAAAGCCTGGCACCTGCTCATCAGCGCCTAGCTGCAGTTTTCAATCCTCACATGTTTTGTTCACCAATTTCGAAACGTGGCCACTAGTCCTCTGATCAATTAATTGGTGATGTTCTCTTGCCATTTTCTGGGCCACAGCTTTTGAGTTTGTTGTAAATCGTCACCAGGGTTACTAAGCGCTATATAGATGGAATTACAATACAATACAAGTAAAAAAAACATGTAAAGTGAGGGCATATGCTGGTAGTAAAGTGAGTTTTATCCTGACTGCTACTGTATTTGCTGGATTCCGCTTCTGAAAGATAACTCTCTCTTCTCAACTTATTCAATATTATTTCTGTAGTATTATCTCCGCTCCCCTAACCTCATACTACTCCACAAAACTTTGAGATGACCGAGCGTTCAAAGCTGCCTACAAATTTAAATAAAAAAGCTGGCACAAATATTCAGCTAAGAAATAATGAAGTGTAGGTGCCCCCCAGAGCTAGATTTAAATATGAAAAGAATAAATTAAAAACCAATTACCTGAGGCTTTTAAAGATCAATATATGCAAAACTCTAATGCTCAAGGAAGTTGGCTGCCAGAGTACTGAAGTCAGGGGAAACAGCCTAAGAGCTATTCTTGTTGTCATTATGCATTTCTAGTCCCTGCTAATTCCTAGGCCCTCTCAATGGACCGCCGGCACCACGGCAGGAAGTGGCTTACCCGCTCTAGAGGGTCAGGCTCAGAGTAGTGCCACGTGTGATGGGCCAACAAGGCCCATATTATGTTTAGGGTGTAATGCTCTGCACCGCAGCACATCTTTAACTGGGGACGCCGAACAAAGATGGTTCAGCATGGCGTATTACAGTGAATGTACTGCTGCCAGGGCAGCCGCAGACTTGCACCTGCCTTGGGTGTACCACATTAGTGAAAAGTGGGGTAGATCTTTGAAGCAGCCGCTCTGTCTTTCACTGTGCAGGTGGCAACCTTTTAAAAGCAGGGCAAAGATCCCCCAGTAAGAAGGAGCTGTGAAGCACTACAATCGCATGGAGGGCGATGCCAGGGGGGGGGGGTCCCAGCACCTTTTTTTCTCCTCTTTCAAATGGCACCCCTTTCAGCACACTGACTGTTCACTATCTCTTTGTGGTGCACAGTTAGTGCATCTGCTGACAGCTCCTGCACTTCTTTTCCCTTATTATAATAAATTGCAGGTGATGAGGCAAAGTATTCCCTCATGTGAATGGCAATGCCCCCATGAAAAGATGGGAACACTCCCCTGAGATCATGTTGGCACTATATACGTAAGTTGGCACGATCTGTATTTCAGAAGTGGCATGCCCCTTCTTGAGTATCAAAGTGTCCCATGTGGACAGAAAGCTGGTGCACATGCCCACTGCACACCGGGGCACTTTGTTTAATGCAGCCAAAGGTGTGGTCCGATGGTCCTAAAAATGGGCTTGTGCACTGCACTTTACTCCTCATGCAGCCCAAATCCCATCACAGTTACATGAAATGATATAATTAAAATAAATATGAATTAAGATTAGAGTTATGGGTGCGGTACCAGGGGAGGGTAGGACAAAGTTAGGGGGGAAAGGTAAGGTAATTTGAAAGTGAGGGATAGCGGTAAAATGTATGGAGAAGTAAAGATGGAAGAAGGGAAGTACCCACATAGAACGGTCCACCTGGGGCTGTAGTACACCGAGCCTCCTAAAGCTGAACACCAGCAATGCAGGTGGTCGAGTCTGTGTCAGAGAAATTCTTTTCAATCTGGCCTATTGAGCTCTTCCCTCTCCTGCAGCATGATACGCCATAAAGAGCTCTGAAGTCTTCTAGAATGCTCAACTGATATTAGCCCCTTGGGTTAATTAAGTTCTGGATCCTCAGACTACTGAGATGGCTATTTCCTTTCCTTGCATACACCCATAATATTTAAAACGCAATTGTTGTGGTGCTCTCATGCCTCAACTATGCCAGTGGGCTCTGCACTCCACTGCAGATCCTGTACAGACCTCAGAGGATGCTCTTAGTTTCACATAATCCAGCTTCATTAGCACTTCATTGGCTGTTGGTAGGTCACCAGATGTCCTTCAAGATTGTCTGCTTTGCACTGCCTAAGATAGAACTGCTATTCCAAGAGTCAACTGAGGATTGTAGGTCTTATCAAACTGCCCTGCTACAGCCACAGAAAGAGTTTCCATCCCATGACCAAACTGAGGAATGTAGGTCAAACCAAACTCACACTGAGATGATCTTTCTTACTACAGTCGTCAGACAGATAGAGCTCACTATCAACCTGCAGTAGCAAAACTGAGGACCTCATCTCTTTCTGTAGAGCAGTTTAAAAGAGTCTCTTCCCTCCTAATTCCTGAAGCACCACTTAGGCTGTTTGCTTGGCTGCCGCCATTATCGCCAGCCAGATGATCAACTGGAAATGATCTCAGCCATTCCTCTAATTGTAACCACAGTGCATCTCTGGCTTTGTGTTTCTCGTAATCGCCTCCATCTGACTCTAACAATATCTGCTTCTCCATGCACACGGCAAGCCCCCACTTTATCACCTCGCTCTTTCTGGACCCTATCACACCTAGCTGCAGTGCAAAGCTCCCTGTGAAGCCATTGGAGCACCTCTAAAGCACGAACACCAGGCAGGGGTAGGCAAGGATTACAGATGATCAGAGGTCATGCAGGCAGCGGCAGGATTAAAAAGAAAACAGGAAGATTTGTGCCATGTTTATCTTCAGTAGGTTCCAGGGCCGGCTGGTGGTGCCTGGTGCAACAATCTTTTTTGGTGCCCGCGAAAGGCCTCCTTCCCTATGGATTCCCTCAGTACCACCATCCAACAGTGCCCCTCATCTCTCCATAGCCCCTCTTTCACATACATTTCATTTGTTTTATAGCACTACTCATACCAGTGTAGGGTGTCAGAGCACTTTACATCACACACACGTTATAAAGAGACAATGATTCATACATGTGCAGATCAGTCTATTGTGTTATATAAGACAATGAGAATCCATAGTAGTAGGCAGTATATTTTGAGTGTTTGGTGTGGAGAAGCACAAACTCAGGAATTAAAACGCACCACAGTGGTTGGGATTGGCTTTACTAATAAGAATGCATTTCTATCCAAACAAACCCTTTTTTGCAACATTAGGGTAATTAAAGACTTGGGGGAAAAAACATAACATTCTAACCTATACCATGCAGTTTCCATGGTGCTCTTTGATGACAGTTCATCGGTCACTGTGGTTTATTAGGATTGTAACTTATGCATTGTAAGTAACAAAGGGATCTTTGTGGCAAAGGCAGCCACCCACTGAGCAATCCACGTAAAGTAGTTTTGTGATCTGCATGGTACATGTTCTTTGCAGCATGTGTATTAACCTTCTGTGCTACTTTATGATGAGTCAAAACTGCCACTAGACAAAATTACCATCTGTCTCCATCAGGAACATTAATCACCAGAGTTACCTTGACATTTTATTATTGACTGAAAACAACTGCTAGATGCGCAATGAACTCTGCAGCAGGAACTTTTAAACCCATAAGTTATTTCAAAACACATGCCCTCCCTTTCTGACCCTTCTCCCCAGCTCAGAGCCAGATGCAGTCTGGTCACACCGCCCTAAAGCCAGTCCTGGTAGTTCCCACACCTTGCCCTTCCTATAGTCTCTGAGCAGCCAATAGGGAACTATTTATGGGCTGAGGGTGGGACAAGGCCTCATCACTGTGATGTCTTCAGGGGTGAAAGGATACATGATTCCACCTCTCCTGTCCCTTTTGTAAATTGACATCCCTGATCTCTGGCACTCATGCCTGTACGCCACTGCTTCCCATGTAGGACATTTCAGCACAGCCACCTCATCTCATCTCATGAGCACTGGTTCGAGTGCCTCCAGATGAGGTTACAGTGCTTTGAGGCCCCCTCTAACCAGCTATGTGCTATACTAAAATTGGCAAAACATTTTTTCGTCTTTGATTTTTGAAAGGCAAATGTGGAGTTGAGGTTGAGATAATCTCCATTAAATGTCTGTGCATTGGTCTTTTATATTCTGAAAAACACATACCGAAGCCTTTGAAACAATGGAACAAGCATTGGCAATGCCAATACGTCTGGTTTTAAAGGAATTTTGAATGGTAATGTGACGCATTACAAAGGGGAGAGGATGTGGCGTAACAGCCTGAGATGCCGACCTTGAAGCCAGTGGGAGCCAGGTTCAAGTCTCAGCATCGGCTCGACATCCTGTGATTCTGAGCAAATCACTTAATCTCCCAGTGCCTACAATTCAGCACCTTGACACCATCACGGGTAAGTTGCCACGCTTCACAAATTTGGGATTTATTATTTATTTACAAATAAATAACATGGAAATGGATGTGTATTTGTGATAAAGCAAAGAACTATAGAATATTATTGGTGTAGATTAAAGGGTCAAGTGACAATAAACCATGTAGGTTAATGACTGCCTTCCTCCCATCTGTGCTGTTGCCAGAGAAAAACAACAAAAATTATTTAGTTATCTAAGACACTTTAATAGAATTGCAATGTGATGCGTGTGCACCTGTGTACCTCTGAAGGTTCAAGCTAGGCAGTTGGATAAATAAAAAAAATCACAGCTGTGAGGAGGGCAAATATTTTTTTGGGTGGAAGCACATAACGTATGCCCAATCAAAACATGTACTCCTGTCTGCCAACACATGGGCGGAGCCAAAGCCCCTCTCCTTGTCATTCTGACATAATTGTCTGGCAAGAGCTGCACTCTTAAGCCAGATCATAAAAATGAATGTAGTAAATATTTCTTTTTAACAAAAAGTAAAGCACTTCTGTTCTGGAGTCAGTGTTATTGTACATTGTTAAGGCCCCAGTGCAAAACATAATTTGGGGCCCGTTGTTTGAACAACTTTATAGTTATTACCCATAATAAATTGCACCTCATACTTTTTCCCATACGTTTCCATAAAACTCATAATTTTCCACTAACTCAGGCACTCATTATTCTAAAGGGTGCTGATTTAAAGGTTAAACCTTTAGAAATAGGAAGCACAAAAACAGCTGAAAGTGTAAGGTGCCCCAAATGCACCACCCAAATAATTCTAAAGGTATGCTCTATCAAGCATTGATAAGGCCCTTTCTTTTTGCAATAAGATACAGTTTTTTGTTTTTTTTCAACAGCAGCATTTTACGAGGAATTGAATGTTTATCCTGCGATTTGCTTCCATGAGTGTTCCTTGTATGGTAGGAAAGACAGGACAAGGGTGGTTTAATGAATGTTTACTTGACCGGTTGATTGAATGAAATCTAATAATTTGGGGCCAGATGTACGAAAGGGTTTTCCCCATACTATGTCTATGGGAAAATGTGTTCGTACATATGGCCCTTTCTTCTTAATTCTCATCCCTGGCTTACTTCTCCTCTGCTCTTTCTATGGGTACACTTCTCTGGCTAGATAGTCACCTCTGGCTTTACTAAGAGAAATGGGGGAGTGGTGGGGCAGTAAAGGCACAGAGAGGTAGGAGAACAATACAGCAAGAAAGCTAAAATAGAAACGGGAGGTAGCGGTAGCAATAGAGATGATGTGGGCAGTGGGAAAGGTGAAGCAGCAAGAAGCTTATTATAAACAAAGAAAGGTGATCTGACCAGAAAGAAAGGGAGAGGCAGTGCTTAATTTGAGCCGGTGGTTGCCATTGGGGGGCACTAGCACTGATTTTTGAGGGCCAGCACTTATTTTTCTGCATCAGGCATTTACTGCGAGCAAAAGACACTTATGCGAAAGATGGAGGAAGAGAAAAACGAAAAAGCGTCACAAACGGAGAAAGCTTCAAGAGGGAGCTGAAGGGGCTGGGAGTGGCCGAATGAATAGTAAATGAATTAAAGAGGCCCGAGATGGTTTTAGGGTTATGCTGCGTCAGTATTCTGTGCTCACGCATTTAAATGCAGCAGCCACTTGTTTTTAAAGGGGAGTTTCGGGAACCGGCACATGTTTGTTTACAAATTAAGCTCTGGGGAGAGGCAGGTAGAAAAGTATAGACAGGGAAAGATAAAAGAGATAGGTAAGGGTTTAGAGTGAGGTTGAGAGAGCTAGAGAGGGCAAGAAGAAATGTGGGAGAAGGAAGGCTATACTGAGATGCGAGTGAGAGAGAGAGAGAGAGAGAGACTCAGAGAGGTAGAAATAGAGATACGAGGTAGAGGGAAAGAGATGGAAGGTAGAGAAGCGGTGAGCTGGAGAAGGTGCAAACGTAAAGTGAGGTTTAGAAGGGCCGGGAGGGGGAGTAGTCAGGCACCAGAAGGGGAGGAATAGAGGAGTGAAAGGTAGAAAGAGTGATAAGGTGTTATGTGAGAAGAGGTGAAGTAGAGATACAGAAGTAAGGCAGAGGAAGAGTAATGAGGTAGAAAGACGTAGAAATGGATGGGCGAGGTAGAGAGATGGATAAAGAGAGACGCAGAGAGGGTAAATCTGAATAGAGAAGGCTATACAGAAAGGAAAGGGAGCGTGAGAGGAAGAAATAATGGGTAAAAAGAGGTAGAGGAGAGAAGGAGAGGTAGTGAGAAAGGAGTTAGTGAAAGAGGCCAGAAATGTGAGGTAGAGTTAACGGATGTAGAAAGAGATGTGAAGTGGAGAGGTAAAGTAGTAAATGAAAGAACAGGTAAATTGAGAGTTTTGTTTGTAAGAGGCAGTGATGGGGTAATGAAAGATGAGGTGGTGAGAAAGATGTGAGGTAGAATGAGAAAGATATGAGGTAGAATGAGAAAGGTGTAAGGTAGAATGAGAAAGATGGGAGGTAGACAGAATGAGAAAGATGGAAGGTAGAATGAGAAATATGTGAGATAGAATGAGAAAGATGGGAGGTAGAATAAGAAAGATCTGAGGCAGAATGAGAAAGACGGGAAGTAGAATGAGAAAGATGGAAGGTAGAATGAGAAAGGTGTGAGGCAGAAAGAGAAAGATGGGAGGTAGACATAATGAGAAAGATGGGAGGTAGAATGAGAAAGATGGGAGGTAGAATAAGAAAGATCTGAGGTAGAATGAGAAAGATGGGAGGCAGAATGCGAAAGATCTGAGGCAGAATAAGAAAGATGGGAGGTAGAATGAGAAAGATGGAAGGTAGAATGAGAAAGATGAGAGGTAGACAGAATGAGAAAGGTGTGAAGTAGAATGAGAAAGATGGAAGGTAGAGTGAGAAAGTTCTGAGGCAGAATGAGAAAGATATGAGGTAGAAGGAGAAAGATGGGAGGTAGACAGAATGAGAAATATGTGCGATAGAATTAGAAAGATGTGAGGTTGAATGAGAAAGATGGGAGGTAGACAGGAATGAGGTGGAGAGGTGAGTAAGAGAGTGCTGAGGAGGAGGGGTGAGAGAGCTGGAGAGTGGCGAACTACTAACAATTGGAAACAGGGCGGTGAGTTAAAGAGAGATGAGACTAAGAGAGTTGAAGATGGAGCAGAGGTATGGAGGGTGAGATGGAAACAGCAGAGAGATGCATAGAGTGTGATAATGAAAGCAGAAATGAGAAAGAGAGTGAGCAGTGAGGTAGAGCTGTTAGCACTGGGAGGGGTTGAGAGAGATATGGAGTTATGAGATAGTTAGAGTTGAAGTGGAGAGATATATATTGAAAGTGATGTGAGGTAGACAGAATTGAAGTAGAGAGGGAGAGCTTGTAGACAGAGGTGAAGAGATTAAGTGATCTACTAGAAAGGATATGAAGCAGGGAGAGACACAGGCAGGTGAGATGCAGAAGGTGAGGCAGAGGATGCCAGAGAGGTGATGGAGAGGTGGCCAGGGATGGATAGAGAAGCCAGGTAGAGAGAGAAGGGGAATTGTTGAATGGTGAGACGGAGTGAGGCGCAATCTCTAGAGCGCAGAGAAAGTTATGCAGTAGAGAAACGAGACAGAGAGGTAGAGAGAGGCAAGATAAGACAGAGGGAGGTAAGAGTACATTTTAGGGAGGTCGATCAGAGCAATACAAAGGGAGAAAGTGGGGTGGGGGAGGTAGGCAGAGATGATCAAGGGAGAGGTAGGTGAGGCAGAGAAAGACTGAATAGTAGAGTGGTGAGGGAGTGATAGGTTGAGGGAGACAGGCTGTGAGACAGCTGTAGGCCGAGAGAGCAAGAGAGACTGAGTTACAGTAAGAAACAGAAGAGGGAGTTTTCTGACTGCCCACATCTCCCCCTTCAAAGGAGGAGACCCCTGCAATTGTCCATTACTTAAAACATCTCTTCCCCGAGTTCTTATGGTTCGTATTCTCTCTGCTCCATGATGAAAACAGAATACTTTCTATTCTGTTATGTGTACTTTTTAAACACAATTGCTGGTACAGTACTGATTAACCAGTCCCGCGTGGAAATCAATGATTTTTTTCAAGGACATGTGGAGAAAAATGTAAGAAAGTCTCTGAAACGGAGCTTATAAATAATCCGTGAAAAACAGTCAAATTCACTGCATTGGTTGCAGTTCCAGTAAGCAATCGTCGGAGCCATTTCAAGGTGGTTGGAAAGATGCCCAGTCACCCATCGGTGTGTCTGCCCCTTTAAGAGCCCCGCCCCTGCCAGCCCTGTGATGCTTCTCTCTACAGTGATTCCAAGTGCTCCCTGTTGATTCATCACTGACCCCGCTGCCCCCTCCACACTGCATGCTTGAGTCAGTTTATAAAGGCCTGCTTCATCTCAAGAGTGCCTGGGAAGACCGCACCACACTCAGCACCCCGTCCACGCGCCTCCCAGGGCATGAATTTGCTGTTTATGATTCTCCACCACTGGCCATGTTCCCCTTTGATTTGGCTTCTGTCCTTTTAAGGGCAGATTCCAAAGTATTTGCCCTGCATTTAAAGGTTGACTCTATTTATTCTCCCAGAACCGGCTGCCCTCTGTCGCATTGAAGACAGGGTTCCTTATTGATGCTTGGGTTAATGCAATAAAGATGCTGGGCTCAAAAGCTGACATATAATTCCCGAAATAAGAAAATACTTTCAAGAAACACTTCTGTTTTTTTTTCAATATTTATTCACACTTGTAATGTGTTTAGTATTTTTCGGAATTCTTAGCAGAGTCTCCTCAAATTTATTGAACAGGGATTGTTATTTTGGTTTAACAGAGCGCAAAGGGAATGGCTGACCTCTCGGCGCTTTTTAATAGGTATTTTTAGGAATCAAAGCAATGGCATTTGATTCAGAAACTGTTAAATACATGCCTGGAATTTAAAGCACTGACCGACAGGAAACATACAACTCTTTGCATCACGTGCCCAACCATCTGAGCTATCTGAATAAACCGTGTCCCTTTTAAAGGGTTTGTACTCTAGTTTACTGGCCTTTACTCTGCATCTGCTACGGTGACACTACTGCAGAGGGAGTCATCAGTGACTCCCTTCAAACGGTTACATAATGCGTAGCAGCGCCCACAGGCCGTTCCTCTCGAGTGCTTAATTTGTAAATAAAAACGTGCCGGTGCCAAAGCTCTCCTCTTAAACCCGCGGTTGCTGCAATTAAATGTGCGAGCACGGAATACCGAGGCAGAGTAACCCTGAAGGCATCGCGGGCCTCTTTAATCTATTTACAGACACCCCCTGCACCTCCAGCTCACTCTTGCAGCTTTCTAACTTTGTGACGTTTTTTCGCTTTTCTCTTCCTCCGTCTTTCCAATATGTGTCTTTTGCTACAAGAGCTCGCAGCAAATGCTTGAGGGAGAAGAATAAGCCCCGGCCCGCAAAAATAAGTGCCGGTGCTCAGCACCGGAAACAACAAGCACAAATTAAGCACTGTTCCGTCTCACAATGTGAGCTATGCAATCAATACACTCAGACCTCTTTACAGAGATGAACGAGATTATTTCGAGTGGTTGGTGATTAGGGCATCCGCATGTCTGCTTTCCACCTCCTTCACGCCACCATGTAGCCAGTTCTAGTTTGTCTTGTACAAGGCAGTTTTTTGGTCAGTGCACACTTAGTGGTCCAGGAGTATCCCACAAAGCCACCTTTAGAATGTCCAACTGTTGCATCTTGGTGCTAGACTTCCAAAGAGGCCAGTGAGTCTAAGAGTTAGTGGCCTCGTGTCCCACTCAGCTGCCTCCTTGTACCTTGTGACTCTTTCAGTCAGTACTAGCTGCTATGCCTACAGAGTGCTGTATGCCGGGAGTTGCAGTTTTTGCCTTTGACACTGTAAATTTGGCTACAAAATCCCATAATGCAAAGAGTTGTTCTGTCAAGAAACAGATTACGCAGGGACACTTGACAGGTGTAACCACAGTCTACACCAGCCTCAATTTGGGTGCTCTGGCAGGAAGCGTGGGGAAGCTTGCACGGTTTTGGGGAAGACATGAAACTTCCATTCATCTACTTACATACAATTTTTTCACTTAACGAGCAGTGGCAAAGCCAATAAGCGTGGCTTTCATGTGATAACCAGTGGCAGCTTCTTCGCAATGGCGAAGGAGTGTCGCCCCTCTGGGTGAGCCAGCAACTGAAAATAAAACGATATTTTACTATTGTTTTATTTTTCAGCTCCTGGCTTAGCCAGCATGTGCAGGGAGGTGCAGGGCTTGGCCACGGAGAGAGGAGGAGGAGAAGTGGAGTGCACTTAAGTGTGCATGTTAGTTTGGCCGGCCATCTTAGACCGGCCAAACTGACATGCGCACTTAGGTTTCTCCAACCCGGCTGTGTTGCACAGCTGGGTTGGAGAAACTGCACAGACTCTAGTGCACTGTCTGAGCGGCAGACCAAGCCGCTCAAACCAATCCTGACGCTGCTCTAATCCTAGGGTATAGCATGACAGCAGCACCAGGACTGCATGGGGAGCCTGTGCTGGTGTCCCAGGAACTGCTGGGACACCAACACCATCGAAAGAGGAGCGAGGCGGCTGGCGGCAGCAGGAATAAGCCAGTTTCTTTTTTTTCGTTATTGCTTTATTTCCCCTCCATCCCCCAGACCCCTCCCGTCCTGCCTGCCCCTCCCCTTGAGATTTGCAGCAGCCACTGCTGATGATACCACACGCAAACAGAAGCAAGCACAAATGCAAAGATTGTTTGTGGACCTCCCTCTTTCTCTGCCGCCTCCTCTGTGCTGTATTTTTAGTTCCCCAACCTTGCCATACTGCATTGAACCATCACAACAATTTAGGGATTAAGAAACAGCTGTGTGGCTTGGCTGTGCTTTCATATGTTAGCACATAAAAGCTAGGCTTTTTGGCTTTATAATGCTTGTGGTCAGTGTGTTTGAGGTCTCTGTATTTTACCATTTCCATCTCTGGTTTATCACAGGGACGGGGGTTAAGATGAGGATTTTGAAAGGAAGAAATGGATGTGACGTTGCTGTATGAAAATCATGTCAATGCCAGACCCCTAATTGTGGTTAGGGAAAGAGAATTGCAATGCTGTAGGTCATTGTTCTGACATGAAAGATTTGAACTACATGGGATGCCTTTGTCTTTTTCCCAATGGAGACTGAAATCTCCCAGTAACATCTAATCACAAGAGTACGTGAGTTCTATAATCAGGGCCACCAGAACTATGCGACTGTTCAGCCGTGGAGTTTTTTGCATTATAATGGATTTGCCACATTCACCGCATAATCCATCATCTGCAGCATAATCTGGAGATTTTAACGAAAAATTATTTGTAGCTCAAACGGTTCAAAAGTTACTAGAAACACCACAACGCATGTAGCTGCTCTTTGCACAGGTTGACCGGTCACCTTTCTGTTGCTTATTGCTGTATGGACGCCCCAGACTTCCCCTTGCAGTCAGGTTCAGTGACTGACTGCACCCGCCTGCAAGGGTATCTCTAATCCCTCTTAAAAGTGCAGGCAGGTACCCGCCTGCACAGAGCAGCTTTTAGACAGGTGCTCCGTATGACTCTTGAATGCCCTGCTTGCGAGTTTGCAGCTGCCCCGAGGGTAGCACATTTAACATAATAGACAGCACGTTCCTTCTTTGCACCCGGTGCACCTGCTTAAAGATGCACCATGGTGCAAACAGAGAAAGTGTGCCCTATCTATAATAGTGCCCCAGGCCTGCTATTCTGGTGGTCCCACAAGGGAGCAGGAGTACAGTGGTGGAAATGAGTACAATTTAACATCTTGTGTGCACATGAGTATCTAAAACAAAGGTAGAGATACCATACATAGGATGTCAGTTTAAGTGCAACAAGGCAGCATTACTACATACAATGTATTCAAATCAGTCAGAGTGTGGTTGGCATGCATTGCATTTGGTGAAAGGTATGTTTTTATTGTGTTTGTGTTGTAGGTTGGTATTGGGAAAGGCATTGGGCAATCACAATACTGCATGTAAAGTTGTAAACATTGTGGAGCATCACTGGTAGTAAGAGGAACCTAGAGAGACAAGCGGCTAAGAGTTATTTGAGAGTTCCTTCTGTCTCTGAGGATGCACTGAAGATGGAGTGGTAGCTTCTTGGAGCATTGTCTCTCTCAATGCTCCACACACTCTGCCACATGTACTGCTGTCAGTAGTACT
Organism: Pleurodeles waltl; assembly: GCF_031143425.1. Taxonomy (NCBI): domain Eukaryota; kingdom Metazoa; phylum Chordata; class Amphibia; order Caudata; family Salamandridae; genus Pleurodeles; species Pleurodeles waltl. The sequence goes on along the minus strand of NC_090449.1, from coordinate 1,021,414,941 downwards.
GGGTGATCTCCTTGTGCTCAAGCTGGTATGTTTCACCCTGGTCACTGATGATTCTACCTCCCATAACACTCACTATTTAACGGAATGAGGCAGATGGTCTCAGCCACAGGCCCACCGCCACAGCTGAACAACACAGCAGCACTGTGTGGGAAAGATAAGCCACCAGAAGGAAGTGCAAAGGAAGTCACTAGATGATAGCTTTTTCTCCCTTCATCATCTGTTCTAAAAGTTCTCCATCCTTTTAACTGAGGTGTTTGTTCCTTATACAGAAAGTTAATTGCTGCACCCATCCATCCAAAACAGCAGAGAATTTAGAGAAAATGTACTTTTGCAAATGTATTAACGCATTATAAGCCAGGGAAAGCTCTATAGATTTGCGCAACGTTAGGTGTTGTAAGACAACATCCTCTAGCACCGAGAATATAACATGACACTTTCCATACTAAATATTCATATTGGCGATGTGAGGTTGGAATTACCGAAACTTGCAGTGGTTCCCAACCTTTTGACTACAGTGGATCCACATTTTATCATTACTGGAACTCGGGGACCCCCACTGAATCATTATTGGAATCTGGGGACCCCCAGTGATCCATCACTGTAAGCCGGGGACGTCTGGCCTAAGCATTGTGGATGGTTTGAACCGCTAAAAACATACAAAAAATAGAGCATTCATCAAACACATGCACAAATGATAACACATTTTATTTAATTTACAAACAAATATAAATAAAAAAAAATTAATTTTAATAGGAAGGTTGGAGTTTTTCTAAATGTAATTGATGCCACATATCATCCATAATATATTCTGCTTGAAGCACCTGCGCTGCTCCCACAAATCAATCTGAGGAAACCAATTTAATTTTCAGCCTCCAATTTCAATTTCCTTGACATTTAGAGCACATTTAAAAAATGTCAATTACACTTTTAGCCACTTTATTTATATGCACTTTATTAATGTGTTCATATTATTTCATTTTCTAAACAGTCACGGACCGCCTGCTAACTCTTCGCAGACTCCCAGGGGTAACCGGACCACAGGTTGGGAACCACTGACCTAGTGTGCCTGCACCATCAGCTGTGCTAAGGACAGGCCCTGCAGATACTTTCATATCCCAAAAATATGGGGGACTGAAAGGAGTGCCTCACAGCCAAACAAAAAGCACAGTCTCTTGTGGTCTTTTAGAGGAAAGAAAATAGAGAGTGATATTAGGGCAGGTGTTAGGGTAGTTCTTATTCCAGTGAGGAAGGTTTCTCCATCTTAAAGATGGGGTGTCTGAGATGTGCACGGAGGTCCTGATTCACAACTCTACGTCTGTACCTAAAATCTTTGTGCTCATCTTAGAAAATGAATGTAGAATTCCAAAAGCCAATAAATAGTTGGATCTTCATCAGCGCCTTTAGGGGAATTCCTGAATCAACGAATGAGCCAAGCCAGCCCTCAAGCATTGTTCCATCACAAGCATTTCCACTAAAAATAAAACAAAAAGGCAAAGCTCATAATTGCAGTTGGGCCGCAAGCCAACAGCTGGCCAACTCCAGAGAGCCAGCATTGAATATTCCACTTCAATATTTATAAGTAGCCAAACTCCTTTCCAGTGTTTAGGTCTTGAAATACCTTTTGTGATCTATACGAAGAACTTACAGTGGGTTAGAATCTGTCCCTATTTCGAATTTTGCATTCCAATTTAATATTTACATTCATTCAAAGTGCAAGCCCAGTTTTTAGGCTGTGAAAGACATTTCGTGGGCTATACTGATGACACAAAGTTATCATCATATATTTGTGCTTAGTGAAATGTTAACTTGTAACACACATAACCATTACTCCTGTGTGCACAAGTTATTTTAGATTTAGATTTAGCAAAACAAGTAATTTATATGTTTCCAATTAGCTGTAGTTAGGATATGTGTATTGTAACTTTGACATGAGTAGACCTGGTTGCCCAGCTCCATATTGAGAGTGAAGTATTTCTGTTTGTTATGCATAACTCTCTTTCTGTTCCAGACACCATAGACACAGTGCTTTAGTAAATTATTTATTTCTTTGTTAGCTTACTGTGTGAAGGTTATTTTTGTTGCTAATTTACTAGTGGAACGATGATTCTCAGCACCTACACGGGATGGGGACAGAGGGGTTGAATACTCCTTTGTGAGATATTGTGAAGGCTGCGATGATGAAAGAAGCTGGCATTGTATTATCCATGAGAAGGAGGCCAATATCACGCACAGTGGGAACACGGGTTTTTGGTTGGTTCTTAGTTGGTAGGAACCTGTAGAATGTATCTCTTTGGCTTAATTTCATGTTTTAACCGAGTGATGCTTGTTAGTCAGGAGATTTTTCCTGCCCTCCTTTGCAGGCGGACGTCTTTCCAAGAAGGGTTCAATGCAAGGGCAGTTCAATGGGTCTTGTGGTGAGTATCTCTGGTATTGATATGCTATGGGGTTGGGGCTATGTAAGATGCAAGTGATAAGATTGTACATAAGTTAAGTGGGTGTTACGGGAAGCCATGCGTGAATAACCTAAGAACCTCAGTTATCCCTTTTGAATGAGTCTGACTTTCCATCGTTCATGAATAAGTGGTATTCAGAGTTCCTCAAAATTTTATAGTAGGATCTGCAATTTAAATCACAATATTTGAGACATATGCAGCTTTTTCTGTTGCTCACTGTAACTGCTGTTGGTATTTGGAAAAAGTCACATGTTCCCCTTCCCAGATTTGTATTTTGTCGAGTGCCTTCTGTAACCAAGCTTTTAAGTTTATTTGCTTAGATCTTTCCTTTGCATATAGAATAAAATAAAATGTAAGTTGTTTAGGTTACCATCTAATGCGGGCTCTATATCTGATCGATAAATAATATATTTCAAGCAATTCACGTCTTCCAGTCTAGGTTTTGAATGTTCACTTTGAGCCAGGTATTTCCCAAGATTATAGAAGTATCTTGCTTGGAACCATCAGTCTGAACATACTCAACCCTTGCCTCAAATCTTTTCCTTACATCAGCTTCTCTGATGCTACAGCATTTCGGGAGGTGGGGAGGGGTGTCGCGAATACAGCCTTCTCTTCCAAATCTTGCCATACTGAGGCTTCATTATTCTCTGCATTTCTGAGACTTGAGGCGTGAAGTCAATTACTCACTTGATATGGAATTCAGGCCTCGTGATATTTCTCAAACTGAGAAATCCAAATCTCCCATTCCTTGTTGATATTCTATGCTTTTCAAGTTTAAACCCTGGTGTCTTGTCCAGGACCTAGTGAAAGCTATTAGAATTCTATACATTTTCCTGCTGGGGGATATCTGAGGAATGTATGTAAACGAATATAAGGTTTTGGGAGCATTAGCTTTTTGCAAACACACATTTGAAGAAACATATTGTTCATTGTTATGTATAGCAGCAAAGGGGAAATAATAAAATCTTTATGTTTCGTCATACAAACTCCCTGTTTAAAAAAAATGAACAGTTGACTTTTTCTGTGCATGTCCATGTTTTGGCAGATGCCTGGGGAGAGGGACGAGGGAAGTATGCCGTTTTTGATAATGAGCTATATTTCCGTTTTCCTTTTTTTAATACTATTTTCAGCTCATCAAATTTCTGTATATTTATAAATTTCAACATGTCCTTTTATCTCTCAATGTTTTCACATTCCAGTGGTGGCCAGGGACCAGATAGGTCCAGCAACAGTGTTAGCTGACCCCTCTTGTAAAGTATCTCCGTGGCCAGCAGGTCTCATAGACGTCATTTAGGGGTCGCAGCTGCTACCCCTGACTTGCCCTTGCGACCCTTGGCACTGCCTTTGCTACCCCTGGCCTCTGAGTTGGCAAAATCAGTGCCAGGAACACACAGGCAGCTATTGGAGCTCTGCCTTCCTTGTTTTTGTCAGTTTTTAATTACACTAATAATAAATAATGCTACATTAATCACTATTAGTGTAATAAATTGGAGTACAATTAGCTGGAATATGACCACCGCTGGCAGCTGAGATGAGGAAAACATGCTTTAACATGTATGCTGCTTGTGTGCTTGCGGGTGAGAGTGTTTATGTGAGCGACAGTTTGTGTATGTGTGAATGCGTGTATGTGTAAGCGTGTGGGTGAGTGAATGTAAAGGTCAAATGGTGTGTGATGTCACTTCCGAAACTCCTGGCATTTTGGTGAATTGACGTTCATGCCAGCACCCCCACAAGACAAAGGCAGGCAGACGCTTTATAGTGCAGCGAGGGCTGCGAGAGCACCTCACAGCGTACATAAGCTGGCTATGAACGAGTTTTGGTATGCACTGCGCATGCCCGTCCCTCGTTCCAATTTCAGCGTGGCTCCTGCATCCCTTGCAAGTGTCTGTCCTTGTTTGCTGGGTGCGTCATGTGTCAGCAGGGCCGGCCTTTAGCATGGCACAGCTGGGCCCAGGGTGCCAATTTTCTGAGGGGCACATGGAGCTTCTTGTATTAAGGCCATGCCAACAGCAGCACCCGTCTCATCTTGCTGCAGCCTTGGCCTTGTCCCTGCCTATTCATGTCTGTCAGATTTGCCAGTTTAAAGAGGTTTTAGTCTTTCATTATCATACTGCAGGCCATGTTTTGAACGCCCCTTCAGCCCCTTTCTTTGCCCTCCCTTCACCTTCTGACCCTTGCTGACACATCAACAAAACCATCATCTGCGTGAGGCAGCTAAGCTATCAGTGATTTAGGTGAACTGGGGGAGGTCCAGGGATGTTTGTGTAAAGGAGCCAGTCGCTGCTCATCCAGGTGATGCCCAGTAAGCACAAAAGGGACACCCTGCTGCCTCATTTAATTCACAACCCTCAGCAAGAGCACCAAACTTCTCTTGCCCATGCCCAGGACACTATTTTAGCAAAGGACGGTTCTGTTTGTCAGGTTGACAATCAGCATGACCGCTTGAAAGACCTGCATCGTACTAAAAGTGTGGATTCTTTGCTCCTTTTAGCCACACCTCTGACCCAGCCCCACCTGTATCTGTCCACCACTTTTGTGTCCAATATCACAGTTCCCATACTTTATCTTATGCACTTTGACCAATGCTCTCAAGGTACAACTCGATGAAGCTGGATTTTACAGCAATCCAAGCTATGCTGACCACTGTTTACAGTTCAGAACGTTTGTGGGGCAATCCAATACATTCTGGGTTTTGTAGTCGTGGTTTGATTCCCATGAACTAATTAAACGCAGACTGCTGCAAACAATGATTGTCGGGAAAAAGTTTGGACTGGCAACAGTGTCTGTAAAGATCTAGAGTGAAGTGGTTACCCTAGCCCAAGCCTGCCACCACTGCTGATGCTGCCTGGCCTGGAGCAGAGATATCAGTACATAATGTACTCTGCACTTGTGAGGGGTTGCTATGGCTGGCACTTGGAGGCGGGAGGTGAAGGGGCTGAAAGGCCTGATGTTGAAAGGGGAAATGGGCACAAACAGCAACCCGTATATCTGATATACTATGCACTATCAAATGTATGTTTTTTTAATTGTAATTACATTGATCTAATTTGTTTAGATCAGATAATTATATGTGGATTTCACAAATATGCCCTTCTTAAGCATGTAAAGTTCCTTGCTGATGCACATAAATTAGGAATAGGAATCTGGGGTGCTGTCAGAAACAGGGGTGACTTGCTCATATGGGTGTAAGGCACTTCTCTTCTTCCCCTTTTTAGGTCGAAGCCTACTAGATGGCGCAGCTGTCTGGTTTCTAAAGACATCTTGGAAACAGAAAGCTTCCCTGGGAATGCATTCCACCTGTTGCTTACTATTGACTTTGTGGTTTGTAACTCACCTTTTATGGCTTTCTATTTGTCGGCCATATTTCTTTTAGGCTGCCCAGCTTGAGTGTGTTCATCCCAAGGAGTAAAGCTTTATTCAAACTACTTCTCCTTAGATTCATTCATGAGTGCTCTGTTCTGTAAACGGGGGTGTAAATCTTGTTCTTATCTTGTCATATTTGCTGAGCATTCAGAGACAGAGGTCAAATGTCAGGTTCTATCTTCCCAGGAAGCTTGGTGTTTACTTTTCTTTCTCTGACTTCAAAGTGAGATGATTTATATGATAATATTGCTGGATACTGGGGTTAGGAAAGGTGTTTTTTTCTAGCATTCAGCACTATTTAAATGAACTATGTGAGTATTTGAGAACATATCAGAAATACGAAAGCACAAATGAAGCACATTGTTAATTCTGAAGTGTGTTGGAAACAAATACTTTAATATGATCAAAACAAATCAATACACTGGTGATGCCATCTCCACATTATTCTTTGTGCGCTGTATAGTTTTACCAGTAAAACTGTATGTCAGTGCAAATGTAATGGTAATTTCAATTGAAAATGTGTTGTCTGTAATGGCAGTGTGCTACCACACCATGCACAGTCCAGTGCCACTCCACTCTACTCTGCACCACTCGAAGCCAATGCACTCTACTCTGCACCACTCATCGTTACACTAGCTCACTTTAAAATGACTCCACGCCACTGCACTCTACACTCTACTCCGCACCACTCAACTCAATGCCAATGCACTCTTCTCTACCCCACTGCAGTCTTTGCCACTGTACGATGCACCACTCCAGTCTAGGCCACTCCACTCTACGCCACTTTGTAACACTACACACTATGCCAGTCCACTGTATGGATTGCACCACTCTACTCTACACTAATCTACTCTAAGCCACTGTACTCTATCCTGCACCAATCCATTCTGCACCACTTCATTCTACTCTGAAAAAAATCTACTCAATGCCACTGCACTCTATGCCACTCCACTCCATTCTATGCCACTGCACTTCACACAATTCCACTCTAGGCTACTGCCCTCAACTGTGCACCACTCTAATCTATGCTACTGCATTCTACAATGCTACATTGTATGCTGCAGAATTGTACACCACTGCAAACTCTACACCAATGCCCTATACACCCAACGCCACCCTGCGCCACTGCAGTCTACTCATTGCCAATGCACTCTGTGTCACTCTACTCTGCAACACTGCACTCTATGCCACTCTACTTTGCACTACTGCATTCTATGCCAATGCACTCTACGCCACTGTAACCTGCATCACTCCACTTTACACCAGGGCACTCTGCAGCAATCCACTCTACACCGCTGCACTCTGCAGCACTCTACTGTACGCCACTGCACTCTGCAGCACTCTACTCTAAGCCATTTCACTCTGCAGCACTCCACTCCACGCCACTGCCCTTTAAGACACTGTACTCTACTCTGTACCACTCCACTCTGCACCACGCTCCATGCCACTCTACTTTACTCTGCACCACTCTACTATGCACCACTCTATGCCACTCTGCTAAGCACCACTCTACGGCACTGCACTCTGTGCCGCTCTACTCCCCTCTGCACCACTTCACTCTGCACCACTCCACTCTACTATGCAACACTCTAATCTACGCCAATTCTACAACGCTGCAGTGTGCCCGCTGAATTCTATGCTGCTGCATACGCCACTGTACTTTGCAACACTCTGCACTAATGACTCTACAGTAGTCCACTATACTTTACCCCATTCCACTGTTCAACACTTTATGGAACTCCACTCTACGCAACTCGTATATCCTGCACGCTATAACACTCCACTCTGCGACACTGTACTCCACTCTTTCCCATTCCGCTCTACACCACTCCACTCTCCTCTACACCACTAACTTTTAGCCAAGCTGAACAGAAGCCACCTTGGTGCACGGCATGGCTAGAACACGTTCCCAAAGTCAGTGGGCTCTTGCATAGGCGAGACCTGTTGGCTTTGCCAATGCTTCTTCTGCTACACTAATAGAAAATATGAAACTGTTATTCACTTTTGGCAGAGTAAAAAAAATGCTGCCAGAGTCGAGCAGCAGCCCGAGACTCCTGTGTGATGGCTGGCACAGGCGCGCGAAGGCGCCTGCACAAGCTATTAGAATGATTGTCCGGGGTTGGCAAAGCCCCAGCCCTGTCCTCAGTGGCCTTTCACACCTCATTACCTTCCCATCAGTCACGCGATGCAGCATCGCTGCAGTACACTGGTAGCCCTGGGCGCTTTAGTGGCCAGGCTACCTGTCAATCATCCTGTCACCCCGCCCATTCCCAGCTCATCATTGAGTTAAGATGAGAAAGCAAAGAGGTTGAAACCTGAAGCTGCACGGTGCAGATGCATGGAGCCCGTGACGTCAGCATGGGACTGAGGCCCGCGCTGATTCACGCCGCGGCCTCAGCCCTCAGCTTCCTGCTTGAGTGTTTGAGGAGGAAACCCCAAACACAGCAGAGCTGAAGCAGGATCCGCACAGGCAAATGAGCGTAAACATAATGCTTCTAAGGTATATGTAAGATTGTGAGAGTGAGAGTGTGAGTGAGGGAAAGAGTGAATGAGACCGAGACAGGTAGGTGAACATTCAGTGAGAGACAGCGTTCAAGTCTGTGTGAGCGCAAGTCAGACTGTGAGTGTATGTGAGTATGTGAGAGATTGCGTGAGCATTTGAGTGAGACTGTGTGAGATAGTGAGTGACAGTGAGACGGTGTGAGTATGAGTGAGACAGTGACAGTGAGTAAGACAGTGAGTGAGTGAGAGTGGCTGAGACAGCAGGGTCAACAGTAACGCAGTGTGTGAGAGTGAGTGGGACAGTTTGAGTATGAGAGTGAGAGAGACAGCAAATAAAGAAGCGAATGAGACAGTTAATGTGAAAGTGGCTCGGACTGACTGATAGTGAGTAAGACATCATGTGAGTGATACATTGAGTGAGAGTGAATGAGACAGTGGGGGACTGTGTGAGTGAGTGAGACAGATTGGAACACAGTGAGAGAGATAGTGTGCACATGTGAGTAATACAGCGAATGAGTGAAACAGTGAGTGAAGTGCCGTGAAACAATCAGAGAATGAGTGACACAGTAAATGAAGCACCACGAGCATGTGAGGGAGCCCGTGAGACAAAGTGATCGAGACTGTGAGACAGTGCAACGCTGTGAGTGACAGTGAGTGAGATACTGAGCATGTGAGTGAGAAAGTCAGTGACAGTGAAGGAGACAGTGTTAATGCATGTGTGCGTGAATTGTTATACTTGTGAGACTGATACTGACATTCACTACTGGGGGTAGTGCTTGGCTACGGATGCACACATGAAAACACCCTGGTACTGGCTTACTGGAGGTAATTGTTGGCATAAAAGAGGGGCACCCATAGCAGAATGCAGGGCTGGCATGCCAGAGAAATTTACTCGTTTAGGGGAGACGCATGGCAAAATGTTGACTCTGGCATATTTGAGTTAATCACTGGCATACAATGGGCACCCACATCATACTAGGAATGGAACAAATGGCAAAAAACTTGCTCTGACATATGGGATGTAATTTGTGACATGAGCCACCCACTGTGTATGGCAGCATCAGTGGCAAAAGTCTGGGCACTCGCATATTGTAGGTAAGTGGGAGCATAATGGGTGCATGAAAGGCATATGGGGTACACTCATGATAAAATGCTCTGCTGTGCATTTTGAAGGTAATTATGGCATTACGGGGCACATTTGTAAACAATCTGAATAAAAAGGAGATCAGATTTCATTAGAACATCATTAAAATACTTGAATATTTCACTAGTGTACTTTATGAGATTATGTTTTTTGGGGGGTAAATTTATGTGAAAATTGTGCTTTAAAATCTACCATTTGACCTCGGATATTTCAAAAATTTCTTGCGGGAGAGAGCCTTTCCTACTCTGACGCTCCTAGAAAAAGTCAGGCTGGCTCGCTCACTGGATTCAGGGCAAGTGTTACAGCTCATCACTTCAGTGTTGTCTTAAAGATTTTGGGGGCCCTGGGCAAGGTAGGTTTTGGAGGACCCTGTTTGGAAGAACTTTTAGTTTTATTACCCATTTTCAGCTAATTGAAGGCCACATGATGTCAAACAAACTTTGGTAAATGGGGTAAATCAAAAACAGTTGAATTATGCCTTGCCAAGAGCCCCAAAATCCTTTAGATGCCAATGGGCACAGAGAGACCGAGGCAGATGTAGGCAGAGAGGAAGGAGGTTGACATACAGAAATAGATAGGGGTGAGAGAGAGAGAGGATGTTTACTTTCCCAGGGCGGGGGCTTTGGAAGTCGGGGGCCCTGGGCAATTGCCAACTTTGCCCATGCCTTAAAACATCTCTGCCTCACTTTCAAATATCTCCGGTCAGCACTGGCCAAAGATACGGTTTGAGTCCACCTCATCTTTGTGTTGGCCAATACACTTAGGAAAATATACTAAAAATGTATGTCTTGATCGTGTTTTAGAATAAAACAAATATGGGTGGCAAAAGCTGGCACATTTTCTCTGAATATGGTGGGCACACCCATAGTACCCTTACTTGGTGACAGGAACAATGCAGATGTTTTAGCTTTGCCTCAAATAAGGTTACCATGGCCCATATTTATACTTTTTTACCGCCGCATTTGCGTCGTTTTTTGACGCAAAATCGGCGCAAACTCACAAAATACAATTGTATTTTGTAAGTTTGCGCCGTTTTTGCATCAAAAAGCAGCGCAAATGCGGTGCTAAAAAAGTATAAATATGGGCCCATTTGTCCATGACGTTTAGGATCAACTCAGATTTTAGGGCCAGATGTAGCAAGCAGTTTTGCCCATTCTGTGTCTATGGGAAAATGTGTTCGTACATATGGCCCTTAGTGCCTTAATGCGGGCAGACCTGAATCTCCTATAGTGTCCCCTACTTTGGGGGTGTGGCAAGTTTTCACACTGTCCATCACTGAATAGGAGACCTCTGACGACCTCTGTTGGCCTCTCCGGTTTGTATGCGACCTCAAGTTACCAAAAGGGTGGTCAGGATCATCTCACGAGACAAAGCACTAGTGCCTCAGTTGTGTGTTCAATGTACTAATGATTATGAGTTTTGAATGAAGGAACAACAAACCTATCCGCAGGCTGGTAAATTCAGAAACTGCAACTATCTCTTTAATGTTACAACAAAGATTTTCAACAACAATTCCTTGCAGTTCTAATAAATAAATATACCTCTTGCAATTTCAAGGAAAAGGACAGCTTTTTTCATGGAAAAATGAACGTACAACACCCCTTAAAACTCGGTGAAAAGGGAGCTATCTAATGTGTCCTCATTAAATGTGAGGAAAATAAACACAAATCCTCCCTGAAACAGGAAACATGTCAATCACCATTGTGGCAAGTGACCTTCTACTATAAAGGTCAAATGTCTTGGGGATCAAGGATCCACACCTGTTTTGTTGGCCTTCTTTAGTGCTCTGTCCCTCTTCTAATCTCTCTTTAGGGGGATTTTAACCACGCCCATGTTACGTCTTTCACTTTCATTGGTCTGTGGGCTTGCCTTTTAAAATCTGATTGTTTTCATTCGTGAAAGGCATGCATACATCATGCCTTTTATGGTGCTTAGCCCTCCTCAAGAGCACCGGTAAACTACTGGAAACATACGAGGCTCCATGTTTTCTGCATGGTTTCTGGACTACCTGTTCTCTTTATTTCGCAGCACGATTGCTCTGTGTTGTACACAGCGCGATCGCGCACATTTTTTTTCATCTAATGTAGCAAGAAAAGTCCGGTTAGGAGTTTACAACGCTAATAGCTCTAACTGATGTAATGCGAGACCCGTTGCATTGCAAATGCTTGTTTTACTTTCATATCATATGAAAATAATTCAGTCCAATAAAAACAATTTTACTGTCAAAACAAGACCATGAATGCACTAAAGATTTTCAAAACCGCTACTGGGCATTGGTTTTCCAAAATTGGTTAGTCTGTCAAAATCAGAAAAAAAAGTCTGAGGTTTTCAAAGTCTCTGCTCCTGCTGAAATCCTATGAAAGTGCCTAGACAGGCAACACAGGTCCTTCGGGTGTACAGCTCACGTGTTCCTGCTTGATACAGGAAGTGGTGCAACTTGCTATTGTGTGGGACCACATGTGATGATCAAAGAAAGTACCCCATCAGGGGCTAGCTCTGGGTATGACATTTAAGCGGTCACCTGGAGCACAACTGATAATGGTGTCTCTTGTTGTTTTACAGGAATATGGGAACCTGTGGGAAGTAGCACCCCTCTTCTGCACTGATTTTTGATGCAGTGAATTCGAACTGCAAGGCTGTTGAATTATACAGCTGGCTCCATTGTTACTGCAGAGGAATACGCTTTTTGTAGTAAAGAGCCACCCCCCACCACCATCATCTGGCCCCTCCTCTCCACGGATTGGCCACCTGTGTTTGGAAACAGATGCACTTTATGTGATCACACTCATTGCAGCAAACAGCAGTGCCCCTTTTTAGGGTCGAACCTGCGTAGCATGCGATTCAGCATGCGTATCGCTTGTGAGACGCTATGGTAGTTAGAAAAGGGCTCGGAGCCCCGCCCATGTCACGTCAGTGTCTTTCATTGGTTCATGGGCTTGCCTTTTAAAATCTGCTTGCTTTCATTAGGGGAAAGCGTGCATATGACATACCTTTTCCGGTGGTTAGCCCTCGTCGAGCACAGCGGGCAAGTACTGAAAACATACGAGGCTTGCTGTTTTCCGTCTGGTTTAGGACTACTTTTTCTCTTTTTTTCGCAGCACAATCTTGCTTGTTTAGCAGCGCGATTGCGCTCGTTTTTTTTCCATTTAATGGGGCAAAAAAAAGTCCAGTTGAGAGTTTACAACTGCCAATAGCTCTAACTCGGAGAAGTGCGGGACCCGTTGCATTGCAAATGCTTGTTGTGATCTGTGGGAGGGGACTGTCAGTCCTAAATCAAATCAAATCATTAGCATTTATAAAGCGCGCTACTCACCCGTGCGGGTCTCAAGGCGCTAGGGACAAAGGGGGTGGTTATCGCTGCTCGAACAGCCAGGTCTTTAGGAGTCTCCGGAAAGCGGAGTGGTCCTGGGTGGTCCTGAGGCTGGTGGGGAGGGAGTTCCAGGTCTTGGCCGCCAGGAAGGAGAAAGATCTCCCACCCGCCGTGGAGCGTCGGAATGCGAGGGACGGCGGCGAGTGCGAGGCCAGAGGAGCGGAGGGGGCGGGTGGGGACGTAGAAGTTGAGGCGTCTGTTGAGGTATTCCGGTCCCTTGTCGTGGAGGGCTTTGTGTGCGTGGGTGAGAAGTCGGAAGGTGATCCTTTTGCTGACTGGGAGCCAATGCAGGTGTCTCAGGTGTGCGGAGATGTGGCTGCTGCGGGGTACGTCGAGGATGAGGCGGGCCGAGGCGTTTTGAATGCGTTGTAGGCGATTTTGGAGTTTGGCTGTGGTCCCGGCGTAGAGGGTGTTGCCATAGTCCAGGCGGCTCGTGACGAGGGCGTGGGTCACGGTTTTTCTGGTGTCGGCGGGGATCCAGCGGAAGATCTTGCGGAGGATGCGGAGGGTGAGGAAGCAGGCGGAGGACACGGCGTTGACTTGCTTGGTCATGGTGAGAAGAGGGTCCAAGATGAAGCCGAGGTTGCGGGCGTGGTCTGCGGGGGTCGGTGCGGTGCCGAGGGCCGTGGGCCACCAGGAGTCGTCCCAGGCGGACGGGGTGTTGCCGAGGATGAGGACTTCAGTTTTTTCAGAGTTCAGCTTTAGGCGGCTGAGCCTCATCCAATCTGCGACGTCCTTCATACCCTCTTGTAGGTTGGTCTTGGCGCTGGCGGGGTCCTTGGTGAGGGAGAGTATAAGTTGGGTGTCGTCGGCGTAGGAGGTGATGATGATGTCGTGCTTGCGAACGATGTTGGCGAGGGGGCTCATGTAGACATTGAAGAGTGTCGGGCTGAGTGATGAGCCTTGAGGTACGCCGCAGATGATCTCAGTGGGTTCTGAGCGAAACGGAGGGAGGTAGACTCTTTGGGAGCGGTTTGCGAGGAAGGAGGCGATCCAGTCCAGGGCCTGGTCTTGGATCCCGGTGGAGCAGAGGCGGGTGATTAGGGTGCGGTGACAGACGGTGTCAAAGGCAGCCGAGAGGTCGAGAAGAATGAGGGCGACTGTTTCACCGTTGTCCATCAGGGTTCTGATGTCGTCTGTGACTGAGATGAGGGCGGTTTCAGTGCTGTGGTTGGTTCGGAATCCGGTCTGTGAGGGGTCGAGCAGGTTGTTGTCTTCCAGGAAGGTGGTCAGCTGTTTGTTGACGGTCTTCTCTATTACTTTGGCTGGGAAAGGCAGAAGGGAGATGGGGCGGAAGTTTTTCAGGTCGCTCGGGTCAGCCGTAGGTTTCTTTAGTAGGGCGTTGACTTCGGCGTGTTTCCAGCATTCGGGGAAGGTAGCAGAAGAAAAAGAAGAGTTGATGATGGTCTGGAGGTGCGGGCGATGATGTCGTCGGCTTTGTTAAAGATGAAGTGCGGGCAGGGGTCCGAAGGAGCGCCGGAGTGGATAGAGTTCATGATGGATTTGGTTTCTTCCGTGCTGATGTGGGTCCAGTTGTTGAGGGTGATGGTCGGGGATGTGGGTTCTGTGGTGTTTGGTTGGGTCTGGTGTCCGAAGCTGTCGTGGAGGTCGCTGATCTTGCGATGGAAGAAAGTGGCGAGGGATTCGCATAGATCCTGTGAGGGCGTGACGGCGTTGGCGTTGGCGCTGGGATTGGAGAACTCCTTGATGATGCTGAAGAGTTCTCTGCTGTTGTGGCTGTTTTTGTCCAGTCTGTCGGTGAAAAAAAAAGTCCTAGGGTTCACTATGCACTTACATGGAGCTGAGGAGGGATGAGAGCAAAGAATAGGCATGTTGTATGTTGGTGAATTTATTCTACAATATAGAACAGTTTTTCTTAACCTTTTGACTTCTGTGGTCCCCACTTAATTATTACTGGCATCCGGGGACCCCGCCTAATCATTATTGGAACCCCAGTGAGTTATTAATGGAAGCCGGGGACAGTGGCATAGGCAATTCAATTTTGATGATCACAACATTGAAACAATACACATAAATACAGAAACAAGCATTTATCAAACAAATACATAAATGATGAAATATTTTATTCAGTTCACTAACAAATATAAAAATCCCAACATTTTTATTTGAATGGGGAGATTGGAGCATTTGTAAATTCAGTTGAAGCAACTCATCATCCACTCTGAATTATGTTTGTTGCACTTGCACTGCTCGCACCAATCAATCTGATTATACTAATGTAACTTTTAGCCTACAGTTTCAAATTCCTTCACATTTACAGAACGCAGCCTGGTCAGGTTTCCCAGGTCCATGCGTAATGTGCTGCCTCAGTCCAGGTTTTTTCTTTGAAATCTCTGACTTTTAGTGTGGTTTATTCCATTATAGAACAGGACTACAAGTCCCAGAATTCAAAGGAAATAACCTTGACTGGAGCAGCACTTCATAAATAGACCTGGGAATCTTGGCAGCTTTGAGAACTTGTTAAAATTTAAATTTGTACTTCTTTATACAATTTATTCATTTGTTAAATACAATTCTGGGGGTTATTCTAACTTTGGAGGAGTGTTAATCCGTCCCAAAAGTGACGGTAAAGTGACGGATATACCACCAGCTGTATTACGAGTTCCATAGGATATAATGGACTCGTAATATGGCTGGTGGTAAATCCGTCACTTTTCCGTCACTTTTGGGACGGATTAACACCTCCTCCAAAGTTAGAATAACCCCCTTAATTTTCAAAGCAGTCACGGACCCCCTGCGTAGGAGCTGCTGAACCCCAGAGGTCCCTTGGCCACAGGATAAGAACCAATGCTGTAGAGAATGTCTGAACAATTTATTATACACTTAGGCTTCATTAAATGTTTGACAGACAGGGTCCCACCCACAAATGTGGCACAGTACCCTCGAAAAAAGCAAAGAAAAAGGACCGTCGAATTCGGGGAGAAAACTCTCGCACTGTTTCCTAACAGATCGGCTATGTCTTTCACCTACTGGCTAACATTCTATAAATGATAATTCCCTGCAAGGGTCACCACTGCTTTATACAAGTATACTTACCTAGATTCCTTTTCAGGTTCATAGATGTGCATCTTAGCCACCATGTGTGCCTATGTGATTGCTTCTCCTGAAGTAGGGGAAGATGAGTATACAGAGATCCAAAGAGCATTGACTCATCCAGGATTACATTTTCTAAGAGCATTTCAATAATCTTGGAAGTTGAATTTCTGCTTTGCTTCTCAGCCCATCTACTGCCTGTTCCAAACAGTACATGGCTGCTGGCATCCTGTCCCGTTTGGTGTGGGGCAGAAATAAATGGAGGGTCATACTGGAGGAAGTGACATGGAGCTTCTGCTGTTTAGTGGGATTTCGCCCTTGTCTCCTCTCACAAAAGGTTCCCCTTAAGTTTTTTTGTTTTAAAAAACAAATTCAAGCACTGGAGAGGGGAAAGAGAGCCTATGAGAGAGAGACACAGAGGGAGAAAATATTTTCTGAGAGCATGGTACGGCTGGGGAATCACTTATCACCTGTCTACATACATAGGATAACAGTTAAGGTGTGAGTCACTTTGAGGGTGTCTGGAAACATGTTCCATGTGTCCACTGTAGCCTTTATGTGTCTATCATACTAGAGGAACTCTTGATGTGTGTGTCCAAATGACATCTGTGCATCATTAAATATAAATGTGTTGTTCTCCAGTAAGTGTCCCATGTGCACTCACTTGCCCTCCCTCCTTCCTGCTATCTCAGTGTCCCACGCTGACCTACGGAAATGGGGTAACCCCCAAACTGGGGCATCTGTTGCATAAGACATATAAAGAAAGAGCTTCTGGCCATGTGTTGCCATTGTTGGCATGTCAAACCAAGCAGGCAATGTACACTTCATCGGGCAGTGAGTGAGGCCGCTGCTCCCTCGCGCTGTGAGAAAAGGCATTTTCACTTATTTGATAATTTCAATAAAAATAAATGTACGTTCTTTGTACCTCCTTGCCAGGACTGCTGGGCCAATGCTTTACTTTTATCTTTGCATTTTTTGACATCCTTGTGTGTTTAAACTCTGTCTTCAGGTTACAGTAATTCAAAGGCAATTGTATCTTTTCTGTGAGCCAATGAGAATATTTTATTGTGATGTGCATTAAAGCAAAAAATGGTTTGTGGTTCTTTACTTGTTCTAAGTACACTTGCCTATTAGAAAGCCCCCTTAGTTTTTTATGTAAGCTGATTCAGTTGTTATTTATTTTTTTAATTTGTGCAGCAAGTAACTGTTTGTCACGTTTAAGTGGAGGCATTTTTCTTTTTTGTGGCATATGCTTTTAATAATTGGCAGTCTGCAATGTTTATTGATTTATTTATTTTTTCCGCAGGCATATGCAATAGAAATGAAAAGGATAAAAATAACAAAAAGTATAAAGGCCACCATATAAATGTGGTATGCAGATGTTCGCAAAAAAAGTAACAAAAGTATTAAATTAAACCATAAATTAAAGCAGAGATTGTCTTAACACTCCTGGCACTGAAGTGGATTTCTTTCTAGGCAAATGTGCATAAGTGCGAGAGCAAAAACCCAACACTCTCAGTGAGGCAGTGGCCGAAGTAGGCTGAACAATGTTCACATGTACTAGGTCGTGGTGGACAGAAAAAAAAAATTGAATAACATCTAAACAGCCCTCTGGATAAAGAGGGCTAACTGAAAACAGGTATATCTGTATGCATTTGTATTATGTTTAAGAAAATAAAATGAAGACCAGGCCCTGCTCTAGGATTTTTTGTTTGAGAGGGCCGTAAACAAGCATGGGTGGGCCATGAAAACGAAGGGGGTACTGGCCAAAAAAAAATCTACTTAATAATCTGATATTTTAGGTATTGGCATCTGTCCGCTTTTGACATTTTTAACACAATAATCAGCACCTAAGCAGCTATGTATTTCGCTTTCATTGATGTGCTTTGGGGAAGGAAACTGCTTTCCAGATCTTGAAGATGGAGAATTTGGCTGCAGCGTGCTTCTCTTGGACATATGCAGCAGCAGAAATTTTTCTGCTGCCATACTGGGCTACTTTGCAGGTTTTCATGTTTTGTTAAAAAAAAAGTGCCAACTTTTTGCTTTGCAAAGCATTGAAGTTTTAATTTAGTTTTCATGATAGCCCTGCTGTTTTGTGCATCATAGCAGCTACTAAACTCTGCTGACACCACACGTCTCCCCAGGCCTGAAAATGTCCAATGTCAATTGTGTCAATCATTAAAATAAACGATAAGGGAGGGCCCATAGGGATGAATGCCCATGTGAAACATTAGGCTGAAAACCTTCTGTTTTCTAGTTCCAAATGTCCTTGGGTGTGCCAGAGTAATCATTGGGTGGGCCTGGCCTACCCTCTAGAACCGGGCTTTAAGTCAGTGTCTCCCGACCAGGCCTAATAAGAAAAAAAAAAAACCACTTCGACTTTTCAGAGCCAGAACTTTTGGCTTTGCCATTGCTTCTTATCCGTGGACGGCGAGCACTGAAAGCAGCAAGCCCATAATTTACCTGGAGAACCGAACATCCTTGCGCCATGCCTGAATACTCGCCCAGCCTAGAACATTTCACCTTGATTTGGCTCATTTCTGTTCGTCTCGCAAGTCCCTTGACTCCCCAGACTTTGTCCTGCGGCAGTGCAGACCCCCCACGGCAGTATTGATTTGTTTGCAGAACGGCAATTTGCTTCTGTGGAGTAATAGTTGTGAATTTTCTGCAAATGGCTACTTTTCGGTTAGATCATAGGAGGTGAAATTGGGCACCTGCTGGGAACTATTACCGCTGCAATGAAGGAGCACGCGGCCGCCAGCCAGGCGGAAAGAGCCTTCAGTGACGTAGGCCCTCGTTAATGACGCACGCAGTCAACACCGGAAGTGGGACATTGTGAGAGGGATTGTGTGACAAGACACAGAGGCCCGTATTTGATTTTGTTTTCAAAGAATTGTATTTTAAACATGTTGAAGGTTTTATAAGGTTTATGGTGGACGAATTAAATAAACTCCATACCTTGCAATAGAATTAAACATTTAAGGCAACGTTAAAGGAATTAAAGATTATTTTAAAGAAACTGAGACGAATATTATTCCACCAACAGAAAAAAGTATTTATATTCAGAACTGTTATAAGAAGGCTTGATAGAGACTTGGTCCATGTTGTACATTACACTTTGCACTAATTAAATGCCTAAATATGGTTAGATGTGTACGTTGTATATTACATTGCTTTGCTCTAACAAGAATTTTCATGGAAATACTTTTGTACCCTCCCTGAAGGTTTACGTTTTTGATGTGTTTCTTAGGAGACTTCTGGAAAAAGGGTGGATCTTACAAAACGTATTCAGTACATCCACTGCAAAACCTTCAATGGGCTTGAAATAAAATTATTTAAAAGTCTAATATATGCTTATGTGCCTTTTACAGAATCTATACGTTATTTAATGTTGTCCAGAAAATTATAATTTACTTTACAACCCTTTTGACCCTATGGATGCTGACTCACCAAAATCCAGTGTTACCGGAAAAGTCTGTTTGTCACACTTTCAGCCCTTAACAGTCTCCTTCCTGTGCGCTGCTGATAGGCTCGAGGAAGGTCAATGAATGGAAACTAAAGAAGGTTGATGGGGGTGTCATTGAGAGGATATGCCATGAAAGAGCAATCATTTGTTTTATGTTCCACTAGAGCACGTTTGTTATTCCACAGTTCTGTAAATAACACTTGTTACTATTACCTGATTTAATGCTACCCAGTTTATCAACCTCAGAAGAATAAAGGACTGAGATAATCCTTTTGTGATTTGAACGTGTGACCTGCACGCAATAAAGGGGGAGTGTAGAAGTCACTGATCGACGTGACTGTTTTTTCCTTCGCATATAAAAAAAATCATATATATTATATGTATAATAAGCAATTATCAAATGGGAACTAAAACCTTTCCGATGAATATGTAATCTAAAAATACTCTTACTAATTACTAGTAGTAGCACTGCAAATTTGCCAAAAACGATGACAATGAAAAACAATTGGATAAAATTAAAGTTAGTTGTCATGTAATGTTGTCAAGCTAATCATTTCCTTTTAGTACCTCCTATGGGAACCTAATTAATATAAAATTCAGTTAGATAGCCCTTTGCTAAATCTCTTTTATAACTTAATAATAGTGTCTTAAAGTGTATTTCTTAAGGACACATTCACCTCTTGGGAGATATTGGCACTGAAAAACAGATGTTTATTGTGAGTTAGATCAATGATACTCATTTTATCGACCACAGAAGGATTTAAGTCTGAGTGGAGCTGCTGAGAATCAAGCCTGTGGATTGATTAGTCCACTGAGACACCAGACCTTTAAATGATCTAGTCATATAGATATTATTTTATTATTAGCTGATCATTGCATCTTCCATATTGTAAATGTTTTGAGAATGGGTATGGTAAGACCTGCTAGTATACAACAGGCTTCTGTTAGAAAGCCGAGCAGGCGACAGAACCCACACTTACCCCACAACCTTGGTTTCGGTCTTACAACCACAACCAGAGCATGTGATCCAGGGTCACAAGAGCTGCAGGGCTGGGAAGTGAATGTCAGGAAACAGAAAGTGTATCGTAGAGGGCCACAGCTCGCACAGATATTAACCTATTTCTGATTGTTGAGTGTGTGCAATAAAACAATTGTAATCTAATTTACAGAAACTTTGATTACAGGCACGTAGGGGTTTACTCCATTCCCTAACTGAACTATTGTTAGCCCAGGAATCTGAGTTCTAAGATTTGCGGTAAACACCGAACCCCTCCTTTATTTTCACCTGATACATTTTAGTCTCTCAAGCCTGCTGGGTTTTGCTAAGAGAAACACACTCACTATATTCTGATACATGCAGAACTTGGTGCGGAAGACACAAACGCTTCATGTATTTCTTCATTTTCCAGAGAAAATCATGGAATACGAGGCATTTAGTGCACATGGTAAATACCGCCACCCTGGTATCGGTGTTTACCAGATTTTGTAAAAGCTTTACTCTTTCCTCACGCCTTAAATGCCTTTTGCTAGATTGCCCCTTTAATGTGGGCTTGCCTGCATGTAGCTGGGTTTTTGGTGGATGAGTGTGAAGAGGCTGAACAGGGTCGGGTTGGGATAAAAAAATAGTCCAGGGCACCAAAATAAATGGGAACCTCACTAACGAATCAGTTAGCTGAAAAGGGGGCCCACATTTGCAAATTGTCAGTTCTGAACTTGTAAAGACACATTGTACAAGCAGGGGCGTAGTTTGCTAAGTAAGATTTGGGGGTCTCGGAGCTTCAGAGTTCCCAACAATCATGCTGGTGTAGCTTGTTAAAATATATTATCATAATAAGGACATGAGAGGGGCTTCAGAGGCACTGAAAGAGATAGGAGTGCGGAATGTTAGGGGTACTTAAAACACAATAGTTTTAAAACTAACCATCTTTTAAGGCAGAGGTGAGAGAAAGAGTGTGTGTTTTTGTTAGTGTGGGCATGTAAAGCTCTAGGGTGAAATCTGGCAGATACCTCACCATACCCAGCAGAAAGCACCTGTACCCAACTATTTACTACAGAATACATTTTTAGGGGGACGTACCACCTCAAACAGCCCCCTGAAGCTACGCTCATGTTTTGCACTGTGTAGAAGACAGCAAGAATTTGTGCTTATTGCAGGCTAAGCTTGTGGTAATAACAGGGAAAAAATGGCCACTAGAAAAAAAAAACGGCCCACACACTGATCTGTCAGATCAACCCCGTTGCCAGATTGTCCTATAGGCAGGGCCACTGGAATTACGCGATTGCGCGGCTGCGACGATTTTTGCATAGTTATAGATTGACTGCATTTACCACATTATCCATCATCCTCTGCATACTCTGCATATTTTAACAAAATAAATTGTTTCTAGCTCAAAGGGCTCAAAGGTCGCTAAAAATGCAACAACGTGCTACCGCCCAGTGGAAGGCGCTTTGCAAGGGTTAACTGGTCACCTTTCTGTAGCTTATTGCTATCTTTGGGTGTGAAACTGGTGCAACTAATGCCCAGATAGTGTAACAAGTTTAAAATTGTCAAAATATTGAAATAATACTATGAAAAATGTGCTGCATAATGCCTTAAAATTTTCCTTTTCTTGATGCATAATTTATTTATCCTTTCCGCATGATGTGGTCCTCCGCTGCCGCATAATTTCAGCGGGCCTGCCTGGAGGCCAGGCCGACCTTCAATGTAGATGCCACTACCACAGCTTAGAAGTCTCTTTGTAACACTGCCTGACTGATTGAAGGATTCTACCAGGAATACCCTGTCGCTCGCCCTCTGCTGGCCAGACTTGGGATTGATTCTCTGTTGACCCCACTGTGCGAAAAAGGATTGATAGAACTTTCTGTCACCAAAGATCTGATACATTTGAATGTGATTGTTGATGGGTGCAGAGATGTTGTTGACGACATGTAACACAGACATCTAGAATCCGTCACTGTTATGGGTCTTTGGAAGAATCACAATGAATACACAATGAAAAGGGTCAGACATGGCCTGATGTCACCTGACCAGGTGTACTGTAAGTTATTGGGCCAGATTTACAAGGCCCTTGCGCCTCCCTGCGCCACACTAGCGCAATTATTTTTTACGCTAATGTGGCGTTAAGGAGACCATTTCCCCGTTCCATATTTACAAAGTGGCGTAATGCTAGCATTGCACCACTTAGTAATCCGTGGCACCACGATATGCCTGCGCCAGTCATTTTTAACACATGGTCTGGGCAAGCGTTAAAGTAACGGGCCATAGTAACCCATGGGCCTCCCTACTGCACTAGCGCCATTATTTACGGTGCTAATCCAGCAAAGTGTCACAATACAGTCATAAATTATGACGCTATTGCGGAAACAAGCGCCATGGTGTGCCGTATTGCAAATATGGTGCAGCAATGGTGTCGTTAGGTGGAGCGGGGGCGGCGCAAGAAAAGTGGTGCAACAGGACTGATGCGCCATTTTCTTGTAGATCAGGCCCATTGTTTTTAAGTCATTATGATACTGTTGCGACTCCCCCCGTTTCTGTTGGTTCTGTTAGCTCCAGTCTGAGTGCTTCGGTCCCCTTGTCAGGGCCAAGAAGCGCTATGGAAATGATACATGCAGAGTAGCTACTTACAGAACATTCAACGTGCCATAGGCCTCTCATAGGCTGTCATAAATACCAATACAAGGCATTAAACATCTTATCTGCTTGAAATTGTGCTGTTGTCGACAATTACAGCCGTGAATTTGTACACTTATTGCATGTTCCCTAATATATTGATTTACCACAGTAAATTTGTTTTCTATTTCCTCTCTTGACCTTGTGTAATCAGAAGTTGGCTCTGTTAGTAATTACATCACTATACCTTTTGTAAAGTGCTATGACACTCCTTGTGTATGGTTCACGTTGTATTAAACGTTGTATTAAACTGTCACTAACCAAGTAAATATCCGAGTTGCGGCTCGCAGGGCGCAGAAGGGGTGGGCGGTGCATGGAGGAGGGTAGATGGGGGGGGGGGAATAACCATATATATATTTTTTTTAAAACACCTGCGTGCCGCTCCACTGCTCCGTCTCCTCTGCTTCATCGCTGCAGGCACAGGCTCCCAGACTGCCCTGCGACCAATCCTGACACTGCTCAGAGTCGTGTCAGGATAAGCTGGGAGCGCCCAGCCAAGACGCTCCCGGCAGACTGGGAGCCTGTGCATGCTCTTTCCAGCCCGGCAGCTGTGTTGCTGGGCTGGAGAGAGCCTACAGCGCATGTGTGTTTGTCCGGCCCGAGGCGGCTGACCAAACATACATGAACTCGGATCATTGCTCGTCACCCCGTGGCCCCCTTCCTTTAAAAGAGAACAATAATAAACACAGTTTATTTTCATTTTTTTTAAAGGTTTTGCAGCTGTTGCTGCTGGTAGGGTGGGCAACGTTCTTCCGCCCTAATGGAGGAGCAGCCCCTGAAATACACTCATCTATAAATAAAAAAGAGCTTCATTCAAAAAGAGACAGAAAGATTGGCTTAACATAGCATTGAGGTTCAGCATTCCTTTTTGGAGCTACTCCAGAGGTCAGGGATACCTTCCTGAGTGTGATAAACAAACGGAGGCATAGAGAGAGGTCCGGGGGAAGATAATGCCTGCGAGGTATATACTCGGAGAGAGAAAAATGCATATTGGAGATGGTCAGACGGCCGTGACCTTTTCAAGAGACTGGAGAGGGGCGAGGGTAGAGCTGATTTCTGACCCCCCTCCCCCTGCCATCCCTTCGAGATTGATGGCTTATTATTGGTTGTAATGATGAAGCATCGGAGAACGCGTGCGTCAGTGGCATGAGAGCTGCCCCTTCATCAAATATATCGACAGGTGACTGTGGAGAGCTCCGTTACTCAGAGGCCTAGGCGCTATCCAATGAGCCACGAAGGGATATCACGTCACGTGCTGGCGCGAGGTACTGTGCAAGGAGGCAGGAGATGTGCGTTCATGAATAAGGCACTGAATTTGGCGGGAGCTAGGAATGCTCCCAGTTGACACACAGTGTGACCTTTGACACGTACTATTTGCTTTTTCTACCTCATGCATCTGGATGCTGGAGATGCTTAATAAATGGGTGCTATAGATGCATTTGTGTTTTGATGCATATCGCTAGTGTGTGAGGTTTCTGCTACTCTGGTGCGAGCCTATGGGGAAAGAGAGGGGCAAAAGATAGAAAGAGAAGAAACAAGCACTGGTCTCGCCTATACAAGAGCTGCTGGCTTTGCCAAAATGTTTTAGCCATGTTGCAACAGGGACGTAACGAAACTGAAGAGGGCCCGCCTGCAAACAACATGGAGGCCCCACCCCCTCCGGACTCACTCCGGCCACGTGCTGTGCTGAGGGGGCCACCTGGAGCTCGCCCCCCCCCCCACACCGCAGGGGCTGCGGGGGTCCTTTGTTACGCCACTGTGTTGCCCACCAGCATGGCTGAATGGTAGTGGGTTAAAAGAGAGTGGCATGAATTTGTAATATCGTAAAGTGGAGTGTTATGGAGTGGTGTAGAATGGCGTAGATTTGAGTGGCAAGGAGTACAGTAAGGTGGAGTGGCGTGGAGTGTCATGGAGGCAGTAGAGTGTCGTAGAGTGGAAGGGTATAAAGTGAAGTAGAGTTGAGTGAAATAGAGTGTCAGATTGGTGTAGAGTGCCGTGGAGTGTCATGGAGGCAGTAGAGTGTCGTAGAGTGAAAGGGCATGAAGTGGAGTAGAGTTGAGTAGAGTAGAGTGTCAGAGTGGTGTAGAGTGTCGTTGAGTGGCGTAGGTCAGAGTCAAGTTGTGTGGGGGTGTTGCATAGAGTAGAGTGTTGTAGAGTGCAATGGCAGAAAGCAGAATAGATTGTTGTAGAGTGGAGTGGCATGGAATGGAGTAGTGTAGGAGAGTGGAATGGCAGATTGGAGTCGAGTGTTATAGAGTCGAGTGGCGAGAGTAGAGTGGAGTGGGATAGAGTGGAGTGGCGTAGAGCCGTGTAGAGTAGAGTGGGATGGGGTACTGGAATAGAGTAGAGTGGCATAGAGTAGAATGGGGTAGACTAGAGTGGCACAGAGTAGAGTGGTGTAGAGTAGTAAACAGTGGAGTGGCATACAGTGGAGTGGAGTAGAGTGTCATAGAATAGAGTGGAGTAAAGGAACATATAGTGGCATAGAGGGAGTTGCATTGAGTGTCATAGAGTGGAGAAGTGTTGTAGAGTGGCATAAAGTGGAGTAGAGTAGTGTAGAGCAGAGGAGAGTTTGATGGAGTGGAGTGTCATAGACTGGAGTATCTTATAGTGTAGTGTCATAGAGTGTTGTAGAGTGGCCTAGAGTGACGTGGCGTCAACTACAGTGGTGCAGAGTAGATTGGCATAAAGCACAATGGCGTGGAGTGCGTTAGTTCTGAGTAAAGTACTGTAGAGTGCATCGACGTGGAGTGCAGTGAAATAGAGTACAGTGGTGTAGAGTGCAGTGTGTAGAGTAGATTGGCATAAAGCACAGTGGCGTAGAGTGCATTGGTTCTGAGTAAAGTAGTGTAGAGTGCATCGACATAGAGTGCAGTGAAATAGAGTAGAGTGGTGTAGAGTGCAGTGTGTAGAGTGCTGCAGAGTAAAGTGCAGTGGCATAGAGTGGATTGTTTCAGAGTAGAGTGAATTGGCATAGAATGGAGTGGTTTAGGGTGGAGTGGTGCAGGGAAGAGTGCAGGGGTGTAAAGTAGAGGGGCGTAGAGTGCAGAGGTGAGGAGTAGAGTGGCATAGAGTGCAGTGGTGTGGAGTGCAGTGTGGCAGAATGGATTTGAGTGGCATGGCGTGATGCAGTGCTTAGAGTGTAGTGGTGCAGAGTAGAATGGAGTGGTGTAGTGTGAGGTGACGCAGAGGGCGATGGTATAGAGTGCAGTGGTGCATAGTAGAATGGTGTTGAGTTCAGTAGCGGAGAGTGCAGTCTTACAGAGTAGAGTGTCGTAGAGTGCAATGTCGTAGTGTAGAGTGGCACAGTGTAGAGTGGCGCAGAGTAGAGTGGCATTGAGGGGCACAGAGAAGTACGGCACAGAGTGGTGCAGAGTAGAACAGAGTGGCATAGAGTGCAGTGACTGAGTGCAATGGTGTAGAGTTGCATAGCTTGCAGTGGTGTCGAGTGCAGTGGTGCAGAGTAGAATGGCATTGAATTCAGTAGCCAAGAGTGCAGTCTTCCAGAGTAGAGTGGTGCAGAGTGCAGAGGCGTAGAGTGGTTCACAGCAGAGTGCAGTGGCGTAAAGTGCAGTGGTATAGGGTAGGTTGTTCAGAGTAGAATGAAGTGGCGTAGAGTGGAGTGGAGTGGTTTAGGGTAGAGTGGAGTGGTGCAGGGTAGAGTGTAGCGGTGTAGAGTAGAGTGCACTGGTGTAGAATAGAGTGGCGTAGGGTGCAGTGGCAAGGAGTGCAGTGGTGCAGAATAGATTAGAGTTGCATGGAGTGATGCAGAGTGTAGTGCCCAATAGCTGAGTGGTGCAGAGTAGAGTGCAGTGGCATAGAGTAGAGTGGTGCAGAGTAGAGTGGTGCAGAGAGCAGGTGATTTACCGTACAGTGGTGCAGAGTAGAACGCAATGGTGCAGAGTGCAGTGGCACAGAGTAGAGTGGCACAGAGTAGAACAGGGTGGCATAGAGTGCAGTGACAATGTGCAATGGTGTAAAGTGGCATAGTTTGCAGTGGTCTAGCATGTAGTGGTGTAGATTGCAGTGGCGTAGAGTAGAGCAGCACAGAGTAGAGCGGCACAAAGTAGAGTGGCACAGAGTAGAGTGGTGTAGCGTGCAGTGGCGTAGAGTGCATTGGTTTTGAGTGCATTGGCACTTAATCCAGTGGTTTAGAGTACAGCAGTGTGGAGGGCAGTGGCAAAGAGTAGAGTGGTGCAGAGTAGAGTAGTGTAGAGAGCAGGTGGTTTTCAGTACAGTGCTGCAGAGTAGAACAGAGTGGCATGGAGTGCAGAGACATAGAACGCAATGGTGTAGAGTGTAGTGGCACAGAGTAGAATAGAGTGACAGAGTGCAGTGACACTGCAATGGTGTAAAGTGGCATAGTTTGCAGTGGTGTAGCATGTAGTGGCATAGAGTGCAGTGGCATGGAGTAGAGTGGCACAGAGTAGAACTTTGCAGAGTAGAGTGGGGCAGAGTAGAATAGAGTGGCATAGCGTGCAGTGGTATAGAGTGCATTGATTTCGAGTAAAGTGGTGTTGAGTGTATTGGCACAGAGTGCAGTGGTTTAGAGTAGAGTGGCATAGAGGGCAGTGGCGTAGAGTAGAGGGGTCTAGAGTAAAGCAGCCCCACATAGAGTGCAGTGGGCGAGAGTGGCGCAGAGTGGAGTAATGTGGCGTAGAGTATAGGGGCCGAGAGTGCTGTGGCGTAGAGTAGATTGTTTCAGAGTAGAGTGAAGTGGTATAGAATAGAAGGGTACAGGGTAGAGTGAAGTGGTGCAGGGTAGAGTGCAGTAACATAGAGATGTAGCACAAAGCACAGTGGCGTAGTGGAGTAGAGTAGAGTGGCATAAAGTAGAGTGGAGTGGCACAGAGTAGAGTGGCATAGAGTGCAGTGACAGTGCAATGGTGTAAAGTGGCATAGTTTGCAGTGGTGTAGCATGTAGTGGCGTAGAGTGCAGTGGCATAGAGTAGAGTGGCACAGAGTAGAACTTTGCAGAGTAGAGCGGCGCAGAGTAGAGTGGGGCAGAGTAGAATAGAGTGGCATAGCGTGCAGTGGTGTAGAGTGCATTGATTTAGAGTAAAGTGGTGTTGAGTGCATTGGCACAGAGTGCAGTGGTTTAGAGTAGAGTGGCGTAGAGTAGAGGGATGCAGAGTAATGCAGCCCGCATAGAGTGCAGTGGCTAAGAGTGGTGCAAAGTGGAGTAATGTGGTGTAGAGTATAGGGGCAGAGAATGCTGTGGCGTAGAGTAGATTGTTTCAGAGTAGAGTGAAGTGGTATAGAGTAGAAGGGTACAGGGTAGAGTGGAGTGGTGCAGGGTAGAGTGCAGTAACATAGAGGTGTAGCACAAAGCACAGTGGTGTGGTGGAGTAGAGTGGCATAAAGTAGAGTGGGGTGGTGCAGAGTAGAGTAGAGAGGCATAGAGTGTAGTGGCGTAGAGTAGATTGTTGTAGAGTGGAATGATGCAGAATAGAGTGCAGTGGCATAGAATAGTGGCGTAGGGTGCAGTGGCGTAGAATGCAGTGGCACAGAGTGCAGTGTTGGAGAGTAGAGTTTCATAGAGTGGAATGGTGTAGAATGGGATGGTGCAGAGTAGTGTGGAGTGGCCTAGAGAAGACCGGCGTATAGTGCAGGGGCAAAGAGTTGAGTAGAGAGGCATGGAGTGAAGTAGCATAGAGTGCTGCACCTAACACGAGCAGTGCTAACGGTGGCCCTCGTGGTAGGCCATTGCTGTTTCAGTGGGACATGTTCACCTCTTTCATTGTTAACAACCACTCATCAATCAAATAGTAAAAGATCTAGGTTTTGACGTAGGCAGGATGTTTGAGGATTTGGTGTAAATAATGTAGTTTCTTTCTGGGCTCCTGTTTGTAGTTTTCTGGGAAGCAGTAATCTGTTGTCCAGGTTTTTATGGCACAGTGCTATTGCATACTGAGGCTGTTGCTCATTAAATGTAGTTATGTAAGCTACACCTTTTGGCTTGCCAATGCATGTTATATTAAAAGGGTTTACTACTCTGACTCACTGACTGTAAACAGAAATATCCATAGAAAGTCCCTAGGGGGTCACATTAATCAAAAGCTAACAGTGTTTTGATAGAAGAGTCTCAACCTGAATATTTGTTACCACAGAAAGTGTGCGCACCTCGTCCCTGCAGGCCTGTTCTAAGGGTTATGTTACAGCCTTGTAAACTGGAGCACAGGAGGGACACAAGTGGGCTCCATGGGGAGAGCAATCTGCATTTCACTTGCTTTCCTATAGACACTCTCACTTTCAAGTCACAGAAATAAAAGTAAATACTAAGCTCCCCCGCAAGAAGGAACCTGACATTTGATTTTTGTGTTTAAAGGCACAGCAAATGTGACGAGATCAGAACAAAATTCAAAGTCTTGTTTACAGAAAGTGAGAAAGCGGAAGGATACAGTAAACAAGATTTGGGCAAGGGCAGGGATGAACTCAAACTGGACAGCCTAAAACAAATAGAGCCAGCAAATAGAAAGCAATGAAATGTGAGTTACAAAGCACAAACCCAATGGTAAGCAATGGGCAGAAAGCATTTGAATGCCCCCAAGATATGTTTAACAAACAAAAAAGCTGCGCTGTCTGGTAGGCTTTGACCTAAAAAACAAGGGTCTATTACAGCAGGTTAGAGAAAGCAAGGACCTCCAGTGCTCTTGAGAGTGATGAGAGAGGCCGCTCCCTCCAATCCTGGTGCTTGTCTCATGCTGGTGAACAGTATGAGAGCAGCGCCAGGATTGGATAGGGGAGTTGGCTGGGTCCCGCGCTGGAGGCAGAGCCGAGGAGAAAAACGCCAAAGCGAGGAGGACGTTCGTGCAGCAACCAAGGAAGGTAATTGCCTATTGACTTTATTTATTTCATAAGTATGTATATATATATATATATACATGCACCCACCCATTTGCCCTCCCCACCACTCTCTAGTGTTGCCAGCCACCACTGAAAGCCAGAAATAGATGCCAAGTCTACTAGTGGAGTCTGCTCATCCCAGTCAATTGCCCACCTTGTTAGGGGTCATTTCAAGGTGTTTTTTTTTTTGCCACTTCCTGTTGTGTGGCGATACCTAAGTCCTCCCTAATATTAAGTGCAACCTACAGGAGACTACCTTACATAGGTGCAGACTCAGTTAAGACATCAACAGTGTCCGCACCTAGTATATACCTAAGTTCCTGAATAAGGCATGCAGTGTCCAATATATCCAATATAAAGGGACTGGTTATATAAATAAGCAGGATATGAGAACTCTCACGACGCCAATAGAAGGTTGCACATTATAATGGTGGTGGTGAGATTTATTTGTCTCAATGAGTTTGTGCACATGGTGATCGTATTTCACGTTAGGTAGTCTGGTGTATTTTTGGCGTACACATGGGCCGTTTTTAGTTTATATTGGTTGATTTTGTGGTTCAGGTATCTGCTTTAGAGCCAGTATGTGTATCTTAGTGGGATATTTTGTATTTCTGTAGGTTTTTTCGTCTCCAACCTCTCTTCTTCTCTCATATGGCCCCCCAAGTTTGTTTCCCATCTGTTTGGTGTCCTGATGCAGGTGGACGGTCGTGGGACTATTGTTCACCGAAACGTGTCAACAAAATGAAAGCAAAGAAAATAAATTTATAAAATTGAAAAAATAAGTGAGTGCTCCACAATAGTGGTGCTGTGGCAGAATGCCTCATATTGTAATTGTTTTTATACCTGTTTTTTGGGTGTTTTTTTTAATGTCTGGGTCGAATGTGCATAAGAGTGTTTGAATGTCGATTTTTTAAAATATGTGTATGTGTTTTTGGAAGATAGGCTTTTGGAGGTTTTTCTTAATTATGTTTTATGTATGTTAGTGATATATGTATCAGAAGGTTGTACTTTGTTGATCAAATATGTGTAAAGTGTGTAACGAGTTTGATATAACAATATTTGCAACAAAAAATATTTATATAATTTGTGAATTCTTAATTTTCCTGGCTCTTTATTGATATTACGAGTCAATGACTATACATTTATTTGCTGAACTATGGAAAATACTGAAGGATGGGGGGAGGGTTGTGTATATGTTGTTTGGTTCTCCTGCCCCACATCCCATACACTACTTTTCAGTGATCACATATTCTCCTGACCGGTTTTCAAGACCTTGGTCACAATCTCTTACACTTCTGAGTCAGCGCAGTAAGGCCGCTGTTTACACTGGCCTTGATGTACCATGAGGCCGTCCTCGATTACTTATGACAAATGAGCTAACTCATATATTATAAGATATTTAGGGATTGGAAAGCTGAGCAATAAGAGGAGAAAAGAGTTGGCTAAAATTGCAGGTAAACTCAACAGGATAAGTAGCAAAAATTCAGGGTGGGCCCAGGACTTCAAATGTGAATCAAAGAACTCTAAAGTGTATTTTGTCTCCACAGCACAGTAACCCTAGATTGCTCCAAAACATACAAGTGTTGTACAGACTTAAGAGGTGCCTTTGTTTACAGTAGTCAGTAAAATAAGCGAAGAACTTCATATAAACAATTGTCCATTCAAATAAGGCTGCAGGGACAAATGTTTGAAGAAACCAAGGCCCATATTTATACTTTTTTAGCACCAAATTTTGTAACTTTGCGCCACTTTTGCGTCAAAAAATGATGCAAATGCAGCACTAAAAAAGTATAAATATGGGCCCAAATGCTCGGACTATAGGATTATTTAAATCTCAAAGACACTGTCCCATTTCAAATTACCTTCTAGTTATTGATTATCAAAGGACATGGCTTTTCAGGCAACATTTGTTTAACTTTAACAGCCAGTCAACAATATTCCCGCAGCGCAACATGTTAGGGGAGAAGGAATGACGAACACCCAAAAGTTGGCCTGCTACAACTGCAAAAAACCTCTCTTTAGAGTGTGAGTTTTTCCAAATATACATGAACATTTACGAAAGAGGATAAAATACATGTTGGGCTGCCTGGATACTTTATCACAAGAGTAGGCTACAAGGACGTTCTGTTCCACCTTTGGGAAATGATACCAAATGCCAAACAGCACATCATGCCAAATCTTAATGGTACAATGCTGAGAAAAAGTGTACAAATCCCATGTTCATCACTGTAGGAGGCTTGCTCTCTATATAATGTACACAAATGATGTGCACTGTACAGAGAGTCCAAGCAACCCCACCCTGGTTTACAGACGTAAAAACTAGACCACCTAATGCTCTAATTTGAATGGCAGGTAAGCCAATCTTGGAGAAGTGCAAAGCAATTGTTGTACTCACAGTATGAATAAAAGGGGCACACACTCAAAGGAATAACTCAGGTCCAATTTCCAAAAACTACTTCAGATTTTCATAAAATGTTTAAGACCAAGATCATCAAAATCGGGTAAGTACTTTTTAAGTTATGATATTTCAAAGTTTAGAAAATGTTTTGCTTTTGTATGTAATTAGGCATCATAGGAATCAATAGGAGAAAACTTTAAAAATGCATATGAAATCAGGCAACGCATTTACCAGTGTCTTATTTGGTTTTTAGGTCGAGGT
The DNA here is from genome assembly GCF_031143425.1 of Pleurodeles waltl. Classification (NCBI taxonomy): domain Eukaryota; kingdom Metazoa; phylum Chordata; class Amphibia; order Caudata; family Salamandridae; genus Pleurodeles; species Pleurodeles waltl. The sequence goes on along the minus strand of NC_090449.1, from coordinate 1,021,382,414 downwards.
CATCAAGAGGTCCTGTGGACCACCCGGAGATGTTCGAGCGGTTCCCGGTTTTTGTGGGAGCAGCTGCTGAAAGTCTTTAGAGCTGGTGCAGGACCACTGCGGGGGACCACCTGGACAAGCATTGCACAGGCGAACTAGAAAGTGAGTCCGTTGGGTCCCCTTGGAGTGTAGAGGTTGCAAGGGGTGGGAGACCCTTAGACCACAGCTGGTTCTCTGGTGCAGGCTCAGGGAGGCCGGGTGCAGAGCAGATAGGTGAGCCAAGAGCTGTGCGCAAAAGTGCCCAGGGAAGCAGGAGGCAGGTCATTTTGAGGGTGGACTGCAGGTGAGCACGGCCACTCCGGGGGGGTGGTTCATATATGTTTTGAAGTCCCTCGACTGGGGCTTGCTCCTGATCCTCATAGAGCCTGGAGCGGACTTTTCTTCTGGGTGTTCCTTGTTGGGGAGGTCAAGTACCCCTGGCTATTGCACGGTTCAGCCACTGAAGGTCACAGTGCCACCAAACCTGGCACACTTTCAGAGTTTGTCCTCCAGGTCTGTTGGGTGAAATTTGGTCTGGCTGCTGTGTCTGGTTCCTTGGCCAGGAGCTGGTCAGTGCACTGGACTTCACTGGTCTTTGCTTCTTTGTTACAGGGAGTGATGCCTTTATTCTGGAGGGAGATCTTTGGCGATTTTCAGAAGGGGGGAGGTCCTCTGGGGTTTTGTATAGTCCGTCCGATGTCCATGCAACCCCTCAGTGACAATTGTTGAGTCCTGGGAGCAGCAGGCAGGGTTTGGCACCTTTTTCTTGGTGCAGCAGGAATGCAGTTCTCGAGCCTTGGGTCTTCTTTGCTGCTGGCCTTCTTGTGTCCTTGGAATCTGATCTGCAGGTCTAGAGGTGCCCACTAAATACTGCATTTATTTGGCATGTAGGGGAGTACCTAGTAGTGACCAATGGGTCATCTACCTGAGGGTGGCTACAGCCACTATGTGACCACTCTCTGTGGGAAGAGGTCACTTCCCTAGCCGTAATAGGCTATTTCCCTTACATGCAAGATGGAGGAAAATTAAATGCAGAGGTTACCTCGCATGCAACACCTTAGAGGTGGTGCAAGCTGGGGGTGGCCACTCCTCCTGTCCTTTTTGTATTTTCCCGCAGTTACTCCTGCCACAAATGGGGATTTTGCAACGGGGTGGCCATCTGCTGCTAGCAGCAGAGCTGGGGGTCAAGTATCAAGGGCAGCAAGCCGTCTGAAGCTAGCAGGCAGGGCTGTGCACATTCCTGGGAGAGGAGGTGCAACACCTCTGCCCAGGATGGGCTTTGTTTTCTGAATGCAGAGAGCAAAGGCTCTCACCCCAGGGTTCCACAATCTTATCTGGTGGTGGCAAGCTGGTTGTCATTGGCTAGCAACCATGCCAGAATTAGTTAGGTTTTGCAGGGGTCATCTCCAAGGTGGCCCCTGGATACAGTTTGCAGTAAATCCAATACTGGTACTAGTTTGGATTTATGGTTCTGAGTTGTTTGATACAAACAACCCAGGGTACAGAGTGACCATCATGTAGCTGTGAAACTCGTACTGACCAGCATCCAGCACACGCATGTAAATTGGCTGCTCTGTTTACTTACTATGCCCCAGCTTTGGCAAGGACACAGTAGGGGCATATTGCGCATGCATCTATGCCCACACATGCAGTATAGTGCACCCTGCCCTAGGGCTGAAAGGCCGGCGAGAGGTGTTACTCACCTATATTGCATGCAGTGTGTAGTGAGCAGGTCACACAGGCTGTGTGCCATGTCAGTTTTGCATTTTAGGATTGTATCAGGAGACTCAGCCTGCAATGGCGGGGCTGGGTGAACTTGGATGTATGGTCCCTGAGGGTGGCACATTCTGTGCTGCTGCCCTCAGGGGCCTACCCTTAGTACAACTTTAGCCACACAAAAGGATGATGGACAGAGTGTTGAAACTTTTCAAACACTCACCCCCAGTCACAGATCTGGGTTTAACCCATTGTCCTTTTGCTCACCATGCCACCCTAATTCCATATGCAAATCAGTCTAGACCCTGGACCGGAAACAAGCATCCTGGGACCGGTTTCAGGGTATCACCCTTCATCAGCCAGGCTAGCTTGAATCCAGTGGCACAGTGAGCAAGGGACCCACATCTGAGCATACCCTAGCCACTTAGGATGCACAAGGCAACATCACAAAATAAAATTATGGACAGTGTTGAAATTGTCGAATTGTGTACAATCTTTAAAGTGCTCCAGCCCCAAATCTTAACCCTTGTGTACAGACCCGCAGGACCCTGACTGGCTTTCTGCGACGCCATCTCCAACCTCATCGCGCCCCTGGCCATCGACTCCCACTACTACATCCTACTCGGCGACCTCTATTTCCATGTCTATGACTCCAATGATGCCAACTCCATCACCCTCCTGGAGAACCTGAACAACATTGGCCTCACTGAACTGGTCACCAAACCCATGCACAAAGCTGGACACACTCAACACCTTCTTCACCACCAGCGAAATTCAACCACATCACAGAACGCACCTGGACCAACCACCCCACTGTCCGCTTCACGATCAGCACTTCATCTCCAAGCATCACACCTCCTCTCACCGCAGTTGGAGCAAGGTATCCGAGACACAGTGGACAAAGGCCCTTAGCTCAACCAAACCTTTAGTGTGATCAGACCTTGACCAAGTTGTCCAGAACATCTCTTCATTGATCACCAACTGTGCAGACAAAGTAAACCAGCAAAAAATAGCAAAACCTCGAAACATGCCAGCTGGTACACCCCAGAGCTCAGAATCATCATGCGCAGCTGCTAACTACTAGAGAAACATGGTGCTCCACAAGAAACCCCTTAGACAGAGCCACTCATAAAGCAGCCCTCAGCAATTACCACCTACGTGCCAAGGAAGCCAAGAAAGTAGCCATCGACACGGCAGTCAACCACATGAAGGAACTCTTCAAAATAGTCAAGTAATTCTCCAATCCAACAGCCACAGATAACACCATCCGCCCCTCCCAAGAACTCTGCAACTCCCTACTTCCACACCAAGATCTCCTCCATCTACAACTATTTCGACCCCAACCCACAGCTCTCAAACTCAACTACCTCAACCAACCAATGCACCCCAGCTGAAATATCACCACCTGGTCTCCGCTCACAATTCAGACCGCCACAGCCATCATGTCTTCCATCCACTTGTCCACCGACTCCTGTTCCACTGACTCTTCATCTCAGTACCATCCCAATCAGCACTGAACTCACCAGGATCAACACCTTCATCTCTGCAGCTGCCTTCTTGGACAGATGGAAACACGCAGCGGTCAGCTCCCTCCTAAAGAAACCCTCCACCGATCTCATTGATCTCAAAAGTGATCAACAGATTTCCCTTCTCCCCTACCTGGCCAAAGTACTTGAGAAAGCCATCAACCAAAAACCCACCGAATACCTGGAACAAAACCACCTACCTGATGCCTTACAATCAGGTTTCCATACCAACCACAGCACAGAGACCGCACTGAGCACTGCCACAGACTACATCAAACCTCTCCTCGACCACAGAGAAACTGTGGCCCTGATCCTCTTTGATCATCTCTACTGGCTTTGGCACCATCTCCCCCCAAACCCTCATCGACAGACTCTACAACTTCAGCAACTTCCGGTTGCCTCCTTTCTCCTCCGAACTCAAAACAATACCCCAAGGATCTTCCCTCAGCTCCACCCTGTTCAACACCTCATGACGCCCCCTCACAGATGTCGTCAGATCTTTAGATCTCACTGACTCAACATAATCTACGCTGATATCACTCAACTAATCCTATTGCTCACCATGGACCCCTCCAATGCCAAAACCAACTTCTGCAACACCATGACCAACATAGCCAACGGGATGAAAGACAACTGCCTCAAACTCAACTCTGACAAGACAGAAGTACTGATCTTCGGGAGGAGCACCTCAGCTTGGGACCACAGTTGATGGCCAACAGAACTTGCACCAACACCCACACTTACAGACTATGCACACAACCTAGGGATCTCCCTCTACAACAAACTGCCCATGAAATGACAAGTTAATGCAGTCAACTCCTCCTGCTTCCACACCCTTTGCATGCCCCAGAGAATCTTCAGATGGATCCCAGACAACACCAGAAAAAACTTCACCCATACCTTTGTCACTAGCTACCTTGACTACTGCAATGCTCTCTATCAAAGGCATCACATCCCAGCTCCTCAAAAGACTCCAGACCATACAGAATGAGGCAGCCAGACTCATCCAGGAGCTCCCCAAATGGACACACATCACCCCCCACCTCAGGAAACCTCCACTGACTCCCCATCCAAAAGAGATGCCAGTTCAAGATCCTCACACACGCCTACAAACTCTGCACAATCAACGATCGTCCTATATTAACCATCGACTGAACTTCCATTTACCCTCAAGACACATGCACTCCTCCTCTCTTGCTCTCGCACACACTCCTGCATCCGTTGCAGCCACAATGGGGGTCGCTTCTTCTCCTACATTGCCGCCAAGACCTGGAACAACCTGCCCCCCCAACTCCGAACATTACCCTCCCTGGCAATTTCATGGCCCTGTAAGTCCTCAAGACACATTCAATATGGGCTCCTCCTGCTTCCCCTAGAGTCACAAACTCTGCAATGTCAACAGCTTCATCCTTGCCACCTTGTTTATGTCCCAGTTCTTAATAATTACAACAAAAAGAAATGGTATTTTCAATCATGAGTCATCGGTATTAATTCACAGAATCTGGGACTGCAGAATCTTCTGCCTGCAAATTACTTTTATTGCTAATAACTTTGCTGCTGTGGAAAATCTGTCAAGCTGATGGGATTTCCATGATAGTAAATTTAGGTCCATATTTATACTTTTTTAGCGCCGCATGTGCGTCGTTTTTTGACGCAAACGTACAAAATACAATTGTGTTTTGTAAGTTTGCGCCGATTTTGCATAAAAAAACGACGCACATACGGCGCTAAAAAAAGTATAAATATGGGCCTTACTGTCTTGAGGGGATATTAGTTTTTTTCAGGGGAGATACCAATGAAATTGTCGGGTAGTGTATTAATTGTATGTATGCCAAAATATTGGCACAGAATTTATATTTTACAAATACTTTACACATATGTGAACCTATGGGGTAGGTGGAAAGTAAAAACCCAGCACCTGGAACATTTTGATCCAGCAATTGAAGGTTGAATTTTATCCCCATGCACATTTTTTGCTGAGTTGTTAATATAGTTTACTAAACAAATAGGGTCAGAACATGTAATACTCTATCACTGTTTGATTACATTCCTGGATCAGTGCTCCACGCTTTTTCTATTGAACTTGTTTCACTCTACCACTTATCAACTGGAAACAAAATCAGGATAAATGGTTACTTCAATAAATACTAACTAATACTACTAACTAATGATCAGGGAGGCCTTTCTCCTGGACCATAAACTAGTCTTTTCTGAGGGCAGCACTATGGTTCACTATACTCTACTATCATGTAGGCATAGGACAGATAGTGCTCACTTCCCAATTACTCTGTGGAGGGTTTGACCTGTTTGACTGGGCAACATCAAAAGACACTGTAGTAAAGAAAAATAAGATGGAAGGATAGTGTGATGGCAAAAAGGGAAGAAGTTTTGTCGTGGCAGCGTAAAATGTAAGAAAATTTAGCAACGCTTCGTATCATAATGACAACAACTTTTTCATAATATCGAAAATTGGAGTTGAGTAAAGCAGAGCCTCTCAAATATATTTCTTGTTTTTCTTTCATCATAGATGCTAAGGGTACCCCGTTCTGAAGGTTGGGTGATTATTCCAACACTTTATGACTGTTTTGTATAAATAAAAAATAATTAAGGTTAAAAATAACATCTCTCCCCACGTAAACAAAATCCCAGCGGTTTTGAGTGTAGATAGAAGATACTGAAGAGAAAGGGTATGTAAGAGTAACCTGCAGTTCTGTGTACAACATTACAAATATCGTTGATCCCTGACAGACAAATAAATGTTAATAGGAAACACAAAATAATGCTACTTTCTATGAAGGGCAATAGGAAGCATAAAAAGCATCAAGAATAGACATTTTAGAAGGATTGGTACGTCTATAGGTTCAGGAAAAGTAGCTGCAGTGATAGGTGCTGGAAGCAGGGGTGCAAGGGGTGCTGCAGCACCCACAAAAATAACCATGCTGGAGTTCAGAAGGTGAACGAGCATCACAAATGCTCTTAAATGTGTTTTTCTTTTCACATTTGCTACGAGTTCAACAAGCCGGGTAGGCTTCTGGCACAGCAGTGCAGGGAGGGGCGTTGCTGGGCCAAAGGAGGTGGGAGGGGGCAGGAGGGGAGAGTGCACTAAGTGCGCATGTGTGTTTGGCCGGCTGTCTGAGGCTGGCCAAACACACCTGTGCACTTAGGTTTCTCCAGCCCGGCTATATTGCACTTACCCCAGGGCTGTGTCTGAGTGGCAGACACTGCCACTCAGACCAATCCTGGTGCTGCTTTCATGAAAGGTTTTGTATGAAAGCAGCACCAGGATTGCTGGGGAGCCTGTGATGGTGTCCCAGCAGTGAATGCTAGGACACCAGAAGATAATCGAGACTGCATGTGCCGGCGACGGAAAGAGGTAAGTTATTTTTTAAATGATGTTTTATTCTCTCCCAGTTCCCCCTTCTTCCCACCCCCGCACCTCCCCTTGAGATTTGCAGCGACTGCCACTGTCAACAAGACAGGTCAAATGTCAGGCTATGCTTCTAACAAATTGCTGCTTATTCGGAAACTGGTAATCATTTTTATTTCTATTTCTCTGAGCACAAAGTGAGAGGGTTTTGTAAATGTGATCTTGGTGGTAATCTTCCTGGGGTACAAGAAGTGAAAGTAAAGACTGTAGGATGTCAGTGTTTTTTCAAGCACACAACACCATTTAAAGACCTGTAAATGAACTATACACATATTTCAAAATATATATAAGCAATTAGGAAAGCACAAATGCAGCAAATTTTTTGCAATTCTGAAGTGTGATGGAAACAAACATTTTAATAGGATTAAGACGAACCAAGACACGTTCCCTAGTGATGCTCAAATAATGCATATTTGCTGAAACCTGATTACCACACACTATTGCTTGTTGCTATATAGTTTTACCAGAAAATTACATCTATGCACATTTAGAACCATTTCAATGGAAAATGTGCTCTCTATAAATGACAGTGCGCTACCACACCAGTGCTTCAAAATGCATCACGGCTACATACCACACCCTAACCACTCTCATGCTGAGGGTGCGTGGTATAGTTGCTGTAATTGTTTGTGTGTGAGTCTTGGATTGTCCACAGTCCCTATAACTTCAGTGGTAAAACATTAATGATAGCACCCCTCGCTGAAAATTGTTGCAGCATCACTGGCTGCAGTAATCGCAAATAAGAAGTAGATATAAAAACATGCAGTTTAGGGAAAACAATGCAAAATGGAATGTTGGACTACATTTCCTCAGATGGTAGAAGTGGTGGATACCCCAAGTATCTGGAGGCTGGTCATGACTGGGGTGAATTAAAATGGAGTTGTAACAAAAAGGAATTCTGCAGAACAAGATTGGCCAACATATCTATTGAAAAAAGCTGGTAAATGGGCATATAGGGGCCAGATGTATCAAGATTCCAGTTAGCGATTCTCAAATAGCGATTTTTAAGAAATCGCTATTTAATAAATGCAAAAAGCAATGTATCAAATTTGAAAATCACTAATAGCGATTTCTTAAAATTCGCAAACGCAAGTTGCATGATGCAAATACCGAATCGCAAAATAAAATGCGATTCGTAATTGAAAATCGCAAATAGCGAGAACAGCAAACCGGAAAAGGTTGATGACATCACAACCAGGAAGTGAGTCAGCCCATGATGTTTCCAGGAGCCACACCCACAGGAGCAGGCAGAGAGGTACAGCCCAGCACCAGAGAGCCAGCATTGTGAGCAAGCCAGGACCAAACAGCAACATGGCCAATGCTGGAAATGGGAAGGAGAAGGGAGACAGAAAGAGGAAGCTCAAATTCAGTGAGCAAGAATTGGAGGTGCTCACTGAGGAGGTTGTTAGGAACCATGACAGACTATTTGGCAAGAACTCACTCCAAGTACCTGAGAGTGAGAAGCGGAAACTCTGGTCTGACATCCAGACAAAAATATGCGCAGTGGGTGTTGCGCAGCGCTCTGTGGAGGAGATACGCAAGCGATGGTATGACTTGTGTTCCGGTGCCAAAGAGAGGGTGGCCAGCAGGCTAAAGGAGGCAAGGAGCACCGGAGGAGGACCATCCACCCAGACACCGTCCACCCCATTGGAAGACCTGGTGGAGTCCACATTGCTTCCAGAAGCTGTCAGTGGCGTTACTGACATTGACACCTCAGGGACACCCATCACCAGTAAAGGTAAGGCCAGTAAGTAAGTGTATCCCCATATGTGTATGTACAAATGTCCCTTAGGAAATAGATATTAGCTTCATGCACGGTGAAAAGTGGTCCATGTTACATCTTACAAACAACACAACTATGCCTTATGGGAGTGGTAGTACACAACTCTAGGGTGAATACACAACATAAATAGCAAGATAGTGGTCAGCCGCATAGAGAAACACCACAAATCACTTATAGTGACACAATTTAATTCTACATTTAAAGCAACAATGTGAAAATCTGTGAAAAATGCAAAAACTGACATGCTGCTCATTGTCCTTGCAGATGACCCGGTCCCTACTGCTGCAGGATCTGAAAAAGTGGGGGAAGCAGAAACACAGCCACAGTCTGACTCAAATACCAGTGAGTACAGTATTGCTCCTACTAGACACAGGGCAAGGGTGTTACCACTCCCAGAGTATAACCTGGACTCGGATGAGATGCCAGAACACGAACCCACACACCACCAGGCACTAGTCCCACAGAGAGACAGCAGTACCAGTGCCAGCGACAGCGACAGTCAACTCCCCTCAGGAGGCGCCACGATGCAGGCAGACAGTGCACAGATGAAGGAGAGGGTCCATCCATCTTTGACGGCCTTGAGGCTTCCATGCTGAAGGTGCAGCGCCTGCAATGCAAACACATGAGATCACTGCACAGACAGTTTGTGTCTCACAATTACAATATGGGGTTACTACACAAGCAGTTGGAGACTCTGATTGAGGGACAGCAAACAGCAGCTGAAAACACCAAGGAGTTGACACAGGCCTTTGGGGAACTCTGCACTGAGATACGGCAGGAGCACGTCAGCCAGCGCAGGCGCCATCACCTATTCTTGGGAAGGTTTGATAGCTTCTGTAGATCCGTCAATCGGCTTGCAAATTCAACAGCTTTGATATCACGGCGTGCCGTGGCCACACAAGTGGAGATGGCACATTGCAGTTGGGACGTTGCACAGGGATTGGTGCAAATAACCAACGTACTGGATGCAATGCAAACAGCACGCAGTGCCACAACCAGCAAACTGGGTGTTGGTGACAGTGAGGAGTCCTCTAGCCTCAGCAGTCTGACAGTCCCTGTGATTGATCCGAGGCGTCGCAGTGCCAGACACAGTACTGCATGTGAACCTGCTACAAGAGGTGCCAGCGAGGGCACTGAGCACTCAAGTGGAGTGCATGGACGTAAGAAGTGATGTTGAGGGCTACAGGGGACTACCTACACATGTAGCAATACAGTTATACTATGATGCTAATAGTGTAACACTGTTAATCATTCATGTCTTCCTATTGTGCATAGCTATGTCCTATTGACACATTTGTTACCTGAAGTCAAGGTAATAAAGATGCTAACTACAGAAATACATATTATTGAAGTGGAGTTGTCATAAAAAATGGTTGCGCGTGATGTCAGCACGTCTTTGCCTGCCCTCTGCTGCACTGCTCCTGTCTGCTGGTTGAAGGGGTGGTAAGGGATCATCATCCTCATCTGAGTCCGGCTCCGTGAGTTCCACTGGTATGCCCCTGGTGGTTGCTATGTTGTGCAAGATAGCACATGTGGCCACAATTTTGCATGTAATCTCTGGGCTGTACTGTAGTGCACCACCACTCTTATGGATGCACCTGAAGCAGCTCTTCAGCAGCCCAAATGTGTGCTCCACCACATTGAAGGTTGCCCTATGTGCAGCATTGTACCTCCTCTCTGCTGGGGTTGCAGGGCTCAGGTAGGGCATCAGCATATAGGTGCACACAGCGTAGGCACTGTCTCCTGAATGCACAGAGAGTAAAATGAGTACTTATACCTGACGTCACACTTACATCAATGCAACATTGTAAACTATCAAATTACCTAATAGATATCCTTCACCCAACTCCCCAGCTAGCAGTTTTGTGTAAATCCTGCTGTGGCGAAAGATGTACAAGGCATGTGTGATCCCTGGGTATCTGGCCACGGGATCGGTAATGATGTAGGAGGCATTGCATATTACCTGTATGTTCATTGAATGATTGTTTTTACGGTTGCGATAAACATACTCGCTGGCCGATGGTGGACAGATTGTTACATGTGTCCCATCGATGGCACCTAGGACATGTGGGAACTGTGCTATCTGGTAGAAATTAATTTTAGTTTGTTGTAATGCCTGTGGGGTGTTGGGGAATCTTATGTACAGTTGTATTCTGCTCAGCAGAGGAATGCATAGAAAAATCTAGAGAGGGCACTCTGTGATACCCCTCCAGCTGCTGCTATGACCCCTTGATAGCTCCCTGAGGCTAGTAGGTAAAGGGAGCATGCTACCTGCACATGGGTGGGTATGCTATTGGTCCTGTGTGTTGTATGCTGCAGCATGGGCTGTGGCTCAGCTATCAGGTCAAGTATCAATGGCTGAGCTTAACCTGTACTTCTCATAAATTTCCTCCTCAGTCTGGTCAAAAAGGGTAAGTCAAACTCTGAAAATGCGCTCTTGTCTCCTCCTCCCTCTCATCAAACCTGCCAAGATCCTCATTCTCCTCGCCATGACGTAGAGTGCAGCCATTGAGGAAGAGCAGCTGAGGCATTCTGGGCCTCTTCATATAGGTTGCACCTGGTTACCACCTGGTTTCAATTTGTGGTGAATTGCATGTGCAAAAGGCCATTCTGCGAATAATCGCAATTTGCGATTTTTTGATACATCACATTGCAAATCGGTTTTTGCGTGTGGCAATCAGCATATCGCAAATAGCGTCCCGATTTAGCAGATCGCTATCTGCGATTCGCTAATCTGTGTCGCAATTTGCATTTTGCAATTAGCGATTCGGTAATTCATATTGCTATTTGCGATACGCTGTTTGCGACATGCAAATTCATGTCTCATTCACTAAAAATCACTATTTTAGCGATTCCTTATTTTCGCACTGTGAATGTCTTTCATACATCGCAAAAGGCATTTTTGCATTCGCAAACGGCCGATTTTTGCGATTCGCACCGTTTGCAAATGCAAAAACGCTTGATACATCTGGCCCATAGTCACTTAGTTTGTAAGAAATAAGGGGATTAATATTAGTCTTAAAGATAGGGATATCTATTGATCAAGATGGAATTCCAAATCGTGGCATACAATAGTAGGCTAAAGTGATGAAAACACTACTTACAGAAATATGTAGATGCCGTGAGGTTCCTCACTCTTGGACACAATGATGCCAACCACTCATTTTTTAAAGGTTATTCTTAAAAGAGCCGACACATTACAGCAATATCATTATTAGATTAGAATTAGATTAGGTAGGATCTTTTTTACACAGGAAAGAATGATTGTTCTGTAATAAAGTTGGCTATAGAAATGACCATCCATATATTAATTGTCCTGATGTTGCTAGAGACGCAAAACACATTGAGATTTGGTGACTGATTCCTTCCTTCCCTTGGTATTGACGGTGAATAAAACCTATGTATTAAGATTTGGTGGCTTCAGCTGATTAAAAGGCTACCATTTATATTCTCAGAAAGTCCCCTTTATGGCTTCCATTTTCATATGTGGGTGGATGTGCCCTCTCAAGGTATATAATGTTATTGCACGTCTGTATGACCAGAGGTTTGCGATGGAAAGAGTGGTTCTGTAAGACCCCATGTTATAAACAAATCCTGGACTAAAACATGGCTGAGTCCTGACACTCACACCCTTTAACTTAAATGTTTCTGACATGGAAGCAAACCTAATGGTACTAGTCCATATCCCCTTAAGCAAGTGACTAATATGTTTATGTTTTATGGTATTCTCATCCCCTATAGTAGGTGACTAGTATATGGATGTGTTATAGCATCCATAACCCCTATAGATAGACTAGTATGTTTATGTCTTGCAGCATCTATATCTCCCACAATTAGGAGACTAGTGTATTTATGTCTTACAGTATTCATACCCCCATGAGACGCAAACCTAAGTGCCACTTTGCTTAAATCTGGGCCTATGTCACTTCAGTCTATGCCACTGCACTCTACTCTTCATTGCTGTACTCTACAGCACTGCTCTCTACACCACTCTAATCTATTGCACTGCACTCTGTCACTCTACTCTGCAACACTGCACTCTCCACCTCTGAACTCTATGTCACTCTACTCTGCGCTACTCCACTCTACGCTACTCCACTCTACGCCACTGCACTTTATGACACTATGGGGGTCATTACGAGCTTGGCGGGTGGCTGAAGCCGCCTGCCAAGTTTTAACCGCCGGATGGCTGCCAATGCAGCCGCACTCGCGCCACGGCCATTATGAGATCCCCGCTGGGCCGGCGGGCGGAAACATGGTTTCCGTCCGCCGGCCCATCAGGGATCTCGGCCGCAACACAGGAGCCGGCTCCAAATGGAGCCGGCGGTGTTGCGGCCATGCGACGGGTGCAGTTGCACCCGTCACGCTTTTCACTGTCTGCATAGCAGACAGTGAAAAGCTGCACAGGGCCGTGGCAGGTGGCCCCGCGACTCCCCTTTCCGCCAGCCTTTTCATAGCGGTGCAAACTGTCATGAAAAGGCTGGCGGGAGGGGGACTCGTAATCCCCTGGGCAGCGCTGCCCTAGAGGATTACTCCAGCAGGGACTAAAGTGTTGGGAAACCGCCGGTCCCGGTGGAGCGACCGCGGTGCTTCCGCCGTGGTCATAATCCCCAGGATTTCACCGCCAGACCGCAAAGACCACCAGACCGCAAAGACCGCCAGGGTTGTAATGACCCCCTATATATTCTACTCTGCACCACTCTATGCTACTCTACCCTGCACCACTCTACAAAACTGCTCTTCATGCCTCTCAACTCTACTCTGCACTTTATGTCACTGCACTCTATGCCACTCAACTCTGTACTGCGCCACTGCCCTCTGCATCACTCAACTCTACGCCACTTCACTCTGCACCACTTTACTCCACTCTACTCTATGCCACTGCAATCTATGGCACTGCACTCCATGCCAGTATACTTTATACCACTCTCCCCTGTGCCACTCTACTCTGCACCACTCAGTGCTTAATTTGTGAATAAAAACTTACCGGTGCCCAAAGCTCTCCTCTGAAACATGTGGCTGCTACATTTAAATGTGTGAGCATAGAATGCTAAAGCAGCCTAATCCCAAAACTATATTAAAGTCTTAGACGCGTCCTGTGATTACTTAAAATGTATTCAATCAAAAGCATTTAACATCCAAGAAAGCAGCCGACATGTGTTTCGTCATCCAGACTTTCTCAAGGCACATAACAAGGAGGAATACGTCAAAGTCTAATAGTACTTTAACGTACTAACAATGGCATTCTCGCTACTTTCGGCTAGGATATGAGAGAGGGTTATCATGGCCCAATTTTCTTCACAAACGACATTGAACTAGTCCAACTCTTTACCGACGCTGTTAGAATATTTCAAGTACAAAGTTGTCTATTAGACTTTGACGTTATCCTCCTTGTTATATGACTTGAGAAAGTCTGGATGACGAAACATGTGTCGGCTGCTTTCTTGGATGTTACATGCTTTTGAAAGAATAAATCTTAAGTAATCACAGGACGCGTCTAAGGCTTTAATTGACTTACTTGATCTCATATTTGGACTCTTTGAATACTGTTTGGTGTGCCCTGGTGACCTCATGAAGCAACCTTGGTTGGGTGGTTTTCCAGTCAACGCAACACGCACCGTTGGTGTTTGGGTGTGTATCCCGGTGTGACACCCATTTGAAGAATCTTTACTTTCCCAGCTACTATATGGACATTTGAGATGTGCGAACCTGGTAGCACAACCACCTTCTTCGATATGATACATAATCCTGAAACTCTCTCGGGCTTCTTTAATCCATTTACAGCCACTCCCTGCCCCTTCAGCTCACTCTTGCAGTTTTCTACTTTCTTCCTTTGTGACACCTTTTTGTTTTTCTCTCCCCCCTCCGTTCCCATATGTGTCTTTTGCCTGCAGCAAATGCCTGATGCAGAAAACTAAGTGTCGGCCCTCAAAATAGGTGGCAGTGCCCCGCACCCGATACCACTGCCTCAAGTTAAGTACTGGTGCCACTCCACGCTGCACCACTCCACTCTGAGCCACTGCACTCTACTATGCACCATTTGAATCTAAGCTGCTGCATTCTATGATGCTATATTGTATGCTGCTGAATTCAATGCTGCTGCACTCAATGCCAGTGCACTCTATGGCACTATTCTCTTCAACACTCTACACCAATGCACTATGTCCCAGTCAACTTTACTATATGCCACTCCAGTGTAGGCCATTCAAGGCAACACCACACTATGCCACTCCAATATACAACACTCTCTGCCACTCCATTCTACAAACCTTTGCTCCACTCTTCGCCATTCCACTCTACAACACTCCACGTAACTCTCCTCTATGGCACTAACTTTTGGCCTTGCTGAACAGCATCCATACTAGTGTACAACGTGGCTAAAACACATTGGCAAAGCCAATAGCTCTTGCATAGGTGAGACCTATTGGCTTTGCCAATGCCCGTCTCCATTGGATGATGCTGTAAAGTTTTCTGGTGATTAGTTCAGGGGGTGCAAAGAAAAAAGGGGCATCCCTAAACATGTTCTTCCACCAATGTATTTTCTATAGACTTTTCACACAGATATTTGGCAAAACGGCTAAATGGATTTTTATGAAATTTGCCAGGAATATAGATTATGGTCTGGAAAGGATCCCTTTTGGTATTTCATAAAAATCTATTCAGTAGTTTTGTAGTAATAAGGGAATTAAACGTAGTGATATATTGGACTGCAGTATACTGCGGTACTTTCGCGGTAGAGCGCTATACATGACAAATATGTTAAAACACAATATTATTGGCTGATGAAAGTCTTTAAAAAATAAATAGGCAGCCATATTGTTTAGACTACACTTTGTCTGTGTTGTGGCTTTCTACATGAAATATAGCTTATTTGTATGCTTTTAAGCTTTAGTCAGACACGAGGCAGTTTAGAATAGTGTGCACATGCAGGTAAAATTATTTATATTGCTTTATATATTTACCGCTGTATCTTTGAAAACTATTTTAAAAATATATAACATATATAAATAATTTTACCTACCTATACATGTTATGTTAAACTGCCTCATGTCTTACTATAGTAAGTGGCATACAGTTCAGTGGCGTAGAGTGCAGTGGGGTACAGTCAGTGGCGTACAGTGCGGTGGCGTACAATATAGTGTAGTGTGTTATATTATCTACCCATCTATTTGCATCCCTTCATTTTCTTTTTGCATTTTTAAGTACTTTGGTGCTTTCGAGGAAGTACTGCAGTACTTCTAATTTGTTTTTCAAATATATAAAAAAATATAAATACTTTGACGTACATCTACACACTATTGTAACCTGCCTCATGTCTTATTATAGCTTAAAAACATACTAGTTAGTTATATCTCATGTAGAAACCCACAACACAGCCAACAATAGGGAAAGTGTTGGACTTTGGAGGAGTTCGATTTATGATTTACTATTTCCACTCTAATGTTATCAACAGTAGGGATATTGTTGGATTCCAAAGGGGTTTGATTTACTATTCTCTCTCCAACGTAAGCTAAAGTTTGGAAAGTGTTGGACTTTGGAGGAGTGAAATTCACTATTACCACTTCAATCTTAGCAACAGTATGGAACTTGATAGACTTTGAAGGGGTAGATTTACTACTCCTACTCCAACTTAACCAAAGGTAGAGGAAGTGTTGGACTTTGGAGAGGTTAGTTTTACTATTCCAACTTCTAAACTTTTTAAAATAACCATTTGAATACATAATAGAAACATTTGAAAACTATTCAAAGATATTTACAATAAAAATATATTAATTAAAGATAAATTAAATAAAAAAATTCAAATAGTATACTACCAACTAAATAAAAAAGTATTAAAAAACATAAAAAGTGAAAAATACTAAAACTAAACACACTCCATTTCTACTACACCCAACAAATCACCAACAATTACAATTAATTAATTAAAAAATATTTTAAAATGAAGCATTATTATCAACATAATAATAAAATAAAACCATTAAAATTAAAAAAATAAATAAATATGAAACTCCTTTCAAAAATGTATAATTAAATATCCGATCAACCAATTAACAATGTACATAATTAACAATTAATAAATTAATAAATAAATAATAATAAAAAAATAAAAGCAATGTCTATGATAAATAGCTCCCCTCTCTACTCCTCTGCAAACCTGATACTAAATTAAACTTTACTAATTACACATTTTAAAAATTAAATTTCATAGTAAAAATTACAAACTATATTAAAAAATAAAAAACAAATATAATACTAATAACTTATAGTAGTACAATAATATATTGAATTAATTCAAACTGATATTTTATACCGCTATGTTAGAGAAAATATTGTATACAACTATTTTTAGACAATGATATTATATATCTAAAAACATTATTCTTACTTTTGATATAATGTCCCTCCCAATATATGTTTGAGTTGCCAATATTTTTTGACATAATATTCTGTATCACAATATTTTTTTCCAATATTTTGCCAGAATACCAAGTAGTTAAATACCCTCCCACATGACATCGTTTTACAGATGTGTACACCTAATATGACAAACTTGGAATGTGTTTCACAGTAATTAATGATTATAAAAGGTGCTGATATTTGCCTTTGCCAAGCCGTGCTGCCATGCTGCTTCATTTCAGTTCCAATACCACCAGAACCGTAAAGCAAACAATCCCGCATTGTGAAAGCCAGTATACACAAACTGTCTTTCAGTATACACAATTGCTTTCAGAAAGTGGGTGCCTGCACTTCCATGTTACAAAACAGGAATATTTTTCAGATGTTGGAGAGGGTCATATATAACAAACCAGTATATTTTGGTGCATGTCTACAGTTTTGCAGGTTGATTGTGCACAATATATACAAGTAATCTTCCGACACATGTTTCGCTCTCATTGTTGATCATCAAAAGTTATTTGGAGTTTGGGATGTGCAGTGTCACTCATGTGCCACTATCATATGGATAAATTGAAGCTAGCAGGCATAGCTGGCTGGGTGAGGAGAAATATGGCCTACTAATACACATGGACAGATACACAGATTCCTAACCAGAAACTTTACTGTGTTAGTCATTACTAATGCCATTATCACTAAGACTGACATGCACCATTTGGCATCTATGAGCTGGACGTTATGTCAGTGGGTCATTCTGCAGCTGCAATCCATGGAAAATGGCATCTCCATAGGGCATCTGTAATAGCTTCAGCTGATGCCCAGGCAGTCTCAGCTCCACGGCCTCCCATGGCTCCAGGCCTCTCAGAAATACCCCTCACGCCTTGACATTTCTGAAACAAGCCATGAGGAATAATTGAAGAAACTTCAGATCTCTGAACTGACCCATTCTAGTGCAATGAGACTAGCCCCAGGGTCCCAGGAAACTATCAATCACAGCGGGGGCTGCGGTAGATGGGCGGCCATGAAGCGTCTTCACCGACTGTGCTACAAGATGCAGTGTGGAGACGGTGTGAAGGAATATTGCAGCACACGCTTCAGAGCACAGTTTCTCACATATATCGTATTTATGTCTGAACATATCAGCATCAGAGGTCTGCAAAGAAACCGTTACAGATGACTGGTCTATGAAATACTAATTTATTTTCGTTTCATGGCTTGTTATATACGTATTGTTAACATTGTGCAGGGTGACACATTTTCACAATGTATAAAATACCTATATGATAGAAAAAGTTTAAAGGGGAACATCTGCAAAATGATGTCACAATACATGGTAAAGCCTAATCAAGCGTCATTAAGCGTCAATGCTTATTGTTGGTGATTGTTGATGATGCAAGCCTCGGTAAGAGAATACATTTTATACCGATTTAAATATTTTGTTGTTTCATTAACACCCACTATAAGTAAATAATATTTATAGCATAGATTTAAAAAAATCAATTATCAATAACGCAAACACTTAATGCATTGAATATTAAAATTGATATTTATTGTACTAAGGCCAGCTTGTGAAAACAGAAAGCACAATTCATTGTTTTGATATAACCAATGTAGCTTAATAATCCCTGGCAAAGCTATGGCCCTCATTACTACCCTGGAGGTCCGAAGACCGCCAGGGCTGCAGTGGCGGTCTCACCGCCAACAGGCCGGGGGTGAAGATTGCCAAATTACGATTTCGGCGGTTTGGCCTAAGCCAAACCGCCAATACTCTACCCATCTCACCGCTTTTCCGCGGTCCGCCGGGATGGAGGTGAGCATTTCAGGCCCGATGAACGGAGTAATACTGCTAGCGGTATTATGACGCGGAAGACCGACAAAAGTTTTTCTGGCGGTCTCACCACCAGAAAAAGCTGGCGGTCTTGTATCCCGGTGACAGGAATCTACATTCCTGTCACCGGGATACTCCCGCACACACATCCACATACCCACACACATGCACCCACATACTCCCACACGCAAACAGACCCCCACTCACCTACACACTTGTGTCATACACCCCCATTCACACTAACATATGTACACAAACACCTCACTCACGCATGCATTGACTCCCTCCTTCTTCCCCCTCCAGCGCATACATACCTTCACACCCCATTCCACCCTCCCTCCTCCAGCGCATACATACATTCACTCCCCCTTCTCCCTGCACCGCTTACATGCACTCACCCCTTCCATCCGCTCACACTCATGCACTCAATCACTCACACACGCACTCACCCCCACCCCAATCCACTTAGACACACGCACCCTCCTCTCCCAATTCACAGACACTCACACACCTTTCACCTCATCCACAATCACTCACACATGCAGACATGCACCCACAAACACCCCCCTCCCACTGCATTCACGACATTCACACACTCATACACTCACACTCGCACACACACACCCTCCCCTGTCGGACGATCCACTTACCTCATCCGTCGAGGAAGTCGTCCGGGAGGGGACGGGTCTCAGCGCTTCCACTGCCGGCAGGGCCCTGTCATAAGGACACCGCCACGCCGTATTACGGGAGGTAATATGGCGTGCAGCGTTCTTTTGGCATGGTGATGCCAGTGGTGGAACTGCCTCTTCACCGCCGACTGCTAGTACAACTGGTGTCGGAATTCCACCCTATTTCCTGGGTTTTAATAACACTGTAACACCTTTGGGTAGTGTGCGCTATACCCATTTATATTACTTATGTACCAAAGGCATTTTTCTAGCACACAACAAACTTTAGGTTCTGTGAATTAATTGTGCAAATAGTTCATAATATATCTGTATTAGGAAAACACAAAGGAAGCACATTTGTTTCATAATTTTGAAGTGTGCTGGAAACAAGTATGTGAATACCATCAAAGCAAATCAGTACTAGGTGATGCCATTTTCACACTTTATCATTTGTGAATGTATAGTTTTATCAGTAAAACTGTATTTCTGTGCAAAAGTAGTGATCATTTCAATTGAAAATGTGTTGTCTGTAATGGCAGTGCACTACCACACCATGCATACTCCACTCTACGACACTCTACTCCACTGCATGCCCCTCCATTCAATGTCACTGTTTGTCACTCTACGCCACACTCTACGCCACATTGCTCCACCCTATGCCACTCCACACTGTGCCACTCTATTCTACTCCACTCTACATCACTCCACTCATTCACTATATTCCACTCAATGACACTCCACTCTACGACACTCCATTATACGACACTCCACTCAATGACACTCCAGTGTACGGCACACTATGCCACTATACCCAACTCCACGCCACTCTACTCCAAGTGTGCACCCCTCCACTCTATGCCCCTCCACTCTATCTCCCTCCACTCTATGACTCTCTGCTCTATGACATTTCACTCTATGACACTCCACTCTACAACACTCTATGGCACACCACTCTACAAAACTTTACTCCACTGTATGACACTCTGTGTCCCTCCACTCTACAACACTTTACTCCACTCCACAATACATCCCTCCACTCTACTCCCCTCTATTCTATGACCCTCCGCTCTACCCTACTCCATGGCACTCCACAAACCTCCATGACATTCTATGCCACTCCACTATAGGCAACTCTACTACACTGTACACCACTCTACAACACTTTACTCAATTCCACCCTACTATACGCGCCACTACAACATTCCACGACACTCTATGACACTCTTTGCCACACTACTCCATGATACACCACTCTACACCACTCTACTCCACTCTACTATGTGCCAATCCACTCTTCTACACTCCAGTCCAAGGATCTTCAAACTGGGGAGCACCCCCCCAGGTGGGCCTCAAGTGATCCCAGGGAGGCGCCAGGCTATGGTCAAAAGAAGAATTATACAGCTAACAGTACTCTGTTTTAAGCAAAAACATGTTATTGCATTTTTAAGAAGGTAACAGTACTTCACTGCAACGTTTTTGTAGGTCTAGACATATTTAAACATTGCCATTTTAATAAAATAATTGTGAAAATTCTGAGGAGGGGCCCGATGATTTTTATTTTTCAACGGGGAGGGCGCAACATAAAAAAGTTTGATAAACACTGCTCCAGTCTATGACACCCCACTGCACAATACTCCACTGTACTCTACGTTACACCCTTTCGTACTATGGTCCTCCACTCTACTCCCCTCTACCCTATGATATTTTACACCAATCCTCTAGATGCCACTATACGACACTCCACGACACTCTATGCCACTCCACTCTAAGCCTCTCTACTCCAATCTATGCCACTCTACTTCACTCCATGACTGTTTACTCCACTCTACTATTCATTATGCCACTGCACCCTACACCACTCTATGGCACTCAATTCTGCACCATTCCATGCCACTCCACTCTATTGCTCTTCACTCTATGAGACTCTATTCCACTCTATGACAGTCTACCCCCTCCACTCTGTGACACGTTACTCTCCTCCACAATACACCCCCTCCACTCTATGCCCCTCCATTTTAAGTCTCTCCAATCTACACCCCTCCACTCTATGACCCTCCACTCTGTCGCTCCAAGCCACTCCACAACACTCTATGCCACTCTACACCACTCCACACTACTCCACAGAACTCCATGACACTCTACCACACTCTATGCCATGCTACTCCACTCTGTGCCACTCCACTCTGACACTCTACTACATTCCACTCAACTCTACAACACACTACTCCACTCTACTGCACTAATCCACTCTACCCCAGTATGTGCAACTCCAGCCAACGCCACTCTATACTACTCCACTCTGTGCCCCTCCACTCTACCCTCTCAACTCTGCACCACTCTACACCACTCCACACCACTCAACTCTACACCACTCCACTCTAATCTACACTACTACATTCAACTCTACTCTACACCACTCCGCTCTAATCTACACTACGACATTCCACTCTACTCTACACCACTCCACTCTACTTCACACTACATCATCTATACCATGACACTCCGCTCTGCTGTATGACCCTCCACTCTACTTCATAACACTTCACTCTACTCCACTGTATCCCACAGCACAACACTCATCTCCACAACACAACACTCCTCTCCACTCTACTCTACTCCACTCTGCGTCACTCCACAATGTGAGTCCTGCTGGACTCTTATTAGTGTTTCTGTAATGACGTGTTTCCACCCGCTGCTCCTTGAAGGCTGGCTTCCACATTCACCCCAAACCCATCCATCACATGTGTCACCGGTCAGGTGACCCTGCTAATAAAGGGACTGAGTTCACGTGCCCTGGGCCAGTTGAGTAACCTACCAAGTTGTGTCTGTGTCATTCATTTATATAGTATGTGGGCCCAGGGCCCACCACATAACATTGGCGACGAGTGGGTCTAACCCCGCGGGGACAGTAGCTGCAGCTCTGCTGTTGTTCATGGGGGGAAGTGTTGCCTGCGACTAAGACACCCTTGCACCGGCTGCCAGCATGAAGATACTGGGGCCCGGGCAGAAATGAGGTCACCCCGAGACAGAGCACGATGGCGTCAACCGGTCCTGCCTCAGCACCTGCCTTGCACCTCAAGGGCCACAAAAGAGTGAGCAGTGACTCTGCCTGGACCCTCAAGGTGAAGGCCCATGAGAGAACACACAACACTCCACTCTACATCACTCTTCTCTACTCTATGCCAATCCACTTCACTCCCCTATCCTCTAGGCACTAACTTTTAGCCATGCTAAGCAGCAGTCACTCAGGTTTACAACACGGCTAAAACATATTGGCAAAGCCAATAGCTCTTGCATAGGCGAGATCTACTGGCTTTGCCAATGCTTGTTCCTGTTTAGCGCTCAATACAGGGTGCTGGCAAAAACAAGAATTTGGCACTCAACTCGGCGCTAGTCGAGAGTGCAGCGACAGTTTTCACCATTTTTTGGCGCTGCCCCTAGCACTGAATGAACCCTTTGGACTCGGCTAGTACAGTGCTCCAGGAACATTTAAGCTTCTGCATAAACAGATGCATATTTTTCAGTGAAGGCTTGGTTTACCCTCGCTGTTCTTGTTGCCTGACGACAATGATGATGCTTTGCAGAAACTTCGAGCTTGTGTTTTCCTATTTACCGTTAAACCCTTGCCTACCTCAAATCCAGACACGTTGTCTGGACTGAATGTAAAATATCAGTCCCTTGTCTGCGCCTGCTGTGCAGCCCTTAACTGTAAAATTCGCCTGAAATGGAAAATAATATGAAATCAGATAGTTGTCCAGATATCATCTCATTTCAGCTTCAACGCCTCCCTCCTCTGCTCTCCTGCAAACAGAGATATGTAGTATCTTGATAGTGGTTGGAGAACTGGCAGAATATACAAAAAAGCATTGGCAATGCCAATACGTCTGGCTTTAATTTGCTGATGCACGCACACCGAGACAATCATAAGGGCATTTGTAGGCCTGTGCATAATTTATTTTGTGGAAATTACACAAAATGCCAAAAAACACGTGAAATTACGCTTTAGTAAACAAAATATTTGTAAGGAAATGCCTCCTTGGCATGGTTGCCCCCTGACTTTTTGCCTTTGCTGATGCTATGTTTACAATTGAAAGTGTGCTGAGGCCTGCTAACCAGGCCCCAGCACCAGTGTTCTTTCCCTAACCTGTACTTTTGTATCCACAATTGGCAGACCCTGGCACCCAGATAAGTCCCTTGTAACTGGTACTTCTAGTACCAAGGGCCCTGATGCCAAGGAAGGTCTCTAAGGGCTGCAGCATGTCTTATGCCACCCTGGAGACCTCTCACTCAGCACAGACACACTGCTTGCCAGCTTGTGTGTGCTAGTGAGAACAAAACGAGTAAGTCGACATGGCACTCCCCTCAGGGTGCCATGCCAGCCTCTCACTGCCTATGCAGTATAGGTAAGACACCCCTCTAGCAGGCCTTACAGCCCTAAGGCAGGGTGCACTATACCATAGGTGAGGGTACCAGTGCATGAGCATGGTACCCCTACAGTGTCTAAACAAAACCTTAGACATTGTAAGTGCAGGGTAGCCATAAGAGTATATGGTCTGGGAGTCTGTCAAACACGAACTCCCCAGCACCATAATGGCTACACTGAAAGCTGGGAAGTTTGGTATCAAACTTCTCAGCACAATAAATGCACACTGATGCCAGTGTACATTTTATTGTAAAATACACCACAGAGGGCACCTTAGAGGTGCCCCCTGAAACTTAACCGACTATCTGTGTAGGCTGACTAGTTTTAGCAGCCTGCCACAAACCGAGACATGTTGCTGGCCCCATGGGGAGAGTGCCTTTGTCACTCTGAGGCCAGTAACAAAGCCTGCACTGGGTGGAGATGCTAACACCTCCCCCAGGCAGGAATTGTCACACCTGGCGGTGAGCCTCAAAGGCTCACCTCCTTTGTGCCAACCCAGCAGGACACTCCAGCTAGTGGAGTTGCCCGCCCCCTCCGGCCAGGCCCCACTTTTTGGCGGCAAGGCCGGAGAAGATAATGAGAAAAACAAGGAGGAGTCACTGACCAGTCAGGACAGCCCCTAAGGTGTCCTGAGCTGAGGTGACTCTAACTTTTAGAAATCCTCCATCTTGCAGATGGAGGATTCCCCCAATAGGGTTAGGAATGTGACCCCCTCCCCTTGGGAGGAGGCACAAAGAGGGTGTACCCACCCTCAGGGCTAGTAGCCATTGGCTACTAACCCCCCAGACCTAAACACGCCCTTAAATTTAGTATTTAAGGGCTACCCTGAACCCTAGAAAATTAGATTCCTGCAACTACAAGAAGAAGGACTGCCCAGCTGAAAACCCCTGCAGCGGAAGACCAGAAGACGACAACTGCCTTGGCTCCAGAAACTCACCGGCCTGTCTCCTGCCTTCCAAAGATCCTGCTCCAGCGACGCCTTCCAAAGGGACCAGCGACCTCGACATCCTCTGAGGACTGCCCCTGCTTCGAAAAGACAAGAAACTCCCGAGGACAGCGGACCTGCTCCAAGAAAAGCTGCAACTTTGTTTCCAGCAGCTTTAAAGAACCCTGCAAGCTCCCCGCAAGAAGCGTGAGACTTGCCACACTGCACCCGGCGACCCCGACTCGGCTGGTGGCGATCCAACACCTCAGGAGGGACCCCAGGACTACTCTGATACTGTGAGTACCAAAACCTGTCCCCCCTGAGCCCCCACAGCGCCGCCTGCAGAGGGAATCCCGAGGCTTCCCCTGACCGCGACTCTTTGAACCTAAAGTCCCGACGCCTGGGAGAGACCCTGCACCCGCAGCCCCCAGGACCTGAAGGACCGGACTTTCACTGGAGGAGTGACCCCCAGGAGTCCCTCTCCCTCGCCCAAGTGGAGGTTTCCCCGAGGAATCCCCCCCTTGCCTGCCTGCAGCGCTGAAGAGATCCCGAGATCTCTCATAGACTAACATTGAAAACCCGACGCTTGTTTCTACACTGCACCCGGCCGCCCCCGCGCTGCTGAGGGTGAAATTTCTGTGTGGACTTGTGTCCCCCCCGGTGCCCTACAAAACCCCCCTGGTCTGCCCTCCGAAGACGCGGGTACTTACCTGCAAGCAGACCGGAACCGGGGCACCCCCTTCTCTCCATTCTAGCCTATGTGTTTTGGGCACCACTTTGAACTCTGCACCTGACCGGCCCTGAGCTGCTGGTGTGGTGACTTTGGGGTTGCTCTGAACCCCCAACGGTGGGCTACCTTGGACCAAGAACTGAACCCTGTAAGTGTCCTACTTACCTGGTAAAACTAACAAAAACTTACCTCCCCCAGGAACTGTGAAAATTGCACTAAGTGTCCACTTTTAAAACAGCTATTTGTCAATAACTTGAAAAGTATACATGCAATTTCGATGATTTGAAGTTCCTAAAGTACTTACCTGCAATACCTTTCGAATGAGATATTACATGTAGAATTTGAACCTGTGGTTCTTAAAATAAACTAAGAAAAGATATTTTTCTATATAAAAACCTATTGGCTGGATTTGTCTCTGAGTGTGTGTACCTCATTTATTGTCTATGTGTATGTACAACAAATGCTTAACACTACTCCTTGGATAAGCCTACTGCTCGACCACACTACCACAAAATAGAGCATTAGTATTATCTATTTTTACCACTATTTTACCTCTAAGGGGAACCCTTGGACTCTGTGCATGCTATTCCTTACTTTGAAATAGCACATACAGAGCCAACTTCCTACATTGGTGGCAGCGGTGGGATACAAGACTTTGCATTTGCTGGACTACTCAGCCAATACCTGATCACACGACAAATTCCAAAATTGTCATTAGAAATTGATTTTTGCAATTTGAAAAGTTTTCTAAATTCTTAAAAGACCTGCTAGGGCCTTGTGTTAGATCCTGTTTAGCATTTCTTTTAGAGTTTAAAAGTTTGTAAAAGTTTGAATTAGATTCTAGAACCAGTTGTAGATTCTTAAAAAGTATTCCAACTTTTAGAAGCAAAATGTCTAGCACAGATGTGACTGTGGTGGAACTCGACACCACACCTTACCTCCATCTTAAGATGAGGGAGCTAAGGTCACTCTGTAAAATAAAGAAAATAACAATGGGCCCCAAACCTACCAAAATACAGCTCCAGGAGCTTTTGGCAGAGTTTGAAAAGGCCAACCCCTCTGAGGGTGGCAACTCAGAGGAAGAGGATAGTGACTTTGAGGACAATTCCCCCCTACCAGTCCTATCTATGGAGAACAGGGTCCCTCAAACCCTGACTCCAAAAATAATAGTCAGAGATGCTGGTTCCCTCACAGGAGAGACCAACACCTCTGAAATCACTGAGGATAGCCCCAGTGAAGAGGACATCCAGTTAGCCAGGATGGCCAAAAGATTGGCTTTGGAAAGACAGATCCTAGCCATAGAGAGGGAAAGACAAGAGATGGGCCTAGGACCCATCAATGGTGGCAGCAACATAAATAGGGTCAGAGATTCTCCTGACATGTTGAAAATCCCTAAAGGGATTGTAACTAAATATGAAGATGGTGATGACATCACCAAATGGTTCACAGCTTTTGAGAGGGCTTGTGTAACCAGAAAAGTGAACAGATCTCACTGGGGTGCTCTCCTTTGGGAAATGTTCACAGGAAAGTGTAGGGATAGACTCCTCACACTCTCTGGACAAGATGCAGAATCTTATGACCTCATGAAGGGTACCCTGATTGAGGGCTTTGGATTCTCCACTGAGGAGTACAGGATTAGGTTCAGGGGGGCTCAAAAATCCTCGAGCCAGACCTGGGTTGACTTTGTTGACTACTCAGTGAAAACACTAGATGGTTGGATTCAAGGCAGTGGTGTAAGTAATTATGATGGGCTGTACAATTTATTTGTGAAAGAACACCTGTTAAGTAATTGTTTCAATGATAAACTGCATCAGCATCTGGTAGACCTAGGACCAATTTCTCCCCAAGAATTGGGAAAGAAGGCGGACCATTGGGTCAAGACAAGGGTGTCCAAGACTTCAACAGGGGGTGACCAAAAGAAAGGGGTCACAAAGAATCCCCAGGGGAAGGGTGATGAGACAACCAAAACTAAAAATAGTAAAGAGTCTTCTACAGGCCCCCAAAAACCTGCACAGGAGGGTGGGCCCAGAGCCTCTTCACAAAACAATGGGTACAAGGGTAAAAACTTTGATCCCAAAAAGGCCTGGTGTCATAGCTGTAAACAGCATGGACACCAAACTGGAGACAAGGCCTGTCCCAAGAAAGGTTCCACTCCAAACTCCCATCCAGGTAACACTGGTATGGCTAGTCTCCAAGTGGGATCAACAGTGTGCCCAGAGCAAATCAGGGTCCACACTGAAGCTACTCTAGTTTCTGAGGGTGGGGTGGATTTAGCCACACTAGCTGTCTGGCCGCCTAACATGCAAAAATACAGACAGCAACTCTTAATTAATGGGACTAGAATAGAGGGCCTGAGGGATACAGGTGCCAGTGTCACCATGGTGACAGAGAAACTGGTTTCCCCTGGCCAATACCTGACTGGAAAAACTTACACAGTCACCAACGCTGACAATCAGAGAAAAGTACATCCCATGGCAATGGTTACTTTAGAATGGGGAGGGGTCAATGGCCTGAAACAGGTGGTGGTCTCCTCAAATATCCCAGTGGACTGTCTGCTTGGAAATGACCTGGAGTCCTCAGCATGGGCTGAGGTAGAACTAAAAACCCATGCAGCAATGCTGGGTATCCCTGAACTAGTGTGTGTGAAAACAAGAGCACAGTGCAAGGCACAGGGTGAACAAGTAGAGCTGGAGTCTGGAAGAATGGCCCAGCCTACCAAGAGAACCGGAAAGTCAGTTGGGAAACCAACTGCAACACAGCAAAAGAAAGGGAACCTCTCTTCTCAGGAAGAAGTTCTGCCCTCTGAGGGAACTGAGCCTTTGGAGCTTGAACCTTATCAGGTTGAGCTCTTAGGCCCAGGGGGACCCTCAAGGGAGGAGCTGTGTAAGGGACAAGAAACCTGTCCCTCTCTTGAAGGCCTTAGGCAGCAAGCTGCTGAAGAGTCCAAAGGCAAGAAAAATGGAACGCATAGGGTCTATTGGGAAGATGGACTCCTGTACACTGAGGCCAGAGACCCCAAACCTGGTGCCACTAGGAGAGTGGTAGTGCCTCAGCTGTTCAGAGAGTTCATCCTAACATTGGCCCATGACATTCCCCTTGCTGGACATTTGGGACAAACCAAGACGTGGGAGAGGTTAGTCAACCACTTCTACTGGCCCAATATGTCCAACATGGTTAAGGAGTTTTGCCTCTCCTGCCCCACCTGTCAAGCCAGTGGTAAGACAGGTGGGCATCCAAAGGCCCCCCTCATTCCACTTCCAGTGGTGGGGGTTCCCTTTGAAAGAGTGGGTGTGGACATAGTTGGTCCACTAGAACCTCCCACAGCCTCAGGAAATATGTATATCCTGGTAGTAGTGGATCATGCTACCAGGTATCCTGAAGCTATTCCCCTTAGGTCGACTACTGCCCCTGCAGTAGCCAAGGCCCTCATTGGTATCTTTACCAGAGTGGGTTTCCCTAAGGAGGTGGTGTCTGACAGAGGTACCAACTTCATGTCAGCATACCTAAAGCACATGTGGAATGAGTGTGGGGTGACTTATAAATTCACTACACCATACCATCCACAAACTAATGGCTTAGTTGAGAGATTCAACAAGACATTAAAGGGCATGATCATGGGGCTCCCAGAAAAACTCAAAAGGAGATGGGATGTCCTCTTGCCATGCCTGCTTTTCGCTTACAGAGAGGTGCCACAGAAGGGAGTAGGATTCTCACCCTTTGAACTTCTGTTTGGTCATCCTGTAAGAGGACCACTTGCCCTTGTTAAAGAAGGCTGGGAGAGACCTCTCCATGAGCCTAAACAGGACATAGTGGACTATGTACTTGGCCTTCGCTCTAGAATGGCAGAGTACATGGAAAAGGCAACCAAAAACCTTGAGGCCAGCCAACAGCTCCAGAAGTTTTGGTATGACCAAAAGGCTGCACTGGTTGAGTTCCAACCAGGGCAGAAAGTCTGGGTTCTGGAGCCTGTGGCTCCCAGGGCACTCCAGGACAAATGGAGTGGCCCTTACCCAGTACTGGAGAGGAAGAGTCAGGTCACCTACTTGGTGGACCTGGGCACAAGCAGGAGCCCCAAGAGGGTGATCCATGTAAACCGCCTTAAGCTCTTCCACGACAGGGCTGATGTCAATCTGTTGATGGTAACAGATGAGGATCAGGAGGCAGAGAGTGAACCTCTCCCTGATCTTCTGTCATCAGACCCAAAAGATGGTACAGTAGATGGAGTGATCTACTCAGACACCCTCTCTGGCCAACAGCAAGCTGATTGTAGGAGAGTCCTACAACAGTTTCCTGAACTCTTCTCCTTAACCCCTGGTCAGACACACCTGTGTACCCATGATGTGGACACAGGAGACAGCATGCCTGTCAAGAACAAAATCTTTAGACAGTCTGACCATGTTAAGGACAGCATCAAGGTGGAAGTCCACAAGATGCTGGAATTGGGAGTAATTGAGCGCTCTGACAGCCCCTGGGCTAGCCCAGTGGTCTTAGTCCCCAAACCTCACACCAAAGATGGAAAGAAAGAGATGAGGTTTTGTGTGGACTACAGAGGGCTCAATTCTGTCACCAAGACAGATGCCCATCCAATTCCAAGAGCTGATGAGCTCATTGATAAATTAGGTGCTGCCAAATTTCTAAGTACCTTTGACTTGACAGCAGGGTACTGGCAAATAAAAATGGCACCTGGAGCAAAAGAAAAGACAGCATTCTCCACACCTGATGGGCATTATCAGTTTACTGTTATGCCCTTTGGTTTAAAGAATGCCCCTGCCACCTTCCAAAGGTTGGTGAATCAAGTCCTTGCTGGCTTGGAGTCCTTTAGCACAGCTTATCTTGATGATATTGCTGTCTTTAGCTCCACCTGGCAGGATCACCTGGTCCACCTGAGGAAGGTTTTGAAGGCTCTGCAATCTGCAGGCCTCTCTATCAAGGCATCCAAATGCCAGATAGGGCAGGGAACTGTGGTTTACTTGGGCCACCTTGTAGGTGGAGGCAAAGTTCAGCCACTCCAACCCAAGATCCAGACTATTCTGGACTGGGTAGCTCCAAAAACCCAGACTCAAGTCAGGGCATTCCTTGGCTTGACTGGGTATTACAGGAGGTTTGTGAAGGGATATGGATCCATTGTGACAGCCCTCACTGAACTCACCTCCAAGAAAATGCCCAAGAAAGTAAACTGGACTGTGGAATGCCAACAGGCCTTTGACACCCTGAAACAGGCAATGTGCTCAGCACCAGTTCTCAAAGCTCCAGATTATTCTAAGCAGTTCATTGTGCAGACTGATGCCTCTGAACATGGGATAGGGGCAGTTGTGTCCCAAACAAATGATGATGGCCTTGACCAGCCTGTTGCTTTCATTAGCAGAAGGTTACTCCCCAGGGAGCAGCGTTGGAGTGCCATTGAGAGGGAGGCCTTTGCTGTGGTTTGGTCCCTGAAGAAGCTGAGACCATACCTCTTTGGGACTCACTTCCTAGTTCAAACTGACCACAGACCTCTCAAATGGCTGATGCAAATGAAAGGTGAAAATCCTAAACTGTTGAGGTGGTCCATCTCCCTACAGGGAATGGACTTTTTAGTGGAACACAGACCTGGGACTGCCCATGCCAATGCAGATGGCCTTTCCAGGTTCTTCCACTTAGAAAATGAAGACTCTCTTGGGAAAGGTTAGTCTCATCCTCTTTCGTTTGGGGGGGGGTTGTGTAAGGAAATGCCTCCTTGGCATGGTTGCCCCCTGACTTTTTGCCTTTGCTGATGCTATGTTTACAATTGAAAGTGTGCTGAGGCCTGCTAACCAGGCCCCAGCACCAGTGTTCTTTCCCTAACCTGTACTTTTGTATCCACAATTGGCAGACCCTGGCACCCAGATAAGTCCCTTGTAACTGGTACTTCTAGTACCAAGGGCCCTGATGCCAAGGAAGGTCTCTAAGGGCTGCAGCATGTCTTATGCCACCCTGGAGACCTCTCACTCAGCACAGACACACTGCTTGCCAGCTTGTGTGTGCTAGTGAGAACAAAACGAGTAAGTCGACATGGCACTCCCCTCAGGGTGCCATGCCAGCCTCTCACTGCCTATGCAGTATAGGTAAGACACCCCTCTAGCAGGCCTTACAGCCCTAAGGCAGGGTGCACTATACCATAGGTGAGGGTACCAGTGCATGAGCATGGTACCCCTACAGTGTCTAAACAAAACCTTAGACATTGTAAGTGCAGGGTAGCCATAAGAGTATATGGTCTGGGAGTCTGTCAAACACGAACTCCCCAGCACCATAATGGCTACACTGAAAGCTGGGAAGTTTGGTATCAAACTTCTCAGCACAATAAATGCACACTGATGCCAGTGTACATTTTATTGTAAAATACACCACAGAGGGCACCTTAGAGGTGCCCCCTGAAACTTAACCGACTATCTGTGTAGGCTGACTAGTTTTAGCAGCCTGCCACAAACCGAGACATGTTGCTGGCCCCATGGGGAGAGTGCCTTTGTCACTCTGAGGCCAGTAACAAAGCCTGCACTGGGTGGAGATGCTAACACCTCCCCCAGGCAGGAATTGTCACACCTGGCGGTGAGCCTCAAAGGCTCACCTCCTTTGTGCCAACCCAGCAGGACACTCCAGCTAGTGGAGTTGCCCGCCCCCTCCGGCCAGGCCCCACTTTTTGGCGGCAAGGCCGGAGAAGATAATGAGAAAAACAAGGAGGAGTCACTGACCAGTCAGGACAGCCCCTAAGGTGTCCTGAGCTGAGGTGACTCTAACTTTTAGAAATCCTCCATCTTGCAGATGGAGGATTCCCCCAATAGGGTTAGGAATGTGACCCCCTCCCCTTGGGAGGAGGCACAAAGAGGGTGTACCCACCCTCAGGGCTAGTAGCCATTGGCTACTAACCCCCCAGACCTAAACACGCCCTTAAATTTAGTATTTAAGGGCTACCCTGAACCCTAGAAAATTAGATTCCTGCAACTACAAGAAGAAGGACTGCCCAGCTGAAAACCCCTGCAGCGGAAGACCAGAAGACGACAACTGCCTTGGCTCCAGAAACTCACCGGCCTGTCTCCTGCCTTCCAAAGATCCTGCTCCAGCGACGCCTTCCAAAGGGACCAGCGACCTCGACATCCTCTGAGGACTGCCCCTGCTTCGAAAAGACAAGAAACTCCCGAGGACAGCGGACCTGCTCCAAGAAAAGCTGCAACTTTGTTTCCAGCAGCTTTAAAGAACCCTGCAAGCTCCCCGCAAGAAGCGTGAGACTTGCCACACTGCACCCGGCGACCCCGACTCGGCTGGTGGCGATCCAACACCTCAGGAGGGACCCCAGGACTACTCTGATACTGTGAGTACCAAAACCTGTCCCCCCTGAGCCCCCACAGCGCCGCCTGCAGAGGGAATCCCGAGGCTTCCCCTGACCGCGACTCTTTGAACCTAAAGTCCCGATGCCTGGGAGAGACCCTGCACCCGCAGCCCCCAGGACCTGAAGGACCGGACTTTCACTGGAGGAGTGACCCCCAGGAGTCCCTCTCCCTCGCCCAAGTGGAGGTTTCCCCGAGGAATCCCCCCCTTGCCTGCCTGCAGCGCTGAAGAGATCCCGAGATCTCTCATAGACTAACATTGAAAACCCGACGCTTGTTTCTACACTGCACCCGGCCGCCCCCGCGCTGCTGAGGGTGAAATTTCTGTGTGGACTTGTGTCCCCCCCGGTGCCCTACAAAACCCCCCTGGTCTGCCCTCCGAAGACGCGGGTACTTACCTGCAAGCAGACCGGAACCGGGGCACCCCCTTCTCTCCATTCTAGCCTATGTGTTTTGGGCACCACTTTGAACTCTGCACCTGACCGGCCCTGAGCTGCTGGTGTGGTGACTTTGGGGTTGCTCTGAACCCCCAACGGTGGGCTACCTTGGACCAAGAACTGAACCCTGTAAGTGTCCTACTTACCTGGTAAAACTAACAAAAACTTACCTCCCCCAGGAACTGTGAAAATTGCACTGTGTCCACTTTTAAAACAGCTATTTGTCAATAACTTGAAAAGTATACATGCAATTTCGATGATTTGAAGTTCCTAAAGTACTTACCTGCAATACCTTTCGAATGAGATATTACATGTAGAATTTGAACCTGTGGTTCTTAAAATAAACTAAGAAAAGATATTTTTCTATATAAAAACCTATTGGCTGGATTTGTCTCTGAGTGTGTGTACCTCATTTATTGTCTATGTGTATGTACAACAAATGCTTAACACTACTCCTTGGATAAGCCTACTGCTCGACCACACTACCACAAAATAGAGCATTAGTATTATCTATTTTTACCACTATTTTACCTCTAAGGGGAACCCTTGGACTCTGTGCATGCTATTCCTTACTTTGAAATAGCACATACAGAGCCAACTTCCTACAATATTGATCTGGCGTTTTGCACTATTTTCAGGGTGAAATGCACTATCGGGTCCATTAGACTTAAAAACCTATTTTGTGGGAAAAAAGCAAAGTTGCACCCAATGTGCATAGCAACAGTTCATGTTTTGCTCTTTCATGTTGTTCCTATGCTGGGAGACCAATGAGTAAATTACTGGATGCATCTCTCAGTGTCTGTGAAAGATCATTAGGGGCACATTTAAGAAACCCTACCACCTCCTTGTGCCACATTAACGTCATTTTTTTACGCTAATGTGGCGCAACAAGGCCAAAATCACAGCGCCAAATTTACAAAGTGGTGCAATGCATGCATTGCACCACTCTGTAACCCTTTGCGCTACATTATGCCTGCGCCAGGCATAATGTATATAAAGGGGGCGTTCCCCCATTAGGGGGGCTGGAAAAATGGCGCAAAGAAATCTAAGAGAATACTTTGCGTCATTTTTTTGGGCACTTTTAACGCCTGCTCAGAGCAGGCATTAAAAAGAGGCACACCATTGTTTTTAATGGGCCTCAATGGGCTTTGTAGAATTACCGTCAATATTTTTTACGCTAACCTGCAAAGCTCCGAACTAGCGTAAAAAATGTTTACGCTAGTTTCCTAACTACCGCCATGGTGCGCTGTATCTTGGATACGCCGCACACATGGTGGCGTTAGGGGGGTGTTAAGGAGTGCAAAAAAAGTGGCGCTGCACCGGGTGCTGCGCCACTTTTCTTAAATCAGGCCTCTCTAGTGTCTTTTAGGTAGGTCGATGGACGTTGTACAATCGGTCTAAGGAAGAAGTCAGCAAATTCAAAGAGGGGTTCAAAAACGGACCTGATAATGTGGGGCGACCAAGAGGGTGCATCAACTTTCTGTGCATTTTGAGCAGGACATAGATGTAGGGTGTCCTACTCTGAAATCCAAACGCCCATCTCAGCTTCTTCCACAGTGTTCCAGGTGATGGTCTGTAATCGTTTTGTGGGGTCCTCTGTGATGACCTTCAAGTGTCTTCCATCCAATAGTAATAATATGCATTCTACGAACACCCCTCCTCTCATGCTACCCACGCGTACCAGGACACCATGGCAGAAAATCTGGGACTTACTGTCACAAATGATGACATGGACTCAATCCTATCTGGTCCTCTTCTTTTGAGTGACCTTAATATTACCCAGACCCTAGCACAGACAGACGATTGACTGATTTAAAAAGAGAACAGATTAAAACAGTGATACTTGTGGTGATTATGCCAGACAGCACGAGGGGGATTGTGGGTGAGCAGTGCACCACATATTTTTTGGGAGAACTATGCTTTTAGGAAAGATTGGTCATTGATACCTTGGTGGTGCACACAAGATTGGCTGGTACTTATCACCAAAATAGCAAAAAGACTGTCTCATGTGCTGATGATCAAGATTCAAATTATTGAAAACAAATTGAAATCTATGATACAGATTTTGGTATTCGAAAAGAGATTGGAGGAGATCAATGAAGAGATAACCCAATCAAAAATACACAAAAGGAGCAAAGTTGTCAAAATAAATTCCCACAAGAAAGTATACCCCTACTCCATGAGAAAACATTAACACCTGAATAGACCTCTGTCCTCATCAAAGGACATGGATTTGTCCCTACTCCTTTTTTTGACCGATTCCATTTAAACTGTGAAGTCGCAGAATTTTGCAGAAAAGTCAAACCCAGAGCCTTCTTCAAAGACAAACATGAACCGTCTGCTGCTAGTGACACAAATTTAAAGAAAAGATCAACATTCTGTCCTTCTACAGCAGCTGTTCCAGTGGAGATACAAACGTTTGAGCAGGCCATCTTCAAGGAAACGGAGGCAATTGATATGACCAAACTCAAACCTTTTCACAATATCACTCACAAAGAACAACAGGCGTTAGAAGAACCTGCGTATGATCCCGATGTCATTATCAAACCAGCTGATGAAGGGGTGGCATTGTCCTGCTAAATAAGACTGATTATCTTGCTGAATGGACATGATTACTATCAGATGGAATACACTATAAAGTCATCATTGAGGACCCTAAAAACAATTACAAACCATCATCTATACCATGCTGGAAGAAGCTCAGATGGCCAGTTGGATTTCAAAGAACGAAGCGCACTTTCTTATCAATAGAGACCCCAGGACACCCAACTTTTATGGCCTGCCCAAAATGCGCAAAAACAAGATGTCCCCACCTGGTTGCCCCATAGTATCGGGTATCAGGTCCGTTATAGAATCCCTCCCTCAATTTGTTGACTTCTTCCTTGGACCGATTCTACAAAATACATCAACTTACCTAAAAGACACCAGAGATCTTTTACAGTTACTGAGAAATATATGTTTTGATCCATCCAGTAATTTATTCATTTGGCTAGACAGCGAGAGCCTCTATACGAGTTTGCCCCAGCAAGTGACTTTGGACACTGCTGAAGAAATCTTGTACAAAGAAGTTTGGCAATACAACACACCACAGCATTTCATTTTGAAATACTGTAGGGAGGCTTTAACTGAAAATGTATTTGCGTTTACGGGATCCCTCTGTCCTTAAATCCATGGTACTTCAATAGGGAGTGCCTTCGTGCCCAGCCTAGCAGGCCTATACGTACCCCATTTTGAGGTGAGATTTGTTCTGGCTGATCAGAACCTGCATAGGTCCAGAATACTGTTCTAGAAGTGTTACATAGATGATATTTGATGATATGAGAAGGGGCGAATAGTCAGTCCGCAATTTCCACTCTTGGCTTAACACATGTGGCAACTGTCTAAAAGTTTACTTACACTACGAGCAATGTCAATCTCCCTATCCTTGATATTAACATCTTTATTGAACAAGGGGGCCTCAAAACTAAGACTTACCACAAATCCACAGACAAAATAGCCTGTTTAAATGTTATAGTTTTCATCCACGTTCACTTCATCTAGTCAATTCTTGAGGATTCAAAGGAACTGCAGTTCCAATGAGGACTACAAACAACAGGCAAGGGAGTTAGCTGAAAATTTTAGACACAGAAATTACCCAGATTCAGTCATACAAAAGAGGTGGAAACATGCAAGGAACCAAAACAGAGATACACTTCTCGATCCATCCAATACCACTTCAAAGACTGATTCATTGACATATGTAATGACCTACAATATTGCTTCAAATTGCATCAAGAAGATTATCAACAAGAATTTGTACATAATCTATTTGGTATCTTTAAAGTTAGAGAAAACAAGATTTGCCCATAAAAGAGACCGAATATACACAAATATCTGGTTCATACCTGACCACACACAACCCTGATTAAAATCAGCCGGTGTGAAATCTGTGTGGTCTAGTACCTATGGGTGGGCACTTCCCATGTGGTTCCTGCGATGCGTGCCACCTAACAAACCCCATTAAGTCCATTGACTTAGGTCTTGAAAAAGAATGGGTACTGAAAAAATATACCAACTGAAATACCACGCATGTGGTTTACATGATTACTTGTCCATGTAATTTTGGGTACATTGGGATGACCAGTAGGGAAATCAGGATGAGAATAGGGGAACATGGGAGCAATATCAGGTGCAAGAAAGTTACCACTAAAATGAGCACCATTATCTAACAGCTAACCACACTATTAATTAAACCTGGACACAATAGATAATATCAACAAAAATACAGATCAAATTCCCTTTGAAAAAGAACAATGGTGGATTTATCACCTCCAGACATTCAGAATAGGACTTAACAATGGCATTCCCTGTTTGGCTTTTTCGTGACAAATACACACCTCATCACTCACCATTTGCATACTGGTTCTACACATACTTCTACCAAGCTCAAGTGTCTCACAATGTCTTAGGTAGAGATTCCAGAGACGAGTACATACCCAGGTCCGGGTTTTTCCAATGGCAGGCAGTATTCTGTCAAAAGGAGACCAGTGTTTTGCCCTGTGTGGTGATCTTTATTCTCATTAAGTTCCATCTAGTTTATATGTAGAAACGTAATACATCACGTAAACTGAAATTCCTTTCAATCTAGATCAGGAATTACGTTATGATGTCCACTGGCACATCTGGTCCCGCCACACGTATGCAGCGCAAGGGGTGGGCCAGCATTGGCAAATACTGGATGGGCGCAATAAAAATCCCCACGGCATCCCACACTCTCAACCTTCAGGGCATGGAAGTTACTATAGGTGAAACCACTGGGACGGCACCCTTTATGTTGTGAGTAATTACTCCTCTATGGGAGACATTGGATACTACATGGCATGTTCAAGTTCAAGCTTATTTATTTGATGCATAGTTAACAAAACCAATACATCACATAATACAAAAATATATCTACATCATAATATATATAATTTTAAATATTAATCTGTAATCCCTAATATGCATAAAAATAATTTTATTTATGAAATTTTTTGGTAGGCACCTCCTTTTCCGAGGTCAGTGTAGACTACCCATATATGTCTTATACCTTACTTAACTATGATTAAGAATCATTTCATGAGTACTGTACAGTGATTAATTGTTTTTTTGAGGATTACATTTTTTAAATTTTTTATAATTCTATAAAAACGAGTACATATGTACTAATTAAGATCTTATTCTAAAAAAATGTGTGTTGCTAAACGTAAAAACTTAGTAAATTTAGCATTTAAAACAACATCAGAGGGTTTAAAACAGGCAATCACCACTTGCCTGCAAGACCGTATCCTTCTTTGGTTAAATGCTGCCTTCAATAGAGATTTGCGTTCATTTTGTACGCATTACAAATACAAATCAAGTGGATTATGCCATATGGCATGTTTATTTAACATACATTTTGTCTGTGTTTATCACCAGCAGCGTGTGGCTACAGGGTCCGCCCGCCTCCACCATTCCCTATGGGGCGATAACGAACCCCTATTTAAGGTATTTCTTATGGCTACAACATACTGGTTTTTCTTTGCTGCTGCATGAGTATACCTCCCGGCAAGGTTGCCACTATTTCTCTATTTTAAATTTGCATCTCCCTAATTTTAAACTCAGTTGAATAACCATTGGTTGTGCATGAGATAGGCACGTGAGGTAGTTGGTAGATACATCTCTTCAATTACTTCTTTTTCCTGCATGACAGGAATTTATCCACACATGGGTATTTTTGAAAGGAGATTGCATGTACACTAATTGTGAAATGTATATCTCACCAGTCATTCAATACCACTACAAGTAAATAGGATACTGTCCTTGTATTTACATTAGGGATCTGCTTGTTCTGGTCCTGATGCAAGCCATGTGACTTGGTTGGGTGATGTTGGCTAAAACATGTAGACCACGAGTAATCATTCAATGTAAAGGATCATTGTTTCACTCCCAATTTACACTCTTTTGCTTTTAACCTTCTTTAATTCTTGCACAAACTAATAAAATAGATTTGGTCTTTGAGGTAATTTTACCTGTAAGAATCAAAGATCCCACTAAGCCTCAAACTTCCAAGTGCTCCCTCTTTTGGCAGTTGAGCCAACCCGACACATTATCGGGTCGTCACACCCGACACACAAGGTGTCGGGTGTGACGACCAGATAATGAAGCACTAGTGTGTGAGTGTCTTTTAAAAATGTAAAAATCTTTTTTTGAGACTTTAACCTATATTGGGTTGCACTTTGTGGTGATTATCGACAAGAACTTCTCTCTAGTGTCTCAAAGATTTACCTTCATGTAAACAGCGGGTGGTTGATGCTATAGAGTTAGAATTTGTTTACCCATCTATAAGGATTTTAATTGATATCCATTAAGCAATGCAAATAACTCAATAGCTCCAGTCATTGGAAAATACTCTTCTAGGCACTTGAAGTTGTAACTACTGATACATTTCATTTTCCGGTTTGCATAGTGATGTTGCAAAATACTTTTAGGGATGCATGTAATCGAAACACTTAGAGGAATGAGTACAGTTTATCTCTTTCTTAAATATTTTCTCCTTTTCTGCTAAAATCCCGTTTCAGCACATATATCTGTTTCTCTACTTTGCTCTCTTTCTGAACATTTTGCAGGAGGTGTGGACGGCGATCTCTCTTTGCCTTTTACAATACATCATTTTCTTTTCTTCTCCTTTTGTCTCATTGTGTAGGCGGCCTCTCTGCTGCTTGCCTCTATGTACTTCTGCTTCTCTGCTTACTTCTTCTGATACACAGCTCAGGCGCTATATAAACGTCAAGTAGGAAACCAAAAGTAAAAAGAAAATACTTTACAAAGTGATCTTTACATCTTTGCAAGAGTAAGAAAGTCATCCCACAATAGGAGGCTGATAAACTCTGTTTTGCAGCATACAACATACTTAGTCAATACAAATACATAGGGCCTGATTCACAAAGGAACTTACAACTAGTACAGTTAGGAGTGTGGAGTCCCCACTTTCGGGGCAGAGTTTCTGCTCTGCAGTGCTCTTTGTGGAGGTTTGACTACAAGTGGGGAGATTCTGCCAAGAGTATGGAGACTCTGCCCTGATTGTGAACACTCCACACTCATAACTTTACGTGTAGTAAGTACCTTTGTGAATTGCGCCCAGAAATGCTGTATAACGTTTGTTTAAAGATGCAAAATGTCCTGTGTTTTGCTGATAAATTACCTTGGCGGATGTCATTGGAT
Organism: Pleurodeles waltl; assembly: GCF_031143425.1. Taxonomy (NCBI): domain Eukaryota; kingdom Metazoa; phylum Chordata; class Amphibia; order Caudata; family Salamandridae; genus Pleurodeles; species Pleurodeles waltl. Next base: position 1,021,341,978 of record NC_090449.1, on the reverse strand, counting down.
AAAGGTCAAGAGTCATGAAGGTGTCACCTTAGAACCCAAGCTGAGAACCTGCTTCCTTTGTGTGGTTTCCCTCATTGGATTTCAGTTGGACCCTGGTGTTCACAAACTTCTCAGTGGCAGGAGTTGACGTCCAAAGCTCTGTGATTTCAAAGATGACCAAGTGCTTAAGTTATGCAGAAAAACAGTTATCCAAACTTTTGTCCATAATCTGATCAGCTGTGACAATTGCATTTTACCCAATATCTCAAATTCTTCTCAACATTTCTGTAGGTCTAGAAACTCTGTAGTTTGTTGGCAATATCGCTTAAGCAACTTAGATACAGCTCAGTTGCCATACAAAATAGTTTAATTGTTATCTGTTCCCCTGATAGACAATGTACTCTGCAGGTTCACATTTTAAAATAGCTTCCATATAAAAGTGGCATTTTACCCATTAAGATGGCCCCTTGTTGCTCCTTTGCAAGCATGTGTATCCCAAACTCAAAAAACACCCACAATGTCTTGAATGTCCTGACTCATTGATATAGATGGTGAAAACTTTGCTGTGCATTTGGGGCCTTGAGACTGCCTTGTTGGGCTACCTGCATATCTCAGTTGTAACTTGTGCAGAGCTGGTTGCATTTGGCATCAAGCGCCTCAATGTATGCCTTTCTCTATGAGCCATTTTCCCTTAAAAAATGTCTGGGCTAGTTTGTCCTCATGGGATGGTTTTGTCTCCTACATCACCTAGTGTTCTTTCCTTGAGATTGCAAGGCTCAGAGGAATAGTTTTAACACCTTTCTGCATCACCACTGCTCTGAGCAATGACACTCATGCATTGTATGAGTCCTGCCGCGCCCCTTCGAATGGATGTAACTTAGGGCCGGATTTAGAACTCGATGGACAGGTTACTCCTTCACAATGATGACAGATATCCTGCCCGCCAAAATCTAAATCCCATAGGATAGAATTGGATTTAGATTTCAGCAAACGGGATATCCGTTAATGTGTGATGGAGTAGCCCGTCTTCCGAGTTCCAAATCATGTCTTAGGGCCTGACTTAAAATTTGGCAGATGGGGTTTCTCTGTCACAAACGTGACGGATATCCCGTCCGCTGCATTACGAGTGCATTGTATCCTATGGGAATCATAATACGGCGGACGGGATATCCGTCATGTGTGTTATGGAGTAACCCGTCCACTAAACTCTAAATCAGGCCTTAGTCTAACTACAACGATGGGCACTTAGAAGATGGTCCTTTAAAGGCATTTATCTCTGTTTTATCTTTGCCCTCCAAGCATCTGAGGTGGTGCGGTTCCACAAGGCCTCTGTTTTTGCACCAACATGGGTGGAATGAACTCCCAGTACTTGCAAATTCACGGATGATGGAACTGCAGTGATGTCCTCCCCCTCCCCCCAATCTCTGCCACGCCTGGAACAATAAGTAGAATACAGAGCATGTGCCTTGTGCTCTGTGTGGTTGTGCTTTGTTCTGTCTGCCGTGGGAGGTCCAGAGCTCTGCGCTCCCACTTGTGCTTCTGTTTTGTTTCTATTCAAAGATTCAGAAACATGTGATGCTTTTATGTGCGGGGGAACGCAGGAGAGTTTCTGGTGAGGGCAATGATCGCTGTCACTTCCTGTAGTTCTTGATGGCGAAGACTGAATTGTAGCTAAAATGTAAACTGTGCTCGGGAACACGAGCTATCAAAAACCCCATCTGTCACAGTTTCAAGTGAGAACTCACACTGACTTCCTTCTTTGCATACTTGCTTGTCGCAAAGGAGGACGCAGATGTTGGAGTTATTTCTGCAAGAAGTGTTTATGAAATGAATGCATCGAGTGGTAGATCAATGGGCGGCCGGGGGGCCCCTACGCCTGGGTCCTCGCGGCCAGGGAACAGTTGCTGAGTGCAATTGTGTGTATTAATAGCAGGCACTTCAAATGTAAATGCATGCAGTTCATTTAAGTGTAGTCTGTCCTAATCCCGCCTCCAGCACTAATGGATTATTATTTTTTAATGTTGAGGTCCCTCTAAACTGGACATGGCCCGGCATATCCTGGCCTGTGAAAGAGAGCGAGAATACAGTTGACCAATGGAAAGGTCCTGCTCTCACAGCATGATTGACAGTCTACGTCCAGCAACACAGTGACCCGCCTCGTGTCTGCTGATGCATCGTGATCATGTTTCAAGCCCTGCGCGGTCAATTACATGTCTAAGTGTGGTGATGCAAAACGTGGACTGCAGGAGGAGGCAAGGAACAGCGTGAGCAGGGCCAGATACCTGGACAAAAGCACCATGGGATCAAAGGAGACAGGGTGGCAAGAAATAGGTGCATATCTCTGTGCGTGGTGTGGTGGTATTTGTAGTGTGGGCATGTATGTGTATGTACGTGTGTGTGTGTGTGATAGGATTCCTCATGTCAATCCCCAGGCCCATAGGAAATCATGTTAAACGTGGCATCTGGTGGTCCCCACCTGCACCGCAGGCACCCTCTGGGAGATTTGTGGTAATTCTGGGCACCTCATGGTTAGCCTTGGCATGAGTTTGTCCACCCCAAGCCATAATGGAGATAGAACCTGCCATATTACTGGCATTCTTATTAAGATTCTGTTCACCGTTGACATAACATTGGCACCTCAAAAGTATTCTTGTAAAATTATTTGCACCCTTGACATGATTATGCCATTCACTGGCATAATTCAGACCCTGGCCTAATGACAGTCATTCTTGGAATATTGTGAACATCTATGGCATCAAGGTGCCCACCACTAGCATAAGGTGACAGACAATGGCATACTGTGGGCATTCTTGGCATTATGGGTTCATCCTTGACATAATGGTGGTCGTGGTACAACCCATATTGATGAAAGTATGGACATTCTTGACATCATTGTGGCCATCCATGGCTTGATGGTGTTGATGCATTGCATATGATGGCTAGCCTAGCATGCATTGTTGATACATAGGCATGGAGTCAGAATGTGTTTTTGTGCAACCCTAGAGCATCTGAAGTTGTGAAGAAAAGTGGAAGCGAATGTTTGCGGACCAAACATATTTTAATATAAATGGAAAGCTGGTATTGCAGCACAAAATGGTGTCCTTCAAGAAAATGTCAAGTGTTTGCTTGGAGAATTTATCTTGGTTCATGTACTTGAACTTAAAACCTCGCATTTTTGATAAAATGTGTGCATTTTGAGAAGCTGACAAGCTGGTTGTTAGGTCTAACATTACTGTCATTCTAAAAAAATTTAAAGCAGATATTTGATTTGAGTGATGGTGCATGCCAAGAGCTATTGTTGATGTGCATTGGTACCTTTTACGACACATGTAGGGATATTTTATTATTTATATTGATAAAGAGTAAGAGTTTTATAATATTGTCAGCATTGCTGATGTCTGAGGCCTGAAATTGTGAGAATGATGTAATATCTGCTTTCACAACCTGAAGGTTCTTGGTAACCTGGACGCTGGCGTGTCTATACAAGTTTGTTCGGTTTGCCTTCTGCTGTCTATGGCTTAAGTTGTGACATCTGTGTAAACTTGAATGCTTCCATCATGCCCCTTTCAAAGGGATTCTCGGGCATATGTGTGAGAATCTACATGACCGGAACAAGATAGATGAATGAAAGAAGGTGGGACACAGAAGCAAAAAAAGATCATCCATGAATTATGTCCCATGGTGCATTGCATAACCCATTTTTACAAACCATTATCAGGTGGGTTGTGGAAGGGCCTGTACAAAACCCACTGGATGAACCCAGGATTCCATGCTACACTTAAGTTCTTGGTGTAATTTGTGTACAATATTTACACCACACCACTTAAATTTTACCAGCAGCCACTGTCCACGGCATCACTTGATGTCCCAGGGACCAGCCACAGGGACTGTGATACAATAAGAGAAGCCTCTCTCTCTGCCCCAGCCCAACACAACTGAACACACCTCTTATAAAATAGTATGTCTAAATGTCCTCGTCCACCATCCTTACCATTCTACCACTGCAGTCTGTTCTTTGTTTGATGTTCTATTTTAATTTCTACAGGTCTTTCGTAAGATGTTTGATTAGTTTTGCATCGGAGCAACATACAAACTTTACGAGGCTAAAACCACATGCAATCTTAAAAAGCGATAACTCTCATAGAACACAGAGTGCAGGTATTCTTCTCGCATATCTTTTATTTTGCCCAAACAATGGGAAGCAGTTTGTTTGCTTTCTTCTGTGCCAGTTATGAGCAAGGTCACTTTCACCTGAATTTGCTAGTTGCCAGTCCAGGTGAGTCTAGTCTGAAGGAGTCACAGTTGCACAAAGAACTGTTCTACTTCACAGCCATATTATCCATAGGGTAAGGTCACGCCCATTTTTCACCTCTCAGATCTCTTCTAGTTTTATTTTGTGGTATATTTTTATTGGCATTTCGACAGGCAGTGATGTATATAAGGCATATCCTAAACAACATATCAAATCTCTTTGCATGACGTCAAAGGGGCAACATTTGCTGTTGGTAAGTTGCCTTACCTTTCTTAAAAAGCTGCTTTTAGTTCTCCAGAAGCTCTGTTCAAGAACCTTATATTTGATAGAAATGTAATTATCATGGACTTTTGATGTATATTGCATTTTATTGGGGGTGTTTATGTAGCCCCATCCTAGCCCCAGCGGCATTGGAACACTTCACATAGATCAGGGATCTTTGTTCTGGCTCATTACTGACAGCACCAATGGAGGTGTACAAAGATGAACAGGTAAATATTACATATATAGGGGGGTTCGGGGTAATATGTATTACCAGTATCTGTGGTGTGGATCAGGATGTAGTCCTATGGAGGAAGGATCCTGGGTGGGTGGCGAGAGAGCCCCTCAGGAGGCAAAGAGGAGAATGGCAAAGTGATGTCAAGTTTTTTAAGTATGGGCAAGGGAAAGGTCCCTCCAGAGAGTGTCTAGCTTAAAGGTGCGGAGACATATGTGCATCTTTGTGAAGTTCACGGGGATGCTGGGATACTGAGAGACAGCAACGTTCAATTCAGAGAAGCTGCCATTTCCAGAGGTCTCATGAATATCCCTCGCTGTGGGGGAGATGTTGGATGACACAGCCGAATCCTTAGGATTAAGGATTAAGGATGTGTGTAGAAGAGAGGAAGGGTAGGAGATGGTCCCACTGCACAATGCTACTGCTGAAAGACTTCTCCATAGACCACAGTTTTCTCCTAAAACCTATATGGTGGCCCATAGCTCCCTCATTCCTACATCTCCTTTTGGTTGCCAAAACACTTCCTCAATCACCCCAAATAATAATATCTTAATAGCTATATAAACCCTCATTCAGCAAAGTAGTGTAGTGCAGTAGTTCACTACCTACTTTTATATGCATTGAAGACATGTATCCTCAAGGTATGTGCAGTTAACTTTAACCACTATGTACTTTCTTGTTCACGTTTTGGTTGTCCGTATTTTCGCTGTGATATCGTAGTTGCAGGATACTGAAGACTCAATAGACCCACATACGGGTGACAAAGGAAGAGAGGTGTGGGTGGTGGGGAGAGACCTTGATGTCATGCATGTGCTTCAAAGCATTACAGATTGTGCATTACACAGCACAAGCATGAACACTCTGTGCATCCACGGCCAAGGCAGGTATCCACAGTTTAATTTCACAACAAATATGTCATTTTGATGACCGCTGGACACACCTGGAAGGGAAGCACCAATATTTTTCGTAGCATAAAAGCCACGTCTTACTCTGCACATTTCTGTTCTAGGCCTTTCAATGTTGGTGCAGCTGATCACAATCATCAACTTCCTTCTTAATTCCTGGGTTCGGTCCTAGTCAGACCTGTATTGGGAAGTGAGGGTGGAATGGGGAGGAAATAGACATATCCTCTTAAAGGTATCCAGATTGACCCTGGCTTACAAAGGTGAAGGGGTCCAAAGGAGTTACCACACCATCCTAGGGTTCAGCAAATTTTCAATGGTTTGCAATTGGAATTACAATTGAAAATCATTGATACATATGTTTTGGAATCATAATTTGGAAGGAATGTGCACAACCTTCCAAATTGCGATTCAACAACCATTCTGAATGCCATTTTAGGAGTTAGCAAAAGTTTCCTGACTTAAAATGGGGTTCATACATTAAGAAAACCTATTTTGCTATTGTAAACACTCTGCTTTCGTGAATCAGAGTACTTGTCATTGTAAAATAGGTTAGTATGCGCAGCCCCTGGTGTGCAGGCTCCATGGAAACAGGGAACACATGCAATCTCGTCGTTGATATTGCTGACTGCTCGTTGTAACTTTAAGGATCGGAGAAAGAAGTTTGACAAAGTCTGCCCACACCACAGTAGATTACATCACAGAAAGAGCATCTCTAGGTTTCATGAGATAAATTGACCTATTCATTATTTAACAAGATGCTATAAGTGCCAAACAGCCTCTGTTGTTTGTGACAAGTGATGCTTCATGAGAAGTTTGCATTCCAGTTGTTTACGAAATGCTCATCATGTGGTATCTATACACTTCCACAGAGCTTTCTTCTGAGGGCAACAGACAGCAATATCTGCTTACCCGATTCATCTAGTGGATTGAAAAATGACTTCACAAATAACTTATTATGCATCAGTCAAGAGTAACCTGTTTGTTTGCAAATACCCCTGGCCTATGTTTAAACTTTATTACGTTCTTACTACACAGTTTGTTGACAGAGAAAGTGTTGCTTATTGAAAATTTCATCTGGCCAATTTGAATCAAGATTTGCTGGTCCAGGTGTAGGAAATGGCCTCTAGGACATTTAATTAATTATATGTATTCCACAGTAAAAAAAATAAAAAAAACAGCTACCTTCTACTTGTTAGAAAACACCAATTACCACCACAGTAAACTCATTGGGCTTTACCCACGACACAAGTCTTTGATTCCTCCCACACATCAAGTCAGTAGCTCTGTCTGCTACCTTCATCCATTCAAGGAGCTCACACTATAGCTAGCCATGGGCCAGTTGAAAAGGGCTTCCAGTTCCTAGCCATCTCTTTTTTAGGGTCGAGCCTGCGTTGCATGCGCTTGTGCATGCGTATCGCAGCGAGACGCTTTAGGGTTTAAAAAAGGGCTCGGAGCCCTGTCGACGTCACGTCAGTGTTTTTCATTGGTTCGTGGGCTTGCCTAATAAAATCTGCTTGCTTTCATTAGTCGAAGGCATGCATACGTCATGCCTTTTCCGGTGGCTAGCCCTCCTCGAGCGCATCGACCAAGTACAGAAAATATGCAAGGCTCGCTGTTTACTGTCCGGCTCGTGGACTACATTTTCCCTAATTTACTAGCGCGATTTGGCTTGGCAGAAGTCGAGCGTTTTACATAGTTAATTGCACTTTTTTTTCGGGTTACGTACATAAATGCACTTTTGCCGAGAGTTGAAAATTCGGGTTAGGAGTTCATAACGCTATCAGCTCTAACATGAGCAAACGCGAGACCCGTTGCATTGCAAATGCTTGTTGGGCTTTGGGAACACAGTGGTAGTTTCCAACTTCTTGCATCTCCTGAGGCAAGACTTGTCTCTTCCACAAGAAAGTGTGACATCGCTAATGATTGGTGCAAGGGTCAGACACAAAACCTGCTGCCTTACCTACAAAGGCTTACGCCTAAATATTTCACCTTATCTATTCATTAATGTCATTATCTCTTATGGGCAGCAAACTTTCAGGCAGTAGAGCTCCCTTTACCTGGGGCTACTGAGACTTAAAACTTGCAATGCTGTGACCCAGTCATCCACAGGGCCTGCAACAAACTTCTCGAATACCTGGCTTGTACTTTCAGGGCCCAATCTGATCTTCTCTATTTTGGTAAATCTCTACTTTCTACTTAGGTGTAGAACCTAATATGTATTTAAATGTTCTTCTTCTCTTCTGCTTCTCAAATGTACTCACATCTTTGTTATACATAAAGACCACTGTTAACAGCTGTGGTCCAAATGCACTCTAGAACCAAACTGTTAAATAAATCAGACTGGAATCGATTAGGCTGTTCTTCTAACAGTTCAATGACAAGTTCGAATCGGGACAGAAAATAGACCTGGACACCAAAATCAAAGGGACTCCCACTGGCGAATCAGACAGCTAAATAAAAAGAGGCCAACCTTTGTAAATCGGGGCTGTTTTGATCTTAAAGGATGCGCTCTGCAGGCGTTTTACAAGGTATGGGAGACTGCATGCATTTGTGCTTGCCGAAAACAATGTTTGTTTTAATATCAGGAGAATCAACAGGAAAAAGCGACCCAATGGACGTTAAATCAAATCCACAAACAGCCCAAAAAAAACAGTCCACACACTGACCTGTCAGGCCAGCCCTTCTGATACTGCCTGATTGCCCTATAGGCCTGTCCGACACTGAAGTAGCTGTCCAAAAGCCCAAAAACATGTGAATGGATCCAGAAAAAATAATTTGTGCACGGTCAAGTGGGTGTTTAACTAGAGCAAGTATTGATGAGTGAGATGGGAATTAGCTGCAATCACACAAGGAAGGTTTATCTCCAGGATTTGTGGCAGACTCCTGCATGTTTCATTCTAATGCATCAAGCTGTGCAGTAAATCGATCCTCTCCACAGTACTGTGTGAAGCACTAGCCCAGGCTCCTGGCAGCACTCAGGGCGCTGATGTGACACATATATTTCATCGGCTGCCTGTGAGCACCCGTGGGCGCCTGCCAGCTTTCTCCCCATCTCCAGGAATAACAACGTGTTCTCTGGGCGCATCCAATCCTGTGACCTCAAAATCGATGCCTCGGATTTTATCACTGTTAGAGGGAGTCAGGAGACAGCTGTTACACAAGGTAAACATTTACAGATTCATAAAATCACCACCTTCCCAGCAATTAGCTGCTTAAATTCATCGGGTCTCTTGAGGATCCGGGTGCAGAACAAGCAGCCAGGATTTTATGAACAGCAGGAATTTAATTATTATTGTTATCTAAAGTAACTGCATCTGCTTCCGTACACGGAGCAAGAGGCCTAGATAAACAGCCTCCCCTGAGGGGAACCTTTTGTAGCACAGAACTGAACAAAAAGTTGACATATTATGTTATTTGTTGTACTTTCTTTTGGGGCAGGAGCTGTGGGTTTGTGACCCAGTTGTCAACAATGCACCGAGGGGATCGAGGGTGGAATCATGGCTTGCCCACTTGGGCAAACGGTGTTATCTTGGGGAAGTCAGTGTTTGTTCTTGTGTATCAGTGCCCTCACAGTTCAAAATTGAAAGTACTTAGAAACGAGCTCTGTCCTGGAATTTAGCTCTATATAAAGCAGCCTTCCCTAATGCAATAATGGGGGGTTTCTACAGCGGGTGTGTTACGTTATCAAGCACATAGGCCCTCATTTTGACTTTGGCGGACGGAAAATCCCATCTGCCGAAGTTCCGAAGGGGAGGTTGCTGACAATGTGGCTGCCTCACCGCTGGGGCCATTACGAGTTTCCCGCTGGGTCAGCGGAGTTTCCGCCTGTTGGTCCAACGGGAAACGGCCTACTGCATTGTCTCCAGCTCGTAATAGAGCAGGTGAAAATGCTGTAGTGGTTGTATGACAGAACCACGCATGCCAGAACAACGCGTGACTTAACAAAGCAGTCAGAACCACGACCGTGTTGTTTTCACGAATGCCTTTACCACGCATGCCTTTACAACGAATTTCACTGTAAAAGCATGCCCAGTAAAGGAAACGGCATGCAAACCAGCATACGTGCTTCTGTCATACAACCCACGCCACCCGTCCTGAGGCCCAAAACTACCCCCACCCCTAATAGCTAAACTACCCGACTCCCCCATCTGCACTGAGCCCTAAAAAAAAACTATCCCAACCCCTCCACCCCACCCCTAAAGACGAAACTGCCCCAATGAACCATACAAAAAAAACTACCTGACCTCCGCACCCCTGCTCCATAAAACTAAAATACCCCAACAACCCCCACTCGCCCTGAGCATTAAAAAAGAAACTATCCCGACCCCCCTACCCCACCCATAAAAACTAAACTACACCGAACCCCCACCAGCCCTGAGCCCTAAAAAAAAAACACGCCAACCCCCCCACCTCTGCCCCTAAAAACTAAACTACACCGACACCCCCACCTGTCATGAGTCCTACAACCTTCCCCCACCTAATAAGTAAACTACTTCGACCTCCCCACCCACCCTAAGACCTAAAGGAAAACTATCTCAGCCCCCCACCCCACTCCAAAAAAATAATTTACCCGACCCCCCATCCACCCTGAGCCCTTAAACAAAACTACCCTGACCCCCCAAACCACTGACCCTAAAAACTAAACTACCCCTCCACCCTCCACCCACCCTAACCCCTAAATACACCCTCACCGCTAAAAACTACCCACCAACCCTGCCCCAACCCCTCTTACCTCACTGCATCCTCTAACGATCCTTCCTCCTCTTCTATCCTGTCATCGGCCGCCCTTCCTTAAACTTTCCCCACCCCTTTAAAAATAAACTACCCTGCACCCACCCTAAGCCCTAAATTGAAAAAAATATCTAAACTACCCCACTCCCACCCCTGCAAATAAAAATACCCCACACTTAGCCCTAAAAAAAAATACCCATACCCCAACCCCGCCCCCTAAAAAAAAAAAGCTCACCCCCACCCACTCCAAGCCCTTAATCCACCCTCCAACCCCATTTACCTCACCATGTCCTCTCCTGAACAGCGCATGTATTTTTCTGTGCCCAAACCATGCATATGCGAAGTTTGGCACAGCCATGGTTAACGCACAGAAAAAGCCATGCGTTGCTCCAGCAAGCGTGGTTAAGGTTGCATAGGAAACATCTGCGTTGTTCGCAACACATTGTTAAGGACATTTCCTGTTGTAGTGTTTAGGGAGCACCAGCACCCGTTGCAAAGTTCACTGCCTGCAAGGCACCCTCCACACAGCAAGCACCCTCCACCCCGTCTCCGCCAGCCATGGCCGCTGGTGGATAAGGGAGTTGTAATCCCAGGGAAGCGCTGCTTTCAGCGCTGCCCTGATGGATTAGGACCGCCAGCACCACCACGCCGTTGTGCTGTTGAAAAGTGGCTGTGCTGCCCATCCGACAGCGGTGCTACCACTGTGGTTGTAATGTTGCGGTTGGACCTCTGCTTCGACCTTGGCGTCATTGGACCGTCAGGGTTGTAATAAGGCCCTTGGGGCCTGATTTATGGAAAGTTAGTGCCACCTTTACGTCATTTTTTGGACGCAAAAGCAGCGCAAACTTACAAAATATTTCTATATTTTGTAAGTTTGCAGTGCTTTTGTGTCAAAAAATGACATAAAGGTGGCGCTAACTTTCCATAAATCAGGCCTTTAGTGTTAAGAAACAAGCATCATGCCTTTGAGTCCACATGACAGGAGACTTTGAATTGAGGGGCTGGAAGCGCTGGGTCCCGGAGGAAATGTAAGCCCCAGTGATGAGGCTGTTTGCCTTCAAGTGATGGGGCTAGGGAGGTGAGGGCAGTAAGTCACGCAGTTGAGATGTGCCCCAGGTGGTTGGGTTTTGAAGATGCAGGAAGTGATGTCCAAGACAAAAGGCCGGCCTTGAGTGTCGTGTGCTCTGGATGTTAAGAGCCACAGCACACAATGGCAAGTATGGCCGACCTCGGAGTACATTCTGAGTTAGGTTTGGTTGTGGTGTAGTATTGATTTATAATAGCCAAACACCGACTTTGGCAATGAAACTGCCACTCTTCAAACTTTTAGCTAGTTTTCAGCTTCTGCTGGAAGGAATGGGTGTTGGGTACCAGTGTAAGTATTCTAGCTGCAAGACAATGAGAGTGATTGGGTTGCAATGAGAATTTTTTTGATTCATGCCCGAGGGCAGATTAATTCTTCTAACATATATGCCAGTGCATTATGCCAGTTATATTTATCGCTCACAGCCTGTCATTTACAAACAAGCATTAAAGAGTGCTAAAATTCAACAACTCACAAAACTGCGACCATTTATTTTTAAACACACACACACACACAACCACTTGTGTATGTGTGTGTATGTTTGTGTGTATATATAACGTTATAGTTAGGTGAATTTGTCAGTGTCAACATTAAGGGTTTGATCTAAAAAACACAGAAATTCACTAGTTATAGTTAGCAGCGTTAACTATAACGAGTGCCCCTGCCATGCACTGCCTATGATCTCACATATGACATCGCTCATGATATGTCCTAATACATCATTTATGACATCAAAACCAAACATGCAAAAGGGAAAGAGGTAATATCAGAAGTGGTCCTTACAACTCTTAAGTTACAGATAGCCCGAGCTGCTTGTACAAACTGCCCTCACCCACTAAATTGTGGCATGCTTCATCTTAAGGTGTGCTACAACCCTCTGGTGCAGACTCAGAGTTGAGCAAAGGAATGTTGGTAAGGGTTTCTACCCTGTCTTCTCCAGTGATCCACTTTGCATCCTTGTTATAAAACTATCTAAGGGTGTACCCGCTCTAATTTTATTTTAGGCCCCCTTGGCAGGGGCGACACTCCCACTACTACCTTGGTTTTGGAGAATATTGTGTGAAACTTGGGACAAGGAGTGGGGGGCAAGGAACTTTGTATATATCATGCCGTGGAGTATCCACAGAGTCAACAGATCTCCTACTGAGATCTGAATGGCTGCTACAACATCAACCAGGATGTGGTGGTGGGCCATTTTAGGACTTGGAACTCACTCCTGATTGCTGAAAAAATGCAAATAATATAGGGACCCATCCTCTGGGGCCAGCTCATTGCCTGTGTCCAGGGGAGCTTCTTTTTAATAAAATGTAGCCTCCTGGTTCCCAGGGCCGAGAAGTCTCAGGGAGGAAGACCATGTAGCACACCTTCCATTTTAAATCAAGTATGGCCCTGGTTGAGGGGGTCCCTGGGCACTTTGTAGGCTTGGGGAGGGGAGCCACACTGCCCCGTCCCTTTTATATTGATCTGGGCCATTGGGGGATATGGTCCCCAGGCATTTAAATGCTTGGGGAGGGGGACCCCTACCTTCTCTCCTTTTCTGATTGATTTGTGGCCCTGGTGGATGTGCTCCTTCTGGCCTAATGGGACTCAGGGAGGAGGCCACATGCCCTCCTCCTTTTTTAATGGAATTTAGCTCCATAGATGCAGTCCCCAGGGCCTTTTAAGTCTTGGGAAGTAGGGCTGCATGCCCCCTCCCCCTAAATCTGTATGTTTTGGCCCCGGGGATGTGGTCCCTGGGGCCCAGAGGTTAACCCTATGCTGTACATGCCAAAGGCTTTATGCGGTGTGGGGTTGGCAGTCTGCCAGGGGAGGTTGGCTGCTTTTAGGTGGGTTGGCTGCCTTTAGGTGGGTTGGCCACAGGGCCTGGCCTTAGCTGCTGTGCAAGACCAAAGGTCGTGTGCAGTGTGAAGTTGGCTGCCTGTGGGTGGGGGGTCCAGTGGCCAACATCTCGCCATGCACAGCCAAATGCCATGTACAGCATGGGGTTGGTTGCCTCCGGGTGAGTTGACCACAGGCCAGGCCCTGCGGCCAACTTTTCTCTGTGCATGGCCAAAGGCCATGTGCAGTGTGGGGTAGGCTGCCTGTGGGTGGGTTGGCCTCAGGGACAGGCCACTGGCCAGGCCCTGCTGCCAACCTTGCTGTGTAGGGTTTTCTGCCTGCAGAGGGTTGGGCCACGGCCTGACCATAGGCCATGCTCTGTAGCCAAAACCTGCCACACATCACCAAAGGGCTTTATGTATGGTAATAAATGTTACCTTATTTATTTATTTTTTTAACTAGAAATTCACTAAACAAAAATAAAGGTTAAAGTAACTTTATAATTAGGGGAAATGTTTGATAACAACATAATGTTTTAAAATCTAAAAACAGCAGAAATTCACCAGTTACAGGTATAGTTATAACTCGTGCCCTAAGGTAACTTTAACTCGCCCTGCCATGCATAGTTTTCTCATCAATAATTTTATTGCAAATGTTGCATTGATAATATCAATGATGTCATAGAAGATGTCATGAGTGATGTAATATGTGGGCCAATTGGCTGTGCATGGCAAGAGCACAAATTATAGTCACCTAAGGGCATGAGTTATAGCTACTTGAACAAGCTCTTCCTATAACAGCTTAATTTCTATGGTTATATGCGTATTAATTAAGAACCTAACTATAACATCCTCTAACCTTTGTTTTTTTTCAGCAAATTTTTAAGTTTTTTTTAAAAGCTACTTCCTAACTATAACGTCCCTGTAACCTTTAAGTTTTTCAGTGAATATCTAGGTTTTTAATGTGGCAGGTGGTTTGCCGCAGGCCCTGTGGCCAACCCTCCGCAGGCATCCACCCACATGCCGGGCACAGGGCCAACCCCCTGTAGGCATCTAACCCCATGCCACGCATAGTTTTTGGCTGCGCGCAGCAGAGTTGACTGCACCCAAAGGCATCTAAAACTGTGCCACACACTGCCTTACGCTGTGCTCCAAAGGGGTTGGGTACTGGGCCTGGCTGCGGCCAACCCCTGTAGACATCTAACCCCGTGCCTCGCATGACCTTTGGACGTGTTGCATGGGTTGGCCACAGGACCTGCAGCCAAACCTGTAGGCATCCAACCCCTCGCCATGCACTGATTTTGGCCGTGCACGGCAGGGTGGCGGCAGGTCCTGGTAGTGTAGCTTCAACTGGGCCACCTCCTTTGTTTATGTTTGTAATTGCTTCCTGTTCAGGTTTAATTTCTGTGAAATAAGCATCGGTGCCAGAATGCATCGTAACCTGCTTATTTATCCAGGAAGAGGTCACAGTCTTGTGAAAAATGTCTACCTAACTCGAGTACTTTGTCCCGACTAACCAGTACGTGCTACATCATTGGGTAAATGTATAGTGCATATTCCACACTACAGCTGTGTAAAGGACCGCAAGGTAATGTGTCCAGTCACCTTTCGTGTCTGTAATTTTGGCAATGTGATTGTTCATTGAGCATCTTCATACAGAAACCTTCAATAACATGAATCCTCATGTAGACAAGATTTAAGACTACAAAGAGTTGAATCTCGACCAAACAAGGGTACTTCTTCTTAATTATATGTAGTAAGTGCTTCTTTGTTTGGTGGAGATGTGTTCATATTCCTCTTCATTAAGAATGCTTCTCCAAAATCGTCGGGAAACATGCTAAGGGGGCCTTTTGTTAGGCTGTCCATCATCCTGGAAAAAGGTGGGAAGAAGCCTCATACCACTTACATATATGTGTCAGGACCAAATGGGCAGAGCTTCAAGGTCATTTGGCAGACTCGTAGTGGTTAAAAGTGAGAAGGACGATCTCTGTTCTCAAGAGGAGATGGCAAGAAAAAAAAACATTCTTCAGGTCAGTAGTACATATTTCCCTCCTAGGTACTGCGGGGGGAGCTCAAGGCCCCTGCAGTGCCTGCCAGATTCCCGCCTGCAGTGGGAGTTGGTATTGCTCCCACACATATGGAGCAGCTAAAAATGCTGCTTCCTGCATGTGGGAGCAATCCTTTCATCTATTTTCCTACTCGCTTGACAGCTGGCAGGAAAACACATGAAAAGTCTGCTCTCAATGAGTGGGAGCAGTTTTCTTGCTCCTGCCCATTGGAAGTGGACTTATACTTTGCTCTTGCTTCGTGGGAGCTGTCAAAACTGCTGCTAAGCTAAAGCAAGCTGCTATCTCCTGAGGGTGGGACCCTGGGGAGATAGAGGGCTGGCACTGGGGAGTAGCGGTCCGTAAGGCCATTAGTGGCTCTAGGAGGTGGGTTGCGTGGTCCCTCTACTTTTATTTTGTAGAGGGCAAGCCCCGGGAAGGTGGTGGTCCCAGGGGCTGAAAACGGCCCAGGAGGGGATCCACGCTGACCCTCCTCCCACTTTTCATTTCACCATACCCTGGGGAGGTGGTGGTCCTCAGGGCCAAATATGACCGGGAGGGAGACCATGCGGCCTCCTTCCCCCATTTTTCATAAGTTTTGTTCCCTGGGGAGGTGGCAGGCCTCAGGGCAATTTTTTAAGTCAGAGAGGGGATCTGTGCGCCCCCCATGTTTTTTTAATTACATGTCTGCGGAGGTGGTATTCCTACTCTGCCCCCTTTTCTTTTTTTTTACTTTATTCTTGGGAATCAGCTGAGTCCCAAAATGGCTGCCAACACTTCCTGATTGAAGTGTTTGTAGCCAATCAGATCTCAGCAAGAGATCTCTCAGATCTGACGAGGCTCTTCTGCTCTAGATATATAATTTTATTTTATCTTTATTTACTCTAAAACTGCTGAATGCATTACACCAAATACCAAAAAGGGCTCTTTCTGGACAAAGAGCTACATTCTGCCAAATTTGGTGTAATTCTATCCAGTTGTTCGGACTGTAGTTGTGTTCCAAATCCCTATGGGAAATTGCATGAGGAAAAAGTGTTTTGGACACCCCTTTTTCTTAGCCTATGTTTGATGAATCACCACAAAACTTTTAAGACAGCAGCCGAAATGACTGTCGACCTAGTTTAGAAACTTTGGTGAAGGTTCATCAAATGTCGCCAAAGTTACTGGCAAAACAAAAAATGTTTTCCCTATGAAAACTAGGTCCTAACTATAACTACCTATTGGCGACTATATATATATGAAAGTCACCAGTTATATTTATCCCTAATAACTATAACTCATGCCCTTATGTAACTAACTCATGTTCCAACCTTGCACAGTCTTGTCATCAATAATGTAATTTCAGATGTTGCAGTGATGTTATCAGTGATGTCATAGATCATGTCATGAGTGATGTATTATGTGAGGTAATTAGTAGTGCATGGCGAGGGTGCCAATTATAGTTACTTTAGGGTGCAAAATATAGTTACTAGAGAGTAACCTGGTGAATTTCAGTGGTTTTTGAGTTTAAAAAGTCACATTGCCACTCAAAGTTTCACCTAACTATAACGCTACTTTTTTGTTCATTTTAATTCGTATGGGTGTTTAAAGAAAAGTAATATTTTATTACCATGCGTAAAGCCAACCCCCACCGTGCATAGCCTTTCTCTAAAAATCACCAATATTTTTAATCCTATGTATATTTCGAAAATTCACACAATGCAATCTTTAATAATAGTAATTATTTTAAAAATGTATAATATATTTTTGTGAAAAAAATAAATGTCTGTAAGTCTTTTTTTTACTATGGTTTTTATTACTGCATTTTGTGGGCGAAAATGTTAAAGGACTCAAGACATGTTTTTATTTAAAGAAACTCGACATGTCTCTGAGTCTTTCTTTTAACACAACTTTAGCCCATAAAATGCAATGATAAGAAGAACCATAAGAGGACCTTGCAATCCAGCTGAAGAGCATAGAGGCCAGGATATTTGTTGTTGTCTTCAATGTTGCTGGGGGCTGCTACACTTGTTGCAGCCTCTCACAACATTGTAGGGACACCACCAAGGTAACAAAATTTAAACAGCCCTCACAAGGCATTATGGGGGGTGTCCTAGGGCCTACCCAGGACACCCGAATGTTTTATTTCATTTTGGGCTGTGGGGGGTGTCCGAGGGCCTCCGCTTCCCGAGCAGGCTCCCAGCTGGCATATAGAGCGTATGCCGGCAGGAGCCAATACATCTTTTATTATGTGGGCTGTGGGGGAAGCACCAGGCTCCTACTGTCGCAACAGCCTTCCCTCCCAGGAGCAGTTTTTTACTTTAATCAAGTGGTGCTGCACTGCTCACCTGAGGCACCCACAATGTAGAGGCTGTATGGGCCTCCATCCCCAGCCAGCTCCCCACCCAGCACCCTACGAAGTGCTGGCAGGAACCAGCACCTTTCCTTTGCTCCCGACAAGGTGGGAGCAGTATGTTTTTTACTGCTCCTGCCTGGCAGGAACAAAGTTAAGTTCCCTGCCAGGGAGAGTGCGGGTAGGGTATGCCTGCACTCTTCCGGGCAGAGAACCACAGTATTCTGGGGTTGGGCTCCCTGGGACACTGTCAAGTATTGCACCCTGTGGATAGGATTCCCAGGGCCGGTACCAGCACAGGAAAGGGGGAAAGGCCTCCCTCCCCTACTTTTAGAATTTTTGCCGTGGGGATGGGTTCCCCGGGGCTCACAATTGGCTCAGGGAGGGGGCATTTGCTCCTCCCATTTTTAAAGAAATCAGCCCAGAGGATGGAGTCCCTGGGGTCAAATGGTGGCTCGGGCAAGGGGCCGCAAGCCCCCTCCATATTATTTAGTAATTGGTCCTGGGGAAATGGGGTCCTTGGGGCCCAATATATGAACAGAGAGGGGGCCTTATGCCCTCCTCCCCATCAATGTGATTTCAGCCTCATGCAATGAGGTCCCTGGGGCCACAAAAGGTTTGGGGATGGGGTCCTAACTCACACCACCTTCTCAAATATTTTTAAATAATGACCCTCTGGTCCTGGCCCACCCCGGGGGTCTAATTTGTATAATAAAAAAGAATGCTGGATTGCTTTTCCCTTTTTCTTGCCGTGATCTTGCGTAAGTCCCACCGGATTCTAGCGGTATTGCAGCATAAAAAAACATTTTTTTATTTTTGCACCAGGTAGGGTCCATCTGGGACACCCCACAAGGGCTAGGGGGGCAGGATATCACTATTCCACTCCGTATGTATTTTTTTCTAAAACATTGTCAGGTCACTTGCCTAAGTTCTCATTTTGCGACCAGCCAATCAGATTGTTTGTTCCTATGGGAGTGAGTTGGCCCAAGGGGAAAAAAGCCCCCCTAGGTCAATCAGAACACTTTTGGGTTTGAGGGACTTTTCCGGGAGTCACTTGAACCCAACCATCCATATGTACAAATATTTTTGATCCTTAATTTCTCAAAAACGACTTACCAGATTTACGCCAAGTCACAAAAAACATACTTTCTACATCAGGATCTGGCTTCCTGCCTCATTTGGTACAATTCTGTTCAACGTTTTTTGCGGTATCACTGTTCTAAAAAGTTTATGAAAAATGCATGAGATTTCACGTTTTGGGACCCCCCTTTTTGTTGGCCCTCGCTTGACGAGTCACCCTGAAACTTCCCATGAAGAAACTAGTAAAAAAAAATCACCTTTTTGGAAAGTTTTGTGGTGTTTTGCCAAATGATGCCTAAGATATTAGCGAACCAAAAGAGCCATTTCTTATGAAAAGGCAGACCTAACTATAACTATCCAGTGGCAACTGCCACTGGTTTATATATCTACACACAGAAACACGCACGCACGCATAGATAGATAGACAGATAGATAGATAGATAGATAGATAGATAGATAGATAGATAGATAGATAGATAGATAGATAGATAGATAGATAGATTCCCAATGTCTGATTTAAACATTTTAAACTGCTCTGCAATGAAAGGTAGTTGGATATATTAAAGTATTAATGTGTGTGGCATGGTGCAGAATCCTGGCACATAGAGCAGCTGTGATGGTGGGAAAAATGAGGCCAGGCAAATAGAATTGGGACAATTACCCTAATCAGGCCCCTTTAAAGACACCACAGACCTTAAATACTGTGAGATCCTTCTTTCATTTCTGCAATATTCTCACAACCAGCCTTAATTATTTAGTTGTTTCTGTCGCGATGGCAGACTCCCTCAAACTCAGCCTTATTAATTACCTCCTTATTACACTATTGCCTGCTGTAGCTAAGTCACCAGTTCACATGTGACAAAGCTGTTTGGCACTTTTTTGGAACCTATGATATACTATGACGATCTGGCTTGTGTCTGCCCTGGTGGGTGTAGAGAGTTTGCAGTGGTGGCTACCTTAGATGATCTGGGCATAGCCGCAGACCACGCAAGGGTCAATCTAATGATTTTATTAGATCTATCAGCTGCATTTGACACTGTCGACCATGGCATCATATATAACCTTCAAGACTTTGGACTGAAGAGACCTCTAGTGGTTTACGATCTTCCTTCACAACTGCTACATAGGAAATAGCTTGGTCCTTTTCACTGTTACCTCCATCACTAACCATGGCACTCCACCGGCCTCTGCTCTCACCGCTACCTCCTGCCTCTTTATTGCATGTCAAGGCACAATATACCTCGTGTTTGTTGATGAGTCACTGCTGAGTAGCCGTCTTCATGAGCACGGGGGTAGGTGGCTGGACAGAGTGTCAACTTTGACTGTGAACTTCAACTTATTGCACAGGTACCAGCAGTGGTCTCAGCTTGTACTGTCCACCTTAGGAACATTTGCCAAATCATTCATCTTCAGCCCATAGATGGTTGCTGATTGGTAATCTCTGCACCATGAGGATAGTGCATAGATTACTGCAATTCCTTATACTAGGGCATCAAACCTTTGCTAATGCATCACCTTCAAAACGTATAGAATCAGGCTGCTCACCTCACCACATCTGCTTTTGGCTTCCACAGTGCCAAACCCATTACTTTAACTTCTGCCATTGAGGACTGCTTAATTCCACACCTGCACTTCTGCCCTGCAACCACTACGTAAAGTGAAATGTAGAGTCTGTGGAGTCCATTGTATACTGTGCATTTGCTATATCCAGTCACAGACTGGCAGCTGGATCAATGTAAACCCGCACATCCTTTACACATCACTGTAGCTAGGATTGCCCAACAGCACCAGTGCCCATAAGCACTTAAAGTCAGCAATACACACTTTACAAACATAAACATAATGCCTGAGAAAAGTTTTGAGGATTCTTTGTATAGTGTTCAGTTAACGTACAATGTTCCAGAAATAGCTGACATATACCTTACCTCTTTCTGACATGCCTTAAATTAAATAAAACAGCTAGATGTGTCTATCTTGCCTCTTACTGACATGCCTTAAATTAAATAAAACAGCTAGATGTGTCTATCTTGCCTCTTACTGACATGCCTTAAATTAAATAAAACAGCTAGATGTGTTGCTTCTGTGTATATGGGCTGAAATTCCAGTCTGTCTTCTATGTCTGTATATTTTTAAACT
The DNA here is from genome assembly GCF_031143425.1 of Pleurodeles waltl. NCBI lineage: Eukaryota > Metazoa > Chordata > Amphibia > Caudata > Salamandridae > Pleurodeles > Pleurodeles waltl. The sequence goes on along the minus strand of NC_090449.1, from coordinate 1,021,321,121 downwards.
AACATGCCCACTTCAATGTGGCCATTTACCAGAGTACCGGGCATTTGTTCGACTCTGCATCTCTCTTAACTAATTGTAAAATGGGGAAATAGCCAAGTGATATCATGCATCTCGTGGTGGTTGTCCGAAATGTCTCAGGCAGCATTGAACTGCTAGAGAAACGATGCAAGAATGTGCTGTAGTGGGGAGCCCACCTACCGTACTACATCTACAACATCACAAAGTGACATCACCAGTGGTTTAAAGTCTCAGGCATTTCCTCCATATTTACCAGCTCAGCTCCTAACTGGTACCCAACTCTAGTGGTTACAAATAAAGGGTCCCAAGATACGGCTGAGTTCATGGCCCCAAAATTCCTTAGGATGCCCCACAAAGCATGGATCTTTTACAACTGTGGCTTTCCTTTCCGAGGACTGCCTGAGCCTGAAAGACATCTCTACCCTGAGGAATAGCTCTCAGAACTTGGCAGATCTTGCTAATCTGAGGAATATCTTTTCTGTCAAGGGCCTCAGCCTATGAGATATATGTAGCCTGATGGATGGCTCGGCTGTCTGCCTAATAACGCCTGTCAGATGCCTAAGCATATAATAGATGCATAACCTGAAAGCCATCTCTGCTGTCACAGCTTCTTAGGATAGAAAGAGCTGATGATGGCTTCTTATGATGGAAAGAGCTGCCAGTGTTCATTTTTGGAACTTTTCCCTCGTATATGCAGGCATATTTCCTATCTGGGCTAACTCTTATTGCCACAAACATAGGATCCCAAAATATGAAGTCTTGGGCCCTTACTTCCTTAAAGGAGACATCCAGGAAATGATATCACGATTCATCTAAAAAACCCAGCTGACATCATCAAACAAAGCAATATTCTAGAATGTCTGCTGCTGGTGATAGAGATGTAAGAATGGGCTGAAATAACTAAGGGCCGTATTTATAGGCCTCTAGCGCCACAGGAGCAGCACATTTTGTGGCGCTCCATTGGCGCTAAGCACAGCACCGTATTTACAAGGTGGCGTTAAGCCACTTTTTGTGGCTTAACGCCACCTTGTAAATACGGCCCCTTCCCACACAGCACTGTGCATGGAAGGGTCGTGGAAAGGGTGTTGCTGTGGTAATGCCGTTGCATCTTGACGCTGCCTCAGATTTATGAAATTTCGTGAACCTGAGGCAGTGCCAAAATCTAACACCACCCCCAGGTATACTTTTATTCCTCCTCATTTTTCGCTTTTTCTATGCGTGCTGCATTCTTCCCCATGCATAGAAAATGCGAAATGCCAGAAATTATTGTTTATGTGCGGGAAGGTGTCCATTCCTGCACATAAACAATCATTTGAATATGACGCTTTGGCACTTCTGTGTGTGCTGAATTGTGCAGTACCCACAAAAGTGCCAAAGCGCCATTAATGATTGTTTATGTGCAGGAAGGAGCACCTTCCTGCACATAAACAATCACACCCTCAACACAGACATCCTTGCACGATGGTGTAAGGATGTCTGCGTTGGCCGCTAAATTTAGCGCCAGTGCAGGGGCAAACACAGGTTGTGCGCCGTATTCCCTTAAATACGGTGCTTCCCTGCGTTTCTACAGTGACGCAGCGCGGCCAATTTTGGCGCAGCACCGCACCGCGCCACTTTTCTTTAAATCTGCCCCTATGTTCTCTTCTCTTCACAGTATGGCCCCTTTAAGACTGTCCTGGCTCTCTGTAATACACATAACTTTACCCTTGGTGCAGTGACAGTCAGTGTCTGTCCCTGGTCCACATTTAATGATATGATTCAGCTTGTCTAAATGTGGTGCAAAGTAGCACCTGATTTTTTTAGGGCTAATATTTTTCTAAATGCTAATGATGGTATTATTTAATTTTCTACCAGCACAAAATACTTATCTGTATTTCATCTATGCTAAAGGGCTGTGCAGCTAGGATTTTCAGTCTACCCTTGGCCACTTTGAATGAGTAGTTTCAGCTGGGTAAGGTTTACTGAGGGGCACCATCTGGCGATTCCTTTTCAAAATGGATCTAGGGGGAAGGTTTCTCATTCGTCAACTGAGTTGTTCTGGGTGAATGCAACACCTCCGTGTGGCTTACAGGTGGCAGCTGGTGGGCTTTTATTTTCCATTGCATTGTAACATTCGGAAAATGCATATTTTTACCTCTAATCCGTATAATTCAGTTCATAAGAAGGTTTTGCATTATTCAGTTTTTTGGTAATCTTCTTCGAGGCAGTGCTGAAAGCTTTATGGCCCGATGAAAGGACTTTAATTTGCAGTAAAACATGAATGTGCAAGCCTGAAAGTTAGTAATGTCAAACAGGTGTGCACCAATCTCTTGATTACACCCTCTGGTCCACTTTCCTTGAAGATAACGTGTCCCTTGTGCTGCTCTCCACTCTGTTAGAGCCGTAATTCTTCCAGTTCTCCGGCGGGGGAGATGTCACCGTGAGGCGATTAGAAGAGGGAAAGAGCAGACGGTGGTTTCGCGGATTCCAGTCTTGTCTGACATTGAATGGATGGTGCAAGCAGGTCCCTTGAGACATCTCTGCATCACTTATGCAAGTGACAGCTGGGAAATATGAATATTTCCAGCAGTAATTAATTGTATACTCTTTGGAAGGCACAAAAAGTCCATGAACATCTTCTGTAACTGAGGATTGCCCCTGTGTGGTGGTGTCACCGGAGACTGATGTGTAATTCGCTTCTCACATACCCTATAAATATTTGCATAGGTACTAGCAGGAACAGGTGTGCTATGAGGGAGCATGCCCAGGCCATGTGTCAGGAAGTCGTGCACCATAATAACACTTTCCACATGGGCCATAACACAAACACACGCTCTCCAGCCAAGGGCCTGATTTAGATTTTGGTGGACGGATTACTTCATTACAACGGTGACGGACATCCCGTCCGCCAAAATATAAATCCCATTACATCCTATGGTATTCATATTTTGGGGGACGGGATATCCGTCACTTTTGTGATGGAATAACGCATCCGCCGAAATCTTACTGAGGCCCCAAGTGTCCATGGCCCCTGGTAAATGTTCCGGACTGTCTGAGCGCTACAAATGCACCTTAGTCGCAATTCTGCACTATAAAAATGATACATGACATAGCATATTAGGTGAACGAAGATCCCGTTTCAATGAAAACGACAACATAAAGACATTCCCCTGAATGCTTATATAGAGCGTCCTTTAACTTAAGAAAATATATGTTATTTTGCTGTGTTTAGAAAATGCCCACGCCCCTAAAGCGAACCACTGAGTGTCTCCTAGACTGAAGAGGGATTTGCAGTCCTACTAAAGTCATTAGGAGGCAAAGGCTTGGTGGAAGAGGCAGGGCTTAAGGTATTAATGCAAGGAACTGTGGGACTGATTCACAAACTGCACTTTTGAGTACGTTTACACTTTTGAGTAGGTTTACTACTTTTCAGTATTCACAAACTGCACTTTAATAGAGACGTAAACCTTTGTAGTAACTTACACTTTTGTAATAAGACCAGCACCACACATAGCAACCATGGAACCGAAAACCCTTGCATAGAAAATAATGGAAGTATGGACTTAAAATAAAACCCCATACGGAATAATGTGAAAGAAATTATTTATTATTTATTTATCCCATTTCTGTCAAAAAATGGGATGTGTCCACGTTGTGTTTTGGGGCATTTCCTGTCGCGGGCGCTAGGCCTACCCACACAAGTGAGGTATCATTTTTATCGGGAGACTTGGGGGAACGCTGGGTGGAAGGAAATTTGTGTCTCTTCTCAGATTCCAGAACTTTCTGTCACCGAAATGTGAGGAAAACGTGTTTTTTTATCCAAAGTTTGAGGTTTGCAAAGGATTCTGGGTAACAGAACCTGGTCAGAGCCACACAAGTCACCCCATCTTGGATTCCTCTAGGTGTCTAGTTTTCAAAAATGCACTGGTTTGCTACGTTTCCCCAGGTGCCGACTGAGCTAGAGGCCAAAATCCACAGGTAGGCAATTTGCAAAAAACACCTCTGTTTTCTGTGAAAAAATGTGATGTGTCCACGTTGTGTTTTGAGCCATTTCCTTTTGTGGGCGCTAGGCCTACCCACACAAGTGAGGTATCATTTTTATCGGGAGACTTGGGGGAACGCTGGGTGGAAGGAAATGTGTGGCTCCTCTCAGATTCCAGAACTTTCTGTCACCGAAATGTGAGGAAAAAGTGTTTTTTTAGCCACATTTTGAGGTTTGCAAAGGATTCTGGGTAACAGAACCTGGTCAGAGCCCCACAAGTCACCCCATCTTGGATTCCCCTAGGTCTCTAGTTTTCAAAAATGTACAGGTTTGGTAGGTTTCCCTAGGTGCCGGCTGAGCTAGAGGCCAAAATCTACAGGTAGGCACTCTGCAAAAAACACCTCTGTTTTCTGTAAAAAAATGGGATGTGTCCACGTTGTGTTTTGGGGCATTTCCTGTCGCGGGCGCTAGGCCTACCCACACAAGTGAGGTATCATTTTTATCGGGAGACTTGGGGGAACGCTGGGTGGAAGGAAATTTGTGGCTCTTCTCAGATTCCAGAACTTTCTGTCACCGAAATGTGAGGAAAAAGTGTTTTTTTAGCCACATTTTGAGGTTTGCAAAGGATTCTGGGTAACAGAACCTGGTCAGAGCCCCACAAGTCACCCCATCTTGGATTCCCCTAGGTCTCTAGTTTTAAAAAATGCACAGGTTTGGTAGGTTTCCCCAGATGCCGGCTGAGCCAGAGGCCAAAATCCACAGTTAGGCAATTTGCAAAAAACACCTCTGTTTTCTGTGAAAAAATTTGATGTGTCCACGTTGTGTTTTGAGCCATTTCCTTTCGTGGGCGCTAGGCCTACCCACACAAGTGAGGTATCATTTTTATCGGGAGACTTGGGGGAACGCTGGGTGGAAGGAAATGTGTGGCTCCTCTCAGATTCCAGAACTTTCTGTCACCGAAATGTGAGGAAAAAGTGTTTTTTTAGCCACATTTTGAGGTTTGCAAAGGATTCTGGGTAACAGAACCTGGTCAGAGCCCCACAAGTCACCCCATCTTGGATTCCCCTAGGTCTCTAGTTTAAAAAAATGTACAGGTTTGGTAGGTTTCCCTAGGTGCCGGCTGAGCTAGAGGCCAAAATCTACAGGTAGGCACTCTGCAAAAAACACCTCTGTTTTCTGTAAAAAAATGGGATGTGTCCACGTTGTGTTTTGGGGCATTTCCTGTCGCGGGCGCTAGGCCTACGCACACAAGTGAGGTATCATTTTTATCAGGAGACTTGGGGGAAAGCTGGGTGGAAGGAAATGTGTGGCTCCTCTCAGATTCCAGAATTTTCTGTCACCGAAATGTGAGGAAAAAGTGTTTTTTTAGCCACATTTTGAGGTTTGCAAAGGATTCTGGGTAACAGAACCTGGTCAGAGCCCCACAAGTCACCCCATCTTGGATTCCCCTAGGTCTCTAGTTTTAAAAAATGCACAGGTTTGGTAGGTTTCCCCAGATGCCGGCTGAGCCAGAGGCCAAAATCCACAGTTAGGCACTTTGCAAAAAACACCTCTGTTTTCTGTGAAAAAATGTGATGTGTCCACGTTGTGTTTTGAGCCATTTCCTTTCGTGGGCGCTAGGCCTACCCACAAAAGTGAGGTACCATTTTTATCGGGAAACTTGGGGGAACACAGAATAGCAAAACAAGTGTTATTGCCCCTTGTCTTTCTCTACATTTTTTCCTTCCAAATGTAAGGCAGTGTGTAAAAAAGACGTTTATTTGAGAAATGCCCTGTAATTCACATGCTAGTATGGGCACCCCGGAATTCAGAGATGTACAAATAACCACTACTTCTCAACACCTTATCTTGTGGCCATTTTGGAAATACAAAGGTTTTCTTGATACCTATTTTTCACTTTTTATATTTCAGCAAATGAATTGCTATATACCTGGTATAGAATAAAAACCCATTGCAAGGTGCAGCTCATTTATTGGCTCTGGGTACCTAGAGTTCTTGATGAACCTACAAGCCCTATATATCCCCGCAACCAGAAGAGTCCAGCTGACGTAACGGTATATTGCTTTAAAAAATCTGACATCGCAGGAAAAAGTTACAGAGTAAAACGTGGAGAAAAATGGCTGTTTTTTTCACCTTAATTTCAATATTTTTTTATTTCAGCTGTTATTTTCTGTAGGAAACATTTGTAGGATGTACACAAATGACCCCTTGCTGAATTCAGAATTTTGTCTACTTTTCCGAAATGTTTAGCTTTCTGGAATCCAGCATTGGTTTCTCACCGATTGTGGTCACTAACTGGAAGGAGGCTGAAAGCACCAAAAAATCGTAAAAATGGGGTATGTCCCAGTAAAATGCCATAATTGTGTTGAAAAATTGGGTTTTCTGATTCAAGTCTGCCTGTTCCTGAAAGCTGGGAAGTTGGTGATTTTAGCACCGCAAACCCTTTGTTGATGCCATTTTCAGGGATAAAACCACAAGCCTTCTTCTGCAGCCCCTTTTTTCAATTTGTTTGAAAAAAACAAAATTTTCACTGTATTTTGGCCAATTTCTTGGCCTCCTTCTGGGGAACCCACAAAGTCTGGGTACCTCTAGAATCCCTAGGATGTTGGAAAAAAAGGACGCAAATTTGGCGTGGGCAGCTTATGTGAACAAAAAGTTATGAGGGCCTAAGCGCGAACTGCCCCAAAAAGCCAAAAAAAGGGTCAGCACAGGAGGGAGAAAAGGCCCGGCAGCGAAGGGGTTAAGGATCTGGCCCATCGTGTCCTCGGATTATTGCTATGCCCCCAGGACATTGGTAAGTGCTTCCTGGAGAGTCAGTTCCCCGGGCCTGTCCTCACCCTGGTGGACAGCGGTCCTCCCAGTGTCCCCTTTGCCCTGTGCCTGTGTCCCCTGAACGGTGTGCCCGCTGCCACTGACCCCAGGTCCCTGATTGTCTTGGGTGTGAGGTGTGGACTGGGCTCCCTGTGCAGGTGGGCACACTGCTGATTGACGTATCCTTGGGACAGAGGAGTGGGTATGCTTGGGTGGGTGCTGTGGTGTTGGATACTGATGAGGGAGGCTCTGTGGTTGACTGGGAGTGGGATCGGGTGACTGACTGACCAGTGGTCCCTGATGGGCCAGGTAGTTCATCCAGAACCTGAAGTCCAGAGTTACTGTCATCATTGGGGGCATCTGCTGTTGGAGGATTAGTTAGTCGTGGCACCTCCTCTCTGCTAAGATTGGCTGGGGCACCTGTGGGGATGTAAGTGATGTATTATGCTTCATGTCTGTGACATATTGTACATCCCTAGCTTCCCCTCTATTGTTGCTGTTCCCCTCCCACCTTTGTTTGTGTATGGTGATGTATTGTGGGATTATAAGTTCTGCATGCTGTGCATGCTTTTGTGATGAGTGTACATGCGGGGCTGGGAGTGCTGTCCATGCATGGTATGGCATGCAGGGCTTAGCACTGGGGTTAGTCATATGTGTAGGTGCAGTGTGTGAGCTGGAGTGCAGTAATGGGAGTGAGGGTGAGGGTGTGAGATGGCATGCAGGTATGGGGGGTGATAAGTAGTAAATATTGACTCATCAGTGTCCAGTCCTCCGTCAGCCCCAGTGAGTCCCTCAGGATGCAGTAATGCCAAGGCTTGCTCCTCCCATGCTGTGAGCTGTGGGGGAGGAGGTAGGGGTCCACTGCCAGTCCTCTGTATGGCGAGCTGGTGCCTTGCTGCCACGGAACGTACCTTCCCCCATAGGTTGTTCCACCTCTTCCTTATGTCGTCCCTTGTTCTTGGATGCTGTCTCATGGCGTTCACCCTGTCCACTATTCTCTGCCATAGCTCCATCTTCCTGGCAATGGATATTTGTTGTACCTGTGCTCCAAACAGCTGTGGCTCTACCCTGACTATTTCCTCCACCATGACCCGCAACTTCTCATCTGTGAAACAGGTGTGCCTTTGTGGGGACATGGGTGTTATGTTGTGTGTGTAAGTGTGTTGGTGTTCGGTATTGTGGTTGGGTGTGTGAAGTGGGGTGCATGAGGTGTGTGTATCTAGTTGTCGCAGCGGTCTTGGTGACAGTCTGGTGGCAATAATTTGTATTTGTAAAGGGTTGTGGGTAATGTGGGTGTGTGTTTTATAGTGCTGTGGATGGGTGGGTGTGGGGTGTGTATCAGTGTCAGGTGTGTGTATTTGGTATTGGCCAATGTTGTGTAGTTCAGTATTTGGGTGCCTATTTTGAGCGCGCCGGTGTGTACCGCCAATGGTTTAGCGCCACTGAATGTCCGCTGTGATGATTCGTGGGTCATGATGTGGTGGGCATTGTTCTGTTGGCATAACGGTATGGGTGTTGGCACTGCCACTTCAGCACTCACCTTTGGGCTGGCGGATTTGTGTATGTCGCAGTATTCTGTTGGATTGGTCTGTGTGTGTGTGTCATAATATGGAGAACGGATATCTGCCACCGCGGCAGTATGTTGGCCGCCGTCACTGCGGCGGTAAGCAGGATTTACCATCAATGTCATAATGAGGGCCAATATGTCTGGCTAGTGACAACTGATGTTAGCACCGGACTCTACTAGCAAAGCACTTGCCTGCAAAAATGTCAGATCATGCTGTGGTTCTCTTAGGGATAGCCCTCCTGAACTTACAACATAAAGCTTTTACTTGGTCACTGGTGCATAATGCATTTTGGGATACCGCCTTCAGAGCAGAGACAACTACTGCTATCCAAGAGTAGTTTTCCCTTGATGAGGTTGTGTCATTGGTGTCATTTGGTGTCTGCTTGGCCATCTGGTTTCTGGTGTAATATGTTTAAATTATTTGTGCTACATTGGGTCATGCTTATGGCTCATTGGGCTTTTCTCGGTTCATCTTCAGGAGCCCTGGGGCTATATGTCTTGTGTGAGGCCCTTAATACCAGTGATTGGTTGGTCCCTTTGTCTGTTCAGCATTTTTCTGACTCTTGTCTTCCCTTCAGAGGTATGCATTAAGAGGTATTTCTTCTCCAACTAGCCCCTCAACTCAGGGCCCTCAGCATTGCCATAATTAGCCCTCATTGTGTGCAGGCCTGCGTGGTCACCATCTCATGTGTCGGCCTCTTCTGGTTTGTCTAACTCCAAAGACCATCGACAAGGACCCTCGCATGAGTTCCTAGTCTTAGTCACATTTGGGTGCCTTTCTATTATGGTGAAGGTCATAAAGAGGAAACCCAGGCCTACTGATGATCCCATAACCTCCCAGGTTTTACTCCTGGAACCACTGTGTGCCTCACTTTTCTGGGGCTTCCTACACATCTCTTGCTGTCTTGAGGCTGACCACCAAGACACAACTGACCTTTAGGTGGCCCTCATAACATGACTATTGCTTGCCTCCTCTCCTCTCGTCTCCTTGAGAAGGATTTGCTCTCATGGCTGGTGGATGAGTTCCTTTCTTTATGGAGTTGTGGTCGTGGTGGTAACAGCATCGAATTCCAGTCATCATGGCCCTCTCGGGCTGTCAGCACATTCTCTTGTGCTACGTTTACGCTTCAGACAACTTTATGTCTTCATGGCGGCAATGGAGGTGGGGGGCTCTTTGTGGGTGTGGTACATAGCCTCGGGAAAAAGCAGCAACCATTTTCTCCAGGTTGTACCCACTGCCTGTTCCGTTGATAGGGACGCATGCTGGAGAAGTATGGTGAGCCTGAACAGAGTAATGGAAATTAGTCACTTGTTGCCAAGACATTAATTAGTCACAGGTATTTTTCTATTTAATTAAGGAAATAGTGCTTCTGAAATGTACTTTTTTACTTATCTATTTATTTTTCTTTAGAAGTGCTGCCTATGTTGAACTTCAACGTTTTGTGCCTTGCAAAAGCCTGCTATACAATAACTTCCAGTGGCCTCCAAAAGAGATATTTCTGGAAGTCCCTCAGGTCAGAAGCTAGTGCTTTCCCACCACTATTTCTGCCCTTGTAAGAAGAGCTGTGAGGAAACCTCTCAGGTGTAGGCCTTACCAGCACTCAGTTCTATTTTCTGAGACCACCTACTACAGAATGCCAAGGGCTTAGCTTGGTCAGGAAGATGTTGGGGGGGTGAGCTTCAGATTTTCCAACAATAACATGGGGATATGATGTTAAATTATGTCATACAACAAGGAGGTCACATGAGAGGGCTTTAAGAAGCAGTGGAAAGGGAAAAGAATGTAGATTGTCAGTTAATTCCTGGCATGATCTAACAATTTTAGGGTATAGTTTACAGTTAAAGGATAATGAAATAACCTTAAATTTTTTAAGATAATGGTTAATCCTTTTGTGGGGGCAACAGTGTAAACTGAAGAGCCTCTGTTTGCTTAAATTGTCCGCACTGACAACCCTAAATAGCAAAAACAGACAGTTAATAAAACAATAAAAGGCAGACTTAGAGACAAATCTGAATCCATTAACTTTTCAAAAGTCTTGGCAGAAGCGGGTGTACTACTAAATGTCAACCACAAAAATATTGTCATACAAAAATATTGTCTCAGAACATCAGTTACCAAAAAATAGAGTTTGAATGGTTTCTATGTAAATGACAAATATATCGTCAACTAAAATAGCATTTTTTAATCAACATAGTATTAAAATACAAAATACTGACAACCACAGCATTGACTTGCTAACTACACGGTAGAAACTTGTAAAAATATTGAAATTCTCAATATAGAGCAGTTCAAAGTCACTAAAATAGTATAAAATACATAAATCTGTTGTAGAAAACATCAAAATATTATAATATACTTAAAAAACATTTCTCCTAATAAAAAAAGTATTTTTTAACACCATACCAAAATTATCCTTCACATAATAAAATGCTAAGGAAATTAATACCAACATAGAGCAAGAAACCCAATCACATTAAAAATAAAAACAAATCAGAACAAGCTATCAATATTTAAATTACCATAAACACAACAAACGCCAATTTATCAATGTGCCTGTACCTGGAACATGGAAGCCTGTCACGTTACCCGATAAGAAAGCACTTAGAAATAGATTGTTTGCAAGAATCTGTTTGTGGGCGTTCTTCTGTGACTCTGGGTACCAAGCCACCTGTTTCTATAATTATGTCAGCCGGGTCTGTCTCACTGTTACATATGATTTCACTAAAGAAACTGAAGGTTACAAAGACGTCATATTTAGGCTCACATTTTAAACGTACAAAATCATAAAATTCACCAGTTAAAGTTAGAGGTACCTCAAGTAACTATAACTTGTACCCTAAGGTAACTATAACTTGTGCCCCCGCCATGCACATTTTTTAGTCAAATTTGTGTGTTATAGTTACCTTAGGGCATATGTTATAGTTACTTGTGGTAAAACTAACCATAATTTCTATAGTTTTGTAGGTTTAAAATGTGAGCCTAACTCTAACGTCTTTGTAACCTTTGTTTTTTTCAGTGAATTTCTATGTTTTTTTCAATTATATTTCTTAACTATAGCATTCCTGTAACTTTTGTTTTTTTCAGTCAATTTAGACTTTTTTTTATGCAAGTAATTTTCATTACTATACTTTAATCCAGCCACTGCCACACAAGGGCTTCGGCCGTGCGCGGTGGTTGTTGGCTACAGGGCCTGGCCTCTGCCCCACATTGGCATCAAAGACACAAACGCATTTCAGCTCAAAGATCCTTGTTCACTGTATGGGCAGAAAACGTGTATGCTAAGATTCAGTAAATATTGATGTGGTAATAAATATATACAATTGTGCATGTGTTTTGTTTGTTAGTTAGTTGTGTAAATATAAAATTGCTTGATGTACCACTGTAGGTGTGTGGAATAACAAAATGGCGACCTCTGTGTAAGTAAGAATGGTAGTCCATTTTCAGTGTTGTTGAATTGTTTGAGGAAATGACGTGATAAAATGGTGGAGCGTTGCACAGTGGAATTACAATACGGTGAACAAGGCTATGCGAGCCGAAATGCATTTGTGTTTTTCATGCCAATGCTGGATGAATTAAATCTGAAAAACTGCTGCCGTAGTGCCGATCTTCTTTTGTATTAGAGGGAGGAAGTAAAATATATATATATATAAATAACCTACTGGCAGTTGGTTATATATAGGTAGTTATAGTTATCTTTTTTTCTTTTGCTAATAACTTTGTGCTGTTTGACGGATCCTTAGGAAATTTTCTAAACTTGTTTGCCACACACTTCAGCTCCTGTCTGTAAAGTTGAGGTGATCCGTCAAGTGGGAGGCAAGAAAAAAGGGGGGTCCCAAACAGCTTTTTCCCATGCAGTTTCCCATAAGGATTTTAGACAGGACTACAGCCTGAACCACTGAACAGAAGTACACCAAATTTGGCAGTAAGCTGGATCTTGGTGTAAATCAGTTCACTAGTTTTGGAGTTATTAAAGAAAAGAGATTTATGTATACCTAGGGATGGGGATCCACCATGGTGGATCCGTGGGTCCTTACGCCACCAGCAATGCCCTGATTGGCTGGCCGCAATTTGAAAAGAAATTTGCAGCCACCGTTTTGTCTCTCAGCTCTGTGCAGAGTGGGGGAAATAAACATAAAAATAAGATAAAAGGGGTCAGGATAGAGGTATCCTGACCCTATGTGACTGATGAAAGGGTCTGCAAGGGACCCCTCATCACCAAAATTGCTAAAAAATATTTTTCTTTGGGAGCCCGAGGATCTGCGCACCCTCTGTGGAGCTCAGCGCAGCACCCGTGTGAATCCGTGATGGATCCAAAGATCCGCACCCCAATATTAAAAAAGACACCTATTCACAGCCCCACACATACAGTCACACATCAACTCACACATCCATATGGCCACACACCCAGTCACGGACCCACAAACTCACTACCACACCCAGTCACAGACCCACACACCCATTCACACACCCCCTTACACACCTACACAGCCACTCACAGACCCAGAAAACACTCACCCACCCACTCACAAACCCACACAGCCACTTACACACCGGCTTATTCATTCACATATCCCTTTACACACCCATGCATACCCAGTCACACACCCATACATTTACTCACACATCCACTCACAGACCCACAGCATGGGGTTGGCTGCATGCGGCCAAAGGCTGTCACATTGTGGGTTTGGCTGCATTCAGGGGGTTGGCCACTGGCCAGGCCCTGCAGCCAACCCCCAGCCACACACAGCTGAAGGAACTGCGCAGCGTGGGGTTGGCTGCATTAGAGTGGTTGGCTGCAGGCCAAGTCCTGCAATCAACCCCATGCCGTGCACAGCCAAAGGGTGTGCACATTATGGGGTTGGCTGCATGCCTGGGGTTAGCCGCATGCCCTTCAGCCAACACCCCTCTGAAGGCCATGCACAATGGCAGTTGGATTAATGTATCATACTAAAATATTATTTTAAGTTAAAAAAGTATCAATTTAATGAAATAACCAATGGTTATATGCAAAGTTATAGCCAGGAAATAGAATTTATAAAACCTTATAAATTCACGAAAAAACAAAGTTTACAGGGACATCACACACAAAACCATACAAATTCAGCAGTTATAGTTATACTTAACTCATTAAACTATAACTTGTGCCCTTAGGTAACTATAACTCATGCCTTTGCCATGCACTGCTAATTACCCCACATATTACATTAGTACTGACATCTCTTATGACATCATTGATAATATCACTGCAACAACTGGAATAAAATTATTGATGGGGAAACTGTGCATGGCATGGTGTAAGTTATAGATACCTTAGGGCATAATGCACTCTTTTTCATTCTATTGTCAATCTGAATTCTTCTTCATTCATCCTCCTCACCACTAACTGTGCTCTACAGGTGCCTCACTGAATTGCTGAGGAGCCACATTGCTTTCTTTTGGGAGATGCTTAGTAGGTTGATGGTTCAAAATGGCTTTCTTCAAAATCTTCTCTCCTATACATACCTACTCCTACACTTCCAGGTAATGAGTAGTAGGACAGCAGAGTAAGCAGAGATGTGCAGTTCCAATTTGCCTGGCAACTGTTTTTGTAGATAGGCATCTTGCTCTCTGCTTTAGTTTGAAACTGGCTTCCCCTTTGTGCATTTTTGTTGTCCCGTGCCCTTGTGGGTAAATTTACTTAGGCAGGTTATTTGTTTGCTGTTACAACTTACCTCTGGCTTTTTTCACCAGTTATTTTTCTATGAAATCCTGGATTCATGCTGCAGGTAGAGCTGCCTTGCAGCCTCCAGGTGGTGAGCCATATATTTATTTATCTGTTAAGCAAACCTGTATTGAATCATTCTGATTCCCTGATGTGATTGAAGTCCATTGTGTCTCCCCTTACTTCCACCTATCACACTGGTGCAAATAGTAGCTAAATGCTGATGCTTCAGGTAGGCTGCAATACAGTCTGCTTGGACTCATCCATCACTGGGTCAATACCAATTGTCTCTGTATTTATATAGTACTGGCTACCACTGGCATGGGCTTGGTGTTATTGCTTAGTGAACTCTGTATGTTTTGAGGTGGTATTGTTGTGGAGTGTGTTTCAGTTTTATTCACTGAGTAGAGGTGAAATAGTGCAGCGGTTACATGTTAAGGATTGTTGAGGGTGGGTACCTAGTTCACCAAAATTATGGACTTGGGGCTCAGGGTTTTTTTTCTGGAAAAACTGCAGTATCCAGGGTAAAAAGAAGTTTGGTGACTGTAAAATAGATTGTGGTGTTTAGATGTTCAAAAGCCTTCTTACCTTCTTGAATTTTTTCTTCTGATTTATTGGGAAGGATCTTTCTTTAGCAGGTCTATGAGAGGAGCTGCTATCTGGAAACATTTAGGAATAAATCTTCCAGTATAACGTAGTATACCCAACAAAGCCTAAGAAAGCGTGTAGGTCTGCGTTTAGGGTATGAATCACTTGCAGTACCTCAACCTCTTCTTCATGTGGTTTTATTTCTCCATTGTCCAATGTAACCCAAGCTGTCCAATGTACCCCAAACACTTCATTTGATTTGTTGTGTCAGGGTTTATGTGGAGGCCTACTTCTTTTAAAAATGTAAGAACAATAACTATGAGTGCTTGAGGTACTTTCCATGTCTTGCTACAGATAATAATGCCATTCAAATAAGCTGGTGTGTAAAGTTGATGTTAATTAAGTAAATAATTCATCAGCTTTTAAAAATTCTTATCTTCTCCATGTAAGCCAAAGTGGAGGGTGGTTAGATGGTACAACCCATTAGGGTGGAGAAAGCTGTTTTCTCTTCGTCTGTGAAGTTTAACAGATTTGCCAATAACTTTTTTATTATTTCACCAATGAAGGGCAAAGAAAAAGCATGCAATTTTGAAATTTGATTAACTTTAAAAAAAACGATGCAGAACCATTGGACTTGAAACTAACACAACAGCTCCAACTATTGGTCAGTGGCTCAATAACACCTACAGTTAACATCTTCTTAACCTCCTCCTCCTGGATGGCCTTAAATTCATCTTCGGGGATTCAAGACGGCTTTTGTTTGACAAGTCATCCTCGATTAGAATGAATGTAGTGTTTAATTTATTGGATTCTCTCCAGTTCTTTAGAAAAATGACTCTGGAAAAGCTTTAAAGTTTTATTTAGTTCAGGCTGCTCGGTTTCTGTGAGACCTAAACCTATACTGAAATCTAGCAGAGAGTCAGTTTAATTTTTAAGCAGTTCTACTTCACACTCTAGGAATGAGTCAAGTGATTAATATGAAAAATGTGGGTCCCACCCTCCCATTCCCCAAAAAGCTAAAGTTAGTAATGATGGTACTTATTCTCTTTATGATTTTACTGGGCCTTTGCCACTTGGTCAACAATTTGTGGTCACTCAAGAATATAAGTAGGAGTGCCCAGTCATCTGGTTGAAATTTCCAGAGCTTAGTCTTTTGATAATAATAGATCTATTGTTTAAGTTGATCTTTCTTCAGATGTTCTTTCTCTAATTCCCTGAATTTCCTGATTCTATTATGTAGTTGTGATGTGTATTCTATTAAGGTTTCACCCTTATCTTTTTGGTCCTCCCAGACTTCTTTAATCATTTCTAACAAAGGTCTGGGTTTTCAATTGAATAGCAGCTCAAATTAAGAAAGCCCTAAGCTAGCCTAGGATCCAAACTTGATAGTGAATAATGCCAAGGGAACCTTCTTCTCCCAGTTTCGTCCCTCAGTTTTGCATATATTTTATAAAGGCTAATTTTAAGGTAGCATTAAAATATTCAACTAAACCATCAGTCTGGGGGTGAAAAGCATATGTGCACAACCTTTTATTACCCAGTTCCTGACACATCTTTTTCATTAGTTTAGCAACAAAAGGGCTACCGTGGTCCATAAGGATTTCCTTAGGAAACCCTATTCTAGTAAAGGCTGCAATTAGGTCGGTAGCGATTTGAATGGAAATTGGTTGGCTAATGGGAATAACTTCAGGATACCATCCAGCATAATCCACTATAACAAATATATGTTTGTGTCCTTCACCAGACGGGTTTAAAGTCCTAACCACATCCATCACAACTCTTTGAAATGGGTTATCAATGAGGCATATCCTTTGCAGAGGAGCCTTTGGTGGTTTGCTGGGGTTAACCATTTGATAGGTGGAACACTCCCTGCAGTATCTCTTTACATGTACATTCTAGGCCAATAAACACAATCAGAAGTGTTTTTCTCAGTTTAGTGTGGCCCAAAGTGTCTCCGTAACAAATGAGCCTGTAACAAAAAGAGAACCTGTTCCTAAAAGGTTGTAGGCACTAGCAACTATAGAGAGAAATGAACGTTTTATACAATGGTTCACCTTTATGACAAAATGAGGATCAATCTCTATGTTCTCCTCTTTAGCTTGTTCCAAGGTGTGTTAGACATTTGGATCATTTCTCTGGGCTACAATAAAATATTTGACCTCTTTCCAAGCTTTCTGACTCAAGCAATTCAGAAAGTCTTGTTGTCATTTTATCTCGGCCCTCCTCCCACACTCGTAGACTGTGGGTGCAGAAAAACTCATTTGTTCATTTGGAAATAGGGATCCCAAACAGTAGCTTCCTCAATGAGTTCATTGGCCAAATAGCAAGCAAATTGAGTGGTATTTGTTCCAATAATCTTATCTTCTGGAAGATTGGGAATATCTCCAGTTTATGATTGTAATGACAAACGATCTGGGGGTCTAATAAGTTCCAGTTTGTCCTAGGGGTATTCTTTTGTGTCCCCATTTACACATTTTTTATTACTACCTTTTTTAGAGACATTGTTGATTAGGGCAAACAAACGAGTTCCTCACTACAGACTGTTTACACATTGTGTCCAGACAGCTTGCAGGGAATGACCATTGGTTTCTACAGGTAAATGATACCTGATGGAAATTCTTCTGTTCCTGTTTGGCAGACTTTACATAGCTCTCCAATTCCAATTATGATCTCACTTCTCATTCCACTCTTGAAGGAGGTCACCGGAATCAGGGCAGAAACCTCAAAAGTACTGTTTTTTTTTAAAGAAACTGACTTTATTGGAGTTTTTGTGGCTTAGTCCAAGAAACAACAAGTCAAATATTCTCAGTGTCTCTGTCATGTCAATCTGGATCCTTGTTGGGGGTATACAAATGTTTTCTTCTTACTCTTACTCTTTAGGGTTCCTAGTTAGATACGGCATGTCTTCCCCTGCTGGCACTCACTTCTGGAAATGGTCCCTCAGAACAAAGGATAAGGTACATGTACATAAAAAATAAAAAACAAAAACGCAGTGCTTTTTAATTCCCCCATCCCTTTATGGAGTTAGGTAATTCCGACTCACTTTTCTTTCATTCATTATATTACTTATTGGTCTTTTTTCCACTTTTCTCCTTTCTTTTGTTGTCTCTCCTTTTACTTTGTCACTTTGAGGGCTCTGCCCCCACCTCTTTATGTTGGTACAGTTTTAGGGTTAACTTCGCTGTCCACACCTAACCCAACCATTTCGTTTTTGACCCCAAGGACACCCGTGGGCAGCCACGGCTCTCCTGTGGGCCGTGGCGGTACCTGGACATCGTGACTTAGAACTGCAGCTCCGTCCTCCTCCTCATTTAAGCGGTGTATTATTGTGTCCTCAGGTTCCCTCTCATTGTCTGCTTCTGCCTTGGGGTTCAGTCAGTGTTCATGGGATAGGTGTGATACATCCGTCTCAGAGGGGAGGTTTTCTGAGTTTTTTTCTGGTTATAGTCATATGCATCTGAAATATCTCTTCAGACATGTGTTCATAGTCTGTTTTCTGTGTCTGTTCTTACCCTCTTACTTCTTTCACTCTTTCTCTGTTGTTACCTCTCAGACTTTATTCCCCTTTTTGGCACTCTGTCTTCTTTTTCCCCTAGAGGTGACGGTCCACAGCAGATTACAGGAACCCTCAGAGGAGAAGTTCAGGTCCACCAGGGTAGACACCATTTGTGTAATCCAGACAGGAGTGCAAGAAGTTGATGTCTGGCTGGACTGGTTGAAAAAGGGCTAGAAAGTTCCCATGTTACATTGCAGTGATGAGGCACTAAACACTTTCATAGTCAGATCCGAATAATGAGTAAAACCCAAAGGTGGTTTAGAGTATGATCAATACCAAGTTTAGATATACGATGAACTGCAAATTGAACCGGCGAAACAAGTCGGTGTATAGATAATAACAGAAAATGAGTTTTGAAGAGTCTAAACGAAGAGAATTGCTAACTAGAGCCATTTTCATCTTACAGGCCATGTGTACTGTTCCCTGTATAGAGTGTTGTGACATTGTATTTTTGGGCACCTTCTCTTTTTTGCCTGTCTCACTGATCTCTTGATTAATCTGCAAAGCCTTCTTTCAGAACAAATATTTAGTCCTAAAGTTTCAGTAAAATCAGATAAACAGCGACCACTTAGTGATAGTATCTCTTTCTAAGCACCCAGCTTGTTTCAAATGGTTACTGAAGGTAGATGTTCTTCTCAACTTCTAAAGGGAAATAAACTAACTCCTAACTTTTCACTATTGTATCCAGCTCAAGTGTGGGCACACACACACACACACACACACACACTCTCTCTTTTTTCCTATAGCTTTATGGACTGCAACTCGCCAAGATAACAACAGTAGCAAAAATGAGTTACCCACCTTTTGACCCACAATAACATCACTGGCTTGTTAGTGACACCACTCTCATCTTCACCTCCTCAACAGCCTTGCATTTGCTACTAAGGGGTAAGGGGAAGCACAAGGAATAAAAGTTGTGAAAAGTAAACAGGGCCTATAGGGCCCTTAGATGGTTTAGTTGCTCAGGGGACTGATAAAGCCACTCCAGGGATCTGTGTTTGACCTCATGGTCACATTTTTTAATCATGGTCAGCCTGTCACTCTTCCAACATCGATAAATTGATAAAATGAGTTACATTGAGTTGGTAGCAATAAATATCTGTTGGGGACTCCCAAACTGAAAGAGCACACCCAGAAAGATTTCCTTAGCCCCAAAGTGAACTTGCTTATTGCACACCCTTCTCAACATTGAGTTAGGCTCCTCAAGATCTTGATTCAGAGTGTTGAGTCAGACAACCCTGTTCTAGAAACTCTTATCTGCAGAAGTTGTAAGTAAATGCTTGGACCCTCATCTGGACTTCTGAAAGCAGTAGACACACAGCAATTGTGTTTATAGTAATATTTATTATGCATATGGGTGTATAAGAGTTATAGAGTTTATTATTGTCAAGTCAGCAGACCGCGGTCAAAAGACCGCGGCGGTCATTCTGGGTTTCCCACTGGGCTGCCGGGCGACCGCCAAAAGGCCGCCCGCCAGCCCAGCGGGAAACACCCTTCCACGAGGAAGCCGGCTCCGAATGGAGCCGGCGGAGTGGAAGGGGTGCGACGGGTGCAGTAGCACCCGTCGCGAATTTCAGTGTCTGCTAAGCAGACACTGAAATTCTAAGTGGGGCCCTCTTACGGGGGCCCCTGCAGTGCCCATGCCATTGGCATGGGCACTGCAGGGGCCCCCAGGGGCCCCACGACACCCCATACCGCCATCCTGTTCCTGGTGGCCGAAACCGCCAGGAACAGGATGGCGGTATGGGGGTCGGAATCCCCATGGCGGCGCAGCAAGCTGCGCCGCCATGGAGGATTCCCCTGGGCAGTGGAAAGCCGGCGGTACACCGCCGACTTTCCGTTTCTGGCCGCGGCTGTACCGCCGCGGTCAGAATGCCCAAAGGAGCACCGCCAGCCTGTTGGCGGTGCTCCCGCGGACCATGGCCCTGGCGGTTTTTACTGCCAGGGTCAGAATGACCGCCATAATATGAAACAAGATGAATATCACAAAAACCCAAAGCATTTTATATTGCACATGCTTACTATCTGTAGTAATTAGTCTATCCTAGCATTTATATCTATAATATTATTCCTATTAGTTATGGTATTGGCTGAATGATTAGTATCTTCCCTCACTACTTTATGCCAGGTCATGTCCTATCCCTGCATACTTTTTAAGGAAGCTCCCTGGCCTGCAGTTGAATGTTGGCTCTCCGACATTGTGTGAGGCAATCGGTCTTCCTGTATGCTCCTCCTAAATTTCTATACCTTTCTCCTAAATGATTCTCTATGAAGAAGGGACGGGGTTACTGTGAAATGTCTTGTATCTGCATCACTGTCCTATGCATCATCTAGAGACATATCTGAAAGAGAAGCAATTGCATCAAAATATGCTATCCCATTAGGTTTGCACCTGACAGAATGTTGCTCACCTCATGGAGCTCTCTGGATAGCATAATGTGAGTTTCCTCTTTTTTGCATTTCTATTATTTTTGTCAGTGCAACTAATACCGACCTCCTTATTAATTAATATGGCTATCTCACACCGTCTGTTAGCTATTATTACCATTAAAAGCATTCATTTTCTATCTTCTAGGCCCTTCACACATACACACGTGTTACCATCCTTGTGCGGACTATGTGTGGATACCTGCCTTGTGAGGAGTAACCTTTCCAATTGTTTTTAAAATATACTAATAACTGAAAACTGTTCAGAACAAAATTCATGATACAGGATCCTGCTTCAAATTTGTAAATATACTGTTATTTAAATGTGCGCACAGAACCATCTACCATCTTTATGTCGACTTGAACACGTGCTAATATCCTTGTGGGGACCTAATCCATAATTACCATTTGTTATAGAATGCAGTCAAAGGCACATGGCT
This sequence comes from Pleurodeles waltl, assembly GCF_031143425.1. Classification (NCBI taxonomy): domain Eukaryota; kingdom Metazoa; phylum Chordata; class Amphibia; order Caudata; family Salamandridae; genus Pleurodeles; species Pleurodeles waltl. The sequence continues at coordinate 1,021,300,048 of NC_090449.1, read as the reverse complement.
AAATATTGATTTTATCAACAATATACACAAATAACATAATCTATTTTATATTGGTTGCTCAGATGTCCTGGGGTACACAAATGGTGCATTATGTTAATAATGTGTCAGAAGATATGATAACATGATGACAGAAAGCCACTTAAAACTGTTTCTAACACAGTGCTTAGTGCTCAAAATCTTAGGAGATGTGGGAACTCAAACAGAAAGAAATTAACAGTTCCAATCAAGCAAAATGGATAAGTGCACCCCAAAGTTTGATTACTTGCTTGCGTTGTTGTCAAAGTATCTATTAGATCACATCTAGATCACATCTCCCTAGAAAGGCCTGTAATGTTAATGTCTGCATATAGATCCTGTGTGAAGATGGACACAGAGGTGGTATGTGATCAATGCATTGAGATGGTGTGTGATGATGTCCACAGAGGTGATATGTGACCACAATAATAGTACTGATCTCTACAGAGATGGACCCTACAGCTATGAGGAAAGTATGCACAGAGGAAGAATTTGAAGATAATGATATTCAAGTCCTCAGAGATTTTGTACGATCATAGGAGTGCTCAAGTCCTCACAGAAATGGTGTGTGAAAGTAATTATGTCCAAGTTCCCGTGACGATAGTGTGTAACTATTGGGATGTTCAGAGATAGTGTGCGAAGATGATCGTGTTGAAGTTCCCACTTAAACAGTGTGGAAAGATAATGATTGAGTCCCCACACAAAGAGTGTGACGATAATGATGTTCAAGGACAAACATGGGTTGTGTGTAATTATGGGTATGTCAAAGTTGCAACAGAGACAGTGTGTGAAGGCATTTAGGTTCAAGTCCATACAAAGATAGTGTGTGTGATTATAGTGATGCTCCTGACAGAGATAGTGTGAGGGTATTGGAATGTCCAAGTCCCCAGAAAGATGACGTGTGAAGATAATCTTCTTCAAGTCCCCCTGAAATAGTGTGAGAAGACAATATTAAAGTCTCCACACAGTGTATGAAAACATTGATATTCAAGTAAAAAAAAACTCTGTGGAATTCCACAGAGGCAGAGTTCTGTGACCCACAGAGTCCTGAAAGCACCCGATCTCGGAAGCACTAAGCAGGGTCGGGCCTGTTCAGCCAGGCCCGACCCTGCTTTGCGCTGCCGAGATCGGGCGCATTCAGGAGAGGGCCTAGGCAGTGAAAACTGCAGTTTCAGGCCTCTTGTGCACAAGCCGGTGCACAAGAGGCCTGAAACTGCAGCTTTCTTTTGCTGCCTACGGCCCTGGCCTCAATTCAGGCACAAGAGGCCTGTGCACAAGAGGCCTGAAACTGCAGCTTTCCCTGTCTACGGCCCTGGCCTGAATTCAGGCCAGGGCCGTAGGCAGCGAAAGCTTCCAGGCCTGTTGTGCACAGGAATGCCCCGTGAGCACTGCACACAGGACAGGCCGGTGCACAAGAGGCCTCAAATGGCCAGGGCAGTAGGCAGCGAAGGAAAGCTACTGCTTCAGGCCTCTTGTGCACTGGCTTACCCCATGTGCAGTGCACACCGGGGCAGGCCAGTACACAAGAGACCTGAAATGGCATCTTTCACTGTCTACAGCCCTTGCCTAAATTCAGGCCAGGGCCGTAGACAGCGAAAGCTGCCAGACCTGTTGTGCACCAACCTGTCCCGTGAGCACTGCACACGGGACAGGCCGGTGCACAAGAGGACTGAAACAGCAGCTTTCACTGCCTACGGCCCTGGCCTTAATTTACCCTGTAGAATGATACCATGCATGTCTTTACCATTCAGGTCAGTATTTGCTTTCTTAAATTACATAATTAATATGACATTTAAGAAAGGAAGATTTAAGGGTTACGTTGGGTCAGGCTTCTGAATGGTAAGGTTCTTAAAGGAGTGTTAAGCATTTTAAAGGATTTATTTTAGAATTCAGGGAAGATTAAGAGTATGGGTAGTAACGTGCTTATGGGTTCAAGAATGAGTAAGGTATAAGATAGCATGGGTTTTTAGGGTTCAGGTATTGGTAAGGGTACAAAGTAGGAAGGGTAATATGTCTTAGGTTTCCTGGATGGGTGACTGTATGGGGTAGTAAGGGTTTTTTAGGGTTCAAGGATGGGTAAGGGTGCAAGACACTAAGGGGGTCATTCCGACCCCGGCGGTCAAGGACCGCCGGGGCCGGGGTCGGCGGGAGCACCGCCAACAGGCTGGCGGTGCTCCACAGGGTATTCTGACCGCGGCGGTTCAGCCGCGGCCAGAAAGGGAAAACCGGCCGTCTCCCGCCGGTTTTCCGCTGCCCTGTAGAATCCTCCATGGCGGCGCAGCTTGCTGCGCCGCCATGGGGATTCTGACCCCCATACCGCCATCCTGTTCCTGGCGGCTTCGGCCGCCAGGAACAGGATGGCGGTATGGGGTGTAGTGGGGCCCCTGGGGGCCCCTGCAGTGCCCATGCCAATGGCATGGGCACTGCAGGGGCCCCCGTAAGAGTGCCCCACCCTGAATTTCAGTCTCTGCTTAGCAGACACTGAAATTCGCGACGGGTGCTACTGCACCCGTCGCACATCCTCCACTCTGCCATTCGGAGCCGGCATCCTCATGGAGGGGTGTTTCCCACTGGGCTGGCGGGCGGCCTGTTGGCGGTCGCCCCCCAGCCCAGTGGGAAACCCAGAATACCTGCGGCGGTCTTTTGACCGCGCAGCGGTATTCTGGCGGTTCCCTCCAGGCGGGCGGCTCCCGCCACCCGCTGGGGTCAGAATGACCCCCTAAGCATTTTAATGGGGATTTTAGGGTTCACAGAAGGGTAGGTAGTAAAAGCATGTTAGAGTTCATGTATGGTTAAGGATATGAAATAATATGAGTTAGGGCAAGGGTATATGTTTTGGGCCATATTTATACTTTTTGACGCAAAACTGCGCTAACGCAGTTTTGCGTCAAAAAAATTAGCGCCGGCTAACGCCATTCTGAAGCGCCATGCGGGCGCCGTATTTAATCAATGACGTTAGCCGGCGTTAGCCGCTGGCGCTGCCTGGTGTGCGTTGAAAAAAACGACGTACACCAGGCAGCGCCGGCGTAGGGGGATATGGAGCTTGGGCGTGAAAAAATGGGGCAAGTCAGGCTGAGGCAAATTTTTCGCCTCAACCCGATTTGCGCCATTTTGTTCGACTCCCAACCCCCATAGAAATGACTCCTGTCTTAGCAAAGACAGGAGTCATGAGCCCTTGCCCAATGGCCATGCCAAGGGGACTTCTGTCCCCTGGGCATGGTCATTGGGCATAGTGGCATGTAGGGGGGCACAAATCAGGCCCCCCTATGCCACCAAAATTTAAAAAAAAAACCACTTACCTGAACTTACCTTAATGTCCCTGGGATGGGTCCCTCCAGCCTTGGGTGTCCTCCTGGGGTGGGCAAGGGTGACAGGGGGTGTCCCTGGGGGCATGGGAGGGCACCTCTGGGCTCCTTCCGAGCCCACAGGTCCCTTAACGCCTGCCTTTTACAGGCGCTAAAAAACGGTGCAAAAGCGGCCGTACGTCATTTTTTTTGACCCGCCCACTCCCGGGCGTGAATTTGCCCGGGAGTGTAAATACGGCGCACATGCCGCGGAGTCAATTTTTTAGACGGGAACGCCTACCTTGCATATATTTAACGCAAAGTAGGTGTCCACGCTAAAAATGACGCTAACTCCATGGACTTTGGCGCTAGACGCGTCTAACGCCAAAGTATAAATAAGGAGTTAGTTTTGCGTCGGAATTGCGTCAAAAAAAACAAAGCAATTCCGGCGCAAACGGAGTATAAATATGTCCCTAAGTGTTTTACAGGATTCATGATGGGTTAAGGCATGGGGTAGGACAGGTTAGTGAGGGTTTTAGGTATTTTTTAGAGTTCAGGGATGAGTAATGATACAGGGCAGTTAGAGTTTTTCAGGGCACAGGGATGGGAAAGGGTATGGGGGAATAAGGGTCTTTTAGGATTTTGGAATAGGTAAGGGTATGGGATAGTAAGGGATTTACAGGGGTATTTATGGTTCAGGGATAGGTAAGGGTATGGGTTATTAGTGGATTGCTTGGGCCATGTATGGGTAAGGGTACAGTGTAGGAAGGGTTTTAAGGTGTTTTTAGTGTCCATGTATGAGTAAGTGTATGGAGTAGTAAGAGGGCTTAATAGTTTGGGGATGGGTAAGGGTATGGGGTATCTAAGGGTTTTAAAGGGGATTTTAGGTTTTAGGAGTGGGTTGGGATAAAGAATAGTAAGAGCAACGGGTAAGGATGCATGGTACTATGGGTTTTAACCCCTTGGGTACGGGCGTCGGCCACTGACCGACGCCCGCACTACCTCCCTGGTGCGGGTCACAACCAGTGGCCGACACCAGGGAGGGGGTTAATAAATCTCCCCGGAGACACAGAAGCTTTTGCGTGTCTCCCACCGCCCCCCACCCGCTCCTTTGTGGCTCCCTTTGTTGATTTCCCCATCAGAGCAGGAAGCGGCCAGCCCCAAACGGCCTACCCCACGTTCGGGAAGGCCTCGTAAGAAAGGGGAGACTCTCCCCTTTCTTACGAGGCCTTCCTGAAAGTGTTTCCTGGCCCCCGATCGCAGCACAGCTGCAATCGGGGGCCAGGAAACACCACTAGACACCAGGGATTTCACTTGGGGAGGTCGGCCCCTTCGGAAAACGGGCCACCCCTCCCCGGGGGCATATTTGTTTTTTAAAAAGGTAGGTGTCCCCTGGGGGGGCGCGATCGCTCGTGATCGTGCCCCCCCCCACCCCCCCCCCCCGGGCTAACTTTTATTTTTTTTAAAATGCAAAATAAATAAATGAAAAAAGAAAAAGAAATGGACAGGGGGTCGCCCGTGGGCAGGGCGACCCCCTGTGGGGGCAATTTTTTTTTAAAGTTGTTGTAGGGTTTCCCTGGGGGCAATTTTGGCCCCCAAGAAAACCATACAACTACTAAAGAAAATATAGATCTATATATATAGATATATCTATGTAGATATATCTCTCTACATGGATATATCTATATATATGTATATAGATATATATAGAGATAGATCTATATATATATATATATATATGTATATATATATATATATATATATATATATATCCACTCCAGAAGAAATTCAAAATCTGGCACTCCATGCAAATCACTGGCCTTTGTTTATTTCAAAAATTCCATTAGACAAAACATAGGGCTTATATATATATATATATATATATATATATATATATATATATTAAAAAAATCACTTTTGTCAATACATGTGTGGCTTCCCTGGGGGCTGCAATCGGCCCCCAGGAAAACCAGACCCACATATAAAAGTGATCTATATTTATATATATATATATACATATTTGCCACCAGTTGTCTTGCAGTTGCAGCTTGCGTCTTCAAAGCAGTGCACATACTTCAACTGACGCATTTCAACTGTAGCTTTTAGGCAGCAATAAAAAAGTCAAGTAAGTATTGTGATTATGTTTCTGCTACAAAAGGATCAGACTTTTGTCTAGTGGCAGTTTTAGTGCCATAAAGAAGCGCAGAAGGTTTATATGCCTACTGCAAAGAGCAAATCTGTATTTTATGTAAATAGCTGAGTACATTAGTAAAGTCAGCCATTACCTGCGCTATGATACAAATGAAATGTATGTGCGGGGTGGAGGGCGGCTATGGCGAGATGAAGGGCATTTTTGCTGGGTGGTAATGAGGGAATCCGAGGAGGAGGGGGTGGGAGCACCAATAATGATTGTTGGACTGGGCGCAGGAGGTGCTAAAGACTGTGACGAATGGTATGTGACAAGGTGTTTTTTGAGTGTCTTGAAAGAACGTGCTGATTGAGGGAAGAAGGGCAGGTAAGGTGGCCTCTACTGTTGCACGTATCTCACACACATCATTGATTTTGTGACTGTCTATGTAGGCTAGTGTTTTAGAGCAACAGTTTAGCCAATAGCAAAGATGACATCTTGATGGATGACTGCTGCCGTCACTCGGGTTATAGAGGACAGCTCTGACATAGGATCAGAGACTGAGACATCAGATACTGAGACAGCATCTGAGGGATAGGACAATGGCGCAGACTCTGGGAGTGATTTTTCAGTCGGAGGAGTCCCATTCGATAACTCCTCTTCCAGTAAATTATGAGGGAGGTGATGAGGACAGTCCTGCTGTCCCTTCGCAAGCACAGTCTGTGCAACGGGGTAATAGTGGGTGAGCCCAACCCAGAGAGCAGGTGAATGCGGCGGCAAGCAGAGAGAGAGAGTGCTCTCTTGGGAGCTCCCCAATTTAGTTCAGCCCCAAATTCCACTGCCCAAATCGTATTGTGGAGACATCAAAATTATCTATCACAAAACAAACTGGTTTTGTAAGGCAGGCACCTGTGTTTTTGGTCCTGGGTTCGGCGGCCATATAGAGAAACATACTAAACCCAAACATTTCTGGAAACTAGACATTCGGGGGAGTCCACAGAGGTGTGACTTGTGTGGATTCCCCAAAGTTTCTTACCCAGAATACCCTGCAAAGCTGAAATGTTGAATAAAAACTCTATTTTTTTCGCATTTCTGTCACACAAACTACAGGAATATGCTGGGATCCACAAAATTCCTACCACCCAGTGATTCCTCACCTGTCCTGATAAAAACACTACCCCACTTGAGTGCCTATACCTAGTGCCTGCGTCAGGTATGGACCACCCCAGGGTCAACAGCTGCCTCATGTAAGGACCAACATTGACCGTTGTGTTATTTATTCCTGTCGCGGGCACCAGGCCTACCCACACAAGTGAGGTACAATTTTGATCGGGAGACTTGGGGGAATGATGGGTAGAAGGAAATTTGTGGCTCCTCTCAGATTCCAGAACTTTCTGTCACCGAAATGTGAGAAAAACGTGTTTTTTTAGCCATATTTTGAAGTTTGCAAAGGATTCTGGGTAACAGAACCTGGTCAGAGCCCCACAAGTCACCCCATCTTGGACTCCCCTAGGTCTCTAGTTTTCAAAAATGCACAGGTTTGGTAGGTTTCCCTAGGTGCCGGCTGAGCTAGAGGCCAAAATCTACAGGTAGGCACTCTGCAAAAAACACCTATGTTTTCTGTCAAAAAATGGGATGTGTCCACGTTGTGTTTTGGGGCATTTCCTGTCGGGGGCGCCAGGCCTACCCACACAAGTGAGGTATCAATTTTATCGGGAGACTTGGGGGAACGCTGGGTGGAAGGAAATTTGTGGCTTCTCTCAGATTCCGGAACTTTCTGTCACCGAAATGTGAGGAAAATGTGTTTTTTTAGCCAAATTTTGAGGTTTGCAAAGGATTCTGGGTAACAGAACCTGGTCAGTGCCCCACAAGTCACCCCATCTTGGATTCCCCTAGGTGTCTAGTTTTAAAAAATGCCAAGGTTTGCTAGGTTTCCCTAGGTGCCGGCTGAGCTAGAGGCCAAAATCTACAGGTAGGCACTCTGCAAAAAACACCTCTGTTTTCTGTCAAAAAATGGGATGTGTCCACGTTGTGTTTTGGGGCATTTCCTGTCGCGGGCACTAGGCCTACCCACACAAGTGAGGTATCAATTTTATCGGGAGACTTGGGGGAACACTGGGTGGAAGGAAATTTGTGGCTCCTCTCAGATTCCAGAACTTACTGTCACAGAAATGTGAGGAATTTTTAGCCAAATTTTGAGGTTTGCAAAGGATTCTGGGTAACAGAACCTGGTCAGAGCCCCACAAGTCACCCCATCTTGGATTCCCCTAGGTCTCTAGTTTTAAAAAATGCACAGGTTTGGTAGGTTTCCCTAGGTGCCGGCTGAGCTAGAGGCCAAAATCTACAGGTAGAACTCTTCAAAAAACACCACTGTTTTCTGTCAAAAAATGGGATGTGTCCACGTTGTGTTTTGGGGCATTTCCTGTCGCAGGCGCTAGGCCTACCCACACAAGTGAGGTATCAATTTTATCGGGAGACTTGGGGGAACGCTGGGTGGAAGGAAATTTGTGGCTCCTCTCAGATTCCAGAACTTACTGTCACCGAAATGTGAGGAATTGTCTTTCTCTACATTTTTTCCTTCCAAATGTGAGACAGTGTGTAAAAAAGACGTCTATTTGAGAAATGGCCTGTAATTCACATGCTAGAATTGGCACCCCGGAATTCAGAGATGTGCAAATAACCACTGATTCTCAACACCTTATCTTATGCCCATTTTGGAAATACAAAGGTTTTCTTGATACCTATTTTTCACTCTTTATATTTCAGCAAATGAATTGCTGTATACCCGGTATAGAATGAAAACCCATTGCAAGGTGCACCTCATTTATTGGCTCTGGGTACCTAGGGATCTTGATGAACCTACAAGCGCTATATATCCTCGCAACTGGAAGAGTCCAGCACACGTAACAGTATATTGCTTTAAAAAATCTGACATTGCAGGAAAAAGTTACAGAGTAAAACGTGGAGAAAAATTGCTGTTTTTTTCAGCTCACTTTCAATATTTTTTTATTTCAGCTGTTATTTTCTGTAGGAAAACCTCGTAGGATCTACACAAGTGACCCCTTGCTGAATTCAGAATTTTGTCTACGTTTCAGAAATGTTTAGCTTTCCGGGATCCAGCATTGGTTTCACACCCATTCCTGTCACTAACTGGAAGGAGGCTGAAAGCACAAAAAATAGTAAAAATGGGGTATGTCCCAGTAAAATGCCAAAATTGTGTTGAAAAATGTGGTTTTCTGATTCAAGTCTGCCTGTTCCTGAAAGGTGGGAAGATGGTGATTTTAGCACAAGAAACCCTTTTTTGATTCCATTTTCAGGGAAAAAACCACAAGCCTTCTTCGGCAGCCCTTTATTCCCATTTGTTTAAAAGAAACTAAATTTAGACTGTATTTTGGCTAATTTCTTGGTCTCCTCCAGGGGAAACCACAAACTCTGGGTACCATTGGAATCCCTAGGATGTTGGAAAAAAAGGACACAAATTTGGCGTGGATAGCTTATGTGGACAAAAAGTCATGAAGGCCTAAGCGCGAACTACCCCAAATAGCCAAAAAAGGGCTCAGCACTGGGGGGGGGGGGGGAAGGCCCAGCAGCTAAGAGGTTAAAAGAGATTTTAGGATTCAGGGGTGGGAAGGGATGCGGGTAGTAAGGGATTTTAGGGTTCAGGTATGGGTAAGGATATTGTATAGTAAGAGTTTAAGGATTTATTTTAGAGTTCATGCATGAGTAAGGGGTTTTTAGGGTTCAGGGATCGGTAAGGATATGGATTAATAAGGGTTTTCCAGGGTTCTGGGATGGGTAAGTTATGAAGTAGTACAGGACAGTAAGGGTTTTTAGGGCTCGGGGATGGTTAGAGGGTAGTAAGGATTTTCAGTTTTTTAAGATTTAGCCATGTGTATGTAAGGAATGAATGTAAAATGCTAGCGAAGACAGAAAACGAAGAAAAAAAAAAATATATATATATACACACACAAAGATATGTATGTATATATATATAAATATATAAATATATATATATATATATATATTTATATATATATATATATATATATTTTTTTTTTTTTCCCTGGCATTTGCCAGTTGGTAGTTAGAACTTTGTGAAAGTTTCAAAACTAGTAGGCCACTCACTTCAGCTGATGTTCGGAAAGTTTTGGAGTAATTTGTCAATGGGAGAGCCAAGAAAAAGGGGGTTTTGAACACGACTACAGCCCAAACCGCTGAACATAATTACATAAAACTTGGCACAAAACTAGATCTTGGTCCATAAAAACTCTCTTTGTCATGTACTGTAAATCTGTTCTGTAGTTTTGAGTTATTAAAGAAAAAATATTTATAGATATCTAGGGATGCTGAGGGTCCACATATCTGACAAATCACACGGTGAGATCTGATTGGCTGCCAGTACCTCAACCAGCAAGCGTCTTGGGAAATGGACTGAGTCAAGTCCCAAGAAAAAAACATTAAAAAAGACAAGGGAAAAGGGTAGAAATACCCGGACCCCCTAGGTCTGGTGGTGGGGCCCCTGCCTGGGACCCAAAATGTTTTTTGTTTGTTTTATTTTACTGTGAATTCAAGGAGGATCTGCAAATCCACTGTAAGCTCTAAAAAAAATAAAAAAATGGGCTGTCACTCTTGTTTACTATATGTCCCTGAAGTGGACCAGGCCCCGGAGACCCCATTCCCTGGCTGATTTTCAAAAGTGGGAGGGGACGTCCCCATGCTGCGTTCAACACTATCCAACCCCATGCCTCTGGGCCTGGCCGTGTAGTCCAAAGGGAGATGGGAAACTTGGTCCCACTCACGGAGCCGTTAATAGGGTTCCTGCAAGGCTTCTGGGGTGCCTACCCTGGGACATATCGGTTTTCCTGCCCGCACTTATCTAGGCAGGGAAACATGTGGTTGCTCTTGCTTGGTGGGAGCACTTTTAAAGCTCCCACCAAGCGAGAGAAAACACTAAGGGGGTCATTCCGACCCTGGCGGTTGACTACCGCCAGGGCCGGGGACCGCGGATGCACCGCCAACAGGCTGGCGGTGCATCCGCGGTCAGAAACGGGAAACCGGCGGTGTCCCACCGGTTTCCCCCTGCCCTAGGGAATCCTCCATGGCGGCGCTGCAGGCAGCGCCGCCATGGGGATTCCGACCCCCTTAACACCAGCCTGGTTCTGCCGGTTTTGACCGCCAGAACCTGGATGGCGGTAAGGGGTGTCGTGGGGCCCCTGGGGGCCCCTGCAGTGCCATGCCAATGGCATGGGCACTGCAGGGGCCCCCTAACAGGGCCCCACCAAGATTTTCAGTGTCTGCCAAGCAGACACTGAAAATCGCGACGGGTGCAACTGCACCCGTCGCACCCCTTCCACTCAGCCGGTTCCATTCGGAGCCGGCATCCTCATGGAAGGGGGTTTCCCGCTGGGCTGGCGGGCGGCCTTCTGGCGGTCGCCCGCCAGCCCAGCGGGAAACTCAGAATTACTGCGGCGGTCTTTTGACCGCGCAGCGGTATTCTGACGGCGGGACTTTGGAGGGCGGCCTACGCCGCCCGCCAAAGTCAGAATGACCCCCTAAGTGCCTGATTTAGAGTTTGGTGAATATCCCATCTGCTGTATTACAATCCCATTGCATCCAAAGGGAATCATAATATGATGGACGGAATATCCGTCACGTTTATGATGGAGTAATTAATTCACCAAACTGTAACTCAGGCCCTAAGTTAACTCCCAGCTCAAAGCATCAAAAATGCTCCCGCCTGCTGGGAGCAAAACGTATATCTATTTCCTTGCCCGCTATGAAGCAGGCAGGGAAATAGATGAAGAAATTGCTCCCGCGTGCAGGGAGCCTCATTTTTTGCTGCTCCCTGCGTGCAGGAACAATGCTGGCTCCCACTGGATGCGGTAAGCCGGCTGGGACAGCAGGGGTTTTGGGGTTCCCCTCAAGGCCCCATCAAAGAGACACTAGGGTGCTCTGGATGGGGCCAAGGCACCCACTATATACTGCCCGAGCCCCTGAGGATGGGGTCCATAGGGCCAAAATCGGCCTGAGAGGGGGATGTGTGCCCCCTCCAATTTAGAATATGGCTGGGCCCTGGGGGATGGGGTCTCCTGGGCTGAAATTGGCCCAGTGATAGGGATGCATGCCCTCCTTCCCATTTAAAAAGTTAAAGGGCACTGGAGGATGGGATCCATGGTGCCAAATTGGCCTGGGGGGGGGCATGTGCCCCCTCCACCTTATTTTTGATGGTGGGCCCAGAGAGACAGGGCTGCAGCCAACTACCGATAACCACCCAACCCCATGCCACACACGGCTTAAGTGTTGGCCGCAGGGCCTGGCCTGTGGAAGGGCCCTGTGACCAACCCCCATAACCAGCTATCCTCACACCATGCACGTCCGAAGGGTCTGTCTCTCTGGGTGTGAGAATAGGTGTAGATGGTGTCTCTGGGTGTGAGAGTGGGTGTGTGAGGGTCTGAGTGGTTCTGTGAGAGGTTGTGTCAGTGTCGAGTGGGTCTGTGAGTGGGTGCATCAATGTCTAAGTGGGTCTCTGAGTGGGTGTGTGAAGTTCTGAGTGGGTCTGTATGTGGGTGCATGAGTGTCTGGGTGTGTCTGTGAGTAGGTGCATCAGTGTCTGAGTGGCTCTCATAGTTGGTGTTTGAGGTTCTGAGACGGTCTGTGTGTAGGTGCATGAGCGTCTGAGTGGGACTGTGAGTGGGTGCATGAGCGTCTGAGTGGGTCTGTGAGTGTATGCATCAGTGTCTGAGTGGGATGTGTGAGTGGTTGCATGAGGGTCTGAGTGGGTGTATGAGGGTCCCAGTGGGTCTGTGAGTGGGTGTATGAGTGTCTGAGTGGGTCTGTGAGTGGGTGCATGAGGGTCTGAGCAGATCTGTGAGTGGGTGCATGAGGGTCTGAGTGGGTTTGTGAGTGAGTGCATGAGAGTCTGAGTGGGTCTCTGAGTGGGTGCATGAGTGTCTGAGTGTGTCTGAAACTGGGTGTATGACTGTGACAGGGTCAGAGAAATGGAGGCTGATAGGTGTTACAGTGGTTTATGATTTTTATTTCTTTTTGTATAGTTATGGTACAGTCTTTTGTTATACAAGTGTTTCTTTTTCTCTCTCTTTCTTTTCGTTTCTTTCCTCTCATACGTTCTTCAACTTCTTTACTTTGTTCTGTCTTCTTTTCCAGGTGGTGACTCAGGAGGCACATAGGAGGAAAGAAGAATATAGAAAGATTGTTTTAGGAGGAAGGTATTATTGGTGTTACTCTCTCTCTTTCTTTTTCTCTCTCCCTCTGTCTTCTCTGCCCCTTTTCTTTCCTGTCTTCTGTCCTTCTTTTTTCTTTGCTTTCGGGTTATCTTTTACTCTCTGTTTTGTCTGTTCTTAGGTCGTTAATATTCTTCCTTTCTATTTTCTGCCTTTTCTCTATTCCTGTTTGCCTGTCTTCTTTTCTTTCTTTCCTTGGTTCCAAAACTTCTCAATACCCTTCTGTCTCTTTATCCTATTTTACCGGTCTGGTCTCTCTTTTTCTTGTAGTTTCTTTTATATTTATGAACTTTCCTTTCCTTCGTTTTCCCTTTTTAGACTCTCTCTTTTATAATCCCCTCTAGTGCCCCGTGAATCAGTGAGTGGTATAATGAAACCAAAAGTACAACTAAAACTTAAATCGTAGTTGTGGGTGTGCCCAGGTTAAAATGCCACAGTTTCCCACTGTCGTAACGGGGCCACTCACCTGAAAATCAGGATGTCTGCTGGGGCTATGGTATGACCCCCAACCTCCTGGAACACCTCTCGGCACTTCCTGGTGGACACAGAAACTCGGGTAGGTGTCCCAAAAGGAAAGGGAGAGTGGAAGAGAAAGAGACAAAACACTGCCACGTCTTGCCAGTCCAGCCCGGCACCCTGTATCTTCGGGGGGCAGGTCGTTGTTGACAGAGTGATAGTAGAGTTAGTGCACTCAACTTCCTTGAAACTGAATCTTTCTTTCTGATATGGGTACAGGAGTGGTAGAAGAACACCGGGATGCTCCAGCACTTTTCTTGGATAATAATAACTGTCAGCACAATTACTAACACTGCATTATTAAAAACCCAAACTAAGGCCCATATTTATAGTTTTTTTGCGCTGCGTTTCAGTCATTTTTTGACGCAAAAGCAGCGCTAACTTACAAAATACAATTGTGTTTTGTAAGTTAGCGCCGCTTTTGTGTCAAAAAGTGACGCAAACGCGGCGCAAAAAAAGTATAAATATGGGCCTAAGTACCATAACAATACGTACCGCAACAATAGGGCTGGCTTCACAGAGATTCACTGTTGCACACTACAATTAGAACTGTGGTTGCACTTATCATGCACAAGAAAGACAAACAAGGGCATTATTTATATCACATATAACTTTACTGCATGCATAGGGTTAAACTAAAAGGAACAAAAACAATCCAAGAAATACAAATGTCCACTCTGGGTTTAAACAGTTAGGGTGGCACAGTTTGGTTTGGTTTCACTGTGTGTGTGTGAAAAACTCTTCCAAAGCAAATTCTTCAAACCTGAAACACAGGTATGAATGACACAATTTAAATCCAAGAGTTATGCTACTAGAGAAAGAAAAGTCACGTAAATGCTCTATTAAAATTGCACTGTCACTTTTTGTAGTACTTGAGCTCAAGCAGATTTCCTGAAGCATATTTAGGCAAGTAACTACAATAATAATGTAGAATGTTCAGAAATGCATTTGTCTCATCAAGATAAGCACTCTGCCAAAATACGAGGTCTGAAATACACCAGCTATTCTAGGAAAGCGCAGCGCTCAAAGAACAAACTCCCTGGAGAATACTAGTCACTTAGCTGCAGCCTTTTCCGGAGTGCTGGAGGAATGCCTGGTGTCAGCTGGTACAGGAACGAAGAAAAGAATTGCCTCAAAAGTCCTGAATACGAGGATGACAGCAGGGGCTGGACTGCCAAATCAGATGCTGAGACCAGGAAGCAAAACAAAACAAAGCAGGGAGGCATGCTTCACTCTGCTATTTATAGCCAATCAGGAAAGCAGTTAAGTTTCCACATGTGGATGAGTCACCACACCCAATTAGAAGCACATGTCTACACCACACCCAATTAGAAGCACAAGTCTACACCTGCTCACATTAGCAAACACGCGTTGATAAAACCAATTGTGTAACACAGCACATTATGTTTATTTAGAAACATGAAGGTTTAACCAAGAACAGAGATATGATTTAACCCTAATCCTTGTGGATGCTGACAGATAACGCAGGAGGCACCTTGGGGATTCCTGACAGTCCTCCCCACCAAGGACCCTCTCAAAGGGCGGGGCTTGGAAGGGTGCAGGAGATGGATTTTTTTAGTGAGGCGTGGAGCATGAACTGTGGACGTGGGTTCCCAGGAATTGTCCTCAGGCCCAAAGCCTTTCCAAGCCAATAAATAGTGTAGAACACCACGGACGCACCTGGAGTCAAGAATTTTGGCCACTTCAAATTCCCATTGCCCGTGTACTTTTACCGGTGGGGTGGTGGGGCATCGCGGGTATCAGCGGAATAGGGACGGAGTAACGACACATGAAACACGGGGTGTACCTTGAAATCATCTGGCAATGTCAGTTTTACTACTACAGGATTGATGATTTTGGCAATAGGAAAGGGGCCTAGAAATCGGGGGTTTAATTTTCTGGATCCTGCAAGATGGAGATTTTTTGATGAGAGCCACACCCGATCTCCTATCTCATAAGAGGGAGCAGGTCTCCTTCTTTTGTCTGCTTGTTTTTGTACTTGAGCTTGGTAGAGTTTTAAATGGTGCTGTACTTGTTTTTGAATCTCCTGTAACTCTTTATGGTGTTTCTGTACTGATGGGACTCTTGTGGATGTTTGGGACCCAGTTATAGGTAGCATTCTTGGGTGCAGACCAAACAAACAGTAAAATGGGGATACTCCTGTAGCCATGTGGACACTGTTGTTATATACAAATTCAACAAGAGGTAAAGCCTTATCCCACTCAGTAGACCATGTGTCAATATAACATCTCAGGATTTGCTCCAACGATTGGTTGGCACGTTCCGTCTGCCCATCCGTTTGTAGATGACATGCAGAGGACAAGCGGACATCCATACCGACAGAGGAACAGAAGTTACGCCATCTGTGATATAAATTGGGGGCCACGATCGGAAACAATTGTGGTGGGCAACCCATGAAGCCGTACAATGTGTTGGACAAACAAATCAGAGAGCTTGGTAGCCATAGGGAGACATTTTAATGAAACAAAATGAGCAATTTTAGTTAGGTAATCTACAACCACCCATAAGACAGTGTGTCCATTGGACGCTGGGAGATCAGAAATAAAATCCCTACTTATGGTATGCCATGGGGTCACTGGAATTGTCATGGGAAGTAACAATCCTGTGGCTGGAGTATGTGGGGTTTTAGCCTGAACACAGGTAGAACAAGTCTGGTCGTAGCTTCTGACATCCTGCACAAGTGTGGGCCACCAAAACCATCTTTGACAAAGATCTAACATCTTTTTCTCACCGGGTGACCTGAGAGGACAGAATCATGTCCTCAATGTAACACTGTATCCTGTAATTCTTTGGTAGAGATGTACAACTGATCAGCATGGTATAGTAAACCCTCTTTTTCATACACATCAGTTGAACAGGGAACCTTGTGTTTGGCTACCTGTATTTTCTCAAGGAACTCTTGGGAAGTGCACACAGCCATGATTTTTTCTGGGGGTATATACTTCTCACCTGTTCTAGCGCAACATCAGAGGAGAAACCAATCCTAGACAAAGAGTCTGCCTTTTGTTGTGTAGTACCGGGCCTTCAGGTGATTACCAAGTCAAACCCGTTAAAGAATAGAAGCCAGCGTAATTGATGAGGTGTCAAGGCCTTGGTCGCTTGACAAAACTGTAAATTACGGTGATCTGTGTAAATAGTTACAGTGTATCTAGCTCGCAGTAGGTGGTGATGCCATTCCTGGAAGGCAAGCTTGATGGCCAGAAGTTCCTACTCCGTCACCATGTAATTTTGCTTTGGAGATAGCAATTTCTTTGAGAAGTAAGCTACTGGGTGGAAATGCCCAGACTCAGGATCTCGCTAGGACAAGACACCACCCACTGCCATTTGGGAAGAGTCTGCTTCCACGAAAAATGGCTGAGCCGGGTCGGGATGATGGAGAATGGGTGCTTCAGTGAATGTGTTTTTAAGATGTTGGAAGGCTTTCTCAGCTTCTACATCCCAGAGGAACTTAACCCCTTTCGTAGAAGAGGAGTTATGGGAGCTACCACAGTAGAAAAGTGGGGTATAAATCTCCGATAAAAATTTGCGAAGCCCAAAAACTGTTGCACTTCCTTGATGGTTCTTGGGGCTACCCAATCCAGGATGGCTTGTACTTTTGACCTATCCATGGAAATTCCACCCGGAGTGATCACATGTCCCAGGAATTCTACAGTTGTAGCATGAAAAACACATTTTTCCAGCTTGGCGAAGAGATGATGCTCACGAACTCGTTGTAAAACCACTCTTACATGCCCTATATGTTCCTCAGTGAAAGACAAATAGATCAAAATGTCATCTATGTATACCACTACACAGATATCCAGAAACTCCTGCAGCACTTCATTGATGAAAAATGTAAACACTGCAGGAGCGTTACACAACCCGAAGGGCATCACTGTATACTCAAAGAGTCCAAATTTAGTTTGGAACGCTGTCTTCCACTCATCCCCTTCATCACTCGGATCAAGTGGTAGGCGCCCGGAGGTCGAGTTTAGTATAAATGGTCAACTGACGTACCTGATCTAAAAGTACTGGGATCAACGGAAGTGGATACCGATTTTTTATGGTCACTTTGTTTCTCTGCGCGATAATCTATAGAGGCACTCAGCTCGTGATTCTTCTTGGGCACTGTTATAATGTGTAGCTTAGGTACATTAGAATGCTCGTATGTTGTTATAGGAACGTGGTTCCCTAGGAACGGTGACATTCCACTGGAGGCTGTTATTTTCATCCTGGCTGTGGTGGAGGTCACACTTGTTTCGTGTTAACTAAATAAACACTTAATGAAGACATCCTTGGTGTGGAGTCCCCTTTACAACATAATTTTGGCGACGAGTTGGAGCGGCTAAGGATTAGTGTGACCTCTATGGACTATCGTGTAGAGATTCGGCGACTTCAAAGAGAGAAAGGACATTGCCCGTCTTACTTTTCCCTGTGATGTTTTGTAAGTACTGGTATGAGCCAAGCCGTGGATGGTGTTCACTGTCATCGTTTGGTGGAAGAAGTCATCGGTGACAAAAGACCGGGTGCGCGCTGCGTGGAGTGCACTGATATTTGAAATTTATGTGTGCAGCGCGTGAGACGGGTGAAATCTACAATAAATATACACAGTGGATGGTGTCTAATGTTATCGGTTGGTGGAGGAAATCAACGGTGACAAAATAACAGGTGCGCGCTGCGTGGAGTGCACTGTATTTGGTATTTATTTGGTGAGACGGGAGAAACAAACGGTTATCGAACACCGCGCGCGTGCTGTGTGGAGCGCGGCGGTATCCAACGTCTGTTTGTGCAGCGCATGAGACTGGCTGTGTGGAACCCACTTGTACAGCCCGTCGGACTCACCTCGTTTCGAAGATTTTTCATTTCGTCCAGCACAATGGCATGTCTGCTCCAGATTGAAGGATAGGAGGAGGATCGGAGAGCTTTTCCGGCTCTACGACGGTGAAGGAGAGAGTGTTTCCGGCTACACGACGTTGAAGGAAAGGATCTTGGGTTCCGGTTTGAGGATTTTAGAAGAAGGGCCCTTAAGACATAAAAATCAGATAAACTGATTATAAGCTATCACTTGCAGCACAGTGGGAAGTTACCACTGTTAGGTGACATTGACTCAAGCCTGAGGTTTTTGAGTTTGATGTGTTGAATGCATACCAAATGCACACTGTTATTTACATATATTTAAGCATTTTTTTTTTCTTTTTCTGTTCTTTCCTTGTTTTTACATTGTTTAACATTTAATTGTCTGTGTAACTGCAGTACGTGGTTGACCACTTCTTGTATAGACATTAATTTTCTTGAGCAGCTGTATCAGTATGGATTTGCATGCTATCACGCCACCATCGCCATTTTTATCCCAACCAGGTGAGCCATCGATGGAGTGGGAAGAATGGATTGATGCTTTTGATAATTATTTGGAAGCAATTGATGGGCGCAGTTTTTCTATTGGGAGGAAAAAGGCGATTTTATTGAATGCTTTGGGCAAGGAAGGGCAACACATCTTTAAATATCTACCGGCGTTGCCTATTCAAGAAGATCAACCTGATGTTGATGTTTATGTTGATGCGCGTAAACGTTTAGAGATTAGATTTGCTAAGGGTAGGAATATTGTGATTAGACGACACAAATTTTATACTCAGCCACAACGTCCTGGTGAGTCGATCGATGATTTTGTCACCAGGTTAAGAGAGTTATCGATAAAATGTCAATTTGGTCCAATGACAGACGAGATGATACACGATCAACTTATAGTACAGTGCAACAGTCGTAAGATACAGGAAAGGTTGTGGGCTGCTAAGAATCCGACTTTAAAAGATGCTATAGAGATAGCTAAGGTGATAGAAGAGTCGGAATATTGCATGAGGGTAATGGATAAGAGGGAGGAGAAAATTGGTGTGTCAGTCATTGGACAACACGCGGACTGTGAGGCCTTTAGTAACAAAAGTGGTGCGAGTACATACAGAATCAGTAAAGGTGGTCAAAATGGGAAAGCTCCTGGGAAAACATGCAGTAACTGTGGTAGTTACAATCATAGTACTGGAGCTAGGAATTGTTTCGCAAAGGGAAAGGATTGTAGGAAGTGTAATCAAAAAGGACATTTCGCCAGGATGTGCAGAAGTACCGCAAAGATGAGGGTAGCAGTGTTATTCGAAGGATCAGATAATAGTTTGAATGGATGCTTGGACAGGGTATTAATAGTGGAGGATGTATGCAATAGGAAACAAAGACCCACAGCTGAATTTCTTATAAAAGGACAGGCTATTCAGTTAATGGTTGACTCAGGGTCTCTGTATACCATTATACCAAAGGGTTTATTTAAATCCAAGTGGCCAGACGCTAAGCTTTTGCCAAAGGATATCAACCCTGGTGGGTATCAAGGGGAAAAAATTGATATCATAGGCTATATGTTAGCTGATATCACCTTTGGTGACAGGTTTACTCAAGGGAAGGTGTATGTTGCGGAAGCTGGTCCGCCGATCCTCGGGTGGGCTCATCAATTTGATTTGCATATCACTATAAATCCACGTGCCGAGAATCCTGTTATGGTTGTTCAAGAGGTGGCATTGGAAGACATTATCAGGGGTGCAGACTATGTGTTTCGTGAGGAAATGGGTGAACTTAAGGGGTACGTGCATAAGATTAAATTGAAACATGGGGCGATTCCAGTCCAACATAGAGTAAGAAGAGTACCTGTTTTGGTAAGAGAGGAAGTAAACAAATTACTAAATGACATGTTAGAAAGGGGAATAATTGAGCCTGTGGAGACATCTGAGTGGATTTCTCCAGTAGTAATTACACGCAAAGCTGATGGAAAATTGAGATTTTGTGTTGATTTGAGGAGCCTGAATCAATGCGTTGTTGCAGACAATTTTCCACTCCCCAATATCAACTAACTCTTGACTCTATTGAAGGGCGGAAAATTCTTCACGAAACTAGATCTGAAGCATGCATATCATCAGATCAAGTTGCACAATGACTCCAAATCTCTAACTTCATTTATAACCATGGAAGGAACGTTCCGATTTACACGCATGCCGTTTGGACTATGTTCGGCAGCCAGTGTGTTTCAAAGAGTGATGATTGAAGTATTCCATGATATAGATAATGTACTATATTTCCAGGATGATATTTTAATTTTTGGCGATACAGTGGAGAGTCATAACTTCACTTTGAAACAGGTTCTGGATAGAATCTCCAATGCTGGACTGACTTTGAGGAAGGAGAAATGTGTGTTTTTGGTCAGAGAGATAGAATATCTTGGGCATACACTTTCGGGGGAAGGTATCAAGCCTAAAAATAACCTACTAGATTCCATTAAATTTGTCCCACCACCGCAGGACAAAGATCAATTGAGGTCTTTTTTAGGTATGATAGAGTATTACTCGAAATTCGTGAAGAACTTTGCCTCTAAGACGGAGATTCTGAGAATGCTGTTGAGGAAAGGGACAAGATTTGAGTGGTCCAGGGTGCAGCAAGAGTGTTTTGAGGCCATCAAGGAAGAGGTGTGCTGTGCTGGTATTTTGACTCCTTTTGACACTGGTAAAAGATCTGTAATCATGGTGGATGCGAGTGCATGTGGGATAGGGGCTGTGTTAGCGCAAATACACCCAACAGGTGAAAAGACCGTTGCATTTGCTTCGCGTTCTCTTACGGATTCAGAGCGAAATTACTCGGTTATCGAGAGAGAGGCTTTGGCTGCAGCTTGGGGCATGGAATACTTTAGAGTTTACGTATGGGGAACGTGTGTGACGCTACGTTCTGACCACAAACCTTTGTTAAAGATTCTGTCTTCTGGTGGTGCTGGGAAGTGTTCAGCAAGATTGGCTCGACTAGCAGCAAGGTTACAGGAATATATGTATGTTCTTGAGTACATACCAGGGTGGAAGAATGTGCAGGCAGACTGTCTATCAAGGTTACCTTTAGATTGGGAGGTAGTTGATGGAGAGGGTGTGTTGAAGCATGAGAGAGAAGGTGCAGTTGCGAGTGTCTGTGATGTAGTTCATTGGACTCTTGGTGCGGTGAGTGAAGAAGAGTGGGAGCGAGCTTTGACACAGGATGAAGTGTTGAAGGGGGTGGTCAAAATGATAGTGGAAGGAGGAAGGAGAGAAAGCACATTACCCCAGCTCTTAGGCCATACGGTAAGGTCTTGGACGAGTTGTCCATTTTGGGCAATGGAGTTTTGGTACGGGGAGAAAGGTTGATACCTCCGCTAGGGGTCAGGAAAAGGTTATTTGATATAGCCCATGAAGGTCACTTAGGACAGACAATGTCAAAGAAACGCCTCAGGGCTGAGTTTTGGTGGCCAGGCATGGATGATGACGTGGTAAACTGGGTGGAAAGGTGTTCTGAGTGCATAGAGAGTGAAAAAAGGCTGAAGGTGAGCAAACAAACTGTGTGTGGGACCATGCGGGATCCAGGCATAGCTTGGCATACGGTCTGTGGTGATTTTATTGGTCCTATGGCAGGTGTGGGTTACAGTCAGAGATTTGCGTTTGTTCTGGTTGATTTGAATACCAAATGGTTAGTTGTTAAGTTTATGACGGAGGTGACAACAGTTTCTACGATAAAGATTTTATCAGAAATTTTCAGTGAGGAGGGTTTTCCAGACTGTCTCGTCACTGATAATGGTACTCAACTTACCTCAGATCGCATGAAGCAGTTCTTAAACGAGTGTGGTGTAAAACATGCACGCACGTCTCTTTATAATCCCCAGGGAAATAGCACTGTAGAAAGGGCTAATAGGATGGTTAAGGGTGCCATTCAGCTTGCTTTGGCAAATAGACTGAGTGTAGGTAAAGTGGTGAGTGATTTGGTGTGGGCCTATCGCACTACAGCAAACAACACATCAGTATATTCGCCTTTCGAGTTGATGCGAGGCAGGAAGCCTAGTACCAAGCTGACTCCGTTCTGGATTAAAGCTCTTTTAGAAGGTAATGGAGTAGAGTGTGATAGTCAGGAGAGGGAAAGGAATATTGGGAAAAGAATAATTCCCGGTGATTGGGTGAAGATAAAATCGGGAAGGTGTGTTGGAGGATTAAACAAATTTCGAGGGCCATTTCAAGTTAAGCATATCGGCAGGTGGCATGTTGTGTTGGAGAATGGTGAAAAGTGGAATTTTAGGAGAGTGGCTAGATTTGGTGCGCAGGACTCAAAGTTTGGCACACAGAGGGGTGAATGTGAGGGATCAGTTTTGGGTGAGAGTGAAGGAGAAATCTCGGAATACTTGAGTTCCACTAAAGAAGGTGGTTCTAATAAAGAGGTTGAGTGCCCGAGTTCTTCTAATGAGGTTGGGTCTAATCCTATAGTGTTTAATGTGGAAGTAGGTGGATCCAGGGGTGAGACGTCACAGGACATGAAGAAGGGCACTACATGTTGGTCAAGGGTTCTTGTAGAGGACAGTGTATCTTCTTCTCAATCATCAGGGGGTAAATCTCCTGACATAAATCCAGGTGGTGATGAGCGTTTGTCTACAAGAGAGCAGAGGCTGAGACACCCTCCTTCATACTTGCAAGATTAGGTGAGATAACCGCATTTAATGTGGTAGAAGTTGTAAGTGACATTTAATATCGCTATCTGATGTTTATCCAATCTATGTTTTTTTTTGTGTTGTATTTACTGTTGTTATAAATCAAAAAGGGGGAATATATTTTTATGTAAAGGAGGAGGATATGTTATAATGTGTAGCTTAGGTACATTAGAATGCTGGTATGTTGTTATAGGAACGTGGTTCCCTAGGAACGGTGACATTCCACTGGAGGCTGTTATTTTCATCCTGGCTGTGGTGGAGGTCACACTTGTTTCGTGTTAACTAAATAAACACTTAATGAAGACATCCTTGGTGTGGAGTCCCCTTTACAACAGGCACGAAGAACAAAGACGACAATACTGGTGACATTGAATGAGAAATGAAACCCTTAGCCAATAGATCATCCAGGTAGTCTCACAAGTATCGATTTTCAGGCTCAGAAAGAGCATACACCTTACTACATGGTAGCGTTGCCTCTGGAATCAAGTCTATACGACAATTGTATGACCTATGTGGCGGCAGTTGGGTGGCCTTCTGTTCATTAAAGACATCATGGAAGTCTTTCTACGGTGCAGGAATGGCCAGTGTGTCGTCCGGCTTGATAGCCATACTATGTGTGGACCCACAATGCAAAGGTGTCACTAGTAATGGTTTGTCTTGGTAACAGTAGTGTCAGCAATGTTTAGAGTCTAATGTCACTGTCCTTGCTGCCCAGTCGATTTTGGGATTGTGTAACTGAAGCCAGGGTATCTGCAAAATGGCTCCAAATACTGGGGTATCTATGAGGTCAAACTGAATTTGTTCTGTATGGTTGTTTGCACAAAGCATGGACAAGGGTGTTGTTTGATAAATGATAAGGCCGGAGGACAATTCTGAGTCATTTGCGGCTCTGAGTGGTTCAGGGACATCTTTTCTGACAGTCGTAATCTTTAGGGTTTTAGCCAAACCCAAGTCTAAAAAGTTTCCGGTAGCTTCAGAGTCAATCAATATGGGAATGACCTTACAAAGCTGAGGGGACAACAATAGCGTCACAATAAGAGTTAGGATTCTGGGTAACAGAACCTGGTCAGAGCCCCACAAGTCACCCCATCTTGGATTCCCCTAGGTCTCTAGTTTTAAAAAATGCACAGGTTTGGTAGGTTTCCCTAGGTGCCGGCTGAGCTAGAGGCCAAAATCTACAGGTAGAACTCTGCAAAAAACACCTCTGTTTTCTGTCTGTAATTCACATGCTAGAATTGGCACCCCGGAATTCAGAGATGTGCAAATAACTACTGATTCTCAACACCTTATCTTATGCCCATTTTGGAAGTACAAAGGTTTTCTTGATACCTATTTTTCACTCTTTATATTTCATGAATTGCTGTATACCCGGTATAGAATGAAAACCCATTGCAAGGTGCACCTCATTTATTGGCTCTGGGTACCTAGGGATCTTGATTAACCTACAAGCGCTATATATCCTCGCAACTGGAAGAGTCCAGCACACGTAACGGTATATTGCTTTAAAAAATCTGACATTGCAGGAAAAAGTTACAGAGTAAAACGTGGAGAAAAATTGCTGTTTTTTTCAGCTCACTTTCAATATTTTTTAATTTCAGCTGTTATTTTCTGTAGGAAAACCTTGTAGGATCTACACAAGTGATCCCTTGCTGAATTCAGAATTTTGTCTACTTTTCAGAAATGTTTAGCTTTCCGGGATCCAGCATTGGTTTCACACCCATTCCTGTCACTAACTGGAAGGAGGCTGAAAGCACCAAAAATAGTAAAAATGGGGTATGTCCCAGTAAAATGCCAAAATTGTGTTGAAAAATGTGGTTTTCTGATTCAAGTCTGCCCGTTCCTGAAAGGTGGGAAGATGGTGATTTTAGCACAAGAAACCCTTTGTTGATGCCATTTTCAGGGAAAAAACCACAAGCCTTCTTCGGCAGCCCTTTATTCCCATTTTTTTTAAAGAAATTAAACTTACACTGTATTTTGGCTAATTTCTTGGTCTCCTCCAGGGGAAACCACAAACTCTGGGTACCATTGGAATCCCTAAGATGTTGGGAAAAAAGGACACAAATTTGGCGTGGATAGCTTATGTGGACAAACAGTTATGAAGGCCTAAGCGCGAACTACCCCAAATAGCCAAAAAAGGGCTCAGCACTGGGGGGGGAGGGAAGGACCAGCAGCTAAGAGGTTAAAAGAGATTTCAGGATTCAGGGGTTGGAAGGGATGCGGGTAGTAAGGGATTTTAGGGTTCAGGTATGGGTAAGGATATTGTATAGTAAGAGTTTAAGGATTTATTTTAGAGTTCATGCAAGAGTAAGGGGTGAGTAAGGGGTTTTTAGGGTTCAGGGATCGGTAAGGATATGGATTAATAAGGGTTTTCCAGGGTTCTGGGATGGGTAAGTTATGAAGTAGTACAGGACAGTAAGGGTTTTTAGGGCTCGGGGATGGTTAGAGGGTGGTAAGGATTTTCAGAGTTTTTAAAGATTTAGCCATGTGTATGTAAGGGATGAATGTAAAATGCTAGCGAAGACAGAAAACAAAGAAGAAAAGAAAAAAAAATAATATATATATATATACACACACACAAAGATATGTATATATATATATATATATATATATATATATATATATATATATTATTATTATATATATTTCTTTTCCTGGCATTTGCCAGTTGGTAGTTAGAACTTTGTGAAAGTTTCAAAACTAGTAGGCCACTCACTTCAGCTGATGTTCGGAAAGTTTTGGGGTAATTTGTCAAGTGGAGAGCCAAGAAAAAGGGGGTTTTGAACACGACTACAGCCCAAACCGCTAAACAGAATTACATAAAACTTGGCACAAAACTAGATCTTTGTCCATAAAAACTCTCTTTGTCATGTACTGTAAATCTGTTCTGTAGTTTTGAGTTATTAAAGAAAAAATATTTATAGATATCTAGGGATGCTGAGGGTCCACATATCTGACAAATCACATGGTGAGATCTGATTGGCTGCCAGTACTTCAACCAGCAAGCGTCTTGGGAAATGGACTGAGTCAAGTCCCAAGAAAAAAACATTAAAAAAGACAAGGGAAAAGGGTAGAAATACCCGGACCCCCTAGGTCTGGTGGTGGGGCCCCTGCCTGGGACCCAAAATGTTTTTTGTTTGTTTAATTTTACCGTGAATTCAAGGAGGATCTGCAAATCCACTGTAAGATCTAAAAAAAACAACAAAAATGGGCTGTCACTCTTGTTTACTATATGTCCCTGAAGTGGACCAGGCCCCGGAGACCCCATTCCCTGGCTGATTTTCAAAAGTGGGAGGGGCCGTCCCCATGCTGCGTTCAACCCTAGCGACCCCATGCCTCTGGGCCTGGCCGTGTAGTCCAAAGGGAGATGGGAAACTTGGTCCCACTCACGGAGCCATTAATAGGGTTCCTGCAAGGCTTCTGGGGTGCCTACCCTGGGACATATCGGTTTTCATGCCCGCACTTATCTAGGCAGGGAAACGTGTGGTTGCTCTTGCTTGGTGGGAGCACTTTTAAAGCTCCCACCAAGCGAGAGAAAACAGTAAGGCGGTCATTCTGACCGCGGCGGGCGGCGGTCGCCGCCCGCCATGCGGTTACCGCCGAATGACTGCACCGCGGTCAAAAGACCGCAGCGGTCATTCCAACTTTCCCGCTGGGCCGGCGGGCGACCGCCAAAAGGCCGTCCGCCGGCCCAGCGGCAAAGCCCCTGCAACGAGGAAGCCGGCTCCGAATGGAGCCGGCGGAGTTGCAGGGGTGCGACGGGTGCAGTGGCACCCGTCGCGATTGTCACTGTCTGCAAAGCAGACAGTGAAAATCTTTGTGGGGCCCTGTTATGGGGCCCCTGCACTGCCCATGCCAGTGGCATGGGCAGTGCAGGGGCCCCCAGGGGCCCCACGACACCCGTTCCCGCCATCCTGGTTCTGGCAGTGGACACCGCCAGAAACAGGCTGGCGGGAAGGGGGTCGGAATCCCCATGGCGGTGCTGCAAGCAGCGCCGCCATGGCGGATTCCCTGGGCCAGGGGAAAACCGGCGGGAAACCGCCGGTTCCCCTTTTCTGACCGCGGCTTTACCGCCGCGGTCAGAATAGCCCAGGAAGCACCGCCAGCCTGTTGGCGGTGCTTCCGCCGCCCTCGGCCATGGCGGTCATGGACCGCCAGGGTAAGAATGACCCCCTAAGTGCCTGATTTAGAGTTTGGTGAATATCCCATCTGCTGTATTACAATCCCATTGCATCCAAAGGGAATCATAATATAATGGACGGAATATCCATCACGTTTATGACGGATAATTAATTCACCAAACTGTAACTCAGGCCCTAAGTTAACTCCCAGCTCGAAGCATCAAAATGCTCCTGCCTGCTGGGAGCAATACTTTTATCTATTTCCTTGCCCGCTATGAAGCAGGCAGGGAAATAGATGAAGAAATTGCTCCCGCGTGCAGGGAGCCTCATTTTTTGCTGCTCCCTGTGTGCAGGAACAATGCTGGCTCCCACTGGATGTGGTAAGCCGGCTGGGACAGCAGGGGTTTTGGGGCTCCCCTCAAGGCCCCATCAAAGAAACACTAGGGTGCTCTGGATGGGGCCAAGGCACCCACTATATACTGCCAGCCCCTGAGGATGGGGTCCATAGGGCCAAAATCGGCCTGGGAGGGGGATGTGTGCCCCCTCCAATTTATAATATGGCTGGGCCCTGGGGGATGGGGTCCCCTGGGCTGAAATTGGCCCAGTGATGGGGATGCATGCCCTCCTTCCCATTTAAAAAGTTAAAGGGCACTGGAGGATGGGATCCATGGTGCCAAATTGGCCTGGGGGGGCATGTGCCCCCTCCACCTTATTTTTGATGGTGGGCCCAGAGAGACAGGGCTGCAGCCAACTACCGATAACCACCCAACCCCATGCCACACACGGCTTAAGTGTTGGCCGCAGGGCCTGGCCTGTGGAAGGGCCCTGTGACCAACCCCCATAACCAGCTATCCTCACACCATGCACGTCCGAAGGGTCTGTCTCTCTGGGTGTGAGAATAGGTGTAGATGGTGCCTCTGGGTGTGAGGGTCTGAGTGGTTCTGTGAGAGGTTGTGTCAGTGTCGAGTGGGTCTGTGAGTGGGTGCGTCAATGTCTAAGTGGGTCTCTGAGTGGGTGTGTGAAGTTCTGAGTGGGTCTGTATGTGGGTGCATGAGTGTCTGGGTGTGTCTGTGAGTAGGTGCATCAGTGTCTGAGTGGCTCTCTGAGTTGGTGTGTGAGGTTCTGAGTCGGTCTGTGTGTAGGTGCATGAACGTCTGAGTGGGACTGTGAGTGGGTGCATGAGCGTCTGAGTGGGTCTGTGAGTGTATGCATCAGTGTCTGAGTGGGATGTGTGAGTGGTTGCATGAGGGTCTGAGTGGATGTATGAGGGTCCCAGTGGGTCTGTGAGTGGGTGTATGAGTGTCTGAGTGGGTCTGTGAGTGGGTGCATGAGGGTCTGAGCAGATCTGTGAGTGAGTGCATGAGAGTCTGAGTGTGTCTGAAACTGGGTGTATGACTGTGACAGGGTCAGAGAAATGGAGGCTGATAGGTGTTACAGTGGTTTATGATTTTTATTTCTTTTTGTATAGTTATGGTACAGTCTTTTGTTATACAAGTGTTTCTTTTTCTCTCTCTTTCTTTTCGTTTCTTTCCTCTCATACGTTCTTCAACTTCTTTACTTTGTTCTGTCTTCTTTTCCAGGTGGTGACTCAGGAGGCACATAGGAGGAAAGAAGAATATAGAAAGATTGTTTTAGGAGGAAGGTATTATTGGTGTTACTCTCTCTCTTTCTTTTTCTCTCTCCCTCTGTCTTCTCTGCCCCTTTTCTTTCCTGTCTTCTGTCCTTCTCTTTTATTTGCTTTCGGGTTATCTTTTACTCTCTGTTATGTCTGTTCTTAGGTTGTTAATATTCTTCCTTTCTATTTTCTGCCTTTTCTCTATTCCTGTTTGCCTGTCTTCTTTTCTTTCTTTCCTTGGTTCCAAAACTTCTTGATACCCTTCTGTCTCTTTATCCTATTTTACCGGTCTGGTCTCTCTTTTTCTTGTAGTTTCTTTTATATTTATGAACTTTCCTTTCCTTCGTTTTCCCTTTTTAGACTCTCTCTTTTATAATCCCCTCTAGTGCCCTGTGAATCAGTGAGTGGTATAATGAAACCAAAAGTACAACTAAAACTTAAATCGTAGTTGTGGGTGTGCCCAGGTTAAAATGCCACAGTTTCCCACTGTCGTAACGGGGCCACTCACCTGAAAATCAGGATGTCTGCAGGGGCTATGGTATGACCCCCAACCTCCTGGAACACCTCTCGGCACTTCCTGGTGGACACAGAAACCCGGGCAGGTGTCCCAAAAGGAAAGGGAGAGTGGAAGAGAAAGAGACAAAACACTGCCATGTCTTGCCAGTCCAACCCGGCACCCTGTATCTTCGGGGGGCAGGTCGTTGTTGACAGAGTGATAGTAGAGTTAGTGCTCTCAACTTCCTTGAAACTGAATCTTTCTTTCTGATATGGGCACCGGGATGCTCCAGCACTTTTCTTGGATAATAATAACTGTTAGCACAATTACTAACACTGCATTATTAAAAACCCAAACTAAGGCCCATATTTATAGTTTTTTTGCGCTGCGTTTCCATCATTTTTTGACGCAAAAGCAGCGCTAACTTACAAAATACAATTGTGTTTTGTAAGTTAGCGCCGCTTTTGTGTCAAAAAGTGACGCACATGCGGCGCAAAAAAAGTGGGCCTAAGTACCATAACAATACGTACCGCAACACTAGGGCTGGCTTCACAGAGATTCACTGTTGCACACTACAATTAGAACTGTGGTTGCACTTATCATGCATAAGAAAGACAAACAAGGGCATTATTTATATCCCATATAACTTTACTGCATGCATAGGGTTAAACTAAAAGGAACAAAAAATATCAAAGAAATACAAATGTCCACTCTGGGTTTAAACAGTTAAGGTGGCACAGTTTGGTTTGGTTTCACTGTGTGTGTGTGTGAAAGCCCCTTCAAAAGTAAATTCCTCAAACCTGAAACACAGGTATGAATGACACAATTTAAATCCAAGAGTTATGCTAATAGAGAAAGAAAAGTAATGTAAATGCTCTTTTAAAATTGCACTGTCACTTTTTGTAGTACTTGAGCTCAAGCAGATTTCCTGAAGCACATTTAGGTAAGTAACTACAATAATAATAATGTGGAATGTTCAGAAATGCATTTGTCTCTTCAAGATCAGCACTCTGCCAAAATATGAGGTCTGAAATACACCAGCTGTTCTAGGAAAGCGCAGCGCTCAAAGAACAAACTCCCTGGAGAATACTAGTCACTTAGCTGCAGTCTTTTCCGGAGTGCTGGAGGAATGCCTGGTGCCAGCTGGTACAGGAAAGAAGAAAAGAATTGCCTCAAAAGTCCTGAATACGAGGATAACAGCAGGGGCTGGACTGCAAAATCAGATGCAGAGATCAGGAAGCAAAACAAAGCCAAGCAAGGCGGCATGCTTCACTCTGCTATTTACAGTCAATCAGGAAAGCAGTTGAGTTTCCACATGTGGATGAATCACCACACCAAATTAGAAGCACATGTCTACACCACACCCAATTGGAAGCACATGTCTACACCTGCTCACAGTAGCAAACAAGCAGTGGTAAAACAAGCATTGATAAAACCAATTGTGTAACACAGCATATTTTGTTTACTTAGAAACATGAAGGTTTAACCAAGAACAGAGATATAATTTAACCCTAATCCCTGGGGATGCTGACAGATAACGCAGGAGGCACCTTGGGGATGCCTGACACCCACTTCCCTTCTTCTGTTGTCTGACTTTAAACCCCATTCCCATTTTCCACTTTTTCCTCTTTGGTTTAGGACTGTACCTGCTGAGGCCACGCTCTTCCCAGAGCGTGGCCGGTCTGTTCGCTCTGTCTCTCCTCCTGGTCACCTTCCTCCAGCTTCTCTCCAAGGTTGCTCAGCGTCTCTTTGTAACGTCGTCTTCTTCCTGGCATCTGTTCCGGTCTGCTTGTCCAACACTTCTGCACATCCACGTCTTCTCCTCCGGGAGAAAACTCCTTCTCCCCTTGCTCATTCTGCACGGGTTTTAAAACCTGTTCTGCTTCCGCGTTCGTCCTCCAGAGATTGCCTGCAGCTGCTCCCATTACTTCCGGGTCAGTGTGGACAGACTCAAATGTGCCCCCAGGTTACATCCAGTCTGCCTCTGTGTTCCCCGGACGCTTACATCCACTCCCCCTAGGCAGTGGCTGTTGGAGCCACTGGTCAGATGGATACCTAGTGAGATAATCTGCATTGGAAAGAAGGGAGCCAGGGGAATGTTGCACTTGGAAGGAAAAAGATTGTAGGGATAAAAACCATCGGAGGACTCGTGCATTCGTGTCTTTATGTTGCGCCAACCAGGTCAGGGGAGCATGATCCGTGAGCAAGGTAAAGGGGTGGCCCGCTACGTAATATCTCAGAGATTCAATAGCCCATCTAATCGCGAGATATTCCTTTTCAATGGTGGGATAATGTCTTTGCGGGGTAATCGTTTTCTGCTAAGATATACAATAGGATGATAGATTCCCTCCTCATCTTTTTGAGACAGAACTGCTCCTATCCCTTGATCTGAAGCATCGGTTTGAACCTGAAAGGGTTTGTGAAAATCAGGGCAACGTAACACCGGCTCTGTTGTCAAAAGGCTTTTCAGGCATAGAAAACGTTCTTTCTCGACATCTGTGAGGTGGGTGATCTTATTAGGTCTGTTCTTTTCCAGTAAGGCAGTAAGAGGGGCTGCGATATCTGAAAAATGAGGCCTGAACCATCTATTATACCCTACCAGCCCTAGGAAAGCTCTAACATCTGTTTTTAGTCATGGAAAAGGGATTTGTGTGATAGCGTATACCTTTTCCATTTGTGGTTTCAGCATTCCATGCCCAATCACATATCCTAGGTAGTTAATGGTATCCTGTCCTAGTTAGCATTTTTCTGGTTTGCTGTAAGTCCTGCCTGTCTGAGTGCTTGTAAAATGTTAAATATATCGGAAGTATGGTCTTCCCATGCCTCACTGTAGATGACAATGTCGTCTAAGTATGCAGCCGCATACTCCTGAAAAGGTCGCAACACCATATCAATCAATCGTTGGAAGGTGGCGGGTGCACCATGTAGGCCAAATGGAAGAACTGTGAACTGGTATAAACCTGATGGTGTTGCAAACGCTGTTTTTTCTTTATCACTCTCCTCAAGGGGGATCTGCCAATAACCCTTTGTTAGGTCTAACGTGGTCATATACTTTGCCTTCCCCAACCGTTCTAGTAGGTCATCATTTCTAGGCATGGCATATGTATCAAAGTGTGAGAGTGCATTTACCTGTCTGAAATCAATACAAAACCGGATAGAACCATCTGGTTTTGTGACGAAAACTATGGGTGAACACCAAGGGCTAGATGAGGGTTCAATAACCCCTGCCTGTAGCATTTCCCTCACTTCCTTCTCCACCATCTGTTTTCTGGCTTCTGGTATCCAATATGGTCTTTGTCGGGACACTCAGTTACCTAAGGTACGAATGTGATGTTTTATTAAATGGTTTATCCCCGGAGTCTTAGAAAAAACATTGGGGTTAGAATGGTCTATATTTTGTAACTGAGAATACTGACCTGGTGAGAGAGAAGTACCCAACAGGGGCATAGGAACATCTTTGTCTTGTCTCATGTCAGGGGGATACAGGGGTATTTTAGGTTCGGAACTGGTGGAAATAAATAGATTACTGTTCTGTCCTTAAGATTCATGCCATAATTTCAAAAGATTTATATGATATATCTGCTCTCGACCCGACCCGGTGAGTATTTCTATTTTGTGTGTCACAGGAGTAACCATTTCTAGTACAGTATAGGGTCCCTGCCAGTGGGTGAGTAGTTTGTTATCTGTAGGCGGTAATAGGACTAAGACTCGCTGTCCTATTGCTAAATCTCGGGGTTTGCTTTGGGTATCGTAATAGGTTTTCTGTCTCTATTGTGCTTCTTTCAGATTTTTATGGGCCTCCTCCCAAATATTATATAAGTTTTCCTTCAGTTCACTAGTATAGGTCAATACATCCTTGATTTCTTCTTCCGTCTCTTCCCACTGTTCTGCTAACATTCCTAACAAGGTACGTGGTTGCCTCCCAAAGAGGAGTTCAAAGGGGCTGTGTCCCATGGATGATTGTACATGAGTTCTTAGGGCGTATAGAACTAGAGGCCGTTTTTTCCCAATTCTTCCCAGATTCATTAATGATTTTCCGTAAGAGGTTTTTGATAGTTTTGTTATAGCGCTCAACAAGACCATCGGTTTGGGGGTGATAGACCGATGTCCTTATTTGTTGAACCCCTAACGCCTGACAAACTTTGGATATCAACCGGGGCATAAAAGGAGTCCCCTGGTCCATAGGGATCTCTCTGGGGAACCCAACTCTGGAAAAAAACTCTATCATAGCTTGAGCTATGGTTTTTGTAGTCATACTTGCTAATGGAATGGCCTCTGCATACCAAGTAGGGTAGTGTACCAATACTAAGAGGTATTGGTGACCCATTGTGGATGGAATCAAAGGTCCCACCAGATCCATGCCAACCCGCATGAAGGGAACTTCTATGATAGGTAGGGGATGGAGAGGAACTCTAGGGTCTGTGGAGGGATTGATCATTTGACACTTGGGACATGACTGACAATGTTTCCTGATATCGCCATATACTCCTGGCCAATAGAATCTCTTGATTATGGATTCCTCAATTTTTTCCCTTCCTAAATGCCCTTCGTCACTATCTCCATGAGCTAAATGAAGTACTTGTTCTCTATATTCCCTGGGAATCACCAACTGAGGGCCTCGGTTGTTGGAAGAAGGACACACTCAATATAATAAATCGTTAGTAATTTGGAAAGTGGGACCTACCGAAACGTTGTCCGAAGACAAGGCTATCTGCCAGGCATTTCTTAACATGGGATCCTCCCTTTGTGAATGCCAAAACTGTCCGGCAACAGACATTATTGTTTTCAGGAGCTCTTGCTGAGGTGGTGCTGTTCTACTGAAGTCACTTTGGAACAGGTGCCTTTGTTCTCGCTTTTGGGATCTAGAGAGTTTCATCTTGGGGTTATGTTTCTCTATGTCGGAAGATACAAATGGAGCCTCACTCCACCAGGAGTCGGTAAGGTTATTCTGATTTAGCGATTCTAAAAGTTCAGGAAAGGCTTCAAAGTCAGTTCCCAAAATGAGATCTTCCCCTAGGTCGGGAATTACTCTTACTGAGAGGGACTCTTCTTGTCCTCTCCAATTTATTTGTATTGTAGTGACATGATAAACTTTTCTATCTCCATGCACACATGTGATCAGCACTTGGGCGTGCAATACCCATTGGTCTGGTTGAACATATGCTTGTTTAATTACGCTTTGACTACAGCTGGAATCGATCAGTGTTAGTCTCTTTACTTGGTTTACCAACAGGGGTGTTGTGTATCTCATCATGGTCTGTCCGAAACATAATACACGTAACTTGGTCACACCAATTTCCATGGGTACGTCTTGATCTCTTTTGAGTGGACAATTTCTCGCAATGTGCCCCCATTCGGCACAGTGAAAACATTGGGGTCCCATCGGGAATTCTTTAGAAGGAATACGAGGAGGGCTGGGTTTTTCTGTGCTGGGACCAGGTAAGGATTTGGTTGGAAATTGTTTGGGATTAGGTGCTCGAGGCGATGCTGTTATGGGTTTTATATTGGAGCCTCTAAACTCGGGAGCTCGTGAAATGCACATGCCAGTTCCGTGGCAGTATTATTAGTGAGACACAGATGTTGACAAATCCAGTTCTTCGTCGAGGGAGGTAGGACGTCTAGGTATTGTTCCAGCACAATTGTTTCAACCATATCCTCTTTTGGGGACTCGTGGGATTTAACCATCTGCCGGCTTCATAATGGACCCTATACTAAAGGGACCTGGGATTCTCCTGATGAACCCATTTCGTATGTCGGAAACGCAAATAGTAGCTCTCTCGGTCAAGACCCACTCGTTCCAGAATCTCTTTCTTTATCTCCGTATAAGGAGTTACACCCCCGGGATTTACCGCCTGATTGGCTGCCTGCAGATTTTCTGTGAGAAGCGGTGCAATGTATTGACCCCATCTATCTGCCGGCCAATTGACAGAGCTAGTGACCCGCTCAAAGTTCGTAAAAAAGGAGTCAGGATCCTCATTTTCTTGATATTTTTGTAGCACGCTACTAGGGACATTAGGGTATGCCCTGGTTGTGGCTATTGTCTGAGTTAGTTTTCCAATGGCAGTTTCATGTACTAACTGATTATTAGCGATGATAGTCGCCTCACTTTTTAAGGCAGTTTGTAGCGCCTCCCGCTCTTACTTTTCCTCCTTCAACTGTTCCTCCGAGACTAGCTGCAGATGTCTCTGCCCTTCAGCTAGTTGGGCAATCATGTCCGCCAAGGTTGGTTTCTCCTCCATTGCCTGCGCCTTTCTGTGAGATGGGAGACGCTAGGTCCCACTTCTGACATCACTGTGACAGGGTCAGAGAAATGGAGGCTGATAGGCATTACATTGGTTTGTAATTTTTATTTATTTTTGTATAAGTTATGGTACAGTCTTTTGCTATACAAGTGTTTCTTTTTCCTTTCTTTTTCTCTCTCTTTCTTTTCTTCTCTTTCCTCTTGTACGTTCTTCAACTTCTTTACTTTGTTCTGTCTTTTTTTCCAGGTGTTGACTCAGGAGGCACATAGGAGGAAAGAAGACCAAAGAAGGATTGTTTTAAGAGGTAGGTATTATTGGTGTTACTCTCTCTCTCTTTCTTTATCTGTCTCCCTCTGTCTTCTCTGCCCCTTTTCTTTCCTGTCTTCTGTCCATCTCTTTTCTTTGCTTTGGGGTTATCTTTTACTCTCTGTTATATCTGTTCTTAGGTGGTTAATATTCTTCCTTTCTATTTTCTGCCTTTTCTCTATTCCTGTTTTTCCGTCTTATTTTCTTTCTTCCTTGGTTCCAAAACTTCTCGATACCCTTCTGTTTCTTCATACTATTTTACCGGTCTGGTCTCTCTTTTTCTTCTAGTTTCTTTTATATTTCTGAACTTTCCTTTCCTTCGTTTTCCCTTTTTAGACTCTCTCTTTTATAATCCCCTCTAGTGCCCCATAAATCAGTGAGTGGTATAATGAAACCAAAAGTACAACTAAAACTTAAAATCGTAGTTGTGGATGTGCCCAGGTAAAATGCCACAGTTTCCCACTTCCCTCCTTCTGTTGTCTGACTTAAACCCCATTCCTGTTTTCACCGTTTCCCACTTTGGTTTAGGGCCGTACCTGCCGGGGCCACGCTCTTCCCAGAGCGTGGCCGGTCTATTCACTCCGTCTCTCCCGGTCGCCTTCCTCCAGCTTCTCTCCAGGATTGCTCGGCGTCTCTTTGTAATGTTGTCTTCTTCCTGGCATCTGTTCCGGTCCACTCGTCTGACACTCAGGCACGTCCACGTCTTCTCCGGGAGAAAACTCCACCTCTGTGTCCCCGGACGCTTACAATGACTCTCTGAGTATGTCTGTGAGTGTGTGCATGAGTGTCTCAGTGGGTTTGTGAGTGGGTGCGTGAGTGTCTTAGTGGGCCTGAAAGTGGGTGTATGAATCTCTGACTGGGTCTGTGAGTGGGTGTATGAGTGTCTGAGAGTTTCTGTGAGTGAATGATTTAATGCATGAATGAACCTTTGAATGTTTTTTGTTAATTTCCCTGCTGATATTCGCAAATATGTTGTGATGTTACATTAGGGGCCACGCTGAGCATCACAACATGGTCACGAATCTAGCATGACGTGAAAAAAATATTTTCAAGGACATGATTTCACCCTCACAGACCACTAAATCTCAGCCCTGGGATCAGGGTACCCCCACCCTGACCCCTTATGCCACTTTTCATTTTATTTTTCAGCCCAGGGTACCTTGTCCCCTTATCTAAAATTGCGGCTGCAACCTCCTGGTCAAGTTGAGGACAGCCAATCACTCCATTTCTGTTGGTATGCACATTTGTGAATACGCTACGATCGACGCGAAACATCATGACAACTTAGCGACCTCAGATATACAAATATATTTCCCCTTTAATTTCTCAAACATTACTGAACTGATTTGCACCAGCTATCCAAAAGTGTAATCTGCATACCAAAACCTACCTTTCCACCAAATTTGGCTTAATTCCTTCCAGCAGTTCGGACTGTAGTTGTGTTCAAAAGTCCTATGGGAATTGACATGGGAAACGCACCATGAATCGGTGGTCTGCATTCAGTGAGATCTTGTCAACAATATTTAAGCAATTCTTGTTTGTGGATCAAGTGCTGTTGCACAGACATTTTAAGAGAAATATGGAAGTGTTAGGTAGGACGGAAGGAGTTGGGGAGGATGAGATGCTACGGGGGTGTTCAATGTGGTCGACTGAGGTGGGGAGGATGAGATGTGTGGGGGTGTATTAGGTAGGAGGCTGGGAATGTTGACTGATAAAGCTCATAGAAGGAGAGGAAGATTATGGAAGTAGGTGGAAAGAATGGTACTAGTACATGGAGGGAAGAAGGAGAACATAGTTGTTGGCAGTGGTGGAAAATAAAGTCAGATGTGCAGGAGAAAGGTGGGGTAGGAGGGGGTATAGCTTGAGGCCCTAGGCAGGATGGGAAAGGAAGGGAAGAGGTGCATTGAGTTGTTAGCAGGAGGATACCAGGGAGGACAAGGTATGCAAGAGGCACAGTAGAAAGAAATGGATCTGGTAGAGGATGGATATAGATGTTAGACTAGTGAGAATGGGGATTAGGGGCATGGGAACTTCTTGGAAAATAGTTGAGTAGTGTGCATATTGAGATCAAATGGAGAGCTTTTATTTTACAAGAGCCATTTTTTATTCCAATGGCTGTTGCAGCACCTGTTACTCTAGTAGTCAATGTTCCCTGAAGGGAGCATGGGAAGCGCAATCATTGGGAAGGTGGGGAATGTGGCACCTAACAATTAGGAGGTGTTTAGGAACTGTGGGGCCTGCCAAGGTAATGAATATTCAGCCCACAGGAGCACAATACATCTAGAGGCAAGGGCATTTGAGAGTCTCCTAAAGGTGGGGTGTGTATAATTCACAGGAATGTGTGGTTAAATTGTCCAAAAGTAATTATAATTTAGTGGGGGTCCACCTATTAGTGGAATTGA
Organism: Pleurodeles waltl; assembly: GCF_031143425.1. Classification (NCBI taxonomy): domain Eukaryota; kingdom Metazoa; phylum Chordata; class Amphibia; order Caudata; family Salamandridae; genus Pleurodeles; species Pleurodeles waltl. The sequence goes on along the minus strand of NC_090449.1, from coordinate 1,021,262,165 downwards.
AAAGCCATTAGAAGTTTCAACTTCTTAGCCAGGAAAATTAGAATCTCTAGGGCCCACATGGAAGCACAAAGATACATCTTCAAAGAATGGCCAGGTATGTATGTCTACGGTTCACAGATTGATTATTAGTTCCACTTAAATATGTCACAAGGACCAACCTACAAGATTATTCCGCATCCAATAGCCAACTGGGAACCTTAGGACTGTCTAGGTCCAGAAAGAAATGACGAAGGCCACAGAAACACTGATTCCAAAAGCCACTGCTTTTCTATGGAAATTCTGAGGAGTCAGGGCAGGACCTGTGAATTAATTGCTAAAAAGGTTTAGGGAGGTGAGCAAAAGAATGAATCAGAAAGGAGTTGGGTAACTGTTGAGGTATCAAGATATTCTATGAGGGGTCCACAGAGACGTGGACTTAACAGGTCCACCATTCATGTTTCATTGAGGCCAGGGATGAAGAAATGAAGTGTACTTAAGTAACAATGTACAAGTCTTTCACTTGTTCTTAACCAGAGTCCTCTTCCTCTGCTTGAGAGCTTTGAAGATTAGGGGCATTAATGACATAGGTCATTTTTTGGGGGGAACCTTTGTACAGTTATAAAGGCAGGTTTGCCCCAACTACTAACACCCTAAATGGGTCACAGACTCACATCACATGCACATCTGCTTGTATTTACTGCTTTTACTAAGCAAATGTTACATAGGTGAACAAAGCCTCAGCCACTTACACTGATCCCCTACAGCTTGTGCCATTTACCTGGTGGTCAAGACTCTGTTGTAATGCCACATAAATAGATCTACATCAGTTCCTAGCATCTGCTCCCCTTGACTAGCACTGAGACCACTCTATCTGAGCTGTGTGCATGCACACGCAATGCACATATGTAGCTTAGTGCCCTTCATGCACAGGTCATGTGTTAGAGTGAGCTAGACAGGAGCTGCTGGTTCCCCAAGACGAAGGATCCCTACACTGTGCATGTACCGCAGAGCATGCAGTTGTGCATGCATAGATAAACCCCATATTTGTCCACTAGCTAAATCAGCATAGCACAGAATAGACCGTGTTCAGTGCTGTCACCACCCATTGGGTTGGGGAGACTGTGGCTCTAAGAGAAGACCAGCAATCGTCTAAACAATATCTAAGCTGATCACCACTGGGGATGAAGCATGGAGCATACCACAGCATCTCAGCTCTTCCTATGGTTTTTGTCTTGGATTTCAGAATGTAAAACCAATTCCTATTGTACTGGTCATAGAGTTCACAATGTAAAACCCTTTCCTAATGTATTTGTCACAGAGTTCACAAAGTAAATCCTTCTAGTTGCGTGTGTCAGAGTGTTTACAATCTGAAATCCCTACCTATTGTATTTGGCACAGAGTTCACAAATTGAACCATTTCCCCACTGTATTTGTCTTCGGTTTACAAAGCCCCTTCTTACTCCATTTGACATGGAGTCTGCATTAACAATGCTGCTGACATGTATGGGCAGTGGAAGAATTTGAAAGGAAGGCTAACAGAACTGCTGCCTGTAGGAGGCTGGACTGGCTTGTAGTGAGTACCAAGGGGTACTTGCACCTTGCACCAGGCCCAGTTATCCCTTATTAGTGTATAGGGTGTCTAGCAGCTTAGGCTGATAGATAATGGTAGCTTAGCAGAGCAGCTTAGGCTGAACTAGGAGACGTGTGAAGCTACTACAGTACCACTTAGTGTCATATGCACAATATCATAAGAAAACACAATACACAGTTATACTAAAAATAAAGGTACTTTATTTTTATGACAATATGCCAAAGTATCTTAGAGTGTACCCTCAGTGAGAGGATAGGAAATATACACAAGATATATATACACAATAGCAAAAATATGCAGTATAGTCTTAGAAAACAGTGCAAACAATGTATAGTTACAATAGGATGCAATGGGGAAACATAGGGATAGGGGCAACACAAACCATATACTCTAGAAGTGGAATGCGAACCACGAATGGACCCCAAACCTATGTGACCTTGTAGAGGGTCGCTGGGACTATTAGAAAATAGTGAGAGTTAGAAAAATAACCCTCCCCAAGACCCTGAAAAGTGAGTGCAAAGTGCACCAAAGTTCCCCTAAGGACAAAATAGTCGTGTTAGAGGGAGAATGCAAGGAAAACACAAATCAGCAATGCAACAACGATGGATTCCTGTCTGAAGGTACCTGTGGAACAAGGGGACCAAGTCCAAAAGTCACAAGCAACTCGGAGATGGGCAGATGCCCAAGAAATGCCAGCGGTTGGTGCAAAGAAGCTCTTACTAGGCTGAAGAACTGTGAATACTGCAGGAACGACAAGGGCTAGAGACTTCCCCTTTGGAGGATGGATCCCCCACGCCTTGGAGAGTCGTGCAGAAGTGTTTTCCCGCCGGATGGACGCCAACAAGCCTTGCTACATGCAAATCGTGCGTTTGGTGTTTTTGGACGCTGCTGGGGCCCAGGAGGGACCAGGAGGTCGCAAATTGGACCTGAAGAGAGAGGGGACGTCGAGCAAGACAAAGAGCCCTCACTGAAGCAGGTAGCACCTGGAGAAGTGCCAGAAACAGGCACTACGAGGATGCGTGAAATGGTGCTCGCCGAAGTTGCACAAAGGAGTCCCACGTCGCCGGAGACCAACTTAGAAAGTCGTGCAATGCAGGTTAGAGTGCCGTGGACCCAGGCTTGGCTGTGCACGAAGGATTTCCGCCGGAAGTGCACAGGGGCCGGAGTAGCTTGCAAAGTCGCGGTTCCCAGCAATGCAGCCCAGCGAGGTGAGGCAAGGACTTACCTCCACCAAACTTGGGCTGAAGAGTCACTGGACTGTGGGGGTCACTTGGACGGTGTCGCTGGATTCGAGGGACCTCGCTCGTCGTGCTGAGAGGAGACCCAAGGGACCGGAGATGCAGCTTTTTGGTGCCTGCGGTTGCAGGGGGAAGATTCCGTCGACCCACGGGAGATTTCTTCGGAGCTTCTGGTGCAGAGAGGAGGCAGGCTACCCCCACAGCATGCACAAGCAGGAAAACAGTCGAGAAGGCGGCAGGATCAGCGTTACAGAGTTGCAGTAGTCGTCTTTGCTACTATGTTGCAGGTTTGCAGGCTTCCAGCGCGGTCAGCGGTCGATTCCTTATCAGAAGGTGAAGAGGGAGATGCAGAGGAACTCGGCTGAGCTCATGCATTCGTTATCTGAAGTTTCCCCAGAGACAGAGACCCTAAATAGCCAGAAAAGAGGGTTTGGCTACCTAGGAGAGAGGAAAGGCTACTAACACCTGAAGGAGCCTATCACAAGGAGTCTCTGACGTCACCTGGTGGCACTGGCCACTCAGAGCAGTCCAGTGTGCCAGCAGCACCTCTGTTTCCAAGATGGCAGAGGTCTGGAGCACACTGGAGGAGCTCTGGACACCTCCCAGGGGAGGTGCAGGTCAGGGGAGTGGTCACTCCCCTTTCCTTTGTCCAGTTTCGCGCCAGAGCAGGGGCTAAGGGGTCCCTGAACCGGTGTAGACTGGCTTATGCAGAATTGGGCACATCTGTGCCCAACAAAGCATTTCCAGAGGCTGGGGGAGGCTACTCCTCCCCTGCCTTCACACCATTTTCCAAAGGGAGAGGGTGTCACACCCTCTCTCAGAGGAAGTTCTTTGTTCTGCCATCCTGGGCCAGGCCTGGCTGGACCCCAGGAGGGCAGCTGCCTGTCTGAGGGGTTGGCAGCAGCAGCAGCTGCAGTGAAACCCCAGGAAGGGCAGTCTGGCAGTACCAGGGTCTGTGCTACAGACCACTGGGATCATGGAATTGTACCAACAATGCCAGGATGGCATAGAGGGGGCAATTCCATGATCATAGACATGTTACATGGCCATATTCGGAGTTACCATGGTGAAGCTACATATAGGTAGTGACCTATATGTAGTGCACGCGTGTAATGGTGTCCCCGCACTCACAAAGTTCAGTGAATTGGCTCTGAACAATGTGGGGGCACCTTGGCTAGTGCCAGGGTGCCCTCACACTAAGTAACTTTGCACCTAACCTTTACCAGGTAAAGGTTAGACATATAGGTGACTTATAAGTTACTTCAGTGCAGTGTAAAATGGCTGTGAAATAACGTGGACGTTATTTCACTCAGGCTGCAGTGGCAGGCCTGTGTAAGAATTGTCAGAGCTCCCTATGGGTGGCAAAAGAAATGCTGCAGCCCATAGGGATCTCCTGGAACCCCAATACCCTGGGTACCTCAGTACCATATACTAGGGAATTATAAGGGTGTTCCAGTAAGCCAATGTAAATTGGTAAAAATGGTCACTAGCCTGTCAGTGACAATTTGGAAAGAAATGAGAGAGCATAACCACTGAGGTTCTGATTAGCAGAGCCTCAGTGAGACAGTTAGTCACTACACAGGTAACACATTCAGGCACACTTATGAGCACTGGGGCCCTGGGTTACCAGGGTCCCAGTGACACATACAACTAAAACAACATATATACAGTGAAAAATGGGGGTAACATGCCAGGCAAGATGGTACTTTCCTACACTGCCCCATTAAATGCCTGTAAAGAGCCACAAAGACCCACAGGCAAAGCCTCTCATTCTAGATTGCTTTTGATTCATTTTTGTGATTGTGCAAGCTCTGGAAGTGTCACAAAATCACATTTCTGGCGCACAAATGAAGCTTAAAAAGGCGCTGGTTTCACAAATCTGCAGGAGTGTAGTTTCAACCAATAACACAGGCATGAGGACAGCATGGAAATAGGGCTTGTTAAGGTCCAGTCCTAGATGAGCAAACAGCATAAACTGCACTTGTGAGTTGCTTCCGGTTTTCCCTGTTGGAAATGCTGAGTGCCAACACGTGTTTCGCACAGAATTTGTTAATAATGTTTTGGGTTCAAAAGGGAGAGTGCACATTAAACCAGATGTAAGCACTCGTCATGATCAGGCCCTTCTTATTGAAGGCTCTTTTGGCCAAGTAAGTGTTGTGTTGACTCATAACCCAAAGAAAATAAATTTATACAACAAGATTACTAACTTTTAAGTTGTGCCCTGGAAGTTGAGGGAAGGACCGAAAACTCTGAAGGACTAACACTTTTCATTAAAAAGGTGATGCAAACCGGTCTGAAGTGTTGTTTCAGGATTTACTTTCCAGTGCAAATCCTGATTTGTATTGGAAATAAGCCCTAAAATAATGTAATGGAACACTTTGCACTAGTTTGCATCAAGGTGCCGTCTATGGTTTGCCTATAGGCATTCCATGCATCCACCCATGGATTGTGACGCAAAGCCATATCTACCAATATGATAAACAGGACTTTGTGCAAAATATTGATGCCTAAGTGATGGAAAAAGCGATTTTTACACATCTCTTCAAGGCTAGTACCCAGTAGTCCTAAATGAATATACTACTATGCTCTTTCTTATCCCAGTCATTATTAATGAAGTAGGTTCCACTTTCCAGTCGTGAACCTCAATTAATAAACAGTATAAAAAGTTCTGCAAATGGTTTCTAGACCACCTAGTAAAAGTGCCACACGAGTAGCTAGCCAATTCATTTATGTACTTGTTTTGTTGTTTAAAAAAAGCAACCTATGACCCTTTTGGGTACTCCAGAGCCTTGGAGGTCCAATCATAAAAGCCACTGGATGATAACCAAGTACCAGCTAGACAAAGGGCCAGGATGTCAGTGTCTCTGTGGAACCTCAAGGGCTGATGGTGCAAAGCTGTTTCAATACCCGTCTTCCTCCACACCTATGCCACAGCATGCAAACACACAAAACCAAGATGAAAGAGATTGACTCTACTGGCTTGAGACTCAGTGTCGTGGGCAGTAGAACAGGGTGCTTGATGGCACACAACATGAGCAACTTCTGACGTGGCTTCCTCTGAAGAAAGGCTCATCATGGAAGCCTTTCAGTATTGTATGAATAGCCCTCCGGTCCGGGGACAGGAAATCCGGCAAAGAAATCACAGACCCTGAATACTGGACACAATGTAACACCTATTCTTCTAAGTATCCTTGAAAAGTCTAGAAGAAAAACATGGTTGGGTTCTTGCCAGTGTTACTGTCTGACCTTTTGGGCATCACCTCTCGACCAACGTTTGAGTTTCAGTGAGCTCATAATATTAGACCCGTACCCAGTCAAAACGCTTTTGAAATGATAATGACCAGCCTTGCAAACCACAATCAGACGTGGCAAGTCATTAAGTCATTTAAGTAGCCCCCTGGAATTCTTCTGTTATATCAAAAGATCACACTGGACATATCTCTGCAGCTTTTGTTCCTTCTGACTAATGCAAACAGGACAACCTTCCTGGGATTATGTCTGACGATAAAGAACTGGGACATTAAATATGGCTTTCTGGAGCCCTCCACCATCTGGGTCACAATGGATTACAAGAACAAAGAGCTAGACAACCTAAATGATTTCTAGATAGACCAGAATCCACAGGTATACAGATTGCTAAAGAAAATATAGATACTGGCTAGCTGTTCTATTCCCAAACACAGTCACCAATCATATGAACAAAGGAAAGCCAACTGCATTGTAGGAACTCAGTAGCGACATAGGTAACCCAAAGTCCTCTCTTAAGAAGAAGGAGGGTTGCATCCTGGTAGGGGCTTGACGTCTTGGATCCATGAAAAATAATCCCACACCTGCTATTCAGCCCAGAGGTGCCCTTCTATTACTGACAACTTTAGACCCATCCTGGTGAGTATGTATATGGAGACCTGGGAGCACTGGGGGTTTGAGATAGCAGGATATTGCTCTTCGCCATTAGGTTTTAGATGGGCATAATGTAGACTTAATGAGCACTCATGACCACATTTAGACCGGATACTAGACCTGCTACTACACTTGTAATCCCACCCCCTTCACTGTCTTTACCTCTAACTGGAGATGCCACCTTTGCTCTCAGCCTAGTAATCATTGAGGAGGCAGAACTACATATCTTTTTCAAGCTTATCTCTTTCTTGTGCTTGGGCACAGAGGTTCAAGTCACTGTATTAATTAGGTACACAGCATGCAGGAGCGGGCCCCAATTAGGATTGGACAAGATTTGAATGATGTTGATGTAATTCACGTAATTTCAGGAATTCCACATTACAACTGTTACGCGAATTTCCCCAAATTACGCCATTACACCATGTTATGTAATTAAGGTCCATTTGCAGTAAAATCCACTGTAAACTTGCCATCACTGGTACTAATTTACCACAAATGTATGGCACAAGAGCAGCTGTTGCTTGCAGTTCTTTTGTTTTTTCGCGCTACCTCTTTGGTACAAAATGGGTTCTTGTGTCAAAAATTCACACGAGGACCCATTTTGCCCTAAAATAATGTGCTACATTATGGATTTGCATTCACGTTATCACGCAGAATTTTGCAAACAATTTCACATAGTTACGCAAAAGCAAATAATGCGAATGTCACACACTTCTGGTCCCAGTAAGGATACTCTCAAGCCCTCACCTAAGCTGTCTGTCCTTTTACCAATATTGAGATGGTTGAGGGTGTCCTGAGTACCCCATACTCTCTTGCTTTCATGGCTGTCTGCTCACCACACTCTATTGATTTAAAGACTTATACTGACTATATAAACACTGATGTCTCTCCATTATCATACAAGTTTGAGAGTTGCCATCTGTCCATGAGTCACATAGACTCCATCCTGTCGATCTTCCACCCTAGGTCCCACAGATGACTCTTTCTGGTGTCTCCCCAAAGTGTCTCAAGGTTCCCTCTTCCAATATGAACCGATTGTCCCATTTTCACTAGAGGAAAAAGATCGAATCTTACCTCTCTCCAAAACATACAGACATTGCTCTTTTATGAGAACATATACCTGCCAATCAGAGTCAGACAAACTGAAATACAACTGGGTGTGGAAGTGATATATAGCAACCAAATAGAACAGATTCCTGGAACCCAACTGAGCTTTTCCAATGCCTTTAAAGAATGTGCTGATGTTATACCATTAAATAAATCCCTGTGCTTTCAGTCAGTTATCAATGTATAAACGAATGAAAACGAACGCAACCCAAATTATTTCTCTGCATTTTCATGCGAGCACAGACCTCGCTTCGCTATGGCTCATGATAGCGCTTTTCAGCCTATTTCAGATTGTTGTCACATTCAGCAGACAAAGAAAAGTGAGAAATAAGAAATGATCTGCTTGGAATTACACATTTTTGTCATATGGCAAATCTGGAACCAAACTGTTTATTTTGTAATGCCATTATAATTTACAACCAGTAACTTGAGAAGCAGGACCCTGAGTTTCACGGCAGATTTACCTAGCTTCATGCAGCACAACGCAGCAACCACACCTGATGTACTGCTTTGCGTAAAATGCAGATTACTGCTCTCTTCTCCTGCACTTTAGGCTGCCTTGTGCCAATGCACACACCCTTACACTGTTGTGCAAGGGTGTATACGTAATGTCAAGCGTACATTTTGTACTGGAAGGTGCGCCACTTTGTAGTAGAAGACACATGCCAAGCTGGAAATGTTTTTTTAAAAGAAAACTTTTCGCAGACTTTATTCCTGCAAGCTACATACACTTGCAAAAAAGAGGTACAGCAATTAAATGGTTCCTGGTGCTCTATCTAATGGACACCTAATTCAGCCACTGCTTTCCACATATTTTTATTTCAGTATCATTAAATACATGAATTATCTGGAAAACCCCAGCCACCTGAAAAATGATTACCTAAAATATCACCCTACAGAGTCACTGAAGTTATCATAAACAGGTGGTTGAAATGCTAAATTGGCCCTGCCAGGCATATTTTGGTCAGAAATTCCGCAGACTACACACATCTCTGCAGCAGGTGTTGAACCCAGTGTGCTGTTGAACCGATGGTTTTCTGTGCGATTATCAGTGTCTCAAATCAAATGATGAACCACGGCCATTGTGTTATGTTCACTCTAAATTTAGTTATAAGCAGAGCACTGTAAACATTGTTTACTATTGGGTTTGCCACACAATTCACCTGCAATTGGCGAAAAGTGCGTTAAGCAGATATATTTGGTGTAATAACCTACCCGATATTATTCCACCCTGCACTTTTAAGAAAACATCCCTGATAATAATGCGAGTTGAAATGGCACCGCTGCTTGATGTGTGGCACTAACAAAAATGTGGCTGTTAGTTTGCTGCCTTTTTAAGTGCAATTAGCAGTAACAAAATAAATGGTGTTGCATATCCTGTCCTCCTTCTATGCACGATCATGCTGAATTCCGTGCCACTCTAAAGGAATGGAAGAAACACACTTTCAAACCCTAAATTACGGTAACATGGTGGGATTGGGAAAAGTGCAGGTATTAATGCACTGCACACTCCGACAGAAGAAAGTTCGTAATATGAGCAGACTCATGTATTTAAGCGTAAAATAAGGGCCTCATTCAAGAAAAGTGGTGCTGCATACGATGCTGCGCCACTTTTCATGTGCCCCTTAGAACCCCCTAACACCACCATGTGTGCGCCGTATTTCACATTGACATGCCTCCTTGCCTTGCTCTGTGCAGGCGTTAGAAATGCTGCAAAAAATTCAGCAAAGAAATCTTTTAGATTTATTTGTGCCATTTTTTGGCCCCCTAACGGGGGAACACCGCCCTTGCACACATTATGCCTGGCGCAGGCATAATGTGCTACAAGCGGTTACAAGGTGGCGCAATGCATGCATTGCGCCACTTTGTAAATCTGATGAGGTGAATTTGGCTTCATTGGGCCACATTAGTGTAAAAAAAATGATGCTTATGTGGGGCAATGAGGCACTAGGCCCTCTTAAATCAGGGCCTAAGTTCTCATTTCCATTAGTTTTTTACCCTGGCCAGCTACCTTCTTTAGTCTTTCCGAAGGACTCGTTACCCACCATTGTCCTGTGTCATTAGGTGTTAACCTGTCCTCATGAACATAAGAGGCATGAAGAGAGAACAGCCCCACCAGTCAAATGGGAACTTACAAAAGCATCAGGAAGCTGGATATACCAGCTTTTGGATAACAAATTCACAGTGGGTTTTGGTGGGGGGTGTGGTGAAGCAACATAAAAATCTCACCTCATTTAAGAAATGTGCTAAAAAAAATTGACAGACTAATTAATAACCCCTTTACAGTAGTTCCTGCCACTGGCCTCGTTGCTATAGTTCTTTAGGGTTGAGCCTGCGAGTCCATGCGCTTGGGCATACATTTCACATGAGAGACACTGTTGTGTTCAGTAAAGGACTTAAAGCCCGCCTCTCGCTCATCATTTGTTGGTTTGACTGACACTCTTCTTTACAGCCTCGCAATTAATTCATCAAGGCACGCCTGGCATCATTTTCGGTCCTCTGTGTGGAGCAGAGATCAAGCACTAATTGATTCAACTTAATTACTGCCTGTCCGCTGCTCCCAACGTGATTGAGGTACTATTTTGTTTCAACTTCTTGTGTCCCACAAACAGAAGGCTTGTGACTGGCAAAAAACGTTCCCAGCAGGCCGCACAAAATTGCAAAGTTTTATTTTTTAAAGCTAACTTTATTTTATTTTAAGTCATCTTTTCTCAGCTTCCACTCATGTTTTGTTTTTGCTGGTGGGCACTGTTGTCAAAAGATGACAACTAACTTGTTCGAAATATGCAAGTCCTACTGCATTGCAAAAGCTTGTTTAATTTAATTATGCAGACACGTTTTGCATTCAGTGCACATTGAGGCGCTTAGTGTCTCATCAGGGTAGTGTGCGTGTATACACAACATAGGTAAAAACTCTGGGCCATATTTATACTTTTTGACGCACAACTGCGCCAACGCAGTTGTGCGTCAAAAGGTTTAACGCCGGCTAACGCCATTCCAAAGCGCCATGCGGGCGCCTTATTTATTGAATGACGTTAGCCGGCGCAGCTGACTGGTGTGCGTCCCAAAAAATGACTCACACCAGGCAGCGCCGGCGTAGGGGAAAATGGAGCTTGGGCGTCAAAAAATGGGGCAAGTCAGGTCTGAGGCAAAATTTTGGCCTCAACCCGATTTGCGCCATTTTTTTGGACGCCCAACCCCCATTGAAATGACTCCTGTCTTAGCACAGACAGGAGTCATGCCCCCTTGCCCAATGGCCATGCCCAGGGGACTTATGTCCCCTGGGCATGGCCATTGGGCATAGTGGCATGTAGGGGGGCAAAAATCAGGCCCCCCTATGCCACAAAAAAAAAAAGAAATACTTACCTGAACTTACCTTAAGTTCCCTGGGATGGGTCCCTCCATCCTTGGGCGTCCTCCTGGGGTGGGCAAGGGTGGCAGGGGGTGTCCCTGGGGGCATGGGAGGGCACCTCTGGGCTCCTTCCGAGCCCACAGGTCCCTTAACACCTGCCCTGACCAGGCGTTAAAAAATGACGCAAAAGCGGCTGGGTGTCATTTTTTAAGGCCCGCCCACTCCCGTGCGTCATTTTTGCACGGGAGTTTAAATAAGGCGCACATGCCTTAGAGTCATTTTTTAGAAGGGAACGCCTACCTTGCATATCATTAACACAAGGTAGGTGTCCACGCTAAAAAATTACGCAAACTTTAAGATCTTTGGCGCTAGACGGGTCTAACGCCAAAGTATAAATATGGAGTTAGCTTTGCGTCGGATTTGCATAAAAAAAACCACGCAAATCCGGCGCAAACAGAGTATAAATATGCCCCTCTGTGTGCTGTCCCTGAACAGGTAAACTTGAAGCACACAAAGTCAAGATGCTATGAAAATGGAAAGGTTTGATAACTTTGATCTCTGCAGTTTCATTGCTACAAGTGCCTGTGCTTCACTTTCTGTCCTCCATCTACAGTATAAGCATCATCAGACTTTCTACAACAATGACTCTTTCCTTCTTCTCTTTCATTCTTCTTCATATCCTCCCTTTTATCCCTTTATGCATTTCTTATTTTCTGTTGTTCTTCATCTTTCCTCTATTGATTAATTCCTTTAACTCGTTCATTCCTTTCTTCTCTGCTTGCTTCCTTTTTCCATGTCTTTAAGTTATGTCAACTGCTGCTCTGCAGTGCAAATACTTTTAGTTTAAGTTCACCAAGGAGTACTAGGCCTTGTTGAATCCTGCAGGTCAGCCAGAGACTGGTCTCTCATGGGTATGATGTGGCTGTGGTGAGGGTAACAGAAACACCTCCTATAGTCAGTGCTTTCATGTGGAAAGCTGTATTACCAAGTTTGTATAAATTACACATTATTATATAATCTCTATTCTGGCCCCTCTTTCGTCCCGGAATATGGTGAACAGTAATTGAAAGCTGACCCTTTATCTCCTATAAAATAGTGCTGTGTTCAGTTAACAAGTTGTTTTTGATGAAATCTGAAAACAACTCAAAATAGAAATTTTTGAAATGTAGAAAAATACAAATTCAGTAAGCTCGTGTCATTATTGATGAATATTCTAGTTTTCTTTTGAAATGGCTATCCCTATTGATGCTCACTTGGAGATCAGATTGCAGAAGTGTGTTTAAAGTGCATGGTGGGTTTACAGCTGCAGTACCATCTCCAGTCTACAGAGGCAGAGCTGAGCAAAAATATGAACACACTTGATGAAACACAGGTCCCCACAAGGCATTTGTTTAAAAACCCATAACAATTGGCACAGATGTTTGGGAAGTCGTTTTTTATTTTTTGGAAGACAGTGCCTTGTAGGGACTTTTGTTCAGGTCCCCACAGTGCAATCAAGTCCCCACAGCATGAGTGTGTTATCCTACTCAAGTCCCCACAAGGATAGTAACAGAAAACCACCCTGTCCCCACCCGATGGTAATTTGAACTTCCGATCAGTTTTACAACAATAATCTTCCCCTGAATTTGGTCCTCTGCTTTTCATGAGTCTTGGGGAGGCACAGCTCATAGTTGTACAGCTGCAGCACTGAGGAAGGGGCGGCTGCAGAAGGTACTCCGGCTGCAGAAGGTACTCCTTCCTCTTTCCAAAGCTCCAATGTCAGGCTTACAAAACAAAGGTCTATCACAGATCGCTACCGCAGACCACTTGTGAAAATACCTTTTGGACACTCATTTAACCATGATTTACTTTCCACAACAGAGAGCACTGGTATGATAATACTCCGATGTTAATTCTAGGCAAACATCATGGGCCTTTGCCAGCCTTACACACACAGGGACTACTGAGTGCACCTGCACCTGGGTCAAAGAGAGTTTACAGCCCACAGTCAGGTGTTCCAGCAGCTGAATAATGTTACATAAACAATGGTGAAACACCTATCCAAATTGCTGATGTGCCCAGCTACAGAACATATGCTGTGCCAAAACATCACCTTGTGGGTGGAGCTCGGAGAACAAAGTAGACTACTGAGAAGGTCTTCTAAACTTTGCATATTCCCTGAGTGGTTGGGGTAGATGGACCATGGCCATCTCTGAACTCCTCTGAAAGTACAGGCCATGTCCTCTTGTAGGCTGTGGGTGCTTATGGAGCAAAGCCAAGCAGCACAGCAAGAGCTCTAGTGCCTTTACATGAACCTATGCACTAAGACAACTTTGGAGGGGGTGTCAGGGTCCCATCAACCGTGGTATCATCCTTGACCAAACAGATATTTGCAAATGTACCCTTTCCAAAAATGGTGAAACCCATGGACCCATGTGTCTCTGAGACTCTTTCTTTCATAGCTTTGAAGCTGCCTCGGTCCTTGATTAATTGAATCTGCTCTTCGGTCATATTTATCCCAAAAGAGCTGTTACTTTCTTAACTGCTGCTGACAGATCCTAAAACGAGAAAAGGGTCAGTTAATTCATAAATTACAAGACATATGTCTCACCGTTGGAAGATGTTGACATGGATGTTTTAACAAGAAATATTAATGGAAAAGCTAACATATTGTGTGACTAGGCTGCATAGAAAATGTGTTTAACGTAGAGAAAACTAATGCATGCATCTGAAATGTGCCCCAGGGAGTGGTCACCAATGTATACGAAGACTAATGAAAATGCTTATTAATGTTGAAATGTTATGCAGTATGGTTTAATTTTGTAGTAGTATATAATAATTAAGGTTAGATGTTAAGAGTTTGCTTTATATTAATATAGGCCTAATTTAGCAGGGCTTTGGCCTAGCTGCACTAGCCTCATGTTTCGAATTGCAGTTTTAACTGGTTTAATGCTGTGTTTTTCCTGAAGGACACAAAGCTGTACTTTTCCAGAAGTTATGTGTGTGTAACTGTAGTAGAATTCTTTCTCATGAGAATCGGCCTGCTAGGTGGCGATGTTCTTGCTAACTGCTACAGTGTAATTCGTAACAGGTACAAGGTTAACCGTACTAGGAGAAGACAATGGAGACACTGACTGGGACTTGAAATGTAACAATTGCTACCTGACATTCCAACCGTCGAAAGCGTCAATAAAATGGACCAATCCGTGACATGGGAACTGTGAACTGTCGAAGATTCTAGTAAACTGTACGCAATATTATTGGAAAAAGATAACATTGCACCAGATATTATCCAATAGGGAATTAGGGGATAGTTGGACAGTTTCAACTTAATGACTGTGCACAAGGAGAGAAGAGTCACTTCACTTCTTTCGGATACCCTTAGCCATTCAATGCGATTCTTTCCTGCCATTCCTTAATCTCATTCCACCCGAGCCACTTTTCCGGACACTTCTGTTTGTTCTGATACCTTTTAAAACCATCCTCTACCCCATTCCTGCCCGATGCTAACTTCTCCTCTATCTGAGGGAAGTCGTCATTCCTGAGCTATGTTATCTTATGCGTCTTGAAAGAGATTTTGCTTACCTTGATGCTAAAGACTTTGCCCCGTCCGAACTCTGCTGGTGGTGAAACGACTGATGTCCTGAGGACGGAGACTGACGCTGCTTGCTGATCTGTTGGATTGGTAACTATCGAATGCAAATTGTAATTGTCTGTTTGCCTTTCGTTTCTAGGTACCAACTGCTATTTTGATAGAGACCTTAGTTTAGATGTTTTCTAAATTTGTGCTGCTAAATTGTTTTGCATGAAGCCCAACATACTGATGCTAATTCGTGGTTATTTGAGGTGTTCATTGAGATTTTATGCAAATAGACAAATTACTGAGTTCTTGCTTTGTTGATTCATGTACTTATGAAACTCTGCTAAATTGATTCATGTTATTGTTGCGCATTATAATTTGGACGTATATAATCCATGCTTTGATTTTGATGTGTTTATTGCTAATGAGTTTAATCTACTTGATGTTAGATAACAATAGGGAAATACATTTTCTAACTCCAAATTAAACTGGTGTGGTTATTCATGACTGAAGGGTCATTGTGTGTCCAATTGGCATTTCGTACTGGGAAGTCTCCAAACGCGGTCCAAAGGTTCATTGACCTGTTCGCGTCTCCTTGTAAGTATACTTATTAAGGTTCTGACGCGCCATCAAAAATGCAATATCTCTTTGAAGAGTCAATTGGTCTCTTTTGCAGTCAGCTTACAGCAGACTGCTGTCGAAGACCTATTGTATGCAATTCCAATACGTAGAGTGTGCTGTGGTCAGCCCACTGTTTTCCATCTGATGGCTTTTTTCTCAATCCAACTTGTTTGCTTATTATTCAATGGCTTTAATTCCTTCTCTTGTGTGTTTACCTCACCTCACATCAGGGAACTATTTTGTTCTTTCTCTGTGAGCTCTGAGAGGCAGCACGCGTTTTTTAGCTCTCTCGCCCATGTCCTCCACCCATAGCTTCCCGTGCACTCTGTATTGCTCTCCACCCCACTCAGCGCATGCGTAAAAGCACAGCTGCAGGTATATTTTTGCCAGATTTGAGTACTGAGCAGACTTGATTGTAGTTTCCTCCTTCCTTCCACACGGTGCAAGACAGCCCAGGTCTTGGCAAATAAAGGAAGCATTGATGTGCTGGGGAGAGGCAGGCAACAGGACTCAGCCTGTGTTTGAGGCTGAAGGTGTACTGCGATTGACCGGAAAGATGTCTCTTCTCCCCAAGGCTCCTAACTCTGCCCCCCCCCCAGGCTGCTGCAGAGCACCAAATGTCTGGAGAATTTGTTCCAGTTCCTAGTCGTGCGGAAAGTAGCTGGCAAGCATTTTCCTTTATATCCTGATACTACCATAAACAGCTGTTATTTTCTTTTAGTTTCTTGCAATTACTTCTGTGTATTCTTTTTTAACATGGGTCACATGTAATACGCTTTTTAAATTCTGTTCTGAGTTTCCTGGATGATGTTCAAAAAATAAACCATGTATAAAAACTGAAAATATTGTATTCAATGTTCAGTTTCAAGATACCTTAAGATGTGGGTTTGCTTTTCCTCCTGTAGTATCCCTATTTTTTTAACCTTTTTTTAACAATGCTTCACAAACAAGCAATGGCAAAGTGAAAAAGCAGTGATAGAAATAAAATTGTGCATTCACTGCCTTCCAATATAACATCATAGAAAGTCATGTCACATGATGCTATACAGATGACATTGGGCAGACCGAGGGCTTGTTGACATCAACAGAAGTGGATACATGCATTCTACTCCAGTGTAAAAAAAACATGGTAATCTTACGGAGGCAGATCTAATATCACAAGATAATCTCATACCCAGGCAAGGCTGTGCCGCTTTGTGAGACTGTCACAGCCAACTAAATCATTATTACACTGTTTGCTTACCATGTTGGTTTGAGCCATTCAGCCTTCATACACAGGGATCTCAACCCGTTTTAAAGAATTGGACACTACTCCAATTGCGCGCCTCCGCTCGCTCTTGCTTGCTGAGCGTTCTTGTTGTCCTGTGGTCTTTTATGCCAGAACTCCCAGCAGGCAAAGCTGCGGTGTGTGATGTCACATGCAATCGGCCATCTTGGACTGAGCAACTTCTCACTTGTGACAGCTGCAATAACTACTTCTTCTATTAATTCGGTTTTCATTTACGAATTGATTCATTCCTTGGCACCCAGGATACTTACAATACTATTGTCATTTTTATAACTTTAAGACTCCTCTACGGATGGTACCTTATCGTGTTTTAATATTTTTTTATGTTATTTTCCTTCCACATGGCCTCTTTTCAACATACACCACAACCACCCCCTTTTCTGTAATTACCTGGTAAACCAAACATCACATTGCAAGAATGGCTATGTATTTTTGAAAATCATTTGGTACCCATTGATACAGCAAAGTTTGAAGCACCTAGAAAAACTGCAATGTTATTTAGTCATCTGGGACAAGCAGGTAAAGGGGTATTTGATAATCTACCACCAGTTTAAGGTCCACACAGTGAGTCAAGTGACTATAACCTTTATCAGGAGGCCAAGGAGAGACTTAGGAAGCATTTTTCAGGAACCAAGTGTACTTATAGAGACAGTGCTTAATTTGTGCTTGTTTTTCCTGGTGCAGAGCACCGGCACTTATTTTTGAGGGCCGGCGCTTATTCTTCTGCCCCAAGCATTTACTGCACATATGGGAAAGATGGAGGAAGAGAAAAATGAAAAAGCGTCACAATGGGAGAGGGCAGAAAGCTGCAAAAGTGAGCTGAGGGGGCAGGGAGTGGCTTTAAATTGATTCAAGAGGCCCGAGATAGCTTCAGGATTACGCTGCCTCAGTATTCCATGTTCCCACATTTAATTGCAGCAGCCGCATGTTTAAGAGAAGGGCTTTGAGCACCGGCACGTTTTTATTTACAAATTAAGCACTGTATAGAGACACGCAATTTCTTTAAGAGGAAACAAGGAAGTGATGAGAGTGTAGAGGAGTATACAACAGCCTTACACATTTTAGCTTCTACTTGTGAATTTGTACATTCTGTAGACATTTACATCAGGGGCTAGTTTGTCTTCAATTGCTTCTCTAAAACAATCAGGAGCATGAATTTACCTGAATAAATCCCACTTTGAAACCATTGATGGAGCTAAAAGCATTGAAAGATCAATGATTTCAAGCAAAGCATTGTCTTTAGCTGAAGGACACTCACCAGCATGCTTTGTAATTGATTCTAATTCAGTACGTATGCTGTCTACAAAAGGGAGACCTTTCAAGAACAATACGTTGAAAAAAATCTACAAATTGCTATAGGTGTGGGTCGAAAGCACACCTGGGAAACAGTTTGATTTGTCCTGCTGCAGGAAAAAGATGTAACCCTTGCAGGAAGATTGGTCACTTTCGGTCGGTTTGTAGAAGCGTAAAAAATGACACTAAGATCAGTAATGTGGACATCAATGAATGTGAGAGTAGGTTGAATGGTCTCAGACTTACAACTGATTGTGTTACAATTCCATATACCACCCCTGGGGGATGTTGTACATGCACCATCTGCATCCTGGAACTCACTATTAAAATTCATCCAAAGTTCCTCTTCGACTCCTGCCTGCTTCCCATTACGATCTTGTATGCAATTGAAAACCTACATTTGATTTCATGGACTTCAGGTTTTATAGTGCACTGCTAGTGTTCAATAAGACCTGGAATCTGCTGTCCATTGCTTTCTAGGAGAGTAGTTCAGTGGTTCCTCAGCACAGGCTTCTCTCCTCCAGGACTTGTGAGAGACTGGAATTGATATGCAGCCCAGCCATGTGATCCTGCCCTGGGCTTGATAGTGCCTGGAGCTGCTTATAAGCTGTCATTTGCTGAAGCTCCTTGTTCTTGTGTTTATGTTTGTTCCTCTGTGTACTGGACCTCTTTTTGGCTTGTTTTACAGTCCAGTTTCTGCCTTCCTTCAGCCAGAGCCTGTATCCCTGTTCCTGTGCAGCCAGCTACAGATTTTCCAATCCCTGCTTGCTTTTGCCTACTCAATTCTATGTTTTTTTTTCTACACATGATGCAGCCCTTGAGCTGCTCCCTTTTTAATTGTTTCTGGATGGTTCCTTCTGTTCCTGCTATTATCTTCCCTTTACCTATTCATTTTGCTTCTACCATAGCTCCTGTCATTTCTCCTCGGTGCCTTAGATTTTGCCCCTAGTTTCTTTTCCCCTTCTCTGTGATTCTTATGCAGTCTCTGGTTCTCTTGAAGTTCAAGTCTCTTGCTTGTTACAGTTCCTAGAATCTTTCTGTTTGACTTGCCTGTTCTCCAGTTTTTCCTTGAATACCCTGCTCCTGATTATTCGCTACAGCTCTCAGGTCCCTTTGTAGTGCTTGCTCTGTAATTTCCTCTTGGATTATTGTTTCTGGTACGTGTTCTATTTGGTCCTCATCTGTGTATATGTGTATTCCTTTGTACAGGGATTGGCTCCTGATTTCCATGAGGCAATTCCTGCTCCGTCCCTGGTCTTGTGTTGTATGTAGTTTTAAGTGCTTTATCAGTGACAGTGTGCCATTTCTTTTTTTCTTAGGAATTGCCACTTTGTCTCCAGCTGGACCCATAAGGTTGTATCGTGTGTATGTTAGTACAAACCTTGTTGCACCCTAAAGCTCCAAATGCAAAATCACTTCTGCTACCTCCCTTCTAAGGGGCTTGCAGGGTGACTATCTGTAATAATAATATGCACAGAGGCATTGATATGCCCTGTTGCTGTGGTAAGTTCTGAGTCTTATCTGTATACAACCCTAGTGGTAACCCAGAGTGTTTTCCTATTATTGGTCCATTCCCTGTTTGTTCACGTGAGGTTGCCAGCCTTCTCTATCCTTTTACTGTGCTTTACTCTGTGTCTGTTCTTTCCTGGCGTATGTCTTTATCTACTCCTCTGCTCCGTTACAATTGCTATATCGTCAGCATACGCCAGTACCTTTGTGTCCCATCCCAATCTGTGAACTGGCGAGCTAGCAGAATTTCCTTCTAACCGTCTGAGCAGGGGATCTATATATATTGCAAACAGCAATGGAGAACATGGGCATCCCTGCCTAGTACCACACCCTATTTGGATGTGATCCGATTGCCGTCCCATTAACTGTATCCGAGCGCCAGGAGATTTATCGATGGCTTTAATTGGCGAAAGAAATTTTCCCCGAGGCCATAGACCTCCATTATCCGCCACAAATAATCCCAATTCACGCTGTCAAAACTTTCTCCGCATCCAGCAACACAACAGTCATAGGTTCTTCCGCCACCTCTGTTGAGTCTAAGAGCGTAATAACCCTCCTAATATGATCCGTGGTATCTTTCCCTGGGATAAACCCATGCTGATTTGGTACTTCTAGCTTCCCAATAACCATAGAGAGCCGAACTGCAAAAATTTTGGAATAGATTTTAACATCGCCATTTATCAGTGTGATTGGTCGATATGAGCTTCTTCAAGAATACTACTATATCGGCCAAAGCCCAAGATGGGGGTTTTTACCACCATTCTGCACCCGGGTAAATAATTCCACCATCAGCGGTAGCAGTTGCACTTTAAAGCATTTATAAAAATCCAAAGGGATTGCGTCAGGACCAGTAGCTTTACCCGTGAAGAGTCCCCCCATTGCCTCCTCTAGCTCCCCAATACTAATACATTCCTCTAAAGCCCCCTGTTCTTTTTCCTGGAGTTTGCTGACCTTAATGGTGCTTAGAAACCCGAGCATTGCTTCTTCTGTAAAGGAGGGGGACGGCTTATAGAGCTTGACATAATACTTCTGAAACACCTCCCTGATCCCATCCGTATCCATCACGATTCATCCTTGCTGGTCTCTAATTTCCCTAATGACCCTGGCTGCTGCCTTAGGCGTGCACTTACTACCAACACACGACCAGACCTTTCACTATATTCATAGCTTTCGGACCGCTTGGCAAGATTTTTTTCCGTGATTTTTTCCGCTGAGATTTCGTTGATTGCTGCCTTTGCGATAGTAATCTTTTCAAGAGCAGTATTCGTGTCTTTCCCCCCTCAATAACCGAAGTCAGCTGGTTTTCTGCTACGCTAGGCTTTATATATGCCTCTTTGATCAAGGCATGAGCATACCTCTGTCTCCTGAGGCTAAAGTTCAGAATTTCCCCCCGTATCACAGCCTTTAAGGTGTCACAGACCATCTCCAGGGGAGCAGTCCCCTGATTAAGTTCTAGAAATTCCATTATCCACTTTTTCATATGACTATAATATTCAGAGTCATTAAGAAGCCCTCTCTCAAAAGTCCACTTCCTCATCTTATGTTCAAAACCATCCAATTCGACTTCTAATATTAATGGATTATGGTCTGCCATAAACCGTGGATAAAATTCCATGCCCGCCCCTGCCATTAATTCAGGAAATATTAAGAAATAGTCCAGTTGAACCAGCTTCGCATGGGGAGCAGAATAATATGTAAACCCAGGGTCCGGTACCCGAAGCTTCACCCAAGCATCCACCAGCCCTAGCTCTTTCTGTAAACCACGCAAAGCCTTAAATACCCGGGGTTTACGACCACAATACCTCCTAAGGGTAGTATTAAGCAGATCTCTTAATCCATCCCAAGACCCATTAAAATTCAAATCCCCACAGAGAATATAAGGAGAGGGCCATTCCGCTAACTCCACTGACAAAAAATCAATCTACACCATATATAGAACACAGGGTAAAACATCCCTTACTATAGTGGCACTCTACAGCCACCCATCTTCCATTTCTGTCTGCCGCCCTCCTTGTAAACTTCAATCTATTACTCCCATCCAAAATTGCCACCCCCCTTGTCTTGAAATGCTGCTCAGTGCAGACTACCACCCTCATACCAAATGAGTCCAACAATCCTCCATTCCTATATTCAACATGTGTCTCCTGTAAGCAATATATATCAGCCCTAAGAGTCTTCAGGTCTTCAGCCACTTTTTGCCTTTTACGGGGATTATTTAAGCCACAGACATTAATTGATGCAATTCGCAATCTAGTCATTTACCCCTTAAACTTATTTCCAACAAATATACCCATATTTTCATTTTATTAATTCCATCCTTATATCTTGCTTTATGTTTTAGACACAATCCCTCTGCCTTTTTTTCACCTTCAACATCTCTTTTCTCTCCTTCAACGCCTTTAACCTCAAGCGAACCATCTTCTCTTTCTTTTCCTTTTTTCTTTATAACCCCTCCCAACCCCCCTCTCCCACCATACCCTCCCCATTTCCACCCCCATTCCCCAACCCTGCTCCCCCCCTCCACCCCTGCTCCTCCCAGCCTTTACCCACCCAACCTCCCCCACCCCTCCCTACCAAATAAGCAATCAGACCACCACTGGCCTGTATGATGGAAACCCTTGATACCGGTTAGAGACCCCTCCCCAAGCAGCCGCGCTTCATATAATCATCCATATTTGCCCCACTAACCAAGATCCCAAAAAAAAAGTGTAAGAAAGAAGAGGAGGGGGAACCTTTGATTCACTGAGTGTTAGCCTTCAATTCCATCAGATATTCGTTCGCTTGAACATCAGATGTGAACATCCTAAGTTTCCCATTAATCACTGTTTTCAACCTTGCGGGAGCCAGCAAAAAAGCCTCCCCTCTCCTGTCCTGAAAAGGTTTAATCATCTGTCGTAGCCGCCACCTACGCTCAACTGTGACGTCACAGTAATCCGGTCGTACAAAAAAGGTCATATTCTCAGCGCAACGGGGGGAATCAGGGCGAGCTTTCTTGAAGATAGCTTGCCTCAGCAAAAAATTACCAAAAAAAACCAGGATGGCCCTGGAATGTTTAGACCCAAAGTTGTGATCTCCCCCTCGCTTGCCTAGAGGGAATCTATGGACCCTTTGAATTTCCGTCTCCCAATCCCAATTCACAAGCTCTGGAAAGGCCCTGCGTAACATCTTAAGCATGAATGCCCTGATATAATTTCCCTCTGCCCCTTCCCCTATCCCTAAGAAACGTAGATTATTTTTTCTCTGCCGGTTCTCGAAGCCTTCCAGTTTCCACATGACATCTGTTAATTGTCTGGCGTGAGTCTCCACATGCTCTTTCAAAGCCACCACCTCTCCCTCGACCACCGAAGTGCGACTCTCAACAGTATTTAGCTTCTCTTCTATTTCAGCACAAAATTTGGCTATCTTACGAACTGTAACCTGTAATTGTTTGGTGGCCATTCGGGCTATTCGACTCTCCACCCATGTCTCCATTTTCAGCTCCCTTACAGTGCCATATATCAAATGTAGCAATTTTGTATCTGCGCTAGCCATGTTATTTATCTGCTCGTCCGGGATGTTTTCACCCGCGGTTGAGTTGGGAATAAGAACCGTATCTTTGGGGACCTTGGAATCTTTCCCGGGTTGCGATAGTCTAATTCCTGAGTAGTCCCATTTGAGCGTCTCAGCACACTCCCCCGGAGAATCTCTGCTGACACCCGAGCCTATTCTGGCATTTATACGCTTGCGATGCCGCAGTTGTGGCCTCACCGTAGGCCCTACCGCTGAGGATAAGCTCTCAGCCGTCGATGAAGCATTCCCATCCTCCTCACTCAGATCACATCCACTGCTCACTGCTTCTGACTCCTCCGTTAGTGAATAGAATTTATCTCCTCCATCTTTATACCAATCAATGTTCTTCCCGTCATTCTCCACCTTTCTGGTCTCAAATGTCACCCACATCCTCCCCCACTGTGTTCCTTTCCTTCTCCCACTCTATCCCTTTTTCATGACGAATCTCAGGGCATTCTTTAATCAAATTGTGGGTGTCTTTTACCGTTTCTTCCTGTTCTTGTATAATATTGAGCGTGGCGGGGATCACCTGTTGCTCCGGGTTCTTTATTCCATCTGCTCACCCCTCCACACAGTCCTGTGGTTTATCAAAGTCCGGGCCGCTCTCAGCAAGCCCCTTGCCAACATCCAAGCCTTTCTCACCATGGCATGCCCCCCACAGGGCCTCCTCCACGATGTTTGGGACATTCTTAGAGAGGGGGATAGGGCCCGCTGCACCACTCACCTGGTCACCATAAGTCAAGAAATCAGTTATAATTGGCTGTGTTTTATTCTGAATTCTATCTCTTATCTTATTGTCAGGCTGAACCCCTCTAAACTGGTCCCTCCCATCTTTCACAGCTCCAGCCCCAGCTCCGCCACTGGTCTTGCAGCCTATCTTACTTGATCCTCCTGTGAGCCGCTTCCCAGTCAAACGACCATCACTGTCTTCTTTTGCCACGCGCACTTGGTGTGCGCCCTCTGGTTTGTCTGCTAAATTCCTTACATTCTTTGGCGCCATTTCTGCCACCATAAACCAAGGCCAGGTCACTAATAATTTACCAATCCTTTGAATCGTCTCTTGCAAAAATCCGACTTCTCTTTTTAACAATTTGACAGCGCCCTTCAGCCCACCACTGAAAACGCATGCAGGGCTTAACCTTACCCCCTCAGGCGTCCCTTTGAGAACAATCTGCATTCGGATGTCTTTACCTTCCTGGTACGACCCGCCGCTGGTAAAGGTTAGCAAATGTACCACTAACCGCATACACGTCTCCGTGCGCTCTTGGTAACCCCAGATTGCAAAAACAACCGAAGTCTATCCAATACTGGCAGCAGCAGGGGGGCGGGGAGGCTGTGGGAGGCATGGAACGCAACTCAGCTTATCGTGAACGCCATCTTCGTGCTCGCTGTAATCCGAAGTCCGTCCTTCTGCACAGCATCCAGGTGGAGGGGCCAGCAGCTGTCTACCTGGTATCCTCTGCCCCATAACACTACATTTTTAGGCAAATATTCCGTGACCTTGAGGGGTGCTCCACTCGGAGTTCCTGAAAGATTGTGATATCAATGTTTAAGAAGCACATCATAAGAAAATTAAGGGTCCTATTTGTGATGCCATCTGTTGGGGCATTACTATCCATGTAATGGCAGACTCAGGTGCTTCTATAACAATTATTGCTGATACCACATTGTATAAATATTAGCCAGAAGGTACTGAGTTGCAAAGCACTGATGTGAACCCTAAAGCTTTCGGGAATTCAACATAGATATGTTGGGTTTCTTCTTCAGCTCTCTTGAGTGTTTGGGGAGAAAGACTCAAATAAAAAGTTACGCAGCACTCAGGGGTCGTGTATCATTGGGTGGATGGATTCAGTGAGGTTAGGCCTTTATCTTAAACCTGGCTCTGATAATCGCATTGTATTAGGCGATCGACCTGTCTGTGCCCTTAACCTTGGTCCTAACTTTTCTAAGACAATGTTCACAAAGCTTCATGAAGTTTTTAATAACGAGGTGGACACAGTAAAGGGATTTGAGGTCAGCAAAAAGAAATTAGGGTATTTTACCCAGAGATAAGGGTACAGAGTACTCAGTTGTTGTCATTCATCTGTATATGCATGTGTGGACATTATGTGCACATCTTTTGTGTGGCGTTGTGTCCCTCCCTAATAAACAGTGTCCCTCTCTTGATCCTATGCCTGGCTTCAAGGACCATCAAAAGTTCTAACATAAGGAGTTAATTTCTAGCACAGCTGTTTCTGTTCATGGCATATAAATAGTCATCAACACATAACTTGGGCATTGTTGATCAGGTTGTGGCATATCAGCAGCCATCACTGACCTATTAAGAGCATGACAGGCCTACGTGTTGCCATCCCTGACATAACAATGGCCATTCCCTTACATAATAACGCCATGAATGGTATATAGTCCACATCTTGGCCATTATTGGGTCCAGTCTTTGCACAGTGGTGACTTTGGTGTAATGATGGGCAGTATTGGCATGATACAGGCATCCTTGGTGTAACAGTCAATCAATCAATCAGGGTTCTTATAGAGCGCAGCTAATCACCTATTCGGGTCTCTAGGCGTTTGGTTGGGCAGGGGGGTCCTGCAGCTCAGTGGAAGCGCCGGATGGTCGGTTCAGTAAAAGAGCCAGATCTTGAGGTCCTTCCTGAATTGAGGCAGAGAGGGAGATTGCCTGAGACGAAAAGAAAGAGAGTTCCAGGTCTTAGTGGTGAGGCAGCTGAAGGATCTTCGTACAGTTGTGGTCTTGCGGATCCGTGGGATGGTGAACAGGGCCAGGTGAGCAGAACAGAGTTGTCTGGTGGGTGTGTGGAAGGTAAGGTGGTGGTTGAGGTATGCAGGTCCGATGTTGTGGAGGGCCTTGTAGACGGGCGTGAGGAGCTTGAAGGCAATTCTTTTGTTGATTGGGAGCCAGTGTAGGTCTCTCAGGTGCCCGGAGATGTGGCTGCAACAAGGAATGTCCAGGATAAGTCTAGCTGGGGTGTTCTGGATTCTTTGCATCTTCTCTTTGAGCTTCTGGGTGGTGCCTGCATAAAATGCGTTGCCATATTCAATGCTTGCTGCTGAGGAGCACCTAGGTGACTGTTCTTCTGGATTTGATGGGGATCCACTTGAAGATCTTTCGGAGCAGGCGGATCGTGTGGAAGCAGGAGGACGAGATGGCGTTGACTTGGTGGTTCATAGAGAGTGAGGAGTCGAGGATGATGCCGAGGTTACGTGCATGGTCGGCCAGTGTGTGGGGGCTTTGAGTGTTGCAGGCCACCAGGAGTCATCCCAGGCAGAGGGGGTGGTGCCCAAAATGAGGACTTCTGTCTTGTCGGAGTTGAGCTTGAGGCAGCTGTCTTTCATACAGGTGGCAACTGCCTTAATCCCATTGTGGAATTTGGTCTTCGCAACTGTAGGTTCATCTGTGAAGGAGAGGATCAGCTGAGTGTCATCAGCATATGAGATGATGTTGGGTCTGTGGTTTCTGACAATATCTGCTAGCAGAGCCATGTAGATGTTGAAGAGGGTGGGGCTCAGGGAGGAGCCTTGGGGATGCTGCAGCTGATCTCTGTACATTCAGATGTGAACGGTGGGAGTCTGACTCTCTCGGTTCGTCTGGTGAGGAAAGAGAGTATCCATTTCAGGGCTTTTCTGTGGAAGCCGGCATCACAGAGGCTTGTGCAGCAGATGGGGTGGGAGATGGTGTCGAAGGTGGCCAAGAGGTCCAGGAGGATGAGGGCTCCGGTTTCACCTTGGTCCAGGAGATTGCGTATGTCATCTGTTGCAGCGAGGAGAGCAGTCTCAGCCCTGTGGTTGCTTCTAAAGCCATACTGGGAGGGGTCCATAATGTGGTTGGTCTCAATGAATTAGGAGAGTTGAGCATTGCTGGCTTTCTCGATGACTTTTGCCAGAAAGGGGAGCAGAGAGATGGGTCTGTGGTTCTTGAGGTCCGTCAGGTTTGTGGAGGGTTTCTTCAGCAGGGGGTTGATCTCTGCATGTTAACAGTCTTCACTGTAAGTGGCGGGTTCGATGGTGCAGTTGATGGTGTGGCAGAGCTCGGGGTCGACGGTGTCGCAGGCTCGGTTGAAGATGTGGTGGGAGCAGAGGTCAGAGGGGGCTCCAGAGTGGATGGTCTTCGTGATCCGCAGGGTATCATTGGTGGTGAGGGTGGTCCAGTTGGGCAGGGTCGGCTGGAGTCCAGGGCCTTTGGGAGTGGTGGCTGCGGGTGGGACTGGTGGGCCCTGTGTTGTAAAGCTGTCGTAGATGTTGGAGATCTTGCAGTGGAAGAAGGTGGCAAAGTTGTAATAGAGGGCTTGAGATGGAGGGGATGTCCATGGTGTCAGTGCTGGGTTTTGTTAATTCTTTGATCACAGTGAAGAGTTCTTTGCTGTTGTGTGCATTGGCATGGATTAGTTCTTGTATGGCGATTTTCTTTGTGGCTCTGATGAGGTGGTGGCGTGAGATGACGGTGGTTTTGAAAGCTGCGTGGTCTGCCGGGGTCTTGCTGCACTTTCATCTTCTCTTGAGTCATCTACAGGTGCATCTGGACTCCTGAAGGGTTTGGGAGAACCAAGTGGCTTTCTCTGTGGTCTGTTTCCCGGAGGGTTTTCTGAGGGGGGCCAGAGTGTCGCCGCAGTTGGATATCCATCGGTGGAGGAGGCGAGCAGATGTGGTGGTGTCTATGGTGGTCGGTGGTGGTGTGTTGCAAAGGGTGGTGGCAAGTTGGACTTCGGTGACCTTGCTCCAGCTTCTACGCGGGTGGCGGAGGGCATGGTGGTGATGGGTGGGTTTGGAGAAGGAGAAGTGGACGTATGGAGTCAGTCCATAGGAGTTCAGAGGTGTGGCTGACGGAGATGTTGCTGCTGGTGGAGAAGATGGGGTCGAGCGCGTGTCCTGCTGAGTACAATGGAGAGGTGACCAATTTTTTGAGTCTGTTGCTGGTGAGGTTCTCCAGTAGGGATGAGGTGTTGGGGTAACTGAGGTTGTCCAGGTGGAAATTGAGGTCGCAGAGGAGGATGTAGTCTGTAGAGGCAAGGGCGTGATGAAGTCAGCTATGGATTCGCTGAAGGGGGAGTGGGACCTGGGGGGTCTGTAGACGAGGGTGCCGCGTAGGGTGATATTTGGCTTGGTCTGGATCTGGAAGTGGAGGTGCTCCATGTCAGGTGCGTGGTCGTCGGTGCTGGTTCTGAGGCAGAGGGTGTTCTTGTGTACGATGGCGATGCCTCCTCCCGGTCAGTTGGTGCGGTCCTTGTGGATGACCTTGTAGCCATCAGGGATGGAAGTAGTGAGGTCCGGTGCAGAGGTGGGATTTAGGGAGGTCTCCGTGAGGAATGCAATGTTGGGGTGGGGGAGTCAAGCAGGTCCCAAATCTTCACTGCGTGTTTTTTGAGGAAGCGTCTGTTCAGCAGGATGCAGCTGAGGTGGTCGTGTCTGGTTCTTGGGAGCCATGTAGTAGGTGGTGCTGGTGTGCGGCGGCAGGAGAAGGCGTAGTTGCAGCAGGCAAAGGGTTCTTGGGTGTCACTCGGTGATGCGTGGTGGCAGGTGGTGTTTTGTCCGGCATTAAGGGGGTGGAGGAAGCTGGCATTGTGGCGGTGCGGGGTGTGGGGATCAGGGTCCCTGGTGTTGGCACAGTCCTGGCATAGACAGGTGCAGACAGGCTTGCCTTTGGCGCGCCTTCAGTGCGCCAGCAGTGTGCCTGCTGCACAGCCACGCAGCGGCTGCCATTAAGTAGTGGTGGCAAAGTAGGAGGTTCTTGTCAACTGGGAGGCGGAAAGCAGCGCTGGGAGGGGGTTGGGCCACATGGGGCAGACAGCGGTGAGGGCGGGAAGCGCAACGGGACACGAAGGGGCACAAAGAAATACAGATAGAAGAAATACAAGAGAAAATAGCACTGAAAGAGAAATACAGAAAAAAGATAAACAGAAGAAAAATTACAGAAAATGGTGTGCACCTATGGCCTATATTTGCAATATTGAGACATTTGACGCAGAATCTGTTCATGTGAGGCATTTTTATGCTTGAATGGTGATCTTTGGGGACTGTATTTCCTGAAAATGAAAGCTGATATTTTGAAGGCTAAATGTTTTTTTTTCACAAAAGGTTTTTCTTCAAGGAAATTGAGTTTGTTGAAAAAATGAAAAAATTATATTTGAAAGAAAATTGTATGTATTTTAAGAAATTGATATGCCAATGACAAGAGTTTGCAATTCAAAACATATTTAAAGTTAATATTTTCTAGTTTTAAGGTGAGTTGATATTGCCATAGGTATGTTCTTTTGCTTTGACTGCAATCTTACTACTGAGGTGGGCACATTTAGGGGCATATTTATACTCTGTTTGCACCGAATTTGCGTCGTTTTTTTCGACGCAAATTCGACGCAAAACTAACTCCATATTTATACTTTGGCGTTAGAGGCGTCTAGCGCCAAAGTTCATGGAGTTAGCGTCATTTTTTTCCGTGAACACCTTCCTTGCGTTAATGATATGCAAGGTAGGCGTTCCCGTCTTAAAAAATGACTCCGATGCTATTGCGTCGGATTTATACTCCCGGGCAAAAATGATGCCCGGGAGTGGGCAGGACTAAAAAACCCGCATTTGCGCCGGATTTTAGCGCCTGGGTCAGGGCAGGCGTTAAGGGACCTGTGGGCTCAGAATGAGCCCAGAGGTGCCCTCCCAAGCCCCCAGGGACACCCCCTGCCACCCTTGCCCACCCCAGGAGGACACCCAAGGCTGGAGGGACCCATCCCAGGGAAGAAAAGGTAAGTTGTGGTAAGTTTAAAAAAAAAAAAGATTTGTGGCATAGGGGGGCCTGATTTGTGCCCCCCTACATGCCACTATGCCCAATGACCATGCCCAGGGGACAGAAGTCCCCTGGGCATGGCCATTGGGCAAGGGGGCATGACTCCTGTCTTTGCTAAGACACGAGTCATGTTAATGGCGTCTGGGCGCCCAAAAAAAATGGCGCAAATCGGGTTAAGACGATTTTTTTGCCTCAGCCTGACTTGCCCCATTTTGGGATGCCCAAACGCCATTTTTCCCTACGCCGGCGCTGCCTGGTGTACGTGTTTTTTTTTCACGCACACCAGGCAGCGCCGGTCGACTAACGCCGGCTAACGTCATTCAATAAATACGGCGCCCGCATGGCGCTTCAGAATGGCGTTAGCCGGCGCTAATTTTTTGGGCGCAAAACTGCGTTAGCGCAGTTTTGCGTCTTAATACTGATAAGCTTTTTCCTGGCATTTCTGCTGGTAAACTCATCTGAAATGTTTGGGTGGTGTAGGAAAGTACCATTTTTCTTGGCATGTTACCCCCAATATCTGCCTGATTGTCAGTGTGTTTTGCCTGTCTCACTGGGATCCTGCCAGCCAGGACCCAAGTGCTCATAGTTTGTGGCCTATGTGGGTGTTGTCAGTATGCTTAACTGTGTCACTGAAGTTCTGCTAACCAGA
This sequence comes from Pleurodeles waltl, assembly GCF_031143425.1. Classification (NCBI taxonomy): domain Eukaryota; kingdom Metazoa; phylum Chordata; class Amphibia; order Caudata; family Salamandridae; genus Pleurodeles; species Pleurodeles waltl. The sequence goes on along the minus strand of NC_090449.1, from coordinate 1,021,231,743 downwards.
ACTCCAGTGTTTATGCTCTCTCTACTTACCAAATTTGTCACTATAGTTTAGTGACTCCATATTCCAATTCTAATTGGCACACTGGACCCCCCTTATAAGTCCCTCATATATGGTACCTAGGTACCCAGGGCATTGGGGTTCCAGGAGATCTTTATAGGCTGCAGCATTTCTTTTGCCACCCATAAGGAGCTCATACAAACCTTTCATCAGGAGTGCCCCTGCAGCCTGAGTGAAATAGTGCACACACAATTTCACAGCCATTTTACACTACACTAAGTAACTTGTAAGTCACCTATATGTTTAACCTTCATTTACTGAAGGCTAGGTGCAAAGTTACTGTGTGTAAGGGCACCCTTGCACTAGCAAAGGTGCCCCCACGTTTTCCAGGGCCAATTCCCCGGACTTCGCGAGTGCAGGGATACCATTATACGCGTGCACTACATATATGTCAATACATATATGTAGCTTCACAATGATAACTCCGAATATGGCCATGTGAGGTGTCTAAGATCATGGAAGTGTCCTCCCATTCCAAATCTCGTATTGGGCGGCCAATCCCATGCACCCTGGGGGCGCCACCATGGACCCCTAGTACTGCCAAACCAGCTCTCTGAGATTTCCACTGCAGCCCCAGCTGCTGCCACCTCACAGACAGGTTTCTGCCATCCTGGGGACTGAGCAGCTCAATCCCAGGAAGGCAGAACAATGCATTTCCTTTGGGAGGAGGGTGTTACACCCTCTCCCTTTGGAAATAGGTGTTACAGGCTTGGGAGGAATAGCCTCCCAGAGCCTCTGGAAATGCTTTGAAGGGCACAGATGGTGCCCTCCTTGCATAAGCCAGTCTCCACCGGTTCAATGGCCCCAGCCCTGCTCTGGCGCAAAACTGGACAAAGGAAAGGGGAGTGAGCACTCCCCTGTCCATCACCACCCCAAGTGTGGTACCCAGAGCTACTCCAGAGTGTCCCTTGCGTTAGCCATCTTGGATTTCAAGGTGTGGGGACCCTCTGGAGACCTCTGAGTGGCCAGTGCCAGCAGGTGACGTAGGAGACCCCTCCAGATAGGTGCATACCTGGGTAGGTAGCCAATCCCCCTCTCAGGGCTATTTAGGGTCTCTCCTCTGGGTGTTTCCCCAGATTCGGTTTGCAAGATACCTCCAGGACTCCTCTGCATCCTCTACTTCAGCTTCTGACCGTCGGATCAACCGCAGACTGCTTCAGGAACCACTGTAACTGCAACAGAGTATTCAGGACGACTCCTGTGATCTGCAGCTTCAGCTCCAGCCAGCTTTTGCAACAGTTTTCAAGGTGTGCATGCTCTGAAGACTGCCTGTCCGCACCCTGTACCAGAACCAAAGGAATCTCCCGTGGAGTGACGGAGTCACTTCCCTGCTTCTGCAGGCACACTTCTGCGACAACGAACAGTACTCTGGGACTCCTCTCCTGACAACCAGCGTGCTCCCTGGAACATAGGTGGTGAACTGAAGTGACCCAGACTGTCCAAAGATCCAGCTGTCCAAATTTGGTGGAGATAAGAGCTTGCATCCCCGTACTGCAACAGTACCCCTGTGCCTCACGTCTTCTGCAGCTCCTTGGGCTTCTATGCACTTCTTCCAAGAAGCCTTCATGCACAGTGTAGCCCAGGTCCCCAGCACTCCATCCTGTGAAGCACACCTCCCTGAGTTGTTCTCCAGTGGCGTAGGACCTTCCAGTGTAGTGCTGCGATGACCACACTTTGCATCTTATTTGTCCCCATGTTCTGAAACTCCCGTGGGTGCTGCCTGGTCTTCTGAGGGCTCTTTGAAGTTCTGAGAACCCCCTCTGTCGCCTCAGTCCGAGTTGAGACCCCCAGGTCCCTCCTGGGTCCAGGCAGCTCCTTTGTGATGCAAACCGTGTACTTGCTTGAACCAAGGCTTGTTGGCGGAATCCAGCGACACAACAGCCTGCATCCAACAACTTGACGTGGGACATTACCTGCACCAAGCAGGAACCCACAGCCATCTTCTTTGGTGCTCTTCTGTACTTTTCGTCTGGCCAGAGAATCCACTTTTGCACCTTCTTCTAGGTTGGCAGGGGCTCCTGTCCTTCCTGGACTCTTCTTCGACTTCTGGACTTGGTCTCCTCTCTCCACAGGTCTTCAGGTCTAGGAATCCATTGTTTGTTGCTTGCAGTCTTGCTTGGTTCTTGCAAAATCTCTTATCACAACTTGTAGTGTGTCCTGAGGAAACTTACTGTACTTTACTCCTGTTTTCCTGGGGTGGGGTACTTTATTTACCTTTGGTGTTTTCCTACACTCCCAGGGCCCCTCTACACACTACACTTGCCTAAGGGGGAATTCGTGATTCGCATTCCACTATTTTAGTATATGGTTTGTGTTGCCCCTAGGCCCATTGCAATCTATTGTATTTTCTACTGTTTGGCCTATTCTATGACTGTTTACTTACCTGATTTTGGTTACTAGTGTATATATTGTGTATAACACTTACCTCCAGAAGGAGTATTGCCTCTAAGATATTTTTGGCCTTGTGTCACTAAAATAAAGTACCTTTATTTTTGGTTACACTGAGTATTTTCTTTTATTGTGTATAAGTACAGTGTAACTATGGTGGTATTGCAGGAGCTTTGCATGTCTCCTAGTTCAGCCTAAGCTGCTCTGCTACAGCTACCTCTAGAGAGGCTAAACTGCTAGAGCACTGCTTACATTTCACTAATAAGGGATAACTGGACGTGGTATAAGGTGTAAGTACCTTAGGTACCCACTACAAACCAGGCCAGCCTCCTACAGGTGGTCACTACAGACAATCCTGCTTAGGGTTGTTATAGTGTAATATTTTACAGTGACAAACATTGCTAGTAGCTCGGGAGATATTTCCTTGAGCAGAAGTAACTCCTATGTGGCTGGCTAAAGGTCTTGAAATGAGCAGTGCCACCTTCTTTAATATGTGTAGGCCCCTCCATAGACCCCACCGGGGTGACTGGGGGCGACCAGTAGCTCCAGAGCTACTTGTTGGAGACCCCAGAGCTATTCACTTGGTGGCCTACAATTGGAGAGTGCTTGCAAATTCGCACCCAAGAGCTTCAAGCAGGGAAACGGTGACTTTCCACAAGTTATTTTTCTTTATTAAGAACCTAACTTCACAATTGAGTTGCATTGTAATACCTATTATAAATAATTGTTTAATTATTTTTCTAACCGGTCATTTCCCGAGCTGGCAGTAGTAGCATTTTATCTGCACTCTGATTTTCTATGTAGAACAGCTAGGCCTGCCATAGTGAGAACAGCTTTTTGGGCCTTTGCGCTATATGGACATGGTAATATTAAGGTCGTACATGGCACACAACACACATATACGTTAAAAGGACAGCAGAACCCTTAACATACTACTTGCCAAAGGTGCACAAGTAACCATAATGAACACAGCTTATATAATCAGGGCAGCTGTACCCTCAACATATTACACACCAAAGATACAAAGGTGACCGAAACCACCCAGTGAACACTTCCTACCACTTTCATTTCTTCGAATATCAGGATCATCACAATTCCATCGTCTATATGTTCATTCCAGGTGATGGCATGTTCAAATATTAACTCCAGCATACTAAAACATAAAGGCATGTTAGTGAATGCAGTTTCAGTGCTAGCATATTTCAATAAAGCATTATACTTCTACATTCCCCATTTTCTGTACACAGTGGCAGTCCTCAAGATTGAAGCCAATAGCTGCTGTTAAATGTTAGTGGTGGGTGTTCAAATATGACATTAGTATACTGGAGAAATAATACTGGTCTGGAGAGGTTTAAAGACTGCTGTACAAGGTGCTTTGACAATTCTCATCCAAGGGAAATTTAGGCAACTGGTTCACTAAAGCAATAACTGTAGAGGAAAGAAAGAGCAGTTTGTAGCACTTTGTACCCTGAAACGTTCAGCTGCCAGCTATCATCTAGCCCCAGATTTAACCAATGAAGAAACATCAACACCAAAGAGCTCCAGCTCCTTCAAGCCACTAACAGGGAATTGGAGTGCATTAGATGGAATAAACTAGCCCAACCAACAGACATTGATGCAAACACCAGCTGCACATCTCCAGAGCAAACACCAGAAAAGAAAAAAATAATATTATTTCTCCGGCCACTCATTTGCACCATGCCCAGCTTTGGAGGGTTCATGATCATTTCAGCCAGAGGGCTTCCTCAGCTCTCATCTTTGTGAGAGGTTTCTAAAACTCTCTGAGAAAAACATTCTGGTTCCACTTTCTCTTTCTTTCTGAGAAAAGGCCAAAGATGAACACTCTCTACTGAGCGCAAAGAACCATCGGGCAACTAGCCCTCTCAACCAGACCTGCACCTTTCCACATCTGAAGCAAGTACCCCGAAGCCCCTATTTTCTGGTCTACACAACCCTATAATGATCTAAGGCCACACAGCAGAAGATCTGGATGCCCCCCCCAATGCCCACTGACCCGTTGACAACTTCAAGGAACACTGTCGGACTCAAGATTTACTCAATGGGTCCTGTCCAAATGCATCTCACGTGGTCAGTGCAATGTTGATTCATGGATGGGTCTACCACGCAGTATACACATCATTCTGATTGGGCCACTTGTTTTCTTGGGTAGGCTACATGTTCTCTAGATGACTGGTCCTGATGAGGCCCTTCAAATAACCTAAGGGTCGAAACATCGACATTAGATCTTCTGGTCATTAATTGACGAGGTTGGTGTCTAGCTGAACTATGATTGGAAACAGAACAACACTCATATACGAAGACGACCATGGATCTTTTTGTTGCTGTGGTTTTTAACTGCATATATTCATGTGTGTCCCTCACTTTTATTGCTCTGTCTGCACTTTATGATATTGCACTATCCATGCATGTTTTGCCTATGTGATGTAAAAAAACTGTCAAAAAATATTTTAACAAGTATTGCGGTTGTACAATGGAGTCCTGTATGTTGTATTGTTTACTAAGAATAAAAAGATTGCTTCAATCAAGGTACCTTTAATAGATTTTGTGTGGTCCCTCTAGAAAAGGAGTCTTACAGGAATAGTTATACCTTAGTCACCGTGGTCTTTGTGATTACATTAATCCTTGGTGAATGGTGGCTGCTCCAAAGCCATTCCTTGGTGGGACCGGAGCCCTAAGGCGGAGGTTGACCAGAGGCGATTCTGGGATCCCTCTGTGTAGGGCCATATATGGGGGTGGGCTTTACCACTTGGCCAGGGGTGGTACACGCGAGCCCCGGGGTAATCTTGGTGCATGGTGTCATTTGCGTGGAATCCGAAGGGTGTACCTCTTCTTTTTCTTCTTCTGAGTCGCTTGAGAATAATGTTTTGGGACAGGGTGTGTGTTGTGCTGCCAGTGTGCTGGGGATCCCAACTCAACTTCTTTGGTCTTAAGTGGGTCCTCTTCTCCTATAATGGAGACCCTCTGTGATCTGCCCAGGGATACTTGGCATTATGACAAGGGTAGAAACAGAAGGGTGCGGGCTCCATCCGCAAACATTCTTCAAGACCAAGTTCTCTGTAAGTGAAAGAAGTGCGACTCGGTGCAGTGTAAGTGGGTGTCGAATTGATCTTTTGTGTTCGAAATTCGAATAGATGCAAAAACAATTGTTCTTTTGTGTCAGAACCTATCAGCCGAAGCAAGACACAATGGGCCAGCTTTAAGAAGCCCCTTGCACCACATTAGCGTAATTTTTCTGACGCTAATGTGGCATTAGGTTGCAAAAACGCTGCGCCACATATTCAAAGTGATGCAATGCATGCATTGCGTCATTTTGTAAATCCTTGCACCACATTATGCCTGCGTTAGGAGGCCCTGAAAAAAGGCGCAGTGGAATCTGTTAGTTTCCACTGTGCCATTTTTAGCACCATTCTTAACGCCTGTCTAACGCAGGCGTTAAAATGAGGCTCCCATTGTTTTCAATGAGCCTCCTTTCACTGTGCAGGATTTTCGTCAACATTTTTGGCGCTAATACTGCAAAGCGCCAAACAAGTGTCAACATTTTTTACGCTAGTTCCCTACTATGCACCGTGATGTGTTGTATCATAAATACGGCGCACACATGGTGACGTTAGGGGGGGCGCAATGGGATGCAAGAAAAGTGGTGCATCATGAGATGATGCGCCACTTTTCATAAATCTGGCCCAAAGTTGCTGTGAGCAAGCACATCCGTCTCGGAGCCCAGGTAACACATCGGAACCCAATGATGGAAAAAAAACAATCAAAACAATTTAAAAGTGGAGTCTGTACCCATGTGCATTGTACGCTAAGGAAGGACTCACAGATGTGAGTGAAAGCTTCCTTGAAAAAAAATAACTTGTAATGTTCAAGTCAAACCCTAGATGGCAGGAGTATACAAAGCATGTGTATCTAAAGCCACACATGCTAAAAACAATTGTGTTATATTTGTGTTATAATAAAAGAGCCAACGCCAAAATCATCAGTTCAATCAGGTTTATTGGGATGAATAAATACAGCACAGAAGCATCAGGTTACAGGATCGATATAAGAGGGAAGATCAAGCTTTTGCCAACCGCCAACAACAGTCCGATCAGCCAAATTCTACGGAAGAGCTGGAATATACATATGCCAACATATCTACTCCAACATTCCCATTCCTTATCTAACCCAACCCAGACACCACACATTTTATGTAATAAACAAGGAATCAGGCTATGATGCACCTGTACAGTGCTCTTAAAATGGCAGCTCATTGGAGCGGCCATTGGCGAAAAGGGGCTTTCAAACAGTTGTCAGCCATTTTGGATAAAAAGAAAAATACCTTTTTCACACATGAAGTGCTCGAAAAACATCCCAAGAGCTGTAGTTGGGAAGTAGAGGTGTACTATTATAGAAGTGGAGCAGTGATACTGCTGTATCTTTGGGATTTTGAAACACCACCAAAGTCTGGTGAGAAGAAACAAACAATGTTGTGAAAAGTTATATATATATATATATATATATATATATATATATATATATATATATATATATCCACACTTAATCCCATTGATACAGAGACGGACAGCACTCCGCGGGAATCGTAATTCATCAGGGTTTATTGGCACAAAAGAAAAGAACGTGTTTCGTCGTTGCCGCCTTTGTCAGCTTCTAATTCGCCATTTTGTTTTTCTTCATATATATCACATGATCTTTACGCTCCATCCCAAACTACGTTACAATCAATTTGCCTTCTAATTGAACTTTCCATCATAACATTTTTTTACATTTTTTTACATAAGTGTAATTTATGTCGATCACCATATAAATACATAAATGAATAGATAAATCTTACTTAGATGCGAATTACCAACATGCGCACTATAAACCGAAAGGACCCAAATGTAAATACAACGATGTGGATAATAATAAAAGTGAATAGAACCAATGCAAATAAATACATACAAGACCCCATTGCCTCGGTCTATGTGTATTATAAACATTCTTTGAAGAATTGACTTTCCAAATAGCCTATACTTATATTACACTCATGTAAGTATACTCCCCATTAATTGGTATAATTGATTTTGGCTTGGCTTCAATATATTATACAATTGTCATATATTTTGTCCCTTCAATTGTACTGTCTTGATTCGATCTTACTGTTTTTATCAAATTGAGTTTTCTTCATGATATCATGACCAAGTCCGGCTCAACTCCCAACTTGGTATTGTAAGGACTAAATATGATAAATTTATATTTGGATATGCGACATTTACATCTGTCCATCATGGCCATTTGATATATAGGGGTGAGATTACTGACTACCTCCTCGGATATTTACATGGTACTACTTGAATCAATTCATTAATATAAATGTATGTATAACTCCTCACTAATATTCAGACCATTTGGTTCCTTTGTGTCGAGTGATAGTATGTATCTCGACTCTAATTTGCGCCGATTTTTCTCTCGGTCTCCCCCTCTACTATCTCTAGTTATGCCATCAATTACGCTGTAGCGTAATGCCTCTATTTTCCCTCCATGTATCTCATGAATGTGTCTAGCTACTGGATATGTGATATCATTATTTGTGATAGCTCTTAAGTGTTGCAGGACTCTCTTATGTGCCTGCAACTTTGTGCTGCCCACATACAGTTTAGGGCAAGTACATTTCAAGATGTAGATCACATAATCACTTTTACACGTGTATCTTCCCTTTATAGTGTGTACCGTCCTGTTACTCATGGTTAAATTTTTAATATTTTCTCCATTCTTGCATGCTTTGCATTTCGTACACTTGTAAAAGCCATCCTGTGTGTTAAACCATGTAGTTTGTTTGTTCAATTGTCTAATATCACTTTTCACTAGAACATCTTTCAAAGATTTGCCTCTTCGGTAGGTTATTTGTGGTCTCTTCATCATACTCTGCCCTATTATAGGATAACTCCTTGCAACATGCCAGTGCTTTTGTAATAAATTGCGTACTTGATCATGTGCTTCATTGAATGTTGTAATGAACCTCACTATTGTTCCACTATTCGCACCACTGTTTGTCTTATTCTTGCTTCCCTTTGGCGAGAATAAGTGCTTTACAATTCTCACAAGAAGTAAACAAGAACAATTGTAATTTAAGATTTACAAGTAAGATACATACAAGTGAGATAGAGTTTCTTGATGTAAAAGTGACGATAGAACATAACAGGGTAGAAACCACAGTATTTAGAAAACCAACTGCAGGTAATAGCATTTTACACGCTTCCAGTCATCATCCACAACCGCTAAAAGAAAGCATTCAATTTGGTGAGATGATGAGAGCCAAAAGGATATGTAGTACTGAGACCAAGTTTAAAGAAGCTCAGGTTGACATGGAGAGGAGATTATACAACAGAGGATATACTGATAGGACACTCGAAAGAGCCAATAATAAAATAAAATCTAGAGCTAGAGAAGATCTATTATTCTCGCCAAAGGGAAGCAAGAATAAGACAAACAGTGGTGCGAATATATATATTTCTTTAAAAAGGCAGACATGCAAAAATGAACAATGCATATAAAAAAATTGCACAGGCCAACAATTTTTGCATTTTCCAATTGAGATCTAGAACAATAGAGTCATTTAAGTTGAACATTGTCTAAGTCTTCTTAAGTACATGGACCTCTTTAGTTTCCCCCCCCACAAACACACCCCACCTAAGGCACCCCACCACTCACATAGCCGAGTAACAGTAAAATCCTGCTCCCACACCTGTTTATCAGGCCATCACCTATCATTAGTGATGTCATGGGCTGGTCATGGAGGGGTAGTCAGCCACATTGAAAGGAGCATCACTTTAGGTGGACGGCTATCACTGTCTGTCGGATGGAAAACATCGAAAGCCATATAGAGCACCTGTCAACGGTCTAGTTACACAGGTTTCCAGCACAGGCCAACATACCAAGTCAACAGTATGACTAAGGGCCTGATGTGCGTAGCATGTTCCACAAAATACTGTTTGCAATCATCGACCAGTGTTTTTGTGGTCAATGTGGTAATTTGTGAACCGACATATGCACTAATAGGTAAATTTGCAAATTACAGATTCTTGGTCACAGTTCGACCTACCTCAAAAATATTAATGAGGTAGCTTGCAAATTAAGACTACCTAGGTATTGTGTTCATCACAGAGATTGCAGCCTCCTGAGGTTAGCAGGCTACCATGTTTGTGATTGCTTTTAAATAAAGCTTTGTTTGTTTAAATATAGCCTGTTTTCCTCAAAGGAAAATAGGAAGTGTTTTTTAAAAAAATGAAAAGCTTAAGTGAAATTTTTAAGAGTCAGGAGTGGTCCTTAGGAACCACTGTCTAATCTTTCAAAAAAGGTTTTCAATATTCTCAGAGGGGAAGAGGTTCTTTGGGACAGGAATTTGGTCACAAAATATAAATACATACCTCTGCAAGTTGATATTTGGAGGGGGCGCCCTAAACACCAAGTCCTCCTCCTGTCTTGGGTTGCTTGTGTTCCAGTTCAGTAAGGACCTGGCCTGGGAGTTTGGTGTGGACTGTTTCCACTAGAGCAGATTCAAGACTTATTTGCACATGACTGGGTCCAAACTGAGGTGACATAGTGGAGAAAATAACAATGGAGTGGGATGCGATCCGAGCAATTACCAGTGGGTGAGATTAATTCAAGGATTCTACCCATCACTTTGTTTTTAGATGCTCCAAGTGTGGCGGGTATGCCCAGACGTGGGTTTTGTGTTCACTGTGCCACTGGAGCCAAGCTCTACCTGACTGATGAACCCTAATAAGGGTGAAACTCATCTTGGGTTGCTTCCGTTCTCGTTCAGGAAGGACCAGGCCCGGTAGTACGGGCTGGACTCTTACTACTGCAGCAGGGTCAGGGCAGATTTGCATATGACTGGGTGCAAACTGAGATAGCATGGTGAGCAGAATAGCAATGGATTGGGATATGGTCCGAGTAACTACCAGATTTCTTGTAGGTCACAAAAAACAGAGCGTAGACCTGGTTCCACCCCATGCAGTGACCAGAGATAGAAGGGTATTGTCCAGCAGAGGCAATGGAAGTTGGCAATTTCACTTCTTTCTCTAAAATCTTCGAAGAGAGATTGGGGGGCGGACAGTTGCTAAGAACATTTGCGTAAGGGGCAGCTTTTTTCGCAAGGATGGTAAGCAGTGTTTTCTCCAAGAAAAAAGGTGAACCAGCCGTAGAGAGACCTGCTACAGAGCTGTAGTCAAGAGCTTTTGAGAGGATAAGGGCTGGACCCGGGTCCAGATCTATTAAAGGAAACGGTGGAAACCACCGAGGGAGGAGTAAAGCGACTGAGTGAGTGGAGTAAAGTTAGAGGGTGGAGTAAAGTGAGTGAGCGGAGGCTTATCAGGTACACACTTTAAAGAAAACAATGAATTATAAGGAAAGTTATGTTTCTAAGTTCTTGTAGCGCAGACAGGAAAGAGTGGCCGGTCCAAACGGGGAGTTTACAGTTTTCAAAGCTGTCCTACAAGAGTTACTGGCAGAGATGATTAAACGCGCGTAACAATCCCTTCTACGAGCCTGATTTCATTTTTATATGTTTTTATTGCCGAAAAATATTCTGTTTTGGCAGAAAAGCGATGATCTCCAACCAGGGACTTAACACCTGCAGGGGGTCACTTTTCAGGGGCTCCCTTCAGCTAAATGCCTATGACTATGTGTATTATGTGGGGCACCACGGGGCCCCTTCATCACATTCTGCAGGGGCCCCATCATGTCTCCACGCACCTCTGGGGGTGTCATGCAGCGGTTTGAAGTGCTCGGAGCACCTGTGTCCTCTGGTGATGAAGAGGCCAATCCCAGCTGCGGTTTGTGTGTGAAAGAGGACCCGGATGTAGAGCAGATGATGGCCATGAGCAGGACCTGTCATGCCTGCACCCTGCTCCGGGCTCCACAGTCCCTTCAGAACACAAGCAGCAACATAACACAAACCTACGTGTGTTTACTGTTATTGATGGCTGTCATCAGGGGCACATTAGTGCAATCCAGTCTTCACAACCACAAACCACTATAATCTGCACATATAGGGCCTGATTAGATTTTGATTTAAGTCCCATAAGGAACATCTAAATCAGGCCCATAGTTTTATGTGTGGTGAACCGGAACTACAACTCCCAGAATGTACTCGGTCGCTAAATAAAAGCCCATAACTGGCCACTAGTGTCCCTGACTTTGAACATTTGCTGTGACAGAAAATTAAAGCCCGATTCTCCCAGTCCCTTGGTGGTCTCCACAGCTGCCATTCACAGTTCAAAAGCAGATCCTGCGATTGTGACCATGGTAAAATGATGATTGCTATGAGTGGTGCTAGACCGTACAGCTCTAGGATTGGCGGAACGGTCTGCCACTGTAGAGCTTGACTAGCATTGCCACACCTACTTTATTTGGCCACTCCTTTAAATTAACTGTACTCTGTAGCTAAAGCTGCCAGAAGCCCATTTTTAGGTCGGGCCAAAGAGACAGCCCAAGCTGCTGTTTTCAAATAATAAATTGTGAGTTTACAGGGGCTTACTTTTCGCCCACTGCTTCCCATTGGTTGTCTTTATTGTCACTCTCATTTGGTTGCTTCCTATTTGATGTCCTGCCTTCTCCTTCTTGTGGTCTCCCTTCGCTGGAGGTTAACCCCTTTACAATACTTTTGACTGGTTGACTTGTATCCTTCCACTTCTCACATTTAAGGTACTACTTTTTTTTTTTTTTTTGAGCAGCACTCCATGGGAGTGCATGTGTTTTTAGCTTCCCCTCTCTTGTGCTGCTTCACTCCTCTAATGCCACGTCTGCTATATGCTGCACCCCACCCTTCTCAGCTTGTCTGGAAGAGCACAGCAACAGGGATATTTTTGCTAGAGTATGGCTGATTGTTTTTTTAGATCTCCTGTATTCCACAAAGCAAAAGCGTAGTACACATAGGCCCTCATTACAACATTGGCGGTAAAAGCCGCTTACCGCCGTGCAGAAGACTGCCAACACACCGCCACGGAAAACCGCCACAGCTATTATGACCCAAAGCACGGAATCCGCCAAAATTCAGACACCCACACAAGTCCGCCACACCAAAGGTCAGTGATAAACTGGCGATAGCAAAACCTCCACCGTCACGCCAACAGAAATACACCCACACTATCACGACACACGAATCCACGCGGCGGTCTTTCAACCGCGGTATTCCATTGGCGGTACACACCGCCACGCTCAAAATACACACACACTTACAAAACACAGCCACATTGGACAATTCCAAATACACACACCTGATACACATACACACACCACTCCCACACACCCATTACAATATAAAACACACACCCACATCACCCACAAACCCTTACGTCCAAAAATTCCAAAAGAAGGCCAGAGAGAAACACCACCAGCAAGAACAACAGCATCCACAGGCACACAACACCATCACCCACACAACTTCCACGCACCTCACACAACACCCCACTACATATCAGCACACTTATCACCCCACACTCCACCCCACACATCACCTACACCAGCCCATGGCACGGCAAAGACACCCCAGGTTCTCGGAGGAGGATCTCAGGGTCATGGTGGAGGAAATCGTCCGGGTAGAGCCACAGCTATTCGGATCACAGGTGCAGCACACCTCCATAGCTAGGAAGATGGAGCTATGGCGAAGACTAGTGGACAGGGTCAATGCAGTGGGACAGCACCCAAGAAATCGGGAGGACATCAGGAAGAGGTGGGACGACCTACGGGGAAAGGTGCGTTCCGTGGTCTCAAGACACCACCAGGCGGTTCAGCGGACTGGCGGCGGACCCCCACCTCCTCACCCACAACTAACAACATGGGAGGAGCAGGTCTTGGCGATTCTGCATCCTGAGGGCCTCGCAGGAGTAGGTGGAGGAATGGACTCTGGTAAGTCAAATCTCAACTATTACATCCCCCACCCTACCTGCATGCCATCACATACCCCCACCCTCACCCTCACCCCCATCACTCCTACTCCTGACAAATGTCCCACTATCACAACCCACACATCCCAACACCAAGCCCTGCATGCAACTACAAAGCATGGAGACCCATCACTAAAGCATGTCCACTGCACATACCCATACAACCCCCTAGACCACCATCACACAAGCTCCCACACAGGAATGCAAGCACTGGGGTACACGGTCACCCACCCATTGCACACCATGGCACATACAGATGTAATAACCATCCTTTTATACCCCTGCAGGACCCGTACCCAACGTTGCCGGACAGGAGGGTCCACACATGTCCACCCCACCCACAGAAGAGGCCCACAGTGATGACAGCACCTCTGTCCAACTGGATCTAGATGACCAGCCCGGCCCATCGGGGACCTCGGGACAGTCGGTTCCCCTCACACTGGCACAGGCCATCACAGACCTTCCCCCCTCTGTAAACACCAGCACAGCACCCACCCAGCGGGCCCATACCTCCGTCCCCAGGACACGTCAATCAGCAGTGTGTCCACCACTACAGGGAACCCAGGATAACCCACCACCCCAACAACAACAGGGACCTGGGGGCAGTGGTAGTGGGCACACGGTCCAGGGAACGGAGGCCCAGGAACACAGGGGATCTGGGAGGGCTGCTGTGCGGCAGGGAGCGGACAGGCCAAGGGAACCCACTCTCCACGAGGCCCTCTCCTCCATCATGGGAGCCTACCACCACTCCCAGGAGACAATGGCAACGGTACTGGCCAAGTTTCAGGAGACCCAGCGCCTGCAGGAAGAACAGTACATGGGCTTCAGGGAGGAACTCAGATCCATCAATTCCACCAATGGGCACCATCGTAGGGGTGCTGAAGGAAGTACTCAACACCAGGAGGGACACTGTGGCACTACAAGGGGCCCCTGACACTAGCATGGACGATGAACTGCCCACCACCTCCGCCGGCGCTAGTGGGCAGGACGCCCCGCCACAGAACCACCACACCATCACCCCACCCCCTGCATAGGGAGAACCACCACGTAAATGGTCCCTGAGATCCAGGACAAATACAGAGCACGATGCCAAGACCCCTGCCAAGAAATGAGACCACCCTGATTGTCATCCTACTGTCCCACTTTGTCACCCTGTCCATACTTAAGCTGCCCCAGCTCCACTTCCTATGCCCATTTGGGCAGTGCACCTGTGAGACTATTAGACTGGACTCTGCCATTGACATTCCTCCGCCATCACCCCTCACCATTTCACTACCCCCTCCAATAATGAGCACTTAAATAAACACACTTAAAACACAAAACAATCTGGAGTCTGTCTATGATTTCGAAATAGTGTATTAGCAAGTACAGTGACAAAATGCTCTTTCAATTGTAATGTCAACATACCTATGTCACACAGCTCAAGTCCATGAGGAATCAAAGCAGATGTCACACAGTGGGACCCACTTCTGTGAAATCGTAAGGGAAAGTGAAAACTCAGTGACCATACACTGGGTGAAAACGACAGACTGTAGAGAGGTAGTAGTGTTAAAGTACATGTAGTAGGCAGTTCTGTACTCTTACCTGTGTCTCACTGGAAATATTGCTGGATCACTGAGTCCCTGTTGTTCATGTCTTCTTCCTCTGCTTCCTCGTCTTCACTGTCCACAGGCTCCACAGCTGCAACAACACCGCCATCTGGACCATCCTCCTGCAGAAAAGGCACCTGTCGTCGCAATGCCAAGTCATGAAGCATACAGCAGGCCACGATGATCTGGCACACCTTCTTTGGTGAGTAGAATAGGGATCCACCTGTCATATGGAGGCACCGGAACCTGGCCTTCAGGAGGCCGAAGGCCTGCTCGATCACCCTCCTAGTTCGCCCATGGGCCTCATTGTAGCGTTCCTCTGCCCTTGTCCTGGGATTCCTCACTGGGGTCAGTATCCATGACAGGTTGGGGTAACCAGAGTCACCTGCAAATGGCGAGGGACAAGTATTAGACACATACTAACCTGAAGGGTAACCCCAGACCCAGACAACCATTCCCACTGACTAGCTTCCAGGTGCTCACCTAATAGCATAGGTCATCACATAAGGGATGCTGCTATTCCGCAGGATGTAGGCGTCATGCACTGAGCCAGGGAACTTGGCATTAATATGGGAGATGTACTGGTCGGCCAAACATACCATCTGTACATTCATAGAATGATAACTCTTCCGGTTTCTGGTCACCTGTTCACTCCTGTGGGGGGGGGGGACCAAAGCCACATGGGTCCCATCAATGGCACCTATGATGTTGGGGATATGTCCCAGGGCATAGAAATCACCTTTCACTGTAGGCAAATCCTCCACCTGAGGGAAAACGATGTAGCTCCGCATGTGTTTCAGAAGGGCAGACAACACTCTGGACAATACGTTGGAAAACATAGGCTGGGACATCCCTGATGCTATGGCCACTGTTGTTTGAAATTACCCACTTGCAAGGAAATAGAGCACTGACAGCACCTGCACTTGAAGGGGGATTCCTGTGGGATGGTGGATAGCTGACATCAGGTCTGGCTCCAACTGGGTACACAGTTCCTGGATTGTGTCACGGTCAAGCCTGTATGTGATTATGACATGTCACTCCTCCATTGTCGACAGGTCCACCAACGGTCGGTACACCGGAGGATTCCGCCATCTCCTCACATGTCCCAGTGGACGGTGCCTATGAAGGACAACAGCGAGCACAGAGTCAAACAACTCAGAGGTACGTATCCACAGTTTACCCAGAACACCAATCATGCACAAAAAGTGGCCTGTATGTGTGTTGAGTCTAGGCCTAGGTATGTGTGACGCAGTTGGAAATGAAGCCATGTGGGCCCCTGAAATGGCGGCTGCCTGACCTCTAAAGTGGGACAATGGGATGTGAGGTAACTGCGCTGGCGTTGTACACCATCGCGGTAGGCGGTCGAAGACCGCAGCGCAATGCTGCATTGGTTAACATTGGACCCTATGGGTCCCAAGAGCCAATGACGATGTGCCCCGGCGGTGACGGTACGCACCGCCGCGGACGTGACCGCCATTTTCTATCTGTTCAATCACTCGATACCTGATCTTCGACAGGAGAGGACCTACACTGCAAGTGCTGCTGTGACCTCGGTCTGGAAGAGACAATGGCTTGAGTGTCTGGGAAAAGGGCCCCTGCCTTCCCCACGGAGGAGTTGGAGAAGCTCGTGGATGGGGTCCTCCCCCAGTACACGCTACTCTGCGGTCCTCCAGACTAACAGGTATGTACACAGGGAGCATGTTGTATGGGCTATGCCTGTGTGGAGAGGGCTGGATGTAAGAAGGAAGGGGGGAGAGTGCTGCGTGCATGGAAGACGGTGAATGCATGTGCCACATGGCAAGGGTAGGGATGTGGGCCAATCACTTTGACGGTGCAGTTGGTAATAACTTCTCTTTTTACCCTGTACATTTCATGTAGGTCAGCGCCCACCAGAAAAAAGATATTTGGCGTGCCATCGCCAAGGATGTCCGGACCCTGGGGGTCTACCACAGACGGAGCACCCACTGCCGTAAAAGATGGGAGGACATTCGCCGCTGGAGCAAGAAGACGGCAGAGGCTCAGCTGGGGATGGCTTCCCAACGTGGGGGGGTGCCCTTCGCACCATGACCCCCCTGATGTTCTGGATCCTGGCGGTGGCCTACCCGGAGTTGGATGGGCGCTTGAGGGCATCACAGCAGACACAAGGGGGTGAGTACACTCTCATTCTGCTGACTTTGTGCGCAGTGGAGGTATCTGGGTGGGGGAGGTGGTCTGTGGGTTTCCCTAGGCCAGGGCTAGTTCCGTAGGCAAGGCCCCTCGGTAAGGCAGGCCACGTGGCACCCCAGCCCACCTCTGTAGAGTGCCAAGTACACCTAGTCATGCCCCTGTGTCATCTATGTGTGCAGATGTCGTCCATAGCCTTGTAGGCCATTTCCCAGGAATTGAACAGTGGAGCCAAGAGCGCGGAGTACTGCAGGGGGCTTCTGTGTCTGTCGTGTCCGCCAACGGTAGCGGTAATGCATGCACTCAACATGTCTCTCTTCTGTCTCCCCCACCCCCTTTTTGTGGTCTCCCTGTTCTTGTGTGCATTAGCATCATCAGGCAGAGGAGCAGTGGTACCGGAGCACGAGGGAGCTGCATCCCACATGGCCCTGGAGGGTGACACTACGGAGTCAGAATTCACCAGTGGGACAGAGGGCGAGGGGAGCTCCACGGTGGGGACAGGAGCTGAGACCAGCGACACTGACTCGTCCTTTGATGGGAGCTCCCTTGTGATGGCGGCAACATCTGTGCCCCCGCATCTACAGGTACAGCCGCCACCCCCCCTACCAGCACCGCCCTCCCAGCAGCCCCTCAGACTTTGCCCCGTGCCCGCTCACCCAGGAGGGTGGGCATCACCTGCGCCCCAGGCACCTCAGGCCCTGCCCCAGTCACCCCTGCTGCCCTCAGTGAGGAGGCCATTGACCTCCTCAGGTCCCTCACTGTTGGGCAGTCTACCATTTTGAATGTCATCCAGGGTGTAGAGAGGCAGTTGCAACAAACTAATGCATTCCTGGAGGGCATTCATTCTGGTCAGGCGGCCCTTCACCGAGCTTTTCAGACTCTGGCCTCAGCACTGATGGCAGCCATTGTCCCTGTCTCTAGCCTCCCCCCTCCAACTTCCTCCACCCGACCCAATCCCCTCTACCTCAGCCCATCCCAAGCCCATCTACAGACCAACATGCACACACGTCAACACCCAAGGGTAGCTCAGGCAAACATAAGCACCACACATCCCACAGGCACTCACGCAAGCATCACACACATGCAGACACACCAACATCCACTGCCTCCACTGTATCCCCCTCGTCTCCCTCCTCCCTCCCAGTCTCATCTACACTCACACCTGCATGCACTACATCTACAGCCACAACGTCCCTCTCCAGCACACCCACCACCACACCCCTCTCACGTGCAGTCACCACCCCCACTACCATTCACATGTCCCCTGTGTCCTCTCCCAGTGTGTCTGCGATGCCCCCTCCCAAGATACACAAACGCAGGCACACACCCACCAACAGCCATCCACCTCACGACAGCCTCCAGCAACTTCACCCAAAGTCACCAAATGTACACCTCCTACAACCACCACCTCTTCCTCCACTCCCAAACCCCCTCCAGCTACCCGTCCCAGTGTATCCCAAAAACATTTCCTGTCCACCCTTGACCTCTTTCCCACACCTCCCCCACCCCGTCCATCTCATAGGTCCCGAACTAGCACCTCAGCCACAACATCTCCGGGACCAGTGGTGCTTGTAGTCACCGGAATCTGGAGTGCACCGGCCACCAGGGCAGCCAGTGTGGCACAGAGCCACAGCACAGACAGTCCCCCACCTGTGAAGCATCAGAAGTTGGCAGGTGCCCGGCGGGACAGGGGGAAGACTCCAGCTACCAAAGCCGCTCCCAAGGGTACAGGTGGGAGTGTGGAGTCAGCTGTGACACCTTCCAAGGTGGGGAAGGGCCACAAGAAACCCGGCAAGTCTGGGAAGAGCAGCACAGCAGAGAAAAACGCCGTCATCCCCGCTGCCCAGGAGGCCACCGCCAGCACCAGCCCAGCTGCCCAGGAGGCCACCACAGCACCATCCCAGCTGCCCAGGAGGCCACCGCCAGCACCAGCCCAGCTGCCCAGGAGGCCACTGCAAGCACCATCCCAGCTGCCCAGGAGGCCACCGCCAGAACCAGCCCAGCTGTCCAGGAGGCCACCGCCAGCACCAGCCCAGCTGCCCAGGAGGCCACCGCCAGCACCAGCCCTGCTGGGCCATGAAGGACCGCCAGCAAAAGCCCCGTTGGGCCATGAAGGACCGCCAGCAAAAGCCCAGTTGGGCCATGAAAGACCGCCAGCAGCTGAGACCCTGCAATGGAGACCGCCATCTCAAGCACTGCTGAACAAGGCACCGCCATCTCATGCACCGCTGAACAGGGCACCGCCATCTCAAGCACCGCTGAACAGGGCACCGCCATCTCAAGCACCGCTTAACAGGGCACCGCCATCTCAAGCACCGCTGAACAGGGCACCGCCATCTCAAGCACCGCTGAACAGGGCACCGCCATCTCAAGCACCGCTGGCCCATGAGCGGCAAGGGCACTGATGCAACTGAGTCCGTCACAGGGTGAATGATGCACTCTGGGCACCATGCCCCCTCCAGAACCAGTGGACAGATACATCCACTACCTCTGTCCTTAGCAGGATGAAGCACTCTGGGCACAAAGCCCCCTCCAGAACCAGTGGAGAGATACATCAACTACCTCTGTCCTTAGCAGGATGAAGCACTCTGGGCACAAAGCCCCCTCCAGAACCAGTGGAGTAAGGCATCCACTTGTGAGACTGGCTTTGCACTCCCCAGGATTGAACAGTGGGCAAGCCACCCACTGTAGAGACTTGAGAGACTGTGGCTTTGCACTCCCCAGAATTGCACAGTGGGCAAGCCACCCACTGTAGAGACTTGAGAGACTGTGGCTTTGCACTCTCCAGGATTGAACAGTGGGCAAGCCACCCACTGTAGAGACTTGAGAGACTGTGGCTTTGCACTCCCCAGGATTGAACAGTGGGCAACCCACCCACTGTAGAGACTTGTGAGACTGTGGCTTTGCACTCCCCAGGATGGAACAGTGGGCATGTGGCCCCCTCGTGGATTTGGCATTGTGCACTCAAGCGGCTGAGGTGCCCCCCCTTTCCCTCCCCCTGAGGTGCCTGTTTAGTTGTTCTCTGATGCCCCTGCAGTGTTCTCTCTGTCATGGTCGGGGATCTTGTGTGGGCCTCGCCCATACCGTGTAGTCCCAGTGTTCCACGGACTTTCTTAGAACACTACCTGGACTACTATGCTTGGTATATATTATGTACATGATGTATATATATATTTTTCTGCCTAGTTGCTTTTAATATATTACAATGGTTACACTCATTTTCTATTGTCTTTGCATTCTTCCGGGGAGGTTGGGGGGGGTGTAACCATAATGTATAGGTATGTATTAGTGTGTGTGTTGTAGTGGGTGAGGGTGGGGGTGTTGCATGTGTGTGTCCCTGTTTTTTGCCTCCCCCATCCCCTGTGTTGTAGGTGCAGTACTCACCGTGGTCTTCGCCGCCGGCGTTCGTGCTCCTGGTAGAGGAGCAGGAAGACTATTGCAGGTAGAATTTGGAGTTCCGGGTCCATGGCGTCCTCATGGGGTGTGTAGAGGTGAGCGTTTTCCCTTTGTGATTCCTGTTTCCGCCGTGTTTTTATCCACGGTGAATCCACATAATAGTGTGGGCGGTACATTGTCTCCCGCCTGTCTGTTGGCAGTGACCGCCGCGCTGTTTGTTTGTACCGCCATGGCGGTCGGAGTGTTAAAGTGCCTGTCTTTGTTGGAGGTTTCCGCCACGGTCGTGATTCCAAATTATTTACCGCCGGCCTATTGGAGGTCTTACCGCCGCTTCAACACCGACCGCCAGGGTTGTAATGACCACCATAATTTTGACAGCACTGGGGAATGTCCTGGTTACTTACCGGTAACCTTCATTACTCTGAGTCCAGGGCTTCCTCGCAACAGTATTTACTCAGTTAGCTTTAGCCTCCCCACAGAAACTCCCAAGGCAACAAGTTAGTGTACTAGCTTCCCATCCCTCCAATATGGCTGCCGTCACCTTCCCCCTTCGTTATATAAAAATGAAATCAACCCCACTCAGATCAAGTTTCCAAAAGCCTCACAAAAAAATGAAGCCATTAACACCAGGGAAGGGAGGGATGGGAATTCAAACTATAGCAAGGAAAACATTGTCTCAGAGTAATGCAGATTACAGGTAAGCAACCGAGGCATTACCTCCTCGCCCGTCTTCGTCGCTACGGTATTTACTCAATGAGCTGATACCAAAGCTTGAATCGACTTAAATAGTAAAGATATGAAAACATATACTCATGATAGACATGCACCAATTAAGTTTTAATCTACCAGAGTGCAATATTTTTCAGCACATATACAACGCACTATACTTGAACTCAGTACAGAAGTAGAAAAAGACATAGATGCTCCTCCCTACCTTTAACCAGTAGTGCTCCATGAATGTACGAGGAGTCATCCATGTGGCTGCATTGCAGATATCCACCATTCATACACTTTTACATGCTGCCCACAAAGTGGATATGGACATAATCGATCTCCCTTGGATCTCACTCTCCATCTCCTGATCCTGAGACTCATAAGCCAACAAAATCGCCTGCTTAATCCACCAACTCATTCTGGGGTTTGAGAGTCTCAAAACCATTTCTCACTGGCCCAAAGGTTACAAAAAGACTGTCCACCTTCCTGAAATTCTCCGTCCTGGCAAGGTAAACTAATAAAGCCCTCTTCACATCCAACAGGTGTAACAAGGCATCATCCTCAGACTTAGGATCAGGAAAAAACACAGGCAGCACCACCTGTGTGAACCTGTGGAAATATGAGGATACCTTAGGCATGTAAGTGGGTGAGCTCTCAAAATCACCTTATCCACCAAAATCCTCTAGAAGAGGCAGACATCAGGAAAGACTCCCAACTCCCCAATTCTCCCGGCTGAAGAGATGGCCACCAAAAATACCACTTTAAGGGTCTGGAATTTCAAGTCTACTACCTCCAAATGTTCAAACGACTTCCCCTGCAGGGCCCTTAATACCAAAGGCAAGTCCCCAAAGGAGGCACCACCTTAGGTCTAGGTGTTTTCAAAGAAAAGGATTTCAACAATCTAGAGCTAAAGGCTCTGGATGATCAAACAGAGGACTTTTAAATGCTTGAACCGCTGCACACTTTCACGGGTTCCAAATCATCAGGTTCAAAACCCTTCCTCACACACCATTTCTCAACATTTGCTCAATACTTGGCGTATGCTTTCAATGTAGAAGGGCCACTAGATTGTTGGATCAAATCAGCCACCACAGCAGAACAACCACTCGCCATCAAAGTCATTCTTTCAACAATCAGAGCTGAAGGTGCGTTTTCTGTAGCATGGTGACTCGAACCTGGGGACCCATCAGTGGGTACAGATGACATGGAATCTGCCACTGCGGCTGAGCTGCTAATTCTAACAATAGGGGAAAGCACCAGCACCTTTGCCACCTTAAAACAACCAGAACCACATAGGCTTGCTCCATTCTGATCTTCTGTAATACTTTGGGAATCAACGGAATTGTGGGAAACGCATACATCAGCCCCATCAGCCATGTGAATGACATTGCATCCATTTTCCAGGCCTCCTGGCAAGGAATAGTTATACAAAATTATGGTAACTTGGCATTCTCCTTCGAGGCAAACAAGTCTATCCTTGGGAGCCCAAACTTCCTCTGCAACTGCAGGAACACATCCATCATCAAGGACAATGAACTCATCGAAGGAAACACACAACTGAGTCGGTCTGCTACCTAGTTCTCCTTCCTAGGTAAGTAAATTGCTGTCAGAGAGCCGAGCTCCTGTTCTGCCCAACTGCAAATATCCTAACTCAGTAACTGAGTTACTGGACCCTGCAACCTCCCTGGTGATTTACATATCCTATGACCACCCTGTTGTCCATCCAGACCTGCACATGATGATTCACAATTGAAGGGCAAACACCAAGAAACCCAACTGTACTGCCTTCAATTCCCTGTAATTGGAAGAGCAAGATGATTGAACCTTTGACCATTTTCGTCTGCCCTGACAAATCCTCCAAGGTTGCGCCCCAGCCCTGCTTGCTGGCATCTGTGGAGACAATCTTAAAGGGCACTACATGGAAAAGATGCCCTTTCAACAGATTTGCATTGTCCACCCACAAGCTCAAAATTCCCCTTAATCATGCTGTAACTAGAACAATGTGAGTGTAATTCTGAGAGCTCAGCAACCAGTGGGACAGAAAGTGTTTATCATAGGGTACAAATCTAGGCATGCCCAAGGAAGAACCGTAAGGAAAGCTGACAGGCCCTGGAATCTCAACTATTATTTCACTGGAGGACACTGCTGTGCTAGTAATCCCCAAACATCTGCCACTAGAGTCCACGTTCATTCTAGTGGCAAGAACACCTTCCCCACCAAAGTCCTGAAATGTACCCCAATGAATGTCCAATCTTTCATTGGAGTGAGACATAGGTGGTCATTACAACCCTGGCGGACGATGTTAAAGATGCGGTAATACCGCAAACAGTCAGACGGACAAAAAAAGGGAATTATGACCCTGGCGGAAACCGCCAACAGCCACTTTAACACTTCGCCCGCCACGGCGGTACAGACAAGCAGCGCGGCGGTCACCGCCAACAGACAGGCAGGAGACAATGTACCGCCCACAGTATCACAACAGGCCAATCCGCCACCTTTTCCGGGGCGGATTCACCGTGGATAAAAACACGGCGGAAACAGCTTTTGCTATGGGAAAACGCTCACCTTCCACACATCCCACGAGGAACGACGACTCCATGGACCCCGAACTCCATATACTACCTGCCCTTGTCTTTCTGCTACTTCACGACCAACAGCGACGTAGGCGCAGAAGATACCGGTGAGTACAGCACCTACGACATGGGGAGGGGGAGGCAAAAGTTAGGGGGACACCCACCAAACACCCCCACCCTCGCATATTACAACATACACACCAATGCAGTCACAAACATCACAGTAACAACCCACAATTCCCCCGGAAGAATGCAAAGACAATGCGAAATTCGGTCAAACTTTGTAATGTGCCAATATACATGTCATACAAAAATAAACAAATATATGTATACAAAAATCACTTTTATTTACATATATACAATCCGAGAAGTAGTGCAGATATGTACACAACAATGTCCGTGCACAAACTGTCCAAAAATGCATGGGCGAGGCCCACAATAGATACCTGACCAAAGTCGGAGAGAACACTGCCGGGGCATCAGATAGAAACACTACAGGCACCTCAGGGGGAAGGGGGGGCACCTCAGCCACATAAACGCAAAGCCAGATCCACAACGGGGCTCCATGCCCATTGATGTATCCTGGGGAGTGCAAAGCCACAGTCTCTCTAGTCCATACAGTGGGTGGATTGCCCACTGTCACATCCTGGGGAGTGCAAAGCCACAGTCTCTCTAGTCCATACAGTGGGTGGATTGCCCACTGTCACATCGTGGGGAGTGCAAAGCCACAGTCTCTCAAGTTGATACAGGTCCATACTGATACTGGGGGGTGACTGGTGCCCAGACTGGATGAGTCTCCCCGTGAATGGTAGTGTCCTGTCACTGTCCCAGCTGCACATGGGATAAGGATGCCTGATGTGGTGGGACATTCATTCCTACCCGGTGCATTGCCCTCTTCAGCGGTGCTTTGACATGGCGGGCTTTGCCCTCTTCAGCGGTGCCATGACATGGCGTTTCAGGACTGTTCAGCGGTGCTTTGACATGGCGGTCTTTGCACTCTTCAGCGGTGCAATGACATGGCGGTCTTTGCCCTCTTCAGCGGTGCATTGACATGGCGGTCTTTGCCCTCTTCAGCGGTGCCATGACAAGGCGGTCTTTGCCCTCTTCAGCGGTGCTTTGACATGGCGGTCTTTGCCCTCTTCAGCGGTGCTTTGACATGGCGGTCTTTGCCCTCTTCAGCGGTGCCATGACATGGCGGTCTTTGCCCTCTTCAGCGGTGCTTTGACATGGCGTTCTTTGCCCTCTTCAGCGGTGCCATGACATGGCGTTTCAGGACTGTTCAGCGGTGCTTTGACATTGCGGTCTTTGCCCTCTTCAGCAGTGCTTTGACATGGCGGTCTTTGCTCTCTTCAGCGGTGCTTTGACATGGCGGTTCTGATACGGACATTGGTGTGTGGCATGACGATTTCCACACTGGACATTGGTGTGTGGCATGACGCTTTCCACACTGGACATTGGTGTGTGGCATGACATTCCATCATTGACCAGCAGTGCTTTGGCATCCTGGCCCCGCCTGGGCTGTGACTCCGGCGGTGGTCTCTGGACCAGTTACGATACTTGAGCCCTCCTGGGCTGTGACTCTGGCGGTGGTCTCTGGACCAGTGACGATACTTGAGCCCTCCTGGGCTGTGACTCTGGCGGTGGTCTCTGGACCAGTGATGATGCTTGAGCCCTCCTGGGCTGTGACTCTGGCGGTGGTCTCTGGACCAGTGACGACGGTGCTGGCGGTTGTGTCTGGACCGCCGGAAATGATGGCGCACTTCTCCGCCGTGACACTCACAACAGGCTTGGCAGACTTCCTCTGGACCTTCCCCACCTTTTTCGGAGTTACATCTGACTCACCAATCGCCTTCGATCCCATTTCACTTGTTGTCCCACCAGGAGTCTTGACAGGGTCCCGTCGTCCACTCTCCAATTTCGGAGCCTTTACAGGGGGTGGGCTGCCTGTGCCTTGGCTCCGGGTCCTACTGCCTGCCCTGGTGGACGGTGCACTCCAAAAACCTTGAACAGGCACCACTGGTCCGGGAGGCTTTTTGGCTGAGGCGCTACGACGGGACTGATGAATTGGAGGGCGGGGTGGGGCCAAAAAGGTCAATTTGACAGAGGGACAGTTTCTGACGAACACTGGGATGGGTAGCTGGAGGGGGTCTGGGAGTGGAGGAAGAGGAGGTGGTTGTAGGAGGTGTCACTTTAGCTGTTTTGGGTGCAGGTGCAGGTACTGGAGGCTGTCGTGAGGTGGATGGATGTTGGGTGAGTGATTGCCGGTGTTTGGGTACTTTGGGAGGGGGCGTCACAGACACACTGGGAGAGGACACAGGGGACGTGTAAATGGCAGTGGAGGTGGTGAGTGCAGGTGAGTGGCGTGTGGTGCTGGGTGTCCTGGTGCGAGTCCTAGTGCCTGTAGATGTGGTGCATGCAGGTGTGTGTGTAGACGAGACTGGGAGGGAGGAGGGAGAAGAGGAGGAGGGGGACACAGTGGAGACAGTGGATGTTGCTGTGTCTGTATGGGTGTGATGCTTGTGTGAGTGCTTGTGGTGTGTGTGGTGCCTATGTTTGCCTGAGCTACTTGGGTGTGTTGACTTGTCTGCATGCTGGTCTGTAGGTGTGCTTGGGATGGGCTGGGATACAGGGCATTGGGTCTGGGTGGAGGAAGTTGGAGTGGGGAGGCTGGACACAGGGACAATTGCTGCCATCAGTGCTGAGGCCAGAGATTGCAGGGTTTGCTGAAGGGCAGCCGGACCAGAATGAATGCCCTCCAGGAATGCATTCCCTTTCTACACCCTGGATGGCATTCACAATGGTAGACTGCCCAACAGTGAGTGACCTGAGGAGGTCAATGGCCTCCTCACTGAGGGCAGCAGGGGTGACTGGGGCAGGGCCTGAGGTGCCAGAGGCGAAGGTGATGCCCACCCTCCTGGGTGAGCGGGCATGGGGCGAACGCTGAGGGGCTGCTGGGAGGGCGGTGCTGG
Source organism: Pleurodeles waltl (assembly GCF_031143425.1). Lineage (NCBI taxonomy): Eukaryota > Metazoa > Chordata > Amphibia > Caudata > Salamandridae > Pleurodeles > Pleurodeles waltl. Next base: position 1,021,204,945 of record NC_090449.1, on the reverse strand, counting down.
TAGGGGGGGTGGCGGCTGTACCTGTAGAAGTGGTGTGCACAGATGGTGCCGCCACCACAGGGGACCTCACATCGGCGGACGAGTCTGTGTCGCTTGTTGGTGATCCGGTGGCTGACGTGAAGCTCCCCTCTCCCTCTGTCCCACTGGTGCATTCAGAGTCTGTGGTGTGGCCCTCCATGGCCATGTGGGATGCAGCTCCCTCGTGCTCCGGTGCCACTGTACCTCCGCCTGTTGATGCTGATGTACAAACGGACAGGGAGAGCAGGAAAAGGGGGGGAGAGACAGAAGAAAGAGAGTTTTAGTACATGGCATACCGCTACTGTTGGCGGACAAGACAGACGCAGCTGCCCCATGCACAACGCCGCGCTCCTGCCCTCTGCACATGCAATTTCATGGATATGGGCTACATGGCAATGCTGGAAAGCAGCGCACATGGATGCCACAGGGGCAACTATACCTCAACTTGCTAGTTTGCTGAGGTGGGGTAGAGTGCCACATGGCCTACATAACGGAGGGGCCTGGCCTAACTAACTCGCCCTGGCCTAGGGACACCCACAGCCCACCTCCCCCACCCAGACACCTCCACTGCACGCAAAGTCCGCAGAATGATTTTGTACTCACCCCCTTGTGTCTGCTGTGATGTCCTTAAGCGCCCCTCCAACTCCGGATAGGCCACCGCCAGGATCCGGAACATCAGGGGGGTCATGTTACGACGGTCACCCCTCCCACGTTGGGAGGCCATCCCCAGCTGAGCCTCCGCCGTCTTCTTGCTGCAGCGGCGAATGTCCTCCCATCTCTTCCGGCAGTGGGTGCCCCGTCTCTGGTGGGCCCCCAGGGTCTGGACGTGCTTGGCGATGGCATGCCAAATGTCCCTCTTCTAGTGGGCGCTGACCTACATGCACAAGGGAAGAGGAACAGTCATTACCAATTGCACCATCAATGTGTGTGTCCCCCTCCATACTCTGACCATGTGGCCCATTTATTCCCATGCTTTACTGTAGTATGACTTCTGCCCCCTTCCCTCTTCCACCCAGCCCTCTCCACCCAGGCCTAGCCCCTACAACGTGCTCCCTGTGTACTAACCTGTTGGTCTGGAGGACCGTAGAGTAGCGTGTACTGGGGGAGGACCCCATCCACAAGTTTCTCCAACTCCTCCGATGTGAAGGCAGGGGCCCTTTCCCCAGACGCAGCAGCCATCGTCGCTTCCAGACCGAGGTCACAGCAGCACTAGCAGTGTAGGTCCTTGTTGGACTTTTGCTTTTGCAGGGTCATCCCCAGACTTTTTTGCCTCCTGCCTCCTATATTTTTCTGACATGTTGCTGTTGGCTTTTCAACTCTGAGCACTTTACCACTGCTAACCAGTGCTAAAGTGCATATGCTCTCCTGTTTAAATTGTATGTAAGTGGTTTATCCATGATTGGCATATTTGATTTACTAGTAAGTCCCTAGTAAGGTGCACTAGAGGTGCCAGGGCCTGTAAATCAAATGCTACTAGTGGGCCTGCAGCACTGGTTGTGCCACCCACATAAGTAGCTCTGTAATCATGTCTCAGACCTGCCACTGCAGTGTCTGTGTGTGTATTCTTACACTGTAAATTCGACTTGGCAAGTGTACCCACTTGCCAGGCCTAAACCTTCCCTTTCCTTACATGTAAGGCACCCCTAAGGTATGCCCTAGGTAGCCCCAAGGGCAGGGTGCAGTGTATGGATAAGGTAGGACATATAGTAATGTGGTTTATATGTCCTGACAGTGAAATACTGCCAATTTCGTTTTCACTGTTGCAAGGTCTGTCTCTCTCTCATAGGATAATATGGGGGCTACCTTTAAATATGATTAAAGTGTAGATTCCCCTAGAGAAGAGATGGACAGGTGGAGTTTGGGATCCCTGAACTCACAATTTAAAAATGCATCTTTTAGTAAAGTTGATTTTGAGATTGTGAGTTTGGAAATGCCACTTTTAGAAAGTGAGCATTTTCTTGCTTAAACCATTCTGTGACTCTGCCTTGTTTGTGGATTCCCTGTCTGGGTCAGTTGACAGTTGGGTTGTTTTTCACCTCACACCAGACAGTGACACAAAGGGAGCTGGGGTGTGATCTGCATTCCTGATTAGCCATCTCTGCTAGGAGGGAGGGGTGGAGTGGTCACTCTCATCTGAAAGGACTGTGCCTGCCTCTGACAATGCTGTCTCCAGCCCCCTGGTGTGTGTCTGAGGCCTTGCCTGGGCAAGGCAGGATTTCACAAGAAGGTGTGAGTCCCCTTTGAAGGAAGGTGACTTCAAAGACTAAAATGGGTATAAGAAGGGCATCCAAACTTACAAACTTTAGAAACACTTCTGGAATCAAGGGGAACCTCTGCCTGGAGAAGAGCTGATCGCTGAGGAACAAGTGCTGCCCTGCCTGTGACTGTGCTTTGTGGAGCTTTCCTGCAGTGCTGCTTCTGCCAGAGTAAGAGGGCAAAGACTGGACTTTGTGTGCCTTCCATCTTGAAGAAGAAATCTCCAAGGGCTTGATGTAGAGCTTGCCTCCTGTTATTGAAGTCTCAGGGATAGCAAAGACTTCTTCCTGCCAGCACCTGGAGTCTCTGGAGAGACCCCTACTCTGCTCTGTGGTGCCCTTCCAGTTCCTGGGACCGTGAAAGGAGAGGCTGGCAGCCTAAGGACAAAAATACACGCACCGAGCGCCGTGCGGAGAAAAGATCGACGCGAATCCGATCGCGGCTGAGAAAACGACGCGACGCCGGCTCCGCAGCTGAGAAACGACGCCGCAGGAAACGCGACCGGAGAATCGACGCCCGGAGCAGGAGAAACGACGCGCAGCATCGCTGACGAAGGCTGAGAGAACGCAACCTGCGCCGCGGGACTTTCGGACCGTCGCGTGGCTGGCTGTTTCGACGCGCATCGCCGTGCCGAGTTGTTTTCGACGCATATAACCGTGCAGGGTTATTTTCGACGCGCACCGCCCGGGCGGGGTTATTTTTGACGCAAACCAGGTACATTTACACGCTAGCAGCGCTAGTGTGTTGTTACAACTACCTAAAGACTCTTTTTATTTTAAACCTTTTAAAAATCATAACTTGACTTGTGTATGTTGGATTTTTGTCGTTTTGGTCTTGTTTTGTCTAGATAAATATTTCCTATTTTTCTAAACGGGTGTTGTGTCATTTTGTAGTGTTTTCATTAAGTTACTGTGTGTGTTGGTACAAATACTTTACGCCCAGCACTCTGAGGTTAAGCCTACTGCTCTGCCAAGCTACCAAGGGGGTAAGCAGGGGTTAGCTGAGGGTGATTCTCTTTTATCCTAACTAGAGTGAGGGTCCTTGCTTGAACAGGGGGTAACCTGACTGTCAACCAAAGACCCCATTTCTAACATTGGTGACCAGCGGTCGGGATTTGGACTTGTATTTGTACTTGACATACAGTAATTGAGTGTACACTACTGTTTTTGATCTCAGACCACTACGTGACCACATACTACTTGTCTTGTGATTCTGCTTTTTGTTCTCTGATGTCCTCCTGGAAGTATTGCTAATATTTTTGGACTTTGGTTTTTGGTTGTGAAGCCTTTGCAGAAATGGAAGTCAATTTCTGGCACCTATCTATGTATAAAAAGTGGCAGCTTAAAGCATTCTGCATGGAAAGGGGACTGGCTGTGAACAAGGAATCCAGAAGGGAGGATCTTGAGTCAGCCCTGTTTCAGGATGAATTGAAACGTTGTCAGGCAACACCACCAAATGAGTCTGAGGAGGATAACTACTCTGAGGAGGAGGACTACTCCAAAGAGGAGGGCAGTGGCCCTGAGGAGGGAACAGAAAGAGATGATAGGCTCCTAGCTCGAATCCGGAGTCTGGAAGAGCTTAAGAGGGCCGAGGAGAAGAGAGCCTTAGTCCTGGCAGAAAGGAGGAGGGACTTAGAGATTAAAAAAATGATTTATGCTTACGAGCTTAAATTGAAAGAGCTGGAAGTCATGAGGGCTGAGTCCAGCTGGAATGGTGGCAGCAACAATTGTATATCCAGTGATGCTGCAGAAGTGCACATGCCCAGAGAGGTGGTGCCCTACTTGAAGGAGGGAGTTAACACACGCCAGGAGGTTCAGGGGTATGAGGTAGCTCCAGTGATGCACAGGGTCTCTGAGGTAGATTGGGGAACTGGCATGGGGAGTCATATTCCTACTGGTGGGAGGGACACTCTACTGACTCTAGTTGAGAGTGACAGGGAGAGGGGTTCCCCCCAGGTAGAAGTCCTGGTTATGGAGTGTGAAAACATCCCAGAAGAGTGTGGGTTGAGTGTCAGGGACAGTCAGGTACTGTCTCACCAGTCTCAGGAGGGTGATGTGGGGTGCTGTTTCAAAGCAGAGTCACTGGATGGTGGGGTGAAGGGTACTTTGGTTAATTCATGTGAGGGGCTGAGTGATGTAATTGCTGGAGAGCATATGTCTAGTCCTTATTTTCCAGAGCTATGCCAACACCAGGTGGAGTGTGAGTTCTCTGACCCCAGGGAGCTTACAATGGAGGCAGACTTCTGGGTGAGTACCAGAGAGTCTGAAGAGGCATTTGGGGGTGCTCCTGAGAGGAGTGGTCTAGGTAGTTCTCAACCAGGTGAGGTAGGGAAGGATTGTAGTGTCCCAGGTAGGTCCCAGTGTAGTGGGATGGGTGAGGGACCCCATGTCCAGTCTCAGAGGAGAGGGAATGGGGATGGGTTGAGGCCCAAGGTGCCCGAGATCCGGTCCCAGGTCCTGGAGGGTTCCCTGCGGGAACCCCAGGAGGGGAGCCTAGCCTGTACCATAGGGCCATCTGTTGAGGGAGACCCCACAGTGTCAGGAGAACTTGGGGGGGCGGCTGTAGCCAGCGTCCCACCAGTTCTGGTGTCTGGCAGTACCACTCCTAGTGAGGGGTTGCAGAAGTCCAGACAGAGGGTTGAGAGGGGGTTGCGGACCCCAGTGGAGAACCTGGAGGGTCAGGGGTCAGCTCTGAGTGCAGAGCCCCCCAGGAATGACCTTGGTGAGACCATTTCTGGGCTGGGGGGAATCCCGACTCTGTCAGATGGGCAGAGGTCAGGAGACCTGCGCCAGCCAGACTCTTGTATGGCCCTTGGGGAAAGTGTTTCCCTTGTGGGGGGTAGGTGTGCCCCCCAGGAAGTCCTGGTGCGCCAGGCAATGGTTCAACCGCAGGGTGGTGACTCTGGGTTGAATGATCAGGTTCAGGGGGTAAACTCTGACCTGATGGGGGGTAAATGTGCTCCCAAGGAAGTCCTGGTGTGCCAGGCAGTGGTTCAACCGCAGGGTGGTGACCCTGGGTTGGATGACCAGGTTCAGAGGGTAAACTCTGACCTGGTAGGGGGTAGGTATGCCCCCCCGGAAGTCCTGGGTTGCCAGGCAGTGATCCAGTCTGTGGGTACAGACCCTGGATTGGGAGGCCAGGTTAAGGGTGTCCCCCCTGACCTGGAGGAAGGGGCTACTGCTAACAGTGCCCCTACCATGTTGTCTTCTGGGGGGGCCGCTCCTAGTTGGGTGGTTCAGGACCCCAGAAGAGAGGGCAGGGGGAGGGAAGCCTCACCCCTGGCCCTGGTCCAACCTGAAGGTACAGACCCCAGGTTGGAGGATCAGTTGCAGGTTAACATCCCTGCACTGATGGAAGAATTGTGCAGGGCTGCTTCTACAAGCACCCTGACAGTTTTTGACTCTAGGGGTGCCGCTTCTGCAGGGAGGGTACAGAGCCCCAGAGGGGAGGACCAGGGTCAGGTTGTCATCCCTGACCTGGTGGAAGAGAGAGTGGTCAAAGGGTGCCAGGCACCTGGGGCTACCACCCCCCACTCTCCACAGTCACAGTGGTTAGAGAGGCCTGAGGTCGGGCTCTCATCCCTGACAGTTGTCTGGGGCCACTGTGGCTTGCTGTCCTGGTGGACAGAGTTGCCCCTGGGGGGGGGAGGACGAGAGTCACACCCCGGGGGTGGAGTGGGCAACACCACTGTGTTGGCCCTGGTGGTACTATCTGCCCATTGCAATACATCTGTGAGCAAAGTAAAGTTAGGTGTTGCACAGATGGTGTCTGTAGATGTGGAGAAGGGTTCCCCATGGGTTAGCTTAGTGGGCCCTGAGAGTATGGACAGAGGGATCCAACTGGAGTCAGGAAGGCGTAGAACTGGAACATGCCCCTGCTGTTGTGGGCCTGGGTCCCTGTTCTATCGCCCCAATCAGGGAAGTACATCAAGGTATTGATTGTTCTCCCCTGGCTTTAGGCTGGTAGGGGGTCGTGTTGGACTTTTGCTTTTGCAGGGTCATCCCCAGACTTTTTTGCCTCCTGCCTCCTATATTTTTCTGACATGTTGCTGTTGGCTTTTCAACTCTGAGCACTTTACCACTGCTAACCAGTGCTAAAGTGCATATGCTCTCCTGTTTAAATTGTATGTAAGTGGTTTATCCATGATTGGCATATTTGATTTACTAGTAAGTCCCTAGTAAGGTGCACTAGAGGTGCCAGGGCCTGTAAATCAAATGCTACTAGTGGGCCTGCAGCACTGGTTGTGCCACCCACATAAGTAGCTCTGTAATCATGTCTCAGACCTGCCACTGCAGTGTCTGTGTGTGTATTCTTACACTGTAAATTCGACTTGGCAAGTGTACCCACTTGCCAGGCCTAAACCTTCCCTTTCCTTACATGTAAGGCACCCCTAAGGTATGCCCTAGGTAGCCCCAAGGGCAGGGTGCAGTGTATGGATAAGGTAGGACATATAGTAATGTGGTTTATATGTCCTGACAGTGAAATACTGCCAATTTCGTTTTCACTGTTGCAAGGTCTGTCTCTCTCTCATAGGATAATATGGGGGCTACCTTTAAATATGATTAAAGTGTAGATTCCCCTAGAGAAGAGATGGACAGGTGGAGTTTGGGATCCCTGAACTCACAATTTAAAAATGCATCTTTTAGTAAAGTTGATTTTGAGATTGTGAGTTTGGAAATGCCACTTTTAGAAAGTGAGCATTTTCTTGCTTAAACCATTCTGTGACTCTGCCTTGTTTGTGGATTCCCTGTCTGGGTCAGTTGACAGTTGGGTTGTTTTTCACCTCACACCAGACAGTGACACAAAGGGAGCTGGGGTGTGATCTGCATTCCTGATTAGCCATCTCTGCTAGGAGGGAGGGGTGGAGTGGTCACTCTCATCTGAAAGGACTGTGCCTGCCTCTGACAATGCTGTCTCCAGCCCCCTGGTGTGTGTCTGAGGCCTTGCCTGGGCAAGGCAGGATTTCACAAGAAGGTGTGAGTCCCCTTTGAAGGAAGGTGACTTCAAAGACTAAAATGGGTATAAGAAGGGCATCCAAACTTACAAACTTTAGAAACACTTCTGGAATCAAGGGGAACCTCTGCCTGGAGAAGAGCTGATCGCTGAGGAACAAGTGCTGCCCTGCCTGTGACTGTGCTTTGTGGAGCTTTCCTGCAGTGCTGCTTCTGCCAGAGTAAGAGGGCAAAGACTGGACTTTGTGTGCCTTCCATCTTGAAGAAGAAATCTCCAAGGGCTTGATGTAGAGCTTGCCTCCTGTTATTGAAGTCTCAGGGATAGCAAAGACTTCTTCCTGCCAGCACCTGGAGTCTCTGGAGAGACCCCTACTCTGCTCTGTGGTGCCCTTCCAGTTCCTGGGACCGTGAAAGGAGAGGCTGGCAGCCTAAGGACAAAAATACACGCACCGAGCGCCGTGCGGAGAAAAGATCGACGCGAATCCGATCGCGGCTGAGAAAACGACGCGACGCCGGCTCCGCAGCTGAGAAACGACGCCGCAGGAAACGCGACCGGAGAATCGACGCCCGGAGCAGGAGAAACGACGCGCAGCATCGCTGACGAAGGCTGAGAGAACGCAACCTGCGCCGCGGGACTTTCGGACCGTCGCGTGGCTGGCTGTTTCGACGCGCATCGCCGTGCCGAGTTGTTTTCGACGCATATAACCGTGCAGGGTTATTTTCGACGCGCACCGCCCGGGCGGGGTTATTTTTGACGCAAACCAGGTACATTTACACGCTAGCAGCGCTAGTGTGTTGTTACAACTACCTAAAGACTCTTTTTATTTTAAACCTTTTAAAAATCATAACTTGACTTGTGTATGTTGGATTTTTGTCGTTTTGGTCTTGTTTTGTCTAGATAAATATTTCCTATTTTTCTAAACGGGTGTTGTGTCATTTTGTAGTGTTTTCATTAAGTTACTGTGTGTGTTGGTACAAATACTTTACGCCCAGCACTCTGAGGTTAAGCCTACTGCTCTGCCAAGCTACCAAGGGGGTAAGCAGGGGTTAGCTGAGGGTGATTCTCTTTTATCCTAACTAGAGTGAGGGTCCTTGCTTGAACAGGGGGTAACCTGACTGTCAACCAAAGACCCCATTTCTAACAGTCCTCTCCTGTCGAAGGTCAGGTATCTAGTGAATGAAGAGATAGAAAATGGCGGTGACGTCCACGGCGGTGACGTCCGCCGCGGGCCGCATCATCACAGCCGGCGCACCTGTTCATTGGCTCCTGGGACCCATAGGGTCCATTGTTAACCAATGCAGCATTGCGCCGCGCCCTACGACTGCCTACCGCCACGGTTAGCAATGCCAGCGCTGTTACCCCACAATCCCATTGTCCCAGTTTAGATGTCAGGCAGCCGCCATTTCAGGGGCCCACATGGATTCATTTGCAACTGCGTCACACATACTGAGCCTACACTCAACACACATACAGGAAGGGTTTATTGTCTGGGGTAGTCTTGTGTGTGACTGTGGGTACATACCTGGAAGAATAGTGACTTTTTCCTCGCTGTTGTCCTTCGTAGGCACCGTCAGCTGGGACATATGAGAATATGACGGAATCCGCCGGTGTACCGACCGCTGGCGGACCTGTTGACAATGGAGGAGCGACATTTAATCGTGACCTACCGGTTTGACCGTGCCACAATCCAGGAACTGTGTACCCAGTTGGAGCCAGAGCTGATGTCACCAATCCGCCATCCGACTGGAATCCCCCCTGACGTGCAGGTGCTGTCAGTGCTCCATTTCCTTGCAAGTGGGTCATTTCAAACAACAGTGGCCATGGCATCAGGTATGTCCCAGTCTATGTTTTCCAACGTGTTGTCCAGAGTGTTGTCTGCCCTGCTGAAACACGTAAGGAGATACATCATTTTTCCTGAGGTGGAGGATTTGCCTACAGTTAAAGGTGACTTCTATGCTCTTGGACATATCCCCAACATCATAGGTGCTATTGATGGGACCCATGTAGCTCCGGTCCCCCCCGCAGGAGTGAACAGGTGTACAGGAACCGGAAGAGTTATCATTCGATGAATGTCCAGATGGTGTGTTTGTTCCCTGGCTCAGTGCATGACGCATACATCCTGCGCAATAGCAGCATCCCTGATATGATGGGTGGACTCCAGAGGCACCGTGTATGGCTATTGGGGGACTCTGTTTACCCCAACCTTTCCTGGCTCTTGACCCCAGTGAGGAATCCCAGGACCAGGGCAGAGGAACGGTACAATGAGGCCCATGGGCGGACTAGGAGGGTTATCGAGCACACCTTCGGCCTTCTTAAGGCCAGGTTCAGGTGCCTCCATATGACAGGTGGATCCCTATTCTACTCACCGAAGAAGGTGTGCGACATCATCATCGCCTGCTCCATGCTCCATAACTTGGCTTTGCGACGCCAGGTGCCTTTTCTGCAGGCGGATGATCCAGATGACGGTGTTTTAGCAGCTGTGGAGCCTGTGGACAGTGATGAGGATGAAGCTGAGGAAGACGAAAACGACAACAGGGAGTCAGTCATACATCAATATTTCCAGTGACACACAGGTGAGCAAATTTTCTATTTTACCATTACATTCACTTTCACACATCTACCTCTATCCTGTACCTCAAATTCACTCACTATTTGTTAACTGAGTTGTCCCCTTCCATTTCAGTTCCACAAATGTGGTTACCTACGTGTCAACTGTTTGCATCCTTGAAGGGCTTGTGATGTGTGACATAGGTATGTTAGCCTTCCAATGGGTAACCCATTATGCAACTGTAATTGATTATACAGATTTACAAATCATTGACTGACTCAATTTCTTTTTGTGTTTGAAGGGTGTTTATTTAAGGGCACAAAAATGAAGGAGGGTTGTAAAATGGTGATGGGTGATGGTGGAGTAATGTCCATGGCAGAGTCCAGTCTATTAGTCTCACAGGTACATTGCAGATCTGGGCATTGGAAGTGGAGCTGGGGCAGTTCCGATTTGGGCAGGGTAACAAAGTGGGACAGTGGGAGGACTATCAGGGTGGTCTTATTTCCTGGCGGGGATCTTGCCATCTTGCTCTGTCCTGTTCCTGGATCTCAGGGCCCGCTTGCGTGGTGGTTGTCCGTCTGCAGGGGGTGGGGTGCTGGTGTGGTGGTCCTGTGGCGGGGCGTCCTGTCCACTAGCGCCGGCGGAGGTGGTGGGCAGTTCATCGTCCATGCTAGTGTCAGGGGCCCCTTGGAGTGCCACGGTGTCCCTCAAGGTCTTTTGAAAGTCCGTCAGCACACATACGATGGTGCCCAGGGCGGAGCCGATGGTCCTGAGCTCCTCCCTGAACCCCAAATATTGTTCCTCCTGCAGACGCAGGGTCTCCTGCAACTTGTCCAGGACCGTGGCCATCGTCTCCTGGGAGTGGTGGTATGCTCCCATGATGGAGGAGAGTGCCTCGTGGAGAGTGGGTTCCCTTGGCCTGTCCTCCCCCTGTCGCACAGCAGCCCTCCCAGTTCCCCTATGTTCCTGTGCCTCCATCCCCTGGACCGTGTGCCCACTACCACTGCCCCCAGGTCCCTGTTGTTGTTGGGGTGGTGGGTTAGCCTGGGTGCCCTGTAGTGGTGGACACACTGCTGATTGACGTGTCCTGGGGACGGAGGTATGGGCCCGCTGGGTGGGTGCTGTGCTGGTGTTTACGCACTCAAGCGTCTTTTACTGTTAGACGCTGTAGCCCTTCAATAAGACTTTGCGGAATAATAGGTCATTGAAATATGATCGGAGCAATGGATTACAATTTGGAGTGAAACATTAACGATTTTGATTATTGAGGAATAGTGCCTCAATTAAGAAGCCCTGAAGAAGTCGTAGGGGACATATTATTTCCCATTGACGAAACACGTGTTGGCTGGAAGGATCATAACCTGTGGATTAAAGACTATGTAATGTGAATTAGATTTGGAATAAAAAGACTGTGGATTCATCAATCAACCCAACTAGTTGACTCCAGGACCATTGTGATTTCTTTTGGAACTGATGCATTATAATTGAAAAAATTTGTGTTGTGAAGTATTCACTAAAAAGAGGAGACCCTCGCAAATTGAAGTTTGTAGTTGGAGTTGTTTTTCTCCTAGGGTAGGGTGTTTCCCTGAGGAAGTTCCCCGTTATCTATTGGGGGTAGATTTTCACCCGTAGCGCCATTGATCCTTATTTACACACCCCACTTCGTTGCTTTACCCCCAGTACTTTTACCTGTGAATTTGATTGAAGTGAGTGAGGTTGACTTATTCTTTATATAACGAAGAGGGAAGGCAACGGTGGCCATATTGGAGGGATGCTAGGTGACCAATCCACCTTCCTTGGCTATTTAGGGTCTCCCTCTCGGGTGGGTCCGCAGATTCGATGCGCAAGATTCCAGCAGGACTTCTCTGCATCGTTTACTTCATGTTCTGGCCACTGGGACTGCAACTGGACCCTCCAGGAACCGACAGTCTGCATACTACAGCGATGACTCTGCTCTGCAACATTGTTTCTCCAGCTCCCCACCAACTGCAACATTTCACCGGCTGTGCATCCTCTGAGGGCAACGAGTCTTCAGCCTGCACAAGAAGTAACAAGGAGTCTCCCTTGGAGTGAAGGAGTCACTCCCCAGCATCCGCAGGCACAAACTGCAACAACGACCTGCTGCATAGATCCTCTCTCCTCCGGAACTGCATGAAACCTGCATCACAGGTGATGGTCTGGAGTGGTTCCCTTTGCCCTTTGTACGGGCTGTCCAACTTGGGAGACAGTAAGCCCTTGCTTCTCTTTGCAGGACAGTACCCCTCTGCACCGCGACTCGTGCAGCTACCACAGCTTGTTTGTTCCTCCTTCAGGGGATCTTCAGGCTCTGTATAGCGCAGGCCTCAAGCACTCTTCTCTGCAAAGCACAGTCTCCTGCCTCCTGCTCCAGCAATGTCTGACTCCTCTCCAGCTGTGCTGAGTGGGCCTTACTACGACTTCTGTGCCTGCTGCCCATGGGTCACCTGTGGGGGCTTCCTCCTCTTCTTGTGACTCTCCCAGTTGCTGAGGGTCACCTTGGACTCCCCTCCTTGGGTCAAGTCCCCTGGGCCTTGCTGGTCCTCTTCAGCTTTTCAAAACCTTCTTCTATGTCTCTTGCATTTGCCAAGGCTTGTTGGTGATTTTCCAGCACCACTGACTGACTGCAATGCAAGTGCCGATGTGGAACATCACTTGCATCACTTCTGGAACTCCTCTTCTGCTCCTGCGCTGCACTGCTGATTTCCTTCATCCACTGTCAACCTGGTCCTACATCCACAGAAGGGTGGGTAGTGGCTCCTGCCACAGCTGGACACTCCAACTCTAACTGGACATGGCCCCCTACTTTTGCAGGCCCTCTTTTGTCAGGAACTACCTCTAGTTTCTTCCAGTCTTGATTGGGTCTTGCTTAGTCCTTTGCCAAAGTTCTCCTGTAGGTTTTGGTGAAAACCAGGAACTTGCCTCTTCTCTCCTGGTCACTGGGGACACCCTGGTACTTACCTCTTGGGGTTCCTAGTTCCCTAAGCTCCCCTCTACTGATTCCACTTCCTTGGGTGGGGGACTGCCTTTTGCATTCCACTTACTTAGTAAATGGTTTGGTCTCTCCCAGGGCCTTCACTATTTACTATTGTTTTTACTATTTGCTATTGCTTTCTATGCTAATCACTGACTTCTAATGTGTACATAATAGTGTGTTTACTTACCTCCTATTGGAGCATTGCCTATTTAGTATTTGTGTTACTATAATAAAGTACCTTTATTTTTGTAACACTGTGTGGTTCTTTTCATGTGTGTAAGTGCTGTGTGATTGTAGTGGTATTGCACAAGCTTTGCATGTCTCTTAGATAAGTCTTGGCTGCTCATCCACAGCTACCTCCAAAGAGCCCTGGCTTCCTAGACACTGCCTACACTTCACTAATAGGGGATACATGGAATAAGGTGATAACACCATAGGTGCTCAACACACACCAGGCCAACTTCCTACATTGGTGTCAAGGGTGGGATAAGACACTTACAATTGCCTTACCATTCTGTAACTGATTACTTTCAACACGAAAGACCATTACTAGCTGCTAGGTACACACTACACTTAGTTGTTAGGATTTCTAGTCTCCTGGGTTTGGGTAAGCTAGGGGTATAGCATAGCCCTTGCTTCAAACTTTCCCAGGGGCTTAGTTGTTAGAGTAATTAGGTACACCTACACCACTCTAGCAAGAATGTCTTCAGTAGAGCACAACTCTCAGGCCCCAGACTCTCACTATGAGGGTCTTACCATCCAAGAGCAGAGGGAGATGTGTGCCTCTAGAAAACTGAAGACAGGGAGAAATCCCAATAAGAGTCTACTTCTTGGCTTGCTTCTCCAAGCTGACCAGAACAATGCTGGCAGCCAGGAGAAGGAAGAAGTAGAAACTGGCCCTCCAGTCCTAGACAGGGTAGACTTAGGCTACACTGGGTAGGGTCAGGAAGAACCTGGGGAACACCACAGCCCAGGTAATGAGAAGGGGGGTCATGTCAGTAGTCCCACCTTCACTCCAAGGGAGTGAGTTCAGAGGGTTCCCAGGAGGAGGGATAGGTCCTCCTCTGTCAATACTCACGTCTCCTCAGTGTCTGAGGGGACCCACTGCTCCACCTCAGGGGGAAGATTAATTAGATAGAGAGCTTAGGAAACTGAGGTTGGAGGAGGAAAAGCTGAGGCTGCAACAGCAGCAGCTGACTCTGGATAGGGAGGCCTTGGCAGTGGAAAGAGAGAGACAGGGGTTGGGGTTAGCACCCCCATGGTGGCAGCAATCTTAGCTTTAAGGACACCAGAATCAGGGAGGACTCATGATTCTAAGAACATGAGCAAGAAAGTCCCACCTTACAAGGTGGGGGATGGTATTTACAAATGGTTCACTGCTCTGGAGAGGGCCTGTGAAGTTGAGAAGGTCCCCCAAAGGCAGTGGGCAGCAAACTTGTGGCTCTCCTCTGTCCTAAAGGCAGAGACAAACTCCTCACTGTCAGAGAGGAAGATGCAGACAATTATGCAGCTCTAAAAATAGCACTGTTTGATGGTTTTCGTTTGACCACTGAACAATACAGGATCAAGTTCAGGGAAACCAAAAAGGAGTCCTCCCAAGATTGGGTAGATTTTGTGGACTGTTCTGTGAAAGCTCTAGAAGGTTAGTTGCATGGGAGCAAAGTAAGTGACTACCAGGGCTTATACAACTTAATTTTGCGAGAGCACATTTTCAAAAAGTGTATATCTGATCAGCTGCATTAGTACCTGGTGGACTCTGATCTGACATCTCCCCAAGAATTGGGAAAGAAGGCAGACAAGTGGGTCCGCACCAGGGTGAGTAGGAAAACTCACACAGGGGGTGACCACAACAAGAAGGAGGCAGATAAGCATCAGGATAAGGGTGGAGAAAAGAGAATTCAACAGAGTCTTCAGGCCCACAAAACTCCTCTGGGGGTGGGGCTAAATCCTCTTTCTCTAGCTTTAAAAAGCCTTGGTGATACATTTGTGAAAACAAAGGCCATAGGGCAGGAGATAGCTCCTGTCCTAAGTACGGTTTTTCTGCACCACTGACTGACTGCAACGCGACCGCCGACGTGGGACATAACTTCCTGAACTCCTCTTCTGCTCCTGTGTTGCACTGCTGACTAACTTCATCCACCGTCGATCTGGTCCGGCATCCACAGAAGGGGGGTAGAGGCTCCTGCCACAGCATGGCACTCCAACCTGAAGTGGACTTGGCCCCCTTCTTTTGCAGGTCTTCTTCTGTCAGCATCCACCTCTGGTTTCTTCCAATCTTGTCTGAGTCTTGCACAGTCCTTTTCCAAAGTTCTCCTGTGGGTTTTGGGGGGAAACCAGGTACTCACCTCTTCTCTCCTGGTCACTGGGGGGAACCCTGGTACTTACCCCTTGGTGTTCCTAGTTCTCCCAGTTCCCTTCTACTGATTCCACTTCCGTGGGTGGTGGACTGCCTTTCACATTCCACTTATTTAGTATATGGTTTGGTCTCCCCCTAGGGCCTTCACTATTTACTATTGTTTTTACTATTTGATATTGCTTTCTATGCTAATCACTTACTTCTAATGTGTACATAATAGTGTGTTTACTTACCTCCTATTGGAGTATTGCCTATTCAGTATTTTAGTATTTGTTCTAGTATAATAAAGTACCTTGTTTTTTAAACACTGAGTGGTTCTTTTCATGTGTGTAAGTGCTGTGTGACTGTAGTGGTCTTGCATAAGCTTTGCATGTCTCCTAAATAAGTCTTGGCTGCTCGTCCAAAGCTAACCATAGGTGCTCACCACACACCAGGCTAGCTTCCTACAATGTCAAAAAGTACAGAATGCAGTTACGCAGCAGTGGCATTGTCTATGCAGAAATAACACAGAAGGCCACAGAAAGGAAAGAAACTTTAAATGCATCTGACAGTAGCAAATTGAAATTCATCCTGGACTACAACCGCCCTCAAAGTCAAGCTCCTGATGGCGGGCCTTAGAAAGGAAGGCATATCTCAAATATATTGCACTTGAGTGAGTAACGCCTCCAACTGCCTCACATCCCTCAGGTGAAGATGGGTGGCTGGGTGGGCACCCTCGACGACATTTACTGGCAGGTTGAAACTTATTCACAAGATCTCTACAAAGGATACCAGTACCTGAAAATAATCCAAATTAAAGTAATTCACAATAACTATAGGAAGGCTACAAATATCTCAAATGAACCCAAATAGAACTAATTCACAAGACCTCTACAAAGAATGCATGTATCTAAAATTAATCCAAATGTACCCCATTCACAAGAACTCTGTAAAGGATACACATATCTAAAATTAACCCAAATTAAACTCATTCACAAAATCTCTACAAAACACAGTTTTCACTACTTGCCAGACTAATCACAAACGTCACTCAGAACAAACGTTATTTATACTAGTTAACTATATCCTGGTAAATGTTTGACATTAAATTTGAGTGATCCTGAGCTTTTGGCTCCATGCTACAAGGACAGCTTGTTTCCATTTCTGGACATCCCTTTAGCATGTCTAGCATGTTGGGACTTGCATTCTTCCTTAAATTCAAAAAAATGAAAACAATAATTTGTAAAAGGAAAGCCAAGGACTTTAATCTCTTCCCCAATGACATGGAGAGATCTGTTACTCCTAAAGTCCTGTGCTTACAAATTCCCATCTTGATTTTCACTTGCTTAATAATCTGTCACATGCCGAGTATTTCATTCATACCTTACGCTAGCAATGAAAGCCAAGCCAGACTCCATGCAACCTGACTTTAACAGGACCTCTTAGACTTACATTAGGGAATCTTCATCTTGGACAGAAATCCTTTTGGTAAGCATCTAGGTGATGTGATAAGAGGTAGTGATGATAATGTATTACTTTACAAAGAGTATTAGATTCATGCTGCCATAAATAACAGGTGTTACTATTACCAAACTTAAGGTTTTCAAGGTACCCACCTCAAAATGAAGGAATATTGAATCAGCAGGGTGCAGTTTTCAACTCATGACCTCCAAAACACTGCGTGTAATTCTAAGGGGGCTGAGCCACCCTCTCAAAATACATCACATGCGTTCCTACTCATTCTTGTCCATCAGTGCGTAAGAAAGACAGAACTGTATTGAAGGTAAATATACTTTCTTTTATTAAGCTGGTTTGGTATTAATGTGCTTACCCTGTGGTTAGCACATTATACGCAGGCCTATTGGCTATGTCAATTTGGGTTGAAATGTAGAGACCACATTCTTGGACACAATATGATTCAGAGTAATGGGGGAGATGGCAGAGATGGTCTTTGAAGCAGATATATCTGCAACAAAATGTGACTGGTCAAACATTTAGACTCACCTGAACATAGGATGTGCTAACCAGTGTACTGCCTTGCGCAATAGAAGACCCCAGGGGCATATTTATACTCTGTTTGCACCGAATTATTGTCATTTTTTTTAACTCTAATTCAGTGCAAAACTAACTCCATATTTATACTTTGGTGCTAAACCCCTCTAGCGCCAAATTTATGGAGTTAAAGTCATTTTTTGAAAGTTGAGACCTACCTTGCCTTAATGAGATGCAAGGTAGGCGTTCCCGTGCAAAAAATGACTCAATGGCCTTAACGCCGTATTTAGGGGCATATTTATACTCTGCTGCATATTTATACTCTGTTTGCACCAAATTAGCGTAATTCTTTTTTACTCTAATTCGGTGCAAATCTAACTCCATATTTATACTTTGGTGCTAGACCCGTCTAGCACCAAGGCCCTGATTTATACTTTTTTCGCGCTGCATTAATGTCATTTTTTGACGCAAAAGTGGTGCAAACTTACAAAATATTGGCCCTTATTTATACTTTTTGCTGCAAAACTGCACTAACTCAGTTTTGCACCAAAAAGTTTAGCACCGGCTTGCACCATTTCTGTGCACCAGCCAGGCACCATATTTATGGAATGGTGCAAGCCGGTGCAAAGGGTAGGCTAGAGTAAAAAAAAATGACTTTCATCGGGTGGGGCTGGCAGTATAGAGGGTTTAGCACCAAAAAATGACTTTAGGCAGGTTAGAGTAAAAAAAAATGACTCTAACCAGATTAGCGTCATTTTATGGTGCTAAACCTACCATGCCACATGACTCCTGCCTTAGAAAAGGCAAAAGTCATGCTCACCACCCCAATGGCCGGCACAGAGGACAGGGGTCCCCTGGGCATGCCCATTGCACCCTGTGCCATGTATGGGGGCCCATTTCAGGGCCCCGTATGGCACTTTAAAAAATAAATAAAATTAAATGCAATCTTACCTGTACTTACCTGGGATGGGGTTCCCCATCCTCCGCAGTCCCTCTGGTGTGGGTGGGGGTGCCCCTGGGGCCTGGGGAGGGCACCTGTGGGCTTATTCCATGGTGTTCCACCATGGAAATAGGCCCACAGGTCCCCTAACGCCTGCCCTGACCCAGGCTTTAAAAAATGGGGCAAAGCAAGCTTTGCCCCATTTTTTGACCCCTCCTCCTTCCCTTGCACCATTTTTGCATGGGAGTATAAATATGGCGTTAAGGCCATAGAGTCATTTTTTGCACGGGAATGCCTACCTTGCATCGCATTAAGGCAAGGTAGGTTTCCACTTCCAAAAAATGACTTTAACTCCATTAATTTGGCGCTAGACGGGTCTAGCACCAAAGTATAAATATGGAGTAAGTTTTACACTGAATTAGAGTAAAAAAAAAAACGACGATAATTCAGTGCAAACAGAGTATGAATATGCCCCTTAGCGTCAAAAAATGATGCTAATCTGGTCAGAATCATTTAGTTTGACTCAAACCTGCCTAATGTCATTTTTTTTAAAGCTAGCCTACCCTGTGCACCGGCTTGCACCATTCCATAAATATGGTGCCCAGCTAGTGCTAAAAAATGGTGCAAGCCGGTGCAAAACTTTTTGGTGCAAAACTGCGTTAGTGCAGTTTTGCACCAAAAAGTATAAATAAGGCCCCTAGTGTCTTAGACCCAGCGATAAGAACCCTATGCAGGGTTACTGCTCCTCCGACAATGTCTGCATCAGAAGCAGAATGTGTTTGGAAAGGCATGGCCTTCTGCACTGGTGTCCCTTTTCCAGTCTAAGAACAAACGTGGCAGAGATTTCACCAGCTGCATCCACCCTGTGTGTTCCCAATCTTTTTTTATTTATTTTTTTACAATAATTAGGAACAGATTTGTGTCCATGGTAAAGTAGAGGAATGTTGATCCCAGTAGTTATTACCCACTTTGACCTCTGCTTTTATATGATGGACTACGGAGCACATGATCCTTCACAAGCTTACAGAGCCCATGTGCTCTCCATGAAGATTGGAAATCTAGACTTTTGTGTTTAAAGACCGCAGATGTGCCCCCTTCACACTTGAAAATGTTCATTTCGGGGTTCATCCCTGATGCCAGGAAAGGGGCCTTCCATGAGACAGACAGGCACTCTCTACAGTGTACAGACCCAACTCCTTTCGGGGACTGTTTCAGAAACCCTCTCTGAGAAGAGGCAGAGGGATCGCCTAACAGTCCATCAGGGTGAACCTGACCAGGAAATTCAAAGTGAATCTTTGCTATTCAAGTCGTGGTGCATCCTTAATCCAGAACTATTTGCCTCCTCTGCTGCTTACACAACCTTCACCTTTTGTGTTTGTGCCTCACTGGAGCACACAACCATACAGACGTGTACACCCCAAATCTACCATGGCCACCTTTTACTCTAGAGACTGCATTGGGCTGGTTTGCCATGCCACCTGTTAAAAGAGGGTAGATTATTGAGCAGCGTTGACATGGGTGTGATTTTGAAACAGAATGGGATAAGTTTTACTGCTACAATATATAGGGGGTTATTACAACTTTGGAGGAGGTGTTAATCCGTCCCAAAAGTGACAGTAAAGTGACGGATATACCACCAGCCGTATTACGAGTCCATTATATCCTATGGAACTCGTAATACGGCTGGTGGTATTTCCGTCACTTTACCGTCACTTTTGGGACGGATTAACACCTCCTCCAAAGTTGTAATAACCCCTATAATGTTGCTGTTTTTCGGAACCAACCTCAAATTTGTTTGGTGTTCCGAATTGCATGGCCATGAGAGGCAGCGGCTCCTTGCCATGGATGTTGTATATCATGTCATGTAAAATCTGAATGGTCCAGTTGGTACCTGAACAATACGGCCATTAATAGACAGAGAAGAGAAGGTTGAACTCATTGCATTCGGCATCAATATTAAAAGGCAGAGGTCACAATATTGCTTTGCATTCACCTAAGAAAACAGTTGTCTCGCTGTCTTCCCTAAAGAGGGAGTCCCTCTTCAGGGATATCTTTTGTGCCTCTGCAATTTCTGCAGACTCATCATTGAACTGGATTATTATTTGGGGTGGGTGACTGCCACCTGAATGATTAATCACAAACCTTGTCAGAGTGAACCCTTCAAGTTACTAAATTAACATGAGCTCAAGCCACTGGTAGCAGTGGCACCCCGCAGACAGGCCTAACTTAGGGCAATGTGTAAATTTATGCAGTACCAAGTCAGTAATAAAGTCAAAATTTAAATGAATAAATATCCCAATCTAAACTAGAAAAACAGAGTAACATTTAATTAAGAAAATTACACACAAATGACAAAAATACATTCAAGGGAACTAGAAATATGATTTTTAAAATAAAATACAGCCAAGAAAAAGAGCCAATGATAGTCAATGGTCGTGGTAGACTGGGAAGAACAATTTCAGGCCGACCGGAATGGATCCCAGATCAGATCCTCCAATTACATTCAGCCAGGTGAAAGTCTAATAAGCATAGAGTTCAGAAAAGTCCCACTGGTCTGAGTGAAAGTTTACAAGCTTGCTTATGGTTTCCAAACACCCACTGGAATAAACTTCTCAGGCAGATGCCGACAGCAGGGTTCAGTCAAGGGGTAGTTGCCACTAGTCAGCTGGGTATTTCCAGGAAAAATCCTCTTGCAGCATTTTGTATCCATGTAGACACACAGGATGTCAGCAAGCTGACCCTTGGAGTCCGATTCTTTGTCCTGGCTACAAGAGGGGACAGGTCCAGTCCTTCAAGGCTCGTCTCAGATCACAGACAGCAGGTGTAGTCATCTTCTGATCTATCACAGGTCTAGAAAATGTTCTGTTTAGATGTCTTGGGGCACACATTTCTACGTGGCACCAACTAGTGCTGGGGGGGGGGGTTGACTTCCAGGCACTCCCTAACAAACAGGGGAAAGTTTTGGGGGCCAACCCTACCCACTTTTTTCTACAGTTCCTATTTGCCTTACTTCATTCAGGCAAACAATTCCATCTATCAGGGCAGTTTCAACATGGCAAAGCCTTCACATCGCAGAACATGTACTCTGAGACATGGAGTGTGAGTGTGGAGTGTACTATGGCAATCCTAGTGTCTTCCCACATTTAACACTATCATCCAGTTTGAAACAGGCACTGCAACCACATCAAACCCAAAACTGAAGTCTGGAGGACAAAAGCAAGATCTTCAGCAACCAGACAGCAGATCCACGAGAATTGTCTTGGCATCCTGTTTTTTGCCTTTCAAGTGCATCACAAGTGTTCCATGTGGCTCAACAGATCTGTCATGCAGGATTTGACAGGGTGGTGTCACAGGAAGCCCAATGCCCCTGCACCCCTGAATAGTCTGTTAAGCCAGAGGAGTCATCTTTGCCTATTCAGATCAACCCAGAGACTTTTTTAGACCTCATTCACACTTAATCAAGGCTTGAGCACTGGCTGAGCACTGCAGATGCTTATACTATTTTGTCTTCTAACAGTCCAGGCAGGTAATAGGGTAATAATTCAAAAGTTACTTCTCCTTAATATTTATTACATTCATACTTCAGAATTATTTTGGAGTTTTAAAAACTATTGAACATAGTTGTTTTCTAGCTGGTCCCTTTCTCAAGTTAGCAGTATTAGTATTTTAATATGTACTCTGCTTTAATACAAAGGACATGTCCCACTTTTAAATACCATGCACCATACCTTAGGGGCTACAAGGTGCATATGAGGGTGATTTATTAATATTTAAAAGGGAGATTTTTATCTGTCAAAGTTTTTTTTTGACAGGTCACACTGCACCACAGCGAATGGCACAATAGATGCTGCTCTCCACAAATGGCATTTAACATCCAGGCCCTGGGTGCAGATTTTACGGAAAGACACACGCCAATTTCTCGCAGTTGATTACAGTCTTGTACATTCTATTGAGATTACAGGGAGATACAAATTATCATGTGCAGCTGTTCCATTTTTTAAATTAAAATGTACATTTGTTAATTCCTCAAGTTGTCCAGTACCTCCCATCATGTGTTCCCGTCAATCATTCTCTTCTTCTTCCAATAAATCTTCTATAGAGTCTCTCACTTGTGTGTGTAGGCTGTCAGAGTCTACTGTCAAGAAAGTTCTCATACCCTATTCTCATCCCTATCCATACCTCTTGCAGTCAATGCTTTCCAGTCACAGACCATTCCGTCAAACCTAGGATCTATGTTTGAAGTTTAGAGGTACGGGGGAGAGCCAGGGTGTAGCTGTACGTCTCTTTGCCAAGATAATCAAAATTAACTAAAAACATATTATTCTGTGAGGTGCCTTCGTTTTGCCTGTGCCAGCTTTGTGTGTATACCAAAACTCAGAAAATCCAGACTTGGCGGACCATCTTTTACGGTTAGAGACGCCCCAAGTTGGAATCAACTCCCAGTTCCATCAGATTCTTGAAGGACCTTTTGCATTTTAGAAAAGCCTTGAAAACCTGGCTCTTTCCATAGTAATGTTGGTTTACCTGCAGCTTTACCTGCTCATGACCTGTTGCAGTTGGCAGCCTACCCTCTGTCTTCCCCTCCCTGTCTCGGATGCGCTCTTACCGGCGAGGATACCTGATTGGTCGCAGAGCTCTTTATACACTTTTTAACTAGCTACATAAGTAAATAAAAGCATTTCCAGTGCCACAAACCTATCTCCAATTTTTAGCCCTATCAAAGGTCTGGGTATTAATTCATAGGTCTTGACATTAAACACAGCAGGCAAAGTTTCACTGAGGTGCATATCGCCTTCCAATAGACCATCACCATGTTACACATCCATGTAATATTAATAAATTAAGGCATCCCTGCAAAACATCCTGGGCATGTTGCTGGTCTTGTCTGGAATACTTTATTGAGTCTCTGCCGTGTAAGGTGGGTACAGTGTAAATAATAAAAGGCTGGTAACTTTCACCTTGCAGTGCTGGCCACAGTTTGAACCACAGTGCAGTCCACTGACTTATGGGCAGGTTAAATGTGCCAATCAGGGAACAGCCAATGTGCACATTTTTAAATGGGAGCACTGGTTAGCAGAGGTAAAAGTTAACAGAATTCTAAAGCTAGTAAAGACAGCATCCAGAAAAAGGCAAAAAAGTCAGATTTCCTACACACATTCTTGAGGAGGCAAAAAGGGAGGCCTTCATTAGGAGGGTTTGGGGCAATGTACAAAAAAAGGAATTACCATTGCTTGACCCACAGAGACGTCAAGTGTCACTCATTTCGAGTGAAACTCACACATTTTGAGTTCAGGTTATGCTCTAACTCATAGTACACTAAGGGCCAGATGTAGCAAGCAGTTTTGCCCATTCTGTGTCTATGGGAAAATGTGTTTGTACCTATGGCCCTTGATGTCATACACAGTAAAAAGAAATAAAACATGAAACCTAAATGTGGTTCTTTTCAGAGCTTTTTCTGCATGCAGGGGAGGCCTTATCCCACTACTGCGAAGCCCTAATATAGACTCCTTCAGTAGATTGGATACACAAGAGTGCTGTTCAACTACTTCTGTAACCCAGGAGTCTACTTTAGTGAGGATTTGGTATTATATTACTCACTTTACATTGATTTTAACATTATTCATCTTTTCACTGATGTAACATTTCATGTTGTTAATGGTGCCAAACAGTATGTGACATCACATCCTGTGATACCACCAAATATGGTAATTTGTTTCTCAATCATAAGAAGTTTGAAAACCTCAGAGGTCTTGTCCCATGTTCCATTTTAACGAATAAGGGAATTGTCATGAGCACACTGGACAACACTTCCTGATGGGGATGGGAAAAGGCAGGAAGTGGAGGAAACAAAACAAGTTGTAGTTCAGGATAGCACAGGGACAGCATGAGCAGAGACAAGCTAACGCTAGAAGTACAGGATCCAATGAAACAGAGGGGACATAGAAGTATAGATTAGTAAATGATCAGTGTGATAAGTCACCTGTTGCTGATAAGAGGGCAGGGAGGGAATGGGCAAAAAGGATAAGAGCGTGAAACATTGCTGAGTTGAGTACCTTGCAGCTTTTCTTATGTTATATCAAACCTGTCAAGACTTCTGAAGATAAAAATTGTGAACTCTGTTTTAAAAACAGTAGGAGATATTCAGCAGCCTTCCTGGCAGAGGGAAAACAAATGTTATGGGACATAAGCCTTTGGTGAGTCCCTATTCTGGAGTCTTCCTTTTATCTGAAGGTTAATTCGGGCAAGAAGACACCTGCTCCAGTAAGAAGATCCAGCTTGAGTGGAGGGACCTGAGTGACTGTTACAGCTATGGATGCTGCTAATATGATCTCCACAGGCATCATCCGTACCCAGAGGAGGGGCAAATCATGGCATGGCTGACCTCACCCTGAGAAGAACAATAGCTGCAGCCTGAGGCGCTCGGCCAGCACCAATTCTAAGGCAGCACCAATTCTAAAGCCAGGTACGCTCTTGTGAATAGTCAAACCTGTAAACAGAGCTAGGGTGGATGTTTCACCATCATACTGAGATTTAAATATTGACCTACCAAAATATTGGGGCTAAAATGTAGTCTACCAGAATACTATGAAGGTAAGCGGATGTAGGTAAGTATAGGTTTACTAAATTTAACTCCACATCCACGTCCCTTAGCGATCTTCATATCTTCGGCGTACACAGATGCAGGATTAAGGATAGCAAATCAATACCAATTCATATTTTACTTGATTTCATGATATTCTGGAAGATAACATTTTTGTCTTTGATATTCAACCCGTTAACATTAGGACACAACATTAGTTTGTTTTGTTATCCACTTATGTGCAAATCATATCAGCAAAATCAAATGGAAGACTGAGGTAATCCCATGCAACAACACCAAGAAAAGTTAACTACCTTCCATTCGATTAACCAATGAAATGAGCGCTTCCATATAATGACCTGCCATCTATTACTCCACGTCTGCAAAACCAGCTCAAAGCAAAGCCTGTAAAAGTGTTAAACAAGACATGAAATCAGTCATAAAGGTGAAGGCCAACATCTTAATGAGTGTTAGGGAGGTCCAAGACCAGATCCTAGAAAATTCTACAATGCAAGACAGCCACAGGAGGAGGCTGTGTAGAGATGTTAAACTTGAGCTCCGAAAACACGAAAATTTACACCGTTTTTAGATATGAAAGAGCAAATGGTCGTCGCTAGACCCAGACCCAACCCAGTGAACACAGGGCAGAGAATCGGTGAACATTTATGATACAAAGACACTTCACCCATTCAGTCGAACATGCACCACCAGGAAATCAGTGGCATGGAATGCCCCAGCATCACAAGTACAGAGGATGTTGCTGTTAATTAGTCACCACACCCTCATACACTGATATTTTGTTTATCACACTCATGTTTTTTTAATGATGATCTACTGACAAAATAAAGATGCATGAGGTATTCACAAAGGTAACTTACACTTGTAACTTTGTTACATATGGCCATTCACAAACTCCCAGTGTAAAGTTACTCAAAAGTATAAACTTACATGTCTCCATCTCATAAAAAAGGGGTGAAGCCAAACTTACAAGTGTTAACTACTACTGTTAAAAAAAAAACATTCATCAGACCAGCACCACACATTGACAACCACAGCTACTGCAACATCCTCCCGTAGAAAATAATAGAGGTTGGGACTTAAAATGAAACCCCATACGAAATAATGTTAAATTAAAATATATTTTTTTAAATAGTTCAATATATAAATAACTATAATTTGATGTAAAAAAGTCTAAAAATAAAATATTACATTATAAAATATTATAAAATATATAGTATTTTAACAACCTTTTTTGAACTTGTCTAACATTGTGTTATTAAAATATAGTTAAATTAATTGTAATTAACTCTATACAATTTTAATAATTATTAATGCATAATAAAAATATATTATGTTTTACCTGTATGTGGAAATGTATTTTTGCTTTGAACTTTAGAAAGTAAAACTAAAATATAAATGTGGCTCTATTCAAAGCTCAACTGCATGCAGGGTAGGCCTTACAGTACTGAAAAACAAATTTAGACATTTTTCTCTGCGAGGACATATACAACTTAAATACATATGTCCTACTTTTTTAAAACAATGCACATGGCCCAATGGGCTGTTTATGGCCTAATTTAGTGGTGATAAATATGTATTAAAAAGGTAGATTTAGGCCTGTTAAAGGGGTTTTTCCAGGTCAAGCTGGCAGTTTAAAACTTGTTTGAGACATGTTTTGAAGGGATACTTAAGTGGGTGTCTCAATGACAACTGAAGGCCCACTAGTGGCATTTCATTTACAGGACATGGGTACTGGTAGCACCCTATACTAGGGACATACAAGTGAACTAAATGTACCAATCGGATGTAGACCAGTGTTACCATGTTTAGTGAGTGAGCACAAGCACTTCAGCACTGGTTAGCAGTGGTAAAGTTCACAGAGCCTTAGGCCAACAAACATAAATTCAGAAGAGAGGAGGGGTAAAGACAAAAAGTTTGGGGGTGACCCTGCAGACACTACCTAGTCCAAAAGCCGAGCTGAGTATTTATTTTTTGTTCCCCTTGACATTAGGACTTTTAGAGATCCTGGGGTCACCCGCCAAAAGGATGATATTCCCAGTTAAGTGGATGCTTTTCCAGTGTATGCATTACATCACATTATTTTATAATAATTGTATGGCGGTGTGACTGAGTTACTGCGGAGAGCAAAGGTGGTAACAGCAGTATCTAGTCTACAGGAAGTGATGTCACCTGCTGCGCCAATAGGAACTGCGCCCCGCAGGATGCGCCATCAGGGTCGCCTGGGGCAGGTTGGCTCAGTTTCATTGTTACAATAAACAATTTTGCCGTTGAAACAAGCAATATACCGCACAACACCACAGAGTATATCCCGACACTTAACTTTGGTTGACCATTCGTTAAAAAAAATATCAAAAGGAGCTATGCGGATACTGCAAGCCTGTCAGCAAAGAGTTCTGTGTCCACTTAGAGCAATGCAGCCACAGGTCACTGTCACAAGCGGAGCAGGGTGCATGGGGGATTTTATGCATTATTACACATGACCACAACCTCCCTCCCTCCCCCTCTGCTCAGCATCCGCCCTGCCCCATCCAGGAGCCCTCCCTCTGTCACCACAAACTCTATGTGATGTATGCAAAGACACACTGCAATGGCTGCGCCAAGAATGGCAAACACTTCTATACTTGTGATTGAAGTGACTGTTGTCATGCACTGCATTTACCATGATGCACCTGGGGGGAAATGCGTGCTTGTATGCCAGGTAGTGCCCCCTATTAAATATCTTAAGCAGTTCCACTTAAATCAAATGTAAAGCCAGGCTTGTGGTTTTAAGCTGTTGTCATATACAGAAGATGCTCCCAAACCTCCTGTTCTGGCCCCAGCAGTACAATAAAGAAACACAGCAGTAAAAATGCCCTTTAACAGCCAATGACAGTGAACTCACAGGGAAGTGAGTTGATAACGGTGGGTAACAGATGTGCACACTGCCTGCTCACTGCCATGTCTGCATCAGAAGCTGTGACGTCACAACTCAACTGTACAAGTTACACGTCATGAGCTAACTACAGGGGGAGCAAGATCACGAATAGACTGTAACACTGAACATAGTGTGTGTGGGTTTTAGACAGGTATTCCACAAATGACTGGGACCCGTCAGTAAGTGTTACTTTTAAGGCCATGGATCGTTGCATTCTGGGTGTTGTAGTTTCACCTTAGCATTGATAGTCTGAGTTGGAAAATTCTCAGCCTGCAAGTTGTGGGCCACACCCAGATACTGCTGATTCAGGAAAAAACGTAACTAGCTACTATAAACTGTGTATTTAATCACTGCACTTAGGTGAAGAAACCATGAACAGGTCGTCGGCCCGGAGCTGGAGAGTGTCTAGCGCCTCGAAAGTCTAGGGGTTACACAGCATGCTGGGGTGCAGCGCCCCTTTTATAAGGGAACAGCAGCTCGTCGGGGGCCTTGACCTTCGTTGTAATCGAGTTTTTCCTTCATTTTCACAAATCTCTTTAAATTTGCCGCCTCGGTGCAGTGTGGTCGAGGCGCTGCTCTAAGGAGGGCTGCCAGCCTGTGAGTGCGGATAGGGGTGAGGCTGGACCAGGAGCACAAAACACATCCCCTTCTGTCCCTCACACAAGAGGTGACTGTGACAGCATCCTTTATGTGAGAGGAACAGGGGAGGCGTGAAGGGGAGTGTCTCTCTCTTAACTCAGGAGAGGGTTGGAAGTGGGAGAGAGGGTGTGTGGGCTGGAGAGCGCCACCGGTCCCATCTGCCTGGAGCAGATCCAGGTGTCACCACACCAGCCATTGTTCTGAACACACAGTGGGTGCATCCTGGGAGTTGTAGTTATGCCCTTTAACAGTGTAAATAAAAGCTGGCAAATACCTGCATGCAAAGGGCTGTATGGTGAAATCCCAGGACCCGATAAATAACACCACATGGCAGTTGTGGATGTCAGCATATGTTGTTGTGTTAGTATTTACAAACAACTTTCCTTACCCCTTGCAAGGCCCAAAGCGCTTACTGTTCTGCTGTTCAAGTACCTGCCTCTTGACTTCAACGATCTACGACATACAATAAAGTCCTTGGTATGAAACAGTACATTCAGGCTGCTCTGTCCCATACCTGGAATCTGCAGTCAGTCCTGGATATTATCCCACAGAACATTGCATTCTTGGACCAGCAGTATCACTTTCATGTACGGTCCTACAAATCCCAGCATGCCATTCTATGGCAATTTAAAGCCAGGACTGGTGGCCTTGGGCTGAAAAACATGTGCTCTCAGGTTCAGCTTCACGTGGTCTCAGCTTCAGCTTCTCATGGTCCCAGGCTCAGCTTCACGTGGTCTCAGGTACAGCTTCACGTGGTCTCAGGCTCAGCTTCACGTGGCCTCAGGCTTAGTTCAGGTTCAGCTTCACCTGGTCTCAAGTTCAGCTTCACGTGGCCTTAGATTCAGCTTCACATGCTCACAGGTTCAGCTTGAGGCTCATCTTCACATGGTCTCAGGTTCAGATTCATATGGTCTCAGGTTCAGCTTCTTATGTCCTCAGGTTAAGCTTCATGCACGTGGTCTCAGGTTCAGCTTCATGTGATCTCAGGTTCATCTTCACATGTTCTCGGGTTAAGCTTCACATGGCTTCAGGTTAAGCCTCATAAGGTCTCAGGTTCAGCTATACATGGTCGTGGTTCAGCTGCACATGGTCTGTGGTTCAGCTTTACATGGTCTCAGGTTGCGCTTCTCACGGTCTCAGGTTCAGCTTTACGTGGTCTCAGGTTCAGCTTCACATGGTCTTGGGTTCTTCTTCAGGTGGCTCAGGTTCAGCTTCACAAGGTCTCAGATTTAGCTTTACGTGGTCTCAGGTTGAGCTTCCCACAGACTCAGGTTCAGCCTTATGTGTTCTCAGGGTCAGCTTCATGTGGTCTCGGGTTCTTCTTCAGGTGGCTCAGGTTCAGCTTCAGGTTCAGATTCAGAAGGTCTCAAGTTTAGCTTTACGTGGTCTCAGTTTCAGCTTCATGTGGTCTCAGGTTCAGCTTCACGTGGTCTCGGGTTCTTCTTCAGGTGGCTCAGGTTCAGCTTCAGAAGGTCTCAGATTCAGCTTGACATGGTCTCAGGTTCAGTTTCATGTGGCCTCAGGCTCAGCTTCACTTGGTTTCAGATTCAGTTTCATGTGCCTCAGGCTCAGATTTGTATGACCTTATGTTCAATATCATGTGTCCCCAGGCTCTGCTTCACATGCTCTGCTTCACATGCCTCGGATTCACATGCCTCAAGTTTAGCTTCACATGCCTCAGTTTCGGCTTCACATGCCTAGAGTTCAGCTTCACATGTCTCAGATTCAGCTTCACATGGTCTCAGGCTCAGCGTCACATGATATTAGGTTCAGTGTCATGTGTTCCTTGGTTCCACTTCACATGCCTCAGTTTCAGCCACACATGCCTCAGATTCTCCGTCACATGACCACAGGTTCAGTGTCATGTGTCCCCAGGTTCCATTTCACATGCCACAGCCTCAGATGCCACCGGTTTAGTTTCACATGCTTCAAGTTCAGCTTCATGTGCCTCAGGGTCAGCTACAGATGCCTCAAGTTCAGCTTCAAGTGCCTCAGGGTCAGCATCATGTGCCCTAAGGCTCCACTTCACATGGCCTCAGACCCGGCTCCTTGTGGCCTCAGGTTCAATTTAACATGGCCATACGCAGTCTCCTGCTGGGGGTCAATATCCCCACCTCGCCAGAACAACCACCAATCGCTTTCCTGCATCTCCCTGTCTACTTCACTTGCTTGTGCGCCCTCTTCTGTAATACTGACGACACTGGCGGGCACGTAGCACCAGAGGTATCATGGGAGGGCAGTCCCTCATTTGCATTGGGGTGTGGCTCCATGCAAATGAAGGAATCTTTTTGCCACTTCACCTGTATCATATTAAAGATTCAGTTACAAATACAGCAGCCCCCGTAGGACTCTTTTTGAAAAATCAAAGCTGGAAACCCCTTGTATGATACTAAGGTACCCAACGTTGAATGTACTTATCCCACAGCCATATGTTAAATTAGCATTCAGGTTGTGCAAAAAACAGGCACTGAGATTGACAAAGTTTCTGTTGCTGTTGTACATTCTCAAACAGTAAACATATAAATAGCAATGTGACTCATATAAGGTGCAGACGATGCAGTGCTCAAACATTGAAATAAATACAAAAGAGGCACCATCAATCATCCTTGGTTCTACAAGTCATTGGTATAAACAAACATGTGCATGTAACCTAATACAAAGTTGATCTATCAATCATCAGGGAACCAAAGGAGATGTATGTCGACGTTTCAACCCCTTATTGACAAAAGGTTCTCTTCAAGACAAGGTCGTCTAGCCCCATATCCCTACTTGCTGAACAGGATTAATGCAGTCGCTATTATCTGTGAGTATATTTCGTATGACAGCTGTGATTCTCTACTCCAGGATACACTGCCACATAAATACTGTCCTTGTCCAATGAAAACATCTGGACCATCAATGCAAATATAGATTATATCAAGCCTAGGCAGCAGGGTTGTTCAGTAGAATTAGCTGTTGAATGAAGTGCCTTGCACGTCCCACAAAAGACTTTAGTTTTTGTGATGAAGCCAGCAACATTATCCACTGGAAGTGTTGGTCAGTAATTGAGTGACTTGTGACAGTTCGGACAGGCATGATATAATCTATATCCACATTGATGGGCTGTTTGGCAGCCAAATGTGCGCTACCACAAGGGAAAGGACAGCAATGCACTGTATTGCATAAATATGGTGCATTCCAGCACTTTAACATTATATAGGGTGGAACAGCAAGAAGACTTGTGGAGCTGCCCTATGCCAATTCCCCATAAATAAGCTCCTCTGTGTTTCCCATAAGGTGCGTGAAAGGGCACTCGTGCAGCCCTTATCTTCTTGCCATACATAAGGAGACAGAGGCCCTCATTCTGACCTTGGCGGTCGGCGGAGAGGCGGCGGTCGGACCGCGAACAGACCGGCGGTATAAAAAATGGCATTCTGACCGCGGCGGTCACCGCCGCGACCGACCGCCACTTCCCCACTCCGACAGCCACGGCGGTCATGACCGACGGGCTGGAGTCTGCGCACTCCGGTCCGGCGGTCGACCCAAGACCGCCAACGGTATCATGACCCTGCTTACCGCCGCGGTTTCTGGCGGTCGGGAACCGCCATGCGAACCATGGCGGTAGGCACTATCGGGGCCAGGGAATTCCTTCCCTGGCACTGATAGGGGTCTCCCCCACCCCCCACTGCCCCCCCGAGTCCTCCCCCCACACCCTCCACCCCCCTGCCACCCCCCAGAGGTGGTACGAACCCCCTCCCCACCCCCACCCCGACATGCACATACACGCACCCCGACATGCACACACCCCCAACATGCACATATACACACCCCCTACACACACACATACACAACGGGGACACATACCCGCACACATACATGCCGACATGCGCACCCGCCGAACTACACACATTGCCCATAGGCACAGCAGCACTCCCCGCCCGCATGGACGCACTCACACACCCCCTCTACACACTCACACGCACACCCCCATGCACGCACACATCACACAACACCCCCCCCACCCCCTCCCCTCACGGACGATCAACTTACCTTGTGCGTTGGTCCTCCGGGAGGTGACAGGAGCCATGGGGAGGTGACCGCCAACAGAAGACCGCCAACAGAAGACCGCCACACAGAAATGTGGGTCGTAATTCTGTGGGCGGTGTTCTGCTGGCGTGGCGGTGGAGGTTGACCAGTCTCCACTTTCCCGCCGACCGACAGTGTGGCTGCTGGCGGTTTTCCGGCGGAACGCTCCCAGCGGTCAGAATGCGCACAGCGGCATACCGCCGCGGTCGGCGGTCTTCACCGCGGCGGTAACTCGGCGGTCTTGCGAAAAGACCGCCAAGGTCAGAATGACCCCCAGAGTTTTTACAGAAGAGAAACAAATTATTGTACTCAGTGTCTATAGGCCATTAACTTTATCTAGCTCCTCACCGCAGTGCCGTTGCTTCAAAGTCTCTAAAGCACACCCATTGGTAGTGTAGGACGGTCTTAGATGCCTTAGATGGCCTGTAGAGCTGGGCTTGCCACACACATCACTGATTCTGGCCAGCACCACAATCCTGCCAGAGGACCTGAGTTCCATTTTAAATTAAATGAAGCAAACCTTCCCGAAATACCACTTTAGTGCTTTCTAGTTAACTCTAAAAAAGATGCATATTTTATTGAAAAAAGATGAAATGCGTGGTTTTGGAGATATACAGGAGAGTGCGCCAAACTAAACCTCATGCCATCACCTTCTCTTCTAAGTGTCTTATTTATTTCAGACCTTCTTAAGGTAGCAACTCCCTGGTGGATTGATGTGTTTTGTATTTTTATAGCAGAATAGGAGGAAGTGCTTCTGGTGAAGGGTTGACCTGCACTTGCGAGGTTCCACTTTACTAAATGGCCGAAACACGCTGAGGACACGCACCCTGCAAACAACGAAACACGCTGAGGACACGCACCCTGCAAACTACGAAACACGCTGAGGACACGCACCCTGCAAACTACGACACACACTGAGGACACGCACTCTGCAAAGTACGAAACACACTGAGGACACGCACCCTGCAAACTACTAAACACGCTGAGGACACGCACCCTGCAAAGTACGTGTATGTCCCCCACACCCAGGCAGACTTTCTATGTGCCGATATGTGGAGGTTACCCTCCACCTGAAAGATCAGGGGACATATTTACGACCCTGGTTGCGTCGCTCTTACACCACGTAAACCTGTGCAAGAGCAACGCAACTCTTAAGGCAGATTTATCTGGAGTAACCAAACACAGCAACTCCCATGGATTTTGACGAGTTCCCAGATTTACATGAAGTTGTAAACCTAGGAATGCACCAAAATGCTACGCCTTCCCAGGGGAGGCCTAACGAGGAGAAATATTTTTATTTCTCCTCGTTACTTCCTCTTTCTATGTGTGCTGCTTATTGCAGTGGTACATCCCTGCTATTGAGGAATAAAGCCTGTAATAGAATGTAGTGGTTCTAGAGATGCTATTCTTTCAAGCTTGGATAGAAAGCTGAATGGAAGTGAAGAGAGGAGACACCGAATAAAGACCTCTACTTCACTAATCTCGGTGTTGACTTTGTAGCATTGGTGACGACTAGTGCATAAGGGGTAGTTGTACAGTCGTGTCTCCTCCCCATCTGTGTACCTCCACTTCTACCCTCATTGAAACTTCTTCTTGGCGCTATACCTGTCAAAGGACCTCCGATGAGCCTTCGGACCTCTGGTGAGACTCCGCTTTTTTCTTCAATTGATACGTGGGACCTCTACGTGTAAATCTCCAAGGCTAAGGTTTCTGTATTTGTCCGCTTTTAAGGAGCATTCTACAACTAACACTACATCGTTACTTCCTCTCGCCTCTTTAAAACGATATTGTGAAGCGCTCCATCACCGCCCATCTTCCTTCTACACTTCACTTACGTATCACTGTGCCCGCTGTATCAGTACAGACACTATAGGATCGCTGTGCCCCCTGTATCAGCACAGACACTCACCTTACCTTCTACCGATTCCTCAGTCAGGCATACAATGCTTCCAATTTCTGGCAGCTTCATTCCAAGAGCTAAGGAGGAGTTGCACATACTATTCCCTGCCATTCAGTCCTCCAGCAGTGTCATGCTATGGCAGGGTGGCTGTATATCTGTCATTGTCTTCCTCAACCGCCCACCTCAGAGGAGTTCCAGGTTACTCTGCTTAGGACTTTCCACTTTGGGCGTGCTCCCTCCAGACTCATTGGTGATTTTACAAGACGTTTCCAGCTATGGCTTTTCATTCATACAATTACATGCTCACCGCTTTCTCAAAGAGCATGTCCCGTATATTCTCGTTTGGTGACACGCACACCACACATCTTCGATTGAAGTCAAAATAGCGTGTCCCATACATTGTCTTACGGTGACATGCACACCACTAAGTCACAAACAGCGTGCCTTGTATATTGTCTTCCGGTGATACGCACACCTTTGATCTTTGATTCAGGTCAGTGGTTGCTTCACAGTGTCGGCAGCACATTCATGAAGAGTCCCTGCGGTGACACACTCACCTGCGAGTCTCCTCATACTGAACAAATCTCAGAAATAATAGAAGAACAGAAAACCAATATACACAAAGTAAAAGCTAAAAATGATACAAAACAATCTGTACATTCAAAAGAGTAAACATGAAAATAATAAACCTAAATGTTTTTTTGTTGTGAAAGCAGCAATCATTTCACTAATTTCCCCTATTGTCAAGCCAGATCTGCCACTTGTAGGAAATGTAATAAGAAAGGCAACTTTGCCCAACTATTCAGAGACATATCTAGAACGGAAAGGGAGGTGAAAATAACATACCTGAAGAATGATCCCAGGTAGTAAAGACAATAATTCTTCAGATAAAAGATGAAAGCCCCGTCAATCAAATAAGATACCCAGAGTGCAATGAATATCTAGATGGTAAACCAGTAAATATGTTTGCAGATTCACATTCCCTATTTACCATTATCAATGTATCAGTCCTTAAATCAATAGCAACCAATGAAAATCCAATTTTCCAAATCCCAGACATTTCTCCTAGTGGTTACACTTAAGATCTTATTTCCCTCAAGCACGCATCACCTTAAAAAATCGTTTAACCATGGGAAAAGTATACATGGTGGAGGAAGGCTCCAACCTCCTTGGGTGGCAACATCAAAAAGAATTAGGGATAAAATTAGATCCCAACAATCCAGAACAAGTGTTGTCAGTAAACCAATCAACCACAGGTGACCAAATAAGCAACACATTTCCAGATGTATTTGAGGAAGAACTAGGAAACCTAACAAATTTCCAGCATAAAATCAAACTCAAAGTGAACGCCAAGCCTGTCGTGCACAAAACAAGACCCAGACCACACTTGATGTGAGAACTCTTAAAAAAGGAACACGCCAGAGTAAAAGACTAAGGCGTCATACAGCCCATAGATTGTTCTAATTGGTTAGCTCCGGTTGTGATAGCTAAGTAGGCACATTGTGAAAAAATAAGACTATGCATTGATTTACGAGATCTCAATGATAATATATGGGTTGAAAGGCATCCTTTACCCCAAATTTATGAAATGCTAAGCTCCATTGGGGAAGTGACTTGCTTCACTGTTCTCAACTTCTCTATGGCCTACCACCAAGTGGAATTGCCCCTTTAACCCAGATGGTTAACTGCATTTCCCACACCACTTCCTTCAGGATACCAATTGGCCTTGCATCAGCGTTCGCAGTTTAAAAAAAAATGCAGCAGATATTAGAAGGAATACCTAAACCCTTATGCTTCCAAGATGATGTCCTCATTTATGTTGCTACCGTAGAGGAACACAACAAAATATTACATAGAGTCCTTATCAATCTCAGGGAAGCAGGCCTAACCTTAAAAAAAGATAAGTGCTAAATTGGTTTTAGCGCTGTGGATTATCTGGGACACACCATATCCAAAGATGGTTTTACACCCAAAATATGCCTGTTAGAAGCAATAAAGAAAGCTTGTACTCCAGAAACCAAAGACTAACTCAAATCCTTCTTAGGACTCACAGAATATATTGCCAAATATGTAAACAATTTTGCCAATCTAACAGATAACTTAAGATAACTTTTAAAAAATCAGACT
The DNA here is from genome assembly GCF_031143425.1 of Pleurodeles waltl. Classification (NCBI taxonomy): domain Eukaryota; kingdom Metazoa; phylum Chordata; class Amphibia; order Caudata; family Salamandridae; genus Pleurodeles; species Pleurodeles waltl. The sequence goes on along the minus strand of NC_090449.1, from coordinate 1,021,168,665 downwards.
CAATACAAATAGTGAGAAGAACATCAGAATTCATTAAGAAACTGAACGAAACAATATTAATAGCTCCATATCTATGCACCTTCGATCCTAACAGAAAAACCATACTGACACCAGTAACAAAGGAACATGAGCCTCTCTATCTCAAACAGTTATTGGAAAGAAAGAATTGTAACATTCACTTCACATACTCTCACAAAATCAGAAATGAATTATTCCATAGTCGAAAAAGAAGCTCTAGCATGTTTCTGGGCTGTAAAACACTTTAAATTCTTTTTGTGGAGGGTTGCAATTCAAAATACGCACGGATCATACAATCCTAACCCATATGTTTACATCTAAAGGTGCCTCTAACAGTGCACTCCTGTGGCTAGATGAGTGTGGAGCTTAGAAAGTTTCTGCTTCAATGTAGAATATGTTCCAGGAAACCTAAATACAGCTGCTGACTTCCTATCCAGAGTTCCATTGAAGAAAGACGAAGAATATGAAACTAATGAATATCCCTTTCTAGAAATCAATTCCTCAGCTATCACTGCCAAAGAATGGAAAGAAAGTATCATGAATGACGAAACGTTACAACAACTTAGAGCCTACATAATACAAGTATGGCCCAAGTCTAACAAAGAAGTAAATGATGAAATTTGCTGATTTTGGGAAGTGCATCATGAAATCAATATCAATAAGGACGTAATAATGAGAAACACAAAATAATACCTCCAGAAAAACTAAGAAACAAAGTTATTGATCTTGTACATGAAGGCTACTTAGGGAGGAGCTTAACAAAATCTAGACTAAGAGAACATTATTGGTTTCTAAACATGGACTCCATAGTAGATTCAAAGGTAAAAAATGGTACCATTTGTGCAAATACTGATCAGTCCAAGACTGTTCGCAATGTTCCCATAGCTCCTGTAACCGTTCCTGACAAACCATGGGAAAAGCTAGCACTAGATGTGACTGACCTCATGAATTGGAAAGGTTTAATTAAACAATATGTTTTGTGTTAGTTGATTACCAATCTCATTGGGTAGTTGCTAAACCTGGTAAATCAAATCACTACTGAATCACTCATCAATTTCTTAAGAGACAATTTCGTACCACCAAGGGCATATCATCCATAAACATTAATGACAATGGGGTACAATTTACTTCCTTGGCCATGACAGAATTCTTATCTAATTTAAACTTCACACATCAAAAAACGTCCTTTAATTGCCCCAGAGTCAATGATATGGTTGAATGGGTAAATAGAATGGTAAAAGAATGCATCCAACTACCCTGTGCCAATCAAATCCAAGTAGAAAGATTAATACAAGATATATCCTATTATATACCATACCAACCCTAACCAAATTAGAGGAATATCACCTTTCTCAGCTTTTACAAGAAGGAAACTGTGCACCAATGTTTTCCTTGTTGGTTGGGGGGGGTGAAAAAGTGGAGTATAACACACAAATTAGAAGGAACACACTTTTATCACATCAGAATAAATACAAGGATTACTATGACCATAAACGTGGAACTAAATCACAACAGAGGGAGGTAGGAGGTTGGGCATATGTCAAACAATCTGTGAGAAAGATGACAGAAATTCCAGATTCTTTGAACCTATGCGCATCACAGATATTAAACACAATATAGCTATAATGGACATTGGCCAGAAATGGAGCATGGACAGACTAGCTAAATTCAACTCCATAGTGGCCAAAACAAATAAGAACACCATCTTCCTATCCAACCAGGAGGACTTAAACACAAGAAAAAGAAAAAAATCCAGTCTGGCAGAAAGATTATGTTATGAGAAGATACTCCTCTTTCCTATGGCTTTCTTTATTTTCATATTTTTCATATCCGCTTTTTGACGCAAAACGGCGCAAACTTACAAAATACAATTGTATTTTGCAAGTTAGTGCTGTTTTTGCGTCAAAAAATGACGCAAATGCGGCGCTAGAAAAGTAAAAATATGGGCCTCAGTCTCTTGCTCTCTTCACTGCAAGAGCCCCTGCATTGGCAGATATGTAGGAGAAACGTCCAATTTGCAGTACTGAAATGAACATTTAACACCTAGGGCCTGATTTAGAGTTTGGCAGAGGGGGTTACTCCAACACAAATGTGACGGATACCACATCCGCCATATTATGATTCCATTATTTCCAATTGAAATCGTAAAATGGCTGACGGGATATCCATGATGTTTGTGATGCGTATGACATGAAAATGGGTCCACATGTCCCCTAACGCCTGGTCTGACCCAGGCGTTAAATAATGGCGCTAAGCAAGCTTAGCGCCATTATTTAGGGCCGCATCCCACCCGTGCGTCATTTTTGCACTGGGGATAAATATGGCACTATAGGGATAGCGCCATTTTTTGGATGGGAACACCTACCTTGCATCTCATTGACGCAAGGTAGGTTCACGCATCCAAAAATGGTACCAACTCCTATATTTTGACGCTAGACATGTCTTGCGTCAAAATATAAATATGGAGTTAAATTTGTACCAAATTTGCATTAAAAAAAGGACGCAAATGTGGCGCAAACAGAGTATCAATATTCCTCATAGTCGCTCCTAGTTTTATGAATTCTTTCATGTAGGCCATCTGTGCACACAGGCTTTGATGGTGTGAGTGCAGAAGTCCAGAGCACAGCAGCTCCTGCTGGTCCCACCGTGAATGAGCAGCTTATGCAATGTTTGTTAAATACAAGAGGGGAGAAAGGAAGTGTTACTCTGATGCCTCTGAGAGGGAGCTAGAGCAGCAGGAGGAGGGGGAGTGGGTTATGGTGAAAGCACTGTCTAGTGCCTAGCTGCCAAGCATCCCCAAACCATGTTTGACGACTCAGCTAGTGCTGGCTTTCACCATACAGCACATGGACTGGGATGTATTATTAGTTTTAACATTCTAAGTGTGAGCTTAAAAATCTAGCAGGGCTGGTAGGCCCGCTTACAACATGGTAGTAGCCAGAAAATTACCCACTCCCTCCCAGAACCACCACTCTGAATCATCACTCTGATGGTGCCAAGCAACCAAAGCAAGGGAACCACACCTTCCCTAGAAGTGCTCCCTTGAATCCAACCATTTATCCATTCATCTTCCACCAATCCACCCTTTCACCCTTCTGTCCATTCATCCTTTCACTCATCCATGCATTCACTCACCGACCACCTTTCACTCTTCTGTCCATTCATCCTTTCACTTATCCCTTCACCTCCCCTTTCACCCTCCTATCCATTTATCCTTTCACCCATCCATCCACCCACCCCTTTACCCTTCTGTCCATGTATCTTTTCACCCATCCATCTACCCAGCCCCTTCACCCTTCTGTCCATTTATCTTTTCACCCATCCATCCACCCAGCCCCTTCACTCTTCTCTCCATTCATCCTTTCACCCATCCATCCACCCCTTTAACCCTTCTGTCCATTCATGCTTTCACTCATCTGTGCATCTACCCACCCACCACCATTCACTCTTCTGTCCACTCATCCTTTCACTTATCCCTTCACCACCCCCTTTCACCCTCCTGTCCATTCATCCTTTCACCCATCCATCCACCCACCCCTTCACCCTTCTGTCCATTCATCCTTTCACCCATCCATCCACCCACCCCTTCACCCTTCTGTCCATTCATCCTTTCACCCACCCATCCATCCACCCACCCCTTCACCCTTCTGTGCATTTATCTTTTCACCCATCCATCCACCCACCCCTTCACCCTTCTGTCCATTCATCTTTCACCCATCCACCCACCCCCTTCTACCCTTCAAACCATTCACCCTTTCACCCATTCATCCACCTAACCATCCTTACAGCTTGTCACCCATCCTCTCTTTCAACCTTCCATTTGTCCACACCCTCCTTCCTTACACCCTTCTTCCGTTTCTCTCTACCCATCTTTCCTTCTTCCTCGCTCTCATTTCCTCTCCTATTTCATCATTTCCGTCCTCATGCTCCCATATTCTCTCTCTCCATCCCCTTAACTGTAATTGTTTCACGTCTGCAGCCCTTTGGCTAAATGCTGGCCAATGATGATGCTTTGTCTGCAGAGTTGCAGTCAGAAGTGGCCCTGAAGTACCCCACATCCACCCTTGGGGCTAAAGTTGGGGTCCATGGCACTCCCACCTGCACATGGATGGTCCGTTACGAGGGGACCTTACTTTTCTGGACTTCACCGATCCTGGCGCCGGCCTCCCTCCCTGGAGTAGTTACACTGTATGCTTCCTACAAAGCCCCTTGAAACCTACCCTGCTCCTCATGATGTAATGGCCTTGAGTCCTGTGCAGCAGGTACCCCTTCTGGGCAGAAGAATAAGCGCTGGCCCGCCAAAATAAGTGCCGGTGCTCTGCACCGGAAACAACAAGCACAAATTAAGCACTGCGAGAACCAAAATATCAGGAAGGTAAGGTAAGTATAGATTTACTATTCTTAACTCCACATCTACTTACCTATACATCATCAAGGTACACATATAAGGAGTTACATGTAATAAAACTTTTATCGCCTGTAGAAACTTACCTTCACAATATTTTTGTCCTCAATATTCTTGACCCAATATTTTGTCCCACAATATTTTTGGTTCCGATAGTCTGTCTAAACACCTGCATTCCTAAGGAGAAAAGGTGGTGTAACAAAAATTTGCATCCTGAGATTTTTGCCAACACTTTGCAGACTTTGCAAACTGCACCTGCACTGATAAAAAATTCTGCAAAAAACCAATTTGAGCCAAATATCCTTAATTTTAAAACATTTTGACTAATGCTACCTCAAGTGAAGCCCTTATTGCTTACTGTATTGAAAATTTCCAGACATCAATAGATTATTTGGTTAAAAAAAGTTACGATGTTATGAGAAGTTGACAAACTATGAAACATGCAAGAAGCGGAACGTTTGTAAACTTCGCCGGTGAAAATATAAACTTTGCTTAACCTAGCTTAATGTCGCAGAATACCACGAAGAGGTTAGCGTGCCATGCCCAACACTCTCCTGGAGAATGTACTGAACCGGAATTGAGGGTTTGTAAAGTGAGTCCAAGACCACCGTGCTCTGCTTGACTGATATCAAGGGCAATCAGTCCGAGTGAACCTCAAAAGGACCCTTTCTTAAAGGGAGCCAGAAACTTGATTTACTAGAACTGTTTTTCTTTTCATTATGATATATTTTTCAATGTAAAGGTAAAAGATTCCAAAGTAATAATAAAACAAGTACAGTAGCTGTAGTCTCAAAATATATTTAATCACTAAATACATGATCTGAGCATAAAAAGAAGAATTCTCGATTTAGATCTTGTTATTCAGGCTAGGCATGGTTTTGGACTAATGATGTCAAAGGGCAGTGTTGAAATGAATGTTTAGGACTTGCAGTGAACTCTGTAATTCATCAGTTCTCCAAGTTTAGTTCCTCCTAAACACTCTTCAAATTTTGCATCCATGGCCTGGCTTTGAGCTTCAGTAAAATAGTTTTTCCAGTCTCCGACATCACCTGTACGTGAAAAAACAATGAATATTATCTATTGGCAGGTGTACTTACATCACTGAATGATAGCAGACATGCTGATACACTGAGGCCCTGATTTAGAGTTTGGTGGATGGGGTTGCTCCATCACATACGTGACGGATATCCCGTCCACCGTAGTATGATCCCATCATATCCTATGGAAATTGTAATACGGCAGATGGGATGTCTGTCTCAATTGTGACAGAGAAACCTGTTTGCCAAACTCTAAATCAAGCTCAGAGTATTGTTTCATTGTGGGCTAAAATAAAAAATAAAAATCTATGTGTTTCGTCCTTTTTCTGACAAAACAGACAATCATTGAAAAGTTCCTATTTCACATCATACCAGCTCATTGTGAAGATAAAAGAAACGTGAAAAAGGCCAGTCCAAGGGGTCCAGCAAGCAAACTCAATTTTCATAAATTTCCAAACTAAGGATACCCCTTTTCCTGGTAAAATGTGGAATTCAACAAAAAGCACCAGAAAAAATGGGACATGAAGCTAAATAAATGGCAGATGAAAACAGTGAAGGAAAAAAGAGACATTAGAGTGGAGACAGGAGAGGAGAGAGAGAAATTAGGGTATATTTTTTAGGGGAAGAGGTTTGAGGGGTGGGTGATGCACTAAGGTACAGGTCCTAGGGTCTAGATCTAGAGGTATTAGACTGAGGTCCTAGGGTCTAGATCTAGAGGTACAAGAGTACAGGCAGGGACTAAGGTCCTATGGTCTAGTTCTAAAGGTACTTGAGTATAGGCAGGGACTGAGGTCCTAGGGTCTAGAGGTATGCGAGTACATGCAGGGCATGAGGTCCTAGGGTTTAGATCTAGAGGTACTTGAGAATAGGAAGACACAGAGGTCCTAGGGTCTAGACCTAGAGGTACTAGAGTATAGGCAGATATTGAGGTACCAGGGCCTAGATCTAGAGTCACCAGGGTATAGGCAGGGACTGCGGTCCTAGGGTCTAGGTCTACAGGTCCTAGAGCATAGGCAGGGGCTGTGGTCCTACGGTCTAGATTAAGAGGCACTATGGTATAGGCAGAGACTGAGATCCTAGGATCTATATCTAGAGGTACTAGAGTATAGGCAGGGGCCGAGGTGCTAGGGTCTAGATCTAGAGGTACTAGAGTATAGGTAGAGATTGAGGTACTAGAGTCTAGGTCTAGGTCTAGAGGTCCTAGAGCATAGGCAGGAACTGAGGTCCTAGGGTCTAGATTAAGAGGCACTAGGGTATAGGCAGATATTGAGGTACTAGGGCCTAGATCTAGAGTCACTAGGGTATAGGCAGGGACTGAGGTCCTAGGGTCTAGGTCTACAGGTCCTAGAGCATAGGCAGGAACTGTGGTCCTAGGGTCTAGGTTAAGAGGCACTAGGGTATAGGCAGAGACTGAAGTACTAGGATCTAGATCTAGAGGTACTAGAGTATAGGCAGGGGCTGAGGTGCTAGGGTCTAGATCTAGAGGTCCTAGAGCATGGACAGTGACTGATGTCCTAGGGTCTAAATTAAGAGGCACTAGGGTATAGACAGAGACTGAGGTCCATGGGTGCAGATCTAGATTTACTAGCGTATAGGCAGGGACTGAGTCCTAGAGTCTAGCTCGAGAGGTACTTGAGTATAGGTAGGGACTGAGGTCCTTAGGGTCTAGATCTAGAGGTATGTGAGTACAGGCAGATACTGAGGTCCTAGGATCTAGATCTAGAGGTCCTAGAGCATAGACAGTGACTGATGTTCTAGGGTCTAAATTAAGAGGAACTAGGTTATAGACAGAGACTGAGGTCCATGGGTGCAGATCTAGATTTACTAGAGTATAGGCAGGGACTGACGTCCTAGAGTCTAGCTCGAGAGGTACTTGAGTATAGGTAGGGACTGAGGTCCTTAGGGTCTAGATCTATATGTATGTGAGTACAGGCAGATACTGAGGTCCTAGGATCTAGACGTAGAGGTACTTGAGTATAGGCAGGGACTGGGGTCCTAGGGTCTATATGTAGAAGTCCTAGAGAATAGGAAGAGACTGAGGTCCTAGGGTCTAGACCTACAGGTACTAGAGTATAGGCAGAGATTGAGGTACTAGGGCCTAGCTCAAGAGGCACTAGGGTATAGGCAGAGACTGAGGTCCTATGATCTAGATCTAGAGGTACTAGAGTATAGGTAGGGGCTGAGGTGCTAGGTTCTAGATCTAGAGGTACTAGAGTATAGATAGAGATTGAGGTACTAGAGTCTATATCTAGAGGTCCTAGAGCATAGGCAGGGACTGATGTCCTAGGGTCTAAATTAAGAGGCACTAGGGTATAGACAGAGACTGAGGTCCTTGGGTGCAGATCTAGATTTACTAGAGTATAGGCCGGGACTGACGTCCAGAGTCTAGCTCGAGAGGTACTTGAGTATAGGCAGGGACTGAGGTCCTAGGGTCTAGATCTAGAGGTATGTGAGTACAGGCAGATACTGAGGCCCTAGGGTGTAGATCTAGAGGTATTTGAGTATAGGCAGGGAGTGAGGTCCTAGGGTCTACATCTAGAAGTCCTAGAGAATAGGAAGGGACTGAGGTCCTGGGGTCTAGGTCTAGAAGTCCAAGAGCATAGGCAGGGACTGAGGGTCTAGATCTAGAGGTACTTGAGTATAGGCAGGGACTGAGGTCCTAGGGTCTAGATCTAGAAGTCCTAGAGAATAGGAAGAAACTGATGTCCTAGGGTCTAGACCTAGAGGTACTAGAGTATAGGCAGATATTGAAGTACTAGGGCCTAGATCTAGAGCCACTAGGGCATAGGCAGGGACTGAGGTCCTAGGGTCTAGGTCTAGAGGTCCTAGAGCATAGGCAGGGACTGAGGTCCTAGGGTCTAGGTTAAGAGGCACTAGGGTATAGGCAGAGACTGAGATCCTAGGATCTAGATCTAGAGGTACTAGAGTATAGGCAGGGGCTGAGGTCCTAGGGTCTAGATCTAGAGTTACTAGAGTATAGGTAGAGATTGAGGTACTAGAGCCTAGATCTAGAGGACCTACAGCATAGGCAGAGACTGATGTCCTAGGGTCTAGATCTAAAAGTACTAGTGTATAGGCAGGGACTGAGGTACTAGGGTATAGATCTAAAGGTAGTGGTGTACAGGCAGGGACTGAGGTCCAAGGGTCTAGATCTAAAGTATAGGCAGGGATTGAGGTTCTAGACTCTAGCTCTAGAGGTACTAGAGTACAGGCAGGGAGTAAGGTCCTCGGTCTAGATCTAGAGATACTAGGGTACAGGCAGGGACTGAGGTCCTAGGGTCTGGATCTAGAGGTACAGGCAGGAATTGTGGTACTAGGTTATAGGGATGTGGGTATACGCAGGTGTTGAGGTACTAAGGTTTAGGCAGAGATAGAGAAACTACAGTACAGACACAGATTAAGGTACCTGGACATATGAGCAGTCTAAAGGTGCTAAAGTTTAGGCAAGTTTAGAAGTATTAGAGTGTACGAAGGACAGAAGTACTAGGGAATAGGTGGCCTGAGACACACTACGTTGCTGGTAGAAATACTAGGGTACAGGAGTAGCTAGAAAGGGTCAAGGGTATGTAGACTTAGTAGGGTATGGGCAGTGTGAGAGGTAATAGGGAATAGGAGGTGAAGGTACTGGGGTAACTACAGAGACTAGGATACAGGCAATGATAGAGCTACTAGGGTATTGTCTGTTGTTATGGCACTAGGGTACATGGGCACAGGTAAAGGTACCTAAAGTGTAGTCATGGGCCGAAGTAGGGTGTAGTAAACTGCAGTGTTACTAGGGTACAGGTAGCTGAAGAGAGAGTAGGGCTTGGGTAGAGCTACTCAAGTACAGGATCAGGGGTAGAGTGTCAAGGGTAGCTAGAGTTAATAGGATACCGGCACAGGTGAAGGTACTATGGTGTGGACATGGGTAAGGTAGTAGGGTATGGGCATTAGGTATTGGTAATAGGGAATAGGCAATGATAGGAATAGTAATGTCAGGGGTTGAGTAACTAGGGTGTGAGGAAGGGTAGAGGAACTAGTATATTTGGGTGGGGTAAAAGTACCAAAGTGTAGTCAATGGTAGAAGTACCAGGATGTAATAAGGAGCAGAAGAATCAGGATACAGGTAGCAGGTGTGGGTAGGTAGATTAGGGTGTAGGTAGATTATGCTAGGATAAAGGAGCAGGGGTGGAGGTTCAAAGGTACCTAGATTTGGTAGGATATGGAGTGGGTAGAATTACTAGGGTATAGGCAAGGGTTGACGTACAAAGGTACAAACAGAGAAAGCGGTGCTGGGATACATGGGCAGACGGGCAGGGGAAAGGGTACTAAAGTGTGGTCAAGGGTAAAAGGACCAGGTATCAGCAGGGCTTTGGGTTCTCGTGTATAGGCTGTGCAAGAGCTACTAGGGCACAGTAGATTGGCTGGAAAATCAAGGGTGTGTAGCTTTAGTAGGGTATAGGCAGAGGTAGCAGTAAAACACAGGTATCAGCAGCAATAGAGGGCATAGGTAAAGAAAAAATACAGATGAGTGAGAAGAGGCAGGACCTGGGATAGGAAAAGGTATAAAAAGAGAGAAGAGGGTGGTGATGGTGAATACATTTTTTGAAAGAGCACCATTACCCAGGAAGAGTCCTGGGTAGGGGGTTCTGTCTCAAACAAAACAGAGAAGACAAGGAAGGGAAAGAAAGTAGCACTGAGAGGGAAGTGCTGAGAGGACACAGGCGGTGCAGGAAGGTTCACATTATTCAATCTATTGATTCTGTTAGAAGCTTCCACAGTGACATTTGTTAGCGATAGTATCATTGTCCATCACTTTCCTCAACCAGCAGCAAAAATCACTTTCCAGAACCTTGCACCCTCACCACTCCACCTGAAGAGGCCACTAGGATTCCTCAGAACACAAAACAAGTCTCTAATTGTGACTCGTGGAGTAGAGCAAAGGAAAACAGGACCTCTGCTTCAAATCAGACTCACTGAACTGCTGTGGTAAGAACGTGGCTTGAGATCAAGACACGAAACACACTGGGATGGGAAAACAGATGACACTAAGAGTCATACCAACCCAGCACAAAGCACATCTTGCCTTTATGGAAGAACCTTAACAGAAACACAGTCACATAATGTAATGTACTAATAAAAGTTTCTTTAAACAGTCAAGACCGAACATCAGCAAATAAACTGAAAACAGGAGCAACAGGCTGACTAATATTGTTTACACAGGGTTGCTGTCAACAACATGCTAGAAAAGTGTGACAAAGGCTGAACAATGTTCAAGCATAGTGCTTTAACCAAACAAGGTGCTTTGAAGCCAAACAGATGGTTCCTTCCAAGAACAAAGTTTTCTGAATAGTGGCCCACATATCCCCAACTTTCACTCACAGAGATTGCAAGGGAACTTTCACAACCAGACTGTCAGTTCCCTGAGAATGTTTATGGCCAATCTGGATTACAACACTCTTATTCCACCACGTAGCCCCAGATACATCAACAGTTGACTGAAACATTTTGTAAGACATCTTTTGCTTAAACTTAATGTCACCCTTGATACCATGTGTAAGCCTAATCTGAACTCTGTCGCTAACTCGAAAATCGCTCATCTTCACACAATGCAGGGAATTGGAACAAAACTTAACCTGTGTTTTTTCACCTTGCACCCAGCTCTCCTCCCACATACATCACTACCTGACTCTTTGGAACAGAAACATAGCCTCTAAGGCTCTATTAAAGTACCAGTAGTCTTTCCCCCTTCAATATTTTGAAGGGAGCAACACCTATGGTGAAAAAGGGGATTGAAATGATAGGACCTAAAACATTCTAGAACCACCTCTTTAACAGGTTATGTCCTGGCTACTGCCACTCCGACACAACTAGAAATTATTAGCCTTTTCACCTAATCCACTCTCCTGGGGATGGTATAGACTTGTTTTCCAATGCTGTAGTCCTGTCTCTTCAAGAACTCACTTCTTCCATGAGATATAAATTGTATTCTGTTTTCTGTAACCAGAGTCTTAGGAAGGCCATCATAGACAAAAACTTCCACTGGAAACATAGGTATAAGATGGTCTCACAAACAGGATTTCTTTCCATCTGAACCTGTAACATATTAAAACAAGGGCAAGCCTAAGATCTGAATGCTGCCCATGCGAAGGCCATAAGAGTTCTAACATCACTTTCTCCCAAACACATTTTGGAACCTTCATCGGAACCATGGGTGGTGTGCTTCTGACAAGATTAGTGTCAGTCACTCCACTGGTTGCACACCCTCAAACCTGCTCCATGGCTTGTACATCTTTAGCAACCAATACATTTCAAGTAAACTCCTCTTGTTCAAAGTCATTCCTGAATGTCCAATGTTCATCAGGTTGACAAACTTGCTCCTTAGCTTTGAGGAGGTAACTGTCTTTTGCATTTTGATACGAATCACATTTTCTAGATAGATAACTCTGATGTTACCTTAACACAGCTTTATAAATCTCCACTTAAGAGCCTCACTTTTGGCCAGCCTACTTTGACAAGCTTCAAAGTTCTCTGGATTAAAAAAATAGAAAACACTGCTCTATGAGACAAGTTGTGTTCTCAGTCTTAGTAGAGGGAATTAAACATTCAACATCATCTGGTCCCCTCATCCCGCTCTTCCTCATCAGCTATTGGGATTAATGAAAGTAAGGCAGCTTTCCGTTGTACCTACCAGGAATGGGATCCAGGTCAAAGTCATACTCCAACAACTTAGTACCTAGTCTCACCCATATGACTGTCACGCTCCTCAAAAGAGAACCTTGCCTCCACTATATGCACCATAACTGCTCACAAGGAGCCGATTCACTCACTAAGTCGCCACTGGTCAGCATATTTGAAGGACACAACTCCCTAGAATTTCAGATTTTTGTCTTCCCTGCTCAGCTAGAGAATGTTCTCCTGAGTGGAACACGGGTTGAAGAGTTTGTCAAATGAGTCAACCTCTTCCATCATGGCAGATTTCCCTTCTCCAGGAAGTTTTCAACCCAAGCCCCTTGCAAAGCTCCTTTGTGAACATGTAGTTGGGCTGATGACTCCATAATGCTGGTTCTCCTCGGAGAAAGCAGTTGAAGAACTTTTTTTTCAGCAAACAACAGCTTTTTTTCTCCAGACAGCCCATAGCAATCCTAGCAGGGGTCTTGTACAGGTTCTCTCTCATGGTAGCAAGTAATCAGAGACCTTGGTGCTAGTACTCAAGTATTTCCACCCACCTTGCTGGGTGAGTCCTGGCACTGGTTAATGTGAACACTAGCAGACTGACATGGGATTCTACCAGGTATATCTGAACTTTACTGACTTCAATATCTATTCCAATGGTCCATCTTTGGAACTGATTTCAAGCAGATTCTGACATTTTGTGTATCCCTTTCAGGCTAGCCAAGCCACAGACTTTGTAAGCTGTAACAAGGGATGGGCTGGGAATTCACTACCAGAGAAACCCAAAACAAAGGCACAAAAGAGTAACAGACTTCCTTACTCAGCTACTTCTCGGTCTGTTGAGGGTAACACTTCTGGGTGAAGAATGTAACAAGGGGGCAGAGATTGTCCCAGTACTTCAAAAGGGTTCCTTTATCCCTCCTGCCTGCTACAGAAGGCTCGCTCTCTCCATCTTCCATCTTATGCACCATACTCACAGATGATCCAAAATGGATTCCTGCCCACAAGCACTACAAGTGCACTCCATGATCACTTTAATACAAATATTCAACATATGGACTCTCCATACTTGTACCCGGAACCCGCCCAGAGCCCTTTATCCTAACTGTCCACACACAACTGTACTTATATTAAAAGGCAGGCACTACGGGTTGCAGCTTCTAATTCTATTTTTTTTAAAAAGTTTAAACTGTGCGAGACTCGACTAGGGAGATTCCCCATACAGCAGAAACCACATTCAAGAGGTCAAAACACTAACGGAGTTTTCATGGGTTAGAACACATTTTCCTATCTCTTTGTGAATACTTTAAAATTGGGTTGCAACAGACTTAATTGTAGTGAGTATGGAGTTTCCTTTCACATACTTACTAAACCCACCCATTAGGTGGCACGCCATAGCTTTTCAGACAGCTCTACTGCCTACTGATTTTACTGTTATCCAACTGCTTTCCACAGCCTGCGCGGTCTTTAAAGAACATAAACAACCTCTATACCATGGCCCGCTCAGCGTTCATCAACAAAACCTCTTCTGCATTGCTGCAATGAGCCCCATCCTAACTCTTATTGGATAAGTGTTCACTTGCAGTGGTAAATTGAGTTTATGTTGCTGTTGTGCAGTCCTGCACTCTCAATGATAACCCAGCAGCCAAAGCTCATGGGCTTTGCAAAGCTCTTCATCCTACTGTGCAGAGCTGAGATGGTAAGAAGGCAACCAGGAACCACAGCAGCAGGAGAGCCCTTCACTACTCCACACCCAGCCTCTCTGCAGGAGCACTGTCTGGGGGAGTGCAGGAGGGGAATCTGGGTGCCAATAGTGTTCCTCTATCCGTAAAGAGCTTCAGACCATGGTGTCCTGCCATGTCAAGTGGTACCTGGCTACAGCATTCTGAATGATCATTGTTAGACCTGACATCTTTGGTGTGTGTTTTTCTCCCATACTTTTTGCCTTCATTCCTCCTGTTTTGTGGATTTAATTTGTGTTGGCCTTAGGACCCTCTGCACTTTAACACTGCTAACCAGTAGTGCTAAAGTTCTTGTGTCCTCTCCTCTGAACAGGGTAGAATTAGCTTACCCCCAATTGGAAAATTTAATTTACCTATAAGTCCCTTGTAAAGTGGGAACACCTGTAGCCAGGGCCAGTAAATTAAATGCTACTAGTGGGACTGCAGCACTGATTGTGTCATCCTCTCAAGTAGCCCTTTAAAGCACGTCTCAGGCCTGCCATTGCAGCCTGTGTCTGCAGTTTTAAACTGCCATTTTGACCTGTCAACATAAACCTTTTGCCACGCTTGAACCTTTCCTTTTTAATACATATAAGCCACTCCTAGGGCAGGCCCATAGCAGTCCATTGGGCAGGGTGCACTGTATTTAAAAAGTTGGACATGTACTTTTACGTTTTACAGGTCCTGGTAGTGAAAAACTCCTAAATTAGTTGTTCACTACTGTAAGGCCTACCTGTCCCGTAGGATAACATTGGTTTACCTTAATACATTTAAGAAGTGATGATGTCTGATATGGAACAGGTAGGAATGTAATGTTTGATCTCTAAAGAATTGTAATTTCAAATCCTCTTTAAGGGTAATATTGGATTTTAAGTCACAGTTCTGAAAATGCTACTTTTAGACAGTTGGAATTTTCTTGTCCTAACCATTTAAAGCCTACAGCATGTATTCTTGGTCACAAGCCTGTGTGTATTGGGTGGTTGTCCTTTGTGTATTCCTTTCAGACAGTATCACAAGGGGAGAAATTGTGTGGTCAGGATGGGTCACACCCTACCAGGGTTGGTGAGAGGCAAGATGCCACCCACCACACTTGCACTTCAGTAATGGCTACGTCTGGCACTCACAAGAACTTCACACTAGGCTTTTGTCATCCCAGATATTAGAGGGCCTGGGCAGGGGAAGGAATGAAATTACAAAAACAAATGTGTCTATAAGTTTCTCCCACTTTAAATCCGGCACCAGGTATGAATATTGACCCCTGAAACCACCCCTTCAGTACACCCCTGGACATGTGGACCCAACATAAGAAGAACTGTTGTGGTGCCTCAGGACTGCCCTTCTGCTTGATGCCGGCCGTGCTCTCGGAGATGGAATACTGGACATTTTTTTTCTCCTCGCCCCTTCTCTCCTTATATGTTTAGCCTTACTTTTCATTTTATCTTCCATCCTTTGCTGCCTCTCTCCTTTTTCTTTTCACCTTTCCTCCCTTCTCACTCTCTTTTTCTACCTCTTCCTTAATCTGCTTTATCCCTGTCATCTTTGTTCCTCCCACTCTATTTGCCTCACTTCTATTGTCTTACTCTCTCGCTCTCTTCTTCAGTCTTTCTCTACCCATACTTATGATCTGTGGTCAAAATACTCACTGTCTCCTTCTTTCTTTAACTTTTTCCTACTCGCTCCTCCTTTCCCGTCGCCCTTTCTCTCCTTCCTCTCAACATATCTTCCCTATGAGTCCCTTATCCTTTTTCTTGCTTCTATTTTCTACTGTTCTCTCCTCCTTACTGTTTCCCTTGTATTCACTATTCATTTTTACTTCCACTATTTTACTTTCTGCTCTTCATCTTTTTTCTCTCCTGTTCCTTCCCTCCCTACTTTTATCTCCTCTGTATCCCTCTGCTCATTTTCCAATCTCTTTCCCTCATCCTCCTTCTCCTACCTTCCTCTCTTGAAAGCTTCAATGTCAGGCTTGCAAAAGAAAGGTCTATCACAGATAGTCAGCGAAGACCGCTTTTGAAAATATTTGCTGGCCACTTGTTCGGCCGTGGTTTCCCCTCTACAACAAAGAGCACAGGACACAATTTTAAATAATCCAATGTTAAATCTAAGAGACCTTTATCAGCCTTCACTAACCTTACACACACAGGGGCAATTGAGTGTTGCAGCAGCTGAAAAATGATATGAACACAGTGGAGACACTCCTATCCAGCTTGGTAGCTTGCAACAACTGGCAATGACAGAGAAAAAAAATAAACACAGTGTGGCATTACAGAACAAGCGGGTACCATGCAAGAAGTCAAACTGCACCCTCCTGCCACAATGTAGATGTGCCCCACTGCAGAACATCCATTGTAGTTAAACATTGTGGGTGGAAGTAGGGTGCACTGTAGATTATTGAGAAGGTCTTCTAAACTTTACATATTCCCTGAGTGGTTGGGGTACGCGGGGAGTGCCCATCTCTGGGCTCCTCTGAAAGGAAAGGCCAAGTCTTCCTGCAAAAGGCAGGCTGCTGGTTTCATGTTGCAGAACCATGTAGCAAAGTGAGATCTGCAGTGCTTAGTTGTGAATGTAAACATTGTGAACATTTGGAGGGGGTTTTAGAGCCCCAACAACAATGGTAGCATCCTTGACCAAAAAGATATTTGCAGACATACCTTTTCGAAAAACGTGGGTGCCCAAGTCTCCATGGGACTCTGGGGATTTTTCTTTCATAGCTTTGAAGTGGCCTCGTTCGGTGATTAATCGAATCTGCTCTTCTGTCAAATTCAACCCAAAAAAATCTGCGATTTTCTTAACTGCTGCAGCCAGATCCTGAAATGAGAAAAGAGTCAGCCTTAAATCTTGTTCTGCACTAGTCCATTAAGGCCTGTTCGAAGTGCATTAGGTCTCACCTAAGGACCCATTTTAGGTGTCTGTTGCCAAAGACATATTGTGTACGATTCCAATATTAAGCTGTTGATCTTCCCATTGTTTATTATTTGTCAGCTTTCTTGTCAATCTCATGTTCTTACTTCTTATTTGCTGGCTTTCCTTCCTCTTCTTGTGTTTGTGCCTCCCCTGGGGCATAGCTTCTTTACCACCCTTTTGATTGAAAGACTTTGGGGCATATTTACCAGAAACTGGTGCATCAGCACTGATGCACCAGTTTTCTTGTGTCACCCGTGCCGCACCTAGCAACACTATGGATGAGCCGCATTTACAATACGGTGCACCATGGCGCTCGTTAGGACATTAGCACCAGAATGTTTTACGCTACTCTGGCACTTTGTTGCACTAGCATCAAAAATGTTGACGCTAATGCAGCAAAATGCAACGAGGCCCATAGGTTACTATAGGTGTGTCATTTTAACGGCTGCTCTTAGCAGGCGTTAAAAATGACATGAAAAAATAGTACAGTGAAACGCCGTAGATTTCACTGCGCCATTTTTTCAGGCCTCCTAAGGCCGGAACGCCCCCTTGCATACATTATGTCCGGCGCAGGCATAATTTGGCACAAGGGAGTGCAAAGCGGCACAATGCGAGCATTGCACCACTTTGTAAATATGGTGTGGCAAAAAAAGCCTTTCTAACACCACATTAGCTTAAACAAATGACACTAATACGGCGCAGTAAGGCGCTAGAGGATTTTAAATATGCTCCTTTTTTCCTTCTATGGCTCGCACCAGGGATCTACTTCTTTTTCTTTGAGCACTGCGTGGGGGTGGATGTGTTTTCTTGCTCTCTTCCCCACGTGCTGCTTCCCTTCTCACATTCTCTTTCCCTGTGCTCAGGGTACTACTTCCCACCTTCCAAGCCCATCAGTAAAAGAACAGCAACAGATACATTGTTGCCAGGTCTCACTAAAGAGCAGACCTTATTGGATGTGTTTACTTTTACATCCTTTCTTTGATTGTGTTTCATGGAAGCCAAGCTGGCTTCTGGCCTCACTCAGCTTGTATTTGAGGCTGAAGATGTACTTAGAGTGAATGAAATGAAGTATCTTCTCACAGAGGCCAGGAGAATGTTCTCACCAGGCTGCTGGAGAGCACCAAATGTCTGAAGCCCTGGTACCAGGTCTTTGTCATCTAGAAAGTATATGACAAGCCTTGTCCTGTAAATTCTGACAATTTCTCAGACAGCTGTGATGTTCTTCCAGCTACCTGAAACTAGTCGTGTGCGTAATTTTCTTATTTGGATCAGGTGCAACAGGGTTTTTAAATTCTGTTCAGAGTTTCCTGCATACAATTTAAAAAATAAACCATTCTGTGCAGACACGTTGAAAAAAATGAATTCAGTGTTCTATCTTGCAATATCTTACAATTATGTCTCTGCTCTTCTTTAAGTTAAAAATGCTTCACAAACAAGCATTGACAACGCCAGTAGCTTAGCACTTGTATTATAAAAGTGAGATGTACTCGCTTTGGTAATGGTCATTCATTCCTTGGTCATTACATCCATTGCAAAAGCTACCACTTGTGTTTACAGACAGTGGGGAATAGTAACATTCTAGATTAATCATTGTGTGGTAATCAGTTGGCCTGGGTGAAATTTAAATTACGCCAATGTATGCCATTTAAATTTTTTGTTGCACTTGTTATTCAAAATTCCTAAAATTATACCCTTACATCACCTCATGTAAATACACCAACAGTTCTGGTAAAATTATAGCGTAAGTAGAGAAGATCGAAACAACCACGATCATGACAGGAGTTCATGTTTCATTACTGTTTTCCAAGATATCTGTAACAAGGCATTGTGTGATACAGGTTTACAGAGACATCCAGTTTAAAGAACTGTCCTCTTTACCCATCCCTGCATCACTAACAATTATTAAGAACAACCATTCTGGAATGTTGTTATGTGTAATGACGTCACTGGGGGTTTTGCGGTCGGCTGTGACATCTTTGACAGGAAGGCCACTATAATGCAAGTAGGATTGTGTGTACAGGAACTTACTACAACAGAAACATTACAGGGCAAGTGACCTCCATCCACTAAAATCACACTGTTGAAGGAAGTGACATCATGCATCCTGGGGCGTCCAAATAGCATCACAAGAAGTGATGTCACATGATATTTTATAGTGGTGGTACTAATGAAAGCGACATCAGACAAACAGCGGGCTTGTTGACATCAAGAGAAGTGGATAAATACATAATTTATCCAATGTTTAAAATCCATGAACATGGGAGGAGATACAACACCACAAGGTTCATCTCATATCCTTTAACATTATTCCCACCTACAGTGTTGAGTTATCAATATTTGCTGATAGACTAGCAAGATAAACAGACACTGCATACTATGGTGTTGTGCCACGGTAAATAGATGATCAAGGCGCCCTGCTTAGCGTTAGGCCACTCTCACAGTGTCGTGGAATGCTACCTTGAATTGCACATCTAATGGATTGGTGTTAACATTGAAAGTAAAAAAAAAAAACTAAGCTACAGGAAAATCGTACAACAAATGTACAAAATTTTTAAGAATGGGGCCAAAAGGGTTTTTAAAGTCGAAAAAATATTTTATAAGTTGGCACCCTCAAACAATACGAAGTAGTCCATCGAGCCTTTTGTTGTTTGATAGTCTTGTAGGGTATTTCATTTATTTTTAGGAGGCTGCACCCTTCACTCACAAGTCTCAAGCTTTTACCAACAGAACAAGTCCTAATATATGAATGAAAATTGCTGGTGCATGGTTTGTTCAGTCTCTATGTGTCTAGAGCTCCTCAGGGAAGTTAAAGTATTAATGCCAGTAGTGACGTCTGCTTCACAGGCACAGCAGCCTCCTCAGTGCAGCCAGTCATCACACGGTTATGACGTCATGCGCTCCACCAGCTTTCAATGCTGTAACAAGCCTTAAAGATGACGTCACATCCACTGTATTCTAATATACAACTCTAGACCGCTAACCGAGCACCGAGAGTGTGCCGGCAGCTTTGCAAAACATAATTTTCCTAGGTAGAGCCCACAAGGCATATTTACAAGCCCCTTGCGCTGCCGGTGCATTACTTTTGTGACACTCCGTTGGTGCAGATTGCAGACCCATATCGTCGAGGCCACACAAAGCCACTTTGTGTGACTTTTCATGGCCTCGGAGATATGGTGTAAGGCAAGGCAGCGCAAGTCGCTGCACTGCCTTACACTGCATCAGGGAGGTGTTCCATGGACATTACAGTAGGTGTTCCCACACAACTAACCATGGGTTTTGATACATTTCAAGATTTACAAGAATCTGTAGACCCAGGAATGCATCAAAACTGTACGCCTCCCCAGGGCAGACGCAACAAGGATAAATATTTGTATTACTACTCATTGTTTACTCTTTCTATGTGTGCTGCAGAAAGAGGAAAAAGCCTTCATGGATTCTTTTTGTGCAGGAAGGTGCCCTTCTTGCACATAAACAATTCTGCATCCAACGCAGGCACCCTTGTACCATGGTGGCATTGGTGTAAGGCAGCAAATTGTTCACCAGTGCAGGAGAAAAGGACAGAAATGCACCATATCTTACAAATCTGGTGCATTTCTGCCCTTTCAAACTGGCATAGGTCTGCACAGCAGAAAGACTTGTGGCACTGCCCTACACCTGTTCCTTGAAAATATGCCCCTACGTTTGAAACAGAACTTGGTGCTTGCTTGGGCTATCAATGCGGGCACAAGTCTGATGATCTCAGAAGCATTGTTTTTATGTCATGAAAGGGATGGTCCTACAATGCCTTCTTTCTTCTATTTAATTATTAAGAACACTGAGGCGAGTATTACCTAGCTGCTTTGAGAATAGTTTATCTCTATCCCTCCCTTTTTTATGTAGTATCTAATTGCTTGTTGCTTTCCAGTTCCTAATTCTACACTCGTCCAATCAAACCGGTGATGAGAAAGGTTTCTGAGAAGGGCTGTTTTCATCGCTGAAGGTGTTCAGCTGTGTCTACTTTAATCTGTACCTCTTCTTAGAATAGTTGGATTAACTGTCTCAGCAGCAAGAAAGGGGGCACTGGAGGCCCGAATAGCTCTCTTTAGGACCACTGAGGCACCCGCGTTTTACACATGAATATTCATAGTCCCAGGGGGTGCTGGGAACTGTAGTTTTCTGATTTAATTCACTGTTATCTGGCTGCCATGTTAATTAATGTCAAGAAAGAATGCATGAATGTTGCCTTCGTCTCTTTATTAAAATTAGGACTTTCCAGCGATAGCTCTTGGAAAATTACGATTATGACTTCATGAGTTAGTTAAAAACATTTCAGTTGTTTTTGGTTCCTCTAAAAACATAAAGGTGCAGTTCGGCATTGTTTTCAGATGCTTTTAACTGACAAGAGGATTTGCATTTGGTATTTTTCTGTTAGAGTACACAGAAAGAGCTAGAAGTTACACTTTCAAGGAAATTAAAGTTTATTTTACTGAGCAATATTTGACTATTCTGGTCTGTACGGTTTAGAAATTGGTATGTGGTGGATTGTAAACTGTAATGTGTTGTAGAGTCAGACAGGTGGACTTGTTATGTTATCAAACCAGAAAACACCTTTGTAAATCGAAAGAGAAAACACCCTTATTGACTGTTTTTAAGTGTATACCTGAACCCAGAACAATACCCCATCATCAGATTGAAAAAAAGAGTTACAAATCACTTCAGAAGGGATACAATATACTACACAATGAAGAAGAGGTTTGGTGTTGCCTGATGTTGATGCTTACATCTCAGAGGTAGTGTATATTTATTTCTGTGCCCACCCCACGACAAAGGCCTTTAAGAGCAAAGTCAAACTTTCAAGCTCCTCCGAGTGCATTCTTTGGTGAAGCTGAGCCAAATGTAATAATGGTCCTTTTTTAAAACTTGCGAAAGAAAGAAGCTGTCTTTAAATCCCTTTCATGCACAGGACATAAAGAACAATGTAAAATCTTCAGATGATACCACTTCTGAAGGCACCACCCAACTACAAGTTCAGAACTGGACACAAACAACTACCTGAGCCTGCCAATACCAGGCTCCAATCTGTTATAACAACATGGTGGAAACGTCCTTCTGTGTTTCCTGAAGTGTTCCTAATGCCAGATTGTGCAATCTAGGAAACATGAAGTCGCCTTCAGACAGGGCAGTCCAATGGACTGTTGGACAAAGTTTATTTCACTTTTTACATCTATAAAACAAAAGTTGATCTTGGATTATTGTCACTAATGTGTCTATGAACTGAGAGTACACCTGACCCATGTGCACGTGGTGGGACTCTCAAAGTCCCTGCCCAGGCACCTGTTAATCTAAGGATGAGCTGTGCATTTAAGGTGTGGAAACACTAATGTACTATGGGGGTCACTGTAATGAACTCGGTACTTGGGAACAGGACAACATATCACATGGCAAGGACACAAAGGTAACTGTAATTAATTCGGTATATGTGAACAGGACAGCGGAATCCTCAATTTATTACATGCCAAAGACACACAGAGGATTGTGGTAAACCTAGTATATGTAAACAGAACAAAGTTACCCTCAACATATTACATGCCAATGAAATGCTGGGAACTGTAACGAACTTGGCATGTGTAAGTAGGACAGCGGTACCCTCAACATATTACATGCCAATGAAATGCTGGGAACTGTAACGAACTTGGTTAATGCAAACAGATTAGTGGTATTGTCAACATAGTACATGCCAAAGACACACAGGTAACTGTAATGAACGTGGTATATGTAAACAGGACAGCGGTACCCTCAACATATCACATGCCAGAGACACCCAGGTCTTGTACACCTGTCCCCTCTTGCACTGTGGAGTTTCCATGTATTTTGGATCAACAGTGGTCTTGAGGATCCGAAAAGGTTATCTTTGGTCCATGTTAAGCTCCTAAGCCCCTCTTAGGTGAACCTGTCAGCAGAAGGGCAGCAGTTTGACACACAGAGATGCTCTTCTGACTGCTCAGTCTTTGCTGGATCCCTCCTCAGGACCAGGAGGGCAGAGGTGGGGATGCTCTGAGCTACAGCCGCAGGGTCACAATGTCACTGGAGCCTTGAACAATAATGGATGTATTCTAAGTGGGTGCTAAACTTCACAATGAGACAGAAACACGACTTACCGCCTTCATGTCTTCGAACATGATGAACAGCACATTCTCATCCTCTGCACGTTCTTTCCAGGACGTGGCATATTCAAACCATGAGCCCCACATTACTGGAAGAGAAAGGCATGTAGGTGAAGGCAGCGTCACCACAAACACTGGTTACAGTACATTTCAGCTCTTTTATTCCCTACAGATGAACGGATCAACATTCTACTTTTTATAATTATCACCCTACACCGTCCACTACATTCTGAACAAAGGGACAAAGCTATTTTGTGGTCACAAATAATCCAATGTGCAAAATTGTAACCTTTGCGACCATAAAATAGCCTTTGGGTATGTTCAAAACCCTAATTGCAATTCAGTCTCTTGATACCAAATCACAGAACAGCTTTGCGACTCCAAACTGAGTCGCAAATTTAAAGGGACATGTTTAGGACATCACTTCCAAGTTGCGATTTCTATTGTGTTCCAGTGGTCACAAATTATTGGAAAGTTACCAACATCTCAAAGGAGGTAGTAACCCTAGTGCAAATGAGGTGTCTTAGGAGCCCATTCCCCTTTGTCAGAGTTGTCAAAACATTTTCTAGGAATAGGCAATGGTCCATGGGACCTCTACTGAGTGCTAAAAAAAAGTTTTCCGAACTTTTTTTTTTTTAAACCTAGTCTGTTTTCCTTTAGGGCTGTGTTTAAAATAAAGATTGCTTATGTTACAACAGCATTGGTAGGAGACTGGAAGTAATAAAGATGGATTGTGGTCTGTGATCACATCTGGTGTAAAGCGATGTGCTTTCACCTCAGGCTCTAAAGAGAAAGACAACTTTAAAGTAATTATAAAGTAAAAACATAAATACTGGCACGGAAGGGAACTACCTTGTGTGTGCACGTGCTGCTTCTGGGAGAGCAAAATGCAGTCACCCAAAGTGAAGTTAACCAGTGGCTTACCTAGGCCTACCCGATGGCGACGGCTGCATGCTGTAGTGGGCAGAAGTAAAATGTGACTGACAACAACATACACATGGATAAAAAGAGGTGGTGGAAAGCCCCTATATGTAAGTACAGTACACATATAAATTCACTGAAAAAGCCATAGGTTACAGGAACATTATAGTTAGGAAACAGAATTTAAAAAACATAGAAATTCACTTAAAAAAACAAAGATTATAGGGATGTTATAGTGAGGTTCTGAATTTACTAGCACCATAGAAATTCATCAGTTATAGTTATCTCAAGTGACTATAACTCGCGCCCTAAGGTAACTATAGCTCGCGCCCCTGCCATGCACAGTTTTTTCCTCAATAATTTGACTGCTACTGTTTCATTTATATTTTCAATAAAGTTTTAGAAGTTGTAATGAATACTGTAATATATGGGGTAGTTAGCTGTACATGGCAAGGTTGTGAGTTATAGATACCTTATGGTTCAAGTTATAGGCTGGCGTTGGCCCTGTGGCCAAGACGATTAACCACACAACCCCCCACCGCGCATAGCCAAAATCCATGCATGGCGAGGTTTGGCCACTGGGCCTAGCCTGTCTCTTTACTCATCCAACCCTGAGTCCCTCATGGCCTTTGCCTATGTGTGGAGGGGGTTGGCTGCAGGGACTGGCCTGTCTCTGCAGCCAACCCCCTATAATTACCTAACCCCATGTTGCGCATGTGTGAGAGGTTCCATGAGTCTCTAAGCATGTCTATGGGTGAATACATTAGTGTCTGAGTGAGTTTGTGAATGTATTTCCTTTTATCTTTTCCCAATATTTGTGAGTTCTTTGCAATGTTACATGGGGGGACTGTAGGAAACTGCCCCTTGTTGCAGTACGCCCCCCCCACACACACACCTTTTGCCTGATATCTGATGCTAACTTGACTGAGTGTGTGCTGGGATCCTGCTAACCAGGCTGCAGCACCTGTGTTCTTTCCCTAAAACTGTATCATTGTTTTCACAATTGGCACACCTCTGGCCCACAGATAAGTCCCTTGTAAAAGGTACCAGTGGTACCAAGGCCCTGTGGACAGAGAGGATCCCTAAGGGATGCAGCATATGTTGTGGTTACCTAAGGAACCCCTCACCAAACATATGCACGCTGCCATTGCAGGTTGTGTGTGTTGGTGGGAAGAAAAATGTAAATTTGACATGGCATCCTTCTCAGGGTGCCATGCCCACAAACCACTGCCTGTGGCAAAGGTAAGTCACCCCTCTTGCAGGCCTTACAGCCCTAAGGCAGGGTGCATGATACCACAGGTGAGGGAATAACTGCATGAGCAATATGACCCTACAGTGTCTAAGTCCATTCTTAGACATTGTAAGTGCAGAGTGGCCATAATAAGTACATAGGCTGGAGTTTGTTCTTACTCCACAGCTCCATGATGGCTTCACTGAAGACTGGGAAGTTTGGTATCAAACGTCTCAGCACAATAAACCTGCACTGATGCCAGTGTTGGATTTATTGTAAAATGCACACAGAGGTCATCTTAGAGATGCCCCCTGTATTTTACCCAACACTCCAGTGTAGGGCTGACCGGTCTATGCCAGCCTGCCACTAACAGACAAGTTTCTGACCCCATGGGGTGAGAGCCTTTGTACTCTATGGGGTCAGGAACAAAGCCTGCTCTGGGTGGAGGTGCTTCACAACTCCCCCCTGCAGGAACTGCAACACTTGGCGGTGAGCCTCAAAGGCTTAGGCCTCCTGTTACAGTGCCCGAGGATACTCCAGCTAGTAGAGATGCCCGCCGCCCGGACCAAGCCCCACTTTTGGTGGCAGGTCAGGCAGAAAATTAAGTAAAACAAGGAGGAGTGACCACTGCAGCCAGGACCACCCCTAATGTGACCCCCTCCTTGCAGAATCCTTCATCTTGTTTTGGAGGAGAGGGTCCAAAAGGGATAGGAATATCCCCCCTCCACAAAGGGAGAGGGAACAGGAAGGGGGTAGCCATCCTCAGGGACAGGAGCCATTGGCTACTGCCCTCTGACCCCTGTAACAGCCCTAAATCTAGTATTTGTAGGCATCCCTGAACCGTGCTTACCAGATTCCTGGCAACCTCAAGAAAGAAGAGGGACTGCAGAGTGACCCAAGCAGTGAAGACTCCAGGTGACAACTGACTTGGCCCCAACTCTACCAGCCTGTCTGCAGCTTCAAGACTCCTGCTACAAAAAGGCGACACATCCTGCAGGACCAGCAACCTCTACAAACCCCCAGAGGACTGCCTGCCCAGCAAAGGACCCAGAACTCCTGAGGACAGCAGCACTGTCCAGAAAAAAGCTTCCAAAAGAACTCCAGAACTGCCTGGAATTTGCAAGCCCTGTCCACTCTGCACCTGATGCCCACTGCCTGAGTCCAGGTGGCCCACTGGTCCAGACAAGGTCCCCAGGCAATTCTGACCTCAAGTCCATCCTGGGTTGACCCCTCCTGACCAACACGACGACACCAGCACCTGAATCCAGAGAACAACCCGGACCAAGACTGGATCTGGTGAGGATTCCAGACACCCAAAGGTACCCTTGCATCCGCAGCCCCCTGGCCTTCGGGAATCTGACCAATGGTCCAGCAACGTCCAGCGGGCTCTTCTTCCTGCCCAGCCTTTGGTTTACCGGAACTGACCCCCTGGACCCAGCCTGCAGCATCTTTGTGGCCCCCAGGGTTCTCCCTTTGAAAAACATTGGGTGCCTGATGCTGTGTTTGCACCATGATCCAGGTTTACCAGAACTGACCCCCTGGACCCAGCCTGCAGCATCTTTGTGGCCCCTGGGGTTCTCCCTTTGAAAAGCATTGGGTGCCTGATGCTGTGTTTGATCCATGATCGAGGCTGCCGCAGTGCCGCTGAGGGTGTATGTTTGGTGCTGACTCGTGGCCCCCCCGATGCTGACTAAAACCCCCCAGCCTGTGTCCTGAAACCACAGGTACTTACCTGCAATCTGTGTTCTACCAAGCCCCCCAGTCCTCACAGGATTCTATTGAAAACCAAACAGTAACTTTGACCTCTGCACCCGGCCGGCCCCGTGTTTCTGGTGGTGCACCTTTGGGCTTAACTTGAACTTTGACCTGTGGACATTATACCCACTGAAGACTGGTATCGTAAGTCGAGTACTTACCTGTTAACTGTGCTAACACTTTTTCTCCCCTAGGACTGCATTGGTTCCCATAAGAAATCACACTGTATCAACTTTGAAAATTGAAAAGTGTTATTGTTTTATCTGCAAAACCTAAACAAAGTACATTTGATACATATGCTTGATACCTGCTTACAACTGAACTTACCTGCAACAAAGAACTTTTGGTTCTAATAATAAAGTAACAAAATATATGCTTGCTATATAAAAACATTGGCCTGAAGTTAGTCATTAAGTGTGTGCCTCATTTCTTGACTGTGTGTGTACAACAAATGCTTTGCACTATCCTCTGATAAGCCTTACTGCTCACCACACTATCACAAACAAGAGCATTAGTATTATCTACTTTAGCCTCTGTTAATCCTCTGGGGAACTCCTGGACTCTGTGCACACTATACCTCATTTTGGTATAGTATATACAGAGCCAGGTTCCTACAAGGACGTGCTGATGGTTGCAACAAATTCAAGAATATTCTGAGTTGAATAAAAAACCTGTCCTTCTACATATTTTACTCGTAAGGGGTTCCGCAAACACCCCCCATATTCCTCTCGTGGGGTCAGGACACATCCTACCTAACCCCTTATGACACTTTCTGCCATTTGGTTTGGGTCCAGGGGACTGTATCAATGAGGTAAAATGGCAGCCACAACTCTCTGCTCAGGTTGCGGCCA
Source organism: Pleurodeles waltl (assembly GCF_031143425.1). Classification (NCBI taxonomy): domain Eukaryota; kingdom Metazoa; phylum Chordata; class Amphibia; order Caudata; family Salamandridae; genus Pleurodeles; species Pleurodeles waltl. The sequence continues at coordinate 1,021,141,025 of NC_090449.1, read as the reverse complement.
GCCAATCACGGCATTCGAATTGGCGTGCGCATTCCCATATTAGCTGCGATAGTCACAAATTCGTTGTGATGGATTTGTGGCCCTAGATATACAAATGTCTTCTCCCCTTAATATCTTGAAAACTACTGAATGAATTTACACCAAATAACAAAAGCACAAGCTGCAGAACAAAATCTAGCTTTCTGTCAAATGTTGTGTAATTCCGTCCAGGGGCTCAGGCTGTAGTCGTGTCCAAAACTAATATGGGGATTAACATGGGAAATACACTTTTTTGTCTTCCCCACCCCCTCTTTTTCTTGGCCTCGCTTGACAGGTCACCCCGAACCTTTACCCGTGCAACAAGAATCATAGGCACATTTTGTTTTTTTTGTAATTGGTGAAGATACGTGAAACAACGCCAAAGATATAGGCGATTAAAAAAGTACTTTTCCTATGGAAACATGGTCCTAACTATAACTACCTACTGGCGATCACCCTCTCGATCAAAGCCAATTACTGCCATTAAATGTTTATGGTGGATGTTCAAAAATGATATTTATTTATTTAAGGAGTTTTATAAAGTGGTTACATGTAGCCACATATGTACTTTAGAGCACTGTGAATTTCTAGAGGGAAGGGGATTGATGCTGGGAGATGAAGACTTCCAGAGAAGCAGTTCAGTTGGCTGTACAGGCAGATTAAAGACAGGGTATATAACAGATTTAATTGGAGGGGTTTCTTGTGAGCCACTGGTAGTCCAATGAATTATAGACTATTACTGCTTTTAAATGTTGATGCTAGATGTTCAAATATGAAATGTCTTGTGAGACCTCCAGCTACCAGCCGTAAGCTAACCCGAAATTTAATACGTTTGTCCAAAGCATTTGGCAAAATAATTTGAGAGCCATCGCACCCCAAAAAGCTCAAGTGCCTAAAAGCCACTAAAGAGGCCTTTAGGAGGAATGCTGTAGTTCAACCAATAGACATTGATACAACCACCAGCTGCACATCCACAGAGCAAACATCAGCAAGGGAAAAGTTAATATTATTCCTCCAGCCTCTAGTTTGGACCAAGCCCTGCTTTGAAGGGTTCAGAATCATTTCAGGGTTTAAGAAACTGAGGGTTCATGTAGATGAAACAACTCTCTCGCTAATATAGTCTGGTGCCTGTGTCAATTACTTCCAGCAAAGAGCTAAAGACCAACAGACTCTCCTGAACTCAAAGAACCATCAGGGAACCAACACTCCCAACCAGGCCTGCACCTTTCCACAACTGAAGCAAGAACCCTAAAGCCCCTCTCTCCTGGTCTACACACCCCTATCAAAATCTAAGATCACACAGAAGATCAAGATCTCAGATGACCAATGCCCCCTGGACATTTTTAAGGAAATTCTGGATATTAAATCCATCACAATACCTGCACAGATAACAATCAATGCCATCTTCACTCTTGCTATGATGCAAAATGAAACAAAAACTGCATTCATTAAATCCCTTTTTAAAAACCCAGGTCTGGTCACTACTTAACCATGCTAACTAGACAGCCGGCTTACGTGAAATGTTCTTGTATGTTGAGCATGAATGTCCCAGTTACCAACACCCCAACAGAGACTTTATAATATAGACAGGAAATCCAAGGAAATAGCTGATTTTTGGTCGAGGGTGTTTAAAATGGTCATTATAACCATGTCAAAGCCTCTCCAGTGCTGGTGCTAATGGGAAATATTAGAGATATACCTAAACCAGAGAGATGTTTTGTGACCCTGGTCTGTCCCTGGCCTGTTTTATTGCCAAATGCAGAGTCACCATCACATGAGGAAGAGGCCACCTTCATATGGCGTCAGGCTGGTTAAAGGACTCAACCTAATGTAATGATGCATTGAGACATATGTGGAAACACCAGCAGTCACCTCTCATTCCAGAGGGTATATGGAATACCCTATGACAATACCTATTGGCAAAATTGAGGAGTGAAGAGGATAAATATTTATTGGATGAAGGATAATGAACTAAATAGCCATCATATAGCCTGAAACGCTACTGAAAGTCAACAGAGCGGTTGAGGTCATTTGCCTCAGATGGCTTTGCAAACTTGGCCAAGGACAACTCTTTCTGCACTTGACTCTCAGAGTAGCGAAGACGAGCAGTCACAGACTTCGCAGGTAAGTGGATGGATGGGGTTATTCGAACTCAGAGCTTAATAATCAATGAACAACCCATTAAACAACCCAATAAAGTGACTGTTCAGCCAAGTACTTTCTTTCAAGAAAGTACTTTAATCCTACAATGGTACTCAATATACACACTACTTTGAATAAAAACAAGGCAGTGTCTCTGGGTGCTCTGTTGGTAGGTCCAGAGCCTGTCTCACTCTCTTGCTGTCACCTGTTTCTCTAGGAGTTCTAGGCAACCTCCCCTTTATCACTATGGGTCAACAGGAGTAGCATCAATCCAGCACAGGTGCCGTCAATCACCCCCAGTATGAATGCATGCTCAGACTTGAGTCTCTTACACCTTCAAGGGTCAATCAGATCTGTCAGGGTCACTTTCAGGCTGCCCAGTACTTGTGGTGTACACCTACACACTCCAAAGAGTAAGGACAACCACACTCAGGCAGGTCTGGAGTATCTTTCTCCCAGGTGCTGGGCCCTGTTTGGTGGTCTACCTGCTTTGATTCTGCCTTGTGGTCACCAGGAACTGCAGTCCTGAGATGTCGGGGTCATGTCTGTATTGTTGATAAGTGCCTTCCCACAGGGTTCTTGCAGTCGGCTGCTATAACCTTTGCTGAAGCCAGCTTCCCATTAGGTGTAGCCTCCAAATGCACCTTCAACACTTGGGCAGTTACGGGCAGTGCATGTGCTGCTCATGGATTCAGCAGATGTAGCTCCCATATGCACTGACCATGAATTAGGATGTTGCACACAGACCAGTCACAAATTTGGTAGACTCAGTGCTGCATAGGTCAGCCAGGATTTAATAGATGCCGCGCTGTATGGGTCGATCATGCAACACTCAATCACAGCCTTGACTGGGCCTAGGCAACCACATATTACAGAGTTGTGATTTCTACCTGGAATTATTGGCCAAGTTTGGGAAGGAGGATGTGCCCTCTGAGATCCAGGTCCTCTGGGATCGCTTTCCAGCAGTCTGCTTCTTCTGATCACCCACAACAACTGGAGACATGTTGAACGTCACTCCTTTCTGGACAGTCTCTCCTCCGTCAGTGTAGGCAGGCTCCTTCCCTCTCTCAGCAGAAAGATCAGGGTGATTCAGGACCGGTATGCAGCTTCTCATCAAGAGATCCAAACCCCACCTTAGGTGATATCTATTCACTTCTGGATGACTAGCCATAAGACAGACATCATCTGTGGTTCTACAACAACCTTCTGAGTACTGTGTGGAACACTACCTTCCTTGGTCATAGAGTACTTGGAACAACAAAGGGGAGTAGTGAGTCCCACTTTTATACACTTCTGACAAACAGAAGATGTTGATTCACTGTCTCAATAGTAAAACAGGTCTAGGGTGGTTCTGCTTTCAAGTGTCCTTTCCAAGCTCTTCTTCAATCACAGCCTTTGTGTACTGTGATGCTTCTCACAACAGCAGGGTCATCTCTATTCTGCAACACCCACAACAGAGGCACAAAGAGGTATGAGGTTTATGCACTTGGCCGTCATCAATCCATCTAAAGTACTGAACAGGGAAAAACAAACACCAAGACTTCACCTATAGGCCTCCTCACATTTTTATGATGGAACATGAAGTCTCACAAAGTGTTTAATTTATAATATAATGAGTGCTGGTTCCCAAAGGACTGCTCAAAAGACAGTGGCTGGTGCTATTAAATGTCCCCACACTCAGTATAAATGCTGTGTAGTCCTGAATTCACCGCATCTCATGACTCTTTCATTTACTAAGAGACACTCCCTGCCCCTTTATGTCACTCTTACAGACTCCTGTTTCCTCCCTTGTTGATGGTTTTTCCCCATTCTCTATCTTCCTCTTTCCAGTTTGTGTGTTTTCCTCTCTCTTGGTCTAGGGGAATGTCTGATAAGGAGAAATAAGTGCTGGTGTGCCCCACCGGTACCAAACATGAGGGTCAGGAGTCCCCACCAGCAACCACTGCCTCAAATTAAGCATTGGTCCCATCCCTCACACCCACCATCCACCAAAAAGCATTGCTCTTTAAGACTAATCAGCAGTTCCGTGTTAACCACAAACCTTCTTAGAATATCTAAAGGGGCCCCTTCTCTACTCCCCTGGCTTCAGTGTGAAGGCTTCCTCCCTCAAGCAGCAGAAATTGTGAGCAAGAACACTTCTACTATTGAACAGCACAGTCCTGGGCAAGGTTAGGCCACTGGCCTCCATCACTGTGGCTCACTCATACACACCGTGCATGTACCACATAAGCTAGACACATCAACACACTTAGCAAGTGCTGGGTGTGGTAGGGCGAAGGGCTTGGCAAGTGCAGAGAAGCAGACCTTTACATGAGGGTGTCAGTAGACCTTAATTTCAGTGACTCAGATAGTAAGGTCTGGGTTACACTACTGATTCTAAAACAAGGTTTGTTGCCACCATCGGTCTAAATGCGGAACCCAGTAACAGGGACAGTATTTCTCTGTGTAAAATCAGGGCAGGCTCATGCCTCATTTTACACAGACCCCTCCTGGTCACAGAATAAGTCCAAGACTTCTCAGAGTTAGGGAGCAGCTTAGCCGTCTTGCTACACACTACATTCGCGTGTCATAAGGGCCATTATTTAAAACTTAGGATACCAGAAACTTGCAGTCTGTCACTCAGGGCTGGGGAACATGCTCATTTAACATGCAGAGGACATTCCCGTACCAACAATGCCCCTCTGTTGTGACATGTTACATGTACTTACATAGATGTGCGTCCCAAAAATCTGGGTTCGGTCATGCTGAAGCTGATGATCAAATAAAATTGTGGAAAACACAGTGAAATGCACTGTGTTCCACAGTCATTGCTGAAGAGACGTCCATGTACTTACCTTAACAATATAAATTTACCTTCAGTAAAGATCAGGGAGAGGCGGCAGATTTAGGATGCAGAGAGCAGCTAATATTAAAGTTGAATGAGAAAATTGATGTATGCTAGTAAGTGTCAGCCATGTTGCTTCACTGAGGCACGGGTGAGGACTTTGTTGTGTCTTTGTCAGTGTTACATTGAAAGATAGGGAGCCAAAGCTACAAGTTTGATCCAATTTTTTAAGATGGGTAAGCTCAGCACAGGAGCAAGAGGAGACTTGATCAACATCAGAGGAGCCACCAACAGTCCATTCCCTAATTCTAGCCAGAAAGATGGAAGATACACATGCCAACATTCCTACTGCAGCATTCCCATTCTTTATCAAACTCAATCAAGACACCACACCTTTTATGGAAATAAACAAGGTAGCAGTCTGTGATGCGTCTGCACAGTGCCCTCAATTGTGGTGGCTCACTAGAGCGGGCATTGATGATAAGTGGTTTTCAAACAGTCGTCGGCCATTTAGGACAAAAAGTAAATTACCTTTTCCGCTCAAGAACTGCGTGAACCACTCATCCCAGGAACTGTAATTGGGAAGTATAGACAACCCATTATAGAAGTGGAACATCGACACTGCGGTATCCTTGGGATTTCGGAACACCACCAAAGTCTGTTGGGAAAAAACAAACAGTGAAACCAAGAGCTCACTAAAACTCCTGCAGCCACACCTGTTGATCAAATGGCACCTATTGTTAGTCATGTCATGGGCTGTTCATGGGAGGGTAGTCACCCACAATGAAAGGAGTACTACTTCAGGTGGATAGGGAGCACTGACTCTCTGATGGGCAACATCCAAAACCATATAAAGAACCTGCCAATGGTCTAGTTACACAGGTGTCCTGGACAGGCCAACATAGCAAATTAACAAAATGACAAAAAGTGGATCAGGCCGGCACATAGCTACTGTGTTGGGAAAATTCTAATATACAGCAATGAAACAGTTTTAAAAAGGTGGGTGGGGGTCCAACATCAAAGTAACTGTGTATTAATCAGAATAGTACATTAAGTTTAATGAAGCAATCAGTATACAAAGAACAAATGTTCTGCTGGCAGCTAAAGGAAATCACCAACATATATGAAAACAAGGAAGTCACAGAGGCCCATACAGTTTGTTTCCGGGTTACAGGCTTCGAAGCACACCTGCGCAGTGCAGCACAGTCTCAGTCTATAGGTAAATGTTCACTTGTCTTCATTAAACTCCTGTATCAGTGGAAGACGTGTACACAGAAGCACAGTCCACCTGGATCCATGGCCTGCATAGCCTGGGACCAAACCGCCCTCTGCAGGATGCTGAATCATCTTTGTTTTCAAAACTACATTACATCAACAAAATTATAAATTAAAATCATCAAATCAGTTGTAAAACGATAATAGATGACTGTAGTTCAAGGAAATTCAAAATCACAGAAGCAATGGTGAACTGTTATAAAGTTGCCTTAAAATAAAGTCAAGCAAAATTAGTTCTCCCATAAAGGGAGAATCCAGCGCCCTTGCCAAGCCAGGGAAAGGTCAGGGAAGTTCTGAACAGAGCACAGGATAACGAGGTTCTGCTGGAAATCCTCTGAAAGGCATCTGAGAAAGCATCTGGACTCTCACCTACTCAACCTTAAAGTGCATACTTCTAATAACTGACACTTGAGACATCTAAACATGATTGCCCCACAAAGGGCCAATCAGTTTCAGATGCTACAAAATTATCCTGCATGCCACCAGACAACTGATCGCTCTTGTATGGAAACATAGCATAGCCCAGTGGTTCAACCAATTGTGGAACGTGCTCTCTATGGAGCAACTCACGCACTTCCTAGAAAGGACCGATAAAGAATTTCAGATGACATGGGCACCACTAATACAATACCTCACTCGCATAGAATCCTTCCCCCCCACGACTTAGGGCCCAGCAACTCTTCCCCGACCAGTAATACCCTTAACACAACTCAAGCCTTTGCAGAAAATGGCCCACTCTGAATGCTAGAACATACAGGCCTGTTTTGATGGGTCATCTCCCAACCCTTTAATGTCTGCCGGTCTTTGCACATGGACTTTAGGAATTAACACCACTGTTGATACATAATGTTGGTTTTATTCTACTGTGCTTCTGTTTCTTTTCTTAGAGCTTACCTCCACTTTCCCTTCTCTCTTCCCTGTGAAGTCACTGACACTTGAGGATACAAGAGCTTTCTTACTTTGTTCTTCTTACCTTCCTCATTCATAAATACAGCAAAAGAACCTATGATCAATTTGTCTCGTACAACTACCACGCTATAGCCTTCGAGGCGAGAATGTTTACCACCTCTACACTATATGATGCAGAATCACCTATGTTAAAATTGTAATAAAAAGATTCAAACAAAAACATATACTACACAATGATACTTCCCTAAATATCCTTCAGTTCTACAGTTATCTGCAACATAATGAGATGCATTTGGTCCAAGCAGTTCCCTGCAGGTGCTTGATAGAGCATTAACAAAAACTTTCACATGGGAACATAAAACAAAAGATACACCATCTGATATTCCTAGTTCAAGTTCTCCTTGAATAAAGAAAGAAATGCACATGACATGAAGCAAGATGGCAACCAGAACATTTGCCATATTATAATAAGACCTACATTAGCTATGGTGAATCTAAACGCAAGTAATACACAGTAAATACATTTGCATGGAGCACAGGTTAATGTCGATATGAATGGAAAAAGTTTAATATGAATAAATTACCATCACCAAAAAAGGAACAATAAAAGAAGTGTGACTGCATTGTTGGGGATCCAATGCCTGGAAAAGACAGCCATATTCAAACAGATTGCAAATGCACAGCTGAATGAGTGGGTTCTGCAGGGCAGGGATTGCTCAGCAGTTCATGGCTAAGACAATGATGTTGCAATCATCGAACAGAAGATGAAGAGGGTAAAGTAGAAATTCGAGTTTATTCTGTGACCAACAGCACAGAGCCATACCGGTCATGTCTCAGCTCAGACCCCAACATCTCACTGGAATTTCCATGGAATAACAGCTTCCCTAATTCCAATACTGAATGTTCACTCAAAAAATTCCAAAGTAAGGTGGCCTAGACAGGGAAAACATGGCAAGTTACTGGAATGAACATGGACAATCTCTGTACTGAAAGTACTACACAGGCCTGCAGGGATTGGCTTCTCAACAGCTATCAACTAGGTTACACAGGACCATCTGCACAATCTAAAGTCCTGGCCTCTGGCAGCAGATTTACCTCTACCTTAGAAAACTATGACATTTGGAGCTTAGTGCAGCAGAGATATCCCTTAAGTGGTGCAGCTCCTATTGCTTGACTAAATAACTAAATAAACCTGGAATAAACCAGCGAGAGGACCAGGATTGCAAAGAGAGTCAGCAAGGTGCTCATAACTCCAAGCTTGAAACCGAGACTCTCAGCAGAGTGTCTAACCTCCATCTCTCCAGCGCACTATCTCAGAGGTCCAACAGAGGCAGCACCAGGGCCTCTCTGTATCCACTCTTTGTCGCTATTTTTACCAAGTTGTATTGCTTTCAGTTCGGCACTAGATGTGATCTTTACTTACTGAACTTATTCTAGGCATGAGCCTAAGTCCTATAGCCAACCCCTGCTGCCAACAGCTGAAGGAGGGGACAGCAAAGCAAAGGTTGTGAAAGGGCCTGGTCACCAGGCCCTGTTGCCAACCTCCAGTTGCCTGCAAAGAGTTGAGCTAGGGCCTAATCAATCTCAATGTCAAGATGTTGGCCAAGATCTGAGAAGGGTGCGGCTTGATCTTATCCATGCCTCAAAAGTGGGTTTTATGCCTGACTACTTTCCGCAAACCCATTCACATTCACATCCGCATGTGCTGCGATGAAGAGGAATGCCCCCAGGATGGTTTCTTGCAATATCACTCAACATGAAGAATGCTTCAAGTAGGGATATCTTTTCTTATCAATGAAGTGACGGAGACTGGAACAACCCTACACTCATACAGTGCCAGATTCTTTGCATTTCTGAAAGGACAGCGGGCAGGCCTGCCACACCCCCCTCTACTTTTCATGCTACCAATGAAACCTTTGTCGGCAGCAATAAGCCAGTCTGTAAATATCAATCTCCAGCAAGGGTTCATGGCATTCATGTATGCCAATGGCATTGTATTAACACTACTGGGGACTAGACCTGTCATCCTACACTTCTTGTCAGGAATGAAAGAACTTGTAGCATTCTGAGCCTACAAGATGAACGCAGGAAAGAGAAAAAGCCTCCCTGTGTCAAGGCGCAGCACAACTGCAGTAGTGAAGGCTTACAGGTGTAAGCAGGAGCTGGCTAATCATAAATATCTGTGTGTATTGATGGACACAGTCTTGAAAGTACCAAGTGTGACTGTGACTTCATCAGAGGGGCAGAGTAAATGTATCTTTCCAGGTCAGAGTGTAAGTAGGTAACATGGTGAGGGTACCTTGATATAATTAAGTCCTTCACAGGCTTCCTTTGCTTGTCTTAAAGACAGTATTGAGCATTAGTCATTGTATTAGGTCTTCTTTTCTGTGTTCCAGTGATCCAGTTTCTGGGCCACCACACTACAACTCCCACCGTGCCCAGCATGAAAACGTGCTCCCTCAAGTGACCCGTCTCGCTTCTTCATCAGCTGCTCCTCTCGCAATGTAGAGCAATCCACTAAAGACAGTGGCTAGCTCCAGGCTTCTAAAGGCTGCTAAAAGCACGGAGCTCCAAAATTCCAATGTCCGTCTCACAGCAACAGCTGTGAAAAAATGCCTTACGAAGCCCGAGGGGATTCCAATCCCCTCGGGCTCCATAAGGCTTTTATTTGATTTGTTAGAACATTCTGCTCTCTAGTGGGGAAATGCTCTAATAGCCTTACTGCCCCACATAGCTGGGCTACACCGGCATTAAAGGCCCGCTCTTTTAAAATTGGAGCAGGCCTTTAAAGGCTGGTACAGCCCGCCCCGGCGGGCTATAAGGTCTATTAGACCATTAGAATGTAGAGCGTTCCATTGAAGAAAACAGAGTAGCTCTGGTTTTCTAATGGTTGGTAGAAGCCCTGAGCTCCAACGTTCCAATGTTTGCCTTTTACAGCTGTTGCTGTGAACAAAGGCCTCACGGAGCACTGTGGGGCAGAATGTTCTAATAGCCTTATGGCCCGCCTTTGGCTAGGGACTTTAACCCTGAAGCAGGCCTTTAATGGCTGGTATAGCCCGCTTATGCTTGAGGTATCACCCCTGCAGTTTATTGACCTGATTAAATGCCTAGTTAGCTGCTCACAAGATTTAGAATCTACAGATTCTGCCCCTCGGTTACCAGAAACAGCGAGAAGAGCTTGTTCTGCTCCATGCTCTGCACTGAGTGAACCTCTCCTGGACCAGAAGAACAAGATTATTGCCTATCAGAAGCTGGTGATTTCACTTCTTTCTGCAAAATGTTTGAAAGCAGAAGAGAGGGACTCTAGTTAAAATGTATAGTTGGCTCAGCGCTGCCTTTTTTCCACAAGAGGCACCCAATGTTTTCTCCAAGATAAAGGTGAATCATCCGTGAAGAGGCCTGCTGCTGAGGTCGGGCAGAGACCAATGTCGTTAAGAGCTTTTGAGAGGATAAGGGCTGGGCGACGGTCCAGTCAGGATCCAGATTTATCAAAGAAAACTGCGCAAACCACAGAGGATGGACTAAAGAGAACGAGAGAGCGGAGTAAAGTGACTGAGTTCAATAAAGTGAGTGACGTGAGGGGAGTAAAGTGAGTAAGTGCAGTAAACAGGGTGAATGGACAGAATGGAGTAAGGAAGCAGAATAAAGTTAGTGACACAAGTGGAGTAGAGTGAGTGCAGTAAATTCAGTGGTATGAGCGGAGTAAAGTGTGTAAGTGGAGTCAACAGCGTGATTGGACGGAATAAAGTTAGTGACCCGAGTGGAGTAAAGTGAGTGACGAGAGGGGGAAAAGTGAGTGAGTGCAGTAAAGTCAGTGACGTGAGTGGAGTAAAGTGTGCAAATGGAGTAAACAGGTTGAATGGATGGAATAGAGCAAGGAAGCAGAGTAAAGTTAGTGATGTGAGTGGATTGAAGTGAGTGACATGAGGGGAGTAAAGTATGTAAATGGAGTAAACAGGGTGAATGGACGGAATAGAGTAAGGAAGCAGAATAAAGTTAGTGATGTGAGTGAAGTGAAGTGAGTGTCGTGAGGGGAGTAAAGTGAGTGACTGCAGTAAAGTGAGTGACATAAGTGAAGTAAAGTGAATGAGTGGGTACACAGGGTGAATGGACAGAATAGAGTAATGAAGCAGTGTACAGTTAGTAACGTGAGTGGAGTAAGCTGAGTGTACAGAGTGAAGTGAGTGAGCGTGGGTGTGAAATCCTCATTATCAGGTCTACAGCTTGAGCTGTGGGTGTTGTAAAAGTGTCATTTAGTGAAGACAATGCAGTATTGGCAGGACCTGTGGAATTATGCAATTGTGCTGCAGCAGCATTTTCCGCTTAATTATGGTTATGCCGGATTTGGCACATAACTAATCATCTGCTGCATAATTTGCAGATTTGAACAAAAAATAGCTAAAAACACAGGCACGCACCTTCTTAAAGGTTGACTGGTCAACTGCTGTATTTGGGTGTCAAACAAGTACTAATGAGGTCAAACCTTTGCCCAGATAGTTAATATGTGTAAAAATACAAAATAAGGTGATAATACTATCACAAAATGTGCCGCATTATGCTGAACAGTTTACCTTTTCTTCCTGAATAATTTACTAAACACTGCCCTATAATTTGGTCCTCCTCTGTTGCATAATTCCAGTGTTTCTGATTATAGTAAAGTTCTTTTTAGGTCGAGCGTAAGCGTTCGACCTGGTGTATACTTAAGTTTACTTATACTGTGAGTTAAAGCGATTTCATTTGTTGGTTGCGGTAACCTTTAAAAAATCTTGCTTGCTAGTGGTCAGTTCTGCCTTTTTCTCCCTCCATTTTCTGTTTCAGAGCAGTGGTCAACTACTGTATTGTTCCACTTTGGTTTCTTTATCTGTTGCTGTGGCAGACTATTTTTATACATTTCTTTGCCTTTCACTGTGCGTGTGTGCATGTTTTAGGCTGGTAGCTGGCTGCGTTTTATTGCAGCATTACGTTCCTCCCACCTCCTCCCATGTCGCTGGCATTTGTTTTGGCTTTATTCCAGTGCTGTCCTAGTACCTGGCTCCTAAAATAAGCTTATTTTACTAAATAAACGGCTCCTAGAATAAGCTTTGTTTACTAAACAAACACCATATGCGCTCGCATCACATCGCAGAGAGTCTCTCTCGCTCTCCAGGGACCTACCCTGCCAGCACTCATAACATCGCACACAGGGCATTGCTTATCTCCTTTATCGAGGACATAAATATTCTCAGGCTGCTCTGCTAACTTCATTAAGTTTGTTGAAATGCAAGGCAAAAATTGTTGTTGTATTTATTACTCTCAACCACTGTTAGGAAGACGTTATATATTTTCTTTGGCCATCCTAAAAATCGATAGAACTTCACTCACTATTACATTACAGAAATACACAATAGGCCTAACATTACTATTTTCAGTAAACAATTGTGAGAACAAAAAGGAATTGCAGGAGATCCTAACAACTTGCAACGGGATGCGGTCAAATTATGAAGCAGTTTGTGCGAATGGATCAAGGTAGCTCCGTCCATCTGTGGTTTCATGAGAATCGAACAAAGACAACACCCCTCCAAGTGCGATGTTGTGAATATCACATATTGTTACAGTGAAAATCTTATTATGGCCTTTGGAAAATCACTTAAAGTATAGATATTAGCCGGTTTTCTATTTTTGGCTTTTGTTTACAGGTTGTAATGCAGTATGTCCACTGGAGGGAGCTATTGCCATGCAAACTGACTTTTTGCTTTCTAGTTTACTAAACAAAATTGTACGTTGGATTTCGAAGCACTCTGGGCTTGTTAGTTTTGTCTTGGAAGAACACTCACTATATCACTGTTAGTATTGTTTTTTTGATACCGCTCTACCATATTCGGCCCAAATTTAAACAAAAATCTTTTGCAAACTTATTGTGTGTCACAAACAAAACGTGATTGAAGCCAGGACCACTGTGCGGCAATGGAAACCCAAATTATGTGGCAGGATTGAGTACATTAAACAGCAATGGAAGACAAATTGTTTGCTTTATGCGGTAAAGGCAAATTAAAACACACATTCAGTGATATTATTATACGCATAGTTTGACTAACCTTGCGTTGTAAAGGTACTGAAGGTAATTGGTTTTCAGCATCAATGTAACAAACATGTTTGTGTGTTAATTAACTGTTTTCCCTCTTTATATAGTAGAGGTGGGTGAGCCGCAGAAAGTTCGAGCCAGAGTAGAGCCTGGCACTGGCTCAGCTCAAGGTCCTGTTGAAACCTCAACCCCACAACAATCTGAGCTTTACTGTGGCCTCTCCCTGCCACCCTCTCTCTACTCTCAGGTACAAAGATGCAAAAACAAAGCATTAACATTTGAGATAACAAGGAAAGACAAATTGCCATTTATTGTATGATTTGTACAAAGGGAAATGAGAAAACCTGGACTAATTGTGGCTTTGTCACTTAACCAAATTGCGTGATCTTAGGAAAATATTTTATTTTGCCTATCCTTTTTTTCACTATCACATATGTAAGCATCTTCATACATGCAATTTCAGAATATCAGCTGCACAGAAACCTATTGTATTTGAATTCATAGACTAGAACTGTCTTTTCTCTTAGTTCACTAATGGCACTGTCGTCAGGGTGGGGACGAGAGCAGGAATAATGCTAAGCTCATGTTTAAAATCCATCACTTTTACTAAGTACTTCTCAGTGCAGTGTTGTAATGTGACATATTAATGTCAAAGCTTCCACATGTTAAAAATAAGGACTTTTTTTAATTCTGAAGAGGCTTTATCATAATTTACGTGATATTTGTTGTACTGTTTACATTGCAAACATTTTCAGGGCTCGGCTTGTGTAGGGTCTCTTAGAGCCAAGCCAGACCGTTGGCTTGGCTCGCCCTGTTAATTTGTTGGCTCCCCCACCTCTATTACATAGTACATTTGTAAGTATGCATTAGCTGAGGATACAATGCTGAAGTTGATAGGACCGGAGTTGGTTGGATTTTTGCCCCACCAGCTCCAGTGACCTTTCTTCACAGAACTGTTTCATACTATTATTTGCCAACGTATATTTATTTACTCCTGGCAAGTTTGGTGCAGATTCATCAGGGCGCAGTGTCAAAGTTATAGCAAGGGTTCCAAAATATTTTATTTCTACCCCATGGAAGCTGTCATTTGTGACCTTTTGAAAAACTTAGAACTAGAATAGTTGAGCGAAATAAAAAAAATCTACAGAATATAGTGTTGTGGGAGTTCTAACTGCTTGGACCATTAACAGCGCATCCCTAAGGCATACAACATACCTAAAATTCTCTCAGGTGTGCCCAGTAGTATTATTCACTGTTTGGGTTTGCAAACTCTCCTTACACTGCATATTGTGATCAGTTTGTAAGCCCCCCCAAAAAGACATTCTTTGACAATAAGGCCCTCATTATGACATTGGGGGTAAATCCCACTTACCGTCATGCTGACTGTCGCCAACATCCCGCTCTACGGCGGATATCCGTTCATCATATTATGAGACACACACACACCAATCCGTCACTATTCAGCCACAGACACAAGTCCGCCACACCAAAGGTCAGTGATAAACTGGCGGTATCCAAAACCCCACCGTTACGCCAACAGAACAACGCCCACAACATTATGACCCACGAATCACCACGGCGGACATTCAATGGCGGTAAACCATTGGCGGTACATACCACTGCGCTCAAAATACGCACAATCAAACAAAACTACACCACATTTGACAATTCAAACTACACACACCTGACATCAATACACACACCACACACACACACACCCACACCACTATAAAACACCCACCCATAGTACCCACAACCCTTTACCATTACAAACAATTGCCAACAGAGAGAGACAGCAAGACCACTCACACAACCAGAGCCACATACCACCATGACCTATACACCGTCCACACACCTTACATCACACACCCCAACACATCACCCTACACACCCTCACCCACATCACTCACACTACACCCATGGCACCACAACGACACCCCAGATTCTCTGAGGAGGAGCTAAGGGTCATAGTGGAGGAAATCATCTGGGTAGAGTCACAGCCATTTGGATCACAGGTGCAGCAGATATCCATTGCTAGGAAGATGGAGCTATGGCGGAGCATCGTGGATAGGGTCAACACTGTGGGACAGCACCTCAGAACAAGGGATGACATCAGGAAGAGGTAGAACGACCTACAGCAGGACAGCAAGACACCAGCTCACAACACAGAGGACTGGCGGTGGAGCCCCACCTCCTCCCCTACAACTAACAACATGGGAGGAGCAAGTCTTGGCAATCATGCATCCTGAGGGCCTGGCAGGAGTAGGAGAAGGACTGGACTCTTGTAAGTCAACTCTCTATTACTATAACCCCCCTACCTGCATACCATCACATACCCCGACCCCACCCTCGCTCCCAGCACTCCACCACTTCCCACACACCCCACCATCACAACCCACTCATCCCAATGCCAAGCCCAGTGTGCACCACCAATGCATGGAGACCACTCACAGCCCTGCATGCACACCTATCACTAAAGCATGCACACCAGAGAATCACCTAGCCCATCACATAACAACTCACACAAGGAAAAGCTGCCAGGGCAATAACAACCATAGAGGGCAACACACCCATGCACAATATGTCACACACAGAAATAATAGCACTGCATATACATCCCCACAGGTATCTCAGCCAATGTCACCGGGGAAGAGGTGCCAGCAACATCCAGTCCCCCCACAGAAGAGGCCCACAGTGATGACAGCTACTCTGTTCATCTGGATCTGGATGACCAACCTGGCCCATCAGGAGCCTCTGGACAGTCGGTTACCCAGGCACAGTCCCACACCACCACAGAGCCTCCCTCCTCAGGAAGCACCACCACAGCCCCCACCCAGTGTGCCCATACCTCTGTCCCCAGGACACATCAATCAGCAGTGTGCCCACCACTACAGGGACCCCAGGGCACACCACAAACCTAAGACAATCAGGGACCTGGGGTCAGCGGCAGTGGGCACACGGTTCAAGGGACAGAGGCACAGGACAACAGGGAAGCTGGAAGGACTGCTGTGCGCCAGGGGGAGGACAGGTCCAGGGAACCGCCTCTCCAGGAGGCACTCACCGCGATCCTGGGAGCATACCAACATTCCCAGGATATGCTGGGCCAGATCCTGGACAAGTTGCATGAGAACATGCGGCTGCAGGAGGGGCAGTACCAGGGGATCAGGGAGGACTCGAAGTCCATTAACACCACCATGGCCTCCATTGTAGGGGTGCTGGCAGATATGGCCAACTTTATGAGGGAGGCAGTGTCACACCAGTGGGCCCCTGCCACTAGCCAGACTTCTGAACAGCCCTCCACCTCCACTGCCGCAAGTGGACAGGAGGCCCTGCCACAGGACCAACAGGTCACCAGCACCTCTCCCCCTACAGAAGGAGAACCACCCCGCAAACGTTCCCTGCAATCACGGAAGAAGCCAGAGACTATTGCCAAGACCCCACCAGGAAATAAGACTGTCCTGATTGTCACCCTTGTGTCCTCTGTCACCATGTCCACCTTGAACTGCCATTGCTCCCCTTCCTATGCCCCCTTGGACAATGCACCTGTGCTACCAATAGACTGGACTCTACCCTGAACTTTCCTCCATCCTTACCGTAGCCCATTGCACTTCCCACTTTTCTTCAGAGCACTGCAATAAACACACCTTGAAAAAATACAAGTATATAGTATGTCAAATGATTTAAGTATGTATTTGTTTACCAAGGTTTAAACCTTGAAAATCAACTGTACAGTAATGTATACATAGGAAAGACCTGTAGTTGGCTGCAGTGAACACACCAGGAGCGATAGTGGGGCCCCAACATCTGCCAAATGAGTTGCCAAAGGGCTCAGTGAGTCGGCATAGAAGTGGGAATTCACAGCCTGCCAGTGACAGTGTGTAGTCCTGCGTCCATGGGCTGTTGTGCCGGCTGCCCCTGTAAATCCTGTGGGATTGACACCCAGCTGAGAGACTGTGACCTTGCACTCCCCAAGACTTGCATCACAGGGCACAATGCCCCCTCCGGAACCAGTGGAGAAGCCATCCACTCACCCCACCTTCCCCAGGATGAAGATCACAGGGCACAATGCCTCCTCCAGAACCATTGGAGAAGCCATCCACTCACCCCATCCTCCCAGGATGCAGATCACAGAGCATGTTGCCCCCTCCAGAGCCTGTGGGCAGGTCACCCACTTGACAGACTGTGGCCTTGCACTCCCCAGGACCAAGCACAGGGCATGTTGCCCCCTCCAGAGCATGTGGGCAAGTCACCCACTTGAGAGACTGTGGCCTTGCGCTCCCCAGGACCAAGCACAGGGCATGTTGCCCCCTCCAGAACCAGTGGGCAAGTCACCCACTTGAGAGACTGTGGCCTTGCACTCCCCAGGACCAAGCACAGGGCATGTTGCCCCCTCCAGATCCAGTGGGCAAGTCACCCACTTGAGAGACTGTGGCCTTGCACAACCCAGGACCAAGCACAGGGCATGTTGCCCCCTCCAGAGCATGTAGGCAAGTCACCCACTTGAGAGACTGTGGCCTTGCAATACCCAGGACCAAGCACAGGGCGTGTGGCCCCCTCCAGGACCAGTGGTGTTGTTCCATCTGCCGGCTGAGGTGCCCTCCGTTCCTTATCCCCCTGAGGTACCTGCCTATTTTCGTACTGATGCCCCTGCAGTGTTCTCTCTGTGTTGTTGCAGGAGTCAAGTGGGGCCTTGGACTTTGTGATGTGGCCCTGTGGCCCACGAACATTGAGGACTGGGCAGTGTCCCTTGATTTGTAAATATGTATATACTTTTAGATTGGATGCATGTATCGCTACTTTATTTATCTTATTACACTCACTTTTATCTATTCGTGTTGTCCTTGCATTTTTCCAGAGTGGTATGAGGTGTATATGTTTTATTACTGCATCTGCTTGTGTGTATGGTGTGTGTGTGGGGGGTGTGTGTTGTGCGTGTGTGTGTCACTCTCTTTCCCCCCCTTCCCTGTGTGCTAGGCGGCTGTACTTACCGTGGCCGTTTTCACCGTCGTTGGTGTTTGTGGTGGAACAGGACGTAAAACAGCATTGGGAATATATGCAGTTCAGGCTCCATGGCGGCATGGTTCTTCCCTGAGTCTCCACAGGTGAGTCATTTCCCTTCTGTGCAGTGTTTCCACCAAGCTTTTGATGTCTTTGGTACCTTTCTGGAAATGGTGGCGGTTTCCTGTGTCTTAATACAATGGACGGAACATTGTCTTCCACCTGGCTGTAGGCGGCTACCGCTGTGGGGCCTGTTGTTTCTGCCCTGGCAGTCAGTGTGGTAAAGTGGCTGTCTATTTGAGATCTTTCCACCATGGTCATAATTTAGCGGAATTTACTGCAAGCCTGTTGGTGGTATTACCGCCTCTTTATCACCGACTGCCAGGGTTGTAATGAGGGCCTAAATGTTATGAATATATTTGTGTCACACTCCCATGTCTTAGTTTTGGAAATGCAATAACGTGTGACAATATCATTTTTTAAAGTGCCAATGGTGCAACTGAACCAGAAATATCTTTGATCTGTACAAATATCAGCTAAGTCACAGTTAACATAACAGTTGATTATGTCTGACAGTCGGTGGATCACATTACTTCCATCTGTGTGACATTTTCATACGTGTCTCATTTAATATGTAAAACTGTTTCAATACCCTGTATTCTTCAATGCTGAAACATTATGAAAATCACTCTAACATTTTACAATACGGGAAGAAAAATAACACACATTCCGCTTACTGGAGTATTTTTTAGGTCGAGGCCTATTTTAAGGTTTAGGCCTGTTGTAATCTATCTGTGGGCTTTTACCCACGCCCAAAGCATGCCCATCACTATCACTCGCTCATGGGCTTGCCTTTCAAAAATCCTTTTTTATCATTGGTGAATGCTTTATGTTTGTCCCTCCTTGGGGCAGTTTTGTTACTGCCTTGGCCATCGAACATGGATAATTGCACGTTTGCCGATACGTTTGACTGAGATCGAACTTCTTTTTCCTTTTGTGTCTTTCCTTCACGCTCATGGCGGCCGTGGCACTTTGAATTGGCTCGCTTATGTCAACTGTTTTACTTTTCATTTTCAAGTTATGTCGCAAGGAAAGTCCAGTTAGAACTTTTCAGTCCTAATAGCTCTAACTTGAGCAAACGTGAGACCCACTGCATTGCAAATGCTTGTTTTTAAATGTTCTCGTAGAAAACAACCTGGAAAAAAACAAATCAGTGACAAAGCACTGAAGTGCTGAAAGGGGAGCCAGCAGCTGGCTCAAAACTAAAGGGCGTTTGCAACTGTGAATGCTGTTCCACAGACGTCGCTGGCAAACATGATTGCAATTGCATAATAATTCCTTCTACAAGCTGAACTGAATTTTTGTATGTTCTTTTTTAGCCAGAGAAGTATGCTGCTTTGGTAGAAGAAATCATCTCCTTGAAGGGGTGTAACCCCTTGTGCGAGGTGGAAGAGGTGGGAGGTCTCATTTCAGGACCCCCTTCAGACAAAAGACTGACGAATATCTGAGATATGTGAAACTGATGGGCCTCTCATTACATTCTGCAGGGGTCCCATCATGTTGTCTGTTGGCCCCTGTGGGAGTGTGTTGCTGTGGTTTGAAGTGCTCACGTCTTGTGTCCCTTGGTGATAAAGAGACCTCTTAGAATCTCACAAAGTTTTTATGTAACTGCAAGTTCTACCCACCCCTAATCTAATGGTTCGGGGATCCATCCTTCCACATGCAAGATGATATTTATCAATGCCAACCCAAACAGGACTTTGGTGAGTGCCCGTTCGATGGTACTGTGAGGGGTAAACCTGTATACTCCAAGTGTCATATGAAGGATGTCTTAGTGGCATAACAAAACATGATGGGGCCCACCTGCAAAGTACATAGAGTGTCCCCCTCTTAGGACTTACTCAGGAGCTCCAGCCTCAGGTACTGTGCTCAGGGGGCCCCTTTGTTATGCCACTGTCGCCTATGCAGATTGCTTTATTGAGTGTGTGCATCAGCCTTTCAACCTCGCCATTGGCTTGGAGGACACCTGGGCATGATCTCACAGTGAGGTATGGCTAGGGACTGCAGGTTTTTCTTCAAGCCTTTGCTTTGTAAGGGAGGGCCATTGTTACACTTGAGAGTCTTATGCACCCCGAATAAAGCAAATATCTTGCCTGGTACGGTCGAAGGTTGTGCTGGCTAACACCTCAATAACTGTGAATTTGGAGAAGGTATGTGCTGCCCGTTGTGCAATGACCTAAAATCCACACTGATATCACACTAGGGTCTGTCACTGGGGCTGTTTGTAGCTATTAGCAGGGGCCAATCCGGAGGATTGCATACTTGGCACCAGTTGCACCAGACTACTGTGTCATCGACTTTGGTATCCAGAGCGAGGAAGCAGACTTTTTGCTGCAGATGTGCCTTCGTCTTAGTTGATCCTTGATGCCCAGTGTGGGTGACGGTTAGTATTGTTGGCTGCAATTGGTGAGGGATTGCCCTTGGAAGAGAACTCCTTGGTCTGCGACATTGAACTTGTGCCGTATGTTCCACAGAGAGAAGCGGTCATGTGGGGTGATATCATTGTACTTCTAGATGCCCCGAAGGAAGGTTTTCCACTGACCAGATGAGATAGTTACCACGGTTTTGAGAGACATTGGTCTGATCCTGTGGCATCAGCAATGTCTTAGAGTGACACAGTTTTTGAACACCGAATTTCTGCAATCCACACATATTGGCCAGCACCAGACAGTCAGCTTGATGAGGTGTCTGTGGGTTGCCTTGGGTGTCTGGAGAGGTTGTCTGCAGCATTGTTGCTGCCTGACCTGTAGTGCACAGTCAGTTAATATTTTTGTAGCTGCAGGGCCTGATGTGGGGTGGAGGGTGAGGTGCTGTGCCGGCAAAGAGGGGTATTAGTGGTTTGTGGTCAGTTAGGACCCTGAAGGTCCATTCATAGAGACAGAGGTGAAAATTATGGCAACTTCATTTGATGGTGAATGCTTCCATATTTATGTGGGCATAGTGTCCATGTCCTTGAGGGCCTTGCTGGCAAACTCGACAGGCGTCCAGGGATCGCCAGTGGTGCGCTGTATCAGGACTGTGCCAAAGCTGATGGGGCTGGCGTCGACCATCAGTTCAGAATCCTTTGCTGGATCAAAGTATGCCCTCACAGTATAGTGGAGTAGGGCCTTCTTGACAGCCTGGAAGAAATCTTCTTCCTCCAAGCCCCATGACAAAGGAGTGGAAGCTTTCCTGAAGTGTTGGAGGGGGCCTGTGAGTGTCGCTAGATTAGGGATTAACCTCCCACAGTACGTTATGAGGTTGAGGAAAGTCTGGACTTCGGCAGCAGTGTTGGCGTGGCTGCACCCTTAATGTCAATACTCTTGGTGGGGTCGACCTTGATGCCACTGCTCAAGAAGAAGTAACTGAAGAATTTATCTCAGGGTGAAAGAACTGGCACTGGGCTCAGTTAAGAGTGAAGCTGGCGGCCTGGATTCTGTGGAAGGCTGTCGGCAGGTGATGATGATGACTCTCAACGAAGGGCAAATTTATGAGAATGTCATCACTGACACCGATTACTCCATTGAGGCCCATAAGGACTTCTTTTTTTGCATTTTGGACTGCCATCGCCGGTGATGATATCCCACAGTTGGGTCTGTGATAGCGGAGGATTCTGACAAGGGTAGAAACATTGTGATGTACCTGCTATCTGTATGGGGCTCGATCTGGTGGTATCCAGAGTTGAGGTCAAGTTTCCAGAACAACTGTGATCCATTGATATCAGCAATCATGTCAATTGTCAGAGAAAATGGCCCTGTTGGAAAGGCACATGTCAACACAAATGCGGATGCCACCTGGCTGTTTGGGTTTCGTGCAACTATTATGGGGGAAACCCATGGGATGCACCACAAGACTTTCTTGATGACTTCTTCCTCTGAGTTTCTGCAGTTCAGCCTCTACAGTGGCCGTAGGTGAGAAGGAACTATTCAATATCCTAGAGCGGTCAGGAGGACGGTGGGGTAAATGTGGAGGCAGACTAGGGGCCCCATTAGGCATCCAAGGCCAGTAAATAGGTGATGGAAGTCGAGAAGTAGGTGGCCGACATCAGCAGGGGAATTATCCACAATGGCAGTGAACTGAATGAGTTAGAGATGTTCAACTGTGTCACAACTGAGGAGCATCTGAGAGGCTGTGGAGGCGACAAATAATTTTGTGGCACAGGGCTGGGCCCCTGAGAGACAGAGCAGGTAAACATCCCTACCAGACGGATCAGTGTTGAGCTGCTGTAGGCAAATATCTTTGCTGAGGTGGATAGGAGAGAAAGGTGTGGGAGGAGGGCATGTAATTGCCTCAGTTTGGGCACATTGACGGAAGGCAAAGGGGCACACCACAACTTCTGAACATGAGGGGGCTTGCAGACCTACGCAAGTGAGTAGGGTGTTGACAGGATGAGCATGTCTTACCCCTGTCTTACCCCTGGCCGGGCAATCAAGATGTGAAGAAAATCCACAATGGCTACATGAGTGACTGGCGGAGACTTCCAAATTGGGCGGCTGGGATGTGTTCTGAACAACTCTGCATTTTTGCAGTTCCGATGTCCTATCATGTTAGGGTTTGGTCACCAGAGTTGTCCTAAATCTTCTCATGCAGTGTGAGTTAATTCTCTAAATGTGAGCAGTGGAGGGATAGAAGCCGGGCAGGGACAAACCTGATGGAGAAGCTGGGACAAGAAAAGCCATTAAAAAAAAGCAAGCCATGACAGTGACAATAAATCTTATTACTAGCAAGCAGTGTGTAGGATGGAAGCTCCTGTAAGCATTTGGTAAGCCTACAGTAGGCCCTTTGCAACCACATAACGGCACTCTCTGGTAGGCTTGACTTAAAAACCTGCAGGATCACAACACCTCAGCTAAAAGGAGCTCATGTACCAAACTATGTTCATTAAAATATTGTTTGACACAAATATTGTATCCTAAATATCGAAAATCTACACCCAGTGTTAAAATATTTTGCAAATGATGTACGGGACTCAATGTTTCTTTACAAAATATATTTTTACATATAATCCTGTAAGACATTGTATTATTATTTGGGGTGGATGATACATTTGACATTGGGTGAGATCAATCCGGAATATATGTGTTTGCTCCGAAACAAGGTACTGGTGGAATGTTTTGATATTTGATCATTTGATTATGGACATGTTGGTGTTGGGTTTGGGCACACAATTTGGTTTTTTCTTGATTTATATTTCTGCATGACTATGGATTTCTTAGTGGAGACCTTTGGTATTTCACATTGGGGGATACATCTAGTTGTAATTTTGTGGATTTTTTTTGTCTGTGAGTGATTTATCACATTGGAGAATTATGTAATGGGTTTGTCCCATATGCATTATTTGTCTTTCAACTTGGACGTCCAGGGTGCACCGGTTTACTTTCACTTTTTTCTTCTTTCTTTTTTATACTCACGCGTTTTAGGGGTTTATAGTATTTATAATTTTTGAAACTAGCATTCTGTTTCCCAGCTCAAGTGTTGTATTCAGTAAAATTTCAGCCCTGAAGAAGTCGCTGGGGTAAATCTCCCCTAGACGAAACAAGTGTTGGCGTATGTTCGGAATATTATACGCAAGATTTGACCGGCATTTGTTCAGGATATTATGCTCAAGACCTAAATGATCGCCTGGGAATTCAGATCTACAGCACATCAGAATTTGTTCAACAATAAAACACAAGACTGTCTAATGTAACTCAAGAACTGATTTTTTTCCTTGGACTTTGCAACTTCCGATTGGAGATATTACAAGTTCATTGTAAGTATATATTTGGTTTGAGTGCCTCACGTTAGTTTTAGTGCTATTTCTAACATGCCTATGATTATTTCACTGTGAATTCACCTGTGACTTCACAGTCGGATTATAACTGGTAGCCTCTTGATTTTCTGCACTGATTCAGCAGAAGCACAGGCACCTGGATTACTGTATCCTTGCATGTGTTTAGATATGCGTTGCCTTTGGAATTGTGCTCCAGTTAATTTTCTGGCCACCTGTGCGCATATGCAAAACTCCAAACAAAACATGTTGCAAAAAATAAAATAAAATGAAGGTTTTGACCTGTCAAAGGGGTATATTTGGATAAGTCGATTGCAGTTTTTACACTGCTAGTCAGGCTACACTGGAAGCACTGAAGCCATGTTTCCACTGCCACTGTAGTGGGTGGCACAATACGTGCTGCAGACTATGCATAACACAATATGTGCCACAGTCCACTGCTGGCATGTAACTTCCAGGCCCCGGGTACATTTTGTACCACATACTTGGGTCTTAGAGGCAAGATACATATTCCTATTCCCACATGCTTAAAGTGGGAGGGACCGGCCCTTTACTACTGGTTAGCAGGGGTGAAGTGCAAAGAGTTCTAAAGTCAGGAAAAATATAGGGTCCAGTAAAAGGTGAAAAATCTGAGGTGACAACGCAGAAAAGGCAGATTGCCCATAAACACCTTTCCATACTCAAAACTCAGGTGAGTGTAAGATCTGTGCTTTCACGAGGCTTCAGTCGTTAGAACGTCTGATCTCTCTTTCCAGTGTGTGCTTTGTATCTCGTGAAACAGTGTGTGCCATGTGACGCGCCACACCACAAGTACTTCATGGTAGCTTTATAGCCCACTGCTGGAGGTTATTGTGGGTGTTAAAGCCCACACCTGCATTACACGCCTGAGCCACTATCAAGGGCCTTAAATGAGAGAAAGGGCCTTTAACTCTCGATGCAGCCTGAAGCAAAAGGGCAGTAATGCTATTAGAACATTCCACCCCCATAGGTCCAAATGTTCTAAAATGAACAAAGAGAAATAAAAAAGACAACTATTCGAACAGTGAGGCAAAGGTCTGTGTCTGTCTCTCTTGAATATGGCTTCCATTGGAAGCCTCTATCATGAACAACTGGATCAAAATCTGTTTATTCACTGCAGTGACATCACAATAGTGGGTAACTACACCGTTTACCCAGTGTTCTAATGTCACAATTGGACGCGCTCACTTCAGCTTTCAGATCCAATCCCAGCTGTGGGGGGTGGTCGGCAGTCTCGCACACCTTCTTTCACTTTTTCTGGGCCACTGCAGATCGGACACAGCAGGCGAACACGGGCTGGTCTGTATATGCACCAACCCCGTTCTCTGGTGTCAGAGTGAGAGTGAAGTGTGGCTTCAGGTGCGGGTGACACAGAAGGTGGTGAGGGTGGATGGTAGTGCATGAGATATTTATTTTTCCGCATGAGCCTGAGGAGGGTATACAGAGGGGGTTGAGGTTTGGAGACAGGTATTTTTCTCTATTTAGGAAAGTGGGAAGGAATATGTCAAGAAGGCTAGGTATTTTAATTGGGTTTGGGCAGGAGTGGGCAGTTTTCAGAGGGCGCTGTAGTGGAAGGCAGTCGGCCAGGTGTCTGTTTTTCAGCTTTGGCCGAGAGAAATGCGCATGTCATAGGTAGGTGGAAAGGCTGGCAGGTGGGCAGTTTTTTCTAAACATTGTTCTTATATGTGGTACACATCTACCAATACCCCTCTGCGCTTTTGTGTATGCTGATGGAAGGGGCAGATGATCTGGGCGGGGCTATACAAAACAAAATTATAGAAGACTTGGGGACTGATTTAGAGTTTGTCGGATGGGGTTACTCTGACACAAACGTGACGGATATCCCGACCACCGTATTAAGATCCCATTACAGTATATCCTAAATATGAGGTTGTTTTTCACCTCGTGGTTCATCATAGACAACCCAAACTTCGCTGTCATTGTCTATTTCATTTGACTCCGAATTCCTTGGTGAAAAAACATCCTGTTATCTATATATAAATCTATATATTCATCCATCACCATATTACTGTCATCAAAGGAGCGCACTCAATGTATTGATAACGGGTGTTGACGATATCTTTGATAATCTGATTGGATATCAGATAAACCACGTGTGCGGGATCGGGCGGTGTTAGCCTCAAGAATACATGGGGTAATGTGCCCCTAACAAAGTCAAAATTGTAAATAACACTGGCTGTATAATCAGTAAAATCGGTATTCTTGAGACAAGATGAAAGTTTATTAAATATTTAGGGGCATATTTATACTCTGTTTGCGCCGGAATTGCGTCGTTTTTTTTTACGCAATTCCGACGCAAAACTAACTCCATATTTATACTTTGGCGTTAGACGCGTCTAGCGCCAAAGTCCATGGAGTTTGCGTCATTTTTTAGCGTGGACACCTACTTTGCGTTAATGATATGCAAGGTAGGCGTTCCCGCCTACAAAATTGACTCCGAGGCATGTGCGCCGTATTTACACTCCCGGGCAAAATTCACGCCCGGGAGTGGGCGGGTCAAAAAAAATGACGTACGGCCGCTTTTGCGCCGTTTTTTAGCGCCTGGTCAGGGCAGGCGTTAAGGGACCTGTGGGCTCGGAAGGAGCCCAGAGGTGCCCTCCCATGCCCCCAGGGACACCCCCTGTCACCCTTGCCCACCCCAGGAGGACACCCAAGGCTGGAGGGACCCATCCCAGGGACATTAAGGTAAGTTCCGGTAAGTATTTTTTTAAAAAAATTTTTGTGGCATAGGGGGGCCTGATTTGTGCCCCCCTACATGCCACTATGCCCAATGACCATGCCCAGGGGACATAAGTCCCCTGGGCATGGTCATTGGGCAAGGGGGCATGACTCCTGTCTTTGCTAAGACAGGAGTCATTTATATGGGGGTTGGGAGTCGAAAAAAATGGCGCAAATCGGGTTGAGGCGAACAATTTGCCTCAGCCTGACTTGCCCCATTTTTTGGCGCCCAAGCTCCATATCCCCCTACGCCGGCGCTGCCTGGTGTATGTCGTTTTTTTCCACGCACACCAGGCAGCGCCGGCGGCTAACGCCGGCTAACGTCATTGATTAAATACGGCGCCCGCATGGTGCTTCAGAATGGCGTTAGCCGGCGCTAATTTTTTTGACGCAAAATTGCGTTAGCGCAGTTTTGCGTCAAAAAGTATAAATATGGCCCTTAAAGTTCAAGGCAGAATGTGGTTTGTTTAAAAAACGGCATAACGCTTAGTCAAATGGAACAGGAGATCGGACATCAAGTCAAGCCTCAGAAAGAATATGAAAATAATTCTAATTAAGATTTCTGATTCTTGACTCTTCTTCAAAATGAGCACAATTTTAAGAAGAAACACAGCAAAAGTCACCTGGTTAGGGTAAAGTTAAGTATGGGTTTCATAGCCTTACCCAATCAGGGTACACAATATGCAACAGCTTTGAACTAAATAGAATAATTATTAATATCGGTTTGACCTAATGACAAAACATTTTCCTGCATGAGATGAGATGAGAAATGAAGACACGTGATGGCTGCTTGTTTGAAATTCAAGATGGGGTCAGGCCTAGTGTGCGCCTAGTCAGGCCAATCTACAAAATACATTGCTCCGCATATCATAGCAAAATAATTTTGATGCAAAACAATGACATTAAGCAGAGATTATTTGTTAATTTAAAAATATCTGTGACACACAGAAGTTTAGATCCCACCCATAGAGAGTAGAACATACCTTCACTTTGTTCGCCTCCACGGACTTGGGGATGAAGTCACGGCGCAGATGTGTTGTTAGGACTCTTGGAGAAGGCATCTTGTTGAAGGTCTGGAAGAAAAGATCTGCTGGATTACATGTTTGACGTGAGTGAGGACTGTGCCCCTCAGTGGCACCTGCTGTCGCTCACAAAGCATTCAGATGAGACACATGGCTTAGTGAGCTGAATACTCCCTGCTTACATCTGAAGATCACCACTTTGAACCATGCCAAGACCAACTTCCCCTGTCATGCTTTGACTTCCATTACAAACTGAGGGATGCTGTTATTGACAGGGCTTCGAAACTGCAGAAGAGTGGTATAAAGTGGTATATGAAAGCAAGTTGCCCCTTTTGTTATGGTAATGAAATTGAGGATCAGGGGATGAAAGTGGCACAGAATATCTGAATAAGTTATTGACTTTAATAAGAATTTAACATTAGGAAGGACTGATCACACGTCGAATCACACAGGACAGAATTCAATTATGCAACAGAAAAGAACATAAACTTTAAATAAATAAATCAATGGCAACTTCAAATGAACTACACTTTTTTGTAAACATGTCTTTATTAAAAAATGAATAGGGGATTCACCAGCCTTGCCGAAGCTCGGAGATGGGGTTGATTGTCAGTATTTATTAGATGAACCAGCTTCGTAGAAATCAAACAATCCCAGGAGGGGCAATTATTTACAATAGCATTATTACATTTTTATTACAGGAGTAAGAACAGGAGTTCACACTGGGACCATCACAAATATTCAACTAAAGACAGACACATTTCCAAATAGGAAGAGCACACAGGAGAAAGTTTACAGAATTAGGGGTGACATACATGTGGAAATGGACTACATGTAAAGAGCGCAACTCACAAGGTTCTGCTTCCCCTGCATGCACAAATACAAATTACATTACAAAGCAAAGCAAGACAATTATATACTCACTCATTACAGGAGGGACAATTACCCCCCACAACGCGGCAAGCTGTGGTCACATCTTTACTGAAACCAGAAAGCCACCTCTTGAGTTAACCTCATATAGACCGGTGTCTGTCCTGAACACCGAATATAAACTTTTAAGCAAAATTCTTGCAAAACGACTTCTTTTACACCTGCCACAGTTATTACACACGGACCAAAATGGCTTCGTACCTAACCGTAACACACCACACAATATACATCGGCTGTTCCATGTTATGTACAGTTCGAGTGCCAAATATCCATATGCAGGCTGTCTATCCTTGGATATACGTCATGCTTTTGATACACTGCGCTGGGAATTTTTGTTGTCCACACTTGCGCATTACGGGATACCAACCTCATATACTAAGTGGGTTCGACTCTTGTACTCACTACCTACTGCAAGGGCAAAAACAGGAAAGTGTATATCAGAATCCTATAATATCTCCTGAGGCATGCGTCAGGGCTGTCCCTTATCGCCAATATTATTTGTATTGGCAATTGAACCCCTATCGCAATTACTGAGATATAGTGCACCAGACTGGGGCATCCCACTTAGAGGCGACATACAGGCCACCTCTTTATATGCGGATGACACAGTAGTATATGTCCAGGACATACGGAAAGATATGTCCGCGAGAGTAGACGAACTGACTGCGTTTGGTAGACTTTCAGGTTTACAAATAAATGCTGCAAAATCATGCATTTTTGCGTTTCAGCATACTTTAGATCTGCAGACGCTGACACTGGGAGCAGCTCAAATCCCAGTGGCCACCCGTACATTTCGCTATTTGAGGAGCTATATATACAGAGATCTAATGGATATCATAGAGGGTAACTTGCAATGGGCGATCAATTCTATTAAGACGCAAATAGCCTTCTGGACTACATTACCCCTCTCTGTGGCAGGTAGACTGGCACTGGCAAAAATGGTCCTCCTTCTGAGGCTCCTGTACTATTTCACTAATCTACCAGTGGTGGTTCCGGCCACAATGCTTGCCGTCTTGAATACTTTATTGATTAAGCTGGTGTGGGGGTCGGGACGTCGTAGGTTAGGTTTGAAAAAATAGCTGTTGCCGATACTGGATGGGGGAATGGCTGCTCCAGATCTTAAGGCGTATTGTATAGCAGCACAACTGCAATGGTTGGCTGGCAGGACATAACTTACATGAAACAGGCTTTACGCCTGCGCAAGTACAAAATGGACAGATGCATAAGCTGTTGTGCCCACACACAACCATACTACACCGGGTACCCATTCTGATACAGGTGGCCATGACATACTGGCGAATGTCCCTACGCTATACACATACTCCAATTCCTTACACACCTAATATTCCATTGAGAGGGATTCCACTAGCAATGGGGACTATATCAGCACAAAGTTTGCAGCCGTGGGATCGGTCAGAGACCATGACTGTGTCTAAGTTGTTTGTGGATGGCGTTTTGATGTCCCACCTAGACTTTATAAAAGCTCACAGCTGGCCAGACACACTGTTTTTGGTCCACACAGGTTTGATCCGGTATGCACGTCAACACTGGGTGCCGGACGGTATTGAATCGACTGCATTTGAATTCCTGAATGTCTTACATACAGCAGGCCATGGCAGACATTTAATCTGATGGCTGTATAGAGGCCTAAGATCACATTTGGGAATATCGTTACATACACTCCGTCAGAGGTGGGAACGCAGACCTCCACCATGTATTGACAGATGCGGAGTGGAAGAGACTGCTTACAATCCCCAAAACCATATCCAGAAACTCCAGATTTAAATTTATCCAGTTCTCTATACTTCAGAGGGCATACCTCACCCCATATAGCATTAATAAATTATACCCGGGTGCAGAGGCAGGCTGCCCCCATTGCCACCAGAGAGACACGGTTCTCATACATATGCTATGGAGTTGCATACAATTACACAATTACTGGGCGGAAATAACGTAGACCCTTAAACATATAACGGATCATGACTATTAGGCGACACCAGAGGCTGTTATTTTAAGTTTATACTCGTGTACACGAAAGACGGGGGTGATGATGCGCTTATCTGACTTGCCGTTAATAGTGGCGCAAGAGCTATCACACGCCGCTGGAAATCACCCGTACCCCCCCAGATAGCGCAGTGGAAACTGGATATGTTGGAGTGGGGTCAGGCTGAAAGCGAAGCACTTCGCGAGGAGGAATATAGGGGGCTATGCAAAACACACATCTCCCTGGAGTAGGACATGCACTTAGAAAAATTCGAGCATATACGTGGGAGGAAATGGAAGTACACTCTTAATGTATACATTGCTATAGCACGAATCAGAAACCCAGCCTAATAGTGAAGTAGCAGGGCCTATTCTTCTCTTAAACCCCCATGACATACATGAACAATACTATGAAATAACCCACGGCCATTCATAATAAACAGTTGCATCCCGTTGGACCTATATGTATTAATAGGCTACGCCTAGGATGTGCCGTTGTTTTGCAATGTAGTCTCAGGGAGTAACTGTATAGGACCATGAACAGCTCTTGCTTTTTGGGGCATTAGTGGTAGGGAAGAGGGTATTCAACAGTTTTCCACTGTGCTACTTTAAGCTCTTATAATAGGATGTCATCGATTTTGTACTTGAAATCAATCAATCAATCAAGTAATTTGTAGAGCGTGCTACTCACCCGCTAGGGTCTCAAGGCGCTGAGGGGTGGGGGGCTAATGCTAGAACAGCCAGGTCTTGAGGCATTTCCTGAAGGTCAGCAGGTCCTGGGTGTGTCGTAGGTGGATGGGGAGGGAGTTCCAGGTCTTGGCGGCGAGGTGGGAGAACGATCTGCCACCAGCTGTAGTTCGGTGGATGCGAGGAATGGTGGCGAGGACGAGGTTGGCAGAGCAGAGTTGACGGTTGGGAGCGTAGAAGGTGAGTCGCTCGTTGAGGTATGCAGGGCCGGCATTGTGGAGTGCTTTGTGAGTGTGGATGAGGAGTTTAAAGGTGATCCTCTTGTTGACGGGGAGCCAGTGTAGATCTCTCAGGTGGGCTGGGATGTGGTTGCAGCGTGGGATGTCGAGGATGAGGCGTGCAGAGGCGTTCTGTATACGTTGCAGTTTTTCTGGAGCTTGGCCGTAGTTCCCGTGTAGAGAGCGTTGCTGTAGTCCAGTCTGCTGCTAACGAGGGCCTGGGTGACCGTCCTTCTGGTTTTGGTGGGGATCCACCTGAAGATCTTGCGGAGCATGCGGAGGGTGTTGAAGCAGGAAGATGAGACGGCGTTGACTTGCTGGGTCATGGTGAGCGATGAGTCTAGGATGAACCCTAAGTTGCGTGCGTAGTTGGTGGGCATCAGTGTGGTTCCTAGGGTGGCCGGCCACCAGGAGTCGTCCCGTGCGGAGCGGTTGGAGCCGAGGATGAGGATCTCCGTCTTGTCTGAGTTCAGTTTCAGGCGGCTCCTCTCCATCCAGTTGGCGATGGCCTTTATTCCGTCGTGGAGGTTGGTTTTGGCAGTGGCGGGGTCCTTGGTGAGTGAGAGGATCAGCTGGGTGTCATCGGCGTAGGAGATTATGCTGAGGTTGTGGGATCGGACGATGTTGGCGAGCAGTGCCATGTAGATGTTAAAAAGGGTCGGGCTGAGTGAGGATCCTTGGGGAACACCGCAGATGGCATTGGTGGCTTCAGAAAGGAAGGGAGGGAGGAGGACTCTCTGGGTTCTGCCGGAGAGGAAGGAGGTGATCCAGTCCAGGGATTTGTGGTGGATCCCTGCGTCGTGGAGGCGTGTGCGAAGGGTGTGGTGGCAGACTGTGTCGAAGGCAGCCAAGAGGTCTAGGAGGATAAGGGCAGCGGTTTCGCCTTTGTCGAGCATGGTCCTGATGTCGTCGGTTGCGGCGATGAGGGCGGTCTCGGTGCTGTGGTTGCTACGGAATCCGGATTGAGAGGTGTCCAGCGTGTTGTTGTCTTCCAGGAAGCGGGTCAGTTGGCCGTTGACAATCTTCTCGATGACCTTCGCCATGAAGGGGAGGAGGGAGATGAGCCGGTAGTTCTTGAGATCTCTAGTCTGCTTTGGGTTTCTTTAGCAGGGCGTTGACTTCGGCGTGCTTCCAACTCTCCAGGAAGGTGGCAGGCTCGAAGGAGCTGTTGACGATCATACGGAGTTGGGGGGAGATGATGGGGCTTGCTTTGTTGAAGACATGGTGGGGGCAGGGGTCGGAGGGTGAGCTGGAGTGGATGGTGCTCATGGTTTTGATGGTGTCCTCATCGTTGATGTGGGTCCAGGAGAGCAGGAGGTTGGTGTGGCTGGGGTCCGGTGCGTCGGGGTTTGTGGTGGCCGCGGTGGTTGTGGGGGTCGAAGTGTTGAAGCTGTCATGGATGTCCATGATCTTGCGGTGAAAGAAGGTGGAGAGGGAGTCGCAGAGGTCTTGCGAAGGAGGGGTGTTGTTGGAGCAAGACCTGCTGTTGAAGAGCTCTTTGCTGTCGTGAGCGTTGTTGTCGATGCGTTCCTTGTAGAAGGATCTCTTGGTGGTCCGGATGAGCTGGTGGTGCTTGCGGATGGCTATCTTGGGGGAGGTGTGGTTGCTCTCTGTTTGTTCCAAGCGCCACTTCTTCTCGGTTTTTCGGCACTCCGGCTTGGAGGCCTGAAGGTCAGCAGTGAACCAGATGGCCTTAGTGCTGGTGCGGTTGTTGGGGGGTTTCCTGATCGGGCGAGGGTGTTGGTGCAGTCGTTTATCCATTGTCTGAGGTTGAGGGCGGCTGTGTTGGGGTCGGTGGTGATGGGTGGCGGGGCTCAGGCGAGGGTGGAAATGAATATCATAGATATCATTCTGACAATGTGGTTTACTGTACCTTTATTATGGTTAATTAAAATGCAATAACATATGTTTAAAGAAACTAAGCAAAGCAGGACAAGACAAGACGAGAAGAAAAGACAATAATTTAATTCAAGAATTCTTCAGAACATCCCCATTTATATTTGCAAATCTATGATCATATTGAACCCTGTTGTTCAGTTGCTTGTAAGATCTTTATTGATCCTCGCAGTGTTTCTGGCTTGTGTTCACACTTAGTACTTCTGGCAGGTGTTGTCGTTGTGGGTTCACTTTTTTAGCGCCTAGCTGGGGACCCACATTTTAGCCTTTAGGCCCATAGTCTGTGTCTTCAAGGCACGAAC
Organism: Pleurodeles waltl; assembly: GCF_031143425.1. Lineage (NCBI taxonomy): Eukaryota > Metazoa > Chordata > Amphibia > Caudata > Salamandridae > Pleurodeles > Pleurodeles waltl. Next base: position 1,021,107,134 of record NC_090449.1, on the reverse strand, counting down.
ACATTTTAATCACTTTCATTCCGTAGCTATCTTTCAGCTTGTTGCTTTTACATTTTTATCAGCTGCCATTCTTAGAAAATGTATTTTGTTAATTTTTCTCTTTTTTTTTGCACTTTGTATGCATTTAGTTCTTTGCTCTGCTGAAGGCTCTTATATTTATGCACAATAGTTTACTTAGTATAGTGCTACAAGAGTATGAAGTCACAGACACACAATCACGTCAGTCCTGTTCTCAGAACACAACATGTTTTGTTACAAAAATATCACAGGCCAAAGGAGGTTAGAGAGGACATTCTAACCAGAGAAGCCATTGTATGCTGTGTGCAATTTCATCGCAGATTTACTGATCTTGGCTTTATCTTTCCAGCCAAATGGGAGGACTACTGAGCGGACCAGCAGGCAAGACCCTGGCCTATTACTCAGGTATGGGGTGGGGAGTCCTACAATACGACTGGTACGGACAGAAGAGGAAAACAATGCTATGCTCTCAAGTAGAGTATAGGGTGTAGATCGGAATCCCAGGACACATGATCATTCCAGGATGGTGGAATTGTTTATCTGTTTCTCCCTAATAGTCGCAATTTTCACCATGTCAAGTTTCATCCTCCTAATAATCGCAGCTCATATATTTATCGTACAATGCAATCATTTCAATAAGTGCATTGAAACGTTTCCTGCATCTCTGTGCCTTTCTTTCCATGTGTGAGAACGACTTTCCTGAGGAGTCAGAGTGTCATGCATTTAAGCTGCCACAAATCACCTTTACTTTTCAGGTTTTGGTAAGGTGCTGCTAGCGGGCCGGCACAGGTTATACCGACAGCTTCTAACCAGTGTGGGACTGACAGACACCCACACATGGAGGTGCTGCCACCCAAAAACCTAGAAGTCTTACCCCGAGCCCCAAGGTAAGAGTCCTACAACATGGAGCCACCAACGATGGTCAGACACTAATTTAGCAGATCTCCTGAGTATCTCTCTCTCGCATGCTAAAGGCATCATAATCACCATTACAGAGATGTCCATAGGCTTATGGAAATATCCTTCTCAGCTAAATAGGTAGTACCTATCTTATCTGTGGGTTGTTGAAGCTTGATCCTTAAAAGGATTCCCCTGTTGGTGTTCCAAACTCTGATCCCTATCTTTTGATATGGCAAGACCAGTAGAAAAACGAGAGACCTGTAGACAACCAGTCACAAAGTATTTACTTGCTAAAGGACTAACTGATGAGGGAGGGGATGTTACATTTGTGGTAGATGCACACAGATGCACACAATGTGGACAGAAGGGTTCTATTCTTGGGTCAACTTTCCTGAAATAAACACAGTCTCACACTCATTTCATACATACACAATTGCAAATATACCCCAGGGGTACAGAGCATACCAATATTTAGAGATACCTTTGACATATCAAGAACACCAAAATTGGTACAGCGCCACCCTTCCACATTATACAACATTTTAGACTAAGCCCCTTAAGCAATGATGGACCTACATGGCCAGCATTGGCTACATACACACCACATCCTTACGTACAAACCATGCAAGTAGCAGAAGTGCGCAATTTATACAGCAATTTTGTTGATATATACAGACGCTTAATGCAATTCACAATACAGACATCAAATCCTGCCCCAGCGAGGGCTGCTCCAGCTGTAAATCATGTGGGTGTGACAGGGATAAATACACAAACTGTACATTTTCTTGGGTCTCTTGTAGTGGGTTGGAGCTCTTCTACTTTTACTGCAGAGGTTGCCACTGTCATTGACACGGGATCTTGTGATCTCTTTCATCTTGTGTATTGGATGATGCAGTGGTGCCTCGTAGGCTTGATTGAGACTTTCAGGGTGTATCTGGGTATGAAGTTTATTTCTCTTATCTTGCCAGGCTGAAAGTAGGGCAGATACCTGTTTTGTTGTCTCAAGTAGACTCAGGTAGCAAAAAAACGGGCATTCAGAATCAACCTGAATTTCAGGTGGTTATCAGTGGCTTGCATCCTTGAAAGGAGTGTGTGCCATGGTGCAGAAGGGTGTACAGACAAAGAGGCGTCCCCAATGTTTTTTGTGTTCTTGTAAGGCAGTATGATTGGTTTGGGTGCTAATCTTTTAGCCCGTCTAACTTCTGTATGTTGGAAGACTGCTTCTGTTTGCTTACAGCCTGGGGTGTAATTCAGAATACTTTGAAAGTAGATATATTAACAGGGAGCCGAAGAAAGGCCTTCAGAATGGGGGAGATCTTATCTCATAGATTTACCTGTAGAAGTTGTCTCACATTTGTGCTTGGGATACTTTGGAGACGTTTCATTACTGAAATTGAAATTCCATATCATTAGTTATTTATTGGCATTATCAGGTCATTCTAAGGTGAGAGAGGTAGTTGCCTGGATCTCCTGTGTCAATCCCATATCTGTAAAATAAGTCCGCAGGGTGTGTCACCTAGCAATGTCAGGTTTATGTGGCATCCGATTCAGACATGCATGGTCACAGGTAGAGATAGTTACAGGAGCCAGCTATTTACCTGGTGGTACCTCCCACGTCCCACCCTTTTCTCTTCGGTCTAAAGGGTATCCTGGGAGAGGTGAGGGGGCTCAGATGAAGGTGAGATGGGTATAACCCTCTGACAAGGTATAGATGAGGTCAGAACTACTTTAATCAGCTGTGCTTAAAACAAGTCAAAGAGAGGAGACACAATGATTACCAGAAGTGTTTACTGGCTCTGTCCTGCTGCAGACCAGGCAACATGGTGAGAACACTGATAGACTCCAAGGCAAGAGTGTTCAGTGTGGGTACAAGAGAGCTGGAGGAATGCCGGGTGTTCAAGATCTCTACAAAGAATGCATGTATCTGAACATAAAACAAATGAAACTCATACAGAAGATATCTTCAATGGATACAAGTATCTAAGATTAACAAAATGAAACTCATTCACAAAAATCTCTACAAAGGATACATGAATCTAAAATTAACAAAATAAAAGTCATTCACAAGAAATCTATAAAGGATGCATGTATCTAAAACTTAGCAAAATGAAACTCATTCACAAGACCTCTACAAAACGATACATGTACCGAAAAGTAACCCAAATGAAACTTTCACAACAACTGTACAAATGATACAAGTATCTAACTTTAACTAAATGAAATCCATTCATAAGAACTCTACATAGGATACAAGTATCTAAACATAACCCAACTTAAAATCATTCACAAGATCTCTACAAACAATGAATGCACCTAAAATTATCCCAAATGAAACTCATTCACAACTCTACAAAAGGATACATGCACCTAAAACTAACCCAAATGCAACTCTTCCACAAGGACTCTACTAACGAAACACATATTTAACATTAACCAAATAAAACCCATTCACAAAATCTCTACAAAGAACACAAGTATCTAGAATTAACCAAATGAAACTCATTCACAAGAACTCTACATAGGATACAAGCATCTAAAATTAACCAAATGAAACTAATTCACAAGACCTCTACAAAGGGTACAAGTATTTAACATTAACCAAATAAACCTTATTCACAAACGCTCTACAAAGGATACAAGTATCTAAAATTAACCAAATCAAACTAATTCACAAGAACTCTACATAGGATACAAGCATCTAAAATCAACCCAAATGAAACCCATGCACAAGAACTCTACAAACAATACAAGTATCTAACATTAGTCACATGAAACTCATTCATTAGAACTCTAAAACGGATACATGTATCTAACATTAACCCAAATGAAACTCATTCACAAGAAATCTATAAAGGATACATGTATCTAAAATTAAGCCAAATGAAACTCATTCACAAGACCTCTACAAAAGGATATGTTTTGAAAAGTAACCCAAATGAAACTCTTTCACAACAACTCTACAAAGAATACAAATATCTAAAATTAACCAAATGAAACCCATTCATAAGAACTCTACATAGGATACAAGTATCTAAAATTAACCCAACTTAAAATCATTCACAAGATCCCTACAAACAATGCGTGTATCTAAAATTATCCCACGTGAAACTCATTCACAACAACTCTACAAAAGGATATATGTACCTAAAACTAAGCCAAATGAAACTCTTCCACAAGGACTCTGCAAAGGAAACAAGTATCTACAATTAACCCCAAAAAAATCCATTACAAGAACTCTACAAAAGATACACATATCTAAAATTAATCCAAATGAAACACATTCACAGGAACTCTACAAAGGATACAAGTATCTAAAATTAACCAAATGAAACTCATTTATAAGTACTCTACATATAATACAAGTATCTAAAATCAACCCAAATTAAACTCATTCACAAGATCTCTATAAAGGATGCATATACCTAAAACCAATCCAAATGAAACTCTTTCACAAGAACTCTACTAAGGATACAAGAATCTAAAATCAACCCACGTGAAACTCAGTCAGAAGAACTCTACAAAGGATACAAGTGTCTAAAATTAACCCAAATGAAACTCATCCACAAGAACTCTACAAAGGTCATAATTATCTAAAATAAACCCCAACTAACGACTCATTCAGAAGAACTCTACAAAGGATACAAGTATCTAAAAATAACCCAAATGACACTCATTCATAAGAACTCTACAAGAGGATACATGTATCTAAAAGTAACCAAATGAAACTAATTCACAAGAAGTCTACAAAGGAAACAAGTATATAAAATTACCCAAATGAAACTCATTCATCAGAACTCTACAAAGGATACAAGTACCTAAACTTAACCCAAATAAAACTCATATAGAAGAACTCTACAAAGGATACACGTATCTGAAATTAATTCAAGTAAAATTCATTCAAAAGACCTCTACAAAGGATACAAGGATCTAAAATTAACCCAAATGAAACTTAGTCAGAGGAACTCACAAAAGATACATGCAACTAAAACAAACTCAAATGAAACTCTTTCACAAGAACTCCAAAAGGATACAAGTATCTAAATGTAACCCAACTTAAAATCATTCACAAGATATCTACAAACGATGAATGTATCTAAAATTATCCCAAATGAAACTCATTCACAACTCTACAAAAGGATACATGTACCTAAAACTAACCCAAGTGCAACTCTTCCACAAGGACTCTACAAAGGAAACACATATTTAACATTAACCAAATAAAACCCATTCACAAAATCTCTACAAAGGATACAAGTATCTAAAATTACCCAAATGAAACTAACTCACAAGAACTCTACATAGGATACAAGCATCTAAAATTAACCAAAGAAAACTCATTCACAAGACCTCTACAAAGGATACAAGTATTTAACATTAACCAAATAAACCTCATTCACAAACTCTCTACAAAGGATACAAGTATCTAAAATTAACCAAATCAAACTAATTCACAAGACCTCTACATAGGATACAAGCATCTAAAATCAACCCAAATGAAACCCATGCACAAGAACTCTACAAACAATACAAGTATCTAACATTAGTCAAATGAAACTCATTCATTAGAACTCTAAAATGGATACATGTATCTAAAATTAACCCAAATGAAACCCATTCACAAGAAATCTATAAAGGATACATGTATCTAAAATTAGGCCAAATGAAACTCATTCATAAGACCTCTACAAAAGGATACGTTTTAAAAAGTAAACCAAATGAAACTCTTTCACAACAACTCTACAAAGGATACAAATATCTAAAAGTAACCAAATGAAACCCATTCATAAGACCTCTACATAGGATACAAGTATCTAAAATTAACCCAACTTAAAATCATTCACAAGATCCCTACAAACAATGCATGTATCTAAAATGATCCCACATTAAACACATTCACAACAACTCTACAAAAGGATACATGTACCTAAAACTAACCCAAATGAAACTCTTCCACAAGGACTCTGCAAAGGAAACAAGTATCTACAATTAACCCAAACGAAATTAATTTACAAGAACTCTACAAAGGATACACATATCTAAAATTAACCCAAATGAAATTCATTTACAAGAACTCTACAAAGGATACACATATCTAAAATTAACCCAAATGAAACACATTCACAGGAACTCTACAAAGGATACAAGTATCTAAAATTAACCAAATGAAACTCATTTATAAGTACTCTACATAGAATATAAGTATCTAAAATCAACCCAAATTAAACTAATTCACAAGATCTCTATAAAGGATGCATGTACCTAAAACCTATCCAAATGAAACTCTTTCACAAGAACTCTACTGAGGATACAAGAATATAAAATCAACCCACGTGAAACTCGGTTAGAAGAACCGTACAAAGGATACAAGTGTCTAAAATTAACTAAAATGAAACTCATTCATAAGAACTCTACAAAGGTCACAATTATCTAAAATAAACCCAAACGAACCTCATTCAGAAGAAGTCTACAAAGGATACAAGTATCTAAAAATAACCCAAATGACACTCATTCATAGGAACTCTACAAGAGGAAACATGTATCTAAAAGTAACCAAATTAAACTAATTCACAAGGAGTTTACAAAGGAAACAAGTATATAAAGTTAACCAAATGAAACTCATTCATCAGAACTCTACAAAGGATACAAGTACCTAAACGTAACCCAAATAAACTCATATAGAAGAACTCTACAAAAGATACAAGTATCTAAAATTAACCAAACAAAACTCATTCATAAGAACTCAACAAAGGATACAAGTATCTCAAATTAACCCAAATGAAACTCATTCACATGAACTCCACAAAGGAAGCACGTATCTACTATTAACCCAAATAATTTCAAGGATTAAAAGTCGTGAGTAAAAAACTATATTATGTAGTAACTGGCGTACAAGTAAATAAATCGCCCAAATGAGCATATTGTAGTGTATTCTGGTTCTCAGGCATTTAGAAAAACTCCAAACTGGGAAAATGCGTATAACATCTAGTGAAACAGTATTCATGTCTAATGTTTGCAATGTAAGGAGATTTGAAAAAATCTGGGCTCCCAGAAACGTTCTTTGAAATGATCCCTCAAAGCGGGTCTCTAGTCGACGTCTTGATGCCTTTTGGCCAACACAAAACGTTTTCCCTCCAAAACATTGCTTGAAGCGTGGATTCATTTTTTGTAGTTGCCTCAGTGGCTAGCTTTATTGGTTCTGTCATCTTTTTTCTTTTTTCTTCCTTTATCTCTCTTCCATTTTCTCTGTTTTTAATTCTGTCCTCATTTTTTGTTAAATGTATTTATTGGTTTTCAATGTATTCTCCATTGGTAATACAGGTGTCCATGTGGTATCAGGCAGTTGTGACATGTATCTCACTGCAGTGCATGCCATCATGCCGCATTCAATATTGGAGGAGCAAAGAGTACAAATACTTAGATTAACACAAAACAACAAGCAACATAAACAGCTCATGACTCACCTGTAGGCCGTGCTCTGATTATCTCAAAGGTATCCAAGCCATTGGTCAGATCTACGAACCTGCTGCCATCTTTGTTTTTGGGGCTGTGGCATCAAATCGAAGACGCCTTCTCTACCGGGTTATGGTTTGCTTCATCTCCGGTCACGGATGCTGTTGGTCACTTTTTGAGCAACACATCTCTTTCAATAGCATCTTTAGTACCTGATGAGTCATTTTACAGTTGTAAATGTTTTGCTCAAAACTTGCTGACTGGACAAGGACAGACTACGGCATTAAAGGTCCTCGGCCATAAGTAATAATACACCGGCCAAGGTAATTTTTGGAAGTAAGTGGCAATAACCTAGGTTCTCAATTGAAATAAAATAGAACCTTAGGCCAAAGGACACGAATGGCAAACTCACTATCCTCTATGCTGCACTGTTCCCGAGCCACAAAACAAACTTCTGGTGACAATGTGTGGTAGCGCGGATGTACGGCAGGTGGCCGGGTATAGGTTTTGTTTTCTTCAGCTAGTGAAGGACAGAAGTACAGAATCTCATAAAGCCCTGGCTCAATGTCCAGTTTTGCTTTGCCAGTACCACACCGCAGCTGTTTCTAAGCACCACCCATTATCCAACTTTTGATACTCAACTTACCCACCTTGGAAAGATGGAAGCCTGAGTCTGCAGAGCCCAGATTGAAGTTGGGATCTCCAGGACACTACATATAGGCCCTCATTATGACATTGGCGGTAAATCCCGCTTACCGCCATGGTGACGGCCGCCAACATACAACCGTGGTGGCGAATATCCGTTTGGCAAATTATGACACACACACACCAATCCGACAGAATACTGCCACATACACAAATCCGCCAGCCCAAAGGTCAGTCATAAAGTGGCAGTACCAACAGCCATACCGTTACGCCAACAAATCAACGTCCACCACATCATGACCCACGAATCACCATGGCGGACATTCAATGATGGTAAACCATTGGCGGTACATACCGCCACGCTCAGAATGGACACCCCTATATTGGCCAATACAAAAAACACACACCTGGCACTCATACACACACCACACCCACCCACCGCACCATAAAACACCCACCCACATTACCCACAACCCTTTATGAACAACAATTACTGCTAGGAGTGTGACACGAACAGCACAGAGATAAATAGACACCCACTATATACACCCATACATCCCTCACGCACCCCACATCACACACCCCACCACAATACTCAACACACTCTCACCAACAAACACCACACAACACCCATGTCCCCACTAAGGCACCCCCGTTTCACTGATAAGGAGTTAAGGGTCATGGTGGAGTAAATAGTCAGGGTAGAGCCACAGCTGTTTGGAGCACAGGTACAGCAAATATCGATTGCCAGGAAGATGGAGCTATGTCGGAGAATCGTGGATAGGGTTAACGCTGTGGGACAGCATCCAAGAACAAGGGACGACATCAGGAAGAGGTAGAACGACCTACAGGGGAAGGTACGTTCCGTGGCAGCAAGACACTAACTCACCATACAGGGGACTAGTGGTGGACCCCCACCTCCTCCCCCACAGCTCACAGCATGGGAGGAGCAAGTCTTGGCATTACTGCATCCTGAGGGCTTCACTGGAATGACTGGAGGACTGGTCACTGGTGAGTCAATATTTACTACTTATCACCCCCCATACCTGCATGCCACCACACCGCCTCATCCTCACTCCCAACACTCCACTCCATCCCACACACTGAACCTACACATCTGACTAACCCCAATGCCAAATCCTGCATGCCATACCAATGCATGGACAGCCCTCCCAGCCCTGCATAGGCACCAATCACTAAAGCTTGCAGAGCATAGGGAACTAACAATCCCACAATACATCATCATACACAAACAAAAGTGGCAGGGCAACAGCAACCATGGAGCCAGGGATGAACAATATGTCACAGACATGAAGCTTAATACATCACTTATATCCCCACAGGTGCCCCACCCAATCTCAGTGGAGAGGAGGTGCCAAGACTATCCAGTCCCCCAACAGAAGATGCCCCCAGTGATGACAGTAACTCTGGACTTCAGGGTCTGGACCAACAATCTGGTCCATCAGGGACCACTGGACCGTCGGTCACACCACCCCACTCACAGTCCACCACAGAGCCTCCCCCTCAGTATCCAACACCACAGCACCCACCCAGCGTTCCCACGCCTCTGTCCCCAGGACACATCAATCAGTACTGTGCCCACCTGTACAGGGACTCCAGTCCACACCTCGCCCCAAGACAATCAGGGACTTGAGGTCAGTGGCAGTGGAAACACCGTTCAGGGGACACAGGCATAGGGCAACAGGGACACTGGGAGGACCGCTGTACGCAAGGGGGAGGACAGGCGCAGGGAACCGACTCTCCAGGAGGCACTCACGAGCGCCTGGGAGCCTACCAACATTCCCAGGACACGATGGGCCAGATCCTGGACAACATGCAGGAGAACAGGTAGCTCCAAGAGGAACAGTATCAGGGGATCAGGGAGGACTTGTAGGCCATCAACACCACCTTGATCTCCATAGCAAGGGTGATGGCAGATATGGCCAACATCATGAGGGAAGCAACAGCTCAGCAGCGGGCCCCTACCACTAGCCAGTCCATTGACCAGCCCTCCACTTCCGCTGCAGCTAGTGGACAGGAGGCCCCGCCACAGGACCCACAGGCCACCAGCACCCCTCCCCCTGCAGAAGGTGAACCACCCCGCAAATGTTCCCTGCGACCCAGACAGAAGCCAGAGACACTTGCCAAGACCACCGCCAGGAAATGAGACTCTCCTGATTGAGCCCATTGTGTCCCACACTGTCACCTTGTCCAATTGGAACTGTCTTTGCTCCCCTTCCTATGGCCCCTTGGACACTGGACCTGTGCTACAAACAGACTGGAACAATACCATGGACTTTCCTCCACCATCACCCCATCCCATTGCACTTTTCCCTCAATTTCATAGCACTACAATAAACACTCTTGAACACAACTTGACTACTAGTAATTTATGTGTTGAAAATGTGCATTTATGAAAACAGTCACATCTAGTGCAAACCATCTTAACACTGTGAGAGCATAGAAATAATGACCTGTAGATGTCTGTAGTCATCACATCAGTACACAGTTGTTATTTCACCAACATCTGTAAAATGACCGTAAGTCAGTGGTCTCCAAACTTTTTAATGACGCGCCCCCCATTTGAAAAATAAGAATCACTGCGCCCCCCACCTTAGAATTTTCCACATTTATTTTATAAAGATGGCAATGTTTAAATATGTCTAGACCTATTTAAACATTGCAGTTAAGTACTGTTTACTTTTTAAAAACACAATAACATGCTTCTGCTTAAAACACACAGGCCTGTTATCTGTATAATGCTTCTTTTGGCCTGAGTCTGGTCCCCCCCCTGGGACCACTTGAGGCCACCTCTTGGGGGCCCGCCCCCCAGTTTGGAGACCTCTGCCGTAAGTTGAGATGCAAAGGAAGTTAATGCCATCATGCTACAGCCACACAGAAAACAACAAATAGTCAGAGGAATGGTCAGTTGCACTGTCTCACCTGTGTGTCATTGGAAGTATTGACATATAACTGATGTTCGGTTGTCCTCATTCTCATCCTTATCCTCTTCCTCCTCATCCTCACTGTCCTCAGGGTCCACTGCTGCCACAGGAGCATCTCCAGTCTCCTCCTCCTGCAGAAAATATACATGCCTGAGGGCCAGGTTGTGCAACATGCAGCATGCCACTACTGTCTGGCAGACCTTCCCGGGTGAGTAGCATAGGGATCCACCTGTCAGATGGAGGCATCTGAACCTGGCCTTCAGGAGCCCGAAGGTCCTCTCAATGTTCCTTCTGGTTCGTTCATGTGCCTCATTAATACGTTCCTCAGCTCCTGTCCTGGCATTCCTCCCAGGGGTCAACAGCCACAATAGGTTTGGGTAGCCAGAATCACCTGCAAGTATTGAGGGACAACATTTAGCTTTACATAATCCTGTGGGGATGACACCTGAAGGCATACACTAACATACAGTGGGTGGGGACCCTGACTCACCTATTAGCCACACCCTGTGCCTCTGTAGTTGGGCCATCACATTTGGGATGCTGCTATTCCTCAGGACAAAGGTGTCATGCACCGACCCAGGATATCTGGCAGTGACATGGGAGATGCACTGGTCCGCCAGGCACACCATTTGCACATTCAGTGAGTGGAAACTCTTATTATGCCTGAACACCTGTTCATTCTGGCGGGGGTGAGGGAACAAACGCTTTATGTGTCCCATCAATCGCCCCAACAATATTGGGGATATGTCCCATTGCATAGAATCCGGCCTTCACAATGGCCAAATCTTCCACCTTGGGGAAAGCTATGTAGCTGCACATGTGCTTCACCAGGACAGACAAAACTCTTGCCAGCACGACTGAAAACATCGGCTGTGACATTCCTGCTTCCAAGCCCACTGTCACTTGGAACGAACCAGTTGCCAGGAAATGGAGCACTGATAGCACTTGCACAAAAGGGGGGATCCCAGTGGGATGACGGATAGCAGATATCAGGTCAGGCTCCAATTGGGCACACAGCTTTGTGATTGTGGCCCTGTCCAGGCTATAGGTGAGTATAATGTTCCTGTCCTACAGTGTAGCCAAGTCCACAAGGGGACTGTACACGGGGGTTTGTCTCCTCCTCCTATTAATCCGCAGTGGTAGGTATCTAAGGAACACAAGAGTGAGTAGGCTATCACAATTTGAATAATGGAATCACCACCTCAGTGTACATAGTGCACTTATGTGATGGAACAGGGGTCTAGGCTGTGACGCGGTTAAGGTTGATATGCTCGTTGTGCACCACCATGAACTGGCGACCGCCTGTCCTGTATGTAGGGACAGGTAGAAGTAAGGTAACTCCGCCGACGCTGGGCATCGTGGTGGAAGGCGGTCTTGCACCGCTGTGCAATTCCTCATTGGATAATATGGGTCTCTATGGAGTACAGTGGCCAATGGGGATCAGCGCCGGCGGTGACGGTGTACACCGCCGTGGACATGACAGCCATTTTCCATCATATTCCTCAGTTGTTTCCTGACCTTCAACATGAGAACACCGACACTGCGTGTGCTGCTGTGACCTGTGTCTGGAACCTATCATGGCCCGTGTGACCGGGGAAAGGGCCCCTGCCTTCACTGCGGAGGAGTTGGAGCGATTGGTGGATGGGTAATACCCCAGTACGGACTGCTATTTGGGCCTCCAGACCAACAGGTGAGTACACCTTGGGCACAATGCATGTGGGAAGGTTGCATGGATATGTGTGTGCAGGCATCGTGTCATTTGGGGGGGATGTCTGTTGGCAGTGTACATGGTGGGCGCCGGGCGATGTGTGTGTCAATGGAGTTGGAAACGGGATTTGTGGGCCCTATGTGTGATAGGCTGGATTGTATGTGTAATGGTGTCCTCCTGTCTGTATTCCTTCTGCAGGTCAGCGCCCATCAAAAGAAGGGATTATGGCGTGGCATTGCCAAGGACGTGTGGACCCTGGGGTCTATGGCAGGCGGAGCACCCACTGTCAGAAATGGTGGGAGGCCCTGAGACGCTGGGCACGGAAGAACGCGGAGGCCCAGCTGGGTGTGGCCTCCCAACGAGGAATGGGTGCCCGTCAGAACCTAATCCCCCTGATGGCCTGCATACTGGCGGTGGCCTACCCGGAGCTGGATGGGTGCTTGAGGGCATCACAGCAGCCACAAGGGGGTGAGTACTGTGGGCATTACTACAATAATTTGTAGGTGGCATGGGATCCGGGTGGTGGGTGTGATTTAGTGGGTGCCCTTTAATGCCAGGTCAGACATTGCAGCGTGGTCCAGCTCAAGGGTAATGGGTGTATGGCAAATGCAGGTAACCAAGCTTGTTAGCATTCCATGTCAGTCAGGGCTTTGTGGGTCCCAGGAGGGGTGCAGTTGGCGGTGTGTGGCCCTCATCTTACCGTGGCATCTAGCCAAATCACTGGCAGTGGAATGCATAGTGCTCAATCCTGATCCCTGTGTGTGACGGTGCTGTGTATGCCAACTGTGGTGTTGGTGCAGTTATTGACCTAGTGTTTCCTTTCTCTCTCTCTCCACCCCTTTTTCTGATGTCCATGTGTGCATCAGCATCATCTGGCGTAGATGCAGGGGCACCGGCAACAGAGGGAGCTGCATCCCACAGGAACCTGGAGGCAGAGTCCACTGATGCCGAGGGAACCAGTGGGATGGAGGGTGAGGGGAGCACCATGGCGGAGGCAGGAGGTGACAACACAGACTCTAATACCTCATACGATGGATGCTCCCTGGTGGTGGCGGGCACCTCTGTGACCACCCCAGCTGCAGGGACAGCTGCCACCCCCTACCAGCACCGCCCTCCCAGTAGCCCCTCAGTGATTTGCCCGTGCCCGCTCACCCAGGAGGGTGGGCATCTCCTTCGCCTCAGGCACCTCAGGCCCTGCCCCAGTCAGCCCTGCTGCCCTGAGTGAGGAGGCTATTGACCTCCTGAAATCCATCTCTGTAGGGCAGTCAACCATTGTGAATGCCATCCAGGGGCTGGCATCCCAGATGCAGCAATGCAATGCATTCCTGGAGGGCATCCACGGTGGATTGGCTGCCCAAATCAGATCGATTCAATGCTCTGGCCTCCTCTCTGATGGCAGCCATTGTCCCTGTCCCTACCGTCCCCCCTCCAACTACCACTTCCCAGTCCCAGTATCCTCAACCTCAACCCATCCCATGCACACATACAGACGAGCATGCACACAAGGCATCACACAAGTGTGGCACAGTCAAACACAGGCACCACACTTCATCCCACAAGCACTCACGCAAACACCAGACAATTGCAAACACAACCACATCAACATCCCCCTCCTCCTCCACCTCCCTCACAGTCACGTCCATACTCACACCTGCATGCACTGCATCAACATCCCCCACCAGCATCACCACACGAAGCAGCACACACACACCTCACTAGCAGACACCTCCACAACATCCACCCACGGGTCCCCTCTGTCCTCTCCCACCCTGTCTGCCCCCCCCTCCTAAAGGACACAACCACAAGCACTCAGACACCCAACAGCCATCCACTTCACATCAGCACACTGCCCATGCACCTGCACCCAAGTCCAGCAGACATACACCTCCAACAACCACTCCCTCAACCTTCACTCACATCCCACCACCCTCATCTCGCCCCATCGTCCCTAAGAAGCTTTCCCTTGTCCAACTTGACCTCTTCCTTCCTTTCCCCCACTGTCCTGCCTGTGAGAGCAGGGTCCCAATGACCCAGCCCAACCCCTCAGCCAAACAGTCCACTCGGACAGTGGAGGCAACTCCTAGTCGTGGTGGCAAAACAGTGAAGGATCCCACTCCACCAGCCAGGAAGGTTAAGGATCCCACACCTTCTGCCATGAAGGGGAAGAAGCCCTCAACTCCTGCCATGAAGGGGAAGGAGCCCGCACCTCCTACCATGAAGGGGAAGAAGCCCTTGACTCCTGCCAGGAAGGCTAAGGAGCCAGAACCTCCTGCCATGAAGGGGAAGAAGCCCTCGACTCCTGCCAGGAAGGCTAAGGATGCCACACCTCCTGCCATGAAGGGGAAGAAGCTCTCACCTCCAGCAGAGGCTGTCAAGGTGACACCACCATCACCGGTGGTCACAGGGCCCTCACCGCCAGCTAAGTAAGTGCAGCCTACTCCTCCTGCAGAGGCTGCCCAGGAGGCACCTTCACCTGCTGAGACAGTGCAGCCCTCACCTCCAGCAGAGGCTGCCCAGGAGGCACCTTCACCTGCTGACAAAGTGCAGCCCTCACCTCCAGATGACACAGTGCATCCCTCGCCACCAGTGGAGGGCATGTAGGCCACCCTCCAGGGACTGCTGTACAAGGGGCCCCCTCCAGAAGCAGTGGGTATGTTCCCCACCTGAGAGACTGTGACCTTGCACTCCCCAGCACAGAGAAATGGGCTTGGAGCCCCCTCCAGAACCAGTGGGAAAGTGGCCTTGCACTCCCCAGCAGAGAGAAATGGGAATGGAGCCCCCTCCAGAACCAGTGAGAAAGTCACCCACCTGAGACACTGTGACCTTGCACTCCCCAGCGCAAAGAAATGGGCATGGAGCCCCCTTCAGAACCAGTCGGAAAGTCACCCACTCCAGAGACTGTGGCCTTGCAGTCCCCAGCAGAGAGAAATGGGCATGGAGCCCCCTCCAGAACCAGTGGGAAAGTCACCCACCTGAGAGACTGTGTCCTTGCACTACCCAGCAGAAAGAAATGGGCATGGAGCCCCCTCCAGAACCAGTGGGAAAGTCACCCACTCCAGAGACTTTGGCCTTGCACTCCCCAGCAGAGAGAAATGGGCATGGAGACCCCTCCAGAACCTGTGGGAAAGTCACCCACCTGAGAGACTGTGACCTTGCACTCCCCAGCAGAGAGAAATGGGCATGGAGCCCCCTCCAGAACCAGTGGGCTTGTTCCCATATTCGGCTGAGGTGCCCCCCACCCACCTGAGGTGCCTGCCCACTTGCAAACTGATGCCCCTGTAGGAGTGCTATCCGGATGAAGTCAGGATTCGAGTTGGGCCTTGGACTGTGCCCTGTGGCCATGTGGACCCTTAGGCCCGTATTTATACTTTTTTTGCGCCGGATTTGCGTCGTTTTTTGACGCAAAAACGGTGCAAACTTGCAAAATGCCCTTGTATTTTGTAGGTTTGCGCCGTTTTGCGTCAAAAAGCGGCGCAAATGCAGCGCTAAAAAAAGTATATATACGGGCCTTAGTACTTTGGACTAGGCATTGGCCCTTTGTGTGCATTTGTACATATCAGTTTTTCGTACAATTGGTTCTTTTGGTAGCTGTTCACAATCAATACATTCTCATTACTGCATTCTTGTTGTCCTTGCATTATTATGCCGTGTGTCGTGTGCCAATGTTTTTCGTCTGCAGCTGGTTGTGTGTATGGTGTGTGTGTGTCGGGTGTGTGTCGTGTGTGTGTGTCACTCTTCTTTTCCTCCCTCCCCCCTTGTGTGCTAGGCGGCTGTACTCACCGTTGCCGTCTTCATCGGCGTTGGTGTTCCAGGTGGAGAATGGCGTAGATGAGAATCGGGAAGACTTGCAGTTCCAGTTCCATGGCGGCGTTGTTCTTCCCTGTGCCTCCTTTGGTGAGTCTTTGCTCTTCTGTGATGTGTTTCCGCCAGGCTTTTGATGGCGTTGGTACCGCCCGGTAAATCATGGCGGTTTCCTGGGTCATGATATGGTGGGCGGTACATTGTCTTCCGCTTGGCTGTTGATGGCTACCGCCCTGGTCAGTGGTGTTAACGCCCTGGTGGTTGGTGTGGTACATTGGCTGTCTATGGGAGTCATCACCGCCATGGTCATAATTTGGTGGTAATTACTGCCAGCCTGTTGGCTGTATTAACGCCACTTTATCACTCACCGCCAATGTCATAACGAGGGCCATAATGTTCAATGGACTGAGACCAATTTCAAAAAAACATAATTTGCCGCTCTGTGCGTCTCCTTCCGTCTCTAAATACGTAATTGATTATTGAGTCACTGATTAAATCTTTTTTAAAGCTTTTCAATTTCATCCCTTCACCCGCCGCCGGGAAGACTGTTGCCTTTGTCTTGATAACATCAAAGTTGGATTACTGTAACAGTCTGTATGCTGGGACTACTAAACAACTGCTTCATAAACTCCTGATGGTCCAAACCTCAGTGGCCAGATTGGTGCTTAAACTTCCCAAACATAGTTCTGCTTCTAAAGCTCTATATTGGCTACTGATTCGTAAGAGGGTTTTATTTAGATTCTGGTTCTGGTTTTTAGGCGATCTTTCACGCTACAGGTCCTAAGTATCTGACTGATAGGTTCTGTCATTACAGCAGTCAGAGGACACTTAGACGGTTCAATGCTAATTTGTTAAAACCTCCCTCATTCAGGGTAAAATCCTGAGGAGGCAAATCATTTAAGGCGTTGGGAATCAAAGTTTGGAATCAACTTCCAGACCACTTTGTCTATTAGAGAATAAAGCAAGTTTCAAAACGTCTTTGAAGACTTGCTGTACCAGATGCCAGATTCTTTGTGCCACTCTTTAATATAGTGGAGTTTAGATGAACATTTTCCTCCACTTGCTCACTGTTTGGCTACTACTTCCTTCTTAGATTTGGTGTTTTGGGCTAGTGCCAGGATGCTCTTGTAGAGTGATTGAGTGCTTTATAAATATCATATTCATTCATTCCTTCATTCAAGACATTTCTTCCTCTTCTTCACTCCTATCAGACAGGCCTTTGACACAATGGTGAAAAGTTTGACAACTATGATGGTGTGCAAAGGTGTGGTGATGGCAGGGTGATGACAGTGGGGTCAGTGTGGGTGGCGTGGTGGGATAAAGCCAGTAGGTAAGTAGTTACCGACTTCAGGAGGTCATGTCCAACAGGTGGACGTGCGGTAGGCAAGCTCTCAATACAGCCCAGTAAATGTGCCGGAATCCGAGCTGCTGCCCTCTCCACCCAGCCTCAGGAAAGTGCCCCCCACCTCGCGCAGCAGTAAGGAAGACGAGGTCTCGCAGTCAAGTCCAGAAATGCGGAAGGCGGGTGCCTTGGGGAGGCTATCACAAGAAGGGCCACACTGTGCAAGGAGGCCCATACAGGACACAGCAGAAGTGAGGAGTCGGAGACAACTGGGGTGCATGCTGCCCCCGCCCACCACCCATATCACTAGTGGGAGTGCCCTGAATTGCCCTGTAAGACACTGGACACTCGCAAGAGCTGGTGTTGAGCCCCATCCCGCCCTGTGGCTGGGACAATACTGAATCTCCTCAGGCCCACTGAGTAACGAAAGGGCCTTTCAGCCTGCGGAAGAGCAGCATTGCAACTGGGCCTGTCTGTGGAGCCTGGAGACAGGTTGGTGTTCAGCCCCCTCTACTATGGGCAAGAGGGGGAAATCCAGGGGAGAAAGGTCAGGGGGACCTGGAGACGGCCCACTAACTATAATTTGTAAAGAGGGCCTATTGAGGCTGATCGCCCCTCCCCAGCATTCCGGGCATCTGGCAGAGTTGTCCCCCATCTCTACCCAGTACATTTTTACCTCAATGGAATATACTGCTAGGGTACTGTTTGTTCACATGCCGTACCTCACCCTCTTCACTGGGGGTCAGGTGGGCCAAAGAAGCAGTCCTGGAGAATCTAAACAACACCCCCAGTGGAGGAACTACAATAACTGAGTGCACCAAGATGGGGAAAAATAGGGTAGTAAAATCAGCAGCTCTCTAAAGTGCCCCCACAATGGGTAATACAGATCTGGATGAATGCACACCAGCATTAGTTTCCTCAGATTCGCCATCAGAATCCTCAGACAAGACACAAATTCTTACGGCGATTGGGGACTGTCGGGTGGCACTGGAGGCAAAAGTAGATACACTGGCCATTGACTTGAACATACTAAAAGACGATCATAAAAAGCTGAATGACAGACTACATCAAACAGAGAAAACACTTGACAAACTGGTACCCCAAGCGAAGGCGACATAGAAGGAGCTCCACGATTTGTCAAAAAGAGTGAGGCTTCTAGAACATCGAGCTGAAGACACTGAAAGGAGGGCAAGACAAAATAACCTTCATATTGTTGGACCAACAGAAAAAACTGAGGGCGCCAACGCCTCCTTTTTCTTTGAAAAATGGCTTTGGGAAAGGGTGTGCCTTGAAGACCTTTCCTCCATGAATGTGGTGGAGCAGACCCGCTCCACCAGGGGCACTCCCAAGACCAATTGTGGCTAAGATCCAGAGTTATTGAGACCAAGACCTCACCCTTACTACAGTTCGGACGGTCGGCTCAAAGATGGTGGACAACTGCAAAGTAATGATATTTCCGGACTTGCACTGGCGGTAAAGCACCAAAGAGCCTCTTTTGTGTCAGTCAAGAAATGCCTGCAAGAGCTGGGGCTGGCATGTGCGCTGCTCTTCCCGACAATACTAAAGGTGATAGTGGAACAAATACCCATATTTTTGTGACACCAGAGGATACTTTGGCATGGAACAACCAGTTACAACTACGACCTAGAGCCGAGGGATCTGCTCCAAGTCATCCTCAACATGAACAACAATCGATGAGGCCCTGATGGACCAGATGGAGGAGAAGTGGGCCCCGCAGTGTGACCCAAACACCAAAGCAGATTCAAGATGATTGCAACTCAGTGATGACAGCAACGTTTCAAAACAGGAGGCTCCTGATGAAGTCCGAGGGATCAAGTGGGGATTTTTCAGGCTCTGACCTGAGCAATACCCAAAGGATTCCCCCCAGTGTGACCCCACAAACCGCAGGCAAGCTAATATGAGAGCCAGGCACAGAGAGGCATGCAGGCCAATCCATTCTCTTGAGATCTACCCCTTCCGCATGGGAGGAAGAGGGGGAATTGGGCACTTATCACCCATGGGGCAACAGCCTCAGGCCAGTTACTGTCCATTCACTTCACCCCTAGGTGCACCCTGACGTGCATGACAGGGCCCTGAACAGTGCCCTACAGCTCTCTGATTATATCAGACCAATAGCTCAACCGAAGCGAATAACTTCTAGAACCCCACGCCCCCCAAGGCAGCACCACGGACTTAACTCTTAATATACACTGATATACTGTTATTATTACACAGCTCACCTGTTATTGTTATTGCTTTGGTTCGTCTCTGTTCCCTTGCCAGACTGGGATTTGCTATGACAAGGTAGTTTCTTTCCACCTGTATTGGGAATGGGACAGACAACCTCACTGTGCTCCCCGGGAAAACTAAAAATTAATTCAACCCACATGATGGGCCCAGACCGCTACTGAGTCCTATTTTATGCCTCAGCACCTACCGTAATAATGAGTCCAGGTAAATGCACTATGCCAGTGGTTTCCAACATGTGGTCTGGGGACCCGTGGGGGTTCGCGAAGCCTTCTCGGGGGGTCCGTGACTGCTTAGAAAATTAAATAATATTAACAGATTTAACACAGTCATTTTTCCATAGCGATTTTGAACAGCGATAGCGCACAAACTACTTTACAGAATTACAGCAAATTTGACAGGAAGGTAGGACCTGGTCCAGAAAGAGTGCTTTTTTTGTTTTGGTGTAATTCCGTTGAGTAGTTTGAGGAATTAAGGGGAAAACAAATTTGTATATCTAGGGATGTGAAGGATTCGCGAACCCTAATGATCTTGTGCTTAGATTTGATTGGTTGATAACACTTCAACAACAGAAGCTGTTTAAGTGCTGCCAGCCATCTTGGGACTCGGCTTCAGCGGAGTCCCAAAATAAAAGTAAAAAAAACAAAACAAAAGGGGCCAGAGTACGAAGACCCTGACCTCTTAGCCCTGGTGGTGAGGTCCCACAGGCCCCCCCTCACTTCCCCCCCCCCCCCCCCCCCGGCTAAAAAGCATTTTTAAAAACTTTTATGAGCAGGGACGTGGTGGATCCCCGAATCCGCTAATAATTTTTTTTTTAAACAATGTACGGTCTCCCACGCTTCGTTAGTTTAATGCCCCCAGGTGGGCCAAAACAAAAAAAAAAGCAGGGGGGCCCCCTCCCGATGCCATCGAGACTACCAACTCTCCGGGCCTGTTTTTTGGGTGCTAGAGGACCTGAGCCCCTCCGCCACCCTGGGACCGCCACCTCCCCAAGACTTTGAATGTAATATGTGGCAGGAAGCCAGCTGGCCCCCTCACACTGCCCCTGAGACCACCACCCCCGGGGCAACACTGTAGTTGGAGCAGGGCTCCACATGCTCCCTCGCTCCCCCCACTGCCCCAAGTACGATCACCCCGGGGCAAGTGTTTAAAAAAATAAAGAGGATCCCTATGGGTCTCCCGTACCCTGGGGACCCCAACCACCTGGGGCAAAATTGAATTTATTTGCAGGGGGGGCATGTAGCCCCACTGTGCACCAGGGACCACCACCCCCTGGGGCTACACTGGATTCTGAGGGGGTAGGGGGTATGCACACCCCACCCGCTGCTCCGGGGACCACCACCCCCCAGGGAATTGTTTTTTTTTTAAAGAGGGTTCCTATGGGACCCCTATTAGCCCCAAGGAACACCATCCCCCGGAGCTATCTTCACGTTGGAGGGGGGCCTCACAGCCTCCTCGTGGAGCCACAGATGGCCCTGGCGACCCCATCCCCCCCAGGGTCGGCTCCTGCTATGTACCGGGGGTGCCCACCCCTGGGACATAGCTGTTTGCTGTGGCTTGGCTGCAGCGCTGCAGCTACTGCCAAGCCACAGCAAACACTCTGCTGTTTGACAACAGGACCTTTAAAGCAGGTCCCGCTGTCAAACAGCAGAGCTTTCATCTCTGTCCCCTGCAAGGCTTCCCCTGCAGTGCCAGGTAGCCAGTAAAGGCCAATTTATTTTTTAGTTTATTTTTTGATTAAATTAAATACATACGTAAGGAGGGACTGTGGGGGAGCACTTAAGGACTCCCTCCTGGTCCCATATAGCCCATAAAGGGTTAAAAAAAAAACATAGCTCAATGTGAAGGTCACTCTGAGCTATAGGGGTTTGAGTCCACCTGGACTCTTTACCGTATATATATTATTTATTTAGAATAAAAATATATATATATATTTTTTTTTTTAACAAATTTTTATTTTTAATTGGATATAAATATATCATTCTAAGTATATCAGACACCAAGGCCTAAAAAACTCTATCTCTCTCCCTCTCACTTTCTTTCTCTCTGTCTCTGTCAATCAATTCTCCCACGCACACATCCACTCTGACACTTTTACAAACCCACTCACAGTCCGACTCAGACACTCACGTACCCACTCATAGACCCACTAAGGCCCTCATGCACTAATTCTCAGCCCCAGTCAGACACTCATGCACCCACTCGGACAGTTATGCACCCACTCACACTCCCACTCAGACCATCACACACCCACTCACAGACCAACTGACACCCTGATGCACCCACTTACAGACCCGGGCACGCACTGACACACCCAGTAAAACAATGGTGTATGCATTTTTACACCCAGACAATCTGACAGTCACTCACCCCCCCAGATACACTTTCTCACACCTATTCTTACACCCAGAGAAGCCGCTGCCAACTCCGGCCGTGCAAGGCCAAAGTGTGAATATATAACAAAAATGCAATTTCTTACATTTCACGTAGTTTGATATTAGTGCCTCCATTTTGTAAACTGCTTCCATTTTGATTAAGAATACAAGCTAAAAAGTGCTGCGTTGGTAGCTTTCCAAAAGCGCCTTAGACCGCTCCACTTCAAGTTCTTGTCTGCATAGTTTCCTGGAACTCAATCTAGGAAATATCTGCCACAATCTCTCACCTGTAGTCCCGCTTTGGAATGTGTTTACTAGAAGAATCCTTCAACTTGCAAGTTCTGGCTTAAACCGGTTGTAACTAGTATGTGTAACTGAAGTCATTTTGTCTGATCAGGTATGAAAGCTCTGTGAAAATGTACGTTGTCACTCTGCCTGTAGAAACATTGGCCTTTTGTACCCGCTGCAGCGAATTAAATATTAGACTCGACTACTCCGACTCTTTGCATTCCTTTACAGGTTTGCTCTTGACTTACAAGAGAAAGGAGACAGGAGATTAAGAAGCCCGTTTCTCAAAAGCGCTGTGCACATCGTGGTTTTGGGTTAGGAGGTGTTGGCCATAGGGTCTGGTTGCATGCCTCAATTGCCACAATCTAATAATTGTAATTACAGGAAAGCCAAAGTGGACAACTATCGAGGCATGCCTCAGAGGCACAACCACATGGTCCCCCAAAACTAAAGAAACAACAAAATTCTCGGATCATTTGCTCCCCCTAGCCAAACCTTGCATTACAATGAGGTGGAAGTCCTCGCACCCCCTGTCCACAGTGACCTGGCAGGCCAACAGATGCCATATTGTGGGCAGGAATGGAAGAGAATTCTTTGCAGGAAGGAGGGCAGAGTTCTGAGACGATGTCCTATTGCAAACCAGTAGGATGCCTTGGTGCAGGGCTTAAAACACTACGGGGACAATGACGATAGACCTCCATGCTTGTGGTGATGGAGATACATGTACACAAGGTTAGCGACTGAATACCCCGGTTGAAAAAATCATACGTCCCCACTCGAGGGGAGTGGGGACCAGAGCTATCCCAGGAGACACCCCCCCAATTTGCTCCTACTGGACCCTGTGCCCCAGAATCACTTAATGGGATTCAAATCCCAGCACCCCCAGGGAGGTAGATGCCCTAAACAGATCTTGTCCTATACCAGCACAAGTAGAAAATACCGTGACTACAGGCAGGGTAACAAAAGGGACCATGGCAGGCTCATTCTGTAGGTAAGTTCAGGTGGATGGGAGAGTTAAAGTTGATAACTTTTGGTTTATGGAACAATGAGTAAACAATGCCTGGCATTTGAAGATGGTCGAGGGCTTTTGCGAGGAGAATTTCAACCTGTCTAAGACTCTAAAGGAAGTAACTGTTGTCATCCTTATCCTAAAGATGGTATAATCACTCCTTCATGTTGTTACTCTGCCTTCGACTGAGTTCTGTTAAAACCCAATAAAGTTTAGTAAAAAAGTAGTCAATGATCCCTAGTTATAAAATAAAAAAAACATCATACTACAAGTCTTAGACTGCTAGGACCTGCAGAGTGTTATCAGTAGCAAACAAATCTAGACCTAGAAGTTGTGACACATGATATGGGGCCATCTGGCAGCTTATGTTGATTTTGCATATGTCTGGAGTAGTCTAGATGTTGGAAATCTTGACTTTTGTCTCAAAGGTCACAGATGTGCACTCTTCATACCTGAAGCAATTCACTTTGGGCCAGATGTACATAGGTTTTTTAAGGTCACAAATGGCCCTATTCACAGAAATAACTTGTTACTGAATCACAATTTGCATTTGCGACCCAAATATGATTTTGTATTTGTAAAGGCCATGTTTAGAGCTTCCCTACCAAATGCCAAATCACAGTGGCATGTTTTAATGTTTTACACTTGAATATTGGTCACAAAACACTTAAACTTTACCACCAATTCAAATTGGTAGTAAACCATTCACAAATGAAAGGGGCTCTTGAGGACTCCTAATTTGTAAACTGTCTCCATTACATTTTAGTAGTCAATAACAAATGAAATTCAGTCCCAAAACATTAATGCATAGCACTGCGATTCAGTAGTTGGAAGGGACGACCTAAACATGCCCCTTCCAAATACTGAATCATTAAACCAAATTGTGATTCTGTAACAATTACTGGACTAGAGTTTACCATTTGTACATTGCAAAATGCTTTTTTGCTGTTGCAAAATAATTGTGCACATATGGCCCTTGCCCTCTGGGTTTTCATCTTAATGCCAAGGACATGAGGCAGGCGGGCACTCTACTGTGTACAGAGTCAGCTCCTTTCAGGGACTGTCTCAAAAACCCTCCCTGAGCAGAGGCAGAGGGACTGCCTAACAGTCCACCAGGGTGAACCGGGACAGGAAATGCAAAGTGAATCTTTAATATTCAATCCAGGACTATTTGCCTACTCTGCTGTTTGCACAGCCTGTACCCTGGAGCACTCAACCACACGGACTTCTTATATCACCAACTTTACCCTGTTCACTGGTTACCCTCTGGAATGGAATGGGCGAGTGTGGGAAGTGGTGTAACAAAAAGTAAGGCCCCCCCTGCAAGATATGCTGAAGGCCCCCCCAAGACTCACATCTGTAGGGGATGAGGGGAGCCCCTCCAGTCGGGGTAAGCCTGGAGGCCCCCAGCACCACAGGGGCTGCGGGGTCCCTTGTTAAACCTCTGGGTGTGGGCGTGGTCATGATGCAAGCACATGCCACACATTAAAACAGTGTATGATTGAGCAATTTCCTAATGGGTTTAATTCTAAAATAAAATTTAATACGTTTACTGGTACAATATATATTGTCGCTAGTTTCTCGGCACTGACCTCAAATGTGTCTGGTTTTCCAAATTCAAGGATGGGCATGTAGGTTGGCAGCTCCTTGCCGTGGACGCTGTATATCAGGTCTTGTAAGATGTGAATTGTCCAGTTCATGCCTGAAACACAGTAATGCTTTCATTAAGAGGTAGAGAAGGGAAGGTCAGCCTCATTTCATTAGAAATTAATATTAAAGGTCAAAGGTCACATTACTGTACCTGTGTCACCCTTGCAAACAGCCATCTATCTGGAGTCCAGGATGTTTTTACGAAAGTCCCTTAAGACTCCTATCATTGCAGAGCACCCACCCTTGAGGATTAGAAATTCATTTTGAGGGCAACGCCTGTGCACAAAATAGAAACCCTGTTGCCTGACCCACGCTTGGTGTTACAGAACATGGGAACTGTCAAGTTGTGATGGCACTAGGACCTGAGCGATCCAAACTGGAAACTTTACGCCAGATCCTGTGTGGTGGTGGTGAAATGCAGAAAGTGGGGGGCACAAAACAACATCTCAACCCCTTGAATTCTAACACACACTCACCAGCATGGTTCGTCTACGGGGCCAAAAGGAATGACCACATTACACCTATGCTGATTACTCTCCCATGGGTGACAACTGAATCAAGGACTATTTACAAGACCTGTTGCATCACCCATAAAGCTCCACACACATCCACTCCCTGTTACCTGGCGGACAAACTCAAGCTATCAAGGAGCTATAGACCATCGCAAAATGCTGAAACTATGCGGCTGGACCCCCTTCACCCCCCTCCCACCCCCCCCACCCCCCCACCCCCCGTCTTTTAAAAAAAGAGTGACTCATGGCACAATCCTTCTGAGTAGTGCAACCAGAATCTGGAACTCATTACCTCCAAATCTACGCATAACCACTTTGCTGGTGACTTTCAGAACGGACCTGAAACTCCTTCTGCCCTAAAGATATTTTAGCGGAGACATTGTAGTCAGCTCTTGGCACAGACATCTACACTACTTCAGTCTCGTCAGGCCCTCACGACCTTTTCACTGCTCTATGCACCTTTGGCACATTTTGCTTTTCTGTAATGATCTACTATTTTGTCATTCTCGAACTCTGTAACTATTTTGGTGGTCTTTATTAATTTTAAACCATCTGTACCATCCATGTAATGAAATATTTCTATTATAAAGCACTCTTATATCTTTGGCTATTGTGCGCGCTATGGATATGCATAAGTAAATAAACAAACAAATGAATGAATACATAAATATTCTAGTGCAAAGAAGGGCAGGGTGAGCAAACTCCTTCAGAGGCACAGGAAGCAATGTACCAGCAAGGGGACCATTTATTAAGTGTGGGTTATTAAGATGGCGCTGTCAGTGGGATCATTTACCCGCAGATCCTTCTAACAGGATACAACAGGAATGGGTGTCACACATCTCACATCTTGGCATAAGTTGTTTTAAACTTTGCAAGCTTACTAAAGCGCAGAAAAGGTGGACATTCCGGATTTTTGTTTAATAAGGACATTTCCAGCAACCTTCCTGGAAGAAGGGAAGTGTTTGTGCTGCCATCAAGGGCTGCAAAAGACAGCAGGTGGGCTGGGGCTGTTTGGCAGCCTGCGCCATCCCATGTTAGAGCCCAATCCGTCAGCATATCACCTGCCTCCGCTCGCCCCACCCCTTGCTGAGCGAACGTGTGTTGAGGAGCATGCATGGCAGTTTGACATGTTTGCTGGCGGGTGTGGGGGTTGGGTTGTGTGTGGGTACTGTGTGAAGGTGGAGTTGGTGTGGTGGGTATGTTCTTGCACACAAAGCAACAATGGATGCAAGTGAAAACTTCTGTGTTGTGCAGTGCGGCGTGGCAGCAGTGAGGTGGCAGGTGCCTCGGGTTGGCAGCAGAACACGGTTGGGGTGCGGTAGGATCATGGGCTAGGTGCGGACGGGTGCAGATGGGCTTGCCTTTGGAGGTCAGTGGCGCATCCGCACTGCGCCCACCATTAAATAGGTCCTGGGATGGGAGAGGAGTACGGGGGCGGTGGGTGGGCTTGTCGGGAGCGTGGGAAGGACAGGTAAAGAGTAGGGGAGCAGAGAGGGGTCATGGGAAGGGAGAGGCGGGAAAAGAATAACGGGGCAGCAGAGAGATGCGAAAAAGGCGAAGGGTCAGAAAACGAGGCAAAAGGGCAGAAGAAAGGCAAGAAGAAAGCCACAGCCACAGGGACAAAGAGTGAGCGCAAAAGAGAATGAAAAGTGGGAGAGGTCAGCAAACAAGCGAAGGGTGACAAAGAATTGAGCAGAAGAGAGGCAAAAGAGTTAGTTGAAAGCGAGCAGGGAGGAGTGAGTGAAAAAACTGGCTAAACAGAAAAGAAAGAGTTGGCAAAACCGAGGCAAAAGAGCAAGGAATGAGAGACAAAAGAATGAGTGGAAAGTGAGCAGAGAGGAGTGAGTGAAAATGAGCAAAACACAGGAAAAGGAATGAGCAGAAAGCGAGCAAAGGGGAGTGAGTGGAAAAACGAGAGAAAAAAGAAAAGAAAAAGTTAGCAAAAGAGCAAGGCCCAAGGAGTGAGAGACAAAAGAATGAGTGCAAAGTGAGCAGAGAGGAGTGAGTGAAAATGAGCAAAACGGAGGAAAAGGAGTGAGCAGAAAGCGAGCAAAGGGGAGTGAGTGGAAAAATTATAAAAAAGAAAAGAAAGAGTTTGCAAAAGAGCAAGGCCCAAGGAGTGAGAGACAAAAGAATGAGTGCAAAGTGAGCAGAGAGGATTGAGTGAAAATGAACAAAACAGAGGAAACAAAGCAGGCACAATAGAGGAAAGAGCGATGCACAAGTAATCAAAGAGACAGAAAAACAGAGAGATAAGAAAAAGAGGAAAGGAGATAAGAAAAAGGGGTTTTAGTGTCAGAGAGGTGAGCAGGAGGCAGCAGCCGCGGGAGCAGAAGAGGAGGGCCTCTAGGCGCAGGAGCGAGGTCCAAGAGGGCCAAGACTGGTCCAGGTAAATCTAGGCGACAGGGCCTAGGCAGATGCTTAGCCCCATATTTATACTTTTTAGCGCTGCATTTGCATCATTTTTTTGACGCAAAAACGGTGCAAACTTACCAAATACAATTGTATTTTGTAAATTTGAGCGGTTTTTGTGTCAAAAAGCGGCGCAAATGCGGCGCTAAAAAAGTATAAATATGGGCCTTAATCTGATTTATTGTGGCTCTGTGTGAGAAGTAAAGCACCCTGACACCCTATACTAGGATGAATAGCGCTATAAAAGAATTACATTAAAAAAGTAGGCGCCAGTTTCATCGATATTTGTGTAATTACTCATGCAGACAGATAAATCTTGCACTCTTACAGTGCGAGAAAAGCTCCTACCTAGGGAGTTTAACAATATAAAAACTCTGCTCAGGGTCACAGTTTCTCTTAAGTACTTGTGAAGTGATAACATGCTGTGCGCCTTTGTTTTCTCTCATTTATTTGGCATCTAGGTGTTAGACTCCATCCAGTACTACACTCAAACTAAAGGAGGGCAGATATCCCTTTAAATCAGGCCTTTGTTTTGGGCCCACTGAAAGTATAAGAAAGCCCCCTTGCCACCTGCAACTAGCTGCTCGGAAGGAAATGCAGCTGGGTTTTAAGTGGGCCGGGTCCTGCCAGTGCTCAGCTCCGGCAGTTCCAAAAACCCGGTGCTGAGACGGGACACTATCGGGCTCCCCATGTTTGCCCTCAAATTTAAAAAACAACACTCTCTTTCCTCGGCAGTCATAGCACCTTTCACCGGCCTTTGATGCAGCTTCAGAGAGACTCACTATAGTTATTTCACAGTCTCATCATTTTCGAATTGAAGCATTTTCAATATTATACACAGCAAACTCATTGTTGCTACTTATGCAACTAACAACCATTGACATAGGCAATACTGCTGGCTTGTTTTAGGTGTAGTGTCAGTGATTGTATTATATACCTGGATACAATGACAGAAAGATGCAGCAGAATACCAGTTGGGCGGTGCACTGTGCTAGGCAGATTTTCAGTTTATGTGAGTAAGCCACGCCCTTTATTACAAACGCCACGCCCCTTTGAAAGCCCCTCCTCCCCCAAGTTTTTCATCCCACATAAAACCCTGGAATGCAGACAAAGTGCAGGGGGCTGCTGTGCTGCAATGTCCTTGCGGTTTTCTGGTTGCGGAAATTGACACCAGAATACATTCAGCATGTCTCCCTGGATCGGCCAGATCCCAGATCTGGCCGGAAGTAGCTGCTGGAACAAGGATCTGGCGCTATTTTCCTACTTCCCATTACTGGTATATCCCTTACTTAGCATCTGGGTGGGCACTGACAACCCCTTGGAAGCTTTCCATCCAGATCTTTAGAGGGGGGTTGTGAGTCCAACTGGGCCCGGTGAGCACAGGGCGCTTGAGTGGGTGAGCCAGGCTCGAGCCAAAAACGAGCCGAGCCTTCGTGCAGGTTTTGCGTGCCAAGCAGGGCTGGCTTGTAGCATGGTCGAGCCCGGCCCACATCCAGGGAGCCGACCTCCAGGGGGGTTCGTGTGTCCAGTTGGACCCGGAGAGCACAAGACCGTGGGTCTCTTTTGGCGCTATTTCACAGCTCCGCCTAGTGAAAGAACCTTCTAGAAGTACCGCCGGGCTCTGGAGGAGGCTCTTTGTCCTTTTCTGTAAACTCGAAACAGACGTCTACGTGAAGCCCTTTACATCTCTAATCCGTGGGCCTGGGTGCACCCTGCGCCCTGGCGCGCCCAGCAGCTCTATACTGCTCAGCTGAGAGTGGACCGGGGGAGGGGAGTCACAGTGACTGTGAACTGGTGAAGACAGCGCCTGCTCACTGGAAATGAATAACTCACGTCCTGATTTCAGGCCGGTGAACGAGCAGCCGTCGGTGCAAGTGCTTAGCGTCCACTGGGGTTGATGACGCAGAAAAAGAAGGTCCGATATATATTCATGTATACCGTGTAATCAGTACATATGATGAAGTGTGATTTTAGTAAAGAAATAATGTACGAGGGAAATTGTGCCCTCGGGGTAGTTCGCCATCATTATAAACGAGCTTTATTAATCACGAAGTATTAAAAATGTAGTAATCCATCATAATCGCAAATGTATGCCATGATTTCTTGTTTGAAAACTGTTTTGCTTAGCTTAAATTTAGTGCAGGCTTTGGCCTAGTTGCCTGGTCTCGAATTCTAACTGCGTGGTTTTTTTCCACAGAACTAATGAAACACATATTCTTGCTTGAAGTTGTATTTTTCCAGCAGAGATGACTAATACACTTATCTCCAAGGTTTCGTACTAGGCCGGTTTCATCCCCTTTGATACAAGGTCAGTCTCTGCAGGTGCGGACAATGAAGGTACAGATACCAAAATAATTGGCAAACCATGATACAATTTGTGTTCCAAGGCTCCAAGGCTAATGTATGCACAAATAAGTTCTAGTAAAAGGCAATTTTCATTGGACAATTTGAAGCCAACCTATGAACCCTCCAATGGAAGACCCTGCAAGATTTGGAATGTTTCTTACTTAAACCCACCGAACAAAGAGAAGTCAGCCATTTTCCTCGATGCCAGTTTGAAGCCTGATGCCAGACTCCATTTTGGACGACACCCTGATACCCTTTTCTCTATCTGAGAGAAAGAGACTTTGAGAATTCTCACCCTAGTGACTTTAACTTTGATTTCCCCCGTCTTGCCTATGCAGTAACTTTGCCCCATTCTCCTTGCCGTTGCAAGGAAGCTTGCCCTTAACTTTGCCCCTTTTGAAACTTGCCCCATGCTGATCAACCGATACCTGAAGGACGAAGACTTTTCTTGAATGCTGATTGTATTTGGTAAATATGAAAGGATAAATGTATTATGCATTGTGTTTTTTTTTCCTTTTAGGTACCAACTGCTATTTGACAGGGCCCTAGCTAGAAGTTTTCCAAATTTGTGTTGACTAAACTCGTTTTGCATGAAGTCCCACATGCCAATGCTAATTAGAGGTTAGTCGAGGTATACATCCAATGTACTATGCCGAATTGAAATCTTGTTATGCTGACCGAATGTATGCAATTAGTCAAATACAGTTAGTCACATTGGTAATTTGCATTGTTATAACAGAGTGTATCATCATTCAGATTTTGCGTAGATTGCGTTTCTTCCGCCGTTATGGACAGCTAGTAATGTTCATATACATATATCAACTGGTCTTGAGACATATATATATCGTGCTAGCTTTGTTAATATAGGGAAATAAATTCATTAACTTCTAATAAACTGGTGTGGTTATTCATGACTGAAAGGTCATGGTGCGCCGAAATACCAACTGTTATTGATTTTGGTGTGCTACATTGATTTATTAATTGAGTATTGATTATCAATCACAATAATTATTGATTATTGATTTGAATGACTCAGCTATTTTAGGATGAGGAGAGCCCGACTCGGTTAAAAGATCCACCGACCTCCAACGTGTCCAGGTACAGGTAATTTATAAGGGCTGGACGCGTTATCAGTAGATGGTAGCAGAGGACGGTTTTGCCCTTTGGGACCCCATCCAAACAATAGACAGAGTCAAATTAGAATTTTCATTGATAAAATAAGTTGGAGGGATGATGATGCCCTAAGTCCCCAATGACTTTCCCGGGATCTCGGAGCTTGCGAATGGAGGACATGGAGGTGTGAAAATGTTTTCGGCGCTTCTAGTGGGGGTATGAGAGAAGTTAGGGTTTTGCGCTTGCTTAGCTTATCGCCGCAGATTAATTGAGAAGTTTGTGAGGATTTTAGGACTCCAAAGGTGTGAGAGTAGGGCAGTCGTCGAACTTCACGTGTGTGTAGCGCTTTGTGCAGAAAAATTGTCCACGTGGTTGTTGATGTTGAGACGGGCCCTGCGAGGTCAAGAGACTCCGGAGTATGTTGAAAAGTGTATGAGACACTTGTTTAATGTTGTAATCTGGTCGGTTTAATAGGTTGATCGGGTGTGGTCAATGAGTCGGTATGAATGTTGAGGAGTGAGAGAAAAACTTCGACTTTGAGATTTGACGAATTCTAAAGTGCACTAGAATAGTTCATTGATCAGTTGAGAGTAAAGTTTGCGGGTCAAATTTTGCTTGCGAAAGCGGGAAACCGAGAAAGATGGAATAACTGCTGAGGCTAGTGAAAAATCCCTAAGGTTTCTGAAGTGATTGTGTTACCTTTCCTGTAGTAAACCGACAGATTTGTTTTATTATTTTTGGTTAAGTGCTCGCGATATATTGCAAAAATTAGTTTGTGAGTGAAGAACGAGTGAAAGAAGACAAGCCGCGGGACTTTGTCAGCCGCAGTGTGTGAGTGTGACGTCACTAGGAGCCGCGCTGGGATAGGTTGGTTGGTGAGAAGGGTCGCGCACGGATTGGATACAGTCCGTGAAGCGCAATTGGAAGGGGAAAGGCAAGCAAAGAGTATTCCGGGAATTAAAGTCACTTATTGATTACACATATTCAGAAAAATAAAAGACGGAAAGATGACATTTTTCAAAGCATTTAAAAGTGCCATGAGGGGAGACGCTTATATTAAAGCAAACGTAGGAGAAGAAACACCGCCTGAAGGTACACCAGCTTACATTGTGATTGAAGAAAAGGGCGTAGCGCCATGTTTATGGTTAAAACAATGGTGCAAATTAACGGAAAAACATGGGAGTGTAGCGTTCCCTATCCACGGGTCATTTAATTTGAGGGTTCTAGAAAATTTGAGATTCGCGCTATACGATATGAAAGTACCTCCAAGACCAGCACAATTTGAGGCACTAGCAATTTGGGAGCTGATAGCTAGAAACCAACAACAAAAGAAGTTTGAGAATAGGATAAGAAAGGTAGAAAAGACACTAGCGGATGCTAGATGGGACACCACACAAAAGGTTTGGAGATCAGACGTATTGCAGGGGATTAAATTGTTTCCAGCAATTACTGATGAAGGGGAAACGGAAGGAAGGAAAGCTACCCATAAGACCAACAGGAGTCAGTCCAGAGATAGGGAAAGTAGTAGAAACTCAAAAAGGGGAGACGAGTCAGACGATGAGGAGTTCATTATACAATTGTTGAATGACCGCCCGCCACCGTATGTGGAAAACGAACAAGTCTCAAGTATCAGTACTGCCCCTCCAGAACAAACACAGAGTAATGTAACACCCAATTTGAGAACATCTCAAAGACCGAGCAGCTCCGACATGCCCTTTTTCCCACAAATACCACAGGTTCAGAGAATGTACCCAGAAGTGCCCACATTGAGACCTGCTGATGATTATCAGCCAAAGGTTCAGGGGCACTGTTGT
This sequence comes from Pleurodeles waltl, assembly GCF_031143425.1. Lineage (NCBI taxonomy): Eukaryota > Metazoa > Chordata > Amphibia > Caudata > Salamandridae > Pleurodeles > Pleurodeles waltl. The sequence continues at coordinate 1,021,073,559 of NC_090449.1, read as the reverse complement.
GATGAGCATAACAGGGGAATGAATTCTGATTCAATGGCACAGGGAGGACAAAATTATCAGAGACCGACATTGATTCAAGCTGAATCAACACAGTTCTCGATGCCCCAAAAGCAGACACAAGAAGTGCGAGTAATAGAAAGCCAGTTAGGTATGCCAGCAATGATGAACCACAATATGGGGATTAACATGCCACAGAATTCGGGGAACAGACAGAATCCAGATGCAATATCCCTACCTATCACTGTAGGCCCACCAGTACCACTGTACATACAGGCAAATTCAGGCACAAGCGACCAAGGGTCAGTGATACAGAATGGGACAGGGAGGAGATGCATAGAAAATACTCCAGAGACAACTCCGATAGCGGCAATGCCAAATGGATCTGGGTCCTTGTCGGAATTTAGCCCAATTCCAATTTGTGCTCCCTCAACCGTGGTAAGGTCACATCCACCACTATTGGTACCGTTGACCTCACAGACTGAAACATTACAGAAACCGTCAGTGGCAGTCGATGTAACTGCTACACTGATGGGACTGAACGCGCAGCAGCTAACACAATGGTTCAACAGCCTGAACTCCCCACAGAGTACATCTAGCGGGAAGGGAGAAGAATACCTGAATAAAATAAGGCTGGGTATGGAGGCAGATGAACTGGTTGAGGGAACAATGGGTTTGAATAGATTAGAATCATACACGGAGGAAGAACTAAGATACATGTGCCCTAGGATTACAAAAGAAGTGAGCAGCATACATAAGAAATTACAAGAAATTGCAGACAGACACAAAATTGATATAGGTAAGACTAAACACCTGAGTAGAAGTTACAGGTTAGATTTCGACACAAGAGACTTTGAACACATGAGGTCCGCAGGGATGAAAACTCACCTTAAAGAGATACTGCAGAGTGCACAGGTATGGAGATGTTTAGATAAATGGGAAAGCAGATGGGTTAAGAAAAAGGATAAAAAGAAAGATAATACTCAAGAGAGGAATGAGAAAAAACAACAGAATGACGATTTGATAACTATGTTGCCAATGAGAGAGACAGCAGGGGGAAAACTTGTACATGTACCGTGGCACAGGTGCGATATTCAATCCTTTACGGATGACTTTCCCAAATTGAGAGAGAAGCCGATTGAGTGGTATCAACAAACAGATAGATTTGTGAAACTCGCGAAATGTCTCTGGGAAGACTTGAATACTTTGTTTGAGATTGTGGTTCCGGCAGATTTGTGGGAAGATTGTAAAAAGGCTGTAGTTTGGCCGACGAGTGAACCAGAGAGAGACAGGGACACAGGTGCGCCATCACCCACGGTAATGAGTTTGTACCACAAGGTGATCGAGCACCTGAAAAAAGAGGTTGCGTCGAAAAATGTGGATTGGCAAAGGATTGACAGAACCGCCCAAGAGGTTAAAGAATCTATACATGCGTATTATGAAAGGTTGTTGAAAGCGTTTAAAAACTACAGTGGCACGGAAACGATTAAGCCAAATGACATGCTCCATTTTGTGTTCAGGTTTGTGGAAGGGCTGAGACCCGAAATTAGCCAGATGATTAAGTCGCACTTGATTTGTTGGCAGTCAAAGTCGATCGATGAGGTGTTGAATTATGCGAAATACTGCAGTGATGAGATTGAGACCAAACAGAAAAGGTTGAAAGAAAAGGTGATGGTGATGCAGCTCAGAGCAGCTCAGACAGGCTTACAAGGCTTACAGGGGTTTCAACAACAGATGCCGCAGCAGCAGCAGCAGGGAAATGCTATGTTTCAGCCGCAGATGAGAGGCAGAGGCCGAAGAGGTTTTGTGAATAATGGTCCTGATTTGAATACCGTTATGATTCCAAATGGTATACAGGCAATGAAGAAGGTGATGCCATGTCACACGTGCGGAATCGTCGGGCATTGGAAACGGGAGTGCCCAATGATGGTGCAGGAAGGTGTAGGTCAGCAAAACAATGATGTCAATGCATTTCAGACTATGAGAGGACCAAAACAGAGAGGTCCAAATCCAAATTTCCAAAACAATATAAATCAGCTGCAGGGTTTACAACCCCTACAACCGCAACAGGTGCAAATGCCCCGTGTGCAAATGACACAATTGCAGCCAATGCAACAGCAGTTTCCCATGGTACCTAATCAGCAAATGCAAATACCCTTAGCACCAATGAATCAGCAGCAAGCAATGCTTCCTCAACAGGTTGCGGGTCAGGGAATGAGTCAAAATGACACAGTACACCAGTTCCCATTACACAGCGAGAATGGAATAAACGATGTATGGGAGAGTGAAAGCTCAGAAGAGGAGGGAAATTGTGTGCTTGCAGCATCTTTGGAAGTTGATCAAAAGGGTCCGTATGTGGAGGGAATAGTTATGGGCCATAGCGTTTCATTCTTGGTTGACACAGGAGCTACACGTTCCACTGTTAGGAGCATTGAAGTACCGAACTTGCCACTTTCAGGAAGAACAGTACAGGTAGTGGGAGTAGCAAACAGGTACTTGACAAACCCAATCACAGACCCCGTACAAGTCAGAATTGGCAACTACCGAGGGTCACATAAGTTTGTGGTGTGTGACTCAAGCCCGATATCACTGTTAGGAAGAGACCTATTGTGCAAATTGGGATGTTCAATTATGTGTTCAAATGACGGAATTAAAATTCAGACGAGTAGCGATGGGGAAGAAGAGGACAGTGTAGGAGGGGACGAAGTGGAAACTGTAGATGAAGAATATCCCCTGATTACCCTTTATCCAATGGTCACTGAGGCAGACATTCCTGCTGAACTACAAGAAACAGTCGGAAAAGAAGTGTGGGACATGACTGGGAAAGAGGTGGGATTGGTGAAAGGAGTGGAACCAGTGAAGGTGACTGTAAAACCCAACGTAACCTTTCCCCAGACCCCACAGTACCACATGGCACAAAACACCCTCATAAAGGTTGCCCAACTCATTGATGAGTTTGTGAAACAGGGAGTACTGAAGGAAGTGTTGAGCAGTCCATGTAATTCGCCAATAATGGGACTTATAAAACCCAGTGGAAAGGTCCGAATTGTTCAGGATTTGAGGAAAATAAATGACATAATAGTAAAATGTTGTCCCGTAGTACCGAATCCAGCTGTGATAATGTTTCAAATTCCCTGTGATGCTGAATGGTTCTCAGTTATCGACTTATCGCAAGCATTCTTTTCTGTGCCTCTTCATGAGGACAGCCAATTTCTCTTTTGTTTCAAATTCCTAGACAGAGTTTACAGTTGGTGTCGAATTCCTCAAGGGTTTTCGGAGTCACCGTCAATTTTCAATCAGATTCTAAAGAAAGATTTGGAGGCACTGGAGTTGCCATTCGAGTCAACCTTAGTACAGTACATTGACGACTTACTGATCGCGTCCAAGACAGAGAGTGACTGCACAGCTGACACCATTGCCCTACTGAACCACTTGGGAAGGAATGGACACAAGGTGTCCCCTTCGAAGTTGCAGTTCTGTCAAAAGAAAGTGAAATATTTGGGTCACCAAATAGAGAAGGGGTCACGTAGGATTATGAAGGAAAGAATAACAAGTGTGCTTCAAATGAGTCCCCCAAAGACGAGGAGGGAGGTGAGGAAATTTTTGGGAATGGTGAGCTATTGTCGCCAATGGATTCCCAACTTCTAAACTCTAGCAAAACCTTTGCTAAAATTGACCCAGAAAGATGCGTTGGATGAAATTGAGCTGAAAGGAGATGAGATGGATGCTTTTATTGAATTAAAGGAATGCATGTGCAGGGCTCCAGCTTTAGGTATGCCTGACTACACAAAGCCTTTTACATTGTTTTGTCATGAACGTGATGCATGTTCCTTGTCTGTCTTGACCCAAGCCCATGGTGGCGTAAACAGACCAGTAGCATATTTTTCAGCTACTTTGGATCCGGTCGCAGCAGCACTGCCAGGGTGCTTGCGTGCCGTAGCAGCAGTTGGTATCAGTCTCACTCAGAGTGAAGGTATAGTGATGGGACACCCTTTAACAGTCATGGTCCCTCACTCAGTTGAGATACTTTTGACACGTTCCCGAACACAGCACATGACCGGTACTAGACTTACAAGGTATGGGAAAATAATACTGGGATCACCTAATGTGCAGCTGAAAAGGTGCACTACGTTGAACCCAGCAACCTTGTTTCCAAGTGAGAATGCCGAAATTGAGAACGCTGAAGACATCGAGCACGACTGTCTTCAGGTGACTGAATTTTGCACCAAACCAAGACCTGATATCAAAGACACCCGATTGGAAGAAAACGATCAAATCATTTTTGTTGATGGTTCATGTTTAAGAGATGCATTGGGAATATTAAAAGCAGGGTATGCTGTATGTACTGTAACAGGTGTTCTGGAAGCATCTTGGCTTCAAGGAGTCTACTCTGCACAAGTAGCAGAATTGGTAGCCCTTACTAGAGCTTGCCAACTCTCTGCATTAATGAAAGTTACCATTTACACTGACAGCCAGTACGGGTTCGGAATAGTGCATGATTTCGGACAATTGTGGTCACAGAGAGGCTTCATGACCTCTTCAGGGTCACCAGTGAAAAATGGTGAAAGAATAAGGGAATTGTTACATGCCATTCAATTGCCAGGGGAAGTAGCAGTGGTAAAATGCAGTGCACACTCGAAGGGACAAGACTATGTTTCCCTGGGAAACGGATATGCGGATCAAGTCGCAAGGTTTTGCGCATTGAACTGTATATTGCTCAGGGATTAATGGAATTTGATAAGTGAACCAGAGCTTGAACAAAGTGAAATATTTGCTCTAAAGGTTATAGATACAATGGAGGAATTGAAATCCTTACAGAATGATGTCAGTGAGGATGAGAAACTCTCATGGACCAAATCACAATGTGTAAAGAGACTAGATGATTTATGGGTCTCAAGTGAAGGGAAATTTGTTCTTCCAAACAGCCTCTTGACACAGATAGCAAGATTTTACCATGGACAGGCTCATCTTGGGAGGGATGCCATGATTAGGTTGTTTAAAACTGATTGGTTTAACCCCAAATTTCGTCAAGTTGCTGAAGCAGTTTGCCACTGTTGCGTTATTTGCCAACAGATGAACGCAGGGAAGGGAACCGTAGTAAATTTGAGCCACATTGGAAGAGCCGGGGGTCCCTTCAGCAGGATGCAAATGGACTTCATTGAGATGCCTGTGCATGGAGGCTTGAAGTATGTGTTGGTGATTGTGTGCATTTTTAGTCACTGGATTGAGGCATACCCTACACGCAGAAATGACAGTCTTACAGTTGCAAAACTACTCTTGAGAGAGTTAATACCACGTTTTGGATTCCCGATCTCTTTAGAATCAGATAGGGGAAGTCACTTCAATAATGAAGTAATAAAATTGCTTTGTGCAGCACTGAACATTGAACAAAAACTGCATTGTAGCTACCGCCCTGAAGCGTCAGGTCTGGTAGAGCAAATGAATGGCACGCTGAAATCAAGAATGGCGAAAATATGCGCATCAACAAATCTGAAATGGCCTGACGCGTTGCCCTTGGTGCTAATGTCAATGAGGAACACCCCTAACAGAAAAACTGGACTGTCCCCACATGAGATCCTCATGGGCAGAGCTATGAGACTTCCAGCAGTCCCTGCAAATGCGCTTTTGAATATTACAGATGATATGGTGTTAGACTACTGCAAAGGTCTAGCTGATGTGGTTCGCTCTTTTTCTCACCAGGTGGAGGCAACCACCTTGCCACCGATCCAAGGTCCAGGACACGCCCTGAAAGCAGGTGACTGGGTCGTGATAAAGAAACAAGTGAGGAAATCGTGTTTAGAACCCCGTTGGAAAGGACCTTTTCAAGTGATTCTGACGACTACCACCGCTGTGAAGTGTGCGGGAGTTCCCAACTGGATTCACGCCAGTCACACAAAGAGGGTATTGTGTCCCACAGATGAAGAAGTTGAAGCACTGAAATTACCAGTACCTGATAACAAAGTACCAAGCACTGAGACAGAGCGAAAAAGAACTAGAAGTGAACAGGCAGAAATAGAAGACGGAGAAATATTTTCCGAAGACGAAGCGACTGATTCACTTGGGGAAGACCAAGGAGGAGCTTCAGAAAGCGACGAAGCAGCTGAAGGAAACAAAGAACCTGACGCAATTGAAGGCGACAAGGAGCCTGAAGCAGCTGAAAGTGACAAAGAACCTGAAGAAAATAACGGCGACAAAGGGCTCAAAGTGGGTGAAGAAGCAGGAGAGCCTGATCAGAGGAGGGCTTTCCCAGAAGCAGACGATACAGGAAAGGAATGTGAGAACCTGATTGACTTCCCAGAGGGAGAAGACACAACAGGACAGAGCAAAACTGTTCAAACTCCTTCGGAAGAGGTTGCAGGTCCCTCAAGTGGACCTAGTGCAAAAAGAAGACAAAGCATATCACCAGTAAAACTAAGAATAAGAGAAACGTCAAATGACAGTGAAGGGCCAAAGGTGAAAGAGAAAAGAAAGGAAGTGTCTGTCGTAGTACCGGCACCAAGTGAAGAAAAGGATTTGGCCAAAGAGGAAAGTACCAGCGAGAAAGAATCAAAGAGAGATGCAAAATTGAAAAGAAAAAGGATACCGAGCAGGAGGTATTCTGGTCCGGAGTGGGCATATGTAGCCAATAACGATTGGTCAGACGAATTCGTATCACTCAGTCTCGAGAACGAAGAAGCAGGACTACACTTTGGAAACAAAAGTCTTATGGACTCTGTTGACTGAAGATATTGACCACCTGATAGACTTTCAACCAGCTAAGACATTGCTAACTTGATTGACTTTGAAACCGATCTTGAGACAACGCTGCTAACAGATAAGAGACAAAAGCTGCTAAAGAAAACTGTGTGAACATTGAACTCGTTCAGCTTTGTAAATACCTGCAAAACCGCTTTGATAAGGTGTCCTCAACTCTCTGATTCTATACAGATCACGACTAGTTTTACTAAACAGGGCCGTAAAATGAAGTATTGTAAATACACGGGTATAGGTTTATTAACTGCATGCGTACTAATCATAGTAGTAATAGTACTTGGAATGCATGGGAAGAATGAGAAAGAGATGAATGATGCTACTACTTCTAAACCTACTATCGTTACTGAACTAACAGCTCTGAAAAGACTCGAAGAAGACGAGAGGCACTTGCATGATAAAAAGGAACTTTCATCTAACGTTTTCTATCGCTTGCTGAGTGAGTATGTTGAGACCATGGATGCGAAAGATTGTTATGTGTGTACACAAATACCTACCTCAGTGGTGGAAGGGGTAACATATCACAGCATGCCTCTTACCTATGGAATTACATGTAGTATTATAGCATCTAGATTTTATGGTCAAAAGGATATTCATTATTTTTACACTAATTACGACGTTACGTTTGCATATGTCCCCATAATAGGACATCTAAGTAAGGTAGCTAGAGATTGGTCTGCCAAATTAATGAGGGAATTTTTCGAACCAATGTCCCCTTTCCACACAGCTCACGCACATAGGGAGAACCTTACATGCTTGCTTTCACCAGTAGAAATAGAATTTTTAGACCGCACTGATGACAGAAAGAACGAAATGAAGGAGAAATTAGAGAGGGAACTACATGAAAGAACGTCTGTAGAAAATTATGCTTTTGCTGCAATAAAGACACAAGGGAAAATAGCTTTAGATACATTGCATGTGGGAAGATTTTGTATACATAGATTCCCATCATATTATGACAGTTTTCGTGGGAACGAGTGAATGTAAACACACGTACGCATTTCAACAAAAATGGACATTCATGCTGAATGGACAAGACCCAGTTATTCCTGGAGTATACTATATTTGTGGACTCAACGCCTATTATCGTCTTCCTAAAGGATGGTATGGGAGGTGTTATTTGGGAATAGTGTTCCCAAAAGTTTACCAACTAGATGACTTAAAGAAATTTCCAAGGCTGTCTGAATCACATCGTATTCAGAAAAGGGAGACAGCTTCTGGTGTGGTAGGCAACATATTTGGAGCATTGATTCCTTCAGTAGGAGTCATATTGAATTCAATAAAAATACGAAAGTTGTCTACTATTGTGGACAACATGTTGACAAAATTTTCAGGAGCAATAATCCTGATGGATGCTGAACTTGCTGCAGAAAGAGCTATGACTCTTCAAAATCGGCTTGCCCTAGACATTCTTTTAGCAAAGGATGGCGGAATTTGCAAAATGCTTGGTACACGTCACTGCTGTACATATATACCAGACAGTAGTGGAAAAATTAGAACAATGCTTACAAACTTAACAAAAGAAAGCGTAGATTTAAAGGAATTGAAAGAGCCCGGAGTTTGGGAGAAAGTTGGAAAGGGATTTGCTTCTGTGGGAAATTGGCTCAGCAACGTTTGGAACGGATTATTATTAAAGATAGTAAAGGGAATATTAATAGTATTAATTTGTATATTAGGTCCTTGGGGAATATGGAAAGCTATTAAAATAATAAAGGCAAGGAACAAAAGGAAGAGAGAGGAGAAAATAGAAAACAAAATGGTGGAGATCTATAGAGAAAAATCAAAAGGGACTAAAAGAAAAAGGGAATTGACTGAAGTGCCAAATTATTATACAGAATTTTAATGGAATAAAATTTGTGGAAAGATTTGATGTGATGACATAATTAGTCATCAGAGGAGGGATTTATGACGCAGAAAAAGAAGGTCCGATATATATTCATGTATACCGTGTAATCAGTACATATGATGAAGTGTGATTTTAGTAAAGAAATAATGTACGAGGGAAATTGTGCCCTCGGGGTAGTTCGCCATCATTATAAACGAGCTTTATTAATCACGAAGTATTAAAAATGGAGTAATCCATCATAATCGCAAATGTATGCCATGATTTCTTGTTTGAAAACTGTTTTGCTTGGCTTAAATTTAGTGCAGGCTTTGGCCTAGTTGCCTGGTCTCGAATTCTAACTGCGTGTTTTTTTCCACAGAACTAATGAAACACATATTCTTGCTTGAAGTTGTATTTTTCCAGCAGAGATGACTAATACACTTATCTCCAAGGTTTCGTGCTAGGCCGGTTTCATCCCCTTTGATACAAGGTCAGTCTCTGCAGGTGCGGACAATGAAGGTACAGATACCAAAATAATTGGCAAACCATGATACAATTTGTGTTCCAAGGCTCCAAGGCTAATGTATGCACAAATAAGTTCTAGTAAAAGGCAATTTTCATTGGACAATTTGAAGCCAACCTATGAACCCTCCAATGGAAGACCCTGCAAGATTTGGAATGTTTCTTACTTAAACCCACCGAACAAAGAGAAGTCAGCCATTTTCCTCGATGCCAGTTTGAAGCCTGATGCCAGACTCCATTTTGGACGACACCCTGATACCCTTTTCTCTATCTGAGAGAAAGAGACTTTGAGAATTCTCACCCTAGTGACTTTAACTTTGATTTCCCCCGTCTTGCCTATGCAGTAACTTTGCCCCATTTTCCTTGCCGTTGCAAGGAAGCTTGCCCTTAACTTTGCCCCTTTTGAAACTTGCCCCATGCTGATCAACCGATACCTGAAGGACGAAGACTTTTCTTGAATGCTGATTGTATTTGGTAAATATGAAAGGATAAATGTATTATGCATTGTGTTTTTTTTCCTTTTAGGTACCAACTGCTATTTGACAGGGCCCTAGCTAGAAGTTTTCCAAATTTGTGTTGACTAAACTCGTTTTGCATGAAGTCCCACATGCCAATGCTAATTAGAGGTTAGTCGAGGTATACATCCAATGTACTATGCCGAATTGAAATCTTGTTATGCTGACCGAATGTATGCAATTAGTCAAATACAGTTAGTCACATTGGTAATTTGCATTGTTATAACAGAGTGTATCATCATTCAGATTTTGCATAGATTGCGTTTCTTCCGCCGTTATGGACAGCTAGTAATGTTCATATACATATATCAACTGGTCTTGAGACATATATATATCGTGCTAGCTTTGTTAATATAGGGAAATAAATTCATTAACTTCTAATAAACTGGTGTGGTTATTCATGACTGAAAGGTCATGGTGCGCCGAAATACCAACTGTTATTGATTTTGGTGTGCTACATTGATTTATTAATTGAGTATTGATTATCAATCACAATAATTATTGATAATTGATTTGAATGACTCAGCTATTTTAGGATGAGGAGAGCCCGACTCGGTTAAAAGATCCACCGACCTCCAACGTGTCCAGGTACAGGTAATTTATAAGGGCTGGACGCGTTATCAGGGTCAACAGGTGAACACGTCAAATAAAAAGAACTTCACAGACCACCAGAACCACTGTTAGCAGTCTCAGCAGAGGGGCCGGTTATTGGCGGGACTTCAGCTTAAGGCAGTCCTGGCTGCTGACATCCGACAGGGGGTGGCTTGTGCCTGCCAGGGTGCTGCGTGTGCTTTCAGCCTGGCATCCTGGCATTGTACTGCCCTGAGGCGGCGGCCCTTGATCTCACCTTCTGTTCAGTGTCCCATGTGTGCAAAACTTATCACAATTCTAGTATCACCTTCAGTTACTTATTTAGTAATCAAGTATTTAATACAATGATCCAGAACTTTCAAAAGTTCCCCAAAAGTTATTTTTACAGTTTTCTCCAACATTATTGTAATGTAGTGTTGTGTGGGACCGATCACATGGTTGACTGCACGCTACGGTGGTGACAGTCACGCGGTGTTTGCCTCCTGTCTCACACACCACAGCCTCTCTTCTGCCCGCCATCGCCGCCCCCTGCCTTCTGCACTGACGGGCAGAAATATAGGCTGTAAGGTCTGGAGCGGGCCTGGCACCGTCTGAACTCAAGAAACATGAAGGTGAAACCAGATTATTCACCACTCTTTCCCGGCGGGGGGGGTTAGGATTCACAACCTGGCACTGCAGGGTGCCCAGGCCTCTTGGAACAAGTCCACGCCCTTGCACGACTGCAAAGTGTACAGTCTATACCAACCGGACATCCGCGGGCCTTGAGGCTTAGGGTGGCAGCTGGTGAGTATTTGGGGGGTGGAATGTTTGCCTTAAATTCCAGTTAAAGGGTTAGATTTCTTGCAGGAGGGTTTCTGGGGCTTCGGCACTCCCCCATCAAGAAAAGTTTTGAAAAAATTGGGTGAAACAGCTCATTTCAAGGCACATTCTGTACACAATTCACTAACAAACAAGTTCTGAAGTGATCTTGGTCAATAAGTGAGTTCTTTATGACGCTCACCTCAAGTCCACCTCATTTTTTTCCTGCAAAATGTGCAGTGATTGCTCCCCATTTGTCAATAATTAACTCCAGTGTGGCAAGGTCGGCGTTTTGTCAGGGCCACGCCCTTCCAGGATTTACATAAACCAGTGCCAGAGTTGTGCCATTGACGCCACCCGTTGTAAACGACCCCAGGTATGCCGGGCCAGCCTCAGGTCCGGGCTGCCTGTCCTTCGGCGCCCCCGGACTCTCCAGATGCCACGTGTGATCGCCCTAATGCCAGGAATTACCAGTGAGTGAGAGGCAGAGAGTGGGTGTTTGAAACATGTGCATGGCACAGCTAGGAAGCCCTGGTATCGTGGAGGGCTGGTGGTCTGAGGGGTCTACAGCCAATCAAAACACGTGCCCAGAACTCTTCCCTCCTCGTGTGACCTGGAGGAGGGGGTGTAACAGAAAGTGAGCACTGCAAGTCACCGCTGTGTACAAAAAACTTTATATGCATACTTTGGGAAAGGTATAACCTTCAGACTCTGTGCAAATTTGTATAACCTGACTGGAGTACTTTACGAGAGGAAAATGACAATGTAAAATTAAGTTATTGCCCTGTATCTGGTTACAGTTGGTGTGATCTGCACCTCACATGCTAAACATGTCACATAACTCTGGCTTAGTTACAATATCCTGTTGCTACTATAGGTTCAGTGTTAAAACCACACAAACCCTTTCCATTTGTTTGGAGGTAAAAGAATACTTTCGTGAGGCAAGTTAGCAGCTTAAAACGAAACCGGGATTTATTCCCAGAAAGCCAGAGTCTGCGGCAGACATTCAAGTTCAAGACACTTAGGGCCAGATGTAGCAAGCCTTTTGCGCCTCGCAAACGGCGAAAAATGCCGTTTGCAAGGCGCAAAAGCCTCTACGTGATGCAGAAACGCATTTTGCGAGTCGGAACAGACTCGCAAAATGCGTTTCCGACTCGCAAATAGGAAGGGGTGTTCCCTTCCTATTTGCGACTCGCAACGCGATGCAAGTTCATTTGCGACCGCGAAAGCGGTCGCAAATGAACTCGCAGTTACCATCCACTTGAAGTGGATGATAACTCATTTGCAAACAGGAAGGGGTCCCCATGGGACCCCTTCCCCTTTGTGAATGATCACAAAAATAGTTTTTCAGAGCATAGGACCACTGCCTGCTCTGAAAAACACCGAAACAAAAGGTTTCGTTTTTTTTCCCAAGTGCAGCTCGTTTTTCTTTAAGGAAAACGGGCTGCAGATGGAAAAAAAAAAACTGCTATATTAAAAAGCAGTCACGGACATGGTGGTCTGCTGTCTCCAGCAGGCCACCATCCCCGTGAGTGCCCAGACGTAGGTAGAAACCAATTTGCGAGTTGCAAATTGCAAGTCCTTCCGACTCGCAATTTGCAACTCGCAAATTGGTATGCAGAAAGGTGTCTCAGACACCTTCTGCGACTCGCTATGGGGTCGCAAAGACCCACCTCATGAATATTTATGAGGTGGGTCGCAGTTTGCGACCCCATTGCCGGTCTAGGCACTCACGGGGATGGTGGCTTGCTGGAGACAGCAGACCACCATGTCCGTGACTGCTTTTAAATAAAGCAGTTTTTTTTTTCTCTTTGCAGCTAGTTTTCCTTAAAGGAAAACGGGCTGCAAATAGAAAAAAATACTGAAACCTTTTTGTTTCGGTTTTTTTCAGAGTAGGCAGTGGTCCTGGACCACTCCCTGCTCTGAAAAAACATTATTGTGAGCATTCACAAAGGGGAAGGGGTCCCATGGGGACCCCTTCCCGTTTACGAATGAGTTACCATCCACTTCAAGTGGATGGTAACTGCGGGTTGATTTGCGACCGCTTTCGCGGTCACAAATCAACCCTACATCGCGGTGTGACTCGCAAATAGGTAGGGAACGCCCATTCCTATTTGCGAGTCTGAAACACATTTTGCGAGTCGGTACCAACTCGCAATATGTGTTTCAGCATCGTGTGAGGGCATTAGCGCCTCGCAAACGGTGTTTTTTGCTGTTTGCGAGGCGCTAATGCCTTCCTACATCTGGCCCCTACACCTAAATTCTAACTCACTCATCCTCACTTATATTCACTCCTCACACTTTCTCACTCACACAGTCTCAATCACTGATCCATAATGATCCAGCACCACTCTGTCATGCTCACTCACTCGCACTCACTCCTACTGTCTCACCCGCGCTCATTCTCAGTCTCACTCGTTCTCACTCACACAATTACACTCGCTGCCATTGACTCAGGTCTCGCTTTCGTTCGCTTGCAAAGGCTGACACATACGCACACACACACACACACACACATCTGGATGCACACAACATTTCCCGGAGTGGCCCACTTCAGCTCCTCAGGGGCTAGCGGTCTATGAATTCTGAAGGCAGGTACATAGCTTCCCCCCTCCTCAAGCACTGAAACAAGAAACTGACAGCAGGAGCCGGAAGAGGCGTGCACAAACCGCAGCCTTTAAGCATCATTCCTTTACAGCCCGCTCCCTCCCGCCTCATCACGTGGTGCGCTAGGATCAGTGAGGCTCCTGGCCCGTCCCCACCCAAGCTGTGATACATTTATTTATTTATTTATTTAATGCGTTTTTATATAGCGCAGACTTTACCCGAAGGTGTCAGAGCGCTTCACAATAGGCAAAGTAAAGATACAAGAGGAGAAGAATTACAAGTGAGCCTGTTACAAAAACAAACGTTACATTACATGAGGCAATAGTGATAATTGTGCTAGTATCAAGAGCAAAAAAAATACACGAGGTAGCAAACGATACGTGACGAGGAAAAAGTGACGTGTGCAGGTTACAAGAGCACATAAAGTACGAGTAGAGGTAAAAAATTTCAATAAATGGTAGACACTCAAAACACTCAAACAATAGTTACGTTACATGAGGCAGTGGTGGCCGTTGTGCATGTATCAAAAGTAAACAAGATATAAGAGGTAGCAAATGATACGCTGTAAAAGGAAAGGTGCCGTGTGCATGTTACAGAAGAGTACAAAATACAGGTAGAGGTATAATACTGCACTAAATGGCAGACACTCAAAATACAAAAACACCCTGAGAAGGCACTTCTATAGGCATGGAGAACAGAATTTCCTATAATGGAAGGACTTCCTTCAGAAAACAGAGGGCTAGAATTACATTTGGAAGTGTCTTTGAAGGAGGAGAGCTTTGAGGTCAGTTTTGAAGGCCTGGGAAGAGTTAGGGGTCCGAAGCTGAGGCGGAAGTGAGTTCCAGATTCTCACCGCGTTGCCTGAAAAGGATTGGGCCATCGATCTTTCCTTCTTGAAAATGGGAGGTTCAAGCAATAACTTTTCTGCATTACATGATGGTCTGGAGCCCCCAGAGAGTTTCAGTTTATTCACCAGGTAGCGAGGGGAGGAGGAGTGCAAGGCTTTGTGGGTGATACATGCAGTTTTGTAGATAGATCTTGCCTCGATGGGAAGCCAACGGAGGGTGGATAAAATGGGTGTGATGTGGTCGCTTCTTTTGGCCCCATATATGAAACGAGCTGCTGAATGGAGAATAGACTTCAGGGGGGAAAGGTGGGATTTGGGAAGGCCAGTCAGAAGAGAGTTGCAGTAGTCCAATCTGGAGAGAACCAGCGATTGTACCAGTGTTTTAAGGTCGTGCTCCGGGAAGAAGCGACGAATCCCCCAAAGAAGGCGCAGTTGGTGTCGAGCAGACTTTGCAATGGAGTCGATGTGGGAGAGTAGATTGAGTTTTTTGTCATTCAGAGAGGGGGCCGCCTGATGGGTAGCCCCCAAAGTTCCCTGGGCTACCTGTCGGAGCGACAGTACCGTGCACCAATAAGGGGGCGGCAGTGAGGATATATCAGGCCACTGAAGCCCCAGCAGCTCCTCGCATCCCTGGACAAACTTTTGTTTTGCTGGTGCAAGCGCATCTGTGCCAACAGACTTATTTATTGCCATCCTCAGACTGCCGCGTGACCATCGAGCACAACAATGGCACCATTTATTTAAAGTTTCAGTGGATAAGAGGCTATTATTGACAATTGCTATAATTAAAAGGGGCTGGAAACAAGAGGCCTGATACCCATGAGGGTGAGCCGCCACTGGAGACTTTGCCATTTCTGTATTTTTGCCTTTGCATGTTTACCAGGTTTTATATCTGGTCACCTGCATCGCTGTGAGGTCTGCTTGGTTTCTTTGCTTCTGCAATAACATCTTTTTTTTTTGCATGGCTGGTGAAGTTCAAGTCATTTTAAGGGGCTGGAACAACAATTTGTAGGAGTTTGAAGGAAGAGACCCCTGGATGGGTTCTCCTCGTATAATCCATGAACATGGGTTTTGTCTGAATGAAATGAGTGGTACAAGCAGACTCTTCCGAACCCGAGAAGCCAATAGTGAAAGCAATAATACAGAGTTGCATATTTTATTTATGAATAAAGCTTATAAAAAAAACATGCACATCTTCGGAAGCCACAACTGCAAACAAGTTACACACTAAGACATGGTAAATTGCAGGTGGCACAGATATTAGGCAATGAAAATGTCTGTCATAGCAGCATTATTCAAATGAAAAGCACCTGACCACCAACAGAACCAGCACAGACTTCCATTTATCCCATTGAATCCCCTGGACAACACACCTCCCTGAGTACAACCTCAGCACCAGATAGAACAAGACAAACACAAGGCCAAATGGGGCAGCACAAGATTCAGAGGAAAAAAGGTGAGTTCTGGAAATGTAATTTGTGTTTTACTTTGAGATTTCACTTCTCACCTTAGGCCTTACTTAAATTCATTTATTTAGGTGTACTGTAAGGATAGTACTGCCCTGCACACCACAATAACAAACAAGCATTTGCAATGCAACGGGTCTCGCATTTCTCTGAGTTAGAGCTATTACCAGTTTTAAACTCCCAACCGGACTTTTCTTGCCACATTAAATGGAAAAAAAAGGGCTACAGTTCACTCCTAGTGAAGCCTATCGGCAAAAGTGCAATTATCTACCTAACCAGCAAAAGTGCAATTAACTATGTAACGGGGCCAATGTCATGAAAAGCGCTCGACTTCTGCCAAGCGAGATCACGCTGTGAAAAAAGATAAAAAGTAGTCCACAAACCTGACGGAAAACAGCGAGCCTAGCATGTTTTCAGTACTTGGTCGCTGCGCTCGAGGAGGGCTAACCACCGGAAAAGGCATGACGTATGCATGGCTTCCACTAATGAAAGCAAGCAGATTTTAAAAGGCAAGCCCACGAACCAATGAAAGACACTGACGTGACATGGACGGGGCTTTGAGCCCTTTTCTAACTACTAAAGTGTCTCGCAAGCGATATACATGCGCAATCGCATGTGACGCAGGCTCAACCCTAACAAGGTAAAAATGAAAGAGGCATGATATGGTCAGGATGCCCCTGTCATACATTGCTTGGATCCTAGTTTGCATCACCACACACAAGATCCTGCTCCCTTTTATCATCTCCACGGCATCACTCTGGTTTCCATCACTGCCTCCTGTGCAGAAGGTGGACTGCCCAAGCGAACCCCAAACAGGTAACTTGGTGCTGCATACGTGCAACAGTTCATTCCTCATACAACATAAATCATTGAACAATACAACTCCAAACTGAATTACTAGGGACATTGTCCATGTAATCTTGGTACTACTGAGACGGTGCCCGATTTGCATGAAGATGATAAAGGGTGTGGTCTCCTTTCGACCTCTCAGGGTTCCATCTACGACCATGTTACATGCCTTTTCAACTATCAGTGGTCAGTGGACCAGCCCAGTAATCATCTCTGCTGATCCTTCAGCAATCACTGAAGGAACTTTCTTCAGCCTCCAAGTTTGGGACAATGACTGGAGTCACCTCTCCTCTGCTCGTTTCTCGATCATTGTTCACTGTAGTGGGCTGACTTTCTTGTCTCCTGAAACACCTGGTAAAGAACAATCAATCAATCAATCAAAGGATTTATAAAGCGCACTACTCACCCGTTAGGGTCTGAAGGCGCTTGGGGGAGGGAGGGAGCTACTGGTCGTAAAGCCATGTCTTGAGGCGTTTCCTGAACGTCAAGAGGTCTTCGGTCTGGTGAAGGTGGAGCGGTAGGGAGTTCCAGGTCTTGGCGGCTAGGTAAGAGAAGGATCTTCCTCCGGCGGTGGTGCGGCGGATGCGGGGGACAGAGGCGAGGGCGAGGCTGGCGAATCGAAGATCACGGGTGAGGGTGTGGAAGGTGAGTCTGTCGTTGAGGTAGGCTGGACCTGTGTCATGGAGGGCCTTGTGTGCGTGGATGAGGAGCTTGAAGGTGATCCTCTTTGATACTGGTAGCCAGTGTAGGTCTCTGAGGTGGGGGGAGATGTGGTTGCGGCGTGGGACGTCTAGAATGAGGCAAGCGGATGCATTCTGGATTCTTTGCAGCTTTGTTTGGAGTTTGGTTGTTGTTCCTGCATACAGGGCATTTCCGTAGTCCAACCGGCTGCTGACCAGGGCGTGGGTGACGGTTTTCCTGGTTTCTACGGGGATCCACTTGAAGATCTTGCGGAGCATACAGAGAGTGTTGTAGCAGGAAGAGGAGATGGCGTTGACCTGCAGAGTCATGCTGAGTGTGGAGTCCAAGATGAATCCCAGGTTGCGTGCATGGGTGGTGGGCAGGGTGCGGATCCTAGGGAGGTGGGCCACCAGGAGTCGTTCCATACATTTCCTGGGGCCTCTCATAACCTTTCTGAGCTGCCAATGTGGAGCCTTAGATTCGGATGACCAACTGCTGCGAAGGCTCAAACGGTAGTCTAAACTTGCTTCCTGGATGGCGATCTCCTACCAAGTCCAGCTACCCCTCTGTAGATTTGGCACTGTGTCTTGCTGGCTGATCGTCTCATTCGGTCTTTTCCTCCTTTCAAAGTGGATACTTTTGTCACTCATAAGGGCTGCAGTCAAACTTGGATGATGGGCAATTGCATCATTCGGAACTCAACCAATGCACATTGGCTTGGCGACCTCCATGTGGTTTGATGTGTTGTCTGTCAGTACTCTCTCAAAAAATGAATGGACGGCTCAGTCAACATGTTGGTGATCCACCTGAGCAAATCTAACTACTTTGGTTAACGCCCTCACAAATGTCTTCACTTCTTCACTGGCTTGTGGCCACCAGGATGTGACCTTGTGATGTGTGATGCTAACAGATACTCAACTACCTCTATCACTCGTTGCCATGCTTAAGTTCATGCAGAAGCCCATGCGCAGCCAGTATTTTTTGCACCATGAGGATCAGCTCACCAGCTGAAGTGATGCTCCCAGTTTCAACCGTGGAAGACTTGGAGTAGTTTTTAATTACTACTAGCATATGACAATCATCCGGCAGACTCCTGAAGACAGCACTATCTCTGGACTACAGCATTTCAGAAATTGATAGCAAGAAAGTGATAACAGGCGTCAGAAAGTTAGGGTTCCCATATGCTTGACATGTGGAATTTCTTCACCACTCATTCCACCATCTCATCTAAATGGGGGAAACACACTTTGCTTCTGATGCGGCCTTTCGTGTTGACTATGCCTGGTGTCCCTTGTCCACGAGATGCAATACTTCAATGTAAAGCAGCGATAAATTACCAACTGGTGCCCTAGTAGTAGACACCCTACAGTGGAAGCTGCTTTCATACAGCACATTGCATAGGGAGGCCTGTGCGTTCTGGGCTTGTTGCTTCCATCAAGATAAGTGTATCTTCAAGCCAGTCCAGTTTCTTGTCTCCAGGCTGTCAGGCAGGTGAGCTGCAGACTGACATCTGCTTCTCTTGCCCATCTGATCCCCTCCAGAGGTTGAGAACATTCAACAACAAACCTCACATACTCTAGTCTCTCGAGCATTGTGTGTGTTAGAAGTAGCTAACCATGAGTGCTGGGATGAGTAACCAGCTGGGTTTGGAAGACCAACATGTATTGCAAAGAAAATAAGTATTCTTGCAGCTGCAAGATCCACTTCTGGATTCTGGATTCTGGGTTGAGGCTTTGAGAATGAGCCCTGGAAGAGCGGCATCATGGCTTTGAAATCGGTGTGGATAGTGAACCGCTTACCCTTACCAATAAAGGTGGAAGTTTCTGCACCCACAGTAAATAGTAAGAGTTTCTCTTTCAATATGTGAATACCTCTGCTTGGTGGGGTGAAGGCTCTGCTTGCACAGGCCACTGGAGCCCATTCCCCGCGTGTGGCACCAAGTCCACTGTGGCTGGTGCGCACTGCTAGCTCTGATTCCTTGGCGGGTGGAAGTACACCAGGGGTGTTTCAGCATACACTGCATTTTTTATGTTTTGAAATGCAGTTTCATGAGTCTCGTCTCACATCCAGATGGCAGCTGCTTTTGTGTGGTCATGAATAGGGCAGTGAGGGAGGCCACGATCTTAATTCATGGCCCACAACAATTAACCAGGCACAAGAAACTATTCACTTTCTTAACAGAGGCCAGGGAAGGGGCTGACTTAATGTTCTGTACTTTGCTTGTACCAGGGGCCAAACCAGCTTCAAACAAGGGGTAGCCACTCCCATGTGCAAACCTGTGCAGAATCTGACTTCTCCCAGGGGTTTATGCATAACCACAGTTGGCAAGCCCCTGTACACTCTCTGGTTTCATATTTTCCTCCACTTTTGGCTGAGAAGGAAGACCACTCAGTGATGTCTCTGCACCCTGACTGCACCGACTGGTCAATGCGAAAATGTCTCGAAAGCCATGTCTGTAAGGGAAAACGTTAGGTGCGCAACTCTTTAATTCCCTGTGATGAGTTTCCTTTTAAGTCCAAAAGTAGTAAACTCATTAAATTATTCACTTAAGACTCCATGTTTATTTATTGTTGTAAACCATGAACAATGTATGAAACCCTGAATACCAAATGAATGAAATCAGCAACATGGAAGCAGGCTCGACAGAAGGGGGCAGGCTGGGGGGCAAGCCTCCTGGCTGAAGGGGCGCAGAGCCCCATGCTCCCGTTCGGCTGCCAGGCCCGCTTACCTGCCTCTGCCTTCGGGATTCTTCCAGCCACTCGCGCAGGAGGATGCACGTCCGGGGCCCTCCGGAGCCTCACGAACAGCTCAGCGTGGTCTTTCTAGGCCGCTCCATCTTCCGACTGATGTGCCTGCACCCGACGGGGTGCACAAGTGCGTCTCCTTCTTCGTCCAGCGAGCGTGCCCGAGCCCTCCGGGGCTTCCGGACTGCTCCATTCAGCTTCCTGGGCCGCGGCGGTGATGCACCATAGGAGGAGCCTTCTTGTACCCGGGCCCTCCTGGAAGTGCTCCTTGCCCAGGGGGCACGAGAAAGAGCGCACTTAGACCCATATTTATACTTTTGTAGCGCCGCATTTGCGTCATTTTTTGACGCAAAAACGGCGCAAATGTACAAAATACAACTGTATTTTGTAAGTGTGCGCCGATTTTGCATCAAAAAACGATGCAAATGCGGCACTAAAGAAGTATAAATATGGGCCTTAGTCCGTGCTGGGTGCGAGGCTGCCGGAAGACTCCTCTCCCTCTTCCCAGCGTGAGGGAGGGGTGGGGCCCAGCCACGCAATACGGGGCCCTTTCCAGCCACCACACACCAGTCCACCAGGAGCGCTTCTCATGCGTTCAAAGCAATAAAGATGCAGAGGGCAAGGGCCACAACACCCAGACCCTGGAAACAACTAGTAGAAGCACAGGGTGGCAGACTCAACAAACAGCCAGCACAAACGGTTGCAGTCAGGCACTTCCTCCTAGTGTCCCAGCAGGTCACAGGTCACAGGTCAGCACAACAACACCAGTCCAGGGCGATTCCTGGAGAGTCCCTCCAGCAGCATTCTGTGTCCAGTTCAGTAGTCCATTAATGTCTCAAGGTGTCTCTAACTGTGTGGAAAAACCCCTGTACTTATACTCATTTTGCACCACAGTCTCCACAAAAGGGGGAGAAGAGGTTCCAACCAGTCCTAACTGAGTGTCCCCTCTCTCCTCCAGCACAGGCTCCAGGCTTCAGTGTGGGGTAAACAAGCCCTTTGTGTGAGGCCAGGGCATAGTCTTCACAAATGCAGGTGTGTCCCGCCTCTCCTTCTCCCAGCCCAGGAAGACCATTCAATATGCAGATGCACCTCTGTGACACCTCCACCCTCCCTGTGTACAGGCTGTCTGAAAAGTATGCACAAAGCCCAGTTGTCAGTCTGCCCCAAACGTGGATTGGAGTCAAGCTGCACAGCACCAGAGTCATAACCACAGAGAAATGCCCACTTTCCAGAAGTGGCATTTCTATAATGGGAATACAAAAAACCACCTATACCAGTAAGCAGCATTTCTCTCTACCATTACAACCATACCAAACATGCCCATGCTACCCGCATAGATCAGACAATACCCCTAGACATATGGTAGAGCATTTCCAATGCAATCCTATGAGCAAGGCAGCACTCACAGCAGTGAGAAACCAAATAGGCTGTTTGTCACTACCAGGACAGGCCACACTACTAGGCACATGTCCTGCTTTCTACATACATAGCACCCTGTCCATAGGGAAAGGTAGGGCCTACCTTAGGGGTGACTTACATGTAGTAAAAGGGGAGTTCCAGGCCTGTCAAGTAAATTTAGATACCAGGGGCCAGATGTAGCAAAGGTGTATTCTGTGTCTATGGGAAAAAGTGTTCGTACATATGGCCCCAGGTCCCTGGGACTGTAAACTGCGCACAGCAGGCCTGAGGCAGGTTTGGAAGGCTACTTCTGTGGGTGGTGCAAGCAGCACTGCAGGCCCACTAGTAGCATTTAATTTACAGGCCCTTGGTATAGGGATACTATTGTACAAGGGACTTACAGGTAAATTAAATGTGCCAGTCAGGTATAAGCCAATCATACCAAGTTTACAAGGGAGGGCACATGCACTTTAGCTCTGATCAGCAGTAATAAAAAGTCCAGAGTCATAACGTCAGCAAAAAAGGTCAGAAAAAATTGGATGAGGTAGGCAAAAAGTTTGGGGAATGACCCTGTAAAAAGGGCCAGGTCCAACAGTGATGTTTATGGTGATTGCTGGATATGTTATGCCCTCAGTGTTTATACTGTCTCTCAGGACCTGCTGTAATATTATATGTTGTTTTTACCTCGTTAAGTTAACAAGAATATTCTCAGGATCCCCTTTGTGTAAACAGAAAGGGTGTGTTTTTATGACATGTGCAATGAGGAAATATTTTTTTTATTGGTACCATAAGGATGTTTCAATTGCCTAGTTGGCAAAGTAGTTATGGGTTAATGATTTATACGTAATACAGTCTATTTTCATATAATTTTGATGTGGAGTCTCTTTTGTGGTCTATTTATTGTGTCACTGGTGTGTGTGTGTTGTGCAAACACTTTACACATTGCCTCTAGGATAAGCCTGATTGCTGGTGCCAAGCTAACAAGCGGGTGAGCAGGGGTTATCTTGGGTGTCTAGCTCCCTTACCCTGACTAGAGTGGTGGGTTCTGCCAGGCTTAGGTGCGTACCCTAGCCAACCAGAAACCTCATTTCTAACATTGGTGTTCAGCGGTGAAGATAGGATTTGCATTTGCACAATACCATAGTTACTCAATACTGCACTACTCTGCACTTAGACCATTACATGTTTTGTTTTCTCCTGATTCTCTCATTGGTAATTTTTCCTGTTTGAACTCTTACTCCCGGGAATCTTGTTGTTGCACTTGTAAATTTGGTACCTTGACAAAATGGGGTTAACTATTACCCTAGACAACCTACTGAATTACAATAAGGAGGAATGAAAGGTTTTCTGTAGGGAGAGGGGATTACCATAGCGGGGGACCTTGTGAAAACCCTATATGTTTTAGAAAGGGGTCATGAAAGATTGTTAACACAGATCCATGGGGTTAGAGGTTCTGAGGGAGACCGAGTGGAGGAGCCTGAGTTTATTGAGGGTTCTCAGTGGGAGGGTTCCCAGACCATATCCCTAGAGGGCAGTGACCCTGAAGAGACTGAGGGGGAAGGAGAGAATGGCCAGGCAGGGACGCCTGTAGACAGAGAGGACCCCACAGACAGGGACTCCCTTGCTGAATCTAGTGCCAGGAGTGGGGTCACCTCACATTCCCTTTCCCCTGAGGAGCTCAGAGATAGGCAAGGGACCTGAGGTTGCGGCTAGCGTGGCTGGCTGTGGAGGAGAGAAGGGCTGAGCTGAGAGAGCCTTAGCACAGGAGAGGATGGCAGAAGCTGAAAGGGCCTTTGCCAGTGAAAAACTCCGCTCTTGAGGTAGTTTAAGAGTGCCAGGCTTACCAGTGCTGCACGTGGACTCCAGTGGTGGCACCAATTTGGAGACTAGTGTCAGGAACAACCCACTCATTCCCAAAGACCAGGTACCTAGATTCACAGAGGGGGTTGAAATACATCAGTGGTTTCAGGAATATGAGGAGGCTCTGGTAGTGCGCAGGACCCCTGAGAAGGGTTGGGGTACTGGCATGGGGAGATATGTTCCTGAGAAGGAGAGAGATGCCGTACTGGCCCTAGAAGGGAGTGGCAGACAGGGGTATCCCTTTCAAGGAGGCACTGATAAGGAAGTATGGCTTCACTCCTGAAGAGTATAAGTTGAGGTTGAGGGGCAGTAGGAAACTGTCCCCCAGTCTTGGGGTAGTTTGTGGAGTATTGTTGCAAAGCACCAGAGGGATGTCTGAAGGGCAGCACAGCAAACAATTTTGAAGGGCTGCTCAATCTGATTGGAGTGTGGGTTTTCTGACCCCAGGGGACTTGCAAAGGAAGCAGACCTCTGGATGAGTGCCAGATGGTCTGGAAAGGTATTTTGGAGTGATCCTGAAGAGAAGCTCAGGTTTCCCCCAACCGAGGGAGGCAGGGGAGGTTCAGAGTGAGCCAGGCCTGCAGAGTACCCAGAAGGGACCCCAGGAAGGGAACTTAGTCTATACTGGAGGCCATCTACTGAGGAGGACCCCATAATGTCAGGAGGACTTGAGGGGGGTGACTGTCAAGGTCCCGCCAGTCCTGATGTCTGGCAGTACCACTCAGGAGTGGAAGGTGTGGGGTGCCAGATGGAGGGGTGAGAGGGGGAGGCAGTCCCTAGCAGGGAATCTAGGGGGTCAGGAGTCAGCTCTGAGATCAGAGCCCCCAGGAATTACCCTGGTGACACCTCTTTTGGTCTGGGGGGGGGCTTCATGCTCTGCGAGATGGGCAGGGATCAGGAGACCAGCGCCAAATAGACTCTTGTGCAAAACATGAAGAATGTGTTTCCCTTGGGGGGGATATGGCTTGGAAGGCACAGATCCAGTCAGAGGGTACAGGCCCTAGCCTGGAAGGTCATGTTCAGGGTTACACCCCTGACCTTGGAGGTGGGGCGGTTACTGCAAGCATTTCTGCTAGTGTGTCTTGGGTTATCCTCCTTGGTGGGGAGGGGTGCAGCACTCTGGAGTTGGGGGCACGGAGGGAAGGACTTACTTCTGAACACAGTTCAACCCAGGGGTGCGGACTCTGGGTTGGGAGACCAGTTGTAGGGTGGAACCACTGGACTGGTGGGAGAATTGTGCAGGGCGGCTGTCACCAGACCCCCAACAGTTCTATCTTTGGGGAGTCCCCTCCTTGGTGGGTCGGCGTGGAACCCCCAGAAGAAAGGCTAGAGGGAGGAGAGCCTTGCCCCTGATGTCTGTCCAGCCTATGGGTGCAGGCCCTAGGCTGGGGGATCAGTGGCAGGGTAGAACCCCTGAGCTGGTGGGAAGTGGAGTGGAGAGAGAATGCTATGCACTTGGGCTACTGCCCTCTACTGTGAGAGATTTCAGAGACCAGAGGCCTCTGGAAGCCTGGGTTCAGCTCTGGCCACTGACAGCTAAGGAGCCCCTATGAGTTAGCTTAGGTTGTCTGGGGAGCATAGACAGAGGAATCCAACCGTGTTCAGATTGGCATAGAACCAGAACGTGCCCCTGCAGTTGCGGGCCAGGGTCCATGTTTTATTGCCTCAAGCAGGGAAGCCCATCAAAGTAATGATTGGTCTACCCTGGCTTTAGGCTGGTGGGGGGTTGTGCTGGACATGGCCCTTTTTGCAGGGTCATCCCCAAACGTTTTGCCTTCCTCCTCCTGTTTTTTCTGACCCTCTTTTGTTGGCTTTAGGACTCTGGGCACTTTATCACTGCTGATCAGTGCTAAAGTGCATGTGTGCTCTCTCTTTTTAAAGGTGGTATAATTGGCTTACACCTGTTTGGCACATTTTCTTTACCTATAGGCCCCTTGTACAGTAGTATACCATAGGCCTAGGGCCTGTAAATTAGATGCTACTAGTGGGCCTGCAGTGCTGCTTGCCTCACCAACAGAAGTAACCTTTCAAACCTATCTTAGGAATGCCACTGCAAGGCCTGCATGCGCAGTTTACTGCCAAAATTACTTGCCAAGTACAGCGCTCCCCTTTTACTACATATAGGTCACCCCTAAGGTAGGCCCTAGATAGCTTTAGCTTTATGGACAGAGTGCTGTGTTGGTAAAAGGTAGGACATGTGTCTTTATTATTGTGGCTTGTCCTGGTAGTGACTAACAGCCTATTGGTTTCTCACTGCTGTGAATGCTGGCTCTCTCATAGGTTGGCATTATGAATCCCATTATATATGCCTAAGTGGTAATTTCTGATCTATGAAGAATAGTGTGGGTATGTTTGGTATGTTGGAAAGGTAGTGAGAAATCCTGCTTATTGGTGAAGGTGGGTTTTTTATTACCATTGTGGAAATGCCACAATATAAAGTTTTATATAGTGGGCATTTCACTGTGCTTATGACTGTTGTGCTTCGCAGCCTGACTCCAATCCATGTGTGGGGTACAGTGACAGCTGGAATTTGTGCATAATTTCCAGACAGCCATCACACAGGGTGGGTGGAGGTGTAACAGGATCATATCTGCATACTGAGTGGTCTTCCTCGCCTGGGAGAGTGGGAGGTGGGGTGCACTTATATCTGTATAGGCTATGTCACACAAAGGGCTTGTTTATACTCTACTGATGCCTGGAGCCAGCGCTGAAGGTGAAAGGGGATGATGTGCACTTCTGAAGTTCCTCTGAAGTGCCCCTTAGATCAAAGACATTTTGAGAATAAGTATAGGGGCAGTAGCTCCACGTTTTCAGACACTGCGTGGACTTGTAACCAAATGCTGCTAGGGGGAACCCCCATTAGGACTGATCCATGTGTTGTACTGACCTGTGGCCTGTTGGGTCACAAGAAGGACTGTCATTTCAACCCAAGGACCCTGATGTGCTGGTGTGCTGCTGTTCTTTTGTTCCTGGGCGCCACAATGATATCCCAGGGGCCAACATCGGATTTCTTAGGCTTAAATGTTGGCCATGCAACCATAGTGTTTGGTGAGCTCGATATCCTGGGCTGAAGCACTACATTGCTGTCTTTCTCAGCGCATTTTGAGCACTTTGTTTGGAGCCGAGGTGCAGCGTTTTGAAGCGTGGGTATGTAGGAGGCTGGCCCTCTATGCAGTGTGAAAAGCTAGGCACACTGTGCAGGGGATCCAGGCAACCATGCGTTGGTTTACAGAGGTAATAACTACACCACCTAATGCTTTAATGTTTATGGTAGCGTGATTGAGCAGATAGACTAATCTTGGAGAAGTGCAAAACATTTGTAGTGCTACCAGTATCAATAAATGAGACCATACACTCAAAAGAATAACGCAAGGCCAATTAATAAAAATACTTCAGGTTTTTATGAAAATGTTAAGACCAAGACCATCAAAATCAGGTAAGTACTTTTCAGGTTATGAATTTTTGAATTATTAATAAAAATAGTCTTTTTGTGTGTAATTACACACCATAGGAATCAATGAAGAAAATATTTTGAAAAAGCATATAAAATCAGACAATGCATTCGCCAATGTCTCCATTTTCAGGTATGTCGAGTTCGTCGGTGGGCACTATGGACCAGATGGAGAAGTTCAGACTGGTTTCGGTGGAAGCACCTGCAGAAAGTCATTCAAGCTGGTGCCCGGCCACTGCGGGGGACCAATTGGAAAAGCAGTGTACAGGTGGGCTTAAAGGTAAGCCCATCAGATCCCCTTTAGTGTCGAGATCACAAGGGGTGGGGGACCTTTAGGGCACAGTTGGATCTTTGGTGCAGGACACAAGGTGGCAGGGGCAAAGAAAATCAGTGAGCTGTGTGGAAAGGTGCGCTTGGAAGCAGGAGGTAGGTCATGTTGGGGGTCATTTGTAGGTCAGCAAGGGCACTCTGGTGGGAGATCCTGGTGGTTTCCAAAGTCCCTTAACTTGTGCTTTCCCCTGGCCCTTTTACAGTCTGGAATGGACTGTCCATCTTGGGGTCCAATGTGAGGAAACCAGAACCAAGTGCTATTGCATGGTTTGGCCACTGGAAGGTGCAGTGCCACCAAACTTGGCATACTTGCAAGGTTTGTCCTCATGATCAACTGTGTGGAGTTTGGTTTGGGTGCATCGTCCAGTTCCTTGGTCAACAGTCAGTCAGTGAAGTGGCCTTCACTGGGTCTTTGGTTCCTTGTTTCAGTAGAGTGATGTCTTCTCTATCGAGGGAGAGCTTTGGTGATTTTTGAAGACTGTAGGTCCTCTGGGTGTTTCTAAAGTCCGTCCAGTGTCCAAAAACCCATCAGCCGCAATTGTTGTGTCCTGGGTGCAGCAGGCAGGGTTTGACGCCTTTTCTTTGCTCGGCAGGACTTCAGTTCTCGAGCCTTGGGTCTTCTTTGTTGCTGGTTATCTTTTGTCCTTGGAATCTGATTTCTCGGAGTAGAGATGCCCACTAAATACTGTATTTAGTTGGTGTTTAGGGGAGTACCTAGTAGTGACCAATGATTCATCTACCTTAGGGAGGCTACACCCACTAAGTGACCACTTTTTGTGGGCAGAGGTCACTTCCCAACACCTGATTGGCAATTTTCCTTCCATACAAGATGGAGGCAAATGAAATGGAGGGGTCACCTCACATGCAACACGTTAGGGTTGGTGCAAGCTGTGGATGATCATTCCTCCTGTCCTTTGTGTTGTTTCCCACCATTGCTCCTGCCAAAAGTGGGGGTTTGCAACTGGGGCGGCCATCTGCTGCTAGCAGCAGTCTTGGGGGTCGAGTTTACAGGGTGGTAAGCCCTTTGAAGCTCGCTAGCAGAACAGTGCACATTCCTGAGGGAGGGGGTGTTTGCACCTCCACCCAGGAAGGGCTTTGTTCTGGAACCCAGATAGCAGAATCTCTCACCCCGGGTTCCGGAATCTTGTATCTGGTGGCAGGCTGGTTGTGACCAGCCAGCAACCATGCAAGGGTAGTTAGCTTTTACAGGGGCACCTCTAAGGTGACCCCTGGGTAAATTTTTTAATAAATCCAAAACTGGTACCAGTTGGGATTTATCATTCTGAGTTGTTCGATATCAAACAATCCAGGGTTCAGAGTAGACATCATGTAGCTGTGAAACCTGTAATGACCAGTGTCCAGCACATGTATTAAAACGGCTTCCCTGTTCACTTACTATGTCCCAGGTTTGGCAAGGACACAGTAGAGGCATATTGCTCATGCATCTATGCCCATACATACAATATAATGCACCCTGCCTTAGGGCTGGAGGCGTGATTTACCTATAGTGCATGCAGTGTGTAGTAGAGAGGGCACACACGCTGTGTGCCATGTTGAGTTTAGAACTACATCAGAATACTCAGCCTGCAATGGCAATTTAGAAGGGACCTATAGTGGCAGCTAAAGGTGTTGCCAATTGTGCCAATGCATCACAACAGTTTTAGGGAAAGAGAGCTGGCCCAGGGAACCTAGTTAGCAGAGGCCCTGGGCACTAACAACTTTGAGACTACATCAAAATCCAGGCAAAAAGTAGGGGCTAACCATGACAAAAGAGGCCTTTTCTCACAGGGTAGTGTGTGCTGAGCACCACCCTCTTGTGCCCTGACCTGCAGGGTGGGCGTGGTGAGCCTGTAAGGCCCCCACTGATGAGGAGCGGCAATGGAGGAAGAAGGAGTACAGCGTTGGCTGCTGCCGGTGACCGGTAAGTGCAGACAAAGCACGCTCTCCCTGGTGCCCCCGGGGCATGTGCAGGCCCCCACTTCTGACATCAGAGCGCCGAGGGTGGCTGTGCTCCCCTCAGCTGTTTTGGCACCACGTACACTGCCAGGCCCAGGACAGAGGTCCCCTCGTCGACTGTGGGAGGTGTGTGGGCCCCCCCACATATTGGCAGTGCCAAGCTTCATGTGGCAAGACCCTGGAGCCCAGAGGCTCACCTCGAAAGTACTGCATTTCCCCTAATAGGGGAGCCTGCAGCAGCCATTACAGCCCTTCATTATTCTGCAAACGGGAAGCCTAGCAAGGTGTCCCTAACGAGGTGAAGACTGTGGTGGCCCCCCTCTCCTCTTTATATGACAAACCTTGGGGAAAGCTGCTATGGCTCCGTGGACGGGACAGGGGAAAATCCTCAACGGTGGACCCTAAGCCCCTTGGTGGACGTATTCTCCAGAGTAGGCACGCAGCTGCACCCCACGGAATTCACCACATCCTTGATATGCGTGGGCAGATGGCCCAGTAACGAAGTCTAAGGGATGACTTGCCGTATCATATGGAACAAAGCGAAAGATCGCTATGTCTCCTGGCGTAGCTGTTGGTGGCAATATGTATATGGTGATGGTTTTGGTGATTGCAGGATATTCTGTATTTCACAATGACATGTTATGCCCGCAGTGTTTATACTGTCTGTCAGGACCTGCTGTAATGTGATATTTCATTTTTGCCTTCTTAGGGTAACAAGAATATTCTCAGGATCCCCCTTGTGTACACGGAGAGGGTGTGTTTTTATGATGTGCAATGGGGCAATATTCCTTTATTTGCACTATAAGGATGTGACAATTGCCTAGTTGACAAAGTAGTTATGAGTCTATGATTTATATGTAATACAGTCTATTTTCATATAATTGTGGTGTGGAGTCTCTTTTGTGGTCCATTTATTATGTCACTGGTGTGTGTGTGTTTTGCAAACACTTTACATATTGCCTCTGGGATAAGCTTGACTGCTCGTGCCAAGCTACCAAGGTGGTTATCGGGGGTTATCTTGGGTGTGTAGCTCCCTTACCCTGACTAGAGTGGTGGGTTCTGCCAGGCTTAGGTGCATACCCTAGCCAACCAGAAACCCCATTTCTAACAGTTCTTTTACAAAACTCAGTGCATAAATCTAAACAACTGCCTGAAGTTAAAGAAAGGGGACTAAGGATATCTGCCACTCACACTGCTTCTGCTCAGCTGGTCTAGCAGAGAGAAGCAGCCCTGGCACAGATGCTCCAGTCAGCATTGATTCTGGTGGCTGACTTGATTAGGCTTTTTAGCTCGAGCTTCCAGTGTGTTGGTCACATATTTAGACCAAGCAGGGCTAACACAGGTTTTTATCCTTCTGAGGCAGTTATTATGAGTTGTGGCTATTATCACTCACACTCAAGAAGTGGTTTCAGTCCAGACGGCCCCTCGCCTTCTCACACCTTGTACGGATACACTATGGGCCCCTCAACAAAGCATTCTATCAGCTTCCGCTGCAGACATGTTTGATACCTGATGCTTGCAGCCTGCATGGTTAGGATGAAACTTTGAGACTGTGGTAAAAAGAAGTATAGAAATGTAGCAGATTAAAGTATTCTCCAGATTCAGGACTTGCCTTAACACAGTTCTGCAGGGGCACCTCATTTCTGATACGTAGAACCCCTAGCTAATAGTACTGTGAACCCCACAATGTGCCTCCACCCAGACTTTCAGCAGCCCATTCTATACGGTCGGGTCTCAGACAGTTCTACCAATTAACTACAGTCCTTCCATTCATAAATATAAGACACTGCTAATGCTCCTCGCTTGCAGCACACACTGTGATCCAAGCCAGTCACACACATATCTGTCAATGCAAGACAGGTCTAACTCGCAGCAGCACCAGCACAAACTCAACTCAACTCAAACTCACACACACACACACTCACACTCTCCACCTCACACAGTCCCTCACTCTCTGTCTTCTGCATTCTGCATTCTGCAATGCACCCCACACACACTCAACCTCTCCATCCCACTAACTGTGCAATGCCACACAGACACACTCGACACAAGCACACTCACACTCTCATCTCACGTACTCTACACTGCCACACACACAAAACAAACTCAGACTCTCCATCCCAAACTCTGTGTGATGCCCCACACTCACACCCTCCACCTCACACAAACACAGTCACTCACTCTCTGTCTTCTGCTCTCTGTCTTCTGCATTCTGCAATGCACCCCACACACAAACACTCAACCTCTCCAACCCACTGACTGTGCAATGCCACACAGACACACAAGCACACTCACACTCTCATCTCACACACACTGCAATGCCCCACACACAAACACATACTCAAACTCTCCATCCGCCTGACTGTGCAATGCCACACACACACACTACACAAGCACACTCACACTCTCATCTCACGTACCCTACACTGCCACACACACAAAACACACTCAAACTCTCCATCCCACACTCTGTGCGATGCCCCACACTCACACTCTCCACCTCACACACTCACACAAACACAGTCACTCACTCTCTGTCTTCTGCATTCTGCAATGCACCCCACACACAAACACACTCAACCTCTCCATGTCACTGACTGTGCAATGCCACACAGACACATAAGCACACTCACACTCTCCACCTCACACACTTTCACAAACACAGTCACTCACTCTCTGTCTTCTGCATTCCGCAATGCACCCCACACACAAACACACTCAACCTCTCCATCCCACTGACTGTGCAATGCCACACAGCCACACAAGCACACTCACATCTCACACACACTGCAATGCCCCACACACAAACACATACTCAAACTCTTCATCCGCCTGACTGTGCAATGCCACACACACACACTCGACACAAGCACACTCTCTCATCTCATGTACCCTACACTGCGCACACACAAAACACACTCAAACTCTCCATCCCACACTCTGTGCGATGCCCCACACTCACACTCTCCACCTCACACACTCACACAAACACAGTCACTCACTCTCTGTCTTCTGCATTCTGCAATGCACCCCACACACAAACACACTCAACCTCTCCATCCCACTGACTGTGCAATGGCACACAGACACACAAGCACACTCACACTCTCATCTCACACACACTGCAATGCCCCACACACAAACACATACTCAAACTCTCCATCCGGCTGACTGTGCAATGCCCCCCACACACACTCTGCACAAGAACACTCACTCTCATCTCACGTACCCTACACTGCCACACACACAAAACACTCAAACTCTCCATCCCACACTCTGTGCAATGCCCCACACTCACACTCTCATTTCACACACCCTGCTAACCACACACACACAAACACCCTAAAATTCTCCATCCTACTGACTACAATGCCACACACACACCACACAAGCACACTCACACTCTCATCTCACACACTCTGTAATGCCACACGCAAACACACTCACATGCTCTCCATCTCACATCACACATAAACAGTCATTCACACACACTCCATCTCACCCACTGCAATGTCACTTTCAAACTCTCACAGTGTCCATCCAAACACTTTTCGAGACCACACACACAAACACACTCACATTCTCATCTCACAAACTCTGTATTGCCACACGCAAACACACTCACATGCTCTCCATCTCACAGTTTTCAATGCCACACAGAAACACACTCACTCACACACTCTCCCTCTCATGCACACAAGCATGCACAGTCACACAATGTCCATCTCTCACATTCTGTGATGCCACACACAAACATAATCATACTCTCCGTC
This sequence comes from Pleurodeles waltl, assembly GCF_031143425.1. Lineage (NCBI taxonomy): Eukaryota > Metazoa > Chordata > Amphibia > Caudata > Salamandridae > Pleurodeles > Pleurodeles waltl. Next base: position 1,021,040,599 of record NC_090449.1, on the reverse strand, counting down.
TCACAAACTATGCAATATCACACACACAAAACACACTCATGCACAAACTCTCCATCTCACACAAACACACTCACTCGCATACTCTCCATATCACACATTCTGCGATGTGACATACACACTCAATTGTACACTGGCCATCTCACAGCCAGTGCAATGCCAAACACACACAAACACACTCAGACACTCTAGCTCACACACTCTGCAATGCCATACACACACACACACTCTGCGATGCCACTCAAACACACAAGCACACTCACTCATGCTCTCTCCATCTCACACACTCTACGATGTCACACACACACAAACACACTCAATGACTCACTCTCCATCTCACACGCTCTGTGATGCCACACACACAAACACACTCACTCACATACTCTGCTTCTCACACACCCCATGATGTCACACAACCATGCACAAACATACTCACATGAACAGCATTCAAAACCTTTATTTTGCTTTCATTATTAGTTGTAATGTATTTCTGAGAGCGGAGCAGGAGTGCCCAGAGACCAGGCAGCCGTCTGCCTCCAGGGCTGCCTTAAGGACTCAGCAGGCACACCTCAGACAGGAGGATGACTGTCCCCTGCCCCCTGAGCCCACATCAGAGGCGTCCTGCCTGAATAATGCACAAAAAGTGAGACCAGTGCTTAATTTGAGCCAGTGGTTTCAGGTGCTGGGCACTGGCACTTATTTTTGAGTGCCTGAACTTTTTTTTTCTGCCTCAAGCTTGTACTGTGAGCAAAAGACACATATGGGAAAGACGGAAGAAGAGAAAAATGAAAAAGCGCCACAAAGGGAGAAAGCAGAAAGCTGCAAGAGTGAGATGCAGGGGTAGGGAGTGGCTGTAAATGGATTCAAGAGACCCGAGATGGCTTCAGGATTACTCTGCCTCAGTATTCTGGGCTGCACAATTAAGTGCAGCAGCTGCTTGTTTCAGAGGAGAGCTTTGGGCACTGACACCTTTCTATTCACAGATTAAGCACTGGGTGAGACACAGAAAGATGATTGAAATGCACACATAAGCGGTCTGGGCGTCAGGTCACTGGGTCCTCTCGCTAGGTGCCATTTCAAATCATAATGGCTGCCCATTCTTGGCCCTGTTTTACTGCAATGCTGTCACCCTGTATACACCTGATCTGACCCCAGCATTAGACTAGTGTGACATGGAATGCAGCTGACAATAGGGAAATGCCCCACCCTAGACATCCCGACCCCCTCCAAAGTTACATCCCTGGTTGCATTACAACGCAGGACAGGAAAAGAGGTGTTCTGATAACAGGGAGCCTTTTGGGAATCCTATATCTGGCCTTTGTGCAATCTCAGGACTTTGTAAGAGCGAGTACGTAGCTCCAGAAGAGTAAACAACTTTACCTAGTTTTACAAAGGGTTTAATCATCTTTATCAACAGCCACCTCTTCGGGTGAATTAGAGGAACTGGACTATTTGTGGAGTAAAATCAGACAGCTCCAACTGGCCTCTCAAGTCGCTGTGTCTTGGCTCTTGGTATAATGGAGAAGCTTTCTGTGCCATGTAATCGAAACTAACCAGGAAACATTCATTCTCTTCCATGACTGTTGGGACCTTCAGACCTATGAGTTACCGCTGCTCCGGTGCAAATTGCATTTCAGCAGTTTTACCACTAACTTGCATAGGGACATGGGTGCCATTTATGGTCTCTCCTTGTTTCAGTTCTACCCTCCGGCAAGCCACTGTTTAAATCTGTGCTAGACATAATAATGCATGATTTCATGTGTTTAGACAGTAGCTGGGTAAACCATGAAGTTTCTCTGCTGCATGGCAGGTCTCCTGGCCTGTGAAAACTGCCTGCTACTAAGCCAGCAGCCAGGTAGATAATGACATTTCTTTGCTCTTTTCAAGGCCACTGGCCAAACTACATATAATGGCCGCAATTTTGTCAGGGGGCAGGCAACTAGTGGTGTTTCTTGACAATATGCCAGGAAGCTGGACACATTGTGCATAATGTTTGCTGTTTAGCTACTGGCTGGTGAATGGTGAAGTTTCCTTGCTAATTGCTCGACGCTGTCTAAACAGTCTGTAATACTATAATTTTGCATTGAGCCACAGGCCAGGTAACTAGTGATGGTTACATGTTGTTTACACAGCCTCTGGCCAAACAGTGCAGAAGCTCTACTATTTAGCCAGCAGGAAGGTAAATAGTGAACTTTTCTGCTATTTGCATGGCCACAGTCAAAACAATCAATAATGACAGTGAACAGAAAGAAAATAAAGTTGATAAGAAAGGCTTCTAAAAATGGAGGCTTCCATATACTTTGTCCGGTGGCAGTCGGGGTAGTGGTAAGCTCACAGATGTGTGCAATGCGTGCCCACTCTGATCCCTGGCATCAGGCGCATAGCTGCCGAAGTTTCTCAGATCCATGCATGATGTACCAGACTGCAAGTCCCAGAATTGAAAGATAAAACCGGGACTGGAGCAGCACAACACACACGGACCTAGGAAACTTGACAGGGCTGCAGGCGCTGTGAACCCACAACTCAAATGTGCACGTTAGTTGTGACGTAATTTATTACATGAGGTGCAAGGCTCACACCAAGACTGTACCACTGAATTTAAAATATGGGTTTTAGACAGGTATCACATAGGTGTCACTGGGACTCCCATAACCAGTGTTGCCTTTTTAAGCCACATAGTGTTGCATTGTGGGACCGGTGGTTTCACAGTGTTGTTGGCTTCACCACAGTCATTTAATGCTGACAAAAAAACAAATGTATAAAGCCGGTGTATTTACTCACCGCATTTAGGGTAACACACAGCGAACAGGTCGTCTGTCCTGTGCTGGAAAGTGTCTAGCGCCTGGAAAGTCTCGGGGCTGCACAGCATGCTGGGGAACAGCATCCCCTTATAGGTGAACAGCAGCTCCTCGGGGGCATCTCCCTTCGACGCAGCCGAGAGTTTTTCGTTTACTACCAAAAATCTCTCTGCCATCTTGGCTCAGGCTGTGGGTGAGAGGGTGTGCCAAGGAGGGCTGCAGCCTGTGAGTGAGGAGAGCAGAGTCTGAGCCTGGAGTACACACAAAGTCCCTTCTGTCCCTCACACAGAGGTGACAGCATCCTTTATGTGAGAGAAACAGGGGAGGAGTGAAGGGGAGTGTTAACTCAGGGAGGGAGGGAAGTGGGACAGAGGTTGTGCGGGGCTGGACCGCGCTTTGAGTCACAGCTCCATGGCGCTGTTCCCGGTATTCTGACATCAACCGAGCCTTGCTTTTTAGATTACAGGATAGTTCTTTCGGGCTATGCTGTTATGGCTAAAAACAAATGCAAATTCTGCTCGCCAATGTTGTGAGGGTTCATTCACATCATGCATTAAAACAAGCCCTGGACATGTCAATTGTTTTGTATGGTGTGTACTGATAAAGTCATACCAAGCTTCACAGCTGATAGAGCATTCCGTACTAATAATTTACCTGTATTTTGGACGCTCTTTAGGCCGATGAATCTTTTGGCTAAGTGGGACTCTCTTCACCCGAGATCAATCAATTTAATCAAATCAATAATCAATAACGAACATAAGCAATACCCTGATCAACATAACACTTAACAATTAATCCAGAATACATTTCGGCGAACCCTGACCTTTCAGTCAGGAATAACCACACCAGTTTATTCACAGTTAATGAATTTATTTCCCTATATTAACAAAGCTAGCACAATATAGATGTGTCTCAACACCAAATGATATACGTAAATGAACATTAATAGCTGTCCATAACGACGAAAAAGATGCAATCTATGCAGCATTTGAATAACAAGGCATTCGATGATAGCAATGCAAATCACTAAAACTATAATCTGTAATGAGCTAATTGCATACATTTAGTCAGCATAACAAGGTCTCAAATTGCATCGTGCAACAAAAAGGAATCCTCATCTAACCTCAAATTAGCATCGGCATGTGGGACTTCATGCAAAAACAATTTAGCAACATTAATTTAGAAAAACTCCTAACTAGGACTCTTATCAAAAATCAGCAGTTGGTTACCTAAAAGAAACACAATGCAATTGTACAATTTCCTTTCATATTTACCAATTACAATCAGCATTCAAGGAAGTCTTCGTCTCACAGGTACCGTTTCTCGATCAGCATGGGACGGAGCAAAGGGGCAGGGGTGGACGGGGCAATTTGCCTCACGGCGGCAAGATAAAACTACTACTTCATGCAAAGGGCATTTCAAAGTTAAAGTCTCTAGGGTAAGAATCTTTTAAGTCTCTTTCTCTCGATTAGAGAAAGCATCAAAGTCTCTTTCAAAATGGCGTCGCAGCAAGATGGGCCATAATAGCTGCAATGTCCTGCAAAATGGCGGGATGTCTAATAATGGCCGTAATGGCTACTTTCCTCTCGTGCACCTGGTTTAAATAGACAACAGTTCAAATCCAGTAGGGTCTTCCATTGGAGGGTTCATAGGTTGGCTTCAAATTGTCCAATCAAAAACAACAGTTCTCAAGCTTTTACTTAAGCATACATTATCCTTGGAGACGAGTACGCAAGTTGCAACATTTTATACCAATTAACTCACTTTCAGAGCTTCCATTGTCCGCACCTGCAGATTGACCTTGGAGCAAAGAGAAAAAAATGCCAGGCTGGCACGAAACCTTAAGATAAGCATGTGAACGATCTCAGTGGAAAAGTACAGCTTCAAGCAAAAATACACGTTTATTAGCACATTGGAAAAATACGAGCATCTAAACCGGGAGACCAGGCAACTAGGCCGAAGCCTGCACTAAAGTTATGCTAAGCAAAAACATTTCAAACAAGCAAATCATAGCACACGTTTACGATTATGTCGGATTAGTGCACTTCTAATACATCACGTTATATAAAGCACGCTTATAAATGTTGGCAAACTACTCTGAGGGCACATTTTGTCCCCGTACAATCTTTATTAGTTCGGTTAAAGTCACACATGATTATTTCACTCTACGTTTATGCGCTAATAAATGTAAAACCTTCATTTCAGCGTCATCAATCCCTCCTCTGATGACTACTTGTCATCACACAAACTATTCCCACAAATTTTATTCTATTAAAATTCTGTCAGTTCTCTTTTCCTTTTAGTTCCCCTAGTTTTCGCTTTATATTCTTCTGCCATTCTTTTCATCATTTTCTCTTCCTTCCTTCTTTTAATTCTTGCCATAATCATTATTATTCCCCTTTTTATTCCCCAAATTCCAAAGATACAAATCAGTACTATTAATATTCCCTGTATTATTTTTAGTAATATTCCATTCCAAATTCCACCAATCCAATTTCCCACTGAAGCAAGTCCTTTTCCAACCTTCTCCCACACTCCTGGTTCTTTCAATTCCTTCAAGTCTGCACTCTCCTTTGTTAGATTAGCAAGCATAGTTTTAATTTTCACACTGTTGTCGGGAATATACGTGCAACAGTGGCGCGCACCAAGCATTTTGCAAACGCCGCCATCCTTTGCTAAAAGAATGTCTAAGGCAAGCCTATTTTGAAGAGTCATAGCTCTTTCCGCTGCAAGTTCAGCATCTATCAGGATTATAGCACCTGAAAACTTTGTCAACATGTTATCCACTATAGTAGACAACTTTCTTATTTTGATGGAATTCAACACAACTCCCAATGAAGGAATCATGGCTCCAAATATATCTCCTACCACAGCAGCTGCGGTCTCTCTTTTCTGGATACGATGGGATCCAGATGTCTTTTGAATCATCGATAGGTCATCCAGCTGATAAACCTTTGGGAACACTATACCCAAATAACATCTCCCCCACCATCCCTTTGGAAGACGATAATAGGCATTATACCCACAAATGTAATATACACCTGGAATGACAGGGTCAAGTCCGTTCATCATGAATGTCCATTTGGCCTTAAAGATAAACGTATGTTTACACTCACTCGCTCCTACAAAAATGTTATCATAATAAGATTCACCTCGATATATACAAAATTTCCCTACATGCCAAGCATCTAAAGCTATTCTCCCTTGTGTTTTTATATCGGCAAAATCATAATGATCTACTGAAGTCCTCTTACTTAGCTCTGTTTCTAATTTCGCATTCATTTGTGCCCTTCTATCATCTGTGCGATCTAAAAAGCTTATTTCTACTGCAGAGAGCAAGCAGGTAAGATTTTCCCTATGAGGGTGAGCCGTTTCAAAAGGTTGCATTGGCTCGAAAAATTCCCTCATTATTTTAGCATCCCAATCTTTAGCAATCTGGCTTAGCTGCGCTATTATAGGAACATATGCAAAGGTAACATCATAATTTGAGTAAAAATACTGTATGTTGGTCTGACCATAAAATCTAGAAGTTACTATACTACATGTAATCCCGTATGTAAGAGGCATGTGGTGATAAGTCACCCCTTCCTTTACTGATGTCGGTATCTGTGTACACACATAACAATCTTTCGCATCCATAGTCTCAACATATTCTGTTAGCAAGCGATAGAAAACATTACACGAAAGTTCCTTCTTATCATGCAAGTGTCTCTCATCTAATTCTAGTCTTTTCAATGCGGTTAGTTCAGTGACAGTAACAGGAGCAAAAGTAGAAGCATCAATTTTCCCATTCTCACCCTTTCCATGCATTGCAAGCACTATTGCCATTATTATTAGTACACATGCAATTATCAAGCCTATACACGCATATTTACAATATTTCACTCTACTGTTTTGTGTAGCCATGATCTGTATAGAATCAGAGAGCTAGAAGCACCTATAAAAAAAACTATTTAGCAATTCAGTTACAAAGCTGAACGAGCGCAATGTTCACACAGTTTTCTTCAAGAGGCCAGTCACTTATCGGTTAGCAGCATTTGTCTCAATTCGGCAATAACTCAATCCTCTTTTTTTTATTTTTTTATTTTTTCAAAGTTCAATCAATAACTCAGTCATTTATCGGTTCAGCAAATGTCTCATCCGGTTTAGCAATGTCTCAGCTGGTTGTATCACGTTAAATTGTAGCAAGCAATGTCATTTATCACCCTTTCAATCAACACTGTCCATAAAACTTTTCTTTTCTATTGGTATCTCTTCTTCTTCGTTCTCGAGGCTTAGAGATACAAATTCGTCAGTCCAATCGTCATTGACTGCATATGCCCATTCTGGACCGGAATATCTCCTGTTTGGTATCCTTTTCCTTTACAATTTTGCTTCTCTTTTCGATTCTGCCTCACTGGTACTTTCCTCTTTGGCCAAGTCTTTTCCTTCACTTGAGGTTGGTACCACGACAGACACTTCCTTTCTTTTCTCTTTCACTTTTGGCCTTTCTCTGTCGTTCAAATTTTCTCTAGTTCTTAGTTTTATTGGTGATATACTTAGTCTCCTCTTTGCACCGTGTCCACTTGATGGACCTGCGATCTTTTCTGTGGAAGCTTGAACTGTTTCGTTCTGTTCTGCCTTGTCCCCTCCTTCTGGGGAATCAATCACGTTCTCTTTTTCTTTTTCTGTATCTTCTGCTTCTGGGAAAGCCCTCCTCTGATCAGGCTCTCCTGCTTTTTCACCTCTTTCGAGCCCTTCGTCACCGTTACTTTCGTCAGGCTCTTTATCACTTTCAGCTGCTTCAGGCTCTTTGTCACCTTCAGCTGCTTCAGGCTCTTTGCTACCCTCAGCTGCTTCAGGTTCTTTGTCACCTTCAGCTGCTTCGTCGCTGTCTGAGGTTTCTCCTTGGTCTTCCCCAAGTGAGTCGGTTGCTTCGTCCTCAGAGAATATTTCTCTCTCTCCTGTTTCTGTCTGTTCGCTTTCAGTTCGGTTTTGCTCTGTCTCAGCGCTCAGCACTGTTTTGTCAGGCACTGGCAGTTTCAGTGCTTCAACTTCCTCATCTGTGGGACACAACACTTTCTTTGTGTGACTGGCGTGAATCCAGTTGGGAACTCCCGCACACTTCACAGCGGTAGTTGTCGTCAGGATCACTTGGAAAGGGCCTTTCCAACGGGGTTCCAGACACGACTTCCTCACGTGCTTCTTTACCACGACCCAGTCACCTGCTTTCAGTGTGTGTCCTGGACCTTGGATCAGTGGCAAGGTGGTTGCTTCCACCTGGTGAGAGAAAGAGCGAACCACGTCAGCCAGACCTTTGCAGTAGTCTAACACCATATCATCTGTAATATTCAAAAGCGCGTTTGCGGGAACTGCAGGAAGTCTCATGGCCCTGCCCATGAGAATTTCGTGCGGGGACAATCCAGTCTTTCTGTCAGGGGTGTTTCTCATTGACATTAACACCAAAGGCAATGCGTCAGGCCATTTCAAATTTGTCGATGCACATATTTTCGCCATTCTTGATTTCAGTGTACCGTTCATCTGCTCCACCAGTCCTGATGCTTCTGGGCGATAGCTACAATGCAGTTTTTGCTCAATGTTCAGCGCTGCGCAAAGTAACTTTATCACCTCGTTATTGAAGTGACTTCCTCTATCTGATTCTAAAGAGATCGGGAATCCGAAACGTGGTATTAACTCCCTCAACAATAGTTTTGCAACTGTAAGGCTGTCATTTCTACGTGTGGGGTATGCTTCAATCCAGTGACTAAAAATGCACACAATCACCAACACATACTTCAGACCTCCATGCACAGGCATCTCAATGAAGTCCATCTGCATTCTACTAAACGGGCCGCTCGCCCTACCAATGTGGCTCGCGTTCACAACCGTTCCCTTCCCTGGGTTCATCTGCTGGCAAATGACACATCGATGGCAAACTGCTTCTGCAGCTTGACGGAATCTGGGGTTAAACCAATCAGTTTTGAACAATCTTATCATGGCATCTCTCCCTAGGTGAGCCTGTCCATGATAGAACCGCGCAAGCTGTGATAAGAGACTATTTGGCAAAACAAATTTTCCCTCATTTGAAACCCATAACTCATCTGGTCTTTTTATACATTGTGATTTAATCCAGGAATCTCTTTCATCCTCCCTGACGTTATTCTGTAATGCTTTTAGTTCATCCATTGTATCTACGACCTTCAAGGCAAATGCTTCAGCTGGTTCGAGTTCTGGTTCACTTATCGAATTCCATTCATCCCTGAGTAATATACAGTTCAAGGCACAAAATCTTGCGACTTGATCCGCATATGCATTTCCCAGAGAAACATAGTCCTGTCCTTTTGTATGAGCACTACACTTTACCACTGCAACTTCGGCTGGCATTTGAATGGCGTGTAACAATTCCCTTATTCTCTCCCCGTTTTTCACTGGGGATCCTGAAGAAGTCAGGAAACCTCTCTGTGACCATAGTTGTCCAAAGTCGTGCACAATTCCAAACCCGTACTGACTATCAGTGTAAATTGTGACTTTCATCAATGTAGACAATTGGCATGCTCTTGTAAGGGCTACAAGTTCTGCTACTTGTGCTGAATAGACTCCTTGGAGCCAGGATGCTTCCAAGACACCTGTTACAGTACATACAGCATATCCTGCTTTCAAAATTCCCATCCCATCTCTTAGACATGAACCATCAACGAAAACAATTTGGTCATTTTCATCAAGCTTAGTATCCTTAATGTCAGGTCGAGGTTTTGTGCAAAATTCAGTCACCTGAAGGCAGTCATGCTCGACGTCTTCAGCGTTCTCAATTTCAGCATTTTCACCAGGAAGCAAGGTTGCTGGATTCAACGTAGTGCACCTTTTCAGCTGCACATTCGGTGAGCCCAGCATTACCGTTTCATACCTTGTGAGTCTTGCTCCAGTCATGTGTTGCGTTCGGGAGCGGGTCAAAAGTATCTCAACTGAGTGAGGGACCATGACTGTTACTGGGTGTCCCATCACTATTCCTTCACTCTGAGTGAGGCTGATACCAACTGCTGCTACGGCGCGCAAACACCCTGGAAGTGCTGCTGCGACCGGATCCAAAGTAGCTGAAAAATACGCTACTGGTCTGTTTATGCCACCATGGGCTTGGGTCAGGACAGACAAAGAACATGCATCACGTTCATGACAAAACAGTGTGAAAGGTTTTGTGTAATCAGGCATACCTAAAGCTGGAGCCCTGCACATGCATTCCTTTAATTCAATAAAAGCATCCATCTCATCTCCTTTCAGCTCAATTTGATCCAAGGCATCCTTCTGGGTCAGTTTCAGTAAAGGCTTCACTAGAGTTGAAAAGTTGGGGATCCACTGACGACAGTAGCTTACCATTCCCAAAAACTTCCTCACCTCCCTCCTTGTCTTTGGTGGACTCATTTGAAGTACACTTGTTATTCTTTCCTTCATTATTCTCCGTGACCCTTTCTCTATCTGGTGACCCAAGTATTTCACTTTCTTCTGACAGAACTGCAACTTGGAAGGAGACACCTTGTGTCCATTCCTTCCCAAATGGTTCAACAGAGCAATGGTATCGGCTGTGCAGCCACTTTCTGTCTTAGATGCGATCAGTAAGTCATCGATGTACTGTACTAGGGTTGACTCGAATGGCAATTCTAGTGCTTCCAAGTCTTTCTTTAGAATCTGATTGAATATTGACGGTGACTCAGAAAACCCTTGAGGAATTCGACACCAACTGTAAACTCTGTCTAAGAATTTGAAACAAAAGAGAAATTGGCTATCCTCATGAAGAGGCACCGAAAAGAATGCTTGTGACAAGTCGATGACTGAGAACCACTCAGCATCGCAAGGGACTTGAAACATTATCACAGCTGGATTTGGTACGACAGGGCAACATTTAATTATGATGTCATTTATTTTCCTCAAGTCCTGTACAATTCGGACCTTTCCACTCGGCTTTATTAGTCCCATGATTGGTGAATTACATGGACTGCTTAACACTTCTTTCAGTACTCCCTGCTTTACAAATTCGTCAATGAGTTGGGCAACTTTCATAAGGGTGTCTTGTGCCATGTGGTATTGTGGGGTCTGGGGAAAGGTTGCATTGGGCTTTACAGTCACTTTCACTGGTTCCACTCCTTTCATCAATCCCACCTCTTTCCCTGTCATATCCCACACTTCCTTTCCGACTGTTTCCCGTAATTCAGCTGGAATATCTTCTTCAGTTATCATCTGGAAAAGACAAATCAGAGGATACTCTTCATCGACAGTTTCCATCTCATCCCCCTCTACACTGTCCTCTTCTTCCCCATCACTGCTCGTCTGAATTTTGATTCCATCGTTCGAACACATAATCGAACAACCCAATTTGCACAATAGATCTCTCCCTAACAGTGCTATCGGGCTTGAGTCACATACCACAAATTTATGTAACCCTTGACAGTTACCGATGCTGACTGGTACCGGATCTGTTATTGGGTTTGTCAGGTGCCTGTTTGCTACTCCCACCACTTGAACTGTTCTCCCTGAGAGTGGCAAATTTGGTACTTCAATGCTCTTAACAGTTGAACGTGTGGCTCCTGTGTCAACCAAGAATGAAACACGATGACCCATTACTCTTCCCTCCACATACGGACCCTTTTGATCAACTTCCAAGGATGCTGCAAGCACACAATCTCCCTCCTCTCCTGAACTTTCGCTCTCCCATACATTGTTTATTCCACTCTCACTGTGTAATGGGAACTGTTGTACGGTGCCATTTGTATTCATTACCTGACCCGAGACCTGTGGAGGAACCATCACTTGCTGCTGACTCATTGGTGCCAAAGGTATTTGCATTTGCTTATTAGGTACCATGGGAAACTGCTGTTGCATTGGCTGCATTTGCGTCATCTGCATACGGGGCATCTGCATCTGCTGCGGCTGCATAGGTTGTAATCCCTGCAGCTGATTTATGGTCTGAAAATTTGGGTTTGGACCTCTCATTTTCGGTCCCCTCATTGTCTGGAATGCATTGACATCATTGTTTTGCTGACCAACACCTGCACCTTCCTGCACCACCATCGGGCACTCGCGTTTCCAATGTCCGACGATTCCGCACACGTGACACGGCATCACCTTTTTCAATGCCTGCACACCATTCGGAGTCACAACAGTGTTCAAATCCGGACCATTATTCCCAAAACCTCCTCTGCCTCTGCCTCTCGCCTGTGGCTGAAACATCATATTTCCCTGCAACTGCGGCTGCGGTTGCGGTACCTGCTGTTGGAACCCTTGCAACCCTTGCAAACCTTGCAGACCTGTCTGAGCTGCTTTAAGTTGCATCATCATCACTTTCTCTTTCAACTTTTTCTGTTTCACTTCAATTTCGTCGCTACAATATTTCGCATAATTCAACACCTCATCAATCGGTTTCGATTGCCAGCAAATCAAATGCGACTTTATCATCTGACTTATCTCTGGTCTCAGCCCTTCCACAAATCTAAACACAAAATGAAGCATGTCCTTCGCCTCTATTGTTTCCGTGCCACTGTAGTTCTTGAACGCCTTCAACAACCTCTCATAGTAACTATGAATCGACTCTTTAGCCTCTTGGGCAGTTCGATCAATCTTCTGCCAATCCACATTTTTCGCGGCAACCTTCGTCTTTAAATGCTCAATCACCTTATAGTACAAGCTCATCACCATAGGTGATGGTGCACCCGTATCCCTATCTCTCTCTGGTTCACTTGTCGGCCAACCTACAGCTCTTTTGCAATCCTCCCACAAATCTGCCGGAACCACAATCTCAAAGAGAGTGTTCAGGTCTTCCCAGAGACATTTTGCAAGCTTCACAAACCTATCAGTCTGTTGACACCATTCAATCGGTTTCTCTCTCAGTTTGGGAAAATCATCCGTAAAAGACTGAATGTCGCTTCTGTGCCATGGTACATGTATTAATTTTCCCCCTGCTGTCTCCCTCATTGGTAACATGGTTACTGCATCACTACTCTGTGGTCTTTTCTCGTTGAGCTCTGGAACACTGTCTTTCCTCTTTTCCTTTCTCTTTACCCATCTGCTTTCCCATTTGTCTAAGCACCTCCACACTTGTGCACTCTGCAGCAATTCTCTAAGGTGCGCCTTCATGCCTGCTGACCTCATGTGTTCAAAGTCCGTGGTCCCGAAATCCAACCTGTAGCTCCTGCTCAAATGTTTCGTCTTGTCTATATCAACCCCGTTTTTGTCAGCTATTTCTTGCAAGCTTCTATGTACCTTGTTCACTTCTCTCGTAATCCTGGGACATAGATACCTCAGCTCTTCTTCCGAGTAGGACTCTAACCTATTCACACCCATAGTCCCTTCCACCAATTCTTGTGCTTCCATGTTCAACCTGACCCTATTCAGATAGTCTTCTCCCTTCCCACTGGCTGAGCTTTGTGTGGAATTCAGACTGTTGAACCACTGTGTCAGCTGTTGCGCATTCAACCCCATCAGTGTAGCATTCACATCGACTGCCATTGATGGTTGCGGCAACTTTTCAGTATTCGATGACAGCGGTATCACCAGTGGGGGACTCGACCTCACCAGTGTTGACTGAGCACATATGGGACTAAACTCCATCAAGGACCCAGATCCAGTTGGCAGAGCCGCTATCGGAGTTGTCTCTGGAGTGTTTTGAATGCACCTCCTTTCCATCCCGCTCTGCACCATTGAGCTTTGACTGCTCATACCTGGGTTAGGCTGAATGTACAAAGGTACCGGTGGACCTACAGTAATGGGTAGGGATATCGCATCTGCGTTCTGTCCATTCCCCATGTTCTGAGACATGTTCATTCCCACACTATGGGTCATCATTGCCGGCATGCCCATCTGACTCCCCGTCATCTGAGCATGTGCGTTTCCCCCTTGCATCTGCTTTTGAGGCATCAAAAACTGAGTTGATTCAGCTTGTGCCAATGTTGGGTTGTGACCATTCTGTCCTCCCATTACGGTTGGATCTAGAATCATTCCCGTACTGTTGTCACTGCTGTAGTACCTTGGGACCTGCAGCTGATAATTTTCTGCTGGTTTCAATATGGGCACATCTGGATATATTCTCCTAACCTGCGGTATCTGCGGGGTGAACAGTAAACTTGGGTCCTTAGATCCCGATGACGCTTCTGAACTCTGAGTTTCACTGTTCTGTACCGGTGCCGGAGGGGCAGAACTGGTACTTGGACCTTGTCCACTCTCTGCATAAGGTGGTGGACGGTCGTTCAGCAATTGCATGATTAACTCCTCATCCTCTAACTCCTCTTCTCTTCTCAACTTTTCCTCGTCCTCTCTATCCTTGGAACACCTCCTGTTTGTCTTACAGGTAGCTTTCTTACCTGTCTCCTCTTCTTCCTTAGTAATTGCGGGAAACAATTTTATCCCCTGCAATACATCTGACCTTCTGTGCATTATCCCACCTAGCGTCCGCTAGTGTCTTTTCTACCTTTCTTATCCTAGTCTCAAACTTATTTTGCTGTTGCTGTCTAGCCATTAGTTCCCAAATCGCTAGAGCCTCAAACTGTGCTGGCCTTGGAGGTACCTTCATGTCGTACATCGCGAATCTCAAATTCTCTAGGATCCTTATATTGAATGTCCCATGGACCGGGAACGCTACGCTCCCATGTTTCTCTGTCAGCTTGTGCCATTGCTTTAGCCAAAGGCACGGAGCTACCCCTTTTTCCTCCATTACAATGTAAGCTGGTGTACCTTCGGGTGGCGTCTCCTCTCCTACGCTCGCTTTAATGTAAGACTCCCCCTTCATCGCACTCTTTAATGCTTTAAAAAATTTCATTTTCTCGTCTTTTATTTCACAAAGTTTGTAATCAATAGGTGACTTTAATTCCCGGAATACTCTTCGCTTGCCTTTCCCCTTCCAATCGAGCCCCACGGACTGCGTCCAATCCGTGCGCGACCCTTCTCTACAACCAACCTATCCCAGCGCGGCTCCTAGTGACGTCACACTCACACACTGCGGCTGACAAAGCCTCGCGGCTAGTCCTCCTTCACTCAGCTCCTCTCGTAACAACTTCTGGCATGTATCGCGAGCTACCAAAAATTAATAATAAAACAGATCTGTCGGTTTACTACAGGAAGGGTAACACAATCGCTTCAGGACCTTAGGGATTTTTCACTAGCCTCGGCAGTTATTCCATCTTTCTCGGTCCCCACTTTCGCAAGCAAATCTGACCCGCAGACTGCTCTCAACTTGTCAGTGATCTATTCTAGTGCACTTTAGAATTTTGTCAAAGCGCGAAGTCGAAGTTTTCTTTCACTCCCTTAACACACGCACCGACTCGTTGACCACGCCCGATCAACCTATTAAACCGACCAGACCACAACATAAAACAAGTGTCTCATACACTTTTCAACATACTCCGGAGTCTCTTGACCTCGCAGGGCCCGTCTCAACAACAACAACCATGTGGACCTTTTTCTGCACAAAGCGCCACATGCACATGAAGTTCGACGACTTCCCTACTCTCACACTCGGAGTCGCACCTCCGCTATTTCTATGAAGTTCGACGACTTCCCTACTTCTACACTCGGAGTCGCACCTCCGCTATTCTCTAAAATCCTCGCAACCTTTTCACACAATCTGCGGCAATAAGCTGTGCAAGCGCAAAATCCTAACTTCACTCATACCGTCACTAGTACCACCAACGCCGATTTCACACCTCCATTCTCTCCATTCGCAAGCTCCGAGATCCCGGGAAAGTCGCGGTGGACTTAGCCCATCATCATTCTCTCAATCTGCTTTACCCAAGAAAATCTAATTCAACTTCTCGAGTGGGATCTCAAAAGTCGAGACCGTTAATTCAACACCATGTATGTCTCTAGTGGGGTCCCAAAAGTCGAAACCGTCCTCTGCTACCATCTACTGATAGAGAATTCCGTACTAATAATTTACCTGTATTTTGGACGCTCTTTAGGCCGATGAATCTTTTGGCTAAGTGGGACTCTCTTCACCCGAGATCAATCAATTTAATCAAATCAATAATCAATAACGAACATAAGCAATACCCTGATCAACATAACACTTAACAATTAATCCAGAATACATTTCGGCGAACCCTGACCTTTCAGTCAGGAATAACCACACCAGTTTATTCACAGTTAATGAATTTATTTCCCTATATTAACAAAGCTAGCACAATATAGATGTGTCTCAACACCAAATGATATACGTAAATGAACATTAATAGCTGTCCATAACGACGAAAAAGATGCAATCTATGCAGCATTTGAATAACAAGGCATTCGATGATAGCAATGCAAATCACTAAAACTATAATCTGTAATGAGCTAATTGCATACATTTAGTCAGCATAACAAGGTCTCAAATTGCATCGTGCAACAAAAAGGAATCCTCATCTAACCTCAAATTAGCATCGGCATGTGGGACTTCATGCAAGAACAATTTAGCAACATTAATTTAGAAAAACTCCTAACTAGGACTCTTATCAAAAATCAGCAGTTGGTTACCTAAAAGAAACACAATGCAATTGTACAATTTCCTTTCATATTTACCAATTACAATCAGCATTCAAGGAAGTCTTCGTCTCACAGGTACCGTTTCTCGATCAGCATGGGACGGAGCAAAGGGGCAGGGGTGGACGGGGCAATTTGCCTCACGGCGGCAAGATAAAACTACTACTTCATGCAAAGGGCATTTCAAAGTTAAAGTCTCTAGGGTAAGAATCTTTTAAGTCTCTTTCTCTCGATTAGAGAAAGCATCAAAGTCTCTTTCAAAATGGCGTCGCAGCAAGATGGACCATAATAGCTGCAATGTCCTGCAAAATGGCGGGATGTCCAATAATGGCCGTAATGGCTACTTTCCTCTCGTGCACCTGGTTTAAATAGACAACAGTTCAAATCCAGTAGGGTCTTCCATTGGAGGGTTCATAGGTTGGCTTCAAATTGTCCAATCAAAAACAACAGTTCTCAAGCTTTTACTTAAGCATACATTATCCTTGGAGACGAGTACGCAAGTTGCAACATTTTATACCAATTAACTCACTTTCAGAGCTTCCATTGTCCGCACCTGCAGATTGACCTTGGAGCAAAGAGAAAAAAATGCCAGGCTGGCACGAAACCTTAAGATAAGCATGTGAACGATCTCAGTGGAAAAGTACAGCTTCAAGCAAAAATACACGTTTATTAGCACATTGGAAAAATACGAGCATCTAAACCGTGAGACCAGGCAACTAGGCCGAAGCCTGCACTAAAGTTATGCTAAGCTAAAACATTTCAAACAAGCAAATCATAGCACACGTTTACGATTATGTCGGATTAGTGCACTTCTAATACATCACGTTATATAAAGCACGCTTATAAATGTTGGCAAACTACTCTGAGGGCACATTTTGTCCCCATACAATCTTTATTAGTTTGGTTAAAGTCACACATGATTATTTCACTCTACGTTTATGCGCTAATAAATGTAAAACCTTCATTTCAGCGTCATCACAGCACAACAAATGTACAACATGGGCAGCACAGCCCTGGCCGGCTTTAGGGGGTGCGACCAGTGCGGCCACACTGGGCGAGACCTAGACGGGGGAACTGGCCTCAGGGGGTGGCGCTGTGTTTAGCAATATCTTGCGATATAAAAGCTCCTGCTGCCGAGTTCCTTGTGTGTCGAGGTTTTAGGCAGCACAAAAAAGGTCAAGGTAACTCTTGTGAATAATGTTCCTGCTGGAGAGAAGTTTTGTCTAGTGGCGGCTTTGACTCACCACAAAGTAGCGCAGAGGGTTAATGTGCCTGCTGCAAAGAACAGATCTGTATTTTATGTGGATAGCTGGGTGGATTAGTAAAGCCAGCCTTTACCTGTGATTTAAAACTAATTAAATGTATGTGCGAGGAGGGCTATGGAGAGATGAAGGGCTCTTTTGCCGGGTGGTAGTGAAGGAATTCGAGGAGGAGGTCATGTGGGGTGCCGAAAAAGATTGTCACACTGGGCGCCACCGGCGCTAAAGGCGGCCCTGGCAGCAGCACAGTATTCCCTGACACAGAACAATTAAAGGACGGGCGGCAGAGGAAAAGGAACATCACACGATGCCCTCACACATATAAGACATGTATAACACGGGTAGGTAACACACTAAGGAGGGAGTGAGAGGAGTGCTGGGTGATCTCTGAAGTCTGAAACAATCAGAAACAGTCAAACCTCTTATGGAATTATCATACATTCACATGCGCACAATAGATGATGACCAATTGCTTATCCAGTGTTATAAACTTCACATACAGCACATCACATCTACCATTGGGCTCCACGTAAGGGAAGCATCATTAATTACTAATGTATAGATGCACAACTATGGGTTCCCCGTTTTGGGTGAAATTGTGCCCCTTATGTTAACATTTATGCTCTCCCTTTATGAAACTGTCAGACACATATTAAAATTGTGTGCGACTCAGTTAAAAATAATTTAATGGTGACTCCCTACCACAAGAGTAAGAACACTAGGGTCGAGCAACGGACTGTGCTTCTAATTTTCACCAGCATGTTTCGGCGCTCGGATATTGCCTCCTACATGGTAAGGTGTCTTACTCAGGACTACAGATCTTGGTGTCTCCCATGAAGTATTGAGGGGCAGTCCTTGGTTTATGTGGCATGTTATGCAAGTGCATTCAATATATCCTTTGCTTCTTTATTAATCGGGCAACTGCAGCAGAAACACCCCTCCTTCATGGGATAGGTCAATTTTTGGTAGATACACTGCAGTATTCCCTCCTTCAGAGGAGAGGCACAGCTAGGGCAACACACTCCCCACACTTAAACGTAACGAGGGCAAGGCTTCTCAAAGAAGTAGTGTGGGGGACAAGACCTCGAAGCCAACAGTCAGTCAGCAGACACAAAAACATATTGTTCAGCCTCATCTTTACTTAAAAAGAAGGTAATTTGATCTCACAGCAAAACTAAATACCACACCATTTAATAAATATTCAGTTAAAGGGTTTTAATCTCATGTAAAATTGCCACTAATCACTACATCCCCTCAGATGCCCTCTGTACGAGCTATAATTTCTTTCGTCCCTGTATAAAGTATGGGCATAAGCCTAGTTTGCTCTGATTACCACACCAGCTAATCAGTAGATCAGTCCAGTCCTTTTGCCACAAAGATTTTAGGTGGGCAAAAGCCTATTGTTTAATCTGCATATTTCTCTTTGTACTCAGCCTTTCAATCTGTGTGGCTCTGATGGTGCTTGGTGCACATTCCTGTAGCAGTGGCTTAAGTTGTGAAGAGTCGAAGCATCGCTCATGATCAGTGCTGCAGGTCTGTGTGGTGGGACTGGTCTTCAGCAGTTGAGGTCTCCTAGCCAGTCTCAGGTAGGTGCTCGGTCACAGCAGTTGCAACCTCTGAGCTAGACCTTCAAAGGGTGGTCATCTTTGACAGTCAGAGGTTTCATGCCGGATTAGGCTGACACATCAGCAATGAAAGTGGTTCCTCTGGTGGCCATTCTGACATTAAGCAGTGGCAGAACCGGTCTTTTGGGAAAACAACTGGGCTCCGGTTGAAATGATGTTGCTTCTGACTTCACTGGCTTGGCACAGCTCACCATGGGAACTGTGCAGTGAGACTGGGAGACCCTATGCAAAATGTCTCACTCCTGTGGTAACTGCCCACTGGCAGTTACCTTCTTACGGCGGTTCCTCGAGCCAGGACAGTCTCTCCTCCTGCAGGGCTAGGCACACCCCTTCTCTTTTCAGCAGGAACACAGGCAGACTTCTTGGCTATTTAGACAGATCCTCAGCTATACCAACAGAATGTGTATACTTCAGGTAATGTGCCTCAGCTCTGGGAGACGGTTGGCATGCAGACACCACTCATGGTTACAGCAATCATTTGAGTACTCTATTGAGCACTCAGGAAGCATGTGGAATGAGAAAAAAGTAGGGTAGTAAGGGTTGTAAGAAAGTGCCCCTTTCTTTATGTTCACCCCCTAATTTTTGCCCCAGTGCTGATGGTTATGACTTTGTTTCCCAGGTCCGATTACTCGTGCTCTCTCACTCAAAACTGATTTGTCAACTTGGTAATTCTCTAATTGGCAAAGACTGCACTGCCTTACAAGTCCTCTGTGTATGAAAAGGCCTCTTTTGACACGGTTACCCCCCAATGTTTGCTTGGTATTTGATGTGGTTTCAAAGTTGTGAGTGCCCAGGGCCCCTGCTAACTAGGTTCACTGGGTCAGATCTCTTTCCCAAAACGTTTGTGATGCATTGGCACAATTGGAAACACCTTTAGGTGCCACTATAAGTCCCTAGTAAATTGTACTAAGGTACCCAGGGCACGAGGTACTTAGGGTAGGCCCCTGAGGGCAGCAGCACAGATTGTGCTACCCTCAGGGACCATGCATCCAAGTGCACCCAGCACTGCCATTGCGGGCTGAGTGTCGTGGTGAAATCCTAAAATGCAAAACTGACATGGCACGCGAGCTGTGTGCCCTCTCCACTACACACTGCATGCAATATAGGTAAGTCACCCCTCTGGCAGGCCTTCCAGCCCTAAGGCAGGGTGCACTACACTGCATGTGTGGGCATACATGAATGAGCAATATGCCCCTACTATGTCTTTGCCAAACCTGGGACATAGTGAGTGAACAGAGCAGCCTTTTTATATGCATGTGCTGGACAGTGGTCAGTACGAGTTTTACAGCTACATGATGGCCACTCTGCACCCTGGGTTGTTTGGTATCAAACAACTCAGAATTATAAATTCAAACTGGTACCACTATTGGATTTATTGCAAAATATACCCAGGGGCTACCTTAGAGGTACCCCCTGCAAAAGCTAACTATGCCGGCATGGTTGCTGGCCGATCACAACCAACCTGCCACCACCAGACAAGCTTCTGGAACCCTGGGTGAGAGCCTGTGGTCTGTGGGTCCAGAGAAAAAGGGTTTTCTAGGCCAAGGTTTTACACCTACTCCCCCAGGAATGTGCACGAACCCTGCCTATGAGCTTCAAAGGGCTCACTGCCCTTGAAACTTGACCCCAGCCTGCTGCTAGCAGCAGATGGCCACCCCCACTGCAAACCTCCACTTTTGTCAGGAGCAACGGAGGAAAAATGCACAAAGGACAGGAAGAGTGACCACCCCCAACTTGTACTATGCCTAAGGTGTTACATGTGAGGTGGCCTTTCCATTTCATTTTCCTCCATCTTGCATGGTAGGAAAATAGCCTATCAGAGATAGGGAAGTGACCTCTGCCCACAGGAAGTGGTCACAAAGTGGGTGTAGCCACCCATAGGTAGATGGCCCATTGGTCACTACTAGGAACTCCCCTAAATGCCCACTAAATGCAATATTTAGCTGGCACCCCTAGACCTGCAGATTGGATTCCAAGGACACAAGAAGACCAGCAACAAAGAAGACCCAAGACTCAAGAACTGCATTCCTGCTGCACAAAGAAAAAGGCGCCAAACCCTGCCTGCTGCACCCAGGATTCGACAATCGCTGCCGAGGAGTTGTTCGGACATCAGATGGGTTCTAAAAATCCCCAGAGGACCTCCTCTTTACTGAAAATTACTGACGATCTCCCTCCAGAGTGAAGGCATCACTCTTTTGCAACAAAGACCCAAAGACCAGTAAAGTCCAGTTAATTGACCGGGTGCTGACCAAGTAACCGGACACTATAACTGGACCAAATTTCACCTAACAGACCCGGAAGACAAACCCTGCAACTGTGTTACGATTGGTGGCACTTCACTCTCCAGTGGCTGAATGTGCAATAGCCCGTGGTACTGGTCACTCAAAGTCAGACCCCAAGAAGAAAAGTCCACACTGGACTCAAAAGGATTAGGAGGAAACCCAAGTCAAGGGACTTCAGAAACCACCAGAACCACCTACCAGAGTGGCCCTGCTGACCTGCAAGCGACCCTCAAAGTGACCGACCTCCTGCCTCCTGCCTCCTGCTTCCAAGGGCACCTTTGCGCACAGCTTTTGGCTCATATATCTGCTCTGCCCCCAGCCTCCCTGGGCCCTGCACCAGAGAACCAGCTGTGCTCTAAAGGTCCCCACCCCTTGCAACCTCTGCACTCCAAGGGGACCCACCAGAGTCACCTTGAAATCGGTAAGAAATAAGAAATGGCCCTGTGCTCTCACCCACCAAGTCAGTTTTACCCTGCTGACACAAATTAGATAAATTAAATGATGATCTGTGGGAAGTAAAGTTCAAAAAGTGAAGCAGACGTACAAAACAAACTCCATTATTATGAGATATATTAGTTAGATATATTCATATATTACCAGTGACATGAATACAACCATTCATAATAGTCAATGATACATCAACACTTGAAGTGTGTATATTCATTATAATATACACATTGTTTATATACAAAATTACATTTACTTTGGCTGAAGATAAATCACGATCTCTGTGTAGATGCACTCTCATGAATCTCCCGACAAATTACTTTCTTAATATAGTGATGATGTGCAATCCTAGCACTGAAGTAGCCAACACGTGTTTTGCGAAATCCCCGCTTCTTCAGGACTACAATATAGCAAAAACAAGAAAATCAAAAAACACAAACGATAAAAGAAAAAGAGAGAAGTGACGAAAACCGTGATGGACAGAACTATAAATAATCTGTACAAAGTGCACAGAACTCAGTTACAACACACCGAATGAGAAAACAAAAATGTACTAGCTTTGTAAATCACAAAACAAAATGAGACAAAAATCCCCAAGCAACAGAGTATGTTAATGATATAACACATGAATTGACAGCATCAAAGCCAAACAACAGAGAAAGTACACATTCAAAAGAAAAAGTGAAAGAAAACTGGGCAACTATTAAAGATAAAATGAAACCAGAGATGAGAGGACAACCAACCCATAAGAAAATCCAGATAGCAGATGTGAACAGTTCTACCCAGCAGTAGAGAGAGTGATCATATAAATCCCTGCATGTGTCAAACACCCTAACACCACTCTTTGATCAAATACAGACAGCACAAGAGTAGCCTCCAGTCTCCAAATCCATAAGTAGAAAAGATATAGAAATGTAAACTTACCAAATCAAAAATTACATTCAAACAAATAAGCATCTTCTTAATTCACTGACAGTTGGACAGTGGGAACATCATACACTGCCAGTATATAATGTGTCCAAAATTGCATGGACGTATCCTTCTAGTTACCTGCCAAAGAACAGCATGGAAACAAATATATAAATGCACGGTCACCCATCTAGCTGAAAAATGATCTAATATTAATTGTGCCTAAGTTTATAAAATAGCACATAAGGGAGGCGTTAGTCTACCCTGTAGACAAATTATTACTGGTATAGGATCAACAAGTGAAAAAATGGCACAATACATCAAGATATATTTGTCACCACTGGTCAGTGCAGTTCTATCTCATATTCGTGATACTAAGGATTTGTTGTGTAAGCTATCTGATATTTCATGGGAGGACTCATATCTATTGGTCTCTATGGATGTCAAAAGTTTTTACAACATTATATCCCACACATATATGGACTTTAGGCATTAAAGTATTTCTTCTCAATCAAGAGTGCAAGCCATTACAAACATGTCCACATGATATTGGAAATGACTAGATTTGTTTTGGAGAATAACA
The DNA here is from genome assembly GCF_031143425.1 of Pleurodeles waltl. Lineage (NCBI taxonomy): Eukaryota > Metazoa > Chordata > Amphibia > Caudata > Salamandridae > Pleurodeles > Pleurodeles waltl. Next base: position 1,021,017,223 of record NC_090449.1, on the reverse strand, counting down.
TCTTCCTGTTCCAAAAGGAGTTTTTTCATCAGCTTCGAGGCACGGCCATGGGAACAAGGTTTGCTCCTTCTTATGCCAACCTCTTCATGGGTTGGTATGAGAGGGAGCATGCCTGGAATGATAAACTGCATGAAGGTTATCACAAGGTTCTTGCATGGTATCATTATATTGATGATATGTTTTGCATATTACATGGATCTGAGGAAGAATTACTAGAGTATCATGCCTTTTTGAATAACAATTCCTTAAATGTGGAGCTATCAATTGATTATGATAAGCATAATATTACTTTCCTGGACTTGCAGATATATGTAAAGGATAATGCCTTACACATTTGTACATTTCGAAAACCTATGGCCAGGAATAGTGTGCTTCACTATAGTTCTGGGCATCCATCAGGACAGAAGAATAATATCCCCTACGGTGAATTGTTAAGACTTAAACACAAGTGTAGTGATCCAGATGAGTTTGAGTTACAAGCATTTGAATGCCTTCAGAGATTTAAGTCAAGAGACTGTCATAATAAAATCTGTGTGTCTGCATTAGACACAGCTCAAAAAATAGTACGTACTTCTTTATTAGTTCAACCTGCCAAAGCAAAAAGTAAAACAAGATGCACTACTGATTTTGAGATCAGATTCATCACGACCTTTTGTTGTGAAAATAGACAGATCTATCAAATATTAATGGAACTTTGGGATGTGCTGGGATTAGATCCTGATTTGAACCATATACTTCCAAGCTGCCTGTTGGTGACTTATAGGAAGGCAGACACTCTTAAAAAGATACTGAGCCCTAGTGACACCACAATATACTCTGCTGTTACAGAGAATACTTGGTTGAATTTTAGGATTGTTGGACGTGTGGGAACTGTGTATACTGTCAATATGTGAAGGATAAAGCTTCTTCATTTTACAGTTATGATGGCTCAAAGGTTTTTCAGATTAAGAGTTTCATGAATTGAAATATAACATATTGTATCTATTTGTTCACATGTCCGTGTAAGTTACAATATGTAGGTTTAACCAAGGGAGCTTTTAAATTGAGATAGAGAGAACACTTGGGGGCAATTAGACAAGCTGACTCAAGATCCCCCGTGGGATTAATTTCACTAATCAGCATCAATTGGATCAACTATCTCACATAATGTTAATAGATATGGATCATGTACCATCCCATCATAGAAATGGGGACGGGGACCTAAGTTTGTGTCGCAAGAAAAGTTGGTGCATCAATTGGCCACAAACTGTACAATATGGTTTAAATGTGGACTCTGAAATGCATACCACTCTGAATAGCTAACTCTCTTGTCTGTATAGCCGGTAGATGTAAGAATATTGTGCTTCATCTATTACAATTTGTTTGAGGGATATATTTGGAACTCAGTTAACTGATTATAGACTCAGAGATATGAATAATATACATAATTTGATTGTTCAGTAATATTATTTCTTGATGTCTTTAAATTCTATGGTGCATATTCTATATTAGGTGGGCCACATTATATTGTTATTTGTATAATATTGTTCTTTTCTAGTTTACTGTCATATTGTCCTTTGGATGTTTCTTGTGATTATTTTGTATACATTTGTGGGAAGACTGTGTTTCTCTAAGGGTGAGCAGGATCTCTCATCTATCCCTATTTACAGTGAACGTGTGCCTCTTTTGTCACATGATGACTTTAAGCAAAGGTTTCACATAGGATGCTTGGACATGCCTGGGAGTTTAGTTCCACCCTTTGTATCTGGTATGTTAATTTTCATCATTTAGTTCTCCTTTGGATTATGCCTCTGGATTGGTTCGTACTTTATGATGCTGTAGGATCCATCATGATTAGGGTATGCAAGAAATTGCTTCAAGCTGGACCACCCATTTTCTTGTGGTTGTTGTGGCTCTACAACCGTCAGGATACACAATGGTTTTAAATCAATAAATCATACTGTTTCCTGAACGCCTAGGTCTGTATGTTACTTGTTTCCTGTAATTGGCTCCTCTTGTTGGTGTTTTATTTTTGTGACGTTGACTAGTCACTTTCAGCACGATGCCTGGGTATGTGACCATTGACACATGCTTGGTAGCTAGAACTGTGTAGCTCCCATATAGCACAGCAGTATTGAGCTTATGTTTTACAGTTTGTATACGGACACTGATAGGTGTTCGTATCTGCTCTAGGAATTGTGTGATTTGCCATATTGGCGCCTGTCTCTTTTTGAGTCATGTATAGTGTTTTATTAGAGTTTTGTGTTTGAATATTACATACTCGGGTGCTTGTCCTTAGAATAGAACTACATCTATTTACCCGGTTACGGAGAGGTATGTGGCACCCTCATAGTATATTGGTATGAAGTATATGATCTACAATGCGTGTACAGACACATGTGGAGGTTTGGATCTGCCCCTGGAATGGATTTAACTTCTCTTAGTTTTCACTATGTTATTGGCTCTTCTCTGCAGAGACATTTATTGTGTCCCCTTTGATTTCTGGCCCAAGTAGTGCATATTTGGATGCTGGGATTAGGAACAGGATTCTTCACATTTATTTAGTTGTGGAGATGTATGTGGCTCCCGTATAGTACAATGGTCTGATGCACATGGTTTATAGTGCGGGCATGGACACTCATTGGTGTTTGGGACTGCCCGCAGGATGAGGTTGACTTTACATTTGGCGCAATGGAGTTCTTTTTTGTTTTGGCTTTAGACTTATTTGCACTATCAGCATGAAACAGTAGTTTGAGATTTGGTCTTCATTATCAAATGCTTTATTTCTATTTATGTTTCAGGAGGGTTGCTAAATACATTATAGTTATATTGTGAGCTTTGTATTACTGTGCCCACTTTGGGTATTTACTATGATCCGTTCCACATTTTAGGTTTCATCCTTGATTAGAGGTGGTTTGTTTTTAAGTTTTAAATTTTGCCCAGTGCATGGGGTTGCTCCTCGCCAGGTGCTAGTACTCAGGTGTAAATGATTGACTGAACTTCAGGTATTTAAACAGTTCTGCTGCGCTGTGTGGGTTTGGATGATTTAACTGGGAGGTTTATGTGGAAACGTGTCATGAATTATGTAAGTATAGACGCTGGAGGGATTTGGTGGTTTGCTCTCATAATCTTTGGGTAGAATTAAATAAGCTCCATCAATTGCATTTTTTCTTTTCTTGTTCTTGTTTGTTGTGTAGTATTTGGCTATCCAGATGCTGATACCTTTATTCCATAGGTAAAGAGTGATAATGGGATATTTTATGACAATGATTCATTGCTGTTAGTGACTGCACATTATGATGTTTGGGTCGACATATGCCTACAGTATGGAATGTGTTGGCTTTGGGGTGCCCCCGATGGCTAACTCGTTATTGTTTAGTTAGACGAATGTCTGCATGCTGTACAAAGGGGGTACATCTGTTTCTACCAGTGACTGTTTATGATAAGTGAGTCTATTGTTAGCCCATCTTGGGAAAATGGCTTTATTTTCTTGTTTTTGCTATCTTCTAGCCCTGAAGAAGTGAAGAATTCAGCGAAACACGTGTTGGCTACTTCATCGTTAGGATTTCGCATCATCACAATATTAAGAAATTAATTAATCAGTAAATTCACAAGAGCATATCTGCACAGAGACTGTTATTTATCTTGAGCCGAAGAAAATTTAATTTTTTGGATGAACAATTTGTATATTATGATGATTGTACACACTTCAAGTGTTGATATATCATTGAGTATTATAAATGGTTGTATTCTTGTCACTGGCAATATATAAAAACATGTAGCTAATATATCTCTTAGTGGTGGAGTTTGTTTTGTGCATCTGCTTCACTATTTGAGCTTTACTCCCCACAACTTTTTATGTAACTCTCCTTGAAGTCCATCAGTGCATTGCTTTTCCAAGTGGTCCCCCGCATTGGTCCTGCACCAGCCCAAGGACTTTTCAGCAGCTCTGCCTGCCAAAAACGGGATCTGCCCAAACTTCTGATGACCTCGACCTAAGAAAAAAAAGACATTGGTAAACGCATTGCCTGATAATATATGCATTTTTTATAAGTTTTCTCTCATTGATTCCTGTGGTGCGTAATTACGCACAAAAAGACTATTTTGGCTAAACGTTGAAAAATTATAACTTAAAAAGTACTTACCCAATTTTGATGAGATTGGTCTTTAAAATGTTATAGAAATCTGAAGTATTTTTGTAAATTGGTCTCAAGTTATTGTGAGTACAACAAATGCTTTCAATGTCTCCAAGATTGGCCTATCTGCCTGACTAAGCTACCATATAAATTAGAGCATTAGGTGGTCTAGCTTTTACATCTGTAAACCAATGTGTGGTTGCCTGGACTCTCTGCACAGTGGGCCTGGTTGTGCACACTACACAGAGAGCCAGCCTTCTACACCTAGTACATGGTACCAAGGGTACCCAGTGCGTAGGTGTTATAGGGGTCCCCAGGGCTGCAGCACAAGTTTATACCACCCTGGGTAACTCAAGTAAACTAATCATAGCAGGCCTGCAGAAGCAGTGAAAACTGCTTGATCTCTATTGTGCCCTCATCATGTGTGGCACAGCCCATCTCACTGCCTTACATATATGTCAGACACCCCTAAGAAAGGCATCTTCAGCCCAGGAGTCAGGGTGCATTATATTTAAGGTGTAGACTTGTAAGCACAAGCTTATATGACTTTATAGTGTCTTTACAATTAAATTATCCCAGGCACAAATATGGTGTTGAGGGACAGCTGGCATGTACCCAGGTGGCACCTTAGAGGTTACCCACCTGTTTGCCCTAACTTCTTTGTGCTCTTGTCAGCCCGTTTGTTCTCTTGCCTGCTGCTGCCAAGGCAGGATTCTGACCTCCTTCCAGGTAGTGTGAAACAAAGTCTGAGGCAGGAAGGCGATCATACCTCCCACCCCCTAAATGTGCTAGTGAATTGGCACTTCAGGGCAGTCAGCTTCAAAGACTTCACCACCCCTGAAAGGCATCTATGCTGTTCCCCAGAGGAAGACACAGCCCACCGGCCCCAGGCACATTTGTTTGTGGACAGTCGGGAAATTGGGTATGAAGGGTAGTGCACATACCTAGAAGGCTGGCCACACTTCTAGGGAAAGCAGCCAGATCTGTGCACTGAAATGTGATTTTTGCCATGTTGGAAGTGGCAGAATAGAGGGTTCTGAGTAGTAAAAGGTGACCCACTCCTCATGGTGTGATCACCTCAGGGGCGGATTAGTTTCAGGAGCAAGCTAGCTTCCCATTGGCCACTAGCCTCCACACCCAAAACTCCCCTAAATCCAGGATTTAAGAGACTCCCCTGACACCAGATCCTCAGATTTGAACAACTGACTTCAAAGAAGGACCAAGAGGAGGCCTGTGTCACCGACAACAAGTCTTTGGCCTCTGCAACAATGCAAAAGATGGATACTCAGTCCCTGAGGCAACAGACTGAGAACAACCCTCGTCCTTGGCTCAAACTCAGCACTCCTGACCTGAGGGACCCCTGTGGATGTCAGAAGCCCCCTCAATCTCCCTTGGATTAGTGGCGCTAGTCCCCTGGAAACTGCTTGCAATCCGAAGATTCACAGGCCATTGGGCCCTCGACGGGATCGCCCAAATCCAGGTTGTCCAGTGTCTTCTGGGAGTTGTAGTTTCACCTGCCCCAAAGTTTCAGATCACTACATCACTCCCCCAGACCTGTGAAGCTCCCAAAGCTTTTCTTTGTGTTTACCACTGCCAAGGCCTGTTGGCTGTCAGTCTAGTAACTGACCCCCCACACTCGACACTGCATCTGCAGGACACACCATTCAGCCTGCATCTAACATCAACAGCCCATTCCCTGCTGTGATTTTGCTTCTTATTTCTTGCAGCACCATGTGAGCGATAAATTCAGCACCAGAGTGGGTCCCGTTAAGCACCCCACCCAGACTCCATGGGCTAGATAAAATTGAACTGACTGTCGTGGCCTGGTCCTAGGGCCTTCACCACCTTACCCCTAAAAGGATTCCAAGTAACTCGACCTGTTTTTTCCCATTAAGTTTTCAATGTGCATTTTTACTGTGGTTTTATAACGCTTCTAAAATCTGTAACTCTGGTTGTACTGATGCAGCTCCATTTGTTTTTGTGTCTAAAATAAGATAAAAATAATCTCTATTTTTAGAAATTTGTGTTGGATTTCTTTTGAGACATGTCGATTGTTTATTATCCATGTGGGTGTTCTGAGTTGCTTAACACATGTTCCTCTAGTAAAGCCTGAATTCTCTTTGCCATACTACCAGGACTGAACTAAGGACTTATTAGTGTGACTCCAAGGACCATCTTTGGTGTATTGTGAGAGGATTACATCTTGAGGGCTAACACCTACACCACATAATACTTCACTTTCCTACAAGGATCATTTTCCAGACAGAGGAAGTGAGTCCTCTGTCGAAGGCTTTAGAACTGGTTTTGGTTGGTTCACTTTCACATGTAATTTTCTGTCAGACCAACCTTTGTGCATGGCAATGGCTCTCACAGCAATGGGCAATTATGCAGGCTTGAAACATGCGTATCCAAAACAAAGGTACAATTAACTAGGAAGACTACGCACCTGGCAGTCATAAGTGTTTTGAAACAGTAATCAGGATCAGGCAACATGGTGGTCCTTGCCTAGGAACTTACTCACCTTGAACAACAGAAATATCTGACCCACCCATCACTCCTGCCTTCTACCAAATGCCAGTGCGCAGGAAAAGCTACTCAGCATCTGTCTTACTGAACTTCTAGGGGAAACCATTTCTCCATCCTACTAGACTTGTGTCTGCACCTCCACCCCTCAGTCACCCGTGGAATGCAGACAACACTTTTCCAGTGTCTGGGGAAACTGTGTCCAAGCTCCGTCTTCTGCTATGCTAAACCAGGGGCCATCCAAAATGGATCTCACTGCTCTTAGTACTCAGAATTTCATCTCACCCAGAGTCCTCCTACCACACGTGTTTCACACCTATTGTACATACATGCAATCAAAACGAAAACAGAACATCAATGTACGATTACGAGCTTACATGTGAAGTGAAACAGCAGACGAGACAGGGCAGCAGAGAACACTGTCTATTGACACAGAGGAAAAGGTCTGGTTTTACTAAACATTCACAAAACTTGGTCGATGCCACCAGTGATTTATGTGACTAACCCAGGACATGAATAGCTGTCTCATGACAGTTTTGAGGATGCATTTGGTGCACCCCCTTCAGCTCACAGAACAGGTTCTGGATTTCGCCTCCCAAGGTCAGGACCAGTCATCTGCGCACAGCTAGATTAGCATGGGTATTGGGCCAAACCAAAGTAGGGATACCAGTTTCACTTGCAGGTGGGCCCTCAGGGTTGGGGTACATGTCTTTTAACCATGCAGGAAACATTCCTGTCCCAACAGTCAATTAAACCAATAAAAGCAGTCTTGCCCTCTGGTGCTCCTCTCATTTCCAGGACTAGGTAAGTCATCCATACCACTCTTGTCCTGACCTCAATGAACTGGGTACCTACAGAAGTACAAAGTACACACAAAGCAGCCAGCATCACCTAATGTCCTTGCAGATGAAAGAAAGCAAACACTTGAAGGGAGGGGATTCTAGCCTCAATCTTCTCATGTACAAATAATCACCCCCCAAAATATGTTTTTCCACAATGATCCAAGAAAAATAGAAGTTACTACGAAATAATGTTTACCTAGCCACCCTTTTTCTCATATTCAGAACCAGTTCTTAAGCTGTTGCATTGCTAAAGTAAGTGATCTTTTGAACCTATCTGTGCTTAATATTGCTTTGCAAACAAGGTTCATGAAGAATTTTAGCCCCTGAACGTTTTCTTTTTCACTTTCTTGTACATATGCCTTCTGTTATAACTAATATGTACTTTTCCCAAATTAAATGGTTAATTCAAAATAAGAACTCTCATGGCACCCTTGCAAAAGGGCCACAATGGCTATACATCTCAGATACTCGAGGAATGTTCAACAGATGCCACAGATTCAAGAGTTAAGGACTGGGGAATAACTTGGAAAGTTTCTGAAATAGTGTGAACTCATCTCAACCAAGTGGATGGCCAATAACTGTGGGCTGGAGATTCCACATTCACCTTTCTGACCGGTTCATTCTCAGGAGATATCAGCAGCCTGTCTCTGCAGTGAAGGTGTAGGGTCAGCAAGTGAGGATGTCACAACATGTGATAGCAAATCGATCTTTCTTAGATGCCCAGCAAAGTTAGGGCACCACTGAGGTGAAGCGCACTATTCCAAGAGATCCACCTTCTGAGGGCACCGCCCGTGAATGGGGTCTGTAGTATATGCCAGGTTCTGTCGATGAAAAACTTTAGTGCTCTGCTTTTGGTTGAACCTGTGATATATGGCACTGTTTACCTCTCTCCCTCAGCACTGGTACGCTGGCAGAGTATAGGTAGGTGTAGCAGTTCTATATATGGCAACAGAAAGACAAATTGAAACCATTTTTGACTTTCAAAATCATGAGCCTTCCTCCTGAATGAGGTCTGTTGGCATGTCTTTAGTTTGTGAGTGTAGTAATATTTTGTAGCAGTTGTGTTTTTAAAGGTAGTTAGCACTGTAGTGTAATGTTGTGCAATGTTAGGTCTAAATGTAGTGTTTGTAGTGTAGATTGGTGTTATAACAATGATATGTATGTTTCATTATTATATAATGCCATGTGACAATGTTTAAATTAGTTTTGAGGGTTGTATATATTTTTATGGATGGGTGCTTTCTTTTTTATTGCAAGTTTTCTAGTCTTAGTACTGCATTTATATTTGTCTTTGAATACATTTTTTTAAATAAAAGGAATACATGTTGATTCCGTTTTTAAGACCATCATTTTATATTTCCTTTTACTTTTGGGGTTTCCAGGAGTATATTTTTATTATATATTTTTGGGTGTCTAAAGGTTGCCTTGGAATACTGGATTTTTACTTAGCTTTTTTTAAAGGGCTATATGTTCATGTTTATTACATTATTTTAAAGTTCCTTTTTTGGTGTTTTCTAAAGTTTTTATTCTTTGAAATGACACATGTGTGTGTGTGTGTGTATATATATATATATATATATGCATACATAAATATATATATATATACACAAACATAAATGTATTTGTTTGCTTTTATATTACATACAGAAAATACATTTTCATTTATGACATTTTATATTTGCATATTTGTACGTTTTGATGTGTTATATGCTGTCTTTAATTTGTGGTTTAATTATTCAAGTTATCTTAGAGAGGTGGGGTTTTTATCTGTTAAATAGAAAATGGTTATTTAATTTATGTTTTAAATTATATTTAGTTAGGCTTTGGGGTTGGTTTTGGGTATGTTGTATTTATATGGGGTAGGGTGCTGAGATTAAGGAAATGTTTCACAGTTCAACCTATTTTTTAATTTAGCTAGTGAGGTTTACATTTGCAGACTTGGCTGTGTTCTTTTTTTAGTCCTTCTTTTTAGTCCTTCTTGTTTTGTTCTTCATACTTTGTGCAACCTACAGTTAGGAAATATAAAGTCAAATGTTTGTGTTAGTTTTTTTAATTTAAATGCTAGCTACAAGCAGACTATGCAGTTATTATTGCAGTCTGCATTTTAGAAAGACTTATTTGTAAGTGCTGTTCGAGGGGCCAGTCCAGCAGATTGTCATCTTCCTCCAATTAAATTCTGCACAAAAGGAATTAGGGAACTCTAGGTAGTTCTCAAGTTTCAGGTGGAAAACAGCTCCTTTATGTGGCACACTGTACAATACCACCGACATTCTAAAACTGCTCACCTCAAATGTCTGATCGCTAGTAGACTTTTTAAGCATTTTGCATTCTGCAAGATTGGATTTAGAATAGCGAATCTGATTCCCAAGCAACTCCACAATGTATATATATTTTCCCAATGTTTGTAGGATTTTAATTACATTCATTTATTTTATTACCTTTATTCTTTTTTTGGGGGGGTTGGAGATTGCCTACTAATATTCTTTTCAGCTTTTTTGGACAACTATTTTGAGGGTATTTAATTTAAAAGGATATACTAAAAAAGGGTGTATGTATTTTAATTTCTTATAATTGTGTTTTGCTTTTTTACAATTATTTGTATATGTTTTAGTCTTTGACAATAATATTTTAGTTGCCTATTTTTTAATTTATTTTTAATGGTTTATAAATATCTAGTATATTTTTTAATTGTAAAAAAACGAATAATTATACATGTTAATACTGTGTTTTATAATGTATTCTATAACTATAGAAGTATATCTATATTTTTTTAAGTTATTATATCCCACATGACCAAACTGTGGCCTGCATTACAGTAGATTTTAAAACATCTGGAGAAGTGGGCTGAGTTGAAAAGATCAGCAGTTCATTTGTGTCATAGTTTCTAACAGACCACACACAGCAAATCAAAATGGTGCCAACATCCTCACCTTCTCAGAAACTGGTTGTGTGCATTGTCCCAGAAAGGTCTCTTTCATCCCCTGTGCAGGGTCCCAGAAGAGTTTCCTTTATTCCCATTATATTTCAATATTTAACTGAGCACACTTGCTCAGATCATCCCACAAGACCAAGTGCAATTCCAAATATATACAGACAATATTGCTATTCAGCTTCACTCAAATAAATAGAGTAATTCACTTGAAATACATCTGCTTCTGGAAGAAGGAAACCTGTCTTCATTAAAATTAAACAAAAACTGAAATCCTGAAAACCGCCAACTCTTCAGCAAGCAGTCTCCCATTTGTGGGTCTTTGTGAGCGAGGAATCTCCAAATCTCCAGCACAACCAGTAGCAAATTGTGTGGCTTGACTCAACAAAGATGGCTGCTAGCACCCCCATATCATGTCAGTTTTAAATATCAGCGCCTTCAACTGCTGTAGTCCTCAAAAGAGTTTAAAGAAAAAAAAACTTTGCGTCAGGAGATGCACTGATGGATATGAATACAAAATTGAGAGACTACAAAAATCAAAATGACGAGTATTAAGGAGACCGCACAGAGAGCCCTCACCTCTCAGGTCTTACTGTTGTCACACACCACCCTTTCTAAACTGCTGTCCGTTGGTTGAATGAAGTGTCCTTGTCAGCTCTGTAGTTGTTCTGCAGTGTAGTACACACCATTTTATCATTTATCATTTAACTTAGATCGCTCTACAAATTGGGACTGTGCGGGCTTATTTAGAAACTGACATGAGTTGAGACCAAAACTCATCATGAGTGATAGAAAACTGGTTGGATGCACCACAGTCAAAATCTCTCACATGTAACAAAATATCTTTGGGCAGGCACTGGAAAGACACAAGCAGTTCCAAGAGCAAACTGAAACTGTAGTATGACATCACAACCAGTGCTTAATTTGTACCTGTTGTTTCCGGTGCTGAGCACCGGCACTTATTTTTGAGGGCCGGGACTCATTCTTCTGCCTCAAGTATTCGCTGCAAGCAAAAGACACATATGGGAAAGACGGAGGAAGGGAAAAAGCGTCACAAAGGGAGAAAGTAGAAAGCTGCCAGAGTGAGCTGAAGGGGCGGGGAGTGGCTTTATATGGATTGAAGAGGCCCGAGGTGGCTTCAGGATTACGCCACCTCACGTGTTCGCATATATAAATACAGCAGCCGAGTGTTCAAGAGAACTGCGAGCACCGGCACCTTGTTATTTACAAATTAAGTACTGATCACAGCCTAGAAAACCATCTATGGCACTATCCCCACCAGAAACTTCACGAATTGATCATCATATTTCTGAACCCGGAATGCTTTGCCTACAAAATCACTCCGGTTGTATGTCGAGTGTGAAATCATGAGTTACCAGAATACGACGCCAAAATATTGAGGGGTAAAATATTATGAGTTAGGTTCATATTAGTAAGAATAGATTTGGGGCCACATGTATGACCATTTTAGTGGTCGCAAACGTAAAATAGGGCCATTTGCGACCTCTAAAAAGGATTGTAGCATGTATCAACCCTGTTTTGCAAGTCGGTAACCTGTGATCGACTTGCAAAAAAGGGTTTTCGAGTCGCTATTAAGCAGGGGCATGCCAAGGGGGTGACATGGGTGAGTTCCGGAGCCCGTCTGTCAAGGCTCACTTTGGAGCGGTGAAAGCTGTGACTTTCTTTTTCCTGTTCTACGCTTCCTTCCTGATCACCCTCAACATCTCAGCCTCTGGCATGGTGCAATCGAGGGGCTGGCAAAATTGCCTATGTGCCCTGGTGATGAGCGCCTACCCATCTCTGCACTCGGTCTGGCTTATGCTGAACAATTCAAAGCTCAAAACCACCTGCCTTAGGATTCTTTATTGTGGGGACGGTGCCCGGGTTCAAGAGATGCCCAGCTAGTGATGTCCATCGTTACATAATTACCCCAATTTCCCTTCAGACCAGATAGTCAGATTGCGAGGAGATAAACCACTGTTTTTAACAACTTTGGCCATGATAGGCAGTATCTCTTAGGTTTCAACACAAAAAACTGGTCTTCTCCATCCATTTTCTATTTGACACCTGGGTACTCCTATGGCAACAGGCAGCCTTTCTCTAGCCACAAATGTGCATAAAAAAAGGTTTTCTGTCTAATCCCTATTATGCATGTTACCTGCATTTAAAATGCCACCATGGCCGAACCAGTTTTACGTGTTCCAAATAACAACAATTTTGATTAATGAAATTTGGGCTAATGCAGTGCTAAATTTGTAAAAAAAAAAATCAATAAGTACGGGGCCTCACCACCTGCAATGTCAAATGCTGGGCTTGCCGGATACCAAAATTGCCTAGTCTGGATTGTACCTCCTGCTTCTCTCTGCCACCCTTCTACTCTTCCTGTCTCTTTATCTCACTCTTGCAAGTTCTTTGTCATCCCTCTTTTCTTCCTTTATCCATTTCTCTCCATCTCTTCCTTATTTCTTCCTTTTCTCTCTTTAGCTCTCTTGATCACAATCTTATACTGAAAAATAAGTCCTGATCCCCAAATGACTGCAGGTGTGCCCCACCTGCAAACACCAGCCCAGAGTTGGACTGTCCAACCCCAGGTGACTTAATTGCAACCATCAGCCCAGAGTTGGACTGTCCAACCCCAGGTGACTTCATTGCAACCACCAGCCCAGAGATGGACTGTCCAACCCCACGTGGCTTCATTGCAACCACCAGCCCGGAGGTGGATTGCCCAACCCCAGTGACTTCATTGCACCACCAGCTCAGAGATGGGCTGTCCACCCAGGTGACTTCATTACAACCACCAGCCCAGAGATGGACTGTCCAACCCCAGGTGACTTAATTGCAACTACCAGTCCAAAGATGTACTGTCCAACCCCAAGTGACTTCATTACAACCACCAGTCCAAAGATGGAGTGTCTAACCCCAGGTGACTTCATTTTGTGGCACACCTTGTAGAGACAGTAGGGAGAAGGAAAGAAAGAAGAGATGTTCAGGTTCGGCAATTAGTCTGGGTTCATCAGGGATAATGATTTGTGAACTGCTCAGCCTCTTCTTAGACAGCAAGAGAACAACAGAGGCGAGAATACCTATTTCTGAATTGAAACCACAGAGGATGAATCTCTGCAGTGACCCACACTGAGTTGTCCTGAATTGGGAGAACTGATGGGCTCTTGCATGGACACTATGGGCCTGATTTAGAGATTCAACGGCGGTAAATCATTAGCAGTGCACACCGCCGCAGCGGATATGGCCACCCATAAACAAAACAAGACAACATTGGCCAGAACCAAAAACCCACACCTGACACAGATACACACACCCCACACACCCACCAACAGTACTATAAACACCCCCGCATCACCCACAAACCTTTGCAAACACGAGAACATCACTACACCTTGCCACGCCAATCCCAGAGAGAACTGCACACACATACCACAACTCCCCATTCATCCGTCACGCACCACACACCCCACCACATCACACATCACCCTCTGCACAACACACACACCACACAACACCCCTGTCCCCACAAAGGCAGTCCCCGGTTCACTGATGAGGAGTTGTGGGTGATGGTGAAGGAACTAGTCAGGGTAGAGCCACAGCTGTTTGGAGCACAGGTACAGCAGATCTCCATTGCCAGGAAGATGGAGCTATGGCAGAGAATCGTGTACAGGGTGAACGCCGTGGGACAACATCCACGCACAAGGGAGAGGTGGAACGACCTACAGGGGAAGGTGCATTCTATTGCAGCAAGGCACCAGCTCGCCATCAGGAGGACTGACGGCGGACCCCCACCTCCTCCCCCACAGCTGACAGCATGGGAGGAGCAAGTCTTGGCAATACTGCATCCTGAGGGCCTCACTGGAGTAGCCGGAGGACTGGACACTGGTAAGTCACCATTTACAACTTATCACCCTCCCCATACCAGCATGCCATCTCGACCCCTCACCCTGACTCCCTTCACCCCACTATATCTCACACAGTACACCACCCCAATAACCAAACTTATATACCCACTGCATGCACATCCCTTCCAGCTCTGCATGCACACCCACCACCAATGCATGCACAGCATGGAGAACTAACAATCCCACAAACCATCACCATGCACTACCAAAGGTGGGATAACAACAACTTTGTCATTGGGAAAGCTAGGAATGTGGAATGTCACACACAAGTACCCTAACACATCACTTACATCCCCACAGGTGCCCCAGCCAATGTCACCGTCAAGGAGGTGCTACAGCTACCCAGTCTCCCACCAGAAGATGCTCCCAGTGATGACAGCAACTCAGGAGGTCTGGATCTGGATGAATTCCCTGGCCCATCAGGGACCACTGATCAGTCGGCTACCCCATTCCACAGCCAGTCCACCAAAGAGCCCCCCCTCAGAATCTAACACCATAGCAGCCAGCCAACGCCCCCAGATCTCTGTCCCCAGGACACGTCAATCAGTAGTGTGCCCACCTGTACAAGGACCGAGTCCACACCACACAGGCAAGACAATGAGGGTCCTAGTGTCAGTGGGCACACTGTTCAGGGGACACAGGCACAGGGGCCCAGGGACAGTCTTAGGACAGCTGTGCGCCAGGGGAAGGACAGGCCCAGGGAACCGACTGCCCATGAGGCACTCACAAATGTCGTGGGGGCATACCAACAATCCCTGGACAGGATGGGTCAGGTGCTCAACATCATGCAGGAGTCCCAGCGGCTGCAGGGGGAACACCACCAAGAGGTAATGCAACAATTGCAGGCCTTGAATACCACCATGGCCTCCATTGCAGGGGTGCTGGGTGACATGGTCAACATCATGCGCGAGTACACAGCACACCAGCGGGCGCCTACCACTAGTCAGTGTACTGACCAGCCCTCCACATCTGCTGCTGCTAGTGGACAGGAGGCCTTGCCACAGGACCCACAGGCCACCAGCACCCCTCCCTCTGCAGAAGTTGAAACACCCCGCAAACGTTTCCTGCGACCCAGACAGACACCAGAGACAGTTGCCAAGACCAAGACCACCGCCAGGAAATGAGCCCCTCCAGAATGTCCCCCTTGTGTTCCACTGTGTCACCATGTCCACTTTGTACTGCCATTGCTCCCCTTCCTATGGCCCCTTGAACACTGGACCTGTGCTACAAACAGACTGGGCCACTACAGTGGACTTTTCCCAACCATCACCCCACTATATTGCACTTTGCTTTGTATACCTAATTTATTAATAAACACCCTTGGACACAACTTGAGTAATAGTGCTTTATCTGAAGGAAATGTACAATGTAATGAACTATATTGAACTGCATGATCCTGTGCAAATGTCCTGTAATATGTTGATCCATCCTAGATATGTGTCTCAGCAGTCTGTACACATCACAGCATTACACTGTTGAAACCACAGCAATATCTGCAATAAGGAAGGGCGTAGGTGACAGTCAGGTGGGATGCAAAGGTAGTGACTGGCATTATGCTACAGCCGCACAACACAACACTTAAATGGAGAAATGTTTAGTTCAACAGTCTTACCTGCGTGTCATTGGAAGTACTGCTGTATCATATGTGTCCTGTTGCCCACATCCTCCTCCTCTTCCTTCTCCTCACTGTCCTCAGTGTCCATTGCTGCCACAGCTACATTGCCAGCCCCTCCTCCTGAAGATAGGGCACATGGCATCTGTGGGCAAAATTGTGCAGCATGCAGCATGCAGCACACAACAACAATCCTGCAGACCTTCTCAGGGGAGTAGCATAGGGATCCACCTGTCAGATGGAGGCACCTGAACCTGGCCTTCAGTAGACCGAAGGTCCTTTTGACAATCCTCCTGGTACGCCCATGAGCATCATTGTACCTATTCTCAGCCCCTGTTCTCAAATTCCTAACAGGGGTCAGGAGCCAGGACAGGTTTGGGTAGCCGGAATCACCCGCAAGAAGTGAGGGACATACATTAGCCTTGCACAATGGCATGGGGTATGACTCTTGAAGGCATACACTGACATACATTGGGTAGGGACTCAGGCTCAGCTATAAGCCACACTCTGTGCCTCTGTAGTTGTGCTATCAGCTGTGGGACGCTGCTATTCCTCAGGACAAAGGCATCATGCACCGACCCAGGATACTTGACAGTGACATGGGAGATGTACTGGTCAGCAAGGCACACCATCTGGACATTGAATGAGTGGAAACTCTTCATATTCTTGTACATCTGTTCATTGGTCCTGGGGGGAACTAAGGCAATATGGTGGTCATTCTGACCTCGGCGGTAAAAGGCGCCTACCGCCGGTCAGAAATCCTCCATAATCCCGCCGCGGTCGCGGAAACCCGCCACGGTCATTCTGACCCGCAGAAGGCAAACCTCCGAAAATCCGACCGCCACAACAGACCGCCAGACCAGCGGTCGGCGGAAAGGTGGAGGTGACCAAACCTCCACCGCCACGCCAACAGAAATACGCCCATGCCATTACGACCCACGAATCCACGCGGCGGTCATTCAAACGCGGTATTCCATTGGCGGGACACACCGGCGCGGTCAGAATACACACAAACGAACAAAACTCACCCACATTGGACGATTTGAATCCCACACACCTGATACACATACACACACCACTCCCACACACACAATACAATATAAAACACCCACCCACATCACCCACAAACCCCTACGCTTAAAAATTCGTAAAGAAGACAAGAGCGAGACACCAGCATCCAAAACATAACAGCCACAGCCACTCAACACCATCACCCACACACTATCCACACACAAAACAACACACACCACCACACTCAACTCACTTAAATACACATACTCCACCCCACACATCATACACACCACCCCATGGCACCCCAAAGACAACCCCGCTTCACAGACGAAGAACTCAGGGTTATGGTGGAGGAAATCGTTCGTGTAGAGCCCCAGCTGTTCGGCACACAGATACAATACACCAGCATTGCCTGGAGGACGGAGCTATGGCAGAGGATTGTCGACAGGGTGAACGCAGTGGGACAGCACCCCAGAAATCGGGAAGACATCAGGAAGCGATGGAACGACCTACGGGGGAAGGTGCGTTCCATGGTATCCAGGCACAACATCGCCGTGCAGAAGACTGGCGGAGGACCCCCACCTCAACCCCCACAATTCACATCATGGGAGGAGGAAGTCTTGAACATCCTGCATCCTGACGGCCTCGCAGGAGTCGGCGGAGGAATGGATACTGGTAAGTTGAAGCTTCAATACTGCTTCCCCCCCACCTGCATGCCAAATCAGACCCCAACCCTCACCCCCATCCTCGAACCCCACCCTCACCCCCACCCCCATCCTCACCCCCACCCTCACCCCCACCACCATCCTCACCCCCACCACCATCCTCACCCCCACCCCCAGCACACCTATTCCCCGCCAATGTCTCACCATCACAACCCACACATCCCAAAACCTAGGCCTGCATGCGTCCACTAAGCATGGACACCCATCACCAAAGCATGCCCAATGCATATACACATCCCCCCCACAAGCCACCCTCACCAAAGCCCCCACACACGAATGCCAGCACTTGGGGACACGGGAACCCACAGATACACCCATATGCCACACATTGAAACTATAACCATACCTCTATACCCCTGCAGGACCCGACCGTCAACACCCCGCGGCGGAGGGGCCAGAATTATCCACACCCCCCACCCAAGAGGCCTTCAGCGATGACAGCAGCTCTGTCGATCTGGACACCGATGACCAGCCCGGACCATCGGGGACCTCTGGACAGTCGGTTCCCCTCACACAGGCACAGGCCACTATAGACCCTAACCCCTCTGGGAACACCAGCACAGCTCCCACCCAGCGGGCCCATGCCTCTGTCTCCAGGGCGCGTCAATCTGCGGTGTGTCTACCACTACAGGGCACCCAGGATAACCCACCACCCCAACAACAACAGGGACCTGGGGGCAGTGGTAGTGGGCACACCGGCCAGGGGGCAGAGGCCCAGGGAAACAGGGCAACTCGGCGGGCAGCTGTGCGACAGGGGGGGGAGGAGAGGCCCAGGGAACCCACTCTCCACGAGGTCCTCACCACCATCATGGGAGCATACAACCGCTCCCAGGAGACGATGGCGACGGTACTGGCCCGGTTCCAGGAGATCCAGGTGCTGCAGGAGGAACACTATCGGGGGTACAGGGAGGACATCAGAGCCATCAACACCACCCTGGTTACCATGGTAGGGCTGCTGCAGGACCTCGTAAACAGCAGGGCGGACACTGAACAACACCCAAGGGCCCCTGCCACTAGCCTGGACCAAGAACAGCCATCCACCTCCGCCGGCGCTAGTGGACAGGAGGCCCCCGCACAGCAGCAGCCCACCAGACCCCCACCTCCTGCAGGAGAAGAACCACCCCGCAAGAGGGCCCTGAGATCTCGCAAGACAGAGTAGGATGTCAAGACCCCCGCCAGCAATGGATACCACCTGATGTCATCCCACTGTCCCACATTGTCACCCTGTCCATCCTCGAACTGCCCATGCTCCATCTCTCCACAGGCCTCTGGACAATGCACCTGTGTGACTGTTACTCTGGACTCTGCCATGGACATTTCTTCACCATAGCCCCCACCCACTTGAAACCACCCATCCCATTTTGAGCACTTCAATAAACACCTATTTTGCACCAAAATATCAGGAGTCTGGCTGTGATTTCAATAGATTGTAATTGACATGACAGTGCAAATATGTCCTTGTACATGGTGAAGTCAACAAACAGCTGCCACAAAGCTGTAGTCCATGGGGAAACGAAGCACAGGACTCGTAGTGGGGACCCCAGATCTGAAATACGGAGGGAAAAGCCAAAACTCAGTCATCATACACTGGGGGAAATAGACAGGCAGCAGAGATGCTGGAGAGTAGTTAACATTTACTAAATTATCTTAGAAATGTTACCTGTGTCCTATTGGAAGTACTGTTCAATGATTCTGTCCCTGTTGTCTGTTTCAGCCCCGTCGTCTTCCTCCTCGTCACTCTCCTCAGGTTCCACCGCTGCCACAACACCACCGTCTCGACCATCCTCCTGCAGGAAAGGCACCTGGCGGCACAAAAAGACAGGTTGTGAAGCAGGCAGCAGGCCACGATGATGTGACACACCTTCTTAGGTGAGTACATTAGGGATCCACCTGTCATATGCAGGCAGCGAAACCTGGCCTTTAGGAGGCCAAAGGTGCGTTCGATCACCCTCCTAGTACGCCCATGGGCCTCATTGTACCGTTCCTCTGCCCTGGTCCGGGGATTCCTTACTGGGGTCAGTAGCCACGACAGGTTGGGGTACCCAGAGTCCCCCACTAGCCATACACGGTGTCTCTGTAGCTGTTCCATCACGTAAGGGATGCTGCTATTCCTGAGGATGTAGGCGTCATGCACTGACCCTGGGAATTTGGCATTTACATGCGAGATGTACTGGTCAGCCAAACACACCACCTGGATGTTCATTGAATGGTAACTCTTTCTGTTCCTGTACACCTGCTCCCTGTCTCTTGGGGGAACCAAAGCCACATGGGTCCCATCAATGGCACCAATTACGTTGGGAATATGTCCAAGGGCGTAGAAATCACCCTTCACTGTAGCCAATTCGCCCACCTCAGGGAAAATGATGTAGTTCCTCACGGATTTCATCAGGGCAGACAACACTCTGGATAACACCTTTGAAAACATGGGCTGAGACATCCCGGAAGCAATTCCCACGGTTGTCTGAAATGACCCACTTGCCAAGAAATGTAGTACTGACATGACCTGCACCAGAGGGGGAATCCCTGTGGGTTGGCGGATGGGGGACATCAGGTCGGGCTCCAGCTGGGCACACAGTTCATGGATAGTGGCACGGTTAAGACGGTAGGTCAGGATAATGTGGCGTTCTTCCATTGTCGACAGGTCCACCAGCGGTCGGTACACGGGAGGATTCATCCGTCTCCTCGCCCAACCCAGCGGACGGTGCCTAGGAAGGACAACATGGAGCACACAGTCAGGCAACCCACAGGTACGTACTCACAGCTAGCACAGTATACGATTCTCTATGCAGTGAATGGCGTGTCTGAGTGGCTATGCAAGGCCTAGGCCTGTGTGACGCAGTTGAAATTGAGCCATGTGGGCCCTGGAAATGGCGGCTGCCTGACCTGTGAAGTGTGACAATGGGATGTGAGGTCAATGCGCTGGCGTGGCACACCGCGGCGGGCGGCGGGCGAAGACCGCGGCGCGAAGCCGCATTGGTTAACATTGAAGCCTATGGGTTTCAGGAGCCAATGGCGAAGGGCGCCGGCGGTGGCGGGACGCACCGCCGCGGTACGCACCGCCGCGGACGTGACCGCCATTTTCTATCTACTTATCCACTTGCGACTTGAACTTTCACAGGAGAGGACCTATACTGCAAGTGTTGCTGTGACCTCGGTCTGGAAGGGACAATGGCTGCTGCGACTGGGGAAAGGGCCCCTGCCTTCACTGGAGAGGAGTTGGAGAAACTTGTGGATGGGGTCCTCCCCCAGTATGCGCTACTCTACGGTCCTCCAGACCAACAAGTGAGTTTAATTCAATCTGGATTTGGGGCCACTGGCTGGCTTGGGGGCCTGGCGGGGATGGGGGGCATGTTGGGCCTGGCGGGGGGCCTGGCGGGGATGGGGGGCATGTTGGGCATGGCGGGGGGCCTGGCGGGGGGCCTGGCGGGGATGGGGGGCATGTTGGGCATGGCGGGGGGCCTGGCGGGGGGCCTGGCGGGGATGGGGGGCATGTTGGGCATGGCGGGGGGCCTGGCGGGGGGCCTGGCGGGGATGGGGGGCATGTTGGGCATGGCGGGGGGCCTGGCGGGGATGGGGGGCATGTTGGGCCTGGCGGGGGGCCTGGCGGGGATGGGGGGCATGTTGGGCATGGCAGGGGGCCTGGCGGGGGGCCTGGCGGGGATGGGGGGCGTTGGGCCACTGGAAAGGAAAATGCTGAGTAACTTGAACGTGGTATTTCTCCCTCCCTGTACGTGTCACATAGGTCCGCGCCCATGAGAAGATCGGGATTTGGCGTGCCATCGCCAAGGAAGTCCGGGCCCTGGGGGTCCACCATCGACGGGGCACCCACTGCCGCAAGAGGTGGGAGGACATCCGCCGCGGGACCAAGAAGACCGCCGAGTCTCTGCTGGGGATGGCCTCCCAACGTAGGCGGGGTGCCTGCCGTCAACTGAGCCCCCTGATGTTCCGGATCCTGGCGGTGGCCTACCCTGAATTGGATGGGCGCGTGAGGGCAGCACAGCAGACACAAGGGGGTGAGTACAAGCATTATCTACTCTGTTGTCGCGCAGTGGAGGTGTCTGGGTGGGGGAGGAGGGCTGGGGGTCCCCCTAGGCCAGGGCGATATCTGTAGGCTGGGCACCCCCGTAAGCCCCTGTGTCCCCAGCCACCACCCTCAGTAGTTTGTCAGTACAGCCATCCCTGGGCCGTGTCATCCATGGGTGCAGTTGTCAACTCTAGGCGTGTAGGGCATGTTCCACGGAATGCGTAGCGGACCCCAAGTGCGCAACTTAGTGCAGGGGGCATCTGTGTCTGTCATGTCCGCTAACTGTACCGGAGATCCATGTAATCAATATCCCTTTACTTCTCTCTCCCCCCCCCTTTTTGTTTGTCTTTCTGTGCTTGTGTGCATCAGCATCATCAGGCGGAGGAGAAGTGGCATCGGGGCAGGAGGGAGCTGCATCTCACATGGCCCAGGAGGGCCATGCCACAGAGTCAGACTGGACCAGTGAGACGGAGGGCGAGGGGAGCTCCACGACGGGGACGACTGGACCCTGCAGCGACACGGACACGTCCTCGGAAGGGGGCTCCCTTGGGGGGGTGGCACCATCCGTGCCCCCCGCCATTACAGGTACAGCCGCCACCCAGCGCACCATCTCCGCCCTCCCAGCAGCCCCTCAGCGTTCGCCCCGTGCCCGCTCTGCCAGGAAGCCGGGCATCTCCTTCGCCCCAGGCACCTCAGGCCCTGCCCCTGTTACCCCCGCTGCCCTCAGTGAGGAGGTCATTGACCTCCTCCGAACGCTCATTGTTGGGCAGACTACCCTTTTGAATGCCATCCAGGGGGTGGAGAGGGAGGTTCATCGCAGCAATGCGTACCTGGAGGGCATTCATTCGGGTCAGGCTGCCCATCAGCGATCGTTCCAGGCTCTGGCCTCAGCACTGATGGCAGCCATTGTCCCTGTCTCCTGCCTGCCTCTACTAACTCCCTCCTCCCAGTCTCCTGTTCCTCTGCCTGTCCCACCCACACCATCAGACCAGCCTGCACACACCTCAACACCCAAGAGAAGCTCATCCAAACATAAGCACCACAGATCACGCAGACATTCACACATGCAACATTCCGATGCAGACATGCCAACAGTCACTACCACCTCTGTGACCCCCACCTCCTCGTCTCCCTCCTCCCTCCCTGTGACGTCTACACTCACACCTCCATTCACCTCACCATCAGCCAGTGTTTCCATCACCAGCACACCCTCCACTCCAGTCCGCACACGTGCAGTCACCACCCCCACTGCCATTTACACGTCCCCTGTGTCCTCTCCCACTGTGTCTGTCACCCCCTCTTCCACACCACACAAACGCAGCCACCCACCCACCCAACAGCCATCCACCTCACGACAGCCTATCCCTCCTGCACCTGCACCCAAAGACAGCAAACGTGACTCACCTACAACCACATCCTCTCCCTCCACTCCCATTCCCACTGTACCTACCACTCTCCATTGTCCCAAGAAGCTCTTCCTCGCCACTACTAACTTCTTTCCTGACCCTGAGCCCCCCCCTCCTTCTCGTCGGGGTAAGAAGAGCACCTCAGCCACCACCAGCCCTGCAGCCCCCTTGACAAGGGTGCAGGGGTATTGGAGCCCGCCAGCCCGCATGTCTGGATCTTCGCCCAGCAGCAAGGGGACAGCCAGCCCACCCCCTGGGAAGAGGAGCAGAAAGCGGAAGGGGCGCCGCAGGAGCCCGCCTTCTACATCCCCCCCGGACACCACCCAGAGACAGTCACCAGCCACAGCTCCAAAGGGAGGAAAGGGCCACAGGCCGACGACTAAGGAGGGCAAGGGCAGCAAGTTGGAGAGGTCAGGCAGCAGGCCTGCTGCCCAGGAGGAGCCCACAACCCCCATAGCCGCTGCCCCGGGAGGAACCGGCACAGCTGCCCCGGGAGAGCCCACCAGCCCCATAGCCGCTGCCCAGGGAGGACCCAGCCCAGCTGGCCAGGAGGGCCCCACCACCCACAGCCCAGGTGGGCAGTGAAGGAGCACCATCCCCGCTGCCCAGGAGGGCACCACCAGGCATTTAGCAGTTGGCCATAGACCGTCCGCCGTCTCAAGAACCGCTGAACTGGGCCCTTCAAGGCAAGAACCGCTGAACTGGGCCCCGCCGTCTCAAGAACCGCTGAACTGGGCCCTTCAAGGCAAGAACCGCTGAACTGGGCCCCGCCGTCTCAAGAACCGCTGAACTGGGCCCTTCAAGGCAAGAACCGCTGAACTGGGCCCCGCCGTCTCAAGAACCGCTGAACTGGGCCCTTCAAGGCAAGAACCGCTGAACTGGGCCCTTCAAGGCAAGAACCGCTGAACTGGGCCCCGCCGTCTCAAGAACCGCTGAACTGGGCCCTTCAAGGCAAGAACCGCTGAACTGGGCCCTTCAAGGCAAGAACCGCTGAACTGGGCCCCGCCGTCTCAAGAACCGCTGAACTGGGCCCCGCCGTCTCAAGAACCGCTGAACTGGGCCCTTCAAGGCAAGAACCGCTGAACTGGGCCCCGCCGTCTCAAGAACCGCTGAACTGGGCCCTTCAAGGCAAGAACCGCTGAACTGGGCCCTTCAAGGCAAGAACCGCTGAACTGGGCCCCGCCGTCTCAAGAACCGCTGAACTGGGCCCTTCAAGGCAAGAACCGCTGAACTGGGCCCTTCAAGGCAAGAACCGCTGAACTGGGCCCCGCCGTCTCAAGAACCGCTGAACTGGGCCCGCCGTCTCAAGAACCGCTGAACTGGGCCCTTCAAGGCAAGAACCGCTGAACTGGGCCCCGCCGTCTCAAGAACCGCTGAACTGGGCCCTTCAAGGCAAGAACCGCTGAACTGGGCCCTTCAAGGCAAGAACCGCTGAACTGGGCCCCGCCGTCTCAAGAACCGCTGAACTGGGCCCTTCAAGGCAAGAACCGCTGAACTGGGCCCTTCAAGGCAAGAACCGCTGAACTGGGCCCCGCCGTCTCAAGAACCGCTGAACTGGGCCCCGCCGTCTCAAGAACCGCTGAACTGGGCCCTTCAAGGCAAGAACCGCTGAACTGGGCCCCGCCGTCTCAAGAACCGCTGAACTGGGCCCTTCAAGGCAAGAACCGCTGAACTGGGCCCCGCCGTCTCAAGAACCGCTGAACTGGGCCCTTCAAGGCAAGAACCGCTGAACTGGGCCCTTCAAGGCAAGAACCGCTGAACTGGGCCTCGCCGTCTCAAGAACCGCTGAACTGGGCCCTTCAGGGCAAGAACCGCTGGCCCTTTGGCAGACGTGGCAGGGCAGGATCTATCTCGGGCAGGGCTGCAGGATGTCCTCTGGCCAACTTGCCTCCTCCAGTGGCAGTGGGGTCTGTTATGGACTGTATGGACTGTGGCTTTGCTCTCCCCAGGATGGCCCAGTGGGCAGGCCACCCACTGTATGGACTGTTTGGACTGTGGCTTTGCTCTCCCCAGGATGGCCCAGTGGGCAGGCCACCCACTGTATGGACTGTATGGACTGTGGCTTTGCTCTCCCCAGGATGGCCCAGTGGGCAGGCCACCCACTGTATGGACTGTATGGACTGTGGCTTTGCTCTCCCCAGGATGGCCCAGTGGGCAGGCCACCCACTGTATGGACTGTTTGGACTGTGGCTTTGCTCTCCCCAGGATGGCCCAGTGGGCAGGCCACCCACTGTATGGACTGTATGGACTGTGGCTTTGCTCTCCCCAGGATGGCCCAGTGGGCAGGCCACCCACTGTATGGACTGTATGGACTGTGGCTTTGCTCTCCCCAGGATGGCCCAGTGGGCAGGCCACCCACTGTATGGACTGTATGGACTGTGGCTTTGCTCTCCCCAGGATGGCCCAGTGGGCAGGCCACCCACTGTATGGACTGTATGGACTGTGGCTTTGCTCTCCCCAGGATGGCCCAGTGGGCAGGCCACCCACTGTATGGACTGTATGGACTGTGGCTTTGCTCTCCCCAGGATGGCCCAGTGGGCAGGCCACCCACTGTATGGACTGTTTGGACTGTGGCTTTGCTCTCCCCAGGATGGCCCAGTGGGCAGGCCACCCACTGTATGGACTGTATGGACTGTGGCTTTGCTCTCCCCAGGATGGCCCAGTGGGCAGGCCACCCACTGTATGGACTGTTTGGACTGTGGCTTTGCTCTCCCCAGGATGGCCCAGTGGTCATGGAGTCCCCTCGTGGATCTGGCGTCGTGTACTCAAGTGGCTGAGGTGCCCCCCCTTCCCTTCCCCCTGAGGTGCCTGTCCTATTTTCTTTCTGATGCCCCTGCAGTGTTCTCTCCGTGGAGTTCTTGTCGTGGGACTGGGCCTTGCCCCTTTGCACAGGACCCCTGTGATCCACGGACAGTGGTTGGACTACATTTAGTAGCTGTATATATTTTGTACATAGTTTATTTATTTTTTGGGATTAATGGCGTACATATTTAAATATATCTGCCCGTTTATGATCTCTTCTTTTGGTCTTTGCATTATTTCGGAGGGGGGTGGTTTGTGGGTTGTGACAGTGATCTGTGGGAATGCATTGATGTGTGTGTTGTAGTGGGTGTGGGTGGGTGGGTGTGTGCCGGTAATCTTTTCCCTCCCCTGTGTCGTAGGTGCAGTACTCACCGATGTCTTCCGCGCCGCCGGGCGTGCTCCTGGTATATGAGGAGGAATAGGAGTGTGGGGATGACCTGTAACTCTGGCTCCATACTGCCGGAATCTCGCGTGGAGTGCGTAGAGGTGAGCGTTTTCCCGTTCGTAGTCTGTTTCCGCCGTGTTCTTATCGGCGGTGCTCCCGCCCCGGAATAGGTGGCAGATTGGTGGGTCGTAATAGGGTGGGCGGTACTTTGTCTGCCGCCGGGCTGTTGGCGGGAACCGCCGCGATGTTTGTTTGTACCGCTGTGGCGGTCGGAGTGTTAAGTTGGCGGGCTGTGTTGGCGGTTCCCGCCAGGGTCAGAATTGCATATTTTAGACCGCCGGCCTGTTGGCGGCTTGGCCGCCGCTTTATCACCGACCGCCAGGGTCAGAATGAGGGCCTATGTGTGCCATCAATGTCCCCAATCACATGTGGTATGTGTCCCATTGCATAGAATCCAGCCTTCATATTGGGCAAGCGGCTCGGGATCCTGTCCAACATTACACATACGTTGTTAGGACAGACCGGAGTCCCTAGTCTGTCCTTACTGTCCCGTTTGTAATGACGGAGAGGTTCTTGAGTCGCAAGCGGCTCGGGACCCTGTCCGCCATTACTCACACGTTGTTAGGACAGGCAGGGGATTCCGGTCCCGTCCTTACGTCAGGCTTGTAATGGTGGACAGGGTCCCAGAGTCGCAAGCGGCTCGGGACCCTGCCCCGCGTTATATACATGATGTTAGGAAGGGCAGAGGCCTCCTGCCCTTCCTTACAACCAGAATGTAATGCAGGGCAGGGTCCCGAGCCGCTAGTGACTCGGGACACTGCCCAGCATTACATTCAGTTTGTAAGGAAGGGCCGATGTTGGGAAGGGCTGGGGCCTCCGGTCCTTCCTTACAACCTGAAGATAACACAGGGCAGGATCCTGAGTCGCTAGCGGCACAGGACCCTGTCACGCGTTACATACATGATGTTAGGAAGGGCTGGGGACCCCGCCCCTTCCTTTCAACCTGAATATAGCACGGGGCAGGGACCCCAGTCGCAAGCGGCTCGGGACCCCTCCCGGCGTTACATACATAATGTTAGGCAGGGCTGGAGTCCCCGGCCCTGTTCTTACAGACCGCATGTAATGGTGGGCAGGTTCCAAAGTCACCAGCGATTATGGACCCTACCCCGTGTTATATACCAAGTTGTTAGGATGGGCCTGAGTCCCCAGGCCCCATCCTTAAGCTGACATGTAATGGCTGGGACCCGGGCCACGCTGGGCCTCCGTCCCTGACCCAAAGAATAACCCCACAGACCCTCATACTCCCAGAGTATGGGGTATAAAATTGTGCATGGTATTACATACCTGGGTTGTGGCGGTGATATGTGATAAATGGGGGACCCCCAAACGTGGGGTCCCTATGGATCTCCATGGGGTTGGGGAGGCCAGTATGAAATACACATGGCCTGAGGAGTGTGAGGCTCAGCCACAGCTTGCTCACAGTCTTCCAGGCAGGGCCTCATAGCTCCGCCCCCACTTCTGGTTCTAAGCATGGAGAGTGAGGGTAAAACCTGGAACAGATCCTAGGATCTGGCTTCCATTCCTTTATACAAATATACAATTACCTTGATGCTTCAAATTGACATGGGCTGTGTGTTATAATGTTTATGATTATTGTAATTATGTGGTATTACAAGGACTGTAAATGATATAGTAATGTGTGTAAAAAATGGTGTGAAGGTTCAGGAGCCATATAAATAAGATCATATTGAGAGATTCCTAGATCTTATGTTGTGCATCAGCCCCACCATATGGTCTTTTTGATAAACAACTCATGGTGTTTTAGAAATGTTTACAATAGGGTTTTTCTGTATTGCACTTTCAGAACCTATGTATGGATTGATAGGATACTTAACAGCTAGCATCATGAGAGAGCATGCTTAAATGAATTTTATTTTTAATTGTATATGTAAAAATGTATTTGGAAATACAGCATATATTAGTATATACCTCTGAAAGTATGTGGAACGTGTATTCAAACTATATGCTTGTAGTTCTAAACAAATAGTGTAACAAGGCACCTGTAACTAGAACTTTACGTTTATTTTATGTGTTGTACTCACCAGCGGTGTCTCTAGGGTTGGTTACTTTTTTAGGATGTTGAGTTATGGTTTCATTCGTATATTATGCACCTTATTTGAAAAGGCACTGCTGTTAACAGCATCAATTTGGGGCCCTGGGTTATGAGTTCTACAACCATCTTTTCACCAATCATGGTCTGTAACATAAAGAAGGAGTCGTACGCTTTAGAGTTATGAGCCAGCATAGTATACCCTTTGAATTTAGGCTGCATGAAAGTGGTGTGTAAGTCACTCACGCACGTGCACCCTTCAAACTCCCAGTTGTCATCGGAAGTTAGATGATGAGCATAAATATAATTAGGCTGGTGTATGCCTGTCTCCTGTGTACATTCTATACCAAACACTATGTAGTCTTCAGTTTTGGTCTGAGGTCGCCCCTTAACCATGTAACAATTGTGCTATGTCCCAGCCTGAAAATACACCTTACCCCAGGGACATTTCATGCCTTTACATTTATGCTGATAGAGGACGTAACGCCCACAAGCCCTACAGTCTATTTTAGGGAAGCAACGTGGTGTGTATGATCAAGCAGTTTTGTGAGCGACAAAACAGATTACACGTGCGACACTGCACCTTCTGCTCAGCGGCCTCAATACAACAATCCCTTTGACACATTTTACAGTGCATTTCACACTGATGAGTTGTCTGTGTGTTGTAGATATGGTCGCAGTGGGGGCATACGTACTTGGCTCCTAGAAAACCCTATAGGTTCAAAATACCATAAAAGTAGTTTTCATGATGGAAAACATAAATGGTCTTGTTTTTTGCACACTCCCCTGTGAAGTACTTCCAGGAACCATTGTGGTAAAGAACTTTCACCATAACAGCAAAATAGTTCTCAAAAAGCCCTAGGTCCCCGAAACCGACCAATCTGTTGTGTGCTACTTCAAGAGCCAAGTGGGCTTCAACAGCTCTTGACAAAATATGAGCATCGGGCGTAGTACGACCCATCAGTAACCCCACTATGCTGGCAGCCAGACACGTGTTGGTACCTCCTGTGTTAAAATTGAGCAACCATCGTTGTTTTTTACCAATGATCTGACTATACAAGATACTCTTTAAAGGTCTGGAAACACCACCCTCGCGGCCCTGGACAATGAGGGCTATAATTCTAAAGGTCCCGTATGCTACTATTTCTGCCTTACTCTGCAACAGATTACAGAGATTCTCTAGAAATTCCACAGCCTCAAACACATCCCTGTGTGTTCTACGTGTGAACAAAGGACTGTCAATACCCTGCCCCGGGAAACGCAGTTGGAAGTAATCATTAGGACCCACATTGTGTAACAACCTTTCTAATAGTGTTTGTTCAGCTTGGTGGATGGCTAAAACACCGTGATCAGAGGAATTTATACGGTCTAGGTTAACAAACTGGAATTCCTTGTAGTGTTCTGTAGTGCTAAACCATTCTATAATATGACTGTCCCTTCTAACACTTTTTAAAAAAACAGGTTCTGAATCCTCAGATTGAGGATGACAGCTGTCTGGTGGGATATCTTGAGTGTCATTCTGGGGTAACGGACTAAGGATCTGTGCGTGTGTGTTTTTAAGCCTCCTTGTAACACATGGTTTGGCTTTCTTTAATTTCCTTACTAGGCACCTATGCTGTATAGCGCTACCAGCCCACTTCTGCTTATTACCAGACCACCTGTTTTTAGGTAAACGTCCATAGCCTATTTGAACAGCAGGTTTTGTATTTACGGGCTGTGTACCCGCAACTTTACCTACGGCAGCCACGGCTAAGGACCCTATAGGGTGCTGGGGGACTACCGGGCTGTGAACCCTTGAGGTCCTAAAACACCCGATGTTTGTGCTCTTCCCTCCTGACTTTATGTCTTGAGGCCTAGTAGGGGTCGTTTTATATGTCAAGGTAATGGATTTTGGGGCTTTTAAGGATTTGATCGGGGGTTCCACTGGCCTTTTGCTTTTGAGTGTGCTTTTGCTTTAGGCCTTTGGACACCGCTATTACAAAAAGCGGATCATACACTCCTTATGGGGGCACAGCTGCCTAGTCATGCTGCTATACTGTCTATGTCTACCGTGGCTGATTCACAAGCTAGGACCACCTCCCTTCTACACCTTGCCAGCCGCAGGATTAACGCTCTCTGGGAGGGTCTGGAGGACCCGGTATTGCACCCCTCCTTCCCCAGTTTTGAAGTCTTGAGGTTCAGGTGTGATTTTAGTTTTCTAACGGCCTGCTGTATTTCTTTCAGATATGTTTCCAAAACCTGTTGGGGGCCATTGCACCATATTTTGAGCTGTTACGTGTGTCATTAGCTGTGTGGTGCATATTACCCCTGGCATGGCCACTGCTAACCTCAATAAGCCCTTTCCGAATGGGTGGGTCGAGACAGGTCAACAAAAACAGGGTTGCAATGTGAACACCCTGGTGCTTCGGAGGCCTGATCCTCGCTAGACGGGGCTCCAATACTATGATTTTGTGAACAGCTACCGCCTGTACTGCTGTCTGGGTATGTTGAGGAGGAGGGGGAAGACCAATGCGCACATTCACTTGATGTCGAGCTGGTGGGGTCGTCCGCCCCGTGGGTGTAATTGGTGACATCAGATATGGGGATGTTAAATGATGGTCATAATAACTCAAGGCATCCGAGGCGTAGGAAGCGCTGTGGCTGGGTGCGGGTGACTGAGGGCCAGGTGATTGAAGCCCTTCACAGGTTGCGTTAGAAGGGTCACTGGGCGTTGCTATGGCTGCCGGTTCAGAACTCTCTACCAAACCTGCTAATGCCCTGAGAAATCCAATACAACCAGAATAAGGATCCTTTATGGGGTGATCATTTTCCAGTTGTGTGTCCTGTAGACCAGGGAGGCTAGTTATACAGGGTGTTGGTGCTAGAGTGGCAACAGGCCCCTCTATATTAAGCTCCTCAAATGTTAAGGATTTAGAACTCTGTGGGTTATGTGGAACAGTCTGAGCCTTAACAGTATTTTTAAGACAGGTCTAAAGGCAAGGATTGTAGCTCAGGGGTCGCCAGCGTCTTCTTGCAGTTCTTTAAGGACAACCAATTTATTTTATGCTTGTTGCACTGGTTTGGGAGCCATCCATTTGTTCTACACATTATAGGGTGTTGTGTGACCGAGGCTGTAAGTTCTCCACTGTCAGAGTGTCCAAACTCTTGCACATAGGGAGCTCCTGTTCTAGCGCTCACGGTGCTGGGCATTGCCTTTATTACTGCTGATGTGGTGTAGTTAAGGGTTGTACCTGTTCTATGACAGCTGTCTGCAGAGCTGACGCCTGGTTTGTCCTGGGGCCCTGCGCCGATTACTGTTGCTGCGGAAGTCTTTGTGTTTTGAAGGGTCACTGTGTTGTCCTTTAAAGGCGCTGCTGTACGCTTAGCCTTACGGCTGACTCCTCAAGAGCTCTTTTGTGATGACTCTATGATGTAAATATAACAAAATACATATTAGGTATTACTATAGCAGTGATATCCTAGAGGTGAAACAGGTTCGAGAGACACTAAGGATTGAATTCATCTGGCTCTACAGTTTCTAAAATGCACCTGCTGTGTTCTGCTGTGAGGGGCCTTTTTTTATCGGTGGTTCTTTCTTAGGCGATGGGGACTTCCTTTTACGGACCGTCTTTTTAACACCCCCTACCACATTCTGCATCAGGGGCATGTGGGCCGCTTGTACCGCCTGGAGGTCTGGAGAAAAAAAGAATAAAATAATAAAATGTCACATTTTCAATATAATACACTGACTATACATGCTCTCTGAGGGTGCCTTCTACAGAGTTTTTATGGAGCTTTTTAAGGTTTTCACAGCGTTTACACAAGGACTAACTTTATTTACCCGCTAAAGCTGCATCCTGAGACTGTGCATGGGCTGTCTTGAGCCTGGAGGATTTGTTGTAGAGCACCAACTGCCAGCTGTAGTTCAACATCATAGCCTGTAAAAGCACACAAACATAGGAAACCATTAATGGTTAAGTAAAAAAAAAAATTACAATCAAGACAGCTTTGTTTAGAATGGATGCTAACACGGTTCTCTGAACTATAAATCTCTACATACATATACCTTATTGCAAGGCATCCATTTCGACAGCGTTAACTCTTGAGGATCCTGGGTCCAGAAGAGACAAAAAAGGACTTTTAGTTCCTAATGCTTTTTACGCCACATTCATAATTACCTGACAGCCACTCGTTTTAAATTATATACGAGTCCTGCATAATATACTGATGAAACCATAACTGAACATCCTATACAAATAACCAATCCTAGACACACCGCTGGTGAGTAAAACACATAAAATAAATTTAAAGGTCTAATTACAGATGCCTTTTTACACTATTTGTTTAGAGCTACAAGCGTATAGTTTGAACATACGTTCCACATACTTTCAGAGGTATATACTAATACTTGCTGTATTTCAAAATACATTTTTACATATACAATTAAAAATAAAACTAATTTTAAGCATGCTCTCTCATGATGCTAGCTGTTAAGTGTCCTATCAATCCAAACATAGGTTCTGAAACTACAATACAGAAAAAAACTATTGTTCACATTTCTCAAATGCCATGAGTTGTTTGTCAAAAAGACTGTATGGTGGCGCTGATGCACAACATAAGATCCAGGAATCTCTCATGGCTCCTGAACCTTCACACCATTATTTTCACACATTACTATATCATTTACAGTCCTTATAATACCATATAATTACAATAATTGTAAACATTATAACACACAGCCCATAACAATTTGAAGCATTAAGGTAATTGTATATATGTATAAAGGAATGGAAGACAGATCCTAGGATCTGTTCAAGGTTTTACCCTCACTCTCCATGCTCAGAACCAGAAGTGGGGGCGGAGCTATGAGGCCCTGCCCGGAAGACTGTGAGCAAGATGTGGCTGAACCTCGCACTCCTCAGGCCATGTGCACTTCATATTGGCCTCTCCAACCCTATGGAGATCATAGGGACCTCACATTTGAGGGTCCCCCATTTATCACATATCACCGCCACAACCTAAGTATGTAATATCATGCACAATATTTATCCCCCATACTCTGCGAGTATGAGGGTCTGTGGGGCTCTTTTTTGGGTCAGGGACCCAGGCCCAGCGTGGCCCGGGTACCTGCCATTACATGTCGGCTTAAGGATGGGGCCAGGGGACTCAGGCCCATCCTAACAACTTGGTACATAACGCGTGGTAGGGTCCAGAATCCGTAGCGACTTTGGACCCTGCCTGCATTACATGAGGTCTGTAAGAACAGGGCCAGGTAGTTGTGGACAGGATCCCGAGCCACTTGCGACCCGGGACCCTGTCCGCCATTACAAGTCTGGCGTAAGGACGGGACCGGAGGCCCCAGCCCTTCCTAACATCATGTATATAACGCAGGGCAGGGTCCTGAGCCGCTAGTGACTCAGGACCCTGCCCAGCGTTATATTCTGGTTGTAAGGAAGGGCCGGAGGCCACAGCCCTTCCTAACATCATGTATATAACCCGGGGGCAGGTTCGCGGCTCAGGACCCTGTCCACTATTATAAGCCTGACATAAGGACGGGCCGGGGACTCCGAACCGTCCTAACAACGTGTGTGTAACAGCAGACAGGGTCCTGAGCCGCTTGCAACTCTGGGACCCTGTCTACCATTACAAGTCTGACCTAAGGTCGTGACCGGAGTCCCCAGCCCGTCCTAACAACGTGTGTGTAATGGCGGACAGGATCCCTATCCACTTGCGACTCGGGACCCTCTCCGCCATTACAAACGGGCCAGCAAGGACAGACCGGAGTCCCCGGCCTGTCCTAACAATGTGTGTGTAATAGCGGATAGGGTCGGGACCCTGTCTGCCATTACAAACGGGACAGTAAGGGCAGACCGAAGTTCCCGGCCTGTCCTAACAACGTGTGTGCGTGTATATGTGTGTGTGTGTGTGTAATGATGGACAGGGTCCCAAGCCACTTGCAACTCAGGACCCTGTTCTCCATTACAAATGGGACAGTAAGAACAGACCGGGGATCCCGGTCTGTCCTAACAAGGTATGTGTAGTTGTGAACAGGGTCCCGAGCCGCTTGCAACCCGGAACCCTGTCCGCCATTACAAGTCTGGCGTAAGGACGGAACCAGAGTCCCTGGCCTATCCTAACAGCATGTATATCGAGGCGGCCAGGGTCCCGAGCCACGCACAACTCGAGACCCGGCCCCCCCATTTCAAACGGGACTGTAAGGACAGGCCGGAGTCACCAGCCTGTCCTAACAACATGTATATAGAAACAACTAGGGTCCTGAGCCTCAAAATGTAAACAGCTGCCGGCCTGTGGCTCATCTTGAGCTTTTTAAAAACGCTGTTTACCCTTTGTCACCCCCCAGCCCCATGGTATCAAATTAAAACAGTGTTTGCAAATAATACAAATGTCTTAGGTAATAATGCTCAAAGTACAGTGCACATCTCATTACGCTCAGGGTGACATGGGGCTAGGGTTGGAGACATTGGCAGGTTTAAACAATATCATAAGTATACAAACAGGCCCTAGTTACTTACCGTAAGGCGTAGTTGGTTAGCATCACCAGTCTGCACTCTGCCCTTCATGTTTTCCTCCTTGATGGTTCAGGTGTCCCCGGCTCTCTGCAAACTTCAAATGTGTTGTTCAGAAAATAAGAGGCCTGTGAATGTGTGTTTTTTTATATGTGCTAAATCATGCTAATTATGCATAGGACTTGTGGAGGGGATGGGCCCAGACATCTGTTTTAGGTTTTTCATGGCATGTCATATCGCTGTTTCAAACCTTTTTTTTTAAATTGTGTGGCCTGTTTATACTTTGACCTCTACTGATCCCCTTTGACGCCCATCCTGGGAAGTCCTGGGGTGCTGGCATCAGTTTTAGCTTTGCATTGCATGGCCACTGTTTTTTTCAAACTGTTTTTTTATTTTATTGCATGGCCTGTTTATACTTTGGCCTCTGCTGATCCCCTTTGACCTGTCCTGGAAAGTCGTGGGGGCAAACATCTGCTAGGTTTGCATTGCATGTCAGCCTTTGAGTCCTGTCCTGGGAAGTCATGGGGGCATACATCTGCTTTAGCTCTGCATTGCCTATCCACTGTTTGTTCCAAACTTTTTAAAAATTGTATGGCTTGTTTATACTTTGACCTCTGCTGATCCCCTTTGACCCTGTCCTGGGAAGTCCCAGGGGGCAAACATATGCTCTAGGTTTGCATTACATGTCAGCCTTTGAGGCCTGTCCTGGGAAGTCATGGGGCATACATCTATTTTAGGTTTGCATTGCCTGACATCTGTCTGTTTCACACTTTTAATTTGCTTGGACCCTTTATACTTTGACATATGGTGACACCCTTTGACCCATGTCCTGGGCAGACCTCTGTTTTAGGTTTTCATGTTATATCAACTGTCTGTATCAAAACCTTTAATTGCATGGTCGGTTTAAAATTTGACATCTGGTAACCAGCTTTTAACACACTCCTGGGAAGTCCTGAGGGCTTGCATATGTGCTCTAGCCTTTTCATTTTCACAGGCTCTATTTCAACCCCTAAGTGAGGGGACCCTTTATACTTTGACCTTTGCTAATCACCATTGGGAAATTTGGAGCAAACATCTGTTTTAGGTTGCCATTTCTAAACTGACTGGGTGACTCTAACAAAGCAACATTTGACCAACCCCCTTTTTTGGATTAGCCAGCAGTGTGGAGGTTTAGCCTTACATTTCCACTGCTCCTCTCTGTGAGGAGACACCCAGCAGCCACATGGTCCTGACTATCTGACATGTCCAGACTTGTCCTCCTAGGCGCAGAAACAAGGTGCACACCAGAAGGGGCCCATAGACCTAGACACTAGGGCAAGGACCCAGGCACATGACTAACATGTGATCACATGATATCACTACCCACGTGACCCACCTACACAGACGTCAGCTCCGGGGCAGGCTCTCTGGGACACGGGAAGGCCCGGAAACAGATGTGACATCAGTTCCGGGGGCGGGACAACTGTCACATTCTAGTTTGATGAGTAAAGGTATCCCCCTATTCTACTCCTGTGTCATTCCTGCAGCGAAGCCCACTGTCACCTGGAAAGAGCCTCTTGCCAGGAAATGGAGCACTGATAGTACCTGTACAAGAGGGGGTATTACTGTGGTGCAATGGATAGCAGGTAGCAGATCAAGGGGGTGATTCTGACCCCGGCGGTCAGAGACCGCCGGGGCCAGGATCGGCGGGAGCACCGCCGACAGGCCGGCGGTGCCCCGCAGGGCATTCTGACCGCGGCGGTTCGGCCGCGGTCAGATGCGGAAAACCGGCGGTCTCCCGCCGGTTTTCCGCTGCCCATGTGAATCCTCGCGCTCCGCCGCCATGGGGATTCTGACACCCCCTACCGCCATCCTGTTCCTGGCGGGTCTCCCGCCAGGAACAGGATGGCGGTAGGGGGTGCCGCGGGGCCCCTGGGGGCCCCTGCAGTGCCCATGCCAATGGCATGGGCACTGCAGGGGCCCCCGTAAGAGGGCCCCACTTAGTATTTCAGTGTCTGCTGTGCAGACACTGAAATACGCGACAGGTGCCACTGCACCCGTCGCACCTTCCCACTCCACCGGCTCAATTCTGAGCCGGCGTCCTCGTGGGAAGGATGATTTGCCCTGGGCTGGCGAGCGGCCTTTTGGCGGTCGCCCGCCAGCCCAGGGCAAATCCCAAAATACCCTCAGCGGTCTTTTGACAGCGGAGCGGTATTTTGGTGGGGGAACTCTGGCGGGCGGCCTCCGCCGCCCGTCAGGGTCAGAATGACCCCCCAAGTTCCAATTGTGCACACAGCTATGTGATTGTGGCCCTGTCCAGACGATAGGTGAGTATGATGTGCTCCATTGTAGCCAAGTCCACAAGGGGTTGGTACACGGGTGCTTGCCTCCTCCTCCTATACTTCATCAGAGTACACAGAGCATGTATGTATGTTGGACACTATAATTGTCTAGGTGTATACAGTCGACACCAATGATGCACTTTTAAATCAATACATGTGTACTAGCAGTAGGAAATGGCAACCGCCTGTCCTGTATGCAAGGATAGGTGGAAGTGATCTCACTCCGCCGGCGTAAAGCATCATGGCGGGAGGAGGTCTGCGACACCGTGCAATTCCTCATTGGCTAACATGGGGCTCTATGGAGTACAGGAACCAATGATGATCAACGCCGGTGGTGACGGGGTTCACCGCCGCAGACGTGACCGCCATTTTCTTCCTACTACTTCACTTGATTCCTGACTTTCCACTGGACCACATCTCCACTGCGTGTGCTGCTGTGACCTGTGTCTGGTACCTGCCATGGCCCGTGCTACAGGGGAAAGGCCACCAGCCTTCACATCGGAGGAGTTGGAGAGGCTCGCGGATGGGGTCCTACCCCTGTATGGGCAGTTGTATGGGCCTCCAGACCTACAGGTGATTACATCATGGGTATGTTGCATGGGACATGGCTGCATGTAGATGTGTGTGTGTGCTGGCAGAGTTTCATTTGGGGGGTATGGCTGGTGGCAGCATGAATGCAGCGGTACGGGTCATGTGTGTGCTTGTTGAGGGCAAATGCAGTATGTAAGCCATATGTGTGACAGGCTGGATTGTATGGTTCATGGTGTCCCTCTGTTTGTGTTTCCTCTGCAGGTCGGCGCCCATCAGAAGAAGGGGTTGTGGCATGCCATCGCAAAGGACGTTCGGACATTGGGGGTCCAAAGCCAGTGGAGCACCCACTGCAGGAAATGGTGGGAGGACCTGAGATGCTGGGCCCGGAAGACCGCGGAGGCCCAGCTGGCCCCCCTAATGGCCTGCATACTGGTGGTAGCCTACCCAGAGCTGGATGGGCGCTTGAGGGCATCACAGCAGCCACAAGGGGGTAAATACAGTGTGTGTGACATTCATCATTTGTTGCCTGGCATGAGATTTAGGTGCGGGGTTCTAGTCAGTAGATGCCCCAATATGCCAGTTTAGACATTGTTGTGTGGTCCAGCTTAGGTATTTTAGGTGTAATGCATATTTTTAATAGCTAGGTAGCTGGCTTTCCATGTCAGACAGGACTTAGTTGGTCCCAGTAGGTGAGCAGATGGCAGTGTTTGGGTCCTACCTGCTGTACTACCTAGCCAATGGTATGCCAGTGTGGTCCATACTGCCCATTCTTTGTCCCAGTGGGTGATAGTGATGTGTATGCCATCTGTGCTGTTGGTGCTGTGATTGACCTTGAGCTCCCTTTCTTTCTCCCACCCTCTCCTTTTATCATCCTGTCCATGTGTGCATTAGCATCATCTGGCGAAGGAACAGGAGCACTGGTGAGTGAGGGAGCTGCAGCCCATAGGACCCAGGAGGCAGAGTCCACTGAAGCCAAGGGGACCAGTGGGACTGAGGGCGAGGGGAGTATCACTGGGGGGGACAGGAGCTGATACAACTGACTCCTCCGATGGGAGCTCCATGGTGGTGGCGGACCCCTCTGGGACCATCCCAGCTACAGGATCTTCCGCCACCCCTGTACCAGCACTGCCCTCCCAGTAGCCCCCCACCCAGTTGCCCGTGCCCGCTCATCCAGGAGAGTGGTCGTCTCCTTTGCCCCAGGCACCTCAGACCCTGCCCCGGTCAGCCCTGCTGCCCTCAGTGAGGAGGCTATTGACCTCCTGAGATCCATCTCTGTAAGGCAGTCAACAATAGTGAATGCCATCCAGGGGCTGGCATCCCAGATGCAGCACTGCAATGCCTTCCTGGAGGGCATTCACGGTGGCTTGGCGGCCCTACAGAGATCGTTTCAGGCTCTGGTCCCCTCTTTGACGGCACCCAGTGTCACGCACACATTCTGACAAGCATGCACCCAAAACAACAAACAAGACTCACACAGACAAACACAGGCAGCACACTTAAGTCCACAAGCACACACACAGCCAACACACAGATGCACACAACATCAGCTACTGCCTCCACTGACTCCCCCTCCTCCCCTCCCTCACAGTCACATCAGCACTCACACCTGCATGCACAGCATCAACAGTCCCAGATCCTGCCACCTGCACAGCCTTGCCCACAGTCACCACAACAGCAGACCCACAGACATGCACACACCACATGCGCAGTCACCACCACCACCATTACCTCCTAATGCAGCACACCCACCTCACTTGCAGAACCCACCACAACATCCATCCACACGTCCTGTTTGACCTCCCCCACCCTGCCTTCCCCCCTCCAAAGACACACAAACGCTCACACTCAGACCCCCAACAGCCATCCACCTCACACACGCACACTGTCCATGCACCTGCACCCATGTCCAGCACACCTCCTCCTCCTACAACCACTCCCTCTTCTTTCACTCCTATACCTCCTCCCATACCCCACCCCATTGGTCCTAAGAAGCTTTTCCTTTCCGGCCTTGACCTCTTCCCTGCCCCTGTCCCCCATCCTGCCTGTAAGAGAAAAGTGCAACCCCCCAGGACCTCCAGCACCAAATCGAGCCCTGTTCCTCCCCCTAAGACTTCAGCTGCCACTAAGGGGCACAAGAGTGCCCCTCCGCCCCCCTGCCCCAAGGCCACTCCTCCGCCCCCAAAACAGAAGAGCAAAGACCCGCCGCCTCCCAAACCCAAGCCCAAGGACCCATCCCAAAAAGAAGCCCCCACCACCAACATGATGCCCCTGCACAGTGGAGTCCCGATGTTGCCAGGAGTCAAGTTGGGCCTTGGACTTTGCCCTGTGGGCATTTTCAGACTTTGGACTGGCCAATGGCACTGCCTATAAATATGTATATCTGATTTATTTGGATTTGAGTTCTTCATCCAACAGGATTACAGTGGTTGGAACAGAGGTATGTGTCCTAGCTTTCTTTGCTCCTGGGTTCTGTTACTGTCGATTTACTCTGCAGATAGTTCTAGGTGTGTGGTGTGTGTGTATGGTGTGTGTTGTGCTGTTTCTGCCTGCTGGCTCTGCGGGGAACTCTTTATGGGGCCAGCAGTGTTCAGGCTGCACAGGCATCCTGATGGTGGAACGATTTCGGCAGGCCGCCTCCACCGCCTGCCAACCTCGTAATAAGGGCCTTAGTCATGTTGTTCTTAAGACAGCAACTTTCATGGCTTTTCCTATTCCTGATACATAAGTGGTTGCAGCTACCCAAACCTACCAGTCATTCAGAAGCAATGTTCAATTAGGAAACTCCAGATTCCAATATGGCATAGTGCTTTGATTAGCATACTGCCCCAGGTCAGAGTTATCACAAGTCAGGTATGACTTATATTTGACTGACATTGCTCCAGCCTACACCTGCCTATTGTGAAATATAGCCTGGTGGGATAATGGATCTGCTCTACAGTTCGTTATTTTGTTTGTAGGAACCAGATACTTCTTTAGGTTGTTGTGTCTGCTACAGAGGGGTGTAAATACCCTAACTAGCAGTAGTGTGAATCTGAAATAATCCAGTATAGTCTGCCATGTCACAAAGGGCTGGTGTAACAGACTATATTTAAAAAAAATGTTTCATAACTAGATAACACTGCTAGAGTCAACATACTGACAATTTATTTCCTTGAACCAAATATTGTGGAAGCCATAATCAGGGCATCTGAGGCTGGAAGCCTTTGTAATATGATTGACCTCTGCAAACATCTCCACAAAACATCGACTAATATTTTTATATTGTAATTTATGATCTGTGTAGTATGAATCTGCTTTTTAAAATGTATTGACGGGGCGTGTCCAAGATGGCGGAGTGAACGGGCGCGTTATCTGGAGCTCCATGCCCGGGCCCAGAAAAGCACGGCGGCGGGACCCCGGCCCTCCGCGGCGAGCTAGCCCGTGTGGCTGCAGGCGAGAGCAGTGCCTGGGGGCCTCGTGGGGCGCCCCGAGACTTGGAGGGCGCGCCCTTGGGCTGGTCTGGCCGAGAGGCAGCGGTGCCGGCCGGGCAGCGCGCGGCTGGCGGCGGCAGCCGGGCCGGGCCCTTGGATCAGCGGCCGGTGGTGGGGGCCGGCCGGGCCTCGGCCCGCCACTGGTGACGATGAGGGCCCTGGACTGCGGGCCCCGGAGGAAGCAGAGCGCGGGGTCCGCGGCAACTGTGGAGCTGCGGGGGCGCGCAAGGCGGAACGCGGCCTAGTCCCGTGGCCCACAGCGGGCGGAGAAAGAGGACTGCACCACCTGAGGAGGCATCAGGAGCGGTAGGTGCCCCGGGGTCGCTTGGCCTCCCTGCGTTGTGGTGAGTGGGGAGGCCTCGCGGAAGGCAGCACTAGCCCCATAAGGGATCGGCGGGACCGCTCGGCTCGCGGGGTGACATAGCGCAGTTTGGTGCGGCGAGGCGGGACGGAGTGCGGTGAGGATGTGGAGAATTGCGGAGCTGTGAGGCTGCGGCTGGCTGGCCCTGGCTGGGTCCAGAGACTTGTGGGGCCCGGAGGCGGCTACTTGAAGGGTACAGTGGTGAAGGCGAGATTTGGGGGGCCTGGAGGCGGCTACTTGAAGGGTACAGCGGCGAAGGCTCCCTTAGCAGCGAAACTTAGTAGCTTGGAAGGCCTAGGAGGGGCCTGGTGGTGTTGCAGACGGCGTTGGAGACTCGGCGAGACGGGGCGGGACGGGGCGGCCCGAGGCTAGGGGACGGAGAGCTGGTGGAAAGGGCGTCTCTGGGGGGCACATTCAGCAGCCTTGGGCAACAGAGGAGGTGGCGATGGCATCCTCTAAGGCCAAGAGGGACCAGTGAGTCCGAGAGATGCTAACTAGATCGCACCCGGTGCAGAACCGTCAAGCGGAGACCGCGGCTTCGACGCGGGGAGCTGATCAGTTGGGCAACATGGAGGCGGAGGGTGAGGCCCCTGTTACAAAGAGCTTCCTTACTTCTCTGTTTGACTCGCTGTGAGTAGACCTGCCGGAACTTCGCAGGGATATCTCCCAGGAAGTACGCGAATTGAGATCTGACATTACTTCTTTGGGGGAAAGAGTGTCTAACATCGAGGATAATGAGGTCTCCAGAGGGGAGGAGGTTGAGCAGCTTCAGCAGGAGGTACTCCGTCTACGCGAACAGCAGGAGCAGTTGCAGCTAATGGCTGAAGATTTAGAAAAACGCTC
Organism: Pleurodeles waltl; assembly: GCF_031143425.1. Lineage (NCBI taxonomy): Eukaryota > Metazoa > Chordata > Amphibia > Caudata > Salamandridae > Pleurodeles > Pleurodeles waltl. The sequence continues at coordinate 1,020,974,799 of NC_090449.1, read as the reverse complement.
CCGGCGCCACAATATTCGCATCAGGGGTGCCCCGCAGGGAGCCGAGGGAGACAATATCCGAGAGTTTGTTACGGCCTTGTTTAGCTCCCTCCTGTCACCTGAGGGCTTGTCGGAGATCATCCTGGATCGGGTTCACAGAGTTAGCCGGGGGGAATGCCGGGGTGCGCCCTCCCGATATCCTAGCCTGCGTCCATAACTTTCAGGTCAAGGAAGCAATACTTCAGAAGGCGCGGAAAATGCCGCAGATTCAGTTTCGGGGGCATTCCCTGCAGCTTTATCAAGATATTTCTGTGTTGACACTGCAGAGGCGCAGAGAGTTCAAGCCTATTACGGACCATCTCCAGACGACTTCCACGTCCTATACTTGGGGCCATCCCTTCCGTCTGGTGTTCCGATGGGGTGATCAGTTGAGACAGGTGAGAACACTCCAGGAGGCCCGTCGGCTGCTGGGGATGGACGAGGCGGAGAAGAGGGACGGGTCCCCTGGAGGGGGCCCTGTTGGGAGTCGACCCGGATGGCGCCAAAAGGAGAAGAGGCGGAGATCGTCACAACCTTCATCTAGTGAACGAGCGCGGGAGAGGCAAGCGGTCTTGAACAGTGTAGCCGCCGGTGCTGGCTCGTAGGCCTCGATGGACAGTACTGGTACAGGGAGGCGCTGGTGGGGCGTCCGGCAGAGATGAAGTCAACTGGACTGGTGCAGGGTCTGGGTGGTGGGGCTCTGGGAGCTCGACAGGTGCTCGATGGTGTGTCCCCGACTTTGGTTGGAACCTTTCCTCGCTGTGGATGTTTCACGGAGGAGGTAGTGGATGCATGTCTCCACTGGTTCTGGAGGGGGACTGGTGCCCAGAGTGCTTCATCCTGCCAAGGACAGAGGTAGTGGATGTATGTCTCCACTGGTTCTGGAGGGAGACTGGTGCCCAGAGTGCTTCATCCTGTGCAGGACAGAGGTAGTGGATGCATGTCTCCACTGGTTCTGGAGGGGGCTGGTGCCCAGAGTGCTTCATCCTGCCAAGGACAGAGGTAGTGGATGCATGTCTCCACTGGTTCTGGAGGGGGACTAACGCCCAGAGTGCTTCATCCTGTGCAGGACAGAGGTAGTGGATGCATGTCTCCACTGGTTCTGGAGGGGGACTGGTGCCCAGAGTGCTTCATCCTGCCAAGGACAGAGGTAGTGGATGCCTTTCTCTACTGGTTCTGGAGGGGGACTGGTGCCCAGAGTGCATCACTCTCCCCGTGACGGTCCCAGTTGCGTCCCTGCACCTGCCGCTCATGGGCTAGCGGTGCTTGAGTTGGCGGTCCTTGCCCTGTTCAGCGGTGCTTGCTCTGTTCAGCGGTGCTTGCCATGGCGGTCTTTGCCCTGTTCAGCGATGCTTGCCCTGTTCAGCGGTGCTTGCCATGGCGGTCTTTGCCCTGTTCAGCGGTGCTTGCCATGGCGGTCCTTGCCCTGTTCAGCTGTGCTTGCGCTGTTCAGCGGTGCTTGCCATGGCGGTCCTTCATTGCCCAGCTGGGCTGGGGCTGGCGGGCCTTCATTGGGCAGCTGGGCTGTGGCTGCCGGGGCCCTCCTGGGCAGCTGGGCTGTGGCTTGCGGTGGCCTCCTGGCCAGTGACGATTGGGCTGCCCTCCTGGGCACTGACTCTGGCGGTGGCCTCCTGGCCACTGACGATCGGGCTGCCCTCCTGGGCACTGACTCTGGCGGTGGCCTCCTGGCCAGTGACGATTGGGCTGGCGGTGGCCTCCTGGGCAGCGGGGATGATGGAGGTCTTCTCTGCCGTGCTGCTCCTCCCAGACTTTGGCGATTTCTTCTGCCCCTTCCCCACCTTGGGAGGAGTCACAGCTGAGTGGACACTCCCCCCGGGACCCTTGTGAGCGGCTTTGCTGGCTGGAGTCTTCCCCCACTCCCACCGGGCACTGTCCAACTTCTGGTGCTTCACAGGGGGGGGGACTGGCTGTGCTGTGGCTCCGTGTCACACTGGCTGCCCTGGTGCCCGGTGCACTCCACATACCTCTAACAACAGGCACCACTGGTCCCGGAGATTTGTTTGGCTGAGGTGCTAGTACGGGACCTATGAATTGGAGGGGGGGGGGGAAGAGGTCAAGCTTGGTCAGGAAAAGTTTCTTAGGAACACTGGGACGGGTAGCTGGAGGGGGTCTGGGAGTGGAGGAAGAGGAGGTGGTTGTAGGAGGTGTAACTTTTGTGGCTTTGGGTGCAGGTGCATGCGCTGGAGGCTGTTGTGAGGTGGATGTGTGTTGGGTGGGTGTGTGCCTGCGTTTGTGTACTTTGGGAGGGGGCGTCACAGACACACTGGGAGAGGACACAGGGGACGTGTAAATGGTAGTGGGGGTGGTGAGTGTACGTGAGCGGGGTGTGGTGGTGGGTGTGCTGGTGCGGGACCTAGTGGCTGTAGTGGTAGTGCATGCAGGTGAGAGTGTAGACAAGACTGGGAGGGAGGAGGGAGACGACGAGGAGGGGGACACAGTGGAGGCAGTGGATGTTGGTGTGTCTGTATGTGTGTGATGCTTGCATGAGTGCCTGTGGGATGTGTGGTGCTTATGTTTGCCTGAGCTTCCCTTGTGTGGTGAGGTGTGTGCATGCTGGTCTGATGGTGTGCTTGGGATAGGCTGGGGTACAGGGGATTGGGTCTGGGTGGAGGAAGTTGGAGGGGGGAGGCTAGAGACAGGGACAATGGCTGCCATCAGTGCTGAGGCCAGAGTTTACAGGGTTCGATGAAGGGCAGCCTGACCAGAATGAATGCCCTCCAGGAATGCATTTGTGTGTTGCAATTCCCTTTCTACACCCTGGATGGCATTCAAAATGGTAGACTGCCCAACAGTGAGGGACCTGAGGAGGTCAATGGCCTCCTCACTGAGGGCAGCAGAGGTGACAGGGGCAGGGGCTGAGGTGCCTGGGACGAAGGTGATGCCCACCCTCCTGGGTGAGAGGGCACGGGGCGAAGGCTGAGGGGCTGCTGGGAGGGCGGTGCTGGTAGGGGGGGTGGCGGCTGTACCTGTAGAAGTGGGGGGCACAGATTTTGCCGCCACCACAAGGGAGCTCCCATTGGAGGACGAGTCCGTGTCGCTGGTTGCAGATCCTGTGACCGCCGTGAAGCTCCCCTCGCCCTCCGTCCCACTGGTGTATTCTGAGTCCGTGGTGTGGCCCTCCGTGGCCATGTGGGATGCAGCTATCTCGTGCTCCGGTGCCACTGTACCTCCGCCTGATGATGCTGATGCACACAAGAACAGGGAGACCACAAAAAGGGGGGGGACGACAGAAGAAAGACAGGTTGAGTGCATGGCTTACCGCTACCGTTGGAGGACAATACAGACACAGCAGCCCCCTGCACTACGCCGCGCTGTTGGGCTCTACAGATGCAGTTCCTGGGATATGGCCTACATGGCTATGGTCGACATCTGCACACATAGATGACACAGGGGCATGTATACCTGTACTTGGCACTCTACAGAGGTGGGGTGGAGTGCCACATGGCCTGCATTACGGAGGGGCCTAGCCTACGGAACTGGCCCTGGCCTAGGGGAACCCACAGCCCTCCTCCCCCACCCAGACACCTTCACTGCGTGCAAAGTCGGCAGAATGATGTTGTACTCACCCCCTTGTGTCTGCTGTGATGCCCTCAAGTGCCCATCCAACTCAGGGTAGGCCACCGCCAGGATCCGGAACATCAGGGGGGCCATGGTGCGACGGGCACCCCTCCCACGTTGGGAGGCCATCCCCAGCTGAGCCTCCACCGTCTTCTTGCTCCAGCGGCGAATGTCCTCCCATCTTTTCCAGCAGTGGGTGCTCCGTCTGTGGTGGAACCCCAGGGTCCGGACGTCCTTGGCGATGGCACGCCAAATATCCTTCTTCTGGTGGGCGCTGACCTAAATGAAATGTACAGGGGAAGAAGAGAAGTCATTAGCAACTGCACCATTGAAGTGAGTGGCCCACATCCCTACCCTTCCCATGTGGCACATGCATTCACAGTCCATCATGCACGCAGAACCGTGGCCCCTTCCTTCTTACAACTAGCCCTCTCCACTCAGGCATAGCCCATACAACGTGCTCCCTGTGTACTCACCTGTTGGTTTGGAGGACCGTAGAGTAGCGTGTACTGGGGGAGGACCCCGTCCACGAGCTTCTCCAACTCCTGTGCAGTGAAGGCAGGGGCCCTTTCCCCAGACGCACGAGCCATTGTCTCTTCCAGACCGAGGTCACAGCAGCACTTGCAGTGTAGGTCCTCTCCTGTCGAAGATCAGGTATCGAGTGATTGAACAGATAGAAAATGGCGGTGACGTCCGCGGCGGTGCGTACCATCACCGCCGGCTCACTTCGTCATTGGCTCCTGTGACCCATGGGGTCCAATGTTAACCAATGCAGCATTGCGCCGCGGTCTTCGACCGCCTACCGCAACGGTGTACAACGCCAGCGCAGTTACCTCACATCCCATTGTCCCAGTTTAGAGGTCAGGCAGCCGCCATTTCAGGGGCCCACATGGCTTCATTTTCAACTGCGTCACACATACCTAGGCCTAGACTCAACACACATACAGGCAACTTTTTGGATTATGTTTCGTGTTCTGTGTAGACTGTGGGTACATACCTCTGAGTTGTTTGACTCTGTGGTCGATGTTGTCCTTCATAGGCACCGTCCGCTGGGACATGTGAGGAGATGGCGGAATCCTCCGGTGTACCGACCGCTGGTGGACCTGATGACAATGGAGGAGCGACATTTAATCATCACCTACAGGTTTGACCGTGCCACAATCCAGGAACTGTGTACCCAGTTGGAGCCTGACCTGATGTCAGCAATCCGCCATCCCACAGGAATCCCCCCTCAAGTGCAGGTGCTATCAGTGCTCCATTTCCTTGCAAGTGGGTCATTTCAAACAACAGTGGCCATGGCATCAGGGATGTCCCAGCCTATGTTTTCAAACGTGTTGTCCAGAGTGTTGTCTGCCCTGCTGAAACACATGCGGAGCTACATCGTTTTCCCTCAGGTGGAGGATTTGCCTACAGTGAAAGGTGACTTCTATGCCCTTGGACATATCCCTAACATCATAGGTGCCATTGATGGGACCCATGTAGCTCTGGTCCCCCCCCACAGGAGTGAACAGGTGTACAGGAACCGGAAGAGTTATCATTCGATGAATGTACAGATGGTATGTTTGGCAGACCAGTACATCTCCCAGGTAAATGCTATGTTCCCTGGCTCAGTGCATGACGCCTACATCCTGCGGAATAGCAGCATCCCTTATGTGATGGGTCAACTCCAGAGGCACCGGGTGTGGCTATTAGGGGACTCTGGTTACCCCAACCTGTCATGGCTACTGACCCCAGTGAGGAATCCCAGGACCAGGGCAGAGGAACGCTACAATGAGGCCCATGGGCGGACTTGGAGGGTGATCGAACGCACCTTCGGCCTCCTGAAGGCCAGGTTCAGGTGTCTCCATACGACAGGGGGTTCCCTATTCTACTCACCAAGGAAGGTGTGCCAGATCATCGTGGCCTGCTGTATGCTTCACAATTTGGCTTTGCGACGCCAGGTGCCTTTTCTGGAGGAGGATGGTCCAGATGACGGTGTTGTGGCAGCTGTGGAGCCTGTGGACAGTGATGAGGAGGAAGCAGAGGAAGAAGACATTGACAACAGGGACTCAGTTATCCAGCAATATTTCCAGTGACACACAGGTGAGAATTCATTCCTGCCTCCTACAGGTACTTTCACACTTCTACCTCTATCCTGTCTGTCAATTTCAACCAGTATATGGTAACTGAGTTGTACATTTCCATTACGGTTTCACAGGTGTGGTTTCCAACGTGTGTCATCTGCTTAGATTCCTCATGGACTTGAGATGTGTGACATAGGTATGTTGACATTACATTTGAGAACGCATTTTGTCACTGTCATTGCTATAATACATTTTCTAAATCACAGACTGACTCCAAGTTGTTTTGTGCTTCAAGGGTGTTTATTTAAGTGCTAAATATTGGAGGGGGGTCGTAAAATGGTGAGGGGTGATGGTGGAGGACTGTCCATGGCAGAGTCCAGTCTATGGGTCTCACAGGTGCATTGCCCATATGGGCATAGGAAGTGGAGCTGGGGCAGTTCCAATATGGACAGGGTTACAAAGTGGGACAGTAGGATGACAATCAGGGTGGTCTTATTTCTTGGCGGGGGTCTTGCCATCGTGCTCTGTCTTGTTCCTGGTTCTCAGGGACCGCTTGCGGGGTGGTTCTCCGTCTGCAGGGGGTGGGGTGCTGGTGTGGTAGTCCTGTGGCGGTGCCTCCTGTCCACTAGCTCCGGTGGAGGTGGTGGGCAGTTCATCGTCCATGCTAGTGTTAGGGGCCCCTTGGAGTGCCACAGTGTCCCTTCTGGTGTTCAGTATCTCCTTCAGCACCCCTACGATGGTGCCCAGGGCGGTGCTGATGGTTCTGAGTTCCTCCCTGAAGCCCATATACTGTTACTCCTGCAGGCGCTGGGTCTCCTGAAACTTTGCCAGGACCGTCGCCATCGTCTCCTGGGAGTGGTGGTATGCTCCCATGATGGAGGAGAGGGCCTCGTGGAGAGTGGGTTCCCTAGGCCTGTCCGCTCCCTGTCGCACGGCAGCCCTCCCAGTTCCCCACTGTGTTCCTGAGCCTCCGTCCCCTGGACCGTGGACCGTGTGCCCACTACCACTGTCCCCTGGTCCCTGTTGTTGTTGGGGAGGTGGGTTATCCTGGGTTCCCTGTAGTGGTGGACACACAGCTGATTGACGTGTCCTGGGGACGGAGGTATGGGCCCGCTGGGTGGGTGCTGTGTTGGTGTTACCAGAGGGTGGAAGGTCTGTGGTGGGCTGTGCCTGTGTGAGGGGAACCGACTGTCCCGAGGTCCACGATGGTCCGGGCTGGTCATCTAGGTCCAGTTGGACAGAGCTGCTGTCATCACTGTGGGCCTCTTCTGTGGGTGGGGTGGAGATGTCTGGACCCTCCTGTCTGGTGACGTTGGGTAGTGGTCCTGCAGGGGTAGAAAGGCATGATTATTACATCTGTGTGTTTCATGGTGTGCAATGGGTGGGTGACCGTGTACCCCAGTGCTGGCATTCCTGTGTGTGGGCTTGTGTGATTATGGTTGAGAGGGTGTTATGGGTATGTGCAGTGGGCATGCTTTAGTGATGGGTGTCCATGCTTTGTTTTTGCATGCAGGTCTTGGTGTTGGGATGGGTGGTTTGTGATATTGGGTACATTTGTGAGGAGTTGGAGTGATAGGGGTGGGGGCGAGGGTGGGGGTCTGTGATAGCATGCAGGTAGGGTGGGGGATATGATAGTTAAGATTTGACTTACCAGAGTCCATTCCTCCACCGACTCCTGCGAGGCCCTCAGGATGCATTATTGTCAAGACCTGCTCCTCCCATGTTGTTAGTTGTGGGGGAGGAGGTGGGGGTCTGCCGCCAGTCCGCTGTACCGCGATGTTGTGTCTGGAGACCACGGAACGCACCTTCCCCCGTAGGTCGTTCCACCTCTTCCTGATGTCGTCCCTATTTCTTGGGTGCTGTCCCACTGCGTTGACCCTGTCGACTATTCTTCTCCATAGCTCCATCTTCCTAGCAATGGAGGTGTGCTGCACCTGTGAGCCAAATAGCTGTGGCTCTACCCGTACGATTTCCTCCACCATGACCCTGAGCTCCTCCTCCGAGAACCTGAGCTGTTTTTGCCGTGCCATGGGGTGGTGTAGGTGATGTGTGGGGTGGTGTATGTTGTGATAAGTGTGGTGATATTTAGTGGTGTGTGGTGTTTTGTGCATGGAAGTAGTGTGGGTGATGGTGTTGAGTGCCTGTGGCTGCTAGTTTGTGGATGGTGGTGTCTCTCTCTGGCCTTCTTTCAGATTTTTTTGTCATTAGGTTTGTGGGTGATGTGGGTGTGTGTTTTATATAGTATTGAGTGTGTGGGAGTGGTGTGTGTATGTGTATCAGGTGTGTGTCTTTCGAATTGTCCAATGTGGTGGTGTTTTGGAGATGTGTGTGTATTTTGAGCGCAGCGGTGTGTACCGCCAATGGAATACCGCGGTTGAAAGACCGCCGCGTAGATTCGTGGGTCGTGATAGCATGGGCGTATTTCTGTTGGCGTGACGGTGGAGGTTTTGTTTTCGTCAATTTAGCACTGACCTTTAGTGTGGCGGACTTGTGTGGGTGTCTGAATTTTGTCGGATTTCGGGATGTGGGTCATAATAGCTGTGGCGGATTTCCGCGGCCACGGCGGTGTGTTGGCGGACTTCTGCACAGCGGTAAGCGGCTTTTACCGCCAATGTTGTAATGACCCCCTAAATGTCTGAGCCTTAATGTACGTGGCCTCAATAACCCTTCGAAGAGGCTGGCGATCATGTCCTTCTTAGAGCGCTCTGGGAGTCAGATATGTCTGCTGCAGGAGACGCATTTGCTAGCTGCAGACACGCACCGTATGCACTCTAGGTGGTTTCCGCAGCAGTATTGGTCCTCTGCGTCCACAAAGCAGGGTGGCGTAGCGATTTTGTTTTCAAAGTCCTTTCGGGGGGAGGTCATAGCGAAGGCTCATGAGGTTAGGGGTAGATATCTGGCTCTGAAGCTCCGCATAGGCTCTTTCCACTTCACATTAGCTAATATCTATGCACCTAACACACAGCAAGAAAGTTTCATAGAGCAGGCACTCTCTTCAACGTTTGCGACCTCGGACAGGGCTTTGCTAGTTGGCGGGGACTTTAACATTGTTCTGGCCAATGATTTGGATCGGTCGGGGCATAGGTACGGGCAGACGGGGGCTTTATCCACGCCGGGGCTCAAGTGGCTCGCTGATTGTGATTTGGAGGATATCTGGCGGGCGGCCCATCCAGGTCTGCGCGACTATTCATTCTATTCAGCTGCGTCCAGAACATATGCGCGCATTGACTACTAGTTCAGGAGACGGCGATTGAGCCTCGCGCCTTGGCAGATCACGCCCCAATCACGGTGACGGTCTGCGCAGAGGCCGACCCTGTGCGGGGCTCGGGGTGGCGCTTCCGGGATACGATATTGCAGTCCGAGGAGGTGGTGGACTCCTTGCGCCGTTCGATTAGGCATTATCTTGAACAGAATGACGATGGACAGACTAGCATAGGAATACTGTGGGAGGCGCTTAAGGCGGTTGTGCGGGGGGAGGTGATCTCTCTCGCAGCGAACGAAAACAAGGCCAGGAGGGATAAGAGAGAGGCCTTGGAGCAGCGTGTGGCAGCTCTGGAACATTCCCACAAATCTACGGGAGCCCCTTGAATATGGCGGGAGCTGGAGCGGACGAGATTGCAGTTGAAGAGACTAGACTGGGATAGGGCGGAGTTTGCATTAGCGCGCCTTAAGCATAAGTATTACGTTGGGGGCAATAGAAGTGGGAGGCTCTTGGCTCAGAGGTTGAGGGCCCAGCGACATGCCTCACCAGTGCGGATGGTGCGCTCTTCCTCACGAGGAGAGGCTCACACAGACGATCAGATTGCAGAGGCCTTTGCTGAATTTTATCGGGACCTCTATGTGGCAGATGCGGCTATTGTGTGCGACCCTTCCCCTTATCTTTCTGATTGAGCCGTAACGCTGCTTCGGGAGCAGGATGCGGCTTATCTCGACGAGCCTATCCGCCTGGAAGAGTTGATATCAGCTGTTTCATGCCTGAAGGCCGGGAAGTCACCTGGTCCAGATGGTTTTACTCCACTCTTTTATAAAACTTTCTGTCTGGAGTTGGCCCCTGTGCTAACTCGTTTATTCAACTCTTTTACAGAGACATATACGCTTGTCCCTAGCATGCTTGACGCTATCATCACAGTTATACCTAAGCCCGGCAAGAGCCCAGAGGATTGTAGCTCTTACCGGCCCATCTCTCTTCTTAATACTGATGCCAAGCTCTTTACGTGTATACTGTCGCAGCACTTAAACCCTTATATGCCTGGGCTTATTGACCCGGACCAGGCGGGCTTTATACCTCACCGACAGTGTGGGGACAACACTAAGCGGATCCTACACCTGATTGATAAGACACATCGGTCTCGTAGAGAGGCCCTTCTTCTTACTATCAACGCTGAAAAGGCATTTGATAGAGTGCACTGGCCGTATCTCTTCCGGGTGTTGGAGCTTTTTGGTATAGGGCCGATGTTCCTGACGTGGGTTAGATGTGTCTACAGCCGACCTTGCGCGGTGGTGCGGGTCAATGGCACGGTTTCATTGCCGTTTCCGATAGGCCGAGGAACAAGGCAGGGGTGTCCTCTTTCCCCGCTTTTGTTTGCGCTCTATATGGAGACCCTGGCACAGAGGCTTCGTGCTGCCCCTCATATTACGGGCATTAAGTTCGGGGGGGATCATCATCTTATTAGCCTGTACGCAGATGATGTGCTCCTCACCCTCTCGGAGCTCATGGTCTCGCTCCCGGCGCTTGTGGAGGCTCTGGATACGTTTCGGGGCGATCTCAGGGTTCAAAGTGAACATGCAGAAGTCGCAGATCCTGAATCTTTCCGTATCGTCGGCCCATGCAACGGAGTTACGCTCCAGGTTTCCTTTTATTTGGGCAGCGTTGCATATTCACTATCTGGGGATAGTTCTGGCAAAGACAGTGGCAAGGACGGCTCGTTTGAACTATGTGGCCCTCTCCAGGGACATACATAGGGACCTGGACGCATGGAGGAAATTTAAGTTGTCGTGGTTTGGTAGAATAGCAGCCATTAAAATGACGATCCTGCCGCGCGTCCTCTACCTGTTCCAGACACTTCCTCTTACTCCGCCACCTCGTACTGTGGCGATGCTTCAGGCGACACTCATGAGGTTCGTTTGGGACGGGAGGCCGGCGCGGATTTCCCGTACTACGTTGTTTCGTCCTAAAGCCGAGGGGGGATTGGCGGTGCCCTGCCTGTTAAAATACTACCAGGTGGCTCAGCTTTGTTTCCTAGTTGAGTGGAGTAGGCCGCTGACTGAAAAGCATTGGTGCTTCATGGACCAGGCGGTGGCTGGTTCTCATGTTTGGAGAGAGCCTTGGTTGCGGCGCCAGCATAGAGCGGCGGGTCTTTACTCCTCACCAATTACAGGAGCGACTCTTGGGGTATGGGGTGCGGTGGCGGTCCGATGCGGTTTGACGACCTTCCCTTCCCCTATGACTCCGATATGTGCGAATCCAGAGTTTACGCCTGGTTTGAGCTCGGAGGGCCTTCAGCCCTTGCATGCGAAGGGATGCAGAAGGGTGGGGTGTCTTTTTGATGAGGATGGTATTATTCCCTTTGACCGGTTCCGGGAGATCTATGGCTTAACAGAAGCGGATAGACTGTCTTACTATCAGGTTCGGCATTGGGTGCAGCAGCCATTGATCAGGCCTTTAGTTGCTAGAGCGCTTACGCCATTTGAGAAATGGCTGGTCAGGAAGGATGATGATAAGTGGTTGGTGTTGGAACTGTACGCCCTCCTTCTTGGGGCGGCGCCCGTTGCCAGGACGGAGGGACAGCTGCGCTGGGAGGGGGAACTGGGGAGAGAGCTTTCCGAGAGGGAGTGGGAGGACATCTATTATAGAGTGCACCATGCGGCGCATCATGTTCCGGGGGTTGAAACGGCTTATAAGATTGCTACTTCCTGGTACTATACCCCCGCGAGGATTCATGCATGGGACTCTACGAAGTCTGGACTTTGCTGGAGGGGGTGTGGGAATCCGGGTTCGCTCATCCACTTGTTGTGGCATTGCCCGAAGCTGACGAGATATTGGAATGGTATTCTAGACGAGATTGACAGAGTGTTCTCTACAGAGATTCCTAGGCTCCCGGCATATACTATTCTGGGTCTATCCAACCCTCTCACCTTCCCCCTTCGTTCTTTGCGGGGTCGGCAGATTGCCCTTGCCCTCAACGCGGCGCATCAGGTGATTCTGGGTTTGTGGGGTACGGATGGGGTCCCGAGCTATACTTCCTGGCTGTATAAGCTTTGGTATATTTTGGCCATGGAGAAATTAACTCTAGTGGCCTACCAGCGATCGGATGTATTAGCCGAGCTATGGAAACCTTTCATCCAGATTCTATCTGCTGAATTTAATGAGCTCACATGCCCTGTCTATTTGAGGGTGTTGAGGTTACTGGGAGATGACTAGAAGGGAGCTGGAAGGGGGGCCTTGGGGGTGGGGGGCAGATGGGGTCTAGGCTGGGGGGGCTCGGGCAGGCGTGGGGGGAGATCTCGCTGAGCATTGCTGTGAGGGGTTTGTTTCGTTTTTCTTTTGTTATGATTGGTTCTGCCTTCCTGTGCCTTTTTGTTTCTCTATTTTAGATGGGGCTTCAGCACTAGCGGGGTCCTGTGTAAGTTGAGGCCCGTTGGGTGAGATGGAAGAGCTTAACTTAGTTGAGGCTGTATAGCCCTTTCATTGGAGCCTCTGCCTGGGGCTTATTGATTTTGGATGTGAATTGCTGCCGGCCCGAGTGGTTGTAGGCGCATGGCTGTGTGAGATGTTATTTGTATTCTAAATACCAATAAACAGATTTGATCCATAAAATGTATTGACTGCTTTGAAATAATGTTTCATCTTTATCTTATCTATGGTCAAGGCAGATAAATTGCTGTTTTGAGGTCATATGTAATTCATGTACTAAAGGCATGATAGTCAGTGAACATATGGGACAGTTTTTTTAATTGGGAGAAGTGTTGGAACGCTATGTGTTAGGAATTCTAAGGATCCTCTCAGATTCTGGAATTTTCCTTCACAGAAATATAAGGAATGTCTGTGGTTTAGCCAAAGTTTGGAGTTTGCTGGGCATTCTGACTAAGAAAAAGTATTGGGATCCACACAAACTACACTGCCACAGACTTCCCTAGGTACCTTTTTTTCCGAAATGTCTGGGCCTAAAAGATTTCCCTCGGTGCCAACCTAGCCCTGGCCTAAATACCTCAGCTACCCACATTGCCAGGATTAGTCAATTTGCATGGCAAAATCTTGATCTTTCTTTCGGACGTTGGGACCTTAGGGAGCCTCTCCTTTCACAGGCGAGAGCCCAGTCACACAACTGGTATACTAATGTGATTGAGAGAAGTGCAAACACAGATTAGTTTGTGCAATCTGCTTTCACTTAGTTTAGCTGTGTAACATCAGTGCGCATAGCGTATTGCGCAATACAGCAAAACAAAAAATCAAACTTCAGACTATTAGGAAACATTTCCCTCGCATACCGACTTCAATTATGGAAAAGAAGTTGTTTCTGTCTTTTCCACAAGGCCCCTGGGATGGTAGGCTTCTGGGACTGAGGAACAGTGAAAAAGCACAGTGGTCAAAGAAAGGTGGCAGGTGCTACTAATGGCTATGCATATCCAAGAGAATGTTTCAGTTGTCATAAATGGTACATAGAGAATTGGTCGAGAGAGAGAATCAAAATATTGAACACTACAAAGAAGATAGAAGGGAAGATAGAGTAAAGAAGTTCTTGAAAAGGAGACAAGAGTAAGAGAAAGCAATGAGAGTAAGTAAGAAAAGCAAACAAGAGCAGGAGAGACAGGAATGGGAAGATAGATGCAGAATCAAACTGAAAGGAATAGTGTGGAAAAGATTGAGAGAGACATTTGGGGGCAGAGATTGGACGTTATGAGTGAATAGAGAAAGTACGAGAGAGCTTGAAGGAGCAAAATGAGAGCTAGGTACATGTTGAGAAACGGTGACTGGAGATTTTAAGTAGAATTTATAGCTTATCATGTTTTGGCCAATACATCTGTCCCAATGTGATTTCATTACATAAGTTTGCACTTTATTTTCTAAAATGGATCTTAGTATAGGATCCAATAATCACCTTACAAAGTGGTCTTTAAAATACTAACACGGTCTAACCATTGTTAGTTGATACACATTGTTTTTGACATATTGCTTAAGAGTGGTATGCCCTAGTTACATATGCTCTTGGTGAGAAGTGCTGATGCCTTCTCTTTAATTGTATATCAGCCATGTCTACATTTACTGTAATATACAGATTACTTGCTGAGAAGTTAATGTTCTATTAAGGAAGAGAATTGTCATTCTAGTGTACATTTAGATGTAGGAAGTTTCTGAACTATCTCATAACATAAAGCCTGCCCTTTATTTGCACCTGTAGCAATGCTGAATTATCCATCTGCAAGTAAATATTTTCCATTTCTAGTACACATAGTAGATAGCCATGCTTTCTACATTCATCAGTCAGAAAGGTGCATTCTCGTCCAAGCAATGTTAGCCACATATGGAGTGCTACTTTGAGGGTCCTATGCAAGGAGCCTAATGCATGTGAAAGAGTAAAGAATGCCCATAATTCTGGAATTGGAGGACTATATAGCATCCAAACAGGATGTATCATGCAGGCACCATCAAAGAGAGAGGTTATCACCAAGCAGGATCCTAGGTGCAAACTGTGAAACCATCGCTCAGTCCATTAGAGGCAGTGCAGCTGCTAGTGACCTCAGCCAGGCCACAGATCTCAAATGGACCCATCCTGGGCTCACACATTGAGTTATACTTTACCATGACCATCTGGCTTGTGGGTCAATGTCTAACGAAGGTTTCCTTTCTACACCTTTCACACAACCTGCCTGTAACTATAAGGGTTGTATGCCAATGTCAGAGCCTGCCATGCAGTTTTGATTGGTGCTTTTTATTGAAAATAATTGAACTATCCATCTTTTCTCACAACCTTACAGTTAAATTCATTGTGGGGCCTTCCCAACCCCCCTCTAAAATTACACTTAAATTCTATTAGCTTTTTCCCATTGTCACATCCCTAAAATGTTTAAAAACATTGTTCACCACTACTGTTCCAAAATGCTCTTGATGGATATGCTGCAAACTCTCTGTAAAGTTATTTTAAATTAGTGCCAAGTAAAATTAAAACTTGCCTCACAAAGTTGGCCAAAATTAGGACACTCCATACTTTATGAAGCAGATGAACTTTCCTAACTTTACTTGAGGTGAGGTTTATCATTTCAGACCATCCAGGTGTGATGATTTCCTGATGCAGAATGTCCCAGGTAGGTTATCCTCCAGCAAACAAATTTTGAGTGTAAAGGCTGTACATCCACCATGGCAGGTAAGAGGTCTGGAAGGGAGGGCTCTGAGCTGGAGGTCACACAAAGCTGCGAGTCAGCTTACTTTACAACACTGCATCCTTCCCATCTAATTGATAGGTTTTAAAGTAAGACTATGAAAAGGTGATTGAGTGTGCTTTAATATGTACCTTAAATAATCCACATATTCCTTTTCATAGAATCACACTGTGTGCAGGCTTAATATCGAAACCAGAATATCGATTGCACAGAATATCGAATCCAAATATCGACAGGTAAGTAAGTATTGTTTTTCTATTGTATTTCTATTTCTTTATATAAATATATATGATATATGAGGAGATATAATATATCTCTTCAAGGTATGTAGATACAGAGTTAGGAATAGTAAATCTATCCTTCTCTATATGCACTTAACTTTCAATATTCTGCCAATATGCTTGTACCACGATACGCTGGGGGGTCATTATTTAGTAGTACATGTAGTCAAACCAGTAAATGCACCTCTAAAGCACAGCTTTAATGTTTGGTCATAGCTGAGGGCCATGCCCCCCTAAAAATATACTGCTGGCTACGGATTGATCAACAGGGAACAGAGACATATCAATGTAACCTCTCCATCCCCTAAGATCCCACGCAACCAACTAAGAAATCTGAACCAGGCCTCAACAGGCACAAACACCTGCATGGTCCTGAAAACTGTGCACCAGAACATTCCTGTGAAAGATGGACTGGTGCCAATTCACCAAGTACACTTAGCAGGGCTCCCTCAACCCCCATCCACAGTGTCCAATGCCACAGATACATTTTTACAACATTGCTTTGTTTTTAAAGGAAAAGAAGCGTTTAGTTGTTCCACGATGCACATTTCATCACGAACCATAAACAGGCACAGCCAGCGAGTGGTGGGAGTTAGCAGGGGCAGAGAAGCACCTCACCCGTCCACAGGTGCCCATTTACATTCCTCCCATACCCTTCGCCAAGGTGGCAGACATCTAACAGAATTCATATACTCACGTCATTACATTGAGTCATCGATGCCCTCTGTACCGCCACCAAAAGCCCTATATATTTTTATAACTTTGCTGGGTACCCCTGACTTTCAAACACTGACCTTAAAGTCTCCATACACCATGTTGCTGCTAGCGCCATATATCGCCACATTAGCATAATTTTTTTAATGCTAATGTGGTGGTATTATGGCAAAAACCCTGCGCCATATTTACAAAGTGGCGCAATGCATGCAATGCGCCACTTTGTAACCCCTTGTGCCACATTATGCCCGCACCAGGCATAATGTATGCAATGGGGGCGTTCCCCCGTTAGGGGAGCTGAAAAAATGGTGCAAAGAAATCTAAAAGATTTCTTTGCGCCATTTTTTTCAGCATTTGTACCGCCTGCTCTGAGCAGACGTTAAAAGGGGTCACACCATTGGTTACAATGAGCCCCTATGTACTGTACACCAAAATGTTGGTGCTAACCCTGAACAGTACATTAATAGCGTCAAAAATTTTGACACTGTTGCCCCCTACCCTGCCCTATGGTGCGCCGTATTTTAAATATGGCACCCACATGGTGGCGGTAGGGGGCACTAAGGGGTGCAAGGAAAGTGGTGCTGCACTGGGTGTAGCGCCAGTTTTCTTAAATCTACCCCTTAGTGCGCTCATGCTTGTCTTAGACTTTAGACAGATTTGTTTGTACCATGCACGTAATCATAAAAACTACACCACAAAGATATCTCTGTTATTTGAGTGCCAAGATGCCCATGTGGATAAACGTGCACAGTACAAATACCCATTATATTTACTTTCTCGTCTTGCTCATGTCGCCTGAGCACTTGAATAGCAAATGCAGCGCTAGGACTACCTGCCAGGGATTATAGCTGCTATCTCTGGCAAACCTTAATTGGTATTCATGTATATATGTATATATATATGATCTGCCCCACTATCATTCTTTCTCTAATCTGGAAGCCAACATTAAATGCTACTTTATCAGCATAAACTTCCGGTTATTCTCTCTGATCAAAGATACTGCACTACCAGCTCCCTGACTCCAACCTCCATCCTTAACTTGTAGGGCATAGGAATATCTCAGTAGTTTTCACTCTGGTCTTTCCATCCTCCTAAGGGAGCCCATCATTGCTCAAACTGCTTTGTTTTTGGGGATGGCTCTTGGCAAAGTCAGCCAATGAGACAGGTTCGGAAAATGCTAAATACTCAGCCAGCAAGGAAGACATGCAGGGCACCAGTTGTGGTTCCTGATGGCTGCGGGTTCAGTCTCTCAAATCGACCTAACACTTTAAAGGGGGATTTTCCTTGTCTTAGGGAATTCCAGTGCCTAGTTCCTGACACATCTGTGCAGACGTCTAGGAGGGGCACTGCCAGGGCTCCCAACAAGTGCTTGAGGTCACCTTTCCACCCCCACTGGAGTGGTAAAGACACCTGATATCCACTGAAAATTAGGCAGTGGAATAGGCAGGACAATGTATGTTGTAAGCTTGGGTTCTAGGTAGTACATTATTGTCCAGGCTGATAGTAAATATTTCAGCTGCCATGGAACAACAACGTGCCTTCTCTTGTCAAGTGAGACCGAAAAGTTCCCACCTCTGCTTGCTCTGAATCCTTTCCTTCTGAAACTTCCTTTGAATCTTAACTTTATGCCCAAAGATACTTCTGCCTAGTATTAATGCTGTGGTTTCACCAGAGCAAATATCTAAGACAAACTGTTGTGATCACAATTTAGAGATACCAACACAACTACATTCAGGAAATGGTCTGATATGAACGCTAAAGCTCATTATCACACAGAGGCCCTCATTATGAGTTTGGCGGGCGGCTGAAGCCACCCACCAAACTCTTCCCGCCTACAGACCGCTTGTGCAGTCTGAACCCCGCCGGCACTAATAGGACTTCACCGCAGGGCCGGAGGGCGGAAACAGTGTTTCCGCCCGCTGGCCCAGCGGTGAACAGGGCCTTAACATTGAATGGGGCGGTGCAGCGGGTGCAGCAGCACCCCTCGCGCATTCCTCTGCCTGTAATTTGGGCAGTGGAATGCGCGACAGGGCTGTGCATGGGGGCCTCTGCAATGCCCATGCCAACTGCATGGGCAGTGTAGGGGCCCCCCTGGCCCCCCCGAAACCCCCATTCTGCCAGCTCTGCCCTAGGTTGAAAACCACCAGGACCACCAGGCTGCCCGCTTGCGGCAGCCTGGCGGTGTCGGTGGTCCAACCGTGTCAGCTCCACCACGGTCATAATGTGGCAGTCCCACCTCCAGCCTGTTGGCGGTGGGAATGCCACAGGGAGTCTGGCGGTCATGCGACCGCCAGACTCGTAATGAGGGCTAAAGTGTTCCATGTTAAATCATCTCATTAGGTCTAATGACCTGAATGCTTTTTGTAAGATAGTGACATCATCTGGGAATTGAAGTGCCTGTACAGTCATCATAACCTCCAACATTGTTACTTCTTCCGCCATACTAAACCAATTAGCTTAAACAGTGCTCGTTCCAGGGCAGCCTAATGTATTATCTTCATCGATCTATAATTCAGAGAATTGACAGTGACGCCATCTTCAGCTGTTCTTAATGCATTATTATTAATCAGCCTGGATATGCACCCGTCAGAGATGGCAACCAGATTGCTGCCCTGCCATCCCAGATGAAACCCGTTAACAGAGCATGTCTGCAGGGTCTGGGCTGAAAAGCAGCCTTTCTACGTGAGATCATGCAGTACTGTGACTGCGGGGCGCTGAGGGCCTAGAGTATGCTGGCATCATTTATCCAAAAGGAATTCTGATATTTCTGCCTCTCACATAAATAACAAAGACACAAGCATGAACAAGAATGGCAAAGTCAATAGTTTGTCCTTGTTAACCCAGCATTTTTACAATTTCTTTTTTGCAAACATAGGAAAAGGAGATGAAAATGGAAAAGTAATAACATTAAAATATGTGGCTCATATGTTTGCTAAAAAGGAAGTTTAAACAGACCGTCACAACATAAAAATAAAAAACATGAATGACAGTAGACTATTTTCTACGCAGATGTGAACAAATGCAAGAGCAAAATGCCTGTCACTCACAGTGAAGAGAGCAAGTGGCTGAAGTGGGTTGACCTATTTCCCCATGCTGTAGGCTCTTGTGGGCGGAAGCAAGAAGTGAATTACACATGAACAGACAAATGGGTGAAGAGAGCTGTCCATAAAACCCTACAAGTATATACATGAATATTTTTATTATGTTTTTTTTCTAAAGCTGTCTCTAGGCCAGACTTTTAAAAAATGAGCTTCAGTTTCTGGGGAATATTGTCCCAATAGATGGACAGGGACAGACGCTGCTCTCACAGTCCATTCGAGTAATTTTGATGCTTAAGTCAGCAACTATAAACTTAGGGCCTCATTTACACCGAAGTGGTGCGCCGCGGCCCTGCGGCAAAATTTGCAGCGCTGTGCTGCCTCATTCCCGAAATGGAGGCATGCCCCATATTTACCACAGTACGGGGCACCCCTGTTTTTTCCCTAGCTCTGGCACTAAAATTAGCTGACTAGTGCCAATACAGTGCTAGGGTGCCTGCGTTGCAGGGAATGAATGTTTATGTGCAGGAAGGTATCCCTTCCTGCACATAAACAACCAATAATGGTGATTTGTTACTTCTATGTGTGCTGCAAAATGCAGCACACATAGAAAAAGCAAAAGTGAGGAGAAATACAAGTATTTCTCCTCCTTGCATCACTCTAACTTCATCCATGGGGTGGCGTTAGTTTTTGGCGCTGCCTCAGGTTTACGATTTCTCATGATGCTGGCTGAGCATCAAAATGCAATGGGTGTTGCAGTGGAACGCCCACAGCAACATCCATTGCACGCCCCTTTCACGCAAAGTGATTCGTGTTACAAGGCAGCGTTAATCCACAAAAAGTGGCTTAGTGCTGCCTTGTAAACATGGAAAAGGGCACAGCGCCACCGAAAGTGACACTCCGGTGATGCTGGGGCTTGTAAATGAGCCCCTTAATCTTGTAAAATGTACACTGACCAAGTAGATGCAGTTGCAGCTATGCAGGGCTCCAATTGATGGAAGGGAGTTCCTCCTGTTCAGCTCTCATTGTGGCTGTCCTAAGAAGTGCCATGTCAGAGCAGACGTGGCCTGTTGATGGAGAAGATTTAATGGTCGTTTTGTGTTGTCTTCAGATCTATCAGTTAATTGACACCACTGCTCCACCGCAGCGCTGAGTAGGGGAAGGGACACTTATCTTCAAGGTGTCTTGGATTTCCATGTTTCCCAGTGCAGAGACCATGCTCAGCGTGTATTCAGTCAGAGTAGCTTCAACGCAGGGCAGTGTTTGAAGAACTCTTGGTTGATTTTAAAGCTCCTTATGGCTTTTTGCATACTTTGCCTGAAGTCCCGCACATAGTTCAATACGTCATGAGCCAGTGTTTCCTTTAATGAGAGGGTGGTCCAGAGTTCAGACCTCGGTTTCTTTTCCTCAGGTCTAGGACCACTAGAAATGGCTAGATCGTGTTCCCACTGTCTCCTTTACACCTTGGACCCTCATTACAAGTTGGGCAGAATACGGTGGGGTGTTTACCACAAGGAATAAATGCCACTACCCAACGGGGAAAGTATTTACTGTGTGTAGTAAATACATCTATTCTGAGTTTATAAATGAGGCATAACAAGAAGAATCAGTAGTTTCAGAATGAGGCATAACATGAAGATTCAAGTCCAGCTGGAACCCACAAGGGTGGGATAATTATCACACAAATCCTAATTCTTTGCACTCTTGTTTGCACTGGGAACAGAACTAAGCCTTTAACTTGTCAGGAGGGCCTCAGTGTCCACAGCTTCTCACTTGAGTGAAAGGGGGCACCCTTCTTCCCACGTACTGCCTCTTAACTACATAGAACTTTCAATGTTACAGCATCAGCTTTCAAAATGTTACTCCCTTCAAGTAGGCGAAAAGCATTCTTCAATGACCCATCCCTAAATATGCCATCACAAATAACTACAACCCAAATTCAGGACTACGTAGATATCCAAATAATCAGAAAAGTTAGCCACTGCCCAGTTCTAATTTCAGATAGATGCCAGCAAAAGTCTGGATGCTGATCAAGATTTTGCCCCTGAAATAAACAGTTGTCAGCTGCCAGGAACTATTGAAATACTCAACAGCAATGGTGGCTGGTGATCTTTGAAAGTGGTGGGGCCTAATACCTTCCAGGAGTATGCTCCCTTTTTCCTCAAGAGTTGCATCACTCATATTTCCTCTATTGAACATGTACTCTCTTCCCTCTCACTCACTCTAGCTCAAATTCTCTCACTTACTAATTGTCACTCATACTCACTCACACTCACTGTTATAGTCTTTCATAAACATACTCATACTCACTGGTCCTCGTTGTCACAGACACACTTACACTCACTCCTTCTCCCACACTGACTCCGGACCCTGGTGCAACTGCACCTGCTGCACCATGTATAGCTACACCCCAAACTCACTTCCACTCCCTCCCACGATATCCAATTAATGTCTCCTTCTAACACACTCGCACTCCTTCACTCACTCCCTCATACTCACTTTCCATTATTCATGTACACTCTCAGACTCAGATTCTCACTCACTTTCACTCTCATTGAAACTCACACACACACTCACACACTTTCACTCAGCCCTATTCACTTTCCATCGTCCACAAGCACACTCATAAACACATACATACATGAACAGAAAAACATTTTTTAACTAGCCTTGCTTCCTTTGCTGGCAACAGGGGGTAGGGGTGGGGCTTGTCTCCAAGGCAGCAACAGAGAAGGAATCTGGTGCTGGATATTGCAACCCACAAGCCATGATTCCCAGCGAGGAGTCCGGTGGAACATCAAGGGCAGGTTGAAAAGGGAAGTATTCACTTAAATCCCTCTGGAAGCACAGCCATATAAGAAAGTGGGACAGAACTGGGGACCCTGCCCCTGCTGCTGCGTGTGGTTTCTCGTTGCCCCAGTGCACCCTGACAGTCACATTTTAGCAGATGTACCGTGCTGCTTGAGGCATGCAGTGTCTCCTTAAGGACTTTGGGTACCCCATTAAGACACATTTTGGGAGCCTCTGTAAAGAAAAACTTTTCATTTTATTGCCAATTTCCTGCTAGCTAACATGATTCCAAACAATGCTTAACACACAAAAACAGTTGAAATATGTCTTGCCCGGGACTACAAAAATTCTTTAAATGAGGCTGGGCGAGGGAGACAGACTCACAGGCAGAGGTAGGCATAGAGGGAGAGGAGTTATAACTAGAATAGGCAGAGGTCACATGAACAGAAAGTTCACTTTCTGATGAGGCTACTTGGAAGGTGGGAGCCCTGGGCAATTGTGCCCCTTGCCTTAAAATGTATCTGGGCATGCGCAATATGTCTGCTAAATAAAAGGTGCTGTGCCTGTGTGAGGGACCGTAGCTGAACTATGCCATTTATAGCACAGACATCTACCTACAGAGTTATTTGTTTTAAAAAGCACTCTTTAGCTGGATTGTGCCTCAGCCCTCTTAGGCACCTCCTCCTCCTGTCATCACAGGCATGGAGATGAGACCCAGAGGGCTGCCCTGCACACTGGAAGTGTTCATGAAGACACGAAAGTCGTGTTTCCATGAATACTGCTAAATTAAATGATGTTCAGGGACTAAGAGAGGTAAAGTGCAGAATGTGATCCTCGCAGGATGTAGGGGCTGCGCCCTGGAGCCCCTTACAAGGAGTCACCACTGCAAACAGTCTACTAGACTGCCAGGATGCCCTCCTACAAGAGCAAGACAACATTTTAAACCCCGTCGGAGAGTTGGCACTTTGTGGCATGGCTACGTATATTGCCACCTATGATCCGCACTACATCAATGGAGATATCACAGCCACAGGTTCCATACATCACTCAAAGCCTGACTTTACTGGTAAAAGTCTCTGTCTTCTTACTAATCCAAAATGTGGGTTGCCATCAAGCATGAATGTCTTCTTTTCGCTGCAAGGTGGCGCCAACCTTTCAGAAAGGAAGGACCTTCCAGGTCATGACGAGCAGCACTAGTGTTGGTGGCTGCTCACCATGCACTGCAGTGCCTAGCACCTAAGTGCTTACCCAGTTTGGACCTGGCATCCTGGTATGTGCATCTTTGGTATGTTTATCTTTGTTAAGAAGTCAGATAACTTGTGTAGGTGCTCCTGTTGGCTCTCAGATGGCAGTGCTAAACACAGCTTAGTGGAACTGGCAGCAAATAGTTACCTCATAGAGGCTGGAGGCTGACTTTATGGATCACAGGACATGGCCTGGCCACCAGAGTGCACAGGCTAAGCATGACTGGTTGTAAGAATGGATGCTTCAAGCCCACAAAGCTAGAATGATTTGCAGGGAGCTAGTAAGGTTGAAATAATGTGCCTGAGGTGTGAGCCTGTCTAGCCTGTGAAAATTATTCATGATGAATCTTCACAAAACATTATGATAACAAATGAAGCTGAGCTAAGCTTGATCTTGGACAGGAGCATGCAGATTGGTGTAGGGAAGTTACAAGAGAAGAGCCTTGCCTTGCACTCAGGGTGGAGTTCGGTGCACAAAGCAAGGCCCTAACGCCCTGATGACCATTTAGAGACGTCCAGGTGCAATCAGGCTATGGCAAGCAGGCTCTCATGGCAGGTTGACTTGACGCACGGCCATGCAGTGTTCACGGAGCCTGCTGAGCTAGACTGAAATTGATGATGTGTGGACTCTGAGGGGGTAGTGACTGGGTAAAGGGCATTATTTAAAACCATGCTTTGGGAGAGCCAGAGGGCTTTCCTTCCTAGAGCAGAAGTCACATCCCATACTCAGAACCCACTGGATACAGCCACTGGCCTCTAGATCCCATTGCATGTATCTTAAAAATGTGGCCATTCCTTGCACTCAGCCTCCTGTCTACAGAGCCTACAAAGCAAAGCCTTCGGCTGTGAAGAGCAGACATTATGCACAGTCTTCACCTACATTCTGCTCCCAGGTCCATCACCCCAAGCCTGCAGGGTACTGTATGAAGTATATAGCCTTCTCCTCATGCCCTGTAACAGTTCTCTCTGCCCATAGAGCCAACAGGAAGTGGTGTTTGGTCGTATCTACTGGGCAATGTACACAAGGTGTGCCCTTTATTCATGCCCTGTGCTGAGCTTCCCTAGCCACACTGTCTGCCTTCCATGGTTATCAGGGATGTGGTTTCCACCATTTGAGAGCTCATTATAACTTTTATCCCTTTAGCTAATTCCCGCAACATGTAAAACAAAATTCTACTTAATTAAGCACATTTTCATACAGAGACATCAAAGAGGGTGAAAGTTAGTTATCACAAAAAATACTTTCCCTATGGAGTATCCAACTAGACCACAACTACAAAGTCACTGCACTTTTCCCTGTAAACTTGTAACCACTCTGTAGTCACAATTTAAAATCTAAAAACACTAACACTTGTCAGTCATGGTGAGCTACCCGACCACAACTCCCTCCTTAATTCATTTTTCCTGGCCTTACAAGTGATGTCTCAGATGACGTCATCAGTGATACCCCAGTGAGCATCACAGCTCACTGAATCCACAAGTACGGCGTGGGTGATGATTGCCACAGGCCAAGCCCTGCATCCATAACATTCTGTGCATGTCCTTTGTCTGTGCACAGTGAGCATTTGCACAAGGTGGGGCCTAATCCAGTAAACTGGGATCTTTCCTATGCCCCACATGCTGCTATCACTGGAATAACTGGAAGCATTTCAGGAATAGTCTCACCTCCAGGTCTACGTAAATAACTTTTTTAAAGATGTTCGTAGTCTAAAGTGATCACAACATTTCACTTAATATGAACTAGTAGCTATATTTTTTACCTTTAATTCTTGCACTGGGGCATGATAAAAAAAGCACAAACGGACATTACCTCAGTATATGAAATCACAAAATACAAAAGGGCAACCTGTGAGGAGAAAAATAATATTCTGTCAATGGAATCAAGTGTCTCAGTCTTGTCACTTAATACGTTATAAAACTAGGAGCATCTTCTTCTGTCCCAGCTTAGCACTAGGGCCTGCTGGGTCTTTGAAAAGTGGATATCTTGTGACTTGGTCGTCTGACACGTGTTTGACTCTTAGGCTTAATGTGGATTGCACACCATTTGGGCTGGTAAAGATTTACCAACTTAACTATAACTCGTACCTTCAACATACATACAGTTGTCATCAATGATGTAATTTCAAATGTTGCAGTCAAGTTATCAATGATGCCATAGAACATGTCGCAAGCGATATGTGGAGTAATAAGCAGTGCATGGCGAGGGCGCACGTGATAGTTACTTTAGGGAACGAGTTACAGTTGCTCGAGACAAATATAACTGGTGAATATCGGTGGTTTTGTTAATTTAAAACCGTATGTTTTTACTGAACTTTTTAGCTAACATTAAAGTCCCTTTAACCTTTGTTTTTTTCAGTGAATTAAGATTTTTTTGGTAATGCAAAGTACGTTATTATTACAATACCAAACTGCAATGTCACTTTAACCTTTGTTTTTTCTTAGTGAATTTCTATGTTTTTATAATGTAAAGTAATATTTTATTACCATACGTAACGTCAACCATACGCCTAAGGCCGTGCATAGTGTGGGGTTGGCCGCAGTGTCTGGCAGCTTGCAGGCAGCCAAACCCTTGCCACGCATGGCCTTCAGCCATGTGCTGCATGGGATTGGCTATGGACGAGGCCCTGCTTGTAACCCCTGCTGGTAAACCCCACTGCCCACTGCACACAAATCATGAACATTGGGATGTTGGACGCACAGCCTGGCACCAAACTCTAAAGGCACGCATTGGGGAATTTAATGGGTGTCATGGTAAGTAACGCAGAGCTACTGACTGTGTCAAAGGTTCAGAACATCAAAATATAAAAAGTGCATCTACTGGCTTTATGAAAGGGTCAGAATATCAATATTTACAATGCAGATGTATTGTATTTTTTAGGAAATAACCAATAATTTTAATGAAATGTATATTTCATCAATTCACACAGTTAAATGTTTAATAAAAATGATTATCATAAAACAAGTACTAAAGCTTTATTTAAAAAAAATCACCATATATTTGAGTTTCTTTAACATTTATCAAGCAACGATGTGCAGTCTTCGAACCAACCATAATGGGCCTCTACACACCAGTCGAAGAACTTAGACCTTCAGCCACGAGTGCTCTAAAAATATCTGGTCAGCTCTCCTGGGATCATGGATTTATTGACCCAGGAAACTTAGAGCCTGATTTGGAACTCAGCAGATGGCTTACTCCGTCACAACGGTGATGGATATCCCACCCGCTGGAATCTAAATTCCATTCTATTCTATGGGATTTAGATTTCGACAGACGGGATATCTGTCACTGTTGGAGTAACCTGCCTGCTGAGTTCTAAATCAGGCCCTTTCTGTTTTTTAAATGTTGCTGAGGGGCTTCCGCACTCCCTGCAGCTCCTCACAACATTAACAAGTGCATGGTGGTGTCTCAAATCCATCTAGGAACACCGCTAGGCTGAGGAAATGTGATTAAAAAGCCCTCACAGGAGCAGTGAATAATAAATGAGCAGTTCATGATGCTAATTTATTATTTATATTTTTTATTTTAATTTTCATTTTGGTTGTCCCGGTGCCCATCTGGGACACCCAGATGCTTAATTTTTGTTGTTGACCACAGCTGGAGCCCCAGGGCCCACGCTGCCCCATCAGCACCCATCCTGGGTGCCAGTGGGAGTTGGCAATTCTTCATTTTTATTTTGCAAATTATTGGGGAGGGAAGCATGAAGGGGAATGGGGCTCTTGAGGTTCCTATGCATTTTAATGGGGAGAGGAGCATGTGCCCCCCTCCCTGAGCCTCAAAAGGCCCTTCGGACCCCATATCCTGTGGACAGCTCCACTGCTCTGTCCTGGGGAGCCTGCATGACACAGAAATGGCAATTAGCTTTGAATTGTTTGCTGTGCTGCTCACCATTTTGCATTAAATGCTAGTTGGAGTTTAGGCTTCCCAACGTGTTGTGTTTTATCTTTTAAACAACCAAGGAAACTGCATGTCTCATAATGCTACTGGACTATCATTAGAGTTACGAGTGGTGATGCCCATTTTAAAGTTATCGAGAATAAGTTTCTTGTGGTCAAGAGCATCCTTGCTATGCAATTGTGATACTTTGTTGCTGTTGCCAAGATCTTGTTACTAGAGTTATTGGAAAAACCTTGGAGTCTGTTGTAATCATCTTTTGGAATTGACAGAAGTCTGAATCTAATAGAAGAAAGTGATCTTAATAATCAAACTGCATCTGCGAAGATAAAAGTCTGTTGCTAAAGTAATGTCTTCACTTGCACATCTGCATATGAGATGGGGAGGATTCTCATCCCTTTCAGATGCTTTTTTCAGTTTTCAGAAATCATACTCAGGATATGGAAATAATCTGAAGGTTTATCTTAGACACTGTGTTGGACCTGGCCCTTATTGCAGGGTTAGCTCCAAGCTTTTTGCCTTCTACCTCCTGTTTTTATTGACCTGCTTTTGTTGAACCAAAGACCCTGAGCACTTTACCACTGCTAACCGGTGCTAAAGTGCATATGCTCTCTGTGCAATATATATTGGTGGTTGGTTTCCTCATGATTGGCATATTTGATTTACTAGTAAGTCCTAGTAAAGTGCACTATGTGTGCCTAGGTGGTGTAAATCAAATGCTAATAGTGGGCCTGCAGCACATTTTGTGCCAACTACATGTGTAGCTTTGTAAACGTGTCTCAGACCTGACACTGCAGTGTCTGTGTGTGCAGTTTTAAACTGCTATTTTGACCTGGCAAGTGTACCAGCCCTGAACATTCCCTTTTACTACATGTAAGTCACCCCTAAAGTAGGCCCAAAGCAGTCCAATGGGCAGGGTGCAGTGTATTTAAAAGGTAGGACATGTACTTTTGTGGTTTACATGTCCTGATAGTGAAATACTGCTAAATTCATTTTTCACTATTGCAATGTCTATCTCTCCCATTGGGTAACATGGGGATTGCCTTGAAATATCTTTAAGTGTAATTTCCCATTGGGAGCAGATAGAGATATGGAGTTTGGGGTCTCTGAACTCACAATTTAAAAATACATCTTTTGGTGAAGTTGTTTTTTGAACTGTAAGTTTGAAAATGCCACTTTTAGAAAGTGGGCATTTTGTTGCTTATTCTTTCTGTGCCTCTGCCTGTCTGCTGAGTACACGTCTGAGTCAGGATGACAGTTGAGCTGTTAGTGTATTCACTCTAGACAGTCACACAAAGGGAACTGAGGTGTGCCTTGATTATCCTGATGGCCCAGCACCAGTCTTATGGGTCTTCCTTAGCTAGGGTGTTGAGAGGAGCTGACACTTGTACTTGAATAGAGCTGTGCCTGTACTCACACAAAGCAGTCTCCAACCCAGTGGAGTTTGTCTGGGGCCATGCAGGGAAAGGCATGGTCTTGTGCACTACAAAGACTTCTCTTTGGAGTTTGCCTACTTCAAAGACAGAAATTAGTATAAGTACTGGACCTCTGACACCACAGAGTTAGAATCCTTCTGGACTGAGGACATTTTCCCAGGAAGAAGAGCTGGATGCTGTAGGAGGTACTGCCACTCTGCCTGTTGCTTTGTTGTGCTGGCCTGCTGCTTGCTGCTTTTGTCCTGAGAGTGAAAGGACTGGTCTTGGCTTTCTACATCCTGCTTCCAAAGGTTCTCCAAGGGATGGATTGAGATTGCATCCTGTTAAGAAATCTCAGGGACATCAAAGACTTCATCTGCCAGTGCCTGGGCTCTCTTGCTGAGAGTCCTGACCTGCCAAAGTGGTGCCAAATTCAGTTTCTGGGCCCTTGGGAGTGAGTTCTGGTGCAACAAGGAAGAAACAAGTGCATTGACCTCCAGGATGACTTCAGAACCAGTGCGGCTCTATGACCCTGCACCACTGCCTGCACCGGTGCCGTGGTCCCTGCTGGGTGCAAAAACAGCAACCGACGCTGCAGGCCCGATGCCGCAGTTCCTCTGAAGTCCTGTCAAAGTGTAAGTCCAGGGTGCTGTGTCACCAACATCTGTGGCACCTGACTTCTCTGCAGCACCTGTGGCCCGTGGTGTGATCCTGACATTGTGAAGTCAATCTGCTGGATTCATCGACCCCGCTGGTCATAAGGAACTGACGCCTCGTCACCAATACTGCATCACCTCCCCTGCAACCATAGAAACCGACACCTCACCTTCCCTGCCTAGCAGTAAGGGACCAATGCCGCACCAACTCCAGCGACGCCTCACCTCCCGGACTCCATACAACATCTTTGTTTCCTCATCGTTTTCAAAGGTACTGTACCTGGGGTCCATGCAACGCCGTTACCGCCCGCACTCCCTCACGAGTGACGATGGACTGTCAGGAACACCTCCGTCAAAATGCCTTGATAGCACCAGTTGGAGCGTTTGTGTTTCTAAGACCTTTATTAAGATTTCATTGTTTGAAAATTTGTATCTTTACTTGTGTGTGTTGGGTTTTTGTTGTTTTGGTCTTGTTTTACTGAGATAAATATTTGCTATTTTTCTAAACTGGTGTGGAGTAGGCCTGGGAGGAGTTCGCCACATAGTTGCACTACACGGAGCTCCGCAAAGAGGCCAAAAAACTCTGTTGTGCTACGTGGATTTCTACATGCAGCAGAGTGCATTAGGGCGTGCCGTTTGCACTGATTTTTAGCACCAGGTGTTTGTCCCATCTTGAAAAATCAGCCAAAGAGCTCCCTGCGTAGCACAAGAGGGCGCTGTTTCTTTTCTGCCGCTCGAGTTGATTTTCTACTCAATGCGAACAGAAGGTTTCTCAACACGAGCGATCGCAACTATACTGCAAACGCTCGCATTGAGAAATCTTGCCGGGAGGTGGTGCTGAATAAGATTTTCCTTGCTCACGCTCGCGAACCACTGCCAATTGCCAACTAGAGACACTCATTTCTAACACGCTGTAACACTATTGATAAGAGATTAAAAGATATTTATCTTCTCTTTAGATTCAGCTATACCAGTAACGGTCAGTGTCCAGCTCAATGATCAGGCAGAGTAGTGATATCTTGTGTCTCTGTTTTCTCTCTTATTCCGCTCTTCTTTCCCCAATTCTATTGCTAACCAACATGTTCATTTCATGTATGGTGTTGTTTGTTGTGCCTTTGGAGAGGCAAGAAATCATTTACTGCTCTTATGGATCTGAACTACAGGGGTAGTGCTTTGTCACAGACGGAGAGTCTGACAATGAAACCAGTAATCAAATAAAGCAGATGGTAGTAGCACTGAACAGTAATGAAACCAGGACGGCCGGCTAAACATTCTACATAATGTTTATGGCACTATAATATTTGCAGCGCTCTAATGTCTGCCAGCTAATGTCATTATGTTCCATCAGTTTCTCCCCATTAGTTGTTCAATGTCATAATGCTCAAGACGTCCCCTAATATCCCCTGTACCAGTCAATATGAATATGTTTCAAGGCATTCCCCCTGTAGCGGTCAACGGCATGCTGTGCCTCAGGTGCCCCTTAATACCACTGTAGGAAAATGGCTCCCTGTTGCAGTTAGCCCCCACTTTTTGCCTGATATTGATGCTGACTTGACTGAGAAGTGTGCTGGGACCCTGCTAACCAGGCCCCAGCACCAGTGTTCTTTCACTTACAAATGTACCATTGTTCCACAATTGGCACATCCCTGGCACACAGCTAAGTACCTTGTAAAAGGTACCAGTGGTACCAAGGGCCCTGTGACTAAGGAAGGTCCCTAAGGGCTGCAGCACATGTTGTGCCATCCTAAGGGACCCCTCACCTAACACATGCACACTGCCATTGCAGATTGTGTATGTTGGTGGGGAGAAAAAGGCAAAGTCGACATGGCATCCCCCTCAGGATGCCATGCCTATAAAATACTGCCTGTGGCATAGGTAAGTCACCCCTCTAGCAGGCCTTACAGCCCTAAGGCAGGGTGCACTATACCACAGGTGAGGGCATAGCTGCATGAGCAATATGCCCCTACAGTGTCTACGCCTATTCTTAGACATTGTAAGTACAGTGTGGCCTTATGAAGTATATGGTCTGGGAGTTTGTTAAAACGAACTCCACAGCTCCATAATGGCTACACTGGCTACAATGGCTACACTGGTATCAAACTTCTCAGAATAATAAACCCACACTGATGCCAGTGTTGGATTTATTACAAAATGCACACAGAGGGCATCTTAGAAGATGCCCCCTGTATTTTACCCAATCCTTCAGTGCAGGACTGACTGGTCTGTGCCAGCCTGCCACCGAGACGAGTTTCTGCCCCCCCTGGGGTGAGAGCCTTTGTGCTCTCTGAGGACAGAAACAAAGCCTGCAGTGGGTGGAGGTGTTTCTCACCTCCCCCTGCAGGAACTGTAACACCTGGTGGTGAGCCTCAAAGGCTCATGCCTTTTGTTACAGCACCCCAGGGCATCCCAGCTAGTGGAGATGCCCGCCCCTCCAGCCACTGCCCCCACTTTTGGTGGCAAGGCAGGAGAGGATAATGAGAAAAACAAGGAGGAGTCACCCACCGGTCAGGACAGCCCCTAAGGTGCGCTGAGGTGACCCCTGCCTTTAGAAATCCTCCATCGTGGTTTTGGAGGATTCCCCCAATAGGATTAGGGATGTGCCCCACTCCCCTCAGGGAGGAGGCACAAAGAGGGAGTAGCCACCCTCCAGGACAGTAGCCATTGGCTACTGCCTTCCTGATCTAAACACACCCCTAAATTCAGTATTTAGGGGCAACCCAGGACCCAGGAAATCAGATTCCTGCAACCTGAAACAAGAAGGACTGCTGACCTGAAAGCCCTGCAGAGAGACGACGGAGATGACAACTGCTTTGGCCCCAGCTCTACTGGCCTGTCTCCAGACTCAAAGAAAACTGCACTGCGATGCATCCGACAGGGATCAGCGACCTCTGAAGCCTCAGAGGACTGCCTTGAAATCTGAAGGACCAATACACTCCTGAGAACAGCGTCACTGTTCACCTACAGCAACATTTTTGCAACTTCTAACAACTTTCAAAGAACTCACTCTTCCCCCCGGAAGCTTGAGACTTCACACTCTGCACCCAACACCTCCGGCTCGAGCTCCAGAGAACCAACACTACAGGGAGGACTCCCAGGTGACTGCAAACCCCAGTGAGTAACCCGAGATGACCACCCTGGATCACCACAGCGACGCATGCAGAGAGAATCCAGAGGTTCCCCCTGACTGCGACTGGCTGTAACAAGGAACCCGACGCCTGGACCAAGCACTGCACCCGCAGACCCCAGGACCAGAAGGAACCAAACTTCAGTGCAGGAGTGACCATCAGGCAACCCTCTGCCTAGCCCAGTCGGTGGCTGGCCCCAGAAGCCCCCATGTGCCCTGCCTGCACCGCTAGAGTGACCCCCGGGTCCCTCCATTGATTTCTATTACCAATTACCAACCCAACGCCTGCTTTAAACACTGCACCCGGCCGCCCCTATGCCGCTGAAGGTGTGTTTGGTGTGCCTACTTATGTCTCCCCCAGTGCTCTACAAAACCCCCCTGGTGTGCCCTCCGAAGACGCAGGTACTTACCTGCTGGCATACTGGAATCGGAGCACCCCTGTTCTTCATAGGCACCTATGTGTTTTGGGCCCTCCTTTGACCTCTGCACCTGACCGGCCCTGTGTTGCTGGTGCAGTGACTTTGGGGTTGCCTTGAACCCCCAACGGTGGGCTGCCTATGCCCAGGAACTTGAACTTGTAAGTGCCTTACTTACCTGAAAAACTAATCATTACTTCCCTCGCCCAGGAACTGTTGATTTTTGCAGTGTTCACTTTTAAAATAGCTTATTGCCATTTTAACTAAAACTGTGTATGTTACTGCTCTAATTCAAAGTTCCTAACTTACCTGTGTGGAGTACCTTGCATTTTATGTATTTACTTCAAATCTTGAACTTGTGGTTCTAAAATAAATTAAGAAAATATATTGTTCTATATAAAAAAAACTATTGGCCTGGAGTTAAGTCTTTGAATGTGTGTTCCTCATTTATTGCCTGTGTGTGTACAACAAATGCTTAACACTACCCTCTGATAAGCCTACTGCTCGACCACACTACCACAAAATAGAGCATTAGAATTATCTAATTTTGCCACTATCTTACCTCTAAGGGGAACCCTTGGACTCTGTGCACACTATCTCTTACTTTGAGATAGTATATACAGAGCCTACTTCCTACAACCACTTAATACCATAATGTGCCCCAGAAATGCCTTTGCTCTAAGGAATGGTATCTATCCAATATGTCAGCCAATTACATCATGGTTCAATATGCCTCTCAATGTCTTCATGTGCCCCAAGCAACAACCCATATGCCAGTTTATGCCACTGTGTCCCTTATGTTGTTACGCTACGGGCAGGTTTTCAACCTGCAGCGTTACATTCTCGGCCTGCGGGGGGACCGCGGTCCGAGGGACACATGCCTGCCTGCAGCATCTCTCTTTTTCCCGGCGGCGAGGTCAGGCGGCCCAGGCTTGGGCCGCGGATCTCGATGCAGGTACTTCGTGCCCTGCTCTTGCATCACGGGTGTTCCCCGTGACGCACGCGTAATTGTTTACCTGTTCTTGGTTTCTTGGGCTGTTTTCCCCTGGACGTTAGGGCCATATTTTCTCTTTCCCAGAATGCTATTCTTTTCCCAGCATGCACTGTTTCTTTTTTCTTTTTCCCTTTTCAAGATAGAGTTCTGTCTAATTTTCTTTATGGCACTTTTCCAATCCAATATGGCATTTTACCTTTTTCCTGTTTGTCACTTCCTGTCCATCGGTATTTAAGGAGCTTGGGTTCTTCTCTTCTTTGCGTTGCAACACTTCCTGTTAGTGGTGATCCTCGCTCCTGCTTGTTGCTTCTCTGGATTTGCTCCTTCTTGATTTCCCTGATGCCTCCTGTTGTTCCAGTCCTTGAAGCCCTGGTTTCTTGACGCTCTTTCTCCTGGTCCTTGAAGTTTATGTCTAGAGGTTTTTTCCCCTTGTGGTTTATCCTATGGGATGCCTTCTGGAGGACAAGGACTGCTTTGGCACCCACCTTGTCAGCAGTATTGTGGCTAGCGGAAGGGGTCGCCCCTATCTTGGCCAGACCAGAATGTGCAAGATCTGAAGTCGTACCCCACTTTCATCTGACAAAGGCAGTAAGAGGGGGGCGGAACATGACACACGTACCCTCTTAACACCACTAAATACCATGATGTGCACCAAGAATCTCCCCATTTATGATTAAATGGTATGATGTGCACCTCATCTACCAGTCAATGCAGTAACGGAACTCAGCACATGATATGTACAGCAGTGTCCTAGGCTGAAGTAAGAAGCAATACAGGCAAGGAGAAAAGCAAGACAAAGAAAGATAATAGGTGAGATATGGAGTAGGCAGGGAGAGACAGAGGTAACAAACACAGGGAAAACGCAGATGCCGGGTATCACCTCTTGAAAAACTAAACATGTAAGGGAAGAACAGAACAGTTCCCTAGAAATGTGGGGATCACCACATTTGAGGGATTCCACGTGGAGCATCTCATGACTAAATTAACATACAAAATCAGGACGACCAAATTCAGAGTAAAATAATTACTGTCAGAAATGTTTTTACAGTGATCTTTCTTTGCTGAATAAATCTCAAACTATGTCAAAGTTGCCCCCTCATATTCCAGTCAGTATGTGTCAGGGAACTTGGGCAGCATTATATTCACAGATTTATACACACTTGTACACATACAGACACACACACACACAAATACACGCGCACGCATAAACACACACACACACAAACACACACACACACTCACACACACACACAGAAACTAAGGCTACCAGTGTGTCATGATGCATGTGCTCCTATGTACCCACATATACCACAGTCTTGGAATGCTTTTAATTATAAAGAAAAATCATTCCAAGGTGGCTGCTGGTGCATCTGCATGCACTGAGATGAACTGGAAGCCATTTTGTCATACATTTTAGACTTTGTTTTAGAACCCCAACATGTCTGATGAATATTTTTTAACAGAATACAGTATACTAAAATATAACAAGGTATGCATGCAAAGCTGTGCAAATATAAAGTGATGAGCAGCTGGTGGGGTTGAGTGTGGTCGGTCTAAGCTATGGAATCGCTGTCGTCATGGATTCATGATCGAATGTACAAATTTCAGAACATCCTTCGCCCTTTTACTACGTATGTTAGGAGAGAGCGGCAAGCAGGTAGGATCCCACCTATGGCGACACCAATTCAACACAGCTCTGGTGCTTTTTTTTCGCTCCCCCACTCAGAAGCTGAAAGTACCTGAATGTTTCAAATGACCCATGTGATTTTAGGCAGCCACAATGACTGATCTGAACTAGTAATCCCACCATCAATTTCAGAGGACATTGATGTACACACACCATTGGTACATCCTATGCAATTTTCATAACTCTATCATTTGATGTTTTCTTTCTTTTCTAGATAAAGCCATGTGAAGCAATGATGTTTGTTCCCACACTATTTGTTATCCTGTATCCTTTTTATGTTTATCTTTCTCCCAAAAACTTAGGGGCATATCTAGAAGCACCAGCGCCACCTTGCGCCGCCCTAGTGTAATTTTTGTTATGCTAAGGCGGCGTTAAAGAGGCCTTTCTCCCACGCCATATTTACAAAGTGATGCAAAGCTTGCATTGTGCCACTTTGTAAACCCTTGTGCCACATTATGGGTCTCATTCCGACTTTGGCGGTCTTCTGTCAAGACCGCTGCAGTGGCAGCTGCCAAAAGACCACCATGCTGGCGGAATCCGACTGCCGTATTACGATCCACACCGTGAAGACCGCTGAAAAACAGCCAAAAATCTGAAACCACCAGGACACTGGCAGGCGGGAAAGAGGCGGTTCCACCACCAGCACTGCCAGCCCGACACAAATCCACCCACCAGATTACAACCCAAAATTCACAACAGTCGTTCTTCTGTGGCGGAAAAATATTGGCGTCAGAAACCGCCACTTACAGAATACAACACTTCATTGGACAGTTTGAATACCCCACATCAGAACACCCAACACATCTACACACACCACTATATAGCACACACCCACACAATCCACAATCCTTTGTAAAAAAAAAAAAACTCAATACTGAGAAACACAGAGTAAGCACAAACACAGTGAGAGCACCCTAGCACTATAGGCACACGCACATCACTCACATCACACACCAGTTAACCGAACAAAATACACACATAACAAGCACACACATTTCACAACAACAGCACATCCCTGACAATGCACCACCCACACCTCATCAATCACCCAACACTGCACCCCTCCATACACAACACCCACCCACACCATCAACACAATCAAAACCATGTCCCCACAAAAGCACTCACGATTCACTGACGATGAGTTTAGGGTCATGGTGGATGAAATTGTCAGGGTAGAGCCACAGCTGTTTGGAGCACAGGTCCAGCTAACATAAATTGCCAGTAAAATAGAGTTATGGCAAGAAATAATCAACATGGTCAACTCAGTGGGCAGCCATCCACGGCTAAGGGACGAAATCAGGAATAGGTGGAACGATCTACGGGGGGAAGGTGCGTTCCATGACATCGAGACATCAGATAGCCATGCACAAGACTGGTGATGGGCCACCTCTCCTCCCCCACACTTCACATCTTGGGAGGAGAAGGTTTTGGAGATACTGCATCCGGAGGGCCTGACTGGAATACCTGGGGGACTGGAGTCTGGTAAGTACCCACAACATCAATGTCACACAATTGTTGTGTCCTGCATGCCCCTCACCACCTAAATACCCCCTAATTCACTGATTGTTCCATACACCTACCTGCCAATCACCCAATTCCCCTCTCTTGCACGCCACCACCCCACACAGCCCTACTGCCCACACAGCCCTTGGCAAGGGCACGGATACCACAGGCTAATCCTATCACTACGACTCTCACAATGCACCAAACCATGTATGCGAAAACCTGCAATGTGCACATCACGTCATTTTTCATGCATGTATCACTATTGTACTACCTACACCAACTAGAATGAACAACTTAGGACCAGTACATGGCAATGACAGCAGTGGTGCACCACAATGGCAACCAAGGCTAACCACAGATACAGCACAGTGACAATTGCAAATGGACACTGATCCATATCCCCAAGCCCATTATGGACTGACCCTGGATTGGAAAGTAAGATGCCAGACTCTATGCACATGCACAACATCCAGAGACAGGAATATTGTCCTGCATGCCCACATACTGTGTTCCCAATGAGACATCATGGTGCAATGTGCAGCCAAATTATGTGTCAACTACCAAGCCTGAATACTTACTGGGTACCAGAGTTGAATAGTCATGTCAAGTATCAGATAGTAATAGAACCCATCAGCAGTGCCATATGTAACAGTCATTGATGACAGCACCCAACATGGAGTACGGTACGCCTGTCACAGACTTATATGTACTACCAAGCTCTGCTGTGCAGCATCTGTCATTGTCATTGCAGGGAATCACGGCAAGCCACTTAGTGCATCTCAAAAAAAGGGAAGCAAACACTCTTACTCAACTGTACTTGCTGTCTCACTCCATCCACAGGTAACTCTGCCATTGCCACCATGGAGAGGATACCAGACACTACCAGCCCTCCTCAGGGTGAAGGCTCCAGTGAGGACAACACACCTGGATGTCTGGATAGTGACGACCTACCTGGCCCATCCGGAACACCTGGTCAGTCGACGACTTCCAGCCTCACCCTACCCACATCAATCCCCCCACCACCTGTTGCTCTGACATCACAGCCCAGAAAGCACCCCCAAACCTGTGTCCCAAGGACTATTCAATCTATTGTGAGCCCCACAGTAGAGGGACCTGTGTCAGACCTTGACACCCCAGACAATGATGGTCCGGCTAACACTGGAAGTAGGCAGAATGTGCCAGGGGCACAGGCACCTGGGGGCAGGGGGCATGGAAGGGATGATGTGGGCCAGGGGATGGGACACCCAAGGGACTACACTGACCAGGATACCAACTCCCAAGTCCTGGGAGCATACCACAATTTACAGGACAGGATGGCCCAGATCATCACAATGTTGGGGGAAAATCAAAGGCTGCAGAGGAATTACCACCAGGAGGTCATGCAGCAGTGGCAGGCACACAATGCCACCATGGCCTCCATAGCAGGGGTGCTGAGGGACATGACCAGCACCCTGTGTGGTTTAGCAACCCACCCTCAGGACCCTTCCACTTGTAACATGACATCTGCCCTCTCTACATCAGCGGCAGCCAGTGGAATGGTGGCGATGCCAGGGAAAGGCCAAGCCTCAGACACCCCTCCCTCTGTAGCTGAAGACCCTCCACCCCCGCAAACGTGGACGAACATTCAGAATTCCGGCTGTAGCGGATGCCAATGCTAAACCCATTGCCAGGAAGTGAACCTCTCCTGAATTGTCACCCTTGTGTGCCACTGAGACACCCCGTTGTCTTGACTGAGACAGAACTCCATTTTCCCTTGGTACAAGGACACTGGACTTGTGTGACCCAATATTGTAGCAGCTACTCTGATCCATCCTTCTACCATGAGTCCACACATCACCAGTTCGTAATGTTCTTCACATCAATTCCACATGTCACAAAACTGAATTGCACAATAAATCACTTTTGAAGCCAACTACTGTGAATGTGTGTTTAATGGTCCAACAAAAGTTGCCCTTCTACACAAGTGTGGTCTGGTAATGCCCCCCTGATTCACACTAACAGTGTAATGTCCTTCAGACGGAGGCTCCCTCAGCAGGACACACATGACAACAATAATGTACATTGAAAGATATCAGAGAGTGAGGTTGAAATACACAGTAACACCAGACAAAAGTATGTTGCATCATCTGCAATTAGATTAAGACAGAGAGTACCATGAGGTTGGAAGGCAAGATGACACAATAAGCACATGTACTGGTAATCGACTGCATCACTACTGTAGTATAACTCCTATTCATGGGCACCCACAATGGTCCTATAAAGCACCAGGTCCTGGCCCTTGACATGATCCATTTAATAGGCTATCTGTCATGCACCCCTCTCAGGACTGTACATAATCACCATTGACTACTGACAATGTATACCGCAAGCATTAGGTAGCAGACCCACACATGAAATCCACATCCAGTAGGTGGGAGGAGATGGAAATAGGCGAATTCAGGTAATCTAGGTCTAAAACGGTCAGTCCATTTGAGAAGATAATGTTGGAATGAGTAGCTACAATACATGTCAGAGATGAACCACTAATACTGTACACCTTACATTCTATCTGTCTGCTTTCACTACTCACACATAGGCACTGGACATCATTACACCATCACATATGCCAAACGTCAGGAGATGTAAAGTCAGCTATCCACTTGTAATAGTGCACAGACAAAACTAGAAAAGGCCCATCCCACATACCTGTATGTCACTGGAAGAACTGATTGATGAGCTCTGTCCTACAGTCAAGTGCTCCTTCTTCCCCTGGCTCTTCATCACTGTCCATATCATCATGTGCAGCCACATGTACGGCTGCCTCACCATCATCAGCTAGCAATGGTATCCGATGCCTCAGGACTAGATTGTGGAGCATGCAGCAAGCTACGATGGTTTGGCAAGCCTTGTAGGACGAGTAGAGTAGGGCACCTCCAGATAGGTCCAGGCACCTGAATCGTGCTTCAGGAGGCCAAAGGTTTGTTCGAAGACACGCCATGTCCTCCCATGGGCCTCAATGTAAAGGAGTTTCCCTGGCGTGGCTTGGTACCTCACAGGTGTCAACAGCCAAGGAAGGTTTGGATAGCCAGGGTCACCTGTGAATACAATGGTAAAACTAATCACATTGAAGTTCAGCGAGTGGGCAGATAGTGATGACAGGTCACATTACATAACAACACATTACAATTCCTACTTACAAACCAGCCAGGTCCTCTCTGTGTGTAGTCAGACCATCATGTGTGGGACATTGCTGCTCCGCATAATGTAGGAGTAATGCACTGAACCCAGAAACTTGGCCATCACTTGGGAAATGTACTGGTCTGCCAGACACATCAACTGCACGTTGAGAGAGTGGTAGTTCTTCCTGTTCCTATGCACCTGTTCATTGACACTGGGAGAGACCAGGGATACATGGGTACCATCAATGGCCCCTACCACATGAGGAATCTGTCCCATCTGATAAGTCTGCCTTCACATAGGCCAGATCCGCTCTTTGGAGGAACCTGATGTAGCTGTCCAAGTGTTTAAAGAAAGCACACAGTACATCCCTCAATACCAGTCTGAACATGGGCTGAGACCTGCTGTGAAGCCGACAGTATTCTGGAATGACGCTGTGGCCAGGAAGTGTAGCACTGTCAACACTTGAACAATGGGAGGTTTGCAATAGGGATTGCGATTGCTTGGCATCAGATATGGCTCCAACTTTCTACATAGATCCATGATGGTCTGGTGATTCAGACAATGGGTGTGGATGACACGCCTGTCCTCCATGGTCGCCAGGTCTACCACTGGACGGTACACTGGTGGTTGTCTCATTTTCCTCATGGCAGGATTTCTATGTATAGAGGAGAGAATGCACAATGAGCCATGCAGCAGGCACAAGTCAGCAGCACATGGAAAAATAGCAGACACCTGACGTGTGTAGGGGATGCGTAGCAGTGCTGACTCAAACGATACAGACCTCAGAAATGCACATCAAACACTGTCATTACAGCAAAGTGGCAGAAATGTGAGTCGGATTGGACATATGACACATATGAATCAGGAAAAGTGTGGGTGACTGTGCAGTCTTGAACTGATCACATATATGTTATTATATTAACATATGGTTATCTCATGCCTATGTAGCTCAGAGTAGCTACACTGAACTATCCACATATATTTATGCTCAGCACATTATATTGTCATGATTGGCCCATTCTGTAGCACAACCATGAAGTCACTACATTGGGTGACAGACATCAGGACAATTAGGTTTCTGACGCACTTATTTAAGCACAAGCATTGAGTACATGTGCCCAAAATGGCAGGCGCCTGACCTACTGTTCTGGACAGTTGGAAGTGACCTAAGTCTGCCAGCAGAAGTAGTCATGGCAGTTGCAACCGTCATGCAACTTGTCATAGGTTAAAAATGCTGCCTATGGCGGCCTGCGGCCAGTGGCGATAACCACCAGCGATGACGGTCCTGTATGTGGCGGCCGTGACTGCCATTTTCTGCAGTCTTGTTCACTTGACTCCTGACACTGTTGCTAGGAAGACCTCCACTACGTGAGCTGCTGTGTACTGCTTCTGGGAGCCACTATGCACATCCTGCAGGTGATAGGGCCCCTGCCTCCACATAAGAAGAGCTTTAGAAGCTGGTGGAAGAGGTCCTACCCCTGAATGAACAGCTATACGGGGCACCAGAGGAACAGGTGAGTCCAATGCACCTGCCACGTGTGATTGGTGATGTTTGTGATGGTGAGTCGGCTATGTGAACTGTTGTTGGAGTAGTTCCATGCATGTGGCATACCGTACAGGCGTGTGTGATGAGAGGATGGGTATGTGTGCTCACTTGCTGTTACAGTTGTGTAGCGTGAACTCCTGTTGGTATGGAGCATGTGTACATGACTTTCTCCTTTTGTCTGTGTCATCCATGCAGGTGAACACCCATCAGAAGAAAGGGATCTGGCCATTGCCAAGCAAGTGCGGACCCCGGGGTCCACAGCTGATGGAGCACCCATTGTCGCAAGCTGTGCCCAGAAGACCGCAGAGGCCTAGCTGGGGATGTCCTCTCAATGAGGGAGGCGTGCCCGTCAGACCCTGACACCC
Source organism: Pleurodeles waltl (assembly GCF_031143425.1). Taxonomy (NCBI): domain Eukaryota; kingdom Metazoa; phylum Chordata; class Amphibia; order Caudata; family Salamandridae; genus Pleurodeles; species Pleurodeles waltl. The sequence goes on along the minus strand of NC_090449.1, from coordinate 1,020,932,931 downwards.
CTAATGGCCCGCATTTTGGTGGTGGCCTACCCTGAGGTGGATGGGCGATTGAGGGCAGCACAGCAGCCACATGGGGGTAGGTACTGTTTCCTCATACCTAACTCTGGTTTTATGGGGTTTGCTGTCTCACTGTAGCTTCTGTGACCTTGCAGTGGGTGAGGAGATTTTGTAGACTAGTGGGAATCAGTTGGTACCACCTTGCAAATGTAGGAGATGTGGATCTGGCATCATGGTTAGCTATGTGTAAGTTTTGGTCTCCTGTAATTAGGCTTCATTCTGACTGCATGTGGAGAAGCTTAAATCTCAATCCCACATGTGTTGCCCATCACGCCATTCCAATGGATGTGAGTTGGTGTTTCACCATACCCATTGACTCTAACCTGGCCCATCCATCTGCATATGGCCGTTAGTGGCTCCAAGGTGTCTGACCACTCCCATTTGTGTTGATCACCTGTCAACTGGGTGACTCACTTGTATGATACAGGATCAATACATAGCTAGTACAGGTTCAGGCAAGGCTACACGTGAAGCTGCCATCTCAATTACAACAGAGTTTTGCCCCGAGTAGGACAATACAAATCCGTGTTTGTTGCTGTACACCCATTGTCCGTTCATCTCCATTCAATGGCTGGTGTTGTGTGTTGTTGTGTTTGGTAGAGTGGGTGCTGTGTGTGTGTGGCTCAGTGTGTGTTTTGGTAGCGGGTGTTGGCCATGGTGTGTGTACTGAGTCTGTGCATGTGTATATGTGGCTGTGTGTGGATGTGCGGGTCAGTGTAGGAGTACTTGTATGTGTCGCTATTGTCACCCGTACCTGATGTGTATGTTGTGTGTGTGTTGCGACCGTGGTATGATGCGCCAGTAACAGCTAAGTATGTGTACTCACGGTTGCTGACATCGACGTCGTTGTTGGTTATGTAGTCGTTGGGCGAGCAGTAGCAGTGGTAAGATGTCCAACTCAGGTTCCATGGCGGCTCCAGACGGGTATGACTTCCTGAAGGTGAGTGTCTCCTTTTATACTGTTGGTTTCCGCCAGGGTTTCCGTGATGGTGCGACCGGGCGGAAACCTTGGCGGTGTGCAACTTCGTGATCTGTCCGGCAGAAACATTGTCTCCGCCAGCCTGAAGATGCCTCCTGCCGTCCATGGCGGCCTGACCGCACTGGCGGTCCCAGCAGTGAATTGGCTTTATTCTGTAGTGTGGACCTCATGGTCATAATTTGGCGGTCTTCTCTGCCAAACTTATAATGACCCCCTATGTCTGCATCAGGCGGAATGTATGAAAGGGGGTGTTCTGACACAGGGAGACGTGAAAAAATAGCGCAGTGAAATTTACAGCATTTCACTGCGCCATTTTTTCCATCATTTTTAATGCCTATTCAGAGCTGGCGTTAAAATGAAGCACCCATTTTATTCAATGGGCCTCCCTATGCTTTGCTGTGTAAGCATCAAAATTTTTGTTGCTAGTACAGCAAAGTGCCAGAATAGCAATAATCTTCACGCTAGTGTCCTAACGACCGCCATGGTGCTTCATAGTGTAAATACGGAGCAACCATGGTGTCGTTAGGTTGGGCGGAGGTGATGCCAGAAAAATGGTGCATTGGGACCAATGCTCCACTTTCTTGTAAATATGCACCTTACTGTTTAGAAGTGTTACATGACTCTTTGACAATTAAAAAACTGAAAATAAGTTGTTAAAAAACAGAGATAGACAATGAAACAATATAACAAGGAGAAAGGGGCTGCCCCACAGCCAAATCTGTGTATTTTTGTATTTTAGACAATAGGTCTTTGACAACTACCAGTGAAACCGAAACCTAAAAAGGATGAGTTTCCCTTTCTTCATCTGCATCATTTCTATAGCACTCGGTCAATACTTCTTTGCACTGGTTCTACTGTCAAACTCTTTGTTGGGTTTATGCCTAATATATTTATTCCGTTTGCCTGCCTCCTACATTTTTAATTATGCGTATATAGGGTATATTTTGGTTCAGCAGAATAGATGTCCTAATTCCGGAGGCCGTGTATTGCACATTACTCATCACTGAATGAATCACTTGTTATGGACTCAGGGAACAAAAGTTATCTCGGTGCCTTGTTTTTTAAAGGAAAGGATTGGCCCCACTCCTGGACACCCCATCGCCCCCTGTTTAGCTTCTTCACTAGGGAACAGGAGGAGAACAATGATGGATTCCATGAAGGTGAACACATTTCTCATTCTGCAGAACATTATCATTTGCATAATAATGTAATATGGTTTTTAAAAAGATCTCGGTAGCTTAGAGCTAGCCAAGAATGTCTTCATAAACTTCGTGTCACTAACATGTCAGGCGTAGCTAATGTGACATCACTTAGCCCTGGACCCCTAAAGCAGCAGTTCTTAATCTTTAGACTTCTGTGGACCCCCACTTAATCATTACTGGAACACGGGGACCCCGCACTGAATCATTACAGGAATCTGGGGAACCCCACGGAGTCATTACTGGAAGCTGTGGACCTGGTCTACGTGTTTTCGATGATTGAACTGCAAAACAATGCAGAAAGAGGCATTGCTCAAACAAATACACAGTTGATAAACTATTTTATTTAATTTACAAACTAATATTTAAAAAAAAAAAAATTAATAGGCAGGTTGGAGCTTTTCTAAATTTAATTGACACCACTATTTATCCATACTATATTCTGCTTGATTCACTTTTTCTGCTCCTGTCAACCAATCTAAGGATATTAACTTAATTTCACTCCAATTTACAATTCCTTCACATTTGCAGAATGTTTTTAGTTTTATGTTTTTTTTTTTATTTTGCTTCTTTATTTATATACACTTTATTCATCTGTTAATAATATTTAATTTTTCTGAGCAGCCACAGACCCACTGAGTAGGGTTCGCGACCCCGAAGGGTTCCACGGACCACAGGATAAGAACCACTGCCCTAAAGGACATCAAAGGGTTGACCCCCTTATTCCACCACTTGGCTCCACCACAGTCGATTTGCTGCTTATTGTCTGGACATGGTAAGGATTGAAAACTACAGGAAGTAAACAGACCTTTGATGCCACAAACATCCCCACCAGTGTAGCCTTTAGTCTGTCTTACTGCACTGAGGAGGATACTTCAGGGTCCCTTTAAAATATCATTAACTAAACCATTCAATATGTTCAGTTGAGGATAAGGGGAATGTACGTAGGGACTTCCAGCTAGAACCAAGGACATAACTAACCTTCCAGGTGGGAATCTTTCAATCCACTCTTCCAGGAAATGACGCACACAGCATTCCACAGATGACATGGCAGCTGAGCACGTGTGACAGCTATTGTGTGAGACATGCTTCATGGTGCAAAACGAGAGCACTACTGATCTAGTTCAGAAAGCCATTTGCACAAATTGTATTTTATGTTGTGTATTTGTAGAGCACTGAGCAGGTGTGCGTCTAACCCAACCGTGGGCGCATTGGTTACATATTCATATAACATCTAGGATTTGTATACATAGAAGTTCAGTGTAGACATAAAAACTGCCTTTGGATCAGTGTAAAACGACTTTTGTGATTCACAAAATATGGATTTACACTTGTTAAAACATTTACTCGTACCTACTTCATCAAGTGTGTGTATGTTTCTCAAGGATGCACTTTAGGAATACCATCTAAAGTTTGTGAAGCATGCTTGTGGGTATCTATATTATGTTTCATGGTCTATTCCACCCACACACGCTTGGTGATTTACTCCTGTTACGGCACGGAGCAGATATGTTTCTACTGTGGATCTCAGAAGGGTAAGCCCCCCCTTACCTTGGGGGGGGGGGTGTAACCTTCAGATTTCCCAAATCATGCTGGTAAAGCTTGTGAAAATAGATTATATGAGAAGCAAGGAGTGAGGTGCGCTTAAGGGACAATGCATATTGTTAGGAGCACTTACAACACAGTTTTTTTTTAAATTAACCACCTGTCTTTAAGGCCTCCAAACAGAGAGTGAGTGTATGTTTTTGTGTCTGTGTTTGTGTAAATCTCCCCGGTGAAATCTGACCTCTCCCTACCATCTGAAAGCACTTGTACCCAACTATATAATACAGAATACATTTTTGGGAGCGGGGGCAATACAAACACCCCCCTGGAGGAACCCTGCAAGAGTAAATTTCTGATTGATTTATTTAGTACTTGTATAAAGAACGCAAGTGCCTAATGGTAACCTGGCGCTGAAGAAGCAACCATGGCTAGAAGTGGGAGATTAAAACTTGAAATGCCAGGTTTCCAGTGCTTTCTGACCTTCAGGTGATTACCTGTAATTAACTGCTCACAAGGCCAGAGACGGGAATGTCAGAGAGATGCTACTTTGTAGGAGAAGGTATATCCGCCATGTTGAGATTTTTTACTCTTAGGCAAACAAGGAATGGAGGCCTGAGCAGACTGCAATGTGCGGGAGGGAACATAGCGGGCAAACTGCTGTTGCAAAAGGAATAATCATTCTGATGTAGCGCTTTGAAATGCATTGGCTTTTGAACGTAGAGCGCTTATGGATGGGCAGCCAAGAGACTGCTTGAGATGATTAAAAATGGGAGCAAAACGAGAGCTGGATCATTGCCACAGCATTCTGAGCCAGTTGCAAGGAATGGGCAGTAGTTACAGACAGTCTTAAATATTGAGCATTGGCATAATCTAGACAAGAGCCCACAATTGACTGACTGGTGATGAATGTTCTTCATTCGATTATTAAAAAAATTATAAATGAGCAATACAGTAAAAAAACAGTAAACAATGCAAATAGAAATAAAAATAAATAACCACCATCAGAGAAAGCACAGAATGGATACAGAAAAGGGACCTCGTACAACATCGCACATGGGTGCTATCAATAAATATAAAAGAATATAAATGTTCACAGCAACAATTTAATCCAAATAGGTTAAAGCCTAAATTATGTTAAAAATTCGATTGGTGCCAAGATAAGGTGCTTTAAAAAAAGGCCCCAATGGCAAAACAGACATCCGGCTCTTATAACATTTGGAGAAATAAACAAGCATTTACAATGCAATGTGTCTCTAGTTTGCTTGAGTTAGAGCTATTAGCATTGTAAATACCTAACTGAACTTCTCTTGTCAAATACATTGAAAATGAACTGTAAAACGATTGACATAAGCAAGCCGATTCAAAGTGCCACGGCCATCATGAGCATGAGCGCGGAGGAGAGACACAAAAAGAAAAATAAGTTTGCTCACAGTCAAACATATTGGCAAAAGTGCAATTATCTATGTAACAGGGTCGATGGCCAAGGCGGTAACAAAACTGCCCCACAGAAGGGCAAACATAAAGCATTTACCAATGATAACAAAGGAACTTTGAAAGGCAAGCCCATGAACGAGTGATGAGCAAGTTACTTACTTTCGGTAACGCTTTTATTGGTGGATACATTAGCTACCTGTGGATTCCTCACCTAATGAATTCTCCCCATGCGTAGCATTCGACAGAAACTTCTCTCTAGCTCTGCACGTCGGCGAGGACGTCACAATTGCCCGACTCCACGCGGCTCCGTGTGACGTCATCGTGGCAATAAGAGGCCCTCGCCGGCGTGCTGATGTCAGTTTACGCCATTTTTGACATGCCTTTTAAACATATAGAGAACATTGACAATCTACACACTTCATGATCATAAAGAATAAAACTTTATAGAGAATCTTCATATAAAAACTTTTACAAAACTCTTTAAAAAAGGAGCATACCATCATCAACAGTTTGCAAACTTGGAAATAACCTGAATTGCAACTATAAACATACATACATATATAGAAATATAGAAATTAAGGCACTGAAGTGCACACCCAAGGCAATCCTGGTATGACCAGACAGACAACGGGGTAGTGGGAGGGACCGTGAGGAATCCACAGGTAGCTAATGTATCCCCAAAAAAGCATTAGCGAAGGTAAGTAACTTGCTCTTCTGATGGAAACAACTACCTGTGGATTCCTCACCTAATGACTAGAGTCCCAAAGCAGTACCACCTCGGAGGAGGGTGTCCGTCTGGTCACACCAGGAACTCCTGCAGCACGGACCACACAAAATGGCCATCCCTCCATCCCTCCGCACCTCCGAATCCAGACAATAATGCTTCACAAAGGTGTGGAGGGAAGACCAAGTTGCGGCCTTACAGATGTCCGCCACCGGAACACCCCTGGCCAAAGCCGATAAGGTCAACTGGTGGAATGGGGCCTGATCCCCTCAGGAGGATCCTTCTTCACCAATGAGTAACATATTTTTATACAAAGAACGACCCACCTGGAGAGCGTTCTCTTGTGGACGGCCTTTCCCTTCCTCTTCCCCACGTATCCGATAAAGAGTTGTTCATCCTACTGGACCTCCCTCGTCCTGTCGATATAAAAGCTGAGAGCCCTCCTAGGGTCCAGACGATGGAGTCTCTCCTCCTCCTTAGATGGGTGCTGAGGAGGGTAGAACGACAAGAGAGTTATGGACTGTCCCAAGTGAAACGGAGACACCACCTTGGGGAGGAAAGCCGCCCTGGTCCTCAAAACCACCTTGTCCTTCTGCAAAGTCGTGAAAGGCAGGTGAACAGAAAGGGCCTGTAGTTCACTAACACATCTAGCTGACATAATGGCTGTCAAAAACACAGTTTTGAAAAACAAATACCTCAAGGGGCAAGAATGAAGTGGCTCAAAGGGGGAGCCCATCAAAAAAGTCAACACTAAATTCAGGTCCAACTGCGGCATAATAAAAGGCGTGGGAGGAAATCTATTAGTAAGCCCCCTCAAAAATCGTAAAACCAAAGGAGATTTGAATAAAGAGGGTTGATCTGGAAGACATAAAAAGGCCGAAAGGGCCGAAAGATAGCCTTTAACAGTGGTCACAGCACAACCGCGCTGAGCCAACGACAATGCAAATAACAAAATATCAGAAAGATGGGCACTTAAGGGATCAATTTTCTGCTCTCCACACCAATGAACAAATTTAGCCCACCTACTCGCATAGACCGATTTGGTGAAGTGTCGCCTGGCCGATAAAAGAACGTCCACCACCTCTGGTGGGAGAGAAAAGGAACTCAGGTTGCCCCGCTCAATCTCCAGGCATGAAGGTGCAGGCTCTGGAGGTGGGGGTGTAGAACCTGCCCCTGCGACTGCGAGGGTAAGTCTGCCCTGAGAGGGAGACGGAGCGGGGGCACAGCAAGAGTTGAAGAAGGTCTGCATACCATACACTTCGTGGCCAATCCAGAGCTATCAGAATAACTTGGGCCCGGTCTTGGCGAATCTTCCTCAAAACCCGAGGAATCAAAGGTATGGGGGGAAATGCGTAAAGCAGCTGGTCGCACCAGGACATCTGAAATGCGTCCCCTAACGCTCCTTGCATCGGATACTGAAGGCTGCAGAACGTCGGACAGTGCGCGTTCTCCCAAGTGGCAAACAGGTCTATCTGGGGAAAACCCCACATCCAAAAGAGGCGAAGAGCGAGATCCGGATGCAGACGCCACTTGTGGTCGTCCAAGAAGAAGCGACTGAGTCTGTCTGCTCGTACGTTTTGGACCCCGGTCAAATGGTTTGCTACTATGCAAAGCTGATGGTCCCGAGTCCAGGACCAGAGTCGCAGAGCCTCTCTGCAAAGAAGGTACGACCCTACACCCCCCTGTTTGTTGATATACCACATTGCGGTTGTGTTGTCCGTCAGAATCTGAACTGACTGACCGCAAAGGGACGGGAGTAAGGCCTTGAGGGCCAAACGAATCGCCCGCAGTTCCAGCAGATTGATATGAAACCTCTGCTCCACAGGAGACCAACGACCCTTGATCTCCAGATCCTCCAGATGAGCTCCCCACCCTAAGGTGGAGGCATCTGTTATCACCGTGGTCACCGGAGTTGGCAGCGAAAACGTCTTTCCTTGAGAAAGGTTGCCTTCCGCAGCCCACCATCCGTGATCCACTGCAGTGTCTCTGGAGATCTTTATTGACTCCCCGAGATCTCCTCTGTGTTGAAACCACTGCCTGCGGAGGCACCACTGAAGAGCCCTCATATGCCAGCGTGCATGAGTGACCAACAGAATGCAAGAAGCGAACAGACTGAGCAGACGCAGGACCTTAAGGACTGGAATTACCGCTCCTTCTTGAAACATTGGAATCAATGCCTGAATATCCTGTATCCGATGTGGCGGAGGAAAGGCCCGATTCAATGTCGTATCCAGTACTGCCCCTATGAACAGGAGGCGCTGAGAGGGCTCTAGGTGAGCTTGGGCACATTTATTGAAAAACCCAGACTGAACAACAACTGAGCTGTCAGCTGCAGATGACGCAACACAAGCCCCGGAGACTCAGCTTTGATCAACCAATCGTCCAGGTAAGGGAATACTGCTACTCCCTTCCTCCGGAGGTGTGCTGCAACAACTGCCATCACTTTTGTGAAGACCCGTGGTGCGGAAGTAAGACCAAAAGGAAGGACCCCAAACTGATAGTGCTGCGACCCTACCACAAACCGGAGATACTTCCTGTGGGACTTGAGAATGGGAATGTGAAAATAAGCATCCTGCAAGTCGACCAACACCATCCAATCCTCCTTGTTCAACGCCAAAAGCACCTGTGCCAGAGTCAGCATTTTGAATTTCTCCTGCTTGAGGAACCAATTCAAAACCCTCAGGTCCAAAATAGGTCTCACATACCATCCTTTTTGGGGATCAGGAAGTACTTGGAATAACACCCCTGACCCCTCTCTTGCTCCGGAACCAACTCCACTGCGCCCTTCAACAACAGGGAGAGAACCTCCTGTTCTAGCAACAGGAGATGATCTTCTGAACAAAAGGAAGGATGGGGAGGGAAGGGGGGAGGAATATCCCGAAAGGGAAGAGCGTAACCTTTTTCTACCACACTGATGACCCAGGAATCTGATGTTATGGGATCCCATATGGGAAGAAAAAGAGAAAGCCTCCCCCCTACCGGAGAGACATGAGAGACAATGGCAAGAGGACAAGGGCTGCTTTACTTGAGGTAACCCTCCAGAGGAAGAGGAAGAGGAAGGGTGCTGCTGCTGGGTGGCCCCTCTTGTGCGGACTCTACCCCGCCCTCTAAACGATCAATAAGGGAGGCTGTAAGACTGCTGCCCTGGCTGCTGTGACCTCCCACGAAAGGAAGCCCCTCCACCAAAAACTCGCAGCCATCTGAATGACCGAAACGGGGTGGAAGCAGCCTGCAGACCCAAAGACCTAGCAGTGGCCCTACATTCTTTAAAGCGCTCTAGCGCAGAGTCCGCTTTTGATCTGAATAGTTTTGCCCCATCAAAAGGCAAATCCAATAGCGTGGTCTGGATGTCAGATGAAAAACCAGAAGTGCATAACCACGCATGACGCCTGGTGGCAACGGAAGTCCCCATGGCTCTTGAAACAGAGTCCATGGTATCCAGCCCTGACTGAATAACTTGCGTAGGCGCCTGAGCATCCCAAAGAAGGCTATGCAAGTCCTGGGGCATGTCCGGAAGAACAGTCTTTGCTGCATCCATTATAGCATGGATATACCTGCCAAGAATACAAGTAGCATTGGCAGACTTTAGAGCCATGCTGCATGACGAGAACACTTTCTTGGCCGATTGGTCGATTCGCTTGGATTCCTGGTCCGATGGGACTGCCGGAAACAAACCAGGGGCCGACCTTGAAGAGCAGGATGCCTGCACAACCAGACTCTCTGGTGAAGGGTGTTTGGACAAAAACTCCGGGTCCCCAGGCGCAGACCTACAACGCCTGGCCACTGGCCTACTAACAGCCGAAGAGGTGACAGGCTTCTTCCAAACCTCTTCGATTGGTTCCATCAGAGCCTCATTGAATTGCAAAAGAGGATCCGCCATGGCGGTAGCAGGGTGCAGAACTTCCGTCAACAGGTTGGTCTTAACCTGTGCTGTTGGTAAGGGAAGTTCCAAAAATGTTGCAGCTTTCCTAATCAGTGAATGGAAAGTGGCTGCCTCCTCCGTATATTCTCCTGGGGAGGCCAGATCATATTCTGGAGAAGTGTCAAGCCCACTTGCAGTATCCAGTGGATACTGGAAAGTCACCTTGGGGATCAGTGACCTCCCCTTCTTCAAGGAATTGCTCTTGATATTCTCTTTCTTCCAGCAACCTAAGGGCCTTTTGCTGAGACCTCAACTTAGCCTCGAGCCCCGGCATCGACACAGAGTGCAAGGACGTCGGTGAATGGCGCCAGGAAGGCGTCATGATAGGATCTCCGGATCCACCAGATGCCGCAGATGGATCCATCGGCGCCATGGACAAAGTCCCTGCATCCGACGCCGCCATCCGACCTCTAGGCTCCATCCCCTCCGACACCGGCGTCGAAGGTCTCTCCCTCGACATCGAGGGCTGCGCCGCCGGCAGAGGTGCTTGACCTGAGTCTCCAGCCGAACAAAACGGCATAAACGGCATCGGCTTGTATGGAGCCGGAACACCGAGATTGAATGCCAGGGGACCAGTGGGGCCAGCCGGCGGACCACCTCCCGGAGCCATATTTTGGAATATGGCAAACATGGCATTAAGAAATGCAGCTGGATCCGTACCCGGAGCCGGGAACGAAGGATAACCTTGCGGAGCCGGTGCCAGCGCTGGGCTGGCCTTTTCAGCCTCTGGGTGCACTGGCAAAGCCAGATGACTCTGAGGCTCCACGACCTCGAAGACTGATGGCGCCGGGGACGTTTGCGGTGTCACAGGTTGTGGGGACACCGTCGGACTCACTTCCCAAGACTTGCGGCGCCGACTCGATGGAGACCTCGACTCCGACCGACCTCTGGACCGACGCCGGGAGTCACAATGATGCCGCTTCTTGTGAGACAACTTTCCTGAAGAGGACCCATGGTGCCGCTTCCTCTCCTTTTAGGACTTAGCCAAAAATAGCTTTGCCTCACGCTCCTTCAACGCCTTCGGATTCATCTTCTGACAGGAGCCGCATTCCTGGACGTCGTGATCTGAACTGAGGCACCAAAGGCAATCGTTGTGAGGGTCAGTCACCGACATCCGACCTCCACACTCCCTGCAGGGCTTGAAACCCGATTTCTTTGGAGCTGACATCGAGAAAAAAACAAAGTATCCCTTCCGAAGAGCGAACGATACAGGTAGCCAGAAAAGTAACCGTTATCGAAGGCACGGAAAAAAGGGAACTGACGTCAGCACGCCGGAGAGAGCCTCTTAATGCCACGATGACATCACACAGAGCCGCGTGGAGTCGGGCAATTGTGACGTCCTCGCCGACGTGCAGAGCTAGAGAGAAGTTTCCATTGAATGCTACGCATGGGGAAAATTCATTAGGTGAGGAATCCACAGGTAGTTGTATCCATCAGAAAGTGATGAGCGAGCAGTGGACGTGGGTAAAAGCTTCAGATAGATTACAACAGGCCAGAGCGCTTGCGTGCTCGATCTAAAAAGCAGGTCTATGTTGGCACAAACCCTAGTTTTTCAGAATTGGCAGCAAATTCCTGTGCTGAAAGGGATCATAATACTGGCATAAAAGGAGACAATGCTCCAAAGATTGTAGAGAATAATAATCAGAAGGGCAGACCAAAATGGTACTATGGTCAAATTGGCCTGGTGGGAAACAAAGGTGAGACCTAATCGAGCCTGTGGAAACATTGTTAAGATAGAACTTTTCCATGAGTTTCTAATCAATGAGAGATAGGGATTGGGTCCAGGGCAGGTCTTAATAATCACATAATCTCTCAAGGTTGGCTTCCCCAAGACCACTCTCTCTCTCGCATCCAAGCCATACTTTGAGAATATCTCTTTATCATGTACAAGGTCACTTTTTCTAACTCATTGAGGAGAATAAAACAAATCTGGCCTACCCAGGATTACAGCGACTAACATAATCTAAAAAGGCATTTTTTAATGCCAAGCTCACAGTTAAGGTAATCTTCAATTACAACACGATTGAAGGCGGTGTGCTGGCTACTCCAGACTAACATCCACAAGAGGAGCAGATCAAGTTTAATGAAGTATATAGACTGAATAATACTAACCAGGAGTATCCTGGAACAAACAGCTGCACTTTCTGTAAGACTTTGAAATGCAAGAAACAGAAGGATTAGAGCCCATGCTAGTTCAAAGGACAAGGATTTAGCTACAGCTCGGGAACCAGGAGGCTTCTGGAAACAAAGATTAACAACAGCTCAGGAACTCTGGAAACAAGGGCTAGTCAAACAGGAACACTCCTACAACTAGCAACGCTGGAATGAAGGAAGCTGAGGCTTAAAACAGCTCACTATAATCACATGTCTCAGGTGTGAGCAGGCTAGCACCTGCCAGCCACAGGTGTGCTGAATTCCTCCATCCATCCTTGGCCTGCAGTAGTGGGGAGGAAGCAGTGAGATTTTCAGTAAAGCAGGCTGGCTTCAAAAAGACAAATATGGACCAGGAATGAATAGGGATTTCATATTAGTGTCCAAGAGGCTGAAGGCTATATGGCTAATGCAGAAGGCCCAGAAACGTATTTGAACACTTGAAAGTCCCGTAGGTAGGCCCCCGTGGTGTGGACACGAGAGTGCAGGGAGTGAATCATGACAGAGAGAGGGACAACACAGATGTTAAAAAGGGTAGCGCTAAGGGAGGAGCCATGAGCCTGAGAAACACCACAAGTCAGTTAAAGAGGTGAAGATCGCTAAAGTGGCAAAAGAACTTCCTTACTCCGATGGGAAAGAAATTATGTCTAGGAAACTGGAGTATTATGTGGTGTGCGGGTTCAGTCCTCACCATGTAATACTCTCACAATATCCCAAAGATGGTCCTTGGATTCACACTATTAAGTCCTTGGCTCAGTCCTGGTAGTCTGGCAAAGAGCAGTCAGTCTTTACTTAGAGGAACTTGTGTTAAGCATTTCAGAGCACCAACATGGACGATAAGTAATTCACACGACTCAAAAGAAATCCAACACCAATTTTTAAAAATAGAGCCTATTTTTTCTTAATTTAGACACCAAAGCAAACAGAATTGAATAAATATAAGCAGAGTTATAGATTTTAGAAGCAATATTAAATCACAGCAGAGCTGGTGTTTAAATGTTGCAGGTTACGGGAGAAAGATCACTGGTTGCAAAAACGTACTTAGAAAACGAGTTGCGTGGAACCCTTATAGGGTTAAGGTTGTGCAGTCCCTAGGACTGGATCACAACAGTCAGATCAGTTTTATCTGATCTGAGGCGTCCAGGTGCAGTGAGAATCGTGCTGGTGCTGGTTTTACCGCTTAGACGATGGTGCTGACAAAAGAATGCAAAATCTCAGCTGAGACTGTGATGCAGATGTCAGATGCGGGTTGCACGCTGTGTCCTGCATTTGCTGCGTTGTGTTTGGGGGATACTTACTGGACTGCAAACCAACTAGCCTTGGCAGCAGTTAAGGTGCAGAAATCCTTTGGGAACTTTCCTAGGTCCGAGGGAGTGGTGTAGTGGCCTGAAACTTGGAGGGAGGTGGAACTACAATTGCCAGAAGACACTGGACCACCTGACTTTCAATGATCCCATGGCGGGCCAGATGGCCAGCGAAACTTCGGATCCTGCAATTGTTTTTCCCTGCAGTTTGCAGGGGACTGGTGCTACCGGTCAAGGGAATCTGAGGGTGCTTCTGGCTTCCAAAAGGGTCCATTTGGTCGGGAGTGATGTGTTTCAGTCAATCATGCCGTTCCCAGTCTGTTGCCTCAGGGACAGAGTATCCCTTTTTAGCTTTAGTGCAGTGGGCAAAGTCTGGTTGTTGGTGATGCAGAGTTTCTCCTGGTCTTTCTACAAAGTTGGTCGATCAGAGTTGAGGTTCTGTTGTCAGGGGTGTCCCTTAAATTCTGGATTTAGGGGAGTTAGGGGCGCTGAGACTAGTGGCCAATGGGCAGCTAACTCTACAGCTAATCTGCCACTGAGGTGCCCAGATCCGGTGGGTCAGGTCACCTTTATCTACCCAGAACCCTCTATTTTGCCACTCCTAAGATGGCAGAAATAAAACTTTAGTGCACAGGCTGGGCTGCTCACCCTAGAGATGTGGTCAGCCTGGTGGGGATGTGCACAGTCCTGCGTACATAATTCCAGCCTATCCATGAGCAAATGTGCCTTGGGGCGGGGGCTGTTTTCTCCAATGGGGGACAGCACAGATGGCTATCGGGGGCAGTGAAGCCTTTGAAGCTCACGGCCATGATGGCTCTATTCCCTAGTCTGGCTGGAGGGCAGGAGGTGTGACTCCCCTTCCTCCCTCGCCCTAGTTTCTGATTCTTATGAACACCCAGGCTGCCTGACAGGAAGTCAGAAACCTGTCTTGGTAGCATCAAGTGTGTGAAAAAGCACAGGCTGACCGGCCAGAGCACAAAGAAGGGTTGCAAACAGGTGGGCAACCTCTAGTGTGCCACCTGGGTGCATGCAAGCCATCCCTCAACATCAGATTTGTGTTGGGGAGAGAACGCAAGTTGTTTGACGCTAAACATATCTAGGCGGTAACATAATGGAACTAGCAGCCCAGGTGTGCCCGCGCTTAAGTCTCACGTTATCCTACAGACCATCCTGCACTTATAGTGTACCTTAATGGAAAGGACGCTATAGAGACATGTAAGCTTGTGCTTGTATGCCTGCACCTTAAATATAATGTACCCTGCCTCCTGGGTTGCAAAGGCCTACCTTAGGGATGTCTGACATACATGTAAGGCAGGGCATGGGACTGTGCCACTCATGGTAAGGGCCCAGTCGAACTCGAGCAGTTTGCACTGCTCTGGCAGTCTGCAGTGGGAGGCCTGCCATCAGCAATTTGTGTGGGCCACCTAGGGTGGTACAAAAATGTGCTGCAACCCTGGGGTCCCCTTTACCACCTATGCCTCGGGTACCCTGGGTACCATTTACTAGAGGCTTATAAGGGGGTAATGCCTTGCCAATCAAGGAATCATCATGTTGGCACATCAATTTAGGGAGAGAGCATAGGCACTGGGGTCTGGTTAACAGGCTTCCATTGCACAAACAGAGTCATACACACCAGCACTGGGGGCAAAAAGTGGAGGGTGACCATACATAAAGGGACCCTTTACTACAGGATGCAAACAGTATCTTATCGGCGACTGTATCAAAGGGGAACATATATCAATCAGAATTAGAGCTGCTTCTCCTCCCTGGACTAAAATCACGCGGGGTCCTTTTGTACCATGATGAGGGTGGCCTCATTGCCACCTGTTGAATGGAAACCTGCCTGTGCTGTAGCAGCAGGCCTAAATGCAAGAATGGTAGAAAGATGAGCATCTACCTCTTTCTCTACTATTTTAGTAATAAAAGGAAGAAGTGAAATGGCACTGTCATTGGTCAGAACCATAGCATTCAAAGATTATTTTGTAGCAAATGAATAACAAATATGCTTTTCCAATCCTCCGGACCCAGGGCACCAAAGTAGGAGGAACTAATTAGATCCTGAATCAGAGGAGCTAAAGGGACAGCAAGTTGGGGGAACATTCTGGCTGGACCGGGATCCA
Source organism: Pleurodeles waltl (assembly GCF_031143425.1). Classification (NCBI taxonomy): domain Eukaryota; kingdom Metazoa; phylum Chordata; class Amphibia; order Caudata; family Salamandridae; genus Pleurodeles; species Pleurodeles waltl. Next base: position 1,020,917,496 of record NC_090449.1, on the reverse strand, counting down.
AATGTGTCAGTTTTAAATAGATGCACAATGTGAGCCAGCAACAATGTAAACTTGTGTAAGAGATCACACATGGATTGATCAGACGGTGCCAAATCTAATAGGTGAGTTACTGAAGAACCAGGGAAATTGAAAGTAAATGTCCTGGTGTGAGCCCGGATGATCTCCTTGTAGTAGTTCTTCAGTGGTGCCTTGTAATGAGTCTTGAACGCAGCAGCCAAGTAGTCGCACCACCATAACCGACCCTACTTGGTCTGAATAAGCAAATGGTTAAACCAAGGAGCGAATGGTTTAGATCAGTAGGAGTTAGCTTGTCGATCATCCTTCATGACAGAAGTAGTACTACTCAGAGTCTTAGAAAAGCTGGGATCATTATTTTAATGGAATTGCACTTAATCGAAGGAGTGAGAGGTTTGTATGTTAGAGATGACGTAATAGACAGCAAGTGAAGCAAGATAGCTACACAGCCAGGCCAAGGAATAGGAAGACATTTGGGATTAGTGACAAAGTTGTCTGAAGTTAAAAGTAGGATGTGGCTTGTCTCGTGCTTAGAATTATACATCAGTTGAATTAAACCTAAGGCCACATAAGTCTCTAAGAAACCAATGGCGGCTGTCAACTGAGGATAACCAACCCATATATGGAAGTCACCCAGGGCAATAAACTTAGAGGACCTCTGGTGGTGGCTGAGAAATTAAGTCAGCAATTTCAGTGGCTCAATCATATTGCGGGGCCTGGCAGGCAATAGACTAGCCCTCCATTTATTTATATTATTATTAGAACTAATAGACTACTTAAAGCATAAGGACTCAGCACTCAGATCACCCTTGTTTACAAAATGGCACAAACCCAGTGTCTCCTAATGGCTAGACCGCCTTCCATACTGGGTTCCCTACCAACATGAATAATTTTGAGCCTAGTGGAACAAGGAGAGAAAGCACAGACAGGGAGGACTCTTTAGATCAAGAGAAAGCCCAGAGCATAACTGCTGATGACATGAAATATCTCCTAAGGGTGTTTAATGAGCCACCTGGTGTTATGTAACGCTTTGTGTATAGATGAAACACTGCAGAGCATTGTTACAACAGCATGATGGGAGGTGGAGCCAGCTACTGCTATAAATTCTTTACTTGCTACTTTAGAAACCACTTAGGAAAGCCCCAGAAGTCCCTTGTGGGAATAAGTCAAACATTAAATAGAAAACTGACCAGGAGTTCTAGCCGCATCCACAAAGGAGGTGCAAATAGGCTTCATGAAAGCTTTTGTTTGTGACCTGTCATGGGAGAACATCTCCATACTTGGTTTAAAGGCCCTGCAAATTGAACAAGGCAAGATCCAAGGTATGGTCTGCCAAGGATAAGGGATCCAAGACATTTTGAGTACACATGTCCAGGAGAATAGCTGAGAAGCATCTTCAGACTATATGGTTAAATCATGTAAGAGGACAAACTTGCAGGACAAAAGGGCAAAGAATTTGAACTCAGTTAATTATAAAACCCTGGGCTGCTGTTCCAACAAAACTGATCGCACTGCAGGCAGGTTCGATAGTAATTTTAGCAATGGGGATGTCTGCTTTCTGAAATGCAAGAGAGAACAAGAAAATTAAATCTATGAGTCATAGAAGAGAAGCTCACAGTGTGCTTGGATACCTGCTGTCATCCTAAGGATGTAACAACCGTGACGTACAATCACACACAAGAGAATCTAGTCGTTGTAGATGCTCTGTGGAGACTACTCAAGATAGGACAGTTTCAAATGTTCAATTGGGTCCATCCCTCTTTTGAAACAGTCAGACCCCTATGTATTATATACATCTTCCATATTGGATATCTCACCTGACCTATCACAGTGCATGTTATATAATCTGTGCCTGATTTTCACGAATTATACACATACAATATATATACAGACAGTGAATCTAAATGAAAAATGCTTACATAGTCTTTCAATAAACTCTAGGCCTGTTGGTTATAGGGCAAAAAACATGGACATGCATCTATGTTTGACAAAAGGTGGCCTTGATATAGAGGCACTATAGAGGCCACAGTTGTGCATCCTTCACCCAATTTGTTGCTCACGCTATCATGTCCCTACTGATAAACTAACATCATAGTAACATTTATACACCCTCCCCTGTTCCACAGCCTAAAAAACAAAATTCTTCCTCTATTTGGCAATAAAGCCTTCTCTCCATCATTGTTCCAGAATATTCCTTCCTACATTTTTGAGCCTACCACTCATCAACCTGCCCTATGAACCATATTCCTTCTTTGTGACCTTCCGGCATTTACTCAAGCCACAACCAATGGTCCCTGTAAGGAAATGGCTCCCTGTTGCAATTACCCCCCTGATACTGATGCTGACTTGACTGAGAAGTGTGCTGGGACCCTGCTAACCAGGCCCCAGCACCAGTGTTCTTTAACCTAAAATGTACCATTGTCTCCACAATTGGCACAACCCTGGCACCCAGGTAAGTCCCTTGTAACTGGTACCCCTGGTACCAAGGGCCCTGATGCCAGGAAAGGTCTCTAAGGGCTGCAGCATGTCTTATGCCACCCTAGGAACCCCTCACTCAGCACAGACACACTGCTTGCCAGCTTGTGTGTGCGGGTGGGGAGAAAATGACTAAGTCGACATGGCACTCCCCTCAGGGTGCCATGCCAACCTCACACTGCCTGTGGCATAGGTAAGTCACCCCTCTAGCAGGCCTTACAGCCCTAAGGCAAGGTGCACTATACCACAGGTGAGGGCATAGGTGCATGAGCACTATGCCCCTACAGTGTCTAAGCAAAACCTTAGATATAGTAAGTGCAGGGTAGCCATAAGAGTATATGGTCTGGGAGTCCATCAAAAACGAACTCCACAGCTCCATAATGGCTACACTGAATACTGGGAAGTTTAGTATCAAACTTCTCAGAATAATAAACCCACACTGATGCCAATGTTGGATTTATTAAAAAATGCATACAGAGGACATCTTGGAGGTGCCCCCTGTAATTTACCCAATTGTTCAGTGCAGGAATGACTGGTCTGTGCCAGCCTGCTGCTGAGAGACGAGTTTCTGAACCCATGTGGTGAGCGCCTTTGTGCTCTCTGAGGACAGAAACAAAGCCTGCTCTGGGTGGAGGTGCTTCACACCTCCCCCCTGCAGAAACTGTAACACCTAGCAGTGAGCCTCAAAGGCTCAGGCTTCGTGTTACAATGCCCCAGGGCACTCCAGCTAGTGGAGATGCCCGCCCCCTGGACACAGCCCCCACTTTTGGCGGCAAGTCAAGGGGAGATAATGAGAAAAACAAGGAGGAGTCACCCACCAGTCAGGACAGCCCCTAATGTGTCCTGAGCTGAGGTGACCCCTGCCTTTAGAAATCCTCCATCTTGATTTTGGAGGATTCCCCCAATAGGAATAGGGATGTGCCCCCCCCTCCCCTCAGGGAGGAGGCACAAAGAGGGTGTAGCCACCCTCAAGGACAGTAGCCATTGGCTACTGCCCTCCCAGACCTAAACACACCCCTAAATTCAGTATTTAGGGGCTCCCCAGAACCTAGGAAACTAGATTCATGCAACCTAAGACGAAGAAGGACTGCTGAGCTGAAAATCCTGCAGAGAAGCCGGAGACACCAACTGCTTTGGCCCCAGCTCTACCGGGCTGTCTCTCCACTTCAAGAAAACCTGCAACAGCAACGCGTTCCACAGGGTCCAGCTACCTCTGAAGCCTCAGAGGACTACCCTGCATCTAAAAGGACCAAGAACTCCTGAGGACAGCGGCTCTGCTCCAAAGAAGAAACATCTTTGCAACAAAGAAGCAACTTTGAAAGAACACACGTTTCCCGCCGGAAGCGTGAGACTTTGCACTCTGCACCCGACGCCCCCGGCTGGACTTGTGGAGAACCAACACTACAGGGAGGACTCCCCAGCGACTGCGAGTCCGTGAGTAGCCAGAGTTGACCCCCCTGACCCCCACAGCAACGCCTGCAGAGGGAATCCAGAGGCTCCCCCTGACCGCGACTGCCTGCTTCTAAGAACCCGACATCTGGTAAAGACACTACACCCGCAGCTCCCAGGACCTGAAGGATCCGACCTCCAGTGCAGAAGCGACCCCCAGGTGGCCCTCTCCCCTGCCCAGGTGGTGGCTACCCCGAGGAGCCCCCCCCCCTTGCCTGCCTGCTTCGCTGAAGAGACCCCTGGGTCTCCCATTGAAACCAATTGCGAACCCGACGCCTGTTTGCACACTGCACCCGGCCGCCCCCCGTGCCGCTGAGGGTGTACTTTCTGTGCTGACTTGTGTCCCCCCGGTGCCCTACAAAACCCCCCTGGTCTGCCCTCCGAAGTCGCGGGTACTTGCCTGCTGGCAGACTGGAACCAGGGCACCCCCTTCTCCATTGAAGCCTATGCATTTTGGGCACCACTTTGACCTCTGCACCTGACCGGCCCTAAGCTGCTGGTGTAGTAACTCTGGAGTTGCTCTGAACCCCCAACGGTAGGCTACCTTGGACCCAACTTTGATCCCTGTAGGTGGTTTACTTACCTGCAAAACTAACAAACACTTACCTCCCCCAGGAACTGTTGAAAATTGCACTGTCTAGTTTTAAAATAGCTTATTGCCATTTGTGTGAAAACTGTACATGCTATTTTGCTGATTCAAAGTTCCTAAAGTACCTAAGTGAAATACCTTTCATTTGAAGTATTACTTGTAAATCTTGAACCTATGGTTCTTAAAATAAACTAAGAAAATATTTATTTCTGTACAAAAACTTATTGGCCTGGAATTGTCTTTGAGTGTGTGTTCCTCGTTTATTGCCTGTGTGTGTACAACAAATGCTTAACACTACCCTCTGGTAAGCCTACTGCTCGACCACACTACCACAAAATAGAGCATTAGAATTATCTCTTTTTGCCACTATCTTACCTCTAAGGGGAACCCTTGGACTCTGTGCATGCTATTTCTTACTTTGAAATAGTACATACAGAGCCAACTTCCTACATTGGTGGATCAGCGGTGGGGTACAAGACTTTGCATTTGCTGGACTACTCAGCCAATACCTGATCACACGACTAAATTCCAAAAATTGTCATTAGAAACAGATTTTTGAAATTTGAGCTTTTTTTCTAAATTTTTAAAAGTCCTTCTAAGGCCTTGTGTTAGTCCCTGTTAGCATTTCTTTTAGAGTTTAAAAGTTTTGTAAAAGTTTGAATTAAGTTCTAGAGATAGTTTTAGATTCTTAAAAAGTATTCCAACTTTTAGAAAGATAATGTCTGCTGCAGAAGAGATTGTGATGGAACTCAACCTCACCCCTTACCGGCATCTTAGGATGTCAGAGTTAAGGTCTCTCTGCAAAATCAAAAATATTAAAACTGGTTCAAACCCTACCAAAGTACAGCTCCAGGAGCTTTTGGCAGAGTTTGCTCAAAACAACCCCTCTGATGATGGCCTCACAGAGGGGGACCCTAGTGACATGGAGGATTTCTCACCTCCAGTCCTAGATTGGGAGCCCAGGGTCTCTCAAACCCTGACTCCAAATGTGATAGTCAGAGATGCTGCTTCTCTCACAGGAGAGTCCAGCAACTCTGGAAGCATCGAGGGCAGCCTCAATGAAGATGACCTCCTGTTAGCCAGGATGGTCAAAAGATTGGCTTTAGAGAGACAGCTCCTAGCCATAGAAAGGGAAAGAAAAGAGATGGGTTTAGCTCCCATCAATGGTGGCAGCAACTTAAATAGGGTCAGAGAGAATACGGACATGCTAAAAATCCCTAAAGGGATTGTAACTAAATATGAAGATGGTGATGACATCACCAAATGGTTCACAGCTTTTGAGAGGGCTTGTGCAACCAGAAAAGTAAACAGATCTCACTGGGGTGCTCTCCTTTGGGAAATGTTCACTGGAAAGTGTAGGGATAGACTCCTCACATTCTCTGGAAAAGATGCAGAATCTTATGACCTCATGAAGGGTACCCTGATTGAGGGCTTTGGATTATCCACTGAGGAGTACAGGATTAGGTTCAGGGGGGCTCAAAAATCCTCGAGCCAGACCTGGGTTGATTTTGTAGACTACTCAGTGAAAACACTGGATGGTTGGGTAAGTGGAAATGAAGTGTATGACTATGTTGGGCTTTATAATTTGTTTATGAAAGAACACATTTTAAGTAACTGCTTCAATGAAAAGTTGCATCAGTATCTGGTAGACCTAGGTCCAATTTCTCCCCAAGAATTGGGAAAGAAGGCAGACCACTGAGTCAAGACTAGGGTAACCAAAACTTCCACTGGGGGTGACCAGAAGAAAGGGGTTACAAAGCCTCCCCAGGAGAAAGTGGGTGACACTAGAAACAAAGAAAAAGAGTCCTCTGTAGGCCCCCAAAAACCAGACCAGGTGGGTGGGCCCCAAGACACAACCCAAAACAAAGGTGGGTACCAGGGTAAGAACTGGGATGCCACTAAGGCATGGTGCCAAAATTGTAGACAGACAAGGCACCACACCAAGGACACTTCTTGTCCCAAAAACAAACCCCCTAGCAAAATCCCATGGGTGACCAGTGTAGCCATTGGGGATAACTCCTCAGATGAGGAGGTCTTCACAGCCTTCAACTGGAAAAAGGGCCCAACAGGTGAGTTGGAGATTCCAGAGGGAAGTAGACACTTCCACCAGCTACTGGTGAATGGAATCCCAGCCACTGCCCTGAGAGACACTTGTGCCAGTCACACTATTGTGCATGACAGGCTGGTGTTATCCAACCAGTACATCCCAGGTGAGACTGCCAGAGTGTCGCATGGGCTCTCATTATCCTAAATGAGACTACTGGATTTCTAGGCAGCAGGATCGATAACGGTGTGGGGGACTGAGTCTGACCCACGTGTAAGGAACTCTGCCATCCTAAATCCGGTGTTTGCTCCGGCTAACTAGCAGTGCCTCATTCCTCCCACGGGGAAGAGATGATTGGGCAGCCGAGCCCATGACATCTTTGGAACTTCTCAGGGAAGTCGTGGTCACTCAGATCCAAACCAACTCTCTCATTTACAATATGATCTCATATACAAATGACAAAGACAGTATAAGTTTTATATAATGTTTTAATAAAACGACTGTATTTTGGATAATAAGGCGTGAGCCGCAATAACCAGAACAATACAACACAGTAGGATTGAAATAGTCACCAGGAGAGTAAAACATAAGAACAAAGCTATCATAGTGCCTAACAGTTTCTACTCTCCCTCTGCTTGTTCTATTTAGAGCACAGCATGTTAAGCTTCTAGCTTGCCTTTCTGAATCACTGGGGAGACATCAGCCCTCATACCTGAGCAAAGGCCTGTGATCTGGTTCAGCATCTGCAACGAGGCAGTCAGCGTCTAGTTGTGGTTCCCTGGTCGGAATCTCCCTCTTGCATGTATTGGGACAAGGAAGTGATTTTATAACTAACATGTCAGCGTGATCACAAAATGTCCCTACGCAGGAATGCCAAGTCTAAACTCCTACCACGTCTATCGGCAATGTACCAGACTGTATCCTTGACTGAAGCACAGAGTGAGAACTCCAGTGCTGAAGTAGGCTAAACAGTGTGATATGAATAAATAACAAAACCGTAGAACTGGCTATTTGAAAAATAACAGTACGAAGCCTAAGAAAAAGCATTCAGAGCAAAGTGCACAGAGGCTCTAAGCTGCAAACAAATGAATAAAATACAGCCAGGGCAAAGTGCACAAAGGCCTAAAGCCTGAAGCTAACGCGCAAAGGATACGTAAAACTAACCACACTACACCCTCCCCTTGTCGGTGGCAAGTGGTTCCAATAATATAAAAATGTTCCCCAGACATAAACAATACCTAAAATTATATACATATTTCGACAAGGTCAGAAGACAACAAAGTCATAAATTTAGGAAACATGTGACGATAAAGCCAAATTCAATATAAAGTCAATTTTGCAGGGGAGGAAAAAAAAAAATCCAATTGTTAAACAGAAGCAATAGAAAGTAGGAGCTCCTCCACTTCGATATATGTCAATATCGGAAGATCCACGCCACAAAGTACCATGGAGCAGGTGTGTTCCAAAGCCACAAAACCAGTCAGGGCGGCACCCCGTGCAGGGCCTATGAATGAGACAAAACCATCTTCCTCCAGGAAGGGAATCTCATAAACTGCCTCACGAAGCAAACGCAACCGTAGTGCACAAGACTGGGAATGAGCCCTAAGCGGGAACATCAACAGATCAGGATCGACCACTGGAGGGCGCTGCAGTGAGAGACAGAGAGACAGTGCATGTTCAAACGATCACCAAAGGCACCGAAACACGGGTTGCACACAATCCAAAACCGGTCGGAATGACAGAGACCAGTCACACTCCAAATGGCTCAGGAGCGTTGTTCCAAAATGGTGCATCATGCGTTCACGACACAGCTGCGCTGACGGGAGCAGCAATATAGGATCTCGTCGTGGCGGGACAGCCATTGCGAAAAAATAGCAACAACAGCAAGACTCCAGCCAAGAAAGCCAAAGTAATCGGGAAACCCCCAAAAATGCTTCCGAAAATAGAGTGTATAGCCAAAGGTATCATACCGAATATGGAAGAGAAGGTGTGAGCAAAACCAACACCAACGGCTTTGAAAAAATGTGCAATACCAGCAGTGCTGGATGCATTAAATATACGTCCCACAAGTTCACCGAAGTGACTTGGAAAGTTAGTATTCAAAAGGGACTGTATTTCCGCCGATGACCTTACCACCTGAAGTGCGTAGGTCTCGCTCGCAGATGTAAGGGCCACATGCTTTTGAAACAATAAAGCCTTTAGTCGACTCAACTTGTCAAAATTAACCTTGGAAGTAGCAATATGAGGCCAGATGTCCGCTACCTCCCTAATTTGAGTGGGGGTAAACAACACATTCCCGCAGCACGTAACGGCCTTGTTGACAACGACAACGTAAACTATTCCGGCACGCATGCCACAGCAGCGTTCGCTGTTAAGAACAATGTAACTGCCGTTAGAAAGCACCTGGAAAGTGTTTTTAATAACCGGGACTGGAACTCCCTTCAGATAACAAGCTAAGTTAGCAATCGAAGCGTTACACGCTCCGTGCAAGGACAGCTGTTTACAAACCATAGAATGGCTGACAGAAGTTTCGCATTCACTACCGCTAAGAAAAACCTCCCTCAAACCATTAATACTTCTGTATTGAAAGGGAAGCTCCCACACCTCGTGTATGTAACTGTCTCCCAATAGTTCATATCTACCCACCGGAATGTGCTTCAAACAAGAAGTAAATTGCAGAGTGGAGATAGGCAGATTAATAACCCCATGAATCAACCACTCAGCTGACGGAATCTCAGCAACCGTGAAAGGCAGTTTCTCCAATTTTTCAATATTCAACATGACATATGTCGCTTCCTTTTTAGCCATCAGCTGCTGTTGACGAGTCAAATTAAAGGAGACAAAGATCTCTCTGGCACGAATGTGCTGCCATGGAACGCGACCTGCCTTCAAGGTCTGAAGAGTCCAACCCAGCTGCATGATGGACCGCGTCTGACTCTGCCCATGATATAAAGAAGACATGTCTGATTTAATAATGTCAATAGCAGAGGAAACAATGCTATCAATCGTGTAAACACGGGCCAGAAAGGGTATGCATGCCATTATCAACAACAGACAAAGGGGGTTATTCCAACTTTGGAGGAGGTGGTAATCCGTCCCAAATGTGACGGATTTACCACCAGCCGTATTACGAGTTCCATAGGATATAATGGACTCGTAATGCGGCTGGTGGTATATCCGTCACTTTACCGTCACTTTTGGGACCGATTACCACTTCCTCCAAAGTTGGAATAACCCCCAAAGTCTGCAGGAGGTTTTCCTGATCAATCTGCCTCAATCGGGCTGCAGCCTCCTGTTGTGAAAGCTTCCAAATCTCATTATAAACTTCGTATAAAAATCTTTTCTTCTGTGGTACCTTGGGACCTGACAAAAAATCTTGTAAATCAGTATCATTAGACAGTAACGTGAGATGTGACTTAACTGCATCCAGCGTGGATGATTTCAACCATTGCTGACAAAGCTTCCCCACGCTGTATGTAGTTATTATATCAGCATGTTCTGGTGAAATGTAACGAGGGTCTGCCCTACTAGTCCTGAACCCCCCTGAAGAGGTGACAAAACGTTGATGACACTTATTAGCGTCTATAGGCCATAATAACCACCCGCCCGGATGTATCGATGAAGTGTTAAGCGTACCATTCTGGACCCAATGTGTAAATTCACTAAAAGTAGCATTCACATAGTGCTGCCAGTTGTTTAATTTGGAAGGGACAGGTATACTAGGCAAATTTAACTCTCTAATTGTTGCCAAGCCCAAACAGCTAGTCTGTTGTACTGTGTCATTGAGGAAAATCATCTGCACAGGGATAATACATGCTCTAAATAATGTGTCCCTGCCTCGCATCTGCCAATTTTTCGTACCCCAAACACTTTTCAAGTCAACAGTCTTAAACCAGTATTCATACCCCTCGACCGAAAGTTTAGATACAAACAAATTTGAATACAGTAATTTAGTATCGGTCAACAACATTTGCTTATTAGAATACGGAGTAACTTTAAAATAGTAAGACTAAGCATTTTGTTGATGATGCCCAGAAAAATATGCAAATTTATCATAATATGTTTTCGAACTCCCTTGTGGAGGAGTCGAGCAATGTTCCCATTGCACATAATTAAATATGGACTTAGGGCTACTAGCTTTATGAATAAAGTGGTGTCCATAATAGTTGTAGCAAAACATGTCACCATGATTATCTCTAAATTGGTAAGCATCTTCATCGTCATAGACAGTATAATATTGCAAATCTGTCAGCATAGAATCTACTGTCTTCACATCCCAATCATCAGAAACAATGCCTGGTATAACAATATCATTCATTGATAACTTGAGGACATACGGTATTTGAATCAATTCAGTGGGACCATATATATCAAACATTACTTTATCCCACACAATCCCATCCGGAATCGGTATTGCAGAAATGTTTACATTGGACAAGTCTCTTCGAACCATGTGAGACGAAAAATGTGGTTTCAACACAGTCTCCACGTGCTCAATGTCAGATCAATCAGGAAGAAAATGACCATGTATTACCAGAAAAAAAGTAACCACAAATCCCAACCACAAAAAAAAGTCATTACAGCCATAAAAAGCCACAAATAGTTCCAAGGAAAAACAAAATATGTGCGTTTAAGCCAACACAGCAGCTTACGTGGACCACGGATTGAAGACATCGAGGACGAGGAGCTGGACACTGCATCATCAGTGTCGTTGAAGCAGCCAGAGGCAGTTCTTGCAAAAGGTGCAACCGTGAACATAGAAGCAGATGGAGGCTCTCGCCTTGGCACACTGTAAACCACATGTTCAGAAACATCAGTAGAACGTACAGCAACTTGATCAAAAGATTCCAAATCAATCGTCGTTTGTGGAACAATCGCAAGATCATCTTCCACCCTCCCCAAGCTCGGAGAGGAAACAGCGTCAGTGTAAATCACCTGCAGCGGGACTTCTTCCCCAGAAGTGAGAGGGTTTCCGGAACTACTGGGCGTCCCTCTTGGTCTGCTGTGCAGAATCGGCCACATGTTGTAACTTGACATTATCAATGGAAACAAAACGATTTCCTTTTGCCCCTTGCAGCGGCGGTAAAATCACAGTTCTCGTGCCGCTTACCCCTAACACAGGGACAGGTGCTCGATAAGAAGGACCAAATTCTTTCTTTACTGCGACCTTTTCAAGCACTAGATCCCCAATCCTGGGTATCCAACCAGTAGGAATTACTGGCTCATCCTTAATTCCTGAGGAGGCAGCACTTGCAGAAGAGTTATCTTCATGGAATTGTTGTAAATTCTGCAAAACAGTGACACGATCATTTATGACAAAGGGCGTATCCGCCGCCTCCACACCAGGACCATCTAGATCAGGAACATACATTCGTGTTCCAAACAGGCACTCATATGAAATACGACCCCCTAGTGACCTTTTAGGCAAGTTATTAAGTGCTCTCTGTACTACATACAGGTGGGCTAGCCAACCACGACCAGTACCTATAACTCTGGCCGTTAAGGATTGCTTTAAATCACGATTTGAACGCTCCACAACAGAATTTCCCTCGGGATGAAATGGAGACGAGAATTGGAGTTGGACCCCCAACGAAGCCATGGTGTCCCTGAATGCCTTAGAGGCAAAAGCAGGGCCCTGGTCCGAATGAAAAGCCGCAACTGCAAATGTATCAACAAAGATGCGCAAATATTTAATAACAGTTCGAGCGTCAGCCGAGCGTTGTGGCCATACCCACACAAATCTGGAGCACGAATCTACAGCAATCAATATATATTTGTATGCACTATCTGATGTCAGCGGACCACAATGATCCATGTACACACACTTTAAAGGTTTATTTGAAATCAGAAGGGGCGTCTGCTGCGGGCGTCTAGCCGACGAAGCTTTAATTTGTTGACAAACGTCACAACAAAGGACATACTGCTTTGTCTCTTTATAGAGACCAGGCCACCAGTAACGAGCCTGTAAAAGTGAAATCGTGGCAGCCACACCAGCATGTGCAGATGCCACCCCCTCATGTGCTGCAGAAATTAATCGAGGTCTCTCAATTTTATTGGGTAGTTCACGTACACCAATGCCTGGAATATTAACAACAGCATTTAGCGCACTACTCAAGCAGTAACCATATTTAGAAGGAAATCCTTTAGGAAATGGCGTGCCATCAGCCGTAGCTTTTATGGCAGCCGAAATCTCTGTGTCTGGTTTGGAACTCGAACGAGTCACTGCGGCCACAGTGGTGACAGCCACTGCTGACTTTGCGGCTTCATCAGCCAAAGTATTCCCAGCAACGTGTATTCCAACGCGCTGGTGTCCAAGTGTATGCACAACATGGACCTTAGGAAGCGTTTCTTTCAGATCCGCAACCTTACCCCACAACAATTTATGTTTAATGGTGTTGCCTTTAGAATCCCTGAACCCATTCAACTTCCAATAGTGCAGATATTTATTGAAAGACTGAACACAGTAGTAGGAGTCACAGACCAGCAAGGTCAAAATCGCCGGATCCGCGTGCTCCAACGCTAACAATAGAGCTTTGAGCTCAGCCAGTTGTGCCGTGCAATCTCCCAAGGTTTTAGTATAAGTATGTCGGGGGCAGAACACTTCCCCCTCCATAGTGCCGCTCACCACCGCACATGCAGCAGAATACTGTTGTTTAGTCCCAACCGCTGGTTGCGCAGAGCCATCGGTATACATGACCACCTGATATTGGTCAATAGGCAACGTACCAGCAGGAACTGGGTACTCCATTTCATATTGAAGAAATTCTTGAGTCTGCAGTTTAGGGTCAAATATGTAATCTACATCAGTAGCTGTCAAAGACGTAGCCCATTGTATCCATCACGGGTGTAAAGCTTTCGAATTAGGAACACTCGCTTTTGTAACAGCCTCTAAGGCCGGAATCGGGGAAATGACAATGATGCGTTGGCCCTGGGCAAGCGGTCTTTCTTTAATCACAGCCATCTGTACTGCAGTGAGTATTTTCTCAGTCTGTGCAAATCGTTGTTCTGCAGCAGAATACAAGTGGGACTTGTATGCAATCGGGACTGTCTCACCCTCATTAAAGGTGACATACGTAAACCCAACAGCCCCAGGTATCACCCTGATGACTAAATGTGTCTTATTGTCCTGTGTGTGTAAGTGTTTAACTGCTAAGAGATCAGTCTGTAACTCTTGTAGTATGTGTGTATGCTCAATCGTCCAAAATCTACTCGAAAAATTCGGGCGAATCAATTCGTATGAGGGTTTTATACGCGTAGCATAATCAGGAATGTAAGTTCTGCCAAAATTCAGAAACCCCAACAATGACTGGAGCTTCCGAACCATATTAGGAGGCTGCAATAAAGCACATTTCTCCAAAAAATTAGGCGCTAAGCTTTTGCCCTCACTCGACAATTCATATCCCAGAAAAATGACGCTGAGGAAGGCAATCTTCGATTTCTTAAAATTAAACTTATAGCCAATTTCAGCAAACCCCACAACAATGCGCGAAACACGCCTTAGATGTTGCAGTATCTCATCGTCTGTCAGATATATATCATCAACGTATGACAACGCTTCAGGGTCCAACTCGTGCAGAATTTCAGTTACACAAGCCGAAAACAGTCCTGGACTATTCTTATACCCCTGAGGCAAACGACAAATCTTTTTCTGAGAACCAAACGCACTAAAACTGGTATAGTCCCGACTTTCGGGCGCTATATTTTGGCAGAAAAATCCATTCGAGATAGCCAACGTTGTTTTGTATTTTTTACGCACTATATTATTCATAAGCGCTGCGCTATGTGAATTCTGTATTGCATATGTGCGTGTATGACTATTCAAATGTCTGTAATCCACCACTATCCTATACGAATGGTCCGGTTTGGCAACCGGAAACAAGGGATTATTCATCGGCGAGACACAGGGCTCAACTACACCCTGGTACTCCAATTGCGTAAGAATTTTCCTAACCGATGCCCTTGCTTCAAATTTGATAGGATAATGCGGCTGCGGCTGAGGTTCGCCCTTTATTGGAATTACATGATAAGGTGATTGTTTATCCCACCCCACATTATTTCTATATAGAGCGGGGGCCTGTGTAAGAGCCCATAATTTACTATAGGACTCCACAAGTTCTCTCGGAACAAGTGGTGAGAAGGAAGGTGCAATAACCTCCTCCCCCACTGGACAATCGCGAACAAAGTCAGGTGGCCAATCCTGTTCTGCCAGCAGAACATCATATGATCTTACCACATGGTCCCAAAAGACGGCGTGTACTATGCGGTCAATGTCCCCTTCTAATTGCAGAGTCACCTGATATACTCTATCAGGATCAGAGACTCGCATGTCCGCCGTTTCGACTTGTATGAAGTCATCAGTTGCTTTCACCTCCAGATGCTCTAGAAGACTCCGGCGAACTATTGTGACCTCTGCCGCGCTGTCTAACAGTGCCAACGCCCATGTCTTGTTCATCAAGAGAACTCTCTTCTTGAGCGGCATGTCTAACTGAGACTGCTGCCACTTTCTTCTTTTTAAATTGTTGCTTTTGTTGGAGCGGTTTCTCTTCCTGTTTAACAGAAACCTCAGTTGAGCGTTGTGATTCCTGTCTCGGTTTCACATACTCAGTTCTCCGCTCTGATCGCCCACCTCTCTCACTTCTCTTCTCCGAGGAGTCCTGAAAGGAACGAGATTGGCGTGTATCAGTATATTGATATCTTTCAGGCGTCTTCAAATTATCCCTATTCCTGAGATTATACCTATTCTGCGGGGTCTCCGGTTGCGGAGACTGTCCCCCATCTTTCTTAGGTGTTTGCTGTTTCTTTTCCCAGCGCTTTTTAGTACCCTGAGGTTGCTGTTGTTTAGCATTATCTTTATTATTTTTACCCTGCAATTGGGGTTTTTGTGTTCTTGCCCCTAGGCTATCGCGACCAATACTGGAATATGTTTCCGCTATTATTCTTGGGAGTTCCCGCTCTTGATTAATCTGTGGAACTTCCCGAAGACGCATTCGCACTGCTAGTGCTACTGCCTCTCCCTTGAGATTACTCAAAATAATAGAAGAAACTGCGGCAAAATTGCCCATTAACTGTATGCCCAAATCTAAGGCAGGGGCAGCCCCATATTCATCTTGAATTTGTTTAAGCACTTCCGGTAAATTTGCTAATGTCGGTGTACCGTGTGCCGTAGTGTAGAGCGCGGCAAACACCGTGCCCCAGGTATTACAAAGGTCCACCGAAGGAACCATCCCATACGGCAAACACATCGTCAATATTCTATGTTTATCCTGAGGTCCCGTATGGGGAAATACTGCTTCCAGCGTATTAATTTTCTGCGCCAGCCAAAATGGAGTCTCCTCACGTTTAGCCGGTACTTTACCCATAACTGAGTGCACAGTGGCTGGATTAATACCCGGAACCACTGCTTGTGGGTGCGCTGGAGCTGCACGCGCTGCATTAGTATTTAAGGTCTGCATTACAAACTGAACTAATCGTCTATATGTAGCCGTTAAGTCTGTATATAAACGACGAACTTCAACCACTGTCAACTGAGCAGCCGCAGGATGAGGTGTATATGTAGCCAATAAAGGCCAGGTAGGACCATCATTACTTAGTGGACCTAACCTAACTTGTGCTATTGTGTGTGGAAGGGCGCCATCAAGCCAATTATGGTGTTCTTGATAAGATAAAGGTATCTCTAAATATGCATAAGCCCTGTATTGTCCAGGGACATTCGCAACAGTGTATTCGTGAAAAGTGTTTGTACCCCCATCAACTGCTGGAAATATGACCCAAGAATAAAAAAGTTCTGTTCTATAGGCTGCATGGGCGTCCACCACAAAAGTGACCGGACCCCACTGGACCGTCAGGCCATGTGCCACCAGATGTCCCGTGAGCGGTTGTTGCATATTGATTGCTATATTTACTACATTAGGATTTGCCATTTGTAAAAAATAGCACTAGGTCAGAGAAGGCACACCAATATTGGGGTTTTCCTTTTAAAGTTCAAGCTTGAACAACCAACCGCAATTAATAGGATCTACCTATATTGCAGTGGCGAAAGTCCTCAGTGCCACAGACGTCTCCGTATACGGAACCAAGGAGTCAATATATATATGAGACCGAGAGAGTTAGTCGGACCCGAAAATTAGAGCCAGACCAATCGTTGGCGGCGCCATGTCGCGTGGGCTCTCATTATCCTAAATGAGACTACTGGATTTCTAGGCAGCAGGATCGATAACGGTGTGGGGGACTGAGTCTGACCCACGTGTAAGGAACTCTGCCACCCTAGATCCGGTGTTTGCTCCGGCTAACTAGCAGTGCCTCATTCCTCCCACGGGGAAGAGATGATTGGGCAGCCGAGCGCATGACATCTTTGGAACTTCTCAGGGAAGTCGTGGTCACTCAGATCCAAACCAACTCTCTCATTTACAATATGATCTCATATACAAATGACAAAGACAGTATAAGTTTTATATAATGTTTTAATAAAAACGACTGTATTTTAGATAATAAGGCGTGAGCCGCAATAACCAGAACAATACAACACAGTAGGATTGAAATAGTCACCAGGAGAGTAAAACATAAGAACAAAGCTATCATAGTGCCTAACAGTTTCTACTCTCACTCTGCTTGTTCTATTTAGAGCACAGCATGTTAAGCTTCTAGCTTGCCTTTCTGAATCACTGGGGAGACATCAGCCCTCATACCTGAGCAAAGGCCTGTCATCTGGTTCAGCATCTGCAACGAGGCAGTCAGCGTCTAGTTGTGGTTCC
Organism: Pleurodeles waltl; assembly: GCF_031143425.1. NCBI lineage: Eukaryota > Metazoa > Chordata > Amphibia > Caudata > Salamandridae > Pleurodeles > Pleurodeles waltl. Next base: position 1,020,900,173 of record NC_090449.1, on the reverse strand, counting down.
CTGGTCGGAATCTCCCTCTTGCATGTATTGGGACAAGGAAGTGATTTTATAACTAACATGTCAGCGTGATCACAAAATGTCCCTACGCAGGAATGCCAAGTCTAAACTCCTACCACGTCTATCGGCAATGTACCAGACTGTATCCTTGACTGAAGCACAGAGGGAGAACTCCAGTGCTGAAGTAGGCTAAACAGTGTGATATGAATAAATAACAAAACCGTAGAACTGGCTATTTGAAAAATAACAGTACGAAGCCTAAGAAAAAGCATTCAGAGCAAAGTGCACAGAGGCTCTAAGCTGCAAACAAATGAATAAAATACATCCAGGGCAAAGTGCACAAAGGCCTAAAGCCTGAAGCTAATGCGCAAAGGATACGTAAAACTAACCACACTACAAGAGTAAGAGTTAGCCCAGACAGGGTCACTAATAGGCCTGTGGCTTTTGTGCCCATAGAAGTGGGTGGGACTTTTAGCTGGAGAAGGGTGGTAGTCAGTATAGACCTCCCCCTTGATTGTCTCCTTGGAAATGACTACCCAGAAGTTAGTCAGAGCCCAAGAGAGAAACTGGTCCAGTGTCAGTCCTTTCCCAAGGATTCTGGAGGTCCTGCCCCTGCAGTAACTGCAAGTAGGCCCCAGAAGAAAAAGAAAAGAAAACAGTGTAGGAAGGGTGGACAACCTTTAGCCAAGGTTCCAGCAAGCCAAGGAGATTCTGCTCCAGTAGGGGAGAACTCCAAAAGTGGCACTGGTAAAGTCCAACCTGACCCACAAGAAGGCCTGGCTAGTCAGGCAACTGTTAAGCCTGAGTGGGTGGCTCCTCAGCTAACAGAAGAAAGAGTGGAAGAAGGGTGTTTACTACAAGATGTAGTAACCCCCCACTCTAATACAGCAGAGAGGCACCCTGAACCCAAAGAAGCCTGTAACTTAGCCCCTTCCCTTGTAGGTGAAGAGCTAAAGGTGTGGTTCTGGGCACTGACAGCTGTCAGTGGCCTCTGCTGGGTGTTAGCCTTTATGGCTGCACTATCCTTGGCATGGTGGTCTGACCCCATGCCAAATAGCAAGTTAGGCCCCCTGACCCTGTTGGTCATTGTGGGGTTACTCCAGCTCTGGGTAACCTCTTTGGGTAAGCTAGGGGTGACCCTGGCTAAAATAAGATTAGCAGAGGTGGAAACCTCTAACCCCAAAATAGAGAGAATGGGTGAAGACATTAAAAGCACAGACAAGAGGCAATTCAGACTAGGTCCTATCACTGTGGAAGTGGGTCAGTTCCCCAGAGGAAATGACCTGAACAGGAGGATGTAAGGCAGAGTAGGCCCTGCAACAAACCAGCCTGTTTCCTCTAACTTCCTCGCCTGACAGACTAGGAAGACTCTCCCAGCTTTGGCTGAGTCTCCTGGCCGGTGGGCTGGGGGGGGGCTTGTGTAAGGAAATGGCTCCCTGTTGCAATTACCCCCCACTTTTTGCCTGATACTGATGCTGACTTTACTGAGAAGTGTGCTGGGACCCTGCTAACCAAGCTCCAGCGCCAGTGTTCTTTCACCTAAAATGTACCATTGTCTCCACAATTGGCACAATCCTGGCACCCAGGTAAGTCCCTTGTAACTGGTACCCCTGGTACCAAGGGCCTTGATGCCAGGGAAGGTCTCTAAGGGCTGCAGCATGTCTTATGCCGCCCTAGGGACCCCTCACTCAGCACAGACACACTGCTTGCCAGCTTGTGTGAGCTGGTGGGGAGAAAATGACTAAGTCGACATGGCACTCCCCTCAGGGTGCCATGCCAACCTCACACTGCCTGTGGCATAGGTAAGTCACCCCTCTTGCAGGCCTTACAGCCCTAAGGCAGGGTGCACTATACCACAGGTGAGGGCATAGGTGCATGAGCACTATGCCCCTACAGTGTCTAAGCAAAACCTTAGACATTGTAAGTGCAGGGTAGCCCATAAGAGTATATGGTTTGGGAGTATGTCAAAAACGAACTCCACAGCTCCATAATGGCTACACTGAATACTGGGAAGTTTGGTATCAAACTTCTCAGAATAATAAACCCACACTGATGCCAGTGTTGGATTTATTAAAAAATGCACACAGAGGATATCTTAGAGATGCCCCCTGTAATTTACCCAATTGTTCAGTGCAGGACTGACTGGTCTGTGCCAGCCTGCTGCTGAGAGACGAGTTTCTGACCCAATGTGGTGAGAGCCTTTGTACTCTCTGAGGACAGAAACAAAGCCTGCTCTGGGTGGAGGTGCTTCACACCTCCCCCTGCAGGAACTGTAACACCTAGCAGTGAGCCTCAAAGGCTCAGGCTGTGTGTTACAATGCCCCAGGGCACTCCAGCTAGTGGAGATGCCCACCCCCTGGACACAGCTTCCACTTTTGGTGTCAAGTCCAGGGGAGATAATGAGAAAAACAAGGAGGAGTCACCCACCAGTCAGGACAGCCCCTAAGGTGTCCTGAGCTGAGGTGACCCCTGCCTTTAGAAATCCTCCAGCTTGATTTTGGAGGATTCCCCCAATAGGAATAGGGATGTGCCCCCCTCCCCTCAGAGAGGAGGCACAAAGAGGGTGTAGCCACCCTCAAGGACAGTAGCCATTGGCTACTGCCCTCCCAGACCTAAACACACCCCTAAATTCAGTATTTAGGGGCTCCCCAGAACCTAGGAAACTAGATTCATGCAACCTAAGACAAAGAAGGACTGCTGAGCTGACAATCCTGCAGAGAAGCCAGAGACACCAACTGCTTTGGCCCCAGCTCTACCGGCCTGTCTCCCCACTTCAAGAAAACCTGCAACAGCGACGCATTCCACAGGGTCCAGCGACCTCTGAAGCCTCAGAGGACTACCCTGCATCTAAAAGGACCAAGAACTCCCGAGGACAGCGGCTCTGCTCCAAAGAAGAAACATCTTTGCAACAAAGAAGCAACTTTGAAAGAACACACGTTTCCTGCCGGAAGCGTGAGACTTTGCACTCTGCACCCGACGCCCCCGGCTCGACTTGTGGAGAACCAACACTACAGGGAGGACTCCCCGGCGACTGCGAGCCCGTGAGTAGCCAGAGTTGAGCCCCCACAGTGACGCCTGCAGAGGGAATCCAGAGGCTCCCCCTGACCGCGACTGCCTGCTTCTAAGAACCCAACGCCTGGTAAAGACACTGCACCCGCAGCCCCCAGGACCTGAAGGATCCGACCTCCAGTGCAGAAGCGACCCCTAGGTGGCCCTCTCCCTTGCCCTGGTGGTGGCTACCCGCGAGGAGCCCCCCCCCTTGCCTGCCTGCTTCGCTGAAGAGACCCCTGGGTCTCCCATTGAAACCAATTGCGAACCCGACGCCTGTTTGCACACTGCACCCGGCCGCCCCCGTGCCGCTGAGGGTGTACTTTCTGTGCTGACTTGTGTCCCCCCTGGTGCCCTACAAAACCCCCCTGGTCTGCCCTCCGAAGTCGCGGGTACTTACCTGCTGGCAGACTGGAACCGGGGCACCCCCTTCTCCATTGAAGCCTATGCGTTTTGGGCACCACTTTGACCTCTGCACCTGACTGGCCCTGAGCTGCTGGTGTGGTAACTCTGGAGTTGCTCTGAACCCCCAACGGTGGGCTACCTTGGACCCAACTTTGAACCCTATAGGTGGTTTACTTACCTGCAAAACTAACAAACACTTACCTCCCCCAGGAACTGTTGAAAATTGCACTGTCTAGTTTTAAAATAGCTTATTGCCATTTTTGTGAAAACTGTACATGCTATTTTGCTGATTCAAAGTTCCTAAAGTACCTAAGTGAAATACCTTTCATTTGAAGTATTACTTGTAAATCTTGAACCTATGGTTCTTAAAATAAACTAAGAAAATATATTTTTCTATACAAAAACCTATTGGCCTGGAATTGTCTTTGAGTGTGTGTTCCTCATTTATTGCCTGTGTGTGTACAACAAATGCTTAACACTACCCTCTGATAAGCCTACTGCTTGATCACACTACCACAAATAGAGCATTAGAATTATCTCTTTTTGCCACTATCTTACCTCTAAGGGGAACCCTTGGACTCTGTGCATGCTATTTCTTACTTTGAAATAGTACATACAGAGCCAACTTCCTACAGTCCCCAAATTAACTTGCCCACATTTGGATCAGGGCTGCTTACCTCCAATATTACCTGTAGTAGTTCCATGCCTTTTCCAAAAATTAACGCAACCTGCTATTCCCAGCACACTTTTACTCTCCTGGTGACAGAAAAACCCCTGCCCGGGTGGTGTTCTTTCTACCCTCCTTCTAAACCACTTTTGCTTCTGGTGCTTTGTTTTATTGTCTTCATCAATTTAATCAGGTGTATTTGTGGAATAGCAACAAGTGGTGGTCTGAGTTACCTGAAAAGAGTTGCTTGTAAGCTTTCATCCAAGTCAGACTATTCAACTTGCAAAACCCTGTTACCTCCCTTGCCTCTCATATATATATTTTTCTTTTACCATTTAAGGTTATTCTCCCCCAAGAGACATAGCCAACTGGTCAAATTATTTTGGAAACTACACATTTTTTCCAGATGGTTGCTGTGTCTTCTTCCAAACGCAGATCGAAGGGTGGCTTAGCCGTAGGCTCTGCTAGTTCTTGAAGTAGGCCATATTAATCTCTTGCCCTTTTTTCAGGCCACTTCTTACCTATTTTAGTTACTACTTTATCCTGTCACCCTCTTGTCACTGGGTCATCTGGTAGCTACTTTGGCACGTCATTGTACGTATCAAAAATGTCTGACATAGCCCCATGTCTTGCTCAGCTCACTTCAGGATCCAGATTCTGGAATACGGTTTAGTTGCCCCCTTCTTGGAAATTGATATTTGTCTGAACAATGCCCAACCAGTTGACTCCTCTCTCCTTCCAAAGTTCAGATGCCATAGTAGATGTTGTGCCAATTAACATCTCATTTTACTCTTCACCTCTTGAACCATCTCCTTCAGTCTTGTCCAGTCTGGATTATATTTCTATGGATCCCAAATCAGTCCTGAAATAAATCAGAATTATTGCTTGACCTTCTGTTTTTTCTGAAGCTACTAGCAGCATTCATAGTCTTTTTTGAGTTCCTCAGATCATTCCAACATCTCTCGCATTCACCCTCCTCTGCTCTCCCTACAAAGTAGAAATGGTCATGGTAGGACAAAACTTGCCTCAACCAAACTTTGGACTATATCACCTATTCTAAACAGGTGCTAAAGATCTTGAAGCCATGAGACAACTTGGGTATAACGTTGTGCACATATAAATGTCCTTTAATTTATGATCGTTAAATTTCTCTGGAACAACTAAAAGGCAGGCTTGATACTTCATTTAGTAACCAGGTCACAAATGCCACAGCCTCTCATCAACTCATTTGCCTTCTACAAACTGGAATATGTCGCTGAGCAATCTTTCTGCTCGATATAACTATTTGCAGATATTATTACCATTATTATTATTATTAAAGAGAGCAAATATCTTAGTTGTTTGGCTGAGGGTGCCCTGGCACTGGAGGGAGAAGTGATAAAGCACCAGTTAGAAGGAGCTGCAATTCAACTGAAAAGCCATGTTTTAAGTTTCCTCCTGAAATGGTAAGTTCAGAAGTATTTTTAAGAAATGCAAGATGATTGTTCCAGATTTTTGCTGCTGTGAAAGAAACGGCATAGACACCCATTCTAGATTTTTGGTAAAGGGAATTTTGACCAAATAGGTGGTGGAATATCTGGGAAAGTGAGGCAGAATGTAATGCTGGAATTTGGCCTGCAGTAGCAGTCGCAACATTTTCTTCTGACTTGTGGTCAGCCAATCAGTTAGCTCAATCCAGCGGGAACAGGACTGGTCCTGCAGTACTGAAATGGTTGACCAGGGTTCAGAAGGCACTTTTTAAAAAAAATTCAGGATTCCTGCAGAATCAACCTTCCAGATACACCTAACATTTTAATCCCTTCAGACCAACCTGAACCTTCTTTAAATACTAATTCCTTGAAAACGGCTGAAAGGATTTACACCAAATCACAAAAATCAAGCTGTCTGAGAATAATTCTAGCTTTCTGCCAAATTTGGTGGGGTGGGAATTAACATGGAAAGTCAACGTTTTGAGAGTCCCATCTCCTCTTTCTTGGCCCGCTTGACCGATCAGTGCAAAACTTTCCATGAAGGACCCAAGGTAATTGAGCTTTTTGTAGTGAAGATTTGTCAAACTTCGCCAAAATTATTAGCAAAACAAAAAACGGTCTTCCAATGGAAATTAACACAAGTATAACAACAGAGTGAAAACTGCCACTGTGTAATGTTAGAATTAAGAACAGACTTCTTTAGACACCTTTACAGTAAAAACTGCAGAATGGAATTACTCAACATTTGGTAGGAACCTAGATCTTGGTTCAGAAAGTGTGCTCTTTGTGATTTGGTGTAAAATTGTTCAGTAGTTTTTGAGTTATTAAGATTTAAATATATTTGTATATCTAGACTGTTGGGTTTGAGGGATTCTCAAAATATTTTTTTTTTTAAATAGAGCTATCTGGTTGGCCTAGGGACCTTTTTATCCTTGTTTTCTCCTGTGGGGCTCAGACGCCTGCACAAGCAAGCACTCTGACGGGCTGCCATCAAAATGAGAAAATGTTGCTGGCATCCATTACAGGACTCGGGGACTAAGGTAAACAAAAATGTATAAGGGGCAGGGTATGCATACCCTGCCCCCTTAGACCTTGCAGGATGGGCATAGAGAGATCACCCCCCCACCCCCGAGCCAAAATAATCTTGTAGGATTCCAGCAGGATTTCAGCAAAAACCAAAAAAAATGGCTACTGCCCTTTTTTGAATAAATAAGTAGGGGGCATAAGTAGGGCCCTCCTCCTAGTTCCCATTATGAGCTCCGGAGACCCTATCCCCAGGGGCCGGATATATTATTTGACGGGAGAGTGGCGTCAATAATGTCATTTGTGATGTCATCAGTAATGGCAAAAATGATGTCATAAAACATTTCATGAGTGATGTAATATGTGAGGTCATAAGCAGTGCATAGCGGGTTGCAAGTTATAGCAAGCTCATGAATTTCTGTGTTTTTTTAGTTCAAAACGTTAATGTTGTCACTGATATGAGCGATGCAAACAAGGTGGATTAATAAAGTGACCAAGGTGAGAGGGCTATGGTTTCCTGTGAAAGCTCTAGTTCCTGTAGAGTCATAGTGAAAAATGTCATGACATTTTGTAGTCCCTTCTCGGTTACATCAAAATCCCTGAGAATCACATAAGTACTCAACTTGGCCTACAGTTTTCAATGTGCACAACAGGGTGTAAAACTACGGACTTGACCCTGTTGGTAACGAAACTTGAGCAGGTCCTCAAGCAAAATACATGGAAGGACCCCCCAATGCTCCAGACCAAGTCAGGAGCTCTCGGGTCAGGCTGGGGCCCACCGCCTGTGCACAGTGACTGGACCCAATGCTTAATTTGGAAATAAAAACATGCTGGTGCCTACAGCCCTTCTCTGAAACTAAAAGCTGCTGCAATTAAATGTGCGAGCACAGTATACTGATACAGCGTAATCCTGAAGCTATCTCGGGCATCTTTAATTAATTTACAGCCACTTCATGCCCCTTCAACTCACTCTTGCAGCTTTCTGTTTTCTCCTTTTATGGCGCTTTTTCATTTTTTTTCTTTCTCCGTCTTTTTCATATATGTGTTTTGGTCGCAGGAAATGTTTGAGGCAGAAGAATAAGTGCCGGTCCTCAAAAATAAGTGCTGGTGCCCAGCCCCGGAAACCAATGGCACAAATTAAGCCCTGCCTGGACCTCGGGCCCTCCCCACACCGCTGGGGCTGCAGAGACTATTGTTACAGCACTGGTTTGGTTCTGTGCAGTGGCGGTTGTGACCAATCCCAGCAGGGCTTCATGACCCCCTCTTTAGCTGCTACAGCGGGAGGGGGTATCCTTTATGGGCCTCTTCTGTCTGCTACCTGGCTGACAAAAGCTGATAATTACCGATATTAAGGAATATAGCGCAATTATAATAGTGCATGCAGGAGCACGGAGGAACGAGAGATGGGTAAACAGACAGCAGAAAGATGGATGGAACACTGCAGGGAACGAAGGATGACCACAGCACTGAAACCGCCCTCATCGCAGTCACCGATGACCTCAGAACTCTGATGGACAACGGAGAAACAGCCGTCCTCATCCTCCTCGACCTCTCAGCCGCCTTCAACACCGTCTGCCACTGAACCCTAATATTCCGCCTCCGCTCCACCAGTATCCAAGGACAGGCCCTGGACTGGATCACCTCTTTCCTCTCTAACCGCTCCCAAAGAGTCTACCTCCCGCCGTTCTGCTCGGACCCCACTGAGATCATCTGCAGCATCCCACAGGGATCCTCACTCAGCCCGACTCTCTTCAATGTCTACATGAGCCCCCTAGCCGACATTGCACGCAAACTCAACATCAACATCATCTCCTACGCCGACGACACCCAGCTGATACTTTCCCTCACCAAGGACCCTACCATCGCCAAAACCAACCTGCAGGACGGAATGAAAGACGTCGCAGAATGGATGAAACTCAGCCGTCTGAAACTGAACTCAAACAAAACGGAAGTCCTCATCCTCGGAAACACCCCGTCCGCCTGGGACAACTCTTGGTGGCCCACGGCCCTGGGCACCACACCTACCCCCTCAGACCACGCACGCAACCTCGGATTCATCCTAGACCCACTTCTCACCATGACCAAACAAGTCAACGCCGTATCGTCTTCCTGCTTCCTCACTCTCCGCATGCTCCGAAACATCTTCCGCTGGATCCCCGCCGACACCAGAAAAACTGTGACCCACGCCCTCGTCACAAGCCGCCTGGACTACGGAAACACCCTATACGCAGGAACCACCACAAAACTCCAGAAACGTCTTCAGCAAATACAAAACGCCTCCGCTCGCCTCATCCTCGACATACCCCGCAACAGCCACATCTCCGCCCACCTGAGACACCTGCACTGGCTACCCGTCAACAAAAGGATCACCTTCAGGCTCCTCACCCACGCACACAAAGCCCTCCACAACAAGGGACCCGAATACCTCAACAGTCGCCTCAGTTTCTACACGCCCACCCGTCAACTTCGCTCCGCCAACCTCGCACTCGCCGCCGTCCCTCGCATCCGCCACACAACGGCAGGTGGGAAATCCTTCTCCTACCTAGCGGCCAAGACTTCGAACTCCCTCCCCACCCAGGACCACCTCGCATTCCGGAGGCAGCTCAAGACCTGGCTCTTCGAGCAGCAGTAACCCACTTCCCTAGTGCCTTGAGACCCTCACAGGTGAGTAGCGCGCTTTATAAATATTATTGATTGATTGATTGATTGATTGATTGATTGAAAGAATGGATGCATGGATGAATGGGTGAGTGTATGGACTGGTGGGTGGAACAGGCAAAAGGAGGACAGAGTACATAGGTGGATGGGTTCATGGACAGGTGAAATGGCAGAGTGAAGGGATGGATGAGTAAATGAATGGATAGATGGGTGGGTGGGCGGGTGAAAGGATGGCACTGTACAGGGATGGATAAATAGGTGGGTGGACAGGTGAAAGAATAGCAGAGTAACGGGGTGAATACGTGGATGTACAGGTGAAAAGATATCGCAGTAGAGAGATGAATGAGTGGGTGAAAGGATGATTGAATGAAGGGACGAGTAAATTGATGGCAGAATGGATGGATGATGGATAAAAGGGTGATTGGACGGATTGATGTCTGGCTGGATGAAAGGGTGAATGGACGGATTGATGGCTGGCAGTCTGGGGGGATGGATCAAAGGGTGGAAGAATGAGTGGATGGAATGGGGGAAGTTTGAATGATGGATGCATGAATTAATGGATGACAGACAGTAAGGGTGAACTAGTTGATGGAAGGGTGAAAGAATGAACGGATAGATGCTTGGATGGAGTAGACAATGGAGATTTCCTAGGGAGGGTTTTGATCGCTTGCTTGGTGCGATCAGAGCTTTAATTCAAAGTGGGGAGACTTTAATTTTCGGGCTACTCCCTTCAAGAACAGAATATAGGTATTAAAAGGTTAACAATGTACAAATGCAGTTGAAACCGAGATTGGTCGACGAAAGTCTTTGAATAAAAGGAAGAGCAGCAGACGAGTAACAGCTGAACATAAGTGTACAATGTTATTGCCAAATTAAGCCCTATTATCATCATTATTGACTCATCGTACAAGGGATAAAACTAGATTGAGGCCGCTGAAAGAGGCTGTTTTGGGTGCCACCATAAATGGCCACCTGAGGGCGCCAGATAATATCAACAACCGCAACCTTACCCCACAACAATTTATGTTTAATGGTGTTGCCTTTAGAATCCCTGAACCCATTCAACTTCCAATAGTGCAGATATTCATTGAAAGACTGAACACAGTAGTAGGAGTCACAGACCAGCAAGGTCAAAATCGCCGGAACCGGGTGCTCCAACGCTAACAATAGAGCTTTGAGCTCAGCCAGTTGTGCCGTGCAATCTCCCAAGGTTTTAGTATAAGTATGTCGGGGGCAGAACACTTCCCCCTCCATAGTGCCGCTCACCACCGCACATGCAGCAGAATACTGTTGTTTAGTCCCAACCGCTGGTTGCGCAGAGCCATCGGTATACATGACCACCTGATATTGGTCAATAGGCAACGTACCAGCAGGAACTGAGTACTCCATTTCATATTGAAGAAATTCTTGAGTCTGCAGTTTAGGGTCAAATATGTAATCTACATCAGTGGCTGTCAAACACGTAGCCCATTGTATCCATTGCGGGTGTAAAGCTTTCGAATTAGGAACACTCGCTTTTATAACAGCCTCTAAGGCCGGAATCGGGGAAATGACAATGATGCGTTGGCCCTGGGCAAGCGGTCTTTCTTTAATCACAGCCATCTGTACTGCAGTGAGTATTTTCTCAGTCTGTGCAAATCGTTGTTCTGCAGCAGAATACAAGTTGGACTTGTATGCAATCGGGACTGTCTCACCCTCATTAAAGGTGACATACGTAAACCCAACAGCCCCAGGTATCACCCTGATGACTAAATGTGTCTTATTGTCCCGTGTGTGTAAGTGTTTAACTGCTAAGAGATCAGTCTGTAACTCTCGTAGTATGTGTGTATGCTCAATCGTCCAAAATCTACTCAAAAAATTCGGGCGAATCAATTCGTATAAGGGTTTTATACGCGTAGCATAATCAGGAATGTAAGTTCTGCCAAAATTCAGAAACCCCAACAATGACTGGAGCTTCCGAACCGTATTAGGAGGCTGCAATAAAGCACATTTCTCCAAAAAATTTGGCGCTAAGCTTTTGCCCTCACTCGACAATTCATATCCCAGAAAAATGACGCTGAGGAAGGCAATCTTCGATTTCTTAAAATTAAACTTATAGCCAATTTCAGCAAACCCCACAACAATGCGCGATACACGCCTTAGATGTTGCAGTATCTCATCGTCTGTCAGATATATATCATCAACGTATGACAACGCTTCAGGGTCCAACTCGTGCAGAATTTCAGTTACACAAGCCAAAAACAGTCCTGGACTATTCTTATACCCCTGAGGCAAACGACAAAACTTTTTCTGAGAGCCAAACGCACTAAAACTGGTATAGTCCCGACTTTCGGGCGCTATATTTTGGCAGAAAAATCCATTCGAGATAGCCAACGTTGTTTTGTATTTTTTACGTACTATATTATTCATAAGCGCTGCGCTATGTGAATTCTGTATTGCATATGTGCGTGTATGACTATTCAAATGTCTGTAATCCACCACTATCCTATAGGAATGGTCCGGTTTGGCAACCGGAAACAAGGGATTATTCATCGGCGAGACACATGGCTCAACTACACCCTGGTACTCCAATTGCGTAAGAATTTTCCTAACTGATGCCCTTGCTTCAAATTTGATAGGATACTGCGGCTGCGGCTGAGGTTCGCCCTTTATTGGAATTACATGATAAGGTGATTGTTTATCCCACCCCACATTATTTCTATATAGAACGGGGGCCTGTGTAAGAGCCCATAATTTACTATAGGACTCCACAAGTTCTCTCGGAACAAGTGGTGAGAAGGAAGGTGCAATAACCTCCTCCCCCACTGGACAATCGCAAACAAAGTCAGGTGGCCAATCCTGTTCTGCCAGCAGAACATCATATGATCTTACCACATGGTCCCAAAAGACGGCGTGTACTATGCGGTCAATGTCCCCTTCTAATTGCAGGGTCACCTGATATACTCTATCAGGATCAGAGACTCGCATGTCCGCCGTTTCGACTTGTATGAAGTCATCAGTTGCTTTCACCTCCAGATGCTCTAGAAGACTCCGGCGAACTATTGTGACCTCTGCCGCGCTGTCTAACAGTGCCAACGCCCATGTCTTGTTCATCAAGAGAACTCTCTTCTTGAGCGGCATGTCTAACTGAGACTGCTGCCACTTTCTTCTTTTTAAATTGTTGCTTTTGTTAGAGCGGTTTCTCTTCCTGTTTAACAGAAACCTCAGTTGAGCGTTGTGATTCCTGTCTCGGTTTCACATACTCAGTTCTCCGCTCTGATCGCCCACCTCTCTCACTTCTCTTCTCCGAGGAGTCCTGAAAGGAACGAGATTGGCGTGTATCAGTATATTGATATCTTTCAGGCGTCTTCAAATTATCCCTATTCCTGAGATTATACCTATTCTGCGGGGTCTCCGGTTGCGGAGACTGTCCCCCATCTTTCTTAGGTGTTTGCTGTTTCTTTTCCCAGCGCTTTTTAGTACCCTGAGGTTGCTGTTGTTTAGCATTATCTTTATTATTTTTACCCTGCAATTGGGGTTTTTGTGGTCTTCCCCTAGGCAATCGCGACCAATACTGGAATATGTTTCCGCTATTATTCTCGGGAGTTCCCGCTCTTGATTAATCTGTGGAACTTCCCGAAGACGCATTCGCACTGCTAGTGCTACTGCCTCTCCCTTGAGATTACTCAAAATAATAGAAGAAACTGCGGCAAAATTGCCAATTAACTGTATGCCCAAATCTAAGGCAGGGGCAGCCCCATATTCATCTTGAATTTGTTTAAGCACTTCCGGTAAATTTGCTAATGTCGGTGTACCGTGTGCCGTAGTGTAGAGTGCGGCAAACACCGTGCCCCAGGTATTACAAAGGTCCACCGGAGGAACCATCACATACAGCAAACACATCGTCAATATTCTATGTTTATCCTGAGGTCCCGTATGGGGAAATACTGCTTCCAGCGTATTAATTTTCTGCACCAGCCAAAATGGAGTCTCCTCACGTTTAGCCAGTACTTTACCCATAACTGAGTGCACAGTGGCTGGATTAATACCCGGAACCACTGCTTGTGGGTGCGCTGGAGCTGCACGCGCTGCATTAGTATTTAAGGTCTGCATTACAAACTGAACTAATCGTCTATATGTAGCCGTTAAGTCTGTATATAAACGACAAACTTCAACCACTGTCAACTGAGCAGCCGCAGGATGAGGTGTATATGTAGCCAATAAAGGCCAGGTAGGACCATCATTACTTAGTGGACCTAACCTAACTTGTGCTATTGTGTGTGGAAGGGCGCCATCAAGCCAATTATGGTGTTCTTGATAAGATAAAGGTATCTCTAAATATGCATAAGCCCTGTATTGTCCAGGGACATTCGCAACAGTGTATTCGTGAAAAGTGTTTGTACCCCCATCAACTGCTGGAAATATGACCCAAGAATAAAAAGTTCTGTTCTATAGGCTGCATGGGCGTCCACCACAAAAGTGACCGGACCCCACTGGACCGTCAGGCCATGTGCCACCAGATGTCCCGTGAGCGGTTGTTGCATATTGATTGCTATATTCACTACATTAGGATTTGCCATTTGTAAAAAATAGCACTAGGTCAGAGAAGGCACACCAATATCGGGGTTTTCCTTTTAAAGTTCAAGCTTGAACAACCAACCGCAATTAATAGGATCTACCTATATTGCAGTGGCGAAAGTCCTCAGTGCCACGGACGTCTCCGTATACCGGACCAAGGAGTCAATATATATATGAGACCGAGAGAGTTAGTCGGACCCAAAAATTAGAGCCAGACCAATCGTTGGCAGCGCCATGTCGCGTGGGCTCTCATTATCCTAAATGAGACTACTGGATTTCTAGGCAGCAGGATCGATAACGGTGTGGGGGACTGAGTCTGACCCACGTGTAAGGAACTCTGCCACCCTAGATCCGGTGTTTGCTCCGGCTAACTAGCAGTGCCTCATTCCTCCCACGGGGAAGAGATGATTGGGCAGCCGAGCGCATGACATCTTTGGAACTTCTCAGGGAAGTCGTGGTCACTCAGATCCAAACCAACTCTCTCATTTACAATATGATCTCATATACAAATGACAAAGACAGTATAAGTTTTATATAATGTTTTAATAAAACGACTGTATTTTAGATAATAAGGCGTGAGCCGCAATAACCAGAACAATACAACACAGTAGGATTGAAATAGTCACCAGGAGAGTAAAACATAAGAACAAAGCTATCATAGTGCCTAACAGTTTCTACTCTCCCTCTGCTTGTTCTATTTAGAGCACAGCATGTTAAGCTTCTAGCTTGCCTTTCTGAATCACTGGGGAGACATCAGCCCTCATACCTGAGCAAAGGCCTGTGATCTGGTTCAGCATCTGCAACGAGGCAGTCAGCGTCTAGTTGTGGTTCCCTGGTCGGAATCTCCCTCTTGCATGTATGGGACAAGGAAGTGATTTTATAACTAACATGTCAGCGTGATCACAAAATGTCCCTACGCAGGAATGCCAAGTCTAAACTCCTACCACATCTATCGGCAATGTACCAGACTGTATCCTTGACTGAAGCACAGAGTGAGAACTCCAGTGCTGAAGTAGGCTAAACAGTGTGATATGAATAAATAACAAAACCGTAGAACTGGCTATTTGAAAAATAACAGTACGAAGCCTAAGAAAAAGCATTCAGAGCAAAGTGCACAGAGGCTCTAAGCTGCAAACAAATGAATAAAATACATCCAGGGCAAAGTGCACAAAGGCCTAAAGCCTGAAGCTAACGCGCAAAGGATACGTAAAACTAACCACACTACAAGAGTAAGAGTTAGCCCAGACAGGGTCACTAATAGGCCTGTGGCTTTTGTGCCCATAGAAGTGGGTGGGACTTTTAGCTGGAGAAGGGTGGTAGTCAGTATAGACCTCCCCCTTGATTGTCTCCTTGGAAATGACTACCCAGAGGTTAGTCAGAGCCCAAGAGAGAAACTGGTCCAGTGTCAGTCCTTTCCCAAGGATTCTGGAGGTCCTGCCCCTGCAGTATCTGCAAGTAGGCCCCAGAAGAAAAAGAAAAGAAAACAGTGTAGGAAGGGTGGACAACCTTTAGCCAAGGTTCCAGCAAGCCAAGGAGATTCTGCTCCAGTAGGGGAGAACTCCAAAAATGGCACTGGTAAAGTCCAACCTGACCCACAAGAAGGCCTGGCTAGTCAGGCAACTGTTAAGCCTGGGTGGGTGGCTCCTCAGCTAACAGAAGAAAGAGTGGAAGAAGGGTGGTTACTACAAGATGTAGTAACCCCCCACTCTAATACAGCAGAAAGGCACCCTGAACCCAAAGAAGCCTGTAACTTAGCCCCTTCCCTTGTAGGTGAAGAGCTAAAGGTGTGGTTCTGGGCACTGACAGCTGTCAGTGGCCTCTGCTGGGTGTTAGCCTTTATGGCTGCACTATCCTTGGCATGGTGGTCTGACCCCATGCCAAATAGCAAGTTAGGCCCCCTGACCCTGTTGGTCATGGTGGGGTTACTCCAGCTCTGGGTAACCTCTTTGGGTAAGCTAGGGGTGACCCTGGCTAAAATAAGATTAGCAGAGGTGGAAACCTCTAACCCCAAAATAGAGAGAATGGGTGAAGACATTAAAAGCACAGACAAGAGGCAATTCAGACTAGGTCCTATCACTGTGGAAGTGGGTCAGTTCCCCAGAGGAAATGACCTGAACAGGAGGATGTAAGGCAGAGTAGGCCCTGCAACAAACCAGCCTGTTTCCTCTAACTTCCTCGCCTGACAGACTAGGAAGACTCTCCCAGCTTTGGCTGAGTCTCCTGGCCGGTGGGCTGGGGGGGGCTTGTGTAAGGAAATGGCTCCCTGTTGCAATTACCCCCCACTTTTTGCCTGATACTGATGCTGACTTTACTGAGAAGTGTGCTGGGACCCTGCTAACCAAGCCCCAGCGCCAGTGTTCTTTCACCTAAAATGTACCATTGTCTCCACAATTGGCACAATCCTGGCACCCAGGTAAGTCCCTTGTAACTGGTACCCCTGGTACCAAGGGCCTTGATGCAAGGGAAGGTCTCTAAGGGCTGCAGCATGTCTTATGCCGCCCTAGGGACCCCTCACTCAGCACAGACACACTGCTTGCCAGCTTGTGTGTGCTGGTGGGGAGAAAATGACTAAGTCGACATGGCTCTCCCCTCAGGGTGCCATGCCAACCTCACACTGCCTGTGGCATAGGTAAGTCACCCCTCTAGCAGGCCTTACAGCCCTAAGGCAGGGTGCACTATACCACAGGTGAGGGCCTGTAGGAACTGTAACACCTAGCAGTGAGCCTCAAAGGCTCAGGCTTTGTGTTACAATGCCCCAGGGCACTCCAGCTAGTGGAGATGCCCACCCCCTGGACACAGCTCCCACTTTTGGTGTCAAGTCCAGGGGAGATAATGAGAAAAACAAGGAGGAGTCACCCACCAGTCAGGACAGCCCCTAAGGTGTCCTGAGCTGAGGTGACCCCTGCCTTTAGAAATCCTCCATCTTGATTTTGGAGGATTCCCCCAATAGGAATAGGGATGTGCCCCCCTCCCCTCAGAGAGGAGGCACAAAGAGGGTGTAGCCACCCTCAAGGACAGTAGCCATTGGCTACTGCCCTCCCAGACCTAAACACACCCCTAAATTCAGTATTTAGGGGCTCCCCAGAACCTAGGAAACTAGATTCATGCAACCTAAGACAAAGAAGGACTGCTGAGCTGAAAATCCTGCAGAGAAGCCGGAGACACCAACTGCTTTGGCCCCAGCTCTACCGGCCTGTCTCTCCACTTCAAGAAAACCTGCAACAGCGACGCGTTCCACAGGGTCCAGCGACCTCTGAAGCCTCAGAGGACTACCCTGCATCTAAAAGGACCAAGAACTCCCGAGGACAGCGGCTCTGCTTCAAAGAAGAAACATCTTTGCAACAAAGAAGCAACTTTGAAAGAACACACATTTCCCGCCGGAAGCGTGAGACTTTGCACTCTGCACCCGATGCCCCCGGCTCGACTTGTGGAGAACCAACACTACAGGGAGGACTCCCCGGCGACTGCGAGCCCGTGAGTAGCCAGAGTTGAGCCCCCACAGCGACGCATGCAGAGGGAATCCAGAGGCTCCCCCTGACCGCGACTGCCTGCTTCTAAGAACCCAACGCCTGGTAAAGACACTGCACCCGCAGCCCCCAGGACCTGAAAGATCCGACCTCCAGTGCAGAAGCGACCTCTAGGTGGCCCTCTCCCTTGCCCTGGTGGTGGCTACCTCGAGGAGCCCCCCCCCCCCCTTGCCTGCCTGCTTCGCTGAAGAGACCCCTGGGTCTCCCATTGAAACCAATTGCGAACCCGACGCCTGTTTGCACACTGCACCCGGCCGCCCCCGTGTCGCTGAGGGTGTACTTTCTGTGCTGACTTGTGTCCCCCCCGGTGCCCTACAAAACCCCCCTGGTCTGCCCTCCGAAGTCGCGGGTACTTACCTGCTGGCAGACTGGAACCGGGGCACCCCTTTCTCCATTGAAGCCTATGCGTTTTGGGCACCACTTTGACCTCTGCACCTGACTGGCCCTGAGCTGCTGGTGTGGTAACTCTGGAGTTGCTCTGAACCCCCAACGGTGGGCTACCTTGGACCCAACTTTGAACCCTGTAGGTGGTTTACTTACCTGCAAAACTAACAAACACTTACCTCCCCCAGGAACTGTTGAAAATTGCACTGTCTAGTTTTAAAATAGCTTATTGCCATTTTTGTGAAAACTGTACATGCTATTTTGCTGATTCAAAGTTCCTAAAGTACCTAAGTGAAATACCTTTCATTTGAAGTATTACTTGTAAATCTTGAACCTATGGTTCTTAAAATAAACTAAGAAAATATATTTTTCTATACAAAAACCTATTGGCCTGGAATTGTCTTTGAGTGTGTGTTCCTCATTTATTGCCTGTGTGTGTACAACAAATGCTTAACACTACCCTCTGATAAGCCTACTGCTTGACCACACTACCACAAATAGAGCATTAGAATTATCTCTTTTTGCCACTATCTTACCTCTAAGGGGAACCCTTGGACTCTGTGCATGCTATTTCTTACTTTGAAATAGTACATACAGAGCCAACTTCCTACAGTCCCCAAATTAACTTGCCCACATTTGGATCAGGGCTGCTTACCTCCAATATTACCTGTA
This sequence comes from Pleurodeles waltl, assembly GCF_031143425.1. Lineage (NCBI taxonomy): Eukaryota > Metazoa > Chordata > Amphibia > Caudata > Salamandridae > Pleurodeles > Pleurodeles waltl. The sequence goes on along the minus strand of NC_090449.1, from coordinate 1,020,881,766 downwards.
GTAGTTCCATGCCTTTTCCAAAAATTAACGCAACCTGCTATTCCCAGCACACTTTTACTCTCCTGGTGACAGAAAAACCCCTGCCCGGGTGGTGTTCTTTCTACCCTCCTTCTAAACCACTTTTGCTTCTGGTGCTTTGTTTTATTGTCTTCATCAATTTAATCAGGTGTATTTGTGGAATAGCAACAAGTGGTGGTCTGAGTTACCTGAAAAGAGTTGCTTGTAAGCTTTCATCCAAGTCAGACTATTCAACTTGCAAAACCCTGTTACCTCCCTTGCCTCTCATATATATATTTTTCTTTTACCATTTAAGGTTATTCTCCCCCAAGAGACATAGCCAACTGGTCAAATTATTTTGGAAACTACACATTTTTTCCAGATGGTTGCTGTGTCTTCTTCCAAACGCAGATCGAAGGGTGGCTTAGCCGTAGGCTCTGCTAGTTCTTGAAGCTGGACATATTAATCTCTTGCCCTTGTTTCAGGCCACTTCTTACCTATTTTAGTTACTACTTTATCCTGTCACCCTCTTGTCACTGGGTCATCTGGTAGCTACTTTGGCACGTCATTGTACGAATCAAAAATGTCTGACATAGCCCCATGTCTTGCTCAGCTCACTTCAGGATCCAGATTCTGGAATACGGTTTAGTTGCCCCCTTCTTGGAAATTGATATTTGTCTGAACAATGCCCAACCAGTTGACTCCTCTCTCCTTCCAAAGTTCAGATGCCATAGTAGATGTTGTGCCAATTAACATCTCATTTTACTCTTCACCTCTTGAACCATCTCCTTCAGTCTTGTCCAGTCTGGATTATATTTCTATGGATCCCAAATCAGTCCTGAAATAAATCAGAATTATTGCTTGACCTTCTGTTTTTTCTGAAGCTACTAGCAGCATTCATAGTCTTTTTTGAGTTCCTCAGATCATTCCAACATCTCTCGCATTCACCCTCCTCTGCTCTCCCTACAAAGTAGAAATGGTCATGGTAGGACAAAACTTGCCTCAACCAAACTTTGGACTATATCACCTATTCTAAACAGGTGCTAAAGATCTTGAAGCCATGAGACAACTTGGGTATAACGTTGTCCACATATAAATGTCCTTTAATTTATGATCGTTAAATTTCTCTGGAACAACTAAAAGGCAGGCTTGATACTTCATTTAGTAACCAGGTCACAAATGCCACAGCCTCTCATCAACTCATTTGCCTTCTACAAACTGGAGTATGTCGCTGAGCAATCTTTCTGCTCGATATACCTATTTGCAGATATTATTACCATTATTATTATTATTAAAGAGAGCAAATATCTTAGTTGTTTGGCTGAGGGTGCCCTGGCACTGGAGGGAGAAGTGATAAAGCACCAGTTAGAAGGAGCTGCAATTCAACTGAAAAGCCATGTTTTAAGTTTCCTCCTGAAATGGTAAGTTCAGAAGTATTTTTAAGAAATGCAAGATGATTGTTCCAGATTTTTGCTGCTGTGAAAGAAACGGCATAGACACCCATTCTAGATTTTTGGTAAAGGGAATTTTGACCAAATAGGTGGTGGAATATCTGGGAAAGTGAGGCAGAATGTAATGCTGGAATTTGGCCTGCAGTAGCAGTCGCAACATTTTCTTCTGACTTGTGGTCAGCCAATCAGTTAGCTCAATCCAGCGGGAACAGGACTGGTCCTGCAGTACTGAAATGGTTGACCAGGGTTCAGAAGGCACTTTTTTTAAAAATTTCAGGATTCCTGCAGAATCAACCTTCCAGATACACCTAACATTTTAATCCCTTCAGACCAACCTGAACCTTCTTTAAATACTAATTTCTTGAAAACGGCTGAAAGGATTTACACCAAATCACAAAAATCAAGCTGTCTGAGAATAATTCTAGCTTTCTGCCAAATTTGGTGTGGTGGGAATTAACATGGAAAGTCAACGTTTTGAGAGTCCCATCTCCTCTTTCTTGGCCCGCTTGACCGATCAGTGCAAAACTTTCCATGAAGGACCCAAGGTAATTGAGCTTTTTGTAGTGAAGATTTGTCAAACTTCGCCAAAATTATTAGCAAAACAAAAAACGGTCTTCCAATGGAAATTAACCCACGTATAACAACAGAGTGAAAACTGCCACTGTGTAATGTTATTATTAAGAACAGACTTTTTTAGACACCTTTACAGTAAAAACTGCTGAATGGCATTACTCCACATTTGGTAGGAACCTAGATCTTGGTTCAGAAAGTGTGCTCTTTGTGATTTGGTGTAAAATTGTTCAGTAGTTTTTGAGTTATTAAGATTTAAATATATTTGTATATCTAGACTGTTGGGTTTGAGGGATTCTCAAAATATTTTTTTTTTTAAATAGAGCTATCTGGTTGGCCTAGGGACCTTTTTATCCTTGTTTTCTCCTGTGGGGCTCAGACGCCTGCACGAGCAAGCACTCTGATGGGCTGCCATCAAAATGAGAAAATGTTGCTGGCATCCATTACAGGACTCAGGGACTAAGGTAAACAAAAATGTATAAGGGGCAGGGTATGCATACCCTGCCCCCTTAGACCTTGCAGGATGGACATAGAGAGATCACCCCTCCACCCCCGGGCCAAAATTAAAAAAAAACATTTTTTTGCCCCAATCCTGTAGAATTCCAGCAGGATTTCAGCAAAAACAAAAAAAAATGCCTACTGCCCTTTTTTAAATAAATAAGTAGGGGGCATGAGTAGGGCCCTCCTCCTAGTTCCCATTATGAGCTCCGGAGACCCTATCCCCAGGGGCCGGATATATTATTTGACGGGAGAGTGGCGTCAATAATGTCATTTGTGATGTCATCAGTAATGGCAAAAATGATGTCATAAAACATTTCATGAGTGATGTAATATGTGAGGTCATAAGCAGTGCATAGCGGGTTGCAAGTTATAGCAAGCTCATGAATTTCTGTGTTTTTTTAGTTCAAAACGTTAATGTTGTCACTGATATGAGCGATGCAAACAAGGTGGATTAATAAAGTGACAAGGTGAGAGGGCTATGGTTTCCTGTGAAAGCTCCAGTTCCTGTAGAGTCATAGTGAAAAATGTCATGACATTTTGTAGTCCCTTCTCGGTTACATCAAAATCCCTGAGAATCACATAAGTACTCAACTTGGCCTACAGTTTTCAATGTGCACAACAGGGTGTAAAACTACGGACTTGACCCTGTTGGTAACGAAACTTGAGCAGGTCCTCAAGCAAAATACATGGAAGGACCCCCCAATGCTCCAGACCAAGTCAGGAGCTCTCGGGTCAGGCCGGGGCCCACCGCCTGTGCACAGTGCCTGGACCCAGTGCTTAATTTGGAAATAAAAACATGCTGGTGCCTACAGCCCTTCTCTGAAACTAAAAGCTGCTGCAATTAAATGTGCGAGCACAGTATACTGAGGCAGCGTAATCCTGAAGCTATCTCGGGCATCTTTAATTAATTTACAGCCACTTCCTGCCCCTTCAACTCACTCTTGCAGCTTTCTGTTTTCTCCTTTTATGGCGCTTTTTCATTTTTTTTCTTCCTCCGTCTTTTTCATATGTGTGTTTTGGTCGCAGGAAATGTTTGAGGCAGAAGAATAAGTGCCGGTCCTAAAAAATAAGTGCTCGTGCCCAGCCCCGGAAACCAATGGCACAAATTAAGCCCTGCCTGGACCTCGGGCCCTCCCCCACACCGCTGGGGCTGCAGGGACTATTGTTACAGCACTGGTTTGGTTCTGTGCAGTGGCGGTTGTGACCAATCCCAGCAGGGCTTCATGACCCCCTCTTTAGCTGCTACAGCGGGAGGGGGTATTCTTTATAGGCCTCTTCTGTCTGCTACCTGGCTGACAAAAGCTGATAATTACCGATATTAAGGAATATAGCGCAATTATAATAGCGCATGCAGGAGCACGGAGGAACTAGAGATGGGTAAACAGACAGCAGAAAGATGGATGGAACACTGCAGGGAACGAAGGATGACCACAGCACTGAAACCGCCCTCATCGCAGTCACCGATGACCTCAGAACTCTGATGGACAACGGAGAAACAGCCGTCCTCATCCTCCTCGACCTCTCAGCCGCCTTCAACACCGTCTGCCACTGAACCCTAATATTCCGCCTCCGCTCCACCGGTATCCAAGGACAGGCCCTGGACTGGATCACCTCTTTCCTCTCTAACTGCTCCCAAAGAGTCTACCTCCTGCTGTTCCGCTCGGACCCCACCGAGATCATCTGCGGCGTCCCACAGGGATCCTCGCTCAGCCCGACTCTCTTCAATGTCTACATGAGCCCCCTAGCCGACATCGCACGCAAACTCAACATCAACATCATCTCCTACGCCGACGACACCCAGCTGATACTTTCCCTCACCAAGGACCCTACCATCGCCAAAACCAACCTGCAGGACGGAATGAAAGACGTCGCAGAATGGATGAAACTCAGCCTTCTGAAACTGAACTCAGACAAAACGGAAGTCCTCATCCTCGGAAACACCCCGTCCGCCTGGGACAACTCTTGGTGGCCCACGGCCCTGGGCACCACACCTACCCCCTCAGACCACGCACGCAACCTCGGATTCATCCTAGACCCACTTCTCACCATGACCAAACAAGTCAACGCCGTATCGTCTTCCTGCTTCCTCACTCTCCGCATGCTCCGAAACATCTTCCGCTGGATCCCCGCCGACACCAGAAAAACTGTGACCCACGCCCTCGTCACAAGCCGCCTGGACTACGGAAACACCATATACGCAGGAACCAAAACAAAACTCCAGAAACGTCTTCAGCAAATACAAAACGCCTCCGCTCGCCTCATCCTCGACATACCCCGCAACAGCCACATCTCCGCCCACCTGAGACACCTGCACTGGCTACCCGTCAACAAAAGGATCACCTTCAGGCTCCTCACCCACGCACACAAAGCCCTCCACAACAAGGGACCCGAATACCTCAACCGTCGCCTCAGTTTCTTCACGCCCACCCGTCAACTTCGCTCCGCCAACCTCGCACTCGCCGCCGTCCCTCGCATCCGCCGCACAACGGCAGGTGGGAAATCCTTCTCCTACCTAGCGGCCAAGACTTGGAACTCCCTCCCCACCCAGGACCACCTCGCATTCCGGAGGCAGCTCAAGACCTGGCTCTTCGAGCAGCAGTAACCCCCTTCCCTAGTGCCTTGAGACCCTCACAGGTGAGTAGCGCGCTTTATAAATATTATTGATTGATTGATTGATTGAAAGAATGGATGCATGGATGAATGGGTGAGTGTATGGACTGGTGGGTGGAACAGGCAAAAGGATGACAGAGTACATAGGTGGATGGGTTCATGGACAGGTGAAATGGCAGAGTGAAGGGATGGATGGATGGGTGAGTAAATGAATGGACAGATGGGTGGGCGGGCGGGTGAAAGGATAGCACTGTACAGGGATGGATAGATAGGTGGGTGGACAGGTGAAAGAATAGCAGAGTAACGGGGTGAATACGTGGATGTACAGGTGAAAAGATATCGCAGTAGAGAGATGAATGAGTGGGTGAAAGGATGATTGAATGGAGGGACGAGTAAATTGATGGCAGAATGGATGGATGATGGATGAAAGGGTGATTGGACGGATTGATGGCTGGCTGGATGAAAGGGTGAATGGACGGATTGATGGCTGGCAGTCTGGGGGGATGGATCAAAGGGTGGAAGAATGAGTGGATGGAATGGTGGAAGTTTGAATGATGGATGCATGAATTAATGGATGACAGACAGTAAGGGTAAAATAGTTGATGGAAGGGTGAAAGAATGAACGGATAGATGCTTGGATGGAGTAGACAATGGAGATTTCCTAGGGAGGGTTTTGATTCGCTTGCTTGGTGCGATCAGAGCTTTAATTCAAAGTGGGGAGACTTTAATTTTCGGGCTACTCCCTTCAAGAACAGAATATAGGTATTAAAAGGTTAACAATGTACAAATGCAGTTGAAACCGAGATTGGTCGACGAAAGTCTTTGAATAAAAGGAGGAGCAGCAGACGAGTAACAGCTGAACATAAGTGTACAATGTTATTGCCAAATTAAGCCCTATTATCATCATTATTGACTCATCATACAAGGGATAAAACTAGATTGAGGCCGCTGAAAGAGGCTGTTTTGGGTGCCACCATAAATGGCCACCTGAGGGCGCCAGATAATATCAACAACTGCTCGCAATGCAAGCTTTGTTGCTGGAGGAAAGGGAGCACTAAAACAACAAAATATAATTTTTCCTGGGGCTCCAAATATCCTTCCAATAGACTTTTGGGCTTATTTACTGAATGCCCTCCCTTTCAGATCTGCCGCCCCGCTCCCATGCTGCCACGCTGTGCCCAGGCTTCGTCATCGGGTAGCCCTGCGGGAGGGCGCTCCTCCATCTGCTGCAGGTTGGTTCATCCCGTTGAGTGGGCGGCACTTCCTTGCTGAACATGAGGCTTGACGCTTTATTGCACTAATGACCACTCAAAGCGTTCAGCAGAAATAAACAACCATTAAACAGCCCATTTCGTGCATCACTAGAGGTGCAATTATTCATGAAATTCAGGGGGTAATTTAGGAAAACATTCATCACCGAGGATGTGGAACCCTGCCAAGGCTTGTTTTCTCGTTTGTGGCATAATTTCCATTCGAATTTGTTATGAGGCTTTTAACATCATTTAATGTCCTGATGCCTCTTTCCATGAAGCCCAATGGCCTCCTGGATCTCCAGTTTCACAGTTAGGCCTACACAGGTGCCACAAACAAACTTGCAACAAGCACTTTCAAAGCTGAGAAGTATCCCCTTTTTTCATGTATCCTGTGGTGAGGGATCCAGCACTGCACAACACGGCCTTAGGCTGATGAAAAAGAGGTGCAGCGTGGGAGGGGTTCAGAAAGGCCCCCCTCGCACCTTGGGGTGTGTAGGGATATATGCCGCTCTTGGGTCCGAGAATTTTCGAGCACCTGGCAAAATTACAGTTTGCTGCTTGGGCACTTATTTTACCCAAGGAGGATGCCTTTTGATGACATTTTTTGCAATCTTGTGGGCCTAGAAGCCAGACGGCATAGCCAAGGGTCAGTGTGCTCACGTTAGGTGGTAGCATATAGTAGTTTATCAACTCAGCCTTCCCTTCTAGGGTTCCTCTCTGGATCTCTGTGTACTTTTATTAAAAAAAAATTATGGGGCATATTTACAAGCCCCTTGTGCCACCTTAGTGCCACCATAGCTTAATTTTGTTGATGCTAAGGTGGCTTTTCAGCCACGCCATATTTATAAAGTGGCACAATGCTTCCATTGCACCACTTTGTGACCCCTTGCGACACATTATGGCATAGGGAGGCCCCAAAAAATTGGCGCTGTGAAATTTACATGATTTCACTGCGCCATTTTTTCTGTCATTTTTTCTGTCCGTTCAGAGCAGGCGTTAAAATGATGCCAGCTATTGTGCTAACGACCACTATGGTGCACCATATTGTAAATATGTAAATATGGCGCAACCATGGTGTCGTTAGGTGCCGGTAGGAGAGCGCAAGAAAAGTGGCGCCCTAATCTATGATGCACCACTTTCTTGTAAATATGCCCCTATATATCTAGCACTGTGCTGTCTTTTTGAGTTCCTGTAGAAACAGGCTGATTCAAAACCCTATAAAAAAAACTACAGGCCCAGAATTACTCATTTGCAATGCAGCAGAACAGCCACATTTGCTGTGCTCCAGTGAACAAGGGGTTGATCAGGGCGCAAACCCATATCTACTAAAATTCGCCTAGTGCTGCTGTCATCCCCCTACACTGGTGCAGAAACAAAACTGCCATGCTCAGCGTGCAGCATCTCACCATGGTGCAGGGTGTGTCTTTAGCACAGGACTTTCAGTACAAATTCCTATGCCTAGAGGTAAGGGCATAGTTTCAGGGGGGATGTTTTGGGTCTTACACCGACCAAATAAATGCATCTTGTGGTAAATGGTTGGGTACTGGGGCCCTCAGTCAGGTATGGTGAGGTGTCTGTCGGATCTCACCAGGAATTTTTACATACACACAGACAAAAGCGTACACCCTCTCTCCCTTTCTCTATTTTGAAAGTCTTCAAAAATGTTGGTAAATTAACAAAATATTGTGTTTTTCCTCTTTTAGCAACCCCACCAATCTGAATTCCTCTCCCTTTCTACTCCCCATAAGCCCCTCTCATGCACCCTGGCCCCGTATAATGTATTTTTACATTATATGAGTGTGATTGTGAAATCTGAAGGTTAGCCCCCCTAACCCCCCACAATCTTGCTGACCAAGCTACGCCCCTGTCTAGAAAAACTCAGAAGAATTTTACACATTGGATGTGGGCACTGCAGCAATGTGTATTTTCACTTGAGGAATTAACACATTCACCCTTTCCCTCTGTGAATGGTGGTGGAAACATTTTCTAAGAGCAGGCAGTGTCCCACGGACCACTGCCTACTCCTAAATAATGAAACTGCAAAGTTTCATTTTATCTTTTTATACACATTCCATTTTCCTTTAAAGAAAACAGGCTGAGTTAAAAAAAAAAAAGATTGCTTTATTTTAAAAAAAAGCAATCACAGACCTGGTGGTCTCTCAGCTCAGCAGGCCACCATCCCTGTGATTGTAGCCATGCACAATGGGTTTCAAATTGCAACCTCCCTCGTGGATATTGATGAGGAGGGTCCATTTGCGACCCACTGGGAATCGCTAACAGTGTCAAACACACTGTTGTACATCGCAGTTTGCGATCTCCTAATAGCGAATCGCTAAAGTTTGCTATTTACATCAGGCCCTAAAGGCTGTGCACCAAATTGCATTGATTTGCATTGCTGCAAAGGCTTTACAAATCTGGGCCTAAGAGATGAAAGTATACTCTAGCCACTCCTCCCACAAACCATGTATATACTCCTAGGTGAAAGGAGAAACAAAACGTTTTGGATGGAATGAGCTACATGTACACTACAATTACGTCCGATATCCTGAGGAGGAGAATACCTTGGTAGATGTTTAGTGATATCCTACACAAGACACTTCGAGGAATCCTGAGCGGTCTCCTTCTTTAGGTCTCACAGACAGCTTGATGAGCTCTTGTGGGCAGTGCCAATACTTACAGCGGGCTCTGGATCAGCCCATTGCTTAACATTGGCAGGCTTTCTTACCAATCTCATGTGGTTGCATTCTATTGAATCACTTTCCTACTTCTTTTTGTGTTTGTCTCTCCCTTGGAGCATAGCTTCTTTACCATGCTTTTCACTGGATGACTTATATCCCGCTGTGGCGCATCATTTGTTTTCAGCACTCAAAGAGAGTCCATGTTTTTTTTGCTCTTTCCACAGTGTGCTACTTTTCCCATGTATCCATGTCCCCGTGCTCTCCATGTTGTTTCCCCTGTCCCTCTCCATCTCATCTGTTGCTTTGTCCAATTGTTCTTTTTTTTAAACACCCCTTCACAGCGCCTCCTTTGATCCCCAACCCACCCTGCTCCCTGTTGCTTCTACCACAGTGCTGACTTGCAGTCCCACCCCACTCTCCTGTTGCTTGCTGTCCACCATTCTATATCATAATCATTTACAAAAAATGGATGGCTGAGATGCAAATTACTATTGGGCCTATTATTGATGAGCTTTTGAATTTTCTTTTACATTTACTGTTTCTTATTCTTGCAATGCACTTTCACATAGGCATCAAGAACTTTTTTTTGCGGATGCAGTACAGCATCTGCAAAAAACATTGGCAAATCCAAAGGATCAGGTAACACCATTGAAAGGCGACACCATTTGTGTATCAAGAGCCAGTGGAGCTCCCTGAGATGTGATGTGAGTTCTGTGTGGGAGGTTGAGGATGAGTCTGGCTGCCAGGTTCTGGATGGTTTATAGTATTCTAGTGAGTTTCTTGGTGATCCCAGAGTAGGGGGTGTTTCCGGAGTCCAACATGCTGGTGACTCGGTGTGAGTGACAGTTTTTGTAGGGTTGCATGGGAGCCATCTGAAGATGTTCTGTATCATCTACACGGTCTGGCCGCAGTGACTCTATTGACTTGTGCTGTCATGTCCAGTTTGCTGTTGATGATTATTCTGAGGTTTCCGGCATGGGTGCTAGGTGTGGGTCTGAACGGCACCAGTTGGAGTCTTGTGGTGAAATGTTCTTGTCAAAGGCCATAACTTTCTTGTTGGTATTCAGCTTGAGACATTTGTCTTTCATCCAGTGTGCGATTTCAGTCTTGCAGACTCTGAACTTGTTTCTTGTGCTGGGGTCTTATCCAAAAGGGAGAGTAGAAGGTCCTTGTGTGTTTAAACTATATCTTCAAGTGACAGTACTTCAAAGCCAATAGTGCCTTTTTTATGACTCGATTATTCTGTGATGTGCATCACAACTGAAAATAATTTCTACGCATGTTTTGTGTACACCAGCCTGCTAGAAAACACAGATCCTTCTGTTAAAGGTGTATGTTGTGGTTTCATTTTTTAAATTAAAACTTTTTATTGGAAGCATGTGACCATCACGTTGAGGGAGCAATAATAAATAAAATAACCATCTCCTCAGTTTGTCAAAGCCAGACTTTTGGCCTTGCCAATGCTTGTTATATACTAGACCATCACCTATTTCTACATACTGTAAATAGCAGGTGCTACTGATTTTGGAGAGAAGTCATAAAATGTTAACCCAAAACGTTTAAAGATGATTCCCTTTCAAAAAATACAAAGATGCCAAATATTGGCTAAAAACATCTGAAAACAAAACAAAAGGCAGATTACCCAGAGCGAGTTTCACTAATCCTGTTGGCCACCAACAGTGGGAGAAAAGAATCATAGGAGCTTTAGAGGGGAAAATAACATCCATTCCAAGTATAAGAATACTTTTGAGACTCCTCAACACAGTGCAACATAAGAAAATCTTCAAGCTTTTGCTTCCTTTTTTTGCAAAAGTTGTAACCCTTTTGTGAACTAAAAATGTTAAAAAGTATTGGCAAGTCAAAAGGTCTATGCTTTAAATGGCCGAGCTATTGGCTTTGGCAACGCTTGCTGTGACCAGCATAAAGAATACTTTGAAGATGGCCACCATTTTGTGTCATGCATCTCTGTGTTACCTCATGCAATGTGGTGGCCATCTTCAAAGTAAGGAAATCAAGGTTTTCTATACATTTCAGACAGTTGCCATGATCTGTAGTGGTATTGCTTCATGCAACATGGGGTCGAACTTGAAAGTATAGAAGACCTTCTTCGATACTTTCAGAATATTAAGTCACAATATTGTTTTTGCCAATGCCATCCCATTGTAAAAGCATTGGCAAAGTCAATAGCATTAGTTCATTAAACTATAGCGAATGTCAATTTTTTTTTATTTCAACACCTAGCTATAACATGACTTTAACCTTTTCTTTTTCAGTAAATTTTAGTGATCTGAACAATAAGAGGTTGACTGTTGTGGTTGACAACGTGGCACTAAAAGCAGTGATTACCAGGATAACAGCTAGAAGAGGTGGGTGAATTAACTATTAAAGACATTAGAGTTGCAATGCCTCAGATGGGACATTATTTTCAGCAGATGCAATATTGGATGGATGGACAACCAGATTGCTTATGTTTATCTTGTTCATGGTGAAAAAAGAGAGCTGGAGCAAGAGGAAAGGGGATCGCTTGAGAGAACCCATGGGAATGTGCGCCCTGGCAATGACTGGAAAGGGTTTGTCCTCTCCACAATATCAGGACCATTAGAAGAGTTACTTTTGAAGTTGCAATTTAAAGTAAATTTAGATTTTAACAGGGAACGCATCAGTAGTCCAAGTGGCAAGCAAGCTAGGCAGAATAATTAGAACATTTGAAACAAACTAGAAGGATGCTTGGCAGGAGATGAGAAAGGTTTTTCTCTAGTTCTAGTGAAAACCTTTGCATCCTTAAAAATAAAGAAACATTGTTGGGTAGGGAGTACAGACAATATACTTGAGTGTATCAGAAGGGTTGGAAGGGCCAACATGACCAACTAAAGTGTATAACATATTCTTAAGACTCTCAAATAACAAGGAACTTTTCATTTATCTAAAATATTGTTGTTATGCATCTTACTCCATCCCACTGTAGGGTTCTGAGGTTAAGGGTGGAAAGTGCCTCGCTAGAAAGGGCTGTGGCGACGGTTAGCCTAGAGAGTACAAATTACACCGTCTAATGCATTCAGTTAGGCCCTTTCCCGCCATAAATAAAAGTACATTTTTGATACTAGAATTGTTCCTAGCTACACATTGGCGTAGCGAGGATGCCCTGAGCTCTGCGCCAGTAAGGAAAAGGCCCCTCTGGCTGCTGCTGGGGTAGTTAACATACGGCTTTTATCTGGCTCAATGCAACCCTCGGGGGCTCTCGGCGCCGGTACCACTGCACCTGCTGCACCAATGGTAGCCACGCCCCTGCAGCCACAGTAAGAGCAGGGGTGAAACGAGGCCAGGATTTGAGAATCGGTGACAGGTGTACATCAACAGCACGTGGAATCCAGGAGAGAAGTTCAATGTATTTTTTAACTAATGCAATTAGTGACATGAGTCTGAGCAATAACATATTTTGGGCTGTTTTTCTGCGAGCAAGTGACGTGATGGGGGAGGAAGCGGGTGCTATCTCTGCACGTTCAGTGCTCCAGATGCCAGCAAGCTGCTACCCCGGCGCTGATGCGGCAGCGAGGAAACAGCTGACAGCTTTTCCTTTTACCCATCAAGTTGGTTTGACATCAAAAACATGCCGGAGTGACATACGTTTCATTCCGCAAGAAAATCACGCCTGCCTTCGTCCGAAATTGCCCGCGAAGCTGCATTTTGTGTGTTATTGGGGTCAGTGTGGTCACTAAGCACACAGCCGAGGAAACACCAGGCTCTCCGACAAGGGCTGATGGATGCTGTGAGGATGGACATTTTCTTTTTGCATGTTTGATCCATTGGCAGCGCCCTGCTCTCAGGGTAATTGGAATCAGTTTTAATTATGGGTACAAAGTGTCCCGGGAGGCAGCAGCACCAGGCCACAGTCAACCGACCTAAAATACACCCGAGCAAAAAAAGATGAAATACATTAAAAGTAAAAGTGACCGCAGAAAAAAAAACTATGCATCTGTTCTACCTAGTTACTCTAGCGCCTAGAGATTTTACTACCATCCATTAACCCCCAACCCTGCTTGTGCTTCTGTGTAATTGAGCCATCTGGGCCGGTGCTAGCCATAGGGCATTTAATCCAGATAATAGGTACCCATTGTGGACTGAATTGCGCATTTTTTTTTAAGTAAAAGCATGAACATTTGCAGAAGTGTTGCTTACAAGCATTGTAGGCGCTACCTCTAAGCACCACGATCTTTGCTGGCTGAGAGTTAAGAGCAACTAGGAGTAGACATTTGCGTGCTGCCCCAGGTAGCAGGGGAGCTTTGCTGTAATCTCTCACCTATCGTCCCTTTGACCCCCACCCCTTACCTCTGCGAGCACCTTTCCATCCAATCTGTGGAAGCACAGTACAGAACCCCGACTTCAGACAAAATACTCACGAAGTAACTCAGCTGTTCCTACTTGTGCAGAAGTAAACTATTTATTAAATAAAAGTGTTTTACCTTCAGAATCAGTGAGCGCTACAGCTAAATGAAGTCATATTAAAACGTGTATTCTGAGCTCCTGTCTGAATCACCAGGAAATACGTGTTTATGAACTAACATCTCCCTCTATGTCTACCAAACACTCGGTTGAGGTGATGTTTGTAATATACATGATGTGCACCTTCATTTGCAATGTGAGATTGCAGTGGAACTTGAGGACAGCTGATGAGCAATGCATTTGCACCCCTGTGTATAGTGGGAAAGCATCTTTAATTACAAATAGAGCTTCATTTAGAAGTGTTTAGTTAGCCTGTCTAGGCCACAAACAGCTTGCCTTGACATCTGTTCCTGTTTTCAGAAAGAAACGTGCAGTTTTATTTTAAGTGAACGAGCTCCACGTTCATGTGTTAAGTATGTTTTTCCATTTCAGAAAGTCAGAGAAACAGAAGCTCAGACTGTGGTCTCTCTATTAATAACATGTATTGTTTTGTGTTCTGCCGAGGAAGTAATGTCCAGGATGTTCCAGTATGTTGTAATTTTCAAGGTCTTTTCCTAGGCTCGAACCAAAATGCCTTTCATTCACCCTTTTTAGCGCCGCATTTGCGTCATTCTTTGACGCAAAAGCGGCGCAAACTTGCAAAATACAATTGTATTTTGCAAGTTTGCGCCGTTTTTGTGTCAAAATGCGGCGCAAAAAAAAGTATAAATAGGGGCCAGATGTAGGAAAGGTTTAGCGACTGGCAAACTGCGAAAAACGCCGTTTGCGAGTCGCTAAAGCCCATCTGGTATGTAGAAATGCATTGTGCGAGTCGGAACCGATGCATTTCCGAGTCGCAAATAGGAAGGGGTGTTCCCTTCCTATTTGCGAGTCGCAGTGGTATGCAATTCCATTTGCTACCGCGAAAGCAGTCGCAAATGGACTCGTAGTTACCATCCACTGGATGGTAACCCACTCGCAAACGGGAAGGGGTCCCCATGGAACCCCTTCCCCTTTGTGACTGGACCTAATAATAATTTTTCAGAGCAGGCAGTGGTCCAATGGACCACTACCTGCCCTGAAAAATACCGAAACAAAAGGTTTCGGTTTATTTTTCAAAGTGCAGCTCGTTTTCCTTTAAGGAAAACGGGTTGCACTTTGAAAAAAAAAAAAACTGCTTTATTTAAAAGCAGTCACGGACATGGAGGTCTGCTGTTCCCAGCAGGCCTCCATCCCCGTGAGTGCCCCGAGTCGCTATGGGGTCACAAATTGCGACCCACCTCATTAATATTAATGAGGTGGGTCTTTGCGACCCCATAGCGACTCGCAGAAGGTGTCTGAGACACCTTTCTGCATCCCAAATTGCGAGGTGCAATTTGCGAGTCGCAGGGACTCGCAAATTGCAAGTCGCAATTTGGGAGTTTCCTACATCTGGCCCTCAATGTGTTATTGTTTTGTATGCACCATCGTCACCATAGGTGTTTTCTAGGTGTAGCTTATTTGATTTATCTTGTGCTTTTGAAAAGTAATTTGTTTTAGTATCTGTTAATCCAGTTCTAGTAGCTCATAAGTGTGTGGTTTTCATGTCTAAATCCCTATAAAAAATATGTTTCTGTGATATGTGCCAGACTATTTTTTGTGGAGACTCTCCACTAGTCTATCATTTGATTTATAATTAGTGTTTTGCCTTATTTCTTAGGAAGCAGTTGGTATGCTAGTCTGTTTATTTACTTTATACTTAGACTAGTCTTGTTTTTCTAACTGTGCAGACTCTTTGTCTGTCTGTCATTCGATGTATACTTAGACTTCTTGGGTTTTCAGTGGGGGGGGGGTCCTCTTGTTTACCTATACTTTGGTTCTGATTGTTACTTGCTTCAGATATAGACCTTATGTTAATTCTCTTGCATTATTTCATTTTGACTTTTATCTGCTGATTCCCCATGATTTGACTAACAATATTTTCCCTTCTGTATAGATCTAAATTTTAATTCATCTTCATGAGGATTTATATATTGCCACCAGGCCTCAGACAAACTCAATCACAGAGGGTCAGTCTGAAAGTAACTGAAAGTTGCTCCCTTACAAATCCTCAAGACCCTTAGTTCCACAGGGAGTCAATCCAGATAATGTGGGTCTTCCTACAAGGAAAACAGTTCTGCGCAGCCAGGTGTTTTACGGTAATCATGTCCACACTCCTATCAGATCTTGCATACCGGCTATAATGGGGGAACATTCAGGCATGGACAGCACTGAGCAAGCACAAGTATGTATCCAGTTCCTCCTTTGCAGCTGGAGAAACATAAATCCCAATACTCACTTTGGAACCAAGCCATCAACTGGAGGACATACACCAGACAATGTCTTGCCTCACTCATAGAAGACCTAAGTTTGGCCCAGAAGCCAATCTCTATTGATTTCTTACCTATTCATTGGAACAGCAATGTTGTTTCCTAATTCAGAATTCGGAATCTCTGCATCCACATCTTCCAGTATCCAGACTAGGGTAATGTATCCAAGGCAGGACTTCCTGTCTCTCTTGCTGTTTCTAAACACCCTGTACATCTTTATCTACCTAACATGCCTGCTTGTGTATGGGGTTAAGATGACCATTCCTTCAGATCTCTTCTGTCTCTGGTTGATTACAATCAGATCGACAAAATAAGAACAAGAGATAAACTACCAGTGATTGAGGCTGATGCCTCCTGCAGCCGAACAACCAGTGGCGGTCGGTGACTGCAACAAGTGGGGGGGCATAAGCCCACACATACTATTGCACTCTTCAAGCAAGCTTAGTAAGTGGGACCAAACCTTTCAGAGCCAGCTGCTTTTGCCCCATTAGTCACAAATTGGAAGCACAGCAGGTGAACTTTGCCTTTCATCCTCCCAAGCGTAATACAATTAGAACTACTGCACCAGCCTATCTTTCAGACCTGGCTAGAAGCAAATGGCGTGCCTGCTAGAGTTCCTTCACACATTGACCAACATTACCAGGCTTTGGCCCACCAGTCCAATTACTTTCACCTATACACATTATTGATGCACACTCACTCACCCACACTCAACAGTTCTCTCACCCTGTTTCTTCCTTCACTTAACGACTCACATTCACACAACTACCTTATGCTTCCCACTGTATCTCACCCACATCAAATAACCAGTCACCCACAGTTATCCACCAACTTAGGAGCCCTCTCCAAACAGCACTTTTGGGCAGAGCTGTCAGGTACTCTGACACTGAAGTATGTGAACACTTGGGAGGACTACATACTGGTCCTTTAACACCTGCCCTACTGGCAGTGCTTAATCTGTAAATAAAAAGGTGCCTGTGCTCAAAGCCCTCCTCTTCAACACGCGGCTCTTGCAATTAAATGTGTGAACATGGAATACTGAGGCAGCGTAATACTGAAGCCATCTCGGGCCTCTTCAACCCATTTAAAGACACTCCCTGCCCCTGCTGCTCAGTCTTGCAGCTTTCTACTTTCTCCCATTGTGACGCATTTTCGTTTTTCCCTTCATCCGTTTTTCCCATATGTGTCTTTTGCTCGCAGCAAATGCTTGAGGCCAAAGAATAAGCCCCTGCCCTAAAAAAAAAATTGCCGGTGCTCAGCACCGGAAACAACAAGCACAAATTAAGCACTGCCTACTGGCATTGGTAGAGTGCTTGGCAGATGGAGTGACTCGCCCATTCCCATAAAAACAAAAAAACTACATGTAGTGGTTTTGCTAATGCTGGTTTTATTTCCCTTCAAGACTGTATTTCCTTAATGTGAACGTGAAAAAAGTAGATGCCGCACCCTCACATTGAAGAGCTATAATATGCGGGGGGAAACAAGCACCAGGAGACATAACTATTAAGCAATTTACACTCACCACATCGTAGATGGAGCGAGAATATGAATTAGTTATGGAAATGGGAGAGAACAGATTTAGAGTTTTGTTTCTCTACACGCGGACACTGAAAAATTCCAACTTACTTGTGATTTTCAGACTGTGCACTGCACAGTGTATTAATTGAAACTCTGAATGAGTTTCTTCTCAGCTGTTGCATGCACAAAAGAGAATATAACGGTGACCTCAACGCCAGCTTTCCTACTTTATTAGAAAAACGGGTTTGGTTAAATAATCTTGCATTCCCACCCCATCCTCTGAAAGATGGTAAAGGTCGGTGATAAAAAGGGCGCAACATGTAGATTTCTCTAACACGGGCTCGAAAGTAAAACGCCCAATGCTTTCTATTATTGGAGATGGCGGAGGGAGGAGGAGACTGACATGGGACGTCACCACGCGCACTAGAAATACAAGGGCTGTGCATGGACGAGCCCTCTCAGTGCCGGAGCACTACGTTCAGACATGCGCAGTTTGAAAAGCTGTCAAACTCGCTCGGATCAACGGTCAGGCGTAATGAACATGTGCTCATTCTAATCTCACTTTGATTAAGTGAATGAAGCCACAAAATGCCATGGGCTTGGCCCCAACGCCCTAATGCAAAATCCGCCACTGCTAACAACCAAACTGAGAGACAGAAAAACAATGAGATGTCAATATTACATCACTCATTAATTGGAACATGGCTAACCTGACCTGTAAAATTATAGATCTAGGGTTTTCAAGAGTTTATTGTTGACTTTGAAATAAAT
This sequence comes from Pleurodeles waltl, assembly GCF_031143425.1. Classification (NCBI taxonomy): domain Eukaryota; kingdom Metazoa; phylum Chordata; class Amphibia; order Caudata; family Salamandridae; genus Pleurodeles; species Pleurodeles waltl. The sequence goes on along the minus strand of NC_090449.1, from coordinate 1,020,863,650 downwards.
AGCCTCCAAGAGCCTTGTTGTGACAACCACTTTATTGTTATTAAACATCAAATTGGCAGCTGAGGTTTCTTCATTGGAGTGTGGGGGCATTGCCCCACTGTTTATTCTGCTGCCCACAGACAGACCTCATATTAAATGTTTACTGTAAATCAGTCTTGATTCCTTTTTTTATTTTTTTTTAGCCGCAGTGCGTGTCATAGCCTGGGCAAAACATGACTTTTTTATGACTGAGTGCCTGAGGGAGGTCCAACGTGGGTGGGAGGGGGTAGAAGAGTGGGGAATTTGGGAGCTTGCATTATTAGCAGGTCGGCTGCCGGGCCTCTTTAGTGTGAAGTGCGCATGTCAGGTTGGACGGGCGCGTTGCTCTGTCCAGCCCAACATGCACACTTGAACCCTCGCCTACCTGCAGTGCTAAAAGCCTGGGGAATTACATTCATAGACCCCAAGTCCCACAAGGAGCGTTGGCAGCCCTTGACCGAGCCAATCCTTACACTGCTCTCATGCTATTTACAGCAAGGAAGCAGCATCTAGATTGGCTAGGGAGTCGCAGGGGTTGGGACTGAGGGTCGAGCTGGTGGTCACAAGTTCAATGCATGCTGGGAGGCAAGATCACGATGAGTGTTCTTCTCTGAAATGGACTGGGATCGGACAGTGAGTCACTTGTGTTATGGAAGGTGGCCTCATTAAAACATCTCCTCAGATGTATAAACTTAGTCTGCAGTGTCCAGTGAAGCACATTCATGACCATGTGAAATACACTGTAGTGAACAGTTTATTCTGTGGTGTGAGCATCAATATATTTATTGTCCATTAGGTCATTCTGTGTTATTTCTTTCACTTATTGAGAGCTATCGGGGAATGACACACATGGTCACATTCCTCGATAACAAACGTTAATGCACAAACTTCAGGGACTGTACCCGATCCCATCTCCCACCCCCACTGCCGGTCCTAATAAGGTGCCTCCTTGCCCACTCGGCCAAAGTCCCAGAGACTCGATGTGAAGATAGGGAACAGAAAGTCTAACTCAAGACGTGATGGGACCACACCGATCCAGCAGGCACAGGGGTTTTCCGTGGACAGTCTGCAGCCTGTTTGCGCTGCGCAGCTCCCACTCGTGGCGCTACATCAAAACCAGTCCCACACCAGGTCTGCATTGGAGTGGAGCAGGGAGGAGTACCCGGGCTACACTATGCAAAGCAGCTTGCATGCATGCATGCAAGGTCCCTGTACAGCTCTCTGCTGTTATTCTCAGGAGTCCTGAGACTGGATCCTGACGTCTCTCAGTCCCTGCAGTAATTAAAAAACAAATTTAGTACGGGTCTCCATTGGGCCCTAAATTTATATCCTTAACTTTACAGGCAGACACTGATTTATTTTGCAACAAGGACCTCAAACATCCTTAAGCACATCAAATTCCACACTTTATATTTCACATTTTAGTTCATTTTGCATCCCTAACATTATTTTATTTTTCCCCTGATTATAGTGGTCTGGTTTGCCAAATTTTGCTGTCTCAAAACAAAACACGTGTGGCAAAAAAAAGCAAAATTACAGTATTTTTGCAACAGGTACAAAACACACCTCTCAAAAATAATAATGTCTCCCAGACATAGAGATATCAAACCTGCACCTCGTAACAGGAGTGAGCTGGGAAGAGAGATGTCTGGTGCCAGAGAGAGTGAAGATTTACATTTCAAAGGAGCACTGTGTTGGAAAGTGGATTATTGTTAAAGATAGGTAGGTAACTACACTTAGCAATACACCACCCCCCATTAGTCAAGTCAAGGTCTCAATAAATTAATCCTTGCTCAAACCTTGGTAGCTTGGCCCAAGAGCAGTTAGGCTTAACTTAGGAGGCAGGTGGGTAAAGCATTTAATATCAACAAAACAGTAAACAAGTAAAACAGAACACACAATACAAATCTGACACCAATTTATAAATATAGAAAATATTTTGATCTTTAAAATGACCCCGAAACTACAAAAATTCAATGTAGGGCACCAGAGATATGATTTTTTAAAGATTAAAAGTAAAACTAGTGCTTATAAGCAAATAGCGCTCAAAGGGTTTACGAAAAGGTCGTACTGGACTGGGACACAGTCAAGAGTTCAAGCCACCCACAATGTAACACTTTTACTCTTATTTTCAGAAGTGTTTCTTGATGCAGAAAAGTGGTACACAGCATCAATCCCAAGTTCCAGAATCTCTGAGTTGCTCCTTTGGACATTGGGACTACAATTCCCACAGTGCACCTAGGCAAATCCTTAAAAGTCCACCGAACATTGTCCAGCTGGGTTCTTCTGGCAGGAGCTGATGAAGGAGACTCTTGGAAGCTCCTCTATACCTGTCGCTTACAGGGAGTCCACTCCTGAAATCTTTAGAAGCCAGGCAAAGTCCACTTTTGTGAAGCCCAAAGTGTGCAGCAAGTGCACTCCTTGTGAGTGCAGTCCTTCTTGGTGCAGACCAGAGGTTCAGCAGGGCAGTCCTTCTTCTCCAGTATCTTCTTCTAGTAGGGTTCTGAATTGTTGGGGAGCTCTGCTATATTTATCATTGCTCCTGGGTTGGTAAGGAGGTGGAAACCCCTGACCAATGGGAACCCAAAGTGCCACCTTCTGGGGTGACCCCTTCCTGTGAAGTGTGGCAAAAATCTATCCCAGAAAGCAGCATTCTTTAAATATCCAATATGGAGAACATTTGTCCTTAAAGGTTCCATCTTGCTGAGCCCACCAACTGGTGTGGCTAAGTATCCCTAAGACACCCTTTCCATCCCTTCTACTAATAAAATTATCGGGGATCCTATTAGGCTGGGGGAACAGGAAATGGGAGAGGTCCAGTTTCTGTCCCAGGTAGCTTTCCCTCAGTTGAAAACCAGTTTGCCCACTCTCTCCCCATCTTGCTCTGCCATCTGCTGCTGCAGTTCTCCTACCATCAGATGCTTTCTTTGTTTCAGCTCAGGCGACTTCATATCTCATTAAGGCAGCTTGGCACAGGCGGCCAGAGACTGACCAATCAGGAAAGGGCAATGCAGGGCTGATTTTGGTAACTTTCAGATATAGTTCTAAAACTCTTTCTCTGTACTAGTTATAATAAATCAAACTTTGGCAAGTTGTGGGAATTATTCTAACTTTTAATTTGATAGCCAATGTGACCGTTTTAGCTCTTTTCTAGTGGAAATTAGACTTCATTACTTTTAAATAAAGCATCCCAATGTTAGCCTATGGAGATAATGCACCACAATGGGGAAACACGAATTTGGCTGTTTTTGCCTCACCAGAGCTCATAAAACGTCATTTAAAAGGTCCCTGCTTATATTTACACTGCACCCAACCCTTAGGGCACCTAGGGCAGACCTTAGGGATGACATATGTATAAGTAAGGTGGTTTAGGACCTTGCAGGGACTTTTAATTCCAAAGTTGAATTTGGAGTTAACTTTAATTTAAAAGCAGCCTGCAAGGCGGGCCTGCATTTGCAATGAGACCAGAGACCACAGCAGGACACCCAGGGGTGCCCTAAACACACTGGGGGGTCTAAACCAAAGTGCCCTACCATATACCAGGGACTTATAGGTAGGTTATCAGAGCCAATTATAATTATGCCTAATATGCATGTACCATTTTACACAGAGCCCTGCCCCTTGGTCTGGTTAGCAGTGCCCAGGGCACAATTAAAGTCAGAAAACACCAGTGTCAGTTACAAATGGTGGCAAAAAGTGAGAGGGCTTCTGTAATCAGCCCAGTTTTCTCACGCACTGTCTCCTGTATCACCCAAACATATTGCTTTCAAGCGTGAAATGTATGTACTGGAGGGAACTGTTTCACCCATCTTAAATTACGGTGGCAGGAGGATGAGGATGCTAAAATAACAGTTTCCTTCAGCACCATGTACTTCATAATGCTGATGATGAGAGAGGCTTGGAACCAGAGGAAGGAATTTAGTGGGCAAGAAGGTGTCACAGAAGATCCGGGCAGGTAAAGGATTGCTGCTGAGGTACCACAGGATGGAAGTTGATTAACACAGGGGTGAAAAACATGTGATGGGACAGAAAACAACTAACAGGAAAGGTCCTGGCTGTGTTGGAGGCATGTTCTAAGCTTCCCAGAGGTAGGGTCCAACTACAGGAAGCTCTCAGTGACATTGATGGCAATGCAAAGAAAAGAGTGAAGGAAAACATCTGTCTCCTGCATAACCACCTCTTATTGGCCCAGCAGCATTGTAATAAAAAGGAGGATGGAACCAAGATTTCTTTTAGTTTTTGCAGCGGCTTTCGTAAAAGTTGTGGGATTTTTACAAAAGATTTCTTTTCATAGCAAAATGCTGGAGGATCAGGCTGATGACTTTCTTTGGGAGCCATACAGAGGGTGAGCTATCTTTTAAATCTGAGGAAAAACCCTTAGCTATGCCACCTCCTATTTATTAGGTAGGAAACAGTACAGGGTTCAAATTACTCTTCCAAACTATGCCTGTGAGACTGGGTGAGTCACCAGGGTCTTTTTCTTCCCCTTTAGTTTTTAATCTGTACTTGACACTTCTGGTAGGCCTGCTACATTTAAAAAAACTATTGGTTTTTAATAAATTCAGATAATATTCAGGAAGCTTTTGTGCATCAAGCAAGAATGTGCATTATTAACAATATGCAGATTATTAATTTACACTTGATGTCACATGTATGCATTAAAATTATACTATTGTCGTTTAAACAGTTTTGATATAACATATTAAAATGTGTTTTCCTGGCTTATGCTAACTAGGCCTCAATTAGGCCTCAACACCATCTTGTTCAAAATCAATGTGACATTCACTGTTTATCTTTTCTGCTGCATGCAGTCAAGCAGGTCATGTTTGTTTATTTCTGAAAAACACTGTTCTCGAAGAAGACCCTCTTGCATGGTTTCACTAATGTAGTATTTTTCCAAGGATCTTCCCTTTGCATGTAGTAATACATTAATTTTCATTCACTCTTGTATGTGTAACTAGCTTGTTCTCACACCTCCGGAAGACATGAGGTTAGCGGTCTTATTCAGGGCCATTGAAATTATGTGGCAGGGGAGCACCAAATTATGCATCATGGTTGATTAAATTATGTAGCACATTATTTTGTAGTATTACTCAGTGCTTAATTTGTAAATAAAGGGGTGCCGGTGCCCAAAGCCCTCCTCTTAAACACGCGGCTGCTGCAATTAACTGTGCTAACACGGAATACTGAGGCAGCGTAATCCTGAAGCCATCTCGGGCCTCTTGAATCCATATAACGTCACTACCTGCCCCTTCAGCTCACTCTTGCAGCTTTCTGCTTTCTTCCTTTGTGACGCTTTTTCGTTTTTCCCTTCATCAGTCTTTCCCATATGTGTTTTTTGCTCGCAGCAAATCCTTGAGGCAGAAGACCAAGCCCCGGCCCTCAAAAATAAGTGCCGGTGCTCAGCACCAGAAACAACAAGCACAAATTAAGCATTGCTCTGCCCACATCACTGTCTCTGATGAGGAGGAAAATAAGCTTTTATGGGTGAGGATGAGAGATTGTGGAGGGGCGAGGGGAAGAGCGACCAAGAGCGAGGAGCAACTGACGGGGACAGGGCAAGCTCTTTGACAGTCGGGTATCAATGCAACACCGGAGTACCCGCGCTCATGTGCATCAGTACACACCAGTGCTTAATTTGTAAATAAAAACGTGCCGGTGCTCAAAGCCCTCTGTGTAAACAAGCAGCTGCTGCAATTAAATGTGGGAACACGGAATAATGAAGCAGCGTAATCCTGAAGCCATTTCGGGCCTCTTCAATCCATTTAAAGCCAATCCCTGCCCCTTCAGCTCACTCTTGCAGCATTCTGCTTTCTCCCATTGTGACGCTTTTTCGTTTTTCTCTTCCTCCGTCTTTCCCATATGTGTCTTTTGTTCGCAGGGAATGCTTGGGGCAGAAGAATAAGTGCTGGCCCTGAAAAATAAGTGCCGGTGCTCAGCACCGGAAACACCAAGCACAAATTAAGCACTGGTATTACTTCATTATTTTGAGATTTTTACCCATAGAGATACTTTCTGGGCAAAGATTTCACCTCATCTCTACCAGTTTTAACAACCAAATAGAGAAATAAGCAACTGAAAAATGACCAGTTAAACTCTGAGAAAGGCCTTCCACTGCACGCAAACATGTTACCTAGTTTTTAGTAACATTTGATCCGTTTGAGCTACAAGCAACATTTGTTTTGATAAAATCTGCAGATTATGCAGCAGATGATAGATTATGTGGCAAATGCATCAAATCCATAATTATGTGAAAAAGATATAGCCGCAGTGGCCCTGGTCTTATTTAATATTCATGTACTGGGTTAGTGGTTAGGTGATAGGGCTGTTTGATGATTTTATTATCTATATTCTGATTTGTTGAAAATATATTTATTTGCTCACACCGCAATGATTCTGCACTGTTCATGCTCTTCTATGGGGAACATTTCTATATAAATCCTAGATTTTGGGGATGAGGCAGAGACCTTTCCTATGCTACTAGGGATGCTGTCCGATTTCTTACTGATTTTACTGCATATTTGGGACTTGCATTATTTTGAATTTTTTGCTATTATGCTGTATTGTCCAATTACTGAGAGGCTTAATGGCAATGAATTTATGCATTTAAATGAGATTTTCTGCATCTGCACTTTACTATTTCTGTATTGTACTTTTTATATTTTTGTAATTTATCTTCATAAAATTTGAAATTGCACCTTACAAGTCACTTATTGAGTCAGTCTTTTCTTATATGACTGTGTTTTTGATATGCTGATTTGTAACTAATCCTGGGACACACTGCCTCATGAATTTGAGATTAACACTGCCCTCAATCCACCCAATCGCTGGGCGTGTTCAGGTGTAAGATTTTAGGGGCACAGTAAGTCGCAGTTATTCAGATCCATCTCAGATGTTCAAACCTGGATGACAGCAGATTATATCACACTCAGGGGGTCCAAGCAGACGTTATGCTGGTGGGCAAAGTCCTGATGGGCTGGGCCCACTCTGTGGCCTAACATTGTAGATAGACACTGCCCCCAGCCAGAATCCGTGGTCAGGACTTGGGGTATCATGCGTGACTCTTTCTTAAATCTGACCGTTTCTGATTTTTTTTCTAGTGTGATCTGGCTTTTGCACACAACACTTGTCTAATTGTTTAATTAAAAGACATTTTAATTGTCATCTTGATCCGAATACTGGGGAACATATACACATAATACCTCTATCTAAGTGCAGGTCGTGCCCTGATGCAGCAAACACAGCAACATGACTGGACTGAAATCCAAAAGTTCAAACCAGTTCCTCCACTGCAGGAAGCCAAAATAAGAAAATGTCCATCCTTTCATGGTTGGCTCATGGCAGCCCATCCAAGGCTGAAAGAAGTCCCTAACCTGCAGCCTACAGGGAAAATGCTGGTGAAGCTGAATGCACTGTCCAGTCCTGCACAGTAAATGTGGTAATTATTGTTCTTGGGAGCACTTGGAGATTCCAGACACATGCTCATTTCCTGGACTGTTTCCAACAGCAATGTAAATTGAATTTCCACTGCGCTGGTCTAGATGGCTTTTAAAGATCTAGAGGTTTTCCCTAGTGGTCGATATACAGCTTTTTCGTTTTTCATGACTGTACTGCTCAAAGGTTATTTTAGTCGCCCTTTAAGAGATGAAAATTAATGTAACACTCTCCAAGAATATTTGGAACCTGAAGTGTGCATTAAAGGTCTACCTCTGTGCTGAGTAAAGCAAAAAAGCAATGAGTGAAATGCTTATATTAATTTTAGTCACTGGTAATTACTCTGGGCCGCGTTCCAGTTCCTCCTATTTTGCTCACTGTGCCATTATAGACCCCGGCCAGCCATATCTGTAAGTGAGCCTTTTTTTCTTCTCCAATAGGAACAGTCCAGGCTGATCTGCTAGGTTGCATCAATCAATCAATCATTCATTTGTAGAGCGCGTGACTCACCCGCAAGGGTCTCAAGGAGCAGGGGGGAGGGGAGATGCTACTGCTGGAACAGCCAGGTCTTGAGGCAATTCCTGAAGGTCAGCAGGTCCCATGTCTGTCGTAGGTGGATGGGGAGAGAGGTCCAGGTCTTGGCGGTGAGGTGGGAGAACGATCTGCTGCTGGCTGTAGTCCAGTGGATGCGAGGAACGGTGGTGAGGGCGAGGTTGGCGGAGAGGAGTTGACGGTTGGGGTGTAAAAGGTGAGTCGTTCGTTGAGGTAGGCTGGCCAGCATTGTGGAGTGCTTGGTGGGCATTGGTGAGGAGCTTGAAGGTGATCCTCTTGTTGACGGGGAGTCAGTGTAGGTCTCTCAGGTGGGCTGAGATATGGTTGCCGCGTGAGATGTCGAGAATGAGGCGTGCGGAGGTGTTCTGTATATGTTGCAGTCTTTTTTGGAGCTTGCCCGTGGTTCCCGCATAGAGAGTGTTGCTGTGGTCCAGTCTGTTGCTGACAAGGGTCTGGGTGACCGTCTTTCTGGTTTTGGTGGGGATCCACCTGAAGATCTTGCGGAGCATGCGTAGGGTGTTGTAGCAGGATGATTAGACGGAGTTGACTTGCTGGGTCATGGTGAGCGATGAATCCAGGATGAATCCCAGGTTGCGTGCGTGGTTGGTGGGCGTCAGTGCGGTTCGTAGGGTAGCTGGCCCCCCGGAGTCGTCCCAGGCAGAAGGGGTGGAGGGGAGGATGAGGATCTCCATCTTGTCCGAGTTCAGCTTCAGGCGACTGCTCTTCATCCAGTCGGCGATGGCCTTCATTCCGTTGTGGAGGTTAATTTTGGCGGCAGCGGGGTCCTTGGTGAGTGAGAGGATCAGCTGGGTGTCGTCGGCGTAAGAGACGATGGTGAGGTTGTGTGATCGGACGATGTTGGCGAGCGGTGCCATGTATATGTTGAAGAGGGTCGGGCTGAGGGAGAATCCCTGGGGAACGCCGTAGATGGTTTCGGTGGCTTCAGATCAGAAGGGAGGGAGGTGGACTCTCTGGGTTCTGCCGGTGAGGAAGGATGCAATCAGGTCCAGGGCTTTGTGGCAGATCCCTGCATTGTGGAGGCGTGTGCGTAGGATGTGGAGGCAAACTATGTCGAAGGCGGCCGAGAGGTCTAGGAGGATGAGGGCGTATTTATTTGCTAAAACAAGCAACTGCAGATCTCTGCTGGATTTGTTGGGCCTCATCAGTGAGGTGTATCTTGAGTCCTGTGGCGCAGTGAGCCAAGGGACCCACATCTGGGCATCCTCATGATGGCATGAAGGGGATGCAACTGAGACAAACAAAATGGTGATGCATGGAGTATTTTAAATAGTATCAGCAACTAGTAACTATGCAGCATCATTAAATGTGGTAGGAAATGGACTACATTCTGGCTAATGGGACACATTTGCACTGCTTTGAAACACCTAGTTTGAAGGCTTTGGAAAGATGCTCTCCTGGAGGCTTAAAGAGAAATAAAAGGATAACAACTTTCCAGTACAGAAACAGGTTTCTGAGATTGCTGGCCCAGGTAAAACAAAATATAAATGTATTGTAAAATCCTGTATAAGGAAGAGGAGAGTTTTAATTATGGGGCACTTAGTATCTAGGTTATTCACTAAATTGTGTTCTCTGAAAAGATTAGTTCCACACCTGGTGAGGATATGAGGATATTACAGGGCTTAATTTGAGCCGGTGGTTTCTGGTGCGGGACACCGGCACTTATTTTTTAGGTCCGGCACTTAGTTTTCTGCATCAGGCATTTATTGCGAGACACATATGGGAAAGACGGAGGAAGAAAAAAACGAAAAGGCGTCAAAAAGGGAGAAAACAAAAGCTGCAAGTGTGAACTGAAGGGGCAGGAAGTGACTGTAAATGGATTAAAGAGTCACGAGACGGCTCGGACATTCAAATGCAGCAGCCACGTGTTTCAAAAGAGAGCTTTGGACACTCGTACGTTTTTATTTACAAATTAAGCACTGGGATATTACAATGTGCACTATATGCTCTGGGTAAATCTGTTTAACCACCCAACTCACAGCAGCATGTCAGAAGTACAACCTCAACCATCCGCCACGTCACCTTCCATTTCTGAGTCACAGCCTTGAATGCAGCACTTTTTGGCCCAGATTCAGTAATTTTTCACACAATGCAGCGTAGTAACCAAACTAGCTGTTCTGTGTTCCAGAGGAACAAAACACAGGTCACAGCCATAGCCACAAACATTTGCCTGCTGACACTGTCATCCCCTAAAGTGACTCTGTGACAAGGCTGCCTCGGCAACATGCAGCCTCCCATCACTGCACACAGGTGCTTGTGCAGGGTCTGGCATAGGATTTGTACTGGATGAATACACCGTTAGTACACGTTCCTATACCTAGACAAAGACAAAAGGATCCCGCACCCAGGATGTCTTCCTTGAACTGGAGCACAGAGGCAATGCAGAGGTTTTTTTGAGAAATTAATACATTTCCCCCTTTTACGCATCCTTCAAGTAGGATGCAACTCCTGATCTGCCTAGCATAGTAGCTCAGCCATTGCATCAAAACATATGGTGATCTACATTAGGCCGTCATTACAAGCGACTTGGTTAAATAAATCCTGGAACCAGGTACATATCGCAATTATAAGTGTTAAGGTAAATATCGGCAGATGAAACCTATCTGTAATTATCATGACAATTGCTGGTATTAACCTGAACAAGTGGATTTCGAGATGGTAAGCACCAACATCCACATTATTCCAAAAACCCCCATATTTATTTTTAGATAGACAGATAAATAGAACTCCAAATATCAGGGGTCTCATTATGAGAATCACAATTAATTATCAGACATAGTAACGCCCACTTGATACAAAGCGATGCAAAACAGTATAAAACACTTTTTGTGCTGAGAAAAGGGCGCCCTTCCCCTTTTGTGCTTGACAGTAAATACCGAGCACTGTTTTTCATCACTTTCCTCAGGTGCAAAACTTTAGTAAATCTGGGTCCTATCTTAGACAACACAACTATGGAATATATTTGCCCTGAATGAAGTGCTGTGTCCCTCACCTTCAAATGCGTTAAAGAGATGGCAGGGCTGGGCGGGTATTGTGTTCTGTGGCAGCTGTTGCAAATCTCAAAGGGGGGAGGGACTGTGCATACGGAGGTGGGGGGATAATAAAATAAAATATATATTTTTTTAAACCTTACCTGTCCACCACCGCCGGCCACCTCGCTCCTCTCAAGATGGTGCTGGTGTCCCAGCAGTCCCTGGGACACCAGCATAGGCTCCACATGCAATCCTGGCACTGCTCTCATGCCATACCTAGCATGAGAGCAGCATCAGGATTGGTTTGAGCTGCTTAGTCTGCCGCTCAGACAGTGCACTGGAGTGTGTGCTATTTCTCCAACCCGGCTGTGCTCAGACTGTGCACTGGAGTCTGTGCTGTTTCTCCATTCCCGCTGTGCAACACAACCGGGTTGGAGAAACCTAGGTGCGTATTTCAGTTTGGCTGGCCTAAGACGGCTGACCAAACTGACATGCGCACTTTTAAGTGCACTCTCCACTCCTCCTCCCCTCCCATGGCTCAGCCCCACCCCTCCCTGCACATGCTGGCTCAGCCAGAAGCTGAAAAATAAAACGATAATTAAATATTGTTTTATTTTTCAGCTGCTGGCTCTGAGCCAGTGGGGCGACACTCCTTCGCCATTGCAGAGGAGACGTCCCTGATGTGTTTCCCCTTTAATACTCACTCACAGTCTGGAAATACACTTCCCTGCAGCATATGAACTGAATATGCAGCTACAGGAAATTAGCTTGCGCTTTTGAAAGAAGAATGCACCTACAGAAAAGTCAGGAAACTTCCCACTTTTCCAGATTCCTTTTGCCCATTGTAGAAGCAGCAATGTAATTGTGATTGGTATGGAAATGCGATCAAGGGTGGCATCAGTCTGTGTAATGAGACTGCTTTACTGCACTGCAGAGTGCAGGACTCTTCGCGTTCCTTCCTACCAGTCTACACACAGTGAGTCTTATTTTTGGGTCAGGTTGAGGGGTAGGTGGACGCCCTCAAGATAGCCTTGTGTAGTTGTTGCAGAGACTTGACAGCTGTGTCACAGACAAACTTTAATGCACCATAAAATGTACAACCTAACTTGAGGACAATCCTCTCCAGTGCCAGTTCACCCTGACCAAAGTGCCAGCATGCTTGGCACCTCATTGTAACCACAAGGCGAAATTCCGATGCGGTCATTTTGCACCCGGACCGTGAGTATCTACACTTTCGGGATGTGAAATTACCTTTGTTTTTTGAGACATCTTCGATTAAATGGGGAATCGTCTGGGCCATCAGTGTTAGTGCACCCCTTCCCACAAGTAATTCCCAATTTCCCAGGGATACATTTTCCACAGGTGACTGTGTCCCCTGAAAACCTTGACGTAAATTGACATGTGAGAATACTGCAGGTAAGTTACTAATACTCAGAATTCCCATCCAGGGCGGGAACTCCTATTTCCGCCCACATCAGGGATTCTGAGTACCTAGGAATTAGGGCCGGAGATCTGTTGCCTAAAAATAAATAAATAAAACTTTAGGTCTTTGTTTTTGTTCAACAGCTTTTCACTTTAGAACTTTGCCTTTTTAAGTTTCTATACGTTAAATATTTTATTATTTTATGAACGTAGGTGTGTCGATTAACAGGCAGCACCCCATGATTTGGCACAGATGGTGAATGATCAAGCGAGTTTACACAGAATCTTTGTATTTTGCTCTTTGGCTTCAGGCTGCTGCAGTCCTAAATGAAAGAAGCATAATTACCAATATATATTTATGAAAATGCAATCTATAGCTTCTGAAAAGTCCTGGGGTTAGAATCAGCGTGGAGGAAATATATCTATTGGAATACGGCTAAAAAACTCAATCACCCTTGGGCAAGGAGGGCTGAGCTTGTCAAATAACAAAATAGCAGGATGTCCGCAATGATTATTTATGAGGAGCATTTATATAAACATAATTTCAGTGGAAATTTGCATATATGTTGTCATCCTTAATGTTACTATTTGGTTCTAAGTGAAGGATTCAAAACTTTTTTTTGAGCACATTCTTTGGAGGTCAGATGCTCGCACCCTTGCGTGCTAACGCTTTTCCTTTCTGCGCGGAACTCCTCCTATCCCGTCTCCCACTTCCGTCTGGCTGTCTCATCACAGCTTCAGTCGGGGGCAATCACAGGGTCCTAAAAGCCCAACTCTACACCACCCCCGGTTAAGCACGAACCTCATTGTTCTTACTGAGTTCGGATGTCTTCAGTGAGTAGACGCGACCTGGTCACAGCTCGGGCTGACCGGGCAATAAGGCCCATATTTATACTTTTTTGCCCCGCATTTGCATCACTTTTTGACGCAAAAGCAGCGCAAACTTACAAAATACAATTATATTTTGTACGTTTGCGCCGCTTTTGCGTCAAATAGTGACGCAAATGCGGCGCAAAAAAAGTATAAATATGGCCCTAGGTTCATTAACCATCAGGCCACACAAGCCACCCGCTGGTATCTCAGAGCTCGGTGTTGTGCTAAGGGGGTGTCATTGTTCTGAAGGAGGTTTGTGACCTTCAACTGTGAACAGGGCCTGCTTTAGCGCTGGTGGCGCCTTGTGTGAGATTTGTTTTCGCCCCCCCAATGACCACCTCCTCAGATTCACTCATTACCACCCAGAAAACGTGCCCCTCATGTCTCCATAGTCCCTCTCACATACATTTCTTGTAAAGTGCTCGTAAATGCTGGCTTTACAAGCCAACTCAGCTGTCCACATAGAATTCAGACCTGTTCTTTGCAGCAGGCATATTAACCCTCTACACTACTTTATGGTGAGTCAAAGGTGCCCCTGGACAAAATTCCCATCTCTCTCCCTAGCAGGAACATTAATCACAAGAGGTATCTTGACATTTTAATTGCTCCCTAAAGGCTGGGCGCATAAGGACATTTTCTGTAGGTGCTTTTAAATCGCAAGATTCGTAAATTCTTCCTAAACAAAGCACCCCCCTGAGGTCAGTGCCACCCACCCCAGGTCAGCTCCCAGTGCTGCCGCACCACTTGCACCACCCTAATCATTCCAGAGGATGGACTTTCCGGGGCGAGACGCCGTCACCATGTTCCCTTTCACTGTTGTTACCTGGAGTGTCTTGGTGTCGATGGGGTGTCCATTTTCCTCTGCTGTCTCTACTTAACCACTACCCACTAGCCAGCTTCAGGGAGAGTTTCCTGCGCTTGCCGCGGAGTGTCTGCATGCGCTTTCATCTTCCTCTTCTTTTCTCGGTCAAAGGCCTGGACTGTGTCCAGGTTCATCTGCCATTCTTGCAACCATTGCAGCAATTTGATATGAATAGACCGCCAAACATGAGTGTGGCAGGACTCTCCCCAGTCGTTGAGTGAGGGGTGGTTTGATAAGCCATAGAACTTGACAGAAAGCTTCATCAAGTGCAAGCCCTTCTTTGGTTGCTCTCTACATTCTGCTTGAGGGTGCCTATGAATTGTTCTGCTATTCCGTTGGCTTGGGGCCAGAGTGGGGTTATCCAATGATGCTCAATAACCAAGTGGTTCAGGAACTCTGAAGTCACCACTGGTGAATCGTGTTCCGTTGTCAGACTTCAGGATTTTGGGGAATCTCCACATCGCAAAGATGTCATCCACTGTTCTGATTACCTTGGTCACTCCAGCTGATGAGACCATTTTGACTAGTGGGAAATGGGAGCATTTCTCTACTACCACTTGAAGATACTTGCCAGACTTGATTGGGCTATCCTCTCCCACACATCCTCCGGTATTTCCGATATTTCCAGACGTAGTTGTCGTGTGCCTGTGACAAACAGATGCACGGGTGACACTTTTGCAGTTCTGTCTCTACCATGGCATCTAAATCGGGGAACCATAGTCTGTCTCGGAGTGCACCTTAAGTGGCAACTATACCTCAGTGTTCCTCGTGTGCAAGGTTGATGGCTCGTTTGCAGTGCTTCTTGGGGATCATGATGTGTGATCCTTTGAGGGTGAGTCGTGCCAATGCGTCCTTGACATTGTGGAAGGCTTTGATCTCCTGACAGTCACCACTCCACTCTTGGCTGTGTTTCCACTTGTGCTGATCAATGTGGCACATGGCTAGGGCTGGACTGCTGTCTTCTTTCGTGGCATCAGCTATTTGAGGAATCAAGAGTGCAAGGGGCATGTTTGTGCTGACTATGAATTGAAAGTATTCCTCAGCAATGGGTGAGAGCAACTTCACCAGGTGCAATGGCTCTCTGGGAAACTAGTCAGCTGGATTGTGTTCCTTTCCTGGCTTGTGAACGATGGTGTAGTAATAACTCCTGGAGGTGCATTCCCCACTGTTGAATCCTGGGAGGCATTTTAGCATTGGGGTTCCTAAAGAGGATCTCAGGCCCACACTACTGCGAGGGTCTCCTTTTCAAGTTGAGAGTAGGTTTTTTCAGTGTCAGAGAGGCTTCTGTTGGCATAAGCAACAATTTGACGCTGAGCCTCCAGTGTTCCAGAGGGTTTTGACAAGATGGCTCCGAGAGTCACTGGTGTGGCATCGGCAGTCACTTCTGTGGACAGTTTGGGGTCAAAATAGGCCAGGACAGTGGCCTTGGCGAGAGTAGCCTTTACTTTATTGAAAACTGTGTTTGCGTTCCAGGGACCACTGCAGGGAGGTGATGGAGCTCAGGCAGCTGCAGAGACACCAGGCAGGAGGATGTCAGGAGGTTCGGCTACAAGGGCCCCATGCAGGACGCATGCCGGGGGTGTAGGCGTGAAACACATGCTTGCGGGGAGCTGACGGGTGTGCTTGCAGGTGAGCCGTCAGGGCTGGTTGACTGCTGCGTGGGTGGGCGCACCCCTCATCCCCTGTTGTGTCCGGATGAATGGGGTCCTGGGGGTGCATCCCACGGATGTCTTCCCCCGGGGATATTCGGGCAGATGTACAGGCCAGGGGATTTGTGGGTGGCCATTGGATAGATTATGTTCGAGGGCGGAATCAAGGCAACAGTTATGTCACTGACGCCTGTTCATCATCCTCTTTCTGAAGGCAGGTGGTCCTGAGGTAGGAGCCGTAGAATTTGGGTCCCAGTTTTAGCCCTAATTTTCTGCTTCTCATAAAACCGGTTAGTCAGTATCAATAGTTTTGAAGCATGATATGGCGGATTAAAATCAGGCAGTGAGGGAAGCATTGAGGGTGCTGTATGAGGCGGGGAGGGAAGATTTGTTGTGGCCTGAGGTGTTATCCCAAGCATGGGTAGGCATAACACGCCCAGAACGCTCTGCTGCGAGCCGGGTTGCGGCCACAGTTTTGCCATGTTCCCCACCACAACTAAAGATTAGGGTAAAACTAACGAGGGAAGAATAGCCCCAAGAGGTAGTTATGACCTCTGTAGATGAAGGCAAACAGGCTCTCACCGTATCGGAGCAGGAGATTGCGGGCGGGCGAGGCAGGGCTCAAGTTCACGGCCAGTGGGGAAACGTTCCTCTAGCTCAGAGGTCTTCAAACTGGGGGGCGGGCCCCCCTAGGGGGGCCTCAAGTGATCCCAGGGGAGGCCCCAGACTCTGGCCAAAAGCAGCATTATACAGATAACAGGCCTTTGCTTTAAGCAGAAGCATGTTATTGCATTTTTAAAAAGGTAACATTACTTAACTGCAATGTTTAAATAGGTCTAGACATATTTAAACCTTGGCATCTTTATAAAGTAATTGTGAAAAATTCTGAGGGGGGGCCCAATGATTTTTATTTTTCAACAGGGGGGGCGCGGCATTAAAAACTTTGGAGACCTCTGCTCTAGCTTAAAGAGGTGGCCGCTTGCTTCAAGTAACTTCAGGCGGCTGGCTCGAGCAGCTTGGGCTCCGCCTGCGCGTAGTGCAGAGGCCAGGCGGCAGCACGGTGCTCGAGCTTCGTTAAGACGCGAGCGCTAGTGACATCACAGTTCTGACAGTGAGGTAGGACTCGAGCCTCTTCGCTTGCAGCGGCGCTCGGGCCTAGATAATTACAAAGCCGAGCAGGAACAAGCTTCCCAAGGGAGCATGTTTGCGGTGCAGCGGCAGACACCGCATGGAGAGTGGGGGAAGTATGGCCCTGGTCAAGAGCGCCTTATCACATCAGGGTTTCTGCAGCAGGACAGGCACGTTGATTTTAGGTTGTCGGGGGGGCATGAAAAAGACATAAGGGGGTGGGGGTGGTAGGGACAAAGGAAGGAGGTTTGTCCTTAAGGGCAAGGACTTACCACAAAAGGTAGATGGGTCTGGGTAGAGGATGAAGTGGGTCAGGATAAACTACACAACTTTTAGCCAATCAGATAAGACCCACGACTACCCATCCGACATGTTGGAGTGACCTGCAGGGCAATGCAGGGACGATGTCACAGAGTTCACTGAGCTGTGATGACAGACAGCCGGAGAGGTGGGGCGGAGCCCTGGAATCCGGTACAAAGCGAAGGAGAGGTCAGCAGCGACCGACCTGACAGCAAGGGAAGGAGTTGCGCACAAAACATCAACTGATGGACTTGATATTGATTGGAGGGTGTATAATGGGGGTGTTGGGGATGGTGCAAGGCCTGGAGTGAGTGCTATGGCGGATGTGCAAGATATGGAACGTGAACAACACTATGAGGATGAAGAAGAAGAGAAATTAGAGGAAGGGGAAATTCCGCATTGGAAGGATAAAGTAATGGATCCAGTGCGGAGGTCGAGTGGGCAGGGGAAAATTAAAGTTTTTTGTTCTACTATTTCTATCTAGGAAGGGATCAACAAGGACACAGAAACCGAAGTAGAACACTGGGATCGGGGCGAAGAGGGCGAGAGCGGGTGGAGGAGTCTAGACCAGGGCAAATATTGCAGCCAGTTGAGTCACAATGGTGGAAAGGGTGAGGTTTTTGGACACAAATTACAGGTGTCAAGAGTAGACACTGGAGTGTGGTCATCTGGAGTGGACAAAGGGGTAGGTACAGAGACCGAGGGAGTGGAGCAAGAAGGGGGCAGTCATAAAACAGGGGATAAAGGAGCACCTTTCAAAAGGGGGATAATGGGTCGTGGGAGAAAGGTTCAGGAGAGGGGAAAAAAGGGAAAAAGCAGCACAAGAAAAAGTCTGCAAAAGGTGAAAATAAATCAGAACAAACAAAAGGGGAGGTTGACAAAACATCAGTTTTTCGTAGGCTTCCTTACATGGGTGTTTCCATGCCATTAGGGGCCCATCTTTCCAGTGCGATGAAGGACAAGATATGGAAAGGTGAGTTCATTGATGTCTATAAATTGCTACATAGGGAATTACAAGCAAAAGAAAGTTCCAGGGAGGAAGCTTGGAAATTAGCTAGGCACCCAAGGGTTCCAACCAATATTGACACGTGGATGTCAGCATTTTTCATTTTCACCAGCGTTTACTGCGAACAATTTCCTGATCAGTCAGGAACAGCAGGCCAAGTTAGGGGTGAGGAGGACTTAATGGGATCTGGAAACAAGGGCTTTTACTCCGGTTAAAATTGAAGTTTTACAGTACTGTGGGGTTTTGAATTGGGTTTCCGTTTAGGTTACCAAGGCCCCAGGCGCAGACGCTTTGCAAATAACTTACTATCTGCTATGCAGCATCCAATGGTAGTGAAGGCTAAACTAGAGATAGACGTTTTTGAAGGATGGATGTCAGGCCCCTTCAGTTCTTGGCCTGTGCCTGATCTTATGGCTTCACCGCTGGGGGTGGTGCCTAAGAAGACGGTAGGTGAGTTCAGGCTGATCCATCATTTGTCCTGGCCCGATGGGGCATCTGTTATTGAGTTCATTGCGAAGGAAAATTCAGCCGTTCAGTTTGCATCTTTGGACACAGCCATGGCCTTAATTATAACAACGGGAGTAGGAGCTGAATTAGCAAAGTGTGACATCAAATCTGCATTTCGACTTGTTACCAGTTCAACCTGCTGATTTCCTGCTGGTGAGTATTCATTTCCAGCAACAGTTTTTTCTTGACTAAGGTCTTCCAATGGGTTGTGCTGTTTCTCGCAGGCTGTTTGAGTTGTTTAGTTATTTCCTGCAGTGGTGTTTTACTGCACATACAGGACAGGACAGAGTTATTCATTACCTAGATAATTTTCCGTTTGTTGGAGAGGGTAGTTCCAGAGTTTGCAACGCTGCAGTGAGAGATTTTTAGGCAATGGCAAAAGAATTAGAGGTCCCACTGGCCCCTAAAAAACAGAAGGCCCTCATACACAGCTAGTTTTCTTGGGAATTCTACTGGACAAAGTTAAGATGGAAGCAAGCTTGCTGACTACCAAGGTACAAGAATCAGTCAGTTTGTTACAACAGGCTTTAAGGACAGAAAAGATGCCACTCAGTTGCAACATTTGTTGGGCCATCTCACATTTGTGTGCCGAGTGGTAGAACGGGGAGAGCTTTCTGTCGCAGACTGGGTTTTGATATGGCAGGTGTATCCTTCCCTCACTACAGGATATGAATTTCTGCAGCATTGAAGGCAAACTCTGAGGTGTGGCTTATGATCTTACAAGGTTTCAATGGTGTTTCAATATGGGCAGATGAAGAGAATTTCCAATGGCAGGTTCAGATGCTGCAGGTTCCGAAGGCTTTGGGATCTTTTGGGACGGAAGCTGGAGCACAGAACAGTGGCCTCTACGATGGAAAGAACAAGGCAGGAGCATTGCTTTTTTTAATTCTTCCCTTTATTGGTAGGCTAGTAGTATGAGGAGAAAGATTAGCAAACAAATCTGTACTGTTTTGAGTGGACAATAGGACACCGGTTGATCTAGTAAATGGGCAAAGACTGAAAGACAAGAAACTCCTCAAGCTTTTGCAGTGCTTTATGTTGGGATGCTTAATGCATAACATTGTTTTTGACGCTCACCATGTGCCAGGCAAGGATAACAACATGGTGGATGCTTTATCTTGTTTGCAGTGGCAGGGATTCCGTGGTTTGGCGCCCGGAGCGGATCTGCAGATGACAATGATACCTCAAGAAGTTTGGGGCCTGGCACAATGAGGATACTGGACCTAGTGGAAAAATCTATTGCTTCAAGTACCTGGGAAGAATATAGGAGAGCATGGGCTAAGTTTTTGAGAAGTGGAGCTCTTTTTAGGCCTGACTCTGAGAATCCTGCACAGGGGAGGATTAATGGCGGTGTAAGATTTATCATGGATAACATCAACAAAAAAAAGTATCAGCCACCACAATAGCGGGGAAATTAACGGGCATTAGTTTTTATGGAAAACTTTTTTGGGGATATGAACTGTCTGCAGGTTATTTGGGGAAAACAATTCTATCAAGATGGGCAAGAGAATTTCAAAAGAGGACTATGGTGAGACAACCGATTGCCATGGGTAAGTCACTTAAGCTCATTCAAGGTTTGCAGCAATTCTGCTTCTCGGATTATGAATGTAAACTGTTCAGGGTTTGTATGATCTTGTTATTATTTGGGGCTTTCAGGATATTATAATTACTGGGGGGAGGAGGCATTGAGGATTGGTGGTGGAACACGTCAAAGTGGCAGGTAAGTCTATCAGGATATTTTTAACCCATTTTAAGACAGATCAGACACGTAAGGGCAGCAATATTTTGTTTTACAGGATCAGGGGCTTTTTATGCCCAGTGGAGGCATGGCAACAGTTCAAAGAAGTAGGCGGGACCCAAGGAGAATTTGTTTTTAGGCATCTGGATGGATCTAGATTGACAGCAGATCAGGTGTTAGTGGTTATGAGGAAATTCTTAGCATCACGGGGGGAAACTCCGGGGGATTTTGGTACACATTCATTTCGTATTGGTGCTGCATCAGAAGCTGCAAGGTTGGGTTTTTCTGTGCATTTGGTGCAAACAATGAGCAGATGGGCTTCTAACTGCTATTTACGCTATGTCAGAAGTTTAGATGGTTTATGAAGTGGGTGCTGAATTCCTTTTCTCCTTTTAGGTTGTGTGGCAGGACCAGTTTTGGCAACCTTTTCTGTCTGGATGATAGGGTACTCATTTGCCAATGGGCAGCGAAACACGCTGAGAAAAGACCACGGGGGAAGAATTTGGGTTTTTGTTTTGAAGATGTACAATTGCATTGGTGGGGTTGTGGGGAAGAATGAAGTGGGGGCAATTACGGTCATGTTTATCTAATCTGATTAATAATAGATCTTGTCCTGATTTTTTAATTCTGCATTTGGGGCGGGGATATTTGGTGAAAGAATCTTGGTTGGGAATGTTACAAGCTATGAAAAGGGTTTTCAATACCATAAGCGGGTCATGGGCAGGGACACACATAACTTGGACTGCTTTTGTACCAAGGAGAGTGTGGAGAGGACCTGTTAAGTTTGCAGCGGTAGAAAGAGCAAAGAGAAAGGTAAACAGAGATATGCACAGATTTTGCAGAGCTAGGGGAATAGGGTGGTTGGAACACAGAGATATTGAAAGGATGACTTTGAATTCTTTAGGCAGGATGGTGTTCATCTCGCCTTTATAAGTGATAATCTTTACATCCTTGAGATGGAAGACAAATTGCCTAGCTTGCTGCAAAGATCAGGCTGGCACTAAGGCTGTTTGGCGACAGCCTCATCCACAATCCTATCCTCATAACTTGAATGAATTTAGAATAAGTTGCAGCCACAAAGACTGATCGGCAACAGTCAGTACAACAATTCAACAACGTTTCTTGGCTAGGGTGACTATTGAGTGACAGTCTGCCTTAGCTGTGCAAAGTAAATTTGGGGCAGGGGGAATTCATTAAAGAACGCAACAAAGGGAGGACAAGAAAAACGGAATGAGTGTGTGCTTGACTTTAGGGTACGGTTTTGGTTGGGGTTGTTAGGAATTTTGTATTAGTGAGGCCGGGATTACCAATGATGTTTGTAACATAAGAGGATTCTGCACACCTGTCCAGTAAAGTGGCCTTTTCCTCTAAAATCACCTGGTTATTGTCCGTTCCCAAAAGGAAGGAGGCGACACAGTGAAAGATTCAATACCTCAATTGAGGACGGACTCCGGCCAGCACCTTGCTCGCATGACTGCTGTGCTGAGGCTTTTCCTTTCTGCCCGGGACTCCTCTTAGCCCGTCTCCCACCTCCATTTGGCTGTGTCGTCACAGGTTTAGTCAAAGGTGATCACAGGTGGTAGAAGCCTGACTCTACAGGTGGGTCAACAAACCCAGCTGTTAAAATGAGGGCATTGCTATTTACAGACAATCATTGAAAATGTTATGCTACATAAAACCACCCGAACAGCCACATCCACGAGGACTGAGGTGGGCTAGAAGGCTGCTCTCAAACATACACAAAGGCACCGTGGACTTGAACATACAGACTTTTCCCAACCAATATGACCACCAAATAGACTGGGTCCGGTGGCTCCACGGGCTAATGCTTCTACTGCAGGGATTTGTATTTGACTCCATGGTCAGAAGTTTAAATCCTGGCATAAACAGTCAGCCACATATCCTCTGAGGTAGATAAAAAGAGCACCATTGAGCTGGGGAACAATAAGCATCACTCATTCAGTGCCAAGACAGCCATGGGAGAAAGTGCACTTTACACATACTCAGTGTTCGCAGCAGAAATTCCCCAAATATGTTCACATGTGTAGGCTTAAATCATCTTCTAACAAGCCACCTGGCAGTGCCCCGATTTTATTGCTCTAGAATCGGTAGTCGTGCATTCTCTGGCAGGGCTGCAGTTCTTTGGGAGCAGCTGCCTGCTTTGCACATTTGCACCTTTGCAACCAACTCTGGTGTGTCAGAACAGGACTGAAACCTGGATCTATACTCTTTAGGTTAGAGCTCGCTCATAACTCGTCTTCTGCTAGTGATCTCCCAGAGCCAGGAACCTTTTAAGTAGCAGCACACATTAAAAAACATACTTAAATTACAAATACATGCTATGTTATGTTAGTAAATGACATCAAGGCTTCTTCACTGCCATAAAAATCAATTAGAAGTAGACAGAGGTAAAAGCCCCCAAGACGCTGATCTTGGTACCCTGGTCTGGGATGGCATGAACACGGTGGTATGAAAAGAAAAGAAAGAGGTCTGTTAGAGATCTCTCTTCTTTCTGTAGATACCACACCAGGGCCTTTACGCTAACACTTCAATGCAAATAAGAGGCATTTAAAGGGCTAACCATGGGCCAAGAGAGCACCTCTGAGTGTCATCAGATGGTCAATTTGTTGAATGGCCGTAGGCCTAAAAAAGAGAAGACGTAGAGCTCTAGACGACAGGTAGAGCTCTAGGCGACAGACCAATAGCACCAGATGAGATGTATTCTCCCTCAATAGGAGAGGATGGGTTAATTCATGGAATATAAAGTCATTTCAAAACTACAAATCTCAGCAGCATCTAGCACTGAACCCCCTCCTACAGATGACCTGTGTAGCAACCTGGATAATGTTTTCATAAACAAAATACAAAAATCCAGAACACATATCACTAAAAATAATATTTTCCATCTGCTCCCTTAATAACATGTCAACAACAAGAAGACAAAGCAATGCCAGCTTATGCAATTAGGTTCAAGTATAGAAGAATAAATTGGTACCCTGCTCTTTAATATCCCACCTTCCAGTTGACCTGTTGCTCTGTGCCCAGCTATAGTAATGAAACACCAGGTCATTCAACTATTTAACAGCGCTCTGGAAACAGATCAGTTCTCCCTGTGTTTAAAAAGCTGCCATAATGAGATCACTGCTGAAAAAATATTTTTTTACCAGCCAGCGATCTTAGTAACGTTTACCACACTTCACTACAACCGGACAAGTAAAGTACTTGAAAAACTAGTTTTCACACAGTCAGTGACTCTCATTAAACACAAAGTGCACTTAAATCCAAACCTAGCACATTTCCATCTGGGTTGTTGCAGGGAGCTAGTGGGTATGTCTGTCCCTGACAACCTCAGATCGATTTTAGGGAACAGGGGAATTGAGTATAGTGGGTTATATTAGACTTTACAGAGACCTTTGACACTGTTGACCACACGCAGCCTATTCCAACGAGTAGCCCGTGAGCTACTGGGAGCTCTCCAGCTACCTGTGAGTAGCTCTCCTGTGTGCAGCCAAGCCTACTAAATTAGAAGCACTTGCTTGGTTGAAAGGATATACGTATACCAAAATTGAGAGTGTGTATTTGAGATGCAAATGTGTTTATTTTCAGAACTCATGCTGATTTTTTAAGAAAAACAGCTGACTTTCCAACATATATTTAGAGCTGATATTTGAGTGATAAATCATATGGCGCTGAGGAGACATTTTACAAATGTTAATGCTTTGGTGCCAGAGGCATTGCAGATATGGCTGTTATGTATTACCCATGGAGAGGCATTCCATGTGGACAAAGCGTTTTTTACATTACCACTGGAAACCATGCCTGATGCACTGAGGTGATCGCTGGTAGTAACCTTGCATGTGGTGGCCACTAATGTAATATTGTCTGATGTGAACACTGATAGAATAGTAATAATATTGGTACTTTTCCATACATTTTACTTAACATAAGTAGTTCTCATTACAGAAAAGGTTGGAGACCTATGTATCTAACTAAACCCAAAGACACTGGAATTTCAGGTGATGCCAGGGGCGGCTACTCCACTATGGAGGATGAGAGTCCCCCCCTCCCCCCGCAAGCAGCAGGAGCTGCAAATCCTGTAAAAATAAAACTATAATAAACAAAGTTTATTATTGCTTTATTTTTAAAGGGGCGGGGCCATGGGATGTCAAGCAGTGAGGGGAGCGCACAGAGCACTCCCCTCAGTGCGTGCCTGTATGTTTGGCCAGCTGTCTCGGGCCAGCCAAACACACATTCGCACAAGGCCTCTCTCCAACCCGGCAGTATGTTGCCGGGTTGGAGAGAGCAAGCCCAGGCTCCCAGTCTTTGTTGAAGCACCCAGCCACGGATCTCCAGGCAATTATAATGCTGCTTTGAGCAGAGTCATAATTGGCAGCAGGGCAGGCTGGGAGCCTGGAATGTGGTGGAGTGGCGGTGGCGAGGTTCAGGTAAGTTTTTTCTTTTATTATTTATGTATTTATTTTCTTTTAATTCCCCCGCTCGCCACTTTTCCTAGTCACCAGCCGCTACCTTGTGTTGCCTTATCCTGGATAGAACCATTAGTTAGAGACTGAGACCAAACTGTCTCACAGCCCTTCTTCAACTCCTGCTTGGAGGAAGTTAGCAGTGGGGTCCTACATGATATATTATTGCCTCCTCTACTACTTAAAATATCAATATAACCAATCCCCAGCTTACTCCAGCTGCCATGAGGATGCCATTATATGTATGCAGATGACAGCTCATTTTCAGTTCAGCAAATAAAATTACCATGCTGATTCATACAGTTTAACAAACTCCTTGGCCCAGGTGAGGTAGTGGATGTAAGCTTTTTTCCTGAGAGTCAACCTGCCATCATCTCACCTAGTAATCAGCTAGTGATCCACCAAAAACGACCTCCAAAGCTTTAGGGCATTTGTGTTCCTTTCTGAAGTTGAGTGTCACAGGGCCACCTCACATCCCCTCACACATAGCGAGCACACTCTCCATAATGGGTGCAACTGGTACATGGTCTTTCACCTGACAGTCTTTTTTCCAGTGCCCACCTTTTCACGTATGTAACATGTAATCACTTTGGGTATAAAGGAACAGTTAAACAAGGGCAAGACTTGAAAAACCTAAGAGTTAGTTCAAATATTCGAATAACTCAATTGGAATCTAATAGCCTATATATACAAGCAGCATATACAAAGACACGTATTGAATATGATCTAATAAAAGATACATTAAACAAATAATAAAGTAATGTACTTATCTGTTGAGGGAACAGATAACAAAAGAGGACGATAGCTGTGTGTCATGGCCATTCATACTGCATTGGGATTCCAGAATGGAACTTTTCACATTGTGGTGTGTTTACGTTTTTTAAAGGTCTGCATGTGGGAGCAGAAATAAAGGTTTATGCATAATGATAGCCTCCAGTCTTGTAATGAAATCCAGAGAAACTTGCAGTGTTGTCTGACAAGTCGGTAGCTACCAGGATTAATAAAGTACTACAAGAATACAGCTCTAGGCCAAAAGAAGACAGGAACTCTCTACAGACTGGTTCCAAACCGAATGCAGACGTAGACTTAAGAGAATTAGGTTCCAAGTTATTAACAAAAGAACAATGGAGGAAATTATGTTTTTGCTCTTACTTTGGTTATGTGTTAATAAGGCAAAAGTGTGAATACGAGTCACTGGTGACTCAAATTGTACCATTTTTCCTAATGTAGCAGTCTGATTGCTTAAGCACTTACCAGTGGCTTGGCTTTATTCAAATGCGCCTTTGCTAGCAAGCCTGCTCTACAGCAGCAGGAGGTGCCTGGGATTCTCTTTAACTCACGTGGCTCCTTTTGCAAGGTATTGCAGCCTGGTGGCTCCCACACCCACGCCCAGCCTCTCCCGATACACTAGCGGTGCATGGAGACTCGGTCGGGAGCAGGAATATGAAGGTGGCCGCAGACATGCATGTCGCCTGCCTTTTTAACGAAGCCTGGCCATTGCTGTGATTATTTCAGGTGTGTGATCACACGATTGTGGCGAGCCCGGCTGCGGCAGTGAGCTCTTCACTGTTTGCGCACAAAAGAAAGGGGGAGCAATGGAAAGCAGGCTAAAATCTAGCCACGATTTTGTATTGGGGCAAGAAAGGGTATCTGGCTGCCATGACAGCGCCTTTGTTAAAAAAGGCAATCGCCAGTTGTTCTTAAACTGTTGTTAGAAATGGTGTTTCTAGTTGGCAGTGGTTTGTCTCCTGCCCAAGTAGGGACCCAATTTCTAACATTGGTGGCCAGCGGTGAGGATAGGACTCGTATTTGTTCTTCACATACAGTGATTGGTGTACATTACTTCTATATTGCAGACCATTACATACCACTATGCTGTTTCTCCTTTTTCTCTCAATTGGTCATTTTTCTAAAGTTACTCCTGCTTCATCTTGATCAAGTTGGAACTCTGTGTGGTTGTTGCATCTGTGAAGCCTTGACAGAATTGAAATTAACTTCTGGCACCTAAACATCTATACTATGAAGGAGCTGATAGTTTTCTGCAAGATGGGGCTGGCTGTGAAGAGGAGCTCTACAAGGTGGGATCTTGAGACAGCCCTGTATTGTTATGCGGAAACATGCTGGGTAGCAACATTATCAGATGCCTCTGGGGAGGACCCTGAGGGGGAAGTCCCCTCTGGAAGTGTAAAGGATGTAAGGCTGTGGAACCACCTGGAGGATCCCAAACCAGAATTTCAAGAGAGCAGTGGCCCTGAGGAAAAAGCAGAGGAAGGGAAAATGATTTTGCAGAGGCTCCAGAGGACAGAGGGGAGCCCTCAGAGAGGGAGTCCCCAGCTGGATGAACTGCTGGGAGCAGTGTCTCCTCCCACACCCTGTCACCTGAGGAGTTCAAGGACAGGGTGGCGGGGAGAGACCTGCAGGTGGATCAATCAGATGCATAGGACAGAGGAGATGAGGCTGGCAGAGCCCTAGCGGATGAGAGGAGGGCTGAGGCACAGCAAGCATTAGCCCAGGAAAAGGAAATGATTTTAGCTCACGAGCTGAAGTTGAGGGAGCTGGATGTGAAAGCTAGGAGGGCTGCGTTCAGCTTAGATGGTGGCAGCAAAAGTACCATGTCCAGTGCTGAAGAAAAGGTCCACGTACCCAGAGACTTGGTTTCTAGGGAAGGGGTGACATACACCAGTGGTCTCAGGCATATGAGGTAGCTTCAGAGGCGTGCAGAGTCCCGGAGGTGGATTGGGGAACTGGCATTGGGAGTCATATTCCTATTGGTGCGAGGGAGTATGGAGTCACATCACGTGAAGGTAGGTTGAGTTTCAGGGACAGTCAGACACCATCTAACCAGATGGTGGATGATGCGGGGTACTTTCTCAAGGCACTGGATGGTTGGGTGAAGGGTAGTACAGTGAACACATGAGAGGCTGTACAATTTGACTGCCGGAGAGCATATGTTCAGTCACGGTTTTCCAGAGCTATGCCAACACACCTGGTGTACTGTGAATTCTGAGTGCACTAGAGGCAGACCTCTAGGTGAGTGCCAGAATGTCTGGGATGGCACTGGGGAGTGATCCCAAGGAGGACGGTTCAGATTTTCCCCATCAGAGTCAGGGGGTTGCAGTGACCCAGACAAGTCCAAGTGTAATGAGTGGGGAGGGAGAAGGATCTCAAGTCCTTTCCAGGAGTAGGAGGAGGGGTGGGAGTGGGCAGAGGCCCAGGGTGCCCTATCTTCACCCCAGTGTTTGGATTGCTCTCAAAGAGGGCACAGGTAGGAGGGCCTGGTGTATTCCAGGAGACCATCTACTGAGGGGAGTCCCATAGTGTCAGGAGAACTTTGAGGGAGATGGCTGTCACAAATGTCCCACCAGTTCTGGTGTCTGGCTGCACCACTCCAGAAAGGAGTGTGCAGAAGTTCAGATGGAGGGGTCAGAGTGGGAGACAGTCCCCACTGAAAGGACCAGTGGGTCAGGGGTTGCCAGCTCTGAGGCCAGAGCACCCCAGGAATGACCCTGATGATGCCACTTTTGGCCTGGGAGGGCTTGATGCTCTGTCAGATGGACAGAGGTCGGTGGGCCTGCGCCAGGCAGACTCTCACAAAACACATGCAAAATGTGTTTCCCTTGAGAGCGATGGTTGTACTCCTCTGGAAGTCCTGGCTTGCCAGGCACACGATCAGCATAAGTGTACAGACCATGGGTTGGGGAACCAGTTGCAGGATAGCACTCCAGAACTGGTGGAAGAATTGTGCAGCACGGCTGCCACAAGCACCCTGACAGTTCTGGATTCTGGGGGTACCATTCTCAAAAGGAAGGTACAGAGCCTGGAGAAGGGGGGCATGGGGATAACTGACTCACCAAATCAAAATGATATACACACAGTTCCAAAACACAAGAGGGT
This sequence comes from Pleurodeles waltl, assembly GCF_031143425.1. Taxonomy (NCBI): domain Eukaryota; kingdom Metazoa; phylum Chordata; class Amphibia; order Caudata; family Salamandridae; genus Pleurodeles; species Pleurodeles waltl. The sequence goes on along the minus strand of NC_090449.1, from coordinate 1,020,834,796 downwards.
TTCTTTCAGACTAATGGTTCTGCATTGAGTGGAAATCAATATATTCAAAGCAAGAGCCTTCCGGTGACATGCTTTATCATAGGGCTATGCTCCTCATCAGGCCGGCGCTGCAATGCCTGACGGGCCCCACGAGGGGGCTCTTTACCAGAGATCTTTTGAGAATAATGCACAACTGGTCAAAAAGTAATTTAAGGATTGGTATAAGGGTAGTTAAAAGTGGCTAGAGGTAAAAAATGCTATTTATTCTGATACTGATACCTCTGACATGATTAAAAACGACAAATTGGGATATGGTAAAATAATGTCTACGCTCCCCAAATGACAAAAATTTTATACAGTCACTAAATCTCACAATAGAGAATAGTAAAGGTAAAAGTAAACACAGGATCCCCTGTGTTACTCTATATAATAGGTCAACATGTTTCTCGCTGTTTTTAGTCAATAAATGATCTTATGCGATTCGTCAGGACCTTAGCACGTACCTAATCCTTTAAGCAATTAGGAACCCATAATAGGGAAATCAGAAACCCTCTAAATATTAAAGGTAGGGCCTCATCGGGGAAAACATCAGGCTTGAAAAATCCAATATGGTTTTGAAGTAGAGCCGTCAACTCTGGTCCACCTACGAACCTGGAGTGGAGGGCCAGGTACAGGATACCACCCCTGGTGGGAGGGAGAGTGGACAAAGGGTGCCAGTCACCTGGGGATGCCGCCCCCACTCTGAGAAACTACAGAGGTTAGAGAGCCCTGAAAGGGCTGAAGCCTGGCTGTCAGTGGCCACTTCGGGTTGCTGTTCTTGTGCACAGAATTGCCCTTGGGTTGGGGGCAGAAGTCAGACCCACAAGGTGAAAGGGGCCCCACCACTTTGTTGGTACGGTATGCTTACTAGGATATATCTGTGAGAAAAGTAAGGTTAGATGCAGCACAGATGGGGTCTGTCGGTGAGGAGAGGGATTCCCCATGGCTTAACTTAGTGGGGCCTGAGACTATGGACAGAGCAGTCCAACGGAGTTCAGAAAGGCGTAGAATGAAAATGGTAAATGCTCCAGTAATACTTAACATGTATCAATAGTTTTTATTACTGAATTGCTATGTCATTTTTATACCATTCTGTCGACCATTAAAGTCCTAGTATATTTTTGCTAAATTACACATATTTCTAAGGTACTGCAGCCATTTTATTTGGTATTGCACAATTGCACATTTTCTGCATGGTGTAGCCTCATTCTGAGGATTGGCACCACGAAGCGAGAAGTTTAGAAGATAATGGAGTCAGTGGCTGTTTGTGCTCTTATTATAAGTAATTCAAACAAAAAATGGCAACAGTAACTTCTCAGTTGCACATCCCTTACAATTTAAACATTAAGGGCCAGATGTAGCAAAGGGTTTGCGAGTCGAGGCGCAAAAGCCCCTCTGCTATGCAGAAATGCATTTTGCGAGTCTGATCCGACTCGCAAAATGCATTTCCGGCTCGCAAATAGGAAGCGGTCGCAAATGAAATCGCAGTTACCATCCACTTGAAGTGGATGGTAACCCAGTCGCAAACGGGAAGGGGTCCCCATGGGACCCCTTCCCCTTTGTGACTGGAAAAAAAAATATTTTTTCAGAGCAGGCAGTGGTCCAATGGACCACTGCCTGCCCTGAAAAAAACCGAACCTAAAGGTTTAGTTTTTTTTTTCCAAGTGCAGCTCGTTTTCCTTTAAGGAAAACGGACTGCAGATGGAAAAAAAAAAACTGCTTTATTAAAAAGCAGTCACGGACATGGTGGTCTGCTGACTCCAGCAGGCCACCATCCCAGTGAGTGCCCAGACTCGCAATGGGGTCGCAAACTGCGACCCACCTCATTAATATTAATGAGGTGGGTCTTTGCGACCCCATTGCGAGTTGCTGAAGGTGTCTGAGGCACTTTTCTGCATAGCACATTGCGACTTGCAATTTGCGAGTCGCACGGACTCGCAAATTGCAAGTCGCAATTTGCTTTGTTGCTACATCTGGCCCTAAGATACTCAGTTGCTTCAGCATTTTCCTTTTTATTTCCAGGGAGCTTTGTCTTACGTTCCATTTAAATAGTTGCGGACGGAGGTGTGTCTAACTCGCTAACACAGACTCCGAACGCCGAGTCAGGCCATTTAACAGGCTGACAAAATGCAGGTGAGCGAAAGCTTGGAGAGAGACACACCTCGTATCCTAGGCGAAGTGCACCGTCATACTTATTGGCAGAAGTAGTGAGGGCTTTGTAGCAAGTGCACATTCGGGATGGGGGACACACACACACACACACACACACACACACACACACACACACACACACACACACACACACACACACACACACACACACACACACACACACACACACACACACTCTCTCTCTCTCTCTCTCTCTCTCTCTCTCTCTCTCTCTCTCTCTCTCTCTCTCTCTCTCTCTCTCTCTCTCTCTCTCTCTCTCTCTCTCTCTCTCTCTCTCTCTCTCTCTCTCTCTCTCTCTCTCTCTCTCTCTCTCTCTCCTTGTGATTGTGTGCTAGTTTCTTGTTGGTCGAATTATTCAGCAATTTTTGTCTCGTGCTGCGAGCAGTAATGTCAAAGCAAAATGGCTAAAAAAATTCATCAATTTTGGGATTAGTTTTCAATGTTCAGGGTTAGTCTTCTATTCTTTTTTTTCACTCCAAAATGGATGCTTGGGTGTTGGTGAAGGAATTATATTACTTACTATCTTCATTCATTCAGGTTTGTGCTTAAGACCTAACAAATGCATATTTTGTAAATAATGAAAACATCGGTTTAGAGAAAAGGACACGCAAGTTCTATGGGGTGTGCCTGGATGGTCTTTTAAATCACTATTGTATTGGACTATTCATTTTTCCAAGAAGGGAGAATTAAAGAGTATGTTTTTAATGTAGTTTTATTTGATGTATTTTTAATCAGCCTTGAGAAAGTCCTTAAATAGGACAAAACACGTGCCGGCTGGGATCATCTGTGAGAAATTAGGCTGGGATTATCTCTGAGAAATCAACACCAACACATCCACAAATTTCCATTATAATAGTTGTATTTATACTAATGCAGTGATAAAAATATGTTTGTAATAATGTCCTCAAATAATGGCACTGGAAATGGTTATACAGACTATATTAATCATAAGAACATGATGTAAATGTCTCTGAAATCTGGTTGCAGTAAAAGAAAAAGTAACATATACCTGAATGTCTGGAGCTAATTTGTATAGTGACATTTTCTTAATCTGGACAATCCCAATATAATGAGTGTAATTTATGGACATAAAAGGTATTGAACTAAGAATACAGTAGAGTAATACACACATTGAGTGCGCCACTAATTTTTTAATTTGCAGTGGAAGTTGTTCTTGGTCTTCTCACAACCTTTGAGTTACCACCTGTACCACCAGTGCCATCTATGCCCTTCGCCACTCAGCATTATTAAAAAATATTGACCCCCTCAGTCATGCTGCCTCCGATTGAAAGGCCTCCATTTCCTTTTTGCACTTTTCTCCTATGTGCCACTTCTGGAATATTTATCGGTTATCCTCTTGCAGGCCCTCCCGTGCTCTTCCCTGGACCACGATCATGAAGATTCCGCGAGACTGTGTCACATGATCAGCGGCCCTCTTGGCCTGGAAGAGTATAAATACCACGCTTCTGCCTCAAGGATGATGCTCAGCTTTCTTTCAGCAAAAGGCTAAATGCTACAATGCAGCCCGTGAGATTCATAGCGTAACACCAATTTTGCTCTCCTTTGCTTATAGCCTTTGACCCAACCCAGTTAAGCGACTAGAAGTCTAGAAGTCCAGAACTCACAATCCAAGAACACGTAACCACCAGAGAAGGAATTCAGAAGCCCCCTTTCTCTCTTTCTTTTCCCAAATCTCTGTCCTTCTTCTGTGACCACTGCCAGAGCCCGAGAATGGTACTCGCAGTGAGAGTTGTGCATGAAGGGATAGGGTGGACTGTCCTCGCTCCTGCCAAGGTTCTTGAGTTTGCAGGTGAGTGGCAGGGCAGGACACTTTCTCATTAGAAGAGCCTGGCACCTGCCCATTTGTTAGCGGCAGTCTCGATCATGCGTTCTTGCCTCCATTCACTTGTACTGAGAAAAAACACAGTGTAAAAATAATCACTGAATGTGACTCCAATTGATTTAGGGAGGAAGCTTTGGTCCATTGAAGCAGCAATTGCCTTGCATTATTTTGCTTGCAGATTGGGTATTTTTGCATCAAAAGCAAGTTAGATTGTATAGGCTATCCCAAGTGCTGTGTTTTTCTTTTACAAGACACACTGGGAGGCAATATTACATCAATCACCCCAACAGTGAGAAAGCAGAATGAACCCAATCAGAGGGGCAGGATGGCAGCACCATGAAACATATGGCTAATAATGACAAGCTCCAAATCCAAGAGGGAACAAGAACAGAATGCCCACAAGAGACCAGAAGGCACAAGGAACCCTAAAAGAGAGCAGAGGTTCTAGCTTGGAATAAAAATGCAAGCCCAAAAAATATTTGTCTGGAGCATACCAAGCAGTAAGTATGAGTACAAACTTTGTATTTGGAAGATTAGAGAAGAGATATGAAATATCTCTTACAGAAACAAACTCCCAGTACCTGGTAGTCACAGACACATTATACCATCCATGCTAAATAGGGTGGGAGGTATGATTTCCTTACTCCAGTGGTCCATTCTCCATCAGGCTACATTGTCCGAGAGCAGAGCCAGTGGGGACGCCTCACTTGCAAAACCGACTGTCTGCTTTACGCATAAGTGAATGAGCAGACCAATGGTTTAGTGCAGTGGTTCCCAACCTGTGGTCCATGGACTCCTGGGGGTCCACCACAGCTTAGAATATTAAAAACTATCAATAGATTACTTCCCCAGCTTTCAGTAATGACTTGGTAAGGGGGCTCCCTGCATTACAATAATGATTCATTGGGGGTCCCTGGGTTCCAGTAATGAGAAAGTGGGGGTCCACAGAAGTCAAAAGGTTGGTAACCACTGGTTTAGTGGCTAGGGCTCTCCGTTACATTTGTGAGACAGCGCCCTGTCCACCACCTCTAAATCAGACCTACAGTCAGGTAGACAAGAAGAAACACCAAGGAACATCAACAATGAACTACACTAAAAAGTTTGCGAGAGGCAATAGAGCAGGTTTCCAAAGTAGTCTCACCAGGCGCACAAGCCACTCTAGCATCTGGTCAAAGGACATCTAGGGTGCGCTTCCACTCTTGCAGGGGATCATTCACTTCCTGTTACAATTCTTTCTTAGGCCACCATCTTTGCGGACATCTTTTTGGACAGATCAACCAGTATTTGAACACTGCCCTCAGTCCTGAGCACCATTTTGCAATCCAGTTTGCATAAAACCCAGTTGTCTGAGGCATTACAACTTCCTATTTTTTTTATACTGAAATGCGAAATAAAATAGTCACAGTCCGAGGGGAAAGAGATTGTCTTACGTTTGGACCTCGCACAAGTGGCCCTGCTCATGTAACCTGCAAGGCCAGTACAGCGCTTTATGGAGCATTGGTTTTCATGCATTTATGTTTTTAATTGGTGATTATTAGACCATGGTAGTTTCAAATGCCTAAAGACATCTATATGCCAATTGTCACGGCAGTGCTTAATTTGTAAATAAAAACGTGCCGGTGCCCAGAGCTCTACTCTTAAACACGCGGCTGCTGCATTTAAATGTGCGAGCACGGAATACTGAGGCAGCCATCTCTTCTCCTTTAATTTTTTAAAGCCACTCCCTGCCCCTTCAGCTCACTCTGACAGCTTTCTGCTTTCTCCCATTGTGATGCTTTTTCGTTTTTCTCTTCCTCCGCCTTTCCCATATGTGTCTTTTACTCGCAGCAAATGTTTGAGGCAGAAGAATAAGCACCGGCCCTGAAAAATAAGTGCCGGTGCTCAGCACCGGAAACAAGCACAAATTAAGCACTGGTCACGGGGCAACAATCAATGAATAAAAGCCCTCTGCAGGCCACATATCCCTACATTAGGACAGTCATGGCACACCTGCTTACCCATTCTCTCAACTAATCTTTTACATTCTTGTTTTGGTCTTTTTTTTTTTTTTACTTATACGTTTTACTATAGATCTAGACAGACCCAGGAAGAGTATCAGAGCCCTTTGGACAAGTCTACCATAGCATTCGTGCCGAAGAGAAAATGTAACGTTCAGGAAGACAAACATTATCACAAACATACAGCATCTTGGTTTCAAAGTAATCCAGCAGGCTGGAATACAATGATAAGATTAACATTTTAAGGAAAGTCTTGGAGTTCAGGAGCTTGACAAAACTACTAAATTCACTAGATGTACAGTCAAAACAGGAAGAAGTAGGATGTACATGAGAAACACCTAATAAACAGTAAAAAACAAACTTCAATTGAAGTAGCCTTGGCACGGATTCTGGGCACTAGACTGAGCAGGGGAGATGGGAAACGTTAATACGTTTGCCTGTTTAATGTAACAACCTACATCATCTGCGCGTTTCTAGTCATGCTAACATTACTTTCTCTTAGACTGGTGTCTTTGTGCATTCGTCTTAGAGAAGAGAAACTGTGAACATTGTTCTCAGGTGAAAAACTCTTTAAATGTTTGTAACTCTTGAAGGCCATTGCCCTAATTCCCATGAGTTTAGCAAGGCACTTGCAGCAGATTATACATTTTGCCTCGCTTGTACTTCAGAAGTTTCTCTTAACTGTTATTTTCAGAGAAACCCTGGTAGATGGACTAATAATTTGTTTTTATTTGTCAATAAATGCTCTCAGACTCAACCCAAACCAGAGGTGCAGATTTCTTTGACAGATGAATCTTTGCTTCTTTACGCAAGGTGTCTCGAGCCAAAGTACATTTGTGATGTGCAGGGAGTGTTCTCCACCTGAGATCTCAACCTCTGGTCTACTTGGGTGTATCTGGAAGGGCAGCTTTATGGCCCAGGTGTGCAGCCTTGAGTACACATCTTCCCTCACCCAACAGCCAGTTTATTAACAGCAGTATAGGAGTTATGTCATATCAGCAGTGGGCATAGACCATTTTTGCTGCTGCATGTAGTACAGCTTTAATGGGCAGTCAGGGTCCACTGTATAGAGAATTCACACATTCTGATCTTGACATTATCTATACCTGAACCGCTGACTTAAAACAGACTCAAGGATGAGATATTTCATGTTTTGGGTAGGCTTGGGAGTTCAGGCCCTAACACTATATCGTTATTGTGCAATTCCAGGTGTAATTTGCCATCCAGTAGGAAAAAAAGTAGTTTTGTGGGTTTTTTAAGGTCATAGAGAAAATATCTTAAGAAGTGAGAGAATCCAGACAGTTGTTTCTGGGGACAAGATGCCAAGAAGAAAGAAATTGCTCCTATCAGTATTCTTTTTAAAGTTGTGCTGTGCATTCTGTCCTGAAACTTTTGTAGATCTGGGGCCTGGACAGTAATGTGGTCTACAGAAGTGATTCTCCATATTGGTGCATAGACAGAGTCAATCCCTCTCTCACATCATCTGGGGACTCCATGCAGAGATTGAAGAGGGTAGGAGATAGCGTGGAGCCTTGGGGACACTGAAAGGATAACATGTCTGGATAGAGATATAACCTCCCATTTTGAAAGTGACTCCTCAGGTACGAGTCTAAGAATCTCATCACTTGGCCAGTGATGCCTACAAGATGTGGTGCTCAACAGTATCAAAAGCCAACAAAAGATCAAGTAAAACCAATAGGTGAGTAATCACTGATTTCAAGACTGATGTTCTCTGTGCAACAACCCTGTCTCAAACCAGACTCTGGAAATGATCCTCAGCTTTCATTTATGTGACAGAAACTGGAGACCGGTCATAGATTTTAAATTGTTCAGCTATTTTGGGACAGAGTCAAGTGTCTGGGGGTGTCATGGGTCTGCAACAGTGAGATAAAGAGACAGGAAGTCTGGGCTAGTGGAAGAAAAACACATGAGGTGAGCCCAAGTCTAAGCGGGCACAGTATTTAGCAAACCTGATCATTCAGCAGCACTAGAGGCGGCCCCCTGAGAAACATTTTAGGTCCCTGCTTTAATTTCTTTACAAATTAAGCACTGGAGCTGTCCCTTAGAGATGGAGCTGTTGATAATTGATAAGGCTGGCATGGCCGGACTGGTGCACTAAAGGCAGCCCTGGAAAAAATGCTCAAACCAGCCTGGCTCGTTTGTCTCCTTGCGCTATCGCTCTCTTTCCATCCTTCCATTTATTCGCATTAATTAATTCATTCATTCATTCTCTCCTTCTCTCCTCGAGCTCTCTGATTGCTCTCTCTTTACGTCCTCTCACTCTTGTTTTTTATTCTTTCTTTCTTTCTTGAATCCGCCCGCCTGCTGCAGTTAACCGCGGAGAGCTAAGGAAACAGCAGAGAAACCAGGCCCTCAGCTCCAATGGCTCCAGCCCTTCAGGGAAATGCCCAGTGGAACGAAAGACCCATCCAACCCTAAAGGCTGTCCCACTACAGGCGTAGACGACTGGGCCAGTGATACCTATAATGGGGGCGACTGGTAGTAAGAAGGCTGAGGTAAGCAATGGTTTCCTTGAAAGAGTCTCTACTTGATCAAAATGGTGCCCAGAATCATACTTTTTGTGAGCAGAGTGAAGGAAACCAGTGTGTCCAACGCGTTATATAAGATTTTACCTTTCAAGAAACAAAGTCAGTTCCTTGCATTTGTCAGCCATTAAGGGAACTTTACAAAGAGGTTTATTTCAACCTACCATTCTGTCCCTACTCCAAACTCTACTAAACACACCTGCAACCAAGAGCACAAACCCAGCACAATTATTGTATAAGGAAAAAAATTACTAACCACGATGTGGTCTTTGGGCCCAATACCCTCATGCTATTAATGAGGCAACACGGACTCATAGTGTGAGTTCATGTAACTGGCCTCGGGCACGTGCGTCCGGCCTTTTTTATTTGCAGGGTGACCTGACTGGTGACGCCTGTGATGGCTGAGTGTGGAAGCCAACCCTCAGCAGAGTGGCTGGTGGAAACACTAGAACGTGTCCAGCAGGACACTAGATCCCTCCCAAACTTTATTGAAAAAGCAAACAACTAAGTCCAGCCTGTGGGAGAGAAAACAAACAATAAAACAATCACTCAGGGGGTCATTCTGACCTCCGCGGGCGGCAGAAGCCACCCGCCTGGCGGGAACCGCCAGAAGACCGGCGGTCATTCTGAGTTTCCCGCTGGGCTGGCGGGCGACCGCCAGAAGGCCGCCCGCCAGCCCAGCGGGAAACCCCCTTCCATGAGGATGCCGGCTCCGAATGGAGCCGGCGGAGTGGAAGGGGTGCGACGGGTGCAGTTGCACCCGTCGCGATTTTCAGTGTCTGCTTGGCAGACACTGAAAATCTTGATGGGGCCCTGTTAGGGGGCCCCTGCAGTGCACATGCCATTGGCATGGGCACTGCAGGGGCCCCCAGGGGCCCCACGACACCCGTTACCGCCAGCCAGGTTCTGGCGGTCAAAACCGCCAGAGCCAGGCTGGCGGTAAGGGGGTCGGAATCCCCATGGCGGCGCTGCCTGCAGCGCCGCCATGGAGGATTCCCTTGGGCAGCGGGAAACCGGCGGGACACCGCCGGTTTCCCGTTTCTGACCGCGGCTGTACTGCCGCGGTCAGAATGCCCATGGGAGCACCGCCAGCCTGTTGGCGGTGCTCCAGCGGTTGTTGGCCCTGGCGGTCCATGACCGCCAGGGTCAGAATGACCCCCTCAGTCTCTTCAGGCGGTCCGTCGGACATGCTGCATGGGACGGGAAACATATTTGTACGCTTTGTAAACAACGCAGACGTTTCTCACACAAGCGTAACCATGCTTGCCTGAACAATGACTGCCTTTTTCTGTGCCTTAACCACGCATATGCCAAACTACGCATATGCGTGGTTAAGGCAGAAAAAATGGCAGAGTAGATCAGGAGAGGACATGGGGAGGTAAGTTGGGCTGGGGAAGGGGGTACATTTTAGGGGTGGGGTGGATTAAGGGATTGAAGTGCGTGGGGGGCGCTTGGGCTTTTTTTTGGGGGGTGGTGAGGGGGTTTGGGTATTTTATTTTTTATGGCTTAGGGTGGGGGGGTCAGGCTATTTTATTTTTTAGGAGCGGGGTGGGGAGGTTTGGTTATTTTTATGTAGGGCTTAGGGTGGGGGTGGGGTAGTTTATTTTTAAAGGGGTGGGGGAAGGCTTGAGGAAGGACGGGAGAAGAGGAGGAAAATTGGGAGAGGATGCGGTGGGGTTGGGGCAGGGGTGGGGGGTAGTTTTTAGGGGTGGAGTGAATTTAGGGCTTAGGGTGGGTGGGGGGTTGGGTAGTTTACTTACGGGGAAGGTTTTAGGGCTCAGGGCGGGTGTCGGATAGTTTTGTTTCATGGGGCAGGGGTTGGGGGGTCAGGGTAAGTTTTTTATTAGTGTTCAGGGTGGGTGGTGGGTTGGGGTACTTTAGTTTTTAAGGAAGAGGCTAGCAGTTAGGATAGTATTTTTCTTTAGGGCTCAGGGCAGGTGGAGGGGGTCAGAGTAGTTTAGGTATTAGTGATGGGGGTTGTTTTGGGCCTGAGGGCAGAGTTGCATGATAGAACCACACATATTGGTTCACATGCTGTTTCCACACATGCCTTTACTAGGCATGTTTTTACAACAACATTCGTTGTAAAGGCATGCGTGGAAACAATGCGGTCGCGGTTCCAACTATGTTGTTAAGGCATTTGTTGCTCATGCATGTGTGGTTCCATCATACAATCCCATGGGACAGGTACAGCTGGACACTTGGCAAAATGGCACACCTCCGTTGTTTAACCAGACTGCTCTGGACACAAATGGCAGTGTTGATGATGTCCGGATACTTCAGTCGCCTGTCCACGACATCACAGTTCACTTGGGGACTGTCGGTCCAGTCCCGCCTGGGCTCGCAGAGTTGGAGTCTATTTACAAAGTTTGATGCTGGTGCATCAGGAGCAGTGGAGAGTCCACTTTAAGGAGCTCAGGAAGCATTCCAGCTCCAGGGATGGCACACCTCCGAAGACTGCGGATGACCTGGATGAAGGAGCATCGTCCTTGAAGGCCTTGGTGCATCTCAACATCCATTGGTGGAGCAGCGTCAAGCTTACCTCTCGTGCCAGAATTTCATCGGACAGGAGTCTCCTCAAGGCCCTTTGGCAGGCTGCCACAAGACCATGTGGACCGTGCCGGACCTATCGCAGGCCAAGCAAAGGAGTCACTGAGGAACTGCCCACAGGAACACATCCCAGTCGTGGATGGAGCAACAAGGGTGGTTGTCACAGGGTTGGCGTGCTCAGGCCTTCAGGACTCAGGTGCTCTGGCCTTAGTGTAATAGTCTTTGGGTGACCAGTCTCTGTCTGTGACCTCCATGCCTCCCGGGGCCTGTCATGGAGCTACCTCAGACACACCTTTGTGGCTGGATTCCTCTCTCACCGGAATTCCTTTGAAGTCCTTGCCCCTGGATTGCTACGGGACCATGTGGGCTGTGCGGGCCATTGGTAGGTTGCACCATGGGGGTCGCTGTGGAACTCACAACAGGGGCACGTCCAAGCTTAGTGCATCCCCAAGGGTGGATGGTCCAAATGGTTGTGTATGCTCTCTCCGGCAGGTGTCCAGTTCACAGGGCCTCATGGGATGTGCTCTGCTGGTCAGCCTTCCACAGTGCTAGGGATGCCTTGTCAACTTCAGGTCTTGTTGCTCACAATGGCTCCTCTCAGGTGGTGCTGTGCTCCTCGGGTGTTTGGGTGATGCACCTCCTATAGATGACAATCTTACTATATCTTGCAGAAGATCAGCAGGTGGCAGAGTCTTGCATAGGGAAAGGATGACTTGAGGGACTTCGTGGCCACTTGCAGTTCTTGCATGGCGTGTGCAGTTGGCAACAGAGATGCCATCGTGGTCAAGCAGCTGGTGACAAGTGGCAGGACGGTTGAGCTGGGAAGCCTGGGCCAGGACGCAGTTCGCACATGCTTGCAGCTTACAGTTGGTCCACCCGTGGAGCTGGCTCCAGTGATGTCTGTTCACCCTGGTGGCTGGCTTGTGGTGATGCATGCCCTCTTGTCTGCTGCCACAAGTCCTCAGTCCTGTCGCTCTTTCCCCTTTGGCTTATGCACCTGTGGTGGTGTTGATCTTCTGTGTGACCGGTCTGTCACACCCTTCTTCTCTGGTTCTTCACGTCATGGCGTTGGGCCACGTTCTTCTCTCCTCTCCTCTTTTCCCAATGTGGCGTTGTGCCACAGGTCAAATGTTCTGCTGCACCTCAGCCGGTGTATCGTGTTCCTTTGCAGCCTCTCAGAGGCTGAGTCCTGTTAGTAGGACTTGATCCTTTCACCCCTCAGACCTCTCAAATGCGTGGTCCGATCCGGAATCTTCTTGTTGGTCCGCTCCGTGACTGGTGGGTCACCAACCTCTTCATGTCTTCACTCGAGGGTGCAGCGCTCGCTCCTGCCTCCGTCTGCTTGGCAGTGTTGTTCACTTCTCCTGACCTGCTGAACGATGGGCCATCGGTGGCCATCTTGTGCTGTGGTGTGGCGAGCTGGCAGGGCCTCTTCTCCCTGGTGTTGCGTCACACTCTCAGAGGGCTCTGTCTGTGCCTTGGCTTCTACCCGTGTTGTCAGGTTCGCTTGCACGGCCCTCTGCACACCTCTGACATTGTCTCTTTCCTTTAGGGGCACCCTTTTGCTGATGCTTTAGATACCTGCTGTTACTTCTGCCGGTGGCGTCATTGGCTGGCACTGGGCATGTCCACTCCTGACTCGCCTTCACCGCTGGAGGCATGTGGCGCTGTCTTCCCGTTGGTGATGATGGCGGCAGCAGATGGCAGCTAGGGTTGAACATGCCACGCTCGTCCTCCTTGTGCACCATGTGCGGCACGAAGCCTCCTTAGGCTTTGCTGCGTGGCTGGGGCAGCTTTGGGCAGCATCAGTATCAGTTCATTGTGCAGGGGTTGCACGCATCTCTCCCCACGGCACTCAATGTCTGGGGGTGCTGCTGCTACCTGCAAATCTCTGTGGTGCTGCAGGCCACTTTATCAACCCAGCACTCAGCATCTCTGCTGAACAGGTGCAGTACCTGTTTTTGGCACTAGATGGCAATGTGGTGCTGTTTGCAGACCACAGCAGTCTTTCGACCGGCTGCGGGCCTCGTTGGTGCAGATGCCGGGGATTACAGTCAAACAGCCTCGCAGTGTGTAGGAAAGAGACCTGCACTATGTGCTGGCGTTGGGGAGGGGGGGATATCAGCAGTCTTGCTGGCCGATCTCCAGTCCTGTCGCTTGTGCATGGCAGGACCGTTGCCTCTCCCTCCTCGCGGCCGCAACAGTCTTGTTAGCGCTGCGAGGCACCCAGTTGTATCCTGCACGCTCTTCCTTTTCTTGCATTACATTACTGGCAGGGATGGCTCTTTTTCACACTGCCCTTTGCGGGCGGGCCTCTGCACCGTGTTCAGCCCGGTGGGTGGCAGGGCCACTGCAGGTCTCTCTGGTGAAGCAGTTGGAGTCTCTGTCTTTCACCTCCTAATTTCCTCGTCCTGTCATGCAGCTTCGCCTCAGTCATGCCGGCAGGTGGTGGCTGTGGTCCGCGGACGTCGGGATATATGTCCTCTCTTATTAATGTCCTCCTTGGGGGGGGGAGATAGGTAGGCCTTCGGCCCCCAGCTGCACAACGCAAGCTTCGACTCGCAGGAGCTGCTGTGGTGCACATCAGACAGTGCGGACGCCTTACGTATGCTGCAGCGCTTCACTCCAATTTCACTGTACTTACTTTTATTGTAACCTGTCTGTGATCAGGCCCGTGGCAGGCGGGATGCAGAGGCCTCACCAGGGATGCCGGTTTCCACGCTGGGAGGCCGTCTAGTCGCCCTGCGCCGGTGTCTTGCTGGCAGGGGGTAAAAGGGTGCCTAATTCAAAGGCTACTCTGCCCATACAAACAATGTTAAAGTTGGTGCTGGTGCCCACGTGTGATCAGACCCACTCGTCGCCATTGTGTTTTTGGGGTCCTAGGCCCTCATACTGTTAATGAGGCAACACGGACTCATAGTGTGGGCTCATGTAACTGGCCTCGGGCACCTGTGCCCGAACCCTTTTTATTAGCGGGGTCACCTGACTAGTGAAGCCTGTGATTGCTGGGTGTGGGGTAAATGTGAAAGCCAGCCCTCAGCAGAGTGGCTGATGGAAACACTAGAACCTGTCCAGCAGGAGACTACACACCAATCTTGGGTGCCAGAGTAGCGCTACTCGCTAAAAAAAAAAAATGCTTCTGCAGGGGGTGGTAAGCACTATATAAATACATTTACAGTTATAATTATGTTAGCAAGACATTTTACACCGATGTGGTGCTCTGCACTGCTGTTGCAAGGGGTGTGAGGTGTGAAAACTAGCATGTGGGCGAGAACGTGTAAGAACTGCAGCACACAGTCGTTATATTTACAGCTTGTGGCTATAAAAAAAAAAAAAAAAAAACTTTTTGCCACAGAATCGCGCACTTTTTTGGAAAAGTCCCGAAGAGCAGAGGCATTTGTGGCTTCCGTGTCAGAAATGTGTCCGCCAGACTCTCTCTCCTCCATCTAAAATTAAAAGTACCAACTATCAGTTCTCCCAAAGTCTTGGTTGTGTGTCTGCGCCTGTTTGTGCGTGCACGCGCTCATAATTACATTTAAAACTTTTGAAGACTTTTCCAGTTAGTAAGATTTGTGGCAGGGAGCAAGCAAAATACCTATTTTTATGCTGCTGAGCATGGTTTACGGCTTTTGTGCTATTTAAGCACAGCAATCCCGACAGTTTATTAAAGCACTATCCACCGCCCCACTCGGCGAGCTGGCTCTGTGCACGGTGCATAGATGTGCTAAAAAAAACACCTCAATGGCAACTGGGTGTGCTGAGGTGACTGAAAAGCTGAGCTGTAATCTGAAAGTGAAACGATCTTTTTACCTTAGGTAATGCTGCCCTCTAAAGGCTACCTATAAACTTGCGTCCTGCATGAGAAAGCAATTGTTGGGATATATACCTTCATATAAGTAACACTGACTGAAAAAGGCCACAAATGGAGACACGAGTTTCATTTCCTTTCTGTGATGCTAATTTTAATTTCGTTAGTGCCGCAGCAGAGATTAGATGCAAAAAAAAAAAAAAAAAATCACAAACAATCTCAAGGAATGGCAATAAACATTAACACTTCACAATTTGCTTTTTCGAATGTAGAAGTAACAAGCATTTGCAATGGGTCTCGCGTTTGCTCGAGTTAGAGCTATTAGCGTTGTAAATTCCTATCTGGACTTTTATTGCCACATAAACTGAAACTGAAAAGTAAAACAGTTGAGATAAGCGAGTCAATTCAAGGCACCACGGCAGCCATAAGCGTGAGAGTTATTGGCTCCCTGAGTGATTGTCTAAAAAAGGACCGCAGTTGGGATGAAAGACAAACCGAAACCAGAAGAGGGGATCATCACACGCTGTAACAAGAGGAAGCATGACAGTGTGATGGCCAACAAAAATGTTCACTTGGTGAAATCGCATGGGAGGGAACTCGGCTCACAAAGGAGGGACATTTCACAAAATGCACCAAAAAAATGAAGCATTTATGACAATCACAACAAAGAATGAATAGCAGTAGTGGGCGTGGTTAAAAGTCCACAGAGAGATGACAGCAGGCCAGAGTGCTTGCCGCTCGACCCTTAAAAGCAGACAGAAGCTTGGCAAGCGCATTTGGCCCCATCCCCTTAAATTTCATCCCCGGCCTCTTGCTCCTCACTCCATTAGGAGGTCCATGTAGAGTGCCACCCAGCATCTATGTCAATCACACATTTATGCAGGCGTGAACGTCGATTCGCCAAAATGCCAGGGGTAGCGGAAAGTGACATCACTCGCCATTTGACCTTTACTTTTACTCATACATGCTTACACATACACACACTTTTAAACATACACACTCTCACATAAACATACTCTTGCCCACAAGCATGCACACACCATTCATTTGAAAATATGTTTTGCCTACCTCAGCTGCAAGCTAATTGCACTCCATTCTTTATTGCACTAATAGTAAATTAATAACACACTGACAGAATACAAAGAAAGTGGAGCTCCAAGGAGGCGCTGCTCCTTTGCTCCTTGCACTGATTAAACCACCTCTGACACCAGAGGTTGCAAAGGCGATGCCAGTTTTTGCAAGGGGCAAGGCAGGGGTTGAAGATGCAACCCCTAAATGACATCCATGCACGCAGGGCACAGCAAAAGGGTTAAAGCGATCCCTGAAGAGATTCCAGATGAATTTATTTTTTCACTTTCAGTTCCTTAAGAACCTTCCGTTTTCAGTAAGGACTTAGGATCATATACATGTACAAACCATTTTTGCAGTTGGGCCTTTACCAACCACAAAAAATGCTTTTCTGTATCATACATGCCAACATTTTAGAAAAGGAAAGTGGGAGAAAATAAACAAGAGAGTGTTTCCTCCGTGTGATTTCTAATGGGGTGCAAACTGCGACGTACCTCATTAATATTCATGTGGTAAGTCGATTTGCGACCCACTAGGAATCGCTATTTCAAAGATGTAAGTTTTCTTACATCAGGAATTGTGATTTCCTAATTGCAATTCAATAAGAATCGCAATTCGGGAATTGCAATTCTAGATGTTTTCACATTTGGCCCATACACGTTTCCCTGATTTAGCACGTTAGAGACTGATTTGCAAACTGCACTTTTGTAGTAACTTACACTTTTGAGTTTTGTAGAAGTTTACGTTTGTGTGAACAAATTCCCACTTACATTATTTTCTATGAAGGGTGTTGTAGTACCAGTGGTTGGCCATGTCTATGACTGGACTTACTACAAAACTGTAAGTTACTACAAAAGTATAAGTTACTGCAAAAGTGCAGTTTGTGAATACAAAAATGTGTAAACTTACTCAAAAGCGTAAGTTAACTTTGTGAATCAGGCCCTATGTGGGGATGGCCATCTGGAGCTTCACACATGTGGAAACAAAAGAAAGAGAAAAGCTATTTTAGTTAATGGTATCGTTTTGGAAGAAGCGCACAGCAGAAGTAAGGCGTTAGCTGTGCGTTGGTTTGTTGAACTTAATTAAAGACTTGCATCAGGTTTAATAACCCCTTTCCACACTAGCTAGCAATTTTGGCTCTGGAATTTGAAAGATAAAAAGACTTCTTTGAACATGGAAAATTCAACTTTTTTGTCGCAATGATACTAATAATTGTATGAAGCACAGTGAAAGGCAACAACTGAAACGGTTTCATCATCATTTGAGAATATAAATCTTCAGTTTAAGAAGACAATATAGATAATTAATTTGTGATTTTTTTTAAAGTGGCTATTTATCTGTCCGCCGTCCAAATAGTACTTAACTTCTGCTATTTACCCAGCTGCTGGCTAAATAGTAGACACAATGTACTATTTAACAAGCATCCAAATAAATAGCGTGAAGGTCTTTATTTAACCAGACATGAAGAACAAAGGGACCCACAAAACGTACAAACGTATGTATAAAGGTAAGTGGATGAATTAAGCTGTTTATAGGTGAAAACAGTAGAATCCGTTTTGAATAAATACACTCATTTTAATGTATTATTGAAATAAGGAACATAAGGATCAAACTTCTGTTTCAGAAGTTCAGAATATGGTGCCCACATTTTCTTCTGCTGTCTGGGAGTATTATGCTGTATGCAAAGAACAACAAATGTGTTTTAATGTATGTTTCATAAACATTTTCTTCACTCATGAGCATGCATTTTGTTTTATTTTACAGTTCATGTTAATTCTTTTGATGATTTTTGAGGGCTGTGCTCATGTTGGGCTTTTTTTGAAGACCTTGTGCTAGTATGGGCTGCTTTTAAAGGGGGGTTTGTGGGATTGACCTTGCTTAATATTTCAGATCTGTCAACAAATCAACAGCCGAAAAGCAGCAGCAAACAGGCAGTACAGGTAGTATTGGACCACAAATGGAGGGGCAGTTACATAAGGCATTTAGTGATAGGGGCACAGTGCTCTGGGGCACTTGTAGCCGGTAAGGTTAGTACGAGACAGTAGATGGGCTTCTGCGAAAGCAGGAGAAAGGTAAACAAAAAAATATGGATAATTCACAACTGAAATTTCTACTCACTTAGCTGCTAGCTGAATAAACACACTTTTCACACCATTCACCAGGCAGAGTGGGTTTCAGGCAAAGATGCTTATTAGTCGCATTTCAAAAGTGGTCCTCTTCAGCCACACCAGTCTGCAGCCCAATGTATCTTGGAAACTGCAGCTTCACTTTTTAACTTGATAAGCAGTGTTTTAAGTGGGATGGGTCCTGCCGCTAAAGAGTCCTCCATTCTGTCATTGACAGTGTTGCCTCAGAAACGTAAATCTGGAACCAAAAATAGAAAAAAAAAACACTTAGAGAGTACCCACTAAAGTCATTGTGAAGGGAACCTAGGGAAGGAAGGAGAAGGTAAGAGGATGATGATGATGACCAGTAAGAGGATAAGGACTATGTTGGACCACTAGGAGGGCAAGGGCAACCACAGCCATGAGGACCAGGACAAGAAGAACAAAGGTCGGGTAGACCTAATTCATGAGGACCAAGGCCAGAGGGGACCAGGAACAAATATATGGGGAAGAACAGGAACAGAAGAAAATGGACTATGGGTACCGGGACACGGATGAGAAGTATCTGGAGGATGTGGAACAGGAGGACTGAATCCAGTGGACTAGAGCAAAAAGGAACAGAGGACCACAGGTATGAGGAATAGAGGGAGCCAGAAGCAGAATTAACAAATATAGAAGAGCCTGAACTGGAAAGTTCATGGCTTGCAAGACCAAGACACCCTAGTTCAACAAGACCAGGAGGAATAGGAAGGACCAAGAAGCCCAGGCCAGTGGGACCAGGATCATAGGTCCATGAGAGTTAGACTCAGAACAACCCTAAACCAGGATGACAAGGACTACATGAACCATGGTAACTTGCAACACAGGAACTAGGAGCATGGGACCAGGGCTTCAAGTACAAGGAAAACCAGACCCAGGGGAACCACTATTAAAAGGACCATGATCAACAGGACCATGGGCAGATTGACAAGAACAGGATAGAACAGGCAAAATAGGAGACCTGGAGGACTAGTAAGATGGTGCAGGAGGGAAACCAAGACATGTAAGTCCACTTGAAGGCAAGATCAATAAGGACCAAAGAAGCATCAGGCTACTGATCATGGCTACAAGGACTAAGGGAACCAGCCGCAAAAGTATTAGGAACAGGCAAACCAGTAGACTAGATAAATCAGGGGAGCAGGACTAGGAGGTGCAAGAGACCATCATTAGAGTTAGAAGAATGAACATGGCCAAGAGCCTGTGACAGAGGAGAAAGAGGTTTTAAGAGGCAGTTGTACCTAGGGCTCAGGAGGAACTGGGAACTGCAAGGATGACCACAATACAAGGCATAACCATTCTGCTGCTAGGTCTTTCTCCCTAGAATGCTAAGCTCTTTTTTGGCTATTTGGGGTAGTTTGCGCTTAGGCTTCCATAACTTTTTTTTCACACAAGGTATCCATGCCAAACTTGAGTCCTTTTTCTTTTTTTTCTTTTTTTTACAAAATCCTGAGGATTATAAAGGTACCCAGGGCTTGTGGATTCCCCTGGACAGGAAAGAGAAAATAACAAAAATATAGATCAATTTAGGGATTTTTTGAGGGAGAAATATGAGAAAGTGATTGGCAAAATAGTGTCCGTTTTTTCCCTAAAAATGGCATAAAGGAAAGGTTTGCTTAGCTAAAGTCACCATCTTCCCAGATTTCAGGTACATGCAGAGCTTAATCAGAAACCTGTTTTGTTACCACATTTTTGGCATTTTTCAAAGAGGTAGCTCATTATTCCTACTTTTTGTGCTTTCAACTTACTTCCAGTGAAAACCACTGTGAAGCCCATTGGTGATCTTGGACAGCTATATATTTCTGAAAAGAAAAAAAGATTCCAAATTCAGCAAGTGGTCATTTGTGGACATACCTCAAGGGTTTCCCACAGAAACTAACATATCTCAAACTGTCTTCTTTCTTACACACTGGCTTACATTTGGATGGTACAAACAGAGGGTAATACAATTGTTAATAACACATGTTCTACTATTCTCCAGGCATCATGACATGCTCCCATCCCAAAATAGGTTCAGTGTTTCAACCCCCCCCACCCCCCCACTCCCCCCACAGGCTTGGATTGAAGGTGTTTATCCAAAATATGCCCCCAGGGGACAGAAAGGCCACTATACACCAGGGAAAAATTGTTCCAAAAAGAAGGGTGTGGAAGCAGCTCACAAAGGCATCACACCATGCTCCCACCCCAGAATATGGGTATCAGTCTTTCTGCTCCCCTGGGTGTAGATGGAGGGCATTTACCCAAAATCTTCCCCCAGGGAACAGAAAGACCACTAGACTGGTGGCGGCGGCTCACCCATGCATCGCCCCTTGCCAGTAGTCCAGAATAGGCACAACAGTTTCTCTGACCCTTTGGGCAGATTGTAGGTAAACACCCACCACTCCCTTTTCACATAAGGCACAGAAAAAAAAACTTCCTGGTGTTGAATGTTTTTTCTCCCCGCTGGTGGGCATATTGGAACTAAAGACCTCATATCTGCCAACCAGCGGGGCAGAACACTATCAGAGCTATTTTAGGGGCAGGAGCTCAGCACAATGTCTCGGCGACCCACCCCCAACAGCGATAAAACAATTCTCCCCTAGTGTCTAATGGGTTTTCTGCCCCCCTCCGGAAAGCAAATTAGAGGTAAAAACCTCCTATCTGCCACCCCCAAGGAGCCAGAAAGACCATGAGCATATTTGTTGGGGTGGGTGTTTGGCCAAATGCCCGAGTGGGCCACCACACCACATCCCTTTTCATTATTGAAAAAAAAATCCCTGGTGTCTAGTGGTCTTTCTGCCCTCACCCCCAGGAGGGCCAGATTGGAGGTAAAGACCTCCTGTTTGTCCCTGGGGGAGCACAAAGACTGTCAGGGTCATTTTGGGGGTGGAGGCTCAGCCCTATGTTTGGGCAGGAACCTTCTCCCACCTCATAACACTGACAGTAATGGAAAAATGTCTCCATGGTGTCTAGTATGCTTCCGCCCAACCAGGGGGCAGATTGGAGGTAAAGCCATCTCATATGTCCTCCGGGGGCAAAAAGACTGTTGCCCTATTTGTCGGTGGCAGATTGGAGGAAATCACCTACCTGCCCCGACGGGGAGTAGAAAGACTGCTGGGTGCAATGTGGGGTGGGTGGGAGCTAGGCCTGATGGCTGGGCAGGCCGTCCCACCCCTTTTCCAATGAAAATAAAAACACTGTGGTGCCTCAGAGGGGAGATTGGGGGTAAATGCCTCTAATCTGCCACCAGGGGGACGGCAGAAAGGATTTTGGGCCTGGTGGAGCAGTAGCCATTGCCACAGGGGTGCTCTTCCTACAAATATGCTCCTCAGAGGTTTGTTGGACTTTCTGCCCGGCTGGGGGCAGATTGGAGGAAAACACCTTCTATCTGCCCCTGTTGAGAGCCAAAAAGACTGCTGGGGTTGATATGGGGTAATGATCCCTGGGCAGTCTGTCCCCACCTATTTTATAATAATAAAAAAAAAACACACACCTTGGTGTCTATTGGGCTTTCAGCCCTCCCCTTGGGAGTAGATAGGAGGTAATCGTCTCTAATCTGCCTCCGGTTGGGGGAGGGATAATGACTTTCAAGACTTGAGGGAGGGGAGCATTAGCTTATTGCTGGAGGGTTGCTCCTCCCTCAAAAATAGCCCCTGATGTTTAGGTGTGGGTGCCTGCTTGGGGATCTGCTAGGGAAGGGCAGCATTGGAAAAGGGAGATTCTCTTCTTTCCAATTACCCCTCCCCCATCCAAATCGGTACTCAGGGGGCTGAGATATGCATCAATGTAAGTGAAAGTAAAATGAGCCCATTGGCTCATTTTACTTTCACTTTCTATGTAATGATGTCCATATACCATGTGCACTTATCGTCATTGCACAGGAAAAAAACAGCCTTGGTTGCTGGGAAAGCTCTTCTCCAGCAGCTCAGACTAAAATTACAAAAAGGAAATACCTCTGGTGCTTACATCTGTCTATGGTGCCAGGGAGTGCTGTAGTCATCCTCAGCACCCGAGCACTGGTTCTGAGGAAGGATCCAGCACATCTTTAGCACTGAAAAAGTTAAGAGCACCAGAATGATAGGACAAGAAGGACCAGGACCTGGATGGTAAGGAGATCCAGGCCCAGGAGACCTCAAACTATAAGGACCAGGTCCAAGAGAACAAAGTCCAAGGAGCACAGAATCAAAAGAAGGACAATGACTATGAAAACCAAGAATTGGAGGACCAGAGAAAGAGAGCAGTGACTCAGGGAACCAGAGCCAAAGTAAAAACTATGAGAAGAACAGGAAACAGAGGACCACGAAGACCAGGACTGAGGGCACAGGGGAGATTAGGGCAAAGTGGACAAGGACCTGGTATTTTAGCACCAGGACGACAACCATGAGAAGGATAAGGAGAATCAGGACAAGGGTCAAGGGCAATCAGGACGAGGAGGACCAGGCAATAGGGATAAGAATAGGATGGTCAGGAGGATGAGAAACATATAGTCGGGTCCAAGAGGACTAGAAGTGCCATGTGGCAGACCAGAAGGACAAGTAGCAGAAGGGCCAAGTCCAAGACGATTCAGGACCAGGGGCAGGAGCACTAGGAAGAAAAGGAGCAGGAGGACTATGGCTATTAGGACCAGGGGTCCAGAACAAGGAAATACAATAAGGGGCAACATTGAGGATACTAAGATGATAAGGGACAAGAAGAGGAGGATCAAAGCAAGACTAATTAGCAGGATTAAAATCAAGAGGATGGGGAACAAGTCTAGGAAAGCCAGAGGACCACGGCTGCATGACTAGGCTTCAGACTACCAAGTAGAAAGATCAGGAGCTGGAGTAGCAGGACAGGGTCAGGAAGATCAGCAGGGCCAGGACTTCCAGAGCCATGAAAATCAAGGGAACTGTACCCAGATGGCTAGGAGGACAAGGCCCAAATGGACCAAGTTTAGATGGGCATAAGAGGGCAGAATACGAGAGGCCAGGTGAACCAAATTGATAAGCAGGACCAGGAGCTGTGGTACCAGGAATCAGAATAATTGGGTGAGGGTAATCAGCAGGATCTGACCAAAGGAATGAGGGTCAAGAGAACAACAAAGTCTTAGAAGGGGGCTTTAAAAACCAGTACGGCAAGGAGAACCAGGACCAAGAAGACTAGGCATACAAAGACACAAACAAGAACGACCAGGAGCAAGGGGATCACGGACAGTGGCACAAAACCAGGAGCGAACAAGAACTGAGGGCCTGGAATAGGAAGACAAGGGCTAAGGAGATGACAACCAGAGTGAAGAAGACTAGGAGAACAGTACCTGGAAAATCAGGAGCAGACACTCAAGGAGCCAGAAGCAAAAGTGTTTAGAGGACCTCAGCAAGGAAAACTAAGGGGAACACAACCAATGGGACCAGAAAGTCAAGCCACAGAGGCCCAGGACAATCAAGACTTGGCATACCAGGACAAGCGGAACCAGAACGGCCAAGTCAGATTACTAGGAAAAGGATGACACAAACAAGTAAGATCAGGATTAATAGGGGTTAGTGCAGAACCAGGAGACAAGAAGCAGGTCTATGTGGTGAACAATAGACAATACTTCAAGGGAACCATGACATCAGGGATACATTGCATAGTGGCAGGTTGATGTGGTGCTTCTAGGAGATGCTTCACTTCCTACCTCCCTGTCTTTGCACCAGCTCGTCTGGGAGCACAAAAAACTAGTGTCAAACCCTTTGTGATTGTACTCAGGCCTGCGAGTGTGGTAGGCGATATCTCCTCCCCCTTATCAAGTCATAGATGGCCCATCCTGCCAGCACCTATCACCATTTATCTCACCGTCAGAGAGCAATACACAGACCACCTACCAGCTGAACCTAGTCATGTGACCTAGAATACAGGCATCAAATGGTTGGGACAAAAACATGTCAACTATTTAAAGGGGCATTTTGAGAATAGAGTTAAAAGCCAACTTCAGCATTAAAGGCAGTTTTAAATTAAAAAAATGTGGACACCAAACTCAAGATCCGAATTAGCTCTCAATTGAAAATTATCACGTATTAAATGTATTAAGGTAACCCACTTAACTTCCAAGGCTTATTGCCCTCCTCTACTTCCATGTAGCTAACTTATCTGATATTGATTGATTGCTTCAGGCCTGGAGTAAATGTGTTTCGCCAAAGGGCCGAGCAACAAAAGTTCCAAGCCATGCAGATACTGGAAAATTAATAAGCCATGCGTCTCCCCAGGAAGGCAACCTAAGTGTCAGAAGCAGAGACTCCAACTGCACAAGGAATGTGCATACCCCCTAGACAAATCTGTAGCTTTAAATTCCCATCCTGGAATATTGCGGGGGTTAGGGCCAAACTGGGGGACCCGAGAGGGGTATATACGTTGACCAGCATCACATTATATTACTACAAGAGATGGGATCATGGAACCGGTATTTAGATCAGGGTATATTACCTTCCACTCTAACGCGCAACCCTCAAGCTCTGGTAGGGCCTCTTGGGGATTGCTCATATGGTTAAGGATGGACCTTTTTAGTAGAGCCAAGCTACTCCCAGATAGAAACAGAGACATATTGAGTATATTGATAGATACTGGCCGCAAGACAGGGTAACCTCTATTGCTATTTTTAACATCTTTGTAAGATCAACAGCTCTTGGGTACCCTTGAAAACATTAGCGTGTTTGTCAATCCTGCTAGAAGTTAGATACTTATCACTACAAAATTATTGCAGGAGATTGTAACACTCACATCCCCCTGGCCTCTAGTCTCTGGGCTCAGGAGGACCTATTGATTGTCCCAAGGAGTTCAGCATGTGTTCCAATTGCTAGTGCCACTGGTGTCCAAGGCCTCTGCTCAAATAATAGACCTGCTAGTAACACACAATTTCCAAGTAGTGAATGGGCACACAGTCTCTGATTATCCACCACATCCAACCTTTAAGAGAGGGAAGTGCACCAGTAATATCAATTATAGTTTTTTAGATGGATCCCAATGGACATCACTGATGGATAGTAGGGTGATACCAAGGTCAGACAGTGATCACAATGTCGTAAGTGCTCTCTTTTAAAGAGCACCATTTGTGGTCTTAAACCTGGCAGCCGCCAAAGTCAAACTGAAGGCACCAACAAAAGACAGTCCATAAAATGGCAAAGTTTAGCATCAGACATTAATACTCAAATTCAAATTATATAATACATTTGCAGATAACCTAGTCTCGTATGTAGGCCTTCACACCGCCAAAATACATTTTTTAGATATTCACTGCGCCCTGATGGACTCCCTTCAACCTCTTTTACAAATGTAGGCCAAGGGGAAGCTATAATCAAAAAGCCCTGGGGTGGTACAAGTGGGTGCAGGAGAGCTAAGACTAAACTTTTGGAAACAATCAGAAGGAAAGAATCCGAGGCCTTTGTGTAGCTAGGAAGGAATACAGGAAAATTCTGGAGCTAGCAAAACAAGCATGGAAGAAGGCACAATGGGAGGAACTGACAGTTGGTCTAGAGGTTCAGAACACCAAGGGATTCAGAAGCTTATAGCAGAGGGTTCTCGTAGTATAGACAACCACTTGGAATCTGTTGTATTGTCAGAAGTTTGGGGGACTGTTACAAGGTTTAGAACAACGATAAACATAGTACTAATGCAGGCTTCTTTATATCCCTTAATTTGACTAATGACCGGGGACCCTAATTTTCAAGAATGGATAGAGACAGATCACCCCCAAAGGAAACACTCAGGTAGGATAGAGAATGAGTGTTCCAGACCCAAGCTAAATAACCAGAAAGGTGTTAATGGAGGTACTTTGCGTGCCTTTAGCAAAGAGGAAACTGCTTTGGCCATAAAACAAATGAAAGCAGAGAAGGCCTCGGGTCCAGATGGCATCCCAGGTGACATGTTTCTCTCAAAACCTGAGATTTGGACCCCCTACCTGAACGCCTTGGGAAACCACACTGTAATTAGAGAGGGGATCCTCCCCCCTTCTTGCAAGGGAGCTATAATACTCCAGATTTACAGAAAATGAAGAATGGATGCATCTTCTGATTACAGACCAATCAGCTTGCTAGATAATAGTCAAAAAAAGTCTGTAAACAGATCCTGGTAAGATTACAAGGGAAAGTTTATGGCAGGTCCTGGACTACGATGGCATTCCTGCAGTTCTTTTACGAATTCTCCGGGTTTTACATTGCAATACCTATATGCAGGTAAGGTGGAATAATGGGGGAGGACCCAACCCCCAGGATTCCAATTAACTGGGGGTGTTTGAGAAGGCTTCTTATTAGCTCCCACACCCTTTAGCTTGTACATACATGGAACAGTGGACTGGTTAGCCCAATCAGTGGCGTAGCGTGGGGGATGCAGGGGGGGCCGGCCGCACCGGGCGCAACATCTGGGGGGGGGGGGGCGCGTTCGCACTCGCAGCTCTCTGCCCCTGCCTGGCTCACTCACTCTCTCTCACTGCAGTGCTGGCTGTGCGAATCCGATCCGAGCCGCCGGGTCGCCGCCCACTGTGGAGGGGGGGGGGGTGCCAGGCGTGCGGTGCGGAGAGAGAGCGAGGGACTATCTGGGGGAGGGGACAGTGCAGCGGCCGCCCAGCGCAGTGCTTAGCGCGGGAGAGAACCACACCAGACCAGCCCAGGCAGCAGCAAGAAGAAGCTGGCAGCGGCGGCAGGTGACACAGGCCAGAGAGGAGAGAGCCAGTGGTGACAGACGCTGCAGGAGGAAAACCTAGGAGGACCTGGAGGAGAAAACCTAGCCTGCTGACTGCTGTGATCGGGTCCGGGACAGCCGGTGAAAAAAAAAGGTAGGAGTCACGAGTGACAGGAGTCAGGACTGACTGGAGTAGTACTGGGCTCAGTGGGCTGGCTGTGTAGTGCTAGTAGTAGTGACTAGACTGACTGACTGAGTGTGTGAGAAGAAGAACACTGAATAGTATGCAACTATATGTGGACAGTGGACATAAAAGGCACAGAAGAATGTATTTAAATGGAGCCATATGATTATGTAGCGCTACTCATAGAGGATCCTCAGAGAGGGGATCTATTTTATGGGAACCTGGCCTGCTGTAAGGGGGGAGATCTATATGGGGGACCTGCCCTGGCCTGCTCTAAGGGGGATCTATGGGGACCCTGGCCTGCTCTATAGGGGGATCTATGGGGGACCCTGCTGTAAAGGGGGATCGGCCTGCTCTAAAGGGGGATCTACAGGGACCCTGCTCTAAATGGGATCTATGGTATACATTGATAATTGTTTATTTAATTAAAAATGTTTTAATACTGCTTAAATGTTTGTTTACATTTATTTTTAAAAAGTGTGTGTGTATATATTCATATATTCATATATATATATATATATATATATATATGCACACGCACATGTGTTTGAGGTGCACACCCTAATGCCATAGGCTGCGCACGCCTATGCACTCTGTCTGACTCTGACTTAACAGTTCGCTCAGTCAGTTTAACAGCGAGTGAGCAGAGTCAGCAGTCTGGCGCTGTCACAGATTTCGCAAAAATTTCGCTATTGTCACACGGATCCTCCTCCAAGCCAATCAGGAAGTGGGATCCACTTCCTCATTGGCCGAAAGGCGAATGCATGCAATTGGCTGAGCTGCCGAGCAAGAGGTTGGAGGACTCGAGGAGACGCGGGGAACTGAGTAGAAGCCGCCGCCGCTGCAGGTAAGTCTCTCTGCATTGAAAGGGGGCACGTTGGTCTCTCTGCATTGAAAGGGGGCACACTGGTCATTCTGCAATGAAAGGGGGCAGTGAGCTGACCAGATGGATTGAAGTTTGGTTGGTTCAACAGTGACGAGACAGATTTCGATCCATATGTAGCTGCTCCAGCTCAACATAAGTTGATGTAAGCCAGTGGGTCTAGCAACCTTTAATTTATTTTTATTTTTTGCTGAAAGAGTAAGGCAATAGGCATGAAGGTGAATAAACATTATGTTAAGAGTAAAGAAATGGTTATACAATGAAGGGGTGCTAAAAGTGCAGCAAGGCAAAAAAGTGATTTTCTTTTTTTTCTTTTTTTAGAATTTTTTAGCAGAATACTAAAAAGAATCTGGTGCACAAGGCAGGAAAAGGAGAAAGATAGAGACAGAGCAACAAGCTAAGTTAGCTGGAAGCCTTCACCGGTTTTTGGTGAGTTCTGCTGAAATTACAGCAGGACCCTCAGCAGCACCACAGGATACTCATAATCCTGATCCTGTGTCGGTGGACATTCCTGTTCCTGCATTAGAAGCAGAGACAGTTTCATCTAAGGATGTTTATACTCAGCCAAATCTGCCAGAAAATATTGACCAAAAAGTTTATACTGATATTGGCTATTGGCCTGAAACCATGGATGAAACCTTGAAAACTGAACTTGTCAGGCGAGGGACAGAGGAACTGCAGAATAAGGATGCATGGTTTCCAAGAGACAGTAATGGCAGGTCATTTTCCAAGGATTGGTTCTACATACATTTGGAGAATGGTGAGACTATGTTAAGGACATGGTTGGTGTTTTCTCCTGTAAACAATGCTGCATATTGCTTTCCTTGCATGCTTTTTCAGAAGGCTAAAGGGAAAAGTTCATTTGGAAAGTCAAGTGGATTTAATGCATGGAGAAAGTTAAGCCCTAGATTACTAGAGCATGAGCGCAGTTCATATCACTTGAGTGCATTTACAATGTGGAAAGAATTAGAAATGCGGCTGCATAAACAGGAGACTATTGATGCTGCTGCCCAGCTTGCACAACAGAGGTCATTTGAAAAATGGAAGGCAATCTTAGTCAGAATACTTGATTGTGTTCTGTATCTAGCCAGGCAAACCTTACCCTTACGTGGTCACTCTGAAGATTTAAATACAGATGGTAACTGTGGAAATTTCTTAGAAACTTTCAAGTTACTCGTCAAATATGACCCAGTTGCCAAACAACATCTTCACAGAGTACAACGCACAGATGGTTACATTGTGTCCTATCTCTCTCCACAGAGCCAGAATGAGTTTATTAGCCTGCTCGGCGATCACATTCGAACAGTCATCTTTCAAAATATCATAAAGGCCAAGTATTTTGCTATAATGTTTGATAGCACTCCTGATATTTCACACACTGACCAAATGTCCCAAGTGATTCGATATGTGCATATTGAAGATTCAGGAGTCCATGTGACAGAGTCTTTCATTGACTTTATTCAGTTATATGGGAAATCAGCTGATGTCATTACAAAACAAATTTGTGACAAGTTGCAAGCTGATTGCCTTAAACTAGAGCATTGCTACGGCCAGGGATACGACAATGCTGCGACTATGGCTGGACACATTAGTGGTGTACAAAAAGGTATTTTGGATATGAATCCCAAAGCAATGTTTGTGCCATGTAACAATCACTCGCTCAATCTTGCTGGGATGCATGCAGTTGGTGTTGGGACAAAGTCTGTTACTTTCTTTGGCACTGTGGAAAAGGTGTATGCATTTTTCTCAAGCTCCACCCACAGGTGGGATATCCTTAAGAAACATGTACCAATTCGTGTAAAGCGATCGTGTAACACAAGATGGAGTTCAAAGCATGAAGCTGTATGCGTACTTGCTGAACACACTGAGAAAATAATAGACGCTTTGGAAGCGTTGA
Organism: Pleurodeles waltl; assembly: GCF_031143425.1. Lineage (NCBI taxonomy): Eukaryota > Metazoa > Chordata > Amphibia > Caudata > Salamandridae > Pleurodeles > Pleurodeles waltl. The sequence goes on along the minus strand of NC_090449.1, from coordinate 1,020,805,082 downwards.
GAGATGGGCCGGAAGAAACCTCTGAAACCAGGGGTGATGCAGGAAGTCTTTCAGTTTGCATAATGACATATGTTTTTTTCTCTTTCTTGCATTTTTGGAACCCAGTACTAACCGAAGTAAATGATACTCAGATCTACCTGCAGCAAGAAGGACTTGCGCTTGATCAATGCGTGCAAAAGTTAAAAGCATTGGCTTTATTTTGTCATGAAAAACGTGATAGTCTAGTGTCAAAGGCAACTGAGAAAGCTCTGCAGGTATGCAAAACCTATTGCATACCTACAGAGAGAAGAGTTGGAAGACGCAAGAAGATGGATGGTGAGAACAGTTGCGATGCTGGCTTGACCCTAATACAGGAAACAAGCAGAGAACAACTGGAAGCAATTGATCAGCTTCAGGCAGAAATTAAAAAACGTACTACGCAGATGAATACGCTTCACCAGCGATTAGCTTTTTTGCAAATCCAAACATTGTTGGATACTGGAAAAGATGATTTTATTAAGAAACAAATTCAGCACACGTGTGCTCAGTACACAGAATTGAATGCTCCATCTATGCTCACCGAAATAACTCGACTTCGGCACCACATTATCTTGTATAAGGAGGTCAATCCTGATGAGCAGGTTGCAAACTGGTCAGCTTTAGATTTGCTTCGCTGGGTGTATAAGTGGAAGCTGCAAGAAAGTTTAACTAACTTTGTTGTCACATTAAGAATCTTTCTTACTATCACTGTTTCTACAGCGAGTTGTGAAAGAAGTTTCTCAAAACTTAAACTAATTAAAACATATCCGAGATCTACAATGAGCCAAGAAAGATTGAGTAATCTAGCAATACTGTCCATTGAGAGAGACTTTAATGTAGATTTCAATTCCGTTGTTGAAAAATTTGCGCTAATTAAAAGCAGGCGAATTTAAATTAATCTGTATATACAGATTGATATCTTGCACTTCTATTAAAGAATTACAATTAGAGGTACAGGATTGAGGAAGTTGGCTCCATCTAGCCCAGTCTTGGATCATCTCCAGGGTATGGTTCCATTTTGATGTTTAGTTTTTGTTCTTGATATTTTTTGTCGTTTACGATGGTTGTGAGACGACATATAATAGCATGGCCCATGCTAGGTTACTACATTTGTAGATTTGTATTCATAGACCTGCTGAAAATGTGGAGAATGTGTAATGCATGTTCGCACTCAATAAAGTGTTTGAAAATAAACTTGTATTTAGATGCATTTTACTTTAATTACATCAGTATTTTCATAACAAACAATACATGTGCTTAGGGGTAAGGGTTTCTTTAACTAATCTAGTGGAAGAGACTCGAGTGCTAAAATCCACAGGTTAGGGGGCGCAAATTACTTGCCTTGCCCCGGGTGCTGACAACCCACGCTACGCCACTGAGCCCAATGCAGACACGATGCTCTGAGAGTTGTGGGTAAGAGTCTGCCAATACTTACGTTCGCAGACGACAAGATCCTCACATCTCTGACTCCATCATGCCTTCAAGCACCGTTGGACAGTGTTACAAAATTTTGTTCCGCCAGAGGCCTTGAGTTGAATCCCTGAAAGTCTAAGTTCATGACCCTGAATCCTCCAAATCTTTAGGAGGTAGGATGTGTTTGGATGGAACGCCGCTGGAACAAGCCAGATGCTTTGACTATCCGGGCATTAGACTTGTTGCCAACTTATCTTGGACTGCCGAAGTTGAGAAGAGCAGACTGGCTCGTCACAAATGATCCTTCGTAATAGTAAGGAAACACAAGGCCACCTCCACGGGAGCCATTTCACCTGCTCTTGAGGTGTACAGGGTGACAGCCATAGCTGGTGCCTGTTACAGGGCTGAACTGTGGGGTTGGTCAGATTCCTATGTCTTGTTTCCCACTGAAGATACATTCTTAAAGTCACTGGTTAGCCACCCCTGGAGTACACCCCTCTTCCGTTTACGTACAGACTTCTCCTTACAAAGAATTGATTATGTTATTCACTTAAAATTGTTGACTTACTGGGTGAGTCTGGGGACTACAGATGAATTGGGCCCCAACAGGGAAACCCTGACAGTTAATTTGGAATGACAAATATTTCTGGACCCCTTGGCTGAAATAAATCAAACTTTTCAGTGAGGAGTTGGGATGCCAGAAGTATGAGAATCACCAGCTGAACTAAAAAAAAAAAAAAAAAAAGTACCCTCACTAAACTGAAACAAGCATATTGGGACCATAAGATGTTTTAATATGCCATGAGCTAGAAGGGTGCAAACTAAGTGAAAACATTTTTTCACATAAATGGTACTATGGATTTGAAATATACAGGATAAGCCCCCTTCCCCCCCATAGCGAGAACACTGTACATGAATCTTGGATTTGGAACCTTGCCATTGAACTCTTTATCAAGAAATTGGGTTAAGTAAGGTGCTACGACCTCAGATTGCTCGTCTTATTTGGGCACTGCTCAAACAGATAATTTCCTGTTCTTCTGCCCAACTTATGATAGACCACGTAGGAGGTAGATCATCCCAGCTTGTAAATCAGTGGGAATAACCCAACCAGGGATAGCGGGTAGAATTTTTAAATATGATACAAAAGAACACACTGTATTCGCTGTTGCCAGGTTTTTAAGGTGGGCAAGGACAATCTGTACTAATAAGGTGGCAGGGAAAGCAATAGGAGTGCACAGATTTTAAAATTGGACACATTTTCATTTTTTAGTGTATGTTGTACAATTCTGTTATATACTAATGCTGCTGTACGAGATGGGCCTTTAAGTTGACTAGTTTTAGCCTACTTTTGTTTACATAAAGAACGGTACCAGAGCGATTCAGGTACTTGTACTGTCGCCTGTGTATGCCCTTGGGCACCAAGAAATTGAACAGTAACATCATTACTAGCACTTACACTGTCTTATACTTTAAAACAGGTCGCAAATCACATACCTGAAAGGGGCCAGGCTTTACCTTGAAAGTGAAGCATGGCAAATTTGACAACTAATAGAATGGCAGGAGCATATGGTGGACCCGGTTATGAGGTTTTTGTCCTCCTGTGTCTTTTAATATGAATTTCACTTGCTTGGTTTGTGTCTTCATGGTTAATGGGAGTTTCACATCCTCAAGGTAGAATTCCTAGGATTCATCCTAACTCCTCAAGGCATCTCCATGGTTGAACCTAAGATTAAGGACATTACAGATTGGCCACACCTCAAAATATTAAAGACGTCCAATGGTTTTTGGGGGTTGCAAATTTGTATAGGAGGTTCATTGAGCATTATTTTCTAAAGTCACCTCCATTACTAAACTGATTAAGAAGAGGGCACGATTTGCTTGGATAAGAGAGCAAGAACAGACTTTTGAGGACTTGAAAGTCTTCACTAGTACCCTAATTCTGACTCATCCAGACTTGTCTAAAATATTTATGGTTGAGGCAGGGGCCGCTGATGAACCTATTGAAGCAATTCTTTCTCCGCGGGATTCTGAGAATGGCCAATTACATCTTGTCACTTGTCTGTCCAAAAAATGTGTTACCAGCTGAAAGAAACAACGCAAAAGGTGAAAAAGAATAGCTGGCTATTCAACAGGCTTTCAAGGAATGGAGACATCATTTGCTTGGGACCACATTTCCAGTTACAGTTTACTGACGACTGTAACCTTCATTTTTTCAGGTGTGTCTGAGCACTGTCACATACAATTAAGATGGACCTTGTACTTTGCAGAGTTCGAATTCATTCTTATCTTTTGCGCTAGAAGTGATAGTCGAAAAGCAGACACCTTGTTGCGTTATTGCCTTGAAGAGACAGAATCTATCAATCAGCCATCACCCTTGATTGCCCAAGATCAGATTATTGGAGTAACTAACACAGAGAATTTCCTTGGTCATATCAAATTTTCAGGATTCAGCTTGTGAGATTTGAAACAAGTTACCCTTTCAGGAGAATAAACTTTATCTACCACTTAAGACCTTGCAATCAAAAGTACCTGGATGGTGTCATGACCATCCATTAGCTGGGCACACAGGTCGTACCAGAAACTTGGAATTAGTAAACCACAATTTTTGGTGGCCAGGCTGGAGACAAGAGGATTTAGCCTACATTCAGCAATGTGACATCTGTAGTCAAGCCAAAACAGACCATTCAAAAAAGACAAGACTTTTACAACCCTTACCCATTCCTAACCAGATCTGGGAGGACATTTCCTTGGATATCATTATCAGTCTCCCTGGGTATCATGGTAAAACTAACATTTTGGTAGTAGTCGACATTATCTTCAAGATAGCCCGCCTTATGGCCTGCAAAAGTCTTCCTTCTGCTAGTGACACAGTGACCAGGTACTAAATCATGTGGCCTGTCTTCATGGGCTACCCAAGACTATAACATCAGACCAAGACCCTCAATTTACTTGCAGTTTCTGGAAAAAGTATTGTCTTGAAAATCCAATTTCACGAGTTTCCATCCATTAACAGATGGCCAAACTGAGCGGGTTATCAAAGAGTTGAAGAAGTACCTTTGGTGCTTCACCCTCAGGTCTAATTCCTCATGGATAGAGTTATCGTGGGAAGTCTATTTCACTTATAACTCGTATCATGCAGCCCTCTGCATGTCACCATTCTACAAAAACTACAGATTTCACCCTAGATATTTACCTTTATTTCAGCCTTAATGTCACAGTTCCATTGCTAGCCTCACCCTGTGCCTCAAACACACGGTTCATCTAGTACAGACAATGCGTCGAATGTCATGAAGTCCCAGACACAGTCTAAACAGGTCGCTGACTGTCGTTGACAGCCTAGTCCTACTCACTTGCCTGAAGACGAAGTGTGGTTCTCTACAAAAAATGTAACCTTCCAACACCATCAGAGTTTTCACCCACAGTTCCTTCATCCATTTGAAGGTTCTGATTAATCCAGTTACCTTTAAGCTTAGACTGCTCCGGTCTATGAAGCTTTATCCTCTTTTTCCTACTTCCTTGTTTAAACCAGCTGTGTTGCAAAGCTCACGCCCAACATCCCCCAGTTTTGGTAAATAAACACTGGGAGATCAAAGTTAGTGCTATCAAGGACATGAAAATGCGCTGTGGTCATCCACGCTATCTTGTTGCCTAGAAAGGGTACAGTCCAGAGGAAGATTCCTGGGAACCCGCAACTGTCATTCATGCTCTTCTCCTGTGCGTCACTTCCATGCTCACCGCTGCCAGTGAGAGTCTAGGTATCCCTTTTATTGATGGGCTTTTGGGAGAGCAATGTCACAAACATCTTGCCGCAACTATTAAATCTCATCACCTTGTTTGCACCAATAATGTTTGAATGCTTAAACAACAAAAGTTGTATTACTATAATGTCTTTATTGTTTTGTTTGCGTTGACACTCATGTCAATAAGGGTATTTCACTATATGACTCATTTGTTGTTGCTGACTTTGATGACTCATTCGTTGTTTCACTTTGGCAGCAGGTTTCAGTTCTAGAACATGCTCAAATTACCTGCTGACCTGAAGGACTCATTTGCTTGTGCAGACTCTTGGGACTTCATTAATGTTTCCCTTTAGCAGCAGGTGTATGTGTGGAACATACTCAAATCACCTGCCGACTCATCTGTTGGTGCTGAATCTGATGACTTCATTGTTGTCTCCCATGGGCAGCAGGTGTAAGTTCTGGAACATGCTCGAGGGCACCACCTTCTGAGATGGCACCTCTATTTAAAGAGATTGTGTCTTTTCACCTGAGCCTGCTATTCATTTTTGGTTTTGAAAGGAGCTGCCACATCAAGGAGCCAAACTTTCCCCTACATCAGCATCAACTCGTGACCCATGCTCTGCCTGCATACATCACTTTGTCCTTGGTTGCATGGTTCCTTTTTTCCATTACATACAATCCTTCTCTTCTGACTGCTAAAGTTCTATCTAGCTGGAAACTCAGTATAGTCTGGCCAGTTTTGAAAATGCCCTCTGCCAACCCTTCCATTCTTTGTAACTATTGCCCAATCTCACTGCTGCTTGCCTTGATCAAAATTCTGGACAGCATGTTAATAATATTGTGTCGCCAAATATATCACATTAATCAATATTAGATACTTCTCAGTCTGGTTGTACATGCCTGCATGGTACTGAGTCAGTACTTGTCACACTAACTGATGAGGTACGGTTGACTCTTGACCAGGTAAGGGTGTGAGGGGCTGTGGTTGAGCAGTCTTGATTCTTTTCTATCTCTCTGCCATCTTCAACACCATTTCCCAGGAGGTTCTCTCAGAGCAGCTTGGTGGGATTGGGATGGGAAGGCATGCTTTGAAATGACTCTCCTCCTACCTTCGCGTCTGCATTCAAGCGGTCAAAATTAATACTTTTTTTTCTCAAAATCATTCCCAGTGCCCCATGTGGTTTGGCAGGGCTCGTCATTAAGATCCACTCTCTCCAACATTTATATGTCCCTCTTGGATAACTTAACCGATCTTTGGGATATTTTTTTATGATGTATGTAGATGACACTCTGTTTGTCACCAGCTTTTGATAATCCTAAGGATCATGGCTTGATACCTTTCAAACAATGCCTCACAGCTGTGACAGTTGTCACCAGAATTTACTCTAATGTCCTAAAAATGAACTCTGTTAAAACTGAAGTGTTAGTTTTAGGGCCTTCTAATTCGGTCTGGTTGTAAAGCTGGTAGCCTTCGAATATGGGTAGCTCTCCTTCACCATCAAAGGTTGTAAAAAAATATGGGTTTTCATTTCAAAGACCAGCTTTCATTTTCAACTCGGGTTATCAAGACAATTTCTACATTGTTTCTTCGAGGTTAAGGTTTTGATAAAACTCTTTTCCTGCTTATTTACTGATAGCTGTAAATTGGTTGCTCATGCTAATATTCTGAGGCTAGAATATTGTAATAGCCTCTTTCTTGGGTGCTCTAAACAGCTTATTGCCAAGTTACAGCCACACCAGGACTTGGCAAGCAGATTGATTTTTTTTGTCTTAGGGGAACAACACATCACTTCTTATAGATGGTCTCTTCCTTGGCTCCCTGCTGAGGGGATGATTTTCTACAAAGCTCTCCAGTTACTTCTACGTGCCATAAGCTTGCATGGATATTTAAACCAGCCCTAGTGCCAGGACATCCTTTTGGGGATAAGTTATTGCACAACATAACATACAAAGATGGCAGCACTTGTGACCATTAACTCCTTAAGAATACCTGAAGTGGACTCATCTGTAACCTAGCACTGGGCAACAAGGAGATGCAGGCGACCACCATGGCCCTAAACGTGATCACTTTTCTCACCGTTTGAGAAGGCGACACCTAGTAAAGAGGAATCCATTTTTGACAAAACAAAATTCACTGTCATTAGATGGGCTTTCATCATCACTGGATTTAAGACCACAATGAGAAAGTTTCGACTCTGAGGAGGATAGATTGGTAATTGCTTCTGTGTTTACCGTTTCTGCATTGAACTCCCCTTCACCTGCATATGAACACACTAGAAATTTAGGTTTGCAGGTGCAACAGAAAGGCTTTTGGCAAAGACGCAGGGCAGATTTCATGCCTTAAGGCAGAACTGGTAATAATTTCCACTTACAAATCTTAGCAGCTTGTGCGGAAGCCAAATGAATCAGTGTATGGAAATGAGCATCATTTAGGTCTATGGATCATTAAGGGTCTTGTAGTATTGGAGGGGGAGAGGGGGAGAGGGGGAGAGAGAGAGAGAGAGAGAGATTTTTTTTTTTGGGGGGGGGGGGGGAATGTTTATTAACCCTGACGGGTGTCATGTGCTCAAGAGTAACCAACCTGAGTCACTCCTTATATCAGTGGCTCTTCTGCCCAAGGACCTCTGGTTCTGGTGTGGTGTTTCATTGAAAATGTCGCTATTGCTGAGTTTAGTAAAATAGTTGTGATAATGTATGTAGATGTTTGCATAGACTGCCTGAAGTTAATTACGATTCCTCTCTGCTGGATTGCACACTAAGGCAGGGAAGGAGACAGCAGGCTCTCCTCATGCAGAGATCATTCAGGAAAGGTTGGCCCCATTTGGCCAGTAGATTGTTCAACACTGTTCGAGTTTTTAGACAAGCCACACACTAGAGGGGCTGAGTAAGCAGTCATAAGAAGAAAATTAGTTACTTACCTGTAACTGCAGTTCTCCAGTATTGGTATCTTTCATAGATTCACATGCTTGAATCATCGCAGTCGTCGAGGTGGGAGCCTCACAGTAACTTTAAATACACAAAGCACTAAGTTTGGAAACCAGTAGGCCTCAGTAGGCCCCATAGGATATGTCATAGCCTATCCACCTTGTTTTGTGAAAAGACCCAAACTTTAGTGCCAACCAATCAGGCTTCAGCACCCTCCCAAACACTCCCAACAGAGGCTGATTTCCCTCAGATTTTCTAGTACAAGTGTGAAGTTCAATATCTGTATATTAGGGGAGCCTCTGAGGGGTGGAGGGTGGGTCGCAGGTGAATCTATGAAAGATACCAATACTGGAGAACTGCAGTTACAGGTAAGTAACTAATTTTCTTCTCCAGTATTGGATCTTTCATAGATTCACATGCTTGAATCAGAGTAACGAGCAGTAATGTTGAAGAATTAGTGAATTTATCTGCATGTTGTTTTATCATAATTCTCAAACTGATATCAATAACGTTAATAAATATAACAGTAATAGAAAAAACTGTATGTCTGAATATTATGCTACAAAATGTGCCGCTGTTGTTTTGAAGTCTACAACATTTTAACACATTATCAAGAAGCGTTGGTATTACGACTAGTATCAAAATATTAGAGTAATCAGCACTGTAATATAAAATTAGATGTTAAAGAAAACTGAAGAACAATATCGAACATACCTTGAGTGTGGTGGTGGGATGTTGTAAGAGGCTCACCTTAACGAAACAGATGCCTCAGCACTGCCAGCCCCACCGCTGCATCAATGTTACTTGTTTCTTCGAGACAATAGTGTTTTGTAAACGTATGCTGGCTTGACCATGTGGCCGCTCTGCAGATGCTATGCAGTGGCACCCCAGCGAAGAGTGCAGCCGAAGTGGCTACCGATCTTGTAGAATGGGCTCTCACCTTGTTGTGGAGCGGTTTACCAGCCTTAGCATGACAGAATTGGATTGCCAGGCCAATCCACCTGGCTATAGTCTGTTTGGACACTGTGTGGCCCTTTTTTGTTCCACCAAATGCAACAAATAACTGGTCAGACTGACGTATGTTTTCTGTAGGTAAAATTTTAGACACCTTTTTATATCCAGGGAATGTAATGTCTTTTCCGCTACCGTTTGTGGATTTGGAAAAAAGGTTTTTAAGATGACTGGTTCATTCAAGTGAAAAGTTGAAGGAACTTTTGAGATACACTTAGGATTTGTTCTCAGGATTACACCGGAATTTGTAAATTGGAGGAAAGGCTCTTTAGTAGTGAAGGCCTGAATGTCGCTGACTCTTTTGGCTGAAGTAAGAGCTAGTAGTAATGCGGTCTTCCATGAGATGAATTTGAGATCAGCTCTGTGGATCAGCTCAAAGGGAGCTTTCATGAGTTGCATTAATACAATATTCAGGGACCATAACGGCGGAGGCTTCCGGACTGGTGGGAACACACGGAACAGGCCCTTCATGAATTGTTTCACAATCCTGGTGGAGTATAATGAGACCATGTCTTGTGATCTACGGTATCTCGAGATTGCTGCCAGATGCACTCGAATGGAGGAGTATGAAAGTCCTGACTTTGCCAAAAGCAACAGATATGGTAGAATCTGCTCTGGAGGAGAGGAAATAGGATGTATACCTTTCGCTGCACACCATATACAAAAACGTTTCCATTTAAGTTTGTAAGTTTTATTGGTAGTGTCAGCTCTAGCTTTGGCTAAGATTTCTCTACACTCCGAGGAAATGTTCAGATTTACATACTCATTGAATTCAGGAGCCAAGCCGACAAGTGAAGAGATGACGGATCTGGATGCCTGACTTGTCCCTGGTGCATTGTCAAGAGGGTTGGACTCTGTTTGAGTTGCACATGTGGCTGTTCGGAGAGCATTAGGAGCTACGTGTACCAGACCTGTCTGGGCCACCTGGGAGCTATCAACAGAAGGCGACACCCCTTAGTCTTCATTTTGTTGATGACTCTCGGTATGAGCGGGATGGGAGGAAAAGCGTAGGCATAGACCCCGGACCATCTCATTGAAAACGCGTTCCCCAACAATCCTTTCTGGGGAAGTCAACTTGCATAATACTGGCATTTCTTGTTCTCGAATGTGGCAACCAGGTCGAGATTTGGTTTGCCCCATAAAAGGAAGAGTCGATCGAGAAGTTCCTGGTCTAGCTCCCACTTGTGGTATGGTATCACTGTCCTGCTCAGGGTGTCTGCCAGAACGTTAGTTTTATCCTGGCACATATGCTCCGCTTTGAGCGAAATGTTGTGCTTGATGGCCCATTTCCAGATATCCTGAGCCAGTTGCGAGAGATGTAGAGATCTTGTGCCCCCCTGCTTGTTTAGATAAAACATGCTGGTTGTATTGTCCGTTCTGATTAAAACGCTTGAGTTTTGAAGTTTTGGCAAAAAAGCTTTGAGAGCTAGGTCTATCGCTTTGAGCTCCAGGTGATTTATGTGGAGCCGAACCTCTTTTGCATTCCAGGATCCGCTGATTTGCAGATCCTGGCAGTGTGCACCCCATCCCTCAAGAGAAGCATCCGTTGTTACTATGTAACTGGGTACTTGATGGAGGAATGTGAGTCCGTTGGACAAATTGGTCAGCGTTGCCCACCACTTCATGGTGGTTTGCATTAGAGGTGTTATGCGAATTCTGTCTTCGAACGAACCGCGCACCTGAGTCCCCTGTACATCCAATTGTTCTTGCAGGGGTCGCATATGGAGCCTGCAATCTGGGAATAGCGGAATGCATGAAGAGATCATCCCTAGCAATGATTTGTAGGTGCGGACTGAAACGAACTTTTTTGTAGAGAGTCTGCGTGCTAAGGAGGTTAGTTTTTGTTTCCTTTCGTGAGACGGATACGCCTTGCTGTGGACCGTGTCCAGTATTGCTCCTAAGAAATGTAATACCTGTGTGGGGTGAAGCTGAGATTTTTGATAATTGACAACAAACCCTAGGCTGTTTAACAATTGGAGGCAAACCGAAATATGACGTACCACCTGAGGCTTTGGAGGTGCCTTTATGAGCCAGTGGTCTAGGTAGGGAAAAATCTGCATGCCCGACTGGCGGAGATGTGCTGCTACAGAAGCCAACATTTTCGTGAAAATTCTGGGGGCTGATTTCAGACCGAATGGAAGAACTCTAAATTGGAGGTGCATACCAGCCACTTTGAACCTGAGGAATTTGCGGTGGTTGCGGTGTATTGGAATATGAAAGTAAGCATCCTGGAGGTCTAGGGATGCCATCAGATCGCCAGTATTTAAAAGGCGCAAGACATCCTGTAGTGTCACCATCCTGAACGATTGTTTCTTTAGGAACTTGTTTAGTGCTCTTGAGTCCAGAATGGGGCGCCAGTCCCCGGAGGGTTTCTTTACGAGAAAGAAGTGGGAATAGAATCCCCTGTTCCTCTGAGAAAAAGGGACCAGTTCTATTGCTTCTTTGCCCAGCATCACCTGTACTTCCTTGAGGAGTTGATTCACCCTCGGGGGTGGAGGGCCTGATGGGGGAACAGCTGGTGGTGTGTGTGTGAATTCCAGAGTATGGCCTTTGGCCACAATATCGAACACCCACTTGTCTGATGTTATTGCCGCCCATTGAAGGAAATAAGAAGTGATGCGACCTCCAACCCTCGAGACTGGTGAGGGGGAGAATGCTGGTATGGCTGGTAGGTCATTGTTTCCTGCCCGTATCCCTTCCTCGGGCAGCCACTCTTCCTCTCGCTGGATGTTTATAGGCCGCGGCCGGTGGCAACCGGTAATGCTGCTGTTGCTAGTGGTACTGTTGTCGGGATCCTGTGGAGGAAGACTGATACTGGGGTCTGTACTGATGGTAGCCCCCTCGAAAGGAGTAACCTCCTCTTCCCCTTGCTCCACGAAAAGGTTGCTTTTTATACTGTAAGGTACCTAATGAGTTAGCCGTGTCCGTATCCGTTTTGATGGCTTGTAACATGTCGTCGACATGCTTCCCAAACAGACTTTCACCATCAAAAGGCATGTCGAGAACCCGGCTCTGGACCTCCGGTTGAAATGATGTAGCCTTTAGCCATCCTTGCCTACGTAAGACTGCTGCACCAGCCAATTGTCTGAAACCAGTTAAAGAAATGTCTATTGCGCTGTCTAGAATCTCTGCCGCAATCCGTTCTCCTTCCTGCAACACCTTCTTCGCTTCCACCTTGACGTCCTCTGGCAAGAGATCCAAGAAAGCCGTCATGTCTGCCCACATCTGGCGATCATATCTCCCTAGGATGGCCAGGGAATTCGCTGCCTTGACTGTGACCGCCGCTACAGAGGAGAATTTTTTACCAATATTATCCAATCTCCTCCCTTCTTTGTCTGGGGGAGATGCTATAGGTGTGGAAGGGTTTCTAGAACGTCGTTGCACTGCCTGCGATATCACCGAATCCGGTTTCAGTTGCGACACTAAACAGGCCGGAGAATCATCGGGGGCCTTATATTTCTTTTCTAGCCTTGGCATTTGTGAAGGCACTGTCGCCGGATTCTTCATCGCCTTCAACCCTTCCTGCCATAAGAAGTCTACTATCGGTATCGCCCTTACCGATCTCTTTGATGGCTCCTTGAAGTCGTAAAGGAAGCACTCTGTTTCATGAGAAATAATAGAGAGGCCAAATCGCTTCGCCGCTCTCTCGATCAATTTATGAAAACCTCCTATGTCCTCTGGAAGTGAATCCACTGGACCTGCTGGAGGTGGAGATGGTGTGGGGACGAGGTAATCATCCCATTCACTGGTCACGGAATCTCTTAACTCACCCTCTTCCCTATCGTCGTCCGACGAGGGATGAGCTTCTTGCGTTTGGCTACTCAATGGTATGCCAGTGTGCGGCGTCTCCAGGAGACTGGTCCTCGGGGTTTGACGAGGCGTCTGGTGGGTTTCAGGCCTGGGTGGTGTGGTAGGTGTTGATGGTGGAAACCTTCTGTAGTAGTCGTTGAGCATAGATTGAAGGTCTGCCACCAATGTGCTTGGCATGGAGAGGGATAATTGTTGTTCTGCCGGGGGTATGACGTTGAAGCATAGTTGGGCTGGTACTGCCCTTCATCTTCCTCATCAAAGTCCTGGCATTTTACATGCAGCTGAGATGGGCTACTCGCTGCACCAAACATTCCCTCATCTTGGGAGTATGCGTCATCATCATCATCCAAGAGATGATGTGGGGGATATGGCAATACTTTGCTCGGGGAGGTATGCATTGGAAGAATATCAGAAGATTTGTCCCCCATGGTGATGAGTGAAAGAGGCAAGAATCTTGTTGAATCCTCTTGAGAGTAAGCCATCATTGTTGACGATTGGTCCGGTGGAGTACCCAGGAGGGTCGATGGTTTATACATGGTCACTGCTGTCGACGGTTCCCTCATCGACGGCTCCTTCGTCAACGGTTCCCCTGTTGGCACCTGTATCGCAGACTGTGCTGTCGTCGCCGGTGTGCCCTTCTTAAACCTCATTGAGAGGTGCTTCACTGCCGGAAGTGCCTTGGTCGATTGGTGGACCCACGAAGCCTCCGCTGTCGGCGACGTATTAGTCGACGAAGCTTTTAAAAATATTTTAGCTGTAATTATCGTCATCGACGATAATGGTGATGACGTCATGATCATCGGCGAGACCGCCGTTGTAAACGTCGACGACACTGTCGTTGATGTCACTGTCGTCGACGGGGTGGTCGTCGATGGATGCCTTTTTTCTGAAGAGAATTTTACCGGATCTTTCTAGGGTGACAGAGACAGGGATGCCCTTTTCGCGGTACTCTTCCTGTGTAGAGGCGAAGTAGGCTCTGAACGAACCTTTTTTGGCAAAGTTGTGTGGGTCTCCGAATGGGAAACACCCTTTTTTGCCTCAGTAGAGACCTGCTTCATCTTTTTGGCCATCTTCCTCGGTGGCACATCAGGCAATCTTCCTCTCTCAAATGTTCTTTTTTAGGAGTGAGAAGCATGCGATGACGCTTCGCTTTCGTCTGAGGAAGGATGCTCCATGGCTTTCTGTTTCTGCAGCCACAAGAGAAGCCTACCCTCACGGTCTTTGAGGTTTTTTTGACTGAAGGTGCAACAGATCTTGCAGTCTCTCACCTTGTGGTCTGGATGGAGGCAGTAGATGCACTTTTTGTGGGGGTCATCAACATGTAGTCTCTTCTTCCCACAACGTCCACAGTCTCTGAACAGACCCATCTTTGTCTTTTCAGACATGATAAAGCTGGAAAGCTGGGTTCCTGAGAGAAAAAAAATTCTGTCAGAAAAAGGTAAACTGAGCAGAGCTCAGGGAGACTCCCTTCACCCGAAGTGTGGTAGAAAATCTGAGGGAAATCAGCCTCTGTTGGGAGTGTTTGAGAGGGTGCTGAAGCCTGATTGGTTGGCACTAAAGTTTGGGTTTTTTCACAAAACAAGGTGGATAGGCTATAACATATCCTATGGGGCCTACTGAGGCCTACTGGTTTCAAAACTTACTGCTTTGTGTATTTAAAGTTACCGTGAGGCTCCCACCTCGACGACGGGGATGATTCAAGCATGTGAATCTATGAAAGATCCAATACTGGAGAAAATGGAATTCAGGAGTTGGACTGTCATTCCCCCCGTCTAAGATACAGGAATACAGTCTAAGAAGACGTTTCTGTGACAGAAAGTTGCCAGTCAAATGAAGTAGCTAGGCTTATGCTTGCCAGACTTTGCGATATCCCAAGACACAGCTGTGAGAAATGAGGGCTGCTGCTGTGGCAGGGCAGCCGGTGTACAGCACACGGGATTCCAGGAAGCAGCTCAAGATAATGAAACCTGGTGCATATCAATGAGGGAAACAGGGGAAGCTCCTTACTGTTATTACAGGGAGACTGCTTCATCCTTGACCTCTTACCTGTGCTGTAGGAGCCTGTGGGTGATTCCGATTACAAACAGTAGCTGTCAGCTATTTCCATGTTGAAGCACTTACTGTTTAACCCTTGGTCCCTGTCCCAGGACTTTCATATCCTTAAGATTTGCCCTGCTGCAGCAGCACCGTCCCTGTGGGTGCCCTGCTATTAGAAACTCTAGACTGACCAATTGGCTCTGGTTTACAGGCCAACACCCTGTGAGGTGCCATCCAAGGGCATAAGGGTGTACTAGCACCTTGCACAGCCACTACTAGGCAACAGCTAGCCTAAAGGTTACTGGCGCAATAGGACTCCAGTAAATGTGTCTAGACACCAGGCACCCTAGACACCACAAGAGCAATGTTCTCTTTAAAGAAGTGTGGGCACTTTTGTTCCTTTCTGTGGTGTGATAGTGGGCAGATGAGGAAAATAGGACTTCATATAAACTGCTAAAGTGAAATTACTGTAGGAGAAGTATTGGTAAAGTGCTCTAGATTTGAAGAGTAATCCTGTGCAACATGGTCTGTATAATCCAATGTTAACAGTTTTTATAGTGTTTAGCATCTATGTGCTTATAATACTGTGTGGGACAGAAAGCCGCCGGAACAGCCACAAAAATAAATAAAAAAAATCTGTTTTTCACTGTGTATCTTAGGTTTATGTGTAGTATATTTTTCTTGCATTTCCTGAAAAACATACTTACCTTAGGTAACAATCTTTCTGGTGGACACTACTTGCCCATTACTCACCTTTGAATATCATAAGCGCCGCTCTCCAGTGCCTATAGGTGACGTTGACTTCCTTTTGTCATGGAGCACTAATGACACCACCAAAGCCACGACTGGCACCATAACGTCAGTTCTACTAATTGTTATGCAGTGACTTTCAAGGTGTGTCTGAAAACAGCAAAACTTGTGTATCAGTGCAGTGTGTAACGAAGGAGATTAAATGAGACATCTGCTGATAGATAAGGGTATCCCCCTGAAAAATTGTTGCAGAAGGTAATTAACATTTCCTTCTAATGGATACCTCTACCTACAGACTCCTTACCTTTGAATACGAAATACTTTGAGGGAGGTGGGTCTGAAGAAAAATTAGACTAAAAGATCTTGAAGCACAGAACAGGCAAAGTTAGGTCTTGATCACTTTGGAAAGCAAACAATGTTTGGCAATGATGTAGAGAGAAGATCAATCAGCCACTTTGCATATGGCTGCCTCAGGCACACATCTGGTTACTTCTGCTGTGGAAGATTTGGCACTGGTGAAATCAGCCCTTATTCCTTCAGGTGGATCTTTTTCAAACATAGCATAGCCGACTTTTATACAGTACACAGAATAATCCATATAGAGATTGTACATTTCTGATCCACTTTGCCCTTTTTGGAACATTTTTAAGAACGAGACAAATCAATGAGGAGCTGGTCATTCGATCTTAGTCCTTAGTGCGGTTAATGTAAAAATGAGAAAGAAATGGAGGCTGGTAGTATGCCGATAACGTAATGGGATTGTTGTTGATGGAAAGGGGATACCACTTTCAGATGGAAAGCAGGCTTGGCTCGCAGCACCAACTTGCTAAAGAAGAAGAATGTGAAATGGGGGCGAACAGAACAGACTAGCAGCTCATGAACTTGGAAAGCCAAAGTGAAGGCTACCAAGAAAATTGTCTTGTAGGTTAATACCCTCAACTGACAACTGTGTAGGGACTCAAACAGAATCCTCATAAGAAAAGTTAGAACCAGTTTAAGGTCCCACATATTTATAAACTCTTTGAAAAATCTTAGAACCACCAAAGATTTGAACCCAGAGGGCTGGTTTGGTAGAAAACATTTCAAGACTCAAAAATACCCGTTGACCATGAAGAAGTGGGTGCATAATCTGCCCTTCTGTTTGGGACTATAGATCCTCTGAAAGTGAGAAGATGCTAAAGCAAGATGTGCTAGGTCCGTTTACTACATCCTTCTCGGCCAGCCTAGGGTGATGAGACTTGTACAAGCTCAGTCTTGGTGAATGTTGTTGATAACTCAAGGAATCAAAAAGTGTGGAAGGAAACGCATAATGTAGTGGAAACTTACGTATTAAATGAAACGCATCTCACAATGCTCACCGCAACAAGTACAGGAGGGCAAATATTGCCTTGAGTAGTGAATTGGTCCAACTGAGGTACACCCCAAAAGGCTAAAGAGATCTTCGACTATAGCCAGGTGAAGGCACTACTCATGGTTGCAAGATGCCATCAACTCAGGTGTTTGGCGATGGTATTCAAAGAATCTACTAAGTGACGTGCCACCAGCCACAGACCGTATAGGAAGACCCTGGAGCCTGCAAGCCTTTCATCAGAAATTCTAAGACCCAACCCCTTACCGTTTGTTCAGGTACAACATTGTGGTTATGCTGTTGGTCAGGATCTGGACCAACTGAGCTCAAAGGGAAGGGAGAAATGTCTTAAGCACCAACCTGTCAACCCTCAATTCCAGTAGACTGCTGTATAATATCTACTCTTCTGGAGCCTGCAAGCCTTTCATCAGAAATTCTAAGAGCCAACCCCTTACCGTTTGTTCAGGTACAACATTGTGGTTATGCTGTTGGTCAAGATCTGGACCAACTGAGTTTAAAGGGAAGGGAGAAATGTCTTCAGCACCAACCTGTCAACCCTCAATTCCCGTAGGCTGCTGTATAATATCTGCTCTTCTGGAGGCCAAAGGCCCCTGATCTCCAGGTGTGCACCTCACCTAAAAGAGGCAGTATTGTTCACTACTGCGGTCACTACTGGAGGGGGACCGGAGGGTGTCCCTCCAAGTAGGTTATCCTCTTTTGGCCAGCAGCTCAACTCCACTGCAGTATCCCTGTACTTGAGATCCTGCCCAAAATATTGAAAGAGGTCTTTAATATCTTAGGTCATCTGTGGAGGAGGGAAGACTTGAAGCATGATGATATCCAGAACTGGTCAAATGGAAAGGAGGCACTGAGTGAGCTCTAGGTGTGTTCTGGGAGGACCGATTGAAAAACCCAAGTCATCTAACACCAAAGCTGTCCAGAGAAGGTGATGAGCCACTAACTTGGGCAAACTGGCTTTGATAAAGGTAGTTGTCCAGATATCGGAATTCTCCAATCCCAACTTGTCTCAGATGGGCCTCTACCACCACAATCCCTTCTGAAGGCTTTAGGTACAGAGCATTAACCCAGAAGGAAGTACTGTAAATGGGTAAAACCTACTATAAACTGCAAGTACTTCCTGTGGGCCTGCAGGACTGGAAGGCGGAAGTATGGTCCCTGCAAACCATTCAATGCACCAAGTCCAATGCCGGTAAAACCTGAGCCACAGTTAGCATATGGATCTTGTCCTTCTGTAGGAACCAATCCTGGAACCCGAGGTCAAGGATCAGAGAAAAGCCAGTCTTCCTTGGGAGCTGGAAGTACAGCACCCCAGCACGGTTTACTCCTCTGGTACTGTCATTTTCTGCAGCAAAACTGCCAGTTCCACCTGCAAGATCTGTTGATGTTCTTTTGGATCACAGAAGGAGTAGAAAATGATGGTGGTGTTGGCAGAAGCATAGGAGTATACTTCTTTCTACAATCTGACATACCCAGCAGTCTGAAGTAATGGTCTTCCAGGCCTGTAGAAAAAGGCACACTTCTCCCCACCGGCAGAAACTGCACCTTCACAGTTGTGCTACTGCGGCATTCCAGATGGTGCCAGCGGAAGTAGAGGAGGTAGATAGAAGCTACTTGGGACGTCCTTCTCCTGGTCCACTGTGGTAGTGAACAAATGGGTTTTGCTGCTGCTGAGCAGGCACTTGCTGTGGTTTTTTAAAACCTCTGGCAAAGCGACATGGTTTTCCAAAGGAACAAAAAGAGCCAGTAGAAGATTGCAGGCCAGTGATCTAGTGGTGCCCATGCCTTCCTAAAAATGCTTCATCATGGGGTACTGAAGGTCTATTGAGAATCTCATACATCAGAGCCAAACATGCCTTCGTAGGTTGATAGATAAACCCATGGCCCTGGCAACACAGTCAGCAGTGTCAAGGCTGGCTTTTAGGATGTGCCTGGAGGCATCCTGTCCATCTTTCACCACTTACATAAAATGGTATTTGAGGTAGTATTTGGGACATGGGTGCAACTAAATCTGCCATGTCCCAAAGGGCATGTGAGTAACAACTTACAAAATGGGATACTTTTAGAGATCTGAGAGTGAAGCGTCCCGCCAAAAAATATTTTGTCCCCATAGCCTTTATGTTTTTTGGATACTCTACTCCGGGGGTTGTGTAGGGAAACCACCAGGATAAAATCTTGAAGTGAAAGAACTTTGTACCACCAAACATGTTGGAAATGGGTGAGCCATGGCGGAAGCTCTGTCCCCTGGAGCAATTCTGTATCAGCAAGTGAGGGTTCTGAGGACTGCTGCAGAAGAGGAAGACTTAATTCAGGGCTCCATGATTATCTCCAATAGTGCTTCATTAAGCAGAAGCAGAGGCTCACTAGTGGTGGGTGCCATTGGTACAACATTTTAGGATGGTAATTCTCTGTAGGCATGAACAGTTCAAGATCTTCTGCAGGCTTTCTCAACACAGAATGGAAAAGAATCTCTGGTGGAGCAAGATCTATGTCAATGTTGTGGGAGGTATCCAGACCACTGGCTTACTCTGAAGGGCTAAAATATCAGAAGGCGGATAGTCAGCATCATCTCTTTGTAGATATAGTCACGCATGGAGTTGTTGGCAGGGCTGTGCTCACTCTTCTAGGAGACAAAAGGATTCCCTTCTGCAGCTATTTTGTTTGTCCCCAGCAAAGATTCCAAATAGCTGTTGTAACCAAGTTGGTGCAAATAACTGTGTTAGGTCTCAATGGACTTGAAGTGAAGAATCAGTTGGAGTCAATTGTATTGCAGAAGGAGATGTCAGGGCAAGCAGTGGCCAATGTATAAATGGATATAGCTGATACATCAGAGTTGATGGTATCGGACCAATGGGAGTCCCAATTTGGAGTGGCTCTGGGAAAAACCTGTATGGTGCCAAAGGCCTAGAGTGAAGATCAAAAGGCCCACCGACCTGTCTTATGGGGCCAGCTAGCACATCAGAAGGGACAGTGACCCTCATGAAAAGGTTCACTGCGTGGAGCCAAATATGCTCTCAGTGCTGGCTAGTCAGAGGAGATGCTGGTTGAGGCAAAGGAGGAGGTGCTAGAGGTCAAGGAGACGGCACCAAATCCAGCACTTCAGAGGACAATGCCAGAGATATCGCCACCAACGCCAGCGTAACTTTATTTTTAGACCGGTGAGGGGAAGACATGAACTTCTTGTAATGTACATTTTTTTCTCAATTAAGAATTGGTTGAGGCAGATGCTCTCGCAGACAACCTGGACCTTGCTCTCAACCTTATTCATCAACAGCATCTACTACCTTCTTCAGAGTGAGCTATAAAGAGTTTTGCAGGACGCTCTTCGGTGGCCTTAGGGTGCATCCATCCACAGAGGACATACAAAGTGGGTCATGTGTCGAAAATTGTCTATTTTCTTTTTTTTGACGACGGGAGAACCTGGCAGGCTGCAGCGTCACTGCTGCGTACTGAGCGCCGCGTTTTGCCCGGCTAGGGCGGAGCGGTGATTCCTGCCCGCGCCAATGTGATTGCAGGAGGTTTGGAGGTCGGGGAGCCTTGGAGCTGCTCGAACGACAGAGGCACCACTCTTGGGGCTCTGTGTTGGAACAGAGCTGCCCTGGAGCTCCGACGCTCACAGAGGGCTGTGGTGCAGGCCCCCCTCTGTGGTGATGACGGTAGAGGCAGAGCCAGCACAAGCAAAGGCTGGATGAGCTCTGACCTGCTCAAGGCATCGGTAAGGAGGGGCAAGTCGGCCTGGAGAGGGAGCGAAGTACTGGAGAGACCCAGAAACCCCTCAGGAAGTCAAGAAGGGGGACCCCTGCCGTTGAACATGTGGAGTGGGGTTCAAACTCAAGGTAGGAGGGTCATTGACCCTTTCTGTTTGGAAACAGCTTGCAATATTGTTAACCCCGTCGTTTCAAGCGAGTGTGAAGGTTTTCGGGGCCCCAGAGGTGAAGCTATTTCTTCTTGTTTACTGGGTCACGCATCTAAAAAACAGACTGTATTCAGGTAGTAAAAATAAATAGTAAAAATACTCACAAAATGACCCCCTCTGTGAGAATTTACTTTAAAATGAAACCTGGGATGGTAGTTTCCCCATCCAAGGAGCTGGAAATACCACAGGAAAGGTGTACTCAAGGCATTGTAGATATGGACGAGCAAGGTGATATAAGGGTCCCTGGATTAAGGGGCTCCCTCCAAGCAACAGTGATTCCTTAAAGGGTTGGTGAGGAGCCATCCCAGGTGGACGAAGGGGCCCCCTCCTTACAGGTAGTTAGTGATGTGGGTCTTCCTGCTGGTAGTTTATAACAAAGGACCTCAGAAGATAGGGCTTTTATTCAAGATCTGGTTGGTCATTTGGATCCCCCTCGTAGTGATTCTGGTGGTAACCATTTGGTAGAAACAATGTTTCTTTCCCTCTCTAAGGATATTGGGAAAGGTTTCTCAATATCTGAAAAAAATCAGGGAGAAATAAGAGGCCTTGATCTCCTGTCATTAAGAACTCAGGCTCTGGAAGATACGGTGGGAGCTATAAAAGACGAATTAGGAGTACATAAGGAGGGACACTGGGTGGGGAGCATGTGGGGGGGAAAAAAAAGGTTCCTCTTTTCACCTCAACTAATGTGGCACCTAGTTGGTAATGGTTAGTGAGCTTAGTAAATGCCGGGACCCCAGGGGCAGCTCCTTTCAGATACTTTCCTGGAATGTTAATGGTCTAAGAACAAAGGGTAGAAGAGAGAAGATTTTACAATATTTAAAAGATTCCCAGCTTTAATTTTGCAGAGAGGTGAGTGAGTTGTTTAAAAAGAAAAAATGGCTTCATTCTTATGCCTGTACTGAGCACAATTTTAATACCAGAGGAGTGGCTATTCTAATCAAGCATGGGATTAAGGCAGGAATATTGGAGGTACGGTCTGACTCAGTGGGCAGATGGATTATAGTTAAAGTACGAATTTATTACAGAAGACTCACATTGGCTGGGTTTTATGGCCCGAACTGCGATGATACAGGCCCTTTGGAAAAGTTTTTTTTCACAGCTAGTTGATTTTCCTGATCCTGTTATAATGGCGGGGGACTTCAATGGTGTGTTAGATAATAAGCTAGACAGGTCTGAGCAGTGAAAATCGCTAGGGACTCCAAAATCTCAACGTTTCTTGACAGGAATGATGAAAGAGTGGGGGTTAAGGAATCTATGGTGGCAGAGAAAGTGGGAACTAAGGGATTTCTCCTTTTATAACAAAAGATATAAGCATGCCTCTCGTATAGATTATTTTCTTATTGATATGAGGTTGGAGGGCCTGGTAGACAATATTACTTACCTGCCCACCCACTTATCAGATCATGCAGCGGTGACACTAGATTTAATGTTGGCGGGGTGGGTCGAGTGGTAGTAGGTGGACACTTGACTGCAAGCTATTACAAGATATGGAGGTTTTGGATCAGTTACGAACAGAGATGGATTTTTTTTTTTTAAGTCAACTTGGGATCGGCTCCGCTAGCAGTGGTATGGGACACTTTTAACGCGGTTATGAGGGGTAAAATTATGAGCAAAGCCAGCTATAAGAATAAGCAGTACAGGTCTGCTATTTTGCAGTTAGAACAGGAAATGCTTAAAGTAAGGAGTCATCTATCTGTGATTACCAAGAAGGAGGAGGCTGAGGCTTTGGAGAATAAGTTGAGGGGGCTGAGATCTCAGCTTGAGGAGGTGTTACAAGCCAGGGTTATTAAAAGAGTAAAGGTTAATAACCTAGCACACTTTGAATACAGCGAGAATGCAGGAAAGTTATTAGCCTGGAAGTGCAAGCGAGATCTAGTGAGGAGTCATATCAAGGAAGCTGAGATAAGTCAGTTAGGTGAGAGATTATTGAGTAATAAGGCAATGGAGGCCGCTTTTCAAACTTTCTTTCCTGACTTATATAAAGAGGAGATTGAGGTAAGGGTTGAGGATATAGGAAAATGGTTGGCGGATGATATACTCCCATCTATCTCACAAGAGGAGCAGATTCTTTTAAATAGCTCAATCTCTGCTGGGGAAATTAGGAAGGAGTTGAATGGTAGTAAGGGTGGTAAGGCACCCGTGCCAGACGGTATTCTGATGGAACTTTATAAGGCGTTGGGTGAGCTAATAATTCCAGTTTTGGTAGAACTATTTGTGGAGATTTTTGAAGACAGGACCCCTATTCCGAGTTCGTGGAATGAGGCCACAACAGCGGTAATTTTGAAACCAGGTAAGAGCCCGATCAAGTGTAAATCGTATAGGCCTATCTCTTTGCTGAATTGTGATCATTAAATATTTGCTAAAATACTTGCAGACAGACTCAGCAGAGTGGTGGGTTGGTTAATTCATCCAGACCAGAAAGGGTTTAATCAAAGGTAGATTTTTACATGAATTGATGTATAATCTGGTAGGGGCCATAGATATGGCTACATCCCATGAAATACCTTTGGCCGTAATTACTCTTGATGCAATGAAGGCCTTTGATAGAGTGAAAGGAAAATATTTAGCTCACATTTTGAGATTATTCGGTTTAGGAGCGAATCTGTGTAGAACAATAGGTCTTATATATAAAGACCCCATTGCAAGAGTTTTAGTAAATGGTAACCTTACAGAGCCCTTGAGGATAACGAGGGGCACCAGGCAGGGCTCCCCTCTTTCCCCTTTATTGTTAGATTTTTATATAGAGCCATTTGCAAGGAAAATAAGGGGGAATTCGGCCATTCTACCGTTTAATTGTAACGGGGTGTTGATGGGTGAAAAAGGTGCCCTGTGTGCTGATGATCTCTTAGTATATACGCCTGATTTACCATCAGCTGTGTTTACGCTGTTGACCCTAGCAGAAGATTTTGGTAGTGTCCGGGTACCGTGTGAATCCTGAGAAAACAGAGGTTATGGATTGGAATCATAAATTGGATTGACAAGTACAACTGAAGAGGGAAATTAGATATCTAGGGATTTTGTTTACACAAGCAATTGACCATCTTGTAATAAGGAATTTAAAGCCGGTGGCAGAGGAAGGGTGCAGGTCTTTACAAAGATGGATGTATCTCCCCCTGACAATAGTGGGCAGAGCTAACTTGGTAAAGATGATGATCTTGCCCAAAGTTAATTTTTTGTATAGTTCTATACTTCTTTTAATGCATAAACATTATTTGGGGAAGCTTCATCAGGCTATTACCTCTCATTTGGGCATCAAAATGCCCCAGGATTTCATGGAAAAAACTGAGAAGAAGAGCAAAGGGGGGGTGAGCACTTCCGGATTTAAAATATTCTGCTTGGGCATTCCAATTGAACACCACAAAAATGCTATTCTCTGCTCCTGACTCTTCGGCCATTGGAGAGATGTTTAAAGCTATGGTTGCTACTATCAACGGAGCCTCTAAGGGATTCCTTTATAAATTTGGAGACCCAAATTTTTTCAAAAAAATAAAATTTAAAACTCTACGCGACCTTGCGGCAAGTTGGTATCATTTGTGGTCTGCGGCGGGAGTTAGCTATTATAGTCCTCATGCCCCGATTTGGGATTCACCAGGTACTCCTAAATGCCTAAAGGATGTTTTAGCGCTGCCTATTAGGAAGACTGGTATAGCGATCTGGGGTGATCTAATTAGGGAAGAGGCTTTAATCTACCTGGAAGAACTTGAGGACAAGCTGGGGGAGCTCTTTCTAGCTTGAAATATGCTCAATTAAAATGTTGTTTAATGAAGTCTCAAGTAACTTTTGGGGCTGCAGACTTTTTGGAGGAGTATGTGCTAGCAGAGTCCCCCAGACTTAAGCAGGTTTCAAGCTGGTATTGGGAGATTTTAGAAGGGTTGGATGGTGAATTTATATTGCCCGCTCCTCTTTGGGGGAAGGATATGCCGCAAGAGAAGGTATCACAATGGTAGGAATCATCTATGCTATCTTTGTTCAAGATAGTAAAGCCGGCATCTCTACGAAAGAACCATCTGTTCACTATATATAGAGCCTATTTATCCCCAGGAAGACTCTCTAAAATAGGAAATAGCAAGGTAATAAACTGTCCTAAATGTGATTTACAGGACGCTACCGATATACATATGTTTTACGATTGCCCAGGGGTGGCGCTCTTTTGGAAAGAACTGTGCAATTCCCCGTCTAGTATGTTGGGACGAGAAATTCGGGTAACTCTTCCTCTGATTATTTTCGGGCATTTACAGGAGCAAGACTCGCGAGGAGGGGGGGGGGGGGTGGGAAAGGACATAATGGACATAAAGGTCATCAGACTTTGATTTTCTATTCCATTTTGGTGGCCAGATGGGAAATATGTCGAAAATGGACGGTGAATGCCCACCCTCTTCTTATGGATTGGCTTCAGGCTCTCTTCTATGTTGCAAGACTGGATTTGGAGGTGGGAGGTTTAAATAAGAGGAAAGAGGAAATGTGGGCCCCTTTGATTAACTGGGAAAGAGGTTAAGAGGCGATAATAGAACAGAAAGGATTTAAGATTAGGTGTTCGCAGATCAATGTCCAATGATTATTTTCCTCCCCCCCCTACCTCGCTAGATTGGTTGGTATGATTACCTAATCTACCGCTGGACGTCTACAGGAGAGGGAATGGGGGATCCTCGGCATGATCAGCATCATTCTTGAGAGGGTGCAATGAGCAGCTATGGGGCTGATTTAGGAGTTTTTGAGGCCAACAGAAAATAAAAAATACAAAATAAATAAAAATAAAAAAGTGGGTCATGTTTCAAACAGAGGCACAATAGATAGTGGCTGTGGCGGTCTATGATGGGCATCTGTCCAGCAGGACATGGACACATTTTAAAGCCCGAGAGCTTAGGTGGTGGCAATGTCCCTACTATACTGAAAAAGAAATAGTTTTGAATTGAGAGAGGATCTCCTACAAGGTTAATGAAGCCCCAGATCATGCCAAAAATTGCATAAAGAAAAGGAACTGATGTTATGGTTCTAGTCCCGTTACTAAATGGCTCCATGTTGGACATTGAAAGAGCCAACACTACCTACTGGCGTCGGAGAGCTATTACATAGCTTTACAGATACAGTCTTGAGTCTGGATATTTAAGTTGAATCATAAAAAGCACCTTTCATTTATAAAATAATGCACTGATGGGACATTGAGCTTATTAGCTGGTATTCCTGTGTAAACTACATTATGAGTAGCTAACCCATCTCACCTTCTTGAGTAACCATGCACTGCTCACTCTCCCTATCCTGAGAGTGTCAAGTCCTGGAGAGATCTGGATTACCCAGTTTGGGGTCTTGAGTTAATGAAACTTGAGCCCAGTAACCCTGAACCCCCGACCCTAGGGCTCCAAGAAACTGACCGTCCCAAGCACTCTCCTCACATCTAATGTATGGAGAGATCTTTCATCTGTGTTAGTAAAATTCTGAAAGAAAGTTGGTTATAGTGTTTCTTCTTGACAGTAAGCTTAAAGTTATTTTGCCTATGCAGATGTAAAGTCTTCCATTTGAAGGCATATGGATGGTTGTTTGGCTTCTTCTAAAATATACGTACAAACTTGTGGGAGATTCAAGGGTCTATTCTGCATGAGTTCAGGACGCAGGTTGCCAAATTCAAAGATGGGTAGCTGGGATTGAGAATCGGGGCCCTGAACTCTTGAAGGCGATTTGGCATGCAAGGCAACCTGCAGTGTGGATGGGGAGCGGTCTGTAAGCCACTGTTAGGGACCCTCTGCCACTATTAGAATCATCCTGGCCATTTAGTATGTCAGCTTGATGCTAACAGTTGGAATTGGGGGAATTGATGAAAAAGCAGAAATACATTTTCCAGACCAGTCTATCCATAGGGCATTCTCCTTCATCTCTGGTTTGAGGAACCTAGATGCGAAATCTGCCCATTTATTTGCTGCCTGACAATTGATTATTAAATCTTCTGTGACTGAGGTTTCAGATGACAGATTCATTTAGAACCCACTTGTGGTTTTCTTAAGTTTCCTGCTTAGGGAGTATTTTGGATACCGGGAAGGAAAACTGCAATGATCCCCAGGTTGCTGGATATCAACCTCTTCCAGCTGGATTGAGGTTTCCAAGACCCTGTTCCTCATTCATTCCTGCTTGTCCAACTAAACCATGATAGTTGTATTGTCTGTTTGACCAAGCATCAAGTCCTTCTTGAAAGCAGGAACTAACACCTTCAGAGCTAGGTGTTCAGGAAGCTGTATGTGAAAAGACATCTCATGGAAGGCCATGCCTCTTGAATCTGCAGATTTATATAACCATCCCAACCTATCTGGCCAATCAATCACATTGTCTGAATTTGTGTTGATTAAGGTCCATTCCACAACACATTCTGTGGATGGCAGTACCATAGACAAGACTGAGCTGCATGATAAGAGAGTGAGTCTGTCCTCTTCTCTCGGAGTATTTACACTACTGGTCTTCTAGACATTGTTATAATGGCCTCATATAAAGGAGCTAGGGAAATGCTGAACGTCATTTAGTCCCGAGGGGATGAAACTGTGTCTGTGTTGAGTAGTTTTCAGAAGCTTGCACACCTTTAGACAGATAGATGATAATCTCTCCTCTGAAGGATATACTTTTGCCCTCTGGTCGCCAATACTGCTCATATGTAGTGCATGGACTGTACAGGGATGCTAAATTTACGTAATTGACAAGTAACCCCAGGATAGGAACTACTTGCAGTAAATGCTCATGAGCCTGTTAGGATGTTGAAGCTTTGATCTGCCATTCATCTAGACAGAAACAGATAACCTTTGCCTCAAGCGATGTGCAGCTACTACACCCATACACTTCAGAAAAGTTATTATTTAAGCTAAATGGGAGAACCCTGCACTAATAATGGCCCAATTCTCTCTAATTTTATGTTTTTTAACTTTTGGGACATGAAAATAAACATCCCGATCATCCATGGAGCATAGCCAATTCTCTTGACATGGCCGAGGGTAGGTTTAGTGGAGTTCTAGCAGCCTGAACTTCACTTATCAATTTCTTTGCTAGTTTGAGATCTGAACTAGTTTTTGGGACTGCTTTTCAACAGAAAAGAGGAAAGAGTTTCCCACTTCTTTCAGGGGTGGAAGATCTCTCTACAGCCTGCTTTGGCAGAAGGATGCTGACCTGCTACAGATGATGTCAGAATGTAATTTTTGGAGGTATTGGCACTAGGAGTGACCTAAATCTGACATAAAAGGCATTTTGCCCAATAGTCAAAACCCATTTTGCACAATATTCAGAACGCATTTGTTGTTTGTGATATTCTTCTACTCTTCCAGAAAGTTTGAAATGCTTCCCCTCCACTGGAATGGGCAACAGAAGAGTGAAAAGTGAAAATTCTCTTTACCTCCTGAAGGTGGTATTGCTGCTGCTTATCACAGTTGTTGTTTTCCTTTTCAAATCAAGCGAGAAAGCACTTTGACCTGTTGTAAGTAATGTGGGCTTTTAACCATGTCCATCACTTTCACTCATTTGTGGCTTGCCTTTCAAAAAAATCACTTGATGTAATTGGTAAATGCTTTAAGTTTGCCTCGCCTTGAGGCTGGTTTTGCCACATCTGGCGGACTGCCCGTTACATGGATTATTGCACGATTGCCGATATACTTCAGCATGGGAAAACTATTTTGTCTCTCCCCTTTGTGCTGCATAGCGGCCATGACGCGCTCAGCACGAACAGGCACAACAGCGTGAAATCAATCGCCCGTATCGGAGCACTAGGCACACTGTTGACAGTTACCTAATCAGAGTCATTTCTTGTGGCTCTCCCCTTAAAACAATTGAAATTGGTAAATGCTTTACGTAAAATAGAAATCCTCAAAGCAAAAGCGTCTCTCCTGACACAGCAGGAGAGCTGATACTACAATATTCACTGCAGTCGGGGAAATTCGCCCCATAATGTTTTGCAGGGTGTTACTTTTAGAAAACATTTTTGCTCATCACTTAGCCTGTGGTGGTCCTAGGACAATAGGACCACTTACAAAACATTCACCATGATGTGCTCTGTCTAGGTTTTCTCTGGGTCTCCACACTAGGTTAGTAGGGACCCCAAAATAATAACCCCTCCCAACATTGTGTCTTTATAAGCGCTCTCACGGCTGGAACTTTTGTTTTACAGCTGGGAGAAGGGCCTTGTTTGTAATAACATTGCCATTTTTTGTGTGTGGATAGGGGCTAGCTGAACGAGTTACTTACGTTCGGTAATGCCTTTTCTGGTGGATACACTAGCTACCTGTGGATTCCTCACTCATTGAAGGAATTTCCCCCCTGCGCCAGCTTTCGACGGAAATTTTCTTCCTAGCTTCTGCACGTCGACGAGGACGTCACAATTGCCCACGCGACGCCGTCTGACGTCATACAGGCAATAAGAGGTCCTCGCCGACGTGCCGACGTCAGTACCAACATTTTTTACTTGCCTCTGAGACGAACAGGCAAATACCAGCAAAATATATATACAATTGAAACAAGTACTAATACAACAATATTTATTTAAATCAAATAGATAAAACATAAGCTCAAATATGTAAATACGCAAAAATATATACATATATACTATGTATAGCATCTTCACAAATTTTTATTTTTATTAAATACATGTACATTTATACATAAATATATACACATATACATATGAAAATAATAAACTACCAACAGGCGCTCACCCAAGGATAACTTGGTAAGACCAGACAGGCAACGGGGAGGCGGGTGGGACCGTGAGGAATCCACAGGTAGCTAGTGTATCCACCAGAAAAGGCGTTACCGAAGGTAAGTAACTCGTTCTTCTGATGGATACAACTACCTGTGGATTCCTCACTCATTGAATAGAGTCCCAAAGCAGTACCGCACTCAGTGGAGGGTGCCTGAATTGTCAAACCAAGAAATCCTGCAGCACCGACCGTGCAAAATGGCCATCCCTTCTAACCTCCGAATCCAAGCAATAATGTTTTGCAAAAGTGTAGAGGGATGACCAAGTTGCGGCCTTGCAGATGTCAACCACAGGAACACCCCTAGCCAAGGCCGAAGAGGCCGACTTAGCTCTGGTGGAATGAGCTCTTATTCCATCAGGGGGTTCTTTCTTTGCCAGAGAATATAACAGCTTAATGCAAAGAATGACCCACCTGGAGAGTTCTCGTGTGGACTGCCCTTCCTCTCCTCTTTCCCACATACCCGATTAAGAGTTGATCCTCCAATCTAAACTCCTTCGTTCTGTCTACGAAGAAGCTCAGCGCTCTTCTCGGGTCCAAACAATGCAGTCTTTCTTCCTATTTCGAAGGATGAGGTGGAGGATAAAAAGAGGAGAGAGTAATAGACTGACCTATATGGAAGGGTGAAACAACCTTCGGCAAGAAAGCAGCCTTGGTCCTCAACAACACCATATCCCCATAGAAGGATGTATACGGGGGCTTAACAGAAAGAGCCTGCAGCTCACTCACTCTTCTAGCAGAAGTAATCGCAACAAGGAAAACAGTCTTTAAAACCAATAACCTTATGGGGCAAGAATGCATCGGCTCAAACGGTGAGCCCATAAGAAACGTTAAGACTAGGTTCAAATCCCACTGAGGCATAATGAAAGGAGTGGGAGGATATCTATTAGTGAGGCCTTTTAAAAACCTGAATACTAAAGGAGATTTAAATAAAGAAGGCTGGTCTGGCAGACACAGAAAGGCTGACAGAGCCGACAAATAGCCCTTAACTGTAGCAACTGTACAACCCTTCTGTGCCAGGGACAAGGCAAAAGACAAGATATCCGATAAGTGGGCACGTAAGGGATCAATTTGCTTCTCTCCACACCAGTTCACAAATTTAGCCCACCTGCTAGCATAGATAGATTTAGTGGAGTGTCACTTGGCCGATAAAATAACATCCACTACCTCGGGTGGGAGAGAAAAGGAACTCAGGTTGCCCCGTTCAATCTCCAGGCACGAAGGTGCAGGCTCTGGAGGTGGGGGTGTAAAACCTGCCCCTGCGATTGCGAGAGGAGGTCTGCCCTGTGAGGGAGACGGAGCGGGGGTCACAGAGAGAGTTGGAGAAGATCCGAATACCATACCCTCCTTGGCCAATCCGGAGCTATTAAGATGACTTAAGGACGGTCTTGGCGAATTTTCCTCAGAACCCGAGGAATCAAAGGTATGGGGGGGAAACGCGTAAAGCAACTGGTCGCACCAGGATATCTGAAACGCGTCCCCCAACGTTCCTTGCACCGGATACTGGAGGCTGCAGAACAACAGGCAGTGCGTATTCTCCTGAGTGGCAAAAAGATCTACCCGCGGGATTCCCCACATCTGGAAGATTTGCCGGACTAGATCTGGATGAAGACGCCACTCGTAATCGGTCGAGAAGTGCCGACAGACTGTCCGCACGCACGTTCAAGACTCCGGCCAGATGGTTCACTACCGAGCAAATCCGATAGTCCCTTGCCCAGGACCAAAGCCGCAGAGCTTCTCTGCAGAGAAGGTACGACCCTACTCCTCCCTGCTTGTTTATATACCACATCGCGGTAGTGTTGTCTGTCAGGACCTGAACCGACTGACCGCGAAGGGAAGGGAGGAAGGCCGTGAGAGCCAGACGTATCGCCCGCAATTCCAACAGATTTATGTGAAACATCTGTTCTACTGGAGACCAATGAGCTTTGACCTCCAGGTCCTCCAGATGAGCTCCCCACCCTAGAGTGGAAGCATCCGTTATCACTGTGGTCACTGGGGGAGGCAACAAGAACGGCCTTCCTTGGGAAAGATTGCTGTCCGCAACCCACCATCTTAGATCCACTGCAGCGTCTCTGGAGATCTTTACCGATCCCTCGAGATCTCCTTTGTGCTGAGACCACTGCTTTCGGAGGCACCACTGAAGAGCCCTCATGTGCCAGCGAGCATGAGTGACCAACAGAATGCAAGAAGCGAACAGACCGAGCAGACGAAGGACCTTGAGGACTGGAATGACCGCTCCACTTTGAAACATTGGAACCAACGTCTGAATGTCCTGAATCCGCTGAGGCGGAGGAAAGGCACGATTCAATGTTGTGTCCAGTACTGCCCCTATGAACAGGAGGCGCTGAGAGGGCTCCAGGTGAGATTTGGGCACGTTCACCGAAAAACCCAGATCGAACAACAACTGGGTTGTCGACTGCAGGTGACGCAGCAAGCGCTCCGGAGACTTGGCTTTGATCAACCAATCGTCTAGGTAAGGAAATACTGCTATCCCCTTCCTTCTGAGCTCTGCTGCAACCACCACCATCACCTTTGTGAAGACTCGAGGTGCTGAAGTAAGACCAAACGGAAGGACCGCAAACTGATAGTGCTACGATCCCACCACAAACCGGAGATACTTCCTGTGCGACTTGAGTATCAGGATATGAAAGTAAGCATCCTGCAAGTCGACAGACACCATCAAATCTCCTTCGTTCAACGCCAAAAGCACCTGAGCTAGGGTCAGCATCTTGAACTTTTCCTGTTTGAGGAACCAATTCAAAATCCTCAGGTCCAGGATTGGTCTCAACCGAGCATCCTTCTTGGGGATCAGGAAGTATCTTGAATAACAACCCTGACCCCTCTCCTGCTCTGGAACCAACTCCACTGCACCCTTTGAAAGGAGGACTAGAACCTCCTGTTCTAGTAACAGGAGATGCTCTTCTGAACAGTAGGATGGGCGGGATAGGGGGTGGAAACTCCCGAAAGGGAAGGGCATAGCCTTTCCCCACAATACTGGTGACCCAGGAGTCCGATGTTATTGCCTCCGACATGTGGAGAAAGTTCATTAACCTCCCCCCTACAGGAGTGGTATGTAAAGGAATTGGTGGATGACTAAGGCTGCTTCCCATGCTGCACCCCTCCAGAGGAAGAGGCAGAGTGCTGCTGGGAGGCTCCTCTGGTTCGGACCCTACCCCTCCCCCTGTATGACCTATAGGGGAGGGCAGTGGCGGCCTGCTGCTGAAATCTGCCCCGAAAGGAGGAGGAGCCACGACCAAACCCCCTAAATCTTCTGAACAGCCTAGAAGAAGCAGAAGAGGAGGCTTGCAAGCCTAACGATTTCGCTGTGGCTCTACTCTCCTTAAATCTTTCATGGGCTGAGTCCGCCTTGGATCCAAAAAGTTTATCCCCATCAAAGGGAAGATCCAGCAGGGCTGACTGAACATCAGATGAAAATCCAGAAGAACGAAGCCAGGCCTGTCTCCTTGTAGCAACAGCAGTGCCCATAGCTCTGGCCACAGAATCAGTCGTGTCCAGCCCTGACTGAATTACTTGGGTCGCCGCAGCCTGAGCATCAGAAACAAGGCTCAACACCTCCTGAGTCACCTCCGAATGGGACGACTATCTCTTCCATAAGGGCGTAGATGTACCTGCCCAAAATGCATGTGGCATTGGTAGACTTGAGAGCCATACTGCAAGATGAAAACGCTTTCTTGGAAGACTGGTCCATCCTTTTAGAGTCCCTGTCCGAAGGCACACCTGGAAAAGAGCCTGGGGCAGTGCGAGATGAACATGAAGCCTGTACAACCAGGCTCTCTGGAGTTGGGTGCCTCGACAAAAAGCCTGGATCCGCAGGAGCCACACGATACCTACGTGCCACTGATCTGTTAACAGCCGAAGATGACACCGGCTTTTTCCAGATCTCTAAAATTGGGTCCAGAAGAGCCTCATTAAATGGCAGAAGTGGCTCTGCAACTGTCGAAGCAGGATGTAACACCTCCGTCAATATATTGGGTTTTGATTCAGACACCGGCAAAGGAAGGTCCAAAAAGTCAGCTGCTTTTCTTATAACAGAGTGGAAAGAAGCAGCCTCCTCTGTATATTCTCCAGGAGATGTTAAGTCCCACTCTGGAGAGGTGTCCAAACCACTTGCCGTATCCAAACCCTGGAGATCTCCCAGAGGTTCTTCAATCTCCCCCCTCCTCCAGGGTCTGCTTCCGATACTCTTGCTCCTCGAGGAGTTGAAGAGCTAGCCTCCTTGAATGAAGTCTAGCTTCAAACCTCGGCATCGACAGGGCGTCAGCCGACGTCGATGCCTGACACCGATCCTCCGATCCATCTGACGCCGGATCTATCGGCGCCGTGGTCTTCTTCGGCGCCGACCGAGGCAAAGGATGAACAGGAGAAGAACTCTCCGGCGCCGGAACAGCAGATCTACTCGGCGTCGCAGGCTGTGAAGTCGACGCCAAAGGAACCGGCGCCGAACCAGCACCTCACAAAGGAAGGAAGGGCATGAAAGGTACCGGTCGTAAAGGAGCTGGAGCACCCATATTAAAGGCCAATGGCCCCGAAGGACCAGCCGGTCCACCACCTGGAGCCATTTGTTGGAAAATGGCAAACATCGCATTTAGAAATGCGGAACTGTCAGCCCCTGGAGCCGAGAAAGCCGGATACTGCGGAGCCTGAGCTCGAGGTGACAACGGCGCCGGCCCCGGCGTCTGAGAAGCAGGTGAGAACTTCTGATGTTGAGGAACTTCGAAAACAGATGGTGGAGTCGTAGGCGAAGTCGGTGATGCGGGAGGCGTCTGCGGCTGAGGAGTGATGGTGGGACTAACCTCCCATGTCTTTCGGCGCCGAACCGAAGGCGACCTCGAGCGTGACCGATCCCTACTCGACCAGTGCCAAGATTCACGACGGCGCCGGGAGTCAGGGTGACGCCGGTGGGACTTAGACGATGATGATCTGCGCCGATGCCGCTTCTCCTTCTTTTGGGATTTTGCCAAAAAGAGCTTCACCTCGCGCTCAACGCCTTTGGGTTCATACGTTGACAGGAGTCACATTTCTCCACGTTGTGGTTGGAGCTGAGACACCACAAGCAGTCTACATGTGGGTCTGTCACCGACATCTTGCCTCTGCACTCCCTGCAGGACTTAAATCCCGACTTTCGTTGAGACATCTCGAAGAAAGAAACAGTAACTGTAACTACGCATAGTAGAAACAGTAGCTCCCTCGAAAAATAACCGTAGTTTGAAGGCATGGAAAAAAGGTAACGGACGTCGGCGAGGACCTCTTATTTCCTGTATGACGTCAGACGGCGTCGCATGGGCAATTGTGACGTCCTCGACGTGCAGAAGCTAGGAAGAAAATTTCCGTCGAAAGCTGGCGCAGGGGGAAAATTCCTTCAATGAGTGAGGAATCCACAGGTAGTTGTATCCATCAGAAATATAGTTACAGGACCATGTTTCTTACAAATGCCGTTTTCATTGTGGTATCCTCTAGAGGCTGTTCTAAGCATTACAGTCATACCAACATACTAAAATATTTGTGGCACGGAAACTTGTCCCATAATGCTTTGCAAGGCATTACTTTTACAAAACATGTTTGCTTATAACTCAGCCTGTGGTGTTCCTAAGACAACAGGACCACCTTCAAAAAACTGACCACAATGTGCTCTTTTAGTCTACATCATCTCTAGGTCCCCACACTATGTTAGTGGGGACTTCAAAGTAATAACCCCTACCACCATTATCGTTTTTAGCTCTCTCATGGCTGGAACTTTTGTTTTACAGCTGGGAGAAGTTATAGTATACAGGCCTTGTTTGTAATATCATTGTAATAGGTCTGCTAGCCTTGAAAATGTGTAATGCACTATGCCCTCTAGGGGGTAAATACATGGTTATACTACATTACTTTCTCATTCTTTTTTCATGTGGTTATGTTCTCTTATGTTACATGACCATGCATCATAATGCTTTGTAGGGCATTACTTTTATAAAACATTTTTGCTCATAATTCGGCCTGAGGTGATCCAAGGACAATGGGACCACCTTCAAAACACCTTGTATACATCATCTCTAGGTCCCCACAGTAGGTTAGTGTGGACCCCAAAATAATAAGCCCTCCCACAATTAATTGTCTTATAAGCTTTCTCATGGCTAGAACGTTTGTTTTACAGCGGTGAGTATTTCCATTTTAAAGGCCTTGTTTGTCATTTCATTGCAGTAGGCCTACTAGCCTTTAAAATGCCCTCTAGAGACGAAGTATATTGTTATACTGAATTACTTCCTTTCGTTTTTTTCCCCCATGGGGTTATGCCCTCTAGGGGCTAACAATATGGTTACATGACCAGGTTTCTTCGAATGATATTTTTGTTATGTGCCTTCTAGGGGCTGTTTTGAGCATTACAGACTAATGCCAAAAGTTCATTTCTGATAAAGGTTTATATGATAATTGTATATGTTTTAATAATCTATCCTTGTTACAACTATGACCATACTGCAGGCCAACTTAATATCCTGGCTGTCTTTTGTCTTTTTTTGAGGAATTGTGCTAGGCAGCCAGCAACTCTGATGGTGGGGTGGTGAAAGTGGTATTCTATTGAAATTAGCATGGCAGATTTAAATTAGGATGATAAATGGCAATATTTTCATTTTATGCTGCAGATAGAGGAAGAAAGTAAATGGAATTGCTTTAGTTACATGCAGGGCCACTGGAATTATATGGCGGGGAAAAACGAAATTATGAGGCAGGGTTGACCAATTTATGTAGCAAGAAAAGTGCAGTTATGAATTTACAATGCCAATAGCTCTACCTCAAGCAAATGTAAGAGCCATTGCTTGCAAATGCTTGTTCTCAGCCTTTGTTGGTCATAAGGCTGTCTTTTAGTTGCTGTTGGCGCCACTGAGGGGCTTAAACGCTATAGTGGTAAAGGGGATCCGAGGGTATGGAGGCATACATTTTATGTTCTTTTCTCTTCTCTACACTTACAGCCCTCGAGGTCTCCATTTTCAATTTCATGAGGGCCATCTCAGCATCTGGGTACGAGCCAAACAAGTTATCAGAGAAAGGCAGGTTGAGGATTCTTATTGCAGGTTCGAGACCTGTAAAACATGTAGCCAGGATGATCGTCTTAATGCTAGGCCATGGCAATAGTGATGTACTGCCAGATTCAAACTGTCGGAAGCAGCAATAATGATCTAATTAAAGACCATTAAGCCTTCAGGATTTTGATGAAGTCTTCATGGGGCTCTCGAGGCAAGTTGATGGAAAACCACTTTAAGGAATCCCAAATGGAGCTGTCATACCTACCTAAGAAAGCAGTATCACTGGCAGTCATCATAATAGTTACTGAGGTGCCAAAGACAGATTAGTCGACACATGTAATTCAAATGCTTAGTGTACATGTCAGGTTGCACAGTATAAAAAGAAAAACTAGAATGAAGCTTTCTTGCCACAGACAACAGAACAGGTGGAGGGTCGGCTCTGAGGAACAAGGGAATGTATACTTTTTCTGTAACCAAGAAGGTGGAGCTTTAAGAGAAGCAGAAGATAGAAAATGTTTCATTGCTGATTCTAGAATGTCTAGAACCTACAGCAGGAGCAGAATTTCTTGAAAGTATTTATAACATCAAATGGAGAATTCCTGGCTGGTTGGTGAATATTTTCTGGTCCTTGATCTTGAGGAAGTCAATAAAGATGAGCAACATGATTTGGATGTATGTCTTCAAAAGTGGCTTGAGGGATGTCTAGTGGAATGGAGATCTATATTGCCTGAAAAAGTGGAAATGATGATGTGAAGCTGATCTCACGAATGTTACCATGTTTTTGGTGTTCTAGATTTCCTTTCTCCTTGGCATAGCAGTGTTCTGCATCAAGTATGACCTTGGAAAGGGGGGGGGAGGGGGCAATAACTGAACTCCAGCATGTGAGACGAAATGGCTGGAGGTCTAAGAGAAGAGAACTCCAAGGTTTCAATAGGCTGAGGTGGAGGCGAAGGAGGTGATGGAGAAGAATCCAGTACTTTAACCAACTGAGTAAGTCTGGTAGGAGAGCAAGCACACGAGTACACGGATTCGGAGGTGAGGGCAGCCTCTGCAACTTGAGCGTTTGTAGCCAGTTTGAAGATCTTTGAAGAGAGGTTTAAGAATCCATGAACTTTGATGTTCAGGTGGCGTTTCTTTGAAAGTGAACAGATCTTGAATGGTGAACAAGTAGCAACAGCATCTTACAAGGACATTATGGACCACAATGTCGACCGGGAATGGCTCAGTTTTTCAGAACAATGACTTCTGTTGGATCTACCACTGGAGGAGTCTTTCCGAGATGCAAACTGGAGCACTGGAAGAGGTTTTCCTTTCTCCTTAGACTTTCCAGTGTATTCTGAGAGGAACTCCTAGCATTTATGCTATTCCTTAAGACCATGAAGACAAATGTATTTCCTGTCCTTCGTAGTGCCCCTGGAAAAGGTCCCACAATGCTTGCACTCATCAGAATGTGAGATTCTGGGAAGCAAAATCTACCAGATCCCGACGATCTGATTTTGCATTTTTTCCATAGGACTTTCCACAAGAAGCAATAGCATTTTGTGAAGAAATGAAAATATTTTCTGCTAGAAATAAAGACTAAATCCCAAGGGAAGTTAGGTTAAGAAGTTTTAAAGAAGGTTTTGAGGATTCCACAGTAAACAAAATGAAAAAGGCAAATTACAGGATCTTGTCAGAAAGTGCTGGAAAACAAGAACTGGAGCACCTGCCACTGAGAAAGCATGACAAGATAGTGAAGCTCTGGGAGACCTTGAAGCTGCAGTGTCAGCTTTTCATCTTTACCTAGCTGTAGCCAATGTGGCTACATAGTCCTATTTTTCCCCGTCATCTCCTTCAAAATGGATTGTGAAAGTGTTTTTTTCCTTCTCACTGAGTTACTCTGGTAAGATTTATGTACTGGTAAAAGGGTTTAAGTTTTTTAAATAAGTAAACTTAACAGTCAAATGTAGCCTTCCTTCATATAAAACGATTTGTGTTTTCTAATGAAAAGTGAAATATGTGATCTTTGGAAAAGTGCTCCAGGGCCCCACATGTGGGTTCGACTATTCAGTGCTTATAATTATTAATGGAGATCCTCTAAAGGAGCCCGGTCTCTTCTGGACTTGTCATTGGTAGATAACCCGATCCCACAATACATGCAAATCCTTACACCTAAATGTGTAGGAAAGTACAAGCTATTTTACCTTCTTTGTGAATGTTGATTTAGTCAGGTTGCATATTCAGATGTCTATATAGTAACAATTCAGACGCACGCACACAAATGTTTTTTATTTTTTTTATTTTTTACCACGGATACTCTTCACAACAGGACAAATTGTTCTTCAGAACAATCCTTCTTAATGCACATGTTGTTTGATACTTCCACCTAAGCCAGTCGAGTACCTTAACTTTTTGTAAATGCTCTACTTCTACAACAGAGGGAAGTCTCTAACGTTTTACATTTCCTAAAATGTAAATATTAGAGGTACAGGAACGAACGGTTTCACAGGTTTTGG
Source organism: Pleurodeles waltl (assembly GCF_031143425.1). Classification (NCBI taxonomy): domain Eukaryota; kingdom Metazoa; phylum Chordata; class Amphibia; order Caudata; family Salamandridae; genus Pleurodeles; species Pleurodeles waltl. Next base: position 1,020,765,859 of record NC_090449.1, on the reverse strand, counting down.
CTAAAGAATAAAGAGAAGTCACCAAAAATCAGAAATTTAGATGGACTGCTCGTTATACCACTAGTACATCAAGAAGAAGAACGAATGCTAAGTGTCCTCATACCTCACTACACATTCACTAGTAGAAATATGTCCACTGCCGAAAAGGCTTCTCTTCACTGCTTATCAAAGTATTGAGGACTGTGAAAGCAAGACTGGTTTTGGCAAACCAGCCCTTCAGAAATTCATATCTATATCAATTTCAAAATTCTTCTGAAATACTCATGTTTTCCTAACTTATGATTCTGTACAAACTGAAGTGCTGCTAGGGAAGACTGAAAGCTCCAGTTACATTGTGAAACCTTAGAATTCTATGAAGGAGCAGGCAAACGTGTGAAACCTTCCCAAATGCTCATTGCAAGAACAGAATGTCTTATTTTGATTGTCATCTGACCGACTAACTACCGAAGGCAAGTCTAGCCTCAGCAGAGAGGAAGTAGAGTGATGGCAACTTTAAATGCCAGAATGCATTACCTCAACATAATAAAATATTATACATCAGTGTCAATCCATAATGAGAAAAATAATCATACATAAATATTTGGGATGCATTTTATTGTCAAGCGTATGAATGGAATACATGTTGATTTAATACCTCTAGGATTCTGGTACATAAATGTATAAATGGACAAAGCTGCATTGAAAGGATACAATTTCTTTGCATCCAGCAATGGCAAAGCACTTTTGAATTCCCAATCCACACTGTTAATCACAAACATTTCATAACAATCCAAATCCCAACATAAAACACAGAAATATCTGATTAAGGCTCCAAAAGGATTGGATCTCATTCAGGTGAAATGAATTCCGACAACTAGCGTAGTCTAGCTTGGATTTAAAGATATTTATTTTTCTTGTCCAACAAGGTTAACGGACATCTTCCACATGCAACGTCTACCACAGATTTGTCTACGTGAAAAGCAACACTCAGAAATGCAGACATAAAATGTATTGACGTAAAAGTTCAAATAAAACATTTTGCATGAACCTGCCGCACCCTTTTAAGACTGAGGCGAGCTGGGTAAAATATTTTGTGCAACTGATATTCTGCATGTTTGTATAGATGTTCTTGTTACAAAAGTCTACCCGCAGAAGCATGCTCAGTTTTTATACAACTCAGGTAGGAGAAAAACTGCAAATGATCTGTAAATGCTCTTACTAGAAGCACACAGCAGAAAGGCTAATACAGTTATCACATAATGCAAACCCAATATGTAAATTACCAGACCGCAACAATGCAACAGACATTATTTCATTGCAATAACTAACATTTGATTTACATATTTGCCCAACTGTTCGCATAACCTATTTCTGGTCTGATTATAAAGTACAGAGACTCATTTGTGCAAAGTCTGTTTTTAGGCTTAATCGGGAGTCCGAGTACTCAAGTCAGCAGCTTCACAAAATTGTATCAGCAAGAACTTGTACTCTTCTGTAACAGAAATCCCCGTGAGAGTCCAGTCTAAGGGATGTGTTTGCAGAGGCCACTTAAGCAGACATATGTTTAAATTATGTAACCCACTTCTCAATTAATATATAGCTACTGAAATACTTTCTTGAGGCGCACTCCATCTTTACAATAACCAATACATTACAGAAATCTCAACTCACAAAGGCTGCAAACTCACTCACCACAAAGCCTCATTTTTCACTTTCACATCCTATCCTGAACCATGTGAGAACCCGAAGCAACCAATGTGGGGCACCCAAAAGACTAGGACTGTTTTCATCTGTAGCTTATATTGTTTGCTTTAACGGCATTCAAAGTTCCTGAATATCGTGAGCAAGACAGGGTCTTTTTAACTCTCAATATATAGTTTGCCTCATAAAGGGCGCATTAGGAAAAATGTTTCACAGAGTTAAAAAAAAAAAAAAAAAAATTTAAACTTACCTATAATGCTAGGTCCATGAGCTATGCTGTTTAGACAGATCATGAGCAGCTCAAACTGTGTGTGTGGGGAAGGTGGTTTGGAAAAGTTCATGACGGAACCTTATCCCCCATTGCCAGTCCCATAGTTGCTACAGACCCACATCTTGCCAAGTGATTAATAAATTAGATCAGTGGAAGTGTGCCAGGCGGTGGAGGATGAAGGGGCGAGTGCAGCTGGACCATGGAAGTGCTACATTATACAGAAGAACAAGTTACTTACCTTCAGTGAATACAGTATATGCCTGTGGATTCCTGACCTTATGAATATCCCGATGCATCAGCATTCCACAGAAACTTTTCTTTTCAGCTCTCCTACGTTACCTAGGAAGTTATAATACCCCAGCTCTACACGTGACATCAACCGAGCGATTTTGTTTTTGGCATATGCAGACAAGCAACGGGGAGGAGGGTGGGTCAGGGTCAGTGAGGAATCTATAGGTAGAAACTGTATCCAGCAGAAAAGGCGTTACTGAAGTTAAGTAACTTGTTCTTCTGATGGATACATCTACCTGTGGATTTCTCACATTTTGAACAGAATGCCCAAGCATTCCCCCACTGGGAGGTAGTTGCCCGTCTGCTTATACCAAGAAATCTTGCAAAACACAACGGGCAAAGTGACCGCTGCTTCTCACTTTGGACTCCAAGTAATAGAGCTTTGCAAGAGTGTGGAGGCAGGCCCAAGTTGCCACTTTACAAATGTCAACTACAGGGACACCCCTAGCAAAAGCAGAAGTAGAAGACTGAGCTCCAATACCTTCATAGGTGGTTTTTGTTAGCCATGAAATAGCAGATCTTATGCACAAGATAATCCATCAAGAAAATGTCTTCTGATACATTGCTTTTCCTTTAATCTTGCCCACATAGCCAATAAACAGTTGATCATCCAGCCGTAGATCATGAGTTCTGTCCACATAAAAGCTAACAGCTCTTCTAGGGTCCAAACAATGACGCCTTTGCATTAAATGGATTCGGAGGGGGTTAGAAAGTCGGAAGGGTAATAGACTGGCCCAAGTAGAATAGAGTAACCACCTTTCCAAGGGAAGCAGCCCTAGTTTCTCAATACCAATTTATCTGCAGAGAAGGTTGTGAAGGGGGGTATCACACTTAACGCCGCAATTCACTAACACGTCTAGTCTCAAAGAACAGCTATGAAAGAGCTCAAATGGACCACCCATAAGATAAGTTAGTATCAAATTAAGATCTCACTGAGGCATCATCAATGGAGTGGGAGGCTATTTGTTAGTAAGTCACTTAATAAACCTTAACACTACGGGGACTTTAACAGAGAAGGTTGATCGGGTAAACAAAAGAATGCCAGTAGGGCACAAAAATATCCTTTAATTGTTGCAACTGCACAGCCTTATTGCACTGGGGAAAGACAAATGAGTTGTTAAAGGGTCCATTTAATATTCTTCCACCACTTTATAAACTTAGCCCATCTGCTAGCATAAACGGACCTGGTGGAGTGTCTTCTGGCTGATAAAATGACACTTCATCACGGGGAGAAGAAAAAGAACTTGGTTTGCCCCGTTCAATCTCCCAGCATGTGGCTGCAGGCTCTGGAGGTGGGGGTGTAGAACTTGCCCCTGCAAGAGGAAGTCTGCCCTGTGAGGGAGAAAGAGCAGAGGGCACACTGAGAGAAGGTGGGATGTGTATCACTCTCTTCGCGACCAATCCGGGGCTATTCATAGGACTCTGGCCCAGTCTTGGTGAATCTTCCTCAGAACTCAAGGAATCGTGGTATTGGGGGGGGGGGGGGGGGGGCAGTCCAAATGAAATGCATCCCCCAGTGCTCACTGCATTTGACACTGGAGGCTGCAGAGTGACGAACAGTGCATGTTCTTGTAAGTGGAAAAAAAGTGTATGGGAGGGTCCCCCATAACCAAAAAATGTGAAGTACCGCTTCCGCCACTCATGATCAGCTGAAAAATGCCGACCGAGACCGTCCGCAAGCACCTTCAGAACTCCAGCCAAGTGATTTCCCACGATGCAAATCCGATGGTCCAGAGTCGTAGAGCTTCTCTGCAGAGAAGATACAACCCTACTCCTCCCTGTTTATGTACCACGTCGCAGTAGGTTTGTCTGTTAAGACCTGCACCGACTGGCCGCAAATAGAAAGGAGGAAGGCCTGGAGTATTCCAGTAGACTGATATGAAGCAATTTTTCCTCCGGAGACCAAAGTCCTTTGATCTCCATATCCCACAGATGAGTTCCCCACCCTGGAGTGGAGGCATCTGTTATCACTGAAGCCACTGGAGGTGGACAAAAAAGCTTCCAGTGAGAGAGTGCCTGACCCACCCCACCATAGAAGATCCGCCGTAGTCTCTGGAGATCCTGGCCGACTCTGAAATCCCCACTGTCTTGAAACCACCACCTGTGGAGGCACCACTGGAAGGCCCTCATATGCCATCGTGCATGGGTGACCAACAGAATGTAGTAAGCCATCAGAACTAGCAAGACCTTCAGGACTGTAACCATAGCTCCATTGCGAAACATAGGAATCATAGGCTGACTGTCCAGAATTCTGAGGAGGGTAGGCTCAATTCACCGTAGTGTTCAGTGGTGCCCTATGAACAGGTTGCACTCAGAGGGCACTACGTGAGATTTAGGCATGTTGAAAAGCTCAGGCTGGACAACAACTGCACTGTGAACTGCAAGTGGTGTAACACCAACTCTGGAGCCTTGGCTTTAATCAGCCAATCATTGAGGTAAGAGAATACTGGTATTCCCCACATTCTGAGATGCGCTGCAACCACAGCCATCACCCTCGTGAAAACCTGAGGAGCGGAAGTAAGACCACTTCAGGGTGGGGTCTCAGCATTATCAGTCCTTCCATTTGGAGATACTTTGTGCGATTACAGAATGAGGATGTGAAAATATACATCCTACAAATTGATCGAGACCATCCAGTCTTCTTTCTCCAGTGCAAGAAGCACCTGTGCAAGGGTCAGCATCTTGTTGGGGAGGAAAAGGTGGAGGAAACCCCCATGAGGGTAGGGCGTACCCATTTTCCACAATATCCAAAACCCAAAGATCTGTTGTAACAGATCTCCATTGCAGCATAAAATAGGCCAACCGTGCTCCAAGATGGCGGAACTAAGGCTGCTTTCCTACGATGTTGGCAGGGGAGGAGGAGGATGACTAGCGGATGGGCTCCTCGTTGTCTAACCTTGACACCACTGCTATAACTGTTAGAGCAGATTGGATGGCTGTTGCTGCTGTTGGTACTGTCTGCCTCGAAAGGAGTAGTTCCAGCCAAACACTCGAAACTGCCTGTATTGTCTATGCTGTGGTTGTAGGCCTAGAGACCATGCCGTCATCTTACTATCCTTGAATCTCTCCAAGGCAGAGTCAGGTTTGGCACCAAACAGCCTTGACCCATCAAACTGCAAATCCAAATGGGTTGCTTGCATGTCTGGAGAGAACCAAGAACCCGTCAGCCATATGTGCGTCCCTGCATCGTCTGAAGTCCCCCCCATTGCTCTAGCCATGGAATCAGCTGTATCCAGGCCTGACTGAATGACCTGTTGTGCAGCAGCTTATCGTTCAGCAGCTCTGCAAAGTGCTCCTGGATATCATCTCGCAGCTTTGGGATCACTGTTTTGGCAGACTCCATCAAAGCATCCATATATCTTCCCAACAAACCTGTTACGTTCGTTGACTTCAGAGCCATATTTCCAGAACAAAATATCTTTTTTGTGGACTGCTAGATCTTTGACTCCTTGTTCGCAGGGGAAGTGGGAAAAGACCCAGGAATCGACAAAGGAACAAGAAGCAGGTATCACCAAACTCTTAGGGGAAGGATGAGTGGATAAGAACAATGGATCCCCTGGAGACAACTTGTACATCCTTTGCCATGGATCTAGATATTGCAGGAGCTGACATAGGCTTTTGCCAGGCTCCAGAACAGGCTCACACAAAGGCTCATTAAAAAGGCAATAAAGGCTCCAAAGTGGAGGAAGCAGAATGCAATACTTCCATAAGAAGATTGGACTTAAGTTCAGTTGAAGGAAGAGGTAACTCCAGCATATCTGCCGCCTTTCTCATCACCGCATGGTAAGATGGGACCTCATGTGGAGGAATGCCTTTTGGTGACAACTCCCATTCGAGGAGAAGTGTTCAAGCCACTCGCCACTTACAGGCCCTCAAACTTTGAATCTAGAGACACAATTTCCCCTTTCTAGAGGTCAGACTCTTGATCCGCAAAAAAAATATTGCTTCTCCTCCAGATGCTTCTGCGCTTCTCTATGTGATCTGTGGCTCAACTTCAGTAATTGTATTTAAAAAATCTTGTACCGGCAGAGTCTATAACAGGACTGGTGCAGACACTGGTGCAGAAGAACCCACTGGAACTGAAGGTGCATTATGTGATGCTGGTGCCAAGTCATCTGAGGTCAGAGAGGGGGCAACTGGCGCCGGTGATTCCTGCAGAGTCTCAACTGGCAAAGTAGCCACCTTCCTCGGCACCAGAGGAGGGCAGGATACCTGGGTGGTCGGGAGGAACGGCACCTGCTCATACTGTACAAAAAAAGCTTCCCAGTGAATACAACCCATGGGTCCTAAGACACACCAGAAGGAGTTACTGCCCTGCTGAAAATGCTGTACATTGCATTTAAAATGGAAGGATCAGTCCCAGGTGCAGGCAAAGAAGGCCAATCCTGCTCCTGTTAAGGGGTGGAGGAATAGCAGGAGGAGGAGGAGGAGGAGCAACCACCTCTGTCTCCGGAACGGGACGCCCGGTAAAGTCAGAAGTACTGCTGGACTCAAAGGAGACGCTGGTTTGGATACTGGCGATGGAGCCTGAGACCTCAGATGTGAAGACACCGACATTGGACACCCACTTCTCAAAGATCAGCGCCGGCAACTATGGTGCAGCTTCTTCTTATGCTTCCTCTTGAATGACTGCGGCGTGGGGAGACTGGGACTGCGAACAATGTTGAGATTTTCGACAACCTCACTTCTCCTTTCCTTCCTTGGCCATGAAGAGCTTCACCTCCCTTTCCTTAAAAGCTTTCGGATTCATCTTCTGGCAGGAAGAACAGACGTTGACACCGTGGTCCGAGCGGACACCAAAGACAATCCTCGTGGGGATCAGTGATCGTCATCGGACCCTCACACACTCTGTAGGGCCTGAAACCAGATTTCCTAGGCAGAGACATTGTATACTAGAGAAGCGCAGCACAATTCTTGCCTGAAATAATATCATCAACAAAAGGCAACTCTATGGAGAGAATAAGAAAACCATTCTGCATCTAAGGTGCGGAAGAAAGGCAACAGACATCTACAAGTGGACGAGGGCTTTTTCTGGCTCTGATGAACTCACGTGGAGCCCCGTGCGGAGCAGTGGCATTATGACATCCTCGTCGACGTGGGAGAGCTGAAAAGAAACGTTTCTGTACAATGCTGGTGAATTGAGATATTCAAAAGGTGAGGAATCCACAGGTAGATCTATCCATCAGAAGTAATCTGTTATTTGATGTGCACAAGTGGAACCACTATGATGAAAGCAACAGAAGCGGCTGTAGACCAACCTGAATGCATAGCCAATTCCTACCAACAAACATGCAGCAAATTCTTAGCTAGGAAATTAACATTTGAAACTTCATTCTAAATCAAATTCTTGGTAAGTCACAAAGTTGCTGGTGTGTGTGTGTGTGTGTGTGTGTGTGTGTGGAGAGGGGGGGGGGGGGGGCGGAATTAAAAACTATTTCCAGCATAAAACATAAGCAGTATCAGAGCTACAAATGAGGTCTATGGAAAAACACTAAGTCACGAATTGGCTGAGGTAGAAGCATGGTAACATTTTAGGCAAGAAATCAATATAAATCCTATCGCTTATCCCACAGAGGGCAATCAGCGGAGAAAGCCTTGATGCTACATGCACTTTCAAACTCAATTAACTGTAATGTGATGTTAATGCGGAAGAGCAGGCAGGAAAACAGACAGACGAGATATTTCTGGTGTTATTTATCTATTAAACTATATTTTCCATTGTAAATTTCAAGTCAGATTATTGAAAGTAAGCTGTTTCAAAAGATATTTGTATATGCACTCTTAATTCAGAAGGACTACCAAAGCCAGATTTAAACCTTCAGTGGGTACGTGGCCATTATTAGGAAGGAAACCAGCTTCAAACAATATTTTATAACATCCATAGCCAAAGAGTAACATTTAAGGAAATGTCAGGAACACAGCAACCTAGACCCAAGCTGACCAGAACAAAACAGTAATGCACAATAAAACCCTAGGCAACATTGGATCAACAGATACTCTTTCATTAATTGAAGAATCTCTTCCACATTTCTCACTCATACTCTCCTAGTGGTCAAAGAATTTCCAGCCACCCTGATCGTATCCAAACAGATACAAAAGCTGTAGGCCCTTATTTTAGCTAGTAAAAGTCGAACCACAAGATTGGCTCTGATGTTTCACAAATACCTATAATCAGGTTATCTTTGATCCTGCTGACTACATAGAAGATCTGTTTTTCTGTATACAAAACTTAGCCTCCGTCAAAAAGAATCCATGTTCAGGCTGCAAATACAGCCTCACTCACACACGTGTATTAGGAAGAGATAATGTGTTGAAGTCTGCTGTTCCAATTTTTGTCAGAACATGCAGAGAAAGATGCTGGGCCTTTTAATTAAAGGAAATGCATATGTCTGGCTACAAAGATGAAAAAAACTATTTCTTAAAATTTTAGGAAAAAAATATGAAGGGACAAGCCACTAGCAGCAGCATGTAACTTTGTTCCTTGGATGATTAGTGGCATCTGAAAGCTGGAGAGGTTTCTTGCGACTGGGATAATAACTTTGGAAGGCAATAACAATCTCAACTAAATCCATTGGATTGCCTTCTCACAGGAGGCTTTAAATTCGGCCAGTGGGACCTACCAAATAAAAGGAATGAAGGGAATGGTGGACATGCACCTGATTAATAGCATATATATTTTTCTGCTGAATTCTGTATCATCAGTCTACCAAAAAGTGATCAAATGGGACAAGTCACCTGATAACGAACACACTCAAAGTTCTTCACCTATAACGTAAAGCAGAATATAAACATCAAATTTTTTCCTTCAAGCAAAAATAAAAACTAGGCAGTGTTGATAACTAATATAATTACTAACCTGTAACAGTACGCCTTGAATATCAATATATTCCAAAAAGTCAAGTGCTTAAAATATCTCCTGCTGTGAGGCGGAAAGTCAAAATCTATTGGGCACTTTTTTTTAGCTCAGGACTTCATAATTTTCTTCAAAGGATCTATGATCTTGAAAAAACTCAACACTCCATACCATTCAAGTTTCCTCTTGGAGCAAGAAAAAAAGACTGGAACCTAATTAGAAATGTGGAAGGACAGTGTGTTAAGTTTTAACCAGCTACCAAAACCTTGTTACAAGTAGTTTTTCCTTTCCATTTGTAGAACTATATATACTCGGAACAGAATGTAAAGCTGTGAAAATCTCATGTAAAAATGGTACTGTGCCTTTACCGGATCTAGTTTTTCCAGGATGTATTGATCAATTGAAGCATTACATTTATAAAACAGTTTCTAAAGAGAGCCCGCATACGGTATGAAAAGGATATTTTAATAAGAAAAAGATTATCTCAGGAACCGGCCCCCTTTTCCTTTAAGAAGCTGTGTCCAACTCAGGAGTACATTGCATTATTAAGACAACTGTTCACACAGAAGCTTTGAGCATCGGCCCTGCAAAAATGCAGTTATTTTACTCTTTCAATGGAGGCAATCAGCGTACCAGAGAATTCAGCTGCTTGTCTCAATGATTTGGATATACTTTGACCAACACGGCAACAGGCATGTCTACAAGAGGCATACTGTTTTAATTACGTTGTGCTGAAATAGCTATTTTTAATCACAGACAGTACACCAAAAAAAAAAGGGTATTGATACCCTGAATTGCATACTTTACAGTAAACCAACTGTAACAAAACAGCATTTTGACCTTTAGAAATGCATTGTATGCATAACAATCTCCTGATTAAGAGATACATGTCCTGGAAGATGAACCCATGGCTTCCTTTACAACTACATTCTGGTGGAAGATTAGGACGTGTACTTTAAGTCATCAAAATCCTTCCTGCCAATTTAATGCAAAGACACCCGCCGACTATTGATTAATAATTTTTTTAAGAAACACAAAACAGTACTATTAAGGAGTAACGCCGACACGAAGACGTGGTGCCAAACTAGCCTGAAGTGAGAAGAACGGACAAGAAACCAGAACAAGTGCGCACACACGCACCCCAGATCAGCCCTTGAGTAATGAAACAGTAGAGTATGTATCATGGAGATAAACTAATAAGCCCTGACAATGACCTCACTTGAATGCATTTGCCCAGTACATATAGAGTTCGAAATGTCTTGCCAACCAAAGGCAAGAGGGACGACTAAGGATTGCCCTGATCGGCACTAAACACATTTTTTATGTACTGAAGAGAAACCATTTGAAACTTGAAGAAGGGAACATACGTTTGGAATTATACTCCTCTTGTATTGATGGGCATAGGCGATAGCAACTAATACAAAAACTGGTGCATGGATGGATTCATCCATAAGTATAGAAGTTTTTTCTAATGTTAAATATGGACATAAAAAAGTTCCTTTTTTTAATTTAGGGATATATGTCATTGTTGTGAATAATACCTTGTTGTTTGGTAAAGATAAGGGAGATGTGTCGTTTTTTTGCACAGATAAATAAGGAATAATGAGTCAGATGTAGCAAAGGGTTTTACCCATTCTGTCCTTATGGGAAAATGTGTTCGTACATATGGCCCAATATATGTTGGTACTTCTTTGCGTTTTAGAATGAGGAGGTTTTATAAAGAACCTTGTAAGTGATGTAAACACATTAGTAAATGAACTATAATATTAATTCATTCATGGTACTGATGTACTGTTTTGTGTTTCTTTAAAAGATTATTCATCAAAAGCCAGCTGGGGGAGTGGGGGGGCTTTAATGCATGCTGTTTGTTTCGCTTAGGCACTTTAGGACCACACCCAGTCATTTTTCTACACCTGCCAATTTCAGCAGCATTGGTCTGTTAAGGATGAAGTTGTCTAGAACAGCAAATTGTGTCTCTTGGGTAAACGGTGTGGAAGATAGGAGAGGGGTGAAGCAGTTCTAAATACCAAAGCTGCATCATCTAAGAGGTTCAACAATACCATGAATAGTCTGAACTTGGTCACCCCCAAGCAATAGTAAAGAAGGGGTAAAAGCAAAAGATTGATCTACATCAGGTTATCAAACCTGCACTTCCAAAATTTGATTCCTCCAGTGACGCTCTGACATTGTGTATTTTTTGCCCATGTCAAAATCAGTGTGAGGTATCTTGCAGAGCTAAAACACTTCTGCTTCTCTAATATGTCCTGTCTTTAATGAAGCTATTGGGAGGCAGAGAAGAGAGTGAAGCAAGGCAGAGCCAAAGGCTTCAAAGCAGAGGCCAGTTTAAAAAAAATAATTCAGAGTCACCTTTGTCAAAAATCACACGGCCGAGATTGAAGCAGGTTTAATTGACCCATTGACCTGGCTGTGGGAGCAGGAAGACTGAGTTGTCCAGCAGGAAGATTCTTCTTTGAAAGACAGTTCAGCCTAAGGAAGAACTAGCTTTACCTACTTGGAAGTTTCCTATCTCCATTAACCTCAATTCCCTTGTCTAATCCCCAGCAATTTGTCCTCCCTTCATTTTGGGACACATTTGATGTCTCGGGATATCAAATGTGGAAGGAAGACTGAGACAAATCTTATAGGGAAGGAAGGAACCATAGATACTCCAGTAGTTTAGGCTTATGAATCCTTTTCAGCCAAACATTTTCTTCTCAGCATTTTTAAATTTTACAACTTTCATAATGGACACTTGTTCTTTAAATAACAGGTCATATGCCACTTCTGCAGCAAAGTGTGCATTTGTCTTGTCTACTCGTAACCATCTTTTTTCAAGGAAGAACCATGGAAAAAACAATCTTGGAAGAAGACGAGAAAAAGTGATTGACAATGAACAAATGAAAATATGGAATTTGAAAAAGTTGCAGCAGGTAAATCAAGTTCAATGAGTGAGATGAGATGACTAGCACTGACCTAAAATAAGGACTACACATAAAATTAGTTGCATCAAAAACTCAAAGGACATAGGTTTAAGCCTCAGATTAAGTTAGCTCATATTATATGGTGTGGTCCCAAAAAATAAAATAAAATAAAAATAAAAAATAAAAACACATGAAACTTTTGATTCCGGGCACCTAAACAAAATGTTTAAAACAAAGTAATGTGCTCCGCAATTTTTTTAATTTAAAATGGCTTACTTTTTGCATCCACTTTATGAGCTAGCTAGGCTAGATTGTTGAAGTTACACCAAAAAGTGTGTATGGCTTCAGAGCGCTCTGTTTACGTTTTTGATTTATTCAATGGTGAAATCACTGGTGTGCATTATGGAATGCAGATCGGTGTTACAACGAGCTAAGCCAAAAGTAAAACAGGGTAATAAAAAAACTGGCAGAATAACACAAAGTTGGATTTCGATTAAAATTAATACAAATTATGTTTCGGTTCACTTTACTCAATCTAAATGATCCAATTGGTAGATGACAAACTTCACAGTCAGAAATGAGCTGCTATCATTGGGAGAAGTTACTTGTTAAAAGAATTTATAAAAAGCTTCTCTAGGTCAAAGGTTCTGTGCGTCTACTTCACCAAAGACCTTTTTATGTTTTATCACAAGGTTGTAGCTATGTACAGCCTCCAGACAACTATGGAAAGAACACATTATAAATTCCTTGGCATGTTGTATGTCTTAAAAAAGATGAAATAAAGGGCAATGGTTTCTAGTATTCAACAGACCAGCCTTCCTTTCAAGCTATGCCTTCAGGACATAACTATGTGCAAACATCAGACATGAAAATACAGATACATCTTTAAAGGAATCTATGGCCGCCAAAGTATTAATCTGCTCCCATTACTGAGCAGGGCAATGTTTTAAAAAAAAAATTCAGTTGCAAGTAAAATATTTGTTTTACTTCTAATTCCCAAGTTTGGCTATAACCCTAGTTTTAATGTTCATGCATAAAGCCTTAAGAATGGTGACCATGAGAATCACCTTAACTCTTGTTTTTGCATTGTAAGGGATGTTTCTTGAGCGAAGGGGTACATTTTTGGTAATACAATCTCCTTAATTGATGGAAAGACACTGTTACGATTCCAAGACCGTCTTGGATCACTGTGTTTAAGCCTGGTCCAAAAGTTCAGAAAGTGGCTCAAATAAAACGTTTTTGAAACAGGGACACTACAGAAGACATTTTCTCTCCATATTTTCTTCTCTCAATGTAGCCACATGCGAGTGCTTGACTGTATTCATTTCCTAGCAGTCTCCCACTACTGTCACACACACACACGTACTTGATACATACCAAAATTGTATGTGGTGCCATCTCCATGTTAGTCAACATTGGTGCCCCAGTGCAAATGAACTGCAAAGCAAACTTCAACTCATGCTCACACTTTTTCCATTAAATACTGTTTAACTCATTTTGCTTAAATTCAATGGCAGTTTGAATACTATACATCACAACACAAGAAATTCCTCTGCTGATACCATATTTTCTGCAGCCGTTACTAAAAAGCTGTTGAGAAATACACTGAATATATCAATATGCAACAGAATTCCGTTGCTTGGGAACCTGGGAAGGCAGTGTTTGTAGATGTTGATGCAATTTGTTTATAACTTCCAGGGAAAATATCATTCCACACATTTTGGAAGGAAACACTAGTGTGATTTTTTTTTATTTCATAAAAGAAGTGCAGTCTCTCTCGCTCTAGTATACGATGGAATGCCACCAGCAGAGGTCCAATTAAACTTCAGAGGCTTGGAGTGAAATTCAAGTCACTTCAAAGCAAAGCTCATCAAGAAGATATTATGTACTTTTTAATAATATTTGCTGATCCACTGGTTTTTACTGCTGGCTCACGCCCATTCGTTGATGGTCTGCTTCTGGTTCATCTTCTTCAACATCAGCATTATAGTCTTCAAGTGCATCATCGTCTACATCTGGAAGACCCAGCAACTGGGGGATGGGTTGGGGAGAGGTGGGGGTAAAAAAGAAAAAGAAAAAAAAAAGACCAATCAGCAACAAAGTAGTATGACTTACAACTATTTGACAAGTTATTTAGCTTTTTTGACTTCAGCCGAAGGAGCTCTGTTTAGTTTGATTTATGCAGATTCATTATTTTTAATTACTTATTACCAGCAACTTTAATTCTTTAATCTTTATTTTTTAAACAAGACGCTCAGAATGTACGTAGTGAAATCATACCCTTCGTTTCAGCTCATAGTGAGAAACTGGAGATTCAGATTTAGCCATACTTTCCTATAATGAATTTGTGACAATGATGTGTCTTTATTTCATTGTATTCAACTCTCCTCCTTGTTTCAACTGTTCTAAAAGAACATTAAAAAAAACAAGCCCAAATGTTATCATAAGTTTACGATTACGCCCATACAAAATACTAACAGCTGCTGTCATGGTATTAACCCTGTAAACAGCCATTTGTAAATGTGGTTCAAATGATTGTCCTAGGTAGGTATTATTGTACATGTAAAAGACATGCAGTTGGATAGTTACATGATTTTCTCAAACTTTCCTGCTTCTGCAGCAACATATTCCGTAAAGGCTATATGCCTACGTGGAGCCCAGAGCCCTTCTTACAGATGTATTATTCGCTTTAAATTCTCACATATGGCTTCGTGATGAACCACATCTTGCGACAGCCTATCAAAGGCTCAACTTAATTTTCTAGGAGAATCTGATTAATCTGGAGAAGGCTTTCAAGATGGCATTTCAGAACTTAATATGCAGGAAGGTGAAATTGTATTGAGTAAGGAAAAATAAAATGCAGCTTCATAAGAGAAATAGTGCCCTGTCTCTTAAGAGTCAAAGAGGTTGCCCTAACCATAGCACAATCAGCAGTTAACTCAGAGAAACTGTTCTACAGAACAAGTATGGGGAGTCACACATTTAAGGTGACTAAAATCTTAAGCAAAATCCTAGCTTTTACAACTTCACTCAATGTCTTTAAAACTTTTCTGTTGAATGAAATTTTTTCGCTGATTCTTCACAGAATTTCTTCACAAAAAAACCCTTCTCCCTTTCAGTTGTTCTCATCAAGTGGAAGCAAAAAAGCTGTTTCAGACACCCACAAGGCCTCCGTGGTGTGTTCATCAGACCCACTTGGCAAAGAACTGTGATATCTTTAAATGATCCCCAAAAGATACCTAGAAATAACCAAGCTGAGGGATCACATGCAAAATACGAGTGCTGAGGAAGAACAGAGGGGAAAGAAGACAAGATAATTTTCCCATTCCGCCTTCGAGAAACAGCTCACTCATGAGATTCCCACCAAGGAAGGTCTAGATATGGGAAATAGTCTGGAAAACCTCAACATCACTCCTGACATTACTCCAGTTCGACGTCACAGGTTTCGACGGTCAATAGCTTCCACTCCTACTTGCTCAACATCGTACAAAGGCTAGACACCTGTCAAACTGCATTACAAACATGTAAAGAGATTGCCATTGAGAAGCACCTGGTCACCACTTCACATCATAAAAAGATTCTGATAACATCAATGGTAAAATCCTACCATTGTCGATATGCAAAGTCAAAGACTGAACATCGCTTGAAGTCAATTCATTCGACGTTGAATCAAAGAACATCATAGGCAGCATACTCCATCTCTGTTGAAGAGATGGAGCCTTTCACCAACTTCTTCAACCATAAGCCAAGGCATTTTCCTTAATTAGCTCTTTCAAATCATCACCAGCTTTACATTCTCTGTAATTTACATCACTGGAACAACAAGGGGTAGATACACCAACATTTTCTACATTTTTTAACCACTACTCCAAAGAAACGCTTATCTAAAACCCCTCCTTCTATATATCAACCAACAACACCAAATCACCATCCACTGATGCATTGACCATTAAACCTAATTATATAATTTGAGAAGCCACTATTGGAGTTCTTGCAGCCATTACAAATATCTCCAAGACTAGTGTTGAGACCTACTTCTATGTCTCAAGAATAAAGATAAATAAGATGTTCAGATCTCCATCAAGATCCAGATCACTTTCAAAAGTCTCAGATGGTACTACATCCTACACTCTACCATCACTGGCTGCATTGACATCTCATACCTCTCCAGTAGATTAGGTTTTGGCAAGGGGTTTTACTAAGTTAAACATTCTTCTCTGCAGCCAACTGTATCAGTGATACTGGAATCTTTACAAACGAGCGGCTCCTACAGCTCATCTGCCTTTGGTCACTGCCCGCTTAATGTAGCGGAAGATTCATTTCTTACCCTGCAACAGTCAAAGCAGCAACATCAAAACCACTTGATAAATACAAGGCACAGCAATGTGACCCTGACTTCTTGAAGTCAGAGCCTAAACTGCACTCTGTAATAGTGACCTTGGTAAGGTGAAGAGATGCTTCCACTCATGCTTCACAGAGAATGAATGCAAGATATCACCAAGCTGCTGCAGAAGAACTCTCTGGTAGCTAACAAGATAACTAGTGCTGTGTTTTCTTCACTGTATGACTATACAGATTGCGGGACACTGGAAGGTACTGCCTGTAAAACTGAAAATGTAAATAAAGAAATGTTCAACAATAGAATATCATTATTGCTCAGACTGAATCTTGAAACCCAAGGTCCAATGAAAAATTATGAATCTTCCCTTTTCGGAATCCTTTCATTAACATCAACAATAGCAGTACTCTCAGAGTCAAATGTATCCTTACCACAGGTAAGCTTTAAAATCAAAAGCAACCACAGTTATGTTTTCCTTTCTCCAGAGGCAAACTCTTCTGTCACAAGACAGTGACAGTTTAATACTCCCTACATTAGCTGGATTCACTGATACTGCTGCCCCCCACTTCAGTGGCTAAGTAATGTAAATCGCAAATACTTTCTGCATTTCAAGTCCACTAAACCGATAGTCACACTAAGACCAACAACAAAGCACCAATTACCCAGCCGCATGAAAAAAAAGAATCAATCCTTGTAAAAAATAATAATAATAAAGGGGACGTCAAAACCATTCCATCAGATCAGGAAGGCCTAGGAGTTTACTTCAGATACATTTTAGTTCAGAAGAAAGGTCTAAAAGAAGAATTAGACCAATATTAGATCTGTGGTTGACAAATCTATCAAGAAAAGATTTTTTGAATGTTAGTACTACATCAAGTACATCCACATCTACAACAAAAAGAAAGGATGTGAGCAATAGATTTTGAAGAAGCATATTTGCATATTTCCACTTTGAAGTAGCATAACCCTACAGGAAATTCCTCCATTTTGTACTAGGAAACAATCACTTTCAGTACACAGTGCTATTTTTGGTCACAAATGTGCCCCACACATTTGTTCGAAATGCATGGCTATGATAGCAACTCACTCAACAAGGAAGGGATTTTTCATGTATCCCAACCTGGACGACTATCTGCTGAAGGCTCACAGCCAAGAGAAAGTACAATGGGATTTCCCAACAGTAAAGCTACTGGTCGTTCGATCAAAGACCAAAAATTAATTTCAACACTGATTCAAAGACTATCCAATCTAGGAGCAAGGCTGGAAACTATAAAAGCAAACATGTTTTCTTTGGAGGAGAGTTTTCAGCTATCTTGGGCAAATGTCACATCCTCAAAACAGGCTTGTACATGACGACAAGACAAACTGGCTCACTGCTAGGCTCTACAGCTTCATGCACATACATTGCCCCAAATGCAAAGTACACATAAGACCTCTCCAGCAACATTTAGAGGACTAGTGGTTTCACAGCACAACTGACTGGGAAGACAACCTGATTCTGACCACAGCAGCAAAACAATCACTGGCATTGGTGTAGAAGACAATTTGCATAAAGGAGTACCATTACAAGAACTTTCATTTGAAAGCATAGTAACAGATACCTATCTTGCCAGATGAGTAGTTCATACCCTGGATCTAACAGATCAAGGGCAATGGCCACAAAGGGAAAGCTTACACCAAATAAACTTGAACTCAGCGCTGTCCATCTAGCTCTCAAAGCCTTTCTCCTATTGTTGAAATCATCGACTACATCACCACACAAAAAAGGGCGCAATCCTATCACTTGTCATGAAGAAGTGATGTTGTCTTGTTTGCTAAAACTAAGTTTCATCAACAAAGGGTCATATGGCCACCATTATAGCATAAATAGTTAACTTTTAAATTTATTTTTTTTACTTTGTTTTTCAAAGTGTAGCATTTACAGGCCACTTGCTCTCAGTAAAACACCGTGCCACATTTAAAATTGAAAAAAATAGTCATTTTTTAAATGGGAGAAATTTAAATTGCAGAAAACTGTTCCACATTAAGACCATTTTTGCACTTTAAATTTCTCCATTTAAAAAATGGTTTGGATTATACATGTAACAGTGCCACATTTGGCAAAAGGTATGTCCCGTGCCACAATACATGACACAGGCTTCCAGTTACCTGTACACATAATGCTCATTCATATCCACACATGTTCATACATTCCCAAAGACCACGCTCTCAGTGACACACATGGCAGCCCTGTCATAGTGCCCTTAGTCAAAGTATTTGGTTCCAAACATAGAATCTGGCTATATGGGCATTAGGCTTAAAGCCAAGGAGTCTGGGCATTGGAGGGGTGTCATCCGGTAATAATGTGTAAGTTGTTTAGCCTTCAGTAGCTCACAATGATTTTTACTGATCAGAAGTAGCTCTCGCTACAGAAAAGGTTGGAGACCCCTGACTCAGAGTATCTCTTCCTCTATGATATCTCTTATACAATTTATTTTGGTAATTTCCAAGAAACTCTTCCTGTTGCACAACAGCCGCTATGTCAAGGAATGTCTTCGATGGCGAAGAGTGTTTCAACAACACCTGTTGTGCTTCTCTCAACACAGAGTAGTGTGTCAACACCATGTTTGTCAGCATATCATTCAACATCGAGCAAGTGGGCAAGTTACCGAACTTCAATGTCCTACTTCTCTAGGTTGATCGGGAGAATCACTTTTTCCTTTGATAGTGCTACTCCCTGTATCTACCTCTTGGGAAGTCCTTGAATCAGGGGGAGGGCACTATGGTGCTAGGAGTACCTCCCCCAAGTACTTTAGATGACACAAAGACTGATAGTCTTTTCTTTCCTAGAACCAATGCAGCCGGAACTTCTCCCGGTCATGTTTTTTGGAGCACTTCCGACAGTGGCTGCAGGTTTCCAAAAGATGGTCTTCCGGAAGACAATGAGTACAGACTCTGTTAGGGTCCGACCGGCCCTTCTTTTTATCATAAGAAAGGCACTACATGGACAAAGCATTTTGATAGGAAAATAATTTCTATAAAAAACAAAACAAAAAAATGGTTTAAATATACTCGATGTCTCTGGAGATGACAAGTAAAACACTTTTAGCTAAAAGGTAGAGATAAGTGCCCCTGGACTCTTCATACAGTGTAGTGGACTTGTAAAAACGATGCTTGTTGTAAAGATTCCATCCTAAAAACAGCAGACAAAAAATAAATAAGCAAAGCCAATAGGTTTGGCACGGACTGCTAGCTGGCTATGCTTTGTCATTGCTTTCACTAAACCTCTTTTATCGGGGAGCCACTGAGCCCCAGGTAGTATAAGAAAGAAAATGCATAAAAACAAAATTAAGTTTTGGTCTGAAAAGGCACCCATTTCCATAGTAGCCAATGGCTTAAGGGAACTACTTAGTGTGCAGATGTATTCCTTGTGAAAGCCCAGAACTTTGTCACTCACAGTGAATTTAGCCAATGGATGATGTGGGCTGACCAAGTGTTTCATGCTGTAGATGTAGAGGGTAGAATAACAGTGTACCTGCCAAAGACAAACTGATGAAGATGGCTGGCTGAAAGCTGCTATGAATAAGTATATGGTAACATATTAGTAAAATAAAAAGGTCTTATGACAGATAAAAAACGGGAGATTTATGAGCCTCTTAGTCCTTGTGCTGTGCTAGTTGTGTAACTATAACTCGAGCCCTAAAGTAACTATAACTTGCGCCCCTGCCCTGCAGTTTTTTCAACAAAACTTTTACTACAAATATTACATTGACATTATAAAGATGTTATTAAAGGTGTCATGAGTGCCTTAATTTGTGGGGTAATTAGCAGTGCCTGGCGAGGGCGCGAGTTATAGTTAATTGAGAGAACTATAACTGATGAATTTCTATGGTTTTGTATGTTTAAAATGTGTGCCTAACTAGAAAGTCCCTGTAACCTTTGGTTTGTTTTTGTTTGCTTTTTTTCAGTGAATTGCTATGGTTTATTTAACGTATAGTAATGTGCGGTGGCAGCTGGCCACAAGGCCAACCCCTTATAAGCACCAAAACCTTGCAGCGTACATGGCCATCGCCCATGTGCAGCAGATGTTGCCCGCTAGACCTGGTCTGTGGCCAGACCCTGAAGCCAACCCCCTAGCCACCCAACCCCATGCTGTGCATGACCCTTTGGCTGTGTACAACGGCACTTGGCCGCGGCCTCTCTGGGTGTCAGAGGGTGTATCTGGGGGTGAGAGTGTGTCTGGATGTGAGAGTGCGTAATCAGTGTTTTAGTTGGGTGCGTCAGTATGTGTGCGTATTGGCAAGTGGGTGCATGAGGGTTTCTGTGAGTGGGTCTTTGAGCGGGTGCATGAGTGTGAGTGGGTCTATGAGTGGGAGAAAGATTGAAAGCGAGTGAGAGGGGGAGAGAGAGTTCTTAGGCTTTGATGTATGATATACTTAGAATGAGATATTTTTGCACAATTTGAAAAGGAAAATGTACTTTCCATTTAAAAATAGTAAGAAAACCTTTCTCCATGAGCCTTAAACATTTGCATATGAAAAAATGTTAAAGGAGGGAAACAACTCCGTATACACCTGGACTCGAATCCTCAATGCTCAGTGTGAAGGTCTGCGACCTTCACACTTGAGCTGTTCATTTATTTTAATACATTAAGCCCTTTATGGGCCACCTGGGACCACAGGGGACCCTCAAGGCTTCCCCCGCGGTCCCATCCGTCTCCCGCCTCCTGAGTGAGCTGGCATTTGCTCCATCAACCAAAGAGCTGCATTAAGTATCAGCTCCCTGGTTGCAGGAGCAAAGCTTTAAACCTTTCCCTGCAAGCATATCTGTGTGCAGAGAACAGAGATGAAAACTCTGTCAGAAAACGAAGTGTTTGCTGTGACTTTGCTGTGGCTTGGCTGCAGCTTTGACAGCTGCAGCCAACAGCTTAGCCCCTGGAATTGGCACCCCAGAACACAGCAGGAGGTGGTCTTTGGGGGCATCAGTGGCTCTTCGAGGGAGGCCGCGCGGTCCCCCCTCCAATGTGATAGCCCCGGTAGGAAGTGGTCCTCAGGGAGGCAGGGGGACTGCACTCCCCCCGCACCCAATGTATTCAATGCCCTGGGGAGGTGGTGGTCCCCCGAACAGCAGCAGGGCCACGTGGCCCCCACATATTTTAATATTTGTGTAACGCCCCAGGGAGGTGGTGGTCCCCAGGAAAGCAGACAGGAGCATTATAATATAAATGCCCCTGGAATTTGGCTCACCCAGGGACTTAAGAGAGACGAGGAGTGGGAGCCAATGCTTTAAAAAATTTTTTTTTATGGCTGATCCTCAAATCCACCGCGACTCCTGTCCTAAATTTAAAAAGAAAATGCTTTTTAACCCTAGGTCAAGCTGTCCCTACCCTGGCCCCGTTTCTATTTTCTTTTCTTTTTTTTTTTTACCTGGGACTCGGCTGAAGCTGTGTCCCAAGATGGCTGCCAACACTGCCTGGTTGAAGGGGTAGTGGATCCTTCGCCTCCCTATATATACAAATCCTTAATTTCTCAAAAACGACAATGGATTTACATCAAATAACAAAAAGGGCTTTTTTTGGACTACTAGCTGCCTTTCTGCCAAATTTGGTGTGATTCCATACAGTGTTTTTGGCACTATTGCCGTTAAATTTTTCCCATGGGAATTAACATTAGAAATGCTCTACATTTCACCCCATCCCCCTTATCTCGGCCCCTGCTTCACAGATCACCCTGAAACTTTCTAGACAGCAGCTCACATGACCATCAATTTGTTTTGGAAATTTTCTTGAAGATTTGTCAAGTAGCGCCAAAGATATAGGCAAGCAAAAAACAGCATTTTCTATAGAAACTAATATAGGTATATATGGAAAACTTCAGGGAGCAAGATGGTGAACATGTAGTGCCGCTGACTGCAGGCCCCACCCCTGGCATCGTGCAAATGGAAGCTCATTGCAGAGGACACGGTTCTGCAGTATTGAGGTAGTGTGGCGCCGTTGCAGCCCGAAAAATAAGAGAGAAGGCTCCAGGCAGCTCAATGTTTCTGCGAGAACCTCCTCCTGGAGCCAGCACTTAAGGGAACAAAAGTGACTGGCACCCTGCGGCCAGGTCGTCGGGCCAGAGGGGGCAAAGGTCCCCCTCCCCCCACAGGCATCACTCTATGGTCTCACCGGTGAGGCGTATATTGTCTCATAGTAAGAGGCAAAGCGTTTGAACACAGTAACAAGGAGGTTTGTTGCATTAATAGGAAACTGGCCAGGGGTGCTGTCTAGCTCCTGCAAAGTGGATATGGCACCTAAGTGCATATGGACCACTGAAGAAAAGGTGGAGAAAGGAGACATTATCACCGAGGGACGCTTGACGAGTGGGACTCGTCAAACGCAAGCAACGAAGAATGGCAGCAGTGGTTACCCGGCAGGTAGGTGGTCTGTAACAGGACCAATTAAATCCTTCAGTAAAACGGGTGGTGGGTCTTTTAAAGACGCTTTTAGCATGGGGATGGCGGCTCAGATGGACCACAGAGCAAAATACAGGCCGCAGCCCACTATTACTAACTTCTTTACAAGTGGATGCCAAGAGAACTGTAACAGAGCTTTCACCTTCGTCTGAAGACACACTAATATGCAGGAAGGTGAATTCGGATCTGATAAACTCTATATGGGAGCCGCCACAGGCTAATACAGTGTATTCAGGGGGCAGCTTGGACTCTGACATGCCATAGACTCGGGAGGAGAGTCAGCTAGACTAGCTCAGGAGCTCCACAGAGCAGACCAGAGCAGCGACCGCGGCAACCACCAATGCAAGCATTCAGCCACAAAAGGAAATGTATTAAAAAAAAAAAAAAAAAAAAAAAAAAAAAAGACATTCATGATTCATGACACTGCTGACAAGCCCGAGAATCTCACAGCAATGGAACTTGTGCCAGAAACAGTAAGGAACTAAGGCTAGAAGGCGGCCAGGCCTCAGAAGGCCTAGGTGTTGAGACAAGAAAGACTGAATGGGGTGGAAAGATTATGGACTGGTCTGAGGACGAAGGAGATAAGTTCTACTTGTTAACCGAAGATTTAGAGGCCATTTATAGTGGTTGCAATCAAAGTGAAGATGTAAAAAATCGTCAGGTTCTGGGAGCCTATCATGGCCTATAGGCCCTACAATAAAACAGCAGCAGCGACAGCACAGACGCTCAACAACCAGGGCGGATATCTCAGGACGGTGTGCCGCGACCCTTAAATGGGACTACACAGGAATTAGACTCTCTAGCAAGGAGAAAGGCCCTGAGACTATTCCCATCTCCCAATGATGTCATAGGAGGGAACAGCATGGATGATCCAATAAGTAATACAGGCAGCACAGATAAAACAATGCTACAATTGATACATGGCACGATAAAGGAGCTTCAAACTGAAATGCGAAAGCAAAGTCGGAGGGCCCGGAAGGCTATCAAACAGCTGCAGGTCATGGTGCGGAAGGTAGCTAAGACTTGTGGGGAAATAGAAGAAAAATTAAACACAATGGAGAACAGAGACTATAATGAAGGCAGAGGTCGAGGATTTGAAAGGGCAGGCAGAAACACAAGGAGGGCAACTAACTGATATCATGTGGAAATTGAAAGACTACGAAAATCGACAGAGGAGAAATCACCTGCGATTTATAGGCATAGAAGAAGGGGTGGAGGGCAATGATATTAGGACATTTATGATCAATCTCCTACACAGAGCCTTCCCAGAACTCACGAAATTGGACTGGAAGGCCGAAATACAAAGGGTCCATATATTCCCACCAATCAGGCAAGTGAGAGAACAGAGCCCAGAATCCAAAAATCTAAGAGCCATATTGGTCCTTTGGCAGAATTCAGGAAATCATCATTCAGACCGGTGGGGGTCGGTTTGCTCCAATGCTTGGGTGGGGTGAGGGGAGGCGGGAGGGGTGGATTCGGGAGGGGTGGATTGGGGAGGGTGGATTGGGGAGGGCAGGCTTCTACCAAAAAGGAAGTTTGGGAATTGGCTAATGCAGAGGATGAAAAGGCAGGACGATATTGTAAAAGGAAAAAGGGAAATAAAAAGATACAAAGAATGTTGAAGTGCGATATATGGTGTAAGAAGTTGGTAGATAGAAATGGTGAAATGTATACTACTATCCACAACTGTATGAGCCCAAGTGTAATATTTGAGAGACAATAAGCAAATGGCTAAAATGTGAATTGCATCTCTAAATATATGTGGGCTAAATAATCCCCAGAAAAGGTGGAAAATCGCTGAGGATATGAAAACATTAAGGGCGGACATATACTGCCTACAGGAAACACATGTTGAGTATTGCAATAGATCTATCTTGGATTCCCTTGGGATGAAGGTAGTGATATGTACCACACAGAATGTTAAGACCAAAGGGGTAGCTATTCCAGGTTGCAGCTGGAAATGTGAGTTTACACGACGAATAGCAGATAAATATGGAAGATGGCTCATGGTAGAGTGCCATTATAGCAAAGGATGTTCTACTTTATGCTCCCTTTATGGCTCAGTAATGGATGACCCATCGGTGTTAGATTTCATATCGGTGGAATTAGCGAAGTGGCCGGCCCCATACATAATATGTGGAGATCTGAACTTGAACGGCTCTTGGGATGGTTTAAAAGATCTAATGTGTACCAACTGCAACAGATATAAGGGATGTAAACCTAGAGTATATAAAGCTCTCTATAGTTTGCAAAAAGAAATAGGACTGGTGGATGTTTGGCCAAAACTGTGTGCACCAGACCCTCAATGCATTTATTACTCAGCTTCACATATGAAATTGGCCTTATTATATTACTTCTTTACCTCCCCCGAATTGTTAACAGGGGCACGCATGGAATTATACTCACTGTTCATATCGGGCCATAACCTGCTAATATGTAATAGGGGGACCGCTCCAGTGGAGATTGTATGGGATACCCTAAATGCAGGGATACGTGGAGAAACTGACTTTCAATTTTAGAAGGCAGCAGCACACCCAAAGGTTGATTAAGGAAGCATAGTCAAAGCTCAAAGAGGCAGAAAATCAACTCACGCTAGCCACTGAGATGGGCATGGAGGTGAATGATGCCTTACAGAAGGGCTGCTATTTCCAAAGCAGCAATTAATAAAATCTCAGTAAAAAGGGTCGCAAAAAAATACCTCTCAAGGTGCACTGATTGTCACAAATATAGCAAGAAGGTAGGTCGCCTACTGGCGGTACAAGCTCGCCAAAAGGCATCCAATGGTATTATCAGAGAAATTGAAGACCCACAGGGAAGGCTGGTCTCCAATCCTGAAGATATTAGGGAAGCTTTCCGTATGTATTATGTAGCACTCTATAAGGCTACCCTTCCAGTAGATGTGCAAGCAATGAATAGGTTCTTAAGTACTATTGAGGTAGGCAGAATCACAGAGGGGGAACAGGAGGCATTGGGGTATAGGATCTCGATGGAGAAACTCGAGGAGACTATTCGGGGACTTCCAACTGGAAAAGCCATAGGAACGGATGCAATCCCTGTAGAGTTTTATAAATATTTCAAGACTCTTTTGCTGCCTGTAATGCTAGAACTGTTTACCCGGGTGCAACAAGGTAGCAAAGCTCCCCCCCTCCTGGACATCTGCTAATATAGCAGTATTTCTGAAAAAGGGGAAACACTGCAAAATCCTAGCTCGTATAGGCCCATCACATTAATAAACAGTGATAGTAAGATGTATTCTACATTTTTTGCAACACGCTTATCTACTGTTATTAAGAAATTAGTCACACAAATCCACACAGGTTTGTTCCCGGGAGGGATACCACTGACCACATTAGAAGAGTCATTGCACTGTTTGATGCAATCAGCGTGGCTGAAACACCTATGGCTGTGGCACTATTAGATGCGAAAAAGGCCTTCGATAGGGTGAACTGGGACTATTTGTGGAGAGTTTTGGGGATGTATGGATTGGGAGATAATTTTGTGATGGCAATAAAAGCTATTTATGGGCATCCGAATGCTCAGATACAACTGATGGGAGGGCAATCTGACATACGATTTGGGCGGGGCACCAGACAGGGGTGTCCATGCTCTCCATTGTTGTTTGCACTATACATTGATCCCTTGCTCAGGCAGCTAGAAAAGAACCCAGCCATCTTACCTATCACTATGTATGGATGGGACACCAAGATATTAGCCTATGCAGATGATATAGCTGTTGTAACAGCCAACCCAGACAAAGCACTGAGGGAAATTGAGAAGGTGGCAAATGATTTTGGAGAGGTTTCTGGGTATTTATTGAATAGAACCTCCAAGAAAGGTATGGCCTGGAGCAAAGGACAATTTGTTAAATACTTGCAAATAAGAGATTTTTTATGTAAGAAAACTGGGGGGCTGGCGGGGTTCACAGAAAAAAAAACACTTATGGAGACAATAGCATGCGGAGCCCGGCTGTCAATAAGCTCTTTGTTTTCAATACTCATATCAGAGAAACCAGATGATCTCGAGAAATATAGTAAGAAGTGGGACGCTAGCTTAAATAGCGGCGGCATTAAATTGAATTAATCCTTTGAACTTGGTTGTACTACTTTAATTTCACCAGCACTGCAGGCACAGCATTATAAGTCAGTATATTATCTACATTTTACTCCATCTAAATTAGCCAAGTGGGGGAAGACGGTGGGGACTCACTGTCCGAGATGTCAGGAAACTGGGACAGATCTTACACATATGTTTCCTATCTGCATAAGATTGGAACCAATAAAAGGGGAGATCAAACAATCTTAAAGGAGGTTGTAAAAAACAATGTGGAGCTTACACCCGATGTTATGGTCTTCAGAGTATCAGAGGTTGTAGGAATGGCAGGACTAAACAATTTTTTATCTTTAAGTTAATGGCTGTATATCGAATGTGTGTTGCATCTGCATGGCCATCCCCACAACTTCCATCATTTCAGCAATGTCTGGGGTGACTCCTTTCTATATACCATCTGGAGACTGCACTTTATCAACGTAAGGGGAGAAAGACTAGACACAAGGGGAAGGCAATATGTGGGCTCTTTGGGGATAGGGTCAGGTCTTGGTAGTACTTTCCTGCCCTGCTTTACTCAATGTAAGTATGGATTAGACACGAACTGGTGAAATAATATGCATTTGCTTCGTTTTATACATGTATTAAGGAACAAAGCACTTTATTCTGAATATATTGTATTGTTGTTGTACCATGTCTGCAATTAATTTTTTCTCATCCATCCAATAAAAATATATTAAAATAAAGGAAAATGTAATTTACCCATTGTACATCTGTTTGTGGCATGTAGTGCTGCAGATTCACATGCTGTGCATATGGTGCCATGTAGTGTGGGGCTCGGAGTGTTACAAAGTGTTTTTCTTCAAAGAAGACTTTTTTTCAAGTCACGGGATCGAGTGACTCCTCTCAGACTAAAGGCTTCCAGGGAGGACACATGTGAATCTGTAGCACTACATGCCACGAACAGATGTAAACTGGGTAAGTGACATTTGCCACTCGATGGCATGTGAAGCTGCAGATACACATGCTGTGCAGTTCTCCTCCAGAGAAAGCGGTAGTTAGCCCATAGGAGTTGAAGTTGTTTGAAATAGTGTTTTAAGCACTGCTTGACCAACATTTGCTTGTTGGTGAGATAACACATCCACACAGTAGTGTTTAGTAAATGTGTGTGGTGCGGACCATTTGGCTGCTTTCCATATGTCTGTCATTGGTATATTTCCTATGCCAGTGGTTCCCAACCTTCTGACTTCTGTGGACCCCCATTTTATCAATACTGGAGCTCGGGGACCCCCACTGAATCATTATTGGAACACGGGGACCCCCACTGAGTCATTACTGATAGCTGGAACCTAATATTAATACATTTTTTAAGCAGTCGCGGACCCCCTGAGGATGCTTCGCGGACCCCCAGGTTGGGAACCACTGTCATATGCCATTGCAGCACCTTTTCTTCTAGTGGAATGTGATTTTGGGTTTACTAATAGATGCCTTTTAGCTTTCAGCTAGCAAGTTTGAATACACTTTACAATCCATCTAGCTAATCCTTGTTTGGAAATAGGATTACCTTTATGAGGTTGTTGGGAAGCAACAAAAAGTTGTTTAGTATTTCTAAAGTCTATTGTGTCTATAGAATACATTAGAGCTCAAGAGTGTGGAGAGCTCTTTCAGCAACAGAATCTGGCTGCGGAAAGACGACTGGCAATTCGACTGACTGATTAATGTGAAAGAGTGAAACCACTTTAGGTTAAAAAAAAAAAAAATGTGGATTTGTCCAAAGTACTACTTTGTGTTTGTGTACTTGGAAGAAGGGTTCTTCTAATGTAAATGCTTGAATCACTTACCGTTCTTAAGGAAGTAATTGCTACCAAGAAAGCAACCTTCCACGAGAAACTGAATAGCGCAAGAGTGCATGGGTTCAAATGGTGGACCCATAAGTCTTGTGAGCACAATGTTAAGATTCCATGCAGGAGCTGGTAGTACTCTAGGTGGAATAACTAGTTTAAGCCCTTACATAAATGCTTTTATGACAGGGATTCTAAACCAAGAGGTATGTTGTCTGTTTTGGAGGTAGGCTAATATTGCTGT
This sequence comes from Pleurodeles waltl, assembly GCF_031143425.1. NCBI lineage: Eukaryota > Metazoa > Chordata > Amphibia > Caudata > Salamandridae > Pleurodeles > Pleurodeles waltl. The sequence goes on along the minus strand of NC_090449.1, from coordinate 1,020,736,943 downwards.
TAAATGAATTTTAATAGACGAATATGCAAGATTTGCTTTTTGTAAATGAAGCAAATAACACACAATATCCTGCACTGATGCTGTAAGTGGATCAAAGGTTTTAGGCTGGCAGTAATATACAAAGCGTTTCCATTTATTTGCGTAGCACTGCATGGTTGTATGTTTACGTCCTTGTTTTAGAATGTCCATACATTCTGAAGGAAGCTGTAGTATCCAAATTCTATGACCTCAGGAGCCAAATCGTCAGGTTGAGTATACTGGTATAGGGATGCCTGATTTAACCTTTGTTTTGAGTCAACAGGTCTGGCCTGTTTGGAAGCTTGTGATGTGGTACTACTGAGAGATGCAACAGTGTTGGTACCAGTGTTGACGTGCCCACGTGGGAGCTATGAGTATCATAGTGAGGGAAGTGGGACGCATTTTCTTGAGTAGAAACGGAATTAACGGGAGAGGGGGAAAAGCGTAAGCAAATATCCCTGACCAATTGATCCCTAGAGCACTGCCCTAGGATTGAGGGTGTGGGTATCTGGATGCAAAGTTTTGGCATTTTGCATTTTCGCTTGCTGCAAAAAGGTCTGTTTGGTGTTCCCCACATTTGGAAGTAATATTGAATTGCTTCCGTGTGAATTTCCCATTTGTGTATTTGTTGCTGTGTCCTGCTTAAGATGTCCGCTAGCTGGCTGTGTATCTCTGAGATGTATTCAACTAGTAGCTGAATGTGATTGTGAACTGACCATTTTCATATTGTTTGTGCTAGAAGGGACAACGGGGATGAGTGTGCCCCCCCTGTTTTTCAGATAATACATAGTTGTCATGTTCTCTGTCCTTATTAAAACTGTTTTGTGTTTGATCAGTGGCTGGAATGCTTTGATGGCTAAGAACACTGCCAGTAATTCCAAGTGGTTTATGTGTAGGTTTGCTGGATTGAGTTCCATTTCCCTTGTATTGTAAGATTGTTGAGATGGGCTCCCCAACCTGTTAGTGATACATCTGTCGTGATTATGGTCTGTGGCACAGGGTCTGAAATGGCCGCTCTTTTGATAAGTTGGTGTGGTTACACCATTGCAGTGATTTGTAAGTCTGGCAGTCCAAGAACACTAGAGCCTGTAGTTGACCCTGTGCCCGAGACCCTTGGTTTGAGAGACACTGTTGCAGTGGCCTCGTGTTTAGAGGTGCATTGGACACTATTTCTATGCATGATGCCATCATGCCCAATAGCCCTATGACAAACCTTACTGTGTAAGTTTGATTGGCTTGCAATTGGGATATGCGAGTGTGAAATGCTTGTGTTTGTTGTGGATTTGAGTAGGCTAATGCTGACTGAGTATTCAGAATTGCTCCTAGATAAAGTTGAATTTGTGCTGGCTGAAGGTGAGATTTCTGGAAATCGCTTGTGACCCCTAATTTGTGTAGGGTATTTATTTTGTATTGTGTGTGCTGTTGACAGTTTTGAATAGTGCTGGCTTTTATTAACCAGTCTAGATAAGGGAAGACGTGTATGTGCTACCTCCTGAGGTATGCTGCAACTACAGCGAGACATTTTGTGAACACTCTTGGTGCTGTTACTCCAAAGGGTAGTACTTTGAATTGATAGTGTTTGCCTGCTATCACAAACCTTAAGTACTTGTGGTGATCTGGATGTATAGGAATTTGGAAGTAAGTGTCCCTTAGGTCTAACGCGGTCATGTAATCTTGTTTTTGTAGCAAGGGAATGACATCCTGCAGAGTGACCATGTGAAAATGCTCTAACAGGATATATATATTTAGAGGCCCGAGATCGAGAATGGGTCTGAGTACCATCTTTATTTGGTACAAGGAAGTACAGAGAATATAGCCCTGTTCCTTGCTGAGCGATGGGAACTATTTCTATTGCCTCCTTTAGTAGTAGAGATTGTACCTCTTGTTTGAGCAAAGTTGTGTGTTATAGAGAGCGAGCCTGTGAGAACAGGGTGGAATGTTTGGTGGAGTAGAGATGAGCTCTAGGCAATAACCTTTACGGATTATTGAGAGTACACATTGATCTGTAGTAATTTGTTGCCAATGAGAATGGAATTGTTGCAGTTCTCCTCCCACAGGAGATGTATGTTGCTGTGGAATGTGTGGGGAGTCATTGTTTTGTGGATGTAGAAGCACCCTTTGAGGCAGGGAATTTACCTCTGGACCTGAAAGTTTGTCCTCAGTAAGAGCCCTGAATGACCCCTTTGTGTAATACTGCCTTTCTTGTTTTGAATGGGAGGTGGAAGCCTCTGTAGTTTTTAAATCCTCCTCTAAATTGTGGTTTTCGAAAGGAACCCCGAAATGGTGTAGTACAAAGGGCTCCCCTGGCTTTCGCTGTGTCTGAATCTTTTTGAAGAAGTTTCTCTATAGTTGTGTCCACCTCTGGTCCAAAAAGCTGTTTGTTAAATGGCATATTAAGGACTGCCTGCTGTATCTCAGGTTTGAAACCTGAGGACGTCAACCAAGCTTGTTGCCTAATGGAAATGCTGGTATTGATTCCTCTAGCTGCAGTATCAACTGCATCTGAAGCAGACCTAATTTGATTGATTGTGATGGCCTGACCTTCCTCTACGATTTGCCGCACCCTTTTTGGTGTTCTTTGGGGAGATATTGCAAGAATTCTCGCATCTCATCCCAATGTGCCCTGTTGTATCTGGCTAACAGCGCCTGGGAATTCACAATACACCATTGATTAGCTGCTTGTGTTGCTGCCCTTTTCCCTGCCGCTTCAAATTTACAGCTTTCCTTGTCAGATGGGGGTGGGGAAATCCCCAGAGGATTGACTATTGGAATGCTTTCTGGCCGCACGGACTACAATAGAGCCTGGCGGTAACTGCTGCGAAATGTATATGGGGTCTGTTGGTGACTGGCTCTTTGAGAATATTGTCTGCATGTTTAAGCATACCAGTAAGCATTGGTAGACACTGGTATTGCTTATGAGTTGAGGATAGGGTGTTGAAAAGGAAATCTTCCTCTAAAAGTTCTGCATGCACTTGCACTCCATGTTATGCAGCTGCTCTGGAGATAACCTGGTTGTATGCTGTACTATCTTCAGGTGGAGATGGTTTGTTGGGGTACAAATCCGGATTGTTAGATGGGAGTGGATCTGAATCGTACATATCCCATGGATCTATGGTGTAGCTAGTATCACCCTTTTCTTCGTCTTGTGAGGAAGTGTGAGTGTGTAGGTGAAGGTGGTGGTGGAGTAAGAGGCTGTGGTGAAAAAGAAAGTTGTGGTGAATGTGGTGGAGAAAGCTCAACAGGTTTTGGCTTCTCCTTTTGCCTATAGATTTTTGCCGGTGTGGGTCAGTAACAAGAGTTTCCTGGAATGCTAACTTCCTTTTAGTATGTGGAAATGGAAAAGTCATAATTTTTCTAGTCTTTCTGGATTTGAATTCTCCTTTGTTTGCTGTCCATAACCTCCAGAATGGGTTGAATGTCCGATTCCTCTATTTGATGTTCTAAAGTTTTGTGCTTTTAGAGGAATGTTTGGTAAGTTTCTTGGGCATGTGCTTCATTTGAGTCGAAAGCCCGGTTTCTTCTGTGTAGGAAGATTTTTCTGCCTCAGAAGTTGGACCAAGGGGTTTTGGCTCTGAAGCAATTATCCGAGGTTTTGGCTTTGTTTTGGATCTGATGCTGTGGGACGTCGACTCGGTTCGGAAGGTGGAGGCTTGCATTTTGCAGCTCGACCCACACACCGAAACAGGCATGGTAGCCTGTTGAGGGAGTGCCCTGGCTTTTTTCAGCACAGAACCAAAGGGTTGGTCGACGAGTACCTGCTTTCAGGTGGAACCATGGCTAAAAAGCAGTGATGCACCCAAGGCCTTGCCTGATTTTTTTAGTGGTTGGTGTTGGGGCAGATGTACTCACATACTGCGCCGCTGATACTGCCTGGCTGCCCTCCTCTGAATCCTGCTCGGAGTCTGGAATCAAAACTGCTGTTTGTGCCTGCTCTTCGCCAAGGACGTCGGTGGTGGGCTCTGCGAGTTTCGACGCCATCTCCAATCTTCTTGCCCTTCGATCATGCAACGTTTTCTTAGATCGAAAAGACCAGCACCCCTCACAGCTTTCTTCTCCATGTTCCGGGGAAAGGCAGAGATTACACACCAAGTGCTGGTCAGTGTATGGAAACTTGGCGTGGCACAGAGAACAGAATCGGAATGGAGTCCGATCCATGAGCCTATGATGCAGTAGAGGCCCGAGGAGGGCGCGGGTGCCCGAAAGGGCATTTATTTGATCACAACGGTATCGGATCGAGTGCAGAAGGAAAACCGCGTTTGAAACAATACCCACGGTATGAGAAAAGGTAGTAAGTTCAGAGAATTTCCGAACCGAAAATCCCAAAGCGAGAGGGAAAACGTCCGAACCAGACGCCATAAAGAAAACAATGTAACAAAGGAGTTGATGCCCATGTGCACTATCACTGAGAGGAGGAGTCACTCAATCCCGTGACTCGAAAAAAAGGCTTCTTCGAAGAAAAACAACTTGTAACACTCCGAGCCCAACACTAGATGGCAATATATGCACAGCATATTTATCTTCAGCTACACATGTCAAAATAATCAATATATATACACATATATACATATATATACACACACACACACACACACACACACACACACACGACCGAAGGAACAGCACTAAATTTGGCAGAAAGTATTTTTGGATATATTAAAGACAGGGTAGAAATACCCTGACCCCACCCCCCCAGTCCTCAATCCCAGGCATAGTGGAGGGCTGAAAATCTTTTTTTTCTTCTTCTTCCCTTTTTCTTTTTTTTAATTGTTTAAATGTAATTTGCGGATGATCCTCGAAACGATGTTAAAATTAACAAAAAAACAGTTACAGGCTGCCACGCTTGTCAATTATGTGGCACGGGGGGGGGGTCAAGTGGTGGAAAAATTAATTCATGTAAAGTGTGGGGGTGAGGGGGTTTGGATGTAGAGACCCATCTGCAGGGGCCCGGCCTTACAAATGAAGTGGTAGAGAGGCCCGCAGTCCCCCTCCCACACGTTTGGGTCATAACTATAACTTTAGAATTTTTTAAGTTTGTGTTGGGAAAATAGGTTTTCCTAACTACAACCAAGCGTTAAACTTTGTTTTTTGATTGAATTTCTATGTTTTTTAAAAATAAATTCATAAAAATGTACTTTAGATCCTAGAATCCAGTGTCACAAGTGGAGAGTTGTTATGTAGTGTCATACACTACAGTGGAGGAGAGTGTTGTAAAATCTATAGTCTGACTGGAGTACTGTAGATTGGAAACAAGTAGAATGTAATAGAGTATCGTACAGTTAAGTAAAGGGTTATATAGTGTAGTGGTTTATCTTATACAGTGGAGTAAAGTATCTAAGACTGGAGCTGTGAGATGTACAGTGGAATGGCATGTTTAACAGTAGAGATGGGTGTTTTAGACTGTCAGAAAGGAGTAGAGTGTTTAAGAGTGGAGTAGGGTGAAGTAGAGCGGCAGAGTGGAGTATCAGAGTACAACATTGGTTTCACACCCATTACTGTCACTAACTGGAAGGAGGCTGAAAGCACAAAAAATCGTTAAAATAGGATCTGTCCAGTAAAATGCCAAAATTGTGTTGAAAAATATGGTTTTCTGATTCAAGTCTGCCTGTTCCTACAAGCTGGGAAGATGGTGATTTTAGCACCGCAAACCCTTTGTTGATGCCATTTTCAGAAAAAAAAAAAAAAAAAACACAAGCCTCCTTCTGCAGCCAACAGGATATTGGGGAAAAAAGGACGCAAATTTGGCGTGGGTTGCTTATGTGGACAAAAGGTTATGAGGGACTAAGCGCGAACTGCCCCAAATAGCCAAAAAAAGGCCTGGCCTCTGAGGGATAAAAGACCTGGCAGCGAAGGGGTTAATGTGATTTCTTTTTATCTATTGTATTTTTTTAATTAATTGTTTACATGATCATGTGCCCATAAATGTGTCTTTTAGTTGTTCATGTAGTAATTCTGAAACTTTACATATGCAGTCTAGTTTATTTTTGGGGTTCCTTGCTAGTTTTAGTAGGATTGTGCTACATATAAAGCTCAAAGTGAATGAAAGCCAATCACTGTTATAAGAATTAAGATGAGGATTTTTTTTTCCTAAGGGCCAATTATCATGTCCTCCATATAACAATCTGTGTAGCTCAAAACTAGGACACTTTTCCATTTTGTTGCACAGGACTACAGAAGGAAGATGTTTTTTGTTTGGCACACTTATTTTGTGAGCCAGAGAGCACGCAAATAAAACTTACATAGATTAAGATGTATTCTATTTGTTTATAGGTTTCCATTAGCATGTGACCGTAAGTGGGTCTTTCAACTGTTCATGTAATAGATCTGAAACTTCACATATGCAGTGTAGTTTCTTTTTTGGGCTTCCATTCTACTTTTAGTTGTATTGTGCTACAAGATATCACTAAGTTGAAAAACCTTATAACTTAACATTTACCTACCCTACTTACCTGCAGTACCCTCAACATATCATATGTGCCCCTAATAAGTAATACTGCCAAATGTCATGAAAACGCAGCTGATGGTTTTTGCACTATTCAAAATGCAATGTTTATCAAAAATGCATTAGATTTGAAGCCAGTTTTGGGGCTGTATGACACAGGCCTGGCGTGTGGTGGATACCTTATACCAGGACCAGGGTTCCCCTATTATTGAAATGTAGGCAGTGTCTAGAAGCCAGGCTCTCTAGAGGCAGCTGTCAGTGAGCAGCCACTGTTATCTAGAAAACATGCAAAGCTCATGCAAAACCACTGTAGTCAAACAGCACTTAGACGCATGAAAGAAAACACCCAGTGTTACAAAAATAAAGGTACTTTATTTTAGTGACAGATACCAAAAATACTAGATAGGCAACTCTCCAATAGGAGGTACGTAAACACACTAAATATGCACACTAGTCTTCAGAAATAGGCATAGATAGCAATAGAAAACAGTGCAATAGCAAATAGACAATAGTAAACCTAGGGCGAGCCCAAACAATACACTAAAAAAATGGAATGAGAATGCAGGACCCCCACCCAGGTAAGTGGAATCTGTAGAGGGGCGCGTGTTACTGTATTTTCCACAAACTACCAAAATGTTTAACAATATGGATCATGCAACACCCTGACAAAACAGCAAGAAATCAGCGGTGGATTCCTGAAGAGGATGACCTGGAAAAGAAGGGGACCGAGTACAGAAGTCGCAGAAGGGTCCGGTGGAGCAGGAGTCACTACCCACCCGTCTGTGGTTGAAGGAGTTGGTCAACGGTAGGACGAAGACTGTCAGCAATGCAGCCCTGGAGTTGCTGTATCCTAGAGGATACAGTCCATGTCCTACACCGAATGGAAGTTTGCATTCTGTCTGTGGTGTGGAAAAGCCACCAACAAGACTTGGCAAAGGCAAGAGTCACAGTAGAAGAAAAGTGGAGCTGCTGGAGACAAGCAAGGCCCAGGAGGACTCAATCCACAAGGGGTCTCAGGGGACCCTCAGCAAAGCAGAGAGTTCACAGAAGAAAAGGCAACCCCCGTAGGAGACCCACTGGACAAGTACCCAGGTGTTGCAGAGGAGCCCACACAGCACAACTGAAGAAGGGCCCCACGCCGCACGAGAAGCACGCAGAGGGCTGTGCATCACAGTGAAGAGTGCTAGGGGATGGGGCTACATGGAGCCTGAAGATCCCTTGGAGGAGATGCCAACAAGCCTTGGTAGCTGCAAGAGATGCAGTGCACAGGGGTACGGTCCTTCGTGGGAAGGCAGGGGCTTATCTTCACCTAAGTTGGACAGCTGGCAGAAAGGACCAAGGGGACCACTCCAGACCACCACCAGTGATGCAGGATCCACACAGCTCAGGATGAGAGGAGATCCACGCAACCGGTTGTCGTTGCAGTTGGTGCATGCAGGTGCAGGGGAGTGACTCCTTCACTCCAAGGGAGATTCCTTCTTCCTTCTCATGCAGACTGAAGACTTGCCGTCTTCAGACAGGGAAATGTTGCAGAAGTTGGAAGGAGCCGTGGAAACAATGTTGCAAGCACAGTCTTCGTCATGGATGCAGATTCTCGGTTCCTGGAGTGTTCAGTCGCAGTTCTAGTGGCCAGAAGTCGAAGTAGAGCTTGCAGGAGTCCTGCTGGAACCTTGTAAGCCACATCTGAGGACCCCACCCAAAAGGGAGACCCTAAATAGCCCTAGAAGTGGGATTGACCTATCCGGAGGGGGCTCCGACGTCACCTGCCTGACCTGGCCACTCAGATGCTCCCAGAGGCCTCTGCCCACCTTGGATTCAAGATGGCAGAATCAAGGGACCCTCAGAAGGAGCTCTTGGCACCACTCCTAGGATGGTGATGGAAAGGGGAGTGGTCACTCCCCTTTCCATTGTCCAGTTTCGAACCAGAGCAGGGACTAGAGGTCCTTCAAAGCATACCAGTGGCTTGGGGAGGCTACCCCTCCCAAGCCATGTAACACCCATTTCCAAAGGGAGAGGGTGTTACCCCTCTCTCCCAAAGGAAATCCTTTGTTCTGCCTTCCTTGGCTTGAGCTCATCAAGCAACAGGAGGTCAGAAACCTGTCTGAGGGGTGGCAGCAGCTTGGGCTGCCTGGAAAACCACAGAAAGCTGGTAGGAGCAATGCTGGTGGTCCTCAAAGGTGCTTCAGAGTTCATGGAATCATACTTCCAATACTGGCAACAGTATTAGGGTATGACTCCGACATGTTTGATACCAAACATGCCTAGGTTCAGAGTTTCCATTGTGTAGCTGGACATAGGTAGTGACCTATGTCCAGTACACACATAAAATTGAGTCCCTGCACTTATGAAGTCCATGGAAATTGAGCTGGAGTTGGTGGGGGCACCTCTGCTCATGCAGGGGTGCCCTCAAACACAGGTACTTGCACCTTGCCCTCTGGGCTAGGAGGGCCTACCATAGGGGTGACTTACCTGTAATGGAAAGGGTGCATGCACCATTTCACGCAGGCTGCAATGGCAGGCCTGCAGATACACTTTGCATGGGCATCCCATGGGTGGCATAATACATGTTGTAGCCTATTGGGGCCCCTGGTGCCCCAATCCCCTGAGTACCATATACTAGGGACTTACAAGGGGGCAACAGTATGCCAAATGTGGGGTGACGTCCAAGCAACCAAAGTTAAATGGAGAGAGCATAGTCAGTGGGGTCCCGGTTATCAGGATCCCAGTGCACAGTCAAAACATACTGACAAGAGGCAAAAAGGTGAGGGTAACCACGCCAGAAAGACGGTTCTTTACAACAGGGGCATTTCTAGTTAGGATATGAATTTACCTGCACAAAACCATCGAAATTCAGCTGTTATTGTCATGATTAGCTCAAGTAACTATAGTTCGTGCCCTAATGTAACTATAACTCTCACCCCCGCCATGCACGGTTTCTTCTTAATAATTTGACTGCAAAAGTTACATTGAGTATCAATGATGTTATCAAAGATGTCATGAGTGAGTAATATGTGGGGTAATTAGTGTATGGCAAGTTATAGTTACCTTAGGGCATGAGTTATAGTTACTTGCGCTAACCATAACTGTAACTGCTGAATTTTGAGGGTTTTGTGAGAGTAAATTCAGATCCTAACTATTATGTCCTTGTAATCTTTGATTTAAGTGAATTTCTATTTTTTTTAAATTCTATTTCCGAACTATAACGTCCCTGTAACCTTTGTTTTTTTCAGTGAATTTCTATGTTTTTTTTTTTTTTTTAAAGTAATTTTAATTACCATACATTAAACCAACCACTGGGTTGGCCGCAGGGCCTGACTTGCGGCTAAACCAGCTATAACTATCCAATGCCGTGCCATATATGCCCTTCGGCCGTGTGTGGAAGGAGTTGGCCCCAGGGCCTGGTCCTGCAGCCAACCCCCTAAAACAATCAAACCACGCATGTATAAGTCTGAGTGGGTCTGTGAGTGTGTACATGAGTACCTCAGGTCTGTCAGTGAGTGCAAGGGTCTCTGAGTGGGTCCATGAATGGGTGTGTGAGGGTCTGAGTGGGTCTATGAGTGTGCATCTAAGTAGGTCTGTGAGTGAGTACGAGTGAGTGCGCATGAGTTTCTGACGGAGTCTGTGAGTGAGTGCACGAATGTCCGAGAGGGTCTGTGAGCAGGTGCCCGAATATCTGAGTGGGTCCCAGTGGGTGGGTGCATGAGTGTCTGAGTGCGTCTGTGTGTGAGTGTCTGTGTGTCAGTAGCTGTGTGAGTGACTCTGCCACAAAGGAACCTCACCTGCCCCTTTATCCTACAATTTTGCACAAAATATCTACACAAGTGGAGTTCTTTCTGACTTCCTGGGTAAATGTCCAGCACTTATTCTACACTAAAGCTACATAATGGAGCACAAGGAAATGTCACCAGTGACCTTGTGGGTATTTTAGCAATATGACTGTTCCTGGTGTGTCTATCTAGAAATATGTGATACCATGAATCCTCCTACAGAGGCGCCAACAAGACTACAAAGACATAAATCTCCATCATACCAGTTAAGTGCTTCTTTGTTTTGTGGAGAGGTCCTCATATCCCTCAGCATCATTTCAGCCCCAGGAACCCTATCCCCCAGGGCCTGGTCTATATTCAATAGGGAGCTGTCAAAGTTCCCACCAATCAAAAGCACCACGGGACATAGCAAAAGCCGGCCTTAGGGGGAGGCCGTCCCAAAGGCCATGTATGGCTCCACGAGGGGGGGGCCATGCGGACCCACTCCAAAGTTTAATTTAGTCCCGGGGAGGTGGCAGTCCTGGCATACTTTTTTTTTTTTTAACAGTGCCCCAGGCACATGAGAAAAATGTTGCTGGCAACCATTACATGGCTCAGGGACAGTCACCTGTCCTGAAGTAAGAAAGAAAATTGTATAAGGGGGTAAAGCTGTTATACCTGACTCCCTAGGCCCCATGTGGGGTGGGAGGGTACTCACAGACCCACCTGGCAAAGAAAGAAAAAAGACAAAAAATGCTGCAAGATTCTTGTGGGATCGTAAGAAGGAGAAAGGCAGCCGAGCCGCATTTATTTACTATAACCCCAGGGCTGTGTTCAGAAAGGGGAGGGGGCCTGCACAGCCCCCTCCCTGAGACATTAGAGGCTCTGGGGAGCCCATCGCAGGGTGGACAATTTTTGTGGAGAGGGTGGCTACCCAGGGTCCCCCTCCGTGGGGCTCTAAAGGCCCCAGGGCGCCCACCCCAAGGGCCGAAAATAAAGACAATGGGGAAGTGGGGCCGCACTGGTAGCAGCTACCATATTTGTAATTAGTCTGTGCACTTTGCAAGCTGTTAAAATTACTGACTTAGATATACCTGACAACAAAGAAAGGGGGTGCCCTTAACTTGATGCTTCTGGGCTAATAAACAGCAAAAAGAATCGGGAGCGCAAGTATCCATTAGTACAGAACAATTCCATATGAAAGACAAACCTCATTTGTTTGTATCTTGACACTAATCCTAGACTCCAACTGTTCAATATGAAACACCATGTATCTTTGCACTAAAACCTTGTATGAGTATATTCATCGTTATGCATTCAGGAGTACATTGACACAAACTTCATAAAAATATTACAAAAGTTGACAAAAAACAAGTAGGCACAAGTTAAATACATATATTTTATGGTCATTTCCTATCTGTCCAAAGTGCAAATTTGAAACCAACAGTTGGTGCTATATGAAGTTTTCAAAAACATCCAAAATCCATATGGAGGTAGTAGAGGAAGGATCCGTATACAAAAAAAGTCATGCAGCAAATTTCAGGCCTTATCACCATGCATAGCAAAACAGTTCATCTTCATGAGCTCCTTCACTGAACAAACAGGTTGGTGCGCTTTGGCCTTTACGAATTTCCAGGCCTCTTAAGGATCGGTGTTTGACAAATGACCATATACCTCAACGTGTTTGCCCTTATTATAGTAAAGTTTGACAATTATGCCATTTAAACCCCTGTGTAACTGAGTGTGTCCTCCCAGCTCCAGCTGGTGGGTCTTAAAAATCCTATCACTGAGTCTGCTTTGATTTCAACTGTAGTGTATTTCATAAATTGTTGGCAGAAAAAGCCAATCAATGACAGACAGAAGATAGAGCTGCCAAAGCCTTTTCAGTTAGCTCAGCATTCTCAAGACTAAGCAGCTAATATTCATATTTAAATTGCCTTGCTGACAAATAATACCAAGTCAATTGTGGCAAAATGAAGTAGGACTAGCTCTACCATCTGCAGAATAGAAAAACCTTTGCAGAATTAACTAGCATAATATTAGGGGTGGTAACTATCATCAGAAACAATGGTACAGCAAGGACCTACGATACAATACCACAAGATCTTCACATTATTACCTTGAAAACATCTCCTCAGCTCCCAAGATGCTCGATTATAAATGTAGGTGACTGAACATGTTTTACTTTGAGGGTACATCCACCTACTCAAGTGGAAAAGTCGACCCGCATGGCAAGTTTTTGCATTTTAATAAGACGATGACTCAAACTTCTAGGAACAACCACAAAGACATACCTTTTTGTGATTCAGTCAATTTTCCATTAGTCTCCCACCCTACAAATACAAACTGTGTGTGTGTGTGTGTGTGTGTGTGTGTGTGTGTGTGTTAGGGCAGAAAGTAATGTGTGTTAGGGCAGGAAGTAATGTGTGTGTGTGTGTGTGTTAGTGTTAGTGTGTGTGTGAGTGTGTGAGTGTTAGTGTGTCTTCTTTAACACATAATGGTAGAGACTATCTAGCTGCAGATTCCTTACCTTTGGATTTCCCCAAGCGTCAGCCTATATCTGGAAACTTTTGCTCGAGCAATACCCCTGTGCGTACCGTCAGGAGGCTCCACGTGGCGGCGTTTGGCAAATGTGTGCAGGGATGTCCACGTTGCTGCCTGACAGATGTCCAAGACTGGGACTCCATGAGCTAACGTTGTGGTCGCAGCTTTTCCCCTGATGGAATGGGCTCGTAAGCCCTCAGGAGGCTGCTTCTAAACCAGGACTTTGCAGATCATTATACAGAGAACGACCCAGCATGAAATGGTTTGTTTATGTACTGTCTGACCTTTCTTTGCTCCCACATATCCCACAAAGAGTTGGTCGTCCACCTAGAACTCTTTTGTGCGGTCAAGGTAGAATGACAACGCTCTATTTGGGTCCAGTCAGTAGAGTCGCTCCTCTTCCTTAAAGGGATGCAGGGGAGCAAAGTAGGTGGGCAGGGTGACAGTTTGTCCCAAATGACATGGGGTCACCTACTTTTAGGAAGAAAGAGGCTAAGGTGCAATATACTACCTTAAAAGAAATCTGTGAGATATGGAGGCTTGGATGACAAGGCCTGCATCTCACTCACCCTCTGGGCAGATGTTATTGCCACTAAGAAGGTTGTCTTGATGGCAAGCAGCTGGAGGGTACAATTGTGCAGTGGCTCAGGCTCAAAGGGAGCAAATATGAGGTATGTGAGAACTAAATTGAGATCCCACTGAGGCATGACAGATTATAGGGGAAAAACACAAGTACCAGCCCATTTATAAACCTATTTACAATAGGAGACTTAAATAAAGAGGGCTGGTGAGGCAGCCACAGAAAAGCAGACAGATAGCCCTTAAGCGTGCCCAGAGCAGAGCCCTGCTGAGCAAGAGACAGAATGAAAAGATCATAGAGAGAAGCAGAAAAAGGATCTAAAGACTTCTCTCCAATATTTTACAAATCTTTGCCAACGGCAGGAGTATAAAGTTTTTGTGGCGGAACGTCTGGCTGCTAAAATAACATTACATACTTCGGGAGGAAGGTCAAAGGCTGTCAACTGTCGCCGCTCAATCTCCATGCATGAAGACCTAGAGTTGAAAGGTTCAGGTGGAGAACTCCCCCTTATGCTGCGACAAAAGATCCTCTTGAAGGGGCAGTCTGATCAGAGGATTGATGCTCAACTTCAGACATTCAGGATACCAGACTCTCCGTGCCCAGACAAGGTTTACTTGGCCCAGTCTTTCTTGATCTTCTTGAGAACTCTGGGCAGGAGCGGTATTGGCAGAAAAGCGTACAGGAGGCCTGAGCTCCACTCGCGAAGAAAAGTGTCGCCGAGAGACTGCCACCTTGGAAACTCCAACACACAATACTGCTGACATTGCGCAGTATCTTCGAAGACGAATAGCTCTAACCAAGGCTCTCCCTACTGCTAAAAGAGACCTTGTACCACCTCTGGATGGAGATGGCACTTGTGATCCACTAGGCAATCATGGCTGAGTGTGTCCGCCCTGGCGTTCAGAAAACCTGCCAGGTGTTGAACCACCAAGATTATGCCCTACCGTTCCAGCCATGTCCAGAGACACAGGGCCTCTTGATAAAGGATCCACGACCCTACCCCGCCCTTCTTGTTGCAGTAACACATTGCAGTGGTGTTGTCCTTGAACACCCGCACTAACTTCCCCTTGACAGAGGGAAGAAATGCCTTCAATGCTAGTCGGATAGTCCAGAGCTCCAACATGTTGATGTGGAATCTGGATTCCATCAGAGACCAGAGTCCTCTGATCTCCACCTCTTCCAGATACCCAACCCATCCCAGAAGAGACGCATCTGTCACTACTGTAAGGTCTGGTTGGGGGAAGGTTGAGGAGTTTGCCTCTGACCCAATTGTGGTTCAGGTCTTTTGTAGTTTCCTCTGATATCTGGACCATGTCGGAGAGATTTCCCTGATGCTGCACCCACTGGAACTTCAGGTCCCACTGTAGAACCTGTATATGCCACCTAGCATGATTTACCAGCAGGATGCAGGAGGCCATGAGGCCCTACAGCCTTAGACTCAGTCTCACCAAAACCCAGGATAGAGGGCGAAACATCTATATCATAGCCTGAATATCCTGGACTCGCTTCTCGGGAGGATAAGCCCAAAACTGCACAATGTCCACAATAGCTCCTATGAAAGTGTCCAAGAGGGAATCAGCTGTGACTTCGATAGGTTTATAGTGAACCCAAGCGAATGAAGAACGTTGGCCGTATTCTTGAGGTAGGAGACATGTGCCTGGGGCGAGGTTGCCTTCAAAAGCAGGGGGGAAGATTGAAACCCCTGAACAGCACAGATGAACTGCAACCACCGCCATCACCTTGGTTAACACCAGAGGGGCACTAATAAGGCCAAATGGCAGCGTGGTGAACTGAAAGCGTTTGTAGCCTACCCTGAACCACAGGTAATGCCTGTGGGCTCGTAAGATGGGAATGGAAAATTTCACTTACCCAGTGTACATCTGTTCGTGGCATGAGACGCTGCAGATTCACATGCTGTGCATTATCCTGCCATCTAGTGTTGGGCTCGGAGGTTTACAAGTTGTTTTTCTTCGAAGAAGTCTTTTAGAGTCATGAGACCGAGTGACTCCTCCCTTTCGGCTCCATTGCACATGGGAGTCGACTCCATCTTAGACTGTTTTCCCCGCAGAGGGTGAGGTAGGAGTTGTGAGTATACTAGAGGTGCCCATGCAATGGAGTAGGTTTGTATGTACTTGATGTGTATCAAAAGAATATTTATTTACAAATTTACAATTTTCATTCAACTAAGAACGGCTACAGGCTACCGGGGAGGTGGGAGGGCGCATGTGAATCTGCAGCGTCACATGCCACAAACAGATGTACACTGGGTAAGTGACATTTTCCGTTCGGTGGCATGTGTAGCTACAGATACACATGCTGTGCATAGACTACCAAGCAGTAATCTCCCCAAAAAGCGGTGGTTTAGCCTGTAGGAGTTGAAGTTGTCTGAAATAATGTTCTTAATACAGCCTGTCCTACTGTGGCTTGTTGCATTGCTAACACATCTACACAGTAATGCTTGGTGAATGTATGAGGCGTAGACCAGGTGGCTGCCTTACAAATTTCTGTCATAGGTATATTCCCAAGAAAAGCCATTGTGGCGCCTTTTTTCCTAGTGGAATGTGCTCTTGGTGTAATAGGTAATTCTCTTTTTGCTTTAATATTGCAAGTTTGAATACATTTAACTATCCATCTGGCGATGCCTTGTTTGGATATAGGATTACCTGCATGAGGTTTTTGGAAAGCTACAAACAACTGTTTAGTTTTACGAAATCGTTTTGCTCTTTCAATATAATACATTAGTGCTCTTTTTATGTCCAATGTATGTAAGGCTCTTTCGGCTACTGAGGCTGGTTGCGGAAAGAAGACTGGGAGTTCCACAGTTTGGTTTAAGTGGAATGGCGATATGACCTTTGGTAAGAATTTCGGATTTGTTCGGAGAACCACTTTATGTTTGTGTATTTGTATAAAGGTTCTTGAATAGTAAATGCTTGTATCTCACTTACTCTTCTAAGTGATGAGATAGCTATTAGAAAGGCTACTTTCCAAGTCAGATATTGCATTTCACAAGAATTCATGGGTTCGAATGGTGGGCCCATGAGTCGTGTTAATACAATATTAAGGTTCCACAAAGGTACTGGTGGTGTCCTTGGTGGTATGATTCTTTGTACTCCCTCCATAAATGCTTTAATGACTGGGATTCTAAAAATCGATGTTGTATGTGTAATCTGCAGATAGACAGATATTCCAGTGAGATGTATTTTAAAGGAAGAGAATGATAGATTAGACTTTTGTAAGTGTAATAAATAGCTTACGATGTCCTTTGTGGAGGCATGTGGTGGTTGAATCTGATTAGTGTGGCAGTAGCAAACAAATCTTTTCCATTTGTTTGCGTAACAATGTCTTGTTGGTTTTCTTGCTTGTTTAATGACCTCCATACATTCTTGTGTAAGATTGTAATGTCCGAATTCTAAGACTTCAGGAGCCAGATTGCTAGATTGAGCAATGCTGGATTCGGGTGTCTGATCTGTTGTTTGTGTTGTGTTAACAGATCTGGTATGTTTGGTAATTTGATGTGGGGTACTACTGATAAGTCCAACAGTGTTGTGTACCACGGTTGGCAAGCCCAGGTTGGTGCTATGAGTATTTGTTTGAGTTTGTTTTGACTTAGTTTGTTGACCAGATAAGGAATGAGTGGGAGAGGGGCAAAAGCATAAGCAAATATCCCTGACCAACTGATCCATAGTGCATTGCCCTTGGATTGAGGGTGTGGGTACAAGTTTTGGCATTTTGCGTTTTCTTATGTTGCGAATAGGTCTATGTTTGGTGTTCCCCAGCGGAGGAAGTGATCCTGTAGGATCTGGGGATGAATTTCCCTTTCATGAGTTTGCTGGTGATCTCGACAGAGACTGTCAGCTAACGGATTCTGAATGCCTGGTATGTATTGTGCTATCAGGTGAATGTGATTGTGAATTGCCCAATGCCAAATCTTTTGTGCTAAGACACACAGTTGTGACGAGTGTGTGTGTCCCCTTGTTTGCTGAGATAATACATTGTCATGTTGTCGGTTTTGACAAGGATGTGTTTGTGGGCTACCAGTGGTTGAAGTGCTTTTAATGCTAGAAACACTGCTAGCAGTTCCAAATGATTTATGTGAAGTTGTTTTTGCTGATTGTCCCATTGACCCTCCATGCTGTGCTTGTTGAGGTGTGCTCCCCACCCCATCATGGAAGCATCTGTTGTGATAACAGCTTGAGGCACTGGATCTTGGAATGGCCGCCGTCTGTTTAAATTTATAGGTTTCCACCATTGAAGCGAGAAGTGTGTTTGGCTGTCTATCAACACTAGATCTTGAAGTTGACCCTGTGCTTGTGTCCATTGTTTCGCTAGGCACTGTTGTAAGGGCCTCATGTGTAATCTTGCATTTGGGACAATGGCTATGCATGAAGACATCATGCCTAGAAGTTTCATTACAAACCTTACTGGGTAGTGTTGGTTTGACTGTATGCTTGATGTTACATTTTGGAACGCTTGGACCCTTTGTGGACTTGGAGTGGCAATTGCTCTTTGTGTGTTGAGTGTTGCTCCCAAGTATTGTATTTGGGATGGTTGCAGATTTGATTTCTGGTAATTTATAGAGAACCCTACTTTGTGTAGAGTTTCTATGACCTATTGCGTGTGAAGAAGACACTGTTGTTGAGTGTTGGTTTTTATTAGCCAGTCGTCTAAATATGGGAATACGTGCATGTGCTGTCTCCTTATGTGAGTGGCTACTACTGCTAGGCATTTTGTGAATACCCTTGGGGCCGTTGTTATCTTGAACGGTAGCACTTTGAATGGGTAGTGTACGCCGTGCATTACAAACCTGAAGTATTTTCTGTGAGAAGGATGGATGGGTATGTGGAAATACGCATCCTTGAGATCCAATGTTGACATGTATTCCTCCTTTTTTAGTAAGGGAACCACGTCTTAAAGTGTTATCATGTGGAAGTGGTCTGATTTGATGAAGAGATTCAGTGTTCCGAGATCTAAGATAGGTCTTAACGTTTTGTCCTTTTTTGGAATTAGGAAATATGGTTAGTAGACGCCTGTACCTTTCTGATGATTGGGAACTAACTCTATTGCTTGTTTTTGTAATAGTGCTTGGACCTCTATTTGTAATAAGTTTAAGTGTTGTTTGGACAGATTGTGTGTTCTTGGTGGCCCATCTGGCGGGAATGTTGTGAATTCTATGCAATAACCAAGTCGGATAATTGATAGGACCCATGCGTCTGTGGTAATGTGTCCAGTTTTGATAATATGCGGTTAGCCTTCCCCCCACTGGTGATAAGTGCTGGGGTTTTGTGACATTGAAGTCACTGTTTGGTCTGGCTTGGTTTGGTTGCCTGGAACTTTCCCCTTCCTCTTGGGAATTGTCCTCTATAGGAACCACGAAACCCTCCCCTTTGATATTGTGCCTGATAGGTGGGTCTGGTTTGAGAGGTGGAAGGCTCTGATGTTTGCTGTTGAAAACCTCCTCTAAATTGTGGTTTCCTAAAGGTGCCTCTGACTTGTGGGGAATAGAGAGCGCCCATGGCTTTGGCCGGGTCTTTTTTTTTTTTTTACTTTTCAATTGTTGTGTCAACTTCTGGCCCAAACAACTGTTCCTGATTAAATGGCATGTTCAACACCACTTGTTGGATCTCTGGCTTGAAGCCAGAACTTCTTAACCATGCATGCCTGCGAATGGGTACCGCCGTGTTGACCGTTCGTGCTGCCGTGTCTGCTGAGTCCAGTGCGGACCTTATCTGGTTGTTAGATATGGCCTGTCCTTCTTCCACAACCTGTTGAGCGCGTTTCTGATGTTCCTTGGGCAAGTGCTATATGATGTGTTGCATCTCGTCCCAGTGTGCCCTGTAGTAGCCAGCAAGTAGGGCTTGCGAATTAGCAATCCGCCATTGATTGGCTGCTTGTGCTGCCACTCGTTTGCCCGCTGCGTCAAACTTTCTGCTCTCTTTGTCAGGCGGTGGAGCGTCTCCTGACAATTGAGAGTTTGCTCTTTCTTGCTGCTCCTACAATCACTGAGTCCGGTGTAAGTTGTTGTGTTATGAACACAGGATCTGTTGGGGGAGGTTTGTACTTCTTCTCAACCCTAGGCGTGATAGCCCTTCCCTTGACTGGCTCCTGGAAGACTTGTTTTGCGTGTTTGAGCATACCCGGGAGCATTGGCAGACTCTGATAGGAAGCATGGGTGGATGCCAAGGTGTTAAACAGGAAATCATCCTCTATTGGCTCTGAGTGCATTGCTACGTTGTGGAACATAGCTGCCCTGGATAGTACCTGCGTATATGCAGTACTGTCATCTGGAGGTGACTGCTTTGTTGGATAACAATCCGGACTGTTATCCGATACTAGTGCATCATATAAGTCCCATGCATCATCATCATCTTGTGTCATCCCTGTATGTGTGGGTGACTGCATTGGAGGTGTTCCCACGGGTGACAGTTGTGGTGATACCCTTGGTGGTGGGGATCTGTCGCTAACCACCTTTGCCTTAGGCTGCATTTCTGTCTCCTGAAATGCAAGTTTCCTTTTAGATTTGATTGGAGGTAAAGTTTGTATTTTTCCAGTCTCTTTCTGGATATGTAACGTCCTTTGTGTATGGTCCGGTTCTTCCATACTTAATTCCTGCTCAAATCTATGTCTTTCCTTCATTTGGCTGTAAAGTCCTTGCTCTTCTGTATAAGAGCCTCTTTTCGGCTTCGAAGCCGCTTTTTTCGGTATCGAGGTTTCAGATATAGTCTTTTTCGGTTCCGAAGATATTTTTCTCACTTTGGGTGAGTCGAACTCTCGGTGTCGAGATCGTTCGATGCCGGAATCTCGACCGGAGTCGGAAGTCTTCGGCAAATCCCTGGCCTTTTTCTGTGACGATGTTTGGTCACCTTCCTTTCGGTGGGTTAAGCCATGGCCTGTTGGCGGTGGCGTCCCCATGGCCTTAAATATCTTCGTGTGTGTTTTGGACGGGGCAGGTTTACTCACTGTTTGCTGCACCGTCGAGGTCCGGTCACTTTCGGATTCGTCAGAGTCCGTCCCCTGGATGGAAATGCTTTCCTCCTCTCTGACGTCGAGTTGCTCTTTTGGTGTCGACGCCATTTGCAGTCTTCTTGCTCGTCGATCTCTTAGGGTCTTTTTCGATCGAAATGCTCGACAAGCCTCGCAAGTATCCTCCCTGTGTTCAGGTGATAAACACAGATTACAGACCCGGTGCTGGTCTGTATAAGGATACTTTGAATGGCACTTCGGACAGAAGCGGAAGGGGGTCCGGTCCATTACTCTGGGACGACGGGTGTGGTCGGGCCGATCAGGCCTCGGTAAAGAACGGAAGCCCCGAAGGGCCGCCGGAGCACTCTTGATGTCGGTGCCGATACACTAACACTAACCCGGTACCGAACTATAACAATAACGTAGAATTTTCGATAATTTAGCTAACTTTCCGGATTCGAAATACGGAGCAAAGAGGAACGCGGCCGAACCCGATGGGGGAAAGAAAACAATCTAAGATGGAGTCGACGCCCATGCGCAATGGAGCAGAAAGGGAGGAGTCACTCGGTCTCGTGACTCGAAAAGACTTCTTCGAAGAAAAACAACTTGTAACACTCCGAGCCCAACACTAGATGGCAGGATAATGCACAGCATGTGAATCTGCAGCGTCTCATGCCACTGAACATGAAAATACGCATCCTGTAAATCCAGCGCTACCAACCAGTCTTATAGGTCAAGGACAGACCAGACCTGAGCCAACGTGAGCATCTTGAACTTCTCCTTCTTGAGGAAGAGATTTACGGTCTGTAGGTCTAGAAAAGGGCAAAGTCCCTTGTTCTTTTTGAGTATCAGAAGGCAGCATGAACAACCACTGCCACTTCTGATATCGAAACCATTCCTACGGCTCCCTTGGCCAAGGGAGCCTTAACTTCCTTCGGGAACAGAGACAAATGATCCTCCGCCAGCCGTTCGAACGTTGGCAGTATTGGGCAAGGAAAAGATTGGAAAGGCAGGGCTCAGCCCTTCCGAATGATCTGCAGTACCCATGCATCCCATGTGATGGACTGCCAGTAGAGGAGATGATGGTGAATTCTTCCTCCAAGGGGGCAAGCATGGTCCTGCAAAGCCAAACTAGGAGGGCTTTGAAGCTGCAGCTGCCGGGGGGCTGGGTGGATGACGACTTCTTGCTTAAAGACCCTTTAGGTTTGAAGGCACTGCACCTGCGTCCTCGCAGAGCCTGGGGTGGTTGCATAGGATGGTGGCTGGCACGGTGCCACGCCCTGTCCATAGCCATGAAAAGAGGAGGGAGGGGGGGGGGGGGGGGGGGGGAGGCAAGGGGTCACCAAAAGGCCCAAGGACGTGGTCATAGCCTGAGTCTCCTTGAAGTGCTCCAGCCGAGTCTGCTTTCTCGCCAAACAAGTGAGTCTTATCGAAGGTCATGTCCATCAGGTTTGCCTGGACATCCCCCAAAAACCAGACGTTCTCAGACAGGCATGGCGCCGTAAGGCCACAGTTGACACAACCACTATGCCCAGCAAGTCCGTTGCATTCAAAGCCACACCGAATCGTGAACTTTGGTGCATCCTATTTACAGGAGCCCCTGTGCTGGGCTTGTACCAAGTTCCCAGCAACGTCCATAAGTGCCTCATTAAAGGGTAGAAGGGGGTGGGAAGTGGAATCCTCACTGAGGGCAGTTCAAGGTCAAGGACCTCAGATGGCCTACGAACCACAATTGCAAAAGAAGCTCCCTCATCTGTAGCCACAGTGGGAGAAGAGAGCAAGCCAGTATCTGGAAAAGTGTTCGTCCACTGTCCTCTCCTAGTTCCTCATACCAGTCCAAAGATCTTTCTAACTAGTGTTTAAACGGTCCAGTGACCCCCTCCCAAACCCCATGCAAATCAGTCTTGACCCTGGTCCCCAGGTTAACAGTCAGCCCATAATGCCAGGCCATGTCCTCCCTGGACCGGAAACAAGCATCCTGGGACCTGTTTCAGGGCATCACCCTTAATCAGCCAGGCTAGCTTGAATCCAGTGCCAAAGTGAGCAGTTAAGCTAGCCTGGCTGATGAAGGTTGTATTTGGCTGGGTCCAAAATGGAATGGCATGGTTAGCAAAACAACAATGGCTTTAGGCCCAGATCTCTGTACTTGGGGTAAATGTTTGGCATTGTTCAGCATTCCGTACAACACTTGTTCTTTTTTTGCTTTCTTCAACTGAGTCACGCTGTGGGAAGACAACTGGGAGTTCTGTAGAATGCCTAAGATGGAATGGAGAGACTACCTTAGGAAGACCTTTAGGTTAGTGCAAAAGACCATCCTACCCTTAGGAACCTGAAAGAAAGGTTCTTTCAAAGTTAAAACCTGGAGCTCACTGAAGCATCTGAGGGAGGTGATAGCCACCAGGAAAGCAACTTCCCAAGAGAGAATTTGAAGAGGACATGATTGAAGGGACACAAAAGGTGGACCCATGAATCTTGTGAGGACAATATTAAGATTCACACCGGGGCCAGAGGTACCTGAGGAGAAATGACTCTCGAGTGTCAACATAAATGCTTTAATAAATGGAATCCTAAAGAGTGAGAGATGCTGCCTATTTTGGACACTACCAGCCACAGACTCCAAGTGCAGTCGCATAGAGGTACAGGCTAGAACACCTTTGCACATGTAGTAGGTAACAAACTGTGTTCTGAATGCTAGCTGCCAAGGACTACAGTTGGTTTGAAAGGCAGCAGCAAACAAATCTTTTCCAACTGGCTGCCTAAGAGGCACGTGTAGTGGGTCTATGTGCTTCCGTAAGTATATTCATGCTTTCAAAGGGTATACCAAGTTCTAAGACTTCTGGAGCCAGATCACAAGGGTGGGACTCCTGGAGTCAAAGTGCTGATTTCTCCATGGTTCTGTGTTCTGTGTAAGAATGTCTGGCCTGTTAGGGAGCTTCTAGTGTAGAATCACTGAAAGCTCGAAGAGGGGTGAACTAAGGCTGACTGGCCCAAGTGGAAGCCACTAGGATGAGGGTGAAGGAGGTTTGCCAAAGCCTCCGAACCACGAACGGAAGGAGCAGCAGAAGTGGGAAAAGTGTAAGCACATATCCATGGCCAGTTCATCCATAGTGCATTAGCCATGGACTGTGGGAATCTGGAGGCAAAGTTTGGGCATTTCGCATTTTCTGCTGTGGCACAGAAATCAATCTCTGGAAACCCCCAGTGCTGAAAGTACTGAAGGACTGTGGGGTTGAGTTCCCACACATTGACTTGTTGCCGCATCTTGCTGAGGAGGTTGGCAAAGTTGTCATACTCTACCAGGAGGTACGCAGCAGATGGATCCTGTGGGGGAGAGACCAGAGGCAGATGGACTGAGATAGCTGGGGCGAGAGGGTGCCTCCCTGTTTCTTATTGTAATACATGACTATCATATTGTCTGGAATAGGACCAAGACCAACTTGCCCACTATGTGGAGTAGGGCGGCTAGAGGAACAGCTATGAGCTCAAGATAATTGATGTGAAGGCCCCTGTGATTGAGATTCCTCTTATCCTGGGCAGTCGGATTTCGTAGCAGCCCCCAAAACAGATCGTATCTGAAGGGGAAGCCCTGTATTTTTAGCACCTGTGCGGGGGTGGGAATTTAGGGACAACTTGAGCCTTAACCAGCTCCTTGAAAATGTCTGGGGTGGGTTTCAGCATCCTCTTGTACATGGGTAGACACTGCATAAAACGGTGGGCAGAGAACAGAGTTCCAAAGAGGAATCCTATTTGACAGGCTGTGCATTTTCACTGTATGATATACTGCAGCCCTACCCATAATTCATGGTAGGAGGTAGTGTTGTTTGGGAGGGGCAGGAGGGTAAAGGTCAGGGTCCATGTCACTTTGGGGATCTACATCATAAGAATCCCATGGGTCCCCTTGTGAGGGGCATATTGTATGTCCTCCTTAACCCTGTAACCTCCACCAAGCTAGCCCAGGTGAGAAGGTGGTGACCCCTGTGCTGTGTACGAGAGTGTCAGTCAGAGTAGGAGGAGGGGATGGTGATGCTGGAGGCCTGGGCTGTGACATGGAGGAGACAGGCAGTGGAGGCTCAGGAAAAGGACTGGTAGTCTTGTCATGCTTCTTCCTTTGTTTCGATGGTGGAGGTAGCTATAAAGCTTCCTCAAAGTGGAGCAGCCTTTTAGAAGTTCGAGTGCCTGATGCCAGAGGTTGTGTGAGCATTCAGCTTGTCTGGGAGAGAATGACAATCTGCCTCCTTCGAGCATTGAATTCATCCTGCAGTTTATGGAGGATTGGTTTGACTGGCCTGGGTGGCTGATTTTCCCGCCAGTACTCAATGCTTCAGCACCAGTGCAGCTTTGGGTTTCAAAGTTTTGGACCTGAAGATCCGGTCAGGGCCAAGCCTGGAACAGGTGCCACTGAGTGGGTCAGCTTCAGCATTTTCTCTGGCGCCAAGCAGCAGTGGCCCAGAAGTATGTCTCTGAGTCCTGAGTGGCTGAACACCCCTTGTGGGGTTGAAGGTCAGAGCGGGAACGAGAGGGAGCAGGAGTTGTACTCACAACCTCTTGAGCCAGTGGGAGGTCTTCCATCTAGAAGTCAGAGACACCACTCTGGTCGGGCAAGAAGACCTCTTGGTGGGCTGCTCATGGAAGCAGATGATGTTTGCCCTCGAGGTCCTGGGAGTCTAAGAGGTCTGGGGTATCTTCTCCACTCTGGAGCGACATCTCAAGTTGACAGGCCAGGCGGTCTCAGAGTCTTTTTTGACCATAAGAGGCCCTGTTATGCTCAGGTGAGAGGCAAAGCTCACAGGCCTGGTCGAGGTCAGCCCCAGGGTATTTCGTGCAACACTGAGAGAAATATTGAAAAGGTATCCGCTCCATCACAGGGAAGCAGGGAAGGCATAGTGGGAGCAGACAGAATAGGCCCGAAGGGTAGAGACCCACTTGGGGGGGGCTGCTGAGGGGGGAGGTGAATTGGGCAACAAATGCAGTGGAAATATACTGCATTCCAGTATTGCATATCTAGGACATCAGTCAGTTACAAAAAGGATAAAAATAACTTGCCTTTAACTGTAGTTCCCCAGTACTCTTTCATAGACTCACGTGCAAGAATAATTCTTTGTCGTTGAGCTAGAAGCATCACAGCAAATCTAGAAAGCATTATAACAAACAAAGCTTACAATGGCTGAAAAACATTCACTTTATTAGCCCATTTACATCATTTAAAAATAACCAAACCCTAGTTCTAGTACAAGTGGAAAGAACAGTTGACTGTGGGATAGGCAAGCTCAATGGAGGAGGAAGGTGGGCTGTATGTGAACCTCTGAAAGATACCAATACTGGAGGAACTACAGTTACAGATAACCCCCACACTGCCTCCCTGGTGAGGGTCACGACCAGTGGCCAACACCAGGGATGGGGTTAACAAATCCTCCTGGGGACACAGAAGATCTTCAGTGTCTCCACCGGCCGGCCCCCAGGAAAACCACATCCAAATATAAAAGTGATTGATCTCTTTATATATGTGCCACCAGTTCTCTTGCAGTTGCAGCTTGTGTCTTCAAATCAATCCACATACTTCAACTGACTCGTTTCAACTGTAGCTTTTAGGCAGCAATAAAAAAAGTTGAGTAACTCTTGTGATTATGTTTCTGCTAGAAAAGGATCTGACTTTTGTCTAGTGGCAGTTTTGATGCCATAAATTAGCGCAGAAGGTTTATATGCCTACTGAAAGGATCAAAACTTTATTATATGTGAATAGCTGAGTGGATAAGTAAAGCCAGCCATTACCTGCGCTATAATACAAATGTGTGAGGGGGGCTATGGAGAGATGAAATGCACTTTTTCTGGGTGGTAGTGAGGGAATCGGAGGAGGAGGTAATGGGAGTGGGAGAACCAATAATGATTGTTGGACTGGGGGCAAGAGGCGCTAAAGACTGACGATTGGTATGTGACAAGGTGATGTAATAGTGTGTCTTTTTTTGTTTTTTTGAGTGTCTTGAGAGAACAAGAGGGAAGAAGCGAAGGTAAGGTGACCTCTACTGTTGCAGGAATCACACACACACAAACCAGCAATTTTGTGACTGTCAACATAGGCTAGTGTTTTAGAGCAACAGTTCGCTAGTAGCAGAGATGGCATCTCGTTGGAGGACTGCTGCTCAAGCCCTAACTCGGCTTATGGAGGACAGCTCTGACATAGGGTCAAAGACTGAGACAGCAGACACTGAGACAGCATCTGAGGGATGGAGCAATGGCGCAGACTCTGGGAGTGATTTTTCAATTGGAGGAGTCCCATTCGATAACTACTCTTCCAGTGATTATGAGGGAGGTGATGAGGACAGTCCTGCTGTCCCTTCGCAAGCACAGTCTGTGCAGCGGGACAATAGCGGGTTAGCCCAACCCAGAGAACAGGTGAATGCGGTGGCAAGCAAAAAAAGAGTTCTCTTTTGGGAGCTCCCCAATTTAGTTCATCACCAAACTCCACCACCCAAATCATGTTGTGGAGACATCAAAATTATCCATCACAAAACAACCTGGTTTTGTAAGGCAGGCACCTGCATTTTTGGTCCTAGGCTTGCCAGCCATATAGGGAAACCTACCAAACCCAGACATTTCTGGAAGCTAGACAACCGGGGGATTCCACAGAGGTCTGACGTGTGTGGATTCCCCAAAGTTTTGTTACCCAGTATACCCTGCAAATCTGAAATGTTGAATAAAAACTATTTTTCTTGCCTTTTTGTCACACAAACTACAGGAATATGCTGGGATCCACAAAATTCCTACCACCCAGTGTTTCCCCACCTGTCCTGATAAAAACGCTACCCCACTTGAGTGCCTGTACCTGGTGCCGGTGTCAGAATGATCACCCCAGGGTCAACAGTTGCCCTCATGTAAGGACCAACATTGACCGTTGTGTGATCGATTCCTGACACGGGCACTAGGCCTACCCACACAAGTGAGGTACCATTTTTAATGGGGAGACTTGGGGGGAATGTTGGGTGGAAGGAAATTTGTGGCTCCTCTCAGATTCCAGAACTTTCTATCACTGAAATGTGACATTTTAGCCAAATATTGAGGTTTGCAAAAAAGAACTTGATCACAGCCCCACAGGTCACTCCATTCTGAACTCCCCTAGATGTCTAGTTTTCAAAAATGTATATGTTTGCTATGTTTCCTTAGGTGCCGGCTGAGCTAGAGGCCAAAGTCCAAAGCCAGGCACTTTGCAAAAAACAGCTCTTTTTTCTTTGGGAAAATGTGATGTGTCCACGTTGTGTTTTGAGACATTTCCTTCCGCGGGCACTAGGCCTACCCACACAAGTGAGGTACCATTTTTATCGGGAGACTTGGGGGAGCGCTGGGTGGAAGGAAATTTGTGGCTCCTCTCAGAATCCAGAACTTTCTGTCACCAAAATGTGTGGAAAAAGTGTTTTTGGGCCGAATTGAGGTTTGCAAAGGATTCTGGGTAACAGAACCTGGTGAGAGCCCCACAAGTCACCCCATCTTGGATTTCCCTAGGTGCCTAGTTTTCAACAATGCACAGGTTTGGTAGGTTTTCCTAGGTGCTGGCTGAGCTACAGATCAAAATCCACAGCTAGGCACTTTCCAAAAAACACATCAGTTTTCAATGTAAAAAGGTGATGTGTCCATGTTGCGTATCCTATTGCGGGCATTAGTGAGGTACCATTTTTATCGGGAGACTTGGGGGAACAGAGAATAGCAGAATAACTGTTATTGCCCCTTGACTTTCTCTCCATTTTTTTCCTTCTACATGTAAGACAGTGTGTAAAAAAGACGTCTATTTGAGAAATGCCTTGTAATTCACATGCTAGTACGGGTAGCCCAGAATTCAGAGATGTGCAAATAACCACTGCTTCTAAAAACCTTATCTTGTGCCCATTTTGGAAACAAAGGTTTTGTTGATACTATTTTCCACTCTTTATATTTCAGCAAATTAACTGCTGTATACCCGGTATACAATGAAAACCCATTGCAAGGTGTAGCTCATTTATTGGCTCTGGGTACCTAGGGTTCTTGATGAGCCTACAAGCACTATATATCCCCAAAACCAGAAGAGTCCAGGAGACGCAACAGTATATTGCTTTCATAAATCTGACATTGCAGGAAAAAGTTAGAGAGTAAAACATGGAGAAAAATTGTTGATTTTTTTCACCTCAATTTCAATTTTTTTTTTTATTTCAGCTGTTATTTTCTGTAGGAAAACCTTGTAGGATCTACACAAATGACCCCTTGCTGAATTCAGAATTTTGTCTACTTTTCAGAAAGGTTTCGCTTTCCGGGATCCAGCATTGGTGTCACACCCATTTCTGTCACTAAGTGGAAGGAGGCTGAAAGCACAAAAAAATTAGTAAAAATGGGGTATGTCTCAGTAAAATGCCAAAATTGTGTTGCAAAATTTGGTTTAAAAAAAAAAAAAAAATCCGCTGTATTTTGGCTAATTTCTTGGTCTTCTCCAGGGAAACCCACAAACTCTGGGTACCTTTAGAATCCCTAGGATGTTGGAAAAACAAAAGCTGCAAATTTGGCATGGATAACGTATGTAGACAAAAAGTTACGAAGGCCTAAGCGCAAACTACCCCAAATATCCAAAAAAGGGGTCTGCACTGGCCTGGGGGGGCCAGCAGCTAAGGGGGGTTAAAGAACATTTTCCTTCTTCAGTATTGAATCTTTCATAAATTCACATACTTGAATCAGAATGGGAGGAATCAGAATATCAAGGAGTTAAACAATACATAAATAAATATTGTTGCAGATGGTGAGAATCAATAAGCAATGCTTCACATTATAAGAACATATAAGAAAATGAGTTGCCTACCTGTTACTATAGTTCTCCAGTATTGAAACCTTTCATAAATTCACATGCTTGAATCACCCAACGTCATTAGGGTGGGAGTCCCCGGCACCTTTTATGAAGTAGTCTTGATATAGGTTTAAGCCTGAAGGCCCTAGGCCTCTCAGTTTAGCATTAAATCAGATTCATTTTGAGAGAGAAAAGGACCAAACTCAAGAATCCACCAATCAGGCGACACCACCCTTTAGAACCCTCCTGAGAGAAGCTCCAGTCACTCAGATTTTCTTAGCACAAGTGTGTAGTGATAATAACAGTGAATAAGAGAGGTAATGGTGAGCTTCTCCGGGGAGGTGGGTGGGCCACATGTGAATCTATTAAAGATTCCAATACTGTAGAACCATAGTTAAAGGCAAGCAACTAATTTTCCAGTATTGGAACTTTCATAGATTCACATGCTTGAATCTGAGTAGTATGCAGTAGTGATGCACATTGTAGAATAATTATAACAATTTCCAACCCATAAGAATAAATTGTCAAAGAAAACACATGTACATATTAAAGCTCCAAATCTTAGACATTTAAATTTGTTACTTGAAACCATATGGTATATCAGTCTTTTATATAGGACAGATTTAAAATAAACAATGTGCAGATCTGACCTTGGGATGAGGGGATGAGAGAGATAGCTCACCTTTATTGGAAAAGATGTCTTAGGACCGCCTGGCCCACAGCTGCTTCTTCTTTAGACACTGCATCTAGGCAGTAATGTCTGGTTAATGTCTAACAGCTTTTCCAAGTTGCTGCCCTACAAAGGTCATGGAGCGGCACTCCTACAAACAGTGCCGCAATGATACTGCCCGTGTACAGTAAGCATGAACAAAAGCTTGTAGCAGCTTGCTTGATGGCAAAACCAGATTGCTGAAGACATTTTTTGCGATGCTCTGTTTGGGCAGAGGTTGACCTTTTCTAGGCGCACTGCAAGCCATGAACAGTTGGCTAGTTTTGCAAAAGGATTTGGTCCGGTCTAGATAGATTTGTATGCATTTTTTTTTTTATATCCAATGAGTGTGGAGCCCTTTCCGCTGCAGTTGCTGGATTTAGGAAGAATGTTTTCATGACCAGCAGCTCGTTCATATGAAAGTCTGAGGTTTTTTTTGGTATGAATCGTGGGTTTGTGTGTAGGATTACTTTATACTGCTTAATCTGTAAAAAATGTCCTTGAAAAGACCGTGCTTGGATCTCACTGACTCGCCTGGCTGACATAAGAGCAATTTGAAGGGTTACATGCCATGAAAGAAACTTCATAGAAGCTCTATGGATTGGCTCAAATGGTTGCTTTGTGGGTTGTGCAAGGACAATGTTGAGATTCCTGGAAGGTGGAGGTCTGAAAGGCGGAAAAGCTCTGAATAGGCCCTTTATAAATCGCTTAATTATTCTGAAAGACCACAAAGAAGGTGAACTTCTTGACCGACTAAAAGACGAAACAGCCGCCAGGAGAACACTAATGGAGGAGTTAGCAAGGGCTGAGTGTGCTAGATGCAACAAATAAGGCAATATTTGTTCAGGTGACGACGATACGGGATGTATCAGTTGCTGTTGGCACCATAGACAAAACCTCTTCCACTTACATGAGTAAGATTTAATAGTGCTAACTGCTCTAGCCCTGGATAGTATATCCCTGCACTCTGGCGAGATCGCTAGATATTCAAAATTATTGTGCTAGGGAGCCATGCTGGTAAGTGCAGTGATTCGGGTGCAAGACCTGTCCTTTGTTTATTGTCAGCAGATGCGGAGATATTTTCAGAGGGATGAGGTTTCACTGAGAACAGGAGAAGCTCTGTGACCAATGCTGCTGAGGCCAGTTTGGAGCTATCAGTATTAGTGTACAGGCTTCCCTCTTAATTTTGATTAGAACCATCGGAATCAGTGGAATGGGAGGAAAAGTGTAGGCAAAGATTCTGCACCACACCATAGAAAATGCACTGGTGATGCCAACTTGCGTAGTAATGCATTTGGTGTCTGACTGGCTGGCAAAATGGTTGAGGTTGGGTGTCCACTGGGAGAACACGTAGTTGACCGTGCGCTGATCCAATCCATTTGTGGCAGACTGATTTTAGTCTGCTGAGAGAGCCTGCTATCTTATTCAGATATCCTGGGAGATGTTCTGCTCGTAGTAGCACTCCATGTTGTATGGCCCAGTCCCAAATCTCTTGTGCCTCTTTAGAGAGGAAAAGGGATTTTGTACCTCCTTGTTTGTTGAGGTAATGCATTGTAGTGGTACTGTCTATTCTTATTAGTACCTCCAAAAACGCTATTCTTTGAAGGAGCGCCTGCAAGTCTAGATGAACTGCCTTTAGTTCTAGTAGATGATGTGCAGTTTTTGAAGAGGTGGTGGCCATTTGCCAATGATTTGCAGGTCATGCAAAAACGCTCCACAACCTTTTAATGAGGAGTCTGTGGTGATAACCCAAGGAGATGGCCGATTTTGGAAAGAGAGGCTGATGGATAGATGATGCTTTTGAGACCACCAGACCAGAGCTTTGATCATGGCCGGAGTGACCTTGACGTGGTCGAAGCTTCCTGTGGCTTGAATCCATTGCAGGCTGAGTTGCTCCTGGAGGGGGTACATTTTCAGTCTGCAAAAAGGTACGAGTGGGATGCATGAAGACATCCACAATAACGACTTTAAAAGGCATACTGAAATGAATTTTCTTTTTTGAACTGACTTTGCCAGTTATTAGCCTTTTCTGTCTTTCCATAGTGGGGCAGGCTATGCTGGGTTTGGTGTTCAGGTTTGCCCTAAGAAAGTGATCATACGTGATGATTGGACTTCTCCCAGTTTATGGCTAGATCTAAGCTGTTGAGTAAGGCAATGCAATTTTTTGTTGACTTGCATGCTGCTGAGAAGGTGTTTGCTTTTATCAGCCAATCATCAGTATGGGACTACTTGGTGCCTTTGTCTCCTCAGGAAAACTGATATAGGTGCTAGGCACTTTGTGAATATCCTGGGGGCTAATTTTAGGCCGAACAAAAGGACTCCAAATTGGGAATGGCTGCCGGCTACCATGAATTTTAGGTACTGTCTGTGGGAAGGATGAATTGGGATGTGGAAATATGCTTCTTTCAGACCTAGGGCGGACAGATAGTTTCTGTGGTTCCACCGGACGAGAACGTCCTGGAGAGTTATCATGCGGAATGATTGTTTTTTTCCGATAGGGGTTTAAATCTCTGAGATTGAGGATCGGTCACATCTTTCCATTTCTTGCGAATGAGGAAGAACCTTGAGTAAAATCCTTCCCCCCATTGCGACAACGAGAAGCATCTTGTTGACCTCCAGTTTGAGTTGGTGTACATTCTTGGGAGAAGGCTTGCGAGGAGGAATCTGGACAAGGAATTTGGACAAATTCCAGCATGTGTCCTAATTGCACCAGCTGTAAGACCCACTGGTCTGATGTTATGGATTGCCAATGCTGGAGAAATAAGTAGATTTTACCCCCTATTTTGAATGGCACATGTTTGGGGGTAGACAGAGCCTTGGATGGATCATAGTCAGTGAGTTGAGTCTTTTGCTTGATGAGCTGGCTGTCCTCTAGACATAGCTCTATTGTAGGCTACCTGTGAAGGTTGTCTCTGGGAATACTGTTGACGAAATTGGTGAGAGGTGGATGAGTACAATGGATATCTGTACTGTTGACAGCCTCCCCCATACGAAGGCATTCCACGTCCTCTCGTACCACAAAAGGAAGACTTTCGAAACTATAGAGTACGTAGGGATTTAGCAGTCTCTGTGATTTTACTGACTGAAGAGTTTCATCAATATGCTGTCCAAAGAGAGCTTGTCCAGTTTATTTTGTACCTCTGGGCGAAACAGCATGGCCTTCAGCCAACCTTGTCGCCTAAGGACCGCAGCCCCTGCCAGTTAACGGAATGCAGTGGTGGGTATGTCCATTGCACTGTCAACTTCTGCAGACGTGCGTTCCCCTTCTTGTAATATTTTCTTAGCCTCTAGCTTAGCATCCTCTGGCAGCTGTTTAATATATGGGGTGATGTCAGCCTATAATTGCCTGTTGTACGTTGCTAGAACCGCTAGAGAGCTTGCAGCTCTTACCGTTAGACTTGACATTGAAGAGAATCTTTACCCAATATTGTCTAACCATCTTCCCTCCTTATCTGGAGACGCAGATATTGGGGTGAAGGGATTTTCGGAACTCCGCTGGGTTGCTTGTGCTATCAGAGTTTGGACGAGGGTGACAAGTTAAGCATGCTGGGGCATCTTCAGGTACTTTATATTTCTTATCCAGACGTGGAAGCACTGCTGTGACCGTCGCTGGGTTTTGCATGGCCTTTAAACCCTCTTCCCATATGTACCTGACCATTGGCATGAAGCGTAATGACTTTTGAAATGGCGCCTTTAAGTCAGAAAAAGCATTCCATTTGCTTGGAGGGCATGGGAAGTGCAAATCGTTTGGCAGCTCTTTCCATAAGATTATGGAATCCTCCAATGTCCTCTGGAGAGGAGTCTACCTCCGAAGGTGAAAGCGATGACGGAGCTGGAATTATATATTCATCCCATTCCCATTGGTTGTCAAGGCGCTCACCTTCCTACTGTTCTCCTTCAGAGATGTCTGTATCCTTTAAAAGGGTGATATTAGGTGCGAGTGTGAGAAAGTTAGC
Organism: Pleurodeles waltl; assembly: GCF_031143425.1. Lineage (NCBI taxonomy): Eukaryota > Metazoa > Chordata > Amphibia > Caudata > Salamandridae > Pleurodeles > Pleurodeles waltl. The sequence goes on along the minus strand of NC_090449.1, from coordinate 1,020,703,194 downwards.
CAATGGTAGAGTCATGGGCCTCTGAAGCGGGGTGGCTACCTGAGGAGTTGGTGACTTTACTGAAGTTACAATCTGAAGCAGTGCATCATCTGTGGGTGGAAACCGCTTTCTGTAGTCCACCAACATGGCCTGCAGGTCTTATTAAGGTACTTGGCATTTAGGATCCCTCCTGGTGTGGTTGTTGCTGTGCTGAATAATACTGTGCATCATATTCCTCACAGTATTCGTCGTCATCCTCTTGATATTTTACATTCAATTGTGAGGGACATCAAGCTGTTCCAAATGGGCCCTCAACATCAGATTTATCATCCCTCTCCAGCAGATGGGCTGGTATCAAAGGGGTTACTTTACTTGGAGAAGTATGCTAAGGTGTAATTCTTGGACTTTCCTGCCTTTTTTGCAATTTTTCGCTCGACGGGATCGTCGACAGTGTTGAAGATGGCTTCAACGGTGTAACAGGTGCACTTGTTGGTGAGGTTTTAGTCGACAACGATTTAGACGATATTTTTCCTGTCGCCAGCTTTGTGGATGAGGCCACTGTCGACGATGTTGTCGTTGGAGCTGACGGCAATGAAGCAAAAGCCATGGTTACCTTTGGGGACGATGTCACTGTTGAAGATGCCCTTGCCGACCTGAATGTTACTGTCGTCAATGAGGTTGTCATCCACAGAGGGGATCTGATAGATGGTCTATCGACTGGAGGATCAGAGGAGGGCTTCTTAAAAGTATGAGACACTTTAATAGAAGGTGTAGGAGGCTCAAATGATTCTTTTCTAGCCCTTTCCTTTCTGAACTGCAAGTATGTCCTCTTATCTTTAGCACAGAGTTTATGAGGAGATGAAGAAGGGCGGTGGCCCTTGTAAGACCCGGAAGCGGTCTTTTTGTAGGCTTTTCTTGGCTGCACTGAGGAGGACCTTGACTGAGGTGACCTCTCTCTTTTCTGAGATCTTTTAGAAGAGGTAGAAGAGTCCTCACTGTCAGAGTCAGAAACTAGATGATCTCTTAAGTTTTTACAGCCATATCGATAACCTGCCTTCCCTGTCCTTTAAGGTTTTGGAGGAAAAGGTATGACATACCTTACAATCATTTGCAGAATGGTCCTGATAAAGGCAGTAGATACAATTCTGGTGTGGGTCTTCAGAATGCAACCTTTTCTTACCACTGGTTTCACAGGATCTGAAAAAACCTACTTCTACTTACAAAGGCTGTCACCATGTCTGACAAAGAAAGAAAGGAAGTCAGATGAGAAGAGTTAAATTCCTTTGGCTATCCCAAATGTAGAGCAGAGCTCTGTGGAGACTCCCTAGCACAACGTGCGGTAGAAAATCTGATGGACTGGAGCTTCTCTCAGGAGGGTTATAAAGGGTGGTGTTGCATGAATGGTGGATTCTTAAGTTTGGTCCTTTTTTTCTCAAAATAACTGACTGAACGCTAAACTGAGCAGCCTAGGGCCTTTAGGTTTAAGCCTATCTCAATACTACTTTATAAAAGGTACCGGGGACTCCCATCTTGACAACAGGGAATGATTCAAGCATTTAAATCTATGAAAGTTCCAATACTGGAGTAACACAACAGCATCTGTCCCTCTGCTGCATCCTTTTGTACTACTGAATCCAAATAGTAATGTTGGGGAAACGTGTGTATTTTCCATGTTGCTGTTCTACAAATGCGGTGTATTGACACATTAGCAAACAGGCTGGTGGAAGTGTAGAGACTCGTAGAGCATGCTTTTTACTTTCCTTCCTAGAGGACTTCCTAATTTGCGGTGACAATACACTGTAGGTGCAGAGATCCAAAAGTCTATGCTCAGTTTTGAAAGGACATAGTGTTAACCAGAAGTACCTTAGGCTACCAGCAATCTTTTTTCTGAACTCCTTATAGTACCGTCAATATAAAATTTCAAGCATCTTCTAACATGGAGTATGAAGTGCTCTTTCAGCTACATGCTTTGGATTTTGAAAGAAGGTCATTAGAACCACAGGCTCAAAGTGAAATTCTGATGGTACATATGGAATGAACAGTGTTTATTCTTAATATACCACTATCATCTTAAAGAACGAGTTACTTACCTTCGGTAACGACTTTTCTGGTGGATACATTAGCTACCTGTGGATTCCTCACCTAATGAATACTCCCATGGCGCCAGCATTCGACGGAAATCTTCTTACTAGTCTCTGCACGTCGACGAGGACGTCACTCTTGCCCACGCGACGCCGTCTGACGTCATACAGGCAATAAGAGGTCCTCGCCGACATGCCGATGACAGTACCAACATTTTTTACGTGCATGAGAATAATAATAATAACCCAATGTAATGAAAGAGCAAAGCAACATCTCTTAATATTGTAAATCACACAACATTGCAATAAAATAGCTGTAGATTTAATATAACCTTTTTTTTTTTTTTCTTTTTTTTTTTTTTTTAAACAAATAAATATATATATACATACGAATCATGTATATACACAATATATATAGATTTATATATAAATATACACATATATACAAATATCATATATGCAAAATGTATTGCAACTTTGAAAACCAAAAGGAGCACACTCAAGGATTGCTTGGAGAGACCAAAAAGGCAACGGGGAGGCGGGTGGGACCGTGAGGAATCCACAGGTAGCTAATGTATCCACCAGAAAAGTCGTTACCGAAGGTAAGTAACTCGTTCTTCTGATGGATACAACTACCTGTGGATTCCTCACCTAATGAATAGAGTCCCAAAGCAGTACCACGCCCGGCGGTGGGTGCCTAAATGGTCAAACCAAGAAATCCTGCAGCACTGACCATGCAAAATGACCGTCCCTTCTGACCTCAGAGTCCAAACAGTAATGTTTCACAAAAGTGTGAAGGGACGACCAAGTTGCGGCCTTGCAGATGTCGACCACAGGAACACCCCTGGCCAAGGCCGAAGAGGCCGACTTAGCTCTGGTGGAATGAGCTCTAATGCCCTCAGGCGGATCCTTCTTTGCCAAAGAGTAACAGATTTTAATGCAAAGAACAACCCACCTGGAGAGTGTTCTCTTGTGGACTGCCTTTCCTCTCCTCTTGCCCACGTATCCGACAAACAGCTGATCCTCCAGCCTGATATCCTTCATTCTGTCGATATAGAAGCTCAACGCCCTTTTTGGGTCCAGGCGATGTAGTCTTTCTTCCTCCTTTGAAGGATGAGGCGGAGGATAAAACGTGGACAAAGTGATTGTCTGAGCCAAATGGAAGGGTGAAACAACCTTCGGAAGGAAAGCAGCCTTGGTCCTCAACACCACCTTATCCCCATAAAACGTTATATAAGGGGGTTTAACCGATAAGGCCTGCAACTCACTCACTCTCCTTGCAGATGTTATAGCTACCAGGAATACTGTTTTAATAACCAAATACCTTAAAGGGCAAGAATGCATAGGCTCAAAAGGGGACCCCATAAGGAAAGTCAGGACCAAGGACAAATCCCATTGAGGCATAACGAATGGTTTTGGAGGATATTGATTCAGAAGACCTTTCAAGAATCTGAGAACAATAGGGGATTTAAATAACGAGGGTTGGTCTGGAAGACAAATGAAGGCTGACAAGGCCGACAAATAACCCTTAATGGTAGCCACTGCACAACCTTTCTGCGCTAGAGACAGTGCAAAAGACAAAACATGTGACAGATGAGCATGTAAGGGATCAATCTGTCTCTCTCCACACCACATAACAAATTTAGACCACCTATTAGCGTAGATAGATTTAGTGGAGTGTCGCCTGGCCGCTAAGATAACATCCACTACATCAGGCGGGAGAGAGAAGGAACTCAGGTTGCCCCGTTCAATCTCCAAGCATGTAGGTGCAGACTCTGGAGGTTGGGGTGTAAAACCTGCCCCTGCGACTGCGAGAGGAGGTCTGCCCTGAGAGGGAGACGGAGCGGAGGGCACAGTGAGAGTTGGAGAAGGTCGGAGTACCATACCCTCCTTGGCCAATCCGGAGCTATTAAGATGACTTGGGCCCGGTCTTGGCGAATTTTCCTCAACACTCGAGGAATCAAGGGTATGGGAGGAAACGCGTAAAGCAACTGGTCGCACCAGGTTATCTGAAACGCGTCCCCCAACGCTCCCTGCATCGGATACTGGAGGCTGCAGAATAACGGGCAATGCGCGTTCTCCTGAGTGGCAAACAGATCTATCCGAGGAAACCCCCACATCTGGAAGATTAAACAGACTTGATCTGGATGGAGACGCCACTCGTGGTCTGCCGAGAATTGGCGACTGAGACTGTCCGCACGTACATTCAAGACCCCGGCCAGATGATTTGCCACCAAGCAAATCTGATGGTCCTTTGCCCAGGACCATAGCCGAAGAGCTTCTCTGCAGAGAAGGTACGACCCTACTCCTCCCTGTTTGTTTATGTACCACATCGTGGTAGTATTGTCCGTCAGGACCTGTACCGACTGACCACGAAGGGATGGGAGGAAGGCCTTGAGAGCCAGACGTACAGCCCGTAACTCCAACAGATTGATATGAAACACCTGTTCCTCTGGAGACCAAAGCCCTTTGATCTCCAGATCCCCCAGATGAGCTCCCCATCCTAGGGTGGAAGCATCCGTTATTACCGTGGCCACTGGTGGCGACTGCGCGAACGGCTTTCCCTGTGAAAGATTGTTGCCCGCAATCCACCACTTCAATTCCACAGCAGCATCTCTGGAGATCTTGACAGTACCTTCTAAATCTCCCTTGTGTTGAGACCACTGCCTTCGGAGGCACCACTGAAGAGCCCTCATGTGCCAGCGAGCATGCGTGACCAACAGAATGCAGGAGGCGAACAGACCGAGCAGACGAAGGACCTTGAGGACTGGAACTACCGCTCCATTTCGAAACATTGGAACCAATTCCTGAATATTTTGAATCCGCTGAGGCGGAGGAAAGGCTCGACTCAATGTTGTATCCAGTACTGCCCCTATGAACAGGAGGCGCTGAGAGGGCTCCAGGTGAGATTTGGGCACGTTCACCGAAAAGCCCAGGTCGAACAACAACTGGGTTGTTGACTGCAGATGATGCGACACAAGCTCCAGGGACTTGGCTTTGATCAACCAGTCGTCCAAGTAAGGGAATACTGCTATCCCCTTCCTTCTGAGCTCTGCCGCAACCACTGACATCAACTTTGTGAAGACTCGAGGTGCTGAAGTAAGACCAAACGGGAGGACCGCAAAATGATAGTGCTGCGACCCTACCACAAACCGGAGATACTTCCTGTGCGACTTGAGTATCGGGATATGAAAGTAAGCATCCTGCAAGTCGACAGACACCATCCAATCTTCCTTGTTCAACGCCAAAAGCACCTGTGCTAGGGTCAGCATCTTGAACTTTTCCTGTTTGAGGAACCAATTCAAGATCCTCAGATCCAGGATTGGTCTCAACTGACCATCCTTTTTGGGAATCAGGAAGTATCTTGAGTAACAACCTCGACTCTTTTCCTGCTCTGGGACCAACTCTACTGCGCCCTTTGAAAGGAGGACTTGAACCTCCTGTTCTAGCAACAGGAGGTGTTCTTCTGAACAATAAGATGGGCGGGGCGGGATGAGGGGCGGGAACTCCCGAAAGGGAAGGGCGTAGCCTTTTCCCACAATGCCGAGAACCCAAGTGTCCGTTGTGATAGACTTCCACTTGTGGAGAAAATGCTGTAATGTTCCCCCTACAGGAGAGGAGTGAGTGGGAAACGGCGGAAGCCTAAGGCTGCTTCCCCTGCTGCACCCCTCCAGAGGACGAGGAAGGGGCAGAGTGCTGTTGAGAGGCTCCTCTGGTACGGACCCCACCCCTCCCCCTCCCTCTAAATGACCTATAGGGGAGGGGAGAGGCGGGTTGCTGGAACCTCCCCCGAAAGGAAGAGGAATAAGAGCCACGCCCAAATCCCCGAAACCTCCTGAAAAATCTAGAAGAAGCAGAGGAAGAAGGAGCTTGCAGTCCTAACGATTTGGCTGTGGCTCTGCTCTCCTTAAATCGTTCCAAGGCCGAATCTGCCTTGGCTCCAAACAGTCTGTCCCCATCAAACGGGAGGTCCAGCAGGGTCGACTGCACATCCGCAGAGAACCCTGAGTTTCGGAGCCAGGCCTGTCTTCTTGCCACCACAGCCGTGCCCATCGCCCTGGCCACCGAGTCGGTCGTGTCCAGCCCAGACTGGATAATCTGGGTCGCGGCAGCCTGGGCGTCCGAGACCACATCCAAGAGACCCTGGGGGAGCTCCGTAAATGAAGACGAAATATCATCCATCAGAGCATGGATGTACCTCCCCAGAATGCACGTTGCGTTGGTGGCCTTCAACGCCAAACTGCATGACGAAAAGATTTTCTTGGACTGCGCATCCAGTTTCTTGGAGTCTCTGTCTCCAGGCACCGTCGGGAAGGAACCAGGCGCTGACTTTGAGGAACAGGAGGCTTGCACCACCAAGCTCTCCGGCGTAGGGTGTCTAGAGAGAAAGCCAGGGTCAGATGGTGGAGCTCGATACCTCCTGGCCACAGCCCTATGAGCGGCCGAGGAAGACCCCGGCTTCTTCCACACCTCCAACACCGGATCCAGCAAAGCCTCATTAAATGGCAAGAGAGGCTCAGCTGCAGCAGAGGCCGGATGCAATACCTCCGTCAGCAAATTCTGCTTCGCCTCTGCCACCGGCAAAGGCAGGTCCAAAAAGCTTGCTGCCTTCCTCACCACAGCATGAAAGGAAGCAGCCTCCTCCGTATATTCCCCTGGAGATGAAAGGTCCCACTCAGGGGAAGTGTCCAGCCCACTGGCTGTATCCAGACCATGCAGTCCGTCTCCAGAGTCCTCAATCTCTCCCTCCTCTAGGACTCGCTGGTACTCCTGCTCTTCTAAAAGACGGAGAGCACGCCTCCTCGAATGAAGTCTCTCCTCGATACGCGGAGTCGACATGGCCTCCGCCGACGTCGAAGAACGGCGCCGATCTCCAGAAGCATCTGACGCCGCGTCCGGCGCCAAAGGCAGCTTCGGCGCAGAGGCAGGAGCCGGAGGACGAGGTCTTGGAGCCGATGGACCAACCGGAGTCACAGGGCAAAATCCTGACTTCGACGGAAGGGCAACCTCCGGGGCCGAAACATCCGAAGCCACCGGAGCGGCCACCGAAGCCGGCACCGGCGCCGAGCCCACATTCCCAAAAGGGAGAAAGGGCATAAAGGGTGCCGGCCGAAGAGGCGCAGGATCACCCAACGAAAAGGCCAAGGGCCCCGAAGGACCAGCCGGAGCAGCTCCTGGAGCCATCTGCTGAAAGATGGTATACATCGCATTAAGAAACGCGGTACTATCGGCTCCAGGAGTGGGAAAAGCCGGATACTGGGGTGCCTGGATCGAGGGCGACCCCGACGCCGGAGAAAACACAAGAGGCTGCACCACCTCAAACACCGACGCCTGACCAGGCGAAGTCGGTGACGCCGGAGAGGGCAACGGCGTCGAAGGATGCGGCGTGACCGTGGGGCTGACCTCCCAAGTCTTCCAACGCCGAGCCGAAGGTGACCTCGAACGAGACTCCTTGCTGGAATGACGTCGTGAGTCTCTACGGCGCCGGGAGTCTCGAAGACGCCGGTGAGACCTTGGCGAAGAAGACTTCTTATGATGTTTCTCCTTCTTCTTTGACTTTGCCATGAATAACTTGGCCTCACGCTCTTTGAGGGCCTTCGGATTCATGTGTTGACATGAATCGCAAGTCGAGACGTCGTGGTCGGAGCTCAAACACCATAGACAGTCGGAGTGAGGATCTGTAACTGACATCTTGCCCCCACACTCTCGACAGGGCTTGAAACCCGACTTCCTCTGAGACATTATTACCGCAGAGAAGACTACGCAGCAGACAATACACTGTAACCACGAAGGTAACAGTAGCTCCCCCGAAGATAACCGTTTCGAATGCACGGAAAAAAGGGAACTGTCATCGGCACGTCGGCGAGGACCTCTTATTGCCTGTATGACGTCAGACGGCGTCGCGTGGGCAAGAGTGACGTCGACGTGCAGAGACTAGTAAGAAGATTTCCGTCGAATGCTGGCGCCATGGGAGTATTCATTAGGTGAGGAATCCACAGGTAGTTGTATCCATCAGAAACTGCATATATGGTTCCTTAAAGGAAATGGCTTGTATTTCACTCACTCTTCTTGCACATATCAATTCCACCAACACTGTCAATTGTCAGAGATATTTCTGTTCTATTTTAAGAACGGCTTTGAAGGGACTTTATCAACTGCAGTTGAACTGTATTTAACTGCCAGAGAGTTCGTGGATGCTTCAATAGAGGACAAGCCAAAAAAGTATTTTTAAGAATTCTTTCACAATTCTGCTGTAGAGGGATGTTTTCCTTGAAGTTTCCTGATTTGAAACGTTAAAAACAAAAAAACCTCTACATGGACTTCTTGTGATCCATGAGAAAGGCCTTTCATGATTGGTGCAACAAATAAACACCTTCCCTGGTTGAGAAGATATAGGGTGAACACTACTATCCGAACACAATAAACAATACCTTTTCAACTTTGATTTGCAAGTGTTGTTTGTTGCCTCAACTCTGACTTTAGCTACCATCTCCTTACAATCCTCTGGAATATCTAAAGTTAAAGATTAATTGTGCTCGGGGCCAAACCAATAGGTTTAAAGACTTCAGGTGGAGATAAAGTGCTTGTCCCTTGTAGAAAGACAAGAAACTGGGTACTAGTCTCGGCAAAATATGATATTGCTCTGATAGGAGCATCTCTGTGAACCAATATTGTCTGGGCCGTTTCAGGGCTATCACTATCATGTGACATGGTTTATTCTTTGTCTTGTTTAGCACCAAGGGAACTATGGGCGTTTGGGGAAAGCAGAAGCAAAGATTCCTGACCATACTTTTAAAATTGCATTCCCCTGTCATCCCTGTTGTCGGTGCCAGCTAGTGTGAAATTGGCATTTCCGGTTCAGGCTAGTTGCAAACAGATGAAATTTTGATTTGCCCCAGTGACCGAAGATGATGTTGAACAGTTGCTGAGTCCGATCCCACTAGCGGCAGTCCTTCGTTGTCCTACTCAGAGTGCTTGTCCAATGGTTGTTGGGGCCAGGCACATGCCCCGCTGACAGTGAGATCTGATGTCACTCACCATTACCAGTTCTCTGCAAGAAACCCATGAGTCCTGACTTCGTGCTTTCTTGTGTTTTAATGTATTATACTGTTATCATATTGTTTGTGTGCAAAAATACAGAAGAACCTCTGACCCTTGAAGAAAATAAATAAAAATAAAAAAGACTGTGAACCTAATGCCACACTTTTAAGGACATAGATATGCAAACATACTTGTGGTGACAATTGTTTGCTTAGTTCCAGAACTTGCAACACGCGTCCCACCCTTGAAGGGAAATGTCCCTGGTGATCACAACCTTGGCAAAACCATTTTCATCCGAGGTGAGCTATCTATCAGGACCAAGACGTAGGTTAGACTCCATAGCTTAGCCGACTCTTCTTGCAAAGGACTCGTTCAAAGGCACAAAATGGCATCCGAGGGATGCAGGATAATAGTTACTAACAGTGACTTGAAAAGGAGAACTGAAACTGCCTTTTTAACACCATGTTAGAGAGGTCGATCATCTTCATTAGTTTTGTCAGCTTAGGATAAGCTTTGTTTTTCCATATTATCTAGACTGCCTCTCTGAGATTATTCTGCATGGATGGAGGAAGTTTGATCCCTGTTGAAGGTAAGACCTAAAAACTTTCAAAAAGCTGCAGACAAGCCTTAGTTGATTTTCAGGCTGCTCGACAAGAAGGGGCTTTCACCAGCCAATTGTCGGGGTAGAGGAAAAACCTGGTGTCCTTCCCTTCTCAAGTACGCAGCCACTCATTTTGTAAAAATATGAGGAGCAGAGGTAAGGTAAAAAGCGGAAGACTTTACACTGATAAAGGCTGATGGCTACTTTGAATCTAAAATAATGGCAACTGTTTGGATGGATGAGAATATGGAAACATGCATCTTGGAGATCTAATGATGTCTTGCAGTCTTTGTAATTCAGAAGCTGAGGATGTTGTAGGTGTGACCAAACAAAAGGACTGTTCTTTGACATATTTATTTAACTTCCAAAGATCTGAAATCAGTCTCCGTTCTCATAATTGTTTATGTAACCAGTATTTCATTAGCCGTAGGGTACTTTCTCTAGAGCTCCCTTGATTATTATGTAACAAATTTCCCTTTGAAACAGGTGAAGATGGGACCTCTTCAGGTAGAGGACATGGAGGTTTCTGAACTAAACATGAAGTCTGATCATAGGTTACCAGGTCCATAATCCAACAATCTGGGGGCACACTTTTCCCATCTCTGTAATAACTTGAGATCTGCACGCCAGACATGGAGACAAAACATATCTGATCAGCACCCTTAGTTCATCACTGTCATCAGGGAGAGTCCTTTGATTGGGCTCCTACCTTTCACTGAGGAGGTTACTTCATTTAAGTAGCTAATGGTGAAGCTCTATATTATTGTTTAGTAAAGTGCTGCTGGTAGAACTAGTGAGTTTACTAATGGGGCTGACACCTGTACGGCTGATATCCTCCTATGAATGAAAATCGAGTTTGACCTCTGGCTTTACTAAAGGGTTAGTTTTATCTTTGCTGGAGGAAATTAAGTTATCTTGCCGTATCAGTCTGAATTGACTGAAACGTATCATCTACTTGTTTACAAAAGAGTGCTTCATCATAGGGCATGTCCAAGATCACGGACTACTGGCTGAAAAATGCCGTCAGTCAGCCCTGCCTCAAAAGATCTACAGAGCCTTTAAGCTCCCTGAAACCAGGGATGGAATGTCCACAGTGCAGTACATTATTTGAGAATAAGACTTTTTTCTCATAAGAAGGATGTTTGTCCCTTCACTTTACTGTTCTCCAGCAGAAAGTCATAATAGGTACTTAGGTCTGACCCCCATTTGCCTGTCCTAACGAACTAAGATCACCAATTGGCTGCTCTCACTACAGTTGCTGCCATGTCAAAGAACCTTTTTCCTATATTGTCCAATCATTTCCTTTCCCTGTCCGATGGGATAGAAAATGAAGTAGTAGAGCTCCGGGATCATCTTTGAAAGACCTGCATCACTACAAAGTCAACCCGCAGATGGCAGATTAGATAGGCACGTGAGTTGTCCAGTTCCTTGTATTATTTGATCACACAATGCTTGCAAAAAGTATAGCCACTAGCAATCATTTGGGGCAACCCAATGCTTTTCGGCCACTGTGCCACTCTAGACAAAGGCCTGCCTTATGCAATTTAGTACTGACCCTGTTCTTCATTTGAATAGTCCGGCCTAAGTGGACAGACAAGGCCCCCCTCCCCCCCCCCCCCCCCCAGAAAGGAACACAAACAACCACAGATTGGTTTTGGCCTGGCTAGGCCTCATCACTGAGCTGTAGCTCGGATCGTTATTGCTCAGACAGCAATTGACTCATATATGGGTATACCCTTGGTCAATTATGGCATTATACCAATCACACCAAAGACGATGGGAGGCATGCTTGCAAAGAAAAGAACCACTGGCAATCGCTCGGGGTAGCATTACAACCCATCGTTTTTTGGGAACTTCGCCACTCTTGACAATGGACTGTCATATGTATATTACTACAGACAATGCTTCCAAAAGAAGGGTTGCAATGCCACCCTGAGCACTTGCCAGTAATTATGCGGTTAGCAGGGATTCCTACGATCACCTTTTAGGTGATCATTCGATTATTATTTTTTTATCCAGATAAAGGATGTTGCTACCATTCCAGCGTGTGTTCTTCATGACCTTTAAGCTCTCACTCCAAGTGAAACCTACTGTCAGGATGGTTGTCACCAATTTACGAGCAGGCTCTTGAAAGTCTGTTCTTTTGATTGAAACTGTTAAATCAAACCTTTAAGATGTAATTTCCAGCAGAGCAACAACGTCTCGGATAACATCCAGTGCCCAGTCTGCTGGCTGTGGAGCAGACTATGGAGAAACAGATTATCCCATTCAGAGCCCAGGTCTTGTGATGCATTATCTGCTTAATTGCATTAATTGCTCACCTTCCATAGTGTCTTCTTTGCCATCATAGTGGTATTTAACATTAAGCTCTGTTGAGAAAAGCAGGACTAAAGGGCCTCATGTCGTCCTCCGCATCTAGCAGCTGACTTGGTGGCAGATGTCACACCTTACTTGGTGACATGCTCAAGTAACAACAGTACCAGAATGACTTTTCTCAGTTATTATAGAAGTCTTGAGAGTCTTCATCGACAGTAAATAAGATGGGATCGTTGATTCTCTTGTGGTCGTTCCCATGGCCATCTATGATGTCGTTGTGAAAGGAGGTAACACGGGCGTTGTCAACAGTGGCTTTGGAAAGTAGGCCACGAAGAATCATAAAAGCGTTACCAGAGCCGCAGGTCCAGTGACCTGAATAATCTGTTTGAGCGAATGGCAATGGTCTTGACCCATCTCAAATTGTGTCAACATAAAATATTTTCCTATTTCACATCGACCCCTTTTTTTATTCATTATGACATAAAAGAGCTTGTTAAAATTAGTGAATTCAGCATCTCTGCCTGTTACTTTGTTGAGTCTACACTTCTGCAGAGCAGGTTGGTAAGATGCAGTAGAACACCAGCACTAGGGATGAGGGTTCGGGGCGAATGGGATGAAAAAACGGGTTATATAAACTAATGGGGAATCAATCATGACTACATCAAGTGCTTAAGGCAATAAAACAGCCGTGCAGCATTGTTTCATTGTAAATCTTCATCTTACCCAAAGCAGAGGCATTCACTTTACCCACTTTAGAAGTATGAGAGGCTGAGCAGGCTAAATATTCAAACTTGTAACCCGACGATTGCACGCTCTTCTAAAGTCTGCAACTAAGTTCTTTAGCTTGGGCTGATGTCCCTTAGCTATTTTGTCTGGTGCACAATCTTACTGTTGTATCCGTCTTGTACATGTGCTCAGTGCTGTAACTACGTTTAGAGATGAAAATAATCTCCTTGTAGTGACCACAGTGAGGTAGATTGTTTAGGACTTTGTTTGCAAGAATACACTGCCAGGTCTCCACTCATCTCCACACTTAGCCAGGACATACCAGTCTTGTTATTTCAGTGCTGTAAATGACCTACATTTTCTTTTCTCTACCTGGCCTCGGCTTGACGCTAAATCTGTTCTGCCCTTGTAAACTTGCACTCTGGGATTACCCATCTCTCTTGCAGACCAGATCACGGCACAGCGTCAGTTTAAGGCTTCGAACTTATGGTTAATACAATACTCATCACAGCTGGAGCTTCCTCCTCCCACACTCCTTTCCCCTCGACCCCAAAACTTGTCACCAGCTCTGGACTTCCAGCTGGTGTCTGTGTGCCCCAGCCTTTGGAAGGCTTGCCTGGGTACTGGCACAACCTAAGTTCCAGGGCCGGTCCACCCTCTAGTGGATGGCATCATCTTCCTGGGCCACCACACGTAAAACAGATGCACAAGGAAACACTGCAGTGCCCTTTAATAGCATGGTTGGCAACATTCCTCAAGCGCCCAAATATTTGGTTGGGCGGAATATTTCTAAGTGAATGTTTAAAAACTCCTTTTTAATACCTCTCAGTGAAGTAATATAATCTTTCATAGGTGAAATGCTTTCACATTTTAAATGAATACACATGAATGAACCTGGATTCAACACGAAGCCTCACACAGAGGGCCTTTAGGCATGTCACGCTATGCCAGTAACAGCGTTGTGACTCAGCCAGCTTCCACTACTTAAGAAGCACTTATCAAGACGGACCACCTTCCAAGTGCATTGCGATGCTGCTACTCAATCCTTGACAGAACACTAAGGCACTGAGTACATCTTGGGCTGTATATACTACCTTCTAATTAGTCACTGAGAAGCACATATCACTGAAAATACAAATGTGAGCTCCCATGTGATTGGCTGATGTCAACTCGAGCTCTGCAGTCCGAGGCCATGCAGCAATCAGCCAATCAAAGCCAGTGGTGCTGAAACAATTTCAGAGTTGGGATCCTGTCATTAATGTAGTCACAGGGTTTACATAAAAATCCAAGAATCACCACCTGGTTTGTGCCAAACATTACTAATGTATGATGTGGTAGAGCACTGCCATTTACAGACAGCGCATATTCCAATGAAAGTCTGTGGTCCTTTCACACTGAAATGTAGTACTAGTAAAACTATATTGCTTACAACTGAATCTTTGGAAATCTGGTTTCAGCAAATATTTATAATTTGCACATCAACAGGTAAATGGTTCCGATTTCTTTTGAACCTATTAAACTCTTTATTTCCATCACACTTGAAACTCACAAAAATTGTGCTTTTCTAAACGCCGATATATTTTTAGATATCTGCACAGTTCACTTACAAGGTATTTAAATGTTGGACAAAAAAACTCACAACCACCAGCCTTTGCTTACACATTCCTTGTTCCCAGCACGACTGTCAGTCAGACAGTTCTTTTTAATGTAAACAATCTCCACGACAAAATAAGCAACAATTTGTAAGAAGACATACCTTGACATTTGAGAGAATCATTGATGGCATTGACAACGAAGCTAGAATAAGAACTAAAAGGTACCTTTTTTAATTAAGTAGGAGGTTTTGATCTTGGCCTGTCAGCTGACGAATCACCCGTTTTCTTAACTTTATGGATTTTTTTTAGCCAGTTGCGAAGTACCTTCACATGAATCCACTGTAAAGATGCCATTTAATAAGCAGCAAAAGGCGAATTCCTTCTCATTACGTTTATTGTATAGGAGCAGGAGCACAGTGTGCCTCCTTGTCCCTTGGTTTACAGTCACGAACTGACTCGCAGTTTCATTTGGAATCCACAAGGCGAGACAGCAACAACGCCCCAAACCTTAAACAATGATCCCATGATATGCTTGTGCGGGCGCACAAGCACGAGGCTTACAACTGAAAGTAAACATTTACAAGACCTCTTCTTCCCTCTTATAACAGAGGGAACAATTATGTGCAGAAACCTAATGAAGGATATAGCCTTTGTATGTTGCAGGCATTGAGACATTGTGTGCCGTTCTGTTTTAAGTGTTCATGTCATTCTGCATTTTTTCCATCAGTAGCTTGTCACTGATACAAAGGAACCTCTAAAAGCTCATCAGTAAAAACAGGTTGCATGTTTGTATGTGCATCCGAACTATTGAGAAAATACTGTTCCTCATACTGAGTAACATTTGCAGCAGAAGAACCACCACCATTCAAGGAGATAGCATCCGAATTGGAGACAAACCAATGTGAATGGTCAATCAAGTCTTCATGTTGTAATTCTTTTGTTGCATGATCCTACCTGCCTGATTCTGTGTAAGCCTGATCAGACACTTTCCTCCCCAGTACCCTTTCTTTTCCAACAGCACCAAACCTATTGACACTTACAGGGATGTGGAATTCCTATCGCCCGACGCCCGGGACATCTGGTTTGGGGTCAAGGGCAACAAGTTTTTATGTTTACTTTGTCCTTGGGACAAGTAGGCCCAACCCCCTGCAGCACAAACCCTTTGGCTGCCTGTTTACAGAGAGTAGAACTCTCTGTAGTTGAGGTAATGTGTTTCCAAAAGATAATGCTGTTCAACTTGTATTTATGGTTCATTATTTGAAAGCCTTCATTATTAGGGTGAGTGCTGTAAATAAATGTTTTAAGGTCACACTTCACTACTGACGTTGGTTCCAGTACAAAAAAAAAAAAAACGTGTACACACATGTTTGAAAGGTTTAGACTAAGAGGCTAAGTATAATGCTCCCAGAATGCTCTCTGGTTATATGCAAATGAAGTGTCATTTAGTAAAATGTGTTGATGCATGCTAGTATTTCCCAAAAATATTTCTAATGGAAAATCAGTGTAACCATTTTCAACACGATTATGGGAAGCATGAAAATAAACAAACACTGACAAAGCCAACTGATCTGACATATTTTTATAAGTCTTTTAGTTTCATCAATCCGTGTCTTGTTTTGACATGGCTTTTGTAATACTTTATTGTTGTGGGAGCTACCAGGCCCTCAACATTGTAACAAACACTGGCAAAACCCCCTAAAATGTTTTTGAACGCTAAAAGCACAAGTTGCCACCAGCGGCATAACAAAGGCCCCACAGCCGCCCTCCAGGGGGCCCCTTCAGCACAGCATCTGCCCTGAGTGAGTCTGGAGAGGGGGCTCCTCCATGTTCTTTGCAAAGGGGCACCCTCCACTTTCGTTACGTCACTGATTGCCACTGTAGTTCCCGACACTGAACAAAACTACTTTGTGTGGCAATATGCTCCTTGTGGAAGAGCAGAATGCGATCACTCACAGTAAAGCCAGCCGAAAGAGAGAGAAATAGAAGTTTAATAAAAACAAAATGTCTTTGTTAACACCAGACCTAATTAGGGACCAAGACCCACATGTAGGTAGCTTTTTGCATGTCGCAAACAGCGACTTTCGCTGTTTGCGACATGCAAAAAGCACATTGCGATGCACAAGCCCAGTTTTGCGATTCAGTAACCTGGTTACCGAATCACTAAACGGGTTTGCGACTCGCAATTAGTAAGGGGTGTTCCCTTCCTAATTGCGACTCGCAGTGCAATGTAGGATTGTTTTGTGACCGCGAAAGTGGGCGCAAACCAATCGCAGTTTGCACCCATTTCAAATGGGTGCTAACAGTTTCGCAAAAGGGAAGGGATCCCCATGGGACCCCTTCCCCATTGTGAATGTCACTGCAAACATTTTCTCAGAGCAGGCAGTGGTCCTGTGGACCACTGCCTGCTCTGAAAAAGTTAAATGAAAACGTTTCATTTTTCGTTTTTGTTATGCATCTCGTTTTCCTTTAAGGAAAACGGGCTGCATTACAAAAAAAAAAAACTGCTTTATTGAAAAGCAGTCACAGACATGGTGGTCTGCTGTCTCCAGCAGGCCACCATTCGCGAAGGGGTCGCAAATTGCGACCCACCTCATGATTATTCATGAGATGGGCATTTGTGAAGCCCTTGCGAATCACAGATGGTGTCAAGGACACCATCCTACATTCAGATTTGCGACTCGCAATTTGCAGGTCACAAATCTGAACCTACCTACATGTGGCCCCAAATTCTTAAAGAAAGTCACAAAAGTGCACCCATGGTATATGTCGTACCCCTGTAAAATATTTGTGAACTGTATTTTAGCATGGGTAAATACGATGTGTAGATTTGCTCAATCTATTGAGCATTTGCAAGTTCATTTTCCCTCCAGCCACTTTCTTCCCAACCCTGGAAGAAGTTCTAATTCTGCCATTGTCAGGAGTAAATGTCCAACCTTTCTTATTATGGGAAAATATTAGAGAGAAGCTGGTAAAAATCTTTAAAACATGCAGGTTAGTAGGTTTGCAGACTCAAAGGCATTCCAGCCCTGGAACTATTGCTTACTGCTTCCTCCAGCCCCAGTATGCAGATCTGCAGAAAGGTGGCAAAATAAGGAAATTGCTACAGTAGGGATTGAAACTGCAAGTATTCAAGCCCTACTATGGTAGTAGCCCTGGCATAATCAGAGAGGCTATTAATTGCGGCCATAATTTGTCGCCACACTACATGGCACCAAAGGGACAAGTAGATCTTTTTACAGGACAAGTAGATTTGAGAAGCAACCTGTCCCCTGGACAAGTAGATATTTTAATAAATTCCACACCCCTGTACATGAAACAAGGAGGCTGCTAGTTCTAACCACCCACATTCAGTTGGGCAATAAAAACTGTAACTTGGAATCCCTCCCCCCCCCCCCAAACAGATGCCCTGGCTTTTAGCACATTTATGTGGCGCATGAATATAGAAGTTATGGCACATAGACAAAAGAAACACAATTACCTAACTGAACCATCAACACCACAGTGAAGAACATAAGACAAAATGTGGCTTACCGGCCTGAACGACTTGAAGACCTTTTCCAGTATTTCATGTAGTGTCTTTTTGCCACAGGAAGAGATGTAGTCTTGTGCGAGCTGCAGAAATGGCAAACAGTCCTCACTTTCACTCCAAACGTGCTAGAATGTCAACAGCAAGACAATTCCACGTGAGTGAAGCACTGTGATGTAGCAGAGTACACTCATGATACAGGAAGATACTTAAGTTGAAATTAGGACAAGTTATTACAAACAGGACACACAAAACCTAAAAAAGAATACTGGACAAACATGCATTTTGATGTGAAATAAAATCTATAAAAATAGCAAATATTTTCAGCTCTTAGTGCTTCAAAGTACAAAACGTACAACAGAACATTTATACTTTTTGGGTTCTTTCTCAAAAGGTCAAAAAGTGCTCTGCAAACTACCCGCCACAACTTGTTTTAAACAAACTCTGTGACCCACTGTATTTCAATATTTAATTGCGCCTACAGCCAACGCAGATGTACAAGGTGAGAAAAAGAGTACCATCTAATGAATGACAAAAATAGCAAATAAACTTGCAGGGACAAAATAAAATAAAAAATATATATATATATATATATACCCCTCTATCTCCATCTTTCCATCTCTATCAAGCTCGTTATCTTGTTCTTCTCTATCCATCTACATGTATCTATATCTACTGTGAGCAAAGCTTTGGCCAAAACGCATTGGTCATTCTAGAAACTTATGAAGAGGAAGGTCTGTTTTTGGAAGCGGAGAACAGTATATATATATATATATATATATATATATATATATATAAAAAAATGATGTTATAGTTAGGTTTTGAAATATGGTAAAAACGAATGACTAAAAAAACAAAAAAGCTCAGAAATTCACAAGTTATGTTTTACAGAGCTAATTAAATCTCGCGTCCTGTCATGCACAATTTATGAACTCACAAATGAATGTACTCATGACATGTTGAATAACATCACTAATGACATCATACAATAACTGACGCTGTTGTGGTGAGAAGACACGGTCCACGCAGGTGAGTTCTTTAAATATAGATTTAATCGCGGTAACACGACCTAGCATCCAGCCATCAGCGAGAAAGGCCAGTAACTGCCTTCCCTCGAATGTCAGGACGTTGACATTCCAAAGAACATTACATGTAGACAAAGCACAACACATCCTCTTCCCTTCACATTATTAATAACTAGGCGTATGAAAATACAAAACATGAAATGTACAACTGAGAAAAGGAAAAGGAAAAGGAAAAAAAAAAAAAAAAAAACCATCAATCTCTAACATAATCATCTAAGTATGCAGGGGACTTAGGTGTCCTCACAGGATGTATCCGTGTGTCAGCTCCTTTCTCCAGGTCATCCTGAAGATCATCTCCTCTTGGCAAATCTTGGGGATTCCCACTTGTACCAGCACTGACATTTTCTTTGTCCCTCTCATTGCACATGAGAAGAGCACCTGAGCATCCTTCCTTTGACATCCTAGTACACGGACCACCCCTCTGGTACAGTGCCACGTTTCTAATATTCCACTTCTCCCCTCCTTCTACTTCAACTTGGAATTTTCCAACCTTCTCAACACGAAGAGGCCCCCTAAATTTTGAGATGCCCGTCCTGATTTTACCAGATTTTATCTTGACCCAGTCTCCTACATCTAGTTTAATCACACTCTTTGAGCTCACACTCCTCTCCCCACCAGAGGAAACCCACTCCTGAAGCCACGAGGGAACCAACTTTGAATCCACTGAATGTAACATGTAACCCTCATCAATTGAAAAGGACACTTTTTGGTAACATTGTGAATTGTGGACTGATATGCCCACACCATTTCATAGACAGTCTTCCTCACGCAGCAATGATTCGTTAGAGCTAACTGTATATTGCCCTTAACCAACCTAATAATCCTTTCCACAATACCATTGCTCTGAGGATAATACAAAGAGGTCCTAGAATGTCTCAACCCACAATGTTTAAAAAACGAACACATCTCATTGGAAGTCAACTGGGTACTGTTGTCGGTAATCAGAACCAAAAGGAAATCCTTCCTCAAGAAAAATCTCATCCAACACCCTTATCACGGTGTTCGTGGTAATATGCTGAATGAATTTTACAACAACCCATCTCAAATGCACATCCACCACAACCACGGCAAATCTCAGCTGAAATGGAAGCTCTGAAATAGGACCAATGAAGTCCAGACAAATGGTATGCCAAGGTTTACTTGGATCCTCAATATGTCCACCAATCTTCCCTACCCCTACTTTCAAACTTTTTTCACTCTTTGCACAGTCTGCACTTTTCCACCCAGTCTTTAACCTGTGCATCTAATACCGGCCACCAAAATACTTCTTTTAACCTCCTGCACGTTAACCCTTGTCCTAAATGAACTTCATGGGCTAAACAAAACAATTTGAACCTTAAGCCTTGAGGTGGAATAAAGCAACCACCACGCATCAATACACTGTCTCCACAAATTGACAACTCATCGAGAACACCCAGATAAGGCCTTAGAGACAACGGCAGAGTACTTTCTCTCCTAGCTCCCTTACAGACCAATTTAAATATCTGCTGAAGACAATTGTCCGCATTCATCTCACTCTCCCATTCTTCTTGTGAGAATGTTCTCAAACCACACTCAATGACATCGAGAACTGACGCAACAGCATCCCCAGTGTCACTGTTCTTTACAGACCGAGCATCAACCTTTTCCCAATCGAGGGACAATCTAGACGAACAGTCCGCTTGCACATTCTTCCAGCCTTGGACATATTCCATACGGTAAATATACTCTTGTAACCTATCAGCAAGCCTAGCTAACCTCGCTGACCCTTTCCATACTCCACCGTATGACAAAATCTTGAACAAAGGTTTGTGATCGCTCCACAAAACAAACTCCAAACCCCAAATTTATGTCCAAAAATATTCAGCACCCCAAACAGCAGCCAAAGCCTCACATTCAATCACTGAATAATTACGCTCCGCTTGAGTAAGCGTCCGCGAGGCAAATGACTGTTCTCGCCTGACTCCCATGCATTTGAGATAACACAGCACCCAAACCAGTTCAACTTGCATCCACTGTCAATACAGAACACAATTTAATGTCAAAAGCAGCCAGTATGCCTGCATCGCAGATTTCATTTTTGATATTATTAAAACAATGTGATTGTTCAGTTGACCAAGTAAACTTGTTCCCCTTCATCAGCAATTTCCATATGTCCTCAGTTTTGTCAGCAAACATGTCCACACATTTGAAATAGTACTCGAGTAAACCCAGGAAAGACCTCAACTGGTCCTTACCACTTGGTGCAGGTGGCAATCTAATAGCTTCCAACAGACTTTTCTTAGGTTTGATGTTCCCTTTTGAAATAGTGTACCCCAAGTAATCAATTTCTTCCACCAGAAAAGTGCATTTTTCCTGATTTAAGCTTAAACCCGCTTCTCCTATAGCCTTCAGAACCTCCTTCAACGTGAGATTGTGTTCACAAACAGTTTCTCTTAAAACTAAGATGTCATCCTGAAAGAACAACACATTCTTAATGTTGTCAAAAATATTTGTCATCATGCGTTGGAATACACTTGCAGCAGATGCGAGACCAAAAGGCATACAAGTAAACTGAAAAGTGCCTTCAGGGGTCACAAACGCCGTCAAAGGTTTAGACTCAGGATGAAGTTTGATCTGATGATAGGTATTCTTCAAATCAAGCTTTGAAAAATACCTTCCATTTTTAACTGCTGTCAACAATTCACTAATATTAGGGAGAGGATAAGTGTCAACCACAATATTTTGATTTAAAGACCTTAAATCAACACATAACCTCACCCTACCATCAGATTTTCGCCTGTTAACCACTGAAGAAATCCATGGAGACACTTCAACAGGTTCTATTGTACCTTCAGATTACATATTATTAATCACTTTCTTGACCTCTTCTCTCAATACAAAGGGTATCTTGCAAAATTTGTGCTGCCTTGGCAAAGCATCGTCTTTCACAATAATCTTGTGTACATAGCCCTTCAAACATCCCAAAGTTTTCTTGAAAACATCCTTGGCCCCCTACAGAATATCATGCAATTGCATATCCTCTACCACAAGAATTTGATTGGACGTCCTTGGACTAATAACAATATTAAGATCAAACTGATGCATCCACCCTAAGATAGGTGGACCTTCAATGGCTACATAAACTTTCCACATGACACTTCTCTCTTCAAACTGTATTTGCTCTAACAAGTATCCCAACAAATGAATTTTCCCTCCTTGATACCCTCCTGGAGAAATATCTTTGGAAACAACTCCTCATCCTTCCAATGTTCTCTAAAAAGACTAAGGAATTATAGTATACAATGAACCAGAATCTATCATAAAACTAATCTGAAATTCACCTATAGTGAAGAGAGCAGTGGGCCTAGAAAGCCTTCGCCCACTACCAGCCTCCACTAATCTCTGTTCATCACTCACAACTAAAATTCTGTCATCACAGGGAATATCACAGCATCCTCCCACTACATTTATACTTGATCTTGCATCTTTAGAGGATTTACCACTTTCTTTATACATACGAGCATAGTGCCCCTTGCTGCCACACTTACAACACTCTTTTTGATAGCAAAACACTTCTTAGAATCTGCTAAATGATATGCACTACCAAATCAAGAGCATTATTTCCCTTTTACTTTGGAAATAACTATTTTTTTTTATACTGCACCTACTTCTTGCTGAGTCCCCATGGTGTCAGTAGTTAAAATCATAACATTCGCAGACTTATTTTTCTTTTCTAATTTTTTTTATTCACGGCTGTGACTCTTCAATAACTTTTGCGATGTCAATTGCCTCCAGCAAAGTAGGGTCTTTAGCAGCCCATAACCTCTCCTGAATCTTCCTATCACAACACTGAACGATAAGTTGATCCCGTATTAACTCTTCAGCCATAGACCCCAACCTACATTTAACTAATAATTCTCTAAATCTTGACACAAAGTCTTCAATAGACTCATGATGATCCTGTGGTTGAGTATAGAACTTATATCGAGCTAACACTAAATTGGTCTCCTTGGCAAACCTATTCTCCTACCTCTTAATAGCCTCTCTGAATACATCATCCATTGGTTGACCATTAGGACCCAAAATAGGAGGTAAGTATTTAAAAATGTGCTGTCCTTCACCACCTGCAGTACTCAACAAGATAGCTTTTTGTCTTTGGGAAGAAAATGTTTGACCATCTAAAGCAATAATATAATTATCTAGCATCTCTATCCAATCTTCCCAGGGAAAAACAGGTATCCCTGGAAGAGGTAGAAACAAAGGCAGTGAAAAAATATTGCTCTGAGTAGCCATGACAAATGTACGCTGCTTGTTCCAAAAAAAAAAAATAAGGACTGTTACATTCCTTGAGACAGTAGTTTGAAACTTCATTTAATCAAGCACAATAAGACACAGGATAAGGTGTGCAGATCACCATTGAATTAACTTGACAAACCTGCAACAATCCCGCAAGCAAGCGTTGCACCAGAAGTTGACTCTGCACAAATAATTACAAGTGTGTAGATCACTGTAAATAAGATGACTCTGCAGAAATAGTTACAGGTGTGCAGATCACCGTGGGCAGGAAAGAATGTACAGATTACCAAGTATACAAGAGAAAAAGGTACCAGTGTGCAGATCACCGTAGATAAGATAACTCTGCACAAACACTCCTTCACTTCCTTCTCCCTTCGGTCTTGCATCCAAATCCAGGCACGACGCAAGGAGCACAAACGAAGAAAGGGGAACGTCCATTACACCTCGCCGATCCTTCCGTTTCTCCTCCCCTTGATTCTTCGAGAGAAAGGCAGGCACAATGTGAATGACTACACAAGAGGAAGGGGAACGTCCGTTGCATCTCGACGCTCCTCCCGCCACACCTTCGTAATACAGACTCTTTAACACCAAGAGCATGTCCGTTGGTGTGCTGCACTCCTCCTCCTCCTCGCTTTCCCACCGGAGATTGGCGCTTCAGGAAACACGGCTGTTCATTGCTCCAGAATGCTTAACTCCGATGTCATTCGCTGCACCGAAGACTATAAGAGCTCAACACGCCAAAATCCGAAAATGAGCCACGGGCTGACCTAGGTCGTGCTTCACTAACGCTCGTCGCCAAAATGTGGTGAGAAGACACGGTCCACGCAGGTGAGTTCTTTAAATATAGATTTAATTGAGGTAACACGACTTAGCGTCAAGCCATCAGCGAGAGAGGCCAGTAACTGCTTTCTCTCGAATGTCAGGACGTTGACATTCCACAGAACATTACATGTAGACAAAGCACAACAGCTGTCCTATAGGGTTTGTGGACTTGAAATAATTAAACATTCTGCACCTGTGGACAATTTTCTATTCACCTTATTGGGATTACCCTCTTAACTTCAGGTTACCTGCAGGTTGACCGGTATATATTTGCTACTGTGAAGACACCTTCTGTCAGGCCATATGGACAACTCTCCATAGTTTAGTAAAATACACTACACACATTCCTGAGATGGGCATCACCATACAGCCACCTCTAAGTGGGACACCCCTGCATTCCACATCATTTTATATAACCTGCAATGCCTCAAAAGATATAGTGAAGTTTTGGAAATGAACAAGCAGATTATACAGATTGTCTATTCCACTATATTAACACTATTTAACAAAGGCACTTGCCTAGATATCCACTAATGGTTACTGTATTGTCAACAAAAAATGTGGCTTTTTTTTTTTATATATGCTTGGTCTTTGAGACACAATCCACTTGCAAACATCTCTGCAACCCACATCTAGTCTTCAGAGGCTTTACTTTGTCAAAAAAGGAGTACTTCTTACACCATAAACTTTAGTGATTTGCAAGTGGTGCACCATATAACTTGCAAAATGCACAATTACACTTAACTCCAGGGCTTATGCTATTTCCATGCTACTGACCCACATATGTACACTTAGTAACTGTATGCTGTGTATGATATGGGGATATCACCAATGCAACCAATGATCAGTGGCGTAATGTAAAAATACACTGGTGGCTGTCTCTGTGTGATAGATCAGAGTTCCCGTAGGAAGAGTTTCTTATTTAGCTCATAACTCTGGCACTGTTTGTCAACATTTCTGGAAACTTACCTAAGAATTAATCGACCTTAACACCTTTGTGGAAGGTTTTGAGGTGATCAGTCAAGGGGATTGGTGGTGTGGTGGGGGGGTAGGGGGAATAAGGGTAAGGAAAGGGGGAGAAGGTGGTCCCTCTAACATGTTTTCCCCATACAAATTCCAATAGGAATTTCAAGAAGAAACTTTGAAACAGAATTACACCAAATTGGGGAAAAAGCTAGCTGTTTACTCAGAGTGTTTTTTGTGATATTGTGTAACTATGTGCAGCGAGTTTTGAGAAATAAAGGTACCAAAGTTATTGACAGTTAGGCGGGATCTAGCAGTTTAGAAATCTGACTGGCAAGACACAACAGCAACAGAAATGTCGAGGTGCCATTCTGAGGAGTCAGGGACTCTGTCCCTGTGTTCTAATAAAAATAAAAAATAAATAAAAAGTAAAAAAAGGTACAAAGGGACAGGTTAGGAGTCCCCTGACGACCTAGCCCTTTTTGGGGCAAGAGGAGGGTACCACCCAGGAGGTCAAAATAAAAAAAAACAAAGAACCAATTTCACTGTGGGTCCTGTAGTACTTCCGCAGGATCTAGGACAGTCGCCCATGCTCTCCCACGAGTGCAACTTCAAAGTTCCTCTGTATTATTTTTTCTTTTCTTATAAGGGGAGTGGGTGCCACGCAAGGCAGGGAGGTTTGCTGCTTGTAGTAGGTTGACATAGACCAGACCCTGAGGCCAACTCCATGCCTCATATGCTTGTGTGTGGTAGTGGGCTGGCCGCACAGGTGGATTGGGAGTAGAGGCTGGCACTCGCAGGCAAGTGACTTTACAGTTAGGAGTGGTATAAAGGTCTTACTTTAAAAAAAAAGTTTTTTTTTTTTTTTTTTTTAAACTAGAAATTCCCCTTGAAAAAGAAAAAAACAAAAAGGTTAATGTGAAGTTACATGGTTAGGTAAGGTACTAAGAATTTAGCTTATTTTTTAAAAAAACCTAGAAACTCACTGGAAAAAAACAATGGTTAAAGTGATAGTATAGTTTGGTACCATATTTCGATTTTAGCTTAAGAAAAAAGAAAAAAAAAAACACTAGAAATTCACTGGAAAAAAAAAATGCTAAAGTGATTCTATAGTTAGATGTAATACCAAACAAAAACAAATGTTTCAAAATAAAAAACACGGACATTCACCAGTTATCGTATACTAAGTTAACAACAATGTGCATTTCTCCCGTGCACCGCTTATAAGCTCACGTATTACATCACTCATGGCATCTCAAATTAGATTACTGATCGCATCACTGATGACATCAAAGGATACGACAGTCTGATATTAGCTTTTCATACTCAAAGGTAATCAGTAAGGCACATGCAGACCTAATTCTCCACAACATATGTAGCACCAATGGGAGAAACATCTTCGCAAGAAGCAGAAAAAGCAGAACATGAAGCATATTTGTGAAATTAGCCACATTAAGTAGATATTATGCTCTTTTTCTACTAGTATTGAGATGTCTAACTAGTGTAATGGCTTTGTAGACAGTGAGTTGAGCAACGTTTTGAAATTTGAATATTGTTCAAAATCATTGTTTGATGTTTATTATTTGCCTTAACAAGATACGCTTGCTAAATAAATCAGCTGGCATAGAATTTTAAGAGCAGTGCTTCACTTCAATACACAAGCAAATTATGAAGGCATTCAGTACCAAGCACTATGGACAATTTATAGTATATAAAAGTACCATACACATATTCCTCGAATGAGCAGAACGGAGAGCACCATTTTTACAACATTTACATTAATTCAGCAACTTGAATCTTCTGTTTGCAAGTCACCCATAGATTACACATGCTACAACAACGTATGTCTCAGAACTCTCGCTTAAAATTTGGGAATAAATATCCATTCTTTACAAATATGTACTTTATAAATATCCAGGTTGCATAGAAAATGTCAATAGCACTAGATGACAACTCTATCATCAACAGGAATCCACATGTGAATAATGTATTGTCAGGAAAAGCTTTGATTTTTCTCATATTTCTAGTAACAAGTCTTTGATTTAAGCAACTACCACAACTCGCACCAGTTGAGCTAAGTCTCTTCCTTCTTCAAAGGGAGTAGTGATGGGAATTATAACTTTACTAGTGACTACAATTCGTTCCATATAACTTTTACAATACTTAATCACAGTTGTCGCTAGCACTTTACTACCTTTGTTCGCTGTTAGTGTATAAATTAATTTGAGGTGCATTAGCTTGGACAAAGTCACCAGTGATGTGATCAGTGATGTCAGCAATGATGTACAATAACATTTTCTGAGAGAGGCAATAGACATGTACATGGCGGGGACATAAGTTATAGTTACATGTCACTGCTAAGATAGCAGTGTAGGCACAGAGTATAGCATGGGGGGAATCTGGCTGTGCGGAGCTAACGACCGGTCGTGAGAGTCATTAGTCTATCACACATACAGGCTCAACCAGTAAAGAAAATGTTTACTTTCTTGGGGTAACTGATTTTAAAGGAAAAGGGAACTAACAACAGTCAACAAAACCACAGCCTTATGGCCTAGATAACAAAATTTGTTTTGTGTTATACAAACCTCAAGAAGCATTAGAGCTGGTCCACGCATTTACACACACTTGTTTCGGTTTATGATTGGGTTGCAGCGCAGGACTCACTGGAAAATAGATTTTGCTTCATGGCGCTCTATGCTTTGCTCCAGCTCACCCAGCAGACAGTCTACGTACCATAAATGTGTCACCCAGCACTACAACACAAAAGTGACGCAGCCCGAGGCAGCAGAGGCCTTCTAGAGTGTTGTGGATCGTACAAACCTCCAGGTAAATCAAAAGGCCTAATGACAACTCAGCAGATCGGATACTCCATCATAAACATGACGGTGTATTATTACAAGTTTCATTATATCCTATGGAACTTGTAAAACAGCAGGCTGGATATCTGTCACGTTTGTGACGGAGTATCCCATCCGCCAAGGGCATAATCAGGCCCAAAGTGCCTGCGCACAGGAGACCTGGCGAGCATTATACATTGTCCTATCAGCATCAATGACCGACAGTGAGTTGGAGGAGGGTGTAACGAGCATCATGATTGATGACAGTCATGTGCGACCCAGCACAAAGTTATGACATTTCTTAGACCCAGGCATATGTGGTTTACGGCAGCAGCTAAATGCTAGCATAGTCCCAAACAGGGCTTGCTTACATTTTTCACATGCTGTGCATTTCAAGTAAATGCAAGTGTCGACCTCAAGGAGCACAGAACGCATGCTGCAGCAGTGCCAGTGCGGTAATGCAGGGGTCCTGACTGATATGTTTTACTGTAACCCCTGAAATGTGACACTTGGCAGAACGGTTGTTGGTCTGCCTTCTTGGATCTGCAATCCCGGTGGGGACGCTGGAGGCCCAAAAAAGGAGACACACAGTCCATTTAGGATTCAGAAACCCAAATTTACGGGCCACCCCAGTTTTTTTTTTTTTTTTTTAAATGAACTTGCAAAACAAACACAAAATGTAAGGCTTATGATCTCAGTGTTTATACCAATGGTTAACACCTAAAAATACTATTTAATTAAATAACTCGCACCAAAACCGAAAAGTAATACTAAATTCGTAATTTGGAGGTAGAATTGCATCATGTGTACAAAAACGTTTGTCTTTAGCACCAGCAAAAATCTGGTGTTAACTGCTGAAGGGAAACATGCAAACACACACAGTACTGGGGTTACTGAACTTTTTTCTACAACCCTCTAAATCTGGAGGAATTACCCACTAGTAACGTGATTGCTAGTAGCAGCTACTTCTTCCAGTTTTGCAAGGATATACAACCTCAGGTAGTAAGTCCCCAAGACACTCCTTGTTGCTACTCTAGAACTATTACCTTTTATTCGTGTATATCTTGCTCTTACAATAAAATGTAGTAAAAGCCATTTTTCCATCCCTGTTTACATCACATTAGTGCTACGTACCAAATATGCAACTTTCCAAAGTAAGAAAAAAGTACCAAATTCCACAATTGTGCAATCGAAAATTATAATGAACAAGGATTTCCAGGCTGCCCTGGAAAATGTATGCATCGAGAAAGCACTAATCGAAGTAAAGATCTGTTTTCCAGTGTGACGTGATGTTAGAATGCTCTACCACCAATGCAGAACGTGGCTTTCAAAACTTGTGATGTACTCATTCTTAATTATGTCACACAGCATGACAATGCACACATAGGTCCATATTGAAACGTTCACGGGCTACAATGCACGAGTTTCAGTTTGAAGAGCATGCAAAGAAGGCCACATAGATACTAATTTATGGGTAAGGGAATGCTGCTTCCCTGCTACTGTAATTGTTATAATGGTAATACATGCTAAGGCTCTGAGATGTGAAGTGTCCTGCTGCAGCAGTTTCAAAGTATATATGTTAAGTCTTAGGACGGGATCCATTTTACCATTACAATAAACATATCTATACCTACTGGAGCCATCTTAAGTGGTCACATCTTCAGAAGTGTGTTTGATTCACAATGTTATCAAGCTACTTGAACCGCTGAAGGAGCAAGCTGGCTCTGTGCGCCTATTTTAGGCAATGATCAAACCCCTCCGGGCAGTTACTTGGATATGTTTCATACCCTTAACATGCCCCCACCAAAAACCCTCCCCCCAGTAAACAAGCAGGGACACATTGCTGGGATATAAACGGCCACAGTTTTATTTTCTTACACATCACATGGCACATCTCAATCTGTGGTCATGTGTGTGTCCATGTATGAACTAGAGTGTCTGTGCCCTTCAGGCTATCCTTGGGTTTGCTCAGGAATACGGATTGTTGCCAGCGTTCCTGCACACCTTCTCAATGACGGCCCCTTGGTCAGGTAGCCAGCGTTTTGACAGCTACAAGGCTTCCCTTGCTATTAAATCTCAGAAGGCGGTCCCCTGGCCTTACCTGGGCCGCAAGCACCATACCCGCCATCTGCTGACCCCTGCCTGCTCTCCACGTCCCTGCCGCGAGGCATTCCAAGGACACTACGTGAGCAGCTCTTGTTTAGGCTATTGTGCTCTATGGCTGTCTGTGTTTCTTCTCCGCCTCATTGTCTGCGGTTTCTCGACAGCATACAGCTCACCCCTTTGTTCAACCTACGAGAAACCTATTTCTTCAAGAGCTCTCAAGAACACAAACATATCCATGCCTAACCCCGGTCAAGTGTTCTCCATCTGACTCATAATACCCCGGTATTTTGAGGTTGATGATCCCGTGCCTCATGAAAATCCAGGAGTTTGCCCTGCATGCGTTTGCATGGAACTACTCAGTGTTTCCCTGGGCCATCCGAGCGGCTGGGAAGAGGTTTGAATATGTGCAGCGCACGATGCCCTTTTGATAAGCTGCACTGTTATGGAGTGAGCCTCCAGTACCGCCTTTAACGTTTCGGAGGAGACAATTGAGGTGTGCGAGTCTCCGTATAGGTCACCCCAGTTTCTCAGCAATCAACACACAGCCTGGTTGAACCTATTTTAGCTGATTTGGAGTGATAGTGCGTTTATTACATTGATACATGAGTTTTACAATAACAATGGTAATTTGGAATCCATGATGAGGATGTTCAATTGTATGTAATATATGGTTTTGGTACTGTCTAGAATGGAACGGTTTGGGATGAAGAGGCATGAACTTGTGCATAATCTTTGAGAGGTTATGATTAAGCAGCATTTGTGTGGGAGCAGAAAATCAAATTGCTACACACTGTTGTCTCCGGGAGTGTGTTCAATGCTCACTTCTAACCAGTACGCACATACACACGTGATTCACTATGCTGGAAGTTAACGTGCTATCTGTAAGTTCCTTGAATGGAGCACTACCCGCCGAAACTAGGTACCACCCTAGTGACCTATTCTGGGAGCATAACAGTGACATTAGTACATGACTGGTCGATGTAACCCTGCTTAAATTATAAATAGGTCTTCTCCATGATGGTCATAACTGATATTGGCAGTATAGTTGCCATGGTTTGGTGTGATTATCATCCAGTGGGTGCCCAGTGGGATTTGACCATAATAATCATCTTCCCCTTTAACACCCCCTCCTCCCCAATAGTAGAATATTAAATTTAGCATCCTAACTGGTCTCGGGCCATATACAACTAGGTCTTAATAGTGACCTAATTCATTTATTATTTACCCACATGCTGCCAGTGTCTGACTAGAAAGGACACTGTCTCCTTCCCAGACCAGGAGCGAGTGATCCCAAAAGTTAGGGTAAGGGATGTTTGGTTTTAGCCTTCTACGATAATAATTCAGTACTTGAAGGACCACTGCATTTAGTTAATTAATATAAATGCAATATACATAGTTGAGGTAGTGTATACACACTTCCATATAGTATGGCGTTAGCAGCAACACAAGTTTGTGGGCATAGGAATGCATGTCTCCAGTTTCTACACGAGTTGCTCACTTTGCTTACAGTGCTTCGCAATGATTTTGCATGCTCACATGTGTGACAGGAACACAACAGTAACTATGAGTTTTTTCTAAACTACCTATTTTTTATACTTTAAATGAGGTCATTACAACAACAAAATCTCTCTGGTAAGACCCGAGTGCTTTTACACTTTAGTTAATTACCTTTCGGCTGTAGCATGGAGTTTGTGGTAAGGATGCTTAGCCCGGATGAATGCCCCAGACCTGGTTAGGTTTTTCCTGAGGGTGGAAACATGTTAGCTATCTGAGACAGGTTGAGTCATTACTCTCAACATTTACCATCAACTCTGTTTTAATCATACCTGAGGACACCACGAATAAAGAAAAAATTACCGGTAGTCCTGAAGGTATTTTTTTTATTTTTTTTTTTTAAACAATCTGGATCCGTTGTTTGGGCCAGTGGTTTTATCTAAGAGCTCCCTCCTTCTAGGTAAACCAGGAGGTTGGGTCACCCAGGTGGCACTGTCCTACTAGGATGGGGGGAGGACGCAGATAATGAAGCATGACAAATGTGTGGGAGACCTCCTCTTCCATAAGGAGAATCCTTTCCCATGCCTCTGGAGAATAGCAATTGTGCCATTCCTCAAGTTGTACTATTAGTATGCTGACCTGGTACAGGCCACATTTTGTTAAGTTTTGCCACCATAATGCTAAGGATATTTTATCTGATAGGACGTATGGTGGTGTAACATCCTCCCCCCTCTCTTATAAGGGTGGAAAATATCCAGTTTTTGCATGGATTTCTCCATCGCCCCGTGATACTTAGTCCCTCTCCACTCTAGTCTTGCTATGACTTCAGACCACAGGATGTCAGCTGTGAGCCTGGGTACCATAGCTGCCAATAGGTCCTTCCTCCCCAAGCAAGTTAAGTAGTCTCCCCCTAAATGTATTACCACGGCATCTGACCTCCCCTCCCAAAGCAAGGCGCTCTGAACAGTAGGGTGTAGCTGGGCCCAACTCCTTCCTGGCTGGCCCAACCATGTCCCATATGTGTTCCGAAACCAGATTCCTCTGTATTCTTTTCGCGCCGATGCCCACCACTGTGCGTACATACTGTACAAGTGGCCTACAATTCTGTGCCAGTCACTAGGGGGGGCCTGCCATGAAAAAAAGAATATGGCTTAGGGGCCAGTAGACTGGATGTAACCCTTGAACTCGCCTGACGCCTCGTGACCTATCCTGTTTATCTGTTCTTCACTTAGCCCACTCACTGTTGCTGTCGTGGCTGCACCCATGCAGAAACAATGAGACTCCAACCCACCAGTGGGGAGCCCAGCTTTGACGACGGACATCTTAAGCACTGCTATGAATTGAAATCCCACACGTAAAAGAACCCTTACTTTTACCTGTTCAATAGATGCGTTATTTTTACGAAAATTTTACACTTACTTCATGCAAACCAAATCACAGCCGAAGGAGTCTTTCTTAGGTCCAGCACTTGACGCGCATAACAGCTGGATCTGAAATTCTTATAGTGAAAACATTCTTTTTATGGGTCTATCCATTTGTAAGCAATTCCGAACTAGCTGGGCTGGAAGGAGAGGAGTATATGAAAAGCCAGTAAAAATATTCCGTCACAATTTCAACAGGAGAATCAAGTGAAGATTACTACAGTCTGGCATGTGCAGTTTGAAATTACAGTTTTTTATGCAAAAACGTAGGACAAAATTGTTTATGGACGCAATTAGCTCCTGCAGACTGAACATTGTGACCGCTGTTCATCTTCTGCACCAAAACATGTCACATGAGATTCCCGTAGGTGGCTACTTCTCAGAAATGTATGATTTTGTCAATTATTTTTAAAAGTGGTGCCCCCGCTATAAGAAACAGAAAGTAGGTCACTTTGAAATTTCAATCAAATGATGTTGCCCAGAATCATTTGTAAGCCCATCCAAGTGAACTACTATTTTAATTTGGGTGGATGTGAGAACAAAGGATGGAACTGCAACAGAAGTTCCCATAACCGGATGATATTCTAGCTATCACCGGTTCAGAAAAGAAAAACTTTCTCTTTCCTTCAAAATGCTAATTTCTTAGCACCATACAGATCAGTGTTCAGTCAATTTGTTAAAGACTGCATCATCTCACTGTATGTGCAACTATAATATGGGAACAACACTGCAGCTAATGGAAGAAGCTGATCAAGGTTTTTTCCCCCCTGAGCAGAAACAGGTTGTACTCACAAACATTATGTTATGCAGATTTGCACAGTGCATTATTCATCTGGGAGGTTATCCTGGCGCCCAGGAGGTGTGAGTTTTATCACACATAGGGCCTAGATGGACTACTCGAAAAGCCAGGTCTTCAGCTTCTTGCAGAATTCAAGAATTGAGAAGGAGGCTCTTATGTGAGCGTCAGGTTGTTCCATACTTTAGGAGTGATGTAAGAGAAGGATCAACTGCTGGGTCTCATTTTCTGTATGCATGAGGTTTGTGAAAGCAAATGCAACTGTTGAGGTTGTCATACGGACTCTGGTTCCCCAGACGAGACTGCTGGATGTGGGGGCAGCAGCACCTCTGCATTGTACGCAACTGAGTCACTCCCACACCAGTTGGCAGTTGTTGGCCCAACCCTTCCGGCTCACTAGCAGCACCTCACCAAAACCCAACCGGTAAAAGTGATTTGTGGCAGCCTTGCATGGACTCTGAAAACCCCTCAGGGAAATCATAGTGGGAGTAAGTCTTATCCTTTTCTCTCCACATACAAGTCTCTTACACACACATAGGCAAGAAAAGAGATGCAGGACAGTTTTCAATACATTTATTTAAAAGACCACAACCTATGACAAAATGCATGAGCTGCAATGATTAAGAAATGAGGAATAACAAAATCAGGATATTGAAAATTGGAGATTTAAATATGAACAACTCCAACATATTGTCATAACATGAATATACAATTCCTACCTAAAAGCCTAATCTCCAGCCCCTAAGGGAGAACATGGCGATGTAAGCCAAATCTGCCCGTACAGTGTCCATGAGAAGCACGCCTCAACCCGGTTACCTTGGTATAAGGTCAGGCCGTCAGTCTCCAGATCAGGATCCATGGAGACACAAAGGCTAAGATCTACCAAAAACCTGCATGCAGCATGGATGGAAATTCTGGCTGGAACCCCCCTCTAATGCCCTTTGCCCTACAAGATGTTTTTACAGGGGATATGTTTATTTTCAGGCACAGACACTTGACTCAAGTATGTACCCAGGTGCTGGACTGTTTACGCAGTCTTGAGGCCAGCAACACAAAATATTATTGTGTGTGCCTTGCATTCTGTTCTTGTAATTCCAAGGAAAGAACATAATGCAAAGTAGGTCATCCATAGCACTGATAATTACGTTTTTGCACAATAACAGTTGATAATGAAATTAAAACAATGCCACTAAAGAAGCAATAATAAAAATGAATAAAATTGAATACAGAAATACAGAGCATGAATACTGAATAAAGGGGGTGCAGGCTGCAAGCCTAACCTATCACTGTGTCCAAGCGACTAACTAACTAAGATGGACCCATGACACCCTTCCCTATTGCCGGAACAAGAATGCAAAGTCTAAGCCATAATGTTAACAATGCTCTGATAAAAGCATTAAAACCTCTAAAAGCATAGCTTAAAACATATATGAGAGACAAATGAATAAGTTGACAAGCCAAGCAGGCCAAAAGAAAGGCCGAACTAAAAGGCAATTTGCTGTCATGAGAAAAGCCCAATGGTCGAAATTTAATAATCATGTTACTGCAAATACTCTCCGATGTAATCAAGGGAGACTGGCACCACGAAGGATTCCACTTCAGCAGATGGCAAGTTGATCAAGGTATTGGCAGAAGGATCCACAGAGTAGAAATGTGCAGAAGCCTCCGGTGCAGATTTAACTGAGTAGGTAGAACTATTATTGTGCCAGATGTCGTTGGAGCCAGCATATTCACAAGCAGTGGCTCATAGAATGCCTCACAAGTCAACTGCAGTCGCAAGGGACATGTCCGTAAGTGAAACCTCATCAAGAGCATTAACAGATCCTTATCCACACGAGATGTAGGATGCAAGAGACACAATATGTGCAAATTTGAACAGGCACAATCACTCCATTTCCCCGAGAGAGAACAGTCACTGAGTATCAAAAATAGCAGCCTCTCCCACACCTTGTGTAGGTGAAAGTCTCCTAACCGTTCAAACCTGCCTACTTCAAAATGCTTTAAGCATTTTGTGAAAGGAAATATGGAAATGGGCACATATATTACTCCATGTATTAGCCATGCAGGTGAGGAGGTTTCTGCTACAGTGAAAGGCAACTTTTTTTAATTTCTCAATGTTAAGAATTATGAAACCCGCCCCTTTTTTTAGCCATAATCTGTTGTTGCCTGGACAAATTAAAAAGTAGCAAACAATTGAGTACCATTAATGTGCTTCCAGGGCACGCGACCACTTTTGAGAACCTGTGGTGTCCAACATAACGGTATGCTAGACCGCAGCTGGCTTTGTCCATGTTGTAAAATGGACATGTCATTCTCAATTATGCCAACTGCAGATGACAAAATATTGTTTAAGGTGTAAATTCTGATGGACAGAGTGTTCATGCCATTATCAACAACAGCTAACACCTTTTCAATGTTTTCCAAATCAATCTGCCTTAAACGTGCAGCAGCTTCCATCGGAGATGGTATCCATATATAATTATATATGGCATATATCAAACGCTTTGAGTGTGGCTTCCTGGGTCCTAACAGGAAATCTCGTAGATTGACTTCCTCAGACAGGAGACGAAGGTGCTCTTTTACAGAGTTTAAATTAGAGGAACACAGCCATTGTTGGCAGAGTTTACCCACATTCTTTGTAGTAAAGGTACCGGAGCGTTGAGCAGAGACAAAGTAAGGACCTGGCCCCTTGTTCTGAAAGCCGCAGAGGATTTAACAAAACATGCTTGGCACTCATTTGTGTCCGTTGGCCACAATAACCTCCTGCCAGCACTTGAAAGTGAGGAATTAAAGGTACCATTCTGAACTCAAGCAAAGAGTTGGTCTTCAGCAATATTAAAAAATGTTTGCCAATCGTGAAATTTAGCAGGTGAATGCTGAGTTCAATTCTTTTTATTAAGCCGAAAAGGGATTTTTTCTGGATGGTGTCATTCAAAAATATCATTTGTAAGGGAAGAAGGCATACGCTAAACAAAGCTTTCCTACCCTGTATTTGCCAATCTTTTGTTCCCCATATAATTGTCAATTCAATAGTGTTGTATACCGTTTAGTAGAGGGACGCCTGGCTGTCAAAATAACTGTACAGACTTCGGGAGGAAGGTCAAAGGCCATCAACTGTCGCTACTCAATCTCCACGCATGCAAACCCAGAGCTGAAAGGTTCAGGTGGAGAAACTTGCCCTGCTGTGCGACAGAGGATCCTCCCGAAGGGGCAGCCTGATCGTAGGATCGAGGCTCATTTTCAGAAGCTCAGGATACCAGGCTCTCCACGCCCAGTCCGGAGCCACTAGGATTACTTGGGACAGGTCATTCTTGATCATCTTGCAAACTCTAGGCAGAAGTGGTATGGGAAGAAAGGTGTACAGGAGGCCTGAACCCCACTTGCAACTAAAAGTGCCGTAACACGATTGCCACCTTGGAAACTCCAACGCGCAATACTGCTGACATTGCACGTTCTCTGCAGAGGCGAACAGATCTAACTAAGGCTCTCCACACTGCTGAAAGAGTCCTTGCGCTATCTCTGTGTGGAGGCAACACTTGTGATCTGCAAGGCATAAACGGCTGAGTTAGTCTGCCCTGGCATTCAGAGAACCTGCAAGGTGTTGAACTACCAGGGTTATGCCCTGCTGTTCCAGCCATGTCCGGAGACGCATGGCCTCTTGACAAAGGGTCTACGACCCCACATCGCCCTGCTTTTGCAGTACCACTTTGCAGTAGTGTTGTCCGTGAACACCTGCACTATCTTCTCTTTCACAACAGGAAGAAATGCTTTAAATGCCAGTCTGATCGCCCGGAGCTCCAGTGAACTGATATGCAGTCTGGATTCCGACAGAGACCTCTGATCTCCACTTCTCCCAAAAAGCCACTCCATCCTAGAAGTGACACCTCTCACTACTATGAGATCTGGCTGGGGAAGATAGAGGAGTCTGCCTCTGACCTAATCACAGTTCACTAACCAGCACTGCAGGTCTTTTGCAGTTCCCTCCGAGATCTGAACTGTGTTTGTGATATTCTTCTGACGCTGTGCCCCTGGAACTTCGGGTCCCACTGCAGAGCCCTCATATGCCATCTGGCATGCTTGACTAACAGGATGCAGGAGGCCATGGTGCCCAACAACCTCAGAGTCTATCTCACCAAAATGAAGCTGAAACATCGGTATCATAACCTGAATATCCTGGACTTGCTGCTCGGGAGGATAAGCCCCAAACTGAAATGTGTCGAGACCAGCTTCTGAGAGGGAGTCAGGTGTGACTTTGGCATGTTTGTAGTGAACCCCAGCGGATTCAGAAGTATCGCCGCAGTCTGACAGTGGGTGCCGAGAGCCTGGGGCCTAGGAAGGAGCCTTCAACAGCCAGTCGTCGAGGAAGGGAAAGACTGAAATCCCTAACCTGCGCAGCTGCTACCACCGTCATCACTTTTTTTTTGTTGTTTTTTTTTACTCCTGAGGGGCACCGGTGAACCCGCAGGAGAGCACGGTAAACAAAGTTGAACCGCAAGTATCGCCTGTGGGCAGGCAGGAGGGGATGTGAAAACACACATCCTGCAAGTCCAGGGCTACCATCCCAGTCTCCTTGGTCTAGGGCAGAAAGACCTGAGCAAGAGTGAGCATCTTGAATTTCTCCTTTTTGAGGAATAGATTGATGTCCCATAAATCCAGGATAGGGTAAAGACCCTTGTTCTTTTTGGGAATCAGAAAGTGGCAGGAATAACAACCACTGCCTACTTCTGAGATCGGGGCCCTTTCTACAGCCCCCCTGGCCAAGAGAGCCATAGCTTCCTCGCAAAGCAAGAGTAAGTGATTCTCCATCAGCCGTTCTTTTAATGGAGGCATGGAGGGAGGGAAAGACTGGAAGGGGAGGGGAGTGAACAGCCCTTCTGTATGATATGTAAGACCCATTTGTCCGATGTTATGGATCGCCAGTGAGGGAGATAAAATGTAATCCTCCCTCCAAATGGGTGCGTGTGGTCTTGCAGAATCATACTAGGACTTGGGCGCTGTGGAGGAGGTGGGCTGGGTGGACGACGACTTCTGGCCAGACCTTCTGGGTCTGAAGGTACCACAACCTCGTCTTCGCACAGGATGTTGACCTGACGAAGGACAGTGGCCGAACCACACCTTATTGTAAACTTCACTGCATCCCTTCCATCTTTGACATCTTGTGAATGTCCTGCACGCCCTCCGGGTCCTGTGGCAGCACCTGTGCAACCGTATCCCATAAAGTATGGGAAAAACAGCCCAACAGCCATGAGGTGTTTACAGACCTCATTGCCAGGCTGGAGGAAGAAAACATTTTCTTCCCAAGTTGATCCAGCGTCTTGGATTCCCTATCCGCGGGAGGGGAAGGGAAAGCACCATGGGAAGTGGAGGCCTGGACAACCAAACTCTCCGGGGTAGGGTGTTGGGTGATCATTTGGAGCCGGGCGATGGCAGATGCCAATTGTCCTATTTTCCGGAACCCCTGTACTGGGTTTGGACCATGCCCCCAGCAGGACATCAGTGAGGGCTTCGTTAAAGGGTAACATCGGTTCTGATGTGGAAACCCCCAGATGAAGCAACTCAGGCAGGAAGTTAGTCCTGAGCAGGACTGTAGGAAACTCCAGGTTCAAGGAGTCAGCTACCTTACTCACCACTATTGCATAGGAAGCTCCCTCCTCAATAGCCACCATAGGAGGTGAGAGCATGCAAGTATCTGGAGAGGTATCCAGTCCGCTGGCTTCTCCTAGTTCCTCATGCCAGTCCATTTGCTCCATACCGTACTCTATAGGATCCTGAGACTCCTCCCATTCTTCACCAGTGCCTAGTTAATCATAGTAAGACTCAGGCAATGATCTGGCCCCTGACGACGCCAAAGTCAGAATCACCGGCATACAAGTATGTTCCAGCTCAAGATCATCACGTATCAAAATGGGGCTCACGCCAATGGTGGGTGCCTGTGGCAAGGGGAGCGTTGACCTAAGGAACGACGCCAGAGAAGGCAGACTGTATTCAGTGTCGTTCCGGATCTGGTATCGGATTCAAGAGGCCCCATCGGCACCGAAGCTGCCAGTGTGGAATCTGATGGGGGCCCCTGCCGACCCCAAAGGTGCGCCAGAAGGGGTAGCCCACTGAAATACAAGATGCATGGCCTGGTTAAACTCCTGGAGTTCAGCAGGGGTCACTCCGGCTCCTGGAACAGGGGGGGGAAATCCGTGGGGGGGGAGCTCTAAGTAGGCCCTGGCATCAGTTCCACAGAACCATGCCTGGAACGTCGACGTTCCCGAGTCGCCTCATCGGTCGACTGGCAGGGCGAAGTTGAAATCCCCTTGGACGAGGACTTCTTCTTGTGCCTCTCCTCCGAGTGCCCAGAGGACTTTGAGTGTGAAGATGAGGACTTGGGGATCCTGGAGCAGACCACAGCCTCCTCCTCGATCAAGGACTGTGACCTAGGAGTCGCGCCTACTGACATCAACTACTGGGCCGCCATGAGCTTCAGAGACCGCTCTCTCAAAGCTTTCGGGGCCATGAGACATACCAGGTGGGGGTCCGCCACCGACATTGCGCAATGGCAGGTGCAACACGGCTTGAACCCAGTCTTCCTTGACGTCACCCTGCACAGACTTCAAAAAGACTCTACAAAAAGCTTGAAAAAGGCCTGTCAAAAAAAGACAGAGGGTAGATTGATTCCAGATCTGCACTTAACTGGCGCGGAAGGAAAAGAACAGGCGTACATGCGTCGGGGTGGTGCCTTTATAGGTGACCGTCACAGACGGCTCCAACAGCGGCACGCAAATCCGAACTGAGCCACCCGACTGTGCGTGCAGGGTACTGCTCAGCAAAAATTCCAGATTCCAAGCAGACGCCAGGATATTCTAAGATAGAGACTTCTAGCAGAAGATTCCCTATCAGATGGTGATAACAAAACATTTCCCCATAATTCGCTGTGTTTATATACACATCTTCGCTTTCAAATACAGTGTAACATTCCATCTCAGACACCATAGAATCAACCATTGTAACATCCCAGTCATTGGAAACAATACCAGGTTTAATTACATCACTCATTGAAACTTTAAACACATATGGAATTTGAATGACCTCAGCAGGACCATTTATGTCAAATGGTACTTTGTCCCACACAATCCCATCTGGAATTGGAACAGCTGAAATGTTCACAAGGGACAAGTCTCTTTGGACCTTATGGGAAGATAGGTAAGGTGTCAAAACCTCATCCACCAGCTCAACAGCAGAGCGTTCAGGAAGACACTATTTATCAGAAGGGAAAAACAATAATGAACCCAATCCAAGTCAGAAAGGCAAGCAATGTCAACAGTATCCACAGATAGTACCATTGATAAATTAATTGTTCTTAAGCCAGATGTACAGCTTATGTGTTTTTGAAATAGTCTCAGTTGTAGAAACAGATACATATGAAGAAAAGTCATCCATGTCAATGAAATAGCCAGAAGCTGTGTGTAAATGCAGGAACCAGTGCAAAGCTGGTGGATGGAAGCATTTGTAATGGTTCATAGTAGACGATGTCATGTCTGGGTAGAGTTGGAATAATAGAGTTCCACCTCTCGGACAGTGTTGCCAATGCAATGTTAACAGGAATCAGTAGAAGCTCATGCTCCACCCTCCCCATAATCGAGGAGGCAACAGAAACACTGTTTACTGCTTGAAGAGATATATCCTATTGGGTAGTGAGAGAGAAGCGGGTACTACTCGAAGGACCTCTAGGTCTATTGTGCAGAATCTGGCACATGGTACAAGTTGACATTGTCAATGGAAATAAATCTGTGCTCTCTGGAACCAGGCAGCGGTGCAATGACGGCAGTTCTGGTACTGTGTACCCCAAGGACCGGAATCAGTGCTCTGTAGGATGGGCCAAATTTCCTTTTCACAGCAATCTTCTCACGTACTAGATCCCCACTTTA
Source organism: Pleurodeles waltl (assembly GCF_031143425.1). Lineage (NCBI taxonomy): Eukaryota > Metazoa > Chordata > Amphibia > Caudata > Salamandridae > Pleurodeles > Pleurodeles waltl. The sequence goes on along the minus strand of NC_090449.1, from coordinate 1,020,661,635 downwards.
GGAATCCAGGCAGTAGATGTTATTGACAAATCCCTTGTTCCCAAGGTGGCGGCATAGGCAGATGAATTCTCATCACAAAATTGCTGTCGCTCCTGTAAAACAGCGACACGTTCATTTATGTCAAATGGTGTATCTGAACCACCACGCCAGAACATCAAGATCAGGACATACGCAGGTATCCTGAAGAGAATCTCATAGGGGGGTGCGCCCTCCCGCACACCGTCTGGGCAGATTTAGTGTTCTCTGTCCCCCATGTGGATGATCAACCCAACTACAGCCTGGAACTATAACCCTATAACTCTCGCTGTTAAGGACTGCTTTAAGGCTAGATACTTCCTCTCCACACGCTGTTTCCCTCAGGGTGATAGGGAGAGGAATAATGGAGTTGAAAACCCATCGTTCCCATGGTGTCCATGAATGCCCTAGAGGCAAAAGCAGGGCCCTTGTCAGAGTGAAAGACCAGCAAGTCTTCAATAACAGTCAGCGTGTCAGCTGACCATTGTGGCCAAACCCACGGGAATCTAGAACAAGAATCAACAGTAGCTAAGATGTATTCGAATGTACCATCAGGTTGTAAGGAAACAGTTCTCCAGGTACACGCACTGCAGTGGTTTGTTGGAAACTAGGAGGGATGTCTGCGATGGGCATTTGATGGTGGGCCCTTTAATTTGCTGGCAAATGTTACAGCAAAAGACAAATTGTTTGGTCTGTTTGTAAAGACCTGGCCATCAAAAGTGTTTTTGTAATAGTGATATTGTAGCCGCCACACCTGCGTAAGCAGAAGAGACACCCTCATGTGCTGCTTTGATCAGGTCTATTGGTCTTGGTTAGGGATCACACGATCCCCTACCCTTTGAATGGTTGCAAATGCAGTGTTCTGGGCACTGAGGTGGTAGGAATATTTTGCAAGGTATGCTTTTGGTAAAGGCGTGCTGTCAGCCAAAGCTTTCACAGCAGCCAGCATCTCATTATCCAACCATGTCTGTCAGTGAGTTATTGGAACAGAAGCCATAGATACTGCAGATTTGGCATCTTCATCAGCCATAGTGTTTGACAACGTTTACTCCTACACTTTGATGGCACAACTTATGTACTACATGAGCGTTTGGTAGTCTGAGCCGTAGGTCAGCTACCCTCCTCCACAAGCTTCTGGTTTTGATGGTGTACCCTTTGGAATCTCTGAAGCCATTCAAGCGCCAGTGATTTAAGTAGTCTTTATAGGACTGAACGCAATAATACAAATCACACACAATCAGTGTTTGCTGGTCAGGATCCATATGTTCCAGTGCCAGGACAAGAGCATTAAGCTCTGCCAACTGAACAGTGCAGTTCCCTAGGGTCTGCATGTACGTATTCTGAGGGTGGAATATAGTATCTCATCACTCTGCTTAAGACTGCGCAGGCGTCTGAATATGTTTAGTACCTACAGCTGGTTGTGCTGAACTATCAGTATAAATGAGAGTTCAGTATTAGTCTAACGGCAATATATTAGTAGGTGCGAGGTAATCCTGTTCATATTGAAGGAATTCCTGGGTCTGTACTTTTGGGTCAAAAAAGTAATCAACATCAATGGCAGTCAGAGAGGCTGCCCATCGAATTCAGCGTGGATGTAATGCTTTAGAACGCTGGCCTTTAGGACTGCCTAGACGCCTGACACCGGGATAACAACAATGAGTTCTCCTTGTGAAAGTGGCCTCTCCTTGATGAAAGCCATCCAAACACCAGTCAGTGGTTTCTCTGTTGGTGCAAAATCTTGTTCTGCACTGGAATACAAATGTGATTTGTATGCTGTGGGTACTGTGTCACCTTCATTATTTGTGACTTAGGTAAAGCCGATGGCACCAGCAATTATTCTGATAACCAAGTTTGTTTTGTTGTCACATGTGTGTGAATGTTTTGCTTCTAGCGTGTCCTGCTGCAATTCTCTCAGAATGGGTGTGTATTCTACTATCCAGAATTTGTTTGAAAAGTCTGGACGAATTAAATCATAAAGTGGTTTTATGCGTTGTGCATAATCAGGTATGTATGTTCTGTCAAAGTTAGAGAAACCCCGCAACAACTGCAGCTTCTTAATGGTATTTGGGGGTTGAAGTCGAGCGCATTTTTCTAGAAAGTGCAGACCCAGGCTCTTGCCTTTATCTGATATGAACTATCTCAGAAAAGGGGAATTTAAAGCAATTTTAGCTTTTTTTTTTTAATTGAATTCGTAGCCCTAGCCAGTGAATCCTAACACGATCTGATCCACCCTGGCCAGATGTATGTTGAGGTTGTGATCTTTGAGATAGATATCATCCACTTAAAACAACGCCTCATGATCAATCTCATGCACTACTAATGTTATTCAGGCTGAAAACAAGCAGGGCTGTTCTTATCTGCCTGCGGTAAATTGGCAAAAGCAACGCGGAGAGCCTAAAAGCAATTAGATCCAGACTTTCAGTCACGAGGTTTTGGCAGAAAAAAACCTTTGGAAATATCCAGGGTTGTTCTGTATATTTTCCACACTTTGTTGTTAATTGGTGCTATATCTTGTGCATTTTGTATTATATAGGTGCGTGTGTGGCCGTTTAAATGTCTGCAGTCTAAGACTATTCTATATTAATGATCTGGTTTGACAATGGGGAATAATAGGTTATTCATTGCAGAGACACATGGTTCAATTACTCCCTGGTACTCGCGTTGTGCGAGAATCTCGCTCAATGGAGCTTTGGCCTGGTGTTTAATAGGATATTGAGGTTGAGGCCGTGGTGAAGATCTAATTGGTATCACATGGTAGGGGGATTATTTATCCCACCCCACGTGATTGCAGTACAGCGTGGAAGCCTGTGCCAAAGCCCAATCGGTCGCATAGGCTTCCTTTACCGCATCTGGGACCAGGACTCAGAAAGAAGGCAAGATAACATCTTCCCCATATGGGAGCTTACTGTTAAATTCAGGTGGCCAATCTTTTTCTGCCACTAGAATATCACAGTTTAAAATGCTTCCAAAATATTATTTCAATTGTGCGCTCTATGTTCCCCTCTATCTGGATATATAATTCATAAACCCTGTTGGGTGGGGAGACGCGCCTATCTGCTGTCTCTATGACAAGAAAGTCATTATTGCTGTCACATCCAGATGATCTATACGATTCTAGTGACAAATTGTGACCTCCGCCGCTCCGTCTAGCAGAGTCACTGCCCAGGTCCAGTTCAACAGTGCTCTCAGCATGGCTGGCATTTTTTAATGAAATTGCAGCCACCTTTCTCTTTTTGAACTGGGGTTTCTGTTGAGGGGATGGGTCCTCTTTTTTAACTTAAGCTTCCGAACAGCGTTGTACGTCCTTCTGCTTCATGTACTCACCTCACTTTTCAGACCATGCCATGGGCAGTGCAGGGGCCCGAGCCACTCATTCCACCAGCCTTTCCCTGGCGGTGTAAACCACCCAGAAAAGGCTGGCAGAATGAGACTCATAATCCCAAGGGGAACGCTGCTTGCAGCGCTGCCCTGTTGGATTTCAAATGCCAAGACCGCTTGGCTGCCTGTTGGGGCGTTTCCACTGTGGTGTCTCCACCACGGTCATAATATGGCAGGCAGTCCGCCAGCCACTGTGAGTCTGGCGGCCCATGGACTGCCAGACTCGTAATGAGGCCCTATATATTCTTTCAGAGGCCTGCGATTGCAGAGATTCTACTCTCCGACTTCTGTATTTATTTAGTTTTTGTTTATCCCAGCGTGTTTTAGAACCCTCTGTGCTTGTTTAGTACCCTCCTTAAGGGTAGTGCTCTGTAGTTGTGGTTTAGTTGGTCTGGCCCCAGACTATGCAGTCATGTACTAGCATAGGTTTCGATAATTATCTTTGGAGGCTCCCGCTCCTGTTTCTGTTGCTGCTGAGGACCCTCTTGGGGTCCTTTGTGAACTGCCAACGCTGCTGCTTCCCCTTTAACACTACTTTAAAAAAACTGAAGACACTGTGTCAAAATTGCACATCAGTTTCATCCCCAAATCCAGGGACAGGATGGCCCAAGTTCATTTTGAATGTGTTTTAACACTTTCTGTAAATTGGCTAGTGCCGGGCACTATGCGTGGTAGTGTAGATTGAGGCAAAGACTGAACCCCAAGTGTTACAGTCTTCCATTGAGGGAACCATGCCAAACAGCTAGCACATGGTGGGAATTCTATGTTTGTCTGGGGGTCCCATATGGGGAAACACTGCTTCCAGTGGATTTTTTTTGTTGGGTCCAGAATGGAATCTTTTCCCGCTCTGTGTGCACTTTTTCCATTATTGAGTGTACCGTCTGTGGATGAATTCCTGGGACAGCCAATTGATAAACAGCTGGAGCCGCCCTTGCTAGGGGAGTGTTCAAAGTCTGCATCACAAATTGTATTACTCATCTGTATATTGCTACCAGCTCACTGTAAAGCGTGCGTATGTCAGTGCACATTGGGATGTGGTGTATACATGCCAAGTATTGGCCACTTTGGTCCACCATTGCTTAAAGAACCTAATCTCACGGATAGTACTACGGTTGGAAGGGCACCACTGAACAGGTTTTGATGTTCTTGATACGAGAGAGGTACTATGCATGGTATGTTTTCTATTCTGTATGCATGAAATGTATGTATATTTGCATCTACTTAGGAGAGTTGACCGAGGACTAAAATATTTCTGTCCTATGTGTGTTGCAGGCTTCCACAATTAATGTGACATCCCCCACCATCTTCTGTTAAGCCATTGGCTTAACGAAACTGATGAACACCAATGGGGGGAGGGGGTGGGGGCGTTTAAATCGGTGGGGAGACAGGTTGAATCCTTTCATGGTTCGAGTTTGAACAACATACAGCCTAGGTAGGTGCTCCCTATATAGCCGAGGAGGATGGTCCCTAAGACCACAGACATCTCCATGTAATATTTGGGAGGAGAGGAGAGGAAGACACACACTCAGGAGACTCGTATAATTAGTACCTACACCATCATTGGTGGCGCCATGTCATACGGACTCTTGTTCCCCGAGGAGACTGCTGCTAGGCAACTGAGTCACTCCCACACCAGTTGGCAGCTGTCTGTCCAACCCTTTCGGCTCACTAAAGACCATAATCTATGATAAAATGCATGAGCTGCAATGATTAGAATAATGAGGAATAACAAAATCAGGATTGTGAAGATTTAGACATGTAAATGTGAACAACCCCAACATATTGTCATAACATGAATATACAATATCTACCTAAAAGCCTAATCTCTAGCCCCTAAGCGCGAGCATGGCGATGTAAGCCAATTCTGTCCATACAGAGTCCATGGAACAAGCCCTATGAACTGCTATGGGGATGTGTCAAGGCCCAGCCTGCAACTATTTGCTCATAATTTCTGCCCCGCTGCCTGACATCTGCACTGCCGTAACTTATGAATGGAGCTTACAATATAACCTCCCCAAGACCAAACGCCGGGGTTCATTTTCTGCAAACGTTGGTACAATTAATAAGCTCTACGCACGCATTCCTAGTGTATATATTTAAAGTTCGCTTACCTGTAAATACTCCTGTCAATACTTTGCATTCTCTGCCACTGCACATCTTGAATTATCTCCCCAAATCGATCCCCATTTGTCCTCCACTATGTCCACAAGCTCATTTGGTTGAGGGAGTGCAAGACCTGCACAGTTATAATACAATTCTCCTTCACTCATCTGACTGGCAATAACATCATTGACTCTATAAATGTCTACTGATTAGGAAAAACTGAAAATGACAAACAGGGACTCCTGGGAGATCGATCCCTGCGTAAGTACTCTGTCAACAATAATATACTGATTATTATTGGACTCATGTTTATTTTACCACATTTCCTCTTTGTAATCATTTTGGTGAAATCAAACACTACTAGGATATAGAATCAATATATACCATCCACATAACAAAATTATGTAAACATAAGCCTAACTGAGCAACCACAGATCACCACTATATAAACATCTAATATAAAACATAAAATCCAGTTCACACTGTCTTTATGTCCCAGTGTTTAGCAGGTGACGGCTAACGTGTATTTAGTAAATCTTGTTAGGTCCGTTGTTCAGATAGTCTGTAATTCAAAGACCAATTGCCTAGTGTACCAATTGTCTCACATATGGTGTGGATTTAGGCTGAAGGCCTTCATACACACAAGTACTTTGTGATTTGTTGTGGACTCCTTGTAGAAAATGTTGACACAATTCAGCCTATATATTTATGGTCTCCACAGGACTATAAGGAATGTGTACCCGTTACTCTTGCTGTGTATATTAGACTGGTCATGGTATTGAGGTCGCCATGTGTTCCTAAGGTGAGACCAACCAGTGATCACCATTTACATGCTCTGTTCTTCTCAAAGCTGTACCTTCCATCCGCAGGGGAGAACTGGTGATTTATACCAAATCCGTAGCAGCGGCGTCTCCTTCTCTGGGCATGGTGTCAGTTACTGACAATTGCCACTATGCAGTACTTTGCAGAATTTGGCAGCAATGCAGACATGTCAGCAAACGTAATGTCTGCACACCCCACACCTCAGAGATCCTAAAATTCATGGAACCTCACTTCAGCTTAAATGTAGGCGAGAAGAGAAGAAAGGCATGGTGTCTCCTAGTTTTGTGTTTTTTTATTTTTATTGATTATTGTAACACCCAAACCTTTCACACATAAGGTACAAAATATAAAGTACATACATGATTTATTAGTATACCACAGGAGATACCATGCTTCGTATCATCAAATTGTGTGTGTTTTGAACCTTAAAGTTTGGGTTTATTGCGTTGGCAGGATAACCCACTTTTGATAGTGTGAGCGTAATACAAATGTGTTCTAATGAGTATAAGAAGCACAGAAGCAAAGTGTATCTTTCCAGATTCAAAATGAGGTCCTTGTGACAACTACCCAAGGGGCTATTCACTAACATTGAAATGTCCTGTAATATCTTTGAAGTCTGGGCTGTCAGACGCCTACATTAACAGGTCATTATCATTTTATCAAAGTCTATGCAGACCGTTAACGAGAAAGTAATGGATCTTTCCAGTTTACTCAACAATGTAATCACATTTGTTTCCACTGAGGGTCAAAACACTTGAAGAGTAACAAGCAACAGGGAATTTTTAACAAATGATCAGCTGAAACTCTAAGAGGTCATCATCAAGGCACCCAAAGTATATGAATGTCAGGCAAAATGTTGGCAACAAGAAAAAGTGTTTGCTAGCTGAAACATAGAACTGGCATGTATGAAAACACTATGGATTTAGGCACAGGACTCACGATTTTCCAGCAAAAAATTAGGTTATTGTAACTTTCTCCCCTTTAAAGTTTCATTCATTCCAATTAAATAATAGGAAAGTGATCTCTCCCGTTAACATTTCGATTTTTGTTAAATGTTAACTTGAGCCCCTCTACGTAAAACTTGTGTCAGCTAGCATGAAAGGGTTCAATATTGCTCTTTTTTCATCTTTTACATATTCTGTGTGGGACGACATTTGACGAAATCAACTAATTATTTTTAGACTGAGCCTGCAACCGTGTATGCGCCCTCACTTGCGAGACACTATTGTTTACAATAAAGTGCTTGGAAGCCCGTCCATCGTTTACCATTTGTGAGATTCAGTGTCACTCTTCTTTGCAGCCTACTAATTAGTAATTGAAGGCCAAGCATCACTTTTGTTACTTTCTGCAGAGCACGAACCAAGCACAGATTGATTCAACCTAATTAGTTCCAGGGAGCTGCTCCAGGCATGGCTGAGGTATTATTTCTCCCCCTCTGACTCCATCTGCCACTATCACTATCACTATCACTATCAATCTATATATATATATATATATATATATCTCTCTCTCTCTCTCTCTCTCTCTCTCTCTCTCTCTCTCTCTCTCTCTCTCTCTCTCTCTCTCCCTCTCTCTCTCCCTCCCTCTCTCCCTCCCTCCCTCCCTCCCTCCCTCCCTCCATATCTCCCCATTTTGTTTTTCTTACATACACCCTTCTCCCTCCGCCCATTAGTGCTGCTCCCTCCCCCCTCTTCTTTTTTTTTTTTAACATTACACAGCAGTGCAACATTGCTTCGAAAAAAAAAAGCGCTATGACGCGGTCAATAATGGCCGTGTCTCAGCGCTTGTTTTTTTTAATTGACTTTAAAAAAATACTGCACAGCAGCGTGTGCTGCTGTGCCACGTCTTAACAACATTGACAAAGTCAATAGATGTCACACATGCAAGACCTACAGGCTTTGCACTGCTTGTTCACTGAGACGTACCACAAGCTTTCAGGGCCAGATAAGATTGTGCAACTGACCAGGCTTAAAAGTGGAATTTTAGGATTCTGAGCAAATTATACTAGTGGAGGCAAAGAAAAGGCAAAAGCAAACTACACGCTCAGCAACACGGATGAAACCGTGGACACAGCTGGCAGAGCTAAGGAGAAGTCCCAGAGAAAGTCTGTGGGTATGGAAAGACACAAGGCAATACCGATTTTCAAAGAGTCATCCTGTGTCACTGCACCACTACAGTAGCTAGACGTATCAGTAGCTTCCTTCTGCTCAGCTGTAAATCTAGACAAAGACGAGCACAACTAAAATGCCCTCTTCATTTGTACTATGTTTATCAGGTTTCTCCGCCTGTGCATTAATGGGCTGATGTTACGGTGAATGGGAGAGGAACAAAGCTGGAAGCTTAGCAAACAATTCTAAATGTGCAAAAAAAAGGACAAAAGGGAGTATGAATAGCAAGAGGGCATATCTGACGCAGAAATGAAAATGATACATCTCTTCCCATACTTCCCGTCATCTCACGCTGAAAAGAGGTCTGGGAGTGCATATCCACTCAAAACCTTGAAATACAAGATCCTAGGTCAGCACTTCTGGCCCACAATTGGAGCTCCAACTGGATGTTGCCCTTCTTTAGTTGACAAGCCACAATTAAATAAAGGCCTTTTGTTGGATGCTACCCATACACCTTTTATTCTGACATAATCTGCGAAATTTGCGACCCAAACTAATTTTTCAGGCGTTTTAGACATACTGCAGGCACAGTAGCTCTGCATAATTTGTCCAACATCCAAAAAAATAACAATGATCTACAACAGCAGAGTGGATGTTTCATGTGTACCTCTCTTGTGAACACAACAGGTTTATGTAATCACCAAAGATGCAGGTCAAAAGGGCATGCTATCAGCACTGTCCCTTGTAGCAAGCAAGGATGGCATTACATTACGTTGTAGATGGTGTGGAAACTGATTAGATACATGGATCCACACAGAAACCAGACCCTTCAAGAAAGGAGACTGCTACCCCAAAAAAGTAAGCAAAGGAGAACATGGTCCCTGCATCAAGTGTGAAATGTGGAAAATACACAGAAACTGAAGTGGCAGTTGGCATTACAAACAAAAGGGGTGGAGCTCAGTCATTGAGGGATATTCACACATGGAAGACTCCAAATTATTTTGAAATTGCAGCATTCTTTTTAGGTCTTGCCGAGACAGCAAATGTGCAGTCGCTCGCAAAACATTTTGTTAGCTTTGTTACCTGTACATTCCTTACCACTGTTTGGCTACATCAATACTTTCCTGTGGTCAGCACATGCTGGCTTCATTACCTTTTTGTGTGTTTTTCCCTCACCCGGAGCATGGCCCAAGTACTTGATCTGCCACTGTTTGTGCTTTCGGTGCTACTTTTTAGGTTGAGCGTGCAAGCGCTCCGACGTGTTATCTGTGGGCTTTTAACCACACCCACCCTACACCTACCACTATATCTTGTTCATGGACTTGCCTTTCAAAAATCCTTTGTTATCATTGGTAAATGCTTTACGTTTGTTCCTCCTTGGGGCAGTTTTGTTACTGCCTTGGCCATTGACCCAGTTACATGGATAACTGCGAGCAAACGTATTTTTCCTTTTGTGTGTCTCCTTCACGCCCACAGCGGCAGTGGTGCTTTTGAATTGGCTTGCGTATGTCAACTGTTTTACTTTTCATTTTCAATTTATGGCGCAAGAAAAGTCCAGTTAGGAATTTACAATGCTAATAGCTCTAACTCAAGCAAACATGAGACCCATTGCATTGCAAATGCTTATTCCTGTTGATTGCCCAGTCCCATCCTTCCGCCACCCCCCTTTTTCACTTGTTCCCTTCCACACTGCTCTGTCCAGTTGCTTCTCCCCTCCCACCCCATCACGGACTGTTGCTTGCTCACTTCCAACCTCCTGCTCCATCCTTCGTTATTGCTGGCCCCTTTAGACTCACCTCCCCATGTTTTGTTGCTTGCCCATAGACCCTTCTGTCCCACCAGAAAAAAGGTAGCGGGGCTCGCCTCAGTGACCTATTCGCTTTACTATTTTAGCCATGTTGCAGAGCAACGTGGCTGCTGTGCAGTACGCTGAAAGTTTAAAAAGAAAAAAGTGGTAAGACGTGGCTAGCACTGTGTCACAGCACTTTTTTCCATTTTCCTGTTGGCGAGATGGCATGGTGGGCAAAATCTAGACTCTCCGTGCTGCACACCCTTCAGCACTCTGAAACGTCTCCCACAAAGCAAAAAAAAAAAAAAGTGCCATGATGCATTATGGCGCTTTTTAGAAAGGAAAAAAAAAAAGCTTTCAGCTATGCTGCACTGCAGCGCAACATGGCTAAAAACACTGACAAAGCAAATGCTTCTTTAGCTAAGATTTTTTTAGCCACCCCTGCCAATTCCAATCCAGTTGGAAAGGAGGAAAAGAATGATTTCAGTGTGTATAATTGCCATATAGTTGGAGAATAAATTATTTTATTAAATACATATTCCAAAGTAAGAATGAACTTTAAAAAAAAAAAAAAATCATGTCACACTCAATTACATTACTTTATTACAAGTCTGTAGTAAGGCCTGCATCAGTGTCTTTTCTCCCTTCATGACTGCAGGAATCAGAAGCCTGTGCCCAGAAGAAAGTACGTGTCCTCCAGGTGAAAGGCCACACCAGAAGCAACAAGCATTGGCAAAGCCAACAGGTTGCACCTATACAAAATCTATTGGTTTTGTCAATTGTTTTATTAAATGTTGCACAGCAGTTGTGCTCCTGTGCAACATGGCTTAAAGCAAAAAATACATTTAAAAAAAAAAAATAAAAAAATAATTGACAAAGCCAATACATTTTGCATAGGCGAAGCCTACTGTCTTTGCCAGTGCTTGGTGTCAGTTGTGCTTATAAAGGGGCCAGTACCTCCAGTGTTTCATGCAGAGTGGTGATAAGTTCTTTACAACAGGGGGAGAAACTGATCTACATCTGAGCAAATGTATCACAAGTTAACTTTTGTTTCCAGATTAAACAAACGTATTGACTATCCTAAAACAATAGTTTAATTTAAAAATAAAAATAAACAGTACTATGTTTGAACTCAAACAGGGCAAAACGTAATCTGAAATTTACTACAAGTTTCTCGAATTATGCATCAAGGATCTGAAAAATGGACCTGTATGTGGCCTATTTGGTATTACGGATGGCAGTGATGCGCCAGGGAAGTAAGGGACTGGCCAGCCCCCTTTTAATATTGCTTAAGCAAACAGCTGCCTGTGCAAAAGTGTAAAAAAAAAAAAAAAAAAGTACTTGTTGGCCAGTTAAAGGACACTGGCCACCAGAAGCAGTACTTAGTCCAAGCTCCACAACACAATGAAGAATCCGAAAGGGAGGGGAGTTAGCTGGATGCTGGGAGGAGCTACGGACCAACAGGAAGCAAGGAAACGAGACCTGCATGGGAGCCAGCCAACGGTAAGTAAAGTGACATGGGAGCCAGCCAATGGCAAGTAGAGGTAATTAATGGGCATACATACTATAAGCCCACTTTTTTTTTTAATATATATATATATATATTTTTTTTTTCAATAGATTGTGCAAGTGCCGTGCAGACAAAACCTAAAAAACAATGGTAATGTTCCAATCAGAAGGAAAAACATGGGTCATGCACAGCAGTGTACCAGAACTGCAATGTCCCTATAAGGCACATACAGAGGAACGTTTTCTTATACGTTAAGACGTTTCAATAACTGAACCGAAAGAAGAGGCAATGATGCAACTGTAGGCATAGAACAAGTCTAGTTTTTTCCACTACTGAAAAAAGGCCAAGGGCAGGGATTACAATTAAACATAAGCAATCTAAATGGGAATCACAATACAGTAATCTTTGTTAACAGAATTTGATTCACCAGTGTGTTGGTGATAGGGTCACATTTGTTTCCTTCTACTTTTTACTTCTAGCATTATGAAACTGATTATATGATTTTGATACGCTATCCCTAGCCTTGATGATGTCAAAAGGTAAACATACCCTATGCAACAAATCATGCTGGCTGGCTGGCACTGTACAGTCTAATGGCATAAAATAAACAGAGGTATAGAATCAATACTACTGTGACTTATCTACTGATGTTCAGTGTGCCAACAAGCTAGTTACATTACATTATGGGACACTGTTTCTGAATGTAGTGGCTGCTTGCCCTATATGCTACTCACCCGAAAGAACTGTTACTCTTTGGATTGCCACATCTTTGTAACCGGATGTCCACAGTTTAGTTTATGGGATTTATAGAGTGCATGGCTACCAGAAGGCATCCTAGCACTAATGAAGGACCGCCAAGCGATAGGAGCAGAACTATACTGAAAACAGTACAGTTTTCAATTTTCTACGAAAAGAGAGTTCGGAGGTATCTCAGACACTCCTCTAGCCACCCCTATCAGCGGCTCCTAACCGAGTGACTGCTATTAAAAAAATCCTCACCCTTTCACTGCCATGCTTTGGTGGAAAGAAGGGGATGAGCGATAGAAGTGGGAGGGAGAAATCTGTTGCGAGCTGCAATTAATAAAGGGAAATAGATGCTTGGAAATAAGTGGCTCACTATCACCCCTTGTGTGAAACCACAAGTATCAAGGAATCACGCTTTCATGAATAACCACAAATAAGCTTATTGTGAGGGGCACCATTGTGTTAGCTTTCCTGTTAGTGAGAGTGTGGATTTTGGAAGAAAGACATTTGTGCTCCCACGTGAACTCAACCGTGAATTTCTTGGATGATATTCCTAGGAAAGCCATTTGGTGTTGGACTACATTCCTTGTGGTCTGTCGCTGTTGTTATGCAACAGGTGTGGGGTTATGAACCACTGAACTACACATCAACTCCCAGGAGGAGAGTGATATGGGGTGCCAGTTTTGTACTTCAGTGGATGGACGTTCTTAATCAACTACCAATTTTCACTTTGGCATAGCAAGCCTACTGAGTGAAGTCATGATGTTTGAAGGGTGTGTATTATTTAGTGTGTGATCTAGCTATGCTGTGAGGTATTTTTTTTTCTCTTTTCTGTAAGCACATGTACTTTTTGTACTTATTTGTTTGGAGTATCCATGGACGGTGGCAATCATCTACTTTATGCTGTGTAGATATTACTAAAAAAATGTAAACAACATTATTTCCAGGAAAAGGGATTTAAGGTCACAGAAATATAATGGTTGGAAAGAAAAACCCATCAGGTAAGTTAAGACCAAATTCAAGTCCCAAGCAATTACCAAAAAAGGTCTGGTGAGAGGGGCAATTTATTCTGCAATTCATTACATCAGATGTCAACTACCAGAAACTTTATTAAAAAAATAATAATAATAAAAAAAAAAAAAGCTCTGGTAGTGTGGAAATAAACTAGCTGAGATAGCAGCTAAATAACTTAAATGTATTAACACCAAGTCCCTTCACTGCACATAAAAAAATGCAGACTGTAAGATATGTACCATCTGTGCCTAAAGTGAATCCACTGAAAACTCACTCTATCAAAAAGCCTGTTTGCAAGAGTATACCAGGTGGATGGCCTGCAAGCCACTAAAAAAAAAAAAAAAAAAAAAAAAAAAAAAAAAAATCTAAAGCAGTGAAGTTACAAGCCAAACCAACATAGAGAGCACTGCAAAGTATCACACAAACCAACAGACGTTTATTGTAACTTGTATCCACATAGTACAGGGCAGTCCATAAAGATTAATGATTCTTCATTCAGTCCATTAAGACACAAGAGCCATAGTGATCAATCGCAAGATTTTTTTTGAATTCTTAAAACTCATGTTTCTAGCCAATGCGTTTCGCCCTTTCAAGAGGACTTCTTCAGAGCTACAGATATTCAGAGCCTGTTAAAATCTTAATCATACAAATATCATGTTGTCCAATATGTACAGAGGACCGCGTGACAAGCATTCACAATATGGGCCCATTGGCTGAAGCTACACAACACATTATAATATGGGATGCTGAAATAAAAAAAAGTTAATTTGACCAAATCAATACAATTAAATAAATACACTTCAAGAGGTTTCCTTAAAGCCAGTGAAGAGGTAGCTGGCCTAAATAACAAGAGGAACGTATTCTTTAATACACAGGTCAAAAAATTTAAATGTGGGCCCTCCCACTTTAGTCCCGTTAACTCAAGGAGCCTTCAGGATTATCTCAATGAGTGTATAGGAGCATAACTGGTAAGCATGTCAACAAAGTTCTTTGAGCACTGGTCACAGCACTTTGAACATATAGCTCTTATTCACTGGCAACCAACAAAGAAACCTGAGGTGGTGGAACATAGAATCAAACTTCTTTTTTAAGGTGTTAAGTTTTGTATTTTGCTTTTTTATGCTACAGAAATGTAGCAAATAAAGATCTTTTGCCTGACTGACTGACTCAACGTTCTTAAAACCAAAATGAAGACATGCAGCTGCATCATGTATTAACTGCAGCTTAGCCAATTGGTTCTGAGGGAGTCCTAGATCAAGTTACAATAAAACAACCTGGATACAATTGAAGCATTGATTGTGGTCTTTGAACTCTCTAAGTATAATAGGCAAAGGTTTCTCCAGGCCTTGAGAAGGAACATGCAGGAGGAAACCAGTTTTGAGATGTGTCACTGGAAACACAAATTTGTGCCAAATGAGACCTACACTGCAAGCTGTAATGAAAGGTATACGAGATGGGCTCAGCTGAGGGGGCCACCAGTTTCCATCCCATAATGAAGCCTAAAAATAAATAAATAAATTTAAAAAAAACACTAGACTTTGGGTCGAGTTAATGGTTAAAAAGCTGCATACTTAGTCATCCATTCCCTGAATCTTACTTTCAGTGTAACAGAATCTTCACTTAAATTATTATTTGAGTGTCATCAGCACAGCCAAAATACAGCAACACAAACAATTGTATGGGGGCTGCCACAGTTGCTACAACCTGATTAGAAAGAGTAGGGATCAGAATCGGGACACGGCATGAAGACCTTAGTGAGTGTATTTATGCTGAGGGATCATCAAATTTTTTCTTCTATCAGAAGAAAGAGTGAATCTACTTCGAAGCCTGACCTCCCACAGCATGCAACCTATGTAATAGAGTTTTATCTGAGACCATGCCACAGACTATGGATAGATCCAATAATATCAGAATTGGTGGCATACAGGAATCTAAATAAATTCTGTTTTCTTCATTTAGCATAGAGATAAGCACCTATTTGGTCCTGTGCACTCGTTGGAAGCCAGAATGATGAATAACAAAAACACTGGAGTGTTCCAGAAAAGGGGAACTTTTTTTTTTTGAAGGCACATATTTAGGCCGGCAGTACGAGCTGGAAGATTGGGCAATTGTTAGCAATCACCTGAAGGTCCACAGGTCAGCATTTAAAGCAGCATAATGTGCCTGCCCAGCTGTATTTGGCACCTCAAATTCCAGCAAATTCGTTTAGAGAGAAGAAGTGTTAAGATCGCCGGTCTTACAAAGTCTGGCAATACAGAAATACAGAAGCATACTTATCTACTGATAGTAGTTCCAAAAAAAAAAAAAATCCACTCAAAATCATCATAGTCCTAATTTACAGAATCGGAAAAATCCAAAATTATCAGAGAATGAGCCAAACAGCACTTGCATACTCTGAAAGTTCATTTTTGAAGTCACGTTTGGACACAGAGTATTCGTAAAGCGCACTACTCACCTGAGAGGGTCTCAAGGCGCTGGGGGGGGGGGGGGGGGCAGTGTGCTGCTCCTGCTCAAACAGCCATGTCTTGAGATGGACACTAGAAAAGTCCGGTGGAATAATTTGTTTCATTAGAATCATGTGCACTAATTAATAAGAATTGTTTACTAATAAAACAAATATACTTGGATATATGGAACTATCATTTCCTGAACTGTGCTAAACTAGGCATTGGCTCCATTTTAAAATAACAAGGCTGCTGTTTCATAATATTCATTGTGTTCATATTTTTCACTGCCACCTCACGCAGCAAAATGCGCAGTTTGCTTTGTAATGGCATGTCGTCCTCGAAGAACTCTGGAGGACGTCCTTAGATACTTCATACTTTTGAAGGTGCTTCTTCCTTGCACACTGCATTACATTCACGCATGAGCCTTTTCATTGTTTATGTAAACATATTTGTCTTAACACCTCTGACGACAATAGGTAAGAAGGGGTTTAGTATTATTCATGTTGGGGTAATAGTACCAAGACGTATTATTATTATAATAGTGTCATACCATCTTGCAGAATGTTGAATTAAGATTTGTTCTATCACTACATTTTCACCTCATGCTGGCTATGCAGTTTCTATTGCTTTCTATAACGAAATCTAATACAAAAACCCTTGAATTTGGAGGTTAGCCAGGTCTGTTTGGGTATCTACTAGGGATCCTGCCCAACCGCCTATCCATTTGCTGACCATTTTGAACTTAAGTCTATTTTTCATATTCTTCTCATTGCAGCATCTACCTTAAATGCTGAAAGCCTGTGACCTTCAACTGTTTGAGAGTGTTATATTTTACCTTTCTGTATTGCACTTTATTTTTAATAAACCTTAATTGTTTTCTAAATTTACTATCCTTTAACCCTTTTAGAGTCAGCCTTTGTTATGAATGCATTTTGAAATGTTTTGAATCTTATTAGGGATACATTGCCTCAGTTATTGTTGAGGACAACATAGTCCATCCCTCAGGTAAAGGGTACTATGACTATCGTGCAGATTATCTAATAGATAGTGCTCCCAGTCCCTTCCATCCAGAAGCTCCCCTGACCTTCACAGTGCAATTTTAAAATAAGGCTGCTCAGGAACGGCACTGAGCAATTCAGAGACAGGCCGCAGCACCTCTGTGACAGACACCAGTACTTCAATGACAGGTGTCGCCGATGAACCTACTCATTAACTTCAAGACAGATACTACAAACAACAGAGTCTCAATGGACAGCTCTTCATTTGCTCAATTTGCTGTGCAGGCTCACTACCAACTGGAAAGTTCAACTCAAGGATGGGCTGCAACATGAAAACTAGCTCTGAAGGGGAGGTTTATGAATCCAGAGCCTCTCGCTGATTCTTCTTGTTGTGATGGGAATTGTGCACATGTTTTACATTTTTATTACATTAATGAGCTGGAGAACAAGACCTAGACTGATAATTTGATCCTGATTTAGAGCTTGGCAGACAGGTACTCTGTCACAAATGTGATGAATATTCTACCCACCAAACTCAAACCAGGCCCTTGGTTTCAACCTCAAATGTCTAGGAGAATATAAACTCTCCATCAACAATGCCTAGATGAAGTCAGATTAGATTAATTTCATAAATCATCCAAAACACTTAAAGATGGAAACCTATTCAAGGTCTTCCTTCACCACCTCAAATTTATTTCTACTTTTTTGTAAATTCAATCAGGATTTTTGAGGGGGAATCTGAATATACAAAAATATCCCTTCGACGAATTCAAAGTTTTGGCTAGTCTAAAGTAGTTGTATATAATTTCTTAGGCTCACCCATGGTTTTCTCATGGACTCTCTGGCTAATTACATGTATATTAAATAACAAGAATGTAGGAAGCTTTCTGAAAGTATCTAGTACCTGCAACTAGAGGGAGAAATGCTTGTGTGGAGTACTAATTGCTCCCATGCTTGCAGGGACCATTAGAACTCCACAAAGGTCCCCTCAATCCATGGGTGCCATAACAATAAATAATCAATCAGGGTATTACCCAAAGAATAAATTTTAACCCTTTCCAAGATCCTAATCGAGATTTTTCCCCACAATATCACAGTACTCCCTCCAAAAGTGGGACGCAATTACCTCAGTGCCTATAACTGTATCAGGTAAGGACTTGACGAAGCATGCCACAAAGATATGTGGGTGAGAGTCCGCTCTAAATCAGGACCATTTCTCCTTACAGTTGTGGGTACTAAATATTGTCAGGAGACTTCCTCGGTTCTTTTTTGTTGACTATGGTTAGTACGGAGACAACCCTCCTTGTAACCCATTCTCACTCCCTCACTCACTCCTTTTAGCTGTATGATTATAAGCATACCCCCAAGACCAAAGCACTGGCAAGGCCAATATATCTGGCTTATGACTTTGCCTTATCAATCACTGATGAGTTTAAGCTCTTAATAATTCAACACACTCACTTCTGTCATACAACAATTCAACCACCCATTTACCCTTCCATAGTACAACAGTCACAAAACTCAACAAGCATATAGAAGATCAATTAAAAGTAGAAAAAAATGAAACTTATTGTGACCTACACTTGGTTGGCAAATGCTTGCAATACAAAAATTAAATCAAACATAGCAGCAAGCGGACATCATGCAATAGCATTGTTCTTAGTGTATTGGAGGTTTTAAGTTCCAATGTAGCTGTCAGATTTAGAAATGAAGAAACAATATGATACAGCTACTTAGTATGAATAATTCAGTAAGCATAAGCCATTAAAATAGTAGCATATGACAAGCTCTGTAAAGGTACAAAATCTTAAAAATCATTACACACTACTCCATGACTACAAACAGAGATGCTGATGCTTAAAAGTACTGTACAAAAGTTAATATATTACTTTCAGTAAAAGTGGGAATTGTTCAGATGACAGAAGACCTTGGAGACTCCTTGAGTTTTTGATCCGCTCTTATTGGAAATTTGGTGACTCAACAGTTCAAGATTGTACTTGTAGAGTTAAAGCAAGCGATGACAGCTTGCATGCAAGATCAAATACCCCACTGATTAAAGTCACTCAGAAGAGGGCTCTCCTTTGCCTTAGGAATTTAGGGCAAACACAGTAAATAAACAATGTCCTCCAAAGTCAGCCTACATAGTCAGCAGGAGGCTGAGCTGCTGTTCCGAAGCCAAGGCAAGGTGTGCGGAAGAGCAGGAAGATGACCAAAACGAAAATTGCATACATTTTTTAAATTTTGTTTAAAAAAAAAAAAAAAAATAGGTACAAAGATCATCCAGCCTCTAGACAACACTATGCTTTCAGGGTTTTGTAATCATTTGATAGCATCCAGCGATGGGATCTATTTGCTTGAGCCGCCTTGTCCTCTTGTGTAGAGGATTTCTTCAATAAGAGGTTGATTGATTTTTTTTTTTTTTTTTTTTTAAACCCTGCAAGAAACCAGGGATTCCGAAAGTGGTTTTACACCCAAGGCATAGTTGGCAGAAACTAGACACTGCCTTGCTGGAGCGTTTTGGCTTTTTGATATTCCAGCCCATAAGTTTATTTAAATGTTTATCGTCAGCTTGATTTTCTGACAGGTTTAAATGGTGCTCAGTAAAAATCACACAGGGTGATCCTCTTTGAATGCTGTTGTACTGATCCAAGTTGGCAAACATAATGCTTCTAAACATAGGGGTCATCTTAGAACAGCGAAAAACGATGACACCATTAACAATACCATTGCAAGATGAACACCTATTTTAGAAACTGTGGTTACCCATGATGCAGCACACTGCAGATGAAATGACTGACAGATGTAATCAGTCAAAATGTTGTTTCTCACAGGCTAATACAGAAAATGGCAGAAATTGGATAACCCATTATACCATGCAATATACTGTCATGTGGAGAATCAGAATGTGATTGAGACTTGAACAGGAAGAAGAGGGGTCAACCAAAGACCCACTATTTAGGTTTATGAATGTGGAGTTAAAAAAAAAAAATATATATATATATATACATACATACACATACACACACGCGCACACACACACACACACACACACATACATATACACTACAACAGCCTGGCAGACAAAGGAACTCCTTCGATAAAGAACAAACAGCTGTAACAGCAATGACGTTATTTGGAGAAGGCTGCAAAGGAGATAGAGAAATATACACTTGCATTACAAGAGATATGCAGTGTGGATGAATTTAAATCTGAGATGGAAAATATGCAAGTAAGATTAGATAAAGTAGAGTGTGAAGCTATGGCTAAAAAACAACGTAAATTCCACAGAGATGAATGTGATTACGAAAAGGGTCAAATCTTAACCTTTGCACACATATGAACATATGAGGTAAAATCAGGCAAATAAAGGAGTACAACAAGGAGCGCGGAATGTACAGGCCTCTTCAGTGGAATCTAACGACATACAGGAGAATTTACTGAGAGAATCTGCTGAGAGTGATGCAAGTGAAAGTGATGTGTCAAGTCATTTTGAATCTGAGGGAGTAAAATCCCAAATTTTAAAGGAGTTCAACCTATTGGCCCAGGGAAGAGTAAAAGCCCAACGAGGCAGAAGCACAGTAGGTTCCAGAGCTCGTGGAAGAGGAGGAAGAGGAGATCCAAGACCAAGCGGATTACGACAAAGAGACACAGAAAGCACATGGGGAATACGTACCAGAGGTCAGACTGCTGCAAACCCATAGAAGGAACTGTCATTAATCTATCAGATGTAAGTTTATCTAAAGAACAGGAGAAGGTTTTATCCCTTGGTTTATCATTTTGTCCACCATCATTATTTGATTACACTCGGAATAGATCTATTCTACTCTATTTTATCAGGAAGGTAAAGCTAAATTACTGGTACGCCACTAAGGTTAATGAGGGACAACGACCAATAGGGGAAAAGGTATCACCACCCCTGCTACAAATTGCTGATATTGAGACACTTCAAGTTATGGGACAACTAACAGGTGACAGTGGGTGGGTCTCTGACCCAATATCTAGTTTGGGGAGAGAAGGTTTCCAAACGAACTTAGATTGTGCAGGCATTAAAAGATTCAAATTTAGATCGACCTTTTATCCCCAAGTAAAATGTGCAGCTATTGATGTGTTTGAAAAATATGTTGTTAGGGATTTCCAGAAATTAAATGCGAGCAAGAATAAACAACAGGGCCGTCAAAATGTGAAAATATTGTATCGTGATCAGCTTCAAGTGATTCAGGAGCTGAGCAGAAATCTGAATGTAGTTATTAAGCCCTCCGATAAAGAGGGCAATGTGTTATTTGGCCCACATCTAAATATCTAGAGGAAGGTTTGAAACAATTGAGAGATGGTACCAAATATGAGAAAACTAGCAAACAGAGATATCATGAAGCCAATGATAAGTACAAGGAGAAATTAATTGAGTGGGCAAATAATAGAATTATAGTTAAGGATGAATTCTTATTTTTAATGTGTCCTCATACGAAATTACCAGTGTTGTACCTATTGCCTAAATTACAAAAGGATTCCAATAACCCACCTGGCAGACCTATAGTCTCTTCGAGGGGCAGTGCTTTGGAAAATACATCTAAATATATTGATTTTTTTCTTAAGAGCATTTGTAGAAGCACTGCCATCTTATATCAAAGACACGAGGGACTTCCTGAATAGGATCCATGAGATACTGTGGGAGGAGCAATTTTTATTATTAACATTGGATGTGGAATGTTTGTACACCTGTATCCCGCATGACTTGGGTATCCTGGCATGTAGACATTTTCTTAGAGCAAGATCTCTCTCTTACTTTCAGCATACTGAAATGCTACTTGATATAATGCAAATTTGTCTTTAATCACCAAGTGTACCGACAAGTGCAAGGGACTGCTATGGGTACTTGCTTTGCTCCAAGTTACGCAGGCCTTTCTTTAGGCTGGTGGGAGGAGCAAGTGGTTTACAATATGTCCATGTTTGATGAACACGTGGTGTTGTGGGTTCGGTACATTGATGATATCTTTTGTATCTGGAAAGGTAGTCAAGAACAGGTGGAAGTATTTGTTAAACAACTTAATATCAATGATATGAATTTGAAACTAACTGCACATATACATTGCTCAGAAATTGAATTTTTGGATTTGAAACTGTCAGGAATACAAAATTAACCAGTACCTTATTTCGCAAGAAGACAGCTGGAAATAGTCATACATGCTAGTAGTTGTCATCCAAAAAATGTGATTCATAGTATCCCTTATGGTGAACTCCTAAGAGCTAGGAGAAACTGTAGTGAAGATAGTCATCACTCGCATTTCCTGCAAAAAAATCGCTAAGAGGTTCCTTGAAAGAGATTACTCAAGTAAATTGATTGAGGGCACTTGTAAGAGAGCATTATTGCTAGACCGTGAGAAACTCTTGGTATCCCAGAAGGGCACAGATCAGTCAGATAGCCAGATGATGAGGTTTATTACTACATATAGTACTCAGGCCTGGGAAGTTAAACATATTTTACTGAAGAATTGGGAGATTCTCAGAAGCGATGATGTGGTAGCTGAGTTTATTGGTCAACAACCACAAGTTACCTTCAGAAGGTTTGCGTCTCTCAAAGACCAGTTATGTAAGAGTTTGATACAATCACCTAATGTAAGCAAAGGTACGCATGTTCACGGTTTCTTTTTATGCGGGAAATGTAAAGCTTGTAAAGGCAGTAACAATTGTTCTAAAGTTAAGTTATCAAAGAATTCAAAGCCGTTTATTATCAAAAAATACCTTAATTGCAACACAGATTACTGTGTTTATGCCCTTAGCTGCCCGTGCAATATTACATAGGCAGTCAATACACAGGGCCAAGAAAAGAGTGCGTGAACACATGAGGGCTATCACAAATGTTGATAAAAGTTATCCAATGTCAAGAAACTTTGATGAGGTTCACGGGAAAAACAGACATGTTAAAATGTTGTGCATTTGGATAATATTCCTCTAGGTATAAGATAAAGCAATAGGGAATTGGAATTAAGACAACTGGAATCTACGTTTATAATTAAATCCATCCGGTGTGTTAGTTGAATACTTAATCAAGATGAGGAACTTTTTGAACATTTGAAGTCGGCTTAGTTGTAGAGATATTATATGTTTGAGTGTATAGTTGTAGGAGGGATTAACAAGTCAATGAATTATATATTGTATATGTTAAGTGTGATTTTTGATATATTATTTGATTATTTATCATGTGATTGTTATGTTTCTAAGGATTATAAGAAGATGGAGCAGCAAGAAATGCAAGGAGCTATTATATCCTGACCAGTATAATCCACATATGAGATGAGTATTATACTAATTTATTAGTTATTTTTTCATTGGTTAATTTTTTTATTTACATTTAATTGAGTGTATATAGATATAGTAGGAAGTTGATTTTGGATTAGTTATAATATAATTGGGTACCTTGTATCTATTAGTATCAACACAATATTATAGTAGAGACACTAGGAATGTACTATGTCTGCTCCACTCCAATATGGCTGACTTGAGTTTCAATTGCTAAGTACTAGTACAAGAATAGCAGTTAGTCCTTCCTTTGTGTTGTTAAAATAAATACTGGCAAGAATGAGTGTGTTTTTAGAACCTGTTATCAAGGAGCGGGTGATCCGAAACGCGTCAGGTATTTCTGTGTCAATAAATAACGTCATTGCTGTCACGTTTGTTCATCGAAGGAGTTCCTTTGAGGTGGAAACAACACTATGCTAATAATTGAAGGGGTTGCCGCCCTGCTATGACACCGTGAGTAAGTGGCTGGAGCAAAGGCATTCTCGTGTGTTACAGCCTGGTAGACAACTACACCTCCCAGGTCCTCCTAGGAAAGTCTATCAAGGATTGTCACTGTACAAACCCACTATGCCTAGAGTTTATCAAAAGAAGTATTGCTTACTGTGTAAATCTGTTAGGTTCCATGTAACAAAATGTCTGGCTGGAGGCACTGACACTGCATTATAACAATTCACCCTTGAAAGCCTATTTATCTGAACAGAATGATGTTCACAATAAATAAGGCAGGCCATACTGCTTTTGTTTTAATTTATTTCGTATTAAAACAAACAAACTATGGTACTCCATATAACTTTGAAATGAAATTATCAAGCCTATGCCCTTTTATCACAGACTCACCACCATGACAAAGTGAAGTCAATTATACAGAGCATAAACTAAACTTTCCTGCAAGTTAGCCATCACATATACAGTAATAAAATAAGAAATATGCACAAAATTAGAGTTCGCAAAAACAATAAAGAGTCACTTCTGAGAAGCTTAATGATTCTCACAGAGCAAAATCCATATCCCTACCATAGGGTTTTGCCAGAGAGTAAACCAACTCCAGACCTCTTACCTGTTAAAGTAATCTATGAAAAGTCATGAAATGCAATACCATTTTACAGGCTTTAGTACAGAGTAGTAACAATCTACCAATAAAGGCCTGTTGGCTTTACCATATGATTTTCCCAATGAACCAATCAGGCCTCCAACTTTTATCACTGGTTTGTCCTCATGAATATCTCCGGCCTACTGGATGGGCCACAATCTTTGCCACAAAGCAACCATTAGTTTATAGTCGTAAAAAGTACAAATGGACACATAATTTCTTTAGATGAAGTGAAATATTATAGAACCCCTTGTTTAAAAAAAGCATAATATGCAGTCTCAAAATGCAGATCTTCTACCCTGAGGATTTATCACAAGAAGTAACCAACACAAAAAACCTATTACTATAGCAACCTGAGAGATTCCCTGAAACAAAATACAGACCTACAAGCTTTAACACAGTGTTAAGGGATACTGGTTTGTTATATCCATTTCACAATGAGTGTGAGAGGCCTACCATTTTCTTAGTATCTTTATATAATAAACAGATCTGAGCTCTGGCCTTCATCAATGGCTTGCCTTCATAACTAACCAAGTCCTGCCGTAATAAGCATAAGCTTTTCTACAATGCAAATAGTGCAATTCAAATACTTTTTTCAGTGGAACACCCAACTTCTACTCAATTAAATGTTGTACAAGGAAACCAACATGTAGGGGGTGCTTCCTAAACCCCTCTCAGTAGTACTTCTAAAAGTGTTTTTCTGTTCATCACACAAGGACAATCACAGTTGCACTGCCAAGTCAGAGTTAAATAGGAAGACGGACCAGCATGTTTTCACACAGCACAGTTTTTGTTGATGACCATTTTTTTAAGTCATGCTTTAGCTATTTTCCTTATGTAAATCAACAATTCTGTTTATCGTTATGATCCACAACTTGGGAGCGGGGGGGGGGGGAGGGGGATGTGTGTGTGTGTGTGCGCATATAACAACAAAAAAAAATACTTACATAGCATTTGTACAAAACAAGGTTATTATTTTCATGAACACAAACAGCACCAAGATCAAACAAGCGCTGGCAAAGCCAATAGGTCCCACTTATTCAGGAACTATTGGCTTCGCCAATGTGTTTAGTCATATTATACACCAGGAAAGCTGCTGTTTAGCATGGCTAAAGGTGTGTACCATAGAGGAGTGACAGTGTTGTAGAGGAGAATGGCGAAGAGTAAAGTAGAGTGTTGTAGAGTGGACTGGCAGAGTGTGGGGTGTATTGAGTGGTATAGTGGCATTCATTGGAGTACTCATCAAATACTTTATTCGGTTTCAAATAAAACCCATAAAAGACATTATATATATATCTCACACACACACAAATTTCTCAGACATACAATAAATAACATTAAAAAGAATTTTGAATACCAAAAGCAGTGTGTATATATATATATATATATATATATATATATATATATATATAAAAATATAAATATAATTTAACACAGCCTGCATTATCTCTGTTTCCCAAACTATGTAAATAAGAAAAAGCAAGATGGCTAGACCTAATACCCTTGAATATAAAAATTGGACGTAAAAAACCTTCTTCTAGGTATAATATAAAGGGTACAAAAAAGGACACAGTGCTTTGATATGTTTTACCATCACAGCAACATGGTGGAAGTTTTTTTAAACCTGGTGCCACATGTAGGGAATGCTACTAAATAATGTATAATATTCAAGCGTAGCCTAGTAAGTACAAATATGTGACGATAAGAATATCAAAGTATATCATAGGCTGTAGTTGGTATAGCGGCATCCTCTCCGTGTCCCTAGTTGTGGCCAGGTTTAATTTTGGGTCATGAATTAGGTGCCAATAAGTCTCCTTAATCATTTTAATATTCCATCCCACTAAAGAGTCCGGGGCAAGCAAAAACTCCCCTGCCCCAAGACGGAGAAGAGTAGAACGGACGTATCTAAGCCAGGGTATGTCCATCGACCGTGATAATGAAAGACAGTCCTGGATCACTGTTCTACACAAGTGGGCCTCAGGATTTGACCAAATTATAAGCCATAGCAATACAGGTTGAAATTTCATATAATCCGATATGACCCTCAAACCGATTTCTTCATGACAAAACATTGCCTTGGCAGATTGTGGGGCTGCTAATGACCTTCTTAAAAACTTGTTTTCAACTACTTGGAGACTTAAAAAATAAAAAAAAATAAAAAAATCAGCATAGCCCCAGACTCCTGCTCCAAATGTTGCAATGGAAGAACATTTACTTTTTAAAACAGTCAACATCTCTTTAACCGGTTTATGCCCCAGCTTTTACGAAAATCTAAAAAGAGCTTCTATGGCTCTTTGAAATTGCATTACGCGGACAGTTACTAAAAATTTCCAATTACAATTTATCCGTTAGATCACCCTCCTGGGAAAAAACAAACTCACGCCGAGGTGCAAGCATGTAATCTGCTAAGTAGAACAATTATACCTTTATCCACCCCTATGTTTAACATAACAGTCCACATTTTTACTCTGTCAACTGTGTCAAATGCACAGGTCAGATCCATGAAGGCTAGATGTACACAACCCTTTTTTACCTTCATGTATTTTTGAACTATCTGGGTCAGGTTAAGAGTTTGTTCAACTGTGCCCAACCCGGGGCGGAACCCATACTGCACTTTTGATAAACAGTCTCCGTTGCCCAATTTTCCAGCTTATTTAGAATCACTCGGCCTAATATATAACATTGGAGTGGTGTAGAGTGAACTGGTGTAGAGTGCATTGGCATAGAGAGTTGCAGAGTATAGTAGCGTAGAGTGAAGTGGCACTGAATCCGGCGGTGTACAAAGCAGGGTCGCAGAATGTAGTTGCATATATTAGAATGGTGCATAGTAGGATGCAATGTGGAGTGGCATAGAGATCAGTGGTGTAGGGTAGTGTAGAGTAGCAGAGGAGAGTATAGCGCAGTGGCATGAAGTGGAGCAGTGCAGAGCGCAGTGGCGTTCAGTGGAGCAGTGCAGAGCGCAGTGGCGTTCAGTGGAGCAGTGCAGAGCGCAGTGGCGTTCAGTGGAGCAGTGCAGAGCGCCGTGGCGTTCAGTGGAGCAGTGCAGAGCGCCGAGGCATTCCGTGGAGCAGTGCAGAGCGCCGAGGCATTCCGTGGAGCAGCGCCGAGGCATAAAGTGGAGCAGCGCCGAGGCATAAAGTGGAGCAGCGCCGAGGCATAAAGTGGAGCAGCGCCGAGGCATAAAGTGGAGCAGCGCCGAGGCATAAAGTGGAGCAGCGCCGAGGCATAAAGTGGAGCAGCGCCGAGGCATAAAGTGGAGCAGCGCCACAGAGTGCACAGGCATAAAGTGGAGCAGCGCCGCAGAGTGCAGTGGCCCAGAGCGGCGCGCAGCGCAGTGGCCCAGAGCGGCGCGCAGTGCAATGATGCAGAGCAATGTCAGAGTGCAGTGGAGTAGACAGCAGTGGCGTAGAGTAGTGATGCAGAGCAGAGTGCAGTGGCGTACACTGCAGTTGTGTAGAGTGCACTGGCATAGACAGCAGTGGTAAAGAGTAAAGTGGGGTAGAGTGCAGTGGCGCAAAGTAGATAGTGGCATACAGAGGACTGTTGTGAAGTGCAGAGTTGAGCGTTACAGAGTAAAGTGCACTGCCGCAGAGTGTATTGGCATAGAGTGCAGTGTGGCAGAGTAGACTGGTGTGGCCTAGACTGGAGTGGTGTGGAGTGGAGTGCAACTGCGAAGAGCTCAGTGGTGTAGAGTGGCGAATAGTGCATTGGCAGAGTGGAGTATTTGGGGTGTGGTAGCACATTGCCATTACAGACAACACATGTTCAATTGAAATGACCATTACATTTGCACAGACATACAATTTTACTAACAAACCTATACAGTGCACAGACAACGTGTGGAAATTGCATCCCCTAGTGTAATGAATTGTTTTGAACATATTAAAATGTTTTGTTTCCAACAAAGCTCAGAAACAGAAAAAGAAGGCGCTTTGTGTTCCTAATTCTGATAAATTCCGAAATACATACACAGTTCATTTAAACTGTGTTGGGTGCTAGAATAAAACTATGTTGTACCCCTTGAATCAAGCAAGATTGTCACACAAGTCCTGTCACACAAGTCCTCTCACTTTGAAGTCCGAGAAAGAAAAGTAAACAAGCTTCCTGGGAAGATAGCGCCTGACATTTGACCTCGGTCTTTGAATGCACAGCAAACGTGGCAGGATACGAACAAGATTTACAGGACTGTTTGAAGAAACAGAGCACTCCGAGTATGCATCGAAAAATCTGCCCATTTGCTACAGAGGTAATATACTACCAGAACAACAAAAGATACTGCAGCACTCTAGATGAGTCACAATGATGTTTGACAAGTAAGAGTCTTCTGCAAACAAATATTTGTAAATCCATCCACAGCCAACAGGCGTTTTGTCACCTGCATGACTCTTTCGAGGCTAATAAGTCCAAAACGCAGTCAATAGGAGTAGTGTTGCTGTGAAGAAGTTCAGCTAGACCTAATCAATAAGAGTAAGGTACAGTCAGTAGGGTCGCCACCAGTTGACATTAGAAAATGCTGCATGCGAAGTAGACTTCAAACCAATGGCCAAAAACACAATGACCTAGTATATAAAAGTAAGCCTCGTTGAGAAGGTTGTTTAGTCTTGCCCAAAAGAGAAAACCAACCAAGTCAGATCAAGGTGCAATTGGAAAGAAGAATAGCAAAAATCCCTGAAAAGTAAGGGTGGAGTGATAGGTCTACCATCAGTTGACTACCACAAGACAAAGAATAGGGTTTCCCAAAGTAATGCAGTCCCAAAACAAATGACCATGATAAGCCATGTACCTAGAAGAACTGCAACATGAATAAGTTCAGCTTTCTGAATGTCTCCAAGATGTCTTTAATAAAAAAACAGACAGCTGCGCCGCCTGGTAGGCTGCAACCTAAAAATAGTTGGATTTCGGGGGAGGGGCGGGGGCCTAAGCAATCAAAGATGTGGAAATAAAGAGGAACATAGCATTTACCAGCTTTTAATAAACTCCTTCACTCAGGCTTCTATTTACTTGATTAACTTGGCATTCGTTTATTTAAAAAAAAAAAAAAAAAACAATACTTCAATGTGGTCTGCAGATCTTCAATTCGTCATATTGCTTCCTGTTTCGAAGGGGAGGCTTCAAGCGAGGGACTCCCACACAAGTGTTAAATAAAAAATGTATTAAAAGATTAGCAACTCAATAACTAGTTTCAGTGATTGTGGGTGACTAAGGGCCCTTATACCTTCTTCCCTAGAAAAATGTATTTAGCATTCAAATTTTAATAACATTTAAGAGCAACTTCTACGTGTGTTTTTTGGTGCTGGGGCTGAACTCGACCCATTGCAGTCACAGATTTGATTTTTAATAGTTTTACTGTAGGGCATCAAGTGCAAGCACGAGTTGATACCCCACTGTTGGGAAGTCGAGCATGACTCGTTTCAAAGACGACAACAGTGACGGAATCATTTTAAAGGCTGATAAATTGACAATCAAAAGTACAATAACAAACCAGATATGAAAGGATATTTTAAATATCTCCATTACTGAACCAATTTTTTTTTGCCTATCCACATTTTAATAATAAAACATACTGGCTAAACATAAGTGAAGCAGCAAAACGGATAAAGAAAAATGATTGTACGAATAAAATAATCATGTCCTGGAAATGAGAGGGTTTTTTTAGTAGACCATCTCGTAGCTACTGAAACCCACATGCTATTCATTTTAGCGTTAAAAATAACGTGTCAATGGTGAGTAACATGGAACTGTTTTCCGTCTCATGACTAATGTTACAGTGGCTCTTTGTCGACGTACGTCACAGAATAAAGTTGCACTATTACCGTCGCAGCCGTGGAAAAGTAACAAATATAGAAATGGTGTAGAATCAACAAACATAGGGTGCCCATGGAAGCGAAATGAAGTTAGCGTGTTTGGACACAATATACATTTTATTGTTGCAGTTTAAGAGCAGACTAATACAAGACAGCAAAATGCTTCTAAATAAGTGCACCCCCATGATCTTTGGGTAATGTTTTTTTATTTTATAAATAACAAATTTCAGTCAGTAAGGCCATACAAGGCATGCACCGATTATAGCTCACTCAAAAATACCTACCTATAAATAACGGCAATAAAAGAGCTTCATGTTGATCAAGCATTCGAAATGTCAACAGATCTGACCTTGATAAGCTGGTGTGATGGTTACATTTTTAAAATTATTATTATCAAAAATATATCCCACAAAAAAAGCAGACACCTAGAAGTGGCTGCCATAGAATTCCAATAAGGTTTCAAAATTTAAAAAAAACATTCACCCAACCGACTGTTTCACTAGTCAAGTTTTTTTTTTTTTTTTTTAAATAACAACCCTTTCAGTTGTGCCACGCATTGTATTATTTGTGAATGAGACAAGAGTAATTTATCACGATATGAAGCTCTCAAATCACATGCAACTGCACTGTTACAATCTTACTGTAACACTCCATAACAGCAGCTTAAACAAGTATTGGCAACGCCAACAGGTCTTGTCATTGTGACCTATTGGCTCTGCCAATGGTGTTTAGCCATTCTGCACAGCATCCCTGACGGGACACATCTTTTACAACACGGCTGGAACCAAACAATACCATTACCATGCATTCATTACAACGCCTGAATCTTTACCATATGTTGTTACCACAGACCATTTACCTTCAGTAATGCATTATCTGGTAAAGACTATATCTAGATGCAGAGTCATTACCTCTGAATTTCAGAGGCGTCAGGCTGGATCTGGAAACTTGCTTGAGCAATACACCCGCATGCGCCGTTGGATGCCTCCATTCAGTACCACATGGCACCGGATGTGACGTTGTGGTGCGTGTGGATTTCAGTTACTTTCTTCACTACTTTCCACAACAGAAGAACAGAGCCATGAAGCAAAATGACAAATGTGTGTCATTTGCAAGGCTTGGGATGCTCCTTTTTCAGGGCCCAAGATTTGAGTCCACAGGGTAGGGAGGCATGGGTGGGCATAAGGAATCTGGAGCTTAATATAGTCTTTACTAGATAATACATTACCGAAGGTAAGTAACTTTTTCATCTGATAGAGATTTCTAGCTTCCTTACCTCTGAATAGATACCCAAGCCATAGCCGCTTGGTGGTGGGCTGCGGACAAATTTTCAAACCAGGAAGTCCTGCAGAGACGCCCACTTTGCTGTCTGACAGGCCTTCAGGACTGGGACTCCAACAGCTAACACAGTGGTTGTAGCTTTTCCTCTGGTGGAATCGGCCCATGAGCCCTCAAGAGGCTGCTTCTTTGCCACAGCGTAGCAGGTTTTTATACAGAGAACAAACCAGCGTGAAATGGTTTATTTCTGTACTGCTCAACCTTTCTTTGCTCCCACATAGGAGTTGGTTGTCCACCCAGAACTCTTTTGTGCAGTCAAGGTAGAACGACAATGCTCTTTTGGGGTTCAGTCGGAGTCACTCCTCTTCCTTAGAGGGATGCAGGGGAGCACAGAAGGTGGGCAGGGTGACAATGTCCCAAATGAAATGGGGTCACCACCTTTGAGAGGAAAGAGGCACAGGTGCGAAGCTCCACTTTGTCAGGAAATACTGTAATTGTATTTATATAGTGCTTACTACCCCGGATGAGGTGTAGAAAAGTTGTTCAGCAAGCAGCACGCTACTCCAGAACCCAAAAGGATTAGTGGTGGAATAGTATTGGGAAATAGGAGTACAGTGTTAGTATGAGTTAATTTGAGCACAGGATATGTGAGTTTGTTAGTAGGTTTTAATAAAATAATGGAGGGATAGAGGAGGGAAGAATCCAGCAGTGTTAACTCGGAATTTATAGTAGTAGGATGATGCTGGGATGAGTAAAGGAGAGATGGAGGAGTCTGTAGAAAGGGGTTAGAGAGATCATAGTAGTAGAAGGGGTTTTGGATGAGTCAAAGGTGAGATAATGGAGGGAGAATTTAGTAAGGTTGTTCATAGTAGTAAACTGAGGTTTGGTGTGAGCTAGGAGCTGTAGAGGAGGGAAGAGCTTAGGCAGGGTTATTTTGGAGATTATAGTATTAGAATGGGTTTGGGATGAGTCAGAGAGGGGATGGAGGATAGAATGACAGAGGTATAGGGTGATGCGAAGATAGAGTAAAGCTTACAAGAGTAATTCATTTTCCCCCTCTTGTACAGTAGGACTAAAGTAATAAATAGATATGTAAATACATAGTAAGGGAATATGCGTGTCAGGAATATAATAATGGATAAAATATTTTGAGATTTAAAGTTGTGTTGTATAAACAGATTTTCAATATCTGAAATTAATTTGTGTACTCTAACAGTTCATCTTGCCTCAATTTTCAATAGTGAAATCTTTGTTGATAAAATAGTTAAGATAACATTTGTTCACTGTGCTAAAAATGAAAGCATGGGTACAGAAGTATCTAATCTAACAACTTCTCTAGGAACTATGCACCCGGAACTCTTTTGTGCAGGCAAGGTACAACACAATGCTCCTTCTGGGTCCAGTCGGTGGTGTTGCTCCTCTTCCTCAGAGGTATGTGGGGGAGCAAAGAAGGTGGGAAGGGTAACAGTTTGTCCCAAATATAATGGGGTCACCACCTTTAGAGGGAAAGAGGCACGGGTGCAAAGCACTTCCTTATCAGGATATACAATGATATATGGAGGCCTAGATGACAAGGCCTACAGCTCACTCCGGGCAGAGGTTATTGCCACTAGGAAGGCTATCTTGGTGGTGAGCAGCCAGAGGGGACAATTGTGTAGCAGCTCGAAAGGAGCACACATAAGATACTTGAGAACTAGGTTCAGGTCCCACTGAGGTATAAAGGGAGGAAAAACATATGTGCAAGCTCTTTTAGAAACCCATTTACAAAAAGTGTCTTAAAGAGGACTGATCAGCTTTTCTACGGCTGACTGATAAAGAAGACAGATAACCCTTAAGAGTGCCAAGAACAGAACCCTGCTGGGCAAGAGATGAAATAAAAAGAAGAAAATCAGGGAGAGAGGCAGGCCTGAGCTTCACTCCCAACGAAAAGCGTTGCTGAGTGATTGGCACATTAGAAACTCCAATGCAATGCTACTGACATTGCACGTTCTCTTCAGGGACTAACAGATCCAACTAAGGCTCTATCCACTGCTGAACGAGTCCTTGAGCTACGTCCAAGTGGAGGCACCACTCGTGATCCGCTGCGCATCGCCAGCTGAGAATGTCCACCCTGGCATTCAAAGAACCTGCCAAGTGTTGAACCACCAAGGTTATGCTCTGCTGTTCCAGCCAGGTCCAGAGACGCAGGACCTCTTAAAAGGTCTATGACCCGACTCCGCCCTGCTTGCTGCAGTACCGCATGGCTGTTGTCTGCGAACACCTGCACTAACTTCCCCTTGACAGAGGGAAGAAATACTTCTAATACTAGTCGGATAGCCCAGAGCTCCAACAGGTGGATGTGGAGTCTGGATTCTGCTCGAGACCAGAGTCCTCTGATCGCCACCTCTCCCAGATCGCCACCTCATCCCAGAAGTAACGCATCTGTCAGTACTGTAAGGTCTGGTTGGGCGCGGTTCAAAATCCTCTACTGCAGGTCTTTAGCAGCTCCCTCCAAGATCTGAAGCAGATCAGAGAAATTTCCCTGATGCTGCGCACACTCAAACTTCAGGTCCCACCAATGTTTCCTCTAATTTTGCTTCCTTGTGTACGGCAACAGAATGTTTGCGTGCATAATTTTCTAACTTGTGTGTGAGGATGAGTGATCAAATGGCCAACTAAGAAAATTGACTAGCTACCACTTGAAGGCTGACAACAAGCATTGGCAACATTAAAAGGTCTGGCTCATAAATGAAAGTGCCTCCTTATTCTGTGCCTATACCGATCACTGACTCATTATGAGTTCGGTGGACGGGATAAGCAGTCTGCCGAACTTCAGACTGGAAGTTTGCCGCCATGCTGGCTACCTCCCCACCGGCCCATTACGACTTTCCCACTGTCCCATGGTTTCCACCAGTCAGCCCAGGGGGAAAGTGGTGGTAGCATTGTCACCATCTCGTAATGCGGTTGCCGCCGCAGGGTGCACCAGCATCCTTGCAATGCTCACTGCCTACACAGGATGCTGGGCAGGGTACCCCCGCACTGCCCATGCCAAGTGCATTGCATGGGCAGTGTAGGGGCCCCCTCTGTGGCCCCCTGCAACTGGTCTCCACCACCCTTTTCATGGAGGTGATACCGCCACAAAAAGGCTGGCGGAGAACCAGGTCGAAGTCAGCAGGGCCGCGCTGGATGCCGCCACAGCAGCAGTGGTCCTGATCGCCACCGCAAGGCTCATAATCAGGCCCTAAGTCATCATAGGTGTATTCTATTACTCATCCCTGATCTCATGCATCCATTCCTCACTGACACACTCTTACATTCACCCATTTACACAAGTGCAAAGAGATTCATGCACAAACTCAGCAGGAAGATCAATAAAAAACATAAAAGTACAAAAATGAAAACATGCTATCGCCTAAAAATGTCAGACGTATGCTTGCAATAACAAACTTAAAAGCAGAGAGTGGCTGTCCTGCAATGGTACTGTATCGTTTTATAGTTCCACCCGACTGCCAAATTTAGAAACCAGTGGGGTGCCCATTTGGCAATGGTAAAACAATTAAACCTTATTGACAATATTGTTCCATGATGGTCAGGTGGTTTAGATACAGTGGCTGTAGAAGTTGCGGTACACTGCAGATAAAGTCAGCAACAAGAAAGCAGTCAATGAGAACGGTCTTTGGAGCTGTAGCATGCTTTAATGATGAAATTAAAAAGGAGATTGAAACGGATGAAAAAGGGCCTGTAACCAGAAAATTAAAGCACTGGCCCTCTATCCTTGTCACTGAAGTGCACTTTTTTTCCCATGAGGCTGTGCACATGTGATCAGACTAATGTCACTTGCATGACAAGAGTCAACGACTGAGGTGGTATATCACTGATATGTATAGCAGTGGTATATATGTTTTTTATCATTAGATCTTGGCAGACAACTAAGACTGCCGGACCTTCCGATAAGGTTCTAGGAAGGTTTATTACAGTCTAAATCTTGTACCCCTAAGGTTGGTCAAAGGGGTAATCAACACAAAACACCATGCCTAAAAACTAATCTGTGAAATTGCCTACAGCAAAATACATCTGCAGGCTTTAACATGGTGCAATAACAATCCACACTTAAGGACCTATTGGCTTTGACACATTTGTTTGTATTTCATAATAATTAAGTCAGGTCTACTGCCTGTATCAGAAATTTTCATAAGAGACGAAACAGACATATGAAATAATTTTTCCCATTGAACCAATTAGGTCTATAGCTTTAGCCAGTGGCTCGTCACTGTAATAGGAGTCAGGACAACTACACTAAGCATAAATGTTCCTGCAAGGCACCCATAAATACAATTGCAAATCTATGCAAAATTGGCATTGTGTTTTTTTTTTTTTATTTAAATCCCCCACTAAGGCGCCCTACCAAGGATCATCATAGTGCAAATCTTCTAGCTCCACAATTTAGTTTGAGTCAGTCACCAACACCAAACCCCTTGCCTATTAAGGCAATCTATGAAATTCTATGCAAGGTCTGCCTACAGGCTTTAGGACAATATTATAACAATCCCCCATTATAAGCATATTGGTTTTAACAAATGCTTTTCATACTAATCAAGCCAGCCCTACTGCATTTGTAATAACTTTTTATAATAAACAGATCAGATATATGGCATCCGACATGACTTTTCCCATTGCACGAATCAGGTCTATAGTCTTTTCCTTTGGCTTTACACCATATCCAGCAAAGTACACAGAAGCTGCTAATCAGCATGCAAAAAGTTATAAAATTACAAATGTGATTAAAAATATCTGTTGATTCTCTCACAGTTGTCAACTTCAGTAAAAAAATAAAAAAAAAATATGAAGAGTGCTGCAAAGGATTCTGGTTCTTGCTTTTTTCCTAAGCATTTGCAGACTATAAGCAGGGCCACTGGAATTAGGCAATTTTTCAGTTGCAGCATTTCCCACATATTTGTGGTTTAGCCGCATTTGCCATATAATCCATCATTTGCTACATAGTCTGCCGATTTAAAAAAAAAAAATAAAAAAAAAAATTATGTCTAGTTCAAACAGATCATATGTTACTAAAAATACAGCAACGCATGTTGTCATACAGCGGAAGACTTGCAAAGGTTGACTGCCCTCCCCTCCCCCCCTTTCTGTTATTTACTGCTGTATCCGGCTGTTAAACTGTTACTAATCAAGTGATCAGTTTGTCCAGACACTGTTAAACTGTGGAAAAATGCCAAAATAAGGAAGCACTACTATCACAAAATGTGCAGGATTGTGCAGCACAATTTGCCCTTTCTTGCCGCATAATTCAGACCACCTTGCCACATAATTTGGTGCACCCTGGCCAAATAATTCTAGTTGCCCTGACTATAAGGATATAGGAATGTGGTACCTCGTCGTGTAAACTAGCCCTTACGCTGGATGGAAGACACTGAAAAGATAATTACTTAAGTAGTAGGATTGAGAAGATCAATTTTACAGATTCTTTTTTAAACTATGAAAATATGCAACAATGAAAATCAGAGGAGTTTTGAATCACACCTTCACTTAGGAGCTACCAGGGGGTACCGTGCAGACCTGGGCCCTGACACCACTGCACCTGCGGCACTATTTTGTCACTTTTTTAAATAAGAAGAGTTTCAGCTGTGAAAATACACAGCCCTGTCTGCTGGTGAGTTTTAAAACTATCAGTGTCCAAAACTGATGGGCTTTATTTAGGTATAAAGTTACAGCCTCTGGGAAGCTACTGATGGCTGACACATGACTGCCCTAGCTTCCAAAGAATGTTTATATCTGGGAACTGCCACAATTCCCCAAGGTATTTCACATTTTGGACTCTGCACTGAAGGCTCTGGGACTGCTGCTTCAGGATGGGCTTTCACTGCAGTTGTCAACACTTCCTCGATTAGCATTTTTAAATACAAAAACATGTCTTTTAAATGCATTCAGCAGCGCAGCTTCAACTAAGGCAGCTTTACAAAGCCTCCAATTAACACTTTCCAAATGCAGAGGAATACTCTGTGGTGCACAGTGTTTGTAGGTCTCTGCGCAGAGAGAAATCAAAGTGTGCGTGCCTGCTCAGGTGTGCACTGTAGAGAGAACTATGGGTCCCACTGAAGTGCCCACATATGCCATCTGTGGTGATTTACCAGGAAGATGCAGGAAGCCATGAGGACCAGCAGCCTCAGAGTCAGTCTCCCCATAACCAACGTATAGAGGCCAAAACATTGGCCTCAAAGCCGAACATATCCTGGACTCACTGCTCGGGAGGATAAGCCTGAAACTGTGCTGTATCCAGAACAGCTCCTATGAAAGATAGCATCTGAGAGGGAGTCAGGTGCGACTTCGGCACCTTTATAGTGAACCCCAGCAAATGCAGAAGGTTCGCCGTAGTCTGGAGGTGGGACTGACATCTCTGACCTGCACAGATAAGCTGCGACCACCGCCATCAACTTGGTAAATATCTGAGGGGCACTGGTAAGGCCAAATGGCAGCATGTTGAACTGAAAAGTGCTCGTGGCCTACCTTGAACCACAGGTAACGCCTTTGGGCAGTCAGGAAGGGAATATGAAAATATGCATCAAGTACAGAGCTACCAACCAGTCTTCCAGGTCTATGGCAGACAAGACCTGAGCCAACGTGAGCATCTTGAATGTCTACTCCTTGAGGAAGAGGTTTACGATCTGTAGGCCTAGAATAGGACGAAGACCCTTGTTCTTTTTGGGTACCAGAAAGTAGCTGGAAGTACAGCCACTGCCTACTTCTGATATAATTGGTATGATATGATTGCTAGTAGGGTTGAGATTCCTATTTGCTCTTGGTTTTTAGGGTTGGGTTTGTGATTGGATGTCGGGATTAGGAGTATGATTGGTGAATAGGGTTGGGTCTCCCATTGGTTGTGAGATTTAGGGTTACAGATCTGATTGCTAAGGTTAGGTCTAGGTTTCTATTGGATAGTAGGGCTATTTAAGCTTAGGGCTCAGGGAGTCTCAGACCAGGCGCAGAGTTAAGAGCAGTGAGGAAAAGGGCAGTTGCCCATTTGGGCCTGGTGGGGCCTAGGGACAGAAATGCTGCCCAATTTGCCATTTACAAAAAGGGACCTTACTCCATACACATCTATCAACAAGCAAACACATTATCAGCAAAGACATCCAACTCTTGCATCACAAACAGACCTCATACAGATTGCAACGTCTCATCAACCAACACAAAACCCCATATACCACACCTATACACACACAACTACAACAGTAAAACACCTTCATTGCTCACACAACACAAAACCACTTTATACATTACTTTCAGCCATCCAGGTACACACTTACTGTTTGTACACACCGTGTTCATACACACCAACCGCACTATCCTCCATTTGCTCCACAAAGATCCCCTTTTATCATGACAATACCTAAACTCAAGGTTCCAACACACCATCTACCAACACCCTTCCACTCTCTTCACCAATTACACACAACCATACAATCCTCACATTCCACTCCACCACACATATTACCTCTTCCAGTCATTACAACTAACACAAACTTCCGACACACATCATTCCCTCTTACATACATCATGCACTCATCACCAAAACACATCAACATTCCCTGTAATACTCTAATTCCCCTCACTAGTACTAACTCCCAT
Organism: Pleurodeles waltl; assembly: GCF_031143425.1. Taxonomy (NCBI): domain Eukaryota; kingdom Metazoa; phylum Chordata; class Amphibia; order Caudata; family Salamandridae; genus Pleurodeles; species Pleurodeles waltl. The sequence goes on along the minus strand of NC_090449.1, from coordinate 1,020,622,618 downwards.
ACAAATCCTTCACAGAAAACCACTACAATACCCCCTCTAACTATTCCACAAAAACAATACAGACCACATACATCAGCACATTAAAATAACACAAACTTTCATTATACTTTCCATCATACCCACTCCCACCCTCATAACTACACAAAGAATATAAATCCTGACCTATATTTACCCCTACTTTCTCACTCTTCACAAACATCTACCACAAGCACCCCAACACAGCAACATTCATTCACCTGCCTCTCATCCACTGCACAATTTAGAGCCTTACATTATGATCCATATGCTCCTCCACCACCCCTAACCATACTCCTTCCACACTAAACAAACAATATACACAGCATGCCGCTCTTAACAACTTTGCATCCCCTTGTCTATTGCATAATAAGGCTAACCTACAAAAAAAAAAGTACACCCCTCGTGTCTCTCTCAGCCACCAAGTCCACAACCGACACACACAGGCCCAACAAAATGCCTCCTGAGCATGCTGGAAGAGGAACACTATACTGAAAAACAGGACTATTGTGACCCTCACACAGTTATCACAACTAACACACCGGCTACAAGCTCAAAATATACTGCTCACCCTTCTCCTAAACAAAACACCACCACCATGAACGCACTTTTTCTAAACTGCCAGCTTATAAATGCTCGATCACTCTCAAAAAACAAGCACCACCTCTACGACCTGCACACAGACACACAACCTGACTTACTATTCATAACAGAATCATGGTTGGGAAATGGTATGGCCCCAGTGTTGCATGAAGCCGTTCCTTGGGGCTATCAAACCATCACACAAAACCACATAAGCAAGAGAGAAGGTGGACTAGCAATAATATTCAAACAAGCAATGAATCTCAGTAAAACAGAGATTTCCATACAGGGTTGTTAAGCCCTCCTCACCAGATGCCACTCTACTCCAACTTCCTCCTGTAACTTTCTCCTCCTTTACAGACCGCCACCTAACAAGTCAACATTCCCAGATACTTTTCTAGACACAGTCTCAAACCTTATTACATTATACTCAAACCTATGCATTTTTGGGGACCTAAATATTTGGTTTGACAAACCCAATATGCCCCATCCAAAAGCTATCGCCACTGGCCTAGTCGACTTTGAACCAACATCAGATTGTACACAATCCCACACACATCGCTGGACACATACTAGATGTAGTTTTTGCTAAGCCTGAACTGGTTACCATTCATAACAACACGCCAATCACATGGTCAGACCACCAATTGATAACTTTCTGACATAAAGCACCCCAAATCAACACACCCCACAACTACTTATATACATGCACCTACCAACCATGGAGCAAACTCAACTTTGTTGAGTTAGAAATGCACAACACAAATCTAGATACAATTAATTCGGTTCCAAAACTTTGAGTGGCTACAGGAAGCTTTTGATATCCTAATATCACTTAGAAAAACTAAACAGGACAAAAGAAAAACACATTTGAGAAACCAAGAACTAAAAAAGATAAAGCAACAAATCGAAAGGTTGCAGCGGACCTGGCTCAAAACAAACAACATTCAAGACAAACTGCAGCTACACAAACTTAACTGAATATACAAATCATCAATCAAAAAAGCTACTACCCAGAATACAAAATGCTAAATCTGCAACCAAAGAATTTTTTAACATTCTCAATGAATTTCAAAAACTTAACTGCATGGAATGAGGTCATCCCACTACTCAAGATTTCACAAACTGGCAACTCATTACACAACCAAGGCAGACACGTTGGACCCCTATTTAAAGCAGAAAAAAAAAATCAGTGCCAACTCCTTTCCTAAAATCCCCTCTAAGGATAAACCAACCCAGCCTCTACAGTCCTTCAAACAAATATCACAAGGTGAATTTATGGATTTGGTCAAAGCAAGCAGGCCTTCCGGTTGCCCTTCGGACCCTTGTCCACCACTCATCTTCAAGAACATTCTTTTATCTACATCTGCTGCCACAACTGTAAGAAGAATCATCAACAACTCTTTAACTAAAGGAACTTTTCCTGAAGACCTGAAAAAGGTATACTTATAAAAGAAAACAAACCTAGACCCACAGGACCCCAACAACTTCAGACCAATCACAAATGGAGCTTTCCAGGGCAATCTTATAGAAAGAGCAGCATTCACCCCAATGTTACAATTCATTGAATACAATTTCATACTTTCAGACTACCAAACTAGATTCAGCCAAAGAAGAGGCACTGAATCAGCCCTCGGAGCAATCTGGAGCGGTCTTAAAAACACAGTTGACCACAATGGAGTTGCTGCACTACTTCTCTTGGATCTCTCAGCTGCCTTAGATACAGTTGACCAGGACAGCCTCATTAAAAGACTCTACGAAGCCGGCATAGAGGAGACTGCTCTCGACTGAATTACATCCTACCTTCAAAACAGAACTAATGTTATCTACTCTCCCCCATCACATCCCAACCCTATCTCACAAAAGCAGGGGTCCCCCAAGGATCGATCATCTCACCTTTGCTTTTCAACATCTACATGATATCGTTACCAGAACTGATCAAAGATTTTCAGCTTGCATGCTACAGCTATGCAGATGACACACAAACACTACTTAAACTGGAATGCCCCAAAGACATGGAAAACTCACAAATCTTCAGGTGCCTCAGAGCTGTTGATCAGTAGATGACTTGGAGCCATCTCAAACTAAATGGCTCCAAAACGGAAATACTCAAATGTGGTGATTGGAAAAATGACCCACTGTGCGCCTGGTCTGATGATCTCAGACCCCCTCCGCAAGGAAGTTAAAAACATCGGAATTACCATGGACTCCAAGTTAACTATGAATGCCCAAGTGGACAAATTAGCACGAACAAGCTTCATCACCTTGAAGGCTCTGCGACACATCTTTCCCTACCCCGGATTTCTACACAAGGTGCAGGCTACCGTACTATCCAAATTGGATTATGACAATGGCCTCTACCATGGATCAACTCTTATGAAAAAATTACAACATATTCAAAACTCCACTGCCAGCCCACTATTGCATGTAAAGCCACAAGCCCACATCTTCCCTGCCTTGAGAGCACTACACTGGTTACCTGTTGCCAGAAGATCCACCTTCAAGCTGCTTTGTATCACCCACAAAGCTGCACATGGAACAGGGCCGTTTTTTTTAATCAGAAAAAAAATAACCAAATTCATTCAACAAAGAAACCTCCGCTCAAGATTGGCACCTCGCCTTAGAACACCACCATACAAGAAAAAGAGTATCAGTGGTTGTGACAAAGTAGCCTCTTTCTAGCCTTGTTACCCCCATTTTTGGCCAGTTTGTGAGTATATGTCAGGGTGTTTTCACGGTCTCACTGGGATCCTGCTAGCCAGGGCCCAGTGCTCATAGTGAAAACCCTATGTTGTAAGTGTGGTTATGATGGGTCACTGGGATCCTGCTAGCCAGGACCCAGGTGTTCATAAGTCTAATGTCTCACTGAGGCTCTGCTAACCAGAACCTCAGTGGTTATGCTCTCTTTACTTCCAAATTTGTCACTAACAGGCTAGTGACTAAATTTAACAATTCACATTGGCATACTGGTACACCCATATAATTCCCTAGTATATGTTACTGAGGAACCCAGGGCATTGGGGTTCCAGGAGATCCCTATGGGCTGCAGCATTTCTTTTGCCACCCATAGGGAGCTCTGGCAATTCTTACACAGGCCTGCCACTGCAGCCTGCGTGAAATAACGTCCACGTTATTCCACAGCCATTTACCCATAGGGAGCTCTGGCAATTCTTACACAGGCCTGCCACTGCAGCCTGCGTGAAATAACGTCCATGTTATTCCACAGCCATTTACCACTGCACTTAAGTAACTTATAAGTCACCTATATGTCTAACCTTCACCTGGTGAAGGTTGGGTGCAAAGTTACTTAGTGTGTGGGCACCCTGGCACTAGCCAAGGTACCCCCCACATCATTCAGGGCAAATTCACCGGACTTTGTGAGTGCGGGGGACACCATTAAACGCGTGCACTGTACATAGATCACTACCTATGTACAGCGTCACAATGGTAACTCCGAACATGGCCATGTAATATGTCTAAGATCATGGAATTATCACCCCAATGCCATTCTGGCTTTGGGGGGGACAATTCCATGATCCCCCGGGTCTCTAGCACAGAACCCGGGGACTGCCAAACTGCCTTTTCAGGGTTTGCACTGCAGCTGCTGCTGCTGCCAACCCCTCAGACAGGTTTCTGCCCCCCCTGGGGTCCAGGCAGCCCTGGCCCAGGAAGGCAGAACAAAGGATTTCCTCTGAGAGAGGGTGTTACACCCTCTCCCTTTGGAAATAGGTGTGATGGGCTGGGGAGGAGTAGCCTCCCCCAGCCTCTGGAAATGCTTTGATGGGCACAGATGGTGCCCATCTCTGCATAAGCCAGTCTACAACGGTACAGGGATCCGCCAGCCTTGCTCTGGCGCAAAACTGGACAAAGGAAAGGGGAGTGACCACTCCCCTGACCTGCACCTCCCAGGGGAGGTGCCCAGAGCTCCTCCAGTGTGTCCCAGACCTCTGGCATCTTGGAAGTAGAGGTGTTTGTGGCACACTGGACTGCTCTGAGTGGCCAGTGCCAGCAGGTGACGTCAGAGGCTCCTTCTGATAGGCTCTTACCTCTCTTGGTAGCCAATCCTCCTTCCTAGGTAGCCAAACCTTCTTTTCTGGCTATTTAGGGTCTCTGCTTTGGGGAATTCTTCAGATAATGAATGCAAGAGCTCACCAGAGTTCCTCTGCATCTCCCGCTTCACCTTCTGCCAAAGGATCGACCGCTGACTGCTCAGGACGCCTGCAAAACCGCCACAAAGTAGCAAGACTACTACTAGCAACCTTGTATCGCTTCATCCGGACGGCTTTCTAGACTGTTTCCAGGTGGTGCATGCTCTGGGGGTAGCCTACCTCCTCTCTGCACCAGGAGCTCTGAAGAAATCTCCCGTGGGTCGTCGGAATCTTCCCCCTGCAACCGCAGGCAACAAAAGACTGCATCACCGGTCCTCTGGGTCCCCTCTCAGCACGACGAGCGTGGTCACTGGAACTCAGCAACTCTGTCCCAGTGACTCTTCAGTCCAAGTTTGGTGGAGGTAAGTCCTTGCCTCCCCACGCTAGACTGCATTGCTGGGTACCGCGTGATTTGCAGCTGCTTCGGCTCCTGTGCACTCTTCCAGGATTCCCTTTGTGCACAGCCAATCCTGGGTCCCCGACACTCTAACCTGCAGTGCACAACCTTCTGAGTTGTCCTCTGGCGTCGTGGGACTCCCTTTTGTGACTTCAGGTGGACTCCGGTTCACTTTTCTTCTACGTGCCTGTTCAGGTACTTTTGCGGGTGCTGCCTGCTTCTGCGAGGGCTCCCCGACTTGCTGGGCACCCCCTATGTCTCCTCATCCAAGTGGCGACATCCTTGTCCCTCCTGGGCCACAGCAGCATCCAAAAACCCTAACCGCGACCTTGCAGCTAGCAAGGCTTGTTTGCGGTCTTTCTGCGTGGGAACACCTCTGCAAGCTTCTTCACGACGTGGGACATCCATCCTCCAAAGGGGAAGTTCCTAGTCCTCTTCGTCCTTGTAGAACACCAAGCTTCTTCCAAAAGGTGGCAGCTTCCTTGCACCCTCAGCAGGCATTTCTTGGGCTCCTGCCCACTCTCGACACTGTCGCAACTCTTGGACTTGGTCCCCTTGTCTTACAGGTACTCAGGTCCGGAAATCCACTGTTGTTGCATTGCTGGTGTTTGTTCTTCCTGCAGAATCCCCTATCACGACTTCTGTGCTCTCTGAGGGTAGTAGGTGCACTTTACACCTACCTTTCAGGGTCTTGGGGTGGGCTATTTTTCTAACCCTCACTTTTTTCTTACAGTCCCAGCGACCCTCTACAAGCTCACATAGGTTTGGGGTCCATTTGTGGTTCGCATTCCACTTTTGGAGTATATGGTTTGTGTTGCCCCTATACCTATGTGCTCCTATTGCAATCTACTGTAACTTTACACTGCTTGCATTACTTTTCTTGCTATTACCTGCATAATCTTGGTTTGTGTACATATATCTTGTGTATATAACTTATCCTCATACTGAGGGTACTCACTGAGATACTTTTGGCATATTATCATAAAAATAAAGCACCTTTATTTTTAGTACTTTTGTGTATTGCGTTTTCTTATGATATTGTGCATATGACACCAGTGGTATAGTAGGAGCTTTACATGTCTCCTATTTCAGCCTAAGCTGCTTTGCCCTAGCTAGCTTCTATCAGTCTAAGCTACTAGAAACACCTCTTCTACACTAATAAGGGATAACTGGACCTGGCACAAGGTGTAAGTACCTCTGGTACCCACTACAAGCCAGGCCAGCCTCCTACAGTGGTACATCTTTCTCCGTTCAAGCAGCCAAACTATGGAATTCATTACCCCAAAATATAAGATCCACAGATAACTATAAGAGTTGGCTCTTTCCTTCATAACCACCAAATTCAAACAGCAATGGACTGCATATGCCTGTATTGCTAAATATTTTTAATCTGAATGTGTATATTTTAGATTTGTATAGTTCTTTATGAAATATGTATCTCTACTGTGTCATAACAAATTACACACTCTTTAAACCTGTTTAACAAATGTATATTTACTCACGATTAAATATGTATATATACACACACACACACGTGCATAAATAAAAATACAATAAAATCAATAAGTAAATTAAAGTAAAAAAATAAAATAATGAACAAGTATAAATATATATATTTTTTTTATAAACAAAATAAATGTACTCTTGTAAGATTTACTGGTCCTAACCATCACCATGTCATATGTCTATCAATCTAGCCTCCATCCCCACTCTGACTCATCCCAAACCCATTCTACTACTTTCATCTCCAAAATAACCCTGCCAAAGCTCTTCCCTCCTCTTCCATATCTAGCTAACCCAAACCTCACTTTACTACCATGATCTCCCAAACAACCCTAATAAATTCTCCCTCATTTATCTCACCTTGACTCATCCAAAATCCCTCCTGCTACTATGACCTCCCTAACCCTTTCCACAGACTCTACCCTCCTCCATCTCTCCTTTAGTTATCCCATTACTGTAAACTCTCAATTAAAAAACTTCTGGATTCTTCCCTCCTCTATCCCTCCATTAGTCTAGCCAATGCAACTAATAAACTCACATATCCTCTTCTCAAATTAACTCATAAAAAAAAATAAAAAAAATACTAAAACTGAACTCAAATTTCCCTAGACTAATCAACCACTAATTCCTCTTGGATTCCGGATAGTGTGCTACTCGCCGAAAATCGATTTGTCGCCTTATCAGGGGTAGTAAGCGCTATATAAATACTATTACAATACGATATAAGAAGCCTTTCTATGGCTTCCTTGCCCACAAGAGCCTTAACTTCGTCTCGGAGCAGAGAAGTGATCATCCGCCAGCCAGGCGAATGTTAGCAGCATTGGGGGAGGAAAGGATTGTTAAGGCAGGCATAGCCCTTACGAATTATCTGCAGTACCCAAGCATCTGATGTAATGGCCTGCCAGTGGAGGAGAGGATGTTGAATTCTACCGCCAACTAGGCAAGCATGGTCCTGCAGAACCAAACTAGGAGGGCTTTGAGGCTGCAGCTGCCAGGGCTGGGTGAAGGACAACTTTCGGCTTCCAGACCTCTAGGTCTGAAGACACCACACCCATTTCCTTGCATCGTTTGGGGAGCTTGCACAGGATTGTGGCTGGCATAGGACTAGTGCAGTGGTACACCCCTTCTGTGGCTACAAAGAGGGCGAAAAGCAGGCTGTGGACCAGGGGTCGCCGAGAGGCCCCAGGACTTGGTTTCAGCATAAGAATCCATAAAGCGCTCTAGCGCAGTCTGCTTTCTCGCCAAACAAACGAGTGCCGAAGGGCATGTCCATAAGGTTTGCCTGGGCATCCCCCAAAAAAACAAATGTTCTCAACTAGGCGTGGTGACGTATAAGGCCACCGTCGACGAAACCTCTTTGCCCAGCAAGTCAGCTGTGTGGCTGGGCCACATCAAATGGTGAACTTCGTTGTGTCTCTCCCATCTTTCACCACTAAGGAGATGATGGCCTGGGCCTCCTCCGGGACCTGTGGCAGCACTTGCTAAACCGTATCCCACAAGGTGTGCGCGAAACAGCCCAATAACCATGAGGTGTTCACAGACCTCTGGTGGAAGAAAACATCTTCCCAAGCTGGTCCAGTCTTTTGGATTCCTTGTCTGGGGGAGTGGGAGGGAATGCGCTGTGGAAGTTGAGGCTTGGACTACCAATTTCTCACCAAGTTCCCAGAAGGATGTCAGGAAGTGCCTCATTAAAGGGGAAGAGGTGTTCAGAAGTGAAAGCACCAGGATGGAGCACTTCAGTCAAGAGGTTTGTCTTGATAGCCACCGAGGGTAGTTGAATGTCAAGGACCTCCATACTGCCCTACGTACCACCACTTCATTGGAAGCTCCCTATTCTGTAGCTGCTGTGGTCGGTGGGGAGGGGGGAGCGCCAATAGCACTATCTGGAGAGGTGACCAGTTCACTGGCCTCCCCTAGTTCCTCATACCAGTCCATAATCCTGTTTAACTGGTGTTCTATAGGGTCCAGTGACACCCTCCCACTCTTCATCCATGCCTTGCTATTGAAAATAAGGCTCAGGCAGCGATCTGGCATCTGTAGGCACCATCGGCGTGTCCAGAATCAGAATGGGGCTGGCACAGGGAGCATCGGTATTGTGATGGGCGCCAGTGAAAGTCACTTGGGTATGACCAGAATCAGATCTGTGAGACTCCATTGGGCATCCCAGAAATTGAGAGAGGCGTGGAATCAGACCTGGCATTGATTCCGGGGACCTGTGCCTGGAAGGCCGATGACCCTAAGTCATTGTGTCACCAACACAAAGTCAGTTTGGATTACTACTTCTTCTTGTGCCTCTTTCCAGAGTGTCCCGAGGACCTTGAATGGTAAAAGGACTTGGGGCTCCTGGATCGGTCCCATGACATTCTCCTTGACTGGGACCATGTACCTCCGAGGAGTCACACTGGATGGCGTTGACTGGCAGGCTGCAAGCAGCTTTACGGACCACGCCCTCAAAGCCTTCTGGGCCATAGTCCAAGCAAGACTTGGACTTGTAGATGTGCACAAGACACCATAGCCAGACTAGGTAAGGGTCTGTAACTAACATGGCGCAGTGAAGGTGCCACATGGCTCAAACCCTACCTTGCTAGAGGACATCTTGACACTCACAAAAAATGGACGAGTTTCTAAAGACATGCATGGTTCCATCATACCACCCTCAACGCAATGGTGGTGGTAGTGGGGGAAGAGAGGGGAGCAAAGCAGCACAGTGGTCCGTGTAAGGAATGGGGCTGGTGCACATGAAAGCAACATGGGGAGGGTAAGAGACAGATACACAGTCCGGTGAGATAAGCATCACAAGGGAGGATGGGAGAGATACTGAAGCAACATGGAGGGCGCAGGTGGGGTGGGAAAGGCAATGGGGAGAAGCACACAGGCAAGCGCTACAGGGAGAGGAGAATGGCAAAGATGTAAACCAGGGAGATGACTCAAAAACAAACACTCATGAGAGTTGTGGGAGAAAAACGTACTCAAAATTTTGGACACCCAAAATGTACCTCAGAACTGTTCTTCCACAGCTTACTCCTGGGTTGGAGACTGTTAAACCTCAGTTTCATGAGACAGTGTGTACTGCATTCAGGCACCTCCCCAAACATCAATTAGCAGAGTAAAAACAGTTCATTAACTAATGGGGTCCACTCAATAATTGAGTTCTAGATCAATGAAAAGTTAAAGGGTTTTATTACAATAAGTTCAAAATACAAGGGAGAGTAAATGCTGTGAAGCCTTACAGAGGCAAAGCTATACAAAAGTATGTAAAAATCAGAAAATATTCTAAGTCTTAATGGGAAGCAAAATCGGACACTGCCCCTAGCAGCATAGGAAAACTTAGGAAAATCTCTGGCTCACCCCCAAAATCAAGGAGGTTCTTATACACAATTCTTGCATACTAAATTAGGAAAGCTGCACAATAATATTGAGGTCAGCAAAAGTATCATCTCTTTAGCTAATCAGAAAAACAAAAATAAAACATCATTACACTAACACATAAGCAGCATCTGATTTTTTTAAAAAAATCTATTTACCAACGTCTTTGCTAATGTCATCAGGAGATGTTCAAACAAATATTGTTTAAATGTTTCGTAAGACTTTCCTACAGATACTTGTTCTAATCTTACATCCGCGCCATGGCAAGATCCACACCAGCAAGACAACTACTGCAGTGCAATAAGCCATTTACAGTAGTTGAACCTAATGTCTTGTTGTAGCTATTATATGTATTAGCACTTTTTTCCGTGTATCCCCTTCCTAAAGTATCTTTTGCACAAATGGGGGCTTGTAGCTGCGTTTTATGTTATGTTTTGCTGTAGTTGACTGCTATATGCACAAGCACTTTTTCCCGTGTATCCCTTTCACTGAGTATATTTGCACAAACGGGGGCTGGGTCTGGTAGCTGTATTTAATGCCTGGACAAGGGTACTGTATCTGTATATGCATATGAGGGGTGTGGCTCTATGAAATAGTGAATTGCCTTGCGTGGAGCTACATCGCTATCTGTTTTTCTTTATTTTAATGATATTTGCTCTGATGTATTTGTTAAAAATGTGTTTATTCCTTTGTTTTATGTATACTGCTTTTTTTTATTGTAAGGCTTGTAGCTGAAACAATTAATAATAGAGACTTATTAAATACTGCAGTGGAAATAAACCATTATGTCAACAGCTTACTATTGCTTGCAAAGATTGCATCCATCTTGTTCAAAAAGGAGTTTATACTGACATGCGGCCTAACTAAGGAAAAAATATATATTCAGGTCCATACATGACCCACATATGAAATTTGTTTCAATTCCAGTCATATTAATTCAGTCTATATATGTAGTATCATGTATAAAATGTTACACGTTATTTGTGCACAAAAAGATATATACACTTTAAAACAACCCCACAGTTCTTCACACAAAATGAAAAAAGTAGCGCTTGAAAAGCAAGCAATGGGAACAGATAATTTAATTATGGCCAGATAATTTAAGCGATGGTAGTAGCAATGCTGGATGGGACAGACGAGCACAAGATTGACAAGCTAGGGAACAAATGGAAATAGTAAGGACAGGTTAGAATGTCACTGTGAAGGGAAAGGCACACAAAGAAACAGGAATGTTGCCACCAGGGGCGCGGCTGCGACTGGTGTAGCAGGTGCAGTGGCACGGGTGCCCATTACACCATGATAATTGCTGTATTTGACAATTAATGCAGAAGCTGTGGGTCCCATTTCATTGCTTGCTCAACGCCTCAAGACACTCTGGCTACTGGACTTCAGCATAGCCAGTGAACCGTTTCATGCGTAGGTATTCGCAGTGTGGAATGTGTTAGCCACAAACTCGCCAGGCATCCAAAGCGCCCAGGCGTCAGTACGGGCCCTGCAGGGGGAACTAACAAAGGTGTGATTATTGTCTAATCAAAACGCCTTTAGAATCCATCAAGCCCTGAGGCAGCAGCAGTGAGGCCGGCTCACCACGCCAATCCTTTCCTTACACAACACAAGTTAGTTAGAACGTACAGAAAGTATTTGAATTGAGAAACGTTGTTTTTCTTTATGTAAAATGCAGGATGTCCACGTTACAACACACGGACCATTTCGGGTGAGGATTGTTTTTTTTGTTTTTTTCTAACTTACAAACTGAGCTTGCCCTTTAGGGTTGACCTTATCCTGTTAAGGTAAGTACCGTCTCCTGGAGAGTTACTACGCCACTGACTCCCAGACAGAGGGCGAAAGTGCCACGGGTGCAGTAGGGAAGTCAGCACAGCGCCAGTGAACCCACACATTCTCACGTTACTTTCGGACAACGAGCTCGGCCTAAGGAGGGTGATGAAGCATCAGAAATCAGATGAAGAAAAAACGGTCTGCCTCAAAATACAACATCTGCAGGCCAGAGGATGAAAGGATTCCACACTCCCATCATCGAAGGGGCTGCCCAAACAGAAGTAGGACTCCGAGCCCGTGGTCACCATTACCATGAAGGACTTCAGCATCAAAAATAGCATTATTGGGGGGATGGCTTTGGAACGACAGTACCCGCTCCCCCTCAAGATTCTCCATTTGTAGTGTGACAACAAGAGTGGGTTAGCGACACTAACGGGCCCCGATACTTCCCACTAGTTGTACTGTCGCGATAAAATGTCAGATTACGGACAAGAGACTGGTTTAATATTCTCGAATGGGAGGCTGAGATCTTGAGGTCACACCTCTTACGGGTTGTGAGTCTGTATGGACGGAGTGTGAAATATCAAAACCACTCGCAGTGAGAGGCCATAATCCGGAAATACAGATGTCGTCTTACATTTGAAGAGAGATCTATATGGAAAAATGCAGCACCTGTAGAAATGGAAACAAACTTTTCCTACAGAATAACGTAAAACAATATTCTAGCCGCAGAAGCGCAATCGGGAGCTGTCGTAAAAGGAGCATTCAACACTTCATGAAAACCTGTACTCAATGTTTTTACCATCTGCAATTCTGGCATCAGCATTCACCTGCAGTAATACATGACGTCACTAATGCAAGCAGACACCGTGAAAAGCAGCTGCCTGAGCAGAATATCCAAAGATTCGAAACAAAAACATTAAGAGGTGATTAGTTTTCCAGGTTCCATTCTTCAGAACTTAGTTTCCTTGAAAATGTTGCTGTAACAAAAACATCTTTGTAGCAATATGATTAAGTATTAACCGTGAACTTCAACAGAGAAGACGTAAAATATATCTCTTTGTCCTGGAGCATGCACAATACTTCGCAGGAGCCATCCAGGGAAGAGAATTCAACAGGACGCATCAACCGTTCTGCATCAAACAAACAATCACCAATAACAAGCGATCTAGAATTTTATTTGGTGAGGTTAGCAGGGGTTTTGAAAGCTACTTTGACAGCGTTCACTCGCCTGTCCTTTTAAAACGGACTGCTTGACTTCAGCTTAGGTTGTGTGGTCACATAAAATGTATAATTAGCTTATTCGTGGGATTATTTCTGAAGTACACATTCCACAGGTTTCCTAAGTAAATAGAAGCAGATCTTTGGCAATATAGAGCGCAAGGAACTGTGGATATATCATGCATGGTGGGATACGTAATGGCATTGTATCATTCAGAGAAATACACCCCCAACTATATGTAAACAAGCACTGGCAAAGTCAACAGGTCTGTCTTAAAAGTGAAAATGCAAACCAGATCTAGTTGCAATGCCAATGCTCGTTTACGCTGTCAGTATTGTTTTTTTAGGTGTAGCCTAGGGATAGCTTTCAGCTGTTGCTGCCAAACACCTTTTGTTTACAATACCATTACTTAAGGAGGGCCTTGGATCAGTACATTGCTTATCTTTGGCTGTCATTTTAATCTCATTTTATGCTTCTTATACGATGGCTTTCCTTACCTTTCTTGCGTTTGCCCCTGCTTGGAGCACACTTTTATTACAATCTTTTTGATTAGACGGCTTGTATACATCCAGAACTTACTTTGTGGCAACTACTTTCTAGGACTTTTGATTTTCGTATAACCTCATTATTATATAATATACTTCTGTATGGAGGATTACGGCCAGCCCTTTAGCCAGTGGGTACCTGTGCCATTCAAGAGTTTTATTCTGCTCTTCAGCACAGAGGATTAGGCAATAGGTCAGCTGACCTCAGCCACTGGCTAATATTCTGCTCTTTCACAAGGTGCATAAAGCTGTACATAAAGCTATTCCTTTCAGTGCAAAGACTGGTGGCAATGTGTGTTTTCGAAAACAAAAACGTGTTTTTGCTTTTATATAGCATGATTTTATCAGTGACCCCCAGTCACTGATCTGGGTTTGATACATTGTTCTTTTGCTCACCATGCCACCCCAGTTTGGACCCAGCCGTATGCAAATCAGTCTTGACCCTGTTCCTCATGGGAACAGTACAGCCCGAACTGCCAAGCCAGGTCCTCCCTGGACCGGAAACAAGCATCCTGGGACCGGTTTCAGGGTTTCCCCCTTCATCAGCCAGGCTAGCTTGAATCCAGTGGCACAGTGAGCAAGGGACCCACGTCTGGGCCTACCCTTCCCACTTAGGGCAACTTTAGCAACACAAAAGGATGATGGACGGAGTGCTGAACAATGCAAACACTCACCCCCAGTCACAGATCAGGGTTTAATCCATCGTTCTTTTGCTCACCATGCCACCCCAGTTTGTAACCCCAAAACCGGTACCAGGATGCTGGTTTCCAGTCCAGTGAAGACCTGGCCTGGCAGTTCGGGCTAAACTGTTCCCATGGGGAACAGGGTCAAGACTGATTTGCATATGGCTGGGTCCAAACTGGAACGGCATGGGCAGCAAAAAAAAAAAAACGATGGATTTAGGCCCAGATCTCTGTACTAGGGGTGAATGTTTGACATTGTTCAGCATTCCGTCCATCACTTGTTCTTTTTGCATTTAATGGGAATCAGACAGGAAATACCAAACACAAAGTTGTTAATATGGGTCACTTCTTTATGTATTTATTACTTTGCAAATACATACCAAAAAAAGGAGCTAAGTTTTATACTGTCACTGGTGCAAAAAGGCCATGCTTCAGTGCAGATTACGGGGCTGGGTTAAATTAAGTCCACAAGCCGGACGGTTATCCCAAACGCAGCTAACCCCAGGGGCTGAAGCAGCCACATTACAGATCTGACATTAAAAGGTTGAAAAGATCGGTAGACTAGAAGACACACGCTAGGGAAGTGACGTTGAAAGGCCTGTATACTTGGTCACAATATAATGGCCTCTGAAAGAATGGCGTAGACGAGATTGATGAAAAGCCATCTGGTGAAGGGGTCGGCCATCAGTCACACGTCAGGCATGAGAGTTAGTAAGTCACCGCGCATTTTCAAGTTCAATACAAAAGCATAAGGATGGGTAAAGTTCCGGTCCTCCTCAGGGTCCTTTAGTCTATAAACCATCCATCCTGTTTTCTCCCTGGCGCGGTTTCCTGTGCCGTCCCGCCATTCTTTCTTTCACCCTTCCTCCATGAACCTCCCTTCCTGCACTTTTACAGTTCAAACGGCAATGCAGTTAAAAGAATGCAACCCGACGCAGCTATACACACGCTTCTTGGCGTTTGGACCTTTCACAGGAACAACAGTCTGCAGCTAGCCAATAAATAATTCACGTTCCTGGAAAGCACTTCGTCGAGTGAGACTAAGCAAATATCGCCGTGGATAATGGTGCTCGTGATCGGCTAGGCTGAGCGAGTAATGCTTTTTGAGTGGATAATGGGATGCAACCTCAGTCTGATGGCGAGAGTGTGCAAAAAGCATCCGTCACATCAATGACAACGTCCGAGGTCCTCAATGCCTCCCGACCACATAGACAAGATACGAAACCCTAAAGATGGCAGGCGCCAAAATACTCTCCGGAGATCAGTAAATACTGAGCCCCGAGGCGATGGCAGCGACGGTGTGTGGAGCTCGCTCTCGGGCGTCGTGTCGATGCATCAACCTGCCCCTCAAGGCCAGCAATGGTAGGAACCATCCCAAGACAGCAGTGAAAATATGAGACTCCACAGCGGCAGGGGTGAGACAGAATGCCCCCATGCCAAGAAAATCTCTCTCGAACTGCACCGATGAAGTAAGACACTCAGACAAGTGGATTATCTAAGGTCCGGGAATGGGAGGGGGAGTAAATACCATGTACCACACAATACCCTTACCACAAAGGGCACGCTGTTGTGCCTTAACCTCGCATAGTAAATGCATTATATGTTTATAGTTATGGGGCGGGTAGTGGTAAAGGGTGGTAAGGATAGTTTTAGGGGCTGGGCGGTGGTAAGAACGTAATTTTAGGATAGTGTCAAAGGGTGGTAAGAACGAAATATTAAGGTTTAGAGGTGGTAAGGGTAATTTTAGCGTTTAAGAATTCTAAGAACATTTCTACAGTTTAATTGTTGGTGGCAGTAAACGGTGGGTAAAGGTAAAAATTGTGTAAAGAATAATTTTAGGGTGGAAGTGGTAAAGAATAGTTTGGAGGTTTTTTTGGGGGGGGGGGGGGGGGGAGGTGGTGGTCCTCTCCCCTAAATGGTAACACACACACAAAAACAAACAGGTGGAATTAGCCAACTGGCCAAAAGAGCAGAGGGCCCAGCAAGGAATATGTGTTATATAATAAAGGACTGCAACCATTTTCACCAACACGACTACGCATGTTTTGTGAACACAAGGAGGGTGGTTGCTATGGGAGGACGTGTGGTGCAACTGAGTGGAAAGAATGACTGGGTAATAGCGAAGGCCCAGACCTAGCTACGCATGAAGAAGACAATCAGGTTGGGCATGGCAACCGGAAGGAGAACAAAGTGGCCCCAGCCGCACATTCGGCAGCAACGAACACAAAGGCTAACCCATCCACACCAAATTCTGGTACGAGGGGATGCGAAGGCAGGGCGAAGTCGCACGTGAATGTGGAGGTGCAGTAAAATGAACAGGAGGATCAAGGCACCCCAGAGAAGGGCAGAAAGGGGCACCTGCAGGCCCAGGGGCCTTTGAATGCCAAACGGCATGGTCCCTTGGGAGAAAACAGGGATTGACAAGGCGTATAGGGCACCTGCTGGCGGCCGGGGTCACATGGCCAGGAACGGACAAATTGGTGGTAGGATTAAGCCGCAGATCTACTCTGTCTCTCCCTCAGACCGGTGCTAGACTGTCTAAATACATGATTTGTTTAATCAAACGACAAAAAAGTTGTGATCGATTGTGTACGGATGGAAGAATCAAGGAATATGTTTTATATAATAAAGGGCTGCTGCATTTGTATCCAAAAGCGACTATGCGTGTTTTGTGAACAAACGGAAGAAGTAGTCGCTGTGGGATGACGAGAGGTGAGGCCGAGTGGCAAGAATGGCTGGGTTGTACGAAACAAATGGTTGGGCGCTGTGCACAAAGTGCACTCCGGTTTTTGTTTTTAATTGAAATATATTTGTAATAATATATTCCAAGTTTCAACCGTACCCATCATCATATACAGATGAAGTACACTCCAGTTTTATATTTCTTTTCTTACTAGGAAGTGTTCTCATCAATGTAACAGAACAGTGAAATGCTAAGGTTAAATAACCTCTTTTCCACTATCACCACTCAACATTCACATGCATTATTGAAACCTGTTTTACTAATTAACAGACTAATCTAGAAGACGTGCTACTAAGGAATCCTGCAAATTTCTCAAATACGACATGGAACACCAAATGTGAGAACGATTATTTCACATACATCAAGGCACATGCACTGCACGTTCTTCTATACTATTAAAACCAAAACCTTCGAGCAAACTATCTTTAAATGGATCTCGACGAACTTGTTATTTTTTATAAATTATCATAACACTCGCCCAACAAACTCACCTCATTCACTGGGATTTTACAACTACGGATGGATTTCAATACACACAAGACGGATGAAATGCAGAAGCAACCATGAAAACGAATTCAATGTGTATGCTGATGGATACTTTCCAATAAACTAGCATGCCACAACTATTTTCTATTCTGGTTTCATGCCACTGGACCACTTCCATCTTTACGTGTTTATGACCAGGGATTACACTTAACCAATATCCACCCTTCACCCTCAAATAAACAAAAACCATAAAGTCTACAATCTTTAAACTCAAACCACTTAAAAAGATCACAAGGCTCCTTAATTATTCTTCGCTAATAATCTGGGCTAAAACCTATCCTCCGTGGACTACTGCATCTCCATTACCATGAGTTCCAACAGAAACAAGGCCAGAACATAAAATTACTCTGAACAATGTAGCAACAAAAAATTATGGAGCTGGCTGTAATCGTCACATCACCCCATCTTTAATGTCATTTCTGTCTACCTTTCCACAGAATATCGAATTCAAAACTATCTACCTTACAAATGCTGCTTTCTACTAAAGCAGTCGACCACAGCTATTGAAGCTCTTCACTAAATAAGTAAAACCATGAATCAAGATTAGCATCAGGCCTACTTTTGCCAAAATTTACCTCAGCCTCGCACACAAAGCAGCATTCAATATGATTAATTGGTCAAAAGGTGATAAAAGAATAGCGCGATCTGGATTTTGCGTGGACTGAAGGCTAAATGTGAAGCTTACTAAAAGAAAGAAGCCCAGTCAAAATGAGCCCACCACGAGAGGCCCTTGACTACAGTCATAGATCAGATCAAGCGTGTTTGAACAGGATTATTTCAACCTGACAAAGTATAAAACCTTAAAATCGGGTAAAATGAATGTCATCTAAAAAGTCAACATATTCGTTTGCGGTCATGCAAGGTGATGTACTGATTCTATTGCATTTTAATAAACAATTTGGCAGATGTGAATGTGCAGCTTAATTCTACGGGTAGAAAGCCTGCCTAGTTACAACAAAATAGAAACTCACTAACCACTTCTGATGAATTCAACTTTGAGTAGGATCTAACTAGTGCTTCCTTAATGGCGCAGTGGTAGATATCTTCCAATACCCGCAGTTGTACAAACCTCAGACTTATTCATGAGACCAACTTCCCTAAACCTTATCCTAACAGTAGGTTTAGAAAAAGGTTGTTTTTTCCATGATTAAGTCTTAGTGGGGCTTGATTAAAGGACTACTGCTAACCGTCGTGCCAAATAAACATACAGTACAAACAACAGCAAGTTCAAAATCAGACAGATTATTGGCTATGACAATAGGATGGCTTTAAAACTGCTAGTAAAGATCTCACGTGTGTAAGAGATGGTTGGTTCCACTGCACTAAGGTAAATGATAAAGTGCTCCAGCACCACAATATGCTTATTAACCAGTCCCAACAATCGTTATGTTGAATCATTGAGGGAAGAGGAAAATCACAAGATACAAGGAGGCACAGTTGCAAAAGACCAACAATAGGAAATCATGCTCGTCTCCAGGACATCGTCCTCATGTTCAAAATGGATTCATAGTAATGATCACCATGAAAGTAACTGACCTGCTTCCCAGATTTCATTCACTTATAAGCACAGTGATGCTCTGAAGCATGGCACAGTGCAACTTAAACATCACTCTTTAACATGACGCTCAGGACCTTTACAAGTGGCATGCAAAACTGCCCTGGTAGCAATTTAATCACAACAGGCTTTCCAAATAATAAAATGATTAACAGGGAACCCCAATGATGACAATGATGACACGAGGTTCCCAAGTGATGGAATACAAGGTCCGTCCAACTAACAGTAAAGGAAGAACTAATTCTCGTGGCACAAGGACCTCCATGATTTTAATGTTCTTGTGTAACATCATCCTTGATGTGGTATACGGATGGTAGGATAGCCTGGTAGCAAAAATTGCATACCTGACCATCCTAGGTGGCAGTACTAATATTTAAAACCTCATTGCCAGCAATAACATTTCCTCCCAGGTGGCAGACATTGCACACGTTATTTGTTGAGGGCAGCAGATTCAACAGGCCTTCCCCGATTTTAGTGACGATGAAAAGCAACGGTTAAGGAACAGAGGTGTCACGATTCCATCCCTTAGTACCCAAGAGGTTATATCCGACAACCCATCACGGTTTATGACACCCTTCCCGATGTCGCAAGCCCAGAAATGAACACCTATGGAACTATCCGAGAATGAGACTATCCATAATAACAATCACCCTTCGATGACAGAGTATCAGACCAGGGTATATGGCAATAGACCACCCTGCATTAACATCATATCCTCCTGGTGGCAAATGACCACTCCACATGGCAATTGCCATGGCCTCCTCTTACTCATAAATAATACAATGTCTCCGATCGGGATAATAATTAAATAAAAGCTTGTCCTCTCCGCAAGATGGGATGCCTTTTGTTCTCCCTCTTATAACTGGCGTAATTGGCCTTTGGTTCTCTGCCTTATAATTGGGGTGAGGGGGGCAGGTCTCATCAGAGCTGGTCTTTGTTCCGACAGCATCCTAATTTAACTTAGAATTTGGCCGTTCTTCCCACTTATCCTTACCCAGCGTGCTCGTAAAACTGGTGAGATGGGGGAAATGAGGGGGTGAACAGAAAAAAAAACGGGAAAAACAGTCTTCAGAACAGTGATTACTACAGTTTTCAGGGAAGACTGCTGTATGCTGCTCCTGATTCGCTCTAAAAGTCAGCGGCGTGTGCCAGCTCGCCCATGCTAAGGACTGGCCCTGGACCACATAGGACCAACAGCCAAGGCCTGGCAAGGTCAGTGCCCCAGCCCTATCTGTCCTGGCTCTCCTTGTGCGCTAGGGCACATCTGCTGAATGATTTGTCCGACTTCCTTTCACTGCAAAGCAGAGTGGTCCGCTCATAGGTATGCATTTAGAGACATACAAGTAATCATTATAAAACCATTATATATATGCACTGATATAATAATATTCGTAGGTCTCCCTCTAGCTTAATCCGTGGGCCAAAGCGTGCCCATTAAAATTCACTTCAAGAGGCGCCGCCGCGCCTTAACACCCCATTCCCCTCGCCCGTGTCAGCCATGCGGCCACTCACGAAGGTTTCCCCGCCGCCGGTGTCCGGACACAGCACGTAGAAGGAGACCCCGGGGTCGGCGTAGAAGTCCATGCGCCGCTCCGTCTCCTCGGCGGCGATGAGCTGGAAGGGGGTGCCGGAGCACCAGGCGTCCGCCGCGTCGGCCAGCTGCTGGAAGTCCATGGTCGGGCGGGGGCGAGGGTCCGTCAGCAGCGGCGCAGCATCGCTGACCGTTACTCGCAGGCGCTTGTTTACATTCCGGGCCGGGTGGGTGGGGGCGGCGGTGGGGAGTCTCTGTGCGCGCGCACCCGCGCTGCCTGACGGCGGATCACGCGCGGACTGCGGGGCGGGCCGCCGACACAGAAGACGGACTACGCACAACACTGCGGGGGAGACTCCCCTGGCGAGAACAAGAGAAGGCTGGTCATGGGCGTGAAAGAAATACACACGTTCTGGAAGAAGAAAGACTATGGTGCGCAGCATTGAAATAGATCGTGGAAAAGTGAGGTCATTTGGGCCTGGGTCTCCGCTGCTCTGGAAGCAAAAATTATTGCAGTGATAATACGGCTATCAGTTAGCACATCTCCACCCCAAAAAGTAAATCACGTATATAGAGGTAGCGGACGTGTACAGTGTATTATCTTCATTATTACCAGGGCCACTGGAATTATGCGGCAAGAAAAGGCAAATTATATGGCATTACGTGGCACATTTTTTTGAAAGTACTGCTTCATTATTTTGTTATTTTTACTCTTGTCCATACTGTTTGGGCAAAGATTTAACCTCATTAGTAGGGGTGGGCGGAGCTCACGTAGTTCTACTCTGCAGAATTCCGCAGAGTTGGCTAAAAACTGTGGAATTCAGCAGAGTTCTGCATGCGGTGGAGTGGCACCTGTCCCACCACCCTTGCATGAATGTGCCAGATCTTAGAAGCGCTAAGCAGGGTCAGCCCCTGAAAACCTGTCACATTACTGTCCTTCACCCAACCATCCAGAGCTCTGCAAAACAAATCTACACACTGCAACTATGTCTGGGACTCAGTTTTCTTACTCCCTCGAAACTGAGTCCTGTACTTTTCAGGAGTGAGGCCATACCTGGTGAGAGGGGATTCCTTCATGTCAGCGTAGGTGAGGTTGTACCCCTTACCCAAAGCTAGCAAAGTGTCCCTCCCCTTCTCTGTGAAGGGGTTCCACAATCCTTACCCCCAATTTTTCTCAGGGACCCCATTCATGTGGATGGATATCTGATATCCCTGAATCCACCTCTGTATGCCGTCTTCTTTTTTGTACTCTCTCCCTACGTTCTTAGGAATGTCCACAATTCTATCTGAATGCACTGAGGTATTGCTGCCACCATCATTACTGGATCTGCTCCTCAGATACAGCTCCTTTACTCTAAGCTCATGATCCAAAAGCATCTTCCTTTCCTCCATTTTCAACTTCTCCAGCTCAACCTGGTGCCTCCTGGCTTCTCTCCTGTCCTCCAGCTCCTCTGGAGTCAGGCCCTTAACCACTTCGCTGCCAGGCCTTTTCCCCCTCCTGTGCCAGGCCTTTTTTTGCCTATTTGGGGCAGTTCGCGCTTAGGCCCTCATAACTTTTTGTCCACATAAGCTAACCAAGCCAAATTTGCGTCCTTTTTTTCCAACATCCTAGGGATTCTAAAGGTACCCAGACTTTGTGGGTTCCTCTGAAGGAGGCCAAGAAATTGGCCAAAATACAGTGAAAATTTCGTTTTTTTCAAAAAAATTGGAAAAAGGGGCTGCAGAAGAAGGCTTGTGGTTTTTCCCCTGAAAATGGCATCAACAAAGGGTTTGCGGTGCTAAACTCAGCAGCTTCCCAGCTTTCAGGAACAGGCAGACTTGAATCCGAAAACCCAATTTTTCAACACAATTTTGGCATTTTACTGGGGCATACCCCATTTGTGCAATTTTTTGTGCTTTCAGCCTCCTTCCAGTCAGTGACCGGAATGGTCATGAAACCAATGCTGGATCCCAGAAACCTAAACATTTCTGAAAAGTAGACAAAATTCTGAATTCAGCAAGGGGTCATCTGTGTAGATCCTACAAGGGTTTCCTACAGAAAATAACAGCTGAAAAAGAAAAATATTGAAATTGAGGTGAAAAAAACATTAATTTTTCTCTACTTTTTACTCTGTAACTTTTCCCTGCAATGTCAGATTATCGAAAGCAATATACCGTTACGTCTGCTGGACTCCTCTGGTTGCGGGGATATATAGGGTTTGTAGGTTCATCAAGAACCCGAGGAACCCAGAGCCAATAAATGAGCTGCACCCTGCAGTGCGTTTTCATTCTATACCGGGTATACAGTAATTCATTTGCTGAAATATAAGGAGTAAAAAATAGCTATCAAGAAAACCTTTGCATTTCCAAAAAGGGCACAAGATAAGGTGTTGAGGAGCAGTGGTT
Organism: Pleurodeles waltl; assembly: GCF_031143425.1. NCBI lineage: Eukaryota > Metazoa > Chordata > Amphibia > Caudata > Salamandridae > Pleurodeles > Pleurodeles waltl. The sequence continues at coordinate 1,020,599,621 of NC_090449.1, read as the reverse complement.
ATTTGCACATCTCTGAATTCCGGGGTGACCATAGTAGCACGTGAATTACATGGAATTTCTCAAATAGATGTCTTTTTTACACACACCCCTATATTTGGAAGGAATAAATGTAGAGAAAGACAAGGGGCAATAACACTTGTTTTGCTATTCTATGTTCCCCCAAGTCTCCCGATAAAAATGATACCTCACTTGTTTGGGTAGGCCTAGCGCCCGCAACAGGATATGCCCCAAAACACAAGTGGACACATCACAGAAAACAGAGCTGTTTTTAGCAAAGTGACTACCTGTAGATTTTGGCCTCTAGCTCAGCCGCCACCTAGGGAAACCTACCAAACCTGTGCATTTCTGAAAACTAGAGACCTAGGGGAATCCAAGGAGGGGTGACTTGTGTGGCTCGGACCAGGTTCTGTTACCCAGAATCCTTTGCAAACCTCAAAATTTGGCTAAAAAAACACATGTTCCTCACATTTCTGTGGCAGAAAGTTCTGGAATCTGAGAGGAGCCACAAATTTCCTTCCACCCAGCGTTCCCCCACGTCTCCCGATAAAAATGATACCTCACTTGTGTGGGTAGGCCTAGCGCCCGCGACAGGATATGCCCCAAAACACAACGTGGACATATCACAGAAAACAGAGCTGTTTTTAGCAAAGTGACTACCTGTAGATTTTGGCCTCTAGCTCAGCCGCCACCTAGGGAAACCTACCAAACCTGTGCATTTCTGAAAACTAGAGACCTAGGGGAATCCAAGGAGGGGTGACTTGCGGGGCTCGGACCAGGTTCTGTTACCCAGAATCCTTTGCAAACCTCAAAATTTGGCTAAAAAAACACATGTCCCTCACATTTCTGTGGCAGAAAGTTCTGGAATCTGAGAGGAGCTACAAATTTCCTTCCACCCAGCGTTCCCCCAAGTCTCCCGATAAAAATGATACCTCACTTGCGTGGGTAGGCCTAGCGCCGGCGACAGGAAACACCCCAAAGCGCAACGTGGACACATCCTAAATTTTGGAAAAAAACAGAGGTGTTTTTTGCGAAGTGCCTACCTGTAGAGTTTGGCCTCTAGCTCAGCCGGCACCTAGGGAAACCTACCAAACCTGTGCATTTCTGAAAACTAGAGACCTAGGGGAATCCAAGGAGGGGTGACTTGCGGGGCTCGGACCAGGTTCTGTTACCCAGAATCCTTTGCAAACCTCAAAATTTGGCTAAAAAAACACATGTCCCTCACATTTCTGTGGCAGAAAGTTCTGGAATCTGAGAGGAGCTACAAATTTCCTTCCACCCAGCGTTCCCCCAAGTCTCCCGATAAAAATGATACCTCACTTGCGTGGGTAGGCCTAGCGCCGGCGACTGGAAACACCCCAAAGCGCAACGTGGACACATCCTAAATTTTGGAAAAAAACAGAGGTGTTTTTTGCGAAGTGCCTACCTGTAGATTTTGGCCTCTAGCTCAGCCGGCACCTAGGGAAACCTACCAAACCTGTGCATTTCTGAAAACTAGAGACCTAGGGGAATCCAAGGAGGGGTGACTTGCGGGGCTCGGACCAGGTTCTGTTACCCAGAATCCTTTGCAAACCTCAAAATTTGGCTAAAAAAACACATGTTCCTCACATTTCTGTGGCAGAAAGTTCTGGAATCTGAGAGGAGCTACAAATTTCCTTCCACCCAGCGTTCCCCCAAGTCTCCCGATAACAATGATACCTCACTTGCGTGGGTAGGCCTAGCGCCGGCGACAGGAAACACCCCAAAGCGCAACGTGGACACATCCAAAATTTTGGGAGAAAACAGTGCCTACCTGTGGATTTTGGCCTGTAGCTCACCCGGCGCCTAGGGAAACCTACCAAACCTGTGCATTTCTGAAAACTAGAGACCTAGGGGAATCCAAGGAGGGGTGACTTGCGGGGCTCGGACCAGGTTCTGTTACCCAGAATCCTTTGCAAACCTCAAAATTTGGCTAAAAAAACACATGTTCCTCACATTTCTGTGGCAGAAAGTTCTGGAATCTGAGAGGAGCCACAAATTTCCTTCCACCCAGCGTTCCCCCACGTCTCCCGATAAAAATGATACCTCACTTGTGTGGGTAGGCCTAGCGCCCGTGACAGGATATGCCCCAAAACACAACGTGGACATATCACAGAAAACAGAGCTGTTTTTAGCAAAGTGACTACCTGTAGATTTTGGCCTCTAGCTCAGCCGCCACCTAGGGAAACCTACCAAACCTGTGCATTTCTGAAAACTAGAGACCTAGGGGAATCCAAGGAGGGGTGACTTGCGGGGCTCGGACCAGGTTCTGTTACCCAGAATCCTTTGCAAACCTCAAAATTTGGCTAAAAAAACACATGTCCCTCACATTTCTGTGGCAGAAAGTTCTGGAATCTGAGAGGAGCTACAAATTTCCTTCCACCCAGCGATCCCCCAAGTCTCCCCGATAAAAATGATACCTCACTTGCGTGGGTAGGCCTAGCGCCGGCGACTGGAAACACCCCAAAGCGCAACGTGGACACATCCTAAATTTTGGAAAAAAACAGAGGTGTTTTTTGCGAAGTGCCTACCTGTAGATTTTGGCCTCTAGCTCAGCCGGCACCTAGGGAAACCTACCAAACCTGTGCATTTCTGAAAACTAGAGACCTAGGGGAATCCAAGGAGGGGTGACTTGCGGGGCTCGGACCAGGTTCTGTTACCCAGAATCCTTTGCAAACCTCAAAATTTGGCTAAAAAAACACATGTTCCTCACATTTCTGTGGCAGAAAGTTCTGGAATCGGAGAGGAGCTACAAATTTCCTTCCACCCAGCGTTCCCCCAAGTCTCCCGATAACAATGATACCTCACTTGCGTGGGTAGGCCTAGCGCCGGCGACAGGAAACACCCCAAAGCGCAACGTGGACACATCCAAAATTTTGGGAGAAAACAGTGCCTACCTGTGGATTTTGGCCTGTAGCTCACCCGGCGCCTAGGGAAACCTACCAAACCTGTGCATTTCTGAAAACTAGAGACCTAGGGGAATCCAAGGAGGGGTGACTTGCGGGGCTCGGACCAGGTTCTGTTACCCAGAATCCTTTGCAAACCTCAAAATTTGGCTAAAAAAACACATGTTCCTCACATTTCTGTGGCAGAAAGTTCTGGAATCTGAGAGGAGCCACAAATTTCCTTCCACCCAGCGTTCCCCCACGTCTCCCGATAAAAATGATACCTCACTTGTGTGGGTAGGCCTAGCGCCCGTGACAGGATATGCCCCAAAACACAACGTGGACATATCACAGAAAACAGAGCTGTTTTTAGCAAAGTGACTACCTGTAGATTTTGGCCTCTAGCTCAGCCGCCACCTAGGGAAACCTACCAAACCTGTGCATTTCTGAAAACTAGAGACCTAGGGGAATCCAAGGAGGGGTGACTTGCGGGGCTCGGACCAGGTTCTGTTACCCAGAATCCTTTGCAAACCTCAAAATTTGGCTAAAAAAACACATGTCCCTCACATTTCTGTGGCAGAAAGTTCTGGAATCTGAGAGGAGCTACAAATTTCCTTCCACCCAGCGATCCCCCAAGTCTCCCCGATAAAAATGATACCTCACTTGCGTGGGTAGGCCTAGCGCCGGCGACTGGAAACACCCCAAAGCGCAACGTGGACACATCCTAAATTTTGGAAAAAAACAGAGGTGTTTTTTGCGAAGTGCCTACCTGTAGATTTTGGCCTCTAGCTCAGCCGGCACCTAGGGAAACCTACCAAACCTGTGCATTTCTGAAAACTAGAGACCTAGGGGAATCCAAGGAGGGGTGACTTGCGGGGCTCGGACCAGGTTCTGTTACCCAGAATCCTTTGCAAACCTCATAATTTGGCTAAAAAAACACATGTTCCTCACATTTCTGTGGCAGAAAGTTCTGGAATCGGAGAGGAGCTACAAATTTCCTTCCACCCAGCGTTCCCCCAAGTCTCCCGATAACAATGATACCTCACTTGCGTGGGTAGGCCTAGCGCCGGCGACAGGAAACACCCCAAAGCGCAACGTGGACACATCCAAAATTTTGGGAGAAAACAGTGCCTACCTGTGGATTTTGGCCTGTAGCTCACCCGGCGCCTAGGGAAACCTACCAAACCTGTGCATTTCTGAAAACTAGAGACCTAGGGGAATCCAAGGAGGGGTGACTTGCGGGGCTCGGACCAGGTTCTGTTACCCAGAATCCTTTGCAAACCTCAAAATTTGGCTAAAAAAACACATGTTCCTCACATTTCTGTGGCAGAAAGTTCTGGAATCTGAGAGGAGCCACAAATTTCCTTCCACCCAGCGTTCCCCCACGTCTCCCGATAAAAATGATACCTCACTTGTGTGGGTAGGCCTAGCGCCCGCGACAGGATATGCCCCAAAACACAACGTGGACATATCACAGAAAACAGAGCTGTTTTTAGCAAAGTGACTACCTGTAGATTTTGGCCTCTAGCTCAGCCGCCACCTAGGGAAACCTACCAAACCTGTGCATTTCTGAAAACTAGAGACCTAGGGGAATCCAAGGAGGGGTGACTTGCGGGGCTCGGACCAGGTTCTGTTACCCAGAATCCTTTGCAAACCTCAAAATTTGGCTAAAAAAACACATGTCCCTCACATTTCTGTGGCAGAAAGTTCTGGAATCTGAGAGGAGCTACAAATTTCCTTCCACCCAGCGATCCCCCAAGTCTCCCCGATAAAAATGATACCTCACTTGCGTGGGTAGGCCTAGCGCCGGCGACTGGAAACACCCCAAAGCGCAACGTGGACACAGCCTAAATTTTGGAAAAAAACAGAGGTGTTTTTTGCGAAGTGCCTACCTGTAGATTTTGGCCTCTAGCTCAGCCGGCACCTAGGGAAACCTACCAAACCTGTGCATTTCTGAAAACTAGAGACCTAGGGGAATCCAAGGAGGGGTGACTTGCGGGGCTCGGACCAGGTTCTGTTACCCAGAATCCTTTGCAAACCTCAAAATTTGGCTAAAAAAACACATGTTCCTCACATTTCTGTGGCAGAAAGTTCTGGAATCGGAGAGGAGCTACAAATTTCCTTCCACCCAGCGTTCCCCCAAGTCTCCCGATAACAATGATACCTCACTTGCGTGGGTAGGCCTAGCGCCGGCGACAGGAAACACCCCAAAGCGCAACGTGGACACATCCAAAATTTTGGGGGAAAACAGTGCCTACCTGTGGATTTTGGCCTGTAGCTCACCCGGCGCCTAGGGAAACCTACCAAACCTGTGCATTTCTGAAAACTAGAGACCTAGGGGAATCCAAGGAGGGGTGACTTGCGGGGCTCGGACCAGGTTCTGTTACCCAGAATCCTTTGCAAACCTCAAAATTTGGCTAAAAAAACACATGTTCCTCACATTTCTGTGACAGAAAGTTCTGGAATCTGATAGGAGCCACAAATTTCCTTCCACCCAGCGTTCCCCCAAGTCTCCCGATAAAAATGATACCTCACTTGTGTGGGTGGCCCAAGTGCCTGCAACATAATAAGGCCCAAAACCTGAAGGGCTAGAAGGGATAGCACAGCAAGTTTATAAGGGCATATTCTTTTATACATCTTTAGACGGACTCTGCTTTGGGGACCCACATAAGTGAGGTGTCATTTTACTTGGGAGACTGAGGGGAAAACTGGGGAGTAGGAATTTTGTGCTGGAGCGGTGATCCTACTAAGAAAAATCAGGAAAATATGCTTTTTTATGCAAATTGTGAGGTTTACAGAGGAGTCTGGGTAAGAAAATGTTGGGGGAGCCACACAAGCCACACCTCCCTAGACTCCTTGGGGTGCCTAGTTTTAAAAAGTTTCTGGATTTTGTAGGTTTCCCTACATGACGGCCGCACCCAGGACCAAAAACATAGGTGGGCCCTCCCCCCCAAACACAGGTATTTTTGGAATATATCACTTTGATGTGTGCACATACGTCCGTGATGTGCCAAACACTAAAATTGTGAAAAGAAACACACTTAGGTTATGTGAAGAAGACCCCTCACCCACCAACCAAGTTGGTGGCATGCTTCATCATCGGGGTCCCACCTGAGGCACCTAGCGTGTCTCAAGTGTGCTGCGACGCCTGATTACAGCGGAGCAGGTTTTGTCATTTGTACCACACATACTGGTTGGATTTGGCACGAGGGTGAGTGATGGTTCAGTAGATCAAATTTTATTAACAAGAGATTTCCCAAAAGTGAAATGCACTGGTAATAACTGAAAGGCCAAAAAACTGAACCAATGACTCACAGCTCGTGAGCTGTAAAGCCACGACAAGGCACCAACCGCTTTACAGTCCATTCACACACCTTTCATACATGACATGCACTAGACCATTCACGCCGCCAGCCACGGACCCAGCACATTACAAGACTCGCATCCACAGACAGCGCCAGTCAAGGGCCCATCACTTTCATACGCCCACATGCCTGATACAGCAATCACACCAGCTGATGAGTGTGTGGACTGGCGTTTGGCCGGCACTGCCAGCCAAGCGCCACCCCACCCACACCACCAGCCAAGCGCCACCCCACACACACCGCCAGCCCAGCGCCACCCCACACACACCGCCAGCCAAGCGCCACCCCACACACACCGCCAGCCAAGCGCCACCCCACACACACCGCCAGCCAAGCGCCACACCACACACACCGCCAGCCAAGCGCCACCACACCCACGCCGCCAGCCAAGCGCCACTCTACACATGCCATCCCCTTTTTTTTGTTTTTAAACAACAAAGAAACCACTAATCATAAATTAGTACAAAACTACAAACACAAAAGCTCTAACTGAATACATGACTAATGCCAACCGTGAAACCGAACATATAAAAATATAAAACACCAGTTTACGCTCACGGAATTTCCCAATAATTCTTCTGTGTGTGGTAGCTCCTGAAACAGCCACCCACACACAGCCCAGGCTTTGAAGGACAATCAGGGCAGTACATCCTAGTCTCCTTCCTGATACCTCTTCGAGCACAGACTCTACATCTCTTAGCAGGAAAGTTTTTTTGGGCCGTGGGAGGAATGTGCTCAGCAAAGTGACGATCTTTCAATCTAGCCACATCCTCCACCACTGCTTCTCTAGGAACTCTTGCCTGTTCCAGCACAACAAGGCTAGCTATGATAGACTCCTGAAATTTCACAAATGTCATCCTTGACTCTGGAGAACTATCCTTAAACACAACAAAAGCATTAAAAGTTGCCAAGTGGAACAAGTGAAGCGCTAATTTCTTATACCACACATAAGACTTACGAGCAGCAGTGTAAGGTTCTAACCTCTGATCTACTCTATCAACACCACCCATGTGCTTATTATAGTCTAAGATGCACACAGGTTTGCGCACTTCGGCAACCTGACCCCAAACAGCCACAGGTGAAGTACTCTCATCATGGATGGTGCTTAGCATGTATACATCCCTCTTGTCTACAAATTTCAGAGCTAGCAGCTCATCATTCCGCAAGGCACTGCACTGTCCCTTCTCAAGTTTTTTACAGACAAGCTCTTTTGGATAGCCTTTCCGATTAGAGCGGATTGTGCCACAAGCAACAGTGTCCACTCTGAACAACTCCTTGAACAACCGAACTCCAGTGTAGAAGTTATCTACATATAAATGGTGACCTTTGTTAAACAGTCGTCTACCAAGTTCCCACACAATTTTCTCACTAACTCCAAAAGTGGGAGGACAACCAGGGGGGTCAATATTGGAATCCCTACCAGTGTAGACCCGGAAATTATAAACATATCCTGTACTACTTTCTGACAGCATATACAATTTAATTCCATACCGTGCCCTCTTGCTAGGAATGTACTGCCTAAAAAACAAACGACCCTTGAACAGGACCAAAGACTCATCTACAGATATTTCTTTCCCTGGAACATAGATCTCTGAAAACCGATCTACCAAATGATCAAGGACAGGTCTAATCTTAAAAAGACGGTCAGAATCAGGATGATCTCGTGGCAAGGCTAAAGCATTATCTACAAAATGCAACATCCGAAGAAGAAGCTCATACCGGTTACGACTCATGATGGCAGGAAATATAGCAGTTGCCATCAAGGGACTAGTAGACCAATATGAAGACAGCGACGGCTTCCTTATCAGCCCCATCAAAAAAGTTAAACCCAAGAACTTTTTCAACTCTTCCAGATTTGTGGGAATCCACCGGCTAGCTCTAGAGTGTGGCCTAAGTCTGGCAGCGTTGTCCCTCAAAAACTGCTCTGCATACAAATTAGTCTGCTCAACAATCTCTTCCAAAAATATATCGTCCATAAACAACTCAAAAACGTTGACGGGCAAAAAGTTTTCCGTATTAACTCGACACCCTGGAAAACCAGTAAACGCAGGCAACTGTGGCTGCTCCATGTTTGGTGCAACCCATGCGTCAGGTCTTCCAATGGGAAGCCTTTCAGCCGCTGGCTCCTGCACCATTGGCACATCACTGTCCTCCTCTAAAACAGGCCCTTCATCAGCACTGAGAGTGGCTTCATCATCAGATGATTCATCTCTGACAGAAAATTCACTTCCAGAATCCTGCACTTCCTCCTCTGCCTCAGATGCAGAGTCAGTCTCATATTCATGGTCAGAAGATGACTCAAAAAGCACACTAACAACCTGCTGAGCGGTCATCCTACGGCTGGCCATGATCCTTCCTACTAAAATTAACTGGACAAATACACCACCAACAACCAGCACTGTGTAAGATAAGTAACAAAGTATAGGTTTATCACTAAGAATTATAAACTCAAAAACTATACTGCTCACTTGCCTGAAAAAGCTTGACTCACCAGCAACTACTCTGCACAGCCACAGCAATCACCAACGATATCCCACTAAAAAGAGAAAAAAAAAAGCAAATTAGACATAAGACAACACAATAATCATTGTGCATAACTCTAAGGACAATTTCACACACAATCCTGCATTCAGTACACCACCTACAAACATGTCATTCATGCATTGCAACAATACTCACTTGGAGTAAATTTATTTACTTACCTAAAACATGCAACTACGCAAACCGCAGGACAACTACTGCCAAAACTGCAACAAGCCACAGCAAAGTCAGCAAAAGCTTTGAACTAAAACAAAAAGGAGAAAAACTGTTATTATCATAAAAGCAAATACTTCGCCAGTTGACAAACACTCCACCACTAACCATTTTTTCATTTTCCCCTGTGTCTAGTCTTCTCTGCTTGGGGGAAGATGGGCCTAAAAAAAAATAGGCCAATCTACCCCCAAGGGGAGGGGGCAGAAATCGCCCAGATTACATTGCACCCTTTGGGGGGGGGCACCCTTGCCCAAGGGGCCACACCCCCACACAAAGCACACACACACACATAGTATCCCTGGTGCTATGGGGATTCTGCCCCCCTTGGGGACAGAAAGGCCTAGAAAATAGGCATATCTGCCCCCTAGGGGGGCAGAACTGCCCAAAAATACATGTGGGCCCCTGGGGGCGACCCTTGCCCAAGGGGCCGCCCCCCAACACAAAAAATAAAAACCAACAATAAAATCCCTGGTGTCTAGTGGCTTTCTGGGCAGATCGGCGTAAAAATAGGGCCAATCTGCCCCCAAGGGGGGCAGAAACGACGATAAATACATTGCGCCCCCGGGGGGAGCGACCCTTGCCCAAGGGGCCACCCCCCAACACAAAGCACACATACAAACATATCTTTCTGGCGCTATTGGGATTCTGCCCCCCTTGGGGGCAGAAAGGCCTAAAAAAAATAGGCCTCTCTGCCCCCAAGGGGGGCAGAACTGCCCAAAAATACATGTGGGCCCATGGGGGCGACCCTTGCCCAAGGGGCCACCCCCCAACACAAAAAATAAAAATCAACAATAAAATCCCTGGTGTCTAGTGGCTTTCTGCCCCCCTTGGGGGCAGATCGGCCTAAAAATAGGGCCAATCTGCCCCCAAGGGGGGCAGAAACGACGTAAAATACATTTGCCCCCAAAGGGGAGCGACCCTTGCCCAAGGGGCCGCCCCCCAACACAAAAAATACAAAGCAACAATAAAATCCCTGGTGTCTAGTGGCTTTCTGCCCCCCTTGGGGGCAGATCGGCCTAAAAATAGGGCCAATCTGCCCCCAGGGGGGGCAGAAACGACGTAAAATACATGTGCCCCCAAAGGGGAGCGACCCTTGCCCAAGGGGTCGCTCCCCTACACTAATAAGCACACACACACACACACACACATACTGAAATCCCTGGTGTCTAGTGGGCATTCCTGCTGCCCGATCGCATCGCGATCGGGCAGCAGGAATGCTCAAAGAGACATCGAGGGAAAGGAAAACCCTTTCCTTTCCCTCGATGCCTCTCTGAGAGCACCCCCACCCCGCACGAAGGTGAAAAACTCACCTTCTCCCTTAGACGCGCTGGAAGCAAATGGCTTCCAGCGCGTCTTTCCCCCTTTCCCTGAAATCAGCGCGCGATCGCGCGCTGACGTCATGGGGGGGGGGTGTGAAAGGGGAAGGGATTCCCCTTTCAGCCCTGGCCTGGGGGTGTTGGGGGGCGGCCCTCGGGGGAAGTGCTAGGGCTTCCCCCGACTGCCAGTCCCAGGACGTAATGGTTACGTCCATGGCGCCACACGGGCGCTGCCATGGACGTAACCATTACGTCCGTGGCGGGGAAGGGGTTAAACCACCACTGCTGCCTGACCTGGGGGGGTACCTTCCCCCCTAGCAGCTCCCGCACCCCCAGCACATCCTCTCTAGGATTTGGCTCCACGGCCCCCCCAAATTGGGTCCTCAGAGTGCCCACTGGCAGCTCTGGATGCTACCCAGGCCCTCAGCGTCTTTTGTAGCTCCTCCTTCTTGGTGAGGCCTCTGACCTGGACTTTGAGGTTTTTGCAAACTGCCTTTGGTTCCTTCACAGTATAGGTTTCCACCCTATCCTCCTCAAAAAACACATCCTGGGTTGCAACTGATGATGCTCTTGACTGTGACATGATGTTGTTGGAAGTTCACCTTGAACTTAAGATCAAAAATAGGTCAAGAGGAAAAAATCAAAAACAAAAATCTGTATGTGGCACGTAGTGGTCTGCGATATGGTAGTAGTGTACACCATTCACTGTGGTCAAGTGCAAATACAAGTCCTATCCTCACCACTGACAACCAATGTTAGAAATGGGGTCTCAAATTGGCAGTCGGTTTGCACCCTGTCCAAATAGGGACCCTCAATCTAGTCAGGATAAGGGACATACCCAGCTCAGATAATCCCTTCTCACCTCCTTGGTAGCTTGGCACGAGCAGTCAGGCTTATCTCAGAAGCGATGTGTAAAGCATTGGCACATAACACTCTGAAAACTCTACAAAAGGATACCACATCAGTTGTAGAAAAACATAGCCAATATGTATCCGTGTAAAACAATACCAAAACAAGAAAGTTCCAACATACAGTGCTAAAGATATTAATTTAGTAAGATTTAACTTAAAAATACAGTTCCTTGAAGTTGATAGCTCCACCTGGGGCTATCACCCCATCGTGATAAACAAAACCAACAGTTCAGGCAGGCCATGGCATTGCGAGCCAGCTGTGGTGGGAGTAGGGAAGACCAGCAAACAATACCTTTGGATTTGCAGGGTGTCGTGATCCTCGCAGTGAGCTCTGGAGGACGGCGTAGCTGGCTTCGCAGTGTCGGTTCCAGAGTCGGTGTGGGAGTCGTTGGGCCCTTGAAGTCACACGTGTTGCAGATCGAACTCCGGGCTGATGAAGTCAAGAGCGCTGACGTGGATGCCATCGCGGCTGCAGTGTGAAGCGGGACGATGCGACGTGTGGTGCCCACAGGTCACGGTGCAGGCAGCAGCTCGGTGATGGCATCCAGCGGCGTCGGTGAGACTAGGGCTGCGGTGTGAAGCGGGCGGTGCAATGTGCAGTGTCACCAGGTCATGGTGCAGGCAGTGGCATCATCGTGGCTGAAGCACTGTCATCAGTAGGCTCAAGTCGGCGGCGCGGGACGGCTCCGGGCAGTGTTTAGGGGTCGTGGTGCAGACAGGGATGTCTGTTGACAACACTGGAGTCAAATGTGCTGGCGTCGGTGGACCGGGGCTGCACTGCAGGACGGGACAGTGCTTCACGCTCCTCACAAGCGGTGTCCACAGGCCACGGTGCAGGCAGAGGTGCTAGCAAGATAGTCGGGGATGCCCAGGCTGCGGTGTGAGCAAGCAATGCCAGAGTGTGGGGCCCACAGGTCACTGTGTGAGCAGCGGCTCAGTGGCGGCATCAGATGACGGGGTCAGTGAGACTAGGTTCACATGCGTAGCGGGGCAGTGTTGCTCTGTGCGGTGTCAGCAGGTCACGGTGCAGGCCAGCGGCTTCGTTGACGGCGTCGCAGTGGTTTTTCTTCTCTTACATCACAGACCACACAGTTCCCAGTGCTGCGGGTAGAAGAAACTGAAGTCTTTGGTGTCCCTGAGACTTCCAACAGGAGGTAAGCTCTACTCCAAGCCCTGGAGACCTTTCTCAAGCAAGATACAGAGCAAAGTTCACCCTTTGCTCTCTTTTAAGGTAGAAGCAGCAACTGCAGGCCAATCCAGCAAAGCGACACAGCATAGGGACAGTACTACTCCAGCTCTTCTCCTTGGCAGAGGTTCCTCTTGATTCCAGAAAGATACGAAAAGTCTAGGGTTTTTGGGTCCAATACTTATACCCCTTTCTGCCTTTGAAGTTGGCAAACTTCAAAGGAAAGTCTCAGTTGTTTGCAAGATCCTTCCTTGTCCAGGCCAGGCCCCAGACACACACCAGGGGGTTGTACTCTGCATTGTGTGAGGGCAGGCACAGCCCTTTCAGGTGTGAGTGACCACTTCTCTCTCCTCTCTAGCTCGGATGTCTCACCAGGATATGCAGGTTACACCCCAGCCCCCTTTGTGTCACTGTCTAAAGGGAAATCACAACAGTCCAACTGTCAAACTGACCCAGTCGGGGAATCCACAAACAGGCAGAGTCACAGACTGGTTTAAGCAAGAAAATACCTACTTTCTAAAAGTCGCATTTTCAAACTAACAATCTAAAAACCAACTTCACTAAAATATGTATTTTTAAATTGTGAGTTCAAAGACCCTAAACTCCAAGTTTCTACCTGCTCTCAAAGGGATGCTGAACTTTAAGAATACTTAAAGGCAGTCCCCAAGTTAACCTATGAGAGAGATAGGCCTTGCAACAGTGAAAACAGAATTTGGCAGCATTTCACTGTTAGGACATCTAAAACACATCAGTACATGTCCCACCTTTGCACCCTGCCAATGGGGCTACCTAGGGCCTACCTTAGGGGTGCCTTACATGTATAAAAAGGGAAGGTTTAGGCTTGGCAAGTGGGTACACTTTCCAAGTCGAACTGGCAGTTTAATATTGCATACACAGACACTGCAGTGGCAGGTCTGAGCCACGGTTACAAGGCTACTTATGTGAGTGGCACAATCAGTGCTGCAGGCCCTTTAGTAGCATTTGATTTACAGGCCCTGGGCACCTCTAGTACACTTTACTAGCGACTTACCAGTAAGTAAAATACGCCAATCATGGATTAACCAATCAACAGTACAATCTAGATAGGGAGCTATTGCACTTTAGCAATGGTTAGCAGTGGTAAGGTGCGCAGAGACAATAACCAGCAAAAACAGAGTCCTAGTAAACCATAAAAGAATAGAAGGCAAAAGACAGGGGAGACATGCCAAAAGCTGCCAGGTCTAACACATGTCCCCTCCAGCTGAGAGTAGGGGGAACTACCCAACCCCTGGCGAGTTCTCCTCACTAAGGTGGAAGAACTTGCACAGACCATCAGTGTTGGCGTGTTCTGTGCCAGGATGGTATTCCACCTCAACAGTTTTGGGTTCTCACCCCTCATCTGCATTAACCTGAGGAGCCTGTGGTCTGTCTGAACCCAGAAGTGAGACACAAACAAGTCCTAGTACATCATAAAAACAGGAGATCAGAAGGCAAAAAGACAGGGGAGACACGCCAAAAGCTGATATAGAAGGGGCTGTACATGTCATACATGCAATGCAACCCAAAGGGTACCCCCGAAGGTGCATTACGAAATGCACATTTCTCCTCTTGGGCCATAAAATCCTGGCCTTGACTGACAGGAGTTTAAATAAACATCTTAGCACATTCTGTATTGAAGACTTTCCCACTACAGCCTGTGCTGTGTCCCACTGCTACCCGGGTATTTGCTTATGATTCATCAACACCACTGCCATTAGCAGAGGTCTTCACAACAGAGATCTCTCATGAGTCCCATTCAACCTGTGCCAAAGTGAATGTTACCAAGAGTGGCTCTGAAATGTTGCAGAGCTGCTGGGCGGCCAAAAGCCTCCATCTCCCATTTGCCTTCAGTGTGCACCTAGGAAGCATTGACAATTTGTTGGCCAAATTCTCCCAGCTTTTCAATGGCATTGGGTGTATCAAGGACCATTTCATACATCTCCACATGGAGGAAATGATCCAGCCAGTCATTCTGAGACATCACTGGGTGGCCTACCACTTGCGCCCATAGGTGGAGGATGAGTTAAGAAAACTAGAACAGGAAGACATTGTCAAGAGGTTAGACGGCCCGACACCTTGGGTGTCTCCAATTGTGATGGCTTGCAATCCCAAGCAAACCAGTGAGGTTAGGATTTGTGTTAATATGCATGACCCAACATGGCCATCTGGCGTGAACATCATCTGACACCCATGGTCGATGATATTATGGCAGAAGCAATGGTTTTCAAAGATCGATCTCAGAGCAGGATATCATCAACTGATGCTGGCTCCTGATTCATGAGGAATTACCACTTTCTCCAACCATCTGGGTTTAAAGAGATACAAATGCCTCAGCTTCAGAGTGTCCTGTGCCACAGAAGTATTCCAGGACACAATCAGAGGAGTGTTGGCCGGTCTAGAAGGGGTCATTAACATCAGTGATGACATTCTAGTACAGGCACCTACCGTCGAACAACATCTCAACAGAGGGCTATTTTCAGGTGATTACAGGAACGCGGTCTCACCCTACACCGTGAGAGATGTGCATCCCTCCAGGAAAAAATAGCTTTTATTTGGTACTGTTTCTCTGAGAACGGGGTCATGCCAGATTCTGCAAAGGTCCTGGACATTCAATCAGCTCCAGTGCCCACCAGTGTCAAAAGCGTTCGCAGTTTCTTGAGGATGGTCACTTACTGTGGTCGATACATTCAAAATTTGACCATCCTCAAAGCCCCACTTAGAGAACTAACCAAGGCCAATGCAGTTTGGGGATGGGGTCCTGCCCAAGGGGAAGCTTTTCAAGCAACCAAACAAGCTTCCTCTGCACACACCACCCTGGCCTGCTTTGATCCTCACTGTGAGTCGGAAATATCGGTGGATGCTAGCCTCACTGGCCTTGGGCTGTTCTATCACAAAAACAAGATGATGGTGAATGGGCCCCAGCGGCATATGCCAGTCATGCTTGGACAGATACATAGCAGCCATACTCTCATACTGAGGAGGCCATTGCTTTTCATCGGGGATGTTGCCATTTTCACATATATTTTTTGGGCCAACCATAAGTGGTTCATATAGACCAGAACCACTGATACCCCTGTTCATGGATTCATCTTCAAAACCACAGCCCAGGATCACGAAATGGATCCTCCAGCTAACGGAATAAAGCTTCTCTGCGGTGTAACAACCGGGGTCTCAAAAGCCTGTAGACTCTCTCTCCAGGCACGCAAGACCAGCCACGGTTGGTGAGACTTCAGATGGAGAAGAAATGCAGAAACATGTGCAGCTGGTAGTTGAACAATCAAGGTCACTGCCAATCTCCCTAGAAGAGACCATTGCAGCTACAGATTCAGACTAGTGTCTCCAATTAGCAATCTCAGCAGTGGCGTCAGGAAACTGGCACACCCTTACTCACAATGCACTATCGTGTTGAAAAAAGCACAACTGACTCTGTTATCATTGATTAATGCCCGTCATGAAGTTGCTGTATCTCCAGAAGTGTGTTATTGAAGGGTCCCCAGCTATTAATTCCTAGGACACTGCAACAAAAGGTGGTAGATCTAGCTCACACTGCTCACCAAGCCGTAGTCAAGACAAAGTCCAGGCACAGGTGCAAGGTATGTCTCCCTGGTTTGGAGGACCGGTGCAACACACCTAGAGACAATGTTCACTGTGTCAAGCTGCTGATCCTGCAGAACCACCTGCACCTCTCATTACAGAGTTAATTCCGCCTGTTCCCTGGCACAGAGCCAGTGTGGATTTTGGAAGACTACCTGATGGTCAGCACATGTTGGTGATAATAGACAATTTTTCAAAATACTCTGAAGCTGAAATTCTTGAGTCAGTGACACCTAGACCAACCATACCTCAACAGGAGAAAGTCATGGCCACTCATAGTCTGCTGAGCGAACTACGACCCGACAACGGACCTCCTTTCTCGAGTCAGGAGTTTTCTGACTATATGACATGCCGCGGTGTTCGGCATCAGAAGATCACTCCCGGTTGGCCACAGGCCAATGGTGAAGCAGAACATTTTGTGCGAACTTCAGACAAGGTCCTGAGCACTGCATTATTCAATGACCAGAACAGGGAATGTGCTCTCTATGATTACCTCCGAGAATACCAACTCACTCCACATGCCACAACTAAAGAGTCCCCCAGCACCTTATGTATGACCCAAATGATGGATGACACCATTCCTCACGCTGGAGAACCGTCAACACTCCAAGATATGGTCGCAGATGCTTTACATCAGTGCCAAGTACAAAATGACAAAGCATCAAGGAGAAGATGGGCCAAGCATAGGCATATTAAAATTGGTGACTTGGTGCTTGTTAGAAATCAAAATCCTGGGAGCAAGTTTCTGCTACCTTTTGAGATAGATCAGTGGACAGTGAGTGCTGTGAGAGGAACAACGATCACTGCCAAGAAAAGTAGCAAAACAATAACAAGAAATTTCAAAAATTTCAAACTTTATAAATGGCAAGATTCTGGATCAGATACCACCTGTTGTGTGTCTCCAGTGGATGACCTGGGTTGTACAATGCAAACGTTTTCCAATAAAGGGTAGCAGTGGTAAAACAAATGCACCTCCTATAAGTGTCCAACAGTATAAAGGTAGGACAAACTTATTTCAGTACACCTACCAGTGGTGCTATGTGGTTAACTACCTTACTGCCCAAAGGCAGAAACATGTATTCACAGATACATGGTAAATCTAACAATACAACCCGAAAGATGCAGTGGAATCGGCAGGAAGACTTACCCACGGTCAATGGCATGCCATGGCTCTTTAAATCATAACTTTGTATGCATTGTTCCTTTCCTGGCAGAGATTTTTGGATTTTCCTTTGAGGAATAAATTGGTTCTATGTATAGTTGACATACAGGGGAGCTATGGTACGGATGGGTACATATGATAATGGCATACTAGCTGAATGCTGCCTTGAGAAAGTCACTTGGTGACGAAACACATGTTGGCTGTTGATCAATAAACTGAAACGAAGAATTATATTGGAATATGAATGAAAGTGACAATTCACAATAAAGAAGAATTTGGAAAACAAGAAGGATTTGTCTGGGACTCATATGACCTTATGAATGTCAGTTGTCTCATTGAACTGAGCGCTGTGGTTGTATTGTAAGATGACCTGGGTTGTGATGATGACACCATGAGTGGCCTGCAAGGTTATGCACGTACCTCACCTTTGTCACAGCCTGGGGAAGTTGATAGTCACCAACTCCAGTCAGACTTGTCCGAGTCTTGGGTAACTGTCACCAGAGATGACACTGGTGGTGATGACCAAGTTGCAAGGGTTTCTCTACAACAGGGTGGGCCCGTGGAGGCTGATCCTGGTCCTCGTCGGAAAGGGATGGCGAGATACCACCTGAGACCTCATCCAATGGACTCTACAAAATTGAAGGATTTGTCCTGATCTGAAGATGTGTTCTGTCCAGGTTAAGGTTTAAGTTTAGTTCATCCTGAATGAATTATTGTAGTCATGTATTTGCACATGGAGTTTACAAATATTTACCTGGGATGTACATCCTGTTATGTTGTTTTGTTTTTATTTAGGTCAAGGATGAATGTTATGTTGGAGATGGAACATCCCAACATAAATAATGAAGGAGGCGGTTTTAGCGAAGGACCCTATTACAGTTAGTCACGTGAGTAGCAAGCGACCATGACATACAGAGTGTTAATAAAAAGTCCTGGGGCCCGGACCTCATGGCCACAAAGAGAAAGTGTGTGTTTGTCTCTTTGATTCTAGCAGCGCTGCGCTCATTACCAAGGCGTCATTTGCAAACCCAACAATGGGGTGGTAAGCACTATATAGTTGTTGCAATACAGTACACATAACTCTTCATGCTTCTGCATGCTAAATGGAGAACTATGTGAATGGTTATTAACAAATGAACTCTCAAATATGGATGTTGAATTGCAGATCATGTACAGCTAAGAGAATCTGTGAAAGATAGTTCTTTCTCTCCCAGGTCAGCTCTACAACAGTGCTGCAACATCAGACTCCCAGAAAACTCATCATGTAAATGGACTGAGAAACACCCTTAACAATGCATCTTTAAGAACACAGACTTTTCTCACGCAATCGTTACCTCGCTTGCCGGAACAACGCATGTTTTTTTCTGTGCCTGAACCATGCATGTGCTAAACTACACACATGCGTGGTTAAGGCACAGAAAAAGCCATGCATTGTTCGGAAGAAGACGTGGAGGACGCAGCGAGGTAAGTGGGTCTGGGGCAGGGGTGAGGGTGCATTAAGGGATTGGGGTTGGTGGGGGAATGGGCTATTTTTTTTTTTAAGGGGCAGGGTGTGAGGCTTGGGTATTTTTTTTTTAGGGTTAGTGTGGGGGTTGAGCTATTTTATTTTAGGGGTGGGAGTGTGGGGCTTGGGTATTTTTTTATTTAGGGCTTAGGGTGGGGGCTGGGTTAGTTTATATTTAAAGGGCTGGTGGAAGGTTTAAGGAGAGGAGGAAGGATTGGGAGAGGACGCAGTGAGGTAAGTAGGGTTAGGGTATGGTTGGTGGGTAGTTTTCAGCAGTGGGGTGGGCTTAGGGTGGGTGTTGAGGTACTTTAGTTTTTAGGGGCAGGGGTGGGGGAGTCGGATAGTTTAGTTTATTAGGGCTCAGGGCGGGTGGGTGGGTCAGGTAGTTTAGGTTTTAGGGGCGGGGTCGGGAGGGTTGGGATAGTTTTTTTTTTTTAGGGCTTAGGGTGGGGGTGGTTCGGGTAGTTTACTTATTAGAAGGGAAGGTTTTAGGGCTAATGGCATGTCTCAGGGTAGTTTAGTTTTTAGGGGCGGGATGGGGGGTCGTGGTAGTTCTTTTTTTTTAGGATCAGGGCAGGTGAGCAGGTTGGGGTACTTTAGATTTTTTGGGGCGGGCGGTCAGGATAGTTTTTTTTTTTAGGGTCGGTGCGGGGTTTCGCAGTAGTTTAGTTTTATGGCATAGGGGTGGAGGGGTCGGGGTAGTTTTTAAGATCGAGCGCGCAAGCACTCTGGCCCCTGTTGTAATCTCTCAATGGGCTTTTAACCAAGCCCATCAGTTTGGTTGGTTTGTGGGCTTGTCTTTTAAAATTCGCTTGATTTCATTAGTGAAAGGCATGCATACGTCATGCCTTTTCCAGTGTTTAGCCCTCCTTGAGAGCACCGGTTAACTGCTGAAAACATACAAGGTTCTGTGTTTTTTGAATGGCTTCTCGACTACTTTTTCTCTTTATTCCTGCGCAGCACTATCTTGCTGGGCAGTACTCGAGCGCTTTGCATGACATTGATCCTGTTACAAGGATAATTGCACTTTTGCCGGTTACATGGATAATTTCACTTTTGTCGATACGTTTGACTGCGAGTGAACTTCTGTTTCCTCTTGTGTGTCTTCTTCATGCTCATGGCGGCTGTCGGCTTGCTTATGTGAAACTGGTTTCCTTTTCATTTTCAGTTTATGTGTTTAAGAAAAGTCCAGGTAGGAGTTTACAACGCTAAAAGCTCTAACTCAAACAAATGCCAGACCCATTGCATTGCAAATGGTTGTTTTTCAGGGTTCAGGGCCGGTCGGGGTACTTTAGTTTTTAGGGGCAGGTGGAGGGGTTGGGGTACTTTAGGTATTAGGCGTGGGGGTAGTTTTGAGCCTCAGGGCGGATGGGGTTGCATGACAGAACCACGCATGACGTGTCGCATGCCGTTTCCACACATGCGTTTACTAGACATGCTTTTACAACTAAATTTGTTGTAAAGGCATGTGTGGTAAAGGCATGTGTGGAAACAACGCAGTCATTGTTCCGACCGCGTTGCTAAGGCATATGTTGTTCCAGCATGCGTGGTTCCATCATACAACAAAATGGACCAAATGTAAGTTATATTTTATGTCATAACACTAAAAATGCATGTGGCCTGATAACATGTTAACAGAACTGTACTAATAAAACACATTTATTACTACAATGCAAATATAAAATTTGCGGTTATCACCACAGAACAACAAACTTGATGTGAGAAAAGCATGTTTTACTCTACCACAGATTGCATGTAAAAATTATTTTACAAAGTGAAACAACTCTCCAAATAGTCTTAAGTTCTCTTCAAGGGGATTTTACATTGTTGCACAAACCTAATCATTTTAATGCTGGTTTGTTTAAAAGTTTTTTCTAAACTATGAAAATGTGTCATGGCATAGTGTGGTTTGTAGTGTGTTGGGTTACCCCTTCCCCGCCAAGGACGTAACGGTTACGTCCTTGGGTGTGGCGCTGAAGTGCCAAGGACGTAATGGGCTCCCCCCATGAGCATCCCACCCCGCTCCCATGGGCAGGGATGGAAGGGGAATCACTTCCCCTTCCAACCCTGATCCACCCCCCCTCAGCAATGTCTGATGACATCAGCACGTGATCGTCCTTTCATGTATCAGTGAGCATTTCTGCTGGCTGATCTTGAAGCGATCGGGCAGTATAAATGGCCATCAAGACACCTGGAATGTTTGTTTATGTTTGTTTGTGTATGTATTTACGCATAGAGGGAGTGGCCCCTTTGGCAAGGGCTGCTCCCCACGGTTGCAATTTATTTTTAGGCCTTTTCTGCCCCCCCCCCAGGGTGCAGAACCCACTAGACACCAGGGATTTTTTGTTTTGTTATTATGTTTATAAGGGGAGCGACCCCTGAGGCAAGGGTCGCTCCCCAGGGGGCTATTTTATAATTAGGCCTTTTCTGTTCCCCCTGGGGGCAGATTGGTCTATATCAGTTAGGTGGATCTGCCCCTGGCAGGGGGCAGAAACCACTAGACATAAGGGTTTTTTCTTTTTTTTAAATTGACATAAGGGGCGCGACACCTTTGGCAAGAGTCGCTCCAAAGGGGGGACATTTTTTCTAAGGCCATATCTGCCCTCCCTTGGGGCAGATCGGCCTATATTAATTAGGCTAATCTGCCAAGGGCGGGGGGGGTGGGAGGGGGATAGAAGCCACTACACATCAGGGATTTTTTTTGGAGTTTATATTGATAAGGGGAGCGACTCCTTAGGCAAGGGTCGCTCCCCATGGGGCAATTTATTTATTAGGCCTTTTCTGCCTCCCCGGAGGCAGATCGGCCTATATTAATTAGGCTGATCTGCCCCCAAGGGGGGCAGAAACCACCAGGGATCTTTTTGTTTTTTACAAATGGGGAGCAACCCCTTAGGCAAGGGTCGCTCCCCTGGGGGGGCAATTTTATTTTAGGCCATTTCTGCCCACCTTGGGGGCAGATCAGCCTATTTTTCTTAGGCCAATCTGCCCCCAAGCGGGCAGAAACCACTAGGAACCAGGGATTTTTTTTTTAGCCCATTTCACACAAGGGGAGCGACCCCTTAGGCAAGGGTCGCTACCTTGGGGGGAACATTTATTTTAGGCTTTTTCTGCCCCCCTTGGGGACAGATCAGCCTATTTTTGTAAGGCCCATCTATCCCCAAGGGGGGCAGAAAGCCCACCAGAGACCAGGGAAGATTTTTCTTTTAAAAAAGAGGGTGGGGGTACGGCCATACACCCACCCCAAATAAATGGGAACAAAGTTGTTCTGCCCACTGGTGGGCTTATAGGGCAGTTACCCCCAATCCACTCCCTGGGGGGGCAGAAAGCATACTAGATGCTGAAAAATAAAAAAATAAAAAAATTGTGGGGTGGTGGCTACCAACTAGTATGGGCATGGTTATGCCCCCACCCGAACTGAAGGGGGTAACAGTCTTTCAGCTCTCTCCCCGCACACTAAAACTTCTTATCCCATGGCAAGCAAGAGGACATTTGATTATTTTGGGTTTTGGTTTTACATTAGGGCCATGAGAGCTTGTCTAACTCTCAGAATCGTCCCACTTGGAATGGTGAGGGCTGTACTTTTTGGACCTTGGGATGCTGCCATCTAGAAAAAGCTACGAGATATAGTCACATCTCAAAACTAAACATCTGGGTGAGTCCAGGGTGGTGTGCTCCACATGCACCGCATCATTTTCTTCCCCACAATGCCCTGCAAACCTCCAACTTTGCTTAAAATCATTCATTTTTCCCACATTTTTGTGAGGGAACCTTCTGGAATCTGCAGGATTCCAAAATATTCCTACCACCCAGCATTGTTGCATCTATACCAATAGAAATTCTGCCCCACTTGTCAGCCTAAAACGTTTTTTTTCAAACTGCCCTTTTGGACCTGCTTTGGTTCCCCCTCATTTTCGACCTGTTTTTGGCTATTCCCTGTCACAGGCACTTGGCCCATCTACACACGTGAGGTATCATTTTTATCAGGAGACTGAAAGGAACATTGGGTGGTAGTAAATTTGTGCCGGTGCAGTGATCCCACACAGAAATGTGCGAAAAATGTGATTTTCTTTAGCTAAATTTGAGGTTTGCGGAGGATTCTGGGTAGGAAAGCACTGGGGGATCCACGTAAGTCACGCCTCCCTGGGAGTAACCCCATCTGCCAAACTCTAAAGCAGGCCCTATGACTGGTATGAGGAAGTGGGAAGATGTGATAATAGTGATATTACTCACTAATAATCCTACTGTGTTTTTCCACCATTCAGATTACCCATGCGCAGATTGCCTGTGGTGGGAATGAGCCACTGAGTTTGCATGTGTGTTTCTCTCTGTCTGGCCTGCTTAACACCAGTGTAATATTGTAATCTAGGTTTAGTTTGTTTATTCTTGAACGCTGTATATGGAATCCTCACAGCGTCAGCACAGTCTGAGATTCCAGAGCATCCCTGTGAGTCAGTTCCTCACAGACGCCGGTCTTGGATGGCTGCTGGTGTTGTCGTGGGTCTATGGCATTAACAAAACTGGAATATTGCATGCAGCGCGTCTACGTGTACTTATTTACTTCGAACGTTCTCTGAAGCTGCTCTGTGAACGTTTCATTCTACATAATTTTGGTACCAGGAGTGGGGTTGATTATTGTTGTGTAAGTAGATCTACCGACAGATTGTGCGAGCACTGTATTCAAACTGCCTGCAAACCAACTGAAGACTATCCACGTTGGCACCACAGTCAGTGCTATTTCATTTGTTTTGAGTTGTGAATTCAAATATTTTTTACATTCGCCTGAATGACGGCTGGTTACCTGGATACAAGCGATAGCTGGTTGCCTGGATACAACTTGCAGTGGTTACTTGGTTACGGCTGCCGGCAAATGCACTCCTTTTACAGTGTTCGTGTGCAACCTTTGAGCTCATCGCTGCACCAGTGTCCTCACGGTAGCGTGTATAATACCCCGCTACGCTTTTCTTGCCTGTGTCATGTGACTTGGTTTCCCTGACGACAGGGATCATCGGATTTCCTTCAGTTTTGCTCTGTGTATCGGTGCACAGAGCATAGCAGGATACATTGGGTTGCTGTTTGATTCTATACTCTTTATTTCGACACTCAACGCATCGCAGGATACAGTTACCTGACTATTGGTTCGTTGTGAAAATATTTTGTTTATATTGCTTTCTTTGTGCGACCGGATACGAGCCTAGTAACCATAATCATCTACTGAGGTGCAGTGACATTTTACTCTTCATCTTAATGATTAGTGCTGGATTCTGTGATACTGCACTTAATTTTAAGCCTGTTTCATAAGCTTTTTGCTTACTTATGCCTCTTTAGTGTGGTTTATTTTCTTTTAGTTCTCATTACACTATGGCATATAATCAAGTAGTTGTTCGACCTCCACCCGTTTAGCAAAGGAGTGGCAAACCAGATATAAAATGGCTGAGAATATTTGAAAACTACCTTACAGCCATTGATGCTAATGACTTTTCTCCTGTTAGAAAGATGGCCTTATTGTTCAATTCACCTAGGAGTTGCTGGACAACGTGTGTTTGACAATTTGCCGCCTATTCAGGCACAGTAAAGTGGAGATACTGTTTGGAATGTTTATTTGGAAGGAAAAGAAAGGATGGGAAAACAGTATTCGGATGAATCCAGTGTTCTACTTGAGAGGTTTAACTTTGCCATGTGCAAGCAATTTGCTGAAAAAACAGCTGAGGAATATGTGGCAACTTTGCGAGTTTTAGCCGCTAAATGTGATTTTGGCAATAATGTAGATATTTATAAAAGGGACCAATTTGTGTTATATTGCTTTTCTAAGAAAATACAGTAACGTCTGTTAGTCTGTCGTAATCATACTTTGGCAGAAACAATTGACATTGCAAAGAGCATAGAAAGGTCCATTATTTCTTCTAAAGTTTTATCAAGTCAAACTGGCTGATCTACTGTCAGTTGTGTGATTTAGGATGATTTGATCTGTGCGGTTAGCAATATGTCTTTCAGACAAGGGAGAAGTATAAGACCCTGTTTCCCGCTGTGGTTCTTGCAATCATATCAGAAATAATCTGTCATGTCCTGCAATAGGACAAAAATGCTTGAAATGTTGCAAAGTAGGACATTTTCAAGTGGTATGTAGAAGTTCAGCGATTGGTTTGGGTATGACTAGCAATGTTGGTAAAGTGAAGATTAGCAACATACATACTAATGATTTTGAAGATCAGACTCAGGGTTGTGTGGAAAGATCTTCAAATGTAGTTTTGACTGTGGATTCTATGGATCCTGTCAACCACTTGAAACCTGAGTTTATCAAGGGGCATTTGTGTGAAGCACTCGTGGATGGCAGAAAAATAGTTATGGCAGATTCTGGAGCTCCTGTAACAATTTTGGCGGATAGTACATTTTTAAGTTTTGGTCGGGTTCAAATGTTTTGGAATGGCCTGATATAAGCCCTAAAGCATTTGGTGAACAGGATATTGAACTCCTTGGATTTGTCTGGTCAAATCTAGAAATTTTGGGGAGATGCACAGATACAAAAATATATGTTGCGGTTAATGGGGGGGGACATTGTGGGCTGGAAAGATTTATCTAGGCTTGGCATTATTCTATGTCTTGGACATGACATTCCTATTGTTTTGGGAGACATGCCTCTTGCTAGTGCAAGTGATGTTGCTTTATCTCTAGTTTCTGCGGATGGTGTGTTTCAGCAAATTAAATCTCAATTTTCCAAAGTTTTCACATATAAGGTTGGAATTGTTCAAGGCTTTGAGCATTGCATTAAATTAAAGAAAGGTGCTCTACCCATTGTGCAAAACGTCAGGCCTGTACCTTTAAGTATTAGGCAAAATTTGAAGCCGTTATTAGATCGGTTGGTATTTGAGGGAATGATTATGCCTACCGATTCTTCTGAATGGGTTTCTCCCATTGTTCTCACTAAGAAGAGGTCTGGAGATCTTCAGCTTTGTTTTGATTTGAGATCTCTTAACATAAATATTTTAGTAGATTCTCATCCCCTTCCCCACATAGAAGAAATGGTGACAAGCATAGGTAAATCTAAGTTTTTTTCTACTATAGACCTGCATTCAGCTTATCATCAAATAGCACTGAGTAAAGTTTCCCAGCCACTTACTACTTTTGTCACACCTTTTGGTGCATTTAAGTATTGTGGATTTGCATTTGGTCTAGCATCTGCTGCTAATGTTTTCCAGAAGATGATGGACACTTTATCTGGGGCAATGAATAATGTTCAAGCATTCCAATATGACATACTTCTTCACATTGAGACAGTTGAGGAACATATTCAGGCTTTGACAAAAGTTTTTGTTGTTTTGCAATCAAGTGGCATGACAAGTCAAATCAGAGAAGTATAAATTAATGCTGGATAAAGTAGAATATTTGGGGCATATAAATTCTGGGGATGGTATAAAACCAAAATCTTGTAATTTAGAGGCAATCAAAAATGCTCCAGCTCCCGCTGACAAGGATGTTTTATGTTCTTTCTTGGGGTTGTGTGAGTATTACACAAGATTTGTTTCAGGCTACGCAATATTGGTTCAATCTTTGAGAACATTGCTTAAAAAAGGCAACAGGTTTGTGTGGGACAGTCAAGCAGCTAATGCCTTTCAGAATATTAAGGGGTTAGTTTTATCTGCTCTGGCTCTTAAGCCCTTTGTCTCTTTGGGCAAGACTTTTATAACTGTTGATGCCAGTGTTAAGGGGCTTGGCGCTGTGTTTGGCCAGTGGGTCGACGAGCAGGAAAACACTGTTGCTGTTGCTTCAGGAACACTCACAGATGCAGAGAGTAATTATGGCACAATTGAAAATGAGGCCTTGTCGTGTGTATGGGCAGTGCAAACATTTAAAACATATATTTGGGGTGCTAGTTGTGACCTGTACACTGATCACAAACCTTTAGTGTATCTTCTTTGTGGCAATGGTTTGGGTAACGCATCTGCTTGCTTGGTGCGTTTGCTTTCTAAATTGCAGGAGTATAATCTTAATGTGAAATATGTACAAGGAGGGAAAAATACTCGTGCAGACTGTCTTTCACACATGTTATTACAACAAAATGACTGGAGTTTGGCCATGTCAAAGGATCAAGTGCTGACACAGGTTTTGCACTTTATTAAAAATGTTTGGCCTTCTGAAAAGAATCTCAATGGTGAGTTAAGGACATTTAATCAAATTGCTTTGGAACTGTCATGTGAGAATAGTATATGCATGAGGTGGTGGACTATTTGTTCCACCTAATGGCCTGAGATACAGATTATTAAATTTGCACGAGGGGCATTTAGGCATTTCTATTACGTGCAAAAAGTTTTTAAAAAGTTTATTGGTGGCCCAGTATAGACAAACAGGTAACAAATTTTGTGGACAATTGTTCACACTGTGTTGTTTAAGATTAACACTGGAAGTGTACTACCAAACCTTTGTGTAATGTTCCTCTTCCAGACAAAGCTTGTGATAAATTAGCCATAGATTTTTGTGGGCCTTTTCATTTATTGCTTAAATCAATGAAAATATTTAATTGTAGTGATTGATTAATTTTCCAAATGGATTTATTATTCACTTGTGGAATTTGCTCATTCAGAATCAGTAATTTATTTTCTTGAGAAACTGTCCCTAGCTGAAGGTTCTCCTTCCCAGACAACGGGGTGTACTTTACATCTCAAAAAATGGAGGATTCTCACATGCAACGATGATCTGGCACACCTTCTTGGGTGAGTAGTACAGGGATCCACCAGTCAGATGGAGGCACCGGAACCTGGCCTTCAGGATGGATTGTAACGTTCCTCTGCCCTTGTTCTGGCATTCCTCACTGGGGTCAGTAGCCATGAGAGGTTGGGGTAACCAGAGTCACCTGCAAATATCGAGGGACAACTGTTAGACATACACTGACCCTTAGGGACAACCCCATACCCAGACACTAACATATATTGGGTGGAGACCTTGGGCTCACCTATTAGCCACACCTGGTGCCTCTGGAGTTGAGCCATCATATATGGGATGCTGCTATTCCTCAATATAAAGGCGTCATGCACAGAGCCAGGATACTTGGCATTCACATGGGAGATGTACTGGTCAGCCAAACACACCATCTGCACATTCATAAAGTGATAGCTTTTTATATTCCTGAACACCTGTTCATTTCTCCGGGGGTGGGGGGGGGGTAGAACAAATGCTACATGGGTACCATCAATGGCACCATATATGAGTA
This sequence comes from Pleurodeles waltl, assembly GCF_031143425.1. NCBI lineage: Eukaryota > Metazoa > Chordata > Amphibia > Caudata > Salamandridae > Pleurodeles > Pleurodeles waltl. The sequence continues at coordinate 1,020,571,709 of NC_090449.1, read as the reverse complement.
GATACACCAGCATGGGCCGGACGTGCAGCTCAGGCTCCGTGGCGTCCTGGTTCTTCGTTGAGTGTCGAGAGGTGACCGGTTTCCCTTCTAAGTACTGTTTCTGCCATGCTTTTGATGGCGTTGGTACCGCCCCGGAAAAGCTGGCGGATGGGCGTGTTGTAATGGGGTGGGTGGTACATTGTCTTCCGCCTGGCTGTTGGCGGGTACCGCCGTGGTGTTTGTTGCTACTGCCGTGGCGGTCGGAGTGTTAAAGTGGCTGTCAGTGTTGGCAGTTTCCGCTGTGGTCGTGATTCAATTTTTTTTTTACCGTCGGCCAGTTGGCGGTTTTACCGCCGCTTTAACACCGACCGCCAGGGTTGTAATGAGGGCCATAATGTTAAAGAAGTACCAATCAATGTACAAGATTATGTTCTGATCAGAAAACCACAAACAGTTCTTAAAGGAGAATCTAAATTTTCCTTACCTGAGAAAGTCATCAAGGCTAATAAAACTTCTCTTTTTGTTGGAGGGAAAGGGATGGTAGAACAGGAATAGTGCAGGTCCTATTTCGACATCGCAAGTTGACATTTTCAGAAGAGTATTTTCTGACAGGGATTATTACATGAACACTGATAACATGATTTCAACAGATACATTTATTGGTGCTAGCAAAAACATAATTACAGACATTCCAGAGATGCAAGAGTCATTTCATTCTGAGAGTGATGAGGGGGAAACTGGTGCTCTTAATACTCAGGAAATGAGTGTGAACAAAGAAGGAGATATTGTATTGCAGCGTAGTCGCAGCAATCGTGTGGTTAGATTACCATCTCAATGTCTGATTTTGTTTTGAGTTAATTTGTCGTAGTTTTATTTTTGCTGTAAGGAAAGGAGAAGATGTAATATTGTAATCTAGGTTTAGTTTGTTTATTCTTGAACGCTGTATATGGAATCCTCACAGCGTCAGCACAGTCCGAGATTCCAGAGCGTCCATGTGAGTGAGTTGCTCACGGAGGCCGGTCCTGGATGGCTGCTGGTGTTGTCGTGGGTCCACGACATTAAAGAAACTGGAATATTGCATACAGCACGTCTACGTGAACTTATTTACTTCGAACGCTCACTGAAGCTGCTCTGTGAACGTTTCTTTCTACAACCAGGTGGACCATCATTCCGATACCAAAGTGTCTTTCAATATTTATCACATCTGTTGTTTAACAGGTTTGTATTGGTAGTAAGGTATACAAAACTTACATTTTCTGTTCTCATGCAAATAAATGATACCATATTAGAATGAAAGGCATTAGCATGAGTTATGGCTGTGGACCACCATTTCCTAATATGATTCTGGGACCAAAAGGAAATGAAGGTGTGCCTCTGTTAATCTGGGATCCTCAGCTCCCTCTCTCCAAGGCTCCCTAAGTCAACCCGCTTTTCTCTGAAGCTTGGTTACAGCTTTACTGTTTTTACTTTAAGGAGTCTAAAGGCCCACTGTCCTAACCAGAAACAGCCCACAGAACAAAATGCTATAGTCACTTAACGCACAAGAAGGCACATCATGATTCCAAATATCAAACCTTAAAAAGAGGTGAAAAACTTGAGTGCCCTCCTAAAACAACTGCAGTTTTTAGTTTTTTTTTTGATCAGTGATATAACAATGAAAACATCACAATTTGCACTCAGTCTGTTCCCGCCTGTAGATAAGACCCTTTCATCAATCCATGAATTGGGGATATTAGCACCACCTAGCCAAGGTTACCAGCTCTTTAATGTTTGAAAAGAACAATCCATAGGTTAAAGACATTAGGTTAGGTTTTGCTAAGCCCGGGGAGCTCTGTTACATTCCTTGTACGGTATTCATTTACTAACTTTTTATCTTTTTAAACTACAGTTATTTTTTGAGTGAATCTACAAAACTAACAGCATAAAGTGGCTTATGCAGCATGTGCAGAAAACACAAAATCGCAAAGAAAATGCCTTTTCTGTTGATGTTATTGCTACTCCCAATTTTATTTGATATTTGGAACTCTCTGCCTTGTATGATATAATCCACATGTCGATCCATCGTTAAGAGCTCAGGCTTTGTACGTGTGTATGTAAAATTTTCTAGCATTCGTGACAAGAATTTTCAATTCTATTAAGGACATGGAGGCGAGGATTATGCATCTCTTTCTATGCTTTTATTGTCAGCAGTCAATAAGATTGAAGTTTTTTTATATACTACATTTCCCATCTAACCATAGTATCCATGTGACCAACCATTGAGCATAGCCCTATAAAATCTGAGTAAGTCAAACCACTTCCTCTTTATTTGCATCCAAGAAAAAGTTAACTCACTGAATCCAAAACAGTCTAAACAAGAACAAAGAACCTCAGACCCAGGGAAAAACATTCCTGAATCCAAGGCCTCAGGACACCAAACCAACGATTCTGACCTGGAACGTAGTTGAAGATCCCCACGAACGTGGATCACAGAATGAAGAAAGGGAGGGAAGACGATCATTTGTCCTCTTGACCTATGAGTAAACATTGGAGAAGAAAAAGCCATAAACCCTGACTCCAGTATCAAGGAAGACAATCATAAAAGGGAATAATTCAAATAGAACAACAATATATGTAGTTAAACATATGTATACATAGCATAAATACAATTGAACGATGTAAAAGGGTGGGATAATCCTCCCCTCCGTGTCCTTGATAGAACTGAAAAGTCTTGTCGCAAATGCTAGAAAATGTTACATTCTATGTCAGGACCGGAGGATCCAAATATGCTTTTTTAAAGCTGTGCCATCACTACTGAAGATACATCCATTATAGGTTTGTAATACAAAGGGGGTCATTCTGACCCCGGCGGTCTTAGACCGCCGGGGCCAGGGTCGGCGGGAGCACCGCCGACAGGCCGGCGGTGCCCCGCAGGGCATTCTGACCGCGGCGGTAAAGCCGCGGTCAGACCGGCAACACTGGCGGTCTCCCGCCAGTGTACCGCCGCCCTTTTGAATCCTCCAAGGCGGCGCAGCTAGCTGCGCCGCCGAGGGGATTCCGACCCCCCCTACCGCCATCCAGTTCCCGGCGGTCCGCCCGCCGGGAACCGGATGGCAGTAGGGGGGGTCGCGGGGCCCCTGGGGGCCCCTGCAGTGCCCATGCCACTGGCATGGGCACTGCAGGGGCCCCCGTAAGAGGGCCCCTACGAGTATTTCACTGTCTGCTTGGCAGACAGTGAAATACGCGACGGGTGCAACAGCACCCGTCGCACCTTCCCACTCCGCCGGCTCGATTACGAACCGGCATCCTCGTGGGAAGGGAGTTTTTCCCTGGGCTGGCGGGCGGTCTTTTGGCGACCGCCCGCCAGCCCAGGGAAAAACTTAGAATACCCTCCGCGGTCTTTCGACCGCGGAGCGGTATTTCGGAGGGGGGAACTCTGGCGGGCGGCCTCCGCCGCCCGTCAGGGTCAGAATGACCCCCAAAGTCTTAAAAGTAGAGTCCGGACGTGGCCAGCCAACATGGCCGACCAGACGTGAGCTCCGGAGGCTCAGTCGAAACCCCCTGAGACCATGTCTAGCAGAGCGCCGAGGGGGAGTGCCGTGCCATCGCTGGACCGGTAGTTCTGCCGTGACTGCTAGGGAGGAGAGCGAGCCGCCAGGGAGGAGTCCCTCGGGCGCGTGGGACGCGGGGCGGGGACCCCCGGACTGATGGCCAGCCCACCTCGAGGCGCGGGCCTGGAGGCGGTCGGAGGAGCAGACCAGGTGAAGCTGGAAGCCGGAGGTTTGCGGGCCTGGAGTGATTAGCTGCATCCAGGAGACCGATCTGAGGATGGCATCGCTGGTGAGGGGGCCCAGCGGAGCCCACACTCGGCAAATGATGGCAAGGAAGTGAGCCCACGGTCACCTGGTGGAGGGGTCCTTGGAGGACGGGATCCTGGCCCGGGATAGCGCTCGGGTGCCTGACCTGCAAGGGCTCCGGCAGTAGCTTAAGGCTACATGTGAAGAGGCCCTGGTAGGAGACTTCCCAGTAAGCTGAGAAGACCCTGCGAGGGGGAGTGAGCCCGTGGACAAATGCGAGACGGCGGCAGTGTGAGTTTCGGAGAGACAAGTCCCTGGGGGGTGCATATGCCTCGGTGGAAGGTACAGACCAACAGGGACTCCAACTATTTTACGCCAGCTGGAGCGGGAAGCGCTGGCTTGCCGCGGGAGGGAGAGATGGCGCTTACAAAGGAAGACCTCCTGTCCTCCCTTCGCACCTTCAAGCGGAACTAAGAGAGGAGCTTACAGCTGACATTAAGGCGACGGACACGTTCCAAGCGGACTTTCATGGGAAACTGTCCTCACTTCAGGCTGACGTGGACTCGGTAGAGGCCCACACTCTGGATCTGGAAACACAGATGCAACAGAAGGTTACCCCGGTGGAGAGTGAGATCACGAGTATTATAACGCAACTCCACCTTGCCATGCTTAAGTGCGAGGATCTAGAAAATCGCGCTTGCAGGGACAACATCAGAGTGCGGGGCCTGGAAGAGAGCAGCGAGGTAGCGGACTTGGAGGCATTTGTGGTTGGCCTCTTCTCCACCCTCCTCAGTGAGGATCAGCCGGAGGTTCAAGTGCAGAGGGTACACAGAGTGGGCAATCGGGCTGCAGGCAAAGGGAGAAGGCCCAGAGACATTCTGGTAAAGCTGAGCTTGTTTAAGGTCAAAGAACACATCCTCCAAAGGGCGCGACAGCAGAACACCGTCTCTTTTCAAGGGGCACACTGCACCCTCTTTCAAGATATTGCTCCAGCGACACTGGGCTCAAGGCAGCAGTTCCGCCCTGTGACAGAAGCATTAAGAGCGAAAAACATAAGGTACCGATGGACATTCCCTTTGGTCTGGCTTTTGAACTCTATAACAAGGCTTGCCACTTTACTACCGTCAACAAGACGGCGGCGTCCTCACTGGGCTTACAGGAGAAGAGTGCAGGTGACGGGTTCACCGCGACTGGGGACATGCGAGGAGGGGACAAGCCTTCCACTTCGGCGGAGCAATGGAGACAACAAAGGAGGGGGAGAAAGACTCCCAAGAAGTGACGCTATTCAGGTGTCAGGCACCTACAACAGTTCCAGCTAGGAGCTGGAGGGGGCCTCTGGAGCGGCTCCAAGCAAGGGTCATTTCGGAAACCAGGCGGGGGGGAAGGTCCCTCCTTGCGGAGGAAAATCTGACTTTGTGGAGACCAGAACTGACTCCCTGCTGGAGGGCTTGGTCCGGGGTGACTCCTCTTCTGCTGCATTCACCATTGACGCTGACTTGGCAATGGTGAATGGTCTGGGGGGGGCAAAGGCGGTTACATACCCCGTCTGCACCATGAGGAACATAGGGAGGTTTGATATCCTTTGATTTCTTGTTCAAGAGTTTTTTTTCGCTTACAAGATGTTCTTTCTGTTTGGTTATTGTTCACTAACCCTTTTTGATGCGAGGGGGCTTTGGAGAAGGCCTGCGAAACGCTCGGGGCACCAGGCGGAGGAGGGCCGGGGGAGGGTGTGGGGAGTCTGCTTTGGTACGAAGCGTGCTTGGATGTTAAGGGGCTGAACTCACCCAATAAGCGTTCACAGCTGAGAAAGTATTTTGATGATCATCACTATGATATCGTGGCCTTACAGGAAACTCATCTTAAGGAGGGGGAGGGACAACGCCTACGCCCCCAACAGTACCCACAAATATTTATGGCATCAGCGCCAACAAAACACTGTGGGGTGTCTCTGCTCTTCCACAGGTCTGTTCACTTCCGGGGCACGGGGTCCAAGTAGAATAAGGAGGGCAGATATTTAATGGTCAAGGGCAGCCTGGGAGGGAGAAACTGTACGCTAGCCACTCTTTACGTGCCTAACAGTGGACAGACACAATTCCTTTTGAGTTCCCTGGAAGAGCTGGAGGGTTTTGCAGAGGGGGAGATTATACTATTGGGTGACTTCAATCTGGTGTGGGATCCCACTCTGGACACAACACACCCCCAGAGAACACAGACAAGCGCTTTTGCTAGATCAGTGAAGTCGGCCCTCCGCCGCTTCGGGATCTTTGACTCCTGACGCACCCGCGGAGAGTCTATACCTTCTCCTCACATTCTCACTGATCTTACTCATGGATAGATTTTATATTTCTAAGTAGGCTTCTGCGGCAGACCCTTCGATCAGTAGCCATTCATCCGATTACTATATCAGACCATGCTCCTGTGGAGACTTACCTGGAGTGGTCCCTTGTGCGCTCCAATACTAGGCGCTGGTACTTCCCTAATGTCCTAGTCCGTGACTTAGCGTCCCACAATGACTTGCAGAGAGCTATCAGAGATGACTTCCAACATAATAAGTTGGGGAACACTGCTCCCCCCATTTTATGGGACGCCTTCAAAGTGGTCATCAGAGGCATGTGCATTTCCCTGGCGACCACACTAAATCGGTTAAAGTCTAAAGACCGGCACCTCTTGGAAAATGAACTTAAAGTAGCTGAACGAGCCCATAAGCTCTCCGCGACCTGGCAGGCCCAGAGGAAGGTAGTTGCCATTAAAGGTAATCTACAATCCATCTACACGAATAGGGCGGAAGTAGCACTGTTGAGGCTTCAGAAAACTCACTACGAAAAGGGCACACCACTGGCGAGACAACTACGTGTCAAACAGGCTAAGGATTATATAGGGCAGGTAAATGACGAGACAGGGAAACATTTCACCGAAGATGAGAAGGCACTAGCATTCAGAAGATTCTATGCCCATCTCTATCAATCAGATCAACCGCCTGCCCATACTCAGGAAAGCTGTCTACAAAACATCCAACTTCCATGGGACTCCAGGGAGACAAATGAAGTGTTGGGGTCCCCGTTCACTGTAGACGAAGTCCTGGCGGCTATTGACTTTCTCCGACTGCATAAAGCACCCGGTCCCACTTTTACAAATCCTTTAGTGTGTAATTGTCAGAGCATCTCACTGCATTGTTTAATTATGTAAGAGGGGAGGTGGCGGTGTCCCCCACTATGGGGGAGGCTCTGATCACACTTATCCCCAAGGTCGGGAAGGATCCTCAGCTATGTGCGTCTTGTAGGCATAATGCATTACTTAACCTCAATGCTAAATTATACTCTAAAATTGTGGCGTGGAGACTGGAGGATGTACTGCCGGAGTTGATACATCCGAATCAATCGGGCTTTATCATGGGCCTCCAAACCCATGACAACTTGTGGGTAGTCATCTATCTGATGGAAAAGGTAACTAAGAAGTGGGTACCTATGCTTCTGTTGGCGCTCGATGCTGAAAATGCATTCAGTAGGGTGGAGTGGTCCTTCCTGGTGGCGACAATGTGGCATTTCAGATTCAGGGAACAATTTATAACAATGGTGATGAGCAATTACTCATGTCCGCGGTCCTGCATTCTGGTAAACGGGGTGACCTCCAATTTCTTTGACTTGTCGCGGAGAACGAGGCAGGGGTGTCCTCTTTCCCCGCTACTGTTTGCGCTCAGTGTTGAACCTCTGGTGGCACAAGTCAGAGCATGCCCAGGTTTTCAGGACATATCACGTTTGGCCCAACCACCATAAAATCCTCCTGTTCGCTGATGACATTCTGTTGTTCGTCACTGAACCCTGCACGTCCCTTTCGGCAATTCAGGGAGAGCTGGCGCTCTTCAAGCAGGTGGCAGGCTTTAAAGTAAAAACGGGGAAATCATATATCCTCAATCTGACTGTACCCGCCGCTGCAATGATGGGACAGATAGCCTCCATGTCTCCATTTATTTGGGCCAAAAAAGAAATACATACCTGGGTATTAAGCTCGTCCCCAAGGTTACCGATTTTGTTCAGAGCCAACTGCCCACTCCTACTTAAATCACTGTGAGAACCTTTAAAAGATGGTCATCGCTCTGGCTTTCATGGCTGGGGTGAATCAATAGCATCAAGATGATGGTGCTTCCACGCCTCCTATACCTTTTGGGTGGAGGGAGGGGGGTGCCTGCGGATCGCAGATTTATATCATGGGGACCAGCTACGTATGTTCAATAACTGTTACAGGGACTTTCAACTACCCCCGTTCGAACACTTCCATTACACGCAGTTAGTACATTGGGTTACACAACCTAACATGCAGGAGGAGACCACCAGGGATCAACTCCCCATGGAGCAATTTGTGCAGCGGGGAGGAGTAACGATGGGCAACATATCTACACTGTACAACATATTGGCCTTGGCGCAACGTGCACCTACCCCTCGACACATCCCCTTTTGGGAATGGGTGCTGGGCATCTCGGTGAGTAAGGACCGCTGGCAACGCCTATTTCAAGATATATCTAAATATAACCGTTCGATGGGCGCCAGGGAGGCACACTATAAACTACTTTACAATTGGTACCTCTACCCTGAGAAGCTTAAGAAAATACCCCCAGGTATCAGACCAGTGTTGGCGAGGCTGCGGAATGCTGGGGGATTTCAGAAATATTTGGTGGGATTGCCCTGCTATCCGCCCTTATTGGAACAAAATCCTCTACCACTTAAAAGAGATATTGGGCTACCGCGTACCGACATCTCCAGAGCACAACCTGTTGGGCCCTCACGCCCAGGGCTGAAACATCAATCGCAGGGAGATCGCTCCATTCTGTGGATGGCATTGGGGGCGGCGAAGACAACCTTAGAGTCTTTTTTGTAGAAAGTGGACCCACCTCCAATAACTCTGTGGCTCACGAGGCTATGGCGTGGCCTCGCCATAGAGCGCTTAGCAGACAAAATGGATGGCGCGCGAAGAGGTTTTGACTTAATCTGGGACTTCCTGGTCAGGTTCCTCTCACAAGGCCTGCCTCTCACAGCTTGTAGCCCAAGTCTTCGGGCGCTGCATCTTTTCCATGTATAGGGGCCGCTTGCAAGAGGTGGATGAGTGTGACTAGGAATTATATTTCCGGGTCGGGAGGGGGCCTTCGATCCAGTGGCCTTTTAACTCACTTCAGAAGCACAAAAGAGATTGGACACTTGCTGTGTTGTAAGGTTTTGTTCTTTATTTGTTTCATGTTACGGAAGCTAGCAGCTTTGTTCACCAACTGCTGGGCGAGAGGGGTGTAATCGGAATGTGTATCTCTCCGCTATATGTTAATCTTGCTTTGGGTGGGGAGGGACAGGGAGAAAGCACAGAACAAGGTGAGAAGCCTGAAGTCTTATGAAAATGGGCATATGTAGGAAGTTGGCTCTGTATATACTATCTCAAAGTGAGAGATAGTGTGCACAGAGTCCAAGGGTTCCCCTTAGAAGTAAGATAGTGGCAAAATTAGATAATTCTAATGCTCTATTTTGTGGTAGTGTGGTTGAGCAGTAGGCTTATCAGAGCGTAGTGTTAAGCATTTGTTCTATACACACAGGCAATAAATGAGGAATACACACTCAAAGACTTAACTCCAGGCCAATGGTTTTTATATGGAAAAATATATTTTCTTAATTTATTTTAGAACCACAAGATTCACGATTTGAAGTAAATACACAAAATGCAAGGTACTCCACACAGGTAAGTTAGGATCTTTGAATTAGTTCAGTAACATACACAGTTTTAGTTAAAATGGCAATAAGCTATTTTAAAAGTGGACACAGTGCAAAAATCAACAGTTCCTGGAGGAAGTAAGTAAAGGTTAGTTTTTCAGGTAAGTAAGGCACTTACAAGTTCAAGTTCCTGGGCATAGGCAGCCCACCATTGGGGATTCAAGGCAACCCCAAAGTCACCGCACCAGCAACACAGGGCGGGTCAGGTGCAGAGGTCAAAGGAGGGCCCAAAACACACAGGTGCCTATGAAGAACAGGGGTGCTCTGGTTCCAGTCTGCCAACAGGTAAGTACCTGCATCTTCAGAGGGCAGACCAGGGGGGTTTTGTAGAGCACTGGGAGGGACACAAGTAGGCACACAAAACACACCCTCAGCGGCACAGGGGCGGCCGGGTGCAGTGTGCAAAGGAGGCGTCGGGTTTGTAATAGAAATCAATGGAGGGACCCGGGGGTCATTCTAGCGGTGCAGGCAGGGCACAGGGGGGGCTTTTCGGGCCAGCCACTGACTGGGCTAGGCAGAGGGTCGTCTGAGAGTCACTCCTGCACTGGAGTTTGGTTCCTTCTGGTCCTTGGGGCTGCGGGAGCAGTGCTTGGTCCAGGCGTCGGGTTCCTTGTTACAGGCAGTCGCGGTCAGGGGGAGCCTCTGGATTCTCTCTGCATGCGTCGCTGGGGGTGTCCAGGGGGGTCATCTCGGGTTATTCACGAGGTCGCAGTCTCCTGGGAGTCCTCCCTGTGGTGTTGGTTCTCTGGAGCTCGAGCCGGGGGCGTCAGGTGCAGAGGGTGAAGTCTCACACTTCTGGCGGGAAGAGTGAGTTCTTTAAATGTTGCTCCTTTGTTGCAAAAATGATGCTGTGGGTGAACAGTGCAGCTGTTCTCAGGAGTTTCTTGGTCTTTCAGATTTCAGGGCAGTCCTCTGAGGCTTCAGAGGTCACTGGTCCCTGTCGGATGCGTCGCTGTGCAGTTTTCTTTGAGTCTGGAGACAGGCCGGTAGGGATGGGGCCAAAGCAGTTGTCGTCTCTGTCATCTCTGCAGGGCTTTCAGGTCAGCAGTCCTTCTTCTTTGTGTAGGCTGCAGGAATCTGATTTCTGGGTTCTGGGGTGCCCCTAAATTCTGAATTTAGGGGTGTGTTTGGGTTAGGAGGGCAGTAGCCAATGGCTACTGTCCTGGAAGGTGGCTACACCCTCTTTGTGCCTCCTTCCCGAGGAAAGGGGGGCACATCCCTAATCCTATTGGGGTAATCCTCCAATCTCAAGATGGAGGATTTCTAAAGGTAGGGGTCACCTCAGCTCAGGACACCTTAGGGGCTGTCCCGACTGGTGGGTGACTCCTTGTTTTTTTCATTATCTCCTCCAGCCTTGCCGCCAAAAGTGGGGGCAGTGGCCGGAGGGGCGGGCATCTCCACTAGCTGGGATGCCCTGGGGTGCTGTAACAAAAGACATGAGCCTTTGAGGCTCACCGCAAGGTGTTACAGTTCCTGCAGGGGGAGGTGAGAAGCACCTCCACCCAGTACAGGCTTTTTTCCTGGCCATAGAGTGACAAAGGCACACTCCCCATGTGGCCAGAAACTCGTCTGGTTGTGGCAGGCTGACAGAGACTGGTCAGTCTAGCACTAGGAGTCGGACTGGTATTCAGGGTGCATCTCTAAGACTGGCATCAGTGTGCATGTATTGTGCTGAGAAGTTTGATACCAAACTTCCCACATTTCATTGTAGCCATTATGGAACTGGGGAGTTTGTGTTTGACAAACTCCCAGACCATGTACTCTTTATGGCTACCCTACACTTACAATGTCTAAGGTTTTGCTTAGACACTGTAGGGGCATAGTTCTCATGCACATATGCCCTCATCTGTGGTATAGTGCACCCTGCCTAAGGGCTATAAGGCCTGCTAGAGGGGTGACTTACCTATGCCACAGGCAGTGTGAGGTGGGCATGGCACTCTCAGGGGAGTGCCATGTCGACTTAGTCATTTTCTCCCCACCAGAACACACAAGCTTTGAGGCAGCGTGCATGCGCTGAGTGAGGGGTCTCTAGGGTGGCATAAGACATACTGCAGCCCTTAGAGACCTTCCCTGGCATCATAGCCCTTGGTACCAGGGGTACCATTTACAAGGGACTTATCTAGGTGCCAGGGCTGTGCCAATTGTGGGAACAAAGGTACAGTTTAGAGAACAAACACTGGTGCTGGGGCCTGGTTAGCAGGGTCCCAGCACACTTTCAATCATAACTGGCATCAACAAATGGCGAAAGATCAGGGGGTAACCATGCCAAGGAGGCATTTCCTTACACGCCCCGCCCCCAAACGAAAGAGGATGAGACTAACCTTTCCCAAGAGAGTCTTCTATTTCTAAGTGGAAGAACCTGGAAAGGCCATCTGCATTGGTATGGGCAGTCCCAGGTCTGTGTTCTACTACAAAGTCCATTCCCTGTAGGGATATGGACCACCTCAACAGTTTAGGGTTTTCTCCTTTCATTTGCATCAGCCATCTGAGAGGTCTGTGGACAGTTTGAACTATGAATTGAGTACCAAAAAGGTATGGTCTCTACTTCTTCAGGGACCAGACCAGAGCAAAGGCCTCCCTCTCAATGGCGCTCCAACACTGCTCCCTGGGAAGTAACTTCCTGATAATAAAAGCAAAAGGCTGGCCGAGGCCATCATCATTTGTTTGGGACAGGACTGCTCCTATCCCATGCTCAGAGGCATTTGTCTGCACAATGAACTGCTTAGAGTAATCTAGAACTTTCAAAACTGGTGCTGTACACATTGCTTGCTTCAGGGTGTCAAAGGCCTTTTGACAGTCCACAGTCCAGTTCACTTTCTTGGGCATTTTCTTGGAGGTCAGTTCTGTGAGGGGTGTCACCTTTGATCCATAACCCTTCACAAACCTCCTATAGTACCCAGTCATGCCAACGAAAGCCCTGACTTGAGTCTGGGTTTTTGGAGCTACCCAGTCCAGAATAGTATGGATCTTGGGTTGGAGTGGCTGAACTTGGCCTCCACCTACAAGGTGACCCAAGTAAACCACAGTACCCTGCCCCATCTGACATTTAGATGCCTTGATAGAGAGGCTTGCTGCTTGCAGGGCCTGCAAAACCTTCTTCAGATGGACCAGGTGATCCTGCCAGTTGGAGCTAAAGACAGCAATATAATGAGGTTAAGCTGCACTAAAGGACTCCAAGCCAGCAATGACTTGATTCACCAACCTTTAGAAGGTGTCAGGGGCATTCTTTAAGCCAAATGGCATGACAGTAAACTGGTAGTGCCCATCAGGTGTAGAGAATGCTGTTTTCTCTTTTGCTCCAGGTGGCATTTTTATTTGCCAGTACCCTGCTGTTAAGTCAAAGGTACTTAAGTATTTGGCAGCACCTAATTTATCTATGAGTTCATCTGCTCTTGGAATGGGGTGAGCATCTGTCTTGGTGACAGAGTTGAGCCCTCTGTAGTCCACACAAAACCTCATCTCTCTCTTGCCATCTTTGGTGTGAGGTTTGGGGACCAAGACCACTGGACTAGCCCAGGGACTGTCAGAATGCTCAATCACTACCAACTCCAGCATTTTGTGGACTTCCACTTTGATGCTTTCTTTAACTTGATCAAACTGTCTGAATATTTTATTCTTGACAGGCATACTGTCTCCTGTGTCCACATCATGGGTACACAGGTGTGTCTGACCAGGGGTTAAAGAAAAGAGTTCAGCAAACTGCTGGAGGACTTGCCTGCAGTCAGCCTGCTGTTGGCCAGAGAGGGTGTCTGAATAGATCACTCCATCTACTGAGCCATCTTTAGGGTCAGTGGAGAGGAGATCAGGGAGAGGTACACTCTCAGCTTCCTAGTCCTCATCTGTAACCATTAACATGTTTACATCTGCCCTATCATGAAAGAGTTTGAGGTGGTTCACATGGATCACCCTCTTGGGGGTCCTGCTAGTGCCTAGGTCCACCAGGTAGGTGACCTGACTCTTTTTCTCAATAACTGGGTAAGGGCCATTCCATCTGTCCTGAAGTGCCCTTGGAGCCACAGGCTCCAAAACCCAGACTTTCTGCCCTGGCTGTAGCTCAACCATAGCAGCCTTTTGGTCATACCACATCTTCTGGAGTTATTGGCTGGCCTCAAGGTTTTTGCTTGCCTTTTCCATGTACTCTGTCATCCTTGAACGCAGGACTAGTACATAGTCCACCACATCTTGTTTAGGCTCATGGAGAGGTTCCTCCCAGCCTTATTTTACAAGTGCTAGTGGTCCCCTAACAGGATGGCCAAACAGAAGCCCAAAGGGGGGAAACCCTACTCCCTTCTGTGGCACCTCTCTTTAGGCGAAAAGCAGGCATGGTAAGAGGACATCCCATCTCCTTTTGAGTTTTTCAAGGCGCCCCATGATCATGTCCTTCAATGTCTTGTTGAATCTCTCAACAAGACCATTGGTTTGTGGATGGTATGGTGTGGTGAATTTATAAGTCACCCCACACTCATTCCACGTGTTTCAGGTAAGGTGACATGAAGTTGGCACCTCTGTCAGAAACCACCTCCTTAGGAAATCCCACTCTGGTAAAGATACCAATGAGTGCGTTGGCTCCTGCAGGGGCAGTAGTGGACCTAAGGGGAATTGCTTCAGGGTACCTAGTAGCATGATCCACTACTACTAGGATATACTGGTTTCCTGAGGCTGTGGGAGGTTCAAGTGGACCCACTATGTCCACTCCCACTCTTTCAAAGGGGACCCCCACCACTGGAAGTAGAATGAGGGGGGCCTTTGGATGGCCACCTGGCTTACCACTGGCTTGACAGGTGGCACAGGAGGTGCAAAACTCCTTTACCTTCTGGGACATATTGGGCCAGTAGAAATGGTTGACTAATCTCTCCCATGTCTTGGTTTGTCCCAAATGCCCTGCAAGGGGAATGTCATGGGCTAAGGTCAGAATCAACTCCCTAAACTCCTGAGGCACTACCACTCTCCTAGTGGCACCAGGCTTTGGGATCTCTTGCCTCAGTGTAAAGGAGTCCATCTTCCCAATAGACCCTGTGAGTTCCACTGACATTTCCCTTCTTTTGCTCAGCTGCTTGCTGTCTTAGGCCTCCAAGAGAGGGGCAAGTTTCTTGCCCCTTACACAGCTGTTCCCTTGAGGGTCCCCCTGGGCCCAAGAGCTCAACCTGGTAAGGTCCCAGCTTCATGGACTCAGTTCCCTCAGGGGATAGAACATCTTCCTGGGAAGAGAGGTTCTGTTTCTTGTGCTGTGTTGAAGCTGGTTACCCAGTGTTCTTTCCTTTTCTCTTGGAAGGTTTAGCCATTATTCCAGACTCCAACACTTCTTTTTCACCCTGAGCCCTGCACTGTGCCCTTGTCTTGACACACACCAGTTCAGGGATATCCAGCATGGCTGCATAGGTCTTGAGCTCTACCTCAGCTCATGCTGAGGACTCCAGATCATTTCCTAGCAGACATTCTACTGGGATTGCAGAGGAGACTACCACCTGTTTCAGGCCAGTGACCCCTCCCCATTCTAAAGTTACCATTGCCATGGGATGGACTTTAGTCTGATTGTCATCATTAGTGACTGGATGTGTCTGTCCAGCCAGGTACTGTCCTGGGGAAACCAGTTTGTCTATCACCACAGAGACACTGGCACCTGTATCCCTCAGGGCTTCTACAGTCCCATTGATTAAGAGCTGCTGCCTGTATTTTCGCATGTTAGGCGGCCAGGCAGCAAGTGTGGATAGGTCCACCCCACCCTCAAAGACTAATGTAGCTTCAGTGTGAACCCTGATTTACTCTGGGCACACCGTTGATCCCACCTGGAGACTGGCTATTCCAGTGCTAACTGGAGTAGTATTTGTTGTGGGACTTTTCTTGGGACAGGCCTTGTCTCCAGTTTGGTGTCCATGCTGAGTACAGATGTGACACCAGACCTTCTTGGGATCAAAGGTTTTATCCTTATACCCAGTTGAGGACTGTAAAGAGGCTCTGGGCCCACCCTCCTGAGCAGGTTTTTGGGTCCCTGTAGAAGACTCTTTACTTTTTCCCTTGGATGACTCAACACTTTTCCCATGGGGAGGCTTTGGGACCCCTTTCTTTTGGTCACCCTATGTGGAAGTCTTGGTCACCCTAGTATTGACCCAATGGTCTGCCTTCTTTCCCAATTCTTGGGGAGAAATTGGACCTAGGTCTACCAAATGCTGATGCAGTTTGTCATTGAAACAATTACTTAACAGATGTTCTTTCATAAGCAAGTTATAAAGCCTATCATAATCATTTACACCACTGCCAGTTATCCAACCATCTAGTGTTTTGACTGAGAAGTCAACAAAATCAACCCAGGTCTGGCTCGAGGATTTTTGAGCCCCCCTGAACCTAATCCTGTACTCCTCAGTTGAAAATCCAAAGCCCTCAATCAGGGTAGCCTTCATGAGGTCATAGGATTCTGAATCTTCACCAGAGAGTGTGAGGAGTCTATCCCTACAGTTTCCAGTGAACATTTCCCAAAGGAAAGCACCCCAGTGAGATCTGTTTACTTTTCTGGTTGCACAAGCCCTCTCAAAAGCTGTGAACCATTTGGTGATATCATCACCATCTTCATATTTTGTTACCCCACAACTAACAACATGGGAGGAGCAAGTCTTGTCAATCATGCATCCTGTGGGCCTGGCAGGAGTAGCAGGACTGGACTCTGGTAAGTCAAATCTTTATTACTAACAACCCCCCTACCTGCATGCCATCACAAACCTCTACCCCTACCCTCACACCCATCACCCCAACACCTCACAGATACCCCACTATCACAACCCACACATCCCAATACCAAGCCCTGCATGTGACAACAATGCATGGACACCCATCACAGACCTGCATGGACACCCATCACCAAAGCATGTCCAGTAAAGAGACTCAGCGAGGGCACAAAATCACCACTCACACAAGGGCCAAGGCGATAATGCAAGCACGGGAGTAGAGGGAAACTCACCCATTGCACCAGATGGCACACACAGATACAATAACTATGCATTTACACCCCAACAGGACCCCTACCCAACATCATCAGACAGGAGGTGCCAGCCATATCCAGTCCCCCCACAGAAGAGGCACACAGTGACGACAGCAGCTCTGCACGCCTGGATCAAGATGACCAGCCCGACCTATCAGGGACCTCTGGACAGTTGTTTCCCTGCCACAGTCCCAAACCACCACTGAACCTCCCCCCTCAGTAAACACCACCACAGCACCCACCCAGCGGGCCCATGCCGCTGTCTCCAGGACACGTCAATCAGCAGTGTGTCCACCACTACAGGGACCCCAGGCAAACCCACTAACCCAGGTCAGGGACTCGTGGTCAGTGGCAGTGGGCACACGGTTCAGGGGACAGAGGCACAGACAACAGGGAAGCTGGGAGGACTGTTGTGCGACGGGGGAGGAAAGGGCCAGGGAACCCACTCTCCATGAGGCACTGTCCAACATCATGGGAATATACCACCATTCCCAGGAGACCATGGGCACGGTATTGGCCAAGTATCAGGAGACCCAGCGGCTGCAGGAGGAACAGTACCTGGGGATCAGGGAGGACTTGAAGTCCATTAACACCACCCTGGTCACCATTGTTGGGGTGCTGGCAGACATGGCCAACACCATGAGGGAGACAGTGGCATACCACGTGCCACTGACACCAGCCCGAACGATGAACAGCCCTCCACGTCCGCCGGCGCTAGTGGATAGGAGGTCCCGCCACAGGACCAACAGGCCTCCAGCACCCCAACCCCTGCAGAAGGAGAACCACCCCGCAAACGGTCCCTGCAATCCAGGCAAAAGACAGAGAACACTGCCGAGACCCCCGCCAGGAAATAAGCCTCTCCTGATTGTCACCCTTCTGTCCCACTATGTCACCCTGAACACCTTGAACTGCCATTGCTCCACTTCCTATGCCCCAGTGGACAATGCACCTGTGATCCAAAGAGACTGGACTCTACTATGGATATTCCTCCACCATCACCCCAGCCCATTGCACATCCCCCTCCACTTATTGGCACTTAAATAAACACCCTTGAATCACAAAACAATCTGGAGTCAGTCTGTACTTTCACAAAAGTGTTAATACAACCTTTTTGACAAATAACATAGTAAATGTTCATTTGCACATACCAAAGTATGACAGTTGTTGGGCAGCAGTGAACATATCAGAAGGAAGAATGTGGTATCCAGATCTGTGAAAAGGAAAGCCAAAGTGAACTGTCAGGGTCCATGCACAGAGGTAATAAGGCAGACTTATACAATGTCCCACAGTAGTCTGATATGAGATGAGCAGGGCCAGTCTCTTACCTGTGTGTCACTGGAAGTACTGCATGATGATGTTGTTTCGGTTGTCAATATCTTCTTCTGCCTACTCTTCCTCACTGTCCACAGGCTCCACAGCTGCCACAAGATCAACATCAGGCCCATCCTCCTGCAGAAAAGGCACCTGGTGTCGCAAAGCCAGGATGTGCAACATACAGCATGTCACGATGATCTGGCACACCTTCTTCGGTGAGTAGAATAGGGAGCCACCTGTTAGATGGAGGCACCGGAATCTGGCCTTCAGGAGGCCGAAAGTTCGCTCTATAATCCTCCTAGTTCGCCCAGGTGCCTCATTGTAGCGTTCCTCTGCCCTTGTCCTGGCATTCCTCACTGGGGTCCGTAGCCATGACAGGCTGGGGTAACCAGTCACCTGCAAATGTCGAGGGATATCTGTTAGACAAACACCAACCCTTAGGGACTACCCCATACCCAGACACCTACTCATACTGTGTGGGGACATTGGGCTCACCTATTAGCCACACATGGTGCCTCTGGAGTTGCCCCATCACATAAGGGATGCTGCTATTCTTCAAAATGTAAGCGTCAGGCACAGAGCCAGGATACTTGGCATTCACATGAGAGATGTACTGGTCTGCCAAACACACTATCTGCACATTCATTGAATGGTAGCTTTTACGATTTCTGTACACCTGTTCATTCCTGCGGGGGGGGGACAAATGCCACATGTGTACCGTCAGTGGAACCAATGATGTTGGGGATATATCCCAGGGCATAGACGTCAGCTTTCACTGTGGGCAAATCCTCCACCTGGGGGAAAACGATGTAGCTGCGCATGTGTTTCGGCAGGGCAGATAACACTCTGGACTACACGTTAGAGAACATTGGCTGTGACATCCCTGATGCCTTGGCCACTGTTGTTTGAAAGGAACCACTGGCCAGGAAATGGAGCACTGACAGGACCTGCACTAGAGGGGGGATACCTGTGGGATGGCGGATAGCTGACATCAGGTCTGGCTCCAAATGGGCGCACAGTTCATTGATTGTGGCACGATCAAGTCTGTAGGTGATAATGATGTGTCTGTCTTCCATTGTCGACAGGTCCACCAGGGGTCTGTACACCGGAAGATGACGCCATCTCATCATCTGCCCCAGCGGATGTGCCCTATGGAGGAGAATGGTGAGCAGAGGGTCATGTACCACATGGGTTTGACAAGGGTGGTTTGCACTAATGTGATTTAATCGGTGAGTGGCGCAGTCTGTCCGTATTCCTGCCCAAATGTGCTGTGACGCATTTAGGTGCCCTGCCATGTGCCCACCTGAAATGGCGGCTCCCTGACCTGTGAGGAGGGACAAGGGGAAATGAGGTAACTGTGCTGGCGTTGTGCAGCGTCGCGCTAGGCGGTCGAAGACGGCAGCGCAATTCAGCATTGGTTATCATTGGGCCCTATGGGTTCCAGGAGCCAATGACGATGCACGCAGGCGGTGACGGTACGCACCGCCGCGGACGTGACCACCATTTTCTAGCTGTTCACTCACTTGATAACTGACCTTCAACAGGAGAGGACCGACACTGCAAGTGCTGCTGTGACCTCAGTCTGGAAGCGACAATGGCTTGAGTGTCTGGGGAAAGGACCCCTGCCTTCACTTCGGAGGAGTTGGAGAGACTATTGGATGGGGTCCTCCCCCAGTACACGCTACTCTACGGTCCTCCAGACAAACAGGTAAGTAAGCTGTGAGCATGATGCATGGGACATGAATGTATGGAGTGGCCTGGATGGAAGATACATGTTGTGGGGGGGGGGTGGGGTGGGGGGGGGGGGCTGAGGCCTGCATGTGAGGATGGTCAGTGTATGTGTTTCAGGGCATGGGTGGGAACTGGTGGCCAATGAGTATGAAGAACCGGACAGGGGAGTAAGTTCCATTCTTACTTTACCTTTCCTCTAGGTCAGCGCCCATCAGAAGAAGGGTATTTGGCGTGCCATCGCCAAGGAAGTGTGGACCCTGGGTGTCTATCATAGACGGAGCACCCACTGCCGCAAGAGATGGGAGGACCTGCACCGCTGGAGCAAGAAGACAGCGGAGGCCCAGCTGGGGATGGCCTCCCAATGTGGAAGGGGTGCCCGTCGCCCCATGACCCCCCTGATGTTCCGGATCCTGGCGGTGGCATGTCCGGAGTTGGATGGGCGCTTGAGGGCATCACAGCAGCTACAAGGGGGTGAGTACAGTCTCATTCAGCTGACTCTGCGCGCTTTACAAGGTGTCTGGGTGGGGGATGTGGGCTGTGGGTTCCCCTAGGCCAGGGCGAACTTGGTAGGGTAGGTCCGTTGTTAGGCAGGCTCTGTGGCACTCCAACCTCAATAGTGGTAGTGGTCATCTGCAACTAGTCAGCCTCCTGTGGGTTCCAGGTGTGTAGCAAATGGGGTTAGGCATAGTCCCCCATGGGCAGGTGATTTTCCTAAGAACTGTTAGTGCATGGGCTAGTGCATAGGGTGCTCCCTGTGTGTTGTGTCTGCCAAAGGTAGTGGGTGTTGCTGGCATTGACCTTGCGTCTCCTCTGTCTTTCCCCCCCTTTTTGTTTTGTCACCCTGTCCTTGTGTGCATTAGCATCATCTGGCGGAGGAGCAGTGGCACCGGAGCAGGAGGGAGCTGCAACCCACATGGCGCAGGAGGGTGAATGTATGGAGTCTGAAGCCACCAATGGGACAGAGGGCGAGGGGAGCTCCACGACGGGGACAGGAGGGGACACAAGCGACAGCGACTCTTCCTCTGATGGGAGCTCCCTTGCGGTGGCGGGCACCTCTGTGCCCACCGCAACAACAGGTACAGCTGCCAGCCCCCCTACCAGCCCCGCCCTCCCAGCAGCCCTCAGCGTGTTTCACATGCCCGCTTACCCAGGAGGGTGGTCTTCTCCTTCGCCCCAGGCCCTGCCCCAGTCAGCCCTGCTGGCCTCAGTGAGGAGGCTACTGACCTCCTGACATCCCTCACTGTTGGGCAGTCAACCATTTTGAATGCCATCCAGGGTGTTGAGAGGCATTTGCAGCAAACAAATGCATACCTGGAGGGCATTCATTCTGGCATGGCGGCCCAACAGAGAGCATTTCAGGCTCTAGCCTCAGCCCTGATGGCAGCCATTGTCCCTGTGTCAAGCTTCTCCCCTCCAACCTCCACTACCCTTACCCAATCCCCTCAACCTCAGCCTATCCCAAGCACTCCATCAGACCAGCATGCACACACATCAACACACAAAAGTGGCTCAGCAAACATAAGCACCACACATCCCACAGGCCCTCACACAAGCACCATACCCAGGCAGACACACCAACATCCATTGCCTCCACTGTGCCCCCCTCCTCCACGTCCTCCACCTCCCTCCCAGTCTTGTCTCCACTCACACCTGCATGCACTATATCCTCAGCCACTACCTCCATCACCAGCACGCCCATCACCACACACCGTTCACATGCAATCACCACCCCCACTACCATTTACACATCCCCTGTGTCCTCTCCCAGTTTGTCTGTAAGCCCGCATGCCAAAGTACACAAACGCCGGCACACACCCACTCAACAGTCATCCACCTCACAACAGCCTCCAACCCATGCACCTTCACCCAAACTCAGCAGACGTACACCTTCTACAACCACTACCTCTTCCTCCACTCCCAAACCCCCTCCATCTTCCCATCCCAGTGTGTCTAAGAAACTTTTCCTGGCTACCACTGACCTCTTCCCTACACCTCCCCCGTCCTTCCCCTAGGGCCAGGTTGTCTAGAGCCCTGACTAGTACCTCAGCCACCAAATCCTCGTCCATTGTGGTCCCTGCAAGTCCGGAAACATCGATGAGGGCACCCATCAGGGCTGCCAGTGTGCCACCTAGTGAAGCCAAGGACCACCCTATTCCGCCACCTGCCAATGTAAAGAAGGGGCTGCATGCAGAGGAGAAAAGCCGCACCACCCACCCAGCAAGGCCTCATCCAGAACCAAAAGAGGACAGTGCCAAGGTCCCAGCAGCAGCTTCCAAGGTGGGGAAGGGACACAAGAGCAAAGGGAAGTCACCTCAGGGCACGGAGCCTCCGGGTGAGGGACTGTTGTCCCCCCTTTCGCAAGACAGCCCAGCAACCTGTACCGCGGTGAGCACTGCCGCAACAACCGCCACCTGCATTGCCATCTGCACCACCACCTGCACAGCAGCTGCCTCAACTACAGTCACCAGCATCATCCCCAGTGGGCAGCCTTCCGAGGCTGCAGGAGACGGCCTGGTGTCTCCCTCCACAAGTGCAGACACCTGCACCACCGGCAGCATCTCCGCCGCAGACACCACTGGAGCTACCGCCGCAGCCACCACCACCTGCCCTGCGATGTGCCCAACCAGTGCCACTACAGCGGACATCAGCAGCATCCCCAGTAGGCAGCCGTCCGAGGCTGCAGGAGATGGCCTGGTGTCTCCCTCCACAAGTGCAGACACCTGCACCATTGGCAGCATCTCCACTGCAGACACCGCAGCAGCCACCGCCACCTGCCCCTCGACGTGCCCAGCCAGTGCCACTACAGCGGACATAAGCAGCATCCCCAGTGGGCAGCCGTCCGAGGCTGCAGGAGACGTCCTGGACCCTGCACACACTACATGAGGCACCGCCACCCGCACTGGCACTACCAGCAGTTTGCAGACTCAGTCGTTGCAAGGAGGAGTGTGGCTCTGCCTCAATGGAGTATCGTGCTACCTGTCCCGTGGCTCAGACACCCATGTGAGGGAATGGGAACTGCCACACCCCTGGTGCAGCATCACTGGGCACCAAGCCCCCTCCAGAACCAGTGGAGAACAGCATCCACTCACCCAGTCCTTGGCAGGATGAAGCACTCTGGGCACCAAGCCCCCTCCAGAACCAGTGGAGAACAGCATCCATTCGTGAGACAGTGGCTTTGCACTCTCCAGGACCAAGCAGCGGGCAGTGAACCCACTTGAGTGACTTGAGAGACTGTGGCTTTGCACTCCCCAGGACCAAGCAGTGGGCTGTGAACCCACTTGAGTGACTTGAGAGACTGTGGCTTTGCATTCCCCAGGATCAGGCAGTTGGCATAGGACCCCCTCGAGGAGCAGTGGCGTTGTCCCATCATCCGGCTGAGGTTCCCCACCTCCTTCCCCTTGAGGTGCCTGTTTTTTTCGACCTGATGCCCCTGCAGTGTTCTCTCCGTTTTGAGGCAGGTGTCATGTGTGGGCTTCGTCTATGCTTTTTGGGACCACTGGTCCACGGACATTTAATAGGACAGTGTACGGACTTGTATACCTGCTGTAAATATTTGTATATACTGATGATTTAAAGTTATCTTGGGCTATCTGATTGTTCGATTATTACACTCGTTAAAATCATTTCATATGGTCCTTGCATTCTTCCAGGGGATGACGGGGTGTATCTGTGATGTTATTGGATGTGTGTGTGTATGTTGTTGTGGGTGGGGGGTGGGGGTGTTGCGTGCCGCGTGTGTATCACTCTCTTTTTCCTCCCCCCTCCCCTGTGTACTAGGTGCAGTACTCACCGTCGTCGTTGCCGCCGTCTTTGATGTTCCTGGTTGATGAGGAGGTAAACCAATATGGGCAGGACCTGTAACTCTAGGTCCATGGCGTCCTGGTTCCTCGTTGGGTGTCGAGAGGTGAGTGTTTTCCCTTCTGTGTATTGTTTCCGCCGTGCTTTTAATGGCGTTGGTACCGCCCCAGAAAAGCTGGCGGATTGGTGCCTTGTAATAGTGTGGGTGGTACATTGTCTTCCCCCTGTCTGTTGGCGGTTACCGCCGCAGTGTTTGTTTCTACTGTCGTAGCAGTCGGAGTATTAAAGTGGCTTTTTTACCGGCGGCCTGTTGGCGGTATTACCGCCGCTTTATCACCGACCGCCAGGGTTGTAATGAGGGCCTATTTCTCTAAAAGTTGGGATAACTTTTAAGAATCTAAAAACTACTTCTAGAACTTAAATCCAAACTCTTACAAACTTTTACACTCTAAAACGAAATGCTAACAGGGACTTACACAAGGCGCTAGCAGGACTTTTACAAATTTAGAAAAATAGCTCAAATTTCAAAAATCAGTTTCTAATGCCAATTTTTGGAATTTAGTTGTGTGATCATGTATTGGCTGAGTAGTCCAGCAAATGCAAAGCCTTAGACCCCACAGCTGATCCACCAATGTAGGAAGTTGGCTCTGTATATACTATCTCAAAGTGAGAGATAGTGTGCACAGAGTCCAAGGGTTCCCCTTGGAGGTAAGATAGTGGCAAAATTAGATAATACTAATGCTGTATTTTGTGGTAGTGTGGTCGAGCAGTAGGCTTATCAGAGGGTAGTGTTAAGCATTTGTTGTAGGCACACAGGCAATAAATGAGGAACACACACTCAAAGACTTAACTCCAGGCCAATAGTTTTTATATAGAACAATGTATTTTCTTAATTTATTTTAGAACCACAAGATTCAAGATTTGAAGTAAATACATAAAGAACGAGTTACTTACCTTCGGTAACGACTTTTCTGGTGGATACATTAGCTACCTGTGGATTCCTCACCTCATGAATACTCCCATGGCGCCAGCATTCGACGGAAATCTTCTTACTAGTCTCTGCACGTCGACGAGGACGTCACTGTCTCGCACGCGACGCCGTCTGACGTCATACAGGCAATAAGAGGTCCTCGACGACGTGCAGACGTCAGTACCAATCATTTTTTACGTGCATGAGAACAACCAGGCAATGCAATGAAAGAGCAAGGCAACATCCATTATATTGTAAAATACACCACATTGTATGAATAACTGTAAATCTTTTTATGTACATATATATATATATATATATAAAAACTCTCTCTTTTAAAATATATACACACACCAAGTATATACATAAAGATATATACACATATACACATATATATATACAAATATATTATATATATACATCTATTGCACCCTCAAGGACCAAGAGGAGCGCACTCAAGGATTACTTGGCAAGACCATAAAGGCAACGGGGAGGCGGGTGGGACCGTGAGGAATCCACAGGTAGCTAATGTATCCACCAGAAAAGTCGTTACCGAAGGTAAGTAACTCGTTCTTCTGATGGATACAACTACCTGTGGATTCCTCACCTCATGAATAGAGTCCCAAAGCAGTACCACGCCCGGCGGTGGGTGCCTAAATGGTCAAACCAAGAAATCCTGCAGCACTGACCGTGCAAAATGGCCGTCCCTTCTAACCTCAGAATCTAAACAGTAATGTTTTGCAAAAGTGTGAAGGGACGACCAAGTTGCGGCCTTGCAGATGTCGACCACAGGAACACCTCTGGCTAAGGCCGAAGTGGCCGACTTAGCTCTGGTGGAATGAGCTCTAATGCCCTCAGGAGGATCCTTCTTTGCCAAAGAGTAACATATTTTAATGCAAAGAACAACCCACCTGGATAGTGTTCTCTTGTGGACTGCCTTTCCTCTCCTCTTGCCCACGTATCCAATAAACAGCTGATCCTCCAGCCTGAAATCCCTTGTTCTATCGATAAAGAAACTCAACGCTCTCTTTGGGTCCAGACGGTGCAGTCTTTCTTCCTCTTTGGAAGGATGAGGCGGAGGATAGAACGTGGACAAAGTAATTGCCTGAGCCAAATGGAAGGGTGAAACAACCTTCGGGAGGAAAGCAGCCTTGGTCCTCAACACCACCTTATCCCCATAAAAAGTTGTATAAGGGGGTTTTACTGATAAGGCCTGCAACTCACTCACTCTCCTTGCTGATGTTATAGCTATCAGGAAGACTGTTTTTAAAAACAAATACCTCAAGGGGCAAGAATGCATAGGTTCAAAAGGGGACCCCATAAGGAAAGTCAGGACTAAGGACAAATCCCATTGCGGCATAACGAATGGCTTTGGAGGATATTGATTTAGAAGACCTTTCAAGAATCTGATAACAATAGGGGATTTAAATAAAGATGGTTGGTCTGGAAGACATATGAAGGCTGACAAGGCCGATAAATAACCTTTAATGGTAGCCACTGCACAACCTTTTTGCGCCAGAGATAGAGCAAAAGACAAAATGTCCGATAGATGAGCATGTAAGGGATCAATCTGCCTCTCTCCACACCACGCAACAAATTTAGACCACCTATTAGCGTAGATAGATTTAGTGGAGTGTCGCCTGGCCGCTAATATAACATCCACTACCTCAGGCGGGAGAGAGAAGGAACTCAGGTTGCCCCGTTCAATCTCCAGGCATGTAGGTGCAGACTCTGGAGGTTGGGGTGTAGAACCTGCCCCTGCGACTGTGAGAGGAGGTCTGCCCTGAAAGGGAGACGGAGCGGCGGGCACGTTGAGAGTTGGAGAAGGTCGGAGTACCACACCCTCCTTGGCCAATCCGGAGCTATTAAGATTACTAGAGCCCGGTCTTGGCGAATCTTCCTCAATACTCGAGGAATCAAGGGTATGGGAGGAAACGCGTAAAGCAACTGGCCGCACCAGGTCATTTGAAACGCGTCCCCCAACGCTTCCTGCATCGGATACTGAAGGCTGCAGAACAACGGACAATGCGCGTTCTCTCGAGTGGCGAACAGATCTACCCGAGGAAACCCCCACTTCTGGAAGATTAAACGGACTTGATCTGGATGGAGACGCCACTCGTGGTCTGCCGAGAAGCGGCGACTGAGACTGTCCGCACGCACGTTCAAAACTCCGGCCAGATGGTTTGCTATCAAGCAAATCCGATGGTCCTTTGCCCAGGACCATAGTCGAAGAGCTTCTCTGCAGAGAAGGTACGACCCCACTCCTCCCTGCTTGTTTATGTACCACATTGTGGTAGTATTGTCCGTTAGGACCTGTACCGACTGACCACGAAGGGAAGGGAGGAAGGCCTTGAGAGCCAGACGTACAGCCCGTAACTCTAACAGATTGATGTGAAAAATCTGTTCCTCTGGAGACCAAAGACCTTTGATCTCCAGATCCCCCAGATGAGCTCCCCACCCTAGAGTGGAAGCATCCGTTATGACTGTTGTCACTGGTGGCGACTGCTGGAACGGCTTTCCTTGTGAAAGATTGTTGCTTGCAATCCACCACTTCAAATCCACAGCAGCATCTCTGGAGATCTTGACAGTACCCTCTAGATCCCCTCTGTGTTGAGACCACTGCCTTCGGAGGCACCACTGAAGAGCCCTCATGTGCCAGCGAGCATGTGTGACCAACAGAATGCAGGAGGCAAAAAGACCGAGCAGACGAAGGACCTTGAGGACTGGAACTACCGCTCCATTTCGAAACATTGGAACCAAATCCTGAATATCTTGAATCCGCTGAGGCGGAGGAAAGGCCCGACCCAATGTTGTATCCAGTACTGCCCCTATGAACAGGAGGCGCTGAGAGGGCTCTAGGTGAGATTTGGGCTCGTTCACCGAAAAGCCCAGGTCGAACAACAACTGGGTTGTTGACTGCAGATGACGCAACACAAGCTCCGGGGACTTGGCTTTGATTAACCAATCGTCCAAGTAAGGGAATACTGCTATCCCCTTCCTTCTGAGCTCTGCCGCAACCACCGACATCACCTTCGTGAAGACTCGAGGTGCTGAAGTAAGACCAAACGGAAGGACCGCAAACTGGTAGTGTTGCGATCCCACCACAAACCGGAGATACTTCCTGTGTGACTTGAGTATCGGGATATGAAAGTAAGCATCCTGCAAGTCGACAGACACCATCCAGTCTTCCATGTTCAACGCCAAAAGCACCTGTGCTAGGGTCAGCATCTTGAACTTTTCCTGCTTGAGGAACCAATTCAAGATCCTCAGGTCCAGAATTGGTCTCAAACGACCATCCTTCTTGGGAATCAGGAAATACCTTGAGTAAACTCCTTGACCCCTTTCCTGCTCCGGGACCAACTCCACCGCGCCCTTTAAAAGGAGGACTTCTACCTCCTGTTCTAGCAACAGGAGGTGTTCTTGTGAACAATACGAAGGGCGGGGCGGGATGAGGGGCGGAAACTCCCGAAAGGGAAGGGTGTAGCCTTTTCCCACAACACTGAGAACCCAAGTGTCCGACGTAACAGTCTCCCATTTGGTGAGAAAATGCTGTAATCTTCCCCCTACAGGAGAGGAGTGAGTGGGAAATGGTGGAAGCCTAAGGCTGCTTCCCCTGCTGCACCCCGCCAGAGGATGAGGAAGAGGCAGAGTGCTGCTGAGAAGCTCCCCTGGTGCGGACCCTACCCCTCCCCCTAAAAGATCTATAGGGATGGGAAGAGGCAGGTTGCTGATATCTTCCCCGAAAGGAAGAGGAGGAAGAGCCACGCCCAAATCCACGAAACCTCCTGAAGAATCTGGAAGAGGCCGTGGAAGAAGGAGCTTGGAGTCCCAGCGACTTAGCCGTGGCCCTGCTCTCCTTAAACCGTTCCAAGGCCGAATCAGCCTTAGCCCCAAACAGTTTGTCCCCATCAAACGGGAGATCCAACAATGTGGACTGTACATCTGCCGAAAAGCCCGAGTTACGGAGCCAGGCCTGTCTCCTTTCCACCACAGTCGTGCCCATTGCTCTGGCTACCGAGTCGGTGGTATCCAGTCCCGTCTGGATAATTTGGGTCGCAGCAGCCTGAGCATCAGAGACAAGATCCAAAAGACCCTGGGGAAGCTCTGTAAACGAAGAGGAGATGTCATCCATCAGAGCATGAATATACCTCCCCAGGATACAGGTTGCATTGGTGGCTTTTAAAGCCAGACTGCAGGACGAACAAATCTTCTTCGACTGCGCCTCCAGCTTTTTTGAATCTCTGTCCCCCTGCACCGTCTGAAAAGAACCAGGCGCTGACTTGGACGAACAGGAGGCCTGCACAACCAAGCTCTCCGGCATAGGGTGCCAAGATAGGAAACCAGGATCAGTTGGAGCCGTCCGATACCTCCTGGCCACGGCTCTGTGAACTGCTGGGGAAGATGCCGGCTTCTTCCACACCTCTAAAACCGGATCCAGCAGAGCGTCATTAAAAGGTAATAGAGGCTCCGCCGCGGCTGAGGCCGGATGCAACACCTCTGTCAAAAGGTTTTGTTTCGCCTCCACCACCGGCAAAGGCAGGTCCAAAAAACTAGCTGCCTTCCGTACCACTGTATGAAAGGAAGCAGCTTCCTCGGTATATTCCCCCGGGGACGAAAGGTCCCACTCAGGGGAAGTGTCCAGCCCACTGGCCGACTCCAGTCCACGCAGCCCATCACCCGAGTCCTCTAGCTCTCCTTCCTCTAGGGCTCGTTGGTACTCCTGCTCCTCTAGTACCCGGAGAGCACGCCTCCTTGAATGCAGTCGTTGCTCAATCCGCGGAGTCGACAATACCTCCGCCGAAGTCGGAGATCGGCGCCGATCTTCCGAAGCCACCGACGCCGCATCCGGCGCCACAGGTAACTTCGGCGCCGACTGAAGAGCAGATGAAACGGATGGACCCACCGGAGTCACAGGCCGAAATCTCGACGTCGACGGGATGGAAATCCCTGGGGCCAATCCCTCCGAAGCCATCGGAGCGGCCACCGGCGCCGACACTGGCGCCGAGCCCACGTTCCCAAACGGGAGAAAGGGCATAAAGGGTGCCGGCCGAAGAGGCGCAGGATCACCCAAAGAAAAGGCCAAAGGCCCAGCCGGAGCACCCCCTGGAGCCATCTGTTGGAAGATGGCATACATCGCATTCAAGAATGCGGAACTATCGGCTCCAGGGGTGGGAAAAGCCGGATACTGGGGTGCCTGACTCGGAGGCGACCCCGACGCCGGCCTCGGCGTCTGCGCCGGAGAAAACACTTGAGGCTCCAATACCTCAATCACCGACGCCTGTCCAGGCGAAGTTGGAGACGCCGGAGAGAGCAACGGCGTCGAAGGATGCGGCGTCACCGTGGGGCTGACCTCCCATGTCCTCCGGCGCCGATCCGGAGACCTGGAACAAGCCTCCCTTGAATGACGCCGAGATTCTCTACGGCGCCGGGAGTCTCGATGACGCCGATGTCTTGGAGAAGACTTTTTCTTGTGATGCTTCTCCTTTGACTTGGCCATAAACAGCTTCGCCTCGCGTTCTTTAAGGGCCTTCGGATTCATGTGCTGACACGAATCACAAGTCGAGACGTCGTGGTCGGAGCTCAAACACCAAAGGCAATCGGAATGAGGATCCGTCACCGACATCTTGCCTCCACACTCACGACAAGGCTTAAATCCAGACTTTCTCTGCGACATTATTTCCACAGAGAAAGAGTACGCAGCAAGATATACACTGTAACCGCAAGAGTAACAGTTGCTCCCTCGAAGATAACCGTTTCGAATGCACGGAAAAAAGGGAACTGACGTCTGCACGTCGTCGAGGACCTCTTATTGCCTGTATGACGTCAGACGGCGTCGCGTGCGAGACAGTGACGTCCTCGTCGACGTGCAGAGACTAGTAAGAAGATTTCCGTCGAATGCTGGCGCCATGGGAGTATTCATGAGGTGAGGAATCCACAGGTAGTTGTATCCATCAGAAATGCAAGGTACTCCACACAGGTAAGTTAGGAACTTTGAATTAGAGCAGTAACATACAGAGTTTTAATTAAAATGTCAATAAGCTATTTTAAAAATGGACACAGCAAAAATCAACCGTTCCACGGGGAGGTAAGTAAAGGTTCGTTTTTCAGGTAAGTAAGGCACTTACAAGTTCAAGTTCCTGGGCAGCCCACCGTTGGGGGTTCAAGGCAACCCCAAAGTCACTGCACCGGCAACACAGGGCCGGACAGGTGCAGAGGACAAAGGAGTGCCCAAAACACATAGGCGCATATGAAGAACACAGGTGCTCCGGTTCCAGTCTGCCAACAGGTAAGTACGTGCGTCTTCGGAGGGTAGACCAGGGGGGTTTTGTAGAGCACTGGGGGGGACACAAGTAGGCACACAAAACACACCCTCAGCTGCACAGGGCAGCTGGGTACAGTGTGCAAAGCAGGCGTTGGGTTTGTAATAGAAATCAATGGAGGGACCCGGGGGTCACTCTAGCCGTGCAGGCAGGGCACGGGGGGCTTCTTGGGCCAGCCACTGACTGGGCTAGGCAGAGGGTCACCTGATGGTCACTCCTGCACTGGAGTTCGGTTCCTTCTGGTCCTGGGGGCTGCGGGTGCAGTGCTTGGTCCAGGCGTCAGGTTCCTTGTTACAGGCAGTTGTGGTCAGGGGGAGCCTCTGGATTCTCTCTGCATGTGTCGCTGTGAGGGTCCAGGGGGGTCGTCTCCGGTTACTCACGAGGTTGCAGTCACCTGGGAGCCCTCCCTGTTGTGTTGGTTCTCTGAAGTTTGAGCCGGGGGTGACGGGTGCAGAGGGTGAAGTATCATGCTTCCAGCGGGAGGAGTGAGTTCTTTAAAAGTTGCTTCTTTGTTGCAAAAATGTTGCTGTGGGTGAACAGTGCCGCTGTTCTCAGGAGTTGCTTGGTCCTTTGGGTTTCAGGGCAGACCTCTGAGGCTTCAGAGGTCACTGGTCCCTGTCGGATGCGTCGCTGTGCAGTTTTCTTTGAGTCTGGAGACAGGCCGGTAGGGCTGGGGCCAAAGCAGTTGTTGTCTCCGTCGTCTCTGCAGGGCTTTCAGGTCAGCAGTCCTTCTTCTTTGTGTAGGTTGCAGGAATCTGATTTCCTGGGTTCTGGGGTGCCCCTAAATACTGAATTTAGGGGGGTGTTTAGGTCAGGAGGGCAGTAGCTATTGGCTACTGTCCTGGAGGGTGGCTACACCCTCTTTGTGCCTCCGCCCTGAGGGGAGGGGGGCACATCTCTAATCCTATTGGGGGAATCCTCCAATCTCAATATGGAGGATTTCTAAAGGCAGGGGTCACCTCAGCTAAGGACACCTTAGGGGCTGTCCTGACTGGTGGGTGACTCCTCCTTGTTTTTCTCATTATCTCCTCCAGCCTTGCCGCCAAAAGTGGGGGCAGTGGACGGAGGGGCGGGCATATCCACTAGCTGGGATGCCCTGGGGTGCTGTAACAAAAGGCATGAGCCTTTGAGGCTTACCGCCAGGTGTTACAGTTCCTGCAGGGGGAGGTAAGAAGCACCTCCACCCAGTACAGGCTTTGTTCCTGGCCACAGAGTGCCAAAGGCACTCTCCCCATGTGGCCAGAAACTAGTCTGGTTGTGCCAGGCTGGCAGAGACTGGTCAGCTTAGTACTAGGAGTCGGACTGGTATTCAGGGGGCATCTCTAAGATGCCCTCTGGGTGCATTTTACAATAAATTCCACAATGGCATCAGTTTGCATTTATTGTGCTGAGAAGTTTGATACCAAACCTCCCAGATTTCAGTGTGGCCATTATGGAACTGTGGCGTTCGTGTTTGACAAACTCCCAGACCATATACTCTTTATGGCTACCCTGCACTTACAATGTCTAAGGTTCATGCACATATGCCCTCACCTGTGGTATAGTGCACCCTGCCTTAGGGCTGTAAGGCCTGCTAGAAGGGTGAATTACCTATGCCACAGGCAGTGTGAGGTGGGCATGGCACTCTGTGGGGAGTGCCATGTCGACTTTTTCTCCCCACCAGCACACACAAGCTGTGAGGCAGTGTGCATGTGCTGAGTGAGGGCTTCCCAGGGTGGCATAAGACATGATGCAGCCCTTAGAGACATTCCCTGGCATCAGAGCCCTTGGTACCAGGAGTAACATTTACAAGGGACTTATCTGGGTGCCAGGGCTGTGCCACTTGTGGGAACAAAGGTACAGTTTAGGGAAAGAACACTGGTGCTGGGGCCTGGTTAGCAGGGCCCCAGCACACTTTCAATCATAACTGGCATCAACAAAAGGCAAAAAGTCAGGGGGTACCCATGCCAAGGAGGCATTTCTTTACAGCATGTTTATTGTATTGTAACAAAATATCAATAAAAACAATTTTACAAAAAAAGAAGAGACC
This sequence comes from Pleurodeles waltl, assembly GCF_031143425.1. Classification (NCBI taxonomy): domain Eukaryota; kingdom Metazoa; phylum Chordata; class Amphibia; order Caudata; family Salamandridae; genus Pleurodeles; species Pleurodeles waltl. Next base: position 1,020,539,072 of record NC_090449.1, on the reverse strand, counting down.
GATAACCAATCAGTGGCCCTCAAGATATCCTCCAAACGTGACCACAAAGAAAAATATTTTGATGCCATTGTTCCTCTGGCCAAGTAAGTGCCGAATTTGGACACATCTACCCATGTTTCCGACAGGAGCCATCTCATCCATCTTGCCAAAGTAGCAGATAAAACATGATGAAATGATTTCTGTAAGGCTATCAATAGTTGACCCTGCATGTCTGTACGAAAATTGTTTGTTCTTACCTCATAATCCTTCAAACATTGCACCACACACAGCTTGGGGTTATCTGGAAAAGCAGGATAACATACCAACCTGGTATTACATTTCATCCCTTGGGAGATGACAAATGATACTCCCTCTGGCGAAAAACATTGACCTGTCAAGTCTAGAGCTCTTACATGTGAGACTCTTTTACATGAACTAAGACATAATAGCTTAGCCAATTTAGCTGACAACTGCTTCCTGGACAAATATTTGTTGCTTGACCAAGCGTCTAAAAACCTAAGGCCCACATTGACGTCCCTAAGTTCTTGAGGAGAGGGAGATTCAACATCATAATGCCTCATACCAATTTGCTTACAATGAATAGCTGACCCACCGGTTTCCCCTCAATAAATACATGGGCAGCAGAAATGGCCGAAAGGAAATTGATATGGAATTATATGCCATCCCCGACGCTGCCAAGGAGAATGAAAATTCAGGATCATGGTACAATCTGTGTTAAAGGGATCTGCACCCCGTGAACTGCTCCAACAACACCAGCATCTCCAAGCAGAGGTGTATCGTTTGTTGGTACTAGATGCCCATGCCTGATTCATGTAGTCTTGAGCTCTTCTCGAAAGGCCTGGGAGACTCCACATTTGCCTGAAAGATGCAAGTCTACCAATGACAGCTGACCTGTTTGAATCAATGGATGTGGATGACCCACTGGGTCCAGAAGCAGATTCCAACACCAAGGTATCAGAAAGGGAGGGGCACAGGTTATCTCCAATACATTCGGAAACCACGCTTGAGCCCTCCAGAGTGAAGTGATCAATACCATCTCCGCTTCCTGCCATATCAAGTGCATTTCAAGTGCGCTAGCACTCGGGGAATCATCATAAACATGGGGAAGACATAGCCGCAGAAGGGACTCCAAACTTGTAGAAATGCATCTGTCTCCCTCGCCCCGGGTCCGGACGCCAGCTCTGAAATACATCAGAAGTTGCCTTTTCATACATGACACAAGGAGGTCGATATTGCAGGGACCCCATCTGCGCATTAGAGACTTGAAGATCTTCGGATGAAGTCTCCAATCGCTGGCATGTCTCTGATGTCGAGAGTGCCAATCCGCCACCACACTGTGTTGACCCGGAAGATATTACGCTGTCACTGAAATGTGGTTCTGATGTCAGAAATCTTTGGCAATCTCATCAGGAGTTTGGATCGGGTTCTGCTGAGTTTGCTCACATATCGAACCACCAATATGTTGTCCATGCGAAGGAGGATGCAGCACTTTACTTTGCCTGCCTAAAAACTCAGAATTGCTAAAGAGGCGACCAAGAGTTCCAGGCAATTGATATGTAGAAATAACTCTCTCAGTGACCACCGCCCGCCCGTGGACATCTGCTCGCAATGGGCCCCCCAGCCCCGATGGCTGGCATCTGATTCTGTAGTCATCGCTGGCATCGAGCCATAAATGCCCCTGCCGTTTCACGCTTCCATGTGGCTCAACCACCAGGAGAGTTCCGTCCTTGCATCCTCTGAAAGGAGGACGGGTTGAAAATACGACAGACCCTTGTTCACATATTGGATCTTCAAATGTTGAAGGGCCCTGTAGTGAAGAGGACCCGGAACTATCACTTGGATGGAGGAGGCAAGAAGGCCCACCAACCGGGCTAGAGATCTCAATAATATAGTCGTCTTGGACAATGCTAACCTCAACTCCCTCTTGATGTTCTTCACCTTCTGAGGAGGGAGAACTAGTTGAGCTGACCAGGAATGTACCTGAAAACCCAGAAATTCCATGCATTGAGTTGAGGTAAGAATGGATTTTTGGACATTGATAACAAACCCCAGACCATGGAGAAGGGCTATCGACCACTCCAAATGTAGAGTGGTCATCTGTGGACATTGGGTCATAATGATTATGTTATCCAAATATATAATGAGACGAACGCCTCAGAATCTCATAGATTCTACTACAGGCTTCATGATCTTCGTGAAGCGCGATGGTGCTGACAACAGATGGAAGGGGAGGACTTTGAATTCGTAATATTTGCCCTTCCACTGAAATTGAAGGAAGCGCCTATGAGGTGGAAATATTGGGAAGGTCAGATAAGCAACCTTTAAATCTAAATGCACCATCCAATCCCTTACCTGAAGTATGTCCTGCAACAAATGGATCCCCTCCATCTTGGATTGATGGTAGAGAATCCATTGGTTGAAGTCTCGAAGATAGAGGACTAATTTTGAACCACCTCCTTTTTTTTTACCAGAAAAATGGAACTCAGGAATCCCCAGGGATGCCGATCGGCCTCCTCTATTGCATCCTTTAAGAGGAGCGATTGGATCTCGAAATGAATGAAAGTCTCACCCCAAAGTCAGATTAAAACTGCAATAATTACAATTTAGAAAATGGAGGGAGGACCTGACAAAAACTGCTCTGGGCAAAGCCTCTGCCAAATTATTACAACCCTCTGGACCTCAGTCACACCAGGGCGTCACTGGGAGCTGCACTGCCTTATGAGCCTTGAAACGCTGCATACGCAACTCCACGGGTAATGAAATAAAGCCAGTGAGGCACACTCATCGGGTCGTGCATGCTTGTTGCGTCTGTATAATGGCAATAGAAAGAGGACTGGGTGGCCAGAGGCCGCGCAATCCTCGCTCCAACACTCCCGCTCCACAATAAGTACAGAAGTGGCACGTCGCTCCGTTAATGGGGAAGGACCTATCAAACACAAAGGTTAGAAGTGTGACAGCGCTCACATTAAACATTAATTAACAAGCGTGAGAACAGCAAAATATCGCCACAGCATGTAAATTATCACACAGTTCAGAACACAATGAATGATGTACTTAACTGGCTGCGGAGCAGCAAAGAAAGATAAAGTGGTTTGACGTACTCAGGTTTTATAGGGTCATGCCCTATGGTTTGATGGGAAATGTAGCATATAAAAAACTTCAACCTTATTGGCTTCTGAAAATAAAAGCATAGAAAATGCAGCATAATCGGAGCCTCCGGTCCTGACATAGAATTGTTGACACTCCTTGGCCACTGTGCACCAACAGAAGAAAGACTGCTTCAAAATGCAAGGTTCTGAAGATGGATGGTATTGGCTGCTGACATGCAACGTGACTGCATAAGATACTACAAGAACTCAAAGTGCATATGTCACCATTGATAATATGAGACAAAGACGTTATTGGAGGACTGGATGAAACCAGCTTGGTGCATGCTAGGTACATGGCAAAAGGTTTGGCTGCGAGAGTGACTCATTTTGAGGTTCATTATGTGGCGGGTCAAAAATAGGTTTACAAGTTTGGAGCTCTGAATGAAGATAAGCGCCAGTCACCAGACTGCTGGAGCCCGGTGTAGCATTCACCCGCCCCCCCACAGCATCTGTTTGCATAGATGGCTTGGAAAGTTTACATACTTCTTCACTTTCATATTGTTTCCATTTTCGGGGCTGGAGTTGTGTGAAACAAAAAGGGCTGACATTCTGTGCATCCTACCTTTGCTGTCACAGACACAGAGAGTGCTGCTCTCCCTGTTCTGCTGAAATCCTTCTATGTGTGATTGGTGGTGATAAAATGTATGGACAAGTTTATAGGTTTCCAGTGCTCAAACATGCCTGTTTCCCTGCCTCACTTTTGTTCATATACATCCCATGAGCTGCCTGCACACTCTTACAGTCACAAAATGCATTGCTAAGCAGTCCCTTTTGTGGTGGAGTTCACTGTAGCTCGTAGGTTGCTGCCCAGTTAGTGTATTTGTAACATATTCTATATAAGGTCAGCATGCACCATAAAACTTCAATGCAAATGTTTAGAATACAAAGGTCGCAGAAGCCTATGCTTGCATTGTCAGCTGGCTGAGAGCCATAATATGTTTAAGAATATTTGATGTATTGGCTATCTAGGAGAGTGACGCAAAATAATTTTGAGGAGTATGAAACCTCAGCATATAAAAGCTGAACCACAAAAACAAATAAGGTTGAGAGGGAATAGCAATACGAGGAACATGATGAATTTAAGCAAGACTGGCGAGCATGAGTGTGGGAAGACTGGTTGTGATGAGACCCATGAGCGATACCCTTTAGCCGCTGTTGCAGAAAGTTCTAATACATTTGGCACAAGATACCGTCTGGGAGAAGCAACCAACTGGAGTGTTTATTTGCAGTGCAATGAGTGGCAAGGTGTGCAACCCTCTGTTTTTTTGCACTGGGACTCTTGTTTATGTGGGATGAGGGGACACAGATGTCACCCAATGTTGAGTAAACAGTGATATAATGCTATTGGTCATGGTCCCATTGGGAAGGAGTTATGAGAGGGAATATAAGAAGTTTATTTCCATTATGACCTTGGAGCTAGAGTACAGGTACTTTGTTCCGTCCCCCATGACTGCATTACGAAATGTACAGGTATGCTGTGGAGAAACTTAATTCTGGCTTCCAAAGTCAACGTCAGCTATTTACATTGGCACCACTGTTTTTCTAACCACGAGCGAACCTGCAATGTGGTCTAAACACACGCTGTAAAAGCAACAAGAAACACTTTATTACATTAACTTTTTCAGGTTCTTTTTATTGAAATTATCATCATCAGCACAACTTAGTAATATACAACAAAAAATAACAAATTAATAAGCACGCAACACCTTTGGTTTCAATCTGTAAAATTCAACTTTCTGGATCAACATTCTTTTAAGGGGCAGCGCCCCAAAGTTTCCTTTTAGAACTGAATAGGGGAGTGGGGCATAGAGGGGGCAGGCAGATGTCCGTAGGTGGCTGTACTCTGCCTATGCATGCTACTCAGTGGAAGGGTCTTTGGTAGTGTGCTTAGAGGACTATCATCCTTTGCAGTTGCTATCACGGATCGCTGATGCGGGGGCTGTCCCTTCTGCCTGACTATTCATTTGAAAGCGCACCACTTGTCCTATATGATCCACCTACTATGGCATTGCGGAGCCTAGGCTTCCCTTAACTGCCTACTAACAGCGATCTTTAGCAACTAGCAGTCTTTAGCAACTAAGCCCCCGCACTATCTGTGCCCTGGCCAATCAACAGGCAGGTTACGCTAGTCTAGAGAAAGCAGTAACCTTCTCATAGCAGAGAGCTCTCTTCTCTGCTTCAACTACCCCACTGTGAAAAGGTAAAAATAAACATACTCAGCCATAGCCAAGAATCTGATGTTTCGATGAACTTAGCATGAAAACCTGATTGAAGAATAACTTCAGCCCCTGCAAGCAGAAATTACATTGATAACTCAATGATGACTGCAGATTGGGACATCTGTTTAATCTAATCTAATCTAATCATTGATGAGCTAAACACTGCAGAAGATGATATATTCAGAATTATGATGCCCTAGGAACTAGTTTATCCTTAACAACTCAGGTATAAAAATATAACTAACACTGCTGGTGAGGAAGACACTCCCATGCAGCTCTAGCATCTGAAGGGATGGGGTAGTGGGGATTTGGTAGGCGCAGAAATTATCAACTATCACCGAGCAAGAGCGGAGGTGATGCAGGACATAGTTACAAAAAACAGGAAATTACACACCTAACAAAAGGATGCATGGGGCACCAACACTCTGACATTTCAGAATAAAAACAATAATGTGACACAGCACACTGCCTATTATCACTTTAAAAAAAAAAAAAATGTAAAATGAATATTTTTCAATTTTTAGTTAGGATGTGTCTATTTCTATTCAATTAGTTATCCCCCTTTGTGAGATTCAGTTTGTTCTGTTTGAAATTGGTAGTGCATAGACAGCAAACACCACATCATCTCCTGTTTGTAAAGTAATCCATTGGTAGTTCCCTCACAAAAAAGTACCATGTTGTACACTATGAATTGTGTGCCCTTGTATTGCTTTTGTCAATTTCTTAACTTCAGACCCAACGACTGAAGACCGCAGTATGCCCCAAAGGAAAGGATAACTGGTAACGGAGGAATTTATTATGGCAGGCGGACCAGAGAGGAGTCTCGATATTTCAAGTAATCATAAATGTAGAACATGTGCAATATGTTTATATAAATCACTTACCCAAACATTGCACCAAGCAAATCATCTTTGCTTCTAACAAGTAATTTAAGATGGACTTGCTTCAAATTACGATTTCAGTGTACTCTGAAATTTTAATGGTATATTTTAAAACTTCTAAAACAAATTTGTGATGTTGATCAACTTGCCTTGATGTTTATTAACTCTTAAATTAGAGTATAAAGTAGTGACTAAATAATGAAAGAAGCTCAGACAAATATGAAGAGTGGTCATTATATACTCAAATTCTTGTCATATGTTGAGAGAGGCAACATACATCAAATAAAAAAAAAACAGCTATGCATATAACCACGTCAGGTGGATATGAAGAGATGCTTGGGGCAAGTAAGTTTTACAGATCCATAAAGGACTTTACGAGATAAGGCAGACATGGCCAGTTCATGAAGGGTGTTTCTGTTTACAGAATAATTGTTTGATATTAGTACCTGCAGATCAATACCTCACTCGATGACAGCATCTTCCCAAATGATGCTATTAAAGGCGTCAGTTGCCTCCTGCTTTTAGATTAATGATCAATGATAATGGCTGGATTTTCTGACAGGAATAGGGAAAAGCATTCTGTCCCTTCTTCCAAAATGTGGTGGCAATGATGTTGTGTTTGCGAGACTGGTCATGCTACAGTGATGACACACTGTGGGGGGCGTTGAGGAAGAACTTGCTCTTCAAGTTTTCTTTATTGGGTTTCTGGCTTAAAATGGGATGGAAGGAACCTAGACTTGGATAACAAACGTTTGATCCTACAGAAATCAATCTTACAATTTACACATTTTGAGACAGATTTTTCAAGAGGCCTGTGCTTATTGATGTAATAAATGCCAAAAGCACCATCATTACTTTTCACAAAAAGTACAGTGTTACATGCTACTTCATACATATTATTTACGGCATACTTACACATTACAAACAACAATTAAATCAGCATGGTGAGGAGGATTCTTCTGGAGTTGGGAAGATTTTGTGTTTGTATTCTACTTCTGAATTCTTTCAGAATTTCAAATCAATTTGTGTGAGACTTACAGCAACATTCTGCAATAGTTCTATCTTTCAGAAGTATTTGCAATACTAACTTTGTATACTATGTAGTGACCTCATAGCTAGCAAGAGTCACTAGCCACTCATAATCTAATCACCTTGTTTAGAATAAGTGAGCCTTGATCAGACATCCACAGCTTGCCACGTTATGAGTGGATATGAGCTAGGAGACTAGTACATGGTAAGACTGCGTAGACACAGAATCTACACTTGCCACCTGTACGTGTATGAATCTGAGAGTGCTAATATATTGGCCTTCTCAGGTCAAGATCAAAGGGGTTGCAGCAGCTGATTTGCAAGATTATTAGTTGAAGGTCAAACCGAAAAAGTCTCTAAATGTCAGGCATGCTATTTTTAAGGGGATCCACATTTTTATTGGTAGCCAATGTAGTGTCTTCCTTGCCTCAGGGACCTCTGTAAAAGGGATTACAGAGACTACTGACCAGCCCGAAAGCTGCATCTGAGGCCTAGAGCCAGTAGAAAAGTAAGTTAGGCGCTCCTCTACACAGGGCATTGGCATGCTCTAGACAAGAGTTGACTGCTGCTGAGCTTACTAGAGCCCCATGATGCCGAGTTAGAAAGGAAGTATATTATTTACCACGGAAAAATGGAAAAAGCGCTGGGGCACCACTGAGCTGATCTGTGCCTTTAGCGATATTTGGGTTTCAATAATGATACCTACATTATTTTTTTACTTTTTTGGCTGGGGCAAATTTCAGTCCCAGTAGGGGGGTAATAAGATCTTTCCCAGGGTAGTTATATTTTCTCTGGACACCAATATATTTTTCTCCCTTGCCTCTAAAAAGTAGTACGCACGTATTCTACACCCATGCCTTTATATCAGAGACAGTAGGTTTCATCCCCTCCAAGTATCTACTGTACAGTTTTGTTTTGTCAACATATCAATGTAAATTCTCTAGTTTGATTGGAAGCTATCAGTTCAAATGAAATTTGCCACTACTACAACTCAGTGAGCAGTAACAACTGGATAAAAATGTAAAGGGTACATTTGAAGGAAAAAAATGGTCTGACAAATAGCTTATGAAATAAATAGCTTACATCATACTGTAACAATCAGCACAGCTAAGCTTTGCTTAGAGTGCTGTGGCCCTGTCTGTATCTTTTACATCTTTGTAAAAGCAGGCACTAATGGCCTGATTACGATCTTGGCGGACGGGGTTACTCCGTCATAAACGTGACAAATATCCCGTCCGCCGTATTATGATCCCATTATATCCAATGGAGATCGTAATACGGCAGATGGAATAGTGTCACAGAGTATTCCATCCGCCAAGATCATAATCAGGCCCTATTTTCTTTATAAGCAAACACACGTATGCATCTTTGTATGTACATGTACACCTATTCAAATATGTTGCTGCCAGAAAATTGACAATCATATGTCAATAATAGGACAACATATTAGGTTTTTACTACATTCATAGCCTGTTTTGAAATTGACTTGTGGATTTTACATGGTGTTATTGGCATGCTCGTGTTCAAAATATGCTATTAGAACTCAGAGTTCCAGGCAGCAGCAGAAGGGTGAACCAAATACAATGGTACAAAGCAAGGTTCTGAACCTGTAGCAGTATCACAACTAATGCACACAAAGATTAATTCACCAGATCTACATTCAACAAGAGCTGTGGTACCAGCCGACTACCAGTGATTCCTACTCCCAAAACCTTCATCTTTGAAGCGGCCTCTCACTGTTTCACCTTAAGCAGAATAATCACATAACTTGCTTATCAGGTCAATTAAGGCTGCTAAACATATTAAAGGTTGAAGCTGCAGAAAAACCAAGCTTCGTCCTAGTCATCGCTGTCACTTCCGGATTCGCTCAACTGCAGGTCGTTTCCTGAATGGAAAAGCAAAACACGGAATACTGTAATTACTCTGTACCAATTAAATAATTACTTCTGCAGTCTGTGAAAACACAATTGTTGTAAGATATATAATGCCTGTCCAATAACAAAAAGTAAAATTGTGAAAAGAACAATTATTGCAAATTCCAGAATGCAAGGGTGCCACATTATTTATTATACTTACCCAGTAGACATTTGTTCGTGGCATGTAGTGCTGTAGATTCACAGGCTTTGCATACGTCCGCCTAAAGTGTTGGGCTCGGATTGTTACAAGTTGTGTTTCTTCGAAGAAGGTTTTTCGAGTCACAGGATCAAGTGAGTCCTCCTCTTGGTGATATTGCACATGGGCATCGAGTCCTTTGTTAGATTGTTTTTCCGCAGCAGGATGAAGTAAAGAGTGTAGAAGCGTATATGTACATATATATAGTAAAGAAATAAGATGTCCATGCAATGTATATACATACTTACAATAGATAGTACTACAACGGCCACAGGCTTCCGAGGAGGAGGGAGGGCGCATGTGAATCACAGCACTACATGCCACGAACAGATGTCTACTGAGTAAGTAACATTTTCCGTCCGGTGGCATGTGTAGCTGAATATACACATGCTTTGCATAGACTGTAAAGCAGTCCCCTCCCAAAATAAGCGGTGGCTAGCCTGTAGGAGTTGGAGTAGTATGAAATAGTGCTTTAAGCTTGTTGGCGAGATAACACATCCCCACAGTAGTGTTTAGTAAATGTGTGTGGTGTAGAGCCTGTGGATCCTTTTTTCCAAGTGGAATGTGCTTTAGGGTTTACTAGTAACTGCCTTTTAAGCTTTAAGATAGCAAGTTTGAATACACTTTACTATCCATCTGGCTAATCCATGTTTTGAAATAGGATTACCTTTGTGAGGCTGTTAAGATGCCACAAAGAGTTACTTAGATTTTCTGATTTTTTTTTGTTCTATCTATATAGTACATAAGAGCTCTTTTAAGATCAAGGCTGTGAAGAGCTCTTTCAGCAACTGACTTTGGCTGTGGAAAGAAGACTGGCAATTCGACTGACTGATTGATATGAAATGGTGAAACCACTTTTGGTAGGAATTTTGGATTTGTCCTAAGAACTATTTTGGGTTGGTGAAATTGAAAGAAAGGTTCTTCTGAAAGGGCAAGAATGCATGGGTTCAAACTGTGGGCCCATAAGTCTTGTGAGTACAATGTTAAGATTCCAGACAGGAGCTGGTGGAGCTCTAGGAGGAATAATCATTTTAAGACCTTCCATAAAAGCTTTTATAACAGGAACCCTAAACAGGGAAGTATGTTGTCTGATCTGGAGGTACGCAGCTAGTGCTGTTAAATGGATTCCAATAGAGGAGTATGCAAGATTTGCTTTTTGTAAGTGTAGAAAATAGCAAACAATATCCTGTACTGAAGCTTTAAGTAGGTTAATGTTTTTGGGCTGACAGTAGTAGACATAACGCTTCCATTTAGCTGCATAACACTATCTAGTTGTGGGTTTACGTGCTTCCTTTAGAATAGCCATACATTCAGATGGAAGCTGTAAGTAACCAAATTCTATGACTTCAGGAGCCAGATCACCAGGTTGAGTACACTGGGATCGGGATGTCTGATTTGACCTTTGTTTTGAGTCAACAGATCTGGTCTGTTTGGTAGTTTGTGATGTGGTACTAGAGACAGATCCAACAGTGCTGTGTACCAATGCTGACGTGCCCACGTGGGAGCTATGAGTATTATGGTGAGTGATGTCTGGTTCATCTTTTTGATGAGAAATGGAATTAGTGGGAGAGGGGGAAAAGCGTGAGCAAATATCCCTGACCAACTGATCCATAGAGCATTGCCCTTGGATTGAGGGGTGTGGGTACCTGGTTGCGAAATCTTGGCATTTTGCATTTTCTTTTGTGGTGAAAAGGTGTCTCGGGTTCCCCACATTTGGAAGTGTTGTTGAATCACCTGTAGGTGAATCTCCCATTCGTGTACTTGTTGCTGCGTCCTGCTTAAGAGGTCCGCTAGTTGATTGTGTATCCCTGGAATATATTCTGCCATTCACTGAATCTGATTGTGAATTGCCCATTTCCAAATTGTCTGTGCTAAGAGGGACAATTAAGATGAGTGTGTCCCCCCTGTTTTTGCAGATAATACATTGTGGTCATATTGCCTGTCCTTGTTAACATTATCTTGTGTGTGATTTATGTCTGAAAAGTTTTGAGGGCCAGCAATACTGCTAGTAATTTCAAGTGGTTTATGTGATAAGTGTGTTGGATTGAGTCCCATTCCCCTTGAATAGTGAGGTTGTTGAGATGAGCTCCCCAACATATCATTGATGCATCTGTTGTGATTATAGTCTGAGGCACAGGGCCGCCCCTTGAATAGCTTGGTGTGATTCCACCATTGCAGAGAGTGATAAGTCTGGCGGTCCAACAACACTAGATACTGAATGTCGCCCTGTGCCTGAGACCATTGCTGAGAAAGACAGTGTTGTAGTGGTCTCATGTGCAGTCTGCATTGGGTGCTATTTCTATGCATGAAGTCATCATTCCTAATAGTTTCATCACCGACTTTACTGTATAAGTATGGTTGTATTGTAGTTGTGATATGAGATTTGGGTATGCTAATACTGATTGAGTGTTTAGAATTGCTCTAAGATATGGTTGTATCTGTGCTGGCAGCAGGTGAGGTTTTTGATAACTGGTTGTGAATCCTAGATTGTGTAGGATGTCTATGGTATACTGTGTATGCTGTTGACAGATTTGAATTGTATTAGCTTTTAAGAGCCAGTCGTCGAGATATGGGAAGGCATGTATGTTTTGTCTTCTGAGGAATGCTGCAACTACCACTAGGCATTTGGTAAAGACCCTTGGTGCTGTTGTTACCCCTAATGGTAGCACTTTGAATTGGTAGTGCTTTCCTGCTATAACGAGTCTTAGATATTTTTGATGTGCTTAATGTATGGGAATGTGGAAATAAGCATCTTTTAGATCTAATGCTGTCATGTAATCCTGTTTCTGTAGTAGGGGAATGATGTCTTGTAGAGTGACCATATGAAAGTGTTCTGAAAGGATGTATTGATTGAGGGGTCGGAATTCTAAGATTGGTCTGAGAGTACCATCTTTATTTGGTATGAGGTAGGATAGTGAATATACTCCAGATCCCTGTTGGGATCTGGTACTATCTCTATGGCACCTTTGAGTAGTAGTGATTGTACCTCCTGTTTTAATAAATTGAGATGTTTCAGAGTAAGTCTGTGTGAACGAGGGGGACGATGGGGAATGTTTGGTGGAGTAGAGATGAGTTCTAGACAATAGCCATGTTGGATAATTGATAGAACCCATTGATCTTTAGTAATGTTCTGCCATTGTGGGTAAACTTTTTCCAGTCTTCCTCCCACAGGAGATGTATGCTCTGTGGGGATGTGTAAGAAGTCACTGTTTTGTTGAGGTGGAGGAACCTTTTGGAGTGGTTGATTTACCTCTTCCTCTATAATTAGTTCCACTATAGGAGCCTCTAAAGGAACCTCTGTTGTAGAGGTGTGGCCCTTGTTTTTGTTGGGATGCGGATGGTTCTGTGATTGATGATTTTAACCCACTCCTAAACTGTGGCCTACGAAAAGTTCACTGAGTAGGTGTAGTGTATAAAGCACACATAGCTTTAGATGTTTCGGAGTCCTTTTTGAGCTTTGCTATTGTAGTATCAACCTGTGGGCCAAATAAATGTTGTTTATCAAAGGAAATATTTAATACTGCTTGTTGTATTTCTGGCTTAAAACCTGAAGCCCTTAGCCATGCATGTCTTCTAATGATGATGCTGGCGTTGACACCCCTCGCTGCTGTATCCGCTGCATCTATAGCGGATTTGATTTGGTTATTGGAAATAGCCTGCCCCTCCGCTACTATTTGTTGTGCCCTTTTTTGATGCCCTGGTGGAAGATACTGCAACAAGTCTTCCATTTGATCCCAATGAGTTCTATCATACCTTGCTTGGAGTGCTTGAGAGTTTGCAATTCTTCAATGGTTAACAGATTGAGTTGCCACTCTTACCTGCTGCATCAAATTTGCGACTTCTTTTGTCTGGAGGAGGAGTATCCCCTGTAGACTGGCTATTGGCTCGCTTTCTTGCTGCACTCACCACTATAGAGTCAGGTGGTAGTTGTGTTCTAATTAAAAACAGATAAGAGGGTGCAGGTTTATATTTTTTATCCACCCTGGGTGTAATGATTCAGGATTTTACTGGTTCTTTAAAAATATCTTTGGTAGTTTAAGCATACCTGGGAGTATAGGGAAACACTGATACTCTTTACGAGTAGACGTTAAGGTGCTAAGTAAAAAATCATCCTCAATGGGATTTGTATGTAATTGTACATTATGATACGCAGCTGCTCTGGCTATTACCTGACTGTAAGCAGTGGTATCTTCTGGGGAGATGGCCTTGCAGGGTATAAATCGGCATCATTGGGAAGAATGGGATCTGTGTCACATATATCCCATGGATCTAGATTCTTTTGAGGGTCGTACAAATCATTCCTATGTGGTGAAACAGGGGATTGTGGAGAGAATTGTGTAGGTGAAGGTGGTGGTGGTGGTGGAGTATCAGGTGGTGGAGAAGCAGGAAGTAAAGGAGAATGTGGTGGTGAAGGTTGCTGTGGTGCCTTTTGTTTCACCTTTTGTTTAAATACTTTAGTAGGTGGAGGCCCAGCTGCTACAGTTTTGTGAAAAGTTAATTTTCTTTTGATTGTTGGAGGAGTACAGGCTATGATCCCTCCTGTGTCTTTACGTATGTGGATCTTTCGCTGTTTAGCGTCCATAACCTCCAACATGGGCTGTATTTCTGATGACTCCTCAGTAGCTGGAGCATATCTACCCCCGACAGGTTTCAGCTCCGAAAGCTTGGATACCGAATGCTTGAGTCAGGCCGAAAATGTCAGCTCCGAAAGCGCTGTTACTTTTGTCAGCTACGAAGTGGAAGAGTCAGATTTTCGGCTCGGTACGGAAACAGATGTGCCATGCTGTTTGCTGTGGGCCGAATCCACCTTGGTCCTTTGTTTCGGTGCTGAACATGAGGGTTGGTCATCCGAATGTATTTTTCGGGTCCGACCATGGGTTGCAAGCAGTGGAGGACCGAAGACCAATGCAGAAGTCTTTTTAATTGTCTTTGGTAATGGGATGGGGCTGATGTAATCACGTACTGTGCTGGTGGGATGGATTGGCTGTTGACATCAGAATCTCGATCCGAATCGGAGTTTGCGATGGAAAGGGTTGCATGCTGTGCTAATTCTTCTTGTGCGTGTTTGTCCTCGAAGATGTTGGGCGTGTGTTCTGACAACTTGGGCGCTATCTCCATTCTTCACGCTCTTTGATCTCTAACAGTCATTTTGAATCGAAACGACCAGCAAGCGCCACAGTTTTCTTCTCTGTGATCTGGAGAGAGACAGAGATTGCACACCAAATGTTGAACGGTGTATGGAAATTTGGGCGTGACACCAAGGGCAAAAGCAAAATGGAGTCCATTCCTTCAGCCTAACATCTTTCCACTACAACGTGCTGAATTAGGCCCAAAAAGGGTGAGGTTGCCCCTGAGGGCGTATAATCGACAACAACTATTACAATCGGATCGACGATAAGGATGGAAAACGAGATCGAAGCTATACTGACGTTTTTAGAAAAGAAGAAAAAGTTCAGATAATAGCAAACCGATATCTACCGGAGCCACAGGAAACACGTCTGAACCCAATGGCAGAAAGAAAACAATATAATAAAGGACTCGATGCCCATGTGCAGTATCACCGAGAGGAGGAGTCACTCGATCCCGTGACTCGAAACCCTTCTTCGAAGAAAAACAACTTGCAACACTCTGAGTCCAACACTAGATGGCGGACTTATGCAAAGCAAGTCTATCTACAGCTACACATGTCATCGAACATTCATTTTCCCCTCAACCCTCAGTAGCAAACAGTAGTCTGTTGAGAACTTAAAGTATGGACAAGGGAGAAGGCTTGTGATTACACTGTGGCCAAGAGTGCAAAATGTCAATTCAGCTATCTAAAGGCATTCTGATAAATCAACATTCATGTTTCCAGTACAATGAAAGAGAACCTCTATTAATCTTGAGGGCTCTAGAAAGCAAAACACAGGTGCAGTCAATTGCTACCAGAGAACAGAGAGCTCTGCTTTATACACAAGGACATTACCACCAGCCGGTCACTTGCTGATATGGCTCAGAAAGGTCCTGCCAGACCAGCATGTGTCTAACTGTTCTCTCTACAACCTCATTTTGTATCTTCCAGCACCAGGGGATCATAAAATGAAAATGACGGATAATTATTCAGCATGTTAGACAAAACGACTTAGACATTCCAGAGACATGACATTTGTGTACCCCTCTTAACCAACTGCATGCTTGCGAGGTCCAACCTGCAAAAGTGAATGAAGAGCACGGTCGCCTTCGAAGAGCAATCCTGGAATCCTCTGTGAATCCATTTATTTTCTGAAATGTGCTCCAAACATAGGAGTATTAATACAAGAGTACATTTTTGACGTTTTCTTTTGTAATTGGCCCCACAAGATGGAGAAATACATGAAATACTGCTGTTACTAGTTTGGTGGGGGATGACTTCCACATCTCTCCTCAATGGAGTTACACTGTTAGCCCCGAGACCCCAATAACAGTGGTGTGCTATACCAAATATTGTGAATAAAAAGGAAGTCATAAAGTCAGCAAACATAAACAACAAGTGATAAAGCCACCTTTGGAAGATGAGGGTTATACCCAGATTGGTGTTTTTAATGATCTAGTGCTTCAAACTTGTTTTATAGTGCTCACAATTTTGGCAGTTATGGAAAATTAAACACAGGTTTATGAATTGATTTATCCAGGCTTATTATATTTGGAGTGGCATACCATCTGCTCTCACCAGATGGAGATGATGACAGCACTAGAGATGACTGTCAAAAAACTAGACAAGGTGGAAAGGTTGACTACAGTAATTGAGTTATACGTGGAAAAATGGCAAATAGGTTGGCTGTAATGGAGACTATGATAGCCAAGGTAGAAGTTCAAGTGTAAGATGCAGAGGGGTATGCCTCTGAAGTAAAGAATGTGGTGCAACATCTCTTGGCTTTCCGTCAAGTTTCTATCAAAGCCTTAGGTGCAGCACAACAGTATATTTGAGGTGCTCAAAAAAGGAGAATACATGGTTAAGGCTTCTGGGCTTCCACTTCAGTGGATAACAACAAAAGATGTATCTGTGGTGGTGCAGGCCTTGTTTTCTGAATCTTGACACGTACAAAGCAGACAGGTACTGCATTGGTCAGGTGAGCGTATAGGCTCCCCTCCGACTATTAACTCAGAGTAGTTTAAGTGAAGTCCAACTTGCAATATAATGGAATACATATCTTGTTGTTCCTAGACGTAAGTATGGAGACTCAAGCCAGAAGAAGACAGTTGCTTTATGTCTGCACACATGTGGCACCAACCCTCTAGCCCACTATGACTGATGATGACAGTTTTTTTCAAGACTGGCGGCATCTTGTTTCTGTGAAATGTATTTCTCACTGTGAACATAGAAATGGAGATTTCCTTGTTTTGTGTCTCTGTTTAATTTGGGTAATGTTGATTGATAAACGGCTCATTGCTTGATACGGTTATTTTTTAGTACCTCAGTGCGACACCCTATGTGCAACAGGTGTGCCCAGATGTGGGTACATGGGGGACCATAACAGGTGATACAGAGTATAATCTGTCTGGTCGCCATCTGGTTCTGGACGGCTTTACCTTTCTTGGAACCGCAGTTTCCACTGAAGAGTGTGACCAGTAGTATGCAGGAAGCTAGCAGACCTAGCAGGCACAAGAACTTCAGGACTGTACTTGTGCACCTTCCATAAAGGATGGGACCATCTCTTGCAATACTGAGAATTCTCTGAGGAGAAGAGGAGGCATGGAAAAGGGTATTTTCCAGAACCGACCACAAAGACAGGAGGTACTGGGACAGCTCGAGGTGAGATTTTCACCTGTTGATAGAAAATTTAGGTCAAACAATAACAAGACTGATGACTTCAGATGATCTGTCACTATCGTTGGCGCCTGGCTTTGATCAGTAAGTTACACAGGTAAGGAAAGATGTGAATGCCCGACCTTCTGAGATGGCCCACGCTCATCGCCTTCAACTTGATGAAGTCTTGAGACGCCAATGTGAAACCAAACTAAACCGTGGCAAACTGGTAATGCGGAGAACCCACCACAAAATACAAGAATTTAGAATGGGACCACAGGACCATTATGTGAAAATATCGGTCTTACAGTCTGAGAGACACCATCAAGTTTTCACTTCCAATGCCAATAAGACCTGAGCTAGGGTCAGAATCTTGAATTTCTTTCTTCTGAGGCAAAAATGCAAGTCCTTAGGATCGGATGTAGGATTAAATGCAGTCTGCCTTCCTTTTTGGGAAGAAGGAAATAACAAGAGTACGATCCTTGCCCAATCTCATGCTCTCAAAGCCCATTTCAGGAGAAGTGCTGCCACCTCTTGCTGCAAAATGGAAAGGTGATCTGCTGGAAGGGACGAGGATGAGGGAGGGATGGGGTGGTGGTAGGGGTAAAGCCTTATGGAAAGGTACAGTTTAACCTCTTCTGTAATATCAAGTACCCACTAGTTCAAGTAATAGTTTTCCAGGCTCATAGAAAGGGAGACACCCGCCTCAGCCTGTAAGCTTATCTCCTAGATCTGTTCTGAGACAAGGGCCTGGAGCACGGGGAGGTGGTGCAGAGTCCAGCATAGGTGGGGATCATGGCAACGACACCAGTGGTTTCCATCACGGGGTCGGCCACAATCGCTGACAGTTGTGGAGTGATGTATTTCTATGCTAGGGTAATGGATACATGTACAGTGCAATCGCAGTGGGTTGGGTGTCTAATGGCGCTGGCATCGGAGTCAGAAGTATAATTATATGTAGGCCATACAGCAGTGCAGGCCCTGTGGGTGAGACAGATGGTGCCGTGGAGAACAAGGTCTTGATAAATGCTGCCAGGTCTGAATCCGGCATCAGGAATTCAGCATAAAAGGGAGCCAGCGCCAGGAAGTCCGAGAACACTGGGGTTGGCACAGGTGAAGATGCAGGGCATGGGTCAGATGAGGAAATGGCAAAGGGCCATTCAAAGGAGAATATGTTGGGTCTACAATAATCAGCTCTGGTTCGTAGGATGAAGAGCCTTTTGGAGATGGAGGGTCCTGGGGTGACTTACCCTCAGCATGCTTCTTGTGCTTCTATCTTTTAACTGATGAGTGTGAGGAAAATGATCTGGAGCACGGACTCAAATGACAGCTGCGCTCCGCCTATCATCGTGGGCCTGTGCCATGAACAACTTGGCCTCCTGCTCTTTAACTGCCAAGGAATACATGCTAAGGCTTGATTTGCAGAACCAAGAGGTATGATCGGAACTCAGGCAACAAAGGCTGATGAAGTGGATTGAGTGGGGGTCACTAAAGGACATCTGTCCCTCACAATCCATACAGGGCTTGAAGCCAAAATGCTTCGAAAGAGACATTGTACAGTACTACAATAAAAGACAAAATTCCTTTTGTGAGGAGCTCACAATTTTATCGAGAGAGCAAGCTCTGGATCCATGTAGAAGGCACAGAAAAAAGGGAGCTGACTTTGTTAAGCCGAAAAGGGTGCTATATTACTTCGAAACCGTCATCCGATGTCACTTATGCCGTCGATACAAAGCCAGAGCTCCCTACCACCACCTTGAGAGCTTTAAAGTATACTGATTCAGTCTCATGCCTGGAATTCTTCTACAGATGAGGAACATGCAGGCAGAAATATATAACAGAACACTCAGGCTACACCAGACTGTAGAGGCCCAAATAGGCCAAAACCAGTCTTGAGTTGCTTGTGTTTGCATTCTGAGGGAGCCTAGCCTGGCAGTTCGGGCTGCACTGTTCCTGTTTGAACAGGATCAAGTCTTGATTGCAGATGACCGGTTACTGTTTGAGGTGGGCAAAAGGAGGATGGACTTGCGGCCCAGAGTGATTACCAATGGCTGAGATTAATTCAAGAACTCCACCCTTTAGTTTTTTGTGTACTTCACTGTGACACCCTACGTGCGACTGTCATGCCCCGACGTGGATCTAGTACTTACTTTGCAGTAGGAATCAACAGCTAACCAAAGAGGCCTAAAAACCCTTTGTGTTGTTTGTGCAGCATCAAGACTGCTTTGAATATGGCTGCTTCCTGTCTGAGGTGGCATAGTGGTTTGGAATGCAGGCCAGAGTAATTAACAGTGCCTAAGATTAATTAATGCAATCCATCAATCACTCTCTTTGTACATTGATACTGTTTCATAGCCACGCTATAACACAACAGAGGGTTAGAGGTAGCCGAACACTAAGTTTGAGTTGTCACCTGTAATGCAGGTTCTCCTGGCGATGATTTTGTTGGTATCTTCAAGCTATCTCTCCTCTGCACATATCTACTTTTTTGCCCCTTACTTTGTTGCACGTCTCCATATTTCTTTCATGTACAGATAGTTGAAATTGCACAAACAAAAAACAGGTATGAAGTAGGTCTTGAACAAGCAGCCTGCTGAGTTCTTTTTTTTGATGTTTTGTGGTATTGTATCAATGTTGTGTTCTCATAGTGGGCCTGTTTTCCAAGGCCCGTCCTTTCAATAAATACATTTCAACCTAAAACCCAGGTCTCTTGATTTCAGTCAGCTCTGCATCTGATTCATGAACCATGCCACAACTGGCATTTGGACAAGTCACGCTTGAATGATCTATGACTGCATCGTTTCAGTTTGTGAGGTAGCCTGCTCATAGTGTGTTTCAGAATAGCACAAAACTGCCTTTTATGAGCTGAGGATTGAGGGCATTTAAAATTGGACATCATGTGAATGAGAAGGCTGTGCACAGAACGGGGGATGGCAGCAAAGGCTTTCTCACATTGACACAGCAATTTCTGAGAGATAATTCAGATTTCAGAACCATTCGTATTGATGGAACCCTATACAGAGAAAAATGACACATTTCAGATATGCCATTGAATACAAACAATAATCCGATACTTGCCCAGAAAATTGATTTTGCAGCTAGTCTGACACAGATTTGCAAGCTTTGGATTTTTCAGCCATCTAGTGTTGCATCCACAAAAGTACCAAATGTGAGCAAAAACTTTGTGGGAGTCAACAGAGGAAGTGAACATATTTATGTGCACCCTGGGAATTAGATGCTAACTTCAGTTACTGTTTGGCAGGATGAAGGCAGTAAAAAAGGCTCTTTAACTCAATGCAGTACACTTGGATTATATAGTCACTCTTTTAAGTGTTTCCTTTCTTTATATCAACAAATTGAAATCTATCTTCCAGCCCAACCTCAATTTTTCAGTGTTAGGGTACGCTAATTTGTAAAATGTGACTTGGTAAAATGCTGCAGTGCCCCCTGTGCCTACCTGCACTAGTGAAAACAGATAAATTAAATTAAATATAATTATTAACACAATCTTTCAATACTCACTGAGAGTATTAATCAGCTGATTGCTTTCTTGCTGCCGGCCGGTTCCGTTGGAAGCAGGAGCACGGTTGCCGTGCTGACCTCGGTAGGGTGGACGCTGAGAAGGTGAGGTATGGGTATCCTCTTCTCCAGCACTGCTTGAGTTCTCATCATCACTCGCTGGTGGGGACCCTGAGGCTGAAGAGCCACTGCTACTCATCTGTTCGATGATGTCCACCTCTGCCCTCAGCTCTGAAATGGAAGGACATATTCATGGTTAAAACAGTGTTTTCATATAAATGGGAGGTACGATAATGAAAAAGATAAACTGCTCTCATTGTTAAATGCAATCATTTGATACCATATGGGTTTGAAACTGCAACCATTTGATGTAGTGGCTGGGCAGTGCAGTCTGCAGAAACAGACAGTAGCACAACAAGCTATTCCCATCTTGACACAATACTGCAGGCAGCAGCAGACTCCTAACAACTGCAACATGATATATAATGGCAAAATATAACACAGCACAGTGCAAAAAAGGCATTAACATAGGCTCTATGTTCACTGCGTTTACTGAAAACATGGAGCATAAATACAGTTCACTTCAACCAACCCAAGCAAAACAGAAGAACAAGTTACTTACCTTCGGTAACGAGGTATCTGGTAGAGACTCTATCTAGCTGCAGATTCCTTACCTTAGAATTCCCTGGCGTCAGCTTAGAATCCGGAGTTTTTTCTGAGCAGTACCCTGCGCGCGCGCTGTCGGGTGGCGTAGTTCGGATCCGCGTGCGTCGACCAGCTCCGCGTGTGTCGTCAGCGTCGTTGGAGCCGTCTATGACGTCACGGTTGTCTATATAGACGCCGTCTCGGCGCACGTATGTCAGTTCTTTTCCACAACTTCCCACGCCAGAAGCGCAGAGCCATGGAAGAACCAACCATTATGTATTTTACCTCTTTGACTGTTTGAAGCAAAAATTATTTCATGCCTTTAAGAAAGGCAAAAATGCCAAGATCAAAAATATACATATGTACACATAAATACATATATACATATATATATATCTACATAAGAAAAATATCGGCAGAGCGGGGAGGCTTGGGCAGGTGTAAGGAATCTGCAGCTAGAGTCTCTACCAGATACCTCGTTACCGAAGGTAAGTAACTTGTTCATCTGATAGATGATGAAGTGGAGAAGTGTGGCTCAATGGTTAGAGCGGCAGACCCTGAAGCAGAGATCTGGCTCAAGACCAGGGTTCAAGTCCCGCTTCGGCAGGTCTTGGGCTCAATTCCCCTTGACCAGATAATTCTCGCCTCGGTGCCTAATCTAATTCATGGGTCCCACTCTGCAACTCTGGGCAATAGCTTGCTTAATCTCCACAACGGCCCCAACAGCGCTTGGATGCCTGGCTTCACCCTGGGGGTGCTCAGGAGTGGGCGCCTCACAGGGAAAAGCCAGGAGGGGTTCCATAGCGGTACGAGTACAGCGCCTTGAGACCCTAACGGGTGAGTAGTGTGCTATACAAATGCTAATTTACATTTACATTTACATTTACATAGAGACTTCTAGCTGCAGCTTCCTTACCTTAGGATAGATACCCAAGCTATAACCCATGGCGGTGGGTCTGAAGGAGATTTTTACACCAGAAAGTCCTGCAAAACAGACTGGGCAAAATGCCCGTCTCTTCTCACCTGACTATCCAGGCAGCAGTGTTTTGCAAACGTGTGCAAATAAGCCCACGTTGCAGCCTGACAGATGTCCACCACTGGTACGCCACGTGCTAACGCAGTGGTAGCAGCTTTCCCCCTAGTAGAATGAGCTCTCAAGCCCTCGGGAGGCTGCTTCTTTGCCAAAGCGTAGCAGATCTTTATACAGAGAACGACCCAGCGCAAAATGGATCGTTTCTGCACTGCCCGACCCTTCTTTGCACCAACGTACCCCACAAAGAGTTGGTCGTCTACCCGGAACTCTTTAGTGCGGTCAAAGTAGAACGATAATGCTCTTTTTGGGTCCAGCCGATGGAGACGCTCCTCTTCCTTAGAGGGATGCGGTGGTGCAAAGAAGGTGGGCAGGGTGATATTTTGACCCAGATGGAAACGGGTCACCACCTTGGGGAGGAAAGAGGCACGAGTTCTTAATACTACCTTGTCAGGATATATCGTGAGGTACGGTGGCTTTGAAGATAAAGCCTGCAGCTCACTCACTCTCCTGGCAGATGTAATTGCTACCAAAAAGGCAGTCTTAATAGTAAGCAGCCAGAGAGGATTGTTATGCAAGGGCTCGAAGGGAGCACACATAAGGAAGGTAAGAACCAAATTAAGATCCCACTGGGGCATAATGAAAGGCACAGGCGGGTATAGATGCACAAGCCCTTTCAAAAACCTCTGTACTATAGGTGATTTAAACAGAGATGGTTGATTGGGCAACTGAAGAAAAGCCGACAAGGCTGCAAGATAGCCCTTGAGAGTCCCCAAGGAGGAACCCTGCTGGGCGAGAGACCATATAAACAAAAGGATGTAGACAGAGAAGAAGAAAGAGGATCAATAGACCTCTCTGCACAATATGAAACAAAGTTTTTCCAACGGCAGGCGTAGATCGACTTAGTAGAGGGACGCCTGGCTGCCAGAATGACGTCACAGACCTCGGGAGGGAGGTCATAAACCATCAACTGTCGCCGCTCAATCTCCACGCATGAAGGCGCAGAGTTGACAGGTTCGGGTGGAGAACCTTTCCCTGCTGCTGCGACAGAAGATCCTCCCGAAGAGGCAGCCTGATTGGAGGACCGATGCTCATTTTGAGAAGCTCTGGATACCAAACTCTCCGTGCCCAATCCGGAGCCACTAGGATTACTTGGGCCCGGTCGTTCTTGATTTTCTTGAGAACTCTGGGCAGAAGTGGTATAAGCGGAAAGGCGTACAGGAGGCTTGAACTCCACTCGCGACAAAAAGCGTTGCCTAGCAATAGCCCCCTTGGAAACTCCAACGCGCAAAACTGCTGACATTGCGCGTTCTCTGCGGAGGCGAACAGATCTAACCAAGGCTCTCCCCACTGCTGAAAGAGTACTTGCGCCACCTCTGGATGGAGACACCATTCGTGATCCTCTAAGCATTTTCGGCTGAGTTTGTCTGCCCTGGCGTTCAGAGAACCTGCCAGGTGTTGAACCACCAGGGTCATGCCCTGCTGTTCCAGCCACGTCCAGAGACGTAAAGCCTCTTGAAAAAGGGTCCACGACCCTACACCGCCCTGCTTGTTGCAGTACCACATTGCGGTAGTGTTGTCCGTGGACACCTGCACCACCTTCCCTTTCACAACAGGAAGAAATGCTTTTAATGCTAGCCGGATCACCCGAAGCTCCAGCAAGTTGATGTGGAGCCCGGATTCTGCCGGAGACCAGTGACCTCTGATCTCCACCTCCCCCAGATGGCTGCCCCATCCCAGAAGTGATGCATCTGTCACTACCATTAGATCTGGTTGGGGAAGGGAGAGGGGTCTGCCTTTGACCCACTCGCAGTTCACTAACCACCACTGCAGATCTTTTGCAGTCCCCTCCGAGTTCTGAACCACGTCAGTAAGATTTCCCTGATGCTGTGCCCATTGGAACTTCAGGTCCCACTGCAGAGCCCTCATGCGCCATCTGGCATGCTTGACCAACAGGATGCAGGAAGCCATGAATCCCAGCAGCATCAGAGTCTGTCTCACCGAGATCCAGGATAGAGGCCGAAACATCGGTAACATAACCTGAATATCCTGGACCCGCTGTTCGGGAGGATAAGCCCGATACTGCACTGTGTCCAGAACAGCTCCGATGAAAGTGAGCTTCTGAGAGGGAGTCAGGTGTGACTTCTGCACATTTATAGTGAACCCCAGCGAATGCAAGAGGCCCGCCGTCGTCTGGAGATGGGTGCCAAGAGCCTGGGGTGTAGGAGCCTTCAACAGCCAATCGTCTAGGTAGGGGAAGACTGAAATCCTTGACCTGCACAAATGAGCTGCCACCACCGCCATCACCTTTGTGAACACCTGAGGGGCACTGGTGAGGCCGAAAGGAAGCACGGTAAACTGAAAGTTCTCGTGGCCCACCTTGAACCGCAGGTAACACCTGTGGGCTGGCAGGATAGGAATATGGAAATACGCATCCTGCAAATCCAACGCTACCATCCAGTCTCCTGGTCTAGGGCAGACAAAACCTGAGCAAGAGTGAGCATCTTGAATTTCTCCTTCTTGAGGAAGAGATTGACGTCCCTTAAATCCAAGATAGGGCGTAGGCCTTTGTTCTTTTTGGGAATCAGAAAGTAGCTGGAATAACAACCACTGCCTACTACTGATATCGGGACTCTTTCTATGGCTCCCTTGGCCAAGAGAGCTGTAACTTCCTCGCGGAGCAAAGCTAGATGGTCCTCCATCAGCCATTCCTTTGTCGGAGGGATAGAAGGAGGGAAAGACTGGAAGGGAAGGTAGTAGCCCTTCCGTATGATCTGCAGGACCCACTTGTCAGTGGTGATGGAAAGCCAGTGAGGGAGATGAAAACGAATCCTCCCTCCAACTGGACGGACATGATCCTGCAGAACCATACTAGGATGGTTTGGGCGCAGCGGAGGGGGGCTGTGTGGCGGCCGACCTCTGGCCAGACCCTCTGGGTCTGATGGTACCACGACCACGTCCTCTTCCGGGATGCTGTGAAGCCTGAGGACGGTGGCTGAACTGTGGCTGGCGTGGTACCACACCCCTTCCGAAGCCTCGAAAGGGGCGAAAGACAGACTGCTGTTGCGCTGGCGCTGAAAGGCCCAAGGATCTGGCCGTGGCTCGAGAAACCTTGAACCTCTCAAGCGCGGAGTCTGCCTTTTCGCCAAAAAGGCGAGAGCCATCAAAGGGCATGTCCATCAAGCTGGACTGGACATCCCCTGAAAAACCAGTTGAACGTAGCCAGGCGTGGCGACGTAGGGCCACTGACGATGAAACCGCTCTGCCCAGCGAGTCGGTGGTGTCCAAACCACACCGGATCGTAAACTTGGCTGCATCTCTCCCATCCTTGACAGCCTGGGTGAGAGTGTCCCGTACGCCCTCCGGGACCTGCGGCAGAACCTGTGCAACCGTATCCCATAAAGTATGGGAATAACGGCCCAATAGGCAAGTGGTGTTTACGGACCTCAATGCCAGGCTGGTGGAAGAAAACATCTTCTTCCCAAGTTGATCCAGCCTCTTGGATTCCCTATCCAGGGGAGCGGAAGGGAAGGCACCACGGGAAGTAGACGCTTGGACAGCCAAGCTCTCAGGAGTGGGGTGTTGTGTCAGGAAACTAGGGTCGCTGGGAGCGGGCCTATGGCGGCAGGAGCCCCTGTGCTGGGTTTGGACCACGTTCCCAGAAGGACGTCTGTAAGAGCCTCATTGAAGGGCAACAACGGCTCCGATGTTGACACTCCCGGCTGAAGCACTTCTGTCAGGATATTCGTCCTGTCTGGCACCGTAGGCAAATCTAGGTCCAAGACCTCTGCTGCCCTACGCACCACCATAGTGAAAGAAGCACCCTCCTCCGTAGCCACATTAGGAGGAGAGAGCATACCAGTATCTGGAGAAATGTCCAGTCCACTGGTCTCCCCTAGATCCTCATACCAGTCCTGTTGCAATCCAGATTCTAAAGGGTCCTCAGACCCCTCCCACTCCTCTCCTGCGTCTGGCTGATCTAAATAATGCTCAGACAATGATCTGGGCCAAATTGGCTCCATCGGAGTCGATGTCGTACAACGTCGCTCCGGCTCCGGATCATCCGGAATAAGGATGGGGCTGCCACCGGTATCGGATCTTGGGGTCCCAAACGGCGCCGAGGCCGAAGCCGCCGGCGTCGAATCCGAAGGGGCCCCTGCTGACTCTGCAGGGCCCGAAGACCCAGCGAGGGTGCAGCCCGCTCAAAAACGAGACGCATGGCCTCGTAAAACTCTTTTATTTGAGCGGAGGTCGATCCGGTCCCCGGAAAGGGGGGAAGACGCAGAGTCGACCCTGGCGACCGCTCCGCAGAACCGCGCTCGGAACGTCTACGTTCTCTAGACGCCTCGTCGGCCGACGGGCGTGGCGAAGATGAAGTCCACTTGGACTTCTTCTTCTTGTGCCTCTTACCTTCGGATGACCTTGAATGCGAGGAAGAGGACTTGGGGCTCCGGGAGCGGTGCCACAACCTCCTCCTACTGCGGGACCCTGACCTCCACGGAGTCGCGCTGACCGAAGATGAGTGTCGGGCCGCAAGAAGCTTAAGGGATCTCTCCCTTAAGGCCTTCGGCGCCATGGCCCGACAGTCGGAAGCACGAGGTGGGATCGTGGTCCTTCTCCAGGCACCAAAGACTAACACGGTGCGGATCCGTCACCAACATGGTGCGATGACACGCACCACATGGCTTGAATCTTTCTCGAAAACATGACTTCAAACAGTCAAAAAAGCGTCAACAAACCGTCGAAGCAGGGTAGCTCTTTCCAAAACTGCGCTTAACCGGCGCGGAAGGAAAAGAACTGACGTACGCGCGCCGAGACAGCGTCTATTTAGACAACCGTGATGTCATAGACGGCTCCAACGATGCTGGCGACGCACACGGAGCTGGCCGACGCACGCGGATCCGAACGACGCCGCCCGATGGCGCGCGCGCAGGGTACTGCTCAGAAAAAACTCCGGATTCGAAGCTGACGCCAGGGAATTCTAAGGTAAGGAAGCTGCAGCTAGAAGTCTCTATCAGATGTAGATTTTAAATATACAATTTTACAGTGCCGCTGCATGATTTCCATTGGAAAAGCGTTTCTAACATCACCATGGAGGCAGCAGCGGCTCCTCTGCTATGGGGTAGGAGCGCTGTCCCCCGCCAACAACAGCAGCTGCAAATTGAAAAATAAAATGATAATAAACAGTGTTTATTATCGTTTTTATTTTTCATGGGGCGGGGCCATGGGGGATGATGAACACGGAGAGGGAGTGGTGTGCACTCCCCTCAGTGCGCATGTGTGTTTGGCTGGCCGTCTCAGGACAGCCAAACACAAATGCGCACTGAGCTCTCTCCAACCTGACAATGTGGAGCACAAAGCAGGGTGCTCAGGCCAATCCTAATGCAGCTCTCATGCTGCTAGCAGCATGAAAGCAGCGTTAGGATTGGCCGCAGGGTAGGCTGGGAGCTTGTGCCTTCGGTGGAGCCTAAAGACTGGCATGCGGCGATGCAGCGCGATTCAGGTAAGTTTATTTTTGTTTTCCTTTTTTAGGTGTTATGATGTTGTCTTTGTGTTTTGTGCCCCCGCACACTGCTTTGCCCCAAGAGGAGCCCCCCCTGCATGGAGGGCTGACAGAATGAATAGAGCCATAGAAACTGGAGTACAATCTTATCCAAAAAGACATTACAAAAATCTCCAACTTCACTACACTGCTACACTCTTGTCGTTTGGTGACAAGGTCATGATGGAACAGTGAATGGACAAATCCAGGAAGGACAGCAGGATCGTGTAGTCAGTTGCTATTCTGCTACCCGCCCACATAAATAAATAATGGTGCAGCGTATCCGATCTCATGGAGCGTCATCTTTTGAAATGTGCTAACAGGTAAATTGACCTGAGCATGTACCTTTGCATGTGAATGCGCTGCTCAAATTGGAAGCACTAAATATCTGTAGACTTTAAAAGACAAAGGGGGTCATTCTGACCTCGGCGGTAAAAGCCGCTTACCGCCGGTCAGAAGGCCGCCACAATACCGCCGCGGTCAGCCGCCACGGACATTCTGACCCACAACTGCAAAACCTCCAAAAATCCCCCCTCCACTGCAGTCCGCCACATCAGCGGCCAGCGGTAAACTGGAGAAGACCAAACCTCCACCGCCACGCCAACAGAAATACGCCCATCCCATTATGACCCGCAAATCCATGCGGCGGTCATTCAACTGCGGTATTCCATTGGCGGTACACACCGCCGCGGTCAAAATACACACACCTTTACAAACCCCTACCACATTGGACAATTTGAAAGGCACACACCTGAAACACATACACACACCACTCCCACACATCCAATACCATATAAAACACACACCCACATCACCCACAAACCCCTACCAACAAAAACCAGAGACGAAGGAGAGAGAGACACATCAGAGAATAGATAGCCAGACACACAGAGGCACACCACAACATCACACACACCACATAGAAGCACAAAGCACCACACACCAACACACACATCATCACATACACCACCCCACACCTCATACACACCACCCCATGGCACCACAAAGGCACCCACGCTTTTCGGACCAAGAACTCCGGGTCATGCTGGAGGAAATCATAAGAGTGGAACCCCAGCTCTTCGGCTCACAGGTTCAGCACACCACCATAGCAAGGAAGGCGGACCTCTGGCAGCGGATCGTGGACAGGGTCAACGCGGTGGGACAGCATCCCAGAAATAGGGACGACATCCGCAAACGATGGAACGACCTACGGGGGAAGGTGCGATCGATGGTCTCGCGACACAACATCGCAGTGCAGAAGACTGGCGGGGGACCCCCACCCACTCCACCCGAATTCACAGCATGGGAGCAAGAGGTACTAAACATCCTGCATCCTGATGGCCTCGCTGGAGTACATGGAGGAATGGACTCTGGTAAGTACAAGGCCAACCACTTCACCTCCCCCCCCAGCATGCTAACCCCCACCCTCACCCCAACCCCCCAGCACACATCCTCCCTGAGAATGTCTCTCCAGCACAACCCACCCAACACCAACCCCTGCATGCCATCCCCAAACTATGGACACCCATCACCTAAGCATGACCACTGCACATACCCATCCCCCCCCCCACAAAACACCCTCACAACACCTCCCCCAAGGGAATGCCAGCACTGGGGGACAAGGGCACCCCTAAAACGCAAGCTAATGCACACACAGAAACAATAACCATACCCTCTTACCCCATGCAGGACCCGAACGACAACACACCGGTCAGGAGGGACCAGAAATGTCCATCCCACCCCCGGAACAGGCCCCTAGTGATGACAGCAGCTCTGTCGACCTGGACCCTGATGACCAGCCCGGACCATCGGGGACCTCTGGGCAGTCGGTTCCCCTCACCCAGACACAGGCCACTGCAGACCCAACCCCCTCTGGGAACAACAGCACAGCTCCCACCCAGCGGGCCCATGCCTCTGTCTCTAGGACAGGTCAAGCAGCGGTGTGTCTACCACTACAGGGCCCCCAGGGTAACCCACCAACCCAACAACAACAGGGACCTGGGGGCAGTGGGAGTGGGCACACCGTCCAGGGGACAGAGGCCCAGGGAAACAGGGCAACTCGGAGGGCTCCTGTGCGACAGGGGGGGGAGGAGAGGCCCAGGGAACCCACTCTCCAAGAGGCCCTCACCACCATCATGGCAGCCTACCACCACTCACAAGAGACGATGGCGACGGTACTGGCCAGGTTCCAGGCGATCCAGGCACAGCAGGAGCAACGCTACATGGGGTTCAGCGACCAACTCAGCAACATCTCAACCGCTATGGGGAGCATAGTCCAGGCCCTGGACCGTATAGAGGACACGTTTCGGGACCATGTGGCATCACACAGGGCCCCTGTCACTAGCCAGGAACAGCCTACCACCTCCGCCGGCGCTAGTGGACAGGAGGCCCCACCACAACGACAGCCCACCAGAACCCCACCTCCTGCTGAACAACAACCACCCCGCAAAAGGAGCCTGAGATCAAAAAAACCGACAGAGTAGGATGTCAAGACCCCCGCCAGCATCACATACCCCCTGAAGTCCTCCCACTGTTCAACATTGCCACCCTGTCAAACCTTGAACTGCCCCTGCTCCATCCTGCCACAGGCATATGGACAATGCACCTGTCAGACTGAGAACTGGACTCTGCCATGGACATTACTCCACCCCCACCCATCACTGTTTCACTATCATGTACCAATATCTATGCACTAATAATAAATCACACATTGCACTGAAATCAATCAGGACTCAGCCTGTCTTATTTACAAATGTATGACACATTACATATCAATTACGTATTTTTAACATTGTGAATTACACATACCGAGGTAACTTAGCATTAGTCCATGGGCCAACCAAGCCGAGGTCACGCAGTGGCTCATACAGCACAGAAAAGGGAAGGGCAAATCAAACATCATGTTTATAGTTCTGGGGGGAAATCGACAAAGTTGAAATGCAGGAGGATTTCAGGAAATGTAAAATGGCATGGGTGATTATTACCTGTGTGCTACTGAAAATACTGTTCTATTACTCTGTCCCTGTTGTCTGTGTCGTCCTCTGAGTCTTCCTCCTCTTCACTCTCCGCAGGCTCCACAGCTGCTTCAACACCACCATCTGCACCATCCTCCTGCAGGAAAGGAACCTGACGTCGCAAGGCCAGATTGTGAAGCATACAGCAGGCCACGATGATATGGCACACCTTCTTTGGTGAGTACATCAGGGATCCCCCTGTCATATGCAGGCACCTAAACCTTCAGGAGGCCAAAGGTCCTTTCGATGATCCTCCTAGTTCGCCCATGGGCCTCATTGTACCGTTCCTCTGCCCTGGTCCGGGGATTCCTCACTGGGGTCAGTAGCCAAGGCAGGTTGGGGTAACCAGAGTCACCAATTAGCCACACACGTTGTCTCTGTAGCTGCTCCATCACATAGGGGATGCTGCTATTTCGCATAACATACGCGTCGTGCACTGACCCTGGGAACTTGGCATTTACATGGGAGATGTACTGGTCAGCCAAACAGACCACCTGGACATTCATCGAATGATAACTTTTTCTGTTTCTGTACACTTGCTCATCGTCTTTTGGGGGTACCAAAGCCACATGGGTCCCATCAATGGCACCAATGATGTTGGGGATATGTCCAAGGGCATAGAAATCACCCTTCACTGTAGGCAAGTCACCCTCCTCTGGGAAAATGATGTAGCTCCGCATGAGTTTCATCAGGGCAGACAACACTCTGCTCAAAATCTTTGAAAACATAGGCTGAGACATTCCAGATGACATGGCCACTGTTGTCTGGAATGACCCACTTGCCAAAAAATGGAGGACTGACAAAACCTGCACCAGAGGGGGAATCCCTGTGGGTTGGCGGATGGGGGACATCAGGGCTGGCTCCAGCTGGGCACACAGTTCATGGATAGTGGCACGGTCAAGTCTGTATCGAAGTATTATATGGCGTTCTTCCATTGTCGACAGGTCCACCAGCGGTCGGTACACGCGAGGATTCGTCCTTCTCCTCGCAAGTCCCAGCGGACGGTGCCTAGGAAGGACAACATGGAGCAAAGAGTCAGGCAAACCACAGGTACGTACAGACAGTTTGCACAGTTAAAGAATGGCAATGGGTTGAAAGGCGTGTATGTGTGGCAATGCAAGGCCTAGGCCTGTGTGTCGCAGTCAAAATTAAGCCATGTAGGCCCTTGAAATGGCGGCTGCCTGACCTGTGAAGTGGGACAATGGGATGTGAGGTCAATGCGCTGGCGGGGCACACCGTGGCGGTAGGCGGTCGAAGACCGCGGCGCAAAGCCGCATTGGTTAACATTGAACCCTATGGGTTTCAGGAGCCAATGACGATGTGCGCTGGCGGTCGCGGTACGCACCGCCGCGTGCGTGACCGCCATTTCCTAGCTGATTGATCACTCGAGACCTGATCATCCACAGGAGAGGACCTATACTGCAAGTGCTGCTGTGACCTCGGTCTGGAAGTGACAATGGCTGCTGCGACTGGGGAAAGGGCCCCTGCCTTCACGTCTGAAGAGTTGGAGAAGCTCGTGGATGGGGTCCTCCCCCAGTATGCGCTACTCTACGGTCCTCCAGACCAACAAGTGAGTACACCGGGTGCACATGGAATGGGCTATGCCTGTGTGGATTGGGGTGGATGTAAGTTGGTGGGGTGGGGGGCGAATGAGGAGTGCAACGCACGACAGATGAGGGCATGTGCCATATGGCAAAGTTGGTGGGGGGGGGCCAATCACATCTAACATGCAGGTCATTGATGATTTCCTCCTTTCCACCCTGTACATGTCAAATAGGTCAGCGCCCATCAGAAGATCGAGATTTGGCGTGCCATCGCCAAGGAAGTCCGGAACTTGGGGGTCCACAACAGACGGGGCACCCACTGCCGCAAGAGGTGGGAGGACATCCGCCGCGGAACAAGGAAGACCGCAGAAACACTGCTGGGGATGGCCTCCCAACCTAGGAGGGGTGCCAGTCGCACCATGACCCCTCTGATGTCCCGGATCCTGGCGGTGGCCTACCCTGAATTGGATGGGCGCTTTAAGACATCACAGCAGACACAAGGGGGTGAGTATCAGCACATTCCCCTACCTTTCTGCGCAGTGGAGGCGTCTGGGTGGGGGAGGAGGGCTGTGGGTGACATTAGGCCAGGGCGCTTTCTGTAGTGTAGTCCTCTCCCTTAGGCATGGCCCTGTGCCCCCGGCCCCACCTCTGTAGGGTGACAAGTACAGCCATTGATGGTCCAGCATCACCCATGTGCGCGTTTGACGTCTCTTGGCCTGTTGTCCTAGTCAGTAGTACTGAGTAGTGTACCCCGAATGCGCGGCTTAGTGCATGAGGCTCCTGTGTCTGTTCTCTCCGCCAACGGTGTTGACATTGCATGCACTCAACCTGGTCTTCTTTTTTCTCCCCCCACCCTTTCTCTTCATCTTCTTGTGCATGTGTGCATTAGCATCATCAGGCGGAGGAGATTTGGCATCGGAGCACGATGGAGCTGCAGGACACAAGGCCCAGGTGGGCCCAGGAACACACACCGAGGGCACCAGTGATCCGGAGGGCGAGGGGAGCACCACAACGGGGACCGGTGGTGACACCAGCTACTCAGACACGTCCTCGGATGGGAGCTCCCTAGCGGTGGCGGCAACATCCGGGCCCCCCGCCTCTACAGGTACAGCCGCCACCCAGCGCACCAGCACCGCCCTCCCAGCAGCCCCTCAGCCTACGCTCCGTGCCCGCTCGCCCAGGAAGGCACGCGTCTCCTTCGCCCCAGGCACCTCAGCCCCTGCCCCTGTTGCCCCTGCTGCCCTCAGTGCGGAGCTCATTGACCTGGTGAGGACGCTCATTGTTGGGCAGACGACCCTTTTGAATGCCATCCAGGGTGTGCAAAGGGAGGTGCAACAGAGCAATGCGTACCTGGAGGGCATTCATTCGGGTCAGGCTGCCCATCAACGAGCGTTCACTGCTCTGGCCTCAGCACTGACGGCAGCCATTGTCCCTGTTTCCAGCCTCCCTCTTCTTACTGCCTCCAGCCTGTCTCTGTCTCCTGTTCCTCAGCCTATCCCATCCACACCATCAGACCAGCCTGCACACACCTCAACACCCAAGAGCAGCTCATCCAGACACAAGCACCACAGATCCCACAAACACTCACCCAAGCAACACACAGATGCAGACATTCCAGCAGTCACAACCACCTCTGTGTCCCCCTCCTCCTCGTCTCCCTCCTCCCTCCCTGTGACGTCTACACTCACACCTGCATGCACCCCAACATCAGCCAGTGCTTCCATCACCACCTCACCCTCCAGTACAGTCCACACTCGTGCAGTCACCACCCCTACTGCCATTTACACGTCCCCTGTGTCCTCTCCCACTGTGTCTGTCACCCCCTCTTCCAAGACACACAAACGCAGGCAGACACCCACCCAACAGCCATCCACCTCACGTCAGCCTACAGCACCAGCACCTTCACCCAATGACAGCACACCTGACTCTCCTACAACCACATCCTCTTCCTCCACTCCCATCACCACTTCTCCTACCCTTTACCTTGGACCTAAAAAGCTTTTCCTGGCTAATCTTAACCTCTTTCCCTCCGATGAGCTCCCCCCTCCATCTGCAAAGAGTCCCAAGAGCACCGCAGCCACCACCAGCCCAGCTTCGAGTGTCACTGTTGTGCATGGGTTCTGGAGTCCACCCTTTGCCAGCAGTGACACATCGATCAGCAGCAAGGACACGTCCAGCCCCCCCCCCCGGCAAGAGGACCCGCAAAAACAAGGGCCGCCGTGCGAGGACAGACAGGGCTGCCCTCAAGGAGCAATGTGCGGCCACTTCACCAGCCACACCATCTAGGGGAGGCAAGGGCCCGAGAGCCCCATCAAAGGAGCGGAAGGGCAGCAGGAGCGCGGAGAAGGTGGACCCCACATGTCACATCCCAGCTGGGAAGGAGGACACTAAAGAGGCCAGGAGTCCGTCCCCGAAGGGTCCAGAAACGTCACGGTCCGAGGGCGACTGAGCAGGGAGTGCAGCACAGGTCTGGCTCCCTTGACCTGCTGGATGAGCACCGCTGAAGAGGGCCCGCGGTGCAGAAGAGCACCGCTGAAGAGGGCCCGCCGTGCAGAAGAGCACCGCTGAACAGGGCCCGCGGTGCAGAAGAGCACCGCTGAACAGGGCCCGCCGTGGAGAAGAGCACCGCTGAACAGGGCCCCGCCGTGAAGATAGGCACCGCTGAAGAGGGCCCGCCGTGCAGAAGAGCACCGCTGAACAGGGCCCGCGGTGCAGAAGAGCACCGCTGAAGAGGGCCCGCGGTGCAGAAGAGCACCGCTGAAGAGGGCCCGCCGTGGAGAAGAGCACCGCTGAACAGGGCCCCGCCGTGAAGATAGGCACCGCTGAAGAGGGCCCGCCGTGCAGAAGAGCACCGCTGAACAGGGCCCCGCCGTGAAGATAGGCACCGCTGAAGAGGGCCCGCCGTGCGGAAGAGCACCACTGAACAGGGCCGCGGTGCAGAAGAGCACCGCTGAAGAGGGCCGGCCGTGCAGAAGAGCACCGCTGAAGAGGGCCCTGCCGTGCAGTAGAGCACCGCTGAAGAGGGCCCCGCCGTGCAGTAGAGCACCGCTGAACAGGGCCCCGCCGTGCAGTAGAGCACCGCTGAACAGGGCCCCGCCGTGAAGATAGGCACCGCTGAAGAGGGCCCGCCGTGCAGAAGAGCACCGCTGAAGAGGGCCCGCCGTGCAGAAGAGCACCGCTGAAGAGGGCCCGCTGTGCAGAAGAGCACCGCTGAAGAGGGCCCGCCGTGCAGAAGAGCACCGCTGAAGAGGGCCCCGCCGTGCAGAAGAGCACCGCTGAACAGGGCCCCGCCGTGAAGATAGGCACCGCTGAAGAGGGCCCGCCATGCAGAAGAGCACCGCTGAACAGGGCCCCGCCGTGAAGATAGGCACCGCTGAAGAGGGCCCGCCGTGCAGAAGAGCACCGCTGAACAGGGCCCGCGGTGCAGAAGAGCACCGCTGAAGAGGGCCCCGCCGTGCAGTAGAGCACCGCTGAACAGGGCCCCGCCGTGAAGATAGGCACCGCTGAAGAGGGCCCGCGTGCAGAAGAGCACCGCTGAAGAGGGCCAGCCGTGCAGAAGAGCACCGCTGAAGAGGGCCCCGCCGTGCAGAAGAGCACCGCTGAACAGGGCTCGCCGTGCAGAAGAGCACCGCTGAACAGGGCCCGCGGTGCAGAAGAGCACCGCTGAAGAGGGCCCCGCCGTGCAGAAGAGCA
The DNA here is from genome assembly GCF_031143425.1 of Pleurodeles waltl. Taxonomy (NCBI): domain Eukaryota; kingdom Metazoa; phylum Chordata; class Amphibia; order Caudata; family Salamandridae; genus Pleurodeles; species Pleurodeles waltl. The sequence continues at coordinate 1,020,502,930 of NC_090449.1, read as the reverse complement.
CCGCTGAACAGGGCCCGCCGTGGAGAAGAGCACCGCTGAACAGGGCCCCGCCGTGAAGATAGGCACCGCTGAAGAGGCCCCGCCGTGCAGAAGAGCACCGCTGAACAGGGCCCTTCTTCTCAAGCACCGCTCCGCTGGGCCCTTCTTCTCAAGCACCGCTCCGCTGGGCACCGCCATCTCAAGCACCGCTCCGCTGGGCCCTTCATCTCAAGCACCGCTCCGCTGGGCACCGCCATCTCAAGCACCGCTCCGCTGGGCACCGCCGTCTCAAGCACCGCTCCGCTGGGCCCTTCATCTCAAGCACCGCTCCGCTGGGCCCTTCTTCTCAAGCACCGCTCCGCTGGGCACCGCCATCTCAAGCACCGCTCCGGTGGGCCCTTCATCTCAAGCACCGCTCCGCTGGGCACCGCCATCTCAAGCACCGCTCCGCTGGGCACCGCCATCTCAAGCACCGCTCCGCTGGGCCCTTCATCTCAAGCACCGCTCCGCTGGGCCCTTCTTCTCAAGCACCGCTCCGCTGGGCACCGCCGTCTCAAGCACTGTTTATGGTTCACTGTGCCCACCATGCCTCCTCCTTGACCAGTGGAGACTGTCATCCACCTGATGGACTGTGGCTTTGCACTCCCCAGGATAGTACAGTGGGCAGCCCACCCACTGTAGAGACATTGAGAGACTGTGGCTTTCCACTCCCCAGGATGGTACAGTGGGCAGCCCACCCACTGTAGAGACATTGAGAGACTGTGGCTTGGCACTCCCCAGGATGGTACAGTGGGCAGCCCACCCACTGTAGAGACATTGAGAGACTGTGGCTTTGCACTCCTCAGGATGGTACAGTGGGTAGCCCACCCACTGTAGAGACATTGAGAGACTGTGGCTTGGCACTCCCCAGGATGGTACAGTGGGCAGCCCACCCACTGTAGAGACATTGAGAGACTGTGGCTTTGCACTCCCCAGGATGGTACAGTGGGCATGGTGGCTCCTCGTGGATCTGGCGTCGTGGACTCATGTGGCTGTGGTGCCCCCCCCTTCCCTTCCCCCTGAGGTGCCTGTAGTTTTTACATCTGATGCCCCTGCAGTGTTCTCTCCAAAGGACTCAGGTCTCCTGTGTGGGCTTTGCCCTTGTTTCTCAAAACTTTGGCCCACGGACATAATGAATTCGTAGGATGTGCAGGACTTGTTACTTCAGTTATACACTGATGTGTATATCATTTGTTTTCTTGTAAATATCTTTCATGGTTGTACGATCATTTTCAGGAGCTTTTTGGTACATAAATATTTATTCCAAATTTGATTATGTCATAGCATTTTTCAGGGGTGTTTGGGTGGTGTCACTGTGACTTGTTGCTCTGCATTGGTGTGTACATAGTTGGGGGTGGGGGGGGTCGCATATGTGTGTGGCCGTAACCTTTCGTCCTCCCCCTCCTGTGTGTCGTAGGTGCAGTACTCACCGTTGTCGTCTGCGCCGGACTTCGTACTCGTGGTAGATGAGAAGGTAGACGAGAGCAGGTAGGATGTTTAATTCGGGTTCCATGCTGTCCTCCTTCCTCCTGGAGTGCGTAGTGGTGTGCGTTTTCCCGTTCGTAGTCTGTTTCCGCCGTGTTTTTATCGGCGGTGCTCCCGCCCCGGAAAAGGTGGCGGATTGGTGAGTTGTGATAGTGTGGGCGGTACATTGTCTGCCGCCTGGCTGTTGGCGGTGACCGCCGCACTGTTTGTTTGTACCACCGTGGCGGTCGGAGTGTTAAAGTGGCTGTCTGTGTTGGCGGTTCCCGCCAGGGTCAGAATTCCATTTTTTTGACCGCCAGCCTGTTGGCGGGTTGGCCGCCGCTTTAACACCGACCGCCAGGGTTAGAATCACCCCCAAAGTGTTCATGCATGCAGCTACCTATGAGGGTGAAACCTGGAAGGAGAGGATATTCGTTTCGGGAGGGAGTCAATGCTGTAGAGGCACATGAATAGTGCTGCTGGAGGGAGATGAATTACCACACAGAAGTGTGCATCGTACATTTAGTCCTCAACTACTGAGAAAGCCACATTGCTGTAGTTGCCCAGTGGAGTGGACAATGTGGTGATGTGTGCAATTACAACATGGCACCATGTGTCATTTTCCTGCTTTGGTGAGGTTGGCAGATGCGAGAAGGCCAAGAGGTGTATAATATGGCTGCAGTCATCACCGAACAACCAAGAGGTAACCTGACAGAACTCAGCTTCTGAACTGAAATGGTGCTTTTGGATCAGTAGTTATACCATTACTGCTAATAATATGGAGGTAAAAGCAGTGGGTAATGTTATCAATTAATTCCCCACCAAAGTGAAGATATGGAAACCAAGGAAGAATTTCAAAATTGAGAAAAGCGAAAATATGCTGGACATTTTACAAATCGATTCTAATATCAGAATCACATAAGTAACACCTGGTGACTGTTTGGATCGACCACCATGTGGTCGCCTTACTGATCTCACCATCAAGAATGTACCTTAAGCATGGTAGTGGTTCTTTACTTCTGGTGAAATGAGCTTGATGGGCTGAGAACTATTCTGACAGCTACAGAAAATGGATGATATACTCTACTTTGCTAGGGACTGCTTGGAAGCCAGAAATTCTGTTCTTTTCTTGTTCTTCACCTTTTCCAGGAAATATGCAGAAAATTCCTGGCCAGATTTTAAGGGGTTCAAAAAGAGTGAAAGAAAATGCTCAGTTTAGGTCAGTTCTGCAGGACCTGTGTGGCTTAAAGGCAGTTAGGCAATCCTTGTGTATGTTACTGCTGCTTTTCCTAGAAACACAATAACCAGATATTACTGTAAGTTCACTGAATCGCCAGGTACCACCTTGTTAGTCTCATTTTCAGTTGGTAACAAGGTCAAATAGTCAAGGCTTATTCCTGGGAGGTGGTATGGAACAGAATGTCTAGATCACATGGCATATGTGTTGCATGCAAAAAATGTAACACTTAAGCAATGTTTTTCTTCTACAAATGAAAATATTTAACTTTCACTATCATTAATAAACCAAAATGCTCAGTTACATATGGCATTAAAGCTTCTGCCTGAATGTATAGCTGGGTTACTCTAATGCAGCCATATCTTATGGGTATACAAATTTGGCAACAAATATAACAATCAGAATAAACTCCAAGTACAGATTCTGTGTGTAAATGTTCTTGTCAGCAAAGTCCGATATGTGATTCATTTGTCTTTGGCCCTTTTTGTGCAGCTATACAGAAACTGTGCATGGGGACCACCTGCTCAGCAGCAGTCATGTAGGTCAGTTTACCAGTCACATAAAGTGACAGGAGTTGCAATATTGTTCCGTAAATGATAGGTGCAGGGTGCAGGCATGCAACTTCTCACATGGACATCAGTGCACCATGGTTCTCACTCAGCGGCACAAGACGTTTCATGCCACAAAAGGAGGTCTATAAAGGTCTGGCTGGAGAGCTGCTGATGGTTCCAGGTCCTAGGCAGGATCCTCTGACCTCCTCAATGTGTATTTGTGAATGCAGAAGTTAAGACAGGTACTCTAGAAGCAAGGCAGTACAAATCTTTGTCACCTTCAACAGCAGAGTGCCTTCCTCTGTGCTTGTGATATAACCATAATCATCTGTAAGTCAATTAGACAAGAATACAGCATCTGGTACTAATATTTCTCTACAAAGGTGTTTAGAGCTATTTGCAGCACATAATATGCTGCAGGGCTCAGCTTATAATTAGTCCTGTCTTTTGGCGGTTCAACAAAGAACACATCAACTTTGAGTGTATTTTCCTTTCAGTAAGCCACAGTCCCAAGGCAAATGATTTCAAGCGAAACTTCACTCTCAGTTTGTCAGTTGCTCCCCAGCTCCTTCTCTTAGCAATGGAAGGGTTGAGCAAGCAGCCCATCTTCTCTGTACAAGGTGTGTCTGGCTGGTCCTGCCGTTGGCAATTGCTTTGTTCATGTGTTGCTCTTGCTGAGTCAAAACCTAACCTGCTGGAGCGGGTTTGATCCACATCCAGTGGAACAATGGAGCCTTGCTTCTCCTCTCTCCAAGATGTGGATTATAAAGGCAAATCTGAAACTGTTTGCTGATTTAAAAGTCCAAAATGGATGAGTAGCCAGCTATTCCTTGGATGTTTTCTTTGCTACCAGGAACAGAGTGACATCACCAGTGTGAAGCTGTAGAACCTCATTGTTGCTTTCCTTCAGAGGACATGCACCTTTCTGTACCACCGGGTACAAGGTAAGGTTTTTGGTACGTTTGCAAATGAAAATTATGGGGTAAGCGTTCTTACACACGTGTATCCATTCTGTAAAATACTTAGCACTCAAGTTGTCTCTAATGATATCTACCAATGTTGAGGATGGTTTGAAATGCTTCCTTCCACATAGGTGTTTGTGAGAAGGAGGAGACAGTGCAAATCATTGTTTTTTATTGCTGGAATTTTTTATGCACCCTCAAAGTGATAGGATCATCCGCTCCCTCAATTCTTGTCTCTAATCTTCTGAAAGAGTTCTATGATTTTGGATCTGTTGTTTGTAAAGCAGGAAGGACTACTGAAAAGTGGATGTGAAATTAGTTTTATGCTTTAATCATACATCTCGGGAATCCCTGGCTCTACACCTGACTTATTGGTGGCATTAATGGCAAAAAAGGGATTTTCCCTGTAAATCTCTCATTACTAGAATTGCCTCTGGCAGAAGTAAAGCCTGCTGAATTACTGTTGATAAGCTGTAAGTAGTTTGTTGGTGGTAATTCTGCTGATTGGAGATTTACCACTTATGCCACAATATGATAGATTTTACATTACTGTGAAACTCTCAGTAATATCCAGAGTCTTCATCATGACCAGCTTGTCATTGATGTGCGATTCAAACAGCAAGACTCCAAATACAAATGTTAAGTTGTACATTTGGCTTTGGTATGTAAGACAAACTCAACATTATCTTCCTACAGTAAAACTACAACATCTGCTTGACAATAAATCAGCAGCATCCTTGACTGTGCTTAATTGAGTGGAAATCAAACATCCCTTGTGAACCACCTTCATGAAATCTGCTCAAGGGTGTATGGTCAGTATTTTCTACTCCCAGAGAGACTTGTCAAGCCTTCCTAATGAGGGGAAAGACTAGCCAATCCTGAGGTCAGTAGAGGACATGGTGGACATATTACCTGCAATGCAATCCATAGAAAGACTCGCTCACATTTGTGGAGGAGCAGAAGAAGGAGCTGTCAAGTTTTTATCTTTTTTACTGCAGAAACAATTGGAGTCTATGGAATAGAGTCCTGGTGCAAAAACAGAAGTCAAAAATTCTGTATTTTGTGTTTCCATTTTGCCTATGTTCCTTTACATATGGATGAAGGGGGCAACAGGTTTTCTATTTACTTTAAGAGGTCAGGGCCCAGAGGATGCAGAGATCTCAAACTTTAAGTGTCAAAAAGAGGTCTCGTGGTAAGTTGCTGCACTAAACATCACAGACTTGAAATAAAATCCTTGAATGTTGAAAGAGTGTTGTAAGACTGACATTTGCAGAGAAGGGAGAGCCAAAAATGTAGAGATGATGGGAGAAGCATCTTTGTATGAGTTGGATAACTATTTTTGATGCCTTAAAGGAGAAAGACTGTGCTTTGAGAATTGTGTCTCTCGGACAACCTTTTCCTCTTTTCTGAAAGCTTCTTTGCAGCAGAACGAGGAGGCCTGCTGACGTGATTTCATGTGCCCACAAACATACAACGGCAAGTGTCGATAGCAGGCATTTGAAAGCGTAACTCGACCTCATTTCGTTGAAGCTGTTTGCATTGATCATTTGTTGGAATGCAATACTGGGACTTTCTTTGCTGAAATACTATTTGCTTTGTGGATCCAGGGGAGCAATATCACTGACCTGGTCAGTGCACTGGTCTGCCTCCCGTGGCTCCACCTTGTAAGTAGAGTCCTTTCCCTGGCTCCTCTGAACTCTTGACCGCTGTCAGGAGTTCGAGGCCCTCCTCCACCCACAGGCTTCTGCCTGCGCCTCATCCCTGGTGTTTAGTGGGAGAGCTCTGCTTTCCTACTAGGCTACCTTCTGCCTCTCTCCTCCTTTGCTCTGCTTTGCTCTCTGTTCTGCTTCACTTCTGTCCCTTTGTGCTCCTTTTGTTACGCGCTACACTCTTCCTCGTTTTTCTCTCACTCCGCACTCTCTCTCTCACTTTCGCTCTCCTCCCTCTCTTCCTCCCCCGCTGTTGCTGCTCTGCCCCCCTCCTCTCTCTCTCTCGCGCTGCACTCCTGCCGCTTCTGCCCCCGCAGCCCGTCCCCTTTTTTGCAGCCCACCCTCTTTTTCGTGCCATTTTTCGCCCCGCCTCCCAGCTGTCCTCTCCCCCCCACCACCTCCCTACTTAATAGCGGCCGCTGTGTGGTAGGTCGAGCAATTTAACTGACATGGTCAGTGCACTGCTCTGCCTCCCGTGGCTCCACCTTGTAAGTAGAGCCCTTTCCCTGGCTCCTCTGAACTCCTGACCCTGTCAGGAGTTCGGTGCCCTCCTCCACCCGCAGGCTTCTGCCTGCGCCTCATCCCTGGTGTCTAGTGGAAGAGCTCTGCTTTCCTACTAGGCTACCTTCTACCTCTCTCCTCCTTTTCTCTGCTTTGCTCTCTGTTCTGCTTCACTTCTGTCACTTTGTGCTCCTTTTTCTTCGTACTACACTCTTCCTCGCTTTTCTCTAACTCCGCTCTCTCTCTCTCTCTCACTTTCGCTCTCCCCCCTCTCTCTCCCCTGCCGCTGCTTCCCCGCCCCACTCCTCTCTCTCTCGCGCTGAACTCCCACTGCTGCTGCCCCGCCCATTTTTTCCATCCCCACCCCCGTTTTCACTCCGTTTTTTTGCCCCCGCCTACCAGCTGTGCTCTCCTCCCTCCCATCTCCCTAATTAATGGCGCCCGCTGCGAATCTAAGCAAACCTGCCAAAGACTCGAAAGAAAGTGGCGCTAAGATCAGACTCTGGACAACCACGCAGCCTTCAAACACGCTATCCGCAGACACCATCAACTCATCCAAGCCACCAAGAGAACCGCCTTCAAAGACCGAATCAACAACAACGCACACAGCCACAAGGAGCTCTTCAACATTGTGAATGAACTCTCCAACCCCAGCTCCAACACCAATGACATCCTGCCATCCCAAGACCTCTGCGACTCCCTAGCTTCCTACTTCCACCGCAAGATTGCAGACATCCATGACAGCTTCAGCGCCCAGACCCCCCCCCGCAACCACCAACACCAGAGATTCACCTCCGACCAACCTCCTGCTCTCTTGGATCCCCATCAACGACAACGACACCATCGAAATCATGAACACCATCCACTCCGGCTCTCCATCTGACCCCTGCCCTCACCACATCCTCAACAAAGCAAGCTCCGTCATTGCACCCCAACTACGGAAGATCATCAACAGCTCCTTCAAGTCCGCCACCTTCCCGGAGAGCTGGAAACACGCCGAGATCAACACCCTCCTCAAAAAAACCAAGGCAGACCCAAAGGACCTCAAGAACTTCCGGCCTATCTCCCTGCTCCCCTTCCTGGCAGAAGTAATTGAGAAGGTTGTCAACAGAAACTAACCCGCTTCCTCGAGGAGAACTGCACCCTGGACCCTTCCCAATCCGGATTCCACAGCAACCACAGTACCGAAACCGCCCTCATCGCCACCACCGACGACATCAGAACCATACTGGACAATGTCGAAACCGCGGCCCTAAACCTCCTAGACCTCAAGGCTGCGTTCGACACCGTGTGCCACCACACCCTGCGCTCACAGCTCAGTAATGCAGGAATCCGCGACAGAGCCCTGGACTGGGTCACCTCCTTTCTCACCGGCAGAACCAAGAGAGTCCGCCTCCCCCCATTCCGCTCGGATGCCACCGAAATCATCTGCGGCGTACCCCAGGGTTCTTCCCTCAGCCCGACCCTCATCGACGTCTACATGGCCCTGCTCGCTAGCATCGCCCGATCCCACAACCTCAACATCATCTCATATGCCGACGACACCCAGCTGATCCTCTCCCTCACCAAGGAATCCGCCAAGACCAACCTCCAATAAGGAATGAAGGCCATCGCCGAATGGATGAAGAGCAGCTGCCTCAAACTCAATTCTGGCAAGATGGAAGTCCTCATCTTCGGCTCCACCCCCGCATGGGATGACTCCTGGTGGCCTGCCACTCTCAGAGCCGCTGCGACTCCTACCGACCATGCACGCAACATAGGATTAATCTTGGACTCCTCATTATCAGTGACCCAGCAAGTCAAAGCCATCTCCTCCTCCTGCTTCAACACCCTCCGCCTGCTCTGAAAGATCTACAAATGGATACCCACCGAAACCAGAAGAACATTCACCCAAGCCCTCGTAAGCAGCAAACTGAACTACGGCAATGCCCTCTACGCAGGAACCACGGCCAAACTCCAGAAGAGGCTGCAACGCATCCAGAACATCTCCGCACTCCTCATCCTGGGCATCCCCCACCACTGTCACATCACACACCATCTGAGAAACCTGCACTGGCTTCCAGTCAACAAGAGAATCACCTTCAAACTCCTCACCCACGCTCACAAAGCACTGCACAACACCGGAGGAGACTCTCCTTCTACACCCCAACCCGGCATCTCCACTCCGCCGACCTTGCCCTCGCAACCGTCTCAGGCGTCCGCAGAACTACAACCGTCGGTAGATCATTCTCGCACCTTGCCACCAAAACATGGAACACTCTTCCCACCCACCTGCGCTAGACCAAAGACCTCCTTACCTTCAGGAAACTTCTCAAGACATGGCTGTTCGAGCAGTAGCAGCCCCTTTCCCCCACCTTAGCGCCTTGAGACCCTCACAGGCGAGTAGTGCGCTTTACAAATTCCTGATTGATTGACTGATTGATTCTTCAGGAGCTCTACCCTCAGCTGACACTTTCAGTGGAGGTCTGAACCTAGGCATTGAAAGTCTCAATGATGCACACAACATCGAAGGGAGCACACATGTAATCCTTGAGGTCAATGCCCTCTATCTCAAGAAAGAGCTCAAAATCAAAGTGAGACTCCATGCAGAGTGTTACAAAGGAGAAGCCCTCAAAATTGATGTTGACTAGAGCAGTAACAATGCTCTTCTTTCGCTCAGGTATGCACTAGGATTTCAGCACAAGTATCAGGGAAGGACACTGGGAGAGGTCCTTCACAGACTTTTACGAGTGCTGGCAAACCGTAATCACAGAAGGAAATTCAGGATGCCTTAAAGAGAACCTCGACGAAGCTAGCTCCCATTATTTTCCATTAGCCTTCTATATAATATGTATTATCCACAAGAACATCATTTCACAGAAAGGCTGTCTGGAAGACAGAACATTCAAAGTGCATGATCAGCACTACTAAACATATCAAGCTGCCCAGAACCAGCAAGATGAAAGGAGACAGAAGAGAAAACAGGCATAAGGGGAAAAAATAGATTTCTCCTGCAAAAATGTTTTAGAAAGGGAAACATCCCTAAAATATATCATGTGACACCCAAACAAAATGTTTCAGAATCAAAATTTAGAAACAAAGCAAAGTTGTGAGGGTTAAGAACAGTATTCAGATATCCTTAATTAATCCACAAATAGAATATTTTTACAGTTGTGTAATCTGTTGTCAGCGCAATGCATTGTGTGTTCCATGTCTAGCTCCCTTAAAGTGTTCCTTTTAGTCCTCAATTTAGGGCTACCTGACTTGAGGTTTTCCTATTTTTTGCTTCTAATTTAAAATAAAATCTGTAAAGAATTGTTAAAATGCACTATGTACGTTCAATAATTCTTATTAGATGTAAACAGATGGTTTAAAAAAGAGTTTGGAACTTCATAGGCTACCTAAGATACTAATACTGTTTTAGGGCAATATATATACAATAACGATCACTGTGACAAGTCTTTTTATACTGGAAGCTATATTTTAACTTCTAGTATAATCAGATGGTACTAGGATAAGGCAGCTTAGTCTTAAAATTAGATATATACAAATAATAAATACTAAAACATAATCATCCAGCAACAACTTTCTTATGTGCGTTGGTACTTCATGTCTTAGGGTCCCACATTAGGAAAAGGATTACAAAAGTATTTATATATAGCTATGCAATAACCAAAGAGGGCCTACTGTCTGCTTTTTTTCCATTCACTGTTCTATAACTTCTGACGCGTTCTTGTTTTCATGATGACTGAATGCTTGAGAAAGGCCGCACACAAGTTCTTGAAGTAGCTGTGCCTCAGTGGAAAACTATCATACTTCCTTGACAAAATCATAGTAGTTTTTTTCTTAGTTGCTTGTTGGTTGTCATTTTATAAAGAAACAATGTGCTTATTGGGCACAGGACTAGATCTGCCAACAGATTGGCCATATTTTAAAAAAATGTTATTTTTTGTTTGGAACCACTTGGTGGGGACTCTTCTTATTTTTTGCTATTTAATTACTGTGGAGTACATGGTTTGTTGCAGTGACACTGTGAAGAGAGCAAAACAATGAATTCTAATGAAAGAGTTCACTTTTGAAATAAGGGAAAGTTTAATGAAAAATGTCCAACCGCAGTGGCACAGGTTTCCAGGGGCAGGGTTGTGCTTGGCATTCAATCTGGGTACTACATGTACATGTCAGTTTATATCTCACTGGCACACTGCATGAAATGGTATTGCAAACCCGGCACTTAGTGTTGTAGATCTGGCACACAGGTTTAGATGTCTTCCCCAGCCTCATGTTTTCCAAAAACTTCAAAATACAAATTCATACATACAAAGTCTTTTTGTAAGCCCTCTTCCTCCAATGATCTGTTCAATTGTCATTCACATTTTGCTTCCGCCCACCACATACACAGAATGAGGCAATGGGTCGGCCCACTTCATCCACTAGTTGTATTGCACTGATAGTGATTGCTTTTACCAGATAACATACACAGTTGTCTGAGAAGCGGTGCCCTTAAGTACTAGGGCTGATACGCTTGGGCTGCTAGACCACTCTTTTATTTTTATATTCTTAATATTTGTGCCTATGTTTTGACATAAAGCATATAACTTTACAACAGGATTTTAGAAAACACTGCAAGTTTGCCAAGGAAAGACCCATTGGATTTGCCAGTAGCTTTTCTGCTATACAGAGTGTTCTCTGTTTTCTGTCCCAACAAACATGTTGACTTTGCCTCTCATATTATAGTTTAAAAACAGACTAAAGCTTTTTCAGCGACTTTAGGGTTTCCATCTGCTTTTCACCACCTACCACAAGGTTTTCTGACTCAGAGAAAAACTCTCACATTCATAGTAAAAAGAAATACAAAAAGGTAGCATTTTTTTATTGTGCAAAGGTGAATGCCTCCTCTATCTATTCTGTGTTGCATCTCTGTCAGTAGTGAATATAGTGCTGCTTTCCGTGCTCTCTGGCTCTTTCTTTGTAAACAGTAACACTTACATGACAAGCTGATGTGGGAATCTATAAGACCAACATTTACCAGTCATGAGCCAAACAGATGGAGATGAATTTCATTTCATCCAAAATGTTTGCTTCAAGCAAAACAAATCTCAGTAATTAGCATTAAAACGTGTGGGAGGCTACTCGGTTCAGTAGCTAAACTGCTGATCTTAGAATGCAAATGTGATTTGGTAGTTAGCGAAGCATGCCGCGTGACTACATGCAAATCATTTTATCTTTCCTTGCCTCATACTGTAAATGTGTTTTATGTAAAAACCCACCCACATATGGGATTTATCATTGCATACTAGGTTGTCTATTCCTGCACACTGTCCTTAGAGCAGCACCTCGTGTGAGATGCTCCTACAAGAGTTAAACTATTCTCTGCAAAGGGCCCTTCAGGTAAACAATAAATGCCAATGGCTTCCCCAAGTTCATATACGGTTTTAAGTTTATGTAATATACAATTCCAGCTAAATATGATTTCCAGACTTTGCTGGTAATGCAGCGAAAAGGGGATAGCTGGAAATGCTCACAATGCTCAACGTGTGAAATCAGCCAACAAGAAGGCTTCATAGGCAGATAACCGCAAGTGGGAAATAAACATGGCATGGATGAGGCAACATGTTAATTCAAGTTGAAAAGACATCAGAAGCAGATGGTGAATGAGATGAGCCATTTACAAAGTGTAGCGGACTCACGTTGGAAAGGCTATAGAAACTGTTACACTCTTAGGTGCTGTGCCCCATGCATACTTGGTGTGCGGAGGAAATTATAAATGTCATCGTCACTGGGCAAGACCCAATCACTGCCCCTTCAATGAATTACAAAGAGCTTCATGTGAAACTCAAGGCTGTAAAAATCCACCGTAAATGATTTCCTTTAGAGATATTTACAAAGTCTGTAAATAAAGTCTCAAAACATTAATAACTTTTGGCTTAGATTTTACTGAACAATAGCTCCTGTAGTTGGGTTTTTGGGCCACACACAACACTCGCTTTATATATCTTCCATGTGAACAAGTTGAAGGACTTGAATGTGGTCTGTTTTGTAATTTCTCCTCCATCTTCTTCATGCTTGATATTTGTGGGTCGACAGGCTGTGATACAGCAGCAGTGGGCCAACGCAAGGTAATAGGTGCTGTCTGCTCCTCCTCAGTTCTCAATGAACTCATGTCACTGCTCTGAAGCCAAATCACTGCCACCCCAGGCTCACAGAAAATGAGGCTGCAGAGTACAGAGCGCTATATTGTAAAATAGCATCAAATGTGTGCTGTCCATATGCTCTTCACATCCACTGCGCTACTATGAGCTCGTTCAAGAGTAATACTTCATATTTCTTGAATGAGAGTTGCAAAATTTAATGAAAGCTGCAACGAGTAATACCTGAGAGAGGATGAGGTAAGATTCTTCTCTATATTATTATTATGTAATTATTTAATTATATCTGACACACAGCTAAAGCTGTTTCTGCCTGACCTAAAAAGCATTGTCTTACCAAACAAATGGCTAAAGGTATATCAGTGTCAATGTTGTGCTTTGCAACCCTAGTCAAGTACAACTGCCCATCATAACAAACTTTCAATTGTGTGAACAACTAGCAGAGTCAAAGGACACACTAATGACATTGTTTAGCTCACAACACAAATATAACATACTAATCCATCCGACACACACATTTACACACGAGGTGGACCAAACATTTGCACATCAACAGAGCTGCAAATAATATACAAAGCCAATTTTGAGTTCCGCAACATTAACAAAATAGTACCTGACATATCCATGGGCACAAGGCACAAACCCTAGCCCACACAAAGCACACATTAAATTCTAACCAGGCAGTGGGTGTGTTGCTACCTAGGAATTGCTACACCTAACTGACAGAAGCTCTGAGAGTGCACACTACAGAAACGCAAACACACACCTCACACACTCATCGGTGCCTGCAACATTCACATCACAAATGGCTCACCCCGCCATCTATATAACGCATCAGCTGCCATTTGCAACACACGAACTGTACACAATAAGAGTCTGGTTTGCACAAACCACATGTCTGGGGTGAAACTCACATTCCAGATGGCTCACAAGTATATATGAGGCCATATTAGTGATATAGATGTGCTTCACAAATGCCAATAATATAGCATTACCTCTTTTAATGTCATCCAGCTGGGGTTCTGGTGAAGGATTATCTTTCATAGGTGATGTTTTTGGCCCAACAGGCTGCTTTGAAGGTGCTTTCAGTTGGGAGGATGGTGGTGTTGGTCGAGTGGACTGCTGCTCTATTCGCGCCTGGATCTTGCTGCTGCCTTCTGCTCTGGAAATTAGAATACGAAGACATCAGTTGGCCTTTTGTCTTGCCCAGACATGTTTACTTTTATAAACACTTTTTTCAGGCACATTTTATCTCCCTCTAGGTTGTTCCAATTGGTTGACAGTTAACTGTCAAATCCATTAGACTCTGGTGAGGCTGCCTGTTAGTAAAATGCAGCGTGGACCAGTGATGACCAAGTGGAACTAAGACTTATAATAAGTATTTGAAAATTTGTGGGTAGTAAGACTTTTAAGTCAGTATCTGATGTTGTGTTTGAGAATTTTTCAAACATTGGGAAATTAATCTTTCAGTATATAATCTAAGTTACAGGGAATTACAACAGTTACAAATGATAAAATTATTTAGATACATTGTCTTAATGTTACAAAAGCAATACATTACCACCAAATGGAAACTATTCAAGACGCTTGTGCAACAGAGGGTTGTCCTACAAACAGGGCCTGAACTTTTCCCAAAAGGAATTAGGCATTCAGTGGCTTAAGCTGGTTGTAAGACTCCTATGGTATTGATTTTGTTCCAACAATGCGTCCTTAAGATGTATTGGTATGTAGCCAAGAGCAAGTGCCAGTGGCTGAGATTAATTCAAGCAGTCCATCCATCACCGTGTTGTTTTTGCAACAATACATTCTTAGCCTAGTCTTAGGAAAGACCTCCTTGGTTCGCTTAGTGATGACATAGCTATTATCCATCATTTGTCAATCCTGATTACAGCACTATACATATGCAATTTTACCACTGCTGATGTTATTGTAGTAAAAATTGAAGGAGAGACTTCTACAATATGTTTGATGCTCTTTTTTACCTACGGCCTGATCTCATCCTTAATTTTGATACTTCCCTTACTTCTTTCTTGGCATTATTTTCCCTTCAATGTGCCACTTTTTTATCTTTGGAGAACATAACGTGGGTGGATTGCTCCGGAAGACTTGACTCCTCAAACATTTGTGATTCCTTGTTGATCCTTGGTTTCAACTTCCTGGTCTACGTACCAACTCGCTTAGCTGACAATCTATTCTCTTTATTCTACTTCTATGCTCACTTGTCTTATACCATTCAAACTTCCCTGGATAGACCATTTTAGCAACCCTTTTATCTGAACCTGGTTCAATAACTCTCAACTTTTTTTCTCTGAGAAGAGTCACCTCTTTACTTTCAGATCAGATCCGGGGTTAGAGTGATACTCTAATCACCATCACATTCTCTCATGAGGAACAGTGCATTTTCCATACTGACGAATGCCATCTCCTATTCAGATCCAAGTCAGCTGTCTAAAGCCTTCCATCTACAAAGGAATTATGCTAAGGAAGCCATTGTAGCTCTCAAAACACTGTCATTCTCATGGCAGAAATCTGTCTTCTGATTGGGACACTGCAGAACTAGTCATATCCAAAGAGTTCTGCAAAAAAATTAAAGTATGGAGAATAAGCTATTCTGAAAAAGATTTAACATTTATGCATGCTGCCCGAGATCTTATAAAGCCCTTTTTAGAAAGGCAAAGCCCAATCATAAAGCTCCATGAAATTTCGAATTACTGCACTCAAGAACTCTTAGAAGCATAGTGGAGACACCCACCATTTCTCCATCCTTCGATCACTGTATAGCTCTATTGTTAGAAACTGGGACTCTAGTTGGTAGAGGTATGCACCCTGTCCAAGTAGGGACCACAATCCTAGTTGGGGTAAGTCACAAAACAACCTAAATTATCCTGTGCTCACCCTCAGTAGCTTGGCACAGAGCACACAGGCTTAACTTAGAAGGCAATGTGTAAAGTATTTGTGCAATAACTCATACAGTAACATAGTGAAAACACCACAAAAAGTACTCCATACTAGTTTAGGAAAATAGATAATGTTTATTTGAATAAAATAAGACCAAAACGATGAAAATTCAATATGCACAATTCAAGATATCATTTAAAGGTTTAAATGCGTCTTTATCCACATGATTCAGTGGTTGGGATGCGTTGAAAATAATGACGCAGAGGGGCTGCAGAGGAGGAGATGCGTTAGTTTTCCCAACGCAGTAAGATGATGCATCGATTTCCAGGAGCAAAGCCTTGGTTCCTCACTGAGGTGCAGGGAATTTCTGACACTCAGGGGCTCCAAAAATCCAAAGTGCTGGATTTTCTTCTCTTTTGCGAAGTCTTTGATAGCACAGAGACTTCAGAACAGGAGGCAAGCTCAATCCAAGCCCTTGGAGAGCACTTGTGGAGGAAGGCAGAGTCCTTCCAGCAGAGTCTGGGGGCAACAGGCAGCAGGGCAACAAGTAGGCCAGCAGTCCTTCCAGCAAAGAAGTCCAGATGAGTCCTTTGGGCAGCCAGGCAGTACCTCTGACAGAGTACAGTTGTAGGTCCAGAAGTGTCTGATTTGGTGCAGTCACAGACCCAGTTAATTTAATCAAAGTGCCTTTGAAGTGGGGAAAACTTCAAAGTGTGGTTTTGAAGTGCACCAGTTCCTTTTTCAGCCCAGTCCTGTCTGACAGGAGATCTGTGGGGAATTATCAATTCTTTGAGTGTGGTCAGGCCACTAGCCTTTGAAGTGTAAGCGAGAGCCCCTCCACCCTTCCTGCTGTTCTGCCTTCCTGCTCTTATCTCATAACCGAGCTTACAGAACCTCTCTGGAATGAACTTCTGAGTTTAAAGAAGACATTTATTGTTATTAATTCTCCACCACGAGGTTCTTGAGAGACGAAATTAGTAGATTGGAAACACACGTTCAAAAGTAGTCGCAGCAATGAAAGCAAAATATATCAAAGTACTTCTCAGTTGCAATGTACACAGCAAATATATGTGATTATATTATAGCATAACTTCAAAGCAAAGCATAAAAGTCAAAATTCATCACCATATGGGCAAGGCTGTAGGGCCTATATTCAGCTTCATCTTTCTGGGGCCTGCAAGATGATGACTCTGGTCAACTGCGAGAAAGAGATTTTCTACCCAAAAGGGAGACAGGCAACTGACGTCTACGTTCCTGTCTGAAGTCAAGCAGATTCAATCTACCCCTGCTGTAGCCCAGAGTCATCCTGAAAAGCAAATTCAGTGTGAGAAACGAAGAAACCTGGAGAGTGGCCAATTCTCCCGGGCTCCTCGTTCTCAGACTGAATTGCGAGGTAAACACAAAATCTATGTGCTCTTATCAGCTAAGGTCTGGTGTGAAGAAAACAGCTTAGTCCATCTTGTGGAAAAACACAGCTTTGAAAAACACAGCTCATCTGCAATGTCTCAACTGCAATGTCTAACCGCACGTTAAAGCCAATAGGCAGCTAACCTAAATATCAAATGTAATGTCTAATGGCATGTCAAAGCCAATAGGCAGCTAAACTGAATACAGAATGTAATGGCTAATGTCATGTCAAAGCCAATAGGCAGCTAAACTGAATACAGAATGTAATGTCTAATGCCATGTCAAAGCCAATAGGCAGCTAAACTGAATACAAAATGTAATGGCTAACTCCACTTTAAAGCCAATAGGCAGCTAAACTGAATACAACATGTAATGTGCTACTGGTGAACATTGAGCAACTAATATGCACAATGGTGAAACACAAAGTCATTGGTCAAACACAATTAATAGCAAGACCCATCAGAATGCAGATGAATGCAGATGCAGCTGGGTGTCCTGTGTTTATGGCTGTCTGGGTGAAATGCACAAGGGGAGCTGTCAACCAGCAAAGATCAGATGTGGATTGGAGACAGGTTGTAAGGCACAGAGAGCAGTAAGTACAGAGAAATGCCTACTTTCTAAAAGTGGAATTTCCAAAATAGTAATGTTAAATCCAACTTCACCAGTAAGCAGGATTTCTCAGTACCATTCTAACTATACCAAACATGACAATGCCACTCCTCTCAGATCAGAAATTACCACTTGAAAGTATATAAAGGACGCTCTAATGCTGGCCTATGAGAGAAGCAGGCTTCGCAGTAGTGAAAAATGACTTAGCAAGTTTTTTACTACCGGGACATGTAAAGCTTACAAGTACAAGTCCTGCCTTTTACTTACAAAGCACCCTGCCCCTTGGGATACCTAGGGCCTACCTTAGGGATGACTTACATCTAATAAAAGGGGAGTTTAAGGCTTGGCAAGTAGTTTTAAATGCCAAGTTGAAGTGGTAGTGAAACTGTCCACACAGGCCTTGCAGTGGCAGGCCTGAGACATGGTTAAGGGACTACTTATGTGGGTGGCACAATCAGTGTTGCAGGCCCACTAGTAGCATTTAAATTACAGGCCCTGGGCACATGTAGTGCACTTTACTAGGGACTTACAAGTAATAGAAATATGCCAATTGAGTATGAGACACTGTTACCATGTTTTCAGGGAGAGAGCACATGCACTTTAGTACTCATTAGTAGTGGTAAAGTGCCCAGAGTCCTAAAGCCAACAAAAAAAGCTCAGAAAAAGAGGACGAGGAAGGCAAAATGTTTGGGGTCACCCTTTAGAGAGGGCAATTTCCCAACATCTATCCACTATTTTTGCTGGAAAAACAATCACTATCTGTGAACAGTTTTCCATTTGAGAGGGGACTGGCATTGTAACATTTCAAGGTTTCTCCTTGAGTCCAGTCCTTTACCATAACTATATTAGCCCTCTGGCAAGTGACAACAGAGTTTCCTTTTTTTGTGTCTTATGATGATGAGATAATTTTGGTGTTTATCACAGTAAATAATGATGAGGTTCAAAATAGAGTTTGATGTTGCTTATCAGATATGGCTTCCTGGAAGAACTCAAGCCCATTTAAATTGAATGGATAAAAGACATTTGGCACCTCCCAGTCAATGAGTACCTCGGCATGGTGGGCCACTGACTTGGGTAGTCTTCCTACTCCTACTTAATTTGCTCACAATCTTGGTATTATCCTTGATGCTAGCCTCTCCTTCAGGGTTCAAGATAATACCCTAACAGTTCTTCCCTCTATTACAGACATCCTCTACTTCAGCAGTGGTGAGGGCAATTATTCTATCTTGTTCAAACTACTGCAATTTTACCTGGGACTACTGTGTTATCTCTTGCAGCATCGGCAGTTCATTCAGAATGCTGTTTCATGCCTTATTCGAGGCATGCCAGTAAGATTCTCCATTTCCAACCACCTTAAGCCGCTACATTGGCTCCCAATAGCCATTCCTGCAGTGTTTAAAGCAGTGTGCTTTTGTCATCGCATAATTAACCAACAAGGCCCTCTATACTTTAGACATCAGCTCTCAACTGTAACATCTCTTGCACACTTTAGAAAGCTATTTCATTGGTTGGTTGCCAATCACTTATCTTTTAAGCAGGCAATAAAAAGCTGGTGTTTCTGTACTATTTTGTCAGCTACTGGTCTTCTGATTCCTCAAGCGTCAACTAGCTAGCTGCTCTTTTCCTCTTACTCTTCAAGCGCTAGGACACCCTTAGTGTGTAACAACTGCCCAGAACAATTTCATAACATAGCATTTTCAACACATATGACAAGCAGGAAATTCTGCTCAACAAGGATAAAAAATTAAACTATCCCTTTGTACAGCCATTACAACATGGTGTTTGAATTTTCATTTAAATTCAGGAACAGGCAGGATGAGGTTATGTGTACTCCTCAAACATTCTGATGGTGCAAAGCATGTGGCTGATATTGAAACATGTTAATTATATGTCTACTCCTTGAATCTATAATAGATTCCCTGCAGAAAATACTTCAAACATAGGGGGTCATTCCTACATTGGCGGGCGGTGGTCGCCGCCCGCCATGCGGGAACCGCCACTTGGCCGCTCCGCAGTCAAAAGACCGCGGAGGCCATTCTGGCTTTCCCGCTGGGCCAGCGGGCGCCCGCCAAGGGAGCGCCCGCCGGCCCAGCGGGAAAGGCCCTGCAACCCAGAAGCCGGCTCCGAATGGAGCCGGCGGTGTTGCAGTGGTGCGACGGGTGCAGTTGCACCCGTCGCGATTTTCACTGTCTGCTAAGCAGACAGTGAAAATCATGCTGGGGCCCTGTTAGGGGGCCCCTGCACTGCCCATGCCAGTGGCTCAGGGGCCCCCAGGGGCCCCACGACACCCGTTCCCGCCATCCTGTTCCTGGCGGATCCCATTTTCTGACCGCGGCTTTACCGCCGCGGTCAGAATGGGCAGGGAAGCACCGCCAACCTGTTGGCGGTGCTTCCGTCATTTTAACCCTGACGGTCGCGGACCGCCAGGGTTAGAATGAACCCCATAATGTCCATAATCAAGCATCAGTTATCTTTTAGACGGAATTGTGCAATTCTGTGCTGAAAATGTTGGAAGACATTCCATTTTTTGGAAGTTTATATGAGACTTTGCATTAGGACCACACACAAACGCAGATGTGAATCAAATGCTAGATGAGTTTCAGGTGGAACCTTCCTGATTTAGGTTTTGAATTCTGAGGGCAAATCTGATAGCAATGCAGATGTATGATTTGTATGTCTCTCAATATAGGCACAGGACGTGGGGGGGGGGTGAAGGGAGACATCTAATAGTGAACATCTGGAAATCAGCCCACTTAAGATTACCTTCAAGGCTCTAGATGTTGAACTCGTGATTTAAAAATAAAGTGATCCATGGAAGTCAGCTGATGCGCAGAATCAAATTGTTGGGAGTTTGTTTCCTTTTTCTGGTTTTACGGAACTCCAACACTGCTTCAGGGAAGCAGTACTCATAGTTATTAGCCAATATTTTTTTATTCTTCTCATTATATCTTGTTGTGAAAAAATGACATACTTAAGCCCGGTGGTGTTTTCAATGTTATTGTCTTATGGCATGATATGTGAGGAGACAGTTATGTTAGCAAAGCTGGCAATAACATTTAAAAGATAGAAATTCAGGACCTTTGTGGATTGCATTGTAACAGAGATGGTAATGTGGCAGCTCTTTTCATCTGCCACTTTTTGCGTGAAGTTAAATAACTCTAGCAAAATCTCAAAGTTTCTTTCTTTCTGTGTTTTCTCTGGCAGCACTGGAACAGGCAATTACATTGTAGCCTTCAAGTATAGTTAATATTATGGCAAGAGTGATGCTCTGTTTTCGCTAAACCCCACCTTTCTTACTTACTAAGTTATTTCGCAGAGCGTTTTGGCAACAAAATCATGATTATTATACTGATGTGTAATGTAGTGAGTGTGTCTTGTGTTGTTCTTGCTGTAGGTATGTATGGATCACAGTTGTCAACTACTGGATCCACCTTTCTTGTCTTGGATCAACCTATTGCTACATCCAAAACAAACCCATGTTCTATGGTGTTGCATTTAAGTTATGAATACAGTTCATAAAACTTTACATTCCAAAATATGTCTGTGATTTGAGTGGGAAATATGTCAGTGGAAGTGTGTCTGCTCTGGGTTTATTCACATACTACTGATCATTATAGATGATTATAGTCCACTTTGTGAAAGATGGAAGTGGACACTATTGCCCTTCCTATGTATTCTGTGCCTGCTATGGCCTGAAGAAAGCTTTGTGAGGGCAGATCTAATCCTGAGCCCATCACCACAGTTTCAATACAGGACAGGCGTTTGCAGATAACAAACAACAATATATAGAAACAGCAATGAGAACTGTGTTGTCGGTTTTCTACAAATTATTTATTGAATTTACCTGGTCTTCTTTACTTGTATGCTGCTACTTAGCTTTTCCAGAACATATTCTCCTGTGTCATGGTTGATTATGAGTACACAGTCCTTTTGGTATGGCCTTTTATTCCCTTTAAAAACAGTCATGGGTGGTGTTGAACCCTGAAATAAAAGAATAGAAAAATACAAGTTAATGTGTTTTAATAGAAATGTAATGTGCACATGCAAAACTGTGCAATATCATTTAGAGTTGTACTTTTCTTCCACAAAATATAAGTTACAATTTCATTGATGGAGTGCTTCACCTAGATAAGCATGGTTTCTGCAGTGGCTTGGAACATTATGACAGATCTCCCTGTGATGACGTCACATGTGTTGTAGTTGTTACACCAGTGCCTAGTTTGCTGCTTTTGTAGTTCTTTTAATCTCTGTAAGAAATCAGGGGCCAGACGTATGAAAAGGTTTTGCACTCGCAAACGGTGCGAATCGGTAAATTCGGCCGTTTGCGAGTGCAAAACAGTGGTCTGCCATGCATGAAAGGCATTCGCAGACCACAAATAAGAAATTGCTAAAATTGCGATTTCTTGCGCTGCGACCTGGAAATTGCGAGTCGCAATTTGCGATTCGCAAATTCCAGGTCGCAATGCAATGCTGCATAAAAATCGCAAATTGCGATTTTTCACAGAATGGCATTTTGCACATGCAAAATACCATGGACTGCAACCAGGTGGTAACCTGGTGCAAAATTTAAAAATGCATTTAAAATGCATTTTTAAATTGAACATGTAAAGCACACATGCCCTTATGGCATGTGTGTACTTTACATGTCCCCCAAAACATTTTTGGGGTGCAGCAGAGGGGGCCATAGGCCCCCTGCACCCTGGGGATTTGCATTTCCAAAATTGCGATTTCTGGTTCAGAAATCGCAATTTTGGAAATGCAAAAAATTCGCAGCTATGGGCCAACAGGCCCATAGCTGCGAATGGGGCCGGTATCGCAATTTGCGATTCGGTAATAGCATTTGCGATTTTTAAGAAATCGCTATTACCGAATCCCAAATGTGATACATGGCACTTTGCGAGTCGGTAATAGCGATTTCTTAAAAATCGCTATTACCAAATCGCAAAGGGCCGTGATGATACATGTGGCCCCAGATTATTTGGTGAAGGGAGTAAAAACCCACTTCGAAGAATAATCATAGTCCTTGCAAAGGTGAACCACAATGTTACTAAATAAACCTGTGCTTAACCCTCTGGTAGCTTGGCACAAAGCAGCCGGGGCGTAGCTTAGAGGCAACGTGTAAAAGTATTTATGCAGCACTCATACAGGAATAAAATGTAAACACAACAAAAGAAGAATCCAAAAACAATTTGGAAAATAGAGGATAGTTTAATAAATAAACTGACAGCAAAACAACAAATATCTAATAAGTAGAACCGTTTTATGAGTTCTTAAGGTTTAAGGTGAAAATAGCAGCAAAAATACATGAAGTTCCATCTGTGGGTATCTGGTTGAGCCGAACCGGGACAAAGTTAGAATTCCAGAAAGACTGTGATAGAGTGCTGGGTGTGGGAGCAGGTGCAGCCCACTGGGCATTGTACCTTTTGTCTTTGGTGTGGGGGCTGCGCAGTATTACAAATGAAAATCTATGTGTTGTCCTGCGTTGGATCCTGTGAAGCTGCCAATGAGCAGCTATGATGCAAGACTCTGCATCAGTCATCGCCGTCCTGCATCGGATCTAGTGAAGTCACTGATCAGGAGCTGTGAGGAGGAGAGAAGGGAGGCCCTGTGTCAGTCTGCACAAACGCAGTATCGGATACGATGTCACCTTCACTTGAGCAGGGAGGAGTACCTTCTTACTCCAGTCAAGGGTCGTGGACCTTGAGGACAGCATTCTGGGAGTCAGGACTCCTCCAGAGGCCAGCAGAGGGGACCAAGTGTGGTCCAGTTGGGTCTGGTCATCTCGATAGCAGTAGAGGCCTCTGGAAGCTTTTGTCTTGGTAGCTCAAACAGGAGGTCAGTGAAATGACCCTTGGAGTCACTTCTGGGGTCCTGGGTTGGAAGCAAGTAGGTTCTGTCTTCCTTCTTCAGAAAGCAAAGGAATCCTTCAGAATCAGCTCAGGTTCTGTCGAGTTCTGATAAGAGGTTCTGGGGTTGCCACTTTTATGGCCAATGCCAGCCTGCCGGTGGGCAACACCTCTTTTTTCTAACCCTAAACTCGTTCTGATCAGTACTTTCCTTTCCCCTGGGGCTGGCTCTAGCCAGGCTAGTAAAACAAAGGACAGGGAGGCCCAGGTGTGAGCTGCATTTGCCAGTGACATGGCAAGCATCTCGTGAAGTCAGGTACGGGGTGGACACCGCCCTCAGGCTACTCTTAGAAACTCAGGAAGTGGCTGGGTACAACCAACACCCTACCCCAGCCATCTTCTTCAGGAAACAAACACCCTTCCCCACACCCAAAGCCCTTTTGTACCCTGTTTGGGAGGAATACTCATCACACTACAGGAGAGCCATTAACAGCCATCGGACACTGGAAGAAAGGTATATTTGGTTTAGGCAGGAAATGCAGCTTTCTAAAAGTGTATTTTTCAAGATAGTAAGTTAAAATTCGACTTTAATATTAAAGATGATTTTAATACAATTCAAATGAGTGGAGAAGTATTTCTCTTGCTGTTCCAAACTAAATTTATCACTTATTAAATGGAATGGAAGGCTAGCTTTGCCACAGTGAAAAAACAACTTTGGGGATTTTTTTCTGCCAGCACATTTAAAATGTAAGTGCACATGCCTTACCTTTGAAATACCATGCATCCTGCCCTATGACATGTTTTACAGTGCTACATTAGTGAGTGGTACAATGAGTGTTGCAGCCTACTAGTAATATTTAATTCCTGGGGACTACCACGCAGAAGATGGTAACTTCCAGCAACCCCTCTTAATTTTCCTGTGAGTGACATGCTTTACAAATGCAACTGAAACATACTGGCTAAAGAGCCCAATTAATTCTGGGTGGCAAGTTGTGTCAACATATTTGCAATATTTGTCACATTGGGATTGAAACTCGTG
Organism: Pleurodeles waltl; assembly: GCF_031143425.1. NCBI lineage: Eukaryota > Metazoa > Chordata > Amphibia > Caudata > Salamandridae > Pleurodeles > Pleurodeles waltl. The sequence continues at coordinate 1,020,478,564 of NC_090449.1, read as the reverse complement.
TCTTAAATGTATCCAGCATCTTTTTAAATACTGTACAGTCCTTCTGATTTCTTCTGGTTGTGGGCTGTTTTATTTTTAGCTGCCAGCACAAAGGGCCAGATGTAGGAACCGGTTTGCATGTCGCAAACTGCGAAAAACGCAGTTTGCGCCATGCAAAACGGCCTTTGCGATGCTGATTCACATTTTGCGAGTCGGTACCGACTCGCAAAATGTGAATCCGACTCGCAAATAGGAAGGGGTGTTACCTTCCTATTTGCGACTCGCACCGCGATGCTGAGTTGCTTTGTGACTGCAAAAGCAGTCGCAAACCAACTCGCAGTTAACACCCACTTGAAGTGGGTGGTAACTCATTTGCAAACGGGAAGGGGTCCCCATGGGACCCCTTCCCATTTGTGAATGTCACTAAAAATAATTTTTCAGAGCAGGCAGTGGTCCAATGGACCACTGCCTACTCTGAAAAAATGAAACCAAATGGTTTCATTATTATTTTGTATTGCAACTCGTTTTCCTTTAAGGAAAACGGGCTGCAATAAAAAAAAAAAAACTGCTTTATTAAAAAAGCAGTCACAGACATGGAGGTCTGCTGTCTCCAGCAGGCCACCATCCCTGTGAATGCATGGACTCGCTATGGGGTCGCAAAATGCGACCCACCTCTTTAATATTCATGAGGTGGGTCTTTGCGACCCCATAGCGAGTCGCAGAAGGTGTCTGAGACACCTTTCTGCATGCAATTTTGCGAGTTGCAAATTGCGAGTCGGTCAGACTCGCAAATTGCAACTCGCAAAATTTTCTGTTGCTGCATCTGGCCCTAAGTGCGTTATCAATAATCTCATCCTCCTGCACTAAGTGTCCATGATTATGAATAACTTCTCTCAAGAATCTCTGCATCTTCGGAGCACTCAACCACATACCTGGCATATTTACTTAACCTCTGCACTTGTTATAACTTAACCTCCGCCCTTGTTTTGTATTTTCACAGCTATCTTATTTTTCTCTTTTGAATTTAGGTGTAAACTCGCATTCAACAATACACTACATCTTCTGTACATTAGCCTGGCCCTAAGGTTGACCAGCTATGTCCCTGACAGCATGTCATCATCCTCGGAATGCACAGGAAATGGTCAAAGCTGAATCCAAGTAGAACTGAGAACTTCATTGTCTGGTGTACTTCTTCAACTTGGTTATGTAATTCTTGGCCACATACCTAAGGTTCTCAGGGATTCTTGTTGCCTCAATCTCTGTGCTGGTCTTCACTGACTTTTACTTTTTGGGCAAGATGTAGCAAGATACGATTTTGCGACTCGGAAATTGCGAGTTCGGTGCGACTCGCAATTTCCGAGTGGCAAAATCGTATGCAGAATGGTGTCTCAGACACCTTCTGCAAATCGCAAGGGGGTCCCAAAGACCCACCTCATTAATATTAATGAGGTGGGTCGCAACTTGCGACCCCCTTGCGATTCCCTGCACTCACAGGGATGGTGGTCTGCTGGAGACAGCAGACCTCCATGTCTGTGACTGCTTTTTCAATAAAGCAGTTTTTTTTTTGTACTGCAGCCCGTTTTCATTAAAGGAAAACGAGTTGCAATACAAAATAAAAAAAGGGACCATTTGGTTTCGTTTTTTCAGAGTGGGCAGTGGTCCATTGGACCACTGCCTGCTCTGGAAAAATATTTTTGCCGACATTCACAAGGGTCCCATGGGGACTCCTTCCCTTTTGTGAATGAGTTAGCACCCACTTAACATGGGTGCTAACTGCGAATTGCTTTGCGACCGCGTTCGCGGTCACAAAGCAATTCTGCATCGCGGTGCGAATCGCAAATAGGAAGGGAACACCCCTTCCTATTTGCGAGTCACATTCCCATTTTGCGAGTCGGTACCGACTCGCAAAATGGGAATGTGCATCGCGATGCGCTTTTTGCATGGCGCAAACTGCGAATTTCGCAGTTTGCGCCATGCAAAACGCTTTCTACATCTGGCCCTTTATGACTTATGCATCACAAACTCCCATATTTGGAGTTTTCCTGAAAATATGGTTCTCGCAGACAAGTAGGGTTCTCATCTTGGTGATACCTACCAATGATCTCTGGCTCTTCGCCTGTGACAGCATCAAGAGTCTTCCATCAGTTAGGATAGTGGAGGACTACATGGGTGGCAAACATGCTGGTGTGGAGGCTTTGTTTTCTCTTAATTCTAGGGATAGGTATAGCCTTTGGGACCCCAAAGACCAAAACCAAAATGTCCTAGTGGCAAAACTACTTTTGTACTCCTTCCTAGTGTAGGTGAGCTTCTTGTTCGTTGTCAATAAACAACGCTGCTCCGACAATGTCTTTCAGGAGCATAGAATTCCTAATGTATGAGGACGCCACATTTAGCAATCACAGTATGGAATGAAAGACAAACAACCCCCTACTATAACAGAATAACCCCACAAAGGAAAGAAGAGGATATTGGTACAGCTCCACCAGATTGTAATACCAAAAAACATCTGGGTGAATTTTGATATGATGCAGTCTCTCATTTGTGTTCCCATGAGCCAGAGCAGAGCGGAAATGATGTACAAGAAGAGGACGTTACAACTTGTTAAGATTGTGTTTTTCGAAGTGTCTAGATCAGGCGTCTCCAACCTTTTCTGAAGTAAGAGCTACTTATGTTGAATGAAAATCATCCTGAGCTAATTATATTATTAGAATTTTAATACAAACTACATCAGACAAGTTTACATGTTCATCTCGTATACACACCTTTCAATTTTTGTATTCAACCAATCAACAGCTTCTAATTTAGTAAGCTGGACTGCACGCAGGAAATCTACTTATGGGTAGCTGGAGAGCTACCGGTAGTTCACAGGATACTTGTTGGAGAAGCCTGATCTAGACCCTTACACATCCCAGAAGCAAATAGATTAGGCATGTTTGTGCAAGAAGCAAACACTCTCTGCTCCCTAAGTGTAATTTGGAAGTGAATGTCAGAATTTGGAAAAAAAAGAAGCTTGAAGGGCTCAGAAAGTCAGTCTGCACGACACTTGGGAAATGCTGAATCAGAGAATAAGCTAAAACAAGTAGCACTATAAATGCCAAGAAGATCTGCACAGTTTTGCCCCCTTTAGGCTCAAGTAGGAGGTTAAATATTACTGTTAACTTGTGTGATATGTACCCTATCATATCTGTATTGCAGATTCTGTGGTGTCCTGGGGTTGCGCCTTGTGTCTAAGTCAGGTAGGGCTCCTCAGAGAACCTTCAACTACTGAGCCTGGTAGGACGCATTTCCTTAATGTAAGAATTCTGTTTTCATTTGTATGTCTCATTGATGTGATAGTTATGCTTTTGTGTGCAAATTGTCAAGCCTTTCTCAATTTTCCAGGTCTTACTGTCTCCTTACTGAAGGTCTAAAGCAGACAGAAATTACCTGTGTGTATGTCTCTCTCTAGCTTCCCTCCCCCTTTTTCTCGCCTGCTCTCAGCTTGGTCTGCATACGCTTGTTCAGATCAACAGAGAGGAAGCAGGATTCTCATTTCAGTCGTAGCCTTTCAAGCAAAGGTTGGCAGAAGATCCCATTTGAGAGGGGAGTAAAATAATTAGCTCACAAAATCAACTTTTCTCCATGTCCTTTAACATTTGGACTTAGACACTGAAAATATGGCATCTGTGTTTCCCTGCCAGAGTTGCAGGCCTGACTTATGGTTAAAATCCCTTCCCAGAGTCAACAGTTTTTACCACTTACTTGGACTGAATGCCACAGTAAATGCCAGACACATCTCTTGGCTTAGGGCAGCAAACACTGTGCTGAATACGCTAGAGGAACAGAGGCACACAGAGGGCCTTGTGCACAGGGCCTCTACTTTAAAGTCTGCATTCTTAGTCCAGTAGGTATCAAGTGAGGCTTTTGGCAAGTACCTTTGGCAGGTTTAATGACACTATGTCATAACTCATCAGGGAAAGAAAGACTATAAAAGCACCGACAGAGGGAACTAACGAACAGCTAGAAATCTGTAGGGTCCATAAGCCTAAACAGATGCAAGCAAAGCTCAAAGCTTCTTAGAAGATCTGTGCTCCACTGCAGTTTCCTTGATGATCAGTCACCAGTTTGCTCACATTAATCTTCCACTGCCTGAAATAAAGGTTTGCAAAAAGAACAGTTGATGGACGGAATGTAGAACGAATCAAACATTCACCCCCAGTCACAGATCTGGGTCTAATCCATCAGTTTTTTTGCTCACCATGCCATTCCAGTTTGGACCCAGTCATATGCAAATCAGTATTGACCCTGTTCCCCATGGGAACAGTCCAGCCCGAACTGCCAGACCAGGGCCTCCCTGGACCAGAAACAAGCATCCTGGGACCGGTTTTGGGGTATCACCCCTCTTGAGCCAGGCTAGCTTGAATCTGGTGGCATAGTGAGCACGGGACCCACGTCTGGGCATACCCTTCCCACTTGGGGTGACAAACGCAAAAAGAACAGCCTGGCTGATGAAGGGTGATACCCTGAAACCGGTCATATGATGCTTGTTTTTGCCTTTGAAACAAAGGTTCAGCACACATGGAAACAGGGGAGAAATAAGTGACGGTCTCCAGTAGGTCTCAATGATGTGTTCATAGTCAGTTCCATGGGAGCCTCCACTGATTGTAAAGGAAGTACAGTGAATAGGCCATCAGCCTCCTCTGAAAAGGCAATGATGGCTGTCAATGAGCACGTTTTTGTTGATTTTGCTTGCTTGTCTTTTACTCGAAGTTGGTGAGCTTCTAAGCAATATATAATGACTCCTTTCTTTTTCAACTTATGTCTTACCATAGACCCAGCATGGACTTGCCAGGGACGAATGAGCTTTTTATCTCCTTTGACTGCTGTTTGCGGTTTTTGTGAATGGAAAAAAGTATGACTCCACAACAACCAGGGGAGTGTGTCTGGTAGAAAGGCTGGGTGAATTAATCTGGGCGATATGATGGTAGAAAACCCTTGAGTACCTAGAAAGTGCTCACAATGTTAAGACCAAGGCCATAGAACCCCCAAGGAGACTCTGATTATAGGCTGGGCTGTTGGCACAGCAAGGTAAGCCCCGGAGTGAGGACTTTTGGCATCCAGGAATGATTTCTCATTTAAAGGTTTAATGGACTTCAGAGTTGCCCTTTGGAGAGCGTGTATCAGAGGGTAACATGCTCTGACTCAACTCTGATTTACTGTCACAGAGGCCAAGTCCTGTAAGAGTAAAATTTTGCTCAAACAGTGGGCACGAGTGGACAGTGTCCTCATACCTATGTAGTTTATTTTGTATTTTTTCTGGTAACAGAGATTTACATAAAATGTAGGAGTGTGCAAATCACTGGGCCATCAGGCTCTGATCTCAGGATCAACTTAAAAATGGAATCCGAGGAGGGTGGAATTTGAAAGAGCCCAGAGTAATAGCCTGTATAACAAGGGAAAGGAAAGTGCTGATGGTCAAAGAAACAAATAGACTCCTAGGTGCAGTGTCACTCTACACAATCCAGAGTATATGTATACATCATGCTGCATGCACACATTTCCAACCACAAATGCATTCTCGAGCCTGCAAGTAATTGTGCAAAAGTACGTGTTACAAGGTCACACCAGCAGCTGCAATGCATTATAAAAATGTTGAGTCAGAATAACTGGAGTCGAGTTTCAGCAACCTGAGTTTACCTAGGAAAACCTTATCAGTAAAGAATAATATTTTTAGTGATGGCGCAGCGATGGGGATTACATGGCTCAACAACCATTCTGCGGATGCATTAAATTTACTGTAGGAGATGGTCTAAAAATATGTACTGGTCTTCAAATGGGACATATTAGTGATCAGAGGAAAAAAAAGAAAATATCTGGAAATTCCTTTATTTCTCTGAACCCAACATGGCCTAAAGAAGGCTTAGTAATGGAGTTTCAGGAATCCTGTTTTTTTTGGGTGTGCAACAGTGTGCCAAAAGAACCAAGAGGTGTTAGTAGTCTATTGGTTCATATTCCATCTCATCCATGTGGTGGTCTCTGGTGGGATCTTTGTGTTATTTTCTCATCTGCTTTTGAACTTTCCCTGTCTCCTATAATCTGCTACATCAGACCTACCCCCGGCCTCCATTGCCCGGTCTGATTCCCACTGAGTCCTCTGAATTAGAGACAGAGATGACTTTGTCTCATAATTCACCATCAGTGTGGTTCCATTTTCTGTGGTGTAGCAGCTGATAAGCCCACAGCGCTTCCTTCTGCTAGCTCACAACTGCAGCCATCAATGAACTTCTGTATCATCACCACTCCACCACTCCCGGCCTCAATGCTTTTATGTGATAAACTGAACTTCCAGAAGACCTCTATACCAATCCAGGTGAGGTAACATAGTAAAGAAATATATGTGGTAACTCTCAGATGTAAGTAAGGTAAGCGTAACATACAAAAACAAGGATGAATGATCTGCAACATTAAAAAGTTGCATAATCTTCCATGCAGATCAATATAGCAGGTTTATGCTTACAATGCTCATATAATAATAGCAACAGGGTAAAAATCATTACAAGAAGTAACTGAAAGAGCAAATCTTACTGGGATGTGAGGCAAAGTAATTGTAACTTCATCTCCTTTTCCAACCTGCAGCTCTCCCTCACAGGAGGTATCAATCGAAGCTGGTTTGAAATCATCTAATCATAAAAAAGGAAAATGTTACAAAAGTGCAGAAAATGTGCATTTTGTTTCTGTGCTTCAGGGAAAAATGCTACCATATCAGTAACTTTGTTTGTTTTTCAAGGTAAAGTGCTGCAGCTTGTCATAACAGTTTAGATGCCGGGAGGTGGAAGTATCCAAGCAAAAATGGCCAGTGAGGTCACTGTAAACAATACAGCACGTCTATAGCCACTTCTCTTAATTACATAATGCACGTGCCACAGAAAATGTTTCTGTAGCTACATTTTGTATATGGATACTACTCAGGGTACTGTGATATGTGCATCTTATTTCTAGATCAAGGGGTAATGAGTGAAAAATTAAGACCGCACTGCAGACCTAGCCTTAAACCACTAGGAATGAAAACTAAATGAAAAACATCAATTTAAAGGAATTAGTAACAAGTATGAAGCATAAAATACAACATACAACAAAAATAAATTTGTAGGACAAAGACTTTGCCTTATCTGTTGACTGTATACTTTCATGCAGTGTCTTTTCCTAGGTAAACATTCCTTAAATTAGCTAAGAGGGGTGTTCCTGCACATATACTCTATGAGACACAGGCTATATTTGAACCTAAACTACTCAGAGCTCACCAGTGTCATACCTACATTGCTAGAACCGTACTCATACCACGCCAAAGGTTCCTTTAATCCACATGTCAACGTCTGCATTGTGTAGCTATTGATTTTTTTATACTTGTCTTATGGCAGTTCTAGATTATTATTTTCCTTTTTTTTTAGAAATGCTAGCCAGTGATAGCATGGACAGATTTTTGCAAGAGGGGTTTACAAATGTACGTCTGACTGAGGTCAGGTTCTTCAAACCAAGGGAGATCAAATATTGTAGGATGGCTTTTTATGATCTCCAAGCTTATGACTAAGTTTAGTGTCTGAAATAACTTATTACAAATTAACTTATTATAAATGGAACACACTGAGCTATTTTTGTGGTGAAGCAGTGGAAGATACCATATATGCACTGTATTGGAAGTTGTCCTCTCTGGACGAAGTCCAGCACAATTATGTATTTTGAATTATTGCGTACTAGGCTTATGGTCTCAAATTTATGTCCAGTCTGTGGACTGAAAGGCTTGATGAACGGAAAGCAATGAAGGTGTATAAGAAAACAGCTAAAAGTGTGAAAGCACTATTGGCTGTGGATTCTTTGTGAAATGTGGTTAAAATGTTGTTAAAGCGCAGAGCAAACGCTGGTAGAACAAGAAGCTTGCAGGAGGCACTATATCCTATGAAAATTACACTTAGGATTCCCAGACTATTGAAATTATGTATACAGGATCTAAATTACAAATAAGAATTTGCCAGTGAAAGAATAAGTGCAGAACTTAGTGGTGAAGTCTCAGCAAAAAAAGCCAGGTGATATGATTGCTGGTGTATCTGGGGCCGTAAATGAGGGAGGAGGATCATAACAATCAAGACAAGAGGATCTTAGGATGTGCAGCATACTGACAACAGCAATCAGGGTTTCCAACAACTTAGTCCCTTGAAAATGTCTGCATGTACTGGCGATGTCCTTCGTCTCAAGTAGCATGTAGCCTTAAGCCGCCCAAAAACAATGGTTAGCAGCAGCAAATTTGAAAGTAGTTTTGTTCTCCTTCTGACCTACTTGGAAGCTCCATTTGATTATAGAAATGCAGATGTACAAAGCTGTGGGTGTGCAAAGCACAACTGTGGGCGTCTAAAGTGAATCTGAGGCTGTGTTAAGCAGTGCGCAAAGGTGTGGAACAACCACCAGGGGTTATTCCACCATTGCTAGCTCCTTTTTAAGAAACTGAACATCTGACTTTTTTCAATAACATGGAAGTTAGAGTTCATATGTGTGCAACTTATGTAAGTGCATTTATCACAGTTCAGTAGAGTACATCATGTGTTCCCTGGGAAAGGGCAGCATGCCACAACTGGAAGGGAAATCAATCAATGGTTGAAGCGGGCTAACATTGCTCCTTGATGCGTGCTGGAGGAGTGGGAAAAAAGATGTGAATGACATGTACAGACTAATGGTTGAAGTGTAGCTGAAAACTCCTGCAAGTACATACTTTAGTAAAATTGAAAGGCCTTGGCTAATAGCTATCACTGAAAGAAGGGGGAGAGGAGGGAGGCCGGAGGGGGCGGAAGGGAGTGGAGGAGGAGCAGCAGGAGGAGGGGGGAGGGGAAGTGAAGAGGGAGGGGGAGGAAGAGGCAAAGGGGAAGGAGGGAGAAGTAGGGGCAAGGGGAAGGAGGGGTAGGAGGAGAAGGCAAAAAAGGAAAAAAGGAAGGCAAAAAGGAAGTGAGGGAGGAAAATAAGAAAGAAAGAATGAGAATGAATCAATCAGGATTTGTATAGTGCAGCTAATCACTCGATATGGTATTGCTTGCAGGCTCCAGAGGGCTCATCCGAACAGCCAGGTCTTGAGGGCCCTCCGGAATCCCAGGGTGAGGGAGCAGACAGAGGAGACGGCGTTGATCTGTGATTTCAAGGTGAGCTTGATATCAATGGTGCCGTAGTCGGCGGGTGTGGGTCCAAGGTCTGATGGCCACCACAAGTAATTCCATGGGTTGCTGTTGTTGCCGAAGATCAGTGCTTCCGTCTTGGTCGTTTTCAGCTTCAGGCAGCTGTTCTTCATCCAGTCAGCGATGCTTGTCATGGATCTGTGGTCCTTGTTGTGATAGGGTCATCGATGAGTGAGAGGATGAGTTGGGTGTCGTCTGTGTAGGATATTATGTTCAAACAGTGAGATCTGACGATGTTGGCTCGTGGGGTCATGTATAAGTTACAGAGCGCTGGGCTGGAGAATGAGTCCTGGGGGGGCACTGCAGAAACTATCCTTAGTTTCGGAGGTGAAAGGTGGTAAGCAGACTCTGGGCCTGATTCTAACTTTGGAGGACGGTGTTAAACCGTCCCAAAAGTGGCGGATATACCACCTACCGTATTACGAGTCCATTATATCCTATGGAACTCGTAATACGGTAGGTGGTATATCCGCCACTTTTGGGACGGTTTAACACCGTCCTCCAAAGTTAGAATCAGGCCCTCTGTGTGTTCTTCCAGTGAGGAAGAAAGTGATCCAAGAAACAAAAGAGGACGAATGTAAAAAAGAAAGCAGGAAAGACGAAAGAGGGAATAAAAGAAAGACTAAAGATAAAGAAAGATAGAAAAATGCAAAAAAGAAAGAAAGAAGGAATGTAAACAGGAAAGAAAGAAGATGGAAAGAAAGAAGGAAAGAGGGTTCACAGTATAAAATATTGGACACTCAACCCCAAATTACACCCTACCTATGTTTAAATAAAACTGTTACAATATTCTGCAAATTAAATACAATAAAGTTTGGTTTCCTTCCTGGGCAAAGTTCGTTAAAAAAACCATTGGTGAAACTGAGTCCAGAAACACAATATGGTATACAGTGAAACAGCAGCAATCCACCTAAAAAGGAATTTACAATGGCATAGTAAGGATCAGAAAATGACAAAGCTGGAATGTGCCTTGCATTCACTTCAAACGCGCCCTAGCTTTCACATTAAGCACCATTGGTACTAAAAGGAACTAGCTTATGTGCCCATGTCCCCTTGTGCAGTCATTCAAAGTGGCATTAATCCCAGGCTTAAGGAGGCTGGCCAATTGACCCATGTTATATGCTTTAGTGGGAGGAAGCAAAATGTGAATGACACAACAACAGACCAATGGATGAAGAGAGGTGGCTGAAAGTCCATTTAAGTAAATTATACATATTACTTTAGTAAAATCAAAAGGTTTTGGCCAAAATAAGTATATTATACATGACATTTTAGTAAAATCAAAAGGTCTTGGCTAACACCAGACCTAACGAGCATTGGCAAAGCAAATAGCTCTCGCCTATGAAGCTTATTGGCTTTGTCAATATGTTTTTACCCATTATTAACAGCAGCGCGACTGCTGTGCGGCATGGCTTGCTAGCCTTGAAAATGTTTAATGCACTACACCCTCTGGGGGCTAAATATATGGTTCCACTGCATTACTTTCTCCCATTTGTTTTTCATGTGGTTATGCTCTCTAAGGGCTGACTGTATGTTTCTTCCAAAGTTCCTTTTTTAATCGTGGTGTTCCCTAGGGGCTGTTCTGAGCATTGCGGTCAACATACTATAATATACTACAATATTCCCAGGCATGAAAACTCGCCCCATAATGCCTTTGCATGGATTTGCTTTTAGCCAGCCAGCAACTCTGATGGTGGTCTGATGAAAGCACTATTCTATTGGAATTAGCGTGGCAGATTTAAATTAGGATGCTAAATGGCAACATTTTCATTTTTTGCTGCAGATAGAGGAAGAAGGTAAATGGAAGTGCTTTAGTTATATGCAGGGCCACTGGAATTACATGGCAGGAAAAGACAAAATTATGAGGCAGGGTTGACCAATTTATGTGGCAAGAAAAGTCCAGTTATGAATTTACAATGCCAATAGCTCTAACTCAAGCAAATGCGAGATCAACTGCATTGCAAATGCTTGTTTACCATAGAGTCTCGCAAGCAAGCCGAAAGCGCTAGGGCATGTTCTCGCAGGCTCGACCCTAAAAATGAAATGCCTACTGAGGAAACGTCTTCTTTTGGGGAAGTGATTTTCAAGTTTACAGCTCCAAACAGCTTCAGATTTATTGTTGCTATCTTTGATAGTCCGAGAAATTATTGATAAAGCACCTTCACTGGATCAGGAGTGGTGTTAACTTCAAGAATGGATGAGGTAATGTGCGCCCAACAGAATCAAAATACTCAACAGAACAAGCAGCATTATCAGTTAAGTAAGTCTTCTTGAGACAAGTAAAACTTAGAAACCATGATAGCTCATTAAAATGTTCAAGTTTGATTCTGACGGCAAAAATGTGGTTAATCAGTCGAAATAAGGAATTAACATAAGGCCCGGTGAAATACATCCAAAAGTCTGACAAAATATTTTATGCCCTATGCATGAGATAGACTGCCGTGGGTCTGCTCTCTAAGAAAAAATAGATTGACTTATGGGTCACCTCCAGTTTGAGCTCCCTTTGTAATAAAATAAAACCCCTCCTACGTGGTTCTCTATCGCTTCAAAGTCATACTTCTTTCTTCATCAACTAAATAAACCAAGAACAGTGAAAACCCGGGAAATATACTTTTCCTTATTGTTGGACTTTTTCCCCTATTTGCAGGGTCATCCCCAATCTTTTTGCCTCCTTCCTCCTAATTTTTCTGACCTGCATTTGTTGGCTTTAGGACTCTGAGCACTTCACCACTGCTAACCAGTGCTAAAGTGCATATGCTCTATTGTATTGTTGATAGGTTTATACATGATTGGCATATCTGATTTACTAGCAAGTCCCTAGTCAAGTGCACTAGAGGTGCCCAGGGTATGTAAATCAAATGCTACTAGTGGGCCTGCAGCACTGGTTGTGCCACCCACATTAGTAGCCCTGTAAACATGGCTCAGACCTGCCACTGCAGTGTCTGTGAGTGCAGTTTTAAATTGCCAATTCGACTTGGCAAGTGTACCCACTTGCCAGGCCTAAACCTTCCCTTTTCTTACATGTAATAGACCCCTAAGATAGGCCCTTGGTAGCCCCATGGGCAGGGTGCAGTGTAAGTTTAAGGTGGCACATATACAAATGTGTTTTATATGTCCTAACAGTGAAATACTGTCAAATTCGGTTTTCACTGTTGCAAGGCCTATCTCTCTCATAGGTTAACAAGGGGGCTGCCTTTAAATATTATTAAAGCACAGATTCACTTTGGGAGTAGATGGACATATGGAGTTTGGGGTCTCTGAACTCACAATTTAAAAATACATATTTTAGTGAAGTTGGTTTTGAGATTGTGTGTTTGAAAATGCCACTTTTAGAAAGTAGGCAGTTACTTGCTTAAACCATTCTGTGACTCTGTCTGTTTGTGGATTCCCTGTCTGGGTTACTTTGACAGTTGAGCTATTTGCACCTCTCTCTATACAGTGACAAAAAGGGAGCCGGGGTGTAGCCTCCATATCCTGATGAGCCATCTGTGCTAGGAGGGTGGGGAGGTGTGGTCACTCACACCTGAAAGGGCTGTGCCTGCCCTCACACAATGCAGTCTCCAACCCCCTGGTGTGTGTCTGGGGCCTGGCCTGGGCAAGACAGGATCTCAAAAAACAAGAGAGACCTTCCTTTGAAGTAGGCCTACTTCAAAGGCAGGAAGGGGTATAAGAAGAACACAAAAAAAAAACCTGAAAATTAGATCACTTCTGGAATCAAGAGGAACCTCTGCCAAGGAGAAGAGCTGAAGAGCTGAGGAGAAGTGTTGCCCTGCCTGTGACAGTGCTTTGTGGAGCTATCCTGCAGTTGCTGCTTCTGCCTGTGAAAGGGGACAAAGACTGGACTTTGTTCTGCATTCCTGCTTGTGAAGAATCTCCAAGAGCTTGAACTGAGTTTGCCTTCTGTTGTTGAAGTCTCAGGGCCATCAAAGACTTCACCTGCCAGCACCTGGACTCTCTGCTGAGACTCCTGCCCTGCCAAGTGGTGCCCTATCCAGTTCCTGGGCCCTTGAAAGGTGAAGCTGGCAGAAGAAGCCTGAAACTCCACACACAGACTGCCGTGCAGGGAAATTTTTGACGCACCTTCCGCGACGCGGCTGATAAACGACACGCACCAGCTTCGCGGCTGAAATCAACGCTCCACCTGCATCGCGGCTGGAAGATCGACGCAACGTGGCTGGAGAAATGACGCGCAACACCCGCTAACGGAGGCTGATAACAACGTAAACCGCACGCATCGCGGTTTTGTGATACTGTGCGACCGGATGCTCAACACAACATCGCTGGGCATGGAAAAACAATGCAAAGCCTGCCTAGACCAGAGGTGCCTGTCTGGATCGACGCATTGCTCTCTTGCGGGAGAGACAAAACGACACACGCCGACCCAACCGGAGGAGGAACGACACACGGTCTCACTTGCGAGGGAGAAATTGACGCATCGCTGGCCTTTTCCGACGCACACTCGCCCGTGCAGTGTTATTTTAACGCTACCCAGGTACTTTTGTACGATAACAGCATTCTCACTGTTTTCTAAGGATTTAAGACTCTTAGGCCCTCATTACAACATTGGCAGTAAGTGCCGCTTGCCGCCAACATACTGCGACTACAGCGGTATACCGCTACCCGTATTATGACCCACGCATAGAAATCCACCACTATACAGACACACAAACAACTCCGCCAGCCCAAAGGTCAGTGATAAACTGGTGGTACCAAAACCCACACCGTTACGCCAACAGAAATTTGCCCACAGTATCATGACTCATGAATCACCGTGGCAGTCATTCAACCGCGGTAATCCACTGGCGGTACATACCGCTGCGCTCAAAATACACACACAGTAACAAAACAACACCACATTGGACAATTCAAAATACACACACCTGATACGCATACACATACCACACCCACAACACTATAAAACACGCACCCACAATACCCACAACCCTTTACAACCCAAAGATTTTGGGAAGTGAGAGAGAGACAAGCCAGGAGCACCCACTGAATCTGAGCCACAAAACACCATCACCCATACACCATCCTCGCACCTCACAGCACACACCTCAACACATCACCCCACACACCCTCACACATACCACTCACACTACACCCATGGCACCACAAAGAAACCCCAGGTTCTCAGAGGAGGAGCTAAGGGTCATGGTGGAGGAAATCATCTGGGCAGAGCTACAGCTATTCGGATCACAGGTGCAGCAGACGTCCATTGCTAGGGAGATGGAGCTATGGTGGAGAGTCGTGGACAGGGTCAACGCTGTGGGACAGCACCCCAGAACAAGGGATGACGTCAGGAAGAGGTGGAACGACCTACGGGGGAAGGGCGTTGCATGGTTGCAAGACACCAGATAGCTTTACAGAGGACTTGCGGTGGACCCCCACCTTCTCCCCCACAACTAACAACATGGGAGGAGCAAGTCTTGGCGTTCATGCATCCTGAGGGCCTGGCAGGAGTAGCAGGAGGACTGGACTCTGGTAAGTCAAATCTTTACTACTTTATCCCCCCCTACCTGCACGCCATCACAAACTTCTATCCCTACCCTCACCCCCATCACTCCACCACCTTACATACACCCCACCATCACAACCCACCCATCCCAATACCGAGCCCTGCATGCTACACCAATGCATGGACCCCCATCACAGACCTGCATAGACACCCATCATCCCCGCATGCACACTAGTGACAATCACTTAGCCAAACCAATCACAACTCACATAAGGCAAAGCTGCCTTGCTAATAACAACCATAGAGGGAAACATATCCATGCACAAGATGGCACACGCAGATACAGTAACACTGCATTTACATCCCCACAAGACCCCCACTCAACGTCATCGGAGAGGAGGTGCCAGCCACATCCAGTCCCCCCAGAAGAGGCCCACAGTGATGACAGCAGCTCTGCACGCCTGGATCACGATGACCAACCTGGCCCATCAGGGACCTCTGGACAGTCAGTGACCCAGACACAGTCCCAACTCACCACAGAGCCTCCCCCCTCAGGAAACACCATCACAGCACCCACCCAGTGGGCCCATCCCTCGGTCCCCAGGACACGTCAATCAGCAGTGTGTCCACCACTACAGGGACCCCAGGCAACCCCACAAACACAGGAGGATCAGGGACATGGGGTCAGTGGCAGTGGGCACACGGTTCAGGGGACAAAGGCACAGGACAACAGGGAAGCTGGGAGGACTGCTGTGTGACAGGGGGAGGACAGACCCAGGGAACCGACTCTCCACTAGGCACTCACCAACATCCTGGGAGCATACCACCATTCCCAGGACACCATAGGCCAGATACTGGCCAAGTTGCAGGAGACCCAGTGGCTGCAGGAGGGACAGTACCTGGGGATCAGGGAGGACCTGAGGGACATCCACACTACCATGGTCACCATTGCAGGGGTGCTGGCAGACAAGGCCAACACCATGAGGGAGGCAATGGCACACCAACGGACCCCTGACACTAGCCACACCGAAGAACAGTCCTCCACCTCCGCCGATGCTAGTGGACAGGAGGCCCAGCCACAGGACCAACAGGCCACCAGCACCCCACCCCCTACAGAAGGAGAACCACCCCCCAAACGGTCCCTGCGATCCAGGCAGAAGCCAGAGAACATTGCCAAGACCCCCGCCAAGAAATGAGACCCTCCTGATTGTCACCCTTCTGTCCTACTCTGTCACCCTGTCCACCTTCAACTGCCATTGCTCCCCTTCCTATGCCACCTTGGAAAATGCACTTGTGATACAAATAGACTGGACTCTACCCTCAACTTTCCTCCATCAGCAACCCAGCCCATTGAAATACTCACTCCACTTATTAGCACCAAAATAAACACCCTTGGAACAAAATCAAATATGGAGTCTGTCAATTGTTTGACAAATGAATTAGTTTCACAGACTGTAAACATTGCAATTCAAATGCACTGTAATATGTACATAGGTATGACCTGTAGTGGGCAGCAGTAAACACACCAGGAGCCACAGTGAGGCACAGAGATCTGAAAATAGAGATGCCAAAGGGTACAATACGTGGCCATAGAAATAGGGAATTCAGGCTGCCATGTTCAATGTCAAACACAAAACTGCAATGGAAGGTGACGTTACAGTGTCCTACCTGTGTTTCACTGGAAGTACTGTTGAATTAGTGTAGTTCTGTTGTCCACATCTTCTTCCTCTGCCTCCTTTTCGTCACTGTCCACAGGCTCCACCGCTGCCACACGACCAATCCCCAGGCTCATCCTCCTGGAGAAAAGGCACCTGGCGTCTCAAGGCCAGGTTGTGAACATGCAACATGCAACGATGATCTGGCACACCTTCTTGGGTGAGTAGTATAGGGATCCACCTGTAAGATGGAGGCACCGGAATCTGGCCTTCAGGAAGCCAAAGGTTCTCTCAATGATCCTCCTTGTTCTCCCATGTGCCTCATTGTAACGTTCCTCTGCCCTTGTCCTGCCATTCCTCACTGGGGTCAGTAGCCATGAGAGGTTGGGGTAACCAGAGTCACCTGCAAATATCGAGGGATACCTGTTAGCCATACACTCACCCTTAGGGCCAAACCCACACCCATATACCTACATCAAATGGGTGGGGACCATGGGCTCACCTATTAGCCACACCTGGTGCCGCTGGAGTTGAGACATCACATATGGGATGCTGCTATTCCTCAGGGTAAAGGCATCATGCACAGAGCCAGGATACTTTGCATTGACATGGGAGATGTACTGGTCCGCCAAACACACCATCTGCACATTCAGAGAGTGAAAGTTTTTTTTTTATTTCGGAACACTTGTTCATTTCTCCGGGGGGCAGACAAATGCAATATGTGTACCATCAATGGCACCAATGATGTTGGGGATATGTCCCAGTGCATAGAAGTCAGCCTTCCAGTCATACCTGGGGAAATACGATGTAGCTGCGCATGTGTTACAGCAGGGCAGACAACACTCTGGTCAGCAGGTTTGAGAACATAGGCTGTGACATCCCTGATGCATGGCCACTGTCGCTTGGAAGGAACCACTTGCCAGGAAATGGAGCACTGACAGGACCTGCACTAGAGGGGGGATACCTGTGGGGTGGCGGATAGCTGAGATCAGGTCTGGCTCCAATTGGGCACACTGTTCTTGGATTGTGGCCCTATCATGTCTGTAGGTCAGGATAATGTGCCTGTCCTCCATTGTCGCCAGGTCCACCAGGGTTCTGTACACGGGGATGTCTCCATCTCCTATTCATCCTCAGTGGTTGAACCCTAGGGTGAAAAACGGTGAGCAGAAGGTCATATACACACATATTCCAAAATTAATATGCCATTTTTTCTTTACAGAAACAGTATGTGAAGTCGTAAGTCAGTTGATGTGCCAATGTCTGCTGTGACGCAGTTAGGTGCCATGGCCTGTGCCCCCCTGAAATGGCGGCTGCCTGACCTGTGAGGAGGGACAAGTGGAAATGAAGTAATTCCACTGGCGTTGTGCGCCGTTGCGGTTGGCGGTCGATGACCGCCGCGCAACTTTGCATTGGTTATCATTGGACCCTAGGGCTTCCAGGAGCCAATGGCGATGTACGCCGGCGGTGACGGTACGCACCGCCGCGGACGTGACCGCCATTTTCTATCTGTTCACTCACTTGCTACCTGACCTTCAACAGGAGAGGACCTACACTGCAAGTGCTGCTGTGAGCTGTGTCTGGAAACGACAATGGCTCGAGTGTCTGGGGAAAGGGCCCCTGCCTTCACTTCGGAGGAGTTGGAGAGACTGGTGGATGGGGTCCTACCCCAGTACACTTTACTCTATGGACCTCCAGACAAGCAGGTTAGTACACTGCGAGCATGATGCGTTGGCCATGAATGTATGGATTGCTGTGTGTGTACGCCTCGTGTAAGGAGGGGTTTAAGGGGTCCTGGGTAGAGTGCTGCATGTATGGTAGGCAATGTATGTGTGTAAGGGGATGGGGGGAATATGTTGGGCCATGAGTATAACAATCCGGACGGTATGACTAAACCTTTTCTGCTGGTTTTTTTCTGCAGGTCAGTGCCCATCAGAAAAAGGGTATTTGGCGCGCCATAACCAAGGAGGTGTGGACCCTGGGGGTCTTTGACAGGCGGAGCACCTCCTGCCGTAAACGGTGGGAGGACCTGCGCCGCTGGGCAAGGAAGACGGCAGAGGCCCAGCTGGGGCTGGCCTCCCAACGAGGAAGGGGTGCCTATCGTACCCTGACCCCCTTGATGTTCTGCATCCTGGCGGTGGCCTATCTGGAGTTGGATGGGCGCTTGAAGGCATCACAGCAGCCACAAGGGGGTGAGTACAGATTCAGAATCATAACTTTGCACGCGTTAAGGTGTTACCTGGGTGGGGGATGCGGGTGCCCCTAGGCCAGGGCCAGGGCGAACATGGCAGGATATGTTCAATGATGGGCAAGCTCAGATACACTGCCACCCCAATAATGTTAGTGGGCATCTACTACTGGGCAGGGTCCTGTGGGTTTCAGGTGTGCAGCCCATGGCGTTAAGCATTGTACCCCATGGGCTGGTGACTAGCATTGTAACAGGTAGCGCATGGCCTAGAGCATAAGGCTGTTCCCTGTGAGTTGTGTACGCCAACGGTAGTGTTGTTGCTGGCACTGACCAAGTGTATCCTCTGTCTCTCCCCCCATTTTTGTTTTGTCACCCTGTCCTTGTGTGCATTAGCATCATCTGGCAGAGGAGCAGAGGCACCGGTGACGGTGGGAGCTGCATCTCACATGGGCCTGGAGTCTGAATCCACCAACGATGAGGGCACCAGTGAGACGTAGGGCGAGGGGAGCACCACGACTGAGCCAGGAGGGGACACTACCGACAGTGACACCTCCTCCGATGGCAGCTCCCTGGCAGTGGCGGACACCTCTGTGGCCACCCCAACTACAGGTACATCCGCCACCCCTGTACCAGCACCGCCCTCCCAGCAGCCCCTCAGGGAGTTTCCTCTGCCCGCTCACCCAGGAGGGCGGGCATCTCCTTCACCTCAGGCCCTGCCCCAGTCAGCCCTGCTGCCCTCAGTAAGGAGGCTATTGACCTCCTGCGATCTCTCTCTGTTGGGCAGTCAACCATACTGAATGCCATCCAGGGTGTAGCAGTGCATTTGCAACAAACAAATGCATACCTGGAGGGCATTCACTCTGGCGTGGCGGCCCAACAGAGAGCATTCCAGGATCTGGCCAACGCACTGATGGCAGCCATTGTCCCTGTCTCCAGCCTCCCCCCTCAAAATTCCTCTACCCAGTCCCAATCCCCTCAACCCCAGCCTATACCAAGCACACCTTCAGACCAGCAATCACCCAAATCAACAGAAGTGGCTCAGGCAAACACAGGCACCACACTTCATCTCACAAACACTCACACAAGCACCATCCACATGCAGACACACCAACATACACTGCCTCCACTGTGTCCCCCTCCTCCTCGTCGTCAACCTCCTTCCCAGTAGCGTCTCCACTCACACCTGCATGCACTCCATCCTCATCCACTACCTCCATCACCAGCACGCCTATCACTACAAGCCCCTCACTGGCAGTCACCACCCCCACATCCATGCACATGTCCCCTGTGTCCTCTTCCACTGTGTCTGTGACCCCTCCTCCCAAAGTACACAAACGCAAGCACTCAGACACCCAACATCCATCCACCTCACGACAGCATCCAGACTATGCACCTGCACCCAAACACAGCAGACTGACACCTCCTACAACCACTCCCTCTTCCTCCACACCCAAACCTTCACCCTCTTCCCGCCCCAGTGTCCCTAAGAAGCTTTTCCTCGCCAACAATGACCTATTTCCTACCCCTCCCACTCCCAGTCCTTCACCTCGGGCCAGGGTGGCCAGAACCCAGCCCAGCACCTCGGCCACCCAGTACATGGCCGCTGTGGTTTCTGCAGCAACTGCAGGTGTGAGAGGCTCCAAGGAGTCACCCGTCAGCCCAGCCAGTGTGCCAGCACCACCTACCAAGGTCAAGAAGGGTCCGCCACCTAACAAGGGCAAGAAGGGGACACCAGCCAGCAAGGGGAAGGAGGCACCACCATCCAGCAAGAAAAAGACACCAGCTGGCAGAGGCAAGGAGGCACCACCATCTGCCAGGGGCAGGAAGGGGCACACAACACCAGCCACGGCACTTTAGCCGTCCACGGCTGCAGGTGAAGGCCTGGACGTTACCACCACCACTGCCAGCACCGCCACCTGCACCGCGGCCAGCACCGCCACCTCCACCGTGGCCAGCACCGCCACCTGCACTGCGTCCAGCACTGCCACATGCACCGTGGCCAGCAGCACCACTGCCAGCAGCAGCGGCCCCAGTGGGCAGCCGTCCGAGGCTGCAGGTGAAGGCCTGGAGGCTACCACCACCACTGCCAGCACCGCCACCTGCACCGCGGGCAACACCCCCACCTGCACCACGTCCAGCACCGCCACATGCACTTCCGCCAGCAGCACCACTGCCAGCAGCAGCAGCCCCAGTGGGCTGCCGTCCGAGGCTGCAGGTGAAGGCCTGGAGGCTACCACCACCACTGACAGCACCGCCACCTGTAGCACAACTGGCATCCACTGAGCAGCCGTCACCGCCGGCAAGCAGTGTGTAGTGGTGACTACATGGGCTGCAGTGCGTCCTGGCCCCTGCAACACCTGTTGGTGTGACACACAGGTGAAAGACTGTGACATTGCACCATCCAGGATGAAGCACACTGGGGACAAGGCTCCCTCCAGAACCAGTGGAAAAAGCCATCCACTCAGCCCCTCTTTGCCAGGATGAAGCACAGTGGGTACAAGGCCCCCTTCAGAACCAGTGGAAGAAAACATCCACTCAGCCCCTCCTTGCCAGGATGAAGCACACTGGGCACAAGGCCCTCTCCAGAACCAGTGGAAGAAGTCATCCACTCAGCCCCTCCTTGCCAGGATGAAGGACACTGGGCACAAGGCCCCCTCCAGAACCAGTGGAAGAAAACATCCACTAGAGAGACTATGGCTTTGCACTCCCCAGGACCAGGCAAACCACCCACTTGAGAGACTGTGGCTTTGCACTCCCCAGGACCAAGCAGTGGGTAAACCACCCACTAGAGAGACTGTGGCTTTGCACTCCCCAGGACCAAGCAGTGGGCAAACCATCCACTTGAGAGACTGTGGCTTTGCACTCCCCAGGACAAAGCAGTGGGCAAACCACCCACTAGAGAGACTGTGGCTTTGCACTCCCCAGGGCCAAGCAGTGGGCAAACCACCCACTAGAGAGACTGTGGTTTTGCACTCCCCAGGACCAAGCAGTGGGCATGGAGCCCCCTCCAGGCCAGTGGAGTTGTACCTTCTTCCGGGTGAGGTGCCCCCCCCATCCCCCTGAGGTGCCTGTGTGTTTTCGAGCTGATGCCCTGCAGTGTTCTCTCCGTATTGAGGCAGGAGTCAAGTGTGGCCTTGGCCTGTGTGTTTTGGCCCAGTGGGCCACGGACATTTTGGTGTGCGCATTGTCCCTCCTTTTGTAGATATTGTACATACTGTTTGTTGCTTTAAGAACGTAATTTTCTATATTTATAATATTACACTCAATTTAATCCATTCCTTTTGTCCTTGCGTAATTCCTGAGGGTTACGGGGTGTATATGTAATGTTGTTATATCTGTTTGTGTGTATGTTGTTGGGGGTGGGGGTGTTCCGTGTGTGTATCACTCACTTTTACCTCCCTTGTGTGCTAGGTGCAGTACTCACTGTGGTCGTCTTCGTCGGCGTTCATGCTCCTGGTGCATGAGAAGGTACACCAGCATTGGGAAAAAGTGCAGCTCGGGCTCCATGGCGTCGTGGTTCTTCCTTGGTTGTCCAGAGGTGAGTCGTTTCACTTCAGAGTACTGTTTCTGCTGTGCTTTTGATGGCGTTGGTACCGCCCTGGAACAGCTGGCGGATAGGCGTGTTGTAATGCAGTGTGCAGTACATTGTCTTCCGCCTGGCTGTTGGCGGTTACCGCCGCAGTGTTTGTTGCTACCACCGTGGCGGTCGGTGTATTAAAGTGGCTGTTTCTGTTGGCAGTTGCCGCCGTGGTCATGATTCAAAATTTTTTACCGCCGGCCTGTTGGCGGTGTTACCGCCGCTTTATCACCGACCGCCAGGGTTGTAATGAGGGCCTTAGTCTTTGAAAATTCATAACTTGACTTGTGTATGTTGGATTTTTTTCATTTTGGTCTTGTTATGTTTAGATACATATTACCTATTTGTCTAACCCTGAGTTGTGTCATTTTGTAGTGTTTTCACTTAATTACTGTGTGTGTTGGTACAAATACTTTACACATTGCTTCTGAAGTTAAGCCTGCCTGCTCGTGCCAAGCTACCAAGGGGGTGAGTAGGGGCTAACTGAGGGTGATTCTCCTTTACCCTGACTAGAGTGAGGGTCCTTGCTTGGACAGGGGGTAACCTGACTGCCAACCAAAGACCCCATTTCTAACACTTATCAATACAATATCTGGAAATTGACCAATGTACAGCCATACTGCTAGCTATAGACGTTCAGGTTGGGTGGCCTGTGAGCTGCTCCATTTGTGGAAACAGATTCATCCAACATAGTGAGCTCCCTCCCAACCAGAACCGGAGAGATGTAGAGCTAACTCCCTATGTTTCTAAAGAGTCTGGCTGGGTGTGCTACAATGTATTATTATCCTTTCATGTGTCTAATGCAATGATAAACAGACTTGGTAATGTTTGTTTTACCAGCACACTGGCCTAAGTCCGAAAAATTTCGTAGAAAATGATCAACTAAAATCCTCTCCCACATGTAAACCTTCAAATACTGACCCACTCATACCACACCATATGTTCCTCTGATCCACCTGTCGGTGTCTTGCAGTATGTAGCAATTGATTTTTTGTACCATGTTCTAGTACTTTATGTGTGTCTGGCGGATTTTGGGAGTTCTATGTGATTATTTTCCTAAGTTATATATTTTTTTAAATGCCAACTAGTGATAACATGAACAGATTTGTGCCAAGGGGTTTACAAATGTACTTGTGACTGTCGTCAAGTTCTTGAATGCATGTGTAATCAAACATTGTTGGATGTCTTTGTAAGATCACCAAGCCCATTAGTTAAGTGTGACATCAGGTTCAGTCGATGCCACTCGGGATTGTGTGCACAGTATGTTTTCTTCTTTTTGAGAATTGTTCACATTTTCTGTTTTTCCATTTTTGTTTGTGTATGTGTAATCTATTTTGTCTAGTGGTGTCCGCTTGATTGTATATTTTATATTTGACGAAGAGAGAAAAGTATGATAAGCTGTTGGTTGGACTGTCCGACCAGATTTAGTAAAATTCTATTTTTTCACCCACAAGCCTCTGATGGCATTGTGTCTGGGTCAATGTAGTTCCATTTGAAGAACTAATGGGGAAAGAGCTGTAAAGAAGAGTCTAATTGTGGAAGTTTGGAATACATTGTGGCTCAGGGAGGGAATTTACTTTTGCCATTGGCTCTTTGCACTTGTCTGCTCTTATCATTACTGGGGATCCACTGGTATCCCACCGGGCCATTCAGGCATTGATGTTTTGGTATTCCTATGTAGAGCACTGCAGATATAAATGTCTCAGTACTAGGATGCCAGTGGTAATTAATGTGTGTCAGGATCTGCGGATGTCGCCATAACGTGGAATACCAACACAGTGCTCAGACAGACGCACAGTAAGACAGTGTTTGATAATACCAGTAGACCTGGAGATGGGTGGTCAACAAATACAGACTGGGCACACAGCTGAACGCCCTAATGTCCTTCTATTTCCCATCTGTTATCACTGACTGGTGTGGCTGTGTACTATCCGCCAACTAAAGCCATAGTCCATTGAACATTTCTGCACGCAGTGGTGATGTCCTGCGTCTCAAGTAGCACATAACCTCAGGCTAATAAAAAAGGCACTCGTTAGGAGCGGCAAATTTGAAAGCAATTTTGTGTTTCTTTTGACCCCTCTGGGCGCTGCCTTTGATTATTTTTCCCCTGTGGATGTCTCTCGCACTTTCACAAAGACATGTAAAATATTTCCTTCTCTCAGCAGGCCCATTAACCCTGTTACAAGTGCCTAAATGTTATCCACGTGTGTCGAAGGAACCGCAGATATACAGAGCTGAAGATGTGCAAAGCACAGCTGTGGACGCTTATAGAGATAGGGAAATGTTAAGCAGTGGGCGAAGGAGTGGTGCACCTGTGGCAGATTATTCCACCTCTGTTTTTTTGTTTAGTTTTTACGAAACTGAACATTTGTCTGATTTCAACAATATGCAAGTTATTATGTATATGTATGAAACTGAGGTAAGTGCATTTTGTCTCGGTTCAGTGGAGTTACATCAATTCTCATTCAAAATAGAAATGGGAACTTACATAGACACCTACTATCTGTTGCAAATGCCACCTATGTAAGTGCTTACCACTAATAATACAGATTAGGCATCCAGTGCACTCTGGGGTATAGAAATGAAAATAAAAGGCAGAATTAGAGATACCAATCTAAGAGGCATGAAGCAACAGCGTGTGTTCTGTGGAAAGTGACTATCTGTCAGGTGTGGGGCACAACCCTTATAAGAACAATATTTTGATTTCCAATTTATGTAATTCTATCTGTAAAATAAGGTTCTATTTAGCAATAGATCAAGCACAGAAAGACAGTCGTAGCCTTTTAGGATAAACTATTAGTTAAACATACTTACTCTTATTAAAAAAAAAGTTTTGGGCTTTCTAGACACCCCTCTCATTTTCATTCCACTTAGAGTACTAGACTGTACACCATATAGCTTGCGATGCGCCCTATTTGCCTGCAGCTGCCTCTCACAGCAGTGCCCCTGTATTCCCTGATAGTCAAACCTCCTCACTTCTCCAGTACACACCGTATGAATTCACACCTGCGGCCCTCGCTCACGGAGGATGGTCTGCACCCTCCACCCCCATCTGCGCTCAAGCCATCCCGAAACTCACATCGGATGGTGTGGAAGGCCGCCTTCGGCCTTTTCTCGAAGCTCTCCCCCAGCCGCAGTCCGTGCTCCTCCCGGTCCAACAAGGGGTTCGGATTCCCGTTCATCGCCTAAGAATAACGATCACCCCAGACTGTATGTAAACAAACGCGCGAGCCCAGACAGACAGCGGAGGCGGGGCCTACGGGGGAGGGGCTCAGGCTGGAGGGACTTGGGCGGGGGAGGGCGGGGCCTGAGGATGGAGGAGCGCCGCATCAGGCGGAGGCGTGGAAGCTTGGGAGAGACCCCATTGCAGGTGAGCGTTACCGTGGCGGCCATCTTGCACCTCCCACAACCCGCTGTAAAACTGCCCAGCTCATCAAACAATTTTCTTATTTTAATTTGCTAACTGTGTTATATTCTTGTTTTGATTCACAGTATTAATGTCTCATATAATTCAACGCTCTCGCATCAGTTTGTTCAAAATGATTTTCCTTTTCATCAAAGCAAAGATAGCACACGTAGATCGCAGGCGGATATCTAATCTTGGGCATTTTCTAATGAGGACTTTGTTCCAAAGTGGCATCCGCATTTGTCGGTGAAAAAGAGTATGCTCTTTAGTGCGCTGTTCGCAGTTGGCGCATGCGCCGACCACTAGCACGGCGGTGAAATGAACCAATTGCCTGACTTAAAGTTGGCCGGCTCTGGGGACGTTTGAACTGCAGCGCGTGAGCCGTAGTAGAGAAGAGTGAGTGGTGTATTGCAGTATGGACAAACCAGTGGTGCACCATGTAGAGAAAGAAATTTAGGGTTTCCGACCATAAAAGCGATGATTGCGGAAAAGTGCTAGCCTTCGTTCCCACGTTCTTGGAGGCGGACAGGTATGAGAATTATCACACGTCCGAATTCTACAATAACAGCACTAGAAATTAGTTAAAAAGTTATTAAATGGTGATTTTATTACGAAAGTGAAAACTCAGCGTTTGCAGGTCCCGTGGCATGGGGACTGATCAGTGAGATCTATTTTAGTGGCTTTCGTTGTTTTACATTTCATATCATATACAGGTTACAACAGAAAATATGAATGAAGGGATGTTGAGCTTTTATAGCGCACTGTCACTCGCAAGTGAGCATCCTGGCGCTGTGCTGGGGAGTAACATGCATGGTTCCCTGTGTGAGAATGTATGAGTATGAACTGGAAGATGATACATGAGTTATATGAGGGAGAGACATAATGCATCGGGGGCAAGAAAGGGTCAGGTTTGAGACATTATTTCAGTTTTACTTCAGTGTCAAGGAACCGGAGTGTATTAGTCGTTTGGAGTAGCTTGCATAAAGGCTATTGCAATAATTAAGTATTGAAGTGATTAGGGCGAATGCAATGGTCTTCTTGGCGGCAAGAGGAAGAAAGTGAAATAATAGTTTTAGGGACTTGACTATATTGAAACACAGGCCGGCCACAGCTTGTGGGTAGGATAATAGCGCGGTGTCGAATTAGACCCCCAGATTTTTTGCTACTTCTACCGGGGTAGGGTATATGCGGTCAGGCCACCACTGTGAGAGGGAGAATGGACTGGGTTTGTCACAGAGTAACATTTTTGTTTTGTCTGTATTACATTTGCGGTGATTGTTTTGCATCTAGCTGATATCGGAGAGAAAGTTTTGAAAATTTAGTTCTGAGGTCATTTTTTTTTTTTTTTTGTGTCCAGCGTGAGAATCAACTGTATGTCATCAGCATAGGAGGTGGTCTTGAGTCCGTATGTTGTGATCAGGGAGATGAGGGGAGCCATATATATGTTGAAAAGGGTGGGACTGAGGGAAGATTCTTATGGCACTCTTATGTTGACTGATCTTTCGGTAGAGAAGAATTGTATCAGGGTGACTGTCTCCTATTGGTCAGAAATGATTTGATCCAAGATAAAGCCTTATGTAAAATCCCAATGTCTTCTGTTCACTGAAGAAAGATGTGGTGGGAGATGATGTCGAACGCTGCAGAGAGATCCAACAATATCAACACTGCATTGTTCCTTGCATCCAGAGTCATTTTTATGGTTTCAGAGACCTTAAGTAGATTTGACTCACTGGAATACTTGGGTCTGAAACCGGATCGTCGGAAGTGAAGTGCGTTAGAAATTTCAAGGGAATTGATGAGTTGATGGTTTACTAGTTTTTCAAGCACTTTTGGTAAAACTGGAAATAGGGACACTGGCCGGAACTTGCGAGGGTGGTAGAGCCTGCTAGGGACTTTATTTGAAGAGGTTTTACAACTGCGAGTTTCCAGATGGAGAGGACTTCCACTGTGGCTAGGGATAGGTTGAGCATCTGGTCGATTACTGGGTTGGCAGTGTCTATGGCTGCATGTAGTATGCAAGGTGGGCAGGGGTCATGTGGGTGCCAAATTTACAAGAGAGGATGACCTAGGGCTATTGGGGAAGGGAGATTTTCTGGAACATCGTCAACCTGAGCTGTGAGGTGTTATTAGGGCTGTTGAGACAGGGTTGACTAAAAGATAAGTTGTGGAGGAGGGGGTGAATCCCTGTTGTATGGCCTGAAACTTGCCTTTAAAGAGGGCATTCATCGGGCCGCATAGGACCAGAGATGGAGGAATATCTCTTGGAAGAGCTTTCAGTTGTAGGAAGACTTGGGAGATTTTAAAGATGGTTTTGGGGTTGTATCAGGCCTCCTCGATTTGAGTGGTAAAGAAGGATCTTTTTGTCTCCTTGATTTGCTTGTGGCACAACTCCTGCCCCTCTCTGAACCGGGGTAGGTCTTCCGATTTGTAAGCCTGACACTACTTGCGTTCAAGCTGTTTGCAATTGAGCTTTTGTTCCACTATGGCTGGAGAGAACCAGGGGGCAGATTGTTTTGGCTAGAACAAGTTGGTACGGACAGGAGATGTGAGTTCATTGGCTGTATCGGTAAGCCATGATTTGAAGGAATTCAGGTCTTTATTTAACTTTCTGCTAATGGTGGTGGTAGAGAAATGGGTGCAAAGGTTAGGATTGGTCTCCATGGCTCCCAACTTTTGTAGGGTGGTGGGGGTTTTGTCTTTTGGACGAGGGAGGGGATTCTGGGGATTGACTGTAAGATTAAAAGGGATCTGACCATGATTGAATGGTGGGGCCTCCAGGTGTCAGGCAGGGTTGGTTGGTACATATTCCATCGAGAGTGTGCACTAGCAAGCGGTTGGGAGGGGGTGGGGATAAGTTGAGGGAGACCTATTATCTCTAAAGTGTCTATGAAGTTAAGCGCTTGAGGGTTATCCAGGTTGTCAACACCAGAATGGTGACATTGGTGTAGTGAAGTAAGAAGGGGGCAAGTCTTCCCCGAATGAGGCTAGGAAGGTGGGTCCTGGCCCCGGGGTGCGATATAGTAAGCAGCCAGCAAAAGAGGGGCTGATCTTAAAGCAGAAGCCTAATCTTTCTGCTCCTTTAAGGGAGTCAGTGTTGGAAGAGCTATATTGGAAATTAACTCTAAAAATGATAGCACCACCATAACCCTCCGCCCTACCCCATCTCAGGTTCATGTATCTGTGGGGGTGGGGATGTTGTGGCAGTGACGGGGTTGCACTGGGGTTTAAGTTAGGTTTCAGTGGTGAATAAAAAAAAATCAAGCTTGTGGCCAGTGATTAGCTCCTAGACTTCCTGCGCATGTTTATTCAGTGAGTGTGTGTTTAAGAGACCACCCGAGAGGGATAGGTGGGCAGGAAAGGGGGCATCTAGAGCAGCATGCAGGGGAGTAGGGGGCGGCTCATTTGGAAGACCAAACTCACCCTGCAGCCAATGCAGGCAGCTGGGTTCAGTAAATATGTTGGATCCTAAATGTGGCAGTCACATAAGAGTTTGTTCCTCAAGCTTTTTAAAAAGTCGACAAAAAGTGGCTTACCTACTGTGGAATGGGTATCGTGGCTGGTGCTGGCCGCGGGACGGACAGGCGCAGACAGGCTTGCCTTTGGTGCGCTAGCATCGCGCCTGCGCAGTGGACCAGCACATAAGGGAAGATTTCAGCTAGACTCCGGCTCCTGGGTTTTTCCTGGGCCAAGCAACTAGTGCAGCACCCTCGAGATTGTGAGGGGGGTAGGACCGGTCCAAGTGTCGACTGAACACTTTACCTAAGGTGTCTATGTGCCGTCTAAGATACTGACACAATTAAAGTAGCAGTGCACTGATTTAAGACTTAAAAAGCAGTGATATTATAGCAAACAGTCCTTAACAGTGGCTGCGGCTTAATGTATTTAAAACTTAATATTTTAAACAATAAAGAGTTACAACTTATTGGTATTTAGCAGCAAAATGTCATTCTGTGCAGCAGTGAGAATAATTAGAGAGCAATGTTCCTCACTCTTAGCGCTTGCAATCAGGTTATCAGCGATGAGTAGAATAAATATAAATAAAATAATGTGGATCAGTTATTACACCAAACCTTAAGCATGACTGCCAGTTTTCAGGTATGTGTGACTTAGCACAGGATTAATTTTATCCACAAGTGGTCCTGCAGCATGATGTCAGTTTTCAAATGTCTTTAGTGATTTTCTGGATTTCAGAAATAGGTCTTTACTTAATGTGACAGTTAACTTAAGTGGGCTGAAGGAGGTAAACTATCAAACTGACATTACTTTAACCCCTGATGAGTGGCAGATTTACAAATATACAGTTTCAACAATATACCTTTTAAAGAAGAATCGGGAGGACAAGTTGAAGAGGCACAGGCCAACTGGGATATGATGGCTAGGGAACCAATAGCTAGTTTAGTTGGGCAAATTCGTAGGAAATACAGTTCAGTAGGATATAAAGTATGCACTATAACAATTGGAGCAGATTCTTACTGATAATGGATTATGAGTCCATAAATGAATTGTGAAATCTGGTAGAGGATGTTGGGACTACGCTTCTGAGGTCTGATAAAGGGATTTGCACCTCCATCGGTAAAGATCATTTTTAACTTCCTCCACAGATCCAAACGGGCTCGCCGTCACATCATCCTATGCCCCAGTGACTACAGAGCAATTATTATTAACGATACAGCTAAACGTTATCCAAGTAAATTTAGAACAAAAAGAAAAGTAATGAAAACATATATTTTCAACATTTCTGTTTAGTGGCTGTATGACATCTAAAAGCAACTGAACTGACAAAGTAGCTATTAAATCACATCAACATTAATATCTGGATTGGCTAAGGATTCCTAAAACACAACAGGCTATTTTAGAACACATGCATTTTCTGTTGTATGTCGACTTGAAGTGCCCAAATCCCACCTGTTCACACAGCAGTATAATGCAGTAACATGTAGTGGCAACTCAGCCATTATTGACTGATGTATTAACCTTCTGACACAATGGCCTGAACCATAGATAATGCGTAGTGATGGAGCAACCTAACTCCTATGGCTCTGCCTCTGACATAACAACCTTTGCCTACCAGATGGTCAAAGGATACCACCAACTAAACCGTGTGACAGTTGTAAACTTTCAGTGCATGGAGTTCCTCAGTTGCTTGTTAGTCACAGATGTAGGTCTTACCAAATATCTAGTGTATGTGTGTTGAGGCCTAATCGTGTGCCTACCAAGTCTTGTCACCGGTTCTGGAACTTTGAGAAAATGTCAGGGATTAGAAATGATTCAGCACTTTGGCTCGAGTTGAAAGTTGTCTCAACAGCTGCAGTTACTTTATAAATGGCACCATCTCTACATACCCAGGCCTCAGTGCTCATGGGACAGCGAGTTCCATCATCTCGCTGCCACAATGTAGCATGTTGTCGTTCACAGAACACGTTATTTGTTGGTGCTTTCTTGAATTATACTATGTGTTAGCTTGGTCATTACCATTTCTGTAAGCAGTGACAGGGTCCCATTTACAGCCGTTGCTAGCAAAGAGTTAGGGTCAAAAGGAAGGCAAAACTTGTTCCCTTGAAGTTGATCTTTGACCAAAACCTTCATCAGCTATATGGATATAACTTGGTGGGCCAGGTGGAGAATACCAACTATACCCTTGCTGCTTTTTTGTTGTTTTTCGATGACCTCTGGATGTGATGCTGTTGGTGACCATCATAGATGGTGAGGAGTGAAGTCCGCTTTAATCCTTATCAGTCCAAATGGAGGCAGTGTGTATCCAGAAGGGGAGCGATGAGTGTTGCGTTACTCTGAGGCAGGCATACGTCACTGTTCTATAATTGTCAGCTTTTGAGCGACAGTTCTCATTACTTTATTATGGTACTCATGAACCTCTTAGCGTCATTCACCTGGGACCACATCAGCATGATTTTGATGTGGTGTGTTTTGGAAGATTAAACCATTTATTGAATCCTTACCCTTGGAAGGATGAGGCGGTTGCATTATTGGTTATGATCTCTTTCAGAAGCCTGTGGGCCACCATGATTTTCTCTTTTTTTGTTGGTATTATTCCAGGATGGCTTGTCGACCTCCTTCCCCTCTGGTGCTGTACATTGCTATGGGGTTTGTGCCACATGTACATCCCAAATAAACAGTTTGATATAGTGGAAGGTTATTTGGTACCTAACCGATAACAGGAGTAAGCATCTGCAATATTCCATTTGGATGTGGTAGGACACCAGAGATTCCTTGGAACGTTTTAATAGTGTAGGGTTCCTATGATGCTGACAATGTTGAAATGGGTTTCATACGCGTTACCAGTTGGCAGTATTGTGTGCTTCCTCTTTCTGACATACATTTCTTTTTAGAAATGCCTCCATTTTTCTATTCTTTATTTACTGTTATCTTGTTTATTTGCCTTAGCAAATCCAGATAATTTACACACTTGCAGATCACACCAGTGAGTAAGGTACACCAGTCCCTTTTTTTAAGTGTATTTTCATAAACTTGTTCAGTTTGATTTCCCAGGTTTCCCAACCAAGAACTGATTTGGGGCTTTTTCTGGTGCTTCTTCAACACTTAGTGCATTACAGTAAGATGAATTCTCATACATGTGGGTCTGAATGTCATTGATTTTATGATGGCTTTTTCGCACAACCTAAATACACCCCTCCCTCCTCTTGGGGACCATGGAATTCTACCCACTGCAAACCTCTGCTCTAAGCATATTTTAAGGCTTGATATTACCCCCTCTGAGTCCCATTCTCCCAGACCTTGGGTCTGAGCTTACCAGTGGCCATACCTACAGCTAGATATAATTACCACTCATCTTAGGCCAACACAATGGTGCACTGAAAACAGGTATTAGTTTAGTAAATATATTGAAGGAAGTATCAAGGAGACTTATCTGGCAACAGTCCTGTAGAATGGGAGACAGTACCATTCTCTTCTACGGCACATACTCATACTACCATCCTGGCACATCACAGAACAGGTAATTCATCCCTGGGCTTATTTAGCTGCATTCCGAGCCCTGTTTGTGATCTCACCTTCAAGGAATCTCCTTGCATGTGAGAGGGTATCTTGTTGTGCATATGTTTTTCCCTAGCCTCTCTCCTGTATAACTTTATGATTTTGGTTGCAGACAATGTTAAATTTATGATGAGCGCACCAAGTAGAGTAAAGGCAAATTCATGGTAAGTACATATATCTATTATATATAATAAAGACTGCTAGAATCTGTTCTGACCTTTGTGTACTTGGAATTTAGTTTGAAAAGTGAAGTGTAGCATTTGAGCCTTTTTTTATACATTTTTTAAAACCATTATCCCTGAATGTGTTATTGCCTGAGTTGTGTAGATTAATTATCTTTTGTTTTGATACATCCTGTGCTTATCCTTCTGCTGGTTCCTCAGCCCTTTCAATTATTCAGGTGACATTTTCCCTTTATATCCTCAAGTATTGCAGGAACTCACTCTGTTTATAAAATACACCATCTTGAATAAATGTGTCTAATACGTTTGTGTAAAGAATTGGATAAAATGGATACTTTTATAGAAAACTGAACAACATTTTGAAAGATAAAAGAAAACAAACTAAAGAGAGTGATAGGTGAGGCGTATAATGTGAGAGTGAACAAACTTGTAGGAAAGATTGGATGTATGTGTATTTTTTGTATGACTTGGTCTCCGGTTTGAGCAATGGAAACCATTATTTGTGAGCCCCTCTACTGCCTCCTAAGAACTGGGGAAAAGTAGTTCATTTGTCAGCTACTAAATTGATTTAATTTCTCACATTGTCATGAAGCGTTTGCTTTGCACTACATAATAGATATTGCTTGAATTTTTAGGTATGATGTGCTGAGTCAGCTTCTCCTCGATGTGATAATGTATTTGGTGAATAAAGCACATGAGCAAGTATAGAAGATAAATCCAATTCTCCATCACATGGATACTTTGGACACAGATGGTGTTGTGATGAAGGATGCAGCTGGCTCAGTGCATACCCCAGAGGAAGCCCCTTTTCAAAGCAAAGGGCACCATTTGCGTGCTCTAACCCCAGAAGAAGCGGGAAAGCTGGACAAAGACTGCAGCACAGTGTCTGATTTCAAACAGATGAAATTGGAGCAAGAGGCTCAGAAAAACTGGGACCTTTTTTACAAGAGAAACAGTGTTAACTTCTTCAAAGACCGGCACTGGACAACACGAGAGTTTGAGGAACTGAAGGCTTGTAGAACGGTGAGATTTTTCAATTTTTTGGCATATGTTATTTGTTAGCCATGGTGCAAGCATGGGGAAATCCTTGAGTTCTGTAGGTCTTTAAAACCACTTGAAGGTGACATTGTGGTCATTAGTGCCCAACCTGGTCACCTGGACACTCCGTTACAAATGCACTTCAAATGTATGTCACGCCTCTTTTGTCAGCTCCTCTTACCAGCTCAAATGAATACGTTTGTATGAACCATTTCATTATGTCTAGTGATAGGAAAGGCCTATAATCATTAACATGAAGAAAGTGAACAATTTACAAAGAAGGAATTGGGTCAAACCCTTTCTAGCAAGTTTTTTCCTCTGGGTCACACCTTTTAGCTTTTCCTTTAAGACCACATTCTTTACATTTTTGGATCAGCCACGAAGAGTATTTCTCTCTCGCCCCGTGCCTTTGGCTTTTAGATGTATTACTCTTCCTTTTAGGGAGTGCTTCCAGAGTGGTGCATGTGGTTCATTGTTTTCAGGAACCATACGAGCAAGCAAAGGCTATTAGTCGAATACAAAATTCCTATTAAAAAAAAGACTTCTCCCGCTAAAAGCAATACACTCTGCCTGCTATCCAAAGGCTTACTTTATCATATGATCTAAATAAATATGTAAATGCATTTGACTATTTCTTGTGTATTATTTATCAAGGAAATCATTGGTGTTTGTGCAAAAGAATGTTACTTACAAAAAACAAATTTTTGTGTTGAGAAATATGACCAAACATATACACTTATTGTGCTTTTATATGCCTATCTAGTGCAGTGCAAGCCACCCATATGCCTAGACTGAACCGAGCACTTTCCCATCCCTTGTCTGTGGGAGGACTCCACATGTGATGGGGATCGTTTGTGACCTGAAGGTGCCAGGGTGAACAAACTGGTGTTGGTTGGAAAGGTAGGAGAAGAAGCGGCAAAGGGCATTGGTAGTGAATCCCATTTGCGACTAGAGGGTGTTATGGTCGACTGTGTCAAAAGCATCTGAGAGATCCAGCAAAGGGGTCTCTTCACCTGAGGTTAAAAGGACATTGTCTACGTTGTACAAGGTGGTGGTCTTTATGCTGCAGCATTGATCTGAAGCTAGGCTGGTAGTCATGCAGGGGTTAGTTAGCAATGTTGTGGTCTTGGAGACGATCATAGTCGGCTTTTTCAATGATCTTGATGATTACTTGTAGGTGAGTGATGCCCAGGTGATTGGTGCAGACATCAGAGTCTAGTGTAGGTTTCTGTAAGAGTGGGAGGATCTGGCCTGTATTGAGAGCTTCTGTGAGAGTGTCTTGTGTGAGGGATGCATTGACAACGGTAAATAGGCATAAGACAGCATATCCCGAGAGAGCTTTGATGAAGGATGATGGTAAGACATCATCTTCATAAGAAGTGGCTTTGAAGGACATAAGAATGTCAGTCACATCTGGGAGACAGAAGGCTTCAGTAATAAACATTGCAGAATTCTACGGGAGGAGGTGGGTGTGAGATATGAAGCAGACCTGGTATGGAAGTGCTTTTGCATCTCAGATATTTTTCGCTGCAGAAGAGGTTGATGGCATTGCACCTTTCTGTTGAGGGAGGAATAAGTTAATCTTACAGGAGGTAGATGCATTGTTTGATTATCTTGAACAGTGTTCTGGTTCTGTTGGTGGCTTCTTTGATGGTGCAGTACTTTACTTTGGCTGATGTGATGAGCTATCTGCGTGTTGCACAGAGGAGCTTCAGTATCAAGAGGTCATTCATACATACGTACATACATATAATGTTTTCCAAATAGAGTTACAGGCAGCAAGAACAAACATGCATTGGCAAAGCAACAGAGTCGGGCCATAATGTGATCATGCATGTTAAAAAAAAAAAAAAGACATGCATAAATAATGTTTGGTTGTATTACCACACTAACGCCCGACCTATTGTCTTTTTGGCATTGCTTTGTTTTTATTGAAGCCTGCATGTGTGATAACTCACTGTTTTCCAGAGGTGAATAAAATATTGGGAATGAAAACAGTGGAAGCATCTTTTGGGCTGCTGGTTATTGTTTGTGGGTCCTGAACGAATTTGAATGGTCCCAGTCTGTAAAATCAGGCTATGCATTGCTAATGCAAACCCATAACATAGCAGGCTCTTCCGACCTGCCTGGACCTGGACCTGGAGCTACATCAAGCAGAACATTTGATATCCTCTACAACATGCTCATGCTGCAAAGAGGGCATTTTGATTTAACAACTTTGGGCACAACTTAGATGTGGAGATTGGAATGTCCTTAAGAGGCATAGTAGAGAATTCAACAGTCATGAATGTATGGACCTGGAAGATGAATGCTGTGGTCAGTTTGAACAAGCTGTGCATGTGTAAGAAGAAAAGATGTAGCTTAGGGATATGTTGTGGTGGAAAGGTTATCCTCAGGAGGACAGTTGCTTGCAAAGAGTATCAATCAGTATGTAAATATTTTTCTCACTATGGCTTTTTTGTGTTAGTTTAGGTGTCTTGAGCAAATAAGAAGAGATCAATTAATCAATAGAACAAACATTGACAATATTCATTAATAATATTTTAAGTGTTAAGCAGTCACTCTTTGTAAAGGCTATATAGACTGTAAAAAAAAAAAGAATGAAAAACACATCTAGGTACGTGAAAGAACTAAATCAGAATCATTGTAAAAGTATGGGGATATCGGCATGATTCAGATTGAAAAGGATTCCTGGCTTCCTTTGTTTGTCTCTGTTCGAAATGGGATCTCTAGTTGGCAGTCGGTTTGCACCCTGTCCAAGTAGGGACCCTCACTCTAGTCAGGATAAGGAAGATACCCGCTCAGATAACCCCTGCTCACCCCCTTGGTAGCTTGACACGAGCAGTCAGGCTTATCTCAGAAGCAATGTGTAAAGCATTTGCACATAACACACAGTAATAAGTGAAAACACTACAAAAGGACACCACACCAGTTTTAGAAAAATAGCCAATATTTATCTATATAAAACAAGACCAAACACGATACAAAATCCAACATACAGTAATAAAAATATGAATGCTGCAAGATGTACTTAACAATACAGTTCCTTGAAGTCGATAACTCCACCTGGGGCTATCACAGCGTCGTGAACAACAAAACCAAAAGTTCAGGCTGGCTTCGGCGTTGCGGGCCAGCTGCTGTGTCGGGAAGATCCACAAACAGTACCTTGGATTCACAGGGCGTTGTGATCCTCGTGGTGAGCTCCAGAGAGCGGCGTCGCTGGCGTCAGTTCTGGAGTCGGTGCAGGAGTCGTCGGGCCCTTGAAGTCACGCAGTGGTGCTAAGCGGGACGATGCGACATGCGGTGCCCACAGGTCACGGTGCAGACAGCGGCTCAGTGACGGCATCCAGCGGTGTCGGTGAGACCAGGGCTGCGGTGGAAGCGGGGCGGTGCAATGTGCGGTGTCCACAGGTCACGGTGCAGGCAGCGTTGTCATCGTTGCAGAAGCGCTGTCGTCTGTAGGCCCAAGCCAGCAGTGCGGGACGGGACGGTGCTTCGTAACCCTCATGAGCGGGGTCCACAGGCCACGGTCCAGGCAAGGATGCCTGGTGACGACACTGGAGCTGATAGTGCTGGCATCGGTGGACCGGGGCTGCGGCGCGGGATGGGACGGTGCTTCGTGCTCCTCACGAGCGGTGTCCACAGGCCATGGTGCTGGCGACGGTGTCAGCAGGAGCGACATCGTCGGGATGCCCAGGTTGCGGTGGAAGCAGGTGACACTGGAGCGCGGGACCGACAGGTCGCGGTGCGGGCCGCGGCTCGGTGAAGTCGTCCGATGACGGCGTCGGTGAGACCAGGGTCGCGGTGCGAAGCGGGGCAATGTGACTCCAGCGGCATTGTTGGTGGCGTCGCTGTGGTTTCTACTCTTGGACAGCACAAAACACACATTTCCCAGTGCTGCAGGTCGAGAAACTGAAGTCTTTGGTGTCCTTGAGACTTCCAAAAGGAGGCAAGCTCTACTCCAAGCCCTTATAGAATTTTCTCAAGCAGGACACACAGCAAAGTTCACCCTTTGCACTCTTTTCAGGCAGAAGCAGCAACTGCAGGCCAGTCCAGCCAAGCAACACCGCAAAGAGACAGTACTCGCTCTTCAGCTCTTCTCCTGGGCAGAGGTTCCTCTTGATTCCCGAAGGATTCTAAAAGTCTGGGGTTTTGGGTCTGCTTCTTATACCCAGTTCTGCCTTTGAAGTTTGCAAACTTCAAAGCAAAGTCTCAAGTGTTTGCAAGATCCTTCCTTGTCCAGGCCAAGCCCCAGACACTCACCAGGGGGTCAGAGACATTGTGTGAGGGCAGGCACAGTCCTTTCAGGTGTGAGTGACCAGTCCTCCTCTCCCCTCCAGCACAGATGGCTAATCAAGATATGCAGGCTACACCCCAGCCCCCTTTGTGTCACTGTCTAGAGGAGAGGTGTGAACAGCCCAACTGTCAAACTGACCCAGACAGGGAATCCACAAACAGGCAGAGTCACAGAATGGATTAAGCAAGAAAATTCCTACTTTCTAAAAGTGGCATTTTCAAACGCACAATCTTAAAATCAACTTTACTAAGAGATGTATTTTTAAATTGTGAGCTCACAGACCCCAAACTCCACATGTCCACCCAATCCCAAAGGGAATCTACACTTTAATCAGATTTAAAGGTAGCCCCCATGTTAACCTATGAGAGGGACAGGCCTTGCAACAGTGAAAAACGAGTTTAGCAATATTTCACTGTCAGGACATATAAAACACATTAATATATGTCCTACCTTAACCATACACTGCACCCTGCCCTTGGGGCTACCTGGGGCCTACCTTAGGGGTGCCTTACATGTAAGAAAAGGGAAGGTTTGGGCCTGGCAAGTGGGTACACTTGCCAAGTCGAAGTTACAGTCAAAACTGTACACACAGACAATGCAGTGACAGATCTGAGACATGATTACAGAGCTACTTATGTGGGTGGCACAACCAGTGCTGCAGGCCCACTAGTAGCATTTGATTTACAGGCCCTGGGCTCCTCTAGTGCACTTTACTAGGGACTTACCAGTAAATCAAATATGTCAATCATGGATAAATCAGTCAACAGTACAATTTCTATAGGGAGCAGTTGCACTTTAGCACTGATTAGCAGTGGTAAAGTGCGCAGAGACAATAAACCAGCAAAAACAGACCTGAAAAAATAGGAGGAAGAAGGCAAAAGTTTTGGGGATAACCCTGCAAAAAGGGCCATTTCCAACAGTCTCCATCCTAGTAACATTTTATATTTTTTTTTTGTACTGCATAAACTCTACTATGAGCTATACATCTCTCAAACATGAGATCTGCCTCAAAGAAGCCCACAAATGGATGTTGCACACCACATTAATCTTCTGGATTAAACACAGTCTTGCTTACCACCAATCCTCTTCAAAGAATTGTGGCACCTGGGCGAAAGCTGCACTTTCTATAGGTTTGCCCAGGAATGTGTGTGTGTGTGTGTGTGTGTGTACGTACGCATATGTATGTATGTGTGTGTGTGTATGTGTGTGTATATATATATATATATATACACACCCACACACACCTTTTTAAGTGTTCTGGGAAACTCCTGTTGTTCAGGAGT
Source organism: Pleurodeles waltl (assembly GCF_031143425.1). Lineage (NCBI taxonomy): Eukaryota > Metazoa > Chordata > Amphibia > Caudata > Salamandridae > Pleurodeles > Pleurodeles waltl. The sequence goes on along the minus strand of NC_090449.1, from coordinate 1,020,439,296 downwards.
TGTTGAGTGTTCTTACTGGTATGGACGCAGAATTTGATAGTGGAATGTTTTTGAAGATTTGGGATGGACAAGTGTTAGATAAGGGTTAAAGTTGCAGCCTGCTTGCTTACTTGCTTTGACAAGTTCCCGAAATTTAGTTGATTATGGATGTAGATATTGGATATAGAGACTATGCTTACCTTTCCCTCGAGGGTTTTGTAGAAAATGGGTTGCAGCAGTTTTTTTTTTTTTTTTTTTTTTTTTTTTTGTTTAAATAAGAATCAAACATATTTGTGTTAGTTGTGTAATGATTTGTCAGTTTGTTACAAAGTTCTTGAGAAAAAGGGGGTATGTAGCTTCTGTGCATTTTAGCTTGTGGAATTGTATATAGGGTCTTCCATCCATTCCTCTCAGCCATTCTCCTTTAGGGGCAGTTTTGTCAGATCTCCAGTATTTTGTGGTGTCTCAGCATTAGTGTTTTGAAGATCACTGCTCTAGTACATGACGTATTTGTAGATATAGGTTGAATTGCGTTTTGTGAAGCTCAGCTTCCTCATGTAAGGTAGGGAAGGATTTCATGTGACCCACCTCCCCCACACACCCTCCAGCTTGGAGAAGCCTATGCCACTCCATACCCCTAATCCAACAATGTTAGAGGAGTATGCCTGCCACTTTCTATACGGTGTAACTTCCTTTACATTGTGTGAGTCTCTCTGGCCAGTAGAGGGCTGTCTGCCAACACTGCCCTGGTCATTAACAGGAAGTTCTTTGAGATTGAGTCTCCGTAAAGAATACCCAGGATATACAGGTCTATCAGCAGGTCCTGCTTGAGACAGAAATGATGGGTCCTCTTTGTCCCCCAACAGCCACTCATTCAAGATAACCATCTGGAGCGTGTGTACATCTGCCATTTCATACACCAATTGTGTTCATATGCCTGATACAGTCTGGGGTTGTTTACCACCGTAAGTATCTGCGTAGTTCTGTAGGAGATAGAGAATTTTAGGAAGAGTGGTTATTTTGAATAATGAGACTTAACCTTGGATAACGTGAGGTAGTTTGCTCCTAGCTTGGACTTCTTTCATCCTAATCTCCAGCAGGAGACATACATTGGGTTCCCAGCAGTATGTTAAAGCTAAGGTTATGTGAGTGCCCGGGTGTTTGATGCTATCTACCTGGGCATGCAGTTTGCTCTGCTTGCAGACAGCTGTCTGACCACCTCTGATCATAATATTAAATTATAATAGATTTACCTCAGTTTACTTGTTTTAATTAATGTGTGTCTCATCCATGAATTATTGCCAGAAAAAAGTATATCATCTGCATATAGTGGAATGTGATCGTTGATCCTCTCCACTCCCATTGGAATCTCTGTGCCAGTGATTCTCAGCAGTTGAATTTGCAAGCATCTCCATGGCCAGAGTGAAAAATAATTGGGGGAGGGCATGTTTTCAAAATCTAGTATTAGCACACTTGGTCCTGTGAACGCTTGTGCACTTACCTGCACCATTTGAACATGTCTGATGCAGTGCCTGGTATCCTGCCCCAGCTTGAAACCATTTTGGTGTTGGGGCTCTAATTAGGTTTTCAACCTTATTAACCCTACCAAGGACTTTGAATTTAGTATTCAGGAAATAAAATTGTGGTCATTTCCAGGTCTTCTGGTAAAGAACTCACCTTGGTTCCCTGCTGGAGCATATTTAGAAGGTGGATTGTCAAAAGTGTGTGAGTGGGAATTCACTTGGCCATGTAGTCTTCCTGGGTTGTATGTCATTTATGACCTTTGCAATCTTTTATACACTTAGCAGGAGGTCCAACACCTTGCAGTCTTCTGCTTCTGTAGTCTTCATAGGAAGAACGGTAATTAGAGGCGAGGCATACTCTGTTCTTGGCACCAGACAAGCTCTGTAGAATGAGTGGCAGTATGCTGCAAATGCCGAGAACACATCTGCAGCACCAGGCCCTCGTTGCCCAGATAAGCACCAGATTTTTTATACTAACTTGAATGCCTGCACCCTGTGTGTGAGCCAATACAGAAGCTTGACTACCATGTTGCCAGATTTGTACATGCGTCTCTGGGTTTCCAAGCATGTCACTGTGGCAGAGTGTAAGGCCATCTGTTTCAGAGACCTTTTCTCTGTCTCAAGTTTTCGAACAGGGTAATATTCTCACAGACTGGTAACATCTGTTCAATGTTAAGTATGCACGTCTCCACCGCAGTTATGTCTGATTCCCTCTCCTTATCTTAGTTCTGTCAATATGAGATAGTTTTGCCTTGAAATACAGCTTTGAGAGCTTCCCATCCCATATGAGCTGATGTGATAGAACCTCCATTCAATAAGGAAGTGTCAATTTGTGCATGTATTTTGACTAACCTCTTTATCAGTTAACCATCAGGTAGCATGTTGCCACATTACCACTATTTTTCTTCCTTGCAACCCTTAGGGACAGCTCCGCCAGGGAGTGATCAGACACACCTCTTGGTATTATACATGTCTCCTGGATGCATGACAACTTTGTGGCCTGGAGAAAGAAGTAGTCAATTCTGGAGATGGGCCAGATACAGAGTAAAATGTATATACTCTATTGCAAGTTCCATGGTTGTTTGTTGGAACCACACATGCCTTTACAACGCTGTCTGAACCACAAGTGTTTCTTTACAATTCATTCCTTTACCACGCAAGTCGTTTTACAACTTGCCTTAGGGAAAGTGCTGGACTTTGGAACAGTATAATTTACTATTCAAACTCCAGTCTGGCAACACTAGGGACAGTGTTGGACTTCAAGCCCAACATCAGTCCAAAAAAATGCTTTCCTTAAGTCGTTAATAGCACTTGCATTGTAAAGGAATTAGTTTTAAAGGCGCACTTGTGTTTCGGACTGCAATGATGAGGCACAGTGTGGTTTGAACTGCGTTATAAAGGGTATTTCCCAAGTTCCATGTGTGCTATACATCACAAAGTCCCAAAGAGTTTGCCCAGTCCTCAAAAACCCTGTTCCTAGTGGTTTTATGCCCCATGAGTGTCTAAGTGTCTGTCCATGGTTACAATAAAGTCACCCCACAAGTACTGTTAATTCCTGGAGAAGATGCAGATGGGGCATAAACACTTATGAATGACTAGTGACCGCCCTCTTTTCTACTCACCAGTGAAATATACCAACCCATAGACCTCTCTGAACTCTGCTATCAGGGGAATGGACCATCGGACTAGGGTCACTGCACCCTGCAATACTTGGACAAAACCAGAGTGGTATATGCTGTCCTACCACTAGTGCTCTAGGAAGACACTCTCGGTGCCTCCAAGACGAGTTTCCTGTTATTATTAAGCCCATTCACCAGGGGCGGCTCATCCATAAGGGCGGAGGAGTGTCCCCCCCCCCCCCCCCCCCACACACCTTTTCCCACCAGCAGCAACAGCTGTAAAACTTTTACCAAATAACAATAGTAAACTTTATTTATTATCGTTGTTTGGTAAAAGGGCGGGCCACAGATGTGACGTGCACTCTGGGCTGGAGAGAGCCTGCACAGGCTCCCAGTCTGCCTGGGAGCGCCTTGCCTGGGTGCTCCCAGCCAATCCTGACTCTTCTTAAGATGTAAGAGACTAAGGATAAACAATCATAATACAAGTACATAGGGTCTACAAAATGTTTTGATGCAGGAAGGAGATTGTCTAGAAAGGGGAAGTGGCATTTGTATCATGCATATTAAAGGTTTACATAAGGTTGTGCTTTTATTGAGAAGGACACACCAGCATGCCAACGGGCAGGTATGCATTGGTGAGAAGATTACATAACAGAGCACCAGTTTGTATTAGTAGATTGCACATGCATAACACAGATGCATAGTCATGGTTGCAAGGAACCACAACTAGGCAATGAATTATAGGTTTGCGTGTTAGCCTATATTGCTATTGCTGGTTGTGATATGTGTCAAATGATAGAGTTGCATGAAATGGTTGTAGGTCCAAAATGGCGACCTAAACAGGTAATTTCTATGTATTCAGTGGTTTTCAATATACAGACAAAGGTCTACGTGCTTTTATTTTGCAATGCTAGTAAGAATTGCACAACCACAATAAAGCAGGTTTATTTGGGTTCTAATTTAGTGACACAATTCACAAGTACAGATATTTGTATTTGGAATCTCTACAATATGGCACCCTTGTATTTGGTAACTCTGGTACTTATGGACCTCATATGAGATCTCATAATGAGATGGTGGTTGTATTGTCCCAATATGGTGGCCAAAGGAAGTTGCTGGTAGCAAATGTTGAGATTTATTAAGGAAACATTGCCACATTAGGGCCTTTTTACCCAGTGGTGCTGGACGTAATTTACACAGGAATGCCAATAGACTTCACTTCCTGTTGCAGCTGATGTATCTCGAAAAATAAACACACACTGCCACTGGGTGGGATGTGAGTAAAGGAAGTGAGTGGTGATAACCCCTCAAGGTAACACCCAGTTTTTGTATTGCACCTATCTTGGGTACACTAAGGGTGGCTCTGGGTAACACAAGATTTGAGATTTATGGGGGTCTGTTCGGATAAGGGGCCTTTAAATTGAGCCAAAATATAGGGGAATGTCAGACACAACAAAAAGCCCGTAATAGGCTGCATAGGTGGTCTAGGGCTTTCATCCAAGCATGCCCCTTAACTTTATAGTCAGATCAGTGGGAAAACACCTTATTGTTCAGCAATAATCCATTACATTAATGTGACCACAGTATAATCAGCAAAACTAAGTTAGGGTTTTGAGGGATTTTATACTTCAGTTACATATCCTTGCACTTAAAATATCCATAATCATTGCCACAGCCATATTCTTGCAACTTTTTTCTGAAGGAAGGAGGAAGCAACTCTACAGGTCTCGTACATCCTCTTATTTTCAGAACCTCACATAAAATTTGTGACCTATTATTGTGGTGTGATAGATGACGAAAGAAATGTCTTTGCAATGTTTTCTGTTCATTGAGGCTGTTCATCTTGATTCTGTAATAGTTTGAACCATCTTTATAGGTGTCCAATGAAGGCTTAATTTATGCTGAATTTCAGAAAATCTGTAGAACATAAATTTACATACAATGGCTATTCTAAACATTTGTGTGGATTTAACCCTCCTGTGCCTCTGTTGGATATCCCATATCTACAATGTACTGTCCCGAGGACATTGCACTTGAAGGATGTTGCAAGGTTCTAAATATAAAAACAAGTGTGCCCACTTACCATTCGGAACTAGTGTATTCACTGTATACCGCAGGCTCTGCTGGTGGCACTGATACAATTGGGCCATAACTTTAATTGTAAGAGATTGGCCCACAAAGTGTGGTATATCCAGGGGTCTTACTTTGGATGTAAAGCCCATTCCCAGCACCTGTGTTCCCCCTGTTGTAACATTGGCTTTGGCGCTCATTGGAACTGAAAATGGTATGCATCTTTAATGCACTGATCACCCCATTAACTAGACCTTCGAACCTGAGATCTAGCTGACAGTGGATTTAGGAATCCCAGTTCTGTTTTGGGTGAGGGAGGGGGGGTGGATTTGGGATTTTTTTGTAGTTTCTCATTCCTGGGCTGGGACCCTCCGAGCCTTCCTGTTGCACCTGGCCTTTTTTTGCAGGGTCATCCCCAGTCTTTTTGCCTCATTCCTTCTAATTTTTCTGACCAGTATTTGTTGGCTTTAGGACTCTGGGCTCTTTACCACTGCTAAAACAGTGCTAAAGTACATATGCTCTCTGTAAATTGTACTGTTGATTGGTTTATCCATGATTGGCATATTTGATTTACTGGTAAGTCCCTAGTAAAGTGCACTAGAGGTTTCCCAGGCCTGTAAGTCAATTGCTACTAGTGGGCCCGCAGCACTGATTGTGCCACCCACATTAGTCGCACTGTAAACATGGCTCAGACCTGCCACTGCATTGTCTGTGTGTGCGGTTTTAAACTTCCAATTCAACTTGGCAAGTGTACCCACTTGCCAGGCCTAAACCTTCTCTTTTACTACATGCCAGGCACCGCTAAGGTAGGCCCTAGGTAGCCCCAGGGGCAGGGTGAAATATATGTTTAAGGTAGGACATATACTAGTGTGTTTTATATGTCCCAAAAGTGAAATACTGCCAAATTCGGTTTTCACTGTGCAAGGCCTATCTCTCTCATAGGTTAACATGGGGGCTGCCTTTAAATATCCTTAAATCACAAATGCCCTATGAGAGCAGATAAAAATGTGGAGTTTAGGGTCTCTGAACTCACAATTTAGCAAGACATCTTTTAGTGAAGTTAGTTTTTAAATTGTCTGTTAGAAAATGAAACTTTTAGTAAATAGGTATTTTCTTGCTTAAACTGTTCTGTCTGTCCGTCCTGTTTGTGGCTTGTCTGCCTGGGTCAGTTTGACAATTGGGCTGTTTAGCACCTCTCTAGACAAAGACACAAAGGGGGGAGCGGGGTAGCCTGCATATCCCAATGAGCCATATGAGCTAGAGGGGAGGGGGGAGTGGTCATTCACACCTGAAAGGACTGTACCTGCCCTCACACAATGCAGTCTCCAGCCCCCTGGTGTGTGTCTGTGACATCCTTCCTTGGCCAGGCCAGGCCCCAAACACTTGAGACTTTGCTTTGAAGTTTGCCAACTTCAAAGGTAGAAAGGGGTATAAGAAGAAGACCCAAACCCCAGACTTTTAAAATCTTTCTGGAATCAAGAGGAACCTCTGCACGGAGAAGAGCTGGAGGAGGAGTACTGCCCCTTTTCTGTGTTGCTTTCCTGGACTGGCTTGCAGTTGCTGCTTCTGCCTGAAAAGAGTGCAAAAGGTGAACTTTGATGTGTGTCCTGCTTAAGAAAGTTCTCCAAGGGCTTGGAGTAGAGCTTGCCTCCTGATGGAAGTCTCAGGGACACCAAAGACTTCACATTCCTCGACCTGCAGCACTAGGAACTGTGTGTTTTGTGCTGTACAAGAAGAAAATCCACTGCAAGGCCGCGAACGAAGCCACTGGCCTGCACCGTGACCTGCTGACGCCGCACGGAGTCGCATTGCCCCACTTCGCACCGCGACCCTGGTCTCACCGACGCTGTCTTTGGATGACTTCACCGAGCCGCTGCTCGCGCCGCGATCTGTAGGGCCTGCACTCCGGCATTGCCTGCTCACACTGCAGCCTGGGCATCCCTGACGACGACGCACCTGCTGACACCGGCGCTGCTGCCTGTACCGTGGCCTGTGGACACAGTTTGTGAGGTACACAAAGCACCGGCCCGGACTGCAGCCCCGGTCCACCGACGCCAGCATCATCGACTCCCTTGTCATCACCAGGCATCCTGCTGCACTGTGGCCTGTGGACACCACTCGTGAGGGTCACGAAGCACCGTCCCGTCCCACACTGCTGGTTTGGGCCTGCCGCCACTGCTTGCACCATGACCTGTGGACACTGCACGTTGCACCGCACCGCTTCACACCGCAGACACAGTCTCACCAACGCCGATGGACGCTGTCACCCAGCCGATGCCTGCCCGTGACATGTGGGCACCACACGTCGCCTCATCCTGCTTCGCACCGCAGCCCTGATGCCATCAACATCAGCGCACCTGACTTAGTCCGGAGTTCGATCCGCAAGGCATGTGACTTCAAGGGCCCGACGACTTCTGCACCGACTCTGGAACCGACACCGCGACGTCAGCGAGGCCACTCTCTGGAGCGAGGATCACTACGCCCTACAAATCCAAGGTACTGTTTGCGGGTCTTCCCGACATTGTAGCTGGCCCTCGATGCTCCGGCCGCCCTGAACTGTTGTTTTGTTGCTCACGACAACGTGATAGCCCCAAGTGGAGCTATTGACTTCAAAGAACTGTATTTTTGAGTAACTCTTGCAGAATTCATATTTTTATTACGGTATGTTGGATTTTTATCGTATTTGGTCTTGTTTTAAAGCGATAAATATTGGCTATTTTTCTAAAACTGGTGTGGTGTCCTTTTGTAGTGTTTTCACTGTGTCAGTGTGTGTTATGTGAAAATGCTTTACACATTGCTTCTGAGATAACCCTGACAGCTCTTCCCAAGCTACCAAGGGGGTGAGCAGGGGTTATCTGAGCGCGTATCTCCCTTATCCTGACTAGAGTGAAGGACCCTACTTGGACAGGGTGCAAACCTGCCAACTAGAGACCCCATTTCTAACACTTCCCTCATGCTCGGGGTCAGTGCCTGGATACCGTCACGGGTGACAAGTTTTGCACTCTGCAAATCCACATTCCATTCCATTGCATCACATTGAGAAACTAGGACAAACATATCATAGCACTCTTGATTCATTTGTAGCATTCTGTTTAGTACCTTTCAGTAGATGAGAAGTATTGGTCATAATAAAGAACTCTGAGCCAAAGTCTCCAGGGTTGTCAAGCTAGTAGAATTGTCCAGTCTGTAGGATGATATTGCTCATAGATCCCACTGTGCCCCCATGTTTTCCACATCACAAAACGAGTTGTCCAAAAATCAACCCTAAGGCCTGACATGCATTTTCAGGGGCAGTTCTCAGCTCCTGAAATCCCTGGCTATTCATAAATTGGTGGGGTGGAGAGTTTAGGATTGGATGAGCAAGCTTGAGGGGAAGAGTTGAACACTCAAGCCCACTTGTAAAAGCCACAGATCTTAATTCTAGATGATGGAATTGCCTGACTTGTTGGACTGTAGAGCACAAACAACTGGAAGTCGTGGGCCTGTTTTCTGTACAAAGCTGGTGAGCAGCCAAGGACTTATAAACACTTTTCATAGACCTATTACTCAAAATGTGGTGTAGATTAGGTAGCAATCTAGACACCTGTTAAAACTACCGCCTGCCATAACCTTCATCAGGACTTAGAAGTTTCCATTCCAGTTGGCATATTTTGCACGATATTTTGGATTAATTTGTTGTTTTCCTTTATTTCATTGTGAAGTTTTAAGATAATTTAAATTTAAGTCCATGTGCCAGCAGGGACATTGTCACACTATGCACAGAGTTTCTATTGTAAGCTTTGAAAACGGGATGAATGTGGATCACTGTTTTTATTATGGAATTCACAAGCTTTGATCTGAGTATTGTCTTCTGTTTTCCTCCTGCAGTTTAATGGTCAGAAGTTGACCATTCTTGAAGCCGGCTGTGGAGTTGGCAATTGCCTCTTTCCTCTTTTGGAAGAAGATCTGAAAAGTTTTGCTTACGCCTGTGATTTCTCTCCTAGAGCGGTTGAATTTGTAAAGGTGAGTGTGGTTTAATATAGGACATGAGTTCTGAAATCTTTCGAAGTGCGCAGGTACAACAGAAACAATTTACGTAGTACACCAATGTTAACAACAGACCGCAGCATGAGGGGAAGCCCATGTCCACATTGGATTTAATGTGAAATAGCAGGCAGAACAGAAAGCAAAATAATTAAAGACAATTGTAATTTGAAAAGACCAGAGATCCTACTACAAGAGGGTCATTTGGAGCAGAATGCTAAAATACATATAAAGTTTAGGGTAGTTTATTTCAGCCTTTCTATTAATGTAAGACTTTGGAGCCTAAGTACATGACAGAAACCTGTGACTTTCAACAAACCCTTATCTAATGAGCAGGTAGCAGGATCTTCTCCCAGAGAAAGTGCAAGACTTCCTTGAGGAGTAGATATTCTTAAAAAATATGCTGAACTCATTATTTTCCTGAAATCCTGCTTCAGGTTGTCAGGTTTGAAAGTGAGGTTACACCTTGCAGAAATGTGAAAATGTACAACCGTGAATAACAAGGCTTCTGCACCCACTCGAACAATGACATTTATTAGGCATAGTGAAAGCTACTGGATGCTTCGAACCAATACTAAATGGCCTCTCTATTTGATTATAAAATATTGCTTTTTCATTTGTGTAAAACAAAACTACTATAATACATATGATTATAGTAGATAAGAACACACGATTATGTTTTCACACCAGCTTTCTGTTTCACTTTACAGGGAGTGCAGAATTATTAGGCAAATGAGTATTTTGACCACATCATCCTCTTTATGCATGTTGTCTTACTCCAAGCTGTATAGGCTCGAAAGCCTACTACCAATTAAGCATATTAGGTGATGTGCATCTCTGTAATGAGAAGGGGTGTGGTCTAATTACATCAACACCCTATATCAGGTGTGCATAATTATTAGGCAACTTCCTTTCCTTTGGCAAAATGGGTCAAAAGAAGGACTTGACAGGCTCAGAAAAGCCAAAAATAGTGAGATATCTTGCAGAGGGATGCAGCACTCTTAAAATTGCAAAGCTTCTGAAGCGTGATCATCGAACAATCAAGCGTTTCATTCAAAATAGTCAACAGGGTCGCAAGAAGCGTGTGGAAAAACCAAGGCGCAAAATAACTGCCCATGAACTGAGAAAAGTCAAGCGTGCAGCTGTCACGATGCCACTTGCCACCAGTTTGGCCATATTTCAGAGCTGCAACATCACTGGAGTGCCCAAAAGCACAAGGTGTGCAATACTCAGAGACATGGCCAAGGTAAGAAAGGCTGAAAGACGACCACCACTGAACAAGACACACAAGCTGAAACGTCAAGACTGGGCCAAGAAATATCTCAAGACTGATTTTTCTAAGGTTTTATGGACTGATGAAATGAGAGTGAGTCTTGATGGGCCAGATGGATGGGCCCGTGGCTGGATTGGTAAAGGGCAGAGAGCTCCAGTCCGACTCAGACGCCAGCAAGGTGGAGGTGGAGTACTGGTTTGGGCTGGTATCATCAAAGATGAGCTTGTGGGGCCTTTTCGGGTTGAAGATGGAGTCAAGCTCAACTCCCAGTCCTACTGCCAGTTCCTGGAAGACACCTTCTTCAAGCAGTGGTACAGGAAGAAGTCTGCATCCTTCAAGAAAAACATGATTTTCATGCAGGACAATGCTCCATCACACGCGTCCAAGTACTCCACAGCGTGGCTGGCAAGAAAGGGTATAAAAGAAGGAAATCTAATGACATGGCCTCCTTGTTCACCTGATCTGAACCCCATTGAGAACCTGTGGTCCATCATCAAATGTGAGATTTACAAGGAGGGAAAACAGTACACCTCTCTGAACAGTGTCTGGGAGGCTGTGGTTGCTGCTGCACGCAATGTTGATGGTGAACAGATCAAAACACTGACAGAATCCATGGATGGCAGGCTTTTGAGTGTCCTTGCAAAGAAAGGTGGCTATATTGGTCACCGATTTGTTTTTGTTTTGTTTTTGAATGTCAGAAATGTATATTTGTGAATGTTGAGATGTTATATTGGTTTCACTGGTAATAATAAATAATTGAAATGGGTATATATTTTTTTTTGTTAAGTTGCCTTATAATTATGCACAGTGATAGTCACCTGCACACACAGATATCCCCCTAACATAGCTAAAACTAAAAACAAACTAAAAACTACTTCCAAAAATATTCAGCTTTGATATTAATGAGTTTTTTGGGTTCATTGAGAACATGGTTGTTGTTCAATAATAAAATTAATCCTCAAAAATACAACTTGCCTAATAATTCTGCACTCCCTGTATGGTTATGTTTGTAACTGTGGATCACTTATTTGAATTTGTTCAGTGTGTTATTTGTCCATTGATGCATATGCTAACATGTTCCCAGAGTTTTCTGCGATTTGTTTTAAAAGTGGTGCTTGGTGCTGTTGGGGCCTAGCTAAATCAACCCAGTGTTCAATCTCCTTCTTAACAGCACTAGCCACAAACTGCTTGAAATATCCTGCACCAACACTCTGCCTATAGCCCAAGGATGCTATCCATTGCATGTTATTTGTGAAAACCTTGTTCCCTTCTTCAGCTTCCACCATTTCCATGGCCGAGGAACGTGCTCCAACTGGCCTGATTCTTTATATCCCAACCATCTCTTTTGCTTTATTAATTACCTTTTTGAAATCTGATGGCCCGGCTTCTCACGCTTTCTGCTCCTATACTTAAATGGTATGAAGCTTTAAGCATATTCTTTTGTTACTTTTTTGCTGCTTAACGTTGCTGCTAATATAGCCAATAAAAAGCATGTTTTCTAAAGTCCAATAATTAATAGGTTATATTCTCAGTTATTTACAGGGCACATTGTATACCAACAATTGGTGTTATGCCACGTAGGATGGAGTGTACTGAGTCTAGACAGTGTCTTGTTTGTAAAACAAGGTTTTAACTGCTTTACAATAAAGAGAATGATCAGAAATATTGAAAATATGCAAATGGAGGGAAAACAATATGACGCAGATTGAGATCCAAACATATGACCACCCAAGAGTGCGTAACTAGTGTTGAATTCGTATCAATAAATTAGATCTGGTACGAAAATTCCTAAGTGGGCAACACTCCAGAAATTAATTCATAAGGAAAGGGGGTGTAGAACTGAAAGTAGGTGCAGGCCTAGAATTAATAAACTTGTTTTCAAAACAATAATACATGAAAAACAACATAAAACTAAGTAAAATGTATGTTATATTTTTGCTCTAATTTGCTTACAACTGATAAGTTTCAGTAATTCCATGGAAATAAATAAATGAGCTGTACCCTCTTATTAACTAGCTAGAAAATTTCGAATGGAGTAACAGCTACACAGCTTTCAGCAGTCCAAGATCACTGAATCGCCACAAAATATCCTCACTCACTAATTAATGCCCCTCCATTTTGCCTCTCCATTTATTGGGCTCAGTACTCACAACTCTATGAGATTCATTTTGAATTATTATAGCTCCAGACCCGCATGCATTTTGCAACCTTATAACATACATTGATTTATGTACAATCTAATAATGTTTCCTACTTGGCACACTCAAAAGGCGCAACAACTGGTTCATGAAAACCTATATACATTACATTAAGATAATTCCTTGCCAGCCTCCGACACCTCTTGAAACACTTCATATAGTGGTACATTTTTAGTTCATTTTCTTTTAAACCAAGCACAACGAAATGATATGCTTTTTTTGTGTTTGTTTTGTAAATCTTTTTATTTAACATCACGTGGTATACAATACATATAAACAACGGAAATTTGACATGATAGTTAGTGAACGGGTGTGACGTTGTACAGAATCGTTCCAGGACCTTTTGCCCACGGATCCCCTCTATCGCGCTTCTACCTTTTCTCCTCCCACCAAGAGTGAAAAGACTAGTCTCTACCTCCCTAACGGCCACTCCGCCTTTTCTGGCACCCTCCTCCTGCTCACGTGCCCTGAGCTGCAGTCCTTTGTCCCCATATCTTGTCCCATTTTGTTGGGCACCCCCTGCTTTTGTAGACCACTCGCTCAGAGCCACAGCATCAGTCCATATCTGCCACCCAGTCCTCCCCCCTCGGTCGATGGGGTGCACCCCATAACCTGGTCACATTCCTCTTAGCCACTCCCGCTGCCAACCTCAGCCATACCACTTGGGTTTTTTTCCACACAGTTTCTCCTGGGATTGATAAGAGCAACCACCTAAGGTCCATCGGGACATGGCCTCCCACTATCCGTGACATCTCGTCCACCACTTCCCTACAAAACATCTGTATCTGTGGGCAGGACCATAGTATGTGATAGAATGTTCCCGGCATCTCACACCCTCTCACACAGAGATCTGACTGGGTGCTCCCCATCCGCTGCAGTCGCACCCTGGAGAGATAGGATCTGTGCAGTATCCGAAGCTGCACCAAACTAAAGCGGGTCCGAATTGCAATTTCTCTAGCGCTTTTCAACATGTCAGCCCATTCATCCTCATCCAGAGGACCTACGTCCTCTGCGACGCCACCCGCAGTCGTTAGTTTGGACTGGGGGAGTTGATGGACAGTTTCCTATAAAAATTGAGATTGCCTGGTCCGGCAGCGGTTCTGTAAGGATCCTGTCTTCAAGTAGCGTTGTGTCTTGGATTTGCTCCCCCATATGTATGTGGCTACGCAGCGCATAATGCAGTCACAAGTATCTATATCTTCCGCCTCCTGTAAGGCAAACTCTGTCTGTAGGTCCTCAAAGGATATCATAGCATCGTTCCTCCACACGTCTCCCAGGTGTTCCATCCCACTCCAGGCCCATCTAGAAAACCCCTGTAGCACATTCACTTCCCTCAGGAAGTTGCCAATTCCCCCAGCCCCCCGGTAGTGACTTGCCTCTCTCCATGCTCACACCACAGTTATGGTGTGAGTCGATAGGTCCCGGCCCCTTCAATGGCAGTATAGGACTTTCTCATAGCCCAGGCACCCATCGCTGCCCTGTCGACCCTATAGGCTGGCTCCTTGGGTCCTGTGAAGGCCCATTCATTGATTACCACAGCTGGGTTGCCCAGTAGTACATCCGGGTGCCTTGAATGGCCAGTCCTCACTCATAGACCCCCCTATAAAGCTTTCTGAGCGCTATACGGGAGGTCCCCCCTCACAACAGCGATCTAAGCGCCTGATCGATTTTGTTTTTTTTTTTTGATTTTTTTTTAAAAGCCCGCCTTGGGGATCGCCACGGGGTGTTCTGAAACACATATAGCAGATGGGGCAGTGTCATCATCTTGTACAAGGCTGCCCTACCCATTAGTGTCAATGGTAGTTGTCACCAATGTTCTACATCCCTCTCTAGCCTTTCCACCTGTGGGGTCAAGTTCACTCGGAGTAATTCTTGCGGGTCTCTGGTAGTGTAGATCCCCAAGTATTTGAAGCCATTGGGTGCCCCAGGAATGTCTGCTTGTGGGGGGGGGGGCATCGGAGCTGTCCCCCCCGCCAGGGGGTACAGCAGGGATTTGTCCCAGTTAATGTTATACCTGGAGTAATCTCCGTGACGTATAGTAATATGTAATCTGCGTATAGAGAGATACGCTCCTCCTACCCCTTCCCACCTGGGATTCCCCAAACCAAAGGGTCCTGCCGGATCCAGGCTGCCAGCGGTTCTAGGGCCAATGCATATAGCATAGGGGAGAGCGGGCCTCCCTGCCACGTACCCCTCTGCAGTTCAAAAGTGCGGGAATTCACCCATTTACTATCACCCTCACCAGCTGATTCAGGTAAAGAACCCTAACCCTGGTGCAAAATTTCGGACCCCACTTCAGACTGTCAAATGCTTTCCTGGCGTCTAGGGCCAACAAAGCTGCCTGGGTGCCCCCTAGTGACTGTGTTGTGTGGAGCACTCCGTACAGCCGACGGATGTTAAGCTGGGTGCTTCTCCGGGGCATAAAACCCGATTGATCGGGATGTACAATGAAGGTGATCACCGTTTGTAGCCAGCACCTTGGCCAGTACCTTTGACTCCACGTTCAGTAGGACGATAGGCCTATATGACGTGCATTATGTTGTCGGCTTCCCTTCCTTAGGAATGACCGCTATAGTTGCTGTCCTCTGATCTTCCGGCAGTTGCTGCGCATTTAGTGCCTCGTGATACATTTTCGTTAGATGTGAGGCCACCCTGCTTTTCAGCCCCTTGTAGAGCTCCACTGAGAGCCCGTTTGGGCCTGCTGCCTTTCCCGCCTGTAGGGCTCCAATTGCCTGCCTATCTCCTCAGCCATCAGCTCTCCCTCCAGTGACTTCCTTTCTACCTCTGTGAAGGACGCCAGGGCCACGTCTTTGAGCAAATCATCACAGTCGTCATCTGTCATACGGGTCTTTGTGGAGTATAGCTTCTCATAGTAGCAGGCGAAAACCCCAGATATTTCTGGGCTCGACCGTTTGGACCCACCCGATTCGTCTACTATCTAACATACCTCTTTTTGTTTCTGGTCTCTGTGGTCTAGCCACACTAGCAGTATGCTTGCCTTATCCCCAATATCGTATAACCTTCTGTGTGTCACCTGGGCATATTTCCTGGCCTCGTCCTCTGCCAGCTCACACAATTCAGTTTGCCTCTCTATTAAATGCCGGCAGAGCTCTCCTGATCTGTTACCAGGCAGCTGGGCCTGTAGCGCTCCTACTTCCCTCTCCAGAGCTTCGATTCGTAACTTGTTCTCCTTTTTTTTAAACGCCTTATCAGCGATTGGGCCTGTCCGCGAATGACCGCCTTAAATGCCTCCCATAACACTCAAACACTCATCTGGATGACACCAACCCCACATTTTCTTTAAAGTAGAGGTCCTTCCCTTCCCGTAGCTGTCCCCAATTTCCAGGTTCCTCAAGTACCATGGATCTATTCTGGGTTTGGTGGCATAGTGACGTTTCTGTCCCTTTAATGTTATCACTACCAACGAGTGGTCAGAGATTCCTCACGCCCCATGCCTGGCCTCCCCAAAGTGACCTATGTGTCGGCTATGGGTGTATATGTGATCTATCTTGGAAAAACTGCCATGTGGGGCAGAGTAGTATGTGTATGCCCTCTCCTGTGTGTAGCGTCCTTCAGATGTCCACCAGTCCCACCACTTCTACAAACGATTTCAGTAGTCGTCTGCCTCTGTGTCTATCACCGCATTCATGTCCCCCCTGCCTCCCTCCCATGATGAGGATCCCAGCTGGCAGCTCCAGCATCTGAGTTCTAATTTACGGCAACGTCACCCTGTGCAGGCGCGGTGGGATGTACACTGAGCATATGTTTAGTGTGAGCCCCTCACATTGTCCCATGATTGCGGTAAATCGGCCAATGGGATCTGCCCAGGAGCATACTAGTGTGAATGGAAGTGTCCTCCTAAGCAGGATGCCCACCCCCCTGGCATCTGACGAGTATCCCACGTGAACCACCAGAGTGTATCCAAATCTGTTTAGAGCCTTGTAGTTGTTCCCTCTAAGGTGGGTCTCCTGCAACAAGACTATGTCTGGAGCCATACACCTGAGGTGTTGTAGAACTATTGTACTCTTAATTTTACTCCCCAGCCCATTAACATTCTATGACAAGATGCTAAGTCCAATATACGAACCACTGGCCATTGTATGTAGTTGGGTTGGTTGCTATATCATGCTCTCCCCAGTCATTGGCTCTCTGCCTCTGTGGTTGGGTGCCCTCTGGGAGCCCCTTCTCCCCGAACTCAGCTTTTGTATGCACACTTCGAACATTTAAACTTGTAGGCTGCCACTGTTGAACTTCCCTCTCCCCAACAAACTTCCCCTCCCTCCCTCCCTGCTGCCCTGCCCCATGGGACCCCAACACCCCGCTTCACAACTTGGGAGAGTGCCTGTCGCCCCAAACCCTTCAAACCAATTAGTGGGTTTGGTCTGCAGACCATTGCAGACGGCCAGCCATAAGCCCCCGGCTCCTATTTGACCCTGTTCATTAATTGCTGTATAAACAGACAGACGACAGGGTTCAATACTTGGTTTCGTCCTGAGGTTCTGGGCAGATGCCCCGCCCCCCGCATCAGGCTCAACTCAACTCAACTCAACTCTCCTCCTGTTGCTTGGCTCAAGTCCAGACTCCCCTGGTCTGATGCACCCTCTGGGCTAGGCATGGATCGGTACCCCAGTCCTTCTTGTGCATTTGGACTGCCCTGGTGTTCTGTATTGGACTGGACGGGACATGTCTGGGCGTGTCTCGGAGTCCCTCTCTCTCTCTCTCGATCTCACTCGCCACTCACGGGCCACAGGGCCGCCCGATCTGTCTTGCGCCAGCCCTCCAGCCAGTCCATGTTTCCTCCAGAGACTGGAAGAACAAGGATCTGCCATCTTGCACTATCTTTAGTTTGGCCAGGAAGATCATCATGTATTTGATGTCCTTGGCCCGCAGGGCCAATTTGACCTCCTCGAAATGGCATCTCTGCCTCTGGACATGAAGGGTGAAGTCCAGAAAGAAACGGATCAATGTGTTTTCCAATTTCAGATCGCCCCTTACTCTCCCGTTGTTGCAAGCTGAACCGTGTACTTATCCAAACTATTTGTTTGCGTTGCTTGTGGGCCTCTGTTGCGCCCCATTTTATCAGGCCCCTTGTGGGGGCACTCTCTTGGTCTCTTTGCATTGAGTTGTTGCACTGGTCAATGTGAGTCAAGTCCTCAGAGGACCCTACCCCCCCCCCCCCCCCTCCGGAGTGCTGAAACTGCCTCCCCTCTTTCAAGCCCCCTCACAGCCCAGTCTAGGCTTCACCCAGTGCCCTCGGCCCAGTGCGATCGCAAGGTTGTCTCCAGTGGGGTGCTTACTGTTGGGAGCGCTGGTCCTTCGCTTCATAGTGGTGCCTTCCAGTCCATACTACTGCTGGTGTTACAGGCGTCATCCCCCTGGGCCTCTCCTGTTTCCACAGGGGGCTGATGTGCCTCTATAACATTCCTGGGCCTATATTGTCCCTTCCGGCAGCCACTGGGTTGGACAACTTCACCCACGGTTCTCCCTTTGCGCTTGTCTCCCTATACTGCGGTTGCCCACCAGGCCCAGTGTGGGTACTCAGGCCCCCCAGGGGCGTGGCTCTGGTTCACCCACTCATCCCACTTATTTTGTGCCCTCCATGCTCTGCAGCACTTCTTCATGTTTCCCCGCTGTCGCGTCGGCCACCCGGAGGCGTCAAGGCCGCTTCCCACCGCTTCCAACCCCTCCTAGGTACAGGACGCCCCCTCCAGAGCCCACTTGGCTTTCCCTGTTGCTGCTTTTAATCGGGTGGGTCCACGCACCTTAATGGCTCTGCTCCGGGTCTTGTTTGTTTTTTCCTCCTGCCATTTTCTTTTCTCCCAGCTGCAGGTTGCTCTGTCTTCCCAGCCCTTGATTGCCGGCTGTTGTGTCCCGTTTCTCTTTGTTTTGGGCCTCAGGGAGGCCTCGACTCCCGATGATCCTTTCCCCTGCCTCTGGTCTGGATTAATGTGATGGATTTTAACGGGCCTGTAAGGCGCCGCTATGGAGCTGCTCGATTATGCGGCCCTCTTGCCTGGTGCCAGACCACTCCCCCAAAATAATATGCTTTTAATGAATGTACTAGAATGGAAATCCTTAAAATGGCAGTAGCATAAGCTAGTTAGGACATCCTTAATTAGTCATTTTAAATACAAATAACTGTGTTGTTGTGGTGGTATTTCTTGGTGTGTTTTTTATTGCAATGTTATTGTGGAGCTGTATGATTTTACATAGTTATGTTTTGTGTTGGTGTGCATTGATGGTGGTGTTTTGTTGTATTGGGGTCGTCTGTTGTGTAAGACTTCTATAGGGTTTATTGTTTTCGGTATGTGGGTGTTTGATAGCATTATGTAATTGTTGCTATACAAACTCCTTGCCGCGTTTCCCCTGAGTTAATAAAGCTAAATATTGCCAAAAGCCTAAAAGAAGGAGAAGGGACTACTCTGAGAAACGTTGCTTCTTTAGCAGCAGCTAACTCTGACGTTAAAAGCCTGCCTCCAAGCAGCTTGGGGTGCCTTTTATTACAACTTGCCTCTCCATGGCTGGGAACCTGCCTCTTGAACTGTTAGTGGTAGTTAACACGTTTTCCAATAAGATTGGGAGAAATTGAGGAAATGAAAACAGTTACACCCACTGATGTAATTCTTCTCCCAGTTAGTCAGGTCAGATGGAAGCACACTTGCTTCCTTTGATGTTGTGCTCTGTCAAGCCTCAAGTCAGGATTCTTAAATGAACCATGCCAATTTTGATTCTGCATTCCTTTGCCCCAGCACTTATTTCGTTGTGGTGTGAATCCATTAATGCCTCGTTTTTTGTGGCCTTGCTGCTAGACTTTTTAAGAAAGGTATCATCACTCCACCACTGAAGGAGGTTGACATTGACTCTGAAGACCTGAGAAACCATAGGCTGATAACTTTGTCAGCCTTTCTAAAATCACAGAGCAGTACTTGGCTAAACTTCTTGTACTTTAGAGATCTTGGAATGGCAGACTGGAGACAGCCCTTTATGCAGGGCTCAGCAGAGAGACAGTATTGGTAACCACCCTTGAGCTGAGAAATACCAGAGGTGTGCCCTTGCTAGGTTTGCCCACCAGCCTTGAATAAGATTGTGTGTCTTCATAATGTATCTTGCTGCTGTACAGAACTGGATGTCATTGAAACTGAATGGGAATATGAAAGAGATCCTGGTGTTCTGCTTTCCTGCTCTTATCTCATAACCGAGCTTACAGAACCTCTCTGGAATGCACTTCTGAGTTTAAAGAAGACATTTATTGTTATTATGACTTCACCGCAAGGTTCTTGAGAGACGAAATTAGTAGATTGGAAGCAGACGTTCAAAGGTAGTCGCAGCAATTAAAGCAAAATATATCAAAGTACTTCTCAGTTGCAATGTACACAGCAAATATAGGTGATTATATTATAGCATAACTTCAAAGCAAAGCATAAAAGTCAAAATTCATCACCGTAGGGCCTATAGCTCAGCTTCATCTTTCTGGGGTCTGCAAGTTGATGACTCCGGTCAACTGCGAGAAAGGGATTTTCTACCCAAACTGGAGACAGGCAACTGACGTCTACGTTCCTGTCTGAAGTCAAGCAGATTCAATCTACCCCTGCTGTAGCACAGAGTCATCCTTAAAAGCAAACTCGGTGTGAGAACCGAAGAACCCTGGAGAGTGGCCAATTCTCCCGAGCTCACTTGCTCTGAGACTGGATTGCGAGGTAAACACTAAATCTACGTGCTCTTTTCAGCTAAGGTCTGGTGTGAAGAAAACAGCTTGGTCTACCATGTGGCAAAACACAGCTTGGAAAAAACACAGCTCATCTGCAATGTCTAACCCCACGTTAAAGCCAATAGGCAGCTAACCTAAATATCAAATGTAATGTCTGATGTCATGTCAAACCAAGTAGGCAGCTAAACTGAATACAGAATGTAATGGCTAATGCCATGTCAAAGCCAATAGGCAGCTAAACTGAATACAGAATGTAATGTCTAATGCCATGTCAAAACCAATAGGCAGCTGACCTGAATACAGAATGTAATGGATAACGCCATGTCAAAGCCAATAGGCAGCTAAACTGAACAAAACATATAATGTGCTACTGGTGAACATTGAGCAACTAATATGCGCAGTGGTGAAACACAGTCATTGGTCAAACACAATTAATAGCATCACACCTGGTGAGAAGTGATTATTTTTCTGTCTAGTAGGACAGGTTATGGATTTCCTTTTTAGTGGATTTTTCTATCCCGGGACCCAAAGCCAAAATTCCTGCAGACTGATTTGACCATTGACTACCAGATCCTAAAAGTGTGGTTCACTTGTCTCAAGCTTCTTTGCACCTTGAAGATATTACCTTTTCATCTTCAGGGGATGTGCACCTTAGTTTTCATATCTGTGGTCATGACCAACCTTAATAATGGCAGTGCAGTGTACCACAGACCTCCTGAGATACAGGTGAGGACGCTGAAGAGATTCATGAATAATATGATATAGGTTGTCTAGGGCTTCTCATAGAAGATGCTGTTCCAACAAAACACAACTCTCTTTATTGGCTTCCTTTCCAGCATGGTCCACAATTTAAAGAATTATGATTGTGCAGTGATCCGATTATTGCACCGTCTCAAAACTGCTGTTCCGCCTTCTGTTGCATCATATTCAAGTTTAATCTCTTGGGTCGAGTTTGCTCCAGCTAGTAAAGTCTCCACTTTACAACAGAGCCTATTGCAGAAGTAGAATCTTTAAGGTTCTGGGCCAGATGCTATGAAATGCACCTTGTCCATCTCTGACAAATCTAAGCGACACGCTTCTGAAGAAAGTGAAAAGCAGAAAGTTTCTGTTCATTTGTGATTGAGTTGGTTTGTTTTCTTTGTCACTGCTGATCCTTCTAGGGTGATTGTTTTTGTGCTGTGATGCCCTCCGGTGATAAGTTGTGTTTTATAAATAAACTATTTTTCATGTGGCCTAAACTTGGTCTGTGTCCCCAGCGAGATAATGAATAAATATTGGATGATGTCTGACCACAAAAAAAAAAACAATAAGGGGACAGCAAAATTTCCTTTTGTAAATTGTGCCTCTAACATTTGAATCTTGTCATGTAAAAATTCACTTATGTGATCCATTATGCAGTGGTTTTTTAAAGTGAAATTATAAAAGCATTTGATATAATCGTTCTTTCTCTAACTAAGGGGCGGGATTCATTGACATAAGCATGCCACACTTCTCCGTTACCATTTTTATCCCATTCTTGAGGAATGATTGGCAGTGGTGTTCCCACAAGGAGTGCAGCAGGGATGCCTACGCATGGTAGTTATAGTGTGTATCCTATCTGGATGTGCCCTGTGCATCTGGTATCTTGCATGCATCCTATCCAATTGTACAATAGGCATTGGGTTTCTTTTTTCACTATGGGCTCTGTTAAGACCTCTTAAAGAGATTTTCCTGATCAACGTAAGTGTCTTCTTAGTTGATTATTTGTTCCTGACACTATAGTGGCCTCGCAAATAGTGGTCACAGCCAAAATAATGCTGCCCATTGGCAAAAGAGTAGGTTCAGAACAAGGTAATGTTTTTACAGCCAGCCTGCAATGAACTGGGCTACCAACATTTACTGAGTTAATCAATAAACTAATTTAAGCAATGGAACAATTCCAAAAGGTGAACACAGTAGGCAACATGTCAGTGTGTGGAATCAGGTATCTCCCATTTGAGAAGCTAACCCTGTCTGCTCTGAACACTGTGTCTCCGTGAGTGATTTAATTCAGTGATGCACTACTTATGCTCACCTCTTTCAGCAAAATCCTTTGTATGATCCAGAGAGATGTAAAGTCTTCCAGTGTGATCTGACCAAAGATGATCTTCTGGACAATGTGCCCGCAGACTCCGTAGATGTCGTCACATTAATATTCGTCCTTTCTGCCATTCACCCTGACAAAATGCAACATGTGCTACAAAACTTTTATAAGGTAAAGTGCAATTAAATACTTATTTAGACTTCTTAATGTATTTTATTACTCATAGCAAATTGGGTAGTAAAGCAACATTTCCTGAGAGAATGCATGCTGGGGAAAACGTGCATGACCTCCAGCGCAGCATGCTAGGTATAGATAGCAGAAAGACTGAATAACTTGTTTTACTTATGCTGCCACTGGTTTTTACTTCCAGAGCCAGTTTGCTTCCCCAGACTTTTCACTTGGTGATGTAAAATTTGCTCCTCTTCTGCCAACGCCTGTGTACTCCTGTTACTCGTTAAAGAAGTATTTTTTTCTCTTCTTCCTTCTTTTGTTTCAGCCCAGGTTTCTTCTGGACATTTAACTCCAAAGTTGTGGCTTCTACCACCAATATGTTGCATGAACATGTCAAGCTTCTCTTTATACATTTTATCTCGTATATTTTTATTTTAAGATTTTGTAATTGATACATGTGTTTTATGTCCTCTGAACGTTTGTATTTTTAAGTAGAATTGTAATATCACAGAAACAAAACTAAGATACTACTCGATAATTACTATTTGAGAGTGCTATTTTTCTTTCACAATAAACAAAAAAAACAGGTACCGTCAGCAGTGTTAGAGACAAACCAAAGCCATCTCCTGAAAATAAGTGGTTAAAAATACTTTCATAGGAAAACTCATAACATAACCTGAAAATATACTGAAACTATAGTTAAAGAAAAAAGGTGGGTAACAAATTATTGAAGAGCTGAACGGTGGGGAAGAGTCCCTGCCACAGGGGATCACAAGCAAAAAAATTCCAATCGGCAACCTTTTTTCGGGGAAAAGAAAAATAATCTATCCCAGGCATAGAACAAAGGTGAATGTTCGGAAGAATTAATCCATCCTTGAAATCAACATATATGTAAGAACTTTGTGAGATATGCAGTCTATCAAGACGAAAAGTAAGAAGTTCAGTTGTGGAAATGTATACCAGAAATGACTTATCAAGTTAAATGGAAGAAGTGCTATTATAGTCTGTAGAGGTCAAATTCGTTTTATTGCTTTGAAACAAACAGAGAATGAGGCATTTCTTGATTGACTCAAGTAATCATTCATCCATTAATGTTCTCACCCGATACGATGAGCGCAAAGGATGACAATCCATAAGTACATAAGTAAGGCTTGCATTGCTAGATGAGCTGCACTGAACATTCTCTTATCTGGAAATTTGTCACTATCTCCGACACCTTTTTATGCTTTCTTTTCAAGCTGCACCTGAATATCGTTTCTTAAACTCCATACGTAATGCTCAACTAAGAGTAATCTCTCTCTGTTCAATAAGGGTGGAATTTCACTTCTTGGGCACAAGGACATTTCCACCTAGTCTTCTTTTAAATTCAATTTTCCTATTTATTATCATAAAAAGACCTAGAGCAGTAGTACAAAGAACATTTCTAGAATCCAGAAAATAAAAAATACAAGAATAATCACTATAACAAAACAGCAATAATGGACACAATAGGGTAAAGATGCATATAGTCGTATTGCCTTCAGAGGGTAGGATGCAGTTGACACCCACTACATTATCCTTGCTCTTGATGAATCATTGTCATGCTTTGGAAATTAAATCATGAGCTGTATTATTGGTTCATCAGAGATTGAATTTACTCTTTGTTGAAGACCAGCAGGATTACTGTGTGTTCGTTCTGTATCTGGTTCTCGTGACATGGAAAATCAAAAGGTGTGCACATTGTAACCCAGCAGGTTTCTGTCTTGCGTGTGCTCTATGAACTTCAAAGTCAAGTTGTGGCAGCGGAGTTCATCAATGCAGATGACCTTATACATGCTAAATACACCAGCAATTCGGTGCATTTCACAAGCATTTTTTGGTAGAGCATGGATTATGCAGCACACAATTAGACACTCTGAGTGGGTATCAATTTGCTAATAGCAGAAATATAGGTTCAGGTTGTGAAATGTAAAAGACAAAAGTTTAAATCAGGAAGCATGAATCATATACAATAAAATAAACAGTCTGTGTATTGTCAGTAGCACTAGGAACCTATGAATGCCATTTGTGCAAAATATGATATAAAATAACATGCATTCTCCCAAAGTGATTTCATATCATTTCCTTCTTTCTCCCTTTTCTGCCTTTCTCTCTCTTGATCTGGGACAAAGCCTAATAATATAAAATAAGTCCTGCATCTCAAAAATGTGTGCTGGTGCCAACCAGAAGCACAAACTAAGCATTGACCAACCCCTAGTGTGAGGATTAAAACCAACACTCCCTTTACCCTATTGTTTACCTTATCCCTAACAATATCCTAAACCCTTTCCTACCCATTTCTATATTGAAACCTTAAAATGTAAATATTTTAACTTTTTAAAGCTTTTTTTTTTTTTAGGACGCTCATTGATTTTCTTTTCAAACTTGTTGCTATCGCACTGATGGCATTTCATACAATAAATGTCAAACTGTTAAACTTTTTGCTATGTGATAGGAACTTTGATCAAATATCCTCCTTCATATCTGCATGTACAACTGCCAAGCCTCAAAACTATTTTTGGCCATTCTTTTATATTTGGCCAGCGCAGAACACGTTTTGCCACCAGAGATGAGATTAGGTCAATCTGTTATGTGGTCTCTGGGACAAAACACCATGGTCTGCTCCAGGGCAAGGGAAGTAAAAAATGCCTTGCCCTGTGCCGTGTCTCTTCCGGTGCATGCAGTGTATCCTCACATAGGACACCGCTCATCCATCACCTGGTCTCCTTGCACACTATGTGTGACTCAATCAAGCAAACAAGTTTAATGACATCATCTCCACTGCACACACGGAGGGGACCTGAATGGCCCAGGTTTTAGTGGACTAAGTGGAACACTGTACTTTCTGTTCAGCTGCAGATTTTAGTCTTTCCTTTGCTTCCTCGCCACATTTGGCTATTCATGTTTGTACCACTTGGGTGCACCCCTAGACCACTGCTTGGTAACATCAAGGAAAGCATCAAACATCCTCAGCCGAATTGAAAGTCCTGGTGTTCACAGTCCCATATCCACCTGAACATAATGGGACAGGATGCCATAGGACTCCGCCCCAATTATTTACTTTCATGCTCATTGTTTTCCCTTCCTAGATAACATTTTCAAGGTCTATTACCATGTTGGGTAGTCACGTCATGTGTCCGGGAATACCGCTTTGGGAAGGTCCTTTTTTATTCAAATATTTCGTTTGCGCCTTGTGCTCCAAGGTGACATCAGCCTTTGCTGGTATATGGATTTTTGTAAAGTTTGGAATTTTCATTGCCATCAGTCTCTTGCAGTGTTTTGTGGACCATAAAATCAGTCCAAAGCAGAGTTGACCCTAAAGCTCTTTATGACTGAGATGATGGCAGTGCACTCTTTTAATCACAGCCACAGCTCCCTGGGTGGAGTCAGGACAACTATAAGTCACTCCACCTCGTTGGAAGCATCTGTATGTTCTTTGAAGTGATTACAACATTCAAGACACACCTGATTGTGAGCAGTCAAAATTACCTCATTGAGCTGCTTCCTTGTGATGAAGGCAGTCAAAGGGAAAGCTGTGGTTGCCATGAAGATCATATAGCATCTTGTGAAAGCTAATATGTCTGCCTGCTGAGCCAGGGTTATGAGGACCTCCCAGTTGATTATAGCCCAGTCTACACCTTGGCCTCGAGTGATATGGTCTTCATATTCCCCCCACCTGGTGCCATTGGTACACAGCAGAAGACTTGTCCTATCTTGCACTTAGTTGCCTTGTTAATGTGTTTCACTTTCCTTTATGGAAATGAAGTCAACTCAGGTGTCCGTGAGAACGTGTGAACAATGTGACCTTTTATTGCTCTACATTCTTCTTTTTGTGCAGCAGATCCATCAGAAGCCACGTTTACTCCTTCCTATTCAGATCCTTTAAAGTGGTCATGAAGTGGTCCATTTTCCCCCTCAGCCAGGAACATGGCCAGAAACATCGCTCCCTTGTGTGCTTTCCAGAGATTTGGCTTGAGCCAATTTAAATAGAATACCCTACCTGGTGTTTGTGTAGGAGGGCTCATCTCTTAGCTGATTACAAACTTTGCCTACGTTTTCAGCTTTGTCATCTCCCAAGTAAACAATTTTGAGTCCTGCCGTAACCCTCATTTCCTTAATGTGGTTTGATCTAACCTTATTCTCTAAACTTTGGTTGTCATTGGTGCCGTAGAGGAGGCAGATCAGTTTCTGAGATCATGTAGTATCCTTTGTGCACTATCTTTTCTAAAGTGCTTTTTCACCGAAACAAGTTTCATTTTACAGTAAAGGCTAACCTCAAAAATGCATCAAACCACGTTTGACTCCATTTGACACTGAAATTGCAAAGTTTTTAAAGACCTCAAGATGGCAGTATTGTGGGTATGTTTCTGAATGGTGGCATGGACTTCTTTAAAGTGTGTGTAACTACCAAAAAAAGGTTCTGTCTCCCAATCACTACAGGTGGAGGTGAACCTGATCAAAGGATCATCTTTGCTTGATTGCAAAGGCCATGTAGGGGTGTATCTCATGACTCTAACTCAGAAAACTCACAGCAAGACCGTAGACCAGTGGTTCCCAACCTTTTGACTTCTGTGGACCCTCACTTTATCAATACTGGAGCCCGGGGACCCCCACTGAATCTTTATCACAATCCGTGGACCCCCTAGTGAGTCATTACTGAAAGCTGGAGACCTAATCTGTTAATATTATTTAATTTTCTAAGCAGTCGCGGACCCACTGAGGAGGCTTCACTGCCGTAGACCATTTGTGAGCAGGGCATCATCCTACTTTAAAAGCTATTTTAGCTTCCACTGGGAGCCACTGAAGAGCAGGTAGGAGAGGAGTAGCTTTAAACAAAAAAAATCTTAGGACTCCAGAATCAGTCTGAGTGCGTCATTCTGAATAGACTTTATAGGTTTCAGGAGATAATTTGGGGAGACAAGGTAAAGGCCATTACCATAATCTAACCTAAACGCTATGTTGCTTTCACTGCAATTCTCCTGCCTCCTCCACTGAGACACAGAAAGATCTTACACATTTGTAAGAAGCATACTGATGTTACAGCTCTAATCTCAGTTGAAAGTCAAAACTCAACATCAAATTTAAAGCTACAGTTTTAATTGGTTATGGCGTGTCAGAGAACACCCGTATACGGACCTCAGAGACTCCAGGAAGGAATGATAAAGTATTGAAAAAACATTGTGATAAGGCATGCCAGCCATGTGCTCCTGTAGCTGATCATCTTTAAATTATTTTTTTATTATACTTATGGCAAAAAGCGATTTAAGATGGTTGCCCTTGCATTTGCAAGTACGGGCAGTCATCTTGGAATGGTTTTTAGCATACTTTATTATTTTGAAATTCCAAGATGGCTGATGCAATTTTGGAACTTTAAAATAATAAAAATAATAATGTTTGAGTGGGATGCTATACTCGACAGTGTGTGTGTGTGTGTGTGCCTGGAGCTCCTGGCCCTTACAAAACAAACAAAACAAAAAAATTATAAAAGGGAATATTTTCCTGCTAGTCCTGGCCCTGAAGTGTACTATTTATAATGTGGGTATGACAATGTGGTGCACAGGCAAAATGACATAACTCGCACAGACTGTAGCCAGTGGATAACTTCAGTTGATCCGTTGACCTGCTCTGTATACTGTGGTCATGGCAGCAAAGTGTGATCATCAGTTTAACAGACTGACAGATAAAGACCGCTGACTAAAAGCCCCTACATGCATGCATGCCATATATTATTTTTTTGAAGAAACAATACTCTTGCAATACATCTGAGGCTATCTTAATGGCCTGTCCTAAAAAAAAAACAATAAAGGGATAAAGCAGATTCCAATTTGTGCAGAGTAAAAGCGCAAAAAGAAGGCAACATGCCTTCTCCATCTATACACTCAAGTTCTGCACCAATATCCCCATGCCCATTAGGACTAGGGGATGGTGAAACTCACATAATTTGCTTTCTTGTATGTACAGAGATGCATTTTGTGGTAAAATGTAGC
Source organism: Pleurodeles waltl (assembly GCF_031143425.1). NCBI lineage: Eukaryota > Metazoa > Chordata > Amphibia > Caudata > Salamandridae > Pleurodeles > Pleurodeles waltl. Next base: position 1,020,410,665 of record NC_090449.1, on the reverse strand, counting down.
ATGAAAAACACAAGTGACGCAAGCACTTGCCTCTCACGTTTTTCACTTTCTTCCCACATGTGGTAAAACTTTGCAATGAACGGTTGTAATTATGCAACATTATGGAATTATGAATAACACAAAACTCCCAAAATTGCATGAATTACGCAGGCTTAATTTAAATTTTGCCTAGGCCTAATTAGGAATGCCCTCAAACCTGCTCATTTTTTTTTTAAACTGAAGGCACACCTCTACAAAGAACATTTCATTATGATGCAGTAACTGTCCACTTTCAGCTAACTCCCCAATAACGTTGGCTGCCTTTGCCATTGACCCTGTACAGCATTCCGCTGCCTTTCGACTGGGTTTGCACATTATTATATATATATAATGTTCAATGGCATGTGTAGCTGCAGATACACATGCTGTGCATTATCCTGCCATCTAGTGTTGGGCTCGGAGTGTTACAAGTTGTTTTTCTTCGAAGAAGTCTTTTTGAGTCACGAAACCGAGGGACTCCTCCCTTTCGGCTCCATTGCGCATGGGCGTCGACTCCATCTTAGATTGTTTTCTTTCCGCAATCGGGTTTGGACATGTTCCTCTTCGCTCCGTATTTCGAATTGGGAAAGTTAGCTAGTTATCAGAAAATTTGACGGTATTGTTCGCGCTCGGTACCGGTTTAGTGTTAGCACATCGACACCGAAAAAAAGAAGCGCTCCGGCGGCCCTTCGGGGCTTCCACTCTTCACCGGGGCCTGGTCGGCCCGACCGCGTCCATCTCCAAACCTCATGGACCGGACCCCCTTCCGTTTCTGCCCGAATTGCCACGCAAAGTATCCTTATACAGACCAACACTTGGTCTGTAATCTGTGTCTATCACCAGAACACAGGGAGGATACTTGCGAGGCCCGTCGGGCATTTCGATCGAAGAAGACCCTACGCGATAGAAGAGCTAGAAGACTCCAGACACCGGCCGGACAGATCGACGTCAAGGAAGAGGAGATATTCTCCATTCAAGATTCGGGATCGGACGACTCCGAAAGTGAGCAGCCATAGGCGCAGCAACAAACTGTGAGTAAATCAGCCCCGGCAAAGACTCACTCGAAAATTATAAAGGCCAAGGGGATGCCACCGCCAACAGGCCATGGCTTAACCCGAAAACACGGTGACCAAACTTCGGCACTGAAAAAAGCCCCCCAGCAGCCGAAGACATCCGACTCCGACTCCGGTCGAGATACCGGCTCCGAACCATCTCGGCACCGAGAGTTCGACACCCCCAAAGTCAAAAAGGTTTCCTCTGAGCCGAAAAAAAACGTACCGAAACCTTCAGTGTCAAAACATGCAGCCTCGGAGCTGAAAACAGGCTCCTATACAGAAGAGCACGGCCTTTCCAGCCAAATGCAAGGGCACAGATTTGAGCAGGAACTAGGCATGGGAGAGCCAGACCATACCCAAAGGAGGCTGCACATACAGAAAGAGACAGGGAAAATTCAGACTCTTCCTCCAATAAAAATGAAGCAACTAGCTAGCATTCCAGGAAGCGGAAATGCAGCCAAGGGCAAAGGTGGCAAGAGACAAGACACCACCAAGGGTTTCGCCACAGCCTTCACCATTGCATTCACCACACCTATCACTGGTAGCAACACCCATAATGCAGTCGCCAACACACATGGGGATGACACAAGATGACCCGGATGCATGGGACTTATATGATGCACCGGTCTCAGACAATAGTCCCGATTGCTACCCGGCAAGACCGTCACCGCCTGAGGACAGCACTGCATATATGCAGGTGGTATTAAGGGCAGCTACCTTACATAATGTAGCACTGCATGCAGAGCCCGTAGAAGACGACTTTTTATTTAACACCTTGGCATCCACTCACAGCTCTTACCAAAGTTTGCCAATGCTCCCAGGCATGTTAAAGCACGCCAAACAGGTGTTCCAGGACCCAGTAAAAGGCAGAGCCATCACGCCTAGGGTGGAGAAGAAATATAAACCTCCCCCAACGAACCCTGTGTTTATAACACAGCAACTAACACCAGATTCGGTGGTAGTGGGAGCAGCCAGAAAGAGGGCAAACTCCCAATCCTCAGGAGATGCACCACCGCCGACAGGGAAAGTCGGAAATTCGATGCAGCAGGCAAAAGGGTAACAGCACAGGCAGCCAATCAATGGCGAATTGCCAATTCTCAGGCTCTACTGGCTCGCTACGACAGGGCACACTGGGATGAGATGCAACATATCATTCAGCACTTGCCCAAGGAATACCAAAAACGTGCCCAACAGGTTGTTGAGGAAGGACAAACGATTTCAAACAACCAAATAAGGTCTGCGATGGACTCGGCGGACACAGCAGCAAGGACAGTGAACACTTCGGTAACCATTAGTAGGCACTCATGGTTACGGAGCTCGGGTTTTAAACCAGAAATCCAGCAAGCTGTGCTAAATATGCCGTTCAACCAAGAACAATTGTTTGGGCCGGAGGTGGATACGGCAATTGAAAAGCTCAAAAAGGACACGGACACGGCCACGGCCAAAGCCATGGGCGTGCTCTACTCCCCACAGAACAGAGGCACTTTTAGAAAGACGCAATTTAGAGGGGGGGTTTATTCCCAAACCACAGAGCCTTCCACCTAACAAGTCAGACCCACATATCAGGGCCAGTACCTAAGAGGAGATTTTCGAGGAACATACAGGGGTGGACAATTCCCAAAGGCAAGAAGGAAATTCCAGAGCCCAAAAACCCCTCAAACCAAACAGTGACTTCAATGTCACAAACCCCCACCACTCAACACCTGTGTGGGGGAGACTTACTGCATATTACCACAACTGGGCAAACATAACTACGGACGCATGGGTCCTAGCCATTATCCAACGTGGTTATTGCATAGAATTCCTACAATTGCCACCAGATGTGCCCCCAAGAGCACACAATATGTCCAAACAACACTTAGACCTGTTACAACTAGAAGTCCAAGCATTGTTACAAAAATAAGCAATAGAACTAGTACCCAACCATCGAAAAGGAACAGGTGTCTACTCCCTGTATTTCCTAATTCCAAAGAAGGACAAAACGCTGAGACCCATATTAGACCTCAGAACACTGAATCTTTACATAAAATCAGATCACTTTCACATGGTAACACTTCAAGACGTGATTCCCTTGCTCAAAAAACAAGACTACATGTCAACATTAGATCTCAAGGATGCATATTTCCACATACCCATACATCCTTCCCACAGGAAATACTTAAGGTTTGTAATCCAAGGCGTGCATTACCAATTCAAGGTGTTACCATTCAGGATAACAACAGCCCCAAGAGTATTCACAAAGGGCCAGATGTATCAAAAAACGAAATTGCATTTCTTAAATAGCAAATTTTAAGAAATCGCTATTTAAGAAATGCAAAATGGTATGTATGAATTTTGCGATTCGGTAATAGCGATTTCTTAAAATTCGCAAATGCTATTACCGAATCGCAAATAGAGAATCCGACCCCATTTGCACCTATGGGCCTGTTGCGAATGTTTTTGCATTTCCTAAATTGCGAATTCCAGTTAGGAATTTGCAATTTAGGAAATGCAAATCCCATGGTGCTGGGGACTTAAGGCCCCCTCTGCTGCACCCCAAAAATATTTTTACGGACATGTGAAGCACACACATGCCTTAGGGGCATGTGTGCACTACATGTCAATTTTAAAAATGCATTTTTAAAATTTGCACATGGTTACCACCAAACGTTTGTTGGTGGTAATTGCATTTCCTTAATGCCCAATTCGCATTTAGGAAATGCTTGATACATGTGCTTAAGAAATCGCAAATAGGGATTCCTTATTTGCGATTTCCTATTTAGAGAATCGCAATTTGCGATTCTCTAAATGGGGTCGCAATTTTAAGGAATCGCTATTTTAGTGATTCCTTAAAATTGCACTGCGAATGCCTTTCATACATTCTGAAAGGCATTTTTGCATTTGCAAACGGCCGAATTTTGCAATTCGCACCGTTTGCGAATGCAAAATTGCTTGATACATCTGGCCCAAAATGCCTTGCAGTAGTAGCCGCTCACATCAGGAGACAGCACATGCACGTATTCCCTTACTTGGAAGCTTGGTTAAGAAAAACCAGCACTCAGCAACAGTGTCTTCTACTCACACAATACGTGATAGAAACTCTACACAAACTAGGGTTCTCTATAAATTACCAAAAATCACATCTACAACCATCCCAAATACAACAATACTTGAAAGCAACACTCAATACACAAAAGGCGATTGCCACTCCAAGTCCACAAAGGGTACAGGCATTCTGCAATACAATATTAAACATACAGACAAACCAACACTACCAAGTGAGGTTTGTAATGAAACTTCTAGGCATGATGTCTTCATGCATAGCCATCGTCCCAAACGCAAGACTACACATGCAGCCCTTACAACAGTGTCTAGCAACACAATGGACACAGGCACAGGGTCAACTCCAAGATCTAGTGTTGATAGACCGCCAAACACACCTCTCGCTTCAGTGGTGGAACCCTATAAATTTAAACCAAGGGCGGCCATTCCAAGACCCAGTGCCTCAATACGTGATCACAACAGATGCTTCCATGATAGGGTGGGGAGCACACCTCAACCAGCACAGTATACAGGGACAATGGAACATTCAATAAAAACAACTGCACATAAATCACTTAGAACTGTTGGCAGTGTTTCTAGCATTGAAAGCATTTCAACCACTGGTAGCCCACAAACACATTCTTGTCAAAACAGACAACATGACGACAATGTATTATCTCAACAAACAGGGAGGGACACAATCCTCACAACTGTGTCTCTTAGCACAAAAAATTTGGCATTGGGCGATTCACAATCACATTTGCCTAATAGCACAATACATCCCAGGGATTCAAAGCCAGTTGTCCGACAATCTCAGTCGAGCTCACCAATAAACACACAAATGGGAAATTCATCCTCAGGTCCTACAAACGTACTTTCTACGCTGGGGAACACCACAAATAGACCTATTCGCAACAAAAGAAAACGCAAAATGCCAACACTTTGCGTCCAGGTATCCACACCCTCTGTCCAAGGGCAATGCGTTATGGATGAGTTGGTCAGGGATATTTGCTTACGCTTTTCCCCCCTCTCCCACTCCTTCCTTATCTGGTAAACAAATTGAGTCAAAACAAACTCAAACTAATACTCATAACACCAACCTGGGCTCGCCAACTGTGGTACACAACACTGCTGGACCTGTCAGTAGTACCTCAGATCAAACTACCAAACAGACCAGATCTGTTAACTCAACACAAACAACAGATCAGACACCCGAATCCAGCATCGCTCAATCTAGCAATCTGGCTCCTGAGGTCTTAGAATTTGGACATTTAGACCTTACACAAGAATGTATGGAGGTCATTAAACAAGCTAGAAAACCTACTACTAGACATTGTTATGCAAACAAATGGAAAAGATTTGTTTATTACTGCCATAATAATCGAATTCAACCACAACATGCTTCCGCAAAGAACAATGTAAGCTACTTATTACACTTACAAAAATCTAAACTAGCATTCTCTTCTATTAAAATACATCTCACAGCAATACCTGCCTATCTGCAGATTACACATTCAACATCACTTTTTAGAATCCCAGTCATCAAAGCATTTATGGAGGGATTAAAAAGAATCATACCCCCGAGAACACCACCAGTCACCTCATGGAATCTCAATATTGTGTTAACACGGCTCATGGGACCACCATTTGAAACCATGCACTCTTGTGAGATGCAATACTTAACTTGGAAAGTAGCCTTCCTGATAGCTATCACATCTCTTAGAAGAGTAAGTGAAATACAAGCATTTACCATACAAGAACCCTTTATACAGATACATAAACATAAAGTAGTTCTCTGTACAAATCCCAAATTCTTACCAAAAGTTATATCACCATTCCACCTAAACCAAACAGTGGAACTCCCAGTCTTTTTTCCACAACCAGACTCAGTAGCCGAAAGACATTAAAAGAGCACTAATGTATTACATTGATAGAACAAAACAGTTTCGCAAAACAAAACAATTGTTTGTAGCCTTCCAAAAACCTCATGCAGGAAATCCAATATCCAAACAAGGCATTGCCAGATGGATAGTGAAATGTATTCACACCTGCTATATCAAAGCAAAAAGAGATCTACCTATTACACCAAAGGCGCACTCCACTAGGAAAAAAGGCGCCACAATGGCTTTTCTAGGGAATATACCTATGACAGAAATCTGTAAGGCAGCCACATGGTCTACGCCTCATACATTCACAAAACATTACTGTGTAGATGTGTTAACAACATAACAAGCCACAGTTGGACAGGCTGTATTACGAACATTATTTCAAACAACTTCAACTCCTACAGGCTAAGCCACCGCTTTTTGGGGAGATTACTGCTTAGTAGTCTATGCACAGCATGTGTATCTGCAGCTACACATGCAATTGAACGGAAAATGTCACTTACCCAGTGTACATCTGTTCGTGGCATGAGACGCTGCAGATTCACATGCGCCCTTCCACCTCCCCGGGAGCCTGTAGCCGTTATAAGTTGGATGAAAACTGTAAAACTTGTAAATTTGTAAATAAATACTTTTTAAGACACATTGGGCCTGATTCTAACTTTGGAGGACGGTGTTAAACCGTCCCAAAAGTGGCGGATATACCACCTACCGTATTATGAGTCCATTATATCCTATGGAACTCGTAATACGGTAGGTGGTATATCCGCCACTTTTGGGACGGTTTAACACCGTCCTCCAAAGTTAGAATCAGGCCCATTATGTACATACATACTTACTCCAATGTATGGGCACTATTACTATATTCACAACTCCTACCTCACCCTCTGCGGGGAAAACAATCTAAGATGGAGTCGACGTCCATGTGCAACGGAGCCGAAAGGGAGGAGTCCCTCGGTGTTGTGACTCAAAAAGACTTCTTCGAAGAAAAACAATTTGTAACACTAGATGGCTGGATAATGCACAGCATGTGAATCTGCAGCGTCTCATGCCACGAACAGATGTACACTGGGTAAGTGACATTTTCCATATATATGTATATATGTACCTAAAAAGGGAGGAAGAAAAACCTTTTGAAAGCAGGCAGCTAAAATGGGTGCAAACAAGCTGTAGGTGTTACCACGAAGCCTAGTGCCATTTAGTGGGATGGCATGGTTGATGGTGTTGAATCTTGCTTATAGATTGAGTAATATCGGGGCTTTGGCACCGGTGTCCTACACTGCAAGCTGGAGGACATCAAAGTGGCTAGCAGGAATGACTCAATGCTACCATGAGGTCAAAAACCAAACTGAGCATCATCTCAAATGTCATTGTTCAATAGGAAAGCTCTTATTGTAACCTCTCACCTTCACAACTACCTGCACCATGCCAGGAAACCACACCCACAGGAGAGTTGCATTTTAGTGTTTTTTTTAGATTGTTGCTATTTTTCCTGCCATATTAAATCAATAAACCCATACTTATTGCAGGTACTTCTTTAAGGTTGTTGCTATCCTACAGTTTGTCTTCTGTGTACCATTATGATTTATAGTAGGCAGCCCAGTGCTGCTTTTTTTTAATCAGTGTGGCATGATTTAAGACATCCTAGACAGCTTGAAATGCAGTTTCTGTCCTGTTCATATCTCTAATTCAGTTTGGGAGGTTACATGCATTGTCCAAGGTAACCTGGCCAACTGCAAGAGACCCTGCTTAACTGCTTGTACTCTGATTACAGGTAAATAAGTGATGTGCTCTCCTAGGGCCACATGTATGGACACTTTTTCCCATAGACACAGAATGGGTAAAAACCATTACTACATCTGGCCCATAGTTATCAGGCCACTTATAGTTTTATTGTCGGTGGTAAACAACTTTATTCACTCATCTTGGATTTCTTCCTATATTGCTTTGGTTTTCATGTTAATCTGTCCATCTCATTTTATCTTGTTATCCCGCTTCTAATCTAGTTTACGCTAGGAAGTAATCTACATGCCCTCAACACTGAGTGGGCACATTAAGACTGCATGCATACTGTGAGACGGTTCCATTGTATTCTTGATGCATGCTAAGTGTGAAAATGGGTGAGGTGCCATCTAGCTATGGGCTCTCATTGGTGTCCTATCTAGACTTTACGCTCCATTTTTGGTGTTTCAGTGTATATGAAGCGACTGAAAAATTAGCATTGGCTTTAAAAATCAATAGAAGATCCTCCTTCATGATATCTGTAAATCTAGAAAAACATGACCAAGCTGAAGAACTAAGGTTTAGCTACACGTCATCTTGAGTCTTGATTACACACTGCGACAAATTAACTATCAGCATTATCTGTTCAGTATTACATTTACTTTGTGTTCTGTAGCAATAAAGGAAAAGAAACATGACTCTAGCACTTTGCGTGATCAAATGTATGTGGTTTCTAACAGGTGCTGAAAACAGGAGGATGCGTCTTATTCAGAGACTATGGGCAGTATGATCACGCCATGCTTCGGTTTAAACCTGGAAACAAGCTTGGAGAAAACTTCTATGTGAGGCAGGATGGGACTCGATCGTATTTTTTCACAGAAGGTATTGTTACTTGCTTGATTATAATATCAATAAACTGCAATTTCATACACTGATCAGTACAACACATAGCATAATTACTAAGGTGTTAGGGTTCAGACACAAAATACGAAACATCTAATGCGTGATGCAAAAGCACACTTAAGGAGGTTTTGTAGTTTTAAATAAGTTGTAAATTAAATGGTAAACCAAATAACAAAAAGCTGACGAGGATCATTCAAACTCTAACTTATGTGAAATAAACAGAGTTGGTCAACGATGTATGTATACATAGAGATATCTCTTAGTACTGAGCATCAAAGTGATAAAGAAAATAATTCAGTACTCTGGCACATACAAGAAAACAAACATTTGTCACTTTAGGTGAAGCGAAAGACATGAACAGTAATGAGGGGGTAACACAACTTCTAGAACCCAGAGGGCTAATGACCCAAAATAGTCCCATCAGGTCCATAGATAAGGCAAAAAGTACTGTTGGTCCACTCTTGCAAGAAGACAGTACAACTGGCACCGAATCTGTTGATAGCAAAATATTTTGTGTGTTGACAAAAGCGAAACTAGTTTCAAAGAAGTAAGTTGTAGACAGAAATTGATGTTTCGGTCCCTTGTATAATTAATACACAAGACAATCCCAAGGACCATGCTTAGAAGTAAAAAACTCTGTAGATTTCACAAATTTTTGCATCACCTGAAACATGCAGAAAAATGTACATAATAATTACATTTGGATTTATTTTGAACTTGAGTCGCCACAATCCTTGTTATTGCAGCATGAAAAGTAAGGGTTTAACTTTGAAGAGGTTTCTGATCAAATAGAACACACAAAGCTGTTATGTTGCTGTGTTCCCAAGTACATATATGAGTGGCCTTTAAGATTGAGCTCCAATTCTAAATAATACCTTGAAAACTGAAAAAATATTATCACTGGAAATGTTTTAGCAAGTACTTCTTAGTTATTGTCCCTTTTTTGGGGTAGTAATGCATAACTTTAGCTTGCCTGTGCCATTCATTACAGGAGTGACTGACCTTTATACAAATAACATTTTTGATCCCTCTCCCCAAAAAAACAAGTCCATTCCATAAATGCTGTTGGCACAGTGGATTGCTGGTGTAGCAAAGGAACAATGTAGATATTGGAATGGTGTGGTCCAGGTTCGTGAGACATTTTATTGCCAATTGAACTTAAATTGTGCAACAGCAGTGAGGAAACTGAGGTTGAAATTTCAACAATGGCATCCTGGTAAATGCTGTAATCTGATGAATAGCAGGCAGGATCTGAGGCTTCAATGTGTATGATCAGTGCTCTGAGGGTAATTGTAATCTGCACCGGTCTCGGCATTGTGAGGGGCACCATGCCACAATGGGCATTCCTGTCCTATTGGAGCATACTTTATCACGCATGGTCATCTCACCAAACGAAAATCTGATTATATAAAGAGAAATATGGAATGCTTGAGCAACACCCTCTTTTAATTGACCTTTAAATATTTCAGCAACAATGAGATTGGAAGTAGTGAGATACACGATGGCAGTGTCCTGCCATATGACCGCATTAGTGATTCTGTTTGTGATTTATTTTCCCACGGTGTACTTTTGATGGGCTGTTAACTGGTACAGAAACCTTGATGGACAGGACGTACCGGCAGAGTTGTCGAAGTTGATGCTTTTTTTTCTAGAATTCTGTAATTTTCAATTTGTACTTTTTTTGTCCTGGAGCAAACAAGATCCATTAGACATTGTGTCATGTGTGCCACGTGATTGTCTCGTAATCACATACAAGATTTTGTACCAAGTAGTAGCATTAGGACCTCCTCCATCCTCCACCTGCCTTGGACAAGATTGGTCCTGCTTGTTAGCCTGACTAAATGTGGTGCTGGTTTTAATACATTTTCTAGGACCGAATTCTGGTTTACACTCTAGCCTCTTACTGAGCAGTAGTGCAATACTTCTTCTTTTAACAGATAGAAAATTGGATTGGTCAGAAAAGAGAGAAAAGGGGTTTTATCCCTTCAATGGCCATCTCACTCTGCTGTCCTTACAGAAGTAATCATCAAATAGGCTTTGCATGCTATAGCATGCAAGTAGGATACTTCTGATATCTAGCATGGTAACCCCAGAAACTCTGCTGGGTACTGGTAGCAGCCTCATTAGCTGCTGAGGATCTTGAAATTATGTTTTCTTGTACCTTCTGCATGTGTGGATTTTGTGGTAGTGATACAAAGGCAGATGATCAGGCATTGCATCCAGACTTCCAACTAAATTCAGGTGGTAAAGTCCTGTAGTGGTAATTGGGTTACTCTTGCATAGTATCTTTGAATTCATGTTTCATGCAGGAAACTGAGAATTCATGTTTGGTAACTTCTTTTTTATGCATGGTGTGCATCCAGCTTTCTGCCGTGCTGTGGTGCGGATCTGATGCAAAACGTGAAATGCGAGTGCAGTGAGAAACCTCTAAAAATCAGGTTACCCCATATGTTTTTCTGCTTCTGTCTATATATAAAGCAGTACGCAGGAAGGAAACTTCAGAGGCACATCAACAGCTGGCTCCGGTTCAGGGTGGTGGTTGTGTGTTGCAAAAGGCTTCATTTTATCACTTTTTTTAAATACAATTCAACAGCTTTTCACTTTATGAAGCTGTAAAAATTGTGTGAAGGACAAAGCGTGCATCTTTGCTACTACACAGGCCCATAATCTGAGTCGTATCAGTACCGTCCTAAGTCTTGCACCCATGACTTGGTAAAGCGTGTGGTCTTGGACGTTCATGACGTCATAGCACCACAGAATGGGAGCGTTATTGAATTTAGAGACAATTCTGGTATTGTACTGGCCTCATCTGGGTTTCTCTTTCAGTAGAGAAAGCACAATGCCTGCAAACACTTGGGATTTAGAAAACAACAAAACCCTGCTCTTTTGTCCTTTCTTGTAAACTTTTGCCTCTGCCATTACCTATGAATATTATACTTTAATTATTTTTATAACGGACACTGCAATTGAGCTTATTATTATAACAATGTAACCGTTTAATCTTTTACAGTACTGCACAGTGGGACTTCTTTTGTACACCTCACATATTAAAGAAGTTCAAATAAAATTAAAAATACCACTCACAATGTTTTGGTCTTGAAAGGATTGTGAAATGTTACACTGGCTGAGGGCACTAAAGGAACATACTCAATGTAGTTAGAGAAGGTAAACATATGAACGAGGTGGTGAATATTAGTACTGTAATGCTAAGATTAAATATTAGAAAACCTGTTTTTTTTGGCTGGTGTAATTACATTTTCTAATGCGCGTTCTCCTTTGTTCCCCTTTTCCACTTTCAGATCATTTGGGCCAGCTTTTTGTTGCTGCAGGGTATGAGCAGGTGGTCAATGAATATGTCCTTCGGCAGACGGTCAATAAGAAAGAAGGCCTCTGCGTTCCAAGGGTCTTCCTCCAAAGCAAATTTCGAAAACCTCACGGGGATTCCTGATTGCCGTGTTTAAACTGTGTTTGGCCAACCTTGGTATGCCTCTGTTGCCAGCAGCTAATTGTGCCCAGCAGATGTATGGCCTTATTTTGGACAACATGAGTTGTGCTTTCATTGCTCTGTGAATTTTGGATATATTTGAAAATGTGAGGGTGCCCTTCACCTACTAACATTGAAAGCCTTGGATGGCGTCTAACTTTTATATAGTTTATTACTAAGAACTATAGTTACATTTTCAACTTTCAGATTGCTCTTTTATATGCCCCATTCTTTTATTATTTCTTTTATTTGTTTTTACTTTGCCCTTTTATACTCATGGTTGTCTCATCTGCATTAGGATGCAGTGCTCATCTTCATGGCATGGTGGCATCCAACTTTGGCTCAACACTGCATGTCTGCAGGAACCTTTGATCGGCCACATCACACCTGATTCGCCAACAAGCCTTCGGGTGTCAATAGCCAGGATCTTTGGGAGCCCAGAGCCCTACACTCCAGAGCGTCCTAAAGGGTCCATAAGCATTTGTGTACTGCTCATCGGAGGGGCCTTCGATCAAGAATAATTAACAAGAAGAACAGCGCCCTGGGAATGTTTGATGCAGGATCACACCTCACTCCTAATTACCATAAGTCATTCTTTCCAAAGACTGTAGTGGCCAGCTAAGCTTCTCGAAGTGGCCATAAAGTGACTCCAGAATAAACAATTAAGCAGATTGTTTTTTGTTAGCTAACAGTTCTTGGGTCACTCCCTTACAATCTCCTTAATATTGACTGTAAGCTGAGGTCTCGAATGTCATTGTTCTGTTCGATTTGGGGGGGGGGGGGCGCGGGCTGTTGGAACGTATTGCCTGAAAGACTTATATTGCCAGGTGAGCCTCTATGTGCTACACCTTCCCCAAATGAACAAATGGAAGATACCTAGAGTGAAACTGAAAGCTTAAGGACCCTTTTTACCACCCAGAAAATGGCTCTCCGGGACCAAGCCTGTAGGGAAGTATTGGAAGCAAGTGAAGCTTAAAAGATTTTAACTAGCTGGGTGAGGTACAGGTAACTTATGCAATAGTGAATGTTATAGACAAACATAATGGCATAAAAGTACTTATTCAAATTAAACTTGATTTTTAGATCAGCTTTTTATTAAAAAAGCTCCACAATGCTCTGGACAACTTCTCAGTACCTGTGTGTTTTTGCTTTGAATAACTTCCAGTATGAAAAGCCCCATTTTTAGGTCTCACCTGCTGCAGCTAATGTGAGAGTGCATGCGTTTTTGTGAGACACATTGTTTTCTACAAGGGGTTTGGAGCCAGTCCACTTCTTACCATTCGTTGGCTTGTCACTTTTACTTGCTGCCTCGTAACTGGTCATCACATGCTGACTTAACTTCCTCTTCTTTCGTGTGGAGCATAGACTAAGTACTGATTGCTTCACCTTGATTGTGATTAAAGTACTAAATTATTTCTTCCTGTCATTTTTATTTTTTTTATTTCGTATTCCCATTGTGTTGCTTCTGTGCGTCATGTCCTACTTTTTCTTTTTTTGCTTGCTCCATCCTAGCTTTTAAAAAAAATATTAACAACATTTAGCCACGCTGCACAAAAGACACAGTGCTCTACAACATGGCTAAAACACATTAGCAAAGCTAAAAGCGCTTACATGGACAATATTTATTGGCTTCACCAATGCTTGTATTTTTAAGCTGTTGTAAGTGTCAGCCTTTGTAACCGTTTAACCATCCTCAACTAGACAGCAGTGTAAATAATGAGAAAAGGTTTGACCAGTCATGTCTTTTGGTTTGGCATGGTCTATTTAGGTTTTTTTAAGATTAGTACACCTTGCAGCTGCTTTCGGGCTTTTAGTAGTACAGATAAATGTACATAAATGACGTGTGTGTTTGTATGTGTGTGTATATATATGTGTAATATATATATATATATATATATATATATATATATACACACACACACACACATATATATATATATATATATATATATATATATATATATATACACACATACACACACACACAATATAAGATATATAATATATCTTGAGATGAACTTTAACATTTTTAATCCGTTTCTGCGAAAAGTAGGCTTAGAACACACAACACCATGACCAGTACTCTAGTCTCCACTGTGGTTTGTTTTGCGAATTCAAAGTACTTTTTGAAGCAGTGATAGCTGGAAGTTTGCCCCTTTAACCACTGTGTTTACTTGCAGGATGGAAAATGGATCTAGTTAAACGGTTACTTCAATATACCTGTTGCATTAGGGTGGATGTGGCCGCAAGTATGTTTGCCACAGGAAGTGGGTTGTTTCATTCTTTTCACCTCTTAACACCTGTATTTCTGATTTGGAACAGTTTGGCTAAAACATTTCTCTTGATTCCTGATAAATATATATTTCAGATATTGGTTTGAGTCCCCCTTTTGTCCACCCCAATGTGCATTTGGGTGTCACTGCCATTTGTTTGAAATAGCAGCCTAGGCTAATGTCATCGTGTATATGTTAAAGAGCAGTGGTGATGGGGCTGGCACTTATGGGACACTGGTCAGATTCATTTGACCCTATTTTGACCACTGGCTTAGATTGGTGCAAAGCAACTTGAAGAATCGTTCCCTAGATTCCAATACAGCCCCTTACCCTTTCTAGATTTGTTCTTAATCACATGCCATTGATGTCGAAATCATGCGGGTGATTCATAAAAATAACTTCTTCCAGATGAACCAAGACTTTTGCCTCTTCTATTAGGCACCTACAATGTGACTAGGATTGTTTTGTTGAAGAGATCTGCATTGCAAGAATCCGAGAGAGAAGAGGGTTCGCAATCCATTTATGCTTAGCCATGGCCTACTTTTAACGAGTGCCCTTCATTCCCCATGATAACCCGCTTCCCCCACGTAGCATGGCTGTCTTCAGTCCATCCTTGATCCATGTTTTGTTTTAAACAAGGGAAACAAAGCATGAGAGCACATCCGGGACATTAATAACAACAGTCGTGTGTTGGCATCTGAACCTCCACCCTCATAACCATATGCCCCAAATCACTTGACCATCTTGTGGAGTTCATGTGTGCTTGGGCCATCCCTTGCTGGGTCCAGGTGAGCGGCATAGGTACAAACACCTCCCCTAGGTGTGTTCCAGGGTCCACAGATCTTGGTCCATTTGGGGGGGCACTCGCTGCCCTCGTACACCACAAGCTCTGCTAGCATGATCCAGTCCATATCCTTTTTCCAAACTTCCAGTCCAGGCGGCACGTCCGCCCCCAGTTCCATGCAATGTTCCGCTTGGCTGTCATAAGCCCCAGTGACCACCATAACTGCATCATTCTTGTCACCTCATTCTCCCCCCAAATGTTCAGAAGACACCACTTCACCGACGCCGTGCAGGTGTTCCCTGTAACTGTAATCATGCAAACCACCATCGCTTCCCAGTAGGTTTGAATTATGAGGCGGGTCCACACAGTCTGATGTGCCCATCCAGTAAGCGGTCTTTCAGGGGCGTGGCCTTGAGCAGTGTGATTCCCCTGAGTAACATTGCCATGAGTGTGTTGTGTCTGTAGAGATCAATAGACCTTGGTGGGGGCCAGTTGGTATTCTTGTTTAGGGTCTGACCATGGGATAACTTCTCCGTTCACCCAGAGGTCCCCCACCCTGGAAACACCAAGCAGGTCCCATTTGTCAAACCCTGGTTGGGTGCTCAGGGTACCCAGTGCTGCGGCATCCCACATGGGGGTTGTTGCCATTACTTTGTTCTTCCATCCCAGCGCTTTCAGAGTAGTGTGCCATTTGGTGACCACTATGGCCATGGGGCCGGACACTTGGTGGCACATCTGTGGACTGTGTAGGGCTCTCAGGTAGCCAGATGGCTGCATGAGATATCTATCTATATGCGGTGCTGGTTCATGGGAGGGGGCGGGCATAGGTCCAGTGGTTTATGGTGGTTCGTTGAGCTGCCTAATAGTATTTTCTGGCTGTCTGGAAGTGATATGCCCCCATCGTACCAACCCCTGGTGAGTTTGTGGAGGGCTATTCTGGCCGGGCCCCCATCCCAGAGCAGTGACCTAAGGTCGGAGCTGATTGCCTTGAAATAGGAGTCTCGTACTGGCTAAGGCATGTTCAGAAAGACATATAGGAAACTTGGCAGGGACCTCATTTTGAAATAGGCTGCTTTGTCTGAAAGTGAGAGAGGCAAGGATCTCTGGTGTTTGACGTCCTGTTTCAATCTCATCAATGAGGGCAGGAGGTTTTTCATGTAGAAAAGATCGGAGTCTTCGTGGAAGCCGTTTTCCATCACCTTCGCTTCACCATCTTGTGGCAGGTGGGGTGTCTTACTGTGGAGGAGGTATATTGCGGATTTCCTCCAATTAATGCTGTAGCCTGAGTGTTGGCCAAAGATCCTGAGATTTTGAATGAGTCTGGTACCAGGATCCATGACATAAAGAAGTATGTTGTCTACATACAATGAGATTCTGTTGTCTGAGCCTTCCTGCCAGTTGATACCCCTGACCAGCGGGTCTTGCCTGACCCAGGCCACCAGTGGTTCCAATGAAAAGGCGAAGATCAATGGCAACAGGGGGATAACTCTGTCCGGTGCCTCGACGAAGATCAAATACCGGAGGCACCACTCCATTCACTCTGCCTTGGGCCAGTGGTTGTGTATACAGCAGTTTGACTCAGCTAACGAAGCGGGGCCAAACCCCAGACGGGGATGACCTCAAACAGATACAGCCGTTCCATGATGTCAAATGCCATTTTGGCATTGAGCCAGAGCACAAGCGCCTCCTCCTGAATGTTCAGAGTCTGGCCTAGAACTTAATGAAGGCGGCGCAGGTTCAAGGTAGTGCTATGAGCGGGCATGAAGCCTGATTGGTCTGGGTGGACCACGGTGATCATTCTAAGTAGGTGGGTTGCCAGCACCTTGTCGAGGATCTTGGCTTCAACGTTGAGGAAGGAGATTGGCTGGAATGAGGCACAATCATCTAGAGGTTTGCCCTCTGGGCACGACCACGATGGTGGCCAGACGATGATCCCTGGATCGAGTACCCAGTTGTCTGGAGTCCTGGAACATACGCAGTAAATGAGGGGCCAGCTGTACAGCCAGTATTTTATAAAGATCCACTGGCATGCAATTGGGTCCAACGGCCCTGCCAAGGGGAGAGGTTTTGTGTTGCTTGCACAATTTCTGCCTCTGTGAGCTCCACCTCTAAGAGGGTTTGGTCTACTGGGTCAGGTGTTGGGAGGCGTATGTCCACCAGGACTTCCCTATCTTCTGTCTTAGTTGTGCTAATCGCCGGGGAGTATAGGTGTGTGTAGTAGGCAGCAAATGTCTCTGCCACTTCCTGAGAGTCTTCAATGAGTGTGCCAGTACAAGATTGTAACATTGGAGCCCATTGGTGTGCCTGTTCCCTCTTACAGAGCCAGGCCAGGAGTTTTCTGGCCTTATCCCCAACCTCGTAGAGGCAGTGTTGCCTCGATCGGTGGATTGCCATAGCAGCCACAGATCTGGGTTAAATGTATTGTTCTTTTGCACACCATGCTAACCCAGATCTGTGACTGGGGGTTAGTGTTTGAAAAGTTTCAGCCCATCATCTTGTTGTGTTGCTATGTTCACCCTAAATGGCCAGGGTATGCCCAGACGTGGGTCTCTTGCTCACTGTGCCACTGGATTTAAGCTAGCCTGGCTCCCAGGATGCTCGTTTCCGGTTCAGAGAGGACCTGGCCTGGCAGTTTTGGCTGGTCTGTTCCCATGGGGAGCTGGGTCAAGACTGATTTGCATATGGCTAGGTCCAAACTGGGGTAGCGTGGTGAGCAAAAGAATGATGGATTAAACCCATATCTGTGATTGGTAGTGAGTGTTTGAAAAGTTTCAGCACTCCGTCCATCACCTTGTAGTGTTGCTATTCTCTAAGGTGACTTCTTTGCTTGAACTAAGATTCATGAAGCCACTCAAGCCTCCTGTTGTAAGTTACTCCAGAGTGAAATCTACTTCAGGGTACGTGACTTCAACGTGACCATGTGTCCTGAGATAATTTATTCCATGTGATTTAAACCCTTTGGTTAGGTTATTACAACCTCGCTTCTTCCCTGTACTTGGTGGACTCATTCTAATTTTTCTTCCACTTAGTTACTTCAAGTGGTTCTTCCTTAGACTTAGATATTTTCAAAGGTTTTTCCTTCAAGTTGGCTTTCACCAATTACCTCCCTCTCATATTATTTTAATTAGAGGTTGGTCGTCCTTCGAGGTTACTGCTAGGTTACTTCTTCGTAGGAGTTAGATACGCTCCCTGAGTTAAACATCTGCAAAATGTCGCCTTGTCTCTAGATAGGCTACTGCAAGGTGAATTATCCCTGAAGAAAGGTTGCCACAGGGTGGGTTTTGCATTATACTAGATTTCCCTCACTGTAGGCCAGTGGGAGCAGATTTTGAAGAAGGAAGGCCTCCAGTCATCCTTCAACCTAGGCAGCAATTCCCCTTTCATTGTAGAAGAATTCTGGAGAAGGAACACCCATATTAAAGTTTCAAAGTAGAGTTTCAGCTGTACCCAGCTCAGACTCTAGATGGCGCAGACTTTCTATATTCAAAAAAGTCGATCTTAGTCCTCTCAATACGAAAGCATAACATGCTAAACTTTTTCCAGCTTAAACTTAAATTCATTACTTTTTTATTTGCTTCCAAAGGTTAATAAACGCATACCGACTAACCGAGCTGCCGTGACTATATCAAGCTGTGAAGCCTCATGTAGGTAAGACAGCAAGAAATTACGGAAATAATTCGGTTGAAAATAACTCACTTTGCAAACTTCAGGCAAACACTGGAATGTGGCTGAGTCAATGACAAGTCTGTCTGATCTCTGTGTAGATCCGACCAGCCTTTAATCCAATTTATGTGTAAAATCTTACTTTGCTAGTGCATTGAAGGAACATGGTGCAAAGCTCAACATTCCCAGCTGTTTGTTTTTTCCAGCTGTGCCTTAAATGCACTGACGACGCCCCTCTCCACAGGAGACGCTCCGTATTGCAGTCCTTCCACGCCAAGACTGATGGATAGGCCACATGCCAGGTAAGTGCCCTTTGACACCCCTCGCGCCATTGGAATGTGCTGGCCCATTGCACGTCATGCTGACTGGCGCGCGCTGCACGCAGACATCCCACGCTGCATGACGCTCCACATCTGGTCCTGATTTCCGAGATGCTTGCTTATTTATCATCCCAGCAGTGTGGATTTTGCAGGAAACACAGTCCGCCCTTTTGGCATGTATTGTTAAAAAAAATGAAACCTCAGAACTACTGCCTGACTCGAATGCTGCTGATACCTCTTATGGAAGGCCAAGCCACTTAACTTGAGCTGTTGCTGCAAATCTTTCTTTTCACTCGTTGGGACATGAAGCTCACATTTCAATAAGTGAAACATGGTATATTCTTTGAGGAGAAACGTATTTTGTTTATTTTTTTTTGTAACACAAAGGACTATTCTTGTTTTCGGAGTGTAACCTGCGTGATAGGGAATGCCCATTTTCGACGCTGCGAATAGCACAGATTTGAGAGATTTTAGAAGGTGTTGATTTCTTTTTTTTCTTTTTTTTTTAAATAATATATTTTGAGATATTTTTGCCAGACCAAGATAAACATTGGGGCGCGCCTCAAATATACAGATGAATAGTTGATGTTATTAACTTAAAGGATTTATGGGACTTTAGGCGCAGACATAAGTTGGGCACCTCTATTCGAATAATTTATTTACATATAACCAGTGTCATTGACATTGAAGACTGCACACATAGTCGGAAGGCTAAACTAGCCAAGGTTTAGGAGTTGTGCTTAGTTCTTTTCCCTTTCGTTCTGCAAAATGTGGCATTATTAAAATTTTATGTCCACTATACATTTTATAAACGTTCTCAATGTTATCAGCCTTATAAACGTTCTCAATGTTATCAGCCTTTTTCAAGGAAGTGGTTTGTTTCTCAGTATAGTGTGTGTAGGAAAGTCCCCTCTTTCTGGCATGGTTACCCTCAGTTTTTGCCTGATGTCAGTGTGCTTAGACAGTTTTCACTTGGATCCTGCTAACCAGGACTCCAGTGATTGTGCTCTCTCCCCCAAATGTAGGTGCTTTGGTACTTCTTATACCCCACAATTGGCATACTGGTGTACCCCTGTAAGTCCCTAGTCTATGGTACCTAGGTACCCAGGGCATTTGTACACCAGAGGTCCTCCATGGGCTGCAGCATGTATTATGCAACCCATGAGAGCCCATGCAAACTGTGTTTGCAGGCCTTCCAGTTGCAGCCTGCGCGAAAAGGTGCATACACCCTTCCACTACAGGTCACTACACCAGGTCACTCTATGGCAGGCCTTTTCAGCCCAAAGGGCAGGGTGCAGGTCCCTGTGTGTGTGGGTACCCTGGTAACTCTGAACCTGGGTATGTTTGGTATCAAACATGTCGGAATCATACCCTAAAGCTGATGCCAGTATTGGTAGCATGATTCCATGCACTCTGGGGGCTCCGAAGAGGATCCCCCTGTCCTACCTCTGCCAGTTTTCCAGGGTCTGTGGGCAGCCCACACTGCTGCAGCCCCTCAGACAGGATTCTGCCCCCTGCTGCTTGACCAGCTCAAGCAGGGGACGGCATAACAAAGGATTTCCTGTGGGAGAGGGGATAAAACCTCCTCTCCCTTGGAAATAAATGTTATTGGGCTGGGGAGGGGTAGCCTCCTGATGCCACCAGACTGCTTTGAAGGGCGCATTTGGTGCCCTCTTTGCATCATCTGGTTTGCACCAGTCCAGGTACCCCCAGCCCCCTCTCTGGCACGAAACTGCACAAAGGAAAGGGGAGTGACCATTCCCCTGTCCATCACCACCCCAGGGGTGGTGCTCAGAGCTCCTCCAGGTAGCTACTTGATTCTGCCATCTTGAAAACAATATGTGCGGAGGCCCCCGGGAGCATCTGACTGCTCAGGTTAGGTAGCTGACGTCAGTGACCCCCCCTCTGATAGGTGGTCACCTCGAAGAGTTAGGGACTCCCTTGCGGCTGGGTCCCCAGATTCATTGTTCAAGACTCCACCAGGACCTCTCTGCAAAGATATCTTCTGCTCCTGGCCACTGGAACTGCTGCTGGACTTCACAAGAACCGAACAAAACTGGAACGCCTGAGATGACCTCTCCTTACATCACTGGTTCTGAGGCTCCTGTCAGCAAACTGCAACGTTTCCACAGCTGTGCATCCTCTGGGGTCTGCAAGACTTCAGCTGCACCAAGGAAGCAAGAAGGAATCTCCCTTGGAGTGAAGGAGTCACTCACCTGCTTCCACAGGCACCTAAGGCAACAATGTCCAGCTGCTAGGATCTGCTGTCCTCTGGACTGCGAAGATTTTCCAACACAAGTGGTGGTTCTGAGGGGTCCCTGGGTCCTCTCTGCCTTCTGTCCATCTTGGGGGAGACAGTCCTTGCCTCTTCCTCAAAGATGGAACCCCTGTGCACTGCGACTGTTGCGGCATCCAAGGATTTTTGACTCCTGCTCCAAGGGATCTTCAGGCTCCAAGTACCCCCCAACCACCAGCACTCTACCTCTGCAAGGACAGTCTCCTCTCTGCTGCTCCAGCAACGTGGGACTCCTCTTCAGGTATGCTGACTGGGCCTCACTGCGAAGTACTGTGCCTACTGACAGTGGGTTGCTTGTGGGGGCTCCAGCTACTTCTGCTGGCTCTCCTGCAACCCCAAGGTCAGCCCGGACTCCCCTCCAAGGGCATAGTCCTCGGGACCTTTTGGTCCTTTTCAACTCTGCAAATATCCAATAGCTCCGGTTGCATTTGCTTGTCTTTCTTGGTGTTCCTCCTGACCACTGACCCATCTGCAATCTGGCAACCGTGGGACAGCTCCTAGGTGACTTCAGTGACTCCTCTGCTGCCCCTGGGCTCCGCAGCTGGACTTCATCCATCACCATTGACCCAGGTCTTCACCCACAGCAGGGTGGGCAGTGCCTCCTGCCCCACCTGGACACTTCTGCAAAAGAAGGGAACAGAGTCCAATTCATGCAGGTCTTCTTCATCCAGAATCCACCGTTGGGTTCCACTGGCCTGGTCCTGCTTTTGCAATATTCCATTTACGAGTCCCCTTGTTAGCCTATAGAACGACCAGGTATCTTAACCTCTCCTCTCCTGGTCACTGGGGATCTTCTAGATACTTGTGTCTTGGGGTTCCACACTCTTTCAGCCCTTGGCTAACTACTCCATATCCTCTGGTGGGAGCCCATCCTCACATTCCACTTTTTTAGTATTTGATTTGGCCCCCCTATAGGGCTCTTGCTACTTAATGATATTTCCCAATACTTACCTGTGTATATTTTGTGTGTGCAGAAGGGGGTTTATCTATAGTAATTTAGTTTGGTGCTCCTGAAATAAAGTACCTTTATTTTTGCAACACTGTGTGGATCCTTTCATGTGTGATAAGTTACTTTGTGACTACTGTGGTATTGCAAGTGCTTCACACTCCTCCTGGATAAGTCTTGGCTGCTCACCAATGCTACCACTAGAGCGCCCTGGCTATCTAGACTCTGTAACACTATCCAGTAAGGGTTGCCTGGACCCAGCATAAGGTGTAACTCCATAGTTCCTGGTCGTGTCTGCTGCCCTCCCCAGCTCTTCTGGCTCCTGCTGCAGCCTCTGCCTCTTGCCTGGGACGAACTGAGAGTCTCCTGACTCTCAGTTCGAGGCCCTCCTCCACCCACAGGCTCGTCCCTGTGCCTCATCCCTGGTGGTCTAGTGGCCATCACAAGTAAGTATTTTCCTTTTCTTTTCTTCTTTGTTGCTCTTTCACTCTTGCATTTTCTGCCTTTCTCTTCTATCCCCCCTCGTTTTTCCCTAATGCTTTTTCCTTTCTCCCCTCTTCCTCTGCCCCCTGCGAACCACCTTTCCCGCTCTCCTGCCGCCCAGCTGACTGTTCTCCGCCCCCCCTCCCCTTCTTAATGGTGGCCGCAGTGCGGCTGTGCCGCTGGCGTGCCAAAGGCAAACCCGTCTGTGCCTGGACCACGCCCAGCGCCAGGAACCCTTGTGGCTTTTGGTTGAGGAACCCTCCCCGTCTACCCACTCCCCCCCCTCTCCACGCCTTCAGACCCTCACGGGTGAGTAGCCACACTTTATAAGCATTGATTGATTGAGGGTCCACCACACACTGGACCAACCTCCTACAGTGTGCACCACACAACTCACTTTTTGAAGTTAAAACACTAAACATATATTATGCACAGAGATTTGCTAAGCTTGTGCACGGTTACATTAACCCAGTTTTTTTGTTTAATTCACCTAAACAGCACTGACATTTGAGTCCAGACAGTGAATAACATTCCACTCTTATGAACAGAATAAATGGCAGTCTCCTATGGCACGCGTGCTCATACAGGATCTACACCACAAAGGGCCTGTGTAGGATCGCACACATTTCTTTATCCAACTGTTTCAATACGAACCATCACTATCCAGTGTTTCAAACAGACTGATCACCTTGGACTTTAAATGATTACAGTCTTCCATCATTAGATCTGTGTGACATCCCAAAGCTGTGTGGAAAGGGCACCCTGACTTTCAAAGTGCTATAAAAGAATGCAGCTGGTAGTAATTGGCAATACAAATGCTGATAATGACAACTCATACAAATACACACAGTGCATGTAATTTTGCAGACACTGCAATGCAGCCTATTCCGAGGGTTTGCAGGGAAGGCTTACACGTGTGGTGCCGGACAGTCCTTAGCAATCACAGTTCAGTTAGTAGCCGGAGCACCAGGTCTGGTTCCCAATTCTGTCCAGGAGTATTTAGTATTAGTTGGGACTAACAGAGAGCCCTGGAGAACAGAAGTGCCACTAGGGTTACACAAATCATAAAGGTGCAAACTTTAGACAGCAGCTCAATCGCTCAGGTAAGTAGAGACTGAAGATGTACATACTTCATTCAGTGAAATGGTTAAGTCTTAGATCATACACATTCAGGCTTCTGACGCCATAGCTACCTCTTTGGTTAACTTAATCTTACAGGCTCAGCCAGCAGTTCTTTAGGTACAGATATCCTATAGGCATAGGTCTTTATAGGTGTCCCTTTGTTTAGAGGTTTTGTGGTCTCAGATCCCAGAGGGGCTTCTTTTCTGGTTACTGAGGTCTTAAGACTCTGGAAAGCTGCACATCTTCATGCCAGACTACTCACCTGCCCATCTGGGCACATTATGTTCCATGTGAAGCTTCAGGTGGACAATCCTAAAAAACATTAGTAACTAAAATACCCTTGCAAGGGGGCCCACAACAAAATACATTGAGGCATAGCAACCTTCTCAAAAATGAATGAAATGGCAGTTTCACAGGAGCTCTGCAAGCAAGTCTTTCTGATGAATAAATGAATATGGGAGAACTTTTTTTTTTTTTTTTACATAATGCTCAACATCGGTCATAAATTTGTAATCTCAGTATAGTGCTATCAACATTGGTTTCCCTCCCCCGACTGAAAGGGTTCTTGCCAGAACCACACAGAAACTTCTATTTTCAGCAGTACATAACTAGCACAGCGTACACCTAGGAATGTCTTGTTACTTTTTACCACTCTCTCTGTAGGGTCCTATCCTGAAAGCTGTATGTAATTAGGCAAGAGCATTGCTGTACTGGTAGTGTTAAGCCCAAAGGAAGCAATAAGCTGCATCCCGATCTGCTTCTCAGTGACCTATGAGTGTGATGTAAGTACCCCTTCTAAGCAGATTCTCAGTCATAACATATGAATTGGAATCTACTTGGAAGGGACAGCGTGGAAAAATGAAGAGACTAAAGGTGATGGATGCATTTTGAAAAATGATGGGTCTTTTGACATTGCATAACTATTATTGGAACTTGTTGAAAATGGCCCTTTTAGCAGGGTTTTCCCCAACATGTTTTCCTTCTTCCTCCTAGTTTTTCTGATTTGTTTTTGCTGGTTTATTGTCTACATCCACTTTACCACTGCTGATCAGTGCCAAAGTGCAAGTGCTCCCTATATAAATTGTATTGGTGATTGGTTTATCCGTGATTGGCATACTTGATTTACTAGTAAGTCCCTAGTAAAGTGCACTAGAGGTGCTCAGGGCCTCTAAATCAAATGCTACTAGTGGGCCTGCAGCACTGACTGTGCCGCTCACATGAGTAGCCCTGTGAACATGTCACTGCAGTGTCTGTGTGTGCAGTTTGAAGCTTCCAATTCGACCTGGCAAGTGTACCCACTTACCAGGCCCAAACCTTCCCTTTTTTGTACATGCAAGGCACCACTAGCATAGGCCCTAGGAAGCCCCTTAGGCAGGGTGCAGTGTATTTAGAAGGTAGGACAAGTACTGATGTGTTTTACATGTCCTAACAGCGAAATACTGCTAAATTCGGTTTTCATTGTTGCAAGGAATATCTCTCTCATAGGTTAACATGGGGGCTGCCTTTAAATATCCTTAAAGTACAGTTTCCCTTTGAGAGCAGATAGAAATGTGGAATTTGGGGTCTTTGTACTCTCAATTTAAAAATACATATTTTGATAAAGTTGGTTTTTAGATTGTCAGTTTGAAAATGGCACTCTTTGAAAGTAAGCATTTTCTTGCTTAACCATTCTGTGCCTCTGCCTGCTTGTATATTCAACTTCTGGGTCAGAGTGACAATTGGGCTGTTGTGAATTCCCTCTAGACAGTGACACTAAGGGAGCTGGGGTGTATCCTGCATATCCTGATGGACCATCTGGGCTAGAGTGGAGGGAGGAGTGGTCACTTACACCTGAAAGGGCTGTGCCTGCCCTCACACAGTGCAGTCTACGACCCCCTGGAGTGTGTCTGGGGCCAGGCCTGGGTAAAGCAGGATCTTGTCATTAACAGAGACTTTCTTTTGAAGTCTGCCTACTTCAATCGCAGAAAGGGGTGTAAGTAGTGGACCCAAAACCCCAGACTTTTAGAATCTTTCTGGAATCAAGATGAACCTCTGCCAAGGAGACGAGCTGGAGGAGGAGTACTGCCCCTTTGCAGTGTTGCTTTGCTGGGTTGTTCTGCAGTTGCTGTTTCTGCCTTAAAGAGAGCAAAGGGTGAACTTTGCTGTGTATCCTGCTTGAGAAAGTTCTCCAAGGGCTTGGAATGGAGCTTGCCTCCTGTTGGAAGTCTCAGGGACACCAAAGACTTCAGTTTCCTCGACCTGCAGCACTGGGAACTGTGTGTTCTGTGCAGTAAAAAGAACAATAACTACTACAACGCCGTCAACGATGTTGCTGGCCTGCACTGTGATTCTGCTGCTGCCGCATAGAGCGGCACTGCCCACTTCGCTCCGCGATCCTGGTCTCACCGACGCAGACATCGGAGGACTCACTGAGCCGCTGCTCGGACCGTGACCTGTGGGCCCGCACTCCAGCATCGTCTGCTCCCACCGCAGCATGGCCATCCCTGACGCCACCACTCCTGCTGACACCAACGCCACTACCTGCACTGTGGCCTGTGGACACCACTCGTGAGGAGCAGGAAGCACAGTCCCATCCTGCACCGCAGCCCCGGTCCACCGATGCCAGCACCATCGCCTCCAGTGTCAACAGACGTCCCTCTCTGCACCGCGACCCGTGGATGCCGCAAGGAGCCTGTACTGATCCGCACCGTCAACCTTGGCCTACCAACAACATGATTCTCGTTCTTCCTGGTTGGCATAAAGGACCAGTCACTAGACATATTGGGGACCTTCACAATGTTCATGATATGTCCCATCATGCCAGTGTTCTCTGTTAAGTTTGCTTCACAGATGCCCTCTTAGGCTCTCGCCAACAAGTTCTGGTCCCACTAGCCCAAACTCTGCCTGGTGGGCTGTTGTATGTGTCTGTGTATGAGTATTATAGAGCTCAGTCTTTCCTAGAGTGCTACTGAGCTCTAAAATAGGGTGGGAGCCAAAGATTGTGATTCCGGATCATTTACAATGAAGTTGGATGTGTGTCAGTGGTGAATCCTACTGTGTGGTTATCTAGTTTTTTTTTTCTGTTTTCTGATAAGGTGGCTCTTCGGCTCTTTTCTGATTTTCAGAAGTGTAGGGCCAGTTCTCACAGTGGTGGTGAAGTTGTGCCTATCCTGGGAGCATAAATGGAGAAGGCCCGTCTGCTGGCTTCCATTTTCGTTTTTTCAGTTGTTTCAAGTCCTGCCATGGCCTGACTTCAGGCGATGCTTTTCCCATCTGAGTTAGTAAATTTTTGTGCTAGTTTTAGAGGATCGGTGACACTGCCTCCAGGGAGGCTGAAGGAACTGAACCCCCTTGGAAATAAAATAATGGCCTCCTGACCCCTTTTCCCCTCCTTCCGGAGATAAAAGGCAAGCATTGCACATTGTCATTCCTTGCTGATGAGAAATCTTCAACTTCAACCTCCACAGGCCTGTGAGTGATGAAAGCACATGATGTGTATTTTTGTGTAGGGACATGGTTTGCTTCTTTTCCTCCAACTTGGAGGAGGTGGGAGGGTTGGGGAACTTGAGCCAGGGCAATTAACAAAGGTGGGTTGTATGAAAAGTCCTGCCAGAGGCCTAGAGACTGTAAACAAAGACAAGGCTCTGTAAACACAGAAGGTATACAGGCTGAGGTCAGTGTTGTCAGATTGGGGGTTTTCTTGCACAACTAAGCTAATGTTTCCTATTTGTGCAAGAAGATAATGACTTGTGTGGAACCCAAATTCTTTCTGGGTTATGACTTTGTGATTACGTTTGGTGGCAGGCTCTAATTTGATGGTCGAGTGGCAGGGCTGGATGTGGGCTAGGCCGCTGACGGTCTAGCTGTCCACAAGGACACACAGCCAAAGGTGCAGTTTGCATCTAGAGGCCTGTATTTCGAAGCCCTACTGCCACACATTACCAAATTGGGTGACGTGGACAAGTAACACTGTTTTCTTTGGGCAATTCCACTGTGCTGTCTGTAAGAACACTTTCCAGAAGGTTAAGCATTCATTTGTGTTACTTGTAATCTTTCTTTAGCAAACCACTGCAGCTTTCCTAGTAGTTCATAATTGTGGAAGGTTTTCTTGCTATTTCACCTTCACATTGATTGTAACTTAAAATTAGAAGGTTGTCTGTTTGGCCGTTCCGTAAAGAGTTGTTCTAGACTTTTTTTCAGTGAACAAGTTTTAATTTTATATGAGTTTGCAAATAATTGCCTATTCCATCTCAGTGCCGCCCAAACGTTTTAGAACCATGCCCCACATTTTAGTAAGACAAACATTTGTGACCACCTATCTTTAATGGACTTGAGGTGACAAATTTCCTGCCCCTGATTTTTATTCATATTACTAAGCAGCACAACTGCAATGGTGCATGGGCTGTGTCCCGGGGAGGGAAGCCCCGGGGTTAATGCGATTGCAGAAACCCCCTGACTCACGGCAGCTGTAGACCCTTATTCTCAATCTGAAGTGAGCCGCCCAAATGGGCGCCATGACTTAACAATCCTCAGGACATGTTGGATGCAAGTTCTTGCTGGGCGCGTCTACGGTCCCCTTATTCTCAGGGTTTGCCGCTGCACGCGCTGATCACGCAACTGCAAGTGGCAAAGGAGGGTTGTCTACTGGAATGGGACGCAGCAGAGCAGGGTTGGATACAGTGAGCGTGTTATGTGCTGATGGTGCACTGCGTCTGTTCGATGGTTATGCCTCGCGGAATACGGTCAATTCCTGTTATACAGAACTCTGGCGGCGGCTGTACAACTGATTTGGGGAGAGCGCGGTGTGGAACCCAAGCTCCTGCGTAGCTGCCACTTCCTGTGCAACACCTCTAAATCTCATTGCATGGTCTCTGGTTCATACACTGCCCTCTGAGAGGATGGCTGTTTCCCCTCCCCGCACCTTGCGGTGCTACGGGGTCGCTGGGAGGAGGATCTGGGGGCCCCCTTATCAGATGGGGACTAAAGTGTAGGAAGGGGCACCCAAAATCTCCCGGAATTCCCATTTTAGACTAAAACATTTTTACGTCCTCTACTGAGCGTACCTCATGCCCTTAGAACTTAGGGCCTGATTACAACTTTGGCAGAGGTGGTTAATCCTTCCCAAATGTGATGGATATCCCGCCCACCGTATTACGGGTTCCATAGGATATAATGGACTCGTAACACGGCGTGCGGGATATCCGTTACATTAGGGATGGATTAACCCCTTCTGCCAAAGTTGCAATCAGGCCCTTAGTGTTTATTTTCTACCTGCCTCACCTGATTGCCTTGCTGTCGAGTTGCTAAAGGGGATATCCTTCACATGCTATAAGGGGTGCCCCCTGTTTACCCATTGTTGGATGGAGGTAGTGCACCTTCTGGCAGAGGCCATGGACCGTGTCCTGACTCCTACACCCCGATTTTGTCTCCGGGGCCTCTACCCATGTCCTGCTAAATACAGGTTCATCAACCTAGCATTGGTGCTGGCTAAACGTAGGATCACTATGCTCTGAGGCATGCTGAGCGGACCCAGTTGGAGCGTTGGAAGGCAGACGTGCTGCGCTGGGTGACGTGAGAGGGGGTGGTTTTGCTCCATGAGGTGCACCAGGGCAGAAGACCCATGGAGTTTGCAAGAGGCAGGGATGCTGTGTTGGCTGACTTTCAGTGGGATGAGAGTGCAGATGATGTCCGCGACAAGATGTTCCTCCGGTGTACTGTCCTTACCGGGTTCCTAATACGATGATACCTAAACTTCAAGTTTGAATTGCGGCTCCCTTAAACCGCTATGGCTCACCGCTACAGGGCACAACACATAGAGCGCTTGGGGAGGGCTGCCTACCTACACCATTTAACTCTGGTTTTTTTGAGGGGGGGTGCCGCAGTTTGGGAGAAGGACTAGTTAATTGTTAACCTATTGATTGTTCACTATATTTCAGCAGACCTGCTTTCATCTACTTTTATAAGACCTCACTAAATTCTGATTTTTATTTTTTATATCAGTTGTATGATTGGATATTTGCCTGATAAGTTGATATTTGCTTTCATATTTTGTCTCAATAACTTGTGACATTCGCAACAGATACTATATTAATGATGGTCTTTCTTTTCCCTTGGTGCATTGCTATGTGCTATGCAAATAAATGTTTTGTTTTATGTTTATACCAAAAAAAACCTTTAAAAAAAATAAGGTGAGCAATTTCTTTAATGTAAGTAAAGCATTGTCTGGCAGAGCTTTGTCGTTTACAGACAGCATGTTTTCCATTGAACTGGTCACTAAATTTGCACATGCAGTTTTACTGGTAGAACTATATTGCGCACAAATGAAAATGTGTGAAAATTGGGTCTCATGAATATGTTTTATTTCTGCATGTGTCTTGATTTGTTCTTACCCTAAAATCTTCATTTCCATCACACTTCAGAATTACAAAAATCTGCTTAATTTTTTCTTTCCTAACTACTGTACAGTTCATTTACAGGTATTTACATGTTTTTGTGTGCTACAAACAAATGACATCCTACAGCCTTTCCTTTCACACTTCATGTACCCAGCATGATTGTCACACAACTCTTTCTATTTTTCTTTCTCGCTGCAAAGTGAGAGGAGTTTGTAGATATCAGTCTCCATGTTAAAAAAAAAATAATAAGCAGCAGAAGACTTGAGAGGCCTGACATTTGACCTACGTCTTTCAAGTGCAGCACATGTGACAAGATAAATACAGAATTTAGTATATTTGCTTTTATGTGTATTGCAGTCTGCTCCTCGTTTGTTTTTGCACATATGTTTGGTGAAAGCTAAATTGATAACTTTCGAGTAGGCATTGGTATGTCTTCACAAAATGTATGCTCTATCTCAGACATAACCCCTTACAATGGGCCATCTCAGAAATCCTCCCTGTACATGAATCTCTGCACTGCCCCATTGGTCCTTAGCATATGCATGCTTGTCACAGTAGGTTTAACAGCTCCCAACTCAAGTCATGTCATGTGAAGCATCACAAGACAGTTTTGACAGTGTAGCCAATAATACTTTGCATCCTCAGAATCATAGTTGGACCTAATAGACTTGTCATAGCAATGCTGTTATGTGTAAAAAAAAAAAAAAAAAAAATGGCCACAACTGGTGGAAGATACTTAATTGGCAGGCAGGTCTTTTTAAAGCTTGTTACTATGCAACACTTCTTTCACGTGTTCTTACTGAACCATTTATTTCTTCAAATGTCCCCACACCTTTATTGTGTAGGCTTTTACTGTGTATTTATTTGTTTCTATCAGTGTCCGTAACAGTAATTCATTTTGTATTTTTGACAACTTTAGCCTTAAAATTAAATACTGTAGTCATTTGTGGGATTGTTTTTAAATGAAAGTATACTTAACCTGATAGGTGCGGGCGTCGGCCACTGGCCGAAGCCCACACACCCTCCCTGGTGCGGGTCACGACCAGTGGCCGACACCAGGAAGGGTATCAATAAATCCTCGGGTGCGTCGCACCCGAGGATGTTTTTTTTTTTTTAAACCCCCCCCGGGAGACACGGAAGCTTCCGTGTCTCCCCCCCGCCCGCCCACCCGCCCCTTTGTGACGTTAGCGCGCCTCGCGGCGCGCTGACGTTGCAAAGGTGTTTTCCCCATCAAAGCAGGAAGCAGCCTTGCGGCCGCTTCCTGCTTTGATGGGGAAAACGGCCTTTCTCACGTTCGGGAATGCCTCGTAAGAAAGGGGAGTGTCTCCCCTTTCTTACGAGGCCTTCCTGAAAGTGTTTCCTGGCCCCCGATCGCAGCACAGCAGACACTCCCCTTTCTTACGAGGCCTTCCTGAAAGTGTTTCCTGGCCCCCCGGTCGCAGCTGTGCTGCGATCGGGGGCCAGGAAACACTTTCAGGTTTCCTGGCCCCCCGATCGCAGCACAGCTGCGATCGGGGGGCCAGGAAACACTTTGAAAAGGCCTCGTAAGAAAGGGGAGTCTCTCTTTCTTACGAGGCCTTCTCAAAGTGTTTCCTGGCCCCCGATCGCAGCACAGCTGCGATCGGGGGCCAGGAAACACCACTAGACGCCAGGGATTTCACTTTGGGGGGGCGGCCCCCTCGAAAAACGGGCCGCCCCCCCCCGGGGGCATAATTAATAAAAATAAAAAAGGTAGGTGCCCCCTGGGGGGGGGGGGGGGGGGCGCGATCGCGCCCCCCCCCCAGGGGATTGTTTTTTTGTTTTTTTGTTTTTTTTTAAATAATGAAAAAAAAAAAAAAAATGACAGGGGGTCGCCCGTCGGCAGGGTGACCCCCTGTGGGGGCAATTTTTTTTTTAGATGTTGTAGGGTTTCCCTGGGGGCCATTTTGGCCCCCAAGGAAACTATACAACAACTAAAAAAAATAGATCTATATATAGATCTATATTTATATATCTATGTAGATAGATATATCTATGTACATGGATATATCTATAGATATATCTATGTACATAGATATATATATATATATATAGAGGTAGATCTATATATACCAAAGAGATTTATAAAGTGTGCTACTCACCTGTGAGGGTCTCAAGGCGCTTGGGGGGGGGGGCGGGGGGAGGGAAAGGGGCTGGGAGGTTCACTGTTCGAAAAGCCAGGTTTTGAGGCCCTTCCTGAAAAGAAGTAGGTTTTGGGTCTTGCGAAGGTGGGTTGTGAGGGCGTTCCAGGTTTTGGGTGCAAGGTAGGAGAAGGATCTGCCCCCGGTGGTGGTGTGTTTGATGCGGGGGACAGAGGCGAGAGAGAGGTCAGCTGAGCGGACGTTTCGTGTGGGGGTGTGGAAGGTGACTCTCGTTGAGGTAGACAGGGCCTGTGTTGTGGAGTGATTTGTGTGCGAGGATGAGGATCTTGAAGGTGATCCTTTTGTCAATGGGGAGCCAGTGGAGGGATTTGAGGTGTGGAGAGATGTGTTCGTGTCGGCGGAGGTCGAGGATGAGTCGTGCTGCTGAGTTCTAGATGCGTGTAGTTTGCGCTTGAGTTTTAGAGTGGTGCCGGCGTAGAGGGCGTTTCCGTAATCAAGCCTGCTGCTGATGTGTGCGTGAGTGACAGTTTTTCTGGTCTCTGTGGGGATCCATTTGAATGTTTTTCAGTATACGGAGTGTGTTGAAGCATGAGGAGGTGAGAGCGTTGATTTGTTGGGTCATCGAGAGGGAGGAGTCTAGGATGATGCTGAGGTTGCGTGCGTGGTTGGCGGGGGTGGGTGCAGGGCCTAGCGTGGTGGGCCACCATGAGGGGTCCCAGGTGTTTTTGTGTGGGCCAAAGAGGATTATTTCGGTTTTGCTTGAGTTGAGTTTCAGGTGATTGGCTGTCATATATATATCACTTTTGTCAATATGTGTGTGGTTTCCCTGGGGGGAAAAGGGTCCGACTTGTCTAGTGGCAGTTTTAGTGCCATAAAGAAGCGCAGAAGGTTTATATGCCTACTGCAAAGAGCAAATCTGTATTTTATGTAAATAGCTGAGTACATTAGCAAAGTCTATGGAGAGATGAAGGGCACTTTTGCTGGGTGGTAATGAGGGAATCCGAGGAGGAGGGAGTGGGAGCACCAATAATGATTGTTGGACTGGGCGCAGGAGGTGCTAAAGACTGTGACGAATGGTATGTGACAAGGTGTTTTTTGAGTGTCTTGAAAGTACGTGCTGATTGAGGGAAGAAGCGCAGGTAAGGTGGCCTCTACTGTTGCACGTATCTCACACACCATCGATTTTGTGACTGTCTACGTAGGCTAGTGTTTTAGAGCAACAGTTTAGCCAATAGCAGAGATGGCATCTTGATGGATGACTGCTGCCTACACTCGGGTTATAGAGGACCGCTCTGACATAGGATCAGAGACTGAGACATCAGATACTGAGACAGCATCTGAGGGATAGGACAATGGCGCAGACTCTGGGAGTGATTTTTCAGTCAGAGGAGTCCCATTCGATAACTCCTCTTCCAGTACATTATGAGGGAGGTGATGAGGACAGTCCTGCTGTCCCTTCGCAAGCTGTTTGTGCAACTGGGTAATAGTGGGTTAGGTCAACCCAGAGAGCAGGTGAATGTGGCGGCAAGCAGAGAGAGAGTGCTCTCTTGGGAGCTCCCCAATTTAGTTCAGCCCCAAATTCCACCACCCAAATCATATTGTGGAGACATCAAAATTATCCATGGCAAAACAAACTGGTTTTGTAAGGCAGGCACCTGTGTTTTTGGTCCTGGATTCGGCGGCCATATAGAGAAACACACTAAACCCAAACATTTCTGGAAACTAGACATTCGGGGGAGTCCACAGAGGTGTGACTTGTGTGGCTTCCCCAAAGTTTTCTTACCCAGAATACCCTGCAAAGCTGAAATGTTGAAAAAAAACTAAATGTTTCTCGCATTTCTGTCACACAAACTACAGGAATATGCTGGGATCCACAATATTCCTACCACCCAGTGACTCCTCACCTGTCCTGATAAAAACACTACCCCACTTGAGTGCCTACACCTAGTGTCTGTGTCAGGAATGGATCACCCCAGGGTCAACAGCTGCCTCACGTAAGGACCAACATTGACCGTTGTGTGATCTATTCCTGTCGCAGGCACCAGGCCTAACCACACAAGTGAGGTATCATTTTTATCGGGAGGCTTGGGGGAACGCTGGGTGGAAGGAAATTTGTGGCTCCTCTCAGATTCCAGAACTTTCTGTCACCGAAATGTGAGGAAAACTTGTTTTTTTAGCCACTTTTTGAGGTTTGCAAAGGATTCTGGGTAACAGAACCTGGTCCGAGCCCCGCAAGTCACCCCTCCTTGGATTCCCCTAGGTCTCTAGTTTTCAGAAATGCACAGGTTTGGTAGGTTTCCCTAGGTGCCGGCTGAGCTAGAGGCCAAAATCTACAGGTAGGCACTTTGCAAAAAACAGCTCTGTTTTCTGTGATGTGTCCACGTTGTGTTTTGGGGCATTTCCTGTCGCGTGCGCTAGGCCTACCCACACAAGTGAGGTATCATTTTTATCGGGAGACTTGGGGGGACGCTGCGTGGAAGGAAATTTGAGGCTCCTCTCCGATTCCAGAACTTTCTGTCACCGAAATGTGAGGAAAACTTGTTTTTTTAGCCACTTTTTGAGGTTTGCAAAGGATTCTGGGTAACGGAACCTGGTCAGAGCCCCGCGAGTCACCCCATCTTGGATTCCCCTAGGTCTCTAGTTTTCAAAAATGTACAGGTTTGGTAGGTTTCCCTAGGTGCCGGCTGAGCTAGAGGCCAAAATCTACAGGTAGGCACTTTGCAAAAAACAGCTCTGTTTTCTGTGATGTGTCCACGTTGTGTTTTGGGGCATTTCCTGTCGCGGGCGCTAGGCCTACCCACACAAGTGAGGTATCATTTTTATCGGGAGACTTGGGGGGACGCTGGGTGGAAGGAAATTTGAGGCTCCTCTCCGATTCCAGAACTTTCTGTCACCGAAATGTGAGGAAAACTTGTTTTTTTAGCCACTTTTTGAGGTTTGCAAAGGATTCTGGGTAACAGAACCTGGTCAGAGCCCCGCGAGTCACCCCATCTTGGATTCCCCTAGGTCTCTAGTTTTCACAAATGTACAGGTTTGGTAGGTTTCCCTAGGTGCCGGCTGAGCTAGAGGCCAAAATCTACAGGTAGGCACTTTGCAAAAAACAGCTCTGTTTTCTGTGATGTGTCCACGTTGTGTTTTGGGGCATTTCCTGTTGCGGGCACTAGGCCTACCCACACAAGTGAGGTATCATTTTTATCGGGAGACTTGGGGGGACGCTGGGTGGAAGGAAATTTGAGGCTCCTCTCCGATTCCAGAACTTTCTGTCACCGAAATGTGAGGAAAACTTGTTTTTTTAGCCACTTTTTGAGGTTTGCAAAGGATTCTGGGTAACAGAACCTGGTCAGAGCCCCGCGAGTCACCCCATCTTGGATTCCCCTAGGTCTCTAGTTTTCAAAAATGTACAGGTTTGGTAGGTTTCCCTAGGTGCCGGCTGAGCTAGAGGCCAAAATCTACAGGTAGGCACTTTGCAAAAAACAGCTCTGTTTTCTGTGATGTGTCCACGTTGTGTTTTGGGGCATTTCCTGTCGCGGGCGCTAGGCCTACCCACACAAGTGAGGTATCATTTTTATCGGGAGACTTGGGGGGACGCTGGGTGGAAGGAAATTTGAGGCTCCTCTCAGATTCCAGAACTTTCTGTCACCGAAATGTGAGGAAAACTTGTTTTTTTAGCCACTTTTTGAGGTTTGCAAAGGATTCTGGGTAACAGAACCTGGTCAGAGCCCCGCGAGTCACCCCATCTTAAATTCCCCTAGGTCTCTAGTTTTCAAAAATGTACAGGTTTGGTAGGTTTCCCTATGTGCCGGCTGAGCTAGAGGCCATAATCCACAGGTAGGCACTTTGCAAAAAAACAGCTCTGTATTTTGTGAAAAAATGGGATGTGTCCACGTTGTGTTTTGGGGCATTTCCTGTCGCGGGCGCTAGGCCTACCCACACAAGTGAGGTATCATTTTTTTCGGGAGACTTGGGGGAACATAGAATAGCAAAACAAGTGTTATTGCCCCTTATCTTTCTCTACATTTTTTCCTTCCAAATATAAGAGAGTGTGTAAAAAAGACGTCTATTTGAGAAATGCCCTGCAATTCACATGCTAGTATGGGCACCTCGGAATTCAAAGATGTGCAAATAACCACTGCTCCTCAAAACCTTATCTTGATCCCATTTTGGAAATGCAAAGGTTTTCTTGATACCTCTTTTTCACTCCTCATATTTCAGCAAATGAATTGCTGTATACCCAGTATAGAATGAAAACCAACTGCAGGGTGCACCTCATTTATTGGCTCTGGGTACCTAGGGTTCTTGATGAACCTATAAGCCCTTTATATCCCCGCAACCAGAAGAGTCCAGCAGACAAAACGGTATATTGCTTTCAGAAATCTGACATCGCAGGAAAAAGTTACAGAGTAAAACATAAAGAAAAATGGCTGTTGTTTTCAGCTCAATTTCAATATTTTTTTATTTCAGCTGTTATTTTCTGTAGGAAAACCTTGTAGGATCTACACAAATGACCCCTTGCTGAATTCAGAATTTTGTCTAGTTTTCAGAAATGTTTAGCTTTCCGGGATCCAGCATTGGTTTCACACCCATTCCTGTCACTAACTGGAAGGAGGTTGAAAGCACCAAAAATAGTAAAAATGGGGTATGTCCCAGTAAAATGCCAAATTTGTGTTGGAAAATGTGGTTTTCTGATTCAAGTCTGCCCGTTCCTGAAAGGTGGGGAGATAGTGATTTCAGCACCAGAAACCCTTTGTTGATGGCATTTTCAGGGAAAAAACCACAAGCCTTCTTCGGCGGCCCTTTTTTCCCATTTTTTTGGAAAAAACTAAATTTTCACTGTATTTTGGCTATTTTCTTGGTCTCCTCCAGGGTAAACCACAAACTCTGGGTACCATTAGAATCCCTAGGATGTTGGAAAAAAAGGACGCAAATTTGGCGTGGTTAGCTTATGTGGACAAAAAGTTATGAAGCCCTAAGCGCGAACTACCCCAAATAGCCAAAAAAGGTCTCAGCACTGGGGGGGAAAAGGCCCAGCAGCTAAGGGGTTAAGGAATGTCCCCTGGAGGGTAGGAAGAGACACTAGTTGAATCATACAGTGTTATACTTATATTGGGTTTATTCTTGGCCCCTTTTACGGCTAGCTCGGGTCTCGAAATCTGGCAACATTGTCATTGGTGATGCTCCCATTTTTACACATTTTTTGGGCACATGGTTGCTTGGTATTAACTTTCTTACTCCCCTTTTGTTATTATTTCTCTGCCATTCTAGAACAACTTGAAATATTATATGCATAAATGTGTATATTATTTTTGTCGGCTGGTGATGTATTTGGCTGCAAGTGGGCTCTTGTAAAGTGTGAGACCTTAAGCCCGACTTTACCCTTTCAGGATATGATCTCTAGGAATGGAAAACTTGCAGGGGGGCTGTCTTGGGAATGTGGCATTTGTGCTCATTTCCTGCATTGAACCTGCTTTAAAGGGCTCTGATAATGACAGACAAGGCAAGACTATGGTCTGAGAGGACAATCAATATTGCCATAAAGAACTACACAGTTCAAGGCCTGCACCTTTCCTACGGTCCCACATTTTAGTGTGAAGACGTGTGAGTGTGCACGGTCCTGGTGTTCACTGTAGTGTGTTACAGTCAAGTGTATCTGGCACACATTTCCAGGCATCATTTAGCCTGATTCCAAGTACTTCCAACCTTCCCAAACTTGAAAAGAGAGACATGTTTTTGAAAGGCGGTTGCGAGCACAGAAGCACACAATTGTACTGAATAGAAAGGCGGGGATTAAAAACTATAGGCCTGATGTACTAAGGTCAAGTTGCAATCCAGTTGTTTTTCTGTGCACACTAACAGGCATCTGAGCAAAACCTAATTTTGTGCTTGAAAGACACTTGTTAATGTAATCCATTTGGTGTGATATGCAGGTTATAATCTTGAATCCCAACAAGGCCAATTCATTTTTTCATCCTTCTGAGGTTGTGCATTTGGGAAAGGGGATTTATCTCCAATATATATATTGTAAAGTGGATATTGTGTCGCTTAGGTCAGAAATATACAAGCTATATTGCTGGCTGGCTTTATTGACAGAATCCCTACTAGTTATTTGGTAGTTACGCATGAGGCAGTCCCATCTTAGCACTTCAGCGCCTCATCAGGGGCGGTAAGTGCTGTATAATGCAATAACAATTCAATAAAATAGAATTGAAAATCCAGACCCCAGTATGGTTAGGCTCATTACAAGAATCCCTGGTGAAAAGAGTTCCTTTCAGACCTATGACAAGGTAATCAAATCAGTGGTGGATTCCAACCTTATGTCAAATCATCA
Source organism: Pleurodeles waltl (assembly GCF_031143425.1). Classification (NCBI taxonomy): domain Eukaryota; kingdom Metazoa; phylum Chordata; class Amphibia; order Caudata; family Salamandridae; genus Pleurodeles; species Pleurodeles waltl. The sequence goes on along the minus strand of NC_090449.1, from coordinate 1,020,371,873 downwards.
GTGTACTCAGAGTGTAACAGATGCCATAGTTGATACTAAACTGAGCATCAGCACACGCGATGATACTGGAATACTCTATGCGCCATCGACAAGACATGATTGAAGCCACACTCTAACCTCTGTTTCTAGAAGAAATGGCTAGACGAACGAGTTACTTACCTTCGGTAACGACTTTTCTGGTGGATACATTAGCTACCTGTGGATTCCTCACCTAATGAATACTCCCATGGCGCCAGCATTCGACGGAAATCTTCTTACTAGTCTCTGCACGTCGACGAGGACGTCACTCTAGCCCACGCGACGCCGTCTGACGTCATACAGGCAATAAGAGGTCCTCGACGACGTGCCGACGTCAGTACCAATCATTTTTTACGTGCATGAGAACAACCAGGCAATGCAATGAAAGAGCAAGGCAACATCCCATTACATTGTAAAAATACACAACATTGCATGAATAACTGTAAATCTTTTATATATATATATATATAACTCTCTCTTTTTAAAATATATATATATACACATCAAGTATATACACAAAGATATATACATATATACATATATATAAATATAATATATACAACATCTATTGCACCCTCAAAGACCAAGAGGAGCGTACTCAAGGATTACTTGGTAAGACCAGAAAGGCAACGGGGAGGCGGGTGGGACCGTGAGGAATCCACAGGTAGCTAATGTATCCACCAGAAAAGTCGTTACCGAAGGTAAGTAACTCGTTCTTCTGATGGATACAACTACCTGTGGATTCCTCACCTAATGAATAGAGTCCCAAAGCAGTACCACGCCCGGCGGTGGGTGCCTAAATGGTCAAACCAAGAAATCCTGCAGCACTGACCGTGCAAAATGGCCGTCCCTTCTAACCTCAGAATCCAAACAGTAATGGTTTGCAAAAGTGTGAAGGGACGACCAAGTTGCGGCCTTGCAGATGTCGACCACAGGAACACCTCTGGCCAAGGCCGAAGTGGCCGACTTAGCTCTGGTGGAATGAGCTCTAATGCCCTCAGGAGGATCCTTCTTTGCCAAAGAGTAACAGATTTGAATGCAAAGAACAACCCACCTGGATAGTGTTCTCTTGTGGACTGCCTTTCCTCTCCTCTTGCCCACGTATCCAATAAACAGCTGATCCTCCAGCCTGAAATCCTTTGTTCTATCAATAAAGAAGCTCAACGCCCTCTTTGGGTCCAGACGGTGCAGTCTTTCTTCCTCTTTGGAAGGATGAGGCGGAGGATAGAACGTGGACAAAGTAATTGCCTGAGCCAAATGGAAAGGTGAAACAACCTTCGGGAGGAAAGCAGCCTTGGTCCTCAACACCACCTTATCCCCATAAAAAGTTGTATAAGGGGGCTTTACTGATAAGGCCTGCAACTCACTCACTCTCCTTGCTGATGTTCTAGCTATCAGGAAGACTGTTTTTAAAACCAAATACCTTAAGGGGCAAGAATGCATAGCTTCAAAAGGGGACCCCATAAGGAAAGTCAGGACCAAGGACAAATCCCATTGCGGCATAACGAATGGCTTTGGAGGATATTTATTTAGAAGAACTTTCAAGAATCTGATAACAATAGGGGATTTAAATAAAGATGGTTGGTCTGGAAGACATATGAAGGCTGACAAGGCCGATAAATAACCCTTAATGGTAGCCACTGCACAACCTTTCTGCGCTAGAGACAGAGCAAAAGACAAAACGTCCGATAGATGAGCATGCAAAGGATCAATCTGCCTCTCTCCACACCACGCAACAAATTTAGACCATCTATTAGTGTAGATAGATTTAGTGGAGTGTCGCCTGGCCGCTAATATAACATCCACTACCTCAGGCGGGAGAGAGAAGGAACTCAGGTTGCCCCGTTCAATCTCCAGGCATGTAGGTGCAGACTCTGGAGGTTGGGGTGTAGAACCTGCCCCTGCGACTGCGAGAGGAGGTCTGCCCTGAAATGGAGACGGAGCGGAGGGCACATTGAGAGTTGGAGAAGGTCGGAGTACCATACCCTCCTTGGCCAATCCGGAGCTATTAGGATGACTAGAGCCCGGTCCTGGCGAATCTTCCTCAATACTCGAGGAATCAAGGGTATGGGAGGAAACGCGTAAAGCAACTGGCCGCACCAGGTTATTTGAAACGCGTCCCCCAACGCTCCCTGCATCGGATACTGGAGGCTGCAGAATAACGGACAATGCGCGTTCTCTCGAGTGGCAAACAGATCTACCCGAGGAAACCCCCACCTCTGGAAGATTAAACGGACTTGATCTGGATGGAGACGCCACTCGTGGTCTGCCGAGAATTGGCGACTGAGACTGTCCGCACGCACGTTCAAGACTCAGGCCAGATGGTTTGCTATCAAGCAAATCTGATGGTCCTTTGCCCAGGACCATAGTCGAAGAGCTTCTCTGCAGAGAAGGTACGACCCCACTCCTCCCTGCTTGTTTATGTACCACATCGTGGTAGTATTGTCCGTTAGGACCTGTACCGACTGACCACGAAGGGAAGGGAGGAAGGCCTTGAGAGCCAGACGTACAGCCCGTAACTCTAACAGATTGATGTGAAACATCTGTTCCTCTGGAGACCAAAGACCTTTGATCTCCAGATCCCCCAGATGAGCTCCCCACCCTAGAGTGGAAGCATCCGTTATGACTGTGGCCACTGGTGGCGACTGCTGGAACGGCTTTCCTTGTGAAAGATTGTTGCTTGCAATCCACCACTTCAAATCCACAGCAGCATCTCTGGAGATCTTGACAGTACCCTCTAGATCCACTTTGTGTTGAGACCACTGCCTTCGGAGGCACCACTGAAGAGCCCTCATGTGCCAGCGAGCATGCGTGACCAACAGAATGCAGGAGGCAAACAGACCGAGCAGACGAAGGACCTTGAGGACTGGAACTACCGCTCCATTTCGAAACATTGGAACCAAATCCTGAATATCTTGAATCCGCTGAGGCGGAGGAAAGGCCCGACCCAATGTTGTATCCAGTACTGCCCCTATGAACAGGAGGCGCTGAGAGGGCTCTAGGTGAGATTTGGGCTCGTTCACCGAAAAACCCAGGTCGAACAACAACTGGGTTGTTGACTGCAGATGATGCGACACAAGCTCCGGGGACTTGGCTTTGATCAACCAGTCGTCCAAGTAAGGGAATACTGCTATCCCCTTCCTTCTGAGTTCTGCCGCAACCACCGACATCACCTTCGTGAAGACTCGAGGTGCTGAAGTAAGACCAAACGGAAGGACCGCAAACTGATAGTGCTGCGATCCCACCACAAACCGGAGATACTTCCTGTGTGACTTGAGTATCGGGATATGAAAGTAAGCATCCTGCAAGTCGACAGACACCATCCAGTCTTCCTTGTTCAACGCCAAAAGCACCTGTGCTAGGGTCAGCATCTTGAACTTTTCCTGCTTGAGGAACCAATTCAAGATCCTCAGGTCCAGGATTGGTCTCAAACGACCATCCTTCTTGGGAATCAGGAAATACCTTGAGTAACATCCTCGACCCCTTTCCTGCTCTGGGACCAACTCCACCGCGCCCTTTGAAAGGAGGGCTTGTACCTCCTGTTCTAGCAACAGGAGGTGTTCTTCTGAACAATAAGAAGGGCGGGGCGGGATGAGGGGCGGGAACTCCCGAAAGGGAAGGGTGTAGCCTTTTCCCACAATACTGAGAACCCAAGTGTCCGTTGTAACAGTCTTCCATTTGGTGAGAAAATGCTGTAATCTTCCCCCTACAGGAGAGGAGTGAGTGGGAAATGGTGGAAGCCTAAGGCTGCTTCCCCTGCTGCACCCCGCCAGAGGATGAGGATTTATAGGGATGGGAAGAGGCAGGTTGCTGATATCTTCCCCGAAAGGAAGAGGAGGAAGAGCCACGCCCAAATCCACGAAACCTCCTGAAAAATCTGGAAGAGGCCGTGGAAGAAGGAGCTTGGAGCCCTAACGACTTAGCCGTGGCCCTGCTCTCCTTTAAAACGTTCCAAGGCCGAATCAGCCTTGGCTCCAAACAGTTTGTCCCTATCAAACGGGAGATCCAACAATGTGGACTGTACATCCGCAGAAAAGCCCGAGTTACGGAGCCAGGCCTGCCTCCTTGCCACCACAGTTGTGCCCATTGCTCTGGCTACCGAGTCAGTCGTATCCAGTCCCGTCTGGATAATCTGGGTCGCAACAGCCTGGGCATTTGAAACAACATCCAAAAGACCCTGGGGAAGCTCTGTAAATGATGAGGAAATGTCATCCATCAGAGCATGAATATACCTCCCCAGGATACAGGTTGCGTTGGTGGCCTTCAACGCCAGACTGCAGGACGAAAAAATCTTCTTGGACTGCGCCTCTAGTTTCTTTGAATCTCTGTCCCCAGGCACCGTCGGGAAAGAACCAGGCGCTGACTTGGATGAACAGGAGGCCTGCACCACCAAGCTCTCCTGCGTAGGGTGCCTAGACAGAAAACCAGGGTCAGTCGGAGCCGCCCGATACCTCCTGGCCACGGCTCTGTGAACTGCTGGGGAAGATGCCGGCCTCTTCCACACCTCTAACACCGGAACCAGCAGAGCGTCATTAAATGGCAAAAGAGGCTCCGCCGCAGCTGAGGCCGGATGTAGCACCTCTGTTAAAAGGTTTTGTTTAGCCTCCACCACCGGCAAAGGCAGGTCCAAAAAACTAGCTGCCTTCCGTACCACTGCGTGAAAGGAAGCAGCCTCCTCAGTGTATTCTCCCGGGGACGAAAGATCCCACTCAGGGGAAGTGTCCAGCCCACTGGCCGACTCCAGACCACGCAGCCCATCACCCGAGTCCTCTAGCTCTCCTTCCTCCAGGGCTCGTTGGTACTCCTGCTCCTCTAATACACGGAGAGCACGTCTCCTCGAATGAAGCCGTTGTTCAATACGCGGAGTCGACAATGCCTCCGCCGAAGTCGAAGATCGGCGCCGATCTTCAGAAGCCACCGACGCCGCGTCCGGCGCCACAGGTAACTGGCAGATGGATCCACCGGAGTCACAGGCCGAAATCCCGACGTTGACGGGATGGAAATCCCCGGGGCCAATCCCTCTGAAGCCACCGGAGCGGCCACCGGCGCCGACACTGGCGCCGAGCCCACGTTCCCAAAAGGGAGAAAGGGCATAAAGGGTGCCGGCCAAAGAGGCGCAGGATCACCCAATGAAAAGGCCAAAGGCCCAGCCGGAGCACCCCCTGGAACCATCTGTTGGAAGATGGCATACGTCGCATTCAAGAATGCGGAACTATCGGCTCCAGGGGTGGGAAAAGCCGGATACTGGGGTGCCTGTCTCGGAGGCGACCCCGACACCGGCCTCGACGTCTGCAACGCCGGAGAAAACACCTGAGGCTCCAATACCTCAATCACCGACGCCTGTCCAGGTGAAGTTGGAGACGCCGGAGAGGGCAACGGCGTCGAAGGATGCAGCGTAACCGTGGGACTGATCTCCCATGTCCTTCGGCGCCGATCCGAAGACCTGGAACGAGTCTCCTTCGAATGACGCCGAGATTCTCTACGGTGCCGGGAGTCTCGATGACGCCGATGTCTTGGTGAAGAAGACTTCTTGTGATGCTTCTCCTTCGATTTCGCCATAAACAGCTTCGCCTCACGTTCCTTGAGGGCCTTTGGATTCATGTGCTGGCATGAATCACAAGTCGAGACGTCGTGGTCGGAGCTCAAACACCAAAGGCAATCGGAATGAGGATCCGTCACCGACATCTTGCCTCCACACTCACGACAAGGCTTGAATCCAGACTTTCTCTGCGACATTATTACCACAGCGAAAGACTACGCAGCAAAAATACACTGTAACCACAAAAGTAACAGTTGCTCCCTCGAAGATAACCGTTTCGAATGCACGGAAAAAAGGGAACTGACGTCGGCACGTCGTCGAGGACCTCTTATTGCCTGTATGACGTCAGACGGCGTCGCGTGGGCTAGAGTGACGTCCTCGTCGACGTGCAGAGACTAGTAAGAAGATTTCCGTCGAATGCTGGCGCCATGGGAGTATTCATTAGGTGAGGAATCCACAGGTAGTTGTATCCATCAGAAACCTAAATTTGGACTGAATACATTGACAATTTGAGTAAAAAAATATTTTGTACTGTAAGTAGGACTGCTGTCCAAATGGGCCTGCCATTATTAAAACCCTGAGAACAAGTTGCATGCCAAGCCTTTGTTGAAAAGTACTTTGAAAATTTGGAAAAGGCTGTATAGCGGTCTAGTAGCCAACAGAAGTCTAATCTACATAGAGGAGCTGTGACCACACTAGCAGCTGTAAAAGGGGGCATTAGTGTTGTTAGGTTTCTTGTTCAGCAGGTTCCATATAGGAAATGAAGCATGCTATAAGTGCACTTCTGAGGGCACTATTATTGCCATATCAACGAACATTCAAATCTAATTGAACTATCATCACTTTAAGCTGAAAGTTTAGCTAGGTGGAACAGGATTTGAATTGTTTTAAAACGTTCTTTATCTGACATCCACGGACGCCAACACCTCAGCACGCAACCTCCACTGCTGGATCTCTGATTGCGCCAACACACTTGTCTCTCCAGGAAACCCTCAGACAAGCAGCCCTCCAACGAAGCCAGCTGGTTCTCCCTGCCCTCCAAGAGTCCAAGCGCACCTGCAGACAGCTTGAGAAAAGATGGTGGAGCAGCAAGATCGTGACCAACCACGCAGCCTTCAAAACCACCATCACCGCACACCACCACCTCACCAGGACAACAAAGAAAGCAATCATACAGGAACGCACCAACACCAATGCACACAACAGCAAAGACCTCTTTGCCAAAGTCATAGAATTTGCCAAACCCAACACAGAGACAGCAGACATTCCCCCCTGCCTCTCAAAACCTCTGCGACAATCTCACCACCTTCTTCGAACCGCAGGATCAAGGAGATCTACCACAGCTTCCCAACCCAAGACCTACCCACTCCACGGGCAACCACCACACCCAGTGGCTCCAGATCCCAGCAGACCTTGCCCAACTGGACCACCCTCACCTATGACAACACCCTCAGGATCATGAAGAGCATCCACTCCAGAGCCCCCTTGGGTCCCTGCCCTCACCACATCTTCAACAATGCCGGCACCTCCATTGTACCCGAACTCTGCCATGCCATCAGCTGCTCCATTGAATCAGCCACCTTCCTGGAAGACTCGAAGCACACAAAGATCAATCCCCTACTGAAGAAACCCTCTGCCGACCCGACGGACCTCAAGGACTATAGACCCATCTCGCTGCCCCCCTTCCCAGGTAAAGTCACTGAGAAATCTATCAAAGCTCAACTCTCCCACAACGTGAACATCTCCCAATCAGGCTTCAGAAGCAACCACAGCACTGAGACCGCTCTCCTCGCTGCTACAGACGAGATCCGCACCTTCTTTAACCGAGGTGAAACTGCTGCCCTCATTTTCCTGGACCACTCAGCCACCTTCGACACGGTCTCCCACCACACTATCTGTGCAAGACTCCATGACGCCGGCATCTGCAACAAAGCCCTAGAATGGATCCGCTCTTTCCTCAAATGCTGAACACAGGGTCAGACTTCCATAATTCAACTCCGAATCAACAGAAATCAACTGCGAAATGCTTCAGGGATCGTCCCTGAGCCCCACCCTCTTCAACATCTACATGGCCCGTTTGCAGCCATCGTCAAAAGCAACGGACTCAACATCGTCTCCTACTCCGACAACACCCAGCTGATTCTCTCCCTCACAGACGAACCAACAGCTGCCAAGAGCAACTTCCACAATGGGATTAAGGCAGTCGCCACCTGGATGAAAGACTGCTGCCTCAAGCTTAACTCAGACAAGACTGAAGTCCTCATACTGGGCTCCCCGCCCTCCGCCTGGGATGACTCCTGGTGGCCTACAGTGCTCAGAACCCCGTCCACACCCACAGACCACGCATGAAACCTCCGCATCATCTTGGACTCCTCGCTCTCAATAAACCACCAAATCAATGCAGTTTCATCCTCCTGCTTCCACACGCTCTGGCTGTTTTGGAAGATCTTCATGTGGAGTCCCACTGAATCCAGGAAAATGGTCACTCGTGCTCGTCAGCAGCAGACCCAACTATGGCAACGCACTCTACACCGGAACCACCAAGAAACTTCTAAAGAAACTGCAGAACATCCAGAACGCTTCCAGCAGACTAATCCTGAACATCCCACACTGCAACTACGTGACTGGACACCTGAGAGACCTTCACTTGCTATCTATAAACAAAAGAATTACCTTCAAACGCCTCACGCATGGCAACAAAGTCCTCCACAAGCTGGACCTGCATACCTTAACCACTGCCTCTCCTTCTACACTCCCACCAGAAATCTCTGCTCCACCCAACTGGCCTTGGCCACCATCCCACGGATCCACAAGACCACGGCTGGAGGAAGATCCTTCTCCTTCCTCACTGCGAAGACCTGGAACTCCTTGGCACCCCCCCTCCACTCAGCACCTTGAGACCCTTACGGGTGAGTAGTCGCGCTTTATCAGAATTCTGTTTGATTGATGTAATCCTCAATAAAATGTTGTCAGTTATGTCACATGCATTATTTTGGAGGTTGTTGAAAGAGTTTCATAAAGTAGAATTTTTCTTTATTATTTTAGATGAAACTGCTGATATATCAGTAAGAGAGCAGATCTCTGTATGCTTCCACATAGCTCACAAGAAGTTTAATGTTAAGGATTTATTATGGTGTTTTTTACGGCAACCAGTGCTATGGTGCTATTGCTATTTCATATATTAAAATATATACTTATTTAAGCTTTAATTGACATTAAAATTATAGGTCGTGTTATAAGGGAGCTTCTATTGTGACTGGGCATCTATGTGGCTTGCAGGCTTTAGTACAAGAAATAGAAGTCTCTGCCATCTATGTTCATTGCGTAATTAGTAATTAGCGATTCAAGTCATAGCTCAAGGAATTGCCATGACCATACATTTGTTATGTTATAAAAGATGTGATTGTGTTTGTTTGAAATCTCCCATGCCTCTTGCATTGTTTCAAGCTTTCACATGGATAGAGTTTGACTGAGTCTGTTTTGTCCAATCCAATGAAGGCTTGTGCTGCATCTTTGAAATCTGTGATCACCAACTCTTAACAAATTATGGAATTGTTAGAAGTGTCCCCTGAAGGTGGCAAGGCAGGATCAAAGACTGCGCTTGTGTGTTCAGTAACAGTGGCATCTTTAAATGCAATCAAAGTTTGCTTAGTGGCGTCTATGTTTCATTCAGTCACTCTGAAATTTGTTTTGTTTTCCAGACTAACTCTCAACGCAGGAATTTGTTTTTATAAAACAAAAACAATGACCCAGACACCCTGAGAGTTTTCTCTCATGGTGTGGGGATCATTTTTCTTTTTCCTAGTGGTCTTGAAGAGAAAAAATGCTGCAGACCATCCGCTATAAATAGGGCGGGCAGACTGATGCACTTACACTGACAGTCCTAGGTTTGTTGGGCAATTGGTGTAGGGTTCTCGCAAGTGTAGACATCAGGGGCACACCTGTCAGAGACATGACTGTCCAAAAGACTCCCTTTAAAGCTGGTGGTCTGTCAGGGTTCTCCACCACACTTGTGGTGTAGTTTACTATCTGACCAACTTGACTTATGGCCTAAGACCAGTAAGTAGGTTAATGAAGGAAATACTAGGTGCAAATAAGCTGTGGATCTCTGTAAGAGGAGAAAATGACAGGATAAAAGAGTTTCTGTGACATGTTTCTGTATGGTGGTGGTGTAGGAATTTTGGATTTTGTTTTTGCCCAACAAATCTAAAATCTCCTTTTGTTGTGTCCTGTAGCTTCCTCAGTGCCACACAACTACTGATGACACCATATCCTGTGACATTACTTGTGGTGATGTCAAAGAGGTTAAAGGTTGTACCTTATTGTTCGGGCCCAGTGAAATTCAGAGGTTGGTTCTCTGGTAGAGTAGTGCAGCTTTGGAGGGCACTGTACATGGTGAAGCTTATCTTGAAGATGATGCAGGAGTGGAGGGGGAGCTACTGTAGTTCCAACAAGATTGAAGTGATCCACTCAGTGGGAGCCAAAGTGGGTTCAAGGAAACTGCAGAGAGGCATTGCCTCCATCTAGGTGCAAGATAACTAAGGCTCAGACCTTGGCTCTGGCTTTGAGGAGGCAGGTTAAACTTTCTTCAAAAGGGAGAGCGTGTACTAGACTGTCTTGGGTTTCATTGTAGTCTTTGAAGGAAAGGTTGGTGTCAGGGGTCGAAACCAAGTGATCTTGCATTCCATTTAAGCTGGTATGAACCTGGCAAATTCATTTTAGAGACCCAGGCTTGAATTTGTGATTTCTTGTTACAGTTGAGGATCATAAGGAATTCCGCCTTTGTCAGGTTCAATTTTAGGCAGGGGCTTGGCATCCAATTATGAATTAGATCATGGTAGGTTTCATGTCGATCAATGTTGTGAGCAGCAGATATTTTTAGGCAGAGTAATGTGTCATCAGCATTTTGAACTTTCTGATGCTGTCTGCAAGGAGGCTTTCAAGGGGTGACATGTAGAGGTTGAAGATGATGGGAGTTTGGGGCACTCTGCAAGAGACTGGAGTTTCTGGGATCTTGAGGGTCCCATCTGGATGAATTGGCGATGGCTGGTGTGGTAGGGAATGAATCTGTGGCGGAGAAGCCTAAGCATGCTTGCACTATGCAGGTTAGTGGTTTGAGGGTGACTATGTTGTTGTGTTCAGAGCGGTGAAGTAGGATCAAGAGGGAGGAAGACAGATTGAAGGCCCTGTAGATAGTTATTCGCGCTGATCTGATCTTGTTTTTGAATGGAGACTGCTTTCTCAATGTTCAGTGATTTTACTGATGAAAGGTAGGTGGGTAATGGGGCATTGTTATTTGTCATCTACATCTAGGGTAGCCTTTTTCAGCATATGAATTTGACCTGTTTCGAATGTGTCTAGGAACGTTTATTGACTGAGGAAAGTGTTGATGATATTGAGGGATGTGAGGACATCTCTGCACTGGAGTTTCAAGATGAATCAGAGAGTAATATTGTCTTTGTAAGATGTGGGCTTGATTAGGTTGAGGATTTCAGTAGGTTTAAGAGAGTGAGAGGAAGTTGAAGGTGGTCCTCTTGTAGGTGGAATGGTGGAAGATTGGAAGGAGTATGGTTGAATTTTTTATGTTGTCCATAAGGGTTCTTACTTGGTTCATCTTTGGGTGAGGAACTGATGTACTGTCGCACTAGTCAGTTGATTGTTGGATGGGCTTCTCTGGGAGGGCTGAGGCAGTGCTTAACTGTCTTGAAGAGTGCTTTACATTTGTTGCTTGCCTCTTTAATGGTGGTTTTATATAGAGAAGTTGGCTTTGAGTATGCTGATGAGATATCTGCATGTAGATTGATGTGTGAGGTTTTCAGGGCTTTTGTCTACCTCCATTTCTTTTCCTGTGTTCGAATGCAGTACTTGTTCTCTGAGACATCTTTTAGGTTCTATGGTGATGAATGTCTGGATTTTAAGTGGCGCACTAAGGCCCATGTGGACTTTTGTGGCAAAGTTGTACATGCTGAGGAATGAGTAGTTAAGGAAATATGGGGCATATTTAAGAGCCCTAGCACCGCCATCGTATCATTGTTTTGGTGCTAAGGCAGCGCTAAAGTGGCTTTTCTGGCACGCCATATTTACACAGTGGCGCAGTGCATGCGTTACCTCACTTTGTAACTCCTTGCGCCACATGTGGCCTGCACCAGGCATAATATGTGTAAGGGGCCTTTCTGGCAGTAGGAAGCCCACAAAAATGGCACAGTGAAATGTAAAAGATTTCACTGCGCCATTTTTGGCGTAATTTTTAACGCCTGCTCAGAGCAGGCATTAGAATGACACTCCCATAGAAACCTGTGGGCCTCCTTGCACTCTGCTACACTAGCGTCAAAATGTTTGACGCTAGTGTAGCAAAGTGCCACAATACCATAAATAAGTGTGACGCTACTGTGTAAATGACCACCATGGTGCGCCGTATACTGTGCAACCATGGTGTTAGGTGCCGGTAGGGGGCACATGAAAAATGGCGCATCATAGCTGATGTGCCACTTTTTCTCAAATATGGGCCTATATCTTGCAGCTGGTTTCTACCTCCGCAAAGATAGAATCAGTAGGATGCAAACAAGATATGCCTGTACTGATGCCTTACCTCCGTACATAGCTGGTACTACATTGATGAGTCACTATCTAGATGTCATCACATTGATGTGATCACGGAAGAGAATGCAAGAACATCAGTAAAGCTAAGCACAATAGCATTTAATTAAATTGAGAAATTAGTAATGTTATTAAAATACAAAATGCATATTTAATTTTATATGATAAAATATTTTATTTTCTTAAAACTAATTCACATTAATAATTGGAGTTAGGATAAATTAATTAAATGTAATTTTCTAATTACTAATGGTTATTGCTGGAATTTAGGGCTAGAATAAATAAATGTAATTTGAATTAATTTAGGGTTAAAGACTGTATTAGGGATAAGGAATGCTAAATATTTCGATTTAATGCAAAGTGAATGGTAGCTTTGGTATTCGGGTAAGAAAAACTAAATTAAATTAATTAAGAATTAGAAATGGTGATAGAATTAGGTTTAGGGTAACTACAATTGTATAAGCATGAGAACTGAGTTATGGATATTTATTTCATTTGCCTTAAATTAAGGGATAGTGCAAGATTGGCATAATTGTTAGATGCTACATTTTATTTAATGTAAATAAGGGTTACAATTACAACTATGATTGATTAAATAATATAGCTAAATATAATTTGAATTCCTTTTACCTTTGGTGAGGGTTGAGGCAGTGGAGTCAATATTGTTGTAAAATATATTTAAAACTTACCTTGACTTTGTAGTATCTCTCAAGGTAGAGGCATTAATAACCTCTAGGGAGAGGGCCTTGAGTCAGTAGCATACAGCCACTTAACCACAACCAAAGGGCTTCTGGCTCTCATTTTGCTCAGCAGGGCAAAATACAGACGTGCTACCCTGTTCCAGTAGGGCATTCCAGGGCATTGCAGCCCAACAGAGGGAACAATTCCAGGTCACCCACTGTGGTTGTGAACTGAGGTTTATGTTCCTTATGGACAAGAAGGTCAGCATTTCATCCTATCCTCCTCACAAGCAGGTCTATGGCTACAGCTCTGAGGATGGCTAAGAGCCATGCAGCTTGATATTACCTTACAACTAAGAAAAGTGTAAAAACCTGTTTTGTTATGCTACATTATACCAGTTGCCATTGGAAATAATGCAAGTTTGCAGCTGCGCCGTTTTCTACATAATTATGGATTTGCCACATAATCAATCACCTGCCGTGTAATCTACAAATTAAAAAAAAGGTTGTTTCTAGGTCAAACAGGTCAACAGTTACTAAAAACATAATGACACGTTGGTTCGCAGTGGTAGGCCCTAAGCAAAGGCTGACTTGCCACCTTTGTGTTGCTTATTTCCATATTTAGGTATCAAAGAGACATAAGTTGCTGGATATTTGAATTTAATTGTCACCCAATTTACTCTGCCATGCCACATATTTTGGTCCTCTCCTGCCACATAATTCCAAAAGCCTGATTATATCCAATATATTCATAAAGAGAAATGTGTGAAAATGTATTACACCACTATGCATGTATTAGAAAACTATAGTTTCCTTCTGATTTAAAACTTTGTACAGTATTGCATTTGCTGACAGCTTTTCTAGGCCATGGTAGACCCGGGAACCATGATGCTTTCTGTTGTACATTGCACAATTTAGCAAGCAGAACCTCGTTTTCAAACCTGGCAAAGGAAGCAGGGTTTTGTGAGAAGAAAAAAGTTAATATTTATTGATATGAGTGATATCTTCCTTTTACAGCTAAGTACTTCCTTGGAGGACATATTCCTGACAGGATCTTGGAGGAAATGGTCCAGACACCTGAATGTTAGCTAATTGTACTTGCATAATCAATCAATCAATCGAACAGGTTTGTATAGTGCACTGATCACCCGTGAAGGTATTCAGGCGCTAGGTCTAGGCTGCTCAGGAAAGCCGGGTCTTGAGTCCCCTTCTGAACTCCTGAAGGGAGGCCAATGTCCAAAAGTGGATGGAAAGGCTGTTCCAGGACTTAGCTCCAAGGAAGGAGAAAGAATGACCTCCACCTGGTGCTGTGGCTGATGCGGCGGGAGGGGGGGGGGATGCGTGAGCAAGGGAGAGTGAAGTGGAGCACAGGGGTCTGGAGGGTAGGTGGAAGTTCAGGCGGTGGCTGATTTGGTCCTTGGTTATGGAGGGCTTTGTAGGCGTGTGTCAGAATCTTGATTAGGCATCTCTTGTGAACAGGGAAAGTAAAGTTTATTCAGGTGGGAGGTGATGTGAGTCTGTCTGGGGAGGTCAAGGATGAGCATATATGTACTAGATTACAATTGGCATGTTTTAGCGCAGTGGTGCCCAACCTGTGGTTCGTGGACTCCTGGGGGTAAGCAAAGCCTCCTCAGGGGGTCTGCGACTGCTTAGAAAATTAAATAAGATTAACAGATTAGGGCCACGGCTTTCAGTACTGACTCAATGTGGGGATCTCCGGATTCCAATAATGATTCAGTGGGGGTCTCCGGATTCCAATAATGATAATGTGGGGGTCCACAGAAGTCAAAAGGTTGGGAACCACTGTTTTAGCTCACTGCTCCAACTGACCATTTTTCCAACATGAGTCCCAGTCAGTTGAAATTACAATTCTCTGTAATAATTTTGCTTTGCTCTCTGTTATTTTGCATTAAATGCTGCTTGGACTTTGGTTTTCCCTACAGGTTTTTAAACGAGCATACAGGTTCAGTTGGCAAATATTTTGCCAGACTATCGTGCTGGCATAGAGGTAGGATATGATAGTCCTTGCTGCAACTGGCTGCTATTTACAGATCTTGAAGAAAATGCAGAGGTTGTAAAAGAAAATCAGCTGTTTCCTACTTTAAAAATTGACTGACTGTAGTGGACTCGCCTCACCTTGCAATCATGTGTACAAACGCTGAGCATGTCTTTTTTTTTTTTTTTTTTAAATCCCTGACCGATGAGATTCTGAAGGACGGCGAGGAAAGGGCACTGATGGAAAGATCACGCCTCACCATCCCAGACAAGATAATGAAGTCATCAAAAAAGGATAAACAGAAGTAATCGAAGGCAGCGTAACGTCTTCCATGAACATTGAACATAAGAAACAAAACTGACTGTCCACCTCTACTGTGGCACCATTTCTCTCTGACTTTCAGAGATAGCCATGCACAGCACTCAGTTGCTGTTTCTGGTCTGCCAAGTGTGGAGACAGCTACTTGTTCCTCTTTTCTTTCTTCTTGGTTTCTTTATCCTTCCTAACCAAGGCCTTGAGGCGTGGCACGTTCCGTAATGGGTGCGTAAAGCTTTTCGCATTAGCGGACAACATGAAGGGTAATCCGTTTGCTCCTTGATGCACAGGACCTGGCATGCTTCAGGGTGACTGTGCTAGCTCAGTTGGGGGAAACACATTCATGCATTCCTTCCATTCTTTGACCACTATTGCCAAATTGAGGTACAATGTAAGGAGGATTCCAGTCCAGAATGCTAGATAATTCTGCAAGCTACGAAGTGGCTCGATGCCTTTTGTCTCTCAGACCTGTGGGAGCTTCTAAGGGAACCATCACGCCTACTTTGATGTAAGATCTCCTTGTTTACCAAGAAGGCTAGTGTTAGGCTCTTTCTCAACAAAATCACTGACCCTGGCTTCTTTGTCCCTATAGCACTGACTACAATTATTTGGATTGAGTAAATGCCTCAGATTTTAAATTGGGGGCTACAAGAAGATTATTACCTGCCTTTTTATATTTTAGTGCGTCTTTAATTTTCCAGATAGCCAGTTAAGGTGTCATGCAGAACTTGACATGGTAGTGTGACCATTATAGGACTTCTGGGCAAAAGTGGTTTTCCCTACAATAGTATTTTATAAAAAAAAATGTATTTGTCTGTTTTCCCTTATATCGCCTTGTGCAGAGACCGTGTCCTGTTTAATATTTAAATGTGTATTACCTCTTTTAGTTCACATGTCTCTTGGACCCACACCATACAGGGACCCGGAGTTCGTGACAAGGAATGGTGCATTTCTTGTTGTGGTTAGATGACCTAGCGAAATTAAGGTATTGCACACCATTTCTGAGGAAGAACCTACGTGTTCGCTGTCAGAACCCATGTTCCTGTTTTGCTAAAGCTGCCTTATTTTTTTATGACTCTATAACTAGTTTGTTTTCCAAATCCCTCCTGAGCTGAAAAGAAAGTTCATTTCCTTGACATTAAAATGGTTTTCCACTTCTGTTTGGGCTGCATGTTTCATAGGATCTTTTCAGAACCTATGTTGCTCACGGTGTTATGTTCTGTGTCTTTGATTGCTTTATGTATCTGGGGCTTATCACCCTGAGCTGTTCCTAATGCATTCAGGGTCAATGGAATTTCGTCAATACGTTTCACTCGTGTTGTTATGCAAAGCAACCATTTGGGCTATGTCACCATTCGTAAATGCTGTGGGCCTCATTACGAGTTTGGCAGTCTTAAGACCACCAGGGGACCGATACCACTGCCAGGATCATGGTCCCCACAGGGGTGGCGGAAGTCGGAGTCATGGTCAGCCGCGGCGGTGCCCATGACAGCACCACCGTGCTGATCAGGAGTCAAGTTTCCGCCAGCCTTTCCATGGCAGGTTTACCGCCATGGAAAGGCTGATGGGAAGCCAGTGCTGGGGGCCACAGACAGCGCACATTCCAATGGTGCTGTTGTGCGACGGTCTGCTATACAAACCATACCGGATGGAGAAAAGGTACACACATTTTTTTCACAAAAATGTGGTGCTGTTCTGAAGGAAACTTTATTTTTTTCCTTCTCTGTATTCTATTTTGTCTTCAGTCTCAATACAGAGGGCCTTTTGTGGCTGCCACAAACATATTTGATTTATTTCCTTGCAGGTATTTTTTTTTGTGACTGGATGGTAAAAAGAGTGCCTGATTAGCTTCTTTATTTTTGTGGAGATTGACACATATACAGGAAATATAACAGGAAGTTGAATAGAAGGAAATACCTGACAGTAAAATAATTACGAACTGGTTCTATCAACAGTCAATTACCTTTTTCCATTTCATTGAAAGCATACCCCTCAGTGCCAAGCAAAACACTGGCACCGGAACACAGCCTCCTGACAAAGGCCCCTTGAGAGGGCGGATGTATTTGCAGCTGAAACAATTCTTACTAATAAGTATTCTCAACCCGATTCCTGGGATTATATTGGACTTTTTCCCAGAAAGGGACACGTTGCCTCTGACATTTGTAAAGCCACGTGAGAAGTCGGCCCTCATCGGCTCCACTGTGGCAAGGTCCTTGCTAATATTTTTCCACAACAGTGAGATATTATTATAAGCTTGGTTAAGAGAATGTTGAGATGAGAAAGCTAAAAGGTATCCAGAATGACAACAGTTTCTTTTTCTAAGCAGCACATTTTTGGGACGGAGCCATCGTCTTCCCGAGTCCAGAATTGGCCAATATAGTCTTACAGGAATCCGAAGACGCTGATGTGAAAAACAAACATTTGGCATTGGACTTAGAGCCTGTTTTAACTGGCCACAGGCACATTTGTGCTCTGAGGATGCGATTCACAGAGTGATTTGCACAGATAAGTTGACATTCCACGTGTAATTAGCTGGAATTATAAGTGCAAAATTCAGTTTTGTAATTCACAAAACGTGAATTTACACTATTTAGAAATTTTGCATCAGAGCGAAAGTATACATGACCATGTTCTAGGTTGGTGACCTCCATCCCCAAGTGCCCTTACAACCAACATCTCTGTGCATAATACAATTCCACAACTCACAAGGAGCAGTACAAACAAATGCTCCAGGGCTGCTTTGGCCTGACTTCAGGTGTTCTATTTTTTATCGCATAGCCTTATAGTCCGCTGCCTTGGCTACAGAGTTTCTGAACCCGAGTTATAGGCCCAAGCCTGGTGAGAGCCTATAATGAGGGAGAGGGCCTGTAACAACTGGTATAGCCCAAAACCCAAAGAGGGTAGAATGTTCTAAATGAAAAGAAACAGGAGAAACACGAATACAAACATTGGAATGTTGGAGCTCCGGTCTTATACCGGCCTTTATAAGCCTGCAGCTACTCCATTGTCTTCAATGTCGCGCTCAACATTCTAATGTTCTAATATTCCTTATGTATGCCCCAAGCTTTGCATACCAGTTCCTCAAGCGTGGTGCAGTGGTTTAATCCGCCAGTCAACTCAGTGACTGACGGTGCATGGGCGTCTCACCAGTGTCGTGCTATTACCACTAAATAACACATAGCCCAGCCTGTTGGTGGGGTCGTCTCTATCTGCATATAACCATTCGTTGGTGGGAGGCAATAGTACAGTTTAGCATCCACCCAGATTGGCAACACTTCTCAAAACAAAACCTGAGGGTTTTTACCCTCCCAAAAGTAAGCACTGATTTGAGTCAGTAGCTATATGAAAAAAGTAGGCGCAATGAGAAAGGATAGTTTTGTAGCACATTACAAACGGGGAAGGAAGACCATTTTAAATAATGCACCATGGCCCACCGTCGTACGTTGTAGGGATGCCCATATTCTAAGCTAGTGCTGTACTTTTGATAACAGTGGTATTCTATTCAGCTTCCAATATCATTGATGCGACAGGGCAATTGTCATACCAAGGCAGAGGAAGCTATCTCTTGCCACCTGGAGATCAGAGGTGTCTTGTCTCTGGTAGTGTCCTGGTTCCATATCAACCTTCTAGTGCTGAGGGCTATCAAAGGGAGGCTGGTACAGGTGCTCAAGGACAACACCACCATGTGGTACTGCAACAAACAGGGCCTGGTGGGACCTTGGACCACGTGCCAGGAGACCTTGCTCCTTTGGACGTGGCAAGTAATTTTCCTGGTGGTGAACTACCTGGCAGAATTGTTAAATGGCACTGAGGACGAGCTCAGCTGTCAGAGCCTAGTGGATCACGCATGTCAGCTACATCAGCAGGTGATGCTAGGTCTCTTCCGCAAATCAAGAGAACCTTAGCTTGATCTACTCCCCTCTGCTGAGAATGTGCAATGTCAGCTCTTCTGTGTTTTGGAGTTTCAACTATGTCTCTCTTTCTGAGACGTGTTCCATCTTGGGAGGAACTTGAGACTCCTGTATGCGTTCCTGCCGATACCACTCCTGCCCCAAGTTCTCAGCAAGCCCAGGACAGACTGCGTCCAAGTCATCCTAGTGGCTCCGGATTGAGCACGAGGAGTATGGTATCCGAAGTCCTTTGCTTGAGCATCTGTCATCTGACCAGACTGCCCCTCTGGCAGGATCTGGTGTGGCAGCAGAACTGTACGGTTCTCCGCCTTCTGCTTTGCAACTTCCACTTTCGTGTGTGGAGATTGAACAGCAAGAGCTGAACACCTTCAACCTTCCTCCGTAGGTTGTTGATGTCATCTTGGCAGCCAAGCATCTGTCAACAAAAACTGTATACACCTATTTGTGGGACTAATTTGTGGTTTGGTGTGGTGCTCTCCAGATTATCACCCTCCTGGCCAACATGTCTAATGTTTTGCTATTGCTCTGTCTCCCACTGGCAAGGCCTTGCTCTGAGAACAGTTAAAGGCTATATTTGGGCCTCTCTGCCTTCTTACCGTTGCCTGAACAGCCATCTTTATTTAAATCACCTGTTGTGTTTTTATAAGGGCTACAACATATGTCTCCTACTTCTTATTTTGTGTAGCCCAATGGGACCTCTACTTCATCTTTACTTATCTGAGAGGTACTCTATTTGAGCTGCTCCAGGGTTGGCCCTTACCGCTGCTCACCATCGAAACTGTGTTCCTCTGTGCTAGGATTCTGCCAATGTCATATATGAGCAGAAAAAAAACCTCAAGGTTCTGTTGTTCTAACCTTTTTTTAAGCTGATACAGTTGTAGTTCAAATGGCACAAACTCCTAGTACAGATTCCACAGACTGAATCAGGTTACAGCTAAGTCATTCAGTGACTATCAATGAATAGACCCCTTTCACATGCATTAGTCTTCTAGGGCTTAGTTTTATGGTAAAAAAGATGGGCAAACTTTCTTTCTTTCAGAAGTCTTTCATCCTGGCTACTTGTTCGTTCAAAGAAGTCTCTGTAGATGGGGGAAGCATATAGAATCAAAAGGAAAACCTCACGGACAACTACTGCACCAGCAGCAAGTCGTAGGTGCCCACACAGCCCAGGACTAGAGCATCGCTTTGCATTGCATTGCTTCTGACAGTGAGACTTACCCTTCTTGTCCTTATGACCTATCCTAGGGGATTGTCATGAGGTGCTTTGTTCCTCTAACAATGGATGTCTATTTGAGGTGATTCCCAAGCTTAGGAAACACAACAGAGGTTACAGTACTGAACATTGAAGTCCTCTCTATCTCTTGGTTGTGATACGCTCTGGGAGCCCCAGATCACTCAAGGCTTGATCCGAGCTCAACTCAGGTACCTCGAAGATGGTTCAGCTTCCAAAGCATTGTATACTTTGCACTAAATGTTCTGCATCTTTCCCCAGAGGAAATTGCAAGTTTTGTCAAAATGGGTTTCATTGACCCCTCCTCCTTAACACTTCCCAAGCACAAACCAGAATCTAGCCACCTGACAATTGGCATTGTTCCCTTTAATGTCACTGTTTGCCAGAGTAAATGTCCCAAAAGATGATATGATGATGTCAGGAGTAGGGAACACAGTTCAACATGAATGAACCATGCATCGGAGGTGGCTGAGCAGAAGAAATGAGCTGTGTGCAGAAGAATCTGTTACCAAATTTGAGGATGGACACCGGATATGATGGTGCTTCCTTAGTGTGGGTGTTTATAGCTTCTGAGCTTGCAGACCTTCTCCAACACCTCCCCACCCCTTACACTTAGTGAGCTTGATCGATTGCTAGTGCAATGCTGAATAAAAGAAGTGGGCCTTCTACTCTGACATTTTAGAAGGTCTCCCAGGCTAAAGTGTGCTCTGAAGAAGTTGCGTAGTGAAGAGCCTTGGAACTGCATTGATCCTTTGCTGCACATTTTAAATTTGGTTGGCTGGATTACCAGTAAGTCTTTTTGTTTTTTTATTTATTCAGGGCATTTCTATGATACACCTTGGCTATAGAGTGCTTTGCGTGTCACAAGGAATATTAATATGACAGAATAAGCAAAGAAAACAAGCACTGTCAAAACCAATAGGTTTCACCTGAGCAAGGTATTGACTTTATCAATGCTTTTGGCCATGTTGTATAGCAGCGTGGCTACAAGTTATACAACAAAAATGGAGCAAGATGCTCAACATGGAGGTTGTGGATAAAAAAAACACTATAGTGCAGCCAGCGGTATCAACATTCTATCCCTTCTGTTTTGTTATGGTGGGTGTTTGGGGGCAGCCAGCTCCCAGGAGGGAAGGCAAGTGAGTGGGGGTAAGGTTTTTTTTTCTTGACATTGGGAGGGCGGGGTGGGTACAGAAGCAAAGAGTGGGACCTCACATAATGGAACAGAGCACTGTATACAGAAATAATTCAAGAACGCCCCTTGGGTGTTTAACTCAACAGTCATTAATTCTTTTCACCAACTTATGCTAACACTCAACAACCCAAAGTAATTTGGGTCGGTATCACAACAATATCAGGATCACAGACTAATGGATGGTAAGTTTTAAAAAAAAAAAAAAGGTTTTTGCACAGTCAATCCCCCAAAAAACGTCTCAACTCATACCGATAAACTATAAACACAAATTTAAAAAATAAACTAAGACTGGGAGAGAAACAGAAGACAAAACACAACTGTCTATCTAGAAATCACTTACTCCTTCACTTGTTATACATGCTACATGACATTTGCATTAAAGTCCCAGTCTATTCTAGCATGTTACTCAGTGGGTTCAGTGCTACATTTGCATCTACGCGTTTCAGTGGGCTTCACAACTTATCGCCACCTTCTACAGGACAAACATATATTCTCCCACATAAAGACTTTTAAAAACATCAATGCACATGCTTTTAAAGCAATGTTTTTGCAATTCAATTACCAATTGATCCCTCCGATGGATCTCAATCTTGCTAGGGAGCCACCCCAATGATGAATACCCTGATACTTTAAAATTCCTGCTGCCATGTGTGTGATCGAGTTGTTACTCCATAATATCGCTGGTGCTGAAAGTGGGTTTTGCTTGTATCTACCCTTGCCCACTTTAAAAAGTTTTCAGCATCTCTAGTCTCTCTAGACAGTTCATACTGTGTCTCCGGCTACTGCCCGAACACCAACGTGCATGCAACATGGAGGGCGTGGGTAAAAAAAAAAAAAAAAAAAGTGCTATGACATGGCCAGCGGGGTCCACATCATAGTGCTTTTTTTTTTTATTCGTTATGGTGGGTGGGTGAAGGCAACCAGCAACAGAAGGAGGAAGGGTCGGTGAGTGAGGGCAAGCAGCAACAGAGGGAGAGTGGGCAAGGGACAAGCAGCAGTGGGAAAAGGTAGGGGCTGGTGAGTGGGGCAAACAACGCAAGGTGCGTTTGAGTGGAGGCAATCAGCAACAGAAGGCGGGGAGTTGGGTGAGCGGAGGCAAGAAGCAACAATACACACAATGGGAGGGATAGTGGGAGAAAAAAGCAAGGAGAGGGATGGCGGGTGGGGGAAAGACCCAAGAAGATGCTCAATGAGAGGGATGGGATTTGGGGGCAAGCAACAGATGAAGGAAAGCGGGAGGGATGGGGGAGATGTACACGAGGGATCCATCTGAAAAATATGCACTCTTGTAGCGTGCTTAATCACAAAGAAAAAAGTAGCACTTAACAAAACAAACTGTGGAAAGAAGCAAGTAATGCACCCAAGCTCTAACAGAGGGATAACATGCAAAGAGGAAGAAAGCCTACAGCAGCTGACCAATAAGAAGCAAGTAAATGTGAGTGACAATGAAGCCAACCAATGATAAACAGTGGATGGCATCCATGCCCACTGCGTAAAAAGCAAAAGCTGTTGCACGTGACATCGCATGCTCTTTCTTAGGGAAGACCCAAAAAGTGGTCCTTTGGCCAAAAAAAAAAAATGGTTACGGATCGACAAAAGTGGAATATCCCCCATGAACCAGTTCTACTTTGCAAGATATGCTCCTGATGTACAGGGGAGAGTAGTTCTTGGTTTCAGCGAGTAAAGCATCAGCTAGATCTGAGAAACCTCTAGCCAGCGGCTTGTGTGTCAAAAGAATGCTCGCTATAATGTATTTGGAAGCTTGCTCTATTTAGGTTCGGCCCTTCCAGATTGTTCATATTTGTGACCTACTTTACAAGTCGTGGCGATTGTGAACATCAAAAGCACATTAAAATTCCCCACATGCTGAGAGAAAACTTCATGCGAATCCGCACCAGCTAAAGGGATTTCTTTCTTTTAAAAAAATTTAAAAACATAAAAAGTAAAAAAAAATGTTAAGGAGAATGTCATAAAATGGCGTCCCTGTCTGCCACTATGGCCTCGTTGAATGTGGTGGAACACTTTAGCCTAAAATGCACCAACTCAGTGGACAGGATGCCCGGGGGGGTGTAAGCAGATCTTCCGCCAACCCAGTGACTTAGCGGCCTGCCCCCCCTAAAGCTCTAGTGACCCATTTGTTTTTTTAAGGTTGAATTTGAAACAGTGAGTCTTCAGATCTTTCTAGAAGGATAGTAAGTTACTGTAGTGTATTAAATCAGCAGACTTTTTTTCATGACACTTGTTTATCTTTTCTGCAGCAAGCTGCAAGGCAAGTTTAGTTGCTACCATTAAACGTTTATTGAAATAGACAATTCCTGATACCTACTTTGTGTGGCAGTTCAGTCTTGTTCTTCCTCATATTGGTGAAGGCTCTGCCCTTCTGCAGCATGTGTTTATGGCCTCTCCGTGGTCTCCGAGTGGTATGCAGAGCTGCTCTCTATAATTTGGCTGCTAGAAATTCTGGTGGCTCCGTCCCAAGTCTCAGAGAGACCCAGAGGCTGCCTCCAGCTCTGGACGAATTTAAGATTCGCCGTCTTGTTTACAAGGTTCCCTCCTATCTGAGTAACAAGTGGCGAGCATTTGGGGGTCAGCATATGCTTTTTGGCTCTGATTTGATTCTTCTGGGAATCCTCTGGGCTAAAATATGGAAGGCGCGCAAGCAGGCCTTTTATGGGGTTTTTAATGGGACAGCCATTGCGCATGCCCAGAGGTTGACTCCTCTCAAGCAATGTTGAATTCACATTTGGAGTCTGTCGTGAACGTCAGGTCGCCGAAATGCCAGGGGTAGCGAAGTGACATCACACGCACTTTGACCTTCAGCTTCACTCACCCACACACTTACGCATACTCTCACATAAACACACCCTCACGCGCGAGCACGCACACAACATACACTTAAAAGCCTTTTATTTACTAACCTTAGCTGCAGGGGAAGGTCATACTCCAGCTAATTCGACCCCATTTTTTATTACACTAATAGTGAATAATGAGATATCATTCACTATTGGTGTAATAAAAAATCACGAGAAAGAGCGAGTGGAGACCCAGACACGTCCAGAAGGACGAGCTGCTACTATGTTCCTGACACTGATTCTTCCGCCACTGTGGCCAAGGGTCGCAAGGGACAAGGCAGGGGTCTCAGCTGCGGCCCCAAATGACGACCCTGGAGTCTGCCCTCCTGAGATAATTTAACGTACATGCTGCCCAGGATGTATCCTTCGTTTTCATTTCTACACGTTCTTATACGTGGTTATTGTGTAATTGTTGGGACTGTAAAGCGCCCCGTTGCTCGAAAGAACCAGGTAAGCGCTAAATTTCCTTTTCAAAATTCTGTAAAATTGGATATTCCATTCAGGCTAAACGAAAGGTGTGCTGGTACCCAGTTTGTGACGATGCACCAGGATAATGAAAACAGCATCCATCCTGGGCTAGAAGGAAATAGCTTACACAGGCCAGAGTACCAGGTCACGAGGTTTCCATTGTCCTCGTGCACAAGTGTGCATTTAAAAGGTCACCCGAGACATAGTCATTTAAAATCCAGCCATGGATAACTATAGGGGACCTGTGCGATTGAAAATTACAAGGATAGGGATGTCAAACCGCAGTTTAATGAAAAAAGACCTTGTAATTTACTAATTAGTTTTAACAACCCACTATTCAGGCCAGTGGCAAAGGGGGTATTATATTCAACCAGAGGGCGGCATGGAAAAAATATGTACGACTAGTATATTTTTACGCTTTTTTTGAAGTTCTGCCTTGTGCAGTGTAAAAGATGGATTATACACTGCTTTTGCAGAGGGTAAAAATACATTGCAAGGTACTGTGTGGCATATTTATACTTTTTGGTGCAAAACTGCGCTAATGCAGTTTTGCGTCAAAAAGTTTACCACTGGCCTGCGTCATTCCAAAGTGCCAGCTAGGCGCAAGATTTATGGAATGCCGCAAGCCAACGTTAAGCTTGGGCTAGCGTCGATAAAAAAGACGCAAGCCGGGTGGGGGTGGCAGTAGAGGAGATGGAGGTTGAGCGCAAAAAAAATAACGCTAGGCTGGTTAGAAGCAAAATAAATGCCGCTAACCAGCCTAGCCCCATTCCTGACGCACAACAATCCATAACACATGACTCCTGTCTTATGAAAGACAGGAGTCATGCCCACCACCCCAATGGCCAGCACAGGGGTCCAGTGTCCCCTG
Organism: Pleurodeles waltl; assembly: GCF_031143425.1. Lineage (NCBI taxonomy): Eukaryota > Metazoa > Chordata > Amphibia > Caudata > Salamandridae > Pleurodeles > Pleurodeles waltl. The sequence continues at coordinate 1,020,346,200 of NC_090449.1, read as the reverse complement.
GGCATGGCCATTGCACCCAGTGCCATGCAGGAGGACCCATGTCAGGGCCCCCCAATGGCACTTACATTTTTTTTTTTTTTTTTTTACAAATACCTATACTTACCCTATTTACCTGGGATGGGGTCCCCCATCCTCTTGTGTCCCTCTGGTGTGGGTGTTAATGGGGTTTGGGGTGGGCACCTATGGGCCCATTCAGTGGCTTTTAGCCATGGAAATGGGTCCACAGGTCCCCTAATGCCTGCTCTGACCCAGGCGTTAAATACTGGTGCTAAGCAAGCTTAGCACCATTATTTGGTTCCACCTCCCACCCGTGCATCATTTTAGCACAGGGGGATAAATATGGCGCTATAGGGACAGCGTTATTTTTTGGTTGGGAATGCCTACCTTGAATCTCATTGACGCAAGGTGGGTTCACACATCCAAGAAATGATGCAAACTCCAATATTTTGACGCTAGACGGGTCTAGCGTCAAAATATAAATATGGAGTTAAGTTTGCACCATTTTGGCATTAAAAAAAAAAACGCACAAAGGCGCAAACAGAGTATAAATATGCCCCTGTGTCTGTAGTGAAAGCCCTCAAGATGGTTGTGTATGTCATGCATGCTGTTTGAGCAAAAACATGCCAAGATTTTGAACGCGTTATAGAAATAGTTAGAAAAAAAAATCTAGAGGGAATAGGAGTGTGGCAAAGTGAATATAACATCATTTCCGATGGATACTTCTGCCTGCAGATTCCTCATACTAAATACATAAATATCCCCAGGCAGCAGATTCTAATGGGAAACTGTGCAGTAGTATTCTTGTCCAGGGTGGTGTTTGGCTCCATCTTGGTATTGGGTGCCACCACGGACATGACATCGCTTGAGCCATATAGTGCCACCCTACTGCCCTAACGTCAGTTTCCTTTTTCTGTGCCCTTCGACGCATATTAAGAGTTGGCCATCCATGGAAGACTTTTTCAACAACATTTTAAATTGAAATGCTAGGCAGCATGCCACCACCTAAAAAGTCAGTTTTTAAGCCCTGCCGTTCCTGCCAAGGACAGATGTCTTTTGCAGACCCTGACGAGTTCTGGTTTAACACTTAGGGGCATAAAAAAATGGCACTCATACAGTGCAGCACCACTTTTCTTGCGCCCCTCTAACGCCACCATGTGTGCGCCGTATTTAAAATATAGCGCACCCTAGAGGTAGTTAGG